>NC_071337.1:12919030-17919030 GCF_027744825.2 Synchiropus splendidus
GGAGAACGTATGCAAACGCTTCATTGGCGGATGAACAAGACATGACAATCAGACCGTCATGATCAGTATCTTAGGTAAAGCTTTTTCATATTCTGATCAAAGTTGCGATATCAGACAGCTTGATGATGCGATAACGCCTGGCTGGCTTTTCAGTAGCTCATGCCACGTGTGGGTCGTAATTGCATGACAATAATTAACATGAGAACAATACTGTCATGATTTCGGAGGAATGGACCCAAGTGCAGGAAGTGCTGGTCGACAGAAGGCACGGGAGACAAGATTAAATTACAAAGATTTAATGGATGAATAGAGAAAGACTAGACAGACCAATAACTAAAACTAAAGGCGAAGGAACCACAACGCGGACCGGGAACAACACGCAGGGACTGGGGAAGAATCTGAAAACAATTAGAATTCAAAACCTAAAACTGGGAGAACACAAAACACACTTGGAGTTAAGCTCATGAGGTGGCGATAAACAGAAAGCGCTCGGTGGTGGAGCAACACACACACAAGGAATAAACTACCTCGGAGATATAAATGAAAAGTGAGACTCTAAAACAGCTCACACGCGGCCAGAATGGCGTAAAGGAGAAACGAAAGCAGAGCGAGGAAGAAACGAGGAAACTCGCACGCAGGAAAATCTAGAAAAGGTCAGGGATGGAAACGAGAGCATGGAAGTCTTGTAAGAGTTTACCGTAACAGAGCGAGAAGCAACCATCTGGCAACTCGAGCTGGCGTTGACGGGTAGATATCCATAGAAGGATGGATGAGGAGATGAAGCTGGAGAGAGAGCAGTAACAGGAAATGAGGACAACCACGGATAACAAAATAATAGCATAAGAAACACGGAGAAAAATACAATACAATACAATACAATTCAAGTGTGGACGTGACAAATACTTTTTAGCTATAACAAATACATAACAACATCTGTATAACTAAAATATAGTTATTGTGTTGTACCTTGACATAGTTTTTGCATGTGAAAAGCAATACTGTTTTCCGTTATTAAAAAGCGAGGAAAACAAAATTGCAGATTAACATATTAATCTCCAGTCATTTTCTGTCGCGCTAATCAGTGAACATATCACTGAAACCTTTCCATAAGTAATGCTTCATATGTACAACAATGAAGAATCATCTGAGTCCCTTTCTAAATGTCACTGCATTATTATGGCCATAATTAAGACCAAGAGAGAATGCTGAATTATGCTGTGATGTGAGACCATGATAAATCATTCATCATTCATTTTCATTTCTTTCATCCCTTCCTGCTGTTCATTGTGCTGAACGCCTGTTTTCCAACCAAAGCGGGTCTTGTATTTCACCCTGTGCTCTTTGCTTTACCTTAAACGCTGGAAACAACAGCAGTCCCTGAGGCTAGCGGTAATGCGGCCTTCCTTCTGCAAATGAGAAATTGCACCAATATCAGCTCTCGAATTAAAGGATAATTAAAAAATGTTATTCCAAAGTTATTGCCGTCCATAAAACTTTGATTAGGCAAACATTAGACACATTAGGGCTTAATGACCATTGCCCCGATGATTACCAGCCACAATTTTATGTACTGCTTCCAGAATATGCGGAAATGAATAATTAAGAATGCAGAGTAAACAAAGGGCAGCGTGCACAGCTAATAACCGCTGTGGTAGGTGGTTCCTTGTTCCCTTCAGTCAGGTCTGAGAATACTGCCGTGTGGATGTTCTCATTGCTGGAAGAAAAGGCAGTTGGAACATTTATAGTAAATATCAGATTTGTCCTTATGATGCTACTGGGAAAGAGAAGCATTTACATGTATGTGACTCAGTTATCAAGTAAAGTAAAAAACTGATGCCATTTATGGAAACAAAGATGCCCTACGTTAAGAGACACAATCCCTTACTATATTAGTCAAGTTTCCATCCAAATTGTTTTACTTTTTTTCAGTGAATTTAGTGAAAAAGCCCAAAAAGAAATTTCAACTTTATGCCTGTTTGCATTTGTTATTATGTTGGGATTATTGGGAGGCGAGTGAGGCCTGAGATGGTCATCTTTCTGCCACCAAACAATGCACTTTTGCTGATATTTATTTGCTGTTTTCTATCCAGAATAGCATTACACCACTTATTTGATCAACTCCAGAAAAAGTCCATCCCATTTTTTGGGGACCACAATACACAATAGATGTTTCATGATATCCGGTCTAGGTGAGGTCCAGTCCATTTTTTTAAACCTGTTTCCATTTCATAAACTCATATTTCTCTTTATCAATATGCAGACCAATACATTTCCTTCAACCGTGAAAACTTTTTGAAGTCCCAAGAGGCCGATTCCGATTTCCTTTTGTTTTTTTACCCTCAACTAAATCACACACGTCACTTTTTTATTTTTCATTTAAAGATTAATGAAACAGAACTACTAAGTACTCAACACTGAACAACACTGTATCGAAACTATTGCACATTTTTATGCAAATACATAAAGAACAAAAAGGCAAAGTGAATATATATAAAATAAATAAGTTTTATTACCTTTTCTATAAACAATGACCAGATCAAATCCACAATGTAAAGTTCAATCATGACTTGTTGAATACGGGAATATTGCCTTCCGACCTCTCCACATGCTGCTCTTCTTTTCATCGACCAGTATCTTGGGTCCAGGTGTGTCTTCAACAAAAGAACATCAGCTGCTCATCGAAAACGATAAACTCCCTTAGCATTGGTTTTCCCTGCAGTTAGCTCTGTTTAGCATTCATTCGATTTTTGTAGCACTCGAATTCGGCACAGTGATTTGAGGCCAACTGTCTTGTTTCAGTGCTGCGTCTTGAGTCTGTGTGAGCACAAGTTTTTCTGGATGGAGAGGCATTGCTAAACAGCCGCCATTGTGGCTGGCTGGCTCTAAAGTCTGCAGCCGCAAGTATGCTCTGTAGGTGGAGCTGAAGCATCAAAACAAGTACTGTGATCTTCTGAGAAAATGTCTGCTTTGTTTTGCCAATTTTACATTATGTTTTTAATGGAAAAATACTGAAATAAATGTATTACATAAATGACAGGAACAGGTCCGCTCGCAGGACTGAAGTCGCACATGCATATGAAGAGATGAACCGCTGAAGATTGGAGAGAGATTTACTTCTTATGATTAAAAATGTAATTGTCACCAATTAACGTCATCCTTGTCCTTGAGGTATGATGGTTGTTACAAAAATACAAGTCGCCCAAATCTACCAGTCGAACCAAATGCTTCAGGCGAAGCATTGTTTTGTTTTGTTTCATTTTTATTTATTTTTTTGCTGAACTCACTTTGGCAGCAGGTTTGTGCTATGATGACTAGTGTAAGATAAATGACACAAGCAGCTCACTTTCAGTACTCAGGTGGGTGGCGGGTGTCTCCCTGGCTCATCGGGCATCTGCTGAAGAAACACATTAAACTGCTATTTTAGCTTGTGAATAGCTTGACAGGTGAAAGAGTGGGCACAACGGTCAAGTAGAGCGGGTTAACAAGGTGTGTAGTGATTCTTCCGGTTTGCATGAAAGGACAAAAAAAACACGACACGTACAGCACACTGAAACATATGCTGCTGCAATGTCAGCATATTTAGTCATCTTATAATAATGTCAAAATCCTACCCATTAAAAGATCGCTGAAGTCGCCTGTTCCCTTTATTTACGTCCCTCCACTGCCAAAAGTTTAGTATGCAAAAGAGGCAGAAGGTCCATCGTCCTGAGCATTGTTTATGTTTTCAGCAATATTTATGAGGCTTGTCAGCGCAACATAAAATTGTAGGTTAACATCCATTACTGTGAAATTATGACCAATCTGCCTCCATGCATGATTCAAAACAGGAATTTATTGTTGGAATCACAGGGATGAAGAACAACTGCATGCGAGTGCAATTTGTTGAAGATATTGAAAATCATTGTTGCTATATATCTACTTTTTTTATTCAGCATTTAGAAGAGTTACTTATGAGGATAATGGATTTTTGCCTGGGTCTTGGTCATAATGGGGGTGATTAGTTGTATTATTAGTACGTGTTGACTTTTCTCTTTGTCCCTGGTCAGAGCTTCAGTAGTTGACTCACTGTAAATGTCTGCAGTCTTAAAATGTGTGTGCAATTGAGTTCCTGAGAGCAAGAAACTAAGTAATAGGAATATATTTTCTGCAAATCAAATGGTTGTGTGTTAAACCATTTCTCAACCTATACTTTCATATTTACATAAATATATATATTTTTATTAAATTGTTCTTTCCATGTTGCAGCATTGGTGAGATGCTTTTAGTCCTCTTCAAATGTTCCGGTGCCATTTTATCCAGCTCTTGCACGGGAATCTAATCCAGAGTCAAACAGTTAAAAAATCATGAAGAAAAAATTCACAGCTGCACTGTTTATTCAGCAACAAGACCTCGATGGGATCTGCATGTTCTCCGCATGACTGTGTCGGTTTACACTAATTTCCTCCCACAGATGAAAGACGTACTTATGTGAAATATGAACCTGTTGTGAGCCCATTCTTACGTCAGCATTTTTCCACTCAGACCTTTCTGAATCCTAGCAACAATATCTTGCTTACTTACTACTAGCTCCACTGGATTTATGGTTAAGACGATGTCATTGCGAAGTAATATTCAGGCTTCAAATAATAAATCAGTGACAAAATTATGAAAATATCCATGTAGCACTGACATTTCAACAATGAACAATATTAAATTAATTGAAATTCAAAACAAAAAGTTTCATAGTGAAAGCTTAACCCACTCATGAGTGATGGACGGGCTTCTAACTGACTTGCCAAATATTGTTGAATTAAACATGTTCCCTTGTAGAAAAACACAGTGGATTCAAGTCATAAGCATTCATACATTTTTATTGGACTACAACAACAAAGGGCATTCACCACAAGTGCAACTGTTGAAAGATATAACATTATTTCCTCTGCAGTTCAACAGATGCGCTCCGTCTTGTGATCTTGTGATCAGCTTTACACATCGTACATAGTGCTCTTTGCGGGGCTTTCTCAGCAACACTTCTATGCCACAGGCCCCTTGGATGCATCCAGGCCTTCATGCTGTGGCTGCGGTTTTACTGGCATCATCACAACATCCAGTTTCGGCTGTGTTTCTGTGGTCCCTTTTTTCGGCTCAGATTTTTGGATGCTACGCAGAGAGGTGAAGGTTGTGAGGATTTGTCCTTTTAAGTGAGGCTGGCTTCTATTGTTGCCTTTCATGTATTGTATGTTCAGGACTGGTCAACACTTTGATATTGGTGGGAATACAATGTGTTAAAACTGAATTATATTCAAGTCAAATTATTTTATTACTTAAGGAAAAAAAGATATGCATAAAAATGTTCCTCAGATTGTCACAGTCCACTGAGGGAGTAACAGAGGTAATACAATCTAAAATAGGGGAGCTAGAATTGTGGTTCGAGAGTGCTGTCCTGGTGATTTGGGATTTGCTCCTTGCTGGGTTTTGGATCCCGACTCGACTCCCTGCAAAGCCTTTATATCCCTTCTTTCAAAGAGTCCTTCAAAAGGCTTTTGTTGTGGCTCATTCCAGAATTCGAGGACATTTCTGGCGAAAAAAAAACTCATTCTCAATTTTCTTTCATGTGTTCATCTGACTGATTCATGAACAAAAAGTTGGTGATGCTGGATTCAACTGTTTTAAGCAACAAATACTTAACCATATATAAAATAAGTGTCAAGCCAAGGGGTTTTAGGCAGATTCTAATGAAATGTCATGACAAAAAAAAAAAAAATGAGGGTCATAATGTTTAGGACTCATCATTTGCCATTTGTTGAAAGTTGTTGTAAAAGGAAGTTCGGAAGTAGTCAGGCTTTATGGGGGAAACAGTAGGATCAACTTTTCCAGACAGTGTTGCGTCCTTCAGCACATTTTCTTTCTACAATAGATCATACTATGCTATTTGTTTTGCCATCATGTAGGACCACATTATTAATTGTTCTTTCAAGTTTTCTTTCTCAATAATAATAATAAAGCAACAATGCTGGTCCAGAATCACCTGAAAAATGAGTCCAAGGACACTGGGCAATGCAGAGGAAAGGCGTGGCTGTCCACTTTGAGAAATGATGGGACTCCACAACCAAGATTAATGGAACTCAGATGGCTTTTAATTAGTGCAGCTGCGCTCATTAATTATCTGCCCACAACACAAATATTTTTATATTTGGGGAAAGTGTTGATTTATTCGGTTTTGTTTGCCAGAGGATCGAGATGAATGAGTCTTTATTTACAATTTTGCCTAGAGCAGAAAGAGTCCTGGTGTTCATAATGTTATAAATGATGCTACCAGGGATGACATGAAATATTTTGCTCTGAGGTTCTGTCTCCTATTTGTTTTTTTCTTCATGAAAATGTTGTGGTTCTTATAATCTGGGACGTTGCTGCTGTCAATACCAGATCAGAAACCTGCTGAATTCATAGCTGTACCACCAGGTCATTGTTAAGACTGCTGTGATACGGTACAGACACATGAGAAGTATCACTGCAGTGGCAAGTCAGGTAGCAAGCTCTGTTTCATCCAAGTACAGTCACTATGCAGGCACTGCCCCAATGGTACAAGCAAAATAACATGGACTTTTATAACTTTATAAACCAATGACAAGGCTATTATATCTATTCTGAAACTCATATGGTTTAAATATTGTATCATAACACCTCTCTTTCTGGAATTATGGAGGAGTTAAAGCTTCGTAAGGCATTGCAGGAGTTGAGTCTCGAAATGCCAGAAGCAGTGGAAAGTGCTTCTACAAGGAGAGATTGCGCTTTGGAAATGGGAGTAAAAGGCTGTTTTGGTTGTGTTTTTGATGTGTGGCTCAAAGGTAAAACTGTGGTTTAATATCACTGAAGTTTTTTTTTCTTTTTTTTTTCATGTTAGGCAAGTTTCAAGACCAATGGTTAGAACCTAAAAGTGGCTGTGAAATGTGATTTGTCAGGGTTATACAGAGGGAGGATTGGTCAGTTTTCTTCACTCTTTTTTTGTTTGTTTAAATTGGTAGTGAATATATATGTAAATAAGTAAACGTATGTCCAGGTCACAGGAAACTTATATCCCAGCTACATAGGGGAAAATGAGTTATTACTTCATGATTTATATTGGTGTTTCAGTTGTGACTGAGATAGTTTTCGAATTGCAGCTTTTGATGCGGTCAAAAGAGCAGATGGAACAAGACTGGATGTCAAAGTCCGCTCCTTCATCAAGCCCTTTTAGGGACACCCTGTCCCTAAAAAGACATCATTTATAGGACCATTTGTCTCATCGCAATACCAGTTCAACTGTATTCAACTGAATTGTATTCATTTTTTTTACAAAGACAGGAGTCTGACTTACATTCATCTTGCACAATTACCCACCGCCTCTCCTGTCCCTTCTCCCCACTGTTTCATTCCTTTCAACCTGCCTGCTTTAAATTTCTTTGAAACCTTCATCTGCACACAAATGAGAGAAGGGGGGGAAAAAAATCCAATGAGCAAGTGTGAAAATTAAAATTTCATTATTTACTGCACTAGACGCAGGAAAAGCAATTAGTATCTGCTCCATGTGGCCCAGGGATATTTACGGCATTGGCCTCTCTCTTCTTTATTACGGCTTTTCTTTTATCCTGTGTAGCAGACTGTTGTGTTCGCTGCCTCCTCAATTACCCAATTTTCAGGTGATGAGTGTGTCTTGAGAACTTACCCAGAGATGAGGCCAGAAAGTTTGTAGGGATCACAGTACGGGTTGCCCTTTTTATCTCTGTCAAAATAGCAACAAAATATCGGGATGGGCTTTCTGAAAAGATCATTTGTAGTGCATTGAACCAAAACCTTTACTATCGTTGCAGAATAATTCAAAAGTTATAAGATGTGCTTAAACTACATAACTTAAGATACTTTGAAAAAGCATTCACAGCTATTGGTGAAAATGCGTGGTTTTACAATTTACAAAGAAACAAATATCTGCTGAATAATTTAACATTTATTTTTTTAACCATTAATGTTAACTGAACACAAAATACATAGTTTTCCTTGATGCAGAGGTGCAATACAGTAATATTCATTTTTGTTTTTATTTTATTTATAAAAGAGAGTTGGACAGAGTAAGACAGCTACCTGGTGTTACTCCAATAAAATTATAAGTTGAAGGTGTCTTCACATTTGAAATTATGTTACTGATGTTCTTATTATGAAACTAAAATACTTTTAAAACTTTTCATAAATGTTTTGGGTTGTTTCTTTTCTTTTGCTTTTTCCCCATAACAAAACTTTTAATTTATATTTTTATTCATCTTTTGTGCATGTTTTCTTCTGGTATATATTCATGATGGACCTCCATTGTGTGGACAGAGTTTGAAAGGTTTAGATGTGGTGTACTTTTGGTGAGTAGTGATGGAGTCACTGTAGACATGAGTTTTCAAATGTGCTTTATCCTGTATGTCCTTTTGTTTAAATTTTACCCTTCTATATTACACTGTGTTGCATTTTTTGCATGGCAAGTTCAAATAAAATTCACTTGTTTCATCGCCAAAGTGAGTTGTGATAAAGATAACAACTTCATTAGCAAGAAAATGTACTTTTCTATTACGTTTTAAACATAAGTGGTGACCTGTTTTAATGTGCAAATGTGGACTTATCACTTCAAGCAGCTGTCATTGCTTTGTAACATTTCCATATAAATTATAGCAACGACTGAGCTTTCTCTGAACTGTGTACGCCTATTATTCAATCAGCAGCTTACTTTTTTTTTTTTTTTTTTTTCCAAAACGCTGACAGCAAACAAAACAAAATGAAGCCTTATTTACATACAAAGTTCCCTCAGTTACCGTTTTCTCCTCATATGTGCAATTAAGGACACGGCTTCTGGTGCTAATTTGCTTGATATGCACTTCTGTGGTGCTTGAAGAAAAACATTACCAGCAACAATAACAAGTTTTCACATGAATCGTGGTTAACAAACACTTTTTGAACAAGGACGGCGTTGTTTTTCCTCCCGTTCCAAGACACAATATGAACACTGGAGCCTGTCGGATATGCAAGATCAGAGGAATCGCAGTGGGGGATCAAAAGAAAACTGTCTGATCTCATGAAATCATTGTAGACCCTCATTCCAAGACGCTGCAATTGATCATAACAGAGACAACTAGTGGTGTTTTGTACTAAATAAGAACTGGAGGCTGCCGAGGAGCGTATCAGGAAATCTCTTCATGCTGGGGGTCATTAAAATTGCATGGCACCGCACGTGTTCCACAATAGTCGCATAGTGTACTGGAGGGCAGAGGGGGGGAACTAGTGGTTCACTATCTTACCCTCCACCAGCACCCGCTAAACTCATTGTTTTTAGGTGTCTTTTTAATTTGTTCATTGAAAGGATGGGGAGTTTGGTTAGGATCCCGCTGTCACTGGTCCAAGTTGTGTTAGATCTGCAGGTACATACAGTGACGTGATAATGCGTGCGCCGTCTTCCTACCCCGCTCTGACTAATAACTACTTTTCACATCTGCCTTCTTCTTTCCTTTCAGTAGGAGAGCGTCACTTTCTTGAACTGCTCAAACACTATCATTAATGTCAGCCAAACGCAAGAGGCGTAACTTTATTTTGTGTTTTAGCGTTTTAGTCTCAAGCGTGTGTACTTGTGAAAAAATTTTCAGGATATTTTGACTCGTCTCAGCCACTTGTACTTACTGTTACTGTCAGCTCCAGTCCTGCACATGGTGATGTGCACTCCATGTCAACGGTCTGGAAAAGAAATTCATTCAGTTTTAAAAAGGCGGTTTACACTCCAAAAAACTTACAAGAGGCGTGAGCTCTTGTGAGTGGTGTTTTGTCTATATGTCGCATTTGACTGGCACACTTGTCAGGGTGCTTTTTCATGCCAAGAATAAGTTAAATAATAATAATAATAAATAAATAATGTTCTCCCATGGATTGCCTTCATTAATATTCTGATTGATACAGATAAATGCTTTATCAATGCTTATCCACTTTTAGGCACACAAAGCGCTTGAGACTCGACTGGACTGATATAACAGAATAGGTCACACCTCACTCTGTATAAAAAAATTCAAAATTTTATGTATATATATATATATATATATATATATATATATATATATATATATATATATATATATATATATATATATATATATATATATATATATATATATGTAATGATCTTGTCAAGTGCAACTTCACACGCATAAATCTGTGGTGAGATTTTGTATATATATATATAATTTTGTTTTGTATATATATATATATATATATATATATATATATATATATATATAATTTTGATTTTTTTTTTTTACAGAGTGAGGTGTGACCTATTCTGTCATATCAGTCCAGTAGGGACTGAAACGTTTGCGTGCCTAAAAGTGGATGAATCTAGAGAGTAAGGTTGTCAAAATTTGAACATTGTATCCGGGTACGCTGCTATTTTCCCTGTTACCAATGCCACTGTTCAGCGTGGGAGCAGACACTGGCACCATGGTCCTGTGTTGAACTAGTAAATGATGGTAGTTTGCCTGGTGGCCCACATAAATATCGGTGTTGTTAGCTGTGGCTAGCGCACTATGTTGTCCAGGCTAGTTGTGTTTAGCTTGCTGCTCAATTGATGTTGCTTATTTTGTCATTAGACACTAACAGGATGCAAATGGATTTTATCCTGTCAAAAACAATGACAATTTTCTGCTAAAGCTTTGAAAATAAACAGCTGTGATTTATGCATCGTGAACTTTGTATTATGGTAATTCATTTTGCATTTATTAGCAAGTAAAAACTCATTGTCTTTTTGTTTGATTTTATTTTCTTTTCCCTTCATTTGATGTATTTATACTGAACAATATTATAAACGATGCATGTGCAATTCTGAAAGGTTTTTATAAATTAACAGCAATAATAAGTGATCAAATTATGACTCACAATACAGAATATATGCAAACAATACTCTGTGTAACATGTAAAATGGCATCAGATCCAAATTCGCCTGTTGTACCAACCAACATCAGCTCTGCGAGTGGCTGCTCACAGACGAACATGAAAATGTGTCTGTGGCGTTTTGAATATTTGCCCACTTTTTTGTCCCTGTGGCATTGAGTGTGAAATATCTTCCAAGGTATCGATATCAAGTTTGACATTTTTGTACCGTGACAGCCTAAAAATTGTCATTCACGTGAGATGTGAAAGGTAGGGGGACGTATCGGAACAATTGCTCAACAGTACGGAGCTCGGGAGTCACAACTGATGCCGCTGCCCTCATGACAGGGAGCAGAGAGCACCCACTAAGAGGTTTTACCCATGTATAGAAAGCCGAGGTTTGGTTCATAGTGACGTGTTGTCAGGACCATTGTGATGCAAAGAAATGTCCCAGACATTTTTATTGTGAACATGGACGCAGTTGTCCCTGAATTGTCTTCTTCCTTATTGGGGAAATCTCTATTGGCCTCAGTAAGTGGAAAAAAAAAAGGTGACTTAGGCCTCCATCCAAGTAGATTGATGTGATGGATCCTTTGATAGGTTTATGGTAATGTGAATAACGTGTGAGCAGCATTGTTGTGTACAACGACATCAAGCAATGAAGAAGCTAATAAGATGAGGAAAGTTACTACAAAATCAATGATTTTGTCAAGTGCAACTTCACACGCATAAATCTGGGGTAACATTTTGTCCAGCAAGTTGCAAATATAAGCAGATGCTTCCAGCGGGACAGTGAGGTTGGAACTGCCAGGCAGAAGGTGGAGAGGAAGGCCAAAGAGGAGATTCATGGAGGTGGTGAAAGAGGACATGAGGTTTGTAGGTCTGAGGGAAGAGGAGGAAGAGAACAAGGTGAGATGGAGGAGGATGATCCACTGTGGCGACCGGGTGGACCATGCGCTCAAGCCGTCCATAAAGACTTGTTTTCTGATGTCTTGATTTCATGACGTCTCATAGAAGGTTGGTCAATTTGGCCAATGCAACATTTGTGGTGGGTTCTTGGTAGACAGAAAGCACAGTGTAGACACTTTCAAAGGTCAGATGTGTGACTTCTACGACATAAATTGTACTCTGATCACCGCAGTATATTGGTCATTGATCTCCATTATTTTCTTTTTTGGTCTAGCCTTCTCTTTTTTTCTGGTCACATGTGTTATTACGCATCCAACGTGACTTCACCCACTTTGCCCTCTGGTGACATGGTATGCCCTTGTTAAGTGGCTTCAGTCCCTCTTCTCGTTCACAGGTGAAATCTATTCTCACACACAGGCCTCTGGGGCCCAACTGGACTGTAACAGAATTTCTTGAGCCCCGCCGGGCCTCGACCACAGAGCTGAGAATAAATGGCTGAGGTGCCAGCGCTGGACAGAAAAATCAATGCCTGTTTATACAGACATGACAGTCGCGGCGCCCAAGCAATTCTCCCGCTTGCTCCTCTAGACGCCGTGTTGTACTTTGTCCCCCTTGCTCTCCCCTCTGTGCAGGATGGAAAGAGTGCCCTCTCCAGAGGTCGGGAGTGTAGGTGATGTGCTGTGGCTATTTTGTCCCCAATTTGTTCCCACTCAGGGTTGAGCTATTGCATGGAGGTCAACTGAGTGTTGATAGACTGGCTGTCATGCAAACTGCTATGTATGCTGAACATATGGACTGGAGACAACCAGCGTGAGAGTGGGATTCTCTCCCAACCTGGGGGTCAAGGCCTCAAGGTGCTAAGCAGCCACATGCTGACAGGGTCACGCAGCAGATATTTTGCTATTATTATTCAGCTTGCTTTTCAATTTCTGTTCAACTGCATTTTTTTAACCCGTTTTTGTGGCTTCATGACCTTGTGGTGGAGTGACCTTTATTCGTCGCTATAGACCAGCTGAAGTCAACAGTATTTTAAGCTTTGGTGACAAGTGTCTTGCTGTGATGGTTCTATGCCATTTGTATCTCCAATATATTCAAAAAGTGAGCAACGATTTTAGCCGTATTTGAGGGTAATGATTTGTTTCCCACACAAATATGTTAGTATCATGATCATGGTATTTTGAAAGACGCTATTGGGATGTTGCATCCAAAAAAAAAATATATATATATACAGGATTAAAGCATTAAGTCAGGCAAGAGGTATTGGTTCACAGTGATCTCAACCTCCTGCCTGAGATTAGCAGTTTAAAGTTGTGTCCTCAGTGAGAAGGTCTACTCCAAATCTGCACATTGCAGAGTCCAAGAGGTGTACCATTCATGGAGGCCGGCCAGTTTACTTTTCGGCAGAACACATGCTCAGTTGTAGTCTGTCCTTGTCTGTGACTGTAGTAGACGAGCACCACGCTATGATAGAAGAGATATTAAAATACTTTTCAGAGGAGCTGTTGAACCGTTCCAACACCTGCTGAGTAAAGCGGAATTCCCTGCAGGTGATATAGGAAGTACAGTGTTTTAGACCTGTCCTCACTGGGGAGCTGGTGTTCGCAGCTTCTGCTAACTTCTGCTGTGCCAATGTTCTCTCCACCACTCTTTTCATTTGTAGTGCAATGATCAGTTTTCCCTGAGTCATGACCACAATCCTAGTGCAGTATGATAAAGCAAACTAAATTTTCCAAATGTAAGATGCAAGTAGTAACAAAAATTATAACGGCAACTCGACAAAAATGGATGCAATATCTGTTATTACCTGTAGTCGCGCTATTTCAGCATGTTATTTTCAATATTTTAAATCTCAAATTAGTAGTTGTGACGCACTTGTTGTTTGTTGGTTATTTATTTATTAGTTATTTCTATTATTATTATTATTAATATTAATATTATTATCATGAGTGCATGTTATTCCAAAGTAGTTTCCTAGTTGGTGGGAACCCCTCTGACCATGGCAATAAAGCTGATTCTGATTCTACTGCAACTGGAGCACAAGCCTCAAAAGACCCTTTTCAGTGCACTTTATGGTCAGGCTTCACAATAAGACGAACACCATTCCGCAGAGGAGTTATTTAAAAAGTGTTTGTTGATGAGCGAAGAACAGGGACAGTATACGACACAACACTTATTTTTCTTTCTTGATGTAAAGAACCCTTCTCAAAACCAGTGCAGTGACTGAACAACTCCACATACTTGACCAGGAAAAACAGCACCTTACATGCGAATTACATCCTACTTCTTCACCTTGTTGGCTTTCCAGTGTTGCCTTTAGATGCCTTGACTAACTTCAGTGCTGTTGCTGTACAGTCATATTGCTGTACTAAGTGCTTGTTTCATAATCTACATGCAGCTTAATGAAACACTCTTGTTGAAAGTGTTATATTTATAACAGTCATTTGAAAAGCCACAAACGCCCTTGCTTCATTTTTCTGTTGCCCTCCCTGAGACACATTATTCATTAATCTTTTGGGGTTTTTTTCCTATTGATTTTCTCCTTTCTGAGTGCATTTGATTGTAAAGCTGTGTGTGTGTGTGTGTGAGCGCTTGAACTTAACATGGTCTTTAAACGTTTGGCCGCACGCAGGTGGTTGTGTGACTCTCGAGGGGCGGGTGCTACGTTCTTGTAACTCATTCTGATTTATACCGCCTGTCTAAATAAAAACATAAATCACGGCAGCTGCCACAGAAGTCACTCTCTCAGCGCTCTCGCTCATCCTGCTCTGTTCTGGGTTGCGCCACTGCGCCCGCGTGACAGCAGCACAATTGATTCCCTCATTGCATCAATTTGTCGCCTAATCTGGTGATATGTTGATAAATTTTACCGCTTTGTCAATTAATTTTCCTGAAAAATGGGCCTGGCAGTGTCGGACACATCAATACCGCGGCAGTGGAAATATCGGTGACAAAATTAAGTGATGAAATTTATTGCCCCCCGATCCCGCCTTGTGAAAACATAACTAATGAGCGAGGCAATTACGGTTGCATGTGGTCTCCTTCGGGGAAGATGGAGGGCGAGTTTGAAAAAAGACTTCTATGGTAATTAGACAAGTGGGAGAAAAAGGATCTGGGGAAAAATGGTCATCTGAAAATTGAGGGTGACTTCGTAACAGAGGATGGATGCGTTTCAGCTCGCCGTCACAGTTGTAAAGGGCAAACAAATGCAAGAAGCCTTTCAAACAACACCATAACTCAGTTCCACTGATAGCAACTTGCATTTCTCTCTGGCGTCGCGCTGAAGAATGAGCACCAGGATGTAAGCCTCTCATTGCCTTCTACGTCTACACATTGAAGTGCAGACAGAAATCATTGTCACTGTCTGCTCAGCTAATGATTTCAGTGCTGACACATGTAGATTTTTGTCACTTGGAATATGTGCCGTTGAAGGATGAATTAAAGCTGGACATTTCCACACAGCGTTGTTAGCCGGTTAGAACAGAGACCAGAGTGATGTCTCCCACGAAAGCACAAGACAATCACATCAAGCCTCTTTATTTTACCGTCAGCGCCACGTCTCGTTTTCTGAAAGTGAAGTTTCTCTGAGGCAGTCATTTGTTTGACACGCCATGTCGTCGTCTTACTTTTGCACGGTTGTTTGTTTTACATTTAAGCAGTTTGTTTAAGATGTAATGCGAGCCAGCGTCCCGACGGGAATGCAAATCACTGTCTGGCAAGCTCTGTGGTCAGTGATCAAGGTGTTAAATTCATGCAATGTGTAAATAATGATGTTCCAGCAAACATCAGAAGACGGAGAATATTGTAGTTTGATAAGTCACATCACCACTGATGACAATGTTTTGGCAGAGTTAGCGAGGAGGCTGGGCTTTGTTAAGTTTACCTGCAAAAACGTCAGTTTGTCGTCAGAAGAGAAAGATACTGTTTGGTTCTGTTGAAGCGTGTCATGATTATAAACCTTTCGTGACAGTTTCATGTGTATGAGAACTAAATAATAAATGATTATATAATTGTTGTTTTTAGGCAGGCAAGTGTCATTGTACTTTTGGATATTTGTGTTTCGAAGACATCCCAACTCACACAATGGGAAGATGAAAGCAAACTATATTTTAACACACATTTCTTACCTTATTTGCATTTTTTTTTCCATAACATTATCCATCAATCCAGCAAGGCCATTCCAATAATGTCTTTGAAGTGGCTGATTTAAGGTAAAGTGTGTTACCATTTATTCTCGAGTTAGTTTTGGTCAAATGGTGAACTCTAATAATATTCAACGCGAGAACAGCGTTCGGAAAGTGCAGACTTCCATCAAGCCATATAGATATTCCTTCAATATACAGTAATTCGGTCCCTTTTCAATTATTTAAAATATTATTGATCGCAATGAGCTCA
Source organism: Synchiropus splendidus (assembly GCF_027744825.2). Taxonomy (NCBI): domain Eukaryota; kingdom Metazoa; phylum Chordata; class Actinopteri; order Syngnathiformes; family Callionymidae; genus Synchiropus; species Synchiropus splendidus. The sequence continues at coordinate 12,935,234 of NC_071337.1, forward strand.
GTTGGACAGCAGGAGGCAGGTGTTTTCACGAACCTGCTTGCATAACTCACACTGTAGGAGCGTCCATGAAACACCTTATCCTTCAATAATTCCCTGGACGGCTCTTTCTGGACCACCACTATAATGGAGCTGTTCCTTATCTACCATAAGAGGTCGACCCAGCGCTCCAGCAGCATATGGGCCACCTGCGCTGGGTTTGGCCCTCATAAGATGGGAAAATACCAGTGAAACGAGGGAAAGTCGATGTTTTCAGCTAGATTGTCAACGTGAAATGAAGCATGCATTTTAAGCTACATCTTTAAGGAGGGCTGTGTAGGATGCACAACGCAGACACATAACATTTCCCCATTGCTGGAAAAAAAACCCAGGAGAACCCTGACAGTAAACATTTTCAGATAGCACGCAGAGGGTGATAAAAACGTGCGCATTAATGGCAAATCAAAAATATTAGAGGCGTTAAAAATAGTTTCAATTAATGGTCTAATTTTGACTCTTCCTCTGAGCGCAAAAGACATAGACACCGGCGCTACTTAAACCTTCTCAAAGCAACTGCAAATACTAAATAGCAATCTGCCCTATAACGACAAATGCTGAGGACCAATGGTAACCTCAACAATACTCAAGATTATGACCTTCAATTTTGTTTCAAACAGTATGCATAAATAGTGATAAAATGGCAGTCAAAAACAGTCAAATTTAAATTGTATGAAATTTTTTTTTGTATGAAAAAGATTTTTTTTTCTTTTTTTATGGAGGAAGTGTGCAGCAACAGTAACATAACCGTCCAAATGTTGTTGGTGTGGAGTGTCTGCTCAGAATTGAGTGATCCACCAGAACAAGAATAAATGCACCTGTCAAAAGAACAAGGCAACGGTGGCAAGTCTGCTCTCCTAAAGGATGAAGCCGAAGCTGCCGTTAAGAATAGGTATCTGTTTTAAATATAAATTAGCCCCTTCTAGTTTGAGTTGTTAATTCAATAATTCAGGAGCAGAGATGCATTATCGACTTGACGCAGATGTGATTTGAGTGGAAATCAGGATGTGTGACTGAAATGATAATTGATATGATAATGGGGTTAGGAAGCGACTGAACAATAGCAACAACTAATAATGAGGAATCTAAATAAAATATGGAGGCTAAAACCATTAGTGCAGCTGCGCGACACGCTGGAGAAGCCTCCGTCAAGCAGCAGTGAAGGAGAGAGGAGAAGCCAACTCAAATGTAAGGCTTCTATTGTGGGTGATGTTCACCGAGAAAAAAGACTAGCAGGCATTTGAAAAATAAATAATATAAACACAAGCCATCCTCGCATCCAAAACTCTGGGGTTCTAGACTGGGCTCCATGTTTGTATTGAGTTCAATGGAATACTCCAGAAGGGAGTCAACACGTCACTGGGATGACGGAGCCAGTCGCGGTTTATACTTGACACCATGGACAATGAGGAAATGATCAAATGAAGAGTACACATTTGAGACATGGGTCGGACAGTCCAGATAGAACAGCTCCTGCTTGGTTGTCAGATGGCGCAGTTACTGCTGAAATGATGGCAAAGTGCCTCTATGACTGGTGGATCGGGGCGCCATATCTGTCGTAGCAGGCTGCCAGAATTTGCTACCGCGATCTCGCAAAGCTGGTCCCAGCTCAGCGGCACGCTTTTGCATTCAAAATCGCAGCCTTTGCCATTTCGAAAGGTGCATTCTGCTACACCACCATGTCGATTTGAAATGCAAAAATTGTTCAGGCCCAGTGAGGATGTAAAGATTCTGTGTTGTACAAGCAACAGAATAAAAATGATGTAATGTGTCAGACTTTAGTGACCTCATCCAGGTTTAAGAAAATTCCTTGGTTGTTGGACACAGCAGTAACTCCGACGTCTTCGTCTTAAGTCAAAAAGTCTTCAAAAGGCAACTTGAATTTGTGATGCAGTGGTTGTACTGTTCTTCTATCTAAACATTTTCTGACTATCAGAGCATATTTCAATATATATGCCAGATATTGTGATGTCAACACAATATAATATGGCAATGGGTTAAATTTCCGTCCATAAAATGAATAATTTGTTAATACAAATGCGATAAAGTGAGGCTTACCACTGGGTCAGCTTTATATAAAGGACGATACTGATGTCTTGAATGTTTATATCTCTATATAGATACAGTAAAGAGCTCAGAGCTTACCACAGAGCTCTATTTCTTACAGTTGCAATCCAGGTTTGAAAGGGAGTGTGGAAAGTGGCAAGTCCTCTTGTTAGCAGCAAAGAGTTTAGGTATGAGTTTGAATCCTACTGACCAATGTGGGCCCTAAAATCAACTTCGGACACGTTTTTAAATTGTGATAGTTGTGGGTGAGACTATATATATCCGGCATATGCATCTTTATATTTGCACTTGATCAGACCGATAACAAACCAGATGTTAAACTCTAATATCTTCTTAATTTTACGTCTCAAAAGTGGTCATCTCTGTGTTGCTTTCACTCGCTTTCTTCAAGTTAAAAAAAAAGTGATGCGAGTGTGTGCAAAAAGGCTTCTATATGAAACCATTCAACTATCCGAGAGCAGAGCGCTGCCCCATCTGGACCACATCAGCCCGAAATGAAGTTGTACAGAACCCTTCCGTTGATAATAAAGCTAATTTTTACGACTCTGACAAGTATGTAATGATGTGCAGTGGTGCTTTTCAGAATTTTATCACAGTCAATAAACTACAGCGCTAATTTTATGCCTGTTTTGACATATTTACATGGACCTATTCGATTTGGGAGGAATTAGGAGCCCTTGAAAGCAGCTGATAGATGGCTTTTAATGATCTGTGACCCTCGGCCTGTGGGCTCATCCGTTTGTCGGCCCGTCGATCTGGCGGGAGATGTGCTTGGTGTTCTGATTTATTTTTTTCACAAAAGAAGTGGCATCCAGACAGCGCTAACCAATAATCCGTGAACACTTTCTCTTTCCGAGTGGGCTGATTTGTCAAAGCCACTGATGTGCAAAGATTAATGGACGATTGATGTGTTAGCATGCCGATATATCTGTTACCTGCGCGTGTATCATTGCTTTTAGCTGAGCAGACAAACAAGGTTGAGCAATTAATGCTTACAAACTACATATATTGTGTTTTCATCCCCTGAGAGGTCGTGGTAGAGTCGAACCGTTCAGCTTCATGCGACAGTTAAAAGCACCTGCACCATCTTTCTCTGTAGGAAGGCGACAGAGGTCACCAGTGATGACATGGTCCATTTCTGTGATGTTCAGGCTGGTGTCAAAAAAGGATGCTGGTCTGCCGTTTTTGCGCGGTAGCGTTTGAAGGACGTCTCACAGGAGGGGAGCTGCTGTCGAAAAACTCCATCAAAAGCTCCAGCAATTACCCGAGAAATTGTCAGTGAAATTGAATAAGTTGAGGGTGCCACTCCAAGACTCCTGTTGTGTGACAGTAAAGTTTCACTGCCTAAGATTAAACTGCTGACTCAACTGTCTGCCGAGCACTCACAATCTGGTCATGATATGGTTTCCTGCACTAACTTTATTTGGAACTTTTTCAGTGCTTTTTCTGTGACGTGATGTGAGCTGCAAAATTGAGGTTTTTACTCAAGTTTTTCCACTTCTGAAGATGACCAAACACTTCATCTTGTCAGCTCTAAAGTCCATCTTTCCCCTCATTTCAGAAGTTTTACCTTCAAAACAAAGAACCCTCTCTGCCCCGACCACTTGACTCAGGGTTATCCATAGGCTGCCTCAGACTATTGAGCAATGTGGCATTCCAGTCGTAGTTGACCTTGTGTGAATACCAGTATGTGAAGTTTCATGTTGACTATTCAATCCAGTTTCAGTGTTGTCTTCCAATGCTGCGTAACTAAGCAGGACACAACCAGGTTGTAGTGTGTGTACTGGTCTCTTCGTCCTTGGCTCCAGACAACATGGTATACCTTGAATATCTGCCGATACTGATATTCCTCTGATATGATAATAGAGCTCACGTTGCTGTTTTTGTTTACCATTATTGTTGATTGTGCATTAGGTCAGTGTAAGACTACAGAAGTAAGGAAAACATGAATCCCTGACAACAGTAAAAACATTATCCTGAAAACAAATTCACATCTCTAAAGGTTTCACATCGGCATTTAATATTTACTGAATCTAAGACAGACAAATGTAGAAAGTGAATGGATGTTAGACGCTGCTTCATTTGATCAACAGAACATTGTATAGTCGGTCTTGTAGCGTATATAAATCAATTTTCTGAAATGTCGTAGGACAGACATTGAAGTCCAACATCGGAGAGATATGTATGCGCGTATTTTGGGTTCCAACTGACTCATAAATACTGCACAGACCAGGACTGAAGTAAGGGATTTTTAGCTCCGGGTGCATTACACTAAATGCTCGCATGCTAAATGGCTAATGTTTTCGTCTGAAGTCTTAGACAGCTGCTCTGCGACCTCACTGCAAAATGTGGAATGGACTTCCTAAGGCACGTGTCTTGCCTGTCACCAATGTTTAGGGAATCCATTCCACAGTTTGCAGAGAACTCGCAGTGCAGCCTACTGTAAAAACATTTCAGCTGAAAACACTAAGCTCAGCCTCAGCTCTTGGATCGGTCGTCTCGACTGGTTGACAATTCCTGATCCGTCAAAATCGTTCAGCTCGCTCCCATTCCTAATCTTTTCCTGGTCGTCTCAGTCGTGGATTAAAATTTCTTCAATCAAAACCAGACTATCAAACCATTGATCACAAAAACATATTCAGCATTGCCAAGTCCCTCCCTTGCTTAATAATGAAGCCCATTCTCACAGAAACAGTCTTGATGCCAGAAAATACATGTACCAGACCCCAGATACATTTCACCTATGAGATACTGTACACAGCATGTGACTGTTAATCTTCAGAACCTTTGGTTTCCTCACTACAAAGCTGACCTTTAAGTTGGAACATTCATTCTATTTTAGAAAGAGCATTTTCCTGGAAACAAGTAAACAAATCTCAGCTGAAGCTACAGCACCATACATATCCAACACGTACAGTTACGTCAGAGTTGTCGTATCAATACCGACGTAATGAAACAGCTGCTTCATGGATTACATCTTATAGAACAAAATATCTTGTGAATTGTGTCTGAGTTTATTTATAGTAGCTTCCTCATACAGTAGCAGTTGTTTCATTGATGGCTTCCGTTCCGTGTCCTAAATACAGCTGCGTTAACGCACTTTGACAAACAGAATAATATTCCAGAGATATTGTCGGACATGTACATAATAATTTCTAGAGGCCTGTGTTGCTTCCAGCATTTGACTCAAACCAGATAGAGACAAGAGCGACACATTAGTGCATTATAATGCAGCGTGTCAATCGTAATGAAACAGTGACATGCTGAAGAACGGCCGTGCGCCACATCGGTGTGTTATTTCTCTGATTTCAACAGCAATCTCCATAATCAAGATGAAACCCTACACTGCCAAAACTGGCATCGCACCAGCGCTCGCCGATGAGTGATTGATTGAATATGAAATAATGAGGGTTTTCTGGTGCACTACCGGTCATCTAAAATTCTGCATACAAATCAAATGGAAATTTTATGCAATGAGATGTATTAATGCGATTCGGCCGGCGTTTTAAGGTCCTAATGCACAGCAATAAGCAGCGTTGGTTGTCTGAGAGAGATGAACAGTTGTTGTTGTTGATAGGCCATTGTGGTGCATTACCATCAAAATAATGGGGATCCACTTGCATATTTTCTCGGCATTAATTTTCAAACAATAGCGTGAGTCACTGTTTTTGTGTATTCTGTTGACTATTCTTGTAAAAATGCTTAATTTTCTTTTGATCGTCAGATCGGGCTTTATATCTTTTTGATTTATTTTCAAGTTGATGTATTAAGTTAGCAGCGTTTACTGTAAAATCACTGCAGTGTGTTCAACACTTTTTTAGCATCTTATCCAGAATTATCGTGTGTACTTGAAGTTAGGCCATGAAAGGTGGTAACGCAATCACATTTGTGAGGGATGGAAATGTACTTTTTTTTTTCTGACCACCAATTTTAGCGCGGTAAGATTGGAAGAAACGGTACAAATAAAAGGTCAAAGGGATTATTGTTACAAAAACATTGTCTATTGTTCATAATGTTCAGATAACGGATTTCACCTTTTATTTTCCAATAAAGCTTATTCAGTAGTATTCCTTGAAGCATTTTTCTGCTGTAGCATTATGACCACCCTCATCATCTTGCCCCTGTTACGCCTTGATATAACTTGATATTACTTAGTAATAGCCGAGCCAGCAACAAAAGCCATCACAATATTGTTTTAAAATTGTTTTTATAGGAAATGATAGCACCAACGGCGAATATCCAGTTGCCTGACTCGCGTTATAACGTTGATGTTAAATGGTATCTACAGATTGTGGCCTGCTTAACTGCGTATTAGAAGACCAATTAACATTTTTGTTGCCCACGGCATTGTGGGGGAATATTGCAGCTGGTGCTGAAGACTACTGTCAGGCCTGTATTTCCATGCGCAGTAACAGAAACTGACCTGCTAAAAAAGCAAATCATGTGATTAGTATGCCCATTAATTAGTCTGCATTCATTTAAATATCATTTAAATGCCAGTCCGAGCCATTAGAGTTGACCTAAGCGGAATAATATTGTTGTGTTTCCAAATTGCCGGACTTATCGGTGAGCTTCACCCGGTCTTCAAATGCCCTGCATTGATGAAACGTGAACGGGAGAGTAAAAGAAAAAGAATAAAAGGATGAGAGGGATTCATTCAAATTGGGCAGAACCAATTGCCATTGGTTTGCTGTGAAACAAAAAAATTGCATTGTTTGATTTTAGCGACATGTTACTTCATCTTCATCTGTCGAAATGCTATTTACATACTGTACGTATAATAAGGTAAACACTGATAGTCGATTCATTACCTGCCTCATGTTCCCCTAATACGGTGGTGGAGCTTTTGCGAACTACGAAGGGAAAGAGGCAGGGACTCTGGAGACAGGATTGTCTCAGGCCAAGTGTCTGGTCACCAATACACCATGTTTTTCATGGCTGACCTCTGCTGCCCCCCACATGCAGTGTATCTCTCATTGGTAATGATATATTCCAGTGTGAGTGTTGAGTCATTGCTTCTCAACATATATCGACAATGAGACAAAAGTGTGTCTCATTCTGAGGCTATACTTTTGAAGCAAAATTCCTGTATCCTCCAGTGGAGCCCAGATCAAAATACTCATCACTAAAACGCATATCTCTTTGGAGAAAGGGTCGCTGCATGATAAATAATTCATAGGTCCGATGTATACGTCAGTTGTCTTCAGGGCATGAGAATAATTAACGTCTCAGAGACACTGGTCACCACCCTGCGATTAAAATCATGCAATCTTTGCTTCACATGAGACATATGTATTTCATCTTTCGGTTCCAATTGGTTGCTTTGTGGGTTACTACTGGCCTCCTTGTCTCCCATCCCGTCCTCAGAAATGATCTTTTTGTTGGACCCAAACTCATTTGACCTGAGTGATGTTTCACCAGGCATCAGCTCTTTGTGACGCTGACACAGGTTGACTCTTAAATACTCTTCTATGCATGTTTTATGACCTTGCCGATTACAGTCATTCTGCTTCCCGACTGTCGTGTGCCAGTGATCTCAAAAGGGGTTTTGTCATCGCGTACTGTACCTCAGTCTGACACCGACAAAGAGTTTTAAAAGAGGAAACCGATGCTTATCTTTTATTAGACAGCAAAACAACTGTGTGATCAGGGTTTGTTTTTTGTGTCTGTTTTTTTATTTATTTAGTTATTTATTTATTATACTATAGAATGTGTTTTGCTACGACACAATTTTTGCTCGGTTTGACTAAAAGTATTACTTCCAGCAAATATGAAGGGAAATCTACATCATCATTCACCCACTATATTTGTTTGCTCTAAGCCAGCACTATGATCACAGGTTCGACTCCAACTTCGGTAATGGACCTCGCTGTGTTGAAATTCTTTGTTCTGGTTTGGGTTTCCTCCCGGAGTCGAGGTTCGCTGATGACAGTAAATTCTCTATACTTGTTAGTGTGACACCATGTGAGTGGCTGTCTGCCTTTCAGTGTTCTGTGATTTTCTGTTTGTTATCATTTTTACTGTTTATGTGACGTGTATTTAACTCTGCCCACATCCCATACTTTGTGTAACACTTTCAAGTGGGGAACACGTATTAACTATTGCTAATTTATCAGCTTATTTGCAGTTCATAAACAGTAACTATGGTGCTGTTTGGAGCAAACTCCAGGTGAGTTTTACCGAGTAAAATACTGTCAGACTTAAAAGATGTTAATCATGATCAGTTACTGGATAATATTCTGCAAGTACACATGAATAAACTCTTTATTGATGGCAGTATATATATTCCCTCATCTAAAGTGTTACCAAACTGGGTGTATTTTACCTGCAAACAAAGTATGAAAATCAAGCATGAAATTTAAATTAATACTCAATTTACTTTGATTAAAAAATAATAAACAGATTATTTGATTTATGTGTCAATTTTATGGTATCAATAAGTGTATTAAAAACAAATCTTGACTGAACATGGAAATGTCGTGATTTTGTTTTGCACTTTCATGCTTTTGTTCATTAGCGTTGTTTCACAGTTTGTTAACTAAAAATAAACACCACATAATTGATTGATAGTTTATAGCTTTATCAATGGTGCCATCAGAATGAGAAAGTAGCTTGATGTATTTTTCTGCATTTTTTTCCAATTCTAATTTTTCATTTTTTCCTGGTTTTACAATGATACTTGTGTGTCAGTTGGCTTTTGTATGCTTGGTTAGTCGATAAGAGATCTAAAATGTTAATTATCTGTGCTGGTGAACTATGTTATTTCTAGATTTGGTTTGGTTCTACAAAATGCTACACACTTAGAAGTCAGAAAGCCAAGTCATCCGACGTCTATCTGTGGGACAGCCAATGAGTGGTCAAGTCTATGAATGGCATATCGCTGTAGCCGCAACTTTACCTGAACTGTTGAGATAACCTGAGAATTTCTCTTCAACAAACTTTCCCTCTTCACTATAAAATCCCTTTTGGAATGGAAGAGTGATGTGCAGAGTAAAACCTGAAATCAAAGCAAAAACGATTAACAAGACAGATTGTGAGACAGACATGGCCGACTGCGTCCTATCAGGACATCACTGAAAGTCATAGTCGGAAGCAAACGGTGTCGAACAATTATCGAGACTGCTTTCTTTTTAAAACCCAAGATCAAACCGGCTCTCTTTTGTCAGTGTCCAAACCCCGGAGCTTCCCACATCAGCAGGCGATTGATTGACAGGTAGGCACGGTGTGGCTTTTTAATTTTCATTCCTCGCTTCCAATAAAACCACCACCTGGGATAAAAGGACCGGCTATCCGGCATCAGAAAAGTGATAGGACATGGAAATTATTATAAGCAACGGATAAGGGATTTTCAATCTGCTAGATTCTCAAATAGTCAAATAGTGCTGATGCGTGACTTTTTTTTTTTAACAAAAAAAAATAGTGATGACAGTGGTCTTTGAAGAGAGCAGTCAGCATTTGACAAAATGTATATATATATATATATATATATATATATATATATATATATATATATATATATATATATATATATATATATATATATATTCTTCTGAAATCTAAATTCTGAAATCTAAATTCTTCTGAAATCTAAATATTTTTCAGCATTAAAACACGGCTAGTTGTGTCGCACGAACGCAACCATTTTCCTAAAACAGCTGTTGGTTACTTTCAGGATTTTGCATAAATGACAAGAGTTGAAGAGACCCCAGGGAGTACTAATAAATGTGCAGCTACTTTTATTGCTGTTGCTTTTTATGAGACAACGTGCATTAAACCCGCTGTAGCTGCAGTAAATAAAGAGTGCTGTAAAAGTGTTTTCGTGAAACACCTTGTAAACATCACAGTCACAATAGGGTCAACATCAAACTAATTGTAAGGTTCTTACAGCGGTGACAGATCACTGCAGGGTACGTAAAGCCTGTGAAGAGGCAGGGAAGGTTTCTTTTTTTCTTTCTTTGTTTAATTGAAACTCTTAAGACAAAAAAAATTCCTGAATAATTCATTTGATTTTACTCATAGTGTTTGCAACCGCCCTTTGAAATTTCTGTTTTTCTGCTTTTGAAGATGACTGTGTACTACAAGAAACTGCACGAGCCAAATCACTTTTTTCAAAATTTGGATTTTTCCACCATTTGACACAACTTCTGTCCTTCAACTTTTGACTTGGACAACTTATTTTGCGTCTTGATGTGCCTAAACTAAACTCTTATAACTAGCTATATGAAGTGTTGCCATGGTTAGTGTCAAGTTAAAAACTGTAGTTTTTCACAAGGACTGACTTAAAATAAAGGTTTTTATGATTTTCAAAACACAAATAGTACATCTATTGTCAACTTACTTTGATGTACATTACCGCCTCAAAAAAGATCTCGCAAGATCTGTTATGTTATGTAATAATATGGTAGGCCATGATCTCAACCTGCACAGTAGGTTACCTAGTTTTAGATTAACTTTAAATTTGTATTGTAGTTATTATTCAATAATTATGATATAATATTATTTGCAGGAGTGTGGAGGGCAGGTTAGACAGACATTTTACTTTCATATAGCATTCCATGCAAGGTTGTGGATCGCGGCTTGCTTAAATGAATCATATTAGTTGCCTCATATTACTCATATTATATTACGTGCCTCTACTCCTTAGTTGCAGTAGCCACTACGACCAAAACACAAGGCCATTTGGCGGACTTTAAATAGCTATTGAGCTGTTGTTATATGAAAAATGAATGGAGCACCATGACTTGCATAACCCCAACCACCATCTTTTCTTTAATGTGTCGCGCTGTCTATAAGTCAACATGCAGTGCTGAAGGTTGCCTTTGTTGTCACTATAGGACGCAAAAGGCTGCTTTCCCCACATCATTATATTACCTCATGGTAGTGATAAGTATAGTTATTTAAAACGCTTGTGGGCCACTACAAATTACTCGGTGGGCCTGGTCTGGCCCCTCTGCCTTGAGTTTGACACATGAAAACCTCAACTTATGCTGTAAGTTTGAGTTCATTCAATGTAGTGCATCCTAGCCTGAGAGTTTGAGGACTTTAAAGCAGCACGACAGACACTGATGAAACTGTCTTCTAACATAGAGCTGAAACTAAATGAAAATCTTTTTGTTCTTCTGTTTGCTTCTGTTTGTTCCTGGATTTAAGACGGTCAGCCAATGCTTTTTATCTCCCCATGTGCATGTGAGTACCTGAATCGTAAAGGCCATAAAAGTTAGAGCAACTTTTCCCACAAGTGGTTCTCTGAGACCCAAAGTGTCCGCTGGAGTCTGTGGGGAAACCACAGCAGCTAAAGCACTTTATAAAGCTCTTATTTTTAAAATGAAAGCTTCTCTTTGACGAGTCTGAATGTCAACTTATAGTTGACTCTAATAAAATTTAAATTGATTCATCTTTCAAAACCAGGAACCTTTTCAGCTTTTTCAAATGAAATTATTAAATTTTAACACATTGGCAACAAGATCAAGAGCTTCAAACGTATTCAGTCTTGTTCATAATTTATTCATGTGGACATAAATGACGGGCAAGTTTGAGATTTCTTTTGGTCATATGATGTTTGGCATGAAGGCCAAAACTATTTCAACACGCAAGATCATGAGTTATGAATGAGACAAATGGCAGCGCGCGTCATCGCTCATTTACAGTTCCAAATACGTGACTGTGGACCTCGGTGATTTGGAAATAAAAATCAAAAACGCCTCAGCGTTCTTGACATATCCTCTTTTACTTTTAATGACTTCATCGTTTTAGTTAATGTCGCTGTTGCCCAATTCGTGTCAAACTGTTTCACCCCAAGTCATCCGCATTCACAGCCATTTGTATAATCGCTGTAAAATATGATTTAGTCTATCACTGTTAAATATTTTGTTGCTTTCAAGCGTGTTTTAAGGATTAACACATAAAAGTAAGAGAAGTTCATGGTCTGTCACGATCACTGTGGGGGGATTTGAGGATCATTATGAGAGCTACTCACTAACACGAGGCTTTAGGGAGCGAGCAAAAACCCCTGCAGGGGATATTCAAAAGAACATTTCATGATTTGATGCCTGTGATTCTGTCAGTAGCATCTTTTATAATCAGCTACGTGGCCTTTGGGTTCACCCCTGTTTGCCTGCTTCAATTGACTCACTGTACTGTTTGGATCACTTGAAAGATGCTGTAAAAACTTCATCAAGCTGTTTCATTTTTCTTCAAAAAAATGGTCTTTCCTCAGTTTAATCACGCAAATCTGATTTTTGAAAGGAAGCGAGATGTTGTGCTTTAAAAGAGTCAAAGTTTACATCTTTATATAGACGCTATAGTTAAGGCCAGGAGGAAATTGGCATTAAAGATAAATTAAATCTGACTTCAAGAACATCTTCATCTTCTGTCCTTGCTGTACAGTAGTAGGCAGAGTATGAAAGAAATGATCAAGAAAAGAGCTGAGCTAGATGATCAAGTCAAATATTTTGGTCATTTTCAATAGCCCAACCTTTGGTTTATTGCCTCAACTCAAGTAAGTTTTGGCCTTCAAGTTGTTGGTTCTCTTTATAGAATCCAAGCAGTTAGGGTTGTACATTCAGGAGGTTTCACTTATACATTCTGGAAATACGAGATAGCATTTATGCATCGAGTTGTTTCATAAACTAGCTGGCCACAGAATGCTGTTTTTTTCATCATCGTCTTGGGAGTTATTGTGCGGCGATCATGGATGACATACCTAGATCTGTCACTCGTGCTGAGTGTCTTTCAGGGGGGATTCAATATTCCAAACTTCAAGTAGCCTATACTGTCGAAAAGCACTGCTGAGACCTGCATTAAAAGGTTTTCCATGGCAGAGAACATGCATCCAAGTTATACATCACAAAATGCAATGCAAAGTGTCAGATGCAGTGTGAAGCACATTGAGATTGGGCTCCAGAGAGAGACATGTTCTCTGGGAAAGTCTGAACTTTAGCGGTTGCCTGGATTACACTGTTTATTTGGTGGACTAAATACAAAAGTTGGTGGAGTTGGTTACTTTTTCAGGCTTCTGAATGCTTCAGCGTACCCAGACAGTTGACAACCTTGTGTTCTCACTCCTAAGGCATAACACATTGACAAGCGCCAGGTGGAACTCCACCTTCCACATTGCATGTTAACACTTTCAAATGAATCAAATTTTTCTCCTTGACTCTTTCTCTCTTGACGTTCAAAAAGAATGGCGAGAAGATTCGCAAAGGTGATGATAGCAAGTTACTAGTTACTTTGCTTGTGGTGAGACAAGCTTGATTTATGGTACCAGCAAGTTGGCACAGTGAGTCAAGCTCATAATCACATTAGGTACTATTGACACTTGATTTTATTTTATTTTATAATGTTTTTGCTCATAACTGCACATTATTTCGAAGCACTTTCCTAGTTGGCGGGATCCCCATGGACCATGGCAATAAAGCAGATTCTGTATTACACTTCATAAGTGATAGTTTCAAAGTGCGCTAGCACATTTGCACTGCACAAACTGCGTCGTGGGTTTGGTTAGGCCCTTAAGATTTCCATTTACGATAACCATGTTTTTCGATTTATAAAACTGCCATTTGCTAAAGATGCCCTTCACTGTATACTGATCTGGCTAAAATGTTTTTTGGAGTGCAAGAATGAGATTCAAAGCAGATACAGTATGTCCTTCTGATATGAAAATCTAAAGAGGAGACATTTCTCTCACTTGTCAGTTTGTCACCTGCAAAGCCCGTCAATCAAAATGACTGGCACATCGTCTAATTTTTCGTCTGTTGTCAATGGTCTGTCATCTTTAATCCAAGGAGCTGCGTTGCTTTTCCTTTTTTGTAAAAGGACACGTCGATCAAGATGAGTGACAAGCTTCAGATTCTTAGAGGGAATCTTTAACCAGCTGCGGTTCAGATGAGAATAAACCACACCAGGTCTCCCCTGAAACATTAAAATAGGGGTAGAGTTCATATTTCCATTGATCCGCTCTGGTTATCCATTTGCCTCGGCCGATCTGGTCGCCTGAGAGCTCTTTGGCTGGCCGGATAAGGACTGCTTGGACATGTGCCACCACACAGCCGCCACCCCCACCTCCACTCAGATGTACACAGCTCAGCAAAGATGTTCATTAGGGATCTTGTTGGATCATTAACATGGTGTCAACTCTCAGACCCTTTGCCTTTAATGCGAAACGTCCAAGGTGAACTACAACGCACGCTCAATTTCAATTAATGTGTTACTTAACTTTGACTGGGGATTAATTTGAGGCACGCATGAGTGGATGAACTTACATGGACACCTTCAGACAAATGAGACTGTCGATGCATTGAATTTCTTTGTGTTGTGGTCAGGCCCTTGACGCCGAGCATGTTCCAGAACTACCCACTTGGGTTCAACGAAAATCGTCGCTGCAGCAGGTGAATAATGACTGTTGTATAAGGTGATATACTGTTTCCTTTCCTCCATGGTTCTATGTTTTTCTACACATATATATATATATATATATATATATATATACATATATATATATATATATATATATATAGGGGCGGGATTCGATTTTAAAAAATGATCTTTGCCACAAGAAGTTGAAGAAGAAGTGAAACTAATGATGGACCCATACATACATTTAAACAACAAAATATTGTTTATTTTGCATCAGTTTGACAATAGCACAATAAATCAGGATGGTGGCTATGTTCAAGTTTTTATATCAACTTATTTATACTAAAGCTCTTTTTATGTCTTGAAAATATTTGTATAAGAATTTAAATTTTATAAGAATTTCAAGTACATTCAGAGTAGTGTAAACCCTGGCCATTGTGTAGTGAAAAACATCCCTGAACAAAAGCAAACAGATGCTTTTGTTTGCTTTTGTTCAGGGATTCCTCCATGTTTGTTGTTGTTGTTATCATCCTAGCTGCCACGTGTCTTGTGCATCAGTGTGATCAGTGGACCAGGAACTCCTGCACTTACAAAGGTTCTGTGTTGCCTGGAGAGCAAACTGTAAAATTAAATAAAATTAAATTAAAATGACTAAATGCGATTAAAATATTGTAACGTGTTTATTCCCATGAATTAATTAATCGGAATTAACTTAAAGTTAAAGTCCCACCACTATATATATATATATATATATATATATATAATTATTTTCTTACTTTGATTAGTTGCAATGCCATTGATATATGTGTAGTCCACGATTCATGACAGCAATTACGTGCCAGTCTGTGTGTTCAGTGTGTGTGTGTGTTCAGTTAACAGCAGACGAGAACGTTCTGACCCACCGCTCCATGTGGCTTTATATCTGCCGGTGTTCCACATTATTGATAGCTGCGGCGATATTGACATGCGACGTGGTGATAGGAAAGGGAAAATAGGAGTTTGATATGACATACTGTGCTTCTCAGCGGGTCCCATAAATAACTTTGACACATTTTTGTATGCATGGGAAGGCCTCTGATTCAGCCTCCCATAAAAAATAAACTTCTATTATGGAATGTATTTGTCAAGTGCTGCAGTGATGGATGGAGTCGTGTTTAGCCCCTGGCAGGTGGATGGGACCCGCCACAGCAAGCGGCAGCGTGGGCTTGTGGGGAGGATTTGCTAAGCAAGTGTAGGGGGGGGGTGGGTGACAAGCTGAGGGGTGTCGATGCAATTATTCAGCATGAAAGAGGATCATTTCAGCACCTGCTTTGACTTTCTCATCATGAATTATGGCGATAGAATCTTTTGCTCATCTTCAGTCACACAAACGTAGACAAGACAAAGGACAGAGGAGACATGGGATTGTCATTTTACCTCACAGGGTACTTAGTGGAATAGTTTTAGGGTGATTTAAATGTGCAGCTTGCTGATTGATCAGACCTTCAGACTGAAAGTAACTCACAGAGAGGGCATCAAATATGATGGGAAGTTTTATTTAACTTGACGTCATGAGGGAATATTGGCTCGCTCTCGCAATGATAATTGAAAAGAGGTGACCCTTTGACAGTCAACATACTGTTCTTAAAGCAACAAATCGATGCAATTCTTTCTGAAAATGAAATGCCTTTTCCACTGAGCTTCAGGTATTAATGGGGTGTGATGATCTGTTTTTACCAGCCTGTTAAATATGCAACGGATTTACTTGCATTTTTATCCAAACATGTGCCATACATTTGTTGCAGCGTGCGAGTTGCAGTACACAGCTAATTTTTAAATCAAATCTTGGGAATCGTGATAGTGTGAATTAGGGATGGGCGATAGGGACAAAAAAAGTCATCACGATAAACACTAAAATGATAATTATCACGATAAATACACTGTCATTCTTTTCCATGTATTGGACAGTACAGTCTCTCTAGAAACTGTTTAATAATGAAACTTATAAGTGGAGTTTGTCTCCAACATCGCTATTTGTTTATGTTGAAACGTAATAGTGAACTAAGTGTAGAGATAAGAAATTCAGTGATTCACGTCTCTGGTAGAAGCCGCTGGTATCTGACAGCTCTACCGGCTTTATTTAGGGGTTAAATTGAGCCGTCTGTCTGCAGTATCTCATGTCTCTGAACAGTTGACTTTAACCATGGACCAGTCTGGACACATTTCCTGGATGCTATTGAAGAAATATCAAAAATCATGTGAATAAATGATCATTTAGTCATATTCTGTTCTCCAAAGCATTATACAAACTGTCAGTCCTTTGTCTTGTGTCATGAAAAACTTTTTCACAATTTTCTCTCCTAAAATGGTTGTTTTCCATTTCCTTATTGAAGATGTCGCTCATACTTCGACCACTTTAGAATTTGTCGATGGTCCCTAACTGATATCCGGGTCGTAGCATTAGCACTGCCTGTGAGTGTCTCCGTGAGCACTGAACCCTAATGGGGACGCAGAAGAGGACGCCGCTGCCAATACCGGACTGAAGATTTATGGAGACGCTCAAACCACCAACTACCAAATGAGAGTTCACTGACTGTGTTTGTATAGCCAGCAAAACCGTCTGACCCTGCCCACGCACAAAGGGAAGCACTGTCCTCCTAGTGGCCTGTGAAAATAAGGGCACTGTTTCATGAAGCCTCACCAACCCAGCATTTGCTCCCATTCCATCTGAGCAGAGCCACAAACGGATAGCTTATTTGTCACGCCATTCAATGAAGTGAACATCTTTTGTAGACATACCGTTTGTGTCCATCCTCATTGAAGATACGTTGATGCTCATGAGGACCAACAAACTACTAATGAAAAACATATACCGACAGGAAATACTGCTGTCACACCGACGTGGAATGTCTGCCTCGTCTGTGCAGAACGAATCCACTTTGAGCAGTCGTCCGTGAACTCCCTGAACCCGAATGCGTGTGACGGCGAACACTTAGACCCCCTCATCCATTTCACATTTGTTCCAATCAATTATTGAAGTAGGCAGCCAATTACAAATGAGAGGATTTGAGTGCCGGGCCTTCATGTCTCCAAAGGCTCTCATTTAACGTCTCTTGGTAGTGAATAATTGGTCCGATTAATTTACTGTTGGACGTCAGCTTCCCTTCGTCAAACAACTCTCTCTTATGTCAGTGAAAGTACGACAATCGAAGACCTCACGAGGGTGTTGGAACAGGTGAAGATCAAGTGCTAATGATGTGTGGAAGCATGCGATGAACAGCAGCATTTCTAAATGTGACCAATAACTTCCTGAACTTTTAACTGAACTAAAGTTAATTCGAGTGTGGCTGGAGTATTAACATTTGTGAACATCTGTCCTGTGTTACGTCACATCGATTAGCTTAACAGTCCATCTGTTAGCCATAGATCATGACAACTTGTTTGAGTTGGCGGCAGATGGATGGACAGGAAGATATTTGTCAGCGCCTGCTGAGTGACAGACCGTAACAGACTTGACGTTCTATGCTGAGGAATTAATGTCCAGTGCACCGGCCATGATGCACTTGCATGAAAACTGATATAATGAAATGTCAGACTGGATCAGCTCTGAGGGATGCAGTTGAAATTCCATGTCAATTGATCATGCTTTATTAGAACGCTATCAGACGGTATTTTCCAGACTATAAGCCGCAACTTTTTTTCTGGCAGTCTGAACCCTGCAGATTGTACAACGATGCAGCTAATATATGGATTTTTACGAGGGACGCGCCAATCAATCGGCCACCAATTATGAAAGGTCTCAGCGTGATCGGCGAATGGCGATCACTTTTTGTCATTGCCGATCACAAAATCTGATCACACGTGACAGCTGGCACTCTGATGAAGCACAGTCAGTGGTTTGTGATGCGTCGGCTCCCTGCCGACTCTGCAACAGCATGTCTACTGCGGAGGTTTTTTTTCAGTCTGTCATGGTAAGTTTGCATCCTGCAGCACATGCGAGGCATCAACGACACAAATTCAATCTAATATTTAAAACACTTGACTTGAGAGTTTTCTGGTGCTCAGAAAACCAGAAAACTGATTCACCAGGTGAAACTGCAGGAACCAGCGGACACCCGCAGACACTCGCCGGTCTGAGCATGACATTCGGACCACGAAGCATATTGCCAACAATCAGCTGCTGTTTTGTGTGAGTCAGATGCAGCGTTCTTTGGCCACCTGAATCTGAAACTTTTGCAAACGACCAGAGTTTCATAAAAGAGGTTGACAGCTGCTTCCGCTGAGTGCTCTCCCTGTCACTCGGAGCATCCCTAGTTTTTACAGTCTAAAGAGCGTCATGCTGACAAAAATATTGAGTCTCGTCACATCAAACCGATAACATCATGGGCATATTATTTACCTTTTAAGCACTCAAATTGCGTTGTTTCCGCCCGCGTGTCCGCAGTTCTGCCAACAGAGACGATCTACTGGGTGAAAACAGCGCTTTTTGAACACTTTAAATGTAAATAAGATGCGAGGAGTTCATGACTCAAGATTGTTTCATGAGTCAGTGTCGATGCTGGATCCCGTTTTCAAAACTAGAACTAGAAGATTGCTAGAAGTGATCCTCATGCCTCCTCATTTTCTGCGACAGCAATAGTGCAAAAAAACTAAAACAGTACAAAAAAGCTCTATTTTCCTTATTAGATTTCGTGGGTGCGGCTAATATTCCGGTGCACTCTATAGTCCGGAAAATACTGTCCATGTATGTTTTAAATTGTTCCCCAAAACCCCTACTTTAGTGAGCATCCAGCCCGCCAGAGGAAAGCGCAGGTGCACAAGGTCAGCATCCGTTTTCTCTGGAGATCACCTTCGGGGCAAATGTTGCTATGATGGAATAGAATGGCAACAGAAGCGACAGGCTGACCACAGTCGCCCCACGGCACTCAATCATTCCCCTGGTTTTTACAAAAGGGCCCCATAACCTGCGCCCGACAGACAACCAACAATGATGACTTCGGAACTTCAAGATTGTTGACAGAATACGTTTTTTCTTTGTTGTCTTTGTAAAGTTTAGTGTCCGATCTGTTCAATGACCTCCCTACTTGAAATGTAATATTATTCTTTGGCATTCTTCTAAACCATTTTTTGTGGTTGAATCGGTTTGGTTTAGGTGTTATTTTAGTTTTTTAATATATATTTTGGTGTCAAGTTGTGTTTTTTTAACTCTTGTCTCTGACTTATCTGTTAGTGTTATATAAATAAGGAAGGCATGGCATGGGCACATTTAGCGCCCTTTATCCTCTCACCTGAACACACCTGAAAGACAAACCCAAAGTCTCTTTGTAGAAAACTGAGAGACAGGTTTGGCTTATAGTTTGACATCTCAATAAAGCTCCAATTAAACTTCTTTAATTGGCTCCATTATAGGTAAAGGAAGTCGAGATGACAGACCACTGCACAAAGAAACGCTTGCTGCTGAAAAGCTACATGCCCAATGCAAAAAAAAAAGTCTGGAAAGTTGGAAGACAGGTACAGTTTTGAAATATCCATTGGGCCAGTTGCTACAATAAACAGTATGGACACGTCAGTTGGTTGATTTGAGCAGATAGAATATGTGCTTTTCGTATTATGCCGATCAATTGCAGCGATCTTCTGACCACGTGTGGCTCATGGCTTTAACATCCATCTATTTAGAGGAGTCAGATTTTGATGCAAAAATTTTGTCTGGCCACCAAAAAATGGGTTCATGGCAGGGAGTTAGAAATGCAGCTTGTAGTTGTGGTTTGTTTTTGCCATTGAAAGGTCAACTTCCATGTCAAAATTTGGGCTTTTGAATAGTGGCTCAATGTGAGCGTATGTCAAGGGGACAAGGTCTCAAAGTCAGGCGAGTTCAGGCTAGCTGACTGGCATGTCCCCGTCTCTTATTGGAATTAAACCCTTGGAAGTCATCGAGTTACCTCATCATACAGACAGAGAATAATTCTTCATGATTTATTTATTCATTTTTTTAGTTTAGAAGACAACCAAATTGGTTGCCAGCCGACTTATCAATTCCAGAAAATGTACATTGACAATGGAGTTTCTGATATACAGTACACAATTGCGGTTGACCTTGATCAATGTTCACCAACAGTCTTCATCCTTCTTTGTACGGACACTGTGAGCAGCTAAACTTTCTGTCATTGACATCACCTCATTCCTGCATTATTCATCCCATGATACAACCAAAACCGGCAATGAGGAATCCTCTCCCCCTGAATCCCACCGTGATTCCTCCCCTATGAACTGCCACATTAATAATCCTGTGCTCATATTCAAATGCTCTGTCAAAAGCTAAAGAAAGATTGAGTGCCTTTTGCCACCGTGAGGCTGAGATTGAAGACATGTCCCAATGACATTGTTAAAAGTTTATGAAAATATATGAATCTTCAAATGCCTTTGGTTGTTCTGGCATCTAACTGGAACACAATCTGGTGGGAATATGCTTTCTTTTTTTTTTTTTTTAAATCAAAATGATTGAATTGAAGGAAGATGGATTTGTTTTCAGGTAACAAGTCAGTCTCTGTGTGCTTGTGTGTTGTGTTTTCTCTGTTGTGAAAGGCTTCTTGGAGCGCACAATATACCTCATTTTGAAACTGAATGACCAAATGTTTTTGAGTTCCCCCTCTGTAAGCTCAGACTTCTTATTGTAGATGAATAAATGAAAGAATTGTTGGCAGATATCCTTGTGAGATGACTGACACTGCCACTCGATTTTTATAATTCACATTACACCACCACTGTGTACTGTCACCCAGCATCTTATTGAGCTTTGCATTTGGAATAGACTCTATTTTGCTTTCTAAGTATCAATTAATATGCATAAGCACTTAATGCATATGAATATGAATAATAGTTATTGTATTAATTAGTAAGTGTTGGATTCTGCCGCTGTCATGCCAGCGTTTCGATCGGAGCTCAACAAACTGCTTGTAAAGCGGTGCTCAACTCTCTAGCGCCCAGTCTCTTGTCTGTGTTTTCATTCGTTGCACATGCAGGACTTAGATATCCACTTGAATCTAAAATAAAATGCTGCATCAAAAATTTGACTGGTTTTGAAAAAAACAGTGGCACTCTACTTGCGAGCATTTTGCGTCTCACAAGAGTTGATTTCCACCAGGTGGTTGTGAATATGTTGACAGACATGCCGTGTAGAGGGGAGGGCAAAAGGCGACTTAAGTCGAAGTTTCAGTGCGTCGCTGAATTTGCTGCAATTGGTTGAAATTGCCTTAATAGTTACGAAGGTAACCTCGCCAACCACTGACTGGTTTGTGTATATGGTCATGGGATTTATGACACATCATACGTAGTAGATCTTGAAGGAGCGTCTTTTTAATCAGGGCTAAATACTGTCTTCAAAGATGCCGAAATACAGTACGCGCAGTATGCACCTCAATGTAAAACAGGGCGTTTCAAGACTGAAAACACCCAAGACTGAGATTTTGTAAACATTGAATGGAAATATTTTTTTATTTACATTTTTTATTTTGAAGCAAAACTACTCAATATGTAAGATTTGAAAAAAAAACAAAGGGCACTTTAATAAATGGATTGTTGGAGGTAATTGATATATTCTTCAAAAATCTACTAGTTCTCTGAATGTGGAAAATAATTCTGTGCTAAGGTGTCAAATTGACAACCATCCACTTGGATTAAATGAACGCACTGCTCTTTAAAGTACTGGGTAGCCCCCACCACATAAATAGTCATATGCCTGTAAAGAACCAAACTTTTTTTTCCGCTTTTTATTATCGGACTCCTTCAGTTGGAGTCAACACTTCTGTGTCTTTTCATCGCCTTGTTTCTTCCTGGACAGACACTGCTTCCCATGCTATCTGCTTGCCGCCCATTATCTCCTTCCTCTCCATTTTGTGCATTGCAGCTTTCTTGTCATAAGAATGAATTGAATTTGCCCCCTTCGGTGCAAACAACAATAGACAGAGACGGGACCTTCAGGAAAACAAATCGCCACCTCTTGTCCCTCATGGGGATGGTTGTACGAGTGTCTGTGCTCATGTGCATGTGTACTGCTGATGAGGCTTATGGGGGCAGATGAGGAACAAGCCTATGCCAAAGAGGAACTCGGGGTCATTTATTAACATGTCATCCTCGCAGCGTCTGTTGAACCAGTGAGAGATGGAGACAAACGATGTTAATAATAATAAGTAGCCCTGTGGTGAAACTCAGTCTGCTGTGATGTCCGTCCGCGAATCTGAAGCTTATTATTAAACTATGAAAGCATTTTTTTTTCAGTCTAAAGGCAGCTACATGCTCAAATGAAAGGCCTTCACCTTGCGCACTTAATTCTTCCATTGGGCCACATGAAAAACTGGGGACGGACAATTGAATAAACTGAAAATCTATCTATGATTGGGTTTGAATATGTTTAAATATGGGTCATTATTCTTTTTGCTTGTCGTCAAACAGAAAAAATGGGGGACGGAGAAGACCTCCTCCGGTCTAAATCATGGTGGTGTTCTAAATCCAGTAAGTTGTTGTAGGATTAATAAACAAGGGGGGCATTTGGGGTCTACTGATCTTCATAGTCCTGATGGTATTTGATGGTACCCCAGAACCATTTTCTTGTTGCTTTACAGCGGGGCCACACTCATTGGGTGCTTTTCTACATTGCAGTAAAATGTTTCTTCCCTGTGATTATTTAACTCTTTGTGGAAGAGGTTTTTATTACTACTTCTGTTTTGATCTTTGCTCTAAGGGGGGCAGAACAGAGGCTGTCGAAGGCCCTCTACGATCACACATACAGCATGTGCTACTTACTGTACGTGTACCGTTTCAGCCACGAAAACCATGATATTAATAAAACTTTTATCTTATCTTACGAGGAATGCTCAGGGAGGGAAAGAGTCCTAGTGTCATTGATAGTAAAGTGAAGGCACTGTTATGATTGAGTGGAGGGTTTTGGTAAGTGCATGTCACTTGGAATATATAGCACCTCATATGATCATGAGCTTCACTCACCGTGCCACACACAGCTGGTGATGTGAGTTCATGATCACTAACCTCGAGAGTCCCCCACTCCTCCTTTAGAATTATGATGTGGCGAGGGGAACAATGGCTTCATGGCTTCCATTGAAAAAGAGAAGGCTGCCTTTGGCGTCAACCTTGGATGCAAAAGTCTAATTGATCAGTGACAAACTGGGAGTTAGAATGTGTTTCCCCGAGTGTGTCTCATCACAATATGTTCAACGTTTCCTGCAATAATGTCCCAGACTTTTCCGACATCGTTGGAAAACAACAATATGCTCAATGTTTTCACTGTCTCAGTGAAGTCATGGACAGAGAGAATAATAGTCTGAGCTGAGAAATGTCGTTTAAATAAAGTCTTGAACAAAGAGCTTCCTGCATTGATTGTCAGTGGTCTGCCATAGAAAAGGTGTTCTGCCTGCTTTACCAACTCGGCAGAATGGTAGCAGCCTAGTGGCCTGTGTTAATAGGTGATGTGTTCAATGAAAATGCCATTTCAATGCACTGGTGACAGCAGTATCTTCTCACCAAGTTATCTGATGTTTCTTTCACACTTAATATTGCAGTTAAAAATTGAGGTGTTGCCATTGTCCACCACTTTATGCTAGTAGTCAAGGTTTATTATTTTGGTTTCCAAATAAATTGTAATTGTTCCTCCAAACAAATAGCTGTCGAGTCTCTCAGTCAAACTGGTCTGCTCTTCCACTATAGAGGCTTAATGTAGCAACGATGTCGACGCTCATGTGACGTGTTGTAATGCAAGACTGCCTCCAGTGTTAAAACACCCATCACATCACCGTCCTGCTGAAAGGAGTAAAAAGAATTCATCCGGAAATAAAACCTCCTTTTGACCAAACGATAAATCCACCTTTTTGTTTAAATTCACACCCAAGCACATTCCCTTTATAACCACGTAATTAATTACAGAGGAGTGGGAGACTCACAGAGACGAAGAGTTTTAATTGGCTTGACCGAACATTTTCATTACCAGAGAATTTATCTCCCCTGGACAGTTTCAACTCCTCTTTTCCACGATGCGTCTTCATAAGTGGGAATGTAATGTGGAAAATATACACTTCAAATTCATTCATTTACATTGTCGTACTTTTTTTCAGCTTTGAAATTATGATAAAATAAAAAGAATGAAGCTCCTCGCAATAAGATTAGAAAAAAAAACAAAAAAACACTGCCACTCTACTCAGATTGTAAAGCAAAAACAGTTACAGCGGTACCTCGGTACTCAACCACAATCCGTTCAAAAATCTAAATCGATTTTTCCCATTACAATGAATGGAAGAAGAAATAATGCGTTTCAAGCCTTAAAATAGACTTTTGTAGGAGTGAATGTAGAGTGTCTGCTGCAGGTGCACTGTTCCTCTATGTGTGTGGCCGCTGCATGTGGGAGGGGTTGCCGAGTGAGTGGCGTCTCTCCAGAAGTGAAGAGGTGCCCGGTGTGTGTCCAGCTCTGAATGTGCGCTTCTGTGCAGTTTGGCTGTGACAAAGTCATAAACCAAGTAACGCTCTGTCCCAGACTCGCCTCATCCCTGTCCCAGCTCCAGCCCACAACAGGACATCAAACCCTGTAGTGTGGCTCCAGCCTCGGAGGTGTGGAGAGCGAGCACCTCCCCTGTGACACTCTACCACGGTCCAGTGCGGAAACGCCTCAATATGAAGAAACAACAGTCAGTAAATATAGCTAACGGGACACGTCTGCATACAGAGGCTGCGTTATACACAATAACAAAGCGCGTCGTGGGTCAGCTGATCGGTCCATGCACGTTATGTTTTTTTCTGCTTTTTTCGGGGGCGTTCGAGTTCTGGATTTTTGTTCGAAATCAGAAGCAAAAAAATTGCGAATTGCGATTGTTCGAACTCCGATTTGTTCAAAGTCCGGGACGTTCGAAAACCGAAGTACCACTGTACTTCCATCTTGCATAGCAAAATTTGAGTTAACTTTAGCCAGCAAAAAAAATGTAAATATAACATTCCTCAAAATAATAGTCCTTGGTATTTCACAGCAAATATTAATTTACGGAATAATTAATTGCCATAATTTTAATATTTACATGATAATGACGCCCCTCTAAAAGAATTGAAAATAAAACAATACATGCATGATAAAATCAATTCTTATCAAAATGGTTTTGGCTGTAATAAAATCAGCCAATTGTGATGCTCACTTCAGCATAACAATTTATGTTATCTTAAAAAAGAAGAAATTAATTGTCCACTACGTCGGAAACACGGATGTTTCTTATTAAATTAAAGGTATTTTTAAGTGGTGAACGCTATTTTTTCCTCCACATAAAAACAGCTTCTTGCAACTTTAATGTGTGACTAATGCATCATCAGATATCGATTTATTTCATTAGTGTGAGATGAAAATCTGCTTCCTGAGGCCTGCAGAGCAAATCCATATTTTATTCTCTGCAACATTTTACAGCTGCCTCTTAGATTTACCTGTGGTTATGAGCTGCACTGCTAATGTAAAGCTCATCCCAGAGCAATAAACTGTACTTTCATGCAGAAGCTGAGCCGTTCAATAGCGATTATGATAAGTGCTGTAATCTCCTTATCTGCTCACCGTCTCTTTGCTTAGTGAAATGTGCTGTGAAACGCATCAAACCCACAACTAATGGCACCGTGTTACTCCCGCATGTTTTCGCTACTGCAATATTATGCTGATGGCGTGGAACTCCAACAACAACATCCATCATAAAGTTAAAATCTGCTCAAAGTGCAGCAGGCAAGGCACTCATTTATTGCGGGTGCTGGAAGCTTCGTTTCATGCTTGTTTTACTAGAACGTTGGTATTTGCTGTCTCAAAAGGGAAAGGAGCAGATGTCGAAGGCCTCAGTACTGGAAACCTTGCGACCTATTTTTTAGTGCTTACCTCTAAATCTGTTTTTTTTTTTTTTGTATTCACGACTTCCAGACATTCATGAATGGACTCTGAATTTCCTGATGTCTTTAACAGTTGTTTAGTCAGACACAGTTTTTCATTCGCAATAGTAGAATGAAATTGACAAGCAAAATTTTTTTTTTCTTCCGAACAACAAGTATAGAATTTCTACAAAATGAAACTCCTTATATTGTCTTCAAACTCCAAGTCCAACATCAGTATTAAAGAGCATGTCTGTCACAAATATATCTTTAATGCCTTGCCAGTCAAAGGTCATTACATGGTGAAGTAACTCCGACAGGATGTTGGAGCAAAAACCTGTGCTACATTCTGTTATTTGCTACTACAACTCTTTGTGACCTTGCAATAAATCGCAGTCTCCCTTCAATCCATGGGCAGATATCTGTTCCGCAAGGACACTGGCCTCAATAGCAGGAGAGTGGCAGATGTAATAAATATTATTTAAGGACTCAGCATGTCACCTGTAAATACCCATAAATGCCATTACCTCACTTCATTGCATGTAGCCATAAACAAGTGATGAATTGAGTCTTGCACTGCATCAGTACAACAGGTTTCTAAGAGCCCATTGATTTGGGATTTGAGTGTGTGTTCGTGTGCGTGTGGTGCACTTACGGCAACTTGCTGAGAGTCGAGCAAACACTCCCACCAAGACCATTAGCACCTTGTTAATGCTTTCAATGTCTTCCATCATATGCCAAGGTCACAGATCCCTGTCTCTTCAAGTGTGATGGGGAAAAAAAAAAAACAGAAAAATAAAAAAAGAAAGGTCATGCGAATACATCTCCCACACAATTCACTTTTGATTCATAATTGATGTCTCCTTTCTTAACTCCGTATCTATAATTAATCCACAAGTCGCTGGGAGAGAAAGGGGGCTAATTGGTTTGAAAACACAAACCCGAATGCGTAATTCATCGAGGAGGTTGACATCACTAATTGTGAGAGTAATCGGAGCTCCGCCCTGTGGGAGTTGACAGAGAGATGGGTAAATGGAGGTTTGCGTGATCCTTCATAGCGTTGCGATGACAGCTCCATTTGGATCCAGATGGATATCAGCCATGACAAAAAACAGTCAACGGCAAAAGCTTTGCTGCATTAGGCTGTCGGGATGATAAACTCCGCTGATTGAATTGTTCGCGGAGTTTCACTCTCCGTGAACTCGTGACTGCGCAGGAGCGGCGTTTCACTGAAAACTGCTGTTTATGTAGCCATGAAGTCAATGGCTTGTGTAGTAAAGGAGAACGTAATGTGGCAGCGATTCGTGTGATGATGTGAAGTTGAGAGTTTATTTTGCAGAAACGTGCCTCTACTGAACTTAGCTTATGATGTCTGGGACTTGTGAAGGTCATGTAGGGCGATGCCCTGTGAAATGTCTCAAGATGCCATATTCTGGGAAATGTATTTGCATAGGGAACGACTGGATCTCCAAATTATGTCCCAACTTTTGAGATTCTGATAGGGAAATGTGACACTCTTCTACGGGTACACGTCAACAGGTATGGTCTCTACAACTTCTGATGTCCAACTGTATTATTAACATTACTTCTGGTCTGAATCACTGACAAATGTGCAGTGTTTTCACACACTATCGCATGAACATCTGATCATGTAGCACTCAGCAGTAAATTCCAGCTCTGTAAACTACCAAAAAAACAGAAAAGTTGACTCTCTAATAAAAGATATTTCACTTCAATAAATCAACATTCTCAAGATTGTAGTGATAAATTCCATTGTTACAACACATTTATTTTTTCAGAGTAGATAAATAAATAAACAATAAATTGTTTTGGTGTTGCTACATAATGTGCCAAGCACAAAGTGCTGAGAGGCAGCAGTTTTAGCACAAGAAGGTTCAAGGTTCGAATGCAACTCTGGACCTTTATGAGTGGAATTGGCCTTTTCTCCCTGTTATCTTCGGTTTCCTCCCACAGCCCAAAGACACGCTCAGTTGGACACTCTAAAATTGTCACCTAAGTGTCAGTGTGTGAATGATGTGTGTCCTGCGACGGACTGGTGACAGGTCCAAGGTGTATTCCTGCTTCTCGCCCAATGACCGCTGGGATAGGCATCAGCACACAACGTAAGCCTGAACAGGACTAAGGCAGTGGTTACCTCAAGATGTATGTACTGTATGTAGATAATGTGGCTGTAGATTTGACAAGTCGGGAATGCAACCATGTTTGGTTCATTGTTTTATGGTTAAGAATGTGTGGTGTCTGAATGGATCTTGGCAGGTCATATGTTTATTGGTAACAATATGTTGAATGTGTCTCTGCTACACGTTGTTGCAACAGTCTACATGACATACTAAAGCCCATCTTGTAAAAGTATTTTTTTCCAGCTGTGTTTCAGCTCTTCACATTCATAGATCTTCACATTCTAGACCATTCAAGCAGTCATTCCTCTGGAGAATTGGAGTATTAATGTGACTTAACTGCTGTCCTCAGACCAGCTGATGTCCCCTCCTGATGTTTAAATCCTCCTATCAAGGTAGTTAACAACAGGTGATTCAAGGACAGAGCAGGTGGACACTGGCGCGCTCGAACCATTAATCTCACTCTCCATCCGTTCTTTCTTCACACTCTGCTGATTTGACCATTTCCCTGTCACGGCTGTGGTATCAGGAACGCCAGATTACAAACAAAAAAAAAAAAAATCAGCTTTTGTCACAGCTGAGGCTCGAGCATGCCGAGTTGGCAGGCAGTTGGCGACGGGCATCGTTCGAATGTGTCCACTCTGATATTTCCCCTCTATCTTTCCTGACCCGATAATGTGAACTCTCTAATGAAGCTATTGTGAGCCTGTCTGAAGCCATTGTCTTCCAGCGGGAACTTTCTTTTCTCCTCACGACACATGCTACCCTCGCTGATGAACACACCTGTAACGGTCACGTCTCCCTGCCATCGTTCCACTTCCCTTTTCATCCCTAACATTTTTCTGTCTTATCACTGGTGGCCGTCTTGGTCGGCCTCTGCAAACTACGTTTGTGATTTGTTTTCTCATTTTTCATCTACACTACTTTGGTTTATTCTTGAGATGAAGACACTTTGTCTGCATGCGCAAAACAAAAGGCTTTTAGCTGTTTAAGTATCGAGTCATTTGTGACCGAACCCACATATTGTCGCACAATAATTGTGTTTTGGATGCGTCATTTTCAGTTTTCAGTTTAGGGTCAGATACTTTTCATTTTGGTGCCCTACAATATAATGAAATAAAACATCACAAGCGGAACACTGTGCTGCACAACAACTGCAACAAAGGTCGATCTCCAATCGATGCAAAGCAAGCGACCAGAGTTCATTTGACTGTCTCCAAAGAGAGTCCAAAAAGAAGTTGGCCTTAACTAGTACTGGTCAGGTGCGATCACGGGATATATAGAAGCACCGGACTAAAAGAGTAAAACGGAAGCGAAGCACTGATGACACCAGGCGCACCTACAGTCAGGATAACAATGAGACAAAAATACTCAACTCCGACGTGCTAGAGGGATTCGATGAGACCATACCGGTGATAAGAAGTGAAGACGTTCTGCAACTGGTAAGTCAAGTCACATGATATTGAAGGCAAGATTCTTACATTATTGTTGCACTTCTAAGTAACGTGTGTTGCTGCTTCTTATACCAGAGTTTGTCAGAGTGGCTTATTCAAAGGTTAAATATAAATTTGGTTATATATATATTATTTGGTATATTAAATAGGGTGCCTCTCTGACCATATCTACTGCCTTTCATTACTTTACTACAATTTTCTGGTCTTTGTTTTTACCTTTTGGTGGTGGTCATGTGCATTATTTTTCTCATCTTGACCCTTCCTCGCTGTCATTACATGAACTTACATGAACCAGTGTTTTCCTTAAGGTGAAGTGTTTGCTGAAGTTCCTGCGGTATTTAAAAAAAAATGTGAGGTTATAATTCTTTAGGACAAATTGGCATCATATGGTGCACATGAATTACCCTTTTAAAAAACTGCAACACATTGCAGTTGCATTTTCTCTATTTTAGGTGAGCATTCTTGAGATGAAGCCACTACAGAAGTCTCATACTATCAGGAAACAGCTGTCCAGTTCTAATCTTTATATGAGCGATATGCTGTTTTTAATGAAAGCCCTTGCAGCTCTCCACAATCAGCTAGCCATATCAGAGCGTATATTTCATCCTGCTATTGTGATGTCATCACCCGGCGCAGGCATAATACATAATTCCCTGTGTTATGACAAACTGTGGCCTCAGGCCAGAGAGGTATATGAACGCTTTTGGGCTCATGTCAAGTCCATGCCATTTGTGCTGGAATAATCGCTCTGGGCTTGTTGCTGGATCAGACAAAACAAGGCTTGGCACTACGCAACAAATAGGTCACAGCTATTTGAATAAAATGTGAAGAAGTCAAACGAATGGCTGTATAGGTCTTCACATGTCGTTCTCTCTTTAAGTTAGTGCCTTAACTCTTGGACGCCTACGAAGAAAACAAGTGCAATGTGAAAATAGTATTGTGGACAAAATGTTCCCTTCCAAAGCCATTGATTTTAAGTTATTTAACACTGCAATGTCATATTATAATACATGAATCTACATGATAGATGAGGCATGCCAGCAACCTGATCAGGTCGTATGTTCGGACTCAACTCAATTTGGAATGTGGTCTTTACATTTCAGCTCAGCGCCAATCGTAACTTTGGTATTTGAGATAGTGGCTGATTGTGCTAATCCGCTATATGTTTATGTCAGTATTAAGTACCGTTAAATCATTTTTTACAATGATGCGTAAATCAGAGCATTTTTAAAGACGTTTGAAGGCTTGGGAAATATTGGTACAACTGTTCAAGATGTTAGGTCCAACACAAAAGTCATTAGTTTGTGGCTCATATCTTTCCGCATCTCTTCACTTTTTCTAGTATCGGTTAGCACCAGTGTCGATACAGACAATTCAAATTTTGTGAGGCACCAGGAAGATGCTTGTGACAGCAAAGTTGGAAATGCTAGCACTGCACAGATTGTCCCCATTCAAATCATTCAATGGGAATGGACTTGATTGACACCACAAATGTTGTGTGTCAAGACACAGAGTGGGACCCAAGTGCAGTGATGAGAAAACTTACAGTTGGCAAGCAGTGGAACAAGGTACAATATTTAATCATTAAACAATAAAACCAAAGCAGAAAGAGTCACCGAACCGGGAGAAACAAGGTGAAGTCTAAATTGTCCAAAATTAAAACACCAAACCGGGAGAAGTCCACG
This sequence comes from Synchiropus splendidus, assembly GCF_027744825.2. Taxonomy (NCBI): domain Eukaryota; kingdom Metazoa; phylum Chordata; class Actinopteri; order Syngnathiformes; family Callionymidae; genus Synchiropus; species Synchiropus splendidus. Next base: position 12,966,833 of record NC_071337.1, read on the forward strand.
GGTACAAATAAGAGTCCAAACAGAAAGTGTCACAGAAGAGTGAGAAGGGAGAGTCAAACAAGCTTAAATCTGCAAACAGAGAGACAAAAGCAAAATGATCAGAAAAAGTGAATCATTGAACAAACCAGGAAACACACGGAAACAGAGGAAGGAATAAAACACGAACTCAGGCACCAGGGTTTCAGAGAGGGTAGTAAAAAATGACCAAAACTAGAGCGCAGAGAGAGAACGAAGGAGGAGAGCCACTTTGCCACAGGAACAAAGGAGAAGATCTGGCACACGTTGCTGGAGTTCAGGTGTTCTCATACACAGGTGATTGGGATGATTGGTTCCAGCCGTGTGCCACACAAACAGGAAGGAAGGAGGGAGAAACAGAAACAGGAGTCAAGGGAACTAATAAAAGCTGATCATGACAACAAATTAGATGGAACATGATGGAACTTGTCAACTACAAATTTGTAATGTCACGACAAAAACATTTTCAATGGTGCACAACAAAACTACACTAGAGTGAAAGAGTTTTTGGAACATATCATTAAATGCTCCACAAATGTCTCAGCCAGACTAGGAAACACCTGGGTTGGGTGAAACGTCCATCCGTTACACAATCTCCTGCTCGTGCATGGGTTTCCTCCGCGCACTCCAGTTGTTCCCGCAAACAGTGGTTTGGAAATATTCACTGTTCAGTGACAGAGTGAAAGGATCAAAGTCCCCGGTATACGATGAAATTTGAAGTTTTATTGTGAAGAGGATTGTCACTTTATTGAAACTTATTGTTTCATCGTCACTCTGAGGTCAAAATGACTATCAGTGCTTAAACACGGACTAGGAAAATCTTGATCCAGTACGTTCTCGCCTGCAACAGAAACCTAACATGACCCAGAAACACATCCACCCTGGTGCAATGTGACCTTGCTGCCGCAATACATACTGGCCCGGAGAGTGAATTCAATTCATTTCTATTGTGCTGCAAGCTGCGAGTGTATTGAGTATTGAGTGTATTGAGTATATATATATATATATATATATATATATATATATACACATTGTTACACATATATATATATATATATACACATTGTTACTTCACATTCAGTAAATACTTCAGTACAAAATGGCTTCAACACTCGGCTCCGGAGCAAATGTCACATTTTCTTGATAGTCTGCCTCTTGTCATATATTTATAGCCAATATGTGTTTTCTGTTTCCGACATGACACAAGCCTGAAAGCAGACGCACATTGCCGTAAAGCTGATTGTTAATGATGAGGATGAGCGGATGAGCTGTCGATCAGTCTGCAACACGAGTTGGTGTGCGTTCATTTGTCTGATTTTGTCTCTTTCCCGCTCGCGAGCTTCTCATATTGTCATTGCCAGGCAACAGCCATATGTTCCCCGGGGGATCCCAAATATCCAGGGAATCAGGCGTCATTTAGCCTGTAACAGTCTCTTTCTTTCCCTGACACTCTACATTGCTTTTATCCCGCCGATCCTCCCTCCCCCCGCCTTCCTTACCCTGTCTCACAACTGTACAAGCATTCCATCTTATTCAATCTTCAGCGGTTTAACTGGAGTTGTCGACTTTGTTTTCCTCAAACTTCATCCGTCCAAGCTGATTTATTTAGAGGATTTGAATGAGTGAGCATTTTATGCTTCTGTTCCAGTTCGGATTCTGTGCCTCGCTTTTCTGTCATCTTGCTGACTGATGGTTTATTTGTTTGCTGCGGAACGAATAATTGAAGTGATGCATTTTGCACATGATGTTGTCCTAATAGCAAAATCTGTTTGTTCCTGTCGACACATGCTGGAGGTGACTGATACTGTCTCCATCCCTAATTGGGAAAAATTGGTCTTCAAAGTGTCTATAAAAGAGTTGGGGGTACGATGGTACGATTTATCAGCGTGAGTCTGTATTGTCTTTCTTCTTCATAAGACCTTAATAGGGAACTTCATTTGTTCGTTTTCTTCCACATCCAAACTGAGGGACTGAAGTCAATCCCAGCTTCTTGGGGTGAGAGGCAGAGGACACCCTGAGCAAGCCATCCTTCTGTATTTAGTACTGTCAGTTATTCTCTATGTTTTTGGACTTTGGGAGGTCCCAAGTTGCCCCATGCAAACTGCCGAACTAACCACATCACTGTTTATGATGTCACAGGAGACGCAGATCCTTTCGTATTGTATATGGTACAATTTACTACTTAACTATGCTACAACTTCAACTACTTTTTGAGTATTTTTTTGTTGTACTCTTCTACAAACCTCATCGTATATGATGGAGCTGATATAGTATATGTACCTAGCTGATATAGATGCTTGTACAGACAAAACCTACCACACTACCAACACCGCTAAGGCGTCATATAGTGAGTATTTTGAAGGGGACTCTTGGTGGCCTTCCAATGTTGATGCCAAAATCAGCCTTCAATGTCTGTTGCAGTGAAGCGGCTATTTCTTTCGCCTACCTTGAGGTATTCCGAAAGGAGTGTTAACACACATAGGCCCCGACTTCTGTCTTTGTTTTGTGTGACGTGCATACTCACAGCAACAGGATGGGCCATGGAAGGCAGAACATATGCTTCAATTTAAAACCTAATGTGTCGACATGCGACGACATCTGTGTCAGTCTGTGACACAGAAGTCACTATTTTGATGCTATGGGTGAGAACGCTCCTCATTTTTTCTTCCCTCAAGCAGCAGAGTTGAGAATTTCCATTTCCATCCCCTGAACCAGGAGAAGCCTAACCAACCCTTTCCCTCCATTATTTGTAGACACCAAATGTACAGCTATTACGCGAGTCATCATCCTACTTCTGGCGCCATTTTTCCTTTTTTTTCTCTTCTATTCTGATCATTTACGTCGCATTTCAATCATATGATGAACATGAAAGATGAATGACTCATAGGTGTTAACATATTTTATTGGTCCCTCATCTGTCTGTTCTGTTGTTCTTATTATCGGAATATAGCGGCTGTCATCATCCCAATTATAAGAAGAAAAAAATGTATATATATATATATCAGGACCACTTATCGGATATGAGCAGGAATATTGCTATGAATGCTGGGATCAGATCCAAGGTTGTTTGGTGGACACAGCATTGTCCCCTACAGCTTATCGTCCCACCATCAGAAGTGACAGAGAGAAAGTGGCTTCAGCGTACAGTAGAACATACAGACATACACTAATCTACCGGCTATGAGACATAGATAACCCCGGCAAGCACAGGTAACACACAAACAAATCACCAGAAGTTCACTTTATCAGCCACAAAGGAGACCCGGCAACCCGTCTCTGGCAATTGTTAATCTTTCTTCACTTTCTGTTGTCCATCCGTCTTCTCCCCCCTCTTCTCATCCTCCCCTCATCTCTCACCCATTCCCCTCCACTTCCTCTCTCACTCTTTTCTTGAAGCCCACAATTTAATAACCTCAAGTGCTGTCAGAGGAGGCATTGAAAAATGGCTTCTATAAAACATAACGGCCTTAATCAGAGTGTGCCGAGGATTCTCCCTGCCGCTGCTGATTTCCCACCACCCCCTCCTCCGCCTCCCCCCAATGCCCGCCTCTAATGAATTAATGTTGAAATATGCAGGGGCTCAGTAGTCATTAGATGTGCGCTGCAAGACGTGATTTAAGATGGCTGCCTTTATGTGTCTGCCAGGCGAGATGGAGCGGGTGGGGCCCGACTGGACAGCGATTGTCTTGACTGACGCAGTCAAGAGTCCTGAAACACGCCAGAGGTCAGTTCCCAAAATGAAGTCTCTTTAACTCTGAATGGCGTAAACAACAACACTACATTTTCCACATCTTTCTTTGTGTTTCAAGCGCAACTTCCGTCTAGGAAATCCATTTCATGTTCACATCTGTGGAAGTAATGTTTAGCCAAATAAAACAAATGGACTTTCAGGTACAACTACCATCCGGATAACTGATCCATATTCCACCCTATGATTCGTCTATAAGTGTATGGTCAAACTAGTATCTTGGTTTGGTTTTTTTCCAATGTTGCCAACTTGGTCACAAGTTTAGTGAATTGCCATCGTCTTCATTAATGAAGCTACACTCACTTGTCAGTCATTGTACTGAGTGTAGCGTTTCATATAGTTTATATTATAGTTTCATATTAGTTTATATTTATTTATTTGTTTATCTGCACATGACATAGATCGATTGCAATGATGTCACTATCCTATATTAGCCCTCTTTCATTGTTATTTTACTTGTCATTACATATATATTTCTTGGTGAAATACATTTTTTAGAAATGAAAGTTCAGATTTATTTCAACCAATGATCTTTAAGCTTGAGTTAAGCATGTTGTCTGGATAGTTCCTGAGCAACGTGGTCCAGTAACATTGTACAAGTTGTAGGCGAGTCCCATACATCTTTAAACAAAGATGTTTCTTAATGGAGATTTTGGCCCCAGCTGTCTCCCAAAAACATCCACTGGAAAGCACCTCTTCTTTCTTCTTATGAAGCTTAGTGGGCAGTGCTGCAGCCTCACAGCCAGAAAGTTTGAGGACAAACCAGGTCATATCTGTTCCTTTGTGATCGGATGTTTATGAGTTGCATAGACATGCAGAAGTGGATTGATGACTGCATTTTCCATAGGCGTGAGTGAGTGTGTGGTTGTCATCTAAAATAGTCATAGACTTATAAGGGGTCCCGTCTTTTGCTGTTTGTTACTGGGATGGGGTCCCACATGATACAGAGTCATATGGCAGAATATGAATACATTTTTGTCATTATGAAGAATATTATTATTTTGTTCATGCCTCAATTAAAGAGCCTTCCACACTGCAGAGAATGTCATTATACAATGTGACGTAGCTAATCTAATAATAGTGCAATATATGTTGCATTACAGGAAACGTTAAGGTTCTTCAACATGCTCCGTACACACGATTAAATCCACGACTATATTTTAATAAAAGCATTCCCATCAAATATTCATCAGACGTGTATCACGCCGACACATGAAAGTGAAGGCACCGTAACTATTCTGAACATTTTTGACAATGTTTCATTACTGTCGGGCGGCGTGTAATCTATTTCCTTTGAGACTTCCGTCTTAAGTTGAGATCACACAATTCCGAGCGCTTCCATTCCAAACGGCGAGACTGAATATTCATTAATTAATAAATAAACACTGCATTTTTTACATTCATCAACATGAGGTAAGAATAGCTCTAATTATCACAGGTGAATTAACACTTTCATTTTTGTGTCAAAAAATTAATTGTATCCCTTAACAGCTATTCCCAGGAGGATGTTAAAGAAGAGAATGCGGAGAGGGAAAAAGGAATCGCGCAGACCACCAGGAGTGCTAATTGCTGCTTTCAAAGATTTGCATCAGTGTTACCGAGTTTCCACGCACGTGTGGAAAGTCCCGGCAAGAGGTGCGGCGGGCCGAACTTTCTTACAAATGTGTTAGTGTCGAAGCCCTGATCTTTACTTAACCAGAGTGTGGTTTCTGTTCATGCTCTGCTTAGCCACCAAGTAGAGGTTTCTCTTTTGTTATTAAAAACATTTCAGACCAGTGGATGACACTTTGAATTTCACATCCATTCAAAGCCGATGTATAAAATAGGTGAATGGGGATGTGTGTGTGTGTGCGTCCGCATTTTGTAATCTGAGTGGATATCCTTGTACCTTAAGTGTGAGTGAGTGACAAAATGAGTGAGGGAATGTAGGGATCACGCCACACGTGTGTACATGGTCAACCCACAGATGAATAGCATGGCTGCATTAGCTGGGCCATTAGCCCATTTAGCTGTCTGTATTGCCCGAGTGTTAGTGACACGTCTGGGCCCCCCTTCCACTTAGGCACCTGATTTGATAGACAGCACTGACATGCCAGGTGACAGTAATGCCACGGTGGCAGGGAGCCGCATTTCTGCTTTGGAGAGCAGATAAGAGATTTGTTAGTCCTCTGTCTCTTTAAATCAAAATCAGCAAGGTCGCTGTCATCTGTAAATGGAGAAGTTGTGTGTCTTGTTTCAGCGTCGGTGTTGAGACATATCTTGTCAGGAATGTTTGAGAGTCTAGCGTCAGTGCCAAGCGGGTCTTTAGTCAGTGTTGGGGAAAGGCAGAATTCCCATGCCAGTGCCACCCAGAGTGTCGTCGGCATGATTGATTATCGGCTTGAATGTTAGGTTTCTATTTTGGGGACAGCCAACGTGGCATTGAGCAATAAGCCTGTTTTGTATGCGACACTTGTTGTGCTGGATTACCTCAAATTAGAAACCTCACTTTTACTTACCATATTCATGATATATGCTGTGGGCGTTTGCGGCTTTTGTTGCACTGGAATCGATGTCAAAAAAGGTGTGGGTGACCAGTAGAGACATCATGTTACAATAGATTTATAGTTGAAGTATCACTGTTTGCCACACTGAAGGTTATGTTGTTTTGTTATTCAAGTGTGTGTATCATGGTCTCACTTATGTCTAGATCACGTGTGTTGTTTGAAATAGTTCTCTGAGGAGAGAAGAACTTTTACAGACTTTGGAGTGAATCTGTCATGGCTCCGCTTCCAGGCTCCGAGTCCTGGTTTTGCTTTTTTCCCTCTGTTCCTTTAGTACACGGCTGGAGCCGTTTAACTTCTAATCAACTAAGTACTTAAGCACCTGGACTCCAGCAACATGTGCCAGATCGTCACCTTCTCTCTGTTCCCCATGATCGTCACTTCCAGTTCCTTGGACTCACCCGTTGTTTCCCTTTCTTGGGATTTTGGACTTCTCGTTCCCCCGTGGTAACTCCCGATTCGCGTGTCTGTCCCTCTCTGTTCGGCTTCTTGTTTTCTCATGCTAGCTAGCTCATTTAACTCCCGGTTCTCATTGTTTCGGTCTCTCATGCTAGCTAGCTGGTTCTCGTGTCTCTCCCTCTCTGTTCGGCTTGTTGTTTTGTGTGCTAGCTAGCTCATTTAACTCCCGGTTCGGTGACGCTTTCGGTTTGGACTTTGTTAGTTTGGTTACTCTGTTTTTTCATTCTGTGTTTGCTCTGTTTCTCCCGGTTCGGTGACTCTTTCCGTTGTGTGTTTTCTTGTTTGTTTAATTATTAAATATTATTTCTAATTTGCTCCTGCCTCGTTGTGGCTTTCACCACTTGCGTTTGGGTTCCGCTCCACGTCCCTTCTCGACTCGTTACAGAATCTTAACTTTGTCAGGTATTTTTCAGGAGTGCACCTGTTGTATTATTCTGGCCACCAATTTTTCAAAGGCTGACTCGCCAATTCACATTTTGTCTGTACTGATTTTTTTGTTGTCATTGTTATGACAGTATAACACCCTTTGCGTTTAGATCATATTAACTGTTAATACAATTGTTTTTGTGTTTGTTTTATTTGTTTTGTGTTTTCTTATTTTAATAGAGGACACAAAGTTTGAGTTCGTCAATAAAATATCAAACAAGCAAGTTGCAACAAACTGTTAGTTTCTTGGCGTTTTTTTGTTTGCTGTGTTGCACAAAAAGAAATATTGCTCAAGTACAGCAAATTTTGGGTCAACATGACATAATTGTCATGATGAACTCCTCTTCAGCCGCTTTCTTCGTTTCGTTTTCTCCTCCTCGCCTTTTTTCTGTTCTCCACTCCTTCGTTCTACATTCAGCCCGCGTATGTGCTTTCTATAGTCTCACAATAATATTGATATAAAAATAAGAACAGGACAATGGTTTTCGTCCTTGCAGTAGAACATTCCATGACACTAAAGTGTGGCATTTGTTGTTTTGTTGTCATTGTTATGACAGTATACACCCTTGATGTTTAAATCATATTGACCATTAATATAATTTATTTTTTTTGTTTTATTTGTTTTGTGTTTCTTATTTTAATAGAGGACACAAAGTTTGAGGTCGTCAATAATATATCAAACAAGCAAGTTGCAACAATTTACAGGACAAGCAATCTGTTAGTTTTTTTGTAAGTTTCTTAGCTGTTTGTTCACTTCCTTTTCTTAGTTTCTCAGCGTCTTTTGAGTTGTTTTGTTTGCTGTGTTGCACAAAAAGAAATATTGCCCAAGCACAGTAGATTTTGGGTCATCAAATGACCAAATATTGATATAAAAATAAGAACAGGACAATGGTTTGGTCCTTCTAGTAACATTCCATGAAAATAAAGTGTGGCATTTTTTTTTGTTTTCAAAGCACAGTGTGTAATATAGGATACAGTATTTCTTTTCTGCCTTTTCGTCAAACAGACAACTTCTTTGCTCATCGAGCAAAAGAGACCTTTTCCGTTAATAGTATTTGCGACATAACTAAGAGGAGGTGGAGTCATGGTCTAAGGTTGGTAGGCTCTAAGCCGACTTAAGGCAACTAGCACCTTGAAGTGAACCAGTGGTCCTTCCTGTTTGGTTATCTCCATGCTTGCTTGGGTTTCCTCTTGTTTTCTTGGCTAGATGTTGTTGTGTGCCCTGTGATGGACTGTCGACCTCTACCGTTGTACCCCAGTTGTGTTATGTTTTTTTACAGGAAAGAAAGCATGCATTTTTAACAACACCACTGTAAAATGGAAAGTACTGGACAATCCATTCAGCATTTTAATGCTCAGTACTTTCAAGAAAGATGACTTGATTGCTCTCATCCGACGCAACACATTCTTCAAAATTGGGGTCATAGCAAAGTGTTGTGATCACTCATCCACAATGTCTGTTAATTACTTCCCCAAGATTCACGTTCTGTCTCCACCAGCTCATTTTCCTTCAGCCTCATTTAAAAAAAAGGAGACTTTTCTTGCTTTATGTGCACACAATGTCAGCGTCAGTTCAATGTGTAAGTCTCAGTCCAACCAGATGATTTGAAGCGCTCTTCAATCTCCCCTCCATATACTTCACGCCGCCAGTCCGCCCTTAAATGAGGCCATTTGATGAGCTAAGTTTGGACACAAGAGTCTAATGACGGCATTAAAGCGGAGACCTGAGAGAATAGATGGCTACACATCAGTCACTTTAATCACCTGCTTCATTATTCAGTGGATCGCTGACACCTGGCTGTACATGAAGGGTGTCAATGGGATCGGGGGTCTGAAGTGAAGTGAGACGTCTGAGATGGCAGCTACCGAGGTCCATTCCAGAAAACAGCCTTTATTGTCGGTGCAAGAAGGCGCTTTTCCCTGGCTCAGCAACTGAGTGGCCTTTTTTGAAAGATGGGAAATAAAAGAAATTGATTGTATCTCCGTTGGTCCGATTCATCTTTGGAAATGAGGTCATTTTTTTTTTTTTTTATCTCATCCACTAGAGATTGCATCATTATGATTAAAATCCAAAGAAAGTGTGTTCCAAGGGGTTGGAAGGTGCTGCGGCAGTACTGTGTCTTCAAGCTCCACTTTAGGAGTTTGGCTGATTGAATGATTGGGGCCAGCCAGATGCTCGAGAGAGTCCCAGTTCTGTCCAAATTTGGATCGGTATTATTTTCTTGTTACATGCCATCACTTAGTCATACAGAAGTGTGCTCCTCTCCAACACTTTACTTTGCAGACCGTTCATCAATGATGCCAAATGGTTGTCCCACACAGACAACCTTGAACTTTCACTTAAAGGTGATGCTGTTCTACAGCCTTCATTTGAAACGCTGTTCACGTTTACGTTGGAGATGCAGCGCTCCTTGCATAGACCTGTTGGAGTAGGGGTGGATTCATGCTCTTGTGGCAGGAAATAAGTGGCAGGAAATTAATGAATGAATTAATAATTTACATTGACTGCACCTTGCTGCATTCTTTGGAAGGGTAAGGTAGACGCGTAACTGGAGCGGAGAAATGAAAGTCAGAAGACAGAATACATGTGTGTGAAGGAGAGGAAGAAGAAGGAGTGAAGATAGGAAAATAGAGGTAGTGAAAACAGCTCAAGTATTAATGGTGGTAATGGACAGAGATCAAGAGAGATGAAGAGGAGAGTGCAGGCAGGGTGGAAATGGTGGCGACGGGTGAGAGACAATCTGTAGCAGGGTTTCCATTTTGGTTTGTCTAACACATTCTCACTCATTAGGTGTAACATTTTGACAAGTGTCAAGTAGTGTTTTTCATCACAGGATGACGAAGAAGTCAGCAGCTGACCCGTAGGTGCTTCAACTGTAGGACATGTTTCCTCTCCTGCGGCATTTCTTGAGGCGTTTGTGGCCAGTGTTTGGACAAGAACACGTGGGGGTGGTGATAGCGCTATGGATGGGCATCGAAAATCGGTCTCTATTCAGAACCGGTTACAATTGTCAAATTCTCTGGAATCATTAAGAAATGTTAATTCTGGTTCCTCTTATCGATTTCTGACTCTGAAGTCTGACTCCACTCGCTAATTAGCATCTGAGCATGTTTGGTGAAGCGCTGCATACGACGCCAGGAAATGCATTGCATAATTTTTACAGATGTTTATCTGATCCACTGGTGACATTCTTCCTCATCTCTGAAGCTGAATACTACTATTTTCTCATGTGCCTTCTCTCGATTCTTCGGAGAATCAGAGTCAGTCAAATTTGTGCTCTTTCTCTCTGTGATGTGCCTGTTACATAACTACAGCCTCCCTCCTCTCCTGGATGGGGGGCACTTTTCGAACTGTGTTTACTCCAAAACTTTGATAGAAACACACCCAAAAATGTCGCTCAGTTTGTTACAGTTACAGGTGTCCGCCATCGTGTAAAGTATTCACTACGTCAGGCTCCATATTTGCAGCTAGGCTTATTTAAATACTGTGATGTTACCTGTCACAGCTTTGCGCCTAAAGGGCTAAAAGTGGCTTTTGGTCAGGAGCCTCATAATTCTTGGGAAATTTCACCCTCCAAGACTACGATGCAGAAAGAAAGTCATGCAGAACCTGTTCTGTTACTGCAAGAGTAGATTTTGACAACGTACGTCAAGTCCTCTGAGATGTAATTTCAGAATTGTATTTCCATTTTCCTTTCGGGATATTTTTTTTTGTATGAAAACCCCTAACTGAAAACGTGAGACATATGTTTTTGTTGCCATAGGGGAATATTAGATGAGATAAGAAAAATGTTGGCTATACAGATGCCAGGAAAACCTACCCAACCAAGTCGCCCATCTTTGCAGTACAATAGGACATGAAGTGTTTTGGTTTCAGACTTGCTGTGGCAACTTTAGACAGGAAATGCTCAAAGTCTTGACAGAAAGTATGAGTAAGAATTGTATTTTGGGTGTTGCTGAATACTCTTCCTCTTGGTGGCAGTATATCAATTTGAGGAAGCTCGCAATCAGGTGTTGAAGTCAAAGCTCGTAGACAAATGATGTCATGAAGATCAACTCATCTGCATCAGACAGCTACCGCACACACACGACACAATCATGGCGTCTCGATATGAGCAAAGCGAGTTTTACCCGACATAATCTTTCGATCTGTGGCTCTGAACAATTCTTACTTTAGAGCCATTAAGAGATATTATCTGTATTCTTTGGTCTAATGCTTCAACATTCAAGATGAACTTCTTTCAACACCATCTCTATCCCTTGTTGAAATATTGGCCAAACGCAGGTAAAGATTTCAAAGAAGTTTCATATATATGATTATCCGCAACCTCTCATCTCATGCAGCACCAGCGTCCACTTTTCACACACAGCAGCGAGGCGATAAGAGAGAATAAGCTGTCAGCAGACTGAGTTCACCAGTCCCCTATATTCTTCACATTACTACAGAGGGAACAATGTGTCTGCGGTGGCAGGTGGCCATAGTTCATAATGTGCTGATGCTGACCAAGTGTCAGTTTGATCCATGGGATGGGTGAGTGGGACGAGGCTTTGGTCCCTGAATCCTTAAGCAAGCAACTGTGTGGTTTTCCTATGGGGACAGTCGGAGACATGATACAGATGAGAGTAGCTGCTATCTGCCTAATGGTAGACACGCACTGCTTCGGAACTGGGCTAAAAAGGGGGATGAAAAGCATAAAAAAAAAACGTAGTGGATATTTGAAGGGTTGAGAATTGCATTTGGAAGTGGCCCAAAAGTCAGAGCTATTGTCAGCCATTGCTATTTGTCAACACAGACCTCTAAGTCCAATGCAAAGAATATCAATTCTCCGAGCAGTGAGCGTAATATTTTTAGGTCATTCACTGCTAGTGTGCTGTTTTTAAAGTTCGTGAAATGAAAGTCATCAGTTTTATCTGTATGGATTCTCAACAGAGTTTCTGGAGATGTAACAATGTGGTTGCTTTGCAACTTGTTTTGAAGTTGCAAAACAAACGAATTGCACAGTGGCCAATGTCCCTATTATCAGACGTGGATTAGAGCATTGTCTGATAATTTGAAGTGTTACGTGAACTTTTACAATGAAGACACGTGGAAATGTATCACAACTTGGTAGAAGAAATGAAAGGTTTTAAGAATAAGCTGCAAAAAAAAAAAGGTTGTCATCTGAGTTCAAGGTCACAAAATCTCCGAATGCTACATCTGAAAATAAACATTTTCCCTCAATACCGTTTTGGGTCTGTTGGATTTGTTTGCCGCAACTGAATTTCAGGTTTTTATTCTGTTACTAACACGTCAAATTGAACTGTGTCCCCATAATAGTCATATCTGAGCTTGTATTATGTATCTTTAGTGTAAACAAAAAGACAGAAAACTAGGAAAATTCAATATTTGCTAGGTATCACCGTGAAGACTTTTTATGGTCTCTCCTGTTTTTCACTAAATGGTGTCTCAATTACACATTTGCTCCACCTTTGCTTTTTACTTCTATCTTCATTAAGATATCTTTATTAAGATTGCGTTCTTAAATTAAAATGTCAATTATGATGCCAAAAATAGAAACTCCCTTAAAAATAATCTGAAATACACTCTTTCAATTTTCTCTTGTTCTCTTTCAAAATGTCGTTTTTGTCTGTTTGTTTGCATTTGTTAGAAAGCAGAAAGAAGATAATTAAATTGGACATATTTATTTCACTAAAAAAAAGTCAATAAATGTCTCATTTATTTCCATTCTCTTCACATCCTCATTTTTGTCACTTCTGGTAATCCACAGTTACAATATGCTCGAGAACGGGTGAGAACATCAAAAAGAACAGATCATATACTGTAATATAAATATTAAAGTGATAAAATGTGTAACAAGAGAATAAGACAGAACTGAAATATAGACTAAAATGAACAAAGGACTGTATTGGTGGCGGGAGCCAGTAAGCTTGTTTGAAGAAAGTGGTTTTGATTTTGGATTTGTTGAGGGTCGGACTTGGACATATCGGGTGGTGGAGTGTTCCGGGGTGGCAGAGTGGGAGCAGAGCAGCTGAAGGTTCTGCCTTCTATCGTAGTATTGATGTTAAACGGTCACAGGGAGAAGCCAGCATGGGCCACCAGCGTCTGCTCGGAAGCAAAGCAAAAACATTTTGTACTACAATTTAGAGCATGGCTTGTTCCCATTGGTCCGGTGATGCACCATCCTCCTCCTTGTTGTTCAAGCTCTTTAAGCCTGTAATGTCGCTTTTACTTCTCAACATAAATGCAGTTATTGATATTGTATAAGCAGAATATGAATGAATGTGTAAAATACAAAAGACAAACTGCACAACAAAATCGATTAAATGACATTTATTAGTCTCACAGTGGGGACATTGGACTGCACTGTATAGAAATACTACCCACTCTGGTTTCCTACAACGGTCCACAATTCTGTTTAACAAAAAAAAAAACACGGGTCCTAGTGGTGCATGACAACATTGAACTTGCTGACAAGAGTCTACTTAACTTCGGAGGGACATGGTGATGACACACTTGTTTATTTCCACAACACGGACACACACACACCTAGAGGCAGGTTTGTAGTCAGTGCTGAGCTGAGTGAACATGATCAAAGCATCAACACACAAACACCCTGAGAAAAAAAAGTAGAACTCGCACACACACACTCTGACAGAGCTACTTTATCAGTCCTGGGATCTGACTCAACTGCATTTACATATTCAACAAACTGTCATAACGAAACGTTCTTTGGCCAAGAGTGAAATATTTACAGCATATTGTGATGCATTTATGTCTCACTAAGCAGTTCGGGTTATCAGATTTATTCAATACACAAGCGAGCGGCAAAGTGATGGCTACTTTATTACATTTCATCTGCTAGTACGGCAAAATGTGATAATTTGTCTGTAACAAAGCATCCGTTTTGTGTGGATGAGATACAGCTGTACAAGTGGACATGAAACATCTCCAATCGTAGATCATCTTCTTTCATTGTTGCCATTTTATTCCCATCCGCTACACCACCCCCCCCACGCCTGTTTCATTTCCAACCACCGTGTCTCCCCTCTGGTCTTACGCTGCGATTTATTGCAGGGGGCAGACAGACAGAAGAGAAACCTCCCTGTATGGAGCGATCTGTCATCTCAACATTATCAGACAAACACACAAGAGCTTGGGCAAATTGGTATTTTTATAGGACATGATAAAGGAAATGCTACCTTATGTTCCATTTATACCGCCCAATATTTGTGCTGAACGCGTCGCAACCCACAAGAACGTGGCGCCTGATGTTTGTGTAAGAGGTGATAAAGCTGTGTGGCAATATTATTGCACCCACTGCAATAAAGAAAATCATTTGGGCTCTCATATATATAAATATATATTTACAGTTGTGGTCAAACACAAGGAAGGGGACATGTGGGACGCGTGTCTCTACAGTGGAGGTTAGATAAAAATCTCATAAAATGGCAACTTAATTGTGGAAAGTTTGGGGCAAATTTTTGTTGGACATTTTAGGGAACATTTTGCGAGACATCCACACACTTCATTCCTTCATTGTAGCCAACAGGCTCACTCTGTTTTTCCAGCCAGTCGAAAAATCCGCCCCACATTTCCCATGGTCTTCTGTGCTCTCATAACATTTACAAATTAAAATCAATCCGTAACTCTGGAGCGTTGTTTTTTGAATCTTCATCACATGATCAGTCATCTGGATGACTCTGTATCTGTATTTTTTTTTTTTTTTTTTCATGGTTTATCTGAAATTCTTTGTGACTGCTTCACCAGGAAACACTCTTTCTTCTCTTGCTAATATCTGTCTGTATGTTTTCAAGTGTGTCGACTTGAATTCTTCATTCAAATACTATATAATATTCAAAAACAAAATCAGGTACAGCCTTTTTTCATTGACTTCAATTGGACCCAATCTATGCACCATAAATCCTTGGTTATCTGGATCATCACTCGGCTAAAGGTTTAAATTTCACAGTAAGTATTTATCTAAGAAAATGACTTCATCAATTCTAGTGAGCTGGTTTTCAAGTTAAGATTTACATGAAGCTTCACCGATGTGTGAAAGCTCTTTGGAATGTGATGTTGTTCCTCTGCAAGCTGAGGAAAGCTTGAAAATGGATTGTCCTTTTTTGACAGTGGTACTTTCATTTCCGTTAAATTTAAATGTTAAAAAGTGATCCAAGAGAGCAACAACTTCTCTTAAATGACACAACAGTACGACGTGCAATACTAAACTTGATGAACCACACAGTCCATTGAATTTTCTCAGCGATTCATACTACGCTGACTGATGTATTCCTGAGTCCTTAGTGACATTACTGCTCAGCTACTATATTTTGTGCTTTTGAAATGCTCATTGTTGTGAATGATGTCTGTACAGTCCAAGATTTCACTTGCTGAAATTAAAGAGTAAAACCAATATAATCTGTTCATTATGAAAGACAGTTTCAGTCATTATGGGATGTCCATGGTGATGGAATGCAGAAGTGATGTTCTGTGTGTGTGTGCTGCGGCCAGCAGACCTGTCTTTTGTGTCCGCCTACATGTTGACCTTTCACCGGCACTAACTGTAGCGAAGGGTTAAGTGTTCGACTATGAGTCGTAATACCAAAACAAAGCCCATAAAACCTGTAAACACAAAAGCGACTCAGGGAGGATGAGCTGCGAAGAAAAAGGCAAAGCAATTACCCAGTTATGTGAACAAGACACGTGCGTGTTGACTTCATCTGTTCGCCTTTTTCTCTCCTTTGCTGTCTTCCTCTCTCCTTCAATCCTTCTCTCCCCGAGCCCTCGGCCTGCCTGACAGCCAACACACCACCAAACTGACAGGCCCTCAAACCGTAGCCAAGAAAGCGAGCATTAATTAAGTCATTGCCGGACTGTAATTTCCTTGAGAAGTTAAAAAAAAAGAAAAAAAACCTCACACGCGAAAAGGTTACCAAGACCTTTTCTGTGTCAAAATTACCATGCGTCATGAATATTAATGCACTTAATGAAGACAACCTTTGGTTCATCAAGAATGTTCCAGTAGCAGGTGCCAAGCTGATAAACTCACTCAGTGAAGGCTGTTTTTTTGTTTAGTCTCCCCTGTCTTTCTTCTTCCCTCCAGTTTTGTGTCAGATCCGCGGAGAGTCGGTTATTTAAATCATCATCTCCCTACCACAATTTATGAGCGCTCCAATACATACCGCCTCCTCCTTTCATGCGCATGTCCTTGGTTGGTGTCTCTTGCTTGTCGCTTGCTTGGCCATATCGAATCACGAGGTACACTTTGGGGGAAGATATTTGGACTGATACTGTTGCAGTGTCAGAAAGTTATAGGATGCAGCTCCGATTTACGATGACATTCAAAATTATTCAAAAACAATGAAGGGCACTGACAAGCTACTTTATTTTGGTTTGTTTATCTACTGTTGGTCATTCATTTTTTAACTTTTGATGGGGTTTTCTGTGTCTTCTGGCCACTCTGGTTTCCTCCCATCATCCAAGAACATAATTGGTGAGTAAATATAGAGTCGCCAATTCGTAGAATGTGGTTAGAATTTTGGGATTTATCCAACATGCAGACATTCCATTCACACTGTTAAGAAATGAGCATGATAAAGTTTGTTCTTGCCAGTTGATTTTTCTTCGAACATTTCCTTGGAAATGCCCTCGATTTGCCGTTTATGACTGCTACAGGATCTATTACAAAGATGTAGACATTATTAGAGACATGACATATTAGAGACATATTATTATTATTAGAGACATGTACAGAGTACATTGGTAGGAAGATGTTGAGGTTGGAACTGCCAGGCAGAAGGTGGAGAGGAAGGCCAGAGAGGAGATTGATGGAGGTGGTGAAGGAGGACATGAGGTTTGTAGGTTTGAGAGAAGAGGAAGCAGAGGACAGGGTGAGATGAAGGAAGATGATCCACTGTGGCGACCCCTGAAGGGAGAAGCCCAAAGGAGAAGAAGAGAGGACCTAATAGAGAGAGAAAATGTAGTCACAAAACCACTGGTAGTGAGTCTTTGATCTTGCAGCTTTGTCGATAAACTGGTCCTGTAGTCCTTCTCCGCCTCTTCCTCGCCCACAATCTCCGCTGCCGCTTCGTGTTTGTCAGGCAGTGTAATTGAGAAGCAGAAACATTGACAGAACTCATTTACTGCCATGGAGAACTGTGTAATGTGGAAGGGAACACTGGTCATTACATAGAGGGTAACATGCAAGCACACACACACACACACAGGTTTCTCACACCATCTTTGTGGGGACTGCTCATTGGCATAACCCTTTCCCAGCCTCTCACCCTCAACCCAACCAGCCAAACCAATGGTTAAACTTAACTGAATTGAGACTTAACCTTGTGGGGCCCTTTTGCAGTGAGTGATGTCTCTCCAGAAGTGAAGAGGTGCCCGGTGCGTGTCCAGCTCTGAATGTGCAGTTTGGCTGTGACAAAGTCATAAACCAAGTAACGCTCTGTCCCAGACTCGCCTCATCCCTGTCCCAGCTCCAGCCCACAACAGGACATCAAACCCTGGAGTGGAGGTGTGGAGAGCGAGCACCTGTGACCCACTACCAGGGTCCAGTGCGGAGACAGGAAAGACCTCAATATGAAGAAAAAACAGTCAGTAAATGTAGCTAACGGGACACGTCTGCATACAGAGGCTGTGTTATACACAATAACAAAGCGCGTCGTGGGTAAGCTGATCGGTCCGCACACGTTCTGTTTTTTCCGGCTTTTTTCAGGGGGTTCGAGTTCTGGATTTTCGTTCAAAATCAGAAGCAAAAAATTCTCAAAATTTTTGTTCAAACTCCGATTTCTTCGAATTCCGGGACGTTCTAAAACCGAGGTACCACTGTATTGACATTTATCTGATGAATCTTCGCTGATGTATTACCTTATTATGTAGCTATCTATTGGTAAGGATCATAACTGCCACAACATTTTAAATGAAAATGACTTGAACGTCAATGAACAACTAACAGGATTCTTAGATTTAAAGTGGATTTCAGTTGGCCATTTTCATTACTCGACTGAACAAAGAGAGAAAACACTGTCCAGCTTTCTCAAAATCTAAAACGCCACTTCTTTTATTTTTGTCGTCATGAAGTTGCTCCGGCCTCTTGAGGAAAGGAAAACAGCAGACACACACTAGAACAAGAGCAATGGGGTCCACTGTCATACACCTCTCATTAATTCCTACCTGTCAGCCAGCTCCCCCTACCGTATCGGCCCCCAGAAAGGTGACAGCTTTCCAATGACTGACAAAGGCTCTTTAGGTGATACAGAAGATCCCTAGCAACGGCTGACTTCTGTAAAGTGCCCCTCAAATGTCACTTTGGCTGCGCAGAGACACGCATGCACATACACCTACACACAGTGTTTTTGAAAGCAGAGGTCTGCTCTCAAGTCTTCAACCATCTCTGACATCCAGAGGCTACAGATGTCACAGAGACCTCAGCTCTTAAAGCTTTTAACATCCGAGCGAGACGCTGTTGTTTGACAGTACTATTGGTGGATGCTATTGTTGCGTGTCGTTTTACCCCCGAGTGCATTGAATTTGCTCTTTTTTTTTTCAGCAGATAAGAAAAGAACAAGAAACAAAACCAAACTTTACCGCCGTGTCCATTCAGCTGTCATACATTGAGTGGCAACGCAGAGCGATATTGGTGTTGGCTGCTTCTGGCTGAGAAGGGTCAAGCACATGGAGAGACGGGTTTCTTGTATCATTCAGCTGTCAGGGATGATGTGCGATTCGAGCTGCAAAGCTGGTAATAGCAGGCAATCACATGTAAAATGTTTGTGAGGAGGAAAAACAAACCGTTCACGCTCTCAGTGTTTTGCTGCAGGTAGCCCTCAGGCCTCAGGTTTGATGTGTTACAGCTATTTAGCCTCAGGAAAGAACCTTTGAGTTAAAGTTTCTCCCGATGCAAACAACTCCAATCACAATCGTTTGGAGATACTTGCGCTGAAAAAAAAAAAAATCAACCTTTAAAAATATAATCAGTTACTCATTCTGCACAGAACAGCAGAAACATTATGACCACATGCTTCTTTTTTTGGCCACAAAACTGCGTCCTTTGGTGTCAATGAAACGTGAGACAACAGATGAATCCGCAATGAAAGAACAATCGTTTTATCGTCCTTAAATCAACAAGACATTACTTCCATTTATTGAAAAATTGTCAGTGTTGCTAAGAAGCAGCAGACATATTTGTAAGGGGCGAAATACAGATCTATTTCTTGTATGATTTTCATGGACCATCCACCCAAACACCAGGGTCTCATTGCTGAAGCTGAGTCCTGCTGTTATGGGCCAGCAGGCTTTGAAAGCTGTACACAGAGTAGGCCGACGTAATTGTCCAGGTTTTGCATGTCATGACCTGAACTGAGAATCTTAATATGGTGCCACTGGGCTCTTGCTGCTCAGTGAATATCAAATTCCCAACACAGATTTAAGGACACATGTTGGGGAGGACATCCTGGACAGGTCCCCACCACTGTCACCACGGTCTTAGGGCACATATAAGTCCAGGTCAGGTTTACTTATACAGGAGATTTCCACAGCATCAGGGGCTGAATAAAATGCTTTACAATACTCAGAACCGGACTAAAAAAACATTGTAAAATCTTTAACTAAAGCCATAAAACAGAACGATGAAACACGATACAGTTGAAGCAATAAAGCAGCTGCTCAGGCCATGTTAAACATATAAAGAGACAACCACTCATGAATCTGTACAATTTAGTGTTGTCATTTAATGTCTCTATGTATTTGTACTGTGGGAGGAAACCAGAGTGTTCGAGAACACTGGTGAGATCATGCAAACCCAGACAGAAGGCCAACCTGATTCTGACTTATTTTGAAGCCAGTATTTGTGACGTTTTCATGAACTAGTCATGTCACTTAAACAGAAGTTCGAGAACAACAGGTTCAACACGAAAATCCTCTCCAGCTTTATCACCCGATTGAAAATCACCACGTTTATAGTGCGGTTGTGTGCGCCAGCTCATCAAATTAGCAGGTATCACCCGCTGTGAGGTAAATGAAAATCGCAACAGGAAGTCACTTCGCTAGTTAGACTTGAGCCTCACAAATTAAACTTAATGTTCTTGAAGATGGAAATGTGCTTGTCTGTTTTGACAATGACACAGGTTGGTAGAGCCGAGACAAATGAGTTAGTACTGACTCACTCACGCAGGAATACCAAACATCAGGTGGTTGCATGATACCATCCTCCACTGGGATCTACTATGGTGAGTGCTGATTCATTCATCGCAAAAACCTATTTGTTTGGATGAACAACTCCATAACTAATAAACTAATAAAAATGACACATGAAGGATTTCACATCGTACAAAGATGATTGAACACCCACGATGACCAAAACCTCTAGCAGCTGTATTTTTGTGTTCATTGTTTGTTTGGGTTTTTTTTAACATTTATATTTCAGTGACTGGAAGACTTTGTTTCTGTATAGCTGTCAATAGAAAAACATTGTTAAGCTAATAGAACTGGCTTCAGCTGTCACATTTTTTCTCCCAAGATTTTTTCATGCCAGTGTGCAGTGGCAGTCTGGTCCTTAAAATCTTTTAAAGGATGGACACTTATTTAAATCATGTGACTACCTCATCGAAAGTCCAAGATGAGGAGCAAAGAATCTCTGAGGATCTGATTCCAAAATTTGAATTTCTGTTTCACAAAAACCACAATCTCCTGCCAAAGACTGTGGTCAACGCAAGGATCAAATGGGGCCAAATTTTATTTTAAGTGCGATGTCCAATTTATACTGTCTGTAAAATGTTCAACCATTTTGGAAAAAGTCCAAAACAATCTTTTTAAAGTATCATCAGCTATACTTGCTCTCACCAACGTCTTATTTCAATTAAAATAAGAATTGTATCTCACTTAAAACGATTTGTCAGATGGATTGCTTTGAAAGAATAATTTCGAAAACATAATCAGGATCCTCTTTATATTACTGTATATGTTCTATTTCTTTCCTTTTCCTCCCGTATTGTTGATAAAAATACAGTCTCAAAATACAATACAGGTTACAACAACAACTGGACTGAACAGACCCTTCATGATGAGTTGCTTTTTTTTTTTTTTTTTTTTTTTTTTTTTTTGCTGTCAGCCCCTGATTTACATTTTTATTTCTCTTTTTCAAACTTAATAAGCGTGAACCTGCGATTACTCATGTAGATTTCCCCTGTTTTACATTTTTGGAAACCAAGCAGTCATCACCCTTTAAAACAGAGTAAAAGGAAATTTATGGCTCAGGGATCCCAGCAGATATTAATTATGTAACCTATTGTAGCATATTTCAAAAGTTCACGGCGCATGAAAAACTTAATATGCATGGCCTTCACCTTTACAGGCTCATAAAAGTGTGAAGTTGTGCTTAATTTTTTAATAATGTGACAGAGATAATTTATTAAGAGCAGCATATGTTAATAATACCCCACATCAGAGTCTTAAAAAAAAAAAAAAAGACCAGTTTGATGTCCACTCATACGACCACGAAAGGTCAATAATATTTTCTAATTCTGCGATGGTATTCATATTACTGCACAACACTTGTAGATGAGACTTTAGTGGTGGAATTAATTTGATTCCTTTAAAAGATGTCTGAGAGACTCATTGAATTGTGAGTTAGTGGGATTATTTTGGTCTGACTTTCACAGAGTTTGTGCTCATGATCCATGAATTGCTCCAATGAAAACTTATCTACCAACCTCCAAGTTTGGAGTGTCACATCAAGAAGGTTGCTGGTTTAATTCCTGTGCTTTTGTGGGTTTTCTCTGGAGACTTTCAGCTTCTTACCACAGTCCAAAGACATATGGACCTCAGTTGATGACTGAGCTGCGAGTGCTTGTCTATTTCCTTGCGACCCGTTGATGGTGTCCCCTCTCTCTCGCCCCGAGTAGCTGGAATAAATCCTGGCATGTATTTCTCACTCAATTTCAGGGGGTGGCAGAAGGAAATTGGGAAGAGAATTCATCTGGCATAGAGACAGAAGTGTTAAATACATCCAACTTTGAAGGCATTACAATACATGAAGGAGACAAGAAGGAGTCAAGAAAAATTACATTTAAAATATTGCTGGTAGTTTTAAAGCAAATAGCAATAGAAAGTCAGAACACATGCAGACAGCAATGGAAGTAGCACAGTCTGGGAATTCAAACCTGATTTCTGAGACTGTGGCATATTCTGTTGGCAGCACAGTGAGCGTTCTCTGCAAACAGGCTTCTGAATAAATGGATCTGAAATGATTTTGCCAGGGCACCTGCCACCTGAGCACTAACACATGCACCAGTCACCTCACACACACACTTGCCACGCCACAACAAGCCCTCCCTGCACTCGCACAAAGACACTCAGGAACATGCTGCTGGCTTCTTTCCTGTCATGCTGCATTACAATGCCCGACAAATGCAGACTCTATCATGCCTTCTACTTGCTCATTTCTGTTTGAAAAATATCACTGTTGTTGCATATCCAGCAGATTAAGTGCAGCCATCAGAAAAGTTTAAGTGTTGCAAAGATGTAAATTGGAGGATAGGCAGGTGCATTTAAGATGAATCCAATCCCAGAGAAATCTGTTTCTGTTTTTTTGTTTTAACAGAATGGTTTAAAAACATCATGCACACACACATATATATATATATATATATATATATATATATATATATATATATATATATATATATAATTTTTATACACTTCAAAAATGGGTTTGAAGGCTATGTGTTTTCAGTTAAAGAAACAATAACATAACAATGAGATATGGTTGTTTTTATTATTTTTATTTTATTTTATTTTATAATTTCAGTGTAAATCTATGAAGGAAAGTGGTCTGCATGCCAAAAAAAATCCTTTTCTAAATGTTTCAGTTAATGTAATTTATTCATTTATTTTAAGTTGGAGTGCGGGGAATAGCATTATATAATCTCAAGAGAGAAAATAGTTATTTATATTTTGCTAATTCACAGACAAGCAGTGCCAATAAATAGGGATTTTATATGTGTCATCGTGAGCTTTATATCAACGCATGTTCAAGTTATGCTGCTTTGAAATTGAGCTGCGCAATATATACGATACCCTTCTTAGCATAACTTGAATTGATATTTATTTTCCTTTTATTTACTTGATAGTTATTGTTGCCAGCAGCACTAAGGTTCCGCTGCAAGATCTAAATGATAAATTAATACTGTCTGGTGTTTGGTCTTTATTGCTTGTTTTGCTTTCAACATTAAGTCTGGCTTTACTTTGTAAGAGTTAATTGAATTTCTCTAATAAATAAACCCGCACTCAAAAGGAGGACACTTGATTAATTTTTTTCTTAAATGGCGGAGATCAAATGAATGGTATTTTTAGTCTGGATGAATTTATAGTTTCTGACATGACAGCTGTCTAATGTGTGTTGAAAATGAGCTGGTTTGCGTGCGTCACTCGCTCACTGACAGTCACTCCTGACAGTTGTAAAGTGCTCTTGAAAAAGCGCCCGGCGTGGACACTCAAGGCAGCCAGACGAAAAGATTTGCAGGCTGTGATGTCTGTGTGTCAAATGACTTATCTGGCTAAGCATATGCCGCCACTTCAGAATCATATACTTCAAACCCGCCGCCTTCAAAAGCGTCAAAACGGACTGTCTCATTCAACACATCAGTCATGTAGCCACCAGCAAAATGAGCGAGATGTCATTGGCACTCAACAAAAAAGCTCCCGCAGACATTCTAAGACATTCTTGATGACTGTTTCAATTTGGAGAGACTGTTAATGATATCATCTCGCTTGCTCTCGTCCCCCCGACTGAAGATAGAAGTGAGTGACAGAGGGCTTAGATGTGCACTTCAGCAAAATCTCTCCCAATTATTCATTTGGATCCTGATGACAATTAGCCGAGCGCTGCGGCAGCCATTACCCAGCTGTTGCCCTGGATTTCTCCGTCTTCAATAAAGGCAACAGAACGTGAGGGTCAGAGATGTTTGCCACTAATGACGAAACACTAATGATTCTTTCTTTCATATCTTCGCAAATGTTTTGCACCACCACAAAGACTTTTTTGGTGCAAAAATACAGAGAAAAGATAAAGTGGTAGTGTGGCTTTTTGTTAGGACACACTGCCTTTCTAATAGCTGTGTTTTTTTTTCCTCCAGTCTCCTTTTACAAACACACACTCACACAGGGAATCTTCGAGCGCCGGGAAAATGTCCCGCTAAGTTTCAGTGCTACAGAGGGCCAAACTATTCCGTTGCACTAATTGGCCAATGTCATTCCTGACGTTTGGATAAACAGAGGGAGAGAAGGAAAGCTTAGACAAATGGAGGCTAATTAAACCAGTGCGCCCCAGTGTGTGTGTGTGTGAGTGTGTGTCTAGTCAAGAGGGGAGAAAATAGGCTGTTTAAGTAGAAAAATATGCCGAAATGGCAACCGGTCTTTACAATGAAAAACGGACTTATTTCTAATTGGGTTAAATCTTTGAGCATCCACAGCAGCAACATTATATTTTGGTCACGTTACTCATTTCTGACCTGTGTGTTCAGCACAGTTTATCCTTTTATAATGTATTCATTTTCAACTGTTTATTCATTTTATGTGGTCATAAGGAGTTGGTGGACCCCATCGACAGGGCGCCAGGTCATTGACACCACTCACACACTGACCATGGACCATGGTTGTGGCACCTGAGAAAATGTTCTCTAGTTCAACTTTTAAAATGATTATTCTCATAGGATGAAATATGAATTTCTCTGTTGGACCACGTTCATGATCCAGTTACTAGGTCACCGTCAAGTTCATTCTTATAGCTCATTTCCACTGTAAGTGCTGCTCAAAATGTTTGCGTTACATTCCGTTACCCCCATTAAAATTGGACCAGGTGAGAACTAAACACACTTGTGTGTGAGCTGTGTGGCACGGACCTATGTTGATATGATGAGATTGTATAAGGGAGATAAATGTGTGTAACCAGAGACCAGAGACAGACCTTCTCGCAGCCGTGACGTGGATCCTGATGATGCCAGTCTGCCGAGCTTCAGCCACCTTCACATGCGTCCAGTCAAGATTGTAGAACTGATTAAGTTCAAGGAGATGACATGAATATCACAGGACTGTTTTGAGTGTTAGCAGCGTGGCTGATGAGCATGAGCTCATCTGTTACTTTCAATCCTTTTAATGTAAATGCAAACAAATGAAGGAGAAAAAAAGTGATGACAAGTTCTTGGAGGAATCATTCTTTTTTTTAAATCCATTTTATTCCAAAACAACACCATCAATCTTTCAGACGTGACATAAATGTAGCTAGAAATGATGATTCACCTCAATGGAAATGACTTGGTAGATACCTGTGAAAAAGTTCTCCAACAGAGTCGTAAATATCAGCTGCCTACGACTCTGTCTGCCGTGAAAACCATGCCCACCAGAGATATGGTTGAACAAAGGCGTTGATGGTGTCATGGTTTGTTTGTACATCTCAGAATCTCAGAAGGGACTGGCCACTTCATGGGGTGCAGACCTGTACAACACACCCTACTGATATAGAGTATCTCCCACCAACCTGTTAGCTTCTGTATGTCTTAACATTGTTTGGTGTCAGAGGAAAACTCTCACAATTATGAGGAAAAGTCCTCTTCATTTGCCTGCACTCTGTCGTAAATGAAGGTCAGAATCAAATTTATTGGTGGCCATGGTCAGTGGGGATCTCTCCAACTAGGAAAGTGCTTTGGAATAAAGTGCTGACAAAAAATAAATAATAAAATAAAATATAAAACTTTACATATCAGATAGTGTCTTTTCACAGACAGCTGATGAATGGACACGTTTTCGGCAGATTTCTTACCCAACAGAAAGCTTGAGAGATCAAAACTTGTATTTTAACCAGACATTATACAGTAGCTTGAGCAGAGCGACTTGTGCTATATTGTGAATTCAGAACTTTAATTCAGCCGATAAGTAATAAGACAGCCTCACTTAATGCCCCTCCGAAACTACAGCAAGATAGCAACCATTTCCCGAAATATCAGGATTTTATGCAAAACTAAAGAAACACAGAGTAAACAAAATATTTAGACGATGAAACTGTTCATAGTGGGTGTCTCCACATACACTCTCATAATGTCAAATCAAAACATTGCACTTGACTTGGAATAATTCATTTGCAGGGAAACTTCATCTCATATGTGATGCCATTAGAGATGTCCTGTCCATCTCAACATCTGCATCAACACTAGGCTCCAAACGGGACAAAATGTCATCTCAAGAGTTGTGACTGCCGGCTGAGTCCGACTGTCTGCGGTCACGCGCACTCGGGTGCAATCTCTCAAACCCCTCACCCAACCCCCTCATCGCTTTCCCCGCTTTTGACCACTTGTCAAAGGATGTTTATGGGCCATTGTTTGCAGTGCTGATGATCATTGTCACCGGGCGATTCCATTACCAGTAGCCGTCTGATGGATGGTTCCCACCCTGACGTCCACTGATACGGGTGTCCTTGACCACCGGGGCAGACACTACGAAGGTGGGGGCCATTAGGGTGGATTATTAGCTCGGTTTTGACATTAAACTCTTCAAACAAAACACATCTTCAGAATCTGTATATATATATATATATATATATATATATATATATATATATATATATATATATATGTCTGGGGCGGCACATTTCAAAGGTTCCCGTTCACTTGGGGAACCGTTTCATGAACAAGTCTTGATTAATTTTTTGTTTCTCACAAACATGTTATACACCATGCATAGAAGCAAAGTGACGCTCATTTTGCAGTCCATTCATTCCTTCAATCAACTCAAACTGTTCCCTCTGAACGCAGTTGTTAGTCAGGATGGGCTTTTGAGGCTTCCTGAAACAGTGCCCTCATTTTCAGAGTCCACGAGATGGCGCTCTCTGGTCTAAAATCTTTGGCAATGAAAAACTTTTTCGATGACACCTCACATGATTTCTAAACCCATCATTAGATGTAGGAACAATCTATTTGGAAGTTCTCATATATTCTTCCCTGTGGAGCAAGCAGTGTTGTTATCATGCTAAATACATTTTCATCTTACAGTCATTATCATTTATATTCATTTATATTCATAAATTAAACAGTCTATTTTCTTACCACAAAAACGCACCATTCATGCTACTTTTTCCACACACAAAAAAAAAAAATAGTGTATATAGTATAGTAATAGTATATATATATATATATATATATATATATATATATGCACAAAGATATCAAAGATTTGTTTGGTGGGATAAAAATTCATTGTCCATCTTTGCTGTTACAGATATAATAATAGACATAATTGCCATTGTTACATTACAGTAAACCGTTGCTCAGTTTACTGTACACTGACTTATATAATGAGACAATAGAAGTGTTTTTTTTGGAAAACTTCAATCATAACAGCAATGCTAGGTGTAATATTCCACAATAGTATCTTCAGTTTTACAGTAACAGATGATCTTCAAGTGAAGGAATCATTCCAAGACTACATATCATGAGCAGACAACTGCAATTAGTTCTTAAGTTTCGATTAAACCCGTAAAGAACGGTGATGTAGTGCGAAGCAGGCGGGGCTCTGTTTCAGTCCACTGCTGAAACATTTACTGCGGATCGAACTATCATCGTCGCTCACAGAGCCGTCGACATTGATCAGTGTGATATCTGGCACAGAGAGAAAAAAAAATGAGTTAAAAGCACATGTTTAACAAGCTTCAGAAGCACTTCCCCAAAATGGTCACATTAAGACTTTCCATTATTATTCGGAACAAAGACAGACTTTTTTTTTCCCTCCCTCAGATCTGTCTTTTATCATCTCTGCCACATTGGACAGATTATGCTTCTCAAGGAAATGGTCTTTTCTGGCAGAGCAATTTAAGATAGATACAAGGACAGATGCAGCTCTTTGATAGAGAAATTCGGTCCATTTTGTGATTAAGAGACGACTCCTAGCCGTCTGATTGAGATTCCAATAGGAAGAAATACTGCAGTAGTAATGATCCCAACAACAATAATAAAATGTCTTCTATTCCAATGTGCACACATAAAAAAAATGACACATGCAGTACATACATAACTATACAAAAGCACTTTCACAATGGCGTGGAGGACTTAAAAAAAAACACATATTGACTAATACAGTGGAACCTCGGTTTTCGAACGTCCCACACCTTGAACAAATCAGAGTTTGAACGAAAATTTCGAGATTTTTTAGCTTCAGATTTCGAACAAAAATTCAGAACTCAAACGCCCCCGAAAAAACCTGGAAAAAACGTGCACGGACTGATCAGCTGACCCACGACGCGCTTTGTTATTGTGTATAACGCAGCCTCTGTATGCAGACGTGTCCCGTTAGCTACATTTAGTGACTGTTTTTTCTTCATATTGAGGTGTAAAACCTTTCCTGTCTCCACACTGGACCGTGGTAGAGTGTCACAGGGGAGGTGCTCGCTCTCCACACCTCCACTCCAGGGTTTGATGTCCTGTTGTGGGCTGGAGCTGGGACAGGGATGAGGCGAGTCTCGGACAGAGCTAAGTTACTTGGTTTATGACTTTGTCACAGCCAAACTGCACAGAAGCGCACATTCAGAGCTGGACACGCACCGGGCACCTCTTCACTTCTGGAGAGACGTCACTCACTCAGCAACCCCTCCCACATGCAGCGGCCACACACATAGAGGAACAGCGCACCTGCAGCAGACACTCTACATTCACTCCTACAAAAGACTATTTTACGGCTTGGAACGCATTATTTCTTTTTCCATTCATTGTAATGGGAAAAATCGATTCAGATTGCGAACAAATCGCTTCTTGAACGGCCGTCTGGAACGGACTGTGGTCAAGAACCGAGGTACCACTGTACACGCAAAAAAAATTATTAAACTGAACACAGCAGCTGCAGGTACGCAAACTATCTTTATGAGAGTGATACAATAAATGTGCACACCTGCAGTAGTCACTAGTAGTCACAACAGGAGCCCATGCTCCTACACAATGGTGGATTGAGCCCTGTGCAAGGCCACACATACACACAACTGCCAGAATAATAGTTGGGTGAACAAACAAATAGATGTTAATACTCAAATGCATAAAAAACAATGTACCCACAATTTAGCAGACAAATGGGTCGACACAAACACACAAACAAAATGCCATACTTATATTTATTACACTGTCATGATACAATAAAACATGCACCTAGACTCAATAGATATCGTACAATGACCACCTATCGCTGTGCTCAACAAAACCTGTACGCAGATGGACACTTGAATATATACATGACCACACAAGCCTGTGTGCAGAGGAATTATGACACAGGCATCGACCACAAACACAGCCGCTCTTCACAAAGACACAGTAACGCAAGCAAGAGGCCCAAGTCTCCATTGAAAAGCAACATTAATAGCAGGCGATATGCAAAGCTATGCAAATGGTATGCGCACTGTCAACCTACATAGCGGCTGCTCGCAGTTCATCTTAAAAGATATGACTGCAATTAGACGACAATTGATTGAAATCATTGCGTTCTGCAGTTGTGTTACTTCTCACGGCTGACAACGTGTTGTACAATTCGATGACAGTATATTTCCAGCGCTCCGGGAGATTAACAGCTATTATTGACCCTGATGCACAACCAACGTGTATTACATTTCAAACAAACTCCTCAACATGGCGGAAAATTTGCATCCGGCGTGTCATTTACCATATTCCCTTATTACCAAGTGATTTATGCTTTAATATAACGCGCAGCAGCCGCTCACAGTCGCACTCGCACACGCGGCGACTTAACACGTCGGAGACGGAGAGAAATCGGAATGATAGTTTAAGGGCTGTGGGGAAAAGAGAAGTATTATCAGTTAAGACTTGCTTTGTATGTCTGCTTTTGCTCCCCCCCCACTCCCACCCTGTCTCTCCTTGGAAGGCAGGGGTGCAGTTGATGAATTCTTAAGCAGATCTTGCTGATAATTGTATTTCATAACTGTCATGCGGAGAAGGACTGTCCGCTGAGAAGCTATTTGTGTCACCGCTTCTCTCTCCCTCTTTCTGCAGCCCCTTCAATAAAACTCAAATCACGACAGAGATTGTTAAGTCTACCTCCAAGATTATTAAATCCAAATGGAGAATTTATGGCTGACACTTCATAACAATTAATCTGAGATGCTTGATTAATAAAGTTCACTCACCCCTTCCCCCTCCGCCCCCCACCTGTCACTAAAGTTGTCCGGGGGTTGAGCGGGACAGAGGAGGTGGTGAGCAGACATATGGGTGGCAGGATGGTTGTCATGAGTGTCATTCTTTTTGATTAATGGAGCATGGTGACCCCGCCCATCACCCTCCTCCCCCGCTCCCAGTTTGCCCACTGTCGCCTCCCCGAGAGCAGGTAAAAATAGACGTGCGCTCTCATTCAGATCGTCAAAATGATCCGATCGGGAAGTGATAGGGAGGCCAGGGAAAGAATGCTGTGAATGTCACCTGGCAAACCTTGTCGCCCTGTTTAGTCAGCTGTGATGAATTAGTTCAGTGAGGTTGAACAATTGGGTCAAGTTGTGTGTGTGGATGTCGGTTATGGAATGTGTTCCAGTTGTTCCACAGCAGTTGACATTGAAATCCAGCTGCCCGGCAAATTGGATGCGGCCGAGATTCTTCAGCGGCTACTTTGTGTCTCTTTATTAGCATGAACGCATGCGGCCTTGTTAGCGCCGCCTCTGCGCATTTTTAATGGAATATTTTGTCATTTCGTCCTCTCAAACAGGTTATCAGTTACAAACGAATGTGTTTTTGACTTTGCATTTTGCTGCTTTCGAGTTTGAGGCCTTGGACTTTGTAGCCACAGTTTTGGTATCAAATATGAAATGAACCAGAGATGACTCACAAACCCAGAAAGAAGAGGAGGGGCATCACCTCACACACACACACACACACACACACCATGAAAAATGTATTTGTTTTATGACGCTTTTTCCTCATTCGCCAGGGTCGGCGGTTGTCGGAGCCTACCGCCGCTACAACAGACAAGAGGCGGGAGACGCCCTGGAAAGGTCGCAAGACCGCCTGATACCAAAGAGTATAGCGGTAGGAAAACTCTCTCTCACACACACATTTGTATCTCTGTCCTTGTGGGGACCACTCATTTCCATTATGCTTTCCCCAGCCTATCACCCGAAACGTAACCATCCAAAACAAATGGCTGAACTCAAACAGGATCCAAACCAAACTTCAACCCAATCCTTGCACACAACAAACATATAAATTCCATCTGCACCCACAAATTGGACTTGAACTGGGTCCTGCAGTCTCACGACACACACACTTACACAACTGTATTGGTTTTTTTTTTCTGTATTTATTATCTTTAACACCTAAATCCACTGATCATCATAATTAAAATAAATCTTGTTCTGGCTCTGTAATGTGGCTTTAAAATATTTGTTGGTGCTCTGTAGAGCAGCGGGAGACACTATAATAAAATGCAAATGTAAGACATGTTTTCGCAGTGTTTGGTGGCTTTAAGGGGGAGCTCGCCTTTGCTTTATTACGGGAGGGAAGAAAGGCTCCTTCATTTAAGAGTTGGAGGAGAAGAAACCCTCAGACAAATCCTTGAAGCAGTAAAGATCATATTTAACAATGATGGCTATATATTTTCCCTTTTGCAATTAAAGAGTCCCTCTATGTAATTTAATGCTTCTTTTCAAGTGTCGGGTCCCCGGAGACTTGGCCTGTAGCTATGCCATCGCTCGTGGTGATTATCATTAATGAATGTCGGCGAGGACCATCCCTCAATGTGACTAGGGAGGAAACACAAGCCCTAATTAAAGGTTCCTATTCATAAATATACGCCTCAAACAACGCGGAGCGACCGGTCCCGCGCACACAAGTCACTTTAATGTCACAAAAAGCACCTTTTTAAGAGCGTTTTCTGCCTTAATGCACGCCACACTAGTAGCTATGACAGATTTCGCAGCCGAAGCCCGCGGCGAGGGATCTGTGTAATTTCAGATTCCCCGATTTAAAATTGAGGAATAAAGCAGAAGATTAGGATGCTGTCATTCGACACGCCAGTGCACCGAGGGAGTTTAACTTAAAACTGAAGTCACAATAATATGTATAGCGTGTTTCACATGGGATTCTCATGAGACAGTTTCCAGGGTGGTTACATGTGGCTTCCTGAAGCGGGAATCGTCATTAGGTTTTTAAAATAATACTCAAACCGCATCTCAGTTGCTGCTAAAGCGCGCCTTGATCACAGTGTGGAGAAGCCGTTTCATATGCTGTTGGGGGGTTGTGATTGTTTGAACCTTCACAGAGAGAATTTAGTTTTTAATCATGTTGCCACAGATGTGAACACACCTGACCTATGCGCTGCAACGGCAAAGGATCATGTGCACAGGAAGAGAAGCGTTAATAATGGAGGGCTTATTAAAAATCATGCTCTAGTGGACCACTTCTTCTACGACATCAACAGAGACAAGGGAGAAACACGGCATGTGTGTCATGTTCTTTCCCCCAACTGACTCAAAGAGTCACAGTAAAATGTGTGTTGTGATAAAAGGTAACCGCTATGTCAAAGAGAACCAGCTCCTGTTTCCGAATTGTTTTGGAAATTTGAGCATTCTTCCTTCACATTGCCATTTAACCTCTTCAGACATGAGTGTCGAGTTTTGTCTTTGCCGTGTACGAAAAGAATGCCCCTGTTCGTGGATAGTTGTTATTAACTTAGTTGTTGTTATTAAAATATTCCAGATTCCCATGTCATATGAAGCTGGAGGCATTGTACTGTATTCATTCTCAAAATATGAATAGAATTTTCATCCTGGTTCTGTTTTCTTTCAGCAGTTGTTGTTGCACAAGTCTTGTGTGTTTATATGCACCAGCATCACCTCAAGATGGTGAAAACAGTGTCCCTTTATGTGGCCAGTAGATTAGCTTTTTTTTTTTTTTTTAAAGTAAAAGTAGATACGATGGTGCTGAAAGGTAAAAATGTAGTGGACAGCAGGTCAAAAATACTTGTTGAGACAGAAACATAGATATATTAAAGCCTTCTGTTTCTCCTCTGGCGGTCGAGTATTACTTTTTTCACCCAATAAAAACTTAATTGGTGACTCAGATATTTCCAGCAGAAAAGTGAGAAACAAATATTGAACTATAAATGTCAATCAACATTTAGGATCAGCCATTATCTTGTGGAATTAACTTATAATTATTGTTATGTTTGAATCTATGCAGGCAAAATCAAGCGGTCAGTGAGCATGAAGATGAATTCTCAACTTTCTCATTAAACAGCTCTTTTTCTTTTTCTCCAGTCAAATGAATAAATTACAAACTGTCTGGCCTAAAATAAATTACGTAAGAGGATTTGTTTCTCCTCATTGTCCACCAGTTATTTTCAGGTCTCAGATGATACATTAAATTCCTTCATTTCATTAAAATAAAAGGAATAGAAAACATCTGACTGCACACACAAGACTTTTCAATGACTTTTTAATGATTCGGTATTGGATATTGCTTCTGTTAGTAACACCAAAGGCAAGATGGCAGATCGATGAGTTTTTTTCAGTGTTCGATCACTACAGTTTCAATTTAGATCCTGTTCTCTAAAGCTGGTGATGGTTGCTTATTTCAAGTGGTGTTTAATGACTTTGGACTTTGAGCAGACTGATACGCTTCTGGTCATGGTCTCATTTAAGACAGTTATCAACAGCAGACAAGCACTGCGACATAAGGACGTCTGCATTTAAAAGGAAGGCAGTCGTGCTCACTTCAATTTAAAGTGTAAAATTCTCACCTCTGCTGCCAGTACCTTTTGTGCTAGATGAGAGGTCCACGTTTTTACTAGAATGATTGAGTATCATCCTTTGGTGGGTGTGATCGTGTGAACACTAATGAAAGGTAACGATTTTCACCTTTAAATCAGTGTATATGCAGAATGCATAACTCATCAAATGCATTGAAATATGACACATTTTAGTGATTAATACAGTCATACTAAAAAGAATATCCTGAAACTAACTGAATATATCTTAATAGCAATAGTTGAAACATTTAATTTTACTTCTAAAAATTCAATTATCAAAAATAAACCACATTCAAAGAAGTTATTTTTTACTTAATAAGTCCTTCTGACACCTGACAGGAAGGAGATTTTAATTTTATTATTATTTCTTTTTTTATATAATACACACCTGACTGACTCTCAAGTCTCAAGAGTTAGCAGGAGGTAAAAATAAATAAATAAATAATGCATAATGTAGTGCACTACATTATGGCAATAATGTGACAATCTATTTGTGAACAATGTTGTGTCCATATGTGCTTCTAGTAAGGGCCTTAATATGCATGACCTGGAGCTTTAGAACCTGTAACAGGTCATAGCATCGTGGCACCACAGTTTTTAAGTGGCCAGGTCCCTTTCTCGTGAACAACAGTGTTGGCAATATACAATGCTATTTGGGCTGAAAATGAGAGTCAATAAAAGCATCTTTCTTTTTTGATGAATTATGAACATTTCCAGGTGAAAGTAGATGAGGTTATCTGTAATTGTGAACTGATGGTCTTGTTCGAATTATTGTCTAGTTGTTAACAAGGAAAATAGATAGGAATCCGTGGCAGAAAAGATAAGGGAGTGGAATATTGGGCTGCTTCTCCTTCCTCCTTAATGGCTGGAGAATGCTAATTGGAGTGCACATGTCAGAGAAAACAAAAGGCAGGCAGGAGGAGAAGGAAGAGGTGCAGTAAGAGCTTGCATTGGAGCAGGAAACTACAGTGCTGTGGCTTTTCACAGGCTCCATGATGGTGTTTTCCAAATACTAATCACATACATTGTTTTAAAAAAAAGAGTCTGTTGTATGTGATCATCAAAAAGACTGACTCAGCTTCTGTTGCTGATATTATATTCCGAGGTCTCAAGTCCCGATGAGACCCCTATCCTTTAATAAACTCGCATCTGTCACAGTATCTGCTCGCAGTCTTTGTCCAAACTGACAAAAATCAAAAAAAAGGAAACAGGTGGGATTACAAACCTTTAATTGCATTGTCAAATTCTACATCAACATTTCATATTTAAGGTTACACATTAAACAAGTCATGGAGAAGTAAATCTCTTCAAAATATCAAAACTCCTCGCTCACCACACTCAGTCCTGGCATTTTAATTATTCCGTCTTATCTGATAGATGGGAAGATATAGCGCATGTCAAAGTTAGAGCCTGCGCTTTATTAATTTTTTATTATATATTCTTATATTCACGCTGTCAATGAGTGTCTGGAAGCTGATAGGGCACGTCATTGATTGAAGATTACTCAAGATTATGAGAAGAGACATTATCATAAGCTGTAAGCCTTCAGATGTTAAACTGGCTGAATGGTGACGAGGGAAAAGAGTGTTTTAGAGGGGGGAAAAAAAGAGACAATTTTAAAGTCTGACTCACAGACTGCATTAAACTCTAGTTTTAGTCTCATATGCGGCAGAAAACTAACTTGTACAGCTTTGATATGCAAGGTTTATGACTGCAGAACAGCTCGAGTGGTTTGCCACAGGCCAAAATCCTCAGCTCTGAATTTATTATTCATAACTATAAAGAGGTAAATTGGCTTTACGTCATTGTGATTTTTGCAGATTTCTTTTTTTCTAACCAGACACAAAGCTGTTTTGTACAACAATGAGAATGTGCAGCTGTACAGCTGTATTCTGATGGATGTATTTGGTGGATAATTCCAACAAGGTCCCTCACCTGGTGTGAGAGCAGCACTTGCATCACATCGTTTGTTGTCAAACCTACAGGAAAAGAGAAGAAGCACGTGAGACTGATACTGCGGCACATAAGGGTAACGCTATACAGATGTTGAGGGCGGAGGGAGCAGCTGTTTCCGTGTGTTTGTTTTTGGCTCCGACACTGACTAATTCTGTGTTCATTTCAGGTGCCTTTTAATTGTCTTTCTGAGGTCCTGATTATCATTTTTGTTTATTTATTGTCTATTTATGAGCACTTAGTGATTTGCTGTTTTTCAATTCAGCGGCCATTTGTTTAATGAAAAGATGTTCTTGTCATTAAAATGATGTTATTTGAGAGAGGGGAAATACATGAAATTGATAAATAATCGCAACATTTTGATACATATTATTTAGTCGTTTTCATTTCTAAAAGCTGTTTCATTGTCTCTCAATGCAGAAGAGTTGTTGGACCACATGACCCCCCCTGCTGGCCCAAGATGTGATCCTGCACTGGTTCTGTGTCAGAGCCTTTATTAACCATTCTCATAACCCTAATTATAAACCCATTACTTCGAGTTGAATTTCATCACAGTCATGTATAATTTATTGTATTTGACCCCAGTCATAATATCCCTCAGTTGCTCCGTGGAGTTTTACCAAACATAATTCAGAAGCATCTTTTTGTGCTTTATCTATTGTTTTTTATTTTTTCTGATTCTAGTTATCATGCGCCAGGAATACAAATATACATTTTTGCATTACGTTGCAGGTTATATTTATATTTTATGTGTATTTATTATTGGATTTTAAAAAGATTATACGTCTGCGTGTTTGTGGATTTAGGTCTCAGTTCCTTATAATAGTCAAGTAAACATCAGAATAATAAAGAATTGTTGATCATATCCGTAGATTTCATTTTTCCCTCCGGCTTTAACATGTTTTATAAATACCAAACCCAAGCATGCGATTGTAAGCGAATGCTCCAGCCATATAAAGAAATGATTTTCTTGCAGTTGATCGCAGTTGAGCTCGAGCGTCAGTGACGTAGTTGGTCTCCATCAATCAGCAGACAGACTGCAGTGACAGACAGGGACAGACAGATGTTGGGGCGGTACTTTCCCCCTCTTAAACCTCATAACAAGCGTCGCTCTTCTGTCTTCTCACTAAATTTGGCTGTGCAGGGTGAAAGGGTTTCTGTCCTCCGAGGAGCCAATCGGCGCTGTAAAAAGTTGTCTTGCGGAAAATGTAAAGCAAACACTCACCAGTGACTTAAATCCGTTATAACGCATAATCCAAACGTCGGTTTGTGCTCCGCTCCCCTCCTTTATTAGTCGGTGCGTAAAGTGTGCTCCTTCATACCAGCAGCGCGGGGGCTATTCGGGAAAGTCAAACACAAGTTTTCAATGGTTTGCCTCGAGGTTTCCACTGCAGTTTACATAAAAGCCTAAAGTCCGTCGTTTAGCTTCGCAGTGCGCTCTTTATAAACACTTTGGTTTAATACAGTAGTTTGGACGCGCAGTAATCTGCTGCCGGAGCCCCTCCCCTCCGTGATAACTCTCAAAGGTGTATCGAATCGATCTGCAACTTCTTTTGTCCCTTTAAAGAGGTCACCCCAACCAGTCGGGGACAGGACGAAGGAGACGCATGTTTATTTTGTTGGATTTTTAGTAAAGTAAAGCTCAGTCCGATCAGTTCATGCTCCCGTCAAAAAAAAAGATTTATCCTTTCCGAAGTTTTATCAGTTAAAAAATCATATTTGCGGGTCTTTAAAAACCGATGATGATTTTAAATCCCAGCGAAGAAGTTGCGACTCTTTTATTCTGATGACCGGAAGCTGTCATCGCAGAGCCTTCCAGGCAGCGATTGACAGGTGGGCTCTGGCTGTCAGGGTGACGCTCGTGAAGGGGTGGAGTAAAGGAGAACCCGGAGAGGCAGCTGGATGTGTCTGTCTATCAGTGGGAGCTGTCTGAAAGAGCCGTGCATCACCGTCCTGCGCACATTTCAGCACGGAGAAGCCCCGCGCTTGTTCCCGATCAACAGCAACAAAGAGCCAGGCGAGATGATGCCCTGGTGACTTTTGAGGAATTCGTCAAGTGTCCGCGCTGACACGCCGAACGTGAGTAGCCATTCGAACAAACCCGGTTTGTTTCCCAGACCATCCGCTTTTTTTTAGCGGTTTCAAATCGGACTGGCCGTCGCACCGGTTCAGTAGTCACTTTTTTTTCCTCTCTTTTTTTTGTCACCTCGCAAGACTGTGGCGGAGGTTACGACCCGGGCACAATCCGGACACAGCGAGTCCGTGAATACGAGTCAGCGCTGCTCAAATCCACATGATTGACGTCTCAGGCTGCTAGTGGACAGTTTCCGTTCAGTGAAGCCGATGAACACGACTGTTTGTGTGGTTCCCGGGGCGCTCACGGACGGCGGCGGACGCCGGCGATGAGTTTGTGGTGTCCGGCGGAAGTTATCAGCGAAGCGCCGAGGGATCGCTCCGAATATGCTCGCGTAGACTAAACTACCAGAAAATACGGACTTGCTTAAAGCTTCGAAGGAGCAACACTTCCTGCCGAAGACGCGAGGAAACGCTACGGGCTCTGATTTCCTCCCCCCAGCTCGTCCGCTGCGTTGATCTCTGCATGAAAACTCCAGCGGGAAGTCCTGCAGCAGCATGCCGAGGAGGAAGCAGCAAGCGCCGCGGCGTTCATCAGGTGAGAGCCGGTGTCACCGGAACACACACCGTCTTCATATCAACCGTGAAAGCGAGTCTCGTTTTTTTTTTTTTTACTATCGGGAAGTTTAGCGTGTTTGCTATTGACAGAATGAACACATCTGCAGCGACGCATCCAACTTCTTCAAACAAAGATCGTGTGGTTCCTACAAGCTGAGGCGTTTGATGTCTACAGAAAGAAAAAGCCATGAAGAAAGGAAAAGTGGCGTGTTTTGGGCTGGTGTTCCGCTCGGGGATTGCCATCCTGGATTTGATGCTTGATTGATCGCCTGTCATGCGACTGCCTTTGATCTATTCATTCCTGATAAACATCAGTAAATCATTCACCATAGAGACGCGCATGCGCGGCTTTCAAAGGATAAACTTTTTTTTTTCGAGTGAAGCCCCCGTTGAGGAGCGAAGAAAAGGACAAATTGAAAGAAAAGTTCTCAAGCGGGATAAATAGCGAGCGATTAATAACCGAGAGGGGGGAGGTGGGGGGGGGGGGGTGCTGAGGCGTAGCAGCATCACACAGGAGCATCTCGCTCAGCACTGCGAGGTGAACTGGGAGGGTCACCTCTGTTGGCGTGACCTGACATCTGGTCTCAAGTTTCTGGTACATTTTCACGACCTGCCAGCTCTTCTTTACATCGTGTTCATCAAATATTTCTTTAATCCTTCATCAAATGAGGCAAAAACTGAACACCGAAGGCCGCTGTGGAAGACCATCAACTGATCTCATACCTTCACTAGAAACACATGGTTGGGTGAAACCTCAGACTCTGCTGTCATCCGCAGTGATCAGGGAAGGGGCGTGACTTGTTTGGAAAACATTGTTCCACTCTGCTGCTGTAGTCTAAACACAAAATATTGTACCTGTTGTGCTGACTGCCAGTGGTTAGATACAAATACTGATAAAGGCCCCCACATTTACTCTGAATCTGGTCTGGTTTGGACAACGCTGCTGATCTCAGATCCACTGAGATGCAGCAGTTCTGTTTATAAGTAAACGTCTACATCTTTAAAGCGAGCTCACCAGGAAGGACGGAGAGGGTCTCACCACCTGGGTTTCACTTGGTGTCAGATCTTTTGGCCTCTCTACTCTGCTCAGTGGCGGGAATGGTGTCTGAATCTCATTTTAGTTGTGATGCTGGTGTGTCTTGTGTAAAGACTTACTGAAACTAAACTGATATGCGTCGTGTTGGTGGAAATATGTGAAGTGTTTGAAATGTTTCTAACCAAGCTGCAGACTTTTTTTTTCTCAGATTAAAGTTGCATAAATGTGTTCTGGTGTGGACTTATCAATACTGTTATCTGAGGTTTTACCAGTGCCACATTACACATTCTGATAGCATAGCGTCCCATGTGGACGTGTCAGAGAGCTGCAGTCGCGACAGTCCTATGTAGTTGTAGAGCATAATTGTACATCAATTTTAATTTAAAAGGTTCATATTTAAGACAGATATTTGCATGGTTTCAGTAGTTCAGTAGTGGTTGATCTGACATGAGTAGTGACATGCTAGCATCCAGTCTTTGCCACACACCTTATCCTTAAAGAAACTATAGATGATCTGCCCTTGTGCTCAGCTTTTCTGCAGAAACTTCATTGCAGATTTTGTTTCCAAATTTTTGGATTTGATCTGAGCTGCTCTGCAATAATAAGTAATTACATATTTCTGAAGTGAAGTCACAGCCAGGATTACCACTTTCCTGCTGTCCCTGTTTGACAGTCTTGGCTGCTTGTCCTGGTTAAGTTGACTAGACATGAAGTGTTCTGCCGAAGAATCGCATGTTTGCCCGAGATCCATTTGATGTCCCTGGGAGATGCGTGTGATTGACAGGCATTTCTAAATGACGGAGTGGGAAGCCTTTGAAGTTCATGCAGTAATGACCAAAGCCGAATAAAACAGCTGTAGAATGTTAAGCAGCCGGTGGAAATGTGAGGTTAAGCAGACTTAATCAAGGTTGTGACGGAAAGACTTTGAACTCGGTGGGGCTGTAATTTCTAATTGACGCGAGGCTTTACTGATGGATGGAGAGAAATGTGTTTGAAGAACAAGACTGCAATGTGAAAGTGCTGGGGAAATCATTCAAATCGCTCAAAAAAAAAAAAAAGTATTGTTTCTTTCATTTCGTCATTGAGGCGTGCGAGCAAAAGCCCTTCAATTTTGAATATTGATCCGTCTGCTTTTGTGACGGATGTGTGCATCAGGCTTCGTCTTCATATTATCCTCTGAGGAAAAAAAAAAAACTTCCTGGGAAATGTGTCTGCTCTTGTTGTTGTTGCTGTGCTTTAATGCATCACTAGATATGTACACAATCGTGATTTGTCACTTTGGAGTCACGCAGAAATGTGGCTCACACTCCTCGCAGGGAAGAGCTTTCCATGGCTCTTTGTGTGCCATTTTGAAGGGGCTCCGTTTCATCAGTCACAGTGATGATTTTATACCCTTTAATGGCGCTGCACCCTATCTGCTTTATGACCAGTGACAATACATCAGTGTTCTTTCATTTGGAACCGCATTACCGCATCTGTTAGTTTTGGCAGTTGAGTTCAGTGCAGTGCAATTTGAGCAGCAGAGATTTTTGCTGCAGTCATTTGTCGTCATTTCCAGGATCATTTCTTTTTTTTTCATGTTTTTGCTTTGTGTCTGGTCAACTAACGGCACTGGTGTCTGCTCTTTCTCCCAGATGTTGTTTTGTAAATGACGCACAAACCGTGCAGAGCAGTGATTAACTTGAATCGTTTTTTAACCCCTTTTTCAGTGAAGAACTGGAACGTTTGAAGGAAGGAAGCAGTTTTGTTTTTGTTAAATCGTGGTCATTTGGGTTCATCAACCTATTTTTCACTTCATATTTAGCATGCTGAAGCATGACTGCAGAGGCCATAAATAATCATAAAAGAAATCATATAATAAAGTTATAGTAAGATTTAGTTTGTAAGCATAACACAAAAAGATGCATCCACTTGGTTTGGCTGGAAGTAATAACAACATTCAGCCCTACACAGGTATAAAGAATGTTGTGAAGCAAACTCGACGTTTTACATACATTAATACCTTTAAATGCAGTACTGTTGATAACAGGCAAACTTCTTGTTCATACTACGAACATCGCACCTTGGGAAGAAAGACAGAAATGACCTTTTTTTTCGATGCTGAATTTTGACAGGAAACTGTGAAAATGTCATTTTTGACACGTGAATTTTGATGGATTTATTAATTGCAGAAATACATTTTTAAACTGACTTAAGTAAAGCAGGTTCATGGCATATAAAGTTTCTTTCACATTTTTCGGCATCATGGTTAGTGATGTCATAACCAGAACTTCCATGATCAAGGAGACTAAATGAGATTGCGCTGACAGACTGAAACTTTAAGTTTAAAAAAACAAGACAAAACAAAACTTGAGGATATTGTACTGGTGTTCTGTGCTTGTGTTTACAAATTCGACTTAAGTTTGACCATTTTTGAGGTAAATATTAAAATGGTTTGCAAATTACAAATACAAATTTTTAATTTTTAATGGAGTCGTCCCTCTCCATTTTATACAATAGAGTCTGAGATAGTTTTCTGTGTGACAGCCTGGAATTAAAAGTAATCAAAACATATAGCAAATTACAACTATGTGGCTTAATACTTTCACAGCTGCATCAGTTGCTACTTTGTCTTTTCCTCCCTGATAGAGATGAAGTAAAACCTTCCAGCAGAAATACATAGAGCTGATTCCTGAAGTGTCGTTCATGACAAAGTTAAACTCAGGTTAACTTATTGATACTGTAGTATTTCTTTTTACTCCAAAGTAGTGAGTCAGGTGAATGGCGTGATGGTACCGAAATACTCTTGATGTATAGTCACTTATCATCGCAGTGATCAAACCCAAATCACTGCACACCTTCAGCAGTCGCAGCCTCCTCCAGTGTCAGCAGCTGCGCAGATAGATCTCTTTTTACTGCCACCTCTTCCCCTGGAAAGCCGTTTCTTAATTATGACTGGAGGAAGGGTGAGGAGGAGTTGGGCTCCCCTTCCTTGCGACGGCTTCGTTAACCGCGGTCCCTAATTATCCAGGTTGCTGACGGATCAGTGACAGGACCCCGCAGATTAATGCAGACAAATTCACCGAGGTGTCAAGCCGGCGAGTGCCTTGATATGATCAAGTGTGTGTTCGTCACCTCTCATGAGCAAAGTCTGGAGCTTCAGTGCAGAACTCGGCAGACACAGTGGCCTTTGGTGTGACCAGCTAAATCTGTTGTATGGTGCTCTTGAGTGGACGGTAGTGTGCAACAGATAGTTGAAGTTCCTTAAGGTATAAATGGTCTGTACACTCGTGTATAATTCATATACTCGTATCAGCATCAAGCGTGAGCCAGTTTGGGAGCTGTTATATTCACTTTATGATGTTTACTAGTGAGACATTCCAATGGCAAAAGTAGATAAATTCTAGATAAGTTCAACCCTCTCTCTTCAGACTGTCCCCCGAAACCATGCCTCCATTGTATTGTAGGAGATAAGCCCCTAACTTTTTCCTACTGTTAGAGTACAGATAGAAGGAGAGGGGGCATATCACCATCACATCTTTTTGACCTTAAGGCTTAAAATGGAAACTTTCACTATTTCTTTTTTTTTTTAATTGGATGTT
The DNA here is from genome assembly GCF_027744825.2 of Synchiropus splendidus. NCBI lineage: Eukaryota > Metazoa > Chordata > Actinopteri > Syngnathiformes > Callionymidae > Synchiropus > Synchiropus splendidus. Next base: position 13,010,073 of record NC_071337.1, read on the forward strand.
TTATATGACATTCCATCAGTTTGTAGATACTACTACTTAAAGTTTTTAATTATAAAATCATGATTTGGATTTTATCATGATCTTTGGTTTGCAAAATGTCTTATCATTGCAGCCATTTCTCTTTTATAAACAGTCCTAAAAGGAAAAAAGCCAGATAACATACCAACAGGAAAACAACACTGATAAAGAGCACCCTTGCAACATAGAAAGTTGCTCTCAGTAAACATAAAACTTAACATTTAACTGAGGATATCAGTGATGAAATGACATCGTGACGGATTCCTATCACAGATTGTTAGCCAGGAAACCCATTTTGTTAACTTCTTCTGGCTTCTGCTGTGTTAAAGCTGGCACTCACTTCCTCATTTACCTTCTTCTGCCTCATTTTATTCTAGTTGTGTTTCCAGATGAAGCTTCAACATTCATCATCTCAGATTGCTTCATAACAATTATTCTCTTTGTGTCTTCACATTTTGGAGCGCCTTTATTTGGTCCTTGAGCCTTGAACATTGACGTATACCTTGATGCCCGATGACCATAAACTGTGAGTGAGAGTCCGTGTCAGCATGGGTCTGTAAATGTGACAGACAATCCATAATATCTCTTCACTTTTGCCGATCATCAAACACATTCTAATCACTCACCATCTAATGTCGTATCGCACATCCATACTTAGAGTTTGTGTTCACACTGAATAACATATGACATTGTATATAGCATATCTATAATGTTAACTTATGTGGAAGCCATGAATGCACCAAGGGATTCTTCCAGTTTTTTCTGGCACCTCACTGCATACATCAAGATGCAGTCGTAGCGTTCGGCCTTAGATCCATACGAAGAGACGGTGCAGCATTAATTCCTTGATAAAACATCATGTCCGTGTGATGAGTTGTGTTGTTATATTTCATTATTTCTTCCCGCTCCTTCCTCAGTTGAAGGCTGGTTATATACCAAATATTCTCTGTCATCTCTGGGCCAAAGCTGTGTATATGCAGAACACTGTGATCCCGTGATAACACCTCGTATGTAAAGTGTCATTAACAGGTGACATTGACTGAAGCAGATCTGCTGTCCCGCACTCTGCTACACCGATACTTAAATTTGCATCTCCCGTCAGAGCCAATAGGCCTGCAGGAAATCAAAGAGCCGAACCAACACACAGACACACACTTGCACCACTATAGTCTCTGTCCTCATCTTCATGGAGGTTAAGTGACAAATGAAGATGGATGACTGCTCTTGTGTTGAGGAGAAAAAAAAAAAACAATTGAAAATATGTGGGAATTAAGCTCACCATCCGGGTGACGGTGTGAAAGCCCTGCAACCATGAGGTGAATCCATCGGCGAGCTTAACAGGGGGAAGCAGGGAAGCCTGGATTTTCACTCCAGCACAACAAATAGTATAAATGACGGAGGGAAGACGAAGGCCTGTTAACAGAAATAAACTGAAATACTGTCTTATTTCTGTGCAGTTCTGGAAACAATGAGATGAGTCATGTGACTATTTATAGACATGAGTTGCACATCAGTGCACAAGATGTTAGCCATGCTGGATTTATTAATATTGTGTGTAGAAAGCAAAATGTTAATCACAGGCACAGGTTACTACGAATGCGATTGATGGGATTACATTGACTCCTTTGTCCGTGGTGCGTCAGATGTTCAGATAAAACACACAAAACTCGTGCGTCTCTTTTGTACAGAGTCAAATCATGAGGTTGCATTTTCCTTTTAATAAATCTACAATGCATATACAGGATGTCCTGATACACAATTCAGTCTTGAGCGACTCAAAATACAGGACGTAATGTTGAGTTGTTTCAGTGGTGCCTCGCCGCTAAATGTAGCATCATGGCCCAAGTCTAAAGTCTCACACTGAGGAGTTCTGGCCGATAAAGACTTGCAAAAGTTCGAATGTTGTTTTTGATATTACCCCCAAGATTCAAGCCTGTGATCCGGCAACTGCGTCATCCGGTTTGTAGGAATGACTGGACAGTCATTGTTTTCCTTGCAGAGCCGCAGCAGTGTGACTGAACGTCTCAAGTGTGTCCTTGCATGATTGATTTACTGCAACAGACTCTGTTATTATGAGTTAGTCAGTGTCTGCTGCCGCTGTGATCTCATTTGTGCAAAGCAAAGCAATTTTCATCTAATCATTTTAGGCAGATTAGATTTCTGCATTTTGCACGATGGTCTCGGAAACTGCGTCATCTTTTCGGTATTGTTGTTATTACAGTCCCAATTAGAGATCAGCATTTAAGATTGCAGATACGTTACAGTTATTATCTGTTTTATTGCATTGGAGTCTGGAGTTCTTTTGTTTCACACTAAAAATATTCTACAACAGTTTTATTTAAACTGCACAGTTTTTTCCTGTGGACAAGAATACCCGCGACGTCTTTAAAGTGTGGAGAATGTGGCAGAAAATTTAGTAGAAAATTCACATTTTCTGTTTCTAAGCATGACATATTATATTGGTAGATGTTTTTACACTATGTCTTGTGATCTTATTATGATAAGTGTATATTATGCAGTGTTGCAATGGCTGCACCACAACCCCGCTGTGATCGGCCCAATCAACTTGTTGTATTTGAGATGTACCATTACTTCCTGTTTTGGGGGAAGCGTGATTCAGCCAGTCCAAAAAAACTATGTTCATGATTCTTTGATGTGTGGAGAAAAAAGCGTTAAAAATATGAATTTGGAGAAAAAAAATCGGTATCATCAGTCGGCAGGAGTATCAAAACTACATTTGTACTTCAACTATTCACTTCAACAATTCAACTTTCATGCCATCATCACTGGCATATTGCTCGTCCTTCATCTTCCACCTCATCTCCAGAACCATCCTCGCTGTCGTCGTCCTTCTCGTCTGTCTCGGACGATGACAACCCTCCTCCATCATTTCCCACATCTCCATGAATGAATGGAGATTGGCTTTGTGCTTCAGACGTAGCCTCTCTAGCAGCGTTCTTCAGGGCCTTCCTCCTAAACTTTCGGGCTGTGATGCACTCTCTGGGCGCTGCCATGTAGTGATGGTCAGCTGTTGCCACACTATGGGACATCGCTTTTGCCACCGTTCACCTGTCTTTATCTGTCAACTGCCCGCTGACCTGGGTAGCAACACCACTCCTCATCCTCTTGAAGGTCAGGGTTAATGGGCCACCGTCTTAATTTTATCAACATCTTCTAGCAAACGCATGTTGTCCGAGGCACTGTCTAACTTGGTAGCTATCTTTATTTCGACCGTGACTAGCTGTTTTACAGTGCATCCTCACAGATCCATCTATCTTTTTTTTTTTTTTTTTTTTTTTTTTGTCGGAACCAAGACACTTGTGTTTTTGATCTGAACCTTGGCACTGTAAACCAGCCATGAACATCTGTGTTTAGAATTTTGGCTTTAAACAAGCAGTAGATCCAAGGTGCTCTCAGTGGGGGTTATGTGTAAAACCTACGAGAAGTGACATACGAACAGGAAGGCAGTGAAGACAGAGAGGCGTACGAGTGTCAGGTGAGACCAACAACTGTTTGTCATTTCTTCCTCCACTGAGGCTTTCTGAGGAGCCATGCTTTACCCTTGTCACTGAGCTAGCGCCCGAACTTGCCCTGCAAATGAGGCATGGCTGGGCATGCAAATCAATAGCCAGTGTATTAGCAATTATTTTGGTCATTGATTTACAATGGGGCAGCGACTCCCTCTGTGTTGTTGTTAACTGCTGATGAAGCTGTGCTGTACCGCAGATGTCTGCGCGAGCATGAACCGCCAGCTGTTCCTAAGCTTACATTTACAAATGAATTCAAACTCAGTTACATCAAGGAGCGGTTTGAAAAGTTCCTGTTTTCAAACTTGGAATCCCGATCCAGATCTGCAGCAAGCACATATCTTCGCTTGTATTTGGAGCAGTTGTAAAGTAAACAGAGCAGTGTGTCATGCCAAACTGTTAGGATTCTTTTCTTTGCAAATGAAATGTGTTTCTTTTCAAATCACTGTCAGGATTCCAGGGAATCTAAAAAATAGGGAATGCAGAAAATTAAGATACTGAATCAGAATTTTTTTATTCGGAGGCCAACTTGGAGTCATTTGTTGGACCTGTCAGTTTAATGCAGCTAAACTCATGTCCAAGGAATGATCTAAGGAAGTATTTACACCCAATTACCTATTTTTTTGTGTTTGCTTTGAACAAGTGCTGTTGAATTTTAAAGCCTGAATGAAACACAGGTGAATATATTCTGTTGAATGACACCAGATAAAGAGTGCTAAATGTTCATTTTTGAGTTAGTGTCTTGGCTCCCTTCTCCTTCACGCAACTGCTTTGGACACAAAACTTTCTTGTCCACCTAGAAGTTTGGTTTGTCCATGAATCATAGTGACGTCGATGCTAACATCACTATAGGGTAGGATTGAATTTAGAATCTTTAACCCTTCATCAACCACATGTATCTATAGCCCACGGGACACAGGGAGAGATAAGGGGTTGAACATGAAGGAAGGTGTTTGTTATGTTCAGTGATAATAGATGTACATTTAGTAATAGTAAAAAAAGTAATACGTTGGTGATGACTGTTTCTACTGAGTGACTCTGCTGACTCTAATTTTTGGTTGTCCATACATTATGAAGGTTGGCTTTAACGTGACCAAACACCGGCGGGGCACAAGTAGATGAAAGTCAGACTTCTGGAAATTTCTCATCTCTAAGAGTGTTTGTTTAAACTGATAAGGTGAGTTGAGACGCAATGATTAACAGTTTTTGGACTCAAGCTTGCGGCAGATAAGCCATCTGGGAATGGATACAGTGAAGAGACAATGCTGCTTTTTTTTCTCTTTTTTTCCGTGAGCGGACGAGAGGGAAGGTCATTCTGTATACCGCTATCTTTCTCATCTTTTCTCCCTTTAGCTCTTCATCTTTATCTCTTTCGCCTCATTTTTGAGAAGGGTGGGGGGAGGGGTGTTGGCCTTTAACTTGTTCTTTCAAGTCTTTTTTCATCAAACTCGCCATCATTAATCTCATTCTTTCTTCATCCTGCTCTACTCATCTTCCTGCTTTTAAACAATGAAAAGAACAGATTTTTTAAAACTATTTTTATTAGCTAACTTAAAAAAAGGTACCTTTTGGAGTCACCTCTTTGTTTTCCCAAAGAATAGTGTCTTGGATTGAGACTATTTATTACGATGAATAATTTGAATTTGGGTCATTGCGAAGTTATAGATGTGTTGGATACAAAGACGCTCTGTTTTGTTTTCCCGTGGAGACATCCAACAGGTCATAGAGCCGCCGTGGATGCGCTGGTGTTCATCCATTCAGCCTGTTAGCTAAGAGCAACAAAATGAGTTTTTGTTTAAAAGACTCCGTTTGCTGGAGGTTACACAGAGTAATCACTTAGCCGTCGTCTGCCTCAGCGTGCCACTTGATGGGCAGCTGAAAGGGGATATAGTGTCTGGAGATCAATTCAACAACACCACATGCTATCCCCAGAAATTTCCACTCAAATCTTCCCTGAGCCCCAGTTTAGTTTCAGACAGTGACAATCACTGGGGGGAGTAAGCTTGGCTCCGTCCGTCTAAGTCGTCTGTCTCATAAAGAGCAGCGGGGGGTCTCGCCAAGACTCAAGGCGGCTTTAGTGTCACTATGTCTTTCTCGTCACTCACTGACCAAATGAAGCGTCTGGCACGATGCACTTTATTCTCCAAAAGGTTCAACTTGGTGCAGCACTTTGTTTCTGTGGTGGATACAAATGAGGATGCTGGTGCTAATCTGGTGCCCTCTTTGGTCATACCTGCATTGTATTACCATTGTATTTGATGGTAGTTGGTTGGTTGTTCTCTCGTCAAGACTATTTGACATACTATCTTTCTGATTTGTCTTTTGAGTACATCAATATATTTTCTATGGAGTAACCCAAAGGTCGACATTCCACGGTGGTTCACGATGAAGATCTTTCTCTCCTCCCTTCCCAAAACAAATCCAGTGGCCGGGTTGTTCCTGTGTAACTGTTTTATTTCTGTCCTGTCGGACTAAGTAAATGCTCACAGTTTGAAGGTCGATGTTGTATATCTGTCATCCAGCTGAGACCGTGAAGTCTGTTTGGAAGGCCAGATTTGTATTGCTAAGACCCAGACTGACCACAATCTCGGTTTCACCACATCTGTGTGCTGTCCATTTTTGGTCACAATCTTTGTCTTCGTTTCGTAACGTACAGTCCATATTAAACCTTTCAGTGTTTTGCAACATATTCAGATATTAAAGTAGTAACTAGATGTAACTTTTTTTTTAATTCCAATGAAATATTTGCTTTTCCATCCAGAGTTGAGGACAGTTTCTTTGTGCCGAGTCTGCATGTCACAGCTGGGGTTTTCTTTGTGAATTAAACCCATATTCTCTCCAAGAACTATCTCTATCCACTATTGTAGACTGACCCGATTTAACCAACCCTCATTGATGGTTATCATCCAAGTTTAGTACACAATGAAATGAGCCTTATTTTCTACTTCTAACTGTACTATTGCATGAGCAATGAGCTCCCTGAAGTATAATCAACTTTTTTTTTTTTCTTTGGAAAGTCTCTCTCTCCAAGAACTTTTTTTTCAAGGTATTATTTCAGATCTATTTTAGTCCTTAACTGCTTTAGAGGAATCTGACAATGAAATTCTTTCTCATTGTTGAAACGACACGTCTCGTGTCAAAATAAGTCAAAAGCTACTTCTGCTGTTAAGTAGTTTTTCAAATTCGGGTCTCAAACCAGCAGCAGTTCAACACAAACATAATTAAAAAGAACTGGAAATGGTCAAATGAAAAACACATGTTATTGAGCCAGATAACGCCATAGATAACTCACATACCCTCCTCGCTTCCCTGGGTCCCTTGTGTCCTGCCTTATTGGAAAATGAGTGCCGCTTTATTGCCGGTGTTGTTCTCAGGCAGTACTCTGCAGTTTGAGTGATCTTCTTGATACAATGGTGTGTAATTATCTGACATTAGATACTGGTATTTAACCTAGTAGGTTACACTGTTAATAGTCTGTGTTATGGGTCTATATTTTAATAATAATAAACACATTTCTTGCTCTCCAGAATACTCACTAACTCCCAGTGCTTTCTTGAAGTATATACAGCAGTTCAGTTTGTTGAATTGAAAATGGTGCATGCAACATCCCCCCACAAGAAAGCGTCACCAGAGTCACTTTTATTGTTTGTATATAAACATGAAAACTATAATTTTATTTTATTAATATATTTCCTGCTGTTGTCAGGTTAAGTGGATGGGAGAGTCCCCTCAATCTTGGGGATCTCTTTTGTATGGAGGAGCCGAACGTGGACATGACCACAGCCAGACTGGGAGAGGAGAGGGCAGAAAAGAAGGAATGGTAGGCGCAGGGGGAGGATAAAGGAAATGGAATGACAGCAAACAAAAAGACCCAGCCAGAGATGAGGGAGTGGAAAGAGAGGAGGCAAAGTGGCAGAGGAGTGAAAGAGAAATGACTGGAGGGGTTGAGAGATGGGAGGATAGGTGAATAAAGAGCGTGAGGAAAGTATCAGAGCACTGCTGAAGAAGGAAGAAAAGAGCGACTGGTTAAGCAGGAGGATAGTGGAGGAGAAAGAAGAGCGAGAAGGGGAGGATGTCACCCGTGGCTGCCACTCATCACTCACAGCTTAATGACGCTGTTTTTTTTTTCCTCTTTCTCCTCCTCTCCCGCTTCTTTTCTGTGGGAGAGGAGGGGGGAGTGTTCAGTCTGCAATCCAATCAAAGGGGGTCATTCGAAGTTCACAACCTCCAGGTGGGACTGTCCTCCAGGCCAGAGAAGTGTTTGTGTAGTTATGAGAACCGTCGAGGATTTGTTTTTTGTTGTTCACTCTTCTTAGCCGGTAGGATTTTAGTGGAACTGTTTGCTCTAGGTAAAGGTAAAAAAAAAAACACATAAGAGTTGGAGGCCAATTTTGAACTATAGTGAGTTTGTGTGTGAAAACGATGCAGAATATCTATGATAAAGCATTGGTCAGAGCTTGTAAGAGCATAGTCGAGACCACCGAAGAGTCCGGAGCTCAATCCTGAATCGTCATGCAAGCAAACTCTTCAGTGTGATTCTGTGGTGAAGAGAGTGTCTTATTATTACTTATTGATAAGGTTTGCACATGATGGAACTGTCATTGTTATAAGTACGTACACAATCTCAGGATATGTTCTTTGTATGTTTTTGCATGCAGTAAGAGGGTGTTTCACCTGAGGGAAATAGAGCACCAGAGAGCCAGCTTGATCGTCACCTCACTTTTTACTTTCTTTCTTCCAACCTTTCTCACTCTTGCTTTTACACCATGCACAGTACCAATGATGACGTTGCAATCCAGAGCTGTGCATCCAGCGCTTTGAAAAGTCAACAAATTAAGCTGGAGTTCAGACAAATTCAGCTCTGGCAAGGATAGAAAAAAATGTGAACTCTACATCACAAATTCTCCTTATTCATGAAACAGTCATGACGCAAAGAGATATCACAAATCCGTGGCCTGGGTCAATATGAGACTAGCGCTGCTGAGCACATGGACCACCCTTGAGAGCGACCGATCACCCATCGCTCTTTCACACTTCTATACAGGTTTTGTTTCCATTTGTTGACCCCCAGCTTGTGTTTTTTATTTCATGTGTTTAGTATTTATGACTTTGTCTCTGTGACGCGTGGTTGTTTTGAACAGGACCGTCCCAGCAGGCCAGATTCTCCTCCTGCTTTTGATTGAGTGCTTTCGTGTGTGTTCACTTGTCCTCTCAGTCATTGCAGTTTCTGGGAAGCGTCAGCCGTTTAGAACTCGAACTGCAAAACCGTTTTTTTTTTTTTTTTTTTTCTCCCCTTCTCCCTCCTCTCTCTCCTCGTCGTACCAAATTTGGGGAACAGCTGGGGCGGCCATGACGATGATTTGTCTCCCTCTGCCCGTCTGCTTGACAGGTTGAGAGCATGCATGTAAACTCGCACACATTTGCTAATCGTCAAACACACACACAATTAAGCATGCACTCGTCGCACCCAGACAGACACGACTGTACACACACAGCTCCTCTCGGAGGCCGTGTTTTCAGGGCGCTGCCAAAACACTCCGATTTCCTTTAGTCCGGGCGGTCATACATCAGCTCGGGGCCTCCCAACCCGGATGGCAGGGGCTGACAGAATGACATGTGTCATTTATCAAACCGGGGGCGCCGGGCCTCAGGAAAGGAACAGACCGCCGCGTGACAAAGCCCCCGGAGAGCTTCCCGACTCTCGCGTCGAAGGGAGTGTGTCACACTTTAGACACTGACAAATTTGCAGAGGTAGAACGCACACGGATGCATGCTGACTTCCACACACAAAGCAAGGAAACACACGGAGACACTTAAGACGCAAACCCGTAATTAAAAAGCATTTTGGCTTGAGTAATGAGGATGTTATTCGGGATTTGAAAAAGGTGGCTGTGTACCTCAAAATACCCACACATACATGTTTGTGTTGACGCCAAAGAGGCTGAAGCCAAGTGTTGGGGTTGCCAGCAGACAGACTGTGGGTTTGCCCGTCCTTCTTAATGGACGGTCACTGGCAGCTGAGGGAGTCTTTTAGTTGGCAGCACTGTTGCGAGCTCCTTTCTTTAATGTCTGTCCCAACAATATCCCTCTCTTCTCCTTCATTAGTCTGTCTCCTTTTTCATACTTCAACTCAACCGCTTTCATAACCCCTCCCACCCCCCAAATCGCCCGTCTACTCTTTCCATCGTCTGTTCATTTGTCTTCATAAGCCTAATTTATTTTCTCTGCCAGATGCAAGCTGACAGCCATCACTCTCACTCCTGCACACACACGCACACGTTTCCCAGAATACACGCATCTGACCTCCTAACACGCACAGGTTACACGCACAGACACTCAAACAAACTGTGCATCATTTCCCCTGCATTTATAATAGGGTTTTAAGAAAGTACGGCTTGAAATTGGGATTTTGTTTTGACTTTGAAAAGTAAACGCTTTTGCTTGAGATTTTTCTCAGCCTCTCTTTACCTCCCGTGGCAATGATTTGTTGATCTTAACCAAATGTTTCTTTAGAGTCCTACGTTTCCAATTAGTTTTTAAGGAGTTTGACTCCATTGTTCAAATGTAGGAAACTTGTTGATAAGCGTCCAATTGTTTTGCGTTTTACTGGTCGCCATCTTTATTCTATCAGTTATGTTTTGGTTTTTCATTTAACTTTGTTGCTGTCTGTTTTGTTCTCATAAAACTGTGCTCTTATCCTTCTTATATAAGGTGTCCTTCAAATACATGAATTTCCAGGTCATCTCTCTCTCGCTCTGATTCGCTCTATCTCATTTATATATATATATATATATATATATATATATATATATATATATATATATATATATATTATTTCCCCCAAACAAATCATAGAGCAGCCTCAGCATTACTACTCGTGTTACTTATTCAGAGTCATAACAATATTGTAAATATTTCCCACTCTCCTGTACATCTTTTTTTTTCACCACACTAGTTTAAATGAACAAAGAAAAACTGAGGAAAAAAGACAGAATCTGAATGATAATATCAGTATATTTAGTTATGACTGTTGGATGGGCTATTTACATGCTGGGCACTTTTCTACTCAGGGTACACCTGTGCCGGCACATGCCCTCTGTGTTACCTCCGTCCCCCACCCTTTTAACCTCCAAAAAAGCCGTTTAATAAGAAGGATGTGTCGTCACTGTGGAGATTGATTGTGGTTATAGTTATTCTGCCATTTGTGAGCGTGTGTGTGTGTGTGCGTGGGGAGGGGGGTGTTTGTGCAAGACAGAGGCACTTTGGAGCAAAAATGTGAGGGAGGCCGGCTCACTGCTGGTTTCCAGGATCATACAGCCGTCCGTTGTCTGTCCGCGGTCTGATATTGTGCGTTGTTGAAGGATTGCTTCCTCTCTTCCTGCCTCTCTTGACTGTGAAGCTTTTCATACCCCCCGCCCCACATACACACACATGCACGCCCACACACACACAGTCATGCATAGTTGCACACAGACACAATTAGGTTGAGATGGCTACTGATGCTTGCTTTAAGACCTCAGTTCATAACTCAAGTCTGTCTCTGACTGCTTTTATCCCCTCTACATCACATTTTGTTTTTTATTCCACTCAACATTTATGTCTCCTTTCATTCCCGACTATCCATCATGCTGTGTTGCTATAGCAAGGGATGCATTTGGACTTCAAAGACGTTGGATTTTCCCTGTATAGAGTTAAGATAAACATTGTTTTCAGGTCAGAATGTGCACTTAAGTTTGGTTGAATAAAGGGAAAAAGTGTGTGAAATTAAAACATAGGATCAAGGGTAGCTGCATTTCTGTTGGATGGGAAGCTGAACTGTGGGAAGAAGCTCTGAACTCTGTGAAGGGTGAGAATACTAGCCGCTAATGTGGCTAAAATTAGCCATAGCATTGATTTCTTCTCCAGCTTTCTACAACATTCATCAGTCTCACTTATGGTTCTGACTTTGTTTGAAATTGAATTTGAAGTATGTTCGATTACAGCTCCGTATTACACACTTTTTAACTGTAAAACGTACCACTGCCGTGGCCACACATGTCACAACATTTCCCAGCTATTCTAGCTGCACTATGCACGACAGTATTGTGCAGTGAACACAGTTAAAGGGAGGGTTTGACTTGAGCCCTAATTTTTCCTCTCAGCTTGAAATGTGAGATGACAGTGAGGCAGAGGGATAATTATTTGGATGGAAAACAATAGTTGGAATTTCCCCGATGACACACATAAGAGAATTTGCCTCCACGGTCTTTGAGGTGTAAAGAAAAGTGAAACATATTTCAACTCCAACTGATCGAGAACTGGCGATCGGCTCGCTCGACAGATTTATGTCGGAGACTGGGCCTTGACCGATGTACTTTTTTCTGTGTATATTTTTAGTTTCGTTCTTGGCCCGTCTGGTCCTGTTGTGGTCTTCCTCAGGAGTGTACAAAGTGTACAACCTCTGAATTGAGGGGAGGGAAGCGAGCTGATTGATGGATTATTGTTCACCCCGACTCAACCAGACAAAACTGGCTGGGTTATGACTCTGTTTTGGCCCGATGCCCCCTCATTTTCCTGATTTGTTTTTTTTATCCCTGCTCACTCATTCACTGCTTGTCAGTGTCTTTACTGTCGCTGCATAAATATCCAAGTTTGTGCAGTTTTTACACACACTTCCTCTTCATGCCTTCACTCCCCCCGCAGCACTAAACTCATCATTGTTGCCGTCTTTCATTCTTCACTGTTTCCTTTCTTCCTTCCTTTGCTCGCTTTGTTTTCTTTGTCGCTGCTCCTTCAGGACAGTCTTTGTCCCATGACTCATTTCATCAGGTTTCATTTTACAGCTTCTATTCATACAGTCGCTGGCCATCTGAAACACTGGCTTTTCTCAGAAAACAAGACTCACTACGTTTTTTGTTTTTTTTTATTCTAGCTGTTCATCAACAAACTGTTCCCCCGTCAAGAGAAATGGAGTTAACCTGGGCCCTCTCTTTCATCGTGTGGTTCAGCTCAATGATTTTATGCTTCTATTCTCCACACAACCATAGTGATTTATGGTAATTATCCATCTTTGGGGTCATCCATCAACTGGTTGTTGCTAGGCGATGAGAGCAGCTGTTGTTTTTGTCGACTCCTCTGTCAGGGCCAGTGCAGGTGAACAGAGAACATGTTGTCTTTAAGGAAGCATTTTGGGACTTTTTACTTGCCTGTTTTATATGTCAGGGACAATGTTTCTCATTGATACACAAATATGAAGAGGAAAAAAAATAAGCTCAAACTGCATTCTAGTTTTAGAGTCACGTTTTGGGCACATTGTTCAGACTGCCGGGTGGTTTTGGACATGTAGAGTGGAGAGATGGGACATATTGGTTGAAGAATGATGGTGATGGAGGGAGGTTCCTTGGTAAAAGAAGAGAGGAAGAAGACAACCAATAAGAACATGAAGAGAATAGTAGCCTTGTTGGAGTTTTGACAAGGAGCTTCCTTGTAAACAAAGTTGAACTGTGCAAGTAGCACACAGTTTTTACAGTTTAAGTTCTTAGTTGCAACATCACAACTACAGTGTTTTTACCTGTAATTTGTGGTTTTAAAAATACAACTACAAATTGTTGCTTTAAGTCTCTATTCGTGAGCAGTAATTTGTTGGTCGAGTGGACAAATTCAGAATCTTTGAAGCAGATGACTGAAAGGATGTCTCGGCACTGTGGGTAGATCAGTGTGGTGGCTCTTACAAATGGAATTAAATCAGAGGAAATCCAAAGTGAAAAGTACATTTCTCCCTCTTGTCTGTTTCATTGATAGCACCTTACACTCAACACAAACTACATCCAGGAATCCTGAGCAGCCGGTAACACTGGGTTGCCATCTCTGGCTGTTTTCTTCAACCGGAAGAGCTAAGGGAGCTGAGTCGGTGGATTTATGAGTCGGTTGATTTCATAGGCCTGCAGCTAAGGTGCCATATGGCGTACCCTTCCGTGTAGCGAGGAACAGGTGGGGGTTGTGAGGACTCTTAGGTAAGCCTTTTCAGGTCAAACAATGTTCAGCGACTCCCTTTTAGTTCTCTTCAAGTCTTTGATATAAATCCAGGTGTCCAAATGCTGCTTATGGAAAGTGTCCTCGGGTTTTGCGGTCTGTGGTGAGCGCCAGAAAGAACGCCACTTCTAATAAAACTACAATCACCAGGAGGGCAAGAATGAAAAACACTGGGACCGGGAGACAGAGATTGCCTGACATACTAAGCATTACCATAATTGGCTTTTCTACATGATGGGACAGAGGAAATAATAATGTCATTTTATTTACCGCCTCCTTTCCGCTAAAACATCGCGCACACACTCAGGGAAACCATACAGGTCAATGATACACACTGATCAGGCCTGTCCAAAACCATCAGAGGTGAGTGGCAGCAAATGGAGGAGCTGGTGACAAAGCGAAACGGGAGAGAGAAATAAGACTGCCACACCACTGCCGGTGTTTTGAAGGGCCGCTAAATGGTGTGAGGGAGCATCGCCCGCCGGCCCGCTCTGAATGAAGCCCTCGGCCACGCAGGGTAAATCAGCAGGATGAGAACTGGCGGAATTGGACATTAACACTGCAAATGAGAGATGGAATTGCCCTCTTCTGTGGAGCAACATGAATAAATGAAGAAGGTTTGCGGAGTGTTGAGTGAGGAAACAGTGGAAGAAAAATGAGTTGTTGACTGTTTAGAAGCCAAGTTTTTACCCTCTCCTTTCTTATTTCTGGAGAAGTTTCTCCTGCTGTTGAGAAGTGTAGTAGTTGTTGTTACTGAAGTTCTGACAGTTGAATTCCTGCAAATGAATCAGTGGAATACAACAATTACTATCAGGGCATGATCAGTGAATCAGATCTGAGCTAAAGGAAAGAGGTTTTTGATAAGCTGTCTGAAGGCTTGAATTATTCAGAGCTTTCTCTGACTCATCGAATGAGAGGACTTTGGAAGGTTTCCGTCAAGACTCTGCTAAAGGATTTTGGTTGTAGCATTGTTCTGCCTGTCTGCTTGCTAATAAAATCCATTATTAATATTTACTTGCACTGTGTACAGTAATGAGAGTATCACCTCCCAGTACGTCTCTATATTGGGTTGATATTGAAGATATGATGGCTGCAAGTCTTGGTTGCACCGTCATAAATCTGCCCTCAGACTGTGGTCTAATATGAGCCTATGAGCTCATGATATGTTCACGAGTGGTTTGCTGCCTTGTGGTTGTGCTGTTTGTCTGCTGTGTAGGAGACAACTTTGGATATAAAGTAGCGTTTTGATAGTTGTTTGGTGAAGAGATGGACTTGATAAAAAGAATAAGATGTCCATTTTCCGTCCAGTCAGACGGGCACGACCTTGCAGCATGATAGAACTCAAGCACACATAACCATAGAAACCTACTTTCCTCAAAGTTATTAAACTTTACTCACACACACACTCACAGGGCCTAAACACATCCTTTCTCCTCTCTTTTCAGAACACCCATTCTTCCCCCTATCCTCCTTGGCAGCTCAAAGTGGGCTTACATTTTTGACTGACAGCCACAACAGTCGCACCACCTCACCCTTCATCCCAGTTTTAATCCCCTCCCAATACTACTCTCCCTCCCTTTCCTCTTCCTCTTTTGTTCTGAGTGACGCTGGAAAGCCGCCGTGTCAGCATCTTTTCCATCTCTGATTGCCTTATTAGCCGCCGGTGGCACCCGCAGCTTTTCTGACACAGATGGTGAAGGAGGAGGAAGGCGAGGGGGGTGGGGGGCTGAGTTGTGTTTGTTGTTGTTTCCTTCTCTTTCTACCTCTTCTCAGGCTTGTTTGCGTGGACACTGACACCTTGGGGCTGACACTGACACACTCCTGACACTGATGCCTGTCAAGACAACATATGGAGGATGGGAACAGGAAAAAAGAGTTTAGTGTTGGCGCATTCTCGGTGTGAACGCGTTTGGGGTGCTGTCAGGTTTCTCTCACTTAAGCTGCATTGTTTTAACCCTCTCAATTCACTGGCGATGAATGGGCTGGCGTTAATTTTCCTGCGGGTTGCCAGATAGCTGAACAGCGCCATTTGAATACGATTAAAATCCTATAATTATGTGGATGGCTTAAGCTAAATTCTTTTGCATAATTAAAGGTTCACTATGAGAGGAACTCGCTTCATAATCGTTATAGTGTATGAAGAAGCGATGAATGGGGTTTTTTTTCAGTGCTCAGGCTCGCTAAAATAAAAGCTCTCACTGTGACACATGAAAGAAAAAGAGAGCTGCAGCTGTTGAACCTCCAGCTTTTCCCAGGCAGCAGTAACTGGCACCTCACAAACATCAGGTATTATGTCCATTCTGATTATGGGATCGAGCGCTACATGCTGTTTGAAGCTGACAGCACATCTGCCTCCTCACTGGAGACTGATTCTGGCACCTCGGATGGGCGTCTTACAGAGGGATGGATTGGGGGAGCTGCCTTAGCATATTTAACTCTCTATTTTTCCCCAATCCCTGCCTGTCCATGTTCGTTTCTTTCTATTATGTTCATGCTCCAATTAAATCCTGGCTATTTATTTTTGCTGCAAACTTCCCCGTCTTATTTTTAGAAGTGCACACTTGATGATTCGAGCGCTTGCACAGGCAACCGCAACATGGCTTGTCATGTCCACTGGCAGTTTTCGAGCATCATGCTGTGAGGACTTCCTCAACTGATGCCAAGTTGACTCCAGCCAATCGCAGCTTGGCATGGCTGATGCAGATGGCAACGCTCTTTTTTTTTTTTTTTCTCGTACTTGTGAACCCGTATGCAAGACATGCTGGCAGAATTGATGAAATCTTATTCGGGAACATGCCAGTGCATATAAAAAAAGAAAGTATGACTGTACTGCTTCAGGCTCTTCGAGCATCTTGAAACAGATTAGCATCCGATATGCAGACGGCTGTATGTACTGTGTATCTTTCAGTGTGACTGCTATTAGCATGTTTAGCATGTAATTTAGCATGTCTCAGAAATAAATCTGCAAAATCGTATCGTTGCTTTTCTGTTGCTCGTCTCTTCTCTCCTGGCAGCAAAGCCTTATTGTTCAATAGCTTCATTAGCCGACGTGGTGTGGAGAACAATCTGTCACTGTCAGGATATAGATGTTTGCCACTTTATTATTGCAATCCTGCGTCCTCTGCTGCGATCGCTGACAATGTTCTCCTGAGGACGATTCCGCACAACACCTGCATAACAGTATGACGCACTTGATTGTTGTGTTTTTAACATGCACAATGCTTTAAAGTAAATCTTTCTCGCATCTTTTTGTTTCAGCTTACGGGCCTGAGGATGAGTTTGGTGTCGAAAAGGCTGAAGAAGAAGAGCATCTGCTTGACGACGGCCTTTCGCTAGATGGTCAAGATGCAGACTATCTGTTCAATGATGAAGAGGACGGCAGAGACAGTTACAGCTGCCAAAACTCTCCTCACAGCACAGGCACTAACCAAGATGCGGGCTATGCCTCACCACTCAGTACCACCAGTGACCAGCTGGTGGATCTCAAGTCCACTTCCCTGTTCAGCGACGGTCGTGAAAAGGTTGAAGAGAAGCTGACGGAGAGCACCGAGTCCATCAATAGCCTCTCTCTACAGGACAGTTTGGAAAAAATGAAAGCTGTCTATGCAAATCTTATTTCAGATGCTTCCTGGTCGAGCATTGCTCTTGACATGCTGAAAGATAAACAAGGGAGCAATGTTGGATCTGGCAACAACAGTGGGAGCAGTCACAAAGGGAGCAATGGGATCCTAAACAATCAAAGCCAGAGTAACGTTTCATTGAAAACCAAGTGTAGCACCAGCAATGCCTCCGCTACCACTGATATAAGTACCAGCAGTACCACCACTCGATCGGTAGCAAGCAACAGCAACAGTGGCACCGTGGTACATTCTGGCAACAATGGAGGATTGGCCTACGACTGGCACCAGGCAGCTTTGGCCAAAACTTTACAGCACACACCTTATCAACTGCTTCCGGAACCAAGTCTTTTCAGCACCGTGCAACTGTACAGGCAAAACAACAAGCTATACGGACCTGTTTTTACAGGGGCTAGTAAGTTCCGGTGCAAGGACTGCAGTGCAGCTTATGACACTTTGGTCGGTCTGACGGTGCATATGAATGAAACAGGCCACTACCGCGATGACAACAAAGACACTGACGAGGACAGAGGCAAGAAGTGGTCCAAGCCACGCAAGCGTTCTTTGCTGGAAATGGAAGGGAAGGAAGATGCCCAGAAAGTTCTAAAATGTATGTATTGTGGTCATTCGTTTGAATCCCTGCAGGACCTCAGTGTCCACATGATTAAAACGAAACACTATCAAAAAGTGCCTCTAAAAGAACCCATGCCAGCTCTCGCTTCAAAACTTGTCCCTCCTGCCAAAAAAAGAGCTTTTCCAGAGATAATATCTCCAAGTTCCCCTGAGTCTGTGTCATCTGGCATTCTCCTTGGAGAGACCCCGAAAGACCAAAAAGTGGCCAATCCCTATGTCACTCCAAACAATAGATATGGCTACCAAAATGGCGCCAGTTATACCTGGCAGTTTGAGGCACGCAAGGCGCAAATTCTGAAATGCATGGAATGTGGCAGTTCACATGACACCCTCCAACAGCTGACCGCACACATGATGGTGACTGGGCACTTTCTGAAAGTGACCAATTCTGCCTCCAAAAAAGGCAAGCAGCTGGTCTTTGATCCTGTGGTTGAGGAGAAGATACAATCGATTCCTCTCCCTCCAACTACCACAAGACTTCCTGCACCCAGTGAGAGGTCACAGCCTGATTCCCCAATGCTGCCTCTGAGCCCTGAAGAGAAAAATGAAGAAAAAGATATTGAGTCAGAGGATGAGAATATGAAGGAAATACCTCCAGAGAAGAAAATTAAAGAGGAGGTGGAAGACCCTCCTGAGAAGTCTGAGAAATCCGGAAAGACTAGATCCTACCAATATCTTACTGAGGAAGACCTAGACGAATCCCCTAAAGGTGGTCTGGATATCCTGAAGTCATTGGAAAACACGGTCTCTAGTGCAATCAGCAAGGCCCAGACTGGTGCACCGACCTGGGGTGGATACCCCAGCATTCATGCTGCATATCAGCTCCATGGTTCTCTGAAGCCCAGTCTGCCGTCATACTCACATGTGCAGCCATTGCACAGCAACAACACCTCAAAAAGTACCTACGATGTGGGATCCCTGCTTCATTCGCCAAAAAGTCCGTCCACCCCTGTATGTCACAAGAACAATGTTCTTGCCATGGAGAAGCTCGTAGAAAAGGTTGCAGGAAATAATTCCATTAAAAACGAAAAGGAGGAGAAAAACTCAGATACTGTTTTAAGATCAGTAAATACCCCTTTGTCGAGTCTCAAAGACAAAACAACTTCACTTCCAAAGGTTGTTAAATCCTCGGCCACAGAGGAGCCCACTGAAGACAGGGACATCAAATTGGAGAAGGAGGTAAAGAGCGAAGCCGTTTCCCCGAAAAAGCCTGTTAGCAACGGCTGTAGTAACCTGAGCATCATCACTGACCATGCACCAGAGCAACCACTCGTAAATCCCCTCAGTGCTTTGCAGTCCATCATGAACAACCACTTGGGTAAGGCTTCAAAAGTGACCAGTCCTTATGTGGACACCTTTGCGAAGGTGTACAAGGCGAGCGGCACCCCCACCAGTCAGGTTAAACAAACTGAACCAGTGAATCCATACCATGCAGACGATACTGATGATCAGCCAATTGATTTGACAAAGTCCAAAACGACCAATGGTACAAGCAAGATCCCTTGTACCCCCAATGGCAACAGTGTAAACAGCGCTAAAGATACCTCCAAAAATCTCTCCAATTCAACATCTCCACCTCTTCGAGAGAATGCCTTGATGGACATTTCCGCCATGGTGAAGAACTTGACCGGCCGCTTGACACCAAAGTCTACGACACCTTCTTCCATTTCAGAGAAATCCGACGTCGACAGCTCGGCATTCGAGGACAGCTTTGAGGAGCTGTCTCAGATCCAAAGACGCAAAGGCCGACAGTCAAACTGGAACCCTCAGCACCTCCTGATTCTCCAGGCACAGTTTGCCTCAAGTCTCAAGGAAACTCCAGAGGGAAAGTTTGTCATTAATGACCTTGGGACCCAGGAAAGGGTCCACATCTGTAAATTCACTGGTCTCTCTATGACTACTATCTCGCATTGGCTGGCAAACGTCAAGTACCAGTTAAAGCGGACAGGTGGAACCAAGTTCCTCAAAAACATTGACTCTGGCCAGCCTTTGTTCTTGTGCAGTGACTGTGCGTCCCAGTTCCGATCTCCCTCGTCCTACATTCACCACTTGGAGTCCCACCTCGGGTTCACCTTGAAAGACCTCACAAAGCTTTCCATTGAACTTTTAGAGCAGCAAGCAGTGGGGCGAATAGAAGACAAAACATTCAGTTCGTCTTTGTTAACCGACGACGACAGCGGCTCCGTATACCAGTGCAAACTGTGCAGCCGGACCTTTATGAGTAAACACGCAATCAAATTGCATCTTTGCAAAACACATGGAAAGTCCCCGGAGGACCATCTGATCTTTGTGAAAGAGGTGGAAAAATTTGATAAAGATTGAAGGCTGAGATGAAGCATGACTGATTCCAATTGCACTAAAGCCCCTAATGGTGTCACAACTGTATAAAAAGATGTTTCAAAACATATTTTAATGGGAAAAAAAAGGTAGCTTTAATACCACATGCTGTAATTATACTTAGTGTCAGGGACTTCAGAGAACCACAGCTACAGAGACCTTTGGTTTTATTTGGTAATATAAATGTTGGTGCTGCAACCAGAGCACTTTCTCACTGACTAATTGTTTCTTTATAATGCACTGCATCATGTCTGAGCCTTTGTTTTGTTGTCCATCTGTCGTTTGTAACTGGACCAAGCCGTTGTTTAGAGCACTGACTTTCATTGAAGACGCGTATCACCACGATATGCATATTATTTCTGATCAAGTTTTGCATGTTTCTCTGTCAAACAAGGAGAAAACAATCTGACAGAAGTTCATTTTTCAAGCTATATAAATGAAGGCCAACGCAAGCATTGGAAGGAAGCTAGCACTTTAGGGAAGTGTAAAAATAACTTCAGATAAAACACATTTTAATGGCCCTGGTTTGTCGGGAGATGAATTGTAATATCGTTTTGTGTTTGTCCTTGAATGAGAAAATGACATTGAACATTTTTAGGAACTTTGTTTGCGTTGTAAAGTTTGATTTGCTGGTTGTTCAAGATGTACAGTATTTGCAAACCATTTTGTTATCGTCATCACGGTTGTGAAATTAATGAAACTTATTGTATAAATAATCTGCAAGTATGTACACATGTATGTCTGCATATCTTGCTCTTTACAGAACATTAATTGTACTGTGTGCATTTTTATAATGTTATTTTCTACAAATAAGGGGAATATATATATAAAGCTACACAATAATGTTGGCAACGGTTTTTCAGTGGGTCTCCATTAATGTGGTTTACATGAAAGAGGCTTTCCGGCGTCGTGTTTAGGCGCGTATGCATTAGACATGAATCTTCTCAAACATTGAGGTTTTCAGGTTTCATCACGAACGCCAAAATTCACAGTGACGTCCTTTTATCTTCAGTTGTAAAATAAACTCCATGTCCTGGATAAAACTTCAAAGTTGGTTGAGTGACTTTTGTTGTTCCTTTCACACTATGACACGACAAAAAGTGAAGAAAAAAAACACACAGTGAGCGAATACCTCCGTTTCAAATTACTATGATGAAATACAGCTTTCAGTCAACGCAACACAACCTCCATGAGTCAAAATTCAACAATTCTGTCTTCATCGTGCGTGCACGCATAGGTTTTTGTTGACTCTGGGCAAGATAGTTCACGGGGCATCAGACCCAGGCCATTGCCTTGTTGGCAAAGGACTGGAACAACTAAACAGTCTGTGATGACAGATCAATCTTATCCCCTTAGTCACTAGCAGTCTGATGTAGCTACACTATAATTCTGTTGAATGACAAATAAAGCATTTTGTCATCACAGTTACACTGTTGTTGTTTTATCTTGTTGAGTCGATTGTATGCTGTTTAGTTTTTAGTTTGTTTGTTTTTTGTTTTTTTGCTTATTCTGAAGGGAACAGGGCGCATGAGCAGCAATAGTTAAACTGGAAAAGCACTCAGAGAGTGCAAACTTTTCAGTGCACCAATCCCAGATCTTGTACTTCTGTCCTTGTTAGAACCTGTGTGCGCTTTTAATAAGGCAGTGAGGACATTTTTGCAAAGTGAGGACATTTTGGCCGGGCCTCATTTTGTCAAGCCTCATTCTGAGGGTCAAAACTACAAAAATAGCCAAGTTATTATAATTGAGTTTTAGTTTGGTTAGGAGTAAAGGTTAAGTTTAGCCATTTCTTTTAGATGGTTAGGGGTATCTGTGGGAAGGCAAACGTGTGTGTGTATATATAGACGAACACCTTTGTCAAGCTCCATGATGTCAGATCAGACAGTATACAAAGGACTCCAGAAGGTAAAGCTGCCTTATAATTGGCCTTTTTTCAGTGAATGGGTGAAGAATGGGTCTAGTGCATCAAAGGATCTCTAGGAAACCAGAGGTATTAAAAGATTAGCACAATCCAAACTTCCTCTTCCCTTTCCTTGTAATCTGTGACATCAAAGCCTCACTGAGTCATCGGAACCTAAAAGAAAGATGCCAGCGGTCTTTAACTCCCGCAGCCACCTCATCTGTTTATTTCCTGTCAATTTCATTTTCATTTTATGATTTGAGCAACTCTTAAAGTTTTTCTTTGTTTATGGATCCTTTCCATTGTCATTTCCCTGCAAACGGATGAGCAAATAAGCTGTCACGTCGGCAGTGAATAAAACGAACTCTCATTTTCATGTTGCACTGTAGCAGCTCATTAATATTTGTGTTTGTTTGGCTTTTGACTTCAGAGTCTCCAGTATCAGTGAACACGTCGATGAGCAATATCACATTCGCACGTAATCCCTTTATAAAACAAATATTGTCATAAAAGTCAAGTCAGTTGTTTAACAGTGAGCTCAGCTTTATAGTTCAGCCAGTGACACGGCTGATAAAAGAGGCTGCGACTCGTCTGTGCTTAAGGTATTTAAGACGACACGCTCCCACACTGCGCTGCTCCTCAACACTCGCCCCAGGCAGAATTTTCAGAGAGAAACAATGAGTTTCCAGCTCTGTGTGGCGGGGAAATCTGAGATTCAGCTGGGAGAAATACTGAGGCGGATACAATAGGACAGAACATGACGAGGAACTGACAGCAGCGACGTGTGAGCCCCTATTCTGCTGTAAATACATGCAGTTTTGGGGAAGATTCTTCGCAAGTGTAGCTTGTAAAAGTACATGTTGTCCAGCCAAGCTGTGAACAAACTGCATTTCCTCCCCAGCAAATAAAAAAATGCAATGCTTTAGCAACTGCATTTGCTTATATGACGCATTGAACTGAGCTAATAGTTCACATATGCACGTAGGTCGTGTCTAGAGATGCATGTGCAGCCAACACATGCTCAAATATGGCCATGCTTGGTCTGACACATTTGTGGTTGCATCATGGGTGGTGGGCAGAAGCTTGTCCATGTCAAGCCTGTTCCATGCAGTGTGGCTGGTGCATGCCACAA
The DNA here is from genome assembly GCF_027744825.2 of Synchiropus splendidus. Taxonomy (NCBI): domain Eukaryota; kingdom Metazoa; phylum Chordata; class Actinopteri; order Syngnathiformes; family Callionymidae; genus Synchiropus; species Synchiropus splendidus. The sequence continues at coordinate 13,033,248 of NC_071337.1, forward strand.
AGCTTTATTACATAGTTGTGAGATTTGCCTTATGTCCTCCTGTGGCCACCGTAGTTGGGAGAACCGCTACAGAGGAGCACCATTCATTGGATTATAGTAGAAGATACTTCAAACACCGCAGGTAACAAGTACATCAACATCATCATGTTCAGAAGGTGATGGTACAGTTGTAATTGAATATCTGAACATTTTATTGTTCAATGTTGCTAACGTAGTTAGCATACATAGGATGCAACATAGTTATTTTTTTATAGCTGTTGTACTTTTGGCGTTTGAAGATATTTTTGAAAGAACCATAGGCCCCCTCGCACATACATACACACAAAAGCATGACCTTTCCTCTGTGTAATCATAATGACTATATATAATAATATTAATGTGTGAATTCTTTTTGATTTATTTTTACATTTATTTTCCACAAGTGGCAGATTACGTCCATTCAGCCGGTGGCAAAACTTATGAAACAAAACACATGAAACAAAAATGTTTTGTATTACAAAATGACTTGAAAAATGACTGGTCTGCACCGTTCAGAGCATATGAAAGTGTTAGTAAGTTTGTATTTGAATGAAATGGTACTATATGTATAAATAATAATAGAGTGACTGATTACTTGTGATACATCAAATACTCATTCGATGTTGTCGCCTTGTTAGACATGATGTTGTGAGGCATCAGAAGCAGTGTGTATTTCTCACTGTGGCACCAAACAGACCGGAGGTGGCAGACTCATCTCTCTCCCTGACACCAAAACAATATAGCACCTTAAGTTTCGTAAAAACGTCAGGCCTCCGTAACGGCAGCTGAAGGTTCCAAATCACCCGAGACATCTCATCATGGACAGAGAGTTCAATCCGATCGCTTGTTGACACGTCTGTCCCCGCTGAGATCCGCCGGCAGTCAGAAGCATCTTGTAAAGTGTTGTGTACCTGTCAGGAGTGAGCCTTGTTTTGGAAGATACACACAACATAATTCATCAGGCTGAGGGGGGGAAGGCTCTTGAAGAATGGAGAAGTGACAAAGTCGATTCTTTTGAGAATAATGACGGCTGCCATCCAATTGAATGGATGGGGTATCTTTTTGGATCCATCAAAGACGGCATGCTGGCGTTTTTGCTGGAGAAGCCCACAGGTGTGTCACACTGCGACGCCAGCGCTCCGTCAGTGCGACTGACATTTTTACCCCTTAATGTTTCAATATCTCAGTTTGAGTGCGTTCCGTGCACGTCAGGGAGAGTCAATCTGGTCACTATATTTAGTCTACGGAGGCTGTTTGGGGAATACACAATGGTTCAGCACCAAACCTTCATGAAGACCAAGCCTGCACACTGAGGGAAATTCATTTGTGCGGGCATCCACTTATTCAGGTCATCCTGCGTAGAAAACCTTTGGCTCTCGAATGGTCCTGCTCGATTCAAAAAGCCTTTTGGGATCGATGAATCTAGAGTTTTAAGGGTCAACCACATTAGATTAGATTAGATTAAATTAGATTAGACGTGTCACAGCAGCTATTGACAACAGACAGTGGTACATAACAAAGACATGAAAGATGCACAACAAACATCAAAGACGTCCACAAAGCATGAGCATAAAAAACAAGTGAAGTCACAAGCCGTTAAACAACACAAGACAAACAAATACGCATAATATATAAACATATATCATGACGAAATAAATCAATACAATACATGTAGTTATAAGAGAATGGATATTACGTTGTTAATAATACATTTTATTTTTAAAATTATGTATAAATGGATAATAAATAAATAAATCAGTCAGTGCCATCTGGTTCTACTGTTGTACAACTTGACTGCGCTGGGCAGAAAAGTCGGAATTGCTCCTTTGTGCAACAAGGGCAGACGAAAGTGCTTCAAATTGTCAAGTTGATGCTGTCAATCTACAGCAAAAAAAAAAGATTAAAAACCACCTGTGTCCATTAGCCTCTTGAGAAAGAAGTGATGCAGACAACACTCTGAATAGCAACAGCAGCATTTTCCTTCCTGCCGCATGAAACCATTCTGAGTGTGAACTGACTCTTTTCTATCTTGCCTTGCACCGGCTCGACTTCAAGTCCATGCAGGCGGCTGTAGGACATCACCAGAGCAGTGTTTGAGGAAATTCATTCTGACTGCTTGTGACGCAGTTCCAACTCACTATCTCCACATTACACATCTTCTTTTCACCGAGACAACCTGTCTGTAAAACACAATAAAACAAACCTGCTGGAGACGAACATCCGTTGGGAACTAATCTGACATGCAACTGAATATTACGCTCCGAGAGACGACTCTGACAGCCAACAAACCTCTTTGTTTGTTGTGTAATGATTTATCTAAGAAGCCAGTGGTGCTTATTAAAACTAAATTTACTGAGGAAAAAATCTCAAGCCGTGAACCTTGACTCTAAACCCACAAAAAAGGGCACCAAGAAGATCTGTCTCCATAATAAAAAAACAAATACAACATGTATCTATTGAAGCATGTTCTACTTAGGACCTAAGAAAAGTAAATGGGTTACACTCATGGAGCTGCAGTTCCTCGAGCAAATTCCTCATTATTTTGAACTATTCCTGGTTTGGGTTGCCAGGTTTGAATGTCAAATGTCGCATTCATTTCATCTTGAGCCGAGCGAGGAAACCACTGTCATGTGGCTGGGTTCAGGCCCTTGGACAGTGTGACGAGTCTCATTCACATTCTGTCCAAAGCTGACATCATTTGCATGAGAATAAGCCCCAAACTCTGCTAACGTGACACGTCCCAGACAGGGGATCACAACTTGGCTGTCATATTAGGCCGGTAAATTCAGGTGACACGGATCCTGTGTCCTCATCTGGGCCAACCTGACAGTGGTTCATGTTCCCTGCTGTCTCTTTTTTTCCTTTGTGTGTGTGTTGGGGGGCAGCGCAGGGGGGGTTGCTTTTAATCAGCATGACGATCCCTGCCACCCCTCGCGCACACACACTCTGACACACTCTTGTGAGAGTGGGCATATGCTGAGGGGCAGTGGGCTGGCCGCCGCGCCATCATTAGTCCAAACCTACACGGAAGCTTCTGACACATGTCGAAGCAGCTCCATTCGACCTACAGAAGGTGCATCCGCATTATGCAAAGGCAGTGGCGGCGTCTTTAGGTGCAGCCCGACTGTCACGGGCTTGAAGGAGGAACCGCAGAAGAAGTGAAGAGGCCTGAGAGAGCATGAGGGGGGGATCCAGGGGAGCTGGTGAACTGTCTTCTTTTTTTTTAAAAAAATTACAGAGGCGATTGTATTTTTTTAAATCCCACATACAGTAGTAACTAAATCCTTGTATCTGTTTATATACTTGAATTTTTAAAAGGGTTCAGCAACAGAAACATGCACTTGCTGCAGGCCTCGCCCCCATGGTTTCAACCTTGCATATAACTGTACATAATTTATAGTTATGCAGTAAAAACACTCCCACTGCTCATAGTACAACTCCCATAATGCACTGCAACAGTTGAAGCTACTACTCAGGCATGACAAGTGAACACAGTCAGTATCAGAGTATGCAGTAAATCTCAGTAGATGAAGATGCAATTGAACCGACCTTCTTGCTGTTGCTGTGGAGGGAAAGGGTGAAAGAGTGTACTGTAGTTTTGGGACATGCTGGATGTGATGACCGGTGTGGTGTGACTGGTCACATGACCGCAGAGAGCGCTTGGTTGAAAGATGATCTGAGTGGAGATGTGGCGCCAGAGGAGTGGGTGACTGAGACATCATGATACGTGAGGTGTGACCAAACCAAAAGACAGTGAGGTGTGTCACCCCGTGCACTGCTGCCTTTATTGGCTGTTGTTACAGTGAAAGTAACTTGTGTGAGTCTTTGCCTGCTACTCACCTTGGCAATGAGCAGCTAATACAATACCAGACTCAAACTTCTGTTTCAGAGAAATTAAATACATATTAAATTAAATAAACCAAACAAGTGTCGTGAAACTAGATTCAAAAACTTCAAAGCACACACACATTGTTACATTTTCATGTTTTGTAGGGACATTTCATTGGCTTGTTTTCCCAAGCCTCTCACCCTAAACCAAACCATCCAAAGGACACAGACAACTTTAACCAGGGCCTTAACCAAAGTTAAATTGACGTATTATAGCCCAGTGTTTCTGTTGTTTTACTCCTCAAATTGAGGCTTAACCTTGTGGGGACTGGCAAAGGATCGGCCCAAATAGAAAAGGTCCCCAAAATTATAGCTACGACACATCACTGTCGATGTGTTGAAGTTTTTGTATCTCGTTTCTAACACTTAAATTCAGTGAGTATGTTATGGCACTGGAATGTCGTGTAAATTTGAATTTTAAGCCTTTGTTAATGAGATTTTCATGATGGTGGATTTGTTATTTTCATCTTTTTTCTCTCCTTTAGCTCTGTCCTCTTTACTGCTATCATCTGCGTTGTATTTTTTTATGATCAGCATCACCTGAGAGTGAAATGAAACACTGCCTTTTACTGCGTTGATGTCTCTGTTGAAGATTGATTCGGCTGAATTACCATTTGTGTAAGTGGCGGCTCAACACCACTTCTTCATGTCGCGCACCGATGGCACAGCCTGGAGTGTCGGCCGATGCCAATCCGATGCCTTCTCTTATCCCTCCCTAAAGTTAATAATAACGGCTACATTTATCATAATTTTCTGAATGTAGACACCTGATAATACACCATTTACCTTGCGACAAATATTATCCTGCCTTGAGGGAAGAAATAAATTGACCTGGCTTCAACAACATTTTTGGTCAACATGACTCAGACTTCAGTCCATATTGGACCCGATACCAATGCGGAATATTGTGTTTTCAAATCATAATGATGGTGAATTATGACCAGCATGTTTTAATAATTTGTTGTGCGTGTCAGTAGTTTTGTGTCTGTTCAACTGAAGTCTATCGTCTTCGGTAGCAGCAGAAGAGCTTGTGCTTTGGTCGCCGCCTCAGGCCGATGATTTAGTATCACACTTGTCACTTGGGCTCAGCAATCCTTCTCTGTCAGTCCGAACGTGAGGTGACTTGGACTCCCTTTTTGTAATGTCGCTAAACGCATTGCCAACAGCACATGGTCCGATGGCTCATGCATATGAAAACGTATATAAATAGACAAGTTGAGGAGGCGGATGGATGTTGGCTTGTCACTTTACTCGTGTCTCAGCTGTGGGCACGACGCGTACTGGATCCAACTTCCTGCAAAGTCACTGAAGGGATCCAAACGACTTCTACCCTTCTGCCGCTGTTTTTTTTTTTATTTTGCAGCCCCAAATAAAGTCCCTATCATTAGTCTGAGTTTGACATCTCTTTAATTAACAGTTATCCGACCGTCATGATCGCAGCCCCGGCCGAGTGACAGCGACGTGACAGGAGGGTGGTGGAGCAGCAGTGCTGACGACTGTGGACTCTGTACCAGTTAATAAGATGAGGCGGCTGGGAGAGACAAACACACAGCTGTTTTAGTGCAAATGGAAACATCTACAAGGATCTTTTCCTATCGTCCCTCTTCTTCTCTTGCATTTCATTACCTGGACAAGCTATTGCCTCATGAAAGTCCAAGACATTTGGATCCAAAAGACGGACGTCAGTGCAAAGTGAAATAATGCTTGAAATAGATTCATTTTGGGTTCTGTGTTGCTCTTGGATCGCTCCCTAGTCCGGACACTGTGGTCCAGCATGCCCTGGGCCTCCTCCCACTTGGACATGCCCAAAATACCTAATATCTCAGAGCCATGGAGGATCTGTCATCTTGTTCTTTCCGTCACGACCCAAGGCTTCCTACACCAATTCAGCCTCTTCATGGCTGAAGACGAGGTCACATCATGGCTGAGTCAGTCTGACAACGCTCCCTTAAGAAGCGGAGATGAAATCCACAGATGCCCAAACTTCTGTCTTTATTTGGGGTCTTTGTTGTGAACAGAGCCACTGACTGAGTGCAGCTCAATCCTCCATGGAAACCGTCTGATCATCGCCAGAAATGCTAACTAGACGCTTCATATGTGACAAGTGAGTGAAGGACCCCATATTTACACAGGAGGCTTTTGACCAAAGGGAGGTTCCTTGCCATGTCTTCAATATGAAGTGCAAATGAAACAGCGATTGGTTGTAAAAGGCACCGAACCCAAAGGTGTTTTCCAACCTTCTGACTCTTCCAAATGCAAGGTTGAAAGTGTCATGAAAGGCTTTTCCATGTTTTGAAACATTACCATCACACTTACTGTCATGAGAAAGAACAATGTTATCATCCACCCAAAGGATCATGGGATGGATAACATGTCGCCATGGTTACATCCGTTAAATCTTTTGGAAGATCAGGAAATGCTGCATGAGGAAATGGGGATACACTTTACTCCACTGAGACACGTCTTATGCCTCAACATACCATGCCATAGACTGACTTCACAGTTCACACATGTGACGCCCTCGGAGTGAGAACTTCCTGCGCACATTGGGTGAAAAGACTTTTCTACTTTATGTTTTGTTTTTGTTGAAAGATGAGGAATATTTATGGCTCTCCTTAAGCCCCCACTACAAAGACGGCTTCACAGGCTTTGCAGAAAATATACAGAATTAAAGTTTTTTTTTTCTTTCTTTCAATTCCTCTTAAAGTAATGGAAAGTTACTGTGAAGTGCATCAGGTTTGCACTATTCCTCCGGCAAAACTCGTGATGTTGCTCTTGTCAGACCCATCCAGCACAGAAAGCACGGAGCAGTTGTACTTTACTTTGTTTGTCAAACTGGGCTCCCAAACTCCTGGTTAGAATCTCACACTGTCACTGCATATCTGGCATCATTCCGGCTCCACCGTGGGAGTATTAACGTGTGACATCTACAATGGCCTTCACACCGTACGCCAAGATTGAGTTCCTCAGACTGCCGGTACGCGTCTCCCCTTACCTTCACTCCCAGTTAAGCCAACTGCACTGCCGAGGAAAGAGATGTGACAAAACCAGGGGGAAGGGAAGCGGAAAATAAGGCCGAGCTAAAGCCGAGCTGCCACTCAGCGACAGCCGTTTTGACAATCATAGGCTGTCATCACTTTCTGATCAGACCTGTCAGCAAGAAATGTGCCAGCGAGGAACATCGGCATGCCACCCCCTCCTCAAATCCCCCTCTTTACTGCAAACGGATATTCAGGGTTGTGTTATTTATGTACACGCACATCGCGCCAAGACACGCAAACACATCAAACATGTCAGAAAGTGCCACGCACCGACCCTCGCAATGAAACTGGCAGTGGTGGAGTGAGGTGCTGGTGGTGCTTCGCCGCCATCGCTGCAGGGAAATCCCCCGACGCAGACAAGCTGAATCTTTTAAAGATGAGTGATGGAGGGAAAATATGTCTGACGCAACTGGTGAAATAATTAAATTATATGGATTAATGTTTTTGTCACTTCTGCCAGTGATTCACTCAATCACTCGCAGCATCGGTGAAACTGTGCATTACTTCACAGTCAAATTTCACCTCTAATGTGGAAGCTCAGTGCTACCAACCACCTCAATAAAGATGGATCAACATGATGTTGTTGCAAGTTTATTGGACAAAGAGAACGAAACCGCTGAAATGTAGCATATACTTGTTCACTGTTACGACTGGTGCCTAGCCCAGCTACACAGGGAGAGAGGCGGGGGACACTTTTATATAGTCAAATTACTTCATCTTGAGATTATATCAAACTCACTATGGAGTGTGGAGAGGATGTTCCGATCAGTCACACCTTTCCTGGTTCTTCGGTTGCAGCCCAGATCGGCATCTGCTAGTGGATACAGTGGAGTCACCAGAAAGAGGCACCTTAAAAGCCGACATTTATGTCCACAAAAAGTTGAACTTTGTGGTCAGTATTTCCATGCTGCTGCGATGTGAATGATGTCAATACAGTAAACACCGGAGCAGTAGCAGTATTGTCAAGAGGTAGGCCAAGCCTGACACGGGGGCCAAATGCGGCCCTTTGCCTGTATTTATGTGCATAACTAGAAAATATTCTGTTTTTAGCTAAAAGTACTTTGCATGTATTTTCAGTGGAAGTGTGTGGCTGATGCAATACTATGTTTCAGAACTGGTGCAGCCCACCCTGACTTCTTTTTTAAGCAATGAAACATTTCCATTAACCAAATGAAAGTGAATATATATAACTAAATTCCTGAAAACAAATGCAATGACAAGTATTTGTGATGCAACTCCAGCATACAAATGAGGCTTGTCACTCCTGGCTCTGATCCGCTCAATCACCTCCAGCGTCACTCTGGCTTCGAGTGATTTCACATCACCGATATTGAACAAGTGCAGTGTTGTGAAGACAAAATGAAGGCAGAATCCAACTTTGAGTAAAAATGTACGAGACAGAGGAGAGATATCGCTCAATAGATCCAATTATTTTTGTTGTCCAAACGGAGGCAAACAAGAAAAGAAGAAGTGAAATAACATCTGTCATCCCATCTGAGAACAACTGTCAGTCAGCTGAATGAAAGAGTTGTGATATTTATGTGAATTATTTAAAGACACAAAGCTTTGACGGAACACTCTCACATCTCCCTCAACATCAGACACCACCATCAATTGTTTTGTTTGTCTGTTTTCTGATCTTCTCCGCTGATGCGGAACTTTATTTGGCTGTGGAAATGTGTGACCATAGCTAGCGGTGACACATTTCTTGCTTCTGGTTCAGCAGCATTACATCCACCTCCTGCCTCCTTTTTATTTGCTTGTTACTGAAGTTGGTGGAAAGAAAATGAAATCCTTCCAGCCAATATTACAAATAAGAGAGTCTTTTCCAGCGTCTCACACACAGTGTCCTGCCTTACGTTTTCTGTCTGGCACCTCCTGCTTTTCTATTTGGATCCAGGATAATTATGACAAGAGAAATGGGGAAAGGAAGCCTGGCAGGATGAAGTTTTCGTCACCTCCCGACACTGCGGTCAGGGATAAAATAAACAACAACAAACAAGACACAAGGCAGGAGTGATCTAAAGTGGCTTCCTGGTGACACACGTGAGGCCTTTGTCTTTGTCTGCTGCTGCTTGTTGTTGTTATTTACGCCTCCCAGAAAGACGCCGCCACTACGTCTGCCTCGAATCCTCCGCTCCCTCCCACTTAAACATCACTGGTGTGATTTTGGCTTTTTGATGATCCGGTGTCACGCGCGTGTGTGTTTGCGCTGCCCGTCAGTGTCACGCCGTTCGTAGATATTAAGCGATTGTTACACTTGGACTAATTAAAAAAAGGTGCATTTGAAAAGCAATGGATGAATATGCAAATGCAGAGTGTTTGTGGTGATAACAATGCGGCTCTAAGCTCCTCGCTTAACTGCAATTTTCCTGATCCACCGTGACAAACAAACAGAAACCGTAATCCTATTATATTTCTAATGGCACAGTTTTGTTTTCTTAAGGCAGTTTGCTGAGAGATGGTTTAAGCCGCTGTGTTTGGAACCTGTGACACAACCTGAAAATCAATTTCCAGCTACTTTACTTTGAGCATCTTTCACTTGAATCCAACTTCTCTCTTGTCCTCATTGTGTGTACGATCCTGCGCGGGTCGCACAAACACACGGTCGCCTCCTTCAGGCCAGAATCTGCATTAAGGAGCTTAACATCTTGATAGGTCATTATAAACACTCCCTTCATCTTTCGCTGTGGAAGAGACACCTCCTGATGATGAAGGGCTGAGTTGCAGCAACATTTGACTTCTATAAATATATATTTTCACTGTTTATTTTTTGTAAATTAACTCAGAAAATGACTTCATGCCAATATATGGTGCTCAACACCCTGGAGCTCAAAGCTCAAAAGTTACTAGAGATGATCCTTGACGTCTTGGTAGCACCAAGCAATTGCTGCTCAAAAACAAATTCACTCAAACAGTCTACAGTAAATGCAACAAACACAGCAATATGGGAGTTTCAAGACATTTTGGTTCTGTCAAACTCATCTCAGGGACACCAGCGACTAGACACAGGTGCATCAACCAATCAGAGGCCAGATTTTACGGTGACATATACATAAAGGGAAAACTCAACAAGACAACAAATGGAAGAGAAGTTCACTGTAGCGGTTGCTACAAGCTAAAAAAAAAAAAGAAAAAAATGAAAGGAAGGAAGGATTTAATATACTGTACGTCCGCTGTAGATAAAGGGCTACTATCAGCCATGTTGAGTTTCCACTGACTTTAGACCCGCCCTAGGTAGGTTGACCTACTTTTTTTCACCTTTTAATGTAGCGGGTAGAAGCCACTGTGAGTACCGTGACAGGTGTCGCCAAGTCGTGTTTGGCAAGAATGTACTGCATGTTACGGAGGTATCGTGACTGTACCAAAACTGGATCTATAACTGGAAGTAAAATGAACTCATGAGTGAGCTGTACCTACAATCTTAGTTGAAAAAACATTTGTGGATAGCCTTTCCCCCATTAGCAGAAACATTCGCACTCGCTTTTTTTGCAAAAATTGTGTGCTAGCTTACCGGTTGGCACTCTTCGGAATGTGCAAAAGTCGTACTATTTTTGGGGTAGGAAAGCAGAGCTCACTGTAAATGTCAGTCACCCTGTACATGCCAAATATTACCCGTAACGTGCGTGAATGAAGTTTGAATCAGTGGGTCTGTGTCCCAAGATTATAAGAATATATGCTGTACGTGCATTAATAGGGAGCTTGTCCACAGATTTTAGGCTGAGACAGCAAACTGCTGCGAGCTCTTTGAACAAGGCCATCTTCTTCTGGATAACGTAGTTGGTTGGTAGATGCTGGGTGAAGTGGCCTGGTTACAAACCAGGCCCAATACTGTCATGGCTGATAAGGTGAGTATCACAATCTGGAAATGGATTGAAAGCCAGTGAAGAAAACATAGTACAGTAAATCGCGGACTATAAAGCGCACTGGAATATTAGCCACACCCTCTAAATTTAAGAAGGAGAATAGACCTTGTTCGTACATGGGCCACACCGGTCTATAAGCCGCTGGTGCAGTGGTGCTGTCTGCGCTGTAGAAAGGTCAGTGGTGCACCTGGCTAAACTAGTTTTGAAAACGGGGTCCAGCATCAAGACTGGCCCGTGAAACAAACTCAGAAATGTTCTGAACTTGAGCTGTGGACACGCAGGTGAAAACACTTTAAGGTCAGATGGCTTTGATGTGACAAGGCTCAATATTCTGTTTTGCCTATAAAAATCCATATATTAGCAGCAACGTTGACAGAAGTAGCAGCGTATGGTCCAGATATTACGGTAATTCTAGTCTAAGATGAGTTTGAGATGGTGCAGACACAGGTACTATGAATGACCAAATAAGTTGTGGATCATCCATATCGCTGTGAAAGGGGAAAAAAAAACAAATACACATACAATGCAAAGAGTAGAAGACCCAGCATAGATCCTTGTGGGACCCCAGTAGAAAGGGGCTCAAGGTTTAGGGACATATCCTTTCTGATAATTTAGGATTGTTAGTATTTTTACTTTTGTTTAACTTTAACTACTGATTTAGTACTTCAGCCAAAAGAAAACTCCCACTCCCACCCACTCTAATGTATTTTTCTTTTTCTTATTAAATTGTGGAGGCTTATTGGCTGGCGGTGCTCGTGAAAGCGTTGAGAGCCAGATCATCCTTGTGCATGTGGCTGGTGTGAGTCTGTCCCTGTCTCCGCTGAGGCAGAAGGAGAGTGTGCGTGCGCGCGCATTTTCCCAAACTAGACTTTGACAGTCACCTCTCAGCGTCACAGGCTCGTACAAATGGCCGCTCATGTCTGCATTCAGCAGCTGGAGTCACAGCTGCGCAGACGTCTGTCGGGTCCATCCAGAGTTCAGCCACCTTGTCTGACTTGACAGCTTCTGCTATTAAGGACACAGACGTTCCTCGACTTCCTGCTGCGCTGCTGGAGAACACGGAGTGACTGGAGGTTTTGTTTCACACCCACTTCTTTTCTAATTGTTTTGACAGGAACTCCATGTGTGACCTCGATATTTGGTGGAGTTTGCTGGTTATAATAGTCGTCATTACACATTTGTATTTCAGTAGCTCGTCTGATTCAATTTGCACAGTAGTGTTTTGTAGTTTTTCTGTACATAAGTACTGTGAAATAACAGTTAATGAAGACAGATGAACATTATTTGATAAGATTATAGTACAGATTTTGCCAGAACATATCATTTATGAAGTATTTATAATATGAAGAGCTAGACAGAGGCATGTTTACTGTGGCAGAGGAGATGAAGTTGGAAAAGTGAATTTGAAAAAGACATTGTTCACTTCTATAGTGAGAAGATGAATCTTTCAGGATGCTTTTAGTTGTAATTCTACTGGCTGCAACTTACAACTATTGTGATATATATTCTTAGTAACAAACAGTCAGATGGAAATCTTGTTTTGAAACGTCATGTTTGAATTTTAATCGCTCAAAAGCGACGATGATAAAGGTTGAACAATGTGTCGATTGTGGCAGAGGCTCTAGAGCCTCAGCTGTTTCTCATGTTGCTGCAAATCGTGTCTCCCGTGTGAGAAGAACAGAGCACTGACATCACAACTCTGCGTCGTACAAAGCCTTTGGCGATCAATTTAAGGGTCGATTTATAGTCGTTGCAGCCCTACGGTCAATTTAATGCTGGAATCTGTCCATACATTTCACAAGTTTCAATTCTGGAACTGGTTTGAGACTTGTCAGTGTGTCAAACTCAAGTTTAAATGTTGAAATTTCCGAACAAAACGAGCAAATCTGTTCACTGCAGCTTGGAGCGAATGGCTAGCTGCTGGCGAGACTTGCCGCGAGTCAAACTGAGAGCAAAGAACATCAGAAGAGTTAGAAGTACAAACTTGATTTAAGCATTAAGCCCTGAAAGCGCGACAAACCTCAAAGTGTCGTGACCGACCGTAAGAGGAGAACTTCGACACGGCTGCCTGTTCCGGGATGACAGCCGACGGCAGGTCCATTTAAACTAATACCTGACTTAAATACCTCATTATCTTTAACTCCTAATGCTTGTTCAGGTTTGATGCTCTTATTTTCACTCCCGTTTGTCCTCCGAGTTAAACAGTCGCTTTCAAATGCCCAAAAGTACTTTAATGGGGATTTCATTTAAAAGTGTTTTACCTTTTCGGTGAAGAAAAGTCTACATGTAATTATTGTGGAGGTGTTTGTTTGAATCTTGGTTGACAGAGGTATTTAAGAGCCTGAGCCAAATCCTCCGCAGTCTCCCTTGAACCCGACAGAAGACACAGAGACCCCTTTAATCTTGGAGGTAATGCAGTGACAAGCTCTTCTGACGCACCTTTCATTTGAAATGTTTTAATGTCTCTTCACATTCGGCTCCCTCTCCCTCTGCAGGCTCTTCACCCCTCTGTCTGGAGGTGTGCCATGTCAAGCCTGTTGGGGGGGGAAAGGGACGCTTGAACTTCTGAGGAACATCAGTCCAACTTTAATCAGAAATTTGCTGCTGCTTTCTGTTAAAAGTGAATTTATGAAAGAGATTTGGTTCTGAACTTGGTGTGCGACACCTGTACGAACGTTCCTGAGGGAACAGATGCATCTGTTCAGAGCTGTGAATTCACTGCTAGAGAAGTATGTGCACTTCCACACTATAGACATTACAAAAGTCAGATTTTTTTTAATATAAAATTCATTTTAAATAAAAAGAGGAAGGAGGAAGTTGAAGAAGTCACACTTCCTTATAAGGACTGTAGACTTCCATAACCTTAAGTATTAATTTTCCAATGGTTGTGTCATATCTGACTTAGTTTCATTTTTTCCATCTGCCAATCCTGAAGACAACAATGGAAAGTGCAGGTGTCAGGCAGCAAAAAAATCCACTGGCTGAATTCCTCTGGACAACACGCGTCTCAGGCGTCGCCTCTTCATGTCTTCGGCTGGGTTTGCAGGTCATCTAGGTCCTTAATTCAGTTTTACTTGCATTAGTATGGAGCTTTATTTATTTAACAACATATATTGTCAACCATAATGTCTTCTCTCGAGCCAAGTCGCGAGTCATTTTCTCGGCCTGTGACTCCGGAGAGCTCCTGCTTGTTCACTCTCTGGTCCAGTGCTTCAGATTAAGGTTAGATTCGAGTATAAAATTATTCAGTGCAGAGACTGTGGAAAACAGAAGCATCTTATGATTCATGGGCAAGTAGATGTTTAAATATGGATTTTAGGTTTAATGCTGAGAGACAGACTATCACAACCTTTCATTGATGCAGCTACTGTTTCCAGTGTTTTGACCTTTAGCAGGACACAGTAAACAGATGCTTGCTGGACGTAACATCGACTTTAAAAACAAGGAAATCAAGTTCCTGGAGAGACATTAGAAATGTTTCAGACCGTTGGTATGAATGTTATCTACTTGTCAGACATGTTTTTTCTTTATACATGAGCTGATCAAATTAAAGCATCAAGACCAGAGAGCATTGATCTTAATCTGTCTCCATTTGTTAATTGCAGAAACGTCTGCTGCTACTCAGACATCAGACTTGTTTAAGAGGATTGATTTGCTTCACATGTGGTACCTTTAATTCCATCGCAGACATGGTCGAGGTGTTTATAGTCAGAGAGATTTGAATCTGGTGTCCAACCCAAGACATGTAATGTAACTGTCACTCCCACCTCTCATACTGCAGGTTCCATAATGCACTGCAACAGCTGAATCTCTTACTGTATAATGTGACAAGAGATGCAGTCAAATTTGTAAAGCTGACTTTCAAGCATGGGAAGTTTCAGAAAATTCAAGAAATGTTTAGCTAACTATAGCTCACTTCTGCCTCTTTTTCCTTCCGTCTCCGGTAAATTTTATTTATTTATTCATTGGTGCGCGTATCAAACTTGTGGCCCGGGGGCCAAATTGGACCCACCAAGTCATTCTATGTGGCCCACAAGAACTTCAAATATGTGTTACTGAAACTGATATGAGTGTTATGATATGGACATGTTGGTAACTGCATTACCAGGAGATTTTAAATTTCCGTGCTTGTAAGAAGAACAAATTTTGGTTCAAAATAAAAGTGTATTTTCTGGTTTTTTTTTCTCGCGTTCCAGTTGCTGATACCAACCACAACAGCCAGGAACATTATGGTACTTCTTGTTACACCAGGCGATGTAGGTACAAGGTGAGTTTGAAACAAATAACAAACTTCAGCCCTATGAAGAGTAAGACTATGCTTTCCAGGAATAAAATGACAGAGCTCAGGCTCTTTAAAATTGGACGTCACGAGGATCTGGCTGTGTAAGACGGCAAACATGGCAGTGGGCAGTTTCCTCTGCCATCTGCTGTGTTTTCGTTTTATTTTAAAAACATCCATTAATATGAAGGCTTTATCCCTGATGATGAATGGTTTTGTTCTGTAGTTGTTTTCGACCATAGACTGAATAAAACACTCAAGCTACTGAGACTGAATCGCCCATATGAATGCACCTTTCTGGAAGGAAAACTGAGTCACCATCGACACCCACGCTTGGTATCTATTTATATATATATATATATATATATATATATATATATATATATATATATATATATGGACCTAAAATCGACAGTGATGGAGCCACAGGTCGAACATCTCGAATAGAATGTGACACTCAATCGCCCACCTTCAATCACCTCAGCAGCTTTTCAAGCTGGTTATTTTTACCAGCCCAGTCTTTAAAGCATCACTGCCAGAGTAAAGTGGTTGTTTGGGGCCATGACCCCCCCACACACACACACCCTCCGCCTCCCTCAGCAAACAAACCACCGCTCAAATGCTCCTCCTCACTCACGCAGCCATGATGCATTTCACTTCAAAGTCTGGGCAATTTTCTGATGACATTCACACTCCTCCAGGGTCAAACATCATCCCACTACCTCTGTATCAATTATTAAATATTTTAAGCAGCATGCCGCCTCCACCTCCGTCTGCCCCCCCCCCCACCTCCGAGACTGATGCCGTTATCATTTTTGTCGGAGTCACTTTCCATCTGCATTTGTCATCCCCCGCGCACGTTTACCAGTTATCAATCGCCGTGTCGGGATGCAAAATAACTGATGTTCTTCGGGGCGGGATTGGATGGGACTATCTGTGGCTTTCAATCAATGCATATTCTCTCTCTCTCTCTCTCCGGTGCTGCTACTCCCTCATAAATCTCAAAGCTTTGTTGAGCTGTAATGTATTTCTGGGAGGCGGGGTGGGAGTCGATGCTCCGCTGTGGGCGCGCATGAGTTTGGAGGGGGTGACAGGAGCAGTAGTTATATTATCAAACATTACACCTTAGGGCCAACACACTATCAAGGGCTTTCAGGCTGTGTTAGCTTGCCGCGCTGGTAAAGGAGGAGGCCCAAGACAAGTAGGGATTACTTCCTGTCGTCCATAAATCAACTCTCCAGCTCAACTAATCTTTCTGGCTGGATGGCGGAGTAAATACTGGGGTGCTGGTAATATGGGCTTGATGCATCTGGCTGTGGCCGCCTGGTTGCACCGCGGATAGAGCAGTGCATTGACAGAAGTTAGTGAACGGTCCAGGCATTTCTCGCTGATGTGTCTTAGTCAAGAAAGCTGAGCGTCTTGGTGGTGGTAATGTGTGTTTGGCTTTGCTGCTCCATGTTAGATGAGGTTTTCACTCTGAAGGTGTGGACTAGTGTGTCCCTTCCGTGTTGCATGTTGATCGGATGAGTCAAATATTTTCCCTCACTTTTACAGTCCCTGACAAAAGTCTTGTTGCTGATCCAACTTGACTTTCAATTATTCCATTGATCTTAGATATATTGTTCATATAAAAGCTAAAACCTTCCCACATTAGGTTAAATGTCCTAAAATAAGTTGGAGATGTGAATCTGATGTCGGCACTCTGACACACATGTTGTGGTCCTGTCCCATTGCCCAGAAATGTTGGACATCTATTCACCAAAACATGAAATTGTTTCTTCAAGCGGACTTTGCATTTTGCCCCCGTCCGTTTGTACTGGGTGATCCACATCAGCTAGAGGCTCTTCCAACACCTCTGGAGGAGTGGGTGCAAACGTCCTTGATGCTGGGGAGAAAACTCATTGTTTCTCACTGGAAAGGAAAACAATTACCATCATTGAAGTTGGCTGCTTAGGAACGCCTTTCATTTAGACTTACCAACCGATGCAATGACAAATGGAGAAAATATTTTTCCTTTCTTAATAAATCTTGCCCCACTACTCAGGTACTAAATGAGACCAATTTACGTGAAACATCGTAAGTGACTGAATGTTCTCAACATCTGCCTACTGTATCTATGTATGTATGCTTGTGTGTATATTTCTTTAGCCTTTTTTTCCATGTTGTTGTCATTGCCTTTTTTCTTTTTCTGTGTCCTCCTTTATTTACTGTCATCTCTGTTCCACTGAAAAGAATAAAAATTGCCCATTGTAAAAAAATAAAACTAAAATAAATGGGCTTCACTGTTTTTTGTGGTGAAAATTGAACAAATAATAGACTTCAAATGCAAAAGATGTTGCATAACATTAGTGAGATGAATATCTTGTATGACATCCATGAGCTTGAAGGACGTCTGAATGACTGGTACAATTTATCGATGAAGTCATCGGCAGTCTCACATGCCTCCCAGAGTTCAGCAAGGTTCTTTGGTTGAGTGAGCTGCCCAGTCCTGGAGCACCTTAATCTTCTCCAGGGTGAATCTTAGGCATGTTGCAGTTGATGTGAAGGTCTGATGTGCTGGGGTTCTTTTCCTACACACCCACTACTCGACTGACTGAAGACTGGTGACAGGTGAGGATGTACAGTAACAAGACAAGGAGACTTTTGTCTCTCTAACTTTGCCTAGCTTTTTCAACATTTTTGTTTGGCACCAAAACATTATTTTAAAAAACTAAGATGGAATTTAGCCATTTTCTGTGAAAAAAAAAAAAAAAAAAAGATTAGAAATGTATTTGAGGGGCACTTAAAGGCAGCTTGTACCAAAGCGACAAGACTTCAGTAAGGGACTGAAAGCACCAGACTGGTTGGCGTAAGGTTTGAGCAGGGTGGCACTCCTTAAGGTTCCGCTCACAGACTTTGATGTAAACATTATATTGTATGAGGATAAGCTGGACTCAGTAAAGCAACTATACAAAGTCACATCACTAGCGAGGTAACGGAGAGTTTAACGTCCTCACCCAACCCCAACCTTCCTACCATTATGAATTATATAGAGACTCTTTAAATAAAATGTATATTAAACTGAAATACGTACGCAAAATATACACATTTGAAGCATCCAGTGTCATGGTCTGTGTCTTGTTTTAGAATATTTAGCCACAAAATCTAAGCTTAAGTTTAACACTCTTCTTCTGTCTTTAGCCTTGAAGGGCCCAGATAAGAGTCACAGCATAATGTGGCCCCTGAGGATATTAAATTGCCCACCCCTGCTCCACAGCAATAATATATCATGACACGTGTTACAGAGGAAAACATTCCTGAGAAGGCAGAAAGTCAATCGCCCACTTTCCTTTGGTGCTGACGCCCACATCACAGCTACATCTCTGCTGAATTTTTGGCACACAAATGTACCGTTAGCATAGTGGCATGTCGTAAGGAGCGAGGACGTGAGCGTTTGCTAACGTTTTCAACAACTAGTTGATCACCTGATCATGTGGCATGGTGTTCAGTTAGTCATATTTTTGCCCAACTTTCATTGGAACTGAGAGTAAATGCAGTGTGAAAGGGGCTTCTGACACCGTCTGACTTCCTCAGCACTTTTACTTAGAACTGTATGGAGTCGCTCGCCCTCACAATCTTGAAACGAAGATAGTTTCGAGCCATTAGACTTTTCAGATGCTGTTTTTCACTGGTGAAGGAGCGAATGGAGGAATGGCTTTAGTTCCTAATGGGACGAGAGCAAAGGCCCCAAGTCACATTTTTCTGTTTTATGTACAGTCGCTCCTCATTTGAATACGGGAGGCGTTCAAATGTCTGTGCCAATCTACAGCCAGGACATGCTCGAGTGTTAGCGACGCAGCCTTGGAAAATAAAAAGACTGACTTTTTGATGAAATTCCTTCGTCGGCCCGACTCATTCACTGACACAGAGTAAATACTGACACATACAAATTCCGCACCTGCACTCGTCACAATCCGGCGTCTCAGCGCTAACATCCGGCGCGAGACGACCTGAAAAATACGGCTGGTAAAACCACTGTCAGCAGGTTGACAGATGGTTATTCTGGGATGTAATGAGGACATCCTCGTCTGAGGACGGAGAACAACCGGGTGCGGGCGGCTGCTAAACGTCGCTGAAGTAGGAGTGGCAACGTAATGAGAGGCTGAAGAAAGTCCTCACACAAGCAATTTGGCTTTAAAATCAGACCGTGGGGAGATGAAGCCGCGCAGTAAATCGCCTCTAACATGCCGCCTGGCCTCACCTGATCACTCCATGTGTTTCCAGCGCTGAGATGGAGTTCACTTCTGGGACACACAAGACCTCGATGACTGCTCAGAAGTAGCGCTGTTTGGGCTTTTGCTCTCCCCGCAGTGTATCAATAATTGACCCAGAAGCTTCCTCATGTGAATGCACAATTCTCTCCCTCCTTTTTTTGACCACAAAATACAATTTAGGGCAGCGTGTTGCCGTGGTGGATACCGTTGTTAGCCGGCAATCGCAGGCTTGACATTGATTAATATTTAAATATGTGCTCTGAACCCGGGACGTGGAGCAGCATTAATCTGTCAAGCGCTGCGGTGGCAACTAAGTGACCCATGTTAGCAGAATGAGAAGATAAATTATGATTATTATTATTAATTTTTAGGCAGCGCTAATGCACTCTGACTGGCTGAATCTTCATATTCGCTTTATTTAAGATTATATTTCAGCTTAACTGCATGCCACCACCGCGGTGGGCCAGACTGGAGGCGCGGCTCTCCCCCTAAAGAAAGCTGTTTGCAGCAAGTTTCACGTCTGAACGTCAGTGTCCAGTTGCAGCCGACCAGTTGCATTATTCATAGAAACATAAAACACACAAAATGGATTCCTCTGGTCCACTCCCCGGCAAAGTCAGAAGATTAATGAGTCACTCTTTAGGTTATAATTCAAAGTTCATCCTCACATACATCATATTTTGAAGCACATAGATTATGAGAGAGAGAACATTTATCATGTGACAGGACGAACACAAGCTCCCCTGCACACAAAACACTCGCACATGCAGGATGAGCCTCAACACACACACACACACACACACACACACGTTTGTTTGAGCAACACCAGAGTGAACCGCCTCTTTCACTTTCACTCATTCTAATTTTATTCAGGCTCATCTCCTCTCAAGCATTAAAGTGCCGTTTGCACAAACAGATGAGCGATAATGGTCCAGGAAACTGGTCGTTCCTTTACTCTGCTGCCCAGACAGAGACCAGAGACGGCAATAATTCATCACAATAATCAGACCTTCAAAGGCTTCCACCGAGTTCACTGCAGTTTTCGGCGCCCAAAATGTTTTCACTAACTGTTGTGTATCTTTGAATGTTTGACGCGCTGTTGAATCGAGGTACTTCTGATTTTTTTTTTTTTTTTAAGTAGAGATGATTTATTTCATTTGACAACCAATGAAATTGACTGGCTTAGCTAAGGCTAACAGTCTTAGCATTTGATAAGTGGCCCAGTCATGAGAATGCAAAAACAGTAACGCCACAGACTTCATCCTCACTCAGTTATTTCCATTCCCTTTTCCACTCTTGTTTCATATTTCATTCTGTTTACTCCACCCACCTCTGTAAAGCTGTTGGTCTTATGAGTCACAGTTAGCCTGGGACCTTTGGTTAGTCGCCCGTTTTCATACTGGTTCATTTAGGGCCAGATTTTTACTGCGCCTTTAAGCGACTTCCTTGCTGTCATGTTGGTGGGAAAAATAAAGGCCTACTTTGCAACTGGTGCATTTGTACGACAGAAACGCGCATGTCGTTGATGCTAGCTTTGTCCGAACAGGCATGAAATGGACAGCAAAATAGGACGTGGCAGTTCCATCTAAAACAATTTAAAGCCAGTGTGCTACATTGGATTAAGCGCCGGCCACGAATGATACGCGCATC
Organism: Synchiropus splendidus; assembly: GCF_027744825.2. Lineage (NCBI taxonomy): Eukaryota > Metazoa > Chordata > Actinopteri > Syngnathiformes > Callionymidae > Synchiropus > Synchiropus splendidus. The sequence goes on from NC_071337.1 coordinate 13,054,243, forward strand.
AACTTTTGCTGACAGCCGATAACCTCTCAAACATCTCTCGCCAAACAGCGACGCGACTCTCTCTCTCTTCGTGACCAGCTGCACGACGGTTTAATCTGTCCTCAAAAACTCTGATAAGAAAGGCTAATTTCAGCGCTGATGGAGTTGAATGTAGTGCTCAGGCTCAAGAGCAGATCCAGATATGGTATCATCAGCACAAAGAGCCAAGACTGTGCGCACATTTCCAAACAAATTGCTCGCCTCACAAGCCCAATCACGGTTTGAGAGAGTCGATGCGGGCAGATTGAATTCTCTCTAAATTGGCATGGCAATGTCACAGATGCCACTTCAAATGAGGTTTGAACATATATTCATTCTGAAGCTCATTGGCTTATGTTAATCCTCTCCATTTGCCACTTGTCAGAGGCGAAGCATCATTTAGCATCGTCGCCTCTCATCTCCTGGCTTTCCAGTAACTCAAACAAAACGTCTTTCAATCAGGCCGAGAGGATTCGCAGCCACTTGAGCATTTCATATTTTTATTGGCTAATAAATTAAGCACGAAGCCGTGGGACCACATCGGCCTTGCTGCCCGACAAACGTCTGTACTCTTCTTTCATTCACATGAAGAAGTTTGGAAGCTTCCACTATTTTTTTCAATAGGTCCCATAAGGTTGGAGACAGAGAGCGCCCTCTTTTGAGCTTCGCTACTTAAGAAAATACTTGATATTCCCGCGACCACTCATTCACAAAAATAATTTCATTTTTATCTGCAACTATGTCTGGATTTCTGTTAAAAAACATCCCATGAATAGTAATATACCTTTTGTTGTCTCTTTCTTATATCTCATTCTATGTTGCATGTTTATATGAAGCCCATCATTAGTCCTGGGCGAGGCTTCATGAAACACTGTCATCATTTGTCAAACTGAAATGTATAAAATCATTAAAACAAAATAAAATATTAGCCCACGATAACACAAGTAAACAAGTTACATTCAGGTGTCACCAACATGCAAAGAAAGACTGGGAGGAGGGAAACACATTTTCACCCAGCATACAACAAAAGGTTGAATGTTTCAGTGTTGACTCCATCCCTCTGGCCCGAACAGGATGGAACATCTGTGATAAAGGTCTGGCAGTATTTTATGGAAATGCCATTGCAAGAGTAACTTTTTCATGCCTTTACATGTAACCATATTCAAACAGACCGACCCAAAATATGACCATGATGCATTGAATAAAGTTTGCTATCTACACCAATCTTGTCAAACAGGTGGCTGAACTTAAGTAGTTCTGAGGTGCAGAACCTAAACCTCCACAGATGAATTGGCATTATGAGGGAAGGTTGGTTCCAGGACCAAGATTCTTAAGCGCATTTTCTAAGTTCAGTAAATAAGACTGCTGGATTTTGCCTCGAAATATTGTGCCAAGGCAGGAGAGGCATGAACGCGGTGCTCATACTTCCTACTTTTGTTTCAACGGTAATCCACCGATGCTTCAGAGAAGACTAGTGCGCGCCATTTAGTTGACACTGTGAGAGCAGCAGGCAGAATCATAGATCGTAACTGTTCGGGCTGTTCATAAACAGAGGCATTGCACACGAACGGTAGCGTGAATAAACCGCGTGGAATTAACGCGTCTGAGCACATCAAGAGCGACGCAATGAAATACATAACAATCGAAGCAAGTCGTAAAAGAGCCCTATGATTTCCACGATCACTGATGGAATCGTGAAATCGTACGACTGCAAGATTTTAAAATTCACGAAAAGACAAGGATTGGATTGAAAACTTCACTATTAGCAACAACGTTGCATTTTCAGTTAAGTCACAGGGTCTCGCCAAATAGAAGAATGGAGTACCAGCCAAACCAGTGTTATGCTACGTGCATCTACACGCCTCCCTTTGTCAGTTTTCTGATTTGTCGACTGGAACTCAAACAGACACTAAAACCAGCGAGTACATCCTGAAAAAGGACAGAAAACGGAGAAGCTTAAGGTGATGATGCACGTCTTTGCTGGCAGAGGTTCCTGACGCTGCTATCAAATTGGAGCGATTGACCGACGATGGTAACATGAGCTCAGTATTTGATCGACGCCTTGGCATGAAGATTAGAAGCAGAGAACTGGACCAACACGACGGCCTCATTAAAACATGTTCACATTGCTCTCGGTAGATTAGTGTAATGAAGTCTGCGCTGGCTGCTGAGTGAAAGGTAACTGCAGCTGCCGCTCCACGGTTCCCCAGAGCTGCCGCTCCGTATGATCTGGCGCTCCTCATCATCTCCTCTTTGATGAACAAATGAGAAGTCCTGCGTCCTCAGAAGCATCTTTGTGTGGCACGTCGAGGCAATTAAAGTCAGCGCAGAAATTCAAAGCCAGATCTGATGAGAGACAATGGCGAGGAGCGAGAGGAGACAAGTCAAAGTGGCGGGATTTGAGACGGAGCGCAGCTTTAAGCTCCATATGATTCCATCTGTGAACCACAATCTACTCTCTTCATGGAAGAAGTCATTAACCTATAGTAATAGCTGCTGTTTCATTTGCCAGAAATCCTATTCACATCTAATATAATTTGATCTGGGTCACAACATGACCATTCGTACCAACGTGTCGTCAAAGATTACGGCGGGTGTTTTGGTGACAGAAGTGTTGAAGGAAATGAGAAGATCATGGAAAGCTGGCTTGAGGAACCTGCGGCAGTTTTGACGTGTGTCGCTATGGTTCTGCAGCAATGTTGGAAAAAAATTGCTTGTTTTCAACCAAAACTATGTGAACACCCTGGAAGATCCTATTCGCAGAGTTGAACGGTGACAAGTGGTTCGAGCTGCACAAAAAAAAAAGTTCAAGTCTGCGCTTGATGAATCGTCTGGGCCCACCGGGTTTCTCCAACAGTCCAAAAACACACAATTTGATGACTCAAGTGTCTTGCGGTATGTGAGTAATTGTCTCATAGTTGAATGTGACTTGGCCAGTGTTTGCCGATTTGTAAACCACAAATAAAAGTACCGTAATTTCGGACTATCAGCCGCTACTTTTTTCTTGCGGTCTGAACCCTGCGGTTTATACAACGGCGGTCTAATATATGGATTTTTACAGGCTGAAGTCAGATGAAATGCTTTTGCCCACGTGTCCGCAGCTCCGGAGCTGACAACAGAACAAATCTCCTGGAGGTCTGGAGTCGAGAAGCAACTGTTGAGACCGGCTGTGGTGTCGGAACTTCAGGCACACCGGTGAAAACAGCGCATTTTGAGCACTTTAATATGAATCGTGAGGAGTTCATGATTCAGGTTTGGAGTTCATGTTTGTTTCAGGAGTCAGTTTTGATGCCGAAGCCCATTTTCAAAACTAGTTTTGAAAAGCGTTTTTAAGCCAGGTTCACCACTGTGTAGGCTTTCACACAAGTTGACGTGGAGGTTCTGACTGTCGAGGAGTAGTTGCCAGAGCAGAAACATAACATACTCATTTGTATGCAACGCCTGAGTGAAAGTGAAACGGTCTTACCTGAAGACTACTTTGGTAAACTTAGTGATGGGCTGGTGAGGCTTCGTGAAACAGTGCCCTCTTTTTCAGCTCAAAAATCTTTGGCTTTACACAAGTATTTCAATTAAATGTCACGTCATTTTTAAACCAAGAACGCTACCTTCTGAGCTCCGAAAAGTTTCACGACGCCTCACCTGCCCATGACAAGAATGTAACCTCCGGTATGCAGTGTGACATACACTGTATTGGAGTGACAGACTTATATAGCTGACATGCTTTTACGTTTTCTGAACAGTGATGTTTCTTATGACGATGATGATTCCGTCTTCAGGTTTCATAATCTGAATACATGTTTTCTCAGGTAAACACTGAGTTTCCATCATGTTCTACATCTCAACAACTTTTTGGCGCGCATCACGCCAACGCTGATGTATAGCATTAGCCTAAATATGTAGGGAACCAGTGTGTTATGGCTGGATGCTCCTTTGGAACCTGCCACAGCAGTTTTATCTGCCCAACGTCGACGAAAAAAATAACCTCTCCCTCGATAATGTTGACTTTCAGTGGGAAATATTGGCTATCACAAAAGGCCTCGCCAGCAAGTGTTGAGGTACCTATTATGTCTTCATGAGTATTGTGTTCGGTCAATATCTTGAAAAACTACTCAACGTTAGCCAGCACACTTGTTTAGTGAGGTATTTGCTTCACGTTAAATGACTTTGGACTGGTGCCTTTACTGATTTACTTTAGAACACCGTTTAGTGGCGCTGAGTTCAGGAGGAAAACAACACAAAAATCTGGAAATACTCACTATTTCTGACAAAATATCATATAATTCTGACAATTTCTTGACCCAAAGACACAATGGGTTATGATACCTCTAAGTTTGCGATGCGTCTGTAGATTATTCCGAGGAGAATTATGTAGAGAGAAGCTCCTCTGCTCACTACAGCTGCCTTGTCCTGTTTCCATTTCCGTCAACTCAAGTATTTTTGCAGCCACGGAGACTAATTCTTGAGGCGCTTGAACTCCTACTGACAAGAACATCGATTTATTTTCTCTCTTTTATGAACACATTGTGAGTCCATCACAGGGAACTCAAAAGATGGACCATTTTGTAGTCGTTTTTAGGGTCTTGGGAGGAAAACGGAGTGCGCAGAGGGCCCATACTTGTTGGACCCAGAGTCCAGTGTTGCCCCCAGCTGGCGACCCTCTCGCCTGCTTCACCATGTTTATATATATATTTAAAGCGGTGTTAGCAGAAAGTTGAGTGGGAGAAGCGGCGAGATTTTGGCGGAGTCTTTGTTGCAGCCAGAAATGTCAAAAGTGCAGGACTTCCTCATTACTACAAAAGCAAGTGCTAATGTGACCAGTCAGGATCAGTTTCGGAATCTTCAGACAGCGGCGTACATCCTGCTCGACGTTCGCCAAGTAAACAAGGCGCCGCTAGCGCTCAGCGCTCTCCAGGCGGCGGCGGCGCCTGTGACTTTAATGATGGTATGAGACTTGAGCTATTGGGATCACACATTTTCATGTTTGAGTAAATATCATTTTATCTCATTATGAATCGAAGAGTACAGGAAGCGGAGGGGAAGCAATCGGAGCAGCAGTCCGGCGTCTGGGAGACTGACAGGATACGTGGCAGCCCGTAACGAGACAGCGCGTCGCCGCGCCTCTTGTTTGGCTGTGTGACGGGGCTGAGGCCTGGGGGCGCTCTGACAACATTACCATACTCTTCACCTCCGATACACAATACTCGTGTCAGCGCGGCCTCGCCGCCGCCTTGGAGGCTTGACACTGTTGCTGTTTTACGGTGTCACTTACGGTTTCAGGCGCGAGCTTATTAGTTCAATCAGACTGGGCTGCTTAGCGCGTGCCAGCGTCAAATCTCGCCTGAGCATGTCGCCAACTTTGCCAAATCTCCTCCAGTGGCTCTGATGGTTGAGTCAAATTTCATGCTTGCTCAACGGCCGCCCTGCTGTCAGGCAGGAAACTTTTAATTGAGGAATCTCCCTGGAAAATATTGAATCTCATTCGGGAGAGAATGGAGAAGATATGGATTCAGTCAAGTGCTATTTATCATAATTCAATATACTATTGAGTCCCAGGTGACAGAGTCAGGCTTTGTTTGGATCAAATACTTATGTGCTCTTTAATCTTAGCAAAACATTGATCACAAATCCAGGTTTCTTCTTCACTGTGGCGAAATATGTGAATAAGCTTTTGTAGAAAATTTGAATTGATGGGAAAACTAGTGCTGCATTAGTTTCAATTTATTATTTTCAGACAAAAATAGTGAAGTGATCAATAACACAGATTAATCATGTCTGTATGGTAAGGGACATTTTTCAGTGCACCTCATCATACATGGTGATACCAGAACAAAAATGTCAGTGATGAAGAAAGTTCAGTTAAATTTGATCATTCTGGTATCAAATATAAAAATTGTGATGAAAATTTGTAAAATTTGATTTTGTAAAATTGTGTCCCACTTGCAGTGAAATTCCTTCATAAGTAAATGACAAATGTGAAGATAAATAGCACAAATATGTGGCAGAAAATCTGTTTATTCATCCGTCAAGCTTGTTTATACGGAAGTGTGTTGCATTGACTTGAAGAAATGAGAAAAAGATTTTCTGCAATTTATTTATTTTCTTGGTTTTCTGTGGTAATTTTATATGGTTGTCCACAAATCCCATGAGAGTCTCAATCTTTTCAGTGTCTCCTCTAGGTGTCACCGTAACTGTGGAAAAAAATTCTCAGAAAATTTGGAAAAAATGACCTTGGAAAAAATGGCATAAAAATAAATTGCATTTAAAAAATGGGGACAAAATACTCAATATTGTAACGCACAAAAACATTGCTCAGAAAAACAGAAATAATTGCCAGACGGACAAGTTTACCAAGTTTATATATATATATATATGAATGCAACTCACTACTGCATGTTCCGGAATCAGCCTTAAGTGAGTGGCGAACACACAGAAGAGCATCCTCTTGTGGTGGTCTAATTCATGTCCATGTCTCTGGTTGAAGTTCCGTCCGTGTGTTCTACTACACTGTTTGCTAATAGCTTGACGACAAGACCCCAACAACACAACAACTCTGGATCAACACCGGTTTGATTGCACGTTCGCAGATAAACACCAGATCCAGACAGGGCCACGGCAGGAGGTGGGGTCAAGAGGTCATGATCAGGAGTCAGTCTCACATGCTCACATGCTAATAACTGAGCCGAGGAGTTGCAAAAGAGCCCATACAGTACCTTGTGTACGAAGGCTGGTACATGAATGGACCTCTGGGGGACGGCAGAGTTCCTCAGCAAGAGCTCAGCCACTAATGTAAAGGCGTCTTTGTTTTGCATCTGATGTGAAGTTTGTGGTTCTTGGTGAGTGGGATAACGCCTTATTGATCCTGTCTGTGAGTGAAGCAGAATGTGTGGAATATTTGCGTCTACAATCGAAGCCAAACACACGTGTGTGTGTGTGTGTGGCCAGTGAGAAACAAAGAGCTCCAGGTTGGCATGAGCCTGGCTTGTTACTCTGTCAGCCACTCAATCACACAGCGACCCCCATGAAAAGAGAACGATGCTGCGGAGAATCATCGTCCTTTTCCTTCGACCTCTGCTCCCAGTCTCCTTCTCTGTGGTCTGGCCCTCTCTTCCCGTCTGCCTCTCTCTCCCCCTGCAGTGTGTGTGAGTGGTATCCATCTGTCAGCTGTCAGTGCCAGCCACTGATACACAGAGCTGTCACTTCTCGTCAGACCACACTGCTGAGGCCTTTTGCAGCTGCCTCGCCTCACTCCAGCCCACAGGAAGCGTGCGCCTGTGTGTGCGCCTGTGCGTGTGTGTGAAGCGAGACAGTAAGGACGGATATTCAGTAATTAAACTGCAGACGGAGCGGCTGTAAATATCAGATTACCTAAATACGGTCAGGACCATGTCACCACCTTCCTGTGAGGTTTATCTACCTCTATTGGTGAGTTTGTGGTACTGCATGCTCCGCTGGAAGCCAAGGCTTGACTTCGTATGCGTGACGTTGCGAGTACGCAGGCCAAATACTAGCGACAAACAAAACAATTGAGGAGGAAACCAGAGTACTGTATGTAAAGTCAAGGGGAACACGTTAGCCAACATGAAAAACTGAATTGAAACAATAAAAATGTATTTTCCAAAAACTGCATAGAACATAGACATGAATGTTTTTTCTTTTTTTTTTTTTTTTTTTATAAAATAGACTTCCGCATCACAGTGGCATTAAAACTCATATTTCATGAATATAATATAATAATAATCACAATAATAATAATCATAATTGACCTCACAGATTTTTGATGAACAAAGCTAAAGGAATATTTTATTGTATTATTGGATTTTACCTTATTTTTAACTGGTCAATTAAACTCCAGCAAATAATTACATTATAAAAAATAAATTAAAAAAAACCCTGTAACCCAACATATACTCAGTATCAATATCATTTTTCATTTACTGCATTGTGATTTCCACATGGAACAAAATATTATTTTTATTTCATTTGATAAATACTGGAGTTTCCCCTCCCTTAAAGTGAATGTGATTATTTTTCAGCTCCGCTCTGAACATCTCTGCGACATGATTTCCACTGTCAGCGCCGCAGTAATTCTCAACTGAGCTTTAATGTTCAACGTTTCCAGAGAGAAAAATGTCCGGAAAAGCGCAGATTCAGCAGAGTTGGTGAAACATTTGATGGTGAAGGAAACACCTGAGTGAACTCGGATGGATCTCGCGGCTCATGAAAACTGTTTATTGTGCCGTCTTTTGAAACGGCAGCGTCTGATTGATTTTCACTCCAACCTCGATGAGCCAGTGTCTTAAAAAAGGAATCGTTCTCATTTTCAGTCAGGGCAGTTAAGGATTTGAAGATGAGTCTGGTGGCAGTGTAACTTTTATTTCAGTGACTTTTCTCCCTTTATGCTACGTTCACAGACGACTTCAACAACCTAAACTAGTATCAGTTTTAATTTAGCCAAACTAAAGTTTGATGTACGATTCAAAAGAAAAACCCAGTAGCACTGGATCACATGCTAGCATAGAACCGCTAATCATGCTAAGCAATACAAACACTTATTCGTTAAACCAAACTAAAGCGGAATATTACTGCAAAGCATCAATGAAAATGAACTAGTGCTTAGACGACCAAGACGCTTATTTGAGCTAATGCTAACAGCTAAGCTACACGCCAAGGTTATTGTCGTTAATGAACGGAAAAACAAAAACTAGAATTGTAACTCATTTTAAATCAAATAAAAATAAAAATGAAAGTTCTTCATGAAACAATAACTAACTGAAACTGCATCATGTGTTTACAAAACCAACCAAAAAGAACAAAAAGTATAGCATAATTGTCCCTTGTTTTCAGCATTATTTATGGAGGAAAGAACCATTTTAAAATGACTGAAAATCTACTTTGGCTCGGCTGTTTTTGCGACAGCTGTCGTCCGCGTGTGGCATGTCAAGTCCGTGACGTCACTTGTGCGTCACCGTACCAAACATGATATATATTTTTTGTTGATGTCTTTTGTTGAGTTAACAACTATTTTTGCGACCAATTTCACTCGTCAATCTTTTCCATACTGAAGGAAAAAACTAATAAAAACAATTAACTAAAACTAAAACTAATAAAACCTAACCTGAAACTAGGCATTTTTCAAAAACTGAAACTCATTCAAACTAGCCAACTTTCTCTAAAAGTGAATTAAAACTAACTGAATTTGAAAGTAAAAAAATTCAAAACGAAATAAAAACGAAAACTAATGAAAATTCCCAAACTTTTATCACCTTGCTACAAGCTAATGCATGGCCTATGATTGTTTCTTGACCACGTATTAAATTATCATCGTGATTCAGCAACAATGAAGCATCTGTATAATAACTACTATGGTTGCTATTCAATTTTCTTCTACCATATTCCTTAATTCTCCGAGTTATTGTCAACAGTTCTACAGTTAATGGTTAAAGAAATGTCTTTTTTTGCCTCAAAATTTGCCACTGCCAACAATTCAAAACATTTCTATAAGATTTATAAAATTAATTTGACACATTTATGTCTTCAAATTCTCCTCTATACATCCTCTACTTAAAGCCCCTTACACTCAGAGGTTGGGTCGTGACGGTAGCCGCCGCAGCGTAGAGGCCAGGCCTTCCCTCTCGATGTTCCCTGGCTGACCAGGAGACATGGTTTCTCTAACATACCCTGGGGCCTCCCTCCCAGTCGGACATCACCTGAGAACCTCACAGTCGGCCTCCTGAAAGAGGTGTTCACGGCTTTGTTCTTGTGAGAGCTGGAGCGAGAGCTTTGGCTTTTCACTCTGCACCTTCTGCACAATGACAGACAGCTACAGTCTTCACACATGATTTTTATTATTATCTCCCCTTGTATGAAAATGTGTTGTTTTTTTTACATCGAAAATGAGGCTTAACTCTCATCCTGCACGAAGGTGTGAGCTGCTACGCTGCGGGCGATGGAAATTAAAATGTAGACGTCCTGAAAACAAGATTGAGATGTAAAACAAACCTGGATCTCTCTCAGCGTCTGCCTCAGTGCTTATTTCCAAAAGCATTACCTGAGTTGAATAAATAAGAAATCAAACACTTCTCTGAGGCGAGAGAACCTTTAAGAAAGTCTCTTCAAAGCCTCAGCACGAGCGCCGGAGATGACTTCCGCAAGCATCAAATACGGCAGCGCTCACACCTCAACACACGTTTTGTTACTTCCATGTTTGTTTGTTTTTTAGTTGGAAACTATCTTTGCACCAGCAGGAGCTGAAATCTTAAAGAGAGAAATCTGAATACGGTAAACACTCCGAGTGTAAGAACTTATCGTTTTTAATCTTGGTGAGTTCACACGAGGAAACACGCAGAGATTTGACTCAGTGAAGTCTGAAAAGAGACAAATAATGACGAGACATTTCTCTTTCATGGAGACTGTGAACAGCAAAAGGACTTCTAATTACAATCGAGGAGTTTTTTTTAAAACTTCTGAAAAAGTGGCCATTAGCTCAATCCTCATTAAAAGCAGGGAAAACTGGTGAAACACTGGAGCATGAGGGGACAGATCACTGACCTCCACTGCCTCCATGTTGGTGCTTCAACTCTGGACCGCCTTGCATTTGAGAGGCAACACTGAGGCCCTCAGCGGCCCTGGCTCATATGGTGCCAGCTGAACAATGTCTGCCAAGCTTTGTCATCAAGGTGTGCTGAGCCGCCCATCCCTTCGCCTGGAAACGGCACGGAGCAAAGGATTTGAGAAGGATATGTTTGGTAACATACAGTGGGAGCCACTGTATGTTACCGTGACCGCAGGCTAGGAGTCACAGTCGAAGCCTATTTGCCCACATGGAAAGGTGGTATATGTCATGAAGACTACAGTAGTAACGCGTCAGTTGGTGTGGGTGTTATTTCCTGTGTGTTGTTTCTGTTTCTTTCGTTCCGCTGATTTCTACGCCTTGGTTCCAGTCTGCGCTGCCAGATGGTTGCTCCACGTCCTCCGGTAAAGATCCCCTCGAGACTTCGTTCTATCGCGTTCTTTGATAACTTTATATTGTGTGTCCCTTTTCTGCCGCTTCCTTGGTTATTTCCTTGTTTATTTTCTGTCCTTTTCTATCAGTTTTGTACACACGTTTTGTATTCTCTTGTTGGTTTTTGTTCCACGCATGTGTTTTGAGTATTCCACCACCAAGCATTTTTCGTTGTTTGGGCCTCGTGAGTTCATCCGAGTGCATTTTAGTTGTCCGCATTATTTAGGCTTGACTGAAATTTGCCTCTTTTCTGTTTCAGGTTTTTATTTTCTTGTTTATTGTGTGTTAAACTTTGTTCAACTTAACCTCATTTTGTCGAGTCTTCTGTGAGCCAGCTACAATCTTAGCACTTGGGTCTGTTCCCCTCAGCCACCATGACAGTTGTTTTTTGTTGATGCATCCGTTGGGTTTGTGTGGACTTGATCACAGAGGGGACAAAAGTGAAAGTCATTGGCCTAATAGGGAAAACACTGAAACCTTCGAATGTCATAAACCCGAGTGTAACCGGAGTTATGTCCGGAACAATTTTTTTTTTAAACAAACTTGCCAGGATGCCAGTGATTATTTTCAGTGCTCAGCAGATGGCGCTGTAAATTGATTTGAGGTTTCATTAAAATTGTTCAAAGTTCAACATTTTTGCGCCGAGAGTGCCATCCAGTGGACACTGTTTCATGAAGCCTCACCAGCCCATCACTACTGTCAGCAGGTGGTGCAGAAACACACCATTCCAGAAGTGATCCCAGTGGGCGTGCACCGCATTTTGGGACTTAATTCTCACGTCTGAGCCACTAATAATATATGTAGGGAAGTAATGTTGTCGGCCTTGAACAATTATATCATGAGGACCACGGACCATGTCTTTGATATGCTCTTGCAGTTCTGACCTGAATGTTTGGATTAAAAAATCCGCCTTAATATGATAATATTTTGAGGATAATGCATGAGTTTGTTAAGTCATGTCCAACGTTTGCATCAGGAAATGTCTCGTCTTGCTCAAGCTCATAACCGCGATCAGCTTAAGGCTTGTTCCATCTACGATGTTTGCCGACATCTCTGATCCAAGCTCAGGTCTGAACAGGCAGCTGAAGCCATTTTGTAGGTTGTGATTGTTTGTGTGTGGCGGAGGTTTTTCAGTAACTTCCTGAACACATCAGCCAGGAGGGAGCGGGAGAGAGGCAGGCAGCTCGTGGCCTACATACAAGTCCCCGTGGGAAGAGTGCGGATTCTTTGATTCGTTTTGAGTAGGCATTTTGTCATGTTTTATATCGTTCAACTAATAAAACACAAGTCCTTGACTAAAGACTGGCGCTCCCTCCGGACCGCTGCTCTACATGAGCATCCATTGTTTCGCCTCAGACGCACTTCGCTCCATCTCATACCACATCAGCAATTACCTCATGCAGAATTTACGGCGTAAACATGTGCGTTTAGAGCCTGAATATTCGAGGCTTGGCAGGAGAACTTGCGGGAGGTGGACGCGTTTCTAACCTCAGATCAGTTGTTGAGCGAGCGAGCCACTACAGGAGACTATTGCTCAGTGGTCTTCAGATCTATTTACCTTCTCCAACTGTGCGGGCCTTTGTGTGGCAAAAGCCTTTTTGAAATTCGACGTGACTGCAGAGAGACTTGTTTGTTCCAGTGCCGCCGCTCCATCCATCACCTCCCGTCCGCACAGTCGATTTGCATTAGTCTCCATCACCAAACATCCAGAGATGTGACTGTTAAAGTGCATCTTTATCATCGGAACGATGCGGCCGCCTCCCCCCGGCTGAATGCAGATCAGTGAAACAAGAGCACATTCTGCTGCGAGTAAATTAACATCTGACACGTTTTTAGCTTTCCACTAATTACAGCACATTATCAGCACGCCAGATATGAAAGAGTTATCCTCCCGGCAGGTGATTCCCGTCCTCCGGTTTTGCCCCCTCAAGCGTTTTTAGGAGGTGAGTGAAGGGAGAGGGGAGGGGGTTAATGTTAAGTGGGCTTGAACGCCGCCACGAGCCAAGAGCCGCTGTTTAACAGCACTATTACAGCCAGATAGGAGATCGATACCAGGAGGTGGAGGGAATTTCTGTCACCGTGATGTGTTGTTGGGGGGCGTCAGCGGGGGGTCCTGCCTCTTCCCAACTTCCTGTTTCCTGTCACCCTCTCCGCGCCGCTATCTTTACACCTTTCTAGCGTTCATCGCCTTTTCATGAATCAGTCTTTGTTCTCCTCAACTGGAGCCTGTCCCAGCTACATAGGGCGGGAGCGACATGTTGCCTGTTTATCTCAGGATGAACTTTAATTTAGTTGTGTACGGTTTGGACCGTACACAACTGTACGGTTTGGACCTCTGGGTGAAACCAGAGGGTCAGGAAACATTTATACAAGACCACACTCATTGGAGTTGCCTCAAGTTGGATTCCAACTCGTGGCACCAATCACGACTTCAACAATTTGTACATCATTTATTAAATCATTATTCCAGGGTTTTCCCCTGGATATTTTCCCAGCATGGTGGGGGGACCTATTCTACTGAAGCACCAAGAAGAAGCCTGCATTCTTTAGCTTTACTTTGTGATTTAAACGGCTCACTTGCCAGTCTGGGCTGGTACGCCCCCAGGCTCTGACTCACCCCAAATCTTAACAGGCCAATGTGGGCACTGCACGCTTTTGTTTCATCGCATCAATATTTTGTTTGGTTTTAATAAAAGACAATGGAAAGCCCTGTGATCTGATCCAGCAGTCACTTTCATCTGGATTTTTCTGACAAAAGGAGGAGCTTCTCAATATTCGGCAGGTGGATGAATTGGTACTGTGCCTCAGAAGAAATAATTATTTATTTAGTTTTGAGTGTGATCTGAGTCTGAAGGATCTTTTATTTTGAAAAACATTTTATTTTGAAAAATGAATGTAATTTCTCGGTTAAGTCTCGGTCACTTGAGAGCCAAAGTTTAACCCACATGCTCGCAAAATGAGGAAGAAACTGCCGTTTCTTTGCGAAGGGGAAAAGGTTCAGTGAAGAGACAGAAGAGCCTACGACTTCCAAGAAGAAGACAGTTTTTAACAAACAATGACCAGGAGTCGTACTTGAAATATGGATTTATCGCAGTCGTCTACCATCACTACCAGATGGGACCATCTCATTGCAGAGAAACAACCTCAGGGCTCCCATGGATTTAACAATATGGAGAGTTAAAATTTTCATGCGCTTTATATTCAGTATTGTGGTGTATCTATGTGAAATTTTGAAGGTTTAAACGTTACCATTGCGACCAGTCCGAGCGCGTTTGTGAGTCTTAGCGGGCACACAAACATGCAGAGGCCTTATATGACTGGTCAAAGTGGCAACTTCATACCCCCCCGGGCCACGTTCCAATTGTCAAGTGTTGAACAGCCCGCAGTGATAAAAAGGTTAGGCACCACTGCCATAATGTACTGCAACATTTGAAGTTTTGAACATTTGAACATTTTCAGCTTAAGACAAATCAAGACATGTACGTGACTTAAAACTGAATTTTCTTGCTTGGTCTCTTCTGCGAATGACATGAGGATTACGTTTCATGAGAACTTTTCACTTCTCAACTACGTTTGTTTTGGAATAATTTTGTTGAAGTTCTTTCAAAACAATGAAGAAGAGAATAGAGATGACAATCATTTTGCCCAAGTTGAACATGTCCGGATCAGAAAAACACATTTCTTGGCTCAATCTTTACGGTGTAGTTTAGAGATCTGCAGTTGGGTTTGTGCAGGGCGAAGTGCCTACCACCATAAAAGCCTTATTTCAAGGCTCCAAAGTTAACTGTGACCCTACATAACCATCTTGAAGAGACTGTCCCAATGACATCATCATAACTTCATAACACTGCGACAGCCTGAAGCCCGGCAGTGGCGGACAGCTGGATTCATTGGAACAAATGTATGCGCCAGGCTTTGTTTGTGACCATCCGCGATCAATAATTTCAGACCATCAGTCCCATCCTGAATTTACCTTTGCTGCAGTTACACAACAAATCACCCGAATTTGTCTGTTTGTTGTTGACGTTTTCTCCTATTAAAGCCGCGTCCATCGATTTTCGTCGCTCCTCTGTGAAAGTATGTCATAAGTAAGCCGCTAATGTCCGACTTTGTCCTCCAGATGTCTCTGTGAACTCCAGTTGCTCTCGGACGACGTCGCGCGCCGCCATCCTTCTTCATCGCCGCTAAACAATTAGGTAATGAAATATTGATTTTTAGTTAGATTCATATTGATGCTATTAGCTTTGAATTGAGGAATGAGTGAAGCTGCGAGCCAGAGCAGGAAGACATTACTGCGTGTTTATCTGATGGATAGATCAGCCTTTTTTTTCTTCCTGCGCGACGTCTCGGGCCGGAACATCTCACCGCAGCATCCGGGTCTGGCTCAGGCTGCGCGTACTGCATGTTCTCAGATCACCACCTACATATCATTGCCCCCGAGCCAAGCTGAGTTAAATATAAAAATTGCCACTGTGTGAGGAAGCACTTCTCTTGCGGACTGAAAACTTCCAAGTGGTTCTTCCGAGGACAGCCTGATCACATACACTCAGTCTGACAGCTGTCAGTCCGATCCCCCACCAGTCCGTCTCCCGGCCCTGCTCAACAACAGCCAAGCGTCTTACTGTCAGACGACATATGCTTCTGCTCTGACATGATCTACTGTCGCACCCCGTGGCCGGCGACGGGCTCAGTGCTCTCGCTGGTGGCACCGCCAACATGATCGCTGACGTCCCCGCGCCAGCTAACGGTTGCTGTCACTGCACCAAGACATTACACTGCTCCCTGACAAACACCATGTGACAAGGACATACAGTGACACACACTGCGCACTTGTGCACTACATGCTAACAAGGACTTGCTCCCTTCAATTTGCCTGGACGTCTATAAAATACATCTTCACTGATGTCCATGGAGAGTTTAGCATATGAGACGACGACAGACGTTTTGTGGGGAAAGTCAAGCCTGAAACCGAGGGTGACAGGTTGCTGGTTTGTGTCCAGTGAGTTGCATTTCATTCCTTAGTCACGGACGTCACTTCACCTGTTTAAGTCTATCGTGTTTTTATATAAACTCATGATCTGCAGATTGGGGCTCGTAGCAATGCTGTTTTCTGCGGCGCTAATGGTGTCAGTTTAGCTCCAAACAATGTGAGGGGATCGCACAAGCATCCTTCTCCCCCGTCTGACGGATGTTTTTTGAGCAGTGGGAGCTCAAATCAATAAGTGCCTCTTTAGATACCCAAATAGTTTTTTAAAGATGGTGGAACAAGGCCCTGTAGCAAATGTTTGCTACACTACAATAATCTTGCTCACATGCTGAAATAAGGAAGCTTTCTTTGACTGATGCTGGTTCCAAACATCTCAATACATGTTGGATTGAACTTGTCATGGGCCAATGTATCTTCATGAAGCAGTGTCCAGGTTTTCAGAGGCAACAATTGTGTTTGAGCAACTATTTAAGATTCATTTTTGAATTTGAGCGCCACCTACTGAGCTCTGAAAATGGGGACACTGCATCATGAGGCCTGTCATGACATTATGACTTATTTAAAGTCACATCATTTTGGTCACGGTGAGTCATACTTTGGTCCATTGTGGGTTTAATGCCCATATTTTGTGGTTACCTTCCAGAGCCTGTTTCGGCGTGACCCTGAACAAATGTTTGACCTTGGATCCTTACACCTCACACCTTTTCCAGAGACAACCTTTAAATGTGAAAGTGGTTTAGTTCGGCTTGATACAACACACAAAACTGGTCACTTTTAAATCCCTTTTAAGACAGAGTTTGTGAGCCTGTTACAGTCAATGTTAGTGTTTCTTATTGTTCATTTCCCAGTAGTGATGGTCTGATAAAGGCTTGGTAGCCTGTGAAGTGTTTGTTGTCAGTTTAATAGGCTCAGAGCGCCACCTAGTTCTGAACATGTGGACACTGCTAGATGAAGCCTCATCGCGACTTCACAGTGCAATACAGTTGGAATCTGTTGGAGGATGTTGATGTTCAAACTCCATAATAAGTGAGTCACCTCTATACTGACCCTGGTCCAGAAGGTCATAGTTGTCCAGTTGTGAGGGAAACACTTTCAAATGCTTTGTCTTCTGCTCCCACTCCATTTTAGCATTATTCATCACCCCTGGCTGCTTGGGGTCTTTTTATGGATCTTTGTTTCATTGTTTCAGTGAATTTCCCTTTAATAATTGAAAATTGTTTTATATATCAAGGGATAGCTAACATTATTTTTATGCATAAATAATTTAAATAAGTAAAATAATCTATGTAAATACTGTAAATATACGAGATTTTGTCTATATTTGTTGTCTATGACCCAGAATGACATCATAGTGATACACCACATATATAAAAACGCTGCAAAATGGCAATGTGTGATGGCACAGAAAAGTCGAGTATAATACACACAAATAAAACAATATATTTTCCTTTTTAAATCAGCCAAATAAGTCCACCACATGTTTGTGGAGTGTTGATTTTAAACTGCCCCCCGAAATATGTGAAGGTTTTAGATACACAGAAACGCAAATCCACTGGTGAATGAACTCAACGGTCAAACGTTTCAGACTCATTTGTCAACCTCGCCTGCCACCTGCCTGTAGGAAGCAGAACAGCAGCCAGACGCAGAGACCCATGATTCTGCACCAACAGTTCTGTGACTTTATTTGGAACTTTGTACAATTAGATGAAATGCAGACGAGTTGAAAGTAGAAATATAGATGCAAACATTGTTTTACAGCATTACACAGTGTTTGTGAAGTATACTTCAAATCTGCACAGAGAGTGTCAACATTTTCACCCGTGGCTACAAATATCAAGTACCGAGGAGCGCCTCATCGGACAGTACACATTAAATAACACGTGAAGAACTTATCAAAAAACAAATTTCAAACATACGAAAGTCAATACAAACGCTGCATCCTCCTGTCCCCACAGTCCACGGCTTTTCTTCTAAATGCATAGACTCTTCATCTATGGGAGATTTTAAACTACGCTTCATAAGCTACATGAGAGGCCGAACAATGGGGACGCATGTGGCAGCAAAAGGAAATTTTGTGTGTGAAGTATCCTAAATCATTAGTGAAGAAAGGGCGGCGCCAACTGTTTTTATTTTGAAAGTTTGAAATTTCATTTTCAGGAATGTGGCCCCAGTTTGCTGACCTTGCAGAAGTAAAGACACTTGGTGTTTTGAGGAGGACGTCTGTTTGGTAAGATTAGTTTCCTCTACTTCTGGATACACTTGAACTTCTAATGTACTTTCCATAGTACCATTTACATCAGGAAAGACAGGCTCGCTGCAGCAAGACAGTGGAATAAAATCAACACATCATGTATTTGTTTCATTTGTTTTAACGATCCAACGTCGCCCTCTAGTGGCGATTTAATAACTGCATTCTTCAGTTTTATTTGGGTCGGGTTTGGCAGCGTTCAGACCAGTGGCACCCGTAAAACATCTATGTAATCTACAGTCAAACACAAAGCCGATCTTCCTTCACTTTAAATTCTGCCTACTTGTATGATCATTTCAGCTGTTTAACTCTGTGATCAGCTGAAGTTAAGCTCAGTCTGGGACCTTGTACTAACAAGAATGAATGTAGCAGATTTTCACATGTCGTGCCATCAGTTTTGGTCACAAGTTTGCAGGACCAGGAAGAGCAGTTATTCATTTATTCCGATGTCAGTAGAAGTCATCGGGCAGCTCCTCCTCTTCCATTTTGTTGCTGCATTATATACAAATGTTTCACAGTAAGTTTGTCATGACCACCTCTGATTGTCATCTTGGGATTGTCATTCTATTCACGACTTCTCACATTTTTGCTGGGTGACAAACAAATCTACAATCTAGCAAAAAGCGCTCAAACACACCTGAAATGAAAGTGAAACGTGAACAGTACGGAGGCTGACTGATCGCGGTGCATGTCGTGTGCATATTCCTTCCTTATGGCTGGTTACTTCAGAGTCAGGAAACTTCATGTTCCTTTATGAAGGGACCCTGAGGAGGACGTGGAGCGGCTGCTCACCTGCAGCAGAGGAGGATCAGATGTCAGTGGATGGACTTGTACGTGCATCAAGGACAATCCTGAGTGGTATCAAAGCTCAGAAGACGTACCTGTTTGGAACCTTCTGATGAGGAATTCCCAAAATGTCCGTTAAGCTGCACCATTGCTGTGGGAGATAAAGGTTTTTAACCCATACATATTTCACGAGTCTGCACTGACATTCAACATTAAAGCCTTCAAAGCAGCTGCTTACCGTGCGGGTCAAGCCGCGGGTCGATGAACCCCCACTGCTGGTACAGAGCCGCCAGCTCGTGGGGACTGTAGTTTTTAAAAAGACTCACAATATCAATGTCCACTGGCATTTCTCCCGTCGACTCAATCTTTCCCTGAGCGAAGAGCATGGGCTCCAGATAAGCTTTGTGGCCCCAGGTGCTCATGGATGCCCACAGATCGGGACCCTTGGCTCCTGTGGCGGAGTCACATGAGTGCCGACGGGGATGAGGTCTATCTGTGTTTGAGGACGCGCTGCTGTGGCTTCTGGCCAACATGAAACCGAGACCCTCCTGTGGAAACTCCACTGCTGCTCTTTGGCCTTTGTTCTTGGGGCAGCTGGCAGGGGTGCGAGCCGAGACACTCTTGCTGTTGTTCACTACAGTACTTGAGGAACTGCTGGGAGCTTTGCTATGACCCACGCTTGACGGGGACGGGTCGCCCGTCTTCTTCTGCGATGGACGTTCGCATTTCGAGTGGTCAGAGGACTGTGACTGCTGCTTTGACTTTGGAGCGAGCGACTGAGTTTTGGGAGCTGCTAGCTTGACGCTGCTGCTGCTCTGGGATTTTGAGCCCGGAGGCTGCGTGCGCTGGGCCCGGGGTGCTGGTAACGCTGGACAGTCTTTGCCCTCCAGGAAGGATGGCGGTCCAGTGCGTCTCCACTTCTGACCTCCTGCTTTTACTTTCTTAAAGCTCGCACATGGAGCCCACCTGGGCGCCAGAGTGCTCCCGCTGTCCACCCTGTGCGACACACGCTGATGGATCCACAGAACTTCGGGGTAGTGGGACGTGTGCGAGCAGTAAGGACACTGGTGTCTCACTAAGCCCCCTGCTTTGTCAGAATCCCTTTGTGAAACGTCTTCTGTCTTCACAGGTGACACAGACAGGTTGAGAAGACTTTCAGAATGCCAGCTAGTACCACCTTGCACTTGGTCCTCAGGCTCAGTCGACTTTTCCGTCTTAATATTTGCTTCTGCTGGACTCTGCCCAGGAGGACACGAGTAGGGACTCCAGTAGGGCTGACTCAGCAACACACTCCGGGATCTAAGGTAGTCCATGTACTTGGAGGCCTTGTGGCCAGTGGGTCCCAGGTCCAGGCTGAGGTTGTGGATGCTGTACGGCGCCAGCAGGTCCTGGTGCTGCAGCAGCAGGTGGGACCTGAGCAGGGAGGCATCGTTGGAGGTGAAGTGACAGTGCTCACAGAAGAAGTGTGTTTCTGTCAAGGCAAGCAGGCGACACGCATCAGGATCAGAAAGACATGACATCAGTGCATTGTACAAGTCAACCACAGAGAGCCCATCAATTGAAGCTAAAATAACAATCAGCAGCTACCAAGTAACATGGAGTAGTTTGCAAAAATGTCACTTATTTTAACTACTCTGCAGCTTTGTGAAAATTATTAAGGACTTAAAACATTGTGGACGGTAAAGTTCAGGGGTGTAAGACTCAAATCAGCCATGGAGCCAAAGTGTAAAACAGTCCAAGTCACGGCCTCAAAAATAAATGTATTCATTGAACAGTGCACAACTGAACCTCCTTCAATAGATAACAAGAGGTGTCCAATACACTTCCAGCTCTTTGGGGCAACACACGACAACTTGTGTGGCCAAATTTGGCCCACGGGCCCTGAGTTTGACACGTGTGGTTTTCTAAGATGCTTAAGAGAACACTGTTGAAAAATGCCACCACCTCCACAACATCCAAAAAGAGGCAACACAGGTGGGAACCAATGAAGTTGACTCCCACCAGGCGTCGGATCTCTTTACTCACAGCCCAGCTAAGGTTTTACTCAGCCTCCCTCATCATATGTCACAACAAGTTCTCCAGTGAAACTCGAGACTTCAAATATAATCACACAGTCTGGGCTTTACTCGACCAGCAGGGTTGAGTTGGATCTACTCTGTTGAACTGACGTTCTACAGACATCAAATTCTCCTTCATAGCTTGTCAAACACGCTTTTCACTAAGTGGTACTATAAAAATTCAGGCCTCTTTATAAAGCGCACATAACCTGAGCAGCGCATGGGCCCTTCAGTGGCTTACACACTATTGTCCACCAGAGGTCCCCCTTTCCTAAACTATAGCGTTTGGCTTTTCGGGTGTTGCTGGGGTTCAAACTTCCCTACACGACTGTCCTTGTTGGTTAGACTCGATTAGATTAGATGACTTTTATTAGTCCCTACTGACAACAAAGACACTGACCCGTACCAAAGACATTACAATACACAACAAAGATCAAAGACGTCCACAAAGCATCACCATGTTGTTGTCAGTTAAGACAACAACATGGAGTACTACTTCTATTCAAGCAGCAGACAACACATAAAGAACACAGCCCACCTTTCATTCACCTCTCGGCACCTCACCACACACTCACCTTCCTTGACGTGGAACTTGTTGGACTTTTTGGGTGGAATGATGACCTCTTTGACCTTCCTATTTTGCAGCGCCTCGTAAAACGCATGGCCAAGTCCGTTCAAGATGATTCGGTCCTTCTGCAAAGTCTTCTTCTCCGCCACTTTAGGCTGAGCGCCGCTGCCCGGACTTGTATCGGTCTTCTTTTTCTTGACGCTCGAGGTTGTAATTTCCATCTGCTTCCTCTTCCGCTCGCGCTTCAGAGGGATGTACTCGCCCTTTTCTGTGTCATACGCTACATCAGCATCTGCAAGTCTCTCCTCCCAACCCAGGCATTTTTCAGACGCTTCCATGAGTCGCCCCCTGGTGACTAACTGCCACGCCTGGTAGCTGCAAATGGGATCCAGCTCGACTATTCTCCGGCCTGGACGCTGGTCCTCCTGCGTACTTCTTGGTCTCACACTCCTGAGATTCAGACCCTCCAAAAACAGATCCTGGGTTATTTCGGTTTCCTGGTTTTCATTTTGAGTTTGCTTCTGAACAAAACTGTGATCAGAGTTCGAGTTATGCAGGTCTTCGTGCGTCTGAAGAGCCACACGATCTGGGAAGAAGTTACCGCAGATGACGCAGAGCTCGTAGAGGCACTCTTCATTTATCAACGATGCTGGGTCCTGGAGGACGCCGTTGATGGTGATGGGCAGATCATTACCTTTGCCGTCTTTCAGCTGCCCTTTCATCCGGTGAATGCGCATGTGACTCTGCAGAAACCACGCTTGGCGAAATCTGCGGCCGCAAATTCGACAACCGTGATCCTTGGTGCTGCGGTGCCTTTTCATGTGTGCCTTGAGAAGAAGTTCCTGAGGGAAAACCTGGCTACAAATAGTGCAAGTAAAAGGTCCAGCGTCAGCTTTGGGGTCAACCTCAACACTTGTGACTGTCGCTTTACTCTGAACTTCATTTTTGGTTACTTTCTTCTTCACTTTCCCATTGACGGCCTGGTGCTTGTCTGTGCTGATGCTCTCAGGGTCGTGCTCGAGCGTTACCTGAGCATCAGCCTCTTCCTCTTTAGCTTCCTTTTCACTGAGGTTTTGGCTTAACAATCCTAGTTTATGGCTTCGAATATGGGCCTTCAACCGACCCTTCTGTGCAGTCCGGTGATCACAGTATGGGCACTTGTACGGTTTCTCCCTGGTGTGTCTCCTCATGTGTTGGGACAAAGAGCTAAGAAGCGGAAAGGTGCGGCCACACACTCCACAAGTGTGTCCGGAGTTCACATCTTCTTCCACGTCTTCCTTTATGTCAGCAGCCCCCTTCAAAGTGTCGTCTCTTTCTTCCGTTTCCATTGCTTTTCAGCAGCTCCTTGTCAGGTTGGTGAGCAGAATTTAAAAGTGTTTTTCTTGGATTCACTCAGTCCAAATTCACAATGTTTATCACAGGAAACAAAGTCACTCTCTCATTCCCATCCTGCTGGTTGAAGGGATTTATGTGGATCCTGTAGTACCGTACATCTCATGGACAGGAAACCTGCAAAGAACAAAACACCAGTCAGCATTGGTGGTGTTGTGCCTCTTTTCAACCTCCATATTGTGTTTTCACACCAATCTATGTCAGTTTAGCTCAACAACAGACTGGGAACTCGGTCCCTTAAACACGAGGTCAGGCAATAAACAACTGATACTTTTGTCAGGACAAAATGGCGTGATTCTCTTATGCTTATGTACTGACGAAGAACTGTCTGACAATAAAAACATTTTGAATTAGTCAACTTTTGTTCATTCACTGAAGAAAAAACAATGTTTTTATTGAGTTTTTCTATATAAAATAACTGATGTCAGAAGTGTAGCCTGTCATGACTGAGTCATGATTCATCTTAAAAGACAAAACAATACAGGCAGGAAATAACTGCACACTTCCCCCCGCTGTCCGATCTCACCACCAGCACATCTACTATTTACTCACAACCTTGGAATATTTTTAGATTACGATTTTGAGTTTTGACTTGCCTCACAAACTCTTTAGTCAACTCTTCTTCACATTTTTCCCATTTTTACATAACCCGAATCCAGTGCTGTGAATTCACATTGGTGTATCAAAGGGGGGTTAACATAAGTTGTGAAGAACACCAAAAACAGCAGCAGAGTTTGTGCATTTCAGCTACTCTAAAAAGTAAAACCTCATTTGTCTGTACCACCAGAGATACCCAGAACAACCCCCCCCCAAAAAAAAAAACCTTTGTCTCTCACTCGTGGAGGGGCGCCTGTGTGTATGCAACAGAGCGTGGGTTTGTGTCTCAAACGTGCTCGTGTGATTGTGTCCTCTGTCTCCCATGTCTAAATTGAGTGTGGGAGGTGAAGCATGAAGAGATGTATTCATTCCTGGTGAACTGGGATGAGCCCTCAAGGGCAGTCCACTCTAATCCCCGATCAATAATCCATTATGAGCAAACTTTGTCGCTAAAAGTCACAGAGAAAAATGGTAGGAACACAGACATAAAGTTTATAAGTCGTCGTCGGTGTGGTCACACCACGAGGTTTCAGAGCTCTACGGGAGAAAGGCGTCTGCTAATGGGACAGGCGGACGCGGTTTAAAGTTCCTCGGGCAAATGGGTCTCGTGAAAGAAAGTACTCGGTGGCGCACAGGCAACGGGGTAGTAAGGAGAAAAACCTGCTATTGTGTCGGCCGCACCAGAACTGTCACATCGCCTCATGTCTGGCCCTCCACCCCTCTTTGGGGGGTCGAGCGGGTTATTGTTGAAGGAAAGAGGCCTCAAAATACACATCACTGCCTCGACATGGGCAAGGAGGCAGAATAACACACCGCTCCGGCTGGTATTGTCAGCGCAAATGGGAAGAAGATCTAGGTGCACACTCACTTGCGCTGAATAGCACGATGAGGCTGTCGAACTAATTATCTGTCTCGACATCCACCGACGCATCTGCCCGCCTGTGGGCCCGGGTGCTGCTCCGCGAGCGCTGGAATGGGTCGTGGATCTGCAGGAGGAGGAGGTTTTGGGTTTGTTTGGTTTTTTTCCCTGGACGTGGCAGGTGTTTGCTAGTCAGACGCTGTCAGATTAGTCTCTGGCCAATGTGGCACACTGTCTCTGAGAGAGGGGGAGGAAGTGGGAGAGAAACTCGAGGGTGGCAATTAAGAGGTTAAGGTTAAGGCGAATGTAATGAGTTAACACAATGGGGATAAAGTCAGAGCTGAGGGCAACAGATGGGAGTAAACGGGCCGTCAGTATGGAGTTAGTCGCCACTACAGTATGAGCTTATGTCTTTGTCAAAACAGCCGTGTTCACTCTGTGCTACATGCATCTGCATCATTCGGCTTCATCACATCCTCCGCTGTTTTGAGGGATTAACTCAGATTTATCGTCACAGAAATCATGAAATATTTCCCCACACACTTTCCATTTGATATGTGCTTGTTTTGTTTCCATCACGGTAAAAAGCCCTATTTGGAAGATTTGTAAAGTAATGCACATCGCCAAACACGTTGCTCCGGGGGGCTGAGCTCATATCTTTCAGAATCCCTCGCTCCCTCTTTTCTCTCTTTTCTTTGGCAGATGAATAGGCATGTCCAGTCAGCTGTCCTCGCATTGATTCATCCTGACGTCCCAACTAGCTCAGCACAAACTCCCTATGGCCAGGGCACTGATGCTGAGAGCCAGTGTGCTGAGATGTGTGTTCTCAGAAGAGTCTGCTTTCTGCACCAAACCTGTGGGTGTAATTTGTCCCCGTTGGGAATTGGAAAGAAGTATAATCCACGATTTCACTCAGAGCAGTGCAGTAAAACAGCTCGCATGCAACCCACTGTGGTGCTTCCTTTACTGAAATGAATTGTATCCAAGACGCCAGTGAAAGAAGTCTGAGCCAGTTTTGCAGCCACGAGTTTCCACTGCTGTCACAGTGCGGTGGCTTGCTGTTTCGCTGTATCATCCAAACAAACATCCTTCATTCCATTCCAGTCATTTATACGCGACTAGCTAGCATCCTGCTCAACACTGACTCAGGAATCCTGAAACCTTCTTTGGCCAGAGTAGACATGAAATCCAATCGTCCGTAACGGATCAACAGCATCAATCATGAACAAGATATTTCTCCTCCAGAAAAACAAAAAAAATCTCAAGTCTTACACAGAGGTGCCATGAAACAGAGGGTTGACTGGATTTTCCAGGACCAGGAAAAGATGGAAAAACAAATTGATTAAATGTCGCAGCGTCTTCTGTCAGCGAGCCAATAAAACTAAAGCCAGATTCAGCCACTGCATCGCCCCACAATAACATTTTTCCCTATGGTTTTCAGAAGACACACTTTTGCTCGCACCGTGTTATTGACATTTTGCTATAACTTGAAATGCTATTTTTGGTCCACTGAATTCCCAAGTATAACTAACTGCTGCCGCCAAAATTATGATTTAATCTGGACGGAAAACATGGCCAGGAAGTGGCAAAATAACATGTATAGTATGTCAGTGCACCATGAAAAATTCAGACGTGTGAACGCCCAGCACCATGCGAACAAGCATCCTGCACACCAGTCAACCAGGAGAGTGTGTGCCCCATGACTGTGTTGAAGTCATCCAAATATTCTCAGCGACCAGCACCAAGCCGGTGCCAGCAGACCCCTGACTGGAGATAGCATGTGACTGTCCTTATGCTGGTTTTCAAAGCCACAGTCACTCACTAAGCTTCACCTCGCATCCACTGTTTTGTGTCCAATAATCCTGTCTGTTTTCATCAACTGCAAACACAAGTCAGGCATGAAACGAATCTAATGCCCACACAGGAATTGCCAAATGTTGTCTTCATACACTGAAGGCTTTTTTAATGGGACACACCCCTTATTCTATGTTACTGTCATCTGTTTTTCATCTTTTAGTCCGTGCTACATATGCAATATAAAAAAAAAATGTACAGACAATTATTGTTTTTTTTTAAATGGAATTGCCTTTTTTATCTAGAATGAAGTAGATTTGCTGGATACAACCGTACCCCAATTCAAAAGTTGTACACAGTTTCACCCACAATTACAACATCACAACACCCCGCAAGCAACAGTTTGTATTTGAAGAGGAGTATTTCAGTGAATTTCGAATAAGGGTTCCCCAAGATTTCCCCAGATAATGTCAACCTCCCGGCTTTGTGTGGCAATGGATATGAGCCAAGACCACAAATAAAGCATGATGGCCTCGGGAAATACTTTAAATGTATTGCAGGACGATAAAATTAGGTTATTTGAAAATCTCAAGTGTGGGAGAGGGTGCTGCTGCATTTG
This sequence comes from Synchiropus splendidus, assembly GCF_027744825.2. Lineage (NCBI taxonomy): Eukaryota > Metazoa > Chordata > Actinopteri > Syngnathiformes > Callionymidae > Synchiropus > Synchiropus splendidus. The sequence continues at coordinate 13,081,170 of NC_071337.1, forward strand.
ACTCTGACTGTAACCATCTGTTAGGCAGAGATCAAATCTCTCACTGAAGTGGGCAACTCTGAACACGCATTCTTTTCAATAGCTTTGAATTAAATCATAGAATTAGGAAAATGGCAGTCAATTTCCAAATAAAATAAACATCTATTTTAAATAGTACAATATAAAAAAAATAACAGTAAAAAAACAGCACTCATCCCACTATATCTACAGGGTTTGGACAAAATAATGGAGACACCTAAAACAGCTTTAAGGTGTTTCCATTCTTTTGTCCAACCCCTGTATATAATCCATGCAGTAAACACAAGAGTGGATGCATGATATCGCCCACACAACCTCACTGGTTTGAACACACCAGTCATTTTACTTGAGCTCATCCCGAGCTGTTAATGCTTTAAAGCTAAACACACACCTCAAGACCTACACAAAGTCGGACCCGACACCTTGCGGCATCATTCCCAAAATGAGGGAATGGCAGGAGAAAAACACGCAGCTACACTGTAGTCTGATGTACCTTGCAGATTAGACAAGCACAAGCTCAACATTCAGAGACAAACTTCCACACGTTCCTCCCCATCCCCCTCCCGGTCCATCTCCCCACTCGGTTACACAACACGTACAGGGATTACTCTTCATAGAATTAGATGAGCTGCTCAATGAGTGGCCTTTTATCACGGGCGTCCCTTTGTGCAGCGAGCAACAGAGTAAAGACGGTTTACCTGCAGCGGACTTTTATGTCACCACATCTAAAAATAACCCCCCCGCACCTCCAAAAATTCAGACATCAGATGCTTAGCATCTGCTACCAGCGAGCAGAGAAGCAAAGATGAAGAGATAACTTTTTCTCCTTTTTTTTTTTTCGATAGGTGAAATAGGGAATGCAGTGTTTTACTTCCGTGGGAGGTCTGAGGAATCTCTGCTGTTTTTCTCCTGACAGTGTGGATTGGCTGGTGTGGGAGACACTGGAGTATAATCTGCTGGCATTAACTTGCTCTCTAAAAAAAGCGCTCTCAACAGGGATTAGATTATCATGGCAAGGTCAACTCCGACTCGCACCGACTCTCTCTTTATGTCCCTCAATCGTTTGGCCCCTGCCTTTATCGGCTTGATCAAAATCTCAAGTTCGACACATCTCAACACCCTAGTCTGGATTCTTTTCCCGTACCATGTTGTTCTTTGGAACTAGGACTGAGACAGTGGTGTCACAGGTCACGACGTCCCTTTAGTGTGTGAGCTGCCACAGCCATTTTGTTCACATTCATATATGAGGTGATTTAGCTTATTACTGAGGACTTCACCTTATGAATAGAGCCATAAATTAAACATTTAAAAACAAACTTAAAAGTCAACAATAAATAAACACACAGCCCCTGATAATATCTGTGCTCGATAACAAAAAACTATGTTGACCCCTGCAGTAGTCTTGGAGATTGAGAGCATCACAAAATGTGTCGTCCTCACACTAGAGAGACCAGGGTGGAGGAGTAACCACAGAACATGTCTTGAAATGAATCAACTGAAAACCAGATGCAGTCAGGTGACAATGCAACAAATCATAGGTGAAAACCTGTTCCTACCATCACGGCTTGCTCTTGAACTGCTTCTGAAAGCATGCACTTGTTTTTATCCACGTCTTCAAAGGTATGCTATCAGGATCAAAGGCGCTGCAAGAATACATTGTCAAATTCTACTATTATCTTATATCATGAGGGAAACGCTGCATTTCCTGTATTGGAATTTGATAGCTAAACATCAGAATCATATATATACATATTACATTAGAATAGATGGCCTTTATTTGTCCCACAGTGGGGAAATTCAGCGAAGTTGACTGAAAATGTTTGCTTTAAAAGCTTTTGAACAACAAATGAAGAAATAAGTGCAACACAGATGGCTTTGTTCCGTTGTTGTTGTTTCAAGAAGTGACTGAAATGGCTGCTTTTGTCATTGAAATGAAGGCCACAAATTACAAATAATAATAATAATAATAATATGGAAAGATTTCAAATTTTAAATATTTTTTTTTTCCCATTTGATATGTTAAAACTAGAGTTGGTACTTGAGTTAAAAGAAAATTCTAATTTGAGGTTTTCGAACTAATGACTCGTGATTAATCACATTTCAATATGATTATTGAACATGCACCGCCAGACACTTCCGTAGCAGCCGATGCAGAACCACCAGATTCAGGAACAGTTTTGTTCCTGGTGCTGTCAGGTTGCTGAACGTTGGACAATAGCTGCAATACTGTTTATTTGTTGGTGCGTATATATATATATATATATATTTTTTTTTTTTTTTTTTTTGTTGGTATTTATCTGATATTTATTTAATTTGGTCATATAGTTTTGGTTTTTGGAAACCGGAGGCCACAGATCAAAATTTCGTTGCCATAATATAATATAATGTTTTTGTGCAATAAAGAAAGTCTAAGTCAAAAATATCTAACAAAATGATCAAATTTAAGTTGAATCTGTACAAGACAATCTTAAAGGGTTGAAGTGCACCGGTGCTGAGTGAACTATTGGCTGTAGTAAGAGCACAGGACATTTTTTGTGCTTCTATCCCGCACAATATAAAATATTGTCTTCTATATAAAATATTGTATCCTGTTTTAAAATTCAATTTTCAATCCAACAGCATGATCTCATTTAGACTCCTACATCATGGATGTTATAACATCACATTGCAGCACCTAGAATTGAGGCATTGAAAAAGCCTTCCTACCAAAAGAAAGTTTATACATAACAACTCTGTTTATTTGGATTAATTCATTATTTTTGTCAGTCATTTATTAATGTAAGTGCATCTGTTAAAGTCACCTCCCTAGTTAAAAAACAAAATAACATCTGTATTATGACTACATCCTACCTAAGATACCATTCTGCATTGAAATGGAAACTGAAAAAACCTGTATCCAGCCTCGTACGTTACTAATGCCTTAATTCAGACACTTTTCAATGACTTTCCCCAAGTTCTAGAATTTTGAACACTGCGCAAAAAAAAGTAAATCATGGCAAATATGTGTATTAATTGGTCATATAGAAGGGTATTTTATTTAACTGGGTTTTTATGTGTTGCACCTTCTTCATAGAACTCTTTTAAACAACAATCTTCTGTTCTGATGAAGAAAAGAAAACCCTTGACATTGGTGTTTCAATTGTGTGGTCTCAGCGCTCCAGATCAAAACTCTTAGGTTACAAGGTGGATTTGAAGAACATGTTTGAAATATACTACTTCCTGCTATGATTAAGGCAACGATTGAACAAGGGTAAGGTGAGACCTGCTTAGCGATTTTGCCCTGGCGAGAGAATGACAGCTGGCAGCAGGGTTTGGATTAGGTTTCCCATAGGGTTATTGCATCTTTTACACCAGCGCTTCTTGGGAGTAGAATGGTGCTATAGTAACCCGACTCCCTCCGACCCATCCAATCTCTTCTCTCTCTGTCTCGACGGGGCCAAACAGAAGGGATCTGTGAGCACCTTATTCATCCTTGCCATCTTCCATCTGGACATTTTTCTCGTATTTGCAGTGCCGCTCGTCCACGAGAGACTTGAAGCAGGTGCATTTTTCCATGACAAATCATGTCAACAATGATTCATCACTATCAAGGAATGGTGGGGCATGAATGTCGGTCACAGATGGTGTGTATTCATATGGCAAATTATATTATATTTTTCATTTTTAAATTATATTGGCAATAGAGATCAGCATAACTTTAATCGTGTCAGAGCTGCTCATGTGTTCATTAAATTTTACTTGAAGTTAGAGAACAGATGTGTGAGTAATATGCCATTTATTGCGAGTAAACTCACCTTTAGTGCGATTGAGATTAAAAACTTTAATCGCAAAAAAAAGGAAAAACAAAAATATTTGTTTCATTTAAATAATGTCTAATAACTTATTCGTTTTCCCCCTTTTCTATTCCTTTATCTCATTAAAATTTGCTACTTTTTCTGAGACATCTCTTGTCCACTATTAATGGTTTCATCATTTAAGTATTTAATATGCCATATTGACTATTAATCTCATTAATAAAATCTCCAATCTGAAACATTTAATCAATCAACAAATATTGTAAACAAGCAGGGACATGAGGTTAGAATTAACTGCTGAAAATAAACAAATATCTGAAAATACTTTTGAGTGCTAACTTTTTTTAAGTCCTGTTTTTGTCTACATGCACCATGCTGTTGTTGTGGCGGTACCTGCAGCACATTGAAGGCATGTTTGGGATTTTTTTTCGGGGGTGAGCACTAATCCCTCGAGGGCCTGTCTCCCCAGTAAAGAGGTTTAAAACGCATGGTTTATTCAGGGTCACACTTTTTTGTCCTTTTCATCCACAATACATTTAAGTGGCTGAAACAACCGTGGTGCCATTGTTTGTCATAAAGTATCTAAAGCAGCTGTTTTTCTTCAGTGGAGAATATGAAACAATGTGGCCCTCCATTAACACAACAGGGAGCTCAAACTCCAAGTGGAGATGGCCTGACCTCACACATCTTCCTGTCTGTCTGTGGCCGATCTGCACCCTTCCCCCTCCCAGTCCAGACCCTGGTCTCCTGACCCAATCTCTGTGATTAAATCATTTTTCTTCGGCACAAATTTGGTCCCCCTGCTCCTCCAGTCTGGTTAGCTGCCGCACAACCTCCCCTATTGATCGCACTGCTGAGGAGATTACCCTAATAGCTGGGATTACCTCCCCACATGTTGGATGGCCACATAAAGGGGGATGGGGGGGTCCGGCGATGGCACATGTTGTGCAGGACGTGCAAGTGTCTGACTGATATTAAACAATCCACACGAAATGAGCCCGGGCTTCAACATCACACCTCCACTTCCCCACCACAGAGGCAGCAGGCACGACTTCCCACATCCTTCGCTGTTTACGGCAATGATGATGAAGAAGCAGCTTTTTGTAAGCCTGGGAGGCGAAGCCCATCTGGACCCCACCACTCGGCACATTTTTGTTGCCGGCTTTGATGTGTTATTATCTAGAGTTGGACACAAAAGCTTGAGGAGACTTATCACTGACCCAAAGATTCTCATTTTTATTGTTATTAGGACACGTTTGGAGAGAGAGACACTGTGGGTCGGCAGATATTCTTCGTGATAGTATTTGTTGGAGGAACTACTGGGGAGTCATTGAAATGCTGATGTCGACACCAAAGGAACAGGTAGCTCTTTGATGAAGACTTACTGTGAGAAAGTCCTCAGCATCAGTTCAGACTGCGACAGGTGAACCTGGAATGACCAGAGCGTGAACCAGGGGAAATAAGGAGGAGCAGTGGCTTTAGCTTGCACACAGACTCACACTTGGAGACATGTTTTTGTCCTTTTTTGTGGGGGTGCACTTGACGCACGACGACTATAGCTCAAGAACTGATCAAGGACAGACACTTATTTTATTTATTTAAGTTCAATTAGTGAAGTATCTGGCATATTTTGTTCATGTTGCAGTTTGTTTGGCCCTGTGGTGGGGGGTCCCCAGTTCACATGCGGTCTCAGATAGGTAAATAAACCAAAACACTTGTTGTATCAAATCCAAATTTAGTCGCAAAAAAAACTTCAAAGTGCCACTGTTGAGTGTCAGATTTTCCATTGCATTTGAACTGGGTCTAGCAGCTTGGCACACTGGGATCCTTCAAATACAGTGTAGCTGACAATTGTTTTTACATTGTCAACACATGCTTGAGTACAGCGACGGGGACCACAGGATCTATTTTAGACTTACGCCACGTTTATATTCTAGCTGTAAATGTCAGTTGCACTTTGGAGAACTTGCTTAAAAATGTTTCTCACATATTTAAAATCAGCAAATAAACAGTCAACCAGAAAGTTAAATCATCTCCCTTCTTAAAATTCAGCATGGTGTCCAATCTAGAATCATGGATATGTCATGTCCTGGTTCTGAAGGCTCAAATGGAAAATAGGTCTGAAGAACGTTAATAAATAAGAGTAGACAAAAGTAATCATGATCGCTTTAGAACCTTTTAGTGATGAGCCAGTGAGGCTTCATGAAACAGAATCCTCATTTTCAGAGTTCTCCAGATGGCGCTCTCTGCTCTAAAATCTAGATCAATGAAACCTCACATCATTTTTAGACCAAGAGCGCCACCTTCTGTGCTCTGAAAATGATGTTTCGTGAAGCGTCACCAACCTATCACGACTTTTTATATGTATCTATAGTTCTATACATAGCATCAGGATATATTACACCATGATGCTGTGCTTTATTGATTTTTACAGAAAGTCAAGTATGCGCTAAACCTTTCTGAAGAAGAAGTTAAGAAATTGTTCACATAATGTATAGAGAGATAGTTAGCTACTGATGATGCCACAAAGCCTTGAATATCCCTGCAGCCTCAGCTCTTTAAAATCGACCCCAAATTGAGTCCTTTGTTAGCTTAGGAACTTGGATCTTTGAAACCAACAAAATAATAAAATGTAATAATAACTTGTTTCACAAAACAGACAACTGACATTGTTGAATTTCCCCACTGTGGGACAAAGAAATGACATCTAATCTCTATGGAAAAAAAAAAACTGACATCATGTTTTGTTTGCGTGTCCAAAGTCAGCCCTGGGGGCCATTTGTGGCGCCTGATCAAACTTTATGTGGAAACTTGCCTCAGAGTACTGTCAGTCAGAGACAACATGTTTTAATAAATGTCAGATCTTGTTGACAAAACCACATCCGTCTAATGCAAACACCACAGTGTGAAGTGGCCAAGCTAATCCGAAGTCCTGACAACCACTGCTGCCTGTGCTGTTAAGAAGGGACACAGTTTGGCAAATCAATTAAAGAGATTTGCATGATGTTTGGGAAATTCCGTGTGTTATTTAGAAATCAAAGGCTATTTATTTTGGTTTGTTACATTCACTATTTGTAATTCTTTAATTCAATACTCATTCATTTTGTCCAACCAAATGTGGCCCCTGTGAAAAGTTGGGACACCCTGGATTTAAACCATAGAAAAGAAATGTCTTGGTTATTGGAGATTATACAGGAGTTCCCTAAACACTCAGCACATCCAGTGATGCACCTCTCATTTATCTGCATTTGCTCTACTAATAGTCTTAGGATTCACCACAGTTACCACTACAACAGTCGCTGAATGAGGCCTTGTTGTGAGCATGTATCCGTGGGGTCGGGCCTCCACGGTTTGGTGTGTCTCCTGCTGGAACCAATGGACTAACAATAGTCTCCAGTGCAGGATGTTGTACAGCTGATAAACACTTAGCATCCGAATGTTAGCTAATCCCCAGTTTAAGCCTCAGAACCAGTGTCTTTGATTCGAACACTGTTCCGACCACAGTTGCTCACTCATCCCACATCAGCCTCTCTGGTCCCAGGTCCAGCGTTCAAACCGGCAGCAGAGGTTCGGTTCCGAGGATGTAGGACCTCCACACAGAGACAAGCTCGCAGAGAAGAGGAATTCTGTTAATCCATCGCTGATCCGCCACAATGGCAGCCTTGTTGTCTGTCCCGTCCTGCCCTCACTCGCTCGCTGCAAGTTCGCGTGCTGACAGCGTTGCTCTCTGACAGCTTGTTCCCACAGCTGCGCCACCACCGACACACAGCTCATAATTCTAATGGTCCCGGAGCCAGAAGTCGTGTGGTGCCCGGCGAGTTGCGTCGCACAGGCGCCACACAAAAGTTTCCCAAACTAACTTGTCCAACCGAGCCGCTCGGTTCCAACCGGTGGGTGGACTCACCTCAGACTGGCGCGGGGACGGCAGCAGGTTGCAGCGGAAGGAGTCCCGTCAGGGATGGAACAATGGCGGGTCACGGAGGAGCGCTGGGTGCGCGGACCTCCGGCGGGGTTCGGCGAGAAGTTGAATCACAGCGGCGCGGCACCTGATCTCGCGCTCTCCGTCCGCATCGCCCCCCTGCAGCGGTCTGAGACGCGGAGGCTCGTGAAGCGAGTGACGTGCGCGACAACGCGTCAAACGTTATTAACGCTTATAAACGCCGAGCGGTCTCGTGGCCGCGCGCGAGACTCTGCCTCGGCGAGTGTGCAGCCAGTGCGCGGCGAGGTGATTAGCAGGCGCGCGCGCAGATGCGTTCATGGCGGATTGGGAGAAGCGAGTGAAAAACAGTGACGAACATAACGTTAAAGTGGCTTTGAAGGTCTCGAGAATAAAGCAGCGCGCCTCAGATGTCACCACAGAGGCGGTCAGTTAGATTTGCAAAGACGATTGGTTGATGGTTTTAACTCGCTGTTAGACATCACACACGTGTGTCATGTCGTCCGTCCTTTAAATCACACGGTGTCTCCCATGAAACAAGGAGCCAAACAGTTTCATTCTGGCGCGTGTTCGGTTGTGAATGGACTTGTTAGAGCGACTTTTTAAACAATACTTTAAATAAGACTTCGTCAATTCAACACGTGAATGTGGTTACCAAAAGATTACGTATCACATTTCTATTTTTTAAAAAAGTGCTTTATTATCAATTTCATATCAGTCTATTACACTTGCGTTCAAGAATCATGTTCAGGCCTGGTAAATCTGTCCAAACCATTTCATTCATGTTGTGAAATGCAGCAGTGAGAGGGGGAAGTGGGACCTCCAGTGAGTCCCGGGCCAGATACATGTCCAGCTGGTTCCTGGTCGACACATATTAGAAAGACTTTTGGCTCTGATTCCCTGAAGCCCTCACTTGATCACTTCCTTTGCAGAGACCCAGCATCTGCTGTGTGAGTCTCTCTCTCTGATAAATGGCTGAGTCAGCTCTCTGGCCTCTCTCTCTCTTTACAAGTGCAGAAGGTCCGGTGTCATCGGCAGATGAATAACAACAACAATGGATGAACAGTGGGAGAAAAGGAGCTGAGCCAGGAGGCAGAAGTCAGGCTCATGGCGTCATGAGGGTTTCTTGATGGGCTGCTTCTGGTTCTCTGCAAATCTGCCAGACCTGACGGTGAAATCGAATTTTGGAAATCCCTCTTGGAACTGTTATTTATTTAACTGTCCCACAGAACGTTTAATGATCACATCATTTAAAAAAAAAATGTTTCAAGCAAACCTTTATTTCTTTTTTTGGACACAAGGGGGCGACAAACGCTCTGCCATTTCCCTGTCCACATCAGCTCATGCGCTGCATTCAAAACACACAAAAACTATACCACAGCGATTTGACCCGAGACTATTTTCATTGCAAAGCATCCGAGTTGTTTAACAGGAGGACAGGCTCGGTTTTGTTCTTCCTGTCTTGACCTGGAACTTGGAAAAAAAAGGAAGACTGAGCTTATCTGAGGTTCGTTGGCAGCTGGTCAATAGGGGGCGCTGAGGGACCGCCTCACGGTAGGATGAGCACAAGGCGCTGTTTAGTATACACAGGAACGTTTTATTCATTAAAAACACGCAATTCCATCATATAAGAAGGGTTCCGAAGTACCACAAAATGTCAGCTATTCTATTTTTTTGGAGCTGGAAAAAGTGCCATTGTCCCAAATTGTGTGACGGAGATTAGACTGCTATTGTCTCAATAACTCCTCATGGTGGAAAAAAGTCTGCTGAAGAAGCAAGGTGCTTTACAAACATATGTTACTGATGGGTAGATGAGGTATCATCAAACAGTACTGCAATGTTGATGAAACAGTGTCCTAACTTTCAGAGGCCACTAGATGGCGCTTTAGGTTTAGAAACTATGAGGTTTCATTGCATTACTGTTGTTGTTTAAGTCCAAACATTTTACAGCAAACAGTGCCACCTGGTGGCTTCTGAAAATCAGGGCACTGTTTCATGAAACCTCATGAGCCCGTCCTTACTGTCATGAACACTGTCATCATCCAAACCTTGTGAGGACCGGCAATAATGTCCTCACAACACAGTGGCTTGCTAAGAATTGGTAGTCACAAGTATAGCAAAATGTGCCTACACACAAGTTTGTTTTTTTATCCTTGTGGGGACATTGTGAGGTTTCTCACTGCCATAACCCTTTCCCCAGCCTCTCACCTTAACTAAACCCTCCAGAACACATGGCTAACCTTAACCAGGACTCTGAACTAAACTTAAACCCAATTATAGTGACCCAGTTATTTTGAAGTCTTCATCCTCAAATTGGGACTTAACCTCGTGGGGTCCAGCCAAAAGTCCCTGCAATGTCATACAGTCCTCACAAGGATTGTGTTTGGTCAAGAATTGGTCATGCACTCAGCTTTGCAGTCTAAACTACAGCGCCTATAGGGGTGTGTAGTAATAATAATAATTATTATAATAACAACAATAATAATGTAATAACGCATTTTAAAAACTGATACCAATTCAAACTCTTCCCTCACAATGGACCTTGTAGGAGTGGAGTTTGTTTGGTGTCCTTTGGCCGGCTTATATAACGTGTGAAACATCTGGCTCCAGCCACATGGTTCTGTTGGGTTTCTCCAGCATCCTCATCTGAGGAATATTAATCAGCATCCACACTCTTCCGCCTATTCCCACCTAATCTCATTTAGTCATTTAGCTCTGATGTTCTTTCCACTATCAACGGCTCGTAACGAAGACTCATGTCTGCTGCGGCTCCATCTAATCTAACACAGATGTATGAGGAGAAAGATGCCCCTCATTCTGCCATCTGATGATCGGCCGTCCTGCAGCCCAGTAACTTCTAAGACAAAAAGATGAAGAGTGTTATATTGATGCAGGAAGCACGTGCTGAGAGAACCAAGAGAAATCAGCAAAACTAAACAAAAGAAAACAAGTAACATAAAATAAACAAAACAAATGAACACAAAAGAAAACATACAAAGGAAGACAAAACTAAACAAAAGAAAACATTACATTATAAAGGAAAACAAAAGAAAACAACACAATAAAACAAAGGAAAACAAAACAAACATAACGTAGAACAAGGGAAAACAAAACATAAGATAGCATAACATAACATGACATCACAAAAGAAAACAACGTAACATAACATAGATGAAAATCAAGAAGCCAATTTAAAATTGACTTTAAAAATCAATTTCTATCATTCCTTTTTTTTTTACCTAAATTGTTTTTTTTTTTTTTTTTTATGGCAAATGCCAAGCAAAGTTATTGACATTCTAACCTGGAGTTTCTGATTTCTCAGGGCCCGGTAAGCGCAGACCCCCATGTCTGTTCCTGTAAGTGGAGGTTGACTCCTGGCCATGAGGGTGGAGCGTCATCTGAGGGAGGAACTCCGAGGACCTGCGGGTGACTGTGATCGAGGGCAGATCCTTCTGGTGAGTCCACCACGCAGGTATGTGTTTCCAAATCTTCCCAAGTTAAGTCTGAGTAACATTTCATCTGGACTCTGAAGCGCCAGTTTAATTAGACCGTTATTGCTGTTGTTATTATATTTATATATTGGTAATGACACTGTTTTGATAACACCGTGATTTTGAATGAAGATTCTGTGCATATGCAAATGTCTTTATGGTCATTTTGTGTATTGTTTACGTGATGCAACAACACAAAAAAATGTCTTCATTGCTTTCAATGAACTTCAAGATTCACATTTTTTGACGTCAAGTATTGTACAAAGAGAAACTCGTGTCAGCACTGAGGAGCTGTTTAACTGAGAAGGATGTTGTTCTTTTTTTTTTTTTTTTTTTTTATTGTTCAGGGATTGAGCCCAATTCCGTCCAGAAAGAGTCCTGCTGTTGTATCTGTGGAGTTGTTAGTCGATTATCCGTCTCTGTGGGTGAGACTGGCCTCTAATGTGTTTATCTGTCAGGACTAATCGGATCACAGGCCTCAGCCACAATAATGCAATAATAGTTTCCTCTCTCCTTCCAGCAGGGATTGATGAGCGTCACGTCACATCCTTCAGCCCACGACGACAGCAGCGGCCGTGACTCCCTGGTGCAGCGTGAACATGTCCGACCCGGACTTCGACAGGCTCGAGCTTTTCCGCAACATCCTCAACGTCTGCAGTCTGGACCGCTACTGCAATCACTCCTTCTTCAACGCAGGGAGTATTTCCGACTGGCAGGAGATGGCCGACGACGGGCCGCCGTGGTTACGGATTCTGATCTCGGTGGTGTACTTTGTTGTGGCTACTGCAGGAGTGTTGGGGAACCTGTTGGTGATGGTCCTGCTGTACTCCACTCGCACCGTCACCACTGGCACCATTAACTTTTTTGTGTTGAACCTCGCTTTGGCGCAGCTGCTCCTCTCCTTGGCTTTACCCTTCTGGGCGGTTGACGCCCTCCTGGACTACAGTTGGCCTTTTGGCCTGGCCATGTGCAAAGCTGTGTCCTTGCTAACCGGCCTTAACGTCTACGCTAGCTGTTTTTTCCTCACGGCAATGAGCTTGACCCGATACTGCTTCGTAGCAACGGCCCTCAAGCCCAGCGCCACGCTCTGCAGCAAGTCTCGCACCTTCCCTGTGGCCACCGCCTTCATCTGGGCGGCCGCTCTGGTAGCCGCGGCCCCTCGCGCCATCTTTGCCGATCTGAGCGTCATAGGCAGCGCCAACGACACCACGTGCCTGCTCCGATTCCCAGTCGGAACCGCCTGGCTGGGAGTAAATCAGCTCCTGCGAGTGCTGATGGGCTTCCTCCTGCCCCACTCCATCATCATGGTCTCCTACTTGCTCCTGCTGCGCTTCCTGTGCCGGCACAAGCTGAAAGGCAGGAATGCTCAGCGAAAAGTCGACATCTCAAAGTCCGTCGCAGTCGTGGTGCTTTCGTTTTGCGCTTGCTGGTTCCCCTACAACCTCCTGAGCCTGTGGGGCGCTCTGATCCAGCTCGACCTTTTGGACATCAGCAGGTCCTTCTATTTGGCTCAGACATACTTCTTTCCGCTGGCTAACTGCCTGGCGTTCACCAGCAGCTGCTTCAACCCCGTCATCTACTGCCTGATTCGTAAAGAGTACCGCATGGCTCTCCACAACATCCTCCTCAAACTCACGTCCAAGCTTCCGTACGGCATCCAGTCGGAGGAGCGGGCAGTTCAGGCCAACGAAAGGCCCATTCCTCTCAACAACTTGTACAGCCAGAGCACACAGAGTGACACAAAGAGATACGACCCTCAGCTCGCACTCCCCACAGTTATCTCCTCTCTGTAAATCTCTCACTGTCGCTTCCCTTCTCTCACCGTGTCTCAGTGACCTATAACTCTCCTCGATGCCTGTGAAATGAGTCCATGTCGATACCCTGTATACAATCACATGATGCTCGTGACTCCTTTGATTTGCTGAATAAACAAACCTGTCAGTGCCACTGTTTCTTTCAAACATCCACTCGGGTACAGACACAACATATTCAATCCAAGTACCCTATGAGTCCTGAACACCTGACATACAAGTAATGTGAAAGCCTCCCATCTGAGTATGCGTGAGACAGAAATGTACTTCGTCTTATGAACCTCACAATTGTGTGTTCTGCAGCGTAAAATGAAGCCTAATGTGACTTGAATTAATGTCACCACAAGATGGTGGTATAGTTCATTTTTTAATGTGACTTTATACAAGTAGTTACTGTTATTATTATTGCAAAATTTCGGACAGTGATCTGGTTATGCTAGTTTATGTGTCGAGTTTATGTTTATAAAAAAAACTTTAGATTACTCATTGATATCTGTCTATCGACATTTATTAACATTTTCGGCGTATAAATAATAAGTAATCCAGAAAAAGCTTCAGCTTGTTCAAAAACCAAACATCAAAAATAGCAATAAACACTGAACACACTGAAAACAAGGATTTTTTTTTTTTAAATACAAAATAGAACAGTTGAATTTGTTTGTAATAGAACAATTCCTAAAACTGTTCTCACAATCATGACAGAAAAGACAAAAAGAACTCCCGCTCCCTGAAAAATGTATTGTTAAAATTATCGTGATCAGATGACGTGTGCAAAAGGCCAGGCGAGCTGACAGATGTTTCTTACTGAGCAGCGGTGTCTTCCGAGGTTTATGTCCATGGAGACCTCCTCTGTGCAAGACTCGCTCAATGGTGGACCGTGACACCTTTGTCCCTGCCTGGTCAAGTGTTTCCATTAGGGCCTTGGTTGTCATCTGTGGGTTGGTGTTGACCTCTCGGCAGATTTTCCTCGCAAGTTTGGGGGACGACTTACGCTTCCGTCCACGGCCACTGAGGTTTTTAACGGTGTTCAACCTATGGTACTTGTTGATGATGTTCTGGATGTGTGAAACAGGGACATCATACTGCTTGGAAATAGTCTTGTAACCTTTTCCTTCACTGGAGAGATACTGACGCAGGTCCTGGCTGAGCTCCTTCTTCTTGACCATGATGACCAGAAATTAAGAGTGACCTGAACACTTTCCCCCTATTTATACTGTTCTGGAAAGATGTCTTTTTTCACTTTAACATTTGGCCAACAATGTTTACTTCATTGTGACATCTTGAAGTCAGTGCTCGACAAAAATGACCACATTTGGCACATTTTTGTTGAAAGATTGTCAGGGCTATGAATAATTTTGAACGTGGCATTTTTGGGGACGCCAGAAATAATCTTTGTCATTCTTTCAATTGTTGGCCACATATAACTGACACACAAATGAGAAAAAAATAAGTCATTCATTTCATCACAAAATAAAAAAATCACAATAATTAGCAAGGGTATGAATAATTTTGAGGACGTATATATATATATATATATATATATATATATATATATATATATATATATATATATATATATATATATACACTGCGAGCCCTCTGAGGTGCTTTGGTATGAGATTCGATTACAAATATCTTTGCTCTGCATTGAAGAGAGAGACAGGTCTTCACCTCCAGCAGGTGGCAGTTCTTTCTCCCAGTAAAGGAGAGGCAGTAGAAGGCTGCACTCCAACTTGCCTCCTCACTTAGCAGCTGCTGGGAGACGAAGCTTCACACTTCTGAGAATGTGGGTTACATTAGGTAACTCCGCCGTTATCCTTCAGTGAGCGAGGTGCCTCACTATTGCATCCTGAAAGTGAAGCTTGAGGAATTAGTCGCAACAGCTCCACTGAAAACCTCATATGTCGATCCCTTGTTCTCCTGAGGTCCCCTGCAAAAACTACTGAGGAAACAGAGACGGACTCAACGATGCCATCTGGCTTTTATAGGAGGGAGGGTGGCGAATGCATGTCTTTCTCTTCAGTGCAGAGCCAGCAGATATACAGAGATGGAAGTCCCGACTCTGGCCACTTCCAATCTTCCTCTAAACCCACTGTTTAAATCCCTGATAAATATTAAAATGATTATTAATTAAATATTAATTTGCAATAGCAAATTACTGAAACTGTTCAAACTATCATGAGAGAATAGATTTTAAATTAAAGAAAAAAACCAACACCAAAATAAAATAAAATTGTATTAAATAATATATAACATCATAATATATAAAACGTCTTTTTAAAGACTCCTCCTCTTCCATGCTGACTCTTAAATGATTTACAAGACATATAAAAGTGACAAAGTTGGGCTGAAATATCGCCAGAATTTATAGATATACCAGCTGTGTTTTCCACACACAGGTCTTTTTTGAAAAGAAAGTTTTGCACTTTCACAGTGACCCGAACCAACGAAGAATCCATCATCAATTCGGTATTTAATCATTTATTGAAATCACTCAAGGGAAAAAAAAAAAGAAAATCACCTTCAAATGAATACATTCCTTTTGCTCAAACAACTCAATATCATTGAAATATACCAACACTGATAATAATATAGTACAAGCGCAATCGTACCCACTGTAACTACCATTATAAATGAAAGTACCCACATTTAAACATCCACCAGACGACACCGGGGGGAACTGGAGTGTATGGCTTATCGATGGCACATGGCTTCTTTCAAAGGAAACGTCAAGTAAATGAAGGGTTTTACATCCAGGAGGCCTGATTCAAGTCAGTGGCACAAAATGAATCGCAGATAAGCAGCTGCCAAGAGGAATTCAATCATTCAACGGAGTTGTACATCCACTTTTATAAACATTAGTCTCATGTGTTGTCAAAATAAAATATTTAAACGATAGTGTTAGGTCCTGTTTAGCTTCATTCAAAGTTCATAAATCATCTGTAATATAGCGTAAACATATATCAATATTAGCTTCAATAATACTTTTATAGGTTGTTATATCTGACTATGCGTTCCTCGAAACACCTGAGACTCAGACTTTAATTTGAATAAATAGGTATGAATGTCATGGTAACGGCACTTGAACTAAACAGTTGAAACCAAGTCTAAATTGAGCAAACATGCAAATAAAACCGCCTCAGACCCATCAATACAAACACACCTTCCCACTCATCTGTATTACACAGGGTTGTTTCACATTTGGTGGCTCTAAGTGGCTTCATGGTCCAGCAGATGGAAGGAAAACAAATCATCAGAAACTATGAAGTCACAAGGTCTGTTGAGGAGGAACAAGATGTCACCACTACCTTTTGTTCTCTTTCTTTAACCTCTTTCGACACTCTTTTAATTGGCTCTGCTGCTTGAATTTTTCAACGACTTGCACTTACAGTGCAAGACTTTCTCAATAACCTCACACACCCACAACGTTCGCACAATATATGGATAGCAGCTCTTTGAAACACACAGCTAGTGACGGGCTGGTGAAGCATCATGAAACAGCGTGTGAGTGAAAAGGTTTCATTAAAATACTTCAGAATATCAATGAGAAATCAAAAGATCTGCGAGCAGACAGTGCATTTAGTGGACGCTGAAAATGAGTGGACTGTTTCATGAAGCCTCACCAGCCCATCATTACACAGTAGTCTTTTGTTCGTGGTGTTTGGGTACTTCTACAAAACCAGTGCCTGCAGTCCCAATGTACCGTGTCAAAATGTAACTGATAGGATCACTGCTGTCACTTAAGTGCTGTGAAATCCTGTCGCAATGCCATTGTAAAATATGAATCTTATACATTTTAGTCATATTTACTCAGGACATTCCAAATTCCGACTTAGCGAAATGAATTTTTTCAGCATTCATATGACCTTATCCTCTAGAATATTACACTGTATATTAAAAAAGGTCAGAAGTCCAAGACACTGTTTTTAACTGACATCACACACAGCAGATGACATTACTCTTACAGAAGCTCCCACACAATTTGACATAACCCCGCCATAAAGCATAATATGTGGGGGAACTTAGACAAAATTTCTGTACTGTAAACGGCGGACAACGTAAAATTAACGTACTTGCTAGCTTAGCTTGTCAGTAGCACTGCAGGCATTCTGAGTGGAAAGCGGTATTGTTTCCTGATAGGAAAAAGACAATTGGGACACAATGGAAAATGAAAATATTAATGTAAAAAAGTAGCTTAAAATAACCTATTTCTGCATAAAAAGTTGGCGTGTAAATGGCACTGGCTTCGTAGAATGACCCATTCACTCCAACACCTATTTCCACTGGAAGTAATGGGCTGGTGAAGCTTCATGAAACTGTGTGCTCATCCTCTGAGCTCAGCAGGTGGCGCTCTTGCTTTAAAAGTGACATGAGGTTTAAATGAAGTAGTTGTTCCTAGCAAAAGCATTCACAGCAACAAGTGTCATGTAGCGTAGCATGAAAATAAAGACACTGTTTCATGAAGCCTCACCAGCCCATCAAGAACTGCATGTGCTCACAGCAGCTTTTGTGACTCTGTACCATTGACTTCTCCATTTCAGACAACACGGCTCGATGAACCTGGCATCATATTTCACTCCCCAGTCCAGCTTTCACATGTTTTGTCACCTTGCTGATGTGATGATGAGCACGATAACATTACAGAGCAGATCACTATTGTGCTTTTCAGTCTTTTTTGGAGTTTTTTTTCTGACATATTCATTCACTGAAGTGTGACTGAAATGTTGTCTCAACAACTCACTTCATCCTTCTATGGTCCTTTCCTCATAATTCCAACAGAAGAGCAGAACTATACTTCAGAAACACAGTAGTTAAATGCAAATAACTTGAAGCTGGTTACCTTAAAACTGCAGTCCAGTCTTGTTGAGAGCACCACTGCTTGTTGGAGGTGATATAAAGTGTTACAGACGCACTCCCTCTCTATATGGTCTCTGGGTTGCAGCATTAAGAGATAATACAAGTATGAGTTTACCACGAGTTCATGCCTGAAGGCCTACCCTGGATATACGTCTTACATAGAAGAATAAATATACATTAAGCTATTTTATACATTTCTGGTAACATAAACGTAGAGCTTTGTTGAACTGATACTCAAAAGAAACTGGCTTAAAGGCAAGAGGTTAAGATCATAGATGTTTTGATTCATAAATATTCTGACTACAACACACAGCTTTTTAAATCCATCACCTGACTACAAAAAGGAGGACGCTAAATATACAAAGTTTACATTTGTTCGTATATATTTCAGGCCTAGTGGCGCGGACTGTA
The DNA here is from genome assembly GCF_027744825.2 of Synchiropus splendidus. Lineage (NCBI taxonomy): Eukaryota > Metazoa > Chordata > Actinopteri > Syngnathiformes > Callionymidae > Synchiropus > Synchiropus splendidus. The sequence goes on from NC_071337.1 coordinate 13,099,489, forward strand.
AGGCAGTCACGTCCGACGCATATATATATACTACAAACATTTCCCTGCGTAGAAACGTGTCCACGTTCGGTTGGTTCCACCTTCGCTCTGCTTCAGTTGGATACTGCAAAAACGTCACCCTCTTCTTGGAAAAAAAGCGAAGAGTCAGGCAGGTTTGATTAAAAAAAGACGCCTCCTGATAAGAAAGCAAATGTTCTTCTGTACATGATAAGATCCAAACTGACAGACTCATCCTCACGTTTCCAAAAGCACATGCAGAACTGTTGCACATCGATGCTCCACAGACACACAACAGATGAGTACTTGATAGAATAGAACCTTATCCCCACTCTTGGTCGCTCTGGGGACTAAAGGAGTGTGTACAGAGCTCGCTCATGATAAAAAGTGCTGTACAAAAGCCTCTGGTAGATAAATATCTGAAGTTCATATGCTCATAAGTTACATTAATATTGTTGTTGTCTGCATGTCCCCATCTCAATCCAGAAAGCTTTTGACGTCACCCTCCATCTTTCATTATTGCACTTAAGAGACTTAAACATAAAAGGAAAGGTGAAAAACAACAGTGCACTCTTTCGTAGTACATTAATCCCATGCTGTCATCTTAGCAGCATGTACCATTCTGAAGTCTGTATTGGGAGTAATACCGTACGTGACGTCATCACGACGCCCCCAGGGTCGGCAGCTCATCGAGTCGCAGTAACCCAATATACAAAAGCGTGTTCACATCTGAAGTCCGCAAGTTTTCCAATTAAGATTTCAGGTTCTTGAGGAGAGGGGTGTCATGGAAGTGAGGAGCTGCAGCGCGCAATTCAGGACACGGTTTTGGATGCTTTAAAAATAGGTGTCAGTCTCACCATCCGAAAGCTGTGCCGAGCGCAGAGTGACAAGGTGATGCGCTGCAAAGCCTGTCGCACATCTGCATGACTTGCTCTAAAAAAGAAGTTTTAAGAACACATTTTCTTTCTTCAATTCGTCACCATTTCTATGGCTGGGTGATGCCGAAGACAAAAAAGATGCCTCAGTTTAAAGCTCCAGAGTTTGGCTCCACTGGATAAGAGATTATGACCCCATGAGGCGGTGATCAGTTTCCTTTCCTAAAAATTACAACAAGAAAATTGCAGTTTTCATGCAATCCTTGCCGCTACAGTGGAACAAAGTAACACTCGCAGCCCACCTTTGTCAGGAAGCTTAAATCTCACGCAAGAAAGTTCAAGCAGCTTGGATTAGAACCTGAATTGATCAATTTGAACAGACTAATGTGAACACATCTTCATATTGAGATGCTGCAGCTCTGTCATCCCTCTTCAGGTCAGTCGTCATGTTTCTAGTGAGTTGACCATGATCATCAACACTGTCGTCACTTCATGATGGCGCAGCAGCAACATTTACATGGAAAGAAATATTCTTCAGCCTAAAATGCACTTAAAGGTTTCATCATTTGCTGTGGACTAAATAAAAGAAAGGGCTTAAGACTAAGGGATTGTGCATACATTGAATACAGTAGATAGTTCATAAATACAACATTATTTCTCACATCATTATTATAATGACTATTGAATTGCACTTACTTATTAAATTTCACATTTTAGCAGACTTATTTCACTTGTTTAATATGATTCTATTTTAATTTGTATTATTGGAGCTTAACACCACAAGAAAATTAAGTCATTTGAAAAGTAAAAATAAAAAATGCTTTTACATTACTGGCCAAACACTTTGCTGATTCTGATTGTACATAATCTTTAAAATATACATATATTCCATACGCCATACTTTCTATAATCAAATTTAAATGCCGGTGCTCTATAATCTCCATGATCCATGTAAATGCTGCACTGCCAGACAAGGAAAGCATCTTGAAATAATAAGCAAGCGCTGTTCAAATGAAGCTGCCGAACGATGCCACTTGTAGGTCAAAACATATTTGCTGGTTACGTAGTCAGTAATGAGCAGAAGAAGACTGGCTGTTGACTGGTGCTCATGGCGATGATGTCATGCTTTGTGCTTGAAAAACTCGAATTGTTGCTTTGAAGGTAAAATTGACAATCATCGTTTTTGCAACACGTCTACACATTAAGGTTCAGATAAATGATTATGATCAGTATTGCCATTCTTGAGGCGTTGGCTTTTGATTCTACCTGTGCAGGTGTTTCTCTGTTGGTCCTCGCGCTAGATTGATTGTCACGTTCTGGTGCAGGCAATGTTTGTGCAAACGTATTATCTTTAAAGAATAGAGTGACTAGAAGCCTTCTGTTGTCCTGCCACAGCTTCTCTTCGGGTAGTTTTCGATGGTGGAACTGTCTTCTTAAACCCGAGTCACCATCAAGGACTCTGGTCAGGATCCTGGGAGGCCCCCATAGCCCTGGCTGATAGACTGAAGGGACAGAAAACACACAACATTTAACACTCAGTAGTGTTCCGTACTTAAAGAGCATGTTCATCCTCAGCACCAGCTTCAACAGGGATGAATGGAACATCGGCATAAAAATGGAAAACAGGCAGCGCAAGCTCCACAAACACACAAAGCAACAAGATGGCAGACGAGACTTGCTGGAGGAAAGCAGGTGCCTTCAGGTTCAAATGTTTTGCTAGTTCATTTTTAATACGGCTTCTTCGTAACAATGGTGCACATAGGTGGACACAGCCATGCGATAAGCTCAGATGGAAGCCTGATAGCTTGACTAACAGTCCACTTTCAATCAGCCTGATGCTGCTCCTTTTGATCACGACAACTAGATTTGCTGCTCATCACAAATGCTAACTGCTAATAGAATTCTTGCCTTTTATCTTTGTCATGAATTGAAGCTAGGTGAAGTGCTAATGAAGCCAAGAAACGACTGGTGTCCTGATGAGTACCTGCTGAGATCTGACCTACTCACTCGCGTAATCCAAGCCCGTGTTTTCCATACACTGTGCCACAAGTTAGCTGTGCCAGTTTCACAACTTTCCCGTATTTGTCTAAATAAATTAATAGTGTTCTGCGATCGTCCAGTATCTCTAGTAACATTTCTTTTCAAAGGTCCGTGAGGATCTATTTCGGGAAGACCAGGGCACTTTCAAGAGAACATTGTCCCTTCATACCTCACCAAGGAGGTATGGAGCAGGCGTCCTGACTGAATGCTACAGTTACCTTAACTGGCTTCTTTCAAATATGGAAGAGCGTCCTACTCAATAGCCTCTTTTGCTGATGACCGACGCTCTCACCTCACACCACCAGGGAACTTATTTTGGTCGCTTTTATTCTTTTTTTCACTACCCAAAGCTTGTGACTATAGATGACATTTGTCTTCTGGCTCAGCTCATTTGATAAAGCTAAAAACGCTGCGGAATCTCTTCACCAAGAGTGGGATTGTTCACCCACGAATAGGGAACGTGAGCTGGGTTTTGACCTTCATGAAACAGGTTAGTTTTACCCTGCTCATGATGGGTTGTTGCAATACTCATTTGTTAGTGGAAGGGAGACAACTGCTTCTCAACCTGGAGTAACTATTCCACTTGCTACTACGAGTGATCTCAGATTTGAAAAGGCTGACAGAGTTTTCATGTTGTGAAATGCCTGTATCGACAATATCGTACGTTTATTTTCTACTCTAAAGGTAAGAGGAAAAACTGTCTCTTAAGTCTATGTCCTGCAAATAACATGTCAATCTGAATGATTACTCATGGCAACTCTATCAAACAGGTTAAGAGCCATAGCCTGGATGGATTAACCACAATGAATGAGTGAATGAACGTCTCAGATGTTATATAAACAGCTAAACGGTGCGACGAGTGGGCTAATCCTCATTATCAGGTGGTGAAATTATCTTGTCTCTGCAAGTCTTTATAATTACAGGTTGTTTTCGTTCCCTCTCTTATGTCACTGTAAAGCAAACGGAAAGTTGTGTCCCAAAAGTTGGTGAGCATCAAGCTGTGACAGAGAAATCTTCACACACAGCCTTACAATCCCATCTAAATGGTGCATTCACGACACTGAGCCCAGAGGAATCGTGACACTGCTGGTGAGTCACATGCTTCTCATGATGAACGCTTCCTGTGCCATGATCGTACTATTTTGAGCTAAATCATGTGCCCTTTTGGTGCAGAAAAGCAAGAAATGACAGACTAGCTTAACCTCTTTAAGCTCCATTCAGCACTTAGTGTCTGGATTAGAAGTCGTCCCTGCAGCAGGCATGTGCGATGGTGAAATGTTACGTGACATAAATGTGTGCTGAATTATGAGAGTCGGTGGTGAAGTGAATGGCAGCCCTGCTCTGACTCTGGATGTGATGTAAGAAAGGTGCAACGTGTTTTTGCACATGAGCGTTTTTGCAAATAGGGATGATAAAAGACTCAGGCACAAACCTGGTCTGTGAGGATTCGAGGCTTAATATCAGGAATGGCACCCACTCTCAGCTCATCTTCCACAGCCATGAGTCTAACAACAGGGAAATAGAAACAAACATTGCGCTTGACAAAAAAGAATTATAAAGCCATATGAGGATATATAATAGACATGTTTCTGGGTTTCCGTCGTCTTTTAATGTCATTTTGGATCCTCTGAGTTTCCAGGTAGCAGGTAGATGAATTTTATGAACATGAAATGAGAATACATTTCAGGTCATTGCAGATGACTTTTATAGGAGCTGTTAACCATTTTAATGGTTATAGTAGCTTCTACAGTGATGTCCAACACTCCTGACAGAGTACTGGTTACAATGATCCAAGTTCTTGTATTTAGAATTGTCCAAAATGAGGAGGTGATGTATATTAGGTACATATCACTGTGACACCTCCTTCACCACACTGGACACTTCTTCAAGACATATAGGAGAACAGTCTGGTTTCTCATTTATTATTATTATTTATCATTAATTATCTTTCGTCTTATGAGATGTTTTTTATATATATCTTTGGTTAAGTTCATTATTTATATGACTGACACACTTCAAACTGTATCTTAACTATAGCAAGACAAAAACAATAGCTATGGTGTGACTTGCTTGGGCAACAGCTCTTTGTTGCTCCACTATGCTGCAATGTACTGTCTCCATCTATTTTAATAAAGGAAGGACTGCAGCAGCGCTTTAAGCGACAACAGGACCCAATATACTCGGCCACCCATGTGTACACACGCCTTTTCTATTTTTTTCTGCTGCCTCTCAAAAGAAGCTGCTTCAATCAAAATGAATGAGACCACAAATATGGAATTATTAGACAGCCGTGTAGAAGCTTATAATGTTTGCCGAACCCCGGACTTCAGGAACTCATCATGGGATATCATATAGTAACATACGCCGCAAAATATAATGGAAAAAATGTTCGTATAAAATAATGTCCTTCTCTATTTCACATGACGGACGACCATATTGGTTGGTAGGCATTTCAAACTAACAGCCAATAAGCCACATCTGGCCACTGAAACGGTCCACAACATACTGTGTAATATTTTTAGCCTGCCTGTAAATAAGCACTCGCATCAGTCTTAGTACAAGTACCGTAATACAGTACACAGCAACAGTTGAACCTCACTATATCACACATTATGAGATCCAAAAGGACCAAGCACACTCCACTGCATTGAATGTTAAATTCAATAAATGTAAATCCTGTTTGTCACACTGTATTTATAGTTTTTATTTTGACGTGGTCGGTGTGCTAAAAAACACAGAGAGAATTGAACTCACACTTTTAGAGATGATTTCAATTGCTTTTTTTTTTTAATCAGCAGCAAAAAATGTCCAACATTGTGAAACAACCACTACTATTTTACACTTTCTAAAATTAGCACTTTGAAGAACAAAAGATGTGATCAAGGGTCTCTACTTTTTGGTTGGACGATTGACACATCCGTCATGTTAAAGCAAATCCTTCATCTGCAATAGTCTAAAATAGAAAAAAAAAAAAAAAAAACGCTCCCTACTAAAACATAATGAAGTTATTTATCTGTTGTTTGCAGCCTCTGCTTGAGATAAAAAAGAACAGCACTGAACAGTCATTTAGACACATAAGAACTGATCATCAATCGCAAAGCAGATTAAGGACTTTACAACACATAATTAAAACATATTGCTTTTTGCCCATCTGTCTGTATCATTATTGCTCTGAGGTAAACAACATTATGCAATATCTTTTTTTTTTATCTTGATGTTTTCCTGCTTGGATTAGTCTCTTCCCTGCGGCGTGTTTATGTCTAATGTGGTGGCGTCTTGTTTGGATATTTGGTTTATTAAGCAGCAGCCTTGCGATTTTTCCCTCTTACAAGCTACACAAAACACAACTGAACATCCATTCTAGCTCAATTCATGATGCACTGAGTATTGTGCACAGACAGCTAGAGATTTAAGTTTTGTAAACACTGAATTGTACGGCAGCAGCTCGAACCAGATCTTCCCCCCAACCCCTCCAGCTTGACCATTAATCACCTGTTAATGATGCCTTTGATTTGGGAATCCTTCTCCATTTGCTGTTGCTTCAGGCGGCGCTCGCTGTCTTCCAGTCGGCACTGATACTGCTGCAGGATCTTGCTGGTCTGCTGCTCCTGTGACAGAAGACGCTGCTCGTACTCTTCCAGCTTGCGATGGGACATCTTCAGCCGCTCTTTCAGGGAGTGGATTTCTTCTTCATACTCTCTGACCTGCAGCACGGCACAATTTTAAAACAATTAATCTTAATAGAGAGATTCTTACAACCAAATTCACTTCACTAAATCCTTAAGGTGCGTCATTTAAAACAGGCACCAATGAACAATCGAACTGTAACATTTTGGGGCGAAAGGATAAGTATTGTTGTACTCCATATTACTTGATCTCAAGATCACTTTTTTAGGGTTTTGGTCTTGTTACAACCTGAAATGCATTTTTACTCAGTCATGTCTCGGCCTCTGCGGACTCTGGCTTTCTATTCAAAACCGATTGAGACTGACAGAGAAAACTCTCATAGTTGGCTTTTTGTTCAGTTTTGGTGTCTTTATTTATATTTATCAGGGGTCTGATACTGATCAACAAAAGAGCTACAGTGGGTCACCAATTTTTGTCACCAATAAGGTTACTGATTTTGAATTTTAATAATATTTAAACTGGAGTCTTAACACAGCCTTCATTACACCTTCTCTGGCTGCATAGTGGTCTGTTCCCCACAAGAGACTATTTCGCCACACCACAGTTTTGATCTACTTGCATCCAAACCGCTGTGCGTAACGTGTGCCAACAAAGAACATTACATTACTCCAGTAAGTCTTACCTGTATTTTGTTTAATACAATTGTCTCACTTGACTTTGCGACTAGTTCACCGACTGCAGCAAGCGGTTATGAAAGTGGAGCCTTCGCTATTGATGCAGGCAGCTGCGTATACTGCTTCAATCGCAGAGACAGATGCTACCAGCAAACTCATGTTGGTTAAGAATCATTTTACTAGTCATGTGGACATGAGCTGAATCGCATCTTTTCAAGCATTTACTTTCGGATCAGGCATTTATTCTGATTAGAGCAGTCTAGATAACCTAAGTACAGTAGTTCGGTGAAGAAACACCTAAATAAATAAAGTCAGAATACCGTCATTTAAAGTTTTGATTCTAGACTCTTGCCCATTTTTCCAACTCCCACACTCAGGTGGAACGACATGGTGTTACAGTTCACATCAGTGAGCAGAGTCGTGTACATGTGAGGCACAAAAAAGATTCATTATTCACAGTTGTTACCTGGCGCTTAACATTGAGTGATTTTTAACAACATGGTGTCTTGGCTGGTTCTTTTTCACTTGGCAAAAATAGAAAAACAGCACCAAGTTTGTTAAAAAGCAGCATTTCTTACAAGGAAGTCACTGTGAAAACAAATGTTCCTTCCCTACAGCCAAGCTGACTCACTGAGAATCTTAAAAAAAAAAAGATTATACGAAAGAACCAACCCGCTCCAGCCGTGATTCATCCATGCTCTTGGAATACTCTTTCAGCTGACCCTCTCGGTCCGGCCGCAGGCTCTCAATATCAGCTGAGAGATGTGGCATGTTGGACACCCAAGCGACCGTCCGCTCATTCAGTGCTGAAGTGTTCAAGGCCGACTGAGAGCCCTGAAACGACAAGCTTTCCAGTGAAAACGCCTCCGCGAAGGAAATAATAATGATCTGGATTTAACACGAGTAGCATATTTAAAAATTGTCTGAGTCTGGTGTTTACTTTTGAAGAGACATTTTCATCCTCATTCAGCGTGACTAAATTTATTCAGCACCGCCAAACATAGTGTTTTCTTACATCAAACACCTTCAAAGGCAGGTAATTTTAGAACCGCAAAGTGGATACTGGTAATAATGTTTTCACATGTGACAATAAAAACACCAGTTTCAGGAAATGAAATTTAAAGTTTAATGAAACAATGATAATACGAAACAATGTAAAATCAGGGTGATGGTTAGAAAATGTGACACTAAAAACTCATGATGTTGTCTCCAACATCATGGTTATGAAAAGCTATGTCTAACAAGCAGAGATAAGCGCTGAGAAGGTACCTTTGTTCATGTAATAGTTGTTTTGATAAACATATTTGTTTATTTAGATGGTGCTTTTTGCAAAGGTACATTGGACAAAAATGGGAAGTGTAAAAATTTGTAAGGCTTACTGTCGTGCTAAAACAATCTTTTCCATGGAAATGAAAGGTGAGGAGACACCGGAAGTCATGATCATTGTTACACCGGGTCTAAGTCGTACACTTTTGACTCAATTGTAACTCCAAAGGAGTTGCTTGCTGTGACTGACCTGTTTATTAATGACTGGTTTGAGCAGATGAGGTTGTGGTGGCTGCAGTTGGGATTGAGCCTTCTTGCTGCTTTTAGTGGGCGTGTCTGTCGACTCCTCTGCCGCGGCTGGCTGACCCTGGTTCTCTTTGGCGGAGCTGTTCTGGTACGGAAGTCCCGGAGCGGGACTGTCCGTCGAGACCTGCTGCGGGTCCTGTTGCTGTGTCTGCTGCTGTTGCTGCTGCTGAGCTCGATGTTTGGGCCCACTGCCACTGAAGCTTGTGTCGTTCTGATCCAGCAGAAGGTTCCGGCTCTGTGGGCGCGCTTTTGGAGGCGTGGCCGTGGCTGGAGTGTTGATGGATCGCTGTGATTTGAGATGCTGCAGCTGGGCCATGGACGACTGGCGGACAGGATGGACAGTGGTGGGAGGTGTGGCCAGTGAGGCAGGGGTCCCTGTGCCTGTAGGGGTCTGAGAATTCACTCCCATCATGTGCTGCTGCTGAAGGGACTCCTAAGAAAAGAGTGATGAAAACAGAAAAAAAATAAAATAAAGTCACACTAAGCCTTCATATGGTGATGAAAATGAATTGGAATTGAAAAATGACTGGTCTTTTGATTTGCACTTAAAAGCTCAAAACAAGAATCATCACAATTTTATTACATATTTTAGGAGAATTAAAGGAACAAAATATGCATAAGAACCATCAAACATAATTGGGACTTAAGGGATTACACTGAATCATAAATAAGTGGTTTTATTAGACACCAAAGATTAACGTTGCACGGAATATAAAGCCTTCCTGGGGTCTAATCTGAGCTACATGATCTCTCATAAAACATATTAACCAGAGAATCAGAGGCACTTCTGCATGAGAATGATGACACTTACTTAGCTAATTATATACAACACATCTTTATAAAACCAAATTCCAGTTTCTTTATCCACAAATAGTGTCATTTTGCATTTTTACATTTTTTTCATTATAATGTAAAACTTCTATTTTCTTTCCCACCTTGTTTTATTTAATTACAGCTTTGTAATATAGCTTTTTTATTTCTCCTCACTCAGATGAATCGCTTTACATAAAAAATCTTGAAGCAAAATGAATTTTGTGGCATTACACGTACGATTTCTGTCACAGATATTTACTCCTTACATTAAATGCATACCTTAAATATGATGAGCTGCTAAAGCAAAAATATAAATAGCAGAAATATTATTATACAGTATGCACTCAATATGTGCCATGTAGTAGACATTTTAAAATGGAGGCAAATTTAATCACAGCGTTCCTTAAATGCGTACTTACAGCAATGTTTGTGTTTTATCTAATATTTCTTGATCCATGTTTTGAGATATCACAACCTGATTTCAAAACATACTAATTTAAATGATTCAAAACAGAGAGTGACAACAAGCCTCAGTAGCAACCATGTCTTCGTAAATACCAAAAGGACTTCAGCTGTTAGGTAATGTTCCCGGAGGTGGCACTACAATTACAGCGTCTGAATCACAACAATCATCTAAAACCTGCTTGTCCTCGTATAACATTGCACGACTGACGTTTAAATACGAACGAAAAATCCTTAATTCAAAACGCACTGTTCTGACCCCGACTGTTTTCTGAAAACAGGAATCTTGATGTTCCATTAAGGCCCACGCAGCGGGACCGAAATAGTGCAACAAGACGCAGTGACAGGATCATTAAACACTGTAATTTCATAGACGGGGAGTAGTACACTTCATCAGTGGGGCAGATCAGCGGCCACAGTCCGATTTGTCTTGTTCATTAAAGGAACACAAGGACTTTTCTCGGCACCATCGAACAGGAGATGGATTCTTTTTCAAGTTTATATGATTGAAAAAACTGGATGGAATTTGGTAAAGTTGACGCACTGAAGCACAAATGTAAATGTTGAATCCACAGAGTGACAATGCACCAATGAGTCAAAAATCCAAATTTCGGATCATAATTTTATTACATCACAGACAAAGCAATGACCAAATGAAAGGATTAAAAACAGCTCCTCTGCCACCAAGCTGATGTCTGACTAATGGACTGGAGGCAAAAATCCAACAATATCATCCTGCATCAACATCTGTTTATTGCACTCTTTGCTAGTGTTGTATTCGACACCACCCACACAACCCCAAACTGAGCAGAACACACTGTACACAGATCAGGACCAAGGCTTTGAGACCTACAGTCTAGACCTAGACCAATGCAAGATGCGAGACCAAGGCCGAGACTAAACTGAATACAACAAAACTAGAACAGGGCTCTAGTTCCAACCGTTCAAGCACATGTTAGTTAGCCAATCGGGTGTGAGCTGAAACAAACAGCACCAGACTGACAATCAATTGTTTATAGTGTTAAGACTGTGCTCAACATTTTTATGGCAAAACTTTCATTTACACTTTACTTGTATCTTCTTTGGAGTTGAAATAAAATATATTATTTTTATTTTATGATATTTTGACATGTTGTTATTATATTTATTTTATTCAGAATTGTATTCAGTTTTTCTTATTTTCTCAACAATTTGCATCAAGTGTATTTTTTTTCTTTAGTAGTAGTTGGACTTTTCGATGAAAAGAGTAATAAATCAATTCTATTGAATGGGCGCCAGACCCATTTGTTCTGGGAAAGGTGGGCCCCAAGATCAAAAAGGTACAGAACGCCTGGTCTAAACCACTTGGTGCCTTTCTCACATCACCCATTGTATCAGTGTTGCCTCTTAAGAAAAGTCTTTCCTGGACCAAATTGCTTATTGACTTACCTGAAAACATTGATGTGTTTGGTGTTGGCCGACATCAGGTCATTTATTGCCTTTCCAATTCTCGTTTCATTGTTAAATGTGAAAAGGTTTACTCACTTGCTCAGTGTCATTCAGTTTCTGTATTTTGTAGCACAAGATGCAATATGCAGAAGCCATAACAGGGGACCTACCTGAACCTGCAGTGACAGCTGGTGCCAGACAAAATCATTATTTTGGTTCTGTCGAGTGAAGTCATCGCTGTAGCTGTGTGAGTGGACGATGCTGGGCTGCACCAGGCTGCTCTGTGACCTCAGGGCGGAGAGGTCCTCGCTGCGTGAAAAAGCACTGTTGCCAAAGGCCGGTGCATAGTCGTGATGACCGTTCTCAGCCTCAGGAGCCAGCAGCAGAGGAGGGGGAGGCTGGGCCTGAGACTGGGCCGGCGAGTTCTGCGCAGCCAGGTGAAACAGAGGGTTCTGGAAAGACAGTGGAAAGTGCATGGCTGCTGCCGCCTGCTGCTGCTGCTGAGAGATGGACTCAGTGGGCCCACCAATGTGGCCCATCTGGCTCAGCCTCAGCCCAGAACCTGACGCTCCACTTGGTAGATGCCCTCCCATGCGAAGCGGACCACCGAGGTTCCCGAAGCTGTGGCCAAGTCCAGCGATGGAGGCTTGGGAGGAGGTCAGCATGTCTCCAACTGAGTTGAGGTTGGAAATGCTGTTCATGCGGGAGTCTTGGAGGTCCATCATGGACACACTTTTGTTCACGCTGTGGACCTGAAAATAGCGCAGTTTGTGTCGTTCAACATACAAATAACACAGAATATAAAGGCTTTCTAGACAGGTGTCTGATGGGAAGTGGTGTGAGCATTTACCTTTGGGTCTGGCTCAGTGATGTCAGAACTGCTGGTGCAGTACGCTGGGCTGGAGCGAGCGAGTGGCGGCCGCGTAACATAGAACACTTCCCTTGATGAACGGAGATCTCGTTCTGCTTGACGTCTCATATTCAGGTTAGATGACAGCGACTCTACAGCAGATGGCCCGGTCGGCGGAGAGGGGAGACGGGAAATGTCTATAGAGCTTCAGTGACAAACGAAAAAAATAAAGACTCATTTGACGTAACAAAGCAGAGCGGGAACTTCACTGTCAACACTGTCAGATAGGGAACGTTGTAGTTAATTAGAGGGGCTGCCTGTCAGTCAAAGACATTCTGAAAGTTGCCAGATGTTTGATGTCCGTCTTCTTCCCTTGATTTATTAAAACCTTAATTAAGATGAGGTTTACAGCCTCTGAATTTGTTCCCAGAAGACACACCCTTAAATAGCAGAACCTAAAATGGCTGCTCTGATATTTAATTACATAGAGGTTTCTCTGAAAGCTGCTGTGTGAGTGGAAGTCCCTTGATAATAGCACAGTGTCGAAATCACTTGCAACGTAGATGAGAGACACTTCGGAACAGATGGCACGTTTGTTCCTGATTGATTATATATTAGAAAAGCCAGGAAATAAGAACTTGGAATTCTTTCTTAGTTTCTTCTTCTATTTAACTTTCTTTTAAATCCACTTTGATATCACCTGGTAGCCACCATTTTCTAAAATGACTTTTGCTTCTTTACAGCTGTTGAGTGTAACACTGAAAAAAAAAAACATTTGTATTATGTTTCTATTATATAGTACATTACTTACTTTTTATAAGTAGGTCTTGGCATATATGTATTTGTTTTTACCTGACGGATTAAAAAGTATGAGTAAGTGTTCCAGAGTTTTATTAAGGCATGAAAGGCTCATAATTAGTGCATTACATTGCATTACACTAGTTTTTGACCATAAATAAATACAAAAATAAATTATTAGTTTATATTTACATTAGTGTATTTCTTATTATTGTAAAGTATTTTAGATTAATTACCGTTTTCGATCATAATCCTTCATAAATGTGTTTTGTCCAACGATAAACAGCACAATGACACTGCAGTAGAATTTGTTACACAGCCTTTTATGACAGTTCCAGTATTTAACATGCCACATAATGCAACTTACTTTCTGCTCACGCAGTCATCTTAAACATGCAATTCAATCCCGAACACTAGGAGCGATTACCTGTTGAGGTCACGCATCATAAGGCTTTGGAAGTCAGAGGACATCATCCGGTTGAATGACGGCCGAGAGAAGAGCCGGTCCTTAGGTCGGTCTGGCTGGTGATTTGTTGGCATGTGAAGCTGCGGGTTCCTCAGAGCCACACTGATGTCATTCAGCAGCCGAGGCAGAGGTCCTAGTTTGAGGATAGCATCCTGCAAACAGACAGGCAAATCTACCTTCAGCATCATCCCATACATGTTTCTGAATGCAACTAACCGTGAATTAATAACGCTTCATCGCTTTCTAATATTTCACACCAGAATGATCAAACAGAAGCTGAATCCGTACACAGAAGCTTTAACATCAGATAGGCAGTGCTCAAGTGATGAGTGAACTCTTGGCTGCACCCTTCGGGTTTTTTTTTTTTTTAATATTTACATTTTTGTCCAGCAGCAAATTCTCATGAAGTTGCCATCATCATCATCATCGATGTTTTGGTTATGATAAATAAGTATAAACGACCTAATAATTGGTATGGCATTGAGTTAGTAGAAAAGGACCAGAAGGTATTAAAGCAGCAACAGGGTTGAAGAGTGTAATTCTAAGCTGCTGTTGACAAAGAATAGCAAGAAAAACAAAACCAGGACATCACATTCTAATAATTAATGATTCTGAAATTCCAATTAAAAGTAAATTAAAAAACTGCGGAGTAATCTCTCAACCCCATCTATGAAACCAAATGAAGAGTGGGAATTAATATTTAAAGTCATTATAACTCAATATTTTAAGCTCAGTGTGCCAGTGTTTCATCAAGTCACACTCATTTTGTGAGTTATTAATCGGCCGACCTACCTTGCTGAGCTGACCCATGACCTCCCACAACAAGCTGTGCAGCATGGACAGCTCTCTGCCCAGGTCGATGTAGCCCTCAAAGCCTCCAGCATTTCCTCCAGTGTCCATGTTGGAAATTTCATAGAGAAACTGTTGCATGGACCCCCACTCCATTTCCAAAAATTCATTCATGAAATACAAGAATTCTTCTTTTGGGCCAAACCTTTGTGAGGAAGGCAACAATGAGGAACACAACAAACCAATAATAACAATCATCATCAAAATTATAACAGAGTCAACGCAAGTGGAACTTTCAAAAATGGAAAAAAAAACACTGAATGGGTGCCTTGTGAGGGAGCAAAACAATTCAGAGAATATGGATATCAGTAAACTGGACTGTCCTTTCCATTTACCTTAGAGAAGGCACAGCATGGTGAGGATAAATAAAGCTTAAAGAATTCATGCTCCTCTGCATGGAGAGGACACAGTTCAGTATCTTTTCTGAAAATTCTCCTGGATGCCCCCAAAGTGAGGTTTTCAGGGCTGTCCCACAGGGAGACAGCTCAAGGGCAGACACAAGGGAGAATACGTTTCAGTTATCCTTGGAAGACCTCTGTATTCTCTCAGCTGGGCGACACTTCTGAAGAGAGGATAGTCTGGACTTCTTAATCTGGACTCCTCCTCAACAATGAGATATGCCGAAAAGTGGAGTTATTTTATTCATTTTTTGTATGACTTCCATGAAGAGATTCATATACAGTAGATCCAGAGCCTCCATGCATGAAACTGTTATAAGGATGATTAAACTACACAATAACACATTAATAATATACATACATACATCTTCAGTTAACCACCGCTTAGTCCTGTTCAGGGTTGCGCAGAGTGCTGGAACCTATTCATTATGACTATATTCAATATAATTCTACTCAATAGTCAATACATTTTTTTACAACGATAATGCAGTGTTTAATCTCAGGAAGACTGTTGGTGGTTTCACAGCTGCATTGAAATGACTGTGTAGGTGTGATGTTTCTTAGTGTCAAATTTCTCACATCATCCTCATCATCAAGCAGGGCAGACTCACTTGCTGAAGCTTGCCAGGTTCTGCATCACCTTCGCGATGAGTGTGAGAGTGCGGGAAGTGCGCTCGGCTGGATATTCCTGCATCAGGTTGAACAGTGATGGGGACATGATGGCCGGACACATGAAGCGAAGAAATAGCGAGGAGCTGATGAGGCTGTCAGCGAGGTCATCCCGTCCACGCTCCACACACCTGGCTCTCCATGAGGCGAACACCTCTTTCAGCTCACGGGGAAAGATGCTGTGGCGAGAATGTTACCAGGTCAACAACCGCAAGAGATAGAGAAGAAAACATCTGAAAAATTGATGGACTGAAATCTAAGCTGGAGAGAGGAAGGTGAAACTGACCAAAACTCTCAATAAGCTTTAAATCCACCCGGCACTAAAACAAAGCTGTTAACAGCTGTTGAGTGCTTTGGTCCCTCTAGAAGCTTACATGTTTGACAGATGTCATCCACATAGCTATAAGTGCATTAGGAAGAAAACAAAAATGGCCCACAAGATTGTCACTTGAGGGACTCAAAGTGGCCAACTCAGGCACAAGGAACAAAACTTTTATTTCTAAAAATGTTTCCCAGCAATCTCAATATTCCCGGACGTATTACATAATTGATGCTGCCCTTTTTCGCTCGATTAGACGCTGCAATAATTTCTGCAGCGAAACGTTGTGAGAAAGGCAATCGTTCTTCTACCTGATGAAGCCATTTTCGGTTCAGTGAAAAACAAATACACATACTTTATGAGACAAATACAGAGTTATAGCGACGTGTGTTGAAAATCAAAGCCTATTGTGCTCCAATTTGCAAATTGTCTTTTCTGCAGTATAAATACTCTAAACATGAAGCTTTGCCCCTTTCTGGCATTCTTCATATTCATGAGAGCCGCTGTTGTTGCTGTAAAGGACAGCTACTAGTTGGAAGAAACATGAAAGATGCAAAATGTTAAATAATGATGAAAAAAAAGTAAGTGTAGTAACACTGTAACTGACAGTAGTTGAAAGAAACATGAAAGATGCAAAATGATAAATAATGATGAAAAAAAAGTAAGTGTAGTAACACTGTAGCTGACACTGAACACTTAGTAAGCAGTATACATTGGGGCTGATAGATGAATAATTACTATATCGCTATCAATACATAAACCTTCAAGATATTAATATCGCAAAACCAAGCCTATGTAGAGATATGAAAATTCAAGCAGTTAATATCAATTACAGTACATCACAATTTACCTAGCTCGTCCAACATGTAAAGCGATGGCAGAGGCAAAGGTCAGTTTTGTGCTCGCCCTCCAATGTACAGCTAAGACCAACCACCCAGTGTGATATAACGTAACAGCATAATTTAACCTCTGTTCTGGTGTTCTTCAATGTCATATTAAAAAACTGGGTAAATAAACACTAGTGCAATTGAAGAAGTTAAGTATGAATAAAGCATTTAAAATTGAGTCTTGAATATAACTATTTTGAATATCATGTTAAAAATGCATCAGCCATAATGAGTCTTATCCTTATACCGAAATATGATTTTTGTCTTCTTTTATGAAATGAATATATTTGAAGAGGGACGGTTTTATTCTTTTAAAGAGATCATTAAAATGTACATTATCTAGACCATAGCTATTTCTATTTTAAGAACAAACAATGGCTATTGAAAAAATGTAGAGTGCTGTGTAGATCACTGACCAGAGGGAGTTAATAATCTTGCAAAGCAGAAGCTCAGAGCACATGCGGAGGTTGGCTTGATGGTCTGCAAGAACGGACGGGGGGACACGCATGGGGTCCACTTCGCAATTCTCCTCAGATTCATATAAGGCTCGGATAAAATCACCTGCAAATAAAGAACATTTTTTTATGATTTCAATACATTTACTGTTGGAAAACAAGTATGTTTAGCTTAATAATGTGACAAATAAATAGTCAGTTATGGGTAAGAGATCCACCACAACAGTGAGCAAATACAGCATGACTGATTGGTCTCATTAGTAGCAGGCGTACCGATGGCATCCTTGAGGTATCTGTGACCTATCAGTTTAAGATATTCTTCCACAGCCTTGGTGGCGAGAGTGTTTTCTCGGAAAATTAAGTGTTCGCGGTCCATGAATCGATCCACCTCACACATGGCCATGTCTGAAAGAAACTCCTGGAATGAAAGTTGATAGAGAGATGCAGACATAGGTCATCGATCAAAGACAAAACAGGATCCAAGAATATACACTGAAAAGGTCAAAGTTAACTGTGTTGTTACAGCAAAATATAACTGAAATTCCTGTGGTGATAAAAAGCAATGGCACCTGATGCCACACTTCAGATAAACAGCTATTATTAGAGTATTTTGGCAAATTTTTAAATATAATTCACCTTTTTAAATATTATTGATAGAAATATATGACACTTCAACCTTAAGTGTAACAATCTTAGCCTTAATAGAATCACCATATGCCTCAAACCAGAATTCTAGACCACTGTTGCAGGCTTTCAACTGGAGGAAAAAAAATGAAATAATGGCAGGGACTAAAACCCTGGGGACATTTACTTCTGAGACTCATTACAAAACATGACGCCAAGAAGATGTGGAGTACACTGCTGCACTATGAAAAGAGAATAAAAAAATCTTTCACAATATGGCAGAATTAGCTGTCTTTCTACTTAAAACAGTCTTTAAAAATGATTTCCTGCATGACAGCGATAAGTCTGTAGTCCTTGACTTCCACTCATGTAGAGCCAAGAATCATCAATTCATACCCAGAAAACAAATAAGAAAATGAAATGTAATAAGTCAATTTTCCATTACCTTGGTCTTCCCTGTGCTTTGAAGAATGTGCACCAGAGCAAACGCCACCTCTTCTTTGCTCTTCACGCTCAAAAGCGGCTCCAGAACGGCACAAAGTGTTCGATAGTTGTTGGTGATGTACTCAGCAAACTCTTTATACAGTTCCATCGGGAGAATGTTCATTGTCTGGTAGCGAGACTTGACACGCAGAGAGGCGTTGATCACTTTGGCACTTCCAACGCCTCCACTTTTAGCCAAAACGCTTGACTGGATCACTGGGTACCATTGCTCCACAAACTGCCGGCCAGTAATGCTGGAAATGGGGATGCTGACCAGGCCGAGGTATGTGCTTTTCTCCTGGATTTAATAATAGACATGGTCATTTGGTTTGTAACCTGTCAACAGACAATCTCACAGTGGTTCATTACTTTGCGTCTCTTCTTGTCCGTTTCTTTGTAGAGGTGTAAACGAAGGCTACGGATGGTAGGCAAGTTGTTGAATTCGAAGTGTTCGCCCCAGAAAACGGTGTCGGTGCGAGGTTTGCTGGTGGTGCGGGCGTACAGCATGTCATCCAGACACAGCTCACAATAGTAGCGCTTCTTGGCTGGGAGGTCTCGAGCCTCGATGATCCACAACTTCAGCACGTTATCCACTCGCCTGCTGTTGTCCTGGAAGGGCAAAGATGAGTTCTATGACTGGATTATACCAGCCCTTACACACATCAGTTATTAAAACACCTTTGGCTCAAAAACAGAAAGTCCATTCTACCTTGTTGGGTTTCACAGCCCGCTGCAGGTTTTCAATCCATTTGTCCCTCTCAGAAGCAGAGCGGCAAGCAAAACATTTGGTCCCTGAATTGGTGGTAACCTGCAGACACAAAGACTCATTTATCGAGCACAAATGCTGATTCATCATGGCTCACTTTAAACTGCTTAATCTTTGCAATGAACCGGCATTAATAAATCCACCATGTAGACCTGAGATATTACAACAGTCAAACACAGAATAAAGGATAGGATCTATTGATCAGAGGAGTAGAACTATTGAAATGCTTTATGGGACTTGTAGTAGAAGTGACAGAGGAGTTCAATACTCTGGGGTCATTAAAAAATCGACACAAACTGGTCACATACAATCAAACAGAGGGCCGGATGTGACCCACAGTCCTTGAGTTTGACTCATACTCGTTGGTCTAAATATGAGTGAATACTACATCCATTGATAAAAATGATGGAACTGTGAAAATATATCAAACTCCTGACTTGTGGAGAAACATGCCAAACATCAAATTGTTATATCTTGGAGCTGCTGCTTTAGAGAGCCATTTTGGTTAGAGATCACAGGGAACATGAGCACAATATTTGGGCTGACAGTGGATGGCTCCCTCACCGCCATGTACCTGGGCAAACTTCCAGAGAGCCTTGTTTCTCATTTCTCATGATTGATCACTTTTGAAAATTCTCCTTGTGGAAACAAAAGCTTTAACATGGAAGTGGCAGCATCATATGATTTGAGGAAGCGTGTGCATCCTGAAATCACTGGAATATGTATGTTGGAAACGTTAGCGACACCAAAGAGATTAAAGGAGTTAAAAATAGAAAAGTCGACATCACAGACCTGAATGAATGCAGAACACATTTAAGTCAAGGTGTTCAGCATTGGCAAGACTGTCACCAGAGGAACGCAATAGGGTCTTGGGCATGTGTCAGTTTGGCACATCTAGCAGAATCATTGGCCCATAATGACTTGAATTTGTCCACAGGAAACAACAGGAACCCCAAGGACCTTCAATGTCAATGCCAGTCACGTGATTCCACCGCTCTTTCCACACCAGAGGGGTCCAAGGCTGCCATGGTGCGATCAGGCCCGTCATGGCCCGACCATGCACATAGATTATGATGTTGACACCCTTTTTTCGGGACTGTTAGCCATCGCCATGAAAGACAGAGACGGGCTGAACAGCATCATGTTTTTATTTCGATGTTGTTCTCTGACCAGTCATGGTTTTTATTTGTGACAGACTGACAGATGTCCAAGCCCAGACTCTCGCCAAACAAGGTTCTTGTTGCATGGAAACAAGACAGAATGCAAGTCCATCAGAGAACTCACACCAAGCCCGTGCCGCGGCCGTGCCGCCTCCACAAGGCTGCACCATGCCGCTAAAATAGGACTGAGCTCTAGTTTGATTCTTTTTCACCTCTCTGCTGCGGTGCCGGTTGTTGTTGAAAAGATTGTTCATGCAGAAAATCGTATAGCGTTCTGAAGCTTCAACATGACAACCCAGCCGGCAACACCGACTTAAATCGAACTAATCAGAGAAGTAGTCAACAGGAGATGCAGACATACTGTTCATCACATCCCTCTAGGACGGCGATGTTCTGAGGTCAGGTTCAGGTCCGAGCCTCCAGAGACAGGTACAAAAATGCAGTGGCAGAATGGGCCATGTATGCGCTCAGGCAAAAACAGCACATTGAGCACATGAAACTAAATAAAATGATTATAATATCATTGTGAAAAATGAAATAAGCAACATAAAAAAAAATAAAAATTAAAATGTTAACCCTTTGCCTGAGGAGGTAATCCACGATCCTGTTTGGCATGAGTCTGGGGTTTGGGGAGGAGGTAGCACTATCCTGCGGATGTATGGGGATTGTTTGTTTCATCACTCTTTAGAGCGACATTGTTCCCTTCTTTCAAAAGCATCAAGATGTGCGCAACAATCTCGTGACTGCCATGTTCCGCATTGTAATCAGATTTGTCATCCATTGCTGTCAATCTTTTTTGCGTCAATTCACCAGATGAATACATACTATCTTTTCAAATATCTTGATAATGGTTCCCTACTCCTGGAATATGGTTCTCAGTCCTATGCTAAATCCATACAGACCTTTACTGAGAAGAAAGTTTAAGCAGTATGTAAGTATGCACTTTCTCTACAGTATATTGACAGACCATATGATGGGACATGGTCGACTTCAAGGCAGTTATTCTCTCCTAAAATCACCTCAAAGCAGTACTCTTGTCCTAAAATGCTGGAATGGACCGGTTTGATGATGGCATCTTCGTCCAGGACCAAGTCCAAAGCCTCAGCAGCGCTGCTCGGCGAGAGAAGGGACTCGTGGGAGTGTGATTCTTTGAAACTCTGCATCAAACGTGTCCTGGTGAGAGAAAATAAAAGTGTTTACTTTCACAGTCTAGTTTTGAATATATAACTATGGACATCCTCTTATGAACAACCTGCAATTTTAATGTAATTTTTATTAAGAGTTTTGAAAAGAGAGAGAGGTATTTTTACTTGAGGGGATTGTTCAGTCGCCCCTGCTTTCACTGAATGTGTCACAAAAATAGCACACTTATTCATCTGAGCAATTCTTCCATTTCTACACAAAGAGGCATTATCTAATGGGTAAAATGGGTGTGAAGAGAAGCAACAAAGCAGGAAAACCCCACTGCATTTATAAAAATGAAGGGCTGATTACAGTTGATCGCAGGGTAACCTTTGAAACCCAGCAGCCCCTCGAAGCCAAATAAAAGAAGCCATGGAGGTGCAAAGAGCGCGGTAAGGCGAAGCAATCTGTCAAGCAAGCAAAGGTCAGTGAGTGCTCCAGAAAAAAAAGATGATTTGAGGGAAGCGTGTTCTTGACAGATTTAGAGAAAATAAGATGTCGGTCCAGACACAAGCACAGCAAACAAAGATTGAATCTGAGCTCACCAAAACACAACAATCACACTAAACATGCAGCTGCGCCTGAAACCATGAAAAGTAGAAAAGCAAAATATACAAGTAAAATTGATTTGACATTTGGTGAAAAGTGTTTTGGAAAACAGCCCATGTTGGCTTGGCATGTAAAAATCCAGCAGCAAACAGAAGAGAAGATTTTTTTATTTACGGTTGGACACCAATCAGTCTGGATTTTAATGTGCTTAAGTGCTTTAACCTTCAAGTCGAAATGTCAGCGGAAGAGAATGCAGTCAACTTTTTTTTTTGGTTCCAATTTCGGATGTTTTTCTTTTTTTATGTCTGCTGTGTTCTGATCGGGAGATTATATAAACCAGGTTACCATGGAACAGTCAGAAGAGAGTCAGAATGTGGTTAACCCATATTTAACAAATATGAAGCGTTATTAGAATATTAAGATGTTATATATAATATCATATCCACCAACATGAGCTTATAGTTTTTTCATTACATCTATGATTCTCTTATTGATTTAGCTTTTGGTTATTTCGAGATAATTACATCAAACAATGACAGAAAATCGCCCACAGCAATTAGTTGCAAAAAAGAACAGAAAAAAAAAAAACATTTGACAATTCACTAATCATCATTCTGCATAAATAACGGTTGACAGTTATTTATAATTGAAGCAACTTGAAGCACCAAGAATAAACAGGAGAAAATAAATGATCATCCTATTTCAATTCCAATTTGCATTGTCCTGTGATTTTAGAAGAATCCACCTGGTGTTTTTGTGCAGCATTTTGATACAACTTAATGAACAAAGGAGTCACGCAGTGAGGGACTTGAACTCCAGACACTAGAGGTAGCTGCACAATTTTCTACAACTGCAGAAAGCTGTTTCATTGTTGTTGCTAGCCTTTTGTAGGCAAAGTTGCTCAAGTAATACAAAGAAATGAATGACAGCAATCAGGTCTAGAGATCACTTGAGACTCAAAATCAATATACATACTTTTTTTTTTTACTCCCACTGGACTATTGAAATGAACAGATATCACCAAGTCCGAATTACTTTCTGTATCATATGAAATATAGCCATATTGTAATGTGATTGTTTGCGATACATTATTTCATTCTCTTTGTTTTGAGAGTTTCTCTTCTGAGCTTTGTTTTGGGCTTCTCTAAATAGACTCTTCAAGTGTTTATCCATTAACACTAAATTGTTAAAACACAGTGGACTGGATTTAGCAAACGCAGCAGCTTAAAAAAGAAAACAAAGAAGGTATTTAGAAAAACCACTGAAGGGCTAATTAAGAGCAAGCAGCATCTTGCTGAAAGACGAACGTTCCATGACAGCACGAGGCAAATGACTTTCAGATCAAATTCGCAGTCGTCATAGAGCAGATGCACCAGAACGCTTGAGCTAGAATTTGGACACTGAGGGTTTATGGCAATGTCAACTTTACACTTCTGAGCGAATTAAGCATGTGTGGGCAGAACTTAAAGCAGGCTGCGAGAGCAGCTGTCTGTGGCAGTTCAGGCTGCCAGAGATCAGCTGTGGATGGAGGGGAGGCTCTTGAATACAAAGTCACCCCTAACCTTAAAGGGTTCCACTCACACGTAAGTTCAAAGTCTTTAAAGGTCAGAGTTTAAAAATAGATTCAACAGTGTGGGGGCTCAGGGATTTATTTTTCATGCTGGTTGTTGTTGAATGCAGGACCCGAAGATTTATTTTCTAGGGTCTAAGTCTTGTCTTGTGTCAGTTCAACGCAAATGATTTTTCACTTTTCAATAGCCATTTCATTGGATAACCAATGTCACGAAGAAGGGGGTGAAGGCGTAAGCCAAATATTTGTTCGGGCGGAGATAAAATTATATATACAGACATCATTTTTTTATGCTGTCTATAGTTGCCCAACAGTGAAGTCGTCCCATAATGCACTTCAATAGATAACGCACTTAGAATAGTTTAAAACACTTTAAAAGTGAAATAACCATGGGTAGTCTGACTAACATGATTGAGATTGATATGGTTTGGACACGTACAGGGGAGAGATAGTGAGTACAATGGCAGGAAGAGGTTGGAACTGCCGGGCAAAAGGTCGAGAGGAAGGCCAAAGAGGACATTTATGGACGTGAGGTTTGTTGGTTTGAGAGAAGAGGAAGCAGAGGACAGGGTGAGATGGAGGAAGATGATCCACTGTGGCGACCCCTGAAGGGAGAAGCCGAAAGAGAAAGAAGAAGATTCTGACTAACATGGCTAGTTTTATACTGAACATGTCAATACAAGTGAATGCGTTAAGTTTACCTCTAACCAAATAAAACAATTACAAGTTCAGATATACAGAAAAAAAAACATCAAAAAGGGGCGACACAGCCATTGGTCAATCTTTACACAAATAAATAACAACAGAGAGGAAAAAGCTATTTGCTAATAAACAAAGACTAGTGATGGTTTGATGAGGCTTCATGAATCAGTGTCCTCATTTAAGAAGGTGGTGCTCTTGGTTTAAAAAAATATGTGAGGTCTTATTGAAATAGTTGTCAAAGGCCAAAGATTTTAGAGCACAGAGCGCCATCTAGTGGACTCTTAATATGAGGACAGTTTCATGAAGCCTCACCACCCATCACTGGTAAAGTAATTTAATACCTGAAAAAAATGCTTTCAGTTACAGCCATATATGCACATTTTTTTTACTGCAGCTTCCTTTCTTTAATCACACCAGCTAACTTTACTTATCTTTTACTCAACACAATGTTGGAGGTGCTTCCCCTACACCCGCCCCAAATATGTCCATTCAGTATCTCCTGTGGCTTGGAGAAAGTATACTGTCAGCACATCTATTCTATCTTGCTATATCTTTACATTTCCTCCATGACGGCATTTCCTTCAAGCACTGCATAAAATTTTGAT
The DNA here is from genome assembly GCF_027744825.2 of Synchiropus splendidus. Taxonomy (NCBI): domain Eukaryota; kingdom Metazoa; phylum Chordata; class Actinopteri; order Syngnathiformes; family Callionymidae; genus Synchiropus; species Synchiropus splendidus. The sequence goes on from NC_071337.1 coordinate 13,124,309, forward strand.
CACTGTGCACATTGACTCCTCAGGGGCGTGACCCCACGTCACAACGCTGGAAAATCAACCACAACAGCCTCCAGAACTGCTCCTATCTAAATAAAAATCAATCGATGGACAGAGAAACACATGAACCGGCATAACTATTAAGGAGTCATTAAGAAGCAGCAGTTTCATTGTCTCTTAGTCGTGGTTTCATAATTTCATGTTGATGATGTCATCTTTTATTGAATTTCTGGAGTGGCGTGATTAGATAACAAAGACAAAAGTATAGACATTTAAAAAACATTTAAAAATGTATTTTCTAAAAATGGTTTCCGAATCAAATTTTGTATCGGCAGAAATAAGCTCAAACATCAGGTGAAAGTATTCTATTGATGAGCAACCTGCTTGTTGCATTATGTGCACGGAACGGTTTTGAGCAACTGTAATGTAGGTTTTTAAACTTAAACCTTTCGTCCGTCGTCGCGATCTTATTTGGTCTCCGTCATCACAGATGTTCTGGTTCTGAATACAAACTGATGATGCAGTGCAGCAGGAACTGGTGAAGTGAAAATAACTACTCATCTGTTATTTGCATCAATTCATTATTTTGTCTGTCATTGATTAATCAAATGAATGTCTTAAAGTCCCAGCCCTTATCCAAATGTGTGTTAATGGAAATAAATACGGTGAAATGTGAAGACAAATAAGGAAATAGATGCATCAACTTTTAATCCTTAGCTAATTATGGCATCCCTGCCTAAGTTTTTACCAGTGACATTCAAACACTTGGCAAGTATCTACAAACTAAATGTTGTAAAAATGGAAGGTTTCACAGAGACTACAAGATAAAGAATCCAAAATGAATTTTATCCATGTTAAATGGACACTAAACTAAACTAAAATAATAAAAAAAAAATCCCAGCTGCCAGTACAAACAAAAGCATCCACACAATAACTGATGCCCAATGGCAGTTCAAAAACACCACTATCAATAATTCTGTCCGCACAACAATTTTAAGGTCCATTTTAATGACTTGTTCAGAATTCCACTGTGCTGACATAAATACTCTTGCGGCTATAAATATCAATATCAGCAAGAACACTGGTTGGACGCAGCAGGAAGGCTTGACTAAAGCCGTGCCTGTTATCCAGCGTGAGTCAGTGTGTGTGATAAGATGCTGCAGTCGGAAGTGAAGAGTGTCGTGTTGAATCCTCAGAGACTCAGCCGCATTCTGCTTTAGCCACAATGTAAGACCGTTCTGAAAGGTGTTTTTTTTTTTATTATCTTGCATGAGCAAAAGATCAGAGCAGACAAATGGCACACTTTACAGTAGCTGTAATGTACATCTGTTAGGAAATATTTACTTTGGTCCTGCAAGCCAAATACTACAATGAACACAGAATAAATTAAACCTTGGCATGTACATGAAACATTTGTTTATCACATGTGTATGAACTAGTAACTAAAAATGTGTGGCATGATTGACAGTGGATCTGCGCATCACTGTATTTCCTTTATTAATGAAAAACCTCAAAATCTCTGATGGAAATTCTGGATACATGTGCAGGTTTATCTAATAAAACAGAGGCTGACTGAGTCTCAGCAAGTACTTGTATCATTATTGAGAGACTCTTGCATTAAAAATGCCCTTTAAAACATATGAATCAAGAAGTCTCACTAATCCTGAAGCCACTAATCACTGAGGCTTAACAAAAGTGGGGCTACAAACCTAAAATTCAGACTCTGAGGCAATAGAAGATGGGCCACATTCAAGATCAGGGATGTAAGAAAATATTGATCTGCTTAAATATTGTGATTGACTGTGCGACGATGTATCTGTTTTTGCTGAAATATTGCAATACTTGATTGTGTGACATTGTCTTAATATTTTATGTAATTTGCTGCATTTGTGACGTGTTTACAATACTCCCATTTTCTTTTTGTACACTAGAGTTACTTTGTTGGACTATGAAATTTAACTCAAAGTCTAATTGGACTGGCAACACTAACAATATTTTACTGCATTATCTGCCTTAAAATGAAGTCCCTTATTAAAATATATTGTTGAATCTACAGTATCCCAGTATATCGCAATGTATCCTATCACCACTCCTGTATCTAGATATCTGGATTGATCGGCCGTCCGATTTATCATCACTAATATGGGAGTTTATGACATAATTTGCATGATCTGCCAATAAAATGACAAGTAAGCCGACTTTAGTGTCAATGAATTAATTTTAATAAGATGCTATTTATATTTATTCATGATGAGAAATGTTATTAATCTTTAAAATTTTACATCACAATGTAAAAATGGCAAAACAAGACAGGCATTTCTCTGGAAAATCACACAACTTGTTGTGAAGGTGCAGAATACACCTGCAGCTGAAACATTTGAGCCTGCAATCGTCCAGGAAAAGAACAACCTAGTTGCATTTCGCAACGTACACCCGCGGACTCAGACACATCATTACAACAAGACTTGGCCTCAAATCACTGCGCCGTATTTGAGAGCAACAAGAGACAACAGATGGATGCTAACCAGAGCTAACCGCAAGCAAAACCAATGCTAATGGAGTTTATTCTTTTGCAGCCGAGTTCAGTTGTAGATGACCGCAGGTCTGTCATGTTATAAGGCAACATTGTGGTATTCAACACATTATGAGTGAAGCTGATATTTTGGGTTTAATCGGTTCATTGTTCACTGGAAAGAGAATAAAACCTATTTATATTAAGCATTTTGCCTTTTTTATTGTTTATTTATTTCCTGCAAACGTTATATACAGTGTTGTTCAGTATTATTGTCATTTAGCAGGATTGTGTAAATAATAAAAAAGTGACTTCTGTGTGTGATTTAGTTGAGGAGAAAAAAAAGAAAAAAAACAATCTGCAAAAATCGACATCGGCCTGTTGGGACTTTTAAAAAAAAACGGCAATCGATATCAGCCAAAAACAATGGCGTTTGGTGCACCCCTACTCTTATTGCAAAGGTACCTGCCAATACACAGCCCTATTCCACAGCGGCCATGTTCCAGATCAATCACCGTGAGGATCTACACAAAAATGAATGCAATGTGAACAAATATTTTAACATTTTAGAAGCTACAAGCGAGAGCTTTCACCGCAAACGCTTCATGTAATCAAAGCTACAGTCTCATTGTTTGACCTGCATACACTGTGTTTTAGTTCTGTGAGTGGCAAGACTGAAAACAGGGAGAGGGAAAAAAGGGGAGGGCAACGGCAAAGAGGAAAAGGAGGAAGGGATGAACGGCAGTGACAGGCAGCGACTGAATGAAGAGGGCAGAGAGGGGAATTATAGAGAAAAGTCAACTGAAGTTGATTTAGAGAAGAGAAGGTGAAAGAAAAACCAAAGACCAGACAAGATAAAGGGAATAAAGGCTAAGATCTTGCAAACCATTGGAGTATACATGATACATGTACAGTATCTCATATATGTAAAAAGAACTCCCTCGGCACAGTCAGTATCGCAAACAGGTGCAGCCGCTGGAATATCTCAAATCAAATCATCAAAAACATGAACCCGCCACACACTTATTCATTCAACAGGGAACAGAAGTGCAAACTGCAATCTCTCTTCATTTTTATCAGTGATAGTAATAGGTTAAAGCAGTATATTTTTCTGATGAATTTAATATTCTTTTGAAACACACGTGAGGTGTGTGATTTTATAGCTGCAAAAAATCGGAGACTAAAAATGTTTTTTTCAAAGCGACTCACCTTCACGGGGGCAGAAATAAAAATAGATGTTCTTAGTTATTGCTGCTGCTTCATGACGACAGTCTAGTGCTGAACAGGAGCACGTGTGACGACTGGAGCAGCATGAACAAGGTGAAATAAAACTAAAATAGACCACAACAGCTGAACCCGTGAATAAAACTCATGACTCTCCGCGTACAATAAAAGACCTCACAAATTGATAAATTAACCTTTTTTTAATGAAATATTACACTTTGATATCACAAGTTCAAAAGGCTGTAGCTTGCAAACTGTTTTTTTTTTGTTGTTTTTTTCTCAGAAGTGAAAAACTGTGGCAGTATTACGAATATGGGTGCTCGCCATTCCTCATGAGTAGTGCTGCCAGCTCCCCATCAGGTTTCAGATCAAGGTAAGTTCTTTCCATTTCAGAAAGACATCACCAACGTTCATGTGTATTTTAGCTTGTTTCTCATCCGATACTTTATAGGCCTCTCTCTGTTGGGATTCTGTCTTCCTGATCTCTGACCGCTTCACCGTATTGGTGTTGCTGCCAACGCTGGAACGGTTGGTTAAAATTGGAACGCGGGTGATATTCTCGCTTCCAAAGCTTGACATTGCAGCCCATGAGGTGGGCACAGGTCCATTTTTGTGACAGATCATTGACAGTACTACATAATTTAAGATTATAATACAAATATTACTGCAGCTTGAACATCAAATTACTCAAAAAGAATGTCATACCTTTCTTGGTCCGCACTACGAAAGCGTGGTAAAATCATCTGCCTGAAGCTGCTGGTCCGGTCCAGTTTGGGCTGGCTCTTGGCCCTCTTGATGGAGCCCTTCAGCCTTCGATTGAGGAAACTCTGACGTTTCAACAAGGGTGAACACATGAAATCGGGTAAATTGTCAGAGGACGAAAACACAATTCAAACAATGCACTGTTTCAACCGGTGGAAGGTATTGTGAGCTCACCGGCTGCCTGAAGGGCTGAGGGGTGGCATTGGGAGGTGTCTCCATGCTGGACTGTCTTACAGAGGCAAAACTTGCCCTGCGTGATTGGTCTGAGTGGAGGGAAGACAAACAGAAGAATCAAACACAAGAGGACAAGATTGAGATATAAATGAAGATGTTGTACTTGTGTTTACGGCTATGTGAGTCTATTTAAATCAGACTGCAGGAATCTTTTGAATGTAAAAATTATGCTACAAAGAGATGTGAAAAACTGTTTAACACTAGGAACATACTGCATGACAAAGACTAATGACATACTCCGGATCCAAGTGACGTGTTTTAGAATTAGTTGAAGTTCTGATCCACATTGGAACTATGCTTTTTAGAATCGACTGTTCCTTTAATTGTAACTTTTAAAAACAGATGTGTAAAACTAGAGGGCCCAAATTGATTCGCATGCAATGCATTCACAGCAAATGCAAAAGCTAAAACCATAAAGTAAAATTCCACAGATAAAAAGCTATATTAATTCTAAATTCACAAGTTGCAAAACAGGCCACCAAAAGATGTGTGTGGTACTGCATGTTTCAGTTCTATTATAAATAATAAAGTGCTTAAATGGCTGCAGCACTGTTTCTTGAGGAGCAGAAGGAATGAACTTGAATAAAATGAACATTTTATTTTAAAATGCAACCACAAGTGCGGCAGATGATGAGATAACCATCACATCTCCATGGTCTAAACAAAAAGTCCAATAATCAAAAGACAGAAGCAAAGGAGAGTCAGAAGATAATGGACATTTCATATGAGGACAGACGGAAGCAGGAACACTTAATGCGTCAACACACGGATAGTTCGACTGACAGAGACTCTGGCGGCAGCTCATTGCGTTACAAAGGTAGCATTCGATCATGTCCCTCTTGTAAGATACGGTACGTACATTTTTGATGATACCAGCCTTTATTAAAACATTAGAATGTTTGCCCGCTTCTATTACTGTCAAATTGGTTGTGTTCCTCTTTTTAAAAAAGAGCAATGACAAACAACCTGTGATTTGCTCTCCCTCAGAAGCCTTTAAATAGGCTTCTCTACAGGTTCTACTCTCAATACCAGCTAATTGTTTGGTCTCCATGGAAACAACTCAGAGAACTTGTACTGGAACAGTTGAAGATGTGCACACAACTACAATACAGAGCAGCAAAACAGGGAGTTCAAGTACTGAGCGTGAAGATTTGGGCAGATAAGATTTTTCTGACACGTGATACTGCAAGTGTGGAACACATGAATATGTTTACATGGACTACTCTGAATGTAAATTGCAGTCAGGACAGAGTGTGTGGGTGGCAGCAGCAGCAGCAGCCTCCAGCTAGCAGAGATACAGAGAGAGAGAAGCACAGAGAGGAAGACTGAGGGGGAGTTCGAGAAACACACTCAACCTTTAACATCTTTCCTCTCTATTAATACATATCTGGGACAGTTTGTTATTTTGCAGTCAATTAAGCCGATGATCAACACGATGCACACCATACATTAGACATAGCTTCCAAAACTTGAGGATGTAGACAGTGAAGTTCTGCTGTTTTCAGAGCAACCAGAAGAAATATTGCCACCCGATGAATAGAGCGCTTCATGGCATCGATGACTATGAGTTGCTGCCAATTTGTGTTCTTCCAAACTTTATGAAAAAAAGGCTTCAGAACGATGTGGGCATGTTTTCACACCTTTAGCCAAATTGTTAACAGCAACACAGAGATACACTGAGTAGAAGAGTTTAACATTTCTCTCCATCATCTTGCACTTTGACGTGAAGAACACGACTGGGAAATTAAGTTTATGGGGAGGATAAAATCTCAATGACCTGGACTGCGGTGGAGGTGCAACTATGAATCAGAAAGCTAGTCATATAATTGACTGTACCACAGAAGACTGAACCTGATGTCGAACAGCCTTCACTCCTGTGACATCAAGTGGCTCCTTGAATCTCAATCTCTCTGATTTGTTCCCGAACGCCTCCTTTAAATTTCATTAGACAGATAATATCATTGAGGAAAGAAAATCCATCCATCATAATTAGCTATTAACTTTCACACACAGGATTTTATAGATGAGCAGCACTGTTAAGATAAGGCAGCATTTAAATAAGGTATGAATGTGTCAAATGTATTATGAATATTCTGAGCTGTAGATAACATTACAGTTGTAATCTGTATTTTCGGGAGAACATATTGCAGGAACTGAATTTTTAATGAAATGATGAGGAATGGGCAGGTGCTACGCAATACGTGCAAAGATAGTAGTGTCCCCAAAAAAACAAAAAACAGAATTTGTTTTAGAAAATTGGAGATTGTCTTTATTTATAATTTCTCTGACTGGATAAAGTGTAAGGCTTCATGTTGAGTGAGTTTCTAGTTTTCGGAAAAAGATAGTGTCTGGTCAAAGCCATCGTTTTTTTACTATTTTTACCCAAAAACACAAATCATAACTTGCAAACAAATGACTATGTTTATTATGAACCCCTCATCAATCTGCTTTGGTCCAAATGCTGGGTTTAACAACTAAAACATTTTGAAGTTTGTCAAATACTCCTTCAGAAGGAAAAAGTTTTGCACTTCCAAATACTACTAAATTTCCTTAATCTTTTTTTCACAGCCCATTTGCTATAGCATCAATTTCAGTCATTCTAATAGTCAGGAACTCAAACTACTGCCGAGTTCTTAGACACAACCATCATAACGATTGTTTTTGAACCCCACAAATGAAGACTAAAAATAAATAAATAAATCTGGTTTGATTGTAATGTTTGTGGTGTGGTTATAACATGCGTTATAACGTGCAAAACAAAAGAGAAACATCACAGAAAACAACAGGCAACACAGAAGTGGATGGGAAACATAAAAGAAAGCCAAAACAAAAGAAAATCATAAAATGATAACTAAATGACAGAAACACAATGCATGTACAGAGGTACATATCAGGTGCAGACTACAGCAAACATGAGTGGAAAAAAAATGACGCTAAAACAAAAACACAGGCTGTTGAAAACACTCAACGTTGTTTTTTAGATATATCAAATATTCCTCCTTAGTTTGGTGCGAGTGTGCAGGTTATTAAATACCATCACTAGTGGTGCAGTCGGCTGACCCACCATCACCACCATTAACCGCACTCGACCGAAAGGAAAAGCCTCCGAGCTAATGGCCACTTAGATCCACACTGATGCAGTTGTTTTGGGAAAATTATGATGCGTTAAAAAAAAAAAAAAAAAGCATCACTTCGTTCATAACACTGCTATTAAAGCAGCAAATTGTCTGCATGTTCTTGGTGGAAGTTTTTGATCGCTAACAAAAGAATACGTGCAGCCCATATGAGGGAGGCGGCCAAGTGGCTGAGAATCTCTGCTGTATAAACAATGTGGAAATAAGCAACCGCAATCTTCCACCACAGTCGGTGTGTGTTGAAAGTTATTGACGTTTATTAAAAGCGGAGCTGTCAAGACAACAAACAAGCATGACTGACAGGAGGGAATCTGAATCACACGTGCAGTGTTATGACAAGTGGGCAGCACTTCACCAAGGGGTTGTACACTCTTAAAATGTGAGCGCTGATTTGCAAGCCGCAGAAAAAAAACAAGAATTGCCAAGCGCACTCACCAGCTTCATGAAGGAAAATGTGTCATGCCACATGTTCTAACATGCTACGTGTTTGCATTTCAACTTGGAGTAATGAGATGAAAAAAAGGTTCTAGTTTTTCACCGTAAAAAGAATATTCATAGTCAGATTAAAAATGCTTTTAATTAGGCTGTTGAGATTATGCTAATGACGCAAGGAAGAAGACGACTGACACTTGCGACGATGTTATTTATAGAGACAACGCGGTAATGAAGTAAACGTTAAGAGAAGGAGCTGCAGGATTTCAAAGCAGATGTGGGTGTGCTGAGGGAGCAGAGGCAGTGTGGGTGTGAGGGAGCTACAGGAAGAAATCTGTGATCCGCTTAAATATTTTTACAGAAAAATAAAGCTGCAAGACTTTTTCTTTTTTTTTTTTTCCTTTTACAAACGTTACTCCTGCATGAATTTTACTGAGGTCTGTTTAATGAAGCAGACACAGCTGGAATAACCACCCTTAAGTTGAGCTCCGTCACATGTTTTCCAGCATTCCCAGCTCTGAGCTTCTGGTCGCTCCGTCTGTGTGAGCTAGCCGAGGGGAGTGTGGCCTAGTTACCATGGGAACCTGTTTTTTCAAAGTGTGAGTGTTGCTCTCCATCAAACTACCTTCATTTTTACACATGTATCCAGAGATCTGAGTGCCACACTTGAAAAGCAGAAAATTAAGAAATCAAAAGGACCTTGTGCAGCAGTTTGGCCTACCATATTAGAGAAAAACGCCAAATCAAATACACAGTTACAGTAGAAAACAATGGTTTAATGTACATGCACTTTCTCAAATGCATGTACATTAAACCATTAAATATATGATGGAATATAAAATAAAGTCAATTCACTCACTGACTACTATAGTACTTGGTGAGTCTTTCTGGGAGAGCAGATTTAGCAACGTCCCCATTTGCGCATGCTAGGTTTTCAAGGAAGGGGAAACAATGAGACAGGAGCCAAGTGTTAAAGACAAGCTTATCTAAATCACCCTGGCGAGTTACAAGAACAACCAATCAGGCACAACACAGTCCCCAAGACTGCTGCCAGAGACTGGCAGTTCAGCACTCTAACAATACTCTGCCTGTGCAGTATACTGGAAAAGATGTTATCAGCACGGTGTCCAATAATCCCACACAGGAATTTACACAGCCCCGACTCAGAATCTGGGAGTGCAGTGCCATTTGTATTTCATAGTGTTTGTCACACTCCTGCATCCCAGGAGATGACATAGCTCAGGAGAGTCCCTCAGTAACTAGTAAAACATTTAGTTGGTTCTCCAAAGCCACTAGGTATGATCTTTCTCCCACTTTTCCTCAGCAGCTCTTCAAAGTCCATTGGACTCGGACATCTTTATATATATATTTTTTTTTGTCAATGCATGAGCAATGTTAATAAACTATTAGTGACAGCTGCAAAAGTGCATCGTAAGCTCTAGCATGAACATTTATAAGCCTGTAAATTTGCAAACACTAGTATGGTTGTTTATGTCCACACATGTAGTACACTGGTTTGGACGGGTTCTCAGCATGTCAATTCTGCAGCTTTAGACGGTGTGCGGGTCTCAGGAGTGGAAATTGGTGGAGGTGGAATTCACTCACGTAACGTGAGACTTGTTTGGAGACCTGTTCTGTCAAAACGTGAGTGCAACCTCAGTTTCCATGTTTCACACGTCTATCAAAGAAGTTCATGAGCGAAATTGAAAAAGGAAAAAAAAAGCCATATTAACAATTATGTGCTCTATTGATTTACAAAATAATAATAGTAATAATTAAAAAAGAGCACACATATGCACAAAAACAAGTCGCTACCTGCAAGTGCTAATGTTTGTTGTACTTACAGTGGCCAAAATATATATAATAAATTACACTATCCCTTCCCAGAAAAGTGCCCAAAACCGGAGCTAAAGGACTAAACGGGTCGTATACACACACAGATGTGGCTCTTTTGAAAAAGTCTTGATAACTGGTTTGCACGTGTTTAGTACATGCAAACCCAATGTAGTTAGCATTAGTATAAATTAATAAAAGTAGTGTGTCGTCATTATATGTTGGTGGGGTTTGGTCTTTTGAATGGATGTGTTGCTTCATGTGTTCTATTGAGGACCATTGCAGACACTGAAATTCAAATTCAGTATCATGTTGAATGTGTGACATTGCAATATAGTCATACAATGTGCAAGAATGCAAGGAATTGGCTGAGAAAAGATTTTGGTGGAAACCACAGCTAAGCACAATTTTACATGCACAGCCATGTCAATTCACTGTTTCATATAGCAGCCGGTTATGAGGTGGGAAAAGAGGAGTCTTTCCGGAGCCTGAGGTGCAACATGCTTCAACGATCATCAGATTAACCAAGCTCTCCTCGTAATATACCCAACACACAATATGGATCTTACAATGTTTGTTTCAGACATTTGTAAGAATAACTACAATGGAAATGATTTCTCTTTTATTTCCCTTGAGGGGGAAAAAGGATTGTCTGCCTTTGTCAGACAAAGAAAGGAGGGCTATATCAAAGGCTGGGACAAGTCAAAATAAAAGTCTTCAAGTGTGAAAAACAGGACTCTGAGGGTGAGGGCTCCTCAATAAACAGGGGCACCATTGTGAAGGCGCTGCGAGGGAGAGAAAGAAGATGAGGATTGAGCACAGCTGAGGACAGTTCGATAACGTGGTCTTAAGCCAGCTGAAGAGCAACATATAAAATACATATAGAACAGAGAGAAGTCCGACTGACGCACAGATGCAGACTGGAGCAGAAACAGTTGACAGATCGGCGGGGAGCTTCACGGACTCACTTGGTGTTAACACTCCAGGTCCGCCACAGCAGACTTCCACTTGACCCACCAACCCAAACTGACCCTGATGCGGCAGCCACGTCTTTGAAGAAGTGTCCATGCAGCTATGTGGCACAGACAAATGTTAACTTTTGTCCTGCTGCTGTGACACTCACAACTCAACTGTTGGTCACAGAAGAAAAGAAAATAACAGACTCTAATGGACAAATACTGGTGATTGCAAACCACACAGGTCATAAAAAAAACATGTTAGCAGTTGACATATGATTGTCTTGAACCAACCAAGAGCGGTTCAGCAAAGTTGCTCACAGCTGCCCTTTCTCACCACGCGGATAAATGTCATGACGCAGCACAACCACAGGCTGCTGCTATCACTCATTAATAAGTGATACTGAAGACAGACCAGCTTCCTAATGAAGAGAGGTTTAATTTACACAACGCTGAGAAAAATTTTGTTTTTTCACCGACAGAATTCTTCATATCTGAAAAGCACTGTCTCAGTATAAGAACCTGCACAAACTAACACATGACTATTGAAGAGGTTGTTTTAACAAATGCAACTGGGACATGGTAAAAAAAAGGAAGAATAGCTATTATAAATTGACTTGTCTTTAATAGAGATGTTGCATTCCTTTGACAATGAATAGATTTTCAAGGACAGCGCACAAGTAGCACTGCTGCTTTTCGTAGATTGCAGGTTTGAGGGGGTAATTGCTGCACTCAAGCAGAGTCAAAAACATTAATCAGCATCAGACTATTCTAGGTCATAGTTTTCATTAAGAAACTGGTCTTCACCTCAAAGCGAGTCTTTACAGGGCCCTTGAGTGTTTTTCAAGACGAATCTGACAATAGTTTGAAGGTGTAAGAATGGAGACAGGTGTGTTTGCTGCATTCCACAGTTGATCATAATAACATTTGTGAGAACAGGGTACTTGGATAGTGTGCTGGCACATGCCTCAAGAACATTCCCCAATATATCATCAGTCATTAGACTTCATAAAAGTGACATAAACGTGTGAACCAAAACTCAAATAACAAATCCCTGAAGCATGTCTCATAGTGATGCGCTGAACAGGTCCACTATTTGGCACTCAGCACGGAGCCTTTCTTCAGCTGTTTGTATGAGGTTTTAAGGCATGCTGAGTTAGACAATGAGCCAGGTGATTGTCTTTCTCTGTAGAGGCATTATAAGACCATGTGGCGAAATAAAATGAATTTTGTCAATTTCTTGTGAAATCACTAAATCCACTCAAATAGCCTGGGAGTAGATCACGTTTCAGGTGATGTGCAGTGTTTACCAGTGTTGTAGTCGAGGACAAGACTTTGAGAGTGCAGGTCCCAGTCAAGGCCAAAACCAAAGAGCGGCGGGACCAATTCCAGTACAAGACCGAATACAATTCCAATATAATTTTACAGTTTACAAATAGACCCCAAGTACATAATGTCTGTGATCGAAAGAGTTAGATTTTGCGTTGAAGTAACACTAGCTTGACACAAGTAGTACTAGTTTGACACTCACAGTCCGGGCTCTCCATCTCCTCTCATTTTTTAACGTAAATACAGTTCACTAATCGGCACTAAGGTAGGATTCTGGGGATGTTTTTTCAGAAAGAACAGACTCATTTGGGAACGTTGGGAATTTAGCACATTCGCGATTTTATAAACATGCCGAGGTCTTGAATGGTCATGACAAAAATTCCCGAGTGCAGTATGACTGAGACTGACATTAAATTCAGTTGACTTCAAGACAAGAACAAGACCTTGGAAATGAGGTCTTGAGCCAAGTTATGGGACAGAGTTCAGCCTCGAGCACTACACTAGAATTTACCAGTAAAGTTGGACCTAAAGATTCCCTGGGTTAGTGACATTAAACCTGACTTGAGTCTACGTATTCCTATAAAAGTACAGTGCTTATCTCCTACAAATGGATAACACAGACATGCTAAACCAAGTTCATGTTCAACTGTCTAAAAATCTATTTACTTTGTTGAAGTTCACTCGCAAGTTCCTTTTGTTGAATATTGTCCAGTTTTTCCACAACAATGAGGAAGTGTGGCAGTACTTTTCAGTCCTTGGCTGCAAAAGAAGATGGCTGAAAAGTAGTAGGATTATCAAAACTGGAGCAGAATCAGTTCTTTCTCGCTTTCAAGCCCCTGCTGTCCAACATTTTGAAAGTTAACATGGAATTGTAGGAGACTAACAGATACCCATGACTCACACTGCCTATTTCAGCAAAACTAACCAAGTAATTCCCTGAGGAGACATGAGATCGATTATATCTCCAAGATATTTCATCTGGAGGAGTGAAGGGAAAATCCTGCGAGGGGCTATGATTCAGAGACTTATCATGTTTCATCAAGTGTGCTGCCTCATACGTTTAATTATCTGACTCTCATTTTGCGCTCTGTGACGAATTGATGCTGTGAGCCTACATTACTACACTTAAAATTAGAAAGAAAACCGGTTAAGCTTTTGTTATCCAATTAGATTCTGAATACAAACTAAATTAGCTCACCTGCAAAAAAAAACAAAAGTTCCTCAAAGGGAAAAGCCGAGAAGGCGATAAGCCACTTTCGAGTGAGAGCACACAAGGTGTAAATCGTAGGTTAAGCCTACCAAGATCTTTCGCAAAAACTGACTCTAGACTTCTATTAAAATGTGAAGCAATAAATATTACAAGCAGATCTGCCAATTGTTTTGGTGTTACACAATGAATGCCACAACTGAAGTGACATTATTTCATAGTAATATTGCAGCACACATAATGCATAGTGCCCTCTTTAAAAGAGGATGAAAAAGATTTTTTTTATAAAATTGGGCAATTTCTAATAAATAGCGAAGTTAAGAAATATATTCAAACGATAAAGTAACTTTTTGTGAGGAATCAAAAAGTTACTTTTGATTCCTCACAAAATCAAAAGTAAGTTTTTTCTATTATTGCAAACAAGTTGCAATAATAGAAAATCGCAACTTGCTTATTATTTGCAGAGCGGAAACAATATACAGGGGTTGGACAAAATAATGGAAACACCTTAAAGCTGAAGCTGTATATGTCTAGGACGAAAAACTTGGTTAGTGTATTTTGTTGTCAATGTTAGTAAAAGATGATGGATTTAAATTGATAAGGGTAGGATATGAATTTTCCCTAGAATAGACAGAATTTTCTTCAAGGGTATCCAGTTAATTAACCCACAAAAAAGACAGCATGAAACAGTTGGCATCAAATTAAATGGGTTCTTTACAAACAAAATACACTCTCATATTAGTGTTTAAGGTACTGAACAACCTGAGGAAGGTTAGTGGGTAGTGAGTACAAATCATACAGAAAAACTGTTTCACAAGATGTAATTTAAATCATTATACACAATAAAACATCTATATAAAGTTCTCAACTTGAAACTTATGCCCATTATCAGTGCAACAAAAAATATAGAGCGTGACAAGTCATAAACAAATATTAAACACAAAAACTTTAAGTTGTAGGTAAACTAGCATGATTGAGCATTATGTACGTGAAAGTATCCGAAAGATGTTTCAAATTGGATACGATGGACAGCACAAGTAAGAAAGTCCAGTGGTTAAATGTTGCACTACATAAATTGATATTATAGGTCATGTGTGTGGAAAATTTGAATGAAACCTTTAAACAAAACCCTACATGTCAAACGCCGCTCCAGTCCTGACATCATAAAGCTCATGATTCCACCATATAATCTTACTTGAAAAATCATATTCTTGTCCTTATTAAGGAAGTTATGAGAAATAAACGTCAAACCTAGTCTGTCATTTAAAGGCTCCTCCAGCAAATCTATTTTGGAAAAACCATATAGGCAGTTCGTAACTTCAGTCAGATTAGCTGTGGTGGTCCACTGCAGTCATGTTAGCTTGAGTTCCACTAGAAGAAGGCAGATGAGGCGTCAGTAGTACTCACCCTAATTCTCTGGACTTGGTAATGATGAAATGTTGACAGCTCAGTCACATCTGTGGATGCAGATGGACTCCAGATGTGCTGATGTGCTCTATGAAGACTCAAATAGCAGGGACCTAAAAGATGCAAAAATGAAAAACTGAGTCTCAATCATGGAGCCAAGTGGTTGTGGGAAGCCAGACTCTGAGAGGGTCCACGCATAATTGGACCCAGAATCTTGAGGAAAACGCTCTCCACTTGAGCTCACTCCATCACCAAATCTCCCTCTCGCTCCTCCTCTCCTGCTGACTGTCCTCCAAGTCGATGGCGATCCAAGCACCAAGACGTGATCCCAGCGCAGCTTCTGCGGACGGCTTTTGTCATCTTAATTGTCACTTCGGTGCACAAGTGTACGCCAGCAGCTCCACTTCACGAATTCCGCCTCATTTAATTCGAACTTTTGCTCTTGTATCACTCCAGAGACGCGGAATTATTTCACGGTTTAAGCTAATTTGGCAACGCGCGCGCGCGCGCAAACACCCAGGAGGTATTTACAGGCAGCGATGTTCTGCAGCGCGTCAGAAATATCTGATCCCGCCACATATTTTCTTTCCACCGTAGTTTTAGTTCCAGGGTCGCTCAATTCACACGGAGGTTCCAAAAATCCATACGAGCGCAGTTAGGTGTGTGTGTGTTTCCGGGCTGGTGGTCCGTCACCTGCTTTTTCACGGCGCAGCGGTGTGTGTGTGTGCGTGTGTGTGTAGAGGAAAGGTGCTCGATGAGCGCTCACGTCCGTCCCAGGAGGGCGGAGACAGTGTCACGGATAGACAAGAAACCCCGCCTCCACAGGAGCAGCACGGTCCGTCCCGCCCCCCGCCATGGCTCGAGTTTGTGGACCAAAATAAAAAAGCACAGGATGACGACTTACCGCCCACAGAGCCGAGCACTGCTGAGGGGAATGGAATAGGACAGCACACACACACACACACACACGCTCTAATAGTAATAAAGTTGGAGGCAAAATTCATCATGGAGGTAAACTGCGGGCTCCTGGAGACACCTAGGATTCAAAGCAAAAAAATCAACTGAAAATGAAATAACATTACATACATGAAATAAAGTGAATCACCATATGTTCGGAGGGAAAGGAAGAATAATGACACATGCCCAGCTTGGTCTCACTTGGCTTGCTTTCAATATCAGGTGTGTGAGAGGCAACACCAGCAAAATCACTGAGCAGGAACACGACATGACAGATGACAAGGTCACCAATACAAGCAGAGTTTTCTTTTCTACATCTGACTGGTCTTTTTCTAAAGCATTTGCAGGGTTGTACATGTAATTGAAACGGATGCACCGTTGCTTTGTAACTGTTTTTGCGTCTGCCGCAGTGGAAAGACAGAGGAAGACGTGAGGTCTCATCTCTACTCTGGATTGGGAATCATTGCAGCTGGTAAATTTCTGCACTGACATCTGGCTGGATGTGCCATCAAACGCCACCAATCGCAGGGTTTCATAGATTATAGTGGGAACGTACGGCCGATGTAACAAAACCGGACACGACTTAAGCAAAGTGACACAATGATGGAGGATAAACTGTAATCTGACCAATTCATTTTCTGCAACATCACAGAATAAAAAGTTACATAGGGTACAACAAGACGCAGTGTGACATACTACAAAAGAAATACTAGTTACCTGTATGTAACTCAAGTTCTACGAGTACATGCAGAGCCCTCTAATGCAGTGATTCCGAACCATCGGGTGGGTGGGTGGGCTGCGAGTGTCCCCTAGAGAGCAGTTAGAAGTTTTTAGTTTTACACCTCTGGGCCATGAGACGCACAGTTTTAATACACTTGTGGTGGCAGTAGTGTGTCATTGAATTGACTTGTGATAGTTACCAACTCTGAACAAGCACTTGAAAAGAAAAAATAATGATGGAGATACTTTGATTGACACTTATCGTCTTCAGTTTATTTATGAAAAAGAAAAATATTTTACGATATCTAGATGTTATTTTATTATATTTATTTTATTCCGAATTTCATTAATGACGTACAGTTTTTCCTATTTTGTCAACAGTTTGCATCAAGGGTATTTTTCTCTTGAACACGACTTGCACCTAGTTCTGCTGCTGGTTGGACTTTTCGATGACCAATATCTTGGCGCTGATGACATGGTTAGTTACATGTATGGTTATTGACCACAAAGGAAATCAGTAATTCTGAAATCAGTACTCATAGTAATCAGAATCAGTTCTATTCCTTGTATGGGCCCCAGACCCATTTGTTCTGGAAAAGATGGGCCCTGAACAGGGGAAGGGGTAGCCCCCATATAAGCCCCGCGCAACTGTGCATCATTCCTGTCTGCAACTCAGTGATCGCCCAGCTGGGCAAACAGACAGAGGGCTTCACATTTACTCATAGAACTGGAGTTACATCCGGGTAACTAGCATTTCTATTTCGTAGATGCTCTGTCGTGTAACAGACATTGGTCTGTTGGTTTATAACCTTAGGGATGAGTTACCTCCCAGCTGGGACACAGAACTCCATCACCCCGTGGAACCCATTCCACCTGACCTGTTGATTCATTAATTACAGAAATAAATATATAATAAAGTAATGCAGCTTCATCATGTAGAGGACTGTCATAATCAAAACATCTATTTTGTCAGAGAGTGAATGAGATGGAAAACTGAAGAACGTTAGGACAGAAATACAAAAACTTTGTTTACATTATGCAGTGTTTGCTCATGAGTAGAGCACTTCCGTCCTGATGTTCAACTTAAATTTGGAATCCAGAATCAAATACTACAGTGTGACTGATCGTGATGAATTAATAATAAAATCAAATGAATTTGATGAATGTAACCTTTAAAATACATGTTGCAGCAAACCATGCGGAGCAACACACGACAAGGAGAGATCAGGTCATGGCTGTGGTCAAAGCCACATGGCGTGTTTGTTTGATCTCGGTCTGTTTTACATGAGTGTGTTAGCTCTGTCGGTCATGTGTCAATCTCAGAAACACCGCTCCTATCAGACAAAAAAATATATTTTTTTTACCAGTTTCATCCAGTTCTATAGTCCTGACATCAACTGTGGCGCTCCAAAATGGATGCCAGTCAAAGACTGTAAATATATTCAAGGTAAACATATCCAGGGATGATTCACAACAGGGGAGTGAGCTCTTCTACCCAGGTGAAAATTGGATATGATAATGACTTGTGGGCTTTTAATAGCTGATGTTTTATTCTGAACCATCGCTGCACCGTCCAGCAAATGTATCATTACTGCTGCGGAAGTGTGGGGGCGCCAGCTATTGTTCTGGTTCAAAGGATCCTATTTTTAATACCAACCTTGTAAACATATTATATAAACAAGAGCAGCTGATTGATCGTTCCTGCGTGTGTCGCAGTGCATTTCCTCAACACAATAACATCAGGTCTGCGCTCAGTGATGACAAATCAGCATTTTGGGAAAATCTATAAGAGAAAGATGGGAGTCTATCTGGGCTGATAGGAAGTGGTGGGTAATGTTGACATGACACTGATGGGTAGTTTTCATGATGGTGAGTAATTCTTCCTCGAGGGAACTTTGGTTGAGATTGGAAGTGAGTCCCGGTTTTGAGAGTTGAAGAGAGAAAAAGGGAAGAAAAAGCTGAGCCAAAGACTAACCAGTCCTTTAGCTTGAGTTGAGAACAAAATCAAGGATACAGTCAAGACGGCGCAGCTGTCTGAACCACATGTTTCTGTCCTGATTTTTCCCCTTGAGATTTTTTTACTGTATGTCTTATAAGATGGTCCGAGAAGACAGTCCTGTGGTGTGAAGTGTAGCACGGTTGTCCCAACAAAAATCGGTCAGAGCCGACAATCTTTCATCTAAAAAAAAAAAAACTGTGACTAGAGCCAGTCGCCACCGAATTGAATTATGACAAGGAACTGATTGTAGCCAATGAAGAAACATGCCGACTGAAAAACAAGGAAGTGAAGGGGGAACTTTTTTTTTATTTGCTGACACTGAAAATTGAATTTTGCAATATTGACATGAACGACTTTACTTTGTTTATTTTTCTTTATGTTAAGCTTGCACATTTCTTCTTTATTTCATGGCGTGGAGGATGAACTGGTGGTGCACGGCCCAGTGTGTTGAGAATGTTGGGGCCAGATTTATTTGATGTGTGGTGTCTCTGAGCTTTACTTAGCTAAGGCTTTAATAACAGGAGTGCACATGAGCTTTTGCCATGAGCCACTCAATTCTTCAGCCATGGACGTTGTTTCATTGATTTGATCATAAGCTGTGATGCTTTTAAAGTCCTGTTAGATCAGGTCTGTGGCTGAGGTATACGCTATACTTTTCTAGTGTTTTTTTTGTATGTATGACTCATTTCCCATTTAATCATTTGATTGGGAATCATGACTTTCAAACATGTTCTTTAAATACCCAGGGCCAGCATATTCATCAGGAAGAAGTCTCTTCCTCTCATTCCCCATCCTTGTGTTCTCCTCTCCCTGTGTTCTCCTCTCCCTCTGTTCTTCTCTCCTTGGCCCTGACACGCACCATTCTCTCGTACCCATTAGGTTAATGAGTGGCTGCCAGCCATGGATCTTATTCCGTCAATGTTATTGCCTCTAAAACTTGTCTTCCCGCCACAGGCGGGCTCTGATTTGGTGTCGATCATTCATGTGCGATTCATCCGACGACGTGTCTACTAATTACTTGACACAGTTTGACATACAAAAGTTTTTAACTCAGTAACTAGAGCCCTGTAAACGTTTTCTGGAGGCTGGTAATTTTTATTAAACATGTTTATTAAATCGCACATCTTGATGTTTCCAATTAAAAACACGACTGGGTCTGGAAAAATAGTCATGCTTGGTTTTTTTTTTGTTTTGTTTTTTTTTCCTGCATCTCAATTCCTGAGCGAGATTCAAAAGGCAGCGTTTCTAGTGGGCGTCTTCAAATCTTTTATTCATAAATTCTCATTATCCACAGCTTAAGCAACCTGAGGCGTGCAGCAAGGTTCTTTTTGAGGTCCAATTTAATTCCCATCTACAAGTACATCCTTCCTCTTGGCAAAGTGATTCACCAACCCCAATTTTTTCCACCGCTATGTGGATGACACTCAGCTTTACCTTTCAGTTAAGGATCTTTTAGCTTGTCCTGATGATGTCACTAGTTGGATGGCACAAAATCCCTATGACGCTGACTTAAAAACAGATTTATATGTTCATTTCCTACCACTGTAACTCTGTCCTCAGTGGCATGAGGAAGAAATCTGCATCGCTCCAACTGGTTTGGAAATCTGCAGCTAGGCTTCAAACTGGTGCTAACAGATGACAGCACATCACCGAAGTGTCAGCTTCACTGCAGTGGCTCCCTGCCCACTTGACTTCAGGATCTAAAGGCCTGACTTGGACAGAACTGCTGACTCCTCACAAGCCAGCCAGGACCCTCAGGTCCTTACTGGTTGCCCAAAAGTCGAGACTCACATCTAAGGGGCAACAGAGCATTCTGGCTCAGGGCACCACGACTTTGGAATATTCTTGAAATGTACTTGCTTCACATCAGAAATGCATGAGAAACGAGTATCTTGGAAACGTCAGTCAGGAAGTGTTGGAATTATTACAGTTAAAAACCCGTTAATCAGACCCAAAAGCAGTGCTGAAAATCTGATCTGCAACTCTTCACTAATTGATTTCATTGAGCAATTTTAGGTCATTATAACTTCCGTTGCCCCAATTTAGCTCTTCTTGCTGAGGAAATCTGCCTGCCTTGCAGATGAGGAAACACTATCTGCAAAAAACAGCCTGCACTCCTCAGGTCACCAATCCTCATGTGGAGCCCCCTTGAGACAATAAATGAATTTCTTTGCTTAGCTTTTTTGGGGGGAAAAAAAAGTGCCAGCCAGGACTCCACCAGGAAAACTGTTGTCAGAGTGAAGAGGGGAAAAAGGCGAGTTGAAAGAGAAGAGAATCTGACAGACCATGGTGAGCGATGCTGCTGTCTGTCGAAGCTGGACTTGTGTAACTGGAAAACCGCCACATCGGTCTTGGAAAACAGAGACTGGAAATGACACATCCTTCACTCTCAAACCTCGCTCAGTCACTTACGAACAGACTCGCACACGCATCTCCATGGAAACTGATAAAAGAATAGCCAGCCGGCAAATAAAGAATTTGGTTGCAAATTCACAAGGACTTTGAGCTGAGCAAAGAATCAACAGGAAAATAAATCCAGGGGTTTTATTTGGTTCAAAGAGTTTGCCAACATTAAGACATAACCTGATGACCAGCATGATCCCAAATTGGTGATAGAGGCCATTAAAGTCTGCACAAGTGCTGTGTAATTTTAATGGGAGTTGGCCGAAATAAAAAATTAAATTCAGCTCGAGTGTTTTACCACTTGAGTTGAGGTATTTGGGTGAAAGTCATGTGGATTCTGCAGATAGAAAAGCTGGGCATCACAAGAGGGGAGAGGACAAGGGAATGAGCAGAGAGCACAGTACACCACCTACACTCGTCGCCATGGCAACTACCACTCTAGAACCAGTGATAATGCAGTTCCTTCTTCTCCTGTTCTCTGCCGTTGGAACCATATGTACCGCACCGCATGTGGGAGAGAAAACCTTTACCATTTTCTCCCTCCACAGATGATTGATTAGAGATTGTGTGGCCCATGGCTCATTACTTAAACATCGACTTCACTAAGAGACCTCAGCTTCGCCTGACACCGCAATGCTCTTCGTCATCATTCTCGCTTTAAGGGATAACTTATTTTTAAATAGATGTTTTGTTCCCCGTCAATACGTGTGGGCTGCCATCGCTCGCTTTAACGCGCTAGATTCATTAAATTCCACCGTTGCCTAAGAAATATAGAGATTAAAATATGAAGTGGCAACAAAATGTAGCTGTTTTTATGCTTTAAAAGGATCTGTTGTTTCTGTTTTATGTGAGACGGTACGGCCAGGACTATAAAAGCCAGTGGAGAAACAAAAAGTAAGTTTAAAAAAAAAAAAAAAAAAGCATATTTAAGTCAGCAATAGCCACATGACATATTGCCTCTAAAACATAAATGTGCAGGGACATAATGATGATGTCACTGAAATGGTTAGATTTTTGGCAGTTTGCCAAAGAAATCCCCACGAATACCTGAACATATTGGGCGTATAGCAGGGATGGGCATTGAATCCATTATATAATGTCAAGCCAAAAGACAGAAGGACAAAAAAAGAGTTTCAAATGTAACCAACAGTTGCGAAAATGTTATAAAACTAAGAGAAACCTGGAAGAAGTGTACGCCACAATATCTGCTTAAAATTCTATATGCTTATATTTCATTTCATATACATTTTGTTGAAAGATCCTCAATGTAGATAAAACTCTTGAAGGGTAAAACATGAAATAAGGCACTTAATTGAAAGGTATTTTAACAGTATTTTATTTTAAATACTGTCAAAATGAGCATCACACAACTACTATAATTACTTGGTATAATGATCCAAAAATGACGCACGGGGTGCTAAGGCCTTACACAGCTCACGGTATCCAAAAAAGACAAGACATGAATTGTATTGATGAAGGGTAGGAATCGAACAACATGGCAGTAGAATTATGGGTTTTAACAATGGAGGCTCAAAAACAGAAAAGTTAGGAACATGTGTACTACCACAAGATACATTGCCAATCAATAAAATTATTCATGATTTACTTGGAAAAAAAGAAATGTTTTCTTGGCATTTGAGAAGTTTAAAAAAAAAAAGTTGAAAATGTGTAAGGAGGAAACACAACTAAACATCTGACCGAGCTGCCTGGACTGGAAGCAGCAACAGATGGGGTGGAATTTGATTTGAAAAAAATATATATATAAATTTAATAAATATATAACAAAATTTAATCACATTTCAATATTAAATAGCAGAATGACCAAATTTAAGTTGAATCTGTCCACGTACGTTTAACATCGGGAAAGTGCCTGACCCAGACAGAAGAAGCAGGAAGCAAGAAGATTGTCGTGGGCCAGGGAGGCCACACATGAGAAGCAAGAGTGCACTGCTTCAGATTCCATAGCGACACCAGATTGTACTCGCACGAAGATCAATTCAAGGCTGCGGAGTGGAAAAAGGGAGGATGCGCAGCAGCGGAGTGCCACCCCATCCCCAGAGTACCTGTATATTAAAGATCTTTCAGGGCAAAGCTGATGCCTTATAAAGAGCAAACATATTGCTGCATGTATTGCTCAGAACCATGCGCTTTTCTATCCAAACGTTTTCTGTTTTTTTTAACTCATGTTGACCTCGCTGAACTTGGCCACGAGTTTTAATTACGAGAGACTACTCTGGTTTGAGGAGTCTGCGAACACCAGATTTTTTAACTTTCAAAAAACAAAAAAAAAAAAAAAGGTGGTGAGCCATGCCATCTTCAACAAATGCATGCCAGATAAGATACGTCTATTAGGTGTACTGAATTCTGAAGTTATATTTAAAATGACGGTGAGCACAATCCCGACTTGTGTGACGCCCTGCAGCTACTTTAGCATAAAAGAAACTCTTCAATTATGTAAATCCAATGTATGAACAGTGAATACAACTAATATTTGATCTGTTGCTTTAAGCAAATGATTCATCCTGCAGCGTTGGGTCTTGTCACAGTCCTATTTGCTCTGTCTCTCTGCGTTTACTCACCGTCATAATTAATATACCCAACAGTCTGCCTGTCTATCAGCTCTCTGTGAGACGAACATAATGAGGTCGGACATCAGTCGGAGCGACTCTCTCTCTCTGAGAAGAATCTTTTTGAAATGTGGACACCAGCCAGTGGATGGTATAGCTAACTAATCTGGTCTGGTTTGATCCTAATTTAGGAAGATTAAATAAGATCTCCTCATAATTAGATCTTGCTTCATTATTGTCGATGCCAAACATGTCAAACTCTGTCTACTTTTTTTTTTCTGCCATCCCTTAACTCTCAGCTCCACTGCTCCTTTCTTCTCCCGCTCCTTTCAACTACCAATCACAAACATGCCAGTGAAGCAGGAATGAGGAGTCTTCGACGCTTTGAACACTTCAAAAATAACTACTAAAGGCGGATGTGAATGTCTCCTTTGGGATGCAATGGTTGGCATATTAAGTGAATAAAAACTGATCACTTTATGGCAGTTTCTGCTCCATTATTGAACCTGCTGCAACATTATTATTGAGAAGACATTGGGTTTCAACATGCTTCCATGTTTCAAGCCGAAATCAAACCAAGGTCAAAGAAGGAAGAAAGACTGGCACGTGATCAAACACCTGATCATCCGGACCATTCAGAAACAAAACCACAAAGCCCAATGGAGTACAGCGCGACTGTGTCATTAAATGAGGAATATTAGGAGGTATTCATGCAAAGACAAAATATCTGCATGAATCATCTCCTGAGGACGGAGCTGACTTTGAGGCGCACAGCAGGAGTCAGATTTCAACAGATGACTGCCACTATTAAAATAAACACAGCGATAAAGGGAGAATAAACAGCTCCTCGTCCGACAAGACATGAAACTGGATTGATAATGGAGGTTAGACATCTCAGTGACTCAACTGCAGAGTACATGTTTTTCTTTTGTGCAACAGTCAAGCTGAGACGATATCCAGACACTGCAGGCGAAGGACTAATCTATACCGTGAAGGGGGAGTCAGAGGTCAAACAATACTAGACTCGGGATGACGTTAAAGCTTTGTGATGGTCCAGTGGAAATAGAGCGAGTGATGAACACAGCACTGGAGCAGTGGAGGCTGACATTTACGTGGCAGGACTAAAAATAGACAAGATATATAGAGAAAGTTAAACGCTAGCGTTCAGTTCTGTCACGACACCAACCAAGTGAACACATAAACACGTTATATTAAAAGAAGAGGGATGTCTGATCCTCCATCGTTAGGTTACTATCCAGGAACGAATTACAAAAAAGGTCTTCTTTGACGCACTTTTATTTATTGAAAAAGATACTTTAAAAATTGAAGAAATAAATCTCTAGAGTCCAGCCAGGACTCGAGAGGTTTAGGTTCATTCAGACCGTCTTTTGTCAATGTTCCTTTGACGGAGGACGAGGACACATACAGTTGTGCTGATGTCGATAATGCAGTCACTTGTTGAGAAGCAAGGTCAGAAGTCGAACATTTTATTTAAGTGTCACCTCTTCATACAGTAAACTGAATAAAAGACAATTTAGCTCCATAAATCTTACTGAGGCACAACATATGCAATTTACACTAACCTGAAATGTATCCCAATACCGACCTGTTTTAGCTGTAGAAGTCAATCATTTAGGCAGAAACTGTCCCCTGCTTGACTGCAGTTTTTTGTCTGGGGCCTTTCGACAATGAAGACACCGGTCCAGCAGAACTTCCAGGCGTGTTGGGAAATCCATGCGCAGCAACATATTTGCGATAAGCCTCTCGGATGATGCGGAAGGCTCGCGCGTTTGCGTAAGGTATATCTGTGACCGGGTCTCTGTAAAGCGCTGGTTTATGGGTGACAGGACAAACCTCCTGCACAGGAAGCTGAGGGCTGGACTGTGCTTCTGGAGCGAACGCAGACTCAAACGCGTCGTCGTCACTGAAGGTTATGTAGGTGCGGGAGCATAGCCCTCCTGCTGCTTGCTGGGGTGTTGTGGAGGGGTTTGTGGGAGTCGACTGAGGAACTTCCTGATCCAAGCTGAAAGGAAAAAGTTTGTTTGTAATGCAACACACAGACTCACAGTACAGTATGTACTAAAGTGCTGTAACATTAAAGTTAAAGAAGAGTTTTGGGACTGGAAACTTTCCTTAACCAATGCAGAGAGAAATAAATGTATTTTGGGAATCCGGATCACCATGGAGTGGACAGTTTGGGTAAAGTTGCTTCACTGCCTACATTTTTGTCTCAGGTTATTATCAATGTCATTACAGCTAAAAAAAAAAACTCTACCAAGACCAACCTTCTCCCCTTTGAGTTCACCCTGCATTAGCTATACAAAAAGAGTGCAGCCACTTCAATGCATTTTACAAGACATGGAAGAATGCTTACCCTTCAACATCAACATTCTCCTCTTTGAGAACAGAGTGCGAGACGATGGGCATCAGAACAGAGTGGTAGCGGATAGTTGGCCCTTCAAAACGTCTCTTCTTGTGGACCTGTTTCTTCTTGTCTGCCTCTAAGCGCTCATAGTTTTCTAAATGACACACAAATATAGTTCCTCAATCCAATATTTCCCCCCAAAAATTGTGCAGTTGATGATTAATTGTGAGTGGAACTTATACATCATATTGATTAAAATTGATACACAAATATTTATAATATTTGTATATATAACATGCAACTCCTTTTTTGCAATTAATACTAATGTTATTAACACATTTATTCCATTTAATAGCAGCTTTTTCTTTACATTCTACCTTATTTGTATGCGTTTGTTTTGAGACAATGTCTTGCATTTCTGGGTTATGCAAAAGCAGTTCCGTTTGCTTGATTTTTGTGTTGATAACTGTATAAAAACAAGCAAATATGAAGTGTGATAAAATGAACTTCTATATCTTTTAATCAAAGGCCGTTTTATGACACAAATTAATGTGAACTGATGAATAAAGCTGAACTAAATTGGCATTACAGATGAATAATACAAGCACATAAATACCCAGTGAACGTATGTTGATCTCAGCTGTGACCTTGGCCTCTGCTAGCAACTCGTCTTGAGTGAGTGGCCTGTCACGATGTGCTCCTCTCCGTCGCCGAGGGGCATCCTGTCGCTCTTGCAAGCGCAGATTAGTCTTACGTGTGTGTTCACTGGTGGACTGTCGCACTGATTTCCGAGCTGAAAGATTGCAAAAGTCACTATATATATATAATTGATGCTTAACAATTCAAAACAAGCCCATCAAAAGAGCAAGTTAACAGAAAAGCAGAGCTTCATTTTAGAACAAAAATATGATCTAAATAAAGTAATGTCACCACTAATTTGCAATGTTAAGTGCTAGGCTCTCCCAGCAATTATAAGGACACAGAAGAAAAAAGAGAAAAGATATAAGGAGGAGAAAATTCAATTCATCACATACTTTCAGAAAAATCGTGAAACTCCTGTGGTATCCGCCTTTTAAGTTCCACTTTACTCTTCTCAGTCTTTTTTGTTTCTTCTGAGGGTTTTTTTGGTTTTGGCTTGGCCACTTTTATCGGTTCCTTAACAAGAGACAAAAAAAATATTCATGTCACATGCAGCAAGAATAAAAAGCAGGATAACTACAGAGAAGCATTGCTCTATTGGTGCATAAGCACAGATGAGGAGTGTTGGCAGAGATCAGTCAATGATTCCCTCAGCTGCTGCCTCAAGATGACAGGAGGACTGTGCAGGGAAACGGTCTGTGCCAAATACTATGGTTGCTTCAGGCATCAGTATAAAAACATTTGTGGGGAAATATATCTGAATGATCAATTGAATGGCCATCAGTGTTCCATAGGTTTGTGTAATTCCATGTTTGTACAGTAGGTGGTGTCTGATATATGATTTAAAAAAATCTCAATTATTACTACATTATTACATTATTATCACTACAATTGTGATTTCAAGGATATTGTCAAAGAGATGTATATTAAATATTTTTTTTTTTCATAAATTTGTAGCTGTGAACTGCACTCAATGTGCAGTGTGCACAGATTGCTTCACCAGCTGCCTCAGAATGAATTTTTAACGGACTTGAATTTAGATGTACTTGTCACTAAATTATTTTTTTAAGCCTTGTTTTCTCACTGTCCATCACATGTTGTGAATGTTTAGGGAACAGTTTATTTCAATCCCACTTAACGTTCTACAAACAACATCAATTTGTATCAGGGAACTACAGCAATAGGATAAAGAATACAATTCATAAAATATGCCCTTTTACAATTCAACAATGGGCATGATGTGCGCCCTGGAGGTTTGGGTGAATTCCACCTCTTCTTTCTATTTGCCACTAATACCAAAGTGTCTGATCAAGAAGTTCTCATTATTGTTGTTGTTATTCTGATTATTACAGATATTGCTGTTGCTGCTTTAGTAAACTGTTATGATCTGTGGTCAGTTAATTGAAAGCAGGTAGTCATGAATGCAGGGTTCCTGGTCGTAAATGTGTTACCTTGTAAGCCTTTGTGACAACTCGACTTTTCCTGCGTGGAGCATCATCTTCCTGGTCACTATCAGGTTCGTCACCTTCGTCAATGTCGAAATCACTGTCCACCTCGTCCTCCGTGTCAGAATGATCCCCATGGTACTCATCATCGCCTGATTCCTGCAGTGAAAGTGGCATTGCAGTTCAGGTTCTAGCCAAATAATGACTCTTATTTCAGGCAAGACATTTTAGCTCAAGCTAAAATCCTGTATTTCAAACCAAGACCATTACTGTCAGCAGTGCACCGTGGGTGAATGAAGCACTCACAAAAAGCATCAACAACTTTTGTATAAAAACTGTATCATTTTTGTTATATGAAATAATAATGTTCAAAAAATTACGAGGAAACGACTAGATGCACAATAAGAGCAACGTTACTTTATGTGACTGAAGCATCACAGGTTAACTTAAAAACAGTTTACATCAATGCTGAGCTGATGCCGGCAAAAATTGAGAAGTCTCCTATTCATTATAGTACCAGTACTTGGAGCTCCCCTTGTGTATACATCCGATACAAACAAAAAATAATAATGTAAAATGTGAGAACCTTTCCTTTATTGTCAATATAGATCGAAATAGAGAAACAAATAGAATGTGCGAAATTAACATTTAAATTAGACGAACCTTGCATGAGACCAATTACAACGTACATTTCTCCAGTCAAATAATTAATATACGTTGACGGCATGTTTTTATTTAAAATTAAAGGACATAGTTTAATCGATCACGTATGAATCCATCAAGAAGCAGCGGCAAACAAATGAATGGCTTTGTGATCAGGAAGAGCTAGCCGCCAAGCGCTAATGCTAACCAGCTTCTCCCCACATCTTACTCACGTCGTTGAAGCCTCCATAAGTAGTTTTGTAGAATTCGTCTTCCTCTTCAGCGTCCAACAGTTTGGACATGCGGTTCCCCGCAGTTTTTCGAGGTTCCCGGTGCACGGCCAGACTCATGTTTGGATCCACCTCCACAATGCTACTTTACAACGATGCTCCGCAACACTGCGTGGCTGTTTAAATCAAAACTGGAGGATATTTATCAACGAGTGCTGGTCAACTAGCTGTTGACAGTTCCCCGTATACCGCACTGTTGGCTCTAACAATCCAGTTCAGAAGAAAGGTCCGTATTGTTGTTGTCATTAGCATCGACACAAACAGCCGGCTACATGAGGTTAGCCGCCAATATGTTTAGCTTCCGGTACCATTCTTTCACATCCGGTGCGTGACTGAATTTAGAATTTAATAACGTTGAATACATAAATGCACTGGGGGTAATAAATGTCACTATTATTTGCAATCTTTTAATATATTTGCCTTCTTTACGTTTGTGTTTTATATTGCATTTAGTTTGCACTCATTGTGAAAATGTCAGTTATTCTGGTTGAATTTGCTTTAATTTGCTTTTTAGTGGATTTTTAACTTCATGCCTCGTCCTTTTTTCCCCTCTGTCTTTCTCTATGCCATATCACACTATTTATCATTCTTACCTTATTTTTGTGCATCAAAAAAACACTAAAGTACACAATTTAATGCAGAAAATAGAAAGATGTGTGCACGTGTTTGCTACCCAAAATTCGTATGTAATGCAAAAATGATAATAATAATGAAATAAAATAAAAAACAACTATTTCAATAACATGGAAATATGTATGCAGACAACATAACTTTTGATCTTTTTCATCGTGTTTATTAGAAATACACTCTGACCTTGTACGGCTTTTGAATGTGCATTTATAAATTCAACACACTGTGGGGTAATATTTTTCAACTTTATTGCATGTGGCCTATCATAAAGCAAAGTGTTTATTTCCGATTATAAAAGCAGGATATAAATTTCAGTTCCAGATATCGGAGAAATCAATGGTAAATAACATGCAGAAATTGAGCATGAGAACCTTAATTTAAGGTTAATACTCAGCAGAAACATTGATAAGTAAAAACAGTGAAGTTCATTTAGTGAAATATACTGGTCTTACAGTGAAGTATTGAATGAGTGGTGTCTTATAATGCATTCATTGGGTAAATACTGCATGCAGGCTATGCTCTGGTTATCTTCATGAAGTTTCACAACAATGTACAGAGCCAGTTACAGTCGACTTAGTGCACGTAGGCTCAAGCTAAACCCATGATTGAGCTGTAAAGAAGCATGCAAGTGCTGAAGTATAGTTGCTCACAAATGACTCATATCAGTTTCATGGTGAACCTGCTCGTCTCCATAAAGTTGCTTGTGCCTGCATGACTTGTTGACACGGTGCTGCGTGGTACATAAGCAATGGTGGCTGTGTGTTTTATTTGCCCTTTGCTTTTGCTCCACAAAACCATGAAGATAAAACATACACTCACAGCGCTGAAAAAAGACACAAACCCGATGGACGCTGCTATCAGAAGAGTTTTCATATCGAATGGGATTCTCTGGGTTTTATTCACACCTGGAGCAGCCGATGGCAACACCAACCAATCTTTGAGAAGAAAGGGGTTTTTGGGAGGCGACGCGAAACCCCGGACTAGGAGGCTGACGGAGAGGCTGTCGTTTCCAGCTGCATTAGATGCGATGCAGATGTACACGCCTCGGTCCTGGGGTTGTGCGTATCTGACCTCCAGGGAACCATTAGCCAGCGCCCGAATTCGACCCACCGGTGACAAGACTCTCAGTTGCGGGTTATACCACGTGAGAGATGGCGTCGGGTCACCTTGAGCGTTGCAGAATAACACCACCGTGTGCCCCTGATCTACTCGCACCTGTTGAGAGTTGTGGTTCAGAATCCGAGGGCGCTGGCAAATGAGTAAACCTGAAAGCTCAGACTGTGAAAAGTCGAGAAAATTCCACTCTTGCACAGCAGTCGAGCATGTGGGCGAAGATCCGCCAAAGCTCAGAAAAATGTGGCGCCACGCCATCCAAAGCAAACGACAGTCGCACACAAGCGGGTTGCCATCAAGTCCAAGATTTCGGAGTGATTCCACGGAATGAAAAACCCCCTCCTCAAGTGTGGTTAAAAAGTTCTTCGACACATTCAAGGATTTCAACATCACAAGGCCCCTCAATGCTCCAGGCTCTATGTACAGCAGGGACCCTCCAACCAGGTGGAACTCCTGAAGACGCAACAAGTCTCCGAGCATGTTTCCTTGGATGTAGGTGATGGGATTAAAAGACAGGTCAAGGTACACCAGGTATACCAGATGATTCAGGGGGGCATATGGCACAGCGCTGAGGTTGCAGTTGGTGATCGTGAGGGAGGTCAGGTTCAGTCCAAAGAGGCTGTTTGCAAATAATGTGTCCAGCCAGGGACAGTCGGTTATCAGCAGCTCCTTCAGGCGTTCAAGATGACGGAAGGAGAAGTTTGGAAGACTGTTGGGACCAAACTGCTGCAGGTTCAGTCTTTTAAGGGCACGGAGTGGAGCGAGGGCCTCTGTCGGCACAGCGGTGAGATTGCAGGCATCTAGGTGAAGTTCCTGGAGACGGGTCAGCCCAGAAAAAGCTCGGTCCGCGATGAACACAAAATCATTATCCTCTGCTTGAATAACTTGGAGAGCGGCTGAGTCTCGAAATGTGAAGTCAAGGAACACAAGGATCTCATTGTGGCTCACATCCAGAAACTGCAGTTTGGACAAACCAGCGAACACCCCCACCGAGAGGATCTTCAGCTGATTGTGGGCCAGACATAGAGAGCGCAAGCTCTGCAGGCCAAGGAAGGCCTCCACCTCGATCAGAACCAGGCGGTTATAACTTAGATCTAAGTTCAGAAGTTGAGTCAAGGCCTGGAACTGTTGCTTCACCAGAGCTTTCAGTGAATTATGCTTTAGATTGAATGTTTGAAAGTCTTTGGGGAGACCATCAGGCAAAGAGGCGAGCTGGCTGAAGGAGCAGTTCACCTCCAGCTCCACGCTGCTGCACCGGCAGGTCTGAGGACACGGCCATCGGGTTTCTGATGTAAATGCCAGCCCTGCTGCCAACAGATACACAGCTGCCCGGCTCAGTCCTCGGTCGACTCCTATCCCAGAACTCATCTGGTGACCTGCCTGAGAGGGAGAAATGTAAAAAATATGATATCAAATGGGAGAGAAAAGCAACCTTCAAAAGGCAAATGCATCAGTGTTTTTTTTACTTCCCACCTCTTGGATAAAAGAGAGTCGCCTTCCGAAACCATCAAGTTGACAGAGTATCACATCATTGTAGGCCTAGCGGCTACGGCGAGAAGAGAAGAGAAAGCAAATTAATTCACTGCCGGGCTTCTTGACGTCACAAGGCGTGTTGATGTGACCCTGAAAGAATCATGGGATTGATGACGCACCACACGCTGTAAACAGAGTCACTTAAAGGTTTGGCAGAACTTTTCAGCCACTGCTAACTGTCTTGAAAAATGAAGAACATTTTTTATCTATAAACTTGTCTTAGATGAATAAATCTGAACTTTTTAGAGTCCACCACAAGAATGAAGACAAACATGAGACCAGCTACTGATGAACAGTAGCAGCTTCTATAAGTTGGGGGTCTATATTTGGTTTGTATGTTACACTAATGTACCTGTCAAAATGCATCATCTGCCCAATATGACATGAAAAAGCAAAATCCACTCCAATTTTGTTATTTAGGAACAAGCAGGTTGGTTTAAGCTGCTTTCAATGCTTCAGTGATCGACATTTGTGATCCATTAAAACCAGAAGGGACTCACAGGCACAGTTCCTGCCCCATGTTTGTAGTTCACTGTTGTTTTGAGCAAGGCAGCCATTTTGAAAACTTAAACGTGTTATAAA
The DNA here is from genome assembly GCF_027744825.2 of Synchiropus splendidus. NCBI lineage: Eukaryota > Metazoa > Chordata > Actinopteri > Syngnathiformes > Callionymidae > Synchiropus > Synchiropus splendidus. Next base: position 13,157,221 of record NC_071337.1, read on the forward strand.
AAATGTATTTTGATGTGATGCTGCTCCACCAGTATGTGGGAGTTGACTACTGAAGAGAGAGAACTGGATCCGGCTAATAATAAAATGTCATATGACTCACAGCACAGAGATACTATAATCTTTGGCATGAATCTTGTGAATTCAATACAGTTAGGGCCTATATTTATATATATTCAGGACTAGAGATTAATTATACAATTAATAAATTCCAGACAAAAATAATTAATAGACAACACATATGAACTTTCGTTCGCAAGGAACATTTTTCAGTGTAGCAATTCCAGCTGCACCACATGATACGATGTGATGTCATAACCAAAACACCCGAGATGAAGGAGAGTTAAGTTTCCCAAAGAACAGAAAAATTACGTTATAAAAACCAGAGGATGGAAGCACATAAAAATGTGAACTTTATGAAGCAGTTCACTAGTTACTGGAGCACTTCCACCGTGATGTTTATGAATATCTGTACAGGTTTAACTTCAATATCATCATACTGGTGCCAAATATTGAAATGTGATTCTGAGCAATGAATTAATTATACAATTATATTTTATATATATTGTATTTTTAATGAAATCCCACCCCCATATTTTTAATTGTTTTTTCTCTCTCTTTCTGTTCCCCCAACTTTATTCCAGCTTTGTTCAGATATCCTTTAACTTTGATGTTCCTTGTATACTTTTCTCCAATGTACTCAGCTATAAGGAGAACATTTTACATTTTGCAAAAACTAATTTGTTCAAAAACAATAAAATTAAAATAACACTTGTAGTAGGGGACCAACAACATACATCCTATGGAAAGCAAGTGACAGACATCACCAGACAGTTGATAACATGGCAGAATGAGAACTGCTGAGAACAAACCAGACTAGAATCTGTAGAATATTGGAGAGTGTAGGATTTAGTGGCGCATTTCAGCTTGTCTTGCGAGGTCACAGTGAGATAGAGCAAATAACCTTGGGATTTCAAATGCTGAATGAGCTCCTTTCTTTCTTCGATGTGGTGTGAGGAAAGTGAAGAAAACATACACACACACGAACGCAGGCGCACAATAATAAAAAGCTGCCATGAGTCATCGGCCTCCAAATACGGTGCCATTAACAACTTTGAACCAATCATTTCCCCTGTCTTAAAAACATAATTATTCTCGGGCGTTTATAAATGGAAAGTCAAGTTGGGGGAATGAAAATCCAAATTCATTGTTTACAGATTTGTTTTCTGCTGGCTCAGACTCAAGTTCGAGACTGAACTTTTTTTTAAAGGACCAGAGTGGGCCACACTGCCGCCGGATCAGCCGAGATAATCTCAGAGGTCCGATTATAGATGGCATCGCAGACATACAACTGCTGAAAGGTCACAAGCTCAGCACCGGCGGATGGGAGGAAAAGTGCCCTTAGATATTATTATATTCAACGTGTCTGGTTTTGTCAGTGATGAATGTTTAATAACCGCAGGAGCTGGAAAAAAATCGACGTGTTAGCAGAAGACTCTTCTGTATTGTGTGTACTGCGTGGTTCTTCCTTATAGCTCAGAAAACTCGCAGGTCAAGGAGTCGTTCTATTTGTAAAGAAGACATTAAACACGCTCCTGTGAAAAGAAAAGTGCTCTTTGTCTGTGACTTTCAATGAGAGCTGGAGGGGAGATTTGAAATGAAATGTTTCTATCCATCAACACATTCAGTCCCAACTCCTTTATCGATTGGAATTTCAGTTTGGATTGTAGAACAGTGAACACTGGCCTCGCTGACCAGTCAGGTTAGCAGTACTGCGCATGCACCGCACTTAAGCATGTGGGGGTGAATATATCTGAAGGTAAACATGTGAAGAGATTTAATATGCAGAGTGTTTTGTTGTTGGGCTGCTGCATGAATCACACCGAATGTGGAAGAAATGGCACCTTGAGTGTGATGCCGCCCACAGATTCGTCAGCTCGCCTCACACTTTGTCAAGTTGAAAGATGGAACGGCATGAACAGAGAGGAGAAGATTACGAGCGATGGGGTTTTGTTGCAAACACATTTCAAAATAATTAGGCTGACAATGGCGCGTTTGCACGAGACAATACTTCAGTTTTTACATAACGGAACTCAAATTTTCAGGTCATGTTCTTGAGTTAATTTTCGCACAAAGTGACTTTCTATTTTGAAATGGTCCCTCTTGTAGGTTTCCTCTGGGTGCTGCTCCAGTATCTTATCGCAGTCAAGAGACCGTTCATGACCTTTCAAAGCAGAGTCAGTTAAATAAAAAAAAAATGATGAAATAGAAATTACTTAGAACTGGCAAGAAGAATAAACATAAATGGAAATCAGGATCAATGTGTTCAAGACTTGTATAGAACAGAGATTAACTTTATTTTTTTAAAAAGATGAGGACATATAAAAAATGATGGAATTCAATATGGAAATTATGAACTTTTTTTTACATGAGACTATAAGTGATTCTCAACAGGAAATAAGAATTTATATTTTTAATTAATAATTTTAACACAGCTACATAGTGAACACAAATATGAGCAAGAGAAAAATGAGCTAATGATTTAATTTATGAGGGAAAAAAAACACAAAAGTATATCAATTTTGTAGAAACAAGAAAAACAAGAAACAAAATATTAATAAAACAAAATAAGACACAAGAAATATTATGAAACACCAAAAAAAATGAAAATAGGAAGAAAATAATATTAAATAATATAACTGTATTAAAAACTTGTATTTCAGTGGCAATTGCAATGATGTTGTCATTTTCAGTCTGAATTATCAAAATTATTCAGTTGTTGTCATTAACAGTTGGGTATCAACAACTGATTTTGACACCCTAAACATGGAGTATAAAAATCCATGAAAGAATGTGAAAAGTCCTGGAGTGAAAAGCAAACCATGAATGCTGCAGTTGAATATGAGGTAAATACAGTTGGAGGATATCATAACTCACCGCCTTATCTCTGTCCTGTAGATCATCTTCACGTACATGCCTCCAGTGTTCAGTGTCCAGGAAGAGTGGATTAAAGAAGCTCCTTCTACATGAAAGCCGCTTCAGACAGAAGCACTTGAAATAACGAGAGCATCCTCTCCTGCTGCCGCTCACTCCCTCTGTTGCCTCATCGTCCTCATGGCAACAACAACAAGGGCTGGCGTGGACTAGAGTGGGAGCTCCGAGCATGTTGCTGGATTATATTAACTGGTCGCTGGACCCAGTCCAACGCTGATCGACTGGAGAGAGCTACAGGTCAGTCTAGAGATTTGGAAGCTGAGGAGAGTGAAGCATGGCACCTGGGAAAATATATCATATAATCTATTGCACATACAAGTAAAGCCATGCAACTGGACTCAGGTCCAAGAGAACTGAACTACGATAATAATGCTCATGATAGATGAGGGGAACTGGCGATCCAATACTCCACACTCCACAGAGATTGTGCTGTGTTTAGATCTGAGGCGTAGAACAGATCTTGTGACAAACAAGTCCTTATATACGGCCACAATATTGTTGATAAAGTTCTGCACCACACAGCAACAGAGGATGTTGACATCAGAAACTACAAAGCAGATGAAAGGGAAATCAATGAAAGAAGGTGAAGAGTCCAAGAATTAACCTTCAGTCATTGAAAGTAAAACTAATGTCAGATTTTGCAAAAACAGCGTTTGGCCTATCAATGAATGCCATTGATGTCATTGTAAATGAATTCCGTTCGTCCTGCGACTTGGTCTGTGTCTGAAATTCGATTGCATTTACGGACAGATACAGCCAGTGTTGTCGTATGCAGATGACCAGGTCGTGTCGGCCCCAGTAGACTGAGACTTATCTTTAGCCAATGAAAGTACAAGATTTCCTGAGCAAGCTGCGGATATGTGACCTGTGTGCAGGGGTTTATGAAATCACTCTCAGATAGACAAGTAACATCCGACTTACGACTGGGATCGGTTCCGACCAACCGGCCGTAATAGGTTATTGGTACTACTGTAGTGGTAGATCACTGTGTGAGAGTGAGATGCTGGGATACTGTGCTGCCCTCACTGTCGTACGCGATGCCAGGCTGCTAAGTGCTGCGGTGCTAGACCTTGAATAAAAAAATAAAAATAAGCATCTGCTGGCCATGGTCGTAAGTACAGGTGGACGTAAGTCGAGCAGTCAGATGTTACTTGTAGTTTGAAGGTTAGGATGATGACTCCCTCACAGGGTCCTCTGCGGGCTTGAATTATGATCACGCCTTGGACAATAAAGAAGTAAATTGATTTATTATTATTATGTTAGCAGTCATAATCATTCAAGTTTGAAAATAATCAATTAGTTTGAAAATTCATCAATAAATGCATCATTATTTTTCCTAAATTAAATGAAATTAATTCAATCCAAATGTCTGGATTGAATCAAAAGTCGCAGGTCATATCAAGCACCCAGATCCTCTTAGTGTCTTTCATTTGTTGGTGGTTGTACTTCCTGTAACGGAGCAGTCTGAGTCTTTATATAGCAGCAGGTCAGCTTGTTGACACAACAGATGCGTGGTCACCACAGAAGAACTCGCGATGCTGAGTCGGGGCCTTTGCCATCTGGTACCTTCGGGAACCTGCATTCATCAGCAAATCTGCGTCCAGGAAGAGAAAAGATTAGTGCTGGAAGCCAATAAAGCATTCGCCAAAATTAAAGTTCACTATTGCGCAACATCCCGCGGGATGACGAGTCTTTGGTCCTCTCTGTAGAGGGCTGTCTACGTTATGTTGAGGTTTCCATCTCATGAGAAAGCCGGAAATGTTTCATCACATTGTAAACATTTGATCCAAAACATGCTCTGTACTCAACATATCACAATAAATGAAAAAGAAATAATATTGTAAAGTGCAAAAACAAAGCTATACTAAAGAGCTTAGAAACCATGTGAACAATGTGCAAGAAAATGCTGTTCAAGAAGAATCCTTCATCATGACTTTTTCAGAGATGAATTGTACATTTTTATCGCTACAGGATGGCAATATCAGAGTATCAGTAGTATATCAGAGTAATATCAGAGTAAAACCGCTGCTTCACTCTTTTGAACGTTCAGTTCAAATACTGTAGCAGACAAAACCAGATTGGAGGTACAAGCCCACATTGTTGAGCCACTCCAGTCCAGGACAGTTTCCTCTGCTGCTGCTGCTGCACAACATTAGATTCACATGACAAACGTCAGACTGAACTGTATCAGGAACCTTCAACAAGAAAATCCACCCTACGGATTTTGAAGGACGAGAGATGATCACCAAGTTTCACTTGACTTTCAAAAGGTACGTTGGTGGACTGTTTCTACACTAAAGCCACAACAAGCTAGTTTGGGTTGGTATTCTGCTGTGACTGATCTGACAAGAGAAGTTAGTCGCAGCTTCCTGTCAATTTCATCATGGGGTACAGTATGTAGTACGGTAGATTACAGCACTTTAGTCTAATAAAGGCCATCTAATCTAATCGAACACTGTACTTCACATAATCATATTGGGTTCCGTATAGTGTGCAAGATTAATCTTGAGATTTTACATGAATAAAAGCAAACGCACTACAATGTCAAACGCAGGAATTCATTCTTGCTGAAAAGGAGTCTTCCACCATACTGTAACAATACTGACAACACTTTACTTCACCATTCAGCAGTTAACTCGAGTCATAGCTAAAAAACTTGTGTGATTCTCCCGCATTCTCCAAAATACTCAGCAGTGTGGCATGCACACTCCTCCAGTATGAGGCATTTCATTCACCTCACCAGGATGCTGGTCTCTTGTCTCCTGCTGTTACTGGCACTATCGGACAGATCAGCCTGTGGGAGGAATGGAAACTGAAACACAACAAGAGCTCTGACAACCAGGTACTTCTTTGAACTGCGTTCTAGTCAGTCAAAAGATGATTGACACACAGGTCAAACTCAGGTCCGCGGGCCATATCAGCTCACCAATTCATTACATGGGGTCGGCAAGATCTTTGAGGAGATATAGTTTTAATGTCCAATTTAATAATAATTTGGTGCACCAAAAATAATTTATTAGGCATAGTGATATCACTGATGTGCTGAAGAAATTTGCTTCCAATAATTAAAAGGGAAACAGAATCTGTATTCCTTCTTGACTTTCTTTTCCTGTTGTAGACTAGATCTTTATTTATTCTTATTATTTTATAATCCTTTGGCTTCTTGACTTTGACACTCGTGGAATAACGTGTCGCAGCCAGAGGCCGTCTACAGAAGATCTTTGTGGTAGAAGAACATGATTCTGGTGCTGAGACACAACATGGCGGCTTCAGCAGGAAGACACAGCTTTACACTTGGGATAAACCATTTGGCCGACATGGTGAGACCCATCATCTCTTCCCATCATTTCTTCAACTCTAGATGTAATTCAATTATGACGTCTTTTAAACTTCTCTGAAACAAACACAGTTGTTTTATTGTTAAATCTGATCGAGACTGTGCCTCTGAGGTGCGATGATATGAGGGAGACCTCTGCTGGATGAATGGACTCAGAGGGAAGAGCTGCATGACACACCATGGATGATAGTGTCCAGCCAGTCTGTCCAAAACAAAACAACCCTTTTTTGACATCCAGTAACCTTTTGCGGCTTCAAGATGGTGGTCAGTGACAGCACTGTTAATCTGATATTAAATGTGCTTCCACTAGGCTTAATCTAAACCAGAATCTATAGACTAGCTTTAATCTTGCTTTCCATAATCTGATCAGATTACTCCAGTAAAGACAGAGCCAGAGCAGTAAAGTACTAGATGCCACTGGTAAACAAGTATTCATTATTCCGAGAGGCTGCGTTTTAATCACCAATGTAATTGGGTCCACTTAAAGGGAATCGCCCGAATAAAACGCTCCTGTGCCATGGACTTTGAGGAACATTTCTAAAGGGGATTTTCAATCCTTGAACCACCTCTTCTCCATTTTAGAGGGATTTAAGTGTCCCAGTGATGCTACAGTGGGAGTCGTGGTGCCAGGGAACTTGTGCATGGCACTCTTGCATGGTAGATAGGTAGTGATGTGCCGATGAGGCTTCATGAAACAGTGTCGTCATTTTCATAATCCACTAGATGGCACTCTTGGCTTTTAACAAACCTTTTCAATCAAACTTCGCATCATTTCTAAACCAAAAGCGTCACCTTCTGTGCTCTGAAAATGAGGACACTGTTTCATGAAGCTTCACCTAGCCATCGCCACAAATACGTCCTTGGTTAGGGATCAGACAAACAATTGTAAGAGAGGATTGTGTTACTAACCCTGGAGGCTACAGTATACGTGGTCATCTTGCTTCTGGTCATGGGGTCGCAAAGAAAAACATGGATGAGGAACAACATGGGGGAGCTTGGTTTTCTAAACTGATTCTTTGGACATAGAATGTCCTTTCATTGACAGCTGTGTTGAAGGAGAGAGGATAAAGTTGGATACACACATAAAATTTCTCTGAATTATAAAGGATATTTTAAGGCCTACTAGACTTAGCAACACACATTGAAATGTGAGTGGTGAGCCCTCACAATCTCAGTATACCACAATCCGCCTTAGAGACTGTTATGGAGAGAAGGATGCTCCTGAAACTAAGGAGCATCCTGGACAACATCACCCACCCCCTCCATCCGCTCCTGGTCCAATACAGAAGCACACAGACCAACACAATTTTATTTTATAGATATTTGTTTTATAACTTTTTTTATAGATATTTATTTAATATCTCATTTTATAGTTATATGTTGTGTGCAGAGCATGTCACGAACAGAATTTCCTTCAGGATTAATAAAATTTTATGATTCTGATTACACACATCAAGTCAGAAATCACCTGTGATCATGTGCCAAAAAGATGAGGAAGAAATGTTTGTTTTCCAATCTTTGTAACTAAATGACAGGAAGATGACCACTGCTTGCAAAAGAAAACCGAAGGTCACTCGAAGGAATGGACCAGGTGATGAAATCACTGAATATCAAAACTCCACCTTTGCTTCCTTCTTTATCAGTCAGTTCACTTCTCGCTTGGCTCCATTCCTTCCCAGGTCGCAGTTAAGGTCAGGAGGGATCAGTTCTCCCCACAGATTTTTGTCCATAAATATTGTACATGTTGAACATTTGCAATTGTCAACAAACTCACCCTGATGCTGTGTCCCAACACCGCCCTTAAGACTCAATTTCCTCCCGTAAACCGAGTGTTCATGTATAAGGGTGGTGTGTCCCATTACTCCAGGGAGCAAGGGCGAGTGTGGATTTTCCTTGCGGATCTGTTGTGAGGTTGGATGCCGACTTTAAATGAAGTGGAAGATAAAATTTCCATAAATGACAGGTTGCGTTTGCTAGATCTAGTTTCATAACATCCGAACTTTTTAATTAAACAACATACCATGAAACACGGCAACATGCAGGGCAAAAATGAAAATCGTCTTTTCTCTTCATTTCTTCTCTGTTCATTTCAAAGCTAAAGGTAAACAAACAGAGCCAACACAGCAGGCAACAGCATTAACTGCCATGTTTCCACTACGGTCACTGCTCTGACTTGTATTCAGTGGTCTCCCATTGCCAAAACAGGCGGTTGTTGTCATGTGTGCGGCCCCCTTAACTCACCTTGGCCTTCAGGTTGGGGACTGAATCCAGACTGCTGTCTGCACTTATGTGCCAAACAGAGCCATTATAAATGGAGTGCAGGAAATTGCCAACCTCAGTGACTCAGCAAAACAACGCGCCCCCAGCTTTGTGGAGTGTCAAAGAGAAAAGTGGCTTTATCAGTCTGAAAATGGCGATGTTTTCAGTGAGTACAAAATAAAAGGCGGTTTTCGCCACCTCATGGTGACTGTTCCATCTGTTCTAGACAGTCCAGGAGATCAACCAGACGCTGGATGGTCTGAAGGTGGGAAAGTGGCCTCCTTACAGAAATCACACTTTTAAAACTCAAATGGGTGTTGAAGGAAGGAGTGGTCAGCCCAGTTCAGGACCAAGTGAGCCCAGGGATGATGTGATGTTGATATTGATTTGTGTCTCCACTAACACTTGATAATCCAATAGGGTTGGTTCAACTGGGACTCTGTGGATCCTGCTGGGACTTCAGCTCTTTTGGGGCACTTGAAGGTCAAATGAAGAAGTGAGCAAAGGTCCTGGTACCACTGAGCCCACAGAACCTGGTGGACTGCAGCCACAGGGAAGGAAGTAACGGCTGCAGAGGAGGTTACATCACCAAAGCTTACAATTACATCACCTGAGGCCTTCTACCCATACACAGGCAAGGTGTATGTCTGCGTCTACACCAGGGGCTCTCCTGTCAAAATCTATCCACCATACATTTGGCTGTCGAACACTGTCTGAGAGGAAAAGCTATTATATTGTAAAGAAATGTAATACAATATTGGTGTTGAAAATCACCTAAGAATAAAAGGAATTTGAAAATGGAATATCAAAATAAAGATATTTTACAAGAATCTTTAAGATATTTAATAAATAAATGAAAGATGACAATTTATAGTACCTTCATTTAAATGTATAATGAAAAAAATGATTTTGAAGAAAAGGGAAAAAATAACAAGCTTCTGACATTTAAAAAAAATGACAGATTGGCAACCTGAATATTTATTGGAATATATACCCACAGGAGGGGAAATGCCACAACTCAGTCAAAGGAAAAGCAGGATATTGTGCAGATTTCCAAGTTCTCCCACATGGTGATGAAGAGTTTGCAGGTTGCCGTAGCAACAGTTGGACGATTGCAGCTGCTGTTAATGCCATGCAGCCTTCATTTCAACTTTACAAGGGAGGTGAGAAGTCTCCTATTTTTTTAATCATAAAAAAATATTATTGTAAATGCTATCTTGTCCAGCACTTTCTGGCATCTACAGCGCCCCCTACTGAAATCCAGAGTCAGTCAATCATGCTGTCCTGGTTGTGGGCTGTGGCAGGGACGACAGACAAGACTTCTGGCTGGTGAAGAACAGGTCTCTTCGCCTGTTGGTTTTATGCAGGAGAAAATGATGCAGCGATTTAATGCACCATGATCATTCATGTGTTTATAGTTGGGGAACTTCCTGGGGAGAGGACGGCTTCATTCCATTGGCTCAGAACAAAAACAATCTCTGCGGCGTCACCACCTACACCGTTTACGCTGTGACCATTGAGGAGTTTTTCAATCCTTTCTGAGTTAAAAATGACATGAAATGGTGAAATAAATGTTTTAAAGTGGATTCATCTTTTCACTCACTCATTGCTGCTTATATACAAACTTTCCTACGTCACTTATAATCTGCCTCTCAACATTTTTATGTTGCTTTAATAACTGTAAAGATTGACAGTAAGAGTCAATAGAAAATAAACAACTTCATCTCACATTTATTCACTTTTTTTCACCTATTTCTGTGGACAGGACTGGCAAGAGCCCAGCTCATGGCAGGACAAGCAGACTGACACACACTTGCAGCTACAAACAGTCTTCAGTCAACTGGAGAGAGAGCTACCTGCAGAGAGGTGGAGGTGAACCCACAAACTTGCAGAGAGACTGCAGCATTAACCACCACTCAGACAAACATGCATCTGTTAAACTAGTTGAGAGTATTGGTAGCACTCAGCTGATGGTCTCCAAGCTTAGAAAAAACTCACCCTCATCACCTGGATTTCAGAAATGAATGAGTAATTGTTGATCACATGCAGCTGGAGAAAAGAACGCTGCCAATCAAGGAGAGCAACGACCCTGTGTCCGTCCAGAAAAGTGGCTGTTACTGAAGTGTTCTTGTCAGTTTTCTTTTTTTTTATCTGGGCCAAAATGTTCCGGGAGCTGCTTTTCACTCTCCTGTGTGGGTTTGCAGCAGCTTCCCTGAAGCCAGCTTTGGACCGACACTGGCAGCTGTGGAAGCAGCTGCACAAGAAAGAGTATCCCGCTCAGGTGAGGGCTGAGCTGCTCACAGCGACAGTCGCAGGTCTGGCTGCTTTTCAGTCAAGTTTCTCACCCAGATCGAAGAGTTCGCCCGGAGGCAAATTTGGGAAGAAAACCTGGAAATGATCAAAGTGCACAACTTGGAGGCGACATTGGGCCTGCACTCTTTTGAGCTGGCGATGAACCATTTTGGAGATTTGGTGAGCAATGCCTTGAACCTTATTCTTTAAGGCTTGGAGGAAAAAAAAAGGTTTTGAGGAAGTAAAATCAGAAGTCAAAAAAGAATTGAATTCGACTATCTGAGGAAAAAAAAAAATATATATATATATATATATATATATATATATATATATATATATATATATAACTGTTAAATGTTCCACTGAAAGTTGATTAAATATGAAATGGATTATTGCATTTTAATACAAAATAAATCGATAACTTTAACCTAATATTTTGGTTACATTAACAATAATAAAGGGATTGTTATTTTTTTTATTTATTTTTTTTCTGTAAAGCAACATGTATTTGAGATAAGCTCACATTAATATATAGTAAATAATGATTTTATATGAAGGAAAATCAAAGTACTCTCAGTATCTCTGTTTTTAAAATAAACACAATACCTAAGAAAAAAAACACTTAATATTTGAGAGGACAGTGTGACAAAATGAAGCGTGCATTCAGGCGGTTTGAACACATGCAATAACTTTAGTATTTAAAGTAAAACAAAATGTGTCCTTTAAAAGGGAGTCAAAAGTGGTGCAGCCTTTTTGGCAGGCGGCACCCTGGACAGGTCATCTGTTGATCAGTACAGCTGGACAACACACAGGCACACACTCTCTTACGGAACAGATGAAAGCCACATGAGGACACAGGTTTGTTCCAAACCCTTGTCACTTCAAGCTGGACTCAAACCAGCGACCTACCTGCAGTGATGCCGCTACACCCCAGATCCAGATGTGTCTCTTTGCCCCTCCTTGCCTTCACTTTAACTCCCTTCACTTCCTGAAGATGGTTGAGGAAGTCCTGAGCACTCAGACTGGCACCAAGGTTCCCCCTGACTTGAAGAGGAAGCCTGTCAGCTTGAAAGAGGACGTTCCTGTGCCATCATTTGTGGACTGGAGGAAGAAAGGATTGGTTTCGAAGGTCAAATCTCAGGTAAAGGTCAAACTTCAGTTCTGAGCATGGTGATGGATGATAACAGCTTGCGCCATGTTTTAGGGTTCTTGCGGCTCCTGCTATGCCTTCAGTGCAGTTGGAGCTCTGGAGGGGCAGCTGAAGAAGACCACAGGTGTCCTGGTGCCCTTGAGTCCACAAAACTTGGTGGACTGTTCGAGCGCATTCGGAAACAATGGCTGTAACGGAGGATTCATGACGAATGCGTTTGAGTATGTTATCCAGAACCAGGGTATCGACTCAGACAAGGCGTACCCCTACGTTGCCAGAGTAAGTGCATCCCAGCTGTGAGCATTCGGAGAAGTTTAACAGGGCTGTTGTGTTCTCAGCATGGGCGGTGCCGATACAAGCCCAAGTATTGTGCTGCCAACTGTTCCGACTACGCCGTCCTGCCTAAGGGGGACGAGCACATTCTGAAAATGGCAGTCGCCGAAATCGGTCCCATCTCTGTGGCCATTGACGCATCAAAGCACAAATTTCACTTTTATCGTAGAGGTGAGTGAGGATCTGCTGGGCTCCACTGGAGTTTGGCTTGTCTCACCTGACCTGTCCACCAGGGGTGTACAGGGACCACACTTGCACTCACAGGGTCAACCACGGCGTGCTGGTCGTGGGCTACGGCACAGAGAGAGGAGAGGATTACTGGCTGGTGAAAAACAGGTCTGGAGACTTGCTGCAGTTGTCATGAAGACCACAGGTCTGATTTCCACCTTCTTATCTGCAGTTGGGGCACAAAGTATGGAGAAAAGGGTTACGTCAGGATGGCTCGCAACCACAACGACCAGTGTGGCATCGCCTTGTACGGCTGCTTCCCCATCATGTGATCAAGAATACTTTTTAGCGTATCTTTAAATAAATGTCACATTTAAAAAGCGTCTGGTCTGGTTGAAATGTTCTTGGGCACAGAACTAGTTCCAATCTTTTGCCATGTTGACTCAAGTAATCCATGGACGACATCCAGATAAAGACAGGTATATTGCTGTGTCCCATGAAACTGATACTGATGTGGGAAAAAAATAAGTGATATTGTGGATATCAGTGTTGGATGGTGAGGTATGGTAAATTAGGAAACGTGGGGTAAATATATAACAATGGTGCAAAATGGTCTGTGCCTTTTTAGTACTTTAATGTTGACATGTTTCTGGGAAAAGTCCTATTTAACAGACCTTTGAGTTATGAAGCGGAGGAATCTTGATGAACAGGGTGAGATGTGAGTGAATGTGTGACTGCACACATGGCTTCAGTCATTGTAGTGAGGAGACGGCACATCAAAGGAGTACACACTGCATCTGCACTACTTCATTCAAGCGAAGGGCAATTTCGGCTCATAAGAGGGGCAGCTCCCCTCGCAGCTCTGCAGATGCTTATGAAATTAAAGATTCATTGCCAAATTCAGTTAAATATTTTAAGTAAAATGTAACAATGAAGTGTTTTCTACAAGATCTGCTGAAGTTTAGTTTTTCACATGGAGAGGAAAAATGGTGAATATCAAACACTGCCTTTTCACTAGGCTTTAGTGATATTAAAGCCTTATACAATTGAGTCAATGCAGAGCAAATGTTAGGTACTAGATGGCACTCGCCCTAAATCTTTGGCTTTTAATAACCATTTTAACAACCTCACATTTTTTAAACCAAGAGCAACACCTGAACTCTAGAAATGAGTTTCACAGAGTCTCACCAACCCATTACCATTTTAGCAAAGTCAGTATAAACTCACTTATTTGAAACTGAAGTGGCATATTTCAGTTTCGTTGAGAAGTTTGAGGCATCTAGAAACAAGTTCAATTGCAAGTTACCATGTAGGAGTGCCTTGTGAAATAGCAACCTGGAGGCTTACAAAGGGAACAAGTGGAGGAAAGGTGACCCTGAAGAGAGTCAACTACATGACCAGGACAGTCTTTCCCTGAACCACCTGGACATTGGTCTGCTGAAGATGGAAAGTAAAAAACAAAACTAGCATTCTATACACTTTCAAACCATGTGATCCAAACTGCCAGAAACGGGCAAATAAAATTTAATTTGTTAGAACTTTATTTCAAGGTCACATGATGGGGAAACAGGCATAGAGAGCGATTCCACACTGGTTGTTCCTGTTGCGAGCCATTTTGACGAAGCCTTTGTCACCATAGTTTGGGCTCCAACTGCAAGATAGACAAGTAAACTACAGAAATCCCAAGTCTCCTTTTCAAATATCTGGGTGAAAAATGGAGCTGAATCAGAATTGCGACCTGTTCTTGACCAGCCAGTAGTCCTGTCCCCTCTCAGTGCCGTAACCCACCACCAGCACGCCGTGGTTGATGTCATGAGTGCATGTGTGGTCTGTGTACACGCCTGCGTGATCGTGGAGAGACAAGTTAGACAGTCGCAAAAATGCGCCGCAGAGTGCTCCGCTCACCGTGGTGGTAGAAGAGGAACTTGGGTCTGGACGCATCAATGGCAACAGAGACGGGTCCAATCAGCGCGACAGCCATTTTCAGAGACTCTTCGTCTCCCTCTGGCAAGATGCCGTAGTTTGAGCAGTTGGCAGCACGATTTTCAGGCTTGTACCTGCACTCGCCCGGCTGAAGACAAGCTGCTCAGTCATCTTTCACAAACACATTCCAATATGCACTTGTCTCACCACTGCCACATAAGGGTAGGAGCTTTCCGAGTCAATGCCCTGGTTCTCAATCACATACTCAAAAGCACTTGTCATGAATCCACCGTTGCAGCCATGGTTCCCATATTTTCCAGAGCAGTCCACCAAGTTCTGAGGACTCAGCGACAAGAGGACGCCTGTGGTCTTCTTCAGCTGCCCTTCTAATGCGCCGACTGCACTAAAGGCCCAGCACGAGCCGCAAGAACCCTGAAGCCAGAGCAGCTCATGTTTTAGTAGCAAAACACCGATACAAGTGTGTGTTGGTGCACCTTACCTGCATTTTGACCTCAGAGACCAGGCCCTTCTCTCTCCAGTCCAGAGACTCTGGGATGTCGATGTCCTTGCTCAAGTTGACTGGACCTCTTTCCAAGTTCGGAGGCACGCTGGTGCCGGTGAGGGTGCTGAGGACTTCCTCGCCAGTCTGAAAACAAGTTTTTGAAAGGGGTCCTCAAAGGCCAAGATTTGGGTTCTGCTTAAATTTACATCTACCATACAGCCATGTTAGGAAACCAACAAAGGAGATGAGCACCTAAAACTACTCATTTCTGAGCAGATAATGTAAATTTGGAGACGGTTGCTGGAGGAGAGGCGCATCTTTACTCGGTCAAGAAGGTGCTGGACCAGCTCAAGTAGCAATCTTGCTGAAACGAGGATGAAGAACAGTCGTGTCAGGAGTCCTCACCAGGTCTCCCAGGTGGTTCATTGCCAGCTCAAACGTGTGCAGGCCCAGGGAAGTCTCCAGGTTGTGGACATTGATCATCTCCAGGTTCTCTTCCCAAATACGCCTGCGGCCCAATTCTTCAAGCTGCAGGAAGATCATCCACAAGTTTTATGAGACTTACTTCCAGGGGGGAAAAAAAGTCAGGTTCTTTTTGAAAGCAAGAGCTGATCTAAAAAAAAATAAATTAAAAAAATTAAAAAAATTAAAAAAAAAGCAGTTTCAGGAGAGGACAGGATGCCATCAAGTGAGCCATGACAAAACACAAGTGAGCCATGACAAAACACAAGTGAGCCATGACAAAACGCATGGTGCCTCACTGAAGTGCAAGTGTACCTTAATAACTAAACCAGATATAAAAAAAAAAAAAAGTTGAACCCACCTGCTCAGAATACTCCTTGTTGTGCATCTTCTTCCACAGCTCCCAGTGACGGTCCAGAACTGGGCTGGTGGCAGCTGCAGCTAGGCCACAGAGAAGAGCAAAGCACAGGCTCTGGAACATGTTAGAGGACCTTCCTTTGAACAAGGAGATGAGCAACATGCTGCAAAGGGTGTATACATATCTGAGTCGCTCTACTGTGATAGGCTGAGTCAGAATGAGACAGGTGACATCAATTAACAATTGGAATTCACTCCTTCATTTGACTGAATACTGAAGAATAAAAAAAATACAAAAGAGACAACTGAAGATTTGTTCTTAGTCTGAGATTTATTTTGATATTTTGTTATATTTTCTTCATAGAACTGGAGGAAAGTCCAGCACAATGAACAACTCGCACATAAAATAATTACAGCACCTTTTCAGCATCACTAAAATATTCTCAATATCCAGAATGAATCAATACTGAAGTCTTCATTTACAAAACACAAAGACAACACAATAATTTTTTATGTCTCATATCGAACTGTTTTTTTTTTTTTTTAGGGAACAGTTTTCCTTGATCTTTTATTCCACAAATTCCAAACTTGCACATACGAACATCTACTGTTTCTACACGGCACATTG
This sequence comes from Synchiropus splendidus, assembly GCF_027744825.2. Classification (NCBI taxonomy): domain Eukaryota; kingdom Metazoa; phylum Chordata; class Actinopteri; order Syngnathiformes; family Callionymidae; genus Synchiropus; species Synchiropus splendidus. Next base: position 13,173,623 of record NC_071337.1, read on the forward strand.
ATTTCTGAGTTGAACTCACGTTTAGCTGTTTGTCGATGAAAGGGTTGCTGTTTTTCGCCATTCATTCTGGACTGATCCAAAGTTTGCGTTGATGACTTGAATTTTGCGGTACTTTAAATAGCCTTTAAGAGCTGACAGTTAGGTTGCATTGTTTTGACATGATAGACAGGAGCTTCAAATTTGAGGAGGGAAAGACCTCACATTATTGCTTGAACTTCCCCCGTTTTATTTGTACAATGCTTTTGTGCATCACTACCTTTTGTGCTCCCCTAGTTTTTAGCATATTGCCCTGCTCCGGCCTTCTCTTGTATCCTAGCAACAAGATTCATTGCACCATTGGAACCGCCACATTCAGCGGTTTGTGATAATATATTTATATATTTAAAAAAAAAAAAAAGGGAGACCCAGGTCAAAGGTGAACAAAGGGGCACAGTCACCACAAACTTACTTTCCGAACACATACTCAAGTTTCACCAATTAGACCCCACTTTGATTAAGAACAATCACTGCAAGCAACAAATCTATGTCATCATACGACAATGAAAACACTAGTTCTTGCTTTTTAAGACAAAAACAGCTGGCATACAGGACGTCCAAGAAGTCAGACAATACGATACAAACATGCGTCACGATTGGTCGAGTACAGAGGGGTCGGGGGTGAGGTCGACTCGCCGCAGCCTCGGAGAGCGCTTTTGTTTCGTCTCCTGAACAAAAGAGCGCTCGAGTCTGTGGGTAAAAGCATCTAAACTGCATATGTTCTATCAGCCTGTTCCCCCTCTGTGTGTCTGCTGAGAAGTAGAAGTAGAAAAATAAGAGACAAACAGGAAGTCCGTAAACAGCCACACACCTCAGAGTGAGTAAACTCAACTGATTTAATGGAAATTCTAGCTGCTTCTCTAGGCACTCAAGGAGTAACCTTTCGTATTGGCTATTTATTTACTTTAAAGTTACAGATGGCTTTTAATACAGAGGGTGAACCTTGTTGGGGAAAGTGAGAGCCAAATTCAGATGAATTGAGCGATGAAATGCAAGAAAACTTCAGTTCATTTATACATTTTCTACCACTTATTGTGCATGCTAAGAGCTTGTGTTTCCCACTCTGAGTTCCTCTCACGGACATTCAGGGGTCAATTGGTGACTCTAAATTGCCTGTACGTGGGAATGTGTGCGTGAGTCAGAATGTTCTCCGTGATGGACTAGTGAGCTGTCCAGTGTGTCCCTCGGCAGTGGCCCCTAGTGGCTGCGACGAGGAATAACCGATAGAAAATGAATGAATGGCCTACATTCAAACATACTTTCATTTTGAAACACAAACACGTACAATACCAAACATCGTTAAAATGTTCAATGACTCAAAACATGCTTTAAAAAATATATATATTTTAAAGCAAAACACAACCAAGCTTCAATACACACATACAGTGATTGTCAGGACACATAGCTCAGTGTGTGGTTGTAGTTTATGTGTCCTATTGATGCCCTGGAATGCATTAAAAAAAAAGTTGTTTTCCTCATGTTTTGAACATTTCTTTCGGATATGTGCTTACGTTTGTAATGTAAACAAACTTTGTCAACTTAAAAATGATCAGTTGGCAAAGTCATATTAAAAAGGCAAAATATTTGTAGACAAATACGGTAATCGTAAGTGGGCTTAAGGCTGACATAACAAAAGTGTGCTGTAAACAGATAAAACATCTGTGATCACATCGTGGCACACCATCCCTTTACAGGGGGAAAATGCACAGTAAAACGGGGAAGAACAGTTAAATGAGCAATGAGCTCCAGTGTAGCGTGGAAGGATCGACAGGACTGAAGGTGTGATATTTACCTCCTGTGCTGAGGGCGAGTGGCGCTCGGATAATTTGATATCAACAATTTGATGCTAAACTTGGAGATGTAAACTTAACTGCTCCTGAGTCAAATATTCAATTTGTACATTCTGCGGACGGATCAATAAATAAAAATGATCAGTGTGGGGGAATTGACGTTTCCTCACGTAACGTACACACATGCAATCACACACCCGCTTACACACACTTTAGGCAACAGAAACATCAAACGGTGTCAAGCTACTCCCATGTACAGCTAAGCATCCTGTGAAACGCATCGTCTCTGGACTGTGTTCTGAGCCGGCGGGAAGTGAAACACAATAGGCAACACAGAAAACTAAACACAAGTGTGAGATAGGTGGTAAACTCGGCCAACCAAGGTGGAATGTTGTCGAAAATTTGGTCAATAGCTCTCACTGGGCCTGGCTTCAGAAGGCAGAGGAGGAAGCGTCAAACTCACTGAAAGAGACGAATGAAATGCGCCAGCGTAGCAGAAAGAACTGAACAACCAAGCACCAGTCAGTGAGGCCAAAAAAAGAACTTTTTACATGTTCCCTCGCAACCTGAAACTGTAATTCTACGTCCATGTGCTGCTCTTAGACTGATGCGGTCCAGATATTAAAGGATTCTGGGCGTACAATGGGGAGTCTGTTGTCTTGGCTTGTGACAGACAGCACTGGAGCTGTCAGGGATGTTCCCACTTCAAGAACCACCTTCCAGCTGATCCCTGCTGCCTCCTGCTGAGCAGTTGCTTTACTGCAACACCTGGCCTCGCGTTTCAGGCAGCTTTGTTGCGAGGAAACTGCCGGCGGCGAGGGCGCCTGCTGCGAACAGAATGGGCACGGCTTTGGTGATGCCCACGAAGGACTGGAAAATGCTGATGCCCAGGACGGCCGCCAGCTTGCAGAGGGCGTTCAGGAAGCCGAAAGCCGTGGTCCTGCAAGAAGACATGAGGCCCCAGTCTTTAAATTGCAAGCTCATATTCCATAAATAGTGAAACTCAATCAGAGCTACATTCCAGTTGCTGACAAGTGGTTAAAATACGGACTGAGAGTTTGCCTGATGGGTAGCAATAAGACGTGTGTTAAGAGTGTGAGAAGGACTTGAACGCTCCAAAATGTCTATTACATGTACTCAAAACATTAACATTTAATTTGTTATTACAAAGGACTGGCAGCCATCTTGGTTTGTGGATAGTTCGAGTTTGAAGCGCGGGTGAAACACTGGGAGAATAAGCAAGCATCAGTTAAAAACAGGAAAAAACAGGAACACAATAAATGGAGTTAGTCTTTATTAAGAACATGAAGTTGTTAATGCGGTTTATGTTTTTTCACAGCTATTGTACGACAAACTCCACTTTTAAGAATAGTTAGCGCTAGAGTCGAAGCAACAATGCTAAGATAGTGCTCGGCCTGTGTTTTATTCCTTTTCATTGTCGTAAATATTAGCTTTAAGATTGTTTTTAATCATCAGAATCAACTTACGATGGGCTGTTAAGCTCATTTAAATATAAGAACGTATAAGTTCTGTGCATACAATGTATTTAGAGTGTCTGACTGACAACAAATTGTGTTTCAATTTGTCGTTTTTAGGTAGAAATATCACATCAGCTTATACTGAGGAAGGGGAAAAATTTAACCAAGAATTATTCAGGAAGAAAGAATCCTACAAAGAACAAATCCCTAAGAGCCAAGACAACATTTGTATGTTCCTTCACAATGTTTTTGTGGCTGGAAAAACCTTAATAAAAATGAACAAACCCCTGACAGAATTGAAACCAGGCTACTCCTAGACCACCTGGTAGTATGGAGACCTTAATAGTGTATATCTTGTGCACTAAAACCTAAATAGGTGGTTTCTAAATCATCCATATCACTCTTAAAATTGAATGATCTGTTCCTTGTCCCATTTCACACATTTCCTGAAAATTCATTGATCACAGACAGATGGACCGACACAGACAAAGTCACCTTTTGTCTGAGGGGTAGAGCTCCACTGTGATGACGTCGAGCGCGTTCCATGATGCAATGCTGATGCCACCGAACAAGCACAAGAGGGCGATCATTCCTGACTCCGTGTTGCCGAAGATGAGCAAGAAGCAGCTCACACAGGAGATGACGCTGGACCCCGCTGTTTGACAAATTCAACTGCATTAGCTTTCTTTGTGTAGACAAATGTTTATAAAATAAAGAACTCCTGCGACTGTAGAAGACGATGCGTTCAAAACAGAGCCACTAGAGGTCACTCGATTCGTCACGCGGACATTTGATAGAGACAGCGATTGAAGTAATTGAGTTAAATTACCCAGCATCCTCAGGCGGCCAATCTTGTCCATTAATAGCGCTGAGACGATGTTGCCAGGCAACACCGCCAGGGTCCCGAGGAAGTTGACAAAGTAAATCATGTAGGCATTATTGAAGTCGTCGCTGAAGTCCAGCATGCAGCCCTCCTTGTTGTGGAGGAAGGTGCTGTTCACCAGCTTACTGTTGACCAACCTGTATTTGAACAGATCTGAGGTGGAGAAGAGGGACGTCACGTTACAGTCCTTCCGTCATCACACATGAACACTGGACTGTGAATTTTCATATCAATATCATCTCAATAAGGAATAAAAAAAATAACTTTGTATTCAATATCTAAAAGGGAGTTAGAGATAGTCACCTGTGTTGTAAAACAAACTTGCAATAAAGGTGCAGTTTCTGAAGACGGTGTGTGTGGAAGTGATGTCCTCGAAGTAGCACTCCTCAAACACCGAGTCCTCAAACACGATGGACTTCATCTTTAGGTTGAGAAATCTAGAGAGACACGGTTTTCCTCTGTGAGTCTCTGCTGGATGGAACCAGTAAACACAAACACACTCACTTGTCGTTGAAGTAGTATCCTTGGCGGTGCACTTGATTTTCCAGCGTGAAATTGAAGGTGATATGCTCGACTCGTTCTTTGGCAAAGACCTTTGTCTTCGACTCATACTCCTGCTTCTGGATGTACTTGATCATGTCGGGGAACCATACGGTGAGACCGTAGTAGCTGAGGAGAGTGAGGAGAGATAGACATGAGACCCAGGATGATCTGCGATTCAACCAACATCACAACATGTTTACCTGAAAGACATGGAGAACCAGACAGCCATGAGCATGAAAGTGGTGCGCTTGTATTCGGGGCTGAAGCAGGCCAGGATGTTGTTCCGAATCTGAGGGCAAAAAAACTATGGTCAGACTCCAACATGCTTCTATGTGTACTTCAATTCACCACTGGAAATAATAGAGTAGAATATAGAAGGAGAGGAACATCATCCAACCTGATGGCAGAAGCAGGCTTTGAGCACAAAAAGAGTAACTTCTAAGTATCTGTGTGTGTATGTGGATGGAATTATTTCACATGTATTCATCTATTTTTATGAGATAATTCCCATTTGGGGTTGGCCAGGTAATGGACATGGTTTAAACCGTAGCCTCGAACCACTCCTGCACTGTGCGGTCCAAAAGTTATGGTTTTATTTTCCAATTAAAAACCATTCCAAAGTGCTAAGAAATGCTCCTAGAGGGAGACCTGAGTGGGCGACACTGGAGAAAAATGCAGCATTGTGAGTGGGTGCTGTAAATTCAAAGAAGAATGCACATTTCTATGGACAAAAAGGCTGTGCAAAACAATGAAAAATGAAGTAACGATATCAGACATTTTAACATTTTTATTCGTGTTAGACAGTGATGAGGCCTTGAGTGTCTGCTGAGGCATTAATAATTCAAATAAAAGTAATAAAGCTTTCGTTATGTAACACCTTTCAGAACACTGTTCATAAAGCGCTTTACAGACAAAGTAGGATAAAGACAAAATCAAGCTCAGCTAGAGTGTCTGAATTTGCATGAACATACCATGCACCAAGACATTAATGTGGTGAGTTAATGTCTCAGTGAAATGGAAGTTCGGATGGATTACGTCAATGCAAGCATATAAACATGAGTTTTTTAGAGCATTTTAAAGGTGGAGGGATTTGGGTTTTGGTGTTTCTGATCTCCTCTGGCAGATTGTTCCCGAGTCGAGGTGGCCTGACAAAGAAAGCTCTTGATTTTGTTCTCGACTTAGGGACAAGTAGCAGTGACCTGCCGGAGGATCTCAGGGTCCTGGCTGGCTGGTATTTAAATGATGTTGCCCTCCTTGAGCTGCTAGATTTAATTCCAAAGAGGAGTGCGACACCTAGATCATTTGTGTGTCAATTCTAAGAAAATATTCCCCAATATTGCATCGATATTTTTGCTGAAATATCTTGAGATTTGATTGTGTAATATTGTCTCGACATTTTATGTTGTCTACATCGATATTTAATACTTAGATACTTGCACATGCTGCTGCTTTTGTGATGTGTTTAATACTAATATTTTCTTTTTGCGTAGTCGAGCTTTTGATTAAGGGAGCATTCCACTGTTTAACTGAAAGTCTAACTGGACTGACGTCATAACAATGAACTCATTTTCATGCACATGATATTGCACTTCATTATCTGATTTCCCCCTTAAAATTTAGCTTCTTATTACAATATAATGCTGAACTTACAGTATCACATTTTATTTTATTTTATTTTATTGTTATGTTTTTGACTGTACGTTTTCCAATGCATGTTAAACCACTCCTGTATCGTATACGTATCGCTTTCCAAAATACCAGGCAACACACAGCCCTTACGTTCCAACATAAGCATTGAACATAAATTCATCATTTGCACTGTGAAAATCCTGTTTCGGTAGAAAGATGATCAAGCTACAACCTGCTGTGAGAGGCTCATGATCTTGAGTCGGTAACGTTGCCAGACCGGCGTGTCAGTGCCTATGTCCACCAGCTCATCCACCTGCTTCACTGTCTTGATGGTGGTGACCTAAGAGAGGAAGCAAACAGATACTCAGCATGTAATGACAACGTCTGCACCTTTCCCTTCCCACTGTCTCACAGCTAGGAACTGGAATAGCAACACTGGGGGGTCTGGTGATTATTGCTCCATCGAGTCTTTAAAACAGTGGTAAGGCTGTGGATTAAGCACCAGCATTACAGAGTGGAGTCGTCACTTGATATTGTATTTAGCCTCTGGCCTCCAGTCTGGTGAAACTGCCTTAGCTGTAATTACTTCTCAATGTTTTACTGCTCCGTCCTGGACAACGGTCACCCCCGGGGTCACACTCAGCCCTTTGAATGACCCTGTGAGTCGAACTTAAATTCAACAAAATCCACAAAAATAACTTAATTTCCTCAGCATTCAACTGAGATGTTTTTGTTGGAAGATCACTTACCTTGTCAACATTATTTCCTCCATCATTTTGAGCTTCATCTCTTCACGCTATTCCTCGTACTGACCTTGTTTAAAATATCTAGCATTTCAGCCCATTATGAATACTGAAATTTTGACAGTGTTTCAGACTCTTTAATTTGTTACATTTATGAGTATTCGCCCTGAGAAACAGTGGGTGATGTGACAAAGGTTTCAGTCCAGGTGGAAAAGTTTCAGAAGTTCAGTAGTGGGCGGACAGTTCTGAACTAACCCTTTATGTTTTATACAACCAACACATTAGAAGCATATTAGGATTCATGGGTGTGAGGAGAATATGTGTGAGTAGGGAGGAGACAGACCATTATAGAAGAGTATGTCGAGCACATTTAAAAACAAGCTCCATCCATTTCTTGTAAAAAATATGAGCCAATTATCTTGAGTTTTAAAGCACCTTGTTCATTTGAACTCTTGAAATAGAGTCTGTATTAGCTTTGTGTTTTTTGAGCACTGTTGCTTTCTTGGACACCTTTGATGTATGTCAGAAATCTTTAATGTCTTGTGTATATTTTTGTGTCTTTGCTGTCACTGGCTGCTGTGATACATCCCCACTCTGGGACAAAAAGAAAGGACATGGATTCTGATCTAAATCTACTTGTTCCGGGCTGAAAGCATTGTGACTGTGAGGTCGGTACTCACAGAAAACACTCTCTCTGGATAACCCTTCGCCCTCATGTTGGTGTCGTGAACTTCCTTCAGAATCATCCAGCCCTCGTCATGTTTTCCATTCTGTTAAAAAAAAAAAATAAGAGTTCAAAAGGGGACCACAGGAAGAATTTGAATTTGTAGCTCGGCGACTGAAGCTGACCTCCAGGTAGAAGCGTGGGCTCTCTGGCATGGCGTTGAGGGCAGCGATGGCGGCGACGGAGGGGAAAGCACACACCAACACAAACACTCGCCAGCTGTGGAACTGATACGCAGAGCCCATCTGGAAGCTCCAGCCTAACATGGTGGAATGGAAACCAAAATATTCATCAAGGACTAACCTTTTCAGGATGACAGAGACAGAATCAATGACCTCTGATATTCAGCTGCATGTAAAGTTCAAGAGCTATTTCATTTGAAGTGACAGCATAACAGGGAGGCTGCAGTTTTCATCTTCCTTTATGGAAAATGTTAAGACAAATTGGAATTGAAATGGGTTTAACTGTAATGTTCTTCGAAATGAATAAACATGTAATCGTCTTAGGCAGATCATTTACGATCATAAATTACGATGGGATTTTTCTTTTTTAATTATTTGACACCATAAAGACGTGTTTTGAGATGAGCCCTTTAAATGTGGCAATTGAAAATAACAATACAACTCATCACCACTGAAATGATTCGAGCTCATTAAAACAAGACCCACTTTTCCATCATTCTGACTTAAATCTGTAAAAAGACTTGAGTTGTTCATCGCCAACACACTGAACTCATGACTCGTCAATTCTCCACATAGAGTCAAAACCTACAAGTGCTTGAGTCTGCAAATTCAGTTTACCAGAGAAGGCATGTTACCAAACACACACAAAAAGTGAAAACTGGAAAATGTGGAACACTCACCGTAGTGGGGGATTATGGCCCACGCCATTGCAGAAGCATATATTCCTCCGATCATCCAGAACATGCAGAGCCAGCTGAGGTGCTCGCCACGTTTCTCTTGAGACAGAAATTCGGAATAGAAGGAGAACACGATGGGGATGGAGCCTCCGATCCTGTGAAATATCAGAAGTCAATGAGGGTGGGGTTGTCTGTTCAAAGCACGCAGACACCCATCGATTTATCTGGAAATGTTGCCAGTCCACCAAGAGCAGGGGTTTCAAACTTTCGACTGACCATGTGTCTATGTGAAAGTGACCAAGTGATGGGTCTTGTGGTAGAGTTCAGGTACCTGCTTCCAAGGTAAAGCTAAGATGCCAAACACAGTGCTTACTATGCATCTCGTGTGTTGTTTTCCCTTTGAAAAGTAATGTATATAAACAGTATCAACCAAGAGCCAATTTCCGATCACACCTTGAATGAACCCCTTCATAGATGAGGTCAGTGTAAGGGTTTACTAATGCATACACAGAACGTGAAGTCATGAAAGATGAAATTGTCTTGGAGTCCACCACAATCTTTGGTAGCTCAAAAAAAAGACGTACCCGACACCCGAGAGGAGCCTGCAGAAGAGAAAGGTGCTGTATCCCTGGACGAAGGAGGAGAAGAAGGAGAAGATGCTGTTGATGGAGAGCGAGATGAGAAGAGACTGGCGGCGACCTATCCGGTCCGCCAGGGCCCCCCAGAGGAATGCTCCAACCATCATTCCAAAATATACGATCAGACCTGAAAAATGGGAAAAGCCATGAGCACATAACACAAATCATAAGGTCAGTAAATAAAACGTGTTAAAACTACATTAGACAGAGACTAAGTGGACCAAGTGGACTAAGTCTTACCGAGCATGCTCTTATTTGGTTCAGACAGGCACATGTCCTTCTCAGCACTTGGGAGCACGAACCCGACCACGAAGATCTCCACGCCGTCTGCCATGAGAGCAAGGCCAAGCACGAAGTACAGGCTCCACTGGAACTTGCCATGACCACACTCTTGCAAAATGGTCTCGTACTGCTGAGCCAGCTCCTCCTGGTCCTTCCGTCTTTCAGCTTCAGACACCCCGACGTCTCTGAACTGCTGAGCCCCGGCCTTGACAGAGTCGGGACCCCCTGCCAGGCTGGCTTTGCCGGAGTCAGCTCGGGGGATTCCTTGGTACTCTCCCTCGTAGATTTCATCGTCCTCGTCGTGTCCCTCAGTGGAGTCGCTGTGGCCGCCTTCGTCATCATTGGCTGCCTGGCTGTCTCCGCGGTAATAGCCTCCGTCTTGGCTCCCCTGCATCGGGTAGTCGTCATCGTCATCCTCCTCGAAACGGCTGTAGGAGCGCCGACTATACTCGTCTCCCAAGCGATCCACAGTGCGTCCCACCTTCTTTGAGGCTTGACGCTTCACTTCTTTGGCAATATCTTTCGCACCTTTAATGAAGGCAGTCCGATTTTGGTAGTTTTCCTCCATTCTGTAAAGGATAAAGGAGTGCGATGCGGCTTCCCGAAAGACACCACCTCCGACCAAGTTGATCAGGAATCAGAGAGTCCTATCTGAAAGAGAGAGGGAAATTAGCCATATAATGATCTAGTATATGGTAGTGATGGGCGATAACTTATCGTACACGATATACCTCCAAACACAATCTCCACGATGACAATTCTGCATCTCACAATAAAATCGATAAATACGCAGTTCACTCGACCAGCACACGTAAACATGACCAGACCGTGACGGCATGCCGCGCTCTCCAGCTCCGCGGCGTGTGACACTGGCGGAGAGTGTGGTGGACTTTGGTTCACAAGCGTAGTTTTTAACTTATTTTTAATAAAGGGAACCGTCAACTCTCTGGATCCGTGTTTATTTTATTAGGTTCTCTGACGCGGTCGTCTGCCTTGGTTCATATCAACACATGGAGGTCTCCCGCTGCGCTGGTGCCTCGGCGGAACGCATTGGTGAAATTAGTCGAATATTGGACGAACATCCGCTCCAGTATTGGTGGCGGCATCCTCTTCCGCGTCCCCATTAGGGTTCACTGATCGCGGACACACTCTCTCAGGCAGCTCTTATGCTACCACCCGGCATCAGTTAGGGACCATCAACAAATTTTAAAGCAGTCAAAGTATATTAGCGAAATCTTCAATAAGGCAATCGAAAACAACCATTTTAGGAGAGAGAATTGTGAAAAGGTTTTTCATCACACAAGTCAATGGACTGACAGTTTGTATAATGATTTTGACAATAGAATATGACTAAATGATCATTTATTCACATGATTTCTAATATTTCTTCAATAGCATGTAGGAAACGTGTCCAGACTGGTCCATAGTTAAAGTCAACTGTTAAGAGACATGAGATACATCTGACAGACGGCTCAATTTAACCCCTAAATAATAACATTGTATTTATCATCTGCACACTTAGTTAACTATTATATAACAAATAATGATGTTGGAGACAAACTCCTCTAATAAGTTTCATCATAAAACAGTTTCAAGAGAGACTGTAGGGTCCAACACATGGAATAGAATGAAAACGGATTTATCGCGATAACTTTTTTGGTCCCAATCGCCCATCTCTACTACATGGTAATTATCAATATTTGGTAATACAGACAAAGCACCTCTCACAAACACCTGGTAGCTCAAAGACCAATGCATTCAACATTTGCCACAACAACCAATCTTACAACTTATAAGGACTGCTTATCTTCATTTTATGTCTGATTTCCTCTTGTATTTGAGAGCTCAAATACGTTTTGTAAGCATAACACACCAACAGTAAAGGAAGGACTGACATGAAGAGGAGGCAGCTATCACTTTTTTCTACAAGTGTCCAGGCGAAGGCGAACAGCGGAAGTGATGTGTTATGTTGAGCGTGAAAGAAATCCACTCTAGATTGTCACGGCTTGATGCCTACTTCTGCCAAAAAGGAATCTGATCACAAACAAATATTCTGACGTTAAGGTGTGTCGCCATCCTTATGTTTCACAGTGAACGCCAGCGCTGACCCAAATGCAAATTCGATAGATAATCAAAAACTTTCCATTTGACCTACATCTTACCCCTCCTGCTTGTCACTTCAATCCTCAGTGGTCTCCTCTTTTCAGTACATCAAACAAAACCTCCATTCGCCTTCATCCGTTCATAATGCTTGTTGCTAGGTCTGACCCTTTTTTCCTTTCAGTTCCAAATGCAGTTTTTATTTCTTTTTTTTTTTTTTTTACCTATAAATCCTCTACCCAGCTAATATCACAAAAAGTCATCAATAATTGTAGTACTTTCCCCCAGAAAGTGTAACAACCTTTTTTTTTCTACTGGCACTGATGATCACAATGTGACCCACGAACAGCCCGGTCCCTCTGGGTCCCATTAGGCGAAATTGAAAGTAAATGCTTTATCCCCTTGATAAACATGTCCAAGATTTTTTTTAGCTATCATGTTTTAAAGCCAATTTTGGAACCCCTTTACTACTTTTTTTGGTGTGATATTTATTTATTTATTTTTAAGGTTGCGCTACCATTTGGTTTAACGGGGAGGAAAAAGGATATAATAATGATATAATATTTGTAAGTTATTTTCCTCCCCATTCATTTAATAAAATTTGTCATGATTGCATTGTTAGAAAATATTATTTTTCTTAAATTACATTTTATCAATTTAATATTTAAATTATTGAGTAACAAATTATGTGAAGGAAAGACATTTTTTCAAGGAGAAAACTGAAACCTATATGAGTCATTAAATAATAATGTTAATGACCCATACACAGATTCCTATTACAGTTTAATTCAGTCTTAATGTAGAGCATCAATCAAAGCAAGCTCATATGAAAGGAAAAGTAGCTGTTGTGGAGAAGCATATTAATTGTTCAAAACAATTCCAGGAAATGGCTTAGAACTCCTATTCCAGAAAGTACATGAATTTGAAGGATGGGCATCATGTCTCAGAATCTCTCAGAACAACAGAATGCTCCACCAAAGCACATTGTTGGAAAATAATCGGTTACAAAAGAATACATGCAGGTCAGCCTGACTCAGCAGGTTTTGGGGTTTTGTGTTCAGTCCATATTTGCTCAGCTAACCTAAAAGTTACTCCAGTGTTAAGTATATCATCTCAGGGAATCTTTTACGTTTCTGGAAGCATACTTCTCAACCTTTCTGCGACGGGTACAAACAGTGTGCGTGGTCGGGAATCTCTCCCAAAGCAGGACAGCCAAAGTTTCAGTCATGTTGCATGTTGGGTTTTCGTCAACATTTGTCCAACCAGACAAGTGTTATATCGAGTGACTTTGACCCAGCCAGATTAGAATTCAGAGAAAAGGGAGTGTGTGACCTTTCCAGTCGTATAACAGCCTATTCCGTTTGTATGTGATGATGTGTATGTGATTCGAGGACCCCCCTCGATCCAGTCTCTATTTATTGTGCCTGTACACGGAATAATATTAATAATAATGATGCTGTTGCGAATAAGGATTTCTCCCCATTCTTGACCACCTTCCTGCTGTTGACACTGTCGTCGACAACATTGTGAGCAAATGCACAACACAAAGCTAATGACTATTTATCCTATGAACTATTTATCACATCTCTTCTAAAAATGTCTGACCATAGCTTATATTCATACATTTAAAGCACAGCAGAATAGGGTCTTTGTTATCGAAAGTGTGTGTGCATTTTCAAGCAGTATTGAATGTCTGAGCTCAGTCCCTGTGGGTCAGCATACTTCTGCATATAGAGGACTCAGTGTTCACTAAAACGACACGTCACTTTGAATTTGTGGCTGAGTGGATTTCCTGGACAAGAGGCCGTAGCTAAGAGTGGAGCCTCCCCGGAATAAGCTTTCTAAAAGGAGCGGAATTTTAAAAAGCAATCATCTCCATAACAACTGCGCACAAATCAATGTTAGCTATGTGACCATCAGCTGGGTGATTACACGGCGCCATAAAACTGTAATGGTTAGACTCAGGCGTGACTGGCTCAATACTTTACCATGAAGTGTTGTTGACAACATTATTAAAAGCCACAGGGAGCAGATGTCACAGACTGAAGTGAGCGAATCTCTCTGCAGAATCCTTTCTTTCCCAAACTAGAAGGTTCAGGAGGCTTACAACGCAACATTGTAGTGCAGAGGTGGATCTGATCCACGACACACCTTGAATTGTAAACAGTTTGTTCATGTTGTTACCAACATTGTAATGGCATCATAAACTAATTCAGGTTTTTATTGTGATTTATGATTATCCGTGGTATTGGTTTAGAAACTACAATATGGGTGCGTGAGGTAAAACAATACAAATGTCAGTCAATCAATCCACTCAGCCAGAAAACAAGTCGTCTGGGGTCATCACAACTGACTAAAATCCATTTAGATTTAGTCGTTCACTATTCATGACGTCATCGGCTGAGGCTACGTGACCACCACCACCCAAAATGTACATCAAAGGACACATACCTTCCAAACCACATTTTGTGTATACAGTGGTACCTCGGTTCTCGACCACAATCCGTTCCAGACGGCCGTTCAAGAAGTGATTTGTTCGAAATCTGAATCGGTTTGTCCCATTCCAATGAATGGAAAAAGAAATAATGCGTTCCAAGCCGTAAAATAGGCTTTTGTAGGAGTGAATGTAGAGTGTCTGCTGCAGGTGCGCTGTTCCTCTATGTGTGTGGCCGCTGCATGTGGGAGGGGTTGCCGAGTGAGTGACGTCTCTCCAGAAGTGAAGAGGTGCCCGGTGCGTGTCCAGCTCTGAATGTGCGCTTCTGTGCAGTTTGGCTGTGACAAAGTCATAAACCAAGTCACGCTCTGTCCCAGACTCGCCTCATCCCTGTCCCAGCTCCAGCCCACAACAGGACATCAAACCCTGGAGTGAGCGCTCCAGCCTCGGAGGTGTGGAGAGCGAGCACCTCTCCTGTGACACTCTACCACGGTCCAGTACGGAGACAGGAAAGGTTTTACACCTAGTAAATGTAGCTAACGGGACACGTCTGCATACAGAGGCTGCGTTATACACAATAACAAAGTGCGTCGTGGGTCAGTAACCCCAAGCAAAAAAATCTCATATATATATATATATATATATATATATATATATATATATATATGAAGGCTAAAGCGTTACCTTTTGGCTCAGCTGAAGCCACATACACGCCTGTAGATCTCAGGCTTAGCCTCAGATCTCAGGTAGATCAGCTGCATCAGGTTCTATAAGCAGGAACTGAACTGAAGTAGTAGTTTGCCACAGAAAATACTTGATTTTTTTTATGTTGGAAATTTGGAAGAACATTTAGTTTGAAGGTTATAAAAGGCTTTCTCCAGGTACTTGCGTGACCTGGAGTATCTCAAATGCTGGGGGAAACGGTATTAACACATTAAGAGCCACCAATGAGGTTGTGTCAAGGATTGCAGAACTAGTAAATTATCAAATATATCTTTCAAAAATCCAATGTGTGTAAATGACAGTATTGAAGTCAGAATTGACGTGTTTAGCAGCGAAGCAGTTCTGTCCATATCATTTCCCCATCAGACTGCAGATGATTTAATTTTAGCTAGAGGCCAGATTTACTGGCACGCTGAGAGCAGACCTCACCAGCGATGCCAAAAATCTGCTTTTCAGAATAATAGAAAGCAAAGCTGTCCTGCGGTTTTGTGAAAACGCATCACGTAAATGCACGTTTGGAGATGAAACAAGAGCAGCGGTATTTCAAGCCAGTCACGGGATGCAGACTTGCTGTCACACTCTGATGGTTTTCGATACGTGTCTAGATCACAGCAATCACTGCTGATGGTTGTGGCAACGTCGCTGAGAGGAGGGAAAGAGTCTGCCGCGAAAAGGTCAACACACAGTTCAGTTAGACGAAGAATGATCCAACACTTCATCATCTTGAACTCATCACAGAGAAACAATGAACGATCACAACTTCAGGTAATAACAGGACCATGCGCCGAGGAGGAGCAACAGAGAAATACAGTGGAATGTAATAGGACTGTTAGTAAAGAGGAGAAAGGGAAGGAGAAAAATGGAAGACAGAAGAAGAAGGTACCAGCACCACATCAAGTAACTTATGAGAAGAAGGGTGGATGCAAGAAGACAGCCATGTTTAGCTGAATCAAGTCACTCAGTTCTTTAAATTATGCGCATTGAAATTTAACAAAAGATTAAAGAGCGAGACAATCGATAGTGTATTGATCTGTGAGGAAGAGGAGGAGGACGCAAGACATGCATATGCATTTGCCACCTCCGACATGTTTGTATGTGTGCAGTGGGTCAACAACAGCATCTGGTTTCTGCCACTGTGCATGAGTGATAGCTTATTCACCAAAAACACTGCATCAATTAGCCATGACGCAACAGATCGCGCCCTTCATTCTGCCCATTACGGAGGACTGTTGGGAGAACAGCTCTTACTGTTGAGTGCTGCTTTCAAGCATCCTGTTTTTGTTTTCGAGAGCTAGCCTCCGCTAGGTAAACAACCCTGACCTTCAGTCCAAATTAAGGGATTCATATTTTGAAAGTTGAAATGAACAACGATGCCAATTCAGATCTGAGAAAGGAGGAAATTGAAAACTTTTTCAAAAGCACACAGATGCAGCTATTGTCCAGCTTAGAGATAACCACTCTTATATTATATTAAAAGCATATAAGAGCCATGCGCTTCCTCACATGTCACGTAACCCATTATTTTATTTTTTATATATATATATATATTTTTTTTTTTTTTTTGTTCATGACAGCACATTATTCCACAGCATTCCAAGTAGGTGGGCTCCCCACTGACCATGGCAATAAAGCTGATTCTGATTCTATCCTTCCTGCTCCCTGAATACCAGCAACCAAAGACTAGAATCAAAAACTGAAGTCACCACGACACCTTACAGTTCATCTACTATTGTCAATCAATGCTTCGATAAATTTAAAACGACCTGAAGCGCTCCACGCTCAAATTAAATATCAAAATATAAATGGCTTTATAATGTTGAATTTCTGTCCACATGCGCAAATTAAATGCGCATAAGCGCTCTGGAGCTGCACGACAAGAACACATCAACCATTACTACCAACAAATAACAGAGAAAAATTGGTCACGTTCGTTTCACCTTCACCTTCACCTTCTTCTGCCGCTTATCCGGGGTCGGGTCGCGGAGGCAGCATTCGGAGCAAGAAAGCCCAAACTTCCCGATCCGCACAAACCTCCTCCAGCTCTTCCCGGGGGATCCCGAGGCGTTCCCAGGCCAGACTGGAGACATAATCTCTCCAGTGAGTCCTGGGTCTTCCCTGGGGTCTCCTCCCAGTGGGACATGCCCGGAACCTCCCCAGGCAGGCGTCCAGGGGGCACCCGGATCAGATGCCCGAGCCACCTCAGCTGGTTCCTCTGGATGTAGAGGAGCAGCGGCTCCACCCCGAGCTCCTCCCAGATGACCGAACTCCTCACCCTATCTCTAAGGGTGCGCCCGGCCACCCTGGGGAGGAAACTCATCTCAGCCGCTTGTATCCGCGATCTCAACCTTTCGGTCATTACCCAAAGCTCGTGACCATAGGTGAGGGTGGGAACGTAGATTGATCGGTAAATCCAGAGCTTTGTCTTGTGACTCAGCTCTTCGTTTCAGTTCCATTAATTTCAATGGCAACTCTGTGGGCGCTAATGTTAGTCGAGTGTAATATTTCATTTGGTAAAATGGATTCTCAGGTCACTGTTGACTACAGAATGTCAAATAAAATAATGGCAATAACAATAATAATGTGTATATCTTGACTCTTGACACAAAGACTATAGCTGAACTCATCCAACCATGAATTGAACTATGTTAACTTGAACTAATAAAGCTAGTTGGTAACTAGGGAAGAGCAGGCAGACTCCAACTGAACAAGCCTCTTCCCTTTTGCCATTTTGTCTGTGTTGTTAGTTGCACAGCATCTTTAGGTTGCCATGGCGGCGGCCACACACCATCTCACCAGTGGAAAAAGGAGGGCCTGGTCATAAATACCAGCCTCTGTGGATCCATCAACCCTTCATCTCATGTTTGCTATTTCCTTCTCCTCCCATTTAAAAATCAATCAGCATTCAGTTACCAGTCGCCGTGGACTCACAAATGTACCCAGACGCAGGATGATGTTACTGTTATAGTGACGGCGAGGCTTTTATTTGTACTCGTCACACGCGTTACGTGACAGATAGATACGCGTCTCTTCAAGACGCAGCCAAAGCTTCCGGTCCAGTGACAATAAATGGTCCGTCATGCTAAGCGGCTAATAAAACAAAACTGGACTCAGTGTTGTCCAAATGTGACCTTCACACATGTGGAAGTGGTCAGGCCAGCTGTTCAAGTCACGACCCGGTTCCGAGCGCAGGCCGGGTTCTGTGAGTGGACCTTAATTGCCGCGTGAGGCTGCACACGCCCATCCGGACTTTTCCTCCACCGAGCGACACGCAAGCCGAGACTCACCAGCAGCGATAACGGGCGACATTCGGATGTTTCGCGTGTGAAATATTCATCGTTCGCCTCACCTCAGCTGCTGCGACGCGCTCCCTCTTCAGTTCGGAGATGAAGATGATGATGGTGGTGATGAAGAGGAGGAGGAGGAGGCTGTTGCTGTGAACGAAGTGATGATGATGCTGTGGACGAGAGAAGCCCACGCCAGCCACGCGCGCGCAGGGGTACCCTCCCCCACGACCACTCACATAAACGCCTGCATTTATTTCTGCAGGGCTTTGACGCATTTGTCAACGCGTGTGTCTCCACGCCGCGCAGGTGTCTGCGTCTCCAACTCGCGTCGACGCTATTAAATCGAAGAAAAGCCCAAGATTTGGAAGGGTATTCTGTTGCGCATGCGTACAAAACCCCTCCATCTCCACAGTTCCTTTTAGAATGAACGTATCGATGAATCCCAGCGCACGTGCAGAGATCACGCACGTGCCAGCGCACCTGAGCCCTGTTGCCGTGACAACCACTAGTCATTTTCTTGAATGCGCTCTTCAGAAATAAAACGTGAACGGAGTCCGCGGACGTCAGCAATGAACCCGACATCGTTCCAAAGTGCTCTGATTTCTGAAGTTGGACTGCATTATTAGTCAATATTCACATCGGTGTCATTGAAAGGAGTCTGTTATCAGCTCGTGCATTTACCTAAATAAATGAATCAGATGACGCTCACCAGCTCTGACATCCTGTGGATGCATATTATACTTTATATGAAATGTATAGTAAACCACAAACAACAGCCCTGGTTGTTTGTGGTTTACTTATTTATCATTTACTTCTATTCATTATTGATTTTTTATTATTTGTCATTATTGTTAATAATAATCATATTTTTTGTTGTCGTTCATTCTTGCACGATGTACCATAGCACTTTCCTTGTTGGTGGGATCCTCGCTGACACTAAAGTCGATTCTGATTCTGACATTGCGAGGGAACTACAGACAGCTGCTTGGAGTCTGTCACACCAGGTAGCTGTTGTCTTGCCTCTCCATCATCGGATGCAGCTACACCCAAAGGAACAGCGAGGATTTCTTAGAAGCTGTGCACCCACAGAGCAGCAGGGAACCCAGGAACAATCACATCCCACAACAGTGGAGAAGCTGACAGACCAAACAGTTTGCTGGCAAAACTGACGCTGCAACCAACAGCTTCTCTGAAAAACACATTTAATACAGAGCCTGACAAAGATACATCAATGATAATTGATTTTACAAGTATCTGTCAATTTCAAGGAAGCATCTACAGTATATATGACGAACAGCGACAATGATGATACTAATGTGTGTGTCCATCAGCATCATCATCCTCTTTTCTGCTCATCTCTGATGTCATTTTCCGCACCTCTCCTACATCATTTTCATACCAAATCCTGTTCATTTCAATCATTCGGTACAATCTGAGCAGAAACACAGACAACTCCGCTGCAGATTCCACTGTTGAAACATTGGATAAAAGAGCTTCTCTCCTGCTCAAGTGCTGCTCCACCAGAAAGAGTACCTCAGTCAGTGGAGATGCAAAGCTGGTCTACGGAATAAGGTAACCGTTCCCGTCCTTCCCATAGCAGAGCAAGAGTTCTGTACATGGTTTGACTCCACTTGAAACACGCACTTGTCACAAAACTGAAGCCATGCAAGTCAAGGTACACAGTAAAGCTGGGTGTGGCTCTTATTAGGTGCAACTAAGTACCTGAATAGAGAGGAATTTGCTATTTAAGTAAATGTCTACATCCCAATTTTGTTTAAAAAACTGTAAGGACAAAAATTAGCACTATAAGGCCTAAAAAAGAAAGTGCAGCGCTAACTAGCGAGGGCTAGGCACTTTGATGTGTTGACACTGTGGCATGTTTTTGTACGAACATTTGTTGAATGAAGCAGAGCTATATTTAGCCACATAGAGGTTTCCCCAGACAGCTACTTCTTCACACTCCCTGACACATAGCTATGGCTATAGGCCTCTCATGCTTTAGACTGCTTCCCACAATGGGGAAATTTTGCATTGTTAAAATGACATTTGGACCCCTGGATTAAAGAGGAATATTCTTTGATCCCCTCAGAACAATTTCTGTGGAAAGGTAAATTCACACTCTAGAGGAAGAATATCTTCAGTCGTGTGGCTTTAATAGTATCCAATACTTAACAGTTAAATGGTTGTTTGGACACCATTTTGGTTATCCTGTGGTGGACTCTGTGTTTACTCCAAAACTGAATGCAACACCAACTCAATCACATATGTTTTAAAACAGTAGTGCTGTTTAAATGTTACCCATCAAATACAGTTTTATTAAAACTTTTATTAAGGAAGTTTCTTCCACTAGTAAAGTAACAAAAAATACAAAGCTGTCATTAAAATAATGTCACAAACTTGATCTTAACGTGTTTTTAAAAGGAAAGAAAAGTGTTTGGGGAGAACAGGGGGTTACTGCGGCATCGGTGGTCTAGGCATTGGTGCAACCGGTGGTCTTGGGGGGAAACCAAATGGAGGAGGAGGGCGTGGGAGACCTGCAGCATAACCTGGAGGAGGCATGGGAGGGGGAGGGCCTCTCATTCCAGGGGGCACGGGGTGACCTGAGACAAAAAAAGTCATCAT
The DNA here is from genome assembly GCF_027744825.2 of Synchiropus splendidus. Classification (NCBI taxonomy): domain Eukaryota; kingdom Metazoa; phylum Chordata; class Actinopteri; order Syngnathiformes; family Callionymidae; genus Synchiropus; species Synchiropus splendidus. The sequence continues at coordinate 13,194,391 of NC_071337.1, forward strand.
GTTAGGGATTGATGGGTTAAGCAAAACGCAACAGAAGCCTGATATAAAACGCGACTCACCCATGGGGGGTCCATATGGTGCCCGAGGAGGCATGCCCATTGGCGGGGGAGGTGGCATGCCAGGGGGCGGTGGTGCCCGTCCTTGACTGGATCCTGGTGGTGCAGGAGGAGGTGGCACCATGCCAGGGGGCGCTGGAGGGGGCATGGGCATCTGGGGCATACCTGTGGGTCACATAAGGACAACACACCTGAGACGATCACTTCTTCTGAGCAGCATTACAGCATACTGTTTATGACTGGATAATAGTTGGACTGTCAAGGTCACAGAATCATACAGTAATAACCTTGGAACCCAAACATATTCCCTTAGTCAAGACAATAACCACTCAGTTTGGATTCTTTTGTCACAGCAGCTTAGCTATGCAGCAAAAGTGGGGTGGAGGTGGCACTTATACCCATAATGGCTAAAGGCACTGACATCATTCTCCAGTCCCGTTTAGACAAGAGATGAAAATGTTGTGTGGCGGGCATAGTGTTTTTCGACATACCAGCATCATCACCATCGGACAAAAAAGTGATTAAAAAAGCTTGAAATGTCAAATTTGTCCCTGCAGAGTTGCACGCAAGACCCTTGAGTTTTCGTGACGGTTTGCAATTACACTTTCTAACAGTGGGGGAAGCTAGAAACAAGTGTTTTTAAGCGCTGCTTCAACAGAGGGGAAAGAAGCAAACATCACATAGAGATGTGATCATATGATTTTATGTTTTTAAAACAGCCACTGTTTGGGACCAATTGAAGGAACCCACTAAAGGATCTAAAACTACACGTTGGCTTACTGCAGTTATGTTGCTGTCAGGTCAAGATACAATTGTTGAATTGAATAACTAGACTAACAAGCTGGTGTGATGATGTCTGCCAAAACAAGTTTCATCTCGTACCTGGATGCATACTTCCAGGGAACGGCGGTGGTCCAGAAGGATGTCCACCCCCTTGTGGACCACCAGCCCCAGCAGGAGGCATCATGGCCTGCATTGATGGTGGCATCGAACCAGGAGGTGGAACAGGAGGGAACGCGCCAGGAGGAGGCATACCTACAAGACAAGCAGCGTTCTCAACTTACACCGGGTTAGATAGTCGGAGAAAAAACTCATAGCAGTTGACAGTATTTTACAATGAACAAAACAGTAATGGGTCATACCAGGAATGCCCATCCCAGCTCCCAGGGCTGTCAGAACCGGTGGGGGAGCGGTCATTGGTGGCGGGGCGTCTGCAAACAGCTGATGAGGCCTGTCGGCCTGGGACAGTGGGTTTTGAGCCGCGAGGAGTCGCTCAGCGGCGGAACCGTGGCGTTCACCCTTGGAATCCTTCTTAAAGGCGTAGGACACCGTGATAGGCCTGTTGCACAGGTACTGGCCGTTCATGGCCTCAATGGCGGCATCCGACGCATCAAAACTGGCAAAATTGATAAATGCGTAGCCCTTAGAGTTCCCCGTGTCTGGGTCACGCATGATTTTGGGAGTTTGCAGGATGACGCCAAAGGCGCTGAATGTGTCGTAGAGCAGTTTCTCATCAATCTCCGGGTCCAGGTTACCGATGAAGATGTTCGCACCCACATCCAGGTTTTTGTTGTGTGCAGACGCCTTGTTAACTCGGATGGGCTTGCCATAGAGCTTTATCATATTCATAATTTTTATGGCATAGTCAGCATCTTCTTCACTCAGGAACTCCACAAATCCATAGCCTGATTACAGAAGAGGAAAATCATGTCAGTAAAGGTCCCATAATCCACCAAATTAGTGCAACTATTTCAGCATTGTACCTTAACTTTGAACTAAAAAAAAAAAAGTAAATTTTTAGCACCTTTGTTTTGTTTCAAGAAATAATGTTTCTGACATGAAGTTGGTTAAGGAGACACTTAATTATCAACGGTGGCACACCTTGATGCTGGCCCGTCACCCTGTCTTTGGGCATGTGTGTGTTGACCACAGGTCCGGCCTGCAGAAACAGCTCCCATAGCAACGGTTCGGACACCTTCTCATCCAGTCCACCCACATACACTGTGGCATCTGCAGTAATTGAGACAGGACAACTTAATAACAGAGAAACATCAGCACTTACAACAATTATTATTACACACAAATTACATAGTTACCTTGACTTATTTTACAACACAATTATGTAAAAAATAAAAAATAAAAAGCAGATAAAAAGTAACATTTTATTTTCCTTTCTTTGTTGGACTCATACTATTCACCTAATGTATATTTTAAATCACCCACTATTAACAAGTATTAAAAATAAATGCAACAAGCAAAGACTAAAATACATTGTTACAGCATTATGACATTCGACGAGCCAACTGTATTCGGATTACGAGCTTGTTTCTGACATTTGTTTACATTTGCTTCAAGGAGACGATGCAGTTGGTTGTTTAGCAAATGGACTGAAACACGTCCTCAGATTACCGATGTTCTTAAAATTTACGTAGGACTGAATACAACACCCACTTAGGGTTAAATACAAGGTTCAATAAAAACCTGGTGAACCGAGGAGCGGACGGTGAAGCAGCAAGCTAAGCTAACGATGCAAACTTCCATGTGATCCGATTTCAATCGGTAGGGTGAGTCACAGAGGTTTGTGTTGTAGTAAAAACAAACAACGTAGCAGCCGCGACCATAGGAAAGAAATACCAGGGTGTTCCTACTATCAAAATGTGAATGTATAAATTATTTTACCTTGATTTCTTTCAGAAATTGGTCCCGCTGCCATGTTGAATGAACAACGGACAGGAAGCGAATTACACCGAGGGCCCGCCTCTTCCTGTAAACGTAAGCGGAAGTCCAAACGACTTTCACAAGCGACACAGCAAAGTACAGAACTGCAATTTTTCATTTAGGGTTTAACCCTTGTGTAATGTTCATGTTGTTGTTACTCAGCCAGTGTTTGTGGGTCTGATGGACCCGTTGCATTCTGTGGCTTTTAATGCTTCACAATCAAACACTTTATGTTAAAATACTGAACAGATGTTTACCTTATCCCAATTACAAGCAGTATAAACAATATATATTGTTAATATTTGCCCTTTGCCTTTGTTAGGTCAAATTTATAAGTTATTATTTAAAACGTAATGAAGAAAATCAATTAAAATCAAGATATGAGTGGAAACAAATTCACAAGTGAAGCAAGGTTTTTCAAAACTATTCACTTTTATTTCTTGAACTTGAAATTTTAACCATTGCACAACACAAGCTGAACACATGAACAAAGTAAACATATCCGTCAAGATAGCACATCAGCCCGATTGAACACATGGTCTTTAGCCACGAGCCTATACAACACATGAGGGGCAGAGCTTTACTCTGTGTGTGTTGCAGATATAATTTTTGCACTTGATGCACGTATATTGTGTTTTCCTGTCCATCTTGGGTCCGCACACTTCGCACCGCTTCTTCTTGTTGCTGGTGTTCACAACCTAGAATAATGAAAAGATCAGGAATTTTACTTACAGCTCTCTCTCTCTCTCTCTCTCACACACACACACACACACACGAGCACACACAAGCACACAAGACATGAGTGCCAGACATGTACTGAAACAGCATCACACACTTACTTCAGCCTCCGCAGACTGTGGTTCTGTAGGTTGGGTGGACAGGACACCAGCATCCTCCTCCTGAATCCTCCTCACCACGGCCATGGTCTCACCAAATGCCTTTCCCAGATCCTCAATTAAGAGCCGTCTTTTCTGGAGCTTCACTCGGTTCCACCCTGGGTTCAATGCCGATGCCATCCAAATGCCTTTTTCATTTGGATGGCATCTTTTCTTTGGAACTGGCTGATGCTCAATCTCATCATCTTCTTCAGAGTCAATGTCAGACTCTGAATTTTCAGAAATGTGATCCTCAAATTCTGAAACCTCTTCTTCTGAATCCTCTCCCTCTACATCATTCCAGGGCCCTCTGCAGTACCTGAGTACCTTTTGGCAATCTTGATCAGTTATGATAAGAAACCACACTGGCTAAGCTGTAATTATAGTGTCTCGCCTCCAATTTGTAGCAAATGAAGTAAGAATATACATATTCCCGTAAGTCAGAGGGTCAAATGTGCAAGAAAATTGTGGCAACTGCGCTTTTGTGTTTCTGTACCTGCGGTTGCCACACAAGATCACAATGTCTCATTTTCTCACACATTTGACCCTTTGATGTCCTGTGTACCTACACTCTGTCCTCCTCCTGTCTATGGATGCTCTGTGTGTGTGTGGTACACAGAACATCAATTTCCACACTTCTATTAGCCCCGGGTCCAGGGGACCCGAACATCTTATATGTAATAGAAATGTGTAGGGGGGGTGTACGGTGTGTGATTATTCAATATGTATTCTGATATATGTTCCTCACAGAAAATGAGCCAAAGCCAGTGAGTTTCAGTTTGAAAATTTTTTTGGAATCTCACTTTATTTTTTACCTTTTATTGCAAAATGGCCTCGAACAATATGTGTTTCCCCTTAAAAGTTAACTGTAAACTGTACATTATAACTATTGGTTATTGAATTTAGAAAAACCTCAGTTGAGAAATTTAAATGGAAAAAGCTCTATGTCAGTGAGACAAACAGTGATTTAATGTCCTGGACTGCAGATGTGAACAAGAAATATACTTACATTTTCGCCCACATAAATCAGCACACATGAAACATCAAGATCCATATCAACCATTTTACTATGTAATAAAAATCTACAAAATGTATAAACAAGTATATAAACGTTGTCAATAGTAAACAAAACTACAATTTAAAAAAGCATATCAAAACACTGTATAAAATATGACAGGACATAACACATGCATTGAAAAGAAACGTAAGTACAGAGATTATTGACTTCTTGAACAAATAAAACCTGATCATACAAACATCGATCATATCACTCTGCCCTTGGCTTTTGGCAAACATGTTTACCTAAACGAAAAATATGACACTGTGGCAAATATGGCGCTCAATTTGAGCTGCTCAATAGATATTAGCACTGGATATGTCCAAAAGTTTCACCAAGCGCTCAAGCAAAGTACCAAACCTACATAGATATGCATGATAAATGTGGTGTTATGAATCGTTCATAAGTTGCGTAACATATTAACAGCCATTTTAAACATGAATGTTAACTCTGATGTGCTCATTAATTCATTAAGATATTTGGCATTATAGACCGACGTGGCTCAGACCAGACTCTACTTTTTTATTCACAGCCCCTTCAAACAGCATGTCCATAATCACTCTCAGATGTAGACAAGCTCTAACAGCTAACCACGTGTTCTTTCCAGCAGAGCAGTTATTTAACTCTCAATTCCATTACACTGGGTTTCTGAAGCGGCTGCTCTTTTCAAAGCTGGAATTCTTACAATGAGGTGAGCAATCAGAGAGAGGAAATGATAATAGAGTTGTTGTTGGAAAGAAAGGTACATCGACTAAAGTTATTTGGCTGTTTCAGGAGGAGCTAGATAGAATGACTGTTACGCAGCCAGAAATGAGACTTTAAAAAGAAATGACCTCGTCTGCTGGTGTGTTTAATATCAGCAACCCTGACTCACGCGCAGAATCTGTTTATCTAGTGAAAAGAAATACTTGCTTTAAAAAAAACAGCCAAACCCCAAATGACCTTAACGTCTTCTGAACCACACAAGAAGCACAAGACTTCTATCTTCACGTAACAGATAAACATGCACACTGCACACATCATAGGTCCTTTAGTTGAACATACACTGCACATTCTGATGGTGTCACTGTTATGGCTGGTAGATCATAAAAAGAAAAACACATCCAAGACTTCAAGAGGATATATCAAAGTTACACACCAGTCAGTCACGTACCAAAACAATACTACTTTTGCAAATAAGGCAATTTCCACGATGAATAACGCATTGGTTTAACTTGTAAAATACATTGGAAAATGGTCACATAGTTAACAGTGAAATCCTGTATTCAGCTGGATGGACATAAACTTAAGCTCTTATATTCAGGTTCATGGTGGTGTTGTTTGGTCAGCGATGCCTCACCGCAGTGGCGATGAACTAGCATCCTAGCTTAACTGCAGGAAACAGCGCAATCTCCAAACATACGATTTCAGCTTTCAAGTGCACAAACCCAAGGAAAAGTCAACATACCCAACTAGACACCTTCAGAGGGGAGGGATGACTTACATTTCCCCCTTGTTTGCAATGGGTATCTCGTGGAGGTATCTCGAAGGTGAGGTTGGGCCTTTCAATCCTTAGGCTTATACACTGGCGAATTAGTCATGGTCCGACAGTAATTATTGAATATAACTGCACAATTGTGACCACTGGTGTAAACCATCATTTTATAACAGGGTCCCACGATATGCTGGTTTTTGGGTAGAACCTTTGTGTTAGTGCTAATTCATAGTTAATGTTTCAAAAAAAAAAAAAAAAGAAAGAAATATATATATATATATATATATATATATATAATACTGACAATACTGAGGGGAGTAAATAGAAAAAGCGCACATTCAGAACGCTCAGATGGTTCACATTTACATCAGTCAAATACATTCACCTGGTAGATTTTGTAAACATTAACGAGCAGGTGCTACATGTTTACACACATTTTAGGCACAAAGTGGTGACGTCAAATCGGCAGACTGTGGAGTTAAGGCAGACACGCACGACTGCACTGCTTATATGCAAGTGTTTTATATTGCTCAGTCAACACGTTGGGTAAGTGTTGTCGACTGACTTTGTTTAAATAAAGTTGACCCAGACCTCTTCTTCATTTTTAAATACTCACTCATTAAAGGATTCACAAAGTTAGGGATGTCAAACAGAGCATGCCAATATTTTTTGGATGTTTGAGAGTGTCAACAGTTGCAGTGCATTATGAGATTTGTAGAATGAGCGACTTTGACATGCCCACTTCAAGTAGCACCAAAATATTGAGTTGTCACCATAGGACCAGCAGCCTATGAATGTTGAAACAATCCTTTTTTCAGTTTCAAGGTAGCCTTCAGTTTTTCATCAGATGCCAATCGAGACTATGTGGAGCTGGATTTGCAGTCTAAATGTGCGAGGTCAAGCTGTCAGAAGATGGTTTAGCGTCGTGCGGTGGATGCCCAGTTTTGGTCAGGGCCTGTAAATACAGGTCTCTTTTCTATAAGACTGTATAAGGGATGTGATATTGGAGCTGGTTAATGTAGTTACCAGGAGCATAAAAAGGCAAGATTCCATGGTCGCTGTCAGCTTTAGTGTGAGGGCAGAGTACTGCAGGTGTTGGCTGAATTCAACTGGCCCACAGCTAGCATCAGGATGTCTTTCTTCTCCTTGTAAAATCTCAGTTCTCTTCCCGCCAGCCTGGCATCCTCTAGTTCTCGTTCTGTCGAGGCCAACTCCTGGCCAATCGTGCCAGCTACGCTCTGCTCACGGTTCACCCAGTCCGCCGCCATCTGAGTGCGCATGTCATCATCCAGAGCCCGGTGGGAGTAGTGAGCCAGCACCTCCTGTGAGGACGGAACAGGGATTTATTACAGTGGCATGAATCAGGAAAGTCACTTGGACGACATAGAATCCAGCAGTAGATTCCAGCGAATTCCATCATTTAACCAATACACTGCCTGCTAAACCGCGTGGCTGAGAAATATTTTAACAAAAAAAAGAGTGATCACCTCAAAAAATATCAATAGAATTACCACATTTTTTGTTGACACACTGCTACGAGTACGTTCCAATCAATAACAATATACAGTGTAGTATAGCTGGGATTTGCTATCTGTGCCATAATCCTCATGGAAGAGAATAAGATATGCTGAGATGAGCTAAGGTGAGGAAATATTAGCAACTCAATCATTAAAGACAGGAGAGAACACGAGGAGTTGCAGATCATACGTGAGGATCCTGACCAAGGTGTTTTTTCTTGAATATATCCAGACTTGTTTTGAGCCATGACTTAAATCCAAAGCTCAAAACTTCTTCCAACAATGATCTAACAGACAGTGAGAGGCCTCCTTCACTATTTCCCAGCGAGTGTCTGATCATTTCCAGATCCCCAGTGTGCTCCATCATTCTGACATCACTGTCTGATCCATCATGAACGGTTTGACAGAATTCTGGTTGTAAAAGCTCATATTCATATTTGTGTTTAACCGAATCCACCCCTCTGAGCCGAAAGTACCTGGCGGGAGCATTGTCTTTCTCTCATGGCTTTGAGGCTTCCGTTCCAGTGGAGCAGCTGGAAAACTGTCATCAGCTCCTGCAGCAAGACACAAAAACAAGACAGCATTATTAAAGCATGACTTCAGATGAGCAGCAGAGTTGTATACAAATGCACATCAAAGCACCTGAAACTCCAACATGGATTTTCCTTTGTTGGACTCCAGCATGAAGCGGAACGCTCCAATTCCTGTGTTGGGATTGTCGGCCTCTTCTCTGTTGCCCTGTAAACAACAACACACATGTGAAACACACCACGACCCACTAGACCATCCCGAATCCTTACAGAGAGATGAGAATGAGCCCATGAGGAATAATGGGATGCAGAAGTTCCTCTGCATCTTTCTCAGGCAGGATAAACAAGGAACAGAAGGACCCACACCATAGAGAGCTATTCCAAGTATAAGATTTTTTTAAGGCATGAATAAATCATTAAAATCAGGATAAGTAGTGAAGTGTGATGTACTGGTGTATGGTAGACGTATTACGAGAAGCTAGACCCTAGTTACTTGTAGTGTCATATTCTATGAAGCACTGATTGAAGTAATAGTAAAAAAAATGCATAAAGAAGTCATACAAAACCAAGTGCAATGTAGGTGTGTAACTTTGCCGTACTGTCTTTTATTAATCTCTAGTCCCGTTAGATATATTAAATGTGTAACTGCTGAGGTGCTGCAGTAGCTACTGTAGTTACAGCAGCAATGAAGTAGCAGGTCATTTGTGTGGCAGTGGGGTTAATACAATAACCCAGATGTGACAGTAGATGAAGAGAATGGTTCAAAAAGTATATACATATACAAGTAACAACTGACTTACGACCGGGATTGGTTCTGACCAACCGGTCGTAAGTCAGATTGGACGGAAGTCGAATGCCATTCAATTCAATAGCCGAGGCAAGGGTTATAGGTACTACTGTAGTGGTAGATGGCTGTGTGAGAGTGAGATGCTGGGATACTGTGCTGCCGTAACTGTCGTACGAGATGCCAGGCTGCTAAGTGCTGCGGTGCCAGACACTGAATAAAAAGTTTTTAAAAAAGCATCTGCTGGCCGTGGTCGAAACTACGGGTGGATGTAAGTCAAGCAGGTCATAAGTCGGATGTTACTTGTACACACAAAACAAATTTGATAATATTTGGGATTATGGATTGGACCAGACAGATTATTGGAAAAAAAAAAAATCTGATATCCAATCCGATAACATCCCTATTTGTAATACATTTGTTAAATGATAGAGACTTTATAGATACTGCATTACATGAATACTGTAGTTAAGAAATGTGATGACATTTTGAATTTATTAAAAAGTGACAGCTAGAGTCAATTTTAATAATGCAGTAATGTTTGTGGCAATAACACAGGTAGTTGCACAACCATGCCTGTTACACAATGCACATTTGTTGGCATCATCAATCTATAGAAAACTCTATCATAGAGAATTACAAGTCTGAAAGGTCCATTCATTGAGTTTGGTCAAGCAACAACTTCAATTGCATTCTCACTCAAAATAAACAGACGACTAAAAACCAAGCATACACATGTATTACACTGAGACTTCAAGAATTTTCATCATGAGACCCTGAAGAGAAATCATTCCCATCATTTCATCTGCTCCAGCTATGTGCTTCTTTTGGAGTGTGTTTTCTCTTTTCCATGCCATCACTTCCAACATTTCATCCAGCTCTTGGGCCGCCCCAGTTTCTGGCGAAATGGAGCGGTGCTGCGCCGCTGATTACGAAACTACGCTTGTCTGCTTTCTCCACCACAGCGTTTCCATCACCATATGAATGAGCCAAAGAAGTCAGAGGTGTGTATTGTTGGAGACAGGATTAAGTTATCGAAGTGTTGAACCAATAGTTAAGAAAAAACACAGAGAGCAGCCTGTGGGGGGGCTGCTATCTTGTTTGTCTTACTATTTACGGTAGCGCATGCTGTTCAAACTTACATTAAAGGAGGCCAGCGCTTCGCTGACACTCTTCTCAATGAAGGCGTCTGTGATCCGCCGAGAGGGATGTTCATTAAAAACCGAGTTCATCAGAGCAATCTTGGCTGCACTGCGTCTGGCCTCGGCCTTGGTGGGGCAGAACTGTGGAACGGAAGACAAAAACCATGGAGGGAGACAATAACTGATGGGGGGCGTCGCTGTAAGTCTGCTTACCTGGAAGCTCCCAAAGCAGCTTCCTCCTGGGAGGCTGACATAGCAGACATATGGTGGACTGTTGGATGGGACCATCTCGTAAACAACCAGGGCTCCGTTGCGCAGGTCGGCTCCTCTGGTCAACTTCATCTGCCAAAACTCCTGCAGAGCTTCCACCACATTGACTGGAGGACACAGACGCGGAATTGATTAAGCTTTCCATCGAGGAATCAGCTGGGGAATGTGTCAACAATGCCATACGGATAAATAACCGACATGCAATATTCATTTATTTATAAGGTTGGTCTTGTTATCTCGGACTGCCAGACCAGCAGGAAAGCTAGTCATGCACATGCAGGTTTTCCTGCAGAGGACCTGACTAGCAGCAGGGTTAGGAAAGTCACGGTAGCAGTCTGGGTAAGTTTTTCCCAGGTAGTTCCTCATATAATGGCGTTTCCACCGCCAATAGGGGCCGAAACAACTGACCCAACACGAGCAGTATCTTGGTATTATTCACTAGGGGCTCCAAAAGGTGGCCGATTGGGGGACAGAAGTGAGCGAACAGAATCCTCAAGCTTCAAGCTGCGATGGCAGCCATTGCTGTTAGCGAACATCACAGATCAACAAATGAAAAAATTTAAAGATGATGAGCGGAACAAGACCATGAACTACGAGGAGCAAGCATTTCTTGCACTCATCGGAGAAGATGATGTACAGTAGAAGCTTGACAGGAAGAGGTTCCACCAAAAGGACCATCTATGTGCACAGGCGATCAAGTCAAGGAAGGAAGTGTAGCAGCACCGACTGTGTGACATAGTGTCTGATGTCCAGTTTATATTCGACAAGATGGTGTCAGAAGTGGGATGGTAGCATTGAAAGAGTGCAAGTAAAAGTATGGATGGAGAAGCACAAAGACGACTCCCCATCTTTCCCCTTGACCAGAAAATCATAAAGTGAGACACCATCATAACAGAATTCAGAGAGGAGTTCACACAGAAATGAATGTGTATTTGCACACAGGAAACTGTATTTTCAGAGTGCAGGATTAGACCACAGTAGTATGAAGGAATCTCTGATTCCTAACTTGATGCACACCAACACAACAGGACTGGGATGCATACTTTCCAGGACCTCAACTCAAATTTGATTGCGACCCACTTCCAAGACACTTCATCCCACACCGCTCACATTGTTTGAGTCCAACATAAGCAGCTGGTTTCAGTGCTCCCAAACAACGTGGAGTGGCGGATAATTATCCCCGAGCTGCTGTAAACACAATATGAGCAGATTTATCTGGTATATCCAACTGTGTGTGAGTAAAATCCTCTCAAGTGACTCACACTGCAAATCAGGCATCCATCGATCATAAGACACAGACTGATCTGATTCTTTAAACTAGGTCAATGTACTATAAATATAAGCTTGAAGTTATGACTTGGAAGACCGCTTGACCCTGAACTTGTGACAGTCCAAACAAGAATGTTGATAAAGAATCCTGCTTTGTTTGGCTCAGGAACCATGTTCACAGTTGGCTGACTGAGCTGGAAGTCAGGTATGTCATGGAAAAAGAGACCAAATGTTAAAAAAGGTGACCCAAGACGGGCGCCACATTATTGTTCTCAGATGACCTTTTGGATTCCCAACTTATGATTCCACTTCAGCTTGTAGAAGTCATTTCCTCATCCTAATAATATGCTGCTGCCTGGTCCCAAGCAAAGTGACCTTGCCTGCCGAACATTCTAGCGTCCGGTTACATGCGGACTTCCTTTGCTATTTGTAAATTCCCAACAAACCTGTACCGCGTCCTGCAGATGAGTAACACATTCTGCTAAGGGTATTCAACAAATGCATCCCACACAGACAAGCTTTTCCCTGTTTTCTTTGTTCCCAAACATTGCCCTCAGTCTGCATGGACACACTGCTGGGACACATCTCATACTTCAACCATAATAAAGATAATAAAATTAACCCACAAGGATCAAGTAAGCTGTTGAAATTTTTACAGAAAATAAGTCATGTTTTCAGTTATCAATCTGAGTACAATAAGATTAATTTGTGGTATGGAACGGATTTTTTTTTAAACTTATTGTGGGGAGTTTTACGCAAGTGACCAGAAAAGCTGTCCAAAGAACACAAGAAGCACCAGACAAAGTAAAAAGAAAAAGGTGTCTCGAATCAAAATTCTAAATGTCTTCCAGGTGCTGGCGGAACAGGAGGCATTAAGTAGCCTAAATGGGATGCAGCGATAGGAAGAGGCTTATTAAAAGAGCACAGGGGGACAATCTTTGGGAAATAAATCCTATTACCTTCAAACTGGAGCACTTTGATTCTCTGGTAGTATAACTGCACTATTCTCAGTCTTTAATTTGTTGTAAATGTTGCCAGTTTCTCAATATTTTTGCAGAAAAATGCATCTAACATTTTAATAGGCTATGGTAAATGTATTTAATATTGTGCATAAAAGATCATATTGGGTTTTTAATGTGAGTAAACAAACAATAGTAGTCCACTGTAGGGGATTCAAAGCCACGGAATTGAGCAGCTGTCATCCGCCAGAGACTCGCAGTAGAGCCACCCTCCAGCTGGATGAAGTCGAGATGCAATAAGTGATCAGTCAGTTTGGTATATAACTCTTTAGTGCAAGGCATTTGCCTAAAAAAACACTCAATTAACAGGAGGTTTGTACATTTAATCCCCCCGGATTTTGAAGTTAATCCCATAATGAATTGGGGATTTATTGTTCAGTCATCTACGTAGAAGAAAAAAAAAGAATAAGGAACAGTTTTTATGTAGTTGTAGACAGTTAATTTTAACTAGTTCGTCAAACGTGCTTCACGATCGCCTGTCGTAAGACTTGAACAAAACGCGTAATAAAGGTTAAAAAGTGAATTGTCTAAAGTGTCATTAAGGCACGAGTGTGTACCTCTTCCATAACCTTGAGTGTGTTTGGCGAAGCTCCGAACCACAGCCTCCACCGCCTCCTTCAGCACCGCCGGGTTGCCGGGGTTGCAGTGGCCGGCAGCCCCGGGCCCCAGCCCGGCGCCCAGACCGCCGTACAGGCTGTGGAGCTGCAGCGGCGGCGGTGGAGGGGGAGGCCCACAGGAAGCGGCGAGAGAGGCCGGGGACGGCAGCAGCGGGGCGATGGGAACCGTCACTCCGGGCCGCAACGACGAAGAGCGAAGGGTCCCCGTCGGTCCGGAGCCGAAGCCGATGCCAGGCTGCAGCCGCGGAGGGCGGATACTGTCCGGGAGAAGGTTAGATTCCATTGTCCCGACGTAACGTCTGCGAGGTCCGGCTGCGACCAGAACCTGCACTCCCTAAAGCAGAGATTAACAAAGAAGTGTCCAGAATGATAACCTTAAGGAAGAACCGAGGGTCGCTCCACGCTGGTGCGTTCGACTTGGTTCTGCTAGCATCCACTCCAGTCTGGATTAGACTGCGCGGCTGTCATTCATCTGCTGCCTTCACGGACACCTCGGAACATCCTGCTCTGGTTAAAAGACCCTCAACCAAATAGTTTCTCCCTTGCGTGTCTCTTGACCTAGATACGGCGTCCTCTCACAGCTTCACTCTGCGCACTGGAAGTAACTCTACACTTTACCACCAGAAAAAAATAAACATTGAAATGTGTGGACTATGATGTTTATGTAGGTTTTTATCATTATTATTTTGTTGGTCCTCTTCTCTTAATGGGGTGGCTTGAGGTTGGGGACACCCTGGAAGGGTTACATTTAGAGTCATCTACTGACCGACAAATATACCAACTCAACTTTGCTACAAACTGAGTTGCCTCCAGCTGAATACAAACTGGCATCCTCACAGGTTGCAGAGTAAATCACGTGTAGGTATGTACACACACGACAACATGCCCACATTTGAGACTGTCAGCCATTCACTTTCGCAGTGGTCAGTACCTGAAGAATGGAAGAGATGATGGAAGAGAAAATTCTGTGATGCCACTCTCATCGCAACAATACTTGAGCAGGATAATGCTTTAATGTAATACCAATATAAGCGTAACATACATTTTATTTATATGTGTGACTGTAGTTTTGTGTCATTAAGTGTTTAGTACAAAGTGAAACGGGACTTGAAGGAGGGTTTTCTGCTGAACTTGAAGGCAGCCGAGCAAAAGTCAGAATAATATCTTGAAATCTGAGCCTCTCCTCTCCCCCCTCCCCGTCCCTGTGCCTCCCCTCACCCTGTGCTCCAGCAAACTCCAACAATGAGGGACCAGAGCTGCAGATCTGCTGCATGTGATCCAACTCTGTTTACTCCATGAGAAGGTTTTTAGTGGAAAAACATTTGCGGTGGAGAGAGAACAGTCGAATGTATTGTTGATGACCCTCCGTCCTGGTGCAGGAACAAAGACTTTCAAAGGGGAAGTGGGAGCACCTCATCTGCAGTCTGGATTTTATGTGTAGGCTTGTGCCGGAGAGTCATAAGTCATTCATGCTGCGGCCTGGTAAGCAGCCAGGGAAGACTGGGAAGGAAATGGGGAAGAAGCTTTTGTTGAAAATGCAGTCAGCAACAAGAATTTTGTTACTGAAGTGGGCCATGTGAGATCTGACTGAATGAGGAGATATGATCTGAGCTGAATAAAGTGCACAACATGGAGTGACACTATAGTTATTTGAAACGCAGTTTGACTTTTAATGAATGAGGCGCTGACAACAAAAAAGACACAACATTCTGGTCTGAAAACCAAAATATTTTTTCTTACCAAAGTCAAACCAAACATATGAAATTGTATTATAAAATGGTATAAACTATACACATTCACAATATGAAGGAGAAACAGACATATTGTTGAATTAAACGTTTTAAATCACACATAATTCCACTTGAAATATCCATCGCACATTAAAACAGCAACTGATCAGCTCAATATGAGAGAAAGATTCGCTGCCACATACCCAACAGTGAGTAAACAGACATTAAACGCATATCTTTGAGGTTCTGCCGGGATCTCAAGTCATCTCAAAGGGATTTGGAGTAGAGCCGCACCTCCAACGGACAGACGCGCAGAAGAAGAGCCAGAAATGGCTTGAACACGTCAGATATACAGATGAGAGCTGCCTGAAGCGACCAATGAAATCACTGGGGGAGAGCCACAGACAACTTTCTGGTCCCGCCAAACTGAAACAATACGAAGATACAAACAGCTCACGAGCAACGTTCGCTTACATGTCAAAGTCCACGTTGTCCCCACTGTGTGACTGGTGCTGACAGGGAGCTCTGACGTCCGTCTGATATCTAGGAACGGTGAGTCATCACCGAATCATTATCAGGTTTATTTGCGTAAGTCCAAATCTATACTGACCTCACACTGTTCCCCAGAGTTCAGAAGGTCATTGTGCGTTGGCATGAACACACTTCATCTTGATCAGAAAAAAGGCGATAGGAGCAGCCAAAACATACACACATTTGGATATTAGAATCCAACTTTTCGCAGTTCTTCTGCTCAGCTGTAGTTGAATCTAAACCCCCACTTTCTTTCCTTTTCAGTCATGTATACTTTATTTAATTCAGCTGTTTCAGTTCTGTCAACAAACATACTTAGCATAAAACACTACAACGCTATCTCAGTTTCTCTCTTCAACATTTTCAGATCCCTGAGGTTCATATTTACCGCTGACCTATTATCATATTTCCTCACTTGCTTATGTCTGGATGTTTTTGCCACCATGAGTCAGCACTAATAAAGATAAAATGTTGGCAATAACCAGCTGATATGACGACGATCCACAGCCTCCACGTGTCTGAGCGCAGCTCACACCAATGTCCGAATGTAAACTCCCGACTCTTCTTATTCTCAGGCCCCGGCCCTATGGTTAACAATCACTGGATTAAACAATCTGTGCTTTAGTTTAGCGCAGTGACATTTTGTATTGTAAAACTCCCAACTTCGGGCCTCATCAGTCGGATTATTCTCGGAACAGAACCTTGTTTATCTTTCTTGTTTTTTTTCTCATCGAATATTTGCCTCATTTTTGAGTGACATTCAGCGCCGTTCACCTGGTGCACAGGAGATCAATTAAAATGTGTTGATTCTGATGTTTTGAAGATTAAAACTTGGATCCTCGCCCATGAAACTGAACCCTTTCTGAAGCATTAAAAACCAGTTGTTCTCAGTGCCTCAGTTGTTGCTCTAAATCCAGACAGGCAACCTCCTGCTTCTCCAAACATCACGGGGAAACCTTAAGCGTAAACGTGGCTAGAGAGCTAAAGATAGTGAAGGAATGAATATTGTTGTCTTGGTATAAAATGCCTTGCAATGACCTGACAATATTGCCAGAGTGTTCCCCACTTCTGTCATACTTAGATGCCCTCTAGAAATTGAGAACTGGGTTCCCAAAACTCCCCCAATACATGTCCATTTCCTGACACTTTTCATGTGCGGCCTCCCCTCAGTAGACCAAGTATGATCTGGCTGTTTGCCAAACTGTGGAATTTATAAAGAATTTATCCAAAAGTGTCACGGACACAATGCACAGCAAGAAGGCTGTAACTTAGTTTCTAAGCCTGGGCCTTTATTTTCAGTGTGGGGTCCATGTGTTTTCCCTCGGTTTCCTCTGGGCACTCCAGGTTCTTCCCACAGGCCAAAAAGAGGTTCACTGGTGACAAACCCTGGTATAGGCAGGGATAGGTTCGGCTTCGGTTGTTGAAATGAAATATGAAATGGTTTGATTTTATAAAATCCTGTTTGTATCTGTCAGCACTGATAGTGTGTTCCATGATGAACTTTGAAGCGCTTTGTGATTGCCAGTCTTTGGAATGGCTTTTGTCAATGAACACAATGTACTTGGTGAAGGTCTTTGGAGTGGAACTGACTCCGAATTCCATTTATAAAAGTTACTATTTTTGACAAATTTAAGCAACAATTCACGAGAAAGAAAAAAAGCAGGAGCTTTAATTCTAGTATGCGTCATTTTATCTGCGGCAGCTGATCTGATCTAGATTCATGGACTCAGTGCAAACAGTGACAACTGATGAGCTGTTTTGTTATCAGCCCGATAAGAGCCACAATCCAGGGGAAACAACTGGACTTTGGCTGGACCTGCCAGTTGGAGGAGAAAGAACACTCAAGTTTTGATCACACACGAACAAGCATCAGATAAATATTGATGTTTGACCCGCGTCCAATCAGAAGTCCAGCAGGACAGGGTTGCTCACTTGGAGGGTATAAATAGTGTCAGTCTTCCACAGGTCGGTACCATCCGGTCCCATTTGTCCTGCGGTACAGGTGAGTCACTCTAGACTATGGTGGTGAAGAGGGTTGCTAAGATGTGACTGTACCAGCTGCATTTGTAGGCTTCATTGAATTTGTTGTTCTTCTATTTTTTTGACAGTATATTTATGACATGTGCAGTAAATTAGCTTGAAAACAATATTGCTTTTTGTACGCATCACTGACAGAATTTCTGTCCACAGGTCGTCTAACACCAGCAGTCATGAAGTTCACTCTCATCGCCACCATTGTCGTGCTCGCACTGGCTCATGGTACGACCTTTCCATCAATCCCTTGAATGTTTATGAACAAGATCGTATCCAAACAAATTCTCTGCTACTTTGCTCTATCAAGACATGTTTTGTCTGCTCCTTTTCGCTATGAAACTTTTAGAATTTTTACAGTTTTACATTTTCTCCTTTTTGTTAAAATAATGAAATGGCGTACTTTCATCACAGTGATGTCTTTCTGTCCAGGTTTCAGTTTTATAAAATCAAATACTATATAGTTGGATCAGCCAATGTATGCAGGAGCTATTTGAATTAATATTACAATTAACAATAGAAGAACAAATGACAGTACTACTTGGTTATAAAGCTAGAGTCAGGCTAGCATTAGCAATTACATAGTGTTTACTGACTGAAGTTAACCATCATGTTTACGCCGACAGGAAGCCTTGCTCAGGAGCTCTTTGACATGGAGAGGATCGGTCAGTACGTTGAGGAGATGAAGACCAAGATGACCAAGGATCTGACCGAGTTCACCCGCAACAACGACCTCGCCACCCAGGCCCAGTAAGACGACATTTTAATTCTTCAAATTGGAGAGTGTTATTCAGCAAAGTTTAAAATATTGTGTTGAGAATATGAAGGACGATGGCTCCAAAGTCTGTAACTTGTTTTCTAGATGAGAATAATTCTTGTAGCCTTCATGAATTAAAAAGTATTCTGATAAATTATGACAATAATCCTGTTTGGTCCTCAAGAGTTTTGACCTTTTACACCCATGTCTGAGCCAGGACTGGCACAGATCCCAGTTCATCTGGATCTTCAGTAAGTCTTTTGTCTCCCCCTGTAGGACCTTCCTGGAAGAGAAGAAGAATGAGATGCAGCCCATGCTCGATCAGTTCCAGGAACAGCTCAAGTCCGCCGTAGCCAACATGGAGACCCAGGCCACCAATGTGCAGACCCAGATCCAGCCCATCATGGAGCAGTTCCAGCTGCAGTTGGAGGCTCTGGTCAAGCAGGTGACCGACAAGGCCAAGGCCCTCAGCAACTAAAGTGTTTCTATGTGATGCAGACCGACGTCTCACTCTGGGAGTGAACACACGTGTTTGAGTCCATCTTGATATTTATTGTCTCTCCACCAAAGCACAATAAAAGTTGAAACACAATCCAGTTGTTGATGTTCTTCCCTTTTTTTCACCACCAATTCTTACACTAACAAGGAGTGTTGAGCAGTTTAAACTTGCACTTCACATTTCACACAACACATTTTTTTGACTCACCACTTTATTAAAAACGACTTGATAATGACTCATTTCACAAATTTTCCACACAAAAACGCACACAGATATATGAACATTACTCTTCTGAAACCAAAAACATGCAAGTTCCATGTCATTTGTACGTATTTAACATATATTTTGCAGTAAAAGTGAAAGGTTTATATATAGGTATATTAATCCTGAAAGCATATATATGATCAATTGATGTCAATGTCCAACTGGTCTTCATGGTACAGCATTATTTTTGCATGTTGATATCTCAGAATACTCTTTTTACTTCTTCATATGCAGATTAAGTGTTTCATCTACTGACTAAAAATGTAGAACTCAGTACACAATCAAACAACTTAGGTTACACACAAAAAAAACCAAACATCTGTTTCAAGTAACAAAATGATGGGATGGGGTCGACTACGAAGTTATATGTCTTGGGAACACACAGTAACTGCAGATAAAGAAAAAAAAAAAACCTTTACCATTTTTATGCTACATGAGGTCTTAAATTGAAGTTGGGTGACCGATAGGGAATTTAGGATTTTATCTGTGGACAATAAATGCTGTCAAATATTTCCTCTTTCTACAGAAAAATAGCAGAACTTGGTTGAAAATACATACATACATTGTCTATTAACCACTACTTAGTCCTGTTCAGGGTTGCGGGGAGTGCTGGAGCCACACACACACACACACACACACACACACATACACACCATTCACACAGTGTTCTTGCTGCAAGGCGAGAGAGCTAACCACAAGGCCGCCGTGTGGCCTGGTTGAAAATAATTCATCTGAAATATAAACAGGGAAACTAATGTGGTAAGTGGCGCCCGTTCTGTGCAGACCTTCCTCAAGGTAGAGCTCTGACACCAGCTACGCCTGTTTGCCTTTCCCTCCCCTGGTTGTTCAGCTGGTTGTCTGATGGCCACAATCACCTCCAGCAGAAATCACAACTGTCATTCACAGGAGTTTTCTCTCTCGAAACTAGTGCTCACAAACGGCTTCAGTGAACTCAGCATGCTCATAATAACAACAAACTGCTGTCACTAGAAGAGGTTATTCATCACAATGCTATTGCTAGCACTGAGGGATTGAAAAAAGAAATGTTTCCACTTTAGGTCATACTAAAGTTGTTCTTTGGAATACTTCAATCCAATCTGTTTGGGTTTTGGCACATATAACCTCTAAACCTAAAACCACCTGGACACACAAACACGCTTCTTCTCATTTCATATTTTGCCAAGGGAATCTTTTTCGTTCAAATTTATTTTTCCCCGTATAAAAGTTGAAAATTGTAAAACCTCCAGAGGTGCCATTGGTTCTGGTTGACCAGGAGCTGAAACACGCTGTCATGCTGATCTCTGTATAACTTGACTCTAAGCTGGAACACACTGAAAACAGCCTGCTACATGAAATGCAGTTGTGGAGTTCCCATGATCCATCCCGTCTGTTGTTGCTCAGGGATCATGTGATATTCTCATGACCCGGAGATGTCGTCAGATGGAGGATCTTTCAAAGTGAAAATTAGTTGCGCTTGTACATCCTCTTCATGCTCATTATTTTCCTACTATACCACAGTTTCCCAGAGCTCTGGCTGTCTGAGTGAGTAGTGTAGGGTGTCTTTCCCTTCTCCTCCATCAGAAGGCCTGTTTCATGAGGAATATCTTTGTTGTTGTTTTGAATCAACCACCATTGAATCAACCATTGTATAATGTACTTACTCAAAGATACAAATCTGTTTTGAAGGGGCATTGACCCTTGGACAAAAAAATAGTTTGGACTTTGGGAAAGATGGAGTGTGACACTGAAAGAAGGATTGGAACAACATCCTCCATCATGAGGTGTGGGTCAAGCTGAAACCAGAGCTGAGCCCCACTTGCCAATGTCCTGACCAGGCTGTCGTCCTACTCTCACCTCTGGTCACAAACTACAGGTCAGAACCTAAACAGAGAGCGTTTCCTCCGCAGGGTGGTAGCTTGTCAAGGCTCCTCCCTGATGCTAGATGATATTCCCCATATAAGACGAGCCACAGAAAACAGATAGATGAAAAATCAAAGTTGTTCTTTAACCTCTGGAGATTGGTTGGTCTATACAAGAGAAGACAAAGGGACCTCTCTGGTACTGGTTCTCTGTTGAGGCCCGTGTGCAGGCAGGTGCTCACCTCAGACTCAATGGCTGGAGCAGTCAAGCTAACTGTAGCACGCTGCTCACTCACCTGTCAATAGATATGAACTTTAAGAGACTCTTTCTTCCTAACTTAAGGCTTCCTAGCTTAACCACAAAGAACTGTTTTCTGTCACATTTTTTGCGGGGAATGAAAGAAGCTCATCCCAAGCTATACAAGAAAGAATTGTGCTCGACATATAGCAGGGCCAATCCGATGGTTGGGTTCCCATCTTTAGAGAGGAATGGTCTCTCTTTCCATCTTTGGAATTTCTATAGGTTACATAGGCGTACCCCAGGGATCGCTTGGGAGTCAGCCTGTCCCAAAACAGACGGATCAACAAGACCGCTCCAGTTGGGGAGAATGTGTCGTACAGCATAGTCACAGTTACATCTTGTCAGAGATGTCGGTGGGGCCTGGATTCATTTTTGAGACTGGCAATGCTCACAATGCAGTGGTCTACATCATTGTTCTGGACAACCACATGAGCTGCAGCACTGTGTCCTCGTGACTTCTTCCGCCTCATGGTCTACATTTGTCTTTATTTCTGTATGACGCCTTTATTCTGGGCTTCGTCTTGGTCGACCTTTAGCTGTTCTGATACTTTCTTTTTGCCTCTTTTGTTTGGTTTGAAGCCAGGATTTGGTTTGAAGCACCGCTCTGGGATGGAGTCAATCTCAAATCAGTTGGAGCTCCATCACTTATCACTGGCAAGACAGGGGATTCTTAAACAAGCTGGCCTCTCACACCACATGGATGTGGACCTGAAGTACGCAGGCTCAGAGCTGCCTGCAGGGCAAAAGTATTTCTGGTTCAGCATCACATTATTTTGTAATACTAATCATGTTGGTATAGCAAGCAGAGTGCGGCCAAGTTCTGATGCACAGCTTCTCAGGAGGAATTGAAGGTTCATTTAAACGCCATATGGCTACGAGACAAGAGGTTTGACTCGGTGAAGCAGAAGATTCTGATGCTGAAACTGAGGACAGATACTGGTTAACTGCACCTCAACCACTTTAAGTGTGAATTATAGTAGGTTCATACAGACTAATGTGGTACTTGTGTCGAGTTGTTTTCAGAGCAGTTGTCATGAAAGGATGCAATAAGTACTGAAAAATAGTTTTGCCCTACTGGCAGCTGTGAGCTCCCACACCTGCATGCTTCAAGGTCACAGCCACCAACAACAGCACTACCATGGTCTTTTAACATTAGTAATTGTTTATAGCTATGGAAGAGGGGTTTTGTCAGTGATGATCTGTGATCTCTTTTGTCTTAAACTAATCTCCAAATTGTTTGAAAGGCTCCTACCACACACCATTCTATCTACTTTTGCTATTTAGTGGGTCATTCATCAAGATTCTGCACCATGAGTCGACTTACCCGTTGCATCCACATGGACTTGAGACCAACAGTTTGTCAAAGATGATGACATGAGCAAATAAAGACAAAAGGCTACTTGACAAGATCAAAGGTGCTGCCGAGAAACAGGATTAAAGGTATGTGACTGAGTAAAAATGTGTTTGTAGAGAAGAGGACAGTCCCTTTCTCATAGTGTCTTGTGTTCCAAGTCCAAATGCAGATGAGTCCGAGACAAAAATGTGATGACAGGTTGACGGAAGAAGTGGGGCGTTATCCCCAGATCTATGTTCCAAGTTCTGCCAGGAGCATGGTTCAAAGGACATCTTTTATGTCACTCTTGTATCTACACACAAGTTCTGGGATGGAGTGAGGCGATCTCCACCTGCTCTGTTTGGCCTCAGGAAACGTAAAAGAGTGAGTAAATTCCTTTTTTTTAAACGGAGAAACAGAAGCTCCACTCCACGCCTCAGGCTGATGAAAGAGCTCTTCTGACCAGTAGATGAGAAATTCTGAATTGAATCTTAATTTTATGCCTCTAATTCTCAAACTCCACTATTTCCTTTAGAGGCTTGGTGTGTTGACTATATAAAAGCAGAATGGCATCAGCCATTTTAGCAGCATGTTTCGAACTCGTTTCAGCTAATTTTCTAATGCCAGTAGTGCGTCTGTTGTCTTTGTACTAATGTTTGTAGTCTTATCGTACTTCAATGTCTTAAACCTTACCTGACAAAATCAGGATTAGAGAGCAAATCTAATCTATTTGTCCTGACTCCCAAAGTCACCACCTACTTTACTACCTCAAAATCCTTCCCAAACACTTCTTAAAAAAGGTTTCATATGGCCAAGTATTTATCAATCGTAAATCAGTAACTCTCTTGACTATTACCATCAGCAACACACAAAGAAAAAACCTTCAGCCTCCTCTCAGATAAGTACAACAAACTCCAGGTTTTCATAGCACCCATGGTTCAGTTTAGTTGTTTTCACTGACACTTGCTAACAGCAATGGCTGCCGTCAGAGCTCAACTAAATTTTTTTAAATTAAAATTTACTTGACACTTTTTGTTTACTTCTTGACATTTTCCATATTGAGATCGAGTCACTTTAGATCGAGCATAATGGAAGCTAGAGTTTGTTGTGACCAGAGGTCGTGGCCGTGCCGCACTAGTTACTGACGCTAGACTAGACATGGGCGGGTGAGGCTTCATGAAACAGTGTTCTCATTTTCTCAGCTCAGGAGGAGGAGCTCTTGGTTTAATAGTGATGCAAGGTTTAATTGTAATGGTTGTTTTAAGGCAAAGCTTTTAGACCAGACGGTGCCATCTAGAGGAAACTGAGGACAGTGTTTCATGAAGCCTCACCAGCACATCACTACTTTAAATTGTCCGCAAACCATTCTGTTGTTCTTGGGGAGTTGCTGCCATCGACTCAAGCACCCACTGGCCCACACTGTGAAGCTACAAACACAAGACAAAAAAAAAGCAATAGCATTGGTTCATTTTATTTAACTCACATAACCAAACATCGGATGCATTGCGAATCTTGCCTCCCGTATTTTACGCATCCACTTGACCAGGAAGAGTTTGAGTCTACTCAACAAGCATAATGCTGCTTTCTACATGTTTATTTAATAATTATATTAACTTCCTGCCATGATGTATTTCCCCAGGAAAGTTACAGTAAAACCACCATCCTGAGCAAAGAAGGAAAACTGCCAGTCCAATAGCGTTACTCAACCCCTGCACCTCGGCACCAAGCTCTCACGCGCCCCATGTAGGACTCAAGAGTGGAAAAAATGACACAAATATAACACAAATATTGATATAAAAGAATCGAGAGCCACACTAACACATGGTAAAACTGCCATTTGTAGAGGTGAAAAAATAAAACTATCAAAAGTTACAGTATCAAGTTGTCAGGTTTGTTCGCGTCATCCTGTTGTGTGGGCTTCAAACTTGAGGACTTTGTCGAGACTGGATTGTACTGGAATGTAACGGATTTAACAAAAGGATGAAAGGTTTTTTTTCCACACAGTAATGCACTTTGAGACACGTACCACACATGCTGCCTAATACACTGGACACAGACGTCACTGGGATGAACATCAGAATAGATATAGAGTTTTTCCATTTTGTTGCAGCAGTCTCGCTACAGATGCCATAGAGGAGGAGGTGTGTACATCTCAACTAAACAGTGGACAGAAAGCATATTTATGATGGGTAACAATGGTTATTGTTTGACACAGGAATTATAAAAACCCCAGCTCAAGTCGCTTTGCGAGGAGGTGCTCATACAGGTAACACACACACACCATGATGCATCTGGACACACGCTGTACTTTACACAAAGTGAGTCGAGTGTAAACGTGCATGTTTGTGCACACACCACCACACATACAACCGAGACTGGTGAGAGGTAAAAAAAAAAGTATGTGTTAGCAGAAGATTGTGTCTTCTCTGTCGTCTATTCCGCCTGCTGCTCCAGCTGCTGCTCGTCCTGGTCGTTGGAGTCAGGAGCGTCCGTCTTCCACAGCTGGTGACAAAGGACAGAGCCGTCAGTGGAAGGCTGAATACAGCAGAGAGACTGCAGCAGAAGCCGCACACAGCCCGTCACACGTCTTAACCAGGTCAGCCGGATTCATCCCATTACATTAACTTGCGTTAAGGCGAGCACTGTCATCAAGCCAGTCTCCCAAGTGTTGCTATTTTCACATCAAGCCACAAACATGTGCTCACCAAAGCGTTAAGCTACTCAACAACAAAGGAACATGATTTACTCACTGAGCTATTCTACACAATATTTGAGACCCTCGGCTCCAACTAACGCCTGTATATGTATGTACCTTCACCTATTTTTGCCTTTTCCCTGCAATGCCATAGTTTCCCCACAAGATGGCAGACTCCAAAGACAATAGCCTTTGTAAGAGTGTGGCACTGAAGCATTTTTTTTGGAAAATGGAAAACTGGAATGGATAAGTGAAACGTAAGTGCCATTTCACATCTTGTTTCTAAGAACATTTAACCCTTCATTCACTGATGGCTAGTTATGTCGAACAGACACACAGTCACACGACATCACTAAGTTGCTCCAGCACTTGCAGGAGACTCACATGTGACGACATTTAGGAATTGAATCATAAAATACTTTCTTCCCGCAAGTAACTGTTTTTTATTTTATGAAATCTGCACTTTCACTGTGACAGGCTGACCACACCCGTGCAACAAGAGAGGTAAAGATGGCGGAGGTGAGGACAGATGCTAAAGTATTGAGTGAAGACAGATACTGTCAGTAGTATGAGAGCATTTCCGCCTGGATGTGAAGACAAACACGGTGTCTGTGTGTGGTGCAACAAAGGCTGCCTCAATATCATAACAGCACGTCTTCGATGCTGCAGCGGCTCCCTTGACCAGAAACAAGGTACACTTACTATCCAATTTACTGCTAGTCAAACATTACGTCTAATATTGTTAAATATGTGGCTACGGCAGGGACCGTGTTTGCTCATAAGAATAATGTGTTCTGAAAAATTCAACCCTGTGGCGTTAAGATGAAAGTAAAATTATTATAACCTTAGCCGACTGGGCAGCGAGCCGTGGTGTCGGAGCATTCACTGCTGAAGTGGCCAGATCTTTCTCAGCCCTTCGAGAATGGAAGAGTGGGTTGCCAGAATTTTGTCAGCGGTCCAGGGGAGTTGATTTCACCTCCGCAGTGCATTTTTGTTTTTAAAAAACACATTGCAATACAACGCGTTGTCGATTAGATCATCATTCAGGCGGCGCTGCCTTCTTTTTTCACTATTCGGCCACCGAATGTACGGTGCGTAAAACAGTGTATAATGCTGCACACGCAACAAATATTCACAAACAGGTCATGTAAGGACCTAAAGGTTCTACGTGTCTTTCAGTCTCAGAATGTAACCATTGTTTCTCTCACTTTTCAGCAAACCAGACACGGATGGTGTGGACACACTTCCCTTACGCCACCATCACGTGGCCCTGAGCAAGCAGTTGAGCTGAGCATTCTAAATATGATCAGAGACACGGTTGTCAAAAGGACTTGTCAGCTTGAAGGTAAATAATTATTTGCTTCTATTTGTGTTGCAAAAGAAAACTCGGTGAAATCTCATGTTTTTTGTTGTGTATTCAGAATTGCTCGAACGGAAACACTTATCTGATTAATGGTTAAACAATACAGTAGAGTACTCGATTGACTTGCAACAGAAAGTCCAAACAGCGCAGAAATATCACTGATTTTTCTTTTCCACTTGAAATCGACGTGGTCCCAGGCAGCAGTTGTTGTACGTCAGTTATCAATTATACATGTTCGCTTGAACACAAGGACTTTGCTGTTCAAAACTACTAATGACTGCTACCACTAAAAATAATGATAATGTTTACTGGAAGTCCAGAGTTGCATAATGGGGACTCCATCTGCCAGCACTCTGGTAAATGAAGTCATTTTTATGTGCATTTCCCATGTTTTTTGTCTTCATTGTTATTTACTTTGCCCATTTCTCTACCTGTATGAGATCTACTTGTGAGAATCGACATAATCCTTTTCAAACCTCACCACTTAAATTATCTGTTGGGAATTCTTGTTGGTTTGTGTTAATATCGCAATAAAAAATAAAGCAATGTCTTGCAATGCTTTTCTCAAAATCCTGCAGCCCGACTCGTAACTGTAACCGTCCCAACACTGCACAAGGAAAACAGGCTCCTTCTATAGATGAAAAACATTTTCATTGTTATACATTCCGTAACCAATCAAGTCACGCATTTGTTTGAATGTTGATAATTCGTATTATTGTGCCTCATTTGTCTCAAGTGGAGTTTCTGAAGGTTCTCCAGGTGAAACACATAGAGGAAACACTCACGGTCAGATTGTCGCGGAGCAACTGCAGAATCAAGGTGCTGTCTTTGTAGGACTCGGAAGTTTCCATATTGTCCAAGTCACTAATGGCATCGTCGAAGGCCTGTTGGAGTTCCAGAGGAGATTTAATATCATAGTGGGCAGACAAATATGAAACAGACTGTGTTCAGTTGTGGCTTCAAGGCCCTCACCTCCTTTGCGAGACAGCAGGCTTCCTTGGGATCGTTGGCAATCTCGTAGTGGAAGACGGAGAAGTTGAGAGCGAGGCCCAGGCGGATAGGATGAGTAGGCTTCATTTCAGACTTGCTGATATTCAATGCTTCGTTGTAGGCCTCCTTTGACTTGGTAATAATATCTAGACAGAGAAACGATGAACAATGTAAATGCATGGAAAAGCATCAGGCCAAACGCACGAAATGAGCGAAATGACCAATAGCACGTTTCAATACTGCGATGTCAATGCTGTGTGTGAGAATTAATTTCGCATACATTTTTTTCCCTTTAATTTACCTTCATCTGCATCATCTTTTTGGCTTGGTGGAGTTACCATCCATATCTTTATCTCAGCTTGTCACAACAGTATCCATTCTCATGACATTTTGCGGCTCATTTTTTTTGTCCTGAATTTAGTTTTAAGTCAACTATTTAACAATGAGGCAAACCGTGGCGCCTTACAAGTGTAAATAAAGTGAACCATCTTTGGCGTCACAGTTCAGACAAAGAACACTGCATCATTCTGCTGTGAATGTGTATGGTCTCAGAAAAGAGCATCAGTTTTGGAAGTTGCTCTTTTGACAAAGGTGTTGCTCCCGACTGTCTGAATGAATGAATGAGGTGAACACGCAGATATGACGAGAAAAAAAAAGTTCAGTCTGAGTGAGAGCCGGACTCCTTAGGACTCGAGGCAAGGAACGTTAAAATGTCGATGTTATTTGGAGGAACAACAGGATCTCATATGTCCATCTTATCCATCAGTTAAGTGAAAGAGCATGAATCAGATGATCAACTCACCATTCCTGTTGCATCCAGAGGAGACTTCGGCTTGATAGCGATAGTAGTCTCCCTTCATCTTCAGGTAAAAGACTTGGCACTCCGGGGGCTTGTCACCAGGAATCAAATCATCAACCAGCAGATTCTAAAAAGTCAAAAGGGTGGAATATCAGGCAACACGATCGATGCCTAGACAAAATGCGTGTATCTCCCGTCGCCCTTGGCTTCCAACAGTTGTAACAGACAAATGTATCACTATGTACTAAATAATCCCTGAAACATTTTTTTTCACAGCACAAAGACGTTCATACTAATTAAAGTTACATTGTTCATTGAGTGTATTTTTTTTCTCTTTTCTTTCACATGACTAACAGATTGTTGTTTTTAAAATGGCTTTACAAAAGGGGCTGTTCTATGCAGTCGGGAGACACAATGGTTCGTTGTTGCAAGGCTCCTGAAGTCGTATTTCTGAGAGCATTAGCAAGTAAAAGCCATGACCTTGAAAGCGGTAGAGGGCTCATGGTAAAGATATAGATAGATTTTTTTTTTTAATTTCAAGACATTTGTTCCCTTAGTAGGGACGGGACGGTGCTTATCTAGTATTGGGCTCTAATACAAACGTTTTGGCAGAGTGGGAATTGCCTCCAACATGCCTCAGTTAGGAAGTCCATCCCACAGTTTGCAGTGAGCTCACAGATAAACTATCTGAGACTTCAGATGAAAACATGGAGCCATTTAGCATGAGAGCGTTAAGCATAATGCACCAAGAGCAAAAACTTCCTTACTTCAGTCCAAAGATGTGCAATATTTATGAGTCAGTTAGAACCCAAAGTACATATACAAATATATTATCCATATATCGGGATCGGAACAGAAGTCCAAAAATGTAGATCGGTGCAACCCTACCCCACTGCTCTATTTCAACCACAGCAACCAAAGCAAAATGGCGTCACTGTCAATCATCAAGTACAGAGAAGTAGGGTGATTGAAGTATTTTTCAGCCTCACTAACTGGCGTGATAAGCAAGCTAGCAGTACCTAATAAGCATTCATGCATCTATTCAGAGTCCAAAGCAAATCCGGCAACTCACCACGACCTCATTGCAGACTTCATTCAGTTCCTTCTCAATTTCCGCCTTATAGTCTTCAGCCGCTTTACCATTAGAGTTGGACAGCACCCTCCAGGCATTCCTCAGGGCACCGACCACATTCTTGTAGGCCACCGACAGCAGGTTGCGCTCTTCACTATCAAGACATTTCTTGGTCCTGGTGTATTCTCTCATCTCTTTGACCATGTCCTGATAGCGCTCTGCCTGCTCGGCCAGTTTGGCTCTCTGAACATGTTCGTCCTTTTCTGCCATGACCTCTGCTTTGGCTGTTGGGTGTACAGCAGGGAAAACACGTTTTAACACAATGTGACAGCATTACTGGCATTACTTCATTCATTGCCGTGTTACGTTTCTTTAAAATCTCTTCCACGTAAACCACACATTCAGACCTGTTGTATTTTTTTTATGTTTTCAGGTCCATCTCTCGAAGCCGTGCAAACTGATTTTAAATACTCAGCAGTCAAACAAGGTAAATGATAAATAATAAATCATCCAGAAGTAGAAATAAATGTGTTTTTTTTCCCTTGAGTTTGTGGGTTGAATTAAGTAGTGGCTGACCAGTATTGATGTCCAGGGCAGAGAAACCCCCATCAACTATGCATCAGATTGAACCAAGAAAAAAAAACATCACATCCTCACATTGCTGGACTAATATGCAGCTATGCAACTAAGTGGTGTTTTATGTCGAGGCCCCATTGAGGGACACACCTTTCACATGCATGGCTCAGATGATCATGAGGACTCGCAATGACCAGAAAATGTGACGATTTGTCGAGGATTTATGTTTCAACTGTAAAGCAGTTTCATTTGAGAAGTGATACTTAGTCAAGTCGCCGTTCTATTTACAGTCAAATGTGGTTTAGACAAAGTTGTCTGAAGTGAAAACGAAAATGTGTCATCAAATTATAATAAGAAATCGCATAGTAACGTCGCGATTACAGCCGCGAGGGTGATCTGTGAAAATGTCAAGGCCATTTCTCGACGATTATAGTGAAGGAAGGAAATTAAAAGGAGGAGGAGCCGGATGCTCTCAGTGACCAACAGGTAGGTACCTGCACCCCATTCAGGAATGTCGGTGAACCAGTTTCACGTCACACGCACTCACCTGCCCCCCGAAAGCTAAGGCTAACCAGAAGCTAACACTGACGTCCGGGTTCGCTGTGGTCAAAAGAAAAGGGCTGACCAGAAAAGGAGTGCGACTCACGCGTTCAAACAAACAGCAGTAGCAGGAAGGGTGAACAGCTATTATTAGAAAAACAATATGGGTCAGGCCAAGCGGAACGTGCGAGAGCTGGTAGCCTACTTCTCTCCAGAGAAAACGCCCTTTTTAGCTCCCAAGAATACTACATTCCTTGCTCGTGAAACAGGCGGCACTCGACTAAAAAACGATTCGTCTGTTTTGCATACCTACACACGCACTACACAGCCGCACAAAATGGAGTTTAACGGGAGATAAAAAGGGATGTAAATTCCGGGTGAACGAACAATGCGCGCAGCGGGAAGCTGCTCCATCTCAGCCCCGCCGTGGCCGACTGTGGGGTCCGAGTTGTTTGTTCGAGAGCAGAATTCACGCGCTTAAAATGTCTCAGGTATCTAATGCGATATGGTCTGGGACTCATTTACCTGCGGGGGGTCGTGAAGAGAGTTCGGTCCTGGTCTCCGGTTGCTCAGCTGATGTCGCTCCCGCTTCTCCACGGGGTTTCCCGTCTAGTAGAAGGGCAGGGCCTGTTCACGCCACCTACGTCACGGTTGCTAAGGGTTCTGGGATTCGCGGGTGCTCATGGGAGTAGTAGTCGTTTAAGTCAGATAGATTAAACTGGTGGTAAAGATTGTTTACGCGACCTTTAGATTAAGTTATTAGTATTACATTGGCAATTATTCTGTTAGTGTGCAGCGGTGAGGGACTAAAAAAGTGCACCAACAGGACATTTTACTGTTTCCATTTAGGGCCTCCTTGAATTTGAAGGGAGGCGATGTGTCTAGGGTGCGTGGGCGTGTTCCATTCAAAAGTCCACACAAAGGAAGGATGTAGGTGTAAGGAAACAGGAACTTTGGGCAATGACTCATTCATGACAAGGCCATTACTTAACAGGGGCGAGGCGATGGCTGTTCTGTCTTGTTCTTTGGAGTCATAATTGCTTGATCAGATGTATAAAGCACGACGCAAAGTTACAGTGAACTCGAGCAAAGAAACAAATCAGCCAGTGTTAGTGACGTTGCAGCATAGGTATAGAGTTCACCCAAATCCTTTTACTTACAAGGAAATAAAAAAGGCTGAACATGTTGAGACCTTAAATTTCAAGAAGTTAAATAGTAGAAAAGGAAACTTTATGAAGCACCAGCCAGACAATTCACACTTCATTTCAACGTCGAGGACCAGCACAAACGGATCAGCCAGTTCTCTCTGAACATTTTCTTGCTTTTCAACCATGACCTCTGCTTCGGCTGTTGGGTGTACAGCAGGGAAAACACGTTTTAACACAATGTGACAGCATTACTTGAGTCATTGCTGTGTCCTCTTTCTTTAAGATCTCTTTCAAGTAAACCACACGTTATTTTATATGTTTTCAAACCCATCTCTCTAAGCTGTGCAAGCCAAAGTGAAATACTCAGCAGTCGAACAAGGTAAATGATAAATAATACATCATCATCCAGAAGTGTTTTTTCCCTTGAGTTTGTGGGTGCAGGTGGTCATAATGTTCCGGCTGACAGTGGTGTAGCTACATAATTAAAAGAAAGAGCTGTGGAAACAACTTATACCACAAAGTAAAATTTATTAAAATGCTATTATACATTAGTGGAGCATACATTCATGAGTTCCTGTCATTTTTTTTACTTGCCATTTATGTAGCAGCTTGAATTTTGCAAGCAAAAAGTATTTTTTTTGCGATTACACGTCGATTGTTGAGCAGATATTGTCAGACCCAATCGTCTCGCCGCAGGTCGTCAAAAGACCAAAAACATATGCATCTGTAAATACGCTCCGAACTTGATCAGCACACGCTAACAGAAACAGTAAATCTGAGTTTCAAGACTAGAACTTATTTGCATCACCGACCATTCACTAAATTATTCATTTGTTAATACTACTATAACAACTTCACTAAATTAAAAATGCAACCACAGACAACTCAGCGCAATCTGTCAAAAATATTTTGTTTTGTCAGCATCACAAAAGACAAGAAGAAATAATCAATATGGTTATTCTTCTGATCACCCACCAAGCTGATGACTTGAGACATCAGGACATGGATTTTATATGAGGATTTGACCCAACAACCAGTTCATTAAAGATGCGCCAGACAGAGGAAGTGACAATTATTTCAATGTGCACAAGACATCAGATAACAGTGTAAATACAACAGACAGCCCCTCCATCATCACCCAAAGTGTTCATCGATCATACATTTCTCCAGTGGCTTTGAAATTAAAACTTGCCCATGGGCAAATTCACACACACAAAAGACCAGTACTGGATGCCAGGAGGCTTTGTGTCAGAGCCGGATGGGCTCAGAGAAGCCCCAACGAAGTGAACCATTTTATGTTAGCTGTGTCAATCCATCAGACCGAGTCCAAAGTTGGTGCGGGTTTTGAAGAAAGTCTGTGTGTGGTATCCAGACGGGCCTTATGCTTCCACTCCTTCCAACTCTGGCGGCAGAGGGGACTTGGGGTGCTTGCTCTCAAAGTGTTGCTTAAAGGTTTTTGGATCAGGCATTTGGGACTGAAACAAGAGTGGGGAAAAAAAGAGAACACACTGAGGCCACATTTCCACCTGGATGAAGTAGGATTATTGTTATTTAACACATATTTACACACAACACAAGTCAACATTGATTCGCATGCTCACGATCCTGCCCAGCAGAACATCACATCCTCCTCCATCTCCAGTTAATACAGGTCAAAATATTAAGTGTTAACATTTTTGTTCAGTAGCTGTATGGACATTGAGGGTCGACTGTCTCTGTGTATCTCTTCACTCTACTTTTCAGTTTTTGAGGAAATCATTTGATCAAAAAAAAAAAACAACACCCACCATAGCTTTTCTTGATAGTAATAATAATACTAATGTGTGAGATTTGCTGACCTTGCACTATAGGGAGTGCCTGCACAGTGTGCTGGAAAGTTACAACATCGGTTTGATGTGAAAGTCAGCCTTCAAGAAGTATACCTGGGTTCAAACGTCTCAAAAAGTCCTTAAGAGCCCAGTCTGGCTCGAGCAAATGTTAAATTGCAATTTTCTAAACCATGAGACGTGATATGAGTAAGAAGGCATTAACAAGGAAACGGGGAGCAAATCCGACTCAGGTATATATCTGAGCTGCGATGGTTGGGGAGGGAATGAGAAGCCTCCAGGAGGCAGGTTGTCTCAAATATATTAGCACTTATGATGTTTGCACCTAGGAGAGCAGTGATTAGCACACACCAACTTTGAGGAAAATCTATGTTCTGCCAGGGTCTTACATCAGCAACACCAATGGTCACACACAGTGTACCTTCCTGGAAGCACGAAATGATATTCATTCACTCTGGAACATTTCAGGTCAGCAAGATGGTGAGGATGTGGTGAGTAAAAGAAAACAAAGCATGTAGAATCCTAGACTAGAAAAAGAGTCTGACTTGTTTAGTTTGAACTTTGATATTCTTTTTTAGCACTTAACATGGGGAAGTTTGCAGTTAGCAACCACCTCCGTGTTTCATAATGGATCACAAAATAAAAGAAAGTCTCAATATGTGGAGCACCTGTCTGTACCTGTCTGGACATAAGCATGACACCTAACAGGGCAGGCTCTCCCTTAATCCTTTAGGATACTTATCTGGAATTTAGAATTAAAGTTACATGCGGTTTGTTCACCTGTTTTGTCTGTTCCTGCAACTCATGTTGATACCTGCTAAAAATTTGTCCTGTGACTGTTTGCGAAAGTCCAGTCTTCCAAATCACTCATGAAAGGCAAACGCTC
This sequence comes from Synchiropus splendidus, assembly GCF_027744825.2. Lineage (NCBI taxonomy): Eukaryota > Metazoa > Chordata > Actinopteri > Syngnathiformes > Callionymidae > Synchiropus > Synchiropus splendidus. The sequence goes on from NC_071337.1 coordinate 13,228,919, forward strand.
AGGAGGATTTGTTGTGAAAGAAGATGAACCAATTTCAAGCACTTGAAAATTAAAGTACACTGTCCAACCGGAGTGGAGGATTTCTAGCACACTGAACACTGTATTGCAAGTGATCAACATTTTCATATGAATCCTAAATATATTTAAACCCTTTTCTAAGTTCTAAGTTCAGACTTATCATCATGCTAAATACAATGATAGAGATTTAATCTGGTGTATATAGATGGTGCTCCAGTTCGGTGATATAATACAAGCAGTCTTCTTACAAGGCAAAAGTACAAATAAGCTTACAAATGGTACATTTATTGTAGATTGGTCACTTTTCATGGTTGTCTAAAATTGAGTTTCCTTGACAATTAACTCTGAAATAAAAATGAGACCAATCTACACATTCAACACTATATTTAAAAAAAGAAATGGAGACATGAATCACCCTGCAGACAGCGCAGGTGAACACCAAAGCTGCTTTGGCTGCCGTCTTTTGATCGTGACCCTTGGCCTTCTTCATCTCAGCCTGCTTTTTGGCGTTCTTTTGCTGAGACTGGATTTTCTGATGCCCACGTGCCATGTTGAGGATATCTGAAAGAAAAGAAGTTCAGGATCCTTGAGGGGTTGCTCCCAAACCGCAAGCCTATTCCAGTAATCGCAAATGAAACACATGGAAAAGGAAGTTGAAATAGTTTTAATATTTTAGTATAAAAATACCATTTGCATTGTGCAACCTGATGAAGGTTTGCACAGTTTGAACCAGGAAAAGTTAACCGGGGTCATGTTCAATGTTGCCATGTATCAAGTGTGTGTGTATGTGTGTGTGTGTATATATATATATATACACATTCACATGATATAAAAATGTCTGTGATGTTTTTGTTGCAAGCCCACGTGTTCCATAGGCTTGTGCTACTATATATATATATATATATATATAATGCTGTACTTCTCATCATGAATACCAGGGGCTCTGTGGGCCCCTGGATGTCTGTGCTGTGAAGGGACAGTTGCCCATTTTGACAGGTGGGCTAAGTCATTTTGCTAACTCGCGCATTCTATAAATACACTGTCATTAGTCTGCAACCGCCAGTTATTGAAAAATCCAGAAGCTCGTCCATGAAATGTAACTGTTTTAAAGAGATATATGCACATTGATAGAGGACAGTCGGCACACGAGGATTAGCGTGTTAGCTTAGCCATGTGTCTTTTTTGGGGGGGGGGGTCATCTTCTTCAAAGGTATCATTGAACTGGTCTCGATAAATCAACAATACGGACGTTGTTGTGCGCCACTGTTACATTGTTTCCCACAGCCCAAAAAGCAACTAACATCTGGAACGTTAGCTTTCGACGCTAGCTGCGCTTCAGTTTCACTCGTTCGCTTGTTAGCAATCCGGCTAACAGCTGGTTAGAACGTCGTGCGCCGATTATTCCAGTCGAGACGCTAACTTTGGGGTCAACAGGTAAATAAAACATACCCGAATCTTACCTCAACAACCGAGAGTATGTGTCGTTTGGCGTATGTCCCCACACACTACTGTGACAGCTGTCCCGTTCACAGTGACGTCAGTGCTGCGTTCAAGGACCAGTGACAGTAGTGCGTCTCGCTCGAGTCATGTAACACGTTTCAGTCAGGAGCAACACGCTGATTTAAATAAAGTAACAACACTATATAATATACTGATATGACTCATTTTCTTTCTCTAACGTCTGAGACGTCATTTCATATTATTAGTATTTACATAAAAGGTTGTCACCCAGGAAAGGTAAATCTTATTGCAATAGTGCCATTCCAACGTTCGGGATCAACGTAGACAATCGAGCCATCTAGTGGTCACTGCTGGTGCCTCACAGCAAGACGGTTGAGATCCCTGCGCTTGGATACTGGCTCCTTCTTCCTATCATGTGTGGTCATCCAATGTCTTCAGTTAGCTCTCAGTGCCGATTTGTTCAACTCCCGACACTTCACTCACGGTGCACTCCAAATATTTGTCAGTTTTGTGGAGCGCTATGGACGAACACTAGAGGGCGGTAATGGTTTGTACGTCAGATGCGCTCTGTGGTTCTGAGGAAGCAGCAGTGTCGAATGAATGAGGACGCTCAACACAGATGAATCACGTCTTTACAAAAGTTTCTATTGAACTGATGCTGCTGCTTTTTGTTGTTTGACTGTAGTTGTTTTTTTTCTTACCGTCTTCCATTGTTTTCACATAACATGCTCTAAGTCAGAATTAAAATTGTTATCATCCAATACAACACACTATCATCCTATTCTATCTTCACATTTCTTGACAAATAAAAATGATCGATGATATAAATCAGGGGTCTCAAACTGGCTCTCAAAAGGCCACAGTGGGTGGAGGTTTTCGTTCCAGCCATTCACCTTTTCACCAGTCAGGTGTCTGAAGATTGTCATGAGTTGATCAACAGTCTGGTGTTGCTTGTTTCAGCTGACACCTGATTGGTTCTTCCAGTGTCTTCTTTGTGGATCAGATTGAGACCCCTGATATAAATAATTACCATCACAAGGAGGAAATGTTGTGTTCTTGTCCGGTCTACATTGATGCCACACATTTCTCCACCTCTTCTCTCAAGTCAATCGTCCATCCCAAACCATCCCTCCTGCTCGATCATGTCCCTTGTTCTCTTCACTGTGTCATTTCAGACGTGTCATCCTGCAGATAAAACTCATTGGCTTCTTTTCTCTCGCGTTATCATCCCATGGCTGACACCGTTTGTAGCAGAGATTGGAAGAGATGTCGCGCTGATCTGAACTCAAGTCTCAGACCGTATGTTGGAGAATTGGGGTTTTGCCTCTCTGCTAAAATGATATTTGTCTCACGGATATCGAATCTTTGGAGTGCCACTCGCTTTCCTGCTTTTATTTCTGATCATGAGAAAAGAGCGACAGTCTTTTGTGAAAGGGGGCAAAATATCTCTCATGAGAGAAGGTTGTGGTTATGCTGTCAGAAAAGTTTTTTTTTTTTTTTTAAAGGAGGAGGGGATGACAAAAGCCACACATTGCTCAAGTTCCCCCACCCTGGAGGTTGTTGTGCAGGGACTTGTAAGCCAGTGTTTGGGGTGGGGTTGTCCGGCCTGAGGGCCTGTGTGAAAGCAAATCTTCCAGGTGTCAGCTCTTCTATGGGGAAGGAGAATATTATCTCACAGCTCATTGTTTCCATGAAAAAGTCGGGGTTTGCCACAGACAGCCTGAGATTCCGCTCTTTCCTCCTTCAAAAAGGTTTATTTTCGTCCGGCAACTGCGAACAGGATGTTGGCATAGATGCAGAAGTTTGGTCCATTGCATGTGATTGAGAGTGCACGGTAGGATCTTGGTGATGGATCAGACCACAAGCACCTATCAGAAAATTTACCAGTACCTCAGCCAGTAAACAGCAGACAGAAAACATTCCATCCACAATATATATATAATAGAATATTTTGCTGGTAAATGCATAAATACATTTTCTGTGTCTTGAGCATCACAAATAAAAAATTGCTCAAGCCACATTTTTTCCAGCATTCAAACCATCACTGACCTATTTTACAAGTAATTTTACACCAAATAAATACAGTTTAAGAAGGCGAAACAGTCATGTGTAGCGTGACATCATCAACAAGCGACAGCCCACATCTATTTTCAAGACTGATGATGAACCTTCACTAGGTTTCATGTGTAATTAAAATTGCTTTTAAAATATTAGTTTCAAGTGCCATCATAAAAACAAAGAATCCGTTTTCTAAATTGCAGAGCGTAGTGATGTCAGAAGGTGGCAGCTCGGACTCATACTGTCAATGCTGTTGACACATAGTATACTCCACCACGTGAAGTAATAACATTGTTTAAAAAAATGCATACAAACAAGTATAAAAACTAATAATAATAATACTGAACTGAAGAATCAAGTAGTGCCACAAAGTACATGAACAAGACACAATAGAATAATATTACCTCCCTACATCTTCCCTAGGTAAAAAAAAAGACGCTATGAAAAGGAAACCCACAAAAATCTTGGGATAGATGGATTGAGCTGCTGGGCTTAGTTAGCATTTTCAAAAAAGCAATTACTAATTGACCGGAATTCCAGTCTGTGTGTCCTTTGAAATGTGACCGCTTTAACCTTGTGAGCTGCATGTGTGAGAAGGTTGTTGAGGGAAGAGGACGTTGACTTTCATCTTCCCTATCAGCCGCTTCCTCTCCTCTTTTCCTCTTTCACACCAACAGGTTTTGCCACTTCTCCACTGTCAAATGCCACATTGTTGCCAGACCAGTCAGACTGGACACATCTATGACACAGTCACAACACTTTTACACACGCTGCTGACTTTCACTGCCAGTCCACCAGGCCTCAGGTCAGGTGACCGACAACACCACAACATGCCTTTGATCTATATCACAAGTCACATGTACTGCTGAGCATGAATTTCTGATCCATTGAACAAAAAAGATAAAGACAAGATTCTTTTTTCTACATTCATGATTTTATTGACAGATGAATTGCTGTCAAGTTGACAAACAGAACATATAATAATTTAAGATTATTCTCTGCACATGTTGAGTTCTGAAGAAAATGAGTTTCTATATTTCAGAATTATATATTTCAGAATATATTACATATCAGCACTTGAAACAGAAGCTTTAATTGCCACGCCAGGAATCATCTCCGTTCCAGCACAAACATCCCTCTTTTGCACAGTTTGGTAAACAGCGAGACACAGACGGCTAATCCCAGCCGTGTCCAGACAAGCTGCTCCACGAAGAGAACCTCTGGTATGTAGGAAACACCTTTCACCTCTCTCAAACACATGGGAAGGTGTTCTGTGACTCTTGGCTGGCAGAATTTCCAGTCCTGCCTGTGTTGGCCTGTGTCAGCTTGCAGAAGAGCCGCCACACAATTCCCAGTGTCAAAGCAGCGCATGGCTGACATTCCCACTGTGAGAACTCAAATTAATAAGCTGTGGATCATAAATGACACGACAGGCCCATGAAGAATATTTAAAGTATACAGCGTCCGATTGGGGCAAAATTTAAATAGCTGAACCTTAATCCGATGCCAAGTCCTCCCTCAGTCGTTTAAAGCTGCTCGGATTGGGCTATTTCCAAACATTTGAATATTCCTACTGCCTGCATTGTTCCTCCCACATACTGGGAATAACTTTAATAGGAAGACACCCTTAAAAACTAGCTCAACCTTTTACACAAAAAACAGTTGACAGATTCCAAGGTATCATGGTGACCCCTGCCTCTCACCCCAAGTGGCTGGGATAGGCTCCAGTGACCCCAGTCAAATGCACGAATGACTTAAACAGGAAGGTTAATTCAATATACAATATACTTCTACGTCCTTGGTTGCCCAAGTGTTTTCTACTGCTATCTGGAGTCGCTATGTTTACCTCTCACAAGTGAGCCTGTTCAGTCAGTACAGAAGGTCACGGACAGAACAGCTCTCAGAAAATATTACCTTTTATATCCAATTTAAAAAATGAAGTTACAGTTTGATATGATGATGATGGTGCATTCTCAAAAATGCATTATTACACTCTTTTTTTCTTGCGGTCTGTGAGCGTCTGGATCTAGGAGGCGACTCCACCTGTATTTATCTAGCGAACCCATTTAAACACACACAACAAAGACGCGCGCTCGGCAAAAGGCCCAGGCGCTCTGGAAAACAAATTAGACAAGGGAGGATTGTAGTGATCATACACACACACACTCGCCTCGCTCATACATGCAAAAACACGGATGTGACACGGCTGACGGTTTAACTGAATCTCAAACCTAATTGTACATCTCCATGCAAAAGCTCCCCGGGGGCTTTCATAAGCAAATCTCCCACATTTTCTCATGCAAAAGCTTTCATGACAGCCCAGACCGGTTTTGGAAATTGTGGATCAACTGTTTCGAAATATACAGTTTAACTGAAATTTTCGTTTTACAGTTCAGGTTGTTTATGAAGCTGCAGCCTGTAGTTTTGCCGTCAATATCATTATTTTGAGCAAGTCATTATAGCTTGTTTGGACATTTACATCTTTTGTATGATCAACCAAAACAAATTTATGAAATATGGTTATGTACATTTTTATCAGTCACATCTCAGCTACAACTTTGTTGGCAGTGTCCCCAGCTGCTCCTGCACGTCTGTCTAACTAACCTCTGAAAAACCTTGGGCAGACAATAAGGTGTCATCACCAGAATGACCAAACCACCTCAGCAGGCTGTTGCTTGTTCAGTGATGCAAGCAAAAGAAAAAAAAATGTACACGTTTGATGGCTTTAACATGAACTCCATTCAATTGCTTTTACCTTAAACTCCCCGCAACTAGTTTTTTTAGGTGAAGGACTACATTTTGCCTCATACAATTATGCGTCGTACTGAATACATAATTGAGCCAACCGATTTAGTCAGAATCTTTTCCTTTTTTTAGTGGTCAGACTCCACCTTGGCATCATTGTAGGAGACTCACACAAGCTGTTTGCTTTGGGGGAGATGATCCCAAACACTGGGCTCTTCCCTTACAATGGCTTCATTAAAGGGACAATGGCATTGTGTGAGCTGGAGACGGGACCCCTCCCTACCTTCTGTCTGCTCTCAGATCACTTGACACTCCAACAAACACACACTCGAAATCACTGACCCAGTTGTTAATAGTAGATAACCTTAGTGTGTGATAAATTCAATCAAAAACCGACAACAAAATAGTGATTTGTTGATTTGTATTTAGATTTGACTGGTTTCTTTGAGTAAATTCCTTTTTTTTTAAATTAAATCTAGTACCAGTTTATTTGTCAGTTTCCACCAAAATAAATAAAAAAGTCAATTACATAACCCTCAAAAATTAGATTTTATCCCTCAGATTTATTTTTTTTATATATATAATAATATAAGAATTATATATATACACTATAATGGCGATTGTTTACTGGAAAAAATACAATATATTTTAAATTAAAAAGAAAACAAATGCCCAGATTAATAATAAAGAAAAAAAGAATTATAAAAATGCAGAACGTTATAGCAATAGCTAACGTTAGCACGCAAGAATGCGCTTCTGCCTCGGCATTTCTGTTCCTGTTCCGTGAGCCCATGGTGTTTTCTTGTCCACTGCCATCGAGGAGGATCCTTACCTGCCTTTCCCGGCCTTCAGCCAATCATAGCGTGCCCCGGGCCAAACGAGCCAATCAGCTGCGAGCTCAGCCTCACCTTTCCACTCTTCCACAGTGGAAGAATTTTAGCAGAATAAAGTTGAACCTTCTCGAGCCATTCCAGGATAATAGCCGAGTACATGTCTGCGGGGCCTGTTTGCGTGGATGGTAGCGGAGGACCGTGTGCACAAAAGACCACTCTCTCTACCTGCCAGGTGAAGGAGCTGGAGGAGGAGAGCCGCAGAGGAGGAGGAGGAGGAGGAGGGTGGAAAGAAGCGGGGCGAGAAAAAGTCGACTTACCTGTAGACCAACTTCTGGCAGCTCACTCGCTCTATAACCTGCTCCGACTTGAAAGTCCAGTTCCACAAGAAGACTCGTAGAGGAAGCTAAATATGTCACAGGAGACAGACAAGTAAGTGATCGAGTCAGCCGAGTCGATGCTTCTACCTCAGGAGGGGCACGAGGGGGCCACACCATTTAGGCTCCGATTCACCCGGGAAAAAACAGAGATTTAGTCGGAATAAGTGGCCGGAAGGATCGATGAGAATCTAGAGGACTGTGTCGCGCTAATCGCTAACGAGATGGATTATGAAATGTTGACAAGGGAAGTTGAAGTTGGCGCCGTGGATCCCGACTAAGCTTCGCCATGTTTGACTACTTGGTGCGAGACTGGATTTCTGCTAGCACGAGCTCTTTTCTTAGAATAAAACGCTCAAACACTCACTCGTGTTTGATCGTTCAAGTATTAGTTTGTGTTTTGCTTAATGTCAAATGTGGCGTGTTTATCGATGATTAATATTATTGTTGTTCAGTCCATTACTATAACACACTAAATGCCACTTATTCAAGAATCAAATACAATTATACAATTCCATGTTTTATTTAACTTCTATGATCTAGAAATTACTCTTATGAGGTTTATTTAGTGTTTTAGTTTTTTAATGAAACACACCAGTATGTTTGACATAAGACTGAAACTCATTTTGTTTGTTTCAGTCATCTCAAATTATTAATGATTGTTGACATATGTGTGTGCCATTCAACTCAGCAGCCAGAACAAGAGTGTAGATCACACGTGCAATGGAATGTAACAGGTGTCTTGCATTAAAATGCGCTTAAGAAAATGAAGAGATGGAAATATTTTGTCCACTGTGAGGTGAAGTTTCCATGCAATTGCATCTTTATAATAGCTAAGTTAGTATTATTATTATTGTTGTTGTTGTTATTATTAAGAAGCTGCAATGTGTTTTTATTAACCATGATTGCCTTGCTTATTTTCTACATTATGTTGTTACATATTTTGTCTATCTATCCATCTTCTATTGATTATGAATATTGTTATTGGTAGGAGAAGGAGTAAACTAGATTTCCCTGCAAGATCTTTTTCAGTTAAACTAACTAATTATTTAGCCTCAAACAAATGGGAAATCATACTAGTGTCATCCAAAATAATACGTATGTAATGCTGATCTGATTTGTGCAGACATGCTCCACATCCACCTTCACTGCACATATCTGCAGTGGTGGTGCGTTCATTTGCTGTGCAGATGATGTGGTGAGGATGACACAGATCTGCTCATGCAGAGGCCCTATGGACCATGACCATACTCATTTCTCTCAAAGTTATCTTTTATATAACATGTTCAAAACCCAAATCTTCACTTTAACATAACAGATAGCACCTGGCTAAAGCTAATTGAATTTGATCATAACAATGTCAGTGTAATCTATAACAGATTACAACGCAAGTGGTGCTGAATAACTGATTAAGAAAGAGGTTTTGCCCTTAAATCTTAAGAGTGTGTGTTTTGAAAACTGTTGTCATGAAGGTGTGACTGCTGATAAGCTTCATTGTTCCACTTATTCTAAGTGCAAGCTGACACATCCAGAGCCGCTCCTGCTGCATTCGACTGCACAGATATGTTGTGAAAACAGAGTGGGCGGAACTGGTCTGTGATCTCCACTTAAGTGGGATTCTGAGAGACACACACATACACAGCATGAAAAACGTGACGAAAAATTACAGTCACAAGTTGTCAGTTTCCATCTGAGCTCAGTACCGACTCCAAGGTAGTTCTGCAGCACCAATACAGGGTCTGCATTAGCTCACCTGACAAGTGTTGTGCACGACATGCAGGTCTGGTTCAATGCATTCTGTTTCGTGTGTGTGCCAGCAAGCGATTAGTGGTGGTGGTCCCCAACGAGAGCTCCTTCCCGGCCGTGCGCAGAGCCTACACCAGCGAGGACGAAGCATGGCGGTCGTACCTGGAGAATCCGCTGACGGCGGCTACCAAGGCCATGATGAGCATCAACGGCGACGAAGACAGTGCCAACGCCCTGGGGTTGCTCTATGACTACTACAAGGTGAGCGGTCGGCCAAGTTATATGAAGGAACTTCTCACTCGAGAAGGTGTTTGAGCCGCAGTTACCTGAGGATTATGGGTGTCAGAAGGTGATGCTCCCCTCTCGTCTGTAGATCTGACTCCTGGTGGTACTTCAGCACCGTGGGAACAATGTAGTGGGCTTCATTGTTGATGTTAAGATTGATATCTCTTGGGTGATGGAAGGGTCGATGGATTGGAACCAGGGGTTTGAATTTGGAAATCCGGATTTGGGGTCACCCTACTCTGATTAAGAGAACTCTTTGTTGGGACATCTTGGGCTAGGCTTAATTCATACAGCATGAGTTGAGAGCATTGACTTCTTCCTTGATGTACTTTGGGCTTGGTCTGTTGGTGGCGCTGTAGGACGAACCAGAATTGGATTCAAAGCTGGAGGATGCATTTGGTGTTTTACCGGATTGATACCTCCACCTGTTGAAGTAGATCAGAAAAGTCCTGGATTATGACCTGGCATCAGCTTGGTCCAATAGGACTGCATTAGAGATGTTACCATGTGGACTGATTCTTCATCCAGTCTCTTGCAAGAGCTTAACATTAACCCTCATAACTTTCCAGGTCCCAAAAGAGAAACGGCATCTACCAGCTGCCAAAGTCATAGAGGTAGCAGAAGAGCAGGAGAAAAGGTGAGTTCATATGTCAAATCTATGTTCACATATTTGTTGTTTTTCCTAGCACAGTTCACATGCTGCGTGTCTTTCTTCAGGGCTGCACTGAGCAACAGCCAAAGTGAATTGGAGACAGTAGACAACCGTGTCCAGGTCCTCAAAACCGTCCCGGTCAACCTCTCACGAAACACAGAGCACTCAGACACCAAACGGGATCCTCTAAGCGGTTCCGCTGGACTGGGCTCGGGGGATGGAGGCGCACCAGCGCTGGCCCTGGTGAAGTCCGAGGCGTACGCACCCATCTTCATGACAGGAAGCGGCCTCCACTACAGGGTAGAAGCCGAAGAGTCTGCGCGGGTAATCTATGAGCAGGGTTACGAGGTCACGTCCGTCAGCTCCTATGTGAAGGATGACCACCACAGCCCGCCTGACAGTCCATACGATGAGGACAGAGACGCGGTAAGTGGTCGTAGTTTAGCAGATATTAAATGGACCGAGAATTCCTGCATGTGGTCGAAGCGTGTTTCCGCTTATATTCCCATTATCATACTGTCGATATTCAAACAATAATGTGACTGTTGAGGCACTTCCTTTCAGACTAAATGAGCTCTGCTCTTCTCAGCAGAAGTTCCACACACCTTCTTCTTTGGCTGCAGACGACTTCATTTCTTCGTATGAGCAGGAAGCAGTGTAGGTACCTGTAAACAGTGTGGTGGTCAGCTGAGGAGCCTTTTGAATATATGCGTTTGTGTTTGCAGTGACAGCTTTCAGTACACACTGGATGCAACTCGGTCGCTGCGGCACAAGCAGGGTGAAGGACCAATGACCTACCTGAACAAGGGTCAGTTCTACGCCGTGACACTGAATGAACTCAGCGCCAACAAGCGCCTCCGTCACCCCATCAGCAAAGTCAGAGTGAGTCTTTAACTGTCCATTATTTTGATGGTGACCGCTGCATTTTAAATAACCTTGAAATGACATTTCAGTTTTCTTCCCACTGATACTTTGAACATTAGTTTTTGCGAACATCTAACTTCGATTTTTTTTCCCAAATTCAAATTTCACTTTAGTTGACAGATCACTGGAATATCACAAACCAATATGCTTCTTTCTGTACTGCTGTCGTAAATCTACTTTTGCTGTTGTAAATTGCAGCGGGCGACTGCTCACCAGGATGCCCGTGGCATCCCAAACATCCAGTGCCGCCATGATCACAGGCCACATATAGACAAACCATCACTTGTACTCTCACAAAATTTAGATCAGCAAACACCTTAACCATGAATAAAATACTGCGTTATTTACTGTTAATAATCTGTAAACTTTTAATGAGTAATAACTGGCTAATATGCGTGTGTCTTCGCAGAGTGTGATCATGGTTGTGTTCAGCGAAGACAAGAATCGCGACGAGCAACTCAAATACTGGAAATACTGGCACTCACGGCAGCACACGGCCAAACAGAGAGTCCTGGACATCGGTAAGAACAGAGAAATTGATACTACTTTTGTGTGTGTTTGAATGCCACTATCATTAAAACCCTTGACCTTTGCTGTGAAGTCAGAAGCACGTAGGCGTGTTTGACATGCTGAAGCTTGTTAAACAGCAGAGACACTAGGTATGTGTAGAAAACAGCGGTTGGAGGGTCGCACACACACACACACACAGTTACACCTATACACACTTGTTAGAACAGGGATAGGAATGTCAAAGGCAACCGCACAATACGGTCTAGTGCACGTCTTCTTTGGCCATTGAGATTTCCATCTTAATTCCTTTATTTACATTCTCATGGCCGAAGTCTTGTTCCTGGTTGTCCCTCTGTGAGGCTCACCAAAGTGACTTCAATAATCGCTCCCTCAATAACCAATTCCCTTCATAATAGAAATGAATTTCTTTACCAAAATTTAAAAATATTCTGAGGCCCACTAGCTCCGCCCACTTGGAAAGAATGTCTGCCTAAGGTCATAGGTATTTCCTAATTATATAGCATTCCTTAACATATCAAATTGCTGGATCAGAACCGACTGTAATATGACGCATGAAATTCAACACATAGGTTCCAGTTCATAGTTAATCCCAGCATAAATGAGCGAAAATCCCAGTTTGACAAGGGCGTTTGCAGCTGGCAGGGACGTGGGTTTTGAGTCACCTATTTCCAGTTCTGATTCAGTCGGACAAAGTCTCCAAGTCCCGGCGCTGATACCTGACACTGGCCGCCGAGCTGATTTGACTGGCGGTGGGGGAGGAGGGCGCCCCCCCAGGCTGTGTCGCAGAATGGCCCGCTTGAATGGGTTAATTAATGGGGGGCACTGGCAGATAGGCGCGTTGCTGCGGGCCTTTGCTGCTTTAAGCACCTGTCGTGAAACCAGGAAGCGCTAGTGGCACTTGAGCAGGTTAAACATGGGAATGATTCAAACTCAAGTCAGTGCACCCCTGTAGGAAGTGATGCGGACTCAGGGGCCAGGATTGAGACAGGCAGTCGCCACAAACAAATGTTAGTTCGACCTTTCTTTTCGATATACCGCAGGCTTTTTTATAAATCCTTTAGCCCCAAACATGTCTTCAGTATTCTCCGTTATGGCCAGCATCTGCTAATCGCTGGATCCTCCTGTATGAGTCGATGTTTCAACCAAGCACTCAGTCGCTTCAAAGTTTGTTTGGCCAAGCTGATAAGCTTTTATCTCCCAAATATGAAGCGTGCCTCCTGATTCCTTATCTGGACCCAATAGCTGCCGACTGGTGGATGTTCTGCTGTTTACTGAGGCCACTTGGTTGTCTTTGGAGTCAAGTTGGGATGTGTCTGTTTGTCCTCACAGCTGATTACAAAGAAAGTTTCAACACCATCGGCAACATCGAAGAAATCGCCTACAACGCCATTTCCTTCACCTGGGACGTGAACGAGGAAGCAAAGGTTAAGAAAAAAAAAACACTCGACAAATATTTCTATTTAAATTCTTGACGGAATATAAACAGAAACTTGCCTGCTGTGTTTACTCTGGCTGGGGGTGCGTCATCTAGAAAAAGCTGCACTACAGGTTTTTTTTTTTTTTTTTTTTTTGATGAATCATTTGTTGGCAAACAAAGAAGCGTATTGGCACAGACATGGTAGTAACTTGGACGTACAGGTCCAGACAAGTGAGATCAAAGTTATTCAGACACATTTACGTTATTGGTGAATCAATGTGTTTAAAGATCACAGGCCATTGATCCGCCTCTAAGTGTCAGAAGAGATTTGGGTGGCCAGGTTGTGGAGAATACGCTTTAAGGGTTCAGATAGAGTAAGTGCTCCATATCTGTGTAGGTGCAAGTCACTCTCAGAAGCATTTGGGAACTGCAGTTTTAGCCCCTGTGCTTTCTTTAGAATCTTATGTAAAGCAGAATTTGGTTAATAATGAACAAGGTCAAGTTGAAGTTAGAGAACATCTCCTCAACTTTCTCCTTCTTCAGGAATTCTGATTTAAAAACGAAAGAACATGTAGTGTTTTGAAATTGAATTTCAACGACCTTTTTTTGGTAAGCACAACGGTCAAACCTATTGAAGTTTCTTTTCCTCATTTGAACTCACAGGTAACTATGAATCAAAGTCCTTTCTCAACTGATATAGAATTCAAACTGACAACTCTTGAGTGACTCTACTGTCTCCCAGTGAGTCCATTAAAGTCTAGACTGGTGGTCTCCTTAGATGGGCAGTAAAGCTGATGGACAGAGTTGTGTGCTTTTCCAGTGTGTTGCCAAAGCCCACTCCTTAGTGACCGCTCCCTCAATAAGAGCGATTGTTTGAGCTTACCCCCCCCTCAAGGGCCAACACACCAGTGCCTGTCCCCACCCTCTGTTGTTTGTTTTGCCCTCATTTCTGAATGTGTGTGTGTGCGTGTAACGCACCTCCTTTATTGTAATTGCAGCTTGAGGGCAAAAGAGGTTGGAGTAGATCCAAGATCATGTCTCTGAGCCAATATTTACTTTTGCTCTCCCACTCTTTATAAACCGGGTCTTTCACCCTCTGCCGGGACCATTGAGCCTGATCACACTGTTGTAGTGGGGCAGGTGTAATACCTGCGATGCCTCATACACACGCGGCCGATGTTTGTCTTCATGCTCTCTGGCTCGCGGTTCGTCCAGTCGAATGAAACACAAGTGCCGTGAACACTGTTGAACATGAGTAAAGCTCTGCATTACTGTTGTTATTAATATGTGACCTGCGTTCAGTTGCTTGTACTTATTTATTTATTATTCATGTGCTTCGATTGACTTTTTTGAATGAAGTTCTGCTGATGGTGTCTGGACAGCAACATTTGCAGTGACAAAAATGAATTTGGTGTCTAGTACTAACTGTTTTTTCAAGTTTCAATTTCCAATTCAACTGGATTCAAGATTAGTTCTGTGTTCTGCTTCTGTGTTAGCGCCTCATGCTGGTGGAGTCAAGGATGGAAATGAGTCAGTTGTTCAATTCTCAACACAAGTCTCCTGCTCTTCTCCTGGGCAGATCTTCATCACAGTCAACTGCCTGAGCACGGACTTCTCATCTCAGAAGGGGGTCAAAGGTCTGCCACTGATGATCCAGATCGACACCTACAGCTACAACAACCGCAGCAACAAACCGCTGCACCGAGCCTTTTCTCAGATCAAGGTCTTCTGCGACAAGGTCCGTCACCACTTCCTGTTTGTCCGAATTTCTCAGCTGAGGCTCCGTGTTGCTTTAGTGAGTGAGAAATGAACAATTTCTTCGTGTGAGCCTATCACTAAAAAGGTTAACAAACGTGCGACTGAGCCAGCTTTAGTTCATATTTTGTCATCTCACTCCACTCTGTGATGCATTAGTAATGACGGATAGTGACCCCTAGTTTCTACTCAAGTCTGTGAGCGGTCACACACAAGCGTCGTTTGTTCTCCCTCTAGTGGTCAGACCTGAGTAGTGAGCCTCCACTGTGGGTGACAATTGCGAGTCAGTGGTTGAAATTCTGTGGTTATTATGATCTACAATGGCTTGTTATTTTGGACACGGTCTATATATATTATAAAAAAAATTGTAAGTACCATATATTGTCCTGTAGTTGCGAATACAAGTGAAGTACATGAAATATACATCCATATAGATGAACTCAGAGTTTTTTTTCACACTTTAATAAAGAATGTTATATGTTTCAGACATATATTGTTAGATAAGTCAAATCTGTGTATAGATATGTGTCACCTGATACATACAGTATCTACTAAGGCTGTGTATCGATACGATACCAAGCCTCATACAGGAGTGGTGATACGATGCATTGTGACATATTGCGATACTGTAAATTCGGCAATATACTGTAATCTAATCTAATCGAATCTAATCTAATGCGAGCCATCGCTTTAAGGGGGAAAATCAGACAATGAAGTACAATAAACAAGTTTAATGCCATGACGTCTCTGTTAAATTTTGCTGTCAAATAGAGGAATGACTCACTCACTTAAACAACACAACAACAAACTCCAGTGTGCCAAAAGAAAATGTATCAAACATGTCCCAAATGTAGCAGCATATCCAAGTATCAACGTATGAAATGTTACAAAATAATACAAATGTTGTCATTCAGTATTGCAGAATCAAGTATTGCGATGTTTGAGCATATCAATATATTCTTAGACCTATAGTATCAGTACAGATGTTTTACTTTCATCAATGAACCTGAATGTATTATTATACCTGAAAACAAATATAGTCACCTGGATTCGATGTTTTCCCTGACATGCTACTTGGTGTTTCCCACTTGTTTTTCTGGAATCTATTTAAGTTTCACTCAACAGTTTACTGGAAAGCTCATTGTACTTGCATCCCTGATTTAAGTTGTTTGACGAACAAAGAGACACATTATTTTTAGTGTGCTACTTTCAAGTGAATGTCTTGAAAGAAAATTTGAATGCTACACATTAAATACTTGACAAACGTATGACCACAGAATTGTACTGCAGTCCTGCAGTGGATCTAAAACTAGTTGTAGTGTAAAGAATTGCTGCCGTAGTACTTTATATTCAACTATACTATAGTATTTTTGCTCCATGTTTGCTCCCCATAAATCGTCGAATGGTTTACAATATAAATACCGTCTGACCAGTAAATTTAGGATCATTGTGTCGCAGCCACATACTTCCAACTTGACTCCAACACATCTTGGAGTGAACCTGGGTCCTTTGTGTGGAGTTGTGTGTTCTCACTGTGCTTCAGTGGTTTTCAACTGGGCGCTCTGGTATCCTCTCAAAGTCTGACTAGGTTCATTAGTTGGTGACAGTGAATGGTTTTTCTTATCTCTCGGCGCATGCCCAAGGATCGAGTGAGTCGGCTCAGACAAGATTATTATGTCCATATGAATGCTGCCACTGTGACCTTTACACAGGTCAGTGACATCCTTCCATGTCGAGACATACACGCGTACTTGACATGCATCTCTTTCATTTCCGTCGTGCAGGGTGCAGAGCGGAAGATCAGAGACGAGGAGCGAAAGCTGTTCCGCAAAAAGTCAAAAGGTAGAAGCGGCTGTGGTCACGTGATCCTTCACGATCCCACCGAGGAAAACTAATGCTAAGGTTTTATTATTCAGGAAAAGATGGAAGCGCCGGTGTGATTACGATGTCAAAAAAGTCTGACACGACCTATTTCAAGACCATGAGCGACCTGGAAGCTCAGCCGGTTCTCTTCATTCCAGACGTTCACTTTGGGAACCTGCAGAGAGCCGGACAGGTACCGACACTTCAGCTCATGCCAGAACCTAAAGATAGGTATATAATTAACTACAGCTCTGGTGTATAGAATGTTATAAAATGTTCCACAAATATATATATATATATATATATATATATATATATATATATATATATATATATATATATATATATATATATATATATATATATATATATATATATATATATATATATATATATATATATATACGCTGTCTTATAAATAAGTGGGGGCATGACCTATTATTAAAAATTTTCACATGCCAAAATAAATATTCATCTTTTTTTTAGTATTATGATTTGTTTGACTATTTTTTTTTTCGATCTCTGTATGGCACAGTTCTCACTTAATATTTAAAGTTGACACTCCTCTCTACTGAACTCTGTGACATGGCTCTGACTCTAGTACGAGTCACTGTGACATTTGAAAAAGCTTTTGTAGAAGGTGCATTTATGGAACAGTTTATAACATTCTATACACCAGAGCTGTAGTTAATTCTACTCTGAATAGAGCGGAAGAAATAACTACTGCAACACTCAACAATTCAGTTCAATCTAGCCATGATGAGGAAATTTTAATTTAAGTAAATTAACTTATAAAACAGGAGTAATAAGCAGCAGGAATTGGTATGTCAAGAGCTGGATAACTTGAGTGTTGTGAAGGGAAAAAAACGGAATAGAAAATAAAATAATTGCACTACATTAATAATAATAATAATAATAATAATAATAATAATAATAATAAAACAGAATTTTCATAAATAAATGTCTATAAATGACAAAATGTTAAATCATAAGTTTGGTTGTAGATAAATACACGTATTACTCATTTAGTCATGTAAATAACTAAACACAAAATATGATTATTAATTATTAAATGAATAAGACCAATAGAAAATATTTTTAAAGCTTTTAGCTTTGTAGCTGTTGTATGTATGTTGTTTCTCTTCTCTCATTTTGGCCAGACAGGGGCTGACGAAGGGCCACGTGTGACCCCCAAACCAAACAATGGCCATGTCTTCTGCAAACATGACTTGATAATTTGACCATGCAAAACATATTCTGCGCGTGGATTATCCTCCATGATGGACGTTTCCATACTCACCTAGCTGCTTTTTATGTGACCCTTCTGTAGAGGTCCACCAGCGTAACCTTCACAGTCAGTGTTACGTCGAGACAAACCAAAGCATGTCAGTGTTTGACGCTCTCTCCTCCTTCAGGTGTTCACCTTCAACACGGAGGAGATGGACAGAGAGGGGTGAGTGTGTGCTGTGGATTTACATCAGCTCATAGAGATATGAAAATGAGAGATGACATGAGGAGCCAGAGCAATGAACAGGAAGGACGTCTGACCACAAATGCAAACAAATGAACAGAAGCTCCGTGGTCTCACTCCGGCTTTCGTTTCCACTCTAGAAGCGTCCTGGTGAAGAGAATGTTCCGGCCCTCAGACGACGAGTTCTGTCCGTCGCCTCAGAAACAGCTCAAAGAAGAGACTCACAAGAGAGGTACAGGTGCAGCACAGTAGTAACCAACCTCAGTTCAAGAGCTACTGCATCTAAGCCTTATAAAAGTGCTGCCCTAAATTAAAGCACTGACTCTCTCCTTCAGTGTTATTGTACGTCAGGAAGGAGTCGGAGGAAGTTTTTGATGCTCTGATGCTCAAATCTCCGACGCTTCAAGGCCTGATGGAAGCTGTGAGTCGACTGAAACATCAACATCTTCCACCTCACCTCCTTACCGTCCTCATCTTCCTGCAGATATCAGAGAAGTATGGCGTGCCCACCGAGAAGATCGCCAAGGTGTACAAGAAGAGCAAGAAAGGGTAGGAGAGTGAGACCCCTGCTGACGCTTCGAGATGATTCATCTGGTCCCGTTTCAGGATCCTGGTCAACATGGACGACAACGTCATTGAGCACTACTCCAACGAAGACACCTTCATCCTCAACATAGAGAGCTACGCCGACGCCTACAAGGTCACGCTGATGGAGATTTGAGTTGCCTGAGGAGACGCATAGACTGTTGCTAACACCTCCGTTACTGGTCCACTGTGAAGCTTCGCCAGTCCACCAGGACTCTGTGATGAACTCTTTATTCACTCAAGACGAGGACAAACACTCTGTTGCCAAACACACACCAGGAGTAGCCTCTTGTACAGGGCGTAGTCCAACTAGCATCAGGCAGTAGCCCCTCTGCATGCAGCTTGTGTTTTGAATAGTTATTTATTTAATGACTCCTTTAGTCGCCCACATTTCTCCATTTATGAGCATTTTAAGTCCTGCGTATTTCACCCAGACCTTTTATTTAAATGTGAAAATGTTTTTTTAGGGCACAAACAATGTACTCAAAAATACATGTGTAAATATATGTTCAAAGTTCTACACCATCGGCTGCTCTTGAGTTTATAATGTGGGGAGAGTGTGTTGGTCTGGTGACTTGGAGCTAGTGTGGTCCTGGTGGACCTGAAGGTGATGACGATGGAGAGGTTCAAGCATTTTGGGATCTTTTTATAGAGTGAGGGGCAGATGGAAGTGTTAGATCTGGGTTCTCAAAAGAATTCAGTGCAAACGTAGGTTGAAACCGCTGTCTTCAGACAGGGAAAAAAACTTGGTTCATTACTGGAATCTTCGCTTCAAGCTCGCAAACAAAACAGACGAGATCCTCGGTGGGAATGTCATATTTGACAGCCACATCAGCTACACACGCACTTGTTACATACTAGATCCTTCAACATCTTCTGTCTCCTCATCACCAGAGGGCGTCGGATGCTTGATGGCTGGATGGAAATTCAGGAAAGCAACCAGTGCTTCAGCGTTCAATGCGACTTGCCATGAACGCTTCAAGGTTCTCAGAATCTATTACGGCACTGGCTCTAGAACCAGAAGTCTCAAACAACCACTTCAAACACCTGATATGTGGAACTGTGTGATCCTGTTTAGTCGGGGGGAAAAAACTGCACCCTCAGTGGCATCAGTTTATCAGGATTAGATTGATGGAAGAGGGAAATATGGGTTCCCTTCGAGCATTTATTTAACCCTTCGCAAGGAACACGAGGGATTGAAAACACCATGGCATTTCCTTCCTAACATGGTCATAACTCATGCTGCCACTTGTGGTCTGAAGCCACTTATATTATACACATTACAGGTACAAAAAAGTATGAAGCTCAATAAGTAGTGCAGGGGAAGATGTGTTTCTAACTACAGTAGATGTTGACTTGGGTCTCAGGACAGCAAACAATATTGAATCAAGTGAGGTTATCCTCTTATTGGGAGAACAGCAAGCTGACTGGCTCATGCTGAGGTGAGTGGACCGGCTGTGGTGTCAGGTTGGTCCAGGTCTTGAATGTTGTCTGGGCCTAATGTGGACGTAGCTAGAGAGTAACTGAAGGTTGCCTGCAGTTGAGCTGAGTTTCTTCAGGAGGTCTGATGGTAAAAAGCAGAGTAACCAGGAAGGATGGAGTTGAAGTGCGATGAGCGTTACACGGACACATATCCTCTTGATGTTGTGCAGCTGAAATATGCTTGACCAATGTGGAAAGTCAAGATGGCAATCACAACACCACAATCACGTACACATGCACGTCAAGGCAACCGCAGTTACGAAGATGACGACACTCGAACCTCTGCCTGAGAAGTCACAAAAACATTTTTATCCATTCTGTCTTTATTGGAACAACAAAATGGAGATCCTACATGGGACACGTCTCAGTTTCAACAATAGAAAATCTACAAAATGAAGGGTTTTTTTCTTTGTTCGACAGGAATCAGCCATACAACAAAGTGGATACAATACTGTCTTCTATTTTTTGGGTTATAACCGTCTAGATTTGGCACTGGACCACGAGATGCTAGAGGGATGAAATGTGCGACAGGATAATAAGGTGGCAGTTGACTTTCACATTGCTTGTTTTTGTTGTCGTCCGATGCTAACAAGGGCTGATCACGGCATCACCCAACCTACAGTGATAGTTTTGAACTGATGTCCCGGGGGCGTTACACAAAAGCGCACGTTACAGATATGACATTGACAGTTTTCACAGCTGCACCTCCTTCCTGAGAACAACCACCGACACTTTCCCACAGCTGACAGAGAGAGACGTAAGCTGCTCGTACCAAAAAATGGAAAGCGATAAACGTGGTCCTCTCCTTAAAAAAAAAAAGTTTCCTAGTATAAATATCAATGAATATATCGTACAATGTTCTTATCGTCAAGTAAAAGAAGACAAATCCAATAATTTAAATGACACAAATTTAAAACCTTCCCACAATGTTACGTGTGAAAGCACATCCATCTATTTTATATTTTTAACATTTGTCGAGTCATAAACAGGAAATTAAAATAACAGTTTTGTGAACATGCATTTGTCAAGTGTGCGTTCGCAACACATAAAAAGTCACTTCCAGGAGAACACACCAGGCCGTCTCCTTCACTTAAAAACTGCTGTAACACTCCTCCCAAACACGTTAAAAAAAGGAAAGTCAAAGCTTTCACGGCATCTAAAGTTCTTCAGGACGAAATGAAAAGCGCTGATATTATTTCCGTCATACTGAGTCGTCTAGCATACTTCATTTAAGTGAGACTGCAAATACTTGGATCTCTCCCTGTTGCAGGACAAGGACTCCCTTTGAGCTTAACGATAAAACAACTTGGACTGTACCTCATAAGTCTAAAAGTCTTTGATGAGTTATTTCTGTAGCCTGACGCCTGGGGCCAGCGTCTGACATATGCATCAAGCTTTGGTATCTGCAGTATGTACAGTGGAGCGCCAGTGCTTGCACGCGGAGATCATAGATCAGACATCGACAATCTGGGTGGAAGCGGCCGGTGCCTCTACTGTCCGGCGCTGCTGGGGTCACACTGCAGCAGCCTGACGATGGACGGGTCGTTCTTGGCTCCTTCCACAAACTCCTCCAGAGACAGTTTTCCTGGGAGACGCAGACAGGTCAGGCCGTGTTGAGGAAACAAGGCAGCAGCTACGAGTCAACAAGGTCTCACCGTCACGATTTGTGTCCATCTGTCGGAAGATCTTGTCAGTGCGTTTCTCTGGTGTGGACTCGTCCTCGGGCATCTTCATCACAGAGGAAACCATCTTGTAAATGGCCTGAAGACAGAATGAGACACAAGTGTTAAACAACTTATGAATCCGAGCACATTTATCCAAGCCAAATGGAGTCCAAGCCAGCTGCTACCAGGCATGTCGTGACTCCTTTGGTAGGTCACAGGTCAGTTATAGGGCAGATAGTGACATCCAACTAAAGTGTTGTACTATAAAAACCTGCTAGGATTTAGTCAGACCACAGGAGGAATCTCGAGTGCCCTGAGAAAGTCTGTGACTCTATGTCATTCAAACTCATCCAGATGTGGATTTGAACCAGTTGAGCGTATCAGACAGTAGGGTAGAGTTTAGAACACTCGACGTAGAAACTGCCACAAGTTTGTTTTGTAATCATATTTTATCTCTGCTGAAAACACTTACTTTATGGAAGAAGATGAATACACTTACATACTTACTTAATAGTACATGAGCACTACACTGGTCGTGATGGGCTGGTGAGGCTTCATGAAACAGTGAAATCAGAGCTCAGAACGTGGCGCTCTTGCTTTAGAAATGCTGCGAGGTTAAGGTGAAATAGGATTAAGAGCAGAGAGTGTCATCTAGTGCACTGTCAAAATGAGGGGAGTGTTTCATGAAGCCTCACCTGCCCATCGCCAGTTAGTCTGTTCCCACCCTCTAACACTGCAGTCTCAAGGTTACGCTTGACTCCAGACTAATAAAAACCAGCTATGGTGCCACAAGTTATGTCACATGCGAGTGTTGCGACGTGAACTCATATTCTTGTGTTTCAGTACAAGTCTTTAAGTCTTGCTGTCAAAGGGAGAGGGAAAGTGCAGTGCATATTACAATAATAACCAGTGAGGTGAGGGGAGTTAAGGAGTTTAAAACTGGGGTGAAGGTTGAGCAACATGAAGATGGACGGGCATGTCAGTAACACACCTGTCGACTGGCAGTTGGACTAAAAATACGAAGCAGAATAAGATTACACTGCGCTGTGGGCTTAGATTAGCGCAGGGAAGTTGTGATGTAAGCACATGTGTGAGACACACACTTGCAGTGAGCATGAAAGAGGACGGGTGATGGAGGGCATCCAGTCAGGCAGCAGAGCTGCTGGATGGACTGCTGAGTCATGTGTCAGGGAAAGACCAGTGCCCTCTGGAAATAGACCTGCTGCTTTCTAAAAGCAGGCAGTGCTCATTTCCCTGCTGGGATGTGATGAAACAGCTGGCGAGGAAGACTGGCCGCCGTCCAGAGGGAAGCCCCCGACTCACCGTGACGATCTCCAGCATCTCCGCCTTGCTGATGTAGCCGTTGCCGTCCAGGTCGTACATGCTGAAGGCCCACTTCAGCTTCTGATCCAGTCGGCCGCGTGACGTGACGCTGAGGGCGATGATGAACTCCCTGAAGTCAATGGTGCCGTCCCCGTTGGCGTCAAAGGTGCGGAAGACGTGCTCGGCAAACTTTGAGGCGTCGCCGTAAGGGAAGAAGTTGGCGTAGATCTTCTTGAACTCCTCCATGGAGAGGGCGCCGCTGGGGCAGTCCCGCAGGAAGCCCTTGTACCACTCTGTGATCTCGTGCTCTGTGAAGTCTGTGTTCTCCATCAGGTCCTGCATGACGTCAGGACGCAGCTTGCTGTTCTGCTTGCCCATGGTTCTGGTCAGGTGGCGGCTGTGAAGGATCTGGACGGCTGCAGGAGACAGCAAAAGCACTGTATCAGATGGAATCCCAAAGGTGGCCTAAGTACTTCAGGGTTTGGATCTGAGATGGTGCAGAAAAGGTGAATTCATTTTGGACTCGAGATAATAAACATCTCCAATGTTTTTCGTCTTTTTTTTTGTCATTTTATACACCTTTATGCACGTTTTGTTTATGTGTTTGCCACTGAGACTTGGACCTAAAATGCTCTACTCATGATCAAACTGCCAGGCGTCATTGCTGTAGCTAGGTGTCCCCTGATAGACTGGTATGATCTTCATCAGCTACACCATCCTGTGACCCTGTAAGCTGCAAAGCATGAGGCGCTATTTCATAAACAGACAAAAAAAAAAGATTCTCACAACAGGCTCTTCTCAATGTGCTCGTGAGCCAATGCAAATGAAGATGAGCACACGAGCAGCGCCCATGGAACAAAAGCGGCGTGGGTCTCTCGTGCACCTGCAGCAGCAGCTCACCGCAAAAGTTTCCAAAATGCAGATGAACCACGGAAGCTCAAGTGCGATATGTCACGTCACGTACATGCGAATGTGTGCAGCGACCTCCCTTTCCTGCCTCTGGTGCACATCTACGCCCTCTACATCAACGTCAGTTTCAGATGGTTATCAATGTTTATTAACAGAAATGCCATTTAGTATACAAAACAGGAGCTGCTGAAGCCTGAACTGGATCACGACTATTCAAATCATCAGAGTTGAGTCAGGCCACATAAAATAATACCACAGGTCTTCTTCAAGGAAATAAACGTGTGTGTTTCTCAATTACACACGTCGCCTGAACACGTGAACAACCACATCTAGTGAGTTAAATAAGAGGAGTCCACACTTGCTTGATGTGTGGCCTACTTTTAAACCACCGTGCTGTCGTGGTCTCTCGTGTTGCTATCAAGGGTTGTACTGACTGGATTGAATTGGATTGGTGTAACAAGCCCATGTTGCACAATACCAAAGTTAGGAGAGATAAAATGGTGATATTGAACAGCTCATTACACCTGTGTAGCCCCGATGTAACCACTGCCTCCATCTGTTCTCCTGAGTCAGGTGCCAACTCAAAGCCTGTCTCAACACTCACATTGAGAGATCCAAGTATATTTTCATTGCTTTTTTCACGCAGAGTTTACAACCGACAAAAGAATCCAAGTCAATGAGCTTATATCCAATAACAACCATCTCCCACAGAGCTTCACGACAATCACTCAAAACCACGTTTAGGTTGTAATCTACAACCTAACTTTGAAATTACTACACTACTTTTGAATATTCAATCTTTTAATTTAACACTGAAACAAACATTGTTTCTTTTGATCAGAGATGGATTTTCTATCAGAGAACAATATGGCTATGATAAACAGTAAAATACAGCTGTATGATTTCATCAAGGTTATTGAAGCTGTTGACAGTTTGTGTACTAACTCAAAATCACAAATCGTAAGTTCTTTTGAAATTCTACATACAATATTAAAAAAGACAATGGTGGAATTTAACACAACAACAGAGTGTTCTCAATCATAAATGAAAGAAAATTTACACCAGCATTACAACATATTTCCATGATGATGCTTCACCTGACCACAGTGAACTGATCTTCATATCACAACTCACTGCTTAAACAGGATGCACTGCAAGACAACATGTCTACCCAATAAACTGAAAAGTCAAGTGAGCCTCACTGTGCTATCATCCAACTAAGTGGATTCAAAGAGAAGACGATAAAATGACCTCCAATCCATGAAATCTTGCCACTTGGCTGCTTATAAGCCATCGCCACAGAGGGCTTCATGTTTGTGGCCATCCTGTGTTACGTAAACAACAATAATCCCCTAATTTACTCGAGTAAACACCAGCAATGTGGCCTTCCGAATGCAGCTGCGTGAGAAGTAGATTAACACCTGTTCTCACACCAACACACACACACTTCACAGAGGGACACTTTAAATTGCAGCTACATCACAGTCGGTTTGAAATACCAACCTACAGAGACAGCAAAAGAGCAGTATGTATGTATATTGACCATTCAGCCCTAAAATATCATTTGACTCATGCACTCCTATTATATGTAGGAGTTTTTATTGACGTTATATTCTGAATATTAATAAACATTCTCACAAGTTCAAAGAAACTGATCATGCATTGTCATGACACTACTGCATTTGCTAAATTCATTTCTAAAATGAGCAAAAACTCGAAAGCACAACAGTTGCACAACTTAAAAGCAAGTTTGTGCCAAACACTTACAGCAATATTATAAATCAGTTCTTGTTTTTAAGCTTCAGAACTGTCTGAGCTAAATATCAAACCGGCTTTCTCAGACTTCATTTCTTGGATTCATGTTGGGTTGAATTGTTTGTCAACTCCAATCAAACTAAATCCTTCAGTCGACAACCTAATTGAGGTGAGGTAAGTTAATTACCAGATTTTCAGAAACAGCAGAGATCCAACCTTTAATGTGACGTTTCAATTAATTTTAAGCACCACTTCTCATTATATCCAACGTACTCCGGGAGATCATCGCCCCCTTGCTGCTACTTAAAACCAGGGGCAAAAAACATGAATGTAATTATAGTCATATTTTTGTAAATTGAAACAAATCCGATCACCTGTGAACAGCTTTTGATAGCTGAGGTAAATACTTCAATGGCATTTTCACCTCATAATCTTCTTAGTCTTTCAGCAAGTCATGTCAGGGGTTGCCACAGCAAGTCCTCCATCTTCAGTGCTGACACCTATCCTTTTCATGTCCTCCTCCATCACATCCACAATGGTCGTCTGATAACGTAAGTACTAGCTAGAGTCGCATCAACCTGTGACAAACAATATATATGCAAAACGGCGTGAAACAAACTGCCACCAAATTCATCTACCGTCTTCCAGACAACTGTTAAGTTATGCTCTCAAAGGAGAACACAGAAATGAAAGTAGTGCCTGCAAACCAGTTACATCGATACGATCATCCATTCCAAAAAAAGCTACCTTTTCAAAACACAAAAGCATCAGAGTGACTCATCACTCTGCTCTCTGAGATGAAGACCTCAACATTGATCTTTGTTATGCAACCACACGAGTCTCCTCAGCGAGCTGCAGAGCGATGACGTCTTTGCACCCCAAATCCTCACTCTCCTGGCAGGAGCTTTATGAGTATTTTAGACGCTGCAGTGATTGGATGAGAGTTCAGACTGAACGAACATCCCTCCATCAGACACCCTGAGAACGGGGCTATTTTGGGCACCTGGACTCTTAGAGATGGTTGCCTACAATTAAGTGTTAAGACTCTTAGCTGGTGCTGCTGGCAGAAGATGCGGTTACATAACCCTGGATTGGAGAAGTGAAAAGGTCACGCGGGTGAGCAAGGATCTACCTGTGTTAATGAATGAAACCTACTTAAGGTCACTGGTTTAACTCCTGGAGCGACAGCCTGAGATACCACTTGTTATCTTAACCTCAAAAGAATTAGCGAGAACAACTTGTCACTTCCAGAAGTCTGGGAGGACACATGCACACTGACCACCGAGGACACTCGAGCCTTGACACCTTAAGACGACAACGTGAGAAGAAGAGATGGCTGAGTAGGAGGGTTTTCACAGGCTGCTGTGGCAGACATCCCCGAGAACACCTGAAACATCCGAGCTCAAAGGAGTACTGGAGCTTTCATCCAGAATTTTTAAACACCGTGATAAACTGAATGTGCATGAGTCTGATGTGTTCATTTCAAGTCCCTTTGGTCAATCCCATCACAGTTAAAGCAGTTTTCTAATAGAAGTCTAGACGTGTTATGATCTCATCAAGCTGTAATGTAGGACGTTGAAGATCATCTGAATAAATAATGAATTAGTACCATAAAAGGTTTAACTTTGGCTGCAACGCACCTGCTTCAAATTCCACTGAAAAGCATGAACATCAATGTCTGTCTCAAAACAAGCTTAATAAAGCAAAGCATGAGTCAAAACAAGAGTCTGAAGCAAAAAACACCTGTACTCAAACAGAGAGAGGAGTTGAACACTTGTGAACACAGTTCCTGCACAGTCAATGAGAAACCCTGTGCCAGAACATCTTGTCGCTGACTTACATAAGAAGACTCCGTTTATATCCTTGAGGTAAGTCTCAACCCAGCGATTCACAGCTAATCCCAGCACACAGCCAGCTAACCTGAGCCAAAGGGAGAGTCACAGGAGAACCTTGAATGAAAGAAAGCGCCGATCAGAGACGCGCAGTTTATGAATGACACATTCCCACGGCAATATCAGACGACTGAGGCTGAGCCAGGTGAACTGGGTCGTATGTTGTGAGCTCAATGATGCTGCCAGTGATATCCATGTCGGAAATCCAAAATTACTGTATATCTCTGATGTGGCACAGACAGGGAAGATTCAACTGTCTGTCTGTCTTCAACACCAGAAGATGGTGTCATGAATTCACCCCTATGGTTCCAATGTAGTTCCCTTCAGTCTACTGTTTGGCCAGTCTGTTGTAAGTTATATGAAACTCAAGGTCCAGAACAACAACAGACCAGAAAGGGTGATGACACAGTAGACCGGATTCTATTACAACAGATGCAAAGGACGCACGCTTGTGTCTGCCCACAAACAAAAGAACAATAACACACACACAAAAAGCGCCATTATATAAATGAACTCTAAACTACTATCTCTAACTTTATATTAAGTATTCAACAGAATATCTCTGGATTCTTAAATGACGCTGTAATAAACTCATATTCACTATATTGCAAAAGTAACTAAAACGCATCATAGTAGTACTGTCCATCAACCACGTACTTCTCCTTTTAAACAAGTCCTTCTATAAGAACACGCAACAAAAGTGGTGTATAAACATCCAAAAATGTATTTCTGTTGTGTTACCAAATTCTGTTCGCTAAAACCTGACCATTGCAAATTATGTATATTTAAATAACTTCATTTATGAAACAGACCATGGTGAAGTTCCTCTCTTCTGTGATGATCATCAGTGGAACTGGCTTGTATTTTATCAAGGATAAAATCTAAACTTAGAAAGCATAGAAAGCAGCACTGAAAATCATACTGGCCACCAATGCAAGGTGTAATAGGACAGTGTGAATGTACTGTCCTGCTTAAAATGAAAGATTGATCTTTATGGATACATTTGTATATACAAAGATCAATCATTTACCGTCCCTGTAACTGTTCTAGAGTATATGCTATATTCTTTATAAACAGCCCCACTAAACATTAGACTATCAATTAGCAACAAACACTGGCTCAAGTTCAACAATGATTAACATGTATTTTTAAATGGGGGCAACCAGAAATGAAAAATGAAAGTCCCATCATCATCAGGACGGGCCATCTGTTAACCCTTGAGACCAGCCCAGACATTTGCGATTATGACTGTGTAGCAGAAGATTTGCACCCATTTGAGCTGTGGAACAGATTGGCATAGCTTCAGCAGTGGCCCGACTCGTGTTTCACAAGCACGGAGCACAGCGTGGCTGGGTCCAACATGCTTCAGTGGCTCCTTGAATATCTGACTGCAACTCAATCTCCTGGCTAAGGTCAGAACTGAACCAATGACGCTCCAAATGAGCCGCGATACGCACACACCAGTTTGTTTGGACGGAGGCATCAGGTTAACTTAGAAGAGGAAGTCACGCTATAAAGACTAGTTGCATTTATTAAATCGCTCGTCAACACGCACCCACCGAATTGGCAAATAGCTTGTCTATGCTTTTGTTTGGTATTATTAATTAATTTTCACTTGTTACAAGGAGGTTACTTACACAGTTTAGTGGCCATCGGTGTGAATCAGAGTTTCTTGTGCCTTGCTTTTGTTTAAATAAAGCGGTGTGGTCACAGTGTTGAATCCTGATACAGCTAGCTCTCCAGTTAGTGCAACATCATTATGATAAAAAATGAAAAAAAAAAAAAAAGGATACAACACCATCAACCATATTTTTATGAACCCAAGACTCGTGCTACTCTTCAGGACTCAGCTCTTCATGTACTCACAAAGAGAGTACATGAGATAGTAAACATTCTGAGCTCATACAGTGGCAAGCAAAGACAACTTTTTCAGATAACATCTCTCCTCCTCAGCCCTTGGACTCACCAGTTTGCCGATCTATGATTCACAACAGAAGCGCTCACTTCATACAACTTCACCAAGCAGCTGCTTCCTTTTCTTCCTATGCGTTATCAGTCCCCTCTTTTTAGATATCGGGCCACACTTTTTCGTTCGTGCAGACCTGGCCTCCACACATTAATGCCCTTCCGCCCAACAGCTGTCTCCCCTCCATGAAGAATCTTGAGACACCATCATTCCTCTTCCAGCCCCACCCCTTTCCATGCTCAGCAGAGACTGCAGTACCACGTCCAATACACTGAATACACTACTAGCGTTGTATTAAGTCTTGTTGCACGTTCCATAAGCAGCAGTGAAACATAACTGCTAAACATCAGCAGCTAATAAATCCTGTTAACTTAAATCTCTGTAGTTTATTGGGTTTGTGTATTGTAGTAGTATTGAAGTCACCACATTTCCACCCTCAGACACAACTATGATGTGATGAAATGCTCCGTTTCAGTCCCCAAGTTGATCCACAGGCCACAGAAAGGGCACTGACGACATTAATATTCAGCTCAGACACTTGGACTGTCAGGCGAACATCTCTCCAACATAAAAGCCATTAGGCCAACATGATTTCTTTCTGTCACTGACAACAACAGAGAGACAGAGCTGCAGCAGGCGCCGGATTGGACAAACACACACCATCGCAGCAAATTGTGAATGCTTGCGCTGAGAAGGTGTTGTTTTCCTTGCACTGAATTTCTAAATTCAGTTTCCTGACAGAAAATGAAGAAAAACATTTAAATGTCAATCTCTCTGGTGACTTACCGCCACCCACCAGATCAACAACGTTCCACCACCCTGCCTCATTGTTACGCCTTTATTTTAGAAACAGTCAATTATTACAAGTGCCGGCCGTTTCTCAGACAAACATAAGTACAGATGATGCTGCCAATCCGGCCCACAATACATCCACAAGACACACACGCAGACTGAAATAGAGATCCAGCTCAAATTTAGCTTTTGTAGGAGTTCAGGATGTTCTGTGGCGTGTTTTGATGGGTGGGCATTATCCACTCCCTACAAGTTTGAAATATATTTAATGTACCTGAATACTACTTACAAAATACTCAAATGTAAAAGTTTACTGTAAACATTTTCAGTGCGTTTCTATTGGTAACTAGAACACAGATTAAGTTTCAACCAAGTCTTCAAACTCATAGATCAATTTTGACAGTGGAAAATGCAAAAAAAAAAAGAGGTAAGTTAAAACTAAACTGTTGCATAGAAGGAATGTAAAGCGATAATAGATGGAATGAGCAATCTATATAATTCTAAAAAGGCAGTGAGACAGTGCATACCTCCATCATAACGTGTGTTCGTTCTTCCACAACAAAATAATTGTATCAGTTTACAAAATTCATAACATTTACATTGCAGATGCTAGACTGAATAACACAGCTGTGGGCTCCAAAGCCCAGTGTGGTAACCGCTGCCCCACTCTTGAGATGTTCCTAATTGTTGAAGGAATTTTATCAGGACAATCTATTGTTTGTTGTGTTGTGTCTGGTTTATGCCTGTGTTAACCGGAGCTGGTCGCATGATCACCCCTTGAAAATTATTGGGGGAAATTTTTTAGATCAGATAATACAGAAATCCAAACAAACCTACAAAAAGCTACCCAAATCAAATCAGTCAATTAGCCCAATTTGATTGAAATGTATTATGATAATGAATAAAAAATAGCAAGCTGCTGAGACACAACAAGAGGATAGTGGTTTGAGACACTAAGCTAATTTTCAGGGATCCAAATGTAAAATTAAGACCTTACTAAACATTAAATGCTGCATCTCTACATGCTGAATTTAGTACAGAGCATATAATTCAGTTACTATGCTCATTTTAGGATCGCAGTCATGAACAACTCTCTGTGGGAAAGTTTCCAGATATAAAACCCATAATGTTTGCACTGACAATCGAATCTAATCTTGTTATTGATTACTAGTACCCGTTGAAAGATGACTGCACAGGCACATTTAGGGCACTCTAAACACAGCAGAGAGAAGAATGGTGAATTTGTTACTTGACACACAGAGCCATTTTGTCGATGCCTTCTTACACAACACAGCCATATGTCATATGTTGTCAACGGCAGTCTCCATGGCGGTGTCCTATTTAGTGAAGTTAGAGTTACATTTTAACATCGTGCAATTTGGTAATCGAAGCCCCTGAATTTTTGTGACGTAGCATACATCAAAGTCTTGCAATGCATTTGAAAAAATGTCTTTAGCGTTCATCTTCGGACACATCGCAATGCCTCATTCAATCATATGGAAATATCAGATCAGCTTTACTCTTCCCTAAATGGGGAAACTTTGCTTGTCGGTAACATACTAGCATTGAACGAAAACAAAGACAGAGCTATTCCTTTTACAATTTAGAGACACCGGTTGGATAACTAATTCTAATCATCAAAATAACTGACTTTCTGTGTAAAGTATCAGTTTTAAAGTACTGTATGAGAGGCCACATTATTGGCCTCACGTTGCGTAGTGTCTGTGTGTCTTTGTCTGTGTGTCTTTGAGTGTGTGTGTGTGTGTGTGTGTGTGTGTGTGTGTAAACAGTGGGAAGACTCAGTGGGTGGTGATGAGAGGAAGTTTGACACATCCATTCACAGCAAAACAAACATTTCTCTCTTGACTTGTCAGCATCCTCGGTGCAATAAAGCCAACTTCCCTTCCCTGTTTCCATCAGCTGGCTGTCCGATATCTATTTGCTGAAATAAGAAACCGTCCTTTTTCGACTTCCTTCCTAAAGCAGCGACACAAAAGCGACTCAGCGACAAGAGCAGCGGCTTCATCCGATTAAGGAAGCCTCATCCGCCGTTAGCATCTTTGTCACTCAGCTAAACCATAAAAATGATATAAAAAGCTGCACATAAAGTTGAAGACGTAAAAAAAAAAGAGCCGGACCTGTTAGCGGAACCCACCTGAGCCACACGCCGCAACAGGAAGCTGCGGCGGAGGGAACACATTAGCAACAACTCACCTCGCTGAGAAGTTTCCGAGGAGGGTTGTTCAACACCTGGTTTAGTGGTCCATAACCTTCTTGAAGAGGGGTCACAAAGTTTCCGAGGCGACGACACCAAGGCAACAGGTTGCAGGAACCACACGGGAGCGGGACTTTGGTGGACTTGTCGGTCCAAACTCCAGCAGTGTTGTTCTGAGCTCAGCGGCTCCGTCCCAGCTTAGCTCCACAGCCGCTTCACTGACGTCACAGAGGCTTGTCACATGATCCGGGGACAGCCAATTGGAGTCCAATTCGCCCCGGCAACCTGCTCCAGACATTTTCGTGTAAATGTAACTTTCTCCCATTTAATATGGCTTTTCTGTCATTTAAATGGTGCATTTAGTTAGTTTATGTGCCTTGACTTATCAAACGCTGAATATATGTTTTTTTCTTATATAAACCGAACATTATTATGAATTATGAAATGTACAAGAAACTGCTGTATCTCGAGTGTATATTAAAATGGCAACGATTAAAAAATACGTGTTGTTTTTTTTCTCAATTTTATTAAGAGCCACCAGCAAAATAAAAGAATCATCAGTTATTATTTTCTTCTTTGTTTCCATCTCATTTTGATCAATATGCATGACAGACCATTAACTTCATTCCAGTTTTGATGCCCATTTATCAAGGCAGCACAACAGTAGTTTTGTTTAGTGTGCAAGATAGCGATTGGAGTGTTATTTGAACCCGCTTGTACAGGTGTTCCCATGGGGACACATTTGCTGCCACGCTTTCCCTAAGATGATTAGTGGGAGTCAAAGCCACAAGGCTTATACAGTAGCGGTTCTCTGGAGCGTTTCCTTAATGGCTTTGTAATGCACACTTGGAAATGCCTGTCTTTCGTTGAGTCAGCAAAACCAAGAGTCAATTCTCACATGACACACACTTTATACTTATTTCTGATAGATTCCTTTACACAAAGACGGGCAGCAGTACATTGAGTCAGCTAGAAAAGACAGGAAAAGGGGTATGCTTAACTTATATATTTACAACTGTGGTTTTACTTCCTGACAACCTTTCCATTCTCACCTATAAACCTTCTTTTACGTGCTCCTGTCCATACAGAATTTCTCCTCCTTTTATTTTTCACCTACAAAATACAGATCTTCTAAACGTTTGACACATTATTTAACCTAAATGAATGTAATGCCATATAAATCCACCTGTTATCCTCTACACTCGTAACCCTGTCTTGCAGATGGTTAAAAAAACATTCATAATCAACAGATGTATACATTTTTGCAGCCTGTGACGATCCTACATTGTCGTCGTTTACAGGTATAAGGTTACAGTTTTTCCTTTTTTTCCGGAGGGTGACTTTGCCACTGAAGCGAGGTCAACCCTGAGGGGATGTCCCTGCCCGCTCTGGAGCTTCCACACCGACCTCAGACTAATAGCTTTGCATAACATCGATCGGTGAGGAGCAATCCTTGGCGCCGTGCGCGCACACAACTCCACCATCAGGAGGCTTTGAACTGAAGAGCCACCTTCTAAATCAGTGGGCCCATGGCTCAACACGGGCCACAGTCATTAGGTAACAGCAGCTTTAGAGTAAAGGCTAAGCAGCCAGGAGGCGGGAGAAACTACTGAGAGGACCATCGACTTCTTCCCGCTGATTATCTCTTACCTAACAACTCAGGGCTCACCTTGTGTCTTCTCGTGGAGTGTGTCTAAAGTTTTCAGGCGAACTACTTTTCTGGCAGGAATTAAGGCTGTGATCTTCATGGGAACACACTCACACTGTGCAGGAAGTTGATCTGACTCCTGCTTCATAGTGACTATTATTCGTGCAATCACATTCCATTTGCATGCGCAGCAGTTTTTAAAATATTTCAATCCCTCTGTCTGTTTTGTGATTGTTGCGGACAAAAATGCCTGACTTTGTGGCAGATGAATAAAATAAACATTGCAGTGAAAGTTATTTTTCATGGCTGTTTCATTAACACCACAGGGGAAAAGGACCTTTGCAAATACGCTCGTACGATATTTTGTAAGTTTTTGGTGTGAAAGTGCACCAAAAGGAAAAGCAATGTATTTGTATGCAGCGTCCAAGCTGTGAACATTGTAGCTGCATTTAGGAATATACTGCAATATGCAGAAACGGCCACGACACACACACCTTCATTAAAGAGTCAGCAGAGAAATGCTTGATCACAACTCATACATGCTCCATAGCTAGCATATCTCTCCTTCAATTTATCCCAATTCTGACACCATTTGACGCAGGGATGCCTGGGAATTGAGCAACACCAAACTGCATTGTCCGCTTTCTCTCTTCATGTGCTCAATGAAAAGCTGGTTTGACCATGTGACCAATGAGCTTGTTTGACTAGAAGTTGAACCTTCTCTTCCCCTAATGTCCGCCCTTTTTACTGAGGCAAACTCCCTGGTGTGGATGTACCAACAAATCTCTGGCTTGGAGTCATTGAGCTGAAGTTTTTATTGCAGTTTATTTTTACGATGGGTTTAAGTAATGACATCCATGGTAGAACGTTGTAAAATAAAAAACAGTGCAATAGTGCAAAGTGCTTTATTGTCTTCGTGTGCTAACTTCTGTTCTATCTCCAAGAGCAGCAGATGGTCCTCAGAGATCATGTCATAGTCATGCCACTAATGCTCTGGATGACAGGATTACACATTATGATCATTTATCCTCGACCAGAACATGCTAGGTTGAGAGCTACTATTGGGTATTATTCACCTTCAAGGCCATACAACCTGTTTTATAAGACAGTAGCTGAGCCTATAAAATCCACTGCTTAAACTGTCATGAACTCAACAGATCACAGTCAATAGATGGACAGCGACGGCAATAATGGAGGAGCAGAAGACTAATGTCACATTTAAAGAGCATTAAAAAACAGCATATGCATTATTCAGCTACTGCATGTATGAGCTGTTGGCTATGAATGGTGTGTATACATAATGTCTCCATTACATTATAATCGTCTTTGAATGTAGACATCATGAGGTGAACAGATGCATCCTGCATCATCTAAAGAGAGTGGAAAAATGCAAAAAGAAGCAACTTCTTCATGAACATTCATGCGTAGACCTGAAACTACGTTGTTTAGAATATAGTAAAATGACCAATTTACAGTCCGGAAACAGAACAGAGGCACAGAATATAAGGACTAAATATGGACGCCAGTGTCTTTTTAAACATTCCCAGAGGAGTTGTCTGTTCTCTGTCTGAAGAAGATGTATTTTTATCTGTAGAGTGAAATCAGCCTGCACTCGATCCTGCCCTCTGATAAGCTGAGTCAGGACGCACGTCAGCAAACAGTTACTGAGGATCACAGTCACTTAAGGACCTTTTCGCTCAACATTTTGTTCGTGGTGACACCTAAACGCTCACATGCCTTCAAGCGAGGTGCACAATATATTTTTCATAAATTATTCTTTGATAAACAAGATGCTTTTGCGAGGGATGTTTTTTGTCATTCAAGCTTGATAATGACAGCGGAGATAAAAGCATTAAAAACAATGCAAAACATTACTAATATAATAATAATAATAATCCAGCCCCACTTAACACTTGCCTTTTCTGAGGCAAACTCCCTGGTGTTGATGTGTCAGCAAATCTCCGGCCTGGAGTCATTGAGCTGAAGTTTTTTTATTGCAGTTTATTTTCATGGTGGCTTTAGGTAATCGCATCCATAGCAGAACATTGTTAAAATAAAAAACAGGTTGCAATAGTGCAAAGTGCTTTATTGTCTTCATATGCTAACTCCTGTTCTATCTCATAGAGCAGCAGATGGTCCTCAGAGATCATGTCATAGTCATGCCACTAATGCTCTGGATCAACCTTGGGGTCCTAGTAATAACAGGGAACATTGTGCGGTAATAAAAATTAAGAAAACAAACAACCAAAGAGTCAGTAAAAAGTAATGAATCATGTTCTGAAACTACAATAGAAGTGTTTTGAACTGGAGAGGAATCAGGCTTTAACAAGAGCAGAGCCTTGTGAAGACAAAACTTAATGATGATGCATGATGTCTGCATCGGAAATTAAATCAAAATGAATGAACAATTGGCGTGCTGAGTCAGTGGCTGCATCTCTGGAGACGGTAAATTTAGATGAAAAGAACAGAGCTGGCAGGGAGGGAGGGAGCGGGGAGGAGAGGTATGTCCAGGTGAAAGCAGGAGCTGATAGGAACACATGATGGCTGGATGACACCTTGGAAGTTTAGCAGATGAGATTATGCAAGAGAGAAGGCAGGAATAAGCTGGGCAGCTGCACACGCTGCCGTCACCGCTGAGCTGTCCTTAGAGCTGAGACACGAGCGAGACATCTCAAGTAAACAGAGAACAGCCATTTGCTATTGATCAATTTGGGGCTTTACGTATCCAAAAGTGATAACACAAGGAAACGCAAGGCCTATTTACATGGAGGCCTGGGAGGCATTTGTGTCCCAGAAAACTCAGTGGCCCTGACAAAAAAAAAAAAAACACTGAGGGAAAAACTAGAGGAAAAACTCATCTAATATTCGACATTAGTGTTACAATAGTGCAACAATCATTTAAATTATTTGATAAACTTGTGCCTTATACTTAATTGATCACAGCTATTCAAGTGTCATGTACTAGATAATAAACAGATATTTGGTTTATTGTGTTTCAAATCTGGCACTGTATAGTTTTGATCTGATGTTTCATTTGGTTGCATCTTTTATAGCAAACTTCATGAACACAAATCAATTACAAATAACTCGATCGAAGTTATTCACCATTATCACGAGCAGTAGAAGGAAAACGTGTGTTCAATTCTGTTGGTGTTTTTTCAGAATACGTCATTCAATACGCATTGTTTGCGTCATCAGTGTGAGGCAAAGGTAAAACAACGATTCTTAGAAGGAAAAGACTGCTCCTCTGTGGAGAACACTTTCTTTGTCTGCTGTGGATGGATTGAAATATTTGAGGGTCTCTCTGAAATGGGATGTAAATGGAAGCTGAAAACAAATGGATGTGTCAGTAGGTTCACTTACTGTGGGACGAAAGACTGACTGATCTATCAAATGATCCCTTCTCCTGTGACAAAGCTCCACAAGCTGCATGATATTTGCATCATTGAGTTGAGTTAAATCTGTTGTGGCACAATGTGTAGATAAGGATCATGTACGATTGAGGAAAAACAACAATTATCCAGGTCATATAATAATGCTTTGACAAAGCAGCTTGATAGGGAGACAGATGTTTCATGTTAATGCGCAACAATACGTGGAACAGCATGGTACTTACAAGCCTTTTTTACATGATAAATAAATAGAACCTTTGTTAAGTTCAATTCCATTTCAACTGATGAAAAAAAATTAAAACTATTTAAACGCAGTTGACATTTGAGCTGCCTGTTACACCATTTTCGAATATATTGACATTACAAGGAGGTTTATATGGAACTATGGGAACTAGCGAGAATGATCTCAGAACATGCTTCTCTAGTTGATGTAGTCCAGTCATTCTTAACCATAGGGCCGGGGCCCCCTAGAGGGTCGCTAAAACTTTTTTTGTTTTACACCTTTGGCCCGTGAAGGCCGCAAGACGCTTATCTGTGATAGTTAACAACTATGGCGAAGTTCTTGAAAAGAAAAAAATGCTGATGTGTTGAAGCAGTTTTGAAAATTAATTAGACAATTTTATGGCGATACTTTGATTTACACTATACTTATATCTTCTTTGGAGTTTAAATATATTTATTTTATTCAGAATTTAATTCAAATTTCAAATGTCATTCAAAATTTATCCAACTGTCTCAACACTACATATTTTTTCGGTTATTTTTTTTCCTTTAGTAAATTTGATGAATATGACTTGCACCTGCTTCTGGTTGGACTATTCAATGACAAATAAATATATTATATATATTATATATAGATCACATGGATACATGTCATTTCACGAGGTTTTGGTTTGTTTGCGTGTAAATAGATTAAATATGGTTGTTGATCACAAATTAAATCAAAAGTCATGAATCAGTACTATTGAAAAACCCCTAATCTAGTGAACAAACCGGCGGCTC
Organism: Synchiropus splendidus; assembly: GCF_027744825.2. Classification (NCBI taxonomy): domain Eukaryota; kingdom Metazoa; phylum Chordata; class Actinopteri; order Syngnathiformes; family Callionymidae; genus Synchiropus; species Synchiropus splendidus. The sequence goes on from NC_071337.1 coordinate 13,267,677, forward strand.
CTGTAGCGCTTAAAGGCTCTACCGCCACCTACTGACCAATAATGCTGGTGACAACTAGAGCTGCAACTGCGGCTGACGCTTTTGAATTATGATATAGTGCTGATGAATCACCGCTTCATATTATGAATGGAATTGCTGCTACCTCTACTGAAGCTAATCTGAACAACGTCGAGTAAAACAACTACTTCAGATTTCCACCTGTGCATCATACGACTGGTCATAATACTACAGCACAATTTTTTTTTTTTTAAATAACAACAATAGTTGTTATAAAATTGCTTTTTACATTAATGTCACTCCTGTTTGATCTATTACTAATACTACAGGTGCAGGTTCCACCCGTACCACTAATAATATTGTTACTTTTGCCACTCCTTATGCCTCGATTGCTACTACTTTCGTTGGTGGAACATAAAGGATATATTTATGTTGGAATAACAATATTCTCATTCTTTTCAGCTGAGAACTACTACTATTACTCCCACAACAAATGCTACACATGACAACTACATCTACTACTACTCCTACCAAAGCTATTATTTTTACGATGTTTCCGATGATATTAGACAGTCAAGTCTCACAAACAGTTAAACTCAAAACCATAAATTGCACTTTAATATTCATCTTAATGTCAGCAACAAATGTAAACACCTGAGGTTAATGCTATCTGCTATCTTATGAAAACAAACCACGACTGGCATCAACGCTGTCTTCTGTGAAGTGCAGTCGGGTGTTTGACCATTGGACACTGAGTCTTGTGCAATATCTATGAGCTATGGGCTGCAGCCAGCAGAACCCCACGCTGCATTGAGAGGAGTGATCCAGCCTGAGGACCTTGCTGAACCTTACTTGATCTCACAGAAGCAGGAGCAGATAATGATGTAAGTGACTGACTGATGTTCTTACACCTGTTGCTCACACTTTAGCAATATTCATTCAAGATCATGTAGCCTCGGATTTTTAATATTTATAAATATGGTGAGTTATAAAGGCGGAATAAGCAGTTGAATGGCAGGCTGGCTTTTTAAAATGAACTTGGAATGATGTTTGTCGATGATGTTTTCGACTTTTAACCAGAATACGCCGACTCTCTGTCCAGTGTGTGAGAAGTCTGTGGAGCGTTCCTGTTCTGACAAAGAAGCTTCTGAACACCATGTGGACATCTGCAACTCTGCAGAAACCCTTACAGGTACATGCTTTAAGAAAGGGAAGCAACACCTGTAGGTAATTACACCGCAAAATGAAAGTTGTTTAATCCCAAGGAACATATATTTAGTGTAATCAGTAATAGTGTTCACAGAATCCAAAAGAGTAGTCTTTTTTAAATCTTTTAGATATAAGCACCATTTTCATTCTGATGCTTGCATTCTTATCTTGATATATCTTTGATATATAAATTATTACTGATCACAGGCAATTGTTTTATATCCAAATGTACCGCTGTGAGTAAAACTAAATTGATAATGTAATTATTATCATTACGTGTCTAAAGCATGAAGCACAACTTTACACATAATAGTCACTTATTTACAATATTCTTTACTTTATAGTAAGTTTTGCAAAATCATATTAGCCGGCATCATTTTCTTTACTGAAAGACTTTCTCAGCAGAAACATAGGTGAAGAGCGGGTGAGTCTTAAAGCTGGATTGGAGTGTAACTATGCTGGTTGGACTTTGACCCTGTGTTTACAGTGGTTTGCAGGTCTCATCTGAGAGTCGTCACGATGCGGGGATAGTTGAACGACAGAGCTATTATATTCATGAGTTGGTTTTTCATCGTGGATTTCAAGGCACATTTGACAATGCCACCAGTGTGGGCCCATTTCCTGGCCTGTTGATCTGACAAATTACGCAGTCCACAATGATATTTTCGCGTTCGATCAACCCCAAAAGCAGATCTGATTTGACGCCGTCAGATTGAATATTCTCCAGAGTTTTAATTTGAAACTATAGGTCGACATCCGGTTCATGAGAGCGCAGCAAAGGTAAACCGCCTTATTTATCTCGCGAAGACATCAAATGACTGTGATATGGTCTTAAGACTATACCTATGACTATACAGTGACAGTTAGACCTGGACTGTTATTTAAGTACCGTTTGCCTAATATACACAAAATGAAGAAATAGTCGACGAAACCAATCCTTACATTGACCATGTTTCTTCAACGAGCACATACGAAGATACCCACAAGGCATAGCGTTTCACGCATGCGCCTTAGAGTGAGTCATACTCGCAGGTTTTGGTTTTTTTTTTTAATTTAAGTACAGTATTCAGTCCTGTTCAGGAAGTCGGTGCTTATTGTTGATGTTTCGACTGTTCAACCTTTGCGGTATGGCTACGTTTACCATATTTTAATCGATGTGTTCTTGACTTTGATATTTTCATCAATGTGTAATTGATTTTGTGTATTCGATTTTAATGCACATCGATATTGTTAGTTTGTATCTATGAACAAGTACTGAAGTTAGCTCCAGCTGTGACCATCAATTAGCGGAGATTGCGACTTCCTATTTACTGTTGGATACGTTTTGTTTTTTTGAACTTTATTGTTTATTGCCATACAAGCTGAACCAGTGAGTTGGTGCAGCTGTATATAAACACAAAAAATAGTTTACATATAAAGAAGTTGTTATAATTTTGTAACAAATAAAATTTGATCTGTTGAACTTGAAAAAAATCACGACAGAATAAATGGAAAACACATTAACAAAACATTTTCAACTCTTTATTACTGAGCATGTCACACTTAACTTGCGCTTAGGTATGTGTGTGTTAAAGGGTGTATGTGCCCTGTGACTGGCAACCTTTGACTTTAAGGGCTGAAATCTTTGATGTGAAATTGTACGGATATTATATATTTGTTTATTTTTTGGCTATGTGTTGCGACATATTTCTTGTAGGAATTAATGGGGCAGGCGCTCAATGCCGCCGTGTTTGACTGTATATTAACATAGAAAAAAGTTGGAAATTTAAACTTGTCACCCAAGTTCTGCTGCTGTCGTTGACACTTTGCCATGTCATGTATCACTTCCGGCTATTTTAAAATGAAGATGTATAGTAAGCATTCCGTCAGCCTTTTTTTCCCAAGTTTTAAAGTATTTCATTTGTGTATTTGTGGACTTCTTTCTCAGATGATAGCAGAGGACAAACCCTGGGCTCTGTTCTCCACAGCCGGTGATCTGGGTCTCTTCAAGGAACTGAGGGATGTCATGAAAAAACATTTTCATATTCTCTCTCATGAAGAATTCCTTCGCGACCCCCAGATGTACGGCCCAAAAATCCAGGGTGTGTTTCTGTGGGACCAGCTTCCAGCCATGGAGCCGGCTCTCCTCGACATGCTTCCTGCTCTGAAGGTGGTCGCCAATGGAGGAGCAGGCGTGAACCACCTAGATGTGGCGTACCTCAACAAACGCGGCCTAACGGTGACCAACACACCTGGAGTGGTCAGCAATGCAACTGCCGACATTGCCATGGCCTTGATGTTGGCTTCAGCTCGGAGGATTGTAGAAGGTACCATCCATTCTTGCACCAAATGGCCCCAGCTGTGTCAAACTATTCGTTGAAAAGCATTTTAATCTTTCAATCATAGTGGACAATAATTAAATGTATACTTTTAGTCCTATTATTGAAAGATACTGTATCTTGAAATAAGGTCTGTGTTATTAGATTTTTTTTAACTATTTTGTTGTTGTTGTTTATTGCCATACAAGCCCAACCAGTGAGTTGGTGCAGCTGTATATAAACATGAAAAAAAATGTTTAAATGTAATGTAGTTGTTATTATTTACAATTTGTTTTGTTGAACTTGTTAAACAACAATTTTAATTGAAGACTTGACATCATTTGCATTGTGAAGAAAATCGTGGGATCTTCTTCACAATCATTTTTTTTTCTTTATGTTTTATTTTTAGAACATTTCTTTTTAAATGAATAAGCAAAAATGTTCTCAGGTCACAAGATAGCGGTGGATCCTAAAATCGCCTGCAAAATCCAGTATCCAATGGGAGTTGAAGTCACAGGCTCGACCCTCGGCATCATTGGAATGGGTCAAATTGGACAAGAAATTGCAAAGAGGAGCAAAGGGTTCAACATGGAGATACTATATCACAACAGGAGGAGAAAGTAAGTCAAGCTGTGTTGGTCAAGCTTGAGTTATCTACTGTGTTTCTACTCTGCTGTGCTCTTTTGAGTCTTGCTGAATTATTTATATGTATTTCCTGACTTGCTCTGTTCAGGAGTGTTGAAGATGAGCAGGAGGTTGGTGCGACCTACTGCGAGAACATGGATGACCTACTCAGGAGGTCAGACTTTGTCATGCTGGCGGTCAATCTGACCAAAGAAACCACTGGACTCATCAGCTACAGGGAGCTGGCCCTGATGAAACCCACTGCCACACTGGTCAACATCAGCAGAGGTGAACACAGACCATTTGTCACATCAGCTTCAAACATATAAATCTGTATTGTCCTTGATTCTCTTGTCTCAGGTCATGTCGTGGACCAGGACGCTTTATTGGAAGCGCTCCAGTCGGGGACGATTCTCGCTGCCGCATTAGATGTGACTTATCCTGAACCACTCCCAAGGTCTTGTCAGTAAACTAGATATGCCACTGTCACGACTGTCATTACGATATCTATAAAGAGGTCAACACTTGTTCTCCATATTGTTTGAAGGGATCATCCTTTGCTTGGCCTCCCGAATATCATTATCACACCCCATGTTGGCACCAACACCTACAGCACAATTAAGAAGATGGTGGAGAAGATGGTGGACAATGCTTTGGCAGCGGTGGAAGGTCGTCCTGTCCCGAATGAAGTCAAGAGCTGATGATGGGTCTGGTTTACAAAAAATGGAGCTGCTAAATATTCCACTGGTGTTTTTAAATATTTGATATTTTCTCACCATTTGCTGCTGACAGAAAGTCACTGGGAAGTCTCAACAGCAGTTGCACATTTTGAACACATCACTAATGTTTAGTTGCATATGATAACACAATGGTGCTCGGAATTTGAAAAAAAAATAAACTGCTGATTCCACTTTTATCTTATTTCATTTAAAATTTATTTGTCTGGGTGATTGTGTGAATAAAAAAAAACAATTTAAAAAAATCAACGTTCATATTGTATTGTGTATATATATATATATATAACTCAAGAATTTTACCCATTAAACTGGAAATGACAGTTGAAAAGTTTAATTTCAACTTACACTTATTAGGCCCAAACTGACTTGTTAAACTAACTGGATTTGCGACATTTCTTTTGGATTGCTCTTCAACAATTCTAAAACACTTTAGTTACAGACATTAACATTTTGGAAGTGACACGGTGCCTTTTACGTGCCTTTGGATAGTCAGTCTTAATAAGCATATGAAATTGAATATGCAGTCATGACTAAAAAGACAGTTGACATAGATCTTAACATATTTTAAAGTTAAAATTGACATTTAATTCAGGCATCATAATAAGGTACTATTCCTGAACGTCGCAGGACCTCGCTCCCCGCGCGAGCATGTAAACACCAAACTTTCGGTTTTGAGATTTGTGCGGTGTATCAGAAGAACACTCAGCAAAATGTTCATCTCCTCAGAGGATTCGCCTGTCTGTTTCCAAGGTCTAACCCTTGTCATGGTGAGATTCTTATCCTCGTGGATTTCTAACAACAAAGGTATCAGTTTAGCCACTTCATGGTTAGCATGTAGCCTGAGCCTGTGAGTTGTAAACTGAACTGACGACTAAGGTGAGGCACAATTTCACGTACCGCTTTGACATGCATTTCCTTAACAATAGATAATGTGTTACGCTGTATACATTGGGTTTAATGGTACATTTTAATGACAAACAATCTGCTGAGTCATGATAGCTTGAACCCCTGGTTGAAAATATGAAATCTGTGCAGGATATCGGTTCTGAATTCCATCTTTTAAAATCAATTCTTGTTAAGAGGGTATAAGTAATTATGAATGCATTACAAGTTCTCTTAGCGAGCTTTGATTCATTCCTTCATTGATACTACTTGTGTTGTACTTTGCCAATCTGTGTTTTCCTACACTGTAGCCCGCCGTGGCTGTTGGTAACGTGGGCCAACTGGCTGTGGATCTGCTCGTGTCGACACTGAACATGAAAAGAGTAGGTTACTTCCACACAGACTGTCTCATCCCCATGGCTGGGAACAACCCCTACGCAAGCAGTAAAGAAGACAAAGAGGAGCTTCACACAGCTGCAGAAGGTAAGACAACAACCACAAAAAGGTTAAGATTGTGGGTAACATGACAGTTTGGATTGGCAACTGTCAATAGGGCAGTAGATCTTGACATGTGAGCTGATGTGTTTCTCTCTTGAATAGTGTACACAGTTGACGAACTGAAGCTTGTCGTTCTTCAAATCAGAGCTCCAGTTGTACAAGTAAGTCGCTATTCTCCTGCGTGTGTGATAGTTTACAGTCCTTCCTTACATAATTTTCACCAGGTTTATTCTCCATATGAGAACGTGTTTATGCTATGACTTGGTGTACAACGTCTTCACATCCGTCCCAAGACTGGTCTCCTTTAAATCATCCTTAAAAAATGCATGTTCATGAATAAAAGACTGAAGTCTGGGTGCCATTTTGAATCTCTTGCAGAGTGAAATTTGCAATTCAGTTAAAGACACATTTTAATTGCAGAAGAAATCAAAAAAGTTCCGCCAGCTGCTTTTGTCTTGGATCAAAGATAGTGGGTTCTCCAGGACTGTGGTGCTGTCCAGCAGCCATGCCTACCAGAGAGATGACGGACAGTTGCAGGGGTTGGTAGTTCAGAAGAACTCTACCGGCAAGTTGCTCAATTTGATGCACATGGGTTTATGTGCGTGTCTCTCAGCACCCCGCTCAGGTACCTGGTCACACCTGCTCTCCAGAAGCTTTGTGCAGAAGCTCTGAAGGAGCTTGGCTGGAGGGAGATGGAGCGTGTCAAGAGCTTCCCGGGAATACAGGATGCCGACACAGAGCCACAACTTCACATTCCAGGAGGAGGATTCACCAAGGGGCTTTTCACTGACAGGTGGAGACAATAGTGGTGCAGCTTGTGTGATCGTGGTGGCGCGAACCCTCCCTGTAATGTTTGGTGAATCTCAATGAAGGGGCTTAGAGCCTCAGGTTAAATTGTTCAATTTCTTGGCAAAGCATCAAGTTGTTGTATGCTTTGTGAATTGCTATAAGCCAATAGTAATGGGACCATGTTGTTTCAGCTGTAGTGAGGACGTGCCACTTGCTGTGCTGCTGATCTTCTGCTCAGAGGGCGACAACATCCCGGACGCTTTTACCCTCATCAACCACCTCAATGACTGGCTTCACTTGCTTGACTCTCCTGTGAGTGGACATTTGGCTTGAAGCTATTTTTTTGAATACTCTTGATATGTATTTTGGTTTTTTTGTTCCAGAATGAAAATGCAAACAAGTGGAAGATCCCACCTTCCTGGAGTCTTCTGTTCGGAAGCGGAATTCCACCAGCACTTTTTTAGACAAGCCTCTATTTTTACCACACATAGTTGGATATTAAATTGAGCTGGATTAAGCGTTGAATAATACATTTCTGATTCAAACAAAAACTGCATGGAAGCGGCATTATTTCAGATGAAATGTTTTCATTGGGGTTGAAAAGCTGCTAGACTCATAGGCTGACCTTAGGCTTTATTTCCATATAAAAACACAGAGACTTAAGACGTATTTATTTCATCAGAAAAAGTCAGAAAATCAGCTGTAGCAAACTTTTTTAAACAAGCAAAATATGTCATTTCATTTTACACACATAAAAAAAAGTGTATGTACATCACGGAAATATTTCCCTCATTGGGGAGAGGGCACATCTCTGGACCCTCTCCAGCATCGGGAATAAATTATTTCAAGTAATCTCTTATAGAAAAATAGAGACAGTTTCTGTTGTGGAAAAAAATATTTTTAAAAATACAAATAAAAAAAGAATTCATTGGTGACGTCCAGTCTTACTGCAATATGTATGAAGACAAAGCTACAGAGGCAAACTGTTTTCACTGAAGAGCAAAACCCCGGCATGGAGTCACGTTTTCAGGTGTGAGACAATCCTTCACCAGAAAACACTTGGCAGTTGTAGTTGACAATTTATAGATTAAATAATAATAATAATGTAATTTCCCTCTGCCCACAAGATGTTTATTAAAAAAAAAAATCACTGAATCCGATTGCTGATTTAAATGATGCGTAAAGAAATAGTTGTGCTGTGTTTTAATTTCCCAAGTAACAGCCTTCTTCTGCAAATTCCATGTGAAAAAAAAGACATTCTATATTTTAAAAAAACAGAATGTGTTTTATGTTAATAGTTTCTAATCATGCTATTTTACTGTTTACTTGCAGATGAGTAAACTACTTTGGAAAGCGTCTCGACTCAAATTCCCTTCCTAGATTGTTTAGGCTCTGCTTCAACTCATTGTAACAAAGAGTCGGAGTACGATTAAAAATCGTCTGGATTCTGCCTCCAGTGAAACTAGTGCTCTTCTTCAAAAGCTGCATTCAAATCAAAGCGATAACATATGAGTCCAGAAGTAGGAGCTGCTGCAGCAGGCGAACGCTGGTGTTTGTGATCTCCTGATAATCGGCTGTAAACAGGTGAAAGTGAGGGGGGGTGGGGGGAGCTGGTGTTCCCTGCAGATGTGGCGTTCACTGCCAGAGCAGTCGTCCTGTAACGTTAGCAGTCGCTGGTTTTCACCCTGCAATCAGAGATTGAAGTTAAAAAAAAATCAATTATTGTGGAATTGTGGAATCAAACTAGGGTGAAGAATTCCCAGTAAAAGTGCAAATTATTATTCACCCGGTGAGAGTGTCAGACAAGCAAGAATGCTGTTGATCTGCAAATCACTTCAACTCAGTGCCGATTCATCACAAAGATCGTGCCTCTTCACGTCCGCACACTTCCTCCTGCTAACTGGGCCCTAGTCTGTTGACGCCCCTGGTGGGTGTCCAAAACTGCAGCTCCCTTGAGAGGAGCAGTTCACATCCCAGGGTGTCGACCACAGCTCAGAGAGGCCACATCGATCAGTCAGTGTCACAAAATAAGAAGCGACCTGGGTTGACACCGAGTGATAGAAGCTACTGGGACACACCAGTCACAGGTAAAGACCACGGCGGACTGGAACACAGAAGAGATGCAGTTTTGAAAGCACAAGAGGAGGCGTTACAACTTCAGCTCTTAAAAGCGATGCATAGCTCAGTATTGCGTCTTCCACATTTTTCTCTCTTTATTTATTGTTTGTGAGTTGCTTGGATGATACTGACTGCCGACGCCAAGAGGCCAAAATCCTTTTTTTTATGATTTCAAAATTCAGATAGATTTAACAGAAAGGTTTTGCAATAGCAAACAGAAAAAAATAAGTGAAAACGTACCCAACTTCTGCCGAGGATATGGTTCAGTACATCATGAAGAATTTAGATTTTTTTTAATCCAGATATGGTGCTGTGCAAATGGTATGAAAGCATAAACAGCTGGAGAGGAGTCTGATCGGATCTAGTTTGACGGCCTGCTCTGACGCATTGTTTTTGGAGGACGGTGATGTCGTGTTTATACTAAACAGTGGCAAAAGCGAAACATGACACAAAAGTGCATTGGTGAGTGACGTAATAGCCCAAAAACGCACAACCACACCACTTCAAGAAAGTAAGAACACAGCAAGCTACACCCACTCAGCTCACACCTTAATGTCACGGAAGGATTTTTTTAAAGCTACACTTCCTCCACTAAACTTGCTCTTCAAGGTTGAGGTTGCTCTTAAAAAAGGGTGTGGGAGTGGGGGAAAGGTCAACAGCTGGACAGCTCACGTGCAGCAAATGCAGCCCAAACTGTCCAAGAAGAACCACAAGATAAAGACCGGTCAGTGTTTGTCCACGTCTTAGAATGGTGAGCTGCTGCGATGTCACTCAGCTTCAACACTCAACCGATCATTACCTTTTTCTCTTCCGCTCCGGGTCGCTGGTCCTGGGTCTGCTCTGAGGTGACTTGCCCGACAAGGAGCTGTCTTCTCGTCGTCGCTTGCTGCGTTGAAAATACATTTTTTTCTTTAATCGCTGAGTGTAACTTTCGAATTTTTTTTGAGCGTCCGGTGTTGACTGACTGTGTGGAGCTGCTGTCCTGCTCATGGTCGGACTTCCGCGCATCTGGTTTCCTGTCATCTGACTGGGCTTCATGTGAGCTGCCGTTCAGTCTGTCGGTGGGACACTTTGTCTGAGGACAGTCTGACGTGGACTCCTGGTCTTGGGATAACTCCTGCCACTGATTCTACAAGATGCAATCCCACAGTCATCCCATTTTAGAGGACAATATGTGTTTTATGAAAACATCTATTTCAGGCAACATCAACATATCAGCATACACAAGGGTTTTTTCCAACATGATGTCACTTACAGTTTTACATATATTATATTATATTACATTATATTATATTATATTATATTATACTTGGCCTCATAATTGTGAGTTATAAGTGACTTATTAATGTCATAAATTGAGAGAAGGTTATGAGAGGACACATAATAGTGAGAAATGATCTCAATAAAAATCTTTAAATATACACTGTACAACAAAGTAATGAATTGTGTGTATACAGGGTTAAATATGACGGGTTTTACGGGTTGTAAAAGCCAATGAGTACCATGCATCACAGTGTATACACCGGACAATTGCTCCTCTACCTGTACAGACGCGTCTCCAACAATGCACTTGGCTCCTTCCAGAACAGCCATGTAGGAGAAACGCAGCTGGTCTGGAGTCTGGATTAGACCCATACGGTACTTCCTCATGTCCAGGAGGACACTCTTGATGTCCACAGACACGGGCTCCTTCCTCTTGTCCAGCTGTGGAGAGCATTAGAGTGAGATTGAGCAACTGCCTGGTGGCTGACATTTGGATCAAATATATTGTATGTAATAGCAATTTTGATTCAAAATGGGTTTTTTTTTAACTGCATTCTCATCATTCTGAAAGCGGTCACATGTAACAAGATGACTCAGGTGACCTGGTGGCCTGGAAAATATGTTGGAACTAGGTATGTACACAGCCGCTGCACTACATAAGTTTGTACTTAGTAGGAGTGCGAGGATGAAGGTTAGAAGTTCTTAATATATTTCCATCTGGATACCTCGATGTAGTGTCCGGGCAATGCCTATGATAAATAGATTAACAAAGGAGCTTACCAGGACAAGACAAGTGTCCACTAAGGAAAATGTCCCGGAGCGTCCGATTCCAGCACTGCAGTGAACCACAGCTGGACCTTGATCCAGTCCCAGGGCACCCGACTCGCGCACCTTGTAAAGGAAGTTTAGGAAGGAGGCTGGCGATTCAGGGACGCCAAAGTCAGGCCACGTGGTGTAATGAAAATGGTAGATTTCTCTTTTCTCTCCTGTCTGAAGGGCAAACCAAAGTGACAATGTGTCAGTGAACAGGAAGCAATGCACCACCTAAAATGACCCTTGCACAAATCGCAGAGATTAACACCAACTTTGTAACAGTACTAAGAGTGGATGAAAGGTTCATCGTCATTTCTCTCATTTAATTAATAAAAAAGCAGCCAACCTTGACATTGTTCAGCTCTAGCACTCTGGTGGTGTAGTAAGACTTCTTATCTTCTGATAACAACCTGACCAGGAAATTTGTTTCACCAAACGTCATTTCACTTTCCTCTGACATGGGCCAGTACTGCGCACACTTTTCCTGAAACACAATGATTCAATCGACAAGTAAGTAGCAACTCAATTGCTGATTCAAATCTAGCTTCAGCTTCACGTCATGAAAACAAAATGACACCAAGGAAACAGTACAAACACATTATTATTAGCCATATCTGATGGACAACAGAGCGAAGGCACCATTTCTGAATGAGAAGTTTTTTGCATTGACTGATAAATAGATAGATACCCTTCATTTGTCCCATAGGAAAATGAAGTAGTAGTTCCATAAATTTCTGAAGCAATTGACATTAGTGTTTTTTACTGGCTACTGCTGAACTTGTAAATCTTATTAAATATTATCTTCAGTACTCACTGAAGCAAAGATGCAACAATCGACTGTTACATCTGTCTTTAACACAGCAGTTCCGTTACCACAACACCACACTACACCACAGAAATACACAATTGTCTCCACAGCAAAATACATGCTTCTCTTTATGACATTTTAAACATACAAAACTCAAAAATACAGCTTACCGAGCCTTTCTCGATCACCCGATTAAGCATGATGACGGCTTTCGTCTTTTGTTCCCAAATCATGAGCCAAAAGTGTCCACATGTATTGCTCAGCGGACCCTGTGAAGAACATAAAACACACCTCAATTTCAGCGGTGGTAATCATACATAATATCTCTTGATTTATGTAATCTATTTATATAATATATTTGACTTAAACACAGTGCACTTTGTAATAGAGAACTTTGGTGTTATGAGTTTACCATGTAAACAAAGAGCAAAAACGGTAAACATCATGCCACAAATTTATTATTGACTCTGGCTTTGGTTTATGACGAGATTTACTGCATGCACAACATTTTTTAAGATAGCAAATGTTTGATATTGGCTGGCTATTATTGTACTTCACTGTCTCAGACTATGTATTTCAAGATCAAATGTCACCAACTTGAGACATTACCTGAGTCAGAATGTAACGTCGCTGGGCTTCCTCCACCACCACCAGACTGGCATTAATGTAGTCATTGTCTGTGCCTTTCAGCTTCACCCGGCTGTGATCAACTACACAAGAAAAACACTGAACAAACTGGTACAATCTAAAACTTTCAGCAATATAGACTGTATAAAAACGCATACTCACATGGACTGACATCTCTGTATCTGTTGCGGATTCGATTATCTGGATATTTTGCCACTTTATAGGGGCATTCGTAAGATTTAGCCCTTATTTCCTGGAGATGACAGACAGTAATTGGGAATTGCACATGCCAAAATTATCTCACACATCTTTTTGCGGAACAGTGGAGCTATTATAACAAATAAAATGAGGAAGACAAATGATGGTTGCAATGTTTGGGTTGAAAGCACAAAATCTTCGAAAGCTGCGTCAATACAATAGCTTTAAACATTTATTATTCTAGTAAAACGCGCTTTATTTATACAGTGGAGTAGCGGCGAGCCGTCAGTCCGCTGAAAAGAGAACGGTGAAACTAGGACCCTGGAGACTTGATTTTGGAATTGCATCCTTCAAATGTTTATATTTTTCATACAATCACGTGACTACGTTGGAGGCTGACGTCATTTACTTGAACCCTGCGGAAGCGTTAACTTTTAACGGACTAATCAACGTTATAAAAACAAACAGCCTGATTTCGCCCAGACTTAATAAGTAGCTGGGGTGCAGATTGATTTGCAGTCTTGGACGGTGTCTCACACCCAAAACATGGAACTAACTTCATATTATAATAAGATTACTTTAACCGAATTCGCATGGTGATGGACTGTTTGTAAATGAAGTCACGCGTTAGCAACATGCTAACTCCGCTAACACACTTACTAGGTAGAGTTTTTGCCACCGGTCTTCCGACTCAATGTCTTGAAACTCCCGCTCCATTTTCTCCGAGGTAGTGACAGTGCGGTGTATGTACAGGAGGAGCGACCGAAAATGCGACTATCTACCTCATTACTTAAGTGAGACTGGTTACGCTTTTGTTTTACTTTCAGAAGCTAGCGAGCTGCCGTTAGGTGTCTGTCCCTGGAGTTGACGTCTGACGAGGCGTCGTCTGCGCATGTGCAGACAGGAAACCTCCGATTAGTGAGGTCCTGTGCTCTTTCAAAAAACAAAACCAATGAACAGAAATTAAAAATTCAACTTTTATTTTTTAATGGTAAAAATAGACAGGCATGAAACACAAAACAACAGAAAACGAAATCTGAATTAATACTTTCATGTTGACGGATGCTAATTCCAACAATTTCAACTTGTACAACAACATGAGGGCGCCCTACAGTGAAATATCAGTTATCAGAATGAAATTTATCGGTGTGCAGAAATAGTATTTTTACTGAATATACTATATGTATTACATATATATTTAATCTACTTTACTGTTTAGAGCTTTAAAATGAGTGTTTTATTGTGAAATGCATAAACGGAAGTTTCATTGTACCTTGACTGACCGTTTACTTCGCGAGTAATTTCCACGAAAATCCTCTCTTTACCGGATACTCTTGGCCCAAGAGTATCCGGTAAAGAGAGGATTTTCGTTTGCCAAGAGTCTTGGCAGTCATTTCCCTGGGTAAATTAATTTATTAATACTACTACTAATAATAATAATTGTATTTAACTGTATATTATTACTATGGAAGTGTAGGATTATTATTCAGGTATATTATTCTTCAGAAATTATTAATTTCCGAATAATAATTAATAATCATGATAATTTTATTTTATTATTATTTTATAGTATTATTAATATTATTATTAAGAAATTAATTTACACAGTGCATTGAAGTAATTAGATATGATATATAGAATACTACTACTACTACTACTAATAATAATAATAATAATAATAATAATAATAACAACAACAACAACAATAATAATAATAATACGAAAGCAAGTTACAAAAAGCAGAAATTATAGAAGCCATAGCAACTGTTTGGAAAGTCATCAAAAGGATGTTGCAGCAACATGGTGGGGAAATGCCCAGGAGGGAAGGAGTTTTTTAGGCTCTCATGAACGAGTTGCACCAGAAACCTTGTTTGGTTATTATACTTTAAAATACCTTCCAGTTGAGTGCAGATGAGGTAGTAACCCAGTCAGGTTGTAGGTGCTGATCAACACATAAACATGTCATGTTAACACTACAGAGTAGCCACAGATCAAAGGCAACTGCATGTTGGATGAGTCTGTGACTTTAATCCTTTTAATCCTTCATTTTTTGAAGTCCATCATGGCGCAAATGGTTCTTTGATCCATGGAGTGAACATCTCATATAAGCGCATGTGTGATCCACTTCCATTAGCCGTCTATCCCACGAGAACGTTACATTACAATGTCAAAGTCCTCCCACAGACCACCTGATATTTTTGACAGCCCGCCTCCTGGTAAAGCACGATCAAGTATTCCAGCGCACAAAAACACAGTGTGGTATTGATAACTGGCATTAATTCATTCAGAGGATTAATGACTCTTCAATGGACAGGGAGGCGCAAGACGAAGTCAAAAGATGTCTTCGGGCCCAGTGATGGCCAAGACTTTCCGTAATGTGCCTGGGTAGGTTGGTTTGGGTTAGAGCTGGACTCACAGCAGGAGGCTTTGCGTTTGCTGCCCCTCTGCCCTCAAACTAACTTCAAACAAATCTGCAGCTTTAAATAAAATGTTAAGGAATTGTTGATCATGAGGCTGAGAGCACATTCTTACCGTTTGGTGGTGTTCACTATCTGCAGTCTTCGCTCTCTATGAGACCTGCTTTCTTCTTTTGGCTTACTGTTTGAGTTATACAAATACTGCCACTTGCTGCCCCTTTGAGCTCATTACAATCAATGAGATTTGAAATGCTAAAAAAAAGATGTAGAATTATATTGATTAAATAAGTATATTGCAATAGTGTTTGGTGAAAGTTTCTCATTCATACGTCACAGCTACATCTTTATTGATCTGCTAAAATCTGGAAGTGATCTCATCCATGCCTTGTCTTTGTAGATTCCTCCACCTGTTAGACCTAGATAAACCTCCTGCAAACAAAAGGACCAGCTTCAAAAGCTCTGGTGCCCACCCTCAATGGCAAACCTCACATGTCCTGCGGACCTCACCGCAACCCTCTGGATCCCTCCACCAAAGCTGTTGTCCTTCCACCTCGCCTCTTCTGTTCCCTCGGTCGTCTGCTGAGGTGGCTGCAGCTGGACGCAGCTCTCTTCAGTCCTCACCTGATGTGATGAACAGCCAGTGCAGCACAGAATCAGACCGTAGCACATCCACCTCTTCCATCAACAGCTCCTCTGCTCCAAAAGTCCCTAAAAAGCAGCGTCTGTCCATCAACGCATTTGTTCAATCCTGGTGGACTGACCGCATTCCGAGACGTAAATCCCGGAATCAGAGTGACCCCAGTGAAGACTGCGTCAGCTCAGAGTGTGCTCTTGAGAAAACCCACAGCCACTCTCCTGAGGAGTCCTCGAGTTCCTCGGAAGAATTTCTCCAGTGTCCTCTGTGCCTGGTTCGGCAGAAGCGTGAACACTTCCCAGAGCTTGTGACCTGCCCGCATCGTTCCTGCCTGGACTGCCTGAGAGAGTACCTGCGCATCGAGATCTTAGAGTCCCGGATCAACATCAAATGTCCCGAGTGCTTTGAGTGTTTGAACCCTCAGGACATCAGGATCATCCTAGAGGACCCGGACCTCACTGGGAAGTACGAGGAGTTTATGATGAGAAGGTTTTTAGCAGCTGAGCCCGACTGTCGCTGGTGCCCGGCCCCTGACTGTGGGTGAGAACTCTAAATATATAAACATTTAAAAAAAGCATTTAAAAGTACTTCACAGATTTTAATTCACTGACTTCCCCTTCTAATTCCAGATTTGCAGTCATCGCTAATGGCTGCGCCAGCTGTCCCAAAATCACATGCGGCCGCAGTGGCTGCGGCACTGAGTTCTGCTACCACTGCAAACAACTGTGGCATCCAGACAAGACGTGTGACGCGGCCCGGCAGGAGGGAGTGCAGAACTTCGAGTTGAGAAACTTGCTCTCTTCGCTGAGCAGCCACGAGAGCGAAGGCAAGTTGATATGGAATTGATGAACTATGGCTTTCCTGTACTGAGAGTGAACGTGACTTCCGTCCGGCCCGGTCTCCCAGGTGATGAAATGAAACAGTGCCCCCGCTGTTCTGCCTTCATCAACAAGACGGATGATTGGGGCTGCAACCACATGGTCTGTGTTTTGTGTGGTTGTGAGTTTTGTTGGCTTTGCATGAGGGAGATCTCTGACCTTCACTACCTCAGGTAAGACCTCGGCTTTCACACTCAAAATGTTTATTTTTAAAACAAACAAACAAACAAACATTTGAGTATAAAAACAGCCCAAAAACAAAAATCTGGTATCAATGGTGTTAGCATGATGGCAGCACAGATTTCAGTCTAAGGGGACAGAAAAATATAAGGGGTGGGATTCAATTTAAAAAAATATATATTAATTTGCAGTTTAATGGTATGAGAATATTTGCCACATTTTTCTATTTGAATGAATTTGGTATATTACTGAATCAAATGATGGACCCATACATACATTTGAACAACAAAATGTTATTTATTTTGCATCAGTTTGAAAACAGAACAATAAATCACGATGGTGGCTATATTCAAGTTTTTATATCACCTTATTTAAACTAAAGCTCTTTTGATGTCTTGAAAATATTTGTATAAGAATTTCAATTTTATAAGAATTTCCACTACATTCATAGTGGTGGAAACCCTAGCCATTGTGTTGCGATGGATTCCTCCATGTTTGTTGTTGTTGTTGTTGTTATCATCCTAGCTGCGACGTGTCTTGTGCATCAGTGTGATCAGTGGACCAGGAAATTGTGCACTTACTAAGGTTCCCTGGTGTCTTAAATTAAATTAAATTAAAATTTTTAACACATTTTTGTAATTAATTCATTGTAATTAACTTGTTAAATTCTCACCACTAAAATATATACACATTGCAGTCCATCAGGCTGCACCTTCTGGGGAAAGAAGCCCTGGAGCCAAAAGAAGAAGATCCTCTCTCTGCTCAGCACGTTGCTGGGCGCCCCTGTGGCCATCACTCTGTTCGCCAGCCTGGCGATCCCTTCAATAATCGTCGGCATCCCCATCTATGTGGGCAGAAAGGTGAGGTGACTTCCCATGCCACAATCTGCCTAGTGTGAACTTATTGCTCATTGTTGCGTTTCACTCCAGGTCATCGGTTACTACAGGTGTAAGGAAATCTCCAAATGTAAGAAGAACGTAATAATAGCAGGAGGAGTTTCGCTTTCTTTTGTGGCGTCACCTGTCATCGCTGTTCTGACTGTTGGTATGTTTCTTATTTTACCTTAGATACACTTTGCCTATATATATTGTTTCTCCTCGCCTTTCAAAAATGTAAATCTATTATGGGATCAGATGTCTCAGAGCATCAGCAAACATCTGTCATCTCAGACATCTCACACTCAGTCATTCTCTTGCTCCCAAATGTTTTCACTTCTCCACCTCGTAATTTTTAAACTCATTTTTACAATCAGGTAAAATATTGAATAACCAGGTTCCGTAAACGCCAGGTCCTCATTAGGTGACCCCCGGGGCAGAAGTCATTTGTGAAGTCAAGTATTTGTGGCCCCTGATCTGTGATTCTTTAATCCCTGATGGCAAGAGTTGCTGCCTACATGATTTGACATACACATATTTAAATGATCCTAACTCCTTGAAGGCATATCCTATGCAGAAAATTCATCTGAAAGAAGAGAAACACACCTGTCATTACAGTACTCCCCAGCACTTACTGCACTACGACCTACCGAGCACTGAGCAGATTTACCCCTGTGTAGCTCCGCCTCAGTGTTCAAGAGTCAGAGGGCTTCTCAGCTCAATGATGCCTGAACGGTTGGTGTGATTAAAAAAGGGTTCAGATGGGCCCAGGAAGCAGAAAACAAGATGATATTTGATATTTGTGCATGTGGTCAGGCCAGCAATGTTGTATGGTTTGGAAACATTGGCACTGAGGAAAAGACAGGAGGCAGAGCTGGAGGTAGCAGAGATGAAGATGCTGAGCTTCTCTCTGGGAGTGAGCAGGGTGGATAGGATCAAGAAGCAATACATCAGGGGGACAGCGTGCTCAGGTGAGACAAAGTCAGAGAGGCTAGATGGAGATGGTTTGGACATGTACAGAGGAGAGAGAGCCAGTACATTGGGAGGAAGATGTTGAGGTTGGAACTGCCAGGCAGAAGGTGGAGAGGAAGGCCAAAGAGGAGATTTATGGATGTGGTGAAGGAGGATATGAGGTTTGTAGGTTTGAGAGAAGAAGAAGCAGAGGACAGGGTGAGATGGAGGAAGATGATTCACTGTGGCCACCCCTGAAGGGAGAAGTCAGAAGACAAAGAAGAAGAAGATTGATGCTGAAAAAAGAGATCGCACTCAGTTTCAGGGATGTGTTTGCTGAGGAGTGAACCAGAGCGAGGGTTTGCACAGTGATTTATTGAACTCTTATTACATCAGAAAATGATTTGGGCAACAATTTTATTATTGTTGGAGACTATAGCTATGGTGAAGATTCCTGTTTTTGTTGTTTTGTGTGCTGTTTCCTGAGCAACCTCCAAAGGCTTTGTATTTGACTTGTATTTCAGTGAAGGACAAATATAGCGCAAATTCTCAACCACCTCTGTGTTTGTCGGGCAGCTGCCGGTGTTCCCATCTTGCTGGTGTACGTCTACGGAGTCATCCCGGTCTCACTTTTCAGGACCGGTGTTTTTCGGGTGCCCACTGTCAGCAGCAAAGGCGTCAAGATTAGATTTGACGGGGACAATGAGAACACTGTCTTCAGAGCCGCCGTGGCAGGTGAGCAACTTCCGACCTTCGAATATACACTGTAGTTGTTATTTACACAAGTATGAAATGAAATGAAATAAAATGGCACTGTTAACATTTCAACCAGTACGGTAAATGTTAGGTATTCAGTGGATGATTTGTATTTGATTTTAGCAGCAGAAGCTCAGCCTTATATTCCTAATCTGCACCACGGAACAAGTGTCTTCGGACCCGCGGGCCTCAGCACCAGTATAGGTGGGGGTCACATGGACTGTTGTGGGGCGAGTTCCTTCCATCACTCACTCACACTTGAGAACACCACCACTGCAGCTGGGAACAGCAAGTCTGGAGCTGGTTCGAAGGGTCACTACAGCAGGTCACAAAACTATTTATAGTAGTGTCAGCTGCGTTTTTTTTTCATGCTCCCAGCTGGCAAACACTTGTATAGAAGCTACAAACACGCGTCTTCTCTGCTACACAGGATGCAGGTGAAGGCAGATGTTAAGATGAAACCATGTGAGCTGAGCAGAGACTCCACCACAGTCGACAATGTGAGCACTCCAGCCACGGCAGGGTCTCATGATGGCGACGCTGCTCTGGAAAGGTGAGACCTTCGACAAAACCCCAGAAGAAGAGGCTTGGGTTTGTTGTGAAATGCAAGAGTAGAGCTTTAATTTGAGCTACGCCAAAACGGCAAATGAAAAGAAAAAAAAGATTTACTACATTTATGTAGTTACATTTACGGTTGAACAAGTAATAGTTAAAAAAGGAGATTACCACATATCAGTTGTATAGTACCTCAAGAGGGCTGCACTTTGCCCAGGACTGGTTTAAAGGGAACAGAAGAGAGATGCAATCCTGTTGAAAGGTCGGGGTTTTTTAAAATCGGTGGATGTCGGAAGTTGCTGATCACACAATAACTAATGTCAGGATGATGAGTTGAGATGATATGTGTTGTGAAAGGGAATTTTTATTGTGTTCATTTCTGTTTTGAATACACTGTGCCCCACAGGCAGTACAGCCTGGATGCATGTGTGAAGACGCTGAGACACTCCAGCTCCATCTGCAGTTCAGATGAATCCAGTGTCAGCAGTGGAAGTGTGATGACCAACAGCGATACAGACCTGTGCCGGTGTCTGTCCACTCACTGCTGTGGAAAAGATGGCTGCGATTCAGCTCTTTGCAATTCTAGTAAGAAGCGCACAGGGAAGCTCTGGAGAAGATCCTGTTGCAAGAGAAAAACGAGCCCTTGCAAGTCGCAGGTGAAACTGGGATGTGAGAACTGAGAGATGGCTGGTGATAACAAAGTTGTTATAGTAGACACAATACGACAACACACATAAGAATGAGAAGTGTCTCATTCATATTTGACTCTGGAATCATCACTCGTATTAAGTTGCATTCTGGGGCAGAAGATAAATGATTAATTACAAGGAAATAGAGTCACAACTATGTAAGGATTTCATAATTTAGCTATAATGAAAAGAAGGAGCAAAGAAGCTTTTTTTTAAGTCTGGTCCATGTCAGTCTGTCATGGCTGTCAAAGGAATTTATGAAAAAAATTAGATCTTTTTTCTTAAAAAAAAAAAAAAAAAAAAAAGGTTAAAAATAAATATATTGAGGATAAAGTGATGATGTAAGTATGACTAAGATTTTAATAAATAAAAATGAAAAGGACTGAAGAAGGAAATAATGACTTATTTTTGTATACATATTTTAAAATGTGCATGTGGACACAGGCGAGGAAGAACAGGCTAAGAAAGTTTTCAGAACAGGTAGAGCCACATTTTGTCACCAGTGTCAATTGACAGTTGGCATGTTGCAGTGATTTGATTGTATCCTGTGTTTTGTTAAGTCAGAACGTCTGGTGAATGGAGATGCCTTTCATCTATTTGGACTTTACTATGGTCACCAGTCCAAAGGAGCCGACCAACACCATGGGTTAGCCCATTTCCAATCACCCCTTGAAATATGTCAGTCCATTTTGGAGTTATCGTATGTGTACAAACCAACACGCAAGCAAACAGAGCCCTAATGACCGAAAACGAAAGCTCTTCCATATTTTAAGTCATGGATATTTTGGTCGTGAATTACGAGTAGAAAATGTGAAGATAACATAGAGGCACTTTTGTGGGATTAGAAGGAAAAATGCAAAAAACATTTTAAATATTATTTAAAAAAAGCAAAGCATGACTAAGCATTCTCTCTGTATATTACACACATATTTGCATTCATGTTATTTTCATACCAGCATGCAAGTTCATTTACAAAAAAAACCCAATCAATAATATGTAATAAGTAATAAGTTTTGACCAAGCGGAACTGTGTTACATATTTAATAAAAAATTACTAGTCATTTATGTGACAAAAATATAGCTCGGCATAATAATTTATTGGGTAGTAAACTATGCAAAGCCCAATCTCAGATTCTCAAACCTGCATCATCACCACGGAAACCTTAGTTCCTGAAAGTCCATCGATCTATTACTACTTTGTGATAAGCTAAGTGCACATTAGATGAAACATCACTAAACCTGAGACTTCCAGCTGTAGTAGTTCCGACTGATGATAATCACAACAGAATATTTTCATACAAATAAAACTGTTTTTCAAAACTTTCAACTGTTTTCAAATGTTCAACCGTGATGCCATTGTCTTTAAATATGAACACTCAGACAATTCCAACTGCTAGTCTATACATTCAAGAATGGCATGCCAGAAGGAAACCAACAGAAGATGTGAAGGCTGGAACAGTACAATCAGCAGTCAGTGTAAATGCATTTAATCATGCTCAAACCTGCGTTGCAAACATGCATTACAGAAATCTGTTCATTAAGAAACCGTTCATGAGCAGTATAAATCTCTAAGGCACTCTTCTCCCCGTCATATCAACGCTGCATGACACTGTCCTTCGCGCAGAAGCTTCATTGTGCAAGCAGGTCATCAGGTCATGACACTTTAAACTCAAAGCTGCCTGGTGAGTAAGGTTCTGGTGCGCACTTGAAGAAGCTGACACAGGTCTTTCCAGGACTGGGCACCAGTTTCCATTTAAACTGCTGCAGATGGCTCCAGGGTTGCTACAGCGCCAGATGTGAATCCTCGGCTTCTAAATCACATCTGCTGGTCGAAACAAAAGACAACAACATGAAGGGAGTTTTCCAGCACCATAGAAAAGCAGCTTGTGTTTTTGGAGTGAATACCTTACAAAGACATAAACATGTTTCGAAATAGCGTCCTCACAGCTGATCAACAGTCAACATTTCAGTCACCACACAACAACATGGTTGTCCCCAACCCAACGAAGTCAAGGAACTCAAATGTGCCACACAAAAAAAATCTCAACAAAGGAAAGATACGACAGCATGAGTGAATGAAGCAGATATTCTGTGGGGTTCTGTGCCACTGAAAGTAATCACATGGATCAATTTAATAGCAAAAATACTTATAAATAAAACACAGTACTGGCCAATGGTTTGGCTTATTTAATTTTGTTTTAAAAAGAAACAACCTTTTTGGTGCAATTATTTTTGATTTTGTTTAAATAGAAATGTTGATATAATAAAATTATACTCATCTGATCAGCTAGTAGGGGACTGAGGTCACTATTTATTTTGATGGCATTGTTAGATGTGGCTTTTTGTGCTTGCTTTTGTGCTAATAGAGCATTGGATTGAAGCTATTTTACATTGTGGAGAATAAAACCTTAAAGAGCACAAAACCTTAAAGAGCATAAAGAGAGTAGAGACCTCCACAAAGCCATTCATTTACACCATTTCTTTTTACCCACTTTAATTGGACTCAATTCACTTAAGTTTTACACAGTGCTTTATTCCAGCATTTCAAATATCATTGAGAGCAATGAGCTCAGCCGGACAGCAGGTGGCAGTGTGATGGGACCTGCCATGAGTTTGAGCTGGCGCTGCAGCTCAGCACTGCAGATTGTGAAGGAAACTTTAAAGAAATTCTTTGATCCAGATGGTGATCCAGAACACCACAATTCATTCGTATTAAAACGTTTCATTGAGATCTGTACATCTGTTTTTGTGTTGATTTTTGTGTTCCCGACTCTCACCGTGGCTGTGTGTGCTGTCCCGTCCAGTAGGCTCTGTCTCAGCAGACGTGTCACCACCTCCAGCTCCTGCTCGGCCTCTCTGACATTGGGATCTAGCTGCAGTACCTCCTGAAGGTCACCGCTGGCGGAGAGGTAGTCCTGCCAGAGACGGAGCGATTAACCAGTAAGTCAATAATCACATTAACATCCACTGAGCTCACCCGTGATCTTGTTCCGGGCCATTACCTGTAAACCCTTGTAAGCTAGCGCTCGTCTGTAGAAGGCCTTTTTGTTGCTTGGCTCCAGCTGGAGTGCAGAGTCACAGTCCTGTTTGGCCTCCGCATATCTATTCAGCTTCAGGAGACATATAGCCCTGAAAGATGAGAGGCTCATTTTAACTGATATTTTTTATTGTTGATGCACATATGAGCTTCAATTCAATTCAATTATTGTATTACATGTATATGAAAGCCTTCTTTCCAGCTACCAAAAAAGACATGAGTCTGAATTATGAACAGATTCTTCAAGATAGCCAAGGTATAGTACATTTCCAGAAAAGGCTTTGCATAATACCATGTGAACATTTTGCCAAAATGTCTGAATGTCGGGACAGTTCCAAAAGATATGTGTATGGTTGGGATTAAGCTGCAAACATTTTCTCCAACACATCTGATTTTGATTATATTTTTTGCTTTGAAACTCTGAAGGAATAAGTATCGTAGTTGATTCTTTCGAGAGGCTAATTTAAATCCCAATCTTGTCCACAAGAGTAAACGGCTACACAGTGTAAGCCATGTGTGTGTGTGTGTGTATATATATATATATATATATATATATATTGAGATTTCAAACATGCTGAGACCCAATATAACGGCCCAAAAACCAAGGAAAGGTCAGTTTCACAAAGCACAGGCCCCTTAAAACATCTGAAGATCGTGTACTTGTAAGACAGTATCTTCACCAACCTGTTGGTGTAGAGTGAACATTCATCCGGTTTGATGGTGAGACATTCACTGTACTTCACCAGTGCCTCCTCAAAAAGGCCTTTCTTCACCAGATCGTTCCCATCCTGCTTCAACAAAGTAAAGCGAGCTTCTTTTCTTCTGGCTGGGAAAAGATAATGCAGTTTAAGTACAAGGAAGCGGATCGTATGAAGGACCCAGAAATACAGAGGGAGGACCATAATAAGGAACCATTAATTGAGGCCACACCTAATGTATCAATAAGTTCAGCTGAGGCTCCTTGTATCAGCTGGGTCCAGGAAACATGACCAGTATTGTTCCATTACAATGACATAGTACATGGATCACCTTTCCTTCTCCATTATTCATGTTCTGTCCCGACACACGCACACCTAGGGTTCTTCTATCTTTGTGGGGACCACTCATTGCCATAATGCCTTCCCCAGCCTCTCACCCGAAGCCTAGACATCCAAAACCTTAACCAGGATTCTGAACCAAACCATCTTCAAATTCAAGCTTGGATTTGTGGCATTCGGTCAAATGGTCCCTGCAAAGGCATCAGATCCTCACAAGGAGGTGTTTTGTCAAGAATTGGTCCCCACTAGAAAGAATCAACCAGGTGCACACACGCACAGGTTTGTGGGACGGCACATTGACATTATGCTTTCCATCCGAAACCAATGGCTAACCTGAAATAGGACCCTTAACCAAACTTAAACCTGATTATAATGACCTTGTTATTTTCAAGTCAAATCGAGGCTTAACCTTGTGGGGACAAGAAAAATGTCCCCACAAAAGCATATGGTCGTCACAAGGATTCTGGCTATTCAAAGATAGATGAGTAGACATCCCAGTCCTGTGCTGTGCTGTGGCTTTTGGACTGACGCTCTCTGTGTCACGTGACGCCACATTGGACAGTTGTTTACTGACATTTATGGGATTTTTTGTGTTCTCTGTTTGTGGGCTCATAATGAATCAGAAGAATCACAGAAAAAAAATTGCAGGTCAATGTTTTTTTTCCTAAAAAAAGCTGACCTTCGTCCAGTGCAGCCTTTGCAGCTCGGGCCTGAACCACCTCAGCGCTGACCGGTTTCTCTCTGTGTTTCTGCTGGACGGACAGCGGGACGACGGGAATCACTGGAAGCTTCTCCCTCCACTCGGGGCCGTCCTGCTCTATTAGCATCTTAGTGATCCTGGAAACACACAGTCATTCACTAATACCACCAGCAGGAAAGAGTTCAGGATGACAACATGAAGAGAAACTCCTGCAGTTACTATAAATATTGTATTGCAGTACTCTTTGTTCAAATTTCTAGCCTCCTTAATGTATGTTTCAGCCGTCTTGTTTAGTTTCATAGGTTTTTACAACAGTGAGAACAAAAATAATACTTTTCCTGTATTCAGTTATTATTGTAGCAATTGGTCCATTAAAAAGCTATTTTAAGGTAAAATATTGAGAATGTACTTTCAGCTGGACTTCACTGTCCCTCATATGTTTAAAATACCGTGACATGCAACTTAAAAAAAATTCCATTTACGTAACATGGCGCCATGTTTATTCTCAATTCAAAAAGGTTGTTTCCACTTCACTGTGTTTTAGCTGTATATATTGTTTCTAATTTCAGCTTTGATGATACATATATGGAGAGCCTTCTGTGCGTGTGTGTTTATTCTTTTGGACATGTTTGACCAGTGGAGGTCATGCACCTGCAGGTGAACAAACACTCCAATTTTGAAAATATTGTTTATGTCAGTATGTTTACCTTCAATGTGTGCAAACAGTCACAGTTTAGAACAGTGTGCAACATAAGTCCATCTCTGTTTATCTTATTTTCACATTTGGATGACCGTTATTGCAAAATAGTTTTTTAGAAGTGTGAGGACAACCGGCTTCCCTTCGGATCACTGTGTCCTTTTAAGTAGTTTGTGGCACGTCGCTCTCTAAGTGAAAGTCAAATCAGATGCAGCCCATTGCACACTTCCCTGCCAACATGTTTAAGAAGGATGCTCCCTGAGTGTTTTCCAGCATGAATATTCCTCTCCTTGGATGCTAGAATTCAATTTAAAGATAAACAGTAGAGAGGATAAAATGTTTTGGAAATCAAGAAAACAGGAAACCAAAGAGCAGCCCTAGACATATTCAACTCACTGACTGATTATTTGGCTTGTTTTTGTTTTGTTTAATTAATAATAATTAATAATTTCATGCTGATGAACAACCAATGGCAAATACAAAGATTAGAATTTCAGAAAACAACTAGTTTAGTGTATATTTATAGGTCTTTCCTTATAGTTTATGAGTGAGGTAAGATGCAAAGGTAACACCACTCAGTAGAGTCTGACCTGTGGACGCTGTCATGAGCCGCCTGCACCCCGGTGTCGATCTGCAGGACAGTTTTATAATCCACGTAAGCCTTTCTGTAACGCTCCAGTGACTCATAGGCCATGGCTCTACGCAGCAGCGGCTTCAATGAGAACGGCTGGAGCTCCAAGGCCCTGCAAGGATCAGCATCACAATTTCACACCTTCTCAGGGGAGCTACAATATTTATCTCCAGTAGATCCCGGCCTCCTACTTAGTACAGTCCTCGATGCAGTCGGTGCTGTTCCCATCCTTCAGGTAACATGCAGCTCTGTTGGAGTAGAGGATGCACAGATCCTCAGTGCTGTCGACATCTGTGGTGAGGAGAGACAGCACACATGAGACAAACACTGGTGGTTCACTTTACTGCTTCTGCTTTTCTGCTGCACAGGGATGACGGCAGCATTTTCAAGTAGCCCGCCAGGACTCCACAGTTTAGCGCAATAAACTAAGGCAAACTGATTAAAGTGTGAATCATTCTACTCTCTAAACGGCAGTTTTCACCTCCGGCTTCTATTTCTCTCCTTGCACTCTAATGTTTGTCTCTGTTAGATGCTGTTTTGAGTCATTCAAAACCAACTCAACATCCTTATAAAATAAGCTGTAATATAAATGACACTAATATACTGATACAAGCTACTTGGTTGGTAAAGTCAGATGTAGCAAACTTGCTTCTGCTTTCTATCATCATAGGCACCTGAATTGTGGATCTTCAGTACGTAAAACTGCTTAACTTCCTGTTGGCTCCATGATGACACGGTGTATTTGTGTTGCAAGGCCACGCCGACCTTCATTTTGTCATTAAGTATTTTCCTTATGCCACTGTCACGATTTGGACCGAATGTCAATGGCTCTAACATAAGTTTCACCTTTACAAGTGGCCCTTGTGCTTTAAATCCCACAATGCACTGCAACAGTTTAAGCTCTTATGCAAAATATATTAATGTTATCAACATTTTGATAGATCAAACATGATTATGGCTTACAAAATTATATTTTTTACTCCCTTTGATTCGCTGAAGGAGATTCTGATACTGAACATGGGTTCAAGAACACATGGATCGACCTGCTCTCACATCCCATGCAAAGTGGCAGGGGAGGACTGCTGGTTCTTAAGAGAGGGAATAATGATGCCTTCAATTGATTCCACTACCTCTGTAAACTGCATTGACTGTTGAGCAAAGGTAATAAATAAACAAACTTGCCTCGCCCACATCACACAGACAAATTTCTAGAGGGCAGCTTTGGAAAAGGATCAACATTTGCCTAGAAACCATGAGGTTGTTTAATCAGAGTCAGTAAACACATCATTGCATAAAATCCTTTGCTTATTTATCAAATCAGACTTGCGATTGCTCACTTCAAAAGAATACAGAAAAGACCTCATGTCATATGAGCTCTGTCATAGAGCAGGAAACGAGCCTCACCTGCTTCAGCGCACCCGTCGATGGCCTGGCTGTACTTTAGTAAAGCCTCCCCAAACTGGCCGTGTTTAAAGAGGTGGTTCCCCTCGTTCTTCAGACGCGCCAGGTGTGGGGGGAGGGCTCCAGCGGGAGCGTCCAGATAACTTGTGTCCGCTGCGCTTCCCTCCTCCGGGCTCCGGGTGCCATTGGTGAGTCCTTTTTCAGGCTCCAGATGGGGATTTCCAGGGCTATTTCGGTCCCTGGTGGTGTTCGCGGTCCCTGCAGTGGTGCGGTCCGGTTTTGTTATCCCGCCTCCCCCGCTCACTGGAGGCTTCTCCTGCGTGTTCCCCATCGAGGCTGTCCCTCCTCCAGCCTCCCGCAAACACCACTGCAGCGTCTTCCTGACTGGGATGATGTTAGAACACGCCCACCGGGGCACGTGATCAATACGTACTTATGAGGAGGCTGCCGCCAGGAAACCCCGGCGATTACCTCAATGACACGAACTCAAAAATAAAAAGCAAATATTTACATAGCAGTCAATGACTGATATATTCTAACGACATGACACTGAATAGAAATAATACATTTAATTGAAATAATTGACGTCAGACAGTAAATTGCTACAATTCACCACTGACACGTGACATAAGAAACGCTCCATCTTTTATTTATGACCTCCCCTCGACATCCATTTATTTCTTTTACATTTACAATTCGCACAGCCTTACTAAAACTAGTTTTGGAACGTTTCCTTTCCACAGAATTTAAACCAACATCACACTTTCACTTCTTGTAGCTCAGTTTAAATGACATGATGCCACACACATCTTTCTAACAAGAAATGTATGCCAGATAAAGACAATTCATTTTTAGGGAATTTAAGATTCACGTGGACACCAGAGGAAAGTCCTTGCATTCAATAACTCAAGTGGATTCGTCACTGACTAGAATTTTTATCACTGGCTTAACTTCCTGTTGCTGTGATACTCAATAGAATGCAGTGCACACCCACTTTTTCCTTTCATATGAATTGACTGAAAATTTGGCTCATGAAAAGGCAGGTCTGAGGAATTGGGTTCTGGTTTCAGGATGGTTTTAAGACTCTTCTTTTTAAGTCCACTGCTGACTCAAACATTATTAAAGTTAATTATTGATAACACAATAATTAGCAAAAAAACATTTGAAACTATCAAAAGAATTTATTTACACAACATGAGAACAGAAAAACATGCATTCTCCATTTTCATCGGGCGTCGAACACCACCACTGTGATCCCAAAAGTTAAGGAATGTCTGGGGAAACAAGGGAAATTACAAACCATACCATGCCATAGTCCTCTGCATGAATAGTATTGCTTTTATGCCTTATGCTGTGTAGCAGATTGGAGAAGACGTGTTGTCAGTCATTGGAACGCTGCACCATCACACATATAGTGAGCAGCAATAAAAACAGCATCAACTGGCCCATGTTTATCAATTATCAGAATCTGAATCCGAATCAGAATCAAATTTATTGCCATGGTCAGTGGGGAGCCCACCAACTCGGAAAGTGTTTTGGAATAAAGTGCTGACAGAATAAAATAAAATACAATAAAATAAAATAAAGGCTGTTCACAAATTCAACAGTCTGAGGGTCTGTTCTTTACAAACTGCTGAAACTCTCTGGGGTAGAGGTTTGGCACAAATAGAGGTGACTAGTTTATCAGCGACAGAAAAACACAAACACCAGCCAAGTTAGAGGAAATGGAGTAAAACATTCTAAAAGGATACATCTCTTTGTTCTCTTCTTGTACATGATCCTGTAGCCACATTCTCTGCATCGGATTGGATCTCGAGCCTTGATTTCATTTTCTGCATGGCATTCTGAAAAAAGATAAATGAGTCGTAAGTTTTACCAATTGCATTAACCATGATGTTAATGACCCCCTCAGTTAACAAAAAATGCATAAGATTAGAACTTCGGGCCACACCGAGAGGATTCATCTTAAACACAATATTAGTACATTAATAAGACATCGTAATGCATTTAAGAGCTTTATAGAAGACGCTCTGAATGTTTATAACAATGTATGACAACTTAGTCGACGGTTTTAAAAGTATTTTAAGTGGTGGACAAAACACATTCAGTCATTATAACAAGATTAAGTTCTGGAAATTATATTAAATTGGGTTAGACATCGTTTATTTGTTATTTATGAACGAGCAAACAGGAATTATGAACGCAAGCTCGTCACTTGTAATACTTTAATAAACCTTCACACTGTCTTTTATAAAGCCTTCTGAATGGACTAATATTATATTACCAATTAGACCTTTAACTTTCAATTTAATATCAGACCTCACCGTACTGACCAAGGCTCTCTAGTGTCTCTGAATTCTACAATATTAAAATAGACAATCTGATTAATGTAAAAAAAAACCGAGCTATTTTGTTGAAGCCATACGAGACAACATAGATATGGGGACGTGTACAAGATGCAGATGTGTCAATACGTTAACCCTCGGTCGCATATTTACAGTCAAAGCTTGTGACATGGCTTAAAGCAGAACTATACCTCCACAAATGTAGATCATGGGCATCTGCTTTGGTGGTTGAACGTCTTTCTGTTGCTCCATATCTGTTTCTGGAACACGACACGGAACACTGTTTACAGAAGATGCTGGCGAATACGACTGGACGTAAGCTATAGTATCGCAATCACAGGAAAGTTAAAAACATCAACGCAGGTATATTTTGTACTATTAATAAATTTTCGGTGTGTAAATGTACTATTGAAAACCACCTCACCGCGCTTTGCGAGTTAGCTGGTAGGGCTATCTTCCATGTGTTACAGCGCATGCGCAGTGTTTCCCTCACGTCGTTTGAGTAACGTGGGTTGTGATTGGCCAGAACGTCTTCATAGTTCATCATTCATCATTTGTTTCAGTAAAACAATGCCACAGATTAACATACTAGTAACATTAAAATTGAAAAATTGGTGCGTTTGTTGTTTGGAATTTTCTTTTTTTAAATAAGAGATACGTACAGTTAGATTGTTTTTTTGTTCCTCTGTTAGTTCCGCTCCAATCCAGCAGGGGGCGACTGCACAAGTGTGCCTCTGTCACCTGACCCGTCGCGGACTCATCTGGCCCTGCCTTCAGAGCGCTGGCAATGTTCACATTTCAACTTCCGTTCTCAAACAAGTACAACTAACCAATATCCAATTGAACTTTTGCTATTGGAGGAAATTCAGCATGGAATCCTCTGCGCCGAAGAGGTCGGTTCTTATTTTCCTGCCAGCGAAGGCGTTGTTTTGTTGCTTGCTTGTTTGCTAATGTAGCACTGGCAGTTGCAGTGTAGCTAATGCTAATTTTATTAACTTTTCCATTCGTTTGATCAGCTGTCTCAAATCACTTTAAATAGTCGATAGGCCAATATCATGCGTTTAATGAGCCGTAAAAAGTAACTACCGTACGTGAACTTTTTCATGTAGTTCGGAACCCCTCGTTGGGGAAAAACAATGACAATAATGTTGTCAGGAATATAATGCTAAACGACACAATCTCGTGATAGCAACGTTAATTTGTCTGTGGTGTTAACTCTACTATCGATTCCCCGTCGTTACGACGCATTTATTTAGAAAAGCTTGATTTAAAAACTCGTTCTTTTATCTACCAATTTATTTGCATCAACCTGGTGTAACTAATCTTTTAGCAAGCTGAAGAAGCTGAGTGAGGACAGCTTGACCAAGCAACCAGAGGAAGTGTTCGATGTTTTGGAGAAACTCGGTGAAGGGTAAGGAGATATGAGCTACTTTCATTTCCACAATGGTACAGTTTTGTAACAGCCTCTCTAAGAGACATTGAATTTCCATGTCCAGCTTTTGAGTATTGTGTATAAACTAGCGGATTCTGTTTCCTTTTTTTGAATGTAGCTCCTATGGCAGCGTGTTTAAAGCCATCCACAAGGAGTCTGGCCAAGTTGTGGCCATCAAGCAGGTTCCAGTGGAATCAGATCTGCAGGAGATCATCAAAGAGATTTCAATAATGCAACAGTGCGACAGGTTAGAAAAGAAAAGCTTGGTATTTTTTCTCTGTTCTGAGACCTGTCAGTATTGACAGGTAGCTCACCTAACTGTTTGCACCTTTCAATGAACTACTCTTTTTTTTTTTTTTCCCCAAACAGCCCATATGTTGTAAAGTACTACGGGAGCTACTTCAAGAATACTGACCTCTGGATTGTCATGGAGTACTGTGGAGCTGGCTCTGTCTCCGACATCATTCGCCTTCGCAACAAAACTGTAGGTGTTTATGCACGGCTATAGCCTGAGTTGTGTTGTATTCAAGTATCATTTTTTGGGTTAGACATCCTTTTTGGGGGGCTTTTGGGTTAGATTTTTTTACAAGGCTTCTATCTTCAAGGGGGTAAAATAAAATAAGTATTTTAATGCCTTGCGTGCTATTATTTTTTATCAGCTTAGATTGTAAAAAAAAACAAACAATACTGTCCTTCAGCTGACAGAAGATGAGATCGCCACAATTCTCAAGTCGACACTGAAGGGTCTGGAGTACCTCCACTTCATGAGGAAGATCCATCGGGACATCAAAGCCGGCAACATCCTCCTTAATACAGAGGGACACGCCAAGCTGGCTGACTTTGGCGTGGCAGGACAGTTAACGGTAAAATAAAATGTTTGCATTTAGTTTCAGCTAAGAATAAACTAACTGTTCATCTGCTCCGAAGGACACCATGGCAAAGAGAAACACTGTGATTGGCACGCCCTTTTGGATGGCCCCAGAGGTGATCCAGGAGATCGGCTACAATTGTGTGGCAGACATCTGGTCTCTAGGTATCACCTCCATAGAAATGGCAGAGGGCAAGCCACCATACGCAGACATTCATCCCATGAGAGTGAGTGGATTTAGGGAATATTTCACAAGGGTTAGTTGCAGCTGAGGCTTCAAATATTCATTCAATATTCTCTCTCTATAAGGCAATCTTCATGATCCCCACAAACCCACCGCCAACATTCAGGAAGCCAGAACTGTGGTCAGATGATTTCACTGATTTTGTAAAAAAGTGTTTGGTGAAGAATCCTGAGCAGCGAGCGACAGCCACACAGCTTTTACAGGTGAGAAGACAGGCATGAGACACTCCCCTTTCAGTGCACATGGCTGCTTTGTTGTTAGTTAACTGTGGTGAAACACTGTTGCTCTTGTTTCCCTCCAGCATCCATTCATCTGCCAGGCTAAGCCTGTCACAATCCTGAGAGACCTGATCACTGAAGCGATGGAGATGAAAGCGAAGCGACAGCAGGAGCAGCAGAGAGAGTTGGAGGAGGAGGATGACAATTCGGTAGATTTTCCTCAAATGACGGCATCAAGAATGCCCAAAACAAATGTCTTTGAGCTGTTTGTCTGGGATGTTGCAGGAGGAGGAGACGGAGGTTGATTCCCACACCATGGTGAAGTCTGGTTCCGAGGGTGCCGGTACAATGAGAGCTAACAGCACCATGAGTGACGGCGCACAGACCATGATCGAACATGGCAGCACCATGCTGGAGTCTGACCTGGGGACGATGGTCATTAACAGCGATGAAGAAGATGAGGAGGAGGACCAGGGTTCTATGAGGAGTAAGCACAACCAAAACCCATTGGGGGTTGATCCAGTTATTTAATGAGGGTCTTCCTCTACAGGACACGCCACTCCGCAGCTCCCCATTCGTCCTTCTTTTATGGACTACTTTGACAAGCAGGACTCCAACAAAGCAGCTCAGCTGCATGAGAACTACAACCACAACCAGCCCCAGGAGCAGCCCGGCTACCGCATCCAATCCAAGAACATCTTCCCTGACAACTGGAAGGTTCCCCAAGATGGAGACTTTGACTTTGTGAGTACCTTTTCTAAAGAGATCCACTCTGTGTACCTCTTGTTTTCCAAAGATGTTTAAGTCTGACTGATTCCTTGAAGCAAGATTGTGGTTTACCAAGAATAGGACTATAATAACTGGTTATTTAGCTTAAAGGTCATGAAAGCCACATGCTCTGTATCTGCCGCCAATGTAAACAACGTGGATGTTTCTATTTTTGCCTTCCAGTTAAAAAACCTGGATTTTGAGGAGCTCCAGATGCGCTTGAGTGCTTTAGACCCCATGATGGAGCGGGAGATCGAAGAGCTGCGGCAGCGGTACACAGCCAAGCGCCAGCCCATCCTGGACGCAATGGATGCCAAGAAGCGACGGCAGCAGAACTTCTGAAGCTGTGTCACCTTTAACCCTCTCCTCTCCACGTTCCAAAATCAGGTTCCTAAGCAAACTATGCTTCAGAGGCTTTGATCTCGCCTTTCCTGCACAAAAGCCGATTACATATACGATTCTCAAGTCAAATTGTGAATGTTCTTCCTCAGCGGATCCGCCTCTGCCAGTCCTCAGATGACAAGGAAACAAGCATTTTTCGATCCAGACCAGCCAGGAGTCTGAACACTGAGAGGATTGAAGCAGACCATGTATATAAGTGAACTAGTCTGCGGCAAAAGCAGCCAAGACCAAAGACAATCATGAGAATGCTGTTGACTCTGAGAATGCCTTAAAATATTTATACTAGCTTTGATAAAGAGCAACAACCACATGGTCTCAGTATCTCCCAGTGGACTGTTTACTCACAATCATGAACATCAACCTTCCTCGCTCCTCCAGGTTCTGTTCTAGTCTCACTCTGTACATATTGATCCAACATTCAGTAAACAAACATTCCAAATCGTTCTGACATTCATTTTAAGAGTTGGATCATCCAGATTTTTTGAGTGTGGAACCCACTCTTTTAAGTGGTTTAGTCTGAGACATATTGTAGGGGGTCCACTATCGATATCTCCATGTATTAATGAGGGATGTTTCAACTTATAAAAAAAATTCCTTGATTCCAAACACATGCAATGTTGACTGTTACACATGAATGTAGCAGGATTCTTTTACACAAGCTGCGCATTCAAAGCTAGGAAGTGCTTTTTTTAAGCTTGTATTCTTTTCACTCATTGACAGAAGCTTTGTTTTCAACTGTGCTACCATGAGGAGCAGTGAAGTTTGACTCTGAAAATGAGCCAAGTGTGACTCGACAGAAAGGGAGTGCTAGGTGGGGGGGGTGTACAGCTGAATGCTTTTGTGTGACAATGTTTTTAGTAACGTGTGCTACATTTACACATGTGAATGTGTGAGCTGCTACTGCTGAAGCAGTTGTTTTCACATGATACAACATGCTTGTAGCATGACCTTGAAAAGACCTAAAGCATTGTTGGAATGATGACATTCAAGCAAATAAGGAGTCTTACTGGTGTTAATGATGCAGCTGCTTCGGTGGATGTACTTGCGGTGGCGTTCCATTTGGTGTGCAAGCAGCCTCATCCTCTCAAGTCTGTGACTCAGTTTGTGAGTAGTGATATCAGAAGTCCAGATGCTTGTGCTCTTCAGCTCGCTGGATGGAAGCGCTAACACATGGCGCTACATCTTGCAGCTACCTGTGCTCATGCAATCGCAACTGTTCTGTTCACGATTGTCACCAAAGCTCAGATGGAACTAGCAAACAGCCCTGGCTCTCGTAGCATACATGCCAGAAACTGATGCGAAAGAAGCACCAGTGTTTACTATTGTGCATTTACTTGTGCTCATGTAAACAACACAATTCCTGGTGTTGGCATTCTTAGTTAATCAAAGTCGATCCTCCATTACATCACTGGTTCCCCTTGTAGCTTGTTCAACTTTGCATGTTCCTGTGAAGGCTTCAGTTTGTGCCTTACAAACTGAAGCTGTTATTATTTATTTAATATCTTTATTTCTCTGTGTGACATTTCTGTTGTTGATGCTGACATGGCTGGTTAGATTTCGCCTTGCCGTGGTGGTTCTTTTGTGTATTTTGGATTATGCATGTTTAAGACTTTTTTTCCGCTTAAGAAAATGTACAGGTATTAGAACAAATTTACATCCCAGATTTCCAACTCATTGCTATAATGACATGTTGAAGTTGCAAATCTGCCATTGTAGTTATACCCACTCATGTCATTCTTCCATTGACATATTCAATTCAGTAATAATATTGTTAATGGTTGAGCATTAAGAGACGAATGTTCTTCTTCATATTTAAACCAGTTAATTTATTTTTGCTTGTTATACTTTATATTGTGAATCACTTAATAAAAGTTACTTTTAACCTGGCAATTTTTTGTTTTGGACGGTTGTATGCGATGTCATAAAATATAGTTAAGCAATTCGCTTAAAAATGACAATGATCAAAGTAAATCTAACTGTGAATTTTAAGTTGAGTATTCTATCCAAATTTCAGGAAAAAATCAGTACACGCTACAAGTGGAGTCATTTTGTAAATGGTAATTGTAAGACAATACACGTAATATTTCTTTTTTTCTAACAAAACTTCTTTGGTGCTAATCACGTGGTTCAACTCAATCACACATTATACCGTAAATATCATTATAAACGTCTCATTAAATGTTCGGCTTCGTGGTGTAGCGCTCAGCAGGTTGTGACTGCGCATTCACTGATTCATTTCGAGGAAAGCAAATCACTTGATGTGGAAAACGTTTCTCAACTTTCGAGAGCTCGCGGTGAAGAAAGTATAGTGCGCCTGTTGTGACACATTACGGTACTTACTGCCCCACTACACAGGAGCACGCGGCGCTTGACTACCAGCTGTTGTGAAGCTGAAACAAGTTGGCGAAGATGTCTGCGCTCCAGAGAAAGATCATCAACACTAGCGCAGCTCCTGGGGCCATCGGCCCATACAGGTAGGAGTACAGGTACAGATGTTGGTGAATGGAGGGAGCAAGGAAGACGAGTGGTATTTACTCAGAGGCGGGTTTTAGTGGACCATGGACCTGATTTAACGGTCAGAGTTTAACCTTCGCTGCAGCAAGTGACTCGGGTCACTTTGGTGTCTTCACATCGAAATGGCTGCTCTCCGTCGACAGATCACTTACACGCCCAAAGCCCCGGTCAGGCAGGGGATATACAGGTAAATTCAAGGCAAGGGAAACATTTGCCTTTTCTTTCTTCACATTGTGCTTAACCTTTCTCTCGTGTTGGGGTTGTATTTTAAATACTTAAGTTGTTTGTGTTCATTCCATCTGAATTGATCAGGAACCAATGTTCTGCAAAATAATGCTGCAAAGTAATGAAGAGAAATCTTTTTTGACTTAACAGTAAAGTTATGTGGTTGAAACAACGACCTTTGTGATGTTATATAAATGAGATTACAAAGCCAATATTGGAACTGAAATCAGAAGTGCAATGCCAGCGAACACGTTGACAGCCAGCTCATCTCTGAATCATGTGACCCACAGGGGCTCCTCAGTTTGCCTTGTTTTCCTGCACCCCTGCTCAAAAACAAACCTCTAAAGTCCACGTCAAATATCAACCAAGATGACTCGCGGCTTTACAATGATCCTGGTTCTGACCTGGGTATTTTTGCTGAAAATGAGGAAGTGGAAACAGAGGCGTAGCCATGCGGAACAGTTGGTGTCTGAGGAGGAAGATGTGGGGTGTCATCCTGCAGACACATTTGCTGTGGAGCTGCTTCTGCTTACTTTCTAGTCTAAAAAAAAAAGCAGAGATCTGTTGCACTACAACTGTCAACATGCTCATGTTCAAATGTGTTCAAGACCCCTGGAATCACATGACTCACTGGTACAAGAGCCATTAAATACAGTTCAGAGTTTTCAAGAGTCATGAGATTCATAGCTACCCGAGCAAGATTGCATAATCAGGGATGTGTGGGAGCCACCGAGGTCCAGAGGTGACAGTGATTGACATCTTTTCTGTTTCCAAGGGAAAGGCCCCTTAGATGCTCAGTCATACAGGGAAGGATGACGTACAAATGTGGGCAGCCTGTGATGCCTGAAATCTACAGAAGCGCTGTGATAGCCTGGTGACAAACCTTTGATTTATTTACCAGCTTGCCTTCAGGTTTGTGTTACCATTTCTAACTTTGTTAATGGTAGGGTATACTGACAAAAAAAACAGACCAGAGATCCCTGCCAAAATCACTGCAACCAGTAGTTTTGTAGTACCCAAGAGTTGAGAAACAAGCAGTGGATGGGTGGTAACTGACAGTAAACACAAGAGGAAGGTCCATGGAGGATTTTTTTGGAGCAACTAGGGGAGAGTCTTGAGCTGACCAATCAGATTTTAGGGGCGGAGTCACGTAACCTTGCCTAGTCTATGAAGTAATCATCAATAATAAAAATAATATATATTTACATCGTGGTCATGCAATTTATGTCTAATGACAGTTATTGTCCTGCTAAGGGATTAAGTAGACAAAACATATTTTTCACCATAGTGCACAAACATTATTTTGCATTCACTTTTTTTTTAAGTGAGCTCACCTCATAAATCATTATTTAGAGCAACCACATTTACCTGAATCTAGACTGATCTCAATGTCCACACAATCATGGCCCTGAAAGATTAAATTATAAATTGTATCTGTTGTAAGTCAATCATTTATTTCGGTTCAGTGGTGTTCGGAAGTGGGCTTCGGATGTCCGTCCAATATCCAACTATTTTCACCAATGTGTCTCGCCGAGGCGCCAGCAGAGTTGGAGACCTGCATGTGTTGATATGTGAACAAAGGCAGACGACCGCATCAGAGAACCTATGAGGACCACTCCATCTAATAAAATATGGATCAGGGATCCAAACACTCAGAGTCGACAAGTGTCATTATTAAAGGTTCCCTTTATTATAAATAAGTTTTAAACTACGATCGTGAACCAAAGTCCACCACACTTTCCACAGCTGTCACACGCCGCGGAGCTGGAGAGCGTGGCGCGCCATCACAGTCTCGTCATATCCACGTGTGCAAGTCCAAAGCTGGGAGTGTATCACGTGTTTATGGAATTTATCGTGAGATGCAGAATTGTCATCACAGATTGTGTTTGGCGGTATATCGTGTACGATATGTTATCGCCCATCCCTAATTACAACCAAACAGAAGATGGTTCATTCCTGTTATTTCTTATATCAGTAAATAATAATAACACTTTAGGACAAGTCCAGCTTTTCATATGTTCAATCTCTCACTTCATCTAGTACCATTTTAAATCATCATCTCTTCTCTTTATTCTCATGCCCAGCCAGGCGGTGGTGGTCGACAGAACCATGTACATCTCTGGTCAGCTCGGTCTGGATGTCGCCTCTGGTCAGCTGGTTGATGGAGGTGTGCAGGCTCAGGCCAAGCAGGTGAGCGCATCACAAAACACCCTGCATGCCACATGACTGTGGCACGCAGCCTCCTCTCGTGGCCAAGTTGCACAGTGCACAGTTTTTTTTTACAAGCCAAAAAAAAAGATGTTCATTAATGTCACACAGCCTGTTTTTGTCTTCTTTTCCTTTATACATTTCATATGGGACGCCACTTAGTTTGTCTTCAGAGTTTTACACAGTTTCATTCATTAAATCTGAAGAAATTGTCAATACACTATTAAAAGGTGTTTCTCAATATCCGGACAACAGTAAGCACCACTTTGCTCAGTTAGATGACCAAGATTACCCCGTCATTGTTAGAATTGGATGTTCATTTGCAGGCTCTCATTAACATGGGGGAAATCCTCAAAGCTGCTGGCTGCAACTACAGTAACGGTGAGAGAAACATTGGTTTGCTTGCATCCGAACCTGCCTGACTGAGGTGAAGCCTTGTTTCAGTGGTGAAGACGACGGTGCTGTTGGCTGACATTAACGACTTCAACAGCGTGAATGAAGTGTACAAGACATGTGAGTGCTCTTGTGTTCCAAATGCTCTGTCGCTTCCAGTCCTGTTACAGCACTGACTGTTCTGCCAGAGTCAGGGAAAGTTTCATCTGGAGTTATGGGCTGAGCCGTCCTTAGTACATGGGGTTTCGTTGTCGAAAAGAGAGGTTGTGTTACATCTGTGTGTCTGCATCCTGGTGTCCACTTACACCCGTCACCGCAGCTTCCATTACCTCTGTTTGTTGTGAAAAATGGAGGGAAACGCTGTTGTGATGATTTGCTTTTGATTCCCTCCTCTTCAGATCAACAGCAAACTATTTAAAATGATCTTTCGTCGTTGGTAATAACTTCAGCAGAATGTTTTGGTTAATTCTGACACAAAAAAATAAACAGTTTTCAGCAGCAACTTCCCGGCCCGCGCTGCCTACCAAGTGGCTGCTCTTCCCAGAGTGAGTGACTCATTTGTGTTTTGTCTCGCACAAAGATCATGAGAAGACTGAGTTCTCTGGTTCCTTCTTGTCCCTTCAGGGTGGCCTGGTGGAAATAGAGGCAGTTGCAGTGGTGGGTCCGTTGTCCGATTCCTGACTAGCCGCCCCGATCTCCAACAAGCTGTAGTCTGCTGAGTTTGGTTCCACTCTGCTGCTGGAGGTGTCGCCTCCTCGAGTCAGATGTCTCACGTTTTCCACACTAAAACCCTTTGCTTTTTAAACTTCCGTGTTCCAAAAACATTAAAAACACTGATGATACGTCATTCAGCTTGCCCTTCTTCACAAACCAATGCAAGTCCGCTTACCTCAGTGCTGCCCCCTGGAGGGTGATTGATAGGTTGCATTGTTGATACCATGAAAATTTGACATTGCATGGACATGGCCTCCTGTCAGAGATTGTTGATGTCTGTGTGAGTTATTAATCGCCTCGCGAAGATATTTCAGTATGTCGAAACTCAACTGAACCCTTGTCTGTACATACAGTATGCATCTGGATTTCATTTTTTACTGTACAATTATTTATGTCTTCAGTTGGAAGTCATCAAAATCTCACTTGGCAGCGGTGGGATTCGAACCCACGCCCCCGAAGAGACTGGAGCCTTAATCCAGCGCCTTAGACCGCTCGGCCACGCTACCGATATATTATCTTTCCACGCAGAATTGGATAGACTCCGTCCTCACTAAGAGAGAGACTGAAAGACTTACAAGGGATGCTTCTTCAGATGCAGCGGTATGATCTGAATGTAACATACACACCAGGCAAACACAAGTTTACACTTTCAAGCAATAAGTGGGAACAGTCACCACATCAGTGAAAACCCCATTGACGAAAGAGTTGTCTATGCTCTGGAAGCCACAGATGCTCTCAGTCAGGAAATGCTCACCCGATTGAACAGCAGCAGACAGCGTGTGACAAGCTGTGTGTGAAAAACATGTGAAAGGTTGGCCGAGGAAAAAGACAGGAAGCTACGCAGCTACTGGCCAGTGAGGCACAACATCCGCATGGAGGATGACATTGTCATGATCGGAGACGAAATCATAATACCAGAGGGTTTCAGGAGCGGAATTCTGAAGAAACTGCAACTTGCCCAACAAGGAGTGCAGTGCACAAAGGCCAGAGCAAGAAAGACCTTAGTTATGGCACGAGACATAGAGACAATGGTGGAGAAGTGTGCACAGTGCCAACAGTTTTAGTCTAAACAACAAGCTGAACCTCTCATACCACATCAGGTTCCAGAGCTGCCATGGCTGAAAATAGTAGCCAAAATCTTTGAGATACAAGGTCAGTCATACCTGCTGTTAGTAGATAGATAGATAGACCGCTCGGCCACGCTACCGATATGCCGAGGTACCTCAGTTCTTGACCACAATCCGTTCCAGACGGCCGTTCGAGAAGTGAATTGTTCGAAATCTGAAGTGTTCGAAATCTGAATCGACTTTTCCCATTACAATGTATGGAAAAAGAAATAATGCGTTCCAAGCCTTAAAATAGGCTTTTGTAGGAGTGAATGCAGAGTGTCTGCTGCAGGTGCGCTGTTCGTGGCCAATTGCATTTCTCCTTTTTCAACATCCGCCACCAATCGCTGTCCCTGCTCTCTAAGCTGCTACATAATTTGACCAATCAGGAGCGAGCAGAGGACGCAACAAAGTGGTAAAGCGACATCTTACGTCAAGGGAGGCGGACACATTCATTACTGTACGGAGCTCTCGTCGTCAGAAGTTAAGCAACATGGCATTTACTCATTCATGGCAGGATGATAATGCATAAAAATAACTTAACAGTTCAACTATGCCGTATGACATGAGTTAATATCACTTATGTGGTAACGCTGTCAAGATAAGGTGGTGTTTTCATTGAGCCAACGCTGGGTTGCCAGTGAGAGTGTTGTTGACTTGTGACTTCATATCAAAACGCCCCCGAATAGACTGGAGCCTAAATCGAGCGCCTTAGACCGCTCGGCCACGCTACCGATATACTGCCATTACCACAAAGAATTGGACAGACTCCGCTCCCTCACCTTTCAACGCTTGTGAGTTTATATCAAAACAGAATGATTTACTTGTGATTCGCTCCTCTTCAGATCAACAGCAGAATTGTCACTTTCTTCATTTTCATCACAAAACATTTGTTAAAAAAATGTTTCATGATGGCCCAGGCAATGAGGGGGTAGCTGGTGATTAGCTTCTTGAGAATAGAATTGGCAGCGGTGGGATTCGAACCCACGCCCCCAAAGACACTGGAGCCTTTGCGAAATGTTGTGGAAGCTGTCTTTGGAATCAGTAACACCAGCTGCCCCTATGGGATGGCACGAATTCAGTTGAACACTGGATTTCATTTTTTCACAGTACTGTGGCAGGACAAAACGGCCAGGATTCTCTGGTTAGGAACGTGATGTTTAGTCTATTCTAAAATTACCTTTCTTCATTTTCATCACAAAACATTTGTTAAAAAAAAGGTTCATGGCGATCACGCTACCGATAATATATTTAGAAATAATTGTTGTTACGCTCCTTTGTTCTTCAATATTAAAGTCCCTAACGCTAAACCCCACCCTCCAAAAAACAAGAAATGAGATCTGGCTGTCGACTTTCTGGTGGGAAACAGATCAGGAGACAAGACTATTATTACCATGATAATCTTTGAATATATGCTTTATTGTGTGCAATGACAAAGTTGAAGGCCAGAATACACATTACAGGATTTACAAATATTGGCTTTGTTAAAAAGGGACGACGACTTGTGCCAGCAACATTGTTGAATGTTCGATTAGCGTCTTTCGCTTCATAATGCATTGGTCAGCAGCGGGACTCAAAAGGAAACCAAATCACAGCCACTGCAGTAGAGGATGGGCACAGTGGTGACTGAAGAACCAGGACAGGAAGCACTCCAGGTTTTGGGTTCTGCATCTTGGCAACAACAAGGTGATGATTCCGAATGTCCGGCCTGTGATCATTCATTTGTGGCTGAGGGAAGAAAAGGGTCAGAAACTACTGTTCATGTTTACGTTCTGACAAGCTGAAGACTCTACCTGGTGCTTCCTGTGAGGAGGGTTCAGTTGCTGCCGGGGCTCCGGAACCTTCTGCTCATGAGGGCAGAAAACGTTATTTCAGTGTTAGTCTTGAAGTACTGTGTTAGAAATAGTTGCAACCCAGTACACACCTGGTTAACACTGTCAAGGTCCATCTATGTGAAACAGACACACGAGACAAGTGCTTTTAAATAATTACAGTTGGCAGCAGTGGGATTCGAACCCACGCCCCAGGAGCGAGGAAGTTTGACCAATCAGGAGGGAGCAGAACATGTGACAAAGCGTGAAAGCAACATGTTATGTCAAGGGAGGCAGAGACATTCATTACCGAATTGAGCTCTTGTCGTCAGAAGTTAAGCGCAACACAATTTTATGTTTTCAACAATATGGTGAGTATATACTCATTCATGGCAGGATGACAATGCATAACAATAACTTTACTTTGTGTGTCATGTTGTTCATGTGATATTCAGTGTGTAGTACTGGGGGAAGTGTTACCTGAGAGGAAAGCCACCCGTTTCCGTTTTTATTTTTTAACGGTTCAACTGTGCCATATGACATGAGTTAATATTGTGTATGTGGTAGCGCTCTCCAGTTAAGGTGGTGTTTTCATTGAGCCAACGTTGGGTTGCCAGTGAGAGTGTTGTTGACTTGTGAGTTCATATCAAAACACAATGATTTACTTTAGATTTGCTCCTCTTCAGATCAACAGTAGAATTGTGTAAAAAGATCTTTCTTCATTTTCATCACAAAACGTTTCAGGCATTTATATTTTGGCATAATGTGTTGGTCTCAGTACACTTAAGCAGAACAAATCGATTAGCCTCGTCCTGGTATAGAAGCTGTCTTTGGAATCAGTAACACCAGCTCCCCCTGTGGGATGGCACTAAAGCAGAGGCGAAACACAACAGAACACTTGTCTGTACACACAGTATGTATCTGGATTTCTTTTTTTAAATTACCATTACTTAAGACTAGTTGGAACACAACAAAATCTCACCTGGCAGCGGTGGGATTCGAACCCACGCCCCCGAAGAGACTGGAGCCTTAATCCAGCGCCTTAGACCGCTCGGCCACGCTACCGATATACTGCCATTACCACAAAGAATTGGACAGACTCCGCTCCCTCACCTTTC
The DNA here is from genome assembly GCF_027744825.2 of Synchiropus splendidus. Lineage (NCBI taxonomy): Eukaryota > Metazoa > Chordata > Actinopteri > Syngnathiformes > Callionymidae > Synchiropus > Synchiropus splendidus. Next base: position 13,312,341 of record NC_071337.1, read on the forward strand.
AACGTTTGTGAGTTTATATCAAAACAGAATGATTTACTTGTGATTCGCTCCTCTTCAGATCAACAGCAGAATTGTCACATTTTCATCACAAAACATTTGTTAAAAAAATGTTTCATGACGGCCCAGGCAATGAGGGGGTAGCTGGTGATTAGCTTCTTGAGAATAGAATTTGCAGCGGTGGGATTCGAACCCACGCCCCCAAAGACACTGGAGCCTTTGCGAAATGTTGTGGAAGCTGTCTTTGGAATCAGTAACACCAGCTGCCCCTATGGGATGGCATGAAAGCAGTGGCGAAATTCAATTGAACACTGAATTTCATTTTTTACAGTACCATTATTTATGACTTCAGTTGGAACTCATCAAAATCACACTTGCCAGCGGTGGGATTCGAACCCACGCCCCCAAAGAGACTGGAGCCTTAATCCAGCGCCTTAGACCGCTCGGCCACGCTACCAATATACTGGCATTTCCATGAACGGGACAAGAACAGACGATTAAGCCTGCCAAGCGTGTGGTCTTGTTTTTTTCTTTGGCCGTGCTGGGAGGGAACTAATCGCTACGGGATTGCACCACCAATCTACGAAGGTGGTGCACCAAAAACTCTCCTGGCAGCGGTGAGACTCGAACCCACCCAGCTGAAGAGACTGGAGCCGTAGAGAAATATTAGTGTTTTAGAAGCTGTCTTTGGAATCAGTAAGACCAGCTCCCCCTGTGGGATGGCACAAACTCAGAGGCGAAACACAACAGAACACTTGTCTGTTGACACAGCATGTATCTGGATTTCTTTTTTTTAAATTAACATGACTGAAGACTTTAGTTGGAACTCAACAAAATCCCACCTGGCAGCGGTGGGATTCGGACCCATGCCCCCGAAGAGACTGGAGCCTTAATCCAGCGCCTTAGACCGCTCGGCCACGCTACCAATACTCTGAAGTGCCTCAGTTCTCGACCACAATCCGTTCCAGACGGCCGTTCGAGAAGTGAATTGTTCGAAATCTCAAGTGTTAGAAATCTGAATCGATTTTTCCCATTACAATGAATGGAAAAAGACACAATGCATTCCAAGCCTTAAAATAGGCTTTTGTAGGAGTGAATGCAGAGTGTCTGCTGCAGGTGCGCTGTTCCTCGATGTGTGTGGCCGCTGCATGTGGGAGGGGTTGCCGAGTGAGTGACGTCTCTCCAGAAGTGAAGAGGTGCCCGGTGCGTGTCCAGCTCTGAATGTGCGCTTCTGTGCAGTTCGGCTGTGACAAAGTCATAAACCAAGTAACGCTCTGTCTGAGACGCGCCACATCCCTGTCCCAGCTCCAGCCCACAACAGGACATCAAATCCTGGAGTGAGCACTCCAGCCTCGGAGGTGTGGAGAGCGAGCACCTCCCCTGTGGCACTCTACCACGGTCCAGTGCGGAGACAGGAAAGGTTTTACACCTCAATATGAAGAAAAAACAGTCACTAAATGGAGCTAACGGGACACGTCTGCAGACAGAGGCTGTGTTGTCCACAATAACAAAGCGCGTCGTGGGTCAGCTGATCGGTCCGCGCACGTTATGTTTTTTCCGGCTTATTTCGGGGGAGTTTGAGTTCTGGATTTACGTTCGAAATCCAAAGCAAAAAAAATCTAGAAATTTTTGTTAGAATTCCGAGACATTCCAAAACTGAGGCACCACTGTATTTAAATAATGACAACTGGCAGCAGCGGGATTCGAACCCACAACCCCAAGGGTACTGGTGCCTGACAATGTTGGAGTGTTGGCCAATTGCATTTCTCCTTTTTCAACATTCGCCACCAATCGCTGTCTCTGCTCTCTAAGCTGCTACATAATTTGACCAATCAGGAGCGAGCAGATGACGCAACAAAGTGGTAAAGCGACATGTTACGTCAAGGGAGGCGGACACATTCATTACTGTACGGAGCTCTCGTCGTCAGAAGTTAAGCAATATGGTATTTACTCATTCATGGCAGGATGATAATGCATAAAAATAACTTAACAGTTCAACTATGCCGTATGAAATGAGTTAATATCACTTATGTGGTAACGCTGTCAAGATAAGGTGGTGTTTTCATTGAGCCAACGCTGGGTTGCCAGTGAGAGTGTTGTTGACTTGTGAGTTCATATCAAAACACAATGATTTACTTTAGATTTGCTCCTCTTCAGATCAACAGTAAAATTGTGTAAAATTACCTTTCTTCATTTTCATCACAAAACGTTTCAGGCATTTATATTTTGGCATAATGTGTTGGTCTCAGTACACTTAAGCAGAACAAATCGATTTGCCTCGTCGTGGTATAGAAGCTGTCTTTGGAATCAGTAACACCAGCTCCCCCTGTGGGATGGCACTAAAGCAGAGGCGAAACACAACAGAACACTTGTCTGTTGACACAGCATGTATCTGGATTTCATTTTTCACAGTACCATTATTTACGACTGGTTGGAATTCATCAAAAACTGGCTTGGCAGCGGTGGGATTCGAACCCACGCCTCCAAAGAGACTGGAGCCTAAATCCAGCGCCTTAGACCGCTCGGCCACGCTACCGATATTGGCGCATCTCCGCCAATAATTGGATAGACCTCCTTCCTCACCTGTTGATCTGGTCCCTTGTTTATCCCATGGTTACTTCGCCTCATATTTAGAAATAATTGTTGTTACGCTTCTTTGTTCTTAAATATTAAACTCCCTAATGCTAAACCTCAAAAAATAACTTTACTTTGTGTGTCATGTTGTTCATGTGATATTCAGTGTGTAGTACTGGGGGAAGCGTTACCTGAGAGGAAAGCCACCCGTTTCCGTTTTTATTTTTTAACGGTTCAACTGTGCCATATGACATGAGTTAATATTGTGTATGTGGTAGCGCTCTCCAGTTAAGGTGGTGTTTTCATTGAGCCAACGTTGGGTTGCCAGTGAGAGTGCTGTTGACTTGTGAGTTCATATCAAAACAGAATGATTTACTTTAGATTTGCCCCTCTTCAGATCAACAGTAGAATTGTGTAAAAAGATCTTTCTTCATTTTCATCACAAAGCGTTTCAGGCATTTATATTTTGGCATAATGTGTTGGTCTCAGCACACTTAAGCAGAACAAATCGATTTGCCTCGTCCTGGTATAGAAGCTGTCTTTGGAATCAGTAACACCAGCTCCCCCTGTGGGATGGCACTAAAGCAGAGGCGAAACACAACAGAACACTTGTCTGTACACACAGTATGTATCTGGATTTCTTTTTTTAAATTACCATTACTTAAGACTAGTTGGAACACAACAAAATCTCACCTGGCAGCGGTGGGATTCGAACCCACGCCACCGAAGAGACTGGAGCCTTAATCCAGCGCCTTAGACCGCTCGGCCACGCTACCGATATACTGCCATTACCACAAAGAGCTGACATCAGAATTGTCACTTTCTTCATTTTCATCACAAAACATTTGTTAAAAAAAGGTTTCATGACGGCCCAGGCAATGAGGGGGTAGCTGGTGATTAGCTTCTTTAGAATAGAATTTGCAGCGGTGGGATTCGAACCCACGCCCCCGAAGAGACTGGAGCCTTAATCCAGCGCCTTAGACCGCTCGGCCACGCTACCGATATACTGCCATTACCACAAAGAATTGGACAGACTCCGCTCCCTCACCTTTCAACGTTTGTGAGTTTATATCAAAACAGAATGATTTACTTGTGATTCGCTCCTCTTCAGATCAACAGCAGAATTGTCACTTTCTTCATTTTCATCACAAAACATTTGTTAAAAAAATGTTTCATGACGGCCCAGGCAATGAGGGGGTAGCTGGTGATTAGCTTCTTGAGAATAGAATTTGCAGCGGTGGGATTCGAACCCACGCCCCCAAAGACACTGGAGCCTTTGCGAAATGTTGTGGAAGCTGTCTTTGGAATCAGTAACACCAGCTGCCCCTATGGGATGGCACGAAAGCAGTGGCGAAACTCAATTGAACACTGGATTTCATTTTTTTACAGTACTGTGGCAGGACAAAACGGCCAGGATTCTCTGGTTAGGAACGTGATGTTTATTCTTCTTCTGGACACAAACTTCCAACACATTTCCCCACACAGCCTCCATATATACCCTCATCATACCTCTGGGTGAGAGGCCACACGTCCCAAGTGCCCACAACATTACCATTATTTATGACATTAGTTGGAACTCAACAAAATCTCACTTGGCAGCGGTGGGATTCGAACCCACGCCCCCGAAGAGACTGGAGCCTTAATCCAGCGCCTTAGACCGCTCGGCCACGCTACCGATATACTGCCACAACCACAAAGAATTGGACAGACTCCGCTCCCTCACCTTTCAACGCTACACCTACCAATACTCTGAAGTGCCTCAGTTCTCGACCACAATCCGTTCCAGACGGCCGTTCGAGAAGTGAATTGTTCGAAATCTCAAGTGTTAGAAATCTGAATCGATTTTTCCCATTACAATGAATGGAAAAACAAACAATGCATTCCAAGCCTTAAAATAGGCTTTTGTAGGAGTGAATGTAGAGTGTCTGCTGCAGGTGCGCTGTTCCTCTATGTGTGTGGCCGCTGCATGTGGGAGGGGTTGCAGAGTGAGCGACGTCTCTCCAGAAGTGAAGAGGTGCCCGGTGCGTGTCCAGCTCTGAATGTGCGCTTCTGTGCAGTTTGGCTGTGACAAAGTCATAAACCAAGTAACGCTCTGTCTGAGACGCGCCACATCCCTGTCCCAGCTCCAGCCCACAACAGGACATCAAACCCTGGAGTGCGCGCTCCAGCCTCGGAGGTGTGGAGAGCGAGCACCTCTCCTGTGACACTCTACCACGGTCCAGTGCAGAGACAGAAAAGGTTTTACACCTCAATATGAAGAAAAAACAGTCACTAAATGGAGCTAACGGGACACGTCTGCAGACAGAGGCTGTGTTGTACACAATAACAAAGCGCGTCATGGGTCAGCTGATCGGTCCGCGCACGTTATGTTTTTTCCGGCTTATTTCGGGGGCGTTTGAGTTCTGGATTTACGTTCGAAATCCAAAGCAAAAAAAATCTCGAAATTTTTGTTAGAATTCCGAGACGTTCCAAAACTGAGGCACCACTGTATTTAAATAATGACCACTGGCAGCAGCGGGATTCGAACCCACGACCCCAAGGGTACTGGTGCCTGACAATGTTGGAGTGTTGGCCAATTGCATTTCTCCTTTTTCAACATCCGCCACCAATCGCTGTCTCTGCTCTCTAAGCTGCTACATAATTTGACCAATCAGGAGCGAGCAGAGGACGCAACAAAGTGGTAAAGCGACATGTTACGTCAAGGGAGGCGGACACATTCATTACTGTACGGAGCTCTCGTCGTCAAAAGTTAAGCAATATGGTATTTACTCATTCATGGCAGGATGATAATGCATAAAAATAACTTAACAGTTCAACTATGCCGTATGACATGAGGTAATATCGTGTATGTGGTAGCGCTCTCCAGTTAAGGTGGTGTTTTCATTGAGCCAACGTTGGGTTGCCAGTGAGAGTGTTGTTGACTTGTGAGTTCATATCAAAACACAATGATTTACTTTAGATTTGCTCCTCTTCAGATCAACAGTAAAATTGTGTAAAATTACCTTTCTTCATTTTCATCACAAAACGTTTCAGGCATTTATATTTTGGCATAATGTGTTGGTCTCAGTACACTTAAGCAGAACAAATCGATTTGCCTCGTCGTGGTATAGAAGCTGTCTTTGGAATCAGTAACACCAGCTCCCCCTGTGGGATGGCACTAAAGCAGAGGCGAAACACAACAGAACACTTGTCTGTTGACACAGCATGTATCTGGATTTCATTTTTTACAGTAACTTTATTTACGACTTTGGTCGGAACTCATCAAAAACCCGCTTGGCAGCGGTGGGATTCGAACCCACGCCTCCTAAGAGACTGGAGCCTAAATCCAGCGCCTTAGACCGCTCGGCCACGCTACCGACATTGGCGCAACTCCGCCAATAATTGGATAGACCCCCTTCCTCACCTGTTGATCTGGTCCCTTGTTTATCCCATGGTTACTTCGCCTCATATTTAGAAATAATTGTTGTTACGCTTCTTTGTTCTTAAATATTAAACTCCCTAATGCTAAACCTCAAAAAATGACTTTACTTTGTGTGTCATGTTGTTCATGTGATATTCAGTGTGTAGTACTGGGGGAAGCGTTACCTGAGAGGAAAGCCACCCGTTTCCGTTTTTATTTTTTAACGGTTCAACTGTGCCATATGACATGAGTTAATATCGTGTATGTGGTAGCGCTCTCCAGTTAAGGTGGTGTTTTCATTGAGCCAACGCTGGGTTGCCAGTGAGAGTGTTGTTGACTTGTGAGTTCATATCAAAACACAACAGAACACTTGTCTGTACACACAGTATGTATCTGGATTTCTTTTTTTAAATTACCATTACTTAAGACTAGTTGGAACACAACAAAATCTCACCTGGCAGCGGTGGGATTCGAACCCACGCCCCCGAAGAGACTGGAGCCTTAATCCAGCGCCTTAGACCGCTCGGCCACGCTACCGATATACTGCCATTACCACAAAGAATTGGACAGACTCCGCTCCCTCACCTTTCAACGTTTGTGAGTTTATATCAAAACAGAATGATTTACTTGTGATTCGCTCCTCTTCAGATCAACAGCAGAATTGTCACTTTCTTCATTTTCATCACAAAACATTTGTTAAAAAAATGTTTCATGACGGCCCAGGCAATGAGGGGGTAGCTGGTGATTAGCTTCTTGAGAATAGAATTGGCAGCGGTGGGATTCGAACCCACGCCCCCAAAGACACTGGAGCCTTTGCGAAATGTTGTGGAAGCTGTCTTTGGAATCAGTAACACCAGCTGCCCCTATGGGATGGCACGAAAGCAGTGGCGAAACTCAATTGAACACTGGATTTCATTTTTTTACAGTACTGTGGCAGGACAAAACGGCCAGGATTCTCTGGTTGTTTATTCTTCTTCTGGACACAAACTTCCAACACATTTCCCCACACAGCCTCCATATATACCCTCATCATACCTCTGGGTGAGAGGCCACACGTCCCAAGTGCCCACAACATTACCATTATTTATGACATTAGTTGGAACTCAACAAAATCTCACTTGGCAGCGGTGGGATTCGAACCCACGCCCCCGAAGAGACTAGAGCCTTAATCCAGCGCCTTAGACCGCTCGGCCACGCTACCAATATACTGCCACAACCACAAAGAATTGGACAGACTCCGCTCCCTCACCTTTCAACGCTACACCTACCAATACTCTGAAGTGCCTCAGTTCTCGACCACAATCCGTTCCAGACGGCCGTTCGAGAAGTGAATTGTTCGAAATCTCAAGTGTTAGAAATCTGAATCGATTTTTCCCATTACAATGAATGGAAAAACAAACAATGCATTCCAAGCCTTAAAATAGGCTTTTGTAGGAGTGAATGTAGAGTGTCTGCTGCAGGTGCGCTATTCGTCTATGTGTGTGGCCGCTGCATGTGGGAGGGGTTGCAGAGTGAGCGACGTCTCTCCAGAAGTGAAGAGGTGCCCGGTGCGTGTCCAGCTCTGAATGTGCGCTTCTGTGCAGTTTGGCTGTGACAAAGTCATAAACCAAGTAACGCTCTGTCTGAGACGCGCCACATCCCTGTCCCAGCTCCAGCCCACAACAGGACATCAAACCCTGGAGTGCGCGCTCCAGCCTCGGAGGTGTGGAGAGCGAGCACCTCTCCTGTGACACTCTACCACGGTCCAGTGCAGAGACAGAAAAGGTTTTACACCTCAATATGAAGAAAAAACAGTCACTAAATGTAGCTAACGGGACACGTCTGCATACAGAGGCTGTGTTGTACACAATAACAAAGCGCGTCATGGGTCAGCTGATCGGTCCGCGCACGTTATGTTTTTTCCGGCTTATTTCGGGGGCGTTTGAGTTCTGGATTTACGTTCGAAATCCAAAGCAAAAAAAATCTCGAAATTTTTGTTAGAATTCCGAGACGTTCCAAAACTGAGGCACCACTGTATTTAAATAATGACCACTGGCAGCAGCGGGATTCGAACCCACGACCCCAAGGGTACTGGTGCCTGACAATGTTGGAGTGTTGGCCAATTGCATTTCTCCTTTTTCAACATCCGCCACCAATCGCTGTCTCTGCTCTCTAAGCTGCTACATAATTTGACCAATCAGGAGCGAGCAGATGACGCAACAAAGTGGTAAAGCGACATGTTACGTCAAGGGAGGCGGACACATTCATTACTGTACGGAGCTCTCGTCGTCAAAAGTTAAGCAATATGGTATTTACTCATTCATGGCAGGATGATAATGCATAAAAATAACTTAACAGTTCAACTATGCCGTATGACATGAGGTAATATCGTGTATGTGGTAGCGCTCTCCAGTTAAGGTGGTGTTTTCATTGAGCCAACGTTGGGTTGCCAGTGAGAGTGTTGTTGACTTGTGAGTTCATATCAAAACACAATGATTTACTTTAGATTTGCTCCTCTTCAGATCAACAGTAAAATTGTGTAAAATTACCTTTCTTCATTTTCATCACAAAACGTTTCAGGCATTTATATTTTGGCATAATGTGTTGGTCTCAGTACACTTAAGCAGAACAAATCGATTTGCCTCGTCGTGGTATAGAAGCTGTCTTTGGAATCAGTAACACCAGCTCCCCCTGTGGGATGGCACTAAAGCAGAGGCGAAACACAACAGAACACTTGTCTGTTGACACAGCATGTATCTGGATTTCATTTTTTACAGTAACTTTATTTACGACTTTGGTCGGAACTCATCAAAAACCCGCTTGGCAGCGGTGGGATTCGAACCCACGCCTCCTAAGAGACTGGAGCCTAAATCCAGCGCCTTAGACCGCTCGGCCACGCTACCGACATTGGCGCATCTCCGCCAATAATTGGATAGACCCCCTTCCTCACCTGTTGATCTGGTCCCTTGTTTATCCCATGGTTACTTCGCCTCATATTTAGAAATAATTGTTGTTACGCTTCTTTGTTCATAAATATTAAACTCCCTAATGCTAAACCTCAAAAAATGACTTTACTTTGTGTGTCATGTTGTTCATGTGATATTCAGTGTGTAGTACTGGGGGAAGCGTTACCTGAGAGGAAAGCCACCCGTTTCTGTTTTTATTTTTTAACAGTTCAACTGTGCCATATGACATGAGTTAATATCGTGTATGTGGTAGCGCTCTCCAGTTAAGGTGGTGTTTTCATTGAGCCAACGCTGGGTTGCCAGTGAGAGTGTTGTTGACTTGTGAGTTCATATCAAAACACAATGATTTACTTTAGATTTGCCCCTCTTCAGATCAACAGTAGAATTGTGTAAAATTACCTTTCTTCATTTTCATCACAAAACGTTTCAGGCATTTATATTTTGGCATAATGTGTTGGTCTCAGTACACTTAAGCAGAACAAATCGATTTGCCTAGTCGTGGTATAGAAGCTGTCTTTGGAATCAGTAACACCAGCTCCCCCTGTGGGATGGCACTAAAGCAGAGGCGAAACACAACAGAACACTTGTCTGTACACACAGTATGTATCTGGATTTCTTTTTTTAAATTACCATTACTTAAGACTAGTTGGAACACAACAAAATCTCACCTGGCAGCGGTGGGATTCGAACCCACGCCCCCGAAGAGACTGGAGCCTTAATCCAGCGCCTTAGACCGCTCGGCCACGCTACCGATATACTGCCATTACCACAAAGAATTGGACAGACTCCGCTCCCTCACCTTTCAACGTTTGTGAGTTTATATCAAAACAGAATGATTTACTTGTGATTCGCTCCTCTTCAGATCAACAGCAGAATTGTCACTTTCTTCATTTTCATCACAAAACATTTGTTAAAAAAATGTTTCATGACGGCCCAGGCAATGAGGGGGTAGCTGGTGATTAGCTTCTTGAGAATAGAATTGGCAGCGGTGGGATTCGAACCCACGCCCCCAAAGACACTGGAGCCTTTGCGAAATGTTGTGGAAGCTGTCTTTGGAATCAGTAACACCAGCTGCCCCTATGGGATGGCACGAAAGCAGTGGCGAAACTCAATTGAACACTGGATTTCATTTTTTTACAGTACTGTGGCAGGACAAAACGGCCAGGATTCTCTGGTTGTTTATTCTTCTTCTGGACACAAACTTCCAACACATTTCCCCACACAGCCTCCATATATACCCTCATCATACCTCTGGGTGAGAGGCCACACGTCCCAAGTGCCCACAACATTACCATTATTTATGACATTAGTTGGAACTCAACAAAATCTCACTTGGCAGCGGTGGGATTCGAACCCACGCCCCCGAAGAGACTGGAGCCTTAATCCAGCGCCTTAGACCGCTCGGCCACGCTACCGATATACTGCCACAACCACAAAGAATTGGACAGACTCCGCTCCCTCACCTTTCAACGCTACACCTACCAATACTCTGAAGTGCCTCAGTTCTCGACCACAATCCGTTCCAGACGGCCGTTCGAGAAGTGAATTGTTCGAAATCTCAAGTGTTAGAAATCTGAATCGATTTTTCCCATTACAATGAATGGAAAAACAAACAATGCATTCCAAGCCTTAAAATAGGCTTTTGTAGGAGTGAATGTAGAGTGTCTGCTGCAGGTGCGCTGTTCCTCTATGTGTGTGGCCGCTGCATGTGGGAGGGGTTGCAGAGTGAGCGACGTCTCTCCAGAAGTGAAGAGGTGCCCGGTGCGTGTCCAGCTCTGAATGTGCGCTTCTGTGCAGTTTGGCTGTGACAAAGTCATAAACCAAGTAACGCTCTGTCTGAGACGCGCCACATCCCTGTCCCAGCTCCAGCCCACAACAGGACATCAAACCCTGGAGTGCGCGCTCCAGCCTCGGAGGTGTGGAGAGCGAGCACCTCTCCTGTGACACTCTACCACGGTCCAGTGCAGAGACAGAAAAGGTTTTACACCTCAATATGAAGAAAAAACAGTCACTAAATGTAGCTAACGGGACACGTCTGCATACAGAGGCTGTGTTGTACACAATAACAAAGCGCGTCATGGGTCAGCTGATCGGTCCGCGCACGTTATGTTTTTTCCGGCTTATTTCGGGGGCGTTTGAGTTCTGGATTTACGTTCGAAATCCAAAGCAAAAAAAATCTCGAAATTTTTGTTAGAATTCCGAGACGTTCCAAAACTGAGGCACCACTGTATTTAAATAATGACCACTGGCAGCAGCGGGATTCGAACCCACGACCCCAAGGGTACTGGTGCCTGACAATGTTGGAGTGTTGGCCAATTGCATTTCTCCTTTTTCAACATCCGCCACCAATCGCTGTCTCTGCTCTCTAAGCTGCTACATAATTTGACCAATCAGGAGCGAGCAGAGGACGCAACAAAGTGGTAAAGCGACATGTTACGTCAAGGGAGGCGGACACATTCATTACTGTACGGAGCTCTCGTCGTCAAAAGTTAAGCAATATGGTATTTACTCATTCATGGCAGGATGATAATGCATAAAAATAACTTAACAGTTCAACTATGCCGTATGACATGAGGTAATATCGTGTATGTGGTAGCGCTCTCCAGTTAAGGTGGTGTTTTCATTGAGCCAACGTTGGGTTGCCAGTGAGAGTGTTGTTGACTTGTGAGTTCATATCAAAACACAATGATTTACTTTAGATTTGCTCCTCTTCAGATCAACAGTAAAATTGTGTAAAATTACCTTTCTTCATTTTCATCACAAAACGTTTCAGGCATTTATATTTTGGCATAATGTGTTGGTCTCAGTACACTTAAGCAGAACAAATCGATTTGCCTCGTCGTGGTATAGAAGCTGTCTTTGGAATCAGTAACACCAGCTCCCCCTGTGGGATGGCACTAAAGCAGAGGCGAAACACAACAGAACACTTGTCTGTTGACACAGCATGTATCTGGATTTCATTTTTTACAGTAACTTTATTTACGACTTTGGTCGGAACTCATCAAAAACCCGCTTGGCAGCGGTGGGATTCGAACCCACGCCTCCTAAAAGACTGGAGCCTAAATCCAGCGCCTTAGACCGCTCGGCCACGCTACCGACATTGGCGCATCTCCGCCAATAATTGGATAGACCCCCTTCCTCACCTGTTGATCTGGTCCCTTGTTTATCCCATGGTTACTTCGCCTCATATTTAGAAATAATTGTTGTTACGCTTCTTTGTTCATAAATATTAAACTCCCTAATGCTAAACCTCAAAAAATGACTTTACTTTGTGTGTCATGTTGTTCATGTGATATTCAGTGTGTAGTACTGGGGGAAGCGTTACCTGAGAGGAAAGCCACCCGTTTCTGTTTTTATTTTTTAACAGTTCAACTGTGCCATATGACATGAGTTAATATCGTGTATGTGGTAGCGCTCTCCAGTTAAGGTGGTGTTTTCATTGAGCCAACGCTGGGTTGCCAGTGAGAGTGTTGTTGACTTGTGAGTTCATATCAAAACACAATGATTTACTTTAGATTTGCCCCTCTTCAGATCAACAGTAGAATTGTGTAAAATTACCTTTCTTCATTTTCATCACAAAACGTTTCAGGCATTTATATTTTGGCATAATGTGTTGGTCTCAGTACACTTAAGCAGAACAAATCGATTTGCCTAGTCGTGGTATAGAAGCTGTCTTTGGAATCAGTAACACCAGCTCCCCCTGTGGGATGGCACTAAAGCAGAGGCGAAACACAACAGAACACTTGTCTGTACACACAGTATGTATCTGGATTTCTTTTTTTAAATTACCATTACTTAAGACTAGTTGGAACACAACAAAATCTCACCTGGCAGCGGTGGGATTCGAACCCACGCCCCCGAAGAGACTGGAGCCTTAATCCAGCGCCTTAGACCGCTCGGCCACGCTACCGATATACTGCCATTACCACAAAGAATTGGACAGACTCCGCTCCCTCACCTTTCAACGTTTGTGAGTTTATATCAAAACAGAATGATTTACTTGTGATTCGCTCCTCTTCAGATCAACAGCAGAATTGTCACTTTCTTCATTTTCATCACAAAACATTTGTTAAAAAAATGTTTCATGACGGCCCAGGCAATGAGGGGGTAGCTGGTGATTAGCTTCTTGAGAATAGAATTGGCAGCGGTGGGATTCGAACCCACGCCCCCAAAGACACTGGAGCCTTTGCGAAATGTTGTGGAAGCTGTCTTTGGAATCAGTAACACCAGCTGCCCCTATGGGATGGCACGAAAGCAGTGGCGAAACTCAATTGAACACTGGATTTCATTTTTTTACAGTACTGTGGCAGGACAAAACGGCCAGGATTCTCTGGTTGTTTATTCTTCTTCTGGACACAAACTTCCAACACATTTCCCCACACAGCCTCCATATATACCCTCATCATACCTCTGGGTGAGAGGCCACACGTCCCAAGTGCCCACAACATTACCATTATTTATGACATTAGTTGGAACTCAACGAAATCTCACTTGGCAGCGGTGGGACTCGAACCCACGCCCCCGAAGAGACTGGAGCCTTAATCCAGCGCCTTAGACCGCTCGGCCACGCTACCGATATACTGCCACTACCACAAAGAATTGGACAGACTCCGCTCCCTCACCTTTCAACGCTACACCTACCAATACTCTGAAGTGCCTCAGTTCTCGACCACAATCCGTTCCAGACGGCCGTTCGAGAAGTGAATTGTTCGAAATCTCAAGTGTTAGAAATCTGAATGGATTTTTCCCATTACAATGAATGGAAAAACAAACAATGCATTCCAAGCCTTAAAATAGGCTTTTGTAGGAGTGAATGTAGAGTGTCTGCTGCAGGTGCGCTGTTCCTCTATGTGTGTGGCCGCTGCATGTGGGAGGGGTTGCCGAGTGAGTGACGTCTCTCCAGAAGTGAAGAGGTGCCCGGTGCGTGTCCAGCTGTGAATGTGCGCTTATGTGCAGTTTGGCTGTGACAAAGTCATAAACCAAGTAACGCTCTGTCCGAGACGCGCCACATCCCTGTCCCAGCTCCAGCCCACAACAGGACATCAAACCCTGGAGTGCGCGCTCCAGCCTCGGAGGTGTGGAGAGCGAGCACCTCTCCTGTGACACTCTACCACGGTCCAGTGCGGAGACAGGAAAGATTTTACACCTCAATATGAAGAAAAAACAGTCACTAAATGGAGCTAACGGGACACGTCTGCAGACAGAGGCTGTGTTGTACACAATAACAAAGCGCGTCGTGGGTCAGCTGATCGGTCCGCACACGTTATGTTTTTTCCGGCTTATTTCTGGGGCGTTTGAGTTCTGGATTTACGTTCGAAATCCAAAGCAAAAAAAATCTAGAAATTTTTGTTAGAATTCCGAGACATTCCAAAACTGAGGCACCACTGTATTTAAATAATGACAACTGGCAGCAGCGGGATTCGAACCCACAACCCCAAGGGTACTGGTGCCTGACAATGTTGGAGTGTTGGCCAATTGCATTTCTCCTTTTTCAACATTCGCCACCAATCCCTGCTCTCTAAGATGCTACATAATTTGACCAATCAGGAGCGAGCAGATGACGCAACAAAGTGGTAAAGCGACATGTTACGTCAAGGGAGGCGGACACATTCATTACTGTACGGAGCTCTCGTCGTCAGAAGTTAAGCAATATGGTATTTACTCATTCATGGCAGGATGATAATGCATAAAAATAACTTAACAGTTCAACTATGCCGTATGACATGAGGTAATATCGTGTATGTGGTAGCGCTCTCCAGTTAAGGTGGTGTTTTCATTGAGCCAACGCTGGGTTGCCAGTGAGAGTGTTGTTGACTTGTGAGTTCATATCAAAACACAATGATTTACTTTAGATTTGCTCCTCTTCAGATCAACAGTAGAATTGTGTAAAAAAAAAAATCGATTTGCCTAGTCGTAGTATAGAAGCCGTCTTTGGAATCAGTAACACCAGCTCCCCCTGTGGGATGGCACTAAAGCAGAGGCGAAACACAACAGAACACTTGTCTGTTGACACAGCATGTATCTGGATTTCATTTTTTACAGTACCATTATTTACGACTTTGGTCGGAACTCATCAAAAACCCGCTTGGCAGCGGTGGGATTCGAACCCACGCCTCCAAAGAGACTGGAGCCTAAATCCAGCGCCTTAGACCGCTCGGCCACGCTACCGATATTGGCACATTTCCGCCAATAATTGGATAGACTTCCTTCCTCACCTGTTGATCTGGTCCCTTGTTTATCCCATGGTTACTTCGCCTCATATTTAGAAATAATTGTTGTTACGCTTCTTTGTTCTTAAATATTAAACTCCCTAATGCTAAACCTCAAAAAATAACTTTACTTTGTGTGTCATGTTGTTCATGTGATATTCAGTGTGCAGTACTGGGGGAAGCGTTACCTGAGAGGAAAGCCACCCGTTTCCGTTTTTATTTTTTAACGGTTCAACTGTGCCATATGACATGAGTTAATATCGTGTATGTGGTAGCGCTCTCCAGTTAAGGTGGTGTTTTCATTGAGCCAACGTTGGGTTGCCAGTGAGAGTGTTGTTGACTTGTGAGTTCATATCAAAACACAATGATTTACTTTAGATTTGCTCCTCTTCAGATCAACAGTAGAATTGTGTAAAATTACCTTTGTTCATTTTCATCACAAAACGTTTCAGGCATTTATATTTTGGCATAATGTGTTGGTCTCAGTAGACTTAAGCAGAACAAATCGATTTGCCTAGTCGTGTTATAGAAGCTGTCTTTGGAATCAGTAACACCAGCTCCCCCTGTGGGATGGCACTAAAGCAGAGGCGAAACACAACAGAACACTTGTCTGTTGACACAGCATGTATCTGGATTTCATTTTTTTTAATTACCATTACTTAAGACTAGTTGGAACACAACAAAATCTCACTTGGCAGCGGTGGGATTCGAACCCACGCCTCCTAAGAGACTGGAGCCTTAATCCAGCGCCTTAGACCGCTCGGCCACGCTACCGATATACTGCCATTACCACAAAGAATTGGACAGACTCCGCTCCCTCACCTTTCAACGCTTGTGAGTTTATATCAAAACAGAATGATTTACTTGTGATTCGCTCCTCTTCAGATCAACAGCAGAATTGTCACTTTCTTCATTTTCATCACAAAACATTTGTTAAAAAAATGTTTCATGACGGCCCAGGCAATGAGGGGGTAGCTGGTGATTAGCTTCATGAGAATAGAATTTGCAGCGGTGGGATTCGAACCCACGCCCCCGAAGAGACTGGAGCCTTAATCCAGCGCCTTAGACCGCTCGGCCACGCTACCGATATACTGCCATTACCACAAAGAATTGGACAGACTCCGCTCCCTCACCTTTCAACGCTTGTGAGTTTATATCAAAACAGAATGATTTACTTGTGATTCGCTCCTCTTCAGATCAACAGCAGAATTGTCACTTTCTTCATTTTCATCACAAAACATTTGTTAAAAAAATGTTTCATGACGGCCCAGGCAATGAGGGGGTAGCTGGTGATTAGCTTCATGAGAATAGAATTTGCAGCGGTGGGATTCGAACCCACGCCCCCAAAGACACTGGAGCCTTTGCGAAATGTTGTGGAAGCTGTCTTTGGAATCAGTAACACCAGCTGCCCCTATGGGATGGCACGAAAGCAGTGGCGAAATTCAGTTGAACACTGGATTTCATTTTTTTTACAATACCATTATTTATGATTTTAGTTGGAAGTCAAGAAAATCTCACTTGGCGGCGGCCACGCCCCCAAAGAGACAGGAGACTTAATCCAACGCCTTAGACCGCTCGGCCACGCTACCGATATTACTACTCTTCCATGAAGAATCGGAAAGACTCCTCCCCTTTCGCCTATTGTGAGTTTATATCAGAATGATTTACTTGTGATTCGCTCTTCTTCAGATCAACAGTAGAATTGTGTAAAATTACCTTTCTTCATTTTCATCACAAAACATTTGGTTCATGGCGATCACGCTACCGATAATATATCTAGAAATAATTGTTGTTACGCTCCTTTGTTCTTCAATATTTAAGTCCCTAACGCTAAACCCCACCCTCCAAAAAACAAGAAATGAGATCTGGCTGTCGACTTTCTGGTGGGAAACAGATCAGGAGACAAGACTATTATTACCATGATAATCTTTGAATATATGCTTTATTGTGTGCAATGACAAAGTTGAAGGCCAGAATACACATTACAGGATTTACAAATATTGGCTTTGTTAAAAAGGGACGACGACTTGTGCCAGCAACATTGTTGAATGTTCGATTAGCGTCTTTCGCTTCATAATGCATTGGTCAGCAGCGGGACTCAAAAGGAAACCAAATCACAGCCACTGCAGTAGAGGATGGGCACAGTGGTGACTGAAGAACCAGGACAGGAAGCATTCCAGGTTTTGGGTTCTGCATCTTGGCAACAACAAGGTGATGATTCCGAATGTCCGGCCTGTGATCATTCATTTGTGGCTGAGGGGAAGAGAAGGGTCAGAAACTACTGTTCATGTTTACGTTCTGACAAGCTGAAGACTCTACCTGGTGCTTCCTGTGAGGAGGGTTCAGTTGCTGCCGGGGCTCCGGAACCTTCTGCTCATGAGGGCAGAAGAAATTGTGAGTCTCAAAGTATTGTGTAGAAATAAATTGTGTAGAAATTTCCTGACTAATCTCCAGTTTAAATAATGAAGCAAGCAGCTTATATCTGAACTTGTCTTTTCCTTTTAAATGAGCCAGAATGAGTTTTCCAATGTAACACAACAGTTTTTGTCTTCCACAGAGCCGCTGGATTAAACTCTGCATATAATAAAAAATAATGTGTCATTCATGACCTCTATGACTGGAATAATGGACATTGCCTGGTCCACTTTGCCCCAGTGACACACAATCCTCTTTCTATTGAAGCACAGACAAGAGGTGCATCAGCAGGGGAAGTTCTATACATGGTTAGTGCGCTCTTGTTTCCCCCTCCACTCAGATTTCACCCGACCAAAACACACTAAACATGGGCAGTGAGCATATGACTTAGCCAGAGCGTAAGCATCAGCCCGCCACAACTGAGCCAAGAAGAATCGCTACATCTGTTATGTATCACTCATCGAAGGGCACCAGTGGGATTTGAACCCATGGCCCAAAAGAGAACTCCAGTTGTAGGAATCCAAAAGAAAGGTTTGACTAAAACTAACCTGCTTGTGGAGCAGGGCTCTCTGAGGAACCTGCTGCTGGAGCTTCAGTAGGTGTTTCTGCAGGTGGTGTTGTGCCCGTAGATGGCGCTAGATCTGGTGTTGCTTCTGCAGGTGGCGCTAGATCTGGTGTTGCTTCTGCAGGTGGCGCTGGATCTGGTGTTGCTTCTGCAGGTGGCGCAGCCTCTGTTGGAGGAACGGCTGCAGCCTCATCACTTGCTTGAGGAGCTGCTGGGGCTTCGCCATCTGCTGGTTTTGCACCATCACCCTCAGCTGGGGTCTGATCTGGAAGTGTTTCACTGTCCTCCGCTACTTTACCATTCTCGCTGGCAGCACCTGACAGGACAAGAGGTCCTCAGTGAGCACTGCGTTTGAGAGACTGAAGCGTGAACAAGTCGCTTTTTACATGTAAAATGTAAATCCATACATTCTGATAAATAGTTTTCATTCCTTGAGTCTGATCCTCAAGTGATGTTTTGGTGAGGTTCGTTTTCTGTAGTTGCTAATTATGACATGTAAAAAGTTGACAGTTACCTGAGCATTTGTATTTATAAGGCCTTGTTCATGAGGGTTTTAATTGTGCTCAGGTTCATCTCCACGTTCTTTGGCATTGCTGAACATTTCCATTCATACAGTGATTCTTACACAAAAACAGTCGTTTGGCAGCGGTGGGATTCGAACCCACGCCCCCGAAGAGACTGGAGCCTTAATCCAGCGCCTTAGACCGCTCGGCCACGCTACCACGCACGAGCGCTACTACACACGTTTCCAGTGGCATTTCTGACGGTGTCGTATGCTACTTCCGGGTCTGATTGGCGCAGTGGATGCCGGTGTTTGTAGTCACTGAACATCTATTTCCTCGTCGGTGGAAAGTGCCTCCGAATCCTTCACTTGAAGTTCATCTCACTCTTTAAATTCCCGATTGTCCCGACAGGAGACACTTCATTCTGTTCTGACTCATGCGCCCATAATTATGACTGTATTCAGTTTAGATTTCAATCTTTCCTTTAATAACATAACGCACGAGTTGCTTTAGGATTTTGTTCTTCCATCGCTTTTTCATACCTCACGAATTCACTTGACATATTACATCGCCCTCTTGTGTTCCACTTGACCGATACTTCGTCAGTGAAATTCATCAATCGTCTTTTTAATTTGGGGGAATAATAATAATATAATAAAACTGCAATAAATAAAATAAATACTACAATTACTACATAATAAACATAAATGTACACATTTTTTCCGTTTTGCTGCTTTGGTCCTGATTGTCAATATGTCATTATTTTAGCCTTTTTGTCACTAGAAGACATAGTTTTTATTTGATTTAATTCACTCCTACAAATACTATATATTAAAAAGCAATAATTCGACGAACACTTCACGTCTTTATTCGCACGAGTGGTTCGGTTGATGGATTCAGTCGCTGTGAATGTTGTTTTCAAATGTTCAAATGACTCAAATGAATAAACAGACGCATCTCTTTGAATTACTAATGCTGGAAAGAAAAGATAACGTTGATGGCATCTAGTATGGAATGGATAATTGCAGAACTGATATAATTTTGGCATCAGCTCAGTTATGCAGTGACAGTTTTTGAATAATTAAATACCCCACAGGGAGACACCGCCACTGTTGTGTTGTGTGTTTCTAGGTCACTGTTTTATTTGTCTTTCCAGCACCTTTCTGTTTCCCCCTTAATGATTGAAAGGCGAGAGGAACACTGAGAAACCACACGTGGCCACTGAGTGAATCTTTAAACAGAGTTCACCTTCTCCTGACCTCCACTGACACCAGCACTTTCATGTGATGGAAAAGGAAGCGTTTGGGAAGGCTGCAAAATTTGGTTTAGTTTCAACCTTTTTTTAAGTGATTATTTTTTATTTATTTAGCCATTTTTACTATCTCACATTACTGTGTTCATGACTATCCCATGTGATTGGGAAATATACCAAAGAAAACCAGGAAATATAAGGGCAAACTATGAACAACAAATCAAAAGGCAAATATGTGAATCAGACGCAGACATCCACAACACTCATTTGACTTGTGAGTAGCTTTGACACCACTGGACAATGAAACAGTAAATATGGTTCCATAAATATGATCACCGTGTTCTACACTTACTAAACACACAATGACTTAGCCGGGCACATTTTAACTTTGAGGACGAACGCATTTAACTTTAAGTGTGTTCTACTGTGTAGCGCAGTCATACAGTAGCTGACCCACATTGACAAAGCAGCGTCTCGGTTTCCTACTGAAACTGAAGACCGTCACCAAATCTCCTCTCCTGCTTCATCCTCTCCCTGTGACACCAATTTTAGGACGCAAAGTTCCAAGACAAATACGGAAAGTTCAACTTTTTCAAGGAGGGGAAATCGATATACTTAAATTTTGATAAGGCAACCCTAGAAGTGCGCAGCATGAAATAAACAAATAATTAATAATTGTAATGTGAATAATGAAATAGTAAATCACAACTTGAATCAACAAGACTAAGATGTCTCAGAGGAACTTAAAAATCAAATATTTAAACTGCATTATTGGTCAACCACTGAAAACTACATGCTCCATTACTAGCTTTCCTCAATATTTTATTTTTATAGTTCCCATTCTTCGAATATGTTCTTTAAATTTAAAAAGTTTCACACTCCCAAAGACTAGGGCATTTTGATGATGTTGGGAAAATATTTCTGGTTCGTTCACCTGTGGTACTGGCTCCGTTGCTCTCCTCTGGTTTGGTTCTGGGTCTGGTTGTATCCACAGCTGAGGTTTGGGAGCTAGTGGAGCAGCCCATTCTGTCCGGGGCCAACAGCAGACCGGCTTTTACAGGTGGAAGGTGAAACTTTGGAGCGCCAGAGCCCGGAGTAGTTGACGGGCATAGATGTCAAAAGCTCCCCTGGAGACAGAGACCACACGTTGATAGATTCCTTCAGTTACGTGCGTAATTACGCGCCATTGTTGTTCTTCGGAACCGCTCCCTGGTTTCTGTGTTGTAGTTTCGCGTTGCCAAACACCGTGTCGCGCAGGTGAAATGTTGACCTGAGATGTTTACTGGGACTCGTGCTGTTTCCAAGTGGCCAGGACTCACAGTCCTCGTGAACTTTCAGAGGAGAGCGTCACCTGCCGCCCGTGTACGGAACTACAGTCATGTGAGGGCAAAGGAGCCACAGCATCGCAGTGCAGACCATGAAGAAAAGAAACGTGACAACAGCTTGTTCATGCCGCGAATCGCCTACTTGAATTACAAGCGTTGATGAGAATTCAGGTTTCTGTCAAAGGCCTCAGATTCTCGGTTGCTGTTTTTTTTACCCAATTGCAAACGTTGGCAATATTGTTCTATAGGAATGTTTTCTTTATAGTGTACCGTGTTTTTTCTTGCAATAATTGGGGGAACTACTGTGTTGAACAACAACAACAATGACAACAACATCAACAATAATAATATGTGGTCATTTGTTTTATTACATTTAAACTGACCTTTTTTTCTGCAGCAAACAAAGGTATTTCAGAAATTTGGGATGATCATAATAATCATATCATATTACAAGGCAATGAATTGAAAAATAAAATTCACATATATATTACAACAATGTACATTATCAACACCATTCGGAATGTTACACTAGGGTTGCTCGTAATTCTCCATAATGGAACTAAATAAGACGTTGCGCAATCTGACAATGTGTATTTACCTTCATCTCTATATAACTTCAGATTTATGGATGAATGGAAAATAATTGAATTGAACGAGCCAAAAAGCTTTTTGCAGATATACACGCTCTGAACACTGAAACGTACATTTCAAACAACTTATCTACATATCAACAATAACATCAATTTGCATGGCTAATGACTGAATGTCTTTTAATTGATGAAAACGTTTAGAATTTAAGAGTCGGACATATCACATGCGCAGGAGTGTTGTGCGCATCAGGGCGACTGAAAGCAGCGCGGTGCACGCCGGGACTTCCTTTCTCTCCGAGGCCATATTGGAGTAAACCCAGTAAGTCCCGCTCCGTGTTTCTGAACAAAATTCACCTGCATTAAAGCACGTTTCCGGCCCAAAACACTAACGCCCGTCTTCCCTTCACCGTCTTCTCTCTCTCAGGGTGGCCTGGTCCGGACGCAAACCGCAAACATGGTGGCTGCCAAGAAAACGGTGCGTACCGCCTGCTCGACACGCTGTCGGCCGGAGCTACTTCACGTGGAGTCCGGTCAGAGCCGGGGCCTGCTCGCCGCCTCTCGCTTATAGACTCGGGACCAGGCACAGACTCGTGGCAATCTACTCCAGACGTTTTTATTCGATCGGTTGTTCTAGTTTCCAATGGTCTTCGCGAGCATGGATGTCATCGGCTCTGACTAACTGAGCGCTGCTAACGCTAAGAGCGGTATCAGCTACGTCAACTATGTGTTGGACTTGATCGCTTTGATCGCTGCAAGTGCTGCTTGTCGAGGCGTCGTTTCTGATGTCACCGTGAATGTTTCCAGAAAAAGTCGATGGAGTCCATCAACTCCAGACTTCAGCTGGTGATGAAGAGTGGAAAGTACGTCCTGGGCTACAAACAGTCTCTGAAGATGATCCGTCAGGGGAAAGCCAAGCTGGTCATCCTGGCCAACAACTGTCCTGCCCTCAGGTGAATGTCTAGGAGTCACGCTTTTTCTATGTTGAGCTACACCTCTGCTCCGTGCTTTGCATAACTTCATGAGCCCAAACCTTCATTGTTGACAGCTCTTACGTTTCGTCTGATCCTAGCATGTGCTAAATGGAAGTTTTCACCAGAAGCATTGACATTTGTGGTGTCTCTAGTTGAACAATTGTTGGTTTAGTGCAGGGATCCACTACATTAATGTGTATTCTCCTTTATAATCTGATTTATCTTAGTACAATTATGTATAAACTAAGGGCCTGCCTCGACTCAAATTTAGCAAGGTAGATGTGCTTTTTTTTCAGGGAGGGGGATATATTGGAGTAAGTTGGGTAACATAATGTGGAATGAAGATTTTGGT
The DNA here is from genome assembly GCF_027744825.2 of Synchiropus splendidus. Taxonomy (NCBI): domain Eukaryota; kingdom Metazoa; phylum Chordata; class Actinopteri; order Syngnathiformes; family Callionymidae; genus Synchiropus; species Synchiropus splendidus. The sequence continues at coordinate 13,335,439 of NC_071337.1, forward strand.
CTGAATTCAGGCATGAGCCATTTAACACCCTGATTTTAGGGTGGACAGATGTGCGGTCATAATGCTGTGTATATATAAAAAATACAATTGAAGATAGTGCCGGTGTTTCAAATTGCATTGAATATTTTTTGTATTTTCAGATGGTGAATATCCAAAATCCTGCATTTACATGAGGCATAAATATGCATAGGCTTTTTGACTTTCATGTCACTCTGAAAATTTTATCTTGTCATTTTACTACTGTATGTGTGAGCACAAGTTGATCTGGAAGGACTCAGATCTGCAACAGAAGCACTGCTACGCTTGAGCTCAGTGTAACCCTCTTACACTGGTGTCAAGTGTTTTCTGGTGGAGATTTTGGATTAGTGGATGAACAACAGCATCACATTGGTTAAATTAAATTTGAGTTACAACAGCGTCTGAGCAAAGGCCTGCTCCTTCATTTTACCAATGTTTTGGTGACAGTTGTCTAATATTTCCCTTGATATTGGTTTTAACCCAAGAAACAGAACATGCCACATGAAACATTCTTTCCAAAATATAGATGTAGATTCGTGTGATGTCTGTGAGCTTGTTATTTAGCACTTTCACTGGATGATAACTTCATGTCGTCCGTCCAGGAAATCTGAGGTGGAGTATTACGCCATGTTGGCCAAGACTGGTGTCCATCACTACAGTGGCAACAACATCGAGCTGGGAACAGCCTGCGGTAAATACTTCAGGGTGTGCACACTGGCCATCATTGATCCTGGTGAGTCCCTCGCCCCTGAAACACCACTTCACTCCGAGCGTCCTCCAAGTCCTTGTTTGACTCGGTGCTTTTATTCTGCTCCGCAGGCGATTCTGACATCATCAGGAGCATGCCAGATCAGCAGCAGCAGGCTCAGTAGAGCTGGAATTGTTATAAATAAAGTTGGTGTTAAAACAACATGCAGCTGTCGTCCGTTTGCGCAGTGTCCAGTAGGGGTCAGCACTGTCCCTCTGGAGCCGAGACTGCAGGGGTTTCATCTTTGCTAAGAGCTGGTATGGTCAACAATGGTTGGAGCTTGTGTAAGCAGTGTGCCAGCAGTATTACCAAGTTCTCCTTAAACCCTCGTGATCCAGCAACAAGGCTTGTCAGCTGCGCGTCCAAATTACGCAACTGTGATCTTCCAGAATGTTCCTCCTCACTTACATAAAGCCTCGTCTGCTGAAGCAGCGGCGCCGGGGTCATGATCAAGTGTGGACCGGCCGCTTTCATGGGAATTAAAGGCTTTGAAGGGAGACCGCGGTCATCTGCTACTCGTGTTGGACGAGTCGATCACAGACCAGACAGACTTGATTACAGTCTTCGAACTGTTGAGCAACGCTGACGTCGGCAGTCGGGATGATGCTGGATGTCACGTCGCAGCAGAATCGGCTTCACATCCACCGTCTTTACATGCGATTAAAGATTCCTCCTGACGCCACTCGACACTAAAGCCCTAGTGGACATGGAGTTTAAATGAAATAATTGAATATCTATCGGATATGGATCCAGCAGTGTTTTTTTTTTCTCTGTGAAAGCTCCAAGGAGTGATTTTCACTGACTTCATTTTTTTTCTCGCCCAAAATGCGACTTATATCATGTGACCAATTAAAAACTGAGGTAGTTGTGCCTTCAGTTCCTCTCCTGATGGTGAAACAGTCCTTTTTGAGGCCGGTGTGTCTCAGAAAATGATGAAATACTTTACATTGCACTGGTTTATGCAAAAAAAATGTTAAAAATGGGGAAAATTAACAACCTCTAGAAAACATGTCCCGATTCTTGGAAAATCTTTTTGTCTCCTGTCAAACAATCTTGCAGCGCAACTTAACATTCCTGTTTCAGTAGCGTTATTGCGACAGCTGCATTTCAACCAAAATCTCCCCATTGTGGGACAAGATCAAGACAATTGAATCGACGATGTTTCAGGACTGAAAGCCACATCTTACTCAATGTTCACCCTCACACACACTCGCTTCAACAGTTGTGTTTCCTGGCAGTTACGTTGGGCAAGTCCTGTGTAACTAGCATATTCCATGGACTAGGGTCGTTTTGAAGTGAGCACTTCCAAACAAGCGGGTATTGATCCCATGTTGTGGAGCAGAATTATTATTATTTTTTAATCATTATTGTACTGTTTAAGTTTGCGAAAAATCTTTTTAGCAACACATTTTTCAACATTGATGAAGTCAGAGAGTAGGTGAGTGGGTGTCAGAGGTCAGGGGAGCAAATAATCCATCTACGTTCCTGAAGGTAGTAATTCCAGCATGGAAATGGGAGAGTGCTGTTCAGCCTGGCGACAACCTGGTCTCCACACGCTTAAGCAAAATTCCTTTGTCCAACCTATGGCTGGAACAAACCCACCCACCATCAGCCTCTTTCCAGCGGAGGAGTGCTGACAGTGGAGTCCTTCAGCAGGAAGTTGTGCACGCTCTCAGTCAAAGACATCAGTCCTACACGCCTTTCAGTCTTTGGGGGAATCTCCAGAATCTGTCTGTGCCCAGTCAGTAGATTCCAGCAAACACTCAAACATTGTGACCTTAATCTCAAGGACCTGAAGGGACCTTCATCTTAAGGCCTCCAAAAGCTCACAGCAGCTCCATGTTCTTGGCTGGACCGGGATGTCCCCAGGAGTCCAAGCAAGCGGCAATGTGCTCGATGCGATTAGACCCTCTGGCACCCCTCACTTCCAGCCTTTGAACAGGCTCCTCACCACGGGCCTGTTAGGAACCTCCATGATGATGGACTTCTAGGTTACAGCTCTCATACTGAGAGATCAGGAAGGTGAGCCAGTTCCTGCTGCATTGTTGGACCATCACAGTCTTAGTGAGGAGAGCAGTCAGAATAATGTTAGAGCTGGACTGAGCCACGGAGTCAGTTTCTGTGGTTGCTGCTGATTTAGAGGTTCTGTAAGTCCTCTTCGCACTCGGTGGAATTCTGTCTGTGGCATTAAAACATTCCCTTGTCTCTGTTCATTTTTGTTTTTTACCATATGCTTCGACACTAACTAGTGAGGAGGGCGCTCCAGAGTGCGTGCTCACCCCTGCTCATGGCTGCGACCTCCTGTGGAAAGTCTTGTGGAAAAGTTCCTCATCTTTTGGACTCGGGCATCAGCTGTCCCATCAAAAGTAGCTGGTACATGAATAACAAATAGCAACTAACAATTGTTTAGCTAACAAAAATGTTTAGCTATTGCAGCTATCACATTCACTGAGAGCAGAAAACATCAACTAAACCAAAGCGATAAGGGAGACGTAAACACTGCATGTTTCCATCGTGTACTGTAGCCTGTTAAAACTAGACAATTTTTCAATTCCCATCACTCAAGGGTCACATGCTTCCACCAAATATTCACGAAAAGTCTCGTCTTTCTCTGACAACATCAGGTGACCTTCACGTTACCTCTGTGTTTTTCAGGCTCGGCACCAACCCTGCCGTGTGATGCCGGAGCTCAAATGTTCATTGTTCCTCTGCTTCCCCGCCCGCCGGGTCACAGATATAAACCCTTCCATCACCCATGCTTTGACCCACTTTTCCACTTGATGCTTCACTAAGCTGTTTTCTTGATTCCCAATTAGATGGAGGGAAATCATCCCCGCTCATCTCTCCACGTGCCGCGGGAACACAGAACCAGGGCGACCTCTCGGACCCGGGAAGAACCAGATTAGATCTTAATGACTGGGCCTTTAGCGTGCGGCTGCTTTTCCCCCCTGTTTTGACTTTGAGTGCCTTGACTCCAACGTTGTTCAGTAAATCCACAGATGTTTTGGCACAGAACTGCTGGCTCAGTTCATTCCTGAACTGGCACATGAGCGGTGCTGACGTCAAATAGTAGTTGGGACGCTGTAAAATGAATGCGTTTCCTCCTGTCATCTCTTAAATGGCCTTTTCTCTCCTACCCCTCAACATTTATGACAGATTTACTGGCACAGAGGAGTCGATGATGTCCCTCCTATGACAATAACTTCCTGAAAAAATGTCTTAATACATGTATGACAATTGCATCCTTTCCGTTAGTTTGAATCTAAATTTTGAAAACCTTGCAACCAACAATGATGCAGCTCTGATGAGGATCAGCTCCGCTGTGTTGGAGACCATGTTTCCCAGCCAGAACAGAGGGGGAGCATGAGGCTGACTGCAGTATGGGTCACAAAAAAGAACTGCTGGAGATGAACCTTCACCTTTGCTCACACGCTTTGGGTCACAAATGAAAGAACAGTGTATACAGGTGGCTGTAGTTGGTTTTCCTCACACTGTGGTGGGACTCTCTCTTGTGGACCGGGTGAGAGTCAACCGAGAGGCTCGGAGTCGATCGAAACACACTGGAAGAGTTTCAGTGACCTGGATGTTCCTGGATATCCCTGGTTCTAGCATGTTCTTGGGGTGGAGCCACAACATCGGTTGACCTGATGGAAGTTTCTGGAGAGGAAAGACTGAGCCTCTTTGCTTCATCTGCTGCCCCCACGACCCGACCTTGGATGAGTGGAGGATAACAGATGGAGGGATATTTTTAACTCCTTTCAAATGCTGTGGCATTAGATTAGATGTTCTTTATTTCCTATAACATTGATGACTTAGTCATCAGCTAAGCAGCTGCAACTTCGAAGATCTGCCACTTTAGGAACTCTGCATCCTCCCCTATGCCATGCCACATTCATCTAACATACTTTCACTGACCTTCTATCACGAGCTACATGTGGCCTGCGGGCCATGACTTTGAAATTGATGATCCACTGGTGGATGAGGGAGCCAGAGAATCGCCTGCGTGAAGAATTGATCTTCCATTTGTGACATTCATCCCTCAGTGTCACTGCAGCACGGGACACAATCGATCGTCCGCCAAACATCCAAGTGAACGCATCAGTTCTCTAGATCACATGCTGTTTTCAGGTCAAGCTGCGTTCTGTTGCGTTCTACCAGACACTAAACAGAACGTGACCTACTTGTTCCTGAACCGTCTGATTCCAGCGGTGGAAAGTAGGTGAGCGCATCGCTGTGCGACTCAAGGTATTTATTCCCTACAAATCCTGCCTCATCTGGTTCATCCTGGGAGACGGAGGCCAATCTCAGCAGCACAGAATTTCAGCTGACGGTCGAAGCTTGACCCACTGCTGCTGCTTATGGTGTTCTTTTTCTGGTGTGTGTGTGTGTATTTTCGTTACTGACGTTTCGACACTGACATCTCTGCTCAGCATTTCAATTTTGCTCTGCAAGCGCCTCATGAGCTTAGCAAACAGCATCATCTCACGAAGCCGCATGTTACAACTAAAGGGCTGCCAGCAACATCAGCTGTGCTGTGAGATTCTACTCTTATTCTTTGCTTGATAATAGTCCACCAACTATAACCATAATAAGGTAGATTAAAATTAAACATAAATCCCAAATTGAAATGGGTCAGTAAAATCTATTGACAGCTCATTGCTAAAAGCTTGCGTCACAGATACAAGTTTGTGCTTGTTTGTTTATTTTCTGGCAAAACAGCCCAGATTTTTCTAATATCAAATCTGAGTTCTGATTATTATCATTATTATAGCATGCTAGCTAATGCTTAGCTCGACAAAAGCCCCTCTATCCTGAGCATCTCACAACAAAGGAGTCCGTGAAATATGCTAACACTTTAAGCTAACTTGCTATGCTACGCTGATCCTCACACCTGCGCTTCAGACGTGAGTGAATCATGTGACCTTCAGTCAACAGCTGGATTCGCCAGGCGCTGATAACAGTGTGGCTGTTGAGCAGAATGTTAGCAAGGTCACACCAGCCATCAAAGCGACGTCACACTAACACCATTTCTTTATTGACTTTTATTCAGCAGATGTGACAAGAAGAGCTGATGCAAAACCAACAAACGCTTCACGCGGCGACACATGATGAAAGAGCCGACTCAGCGGACTCAGTCCTGTCTCCGTCACACGTTTGTGTCACACATGACAAGGTGAAGCGCAGCTAGCACGGCACAAACCCTGACCTTAAGCTGCCTCTTTTTGTTGGATTTGCAAAAGCGGAGGTCATAGTTCACAGAAGGACGACGATTTCGGAGGCAGCAGTCACAACTACAGTTGTTAGTATCAAACAGATGAATGCTTCTTCCAGATTTACTAAGTCGTGATACACTTTTGCATAGATTGAAGGACAAAGTGGATCATCGCAGGAATGGTTGACTTCATTGATGCTAAGCTAAGCAACGTTTCCAAATCCCTCCGAGCAAATGCGACACTGGTTCATGGCATGAAGCCAAACTGCACCTGAAGCAATACACAACAAATGAAGAAGCAAAACATCATCTCTGACGTAAGGTGCATATGGGACACACACACATTAATTTTACACTGATGTCACACACCAGGTCTGATACATCAACATGAAGTATTTTCAGCCTGTTTTCTACATTTAACCGTCATTGTGAGCTGTTGCAGTGCACTATGGGACTATTATGAAGTTGAAGAGATGGCAGTACATTTAGCATACTGGTGCTGACATGTCATACCCATGCTCATGTCTCATTCGCTGCATCTAAAAGAATTGTAGAAGAGAGGGCAGAGAGGGTTTTCAAAATTAACCACCAGATTTTAAAACTTTTTAATAATCATTTGCTGGCTCAGAAATTTTCTAGCGTTCACACACACACACACACACAGATATGTGCTTATTAATTACACTGGAGTCGTGTGGACGTAAAGGAAACAGCTGTACATCATCTTAGTTGCCATCAGTCCAGCTGCTCAGTAACACTAACACATCCATATTAAAAAAAAAATTCAGGGATAGACAAGAAAAAGGTAGAAAATGAATTCTCCTTGTTGTTGTTCCTGCAGGGCTGCTGTTTGTTACTGCTCATCACAGAGGCCTCCGTGGCTGAGTTCCACTCAGAATATCACTGCTGAAGTTTAACATAGTGGTTAAAACATGGGGCCACTACAGTCCCCACTTTTATCTCCAATTTACTCCAACTTCAACTCCAGATAGTGTCGACTTCTGAGCCTAAATGGAACTCAGACACACACTGGCGAGACTGAAGAGCCCCCTGCAGGACGAACTCCATAACAGGTTGATGCGTCACTAGTAGTCTCATCTTTTTCTCTCTGTTTTTCACTCTTACATACAAAAAAATTCATACAAAAATACCCAACATTACATTCGAAGTGGGGTTTTTCTGGAAAAAAAGTGCTCTTGCATAATCAAATCCTTTTTTTTTTTTTTTAGCTAAACACAAGGTCACAGGGGGAATTCACAGTATTTGGGGGTTAACAGTTGTTGGCCGGAGTGCAGCACCATCTCCTCCAGGGAACCACTGAGGAGGGACAAAGTGTTCAAGAGTTTAGATGCTGCCAGGAGGGGAGGGGTAGGAGCCTTTCAGTCCTTGAAGAGAGGACGACAATATGTCACAAAGAAAGGTTGGGAGTGAGGGGGGCGCTCGGCGGAGCACAAACACTGGCTCGATGAGGCGCTAATCTAATCTAGAGTTGGCCAAGCTAAGACTTTCTCGCTTTTCACAAGGTTCCGGGCGTCGTCCGGGGCTGTGGGAAGATGGATGGACGGATGTTTGGACGACGCTCACGCCTCCATGTACTGGGGCGGCGGCTCTTTCGGAGGGATGGCCACCGCTTCCTCGTATGGTGGCAGCAGAACCTGGAAAACAGGGCATTGTTACTGTGGTGTTCATTCGGCTGTATATTGACAAGATCCTATATTAGTATATATTGTTTTCCTTTTTACCACTGCGTATTCGAATTGCAAGGACTGTAATGCAGCAGAGATCTTTTAAATAATGAACAGAATTACAATTTCTATCGTAAGGTTAAGGTATTTTTGTTTGTATTTACATGTGATCACCATTAGATACTTTTATTTTTCATATACTTTTTCAGTCCAGTGATCATGACCAAAGAACCTGGTCTTTTCTTCTGAAGTGCAGCATCAATGGGTCTCTTTATAAATTACATTCTAAATAAAATATTAATGGAAACAATAATAAGAAATATAGTCATTCTTCAGGTCATTAAAGCAACATTTCTTCATGTAAAATTTGTTGGTTGTTTCAATCGCTTAATGTAAAGACTATAATTTAAAGTATACAAATTAAACACTATAAAATTATTTATTTTTTCCCAAAATTCCGTTTTTGTCATTGGTGGGGGGGATTTATCTTTCTTGTTTTGATTTGTATGAATTCTGTTTTATAACTCTCCACTTTTGGAGCACCTCCACCAAGCAGCAGTCACTGCTCAGAACACTGCATGAGCCTCTGCTCCTGGGAGGATCTGACGCTGAATACGATGCTGCATGCTGCATCAGCACTACACACAATAGGATAATACTAGCGCCCCCTACTCCATGTAAACCTGACCCTCTGTCAGGCTCTCTCGCGGCCAGCAGAAAAGTTGAGTTTCATTTGTGTGTGGAGTGCAAGTCACAAGGTGGAGTGTAAGTTGTAACAGTAATGCGACTACTGAACAGTAATGCGTGACATTACCACTGCTCAGACAAATGTAATCTGATTACAGTAATGTAATATATAGTAATATAATATAACAGATAATAATAATAATAATTCACATAAGTAAATTGTGTTTTGTTAGATTTTGATGAAATCCTTGCACTTGCGGTCATCACTGTTTTTCAATTGAATTGAATACATGCTGCAGTTAGTCTGAATCTGAATGGTCCTGGTGGCGCTACTTTCTGCTGTTGCCCTTTCAGACCAAGTCAAATGATGCTGGAAGAGACAATCAGCTTTGCAGTCTGGATTCCCATCACTTTCTCTTAGCTCTAAACAGCGTTATAAAACCAGCACTGCTGCTAATTCCGGGTGATAGAGGCAGGGATGGGCCGGGGCAGGGGGGTGAATATGCTCCGAGGGGATGAAATTGTGAAGCGGGCAGGGAAGCCCTGCGAGCACATCACAGCAAAGATTGGAAATGAAGCGGACATGCAGACAATTACGTAACAAGTACAAACGAAGAGAGGACAGCGGACAGAGATATATGGAGGAGGGGAGGCGGAGAGCTGATGGGAAGAGAGCAACTCGTGCATTTTAATGGATTTTTTTTTTTTTTTTATAAAAGCAGATCAACCACTGAATGTTTGAGTCCATTTAGACCCACTGCTGCTTTTAAATGGTAAAAATAGAAACAGTATTCATCCAGAGCCGCGTTCACTGAGAGGGAAAACACGGAAGACTTCACTCATGCTTCCTCATTCGCCGCGAGCTCCAGCTTTCTTTAAAAGTTACGACACAAGTTTTAAACTTGCAGACGTAACAATGCACAATTTTACAGAAATATCCACCGCTACTCTATTACCTCGCCGCTACTCCATCACCATAAACTGCTGGCTTATGAAAGCTCCAGCATGACGTTAGTGTAACTCATTTTTATGTGCAGGCATCAAGTACTAGCAGTTAAACAAGACAGCTTGAACTGTGATGGCTGAGCCTCTCACCCAGTTTCTGCGTGAGAGTCCACACACACTGTAAAAACAACTCATTTTGACAGTTTGTACTGACAATACAGTTCTTTTGGTCACAGGTGAGAGTCACACTGCTCTTTTGGCTCGGCCACTCTTCATGACTGTAGCTGCTGCACAACTCTGGCTCTCAGTCTCACACTCATCTACAAGTAGGACAAGATATTTCATTGTCGTTCATATGTTGTATTTACAGTTGAACCAGCACTGGCCAAAACGGACACAGGGTTTATTTATTAGTTTTAGTCTGACCTCATGGTGGCCACTGAAACACAGGCAAAGGGTCACATATTGCCCCCGGGCCGCACTTTGCCCAGGTCTTTGTTACATGATTCTCATCTGGATTCCCAATCGATAGTTTCTACTAAATAACCTGCTTCTAGAATTCCTACCAGCCATCACTATTCCTATTTTTGGACACCATCAGATCAAATTCCCTTAATTGATCCCAAAAGGAAAAACTACTAGGTGATTACAAAACGTTAAAGACACGATGGAAATAGAAATATAATCACAAATAGGTTTCCTTAAAACCACAAGATGAGATTAACCGTTTCAAAGTCCTGGTGGCCGCTCTATCACAATCGTTGTTTGTCAAGGGCATTTGTTGACAAAGCTGCGAAGCATCACCCGCAGCCAGACACGAGGCGACGACAACAAGATGGAAGAGGAGCGAGATGGTGGCGAGGGGAGGACAGATTATTTCATGTATCAGCGTATCACAGGATTATAGCGGGCAGATTAATGGAAACAGTGACCATGTTAAAGCCGCTCGCAATCCCATGAGTCACCGTCGAGAGGAAAGCAGGATCAACCGAACAGATTCCCGACCATGCTAGTGCTGCAATGTCACTTTTCTGAGCGGCGGAAATCTGATAAGGCCATGACCAGGCAGGCACCGAATAATTACTGTTATCTATTTCGATGGGGTTTAATGGGGACTCTGCTTGTCGACTTCTTTATCTCGATCAGGGTTTCCTGAAATCCATGACCTGCAGTGGTCACTACCTCTGAAGACTGCAAGAAGTGTGTTAGGAACAAACAAAACAGGAAAGCATGATGAAAGCACAAATGGAAGGTGTCGGACAAACGTGACACTGAAACTATTACAGTGATTCCTCGCTCTCTCCCCATTAACCTCGCCCTTTATTTAAGGGCACATCGATTGATTTCAACTTGAACATATGTGAGCGCTGTAGCAGCTCTGTCCTTGAGCCGCGCCGCTGCGGGTCACATGTGTGGGCTCACCATGGTGTCGTTGGTGGTGACATAAACCAGAACCTCCGTCGTCCCCCGTCCACTCACGTATCTGTAGCAGTTCCACACGCAGCCAATCAGGTAGGCCTGAACAAAGACACACAACACTTTCCATTATTACACAAGCCTCCATCGTTCATCGCAGTCCGGCATGTTGACAGCAGAGGTGCATCATATTGCGACTTGATAAAGTGTGCAGCCGAATAATTAAACGTCAAATGTTCTTTATGGATGATGTGTCCTTGTCGCTGTGGTGCGGTTCGGCTCAAAGGTCCCGCTAGAGCTGAGGTTTGTTTTTTGACTTGGCTGCGACACAAGGAGGTTCATTGTGTGCCTATGAGTCTGTGCTTAGCGTGCTAAGTGGACACCTCTGCCAGCTCCACAGACAAAGCACCAAGTCAAGCCACATCATCACCGAGTGTGAGGCGGCTCTGCACACGTGTTGGTTACATCAAGAGGGTCGGGGAAAGATTTCCACTGCTGCGATGAACAAAGTAGCCCCTTCATGTTACTCAATTCATTCTACTCAAACATCAAATGGACCAAGTTTAGACAGCATTATGCTCTTTCATACTTGCTCTCTTGCTTTTTGCGCCAGTTTCCTGCACGTCTTGCCAAGTGCAGTCAGCTGGAGGCTTTTGGCTGCAGCTGGAACTTCTGCACGTGCAGCGACTGCGCAGACCTTTCTGTCACCTCTACAGGTTTCATATACTAATGTAAGTGAGCAATTTAGGGGAATTTAATCTTGTTTACGTATATCTCTAAAACAGTCCAGTGACCAAATGAGAAATGACTTCTGTAAATTACTAAGAGCTTTATCCTCTCAGCGAAAATTTGGAGGTCAACAAAAAGAAGCTTCACAGTCCACTGAAAACAGGAGGGTGTCACTGCACAAGCAGACGCCAGCCCTCAGTAGTACGGCATTATTTTTATGTCAGAACACAACCCCTTCTTTGGGTATAAAGTGAAATTAAAGATGGACTCAGGATGAATGATGGTCCAGACAGGCCCAATCTGTTGTTACAGCACTGACAGTGGTCCAGAATCTTATCAGAGCGCTAGTTTGTGGCATCACTACAGCTCTCTGCCCTGGGCAAGGCGAGTGTGTCTCCGTTTTCTTCCTCTGTCCGCATCATAAAACCTGATCTCTGCCTTCGCCTATCTGCGAAGGATGTTTCCAATTCGAGCTTGAAGAAGATGCAACTTGATTCGATTGTACAGTCGACTGCAACTTTGTGTCCCAAGTCGTCCCACAGCCCTGGAGTGAAGCTGCGTCTGGAAAATCAACCATGCATTCAGAGGGAATGAGCTTGACAGGAATCAGTTTCCTGTTGTTCCAAGCTCTGCTGCTCTCCGACTGTGGAGTCACGTCACGCAGAAGATGGATCATGGAAATGGGAAATTACTCATTATAGACGCCATATGGCTGACCAGCCTATGAAATGGGCTCAGTGTCAAAGTGAGTGAGCTCATTTGCCACATGATGGATTTGTTTATAAATAGCCTCAAAGTTGAACACATGACAAACACTGACAGTGTGTGTTATCTGACAATGTGTGGTGTGATATAACGCGGGTAGTTTTAGAACGTCCATGTCTGATTGTTCCAGGTATGTTGTTTTACTGGAGCGAGTTATGTTAGTTTCTGTAGCCATGGCTGTGAGGATCTAAACACAGAGAGCTAATGAATGAATGGTGAGGCTTCATGAAACAGTGTACTCATTCAAAGAACAGAACACCTATCCAAATCAGAAAAATGCAGATTTTAGTAGTCTGTGTGGTCAGCAACTCCGTATGTACTCTTCATATCTCTGCTTCGTATCCACTCTTCATAAATGTGCTTCGTGTTGCCTATTCATATCGCCGCTTTGTATCGCCTCTTCGTATCACCACTTCATATCACTGCTTTGTATTCCAGCTTGTATCGCCTCTTTTTAGGTGGAGGTTACATTCTCTTACACAGAAATCCCATCCCCTGAATCTGACTTTGCCTCTCATGATCCGTTTGTTACTGAGCATTTTAACATCATCCTGTTACTGGACTAGGCTGATAAAAATAAGTTGTGCCTTCATGGTTACATACATTCACTTTAAATTGAGCTTGGAGATTAGTGTGTGTGAACGCGCATCACTCATCTCACCTTGAATGAAAGGATGCAGCCGATGAAGAGCAGGACTGCGAAGACTAGGCACATGTTGTTGGTGGACATAATGTCCTCTTTGTAAGGGAACGTTCCTGGCTGGAAGGAGATGGAACAAATGTTTGGAGGCAACTATCACATCAACAATTTCTTTGACAAGGTAAATGATTCCAGTGTTTTATATTCAGAAGCCAAACATGTGCTTGGATGTACTTGTGGCCTCACCAGCTGCTGCAGGTAGTCCTGCACCGTGTTCGGGTAAACCACCACACTAATGGCCACCAGAGTGTTAAGGGCAAAGTCGAAGATTTGGTAGCAGAAGAACGGAATGATCCAAGCCGCATGTTGCTGTGCAAGGCAAAGTAAAAAAAAAAAAAACATCAGATTGGACTCTGACACAATAGGAATGCTCATTTTAGCACCTTACCTTGTAGGCGCCGTACGTTGCCATGCCACATATAAGAATCATGAGGAGGGAAATAGCGGTGGCTATACAGATATCTGCAAGGCAAAACAACAACTTGAGAAAAATAGATTACCAGAACACGTAATTTCACCGGAATCCCTCACGTAACTCAGTCTTTTTTTGGACACAAGGATTGCACCGAAGAAAGTACCTTATTCAATGGCTATTTTTAGATGCCAATCTGTTTTGGACAACACATGATCAGCACGAGGATAAATGTTATGCAAGGAGCGCTAAATGGGGCTAAACATTACAGCAATCTCAGATTACTGCTAATTGACCAGACATTTGTCAGTATCGCTGCAGACACTCAGCGCTGTGACTCACACAGATTATTTGATGTCCAGAGGAGAAGCACAAGTGGTCGCGTGTGTCATTGTTTGTGTAGTTTTCAGTTGGATTTAACCTGATTCAGACTAAATTGTGCGCAGTGGACAATTTGACAAGAAGAAGCAGGGGAAGAAAACAAGTATAATAATAAAAAGCTATTCATATACTAACAGAAGCATAAATAAAACCAACAAAGGATTTAAGAATACAATGAATCAATTAATTCACATGTTAACCCCATGTTTATATGAACTCATTTTTGAATGAGCTAAAGAAGAAAAGAGAGAGAGACTGCTATAAAATAACATTATCATGTCAATATTTCACAAAAATGCATTTAAATTCAATTAAATGTGTGTTGTTTTTAACATTACCGTATTCTATTGTCAGATACAACTAAATTGATGATGTTTTATATATGATGTCAGAAATGATTCTCATACAAATGTGTGTCCACAATTTAAGAACATATATTCAAAAATACTCCACATTTCAATGTTAACCTTTGAATAGCAGAGGTAGATCAATGGTGTAATGTTGGTTATGCTAGGGTGTTGCTGTTGACCCCTGGGTTTTAGTGTTGACCCCTGTCCACTGCTCCAATATATCTACTGTTATGTCTTGCATATTAACAGACACAAGGATTTCAAAATTTCCATTTCACGTATGAAGAACAAATGCATGTTGCCATGGATACGGTCTGCATGCAACATGCACATTGATACTGGCTGAATTGACACTGTGATAAATTCCAGGAGAATGATGGCGCTTGACCCTTAACATGAAGGCAGAAACCCACGTTGACAAGTCTACAAGTCCAAACAGCTGCAAACAGAGTGCTGCATGTATCGTTGACTTTCAAAAAAAAGCAGAGACAGGCCATGACTGTAAGGTACAAGCACTGACACCGGAGACATTTATCTCAGGCGTTAACAAGCCCAGCCGATCAAGACGGCCGTCATAATTCTAGGGAGAATTAGAGCAGTCGCTCTGAATCAGAATGGCCAGTGGTCTGTGTCCTTCCACAGGCGACTGTGATGGTGATCGCCGCCGCAGGCCACGCGCTGAAAATACACATGCACTCTGACTTGTTCTCTCAGCAGCAGCATGCTTAGCTGTGTGTGTGCTGAGGGCAGCATTCTGGAAAAAAAGCAGCTATGTGGCCAAAGAAGATTTTACAGCAGCAGACAGAACACAGAATTTGTCGCATTTATCCACTCAAAATTGGATCCATCCTTTTCTCTCACACATTCTCAGCCAGTTAGGATCGAGGGGGTTCAACTCAGCAAAGCAGTGCAAGTGATGGACCAGGAACGTCTTTGTCAGAACACCAGTCTATCACAGAGCCCGTGTACACAATCACAAATATACACACGAAGGACTGGACACATCTACACTAATCAATGAACTGTGAGAGGAAACATGAGCACCTAAAAAGACTATGTTACACACTGAATGAAAATCAGTATTAGAAAATGTATTTCTCTGTACTAAAAACGGTGTCACACTCACTCGCGTCATCCATGACGTCGATGTCTGTTCCGAGCTCCGAACTGGTGAGGTGGTACCGGTACTGGACGGGATCATTGAGTGCCGACAGTAAGATGAGTAGGACGACTGCATTGATGAGCTGAGAAGAAAAACAAACAATGGTGGAGATCGCATCACATTGTTACTTTTGAATCCAGAAAGTAGAACCATTAACTTTTTTTGTATTGTATCTTTTTAATATTCAAGATTTGAAATCTACATTGCTTTTCATTGCAGTGCCTTGAAACTTCAGTGAGAATATGCAGATCTCAGATCAGTGGATGTTTAAAGCCAACGATCCTCCTGGTAAAATGAGTAAAAAGTTACATTGGAGCGTGTTGTAATGTACTACTGTGCTACATTCTGCTTGAGTCTCAAACACAGACCGTGGGATAAAGTACTATAAATATCTAGCATAGGTAAACCAAAATAATATTGAAAAAATGAATAACAAAGGACTGCACATACCATAACACACATAACATATGTATTAAATAGCAAATAAAAAAATCCATATGGCAGTCTACGTAACAAAGCAAAATGTAGCTGTATATGTATAAAACCTCATAAATGAATCCACAATTCTAGTGTTGTCGTCAAGATTGCGTGGAGACCAGAGCAAACGACCAAGACCAACTATTGGTTTGTTCCAATGACAGCATTTCAGTTCTGGATTTACTTTGAAAAAATGACCCCTGTTTCTTTCGCAGTAAGAAATAAACATGTGTGTCTACATGACTAATAGACACCCGCTCAGTATTGGTCTTGGTCTTGATCTAGCCCCCCTCTTAGGTCTTGTTGTCAATGTCTGTGTACGCTGCGCTCAACACTACAGTATTCCACCACTACAGACAGAGGCAAAATTCAAGCTGCGTCACGAAATGCAAGATACTGTAAAAACAAAATGTAGCAAAACCATTTCAGACTCGAACGATACATAAAAACAGTGATCCTCTTGTGAATAACTTGCAACTGCCATCAGCCATCACAATGGAGAGAGTTCAACAACATGTCAGGGTGAGGCATGATGGTGCTTTAATAACAGTCACTTGCATTTCTTTAGCCACACACTTCAGTTTGTTTGAAATCACATGGTAAAACGGCCATACATCCAAACTGTCAAGTAAAGATGTGTATATAAATAGTTAAATCTATTATCTGTTATGTGTTTTAATACTCATCATTGACAATAAATAGTTTCCAGACAGTAAAACAGATGAAGTGAACAAGTCACAGTTCTCGTATGTCGCCTGTCCTCCGGAGGAACTCGGAGGAGACCGGCTGAAGTGAGTGTGGCTCGCTCATGGAAGTCGGGGATTGACCGGGATTACCATCATTCCACCTGCACTACTGCCTTCTAAAAACGGAACTCTATAATTACCGCGTAATTCGGGTCAAATGCGGAACCAAGCCAAGGAGGGACAAAACATCCCAAATGTTTGCGGCGCAACAAAGAGGGCAGGAATGTGCTGCTCCTGCCCTTTTGGCGTCGTTTAACGAAGAAATGCGGTTCAATTCAACCAACGAATTTGTTATGTCGGTCATCTTTTACACTGAAGACGTCGTCATTTACACGGCGGAGAGTGGAAACAATTGAGGATTAGCTTGGGGTAGCTGAAGTAGCGGTGCGCGTGACGTCACCAATTCATGTTTTTTATTCTGTTTTTCTCCATTGTTGTGGCGTGTTTCATGGCGGAGATGCTAAAATGCCGGACTCACCATGTACCATATTCCCAGGATAATGGTGCCGGTCCGGACATGGCAGCACAGGCAGCAGCTCGTCGAGTACCACCGGTCCCACGGTGAAATCATCATGGATCAACCTGCTAGCCCGGTCCACTATTCACATGAAGCCTCGCCGGGGTCCAAACTGGCTCGGGTTCGGCGTCAAACTACGCTAGAAACGGGTCTGGGAAGCGTCTGTCGTCCGGCGTCGATGGTTCCGTATTGAGAGTCCAGAAGTACACCGTCGTTAATCTGGCCGGAGTCACGTGACCGCCGGGACGGCAACGCATAATC
Organism: Synchiropus splendidus; assembly: GCF_027744825.2. NCBI lineage: Eukaryota > Metazoa > Chordata > Actinopteri > Syngnathiformes > Callionymidae > Synchiropus > Synchiropus splendidus. The sequence goes on from NC_071337.1 coordinate 13,352,650, forward strand.
TCAGGGAATATTCCATCTCGTCCAAACAGTAAACAAGCGGCTCACAAAGTTCTTGCTATTCGAGGACATACAAATATTTTGAAGTAAATATTTGTAATTCAATGATTATTTTAATAAAGAAAAGCATGGCAACTATGCATTTATCATTCACTTTGACATAATAGATACATTTAAAATGTTCAATGTTAGAAATTATTATTATCATTATTGTTATTTTACAAGCTTTTCCATATAAGAACATGAATTTTGGACCCTATATTGTAGTTTTATTTAACTGAATGTGTCTGCCAGAGTCAAGGGCGGGAGGATGGTTCCATGTTCAGATGGGGGGATTTGACTTCCTGCCCAGGAGGGAAGAGAGTTTAAATAAAATTCCGGGCTGGTAGATTTTTCTGAGGAGCCATTGTAGTCATTTCGAAGACTCAAACTCATAGGTATTTTGGTGCTGTGGACTTTATTAATACTTAATTATCGTGGAGAAGTTATTTATCCCGTGTAATATATGCAATATTTGGAGCCGATACAGTTTCAAGTTCAACTTGTGCTGAGGGAAATCTAGATCTAAATCTACATATAAAACATGAAATGAAGTGACAAGTGATCAAGGGGTTTAGGTCGAAACAATGACCACTATTAAATAAATAAAAAACAATGTCTATCTCTGCCATGAAGGTGAAGAGCGAGAGAGAGCCAGAGATTTTGGGTGATTAAAAAGCTGATAATCCTTCATGAGCGGAGGGATGGGCAGGGATGAGGAGGAGGTAGAGGTCAGGCGGTGTAAGCGTGTCACGGGACTACAGCAGCACATTGACTGTGCCAGTGGTTCAACCCCACGAGGGTCAATAAGACCAGCTTGTCACTGGATCTCTGGCTGACACAGATCCTGACCGACATGCAATATAGTATTTGACTCTCCAATTCCAACGTTCAATACCGAATGGCATCAGATGCTCTCATCATCAGTTTGACTTGTCAACACAGGAGACATTTTAGTTCATTATTACACCGTTATATATTGACATTGGCTGAGTACGAGACTCGATTCTAAAAAGTGGAATCACAGCTTTTCTGAAGACACATTTTAAACACTTGCTTTATTAATTTAACAGTAAAAAGTTTACAATTCTGGTAGCCAAAGGAACATTTCACATTATCGATCGGCACATTTTTACCCATTTAAATAGATACCAACTTAAAAACCAATATAAAAATCATGCAAGCAAAATCACGCGCTAGAAATGTACAATTACTTGGAATTTTCCAAATTCTCCAAAAACTATAAACACAACTACATGTTAATACAATTAAATTCATTTTTACAGCCTGTGTTAGAGTCACGTTGATTCCATTTTTTATTTATTTTACAGTTCACATTCGAAATAAAACAGTAAAAACAATCAGTTGACATCTAGTGGAGTAGTCTTCTGCACAGTGCATGAATCACGTGGGAAAACAGCCCTTAAAAGTCTGGAAATATGGCGCAGACTTTTACACAAGATTGAGGAAAATAAAGCACAAGATTTTTAGATAGTTACTGATAATTGTTAAACAAACGTTTGGCAGTTCACTGGTTAGCGTGAGCAAATATTGGGACGGTACGACGGCGTAATGCGTTTGTCTCGCAGCGCTCAAAACCTTACAGTGACACCTGCTGTCCAGTTACTGCTACTGCACAAGGAAGTAAATACATGCAGAATTCTAAGTCTGTACATTCAGTGTCATCGTCTAAAATAAATATAGCTGCTTCAAATTTCGCTATCAAAATGAGGCTGGGATGTTGATATGGACAGTATGAATGGATTTATATGACCAGTAAACTAGCTAAATGTGTGTAAAATCCTCTTATGCAATAGTTTAGGTAGGTTAGCAGAGTTTTCTTTCTTTTGCCAAAGTAAGAGTTTACACATCTGTCACTCACCAAACAAATAAAAACTCAATTTAAGACAATAAGTTTGAGTATGCTGCATATTAATAAATAACATTTCCTTCATTGAGTGAAGCTGCCACTTATTTATAGGGAGCAATAACTGTACAAATCTACAGCTATGGAACTCTAACAAAAATATAGTTCTACCTTCATTTTTTTTGACATCAGCTTCTAAAATCACCACTCACCCCTTCTCTATTCTACTTCCTGACCTTTTTACAAATCAATTTAGGCTGGGATTTGTGTTGAAATATTGACTTTAAGACAGCGATTTTCAACTTCATACTGTATCATCTAGTTCAGAATGTGACTGCTACTTTCTGAGGTAAACACTAAACCCAAGTGAGAAATAAGACAAAAGAGCTTAATGGGAGTATTGAGAATCAAAGTCTGGGAACTACATGCTGAATATTTTTCCACCCGTGAAGTTGCCTGACAAGTGGACCCAAACTTAAAGAAGACAACGTAATCCTGCCTCACTCTGTGAATTTCCTGTACACTCTCCCGGCAAAGGTTCTAAAGAGCAGTTCGAGGGATTAAAAAACATTTTCTGTAAACAAAATAAAGCATCCTATCCTTAAAAAGAGGAAACATGTGGTACAATAAAAAAAATGTTTTTAAAAAATATATAGCAAACCATTTTAGGGAGGTCACATACATCTTGGCTTAAGAAGAAATTAACCCATTTTAAAAATATGAACATGTACCCCCAAAATAGTGCAAATTATTGACGTTTTCAGTCCACAGGACCTGATTAATTTGTTTGATATATAAAAGTAGATGATATTGACTGTTTCTTTATGGGTCAGTGATGTTCAGCAGGAGAAGAAAAGACCTGTTTGTTATTGCATGTGACACGTTAATCTACTGTTTGCATAATGTTGCTCTGGACCTGCACTGTGCTGTGTCCTTTCTGAACTACTTCTTCTTCTTCTTTGTCTTCAGGGCAGGTTGAGGTGGCTCAACAGGCAGCTTCTCTGAAGAAGAAGAAACGATGACCATGCATGAATGACGATTTGATATCTGGGAACTAAACCGTTGTGGTCCCAACTTACTGTGAGTGGACTGCACAGCTGGAGGCTCTGGAGGTGGTCTTGGTGCTGCACTGACCATGGTGCTCAACATCTGGAATCAAGTTTAAGATGATAAACAATACCTTCTTATTCTAACTCAACATGGTTGACAACCACAGTCTACTGTACCTTACCCCTGTCAACCTTGTGTTACCTCATCTCTTGATAACCGCCACACTCACCTCAGGTGAAGCCTCCATGTCAGTCCTCTTCTTCTTTCTTCTCCTCCTTGATTTGGCCGCTGCATCTTTTTCTTCCTCCTGCACAACAATTCCACAGCTACTTTCAAAGGCAATATGCTCATTGCTATTTTGTCCCCATGGGGGCAGCACTGCTTCAACTCAAGTGTACGAAGGCAAGACACGTCATTTCTTAATGACAAACTGGTTTGGCGAACACGTTTCACATGCTTTGGCCATCACCCTAAACAACAATGGTCGGTGACAGAAGTGGTCAGACCGGCTACTCAACATATGAGCAAGATATTCAGAAGGTTATAAAATAAATGAGCCAGAACTTTTTTGGTGACGCAACGGTCTGGTCAACTTTGATGTTGAAGTGAGACCAATGCAAAAAGCGAGCAAAACCTGAATTATAATAACACTTGAAGAAAACAGTTACATCTCCTACTATTTATGGATGCAACAACATTATGAAAAAAATATTTCTATTCATTTAATTCCAAGTAGTGAAAAAAATAAAAATTGGGGGGATGACGCCCCAGAATTGGGGGGAAAAATGTTGTAATGTCGGACCACAGACAAAGAAGATTAGGGGGAAAGGTTCAGTTACAATGTAAAATCTGAATATAAAATCAATAACATGTCATATGATTCATTTATTTGACACTATTCCTCTATCCAGAAATAAATCACTTGATGATGAATGAGAGCGTGAGAGAATCACACCTTGGTGGTGGCAGGTTGACTCATTGGCATCTTGGTCGCTGAAGGGTCCTCGTAGTTCCCCCAATACTCAGCCGGAGCATTCCAGTCTGAGCTGGTGTCCATGGAAACCACTCCATCTGAGGTAAATAATTACATTTACTGTACTCTTTCATAGGTAAAGGTAGGACACACAGACACCACCGTACACACACAGAACAGGGTAAAACACTCACATATATATCACTTGCACCTCTCAACAAACACATTTCCAAAACAATGGAGCAAATTTGACAAAAACAGTGATTTATATTACACAGAAAAACGTGAAGAAATTCATTTTTGGAAGTAAATTTAGAAACTTTTAAACCTACTGTTGAACTATGAATTCGAAGACAGTTACTTTGTGAGTCATGTAAATCAGTATTAATAATTTTATACATAAAATGTTGAGAAGAAAAACTGCCATGTGTTTAAATGTGTATTCATATTTCCACTTGCAGCCAGCTCTAGCCATTATATGGATGATCCCTCACAGATATCACCTCTTCACTAACAGTAGAAGAACAGTGAAGCCACAAGCCCCTCAATTTGGGTGATCAATCTACTCACTCAGTGCCGACCAGTCATCGTCAACGCCTCGCTGGCTTGACCACTGAAACTCCACTGCAGTTGTCCTGGAGTCTAAGGCACGACAGAGAAGAGTGCGACGGCTGTTAATGTCGACTCCATAGATTTGTCATAGCAGCGAGCTAACCTGCGGGGTTTATCGTCGAGAATGAGACGGGGTTGAGGTCTGACTTCTTCATGCCGTGTGTGCCAGTCCGCACTGTGGGAGGAGACAACAAACAAAACATTTTTGAATGCAATTATCAGTTCACTTTATTACCTTAACTTTTGCGGCAAACATTGTACCTGGTTTCTCCTGTGCTTCAGACGGAGCCTTGAACTTTGGAGCCGAAGGGTTAGAGCCACTTTTAGCCCCTTCTGTTGGGCCGACACGGGCCGAACCCTTAGAGGAAACATCAATCCACCCTCCATCGTTGTTGTCAGTAGCCTCAGCTCTTCTGCTGGTCGGCACTAAGAGAACAAGATCATTTTAGTGGCACACAATTTGGATGCATACTACAGAGGTTCCCTGTCCACTGTTACCATGTGTCACAATGTCCCTTAACTTCAGTCCTTATGCAGACTTCATTAAAAACAGTGGTAATTGCAGTAATTGTGTCACTGGTCAGCTCGCACGAAACTTGTGAAACAGTTGAGCACAGTAAATTCAGCCAACCAGTGCAACAACATTTTCTATACTTCATAAAAAATCAAAGGGGGCACCAATTTGGTATTTTTATTTCAGCTTCAGTAGTTTTTTGCAGCCTGTCTGTAGTGGAGACAACACAACTCTGCTCTTACCAAAGTGGACGTTAGCAGGGTTCTTATTTTTGTTCTTAGCCACAGAAGCCTCGGGCAGGATCTTGCCAGGAACCCCCCCTCCGTGACTGACAGATGTTTCTGAGTTCTTGTCCTTCCTGCGCTGCTGCCTCCTTTCCCGACTACTGACTTTGGTTTCCCACGCACCTGGAGAACACAACCACACGGCAGCAGTGCAGATGTCAAGCCACAATGAACGACAAGTGAGCAGGTCCAAAACAGCTCTTGGCTGGTTTCACTTTACCTTCATCGTGTGATCTCCCACTGTTTGTAGACACAGGCTGGACAAGTTTGACTTCAGTTTTGGTTTTTGTGCTCTCCTTTTTCACCTGCGTTGCTGCTGCTGCTGCTGCGGCAGCTGCTTTCGGTGCTTTTGGTGCTGCTGCCTAAGGAGACCAATAAAGTGAGAGCCGACAGCTTTTTAACCATGTACTTAATGTGATGACGATGGACGCCACAGAATGTCATCATTGTGAAGTTGCAAATGAATGTGATAACAACCTGACAGTTTTTAATGCGCTTGTCAACACACATCATGAAACGCTGTGGTCTGTTTACCCACAAGGCGGCTGTTTCAGGAGACTGCAGGTGCTCTTACAAACCTTAGCAGCCCTGGTCAGAGGGGGCTTCTTGGAAACCACTTCAGGGGCTTTGACAGGATGCTGTGCTATGGTCGCTGGTTGTCCATTTGAAAGAACTTTCTGTGAAGACAGGTGTACAAACAGGATTATAAAACTCCACCTGGAGTGAAACAGTTAAATGAGGTTTTAAGTAGAAGAACATATTTGGAAATATTACGTGACTCATCTCTGAGCATGATTATTCATGAGCATTTGCTTCATATGACTTTATCAAAACAGTCTATTGACAGAAACGACATTGAGAGGAACAAAGATGAAGTTTGTCATGTTCACACCTTATCATCATTCAGATGATTAAAAAAGTAAAAGGTGACTTTTCTTATACTGAGCCTAAAGCGTTGCAGTCATCATAACTAGATCAGAATCAGAGTTAGCTTTATTGCCAAGGTCAGTGAGGAACCCAGAAATAAGGCAAATAAATGGGCTTGGTTCTGGTTGCTGGGACGCAGCATGTGGTCATCTTCATAGTTAGCTGTAGGTCAATCACTGGACACTTTTCATTCCAGACCACACGTGGCCCTTGGACCGCCGGTATTTATGTGGCCCTTGTGAAGTCACAACACAACATTCATTACAATGTGAATTCTGAATTAAACACATTTTTATGACTGTATTCTATTAAGACAGAAAACACCTTGGCTATATATCTCATTTTGAAATGCTAAATTATTATTTTTAATGCGTGTAACCATTTTAACACTATTTTTGGCCCATCAAATATATGCACACCAATTATACCACATAATACATTTCAATTGTATTAGCATGTTGATTCACAGTTGAAAAAAGATCTTCGAATAATTATGATTATCATTGGGAATATATATAAAAACAAATTATATACAAGCAAAAAAATCCATTTGAAGCAGCATTGTAGTGTAAAGACAAAATATGTTGCCTTGTGGAATGTGTCCTGGTGGTGACGTCACATCTGGCAGTTATGATCTGAACTTTTTCATAAATAAATGGAACTTCAAATGAAGAATTTGGTGGCGCTGTCTACCACACATGAAATGAAAACGAAAGTAGAACATATACTTGGCAAACGACCACATTCTGTTGATATAAATGTTTAGTGCGTGGTAGAGCACTATCGAATCCTTCATTTGAGGTTTCATTTGCTCATTAAAAAGATTCGAAAACTCCAATCACGACATTTTCTAACTTCAGCATAGTTACACTTTTTATATTTTTTTTCTCAGAATTTTATACGTGAGCAACAAAATGTACATTAATTTTAAGACTCTATATATCTGTGTAATGCCAGTGATCAGGCCAGCAATGTTGTATGGCTTGGAAACAGTGGCACTGAGGAAAAGACAGGAGGCAGAGCTGGAGGTAGCAGAGATGAAGATGCTGAGCTTCTCTCTGGGAGTGAGCAGGATGGATAGGATCAGGAAGCAGTATATCAGAGGGACAGCACATGTCAGGTGTTTAGGAGACAAAGTCATAGAGGCTAGATGGAGATGGTTTGGACATGTACAGAGGAGAGAGAGACAGTACATTGGTAGGAAGAGGTTGAGGTTGGAACTGCCAGGCAGAAGGTGGAGAGGAAGGCCAGAGAGGAGATTTATGGAGGTGGTGAAGGAGGACATGAGGTTTGAGGTTTGAGAGAAGAGGAAGCAGAGGACAGGGTGAGATGGAGGAAGATGATCCACTGTGGCCACCCCTGAAGGGAGAAGCCCAAAGGAAAAGAAGAAGATATATCGGTATAAAGTGCCCTGCTTAATAAGGTCCACTTTGTGCAGACCTTGCTTCCAATTGAAGGCAGTGGACTGTTCAAAACCAACTTGCCTCTGATCATTCCATCATCACTCCTCATAGAGTTTGGTGCAGAATGACTTTTGCAGAATGAATTTTACAATGAGTTTTCTGAAGTGTGATTGGTTTGATCGTATGTATTTACACACACAGAGCAAAGTTACTACGTGTGATACGAGACTCTGAGCATGGTGTGTCAAAACTATGGTGGCAAGTGAGATCACATGATCGCAGATGAACGCTCCAGTACAGTGGTGATAGTCATAGCAGGACGGCAGCAGTTTCAGGAAACACACAGGAACATCTGTGACTGTGCACAAATACTGTCCATGAGCTTGACTGGGGTTTCCCTCCCACAGACCAAATACATACATTTAAGTGTGGGGTCAGAGTGATGGACAGGGGTCCTGTCCAGAGTGTCCCCTGCCTCTCGTACCCTGTAGCTGGGACAGCCACAAACGGGAGGAACCGTTCAATAAACATTCTGTAGGAGACAGTGGCTGTGATTTCCCTGTTGATACAAGCAGCGGCTTTGTGAGAGGCCTGTCACCAGGCAGGCGTCAGAATAATAGTTTCAATTCTGGTTCAATAGATCTGAGAGTGGATGAACAGGTTTGTAGGACAAATAAAATTTAGGTTGAATATCACTGCAAAGACAATTGCGGCGCGGCTAGTTTGAGAGGAGCAGTTGTTGTGTTAGCGCGGGTACTGGCTTCATACACAGCAGCTGGTCTTTTTGACTGGCTTATTATTGTTATTTTCACTCAGCACCAAGCCTCTTCGTGCATTGGACGTTGTTGTTTTCAGCTCGGCCGCAGCTAACAAGGCTAACTATGCTAACTGACGTGGGTCGCCTCGGATGTAAACAAAAGCCGGAGCGACTTCAATGCACAAGAGCGCGAACCTTTTCCGTCGCCTTCTTCCTGTTCCTCTTCTTCGGCTCCTGAGGCTTGACATTTTTTACCACCGTGGCTTTGTTGGACTCGCCAGATTTGCCCTGGCTCCGTCGCTTTTTGACTCCCACCCACGACGCTCCGCAGAAGGCGACACCGAGCAGCAGCAGCAGTCCGACGGTGGCGGCCGTCAATAACAGCAGCCACGGCGGGTACCGCTCGTGCTGCAAACCCAAATCGAGCCCGAACTGGGTCCTCACGTAGCTCTCCATCGATGAAACGGAATTCCTCACACGACTGGCGAGCCAGTCGGCTTGTCCCTGAGCAAAACCTCGCCAGTCCCCAGCCATTGTTGCTAATGACAGAATAAACTGGCAGGATATATCGCGGCGCTTTTGTGGGGAGGAGTGTTGGTGATTTGGTAACCTGATATTTGCATCACCGCTCTTCTCTCACGGCGTTTGCTTCGTCTCCTGCGACGTGGAGCCCAAACTGAACCATCACCCTTTCGATTATTCAGTGAGTTCTTAAGTGAAGACCAGCTTCTTATCAGGCAAAGCTTAGTTTATGCTTAGAAATGTGTGGAGCTGTTGGTCTTGTTCTCGAGTGAGGACCAGTGCAACTCAGAAAAGCAGCTGTTGCCATTGATCAAAAATTATGGACGTTTCATAATGATGGTAAGCCGCTAGAGAGTTGGTCAATGATGGATTTTATTTTTTCTCCACCTCAACTTGATCCCAGTTTCAATGTCCGGTCTGGTGTTGACCAAATGGACAGCTTTTTTTAATACCACTGCTGCTCCAAAAAGTGGTGCACTTTGATGAGAAGTTTTCCCCCCTGAAAACAAAAAATTCACTTCTCTTTTAATGATTAAAAGGAGCCGCCCTTCACAGCAAACTTTTATTCCCCATTACCATAACAGAAAATACATCAGTAGTCACAAGCATCGATAACAGCAGAGTTAAGACAGTGTAGATTTTATGATGTAAAATAGAGCATTCAAACAAACAACCAGATGAGTTCAGTGTAGTCAGCAGCAGGCTGTTACTCTTTCATTTATTATGATATGTTCAATGATACCTGAAAAGGTTTTTCCACCAAAGTTTCCTTCACTGCAAATAGGCAGTAGCTCGACACCAAACGTCTGTTGGAAGCGCAGTGCTGTACAACAACACTGACATTCACAACTCACGCTCGGTTTTTGCCTGTTCTCTTGTCCCTGTTTGGCATAACCAGGCATTTCTTAATATGGTGCTAAATAAGGCCAGGAACTGAAATCAGTATCTGAAATAAAAGCTAAAGCAGAAGGCAACATTTTCACTCAGGTTTTAATAAATATTTTGACAAGAAAAAAAAAAAAAAAACTTTTCCAAGCTTCATCCTGGACTGTGACAAGGGTCAGTTTACGCCAGAGGATCTGAACGTGATTCTCATTTTGGGTGTACAAGGTTAGCTGTAATAAACTAGATGATCAGGATGTTTGTCTGGTCACACCCAGACTAGAGAGGAACATACTGCTGAAGGAAGTTAAACCAGCCAACGCTGCTTTTAACATTAAAAACATTCAATTCAATCACTAAACAAACGGACTTCTGATCAGGATCATATTTAATAGCTGGACACATGCAGTAGCTCAGAATCCACAAAACAGCAGCAAACAATCAGATACTTCAAATTGAAATAATGTCATGTAAAATGACAGTTAAGTTAAAATACGTGATGTGCCTTGTCCTACATAATGAGAATGAAACAGTACATTATTGAGACAAAACCCTTCCTTATATGTGGGAGGCGAATGTTGGAAGAGTGTTTTTTCAACACAAAGCCATGTGTTGAAGTTGAAAACCTCAGGCTTATGAAACATGTTTGTAAGGCAGACGCGGGAGTAGCAATTGCACAAACAGGTCAAATGAGCGCTCATTTCAGAAGTCAGCGTCCAGAGTGAATTCGCTTCCGCTTGTGCTCGACATGACTCCAAATTTTTGGTACTCAGCAACACGCTTCTCGAAGAAATTGGCCTTGCCCTCCAGAGAGATGGATTCCATGAAGTCGAACGGATTCCCAACTTGGTAAATCTAAAAAAAACAAACAAACAAAAAAAAACAAATACAAGATTAATCTTTAATTTTCTCTAGGCACTCGTTTCTTATTAATGAAACTAGCTTATTGTTATTAGCAGTATTAAGTGGGTTTGAAAAACTCATTGCGTCAAGTTTGAGTACAAATGAAACTTTTCATTTTATATTTTACGAAGACGAAGAATTTAATAATGTAAAATTTTAACGAATTATTGCAGACATATTTATCCCTGCCATTATTTTATTTTCATTTTGGATAATTCTTTTTCATCATCATAAACTTGATTATATTATTTTTATTCTGCATATTCATTTTCTCCTGAAAGTCTTTCTCAAACAATTAATTTTTTTCCCTGTGTGTGTGTTTCCCCAGAATTAAATAATGATATGTATTATATCATTATATTATTATAATTAATATTAATTAAAAACATTTTTTTTGAAAATGTGTCACTGCTACAATTTAATCTCTTTAAATAAACCCCCCAAAAAAACAAAACAAAACATATATATATATATATATATATATATATATATATATATATATATATATATATATATATATATATATATATATATATATATATATATATATATATATAATTATGATTATAAATATATACATTTTTTCATACTTTCATGGAACGTTCTTACTTTGTTTCTTTTGTCCTGTACCCAAGAGTTTCTTTTTCTTTTTCTTTTATACGTTTTCCCATCAAATTCAAGCATCTTTTTTTCTGTCCATCTGGATTCTGGACGACCCCTCAACAGCGCACCCCTGGTTCATGTGATCCCTGCTGTCAATATCTGAGGTTTTATTTTAAGTTAAAAAAATATTTAAACATAATTATACAGTAATAATTTAATAATTGTGTTTACAACCCTGAAGTCATATTAAGTTCATTTGGAAAACACATTTTTTTTTAACTTAATATCACATAATACCTTATCGAGTCCCAGATCGTTGAGGAGTCGGTCAGCCACAAACTCGATGTACTGCTTCATCAGATCACAGTTCATCCCGATGAGCTTCACTGGCAGAGCCTCAGTCAAAAACTCCTGCCGCCGAAAGACGTTTTAACAATTGAATGCACAACTACAAACATCAAGGGCCCAGAGAAGGACACTGACCTGTTCAATGCTGACAGCTTTGGTGATGATGTCCTTCACTCTGTCGGTGGATGGCTTCTTCACCAGGTGGCTGTACAGCAGACACGCAAAGTTGCAGTGCAGTCCCTGGAGGACCACCGACAGTTTACTCAGTTTATCAAACTAAAACATACATGCTTTTATTACACACATATTAGGCACCTGAGACCACTTTTATACACACACACAAACAATTCTATAAAAAAGAAACACAAACAAGGAAATAAAAACAAAAAAGTAAATTAGCAAAAATATACAAGCACAAGATCATCTTGAAAAATACATCTTAATTTTAGTCCAAACCTGTCATTAAAGTGATGCATCAATAGCACACTTTTTTCATTGTTCTAAAACTTTTACCATGAGAAAAGTAATCTGCCATGTTTAGTTTGATGCTTGGTGGTTCAGACTTTAGTCACTGAGTAATACAATGAATACTTCTCCAGCGATAAATAATAAATGCTTTTTGTTCCTTATGAACGATGCATTAACATTTCCTGGAATGTTTGAACCTTCTCACCTCGTCCCTGCTGATCAACTCGTTGGAGAAGGTGAGTCCGGGCATCAGCCCTCGTTTCTTCAGCCAGTAAATGGCTGCAAATGAGCCAGAGAAGAAGATTCCCTCCACTGCTGCAAAGGCTACAATTCTCTCCCCTGTGAGCAAGAAATATAGGTATGAATGTCTTCTCAACACCGGAGGTGGTCTCCGAGTGGCTGACCACAGAGACTGGTGCTTCCATACCAAACGTGGACTGGTTGTCGTTGATCCACTGAAGGGCCCAGTCTGCTTTCCGCTTCACACAAGGCATCGTTTGAATAGCATTGAATAAATGTTCCCTGAAATGGAGAGCAAAATGGTCGACTCAAAAATGACTGAACAAATGTCAACTTTTTATAAAAGAGAAGTGGAAGTTCTGAAACCTAATATAATCAAATTAAGACAACTTCTAGTGCAATGCAATAAGGTAATTGAAAATAATAATAAATTCAATGAAGAACACAAATAGAAAACAAGAAAGAAAATTGCTGAATTAAAAAAAAATTCAATGAATGGAGACTAAGAGGGAGACCGGTCATAGGAATGAACAGATGCAGTCTAAAACTAGTTTATCTCTCTACTAAATGTAATTTGCATATTTGGAACTTCACGTCAGTTCTTTCATTCTCACCTCTCTTCAAGATCCCTGATGTAGGTGTCGATCAGCGTGCTGTACATCTCAGAGTGAACCGTCTCAATCAAGATCTGGAAGCTGTAGAAGGAGCGGGCTTCTGGAATCTGGACCTCCTGACAGAACCGCTGGACCTATTGAGTAAAACAAAGTCAATATCTCTGACATCTGAATGGACTAAATCAACACAAACATGACTAAACCTCACAAGACAAAAGCTTTTAGCGGTGGACAAAGATCCCAGTGGTACCAGTCTAAAGTCTAGGGTCACGGGTGTAGACCAGAGCAGAAGAACTACATTTTTTGGACCATTATTCTGACATTCTGGAGGAAATAAATCATTATTTTAAGATAAGGAAAACCATCAAATCGAACAGAAGATGTTCAAATGCAGAGCTGCTGATATAAACAACAGAAAGAACAAATGTAATTCTTGGACATTTACAAATAAACAATGGCATTTCATTTTTGAAAATGCTTATTACTATAGTGATTTCACTATGATTTTTAAAATCCCACTGCTAGCCATCAACAAGTCTATAAACAAAATATAACAGTCGTCAATGATCATTCCTATAGGTGTGCTCGATTGTCAGTATGTGAACTCAATGACGACTGTATGAGACACTTTTTTCACGTGTAAAAATCATGTTCCAGATGGGACATCTGTAATGTGAGACAGGTGCTTGGCCTCAGTCTCTGCTCCCATCCAGGACTGTTGCATGTGATAAACAGTATTGTAAACACACCCCCAATAATAACATTGTTCGATTCAAAAAATGTCCAGCTGCCAACCGTTAGGAACCAAGGGTTGGAAGGCAGCCCATTGCTCAGCACAGGTGGCAAGCTGTTCTTGAGATAAGGGCTGTTTCCATTCTTTTGGGGTTAAACCGCTTTATTTCTCAGCTGTGTTTCTCAGCATTTTATTATACATGCACTAATGAGGCGGTGGAAAATTTGATAAATAAAAATAGCAGTTGTCATTTTAGGAAATGTGTGCAGTGGTAAAACTTGTGGAAGATGAAATGACAGTCACCACCTTGAATCCACTACATAACAGCAGTACAGGGGTTGGGAAAAAATAATGGAAACACCTTAAAGCTAAAAAAGCCATTATTTTGTCCAACACCTGTATGTGGTCAGTTTGAGTCAAATTTTTAAGCATATTACATCCAAAAATAAAGAAAAATTAAGCATAAATCCAAATTTGTAAAAGTGATAGTAAAGATGTGGATACAATACAAATGTAAAACACAACAAAAATGTTTGCTATGATAGTTGGGTTAAACTGCCTGTGCACAAACAAACTGTTGAAGGAGGAAGTGGTTTGTGCGATATGAGCATCTCCTATAAGAAAAAGATTCAGCGGTTTATCAGATGCGTTGTAAAATGAATAAAAACTATTCCCCACCAGGTTTTCGTTGACAATGCCGTCACTGGCAGCGAAGAAGGCCAGCACATGAGAGATGAAGTGCCTCTCATCAGGTTTCAGGTGGTGCCAGTCGACCAGGTCTCTGGACAGATCCACCTGGAGACACCACACCAGCGACATCACCATAACCGTCGTGAGGTCCATCTCTGAAGGCAGCACTCACCTCCTCTACAGTCCAGAAGGAGGCCTGAGCCTGCTTGTACATCTTCCAGATGTCGGGGTACTGGATGGGAAAGACCACAAAGCGCTTGGGGTTTTCTCTGAGCAGCGGTTCATCTTCTGTCTCTGAACCATTTGAGATGACACCATGCTTTTCCTTGAAGCCATTCTATAAGAAATGATCATATGATAAAACAAAGAGGAATATTAGCAAGCACAGTTACAACAACTGAATCCACAAATTACGGTTATGGTATATTATTAATAACACAAATTCTTATAGATATAAGATGGCAAAAAACATGTAAATGAAGCTTAAATAAACTGATTTTTACCACTATATTTGCCAAAAATATTTAGAGAAATCTCGACAATTGTATAGTTGTTTTACGTTCCATGACTTTGCCAAGCTGAATATAAGACGTTTGGTAAAACACTGTAGCAAGAACATTAGGTTCATGCGAGCGCAGGGACATTTAGTTCATTAAAATCGGAGAATTATGACAGGTGTACATGTCCCTTTAAACCCCACGCACATGCGCAGTGCAATGTTACAACCACAACAAAAGACACGAACGTAACACTGACAAAAATCCGAGCGTTAAAATTGAATCGATATGAATTTAAATATTGACTTAAAAGCCGCACTGTATGTTTTAAAACTGCGATCATTAATGAGTTATTTTTAGATATTTCTTACTTGACGTCATCGGTGCGCAAATCAACCCTCTACAGAAGCGAGACCACGTTCTTTAGCGATGACTAGAGATGAGAAACTGGAAGTGACAGTAGCGTCTGATACACACGGATCTAAACAGGTAACGCGTCATTCCGTCCAGTGTTCCGTAGCCTCCACTCTGGCGAGCATAAACATCCCATAAACCTTACCAAATCGTTCTGAATGTCGGTCTGCAGGCTGAAATTCAGAACCCGGATCTGCTGAGAATTCATCTTTCAGGCGGGGACGTCATTCGCGAGGGAGAAACTGCCTGTGAAACATCTTGTGCCGCGCCGCTCATTTATAGCGACGGAGGGAAGGAGCTGCACAGCGCCCCTGGCTGTCAGAGGTGGTACATAACCTCCGCTCCACCGCATCCAACCGACAAGCTCCCTCAAGGGCAGAGCTTATTGACATTACCAGCGCTCACTAGATTCACAAAAAAGTACCCTGAACTTTGAGGCTATTTACCCATCTGTAGTCAAGTATGTGACATTCAAATGCTGTCATAAAGAATTTCATAACTACCGTATATATTACGTATCCTAAAAAACAAGTTAGTTTACTACTTGATTTTATTGAAAAATGTTTTGTAAAAAATGTTATTCGCATATTAAAATGCGCCAATCGCCAAACAAAAAAAGATTTTAATCATTATTGTTTATATTCTTATGATGCGATGTTTAATGAAATCCTTTTGGATTATGTTTTTCAAAAGTAATTCAGCTTATCATTTACCTGATTCACGAGTTTTCTAAATCAATTTGAGTAATGTAAAATATGTACAAAGGTCGTTTCAGGTCCTTCTTTGTTATTCTGCGCCTTAAAATGTGTAAATTAGTTTGAAATTATGCTACTTTGTGAGTGTTAAATAATAATAATAATAATAATAATAATAATAATTATATATATCCACAAAATCTTTGTTTGTGTGTCAGTACTGAGAATTTAAAAAGAGTAATAAGTCGCAGATGCTTTTATTGTAGCCTAACCTAAAGCAAACCCCATCATAATCCTTGTCCCCAGCATTTCTCAACAGGTTTTGTTCCCCTCTCTTCTCGACACAAAGTGATGCGCTCGACGAGTTTCATTTTTCTCAGTAGAGCCAACTAATCCGATAACTGGTTGAGGCAGTTAACGCTGCGGGTCTAATCTTAATTTTATTATGGCTAATTTGACTATATGTCTTCCAGCAAAATGATCTAAAAATAAATATGCAACAAACAAGTCCTCCCGAGATCATAAGACAAAGCAAACGCTGTACACAGTATGAAGTCACACTTCCTGACTCGGTCGTTCGTTTCAAGTCCCTCTACACGATGTTGACGATCTGTTTTCTTTATCAAGTTCGCCCTTCTCTCAAATCTCGCCGAACGAGAGGTTACGAGAGTCCAGCGCGTTATTACGTCTGTCTGCCTTTCGTCAGATCAGACGCAAATTCTGAGGGGCTGGTGCTCAAGCCAGAATAAAAAACATTGTTATTGTTCATGTTATTGTTGTTGCTGCTGGGTCGGTTCGTCACGGAAATAATAAAATACTAAGATTTATAATCAGTATATAAGTTGCCCTTTAATTTATCCTGGCAGTTAGCCAGTCTCTACGGTTGGAACACTTCCAGTACAACACACGTGACTTAACCTGTCCTGGGAGAGCTTGAGCCGGCAAGCAATTTAATTTTATCCAATTTAAAGTGCACTTGAACACAATGCATCGATTCTTGGACCCATGCTATGACAGCCTCTCACCATTAGGTGGCACTGCTTCTACGCCAGCGCTGGCCAGGCTTCAACTTCTGAGATTGAAGTTTGATTTCACAAACACATATAGGTAATGTTTATGTTTTATGAGGACCGCTCATTGACGTAACGTTTTCCACAGCCTCTCACCCTAAACCGAACCATCCAAAACAAATGGCGAAACTTAACCAGGACCAGGACCAATTACATTAATTTATGATGTTATTTGGAAGTTTGAATCCAAAAATTGAGGCTAAAACTTATGGGGACCAGCAAAAGGTAAAGAATAATAATGAAGCAATGTAATATTCATTGTCATGATTTGTCATGGAAGGCATTTACAATGTATATGAGATTTAGAATAAACCTTTATACATTTGTTCATTATTCTCTCTGAGACGGTCGTATTTTGTCATTTTGGATATTATAATGACAATAAAAGCATATTCTATTGTTGTACATATGAATGTGATGATAATAGATTGGTCCACTGACTGAATTGACTCCACAAAGACAATCCAGCGATTCACTTCCTGTCTCGAATGTCCGCATTGAATCACAATTCCTGTTTCCAACGAGGCCGTTTGTTTTCAAGACCTGTGATCGCATGGTAGCCTCTGCAAACGTTCACAATGGCTCACGCAGTTCAGCACACATCATCACTGCCTATGAATAATTATAAACAAATATTTTATTTCAAACATTTTTGGCAAACAATCCTTCCAACAGTGACTCAAAGCTGTGAGTGTACAAGTTCCACCCCGGCGTGGCGGCAAACATCACAACTTCAGATCCCTCTGCCACTTCACCGAAGTAAGAATCACTTGTGGGACGAACACAGTGTGCTTTTTTTTCCTTGTTAAAAAGTAGTGACTATAAATAAGTAGCAAATCACATCAGGCATACAATAATACATATTGAAATGGAAGACGATAAATGCTTAGCAGGTTGTTTGGTATTGCTCAAGGGCGATTCAACAGCGTGCAGGTCATTTCCAAAAGGAATGTAGATCAAAACAGAAGCTGGTGGACTCTACCTGTTGTACCGTCTCACTGACTCGTTGGCAGGATCGCAGTTCTGACTTGCTACGACGACTAGCTGAGACACCAATTTAGGCACTTAAAAAAAAAAAAAAAAAAAACAGAAACCAGAACAGCTACAGTTCAGTGCTTTGTTGCAGCCATGAGAAAAGCTTTGTAAAAATGCTAAAACTCCTCCAGGGGATATGATTTCCAGTACTGAAAAACAGCAGCTATTGCTTTGTTGAGGCCACTGGACAGATCGATTCATCTCAGTTCACTTCAGCAGACGGCAGTAAAAGGACTCGACAGTCACCTCTGAGGCTAAAAAAAGAATCCACTTTCAGGTCGATGTCACTGATCGGGCTGCGAGGGGAAGTAATCGTCTGTCTTGAAAACTTTGGGGACCTCCTGTCGTTGATGCGGTGTTGTCCTTCTGGAGCTGGTCGGTTTCTAGCAGGGACGAGAAACCACAGAGATTCAAGAGTTTAATGGATGACACGAGAACATAGGTGGAATCCCATGTAAAACATGTACAAGCAGCAGGACATCAGAGGGCTCACATTTAGGAAGCCTGGAACACTCATTGTGCGAAGCATCTTCTTGAAAGCACCCGGCAGTGTCCCCAGTTCTCCCTCCGCCTGCGTGAGCTGCTCCTCCATGGCGCTGACGTTAGCTCCCACCATCTTGACAAAGTCCTGCACATGTCATTGCATCACACACCTTAAGCATTACAAACACGGGTGACAGAACACCTCAAGTGTTTGGATGCGCCATTGAACGAAATAGACACTTTTAGTGGATAATTGCTGTGTTTCTTTGAAAACCATAAAACAACATTAAAGCTAAAATGTAGCAGAGGTCGGCATTGTTGACAGCCGCCACGATACAACAACAAAATACTAACACAAGTGTGTTTAACACTCATTCAAATGTGAACTAAATTGTATATATTTTAAATGAAAGTAACAGTAACATAGTAACACTTTAGATAGTGGAACACATATTGACCAGTAACAATCGAAGTACCGTAATTTCTGGACTATAAGCCGCTACTTTTTTCTCGTGGTCTGAACCCTTCGGCTTACGCAATGGCACGGCTAATATATGGACTTTTATAGGCTGAAATCAGATGACATCGGAGGCGAACAAATCGATTAAATCAGAGGATTTACCCTAAGATTTACCCTTAAAGTGGTCAAAATGCGCTGTGTTTGCCTCCATGTCCGCAGCTCAGGCAACAGAGACGATGTCCAAAGAGGTCGGGAATCAAGAAGCAGCAGCTGAGACCGGCTGTGGTGTCGGAACTTCGGGCTCAGAGGCGAAAACAGCGCATTTTGAGGGCTATTACAGCGCTAATGTGAATAAAAGATGTGACTCACCACTGACCTTTCTACGTCACAGAAAGCAGTGCTGCACCAGTTGCTTATAGACCTTATGTATAAACAACGGTACTTGTATTTATTTATTTACTGTACACCCTTGGTAATTATGGTGTTGTTTAGAGTGAACTTTCTGTGACTATTCCAGGGTAAAAGCATCACAGTCCTATCAATACACAACTAAATCATTTAGAATGATGCATTACTGGTGAACATACTGCAAATACACATATGAATCAGTAGTTTATTTAGGATAATAATTGTTAACTAATCTAAAAGTGAGACTAGTAACATATAATCGATTTTGTCCACCTTAAACTTTATTTTTAGATAATAACATTGTTTTCAGTTTTGGCACATTTTACTTTCATTTTACTCACTTTTCAGTCACATCTAAATAATACTTGTTCATACATTATGTATTTGTCACTGATTCATTAACATTATTCATTGAACATGATAGTGAAATTATCGATGCATTCTGTTATAATAATACGACTGGTCTCTGATGGTCATGTGACTTGTAACTCTTATGACAGTTCCTTCACGACCTCATACTGTGTTATAAAACATTAACTCTACCGACAGTGACGCAGATGTTCAGTAACTCACCTCTAACTTATCAATGCGTCTGTATATTTGCCTCATCTCGTTTGACTTGTGCTGGATTTGAGGTAGATTTTCGTTCACTATCTGGGACGTGTCGTTACGAATCTAGAGATAAAAGAAAAAAATAAATATATGTAAAGTATCTTGGAATTGCTCCGGAATTGCTTTCGAGGTTACCATATCCAGCATCCCTGCAAACTCATCTACTCTGGTCAACATTTCCTCCAAACTTTTCTCCAGACACAGGACCTGGAAAGAAGAAAAAAGCTCAGACAGAGACTCGTGGTAATAATTTACATTTAGTGACATCTAGTGGTGGGCTTGGAGGAACCGACAGATGAACTTCTTTGAAGACATTTTTTTTGATATGAAGTACTTTAGTGTTTGTCATTATCCCAAAATGAATCCATTGTCTTTAAATGGAAAATTTGCTCCATGAAGGAAGCTTTCTATAAACGGTGCCAAGACGAGAACATACCCGGTTTTGTCTCTACCAGGAGATTCTAATCATGCATGTTGAGTTAGTGTTTGCTCAGTCAGTCACCAGTTAGTGACGGTGAAACTAAGCATGTGCGCCACTTACTCTTGATGTTGCCTTCATTCCAAAACACATCTAGACCAGTGATATAAAATGAATTTCATTTCATTTCAGACTCAGACTTAAGTCACATGAGTAGGATTTTTGGAGGAGGGGGGGGGACTTTGATCACTGACTCGTGACTTTTATTCTCCTTTAAATGGAGAGGGAGCTCCACACGTGAGTCACATGTTTAGTTTAAAAGCAGAAAGGAGCTTGATGTAATAGCTCACAAGCTTTTTGAGCGGATTCTTCATCCACAAACAGGAAATGAATTTAGCGTGGAAAAGAAATGTATTGAATATGATCTTGTGATTTTAGCAGCAGCACAACAAGTGCTGCTAATGGGGATCAGGAGGAATTACCACTCCGTCTAAATCGGAATGTGGTTTTTGGAGGAAACGGATGACTGGGTCCCAGAAGACGCACTTTAGGGGCAGCAGGATTTTCTCTCTTTTATCCATTAGTCGTCCACCGACGTGGCCGGTGGCAGGCGCGAGCAGGAACAACTACCAAGTGTGAGGTCATTGTTCCTGACATTAACTCGAATGGATGATGTTCTGCAGTGAGCTGACACAAATGGAGCAACACTGCTGACGTCTCCAGCTAAAGAGGGTCATGACCTAAAGAATTGGATGCAAATTTCAAGAGGCTGAAATGGTGTTGTGGTCGAGACTATGACTCAATACAGAACAAAATACTACATTGGTCCCATGACAGCCTTTCAGTTCTTGATTTTTTTGGTTTATTTTGCTGTAAGAAATAAATGTGTGTCTATAAGACAGTTTGGTCTTGGTCTCTCTCGGCTCAGGTCTTGGCAACAACACTCGGCTGAAAGGTGTCTGGAAGTGTGGGGAGCTCCGTCATCTGCCAGAGACTCAGGTTAGACAAACATCTACGATCAATACGTCAAGAGCCATTTCAGTCATTTTGAGGCTTTCAGGCCCCTCAAGCCTTACAGAAAATGGTTCTCTTTAAATGCCTTGCTCGGGTTAGTGGCCAGCAAAACAATGCCTGGCTGTCCATGATGGAGCTGATTCATAACATAAGAAATGATGAGTGCATATGAAGGAAAACATCTTCATCGTATTAGAGGAGCTTATTGATTTATAGAGACCCCGTATTTAACCGACAATACACCAGGCGCATCCTCCACACAATGGTTAGCTTATCCACACGGAGCTCGATCAACTTGCTGAAAAATGATGAAATTCAGGACATTTTGAATGGAGTTTGGTGGTGGTCACTGCTAGCTTCCACAGACGGGACATGGCAACACGTAGCAGCACCAACCTCTTCGTCGGCGGTCGCTCTCACGTAGGAGGAGTAGCTGCGGGCCGTCGTCCTCAGGACCTCATCGTCCAGCTCTGGATCCCGGTGCTCCGCTCTCCCGGACTCCGCCGCCTCGCTAAGGAGACTCGGACTTGGCGAGATCCCGTTGGCTGCTGCTGCTGCTGCGGCAAAGCTGGGACTCTGCGACACGGAGCCGCTGCTCAGAATCTCACTGACCATCGACAGACTGCTGGCGCTCTGAGACACGATGCCGCTGTCCCTGCTGATCTCAGCGCTGGACTCCTCCAAGGGGGACAGCAGACCCACGCGGTCCACCCGATGATGGTCCATGTCTCCAGTCCGGCCGCGAGACGGTCGTGTTTTCTCCTGTCAACTGACTCAATCACGTGATTCGACTCAAAGACGGAGGCCGTCAGGGACAAAACAGAGAGTTGCTAGGAAATTCAGTAGACACGTCTCGTTCGATCTAGTTCTTTTCTGTTATCATTTTTTTATTTTGTTTTTGCTGAAACATTCGTCAACATTTCTCATGATAAAATATTTGTCGACTGGTGATGCGATTTGTGACCTACCGCAATTACAAAAAGGTAACGTTTGAAATAAACAAGTGTCGTTGCATACTAAATTATTTTAGAGAATTATGTTACAACTAAAAGCACTTTCATGGTTAAGATTACTTTTAAATGCAACTCACCCCGGCTTGCAGTTCGGTCTCATGAAGCACATGTGTCGTTCTGTTATTGGCCAGCAGATGGCAGTCAAACTCATTTTAATTTCCATTTGCCTGTTCAGAGCCACGATTTGTTTGCTCACTGACGTCAGCATTTTGATTTTTTCAACTAATATTTTCTTTCGTTAATAACATTATTTTTTAAAAGTTAACTATCCTATGCAACATTCCGAAATAGTCTGTATATTACATTGTATTTCCTCTTAACTGTGTGCTGGGAGGACGGCACTTTCATTTATACTGGACGTCGTGCGTTCAGTATTCATGACAATAAAGGTTGACTCTGACTTTGGGGGTAGTGAGCAGCTTTTATTGATCACAATAAGCATATTTTCCCCACCAAAATTCATATTATTAACATGCCATCCTTTGAATGTTACATTTTTGAGATGAATGACATGATTTGTTTTGTTATTTTTTTATAAGCCATTTAGATTGCATTATAAAGGCTAAGACTTCTTTGGTGTGGTAACAGAATTTTAAAACACATACCTCAGGCCAACTACTCACTTCCATCCACAATATATTTTTTTTACCCAATATTATTTCCCTACTTTTATCAATATAACTCAACACTATTTTTAGCATTTGAAATGTCGACAGCTTTGTTGAGTACAGCCGTGCAGCAGGTGGCAGTGGTGGTAGCATTACAGAACTCACTTGTGGGAGCTTGCACTGCTGCTCCTCACCACAGATGGTGTAGATGTCCCATAATTTCCAAAAGAAGACAATCACATTAACATCCTACAATGCTATTTCAATCTCACCTGGTGGATAAATCTGGATGACACGGCTCAGAATTAAGTCACTTGTGTTCAACCATGTCACCTAGCATTCCCTCTGAATTTTGACATAACCAAACAGCAATTATGCAAACTGTAATACAGAAACTGCCATCGATTGTCTTAACACTTTATAAAGATTTAAACACATTCAGATTAATCTTTGAATTTAATGACTGTTTCATTAATCGAAGTTGGAACAGAATTATGGAGGTCATTTCTCAGTGCAAGAGAAAGTGATACATTTCTTTTACCATTTTAAGGCCCGTCTAGTAATCGATCCTTTCCACTTACCTAAACTTGTTTCCCCCCATAGTAATACTGTTTATATCTGATCACCAAAAACAGAGTTTACAAAGTTTATAATGAACATTTGACACATTTAATGTCCCTAAAGTTTTTTTCCCCCATCGACATTCAACACTGACACAAAGTGAAGAAAGACTTGAATAATTTATTGAAAGGGATACAATGATTTGAAATCTATTTTCAATCATTTTCTACACAGCATTTATTAGAACAGAAGACACATACATGTTCTCATTGATATCAGTGATAGGAAACCCCAAATTGGTCCCAGTAAAAAGATAAAAGTGGTCACTAAAACAGATCATGCTGCTGCTGCCACATTCGAAGGGTCTGATTTTACTTACTTATGAACTTGTCATGTAAAAACAGAAGCCGTTCTTCATGATGGAATAAAAACAGATTTGACATGATGCAGAATTTGACTTTGGATACTGGAAAATGCTGCCCCCAAAGAGCTGGCAAACTCTGACACTCTTTTTGTGGTCACTCGCATCAGCTATGACACTTTATTTTGAGTAGTTCCTAAATTTATACTTCAGAGTTTAACATCACTTTAAAAGCAGCAGGTTTGAGCCCAAAACAAGGTCCGGACCTCAGATTCATACATTAAAATTGAGGCCCGTTTTGTAACTCGTTTCATAATTTGAAATTTCTCCTTGAAACACCTAATAACTTGCTAATGGATTTACTGGACAAATGTCTGTCTTTAAATCTTTAATTTAATATTAAATTAACAGATGACACACAGACCAGATCCAGTGGGTTTAGCTAAAATAGACATTTGTTCGGATGCAAACTTTAAAACATACAAATCTCTCAAATTAAGACTGAAAAGGTACAAAACGTATTTACAAAAAGGTTCGTCCGTGCCTCTTGGCCAGCGTCCCATTGAATCATGATAAAGCAGTTTAAAAACAGTGATAAAAAGATGGATAGTTTGGGGTTTGTCCAGTTGTAAAGTCTGTGAGCAGCGGTGAGGGTGAGTCTGTGTGTGTATTATAGTGTGATGACAGTTCCGTCCTCTTCCACGCCGCCCCTGGGCAGCGCAAAACTGTGGCGTGGGTCTGTTTTGAGGGAGCTGAGGATTTTGTGCAGGCTACCATTGCTGTGACGGAGAGCCGGGTTGCTGCTGTGGTGCGGGGGGTGCAGGTGCTGCTGGAGGCTCAGGTCTCGGTGGAGCTGGTAACTGAGGCTGCTGTGCTGGTGCTGATGGTGGTGGTTGGAGCCTCCGTTGAGACTGTGCTGGGAGTGGAAAGAGGCAGTGGAGACGACCGAAATGGGGCGAGTAGGAGGGCTGGGAGGCTGAGGGGGCGCTGAAGCTGGAGTCTGCGGTTGCAAGCGGGACGAAGTGGATGCCAGGGAAACGTTGGACCGTTGAGACGGCCGCTTCAGACTGCTCTCGATCACGATATCCGTATCCTCGTCGCTTTCCAGATCGTCTTGGTAATTGTGAATCCTGGACGACATTGCCGCTGCGGAGGCCACCGACAGGGTCGGGTAACCAGTTGAGCCACTGCTGTCAGAGGACTGACCGGAGCTGCCAGAGATTCTGCTACTGCGCACCACGTTATTCCGCTGGTTGACCGGCTTGACCGTCACGATCAGATTGTGACTGTTGGCGATCATCATATCAGTGACCTGGTCAAGCGTCTTCCCGGTCACCTCAATGCCATTCACCTCCAGAACCTCGTCGTTGACTGCCAGCAGCCCGGTGCTCTCCGCCAATCCTCCCGGAACCAGCCGGGATATGAAGATACCGGGGACTTTCTCGAGCCCGTGTGGCGTGACCCGCACGCTGGTTCCGTCTCTGATGTAGAAGCCTAGAGGCTTGTCCGAACCGTGGCGGTAGAGTCGGACGCGGCGATGTGACTCGGGAAGGATGTCCACGTCGATGATGGACGAGACGGGTCGGAAGTCCTGCGGCATACCGATGCGGATGTGTGGCCGCTTCCGGTTGATGTCGTTGTTGCGCAGCGCGACCACAGCTTTCTTCTTACGTGTGATGGTGTTGACCCCAAAGTTGGTGTAGTCCACCTCTTCTGGAAAATATGAACAGACAGAACAAATAATGAGTCAACACGTCCAAAAAAGCAGAGCTTCTGACACAAAAAGAGGGTTCAAACTCAATCAAAAGGCATGTCAAACTCAGGGTCACATTAACTCTAACCCAACGGTTGAAGCTCTGATACTAGTACACATCATCGGACCTGGAGGTTGATAGGAAATTTGTACATTGGAGCTCAGACAGATCTGATAACAATGTATAGTTCCATCAGTGGTGCACATACAAAACAAGCAGGAGTAGTCGCACACAAACCAGAACCCGTGTGAGGGAACACTTGCTGACAACAAATGCTGACAGTGCAGAAACATTCCTGTGTTTGCTTGAAGAGGAGACCCTCCCTGCTTAAACCACACACAGTTGTATACTTTCCCAAATGGCATTTCTCTACGAAGAGTAATGAGTTTAGAGAAGAGCTTCACCGACACAAGGGTTAGAGCGTCCAGATAAATAATAATGTTTCCTGACACTTAAAAAGTCGCTATTTGAAGAAACCGAATAAGCTAACATGTTTTATTGTTATGGGTGAAGATATACATTGTTATTGTTAAGGTGAGTTGAGTAGGAAATACATTTCGCGTCAAAAGTAGCACTTGTTGCAGCGACACTAGACTTGGTTTAAGGAATAGAGGTGGCAAAAATAGCATCATAACACAGCGCATCAGCATCCTGCTGGTAGGGTATTAAAGTACACACACAAGGGCATTGATGGGATTTGTATCGTCTGACCATGCGGACTGGAATAACTGAGTGACAGAAAATATAATGCCCATGTAAATCAAATGAATACATTGTAATTTCACATGTAATAAAGCGCCACATGTAACTCAATGTAGATGGCCAAGAACAGTACATGTAAGAGCAATGGAAAAGTGCAGGAGATAACGCCAGTCCCCTCTGGCCGACAGGATATCTGGACACAGCAGTCTTTGCTCGGACAGGAAGTGGCCGTCCCTCGCCGGGAGCTCCGGCTCCACTTCCACAATCAATACTGTGCGTCATACTGGCCTTGCTCCTTTTGGGACACCTGCTTCATGATATTTCGGCTCGGAGTGTGTGCGTCTATATGTGCGTGTGTGTGTGTGCGCGAGAGCAAACTGCAATTTTTGGACCTGGCTTCAAAGTGGAAGAGAACAGAGTGAAACAAACAGGGAGTCTGAGAGCAGAGCCAGCTGGACACTCTTCTCTCCAGCCTCGCAGGGCTATGGATGGCTGCCATTACTGCTGCTGCCTTTTAAATGCTGAGTCAGCTTTAATATCTCACCAGCTCCTCCTTCCATCATGGTCATCAGCAGAATGTTAACCACCTCATGGAGTTCACTGTCGCCATGTCAACTGCAGGAGTGTTGTGGTTTTTATCGCCCGTGTCAGGTCTGTTGAACTCCTACAGATGGTATAGGGTGTTCAGCAGTGATGCATCTCACAAGTATTTCTGGGATTACACAAAAAGCAGCCTTCATTACGACAGCCATGGACTTTATGCAGCTGGCTGTTGCCTCCCTGAGAGACAAGGGTTGCTCTACAGAGCTGAGACTCCTAAAATAGATGAACCAACTAAGTCTGACTGCCACCACAGAAAGAGCACAGAAAGTACGGGTGGACTATGGTCGAACCCAGACCAGATTTTGAGTCAAGGTTTGAATTTTTTCTTCCTGTTGAGAGGTCAAACAAACTTTCCCACAATGGTGCCATATCAAGATCAACTAGAAAAGATTACACAAAAAGCACATTTTGGCTCTCAATTCAAAGCTAAATATGCTTTTAAAGAATAGGCTGAATTGATCTGATAGTGTTGGAACACCACTTTATGTTCTTGCTTGGTAGAAAGCAACTCATTTCAGCAGCAGCAGCAGACACCAGCTGACTTGTCTACAGTAAAGTTAGTAAAGCGTCATCACTTCTTCGCCTGTACTGAACTGTTTACTGATGTTAGCCGGGCCTCGAGCCTGCATTAATGTAGGTTGATTTCTTATTAGCAGTGGCTTTTGCGCTACAGTAGTCAGCGCTAGCCGCATTTACCCAGCTAACATAAAAAAATACAATCCCTCGACTCCTGAAGCTTCAACTTTAAACAGAGCTGGGGCAGAGTTCATCGCTCAAGTTCCCAGGGGTAATGTTTGCTTATTAATTTAGCAGTTATTACTACAGTGAAAACATTATTGTCAAGTGTTTTTAAACGTTCAATTCTTAAAACAAATAAAGAAGTTGTTTTATATTAACAATTTTGTCATTTAACGTAGTTAATCTTCATTATTCTTCTCACAAACGTGTTAAAATCACCTTATACAAGCATTCTTATCCCCCTAAACAGCCCTGGATTATTCACTTTAGCTTCTAGGTAAATCACGATCCCTCCCACTGAGCTGATACACAACGGTTGTTTTTAAAATCTAGCTTGAGAACCCGGTGGTCTGCAGCCCTACTTTGCAAACCAAAGCCCAACGCACAGTTTGAAAGGTACGATGGAAGCATTTTCCAGAACTGATCAAATCTAATCTCCTGGAGTCAAACAAGGATGAAATATCATGAGTCCCAGCTTTCTCATCCGACAACTCAGCGAGCTAGATTCCAGTCGATCACACAAAGGTTATCTTAACAGATCCTGACAAAGCTAATCCTGCGCCGTGCATCATGGGTAAGCCCAAGTGAACCCGCTGATCAAAGACTGTCGGGTCACTGCCAGAAACCTGGTCGACTGGGCAGCGACAACAACTGAAGCCTGTTAAAAAGAGAGCAGTTTCTCCAAATTTTCCATCGTTCAGTGTCATTTAAAGATCAAGTTCTGGAATAAAGGCTGAATAGAAAATGAGTACACAGTGTACAAGCCGATACTTTAATATAATACTCAGTTATTTAACTAGAACCCTGCTTCCAAGCAAAAAGCTGACATGGTTGGAAAAAGCATTATGCCCTCGCAAACATAGTTCGGTGGTGAAGAATGTCAAAAGGGAGCTGCTGCTTATGAGAGAAAGAAAATGAGTCAAAAACCGCAACATCATCCCTGAGTATTTCTCCAGCATATTTGCAATGAAGACAAAAAAAGGCATGTAACGAAGCAGCGATGTCGGCTCGGCGTCGACACCACGCAGAGTGTCAGCGGTAAAAGGTCAAAGGTGAACAGACAGCTTCTCAGTGTGTGTGTCCGTGATGCTGGAGGAATGTGAGGATAAATAGCTGGATCTCTGAGCAGGTTGTAGCTCTGGTTAACATCCCCAGACGTGAAGCTCGGTTTGACCTAGAGGCTAATTTACACATGTCAGGACCTTGTCAAGATAACAAGCTGCTTCACAGCCATTTTTTCACTCGCAAAGAACATGGAGGGAGATAACTATTTCAGTGTAGTCTGCAGCAGAAAGTTCTGATACAATTGTATGACAAGCAAAACCTGTCTGTAGCTTTTTAAATGTTAAGGGATCCACCTGCACGGTGAAACAAGTTGATCACGGGCAGAAATTGGAATGAATAACTAACTAAAACTGAAGAGAATTCTCTTAATAATATGAATTCAACCTAAAAATTAAAACAATTCAGGTTACACACATTCCTAAAAGAGCCAAAGAAGCACTGCACTTTTTTAGATTGCCCAGTGAATCCAGCTTCATTACACTGAACACACAGAAATGCATGAAGAATGAGGCAAAAACAAAGCATTATTTCACGTTAACATATCACAACCAACATTATTCTGCAATGCAGCTGAGTGCAGGCACACTATGATTGACAGTGAAAATTAAACAAAACAGATCCAAGCAGAGAACTGCTCCCTGGCTATTGTGTGGTTCTCACTTGCCTGTGAATGCCACACGCTGCTCTTATGCTTACACAGCAAAGAGAACAACCAAATAGCTTTGTAGCACTGAAGCCTCCCTCTAGTGAACACAAAACTGTGAAATAAACTAGTAGCTTTTAGGTTCCACTTCTGTTCAGCAACACCTTACGATAAACTTTAGAGCTGAACTGGCAAGGTCAAAACAGACCACCTACAAGCCTATGGGTTTGCTGCTCCAGGAATGAAGGGGTAAAACAGCTATGTGTGAGTGAGCACTGACGTAAAAAAGTCAACATTGCGTAACAGAACTCGGTGGAATGTTTGGAGTTCCCTATAGCAGGACCGGGCTCATCCAGTTCGGGTCGGTGATGTGTGCAGAGGTGTTGGCGGTCCACTCCATGTGTGGAACAACACACGTGAAGTGGAACTGAACATGTCCGTGACACGTGTCTTTTGGTACTGAAGCACCAATGATTGGGAATCTTAGTTCCTCACAGCCGTTTGTGGTGAGACTCATATTATGATCCTGAGCTCTGATTGGACCCTGCCTCCACTGTCCGCTGTATTAATGACCTGCTGTAAAAGCAGTGCAGCGGCCACAAGGCCAAAATCCTACTGGAATTGTATCCACTTAGTTACAACTCAAGAGTCACATTGTTCAGACCCCATTAGCAGACTTCTAAGAGCTACGATGTCGGTGCTGCCCCGAGGGATTCGCCCCCCCTTTTCAACCTCAGACAGGAGTTCAGAAGACAACTTTTTGTGTTTTACAGTGTACAGAGTAGATCGCTTTTAAATTCATGTTGCAAGAGATTAGTAAACCATTTACATGGCCTTTGAAACAATGTCCAATGCATGGTTTACTTCCATAACAACTCAGTCTAAAAAACAATCATAGTGACAACTCTTAGAGCTTCAGTTGTTGCAGTGCATTGTGGAACTTGAGTGTTTTAATGCTTTTTTTATAGGTTAGAAATGATAGACAATGTTAAATTAGATTTTTTTTCAATTTGAAGTGACAAGGAGTGAATCGTTCTGAAAGATAATAAACTGACTATAGCAGCATAAAGGGCCGCTAGGCTAATATTTCGTTCCCACTTTGCGAAGCTTCACTTGAGGTTCTGCTCTTTTTGTCGATTTTTGAATCCAGTGTGACAGTGCAACCTTGTACTCGATCCTCACCAACATGTTGGTTCGGTCAGCTATGCTAACGTAGCATAACACACACAACTAACACCTTATTTAGTGGTTCCACACCAAAGGGTGGAAGGAAAGGGACAGAAAAAATATGTTCGCAAGAGCCCTGGTCATAAATTATTTAAATCTGATTTGAATACAGTTTATCAGGAGTAGCTTATATTATAAAAAATTGTTTTGTTCAAGCAGTGCAAGCAAGTTTGCATTGGTATCATAAACATCATGGATAAACAAGTCAAACTGCTGACACTGGTGTATGATGTAGCGCCAATATTAAGATGCCCAAGTCTGACCTCAAAGTGAAAAACCAACAAGGTTAGCCTTTGTGTTGCTCGGTTAGCAACAGTGTCATAGTTACAGTTTTGCACACACTGTGACCTCGAGCATTCTCAAGTCTGTGGAGTCTCCAGCTACAGTCCGTCACATTCCTACACCCCAATAGCCCCCACCCTGGTCTTCAGTTGAGCGTGACACAGTGCTTAGTGACAGAGGAGACCATTACCACTGAAGAGGGGGGAGAGATGAACTACATTGGGCGAGTTGAGAATAGTGGTAGCATGAGGTCACAGGATGCGGCGGCAGTGGGCTTCATTCCTGGGCCCCAAAGAGCCGACACACACACACAAGCAGGGACGACACATCGCTCAACCACCGGCCAAAATGGCATAATCTGATTTAGCAAGCAGAGAGAGGAAGGACCAAAATCACTCCAGAGAACTTTTGCACACTAAAATGGGTAATTTGATGCAATTCAGGACTGTGACCACAGAGAGGCGGAGGAGCCGCTGGGTGGTACCACAGCACTGGGATGGAAGGGTAAAAAATAAATACACTTAAAAAAGGTGATTTCATTGGACTAATCACATAACTCAGAACATTGCTCGTGGGCTCACTGCCTGGAGACTACGTGCTGGCACTGAACTAATGTGAGGCGAAATGTAAAACACACGCGAAACTGAAAGACTCTCAACCCTCTGTGAGAAACAATCAATTTGCTGTGACCAATACTGTTTTTTGGACATCCCCATCTTCCACAGTCCAGACAGCGGGGAACTCCATCTGACTGTTCAGAGACAGACGGCTGCCAAAAACATTTAACTAAAAAAAAATCCACACTGAATAAAGGGTGGGTTCTTTTTTTTAAACAGGCACACATATTTCACATTCTTTCAGGGCTGGTTTAGGCAGAGTCTGGATGGAACACTCGAGAGATTACTACGAACACTGGTGCATATTATCATTGGTCTGTTAATGGAAATTGATTTGAATAAGAATGTTATATGGCGACTCAGAGAGTTGAGGTGAGTGGGACAAGAAACACCAGTCAAGACCAACACCTAATCCCCCCAGCTAGGTCATAATGTAAAGCCAGTCTTGCAGCCGCTGAAGCATATTTAAGCTGCACAGGAGAAAGCTCTGGCTTCTTGGGCTTGGTACCTGCAGGCCAGATGGTCGTGAAACTTTTGTGTAGCTTAAATCAACAACACGTGTCTTCGGCAGAAAGGCGGCTGGATTAAAACCAGAGGCAACGTTGGGTTCTAGTCATCCAAGGAAAGGGAAAGTGGCGCAGTAAGATCCATTAAAACCCTCAGATGGATGTTGTGCTGATTGAAAAGTTGTGATAATAACTGACAGGTGTCCTCCTCTTTGATGTCGGGCCGACCCCGCCCACTTCAGCTGAGCACAACATGTTCATGTAAGTGAAATAAGTGTGTGGTCAGATGCGTGCGTGCGCATTTTATGGGGGTGTGGAATACCTGCTGTGAATATCAAGCCCGTCACTCCCCTCCCCTCCTGCCCCAGCACATGGGCCAAACCAGAACCAAGCAGACAGGGCAGCTCCAGTTAAGTCGTCCCAGATGTGCAGCACTGCCTCTGTAGGCAGGAGGGAGTGAAGCGAGTGCAGCGAGTTAGGTGGGGCAGCAGATGGAAGGGAGGTTCTTACTCCGTTCCTCATAACTACACACACACAGAGTTTTAGCTATAGCTTCAGAGGGGGGGGAGAAAATAACTGACAAACAATGTTAAGATTTCAGAGACTTTTAGGTGATACATTTCCTAAATTAACTTTGTGAGTCAAAAAATTCTGATTGAGTCAGTTCAGAGGACATGAACTGAACACACTTTACGTAGACACTCAAAGCCCTTGCAAACCACATAACTGATGCTAGATTTGGCCCCGGGGCCATCCTGTACACCATCAAGCCAATTCTGCATGCATTATATTGCGGCCATGTTTGTAAAACTATTTTCCATGATCATTGTAGTTTCAAGCTCATCTTAAAAAGCAACAGCTTGTCACAACGCCAATTTTACTGCTTGCCCACCAAAACAAAACAGTTGAATTGGATACTTTCACAGTACCAGCAGTCCTGTGGACAGAATGTACCAAACCCGACGCACGGTGAGCAAGAGTGTACTGTGCTGGTTTTCCTGGACTTCCACAAATATATCCGTTTCTTCCCTGATGCCCCCACAAAAGTCAAAACATCCGGATACATTGTCTGTCACCAGACATTGTACAATAGTGACGTAAAAAGACAGACAGTCTTCAGCACTATTGTTTTTATCCTCCGTCTTTGTCCTCTTTAACCTCACTGGGAGTCAGCCACTCTGTAAACTATTATGGTCTTGCAGCGACAGACAACAAGCAGACGAGGAGATTATGGTCTCTGGCAAACCTGAGCATAAACACAGTGGGCCAAGAAATGCCGGAGGATGAGAGACTCAAGCAGACAGATAAGGAAATGAGACAATAAGGGAAGCAGACAAGATGAAGATGTGAAAATAAAGAATCATCCTTCTGCTAACAGGTAAAAATGAGGCGTAATCTGTTGTGAGTCCAGGAGCTTCCGTTTCAGTCAACCTCAACAAAATTGCAGGTTCATCAGACAGTAAGACCTTATCAGGACAAGTTGAGCCATCGGTGACGATTCAAGAGACCTGGTTTGAAGGAGAATAAGTCCATTCCTGTGGCAGTGCAGTTGTGTCCTGGACTTGTATTAATGTGCATATTTTGAATTGTGAATGACCATAAAAATATGTTTTTATTTCTGTTTATTTCTTCTCCTGAAGTAGGTTGATGTTAATATATGACCACTGAAATAGAATTTAGAAATGCTATCAAGGACCACCAAAACAATATGAGGGCCTCAAATTTGGGAAAATACAATTCAGCCATCAAAGTTTGAAGTCAACCAATTAAAAAATATCTTACAGTATATCACCAGGTTCAAGCATTCACTTCCACCACCATTTAAAAAGTGAACAGAGATCAAAACACTGGGCCCAGAAATCTGACCCAACACCCTCATGAACCCCAGGGGTCAGTGGAACCCCCCTCCCACCCCTTCCTGGCCTCCAGGTGAGGGCCCCCTTTTCTCCATGGCGAGTGCGTAAATCCTTGGCAAGCTCAGACAGGTCTCCCCCTCATCCTCTCCAACACCTGAAACATCAACAGCCGCTTTCACAACCACACAGGGTAGCAGAACATTTCCTGTATGCGTGGTGACACACACACACAAGGTTCTTTTCCTGCTCCACTGGCTCCATTCGTGGCTGACTTCATCTCCTCTATCTGTCCTGAACACCGAGTCGAAATCTATCTGTGGGAGTATTACCACTGTCTATTGTTTGGACGAGTCTCTGGGACACAATTCATATCAGGACAAGAGTCAGGGCCCATTATTCCCCTCCTCCATTCCTTCCATTTCCTTCCTCTCCCAGTCTGAAATGCTGAGTTGGGCTGATTCAACCACCAACTTGTGGGCCACATGTTTGAGAAGAGGGGGAGTGGGTGGTGGGAAAGGGGGCAATGTCTTCTCACGGTGAGTCTGTCTATTCCTGTGAGTCAGCTTCTCGAAGAAAGAGGATCATCCCAAGGTCTGAGGCCTCAGGGATGATCACATAACAAGGAACATTTAAAAAAAGGGTACACCCTGAGTATGTCATACACTCACCAATTTCCTTTAAAATTCCATTTGATTTATTTTTTAAAACAAAGTGTGCTTCAGTCAAGTCGCAGGTGCCAAACAGTAATTCTGGAAGAAGTGGTTTTACCAAACAAAAAGATGAAAGAACGAGATCCATGACTTCAAAACCAAACAAGTGTCACTCTGATCTGCTGGTCATTCGTTGGTGTTGACGTTTGAGCCACCGTCTGTCAGGCTCATCACCGGCTCTGGTGATTTATGACGGCCAATCCTAAAGGTCCCCTCACTCAAGTCAGGCCAATCACAGCGCTCCAGAGCCGATAATGGCTAAACAATTGCCAGACGGGTGAGGGGCGTGACAGCCTCCTTTGTTTTTACCCCATGACCTACATAGGGATCTGCTTTTGGCCATATCAACTTTATGGTTATGTAATGCCATCAATTATCAAGTCGACAGCAATATTTCTATCGCAGAATCATTTTAGATTTTCCACAAATTTCGCAGTCCAACAGAGGAGAGAACAGCTCCCTTTATCAACAAAAAAACTCAGGTGTACAGAAAATAAATAATTGTATTAAACACATGTCACAAAGGTATCTATGCATTAAATATTAATTTAGAAAATATCAAGGCAATAGCACACAATTGAGTATATATTTCAGCAAAAATCTCCCAATCAAGTATTACAGTGAAGATGGCAACCTGAAAGGTACAGCGCTGCAGGAAAAAATCCTAGCATAAAGGCACCATCAGATTTAGCAAGTCCCAGAGATGTCTGCAACATAACAACAGCAAAATGTTTAGGAACAGGCTGAGGGTTAAAAGACTGAAGTTCTGCACCAGCTGTCATCCACTCATGGAATCAATATTTGCTCCCTCTCTGTTCACGGTGAACCAAAGAGTGAGCAAGAGCAAGCCAAAGACGTTCCTCAGTGAGGAACCTGTTTAGTAACATTACTACCACATACAATCCTCATTCTAGTCATTCATTAATAACTCAAGATTTTTATTGAAATACCGATGACTGCCAGTAAGCAAATGTGCTCTAGGCTGTCTGACAAGGACATCAATAGTTCATCTACTCTCCATACATATTTAAATGGAGACGCCAAATAAAAAGTCATGATGGACAATGGTGGGAAATGCCTGAAAGAAGACTCCTTGTCTAGAGTATAAACAGGAGCTAAAATAGATGTTGAACACCAAGAGAACCACGTGGTCACTGGGTTGGATGCCAAAGATTTTTGCTGTGGTGAGCCTTCTAGCCCCTCCTATGTAATTATGGCATCCAAATATATCGCTTCGCAAAAGCATGGCAAAGTTAGACATTTTCGCTTCTCACGATCTGCAACTTTCCAAGAGAAATTGATGGTAATTATACACAAGATCTAGAAATGCATTTAGAAAAAAATGAAGTTAAAATCGTAGCGATATCTGACCGTATTAAAACAGAATTATTTAACTCCAGCGAAAACCCAGACAGTTTGTTCTGACAAGATCCAGCCAAATGTTCATTTCCTCAGTAATCCTTCGGGTCTGTTTGTTCACAACAGTAGAATTGGTGCGAGCTCCACACACAGGAGAGCAAGTCTGGCCTTGTCCTTCAGCAGGGCTGTAATTAAGAAGGAACACAAACCAGCAACTCCTCCCTCAGAAAGCCACTAACATCCACCCAGCATCCACATGCACGGCTCGCCACGAACCCTACAGCTCCATCCATTCCTTCCTTATGCTTTCTAAACTAGATTTAAGTCGGGGAAGAAGAAAGCACTTGTGAAGCTCTCAGTCATTTGTCGAGCTTAGAGCCATCGATTATTGAGCTTTGGGCTACACTCTTATATACGGAGAAACTTAAGAACACCTGCTTTAAATTTTGCTTTACAACAAAGAAGCCTTACAAAAGTATTTGATACATGTTCCAAAGAGGAAAAAAAACACATACAGATGGAGATTTAAACCACAAATTAGGTTTCTCATTTAATCCTGCAAAGAAAATCTGTTTTTGATACATCTACAATGGGACTCTAAGTGCTTCACGTGCATTGATGGGGCTCAGCACAGTCTCAGTATTTCAGCTTTGGATTTTACCTAAACATTACAGATTGCTTTAGTGCTGGAATGTCCATATAAGCGCAACAAAAAAATTGAAACACCTCATCTTTAAAGCAACAAACGAAACCCTGTTTTTTACTTTGAAGCTGCACGCTGTGAAGGAGTGGCTGTGGTAGCGTAGGAAGTTGTTTGTTTGTCCCAGAAGGACCAGCTATAGTCCTCATGTCGCACAAGACTTCCAGCACTCTGCTACGTTGACCTAATTTTACATCTCGATAAACCAAACATTCAGGGGACAGCACAAAGAATGAATGCGCAGGCGAGAAGTTTCAAAATGATGTGCCAGACTATAGTAGCCAAAGCAATTTTTTATTTAACAAATAAACCGATCAGTAGGAAGAATGTTGTGGTTGCAGACAACCCATTCTGTCCCACAGTGTCTGGAAATTTCATTGTAGGGGAGCAGCGGGGGGACAGAGTTCAAAGCCTGGTCGTAAACTAAAATGAAAGCAGGGACTTAGGAAACACAAACAGTAATACAAGTTCACCAAAACACAACAGACCATGCAAGTTTAATTAAAGCAAAGGAGCTCCTTTCACAGAGTTAACGAACATGGGAGGAGGGTGAATGCGAGCGAATCCTTTGATTTACGGGACATGTGCGGGTCAAAGAGAGCCGACAAGTGCACCCAATGTTTTGTTTGCTAATTTAGAGCTTTTAACTGCTCTAGTGAGTCACAGACTGCTTTGAGGATACAGTTAAGTAGCAGACAAGAGGTCCAACACGCTCAGTGCACAAACGGGACGATGCATAAAAGTTGACAAAGAAAGTGACAAGTGCAGTGACAAAAAGTATAACACATATCTGCACAGAAACATCACAGATGCTGTTACTTTTCAACTCGATAAACAACTCACTCCCAGGCAGCAGTTGTTTGGGTCACATAGTGTGTCAGAAATTACTACTACCACTACTTATCTCCGTGGTAACTGATTCACACGTATATTGTTTGAGATCCTGCTGTGAGAATCAACCTAATTCTTTCCATTTTTCACTGCTCTATGGCTATCTGGAGGGAATTCTTGTTAGAGTGTGTTAATATCGCAATATACTGTATACCGCAGTGAACAATAAAATCGTGATTTCAGCTTTTTTTTCAACATCGTGTATTTTCTGCCATTGTATTTAGATACACAACCATGTTAGCAAACACCATCATGTTGACAGTAGGTGTAAAATTACGTGCGGAGCTAAAAGTCACAGGTCAAGAGGTATAGGTTCTGGTTCTGACCTGCAACTGTACATGAATACTTAGTCTGTTAAAAGTGAGAGTAACACAAATGTGGTCACAAACAAAGGAGTGAGCACATGACTTGTGAGTAAAGATGTTTGAAGTGTAGTTGTAATGGCCCCTCTACATTGGGTAATAGCTTACTACTCATTACTACTGATTCATTAACAGTAGAAGGACCATAGAGGAGTTTCTCTTGTGCGCACATAGACCAGCAGAGACGTATGTCAACTTAAAGAAATATCAAAGTTTAATTCTGCCACTTATTGTAGTGCATATTCGTCTTCATGTCATAGACATCTTTCAGGAAGGACTACAAAGCTTGTTTACACAACCATCAATTTACAACTGAGTGCAAGTAAGTTCATGTCCAGTTAGGCCAACAGTGCTGCAGGTCTTAAGCACTAACCAAGAGTTGGCACTTCAACAAAGAAGAATGCAAACTCTGACTTTTACTCTGGCATTAAGTAATCAAGTATCAAGATACTTCAAAAAACAGAAAAAAACTGATGTGGACGGAAGGGAATTTGACAGGTTAAGGTTGTGCTTCTAGCAGAGGGTCTCTCATGTTATGAAGATGTGAAGTGTTTACTGATGGAGAACAAACCAGGTATTTATACTACATTTGGCTTCCAAGACGTGAAAGACAATATTGCAAAACAGATTAATATTTCCTGTTGATGGAGTGCCAGTACATTTTGTTTCGACTGTCTGATTTAAGATTTTGAGTTTGCACCCCTAAGCAATGGGGAAAAAAAATGCCTGTGAATTTTCACTGAGTAGTGCACACACCAGCCAAGAGACCACCTCATTTAGTTAAGGAAACTATCAAGTACATACTAGACTTCCATTTCGAAACCTGTCCTACTCAATTGGCCCCACTTAGAAAGTACAGTGGCAGAAAGACTGGTTGAAAGATGTGTGTTTGCCCTTGAGTACTGGTACGGTGCTTCCTATAACAGTTGACAAGATTTAGAGCATCATCCTTGCTGTTCAGCAGCAGTTGGGACACAAAGCAAAGCCATTTCACATCAGACATGCCTGCTG
This sequence comes from Synchiropus splendidus, assembly GCF_027744825.2. Taxonomy (NCBI): domain Eukaryota; kingdom Metazoa; phylum Chordata; class Actinopteri; order Syngnathiformes; family Callionymidae; genus Synchiropus; species Synchiropus splendidus. The sequence goes on from NC_071337.1 coordinate 13,391,751, forward strand.
TTGTTCTGTCTCTCTCCTGGCAGGCAACATGCATCTTTATCACGCTTCAACTAGGGATACCATTGTCCGAAGACATCCATAGTAAATGCCACACACCGGGTTTATTGCCAGGCCCACACACAAGACCTAAAAAGGGTTTTACAGAGAAGGCACTTTTCCCTGTAGAGGTGGGATTTATTTGGCACATGGTTGCAGGCTCACACAGCAAGTGGGAAATTTCCGACAGTGACTATGCCTCAACAATTACTTGGGTAGGATGAGACATTTTTTTAAAAGGCAGCGAACACTCCCATACCACTAGCCCTGAATGTGACCCAGATGTGTCATCAAGTTGTCTCCAAAGCACCATAAAAAGCCTTCAAAAGAATGCTTTTGTCTTCTAAGATACACTGTACTTAAGACTTACATGTTCTTTCATATTTACTTGGGAAACCAAACTCATTTTCTTTGGCTCTAAATACACAACGACCACGGCCAAGGAAGCCACAGGATGAAGGTGAACTAAACCTGACCGCTTCTTGCTACTTAACTTTTCTTTTTCCTCACTGCCGGTCTGTCTAGTTGCTGTCAAGAAGACTCCCCAATGTCTGCAGTGGTTTTCTCGCTCTGTGTCCGTAACTAAGAGACATACATGCGTACTATGAAGAAAAGAACATATTCATCAAGTCAAAACAGTGAGTGAGCAAGAAACGCTGAACTTGCTGTCTTGGATGTGAAATATAGTTTTAAGCGGAAACTTCGAGTTTTATTGTGGAGGATTTTATGACTTTCAAAACACTTGTACACATCTGAACTCTATTTTTAGTCAAGTGTTACAGAACTCCGATGAGAACGCAGTAACAAAGTCATTTAATGGTAATGTTCCAAGTGAAACCGGTTCTCAATGGACAACTTCGAGCCAACTAATACTTCTCTGTTACAGGTTGTAGCGAGAAGCCCAACAAAGTGGCTTCATTTGCAGTGTGAAATACATACAGATGATCTCAACAGGCCTCATCAGGCTTCAGTTTTCCCTCTTTGTTGAATGTGCTGTGTCAGTTTCTGAAAGAACAGTCACAATAAAACAAGGACGTGCAATTATTCAGTGGTTTTGCATGATTGAAAAAGACTGGCTGGTATGAGGAAGAAATGCCTTGAACTCTACCGCAGCATTTAATGCGCAAATTCATGATCAGAAGCCGGAAACTGCCCGGCAAAGGCGGCGGCAGCTGTGATGAGAACATTCAGATTCATCAACACCAATCAGAGGATTTATTTTAATCCAGGGGGCTGCATATAAATCAGATTATTTTGGTCTGTGGTCTGTCGTTCCACTGTGTGTGTGTGTGTGTGTGTGTGTGTGTGTGAGTACTGAATTCGGGTGGGGTCAAAGCTTTAACCTGCAGCTACCATGACTGAGCACTGGCATGTTGACACATGTGACAGGGAACATGTTAATTTAGAGTGCACCGAGTGCAAACACACACAGTCATGCTCACGTTCTGAAAATCATGGACAGAAACCTCAGGAAGAAGGTCTGAATCTTGCACAAATCCAAGACATATATTGGTAAAGCCCCAGCAACTGAGCTCAGCATGAGCAGTTGTAACATTTTTCTCCCTTTGTGTTTGTGCTTCAGTGACAGATCTTGCATCTAGATCCGCTAATGTTGACATCTGGCTGTCTGGTTTTCACAGGTGTGGGGCGCAAGAGTATTGCCAACGTCAGTACTCAGCGTGTGAGATATTAATCCAGATGGTGCCTTGGCCCGTCTTCTGCTTCGTATTATCCAAACTTTCAGCCTCTTGTCTTTGCTGAAGGTTTAGTCTGAAGGCAGACCACAGCAGTGTCCCTACCATCCCCTGTTGTTACTGAGCTTGCAGAGCAGCTGAGTGTTTGACTTGGATTACGTTGTTGTGTATTGGCTATCAGTGCCAGTACATAGCCTCGCATGAACCCTGCCTTACTATGACCACCACATTCCTACTGTCATTACTGGATGGTAGGAATTTGTTTTGACTAAACTGCAGATATGTAGTCGTGTCAGAGAGGAGTGTCAGGCAGGAGCCTATCCCAGCTACACGGGGTGAGAGGCGAGGAACACCTCGATATTGATACTTCAGCGCTAAATGTTCAGAATGAATGACACAGTACATTTTTAGCAGCACCATCTCACAAATTAAAAGTCAATATAGCTTTTTTTCGCGATGATGCTTTGATCGATTATGTACCGATCACAAACAGCCCATAGCCATAAAAAGTATGTGATTGGTAGAGCTGTGTATTTTCAGGTATCTTGTAATACGATAACTGTCCCGATACAGGAGTGATGATAAGATGCATAGCAATACTGTTTCAACAATATATTGTAATTAGAGTCATTTTAGCACTTTAGCCGCCTTCAGCCGAAAATAAAATCAGATAACACAGTACAATATGACAACAAACTTTCAGTTAAATTTTGCTCCCCTTAATCGCCAAAATAAATCCAGTGTACAAAAAGAAAATGTTAGTAATAATCATGTCAAAAATGCAGCACCCTATTCAAGTATCTATGTATTTAATGCTGATGTAGCCGGTACAATATCACACAATTAATTATGACGATATTTGAGAGTATCAATATTTCCTTACGATTTTCTTACTGATCACAAAAACCGATCACCTATTGCTTCTGGTGTCTATAGAAGCCCACATTACTGGGTGGTGCCCCTCCACTGCCACACACAAACATGGCAGTTATGGGGAACCAACTTTTATACAGTCTGTGATATAAAGTTTAAATGCTGCAGCACATACTCGGTACTTGGTGATGTCCCTCTTCAATTTTAAGAGTTAATACTCCCACCAATACCAATTCAGTACCGGTCCGAAACTTTTTCAACATATGCTCCCTTGAAAAATAAAAACAACTGCTTCTGCACTCATAAACTGAACCATAACTTCTAAAACAAATACAGTTTTAAATAAACAACAGCAGAAATGAAACAATGATCCATTTTATTCCTGTTACTGAACATTACTGTGATAAGTGAATTCAATTTCATCTGTCTTCAGAAGAGCCGCCAAAGTATCACAGGGATGCGCTATGACCTCGCCACTCCCCACAACCAGACAACAAGCCCCCTGCCACATTTAGGGTTAGTTCTCACAGAGTCTCCTTTCAAAACAAATCTTTTGATTCATCCTACTTCTTCCCATCACCGGCTCGCCCATCCCCCTCGCAATTGTGCGTTCGTTCAAGTGTCCCTGTACAAAACACCACTGTGTTCATGACAACCCACTCCTCCACAAACCAAACACACTCATTGCTGCCCGTCGTGAAAAAACACTTTTCTCGCAGTAGTTAACTACGGCAACAGAGAATCTCCATACATACCAAACTGTGGACCTCCTCTTACTAAAGGACAGATGGAGTTCTTGTTTCACAAATTACCCCTTGGTTTACATCATTCGAAGATAGTTTGGATGCTTTGTGCAAAAATAAAAAAAAGGATGTGGGCATTTAATGCAACCAGTAAAAACCCCAAACAAATTTAGTTTGAAAAATGTATAGCCATATGGGTCTATATGCACTCTAAAATGTGATATTTTAACTCCTAAAAGCCCATTGTTCTTTCTTCAAAACACTCCCAGGCTATTTTTAGGCTTACAATCTGAGCTGCACTGATGTGTAGGTTGGGAAAAAAGTGTTTCTTTGTTGTCGATTTGTCTTGTTTCTTGACACGGGGGCAGGGGGTCTAATGTAAATTCCAAGGAATAAATAATAATTCATGTATCCTGTGCAAAAATATATAGAAAAAAAGCTCAATAATGAGTTCAAAGTCTGCATTCAATGATATTCAATCTTTAAAAACGGGTTGCACAAACAGCATCTGGGCTTTTCTGGTAGCACTCTTTATCTTACACAACTTGGTTTCCCCTCCACATTGAAGCTGACTACAAATAATTAACTACCGAAACCAGTGGTAGGACAAATGAAGGCCAGGGCAAGCGGAAGGGTAAATGACCTGGTCCTTGATACACCTGTGGACATGTCAGCAATCCACATGGTTTAGAGCATTATAAAGTTCATTGAGAGAAAGTAGCTAGTCAAGTAGCACAGCATTTTGTTCACTGTTTTCTACTGTTATGAACCAAGCCAGACTGGACTGGAGCGACGTATATAACCGGTGTACACACACACACACACACACGTGTTCAGTCAGTAAACAAGGCCCTGAGGGCCCGAGCCCTGGCGCTGCTCACCTTGCCCAACTCAAGCTCTTTTACCGGCATAAATAGTTACAGATACAGTAGCAAATACTCATTAAAATGTAACAAATCTCAATGTTTTAAGAGGAATTGAATATCCCCAAAAAAACAAAAAACTAATGTAGTGCATGAAGTTAAAAGCTGTCAAACGCAAGACGGGCCGACATGATCAGACAAGCATCACCCTTCAGTTGGGCGTCTGGTAACGGCAGCACGTGCCGAGCCAATTTCACTTTTACAAAGGTAATGTTTGCCCCGAAGGTGAGAGTCAGGTAACGGAAAAGAAGGAACAAAGCTGACAGTCTGTCATTACATGGAGTTACAGCAGAGATGGACACATGACTCTTGTTTTATCTTGGATGATGTGCGATTAATCCAGCAAATAACCGCATGGGATTATCTGGTATTTATCGACACCTTTGATACATCAGTTCCCACCAATATCCTTTATGGGGAAGTCGTTAAAATATGAGGTGAAAACACATAAAATGGGAAGAGACAGAGAATTATTCAGTTACTATTTACACCTTAGCTTCAGCTGGGCAACTACTTCCCAGCTTTATAGGGCAAGAGGCAGAGGGACACTACTGACAGGCCATAAGTCACACAGACACAGAATCACTCTCCCTCAATTTGGAGACGCTCACTAACCAGAATTAAACATACTGAAGAAGTTACCTTGAATTGAGTTCATGTTTCCTCCAGAGTGATCAATACAATGCTGCTCACTGTAGCGATTTTATTCTAGCTGCACAAGTCACACATACACTTCACCACCACCCCCCGCGACCCCCGACTGACTCAGTGTCGAAATCTGTGTCAAACATTTCTGTCATCTGGGTGGTCTGACGGCAGAGACGCAACGACAGCAAGAGCTCAGTTACCGACGACCTGCTCTGGCACCGGCTGATACAGACATGACACTTGAGGTGGTCACACAGTTTTACACACACCTCTTTGTCTGGCGCTAACAATAGAAGGCAGTGATGTTCACGACTGGCAGACAGATGAGGGCTCATCTATCGCACATTCTTTCACATCACCGTGTCAGTACGTGTTTACACCACAACAAAACTACACAAGGCCCCTGGAAGTCATCGCGGTCATCTCTCAACAAGTATCACTCTCTCAGGTGTTGTGTTAGTCTCAGGTAACACGAGAACCGTTAGGAGTGGGCAAAAATAAATGAAATACTTCACCCCAGAATCAAGGTGCTCAACAGAGCAGCTAATCCAAAACAAAACTTCAATATTTGAGGCAAACTTTTAATCAAAGTAGCTGCCATGTATCAGGATTAAAAATCGGGATAATAGCATCATGCCCAAGTCCTAAGAATCACGGTCTGAAACGCAAGTGCTGCTAATCTTCTTGCTGCTACATAAATGGCCGTTGGCTGATTTAACCAAGAGGATTACATAATGTGAAAAGTTCACTAATGAAACAGTCAAATTCTTCATTTCAACTCGGTGCTACTGAAAACCAGGCCAGCACAAAACAACTTGGCCCGAGATCAGAAAAAGCAGCAAAAAGGGAAGAGATGTAAATCCAAGTCTGGCTGTCTGTTTCAAAACCTTTATTTGTAATTTGTGTTAAAACATGGGATGAAACTCTGGAATGGATATAATTAAAGCCAGAAACAGGGGAAAGAGTTGGTGAGCTCCAGGCAAGAAACCAATGTCGGATGTGCAGAAGAACATATTTTTATGTCAGTGTAACTGATCATTGAAACCCTGACTCGGGAGTATCGATGCACCAAATTGGAAATTTGACATCGAAGCCGAATAATACAGACAACCGAATGTTCAATGTGCTTACGTTAGACTATATATTGCATAAATTTACAAACACATTTACAAACATGTTTGGCAAAGAAAGTCATTGTTTTGATCGTTGCATATTTTTTATTAAATTTTTTACATTTCAGACTTGACTTTTCAAATAATAATAATAATAATAATAACATAAAAAAAACATAACACAATTTTATTATATAATTTAAACACAAGGCTCTAGATAGTTTGGCTGCACACTCCTTACAAACAGCAATTCTATTCTCGCTCTCCCAACACTTTAAAAGGACAGTTCCAACTGCAGACTTTGGATCACACTTCATTGAAGCGTCGCCATGATGATGATCGGAATCGGCGCTAAATACTTGCTAAATGCTTATGATCAAATGTAGAGGAACATGTGAGACATGGGTCAGAAAGTCAAAATCACTTCGACTTGTGCTGAACCGCTACGGTTTAGTCACCAGCCAGTCAGTCAGCCAGCCTTGGAGTCGGTGCCGTCACAACTGAAGTGGAGGATTGTGTTGCCAGATTTTCAAGGCACTTCTGATGATGGTGGAAGGGCTGGCCAGAATCTCATCAGCAAACACTGTTAGCATCAACGTAATAATTACAAACTATTGGTCACATCAACACCAGTACACCAATGGGAAATTCTGTTTGGGAAAGTATGGCAAGTCCAAATGAATAAACAAGAAAAAACAGACTGGTTAAAAGCAAATCAATTTCCAATTCAGGGTTGGGTTCATTCTAGCGCAGTCACAACCTGGTTACAGAGTAAACAGCAGACCCCGAAGGGACACCATAAACATAATAAACAGGGGTCCAGCTGGAAATCTATGACAAGATAATTTAGCACACCGTGTGTATCTTTTGTGGCCGGACCCCCGGCCGACAATTAAAACAATACCCTGGAGTGTACATGTTCATTACGCAACCGTGCTGGGGACATTTCATGCAGGGTTGGGGCTATGAAAAGATGTGAATGGCCATGCTTTCATTAGTATGCTCGGTGGCTGGCTGGCTGGCTGGCAGTCAAGACCCACTCCAAACTTTGGATCAATGAGCAAGAGGGAGTCCGGGCCTGGTTCCCATTCAGGCGTTCGCAGCCTTCTCCTTGGACAAACACACTCGCATGCAGCCGCACAGCAACACACAACTGACGGAGCTCAGTGAGGAGTCCCTCTATTCATGCAGATCTTTTGTCTCTCAGTAATGTCTGGTATGCCGGGATACAGGCTCTGCTCAATGACCTGATTTCTATGGGGCTGCCAAGGCACTGGCCCGAGTGTACGCCTGTGAGTGTGCGTGCATCTGCCTGCGAGGAGACGCAGGGCTCACCAGGGCAGACAGACCCAGAGAGATTCAGCCAAAAACCAAGTGGAAAATCATAAAATACGCGCATCCTGACACACATACACACAGCACCAAGACTAAACCAAACAATCCTGAAGCAGGAAGAGACACATAATTGGAGAAGGAAATATTCTGTCAGCAGAGAAAATTGAGGTTAGAAGAGTGAATGTGGCAGGATATGACTCCAGCAGTCACAAACATGCTTATATCGCGACAGCAAAAGACCAAGGTAGGGAATCTATAAGTATATTCATTAGCAATAAGTTACTTAAATGAATATTCTATTGAGTGGAGTGCACATAAAGGTTGTTTTCTTTAGTAGCTCACCAGTAAAACACTGAAGCTCCTTCAACAAACAGAGAAACATGACACCCTCTAATGAATGCGCTAAACCATCATGAGGGCAACAATCCTGTCCAAACAGCTGTGAAAATAAATCAATGGCTGAATTGATGTGAAGTTAGACAGTAAAATAAAAGAGATATTTCAGGACGCCGTTGACCAACAGAAGAACCTTGATTTATACTAGTGATGTCAGGTAGCATCATTTCGACCCTAGTGACTCAGCAGTGATTTACAGGCTCCTGCTTCAGTCGTGCAGCAAGACTCCCACTGATGTCTCTGTTGTTCAAGTCCTGAATTATAAAAGCTCCACTGCTGAGTAGGTCATGTGACTGGGTTTCAGGTTAGCAACAGAGAGGTTTTAAACTACTGTAAAGAACTACTAACAATCATGCAACAGAGCAATAATATGCACTGGAACAATGCGCTGTATCGGCCATGATGCCTCCTATAAGTGAAACTCCATGAACTAGCAATTGCAGATAAAGGCATAAAAGAGGGACTAAACCTTGACGCATTGAATATCATGAAGTCAGAAATAAAACAATCCCATCTTTCAACTGACCTTGTCGCTGAATGAAAATCCTAAGCAGCGGGTGAGCAGTCGACACTGCCTTACAGAAGTTGTCGTCATTGTTGATGGGCAGGAGGTCCCCGTGGACGTCCGCGTAGCCGATCATCACCTCCATGTTGGCGATGCGGTGGATATGCAGGATGAGTTTGTAAAACTCTTCAAACTTTCCGGGCTTCACCCGGTCCACAGAGAAACGGCGAAACTCTGCCCCATACTGCCAAGAGAGGAGCGGTGAAAACAGGACGTTAGAAAAAAACGTTTAAAGACCTTCAATTTCACAACATTGAAACCCAAAGCATTTTCAGTGAAATTTTTGATTTAAAAATAAAAAAAAAACAAATTTAAAAGGCTGTCGCTGGAATACTGTTAGAGATGAAGACATACTGTAAAATACAAGAATCTTCAGTGTGATCCAATTGTAGGGATGGAAATAGATTCAGTCACCTAATTTGTATATTATGTCATTACCATGGTAGCAGCCACAGTGAAATACGCAACTTAAACAGATGTGTATCTGATCAACTGGAGACACTCTCACTCATCTCTTAAGCACCATGTGTGATGGCACAGGATCATCGTCGTTGTTTACAACGGGACTGACAGCACAGCTGCAGCCTTTTCTACTGCCATTCCCCACATTCTTTTTCTACACTCCTGCTACCACGTTTGACCATGTCTCCAGGATTTCAATCTCCATGACTCCAAACATTGATTGAAACACGGTCACAAATGTTGCTCAGACTGAACTTACAGATGTCCGTGATCTGCTTGTGTAAAGTAGTAACTACATCAAGCTTCATATTTGCAGCTTGGCTTGTTTAAATATAGCAATGCGACAGAATTAACACAAAACAAGTTACTTTTAACAGAAATACTTCTTTCTTCATCCGAAATCAAGAGTGGCCACAGCAAGTCAGCCTCCTCCATCTTAACCCATTTTGACAATCATTCCCAGAACACACCTGTCTGCCTACTACGTGAGCAATGCATCAAACCCATATCCAGTAAGGTTCGGACACCACCATTGTCACTTGTGTACCCTTTGTCTGACCTCTTCTATGGGCACAGCTACAATGAGATTTCCAACTCTTGAACACTAAACAGACCTTCCAAAAGTCTGTCACTTGTGGTCAACGCGAGAGCTCTGACAGGCACCAGGTAGCGTCACTCGACAAACGTCCACACCCAACGCTACTCTAGAGCGGAAGCATGTTGATCGCAATTTGTAATTCTTGGAAGACCAAAATATTTAACCATGTTTATTTTGTACGAAAATAGCGGAAACATACACAACATATACTAATGAGAGTCTTCCTTTATCAAGGCAACACTCACAGTAAGTTGAAGGAAGTGGCAGAGATTACTGAGAGTTGAGCATTTTTTATCAGTGAAATACAGATCCCGACGTCTAAATGATGATTGAATAGTCTGGTAATCTTCATTAATGTAAGAAAAATCAGCATGTTTCCTCCTGGCAGTTCTCCTCATGAAGGCGGTTCTGTAGTTGTGGGATCAAGACAAAGAAAACCCGGGTTTTTTGTGTTCATATCCCGGACTTATGAGGGGAACCGAACGAGTCCCTAGTGTAAAACCCCCTAAAGGAGCTACCACACGGCTGCCTACGCAGAACTTGAATGTCACAATTGCTAAGGCAGAAATATTTATCTTCACAAACCTGCCATTAACAAAAAAGTAATTGTAATAAATGCATTCTTGCTTTAATATTAGTGCGCCGAGGTGCATAGCTGACTCTAACAGAACTTTAGTTTAAATAGCTTTTTTTCTCACACTCCTGTGTTTTTCTTTCTTTTCCCTGGTCATGCCTTTCATTATGTTGACACAATTTCCCTTGGGATTGATACAGTTTTCTGATTCTGATTAATAACTGTTGGAAATAACACATGCTGCATTTCATTTTTTTGTTGAATGTTGACTTGACAGAGCGTTTGTCCTGAAAGCTGATATTTTAACATTCGAACGGTCGCATTGCTGCTGTATTTGGGAATTTTTCGTTACCTTGCTTCCTTTAAAATGTAAAAGCTACGGTTTTCAATGAAACAAGATTTAAACTTTGAAGGTCAATGCTGTAAGGCAGTTCCACCCCAGTCCATCCGTGGATGGGAGTTGAACCACACAGACCACAGACAGATAAGCCATAGAAGTGGCTTGGGCACCGAACCTCCATTCCCCCCCAGTAAGCTCCAACTGTGAGGAGGGAAACCCAGGCCATGATGGCGAGACTATATATCTCTCGGTTGAACGACTTGACATTCCCCCACAGGTTAGCTGGAGGAAGTTTCTGGGGAGAGAGAGAAGTCTCTGGCTGCTGCCCACACATTTTCACCCAAGTGTAAAACAATAAAGCACGACGTCAGCTCGATGCGTAATCGATAATTGAGCACTTCATCTGACCTTTCTGCAACTTATAACTCATCGAGCCAGTTAAAAACATACAGTTGGATGACTTTAACGGTCACACACAAAACAGCCGTGGCAGGTAGACACACCTCCCACCCACACTTTTGTGCACTGGCACAGACTTGAACCATTGTGCTATCCCCAACCACGCTAGGTCATCAAATCGCCAAAGACCACACAGCTGTGGGTCACGGTGAGGTCATCATGTGACTCACACACTACCCTTGGAAAGGAGGAGAGACGTGAGGAGAGATACAGCGGAGGCACAAAAGCACTCGTCAACAAACAATTGAAGATTGTCTGAATCACCGAGTGAGAAGCCGTTTGCTGCTGAGGAGAAGCGCAGAAGGAGGAGTAGATCAGGGGCAGCCTTTATTAGCCCCGCCGTCTAATAACCACTTAAAGAGGAGGCGCAGTGGGAAACTCCAGGAAGCTGATCTGAAATGTAAGGGAATAAAATCAACCAGCGCTTCTCGACAAACAGGTTCAGCAGAGAGGTTTTATTTAGCGCCTGTTCAAACCCTCAATGAAAATCTAAGCGCCGCACTTGAACAACAGTCCGGGCTTATCAGCAGAGGCAGCGGTTGCTCTGCTCCGTCGTGATATGCATCAGAACCTTCTTGAAAAACTCATCTGAGCCTGAGGGCACGAACATGTCTGAGCGTGAGAGGGCAAATCAGCAACCTGAATGCTAAAACTGAACTCCAGTGAGCACAGTCACACACCGGAGATGTCACCGTTGCTCCCGGCCTATCAGATGGCAGAGACTGGCGCAGGTCTGGACAGGTTCGAATGTTGCTCGCTTCACTACACGGAGGATCAGAGAACCTATTGATCACCACATGGAGGAAGCTGTGTCTGGGCTCACCAACACTCGCACCATGTCTCTGTGAGTGAGTGAAACCAGCTTCTGGCTGCGGCCATCAGCCAGACACCTCCAGTGTGATCCCTGATAAGATAACAACAGCTTCCCTGAAGAAGCTCTGCTCATGAGAAAGGTGTAAGCAACAAGATGCCACCAAAATAAGGGATGTTCTGATACAGATTACAGCATCGGTACTCGCACCGATACCCACCTATTTTGCTTTCCTCGCTCATGACGGCACCTGATACCTACTGCAGTGTTCCCTACACGTCAGCATATGCAGAGAATGACCAGGCTAAATTTGAAATGTGTAATCTGTGGCAGTGACGTCATGTTTGTCAGGGAACATGCAGTGAAATGAATTACTCATATCAGTACTCTGAATTGGCGAGTACTCACAAGTCAGTACTAGTACTGGGTCTGCGTGACCTTTATCTTCACCACAATAACTTCTTATCCTCAAGTCAAGAGCATTCTGATATCGTCTTTGCTGTAAGATACAACTTGTATTATGGTGACACCATGTGAGAACAGTGGATGCTTTCATAACAAAATGCAGACAGGGAGGAAAACCACTGAAAATAATCAATGTGTGCCAATTGAACTGTATTGTCTATAAAAAAAAATGTTGTTCCCAAACCAAGTACTTCATGTGCTCAGAGTATTTCATATCAATCAAACTCTCATTGTGGTACAAGCAAATGCTAAAAACAAAAAGCATCCTAGCATGTTCAGGAGCGTGTTCATAGCAGTGTAATAAGTGTAAAATATTTTAATAGCATGTTGAACTGGACATGAATGAGCTTGTCAGGAAGGCGCCTGAGCTTCATCTGATAACATTTAGAGAATATGATGAGTAACTTTCATCATGAAAACATGATATTCACAGTGTTCGATCATTAACATACTGAATTCTTGGGCCACACACAAACGCTTCCATCAGCAGCTTCAACTGTTCCTCAAAACTTCCGACCACATACTGAATGTGCTCTTACTCGCTGCTGTGATATTTAAATAAAGTGAGCTATTTTGGCTGGATACAATTTAAAGCCACACTGGATATTAAGATGCATTTTTTTCCTTCCATCAAGAAGATTTAGCGATGACCTGGCATTATCTGTCAGCAATACAATTCCAAAAGCTGCGAATGCATGGCATTTTCAGGAAATGTTGATAACAGGAACACTTGCCCAGTAAGCACAATGTGTCCTGATGGTGAAGGCATTGCTTTGCTGTGACTCATCGACACAACTTTGACGTACTGTACATGAATCACTAGGTGCACTTATGACTACAGATATGTATCTTTCTTCTATAAGCAAATAATCTCTTGGTTTGTCAGTTCCTTATATTTATGTCTATCATTAAGGCCAGACTGGTCAAAAGCACTTACAATATCGATGAAACACCCCAAATGCACTGCAACAGTTAAGGTTAGTGTAAAATTTCAAAAAAACAAAAGTTTATATTTCATTTGATATTCATTTTTTGCTCATGTTTCTTATCATATTTTACACCGTTTTTTTTTTTTTTTTTTTTTTTTTAACCAAGTGACTGGGTTTGACACCTGTTTTATGTAAACAAGCAGAAAGAAACATAAAAAATATGCGCTCTGAACATGACCGCCAAGTATTGAAGTATACAAACATGGGCATGAAGAGTGTCAGCCGTTTACTCCTTGGCCACATGAAGGAGAGGACGTCATCTGCAAACACTGTATTGAAGTTAGTTTTAGGCCTTCACTCGCCCACACTTCACGACTGCTTAAATAAGTATGAGTGAGCAGAGGTGACTTTCTGATAGGAAAAGTGGAAGCTGGTATGAGAGGAGCAAAACCAAAAATGACTTGAGTGGAAAAAGGTGGATCCAGTTCAGACGACTATAAAGGCATGTGCATGGTGCGTTCAGTGGTTCGCGTTCCCCTTTAAGCTTTGATTAAAGAAAATGTATGGACCTTCAGGCTGACACTGATCCGGATGAACATAAAAGTCAATGTTTAAAGAGAATCGCGGTGTGTTAGTCGGCAAACGCAGCGAGTTCCATCGTAGCTTGACGAGCGTGAGAACTCCAGAGATTTCCTCTCAAAAATCGATGGACTCACCTTGCTCTTCACCTCCACCGCGTTAGAGTCGGGATTCCGCAGAGGTTGGGACTTGTGAAAACTCCGATTCATCCTTGTGCTCTCAGTTGGTCTGCTGAACGAGTAGCGATCCCGCTCCAGCCCACAGACACTCGGGGGCTTCGCGGTCTTTCCTGCGTTCCTCTTCGCAAAAACTCGCGCCGCGGACTTTTAGGGAAAAGTTCTGTTCACCTTCTCGGTTTCCTCGATAAATCTACTCCGTCGCACATGAGGTAGAGTTGCCAGAAGCAGACACGGCGAGTCTCGGTGCGGAGTTGGGAGCGAGTGAAGTTTTCAAATGACATCAGCCTGTTAAAAAAAATGGGATCCTGTGGTGCGTTCACTGACCCTCGGTGATACTCGCCCTGCAGTCGTAAATCTCGATACTCAGTCTTGGTAAACATCATTTTTGGTTTGAAGCCCAAGAATCCGAAAAGCGTTTTGCTGCAAGCATTCTTTAAATTTATTATGTAAACCAACAAAAAAACTCCCCACGTGGAAAATAATTTATTTAATTTCTTTTTTTTCTTCTAAGACTATTTTTTAGGAGGAGATAAAAAAAATTGAAACTTTTTATTTGTGTTTTTTTAATTTCAATATCAAAATCAAAGTCATGCAGTTCTAAAAGAGCGTTGGTGAGTAATGGTTTTATGGTTTTGACAAACCACTGCATTTGTTTTTTAAACCGAATATTTATTGTTTATTTAAAGAAATACAAATGTAGTTTGAGAAATACATTTATTTCCTGAGGGTCAGATGTTTTTGAACATAGTTCTGCTGCCTCAATTTTCTTCAGCAAATATCCAGATTGTCTCAGAATAACGATGTGCTCTACCTATTGTGACACGTTTTAGGACTGGACAAGAGAGTGAACAAGATAGTCCATGTTTTCACGGTCATTCAGTGAGGTATAAACCCCCAGCACCAACTGTTGACTGTGTTGAGATTAAAACCTCATATTTGACAACAAACATCACTAAATGCTTGTTTGCATAAAAGGGCTTCAGGAAATGCAGTGATGAGTATTCCTGTCCTGCTTTACAACATTCCTCGGACCCTGAAGAAGCCAGTGTCTGACAGCTGCGAACCGCTGACCCCCCACCAACATTTGAAACTAATGCTTGTTTACACACCGCTGGAATGTGATGACCAGCCGAAAACTGCTGTGTTATATGGCTTTCAATATTTCTGTTTAGGATGCAAATGGGTTTACAGTGTGGTTGTCAATGTATTAGTAGTAATGGTATAAAAGTACGAGATATATATGCTTTCTTTTTGTTTCAATGATCTTTATTGCATGGGATCAGTTTTTAATCATACACAAAGT
This sequence comes from Synchiropus splendidus, assembly GCF_027744825.2. Lineage (NCBI taxonomy): Eukaryota > Metazoa > Chordata > Actinopteri > Syngnathiformes > Callionymidae > Synchiropus > Synchiropus splendidus. The sequence goes on from NC_071337.1 coordinate 13,406,775, forward strand.
ACTTTGTTAGTAATCCCATTTCAACGTTGTCAGTATTGTTGCAGGTGAGGTCAATCATGTGACTTCAGAGGGCATCACTGTAGAAAAGGCAGACTGGGTCCATTTTTATTTGAGCATTCAAATGAATTAAATGGTTTATTGATCAGTTTGTATCATCATAAGACAAAGTTCGACAATGATTTTCCCCCTCTGTACACCAAAATGAAATCATCCAATAGTCACTTATTACTTCTGTGTAGTTACAAAAGCTTGTGCTGAATTCTGCAAAACACAGCTGCTTTTGCTGAGTGTGAAAAAACTTGAGTTGGGGCGTAGCGCCGACCTCGGTTTAAAGCGAGTACTGCAAGTAAAGCTTGTAGTACTTGGGCCCCACACAACTTCAATAAAACCGTCTTTGAACGTTCATGCTGTTTATTTCTGTCTTTAAGCAATTATATTTGACTTAGACTTTCTTTATTGTCATTGCACAAAAACATATCAATGTATTATGGCAACGAAATTTCGGTCTAAGGCCTCCGGTTTCCAAAAACTATATGTCCAAAATAAAAGATAAATACTAAAAAAAATGCTATTTATCATGGAGAGTTGGCTGAAGTGCAGTACAGGTGATATGGGTTGCCTGGTGACACACATTAAGCAGAAAGATGGCGGTAACATTTGCTTTTTGTTTTAAGTTTACAGCAGAAAGACATGCATTTCAGGCATACGCGCACTACACTTATTCGTCACTAGATGGTGCCACACCATCATCAGTGCCAATACCCAACGGTGACGCACTTAGGGGTTACACCGCGTTCGTCCGTTCGCACACGTCACCTCTGTTCAGGTTTTGGGGCGAGGGGGGTCGGCGGTGGGGGTCATAGACAGCAGCTTTTGCAGGACCTGGATTTTGTCAGCAGCGGCGGAGTCAGTGGCTCCAAGTGAAAGAGCTTGTGTGAGTGCAAAGAGATGCTGATTCAGGAAAATAAGCCGTAAAAACCGAATTTATTTGTGGACTATCTAAAGTAAATTTAAAGTAAAATGTATTAAAATATTCTGAAGAACCATATGTACCATTATAAAAATGCACAGTCTGAAGATCTGATAGTTAAAACCACATTTAAAAGAAGGTTTATTGGAGTTTTACTGACTGTTATTGCTTCTGAAAATGTGATTGTGGTACAATCTAGTCAAACTACTGATACTTTTTATGAAAACAGGCCGACTAGAACTTAGCAATTAATGATAAATGAGATTACATAAAATGAGTCAGCAACGGCGAACTTGCCTTGTTTGCTTCTGCGAGATGATTTCAAACCTAAACCTCATTTTGTCTCCTTCCAAAATGAAAACATCAGCCATCTGGTCTTAGGGTGAGAGGTCAAATCTCAGGCTGGTAATGAGGAGGATGGCGTTGCTAGGGGGGGATATAGGAGGTTTATGTGTGTGTGTGTGCGTGTGTGTGTGTGCCTGCGCAAGTCGCCAAGTCTGCTTCCTGAGTGAGCATTAAACATTAACGACTCGGCTCGCCAAGTCTGCAGAGAGATAAGTCGATGAGGGGGTGAAAGATGTGACAGAAAAACACTCGTAAGGAAATATAGTGGACAAACAATACATGTGAACATTGAAATCTCAATTCTCAATAAAGTTCCCAGCACTTACGTCAACCAGCCTTCGTGTTTTGAATGAGTGCTTAATCCAGCAATTCCACGCCACTGCTTTGCTTCTCTCCTCTGACATAGGTCTGATGTTTGAAGACGCAGGTTTGTATTCAGTAGAGGATCAATAACAGTGGAGAGAAACATAAAGCTTCTGAAAGTGCGAGAATAAATCATGTCTCAGACTCACAACTGGCCTGTCCTCATGTACTAAAAAGCAAGACACAAGGAGCATAAACAGACACACTCTCCCCAAAAAATTTTCCTCCAGTTTATTGACTCGGTCCTCCAACGTTCAGTGCATCAATACTCACGGTCAATAAGGGAGAAAAAGGCCCACTGCTGCCACCAAGGTGTGTAAATGTGTGGGTCCGCAGGTCGGTTCCTTCTTCTCCTCGCCAAAGCCATTTGCACAAACACATCCCATAATTTGTTCCAGTTATATTCCACCATGACTGCAATGATTTTCCTCTGGACTGCTAACAACAACAGCGCACTGGTCTATAAAAAGGTGAGCGTGCGAGCAAACAGGTCTGGACTCTTCTTTGTCCAGGACTAATGGGCTGAAGCAGCGACTCAGAGAGACACTGTGTTCTCAGATGGTTCCAGAGTATTTTGGCTTTGGATTAACTCTCCAACCCTGTGATTTATGTCCCATTTAAACACGTTTATGTGTTATTTGTATATATTTGGACAGATATAATGGACCTAGTCATCTTCACATCTTATCTGTTTTGTTCCTTTAGTCCAAGTTTAGATCGCTGGGGCAGCAATCTATGCAAGGAGATGCAGACTTCTCTCTTGCAAGAGACCTCCATCTCTTCTGCAAGAAAGGAGGAGTTTCCAGGTACTGTACACAACTATGAGACATAATACTTTGAAGGTGTCCCTGCTCTGAGCCTCCTCCTCCTCCATGGCCTTGTAATGAGTTGCCAAAGGTGGTCTTAATCTTTCTAATATTTAATCTATAGTGGAAGGTAGCAACATAGGAACATGAGCTAAAACCCCAACAGAATCGAACTCTGCAACTCATTTATGGAGAGCCACAAGGATCATTCTTTGGTCCAACAGGAAGTTATTCATATCATGCAATAATACTTGCAACGCTCCTTTAACTATCTATTTTCAAAGTGTATAATGAGATCAAGACATTATGTTCAGTGAGTTGCTGACAAGTTCTCACCAGACACATTGATGGGAGAGTATTTTGCTGATGCCACAGAAACGTTCACCCGAGACGTCGTCCCACTCGACTGCTTGATTGAAAGAAAACAGCATCAATCAAAGGCGACCCCCAGGTCTTTAAATAAGCATCAGCGGAGATCTCCCACCTCACGGCTGTGCTGAGTCTCCACACACCAACACACACTGCGCACAACTTTACACAAACAAGCGCCTATTTGCTTTAAGTGTATGAGTCTGCATAGATAAACAGATTCTGCTGGTAGCTCCTTATCTTCTCCTTCCATCCGCCCTTCACACCCACGCCCACCTCCTGAGTGTATTGTGGTCATTTTCATTCATCACCCTGTGACGCTAAAATGTCAAGGTTAGAGTGTGCCAGTTCTCTCACACACACACCGACACACACACAGCAGTGGAGGGAGGGGGAGCGACTAACTCTGAATACAAGGATTAGTCAAGCGTACACTTCTCTTCGTCGTCTTTCTCCGCTCTTCCTGCGCTTCTGGTGCCACCTCTTTTTGTTTGAAGGGGCCTTACATGTGTGTGAGTGTTGCGCCGAACTAACATGATAAATATTGCAATTTTAATGTAGCTTAAAATAAATGGAGCTACTTGACAAAGTTATATTTCTGGTCATCACCATTTTCCATTCTTGGACCATTTATACCAGAAACAGACTTGCCTAAAATCCTGGTCCTCAGAAAACAAATGTGCCCACAGAGCTTGACTCACTGTCTGTGTCTCAAGCCTTTGTCAGCATCAAAGTCACCCAGGCTTGCCACCTCTCAGGTCCCTCAAACAGGGGTTAAATTATTGCTGTGTGTTCTCCATAAATGCCAAACACATCAGGTTAGAATACCAGGGTCCTTCCTTGAGAACTTAAACCCATGTGCTAGTATTGTAGTACTGAGACAGAGACCGCAATTTCATGGTCTTGGACTCCACTCAATGTGAAATGTGTAAAATCCTAGGGTGAAATTGAAACCAAATGAGTTTTCTGTTTTGCAACCCTTTTGCCACTTATGGCGTCTGTCAATACAAGCCATCCAGTGTGACATCATATAGAGGAGACAGAAAGGAGGTCTCTGAGTTGCAGCTATGTTGTCAAAGTTAACAATAATTCAGTTTGCATTTTCTAATCGAGAAGAGTTTGTCTGCAAAGGACGAAGCGCTCTGCAGGGTTTAACATTTGCAAAGCAACTTTCCCCAAAGTGGCTGGGACAATATCATATTTTTACAGTCATCCAGAGCATAAACATAAGGGTTGGTCCCCTGTGTGTGTATACTTTTTGTGTATCCTTGCGACTTGTTGTTGAAAACACTCCTACTTGTGAGGGCATTTTGCATTGAGGGGACATATTTGCTGGTCCCCACAAGTCCAAGCCTCAATTCATTTGAAAATACGTATGAAAAAGTCCAAATAAATGGGTCATAACAATTGGGTTTAAGCTTGGTTAAGGTTAGCCATTGGTTTCAGATGTATAGGTTTAGGGTGAGAGGCTGGGGAAAGCAGTGAAGTCAATGAAATGTCCCCTTAAAACATTAAAAATTACATGTCCGTGTGTGTGAGTGTGTCTATGAGACCACTCCTGTCTCGATCTTGACAACAACACTACCATTACTCAATCAGTACCTCGTACTACATCACATCTCACTTCTCCACCACCAGATCCTACACACTCGCGGGGTCATGCTGATGGCCTCATGCCACCATCCCACCTCTCATATTGCTTGTTAAAAAAAGAGAGGAGCTCACTTGTCTTGAACCCCCCTTCATCCGTAGGTAGAGCTTAGTGATACGTCTGCATAAACTCAACCATGTGATATGTGGCTGTGATCCTAAGGAATGCAAGATGTTCTTCGGACCCTTGTATATTGCAGCAACAAACCATTTTCATCTGCTGAAGATGATTTGGAGCAGTGTACATCATGATAAAAGCAAAGTAAAGGGACTGCATTTTGAAGCGTTACCCTCAGCTCGGAGCTTCAGCTCCCAAAATCAATCACGTTTTAGCCCCGCTGCCTTCTCATCTAGCACAACCCCAAACTCCTCTGGCTCTCTAAGATCCACCCCTCTTCCCTTCAGCAGGCCCCACAATCCTAAGCAGTCCCCCGAGAGAACAAAGGTAAACATGCCCGACTCCCCTCACCCCACTCCCCCCGTCTCTTCCTTTATTTGTTTGCCATCTGAAGTATTCCTGGATTTATTCCGTGGCATTGATGAGATGAATTGATAACGCCGGAGAAAGAAAAGCGGAGCCGGTGGATCGTCTACACATGTGTGAGAGAAATCTGCTGAGTGCTGAAGTGCACGTGCAGCCTTCTGGCTTGGATCACATGGACACTTCACAGGAAGGCTGAGGGAGAGCGATCATGTTGGTCATGAAAAGGGTATCTCAGCTTTTATTGAAAAACAGTTTAATATTTTATCCACTCAGCAGAAAGTCACATGTTGGAAAAGTGAGCTGGGAGCATGTGCTCAAGAGAAATACAGGCTTCACGCCAATTTGCATGCTTCCTATCTCTTGTGACACACACACACAGACACACTCTCGCCCCGCTTGTCTTCCCTGCAGATGTGGAGACGGATGAGGCTTTGTCGTGCATCTCTGTCACACAGTAATACAGTCCGCTGGGTCACCTGGTGAAGCAGCCCATATGGTGGGCTCTCTCTCTCTCTCATGCACACACACTCACACACACACACACAGCTACTGGGGACTCGGCGAAGAAAAGAAGAAAACATTTTTTTTCTAACTCAGAACATGAAGCAGACCCGTCACCTCCTCCTCCCACACACACATTTAAACACACACAGTGTTACGAGGTGTCGCTGGTTGAAGACAGACGGCTGTGGTCAGGATTAGCTCACCCCTGGTCCGGCAGCCCTCAGTCTGGACTGAACAGCTTTGTATCTTTCTTCCACACCTGTTCCAGCTCGGATTTATACAGTAGCTCTATTACAATTACCTTTGAAATCTCCTCTCATTTCACATGTGGATGTTTAGTCGCAGCAGCGATTCGGTGACAATATGACTCTTATCTGCAGCTCAGAAGTCACCGAAGCCCGGTGAGAATGTCATGTGACCTTCAAACGCGACGGACGTTCGCCTCGCGGAAAATAATCAACCACTTTTTGAAGGCTTAACCCCGTCTCCATCCTGCTGAGATCAGCAGTATTTGTGAAATAAATTAAATATCTAATATGATGCCAAAATAAAGTTAGAAATAAAAAATAGTGGCCCTCTTTATCACTCTAGTTCCAGAAGCACGATATATTTTGTTTGAGCAACTCTAGACCTCCGAACCGAGAGTTCACAGCTGAGACAGCGTGAACTAGTTTAGCGGTATTTTCGGCTGCACTTTTCTCAAACGCTGTTGTCCACGTATAAATCGACACCATCTTCAAGAGGAAGTGGTTTTCTTCGGGTCTCACGTGTCACGTTTGTGTTCCTGTGTTTGTGCGCGAGTTGCGATCAGGAAAACCTAAACGGTATTTTGTAAACACCAAAGGCGTCACTTCATTTGTCCGTCGCCTTTAATGTCTTTCTCTGTTTTCTTTCTCTTGCGCTGGCAGTGATGGATGGCAGGCTGCAGAGGTGAAGGAGGAGTGAAACATCAACTGCTTGTGTGTGTGTTTTTCAGGAGCGTGTGGTTGCTATGTGGTTTTAAAATGATTAATTGATTGACTAATCGCAGTCATTTGCGGGTTGAAGGAGGTGAAGCATCGCTGGGGTGTGATTTATTTTTACCTCCCAAACTATGATGCGCAGCATTCAAGCAGCGTGGTCAACAGTTAGCTCGCACATGACCAACCGAAGGGACTCGTCTGTGACAGCGCAGCTCACACCCCAGTTCAACAGAAGGAAAACTGCCTCCACGCTTCCTCACTGTAGTTGTTCTGCATGTATGCACATGCTCCAAGTTAATTAACAGATCTCGTTTAATGGTCTGTGGGTTTATACTGTCACGCGCGGACATCAATTAAACCTCAACACATTATCCCTCAATTAGCCGTTTAGAACGTCGCGCATAATGACTCCTGCGTTAGCCGGCGGATGATAATTGTTTAAATGTGCTGGATTTTAGAGGAGACACTCGGCAAATCCATATTATAATTAGGCTTAAGATGGTTAGCTTAGATGTGCTCGAACCGAGAAGTGAGCGAGTCGCACTTTTAGGGAGGTTCCCTTGATGAAATCTGCTGCGCTTCAGTGGCAAGGTGACGGTCCTTAGGATGTGGAGAGGCAACGTTCTGCTTAGTGCAGAGAAGTCAGGACGGATGAGCAAGTCACAGTGAAGATGAGAGGGAGGCAGAGGCAGAATTATAGTCTTGATAAACAGGCGTAAATGACAGGATGTTGATTCATAAAACTGTAATGATGCTTCGCTCCTCAGTCAAATGACAAGCAACGGTGACAACCGTCAATATATTCGAAGTTACATTTTCAAACTTCTACCACTGAGTTCAGGTCCGGGTGGCAGCAGCCAAAGCAAAGAGGCCCAGACTGTCCTAGCTCTAGAAAGTGTTTATGAGTGAGTGAAACAAGACGGAATATGTTCTTTTTCCCATGAAGAAGACGAGACGACGACAAGCACCAATGTTATAATAACACAGACTTTAATGTGTGTTACAGATCGCGAATACAAACAAACTCCCTGCTTGTTTCCGCTTACTACACGGGAAAAAACGCATCACAACAGAAAACACTATGTGTCAGGAAGGTGGACGCGATGATGGCTGTTTTCAGTGGGCTTTTAATGGAAAAATCTCAAAGAAACATAACTAAATGAGAGGAATGTGTCCACAGCAAAAGTCCAGCTAGACACATGAAGAGATGGACTGGGTGAGGGTTGTAACCAATTCAGTAATTGTCAAAACTTTGCTTCGCTTCTTGACTGGCTGCTTTCCATTTCAGTTTTATTTATTTATTTTCGGGGGGTTAAAAAACTCCTGGCATTTTAAATTTTATTTTATTTAAACATGTTGACCTCATTCATTACATTTATTCAAGATGCTTATTATTCCTGATTTTTAGATGTGGTAGATATAGGTAACTGCAATAAATAAACATAAAGTATCTCTGGAATGAAATAATGACCAAAATGTTTTGAGTAAATCGTAAAACTAAACTAAATTTCTTTGACTTTTCGTCGACTTAAGCATGACTAACTGTGGCTGAACTGAGGACTAAATTGAAAAATGGGCGACCAAGTTAACACTGGCTCTGGGGTAATATCAAGGCATTCCCTGGTTTATCTGAAAGACTTTGCCTCACCAATGTGATCTGGCTCCGCCCCAGGCCCTCCTCCCACATCCTAAAGGCTGCCTGACTCCGACGAGCTCCTCTCAATATGAAGGATCAGCACTCCTGCTGGTGAATATGCAGTAAACAATAATCTCCTCAAGACAATTTCCATATTAAGCTTGTACTTGAAGGTTAGATGAGGGAGTGACATTTTGAACAAGAAAGACAAACACTCAGCCAATGAAGTCTTTTCCAGGTGAATTGTCTGGACAACATTGTTGACTCAAGTCACTTCTACATGTAGGGGGGAGCGTGTCAACGTGAAGGCAGCATATTGACATGAAAGGTATTTAGGAACTTGAACCTTGAAAGCCGCTGTGGTCACATCACTAATGGGAGCAGCTGTTTTGGCCTTGCACTGATGGTGAATTTGCTGTCTAATGACAGTAAAAGGTTTTCCGTTTACTCTTGATATTCACTTCTGTTGATGATAGGAATCAAATTTGATCAGTCAAGTCAGCGATAGAGATCATGCAAGACTCATTTTGGGCCCCGAAGCCAAGTATTGTAGCCGAGGCAAGACTATTGCAGCATGTCGTACTTGTAGCAGGCGTTTTAGCAATGTTAGGGCCTCGAGGCTGGTAAATAAATAGAATGGAGCTTGCCCAAATTGTGCATTGTGTTTGTAGCTGACCTAATACCGGGTCGTGCCAATTTATTCTGGACAATATTGTCATTGTGGCAGGACCTCAGTTGTAGTCTCAAAATAAGAGGCATATGGCTGCCAAATGGACAGAAACCAGCGCTTGTAGCCTATTGATATTATCATCAGCTCCAGAGGAAGATAAGGCTTTTATCAAGCCCAGTATCTTGAAGCAAGCTTTTTGTAGCGTGCGAGTGCAAGGGTCAAGCTTTTACCTTGTAATTTTTTTTTGAGTAAAGTGATATCACCAAATATTCTGCTGACAGTTGGCCACAAAAGTAAGCACACTTTAAACACACTTTCACTGGAACTGACGGGTTGCTGGAAGCACACCTCTGACAAGTGCTGCACCTCTACATCCTGCGTGAGTTTGATCAAACAGAGGAAGCTGAATGTGCGAAACCTCTGCACTATCTCCCCCAAAACATACGCCTGTTCAGAACATCTGATTTTAGCGCCGCATGAGGCCTCAATTTTCAAGCTGAAAAAAAAAAAGAAGACAAAAGCCTTTTTTTATTGCCAAATAATGGATGTGCATGTTTTCCTGCCTTCTGGAAGCAAAACAAATCTGTCTGTTTTTGCTAAATGATGATCAGAGTAATCCTTCATGCCTATCTGTATGAAAACCGGCTATCTGCTCAATTCATCATCCCCCTGCGTGTGTGTATATGTGTGTGTTGATGCTGGCTGGAGTGGATTGTGAGTTTCTACATGTCTCTGCTGGTGATCCTTCATGAATCTACAAGCCCTTCTGTGTGCGCGTATGAGATGGTGAGAGCGAGAGAGAGGGAGCGAGTTTGACACAGCAGTAAAGAAATTGTCGTCGATCAGTTATTTCCTGTGGTTACATTCATTAATGCCAACCGTTTTTGGCAAATTTAATTCCTCCGCATGTATTTACACTGATGAACCTGGACCTGCTTGTAATGTGTGTCTCAGTTGTTTTGGTCCAGAGCTGTGACACAGAGGTTGGACCTCCTATAAGAAAGACTTTTCCATATTAATTTACCATCAAGTAATATATTCACCAGATAATTTACTCATTTATGAATTCAATATTCATTAGAAATATATTCTTAGTATTGTAGTTTGTTGTAATTTGACACTGAAAATCATTTCAGTAAATATTAAGTCCATACCAATATTAGAAATTAATGTACACACTAAACTATTAGATAAATCACATTATCTATACATATTTCTACTGATCATCTAAAGCTGACGAGTAACATTTAAAGTTTAAAGTTGGAAGAAAATTTAAATAAATAAATAGCTAATAGGGAACATTAATTACCCTAAATAAGCTACTTATTCAGATGTGTATTCGCTGCAGTAATTACTCATTATAAAGTATTGGCTCGTGTCCTATTAAGACTGACTAGATTTAAGCCTGGAATAGTGAAAGTTCATGCTAAACAACACCATATTAACCGTACATAAACCAGTAATTTGTTTACTAATAGTTAATATGTGCTCCCCAAACTCAACTGTTAGCACATTTTCTTAAACATTAAATATATATTACTCACAATTAAAGCAGTAACTGTAGGAAAGAATGATTGGAGTTTATATTTCAGAAAGAAATAAGAAAAAATAAAGATGGAAATTCCATGTAAAAGGGTTTCCATTTGTGATGATGACAGTCAATGTGTTTCACCTTGTGTCATGTTTTATTTACACACACACATATTTACCTTCAAATATGGTTTCATTTATTTCTTCATAATTATCTCAACAGTAACGGTAAGATAACTAATTCTGAAAATAAAAATTTTAGTCCCCAAAACAGCGACTTGTATTTGGCACAGGAAAACAATGCACGCACACACGTATTGCGCACATTAGTGCACACAGCACCAGAGGCATAGCTGGCGTGCTGTCCCATGCTCGATTGCCATCAGACGGCTGGTGGGTGCAGCTCATCGTACCTGCTGGTAGCAGAGGAATTCATTTAGGAACTGGCTGTCAAGCGGAAAGTTTTATTTTACTCATCAATGAGGAGAGGCTGTTTACACGTCCGCCTCCGGTCCCATGCAGAGCTGCACGCGAGCTGCATCAAGGCCCCCTCCCCCCTGCAGCGGAGGAAAATAAGAAGCAGGTTGTTGATGTTGGAGATTGAAATTGACTTTGTTGGTGATACCTGGTGGGAGCGTGTCAGGGTGGATGAAGAAAGGCAATTATGTGATGCTCAGATGTTGCAAACTGACACACGTGAACAAACACGAGCTTGTCTGAAGTTGCTCTGCGCCCTTTTTAAGCGTCGGCGTGATCCAAGGACATGGCAGACGAAGAGTGCGTCCAACGGGAGTCCCAACCTTCAGCCAAGTCACACAAACATGCAAGTCAGAAAAAGGTAGCTGGAATCATGACGTGCAGTTTGGAGACAGAAGCTCAGACTCAGACAGGAAGCAGAGTTTGAAGTGTCAAAGCTCAGGTTTCCATTCCGAGTAAGGGCAAGATAAGAAATCAGCACATCAAAAGGGAGCTCACGTGGAGATGGTTGGAGACAAAGCTAAGGAGGCTGGCGTCAGGTCACCTTCGTGATTCGCACTTTGATGGTTTGGACACGAGGAGGGTAAAAAAAAAAAAAGACCTGTGGTAAATGAGAACATGAAGATGGGTCAACAAGCCAAAAGCCAATTATTTAACAAAGATGTTTAGTTTTAAACAGTAATATCAGCGTTGACGTTTAATTTCATAAGAGCAAAATGTATTTCTCTGCAACCCTCTGTCACCCACTCCCCGGCCTCCGCTGATAACCTGGGCGCACTCCACACATTTAAAATTAATTAAATTGGTTGCTTAAATAAATTGGAAGTTCATCATTCATGCTTTTAATTATGAGCTGAAAAGGCATTCACTGAGCGCAGTGCTATCTCTTCCTGAGCCGCTGCAGCTCCGGCTTGCGGATACTTGGGCCAGAGTCGAATTTCAACAGTCAGAACAGCACATGTCATATGTGCTGTATCTTGTGTGGCTCATGGTTTCAAACCAGGCATGGAATAAAAAGACATTATGACAGGAATGGCTTTGACGCCTACGTGTCATAATGGTAATGGTGAAGTACGGCAAATACCACAGTGCACTGCCACACTTGAAATCTGGATGCAGCCACAGTTAACAAGCCAAAGATTTGAGTTCATTTTGTGCAACTACCTCATAAATAAACTGAAAAAAAAGAAATAAAATCTGCAGCTCCTTAAGACAGAATGGAAAGTGGGATTAAAAAGAAATTCAGCCATAATTCATGGTGAAATATCTGACACAAACAGAAAGAAAAGACTAAGAGTCTCCTCCACATCATGAGCCAGAACAACAATAATCACAGTAATTTGGCCCAAAAGTTGAGTCTAATCCACGTTAATCCCCCACTTCCTCACTAATGGCCCTTATTGCCTGCTTGAGTCACCTGTGATCCCCATCAACATCTTATTGGTACCACCTGTGCATCCGCTCTCCATCATCATGTGATCTCTGCCAGCCAATCGGCTTCCTGCATCGACACCTCTCTCTCTCTCACTCTCTCCTGGAGGACTCACCTTTGTCTCGCCTGTTCGTCTGACACGTCTGCGACAGCTCTGTGGAGGAGACAAAACGCACTTCCTCTTTCCTTTTGTTTCTCCGCGCATCGCTAGACTCCATCATCCCCTCTTCCCCCCCGTGTCCATCTGTTCGTCTCCCAGTGGAGCAGGGTGAGAAGGTGAGACGTGCAGACACACAATCGCATGAACAGTAAACACACCGGTTTCTTCTGGCGCTGGCGACAACAAGGATCATCAAATCTGCAGCAGGAGATCAAACCCAAATGCAAGTCCTTTCTATAATTAATGATGTACACGGTGGAGAAGTGGTTAGCGCTGCAGGCTCACTCTAATCTGTGAGTCCAGCTAGAGGCATCTTTGGGTTTTGAACCAGGTGCATTTGTGGAGTTTGTATGTTCTCTTGTTTCCTCCCACAGGCCAAAAGGTGTGAGAGGTTGTCTGTCCAAATGAGGCCTTTGATGAACTGTTCAGGGTGTCCCTGAGCTCTAGACCTACCAAGGATCCGCTCCTGGTATGAGTTTAGGGAAAAGGTGACAAATAACAAATGTATCAATGAACGAAATGAACAGCGAAAAATGCCACCAAAAAGGCATTTGTGTCCAATTCATAGTAAGTTAAATGGGTGCCCCAATTTAGCTGAAGTTAAAGTGCTGAGTTCAAGGAAAATGGACATCAGAATCGGCTTAAAATTCGATTAAATTTACACTTGACCGAAATATGCGAGCGCTAATTCTCAATGTTCCATATTCGCCATGACAGACGCAACACTTGAGCTGATAACGCATCATTAGCTGGATTCAGTTTCCCCACCCTGGTGGGAATTTTCCACTTGTGAGTGATGTTTCCACGGTGATAAAAGCCCGACCTTCGCCCTCTGACCCTTGCCCCTTGCTGCCCTCGGAGGGCAAGTGCCGTCAGCGCAACAAAAAGATCCATTCGATCGCTGCATCAAGAGAGATTGGTGAATGGAAATGGACGGAGGTGAGTGTGGGTTAGTGCGTGCAGACCTGCTCGCATTCTTTTGTGTTCATCCTTGTGTGAGTGAGTGAGTGTGTGTGTGTGCGTGCATACATACACACCGCTGCAGCTAATAAAAAGGGGAAGGAAAATGCAAATATTTGATCAATTGACAGCTGCTTTAATCTGTGAGCCTGCAGCACCGGAGCTTTTCCTTTGTTGAATGATATTCTCATTTCCTTCGCACACAATTGTTTTTCCTCCCTGTGTTTCTCTCCATCTTTCTGTCAGCGAGGTGCTGCGCTGCAAACTCAGAGTTGGTGTGATTAAAGGAAGGCCTTCCATGCGTATTTACATGAAACTACAATGATGTATAGAAAACCGCTTATTTGCATATTCTCAGGCAGCTCAGCCACCGTCAAGAGCTATTTTGTGTTTTACACTTGCATTCATACACCATTTAGCGATTCACAATCACTTTATCTGATGTGTTTAGAGCAATTTCAGAGCATCATTGTCAGGAAGTGATGACAAACTACTAGAGAGTCTTTACTGGTGCAGTTCATTTCACATATCACGATTTTAGAGGTCAGATAAAATACAATAGTGGGCTTACTCATATTTATGCGGCCTATTATCAAGGTATTACGAACAAGCTTTGAGCAAAGTTAAAGTTCATGAGATATTGCTGTTTTTTTAAGGTAAAACGTTCACATCTAACACTATAATTCATGAAAACACACATTTAAGGTCTGGTTTTTTAAAGATGTGTGTGTGTGCCAAATGAACACAAACTGACAAAGAGCAGTCACAAATGGCAGAGTGCATGGATGTCCTCACTCTTAAGGCATCGAGTACATTATTTTCAAGTGGACTATTTGCGTCCAACGTTGATGCCATGGTCGGCCTGCTGACGTACTGTGTGACCTTCCCAGAGAGAGGCTGGGATTGGCTCAGTGAAGGCCATGTAGTAGAGGGCGAAAATGTATTTCAATTGATAATGTGTCAACACGTAACTCATGAGGCTGACTTTGACATCACCTGAAAACACACAATGTTGATGCATTAGGAGCGAGAATGTGGCACAGTCCCCACTGTGACCAGTGTAGTGAACATGGATGAAGTCAGTTTCTTGGACGTCTTCCAATGAATCCTGAATGAAAAGCATTTTAGTTGAATGGCACAAAATAAATTACACTCAATCAAGTTAATAAAAAAATACTAAAAAATAAAATAAAACGAGGAAAACATTGAGTCGATTTCAATTCTTCATTCAAATTCCTCATTTTACTGCAGACTCCCCTTTGAGCTAAAAACTTGATAGAGAATCATCCAGGAGTTGCTCATCAGCTTTGCCTGGTGATGTAATGTCCCTTCAATCTGTTGCACCATGATACAAGCGTAGCTGCCGGTGGTGTTCTCTGTGGCTTGGCTTATAGGCGGTTGAATATATTTTCAAATACATGTTGTGTTCAAGAAGATCATGTAGAGTCCTGGGAGAGAGAAGGTTAGAGCGAAGCAGACAGATGGCCAATTATTCTAGATTAAATAATAGTGTTCTGTAATTGAATTAAGGTGGCGTGTGGTGACAGAGACTGATGGCGTGGTTTAGCATCTTTGTCTCGACATGTAAACAAACTCCAACTGTCTGGCGGAGCCTGAGTTTGTTTGCATGTGGATGATTAAAAACATGCATGTGTTACGCCCACGTGTGCTCGCCAATAAACAATAGTTTGCTGCTAAATCGGTGGTTAGACGCACGCTCGCGGAGGCTAGGTGTGTGCGCGATAAACTCAGCCGCTCCCACAATAGCACTGGCTGTGAGTGTGTGTGTATAATAAGTGTGAAAAATCTCATTAATGTGGTGTGTCTGGTGAGCTGTGGCTGCCGCTAAGTCCCATGTATTGTCACTTTCCTCCAGGGCCCCTGAGTGCTAGCTGGCTAACTAGCATCATCGCCATGGAGACCCAGCAGCTATTGCTTCCCAATCATCCTCCCACCCTCTCACTGTACACACACTCACTCTTCTCCTTTTTTGTCCTCTGACAAAGCTTGACAAACCACATGTGACTTGGAGGGCTCAGCACTGGGGAATTGTCAGCCCCCCTCGCTCCCCCATCGCTCCACATGCAGTGTAAACCACGAGTAAGAAGCATTTTTATTTTCTACGTTGCCTGTCAGCACAATCCTTTTTTTTCTCTCCATATATTGCAACCTGATGTTGGCAAAGAGGATGACACACTTGGTCCATGAAACACCTTGGCGAATCAGTTTATTATTTTGCACAAACTAAACAATTTCAAAAACCACAACTACTTGTTCATAAAATCAATAAAAATGTACTTGGACAAAACCTCGTCCAACATGTGTGCTGCTGGAAGATTGGGTTGCCAGATCTGCAAGCACGAATCCCAAGACAATCCGTAACTGATCGGTGATGGATTCTGGACCTCGGGGCAAAAGTTAGATCTGATTAATCTATCTCTGGGTTTTGGTCACGAGTGAGGGAATAATTGTGCATGAAAATAACAGATCAGTACATCACTCTTGGCCGTATCTGTGTTTACCGCAGAAGAAAGACAGGACTTTGAATAAACAAGGAAAAAAATTCATACACTCAGGCGCGCACACACACCCATGCCGTCGCAAATAACACTCAGCAGTACTGAAAAAACAAATATTGACAGGAAATGCACAACACATAACTTACTGCGCATTTGCAAGGATGGACAGTAATAACTGAATCTTGCGAAGACAAAAACGGAACGCAGTGGAAATGCTTAGCAGCCGTTGAGCTTTCAGTTTCTTATGTGAGTGGAACGCATACACTTGAGCACAAATGTCTTCAAGCTAAGTGTGTGCACGTGAGTTTGCGTCTCTGTTCAGCTGCTTACTCAGCATCTTTGTTGGTAAATCCACTAACCTCAGGCTGAACAGACGTGTACATCTGTGTCAAATAGAGGCGTGAACGTCTATTTGAATAAGTCATGAACAAGTGGATGCTCTTGTCTGTATGCATCTGTGGGCCCTTGTTAATAGACCAGACCTGGGTGAGGTTCGGCCCGGGGGCCACATGCACCCGACTGCAGGCCTGTTGAAATAATGACTTTCAAACAGGTCAGCTGGTCCTGTTTTATTTGTTTTAATTCACTTTTACCTGAATATATTTACACAACGTAAGTTACTTTATATTTTACGTCATTTTTACCATTTAATTATTAACAAAACCATACTTTAGTGTTAGGTTTATGTTGTGGCATTCAACATTCAAACAGGTCAGCTGGTCCTTTTTTATTTATTTTTTATTCACTTTTACCTGAATATATTTACACAACGTAAGTTACTTTATATTTTACGTCATTTTTACCATTTAATTATTAACAAAACCATACTTTAGTGCATCAAAAACATCATTAACCTCTTCATGTCAAGTGACAATTATGTGATGATTAAAAAAAAAAAGATTTCCTGAGATTATTTTTTGTGTTTGTATATTTTCAAACATTTTTTCTTGTATTGTTTTTTTTTGTCTTTCTCTCTTAGCCTCTCCTTTCTAGCCTTTGAAGTGGCTGGGTTGTATTTGCCTAATGGAGACCTTTCATCACGCCTTTGGTGTTGACAAATTGAAGGCGCTACACGACTAGACAGAGATGTGTGTTCAGGTTCATGTCAAGTATTTTGGCTGTCTAACAACGCAAAAAAAATGAAGTTACTCTAGCAGGATAAATAGACAGAGAAACACAGGCGAGTCCATGTTCAGTGTTCAAAGCCACACACCAGTGGTGACGGAGAAAAAAAAGTGATGGGGGGGAGAATGATTAACCTCCAAGTCATTTACCTAATTAATTCTGTCCTTGTTTTAAATGAAGTGAGCAACCTGGAGCAAGAGCCGGTCAGTGGAGCTCATGTAAAATGTATGTCATTCTATATTACTCTGCGGCGAACAAGCGCTAGTGCTGCTGCTCCACTTGGCAACACGTGTATAATCCAGAGTCTGCTTCCACCCTGAAGGCTCCGCGCTCGCTGGTCGACGTGAGAGCAGCTGAGTCGAAACCAAAGGATGAAGCTAAATAAACTGGCAGCCTGTTGACACAGGTGGGAACGTTTACAACCTTGTCGGCATGCAATTATGGATCTTTATGTTATTATTAATACAGGGCGGGAATTGTATTGTTTCAGATGTCATTTTTCTAAAGCATTAAAGGCTGAATCAGGTCACAGAAGAAGCAGCTCTTCATTCATTGGGTTTTAATGATAATATATTTTTTAAAAATAAATGAGTAGATTTTCCTCAATGGAAAATTTGAATGATGGTTTCAGCGACACCTGTCTCTGGCATGAAACACAGGGGATATAGACTCACAACAAGTCTGTCCTGGGAGTTTAGGATTGAATGAAATGAAATAGCATTTCATTTCTACAATTCATAACAGCTGAAACGTAAACATAAAGTTATAATTAAATAAGCAAATGTGATGTGCATCAAAATATTACAACAAAATTCACTAAATGAGAGAGTATATAACTAAATCAAATAGAATTCTCAATGATAACCACTCTCCAATCTCTTAAAAGACAGAATGTGCCCTTTCGTTCCCTGGTTGTCCAGCATAGATGGGCTTTTATAAAGGAATTAAATTAATTGAAAAAAGATGTATTCATATTTCTCAAATAAAAAAAAACACTATTGTTTCTCTGGACGAATCCTTTCATTACATTTGTGGAAAAAAATTCGATCCGCTTCCATGAAACGTCAGTGTTCATTGCCAGGTCAGGAAGTGTTTATTGTACTGGCAGGAGAAGGTTGGATCTTCGAGCAACATGAAGCTGCTCAGAACAAAACAGGAAGCTAAACTGTTGCCTTGGGCGATAGACTGCTTTCTAACATCACTGGATGAAATCAAGTTTATTGTTTCCCGGAGCACACACACCTTGCTCGAGTGTTTTCCGGAGCGTTGTGGAATTCAAAAGTGAGTTTCCTTCAAAGGGCCGAGCGCCTGACGGCAGCTGCAGAGAGCAGCGGAGAATCTGAGGGAGAATTCCTGCGGTTTCGCACTTGACTCTGAAAAAAACACGGAGAGGGCAAATCCACCGGAAACCTGTCGTTGGAGGACTCCGCCAGCCTGCAGGTTGTAAAAGTTCCAGATGCCTGCCGCCTGTTTGGGGTCCAATTATCTGCTGACTCATGTCTGAGGTGGTCCATCGTCAATCATGAGTGGAAATGGAGATGGTTTAGCTAGTTTTCATCTTTCTATTGACACGGAGTCATTGCTTAACTGTCCAAGCCAACTTGCTTTGTCACACATTGGAACAGCTGCTT
Organism: Synchiropus splendidus; assembly: GCF_027744825.2. Classification (NCBI taxonomy): domain Eukaryota; kingdom Metazoa; phylum Chordata; class Actinopteri; order Syngnathiformes; family Callionymidae; genus Synchiropus; species Synchiropus splendidus. The sequence continues at coordinate 13,425,368 of NC_071337.1, forward strand.
TATCATATTTCAAGATGGTGAAGTCACAAATGCAATATTGGTGAAAATAAATGTGGAATAAATTGAAGACTTTTTTTTATGGAATTTAAAAAATAAATGATTAATCAACATTTATTTAGTGATGCATTACCTAAAATCGCAAAATGAAACTGTTGATGCATCTGAATATGTATTTAGCAATTGGATTGGTTTATTTTTTAGATTTCTTATTTACATATACATTCATTTCGACTTTCAAATTGCATTTAGAGTTTCACGTTTATTCCAGCATTTATTGTGACACATAATAAAATGATTTTATTGCAACGCAGGTCCTGCTTTAGTTCTCTGCGTATACAAATGTGGAGTCAGTGAAGTATGGAAGCTTTATTGCTAGTTAGGAGAAGAAAGCAGGAAGAGAGGGGGAGGAAAACAAGAGAGTGGGTGGGATGAAAATAGACTCTGTGTGTGTGCATGTGTGTGCGTGTGCATGTGTATGCGTGTGTGCATGGCTCTAATCCCTGCTACAATCTGGGGCCATAATGGTGGAGCCGGCTACTCCAAACCCCCAGGAGCAAGTCCACTCCAGTCAAGGGGTTGGAGGGTGCAAGGCTGGGGTCAGAGGTCATCATCTGGATAGTTTTAACCACAGGAGGACGTCCCCCTTAGCGCTGATTGAGGTCATGCAGAGTAGCCCCGAAATAGCCGACGCATTCATCTGGAGTTTCCAGGCTCAGGTAGCGCGAGGTGGAGCTGAATTTAAATGGGATGAGATTCTCTGAGCCTCTGAATGAATCCCATTGTGGCCTTGCATGATTTATTCAGAGTGTAATCAACTGCTTTCTGAGAATGAAAGGCATCAATGGTTAAATATTTTCTGTTATATTGAGGATGTTGCGGTCGACACTCATCCATCACTGTCTGACGCTCTGCTGCAACCGTCCCATGTCCAATCCCATCAAAATTTGACATCAATGAGACTCCCCTCACCATGAATGACATGTTTGTTCTGGTAAAAACACAGTCATACACATCAACGTGGGCCTTTCTTTAGTAGCAGAGCTGAATTCATTGAATTGCTGAGCTGCATTTGAGGTCTTTATTTGAGGGCAGTTTGTCGCCTCTTCCTGAAACTGGCCACTTTATCCTCTAGACTTTTATGTTCTCCCGCAGTGTTAATAACATGACGTTTATTGAGTGTGTTGTGTAATGAAATAATGCACAATCTTTTCCTTCCACCGTTCTGCTATGGCTCTAATAGGATGCAGATGGCGACCAGAGGTTGGCCGGCGGGCGGTCGGTGCCGCAGACAGAGGCCGGCGGGGAGTGTCCCGAAACGGTTACTGTGCCCCACATGCCACACCTCAGGACACAGAGGGATATTTACAACAGAGCGATGGGGTGTCAGAAATATTGTCCTCTGTTGGGTCATTCGATATCCACTGCTCTGTTTTTATTACACAGTTCTTCTTGAACTTGGTTCGAAAGTGAAGTTTTAAACACAAAAACCATTTTGCTGCAAATTAGACACATAAATTGAATTGAATTGAAGGATAAACTTCAGAAAATAAATTAGTGAGTAAAGTCTGATTTGATAATATTAGAGAATAAATGACTTAAGTGATTGTTTCAGACAAATTCTTGACTCAACCGGGACTGTGGAAAATGAACGCAACTACTTGTAGCTCACTCGAGGTAAAGACCTTATCTTGGATCTCGGTTTTTGTTCCGACCAAACAAGCACACGTAAGATAACCAATCAGGTGTCAGCTGAAACAAGTGGCACCAGTATGACAGTCAATAATGGAGGACACCTGAAAAGTGTAATGTAACTTTAAAGTCCAAAGTTACACTTAAATGGCTCACAGGAATCATGCAGCTCTGACACACAAGTGTGAGATATGAGAATAATAATGCTTGTTTCTTATGTTTTTTTATTTGTGGGGAAATTAACAAATCTTACAACACAATGTCAGAAAAGGAGGAGTTAGTACAACAGTGTTAACTGTTGTATTAACAGTTAATACTGTTGTATTAACAGACCAAAACTCTGTTTGTATGTAATGATAAACCCATCATTACATAGAAACACCCCTCCCTATCCCCTCCAAACAAAAAAAAAGTAATTAATTATTCTATTTATCATCTCATTTTAAATTCAACATGTACTTCAACTGTTTTCAGCCTTATAACGGTTTGCGGAGTGATCCAATGCGGTTGGCTGTATTTACTTTTTTTTATATATATATATATTTGAAGGAAAAAGTGTGAAAAGTTTGTTAAATAATATTTTGGGATATTCATTGCCATTGCTTTTAGAGCTGATAACAATATATTATAGAACTGTTCAGATTAAAAGGAGATCATTTTTTTTTAGTTCTGGATTGACAGAATGGGCCAAAAAAATCACCAACAGCAGATGTGCAGAACTAATGAGTGGTGTAGTCTTAAACGCTGCCCATTCCTGAGTCGTGTTCTGGCGAATATAATTGTTGTTTTCACCCATGAGCGACGGTGGGGAAACCCAAAATGGGTTTTGTCAACTTGGCCGGGGCTCTCGGTGGGACAGGGCCTGGTGCGCTGCAGTGGGTGGGAGGGGAAACCTTTCGATTATTCTTATAAATCCTCTCCAGAATGTTCCTGTGGAATGATGGGATGTGGCGTTTCAAAAGAGCCTTGGGTCAGAGAGCCTTTGAACTTTGACCCCTGAACCGTGGCACCCCACAAAGCCAGTGGACAAAGAGAGGCAAAAGTTATCCCTCCAGAGCATCATGAACAGAAACTCCCCTGAGGTTTGTTAGCGCAATGTGTTTGCTCAATAAACATGTCTGAATAACTGTGTATTATTTTAGACTGTTATTGTAGTTTATAGCTGTGTGGGCCCCGGGGCCACATCAGGCCGTGGAGTAATTAACCACTCAGTATTAACCATCTCTCTGAGAGATCAATAAATTTAGTGTAAATATTATCAACATCGCGTGCCAATAGAACCTCTAGCATAGTCGAGCTGGTCACAATGGCGTCTACTCAGCTCACAGCTGGTCTTCGATAGACTTCAATAAAATGTCCTCACTGAGGACAAGGACCTGGGTTTTTACGATATAGTCCAGAGCCTCTTTTGTCCTTTGTAGTCTGTGTGCTAACGTGGAGGGTGCCGTTCATAACAATGCCTGCCCACCTCCGACAGCGCCGCCTGAGTTCCTGAGCAGTATTTTGAGAAGGACATGAAAGTGTTGACCACCAGGGCATGACCCTCAGGAACACGAAGATCGGGACAACCACACGGATGGTCCGTTTCAAACTCACCGCTGGGGGCCAAATCAGTCTGCAACATTAATGGGGTCATAAATACATGAGCCTTACATATGCACTTCAGTTATAATCAATAATGGGGGTGTAACTCAGAAACAAGCCAATGTGTTTGGACTTTCAGGGACGTTTGGAAAAGGGCTTAAAGATGATTTGTTATGGTGGTGGTCTGTCGGTTCTTCTTCTTCGTCTTTCTCCCTTCAGCGGTGGCCACAGCGGATCGTCTTCCTCCATCTCACCCTGTCCTCTGCTTCCTCTTCTCTCAAACCTACAAACCTCATGTTCTCCTTCTCCACATCCATAAATCTCCTCTTTGGCCTTCCTCTCCACCTTCTGCCTGGCAGTTCCAAGCTGTCGGTTCATGAACCTTCTAAAATGGCCACCTGTCAGACAGTCAGAATCCAGACATTTTCATTGTATTAAACACAAGACTGAATCGAATCACTGGAAAAAAAAAAATCATGTGACAAACTTGTGATCTTCCACTGCCTCTTCTTCTTCGCTCTGTAACACTATGGCACTTCGCACTTTTTTAAACAAGAATTACATAGACAAAATACAGGTAAGGCAATAATATTGGCATAAAAAGATAAAATCACAGTGACAGTGGAAAATGGAGAGTGATGCCTCTCAGTGCCTTGCTAGTGTAGAATGCTGCAAAAACCAGAACGCTTCTGAAACATTTTTGCAATTGGCTACAGATTGATGGTTATTTGATCAAAGATGGGAAATGTTTGGTGAAATCCAAGATGCTAATGCTCTGCCGCACTTCCATATCCAACCATCCCTTTTCTCTGACAGCCGTAGGTCAGGACACAGAGTGACATGTATGTCCCCCTCAACATGCTCGTGATGAATGAATGATAAACGTAGGCTTTAACCTGTTGCCTCAAATTGTTTGCCACTTCTCTGCTTAGGACTATAATACAGGCTATCCTCGCTTGGGAATTGAGGTTAATCTTTGCCTGAAAATTGAAAATATATTCAAGTATTTCCTTCCATTTTGTTCAAAGAGGAGAGAGAACGAAGTGTCAAGTTCAAATCCAGTGAAGCAGATTTTATTAAGTGAGGATAACTTAAAACTGGTGCAACGTGAAAACAGGTGTGAGCTGGTTAGGGGCAAATCTGGGATTCATTCTGTGTACCAGAGTGGACAAAAGGATTTGTTTTAACTGTGAACATCGGCAGACGGTTGTTGAATCTGCTCCAGCGGCAGAAATCAGCCGGAACGCCGCTCACTTTTGATTACAGCAGTGAAACACTGGATGTATTTTTGTATCTCTCAAGCAATACTCCTCACATCAGGGGGCTGATTTGGCGCGTTGCCTTTTCCCTCATGTGGTCGCTGCAAAAAAATTCAGCAGTTTGAATGAATAAAAGAGGACAAATTCCTCAAAGCATCAAAGTCTGAACCTGCTTTGTGGCGGAGAACGAGGAAGTAAAGCTCATAAATCAATCCCTGTGGGTCTCTGAAAAGCCAAGGCGGTAAGCAACATTTTTACGATGCCAAGTACTTTGTGTTGACTTGATTAAGCTTCCTCTCAAGTTAATTGAAGAATGATGCAGCATTGTGCTTCAGGTTCAACAACCAAATCAGTGGAGTACTTGTCGTGTCACACTGAAGGTTGTTTTCAAGGAACAGCACACTTCTGTTCCAAGGTTCTCATGCTCAGGCTGACACGGCCTTGAGGTTCACAATGAGCCCTGCTCTCTTTGAATCAAAGACGAGAAAAAGGAGTCAGAGGGAAAAACGCGACGTTAAAGTCTGTTCAGATGCGACACCTGAATATCATGATCCTTGTAGCGGCTGCCTCCTGGATCCGTGCGCTCAACACAACAGCTGGCAGTTCATGCCCCCTGCTATTTTTTGTCCAACACACCCCAAATTTCTTTTCAGCACCTCCTCCCTCTGCTTTTATGCTTGACTTGCAGCAGCTTTTGTCCAGTGGCAGAGACGTCGGTGAAAGGGGGGGGGCGTCTGTGGTGGTGTTGATGGTGTTGAGGCCCAGTTGTTGCTAGAGGAGCTTTTCCTGGTCGACTGCCAGCAACTCCCCGTGCAATCATCACATGTGAGGAACATGCCCTCTGCATCTTAAGTACTTCTCGCTGTAAAACCTGTCAATAAACCCATATGGCAATTCCACCTCCATTTACCCCCCTCCTCCATTCCCACCTCCAGCGTTTATGCATGTGTGAGTATCATCTTCTCTCTCAAGTCTCTCGAACAAAACTGAGCACTTAAGGAACAGTCTGATGTGAAATTGCTCACCGCTCCCCCACTACAGATCTCCCGCGGTGTCTGCCAGTGTGTGATGTGACATGATGGCCCCGGGGCTACAGAGACGGCCGTCCACACAGAAACCCTCCTGCAGCTTTCAGTCCAACCCCGATCCAATTCCAACAAACTTTATATTTCTCTTTTCATTGAAGCCACAACATCGAGCAGAAGCAGAGCATCTTGAGGATCCAAGGAGTCTGTCCCTGTTGACCAACCTACTTGACTTCCTTACTAACCACCTGATCATTGAACAGTCTACTCATTGTCACTCCATCTACAAAATCACTCGCCTCCTATTTTCTCAGGACACAATTGCCCGCCTTGCATTCATTACATGATTCTAATTGTGTTTTCCGTAAAGCACTTTGTGACTCAGAAATGGATCTCATATATCAATACCTACACAGCGTAGGGTCCAAAAACAAGCAGAGATTGACTGAGTACTGTAAACGGTCCGTAGGTCGGAGTCCGTGTGTTCATGGTTGTTTGTCTCTGTGTGCCCTGTGATAGGCTGGCGACTTGTTTAGGGTGTCCCCTGCCTCTCTCCCAAAGTAGCTGGGAAGGTTGCCTCATGCCCAGCCCAAACATGTACCAAGATCTTGCATTAATGATGGGGCACTCTGACCGCTGTGTAAAGCACAGAAGATCCTCATTGGGGTTATAATCTGGACTAAAGTGGCGCTCAACCAGCCTTGAAAATGGACTCACTTTGAAACCAGTCCAATGGCTTTGTCACCTTGGAAAGTGCCATTACTGTGGAAAGGTGGTCAGTTGATGTCATTCTTTGGATACATCATGTGTTTGGAGTGCAGCCGTAACCCAGTAGGAGGCCTGTACCTCAGTGTTAACAGTATTTGTGCAGTTAAATTTGGGTGGTGACTATTTTTGGTCAGGCAGCGCACCTGTAGAACTACCTGCAACTTTGTAATAATGCCTACCTACCAACCTATCCACCTGTGTACCTACCAACATATCCACCTACCTACCTACCAACCTATCCACCTACCCACCTGTCTACCTACCAACCTATCCACCTACCCACCTGTCTACCTACCAACCGATCCACCTACCAACCCACCTACCTACCTACCAACCTATCCACCTACCTACCTACCTACCTACCCAGCTAGCTACCTACCAACCTACTTACCTTTCCACTTACCTAGCTACCCACCTACCTACCATCCTACCCACCTACATACCTACCTACCAACCTACTTACCTACCCACCTACCATCCGACCCTCTTACCTACCTCTTCAGCTCTTGTAATTGGACCCAACAAAGAAAAGGACAAATTCTCCTGAACAGACGTGTGACCTCCATTACAATGTGGAAGTATTACAGGATGTTATTGAGCCACTTGAGCTCAGCAATCAAGCCTGTATTTATAATTGATAAGTTGTTAAGTGCAGCGGGAAGTTGGGATTACAAGGGCGAGACAGAGGAAATGGCAGAGCGTTTGTTGGCCTGCTCCTATTCCTGAGTGTGAGACGCAAACCAGATTGTAAAAATGCCAATTTTAAAAGGCAGCAGCAGGATGTGGGGCTATTAAGACCGAGCAGGCAGGTACACACACACACGCGCGTTTAGCAACACACACAGGGATGAATACACGCCGCCGACACACAGACTGCATGCAAATGTGCCCACGCATCACACTTTCTAATCAGTCTTTAGACCCCCGTCTTCCCAAGACAAGGAGGTCATGTGACTGGTCCCCGAAGCATTGCGGCTAATTTGGCTATTGAAGGCCAGAGCAGCTCGCTAAGCCGTTCCTAGCGGCTGGAAATTGATTAGTGAGCAGAAGAGTCGCCCCCCTAATCAAGTTAGGGCTCAATCAGCTAATTATAAAGCATGTGACATGTGTGTGTCGGTTGTTGCTCACGCATGGCTGCGTCCGGGCAAACATCACATGTAGGGACATGCTGGTACAGACTGGCGCGCACCTGCGAGTGAAAGCACCACGGTTCAAAGGTAACCTGATAGCGGCATGAAAAAAAAAAAACCACCAGGAAGCAACACAGGAAGTTTGTCACATCTGCTTTCACTTTCTCCGTCTGTCCACAAGTCCTTCTGTCAGTCGTCTTCCTCAGCCGTTCAAGGTTAGTGAACGGCAGTGAAAAACAATATTCTCGGACAACACTGGACAAACTCATGACGACAACCTATACTCCAAAGCAGTCCTCTGCGTGTTCCAAGATTAATGAGCTCACTGGGGAGGTGATGCAAGTCGGCGCCCACTGCTTCCTACGAGGCAAACAACCTCCAGCTGCGAGGGTTTAATTGTCAAGTGGGTGAGAACCATCGCAATACAATCAACAGTTGGAATACATCATTTGCCACACGCACACCTACACATCACACCATTACTGCACAGAAATGTTTTCTGGGTTTTTTTGCTGTTCAAGGACAACAAGTGTCACTTAAACCATGTGTCCCCATCCGCCGGGTCATGGGCTGATACCATTTTGTCCTCTTACCAAACATTCTTATTACTTACGGCGAAATTTTTCCCCACAAACACCGAAAATGTCACAGAAATATACTATATGAGAGAGAGTGGTTTGTTGTGTGAAACAGATTTTTGGGCTTGTTATGTGGAATTTTCTCTTGTTTTGTCTCTACAGACACAAGTGTGAAGCAACGTTTCAAAGTTGTGACTGGCAGAATTGTTGCATTTAAAGTAGCCAACAGGCAAATACTGTTCAAACCATGATGCAGTTACTACTTTGGCGGGTGGAAAATTGTTGGAGTTTAAAAGCCACCCCCCGTAGTGGACATGAGGGTGGTTGTAGTCAGGCAGTAGGAGCGTAACTGAGAGCAATAGATTCGATTCTGAAGAGGAACTTTCACACTGATGAAGAGACAAGCAGCGCATACTGCAGCTGATTCACGGTCCAAACCCTGTGACAGAGGTCGTGGGATTGTAAAAGAGAAACACGGTGGTTCACTGTCCCGCTGTACGCCACGGTGATACCACCTGGTCATCAGCATTGTTGCTTGAGAGTCATGGAAGCGAGTGTCACCAGTGGACCAGATAACCATCTGTAAAAGTTACGTCATTCAGTATTGCAAGCGTCTGCTGACCTCTTAATACATGAATCAGATGGGTGAATTTACTCCAATCCCGATCTTTGGGCCATCCTGAAGATTCCTCTCTTTTACAGCAAACCGTCATCTCTACCAGTTTCAAGCTACAGCCTTTCAAATAGTGATATCGTTGAAAAAAAAATACAAGTTAACATCCTGTGTTGGACTCACCAAATGTTGTTATTTCACTGTTCGATGTGTCGGCAGATTACATTCACCCCTAGCATCTAACCTCCCAGTCCGAGAAAAGGTTTTCATGACATGATCCACAAAAGGTGGGGAGACGATGGCTGAACCTCTAAACCTGAGTCTAAACCATGGGTCTCAAACAGATCCACAAAGGGGCTGCAGTGGGTGCAGGTTTTTGTTCCAACCAAGCAAGCACACAGTTTAACCAGTTAGGTGCAGCTGAAACAAGCAACACCTGACTCATAATCGACTGCTCACCCTCCTGAGACAACTGATTGGACTCACTGCGGCCCTTTGAGGACCGGTTTGAATATGACGTGAACGCCCTTTTCAACATCCCTTCTGTCCTCAAATTTCCTTTTGTAATCTCCATTTGCCGTTATTTTGGTAGTTCTCTTCCCTGCAAGTTTCCTTTCTGTCTTTTCAGAGGCTGGCATGCCACAGCTGCAGGCAGTCAGAGAGTCAGGCCCACAAGTGCTCCCCAGAACGAAGCGTTCCTGAAAGCATCGCCCGAAACTCTCTCTCTCCTTGATCAGGTACCACCCACTCTCTTCCATTGTTTACAGTGCTCCTTCATTTCGGTTTGGTTGGAATGGACCTTGCATTTATAAACCCTTGAAGCTCTGACACAGTGACTCTGCATGCACTCAGATACATGTCACACTTGCTACACAACTGCCCATTGAACCCCTTTGAGCATCCCAGCTTTGATGTTTGTGGTGCACTTAAAATCTGTTTTAACTCAACTTCACCAACTAGCAGGCCACTAAATCGACATGGTGGGCTGCATTTGGCGTTCAGGACTTGAGTTTGGCACAGGCACTCAAAACAGTTTTGAAGCTTGCAGCTGAAGTTCTATTATTTATTTATTTATTGAGGAGGTGGCCACAAACTGCTTTTGGCAGTGGATGGGGGTCAAGAACTATTCTGGCTGCAGAAACTTTTGCATCAAGATCAAGCTTTTCTGAAATCCTGGATAAGTTCAAATATGCAATTCCAATGCATATTTAAAAGTATGAAATTTCATGTGTAAATGGATCACAAAGCATCCGGTCTCAAAAACCACATAAGAATGTGGCGGAGATCAGATTCAGGCCATGTGTAATGTTTAAATGTAATGTGGCTCATCCACACTTCATCATTGGAAATGACCCTTTTGTTGCACAGAAGACAGAGTGGTGTATGTCGATCAGATTCGCTGAGTAAAAAAACATTATCGGTTGGTCAGTTTGTTTCCTATATAGTCCCTTATAGCCTTTCACATTTTGTTAAGTTTGATCATTTCCCATCATCCAGAAGTGAAATGGATCTGGTGCAGAGTAAGAGATGAAATCTCAGAATGAGTGAATAAACTGATACGTTATCATGGAAAGTCGGATCCTTGAATGACTCTGAGTTAATTCCCGAACAGCGGCGACATCAGACAACCACATTAGTCTCACTGCTGGGCCTCATTAAGGGATATTCCTTCTGCTGGATTCCTGCTACCAACGCGCTCATCACCACGGCAACGCACTGATAATTTATCATAACCAAGTGGCTAATGTGCCTATAAGCGCTGTGTGATCTTTGACCCCGCACTCACTGGCTGAAACACTTAATATTCTCGTTCTATTGTCGACTAATTCAACCCTCCACCACCGCCCCCCCTCACCCGCTCTCGCTCGCTCGCCAGCCAGCGCTGGTTAAACGCATGTAATTGCCTAATTCAACATGCATTAGAAATGTAGTGTTTAAGTAATCATCGCAGATAAGATTGGGATAACATTTCAATTACCTTGTCGGGGCCGTTATCTTTGCCGCCATGTACATGACAATTAAATATTCAGTGCAGCTTGACGGCAACAGCTGTCAAGTAAACACGGCGTGCAGCCGTAAATCTCAGCTGTTTTTTTCCTCCCCATTCTTTTTCACTTACTATCTTCACCGCGGAGGAGCACATGAAACTGTCCTGATGAAATGAGACGCCAACAAGTGGCTTGTATCGTAACCATCGATCTCCCGTCATTCCAAGTAGTTGGAGGCCGGCCCAGGAAAACTTCGCCTCAAAGTCACGCGCTTGATGTCGTGTCCTCGCTAAAGTTGTCAAGGAGATACAGACAGTTGATTATTTTACAGAGATCTGAGGGATCAATGGAGCCCAAAAACAGGATTAAACACTGGAATACTCAGGGATTATCCATCAAAAGATTGTGTGGCGATTGAAACCAATAGAGAAACATTCATCGTCGCAACAGGAGCCTCCTATCCATCAACCAACCTTAGTTCTCAAAGGAATGTTTCGCTCGATAAAAGAAGTAAACATTAAGTAGAACACTTACGCATCAATGATATTTTTCCGTCACACCTACAACACTGACTTTAAATAAAATATAAAAAACTTACCAAGCAAACATTGTCAACACTTATTTGCTATGCTTGTACTGTTCTGTATGTTCATATGTTTGAGAACATTCATTACAAAATGGTTATAATGGTTTCATTCCATTACAGGTGGTCTCATGCTCTTAACTTTCTCAACCCGAGGTTCTTCAGTTTCCCCCTCAGTGGTAACAGTTTGAGTCGATAATTGAAAAGAAATATAAGCCATTTACAGAGTATTAGATTTTAAATTCAATAGTTTTATTGTTAAGGTCTAAAATGGTTGTTGTGCCTGAAAACTGAAATCTAGGTAACATTTCCTGACCTGCATATTTAGCAGCATAGAGGAGAAAAAAACACCAGTTCTGGGTCGGTTCATGTGAGTAAATATAAATGCATAAATAATAATAAATAAAAAATATATAATACAACTTAATGGCAAAATAGTGTCTTTGAGAAGTTGTTTTCGTAACATTAGTTTTCTGTTCACCTTTCTTTGTTTCAATTTCTGTGTTCTGACTTCCTGTCTGCTCCTGTCCGTATCCTCCTGTGCTTCAACTGTTAATGGCTCACACCTGGAACTGATTCTGCTCTCAAGATCACAGCTCAAAAGCCCTGCAGTTCCAGTGTTGTGTACAAGATGGCCTTCGCTAATATACAGGAGATGGGGCCTCTCACTTCATGAGCCTGTTATTCTGATTCCCCTTTTCTGGTACTTGAGCTCTCTGAGAGCTCATTTTGACTGCACACGCGATCTGTTCTTCCTCCTGCTCGCCCTGTTCAGCCATGTGATCTCATGTATTTTCTATTCTGCTTGGATGCTGCGATGTTTTTTCAGTGTGGAGTGTGTGTTGACCACCGTGTGTTCCTCTCCAAGAAGATGTGTTGACCGTTGTGTGTATTTTCTTTAGTATTTGGTGTCTCCTTCCACTGCTGAAATCTCAATCACTTGGACATTGTACAGTTTATAAATATTTTGAATACAATAAATGCACAACTTCGGCTGATATGTCTTTATTTTTCAATCGATACAGAGCTATACATTATATTTTTCACATGCTAAACTCTGTAAACTGGGGCGCCCACTCTCTGTTGCCCGCGAGCTACTTTTGAACCGACCCTGCTCGAGCCATGGACTGGTTGATCCGGTCGACACTCCGTCTGCTGCTAACAGTGCGGTAGCACTCAATACTTATCCAGATATCGGATCAATTTTACTAAAGCAGCATATCGTCAAATAGCAAGAGACACACTTTAGACTGAGACACAAAATTTGTGGGTTCGACCACAGTGTATATTTAGATCAGGAAAACCACACTGCTTTTGCTTGACAACCGTCTCACAACCCCTCACATGCAGCACGGAAAGAAGCGTGCGGTTCAGTTCTCATATCTCGCGCTGTTTACCTTTTCTCACATCCTATACATGTTTTGTTCCACCAACTTTAACGGCTGTAACCCCCCTCACTTATTTATTATTTCTTCTCTTTCCAGTCTTCATTGTTCTTCTCATCACACTTCCTTCCTTCCCTCAGGTCTTCGCTCTTCTTCTCCGTCTCCCTGGACTTTACCCCTCAACACTTCTCACCTGCAGCAGCAGGATTCAGCTGAACGCCTCCAGAGAAGGATTTGAAAAACCACAAACAAAACAAAAGGAGCAACCAGGAGTACAGAACTCCCACTTTTTACCCTGAGGGTCCATCAGAGGGGGCACGAGCTTTCACCTTGAAAACCTTTTGTTTTCACTTCAGCCTGTTTGTGGGCATTTGGGCAAGGTTGCTGTTTGTTGAGGCTGATGGGAAGGTTTATTTAAAAGAAGTCTTCTCTGATGATCTCCTGCTCTGTGATGAGGACATTTGCACTGAGATCTTGGCCACAAGACTCAGTCTATTAGTCATTTGAGCCACATGCTTTTTCTCTCTGACTTCAAATAAAGAGTGTCTCACAGACACTATCATTATGGTCCACTTTTATTGTGAATGAAACCCTGGACAAATAAAAAAAATACTATCCTTGGGGAGATTTTATTACTATCATTTAAAACCATTCATGAGGAGGCAGCCAGAGATGGGGCACGGATGAGCGCACTGATCCCATGATTTGCTCTTCTATAGGGCTTTTCAACACGCATACAATGAACACTCTATCGAAAAGCTAACCAGCCATGTCGAGCCATCGCCTGTTTGATTATAGGGCAAAAAGAGTGGCTTTATCTGCTAATGATTGTGGGAGAATAAAACTTATTCTGTGGGACAGAGAGGCACAGTGAGTTCCCCTTCAAGGACAAGACGTTAATGTTTGACCTGACGTTTTTTTTTTGCCTTTTCTTTTTTGTTAGGCTCATGTGACTCAGAGGTCAGACCGAAGTGACAATATCAGAAGGATACAGCGGTTCAGGAAACACATGCACATGCAATACACAAGCAGAGACCTTCTGTGGATAGAAGATATCCTCTTCTAACTGCCACACTGACTGATTCTCACTTTTTCATCTGTTTTGTGAAACAGCCCCACATCTTATGTAGATGATAATAACATGTAATAAGGTCTCGGTTAGTCTAAAAAAGTAAACATTGGCCTTTTGTAAACGCATCTGAGGTGTTGTACAATGTTTCTTCGACCGGCATTGACCACGTAAAAGTCAGGCTTTTGATTTTTTAACAGTGTGATCTTGAGATGTTCCCAAAACAGAGAGGCTCTATCTCTTCTCTGATCTTTGTTATGAATGTCACTAAAGAAACCTTAGTGCATGCGATTCTGAACGGTCAAATGAATTAAGTTCAAGAGGACAAACTAGAAATAAGTGAGTTCCAGAAACTTTTTTTTTTCCCCAAGATGACCGACAGAGTGGAGGTCAAGAACACCTTCTCCTTCCCTCCATTCTAGACCTTTGCTGGTAAAACAAATAGTGACATCAAGCAACAACAAAAGAGTGATATTGATTTAGTGGATTGATTTTTGTGACACATTAATAATAGGTGAAGGTGGAGGAGGTCGACGTGCTGAGGCAACCTCAGGCAGGAAATGCTGAAAGACAAAGAAGTTTGTTGTGACACAAAGTCCAATGACCTTTTGAAAAATGTCTTGTCAAAAAAAATGTTTCACCATGTTTAAAGTGTGTAAATGACACTTGTGTTTTGGAGTCACTTATTAAATGTATACATAAAAGGGTTAAATCCGGTGACGTTCCCTAACATTGAATCAGACAGTCAGGTGGGTAATGGTTAGACAGACTGAATAAGACGTGTTGTGTAAAGTAGCAAACAGCAACCCCTCGAAACACCAACAGGGCCCATGAAAATAAACACAATATGCACTTGTGTTAACATAACCAGACATGAAGTACAGAGTTACAGAGAAAACTCCAATTTAAAAGCTTCATTTATAGCTAAAAACATAAGAAAACAAGGCATATTTTCTTTTTCTTCTCAATAAAACCTAACTCACAAACAAAAAAAAAGACTGAATCCAACCAGCATTAAGTGACTGGCAGATGCAGCACTGTAATTCTTGACCAAACTTTCCATCACAACTGGCGTTTTTCTGCCACATTAAAAGCTTCACAGGTGTGAAGGTTAAAACACGTCGTCCCCAGTTGAAATACCTGCTTGCAGTTTGATTTAGCGAGTCTGATTTTTAATTAAAGCGATCGTTACGTTGAAGGATTTACAATTAATATACCCTTGAATTTTGGCAATATGCAATTGAAAGATGAAATTGTGCCAAATCATGAATCAAGCTGAAGAGTGTCAAACAACTAGAAAGGAGTAGACTGCGCCGATCTCATGCAGGAATCTCTTTTCAATAACAGGGGAAGAACTTGAAAGCCATTACCAACTGTCCTAGCCTCAACTGCTACCATTAACATAATGGAGCCCTTTAGCTCTTCAGCCGCTCAATGAAGTTGTTCATCTTCATCAGGCGCAGACTAAAATGTCATCTCCTCAAAGTCGCTCACCTCCATCAGCTCCTACTCCTCCCACACCGTCCTCCATCCGACACAACAAAGACAGCGTTTGATCTCTTTTCTACGACTCATCTGTCTCACATTATGCACATAATTACCGACCTGCAGTCGTTTTAACAGTTTACACCTGATGTATGGGGCTGAGGGATGCGCCGCTCTGTGCCGGGTTTGTTTGCCCGAGGTCTTCTTGGAAGTTTTGCCGCCATTTTTCTCCCCAATCTTATTAATACAGAAAATAATACAGTAATGATAAAAACAAATCTATGTAGAACGTTCATATAGAGAATGACTGACATATCAGTACATGAACAACATGAGACATGAATGTGTTGGAATCTCAGGGCGTATATTCTGTAAATGCAAGTCTGCAAAAATCAGTTGTCCAAAAATGTATTTATATTTACCGTTTTCACTTAACCACACCCATCTACCCACACTTCATTTCGCATTCACAAGTTTTGTACACATACAATCATGATTCCTAAGTGGACTGGCGGCCAGGGCAGTCACGCTAACACCGGAGAGATGTGCAGCTGGCTTTTGGAACCAGATGGAGATGGTGATGGGGATTTCTTGTCTACCTGACTTTCAAAAACCAGATGTATATGTCTGAGGCCTTCTAATATTCTGGATCCAGAGTACAGTGAAAGCTCGGTTTTCCAACATCCCAGACTTCGAACAAATCGGAGTTCGAACGAAAATTTCGAGATTTTTTTGCTTCTGATTTTGAATGAAAATCCAGAACTCGAATTCCCCCGAAAAAAAGCCGGGAAAAACATAACGTGCACAGACCGATCAGCTGACCCACGACACGCTTTGTTATTGTGTATAACGCAGCCTCTGTATGCAGACGTGTCCCGTTAGCTACATTTACTGTCTGTTTTTTCTTCATATTGGGGTGTAAAACCTTGGTAGAGTGTCACAGGAGAGGTGCTCGCTCTCCACACCTCCGAGGCTGGAGCGCACACTCCAGGGTTTGATGTCCTGTTGTGGGCTGGAGCTGGGACAGGGATGAGGCGAGTCTGGGACAGAGCTAAGTTACTTGGTTTATGACTTTGTCACAGCCAAACTGCACAGAAGCGCACATTCAGAGCTGGACACGCACCGGGCACCTCTTCCCTTCTGGAGAGACCTCACTCACTCAGCAACCCCTCCCACATGCAGCGGCCACACACATAGAGGAACAGCGCACCTGCAGCAGACACTCTACATTCACTCCTACAAAAGACTATTTTAAGGCTTGGAATGCATTGTTTCTTTTTCCATTCATTGTAATGTGGAAAAATCAATTTTGTCGCTTCTTGAACGGATAGCGGTCAAAAACCAAGGTTCCACTGTATTTACACGCGTATTCATGGGCTAGTTGCCTTCACTGCCCTGGTGAAACAGAAAAAGATAGCTGCCTCCTTCCTCGGTGGTGTTGTGTGGCAAACTCAGACCATTTCCTCTGGGGTTTCCCGGAATTGCCATCTGACCAGGCAGATGGATTTTCCTCCAACATTACTTCATTTCTACTCTCAAAGTTTCAAACTCAGTGGCAAAGTTTAATTTTGAAACCGGCGCAAAAATTGCTGCCTCATGGGTGAAAAATGATTCTTCTGCTCTTGAGGACTTGAAACAGCCCTCATTGAAATACAGCTCACACGTTTGCAGAGAAGCCAGACTACCACGTATTTAAATGCCTCAAAGCAGACACATTGAAGCTCATTTTTTTGCAATGCTGCTGAGTGTGTAATGTTTTTGTCATTATGTTTTTTTCACATACAACCTTTTACTGATGATTAAAGACTAAAATATTCCCCATCTAAACCGCTATATCTCCACTTAATAATGTTCTGCAGTCACCTCTTGGCGTAGAAGATGATTTATCAGCTTTGGTTTGCACCACATTTTAATGCAGCAGCGGAGGTTTACGATCATCAGCTTGTTTTATTGCCTTTAATTATACTGCCTAATGATACAAATCATTAAATGTGGGGTTTATTGGGTGATATTTTGGGTCAGTTTTTCTACAGACTACTGGAAACATGAAGATCATTGCTCAAATTGTAAATGATCAGATGAACTTGTGTGGTCATAAAACGGTTGCTGCCTTTCAGACGACTGCTCCCTTCGCACTAGATGAGTGAAGTGACTGGAATATGACGCAGTTAAAGTCATAGAAACACAGTAATGGGTATATTGTGTAATAAAGAACCAGGTTAATAACCGGGCTGTAGCTGTCCATGTAAATGTAGCCAGTGAAGAGTGGCTCCCTTCTCTGCCCGATGTGCTTGAATGGCTTTCGGGAGGCCAGGTGGCTTTAGAGCTCCTGGTTTGTGGGTGTATCTTGTTGAAAAGAGCCGTAGGGTGCTATATTCTACAAGCTGGGCCTCTGGAGAAAGTTTTTGTGGGGAGCACGGCTGAGCATTTGCATTTGAAACTGGCTTGTCCGGCCCCTTTCCTTCCTCCCCCTCTGACTCTGTCGCCCAGGGCTACTGCTATCTGACGTAAAGACCCAGCACCTGTGGATTCTACAAATTTTTTGGAAAACATTTACCTTGACTTGTAGTAGTGAGGGAAATGCACCAGCATGCGAAGTGTGAGCACATTTGGAGGCCTTCATCCAAGTTTAAAACCATGTGGTGCAGCGTTGGCTCTGATGAAGTGCAGGCAGGGTTTTGCTGTGCAAGTCGTCTTGTATGGAGGGAGATCTCTGCCACCCGGATTTGAATACAAAAAAAACTGGTGGTGGGACTTAAATAAGTTAATTACGATTCATTAATTACAATTTGTTAAAAATATTTAAGGATTTAATCATTTTAATTTAATTTAATTCAACAATTTGCTCTCAGAACCTTTGTCAGTGCAGGAGTTCCTGGTCCACTGATCCCACTGATGCACAAAACACGTGGCAGCTGGGATGATAACAACAACAACAACAAACATGGAGGAATCCCTGAACAAAAGCAAACAAAAGCACCTGTTTGCTTTTGTTCAGGGAGGTTTTTCGCTACACAATGGCCAGGGTTTCCACTACTCTGAATGTACTTGAAATTCTTATAGAATTGAAATTCTCATACAGATATTTTCAAGACATCAAAAGAGCTTTAGTTTAAATAAGGTGATGCAAAAACTTGAATATAGACACCATCCTGATTTATTGTGCCATTGTCAAACTGATGCAAAATAAACAATATTTTGTTGTATAAATTAATGTATGGATCCATCATTTGATTCAGTAATATACTATACCAAATTCATTCCAATTGAAAAATGTGGCTTCTTGTGGCAAATATTGTTATATGATTAAACTGTGATTAATTGATGAACACAAATTCTATAATTAACTAGATGAAGTTTTAATCTAATCCCACGCCTAAAAAAACAAATTGAAAAAAATATATGTTTTGATTCCCTGTTATTAAGGTTCGAATACGAAAAAAAAGTGTGACATTGTATTTTAAAAAGTTTTCAATACATTGTGAAATTTACAAATTCTTTTACACATTTACGATTACAATTTTTTTTTACGAGTTCAAAATTGATGTCATAGAAATGGCGTTGGGGGCGTATCCTTGCTCTGTGGGCGAAGCTGAATCAAGACTGACAGCACTCAGAACCGCTGGTTTGAGGTGTGATATTCACAGGCAACTCAGAGAAAAAGTGCAGATACAACACACTGCTCCAATCTACATGCTATTTAAGGTGCAACTTGCCATCAAACACGACAAAAAAGAAGTAAATAATACCACACTGCATGATTCTGTGATCGCATTTTAAATCCAATTTCCTCCAATGACAATGAATGCAATGTCAAGCGGTTCAGCTGGGAAGAGGAAAACCTTTACCTTGCTTTTAGACTGTATCAACTGTAGAAGTAGACACAGGTTTGTGTTTTCTCTGACTTTTAAGAAACACAGGAAATGCTTGCCAAAATTAAAGCTGCTTTTGAACCTGCCCGTCTCACCTGCTTCAACTGACGGTTAGAGGTCACTGCCCTTCTAAGACACCTGATCGACCTTGCAACACCCTCAACTTCCTTCACCGCGCTTCACAACGTCAAACTTCATGGTCTCATGGAACCAGTGTATCAGTTTGTTTTGGCACATCTACAATGTGTTTTATATGACAGAGAGCAAGCCAGTTGGGAAATTCCACCTGAAGTGATTTTCAGCAGCTTTTCATAACATCTGCCCAAACATTTGCATACAGAGGAGACAAAGCTGCCTCATCATTTCATGGTAGTAAGGTCAAAATGATGAGACCTTGCTGAGAAGAGAAGACAAAAAGCCTGTATTTAAATTTCCAGTCCATTTAAGGAGAGCTTCATGAAGCCTTGACTTCGACCTGTTGCTGAATTGGGAATTTCTTGTATTTAATAAAAAAAAATGCAGCATGCGTGCTCGGCCAGTGAAAGCTTGGCTTTGTTTTGGTAAACATCCTCCCTTCCTTTCACTGCTTCTACTTAAACTCCTCGCACTTTCCTTGGACTCTTCAACCCAGTGTGCTGAAGAAGTCCGTGCACTGTAATTGCTTCCTCCACCAATAATCATCCATCTCTCTCCAGCTCTTAAGCTTTCCAGCTTCTCTATTGCGGCCTGTTGAAAATCAATATCTTTACAGTCCTCGGTGAAAGTCAAGCCCCGCTGCATGTGGAATAATTTACGAGCGTCGGCTTTGATTCAGAGTCGGAGAAGGTCAATTGGTTTCTATGTATGGCGCGATCATTGACCTGGAGATCCTGTGAAACGTCTGTGGCAACTGGCAGATACAAATAAAATCGAACCCTCAAAGACTAATGATTATTGTAGCGCTAATCACGCTTGTGAGCATCTTCCCCCCTTGTTTTTGTATCTGCCCGAGTGCTTTCATTGGGGTCAGGTGGTCAATAGAGGGCACGGATTTATGTCTGGAGTCCACGACCAGTGTTATTCATCTCTATCGGACGTTGCACGTGCTAAGAAGTCAGTGGTGTATCAAAGGAAACCAGTGATGTGATAGTCTGTTTCAAGTCCTCCACCCCCGTCCCTGTACAGAAGTGCATCATAATGACCTGCAAGACTTGGGACCTGTATTAGGGACAAACTGACCCTATGTATAGCCACAGTTCTTCTCCGTCTATGTACCAACCAACCCACCAAATGGGAGCAGTGTATTCTGGCACAGTCAAGATTGGGAATAAAATAAAATAAAATAAAATAAAATAAAATAAAATAAAATAAAATAAAATAAAATAAAATAAAATAAAATAAAATGTTAGCATTTGTTGCTATTGACAAAATAATGGGAAACGGTATTGACAGAAATGTAAAATATAATATATGAATATTGCAAAAAAAAAAATTCTGTCTATCTATCTACTAATAAATCTACTTTTTTTTTAATCAAACGTTTTAAAACAAATTATTAATGCAATTAATTACTTGAATTACTATTATGGGCTAAATACTATGCAAGAAATGTATTTCCTGCATTTATGAATGCAAGTGAAAAACCAAGAAATTGTATAAAGTTTAGTAGTGGCAGAAAAAAATGTGTTGGATTTAAGCTATTTCCATTAAAAAGACCTCTTGAGGGCCAGGGAAATACAGGTGACAGCACGTGGTACAGGCCTGGACTACAGACAACTCACTGGTCAGAGGTAAACCAACGAATGCAACCAAAAGGCAGTGGAACAAGAGCGGTTGTATTTTAACCCTATTTTCCAGCCATATGAAATGACTTTTTAATCTGCCACATACCAGGGGGCACAACAAAAAAACTACGCATGGTGCCAAAGCTCCATTTCTTTTGTCAGCCACTTCTAAATGATCGCAAGTTTACAGAGGCGTAAGTGAAATGGCAGTATACTTTAAGCTGCCATCAGTCAGCAGGTCTTAATCTGTTGAGTCCTTCTCACTATTCCTCCGGGAGAGAACTCTGATCAGATTTCACTGATTTCAGCTCAAGCAGTAACAGAAATACCAACCGACCAACTGGGATTTCCAAAAAAAAAACCAACTCTCTCCTGCTAATGCATCATGGCTGAGAAGTTTTTTCACGTCTCCAGAAAGAGGCATGTTCACACATATAGTCAAACTGGCTGTCAACAGAAGCTGGAAAGTGCAGAGCAGAACAGCTGTGTCAAAGTGAAGGATTGTTGAAAACTCAAACGGGGGATTAGATTTTTTTTTTTAATGATCTGTGCGCCGTGGATTTACTGAGTCCATATGAAGCGTCGCTGCTCTTGTGGTCACGGATGAAAAGCTGTGCCTTCAGATCTAAAGAGGGGACTAATGTGTGATCAGTTTACACTTCCTGACTTTGGTCCAGTGGTTATCCAGCACCAGGCATAATCCTGGACTCTATTTCTTGGGAGAAGGTCACAGGTCAGGAGTCAGCTGCGCCCAGCAGATCTCTGTGTGGAGGAAAAGCACATTGGACTGTAATGTCACCTTGAGAATTAGAAACACGATGGAAATGAATATCCGGAGTCTCCCCTCCTCCAAAAATCCCATTTGCATCTCTCCCCGATCGGTCTGTCACACGGAACAATGGAAGCCAATGTGGGTGTATCAGCAGGACAATGTGGGATTGAGTCCATTTATCTCCATTTGTCAGGAGAGCTGGTGTAGTGAAGGCCCTGAGCCAGTTACCCCGGTCATTTTTAGAGCCTCGACACGAGTTCATCAGCAGCTGACGGACACTTGAGGGCAGGTGCTGGTCCAGTTCGCTCCAGTTTGGAGCTCAGCTGACTTTGGAGTCTTATCAGACTATCAAGCTGCAGTTTGTGATAGTTTCCTCTCACATGACAGAGTGAGTGAAGAGTAGAAACGGTGAATAAATGATGACTGATTTGCAGACTTGACTTCTATGTTTTAAGTGGCAAGACATTCAAACCAATTCTCAGTGTTATAACTCCCCGTCGACTCCAGGAACTCCATCACTCCTAATGAACAAAGGCACTTGCTCTGAGCTTATCAGTGTTTTTGGTTTAGTCTACTATTGTATTTTGGTCTTGTTTTTGTGCATGCTGGTGCCTCAATGACGGCATCAGTCATGACCATTGTGT
This sequence comes from Synchiropus splendidus, assembly GCF_027744825.2. NCBI lineage: Eukaryota > Metazoa > Chordata > Actinopteri > Syngnathiformes > Callionymidae > Synchiropus > Synchiropus splendidus. The sequence continues at coordinate 13,447,575 of NC_071337.1, forward strand.
GGGTGCCTGTGCTCCTTCCAAGACTTCCGAAGACCACTGCCAAAGACAGAAACTTTATAGCATTTGTAATATTTGTTATATATATATATATATATATATATATATATATATATATATATATATATATATAGCAGGTCGTAAGTCAGTGTTACTTGTATATATATATATATATATATATATATAAGTAACACTGACTTACGACCTGCTCAATTTACGTCCACCAGGACTGACAACCATGGGCAGCAGATCCTTTTTTTAATTTTTTTATTCAATGTCTGGCACCGCAGCACATAGCACACATCGTGTACGAAAGTTACAGAAGCACAGTATCCCAGCATCTCACTCTCACACAGCCATCTACCACTACAGTAGTACATATAACCCTCACATCTGCTATTTTGAATGGCTCTAACTTATGACTGGTTGGTCGGAACCGATCTCGGTCGTAAGTCGGATGTTACTTGTGTATATATATATATATATATATATATATATATATATATATATATATATATATATATATATATATATATATATATATAGGGGTTTGATGTGGGACTCATGTCCCAGAGCCTTTGTTTGGTTTCAAAGGACCTGATTATTAGGTTGTATACATTCATGAAATACTGTGAATTTGCCTCATGTAGACTTGAGTCATCCATGTCTCTTTGAACATTGAAAAGACTTGCTTTTTCTGACAATTACCTTCCGCTGAATGTGCTGCCCCACAGCCTTAGCTAGCAGCAAGGCTAGCGGATAAAAAGGGCGAGGAAAAAGGGACGGAGAGCTGGAATGCAAATAGTGCGATGTGTGGTCGGATCGTTGCTAGCTTCACTGACACGCTGACTGACAGTGACCGCAAATAAATCTGCAATTTCTGGAGTTACATGCGGCAATAATGGCTGTCAATCAGGCCACCACGCAGAGCAGCGAAACTCTATCCAAGATGAAACAAGGAATCTGCCAAGACAATTTGCTAACAAAGACCTGGGAAGACTAACAGGCACTGATTTACAACAGAGAGAACAATTAGTGTTGAAAAGGCTCCAATTAAAATGACTCTCTTTGATCAGCGGAGGGAAGAGGGCTCCAGCGAGCGCCGCCATCTGCGTCGGTGCAGTCAGATCCATCTGAAATGAAATAATTATGGCAAATTAATGGGTGTAAAAGTCACCAATTGATACGCTGACGGTGATTTCATATGTCTAATTGGGAGTAAGGAGGGGTGTGTGCGTGAGCTGCGAGAGGCATTTCACAGGATTAAAGAAGCCCAGGCTGACGCTGAAGAAACAGACACCTACAGGGGCCAACGGAATTGTTTAAAGGAAAAAAAAAAAAAAAAGTCCACCATGTGACACATCGGAATATTAAAGCCCACAAATCCTGTCACTTCAATTTTCCATAAGGCAGCAATAAATATATTAAAGATTCAGGAGCGGTGGTAATGCTCCCGAGCCATTACCATCGGAGTTGTGATCAAAACAAACAGCCGCAAATCAAATTCCCTCCAAATGACTGTCAAGCTGTTGAGATTAATAAAGGCAATACTGGTTCTTTGACGTGAAATGATTTCGCTTAAGAGTTAAAACCGTAAAATAGGTGTCCATCTCCGCTTTGGAAAACAAAGAGAAAATACTGCTGCTGCCAAGGACTGTTATTGGGTTGTATATTTCTGCTTGTGTGCCCACCTGAAAGCTGCGTGACGGTCCTGGTCCGTATTTAAATGCAGACACTGAGGCAGAAAAAAGAGAATAACTGAATATGTAATGGAGCTGACAATAGAGTTGACTTGTTTTGTTGGCTTTCAAAGCTGTAGAAAGTATTCACAAAAAAATATAATACAAAGGACGAAAACGTTAAAATATCATGGCTGTTGCTTATAATTTTGCATTTATCCTGTAATGCTGATAAGGTGAAGGCAGCAACGCCATGATAATAATAATATCGTCGTACAAGTGAGCATTTACTCCGACAGTAAAACATTGTTCTTCTTCTTGGATTCATCAAGATAAATGCCGTCACTTTCATTCTGCAATCTTCAGCCGTTTAACTGGAGCAGAGTTTGCAGGGATTTCCAGACATTCTGCCGACAACAGCACAAGTCTGTTTGTTTCATAAGTTTGCCGTTCACTCGTGTAGTCATGATGTACATCGCAAGAGACAACAGCTATGACAGCGATCCTCACCAAATCGTGATTCGTTAATCCATACCACGTGTCCGTGACAGTAACAGTAAAATGCAGAGTTTCGTTTTCAAGTTTTGAATTATTATTGCTCTAAAAATGAAGTTTTTCTCCCTTTAAATATGTTATCCATAGGTTGTGATAATCCATAGACCTGGGTTAGTAAAAACAGATGAGGTATGAGTGACAGTGGAGTTATAGCGTTGTACATGGGTTTGTCAGCTACATGAGAGGGCTACCGACTCAAGATCGCACATTTGTCAGCAAAAACTTGTCAGAAAAAGGGACCTGTACAACAGAGGGAATTGTTTGGAGTCGGTGGAGCTTAGGTCCACTGTTCTAATACAATGACAACAAGGGCAAGGGTGATATTGCAGTGTACCGCACTGTTGTGCGTAAGAGAGAGCTGAACCAAAAGGTAAAGCTCTTCATTTACTGATCAATCTTCGTCTAGTCCCTGACCTACAGTATGGTCATGAGCTGCGGGTCATGACCATACTTATGACGCAGATATTATGATCCTGACCATAAAGAACGAAATCTCGGAAACAAATGGTTGAAATTGGTTTTCTTCGTCAGGTGGCGGGCGTCTCCCTTAGAGATAGGGTGAGAAGTTCTGTCACTCTGGAGAGACTCGGTGTAAAATGTTTACGTCGGACCACGGAATGATTCCAAGGAGTGAAACATGTCAAGAGTTCGCAGGGCTGAACGTGCTCAAGTGAAGCTTTGTCATTGCCAATCTTTCCTCTTTCAATTTGCACCGTGTTGGCTCCTAGATAGCGACTGTCAGCGCAAACAACAAGCTTAAAAGGAAATGATATACCCCACCTGCTGTACTTCAGGTGTTAATTAAACTCAACGCCAGGAGTGAGTGAGTAACAGTAGTGGCAGGTTCAAAGCCGGGATGCATTAATTAGACGTTGGTGTTGATCGTCTTTTATTTTTGGAAAGCAGTTGAAGGTTTCTGAAAACAAGCAGATTTTTCCGGCACGTTCCAGCGTTTAATATAAACTCTTGGAGGCTATAAAAAGAGTGAAGGCTGCCAGGGGCCTTGATGGACCCAGCTGTTTCTCTGGCGCTCCGTCCTTTCGGTGACTCACCGTCTTTCCCCGAGCCAAGCTCAAAACTATTTTCATATGCGATTGTTGCGAAAATGAAACGGTGTCTTCACTCAATAGACCGAGTCCAGCTGTTCCTCTGAGTGCTCGGCTGTTGAGCCAGTGGAAATAACTCTCTGTGACCACAGAGGAGCGGGGTTTGAAGGGAAAGACAACAACAGTGACTTGTTGATGAATTCACCATTGAAACACAAGTGCTGCTGGGCAGTGGGAGTTTTCTGCCTCCACATTCTGCTCTGTCTAAACTGAGCATTCATTAGTCGATGGTGTGTTGATAACTTTCATCTGTGGAACAGTTTTACTCACATTGTTAATGTTTGGGCTCTGATGCAGTTCAGTTTCTGTCTTGCCTGAGAGGCTTGGACTGATCATTCCAGGGAGGCTCACCTGATGTCAAATGCAAAATCCTTGGCTTCTTCCTTTGTCCTCAAGAGATAATTGAGATCTTCGCCTCAGCCATTTGTCTTTTCATTTTCCCTGCCGGTCTTGAAATTTCTTTCTGAAATTTTTATTTTAAACGTGTAATGGCCGATAACAATACAAAAAATATCAATCACAATAATAAAAATCCAAACAATTTTCTTGTTTGGTCACTGTTAGGTTTGTTGTCACGTTCACCTAACAAAAGTAGGTCTCAATTTTTCAGACAATTTTCATCATAATAAATTGAAGCTCTTTTTCTATTTTCACTGGTGAATAAAAATGGAAATTCATTCAGGGTAATTAAGTTCAATTTTTACAGTACAGAATTTTATTGTTTTATTTGCCATTTTTCATTTCAGTTTGATAAACATGACAATTTGAGAGATATTTTTTGCCCCCTATTTCCTGTGATGAAATTGGCATTGACTTTTCCCTGCTTCTCACTGAACACTATGGAGCATTTAAACTAATACAAAAAAACCTCCAAAATATAGTTGTAAAAATATAGCTGTAAGAATCCCCTCGAACTGCGCAACAAAGTAAACTAAACTAAAAACACAATTTTTGGGGCCCAGTCCACAGGCGGAGTCGGTTGAACTGTCTTGTTAGAACTTAACTCAAGTTTACCTTTATATGCTGCTCTTTTGTGTCATATGCCTTTCCCAACAGAAAACCTTACATCCTATCAAACCTTGAAGCCTTTTTGTCGATAGAGCTATATCCTCTGCGAAGTAACAAAAACAGAACAACAGAACTAGTGGTGAGCAGCAAAAACAACAAACTAAAAACTATCTCTTAAAGTAAGGAGAAAACTACTACAAAGCAGCCGCCATGAGGACACTACACATCTGGGTTTTAAAAACTGCTGGTTGCTGCTGACTGATGGTACGTGAGCCAATGGCAAGACCAACAGATGGGTGCACAAAACAAGGCAGCAAAAGACCCTGGCAGTAACAGATAGACCTCACTTCAGATGTCCCATTCTGCACGAGTCAGGCTGAAAGAATGAATGAACTTGAACTGTGTATTTACAGTAAGTCTTGTCAATATTACTCCTGTGAATGTCCAACACGATCCTTGCAATACTGTAGCTGCTCAGTGCTGTGAAACCGTTGCCCGGTGCTTCCCCACACTCCTGTTTCGTTCTAGTCATGTTTTCCTCTGTGGCTTGTTTGAAGCGACTGAGGTCTGTCTGCAGCTCTTTGGTTTTCGTGCCTGTGTGTTGGTGTGTGTGTGTGTGTGTTGGAGTGTGAGTTGTGGCTGTCTGTGCATGCACACGTGTCTTTGGGAATGTGAGTGTGGAAAGAGGCTTTTTGTGGCCTACAAACAATACCCCGTACACGCCTGGTGAAATTGATGAGCAATCCTGCCATTGATTTAAAAATGTGTTCCTTTCACATTCTCTAAACATATACATTACAAACCCTCATTGACCCTCCAACCAGACTGGTTAAATATAACTGGTCAGACTGGGCGACATAAGCTCGGATTTAGCAGAAGCAGGTGCCAATTTAGAACAACAACAAATAGCTAACAAGATTGCCATCACTGCAGGCCGAGACATTGTCAGAAGCACTGACCTACATCGACAGACTGAATTTTAATATTTGTCCAGTGACACTGAGCTATTCTCCCTGCGCAGGGTCAGTCTGCCATTGGCTCTGACTGTTTCTTTGACCAATCGGATTTCAGGTAGCTGTGCCGGCACATGATGACTTGATGACTTTGAGTTATGTAGTAGGTTAGTGGCGGTGGGGAGATTGTTTGTTCTATCATTGATTTATGTGTTTCAAAGTGATAAGGACACAGTAAATCATTGCTAAAGTGATGGTACATTGCTGTAACTACTAGCAGCATGTGGCTTAAGGCGGTTTCACACCGCGGGTTCTGTCTCGGGTGGCCTGAGTCCAACTCGCCCCCGCATTTCAGCGCCTCAGGTGATGTCCTTTTTTTCCTCCTCAGCTGGTGGCACTCTGCGCAAAATAGCTGCTTTGTGACCCACAACGAAGCACAACTCAAGGAAGTCGTCATGAGCCGTGTGACAACCTATTTACCACCATCGGCTTGACCTCCTTATATCTATGTCAATTCTTCGTCGTCACCTCCACAACATCTGTAACAGAATGTGACATTTCACGGCCAAAACTAAACATGAAAGAGTCATGTTTATTTGACAAGGAAATAGCGGAAACATCTTTATTGATCCACGCTGCTCTCACAACCCGTTGAACACAGTGAGAGAGCTTCCTGACGACCGAGAAGAGTCTAGTCACTGAAGTACAGATCCAGACATCAGAAATAATCAATGAATAGTCTGGTGATCTTCTTGGACTTTCCTCTCGCTGTCCTCATGCAGACAGCTCTGCAGCTGCGAGACCACAGCAGTGAAAACAGTTACTGTGGAGTGCAGCGTTATTCATTTAAGTGAAGTTGAGTGAAGTTAAGTGAAGCGATCAGACCCTTTACTGCCTGGCATTTATCATGTTTGTGTGGAGTTGCACTGTACACGTAGACGCCGAGTCACCTGAGGCGAGAAGCTCACCCCCGTGGAGAGTTTCCCGAGACAAGGTGCAGCTCTCCAGCCGGGATCAAGACCGCAGCCTAAACCCGACTCGCTTGTGTTCACATCTCTGACTTCTGAGACCCTAAAACTTTTGATACTACTTCTAATGAAAGTCCATCTGAATAAAGTAGCTAATTCATCAGCTCGCTTCCTGCGTCTTTGCAACAGAAAAGGTTGCGCTGATTTCCTGGTGAACCTTTCCTCTGGTCTCCATGTGAAACCGCAGACTTCCCCGGTGAGTACAATCAAATAAACAATACAGATTCTTTTAGTGAGAAGCAGAGAGCCTATTAGAGAGCAAACGACCTGATGTTGATTGTGTTAGCATGTCTGAGTGCCTCGCTAAATTACCCACAAGGGTTGATCGCAAAAAAAAGAGAGGCAGCCGAGAAGGAAATAGAGGAGAAAAAAAACCCCCAAAACACTTGACTCCTGGATGAGGGGGAATAAAGCGAGACACGGGAATAGATGAGCCAGGGTTCTGGGGTTGAAGCGTGATTACAGAGCTATTGTTATTGTTGGAATATATCATATCGCCGCCTTTCCTGCAGCCGGGGCTAAATAAATCTGTCGTAATCCCCCTGGTGAGCCCCGGCGGCTTCATGAGCGCCTACTTAACCAGGCTAATTAAAACTCTTCCTCGTCTTGCTTTACCCAAATTTACATGCAATCTTCTGTCTGTGAGGCGACTGTGGCGGAGGATGCGCCTTACGAAACAACCCCCCCCCCCCACCCCCACCACCACCTTTCTCTTCTCACACTCAAACACGTGGAGACGAAGCGCCAGCATCCACGCAGAGCAACCGTCCGGGTGTGATTGAAATATGGGCCGATTCCGCCGTGACCCACTTTAGAAGGAGTCACATGAGGGAGAACCAGAGGAGCGCGGAAGTGTGACTCCGCTCACAACACAGTTTTATCAGTGCGACAATTATTGTCACCGCGGTAATTATGAGGTGCAATTAGTGCTGCTTGCGTGACAGAGGCGTAAACAGTGGAGTTTTTTTTTTTTTTTTCACCGTACATTTCTGGATGTGTCGCCAAAAACTGGCGAGGATGGGGACTGTGGGTAACCAGGGAAATAAGGAGAGTGCTTGTCACTTCATCATCAGGATTTGTTCAAGGTGACATGGTGATGCACATGGGAGTTTTCAGTCCGATTCCTCCGGTGGGGCTCTCATTGGTTAATGAAGGGATTTGGCCTCCGGCTACCCATCGCAGAGTCCCTCTCCTCATGGTGCAAAATGGTTGAGGAATTTTATTGCAATGTATTCTGTGGTTCGCAACAGCGGTATGGGTGATGTTTTGTTTTGTTTTTGTGGGGTTTTTCAAGAAATCTGACCTGCTCTTGGATGAACCAATGAGGACGTGATCGAAAGATGCTTGTGCTAAATGCTCTGAGCAGTGATGGAACTACAGCAAAGCATACCTGTTCAAAGTACAGATAAATTCATGTGGACCTCAAGAGATCGATGTGAAACCATGAACTTGGCCGTGAAGAAATACTCATTTAGATGATGGTTGGCTGTTAAATTCCATTTGTCAAGAGAGAAGGACAGAAGAAACAGTATGTTAAGCGAAACTTAATTTATGTGACTCAAATATTATAAAAGTGTTATTTCTCTATGACAATACATGCTCAGAATTTGTTATTTGACGATATATTATTGAATTTTATTTAAAGATTCTCAATATAAATTATAAATAATGGAAGATCTGGGTAAAATGGAATATGCTGCTTTTTTAAAAGGCACTTTATGATTATTATTTATTATTATTTACAATTGTTATAATTTACAATTTATTGTTATTACTATTTATTATGAGATATTGTCTTCAATATCTTCTATTCATTTATTTTGATGAAAGGGAAGAAAAGGAACATTTGCATCTTTAAAAAAAACAAGAAAAAATTATATTTACAATTCAAATCACTATTAGGGGCAACATAAATACGGGCAAAGGCCGCAGGATAAAATAAAATAAAAGGCAGATCTATTACCATGAACATTACTCTGCATTGATTTTTTGAGCCTACCAACGTGGGGGCCACAAAAAATGGGTTGGATTTGGCCCTGGGGCTTTGAGTTCTTCATGATTCTAATAATTCATAACGGAATGAGTGTGTGTGAGAGCAAGAGAGAGACACACACACCAGGAGTTCCAACAAAATATTTTGGGAGCCACATGAGCTAACACTTCAGGACATGACTGAATTACCGTTTGTTACATGGACAAGTGAGAAATTAGAGCATTTCCTGAGAAGAGCCATGCAGGGAAAAGCACAAAACAAGGGCCACATTGTTCCCATGAATTGTTCTGGATTTTATGAAAAGAAATGGCATAATATAGAGAAGTGGAGCACGTGGAATCAGGTGCTCTATGATTTGCAAAGTTGGCTTGAATTTGATGCCTTGCCAAACACGAGGCCTTTGAAACAGCAGGCTGCAGAGTCGGCAGGCTCGAGTGGAGGGTCAAAGAGTGTAATGGGGGGTGGGGTCAGCTTGTCATCTGTAATGGAGGAATGTGGGGCCGTCTCGTTGGGGCAGGGTATTCCCTTTCACACCCCGGCAAGAAGAAAGAGAGGAGCGAGGCAGGGTTGAGGTGGGCCTCTTTCTCAGACTCATGTGGGATGGACGTCCTGTTCCAGTGGCCTATTTTCAAGGCCAGAAACAACCTGGAGCCTCTCGTGGTTACGGCAGCGCGACCGACCGACTGACTTCCGTAATCCCAGCTCCAATCTCGACATAATCCACGATGGCAGATTCAGTGAACTAAAACCTGTTCAGTCTGGGTTTAGTCAAACCTGATAAATCAAACCGTATCCAGTTGTGAGCCGGCATGTGAGTGGGAGTGGGCTACAAAGCTGCCAAACAAACGCCTGGGCTTTTGGAATATTTCTAATAATTTCCGACCTTTGTGTGCACGCATGATCACATTAATCCTGTTAATTTTGTGGTATGATAACACCTGTGATGTTCCTGTAACTGAGCAGACGTGGCGTCCACCGAGTGGAAGTTGTTCTGTTCTATGAGCCGGACAAGTCACTGTAGTCGATGCACTTTGAACTAGATATCAGTGCTTTGATAAAAGAGGAGCCAGAAGGCATGACCCGTTCGTCTCTGCTCATTCAGGAGTGAGCGCAGTGAAGATGCTTGACTTGACGTCTTGGGCTTCCACATCGTGACTGGCATCATTCTTTTAAAAGCAACAAGACTCTCAGAGCAGAGCTGCTTTGGAAAAAGATCTCCCTTTTAAGGAACCCACCTGTTCATCTTCCTTTACTGAACAAGTAATGCTCTAACGCTGGGGACCAGATACCGTCCGTCAAGACATTCTCACTCCTGACGTGAACATATTTACGAACTTTAAAGGGGCTTTTGCGTCAAATGTTGACATAGATGTCTACGCTGCATACTGATGTAGTATAAAGGTCCATTAATGCTCCCTTTAGGCACCAACTTGTACCTGTCCGTTTCAAAGAATCTTCATGCGCTGAGCACTGGTATTGCTGTTACCAATATATCCACCGGGGGGGCGGGGGCAGTCCAGATTCAAAGGTGGTCAGTGACGTTGTTAAATATATCGTGACTTGCTGAATTTCCACCATTGTTATGTCTTCATGTCTCACTAAATCTATGTATCGGGTAGTGACAGTTTCCGGTGGTACTGCTGCGTATGGTCCATATCTGTAAGCTTTGTGGAAACGTGCAGAAAAACAGACGAAATGAGCTTAGACATAAGGCTCCGTCTGGATCCGAATCTGTATGTAACGTTGAAAATAAATGAAAATAAACGGGTGTTTCAATGGAATCAAATGTGACTTGAATAAATCAAAAGTGACTTGGTATATATAAGTTGAGCTCGACCCAGGGGTACTGTGACATAGGTCATGATCTTATGAGGGACATACTGGATGGAGCAAAAGACATGAAATTGCTATTCAAAATCCAAACTTTTTTTTCTTCTTTTTTTCACCGTGTTGTACACTCCAGTGAAACGCTGCCGTGTCAGGCAATATTGCCAGAGGAAAAGCATCTGACTTAAATGAAAGCCTAATGCTATAACATGCAACATGGAATGCTGACTTCTTCTGAGTTGCCAATATGTTAAGGCCTGCAAAACAGTTGGCGCAACATTACATTTAAAATGAAATGAAATGAATTGCGGAGTCAACACCAATGCTGATATAGTCCGGTGTTTACGGTAAGCTAAGGTTCAATGATTAACAATGTCATAAAATGCACTGTAACTTCCAAAAACACAAAAAAACATGAGGAAGGGAAGGAAATTTGATGAACAAATGTGTTGTGCTTCAAGGAGAGAACCCATTGTTTGTCTGGTGAAATAGGCACAGAAAACACTCCTAGATCCAGCCTCCAAGAATTAAAAGACAAATTCGGATCATATTTCCTGTTGAGGAAGTACCTGTTATAGAAATCACATGACTTAGAGTTGACATTTTGGGCCCTTGTCTGATCGAGTTTGAAGCCCCTGCTTTATAACGGGGAGGGAGACAATGAAGACGACACCAGATGAATAAGATTCTCCTCATCATTTTCTAATCTGAGATGTTAGAGGCGACTGTGCTGGAGGTTTGTTTTGAAATACCCATTTATGATTTTAGTGAAAGTGAAGGACGAAATCAACAAAATGTGTGTTAAAAGGGTCATTCGAACGGAACATTGTGAAAACGACTGGCACAGAAGTATTTGATTACCACCAGCCGCAGTGTTCCGGCGCTCGGCCATGGCTCAGCCAGTTCCAGGGACTAACTCTGGGATCCTGAAACCAGCATGTGCTCGTCATTTCCACGGCCGCAGCTGCCGCTCCGGGACAGAGAAAGTGCAGCTCGCAGATGAGAGGAGAGGATGCCGGGCAGATGTGAGAGCACATGTGTTGGTTGAAGACTGGGAGTAATGACAGCGGAGGAGAAGACAGAACGGCCATTTAGAAGATCAATGCCTTCCTCACTGAATGTGGCCTGTTTTTATTAAAGTCACAATTTGAAAAATAAAATTCAAGACGTGAGGTTGGTTGATGGCCAGAGAGAAAGTAGAAACCTGCCATAAACAGGTGTTTCTTACTGGCATCGCTCTTCATCGAGGTCATAGACTTGTTTTCCAAGTTTAAAGCGAAAAGGAAATAGAGTTGCCAGATATTTGTTTCTTCCTGCAGCCTGAACGTGCGTCTGTGATGTCAACATCTAAAAGTTTTCTTTCATTCTTTATTTGCCAAGTGTGTTTCTAGCCACCTCCACTTCTGAGGTCATTGACTCCTTTAATGTCAAACCCGAAGCAAGACTGTTTACAGAATTAGACGTAGTGTCTAAGGATACATCATATTAAGAAATGCGGGGAGCAGGAGAAGGTTTAAAGTTGGTTGTCAAGGAGATACAAAGAAAAAAAAGTGTCTTGAAGCGAATCCAATGGAGGAAATACATGTGTTACGGTGGAAAAGAGTCTTACACCCCATAAAATGTTTTATTGCGTGGTGAATATATCGAAGATGAATCACCTGCTTTTAGCACAGAGTAAAGTGATCTGAAGTGCTCCCCTTTTGGTCTCTTTGTCTCATAATGTCTTTACATTTAAGCATTAAATTAAACATACATTTCATGGTCCACCTCGCTCCTGGCATCTGTCACCCGCTCCAAATGGAGGAACGACAACAATAAAAACCCTCATATTTATTTTGGTGTAATCATTAGGATTAAGCAGGAACAGAAACGCTTTAAATCCTAATCCCTCCCGTGTCCCTTCTCCCTCACCCATCGCCTCCCCTCCCTCTCTCCTCTCTGCACTATGGCACCAAGCGCTTTTAATTTGTCAGTGAAGGGTGCTGAGGTTCAGGGGGGTTAGTTAGAGGCACTCGTACGGAGCAGCTTTGAGCTTCTGCCAAACTCTCCTTCACATTGTGCCCCGTACAGCTGGGCCGTTCCTCCTTCCCTGGTCTCTTTCTCCTCCTCGGCTCACTTTCTTTCTCTCCTCTTTTTCCAGCAATGGGGAGTTTAGGGGAGTGGGGAGGGGGGTCACTCGTCATGGGGCCAACTTTCAGGGTTTCCATCACTTGTGCGCAGCCAATCACACACACACACCAAGGACAATGAAGGAAGAAGAAGGGAGGAGGGGAAGAGGGGTGGCACACTCTTTCTAGAAGCTTTACGTGCGCAAACTCACGTGCAGCTTTCAGGCTTTTATTTTGAAGCTGAAAAAGTGGTTGTTTATTTTATGATGGAGCCCATTAGTTGCTCAATGCTTTGGCTTAATTCTAGAATAAATATAGCTACTTTATTTGTATATTTTTAGATTCAGTTTTCAACTGCGATGTAGCCTTGTTTGCAAAAAGTTCCAGACAAAAAAGAAGACAAAATATTTTTTTATATCATTGACAGCATGAGAGGAGTCTAAGCTTCTCAATATTTTTTAAGTATTAAATAGTATAAAATGAATTTAAAACAATGAAAATAAGCCTGTGTCAGAACGCACATGTGATTTGTGATTAAAACCTTTTTTTTTTTAAACTAAAATTTCTGTTTCACTTTCAGTTTCACTTGTTCTTGTTGGTGAAGACCTGCAAATTCTAGGGCCAATGAAGCACCAAATTTGATGACAGCTTGTAGCAGGCTCTCACTTGATAGTTGGGCGAGTGAGAGCTCTGCAGCGTCACGGTAAGTATTTAGCAATGTCAGCTACTGTTTGCTATCATCTACTTTGACAGTTTATTACCTTCAGCATCAGCCTTAGACATGAGGCAAAGTGGACCAGATCTTTGATCTCTTTTTCTGCTCTTATGCTCCCTATTCTTTATGCAGTTAGACTTAGTTAGTTTGTAAGAATCTTTAAAAAATGACAGGACAGGAATCTATACAGTTTTATGTGAAAACTGTCACAAATTCTAAAGTTATAGTTTGTTATCCCTTTACAAAATCCAACAAACTGTCTCTCACACAGGTTGAAGTTGTTTTCTTTTTGAAACCGTCCAGGTGAGTCGCTTCAAAAGCACAGTGGAAATAAGAGGAAGCTGAGGCCCAATTAACTTCGAGAAACTCCATCAGCCTCAGAGAAACGTGATGATCAGTAAAACCAGACTTAGCAGAGGAATAAAAGAGACGTTTCCCAGAAAGGACGCTGTGCAGGGGAAAAGAGGAAAGCAGATGAAACAGGAGAGATAAAGGGGGGCAAAATGAGACAGGGAAGCAGGCGAGAAACCCCAATAAAGGCGGAGATCATATCACAGCGTCTCCGAGGACCCCCAAACGTCCTTTTATCTCTGTGAGAAACGTTGATATTAAAAAGCAGACAGATATAACGCCGCATCAATTACGGCCTTTATGAATCAGCCAGTTATTGCTGTAAATTGGATTCGAAAAATGCTCATCGAGCTCATCTCTCACACACTTACCGACTCGAGTTTCCTCGTTTCGACGGCTCATTGTGACGCTCTGACAGTGAATCGTGGCAACTCAAAAGCCTTGAAAGAAGCAGGAGTGACACATTCGACGGGCGAAAACCACACACTTAGTCAGGACTGACTGACTCACGTGTGGGCGGCTCTGCCACTCACAGTTACTGGATCAGGTGTTCGCCTGTGCGATGCCAGGTGTCGCCCACATTGGTGGAGGCTATGAACTTCTATTTCAAGAGAAGAGGAAGGAGAATTCATGTTGTGGATGACACCTGAATATACAGAGAAATGCTCGTTTTTATAGCAAGAGAGTGCAATTAAATACCCCACTGAGCAACGTGAGTCTGTGAGATCATCAAAATAGCCCATAAACTAGAGGAAAAAACGAGCCAAAAAACTGGAAACAAGGACAAGCTAATTAAGTTTGAAAAATAGACGCTGTATGAAGAAGGAATTCTGAGATGAAGGGTAATCCAGCTCAAGAAAACATTACATTTGAGATTAATAATGGATCAAAATTTGAAGTTGGGAAAGAACCCATCCACTCTGTACCTCATATCACAGGTGGAGAAGAGCGGCAGCCATCCTTCCTCCATGCACTCTGGAGGCCTGCTGCTGATGGAGTACCGTGGTGTTCCCAGGAAATTCTTACATCTCTCTACCATGTGTCCATGGTCTGCCATGGGGCCTCCTCTGAGATAGACATGGCCAGAACACCCCAGCAGAGAGGCGACTGGGAGACCAGATGCCAGAAGGCTCTGATCACAGTGGAGAGGCAGCAGTTCTACTCCATGACTCTTCTGGGCGCCTGCGCTTCCCTAAACTAGAGCCAGGACTTCCTTCATTTGGTCACTTCCTCTATGGTTCACACTCTCTGCCAAAAGCTGGTCAGAACATTGAGCTCAGCCCAAACTAGATCCACTTCCATATATTCAGAATTAGAGCCATTTTCATCAGGACCCGGTGTCTTATCCATTATATATGACTGATTTCAGCCGTGGCCACACAAACTTTATTTGATATTTCTAGACTCTCGGGGTTGTTTTACAGTATCGGCCGCATTTATTTGCAAAGCGTAATCACGAGCAGGATGTGCTGGACAGACGCAGCTGTAAGAGATTCTCAGCTGTGAGCAGTTTGACCTCCCTCACTCTTCTCCTCCAGATCCATTGAAAAGTCAGGAGGAAGCATGACCGTGCGCTGACTCCTTCAGGCCTACATTTCGCCGTAATCGCCTGGGAAAACAGGAAATTGCGGTCCAGGAAAATGTAATGTTTATGCTTAAGTCACATTTACACGAGAACTCTTTCCTGGCCACAGCCCTCCTTTTGTTGCAGCGCTTTCCTGGACCCCTTTGATTTCCACACATTTGACATGAAACATTTCGAGCAGTTCATCAGACCAACTTCAACTGCCTTATGATCAGCTCCGCATGTGGGGTAAAAGGAAACCTAAAATCACACTTGATATGGCGAGTGGGATGCTCACGGGACTGCCGAGCGATTACGCCGGATCAGCATCTGTCCATGTCCATGATTGTCAGCTGGTGTCGAATTTTACTATCATATTTTTCACCCTCTCAAGTTTAACGCCCTCAGGAGGGAGTTTAACTACCGTGGCAAGAGTTGGCACACGTCCAGTCCTAGCTGGTGAGCATGGACTCAAGCCCCTACAGACAGTTGTAATTGTCAACACTGGCCAGCAGGTGCAATATGTGGACCAAAGGCAATGATTTGTCAGTCATACTGACTTTCCATAGCTTACCTGTTTACCATTATTATTTTGTTTGGGTCCCTCCCATCACAGCCCAAAACTCAACCAACACCAAAGTGTGCTGTTTCTTCTTGACCAGGTCTCAAACCAAGTGTTATGATCCAAGTGTGATATGTTTTCTATGTGCTTTTATTTTGTTGTTGTATTTCCTGTAGACAGGTGACGACACCCAGCAGGTACCAGTTAGCTTATCAGCACACACGTGAGCTTTCATAAACTTCCAGTTCCAGTCTGTGGTGTCAGATTGTCTATTTTCTTCACTGATGAAGTTGACTTCTCTTGCTCTCCTCATGTTTTCCCTAGTGCTTGCACTTTTGTTAATTTAACGTGAGTATGTTTTTGAACTTCCATGTGCTTTTCATTCCCTTATTCCAGCTGTAAGTGTTGGGTTTTTCCTCAATGCATTTTCTGTTCTTTGTCTGTTGTGACCACCACATTATTTATTCCACCACCGTGTTTTATTACACTGAGTTTTCTGTTTATCTTTTACCGTGTTTGTTACTAACTTCAGGTTTTTCTCTGTCGGTTTGTGGTGCCCTTGGTTTGTCCTTTTTGTCTGTCTTTGTTTTTGTCTATTATTATTAATAAATATAGATAATTGTGACCCCGATTGCCCGAGTCTTTAGTCACTTCAAGCATTTGGGTCTGGTTCATCTGTGACATCAAGGTCACATGGGTGAGCAGCTTTTAAATGTTTAAGCTTTTCGTTCACCCGTATTCAAATATGATACAGCATAATGAAAATACAAAAAAAGGTCACATTTTGGGAGAAAAGAATCTCTTCATTTCCCTCATGATTTAAACACGTCACAAACCTCTTGCTAGTGTTGACGGAGTCTCCACATTCTACAGAACCAGAACATAAACCTAACAGAGTCCAAGCTACTAGGCCGCCAGTGACGTCAGCTTGGCACCATTCCAGAGTTGTCAAAACTATAATCTTTTACAGCAGCCCTGAAACCATAACGAATGAACAATAAAACAGTCTGTCACGTGGAAGTTGATTTATATCAGCGATTGAGCTATGTTGTTTTTTTTTGTTTTTCAAGGCAGCTCTGGCTGGAACAAGGCATGTGAGCAGCGGAGGTGAAAAGCCACTTGAGCGCACACAAAAGAACAGCAGAATAGAATCACATGATCCTTGTTTCAATATCAATTTCCTGAAAATTCTGTTTAAATATGCTTGCCGGGTTATTAGGCACTGGCATTAGTAGTTAGCTTTTTGAATATTAAACACCAGTGTTCCTTGTATTGAGTATACCATACTTGAATATACACCACTCACCCATGCAGTGTAAATATTTGGATTTGTGGCGCTGCAGCTAACGTGTTGGTAAGTGACTCTTCGTGTGGCGTGTGCATGTGAGCTTGTTTGTTTTTGGTTAAAGCAGCACTAATCGGTGTGGTGTCATCCTGTCATGTGCCTGCAGGCTGCCTTCGCCGTATCGCACCACAATCACCTGATCCTCCAAGATTTGCCTAAATTAGTCACTGACAAACCGTGCTCTGTCTTGGCCTCGCTCCTACCTGAAACTTCACCTGCATAACTTCCTCACCCTGGCGATCAGTTATTCTGTCTCGTCCTCTCCCCATTTTCCTCACTGACCTCCAGCCCTGACTCCCCATTTCATGGATCATAGACCCCTGCAGTCCCACACATACCAGTTGTGAGTGTGTGCATGTGCGTTCTCTTGAAGGATTAGAGGAGAAGAAGACAGATGAGCGTGTAACTTGATCGCTGACCATCGCGATCGCCTTGTTTCTTTGCTTCTGCTCACCTGGGAGGCATGGGAACGGAGGGCAGGTGAAAACACCTGGAATTCTTGGCCAACAGGCACTCACACACGGTTGCTCTTCAGGTGCAGGGATTCATTACTGAATTTCCTCTGCCTCTCTTTTGCAGGGTTACGAGGTGACGACAGTTGCATATTCTGGAGACAAATTGAGGCCCAGAGTTAAGTCTCCTGACATGTGAGATGGATGTGTTTTTGCTCCAAAGACAAGTCACCGATCTTGACGGTTTCTTAGAGTTCATTTCCACGGAGGGATTAAACAGAATTCTAGGTGACTGACTTCAGTCACAGATGCCCTGTGTCCTAGAAACAAAATCTCAACACAAAATTGAATGCTATTGCCTGTAAATGCTCATTCTGAATGCAGGGGGCGCTGCTGAGGATTGTTGGGCCATCAGCCATTGTCTATGGTGGGTCTGAGTAACTTTGAAGGTTCTTGTTCTGACCCAAGCCTCTGGTCCATTTGGAACGTCCTGTTTCACAGCCTTGCATCGGTGTCTGTCTTTTATACCAGCGGATGTGAGTCTCCAGCGTCGGGGGTGACCACATTTATTTCTGCTCTGTTGTAATGTAATAAGTTATAAATAGCTACATGAACAAGTGCTATATCTTTCCTACACAGCAAACTTTGGTTCAGAAACTCAATTGGTCTGACTTAACCTGGAGCTCTTGACTTGACTACTGAGGGCTGAATTTAAGCAGGCAGCATAAAGCGTGACTTGGCACGGAGCTATCGATCTTTTCATCTGGGCACGAAGGAGCACTATCATGCACGAATGCTGAGATTACATGTGAACCAAAGAATAAAACTGAGTCCGAATCTTTCCATAATATATCTAATTTGTTCTCCACCTTATGCTTCTTGCTTGTGAGCGGATTAAAGGCTCTTAGTTTCACGTTTCTTCTCAAGACATCTATATGTAATCACATGTCCAACCCCAACTCTTATTTTTGACTGGCACATTTGTTGTTTTTGATCCAAAACAAACCTTAAGTATTTGGTGGTTTCACTCACTCACGCAGTCAGGGATGGATTCGTGTCGCGTCTGTAGTGTCGATGGAGTGCATTTTACTTACCTTCAAGGTCTTCTATGAGGTTTTCAAGATGCAAATACTTAACATTTATAGAGAGTGCTGTGGTGAAGAGCACCATGTTCAGTCAAACAGTTCTGGCTCACCGATGTGTCAGGTCTTAATGAATCCAAAAGCTTTTCCTACCATATTAAATTGCTTTAATGGAAGACATGAACTGAAGTGCTGCGTCTATTCTTAAGACTGTGACACTCTTTTACAAGAGGAACTTCAACCTCCTGATGTTATTTTCAGAGACTTGTGGTGACAGAATTCAAACGCAGGGGGGCTGGAAAACATGGTGGTCAGGTGGTTCCTCCAGATTAGCATATAAATACAGAGTGATTTTTAGCGTCGGCGGCAGGGGGGCAGACTGGGGTTAAGTGGTTGCACTGAGTTGGTTTACCCGCCGAGCCTTGATTTAGTCTGTGGCCGGGAGCAGAGCTATCATTAGGCGCTCACCAGACTCACCACCACTACACGCTGATGACATAGAAGTCTGACGCAGTGTCGGGACCAACCGGCTGGAGAAACTTTTTTCTTTTGCCACGACACTGTCTGAGACGCCTTGTCTGTGCTTTTGGGCTTTGATTGAAAGGGAATAAAACAAAGGAGAGGAAACATAGTTTTTTTTAGCATGTATTAAATTAGCTGTTACTAGGCAACTTCTACCAGCATCAAACTTGAGGACAAGCTTTCTAAAAAGAATATTTGAGAAAGAACTGCGGCTTGCCATCTGACAGAATGAAAGTGGTTTTCACACACTGCATTGGAAAGGTAAAACCAAAACATCTTTGCTGACTTCCAGCGTAAATATGGGCAGAGATGGAAAACTCCTCCTCTGATGAGTGAAAACCATTGGGCCATATTCTACTCATCTACAGTCCAGGGTCACTGTATCTAGTGTGAGTATGCCTCAATACAAGACACATTTTCCCCTTAAACAGCAGTGATGAGCCTCACTTTTTTAGAAGCCAACTGTAAAATAAATGTCTTATCACGGTCATGAATTGTATGCATTAATATAAATGGCACTGTAACACGGCCTGATAACTCTTGGACGAATCATCCAGCCTCCGAGCTTCTCTGATAGCAGCCTCCTCCATAATCTCTGCGTCCTGTTTGACACCTTATTTTCCTTTGACGTCACAGTCCAGTCTTGCTTCCTCCAGTTGAAAACTCATGCTCCCACATCTTGAAAAACTAGGACTTTCTCTAACAGATGGCAGCACTCCAGTGTTACATTTTCTTCACTGGCTCCCTGTCCACTTCAGAATCGACTTTAAGATTTATTAATAACTCCACAAGCCCATCTTGGCCTGACCCCCGATTACAAAGAATAGCTGAGCCCCTATGAGAATTTATAGAGATGGCATTTACATCCATTATTTTTTTCTTTGCGTTTGTCAGGGGGTACTTGGCTGAAGCGGTACATTGCAGAAAAAGGATGGCGAACCACAAACCACAGAAAGACCGGAGGGGAGGAGCTTTTATTATGTTGTGGGTCTGTTTTAGGATTTCACCTGGTTTGATCTATAATGAGAGGTCAGTCATTGTGGAAGAGGACCAGTGGGTTGGAGCGACAACAAAGACTTAAGTCTCTTGTGAAGACTGAGTGGCTACAATGACTCGCTAAATTCCAGCCTTTATTATGGGATGTACGGTAGTATATACCATCCACACATGGTTTCCAAGGCTCTAATCTCACTTACAGTCCTCTACTTCATGGGACCTTGTCGCTTGATGTCGGTGGTTCCCCCAGGACTATTAATGGAGCATCCTTTGGTGCATTGAAATGACGTCTTTGGTGCATTGAAATGACGTTGACGGCTTTGACACACTTGCAGCAAGGGTTGTTTTGGGCCTTACCAGGGTTGCTTTCATGCCGATGGTTCAGGAAAACCTTGTACTGGTTCAGAAGACCAGGCCAAAAAATACACTGAAAGTATAACATATCAGTAGAAACTACTGGGTCTGAGCAGCAAGTAAATTCATCAAGGAAGGTGTTCATCTCATTAAAACCCATTCTATTTATAGCCACTGCCACTTGTGGTCCCTCAATTAGAGCACAGCGTTCTACAGCGGCAACGCATGTAATTAGCAGTGTGTGTGTGTGTGTGTGTGTGTGTGTGTACACCGTGAAAAGAGGGAGCTGTTAGGGCTTTTGTCTTCCTTTTAGAGAGGGGAGCCACCTCATTGGACGATAAACACGATTAAAGGGGCCTGCCACGAAGCACGTATTCACACACGCACGCAAGAGCTCGGTAATTTGAATCTAAAAAGATGTGTACAGTATTGTCCCGCCGTGCACAAAGTGCATCATCCATTAGTGAGCACACTTTTAAGTCTCTTTTAAACAACTCTTGTTCCCCTCATCTACTCTTTCTCTGTCACAGACCAGAAGTGGAGCCAAGAATGAGAAGGCGAGGGCCATTCTATGAAAACCCTTTGCGATCCACCGTCATCAAATCCTGAAAGAAAATGTGCAAGAAAGAAAACCAACAATGAAGAGAAAAAGTTTTAACTGTATGATATAAAATATAATCAAAAACGTGAGGCTGAAAGAAATGTAACCCTTGGAAGAACAGGAGAAACATAGATGGAAAAGGAGCAGCTGCCAGAGGTTAGGCAAAAAAACAAAGTCATTATACGCCTGGCAGACAGCTGAGGCAAACGCTGTAAAATTGAAAAACAATTTGTTTTGTGCAACAAGCAAATACAAAAAAATAATTAAAACAACTGTTGGAATTACACTTTGTTTCCAGTTTCATGTGTTTTCATTTGTATCGTTCTGAATGTGCTCAGAAAAGAGGAAGATATGAGTTCTCAAAAGGTGTTACATCATTTCAAAATAAGAGCTCACCTGCTATCTTTCTCACACAGACCACTTGATGCTTTTACTGTGTGCACACTTATATATATTGTATGTTTCAGTTTAGACTAGATTTCATTTGGAACGACAAAATATATCTATCAATACTTGATGACAGTGAAATTCCTGGAAGTGGTGTGTTTCTATCGAATCTGCAGGAGTACACATCAGTGACCCTGGACTATGTGAGAGAAAATTAATTTGTGGACATAAATATTTATTCATTAACTTCTGCTGAAGTCTAAATCAAGGCCAAATACTTTTATTTGAGTGGGTTCACAAGTGGGTTAGCTTAAAGTTTTAGTGGGCAAAGTAATTTTAAGTAAACTGTGAAGCATGTTGATAGTACAAACCACGATACTATTCAACTGGCTTTTTCGTTCAATGGCTGTTTTTGAATGTCAATTTGTTGAATGTAAAAGAAAAAAAAACAGACTGGGTTTTGTGGTCACATAATGCCGTCTGTTTTTGATTTTGATTGAACATAACCCACAGAGAAGCTTTATGCAGAAATTAGCTTCTGGAAATTAAAATGGAGACTCATTCCGCATCTGCAAAAATGGATATTATTTGGCCTGCATGTTGGACTGTAGCAAGCCAGTAGCCTATCCCAGCTACTTGGGGCGAGAGGTGTCGCTGACACACAAAAACATACAAACTCCACACACGTTCTCTCCAAAGAGTTGCCTCAAGTTGAATTCAAACAGACTACTACATCACTGAATCCTTTCACTTCTATGCATGTGGCTATTGTCATGGTCATGTTGCTTATTTTTTGGATGAACGTACTGTGTTTGTATTGATGGTGTCATTTCCAATACTTTTTGCCGATACCGACTGCTAACAGTGACCAGGAATTGTGCTTCCACTGTGTGCGGGCTGGATTACGACAAAACTACAAATGATTTTTCCAGTTAATATTGACAGCCCGAGCGTAAACAATAAATACAATTTTCTGTCCGTGTTCCCAACAGCTTTCCTTAAGTCTTTTTGTTTAAACCAGAAAGCACGCTCAACCACATCAACGCTTTGTTAATGCAGCCCAGATTTGAACGGTTTGTCTGAGGGCGCACCGCGACATGACATCCCCCTTAACTCTAGAAGACTGACGCCTTGTTGTTAAAATCTTGACATGGACAGGAAAAGACAGAAGGGTTCTCTCGTCAAAATGTTTGGACAGTGAAACATCTAGGCTGCCAGGGCAATACACTTCTACATAAATTAGAGATTGATAATGTAATAGAACGCTAGTGGTCCGATCCACAAGGCTACCACTTCAAAGGTTTTGGGTTTCCTCACAAGTTTATTTGCAGTTCCTCTCTGGAGTTCATAGCCGTGTGGGCTTGGCTGAAAGAGAAAGAAAAGAAGAGCAATTACTCACACATGCACGCTACACACACACACACACGCACGCACGCACGCCGGGGACTTTCGACAAAGTGATCGCACTTCAAACAAATGGGACATCAGCGCTGCGCATCTGTAATAGTTTCAGGCTGCCCCGACAACCCTAATCACTTCCAGATAACAACAAGAGACACAGGAATGACTTACCGCTGGCATTTATGAGAATTTTGATTGACGTTTACAAACCAGCATGTCATGGTTTTGTTGGTCAATATCAAGTTTGTGCTCACGTCACAGCACAAGTCAGCCTCGCGCGGGGCGAATCGTGCAAACTAAGATCAGAGGCCGTTTCGGCAGCAGGTTCAGTCGCCACGTTACATGCGAGGAAAGCCAACAGAAGCCAAGGCGTTCTCTTCTTTATGTCCAAAACAAACACGGTGTTTGTCGTTTCAGGCAGAGTTAATGTGGTGTGAATATCAAGAGCTAAATTACTGTATTTAAAAACAGATGAAGCTGAAAGGCTGCCAGGTGCTGTATACACAAAACAAGTCAGCAGCCGGGTCAGCGTGGCTGCCAACAATGCAATTGTGTTTGTACACCTGTGAAAAACAAAACTTCTTGAGGTTTTTTTGTATCCACATTAAATAATAATTCAAGGCCTGCACAAATTTGGACGAGGCTACGCCGATCTCTATGTTCATTAGCTCTCCCCGCAGTGGAAAACTTCTCATCCCTCTCATGGCGGATGAAACGCAAACAAACATTGTCTTCAGGATATTGCAGTTGTTCTCGGCAACTTAATGAAACCCGCTCCTAACTAAGCAATACTTCAGCATGGAATTCATAGTACATTGTGTTGGTGCCACCAGTGCGGTGAGCTTGATATTAACGGTAATTTAACCGACCAACTCTCTCACAGACAGATAACATGAATAATGATAAACAGATCCACTCGCCGCACAGATTTGAGGGACCATGTGTGGTGACAGTTGGTCCCATCATGAGCGGCAGCATTGGCAGACCAGCAGGTTCTTGGTGTGCCGGTTGGCGGTTTGTCGTTGCCGGGTCAGGCCTGATTGGACAGTAGTCAATGGTGCTTCTTCACCGCACCGTGGGGAAGGTAATCTTGAGTATGCAGATCCAAATGAGTGTGTGTGTGTGTGCGTGTGGTGTACGCCTCTGTGTGTGCACGTGCAAGTTAGCATGACGCAGGCAGAGAGGAAGAAGGAAAGCGTCTCTCAACAAGAGGATTCATGTACTGACTAGTTTGATTTAGATAAATGAAGTAATGAATTGATGAAATAACACAGATTAATCTGGCAAATATACGCATTACACAAAATGTGGTCATAATCAGAACACCCATGGTGGAGAAGGGCCAGGGAGATTGCTCTGATGGACAAAAAAATGTAAGTTGAAAATGTATGGACCCCACTGAAACACTTCCAACATGGTGTTTATGTGTACAGATGAAAATGAAATGTAATCTTTCAGGAGTCAGATATTTCCCTGCGATGGCAACTGGCGACCTGTGCAGAGTGTGTTCCTGCCTCTCACCCAGTGACTGCTGGGATAAGCTCCAGCACTCCCCGCAACCCTCTACAGGACTAAGGGTGGTTAACTGAAAAAGGAACTGGAAGATGGTCTGAAACATTACGACGTGATTATTTGTGGTTAATTAATGACAAAACCTCTTTCAGATTTTTTGTTAGCATTTCCAACAAGCCACTCGACACCAACCCGTCATTGGTGAACCTTTTACCAAAAACAGGAAGTGCGTTTCAAAAGGAATCTTCATCGGTTCATCCTTAGAAAACAGAGCGCTCAAGCTTCTGAGAACAATAACTACTGAGCCATTATTATGATTGAAAAAAATTCCAGAAGTCTCTGAGCAGAAAACGGGAAGTTTCCGTTGATGTCTTGTTGATATGTGCATGTGCAATGATGGTAAAAATGCACCAAACCTAGTAGCGATGAAGAAATTCCATGTGGAATGCACATCATTTTTCAGAGGGAAAGCGGTTTCATTTTTTTTTTTTTTTTGGTTTAATGGCTCATAGGGAAATCCTGCCAGACCAGCTGGACATTTGATACTCTAAATATGCAAAACGAAAGTACAAATTCATCATCTTACCTTGTTTCTTCATGTCATTTTAGAGTCCTTATCATGATCTAAAGTTTGCAAATGTAATTTTGTTTTTGTCTTTTTCCGTTCAAACAGCTAATCAAAACCTCACAGTAAAACTGAATTACAGCCAGATCATGAAAATACCTTGGAAAAAGGGGAGATAAGCACTCAGAAGCTATAAACTCAAAATAAGCCCGTCGTCTGTATATAATTGTCATCATAATAGTGTGGGTAGTTTTACATTGTGTGGTCATTGTCGATTTTCACTTGTTTTAAACGCCGCAGTTGTAAATAGTTCTCTCTACAACAATGTCTCCATGATTCTCCAGCACCCAGCGCACCTTACACTAAGTAACCCATTTGCCCAGTCTTGCACACAGTCACGGCACCTGAAACGGTGTGTTACTCATAAACACATCAACCAAAATGCAGCCAGCGCTGGGGCAGCTGCAGTTCGATCACTCAACCATGCACAGCTAATTCATCAAATATAAAGTTTAATCCCGGGCTTTAATGCAGGTGTTGATCATGATTTTGAAGCTTATATAATGCATGACTTGACAGAGTGGACATTTACTCTGTGCTGGTGGTCTCTTAAGCCTCCTACCACACAGAGCGTAGGGTTGATGCTGAAATGTGGGCACACCAGCAAAATTGAATTAGAAAAAAGTGAGAATTCAGCATTAGATTTATTTGCAAAGGACCTGATGCCCAGACAAGTCAGCAGTCCCCCGGATTTGAGAATCAGGATGAAACCGTGTGACGTAATGGTGAAATCTTAAAAAGTCCTTCAAAATGTCTATATGTGTATCCTGTGTATACAATGTGATTTTACCCACAAAAACCACAGAATGAAGTCATAAGAGTGCAAGACATTACCATAAGACTTGTGTTGAGGGATGAATTATTAATCACGCCTTCATAACCCAACGATAACTGCTGTTTTAATACCTCTTATGTAACCCTGCCGTATGTACCCCTTGCGTTCCCGTACAAACTTGAAGAAGGTGACAATAACCCTCTTTACTCTCGGGGAACGCGTCGAATCACTCCATGTTGTCATTTCCTAAAAAGCTTACAACACAAACAAGTGACTGCGACAAGCCACCAGCAGCTCGGAGATTCACACTCAGCTGCAGTCAAAACACAGAACTGTGTCTGACAGTATATTATTACCTCGCTGGAATGTGGAAACAGCTTGTGTGGGGTGAGAGATTTAAGAACAGATGAGGAAATCAAAGAACTCTGGAACATGTAATCAGACAGAATCCTGCTGTTCGTGAACAAACAGTGGATCCAAAACATGAGCAGCGCGTGTCTTGTTTCACTATTTCTCTCCTTCTTCATCAGTGGGAATTGACCGTCAGGGGCAGCCGCAGTCAGTCAGGGAGGAGGCCCTGGGGCAGACCGAGGGAGACATCACACCCAGCGGTTGGGCTCGGAATGTCTCGTACTCCCCAAACATTCCTGCCTTCATAACCTCACCGCAGCAGTGGGAATTTAAACACATTCTTATAGAACAGTTATCAGTTATCAAGTTGATACAATGCAACTACGGTATATGTCAGAACAAACTATCCAGCATTCAGCAATATTGAGCCAATGCCGTCCAAAACAATGCTACACTAGACTTCACTTACTTAATACTTTTCAAAAAAGCTTCCTATGTCGTCAGACCAGATCCCTTTCCCTTTCACCAGGTCTTTTCTCCTCTCCTCTCAGTTTACACGTGTCACTTTGGTGATCTCCCCATATGCCCCTCCCTGATCTGCGGGTTGTAGTTTCACCTCTGTCAATCATTCTGCCTGTAGTCTCTTAGGCAAGTGTATTCGAGCCCTCAATCCTCAGGTGACATCACACACTAAACATACTGGTATTTACTCATCCAAGTACACTCATCGTCTTCTCTGAAATACAAGGATGAAAATTAAGGACCGGGGGCTGAATCTGACCGGTTGGGTCATATTGTGTGCCAACGACATGAGCTCCCAAATTACATGTTGACTTCATTGCCTGCCAAGAGACGACCGGCTTGATCACAGTGTTTGTTTAACAAGGAATTTCAAACTGTTCCAGGAAGAGACATTTTGTATGTGTGCTTTTGTGAGTTTTTTTTGTTGGCTTTTTGCAAAGGAAAATAATTTACAGTCTCCGACACCAGAGATAAGCCAACCAAAATTGAAAATTTTCAGCTTGGTGCTGACTTGTGTTGGCTTTCTTATTTCTTGATTTCTTGAATATTACCTGTGTTTTGTCCGGAACATAGACTGTGTGTTAAACTTTGGTACCTTGAAAGACCCAAGTGTTTCATCACGTTTCCCATTTTACGTTTTTAAAACTGCATGCGAACCACCTTCTTCAAATTGGGTGAAATTGTAATATTTAAAACAGTAATCATGAAGACAGGCCTGACTGTGTAATAGTTTCTCAGAAGCTCAAACACACTGCTCATTCATACAAGCGTGAACTTCAGCCAGCCAACGTCAGCCTCAGTTTCCGCCATCAGTTATTTATGAAAAATGCCTACAGGACCAAGTTTTGGGTTACTTTCTCGACAGTAACTGTGCGTGCGTCACACTGATATGTGGCAGGCGGCTTATCTTGTGTGTGAAATTGGCCATGATGCTCCAATGATGTGGTCAGACAAGCTGGCTACACAAAAGACAGGCAGAAGGAAAGAGGGAGAGACACCGAGTCGAGGAGCGGAAGCCTATTTCCTGAGAAGAATATTGATCTGATCATCTCTTCCTCCTCTTGTCTGGCTTTTTTCCTCAGACAGTCCTTGGAGGGAGATGCTGAGTGACACAGACCGGAGAGAGAGAGAGTGGAGTGAAGAGCTGGCAGAGTGGAGAAGACACAGCCGAGGAGACAGATAAGGGGATGATGGTGCCAGAGCTGAATTCTCTCCACTACAATTCAGCAGTATATAGCTATGGCATAGGGAGCGGATTAATAATATATCCACACAACCTCTCAAGTGGTGCGAATCCCCAGCACTCCAGTCTGACCACAAGAGCGTGCGCTGCGGCCGAGCACTCGAAAAGCTCTATCCGTCCGTCTGAAATGCACAGACCTTGTGCTCAAGTTCACTCCTATCAATCAGGAGCTATTAGCCGAGAGAGAGAAAAAAAAGCCACAACTGATAAATCCTCCGCAAAAGTACATCTAAATTGATGCTTCCAAAGGCATCCGTCATATCCCTCTGGCCCTCGGTTGACCTGACGTACGACCTTATCAGGAGAAAATTAACCAACTCTGTCTGCCATGTGTCGTCCAGTGAGAGCCAGAAAGCAAATGTGTGGACCGTCTCGGGGACCACTTCACCACGCCCAGCCCACTTCCTTATATTGAAATAATTTTGTAAGAGCTTTCAAGGCGCACTGGGATAGATAACTAAATGAAATAGAATTTTCTTCAAGTTGCATTGGGAGGAGGACATAAAGGAAGTCAATGTAATGTGTGGAATGCTATGCGTAACCAGTGTTGGCTCTCTTGCAAGATCCAGTGTGGTACTTACCATTCCTTGAAATACTCAATTGAAAAAAGCATCGGCTGAAGGACACTGACTAAAAAACAGCTCAGAAAAGCAAGATTGGGAACTTCTCTATATCAGACTGGTGGATATTGCATTGTAGCCAGTGAGAGATTGTTAGAGAGCAAATGTTACGTCACAGTGAAGAAAGAAAGAAAGAACAGAGAATTCGTCTTGTGTGGAGTGAGGACTTGGTTTTCCCTGGGCAGATGTGGTCCCTCCTCTCTGTGGTCTCTCACACAGGCCAAAAACATTTAATGCATTGATGGCCGCCAATATGTGCCCCGTGCTGGAATGGGGCACGTCCCTTGACTCACGGCCCGGGTAGCTGGGATAGACTCCAGCCTGTGACCCTATTAAGGCAATAAGAAGCAGGAAGGAAATAAATGGATGTGTGTGAGAGGTGTGATGCTCTGAGCAAGAGGGAAAATGGCATCTGTCATAGGCCATAATGAAGGAGCTGGTGCTTCATAAACAAAACTTTGAGCGAAGTACGGACCCACAGCCACCTGAGGGACTTTGCAATGTTCACATGAAACTCAGAAAATTACCAACAGTTTCTGCCATCAGATTTTATATTTACTAAGACGTAAATGCATTTCTACACTACCCCTAGGATTACAGTTCAATTTCTTAATTTTATTCTTTTAATTCATCTTCGAGCACATGGTCTTCTTTTTACGCCATCTTTTAAACAATATTGTTATGGGTTTGATGTTCTTTTGTTAATAATTGTATTTGTGCAAGGTCTCCCTTCAGTTGGACTCCAGGTGCCATTGCCAGACATTGCATTGTATACCATGCAAGTATGTAAGATGCTTAGAATCAGTTGAAGAATGAAGTAGGGATGGCAGTGTCACTTCAAATCAATTGCAAAAAGCAAGAAGGTAATTTTGATGGCTGATTATCTAACACATCAAAACTGTTGATGAGTATCGTAACTGTAAAGAAATGCAAGTTACCTGGGCGTAACGCCAGTTCTATGGTACAGGAAAAGCCCTCTAACAGACTTCGCCATTGACTCATCCCCTATAAGGCATTGCCTTTGGCCTGAAGGATGTGTCATGTACTCTCCACCCAACTGGAAAAGGGGTAGCCATAAGCACTCTGCTACTGCTACCACTTTGCTTGTCAGGGTCATTCCGTAGTCTTCTTTATGCACCATGTGGCACCTACTTCAGTCTGCAGTTAGTCAGTTCAGTTCCATACAATTCAATAGCGTGACACTTTGACTGTTTGACATGCTCCTTTACTGAGCTGAATGGACTGATACCAAAAGTAGAACAAGAGGTGTCATTGCTTCCAAAAAGGCCGTCTACATACTGAACCTGTAGATGGTTGTTTCACCAAATGAGTCTGCACTGACCAGGGGTGAAATTACTGTGATGATGAAGATTTCAAGCAAACTGCACTTGAGATGCTTCTGTTTATGTTGTGTATTTTGTCTGCAGAATACATACACATAGGACATGGCTGGTGTATCCAGAATATGGTGTTGTATTTTATTTTAAGTGGAATATATGCTAGAGAGGTGGAGGTTTGCCTTAGAAAGGAGAGGAATGAAGGTTAGCCACAGTAAGACGGAATACATGTGTGTGAATGAGAGGGATCCAAGTGGACAGGTGAAGTTACAGGACCCAGAGATAAAGAAGGTGGGGGGTACTGAGACTCAACTGTCCAGGGTGATGGAGAGTGTGAGAAAGAGTTGAAGAAGCGGGTGCAGGGAGGATGGACTCATTGGAGAAAAGTGTCAGGTGTGATGTGTGACAAAAGGGTGTCGCAAGGACGAAAGGGAAGGTGTAGAAAACGGTGATCAGGCCAGCAATGTTGTATGGTTTGGAAACAGTGGCACTGAGGAAAAGACAGGAGGCAGAGCTGGAGGTAGCAGAGATGAAGATGATGAGGTTCTCTCTAGGAGTAGGATGGATAGGATCCGGAAGCAGTATATCAGAGGGACAGCACATGTCTGGTGTTCAGGAGACAAAGTCAGAGAGGCTAGAGGAGATGGTTTGGACCTGTACAGAGGAGAGAGAGACAGTACATTGGTAGAAAGATGTTGAGGTTGGAACTGCCAGACAGAAGGTGGAGAGGAAAGTCAGAGAGGAGATTTATGGATGTGGTGAAGGAGGACATGAGGTTTGTAGGTTTAAGAGAAGAGGAAGCAGAGGGCAGGGTGAGATGGAGGAAGATGATCCGCTGTGGCCACCCCTGAAGGGAGAAGCCCAAAGGAGAAGAAATTTTTTATTAAGTTAATGACAAATAACCTACATTTTGTATGCCATGGATTATTTTTGAAATGAGGAAGCAATGCCCCACAGGTTGTTTCATTCAGACGTGTTCAGTCTGTCAACAAGACCACCTTCCACCCGCTGCAGCCGGTCTGAAAACCTGACTCTGTCCCCCCTGTTGCCGTTGGCATACATGCTGCTAACCTGTAAACAATTCATGAGGAGCCGCTCCATTTTTCATGCTGCAGAAATGGATGTTTCATGTCAGGAGTGGGAGAGGGTGTAAAGAATGGAAGACAAAGCCCAAAACACGGAGGGAAGGACCGGTGACAAGAGCTGAACCATGGAAGTGAGAAGAGGGAGAATGAGAGGGTAAATACTGCTGGAAATTAAAGTGCGTGCGGTATAGAAGCGGCATATTCAGCCAAGAGAACGGCAGTTGAAGAATCTGTGCAATCTGTGCCAAGGATTCCCTCGTAGTTCATCTCTGATCTCGGCGCAATTAACTTCCACCTCACCTCATTCATTCACTGGCCGACTCCGCGGCAGTATGTGGAGCATTTTGGACTCATTGACACCGGTGAGAGATTGAGACGGTGAGGGAGAGGGAGAGGGAGAGAAAGGGACTGAGAGAGAGAGAGAGAGAGAGACATTGATGGAGAAGGAGAGAGACAGAGAGTCACACAATCGCCGGGTACGGCTAATGAATGCGCTGCGGCGGGTGGCGGCTCCTCCGCAGGGAGCTGCCCTCATAACCGGCAGGGCTTGGCTGGATGTAGTAATTGAAAGTAATGATAATTAATATCATCGGCATAATCACCATCGGTTATTACAGGGAGGATGTTTATGGCTTCCGTTGAAAGGGAGAAATAAGGCACTGTTTGTTCAAAAGAGTGAAATCTCATTAACCTTTCATCTATCCTAATCTTGTTTAATATCTGGGAGAGAGCAAACCGTCGGTGTATGGCTGTTATTAAAGATTTAAAATATCGCCTCTCCTCATTCATATTCTGGGGCTTTTCCTCTCCGCTGATCTCATCGCTGATGTTAAAGCAGGATAAATTGCGTTTGATGCCAAAAATAAGACTCTGGGATTAACCCGCATGATACTTTTTGCATCAGTGGAATAAAGAAAATGCATTTTGGGATGCAGGCGGTCTAAAATGGGACGTAATCACCCAGCTATGAACAGGAGGAAAGTAGGTCTCTAATTAATGAAGGCTTCTGGCTGGTTATGCATCAGCACGACTGATGCTCCGGTCCCCGCGATTAAGAACAAGGATGTCACATATATTACAGTGCCAGCATCCAGAGGCCGGAATATATTTTCATTTTTCTTTACGTAGTGAAATCGGAAACACGACAGTAGACCCATAATGAATTCAGTAAGCAATCAGGCCGAATTCATCGCTTCAGCCATTCATCCATTTAGGGTCGCAGAGCGCCGCAGTGAATCCCAGCTGATGCTACGTTGGAGGTGGGGCTGAACTCAGGCACACCACAGATAGTATTGGGACTAACTTGCACAGTCACTCACCACCTTTGTGGATGTTCAATCTAGGGGGTACACAGAAGCTTTGGCATTGTTTTCACTGGGTATACAGTACTCACAAAAATAAATAAATAAATAAAATTGACGGTGGATGATTTAATTCAAACGACTTTGTTGCAATATTAAAGGCTGCTCCAAGAACTTGTGCGGGCAGTCTTTTTTTTTATTAGATTAATAAATTCAGAGTAAAACAACATATTGTTTGGTATTACGCTGAACAGTAATAGCATAAAGTATAGCTCTAGGTGCAGAATTTGAGATAATGGTGTTATTTGTAATATACACTGTTTTCAGTAGCTTCAGGGTTAAGGGTTAGCATTTAGCGTTAGGGTTATGGTTAAGGGCTCTTGAGTCTTATATAGCTGCACAAGTTAAGTCCACAACTTATACCTTGTCATATATCAACATACATGATTATGAGCATCCATATTTACTATTACACCACATAAATACATTATGATGCCATTTGAATGTACTAATAATGCCTTATAGATGACAGCCTAAACTAAAATCTTATCAATTTTCTCATGAATTAATGTACAATAATACTTCAATCCAACCACTTTTATTTTGTCACGATTCTTCTTCCTCTGACATGTATTTCCTTCAGCCAGACCAACAACAGAAACACTGGTTCTATTTCGTACATGCTCGGAGAGTATAATGAAGTTCAATTCAAAGTGCCTGAGTGATAAGAGGGACAATTTCCTGTTGCAGAGGGCTTATAGTTAAAGGGTCTTCATGGCAAATATAATGCCTTATGGGGGATAAAGCAATGGTGATGTCTGTTGAGGGCTCAGCATGTACTCATAGAAGTGCAGTTACTTCCAGATAACTAGCGTGTTCAACTGTATGGCGACCAGTGTGCCATGTGGTCCACATGCAAGACGTTTGTTGTGTTGGCTCAAAGTGGAATGACTCATCAATCAGACAGTGAAAGCACTGTGCTGTTACATGTTGTGTTTTTCCCCAGCAAATTCCACAGTGTCATTCCATAAAGATGATGGATCTGAAGGACCGTAGGTCTCAGTTGGAATAAACATACACACACTTGCTTCAAGTACGATTATACGTCTTTCAATTGCAAATCAGACCGGAGGTGTGAAATAGAGCAAATGTAAATAGAGACTCAAGCAAGGGCTCGTCCAAAAAGCTGGCAGCATACGTTAGGCCAACACCAGCCTATTAGAGCCGAGACATATGTAGCTAAATTACACCAAATACACAGGGGAGATGCAAATACGCAGGACCTCCCGCAGGACGTACCTTCGTTTTTATCATGCAAACCATGTTGGCTTGATAAGCTTTGTGCCGAAATCCAAAGAGAAATTGGCAAACTGTGTGAAAACGCTTTTCTTTGTTGTGGAGTTTATCGCGTTATACTTCTCTACAACACCTGAACGCCACAAAGGGGTAATTATATTTATTCATTGAACAGTGAGGCTTTTGCACCAAACAATATGTGGAAATGTTTCTGTTATTCTGACTCTTACAGTAGCCTTACTGTCTTCTCGTTTCCCCCAAATTTTGTTCTACTTTTCCTAATTTTTTCCCATTTTCTTTCTCGCCCTCACAGTACGCATTTGTCGTGTACTGTTACGCAGTGGGGAAACGTAACGACTGTTTAATTGCTCGCAGGGCGATATTGAAACTAACAGTGGATGACTACATTTATGAACTATGTCAGGTGAAATATTATTTAATGGTTGTAATGGTACAATGTGGCCCAGGAGATCAAAATGTTAATGAGGGCTTTGAGGGTTTTGATTAATAGCCAATATGGCGCTAATATTAGGCGTTAATCTTGCGGTTGCCAGGCTGCACTTCTGTGCAGTACGGTCTTTCACTCAGCAAAGAAGAAGGTTTCATGAGTGAGCATATATTTATATGAGATTTTAATGTTGCACCATTTGTTAGAAATATCACTTCATAATAATAGGTCATAACCAACAGCCTTGCTGCGGTGCCATCATGGTTCAGTTTCCCATCACATCACATCATTTTAGCGCCATGTTTTGTGCCTCTTCTGGAAGGGCTTAATTTCAAAAGTAAACTCTGATGGGGCTTGTTGTTTATTATCAAACATTTATTTAGTTATCCACATTGTTTAAATACAGTGTGGTTCATCTTTGTCTTTTATGTATATTGTTGCATTGTGTACATCTTTGTAGTTTAATGTGAGTCTCTAATAGCTTTAATTGTTGAATTTCCCGGCTGGAGGACAAGTGAAGGATCTCTTACCTTATCTACTCTTGATCCACACTATATCCCTTGCTTACCCATTACTATCTTGTTTGGTCTTCTTTTTGAACTGTATCAGTCAAACCGCTGCAATTACATTGTCATATACAGTATGTCCCAACTGTAAGTGATGTCATCAAGTTTATTCATTATTTTCCCCACAAATATGAGAAGGGTGAGCACAGAAATATAGAAGAATATCTGGAGAAAAGGATGTTCACATCCCAGGAACTATGTTGGGGCCGTTTAGTGCTGGGGGCGCACCAGCCCAGGTTGCTTTGTGCCGACAATGCTCAGCCTATATTCAGAAAAATCAAAAATAATCCAAAATCTGAACTCAAGAGATCCAGGCTTTGGCCCCAGACGGGAGAGGTGGGTTTCAGTCACTGGAAAGCACAAACTCAACCTCGTCTTCAGCTTTCCAAATTCGTTTTGTTATGCTATGATGCTAGTTCAGCGCATAAGTTTTCTATGTGCATGCGCCATCTTTGTTGCTAGTTAGTTAACTTCCAACACCTGCTACTAGCCTGGGATATGTGTAACATAGTTTCAGAGTAGACTAGATTATATTTTCAGTGGACTTGCGTGGAGGCCTTTTTCAAATTGCTGGGGGAAAGATTGGATAGGAAAACACTAGTTTCCATGTGGGTGTAGCCCCAGTCTGACTTGGTGCAGCCTCACAGCAGGACACCAGTCAGTAGTATGAGACCCAAGGGTGGACAAAACCATTCTAAATAAGTATAAAACCAAAGGGTTTTATTAGGAAAAAAGACAATGAAGGGTAAAATGAAGAAATGGTGATTGAAGATACAGAAAAAAAGGACAAATCAACCCATCAACTCCAAAGAAAGAAAACTTAAATATCTTCTTGTGTCACTGCTCATATTTTCTCCTTTTGTGCTTAAACCACTTACACTTGCTGTAAAGATTATTTTTCCATCTGTGGGAGGTTACATTGAACAGGATTGAGGCTAGTAATGGGACTATTGATGCGTGGTCTTCTTTGAATAATTAGATATCGATGTGAATTGATCTTCCATAATTACCAGGATAAAGAGGAAACACACAAGTAGCTGCGTTCCTTTCTTGTTTTCTGCCACTTCTCTCTCGCTCCTCGTAACACCCTCCATTTTCAACATGTCCCTCTTGAACCAAAGCTTCTCCCTGTCTTTCATTCTCGCTCTTATTTCCCCTCCAAGCTTACACCCTCGCTGGTAACGGACCACCCAGACTGCCTTGCCTGTGTGCTCCAGCTGTTCCCCTGCTGTGGCTTGAATTTGTGTTACTTTGTTTCCGCGTGGCTAAGGATGAGGCAGCCCTCACAGCGACCCAACGAGCCCACTTTCTTTCTCTCGCGCTCAGTCCTCAGCCCTGCCTGTCTCCTCGTGTCTCATGGAAACAGGGAGAGTTGGCTTTTGTGCATGGTGCAGGTGTTCCGGGTGGGTGAAAAGGGAGTTGTGGCTGGGGTTTCCTACTGTTCTGCCTGGGATCCCCCACCTGTGGCAGGTCCTGACCCACATGAGTCAGCCAGTCACTCCAGAGCTATAGAGGGATCTTTGTGGCTGAATAGAACGATTCTCTGTGCTCACAAGCGATGGGAGACACGGCAATGTGGCCTGTTCCTCATCAGTGATTCACGCCTGGCCACTCATCCGTATGCCAGTCTAGACGGGTTTGACATGACAAGGAGAAGTTGAACGATTTCTCCGGTGCAGGAGCCACATATCCAGCATTGTGACTCAACACCCTCAAAACCATGAATATGGAACTTGTGGTCAAATCAGGCAGTCTGACTTGATTCTTGGCCTTGTACAGTAAATAGATAACATGGCCTCATTGTAATGTAAGAGCTGTAACGCCAAGTCAACAGCTATGATGAAGGCAGCAGTTCCTATAAACGCCAACAGACCATTACTAACCACAAACCTGAACATGTAAATCTGAGACAAAAATCTGCTGCACACATGTTGTAATGACTGGATGGATGCAGCGTCGAACATGACCGTTAACTTTTGCTTCCCATTAAAAGACCGTCTAAAATGCATTTTCCTAATAAAAAGTGGCAAAACACTGTTATCTTGGTTCAGGTTACTTACACAGATGAAGTGATTAAAAATAGTTACATTTTCAGACATGTGTTGCACTACTGTGCATTTTATTTAGCAGACACTTTCATAACATCCAGTCAGAGCATTAAAACAATATGGGGGTTGAAACCACAATAGCAATAATAAACTCAGTGAACCACATGTACAACAATAAACAACACCATCACTAATACTGAAAATTACCAAACATGTATCTAATTGTTTGCAGATAAACACAATTAATTATATTTTAATATTTGACAGAAGAAAAATCCAATTTAAGTTGAGTCAGCCCAATGCTCCAGTGATGGGTCAACTCCATGCTGCACAATCCTAACTGAAGAATGCTTTTCTGTGCTTTTATCCTGGCGTTTTGCTGAACTAAATTTAAGTGCAATCTCATTTACTTTCTTTCTTCATGGGTGTTTTGCTTATGACATCATATTGTTTTATATGGAGCGCCTATGGAGCGGTGTACTGAGAAACATACTCTGTCAAACAGACTTTTTATGCACCTCATCTGCTTTAAGTAGGTAAATTCTTTTTGTGTGTGTAATTGATTAACTGAAATTAACAGCTCAAATAAAAATAAATCCCGTCAAAACGGTTGAAAGTAAACAAGTTCTAGCTGTTGGGCTCACTTGTTTGTGAGCCAGAGCCACCAAGGCTGTGACAGGATGTCAGCTGACAGCAGTAAATAAGAGTGAATGCTGGTACACTGACAAGTGATTAGATGGTCGGATTTAAAAGATAAAAATGCTGGGTGACAATGAACACCCTCTCTTGTTAATGTGATGTCATGAGCAAGGTGAGTCAATGAAAGAAAATAATCTGACCACTACCGCATGGCTGAAAATGAACCCAAATGCGTAAAGGTGAATGTAAGGGAACAAAACTTTGTGTGTATTGTGTATTTTGTACTGTGGGAAAGCACTGACAGTGAAGAAGCTTTATATCTCCAAACAGCCAGATAAGTATGCTCCATAGAAACAACAAGAATTCAAAGGCAGACTGATGTTTCAAATTACTTATTAAACTATTACCAGTTATTGGAGGCTCAATAAATATTAAATCTGTTTGGCCTGAAGCTCAGACTGTGCTTTGATTCAGGACCTCCACGATGGGGTTTGACAAGCCTGCCTTATTGTAGGGCTACTAATGTGTTCGCAAATATCCAGGATGTGAGCTTGTGGTGAGTCACAGATGGACGTATGTTCTTGATGCTTAGGAAACACATATTGAGGCATACCTGGAAATACCTCGGAGGATACTTTAACGTCTCCAAAGCAGCCGAACACATGTAACGACTGCAGTTAAGCTGTGTAGGCTGCGGGGAGGAGGGTTGCCAGGTGAGCCTTGGGATGTCTGCCTCATTAGTAAAACACAACAACAGCCTTGAAGGCAGAAGTGAGGGCGAGTCATCCCCTGGCTCTGATCTTCACACAGCTTTGCATTTAGCTTCCAGATGGGTCAACTTAGGGCGCAGAGACGAGTGCGCTGATCCCAGATACGGTACATGCCCTGAGGAGCATTTCGCCCCGGAGCCTGGGGGTGTGGATATCCCTCCTGTTGATCCCCCTCCACTAGCCTACAGCCACCAAAACACAGGAAGTCATATATTTAAGACGACTGAAGCTGTTATTCACCTGAATGTAAAGTAAGGGAATCTGCCATGTGGCTGCTGCTTTGGTCTTTTATTTTAAATGACAAGATGTAAGACAGGACAGAAAAAGCCCATGAATGTAAAGTAATGGAATGTGCCACGTGGCTGCTGCTTTGGTCTTTTATTCTAAATTACAAGATGAAAGACAGGACAGAAAAGAGCCCATCAATGTTAGCAAATGTAAACATACAGTAAATCACAGGTGGAAAATTCAGGTTTAAGGTGGAACAGCCAGCCGTGTTATGAGTCAAGACGCGGAGTGGGAACCAAGGGCAGTGGTGAAAGAATCACAGGGAGTCTGGAGCGAGTAAAATACAAGTTTAATCCTTCACAACAATAAAACCAGAACAGAACACGTCACCGAACCAGCAGAAACAAAGCGAAGTCAGAATGTCCAAAATCAAAGAGTCACCAAACCGGCAGAAGTCCATAAACAAGAATCCAGAGAGAGTCATGCACACAGAAAGCAAGAACGAACGATGAGAGCCAATTTACCACGGGAACAAGAGGAGACGATCTGGCATATGTTGCTGGAGTCCTGGTGCTCTTATACATAGGTGATCAGCCGTGTGTCACAGGAACAGGACGAAAGGAAGGAGAAAGCAAAACAGGACTCAAGGGACCAAAATAACAGCGGAATCATGACAAGCCGGGTGATAAAAGGATTAGCCAGGTGTCATTACTGAACTCTTTCTTGTTTTAGATGGAAGAAAAATGGTCAAAATAGATTCCCATCCATCATTTCCATCAGCCGTACTGAAAGATATCACCCAATAAAAAGGCCAACTGCGATGGCAGGCCAGAAAGAACTCCCCTAATTAGCGACTCACACATCAGTAGACGACAGTTTTTACCTTCCACTGCATCCTTTTTTTTGTTGTGAGCAGATGTGATTACACTCTTGATATTTTCTCTCCTTTGAAGGGAAGTCTTTGGGGTTTATTTTCACACCGTGCGATGTATAGCCATTTCATCTTTCAACATTAATTTGGGATTCTTTGGCACCCTACCCATGCTATTCACACACACACACACACACACTGACAAACACGGAGCGAGGGAGAGGGAGAGACTCACCCTTTCCTTGGCTATCGGACATCAATCTAGCCAGCGCCGTCTGCTAAGCCTCACTGGGCAATTAAGCACATTGAGAGTGAAAGCTCTAATCAATCCCTGGCCTTTTCCATCACATACATTTAGATGCACACGTGCAAACAAACACACGCTTATATCTGTTGATGTCAATCTTTCTGATGTACGTAGGAGAATCTGGATTGAATGCATCTGATAAACGATCAGAATGAATTATCATGGAAATATGAATCAATTAAATATTAAAGTTAAGTGAGACATTTTATTGTTATATTCAATTATGAACTCAACCTAATGCTTCACTGTTTATTGCTATAGAATTCAGACAGAAAAGATTTACTTTGAAGTGAAAGGACGTGTTGTTTAATACACAAATTGCAATGTTATCATTATCCAATTAGAACATTTCTTAAAACAGTGATTTAGCAAGTATAAAATAGACATTTGATCACACAAGATCAGGCTGAATCCATCGTGACACGGCGACCCCGTTCACCGCACGTAGCGGGGGCTAAATGTGAAAGTTGGGGAGGTCTACTATGAAATTCAGGCATCCCTCCTCGGCCTGTCTCATTGATTCATGCAGGACTAAATGTCAGCACCAGCGGGGCAGAAGACCCTGGTAAACCCCCTGAGACCAAAGGGTGAAAGGAGGCACAGCCAGCTTTGAAAATAGCCTCCCTGACTCGGAGGCCATCAAAGGACAAACCATCATTGATTCATGCTGCAAAACAGTTCAATTTCAGTTTTGGGAATCTGACAGGACTCAAAGCTACATCGCATATGATCATTGCATTTTGATCTGTTACTGCATCAGTATGTCATTCAGCTATGCTTAATGTAACAGAAAGTGGGGGGGTTGGGGGAATGACTACATAAATATCATGTCACCCACAAGCGTTTCGATGGATTTATTGACCTGCCAGTCATTGATTCGGGCTCTATGCACATGCATTCATGTTTAAGTTCAGCAGTTTGATCACTTGGGGCGTTATGCAAAAATGACTTGAGACAAAGAAATCAATATCTCTGGAACACAAATTATAGTGGAATCATTTTAAGGCTCAGATAGAAATGATTCATTGAAGTTAGACTTGCTGTATTCAATACTATTACACTGCCGAGGATTAGTTCAGGAAGAGAAAGGTTATTTCAATTAGGTGAACTGAGAAGTGTATTTTCAGCTGTTACACGAAAAAAATGACTTAAACGTTAATATATAGATTTGGAAAAAAGCTATTAAAATTGAAGACCCATGCACATAGTTCCATCTTTTTTTGGCCTTCATATGATACCTAAATTCTTGAAATGTTGGTGATAGAGACGAAATTAGAGAAGTGAAACCACTCGGGAAATCTAACAAAAATTACAGCATTAAAAGTGAGTCGCGGCGTGAGTTTAGAGACAGTTGCTCTGACAGTGCTGACAGGAAGCTGGGTCAGAAGAGGCAGTGACTTGACTGTCCATCTCCTGACAACTGAAATTTGAATGACAATGTTGGAAGGATATCCTAAAATATATAATCTATTTCATCTTTGAAATCACTTGTTTTATGATTATTTAAATGCATATACTTAACATGTATAGTATTATAATTAAAATGTATGTTTAAAAAAAGATCACTTGTGACAAACTGCAACTGAAAACTCCATCTACATATTAGCAAATGATGTGAAGCACCTTTTCAATAGGAAGTACAGTCTTCTCCACAACAACTGACTGTCACGTGCTATTATTGACCCAAAACACAGGGCTCTGAGATTCTGCAACAAGCAAATAAAAGTGACTTCACAAAGACTTGCCGGTGACCCGACCCACAGGTCTCATAGGGGGGTCCATTCAAATGGTTGATTTTATAATGTCCCTCTACAGCCTAATGTTTAACCACATGGTGCGAGTCTGTGGGGGTTGGAGAAAAGAGTTGGGGGTTGGGATTGTGATTTACATACAAATTTGGGGAAACCCTCTTGTTATACAATTGGTCTTAAAAACTGAATTGTATCGAAAGTCTGTGGTCTTGGGTGGAAAGAAATAAGTAAAAATAAGTATATAACAAAGAGTGTTTGTGTTATATCTGTCAAGAAAAGTTCTGCATGATTTAAAATTCATTTTTCATCTGATCTTGTCCTTGTTTTGTTTCTTTAGAAAAGAGGTCTTTATTAATTGTTGCTTGTTTGATTCTCAAGCAGGAACTGGATGAGCCTGGCGTAACAAGTAATCATACTGCTCTGCATTGTAGAGCTACTAAACTATAGAAAATGCAACACAGTCTCACTCTCTGGAAGTGTTTGGGCAGAACAGCTCAGTCACATTGTGTTTGGCCAGGGAGTGAAACTGCATTGGAAAATAATAACCATGATGAAATACTGGCTGATGCAATGGATAGATATGTTTTGTTTAATACAGGGGGGGAAAGCATCAAACTTGACACACCACCATATATGTCAGCATATAGTTCACAAAATTTAAACGCAAAGTTAGGTGTTGG
Source organism: Synchiropus splendidus (assembly GCF_027744825.2). Classification (NCBI taxonomy): domain Eukaryota; kingdom Metazoa; phylum Chordata; class Actinopteri; order Syngnathiformes; family Callionymidae; genus Synchiropus; species Synchiropus splendidus. The sequence continues at coordinate 13,489,136 of NC_071337.1, forward strand.
TATATTTGTCACTATAATAGCTAGCATATATCAGTGTTTATTTGTGTTATCCAACCGTTTTGTTCATAAAGAGTGGATTTTTTATGGTGAAAATCTTATTTTTCTTTTTCTTTTTTTATTGGAAGATATGATGTGTTACAATTGTAATGTCTGTGTCAATGTCAGATCATGGAGGAAGTGCACATGAGTAATTGAAAAAGTTAACAAGTCACACTACCACGTTTCTCTTTAGCTGAAGAAATTCATGCAAACAAACACTCTAAAAATAAATCAATAAAGTTGCTGGTAATTGAATGATAGTTTCACGCATTCCTATCAATGAAATATAATTTGCTGACCACAAATATTAGTCTTAAGGGACGGAATCCAATGACCTGAAAAAGGAAAGTGTTACAATTGTTACCAATAATTGTATGCTTAATGCTGCCTTGCTTAAAAAAGAACATGGTGTCTGTTGGCAACTAAACGGTGGCTTGGTCGACTTCCAGTGAAGACGTGGCGTGCTACTAAAGATGTAACACATCCAGTTGGTCATGTAACTTTGCCTGGGATTTTCGGGAAGGCCAACTGTAAAGTACTGGGGTATGTTGGACGTTGTTTCAAAGTAATTTTCCCAGAGGCGGCACAGTGCTGGACAAGAATAAAATGTGAGTTAAATTCAAGGTGATGTATTGCACTTATGACAATGGTCAGATAAGGTCTGTGGGCAAATGTGTCATCTTGTAAAAGCCCTCAATATGAACTCTAAAGCCACCATTCATTGTTAAACCTGACCCTTCCAAGGCCTCCCTTGACTTGGTCCCAAACTTAACATCAAGGAACTGGATGCTATTGTAAACCCAAACTTTTGACTTCAAGGCTTATGTTTAACCTCTCCACCCCAGATCTTTGGTGGATCACGTCAGATCAGCAAAGACCTGTGAGTAATCGAGTCGAATAACCTCTAAACAAACGACAGTTCGACTGTTAAAAGTGACGATTAAGACAGCATCGCAGAGAATTATTTAGACCTTTAAAGGCTCCGGATTGTTTTGGAAGGCGAAGCTGGGGGTCCGTGTCACTGGCTGTTTAAAGTTGCCGCTGCCTGCAGAGGGACGTGATAGGCTGATTCCGGGGAAGAAAGGAGCTGCTCACAGTCAGCAGCGCAGTACCGCTGGAGAGCTCTCTCGTCGACCGCAGGCTCCAGCGCAACCGAGACGCCACGCCGAAATCTTTTTATTTGCCTTTTCTATTTATTCGCGTTTGACCGCATCTTCCCACCAGGAACAAGATGTGACTCCGTGACGTCAGCTGGAGTAGATTCATGCATGTGAAAGGAGCCGGGAGTGAGTGCGCAAACGGCGAGCCGCTCCGGCGAATGGAACTTATTGTTGTGCATTTGTTATGACTATGTTATCCTCAAGTGAGTTCAGTCCAGTGTTCGACGCCGACCCTTGACTACCCTCTCATTTGTCCATCGAGTGGATTTATCGGCGAATACAGGGGGAAAAGAGCAGCGACGGAGGTGGATTGTGCAAAAGCCAAGCGAGCTTTTTTTTCTCTCGACAGAGCCGGGGATTTAAATCGACGATCGGTGGAGCTTCGGCAGCGGCGAGAGTCAAAAGAAAAGACATTCATGTGGCCATTCCCTCTATAGCCAAACATCTTTTCAGTGCGGAATAGCATAATGACAAAAGAAAGACCTAAGAGGAATATCATTCAGAAAAGATACGTAAGTGAAACCTTCATTTGCTCTCAATCAAGTTCGACTCGATGGAATAGCGTCAACTTTCAACACGGACGTGGAGTCCGGACTGTTGGGGTTGAATGTGGTGGATGTAAGTGAGGTGTTGGATGCTTATTGTCTATAGTTAAGCAGGCGTCGGTGCTGTGATCGAATAGCGCAGCGACTCACAAGTTCTCTCTGTTGTAAATGGAAGGACTTTGGGGTAGAAGGTGTGCTGTGGAGAAGCACGTCGGCCATGGTCGATGTAGTTCCTTTTCATACCCAAAATATCGAACCTTAAATGTGACCGGGTGTTTGTATTCAGCCTGAATTACGACGAAGAGACTGGGTTTACATATATTTCCTACCATTCTGCATGTGGCTTTGGTATTCGCTATTATTTACTTTGCTCGCGTGTAGTTAAATCCACCAGGTAGACGTGAGTGCTGTTTAAATCCCGGTGGGGAAACTCGGTTTTTTTTCTTTTCCACCGTTACTACGGCCGATGACTTCTTTCTGCCGCGTGCTCTCGGAGACTCCGAGCTCGCGTGAAACAGCACATTACGGTAACATGACCGAGCATCGCTGGCTTGTGTCACATTTAAAGAGACGTTTAGTCGCATTGCAGAGGCTCCCAAACCCGTAGAAACATCCGGCTTCATCGTGTAAGTAGCACCGGTGGGTTAGTTAGACGAGTGGGTTTAATCTGCCCAGTCCTCAAATGAAGTAGTTATGAACACTCCCACAGCATCTGTGCTGAATCAGGTTGAGCTAAAATGCTAGCTCAGTGTTTGCGAGCTGGGCTTTATAGCAACGCCAATGCTTGACGTTTAAATGGTGTCTTTGCCTTCAGTGGTGTCTATTTTTGTCCTGTTAATAGATGACAGTACACTACTTTATTATTATTGTTTTTTGGATTTTTTTTTTTTTTACAAAAACGCCCCCACAACCTCCAAACGCGTGAAGTGTCCCCCGAGTGGTTCCACTGGAAATGCGCTCACTTCCTTTTGGGTGTTGTGGACAAAGACAGTGGAATATATTGTTCCTCAACTTGACATTATTTTGCTTAGTTTAAAGTATCTGTTTTAATCTGTAATTTTAATCAGCACAATCTGTCAATACTATCAACCAGAGTTCATTTCTTGCCTCAAGTCTACATAACAGAACATAAAAAATGAACAGTTGATTTAACCTACTTAAAAAATACCAAACAAAGTAGTGTTTAGTATTTAACACTAAACAATGGGTGGCTTCAGGTGTTGCTTCACACCATGTATTCTGTCTGCTGCTGGCTCAAATCGTTTTATTATTGAATTTTATTCAGTTGTAGTTTAGTAACATTGTCAATTGTACAAATATATTTATTTAAAGTTGGCTAGTATGTGAATGTAAATTACTCTGAATATGAGGAGGATGGGAGCTGCTGAAAAGTGAGTAATTGCCTATTTATCAGAAATTACTCATCACTTCTGAAGAAGTGGTGTATTCAAATTGTTGACAAATCTCAATCTGACCAAAAACCCTGGTGCGCTGTCCGCTCAGTCACGTGTGTGCATGTATGTGTGAATGTGGCTGTGTGTATCCGTGTCACATCTGTCTTGTGTTTTCAGCAGCTGCAACTGATGTTTTGAGTCTGTCTCGGGTCAAACTAGACTCTGAAACATGCATCTGCAGACTGGAAAGATCCAGGTCTCCGAGCTCCCCCACAGGGCTTTGAGAAAGAACTCCTGGCCCGGCTGATCAGCCTCCCTCCCCCGCTGTAGCTCCCCCTTAATTAGCGTAAGACAATTATACATGCTTGGCTTAACCATTTCCCCTGAAACATGAGCGTTAGCCCTCCAACTCCACCCACTGTCCCCCAAAACACCTACAATCTGCTAATGATTATGGAATACATCAGTCATAAAATGATTGACGGATGCTGAGTGAGAACTATCAGAGTAGAGAGGCACACTTTTCCAATAATAACTGATGTAAACAAAGCTACAGCTATATATGCTTTTTCAGAGACGCTTTGGGCCAAATACATTGACAAAGTCAGCACATTTCTTCCCCGTCCTCCCATAATCAGAGCAGGACCTGTTTGAAACGCGAAGTTTGCCCTTGACACTCAAAACAAGCCGCTGTAAGGAGGCAATTTGTCGTGTGCACCAGTGTTTTATCTAACAGAACATGACACGCTGTGTGTGGAGATCGTGGCAGAGTGCAGCTCATCGCAGTCCTGGCCATTTTGTGCAGAGTTGGCTCTTCCTGCAGGCCCCAGCTGGAGCTGCTAGGCCTCTGACTCTTGTCGGTGTGTGTGTGTGTGTGTGTGTATGTGCATATGGGCATGCGTGGTGCATGTGTGGGACAAGCCCAGCTGCTGCGAGGGCCTTTACAAATGTAAAGAGGCTGTCAGTGTTTGTTTCATCAGGCTCACAACTGATGAGGGCTAAGTTAGAAATCCAGTGCGAGTGCATGCATCAAGCGTGTCAGAGAAGAGGAAACCAAAATAGAGAGCGGGGGCAGAGTGGGGAGTGCTGTGGCATAGACTCTCCCCCTCCACTCCTGCTCTCTTTATCTCTCTCCGTGGCTTGTATCCGTCTTGCTCTCGGCCCTGTCCAAATGAAATGTGGGCCTCGTGGTGGACTGTGAAGAGAAGGTCGCTAGGCTGTGCTTTCAGTGGGCCGGACTCTCAGTGTGCCTCATTTAACCTTATGTTTCAATGCAAATTCCTCATTCAGAAGCTGCCGTCGTCTCACGTGTGCAACTCACTTTGCAACCTTCCTGTTTCTATAGCTACCAGGCCACGATAAAGTGAACTTTGGCAATAGCTGTGTTTAATTGATCGTTGATTTGACTGGGCAAAGAACTCGATCTGTTTAGTCTCTTTCTAGCACTGTAAAGAATACAATTATGTTTCAGAGAAAGTTGTCGTTTTTTACTACAACTATTTGTTACTTCAATTCAAACCAATGTGGGCTACCATGCGCTGAACTCTATAAAGGAAGAAAAAAGGTAGCGTTGTAGTCTGGACTCTCAGGTCTGCAAAGCTTGCCAAGTCTCTCCACAGAAATATTGTGTTTAACTGGTAAGAAAGGCCTAATATATTTGGCCTGATCTTTTTTTTCTCGTAGGATGCTCCAACTCTGCCAGACAAATTTGTGGTGGTGAAGTTGGCAAGCAAAGCACCTTTTAATTTAGCCGTCTCAATTTTTGCTGAAAGCAGAGCGGCGTAACACTTTTCTTACGCTGATGGAGCCTAATTGTTGCTCCTTTTATTTCCTTTTTTACAACAGTGTGATGTCACACAGGAGGAAAGAATTTATGTTATGTAATCTGACCTTTTCTCTTGATCGGGTTTTGGCACAGAGACTAATCTTTGTCTGTGTGCCGCCACCAGCACACACGAGGGCAAAGGCCCTCAGGTGTACGACTGCAGATAGTGGGAGGGATAAACCTGTTTTAAGGCCAATGTCACGCACAGGTCTTGTGCACACTTACTATGATGACGTTTTATAGCCATAGTGGCATGAAACTAGGTGTGACTGCCTTATTCATCGTGGTTGTGTTTTACTGATTTGACTGAACGATTTCTTCAATGGCTGTGTTTGGATAATATTGAGGGTTGTGTGCGTCACTTACACAGAACCAAAACCTTCTCTGTCTTCATTCAGCCAAGAGATTTATATCCTCCCGCTGTCCCGTGGGTTCGGACGTAGATGGGGGAACGGGACAGCTGGTCAGGCCAAGAGCGCGTGCGTTGGTTTTTGTGTGTGTGAGTGAGTGACTGGTTGCCAGAGCTTATCTGCTCAGGATCCCCATGAAGCTGAATCAGCACCCTGTCTTTTCTTTTGTATTGAACAGCAGAACAGCATACATTTTTAAAAAGGAAACATTCAGTTATTAACAGTTATTAGTACCCATTCGATTATGATCCGTTACAGTGAATTGAAAAATGAACCACTGAAAGCCTTCGGATGGCAAATAAAAGCTTAACCCATGGCTTCTTTTTAATCTCTGTCAAGCTCACATCAGGAGTATTAACTTGTTTTTCATTGGTTTTGGAATCCGTTTGTTTTTTTGTTGAGACTTATGTTAACTGAACAGTTTCTGTCACTGCTTTTCTCACATTTTTCATTAACATCCTAGGTTTGAGAACTCCTCACACTTTTACCATTGTTCAGTCAGAGCTCATTTTCGGTTCCCATTGACTGGACCAGAAGGCGTCAGAGTGTATGCACAGACTTATTGATCGTTTCGTACCGCCACCCTTACAACTGTATGTATGTCTAAAGCCTGTGGTGACATTGTACAGCACAGTGCTTGTCTGTCGTATGGTTGAAGTGGCTTGGAAAGGGGAAGTGACAATCAGACGAAACATTGTTCCTTGTCGATTATTTTCTTTCTGTCCTAAAGGCATTTTAGATTGCCAGATTTTGTCCATACAACAGCCTGAAAACATGAATACTGATTATACCTAGGCAAGACACTTTCTTCCTTTTGTTTGCCCAATTCTTATACATTTTCAGGATTGTTGCATCATATTTTGGAAGCATGAAACCTGTAAAACCGGTTTGCTGTCTTATCTTACCACAGTTATGACTCTGACCAAGAGCAGAATTTTAACAGTCTTGTCATTGTGCCATAAGGATTGGTTTATGGCAGGAACCACCGGGCGTTTAAGGAAGGCTGTTTTAGCACTGCCCTAACTTGGCCTTTCAATTATGTTATAACATGGTTGTAGTGTCTGCAGGCTGAATATGAGAATGTTTAATGGCTGTGGTCGCATCATTCACGGAATTTAATTAATTTAATATCTACAAAAACTGACCTTTATGAGTGATACACAAAGATCTGTGGAAGAATCAATGAAGTCTCTCTGTTTTCATCTTCCTTTTGTGCTCCTTTTTTAAGAACTGACACACATTGTCAGGCAGTGCAGAAAAGCAATAGAAACTGTTCAAACAAAAAGTGAAAATGCACACCAGGGCACAGTTTTATTAATAGCAGTCGCCAGTTTTGCATTTTAAACAAACTGTGGAGACAGATCTATGAGGCTTTAAAGACTAGAACTGAGAAATGAATGGTTGAAGTAGTGGGGTATTTTAATACATTTCATTTGTAACACAATACTCACAAATTATTGAGAAACACATAATTTCCCATCTACTCTTTTGATAGAAACATGAGTGGATTTCCCCTTTCGCTGAGACTAATTTTTCTGTGTTACTCAATGGAAGGCTGCTGTCTGGAAGGCCCGTGTTCACATCCTCATTTTCAGATGTGAGAACTACACACATTTGTTGCTAGAAAGTGTGTTCCTCAATGTGACGTTATCAGTGGCCTAACTACAACTGTGTCTGTGTCTTCTCTTGCCACCTCTTATATTACTCCGTCCCATTTTATTTTCATTCCAGCTGCCAAAATCATGATTTTGTTAAAAAAAGGTGATTTAATGAAAAGCTTGTTGACAAACCCCCTGATCCGACAGATATTCTGATCTGTTGTGGTCAGTTTTTCTTGGTGATGCTTTCCGTCCTAGATAGTGAGCCACCTGTTCTTCATTGGCAGCTTTTGTCTAGTTTTATGATTTTACAATGCCAAATGTCAATTCAGCCATGGACAATAGCATTTACATCTTAGCAGGCTGAATTATTTCCTGTAAGCCTAACGGCAGGCAACCCCTGGCTCTGGATAAAACATGACTGAAACTGAAGGCAGAGTATCATGACATGTCACTGATGAGGAGTTCTAGCTGTTCCTAAATGCCGTTTTAGTATTGTTCAAGTCGCAACTCTTCATTCAGTGTAAATGCTGATGATCAATCCATTTACTTTACTTAACTGATCCATTTCTTTCATACTCTAAGATTATTTACAGTAATTTTCTTTATGACTAGTGAGAAGTTGAGCTCTTCCGCTGAAATCGAGAGTGGAATTTCACATGACTCATTTCAGGGGATTACCTCTTAAAATCTGGGTTAAATTCTTGTCACTACTCTTTTTGAGAAGAGAGCGTTAACTATGTGGCTTGCCTTACAAAAAAAAGCAAGATAAAATAAGTTGAGCTGCTGTATTACTGATGTCTGTTCAACATTTTTACTTTCCTTTATATTGAATTCCTTGTTTTTTGGCAGGTCATAATTTGTGTTTTTTACTTTTGATTATTGATCACAAGATATACTTTCCTTAACACTGTGAGCCTAGGCTAGTGATGGTGCTGCAGCCATTGGTTTTCTCTATATTTTCTCCTTTTTTCTTATTTTCTTCATCCCACATGAGTCACACCATTATTTAGCCCTTTTAATCCTCCTATTTTTTACTATTTTTCCTTTGCTCCTCCCTTTTTCTGCAAGCTCAGGTTCCACCCTCAGTTCTGTTTCTCCGTCTTTCCCCTGGCTCTGAGGCACTTCAGTGGGGATCAGGGTTTTGTCTCAAACTTTGAGGTGAAGTCGTGGCATAATCGCCTTCTGTTGTGGCAGCATTTTCGTCGCGCGATGGACTGACAATCCACTGGTGCACGTCCCTGAGCAGTGGAAGACCTGTGGCTAATGTTTTGTTTTGTAACAGCCTCTGTCATCAGCATAACCTTCCATCATATAGCAATACACATACAAACAAATATGTGCAGTGGCGTGAATGAGAATAGCAATCGAAGTTCATTTTTGCTGTTCTGACTTTGGCTGTATCCTGTATATACTGTATATGTAGTAAGCAAATGTGCATATGTGCCAACATATGTTTCGAATGGAGCATTTATTGAATCATGTTGCATGTTTTTGACCTATTGTCAGAGGGTTGCTTGGCTGTCACTTAACTTCCAGACGAAATGCTGAGCCTATCTTGCAGACAGCCAGCATTTGACTCCGTCTGCAGCTGGTGAACCTGCCCCAGACTGATTTAACCTAACAAAAATTGCTGAAAATAAGCAGCAAGACTAGTCTGTTTCATGAACATCTGCAAATTTCTCAGAGATTAGCTACGTTATCAGTATCTAATGATGATCTAATGAGATCAAATCTGCTCGTCACTCTTCCCTTTGAGCTTCCGACTGTCATGATCCGACTCCCCGTTAATTTTACTCTGCGGCAGTATCCAACATACCACCTGATTGTTGTTTCCTGTGAGCCGGCATGATGTTGTTGTAACATAATCATTTAGTTTCCCTCCTGTGGTTCTGGCAAGATACATGCCGAAATCTATCCACAGCTTTATACCCTTTTTTTTCTGTTCGCTGCTGCCGCCACAAATGGCTTGCCAGAACCGTATTTACTGCAGGGGATGGATATCTCTCTCACTAAACGTCGGAGGAATGACACATGTTATATAAACATTTAATATACCCCAGAGGTCATGCTTGTGAATTTGATTAGCACCAGTGAGAAATGGTAATTGTGATACCGGCTGGCTGGGCAAGTATTGAATTTTTAATCTCAGTTTCAGATGATGAGTTGTGCCATTCATCGTGATCTTTGCTGCTGAGACGTAAGCTGATAATTGCGACCACAATGTGGATGATGGGCTTGAAAAACAAATATCTGTAACTCTGATTTATAATATAGACTTCATAATTAAATCTAATTGAAACAACACTTTCATTTTGATGTTTCCCTTACCATTCTCGCGCCTCTCCATTTTTCAGTGTATGACTGCAATAAATCCTATATTCCCACTTCATGTTATTACACCTGTAGCACATTGTGGAGACTATTGATTCGTCCTGTCTGTTGTGTCAAAGGCAGCAGCATTGCATAGAGGGAGGTGGAGAGTCAACTTTTATTGATTTTCTGGGCCTTGTGCGACACAAGGGGCCCTAGAACATGACAGGGATTAAACATTTATTGTCCCAGCTCTGGTGTGAACTGGTGAAATGGGTCTTATTTTTATTGTTAGCCTTAGCTTATCCAAACCAGGCACACAAGTCTGCCTTTGCTGACTGAAAACATGCTAAACATTTACGTGCCAATTGTGATCCATAAACTAGCTTGTTTGGTTGCTATCACTGGCAGCTGGCTGACTAAGAGTTAACAGGAGACTCATCCAAACAGTGCTACCTTTTTCCTCCTGTTTCTCTTTGTCCAAATCACTCCCCTTTCCTCCCTCCCATTGGTAGGTGTTGTCAATGCAGCTACTCTCAGGCTTGAAATAGCTGGGGGCCTCGTGCGACCCTTGACAATGGGCACATGCTCTGTCTTTTGTGTGCGCATGAATGAGTGTGTGTATGTGTTTGTCTGAAGGCAATGATAGGGCCTTTGGATGTCTGAAACCCCCCTTCCCCCTTTTTCAAAACTTATTTTTACCCTTTTTGTTACTGCAATTCAACTCAAAAGTCAAGATGATAATGAAACTTTGCGAACTAAAAGTACTAGTGTTGTATTTCTGCTCATGAACCTTTTCTCCTGGATAAGCGTGAACTAGTTATTAATCGCTAAAGAATTGAGTTTCAGTCATAAGTACTTGTCTTAGCTTAATATATACCCGTTTGATTTATTCTTTAAAACATCATTCCGTATTTTGACCAGGGACCTTTTGATTGGTCTGAATATTGAAAGGCTTTTGACAACACAAGAATTATTAGTCTTGAATTCCCAGGAGTTAGTCATGCCCTGAAGACTAACAGCAAGGGGAGTAGACAGAGGCCACGATAAGGACATTAGTGTTTGAAGTGCCTTGTGCTTAATATATTTATAGACAAAGAAAGACTTCAGTAATTCTGCTGCCCTATTTTTTTTTAAAGCAAACACAATCTATTCCTTTTGCAAGCAGAAAACGTGCCAAGGTTGCAAGTGGATGTTTTAAGACTGTCGACTGGGGGTATGAAAATGTGACAGTATGAGTAGATTATAAGGTATTGTTAAAGTATCATCTTCAATGACAAAATAGATGTCATTAACTATACTTTGGGTTTCATAAGGGTTCTATGCAAACTCATGGTTAGTGCTTCCAAGACAGCGTTTTCCTCCTAAACTCGCTCTATTATGCCCATAAATCCAGATTGTCAAGATGGCTGCTTGAGGCTGTTAACACCTCCAGCCTACCCAAGGTGGGACTCTTGTTCTCTTCACCACAGGAAGATGAGGGGGAGGCTCTAAGGTTTTTAAACACCTACTTATCCTAAATGTTCACATCATGCGAACAGCAGTCATCGCTGCTGTGTATGTTGAGTACGCATGTGCCCGGCTTTGCCTCTGAATGACAGTAAAGAAGTAGGTCAATAGAGAGACCTTGTTCAACCCGAGCTGAGCTGCTTGTGTGTCAGCCAGCATGCACATATGCACTTGTGTCAGCATGTGGGGGCATATGTAGCGCAGTGTGTTGTTTCCTTCCGCTAGGAACCAGTTTGACCTCCCTCAGTGAGCTGCGTGTGTATATGGCTCTGAACAAGGCTGAATCTTCGACAAAATTTTCTTCATCGTATCAGTGCCCATCAGCCGACTGAAAAATGGAGAGAGATTTATTTTCAAAGAGGCACCAAGTCATTTCAGTGGGTGATGTGTAGTGAAAGTAAATAGTTGTATGAGACATGTTATTCAAAGGTAAGATAGGGTCAAAATGTTAAAAAAAATTGAAATGTATGACATCTCTGGCTCCCTCAGTCATTTCACAGCATGCTGCTGTTGTTAGGGGATGGCTGAACGACCCCACCCCTTACTCTTTAGTAGCCAATCCACTATCAGGCTCCACTCTATCCTGCCCTCGGATTGGTGGGCTGTCTGAGCCAGTGGAATAAAATGGGATTGATGGGTAATCTGGGGCTGGAGCTCAGGAAAGAAGGGTAGAGACTCACTGTAAGCCTCAAAGCTGGTGTGGGCAATGATGAAGTCAAGACAGCACACTCATTGGTAAAATAGATCACATTGTCAATTTTCTGTGCTCCCACTGCTGAAAGAGACCCAGTAGGTGAAATTGCTGAGTAATTTTTAACAATTTCAATCCAGTGTAGTGTCTTTAATGTTGTCTCTCTGGGTTGTATCACTTATCACGCAGGAAAGAACAATGAAAAGAAGACAAACTTTCATTCACTGAATGAAAAATATCCTCTTTTAAGACTCACTGCATCTTAATGCAGTGGAGAAAGAGAAGTGACTAATGTGAAGGCCTTGGCTGAGGGGAAAAGCCAGGGCTACCCTGTCTCCCCTGTGGGTATTGTCATGCCGCTGAATGGCTAATGGGGAGTGAAACCAGAGTTGGATATTGCTCTGTAATGTCTTCTCAGCTAATGTCCTTGAGTAAGTTGCAATTTATACACCGTAGAGTTTTATGCAGCGATGTTCAATAAGCACATATCTGCATGTCACCCCGTCATCTGTGCAGGTTATTTCTACCGATTTGTCAATACTTTCGTCCGACATACGAACAACTACTTTATGATCCGCAAGACCGAATAATATCTCTTATTCAATGACACTTTTAATTTGATCATTCATTGGAATATTTAATGCTCTTGTGAACGTATGCTTCAGAATCCCAAACTTGGCTGCCTTTGAAAACTTGGTCACCCCAAATGAAAGCCGTTCACGTCATCATTTTATCTTTGTATTTACTTAGAAATGTGTTGTTTCAGTCAGCTGCTTGACACTATCTCACTGCCACTTTCACTTGGCTGTGATGACAGGAAGGGTTCGTTCTTAGTTGTTTCAATATTACACAACGAGCATCTATATACATCACAGTCAGGAATTGATTTCAGACGGAAAGTTTTGTTGTGTCACTAGAACGCCTCTCTTCAAATTGAAGTAGTTGCCAGTAACAGAACTTGACACTTGCCACAGTGTGGTGCATTTGGCTCTCATCCCACTTTGCTAGTAAGAAAAGAAAAATGGCACCCTGATGTGTTTCTATAGGCAGCTGCAGCATTATGTCCTGTGGATGGTCATTTTGTTGAACCTTCCTTTTTATATGCTTGACACAGTGATATGACATATTGATGTCGTGTGGCTTTTCCTCTTGACTTCACTGGAGAGCGCTTGTTGCATATTATTTGCTCAACAGAAGGGATGATCAGCTACCTTTGTCCTGGTTTCCCACAATATAGCTACACCTTGATAACCACTATGATACAGCTTAAAGAGCTTGTGTCATAAGCCTGGTTTGCTGTAAGACTACTTTGAAAAAATAGTCTAAAAAATAGTTAAAAAAAAAAAAGTAACTTTTTTTTACAATTCAAAATTCATTTTAATTTATTAAAATAATTATTTTTAGCTGTCAGCTTTTTCATCTGTGGACTGGTCTGTGTGTTTGCAGTCCAATGAAGCAGTGTTTTTTTAATTGTTTTCTATGTAGGAAAAAACAATTATGCCTTTTTGAACCCACATGAAAGATAGCTGCCATATTCCAATTGTCTTGTATCTGTCATTGATATCCAGACGTGTGACTTATCCGTGATCCTTCTACATAAAGAAATAAACATTTGTGTTGAGCAGCGTTTGAATCATTTGTTTATTATGTGACGTCTGAGTGATGACAACTTATCAGTCTTTGCTTGTGCGGTACCATGTGTGGGTTGCTTGCTGGCTGGGTGACAATGGCTGTAGTGTACCGGCCTTTTTCCCCCACTGAGTCCCCACTGTACTTGCGGTCGCGCTGAGAATTCCTCTATCTTTTTGACAGGATACCATCCCTCCCCCTCACTGTGAAGTTTCTGTGGGAAAAGTGTATAGGAATAAAAGGGAGTGCGCAGGGAGCCATCAAAATTCCTGACCGTCCCAAATGGTGGTCACTTGGTGAATTTTATAGTTTCCCCGCATTTCTCATTATTCTACTGAGCTTTGACAGTGTGGGAAAACAATATTGGCAGGAGAGAATCAAATACATCCAAGGTTCTTTAATGTTCACATGTGGTCTGCACAGCTATCAGCAGGACTGTCAATGTTAGGTTGAGTTAAATCAGCACCCTCACCACAGAAATCCACAGCTCAGAGGGAAGCAGAGGAGCAAGATAGAAAAGTACAAGATTAACAAAACAAGGGTGAACTGGTGTATCAGAGAACATTAAGCAGGAGTGGGGGTTGTTGAGAGGGAGATTAGTTGCAGGGGCACCTAAATGAAGGATGTTTGGGCTGGCAGTGCTGTGGCCTCTCTTCCGCTGTGTGCAGACACCAGCAGTTAACCTGTCTCCAGTGTACAAGGAGGCGGCACTACTCTGTGTAAGCTCTCGCACACTTAAACACACACACACACGGTCCCCTATGGCCTTTCCTGTGCTAATTCTGCTTAGTCTGGTTAGAGAGCATTTTCGCCCCAGACTCCCTGACTGGCCTTGTGGTCAATAAATCCCCTCAGTTCCCTACGCTTGTGGTTTTGATGACCAAAATCACAGTGGACACTTCTTTTTATCCACTCGATGTGTTGCTCTTTTAACTATTTATTTATTTCACTATTTCACTGTAGACGTCAGATACACATTATTGAGCTGAAGTGCACAACACCATGCTTCTCTGCTTCAATAAATTGCTATTGTTTGTGAGTGCAACTTTGTCTCCAATTGATTGCCTCAAGTGACTCAAGCAGAAGACATTTGCAATGCCTGCAGACTGGCGTTAGGACATTAGGGCAATAATAAATACGTTGCAAATCATTTGAAACTAGTGTCTCCTGCTCCGGCGAGATAAGGACGTGCTACTGATGTGCACAAGTGAGCATTTGATTGTCTTTTTGTAGCTCTTAACTTCCATGGAAAATCATTATGAAGTTGAGTCAAAGTGACATTTGAGGAGAAGATCCGTTTAAGTCTCCCTCTGATGCTCGGAAAGTGCTTCACCCAGCGCTACTTAGATCTGCTCGTCTGGCACTTTTCCAACTTGTGTGTGCTTGTGTTTGTGTGTGTGATGGCGAGACAAAAGCAAGAAGACTGAGTTGTGAAGAGTAGAGACAGGCTGCAAAGACAATTCACCTTGAACTATGTAAAGACTTGGTTTACGCACTGAGTATTGGGAATCATTATTTCACAGCACTTTGTTTTTGTAGACACAGTTCTACACCGCTGTGTAAATCATCTGTCTTTGTTTCATCCCTCTCATTCTAACAGTGAGTTGTGTGTTCTTTTGTTAGAATTTTAAGTTCACTTTAGTATAGAAATTGAGTATACCTTAAAGACTGTTGGACTGTTGGAAGTACAAGGTGCATCGTAGAAAAATTAGATCTTAAAAAAAGCGAATCATTCATACATTTCATTGCTATTTCTGAAGGATTGGTGAAAGATAAGTTTTGTCAGTGTTTCAACTGTAATGTGTTAACTAATTTTGCCCTTCAAGCATACTTAGAAATCATTTTCGTCTCACAGGGGCTCAACTCACTCACAGTTTTGTTGGAAAATTCCATCATGTACAGAGTAATCTATAACTGCCTTGACTTCTCACAATTGAAGCCTTTCTTTTCTCCACTCGTTGATCTCATACCTCACATTCCCACATAGTTTCCTCTTTAAAAAAACTCCTCAGGGCTTCATTAAATAAGGACTTTGACATGAAAGAGTGATTCAGATGACTCAGGCCTGGAATCGCCGCTCCCCCACCACCTCCCCCGTTGCAGAATCAGCTCCAGTCTCTGTGAGCTTGTTTAAAAAGTGTAATCAGTGGAGCAGCGTGCCTGAGTAGTGGCTGACACAGATTTGAGTCAGCTACATAATTTCCTTTACATAATTTCCTTTACATGCGATTTTTTTTCTTCCTTTGTTGTGGTTGATGTTGTTGCGTCATTTCCTTGAGATAAACATGAGGAAACCTCCCGAGGTATTTTCCAGACACAGGATACACCAAATAACATCATGGTAAGTGCCGCGGTGTGACCACTTGGAGAGACCGTTTTTTTTTCTTTGATCCCTATGTTAGACATGTTATGAACAAAGTGTTCATGAATAAAGGGTTTGCTTGCTTGACTACTTAGCGAAAAGTGAACATTGTATCAGCATCTAAAAGGTGTATTGCCAACAAGATATTACCAAATGTACTGGGATTCCTGTTTGACATGCTCTTCACACAGTCAGCAAGGGAAAAAAAACAATCCTTTACAGAAACCACCAGCTCCGTGTCAGGTTCCCTCACATATCGTCTGACGTATCAAATCAAGCATATGAAGACCACGAACCAGACAGCTCATTTCCCTTTTGACACGAACCTGACCCCACTCCCCGGTGTCTGCTGTTTTTCGTCTGCAATATCAAAGTGCAGTCTAATCTTATTCACCAACGTCGCTGCCTACAGTGTTTCCGACTTTCATTAGGAGCCAATTTAGCTCCAGTCATTTTGGAGGCCCAATAAAACGGTGCCGCCCATAAATCTGGCAAGTTTAATGTGGTCGCTAACACCATGAAGAGGTTTTATGACAATACAGGGACGGCCTTGAGTCTGAGCTGTAAGCTGGCCCCCGCGAGCACATGTGAAGTCTCTCACGGCGCTTACACATCACTCACCTGATGTGGTTGCTATGGCTATTTAGGTCTTTCTTTGGGCTCGCTTGGATTCCAAACACAAAAGCTGTCTGATTCAATGAAAGGGTCAGGAGGATCACCTGTGGAAGTTGTGTTTGTGCAACTGGGGATGCAAGCACTTATGTCTGTGCTGCAGGATTTAAGTAGGATGATCATTTAAATCCATTTAAACTGGCCAGCAAGGAGGTTTGCAGATACTTTGGTGCTTCAGAAAGACTTGATGATTTAAACATGGTTCACTATCATATCAATATCTTTCTGAGAAACCAGAAATAATTGTGTATATTCTGTATAATTCTGTATTCTATATGTCATGTCTATATGATCATGTGCACAATAACATGATTAATAACATGAACATGAATAAGATTGCTTCTGTTTCACTCTCACCTGAAGTGTCTTTTTTTAATGGTGATTTAAAATGTCCTGGGCTCTGTGTTCATATAGTGGCTGTAGAGAAACACCACTCTCTTTCACAGCTTGATTTCAGTGCATCTCTCTCTGACTCCCTCTCATCTCCTGTCTGACTCACAGCTCTCCAGCACAGATCTTCGGGATGCTCTGTGTGTATACATTCTTCCACTCCTTTAGGTTTATGATCTGCTTTTTGCAACATCAAGTCATATTCAGTTGCCCATCCATGATGAACAAATTGTTCTGGCAAAGTTCCAGCTAGACCATGAGGTGAACATAACATTCTCAATAACCGATCGTTGTTTCTAAATGGAGCCACAAATATAAGGCTTTTCAGAATCGCAAGTGACTTTCTTATCTTGCTTTTATTTTTTTTGTGTGTGCATTAAGATTCAGTCCCAGCACAGAAAATCTTGCATTACTACAGTACATGTGATGAAAGAAAGAAGAAACGTCACAACTGGTGGAAAACACAACACAGATTTTTGATCATAAATATTGAACATGTTTGGCATTTATAACCGCAACCGTTTTTGGAGCCTATTGTCAATACAAATTTACTCTCAACATTTCCCTGACCGCTGGAGTATGTCACAGGATAATTTTAAGAGTTATGATAATTGGGTGTTTACGATTCATGGTCGGAAAGGGGCAGAAGTGAGGCTGACAAGACTGATTATCACGTGGGTGGTCCTCTTAAGAGGGACAAATGTGAGATTTGGATTGTGTGAATGGTTGTATGCATTCTTAAACCACACCTTATGATGTAATGCATGCCAGATCTACACGTCTACAGCGTTTCTGCCAGTGTTATATCTTATATCCTCATGAATCCTCCTTGTGGTAGTGGCTCATACTTGACTTACGGTACTCAGGATTGTGTTGACAACTCACCCGGATGTTAGTTCCCAGCAGAGATTCAGCCCTCTCTAACTGCCGTGCAGTACACATAGACCGGACCTTGTGCACACACAGCAGTCGTATCTCTCCGTCACTCCGTGTCTGTCAGTAATGCACTACTGACCCCTCCCCAGCTCTGCGGACCTTGGGTTTTCCTGTGGCCTCAACCTGTTAAGTACATAGTCACGCGCACATGCAGACTGTGACCATACTGACCTTTACTTCGCAGAACGGGACTTGATTTCCAATATGGGTTTGTCTTACAGCACTCAGCCTCTGTCCCTTCTGCTCCACTCAAGCCTTCCGCCAGTCAGCGTTAATGTGATTAGGCGTGTGTGTCTACTTTCCTGCACGCACATCTACCGTCTTTGCTTTCTCTTTTTCATTCAACACTCTTACATTGTGATCATCACAGGGTTTGGGTTTTCAATGTTGTGGGTCAAACTTACACCCTCCTATCAATCTGATCTTGCTAGACTCAATTCTCCCAAACACTCCAAATACTGCTTAAATTGGATAAATGCAGTGTATGTGTACTTTTGGACTTCATAAAGTTTGAAGTTTGGGATGACAAGAATTGAAGAAAACAATGGTCTACTTGTTATAAACAAATGGATTAAAGCTCAGAAATCTGGAATTCAATTACTGAATTTAATATTTAGTTGCTTTCCATGGTTTCCTTTGACATTGCCAAGTAGTTAGGTCTTCAATGGATGCTCGAGGATCATGCGCTCCAACCTGGCTTTTTGGTTATTACTGACTGCAGGCACGAGATGAGCATGTGTCAAGGTAGTGTCGAGAGAAGCATTTAGATACTTTGCAGGCCCATTTATCTGAAGAGCCACGGGTTGTTTTTCAGCCAGCAGTGCCCACTTACAGCAATATTTACAACCAGTTTTTGGCAGGTGAGAGTAATTGAACAAGCGTTTGTTATTTGGCGAACAAATCTCTGGCACACTCTCAAAACTCCCCTTGTGCTGTAGTTTTTAACACTCAACTAATTGGACTATATTTAAGCAGCAGTTGTAATGTATTTAATGGGCAGGGGTCTCATTTTACTGCCTGGTGTTTTATTGTTCGTGTAAACAATTATTGCTGCTTTCAGCCTCTTATTACATGCATTTCATTTTATAAGTCATTTGATTATTTCCTGCCATGCACTTTATCTTTCATTGTTTTGACAACATTGAGATTAGATGTGGATTTCATTCTACATGATACGTGACCGTCTTTCCCCTATAACCTGATGGTAAAGACAAGCTATAGTGCTAGATGTAGTTGATGCACACGAGGCCAGTCTCGGGCTCATGTCTGTACTTATAAAGTCTTGTTCTTGTAGTATGTTTCACTAATAAATGAATCCAAGAGTTAGAATGTAACCACTTTAGTCTTTTGTTAGAGTTACACTGATCAAGTAGCAAGGATTTTGACCCCAAACACCGGAGAGTTTTCCGGTGCTTTTGTCAATATGTAGTGAAATGGAACCCGCCCTTTGCACTTGCCCTACCTCTGTCTTGTTCTTGACCTGGTCTTGTCTACAGCACTGAAAGTAGGTGCACGTAAAACCCAAAGGCAGTTGAATCTTTGTTCCCAAATAACCCCTAGTTTTATTGCACTTCAGTATGATGTTTCTGTGTTATTACCAGTCCACAGTATAAGATTGGTAGGTAGTCTTTTGTGTTTCAAAAAGGTGATCCATGCTGCTGTGTTTTACAAACAAGTGAAGAAAAGTAGTGAGCAATTCACCTAAAAGAATGCTGATTGTAAAGAATTAGTTTTTATTGTCTCATTAAAATACAGCAAGCAGAGATTTATACAGTTAGTCGCAATCTAAGCAGCACGAAAAAGACTCATTTTAGTTGATTACAAGTGGCGTGCAATTATGCCCTTGTTTTCTCCACAGTCTGGACTCCCCTTCTCTTTTTCCGATCACCAAACTGCAGACTCCTCACCGAGGAAAACCATTGTGCACTTTTTCTAACAGGCTGAAATCGAACTGCACATTTTTATGAAAGCTGGAGAAATCACAAGACTCAGCTTGACATGTAAAAACACAAGCTTCCGTTTAAATGGTACACAGTGCGCAATTATCTGTGCTCACTCGATGGCCTGTAATTTCTTGGAAAGGTGTAAACGGTGAATGGAAAGCACTGTTAATGGCTTCAGACTAGGAGCGAAGCGTTTTTGACTCAGCATGTTTCTATAAGCCTTTTCTGCTCTTGTTTCTGCTGTTGTCATGGCGAATGGCTGTTTTAGCATCGGCTTTGTTGGAGGACTGAAAGAAACAGGGACATCGGAGCAGAGTGTCACGGTGCCATGAAGCTACCAGCCTGTGTGGGTAAACCGGGCCAAGGGAAACAGCTGCCCCACACACAGCTCACAAAGAACGCCTATCTTTGACTCATACATACGCAGCTTAAGAGAAGTGCAGTTTCCACCGACATTGGCACAACTGTCCGCCGTGTGTTCGCTGCGCATCTGTGTGTCTCGCTGGTTGGCCTTGAAAGACGCACGTTGTTCTCACTCATGTCTGATGATTTCATGTGACAGGTGCATTCCTCTTAGCTTTTTATTAAAGCACATGGATCAATTAAGACTCACGGTGATGTGGGGCTGAAGCGCTCACAGCCTTCTACCCAGCATGCAGGTTCTTGCCAGGAAAGCCGAGCAAAGCTGGCCTGCATCGAGGCAGGCTGTGCCACGCATGGCTGAGTGTCAGTTACCAGACTGCCCAGTAATTCATGAGGCGGTTATGGTCGATACTACAACACAGTTGGATAAATAAGGTTTGGCAAGATGAGCGGGTCTTGCATTATTAATCAAGTGACTCATCACCCAGTCGGGTATTGTGAGAAATCTCAGGATCCTGTTTTTAGATTTTTATCCACAAGTAGTAGTGTCCTACTCTTCTCGTGATTTACACATCCTTGTTAAACATGTCTTTTGTGTTACATAGGGTAATAGCCAACCTTTAAAACATGGACGTAGAATTAAAATTCCAGGCCAGTGAAGGGACTTGTGAAGTACTAATGTCAGTTTTGTTTATTATTACTGCCAAAATGAAAGAAGAAAGAGAAGTGTAAGAAGACCAATAGGGAAGCAATTTAAAATAAACGTTTTTGACTACAGATAATGAAACTGTTTGACTATCCTACAATCTTGTATGTTGTAGTTTACTTGTTTATAGTTTATTTAATGATTATTAATATAGATTTTTGTGAAAGTAATTAAAATGTGAAAATAATATCAATCACATTAAAATTAATGAACTTGAATCACAGTGATCATTTTAATCAGAGATGCTTCTGTTTTACCTAATTGTGGGTGGAACTTGAACCGCACACTCGTCATTGTAGATGCTGCAAAAAATTGTTGTCGTGCAGTGTAAGATCTGTAATCTCAATCTTCAACATCTGTGTGATGGTCTTTGACACAAATAGCTTATAGGTCGGACATAAATAAACCTTGACCAGTGTGCTATAAAGAAACAAACTGAGTTGTGTTTATATCTGGCGTCCCAGCTACATGTAAGTGGTCTGAGACTTTTTGTAAGAGCGGTTGTACTATTAGGCAGCACTAGACACGTCACCCTGGACTCTAAAATTGGAGAATGTTAAATATTTAGAGTACAGATTAGTATTCACGTTGAGAGAAATGTAAGCATTTGAGACTGTATATACATTCATGCGCGGGGCGTCTGCACGTGGCCCCCTCTTCTGGCCTAACCCCTCTGAGTCTCGTCAGGTTAATAAAATAAACATACCAGTGGCAGTAGCTGGCATGTCAGACTCCCTTAGCTGTCATCAGCCATGTGTGTGCGTTATTTGATGCTTGTGTGAATCTATTTCCAAGGCAGACGCTGTCACTTTTAGCGATGGCTTGTCTATTAATGCCCCTCTCTGTCAACGTTGTTCCCTCAACACAATAGAGCACATATGGGACCCAGCATTAGCTCAGCGCCTTCTGGGTCGGGACTGTAAATGGTTGCCAATAACCAGGGCAATGTGTTGTGACTCTACATCGGTTGGTTAAATACTGAACCCCCGGTGGGACACTCGTGAAATTTGGAAGCTGGGCAACGGCTGTCGTGCGTTTGGAATGGGATGTTGTCATACTAAGGAAGTTTGGTAGGTACGTTGACTTGATTTCAGAGGAAGAAGCAACATATATGTTACAATTTTCCAGCACTTTTTTGTGACGTGAACATTTGTGTCCTTTATGATTCAACTGTTTAAGAAAGAAAACGGTGGCATGACGTACCAATCAAAAGTTGTATTGTCCAAATGTAAACAATGCTGTTTGAATGGGGTGTGAAACCGTGTATCAGCACATTAAGCTTCAAGGTTTGGAGCATATCATGTTTAGCATCATTTTGGGTTAACAGGATGCATGGGCTGCATTTGGCTGGATTCTTCATCCTAACTTGATTAGTGAGAGACTGAAGAGGATGTTGTTGGGTTGGTGTGTGCGTTTGTGTGGAGGCTCTTGTCCTCTAAAGGCTTTATAGTGTATGCCAAGCACAACACAGCTGCCCACCCACCCAATCTGTTCGTCTCTCTTATTCGCACACACATACCATCTCGTCTCCCTTTTTCTTTGAAGTTGGTCCTAGTCCACTAGAGTAGTACCGGGTCAGGATGGAGTGGGGGATTAACGAGACCTCTGGCATAGGCGGATGAAAGGATAGTGGGATGAATGGTCTTTATGAAGTGTTAGATGAGAGGAGTGAAGGCCAGGTGATGACGGCCGGTAGACTTTGGTTTCCTAAGAGGACACACAGATAGAGAGCCTGGATCTGAGGTCTAGATTAAAGACGGGATCAGTCCGGCACTGCTGATGTGAGCGGAGCATCTGATGCACTTCTTTTTACTTCCGTGTCAGAGGCTTCTGTTTCAGGTGAAGCTGTCCACTAGAGTCCTGCTGTAGGTTTGTATATTTGGATAGATTAAGTTTATGTATGGCGGAATTATGATCAGGAAATATCTGTGCGGATTATCTGATGTAGAGCTCGACTGACAAGTGTATTCATCATTGTCTCCTGAAAAAAGTAGACAATTACAAGTATTTTTTTCACAAAGCATTTTCACACGGGCCCACAGAAATCCTCAAAGCGCTCTGGCTTCTCCCATCAGGGGTTGCTATGGATATATATTAACCAACCTGCTCCACTTTATCCTGTCTCACCCATTCTCTAGAGTCACAACTGTCCTCTTTGTGCTGCCTACAAAAATCAGCCAATTTTAATGTGAACTCAACTATAAAACAGTTAAACAATAAACCAGAAAATAGCTTTATTTCATGTCAATAGCAAGTATTTTTTTTCATTTCATAACATTACTCAACTATAATAAACATCACAACAAAATATATTTTTTCTTTGCTATGTCAATCTTACGATTATGTTTTGGAAATATATATTTTTTAAATTATTTGTGGTTTCTACTATCTGATGACCATGGTGCCGTTGCAGTTCTAGGACAAACACAGGACTTCATAAAATGTTTTTTAAGTGTCATAATCCCAAATTGTCTTATTGTGGAAATGCAAGAGCTGAGACACAAGTTTCATTATTGCACAAACCCACTGTCCTGCGTTCCGACTCTTCATTTAAGCACATGCGCCGGGCGCACTACAGTGTTGAAGCTCCACGTCCCGCCACCGCGGTTCCTCGGCACATTAAGCAGGCAGTGATTGATCTGCATTATGATTTTTTCTTTTGCCTTCTCGCCAGTGATGGATGAAGATTTGTGAGTATTTGAAAAGTCGCTGTAAAATATGGAGGCGAGTGTGGGATGTAAAATAAACTTCAAGGAAAAGGCCATGAAGATGACCTGCCACCCATCCCTCAACCCATCTCCGAGTAAATGCACCTTTTAATGCAGCTATAAATCGCAAGCACTCTATCTCTTCCTCCAACAAATGTTAATAGGTGCTAATTGTTTGCATATCCTTAACCTTTCATTCTTTTCCTGCCCTCCTGCTATCTAACATTTCTCTTTAATGTGATTGTGTCTTTTACCAGTGGAGCTTGTAAACTAAAGCTCTGTCATGTCCCTCTTTAATCCTGACTCAACTAGACTCTTGGTTCTGTTCCTTCGGCCTGAACACAAAACCTCTGTCTGTACAGCGATGACAGCCTCAGAGCAGCGAGACATTTCTAACACCATCTTCAGTTACGATCCTCTCAAGAGGCCGTAAAGGAACCAGTGTGAATGAATAGAGGGAGAAACTGGAGACACAATGCCCACCTGTCCCCCCCCTTCTCTTCTTCCTCCTATCAACTCCCCCGTGACACGTTCTTCTCCGCTCCATTCTTCTCTGCTGGCATAAATTGTGTCCTCTTCCGATGACTTTTACCAGAGCAACCGGCTCAATCTCGATTCATCATCTGGCTTTGAAAATGATATCTAACTCCATCCTGCCTTGTGTTAGATCTGCAGTATACAAACTTCTTATTATTTTATGAGAAGCAGATGTGTTTATGTTCCTCTCCAGATTTTTTAGATTATGAGAACCCATTTCTTTATTCTCACATCTTTCTCTCTGTTGAGAACAGTTGCCTTTACTTGCCAAAATATCCTTTTGAATTCAAGTGTATTTGAAGTCACATTAGTGCTTCAGTCTTCTTCTGTCTTCTGCGATGTGACAGTCGAAGCATGTTAATGCTGGTTTTAGAAAGAAAGATCCATGTTTTTTTTGTCTTGTTCATGGTTTGCTGTATTGTCTGCATCAGTTGGATCTCAATTAGTTAGTTGGAAACAATGCTCATGCAGCCGTTTTGTGCAGTTCCCCTTTAAACTCTCGCCTTTTATTGTCTATGTAAGATGATTTGTTTTGGACATTATTTTGACTTAAACTTAAAACGAACAGACATGTGATCATAATCCATTCATTGTATAACTCATATAACACAGGCTTTGGGTGTTTGTTTTGTTGTTAATATAACTAAACAGGACCATTTAAGAACAAACTTTTCAATCCCAGCTTGATCTACGTTGTAGTCCTCTTCAACCCTACAAACTGTAAAACCTTATTTTTATTTGTTGGATAATGTTCGGTGATGAAGTTTGAGTTTGTGCTTAAGTAGAGATAGGCTTCAATGGATTCTGCTGTCAGCCATTACAGACAAAAGGAGTTTAACCCATTATATTCAGGTACTTTATGGCAACATATTTTGTAGGACAGAGTGGATTTTCTGTTCAAATATATAGAGGATGTGCCTGAAATGATTCCAAAATTTTGACCTTGCAAAATCTTTCCTTTTATTAAAACACTATTTTCATTTGAGATTCTGCTCGGCTGAGCCTCCAAAAATAGCTCCAAAAAGAGCATAGGTGATGGTGATAGGTGTTTTTCTGCTGTTTGGCTTTCAGTCAACTCAGGCTTTGATCAAAACAGTTCAATATCTAATTGTTGACATTTAATTCATGGACATCTAATGCCTTAACAGTTTGATTATTTTGTGAATATGTTTATTATACTGCGAACATAAATCACCCTACAAGTGATAGCATCTAACTATTACAGGATGACGTGCAGTGGCCAGTGTGAGGAGTTTTTCTTTGAATTAGGGAGAGCAAGATCCTTGTGATAATGAACCTTTCACTTTTAAATTAGAACCATGTGACCTCTTGTGGGGAGAGGATTTGCTCCCCATCTGCGATTGAATAGGACTTTTTTTCTCCTTTTACTGACTGGGTCTTCCACAGCACTTTGTCATGTAAAGCGGCCGTTATCTGGCTCCAGTTGGGGGGTAAAGGCGCAGCACAGAAATAGATGGCCCGGTCCCAGGGGAGTGCAGAGATTGACGCATGATAAGTGACAGTGATTGACATATTTTTTTAGTTGGTTAGCTGTTACCCATCCGCTTTTGTCTGAGGGGGAAACTTTAACCCCAACTGGCCACCTGCTTGCCTCTGACCCTGGACATTGCTGGACTCTAGAAAGTCCATGACAAAAAGCTAAGGTGCAGGTTAAAGATTTTTTTTGGTAGTTTTTTTTTCTGCAAAACATTCAGAGTTGAATTTAGTCACAAATAGGCGTTATTTTTATTCTGATCATGCGCCTCCCACCCACTGAGCACGCTTCAATTTCCAGCATGTCCTCTGGCTGTCCGCGCTGCTCCTTGAGCATTACATTCGTTTTGCCGTGTCTCATAAATGGCAGCCCAACAATGACAATTTAATGGACAAAATGCGAGCTGGGAAGTGTTGCGCTTTCACAAGACCTGATTTAATTTCCTTCATTCATGCTAAATTGGACCAGGGTGTCAGGGTAAATAAACACAATGTATCTAGACAGCAATAAAGGCCGTCAAACTGTGTGCGGGTGTGTGAATCAGCGCTGTGTAAAGCTTGCTTTTTTCATTCCCTCATGAACAGATATAGATTTATTGCACAGTGCTTTGCTAGCACTTTCGCCTGTGAACCTGTTTAGCCTTACAAATGGTGCAGTAAATAAAAAGTTGTTATTTATTGCTGCTTACTACTGTGCTATTTTGGGTTCAGGATCATTTTATTTCAGTCTGCGACACTGGTTGGGTGCATTCTGACCTTTTAATTAACAGTTTCTCTGCTCGCATTGCTGTTCAACCGATTGCTGCATTTGTGTCTTAGAAGACGGTTATTATTGAACATCAAATCAGCAGCTATATTATTGTCCACCTTTTTTTACGCTATACATCCTTCGCGTTAGCTGAGAATGAACCAAGATGGATATGAATACCTTAATTCTTGCAGAACATCTTTGCCATATAATTTTTCTAAATTAATGAATCGGTTAATGTTCCTCATTTCACAATGATTACACAATCATTACACAATGATTTTAAAATTATTAGCTTAATTTTTTTATTATTATCCAATGTCTTTTAGATCATTTCAGCATGATGTTTTAAGTATTCCAATTCATATTCTGAATGCAGGGGGTGGCACTATGTAAAATCTCCAACCCCATTTTTTATTGTAAGTTGCCAGGGCAACTAAGTAAAACCAGATCTTGACCCAATCTCAGTCCGCCATGTGACCTTTTGTTCTAGCGAGTCTGCTGACTTCAACTTCCTCTGCACAAGTGAAGCTTTCGTCTGCACACAAATCCCATTTCCATATCGTAAATAGTTGTCCCGAGGGTGATTATTTGTTTTGTTAAATTGTGTAATTAACTTGTCGACCGAGTGATATTTGTAGGTTTCCCACCACATTCTGAATCCTTTTTTTTGCCCACTGATGCTCTGGCAGTGTGGAGTAATTGTGTTGTCCATGAAATAATTGTTAGGTTGACAAATAATTGCTTTGTTTGAACGCTCTTATTTGTTGTCAAGGGGTCCACGATGCCACTGTCGACTGTTTCCCTGATTCTGAATAAACATATTAGCCTCCTGTCTGTGTTTAGACAACTTGGCCTGTTAGTTGGCTTCAGTCACGGATGCACATGTGCTCCCTGTAACCTTATAAGACACAGCCACAAGTCATGTGTCATCATATTCATCGGGACGCAGCACGTTTATTAAAACAGCCTGTATAAGCAAGCAGGCTGTGGATCAAAATTGTGCTGCGTTTAGATATGCTTGTTAGTTTGACTGTCAGCCAGAGAGAGACTTGACCTTACATGATCTGCACAATCCACTCTGTTATTGCTGTCATCAGCCTGAGTCATGTTGGTGGAAAACGAGTCTCTCTGCTTCAATAGCCAAGTGCAGCAGATGGAATCTCCTGGTAGAACAGCGGCAGTGTATCTCTGACATCAAGATAATAATCATCTAGCTGGCGACCGCGTTGAAAAATGTGGAATTTTAGCAGGAAGCTGCAGGCTAATGCCACTGATGCAACGTCAGATTTGTTGTAAGTGACTGGCCCACGAGGTTTTACGTGCACCAGCGTCAAATGAGGACACGCATGTTTAGCCAGAGTCCTGTTCTGGCCTTAGCACAAATCGCCAGGGCGTCCCCGACAGTCGTCTGCCAGCAGGCACTTGAACATTGCCACCAGCTGCAGACGATTCGATGCCAGGCTGTGTTAACCACCGGCCGCCACACAGGAGCCACTTTGTTTCTCCCTTCTGTGCTGCTTCATTTCAACGATAAACCTTGATGAAAGACTATATTGGTTGTTGTTCAGTCGTGCGTGAAAGAGAGAGCATTTCAATGTCCATCTTTGTTGACAAAACTGAACTCGATTGATGATCTTGATGAAGGGTCTAGTGTGATGCCCTAAAAGTAGGGTTGTTTGGAGCTTGCAATGTGCTAAAGTGTGTGTCAGTAGTTCCTTTCTCTTATTGCTGCACAATGTCAAACATTTCTGATTCTCTCTGTTATATATTGGGTCTTTCCTCCATCTATATTCCCTCCCTTTACAATTTTTTACGCACAAAAAAAACCCCCATCAACTTCTTGGATTGTGTCATAAAATAGACCACCATAAAGTCCTGCATGAAAATGTGGACAATTGAAAATGAATTTGCTTGTCTTTATGTTATGAGAATAAATATCTTATGTATCATTGTTGAATTAGCACCTCATTTAAAGTATGCAGCTCTAGTGATGTCAAAAAGTCATTTAATCTACAACAGCTGAGTCTAAGAGTGGAATCCTTTGGAATAGAGGTTGAACATCTTCATCCGTGTCAAGTCCCGTCACTGGGATCATCACTTGAACGTGTGTGTCAATACGTTGCTGGAAGAGTTGAACAAAATTATGCCAACCAATGTATCAATCCGCTATACGCTCCACATGTGTGGCCAACCTTATTCACATGCTCAGCATTGTTTCATGTTGTAGCGGAGGGAGGAATTAATGAGAGCCGCAAACTTGCTCCCAGAATATTTCGGCAAGAGCAAATGAGTTCACACCCTCAGGCTATGAGTTGTTGTTGAGTAAATCTGTCTACGTGCACACGCGTGATGGTGCTTCCTCCTGTCTCATTGTTCGCAGCCATACCTGCTTGGATTCCAGACATAATCCAGCAGCTGGTCGGATCAGTCTGACTGTTCAAGGCTAACAGGACTTTGGTAGTCTCCCTCAGGCGTGGCCCTCACAAACCACCATTTTTTATTTACAAAATAAAACTGAATAGCATTCAACTGTTGTATAAACTGTCTGGATCGAAATGTATACGTTAGTCTGCTCGCCTGCAGGGTGTTCCTGTCAGACAAGGCACAAGGCTAATGGGGTTACTCTGTTTCCTGTTACTGCTTTCCGGTCCCTTTTTTTAGCGGTTAGGGTGACTTTAGTGTTGCAGCTCTGCATTGTATATTTGCTTTAACCATCAATAGTTATTTGGGTGTAATGGAGTTCAAATGGCAATCAATGTAACATCTTGTGTGAAAACTTGTATGAGAGAAGTTATTACAGTGACCCACCAAAATCACCATTTACAAGCTGGGCAACACGAAAGGATCATTATACAACAAATATTTGGGCCAT
This sequence comes from Synchiropus splendidus, assembly GCF_027744825.2. NCBI lineage: Eukaryota > Metazoa > Chordata > Actinopteri > Syngnathiformes > Callionymidae > Synchiropus > Synchiropus splendidus. Next base: position 13,517,983 of record NC_071337.1, read on the forward strand.
ATTTCGTAAATAAATTATGACAATTAATGGTTGTCACTCCCAAAATAGTCTTCTGTGAAACAAAAAGTATTTTCTTTGAAGTTATGACAGCTGTGGAGAATCCGTTTAAATTGGCGTGTGTGTGTCTCAGTCTGTAATGGAGTGATATTACATTGTTCCATCCACAGTGACATCATTAATGTCCTGTCGTAGTTCTATTAGGATTTTTATGATCTCCCTTGAAATGGTTGCACTGTGATGTATAACTCTGAGTACAATCAAATGGCAGTATGAGCCCATGAGTGTTGCTATATCCCCCCATCATCAGAAGTTATGTCTCATTTGTCTTGGCGCAGCAGCTGCTGTGCGGAGGTGAGAGGGTTAGAAGTGCCATCCTGTTAAGAGGGATCAACTGCAGGTTTGACCAGAGCACGCAGGGAATTGCAGCCAGGCAGAAGAGCTATTCCCACCGCCGACCGGATCAATGAGAGTATTTGTGAGGCGCTGTCAATTGCTAATCACGTGAATGTGCTAGGAGTCCAGTGAGGCAGAATCCAAATCATATTGTGACAGTGTTATTATTAGAATGGTTGCGCAGCACTTAGGCAAAAGTGTCTGTATGAATTTGTGTCAATCGCTTGGAGCACTTCATAGCTGAGTCATCAAATATTCACAAGCGTTACATTCGATTCAATATCCTTTATTTGTCCCACCGTGGTCCCTCACACCTGAGAGTGTAAGTGAAGACCAAATATAATTTAACACAACCGTACATTTTAAGAACGAAAACCAGAGTTACAGCAGACCACGTGTTTTTCTCAGTATTGAAGTGTTCTTTTTTTATACAGTTTTTTAAAATACATTGTGGAGAACCAGAGGCCCTGATACGCCAGATATGTTTCATATTGGCTGCATTTTCCTGTTCTCTTGATCATGTGATAACTGCAATAGACGGATAATTTTGGGGAATACAAACATGCAGAAGGTCATTTAACCTTTTGATTTATGTTCCTGATATTGATTACTTTTTTTTGTCATCCATGGTGCCAAGGATCAAGTCAGCTTGTCTTTCATCTAATGTTGCCACATTAAAAAAAGAGTATTGTGTGATTTTCAATATTTTGAAACTTGACCTGTTCCACGAGGCTTTTCATTGACTTCGGCCCTGAACAATCGCCTTACCTCGAGATTGACATGGCTATGTCGCAAGCGTCAAAAATAGAACAGCCTAGTATTTTAGGACAAAATCTGTGCCACATCACATGGAATGCTTCAGAAACGTGGCGCCAGATCCCCTTTCATAGTCATAGATGTTGCATCTGTAGGGAATCAAGCAGGTCATGAGCATGAAACCTGGAGATAGTATATAAGCTGTGGATGTGTGCGAGGATGGGGCGTAACATAGAGTGTCAACTGTTGCAGTGCATCATGGGATCAGATTTTTTTAATTACCTTCAGCCTTAATTCTCGCAAATTCAGCCTTGAGTTTAACACGTCTGAGTTAGCCTGTTGAACCTTGTCTAGACTTCAGAAAAAATGCACAAAGGTATTTCTAGTGATGTGACATTTATCAGGAGTAAAAACCAAACTGTGTGCGTTTAACAGCACTCTTTTTCCCTCTGTCGGTGCTTGGCTCCTGCCAAGCCATTGGCGTTCTCTGCTTGGCAGAGTGATGCACGGCAGTCTGTCAGTGTCACAGCTAAAATGATTGACAGTGAAGAGCTCAAGGATGGTGTGTGTGCTTGTGTATTGTAAGCATCATTTTCTTGTAATAAAGTGTAAGAATGATTTCAGCCTGTTTCCTGCTTTCTGGATGTTTAAAATACAACCTCCTGTCATATGCTGATAGAGTCCCTCCACCAACCCTTTTTTTTCTCCACAACGGAAAAGAGAATTGGTTAAATTAAAAGTATATTTGCTTAAGGAAATAAGTAGTTAAATAGAATAGAAACACAAGCACCCTTTCCACCTCTCCTCTCTGTACACATTAAAGAGGAGGCCCCATGGCTTCACGCACACACACATTCACCTAGGCACACATTCCAGTGCAGTGAGCTTGTGGGGTAATGAGGCGATTATATAGGGTCTCATGTCCCCGGCAACCCCACGAGCTTGCTCTGTCCGTCTCTTCGCTGATCGCCAAGCATCCGTTGGACTTGGCTCTATAAAGGACGAGGAGTTCATAGCGGAAAATGAGCCTGAAGGGGTTTTGTACTTTCAACTTGAGAAGAAGCTGATGGTTTTCAATCATTTTGCTGGTGCAATTGAAGGTCTAGTCTGCTGTAAATCCATACTGGAAAGGGAGTTGTAGATGCTTCCTGGAACACAGTGCCGCTCAAAAGTTGGTTGTGTCAGCAGCTGACGTCTGATGGTGACCTGGTTGTTTAAACATGAGACGTTTTGTTGCTGTTTTTGTTTAAGTGAATTAGCTGAGCCACTCATGACTATGTCACAAACACCTGTCCTTCTTTTTTTGCTCATTTTTCATGCCATTGTCACAGTGCCAGGATTAGATAGTGATGATGATCGGCACATTACAGCTTTAACTGCAAAATCAAGCAGGGACATTAAGGGGATCTCTTCTGAGCTTACCAATAACCCGATGAGATGATTAAATTCATATTAAATAATGTGATTATAATACTGGGCAAACTGGTTCTAATTTTATTTGAGGTTTGTTTTTCTTGTAAATTACGTGGAAATTCTAGTAGAAAACTTATTGACATTGACGTAAGTTAACCATGTTGGTTGCTTCTGCTGGCTCTATGAAACTGACTTTTGCAAGTGGTTATTATTAACAGCATTAACAGTGTGTACTTAAATGTTTGACTCTGCCCACTAAATACTATACTATAAGTGTTGGTGACAATTTTTTTTTCCATATCATTTTAGTTAGCCAGTTATTCTAAGTGAAGATGTCTCCCATATTCGTCATCCACTTATGAGCACCAGACCAAGTGGACCCAGTCATTTATTTTTGAATTGAATCACTGTTATCAGTGACATCTGTATTATGATGTCACATCCTCGCGGGCAGTCATCTGGCCCACATGTGTGTGTGGGGGGGAGAAGCAGTATGGAGTGATTAACTGGAGGAAGGAAGGTAAAAATCTGGGCAAATACTCTCCTGACTACTGGATACAATAAAATCAAGCTTTAAAAATAACTTTATTCTGCTATTGATGCATCTCTCCCCTTATCTCTCTGTCCCTTCACCGAGAGGAATCGTGTGCTAGAATAACAGATTTGGAGACACTTTTGTGGAGCAGATCGCAGGCTGGCGAGTGGCCCACATTCCTCCACCATGACATCCGCACAGTCAGGACCAGCGCTGGGATGGGATATTTTTAGAACAGCGGATGTAAATGCTAAGAAAGTAAACAAAAGCACCATCCTATTTTTTGTACGTCATGAAAACAGTGCTCTTGCTTGGAGCAATAGTGTTAATTCTGCATGGGAAGACCAAAAAGCAAGTCCAGCACCGTACAAAATCAACCGCCTTGTTCCAGATTAAACGAAATATGTCTGTTCATATTAATAGAAGATAAACTCTTGTTCAGATCTTAATATACCCTCCGTACTTATTATCGTTAAAGATCAGTTTTACGCTCACTCTAGTGTTTTCAATGTGCTTCTGTGCTGTTAAATTTTAACAATGAGGTTTGTCAAGCTGTCACAAGTGAAATATGTTGTGACTGTTATTAGCCTGAACTGAATCTTTAACTGCTGGCTTGTAGTGTCTCAACAGCCCAGTCAACCTGTCCTTTTAGTCTTTATGGGCAAATAAGGATAAACGCTGTCTCTCTGGAGAACGGGTAGAAGCAGAACTCAAAATAATGCTGTGTCGTAAATCATAACTAATTTCATTAGTTATTCATTTCCTATTGAGTTATTCATTAATTGTTGTTGTGATTTCATGTCTTTATTGTGTGTGGCGTGTTTTATCTATTGCAGCGGTCACACAGGGAAATTTTGACCGAGAGGTACTGTGTGTCTCTGTGATATAGGATATTGCTGTGTGTTTCCATTGCCAAAAAATCCCTCCATTTTTTATCTGTATCGGTCAAAATTGATGACAACCTAAACTGACCTGAAGTGATCCAGATGTTGCTGCCTTTGTTCTTGTGTAAAACCGTTGATGGATGAAGTTGTTTTCTTTCCGTGGCGTATACCTACCAGCACGTTTGGTGTATTTAACATGGACAAGATAGAGCAATGTTGTATGTCTCCAAGATTATTTTTAAAGGTGTTTTAATATTCTAGAGTTATGTCAAGAAAGTCGCTTGACAGGAACGTCACTCTTCAGATGTGACTGTGCGCTGACTTCTCCCTCTGGTTTTCATCTTTATCACAGTAAAGTATTTCAAGAGGAGGCCCAGCGGGAAAGGAATTACGGAGGTATAGTCTCAGAGTCGTGTCTGTCTGCTTTTTCCTCGACGCGTGTGTGACAGGAGGAGAGACGGAGCCAAAGATGTAATGATCTCATTTGGCATTTTCAAGCTCGCTCTCCCCATGGATGCCCTAAAAGGTGTCTGTCTGTCGCATGGTTGTGGATTTTTGCAAGCAGGATTACCTGTGTACTCCAAAGACGTTGGGGGCAGGGTTGCTGGGTGACAGCGTAACTTATCTGTACACAAATACACACAGAGACACACTCACACCTCATTAGTGTGTTTCCGCCAGTTGTTAAGGAGCTGGTCGGAGTGTGGATGTGTGTGTCTGTGCCAGGTAGAGATCTGCTGGTGGGGGCTTTTTCTAAAGAGAGAGCTGGCAACACTTTCCAAACATGAATAGGGAGAAGAATTGGATGTTTTATTTCATGATTGTCCCTCATGACTTCATGATCTTATCATCTTAATCATAATTTGGACATTGGCCAAGTTTGGACCTCGAGCCACAACCAGGCCTCTGTTTTTACGTCTCCAGCCCCATGAGATCAGTGTCACACTATGAAAGGAATGTGTCATTGCTTTTTGTTCTGACAGTTCCAAGTGCATGATATTCAAGATAATGCTTCTTTATATTTCTATAGCGTCTTTATTGATCATTCAATACATTTTATTTATAGCTGTTTTTGTTCTTTGATTCACCTACTTTTTATTTGTTGGATATTTTTCCTCAGTAATCATGTGCTTATGCTTTAAATATGTTTTCTGAAAAAGTTTTAAAATTCTTTAATCTTATCATGAGCTTTCTCATCTGATTGTGCTGTCTTTTCACAAATAATGTTGTGATTATCAATATATTTATTTTGGCGGTCCCTCGCCACAGTTTCAATTTAGCTGATGTTTATTTCAAATTAATAGTTTCTTTCTCTCGGCTTTAACCAATATCCGTCAGTGTCACTCCCCAAGCCCTTGATTCTTTATTTATGGAGTAAATATTTGTGGCTTTTTGCCAACAGTTGCGATGACATCAGTGTGATGAAAAGTTGACGAAGTTCATCATCTGATGTGACCCACATCAGCTCTGTTGTGCTTGTGTGTTATGACACTGATGCCTTCATGAGCTCAGAACTGTCTAGGTGGTGCTTATTTGGCCGTGTGCCACACTCAGCGAGAGAAGATGCCAGGGAGGCGTCTAGGTAATAGGTGTGCGCCCGGATGCTGCACACGCAAGCATGCACACACACAGTGGATAGATTACGTTATATTAACTGTAGGAGAAACTGGCATAATTGAATAGGTGCCTGTGTGGAGTGTGTGTACCTTTGTGTGTGTTTTGGGGTGTGTATTTACAGACCTGCTCAAGTGTGGCGGTGTAATGAGGTAGTGCATGCTACACAAAAACACACCCTATCAACCACTGTCAGAGGCTGCAAAGCATCAGTGCTCTCAACAATGCACTCCACACTCTGTGCGCATTATACCTGTGTGTGTGTGCCATACACTGGCATACGTGGCTGTCAGCCATCAGCCCCATCACATGCAGACACCCAGCATTTCATCTTGGACCACGCCTCCACTGCCAAATCTCTGCGGAGACCTCTTCCCCAAGGCCCAGAGCAGACCTGGGAAATCAAACATTAGCCTGTAGGAGCTCATTTCACTCTGCTGAAGAGACGCGGAGATGATAAACACACGGCCTTCACTCTTGTCAATACTGTCAAAACGTATAAAGAGTTGTGACTTGAATGAAGTGAGTGAATCAGGTCATATTGTTTGTGTCTTTGTCAAGAGTTTTAAGCTCTTTAACTTGAGTATATCCCAGTTTGGTTTCTTGTCTAACATCCAAATGCAGCAGCCATATAAGAAATCCCTCATCAACCCCCCTAAATTGTCAGATGGTCCAAGCTTTGCAACACTTGTTTAGAGATATTTAAGAATGATAATAGATGCGGTCAGTTACAGAGAGTTTTGGGGATGCCAAATGAACTAGTGTATTTGCTTCTTGTCCTAAAATAATCTAATTTTGAAAAACAGCGTCACTCATCCTCCAGTTTTGCTGCTGAACACTTTTGGTGTATATGGTTCTCCGAAAACTATACAAGATTGATGCATTTCGTGGCATAGTATTTAACCTGTGATGATGTTTGTTGTGTAATAATGGCATCTTGTCGTGTCCTCTTGTTCACCCATAATTATCTGGACTCTTCTGTCTCACCAGCAGAGACTAGCAACACATGACCCCTCAGTCCCTTGATGCTGTTTTCATTGGCTTCTCACCGATTCATCACTGCTATCAAAGCTTTGTGTGGAGACGCAGCCCTTAATGTATTGTTATGCTAATGCAGTCCCCTGTGTGTTGCTGTAAGCTAATGCTATGTTATGCTAATATGGCAGCGGCACTGTAGACTTCTTGTGAGACTGAAAGAGATCTTTACAACTACAAGCATTCTCTGTGATGTTTCATTTCTCCATTTTACTGTAGAATAAGCAGGGATGTACAGTATGCTGTATTCCCACCGACTTTCTGATAGAATCTCAAGTGTTATTGTGTACTCATCCCCTCTTTCCTTCTGCTTCTTCAGGATGACAGCGATGGGATCCCGTGGTCGGAGGAGCGGATGATGCGGAAGGTGCTTTACCTCTCCCTAAAGGAGTTCAGGAGTGCACAGAAACGGCAGCTGGATGGTGATGGAACCACAAACTCCGACGGTGAGCTCCTTTCACGGAACAAATGGGTTTGGAAAGTTTAAAAAGTTTTTGTGAAGCGTTTGCTTTTTGTTCAGCCGGGCGTAGTTGAAGCCAGCAGGAATGGAGTGATGTTGCGTTGATACTTCAGGTGGCTTAGTTGTTGTCTTATTATGATGAGTAATAATAATGATAATATTTAAAAAGCTTTTAATGTTTGCATATACCAACAGTGTTAAATGAAGGAAATAGTTGACACGCACAACTATTGTTATGAGTCATTAATTTTGTGTTTGACCTGACCTAAATGTCGCGCTCACCGTTCCCTCGTCTGGTCCTCTCAAGGTTTCTGCCGCAAAACTAGGTAGTCTTCTTGCACTGTACGATTATTGAAAAGTCTGAGCTTTTTTTTTAGAATGTGTATGTGAACATAAGAGAAGGTTTGAGTCAGAAAGACTGGATATATTTGCTTTGTTTTTAATGTAACATTCTTAATGGCATTACAATGGAGAACTTAGATCATAGGTTTTCAGCTGAGTTGACTATCTTTTAGGGATGGGAATAAAAGAAAGTTAAATGATTGAAGAATGTTATCCAACTCTGGATTGGACACTCATGGACTTCAGCCATGAGATGCCAGAGCTCATCAAAGCAAACAGAAATGTAAACATTTTGACATGACGGTAAACAACCGTGTAATAATGATGCTTGATTTTGCTTTTTTTTTTAAGAACAAAAATGGCTTCCTGGTTGTGGTGTGCCTTGTTAACAAAAATAACAACCAAGCACAGTAAGCACAACAGAACAAACCGCCACTCTGTCTTTGTTTGACACGGGTGCTTGTACACAATGAACGTCAGCCAGCCAGAAGTCTCGATGTGACTTCACACGTGCCTCAGAAGCTATTCTCAGCTGACACCAATGAACCTAGACACTGAATGAAGGGAAAAAAAGGAGCCTCTGAAAGTTCACAGCCAGCAAAGGAAGCAGCCAGTCATCAACAGGCAGCGGAGGAGACAGACGCGATAGATGATTCTGAATGCACAATGGTGTTTTCTTTATGATATTTCTATTCACACCTTCCTTCATTTCTGCATGTGCTTATTGCCTTGTGGCTGTTATTACTGTGTTTATGTGTGCGTCTGTCTCAAAGCTTCCACTCCACAACTCCTCTGGGCCTTTTAAGCCGCCGCGGGTAGCTGACCTTATCGGCTGAATAAAAATGACTCATTACAGAGCGGCAGCGGCCCCGTCACACTGGGGGTAACGACAGCAGCCCGAGCTGACACAAAAGGGATCCGGCTCTGAATGGACCGTCCCCGCTGTTTTAGAGTACTGTGCGCTTGCAAAGCTTTGGAGGTTGTCGCGGCACAGTTCCCCGTCTCGCAACAGACCTTGCGGTGGAATCGTCAGCCATTTTGGAGGATCATGCTCAGCGTGTGCTACATCTTGAATTGGAAGCCCCTGCTGTTTTAGAAGCCGGTGTGTTTGAACGACGAGGCTTATGTTTGGTCCAGACATGTGCTGTAATATTCAGCCGAGATTTAAGCAACATTTTCATGTTTAGGGCTTAAAATGTAGAGTCTTGGCGGCACATGTCCATTGTACTCTTTATGTCCTCTGCTGCTGGCCACTGTTTTCAAACTCTTCAATTAAAACAAGAAAAGTATAGACAAGCGAAATCCTTAAAAAAATACGACTGTCTTAAAGCAGATGAATTAACAGTTTATCATTCTGAACATGGACACAGGATAAAGTAGTAATAAATCAACGTATCAACAGATACTTTTCTAGCTAAAATAGTCGCAATTGTCTACTGAATTTGTTCATTTCCTTTCTTTACTGACCTTAAGCAGGACACATCAGCAATCATGTTAGTGAGTACAGAATATTTATAAGTGCAATTAAAGGGCTTTATTATGTGTTTCTAAAGACAAACAAGGCACATATTAAAGTAATGAAGCCAATATTGACACTTAGTACACAGTTCAAACCCTGTGATGATGAATGAGAAATGCAGGGTCGTTATATAGAGAGAAATTTACTCTGCAAATTTGATACATTAGTGGTTAGCAATTGTGTATTGGTGATTTTTATTGAGATGGTCATCGATATTTTTGACTTGTGTTCTTTATGTCTGGGAAGAGGGCGTTAATCCTTCAGCCACTGGCAGAAACATGAATCTGCGTCAGCGACGTGAGCGGTTAAGTTTGCCTCCCCATTATTCTTCCGTACATTCCCCCCTCTTTTTGCAGCCGCCCTGTGGCAGCTCTGGCTATCTGTTTTGCAAGGGGGTGTGGCAGTCTTGTCAGCTTGCTGCATGTGTGTCGGCGTGTGTGTCAGTCTGTCTCCCCACCCACCCAGCCTTTTCCCCTGCCCATAACCAGCAATCATGCCATCTCCCCAGCCACTTCACCTCCCACTACTGGCAGCCATCCATCTCTGTGTCCATCACACTTCCCGCTTCTCCCACTCCTTCCTTGCATTATTTAACAAATGACATAATGCCCTTTTGTATCCCGCGCTTCCACTTGTTTACCATCTCACTTTTCTTCTCATCCTTGTCTCTGTGCACCCATCTGTCCTTCCGTTTGTGAGGTTTCATTACACATCAATAAGAGTCAGGTTACCGCGTCCCCACACCCTCACATCTCTCCTCCTGCTCAATCTCTTCAGCTTCAGTGTCCTACTCACACCATCCATCTTTATCCCTCTTGTTTTCGCTGTATCCCTCTTCTACACCCTGTCCTCCCTGTCTTCTGCACCGTCTGTCTCAATTAACCACAATATCCTTCACGATCCCTCTTCCTCACTTATGCCAGTCTCCTATTCCTTTCTTAATTCCTTTTTTTGTACCTTTTTCCCTGTTTCTACATCTATGCTTCCTTCATCATTCATCCCCTTTTCCCCAGCCATCCTTTCTCCTCCTCCTCTCCATTTCCCTGAGTGCTATTGATGGAGGAGCTGGACGGTGGCCAAAGCAGGAGGAGGTCAAGAGAGAGCTCTGTGTTTGCCGTTTCTCTGTCCCCTCTCTACTTGTCCTGCTGTCCAAGAACATGCCACTTTGCCCCTTTTTAAAATCCCTTTTTCTTCCACAGCTTCCAGAGCTCTGTGATTCAGCTTGCTATTTTTTCACTCCCACAATAAATAAGGAGATTTCTAGACAACTGTCTCCAACAAATTAAGCTATTCGATTGTCTTTTAGGACAACGTATATCTTGATGATGACTGACTGAGAAGATATGATAGCGGAATGTGTTCATAAGGTTGCAGCTATTGGTCGTGGCTGCCACTTTCTCACCTTACCGACTGTGGGGTGATGTATCTCAATGTACAGTGCATCATACCATTGGCTAATTCCTTGTTCATGTTGCACAGTTAAGATATTTTTTTCTGATAGGTTCTCACATTTGAAGTCTTAATCACCTCATTATTTTCTGAAACCATTTGCTTTTTTTTCCTCACTTGGACTCTTCTCAAGAACAGGTAAAGTTCCACTCATTACCGCAGCACACAGCAGTAGTTTACTCAGCGCTGACTCTGCCTACCACTGCTCCCTTTGCTCACTGGCCCCTGCTCTCTTGAGATTGAGGTGAACGTTGCGAGGCGTTCGGCTTTGTTAAGCACGCTGAAATCTGATTAGAAGCAGCCCATAGGAGATGTTATTTGGATCGTACATCACCGCTCTACCACCCCACCCCCCCACCACCCCCCAGACGCAACTCGCTGAAACACAGTTCTCTTACTGGCCTTCAACGGCAGAGAAGAGTCAGCTGTCTGCTGCCACACTTTCCCATCCACAGCTTCCCAACATTCCCAGTCCTGCCCCTCAAACAGGCAGTCATGTGCAGCCAGCATATGCCAGACAACTCTTCGGAGAAATGGATGGTGGGGGGGGTGTTGATGTATTGAGGGAGACGAGACAGAGAGAGGATGGTTAATGGGCCACTGTCTGTTTGTTTGTGTTCTGTTGGGACATCAAGCGTTAGTCATTTTTATGAGCACAATTAGAGTTAACGAGCACTATCCACTTCTTTCTGGTCTCGCTGCTAAAACTTCAGATTGTCCAAAATTCACGTTGAAATCCGTTGTAATGCTTTCTTCCTTCCTTCCCTTCCTTTTTTTGGGGCGGAGGCGAGGGGGAGACTTTCAGCAAACATTGGTATTTGGAGTAATTCCAGTCATAGTTTCAGACCAAAAAAAATTCCAACTTTTTCAATGAACTTTTTATTGGCAGAGATTAAGTCACGTTCCTTGTGTTTTAATTACAACAATAAGAGAAGGTACAGAACTCTTCCAATTATCCAATTACAAATAGTATATGTTAATAAATATCCTCATGGATATATAGGTGAAATAAGGTGGAGGATAAGCAGCTTTGGAATTTGAAGTGATCAAAATCGTGATAATGATGGTGATAATGTTATATTAAATAGATTTACATTTAGAAAGATTGCATTCAATGTTCTGAATTGGACAGCAGGTGGCAGTGGCAGAAACTGTCATAATGACGGCTGATGGACCCAAGTACAGGAAGTGTTGGTCGGCAGAAGGCACGGGAGACGAGGTTAAGTTACAAAGATTTATTCGTTGGAACGTACAAACAGACAAATAACTAGAAACTAAGGACGCCGGGAACCAAAACGCGGACCGGGAACAACACACGGGGAACGAGGTGAATCTGGAAAACCAGAGGCGGATTAGAATCAACAACCTACTATATAAATGGGAAAACAGAACACACACACCCGGAGTTAAGCTCAACGTGGTGGGTGCTCAAAGTGAGGCTTAGATAAACAGCTCACACGCGGACTGAATTGAGAGTAGTGAAGTAAACACAGGAGTAGCAAGGAAGAACAAAAGGCGGGGACAGAATAGGAATTCAGCACGGAGCAAAAATCTGGAAAAGGTCAGGGTGTAAAGCGAACACACAGGAGTCTTGTAAGAGTTTGACCTTGACGAAGCCCGAAGCAACAATCTGGCAAACAGGACTGATGTTGACAGGTTTATATCCAGGAGAAGTCTGACGAGGAGATTAACGACAGCTGTGTTGCCAGTGAAGCTGGAGACAAAGCAGGAACAGGAAAGAAAGGCAACCGGAGGTAACAAAATAAAAGCACGAGTGGAAAATACAAAAAGGAACAGACAATAAAGTGCAGACATGACAGAAACAGTGTTGGATGAATGAGAAAGCCTTCTAAGCGTTAGCAAACTTCCATTTTGTCGCCATAGTGTATGTTGGTTTTCAGTAATTCAACTGTATATTGTGTTTTATAAAGTCAGGATTTCCAGGCGTTACATATCAGTTATCGTCACGGACTTTTCCATCCTGTGTTGATGTAGAGCCTTCTACCATACATGTTGACATGAGGGTGTTTCAATAGGCTTCGGTTTAGGACAGTTGTGATCTTTCAACACTTCTACTTCTTAGATGTTACTAGGCAAATGTAGCACCTTGGCCATGCTCTTCACTCACGTTGCTTTTCGCATCATACACCTAACCTAAACCCCAACCACCGTCTTTCTTTTACACAACATACTGCCTTTGATGTCAGGAAATGCAGCTGAAGGCGAAACATGCTACAATAAAAAGCCTGAGGTGTCAACATACAAACAAAATATATTGTTTGTATTCATATAGTACAGAAGATTGTTCATGGTTTGGCACATCCAGAGTACTTTAATACAGACTGACTAAGTTTTTTGGACTGTTCTTATGTGTGGAAACTGGGCGAGGTACGTACACTCAAGAATGCTGTCTTATTTTGAGAAATGTGTCCAGGTTGTGAGTGTTGCTTACCCCAATAGTCTGGATTAGACTAGGAGACTGAACAACCCCCAGATAATAGATAATGAATGGAACTGAAGTGTGACACTTCTTGGAAACCATTCCGTAGATGTACACGAAAAAAAAGACACTGTGGTTGAGTAAAACAGTGAAACCGCTACTTTTTACATTGGTAATGATAGAGGAGAAGCAATGTCCTGTCAACTCACAAAAAGACTATGTGAGGTGGAGCTGAACTTAAGGCGTATGGATGACTTATGCTAAAAGAGACATAGTGAAGCGATGATTCACGGCCTCCTCTATGAACTCTTCAACGTAAAGAGCTTGCCTGCAGTTCTTTGGCTTTACTCATCACGCCAGTGCTTGTTAGTGCTCTGACCGCAACGATGTGTCTACGATGACTGTGCCTCCGCTTTCAAGTACTGACCTGCATCGCATGTGTGAGAAAAATCAGCAGCCTTCAATAATGAGAAGTGTGAGCCAGCGTATTTGTGTGCCGTGTTTTAGCCCAGAGCACATTGAAACTGTACGTAAATCATAGGTTTGGAAAATCAGTTGACCTTCTCTGAATTGCTTGTCTTCATCCGCTCTGGTGTCAGGCGACCTCCCTGTCCTGTCTCTCATTTAGACGTCTCTCTGCCCAGACTTGTTTGACCATAGTCTGCCTGCTAACAGCAGTTAGCTCAAGTTGCCACTTATCCAGACCACCCGTCCTTATTATCTTGATTAATCTTTCTCTTGACACCCACCATTAGGAGTTTGTGGTGGAGGTTGAGTGACACATCAAGCGAATGGAATTTTACTGGGAGTGTTGGGGTTGCAGTGAACCACCCAGTGAGAGAGTGACACAGCTTTAGGAAGGTGAACCGGAGGGTATGTTAGCATTGTGCCCAAAGCTGCAGGATTCACTGAGTCATCGTTTGGTTGTTCAAATCCAGATAATCGCGCATGAATTCTTATCCCTAAAATTTATCTTGGGACCTGTGGTAATTAAAAAATTGCACCCAGATGCCCGTGTTATGGTGACGGGACTTAATGCGGATAATTACACCGAATTTACTTATGTTAATTTTTTGAATTGGTAACGTAATCGCTGGGTACGCTGTTCCCTTTGTGACTTCACAACCACCCAGTGGGTCTGGAAGAGAGGCACAAGCTAAATTCAAAACAGTAAAGGATTTATGTCTCTACCATTATCCTCTCTGCTCAATCCTCTTTGTATCCTTTGCACCTGTTATTGTCTTTGATTCAGGAAACTGCCCCCTAGCCCGTTTTGTTTTCTGAGTTGCTCACTAAATTCCCAATTAGCACTCCCTCAATTGGATGTCAGCGATGTCAAGTCTGGCAGTTTTCCGCCCCGGGCTATTGTTTCTAGTTATTTATTCACTGAAGTGGCTACACATCGCGTATATCAGCTGAGGGCAGTGATTCTGTTTGACAATTCCAAATTCATGCGGGGAAATAATTGAGGGAATGGCACCTTCCGCCAATAAAAGATTCAACAACCTCAGGAAGTGTGCGATGGTTTTTAGATATTTTTGTTTACCGCATCTGTGGTTTCTGTTGAGGAAAAGAATGGACGGATGCTATCATTTCCTGCCTGTTCCCAAGGTGTGTTATCCTAGATTGATATTCAGTCTGGTAATTAACCTTTAGACTTTTGTATTTCTATTTGAACAGGATTTCTTTAACATGGTTTCAAATGTAAAAATTTGACTTTTGCTTTTCCATTTCAGGCTCCTTGGCTAATGGGCAGCTTAATGGCTCAGGGTCACTGGGAAGCCACAAAGATGGCGGATCCTTGCATTCTCAGAGCAGCTACTGTGACGACATGCCGGCTAAGAAGAGGTGAGCTCTTGGGTTCTAACGCATCCCATCTGAAGACCTTTGCCTGGAAGTTCACATTTCGATTGTACTCACTTTACAAGACTTTTGTTGCAGATATATGGTTCGTTTCATGGCTTTAACTTGCTGTGAAAAGTTGCTGCTCTTCAGTTATTTCTATTGTTTTATGGTTGAAGTTTATTTGGTCTAGTCTGACAGGATGTAATAAAAAGGGATTGCTAAAGTGTTTCCAAACATTTGGTCGCTGCCTTTGGTTAGTGGAGTCCAATCACACCCTGTTTAACATCCCCATAACCTTTAAAACACTCAGTCTTAGCAAAGTTAATGCTGATGCTAGCAATATGACATGAGCATTACGAATAATATCTGACTACCTTGTAACTGATGCTAACCTCCCTGTTGCTAACATGTAAGTTATTTTGGTGCTTGCTTCGTCCTTATAATCACATTATGAGTGTGGTCACAATGTTTCTTATCCTATCTGTTAAATGGACATTCTATTGGCGACATTCACTCGTTAATAGCGATTTGCATTGACATCACAAATTGGAGCTTCATGAATTTATTGCTATAAATAAGTCATGCTTTTACACATGCTCATTTGCTCATTCAGGAACTTGTAAATTTATATAAATGATCAAGATTAATGACACCCAACTTTCTGTAACAAGTATGTTGCCCGTACCTCATTGCTGATTCAGCTCTGCTTTAACTGTATTGAACTTGTCTTTGTATCTGAAGGGTCTTTGACTCTTATGTTTCACTTGGCACCCTCCTGGTACTCAATCCGAAATGTAGAAAATAGAAAGGCTATCTGGTGTGGGTTTGTTTTCTTTTGGAATTTACTTGTGTTGTTTTGGCTTTGACTTGAGCCTTTTTATCTTTATCACTGATATAAACCCCAATTTCTGCCATGACTGTTGGTATCACCAACAGTCATGGCATTATACACATTGAAATTCACAGCTTAGCAATAATGCGCACAAATGTGTGAAAGACTGAAATTCTCATTAGGTTGACATAAATCTCACTGAAGGTTTGTGTGTGTTCTCTGTTTTTGTCATCAAAACATTCAAAGAATTCACTCATTAGCCTTAAAATAGATTGTGTAAATGGAAATTGTACCATCTAATGAGCAAAATACACTCATTATAATTGGCATCATGACACAAAGCTGGCTGCTTAGAATCGCAAATGATCATGGTTTCAAGTGCATGCGTCATGTGTATATGGTACACATTGTATCCATCACTTACAATATATAGATGCAAGATTTAAAATAAAATAAGATTTCACCAGTTGGCACTCATCAGGATCCTTCCTTAGTTGGTTTATAAATCAAAATGTCAGCATGTATTTGTGCTGTATCGGTGCTAAAAGAAGCTGTCGCATTTGATTTAGTGGGTGAAGTAAATATAGCACTTGTGTGTCATGATACACCGGAGCACTCGAACTGTGAATCGCCAGAATGGATTTCATCACTGTTAAGCTTGTGATGGCTTTAAAACTTTTTATTAGGGGTTTGGCACAATCTGCCACATTATTTGCCAAATTCTGTCAACACTAGCTGTTAAAAAGGAATGACTGAAGTTAATTAAATTCCAGTTTACACCATGCTCTTGTACCAAACATGTTTTTAATTTGAGAGAAGAATATCTGAGTGCGGACTGCGACGCGCCCATAAATGACTGCGACAACAACCAGTCAGCCTCCTGGTTGAGTCCTTTCAGACTGTCATAATGATTACATGTGTTCTTCAGTAATATGTTTATGTTTTGATCACAGCTAAAGGGCCAGGGTCCTTTCATCCCTATCTCTGAATATTGGACTCCTGACAAAGCTACATTATTGTTCTTGGCCCATTAACGCTTACGTCAAGGTGAAAAGCCTCATCATTACTTGATCTGTCAGTGTTTAGGATGATAAGGATGATTATTGAAATACCGGATGACTTTTGTGACACACAGTCATCATCAATAAAATAAGTTCAGTCAAGTCACCCACGTAGACTGCGGTAATTGAAAATCATTTGGCCATCACAATAGAAGACTCATGAGAGAGAATGTATTGATATTACAGTTGAATTGCTTCTGAAAAAGAGGCGTCTATGGCGAATTAAAATGTTAATCCCTGTCATTTCTTTTGTCGCCATGTTTGTATTCATTGGTTTTGGGGCGACTGCGCTCAGCAGGTGTGAGCAGTGGTTTTGGGTTGTTTTGTTCGGCTGCTTGCTCTCGCTCACATTGACACGGCATGAAAGCATCAGTAAAGTAAGGGGAGGAGTCTGGGGTGTGGGGCAGACCGCAGCAGATGTCCCTCTGTAATGAGCGGACCCTACAGGCTCCATTCACCACTCCAACACCTGCCCGAGTCCTTTTCGCTGCCATCTGATACTGTAAGTGGGCCACCTGAGATTAGCAGTTCACGTCATTAACCTGGACGAACACAGTTGAAGTCAGGTTTGAGAGGAAGTTGGCTTTAAATTCATTAATGGAAATAAGTTGCGGTAGTACACGCAAAACAATTAAGGCGAAGACCAATTGGTTTTTGAAGCGTTGAAAACAAAAGTGCACCTAATCTGGACTATTTAAGGAGTGTGTGATTCTTTTACATAGCCAGAAGGTTGAAAGTTGAATGACTCCAAATTGTCTGTCGTGTAGTGTCTGTGGCCTCTTGCCCTCTGTAGCCAGGATAGAGTCCAATCTTCCACAGCCTGCGGGAGATGAATGAAGAGAAGGAGAATTGGTACTTTCCAACTGCATGCTTTCAATATTCAGCCACCACTCTCCTCAAGGTCTGAACTAACTTGGTGATAAAGATTTAAAACCAACAGCTACCAAAACAGGAGTGAACAGGGGCTCAGGAAAAGATCATTACAGGTTTTTTCTCCTCCATTGAGTAGAGCAACGCAGAAATAGGCCCTGTGTGTGATTTTGCTGTGTGTTATAGCAAAATCTATTATAGAAAAAAAACGTTCTGCTTTACTGGGGAAGGAAATCACTGAGCAAATAAGATTAATCAAGGACAAAGTCTCTTATTTCTCTGTTGGCTTGTTCTGGCAAAGTTGAGGTCAGAGCTTTCATTAGTTGACAGATTCACATGTACTCACTGAAGGATGGAGCGGAGAGGAGCCTTCTCGCCGATGCCACTGAAACGCAGCGCTTGCCAGATACTTGGCAACAGATCATGTCCTCCTAAAAACCGTGTGTTTATGTGTGTGTGTTTTGTGCTGACTGTGTGACGGATGACTCGTGTGCCCTGGCATGAGCCTCGCTCTGAACAAAATGAGACGACACCGGGGAGCTTTTACACCTGGCAGCGACCAAAACAGAGAAGGGAGGAGAGCTGCTTCCCATTTTGGCAGAAGAGGAAAAAAAAGTTTCGCATAGAGGATGAAGGGACAGAAAGACTGGGGAGGAGTAGCGGAGGGAGACGGACGAAAAGCAGAGACAGAAGGACAGGTGCAAGCGATTTTTGGCAGGAAGCGGCACCCTTTAGAAGTCTTTGAGATCAGCTCTGTGTTTGCCTTCCCATGCTTCTAATATCGATAGAGAGACTGGCGGTCTTCAACATGCCAGCTTATTGTAAACCTTCACTGACGTGGCTATACCACGGATATGGGTTTTGCTTGCCAAAAGTACGGCCAACTCAGGAATGCCCTCTATGGAGAACCTGGTCGACTGACCTACTTAAAGTTCTGCCACACAGTTCCCCTGCTATACTAAAGCAAAACTATGGACCTTTATTGCATTTCTAATTCTATTATTATTTCAGATTTATTGATTGCATTACAATATAATTGTTTGTAAATGTGGGCTTCTTCACAAGAGGGAGCAACCAACGGCTTGAGATTAGATGGCATTGTTGATGGACTGAAACTTTGTGGATGTGTAAAAGTTTGACTTTTACAGAGCAAATGCTTATCTTCTTTGCCGATGTCATGACTTTGGCATGCTAAAAGCCTTGTTATTTTGTGTTAAAAAGACATTTGTTGTGGTCTGAGTTGATATCCAGTACATGACTCTTCCCTTTGTTTTCAGCTCAGTCATCAACCAGTAGGTGTTCTGAGTAAATGGTTTGCTGAGGAATGGAGATTTCTGCACAAAAAGGGCACTTATGATTGATACAATCAGCAAAATGTATGTCTTCTTACCTGATTGAATTCGCAGTGACTCAGGGAAGCCAAATTTATTTGCTGAGACATCAGACTTCAACTTGTCTGGTTAATGTTTACACTGGTGATGTGCTGTTGCCTCCTGCCAGCGTGTTAGTTCATTTGGGGTGAGTTTCAACGAGTGAATTAAAATCTGCAAAAGAATTCACAGTCTGTGGAGCGGATCAGAAGTTGAGAGCCCCTCTTACTCAGATTTGAGTCTGGACTCCATCGTTTTTGGAGCTTTTTTCTTTGCTCTTTATACTGAATCCAATTTTGGCTGTCTTTGAATCAGTTTTCTCTGTTGTCGGAGCCAAGACACACACTCACTCTCTCAGCTGCTGCCTCTTTCTTCTGTAGAGAAAGTGCCAAATGTGCTCACTGACGTATAGATATGCACATGCTGGAGAAGTGCACACACAGTATTACATTGGCAACATTATATGCTGGGATTCTTCCGGGGTGCAGCAACTAGCTACATAAAAGTCTGTGTCATGCTTTTAGAGAGCGATTATCATGAAGTCTATTGCTATGAATGACTAACCCCAAATACTTCCATCCCTCAACTCCCAGCATCTTCATTCTCAGAAAACATTCACAGAAATGCCCTTCTAACCGCATCAACTGATTGTTGACTATATAAAGTATTCATAGCATCTGTGTTGTCTAAGACCATGAGGATAAATTACCTCCATGCCACGCAACATCTATGTTTACAAAAACACTTCTGGCATCCAAAGTGCAGCATTAAAATCCAGACTGAAAACCTGCGAGGCTGTTCCAGGTCAGACATTATGAGGCTCCACAATAGACAGGGTGATGCAATAATAGCAGAACTCAGGGTGTACCGCTTGTTTGGGGAGCAGGGCAAAAAATGTTTCTTAACAGAGTGCTGTAGGAGGGTCAGCTGTGTATCATGAGCGTCTATAACACACAGGTGTGTCTGAACCGTATCGCCTCGGTTCAGCTCTCTTACAAGAGTTCATGACCTTAAATGTAAATTTTTTAAGTTAATTTAATTTAAGTTTATTTAAAAATGTTTTCTCCTTCTGCAACATTGAAGTACCTGAAATTCATTGTTAGGCTGAGTCAGCAGTGTCTGGTGAACTCACAACTGAATTACAACAATATTTTTTTCTTTCCTTGAAGCTTTAATTGATGAAAAATCTATTAAAAGAAGGACACAAGAGCAATTGTGTAATTGTTGCACACAATGATAAAACTAAAGGGTTTGATTAATCTTAGGATTTTTTTTGTTGTTTAATTGAAGCAGCTGTTACTTGATTTGTTTTGACCTTCTGCCCAAATCGCTCCTGATTGAGCTTCTACTTTTTGTGATTCATCATGAACAGACCAGAAGAAAACAGATGTTGGACGCCATATCTAAACTTGTCGCTCACTTACTTAATTTTTCATTTCCAAATTCGCCAACCCCCTCAAAGAAAAACAACCTCCTGCCTGTATTTGTAATTAATCTACCAGCACCGTACTAATCACTGGATGTACATAAACAAGCCGTTGACACCTCCAGTGATATTTGGGCTTGGGAAAGAGGAGGCATGAGCTTTGGAATAGGAAGCAGATTTGTGTTGTTTCAAGCTGCATGGAGGGTGCATGAATTACCTTAGTGGCTCAACAGCAATGTCCTTTGTGTTTATTGACCTGGTCAGCAGCTCTTATGTTGAATTAAGATGGAGTGGAAGGCCAGGGGTTATCGGGTGAAAGTTCAGCCCATGGTAGTGTGAAGGGGATGGGCTGAGCCATTGGTTTGGACTTTGACCGAGAACAAAGAGTCTTTTCTCTTTCTGGCCTTTTCCTATTTTTGTTCCAACAAAATCTGTTTTTATGTCGCAAAACCTAAACCTGTGTTTCAAACTCCGGAGAGTCAATGCTGAAAACATGAGGCTTTATATTTATGTATTCACAAAACAGCAGTGTGGCTTGATCTTGTGTCAAGACGCCTGTCTGCCTATCTGACCATCCACCCCCTCTTGGTTTCATTTACAAAACAGGCCAAGGTTATATTTAAATATTCAGACAAGCCAAGCTTAATCTGTAATCTCCAGATAAATCCTGTCCTTATTGTTATTTTTGTCAGACCATTATCTGCACGCAAATGTTTCACCCTTGAATACCTCCCATCCAACAATCAAAACAAACAAAAACAAACAAAAAGTAAATTAATGAACCGTCTAAGTACTGGCAGTCAAGTACACTGAGTGGATGGGTTGAGTTAGCATTCTTCTACTATTGAACAATAGGTTTACTGAATGTGTATACTAAGTGTCCTTGCATGTGATCGAAGTCTACATAGTTTACATAGATGAAGGACCTGAGGTCAGAAGGTCACCATGCTGCAGCGCCATGTTGTCTCTGTCCTCAATGCTGCAGACAGAAAAGCAATAAACAGGACCAGTGAAGTGAAATTTCTCCTATGTTTGTTGACACTGGACACACACGGACTCTATTTTCACCTCAGTTTGCAAATGAAAATGAATGTAGTCTTGTAAATTTCTCTGCAAAGATAAATATCTTTTATATTTTTTTATGCTTATGACTGTATGACCTGCCCCTTTATTAATATATAATAGAAATAGCAAAAATATAGTCCAAGATAAATGTTTCAAATGGCTTGCAGTAGATGCAAAGTATGTTCAATTAAGCAGCATACAGATGTGATAATAATGAGACAATCCTGAACGTACCACTCCTGTATAGGGAGACATATCATATCTCTAGATACCTGCCAATACATAGCCCTAGTACGATGGGATAGCCACCCACTCTGGAATTGTGACATTGAATGGAATATCGGCAATCATGAAGCAAGCCACCACAAAAACAAGGAGGGGAATTTTTATATTTATTGATTTATAGGCAGTCTATACATCGGCTTTCATGCCCGAGGACTATGTCTGACTCCACAGTTCACCACAGCTTCAAAAAAATCCTGATAGAAACCCTCTCTAGCGATGACTACTTACAAGGCTCTGCAAACACAACGACCACTTTTGTGACAAAGGTTGCGTATAAACTTGACAAATGAACTACAGCATGATCAAATAGTTAGTGTGTTTGTTCTGTTCAGAATTCACCGCCCAAATGAGCTTTCATATTTTTGCATCTAACTGAACTGACTTGACAGGTTGTCCACCACAAACCCTGATGGAACACATATCCACTTGTGAAGTTAAATCCCCTCATATAAACATTCGCCCTCTTTCGATTATGAACATAAACATGTATATTTAGTTGCTCGGATGTCAACGCAACACACATCAGCAGACTTCTCACAGTCAGCTGCAGCGAGGTAGTTTTTTTTATTTTTTTTTTTATCAGGACCATGTGGGCCATCTGGAGCCAATTAATGCGGCCCCTGAGGTACAAACTCCGGATCAGTGCTGCTCTCCCCACACAATAACCTTTACCAGGAGAGGGAACACAGAGTCTGACTGGAGCGCAGCCTGGTGTCAACATTCATCAAACCTCGGACAGGTCGTGGTCTAGCTGGAGGCTCCTCTTGTTTTGTGTGAAGGAAACAGACAGTAGCCACGTTTTCTAACATCACTCCAGATTTATTTACACTGTCATGGAACGAGTTCCGAAAACGGTTACTACGTATACAGAAATATTTATAATGATTGTCTCTGTTAACACTTTTTTTTCCAAAGCTTTCGGCCTACTTGCTTGCCAAATGTGCGAGTCCTGCTAATTCTGTCATACTTGTAAATGGACGCTATTAATTAGGATCCATTAACGTTGCATTCTTTGGCGTCTACCACGAGCCCTTCCTCTTCAGAGGACTGAGAGAGCAGTGTGCTGGAAGAGAGTGCGGCTGGCACACGTCTGCGAATCAACACTCCGACTGTAGCTCATATTGCACTCGCGGCTTTTTACAAATATCAGGTTGCAGTGACACAGCAAAGGTCTGAAACCGGACCGCATCGCGACTGCCACCGCCAACAGCCGGGACATAAATGACTGTGGTGTGTGTGACCCCACAGTCTGGAGACATCCACATCGATCCTCACACTTCTGCTTGCAAAAGTTGTTGGTAACTTAATAATAAAGTATTTTATATAGTTGTTTAATTCAGTCACAGTTAGATATCCTCTTGCCGCGAGTCAACAATAAATGCATATATATATATATATATATATATATATACACTACTATAGACATACTAATACCCTCACAATGTACTAATGATTGATCATATTTATGTGTTAGGTTGAATAACTAGCTATATGCATGAAAGTTTTAAGCTTAATTGGTACAAGTACATTAACCAGTCTTTTAATGACAAAATGATTCAAGCTGATAAACGACCAATTTAAGTTAAATCAAGGTGAGACCTCATTCTGAATGTATGTGAGATGATCAACTGAGTCTGATTTGCACTGTCAGCATCTTCTTTCGACTTGAGACACAAAGAAAAGGTGCCCAAAAAAAATCTTTCCCAAGCTGCGCCAATTAAAAGCAGACTTATCCATTCTGGCTGGTTAAGTTTCTTAAATGAATGTCAGTGTGCCTCTATTATGGTTTCTCTGCTGTTTGTAATAAATAATGGAAATGCGTTGAGAATAGAAAGATTATATAATTTATCAAATGGCAGCAGGAGGCCTCTTTTTCACCGGGGCCTAATTGGTGTCTGAGGGCCTTTAGAACAAATGACTTTTTCTGTAGTCTACTAGTTCTCAGTTGTGCCTGCTCAGCTGGTTTTGTGGCGTGGAAACTTGAAGTGAGGTTATAGACATGAGTGTTTTGACAGGGAGATTACGATGCATGGAACAGAAATGGAGCAGCTGCTTATCTTCTTTTGTGTGGGTTGTCTTCAGGTGCTCCAGCTTCTTTTTACTATCTTATTAGTACAAGATGAATCCGTGTTACATCTGTGCCCACGCATGTTCTGTGATGAACTGGTCTCGGTTGCTGTCACACCGGAAAATATTGTCGATGAATGAATTGATATACTACTACTACTTAATATTCTAGACTTTCTAAGCTTGACACAATGCCTGTATTGATACAGGCCATATAGAAGCACAAGCTTGTTTGACCATGGTCAGCTCGTGATGGCCACGTCCTCTGTCCACTCGCAGCTATCATCCATCTTCTCATCTTATTAACCTAATTCTGCCTCTTTCATCTGACTTGGTTTAGTTGTCTTTTCAATGAGTTCCCGTCCGATGATTGAATGCGTCCTCTCTCTGAGGTAATCATCGCCGCGGCAGCTCGGCCCACGGTGTAATGTTAGATATTACCGGCGTCCTTTGAAGGCTGGATGGTTGCGGGATGAGGCAGGAAGAAATGGATGAAAGGGGGATTAGAAAGAGATGAATGAAGATATCCTGTTGCCATCATTTTTTTTCATCTTGCTGTTGAATTTCTACATTTACGCTACTCTGACTCTCCTGCAATCAGTGCAATCTGTCTTTTTTTAACTTGCATATACATCACTTTACCCCAACGGCGCAGTACCCGGTTGTAATCTATAGCTTGGGAACATAGTGTACTCTCACTTGTGCACACCTACAAACAGTAATATAGACGAGCCGCCGTCCTCTGGGCTCCTCACTCAGGACTGAATCTCAGGCTCATGTTACCGCTCGGCCCCCAGCACACTCCCTGCACTCACAATGAGTTGTGTCATTGAAAATCGTTCCCATGCTGATTTTGCTGATTTTAGCCCGACAGTGAGACCATGACGGCGTGCACTAATGTGACTGATTTTAATCTAAAGATGGCCGTCATCGTCTTGTTAAGTACGTATAATGAAAGGACTCATGTTCCGTTAAAATGTCAGAGTTGACTGGTGGGCTGATTACTTTATTTAGGTTGTGTGAGGAAGACTGAAGTCACTACGAGCAACAGACCATAATTATGAGCGACAAGGTTTTATTGATCTCTCACATTAGTGAGACAGAAAAAGAGAACAAGGAAGTGAGTGCTGCGGAAGGCTGTCGTTGACATTCAAATATTGCATTCACAATTGAATTTATTTTTGTCTCGAAAACCGTGAAAACAGTGATACTGACGTCATTCTGAAACACTTTCCTGACATAATCCCTAACATGTTAGTGATCTACTTTATTTGAAGCTTTTTCACGCAGGTGAAAAGAAAGATACATGCCATATTAATGTGCTTGCTCCAAAACCTGATCACTCTGTGGCTGGTGTCACAATATTTACAGAAATTCTACTTCTTCACTTCCAACAAACAATTTTTTCCCTCATCCTATCATCCATCATCGTCTTTAAAGAAATACATGCTTCACAGTCAGAAGTTTTTAAACACAATGCAACTGAATTATTGGCTGAAAACCGTAGCGATGATGTCACATTAGGTATTTTCTTATGGGTAGGTTGGATACACGTTATAATGCACGCCAATAAATAAGTGGCAATGCTGCCCCTTATAAAAATTTGATTGACAGTCTTGATGTTTTCCTGTCTCATAGTCAAGATGCAGCAGCCAGAGTGAATCAACTGTTGTTAACAAATTCAGGGAGAATCTGGATGAATCTATTGTTATAATTTCCTGGATGCTGCCTCAGCTCTAATAACAACACAACGATTTTGTCCCCGTGCCGCTGCTAAGGAAGGTGTCTGTCAGCCAGCGATAATAGCATGTTCGTGAAGTTTCAAGGTGTTAGCGTGTTTTTTCTCTTCCGCCCCTCTGCTGGTACCTTCCTGCCAAGCCGCATCATTGTCAACAAGGCTGCTATTAATTTACCTCAGATCTGCTGTTGAAGCAATAAACCATCGAGACACACACAAATTAATGTGGATGATACACACATTAGTGTGATTACAAGGATATTACCTGTAACCACAAATTACGCCGATGCACTGTTTGGGCTTAGATGGCTAATACTTCGGTGCAGAACCTGAGGCGTGTCTGAAGATGCTTTGCTTGACTGTCTAGACAGGATGTAGTAAGCACATGGCTTTATTAGCTCATCTATCTCTGTCCTCATTTCTTGCAGAGTTTGCTTGTGCGCTCATTTTTTTCCCTCTTTTTGTCACATTAAGTCCCCCATTCTCTTCCGTGCTCTCTGAAAAGCAGTTAAATAGGATCCCGTTCATCTGCGGCAATAAAACTATCCAGGGTTTAGCTTTCCAAAGAGGCTTTTATGAGGAGCTCAGCTTTCTTCTCTGCTTACTATTTAGGAAGTTTTCACAGCAAAGCCTAATCTGTGTGGCTCCCCCTCCTCCCGCCTCTCAGATATTAAATTGCCGGAAATTGAATTCATAGTAGAGAGGGTGAGACAGGTCTGTGTGGCTGCACTTTTGATCAGGCGCCGCAGCTACTTAGCTCAGGCGTTAAAGTGTCATAGTTTGCAGTCTAGCACATGACATTCTGGCAAGAGGTTGCACTGGCGAAGATGGTGTTAAATTCATATCCTGAGACGGTGAATGTCAATATTGATAATAAGATGATATGATACTCTACATAACAAATATATAAGAATTGTATCACAAGCCATTTTATTTAAAGACATTCACTGAAAGTAAGACGAGCAGTTAAAATGAATTAAATACATTACAGCTTGCGCTTCATTCCAGTTGTGCAAATTAGTGCAAAAAAACGTGCACAAACAAATAAAGTAACATCTTTAAATGGATTTGGTATATTGTAAGTAAATGTCAAAACAAAAAAAAAACATATAAATGACTTAAATATGGACAAGCCACATTTGAACTGTGTATATGACTGAATTTGAACTTGGCACTGAAGCATCTTGCAGGTTTTTTCACTCATTTCAGTCATGTTTGGATTTGTGTGATCTAACATGCACACGTTAGCGGCAGCACTAGCAAGCTAACGTGTCATGTGGCTTCATATAAATTCAAAATGGAAACATATATCGATATGATGCTATTGCCTCAACTTCATATCTCTGCCTGAATATCTACATATTACCCAGCACTAGAGACCCAAATACATACTGGCTCTTCTCCCAGCCTCTGTTGATGCAACCTCTCATTCAATTATTTATGCGATCCATTCCATCAGCCTGTTTTTTCTGTGGTGTTATTGCATGTTCTAACTACATCCAGTGTAGTTTTAGTAACACTTACACAGTAGCAACTTGTCATTTCTCAAAACAAAAAACTGAGATGAGAATAGTTTTCTCTCCAGAAGTGCGCACCAACTCTTAATGTACTTACAATATTGGATCCATGTCATTCATTTTTACCCTCAAAGTCATGCGAGCCACAATTCTTTTTCTGTTATAATGAACAGACTGAGCATGTGCACCATTTGTGCGCTCACTTCTCACCTCACGCTCGAATGCAATACTCCGGCAAGGTGGACACAATCATCTTTCCATTTCTCACATATTGAGCGTACACCCGTGTCACGCCAGGAAATTGACACACTTTGACACTCTTCGCTTCACTGATTGAACTCTAATCGGAGCGCTGCACCTTTCTGTGTTTGAGCCAAATGCATGGCGGGTGTTCTGCAGACATGATCCCATTTTTCTTTACTTTACTGCTGTCCGTGGCAAATTGACAAATATTACCTGGATATCGCATTGCTTTTATCAGTATTCTACTGTATTTACAGCCTTTCCTTGTTTTCTCTATCTTGCTATTGTGCCATCCCTGATCAGTAGAGGCCTGTCACTGGCTCCTGAGAGTCTAGAAGTTTCACAGTTTGCATGCAGCTCCATGTAAAATGTCCAAGCGTGTGTGGGAGACAGTGTGTGGCTTCACAATTCATCGCCTTCTCTCACATTACTTTAATATTCTCCGCCATCCCTCGCCGGCATCAGCACACACTGTGACGCAGAAAGCTAGAATAGAGCCCAGCCGAGAGAAAAATGAGAGACATCTTCGAGCTATTGTTCGCCATGGGGACACGCCATCGCATAGACAGCTGGGAGATGTAATGGTGCAAAGTGAGAGGTAAAAAGGAAACAGCAAAGATGAATTTAGATGAGATGACGACAGCTTTTCTCTTAGATGGTCTGTTTATGTTTGTTAATGCACAGTGATTTGTATTTAGTTAGTGTGATAAATGATTGTGGTGGCGTCTTGGTGTATTCTACCGTGTGCTTTCAAGTCACATTCACATCATATGTTGCATTATATAGTGATAAAATACTGACAGTATTCAGTGGAGAGATGATTTGATGGCGTAGGACAGGGTGTGTGTGGGGGGCACTGTTAAGGGGAGAAAAATTAAGTGTAAGCTTTCAGGAAGATTGTGATAAAGCGTCTTTTTCTTCCCGATTTTGGGCAAAGAGACAGTGTGTAGCCTCAGTTTCCACAAAAGGAGGCATGTAGCTTATCTAAACTACAACTGTTGCTCCCTCACATCAGGCTCTTGCTTTGCTTTGATGTTCATAGTGTTAGTTCCTCCATCCATTTTTTTTTTATTCGTGTTCAGTATGTGTAGAAGGACACTAAGAACATCTCTGTTCTTTTTTTTTTTTCAGACCTCGGCTACAGGCCCAGAGAAAGTTCGCCCAATCCCAGCCCAACTCACCAAGTACTACACCTATCAAAGTGGCAGAACCAGGGAACTTGAACACCAGCCAAGCCACTGTGCCCACCTCATCTCTGTCATCCATCTCCACGTCATCACTGTCCTCCTTCATCCAGGATCTGTCCAGACGGAAGCCCAAGACCGAGGACTTCCTCACATTTCTCTGTCTCAGAGGTAAGAACATGTTTCAAACTTTCAATAGTGTCCTCTAACAGAAACCGTATTATGCTTCACATCTATGGACTGAATACCTGCTCCAAAGTCAGTCAGTTCTTTTCCACGTCATCTCCCCAGGATACAACCCACCCACCCGCCAAAGCAAAGGCTGTCATCAGATAGTTATTCTTCGTCAAAATTGCCAAACCAGCAGGGAACCTGAAGTCACACTTTTGGCCATTTTTTTAAAAAACAAAGCACACTTGACATATTTATGATTGACTTTATTGCTTTGGCTCAATAAAAAAGCAGCAGTGGGGTCATGGTGAGAGCTGAAGCCTCACAGCCATAAGTTTCCAGCCTCACACCCACATGGAAAGGACCTTCTGTCCTCTCTGCATGAAAAGAACCTGGTGTAATGTGGAAGTATTGATAACGTATTCTCATAGCAAAATGTGAATTCAACTGAACACGCATGAGCAAGTGCTTGTGTTGAGCTGACAATTGAACATAACAAAAATGACCCAAAAATTCCAGTTTCCGGGCTTTCCCCTCACTTTATGCTTTAGTTTATAGCTGAATTATAATGCATACAAAAACAAAAACAAATGTATGAAGAGGGGGATCTCGCCAGATGACTGTGAACTTGCCCACGGCTAGTCTTAATCTGTGTCAGTTTACACTTCTCCTCTATCCCTTTAACACCGTGCCTATTGCCTTCCACTGCAGCAGCTGTTCATATCGAACACTGATGCACTTACACACAACACTGATGCTACACGAGTTTGTCATCAATACACAGAACCTTAAGAGTCGACTGCGCTGTAAACACAGACTACAGAGTTGGGCCACTGAGTGTCTGCTGCTCAGCTCTGTCACCTTGTGTTGTTTATTTTAAGTGTCTTCCTCTGTTTGGGATTAGAGCAGGTAGTGGGACATTGACCAGTGGCTCATATAAACACGACCATGACGGACATTTGTGAACGGTTCGGCTTTCTTTACAGTACTGTGGAATCATTCACAACAGGGGACACATTCAGGATGTAATTCTACATTCTATAATGAGATACTGACCTGTGTTCGAACCATAACTTAACACTCCTAGTGTTTTTATTCATGTTGCTCTAATTGATACGATTTTTTTAAGATGATGTGCCCAGTAGCACTCATTGAAACGATATCTTGATTACAGATTCATAACTAATCGATTTGTTTGGAAATAAAACCTGATCAGTGCATCCCTAGTCCCTAGTCCCTGCTTCATGAGATATTTCTAGGGGCAGAGGGTTTCCACACTGTCCGTCAAGCAAGGCTCATATTTTCCTGCTCAGGTCCTCTGCTCAGCTTGGCCTCTCATGCAATCCATGTCTAACAGTGGGAGCATCCCAGAATGTCACAGGCCTTCAGGTTATATACGTCTTCACTGCCTGTGTGCGGTGTCACTCATCTGTCGAGTCTATGGTGTGCCAGGCCCTTGCTGCGTGTATGAATGCATGCAGGAGAAATCCCACTCATGTTATTGGAACTTACTTACATTTCAGTCTTTTTAAGTAGACCAAATATCTCCATTAAGCACCTGAGAGCAAGCAGCCTTTATTCATGTACACCTGTGAGACATCCATGATGTATGTGAGAGCAGTGAACAACGCCTGTCCCATAAAGAAGTGTGACACACTGAACAATCCAAACAAGACAACTACAAAGAAAGAACATTGTGTGTTTAACTGTTTGCAGCTATGTTGCCAGTCAAACCCTAGTTTGACAGACTATGTCAACATTGCGTAAAGGTAAGCCATTGCTTGTCAGCAGTGCTAAAAGAGGACGGAGGTTGAATTCAGATACAAGGGACACTTGGGTCACAAAGTTCTTAGGTTTGACTGAAATGCTCAGAATTCCATGAAACGTAGTTTGTGGTTTGTGTTGTAAATATGGGTGGTGCGTTGTGATGCAGACGACCCGTCAGTCCACAAAATCTCATTCTCACACGTACGCACACACAAGCACAAGCCGCAATGTTTGCTGATCCTATCAAGTAAACATCCACCCATAAGCTTGTACCCATCACTCATTCTAAAGGCCACAAAAGCAAGTTCACAAGTTCAGTCACACAGGCATAAGAAGTAGTGCTCCTGCATCGTTCATCCGGTCGGGAGTTTGGCGATCTCATTATGAGATTGTTGTGGTGATAGTCAATGTGCTGTTGGTGCTGGTTGTTGCTGCGTCCATGCAAGTGTTATTTTTAATTCCTCCTGGGAGGAGAAGTAGAGACTGATGCAACGTGGGAGTAATGGGAGAGAGTTATAAAAAGCAAGATGTCTGTCTACTGTATAGAAGGATGCACTTCACGCACCACCCACATTGTCTAGAGCCATGTTCCAATTTTGTTTTCTTTCCACATACACACACACACACTCAATGGAGCTGAAGCATTCGGTGCTACTTTAACTGTGTACGCAGAGTGGTGTTTATGTGTGGTCCAGGCTTGTTTATATCCGTGGATGAAGATATTTTGGGTGGTAGCCAGACAGTCTGCCTCTGGTCTCGTCTGCCACTGGTAACCTAGATGCTGCTGGTTTGCTTTAGGCAGGGAGGGGGCAGCACTGAGAGGAGCAGGAAGACCTAATGGGTTTAAAGGTTCAGATTTTATCCATGTGTTTAATATCAACAAATCTGTCTACCTGTGTTAACATTTTGATACATGCGACATATGATGCTTTTAAATCATTCTGTCTCCTGGGGGCAGGTTGAATATCTACTTGCAAAATATAGTCTACTATGAAAAAGTCACGATATCATTTATCAAGTAAAATACGGTTTGAGGGCATCACTCGAACTCAATTCTCGTGTGGAATACAGAATTCTAGTTCTTATGTTGGAGGAGCTTTATTTTCAATCCCAATTATTTACTGTGTGTGTGTGAGGAATCCGTTGCTGTCTTCAACTCAACCTCCAGAA
Source organism: Synchiropus splendidus (assembly GCF_027744825.2). Taxonomy (NCBI): domain Eukaryota; kingdom Metazoa; phylum Chordata; class Actinopteri; order Syngnathiformes; family Callionymidae; genus Synchiropus; species Synchiropus splendidus. The sequence continues at coordinate 13,549,434 of NC_071337.1, forward strand.
TAGTCTCTTTTACATTGTCGTGACTTGAGACACTGTGGATACAATAAACACTTCCATTTAGACTCAGACAATTTACTTTCCCCCCTTTCTAACCTTCCTTAAAAACACAACGTGCACCACCACTAGACTCTGTGGTGCCTCCTGATTGACTATTTAAATTCTCTCGATTGTTTCACTTCTTGTTCGAGGGGACAAAAGAAGGGTGGTGGGAGAATGGAGGGCTTATAATTAATCGCCACCCCCCCCACACCCACCCAAGAGCCCAGTTAAAAATGACAATCCTAATAGACTCTTTCAGGGCTAATTATGAATTGTCTGTGGTTGGAATGAGAAGGATGAAAGACTGGAGTAATGAGGGGATTGGGTTAGAGTCCTGGTGGAGGATATTGGTTTGTGTGCGTTACGGTGGTTTGGTTTTTGGTGGTCAAGGTACAGGTTTGCTTATGGTTCTATAGGTCCACCATTTTTTTTTCATGGATTTATTTTTTTAATATGATGTCCATGAAAACAAATTACGGATTCTCAATTTGACAGCGTCTCGGGAGCTTGAGCATATCATAGCTGCAACACAAATGTCTCATGGACATTTCGGTAGAATTAAGGAACTGTGGGAAGAGTACCCATAAGTCCCATGGAAGGGCATGGGAGGCATACAAAGTCCAAACTTTACTAATCTGTGACAGCCTAAACTAAACATTGTCTTGTGTGAGGCAAACCAGGGAGTGTCTTGTTATGAGGCTGCTGTGCTGACTGCTACTTAACCAAGTAAATAATGTTAATGAGTAAAAACTAAACATAGAAATAGACAAGTGTGGTTAAAAAAAGATGTCATGGCTCCACTGCCTGAGCTCCCAAACAAACATATGCCTCTCTTTTCCTGCCTCTGGCTGCCCCTGTGGTCTGTTTGTCATTGGCATGCTGACCCTTGTTCAGGCCTCCAAATTACTGCCGTTTAGCTAATGAAGCGAATCATTAGAGGCTGATTGTGCCGGTGTGTGTTTCACTTGGTGCGGTTGTTATGAGTTTACAACGGCAAATCTGGCATCTCGGCTGGGTTAAAGGATGTTAGTGTGTGTCACTCTGCACACTCCGCATGTGTGGTCAATAAAACCTCAGGCACAGTCCACTGGGTAAGTCACTGAATTGTTTTAGAATACTAGATGTGTCAGTGTGTGTTATCAAAGCAGAGTTACGTGTGAGTCGTAAAGCCACATTTACTGTTGTTAAACACTTTTCCTCAAGGCCTTATTCAGACGTGAAAGCACAGTTTCTGCACAGTGTTTTTTGAACACATTGTTTTCTCTTCCCCGCACCCCGAGGAAACAATTAGAAATTGGCAGAGGAGCTCTGTAAAAACTTGGCTCTCCAGCAAATAAATTTAAGTCTGGCTAAGATTTAGTTTCTCTTGGAGGACCAAGTGTCAAAAAATGCATTCGCTATTTATCTTGATATGACAAATGGTAACTGCAGCATAAATTACTGGGTAATAGTTGCTAATATTCTTCTCTCTATCGATTAAATTTGAAAGTAGTTGGCATTTTTTTAGAACAATTTGTATGTCAGGTTTCTTAATGTTTCACATTACAAGGAAACTACTTCTTTAGCTGAAGTAACTGAATGGACCAGGGGGTTAAAATTAGTGAACAAATTGTACTCATTAGCTGCTGCTCGTAAGAAGTTTGGATCCTAACAAAGAACCGTGAGAAATATACTTCTGGACCATCAGGCACTGCGAGTTGTTCCTGCTTTCCTATTGATTAAACTGTAAAGTCTCACTACAGTGTGACCTCACAACCTTCAAGATGAGATCAGAGCCCTGAGGTTGTACCGTAATGATTGTGATATAAAGCATGTCATTTTTCTAGTCTGTGTCAGGATATATGCTGTAACAGATGTCATATTATCGTACAAAAAGCCATCACAATCCGGTAAGATCCAGTTTCAGAGCAGACCCACAGGCTCACACTCTTCTCAGACTGAGAAGTAAATAAAACTTTCATTACACGCCATCCTGCAAATATTACTGCTCTAAAATTCTGACGTAAATAGTCACACCGTTCCTGTCTGTACTATCTTACTTGTCCAAACTTGTTTGACATATTGTGCGCCCACGTTTCATCTTAAATTGTGTTTGAGTTCTAAAGCAACAGCTGTATCTGGGAAACCCTGAGAGATTGATGTGAAAATTTCAGTTTCCCTGGTTTCTAATTCTGCCTCTTATTATTGAATCAGCTGTGCCTTATACAGTTTATGACAGAACATTATGAGAAATCATAAAGCAGCTTTGGGCTTTTTTATTAAGGTGTGTCTGTATGAAGCCAAGTGTTCTTAGATAGTCAGTGTTCTGGTAACAACACGACTTCCTCGCTTGCATGTTTGGTAAAACAAAAGAGTGGGAGAGCTGGACTTCTCAAAAGATTCTGACCGCGGGGAAAGCTGCAACTGATCTAAAGTGTTTGATATTTGGGGACATGCAGTAAATCAACAAGATGCCAGTAAATGTCATTGTTTGCTTAAGCTGGCAGGGGGTCTCACTCTCTCTTCTTTGTCTTTTGAGCAGTTTGAGTTGTCACAGCAAGTCAGCCTCCCACCTCAGACTATATTGTCTAGCCACACCTTAAAATTGACACTAACCTTAACAGGGTGATCGTAGTTGTACATCAACATAAAATCTGCTTTATTTGGCTGAGAAACTTGTGTAATGACCATCTTGTTGCCTCATGACCACATGGCCTGCAGTGTGTTTTCTCACAGCAGACTGAAATCGCGACTCACCCACATGCATTAAACACCTGCGTCAAGACGCTGTTCGAGTGACCTCATTGGTTTCATTGTGACATCCTCCTTATGTTCAGACTGTTGCAAGCTCACCTTTGTTTATTGTCACTGAATGAAGTTCTATCTCATTAATGTCATCCACCTGAAAAACGAGCTGCTCTTTAATGCATTTGTTTGTTTTGTTTCAGTTAATAATAAGATCCGCTATTCATTGGTCAGTTGGCGGAGTGTCTGAATCTGACACACTGATAACCTGTGTGTTTATTTTTGGGGTAAGATTGTGGCTATGTGAGAACAAAAGAGTGAGGCGTTTCATACTTTCATGTTGGCTAGCAAAATAGTTGTTTTTCTGCAAGCACAGTCAGGGGAGGGAGCATATCTTGTCAATGTGGCCACCTTGTATCATTTTATCTGTGTCTGTCGTATGTGGTTCAGCTTGTTCTTGCTCAACTTTTTGTTCATCTGGTGTTGGTGCCAGACTGCAGACTAGGTAGTTTTGGGACTACTATGTTGGTTCTTGCGTTGTCCCTCCTTTCCTAACTTGTATTGTTGTGTGGCATCTAAAAATCCTTTTTGTTGTGTTATGTTGTTTCCCCCTCTCCTTTTTAGGTGAATAATGTAAAATATCTGAAAACAGTTTTTTTGTTTAACTGGAAATGTGGCTCCTCTTAGGTTCATCAGCCCTGCCCAACAACATGGCTTACTTTGGAAGCTCTCAGGAGGAGGATGACCTGGAGGAAGACCAGGAGGAGGATGTGGAGGAGGTGAAGAATGGAGTTCACTCCCATGGTGCAACCAGCAGCAACCAGGCCTCCGTCTCCTCCTGCCACTCAACACCTCGCAAAGGCAGGATTCCTACCAGGCAGCCACTCAACGGACATGGTAGGGGGCAACTGCTGTGTTTAAGTTTTTGTCTTTTTTGGCTTTGTGGCTGAACGAGTGAGAGGTCATGAAAAGTCGAAATACTGATGATGTGCGGGTGGAACCGCAGGAAGAAGGAGTGATGAGGCACAAGGGGAAGATCAGCAGAGGAGTGAGAGATAATAACAGCGAATACAGAAAAGGGCCGAACTTGAGAACAAGTGTTTTGCGAGTGTGCTCAAGCGTGTGAAATCTCTTAAGATGACACTCTCGTTGGCCGACAGGACCATCGACTGTTTCCACCCCAATTAACACTTAACTTGCTAAGCCCTTACAAGGTGTTTATGCACACGCTGCAACAGCTGGCCACAGTCCTTCACGCATACACTCTCATCATATGCTTGCCACTCTGGGCTCAGAGGCCTGAATGCGCTCACTTGTGTATCATGAAACTGGGGAGCCTCTGTGAGCTAGGCCGCTGTCATAGTCCCAACAGTCGTAAAATCCAGTATGTTTCACAAGAAAAGAAAAATCATCAGGCAAAAGCAACAGTTGAGCCTGTTCTGCTGCTAACATGGTAAATATTGGTGCTTCAGAAAGTTGTGACTAGCACTGTCTGTGTTATTACAGTGTTATTATGTTACATGTTTACACGTAATTGTGCACATGCCTGTAGCGATGGTGGGTTCGGGGGTTGAAGATAGGGTGGCCTTGCTGGTCAGGATCGCCCCATACTGTCTTGTTTTTCTACATTTTTGGCCCTGTTCAGAAGTTCTCCCTCCACAGTAGAGCTCATAGTTATTATTGTTGACGTGACAGTGGTAATCACGTTGGTGAAACTAATCGCTGTATGACCCAGAACACCTGGAGACATGTCAGTGATCCAAAATGGAGTGTGATAAAGTTAACTGAAGGAAAGGAGGGGGCGGGGGATCCACAGCTTTCTCCGACGATGCCGCCAAACTTTAAATTTCAATGGGCACTGTGTTGCAGTTTTGTTTCTGTCTGTGCTGTCAGTATTGACAGTTCAGATACGTCATTTAGATCTGGTACAGGTCTGAACCTGAACCCAGCCTCTGTGCCAGTAGCGAAAGTTACATCAACACCCCGAGTTTTTTACTTTTTTTTACTTTAATTTTTTACTCTTCAGCGCAAGCTTTTTAAAAGAGATACTAAAACGAAAGTTAGACAACCGTGCCAGAGACACGTTCGGAAAAGAATCCATACTAGCCGGAGTTTCACAGCTGATTCCTCCACCCCTCCCGCTCTGACTCCATCTCGCTCCCTTTTAGTCTGCAGAATTGCAGCCAGTAAAGTTCAAAAGGTGAACGTTTTACTCAGCTCTTTACTCTGTCGTCCTATTGAGTGGAATGTGGAGGAGTGAGGAGCCTGGTGGGTATAAAATAGAGACGTGATCGCAGAGAGACAATTTGTAGAGTCGCTGGCTGCAAACTTATGAAGAACTGTGTGTCTGTGGTCCATCCACAACAAACGGAAACTTTTCTCCAGCCTGAGAGTTGTAAAACCAATAAATGTTATAGTACTGTGTGTGTGAGAGAGAGAAAGAGGGAGAGAGCAAGCGAGAGGGAGAGAAATAGAGAGAGTCAAGTCTCCTCTTATCTTCTCCAACAACAGTGTTTGCAAAAGCATCCTGGCGCCGTCACTGTGATATGCTGAATAAATAGATAAGGGGAGAATAAGCAGATATGCACAGCAGAGGACAACACAGACGATAGGGGTTAAGGACAAAAAGATGGATGATTGTTTACTCATACGAAATGGCGACAGTGTTTTTAAGCTCGCTGTTTGATATCTCGCACCTTAACATGGGACAACACACGCTCCTGTATATTTTGTTGTATTACGGCAAGTGTCAAACGTGGCACTTTAATATGCAGCACAGTCAGAGGGAGGTTATATGGGCTTGATGGGAGGAGAAGGGAGGGAGAGTGACGATAGATGGGGGTGTTGATGTAAAGCAAGAACGGTGAAATGGAATTAGAAGAGAGAGGAGTCGTTTTTATTTGGGCGGATACAGCCCTTCGTTGTGAGCTTTTCATCAACACTCAGGCTCTGTTGAGCCACGTGCCATGTTGACGGAGCTAATTTTAACAGATTTTATTGGTCACTCACTCCTGAAGGATCTATTTTTTCATTCAAGGGTTTGAGTACTCCCACTGACTGGAAGCCATAAGTGAACACACATTTGCAGACAGAAAAAGAGCTCGAACAACATGGATCATGGAGGATATTGGAGGCTCTGTTCTTTGCTAGTTGGTCATTATTTCTGTGCATGTTGTTGTATAAAACTGCGCAAAACTCTTAATTGGGACATTTTTCAACTTTGCACAATGATTACTTCAGAACTTTTGGACTCTCATACTGAAATGTCAGCCCCTGGGTGGCCTGAGCACATGGCCTTATTGGACAAGTTGAAGAGGTTTTCATGAAGCCTTCAAAACGTTTTGTGATTGGGAGTCTTTAATGTGAAATCTGTGTATCGCCGTTGTGGATCGATGGCAGATTAGGTATTGTGTGATGGATTCTTAAGCAACAAATGCGCCCCTTAAATTTTTTTCAAACTCTACTGACCGATTTTTCTGTCTTTCAGGCAAGACTTTCTGAGAATTCAGTAAATTGTAGGGTCAGCCATCCTCTTTTATGAGCTATTATTGCTGAATCAGCACTGCAAAAATAGATATGGGAAGAGAATAGTTTTCACTTTTGTTGCAGGAAATATCAACTGTCCACATGACACCAGAAGATTTCTTTATTGTCAAATTTTAAAACAGAACATACAGTTTCATCTGTTTGATGAGTCCAAAAAGGCGTATAAATAGTATCTTCCTAGCTCATGTGAATTAAAGTTCAAACCTTTTCCTTCAATATATGTCAAAATATCCTAACAACTGATCTCTCTGTTTGTCCTGCTCTCCCCTCCAGTTTTCAACAACCATGGAAAAGCAGGAACCAGAGAGAGTCCCAGGCCCAAGGTGGGAGCTCACAGCAGGGATGTTCCTCCTCCGCCGCCCCTGCTGAGGGAGCGCAGCGAGCGGGCAGAAGCTCGGGAGCAAATCAGGTTGCAGCAGGCCTTGGCCAGCAGTCGCCGTACTGCCAATGGGCTGCCACCGAGAAGAGCTGCTGAGGAGCTACGCAAACAGGTAAACCCACAAACACGTGTGTGTTATTTGCAAGTACCCTGAACTGACATATTTTTAAAAGCTGTTCAAGCCTGGGAAGGTGACAGTATTTGTGGCTCAGAGTGTCCAAAAGCTGGTCCTATTTTTATTGTCACGTGTTCTTCTTTTCTTGTCCTTTTTCTGATGTTATCTCTTTAACTTTTAGGTGTGACGTTAGACTGCGCTAGTACGTATTTAACTATGGCACGTGAGCAATGTCCGACTGAACATTTGAGTGGATATTATAACTAGATGTTTTTTTATGCTTCAAGCTTCCTGATATTGTTACAACACAGTGACTTACGATTATAGAATCCATAAACATTCAATGATATATTGCTTCCTCTCTTCTCCTCATCACTTCTCACTCTATTGTGTCTGGGGGAGTAATGATTTTATTTTGGCTGCAGCTATATTTAGTAACTGTGGCGTGGAGCTCTGAAAGCTGCTGAGCGCTCATTGCTGGAATTTTCACAATTTATGCCCGATCAAGGAACCTCAAAGAGTTAAAAGAAAAAAGGCGTGAAAGAAGTTTGCTACTTAGCCGACTGCTTCTTTGATGTGTTCATTTTCAAAGATGTGATAGTGTGTCTTCTGCTAGATTCCGCCTTTTCGCTTTCAACGTCACTCTGTTGTTTGTCGCGCGGTAATTCTCTGCTGATGAAGCGCACTCATGCGTCGGCTTCAGGTTGTTAAAGTGGCTTCAATTGTCCAGGAGGTGCGGCAGTGAATCTCAATGGGAGCGAGTAACTGCCAAGACAAACTTCGGCCTCACTTCCTCATTAGTCTTTGATCCCAGACTCCTTCACGACTCTCTTTCAAATCACTTTTGGCACCCCGTGTGATGCGTTCGCTTCTTTCATGCTCTGCTTTCATTCCACATTCATCCAACCTATTCCTCTTCCTATCTGTTTCACTCATTTTTTGTCTCGGTGCTTTCAAACAGACGGATCCTGCCCTTGACAACATGGCTCCAATCATTCGGAAGGATTAGTGCCCCCCCCCTTCCACTTCCCTCACTCCCCAATTAACATGTACGCGTGTTCAGTGCACGTTTTTTTTTACACACTACCGACTGTGGAAAAAAAAAGAGTCTCAGCCATATAAAAGGTTAAGTGGTTATGTTGCTGTAAAACCAACTCGAGGTTGTGCGTGTAAAGGCGATGGGTGCAACATTATCATAATTCAATTCACTGCGAGTCTAATTTAATAGCGCCGTGTATCAACAAAACACATGCCCCATAACTCGGTCTCGTAATAAAATAATACCTTTCTTCATTTTAATTAAATAACACAAGTGGAGATATCAGCCCGTAGCAGCGGGAAGAAAAGGTGGACTTGTCTTTTTTGTATTTAGTCCCTCTCAATTAACCCCTCGGGCTCTCGTTGTATAGGAATGAAGGGTGAAAGAGAAATTATTGGTGAACACAGTCAGAGTAGTTTGAAGGCAGTAAACACTCTTTTGTTTATCTTGAATGTGTAATTTGTTAAATGCAGCGACCAGTCAGAAGTTAAAGCCACAGGTCAGGAGTGGGAAATGAATTAGGGGGGAAACCCAACTTTTAATTAGAAACTGAACTGTTAAGAGCTGAATGAACATCATGAAAAATAGGAGAAAAATACTAAATAATAAGTGATGAGAAAGTCCCACGGCACATACAGAGAAGCAAGTTGTCTTTGTCAGAGTGTGAGTTCCACACAAAGACAGAACCACATGGGATAAAACTCTCCCTCTTGGAGTGTGTATTCCGTCTTCCTTTTGGGTCTTGGCAACTTTGTCTTCCTCTGCCGGTCTTCTCTTTCTTCTTCTCAGGGACAGCTCTGCGCAGATGTTGCCTGTTAAAAAATCTTCCTGCCAGACCTCAGCTGGGCTATAGCAACACATGATGTCATCTAGACCCACCTCCCTCCTCCATCTCCTCCCACCTTCCTGTTCACGTGCGACCGAAATCCAGTCCAGTTGCTGCTGGCTGCTTCCTCGTCTGTGCTTTTTTTCCTCCTTCCTGTCTTCTTCACTACTTTGTGGTTCTTGCTTTTTTATCGTCTCTGTCTCCACTCCTGTCCTCCACTTCCTTCCGTCTCTCATTGTTACCTTTCATTACTCTCACGCCATCCTGCCGAGCCTTCAGAAGAAAATAATTAGTCATGTCTGTCATAAGTGGAACCTGCGATCTGAGCCCTCTAGTGGCGAACTGTGCTCACTCCATACTGTCTCAGGGATGCTTTGTCAGCAAACATAAGCAAATGTGTCACCGTACATTACATCAGTCTGAAAATCAGTGACCAATGTATGCTTGCTTTAGTATGTAAGGGTTATAATAGTTAGCAAGCTCAGCCTCTCCTCTTTCCACACTCCCTGTTGCTCTGTTTTTCCTTTGTCATGAATGTGTCGGGGGGGCAGTGATTGACGGAGGCTGGGTTAGATTTCAGCCCCCCACCTTATCTTTTAATGGCCTGGTCTTTGTGTCTGCCCTCCGCCACCTGAGACGAACACAACACAATAAATAGACACACACACACACGCACGTACGCGCGCACATCACGCGCACACACAAAGTCCTTTAAAAGGAAACCTGTCAGTGGAGCGGCTGTCACCTCCCTCCTGTGGTGCTCGGCTGTGATTGATAACTCCATCTCTGACATCCTGCATTGCTGTTTTGTTTTGAGGTTCGCTGCCAGGAGGTGGAAAGGACTAATAAGCTTGCTTGAGTCTGTGTAGAATTTTATTTTCCAATTGCAGAATTCATTTATCTTACAAAACATTCAGGAACTTGTCCACCTCAGTGCTGAGCATCTCCTAATGAGCGCTTTATAGTTCTATCACTCCAGGATACGTATACACACTTGGGGTGCGGGGTGGAAGTGAGACTCTCCAGGCAGCAGGGAAAGTGGGCCATGAAAACAAGGAGATGTGGATGGAGGGAAAATGGATATTCTTAGAAATGCATACAGCAGAATGATGTAAAGCAGAAGACTCGGGCTGCTTATCGTCCTTTTGTTCTAGATTGGTGCTTTCGCAACCCTCTTTCTTGAGTTTTCTTTCTTTAATAAATCTGCTGCGGACTTCCTTCTCATTATCCTTATTGTAAAATACAGAAATAACCAGCTCCCACCAGTGTATTTGGGATAAAGTAGAAGAGGGTGAGGTTAGATTATTTATTTATGAGGTTTAACACATTTATAGATTGCGTTGGAGACAAAGTAATGGACGCTCTTCTAACACAGCTCTCCCTTTGGTTTCAGTTTACCAAGGTGAATGGACTGACTCGAGCAGGATCGGCACGAGCTGCCATCAATGCCAAGAAGGACCGTGACTTCCGACTGCCGTCCAAAACTGTGAAGAAGTACACAGCCACTGTGTCCAAGGGCCATGTCACCTACACCAAAGCCAAACAGCGAGAACTGGGCAGGAAAACCAAACTCCACAGCAGCAGCAGACACAACTGCGCCTCGGCGTCAGCGAACAATCACAATCAGCACAGCCAGCCAGCAGCCAGCAGCAGGCTGGCCCACTCAGGAAAAGCAGCGGCAACAGCCCACCACAGCAATGCAAAAACACGCAAACAGGTGCTACTATCTAACGGGCTTCACAATATGACGGCCGGAACCCGCCTCAACGGTCGGCTCAATGGACAGCGGCACAATTCGCTGCCCAAGGACTTTGAGAAGAGACATTTGCAGAATGGTCACGTGGAGTGTTCGGTAAGGGAGGGCCTGCGCAACTCCAAGCGACGGCTGGAGGTCGTGCTGACACCAGTGGGGCCGGGGGCCGCCGAGAAGACCAGTGGCACTGAGGCCAAAAAGGCCAAACTTCTGGCTTTGCCTCTGGAAACACGCAGCAGCAGCAGCAGCAAGAAAGCGCTCCCTCATGAAAAGATTCAGACGCCAACTGCCAAGCCCACCACTCCAATTTGTAATGGACATGTGTCAGAATCGCTCCCCTCTACTCCTAAACTGACTCCATCCTCACTTCCACCCACTCCCCTAAACAAACAACTCCCGCCTTCTTCTACACCAGCAGCCAACACAGCGTCGGTGAACCAGCGACCTAAACGGGCGTCGGCGGGAAAGCTGATGTTGATTCGACAAGCACAGCAGCAGCTGAGCAGGTCACATGGCCGCAGCTCCAGCTCCTCCCCTTCGTCAGGGCAGAATCACGTAAAGACTTCAAGCACTACCTCAAATCCTCATCTGACCTCTGTCACCTCCTCCACCACCTCGTCTCTGCTTCCTTCCGCCAACGGCCCTGGAGAGACCAGACAAGCAGTAGTGCGATCTGCCGAACGCGACAAGGAGTGGGAGCGCGAGAAGGAAATGATGCGTCGGAAGGAGCGTGAGCAGGAGAAGGAGTGGGAGAGGCAGCGGAGCTGGGCAGAAGGCTGGGGCGCTCTTGGGGACGTCCCCATCTTTAGACCGGTGCCCCGGGAGTTCCAGGACCCCCTGGTGTACTTGGATGCAGTGAGGGAACAGGCTGAGGCAGCCGGCATGTGCCGCGTGGTGCCACCTCCAGACTGGCGGCCGGAATGCAAATTGAGCGAAGAGATGCGTTTTGTGACACAGGTTCAGAGAGTGCACATGCTGGGACGGCGCTGGGGCCCCAATGTGCAACGGCTGGCGTGCATCCGCAAACACCTCAAATCTCAGGGCATTACCATGGAGGAGCCACCCGTCATCGGTGAGTCAGCCAAGTCAGCTGCAGAGCGTGTTTGAAAAGTGGCACAAGTTTCACTCAGGATAACAGTTGAGCCACTCACCATGGCCATGCCAGAATAACACCTGCGGTGTCAGACCAAAATGTCTGACCCGGCTTTGGTTTTGGGTTAAATAGGAGACAATACCTACCATTATAATATATGTACATAAGGTAATTAAGTTTTAGCAGAGTAATTCCAGAGCTGTTTATTACCTTTATAAGGTCAATTTCCAATGTGACGCCTTGACCTTAACAGACTTAAGAGTTCCAATAAGTGTTTCTTAATAAGTTCTCAGCTGGGTTTTTCAAGTGGAACATCTGACCCACATCAGATTGTTCCTCTCAGCCCCATACCTCCGCTCCAACTACCATCCCCGCCACCCCAGATGAGCACCACTGTTAAATGACTCAGCTTCCCTGCTCAGGCATGATCGCGATGCACATTGGATATTTCAAATGAGATTAACTTGTTGGAAAAATGTGAAGTTCTCCAGATGCTTGTGGAATTGATTTGATTTTCATCTTCTCACTGTGTGACAAGTGAAAACAAGCAGACTCCTTGTTTGGGAGCCTGTTAGTCAGGTGGTCCGAATATTGTTATTGTTAAACCATGGTGTGCACAGTACTGTCTTATTTAAGATAAGAGTGAGATTAACATGTTAGTCCTAATCGGCCCTGATCTATTAAAAATAAGCTGAATTCCATATGGTGAAGTTTTGCTCTGAGTGACAGCTACTGTGCACAAATGCCTCTATACACCTGAAAGACTCAAGTTACAACTGCATGTATTGAGTTAGCTCTTGAGATTGCTTCACTACTTACACTTGCAGAGGGCATTATAAACAATGGAAAATAAATCACAGTGAGAACTGAACTCTGGAGACTGGAAGTCAGTTTGCTTGTTTCTTCTTACTCAGCGTTGACAGAGTGCATCGACTGAACCCTGCTCTTGTTTTGCTCCTGCCAGGCGGCTGTGAAGTGGACTTGGCTCGTTTTTTCCAGCTCATCAACGATATGGGCGGCATGCAGCAGGTGATGGACCTGAAGAAGTGGACCAAGCTGGCCGACCTTCTGCGCATCCCAAAGTCGGCGCAGGACCGGCTGGCCAAGCTGCAGGAGGCGTACCTCCAGTACCTTCTCTCATATGACTCGCTCAGCGCGGATGAGCGCCTCCGGCTGCAGACCGAGGTACTGCAGGAGAAAAAGCAGCTGGAGTCTCGGCGGGGACCTTTGGAAGGGTTCTTGGACTCCTCAACTCCAAGTGCACTGGCGCTACCCCGCTATGAGCCCAAGAACGGGCTAGTCGGTGGGATAGTGGGAGGGGCACAAGTACCACACCGCACTAACGGAGTCTACCACCGTCTGAAGGAGCTGGAGGCTCAGGTCAAAGCAGGCCGGCGCCGGCTGTTTGCTCAGGAAAAACACGGCAAAGAGGACAAGCAGCATGTGGAGGAGCAGGAGGAGGATGACCAAAGTGTTGTGGGCGACCAACACAAGTGTATTTACAAGGTGAGAATGAAGGCGACTTGTTCCCAGCTGATCCGGCAAATCCAAACTGGTCTGGGAGCGGTTGTGACTTGATATATCCTCTTTGCTCTTCCTGCTTTGTGCTGGTTCTTATCTCACCCTGCCAACCTCGGCCGTGTACAATTGTCAGTCATTTATTGTGAGAAAACATGAGCCCTGTCATGGCGATAAGTAGAAGTTGTTCATCTCCCAACAAAAGCCAACATGCGAATTCCGATTGTTCCAGCAGCGTTGATCAAAAGCTTGTGTTAAGAAAAGACAAGATACACAGACTCTTCTGAGTGTGTGTGTGTGTGAGAGAGAGAGAGGATCCTCCGGTACTTTTTCCACACTGCATATCCTGTGGCTTTTGGATGTTTGTGTGGTGAGCGTGTGTGTGAGTTTTGGCTCATGCTAAAGATGTGTTTCCACCTCTGGCTTCTGCTGGCAGCTGTGTTGATTCTGGCTGGCTGAAATGTAGGTCAAAGAAGAGGAAGCCCCCCGAACCAAACCATCCCTCTGACAATGTCCCACCCTCTTCAAACCCAACCTCCTCCTCCTCCTCCTCCTCCTCCTCCCCGGTCATTTAACCCCTCCAACTCCACACATCTGCCAGAGTGGGATTTGGTCCGGCAGTGTCCATTTTTAAACTCACAGTTCACATGACAGCCATTGAATGGACTGGAAACATCAGATTAACAATTTATTTTTATTTTTATTTATATCAAAAATTGTTAGCTAGCTGTGAACCTGGTTAACGGCTAAATGCAATCTGGTATTTCAATGGTAAATGAATAGCAAGTGGGGCTTTGCCTCTAAATGTTCATGACATTAATATGGAGATTTATAATATATATGGAGGTTTAGGTTGACCTTGGAAATGTGTGTTGATGTGTCATAACAACTCCCATTTGGACTAAAATTGTAGATGAGCTGTCAAGTATCTAGGAAGCACCAGCTAAGATCATAAAAGAGAAACAAAGAGCAGAAGTGACTTAACTGTGTAGTTGTGTGACAGAACTGTGTTGTCACACATTTAAACATTTCTGGTGCAGGTTGTGGTTGTGTCTGTTTGTAACAATGTTGTGATATTTTGTGGCTGAAGGGGAAATCGGTGTCGTTGACGAACTTCTTCAGGATCGCCCGGAACACCATGACTATGTGCTTTAACAAGGAGCCTGGAGCTGCCGAGGTGGAGGTGAGCCTCCTGGTGGTCTTCACCACGAATGATTCATTTCCGCGTCATGTATAATTGACCGTAGTCCCCTGGAAGATGGACGCGTAGCTGGGTATCACTTCTGAATGCCTGGTGTTTTGTCTGCCACAGCAAGAGTACTGGAGGCTTGTGGAGCAGAGAGACAGCCACGTGGCGGTGCATTGTGGGAAGGTGGACACTAGCACTCATGGAAGTGGTTTCCCGACAGGAAAATCAGAGCCATTTTCAAAGTGAGCGCTGCACGTCTATGAATATCAAATGTCAGACCTAAGTGACTCATCTCTACTGTATGTATTCAGACACGGATGGAACCTCACTGTCCTCCCCAATAACTCTGGATCCATCCTGAGACATCTTGGTGCTGTGCCAGGTAAGCGGAGACGTTTTTCAGACAGCGTGTCTGTTTGGGGCATCAAAGCTGCGACGGTGACATAGACGGTCATTTTTCCTGTTGTTTTGATCGTGTCAGAGTGGATATCCTTGGCTGTTTGCTCTCGCATGTCTCCTGCTGAGTGATGCAGACAGACCTTGCAGCTCTAGCTACAAGCATCTGGAATGCATTGCTCGGTTTTAAAACCACGCTCAAAGTTTGTTTCTTTAAGGATGGCAGTTTGTGTTACGGCAGCAAACAAAATTTTACTTCTCAACAAAACATCAATATGTTCCCGCTCGGCTCATCTGTCCTCTTGGTTCCACAGGGGTGACCATTCCCTGGCTAAACATTGGCATGGTCTTTTCTACCTCATGCTGGTCTCGAGACCAAAATCGCCTTCCGTATATTGATTACTTACACACTGGTGCTGACTGCATTTGGTGAGTTGTTGTGTTGTTGTTGTGCGATCGCTGCTGTTCTGCAGAGGGCTAAAGTGTGTGCTGCTGACAGGTATTCTGTCCCTGCTGAGGAGAAGGCTAAACTGGACAAGGTGGTCCACACACTGCTGCAGGCCAATGGGACCCCAGGACTGGAGATGTTAGAGAAAAGCATCATGGTCAGTGACTTTTGTTTTTTATCTTTTGATCTTGTGATTTTCGTCTAAGATCAACGACATTAGCATAAATTGTAAATATGTATTCAGGTTTCAGTGACATCATTTGAATTGTGCAGTCAGACTGCATCAGCATCATTGTCTTATTCAAACAATGAACCTGTCAAACGTCTGATGTAGATCTCTCCGGAGTTGCTGTGTCGCGAGGGTATCAAGGTTTACCGCACCGTCCAGCGGAGCGGTCAGTTCGTGGTCTGCTTCCCCGGTGCCTTCGTCTCCAAAGTTTGCTGCGGCTACAGCGTGTCAGAGACGGTGCACTTCGCCACGCCACACTGGATGAACCTCGGCTATCAAGCAGCAAAGGTCAGTCCACTGCCTTGTCTGGAAGTGCAGGAAGCTTATGAAGCTGCGCAAAACGTAATAAATAATCTAGTTCTGTTTAAGTTATGTTGTGTTTTTTTAAATATCAAAATTAACTTACATTTGATTAATGTACGGTACACTGAGAACATTTCCAAAAGACATGTCCAGTATAAAAATGTTAAAATAATTCATTCAAAATAGTTCAGTCCAGCCAAGAAATTCTGATTCTGTTTTGCCCTTCAGCTGCTGCACCAGGAAATTAATTTATCATTAATTTTAATTATTTTTTAAATCTTTATTCGTTTAAAATAAAACGTTTTCCTTATATTCAGATGTTTTCGGGGCGGCAGGGTCGTTATTTTCAAAGTCTAAAAATGAATTGCTGGTAAATGAGTCACAACACTGACATCTGGCGGACGGCGGTATTAACTACAATAAGGACTCCCACCAGACGACTCTTGATGTGACGTCAATGTTTTGCGCAGGACCTGAAATGTCGGCGTATCGCCAAACCTTTCTCCATGGAGAAGCTACTGTACCAGATTGCCACAGCCGAGTCCAAGCGAGACAACGGTCTCCTCCTCACCACCATCTCCTCCCTCCTCAAAGACCTCAGGTGAGCTGAAAAAGCCATGGTTCTGAGCGTGAGTCCGGTGTTCTGACCCCGTTGTGTTGCGGTCCGCAGGAACATAGAGATGCATCATCGGCAGGAACTTTTCAAAGCGGGTCTGCTCTCCTCCGCCCGCTACGGCACTCACGACAGCAGCCTGGTGCCCAGTGAGGCGCGGAAGAAAGCTCGCGGTAAATGGCTGGCTCTGGAGTCGTCGGAGCGCCGCTGCCAGATCTGCCAGGACCTCTGTTACTTATCCATGGTGAGATCAGGCTGGCCGCCATGGCGCCTGGCATCCAGTGTTCTCACACGTCTGCCTGTCTGTGCTCAGGTGGTCCAGGAGACTGACAACGTGGTCTTCTGTCTGGAGTGCGCCCTGCGCTACGTGGAGAAGCACAAGTCCTGCCGAGGCCTTAAGATGATGTACCGTTACGATGAGGTGAGCCACGTCAGAAGAAAGGTCTTCTGGCTTCCAATGCTTTCTTCGAAGTGACTCTTCTGTGTGTCCCTCTCTCAGGAGCAAATTGACAGCTTGGTGAGGCAGGTGTGTGGGAGAGCCATGGTGAAGAACGGAGGCAGCGGCGGCGCCGTCATCGTAGGAGCGATGGGCGATTCGTGTCACTCCCCCCCACCGCAGAAGCGAGGGCCTCGGAAACGCTCCTCTGTGGAAGTGGCCCTGTCCCGCCTGTCCTCTAGCCACATGCCCAAGGCCGCCGCTGTGTCCTGAGGGAGGCCGCTCACACCCTGCTACATCTATCACCGACCCACCTCCCCCTCCATATTTAAGATGCGTTGGCGAATATTCACCTCCTCCCTTAGCGCGACGCGCTTGTTTACACATTTAAACAAGGTGTCATTTTTGCACTAGTGTGAAAGAAGAATTAGGTCACATGTATTGGGACGCCTCCGAAACACAACACAAAACCTTTTTAAGTTCAGTTTTGCGACCGAGACTGAAGACACGCCTCCTCATCATGTGACAAAGTTGGACTCCCCCCCTCCCACATCCAGTAGTACCCAAAGTCTCTCCCTTGTTCGGGGCATCAGTGAGGGGGGTAAAACTTGAAAGACAGACAATGTTTGTTTATTGTTGGTTGGCGATATTTCCTCACCTTTTCATTTGAAAAGTCTAGCTTTGTTTTGTTTTTTTCAATAGTTTTTCTTTCTGTGTATTTTATTGTTTCGGTGGATCGGTTGGCGTGTGAGTGTCGGCGGAGCGACCTCGCCGCTCGCCTCACTTCCTGGTTGTGTGGAGGCGCTTCCTCCTCTGCTTGCGAGTGAAAACTGTGCCTGATACTTCGCGAGGAGATCCGATTCTTGGTGCTGTTGCTTCCAATTACTGTATAACAACACAAATGTTCAAATCCCGCCTGGCCCCCACCTCACAGGGCGGACTGGCCTCCAGGCTTCTCTGCGTCTTGATGTGCAATCGTGTTAACATTCCATTCTTCCCGCAGTTTCATCTGTACCAGTCAACATGAATTATTCTATTATTATTGTTATTTTTATTATTATTATTTTATGTTGCGTTTTAACTTTTCCTGATGTGTTTAACTGCCAAAGGCTGTTGTATTCACCGGACGGGGGAAAAAAAACATGTTTTTCTGAATGATCAGCCAGGAGCCTGTTGAAGGTGAGAGAGAGCAGGAAG
The DNA here is from genome assembly GCF_027744825.2 of Synchiropus splendidus. NCBI lineage: Eukaryota > Metazoa > Chordata > Actinopteri > Syngnathiformes > Callionymidae > Synchiropus > Synchiropus splendidus. The sequence continues at coordinate 13,567,277 of NC_071337.1, forward strand.
TGAGTTGTGTGCAGGAGCACACATGATCTACCTCTGGACCATGAAGTTGGTGCAAGAGTTTAAAAGACATAAATCCATACTAAGAATGAAAAGTTACATCCGCTAAAGCTTGCTCTTCAAAAAAAGGTTTTGTCAATTTAAAAATTCATCCTCAGCAATTTAGCGAAAGACAGAAGGCTGGATTCAGAACAGCAGATTTCCCGACCGGAAACGCAACACCTGCCTGTGCAGTTATCTCCAGTAGAGCCACTAGTGTGAGTGTCAAATGTGAAATATCAAACCCTCTTACTATCTTTATTTTTTCCATTTCTGTTTTTGAAGAAACATTACGACCACCACCACATTTTTTCTGTACATAATCCTGTAAATGTCTTTAAAATACGAGCCTTTTTGCGGCGTCGAGTGGGAGAGAAGGAAGGATCGGAGAGGAGGATGAAGAAAAAGCCTTACATTACCCTTTCTTCATCCGTGTGAGTGTCACGCTTACAGGGTTGCTCTGCTAAACATGTATAAAATTTGAAGTGCTGCTTAAGAGATAAGATTATGAGTAGCCAACAACTGCCCCCCCTTTCCCCCTTTAACTAGTCTTTCTTTGTTTAGCTTTACTTTTTTAAAGAAAAGGGAAAAAAGTGAGAGATGTTCACACAAAAAAGATGGGTTTTTACATTTTCATTGCTGAAAATTCAACAACAATGTCGTAGCTTCTCATGTTGCACTGAGCTTGTCAGTGGAGACTGTCAAGAGAAATCCACTTTGTCGTCGTCCCTGCAGAAGACTGAACTGTTTTTGGACTATTTAAAGAAACTGAAACGGAATAACAGTGGTTGTCAAGTTTTTATGGCCTTACCATATTTCTCCCTCTTACGTTTTGTTTGTTCAGTTTAGCTCGATTGTTTCCATTTTTCTACAAACGACTTGCTGACAGCGGGATCTCTGGTGACTTTATTTATTAGCGCCGCAGCTCGGCAGCTCTCCCTCCTCATGGAAAGAGTCTCATATTGGTTTTATTGACAGTTTTTTACTTTTGCAGTTTGTACCTGAGGTTTAATAAAAATGTACCGACAAGTCTTTTTTGCATATTTTCCTGAAGCTTCTCAAACTGCTCCCAGATCGATAACATCACACCTACCTTCTGAAGTTGTTTTGTGAAGGTAGACATACATTTTACACTGAGTGAGAGGGAGAGGTTCATAGATGCAGCTGTGACTAGGGAGGATGGTCAAGTTTGGTTGAGGTGGAGGAGACTCTCATGTGGAATTATTACGGTTTGCATGAGATATATTATGATGTTTAAAGGAGTTATACTTCACCAGAGCGGAAATGATGGAACAACCACGGTACGGTGCTAGCGACCGACCGCTTTTTTAATGTTGCGCAGATCAATAGCAGCGTCTTTACTAGGTAACGTGTGAGTGATGTATTCAAGGACAGACGGCGACTTTCAACAGCAACTATCCGGGAGTCGTGAGGAAGGTTGGCCACGCCCCTCTCCAGTAGTTGGTCTCAGCCAACCCAAAGCGAGTCCACCGTCACATGACGGGAGGTACTTCCGTGTTGTCGCGGTGAGCACGTGAGCCAATGTTTTGCCTCTAATAATGACATAATTTCAATTTGAGCGCCAAAGCTGAACAAGAGCAAGTCATTGAAGTGAGTTTTACACACATTTTTATCTCCTCAATTTGTTGTCGGTTGCTATTGAAACGCGACAGAACGTGCGGATGCATTTGTTTAACTAAGAAGTTACAGAACTACAGAAGATATATATATATATATATATATATATATATATATATAGTGCAAATATAAGTGTCCTCCAATTACGACGTTTTAAATTGTAGTACTGGCACATTCGGAATATATGGCACGGTCATTCCTAATGTTATCATATATAATGTGTAATCTTCGGGCAAAGGAAAGTAAAATATTGTTCATAGTGACCTTCATTTTCATATGTATATATTTTTTCCCGGTTGTAATCCATTTTGGGGGGTAAAGACCAAAGAAAGGAGTCTCAGACACCAAGAATGGCTGTTTAATAATCACAATACAGACTCACGTCCACTCGCTCAACCGTCAAGTGTCATTTACGCTCAACTCAACACTGTATTGCTTTTCCTTATTCAGAGAAAACTGACTGCATACACACAGTAAAATCCCCCCCCCCCCTCTCTCAGCCTGAAGGGAACACAGAATCTCACCAGCTCATGGACCAGGAGTGAACGGACATGCTCCTCAATGCTGTTCCTCCCTTTTGATTTGTTCCTGGATGAGTTGTTCTGTTGTGGTGGAGGGAGACATCGAAAACCAACGAGCAGGAGACAGTTGAAGGCAGGAGAAGAAGACTGGGAGGAGTAAAGCTGTCACGTCACATGACTCAAACATTCTGTACAAAAGGTTTTTCTTCCGGTGCGGGATTTGGTCCTTGGTATCCATGGAACATCAGAGCTTGTGCAGCGCGACCCAAGACCCAAGGCTTGCCAGTGGAAAGAGAAACTCAGTGAAACAGGAAATGTAATGGAAAAGAAAAAAAAAAAAAAAAAACATTTTAATGTGTAAAAAATAGAAAACAATTATCAAAATAAATATTTGATGGTAAAAAAAAGGCTTAACCCAAACTATATAAATGTATAATTACATGGGACAATAATAATAACGTAATATCAGTGCAAGTATATGCATGACTAAGCCTCTAATAAATTCATAATGTAATTTGTCTAAAATGCGAAATATCTGCTAAAGGTAGTTCCATTACTGACCAGCAGGGGGTGGTGCGCTGCTGCGCTGGTCTAGTCAAGTCGTCATGTGACTGCCGGAATGGAAAGAAGATGAGCGAAGTCAAAATACCTGTTAATATCGCTGAGAAGACGCACATATTTGCTAGTATATTTGTTATTAGCTGTAGTTGAAGGTTACACTGAACACCAGCGTGCAGTTAAACAAAAGTAGAAAGAATGAAAGAAACATGTTTTGGGCATCAATATAAAAATCTCTTTATGATGAATGTTTTTAGCATGTTTTAGAAATTGTGTTTCAGTGGAAGGTCAAACTCATGTCTGAGGAATGAACAAATTTAAAGAGCATGGCAGTAGTTTCTCTCTCACTGGCTGAATTTGGGGCCGAACTCTAATGGCGCAAGAGTTTGGCAGCTCTGAGGGCCCTCGGGTTCGTCCCCATTCAAACCTTGGGTGGAACCTTCTCACAGTCTCTGCTGCTGGAGTCCACCAGCGCCGTGTCGGGGGTCACGTCCTCCTCGTCCAGGGTCACCACCACAGGAGGTCGCCTCCTCCTTCTCCCCTCCGCTCCGCCACCTCCCTGGTGTTCAGGCTCCTCCTCCTCCTCCTCCTCGTCCTCCCCTCCCTCCGTGTCCTGGCTGGCCGAGTCGGTGCAGGTGGAGGAGAGCGAGGAGAGTTTGTGGCGAAGCTCCGTCTGGGTGGGCACCTGGAGGCTGATTTCGGTGGTGAAGGACTCGACATCGGGACCTGAGGGAACCGTTTTTCATGAGAAATCGTCAACATGAGCAGAGTGTTGGTTTGAAAATGGCGACTCTTAGATGGTGTCTGAGCTGTGAATCTTTATGTGGCTTGTGAGGCACTGGTGCCTGCCCTGGGTGTCGCCCTCCTCTCACCCCAGGTAGCTAGAATAGACTACCTCTTGAGGGAATAGGCAGAGAAACAGGAAGTGACACCTGCCAGCTGCTGCAGCTCTCAGTGCCCCCTGGTGGTGAAATATACAGGGGGTCGCACACCCTTGGTGAGAATGGATTTCTCATCAACTGTGCTGTTACATCAGCAGTCACTTTGATTTGTGCGTTTGCCGACACACTCCAGACGTGGACAGATGTCGCCTCATACCGGAACATGATGCTAATCAATCTCAGGTGTCACTTCGGCTTCGCTCCACCGCACATAAACCAGATGTGAGGCATCATTCTGAAGGACGTTACTTCGTCCAAGCGTGAGATTTATAGACTATTACTCTCCAAAGTTTCCTTCAGAGGGTTTCACCATTTCCCCAAGTTCACAATATGTTTGACTTTCGTGATGAAGTTTGATTGATCTTTTTTTTGCCCTCTGTGTGTCCTACCAGCAACAGGTGAGGCAGCACTGTTGTCTTCTCCACCCGAGTGTAAAAACACATCCAGAGCCTCGTGGTCGGACATGTCCATCAGATCCATCTGCTCCAGCATGTCCACGTTCACCTCCATGGACGACATGCTTCCTATTGGCTCTAGACAAAACACGGGAGAATCACAGAGTTGGACTGGAGAACCAGGTACAGCACTTGCCCTGAAACACAGGCGCCTTGTTTTGTTCCACAACTTCATCACGAGTTTCAAAGCTGGATGGCAGTTGGAATGACAGAGGCCACACAACAAGGGAGCGGAGAAATGCTGCAGATGCAGGTGAGGGAGATATTCAGGGGTGAGAGAAGGAAACGCTCATAGCGTTGTCTTTCTCTTGGGTTCCACTGTCACTGCGCTGGTGTTTAGAATGTGCGTTACAAGATGGAATCTGAAGCAAACTACTCATGCTAATGCTGCTACCGTATTTTCACCACTATTAGGCACTTAAAAGTCTTAAGTCTTCGCCAATATGGACGGTGCGCCTTATGTGTGCACTGAGTGCTGCGCTTGACTGACTGAGAGCGGTTCCAGCCCGCGCGCTGGTTACGTAGTGGAAACGTGGACGTGAAAGGGGAAGTGTGGGCGTGAAAGCAGACGCTAAAGCCACGCCCCCAGGAGGTACCCGGCAGGTATCTGCATCATGCAAAACAATATTGGTTCGGCTAAGAGACACGCCTACGAAGCACAGTTTAAACTGGAATCGAGCTGCTGCTAGAGAATTCAGCTTCAACGAATCCATAGTTCGCAAGCGGAGAAGCAGGAAACCAAGCTACGCCAAGTCAAGAAGACAAACCTGAGTTTCCGCAGAAACAAGGGGAGATGGTCCGAGCTGGAGGACCGACTCGATCAGTGGATTATTGATCAGAGGACAGCTGTGAGAAGCATCTACAGTGACTACGGTGGCGCAGCAACTTCCGGCGGATTACAAGGAAAAGCTGGCCATCTTCCGTTCAAGCGTATCCGGCCCGGCCACATCACCAACATGGACAAGGTGCGACTCACTTTCGACATCCTGCTGAGTCACACTGTCGAAAAGACGGGGACCAGCGCGGTAGCGGTACACACAACAGGGCATGAAAAGTCGGCTTTTAAAGCTGTTGTACCGTTTCGTATCAGTTTTACCATGCCAGAGCTTTATGATCCGGTGCGCCTTATGTATGTGTCAAATACCTAAATAAGACCCGTAACTGAGACTGTGCCTTACAATACGGTGCACCTTATGGTCGTGAAAATACGGTAAATATATGATCCATATTAGCTTTTCCTTGTGACAAAGCCATATGTTATGTTATGTTATGTTATGTTATGTGTATAAAGTGTGTAACAGCATACAGAAGTAACACAAACATACAACTTAGTTAGAGTTTAAGTACAATTTACATCTTCATTGGAGCCAAAAAACGTGATTTTATTTCCTATGTAGAGTTGTTCAGTGATGTACCTAAGTCACCTGCACTTCCTGCTTCTTTTGTCATCGAAACTGCATGAAAACAAATCTCTTTCTCTAGTTTCATCGCTGTTGGTTAACTGTAGGAATTTCAGATCAATATAAAGACGACTGAAAGTGGGTGAACTTGCTCTCTGCAGGTTTAAAAGTGTCTGAGAAGATATTCACATGGTAACAAACAAACTCTTAATGGTTTGGCCTCGTGAGCATGATATCACTGCATGCAGCAACAGCCAGTTAGTACAGTGGCAGCGGTAAATGGACGGGTTATAGGGGGCAGATACTGCATATGAGCACATGAAGACGTGAGCGATGACAGGGCAGCGGGGAGCAGTGAGAGATTACGTCATGGACTACCGTACCTCAAGAGAAAGAGAAGAGCAGAGGAGGGCAGCGTGGAGGGAGACAGTGAGTAAGAAGAAAGAGTGAAGAAAAAGAGGGAGAAAGAAAAACGTTTCTCTCTGTGGAATCATTCAAAACATTCTGACAAAGTGGTTAGGGGAGGAAAGAAACACATTAGAAATGTTGTGGTCAACTTCTCCTGCACAGTCATGGTTTCATGAACAGAAGTGAGAAGATCCCTCTCACATGCAGAAACAGTGCATTCTGTTTTGTGCCTCTGTCTAGTTATAATGGCTTCCCATGTTTTACGCAAGATATGATGTTAACTTCATGTGTGTTAGAATGTGAAAGAACGATGCTCATCCATCTGCATCACTTTCAGTAGTCACCAGCTCCTTTACACAACAGACCATGGAGGTAGATGAAGCGCCACCAGGGATAACTCACTCCACCACTACGCAAACAGACTCTATGGAAAGCCTCCTGCATTTGCATGCAGACACGCCCCTTTTCTAAACACCTCGCTCCAGTCACTTGCTCCGTGGATGGGTTTTTCTCCACCGGCAGCAGGAGCCAGGTTCTCAGGGCTCTCACTGACTTCACCCCACAGGTGTTGTGAAATATTCATGCTCAGTTAAGAAGCTTTTCCGGCAATTCTGTCCTGGATCTTATCGCTTGTGTCCCGAGTCCACAGCGCCACTGAAGTGATCTGGTGCTTCACCAGATGCTAACACTGTTCGTGTTGAAGGAGATGTGCGCTTCACAATACGTCTTCATCACTCATACACACACTTTGCTTTTGTTTTCGACGCTCTGTGAACTTAACATATTTCAGAATGTCTACTCTATAGAGCAGTGGCAGACACTCTGTGCTCCTTAAATCACAGCATTTCAGTCAGGAGAGGGTCACGTGTTTTGTGTTTACAAGTTTCAAAAAGTGCAAAAACAGAAGAAGTTTTTATCAATGGTTTAGTTTGAAGCCACTCTAAATGCTTTGCAGCTAATAGATATATTGACTGTCAGCAGGAATATTAATCTGGCTACACATTAGCAAAGGACTGTGGGGTTGTCAGGCAGCATCAGCCATTTTTGTAGTCGTTTGTTGCTCATCCCATTTTCCCATTTGTTGTTTTTTTTACCTAGCTACTCAATTCAATTGCAAGAGAAAACAAATGACACTCTAGGTCCCCTTTAGTAGGCATGTCTGAGGGACTCTCATGACTCAACATCCTCAAAAATGGCGGTGAACATCTTGCTCCTAAAAGCTTTAAGAGGGTCCATCAGACTGACTCGGAAATGCTCTTTCTTTATCCCCAGTGTGACCTCATCTAAAAGGTTCCCCAGCAGGAGATCTCTGTTTTTGCCTGGAGTTAAGACTATAGCATACACAACACAGAGTGTGTGTGTTTGTGTGTGAGAGAGAGAGAGGGAGCGAGTGGGGGTGTCCAAGCCTCTTGAGACTGGATTGTAATGCCTCAGTGGCTCCTGACATCCGCTGGCCTTCCTCTTTTTCTTGACTGCCTCCTTTCAGTTCATTCTCCATTTCAGACCCTCTCTTGCCTCAGTGGATCCTGATTTATCTCCTCAGCTTCCCAGACGATTTGTAACTGCACGAAGAGTCACAGTGTTTAAACACTGGCTTCATTTTCATATGTGAGTCGCCTGGAATCATTGTGAGAGGCACTTCTGCAGCCATTTGGTTGCCGGTGTCTGTGCGAGGACGGAATGTCATTTTCAAGAGACTTGAAAGAACAGGCTGCTAAAACATTGGTCTGTTACTCACGCTGGAATTTCACCCACCGCTGCTAATACTTCTGCTTTGTCCTGACACAGCTCTACTGACTTTGCAAGTATAGTACTATACTGACTTTGCTACCTGTTTTACTGCTGGATTAACAAGTACTGGTATTACTGACTGTGGTTACATGACGCCTGACTTGGAGGCTTGATCGAGCTATTGCCTTAGCTGCTCAAGGCTCTGCTTGGAACCACAGTCACTGTCTGTCCATACATACGCCCGCTCAGGGACGTGTTAGAGGATGACATTTCTCCTCTGGGTCGGGAACCTCTTGTGCTCTCCTCAAAAGTATTCATCGACGACAAGTGGTTGAGAATATGACAAAGTTGTCTGCAGGCAGTTGGAGCAGGCGCTTTAGTAGTCAGGCCCATTCGTGCCACGGTCGTCTATTATAAACCAATCCAGAGGATTAAGTCAGGAGCTGAATGAGAAAGTCGAGGCTGCGTCTCTGCAGCATTTGTCTCATGACTGATTCAGGCGGTGTGTTTAGCGACAGGTGCTGAGATTGTGGCGTGGCAGAAATTCATTACGTCTCAATCTTCAGAGAGGGAGTCGAAGTGTGAAGATTTGGGTTGATACTATCAGCAGTGAGGGATCAGCTCATTCAGGGTGTCGTCAGCTTTGCATCGGCCGCTTAAGTGTTTTTCACACCTCCGCTGAAACCTCTTAGTATGCTAGCATCTCTGAGGAGCAGCGGCGTACTCAACACGGGTTCGAACTCACCTCGCCTCTCTGTGATCTGGAGGTAACCTGTTGACAGGTACTGCTCCATGTCCTGCTGAAAAGCTTCCTCAAAGAACTTCTGCCGGTCTTTCAGCTTCACCTGGGGATTCGGGGCGCCTCCCTGCTCGGCACCAGGAACTCGCTGTGCGTGCTCCGCGTCCAGCTCCACTGAAACACACAAGCATTTCACTTGTTAACTACATGAATCCCACTCACCAACTACCGAGCTGCCGAACATGATTTCTGATAGTATCTCATGTAGAGTGCGGGATAAGTCATTGTTAAACACCTCTTGGGGGTAGATCTTCTAACAAAGACACAAATTGACCTTGCTGCAGTGCAGTATTTTCTCTCTCCTCCCACAATGTACTATTTAGTCTGTAATATAAATGAACAGAAGCTGCAGCTGCTGTTCCACATACCATCCTCCTGTGCACTTCCTGCATGCAAAACTGCAAGCTTTGCTTGTCGACAGTCTTGATAAATATTTCTGCCGCTCTTCTTCATCCTCGACCGTAGCACAACAATGCGAAGCGAACGGCTCTAAACGCTTGGTCTGAATAAAGAGACCACATACACGAAGCACCCACATTTGAGAAAACCACATCCTCTGCTCACACGATCGGTAGCACACTCGTGTGAAGAGGTTGACAGTAGAAATCAGAGAAATGAAAATATACATTAGCATAGTTTGTTGTTTATGATAGTGACGTCAAACTGAATATAAGACACCAAATCTATATTTCAGGCGTGCAGATGTATATGAGACTCAGTAGCTAACACAACATCAGCAGTCGCAGTTCAGTATTGTTTCAGACGTTTGGGTTTGTTGAGGCTCTTCAAATTACAATTTAGTAATTTGGGTTTGAGTGGTTTCACGAGGTAATCAATTAAATGATGAAAATGTTTGTCTCAAAATCTATCAGAAGGTGAAGCTCTCTGCTTAGTCCAGTGTTTCCAGGGGTCAGAACAGAAAAGACTCAACTGCTAGAATAAAGTGGTGCAGACTATGAAGTGACGTCAGCAGTACGCCGTCCATTTTGATGCTTGTTGCTTAAGCATACTTTTGCCATGTTTAAAGCTTTTATTTTATTTTATTTCATTCCCTTCATGGGGCCACAAAGGGTCTCCCCTAGCTCCTATAACCAGTCTGTGGTCCAGATCAGCCGTGTAGCATTGTATGTTTTTGGACTGCCTCAGGAAACTGTTGTACCTGGAGGGACTCACACAAGCACAGACAGAATGGGGGGAAAAAAAACAACACACAAAGGAACACAAGTTCAGCTCCTAAGATGGAATCGAACCATCAACCATGACATTTAATCCACCATTTTCACAGCGACACCAACAGGTCAGGAGCTAGGATGCAACCGGCAAGCTCTCACTCATAGGCTGACCACTCTGCCACATGAGCGGAGTCACTCATGTACAGTTACACCCTCAGAATATTCACAAGATGAATCTAATTCCAGCACTAGCTAGCAAGACGACCCTCACACAAAAACAGCGTGAAACAATGAACTCCCACCGGAGACCTGTCATGATGTAGGTACCACCAAGAGCGTTCAGAGACCGGGAGAAGAAAAGATCTGTCGTTTCTCTCCAAGAGTCTGATTTATCTTCCTCATCTGACGTGTCGTCTTATACCTCCCCAACACTCCCTCATCTTTCCCTTTCATCTCTCTCTCTCATCTCCTTCCTCCCCTCGGTGATCGCTCTATTACATTAGTGGACTGAGACAAGATTCCTTGTTGGATTGGTTGATGAAAGAAGGAGGAAGGAAACGGTCCTAAGTTAACCTCATGGCGAAGAAGAAGAACAAAGATACGCGTGATTCTGTGGAATGAAACACAGTAAATTTTAACGCCATGATGAATGGTCCTTTTTCAGTTGTGGCTATGATCTTCACCTGGGGGTCAGTTTGTCTTTGTTCTTGAATGTTTTCCTTTTTCCCCATTTATTTGTTTTTTTTCTAGTTAAAGAATTGAGCTAAATTAATTTACTCCAATTCATGGTCAGTCATTATTAACAGTTCTGATGTGGAGTTGCAAAAAAAACGAGCAAAAATATTTATCCAAAAAGAATACTGTGTGTGTATTGTTATACTGTGTCTGAGGGAACGGCCATGATGAATTTGCCGATGAAAATGCAACGCTAACTACGAAACAGTGAACTTGTGTTGGCAGCATGGTGTGTTTGTACAAAGAAACTATATTAAATGATGTCAGCATTTTATCACCCGTCAAGTCAATTTTAGAACAAAAGTGCCTTATTTAATAGAAACATAGCGCAGCATTTTGTTATAAATGTTCAGAATCTTGCGTGAAAAAATAGACAATCAGTCTATATCACTACAACATTTGTCAATGTGGCAAAATGTCATACATTTGAAACATGATAAATAAAAACAAATATTTTTGAGCTTAATACATAAATTTAAAAAAAATAAAAATGCTTCTCTCTGAACACACTGAGCCGCTTAGTCATGATATTTAACAAGGGACAACGCGCTTGTCTTTCAAAGACAGCAGTTTATCTTCCCATGTTTTGAGTTGAGTTACCGACCATCTGCAAAAAGCACTGTAGGAACTCTTAAAGCTCTTCCCACTGCCTGAGACAACCAGGATTTTAAGAACCTGCATTTGTTGCCTAAAATATGACTTTTTTTTTTTTTTTTTACCTTGGAAAGATTTCACCCTCTGAAGACTAAATGAGGTCATTAAGAAGCTTCAGCTTGAGCTTCTTATCTCCTCAGCCATTCTTTGACTTAAAACGATCCGCTATATAACCTTCCTTTTTCACGCAGCATCTTTCTTCTCGCCTTCCTCCCACTTCCTTCCCCACCATCTTCCTGTGACACGTGTTACTGTATCTACGGGCGCTATTTTTAGCTTGTATTTAGCGCGCAGGATTACGTTTTTGCTGATGACTTCAGTGTGGAGTCATTAAGTTCACAAAATGATGCTCTCTGCAGATGGTCTTCCATCGAGCAGAAGAAGATTTGCACAGGCGTGTTGGCATCCTCACAATGTAGTAAATTGAAAATACACACAAGATTCATGCCACAAGTACACAGCTGCTGGTGAGTCACAGGTGCGAGAATGGAGCGTTACACTTGTCTCAGCCAATTCTTTTTTTTTTTTTTATAAAAAAACAAATGTGGATAATCATGTGTTTCACAAGACTGTGATCTATCTGTGTTTGCTTCCACAATCTTGACACCAGTCCTTTCACGTCCTGCGAGGTTTGCCAGGACTAACACACACAGTGAATTTGCTCAGCTCTGGTCCTCGACTGCAAGCGACCCACAATCCCACAGGGAAAAGATGAGAACAAATAATATTACATAACCTTGTTCTGCCTGTTCAGGTGGCTATTTGTGCTGCTGGATCGATGTGAAATGAGACTTTCACATGTGTAATTACAGCACAGAGGCAGATGCAGGAAGCAGAAGTCGCAGGAAAGGGCTGGTTCAGTGTGGTGGGGTCTATGTGTCAGTGTTGGTGGTTAGGTTTGTGACTGTACAGTTGAACCGACAAACTCAACACACAATGTTTGATGGATGTATTCACTGTATGATAAATGCCTCCCAAAAGAAACACCAAACACTGGTTAAGATGTCCCTGCTTTTGACGTTGGACTTCATTATGTCCAATAATGTGACCAACACTGGATCTAACAAGCCTGAAAGAAAGCAGCTCTTAACGCAGACAAACCTCCTTATTAACACCCAAACACCACATCTCATTACAGCGCTTACATCACACACTCTCTACAAACAGATGAAACGCTCGATATCTCGTGTGCGATAGCGCTTTGTTCTCCTCGTCACTTTAAATGAGCTGTCGAGTCTCCGACAGAATGTGTCCGTTGGCTTATGAGCACCTCATATTTCATCCTCACGCAGCCGTGTTCGGACCAGGAGGAGCGGCTCGACAGAGGAGAGAGCTCCTTCTATTCCAGCACCGCTCACTGAGCCGTGGTATTTTTAGATGCTCACTACACCTCACAAGTGCTAAGGTTTGCAGCCACCGGCGTCACAACAACAATGGCACAATCACTTCTGCCTGGATGCTACACATGGAGTCAACTGGAAAAGACGACAACGCAAAGTGACACAGGATCGGGGGGTGCCGTGTTTCACTGGCACTCTATGGAATATTGCAGATCACGCTCTGATGACCAGGTGCACTACTAAAAATAAAGCAGGAGTGTGTGGCTAAACTTGGAGCTTGACTGCAGACCTTCATTCCCTTATGCACTGAAATAGACAACAGAAGGAGGAACCATCAATCGGTCGGTTAAAGGTGATTTCAGGACGGCGCTAGGCGTCGTCTCCACGTCTGCATCATCGTGCCCATGGCAGCGTGATCCCACGTGATGAGTTGTGTAAGTTGGTACCAGGTTTTTTTATGATAAAGACGGAGCTCAGTGTGTCTTCTTGACTTGAAATGTGTGAAGTGGTCACGTTCAAGTGGAGTGGAAACTTCCAATTTGGTAACAAAGGAGCATTTTTATAAGCTGCAAGTTTTAAATTCATTATTTGAAACTGACTGCCGCGAGAAACTCTGCACGTTATGCCTCGGCCAGGTCTTTCGTCCACACAGATCCAGAGTTTTCAGTCACTGTATCTTACTACTACTTTTTGAAACTAGGGCTGTGTCCCATTTCTCACCCTAACACTCGTTTTTGACCCTAACACTGGGTCTTGCGTGTTCACGTGTAAGTGTAGTGTGTCCCAAATCTCCCAAGACCAAGGGCACTCGCCGTTCACCACTTGAAATGATCCCTTCGAATCGAAGAAGATCCTGAGCTGACTTGAAACCAAGTGGGAATATGAAGTGTGGATAGACAACAGGGATGTTTTAGTACCTTCGAAACGGATCTATCACCACAACATAGCGGCTTCGCTGCTGCAATTTCTTCTCTGTTGGTTCACCAAACCAAGTGCCAAGCCGATGCAAGAGGTTGCAAAAACGTTGGGGCTGGCATGTCCAAAACGTCTCCAACACTCGATACACAGGACACAAAACACGTTGTCTTTACGCGTGGCGTCATGAAGTTTTGTCCCAATTCTCAGGGACGTCAATCACTTCACTTCGTCGTCGGAGGGCGGTTGATAGTGGAGAGCACTCAAAACCAAGTGCTAGTGTTAGGGTGACAAATGGGACACAGCCTAGGTCCCGGAGTGAATACATTTCAACACTCCTAATCCATGTCTCTGTATTGAAAACAATGATGACCCGGCCCCGTCTGATTCAGTGCCAGCGAAGAAGACAGTAATATACATTCAGCAACAACTGCTCTGGTTATTGTTTACATTAACAGGAAATCTTCAACTGCTCATTGTCATGAGCAGCTTGTTTGTTGCCAGAACACTGCAGTGCCTCTACAGTCCAAGTATATGTACTACATCGACACAACCGCTTCGTTTTTACAGAGCACAGGCACGGAAAATGTTCGGATAGGAAAATGTGCAGCTCCGCATGGATGTAGCCATAATCCCACAGTAGTAAGGCTTGAAGTGGGCTTTTGCAGCCAATGTTGGCGCAGTCAGCAATTTGTCCTACTTCGTTTCATGTTGATGTATTCCAAAAGAAGCAAATGTTTCTCCTCCCGTGACATTTCTGAACGTTTACAATAATGGTGGGGATGAAGATGAGGGTCGACAAGGGGTCAAGACGTCAGTCAAGTTTATGATCACATGATTAATTTGACTCAAAAACACATTAGTGCAGTAGAGATTCACTTTGTCCTCCCCGACTGCCCAACATTCATTGGCAGAGATGCTTCACTGAGGCGCCAACAATCCACTCCCTGGACTCAATTTACTGATCATCACATTTGAAGCCTTTTCACCATTTTTCATGGAGTACTTGAGGGACGAAATGTTGCCCTGTTTGCTGGGTCTCTCAAGTGATGAGTGCAGGGCTGTGAAACAAATATGGGGGAGCTTGATTCCTCCACCAGCGCAGCTGATGGTAATGGTGCAATTGTTCATAAGTGCAGGTGTTTTCACACTCGTGTCCAGTTTTAAATAAGCATTTCTTTTCCAAACATCACCACACCAGATACTCAGAAATAGATAGATACAGCAGAAATGGGATCACAGCAACTGGTGATGAAAATGCTACCAATGTGAAACCACCTGGTGATGATCGATGATGAGCTCCAGTTTGGGAAGTCTGTGGCAAAACATTTTCATCAGGTGTAGGGGACAAATCCGCGCTTCAGGTTGGTTATCTGCCTTCACACGTCAATGCATCCGTTTGGACCGCTCTAATCCAGACACAAGACTACATAACATTGGTATCGTGACTTTTTAAAGTGATTTGAAAGCTGACACCCCAAGTTAAGTTCAGCTATTTGGAGGACCTGTCTGTAATGGCGGCCCATCAAAGGTTAGCACCGTTTAATAGCCCCCTTAGTTCAATTGTTCCTCGAGGCTGCGGAACTGTAAAACCCTTCAGAATTCATTCACATACACATTGAGTTGATTTTGTCTCTTTAGTCACTTGGATTCTAATCTGACGGGACTGGGATCAGAAAAAAATATATCTTCCAAACAATCATGAGACGTTTCCTACTTAAACAAAGCGAAATATCACTGTGACAGAGAGATTTGCGTCATCTCTCCAGAAGCTGCAGGACGTGAGGCTTTGTTTGTCGTGAGGTAAATGAGTTCAAAATCAAAACATTTTGTAAATAGCTGGCCCCAAGCAACAACCAAGGATGACTGCAGCAGTAAATGTACTCAACGGATGAAGCCTATTTTTGACTTTTTTTTTTTTCAGCATAAAGGCAGCTGACATTTACAACATTTCCATAGCTGCCAGGCATGTGGCATTTCAGAGCCAGCGCGATCAGGTACGTGTATGTATGTCAGCGTGCAACTTGTGATGATGCAGAATCACAGAGATTCCACCAGCAGGGGCACCGCGGATGCCAGAGGTCACAGAAGACAAGGACGTGGGAATCAAGCGTGTAGTTGATGGTTAACACATTTTACTATAGGTAAAAAGACTCTAATGGTTGTTCCTACAAAGGGTCAATCGCAAGAAATTGCCAGTGTGTTGTTAGTCTGGAACTTAAAGCCCATAATAGTCCTGGCGTTCTTGTAGACTAAACTACAACACTGTTGAGGGAAACACCTCTAGTCAGCCAAGATGGTTCATCCCGAAGATTAATGCCCCGTTTGTCTTAAGCATTAACCAAATGAATCTGAAAATGTTTTGCATTACAATTTAAGACATGTTAAACATGGTTTTAATATGGTTTTCAATTCAATATGGGGTCAGCGAGCACGACAAAGCTTTGTGAAACGTCAGCAGTTTCACCCCCCAAAACTTTCTTATATGTACATAAGTTGGATGATGTATGGTTCCGTCCTTGGAGAGACATCTGTGAAATTAAAGTAGAGCCTGTGTGACTTGCACCCTCACACAACCTTGAATGTAATGTTGCAGTCTAATGTAGCTTGTATCCTTGGACTGGACCCCGCAATGAAAGACATCACCTGTCACCAACTGCAGGCTCCATCTAGCTATAGAGTTAGAGGGCGCTGTTGTGCGAAGGACTTTGATATATGAATCGAAATCAATGTAACAGAAATGCAAATAAATGTCAGAAATATATGTAAATAATACTCATCTCTTTTGAATAGGAAAGACATTAAGGGGTGCACCATAATCCTGAGGAAAATATGTAAAATGAAAATTGAAAACTAATGTAAATGAACACCAAACTATGATGAATATTTCTTTGTTCTTGAGGAGAAAAAAAAATCTTCAAGAACCAACCTTGTTTGACATTTATTTATTTTACGGTTTGACTACCGTGAAGTCATTTAACAATGCAACGGCTTCATTTTACACTCTAATTCAGGCCAACAAAAACAATCACAGCAGCATTTAATGTGTCTGACAGAGCGATAAAGAAGGGGGGAAAAAAACAACAAACTATTTGCCCGTGTTCTCATCAGGCCCTGCCAAATAAATCAGTATTCACCCATTAGGTGGCGAGCAACTGAGGAATTGAAAAGCCTGCAGTCATCCACCAGCCACGCTTCACCTCCTGTGTACTGAGCTCGACTGCGTGGAAAATGGCAAGAAAGAGAAGCGGCTGCTCAGGTCATGAATTCAAACCAGTGCAGGCAGTTTTTAGGGAGAGCTTCTAACAGGTTCATTGCTTCCTCGAAGGTAGCGTCACCCACGCTGATAAAGACGGTGTCCTGGGTAATGACAATGAGTCGGGTAATGACTCTCCCCCCCTGAATGAGGTGATTTTCCCTATCAGATCCTCGCTGCTGAGGGAGACGCTCAGATCCCCAGACAAACTCAGACTGAAAAACAAACTGAAACCTTCAAAAAACAACTTGTAGCACGACTTCCTCTGGGGAGGAGTGGAAAACAGGCTGCGCTCCAGCCCTCTGGCAACCGTGTGATCTCGCCAAAGCCACTCGTAATAAGACGTTTTGTAGGTGTTTTTCCCCTAGATGAACACAGTGCATGTGCAAGATTAGATCCTGGATAAAATAGTTCAGTCAGGTTCAATAATAGTAATAAAAAGATCAAAATAATACTCAGTTCTCATAGACTGAACTTTTTTTATACATTAATATATGTTTTATTTCCAGAATTGTTCCAAATAAATCTAAATAGCATATATAACATCAGTAATGGTCACAGAAAGATGTCAGAAATCTGTTAAAAAAACACAAGCTGTTCATTGTTGAAATAGTTTTTTCCTCACACACCTCTGTATTAAACGTGACCTGACATATGCTGGAGCCAGAGCCTGCTGATCATCACCAGCTCCAACAACAACACAACACCCTCACGCTCTCTTCGATCAATCTTTCATCAGTCTCGTCTGGAGCCTGAACACATCAGCTGCTGCGTTCGGGGTCCACCAGTTTGTTGGTGCCGATCAATGATTGATTATTTTACAGTGCTGATGTGGACTTGAATTCTCAAACAGATGCAGAGTTTAATATGGTTGTAGGGAGAGTACTGAATGAGTATCTCAGGAACTACACTACGAGTTGAGATGAGACAAGGTGGAGTCGGACGATGGCTTCTTCCTGCTGGACCCCTGTGTTTCACTTGGTTTTAGAATTGGTCATGAAGTGCAGAACATATCTCAAGTACCACTAAGTTTTGTGGGGCACCAGTAGAGTTTAGTACAGTGGGCTTGAAATGAGATAATATGCGAATGTGTGAACAACGCCAAAAGTTCTCCCAGAGAGTCATCGCTGAGAATCATGGACACAGACTTGAAGATCCTAAATACAGTCATGTATTCTTGTCTACAAAGTCCAGGCGTGATTCGCTAAAGACTATGCAGAGCATTAAAGCTAATGGTTCTATGGAAGGGTGACGGGTGGGTTGTTGTGGAGGAGGAGGAGGAGCAGTGACAGGAGAGTTTCTGCCCCATTTGTTCAGTGGCTGTGCATCCTCTGGGACAATCGGATCACTGGAATGTGGTGAGAAGGAGGAAGGAGAGGAGGGTAAGTCCATCAGTGAAAGAGTGCGATCACCTATGGAGGGGATGGTGTCAGGTAGACGTGGAAGAATCTAGTCCAAGAGAGAGTGAGGCAGACGGTAAATAGGCCTCAACCAATATGACCAAGTCAAAACAAAAGGAGAAAATGTCAGATGCTTCTTGCTGATATTCTAATGTTGATCATATTGGAGGAACTACAAGTGCCACTAAGCCCCACCTTTTTTGACTCTGAAGTCCATTCCTTTTCTGAAAACTCTGCTGCGAGCCAACTGTGCTCTTCACATCAGCAGCGGGGACTTAATATTTTAAGAGGTGTTTGTTCAACAGCGACGCTCGACTTCGCTCCTCTGTCACTGAGGATTCTTTGCAGCTCTCTTGCTGCTCCTCCTCCCTGCAGAGAGAGTGCCCCGCTGTTAGACCCAGCATGAATTGTTAAAAAGATAATCCCAGCCAGAGGAGAGAGTATTATAAAGAGCATCAAAGGTAAAATGACACAAAAGAGAATCGCAGGGCGGCAGGCTCTGGGGTGCCACGCAACATGGGAGAACATCAAGGCACGTGCTGTATGTTAGTGTAAACCTTCATCTTTGCCCTTCAAGCCATTAAAGAACAATTTCATTTATTTTTTTCTAATGAAAAAACAGAATTTAATCAACCAGTTTTGATGTAAATATAAAGATTAATATTAGTTTAGAAGAATTATTCATGGTTAAAACACTGTTGTACATCTCTTTTACCTACCTACTACCTGCTTTTTAAATATTACTTAAAAGAAAAAATGAAATCTCTTTAATGTACATTCTTCAATTCGACAGTTTGTGCCTGAGTCAAAGAGTTGGGGGACATTATTGAGAAAGTCCCATTCTAAACAACTAGGAATGCCCAAAACGTTTGGTGGCCAAATACCAAATGCATAGCCAGCCAAAAAAAAAGCAAGATTCGGCTTCAGTGGCGAACAGTCACTGAATACAAATAGTGCCTGTGACGTGATCATACACCGTGGAAAGTGTGCTCCACACTCTGCATACAGTGTCGACGTTTTGGGATATTTAAAAGTGTTGGAGGTGGAGAATAGAATTGCAGTTTGCAACAAGTGTTTAACCAATCTATCTGAAGTCTTATGTTTATACTATTGAGCTGTTCACTGTGGCTAAGCAGACATTTTTATCATTTATATTTCCATTTATTTTTGAAAAGCAAAGGCTCTTATGTCATACATAATATTCTCTAAAATGTTCTATAGAGATGCCTTCTAGACTATGCAATATTAAATATTAAATTAAAATGGGATTAGCACGTTTGTTATTCTGCATTCGCCCAAACATTTTAAATTTAATTCGGCTTTGCATCCCTATAGACAACCACTCACACACACATTCTTTATGGTCCTCCTTAATGGTCTACCTTAAAAGGCGGAGTCAACAGACTGTTGACAAAAACACCTCTACACTGGGAAAATACCAGCATACCAGGTGCTGCTAAAGTGCGAGGGAGAACCCTGGGTAAAACATGTGACACCTGGAATAAAACAATGTCCTGAGTGGCTCGACAGTTTCACAGCTTGTGTTCATTTCTTCGGGTCTTCATCATCATGTGTTACGTATCATCTCTGGAGGACACGCTTGATTGGTGGCCCAGAGCGAGTCTCTATTGTTATTCCATCTGTTGTTTTGCCGTGTTGGACGTCCAGCTGGTCACCTGGTGCACAGCGGGATCACCCTTCACACCTCAACGCAGCCTGGGCTGTCTTCTTGTCTCGTCCTTCTCCGCGCGCAGAATTCACGTTTCAGTATTTGTGCTCCTTTTCCAGACCGATCGATGAATCGATAGATAAACAGACAGACAGAAGGACAACAAACTCTTAGAAAAAACAAAGTCTTGCTGCCAGTAAGCACTGACCGCTCAACCGTGGACTTAATTAAAGTCTGACCACAGCCTCGCTTCTTCCTCGCCGTTCCTTTTCCAATTCCCTCTTGAGTGGGAGGAGTGGGTGAAAAAAAGATAACCCACCTGCTGGGGTACATCACACAGGGATGGAAATGTGTTTTTGAAACCATCTGCGACCAGGATTGGAGCCAGAATGTTTTTTGCTCAAAGAAAATTTGTGCTTAATCGAATTTCCTCCTTGTAATATTGTTCTGCTGGGCCATTTTCTCCTCAGTTTTAAAGAATGTCAACCGGTCTGCCACTGTTCATGAAGCGTCGTCTCCACTGAGATAAACCATGTGACAGCTAACATCACATGCCCCCCACATTCTCCTAATAACAATGATTTGGAACCGTGCCTTTGTACTTAAATCAGCAGAGCTGCTTCCTGCTGGTGGAGATAAAGAAGTGGCTCACAGTGGAAAATCTAGTTGTTCTGGATCAGTTGTAACAAGTAATTGCCATGTGAAGGTGATGCAGAGAGGCCTCTGTACAATCTTAGATTTAAATGGAACAAGTCCTCGGCATGGAAGAGCAAACCCACAACTTCAGCCGTGATCATCTGGGTTCACTTTCATGGTTCACAGTTCACTGAAATCCTTTGTGTTTTTCGCAGGAAAGACAGTACAGGGCAAACCAGGACAACCACGTCTGACTCTTCATGATCGCAACACGTTAAATCAATCTGATGCTTTCAGTGAAAAGCAACGTGAAACAGATCCTCCAGATACAGTGGTGCCTTGGTTTTCAAACGTCCCGGAATTCGAAGAAATCTGAGATCGAACAAAAATTTCGAGTTTTTTTTGCTTCTGATTTCGAACGAAAATCCAGAACTCGAACGCCCCTGAAAAAAGTCAGAAAAAATAACATGCGCGGGCCGATCAGCTGACCCACGACATGCTTTGTTGTTGTGTATAGCACAGCCTCTGTATGCAGACGTAGCTACATTTACTGACTGTTTTTTCTTCATATTGAGGTGTAAAACCTTTCCTGTCTCCGCACTGGACCGTGGTAGAGTGTCACAGGGGAGGTGCTCGCTCTCCACACCTCCGAGGCTGGAGCGCTCACTCCAGGGTTTAATGTCCTGTTGTGGGCTGGAGCTGGGACAGGGATGAGGCGAGTCTGGGACAGAGCGTTACTTGGTTTATGACTTTGTCACAGCCAAACTGCACAGAAGCGCACATTCAGAGCTGGACACGCACCGGGCACCTCTTCACTTCTGGAGAGACGTCACTCACTCGGCAACCCCTCCCACATGCAGCGGCCACACACATAGAGGAACAGCGCACCTGCAGCAGACACTCTACATTCACTCCTACAAAAGACTATTTTAAGGCTTGGAACACATCTTTTCTTTTTCCATTCATTGTAATGGGAAAAAATGAAATAATTGATTCAGATTTCGAACAAATCGCTTCTCGAACGGCCGTCTGGAACGGATTGTGGTCGAGAACCGAGGTCCCACTGTATTTGGTTTTTGTGTGATCATCCAAAACCTCAATAACATTTTCATCCTCACCATCCACATAAGGGAACCCACTAAACCAATGCACCTTCCTCCGCACCATCGCCAATTCAAAGAGTTGATAACCTGGTGTCTCCATGACGCTCTTCAATCATCTGTGAGTTTCTTTCTATAAAACACGTACCCCAAAACACTTAACTTGCTCCGCCATAGTCATTCTAGGTCAGTTGTTTTTCTCTTTGACTCTTTTGGCAACTTCTATTGCGCCCATATTTTTGCATCTCTGCTCTCCGGCATTCTCTTTCTTCCTTCCAGCAGAATTCTGGTTTCAACCGTTTCTCCCTAGTCGACTCCTTTTCACTTGACAGTGTTTTTGTTATGAAGTAAGAAACTGCATATTCATGTTGGGCAACAAACAGACCCTGCCAGCTAAGTGCACTGGAAAGACAGAGAGAAAAGAGGGTTTGACAACTGTCCAGAGCTGTACTCTGCATTCTGCTCGGCACAGCTCATTCGACTCCACAATTCTGTTGAGGTTTTGCACCAAAACAAACTCGTCATTTTTGTGGCTGGGATACGCTGTGACAGAACAGAAGGGGCTTTGCTTATTGGGAAGAATGGCCAGCTTTTAATGTTTGCTTTTTATCTTGTTGAATCACTGTTATTCATTGTAAAGACTAAATAACATGAGCGGCATCATTGAGCAGTTGGAGCCATTTGTTTCATCCAGTGCCCTTGGAGGAGCCTGCAGTTTAAAATAGGTCGGTGACCATGACTTTGAGGCTTTAAGTGGAGCGCCTTGACTTAGATTTGGATCTTTCGTCTTCATTCAATTAACCCCCCACACCAAAGGCCTGACTTAAATCATCTCAGCAGCCCTTGCTTTAACATAAACCCCATAAGACGTTGCAGTGTTGGTACAGTATATAGTAGTATGTAAAAATAAACACGTCTATATCACGATGTGTCTATGACTTTATACAACAAAGAGAATATTTTTTGTCTTTCTTGGAAATCAGAGTTGTGAATGACCTCACAGTTGAATTCAGTGTTTTATTTACCAAAATTTGGAAACCATGCTAGCGATGTGCAATTCAAATACGGTGGTACCTCGGTGATCGACCACAATCCGTTCCAGACAGCCGTTCAAGAAGCGATAGGTTTGAAACCTGAATCGATTTTTCCCATTACAATGAATGGAAAAAGAAATAATGCGTTCCAAGCCTTAAAATAGTCTTTTGTAGGAGTGAATGTAGAGTGTCTGCTGCAGGTGCGCTGTTCCTCTATGTGTGTGGCCGCTGCATGTGGGAGGGGTTGCCGAGTGAGTGACGTCTCTCCAGAAGTGAAGAGGTGCCCGGTGCGTGTCCAGCTCTGAATGTGCGCTTCTGTGCAGTTTGGCTGTGACAAAGTCATAAACCAAGTAACGCTCTGTCCCAGACTCGCCTCATCCCTGTCCCAGCTCCAACAACAGGACATCAAACCCTGGAGTGAGCGCTCCAGCCTCGGAGGTGTGGAGAGCGAGCACCTCCCCTGTGACACTCTACCACGGTCCAGTGCGGAGACAGGAAAGGTTTTACACCTCAACATGAAGAAAAAACAGTCAATAAATGTAGCTAACGGGACACGTCTGCATACAGAGGCTGCGTTATACACAATAACAAAGCACGTTCTGGGTCAGCTGATCCGGGGGCGATCGAGTTCTGGATTTTCGTTCGAAATCAGAAGCAAAAAAATCTCCACATTTTAGTTCGAACTCCGATTTGTTCGAAGTCTGGGACGTTCCAAAACCGAGGTACCACTGTATATTCATTGTTACAAAGTTTCTTCATGTTTATAATGAGGTACGCCCTGTTGTAAATTGTAAAGATTTTTTGTAGGAACACAATTAGATAATAGAAAATGTAATGTGAAAGCCAGAAGGAAATGCAACTTAATATAAGCATGATGTACACAGAAGGCTGTGTTTTGCAGCGTGAACGAAAAAAAAATAAAAGAAAAGTGCTGACTCGCAAAAGGCTCCTCTGATGAATAAAGCCAGCCTCCTGTGTGCTGATCACAATGCTCCTCTAAACTCTGGTACACTGCAGAAAGAGCACTGGAGGGAGTGGATGCGACTGAAGGACTGATGTCTTCTCATAAGGATCTCATGCCAATCAGTGGAATCACATAATTCACTGTTTTCACAGAGCGGTGCGCTCTGCTGACTGCATGTCAACAGAGCCACACAGCGCTGCGGAGGTTTTACTCTCTCAATCGCAGTATTGGCGTCATTAACTCAGTACAGCACTTACACAAACGATACAACTGTATTGTAACAGTATTTTTTATACTGTATATTATGAGTCATCAGTATGAGTCATCATTTAATCTTATGTTTTTGTACTGTGGGAGGCAACCTGTGCAAGTGTCATCATCTTGAGCTGACCTCCGAAATCAAGACGATCACATGACAAATACACATACTGTTCCCTGTATCACCGCAAAATCTCAAGGTAACTGCAGCTAGAATCATGACCACATTGTGTTCAGCAATAATACGTATAGGATCATTGAGCTCAGGCTGTCAGTGTTGGGGATGAACATCTCTGACTTTTAGAGTGATGATGGAAACTTGCATGCAAACCCAACAGGATCGGCATAAACACCAGAGGCCGGATGATAAAGCACAGGAGAAACACTTGGCAGTGTCAGTGACAGCGAGTGTTGGAGCTTTTAAGCCACAACAAATATTTGCTTGCACAGTAAGAAAGCAAAAATAACTGTGCTGTCTGTGCCAGACTCTGAAGTGTACTTCCTGCAGCAGGTCCACATATACAGCTCAAGCTTATTACAGACATTCTAACAGTAGACAGTTTACAGTCCAAACAAGGTTCACGAACGCAGGAATAATTAAAGAATAGTTTCATGCCTCACTTCATCTCTGCCACTGGAGACAGAGCTCATTGCCACGGGACTTATGAGATGTTATCGACTGCCGTAAAAGGCAACTGTAAAATCGCAGTTATAAAATAAAACTGCCAGAGCGTCTTGAGGCCTCTGTTTGGTTTAGTGGCGTTATTAAGAAGTCAATATTGCATGGAGAGGCAGTCGATGGGAGGCTGTAAAACGAACTAACTAGCTGCATGATGATTGAAGATCAAGGCAAGATTTAACCGCTGACAGGGGAAAAACTACTGTTATTTCCAGACGACAGTATGTGCCGCTTCTGTTTTCACGCGTCCTGAACCTCTCGGCTAAAACAACAACGCTGAGTGGTGGAAAGTGCGCTGGCAGCCTATAGACTAGTGTGACTTGGTTGGTGGGTGCGGCTTATTTTGATTGTTTGTATTGAGATTGTGGTATACAGTATCAACCACTTCTCAAAGCTATTAAATGGCACTTTTTTTGCAGTCTGTGTAACCTGTGTGCAGATCAAATATACTGACAATATATTAAAAGAAGGTGAGGCATGTTTAAAAAAGACAAGATAAGTACTTATTTGCAACACCAAGTCAACATTCCTATACATTGGGCCTGCGTGTTTACAGGTGTACCATGAAGGCAATGTAAATAAATGCTCATTGCAGAGCACAGGACAGTCACCATGACTGCAGTGTAGACCTGCAGCAGGAGTATGTGGGTGTCCATGGTGGACACAGGGCAACTAAGGACTACAAAAGGTGGAAGAGTGAAAGAGTGAAATCCAAGAGCCAATGGCTTATATCATGGTCGTGATAATAGATTTGTTGTTTGTGTGCCTCATTGAAATTCCCAAAGCTTATGACATTGGGGCCAAGATCAGGGCTCTGTGTAACCTCTCTGTAACTCCATGGATCCATGGACTTATTTAACACCACACACTGGTTACGAGAGTGGGATTTCAACCTGCAACTTTCTCCTCTAGTTAGGTTTGCTACCCACTGAGCCTCTTTTCTTACCTTCTCAGCAGTATAGTTCTACAGCATATCCAAGTATTATGAGAAACAATGAACCCGTGGAGAGAGTTTACAAAGTAATTTGGACCAACCTCCTCTTCATTAAAAATTCAACTTTCGCTATGATTCCTGAAGAGGGTTCTGGCTGCAGGCGAAGCCTGTGGGCAATAAACCAGATACTTCTTGAATACATTTCCAGTCCGACACATCCCTAAAACCTCAACTTGTTATCAACACTGCTTGGACGCTTCAATCCCAACCAAGGTTTCTGATGACGTAGCAGGCAACAAGGCTGTGCTAATGCTCCGATGATGGCCGCAGTTCTAGTTTTCGAGCTGAGAATATCAATGTGTTTTCCAGTGGAAGTATTCCATCGGGTGACATGGATAGTGAGAACAAAGGAAACACCAAAAATAAGCCGAATCCTTGAGGTACACATCACATCAGAGGCTGGAGATGAAAAGAGGACGGCTACATAGAAAAAGACAAAACCCTTAACACACACACACACACAAAAAAAAAATCCAATTGGACGACATCAAGAGGCTAACACTGCCCACAAAGCCCTCACAGATGGATCTGCAGTACAAAGACTGACACCCACATAGACACCAGCAGGTATTGACCCAAACAACTGAGGCAATTCTTAGTGTGAGTCCAGGTTTACAACCATGCTGACGTGGCCTGGAGTCTAGTCCAGTTGCCATGGATAAAAGATAGGGACACACTGGAAAGACCAGTGGTCCATCATAAGAGTGGTGGAGCCGATCAAGTACGCTATAACAACACATTTTCAGATGGTAGCTTTTGACACAGTCCTTAAATCACTATATAGCTCCAGCTGTGTGAGTCTCACAGCGAGTGAAAGCACAGCTAACTCACACGGTAATAGCCTGGACCTCCTCTCATTAAAGCTGCACAATAGACTAATCACATCCGCAGAGTTTTGATTTACATACAATTATCAGGGGAGGTGCAGGCCGAGGGAGACCAGCCAGCAGAAGACAAAGGACCAGAGAGAGAAAAGGAGACGTGAAATCACAAAGTTGGGGACAGCAAGAGGAGCGGCAACAGAAGTGCTGACACAGCACACATCCGTCTCTGTGGCAGACTCCTGCTGTTGCTCCTCTGCAGAGGACGCACGCTACTCCGGGGACGGAGCGCAGCGCCACACGCCGACGACTGTGCCACAGAGATTTACATCATATGCCTGAGTGTCTAAAAATATCCTGGGCTTTAAAAATACAAGAAAGAGCTCTAAAATGGTTTGAGAAGAAGATTTGTTACGCAATTTTTTATATTAATAAACTGGCTTTCATCAGGGAAGGATGCACGTCAGGTTATTAAGTGAGCTCCGCCCACCCGCTCTCTTCGGTCTCAGTATCCCAGGGTCAAGCGCAGGTTGAAGAGCCAGAGGACAATCCAGCAGTGTAAAAGTAATCTGAAAGTGAGTCAGGGAAGGAGTGCAAGGATTACTTGATGAAGATTTGAATCATTTCAAACCAACCAACCATCCATCCATCCATCCATTGTTGAATTGTTCTCTTCCACCATTGAAACTGACTCATAATACAAACACCTCACGACATGGTCCTCCAACCATTTGGGTGTGGCTCAGGCTTTTAGTTAGGACTCTGAAACCGGGCATCCAAAACCCCGCCCAACCCATAACTCCGCCCCTAACCCCACCCTCTCCCGACACACCATATCAACGACTGACAACTAACAACTCGCTTTGTATAAAACAAAGCTGTAAACATCTATTTTTACCACAATAACTTAACTTAAAAACCAACGTTAACAGACATGAACAACATCAGTAACAGTTGCCACTGTAACACTTTGAAATGCAGGAGTGCTCTGGGCGATTGTTTTACTTGGCTTACCCTGATTAATAAAATATAATAATAATAATAATAATAATAATAAAAACATTTTTACAATGATTGCTTCCCTTACTACAAACCATTGTGCATACAGCCTAGTGTCTACATCTTTTTTTCATGTATTCATGCAAGACAGGAATGCAATTGTACCAGTTGTGATGGTTTTCTAAACTTTCACAACCACAACATTCATTCACTCAAACAATACATTTATAAAGGCTTGTTGCTTGGTTAAATAAGTAGAACAACTCAAATTTTGATCCCTGTTAAGCTGTTTTGCTGTCATTCTGAAAGGGTTGTGTGTTCGTCCACTTGCCAGACTCATTGCTTTCTAACTCATTTAGAAAGCAATGAGTTAGTTTTGTGAACGATTATTAAAAGTTTGGAACTCAATTGTGCTTTCCTCCTGTCACGAAGGCCAAAATACGGTTGCAAAAGGTTTGAGAATCTGCGAATTTGGATCATATTTGGCGGGCGGAAACACAATTTTTATGTAAACCAGTGAGATGACACTACGAATTGGACAATATACAGGCACTAATAATACATTTAGGGCGTCCTGCTGAGGAAACAGGGCGTCCATTATTTTCATGTTTCGCAGTACAGGGCGTCCCTCTTGCTAAAAGCCAAGACCTCCATATAAGCACTTCCCAGTTGTTTTTTTATGAGATGCCCAGAATCCTCACAGCTGACTACATCTCTTCTGTGTAGCTTTCAAATGAAATCTCCTTCCAAAAAGATCGTTTCCGCTGAGAAGAACCGGAAACAGGTTACATAACATCTTGGGGAGCAAAGCCTGTGGTGAGTTGAATTCCGTCCACATGCATTACTCTATAAGAAGGTAACATGACAGATGCGTCTTGACAAGAGACAAACTAGCGAAGGCGAATGCGCCAAGAGCGAGACTTTAACATGTGAGTCACACTACAATAATCTTGCTCGTAGCTACGCACGTACACTGATGTGCTCCGAATCCACAACAGGCCATCAATGGTGGGTGGATGGGTGAGATCATGTGATAATGGGCACATTACGCAGACCCTCCATAGGATTTGAGATGAACGATATGCGAGACTGAGCAGTACATATCATGTGGAAACACACCAGGAGAGGAGGGAGAGTAATGAAAGCCAGCGGATAGACGAGAGGCCGCCGCCATAATAATGAAAGCAATAAAACAGATCAATTTCCCCAGGTGTGATACGGGCCACTAGCAAGTTAAGTCACCCTGCAAGTGTGTCTGTGTAAACCTGCGATGTGTGCATCCAGGTGCGAGTTTATTTGTGTCGATGCTCCTGCGACGATGAGTCAAGATGAGTCACCTTATTAGTCTCCCACTTGAAGTCCAATTGTTGGTTTCACCTGAGCACAGCAATAAGTCAACTATTAAAAATACACAAGAAAACTACTTACGAACAGTAACTGAGTTACACATTGCTGTGTAGCGACGCACAAAACTTATGTATCATATCATATAAGGTAGCTGTGTTTATGTTCTCGCCATTACTAGAACTAGAAGTCTCCGATAAGTAAGCAATGATTTTGTATTTCATTCTAGTTACATGAAAGCATAGACCGCTCAGGTCTCTATGTGTATGATGTTAGCTGACAAATTTCATCTGAGCATATGGTCATGTTTTCTTGGTCTCACTTATATCATAGGTATCTTTTATTGGTAGTTATTCTAATGCCTTCTGTTTGTGATATTTTCAATTTAACTGTTTTGGCCCTTTTTTTTGCTTTACTAGTAAGGTGTACTCACGCACTAGCAAACCAAACTAGTACGAGTACTAGCACTCAAAAATGTAATGCTTGTAGTGCAAAAACAAAGTTGATATCACCAATATTGCATTTATGACCAAACAGCTTTCCATCGCAGCAGTACTTTAGTAGTACCCCTAGCAGTAATAGTTGCAGTGGCAGTAGTAGAATTAGCGGTAATGGTAGTAGCAGTCGCAGTCGCCGTTCAGTAGCAGTATCAGTGGAAGTAATAGTAGTCGTAGCAATCGCAGAAGTAGTCGTAGTATTCGTAGATGTTGTCCTGCAGTGGCAGTGGTAGTACCAGCAGAAGTAGTGGTAATAACAGTAGTAGTGACATTAATAGCAGAAATGGTAGTAGCAGTAGTAATGCTGATGGCGACAGCATCAGTAGTAGTGCAAGTTGTGGTAGTAGTACTGTTGGTTATTGTGTAGTGATGTATGAATTCACACCAGTGTGTCACACTGGTCCCTCATCCATTTGAAGTTGACACCTCCTTGTCTGAGTCATCACCACCAACAGCTTTGCGTGAGCACAGCAGAGCACAGGAAGTCAAAGTACTATATGTGCCTCCAAATAAGACCCAAGCGCACCTTCACGGTCATGAGACAACTCTTGAAAGAACCATCAGAGCGTCGATACAAAACACTCCAGCTGATGTATTTTTCGAGGACACAACCATCTCCTGCGAACAAAAGCATCGCTCTCAAGAGTTTGACAGCTGGAGATGCTCCAGGGAATAAATAAACACACATTTGCCTGCACCAACTCATTCGCCCACTCCTGACATCACCTCGGGCTCTGGTTTGAAATATAGACTGTGTTCATGCAGAGACATTTACAGAGCGTTATAAACAATCTAGAAGTGTGAGTGACACGTACTGCTTCAGCAATGTTGTCATGCTGCACTGTCTATGCTTTGCATTTATTGGCCACACAAATAAGAGTTGTGTTCGACTCTCCACAACCATTCGTCCCATGCTACGTGTTATCTGGCGGCTTGTTGTGCGAAACGCTAACATAGCTAATGTGTCTTTGATACATAACATGCTTCAGAAGATTTGGAGTCAGTGGTTACTATTTGACTGCAACTCGTACAGTGATTGAATTTTTGAGGGCTAGTTTTTATAGTTTAAAGATGAGATTATTCAAAAAGGAAGAGAAAAAGATCACTGCTGTAAAGATGATGGATCTTTCCAGACGTATTTTTTGAATGTCACAGATCTCAGTGGGATGCTGCCATACACAAATGGATATATTGATGAGATACAAAAAATACCTGAAGATAAGTTGAACAAAAAGTCATGGGCATTTGTGGTCTAATGTCTTTTTACCATGAACTGGAGTGGTAAACTTGAAAACTGACGACGGATGGAACATGCTCACCTAGCTTAGGTGCTAATGTAGCTAGATTGACTATTGCTTCTGCATTTTCTAACCTGTAATTGAAACATTTTTTAGCGTAAAATATGTATATTCACTGCTCTTTTCTGCTGTGAAGCTACGGAATGAAGATGTCGCCCTTCCATTTTTCCCCCAACAATACAACACTCGCTTGAAACAAGTTGTTTTCTTCAGAATTGAAGCTAATAATAATTTGTCCCTCTCTGTCTGTGTCCAGCGTTGGGAGGAGCAGAAGAGCGAAGTTGCTTACGAGAGTTCCGTTGGCTCCCATCTGTGGATCCCGGGGTGGTGGTCATCCCAGCAGGATGCGATGAAGTCCTCTCTCACGACAAGCAGGAGGGAGCGGAGACAGCGGCACGACGACGGTATCACCCACAACTCCAGTGATCACAACACCTGCCTTGCACGCATCCTCACGCCGCCTCTGCCATCTCGAGCCCCCCCGCGAGCACGCGCTCCTGCAGACCTCTGCTTGTCAAGCGACGTCTTCGCGGTTCTGACAACCTGAAAACACACACGTGCAGGGAAGGAGAAGCGCTGCAGCAGCGGGGCTGAGAGCGAGTGTGGTTGCAGATGAGGAGGAGGAGGAGAGAGAGAGAGAGAGAGAAGACGAGCTGCTGCTGAGCGGAGGAGGAGGATGGAGCGATGATGGAGACCAGAGAGGGGGAGCGTGAGAGAACACAGATGACTGTGGCGTGCGTGCGTGTGTGTGTGTGTGTTCGACCTCTGAAGCACATTTACACATCTTCATCCAGTTTGCTGCGGCTCCATCTGGGTGTGCTTGACTCTCAGGTCACCATGATCCATAATTCATAGGTCTGACTTTGTCAAGTCAAGCAGACCCCACATTCTTACCCTCATAAGTCACCTGCTTCATAATGATCAGGTAAACTGTGCGGCCGATGGCTAAAATCAATATCCAATCTGCTCAGAGCATAGTTGTTCCCACATCACACCAGAGCCAGTCGCACAAAGGCACAAGTCCAGAACCCAAAACAGCCCGGGATAAACATGTTGAACGCAGATGCAGTCTTCTGACCAAGTTTGATCAGGAACACACTTGTGTGTCCCGACAGAACAGGCAGCTTTGCATTAACTACAGTAGCTCAATAGCTTTGCTTCTCATCCCAGCTGTGTTGACCTCGGTCTTCACCTCACCTGAAGCACATGATGATGATGATGAGGGTTAGATCCACACTCTTGTAAGCTTTTTTTGAGGCGTCTTGTTTCAAACACAATACAAGCTCCATCAGTCGCAGAATGAATGATGGAGCTTTCACATGCTCCACTGAGGTGTAGGCTCCTAACATTGAATCACTTTTTTGAATTTGAATTCCTTTAACTCTTTTTGTGTGCTCAAGTCAACACGCTCTAAAATTCACTGTTTTGTCACTGTTTTTTTTTTCTTTCATTGTCTCAAACTCACGATACATTATACTAAAACGTATTGCCTGTTGTTGATGGTCAGACTTATACTTTTGCTCTACTAATACGTAATGTTCTTTTCCCTTCTGTTTCCTGTGTTTCTGATTCATCCAAAATACCGTATTTATGAGTAACCTCTCCCATATACACTGTAAACCCACCTTTCCACTTCATTGTTGACAGAAGTGAGTATACAACTCACATTTCTGTAAATATTTTGTCAAATCTTTTCATGATGACACTTTGATGGCATCATGCTCTGCTTCAGAATGTCACAGCCCACATTGTTATTCAGGGTTCCCTCACACACTCATGCAGCCCCAGACCATGACACGCCCACCACCATGCTGGACTGCAGGCACTTCACACTTGTCTCTCTACTCCTCACCTGGTTGCCATGACAGACGTCACACCATCTGAACCAAAGAAGTCTATCGATCAGACCATTGGACATGAATCCAGTAACCCATATCCGTAGTCCGCTTGTCTTTGTCAAACTGTTGGCTCTCTTGTGCTTCGTCTATAGTAGAGGCTTCCTTCTACTTCTACTGTTGACCAATGTGATGCAGTGGAGCATGTGCACTCGGTTTCTATGGTCGCGCAAGGCCTGTTAAACCGCTGTGTGGCCTGGTACTGTGTTAGCCTCCCAGTCACCAGTATGAAGACGACACACAACTGAGACTTTGTAACACTAACAAGTCACGTGACACATTCATAGGTCCCAATTTGGTCATTTTCACTGAGGGGCGTTTTTGTTGCCAACGGTTTAGACGTCGATGGCTGTGTTTAGTAATTTGAAGGGGACAATATGGTACAGGGTAGTTTACACTTCTGCAGTGTTGTCCCATGAAAAGATATGATTCCACACTTGCAGAAATGTCAGGGGTGTGACTCACTTTTGCAAGAACCTGTGTTTCTTGTTCGTGCTTGTTTTTCCATTGTGATCGAATAAAATTATGTTAGACAATTTGGCTGCGAGCGATTTGCTGCCCCCTGGTTTGAAATGTCCAAGAGATGGATCCTGCAGCATATTACCTCAAATTAAAGCTACTGAGTCACTGAGCGAAGATATAAAACCCGAAAGCTTAAGGGTGCGCACACACACACAGACACACACACACACACGAACTAAAGCCTGACAAAGTTAAACCACAGACTTCATCCGTTATATGACACATCTACACCCTCACGTCCCGCGGGGCCGTCGTGCAGCTGAAGGAAGGAACAAACACCAGCATCCACCATCCCTGCTGTTTGGATCCAGCTGCTCGACACGCGCTGCAGTGAAGAAGCATCATAAGCTTCTTAATTAGCTACGGGGGATTAGAGCTGGGCCACAGAATGACCTGTGGGAGGGGAGGAGTGCACTTGTGGACAGGAAGTTGGACGCGTCCGAAACATCCCGTCACGCCGACGCTTTGTGAAACGGAGGATGAAAGAGTGCGGGTCGATTAAGGCTCTCGTCATCGATGGCATCAGTCAAAGATGTGCTGGATTATTCCACCGCTGCTTCAGAACCAAATTATGGAATAGATATTTATTTGTCGCTCTGACATAAAAGACTCTAGTCCTCTCTGGATACAGCAGATGACAGCACAGTATGGATCAGTATAGAACCACAGTTATGCAACAGTCTGCAGCAATGACCCCTCCTACATTCAGGTGCAGACCATGCCCCACCACAGCGCCACCTGTCTGCCTTGGTTTGACAACACACCAGCGAAACATGCAGATTTTCTCCACAGCTATCATGGATGGCAGAACAGAGGCGCTAGAGGAGAATGTGGTTCCTCAGCGTTCTGTATTCCCATCGCTTGCACTCTTCATATATGAAAATATTTTTAGAGCAGATGTGTCCGGTGCAGTTAATAATAGCACCCTCTGAAGTTTGCTGGTAATCTATCCTGCCTTAAAAAAGATCCACCCATTTTCTGACTACAGTCTTTCATACGTTATTCACATCAAAGCGCTGAAGATAAAATGACATCAAGTGACAATGATCTTGAGACTGAAGACAACTAAGTGTAGTTGCCCTGGAAACAACTCATTTACTCTGTGTGAAATCATGGCATGGCATAATAAACTTTTCCGCTCATCTTGAGAGAACATCCAAAACCCAACCATGGGCCACACCCACAGGAACAGACGTCCATGTTTGCTCTCACATGTATCACATGTATATGACCCTGGAACACCAGACAGTGGCCATTGAACAAGCACGTTTCAGTTGTACATATCACCAACACATGGACATGATCGAGCAGGAATCAGTGGAGTTGTTCGATGACATGGTCTTTGTTAGTCCCACAGTTTGCTCTCCAGACAACAGGGAACCTTTGTAAGTGCACGGGTTCCTGGTCCACTGATCACACTGATGCACAAGACACGTCGCAGCTCGGATGATAACAACAACAACAAACATGGAGGAATCCCTGAACAAAAGCAAACAAAAGCTTCTGTTTGCTTTTGTTCAGGGATGTTTTTCGCTACACAATGACCAGGGTTTCCACTATACTGAATGCACTTGAAATTCTTATAAAATTGAAATTCTTATACAAATATGTTCAAGACATTATGTATATGTACATATACATATATATTACATAGTTACACAGTTGTTTTTTGTCAGTGTATTTACTATGATTTGCGATGTTTTGTTGATATGGATGCCACGGTTGACTCTGCAGATGTTTTGTCAGCAGGTGTTTTTCGTTCAGTTGTGGTTGTTATGGTGACTGTGGTCCCTTGTGGATGTTTTCACTTTTTATGTTTAACACAAAAGAAATCACCGTTTGTGAGGCTGAGACAACAACATCATCTTTAGCAGCAATATCTAACACCCACTTATCTGCTACACAGTCAGTACTGTTGCGCTTCATTTGGGTATTTATCGACTGTTTTGCCCTGAAGGCGTTTCCTTTGCTGGCCGGGCGGCGCGGTGGACGGCAGGGACACAGCTGGACAGATTATACTTCCCAGCTGGCCTCTGACTGCCGGAGGGCAGTGTGAGACAACAATAAGGAGAGGGGATCTATATGCTGCTCAGGTTGATCTATTGCCTCGATG
Source organism: Synchiropus splendidus (assembly GCF_027744825.2). Classification (NCBI taxonomy): domain Eukaryota; kingdom Metazoa; phylum Chordata; class Actinopteri; order Syngnathiformes; family Callionymidae; genus Synchiropus; species Synchiropus splendidus. The sequence continues at coordinate 13,602,059 of NC_071337.1, forward strand.
GCCCTGACCCGCAGATGCAGCTTGAATTTTAATAGAGTGATTCACATGTGGGGTCTGTGAGGGCCGACCATGTTTGTCATATGACAAGTTTGTGATTATGTTTGGAAGGCACGGGTGTTCATCCGGGTTACGTCTCAGCCTCCATGAATGTGTTTGTTCATGGTGGTCCACAGGGGTCAATTCTTGGACGTCTACCACCATCTCATTTGGTTTCATTGGAGGGGACCCCCCGTGGTTCTGCAGTATATGATTTACTGACATGAAAAATTAATATAACGCTGACATGTAGACTTCAAATGAAATGTATGGATAACTACTTCCTTCAGGCCTGTAATAAATTATAGATATGAGACACATGAAAACTGCGCCTGGGATGATATTTCAAACAGCAGTATAACCCCATTGCCTTCACGTCATTTTTTTTTCTCTCTTAATGCACTGTATTCTGCTTCGGCCTCTCACTTTGCATGAAAACCAACTTTTTCTGTGTTCAAAAAGGTCTGCTGCAATCTGATGAAGGCCAAATCCCATCAAGGCAGAAAGTGGTTGCCAGGCAACTCTACACTTCAGGCAATTCTCTTTATTTTCATTTTGTGCTGTTGTTGGTTCCCACTTTTTCTTGCTGTAGCAACACAAATAGGAGCTATTTCACGTTGGTTTTGGATCTCAAAGCCAGTTAAAAGGAACGTCAAATCGTGGCTTAATGATGAGGTTTATGGCAAATTAAAGCGATGCATACTGCAATGACTAAAATAGGATTTCTTAAGATATAAACACTTGAGAGTACCTCATAAGTGCTAGTCATCTGCTAAAAGCCACCATTATCCAGCAGAAAAAAACCACAATAGTGGATCTGTGCTTGTATTTGCAACATTTGCTCACTCAGATCGTCTTAGGATGGTTTCGCACTACGGACTCTGTCTCGAGACAAAGCGTGTTCGGCTCAGAAGTCCAAGATGTGAACAGCTGGGTTTTGGCCACGGACTTGATCCCGGCTGGAGAGGGTGAGCTTCTCGCCTCAAGTGACTCGGCGCTAAACTTTGCAAACTCCCTGAACAGTGAGGTGTGCAGCCGGAAGCTCCAGGAGCCCAGCGGACCGGGACCCACGATGTGTGCGGATGTTTGATAACTCGCGTGTTTTCACCTTTATTAGACCGATAAACATCTGATTTTATTGACAGTACTCTACAGTAACTGTTTTCACTGCTGTGATCTCGCAGCTGTCTGCATGAGGACAGCGAAGAGGAAAGAGGGTGATTTTTTCCCAAGTTACTGAAGATCACCATTGTATTCATTGATCATTTCTGACACCTGGATCTGTACTTCAGTGACAAAAATCTTCTCGATCGTCAGGGATCTCTCTCACTTCAACGTGTTGTGAGAGCAGCGTGGATAAATCAAGTTTCCTTGTAAAACAACCATGACAACATTCTTTCATGTTTAGTTTTGGCTGTGAAACGTGACATTCTGTTCCAGCCGTGGCTGAGCTCTGTCATCAGTTCATATCTGAGGTGACAACGACTCGTAATGTTAAGAAGTGACTGAGAAATAAGGAGGTCAGCTGACGGTGCTAAGTTGGTTGTCGTGCGGCTGATGGCGACTTCCTTGAGAAGTGCTTCGTCGTGGGTCACAAACTAGCTATTTTGCCCAGAGCGCCACCAGCTGAGGAAAACAAAAGGGACATCGCCTGCGGCACAGAGGTGCGAGGCTGCACAGCTCAGGGGGGAATCGAACTCCGGCCACCCGAGCCAGAATCCACAGTGTGAAACTGCCCTAATATAGTGATGTTGGGAAAGTGGACTTTTTCGTCCTATGTTGACGCCAAAGTCTGACTTGACCGTTGCACGTTGATTCATTAGGCTTTCAATTAGGGCACATGTTCTTTCTTCCACGGCCCATCCTGACGCTGTGGGTAGCGTGTTGCGTAGAAGACAGACAGAACGTTACATTTGGAATGAAAACGTTTTTAACCCAACAAAAAATCAACATGGGACGCGGAAGACTGACTGCAGCGTCAACATAGGACGCAAAAGTAATAAGAGTCGGTTGGTACAGGGAGACACAAAATCCCATCAAAGCAACGCACGATGAATTGTTTGGATCAGAATTACCAAAGTGGAAGGTCGTCTGGTCGTCCGTTGTTTACTCAAAACGTGGTTTTTCGCTCAGTGGCAGCGATTAGATTGCTCTTGATGGATAGAGCATGACAACAGCCAGCTACATTTCTAACTCCTTTTTTGCTGACTGGCCAATTTTGCATCAAAACAAGGGGGAACATGACAGGCTTCTGCAAATATGGACACAAAAGCCAAAAATGTTTTTCTGAACTAGGAAGCCAAGAATTTGCCACCAACGACCGCTATTATCCGCTAACCACATTTTTTTTTGGATCATACCAATATTCGGTAGTTTATCTATTTTCTTATTAACAGCCCAGAGTTTCCCAGATCAGGCCTGTTGTTGGTCAGCAGCAAGAGTTGGACAGTGCTTTCCATGACATAGAGCAGCGCCCATTTGAGAACAAGACAGATTGTGATGTCATACTTATGGTAGTAGTGGAATTGTACCTCAGACCGTTTCTGATGACCCAAACTTTCTGAAGCTGTTCAGTCATTCCTAAGGTTTTCCTACAGCCAAGTGTATTCTTTCATTGGCCTGTTCAGGCACTGTAAACTAGAGGAATGGAATACGCTTGCATGAATCGATGCCACATTAGGAGTCGCCCTCCACACCCCACACACTGGAAATGAGCCTGAAGTCAATACCGTTCTAGGTAATCGCCAACAAAATCGGCATTTACACAAGGTAAAGCAGGTGTCTCTCAAAGCCTGCGCAATGTTGTAGGTCGTGTTGTGCTCCGCATAATGTAATGTAATGGTTGAAAAAGGCTTTCAATTTTCACTCACATACAAATGTACACGCATGTAAACACACTCATTAAATTTCATGACTGAATGTCTCTCCAGCGCACCTGTGAGTGAGTCTGTTGTCGGTGAATCGACCATTTGCTGGAGATGGGAGACAAAACTGCTCCTCTGTTTGTCATCAACATACACCATTTCCTGTGAAAATGAGGCTGGCCACTGGGGAGAATGTTCCTCATGCATCCGTCCCACAGAGAGCTTTTCTGAAAATAATCGGAAGGAACAGAAGCTGTTCTATTTCTTATGCTGTTTTGTTGAGTCACAGAACTACATTTTTCATCAGCACTCAGGTGGTTCAGGTCAGGTGAGCAAATGACCTTGAAGGTGTTTGCATACCAAGTTATCCCTGACGATTTAAGAAATTTCTCGGGTGCAATTTTTTTAATATACTTTCTTTAAGGCACTGGTGTATTTCCACTTATTAGTTCTTGTGCTGGTGGAAAGAGGCCTTTCACACCAACACGCTTTCACTTAAGTAGTTTTGATTTGGCAAAAAAGAAGAGAAAAAAAACTGGTTTGGAAACTGAAAACTGGTTTACGGCTGTAAACCTGAGAAGTTGGTTTGAGCTCACGCACGTCATCGGTGGGCCTGTCGTATTCTGCAAAACACGGCCAACACACACACACACATGCAGTATCACATGTTTCTATCCTTGTTCGGACTTTTGGAGGTTTCTCATTGCCATAACCCTTTCCCCAGCCTCACACCCTTAAACCTAACCTTAACCAGGACTCTGAACCAAACTTAAAACCCAATTATCATGACCCAATTATTTGAAGTTTTAAGTTTCAAATTTAGGCTTCACCTCAAAACAGTCCCAATTAGGCCAAATGTCCTCACAAGTAGGTGTGTTTCCAAGAATGGGTCCCCAAAAGTATAGCTATCCATAGACACACACACACACACGTTCCCTGCAAGATGTCTTCGATGTCCCTGCATCATCAGAAGTCGATTGTTGGATGAAAAACACTTTCAATAAAGCGGCAACTTGTCATTTTGCTGTCTATTGTTTACTTCCTCCTGAGTGCTTCTCATGCTCAATGTAAAATCCACGTGCACCCACAGAGCCAATGATCACATTTAAGCATTAGTTCGATTTCATGTGGACGACTGTGAGGAGCGCAGGCGTCGGTTTGAGAAGCCAAGTCCTCACGGACTGAGTCACTGCTGCTCCAGTTACTCCCTATTTGGTATCTCGCCCCCCCCCAGTGTACTGACACAATTATTTTGGCTGTGTTCTATATTTTATTTTTGCTGCAGAAATGCAAATGAAGATGTGACAGCGACAGATTAGCAAAGTCAAGAAACTCAATCTAGAGAGCGAAACAAAATATAATGATGAATTAAGTTAAAGTTTAATTTGACTAACCTTTTACAAGGGTTTTGCTTCAACTCTAAAACCATCTCCTACGACTGTCATTCAGTTCTTTTTGCGCCCGTGGACGGCAGTTCAGCACAAGAGCGCTGGCCATAGTTGTGCCACCACTTTCATACCTGAATGTTTGAGTCCTTAGTGATCTGAGAAGCCTCTGAGTCTGATGATCAGAAGGATGTTTTCATCTCACTTCAGTCCAGTAGAAGCACTGGATAAATTGCTGTCAATGTCAGTGATCTGCAGGCTGGCGTGAGCGCCTCAGGCCAGGACTGACCTCAACTATGACTCTTATTATAACTCGCCACTTTCCCACTTTTCACGCCTCAGGAGTTCTTTTGATTAACTGCATTAAGGGCGAAAAAGCTTCTTTTTTTTCTTTTTTAGCAAAGTTTTCCTCTTCCCTCTTCTGCCCTTCATTTAATCTCGAGCCCGTAGCAGTCCTGGGTAAAAGCCGCTCTCCCGACAAGAGCGTCTTCTTTTCCGTGTGGATGGACTAGATGACATGGTGCTGCCTCCACTGGGCTGTGAAAGATCAGGCTGCAAACCCTGAATACAAATCTGCTCCACACCGACCCCGAGTCCTCATAAATCACAATTATTATCATGTCGCTCGACACTTTTATGCTACTTGAAAATGAGAATTGTCATGGATGTTACACTGCCTGTCGAAGTGTAATGAAATGATACAGGGACACCAGGGGCTGAAGCCAAATACAGATGCAAAGCTGTCCCAGCTCGGCTTATTATACCGAAATTGTACTCCTTTAATGGGTAAAATAAAGGCAGGAAAGTGAGTATCAAGCTGTCCACACTCACACTCGACACCCACGTGCGTACACAGTGAGCTTAGTGAGTGAGGATGAGAGAGAGGAAGTTGTATGATGATGAAAACTATTGAACAGTTGTCAGGACACAAAAGAGGGAGAGGATGAACCCATTTGTGCTTTTTATTCAGGAAGATGGAAGTCGCATCAACGTCTGTTGCATATTTTATATCTAGCTTCACTCTTGAGTTTGTGACCTGTAACAATGAATACGTAGATTGAACGTATACAGAAAGCAAGAACTGCGGAACACGTTCTCCCTCCTCTAATGCAGCTCAAAGTTTCAAGTGATCGGGGAAGTACAATTACAAGTGTGAAAACAGAGTCAGGAATAGACGCTCAGTCACACTGGTCATCACGTCCACTCTCATTGTGATCAAGCTGCTTATGTAAGCTCTCCGGGGGAGGGGGGGCACAATCTGCTCCACGACACAGTGAGCGACAGCCAGGCGTCAGTCTATACACGGTGCAACATAAAGGCTGAAAAACCCTGTATTAAACTAACACTGTCATTTACACTGGATGTGAGTTAAGTGCAGCCCTTTGACTGCTTCCATGCATCCCACGTGAGGTCAGACTACAAACGAAATTTCACTTTTTTCATTACTATTTGAATACTTCTGCATTTTTTTCTTTCCGTATTTATATTATTTTTCCCCATTTTATTTCTGTTTTTCTTCCCCACAGCAATTTATTTGAATGTGAAATGTAATTTTGACATTATTATAGTCTCTAAAAATAAATAAATATATCAAAGATGTTTGGGGGCTTTGTATTAATGTACAAATGTCTTCTAATAATGTGCCTTCATATCATGTTTACATGAATTACTTGTATTTCTTTTAGCAAATCTTATAAAGAACTTCCAGTTCATATGATATATAAAATATGTATAAAATGAAACAAGTTATCAAATTATATATATTAAGCTTGTAATGTCATGGACCGTTTCCCTACCTTCCCTTCCCCTTGTTTTATATTTTAGCGACAGAATTTAAGTTAAGTTCAAGCCTTTATTCTTGTTATTCCACTGTTTTATTGTAGCAAGCGTTACAATATTTAAAAAAAAAATGCCAATTGTGAAATTACCTATAGATTTTTAGTCGTCAATGCTGCATGTCATTGCTTAACTTTTAAATAAAACTTATTGTTCAGCGAGGCTACAGAACTGGGCACTATGATTTGCTGTTTGATAGCGCCATCTAGTGGACAGTTAAAACTTACACGCTCCATAAATCTTACCTTGGTGTTGGTTTGCAATATGACGTTTCATCGACGTAGGGGAGCTGGACATTCATCGATGAATGCGTCATTCCAACGGATTCTAATTTGTGACTGCCAAGTAAATTCAATTTCAACCTCTTCAAACTTCTCCAAAGAGCACTTGAGAATACGCTTATATGTTTGAGCCATTTAGATGGAGATTGTTTTGTAATTTAATAGTAATTTTAAGATCATCTTTAGTACTGTTTTAGTCATAACCTGTAACTGTTCAGTGTGCAATGAGCCTGTCTCCTGTTCTCACTCACCTACCGAATGAAATCAGCCCCACTGGCTGTGAATCACTACACACTGTGCAGCCCTAAAGACTGTTATAATATTCTTTCTTCTTTTTTTTCTCATCTCACATAGAACATCTGTGTGTGGCTGTGGTAACTGCCATGAAAACAGGAACTGTAGCACTTCCGGTTCTTAAACTGCCAGGCAAGAGAGTGCGATCGGTGAATTCACAAGTCCAAAATATTGCTGAGAAAAAAGCTGTTGTGATGTTTCGATGACACAATTGATGATGTTTATCAAATATATCATACCTGAGCTGATGATACAATGGTTGCCACTGAATGATTTTCCCAACAGATGAGGAGAAAATGAGATCAATATTTTTTGGTTCAAATGTATTTTCGTCTTTCTTGACAGTCAGGGCATGGTATTATAGCAAATATATTCATGTGGAGTGGTTCATTGTGATGACAAGTGATCAAGCTGGAGGAGGATAAGAATAATGTGGTCTGACAGGTCACGACTGTCAGTGTGAGGGACCTTCATTTGACCTCCTGACAGGTTCAGTTGTGGACTCCCTTGGAAAAAGACAATAAATGTCAGCAGTTCCTTCCATCAGGCTCTATATGCTCAGGTCCATCAAATACTTGGAACCTGAATGCAAAGGTGGCGCTACAGTCAAACACTCCAGCATCAATACTGGTCATGAGCTTCTGTCTCATGTTTTTTTTTTTTTTCCATTGCTTGGTCTGGGCTGCTAAAGTTCAGCGAATGCCTCTGGGTTAAAAATAAACTCCATCTCTGTAACTGATTCATAGAATTAAACATTTACCATTTGCATGTTGGTTGACTTGTGAATAAGTCATGTGACATGAAGGAAGAACAAGAGCACTCCGGTGATCTAAATCAAGTGCAGCGTGCTTCCTCTGCCACCGTGAGATTTCGGGGAGATCTACAGTGCATGAGCTGTGGAAACTACTATCACTGGCATGTTTCACTGACCTGGAAAGTCTTTTTGGCTCAGTGAACGCAGATCCAAAGTGAAGTGTACTCCACATCTGTCAGGAGGACCTCGTGCTCGCTGCTGCGGCTGAGGAATATAGGGCAGGTGCTACGACTCCTAAGTACTCTAATTTTAGCAACAGAAATATAAGCACATGTATTTTTCATCATGCTACTACAATGGTTGTGATGGTTTCTAAATGTATTCATCAGTAGGATGGAGTATGTTGACAGCCGGGTCATGTGAACACAACATCTGCATCGGGTTTAACCTGAATTGTTCTCAACATATTCTACACATACCGTCTTCAATTGCAGGATATTTGTGGTTTAAAATGATTCTATTTATTTCATCCTTCCTTTGTTTTATTTTGCTGTTATCATATGTATTTCTTTCTTTTTTCCCAAATAAAAAACCTTTTTTTTATTTAGTTAAAAAAAATAGATTTTATATATGTGTATGAAATAAAAAATATATATATTACATCATGTTTTATTTTTATTCTCTCTCTCTCATTTGTCCTACATATGAAATCCTTTTATTTTTTGTGTCTCATTTATTATGATTTATTTACCTGACATTATATATATCCTATATTTGCATATGTACTTTTTCTTATTCTTCTGTTTTGTTTTCCCATAACTGTATTATTTTTTTGTTAAATATGTTGAAAATCAATCCATATATATTGTTTTAGAATATTTTTCAGGTGGGAGTATAACCATACTCTTTTTACTGATTTATTTCATCTTTTTATAACCCTAAAAATGTGCTTTCTGATTATAACATGTTTTTGTTGTTGTTATTTTTGTTTCTGAACAGCTGAAAAATCAATTTAACTTTACTACATTTATGAAATTAGAATCCACTGCATCATGTTTTCCTTTGTCCTAAATAACATTTTTTTCTCTCTTTTTTTTTTTTTACCATTGTGCCTTAATCAATACATTTTTATATGATTTGTGTCCTTTCCATATTTTTTAAACACAGTTTTTCTTTTTTTTCTTTTTTTTCCACATATTTATTGACTTTAAAATATGGGAAATTAAATCTATATGCCTCATACAAGAATACTTTAATATCTGAGAATATCAAAATTTACAGCATTATCACCCTTATTTACATTGCTTTGTACGGTCATCTCAAAACGATGGAGTTCCCTCATATAACCCGCATTCTCCGACGTGTGAAAAGCCCTTAGAGGCACCTTAAAGGGGTTCACGCACTGAAGGAGTGTCACTTGTTTCAACATCCTTTTATTGTTGGGCAGAGTGTGTGTTGGTGAGAGCATGCAGATCAAGGCAAGAATAGGAATAATTCCTCGCAGTAATGTCAAATTCATCTGCACTAAAACTTGATGCCATCTGCTGATCACATTTTCATGAGACTAAAATCTCTCTTTCAGCAGGAAGTGAGTCCACGTCCCCCCCTTTTATCACACATTTGTCGTCCCTGCTCCACTTTTCCTTGATGCTTGCTCACTCGTGAATGTTGCCTCCTCTCTGTCTCTCCCGAGGCGAGTGGAGAAGAAGCTCTGAATATGCTTTAATATGAATTAACTCTCAGCATGGCAGCTCTGAACACCACTTATCTGGTCATCTTCCACGGGCCTCGAGACCCTCTGACGGAGAGTTCTCGTCCTCAATGAATTGGACCTATGGAGATCTATGGAGAGAAGCTTGTAGTGAAGGGAGGATTTTAAAATGGACAAAATGGTGGGATGATATTTCTCTTCTTTTCTTACTTCGTAAACCGACATGCGGGTGATGGTTCATCGCCAGTTTGGAAGCTGACAGACTCTCAGGAAAACATTCCAGTCTGAGTCCCGCGGCAAACATGCTGACCTTGTTTTCACCAAACTGGGAGTAATGATCATCATGCATGATCTGAGCTGCAGCATCCCAAACCTCTCAAGATATCGACGCATGAACCCACTGAAACCCTGCTTCAAAGAGTCGCCATAATCCACAGTTGGTTTGAGATGGTCCAGTTTATTGCTTCCATTTCAGGATTTACACTTTCAGAAGCAGCTTATGGCAAAACAATGAGGCAGAAATGGCGGAGAAGGAGATGTCGCATTCATTTGCATTCAGTTGAAGATTCTGGTTTCCCTAACAACGCTGTTGATAATCCGGCATTTACCGGTGGATTGAAACGTGACCGGTAAATAATCCGGACATGACCATTGCGTTCTAAATGACTGGAAATAGCCAGGTAATAAGGTCTCAGCTGCCTGCGTATTGATCGTGCCCATCTTGCTGAGGCGGCGGATGTGTGAATATAGGTCACATGTGTGTAATCGGAAGACTGGGACGCAGAAGAACTTATTACTGCGCTCCATTTAGCAGGATTTATCTGAAAACGGCGAGGACCTAGATGCCGCCAGATGTTTCAGCCAACAGATCGACGATCGAATATGTAACAGAAGGACCTACTGTTGCACAGGAGACAATCATTAACAACTTGTTGTCGCTCATTTTCAAGCAGCCTCAAGTAAGAAGAACAAGTACACTTGTACTCAAGTACACTTGGAGACAGGAGAGTCGTGCTGCAGGGGCGAGTCTTGACTCTTCTGAAACAGATTCTAATTTGAACTTCAACCTTTGCTGTTGTCAAAGACACCTAACCTGAGACCGAGTGGAGCCCTACCTTGACACTTACCTTATGTTGGAGAAATACGCACACTACCCAGAATGCTTTGCACTTGAATTTCCCCACTGTGGGACTAATAAGAGACATTTAATCTAATCTAATCTTTTCAGCCCGAAAAAAGTGGCATCCAAAGGAGAAAAAGAAAGTGAGCCTGTCTGTGTATTTTCTTTGTCAATGGAGAATATCATGAAAGCTATTGTATTGTCTAGGTCTACTCCCATTTTATGAATTATTTACCTCATTGTTGCGTCACATTTCTTTTTTTTATTTTACAATATTTTGTCAGTCGTCTTCTTCTGAACTGACAGACTGAATGCTGTTTTGAACAATGCTGCCCCCCACTGCCTGAGGACGTACCTGCATTTAAGGGGTGTCCCATTAGTAAGTCACACATAGCCTGTAACCCTTAGGGCTAACTAAGGTTGAGGGTCCAGATTGAGGATTAAGGAAGGAGTTGGAGCTCACCCCAAGAGCAAGACTGAGATAAAACTCAACGCAGAACAAAGACCAAGTTTGTTCCAATAAGAGCATTTCGTTGTTTCCTTTGCAGTAAGAAATACATGTGTGAGTGTATATGACTAGAAGACTCATGCTTCTGTGTCTGTATTCGCTTTGATCTTGGTCTTAGTTTCAAGTCCTCAAACTCTTGGTATTGGACTTGGTCTCTGTGTGCGCTGGTTTCAGTCTCACGTTAGGTAGTGTCAGCTTCAGTACTTGAAACGTCACGGTCATACATACTTACATGCAGTGACTTGGATGTGGCCCACACACCTGGAGTTTGACTCTGATGTGTGAAGTACCATAGTGTCAGTTGGCCATAAAAAAGGATGGTCTGAACGCAACCTTGAAACAATACACATCATAAACAGATATACGTTCATCTTCACAAGTAAATTTACTCCATGTATGTTCAGCCCACCCATCTATGTTTATATACAGTAGATGCTTATATGTTGCACTTCATTGACAGCTTCCTTATGTACCTCTCAGAGGTATTTCATCGATCATCCCTTCATCATCCCTTTGTCTTGAGAACATCTCATTGGGTGCAGGTTTTTGGAGGACACCTTTCCACCAACCAGGTGTCAGTCCTGAGGACCAGATTGCTCAGGTCTGTTCTGGTGTGTATTATAGTTTGGACCAACAAGTGGTGGGGACACCCTGGACAGATGTCAGTCCATCACCAGACATAGATAAACAGACAACCACTCACTCTCTCACACCTGAACAGCAAGTTAAACACCCTCAGCTTCCATGTTTTTGGAGTGTGGGAGGAGCCCGCAGAGAACGTCCAAACTATTTACAAACTTGAAGCGGAGGCCTTCCTGCTGAGAGGCTGCAGTGCTGACCGTTTCTCCTCCACAGACTGGTTCATAAGATGTAGTGTTATTATAGTAATTCTAGCTTAAATGACTACATTGAATGCATAATTGGTTTTCTTCCATCTAAAGGCACTTTTGATTCAACTCCATTCAAGGTTCAAACGCTTCAGACTGAACCAGGTTCAGCAAACTAACCCTCCTGTCTGACACGTGACAGCGCTGCTGGGGAGAAAGTAATGAAAGGCAGGAACGGTTAGCGTGGTGAGGAGCAGCAGAGATAACATGGTGGAAAGTGTCTCACACTCTCACGTCTGCTGCTCAGCCACACTCACACACCGACACACAAGCAGCCGCCCGTGGGCCCCGACCGCGGCTCTACCACAGATTAAACATTATCTCTGCAAGATTTGTCTCATAAGCTCAAAGAAAGCCTGCATTTTTTACAAGTCAGCACAAAATGTGTCTCACTTTTTTTTGCTTGTTTCACACTTTTTCCGCTCGGTGGATGTCAGCTCAAGTTTGACGAGGAGTTCACCAGGTTCTCCAGTTTAAACCCACCATAACTGCACAACAGTGACTCACTGGGATGACAGGGGCATTTCAGCATGCGCTGCACTTGCAGATGTGAGTATAAAACAGGACGTTTTCTGACTCACACCTGGCCCGGGACACAAGTTAGCTGGAGGGCCCTGTCAGCTAGAATGGGAGCATTTAGATTCCATGATGCCACAGGCACATTCATCATTCACCGTTTACCATAGGTGCTGGTGTAGAGGAAGTAGAGGAGCTGAATGTGTTGCACTTGGCTGCATGAAAACACTCAGCTCACAACAGCATGGCTATTTTTAGTTATATTTCTGTCTAAATTATATCATTTACTTGCTCTTCTGTAGAGAAAAGCTGGCACTTACATGCTACACAGGGCACATAATAGACTTGACAGCTAGTCGCCCAGTCATAGGAACACTATGTAACAGTGAGTGAGTTAGCAACACAAGTGCCAGCCAAAGAAGGTTCTGTCCAGTTTCTCAGTTGTGAAAAAGAATAATATTTAAGAAAATTATTCATCATTATTCAACAATGAGATCAAAAGGCAGGACAAAAATAATGAGCACACAGTCAACTCGACTAAAAAATGTACAATAAAGTGTTCAAAAAAGTCATCATTCTAATGACACACTGGTGAGGCATCATGAAACAGTGTCATCATTTTCAGACTCCACTATTTGGCACTCTGTGCTCTAAAGTCTTTGATGTGAGGTTTCATATTTTTACCCAAGAGCGCCACCTTTGGAGACACTGTTTCATGTAGCCTCACCAAATAAATCCCTGTTTATGTAATACGTTTGTAGAGGGATTCTTATTTGCTCATGTTGCATGTCTAAACGTGTCTCTGAACTTGTTGTATACTTTGATATATGATTATGAAATAATGACTGGTGTAGTTATGACATCACTCACTGCACATCTGCAGGAAGTGAGTAATGTCAGCCTCATCACAGTCGGTTACTCGGGTGTTTGCAACTTATAGAGTTGATTTTTCCGTTCTGTTGTAACTCTCCTCATTTCATTTTTTATTTCAAGTTTGCTATCAGTAGAGGAGGTTCCCATCAGTATTATTTCTTACACAAACAGTACATCGTGTTTTTCCTGCAACCAAAGTTGAGTTCCTTTAAAACTAAAATTCTCCGCGTTTTTAAAGGATTGTCATCTTTTTGATAGAGATCACGCTAAACTGCCTGTCTTGACTATTATACTGCATCTGCAATGATAAAGATTCATTGCTATGAGCTGTTTCAAAGCAACAAGTCTTTGCTAACCTGTTTTTTATATGTTGACTTTTCCTTGACCTCTTTTATCTGCATTTATTCAGTCTGTGTTGCAGTGCAGTCAGTGTTTTATTATACAGTATTTTATTGTTGTTTATTATTCATTTAGCATTCTTATGTATTTTTTGACAGTTATTCTGGTCTCCAACAGTAAATTCTTTATTTTATGATGCAGTATTTTTGTTATGGTAGTTGTGGTGATATCCTCCTCTTATGTTTTAATCTTTCAAGTTTATATTTTATATCTTCTTATTTAACTCTGCCTTTACTTGGTTTTAAGTTGTTTTTTTTTTCAAAAATACATTTCTTTTTAAATGACTATTATTATTATTATATTATTATTAATTGAATTATTTTTAATGCGGTGCTTGTAATCTGTTTTATATAGTCATCAAATTGTGGCTTTAAATTTTGTCCTGTGCTTCAAGTTCCGTCTATGAGTGTGAAAGAGGAAAGTTGACTGATTTATTGTGGCCCTCAACTGACAGGGTCTCCTTACCTGTTCTATCAAGCGGGACCAGACGGGTCACGTCTTCATGGTATCAGATTTTTAAACGTAGTCACTTTGGCGTGCGAACAGCCTCCCTCCTTAAGTAATGAAGGACATGGAGGGAAGACTGGGGTGTCTTGTCAGAGCAGAAAGATGACATCACTTCCATCATAGTTCCTCATTCAGAGTCAACTATCCCTGAAATGGGCCGCCTGACTCTACTGGCCTTGGAACCTGCCAGATGCCCTCAGAAACTTTTTTCACTGATGGGTTTTGTGATACAGGGTCAGGAGTGCAACCCCCTCATTTAGTACATGTTTCTCTTTATTCTATAAAGTTATTTTTGTTGCACATGTTCATAATAATTATTGAATGAATTGTGTGGGCCGTCGTGGCTCAGCGGTGTTTTTTCCTGTTAGCAGCCGTGGAAGACAGCGTCTCCCTCTGGGCTCAGCATGTGACACACTTGCACAGCTCACTGAGGTGGAGAAAATGAGGGCGCTGACGTGTCCAAACAAGCTCCAGCAGAATGCAGGAGTGATGCACGCTAGCCCACGCACACAAACCCAAATTATGACAATGTTCAGTTCGGAATGGAATTCAAACAGCTCTGTCTTTATTCCATTCAGTCAAGTTTTTTTTTACTGTAGACGATCCAGTTTACTTTGTAGTCATTCTTTTACCCTGCAAAAGTGTAACCCATGCAAAAAAATAACTTTTGTACAGCTATCAAAAGGCAATTTCAGTTACCAGACCCACTTCATTTTATGAGGAAATTTTGGAGGTATTTTAGTATTACACTTGTTATACATATAAAGTCATTATTATATATCTCATTTGAATCATAATAAATGCATCTATTCCCAGCTTTATTGAAGGACATGTACTCACTGTTTATTTATTTTTTATATTTACTTAAGATGTGTATACAGTTCTTTTTATTTAGTACACACATCTATATGCAACAATAGAGTCAAATTTACTAATTTTGATTTAATGCATGTTGGAGTTTAAATAACATTAGTAGATTCTTCCAGTTATATCGTTCACAAACGTCTGTCAGAGCTTCGAGGCAGATTCATGAACAGGTTCCTTGACAATTTCAGGCAATCCATCTCACCTATCATGCTTTCAAATGACAATGTAGATAGAAGTCATAGATGGCTCCTGAATTCTATCTATCTATCTATCTATCTATCTATCTATCTATCTATCTGTCTGTCTGTCTGTCTGTCTGTCTGTCTGTCTGTCTGTCTGTCTGTCTATCTGTCTGTCTGTCTGTCTGTCTATCTATCTATCTATCTGTCTGTCTGTCTGTCTGTCTATCTATCTATCTATCTATCTATCATCTATCTGTCTGTCTGTCTGTCTGTCTGTCTGTCTATCTATCTATCTATCTATCTATCATCTATCTATCTGTCTGTCTGTCTATCTATCTATCTATCTATCTGTCTATCTGTCTGTCTGTCTGTCTGTCTGTCTGTCTTTTTCAGACAAAATTTAATGAACTTCACATTTGAAACCACAGCAAATGCCCCATCAACTGTCACTAAAAGTTTGAGTATTTCAGCGGGTGTCTGTGAAGGTTCAGTCTGTCATACAGTCAAATTTTGCCTATGAATGCAGAGATTCAAATCTAAATTAATTTAGTTGGTAGCTGGTGACTCCGCTCTTGATTCCACTCTTCACAGGTATCACATCCTCCGGCTGTGTGACCTGGTCAGCGTCACTTTCCCCTCAGTACTTCCACCCACCTTTGTGCATCAGTCGCCACCAGCAGCACCGTCATATTGTTCAATGATCACTGTGACATCACTTTATTTGGTGCACCGCACTGATCCCTCCATCATCAGATCATCTCACGGACAACTCATCACCCTTCTTCTCAAAGGAGCTTTTCTGGCTCGGGCCATCTTCATTTTCAACCCACTCAGTTCATCTTCAATGCCTCTGCACCTTCTCCTACCTTGGCAAGCTTTTACCTAACCCACTAGCTAAACTTTTTTTCATGACTTGATGCTTTGTTACAAGCATGTGATCACACTATAGACCTGAGCTGCAGGGCCCAGTCCTAACCCCATGTCCAGTACAACCACCTGCTCAGCTGCTTTCCTCCGGAGAAGGTCGTCCCTCATTCCTCAGTTCTAATGTCAGCTCATCTGAAAGTCCTAATGAAGTCATTTTCTTCGCCCACAGATGGATCCTCTACGTGATCAATTTACAGCCACACTGTCGCCTTTTATTCCACTAATGAGGAAAAAACAGGAGGTGAATGTCAATTCTGATCCCCACCACCGAAGTGGAGCAGCCAATTAGCCTCGTGGCTTTAGATAGGGCTCAGCCCAGATGTGTTTGGACTCACTTGTATCTTGTAAAAGCAGGATCATTTCAGCTGAATTCAAATGATGAGTTCTTTCTGCCCTCAGCAGGCTCCCATTGAAAATGTGATTTAATAAAGCAGATGCAGCAGCAGAGTGTGTTTGGATAATCTTGCTAAATGTCCTGGGTCTGCCCTGAGGCCCCGAACTCATGGAACACACCTCACCTGAGTATCGCACTTGCTTTGACTCAGATCTTGTTTTTGTTCAAACTCTCCGGTCTAAAAACACATCGAGCGATTGCATTGAAAATTATCTTTAGGCGGCTGCTGTCCAGACTATGCAGTCTTTGTCACTTCTGAGACCCAGAAACCTTGGCTTTTCTTCCTCTTTTGAAACAAGAAAAATCCCAAACCAATGTTTCTTCTGAAGCGGTTGTGAGAACAAGAGCGGCAGTCAACAGTTTAACAGACGAACTTTAACAAATGAACAACGAGGAGAACTTCAGACGGCGTTGTAGACAAACCATCCAGTTGACCTGAAAGCCCACAATGCATTGCAGTTCTTTCACTGCATGACTCCATCCCGAGCAGCCTGGATTCATGCTGTTTTTGGATTGGTTCATTTTGATTTGCAGGAATTCCTTTACTTACTCAGATGAAGAAACACAACACACCATCAGATCTATTCTTAAAGTGGCTTTTAGATGTAATACATTTTAGCATGTGCCTGCACAGTTTCCACACATGGAAGTTATTTTACTCATTTAATGAGTCATGTGTTTTTAAAAACTACTGACTGTGGGATTTTAGCGTTGTACCATCTATCAAGGTCATTTTCAGGGTCGCTAATGTGTGGTATACTTTGAACAACGCTAGGGCTACAATTCTCACAAGAACTGAAAAAAATGCCTTGTCACATTTTAAAATACATCTGAGTGGATTAGATGAGAAAGACAGCCAAGCTTCTAGCTTTGGTCAACACTCTTTGGACCATGTAAAAGGACATGCTGGCCACATTGAGCCCCTTGGCCTTGGGTTTGACACATTTTTAAGTCATGCAGACACAGCAGTGTTTGAGTCTTGGCTTATGTCATTTGCAGCTGTCGTCACTGAGCAGTAGAATCCCACTAAACTGTGCTCCACTTTGCGGCTAGTTATACACATTTCTATTCATAGTCAGGCGAATAACAGACCCTATGGTTTTGTATCTTAAAATACTCAAGTGATCGGCGAGACGTACTCCAAGTGTCACATGGCAGTTCACTCCTAAAGCCTCAAATTCCACCAAGATTGTCTTTCAGGGAATGGAATGTGTCCTCTGCAGTTTCTATGCGTTATATAAGTCTCATTTGGGACTATTGGGATGAGGAGAGGGTTGGGCTGTGGAAAAGGGAACTCTGTGTCCCCCATTCCTCTGAACAATCTTGAGAGCCTCCTGTTCATATAGCACAGATTATTGCATGCACAATTATTATCATATTAGAAGCAGTCGTAGGAGGATAGTAGTAACTGCTTTCCCCCTAAGGCTTCGAAAACCTCTTACACAGATTAATACTCGAAGCCTTAAATATGTGACATGATGTGAAATGATTTGGACTTAGATGAGTCCGGATGACCCGTCTTCATCTCGTCCATCGAGCCCTTCAGGTTAACCTTGATGCAGGAAACTTTTCTTTTGTCAAAGTCCGCCTCTTGAAAACGGCCATGAGACTGGCAACTGAGAACTACAGTGAAGGGTGACTTTCCATTTTCAGTGGCGTGGAAAGATGCCGTACTGGTCGTGTTTTCCCAACAGTACGGTTCAGGGGGACCTCGTTGATGTTGTTGTGATATATTCCGGATGGAGCTTCTTTTCAGCGGAAAATTTTCTCTTCGTAGTTGCTGCGAGATGCTAGTTCTTGAGCAGATGGAGGAGGTCACGCCTTTCCAAAAAACGAAAGCACCAAGAAGGAAAGTCACTGATCTACACTGCTGCCCTCTGTTCGGTAGTTACCTTGCTCAACCGTTGCCATCTTGCTTTGCGCCCTGGGAAACTCTGGCCATCTTTACTTGGCTCAGGTCATCGTCTAGTGTCCTCTACTTCTGTACCATTGATTTATTAACATTGAATTCCCTCGCGGCTGCTTTATTCCCATGTTGCCATGCCTTAAGGCCTCCTACTTTTGGGGTTTACGTATGACTCCGCGAGGGTCTTGACTGTGTGAGCTGTAAAGCGCCGACAATCCATCAAGCAGTGCTGCTCTGCATCCTACCAAAGTCGTACCACAGCATCTCTGACAGGTTCTTGAGTGCTGTGCTGCACATAAAGTCGCCCTGAGGTCACTACCCATAACTGTAATTACAGTAATACATGAGGCGCACCGGATTATAAGGCACACTGACAATTTTGGAGAAAATTAAAGGATTTTAATAATAATAGTCCGATAAATGTGGTATGTAAATATGCAAAGCTGCCTGTATGCAACTCCCCAACCTTATTTATTTGGTCTCTTCTAGTTTTCCTGAGTGTTAGAGCTCACAAAAACCAACATCAGTGTGAGAGCACCCTCTGGAGAATAAGATTTTCATGGATGTTTACACATTTACTGAAGTTGTTTATTATTATGCCCCTTTATCTTCCGCCTCGCCCTCCCAGCATGATCCACCGCAGCGATAACAGTAAGTGGTGATGGCAGTCGCTGCACAGCGCTCTGGGTCTCCTCACATCCACGGCTCCTGCGCACTAATGTGTTGCTTTCTCTGAGAGCTGGAGGATGAAATTACCATTTGCTATGGTGATAAAACAATTCTCTGCTCGTGTTCGGTGTCTGAAATTGCGTGAGTAGTGAAATTAGGGTGTGAAAGAACATAAATAAATATTACGTGTTCGAAGCAACAAATTAAATCGGGGGTTAGAGCGGGAGAAGACTTCATGTGCAAGTTGAAATTTAGATTATTGTTATTGTTGGAATAGATGTAATGACGTATTGAAGTATTTCAATAATAAAAATAAAAATGCGCTTAAAGCACTGAAGCAAGTACAGTGTGGATGAGCCTAACCTGCAAAGTACAGAGGTCACAGCTTCCAGCTTACATTTAACTGTTTATAACAGTGAACCGCCTTTGTGGACGGGCCTGGTCAGTGTTAGAGAGTAACAGGTCATTTTCACCATTGAAACAAGACGCAGATGTACAGTAAATGAATGACTAATGCAACACGTTGTTCAGAAGTCTACTGAATGTAAACAAGTAGGAATGACCTTTGTACTTTGGTTGTCTGGCTCCTCAGTACTTTGCGTACCTTTTTCACTCTTCATTTGATTTCAATTGTTTTCTAAACTTCATTTTTAAACACATTATTTATTCACAAAGTTATCAGTTTAAGAGAAAGAAAAGTGAGGTGCAGGCTCCATAAGTAGAGGGTTGTTTCATCCAGACCGTCCCTGCTCCACAAACCCCATGATTGATGGATTCATCCTGTCCATGCTACTGGAAAGTAGTTTTGTTTTTAAAACCACACGGACATCATTTCAGAGATCAAGATGAACACACACCAACTTTTATGCCAAGCCATTGTTGGCTTCTCACATCTGTCAAGTGTCTTTCAAGACGCTTGCAGATTTTCAGATGAACAAAACGGATCTGTTCATGGTTCATATGGAGGAACAGGCACAAGAAATACTAGAAATGAAAATATTGGAGTTGACAATGTCTCAAACCGGCAAAGCTTTTTTAGCTTTAAGGTGTTCCATTACTTTGTCCAACCCTTGTATATCGGCAGATGAATTTATTAATGTGTTTATCAGGAAGCCATATTTTAAGGCTTAGTAGGCCCGACCAGTCAGTTTGCATTGTTCATAGCTTCCTATGAGCGAGAAGAGATATTTCCCAGGAATGTCAGGAAACCAGGGTGTTGCGAGGGAGTGCAAAGCAATGATCAAGAGAAGATATTGTACCTTGATACTCGTGAGTGTGCCAGAACAGTGGAAGGGACTAGTGGAATTGGTAGACCAAAGTTGGACCCATTCCAGTTATGGTTAAGTGTGTCATCATAGCCAGATAAAAGGGAAACAGAGTCATTTCCGATTGTAGTCCAACTCTACTTTGACAATATAACTCCATCAAATCAAATTGCCTTGAAAACAAGCGTGACAAAGAAGCTGCTCAACAGATCACGCTTTTATTTTTAGACACGACATACTCGATCATGAATCCATGTCCTCCTACTCAGATCCAGCCGTGTATACGATGATCGGAGGAACCCAGTAAGGCGGAACAATAAACATTTGCTGTGCTCTGCTCTGCTGTTTCTGAAAATAGCTGTAATTTGTCAGTAGATTTGTTACGGCGCGGCAGCATGTGATACTCTACGTTGAAGATTACACACTAATCCCACCGGAAGTCATTATGATATCACGGCGACTTGATGGAAGGCAACTCAGTGCATCATGTTCTGGCTTTTGGAAAGCCAAACTCCCTCTGCCAGTTCCTTAGTTTTCTCGGACAATTTCCACTCCGCCCGGTAACGCAGGTCCTCCCTTTCCTCACCCGTGTCAATCAACTCCACCCTCAGGAACATCTCTTTGTCCAGAACCATCAGGGCTGATAAAGAATCGGAGGCTTGCCTCGCTCTTGGGAGCCTCGGAGAGGAGTGGGAAACCCCCCTCAGCGTAGGTGGGCCACTCTTTATCCCTCTGGTCCTCATGTCTTCTTTCCCTTGCTTCACCGTGGGAAGACTTCTGTCATCGGCCGGCGACGCCTTTGAAGAGGTCTCATTGGTTGAGTCGGAGCTGTCGGATGTGTCAGTGTTCATGGATTTGTCAAGGTCCACTTGGAAGGCGAACTTCCTGCTACTCTGTCTGTTGATTGACAGACGTGAAGGCCATCTGAGCGTGAGACATTTTGTCATTCGGATCCATAGTTCCTGGGGCCTCAACAGAACCGACCTTGAAAATGGACTATCGCAGAGGATGCTGTCCGACTGCTCCTCCACTAGCTCTGTCGAAGCTGAAACTCGGTCGGTCTCGCTCTGCGTGGACTGTCCTTCTCCGTCCTCATTCTGTGGCTGAAGCTGCTGGTCCTCTCCGAAGCTTAATGAGTTGCTGAATCTCTGACTCCTCTTCATCACACTGTCTTCCTCCGGTTGTGAGTCGGACGATGGTTGCGCGTCTGGTGGAAATCCATGTGTTTACGCACAGTGTTGCTCTCCTTGAGCGGCGCTTGAGTTCCCTCGATGAGGATCTTGCCCTCTGGTCTTCTCTCATCCGCAAATGAGTCCTTCATTTGCTCCACATATCCAGTGCCGCTCTCCACTCCACTATACAGACAAACATAAACAATCCCAGCAAGGATCAGCACAACAGCAGCACTTCACATTCTGACATCATCTCTGCTTCCACAGCCTTGGCAAACGCGATGGCCAGTGATGACGTGGTGATGTCATGTGCCCAGCTCCAAACACACACACACACACACACACACACACACACACCAAATCCCCGGCTATGTGCTCCAGCTCTAACCAAGTGAAAGTGACTTGCCTCAGAGGGAAGTGATGTCACATTCTATGATGTCATACTCCGCTGTAAACCAAGCGTTTGCACGTTATCTTTTAGTGCAGAAGCACAGCTGGCCAAGTGCGGAACATTGACCTGAATGTGTAGCAGAGAGTTAGTGAGGGATTTAATTCATTGTGTTGAGATCATGTGACAAG
This sequence comes from Synchiropus splendidus, assembly GCF_027744825.2. Taxonomy (NCBI): domain Eukaryota; kingdom Metazoa; phylum Chordata; class Actinopteri; order Syngnathiformes; family Callionymidae; genus Synchiropus; species Synchiropus splendidus. The sequence goes on from NC_071337.1 coordinate 13,623,991, forward strand.
AGTCGCTTCCTCACATTCTAATGATGACATGTTGGGATTTTTGTAGATCTGTCCGAACACAATGGGTTTCTTTCTTCTTCTGGAGCCACTGAGCTTTTGTAACAGACAGTCCGACGCTCCTTTAACACAAGATAGTTGTCAAGCAAACACATCTGAATCATGTTGATTTCCATGTCTGAGACTACATTGTGACTGAGGTGTCAGGAAGAAAGAGGTGAGGCACTTCCCGTACACATGACGCTGAGTGGAGAGGAGAAACAAAGTAGAAGAACAATACACTTGAATATACAAGTCCAAACACTAGCCAACAAAACACACTTGGATTTGTCTCCCTTTCTTTCTTCTGCTTTGATTTTTCGCTTCAGTCAGAGTGACTGTGGTTATAGATGGATAAAAGTCTCATGCAGATAACTGATTCACCGCCCTCTTCTGATTTCCATGTATGGACATGGTGTCAGCTCAGACGATGCATTGCTGTGGTTCTGCGAAGTGCTTCTTGCGTCACTGCAGAGCAAAGGACGCTCGCCCCCGAGAAACTCTCTGCCCTCGCACACACACACACACAGAGACACACATGCACAAGGTCATTAGATCTGTTTGGTCAGTTGCTTTATGATGGTTTTGAGTGAAAAGTGGGATGAACCTACAGTCTAAATGTCATCCTGATCTCTGTAGTTGTGGGTGAGCTCTGAGCGTCTCGCTGAAGACCAAGTCAACTAGGTCCAGTCTGCAGGCCTGATCCTCTACCTCTGCCTTAAATTCCCCATGAAAGTCAGCAGAAGATTTGAGCACATTGTCTGTCTCCATCCCATCTCAGCTTAGTTTATGTAAGGCTCTATTGATCCCACAGTGGGGGAAACCTGTCGCAGCGACAAACATGAAAGACCTCAAAGACAAAAGACACAAGTCACAAAGAGATAAAGAAAAAAACAAATGATTTTAATATAATTCAGCTGCGTTGTGTTGAGTGAGAGTCACTGACTGCGTGAAGAATCCAGCACTTATATAAGTGTCAACACCCTGAAATGTCCTCTGGCAGAAAACCAACATACCTCTGATGTTAGAATGGACCTGCAGAGGCCTCTGGCTCCAGTCTTCTGCAAACATTTCTCAGGATACACAACATAGCTCCACGAGATTGTGTTTTCTGTTTTAAAGCATATTTTTAAAAGTGCCCAAAATAATTCATAACTATTGCAGTTTTCAATGAAGATTTTCTGAACAAAGACCAAATACTGCTTTGTTGGCTTGGATTTAATGTTCATTAGCTGTGGTATAGTGTTTGTCGGTGCGAATGTAAAGATAACATGAGTTATTATTTTAGTTAGTTAGTTAGTAATTGTTTTATTTTATTGACATTCACTGTCTCTTTTTCTTTGAGGAGCATTATTTCAGTTGAGCACATTTGAATGTGTTGAAAATTTGCTAACTAATTCATATGGAAAAACCTTTCTCAACTTTGAAATTATACACTGGTTGGTGGAAGATTTTGGACACTACACATATTAAATATGAATTTGATGATTATTGATGCCATCTTCCTTTTTTGATCAGTTATGAACACATTGTTATTGCTTGACTTTGATACTGTCGTTGTTGAATACTGACAACATTATGTCAGTATAATGAAGCCACACCACTTGAAACATATCATATTCATAAACTACGTATTTTTCCAAGATTTTTCACAATAATATTCCAGATTGTGACAAATTTTAAAGGTGTTTTAAGGTGTGAAAGCTTTTTTTCCACCACTATAGATGCAAAAAGAAAAAAAGGAAATCTTCAGTCAAATTTAGGGGAAAAAAGAGGAAGTACACAGCATTCACAACAACAGTTTCCATGATTCAACATTTGAGAAATGCTTGGTTATTGTGTCCACACAATGAGATCTTTTTGGCTCATGACACAAAGGAAGCTTCTGGACTAGAACCAAGATCGGGCTGGAAGTTTCTCAATTCGAGCCAATAGACCACCGATGCACTTTCCTAGTCCTATCCTTCACAATAATAATCTGTTCCTTGGGGAACAGGGAAACAATAACTTATAACCCCCTTGGTGAGAAATAAAAACATGACCTATCAAAGGAAGAACCACATTTTCTGTCCTGATTGCCCACAATAGATGCTAAGGTCATGACATTATTGCACAGTGTAAAGGTCTAAACAAATAGTGAGGGGTTCCCTTCACCGCAGTTATTCCTGGACTTCATGTCCATAAATAACTCAAGGTCACAGAGGTGTGCGTGCAGAACATTAACCTACCCCAGGTTTCCCAGCAAGAGGTCCGTCTCATGTCATGTAATAATATTTAATAAGAATCATGTGCCTGTGAATGCGTGAATATCAATGTTTGCTTTAGAAATTCAAGTCAGGGCTTCTGACGGCAGCTCAGATCAGATGATTTATGAATGGTAAATGGCTGCAGCTCACCGGTCTGAGCTGGTGCTGAGGAGCTCATCCTCTAGTTCAGCATGAAAATGGGTCAAAGTGAAGCATCAATGACAGCATTCAAGTGGCATCACATTTGCAGCCAGTACTTAAAGTGAAATTTTGAATAAAGTTGCAAGACGTTGGCCCTTTAAGTGGTGTGAAGTGGATTCAAAAGCGTCACTTTTTTTTACAGTTTCACTGTAACTACCTTAAGTGTACAACATCCATGCGTTCTTGTCACTCTTTTTTGCAATATAACAACTTTAATAATGAAAGATCAGAATGTTTCTTGTTGTAGTTTGTCAATCTGTGTTTGTCTATTATTATTACTAATAATAGTAGTTGTAGTAGTAGTATAGTTCTTAGTTTACTTTTGTCCTAATCTTTATTGATTTGTCATACGTACTTATTTGTCTAATGTTTATATTTGCATCACTACTTTATGTGGTTTGTTAATCTGCTTGTTTAATTATGCAATGTGGTGCAGCAACGCGTTGTTGATGATGTATATGTTTATGTTAGGATTTATGATCGCGTATGCTGTTGCTTGTTGTACATCCCTGCCATTCACTGTGTGTCATTAATGTACAAGTAGCATTTCCTCACTGTGGGACCAATAAGGATGTGTAATCGTATCTAATACTAAGTGAGTGAGAGGCATAACATGAATGAATGTCGAGCTCCTGTTTGAGTTGAGCTTCTTTTTCACGATTAAACTGTATGTATTTTCAGAATCAGAATCAAATTTATTGCCATGGTCAGCGGGCCCACCAACTAGGAAAGTGTTTTGGAATAAAGTGCTGACAGAAAATAAAATAAAACAACAGAGGCTGTTCACAAATGCAACAGTCTGACCGAGGGGAAGAAGCTGTTCCTGTGACGGGAGGTTCTGGTCTGGATGGACCGTAGCCTCCTGCCAGAGGGAAGAGGAACAAACACTCCATGTCCAGGGTGAGAAGGGTCAGCGCTGATCCGACCTGCACGTCTCTGGGTCCTGGAGACATACAGGTCCTGAAGAGGTAGCAGGCTGCAACCGATCACCTTCTCAGCAGAACGTACGATGCGCTGCAGTCTGCTCTTGTCCCTGGAGGTGGCGCTGTTGTACCAGACAGTGATGGAGGAGGTGAGGATGGACTGGATGATGGCCGTGTAGAACTCCACCAGCAACTTCGTCGGCAGTCGTAGTTTTCGTAGCTGCCTCAGGAAGAACATTCTCTGCTGGGCCTTCAAGATGAGGGACCTGATGGTTGGCTGCCATTTGAGGTCCTCAGTGATGTTGGTTCCCAGGAAGCAGAAGGAGTCTACAATAGGAATAGGTAAACCAGCCAACATGAGAGGTGACAGAGAAACTGTGACTCTCCTGAAGTCTATGACCATCTCCACTGTCTTCTGGGCGTTGAGCTCCAGGTTGTTGTGGCTGCACCAGGACACCAGCCGCTCCACCTCCCTCCGGTAAACCGACTCATCTCCATCTGAGATGAGCCCGATGATGGTGGTGTCATCCGCAAACTTGATCAGCTTCACGGACTGGTGGCTGGAGGTACAGCAGTTAGTGTACAGGGAGAAGAGCCATGGGGAGAGAACAGGAAGTCTGAACAGGAAGTCTGTCATCCATTTACAGAAGGAGTCAGGCACGTCCAGCTGGCGAAGCTTGTCTTCAAGCAGAGCTGAAGTCTACAAACAGGATCCTGGCATAGGTTCCTGGGCAGTCCAGATGCTGCAGAATGAAATGAAGGGCCTGGTTCACTGCATTGTCCACAGATCTGTTGGCTCTGTAGGCAAACTGCAATGAGTCCAGGTGAGAAGCAGTGATAGATTTCAGGTGAGAGAGAACCAGGCGCTCAAAGGACTTCATGACCACAGACGTCAGTGCCACCGGTCTGTAATCATTCAGTCCTGTGATCCTGGCTCTCTTGGAACAGGAATGATAGTGGAGGACTTAAAGCAGGCAGGAACATGACAGGACACCAAGGAAGCATTGAAGGTGTCTGTGAACACTGGAGCCAGCTCAGCATCATGATGCTTCAGGATGGCAGGGGAAACTCTGTCCGCGTTGGAACTATGCACTGATCACAGTAGCTGATCCATGAAGTCACAGTGTCTGTATACTCATCCAGATTATTGGTTGCAGTCCTGAACACCACCCAGTCTGTGGTCTCCATACAAGCCTGTAGCTCCTCTCTGGCTTCACTTGTCCAGATCCTCATGCTCCTCACAACAGGCTTTGCCAGCTTCAGCTTCTGCTTGTATGTGGGAACAAGATGAACCATCAAGTGATCAGAGAGACCCAGTTCAGGGCGGTATGAGAGTTGCGGAGCGATGAGTAACAATGATCCAGCACACTCTGCTCTCTGGTGGGACATTTTACAACGTGCCTGTACCTGGGAAGCTCCTCAGAGTCGCCTTGTTGGAGTCCAGGAAAGTTCGCTCCACATGCAGAATCTGATCTGCGAGCACACTTTGAGCTTCATGTACATCTGTGCTGGGTGGGATATGAATGAACATTTATATATATATATATATATATATATATATATATATATATATATATATATATATATATATATATATATATATATATATATATATATATATATATATATATATATATTTTTTTTTTTTTTTTTTTTTAATTCACAAAATACTCACTATGTATTCTGATTCTGAAAACGGCCACATCACAGAAGTCGCATTGTCGCGGGTGACCATGAACGCACCACCGCCAAGCGAGGGCGCCCTCAACCTCCAAGCTGAAGTCGGAGTACTACGGACATGTGCACGGCTTTTGATTGGTGGACAAACGCGGATATGAAGCCAAACGATATCTGATTGGCCAGCCGGTTTAGCGGGCGGAGCAATCTCCCGCCGTTCATTGATATAGTCTACAGCTGGCGAGGCGAGCTCCGCCACACGGAGTGAAAGGGGAGCGAGAAGGTGACGAGGGCTTTCATGTAGGGGATTCAAGGAGGCACCAGAAGCGTTCGTTGGCTTTTATTTCCGTTTAGGTGTGGCGTACCAAAGATTATTCTGCTCACAGACACGATGCTTTGCCACGTTACGCGCCCGGACTCGGTGGTGATGGAAGTGGAAGTTGATGCGAAGGCGAACGGAGAGGACTGTCTGAATAAGGTGCGTGAGAATATGGACCATCACTCTTATTAGATCAAAAGTTCACCGGAAAATAACTGTCGTACCTGTCGATTCACGCGTTTCTATCGACGACCAGGATCAGTGGTTAAGTTGTTTCTTTTTGGAGGTGCATCGTTCAATGCTGAAATGAATCGGGAGACATTGTTTTCCAATGTCGGAGTTTCTTTTCCAAAGTGCACATTCAGTTGCGCTGAGTTGTCTGCGCGTCTGAGTGGGGATGGATCTCTAAGGTTACTCTAGTTCACTCGCCACTCTCAGGACTCCGCGTCCTGACTTTCAATGATTCCATCGCTTAAGCCCTCGTCTTAGTTGGACTTCACCAGTCTACAAACTGTACTTTCATGAGCCTCCCTCCTGAATTTCCCCTACTGTTTCCCCCCGCTAAAACACACTCAGCAAACTTGCCATGGGCTATGAATGAGTTGAGTCCCACTTTCTGGACGTCCTGCAGACGTTCACCAGCAGTTATATAACATGAAAAAAACCCCTCTCGGCTGCTTGAGGGGGCGTGGGATGGTGGTTTTTGAGGAGCTTCTTTAGCACCGGAGGGTCTCCAGGATTCCTCCCACCACCCTGGAGAGCTTCAGAATACTAATGTGTGGATGGTTTGGGTGATACTCTCTGGCTGTTTAGCACTGATACATCCGTCAGTTGCTTCACTGCTCCTTGCAGACTCTCTCTCTTCACAATGAAGTTGTCTCCTCAAGTCCTCATTGATTCATGTTATTGTAGAGCAGAAATGACTGCTCACTGATCTGATGGTAACTTGGCCTTCATACTGTGTGTCCACAGATGAGTCATCACGTGTCACAAAAAGCACATGGACTCACTTCATTTCCTCTACACAGTTTCTCCATGTATTGTCACTACTGAGACAAGTCGAATTTCCCCACTGAAGGACTGTCAAATCTGATCCTCCACAAACTGTTCTGAGAGTCGACTTGTCACAGAGCACCTATGAACACGTCGACATGTCTGAGTATAGTCATGTAGACGGAAGAAAAAAATCATATGTAAATAGGTGTAAAATTGTTTAGGAACTTGGAAATGTCATAATTGAATTCCATCAATGAACATTGTTTCTCGCTGCTCCCTAAAGGTTTGCAGGAAGTTGGGCATTATAGAAGTGGACTACTTCGGCCTGCAGTTCACCGGGAACAAAGGAGAGAACCTGTGGCTGAATCTGAGGAATCGAATCTGCCAGCAGATGGATAGTGTGGCGCCATGTCGACTGAGGCTGCGGGTCAAATTCTTTGTGGAGCCTCATCTCATTCTGCAGGAACAAACAAGGTACCAAACTCCTTCTTTCCCAAAAAGAAAGTAAAACTAGCCCATTGTCAAACACTCCCTCTTGGACTCGCATGTGACTGGGAGCATAAAAGTAACAAGGCCGCTGTCTGTGAGATCCATCAGCGATCATAATCTACCAGCTTTATTTCTAACCCGGTGGAATGTCCTATAGTAACCTCTTTACCGTGCACTTCCGGGGGTTACTATAGGTCGTTCTGGTGAGGCACCAGGCAGGAAATGTGATCCAGCAGCTTTGTCCCTGCCCCCAGAGACCTTCTGTGTGACAACCAGGACCTCAGTCACTGCCCCTATTCAGCTCCCAAATAGCTTCTCGTGCGTTTTGTGTTTGGTTTGTCTGACAAAAGCCCAGCTGAGGATGGAGATGCTGTTTTGGGAAAAAAAAAATATAGCTGTGAACAGAGAGGCTGAAGCCATAAAAGTTTCTGAAGGTGGTGCAGATCTCGTGGTATGATTTATGTCCTCGATGATGTGAGGCTGGAGGATGTCAAATCCTCACCGGCTACCTTCAGTCGCTTCCTCTTCTCTTGAAACATCCCTGTGACTGTCCTGCTTGCTTTTACCCGGAGTGACCCGCGCTCCCTCGCTGCTGGTCTGAATGGCTTCCCCCACTTTTCGGCCCATATTTGGAAGCCTCTTTGATTGTCCTGGAAAGTGAAAGGTGGCGGGGGAAGATAGCGCGGGGGCCGCTCAGCTGCCTGTGTGCTGACCACTTAGATTAGATGGGGTTATCAACAGATGGCTGGCATCATGCCGGTGGAAGGTGGAGGGGGGTGAGATAAAGACGTGAGAGGGCGTGTGGTGCAGGGGCGACCCGCCAGCTCTGGTTGTTGAGAAATAAAGTTTTCTTTGGTTTGTATTCATGTGTTGAGACAGTTTTAGGGGTTAAAACCATTTTCCGCTGGTGAGTTACATTGGTGTTACGTTTTTGATTTCCTGTTCAAAAAAACTTGCTTGTGAAGTTTTGTTGGACGAGAACTATTTCAGTTTAAACTGACCGTAAATCCTGGAGAACAGGTGCTCCTGGAAAAAGTTCTTTCCCAAGCATCAATTGCTGTGACAATAATCCTGTGATGATTTGTGTCAATATTTTGGCTCGCAGGAGCTTGTCATTTCTCGTGCGCTCAACTTTCACCTACAAAGACTAACTCAGCCGGTGAGCTGACACACCTCATCCTGACATAAACATGCATTCGAATCCTGTTTTGTCTCCGAAATGATCCGAGGATATAAACTTCTGAGACGGAGTCATTGCACAGACATTCTGTTTGGGGAGTATTTTCAGTCAGCCTGAACAAAAACACATGTTGTGCCAGATATTCCAGAGGAGAGCACCACCCCAATATGGCAGCACGTGTTCAGCCTGCAGCCTTTAAAGCCTGTCAGTGGCTTTCCACTCTATTTTCTCACCAAACTAAAAGCTCCTAATGCACTGACGCAGCTTGACTATCCACTTACGTTGACTGCAGAAATGAACCATGCTTTAAAATACTTGACTTTTTGGTGAACAAATGGAGAGTTTTGTGTTTTGTGACAGCCATTTCTTTCCTTCAACTTAAACCTCACTTCCCCTGGAGACAGTTGTGTTTTGACAGCCGTGTGTTTGGAGTCCTCCATAAGGTGCAGACAAAGTGAAAGTGCCACTGTTACTGTGCACTGAGGGTGGGCCTCTCCCACTGACGCCCGTCTTATAGGCTGCATTACATAATCAGTGCTGGCCTGAGCGTGCACACTGCCCTTTATATAATCCGCTGTGTTCTCTGATGCAACGTAAAGCCTCACAGGTCACTCTCTGTTTGTGCCTCCATAAAACTGGACGTGTTTGTGTGAGGCTCCGTTGTGTCCGCGGCAGGGCTGCGTATTTGTTAAAGGCGTTCCAGTTCAATATGCCTCATTGTCACCGCAGATCTTATGCAATTGGTTACACAAATTCACTGTCGCTGCTGCTCAGCTCATCTTATACGCTGGCAGCCCTCGCCACTTTTAACGCGCTTAATCTTTAATCTGATTCCTTTAAAGCCCAAATGACTTTGTTGCTGACTCTGCAAATAGAGCGGGCCAGATTTTACGGTCGTCATTTTAGCCCGATATGGTGGCGCTGAACCCAAACTTTTTTATGTTGAGCACAGCTCTCGACCCGGGGGTCTCGAAACAACCACAACACAACAGATCATTAAGCACAACTTGCTGGGGGGGATGCTTTTGGATTCAAATAAATGAGGGCTGAGCCGTCACTTGCCCTCCTGTTTAGTATTCCGATCAGGGAATCAGGAGAAGGGGCACAGCCGTTTCCCCAGGCTTTTGTTGTTGTTGTTGCTGATAGTTAACCCGTTAGTTTGAGCCAGGATGGGGCCACTTCACAACTTGCAGACAAAACTGTGTTAGCAAGGGTGTGCGCTTCTCTGAAAACAAGGAATCTATAAAGTAATACGTTTGATACTCGCATGTCATATTTGACTTCAGAATGATCCAATGTCAGTTTAATTTTTCTTTCTTTTCTAAAATTTCCATGCCTCAGTACAATCTCATTTAGTCTCCTTTATCTTGAAGGTTTTGGTTATGACATCACGCAGTATAATGTAAATGTAATGCACTTGGAATTGATGCACGGAAAAAAATGTACCCTGCAATAGAAAGTTTGTACCAGACTACTTCATTAAATGTAGCAATACAGGCCCAAAAAAAAAATGGTGGTACACTTGCCTGACATCTTTTCTCATTGACATGTGAATGAAAGCAAAACAAGGTGCAAAGAAGAAGGCAGAAGTGCGATTGGACAAAATGAACTCGTGAGAAAATTCAAAGGATTGACTAAGGGTCAATATCTGGAATAGGTCAGATAAGGAGAGTCAAAATGGCTGCTATCCTCTTCAAGAATCGCAGGTTCTCAGCTCAAAAATGTGCAACTGACGTGAGGTCCTGCCGGCCGGCGCCGAGGGATTCTGCCAGCGTTATCTTCCAGAGCAAATACTGAGCTAAGTAATGTAGCACAGTAGTGGGAACCCAGTGCGGCAAGAGGCTGGGGTCAAGGACACAGGGATTTGTGGCAACTGGACAATGTGTGTGCAAGCGTATATGGTTGCAGTGTTGGATTTCTGACTGACCCAAACAATCTATCCAGTCAAAGGACTTGATAACATGTAGGAACTGAGCCAATATTATATATATAGAATATAGAAGGAAAGTAAAGGGGAAAAGGAGTCATCATCATCTGTGCTGAACTCCAGTGACCTTTGTTTGGCTTCTTTTTCACACTGTTGGTTCAAGCTGTTGCCTCAAGAGGTGCAAATCTTCTGTCCTTTAATCGTGCTTATTAGCCATAACAGAAAACTCACTAAGCACATTAAATAGACAAACAAATCTTGTGCTTTTATCTCAATCGAGCTTTTAGTTCCTCCCCTATGACTTTATTCAATCACACTCTGCTGCCGAGCCTCAGATTTTAATCAGGAAATTGAGCACCCGCTTTCCATTGGGTCCACGCCTTGAAGATGTTCAGAGTTTACTGCAGTTCGTTGACTGATAGTAACCTCTGAGCGAGGCGCTGCGGGCTGTGTAATTTGACTAGTTTACAAGCGGCATTGTTGCGAGCTTGAGGAATGAGTTCAGAAGCTGGACTCATTGGCTGAGCCAGCCTGCCGTCTCCAGGCGGAGGTGTTGGGTTTCACAGAGAGCCTGTGTTTTGTTCTCCTGCGCCGGGCTCGGTGGAGCTCAGAATGAAGCCACTAAACTGATACACAATGGCTTTATTGCTAGGCGGGTGGCATCGGGGAAGTTCGGTCGGGCTCATGTAGTCTGTTGCTCATGGCTACAACTGACCACTGAAGCAGGAAGGGCACAAGTAGGTCAACAAAATCCAGCTGCTACTTCCTGGTTCTGCCATGACAAGCGTTCGTTCTCGTGGGCCGCAATGTAAACGTGCCGAGCAGGTTAAATAAAGAGCGTGTTAAGTCGCATGACTCAGTATTTGGAGAGTAAAATCTTTTTTTTTTCTTTGAAAAATCAACCTTAGAAGTCACATGATATTGAGCCAGTCTTCTCGCCAACATGCCAGGTGAACTGAAGCACTGAACTAATTGATAACTTTCTGTTGAGAAGGAACACTTGTTCTTTAACTTGCGCAACAAAGGTGGGGGTGAATTACATGTTCTTTCAGGGGAAACTCTTGTAGTTTTCACTTCTGAAACAAGTCAATTATTCATTAAAAACCAGGGGGAAAGTTATGTCTTCTTCCAGAGGGAACAGAACTTGATTTATGGAAACCATAATGATGGTAACACGTAACAAAGAGAAGCCTTTTTTTTAGCCAGTAAGCTCTTTGACTCTCTCACTTGTTGGAACAGGAAGAATGTCCCCTCGACTTCTACTGTCAACTGAACTCCAGTTAAATGAGTCCAATATTGTGTATGTAAAACACACCTGTTTACACAACATCCGATAAATGTTCCACTTCTCATAACGTTTTGCGTGTCTGTGTTTAAATGACTAACCCTGTGGTTGACCCATTTCTTGGATCACATCCTCTGTCACAACACGCCGGTAACTCGTGTTGCGACTAAATATCAAACGCCTCGCTCACTAACCGTTATTAACCCCGCGGAAACCTGCACCTGAACAGGAGTAACCTCCGCTGCTTGCCCTGTAGTAACCCTACGTCAGCACCCTGTGAGTTCCAGTCCGGGCAGGTCTATTGTTTGCGTCAGCCAGGTAACAATCCAGCAGTGCTCCATCACATGACGCCTGCTGGGCCTGACACAATAGAGCGTAGTGTTTGTGTGTCTGTGTGTTGGAGGGAATGGGATGTTTAACACCATATCAAAGCGCTGTTTGTTATGCCAGAGGCTAGACTGCTATGGGACTCCGTTGTTTTGGTCTGGATTTATCAGGAGTGGTGTTTGTCTGCCTCATGGCTGCTTTTGTTGCCGAGGATCTTTTGAAGAAACGGCTTAAGCTGCACATGTGCTTGTTCTCTCATCTAGACTTGCCTTCTCCCGGGAGAGTCTGGCTTTCCAGTCCCTCAAGATTAAAGATCACCCACAGCTCTTCCTTTAAGAGCATAACAACTTGGGTTTTCCGACTGCAGTCTGTGCTCCGTATTGCACCGCCGAGCACAGTTCTGTTGGCTTGACCTGATTTGCATGAAAGCACTGCGTTTGCATTTCATTTTGTTTACATTGGCACTCTTATATCTGGGCAGGTTCGGCCATGCCGGTCGTTGTTTCTTAGCAAACCTTCAGTTGTATAGAAAAATATGATACTTAACAAATATACCAGCATCTGCAAATACTAGCAACAAATTACTTTATTTTATATGTTTATTTTTTTCTCACTTCCTGGTGTTGTAGTGACAAGTCTTGTCGAAATGGAGTTGTTCAGACAAGTGTTAAGAAAATAAATATCTTCATTTGACAAGTAAATCAGTTGATGTGAAGTGTGATTTTGTGCATTTGTTCCTCGTGTGTCCTCAGCCCACAAAGCAAACGTTGTGTGAAGGCAGTTTAATGGTCTGCAGAGTCGACATTTGTTATGCTAAATAGGTGGGAGTCTGGGATGGGACCCACATCCTCACATGAGGACTGGTATGTAAAAACCCAACCTATAGATCCAAACGTGAGAAGCTAATCGGCATCTGCTGCGAACAAAGCTTCAGAGGTCAGGACAGGTGATGAGGAGCAGTCTGACGCCTTGGAAAGCTTCTTAAGGTTACTGTGTCAGAGGTCGGCCCCACCGAGGGTCCGGAGGTTACTCTGGTTCAGCCCGAGTCCGTCAGGGTGTGAGCCGTCTTGACATCATCCCTCCCGCTGCTCGCGAAGAGGAAAGAATTCCTCACATCTTCTGGTCAAAACAATGGACAGAGCCAGTGATGCACACTGCTGTTGTTTGACTTGGCTCCTTCAGAACTGGGTCTGTTGTCGCAACGCTCTCGTCCAGTTACTGACCTTTAATTTGAGCACCATCACTGACTCTCAGTGAATCACAGAGCGAGACAGGATGCAAGGCCTTCAATGTCCCATTCTATTCCCGAAAATTGAGGCTTATCGTGGTGGGCCAGTGAGAACTTCTTTCAAGAGTCCAGTTCCTGTTTGACTTTTGCTTTTCAAAAGAGTGGCTGGAGGAAAGTGAGTCACCGAGCAGCCAACATATGGTCTCAGTTGTTGCTGTCTCACACAACTGCATTGCGGCCGACCATCTGTCCACTTGCAGATGTCAGGATTGCTCAGCATTAGCACGAGAACGTCAGCTGTTCAATTAAGCCGACTCAGAGGCCGCCATTGTTTTACCACTCTTTTTATCACTCCTTTCTTCCAGGCATGTGTTCTTCATGCACGTGAAGGAGGACCTCCATAACGGTCACCTAAGGATGGGAGTGGAGCAAGCGGAGGAGCTGAGCGCGCTGTTGGCGCAGGCCGAGTTCGGCGACTACAACCAAAACACCGCGCAGTACTGGTACTCCGAGATGTGCGGAGAGGAACCCACCCCCGACATCATCAACAGGTATGAATGGATGAACCCTGCTGTGTTTGAGGTGAAGAAGGGTCCAGTGAATGGCCTGAAACAACAACAACAACAGCACAGCAGATGAAAGAAATTTGAACCATGACACATGATTCTGAGGGAGGAACCGTGTTGATAGAGAGGAACACCAGAAAAGAAAAGGTTACATTTTGTCCACTTTTTTTCAAAGTGTCTCTGTGTCTCAACAGAGTCGACAGCTTAGCTAGTGATTTGTAGCTGGATGACAAGGGTTTGTGATCCATGTGCTTGTGGGGAAGAACGGGTTTAGCATGCGTCCATGGTATTCCTCTGTTGGTGTTCTTCATTTGGGGTTGGTCCTCCCTGGTCCACTGCTACCGTCTTACAGTGGAGTTTCATTCTTTTATATCAGTGTTTATCTGGCTCACTATGGTCACAAGGCAGATAAGATCCACGAAGCTCTTATCTCACTACAGTTTGAGAAGCTTCATATCAAGAGTTCATTGGTGTTGGAAGAAGCCAAAGATCAATACTGTTGATCGATTCAAGACTTATGTAATCGCGCGACCCACCTGGAGCTGCTTCCTATCAGTGAGAGATAAGACCTGACGTAAAGCAAATACCAGTCAGTGGCTCAACGTCAAGGGTGAGGTAATGAAGTGGACATTTGAAGTATCATTTTTATTTTGGAATGAAGCTTTGTTTTTGAGTGCGGAACTAAGCGGCTGATCAGATAAGACTTGTTATTGCCGAACAGGCTTGTGCGGATGGTTTTGACAGACGCTGCCCCTGCAGCTGAAGATGGGGTCGCCCCACGGGAGCGACTGAATGAAAGAGCTCCCCGACGTGTCGCAGGCCCAGTCGCCGTGGCCAGCGTGCTCAGTGTTTCGGAACTGCCGGTGCCGAGCCCCAGTCGGCCAGCCAATAGGAGGGCTGTGTGAGAGGGAGCGGGGGGGGAGTCGACCATAATAATAAACACAGTTGTTCTGTGTCAATGTTGATTTTGGCCCCGGCTTCGGCAGCTACTTACCTTCTGTTGTTGGTCATTGTGCACTGATCTGTGGATCAAATATCCCGAACAACAGTGTCTGTCTGCATGCGTGCACAATGGACCTGTCTATTGAGACATTTGAAAATACGTGATAACATTGTTGCCTATCATAACAAGCGCAACTGCTGTTTAGGCTGCAGTGTTTTGGGTTCCCAACTCAGATTTCACTGAATCTACTCTGCACATGCCTGGCTGTTTAATAGATACTTCTAAAGGCTGGCTGAAAACATGCTTGCAAGTATACATTTTACAGAGGTTTAAAGTGGAAAGAACTGATAGCTGGGTTTAGGGTACTTGAGAGTCTGACCAAAAATGTGTTTTCAAATGAACAGACTGGTTCTGTTAAGTCATTGGTGTCTGACAAGTTAGCGCTCAATAACACACATTTGTTCAGATGATCATGAGACAAAAGTGTAGATCTTACTGGTTCCACTAAAAATCCTGCCGTACAACTGACTCCTTCTTAGCATGTCTACACCTATTTCTAAGAACCATCCCTCTGAAAAGTGTCAATATTTTTGTGAAAGCAGAATTGATATCCGTCTCCTTGAGGGCGTGTTCACTGTTGACAGCTGAAACACGTTCCTGTGTTTTTTCTCTTCATCATCACCAGGAGTGACGGCTGCCCAGCAGGCATTTGCTCCGCTCTATGATTTTTGACTTCCAGTGGAAGCGTTGGATTTAAGTGGGATATTTGTTTTGCAGTATTGTTTCCAGACACAAGGCTCTGGAGGGCGTCAACCAGGCGTCAGTGGAGTACCAGGCCTTGCAGCTGGTGTCCTCCCTGGAGCATTATGGGGTGGAGTGGCACTGGGCTCGTGACGCTCACGGCCAGCGGCTGGCTATTGGAGTGGGACCAGATGGCATCGCTGTTTGTCAGGAAGATTTCACCTTAGTCAACAGGTAAAGAGTCTCCAGGTGCTAAAGTGCATGTCACCCGTCGCTGTTGCTGAAGTCTTTCCTTTGATCCGTGTTTCTCTGCAGCATCAGCTATCCAGTCATCCACATCGCCACGCAGTCGGGGAAGAGTGTGTACCTGACAGTAACCAAGGACACAAACGACAGTCTCGTGCTTCTGTTCAAGCTCATCAGCACCCGGGCAGCCAGCGGGCTGTACCGAGCCATCACAGAGACGCATGCCTTCTACAGGTGAGAGCCACACGTGCCACGTCCACAGCACGTCCCCGTGTTTCTATGATAGTTCACGTGCTATATTGGGTTTTTTCCTGATGTTTTTGTCACCTAGCCTTTCGGAGTTGGACGGCTCTGCTCACAACACACAATGTAGTAGCAGTTTTCTTTAGTAAACGATTTGTTTCTGCAGTGTTGGTACCCCAGCGCCTTTCATCTGCCCCTGCTGTTTTTGTCCTTTGATGGTGTTCAGTCTACCAATATCTTCAAAGCATATTTCACTGAGTTGGTTCTGCAGACGGCTTAAGTTCTTTTTATTTTTTTTGTGCGCCTGCTATGGGATGTGTTGTGTGGAACTGTATCGTAAAAGGCATATGTTCATCCCAGAGCGAGTTCATTGATCCGCCCTGCGTTGGACCACTCTGCTTTATTGACCATCAAAGCTCCAGCAAGCTAGCGGTCATCAAAGTGTCGTCCAGGGCCATAAACACACACACTAAGTAGGGCATCAACTCATTTAGAGGTGTCCTTGACCGCTACTGTTGTTCATAGATGTGGAGCAAACTCTTCTTTTTAGAGGGATATCTGCTGACTCAGCTGTTTGTTTTCCCCAATAGTGAAAGACAGCCATCCGGCTTTGGCAGATCTCTGTGTTCCTGCGAGCAGAGCAGGAATGTGTTTGCGACATTCTCAGCATATAAGCTCGACATGCCTGAGTCTGTGGATTTAGCACGACTGACATCTGGCTGTTTAATTCAGTCACCTGTAGCATTGGTCAAAGGCTGATCTGTCAGATAAACAATGATGTCATCTGATTTAATGTCAACGTTTACCTGCTTAGTCATGTAACAGCCTTGTTTTCTGTTGCGTCATTGTTTAACACGAGCAACAATAGTCCTGGTGGGCTGAAACTCAGCATGGTGGTTTGGTGTGCGCAGGTGTGACACGGTGACAGACGCGGTGATGATGCAGTACAGTCGAGACTTCAAGGGCCACCTGGCTTCTCTCTTCCTCAACGAGAACATCAACCTGGGCAAGAAGTACGTCTTTGACATCCGGCGCACCTCCAAAGAAGTGTACGACCAGGCGCGGCGCGCGCTCTACAACGCCGGCGTGGGCGACCTCATGTCCCGCTCCGGCAGCAGCAGCAACCGCTCGTCTCCGTCGCGCTCGCCCAGTCGAGATAACCAGCAGGACGACGCCATGGACTGCGGGAGTTGCCAGCAGAGCCGGGCGCTGCAGGAGAAGCTGCAGAAGCTGAGGGAGGCGCTGTTGTGCATGTTGTGCTGCGAAGAGGAGATCGACGCGGCCTTCTGCCCCTGTGGTCACATGGTGTGCTGCCAGGGCTGCGCCAACCAGCTACAGGTGAGACTTCAGGGGACGGCAGATGAGTTCTGATCCAAACGCTTGACAGCTGAGGAAAAGCGCTGAGAGGTTGTGTATCATGTAGGACTGCGACTAACGGTTATTTTCAGACACCATACATTATAAAACAAGTATATTAAAATAATGACACATAATCCAGAACATGTATTTACCCTGTGAAGCATGAAGCATGAAACAGTTGACAGAGAGCTCCAGTTCTTTAAAACGGAGGTCTTCATTGGTCCTTGAGAAGAATTTAAAATCATCACTGTACACATATGTATCCCATATGAAAGCTCTGAACAACATCCACATCAAAAGGTCTTATTGGAATAATAATCTAAAACAATGTGTTCAGTGTAGCTCCCTAGTTCAGTTCTGGTTATTATTCGGAGGAGGGAGACACTACATCTAGAACTTACAACAAGTTAGCGCCGTGCTAACCGACATGCTAGCTGTTAGCTGGAGGGCGTGTGGCGTCACAGACCAAACACAGAACACTCTTTCATCATTCTACCGTGGTGTGGAAGGGTTTTGCTCCTCCTTAAGACCCTTAATCTTCGCAAACAAAACAAAGCCACACATCTTAATGATTCCAGAGAATGTGGTATTTTCTCACTGTTTCTGACTAACAACCAGTTCTCAATGTCCATTCTGGGGCCCGTGGGTGTTTACAGCAACACGACGCATCGATGCACAGATTTTGACGACACATTTTTTTGTCGACGTTATCGATGAGGTCAACTAATCGTTGCAGCCCTAGCATCATGAGTGCGACATGTCCTCTCTGTGAAGGCATGATGCGTCTCCCTAGACGCCAGTTTCCACTCACTTCTCATCGATGCTCCAAGAGCCTTTCTTACACTCTGCTGACCCCATTGTTAATCAGCTAAATACTGACGCTCTTTGTAGAAGCAGATGGTGTTTCTTATGAAGGGATTATAGCTGGCAGGCAAGTCGCTCTTCCATCAGCTCCACCAAGAAACGTGACCAAGCTGATCAAGGTGCATGAGACGAGCAGGAGCTGCCACATCAGACGCTGGTGTGTTGATCAGTCTGGTCCAAATGTCTGGCGAGTAAAAGACAGGAGTCTGCAGGAGAGAGCAGTGTGTTCTCTGAGTTGTGAAAAATGGCTGTGTAGAAGAAGCTTGTCTTGGTTAGCAGAGATGGTTGGGAGCTACATGGCGCTAAGGTGGTCATAATGTTTTGAATCACTGTAATTTGGACTGAGATGGACTGTAAATGAATGTGACGTCAACGTAGACTAGCGTTGTAAAGTCCCTCCGCTGCCGCTAGTGGTAGTTTACTGTAGTCGTGAGGAAAAAGAGCCGCTTCAATGACTCCCCTCAAAACACCTCTGACTGTCATGTATCGTGCTGCCGCATCATCCGCCGTCTCCTCTGTCCTCAGCTGTGTCCCGTGTGTCGCTCGGAGGTGGAGCACGTGCAGCACGTCTTCCTGCCCACCTGCACCAGTCTGCTCAACCTGAGCGTGACTGACAACCTGCACCAGCGCAGCAGCTTCCCCGCCTCCATCCACAGAGAGCTGGCGTCCCCCACGGACTACGACCACAAGCTCTACCACACATGAGGAGGCGCTGGGCTTCACAGCTACACCAGCGGGATGACCTCATCCAAATGGCTTCTTCCAGATGACACCAAATCACTCCTCTAATCTGCATGACTTTTCACTCTTCTTTTAACCACTTTTATCACCAGTGACTTGAATCAGTTGACCTGATCCAAAATAGATTGTTTTTTTTAAGTTTGTTTTCGTTTTGCTCTTCTTGAGCTTTTGTGTTTTAGACCGATAAGTACTGTTGCTTCTAGCTCAGTCTTGTTTTTAAGCGTTTAAACCTCTTGGATTTTTGAGCTTTTGGAGTTGACTTTTATCTCTTCCTGTGTGTTTGTGTTGATTTGTCTGGTTCCAATGCTCTGTATGCCAATGAGGAGAGGTGTAGAGGCTAGTTTCGGGTCCAATTCCTGGCGCTCCCAGTCCGACAGAACTGTATCTCGCTGACACTCCCTCTGACTTCTCAGTCTCTAAACGGGTTTTGATGATTAACTGCCGCTTTGTTCAAAACGAGCCTGGTTTCAAACTCCTGCGGCACCTTTTTTGTTTTGTTTTCTGTTTCATCTCTTGGCCAAAATACCCTGCAAGCTCATGGTAGCTTCTGGATGATGAACACAAACGGGGCTAAACACCTGAAAGCCGGGGGTCACTCGTGTCTTTAAGGGTACTAGGAGATCTATTTGTGCAATATTTGCCTGCATCTTGAAAAGCTTTTCATTTTCAGCGTTTATTTAATTTCAAGTATTTAAAAGAAAGCCACTGTCACTTTACCAAGGAACTTTAACCGCAGGTCTGTAGAGGGTTCGGCCTTAATGTAGCAGCAGCAACTGTTTGTGAATATTTCCACATTGTTTTCTGGTTAAAACAAAAGGAAAACATTTCTTTAGTTGCTTGACTCGATTGAACTCAGTCTTTGTAAGGAGAGAAGTTTGAATTCTTTTTTTATATATATATATATATCGTACAAGTCGCAGTTTGTTTCTGTTTTCTGAAGCAAAAGCCACTATGCTATTTGAGAACACATAGACCTGAACTCTCTGCTTTTGAAGAAAGTATTAATAAAGTTGTTTCCAAATAAAGTGATAGGTTGTTGGTGTTTGTTGATGCCCATGCAACATTACTATCATTTTTAGGTCGGTTCCACATGTAGAAGTGAAAACAAAGGACACGGATGTGAAACTCGGGCAGGAAAATGAAGTTTCCCACAGGCCATGTCACCACAAAGAGCAAGTCAACAGCAACAATCCGATGATTAAAAAGTTCTTTCTGAGAATGGAAAATATGAGTAAATGATAGTTGGAATGTATCTGATGTGGGAAACCACAACAATAATGAGTGAAGAAGTGCCCTTTAGTTGGTGACAAGTGTTTGGAAATGCAAAATAAATAGGAAGCTCAGAAGATCTAGAAGAAGAGAAGCAAAAAAAGGAACTTGAAAATGGAAAGAAGCTTTGCAAAATGAGAGAAACAATATAGGATATAAGACCTGTGATGGTCTGGTGACCTCTCCAGGGGGTCTCCCACCTCTCACCCCAGGTAGCTGGGAATACGCTCCAGCCCCCAGCCAACCTCTAATGGGAGACCATGTTCACTTGGTTAACATTCACTTCAGCTGTTGGCTTATTATTCAGGGGTATGAAATGTAATTTGTTTTTCCACAAGTGCCGCTTCAGTGTGAATGTGTTTATATGAACGTTTAAAGGGACTCTGAAATGAAGACAACACCCGAGCGATTTGTTTAAGTCAACAGCCCAAACAGCTTCTTCTAGAGAGGTTGCCCTCCTGTGATGTGATTGAAGCTGCACACTTGTGCTGGTAAACAGCTAAAAGTGGGCCAAACTGCAGGCTGACATTCAGCAGCTCTTCCTTATCTGGCCTTTTTCAAACACATCCTGGCTTGCAGAACGAGCTGCTGAATAAACATTAACTTGTGGTGTTAACAGAAACGTTGGATCAGGATGAGTGGACGGCAACGTGGGGTAGAGAGGTCAAGATGATTTTGGCGGAGTGTTGTCTCCTCATGTCAGAGAACACGGTGAAAGGACTGTGTTTATAACGCTGACAGTGGTCCATGAATTACCATTAGAAGCTGTTTTTACTACTCCAAACTATTTTCCAGAAGAGGATTTGGACTCAACACTGCAAACGTTTGTAAGATAAACCTGCTGTTTCACGGCCACAACAGTCAGTGTGTTAGACAGACAACGGAGCATGTCATTGACAGGTGATGATGAACTGCCCTCTGTTGATAACACATCACAGCAGCAGTGTCTTTGTGAGTCGGTTTCCTAGAAGCCACAATGGAACCCTACCGCATCTTTGCCCACTGCCCTCTGGACACTGCTGATGTCAAGGTTTGGATTTTCAGATCAAAGATATCGCATGTCAGTTGGCTAAGTGTTATGTTGAGTTCTCCTCACCAACCAGCCAACGCTGATGCCTCATAACACTGGAGATTTTAATGTGCAAACATGACTTTTTTTGTGGAAATTTGGGATAGAATGTCTCAGTTTTTGTTTGGTGGCTGCAGTAGGACTCTTTCGCTGCATCCAGTCCACAATAGAAAAAGTGGTTATTTTTATTTTTCCCTTTGTTTAGTTTAGTTTTATTTTAATCATGGCAAAATGCATTGATCTGGTATCAGGACTTCTCCCCTGCATGAGATAATAGACCATTTTGTTAGTGCACATTTTTGTCTTCATTCTTAAAAGTCAATTATTATTTCAATAATAGTAATAATAGGATGAAAAATGATTAATATTTGCCCTCAAAAATGTCTGTGCCCATGTCATCCTGAGGTGTCATCCTCCTGTGAAATCCACTGCAGGCTTCTGGCACCTGGTGACTGGGGTTGCAGGTAAGACTCTGCTGTATGACACTGGGTCAGATGCCGAGGACCCCATGGACAGGGCCCCCACAGGGCGCGTGTGCTGTCTCAAGCTTGACCTTCTGGCTCAGATCAGAAACAGCGAAAGTGGGTTAGCTTTTGTGGCACAGTGTTTTCTACGCTAATAAGTGACTACAGCCCCTCATATACCACTTTACACACAGGACTTCCAGTAAAGAAGGAGATAAAGGAGTCATGTAAAACAGGTGAGGTCAATGATCGACGGCGGTGGAGCTACTGTAGTTTAGAACAGCAGCATGTGAAGAATAAACAGGTTTAATGGCTTTTACTGTAAGGACACACTCCTGGCCATGTGAGGACCACAGTCATGCCGCTGCCTGTGGAGGTCAGACATGAGCCAAACATCATCGCCGGCTCCCGCACTTTGCTCCCAGACTGGCCCAGAAGCCTTCAGTCAGCCGGACTGATCGCCCTGAAAACAACACCTCCCACCGGGTCCTGGCCTGCAGGTCACCTCCCACAGCCCCACTCTCAGTGGACCATGGTGTGAGTCTCCTCTCTCTCCTTTACTCAGACTTCAGTGGAGAAAATAAACAACAGACATGAATCATCAGCGACAGTGGAATTACAGTAAGTTTAGACAGAAGCCTGAGATGGGGAAACAGGTTGGATGAGTCCGACTGTGAAAACAAGTCTAGGTGACACTGAATCCTGACCCCTGCTAGAAGCTACTCCACTGGTACACATTATGAGCAAAAACATGGTAATAGTTAAATAATTACAATAATAATATATATTATTTTAAATAATGTAATTGTAAAATGTTTGGAAAATAAAAAGCCAATTGAAGTAAAAGGGGTAACCAGCAGGGGGAGCCTTGAGGGACAGTTGTCTCAGTTCACATCGTCATTAAATCAGTTTGTAGAAGGGAAATTTCATGTGAAGACATCACTGTTTTCTTGTGCTTCCAAGAAGACCGGGAAGACAGAGGAGTCATATTCATATCCAGCGGGTCCTGAGTCTCCTTCGGGTTGGACCCCAAAACTATTTGTGATATAATGAAATTATATATAAACACTGGCCTTGCACCCTGCAAGTTTTATTTCAGACAGAATGGGTGACACAAATATGACCTCAACGTTACCTCAAAGGGCAGAAATTTTTTTCCTCAACCATCTCCCTGAGCACAGGCCCCACAGAGGCGAAAATGTTGGAAGACATGTTGAATAAGTCGGAGAATGCAAGTGAGTGAGTTGCCCTCAGTAGTGAATAGAAATAACTGGTCAAAAATGTTTTTGTCTCCATGTC
Organism: Synchiropus splendidus; assembly: GCF_027744825.2. NCBI lineage: Eukaryota > Metazoa > Chordata > Actinopteri > Syngnathiformes > Callionymidae > Synchiropus > Synchiropus splendidus. Next base: position 13,646,629 of record NC_071337.1, read on the forward strand.
TCACAATTCGTCGTCTTGCATGCGCAGCACATACAAGATGCTTGTGAGGCTCTGGGGAGTTTTGACGGGGAATGTTTGTTTAGTGTTCTTAAGTCAAGCGTTGCTGTTTTAGAATGTGGAAGAAAGCGAGCAAGAGTGAATAAATGACTCTTGATATGTTTATCTTCGCTGCTCCACTTCTCCCCCCCGCGGCTGGAGACTTGTTCCCATTCATGGCTGTTACCTCAGGTACGGCTCAGGTGCATAAGCAAACAGAATATTGAAGTGCTTGCCATTTGTGCCTCTGCCAAGGAAGCGATATCAAAGATCTGCAGCAACTTCCCCTCCTGCTGACATGTGGCGCTCACATCTGCCGCAGGGAGCTGCTCTTCCCCACATGTGGGTCGCCACGACTCTGGACAGCAAAAGACCAGCTCCCACCTCAGAGTGTGTAAACAAAAATGCTGTGGAGTTGACAGAACACCACAAGATGAGGTGAAGATTGTTGCTGGCATCCAAAGCACAAGAGTGACAGGAGAGGAGCAGGTTGCTTGGAAGGAAATGTTGTCATCATTTCCTGTAAACTATGAGTCTGTTCACCACTTTGCTTTTGTGAAGCGCGAGAACAAGAGAGGTGCAGGCATCAGCAATTAAAATTCCAACACTGTTGGACTCGGTCGTCCATGTTATCTGGCACATTGTTACGTGAAGAGACTGAAGAAAAAAGAGAAAAAATAAATGTGTTTTATATAAAGTTTAGCATATATAGTTCATTAGAAAGAGCAGAAAGGTGACACGAACCCTCATCTGTAAGAAAGAAGCGGCAAGTTTCAGGGGAACCTGTAAAAAAAGGTGGTAACTATGTCGTCCTCAAGCTCGGGTCTTCAGATGCACAGCATCTTCGCTGCTCCTGGAACTGCACTCTGTTCCTGTGCTGCCATGATCAGTGCCTGTGTGCTGACTGTCAGTCAAGCATTGTCCTGCCATTGGTTGGTCTACTTGATGTCAAGCAGTGTCATCCTTCAGGGCCATCTTCCTGATGTACCATTGAATTTTTGATGTTTCATCCAGGACTGTTGCTCGGATGCTCCCTAATCTTCGGCCTCCTTGTTTCCACTGGTGCTCGGGTGCTGGGTAAAAGCATAGTAATTTAGATGAAAATACAGAATAGACAGGCATAAAAAAATGTTCATCAACAGTAGCAGCTCATAAACACACAAATAAGGGGTAGATTTTAAAAAAACAAAAGGAAGGTTTGCTTTCAAAAATGATGAATGGAAAGTGTTGAACAGTCTTTGACCCAGTGTTTTTCAAGTGTTAGTTTATTGGGGTACAAAACAGTTTATCAATATAAAGAATTGCAGCTTTGTGCGACGCAGGTTTGGAGAAATATTTATATATATCTGTCTCCTCACTTAAGCCCCGGAGTCATACTACACCTCTGAGGAGATTGGAAAGTTTTCAGAGCTGAAATCTTCAATGAAACGTATATTAAAGGTGGTCAAACTGTTGGCTTTTGTTTTGACCTGCCCCTTCAACATGGCTCTTCAGGAACGATTCAAGTGACACAGCAAACATTCAGGTGATTCACCTGATCTAAATCCATGTGACCACTTGAAGGATGAGCTGAGCAAATGAGTCCAATCCACAAAGGCGTGTTAAAGGGCTTAAAGGATACAGCTGGCCCAGGACGGAGTCCTCAGGCAAAGACAACGTTCAGTTCCAGAGTGTTCCTGCTGCTGAGAGCGTGGCAGCCACACAACACAAGCCTGTCCCAGCCCACAGCAGCGGCTGTTGTCGCTGCACTTTAACCCACTTTTCTATCAAGTGTGCCAACTCACGGAGCCTGGAGACACAAAGTACACCATCTCACATCTAACTGGTTCTTCTCTTATCAGCGGCTCGGTCCTCACAGGCTATTCAGCTCCTCTTATCAGTGCAGAGCGTCTCAGGTGAAAGAGCAGATGGTGTCAGTTGGCAACAGTCAACTACTGGGATCAGGGTCCTGACCAGAGTGACCTGACATCAAATAACATGGAGATTGTTTTGTTGATTCTTCTAGTGTCGTTTCTACTTTGTTGATTGTGCCGTGGCTTTGTGAGTGTCTTCAATGTATAATGTTTGTTTTGGCCCGTGGAGTAAGAATAAAGGTAATCTCATCTAATCTCATCTAAACAGGTGATTGTCAACCATCGGGCCGAGGGCCATGGTTGGGACGTAAGAGCCTCCTAGAGGCCACGAGGGCCGCGAGATGCTCAGTGTTTATGCATTGAATTGCCACATATGGCGGCAGTAGCGTGTCTTGACAGATGCAAATATGTGATAGTTATTCTTGAAAATAAAAGGGGAAAGAAAGTGACGCCACCTTCCAACAGCAAAAACTGTTGAAAGCAGTTTTTTTAATTTTATGGTGATATCACATTTACACTTCATTTTCTATCTTCTACAGATTTTATTTATAAATATAATACATTGGACATTGTTTTATTATATATTTAATCCAGAATTGTATTCATGACATTTTTTTTTCTCAACAGTTTACATCAAGTGTTTTTTGTTTGTTTTTTTTTTTCTTTTTCTTTAAATTTGACGAATATGACTTGCACCTGGTTCTGCTGCTGGTTGGACTTGTCAATGACAAATAAATATCTTTGCGATGATCACATGGTTTCATATCATTTCACAACATTTTGGTTTGTTTACGTGTAAGTCAGTCAAATATAGTTAAAAGTATAAGAGTTATGAATCAGTTGATCTGGAAACGGTGGGACCCGAGATGCAAAAGGGTTAAGAACCTCGGCTCTAAATCAACCTTCGCGGATTTCGGGACTGAACAATGCTGACACCTAGTGGTATGATTTGGTGCTACAATATACACGAAATTCAGCATTGACAATAATTAAGGATATGTTATAGCATTTTTACTCGGGGATTCCAAGTGATTTAAATGTCACGACCATTTTTACAGGTTTTGTTCATTTATCGATTTATTTTGAAACAACGTGTGAATAGGAAAATTAACGTTTACAGGATACACACACACACACACACACACATATATATATATATATATATATATATATATATATATATATATATATATAGAGAGAGAGAGAGAGAGAGAGAGATGTATTTATTCCTGATCTACATTCCTCTGTAGAGCCTCATTGGAGCAACAGTTTAGCAGCATCAGAACATGAGCAACTGACTGAGGTGTCCCAAAGCGGATCTTTTGTTGTTTAAAATATTTGCCAGACACAAACACGGTCTTATGATTTCAAAAGACACAGTGTCCTTGAAGTGCACTTTGGGCTAATGTGAGGCCCTGAGGTGCTTCCTCCCTGTTATTTCACAACAGTGCCCCAAGTGGTGAGCAGGTGAGCAGGGTGGTGCTGCAGTGAGCCACACACTGCACCGTCACACTGTGCGTGTGTGTGTGTGCGTCAGCAGCTGGAGCAGCCGGCGTGGTCACTGCTGCTGCTGCTGCTGCTGCTGCTGCCACTCCACTGAAGGAGAGGTGGGAGAAAGAGACAGGCTGGAGGGAGGGAGACAAGGCCCATATTAAGGCATGGGGGCTGGGGTTGGGCTGGGCCAGGCTCCCCTTTGATATAAATACGCTGGCTGCCTGGAGGTTCGGGTTTGTTGGTTGGGCCTTGAGATCTGGAGCCACCACTGCTGTCTTCTTCAGGAGAGTCTCCTCCAGCTACCCTTCATCCTGGTTCCCCTGGACGTCCAAGATGCCTCGCGTGGACTCAGACCTGAAGCTGGACTTCAAAGACGTCCTCTTCAGACCCAAGAGGAGCAGCCTGAAGAGTCGCTCAGAGGTCAGTACCTTTCACGATGTGACAACTGAAGACCATTCTGTGGCGGCTGTGTACCACCTGCTGAGTCAGCATGTCACACGCTGACTCAGCAGGTGGACTCGCAAATTGTTTGATTCCCCGATGTCTCAACCTGCTCAGAGTGACGGAGACCCGAGGAGGTCAAACCAAAGATGACCTTTGAGGACAGAAGCAACAGCTGGCTACGAAGCAGAAAGACTTCATGAAGAGACTTTCAATTGGCTGCAGTCCTGCTGCTGCTGCTGTGGTCGCACAACCTGTGTATCACTGAACAACAAAACGATGAGCTTTTCTCAATCAGGTCAGATAAAGGCGACAGTCTAGAGTGGGGGACGGCAACATGAGACCAGGGGCGCTTCTCAGAAAACATGTTTAAAAATAGGAGCCCGACTTGCCGTCCAGCCGCAGCACATTCCATACGCAGCAGACGAATCATGATAACGCGAGTTGTAAATGTAAACAAACAGGGACGTGAATGAGACCGACGCGGGTCAACACAGGAGCCTCAGAGAGGCAAGACTTACTGTTGTAGAGACCGTGGACGTCCAGTCGTCCTGTGGCTTTTCACCTGCTCAGAGGGGCAACTGTCCAGGTTGGAGGTGTGTTTTCTCCTCTCAGCAGGAGGCCTCTAAAGTCTCATGGCTCCTCCTTATGAACAAAGGCTCTACTTCGAGTCTCTGACAGACGCGGGAGCTCAGCACTTACACCTGTGCCGTATTATATGCTTTTCACTACAATATAACACCTGCAGCACTACATTTCCCAAGGTTCTGTGCTTTGTTGTAACAACCTCAAACATACAACTCCATATTTTAACAAATGATTCTACGATGCTTTAGAAAGTCAGATCCAACCAAAACTCGGATCATGCCATTCTGTCTGTCGTGTACATCGCTCACGGCCCTCATCCACTGTACTGGTTAGTGGAAACACTTCAGCCAATGGACTGCTACAAGCTAAACAAGGCCTTTTTGCTAATATGACCCTCTGCAGACACCGTAGTTATTGGCAGCAAGTCCTTCATCATTTATTACAGTAGTAAAATTAAAATCATATGTACACAAGAGCAGAATCAAGCTAAATATTCTTCCACTCTGCCTCCATCTTGCTTGTGCTTTATGATATTTCGTTACTTTAATAGGCCGGAAAATACTGCTGAGTCAGCAGACTGCAATTTTTGTGTATTCCTCACCTGCATGCTTCTGTCATTTCAGTTTGGGAACCTCTCCACGTGACGGTTAGAGTTGGTAGCTGTGTTATAGCTCCCGCATCTTTCTCCTCACTAGTCTCTGCTCACCTTCCCCCAGGTGGATCTACAGAGGAACTTCACATTCCGAAACTCCAAGCAGAGCTACACTGGCATCCCCATCATCGCTGCCAACATGGACACCACAGGGACCTTTGAGATGGCACAAGCCCTCTGCAGAGTGAGTGCTGACAGCTCGAAATGAGCCACGTTCATGTCGTACCCCAGCGACCTGACAACCAACCCAGCGTCTTCTCTCCAGCACACACTTTTCACAGCCATTCATAAGCACTACTCCGTAGAAGACTGGAAGAACTTTGCTGCTCACCACCCTGAGTGCATCGAGGTAGCACTTCCCAAATCTCTGTCTCTCTCTCTCATTCAATATTTATGGCTCGGAGAGCGGCCTGACTGCGTGTTGTTGCCTCCGCAGCATTTAGCGGCCAGTTCGGGCAGCGGGAAGGCAGACCTGGAAAAACTCTGCGCCATTCTGGAGGCCGTGCCTGCCATCAAGTACATCTGTCTGGACGTGGCCAACGGCTACTCCGAGTACTTTGTGGAGTTTGTCAAAACGGTGCGAGAGAAGTTCCCAAAACACACCATCATGGTGAGTTGCAGAATCCACAACAATAGCAAACAACTACATGACTGAATTGTTGTGTAACCATTGGAAAGTATAAGACCTTAGAGGCTGTCAGTTAATACTTTACACCTAAAGTGTGTGAGGGGCCCTGAAGCCTGAAGGCAGATGAACAGAAGGAAAATAAGATGAAACCCAACTTAAATTTTATTGCGGACTGAAATATTAAAAATAGGAACATTTTGACATTATATGCACATTACATACTCAAACTATTAACAGACATCAAGTTGAAGTACATGAGGTCCATAAATGATCTGTTAAAGAGGTGAATATCTGGAAAGTATGGGTTAAAAAAATATAGAGGCTCTTCATTTCACAATATTTTTTCACAGTAGTATATATTTATTTTCAGGGAGAAAAAAAAATACTGTTAAAATGAGCTTCATCAATAAGAAAAAAAAAAGTTTCTGATTTTATTATTTTTTGCATAATGATGAACACGTTTGTGTCTCTGAATTTCAGCGCAATACAGTAGTTTGTGTTTAATTTTTTTTTCTTTACTTGCGTATTTAATAATAACACCAACATTATTATTATTATTATTATTATTATTATTGTTATGTCCTCACTTGGGGAGTTAGTCATTTTACTATATTTGCTAAATTTATCATTTCATTCTTCCAATACAGTATTTTGTATTTGGAAAAAAACTTTTCTTTACATGTGTATTTAATAAGAACAACAAAATAAATTAGCTATTTTTATTATTATTATTATTATTATGTCCTCACTTGGGAAGTCAGACATTTTACTGTATTTGCTAAATTCATCATTTCATTCTCTATACTTTTTAAAAAAAATATATATCATGTTTTGCAATCCTATAATATGTTGCGTAACGTAATAACTGTTCCCCTCATATTTCATTTTTAATCAAAAGAATATAGATCTCTGTTGTTTGATTCCACCGTTTTATTTTCTCATCTGCACAAAAAAACTCAACAAGAGATCTCGCTTGATCACATGATCAACCCCAGTTTCTTCAAAAATACTTCCTGTATTACACATACTGTATTACAAGTCGAACCTCTAATATAGTAGTGATTCTTCACTGAGAGGGGTGTTGACCATGTAGACCAGACAAAGGGAGGGTCAGCGAGCCCTGGGGAAGCCCAGGTCTAACAAAGATCTGACATCTGACTTCTCTCTCAGGCAGGTAACGTGGTGACAGGAGAGATGGTGGAGGAGCTCATCCTCTCTGGAGCGGACATCATTAAAGTGGGGATTGGACCCGGTGAGGTGAAGCACGTCACCAAAGGAAGGCAGTGATAGAACGTGTGGCTCCTTGCAGGCTCTGTGTGCACGACAAGGATTAAGACTGGGGTGGGCTACCCTCAACTCAGCGCCGTCATCGAGTGTGCAGACTCCGCCCACGGACTCAAAGGACACATCATCTCAGTGAGTCTTATCCAGCAGCCGTTATAAAGACAGCTGAAGCTCGGCTGGTACCAGGTGACCTGCATGACCTCTCAGTGAGGGGCATTAACATTTCTGTCGTGCTTCTGTCCAGGACGGTGGCTGCAGCTGCCCAGGAGACGTTGCTAAGGCCTTTGGTGAGAGAGATTCGCACCGCTGTCATTTTTGCAGCGCAAATATCGCATCGTTGTCTTTGGCCTGCAGGTGCTGGGGCGGACTTTGTGATGATGGGAGGGATGTTGGCGGGTCACGATCAGTGCACGGGAGAGGTCATTGAAAGGGACGGCAAGAAGTACAAGCTCTTCTACGGCATGAGCTCCGACACGGCCATGAAGAAATACGTGGGAGGAGTTGCCGAGTACAGGTGGGTGAAGTTTTTGATTTGATCTCTAGAAGATGAAAGAGCAAAGGCCCAGGCGAGGAAAAGAGTGAAGACATGGTGGCACTGACTTTTTTCTAGTCTGCGATGCTCATTTTATCAGCATTTTTTTTCTCCCTCAAAATAAATTTTGAAAAAGACGTTGAAATGAAAGGCCTTTACATTTTTTACCCATAGTTTCCAAGATATTCACCTCTTTAAGAGACTATATATGGTCCTCATGTACTTCAACATGAACACGAAAATAGTCCCAGCTACTCAGCGCTAGAGGCATGGTGCACCCTGCGGAGGTCACTAGTCAATCGTAGAGCATAACTGGCAGATAACCACCAAATAGAAGCTTAGTTTCTGAGGCAGAAGATAACAGGAGATGCAGTTGTCGACTGCTCTTGAAGTAAAGAGGTCTTCACATTGACTGATGGATACTTGAGGAACATCATTTAAGGTCAGTAGACGCTGCATTGCAAACTTCAAAAGTGGACTACAGAAGCTCTGATCAACCGGGAAACCGCGAGTAGCTGGCTGTTGCTAAAAGGTTAGTGCTCTCCCCTGATCTGAAGCAAGAAAAAGCTGTATCTTCTGGTGAGGGTTGGGACGATGGCTGGCAGAGTGACAATAGAAATGAAGCAGTTTAAAGGGCAGTAAGACGTTCCTTGGTGCTAACAAGAATGGCGTCTTGAACAGGGCGTCCGAGGGGAGGACAGTGGAGGTTCCTTATAGAGGAGACGTGGAGAACACCATCCGGGACGTCCTGGGGGGCCTCCGCTCCACCTGCACCTACGTGGGCGCTGCCAAGCTGAAAGAGCTGAGCAGGAGGACCACCTTCATCCGGGTCACCCAGCAGTCCAGCCACATGTTCGCCTAGCGGTTCATGTCTAACTGAGCATCTTCTCAGGATCATCAGCTGCCGGTCGCCATGAAAACATCAACACCACCAGTTTAAATGCAAGACACTTCAGTTTCCCCTCAAACTTCGCCTCTTCATGCATGACATGAGACCACATGGAGCCAAAGGTCAAGTGAATTGTTGTGAACATGAATATGCAAATACATGGAAGCTAACTTACCGAGCGTGAAATAAACTGCTTGAAATACTTGTTGATTCTTTGACAACTTACAAACACAGGTATATATACTTGGTTTTCCCTCACACGGAGCTTGAGAAGACTCTTGAGTGTCAGCTCGGGGGTAACGTGAGTCGATACATGAGCCTGTGGATGCGTCCGACTGGTGACCCCCAACACCTCAGAGGAGGGAGAATACAGCCGTACAGATGAGCACATTTAGGCCCATTCAAACGTGGATAGGACTGAATGCAAAGCAACACAAGGTGAGCGCCTTTAGCATCAGTCATGTTTGCAAGGTCAATCATTTTAGTTTATTTTTATACTCCGACATCCGCCACTACCCCAACCATGTCTCAGGACAGGCCATTTAAATATGCTGTGAAAATCAAAATGAACTTCGATTTCTTGAGATTATCTACCTGGAAAACAGCGCACATCTTGAACTCATTGACATTAAACTGGTGTTGCAAGTCAAGTACTCGCCACTTGAGGGAGCCATAGTAGCAACCACCGCATAGTAGAACCGGAGACTGAGATTTCATGGTTTGGGTTTCCATGGAAATCCAGCCTATTTTGCGATGCTGATTTTTGTGTCCATTTCTGAAACAACAGCTCCTTGTGGTTTAACCCCCAAAATGAGACTGGCTTGGTGCTCTAAGGGCAGTGCTTGTGGTCAGCGAGCATTACATGGATACAGGTTTGATTGTAGATAGAGATGAAGAAGGTGTAATAGTCACTGACACAGAAAAGAAGCTGTGAAAAGAAAAGCCAAAAATAGAAAAAAGCATGCCGCATAATTTAAAACATTCTAATAGATAGTAATCAATAAATATGTAAGATAGTAGTGTTTTCATTTTCAGAGGTAAATATCTTTTATTTTATGCAGCTAAAGCGGTGAAAACCATTTGGATATAAATGGTGTGATGTACTTCAGAGGGCAATTGTAAAGGAAAATTTCTTTCAAAGGAACAAAAATAAAATAATAAAAAATACACAAAATTTATTAAAAAAACAAACAAACAGTGAGCTATGTCTTAAATGATGTTAAGTAGACCCAGCACGTTTAAGACAGCGAGTTATTATTCCTAGACAATCTGGGAGTCAGAACCTGAAGCTCAGAAACTGAAGACAAGTGACAGGAGTCTAATGTTAAAATATCAATTATGAGTTTCAGAGAAGGGAATTCAATTCTAAACTCCCATTTCAAATAAATTCAGACCTATATTTACATATCTGTTATTTCATTTTTAAGAGGCCTGCCCTGTCACCTTAACCCTGAGAATTGCTTTGTCATAATAACTATGATCCATGAGAGAGAGAATCTACCTCCGTTTAAAAAAGCATTATGACTGGGAAGGATCTAAACTAGTGGTGGGACTTTCACAAGTTAATTACAATTAATTAATCGTAATTAACGCGTTAAAATATTTTAATCGCATTTAATCATTTTAATTTAATTTAATTGAACAGTTTGCTCTCCAGACAACAGGGAACCTTTGTAAGTGCAGGAGTTCCTGGTCCACTGATCACAGTGATGCACAAGACACTTGGCAGCTGGGATGATAACAACAACAACAAACATGGAGGAATCCCTGAACAAAAGCAAACAAAAGCATCTGTTTGCTTTGGTTCAGGCATGTTTTTCCCTTCACAATGGCCAGGGTTTACACTACTCTGAATGGATTTGAAATTCTTATAACATTGAAATTCTTTTACAAATATTTTTAAGACTTTAAAAGAGCTTTAGTTTAAATAAGGTGATATAAAAACTTGTATATAATACAGACACCATCGTGATTTATTGTGATATTGTCAAACTGATGCAAAATAAATGTATGTTTAAATGTATGTATGGGTCCATCATTATTTTCCATAATATACCAAATTCATTCAAATTGAAACATGTGGCTTCTTGCAGCAAATATTCTTATACAATTAAACTGCGATTAATCGAGATTAATTAATCACAAATTCTCTAATTAATTAGATTAATTTTTAAAATCAAATCCCACCCTTAATCCAAACATGTGGGCCAGCGATCAAACAAGACACCATTTTGGCAGTATTTTTACTCCAGATATGTCAAGATTTCATTTAATTTGTCAAAGAGGTGCATTTGTACAGATGTCAAATACATACACCAACAGGTTTCTTTTTCTGCTGCTATAGAGGAAACAGGAAGTGAGACACTGAGACTTGGTGAGTACAATATAGTACAAGCAAGTTGGCTGAGGAATGCTGCTGCCCCCTGCTGATCAGTCCGTCCACTGCGGATGTCCAGTCCCTCTGCCACTTTCAGTTCAGTGAGCTGCGACCGCTTCAGCAGACACACACACAGCAGAGCGCAGAGAGTTCGAAGCAGAAGGACGAATCCACCGGGTGACACCAGCGTCACAAACAGTCAAAAGCATTTCCTCGGCTCCAGTCTCGTCCTCCCGTGGCCGGGAACGGCACTGGAGGTCATCGCCGGCCGTCTCCAGCATGAACACAAATTAGAATAATTACCACTAATGACATCTGTTAATCATAGGAAATTATATGTCATCAATTTACATATCGTATAAGCCATATCAAACAGCCCACTCTAGAATCGATTAGGGTGAAACGAGATCTTCAGGTGGGTCCATTTTCTTTCTGCCTGAGTTGGTTATCCAGCGCAAAGGACATCGACGTCATAAAAAACAATGCAAAACAGGGAATCCTGATTGAGTTCACTTTCAAAACACGACAAAGTGCCAAAGAACTTTTTTTGTTGCTTTTTTGTTTTTGTTTTTTTGTTGTTTTTTTTTTTTGCAAAATGAAAGTACAAACGTCAGGACAGACAGACACACGTGCCTTTTTTTTCTGATCTCAGAGCTCACACACCAACATTCATTGTATTTGTCAAGTTGTGCAAGAAGCCAATCTAAAAAATAAAAATGACATTAGCAGTGTTTTCTCATACAAACAGAGTTGTTAGTCCCCTGACGTTACGTTTAGTGCTACAAGGAGGCTGAAAACACAGAAAAGCTTCCGCACTGATAGAAACCCAAACAGAGCGATGGTCTGTATTAGTGCTGAGCGGTACGAATAAATGGTGTTCAATAAAAAAAATAAAATAAAAATAAAATGTCCAAGGTCAGGTTATGGAAACGTTCAGCTTGGAAAAAAGAAATATCATCTCACAAATGTCAAAATTGAAATATGAAATTAGAATTATGGAATCCTAAATCGATGACATAAAATATTCTTTGACATAAATAACAGAGAAATTAAAAATGGAACAGCGATGAAACCGTCAACTGTGTCGTCTATCAGAGATATCACGGTACATCGCTAAGAATAAAGCACCAAGCAGTTGTCAAGCAGGCAGTTGCTTAGAGGACCACGACGCCACAGTATATAGATGCGAGTTAGTATCTCGCCTTTAACTGAAATTGGAAGCGAGACAGCAAGGTCATAGTTGAAGACGTCCTCATCATATACCGCCCAGCACTAGTGTGGATGCACCGTTTTCACGCCACAACAATGAGGCGGCGAGCCGTTGGCGTGAGCAGGAGACGGACCGGGACATGATCAAAACGAGGGACGTTCCATTCCCAGCAGAGAAGAAGAAAGGAATCGTCCGACACCTCGGCTTGTTGGACCCAAGAACGCGCCGGGTGCCACGCGAGAAGGAGCACAGACAGAAAGACACGAGGTTACAGCAAGGTGATGTGCAAAAACTGAAACTGAGCAAACTCTCTTTTTCGTCAATATTCACCCTCCCTTTCCATTCTCTCTGTCTGTTTTGAATGAATGTTACATCCAGGGAAGGCCGCGCTTTGGCGCCCCTCTCCCCAGGGATTAGAAAGTGCTGAAACATTATCAAGTCTTTTACCTCTACTTACATGTGCATCTCTGTTAGTTTTTTTGTTTCTTTTTTTTCTCGTTTTATTATAAAAAAAAAAAAAAAGTGGTCCCCACACACAATGAGGTTTCTTTTCGTTGCTGTGGGTCTAAACCGATTTAGATCTCACAGACATGACTCACACATTCATCCACACTTGAACAGCATGTGCAGGTAAGCAAACGCACGATAGACATGGCGCATACACGCTAACTCAGGGAAAGGCCACGAGCACATGAGGGAAGAAAATTAAAAGAGACTATTGGTTTTCTTTCTTTGTACAAACACCCTAACACAGTAGTGACCCTTAAATACACGCAGCGTCATCAGGAGCACACCAGTGGGACTATGCTACATACACTTGGCACAATGGGGGAAATCAGATGGATATATTGCACATCGTGGTACATTTTGTCAACTCAAAACACTAAAACACAACCTGCTTCCTGTCAATTGCTTTGTCTGGTGCGTTGTGATCAAATGAAATGGGAGACACACACAAACACAAGCCTGCCTCGAGTATGAAGGTAGCTGACGGTTGCTGCGCCTCAGAAGGAGGCGCGCGTGAGGCTAACCGGCTATGGTCGGGTACCTGAAACAAGTGTAGCGCGGCCACCACCGGGGAGAGGAGGCAGCAAGGCAGAGCCCAATATCAGCCACGGGTGACTTCACCAGACTTCACGCCCTGACTTTATCCCAGGCTACGTTCACATTACATCTTCTGCTTTCTTTCTGTTCAAGGAGGGTTTCAGGGGTTCAGGCGTAGGTTGGATGTTGGCTCACTTGGGTGGTGATGTTAGAGATGCCTAACACTGACTTGCTTCTCATTGGCTGCATTTGAGTGCACCAAACTGTACTTGCTAGTGCAGCGTGATTCATATGAAGAGGTGCACATGATAGGTTATGGTAGAAAGGGCAACCCCTGAAGGGATTCAGCTTTGTAATCAGATTGATAAAGAGAAAGGACAGCTCTACGAAGAGTCTTTGGTTTGGTGAACTGAGGATCTCTGCCTTGGGAGACGATGTGGTCCTTCAGCTCACTCACGACAAGACCTCCAACTGGTGAGACCAAGTCAGGGACCAGCGGTTTTACTAGGGACAGGTTTGAAAGTGGAGGATAACTTTAAAGTCGGGCAGTACAGCCAACGCAGGGTCCTGCTCTCAAGTGAGGGATGGGTGGACTTTCAAATCTAGGCAGCATCTGCCCAACCAGATGTGCCCAACTGGTGAATGAGACACAGGTCCTGATATAGAAGCGTTGGGTAGTAAAAGATCATTGACTGATATTGAAGCTTCCTCAGTCTCAGCTATAGACGGGGGTCTTCCAGGGGAGGCTCGGAGCAGAACCACTAGCCCGTCACGGCTGGCTGTGCATCCAATAGAAAGGCCTGTCCGACTCACTGGTGAGTCCAGGAATGTTGGAGTGGGAGGACAGCAGAGGGGTGGGACCTGGTAATGCCAGAGGGGAACAGGAGGACTTCCAGGGTGGTGCCTCTTGCAGACTGCTAAACTAACCCAGATGCAATGTGAACATAGACTCTCACTTGATTTGAGGAGGTTTTCGGTTTATTTCTCCGTTACTGCATATATGAAACAGCTCCCTGAAGAGACTAGTCGTTTTATAAATCCTAAAAAGAGATTTTCATCTTTTGATCAGAAAATATGCTTCTACGTACAAACAGGTTAGTTTTGGTTCTTCTGCTAGATGATGCTGTACTTTAGTGACTAGAAGGTTGTGTGGAATGATATTGCGTGTGTTTCACTCGCTCACCAAAAAGTGCACCGACATTTCTCATTTGTATATTGCTTACTACAAGAACCAGGACAACACTTGGCTATGACTTGATTGTATCGAGGGTTATTTTCTCCCGATAGTTTCACCTGACTACTTCTAAAGCAAAGATCTGAGTGGCTTTTCGTACAAATTGAGGTTTCTGTTTTTCAGCGATCATGGGGTTCAACAGGTTACACACACTCACAGACAAACACACACACACACGCCTGGGCAGCATTTGCACTGCTGACCAACAGGAAAATAAGTGAAATATACTGTGACAATGATTTATTCAAACCCATCTTCCCATACATCCCACTGCCTCTACACACGTCCATCAAGCTGAACCGTCTGAACGACTTGCGATGCTGGTGTGGAGATTTCGACTGGACCTAGACGTCCTTTAAGAGAGCCAGACAGCTAACTGAACTTCTTCTGCTCTCCTCATCCTGACTTGCAAACCCTTGAGATTGTTACAACTGCACACTCACACGATTGTCCGCCAAATATAAGGAGTCAATACATTAACAGTCAAACATTTCACTCTAACTCTCTGAAGTTGATAGGATTCAAGTGTTAGACTTTAAAATAATTCAGTTTCTGAACGGCACAGAAATAAACCTTATGAACCAGCCCTGTAAAATGACCTTCTCAAACCACAGCTTCGGCCTCTATGATTCACAAAACGTGTCGTCAAGAGTCACACACCTGGATTAACCCCCTCCTGGAAGGCATCCAAGTTTAAGATCCTTATTTCTCACCGCCGCCCATCATCAATAAAATCCCAGTCGTTCCTTCACACTTCTCAACACACAGAAACTTTGGCAAATACACGTTCCAACTCGGAGGGAGAATTCCACAGATTTCCAAATGGCAACCACAGCCTAAGACTCGGGTGACGTCCGTGAATATGAGGAGTCAACCACCTGCTCATGCCAACCTAGTTAAACAATGACTCCTCATATTCTACTGCCAACCGTTTACATTAGAGAACATGGATTCCGCGCCTTCTAGGGTGAGTCGATAGGCAGCGTCTGGGCCACTGAGTACTTTGTCTACTTTAAACCTTATTACTTTCTCCTGAATCAAATTCAACTTTAATTATCCTCGGGTAACCTTGTTGATATGTGTCCCAACACAAAGTGCGTGGCTGCTCCTGAACCATTTCCTAGTCACACTTCCTTACTGCACATCATTCACATACACTCACATGCAGATCCAACTTTAGAATCAAGCCAGTTTCGTTGAGCTTGTATATGTGTGACACAATGTATTCCTCATTTGTGTTTTCGTGTGTATGGAGAGAGGCAAACTGACAACACACTGAATCCAACACACATCCATTACAGAACATATGACACCCTTCAGAATTCAGTGGTCTGAGTCCAGAACGGCATCAAAGGATCTCAGCACTTTTCCCTGACAAGCACACTGTGACATCAACACATTCATTCGGTCCATTCCTCCGACTACATTCTTCCCTTTCATTGTCATCCCATGGCACATCCGCTTCCACGTGACAAGACCACCACTTCACTTTTCCACGAGTAAAAAGCTTTCCAAAGTGCTGTTGCTACCCTCATTAACAAAAATATATACAGTACTGCGTAGATAATACAATACGAAAGTGTAGAATTAAACTATTTGAAAGGAGCTTCACACCCTTTATTGACCCTGTAGGTTTACTTAGTTCCTCTTCATGCCAGTGTGTTTCAGACGTAGGTATCACGATGAGGGCTGGTGGGGTGAAGCGTTTGTCATCCAAGAACAAGAACAGCGCTTCAGGGAGAATCAAATTTCTGGAACACCAACCCTTATCTGACCATCACAACCGACGGGCCAACCAGCTTTAGTTAATTATGCTTCACGGATCACTTTAAATGAAAAGCAAATTTGGACTCTCTGATTCGCCGTTTGATTTTTCAATCAATGAAAGGAGGTGTTTGGACCAAAAAAGAAACCATACCAAGGCAGATTCAGCTCTACTGTTAGGCAAACTAAGCAGCAGCTTAGGGCCACGACGCCACTCGGGGACTGTAGAATGTTCTGGCAACACACACACATCAACAGTAAACCATGATCGCGAGTGTACTGCGTTTTTATCTATACGATAATATTTTTCCGATCTATGCAGGTCTGGCTGTACTGGTTTAAATGTCTGCAACTGTCGCCTTAAAACGTAAAGCTGGTACAGTACAAACGGAGCTCTAATTCATACAAAATGACGCGAGGGGCTGGTTATTCGTGCCTCTTGACTCACGGACATATTCTGTGTTAAAAAAAACAAATTGCCAATTTGTGATAACAACTAGCTTATCACACCACATGACTGAAGTTGAAACCATGGAGCGTGAGTCGACTGTAACTGTTCAATTTGTAACACAAAACGTGAACGAAAGAAACATTGAAGTGGGCATTCACATTTTTTTGTGTTTTTCCAAATCAAATCGGTTTTTATGGGTCCGTCACTTGCCGATGTTTGACCGTCCCTCGATGCTGACCTTCACCTCATGAGGGATGAAGGATGGTTTGGGCAGAGTCAGAGGAGGCTCGTACTCCGAGTTGTCCACTTTCCGACCCTCAGGAGCCGACCAACGTCGTTTTCTGCCCCCTGGTGGCTTCCCTGAGCCAGCAACCTGATCTTTAGAAACCCTATCCCCAAACACGAGGTCGCCGTTTTGGACATCGGTGCTTCCTCTGTTGCTGTTCCCGCTCCCGCCTCTACCCCTGATGCCATTCTCCCGCTCCCCGTGCCTGGAGCCTCCTCCACTGCAGCTCTGAGGAGCATCAGAGACGGTTCTGGACACTTTGAGGTGGCTGGCGGACGGATCGGTCAGCTCCAGGGACTGATACTTAGTCAGAGACCCGTTCTTCAGGTTCTTCAGGGTAAGCGAAATACAGACATCACCTACGGAGAGTTTGGTGCAAGGCAGCTCCAGAAGTTGGTTGGTGCGGTCTGGACAGCATGAAGACCAGCCTTGGCCAAAGACAAAGAATGGGTACTCCACCAGGACTTCCACACTCACCTGGACACAAGATTAAATAAGTGGAAATTAACCATCAGCATTTAACAGGGTTAAACACAGCAAGTGCAGCCCCTTATTTTTAAAGACTCTAAACATCATCTATGTCCTTAGCAAACTTCATGGTCTTACATTATGCTCTTATCTCCAAGTGCCTCCCAGTTGTGGTGATAGGAGAACGTATGAGTGGAAAAGAGGCAATTTATCCTGTGGCTTCTTAGATAAGGCAAGTTTATGTCTGCAGCAATTCATAAATGTGAACTCAAATATGGGAGAGGGCAGACATAAAGCTATGGAATTGAACATTGTGAGAACTGATAGCATCTGAAGGTTGATTCGACTCACCCAGAAGTTTCCCAAAATAATCTCAGAGTAAACTTCATGAAACTTCATAACAGTGCAACCTTAAATTTCCAGACTTGAGCGTATTTTGAGATATTCAAGTTTGCTCATAATTGACACGATTGGCAGAATGCTATAATGTAATGCACCTAGTGGCATTTCATGGAAGGGAAAGTTAGGCCTGTAAATAGATCAGAATTTTTAATCTCAATTAATCACACTAAAGTAGAGTTAACTCACGATTAACGGTAAATTAATCACAAATTTTGGGTCTGCTTGTCTGTGACTTAAAGCAGTCATTCTTAAGCATAGGGCCGAAGCCCATAGTTGGGCCGTGAGCACCCCCTAGAGGGCCGCGTAAATGTTTTTTGTTTTACACCTCTGGGCCTTGAGGGCCGTAAGACACTTAGTTTTAATATACTTGCCACATATGGTGGCAGTAATGTGTCATTAAATTGACTTGACAGCTGCAAATTTGTTATATTGCCAACTATGGAGAAGTTCTTGAAAAGAAAAAATGATGGCATCCCCAACAGTAAAAACTGCTCATGAAAGCACCATGGAGCAGTTTTTAAAATTGATTAGAAAACGATACTGTCATTTACACTTTACTTACATTCTTTAGAGTTTATTTATGAAAAAGATTTTTTTAATGATATTTAGACATCATTGTATTATATATATTTTATTGCATTTTTTTTCCCATTTTTGAAACGGTTTGAATTAAGAGTATTTTTCCAATGACAAATATCTTGGCGCTGATCACATTGTTTCATGTCATTTCTGAATTCTGAAATCCAAAAGCAGAAATCACAGTAACAAATCAGTTCGGTTCCTTGAATGTGCCCCGGACCCATTTGTTCTGGGAGCGGTGGGCACCAAGATCAAAAAGATCAAGAACCCCTGACTTCAAGGAAGATGTTCTCAATATAATGCTTATGCCTTTAGCATTTTTTGTACCTCTTCAGTGCGCCTGAGGTTAGTCTAAAGAATGTTCTTGACAGTATCTGTTAGGTTACGTTGTTGTAGTAAGCAACGGTTTAGCACAGTTTTGCTGAGTGACAAATGCCATTGACCCCAAATCCTACAGCCACTTGTAACTTTAAGCGTTTACTTCACAAAGCACTGTTTTAACCCTTTAGTCTGTACATTTCTAAACTCTGCTTTTATTAAAGGCAATAATGTACTACAAAAGATGTATCACAAGCAAAATAATCATATCCACATTGTGTTTTTTCCCCTCTCAGAACCACCATGTACAGTGATACTGCGTCAGCTACATGCTCATCACTGTATGAAAATAAAACCCTCTGGCGCTCAAAAAAAGATGCCTTCTTGTTTAAGAGTGTGAAATTGAACTCAGCCTGAACCCGCTTCAAACAACAAAGTGGATCATGTTTCCGATGTGACTGTCATCCGTCTACATTGGATGTAATTAGTGCGCCCCTGCGATGAAAGGCTCATTTGTATGAGAGTGTAGCTCCGCTTGTCAATGAACATTTATAACATGACAACCTTCTTTGAAAGCCGGAGGAAACGCGCCCTTCACTGTCTTGAAATAAAGCACTGTTGGGCGGAAACGCTTAGCTGAAGATCGACATGAATTATGCATCAACATTAGGTCATTTTCAGTCATAAACATCCAAGCGTGTTTACTAATTTCGTCATTGACAAACACATCATACATACTGGGAATGACATTGGAAGTGATGAGAAAGGACGATATCAGAAACAAATATGTCAGAAGGACCGTGGAGAAGTTAAGGTCTGGGCATGTGCAGAAGACATGAAGCATGTAGAGGTAACAGGAAAAGAGGCAGATAACCAATAGAGTTCGTGATGTTAGACACTTAGGAAAACACTAAATGACTGCACAGAACCGAGTTATTGTTGGTTATTTTAAGGATATTAACTTTAACTTACACTCTTTACACAAGTTAATGCTTAAATTCTTCCATAATAATGGCTTATGAGCGCAGTTCTCAAAGATCCTCTCTCCCCTGACTGTGTTCACCTAGTTTAACAACTCTCCTTGGAAAAAAAAGTCAGGTTTTTATTTCTTTCTTTTGTCATTTATTGTGGTTTCTTACCTGTGCGCGATGCTCACCAACGGAGAACTGAACCACAGCAAAGTCAGGTGAGGTGTGGCTCCCATCAATGCGCTCCACCGTAGACGAGTCAATCTTGAGCTCACTGCTGATCTCTGCACTCTGAATGAAGTCCTCTGTCTTCAGGTCTTCCACTTGTTTCAGCTCCCCGTTGGCCAGTTGAATGATGGAGCCCTTGAAGAAATACGGGGGGAGTGAATGTGGAAGCGCCGAGCTCGTTGGGGGAGCCGTGGAGGCGGCCAGCTGGTCAGGAGGAGCTGGAACGACCGGTAGATGAACAACTGCCTCAGATGCAGCTTGATGGTACAAGCCACCAGCGTTGTTATGGGACTCTCCTTTTTGGACGGCGACATACGTGTGTGGAAGTGCGGTGGTGGGAAATGGTGCGGCTTGAGTGTAAGATGTCACATGGGATGTTACGGGGTCTAATGTGGTGATCCCGCCTCCAGTCACGGGGATAATGACCTGCTGGGCGCTAGGAATGAGTAAATGCTGCTGGTAGCCAATCGGGGTTGAATGGTTCCCACCGGCCCCTGCGATGTAGCCGATAATTGGGGGTTGGGGGTAGATACTGGTAGAGGGGAGACCCATTGTCATTGGCTCTGTGGAATTATGGGTAGTCTGTATCACCGTCTGCGGCAATGACGGCGGGGAAAACGTGAACGAGTTAGTGGTACTGGATGAAGAGGTGTTTCGATGGACGGGCTTGCCCACGAGGATGCCTCCTTTCTCTGGATGCGTGGGGGCAGGCGTTGTTAGCTTCTCAGGCACCAACTGAAGGTCCCCCTGGCTGTTCGGCATTAGTACAACAGAACTTCTCAACCCCATGGGATCATCAGCACTGTAATCTAAAGGCAGAACACGCTGGCGGGCCTCATGTGCCGACAAAGACAAAGAGGGAGCGTCACGAAATTTACTTCCATGTTTTGGGTGGTTGGACTCAGAGGAAGATGAAAATCGTCGGCCCATTTCAAGTCCGCCATTGAGAAGTTCTCTGGGTCTGATTTCCTCTTTTCTCTGTCCATCAGCATACTGAACCAAGACCTGCGACATTCCATGCCCCAAACTTTGATGTGGATGCAAAGAGTGATGGGGGTGGTGGTGATGCGATGGCACAGTCCGTGGGGAGGTCGATATTTGAACACGATGAGGAGTGGAGTCTGTCGGTGGTGGAGGCATGGAGGTGCGCTCCAGTGATGCTCGATGCTGGTCATGTTTCGACGCATGTGTATCTGAATGTCTCTGAGCAGCCGAAGTCGACGAGGAAGAGGAGAGCGGTGGAGGTGGAGGAGGGGGGAGCAGTTGAGGGGAGATGTAGCTTGCATAGGGAGAATGGTAGGGGGACGTTATGAACTGCAGATTCTGAGGCAGTTGAGTGTAATGGACTGTTCCTCCAACGGTGGATTGAGAAGATGCAGGGAGAGACGAGAATAACTTCAACGATGAAGAGGAGGACAGCGGGTCTGATGATGAAGATTTATACGGGGGCCTCTCAGACTTGCTTGTGCTTTGGCGACCGCTCTCTTTTCCCCCAGCCACACTTGCAAGCCAGGCCATGTTCTCAGCACGCTGGCTGTCACTGGCAGGTGGCGTGTTGGCTGAACAGTTCTCAGACGGTAACGTGCTGGAGGGGATCTCCCTCTTCTTTGGGGGCAAACATTCATTGCTGCGTTCCTGATTGGATTTCATGCTGAATTTGGGTCGAATTTGTAGGCAGTAGTCTTGTTTTCTATCCTCAACTTTATATCCTCTATTTCACTTTTGTGTCCTAACCATACCAGCCGTCGCTTTTTGAAGATAGCTAAATGACGGTGACTAGCTATCAGAAGTTTTCTTTATTGTTGGAAACTAAGTCCAACACATCGGCAATAAGATGGGAATGGAGGGGAAGGGTAGGACGGTCTCTTCAGCCTTGGGGTCTTCAGAGGCTGGTGCGTGGGCTCTGTATTGTTGGCGAGAATTTCACGACGTCACACCTGCTGCTGCCGCGGAGGACAACAGGGGGCCGAGTGCGTTGCACTTCATGCGGTATCATTTCCCTGCAAGCCTGCCGACACTCTCGAAAATCCTGTGAAAGAGAGGATGGCATATGATTAGATAACTGAAGGTGTTACATGACTTAAGTCACAAAACACAAAAACAAAACGACGCCAATTTCATTTAGACTTACACTGCATTGTGCAGGCCCGAGGGGTTTGACTGTTTTGAATGTCTTACATTATTTATGTAGCTCACACTACACCTTGCACCCCTGGGTTCTATTCTAAGATGCACACGACTATAAAAAGTCAAAATTACAGGCCAAGAATTGGCAGACATGCTCTGTTCCTCCATTTTTTTTAGGAGGGAACCATCGCTACAGTTCTATTCCTGGAGTGTCACATCTTCAGGCAGTGTTGTAGAAACCTAGTTATTAAGTGATGGAGATAAAATAACTGAAACGACCCATAAATAAATTGTATTTTCTGCCTCATTGTGCAGCAGTGAGTGTGTGTTTTGTTTCTGTAAATGTGATTTCAGAGCGAGGAAGGCATCTGGCATCTTGACCCGATGTGAGACATCTACCAAGAGTGAAGTGTCGGTGCTGAAGTGAGAACTCACAGACACGCCATATGTTCAATCAAGCATGTCAGAGCAGAGCACTGTTGAGCAGCCAAGTTTGAGCATCGAGGTGCACTCTCCTGTTGTTTCTTCTTCACTGGGCTTTCACTTGACTGCTGCATCAGATTTCAGTCGTTCTTTAAGATTCCTCTCCCACATTCCTCTGTCCAATGGTGTTCTCTTTTTGCAGCACGCATTCTTTTCTCTGAATCCACATTGACTAGATCATGCATGTTCACTTGGACTCATGAAATCGGCCAAGTGCAGGTTTTAACACAAGAGGAATAGAGTGTTTCTATATCAAGCGTTCACATCGATATCTAATGTACAGCCAGCAGAACACTACAGTGTGTTTCTTAAATACTGTATGGTAGCACACATGCCTGTATAGCATATAGCATATGCTGTAGCTGTAACATATTAACATATTTGCCAAACTATTAGACCATTTCTGAGGTGCAGTATTTCTGGACTGGATTTCTACGTTTCTATTTTCTTTCCATACAATTGTTTTTCCAAGCATTAATAAACTTGCTATATAAACTAACTGGTAGAGCTACCACAGCAAAACCGCTAATTTCAAAACAAGATTATCAATATAAACACAGTTTAATCTAATGTAGTCTAATAATTTGTGTTCACAATTTTCTGAGTGCAATGAGCTCAATCGGACGCCAGGTGGCAGTAGCGTCACTACTGCAGACATACTGGTGACACGAAGAAGAAGGTGCGTGCAGGAAATGAATGAGAAAAGCATCAATACGTTGATTCCACAGTTTATCATTATTGTCCCGAGAAAGTTCATTGACTATTTTGACTGTATGTTGTGTATTATCAAGTCAGAAATGCCTGGTTTCTGCAGGCTTCAACTGGTACTGGTGACCAGACACACACTACGTATGAAAATCAGAATCGTGATAACGTTTGTACGCACAAACAAATCAACAGAAACACACAAAAATTAAACCCTTCTGAGAGAGCTCCGTGACAGGCAGAAGTAATAATGCAAATTGTTTGTCCAGCATCAGCAACAGGTGGGGTGGCAGCCATCTTGTAAATTAAAAAGAATAAAACAAGCAATAGTTTTGAAAGCAACTGGTGTTCTTCACAATGATATCACAACTTCTAGTGTTCAGTGTTACTAGTTAAAAAAGTACTTGAATCAGCTTTGTGGTCTTCAATATATTTGTGAAAAATAATAATAAATAATAATAAAAATCCAGGGGGCCACAAAGAGCATTAATGGGCAGGAACAAATGAACGAGGGCAGGATTGAGAGAACATTCAAACAAGACATGCAGCCAGACGGCAACTTCCCTTTAACAAAAAAAAGGGAAAAAAAGTGTTGCTTCATTGAAACTGACACTCTGACTCGCCCTGACTGAAAGGCTGGGTCACACTAATCCTGCTGAGCTTGCAGTGAGTATGTGTGGCGATATCTGATGACCTGTAACCTGAACTCCTCTGGGTGACTCAGTCTCTCTCTCACACGCAGACGCATTAATTCTTATCGGCACAAACTGCTCCGGCACCAACACTAGAGTCACAAAATGGGGGAAAAAATCATCAATGAAGTCAAATCTTTGCCGCCCTAATGGTGATATCCCTATTGTGATCAGTGGGGGCGCTGTCTATAATTTTACAGTTCAAACAAAATTTTACTTTTCATAAGAAAATATAAAATAATAATAA
This sequence comes from Synchiropus splendidus, assembly GCF_027744825.2. Classification (NCBI taxonomy): domain Eukaryota; kingdom Metazoa; phylum Chordata; class Actinopteri; order Syngnathiformes; family Callionymidae; genus Synchiropus; species Synchiropus splendidus. The sequence continues at coordinate 13,670,609 of NC_071337.1, forward strand.
TAACTAGTCTATAACTATAAGTCGGCAGCAGAAAATAGGAACGTTAGTGCGATGGTTTAGTTTATTACAGATGTATGATGGAAGCAACGCAGAGTAATTACTGTGAAGTATTACTATTAAGTCCTCAAAAGGGCATCAGGGATTATAATTATTACAAAAATGAAAATTACTATGAGCAATATTCAAAAGCAGCTAAATTACAATGCTATATAATGCCTCATAATAATCCTTTGTTACTCAGGCTGCTAGTGAATATCTTCAACCAGTGTTTGGGATCATTTTTTTTCTTTCAAAGATCAATTCTAGGAATCCAGAGGACAATATCAACATTGAAGATTCCTTGTGAAGATCTGGTGACAATCTGTTCCGGTTCTGGTATCACTGACTATTTAACAAACTGTGATATTGCTGGTGACATATACAATGAAGTTCACTCTTCATTCTGCATGTCACAGAGTTTGCCACCATGTGACTAGACTCAGTGAAGTTCATGTGTTCTCTATGACAGTAAATCTGTCTGCTCTGTTTGTCTGCATGAGTCAGTCATAATCATAAGCCAAGGCGATGTGTTATCGTCCACCTAAATTTAGCACCACTGTAAAGCGCAGAGCGGCTGCAGGCTCATGGGGATCTATTTCTGACTTTGTAGTTTGTCATCAGTGTAGGAGGTGGCATGTGTGCAGATTTTAGGGGGCGGGGGGCTGCCAGACTGGGAACTTTGTCAAGGCTGCCACTTTCTTCATCACCATTCATTACACACAAACAACACAAACACACTGAGAGAAGTGTGGTGGGATGGTGCGACAGTCATGGCCGATCTGCCAACAACAGATGGAGGAACAGTCAGAGAAGCAGGAACAAGAGAGGAGAGGATATATTTAAGTGTGATCCAAACAAGTGGGATTCATTGAGCGGGAATTATCGGCCCAAAGGGCACCAAAGACCTCCACCAGAGACAGCGCTCATTCAATTTGGATTGCTTCAGCTGGGGGGGGAAAAAAAAGGAGACGATGTCTTTGTGTTCTTCACACATTCAATAGCGAGTCAAAACCTGTACTGAAGTGAGAGTACTAATCACTAGCTCCTCTGTATATCATTGCTAATATGATTTCGTATTCCAAAGTGAAGTTCACATTGGAGAAACTGTAATAAAAATTTGATCAATGGAAAGATGAAACCCAGACAAAGTTGCCATAGAGTTTCATGCAACTGAAAGGGTTGCTAGGATACGGACGGTGGTTTGTTTACAAATGGAATGAGGAAGTAGTGTGGTGGAAGAGTGTCTTCTTCTATGCTCCCAGCTATTTTATTTACGCTTCACAGTATCACGTACGTTAAGATGAGTTCAGATTAAATGTTCGATGCATGAGCAGACACATTTTAGTGTCATGTAAACACGGACGAGTTAAACCCATGATCAGAATGTATTTATTAAACAGGTGCTCATGTAACTGCAGCTACAGTAGCTGGGATCAAAGATAACATGAATTTATGAATTATATATATATATATATAATTCATATATATATATATATATATATATATATATATATATATATATGAATTATATATATATATATATATATATATATATTCATATCTTGACATGTACATGGAAGCAACCCATCTATCTTACAACACACTACACACTTGAATATCTACACACACACATCACATCTCACCCATAAACAACAGCAACTGCATCTTTGAGCGAGTTACACCAGGCATATAAATCTTTTTATAACCCGATCAGCCTTCAGGCGTACTATAAGGAGACACCATGCTCCTTTAAGACCTTTTGATCGTGCACACACACATTCCAAACAACTCTCACAACTCATTGTGCATCTTCAGTTTAAGGACACACAATCAAAAGCAAAGAATGCTAAACAAACAGGGAGCCAGTCAAACACAGAACAGAACTCAGGCAGTGTTGCATGACTTGCACTTTCTCACTTCCAAAACAACCAGAGGAGAGGAGATAAGCAGATGGAATACGAGATGAAAAGAGCTGAAATACTTCAGGATAGGGAGAGGAATGAGCAGCCACGATTGTAGGAGAAACTGGGGCAGCGGCAGCAGCGCGCACTAACAGATGACATAGTGTGACACAGCAACACACACACACACACACATCCATCATTCGGAGTGTGTGAAGTGTACTTACCATGAAAATAAAGTAACCCACTTCTTACAGCTCACACCTCCTCTCCTCCTCCACTAAAGCTCCATCTTGTCCTCTTGAGTGAATCTTAAGAAGATTAATGTAGTTTTGCGACAAACTCTTCTCCAGAAACACACACAAAACATCCTCCTTTGCTTCGTCACTGTAAAACAACATTCAGGTGATCTCTCTTTCACACACACACACACACAGCAGCATACGCCCACAGGGAGGGAGTCCCGCATGCAGAGCTCCAACGTGTATTATGCAAGGGGCTGAATGGGAGCCAGCACTCTCTCTCACACTGTCCTCTCTCGACAAACACACACACACCAACACACACTTTGTACGGCCAACCTCATCAGGTATTCATTCAAAAAACACACACGCCAGCTGGCAGCGCGCCAGGGGAACGCTTACAAGCAGAAAAAGAGAGAGAGAGAGAGAGCGATGGCTGTTACAGTGAGAAGGGCAGAGTGCAGGGAGTGGGGGAGATTTAGCCAGGGAGAGATTAGAGGAGGAAAACACGGAAGTCACAAATATAAATGTGGGATATGTTGCACAGTCAGCAAGTTCATCATGCACAACATCATAAATGAATGTGGTGTATGTTGAAGGATGGCTAGTCTGAAGCATAGAATCAATCTTCTCTAAGAATGATGTTGATGCCATATCATATTCGTCCCTTTTCCCCTTTTACCTCAACATCTACTGCCATTTAAACCTGCCAAGATCAATGGACAGGACTCTTCCATATTTTGCAGCTTCATTCAGCAAAGTGCAATGCTGAACATTCACCACTAGATGCCGTGACCGTTTCTCCCCCAAAAAGAGGCAGTCTATTTTTGAAAGTTTGTTGACCTAGATATAAGAGCATTTGGAAGTAAATATAGATGAAATAAGATCCTCACCGTTAAAAATCACCGACCACACAAGACAAGATGCCAAACTTGAGCAAAGGGATGTACGGAGGAAAGCAGAGATCATTTCCCAAGGAGCCTAAACATACACGCAGCAGGCTTCCTGTTTATGTTTGATGGTCTTCCGGACATATCAGGACACTGTTTCCAAGGAGTCTGCCGGGAAAAGCCACACGTCATGTGCAACAAAAACTCCACTTTATTTTCTTCCATACGTGTGCAAAATGAATTTAACTATGGCACCACTAATCAGGTCAAAATGTCGTGAAATTATGGTCAAAATAAACGTTTTTGGTTCAAAAGAAAAACTTTACAGGAGTTTTTATTTATTTATTTAATATAAAGCCTTCCCAGTTAATTAGAGCCTCTTGGTATTTCATAATGTGTGTGTGTGTTTGTTTTACAAATGGCAGCCGTGTGGGGTGAGAGAGTGAATACTGACTGGTTGTGTAATGCTGTGTACATATGATGTACACATGCTGTCAAGAACAGTGCAATTTCTATATTGATTCAAGCGACAACAAATGGAGAAAAACAAAGATTACATGACTTTTTTCGTGCCAGATTCATTTTGGGATTCAAACATTGCTAGCAACAATGTGATCAATGTCAACAATGTCATCTATTTTGAAACTACACCTTTTATTCAATATTAAGCATTTAGGTCACACATTAGAGAGTCAATGTTCACATAAGAGGATCAAGGTCAATAATGTACGATCAAGATAGAAGATGCAACGTGTTTGGTGCCCACACATGAAACAGCAGGTGTCTGCAACATTGAACTTCCTGGCTGTGTAGTGTGCTACTACCCAGGCCACGTCCCATTCACAAACCCACTAATCCAGACACACTATCAGGCCCCGTCTTAATACACACAGATCAAGCATGTGTGTTGGCGTGTGCACATGCATGTGCTGGGTTCTGTGTAGATTAGGGACGGCGTGGAATGGATGGGCAAATCACTGCTAAGCTCCTCCACTGCGGTATAATCCCACTGAGAGCAAACACAAATGCAAAGATCTCACTCCTACTGACACCACGACAAACAGAATGAAACTTCCATTCAGGTTGAAGACCAGTGCATCTATTCAATCGCTCTTTTGCAAAATCATTTTACAGAATATTTATCTCTTAAAAGACGATTTTTAGAAAAAGAAATGTCATGACTTCCTTTTACTTCAAATAGGATTATGTCACTCATATTTGCCTCCTTTCGTAATGCTGAAATCACCTGCCACATCTTTTACAAACTAACAAATGAATATCAATTGTACTGTTTATTTAACTGCAGATTAAGCATGTTAATATTTGGGTTTATTGAGTTTATTTGCGGTAATATTTAATATACCTTCAGAAACAGATATTTTGGACTTGTTACCGAGGTAGCAGTAGAATAAGTAGAAACGTAACTAGTCAAAGAATTACTGTACTTCAGCAGTAAAAGCAATTGTAGCATTGCTTATGAGTTCTGATTTGTTTTGTTAGTTGTCCTAGAGGTTGTAATAAATGTGTTGTAATAAAGAGTGTTAGTATTTGTATGTATATCTGTTGTGGGTGGTAATAGGTAATCGCAGAAGTAGTAGTACAAAGTAGCAGTAATACTACTGCTAGCAGGACTAACAGGTAGCTGTAATAGCAGTAGGAAGAGGCTGCAGCACTAGTTGTAGTTGCGGGAGGCAAAAGTAGTGAGGAGGAGTAGGAGGAAGAGGAATCATTGGGAAACAGTTGACATTATTGCAATGCAGTGGTAGAAGTGGTATTAGGAGTTGAACAGACAGAAGAATTTTAATTTGTATTATGATTATTATTACGAATAGTAGACTATTTTTAAGCATAAGATGAGGTAATAGTTGTAGCAAAACTACTACAGCGATACCACTGCAAATAATTATTAGTATTATTATTGATAGTTTTTGCTAACTAAAACCTTCACACTTTCTGAGTGGAATCAAAGCGTGATTCCTGGGTGCTGTAACCTGGATGGACAGGCAGACTGGCACTCATAGGCATGAATGGGCGAGGAGTGAGCAAGGAGTGGTGGGCAGCTGCTCAGGGTGTCCTTGTCTGAGAATAATATGTTCCACCTTTCAAAAGGCCCACGGACAAAAATGTCACGCAGCCGGCAGCACTCGTCGAGCACACCGCCGCGCTGCACATTCATCACAGCCGCTGCGCCCGCCGCAATCAAGCGCCACGGTCATAAAGAGCCCAGTCAACTTCCCGACAAACGAGGGGACGCAAACACAACACAATCACAACACGCTCCGCAGGTGTCTGCATGTGGCTCCGCAGTGAGGCCACTGAAAAGCCCCGCTCCCAACACTATGTCTAATAGAGACCTCTGCTTCCACGCTGTGCTCACACAATCATGCTGAATAGCTCGGATGGAAAAATAGCTGCATTTACCAGCCATGTTCAGTTATGACGTCACATATAATCAAAAAACAATATGAAAATCAAAAATCCAAAAAAGGTTCTATTCTGAAGCGCTGCGTTCAACAATAACAGGGTTCATGTTTAAAGGCATATGATTGGTGATTGAAAAACAACCACACAAACCCGATGACATTGTTGCCTGGCAAGAAGTCTTTCTGGAGAGATGCCCAGTGATAGAGGAGGGTCAGAAACAAGGCACAGGAAGAGCACCTCTAAAACACTGACAAAGTCAAAAAGCTTCCAGTCCAAAAGTAAAAAATAGAAAATGAAATTTAAAAAATGCAAACAGATATTGAAATAAAATAAATTAAGCATGTGTAACTTTCATAAAATAACTATTCTATATGATCAACATCATTATTCTTATTAATTCAATTCAGACTGTTTCTAGCCAGGGTCAGGGGGCCACTACAAGGCAAACAACAACTCACTCACACATCAATGGACAATTTCACAGCACCAATTATGAGAACCAACTGCCAGGATTTGAACCTGTGGCCTTCAACGTGCTGCCCCCATTTGACAAAGCACTTTATTTCAAAAGGTTTGGATCCTATAGGGAGCGAAGCGGTCCCATGTCCTCCTGCGTCACAAAACAGGTTTCTGTGTTCAGCGTCTGAGGCCAGCATGGCAGCATAATGGAATGGTTGCGTTCCAGACTTGGCCAAGAGCACTTTGCATACACTGGGGAGCCAAAACTTTCACAAGCGGCCAATAATAGCACCGCACACAGCCGCTCTCTTCCAGTCCTGAACACAGACAGCCACAAAAAACACAACCAAAAGATATCATCATTTCGTATTGATCCCCCTACAGTAGAATGTTTCAGAAGGAAACATGGGGCAAAACCAGGACCAATCTCACTCTGGCCTGAGGACCACTAAGGGAGAGATCACATTTGGACATTAGATGTTCTTCTTTAAATCAATACTGCATCTTCTAAGGTCATGTAGCATTTTATACAAATAAAAAGAAAAATGCCCAACTTGTAAAAATAATACTTTAGATTCACGTCCATGAACACACAGCAGAAAAACTCATCAGAGTCCCTGATCTCTCTGCCAAACTCGATCAACTCGAAATGTTTGTTTGCAGGCTCACAAGACTTCACATTGCCCTCAGAGAGCCTTATCAAAGAAGAGTTACAACCCATTAAGCACAGTGCTCCGGTTGAAAACCTTGACCTCCGCTATTTGCGTCGCAGAAATGTTTGTAAGTGTAATTACAGTCTGTGGCTCAAAGGTGCTGTCTGTCAGCTGACCTGGTAAAATCTCTTCGGTGAGATGCACAACAAGCTTCTTCGCCCCCGGAGACAGACACAAGACTCTGAGAATAATACTCTTATTTCAATATATATTTTTGGGAGATTATAATAGCAAGTATCAAACAATTTTGCCATGCGTTACTTTTTGAGGGGATTCTTCATGGTGGTTCCTTCACCTGTGGCTAGCGTAACTATAAAGCAGTGACCAACTTCAAAGCTTATGCAACAGCACTGCTGCAAATATTGCCCCACCAAGTCATTTCAAATAATCAGCGCAGAAAGCAGAACCTCTCCAATGTATATCTTTATATGGCCTGCAATGGAATGCAGTGTTTTGTTGTTCAACTTTCTGCATTATTGCAAGTTGTGATTATTATCCCCAGTGTATGGGGAATTCAGGTACACATTATATCTTAATGCGTTCAAATGACTCTCAAATGACAACTCAAAATCCTCTCTTTCGACTTTCTGTCATAGGAATGTCAGATGCAGTCTTCAATGAATATGTAATTACGGTAACGCTACAAATTAGGGATCATACATTGCCGTAAATAATATACGTAATTATTGATCCACAAACTGAGTTTAAAATACTGGCCCCTGGGGGCCAAAACCATGCAACAAAGGTTAAGGCGGGACACCCAGGACCGAGGCCAGTCCGTCACAGGGCAGACAACCACTCACACAGACACTCGCACCTTCAGACAGTTGTTCCCTGAAATAACCCTCCATTGTCTTATTTCTCCACAGGATTCCCACTTATCCTGGTAATGGTGCAATGTGTTAGTCACCCGCTGTATTCTTTGCCCTCATTACGGCACATGTTGGTAAACTGGAGGTTTCCAATTAGTACCGTTTTAACGAAAGGAAACAGTGAGTCACACGGATGTATGACAAATGCATCCTTCATATTAAAATGAAATGCATTTCACACATGTGACTGACTACTTCAGAGCCGACACTATCCAGCAAGCTTTTAGGGAAAACAGAATGTCCTTGATGTCACGGCTAATGGTGTCAATTTAAATCTGACAGGCAGAGCTTTTAAAAAGAAACACCAGCACGGATGAAGTTTTTCACTCGAGTAAGCAGAAGCATACAGGATGCATGAGCTCCCCAAAGTGGGCGGGTCAGAACTCCATCTGAGCACAACACCCAACAAATAACAACCAATTAAAACAATCTTCAGTTTGACAGTGACTGAAAATGTATTATTCAAATCCACAAATAGCTGTGGGGTTACCTCATTGACCACAGCTCCTCCTGCTGTCAGCGCATGGTGCAGCTCAAAGACAGCGATCCAGACAAGCCCACAGACCTGTGTGTTGACTCGGCACTCGACACTCCCTGGTGGAGGAAAGCAACAGCAGTTGAAATGACATTTCCGCTTAACCGCCAGCAAACATGACAGTACAGCAACACAGGCGGCGCAGGACGGCTTTATCCTTAAGCACCGAATTCAGGGTGTTCAGATTGAGGCACAAATGTGTCATCAGCTGTGCTTTTTCTGTTCGCAAAATCTAATAATGGCTGTTGATATTGTCACAATATACTGCATATTCAGGAACGGCCTTGCATATGCAACCATAAGAACTCCTGCATGGTCCAAACGGCGGCGCATTCTGGTTGAAAAATGAGGATAAAGGAACATGCTATCACGCTGTCTATGTGTGTGGATATGTGTGTGGGTTGTCTAACATCCTAGTGACCCATTTCTTACCTCGCAAAGAAGGAGGTGGAGGCTGCTTGTGCTACTGGCTCACTGTATAACGCATCAGTTGGATTTTCTATCTATCTGTGATGGAGGAGGGCACAAAATGACAATACGTCCTTGTACACGGGTCTTCTCTGTAAGATGGCTTCATCTACATGAAAGGTCAAAGATCCTTCTGGGGTAGACGAAGCAAGACAGGAACTGACTTCGCGTTCAAGAGTCAGCTAAAAGAAGCAGGCACGTCCTGATGAGCAGGAAAAAGGGCATCAAAGTTAGCCGTAAGAAGGAGAAGAGAAATGGTGGTGACAGAGAGGAAAACAGATGGAGGGAGCAAAGCAAAGAGTGAGAGAGAGAGGCAGATGGCAGAGGAGAAGATGCAGATATAAACTCACTGGAAGGACAATATTGGCTCAGTCAGCAAGAAGCAGCAGGAAGTATGGGCGCTGAAAATGTTGGCGGTAAATGTTAGGAAATGGACGCCACAAGGGAGGATGATTTAGAGTAAAGATTTCATTTGATGGTCGAGAGAATGCAGCAAAGGAGTTTTATTTTAATCTGCGACAGTAAAAGCCTTTATGGGAGAACACATTCCCGACGCAACACAAACTCTGTAATTGTTGAACACAAAAAAAAATGGTGCGATAGATCTGCTGGTTTCACACCTTTAAAGCTGGCTGATTAAAGTAAAGTTTTGTGCCAGTACTTTGTGGTGCCAACATTGAATTACCTAACCATGAAGTCTTACCTAGGAAAACACAGAGTCTAATGGAATTTTTACAAGTGCTTTAAAGTAGTATAAACATGTACAGTAATGGAACAACCTTTTTCAATTTAGGACAGATTGTGGCAAGTACAGCCCCATGCAGCTCTCAAAGAAGCCTTCCCTGTTTGTGTCATAAACATGTCTGTGATATTTTCAGCTGTTAATGGTTTACTCAATACAAAAAATATACAATTGTTTTTAAAGTATCTTTTATTAAGACTTAATCCTCTGTCATTAAATTTCATTCTTTCTAAAACATTTCTAACATTTTTATTCTTGCCTTTTGGATTTATATTAAACATGTTTTTATTTAATATTGATTTTAAAATACATATACTTATATAATTAAACATTTTTTTATATTTTGTCTGAGATAATTTAATTAGTGATGGGACAAACTAATTAATTTAATATTATAAAACTGAAATTGTTATACAAATATTTTCATGACATTAAAAGAGCATTAGTTTAAATAAAGTTATATAAAAACTTGAATTAAGCCACCATTGTGATGTATTGTGCTATTGTCAATGGACAATATTTTCTTGTTTAAATGTATGTATGGGTCCGTCATTTGATTTAGTAATATAGCAAATTCATTCAAATTGAAAAGTGTGGCTTCCTGAGGCAAATATTCTTATACCATTAAATTGTGATTAATTGAGATTAATTCATCTCAAATTCTCTAATTAACTTTTTTTTTTTTTTTTATTGAACCCCACCCCTAATTTTAATATATAAAATATATTTTGTGTGTATTTTGACATTATTTTTAAGCGTTTATTAAACATGAAATGTCACTTGAGTGATCACGATGGGCTGGACAGTTTTAGAAGTTCACCATTCGTCGTCCTTCATTTTCACCAACCCAAGTATGTGGAATTGCACAAGAAAAGCAACCAGCTGATGGAAATTCATGTGATCTCGCCCCATTTTTATGACCTAACAATGACCATAAAATTCTAATTTACTATTAATAAAGAGTCACACTTTTCATAGAGGGCTTGTTGGACATAAGGAAGATCAGTATAACACTCAACTGCAGCACCGGCAGACGTTCATGAGATACATTTTGTAAATCACACTGGCCAACAATGGCACTCAGCGATTACACACTCCCAGAAAATGCTTTTGGAGCTGACGTAGTGTCTCACAGCTGCTGGTAGCATATGTGTGTGTGTGTATATGAGTGTGTGTGAACCTTGATTATTTTACTGAGAGGGAAATACCTTCCTCCACCGCAACCCCAATTTTCCTAGACTGTAACATAACTGGAATACCACAAGTGAGGAATCAGCCGCCTGAAAGTTCAAGAGGGTGGAAGCATAAAGGAACATTATCATGGTGCCGCACATGTGGAGTAAAGACACATTCCTGAAGGAAGGACATCATACAAACACACACACACCTAGTCTGAAGAATGAACTCAGTGTGTGTGTGTAGATGTGTGTGTGTGTGCACCAAACCTCTCTGATGGCAGTCAGACAAGAACAAGCTCATACATAAAGACTTGCTCTCAGTCACAAAAACACACATGGATGAGCATTTTTAATTGGCCACTGATTCGTCTGTTAGTGTTCTTGTTACTCTCTTCACCTCTTTTTGCTGGACCTGAGCCCAGAAGCCTGGCACAGACACAGCCAGACCCTCGTCGGGTTTGTGTGTGTGAGTGTGTGTTTAAGTAGTAAAGGAGAAGAGAAGATGTACACAGGCTTCTCTGCTGCTGATCACAGCGACTCACTCAGACTATAAATTGATTCTGGGCGGATTAGCTGACATTCAATTGCATAAGTATTTGGGCGACAAAAGGTGCATCACTTTGTCTATAATTAGGGACAGAATCCATTTTAAAAACCTCTTTGTGAGGGAATATAATTCAGTCGGTAAAAGCAAAAATAATAGATGAGCTCTGAAGTATTTAAGGGCTTCAAAGAGATCTCTAAATCGACCTTGACAGTTACCTTAATGTGGGGGAATTCATTCATTCTTTGGTTACATTAGGAAACATTCTTCACCCTAAATAATCTACCGTATTCGCAGCATATTACCCATTAATTAATTAGTTATAAAGTATTAATTAATGTTGTGTTAAGACTGACTACATTTTACCCCGGGATAATCAGCATTCAAATCTAAACGCCACAATTACCAAGTGCAATAAACAAGTAATTACATTATAAATAGTTGATATCTGAATCTGAAGTGTTCTTTGTACAGTGTCCTTAGTTCAACACAACCTGGATGTCAGACCACAAACCGCGAAGGCTAGATTTACAGTAGAGAGAGTGAAATTGCAAATGTCTTGTGACTTTCTTCTAGTGCAATTTGTATAAACAAAGGTGGGGAAATGCTGAGGCCATAGCTAGCTCTAACGAAAAACAATTAAAATTAAATCAGGCAATTGAACGAAATATCCAGTGTTATAAAACCAAAGTAATCTGCAATATACTGAGGAAGTAATTTTCATCTTCTTTAAAGCAGGCTTAAGGTCTTAAGGTAAGCTTAAGGACCAGGAAGATGGGCTGAATAAGAACACATCATCAGCAAACAGTGGAAATTTGTTCTTTGGAGTCACAAAACCTATGATTTTTCTACAGCTGAGGCACCTTAGAGTTGGATCTCACTCAACATACATATCACAAGGCATCGCACGGTTGTTTTAAGAGCTGCTTACAAGCCGGAAAAGTACAAGCACCTCACTCTACAACTCATACAACATTGCACTTGAACACAAACGGTGGTGAATATAGCATATATATTTTACATTCCTGTCTTTAATGGGAGTTAGAAAACCATCACATTTTGTCTCTCTTCACACTTTTCCAGCCACCCTGATAGTTCTCTCTGTCCTGTCACATGCGGTACATTCTCGTCAGAGTGTTTACAACAGCACGGTGTAAGCTACATTTCTGCTGAGTTTCTGTTCAACTGCTGAATGTCACTCTCATGATAAGTCATATTTGCAGAAAAAGCAACTGGTATAATCAGATTCACGGTTTCTGTAAATGCTACGACGCTGACCCAGGCTGAGGATAACGGAGCGGAACTGTGACCTGACATAACGTTTTGATGTTTGCTCAGCCTTTTTTCACGAGGTCAAATGAGGATAAAAACAATACTTGGAAAAACTTTGCAATTTAAGTGCAATCTGAAGATAAGGATCTGGCATTTGAACATGATATCGTTAAAACGGAATGATTGGATTGACTAGATTTTATTTAGGATGTTATTTTTAATTTAACGCACCAACAGCCGTTGGCTGAAACTTGTGGAGCAGGATTTTTCTGTTAGCATCAGTGAGCATACGGAGCTAAAGGATTGTTTACATTTTAATAAGCATCAAGAAGCAATAAGGGGAATGTTTTGTCATTAACTCAATTGGTGACAGGAAAAATCATGATCACAAGAAACAAATGTGTCTGCAATCCACGCTGTCCCCACGCAGCCCATCTTTTCATAGAGTATGTCCGGCCAGGAATGCGTGACTTGACATTTCTTTTGGGATTTTATTCTGGATTTTTCCACGAATAACACGGTGAAAACCGCCATCTTCATGTGCACCTTATCGGTTTGCTACAATGTTTCCACATTGTTTTAATACCTTCGACCATGTGAGAGTTCAACTTTAAAAAGTGATCATTTTATGTTTTTTTTTTATCTCATTTAAGCCATGGCGGCGCTAGTTTTTATTTATATAAAAGTTAGGATAATATCCTGCATCCAAAGCAACAAGGAATTAGTAGATGACTAAATTAGAAATGAAATTGAAGTTAATAAAATACTTCACCACCAAACTAATGCTGTTTTAAACTCTGCAAACAATATCAAGCCTCGGGTCCGATCAGAATGGCCACGTACCCTCAGCCATAAGGCTTGATAATGTCATGAGGCATGATGACATCTCGACTGGTTAACTCAAGAACCTGTTGCCGACTAGTTTAATAGTCGATTTTAGTCTAGTCGTCGCTACTTTGATAAACACATTTTCACTCTAGTTACTCCTGCTACAGTGGAAATGTAATGATGTAAGAGGAAGTTCATGGGTGGAATACAAATGAGGCACCAAAGGGATTCCATTGAATAAATTCAATGAGTGACATGACAGACTGTCAGATCAGATCACCATCGACTGCAATACTACCCAAAACACATGGAGCGATCACATACAGTACACAGGTTTATGCAAGGTCATAACAGAAAGGATGACATTCGCGTGTGTCAGAGTGTGTTGGGTGACATCATTACTAGAGGAGAGCACTATCCATGATTGATGAGGAGAGGGAGGTTGTTATGGTTGACTGCTGGAAGCTCATCGCCCAGCAACCAGACAATAAGTCCATGCCACAGTGCGTGTTCGAGCTAAGCTGGTGATTGTACGACAACTGTTGAAGTGGGTCACTCACTCAGTCCAGGGCGTCCTCAGGAGCGGCTGCTGCAAAACTCTTGTCATAATCAGCACCAGCTGAACACATCTGCGGGTCGGCTCTCACCATACCCGACCCACACACGCACGCCCTTGTGTACGACAGGCACGTCTCAGATAACCTCTCCATTCACAAGCACACAAAGGAAGCACAATACAAACGCAGCATCGCGAAAACTGTGGCTCAGATTGCTATTCTGGCATGATTTAAGTAACTTGAACTGCTCAAATGGAAAGGTCCGTTCAAAATAAAAGTAAAAGCCATGCTATAAAATGTCCATGCAATAAAACAACTGAGTTGTAGTCTCACTAAATAAGCCAAATCCAGCCCCTGTTCATAGGTAGTGCACAACTACCACACAGTTCTGAGAGCTACTCACTGTAGGTTTTTTAACAGCGAGCTGATGAGCTACATACATCGCTTGCTAACAGGGGCCACAGAGGCACAGCAGCTTGTTGGACTGATTATCTCATAATGGAAGGTCACAGATTAATGCGATCGCTGTGCGTCCTTCAGTGAAAGAGCAACGAGGTGAGTCACCCAGCTTTTCTCCTCCTTACGCACAAAACCGAGTGTTAATCAGCATTTTCTGAGAGGATGTGCAGCAGGTGAACAAAGGAGCACACACAGGGACACAATTAAACTGTTTAAAGGAATTATCCCTGACCAGTGCAGATAAAAATGAAATCCAAATGAAGTCAGAAACATGACTATTTGAGATGTCACCAAAATTCAAATGTTCCTTCTTCAAGTGGGCGTAGAAATAAATGACATATATTCCTGTTGATGTGATTCGTTGAAGAGAAAATGAAAGTCTTCTTTTTCATTTAAGAATCATACGCCGTTTCCCAAAATGTTAACCCACCAAAGTTCCACATTTATGACTAGAATAACACATTCTGAAAGCCAGAGGGTTGAAACAGGATTTTGATCATGAAAAAGTTGCCATGCCAATCACTTTAATGTTATACGTTTGTAACAGCGAAGAAACGTTTCTGTAAAAAAAAAAAAACTACTTCAATATTGCCTTTCCAACGAAGACTCCACATCACAGTCACTAAAGGAGTAGTGATGTGCAGCGTCACCCTGTGTTTGAGTTGTGACATCAAAGTACGATTACACCGAATACACGCAGCGAAACATCAAAAGTATCATGTGTGCAACTTAAAAATAAACCACCTAGTTTGAAACTTTAATTTAATGTGACGACACCTACTATGAAACAACAAAACAACTGTATGATCTGTGGTCTTTTTTAGACAATACTGGTGACAACAATATACTTTTCCTTAAGTCTGGTTTGATTTGCCTTTTAAAGTCTGTGCTTCCAGCAACATCATGCTGAGCCAGGTCTAATAATAACCCTGTTTTGGAATGGTCCTTTTTTGTTTTTCTTTCAAACTCAGTACATTGATGAAATTATTTGGGTTGCATATAGATGCCCTCACAGTTTGATTTCAATGTTTGTTTTGCCATCAGCTAAGTGTGGTGCTAAATGGACTTTGACTTCAGCTGCATTTCTTGCTAACACATGACAGAAACAAGGATCATGTAAACACTTCAACTGAGGCCATATGTCAGTTCCATATGGGCAAAATAGTGTTTAATTTTCTGTCGACAAACTTGTCATGGTAATTGACCTGTTGTAGTTGTACGCGTTGTTAAAAAAATCTAATAGAAATAGTAATAGATTTCACTGTGCTCGCCTGAGTTCAGAAGTGACCTTGCAAAACTGTCAATATACACGCTCTCCATCACAAGACAGTGAACATGTGCAGCTTGTGGATTCTTGTTAGAGGCCAGACAGACCACAGCACTAAAGTGTGTAGTGCATTTGTGGGTGTGCGTGAGAGGATGACATCATTACTACGGCTGGGCGCTGGCTGATGGAAGGTCATTATGGCTTCCTGCCATGAGCTCTTAATTTGTGTGTGTGGCTCTTAGAGTGTGCAGTGTGTGTGACTGAGTGATGCTGTGAGGGCTGGAATATTTTATTGACTTCATAACTATAATGGATATCAAGCCATAGTACACTCAGTCTGATTGTCAACACACAGCTAAGCTGTTGTAAGCTCTATATTCCTTTAATCCATACAGGTTTCCGCATTCTCCTTTTTATTTTTTCTCTTCCATTGGATTCCACTAATGCCAAATTTTTGTAGTGCTCCATAAGCCATCCAGGCTGTGGGAATTTAGCCTAAAATAATGGCAATTATTTATGACTGTGGTTCATGTCTAGTTTAAATACAGTTCATATTCAGTACACAATGAAACATTTTGGTCTCATTTATTTATTCAGGAAACGTTGTGATAAAAATCATAATATTAGAAAATAAAAGATTGGAATTTAATTTAGTAGGAAAAGTGTAAGAAAAAAATTCTGTTGTAAAGTATGCATGTTTAAAGTGGGATAAACAGCATTCTGTGAGGTGGTAAAAGCAAATCGATTAAAAAGCTGTATAATTAACTTTTTGTCCCAGACTGGTGATTAAAAATCCCTCAAAAGAAAACAAATATAAGCCAATAATGATCAAATTGCACAGAAAGGAAATGGTCGTTCAATTGTGGTTGATGGTTAATAGTTGTTTTTGAGCTTGTAAGAAAATAAAAGAATAATACCGAGTGTCAAAGCTTTGACAATAATAATAATAATATAATAATAAAACAAATTGCCATGCAACACTGGTGTATTCTTCTAATTGAGAGACAGACAACATTCCCCTCCCTCTTCCCTCAAAGTCTTTCACCTCCCTCACCTTCACAGCGGACATCCTCAGCGGCTAAATACAGGGTCCACCTTTTAGCAGATGGGTGAGGTATTCGTGGTAAGTGGAGTGAAGTCATCCAGTTCGCCAGATTGTGAGTAAATGGAATATAATTGTAGCTCACAGCCTACTTCATTTTTGTGCCCTCTACATGTCAGTCAGTGGTTTTACAACCAACATTGTTGCCTTTACATTACGGTGTAGTTTCTTTTGTCATCAGTTAAATATTTACACAAAGAGATAACACGTCATCATTATATCTTGAGAAAACATTTACACTTGAAATAGGTCAGTAACTCAGAAGTTCATGCAGCAGCTCCACCATTTGATGATTAAATACAGTATATGCAGTAAGCATACTGTTGAGGCAACAAATATTATCATGGCTGAATTCTGAAAAAAATATTTAGAGTAACATTGACGAAATAATTTCCGGAGCTAAACAAAATTTGTTTTTAGCAAACAAAATATGAAAAAAATGCATAATGCAAATTGAAATTGAATGCTAAACAAGCTAACTTTGGGATCCTGTTTTAAGAAATATTTAATAATATTAAATGGCTTTACAAGTACAGTGTTGCAAGTCAATCTGGCTACAACACAACAACACAGTGAGAATGACTGAAATAACAGTTTCTCAAAAACAGCATAATAGAGAAACATGTTCAGTACAAAACCTAAAATCATATTTCATCACTCGTATCTTTGGTTTTTAATGGGTAGTTCCAAGAATCCACTGTCTACTTCTAGAAGTAGGTCGTAAAAGCTGAGCTAATCAAAAGAAACGACAATAATAATGAACCCTTCTCTTACTGCCTTTAACGGACCTTGAAAACATGGGAAAGCACACACAGAGTCATGAGCAGGAGACAGTGAGTAAACAAGAAACAGACTGATGGGGAGATGCAGCACAGACGCCTGCGAGCAAAGTCACTGTAGAGCTTCAAAAACATATTTTGTTGCTCAAAGTTCAATAACCAAGTGAGTGTATTCAGACTGAACTGACACAAGTATATAGATTGAAGAGTACATTGTGGCACCTACATCTCAATGCTTGAAACAGTCTTGACCAGACAAACAGGGTCGTGGCTGTCATCAGCCTATAAAAGGTTGAGGAGTTTGGTCACCTGCCTGAGGCAGGGACTCGGAGCTCGTCCTCATTCGCCAAAGCCAGTCGAGGTTGCTGGAAAAAGCTAGTATTTACACCACAACAACAACAACGGTGTTGCATCCTGACAATAGTGTGATGTGAAACAGTGCACTGTGTAGGAATGCTGATTAAAGTATGTAGAGAGCACCAAACAAATCTGGTGTCTATTCAATCGTCAACACAACCCCAGACAGCTCTTTCTGACTTTGTCTGGTTCATTCTCAGTCAGATTAAATACAAGTCAAGCACTTCATCTTTTAGGGATTTTTCTGCAAACAGCAAGACCTTGTTTAGTTTGACTAGCCGAAAAGTGAAAATGGTAAAAGCAGTGCTTCAAAGAAAAAGAAGAAGAGGAGCACAAACCACACAGTGACATCAGTCTGAACAAAGAGCCTCTGCACTCGCTCTCTTCAGAAACCTCGCCAAACACTCACGATGGATGACTAAAACTGAATCCTAAACAGTCAGAAGTGAAGTCATGGCAAAAATGTAAAAAAATATTTTTTTTTAAAAAGTTCATCATTTCAGTTTGTATATTCATGCCACTATTGCGTTCTTAACTTGCGACAAACCCAGATGCTCTATTGACTGTGCTCACGTCAAAAACTCGTCCCACAAAACGATTGAAATTACTGACATGACCAACAGGAGGGTTCACGCTGTTCATTCCGCTGTGTTACAAAAGTGTCCAGGGATGCATCTAAGATCGGGGTAGAGTGAACCCCTCCAGTCAGCAGGAGAGGACGGAGCCACCAGCCTTAAAGAGTAAACGTGGAGGTGCCACTGTACTCTTCAGTGTCTCTCACAAAAGGACTGTATCTTTGGAGTTAAGACCATGAAAACATTAGTAGTTTGTGTCTCCCCATACCTTCATCTCACAAGCCGACAAAGTTGCTGTGTTATGGCTATAATTGTTACATGTTCACTCTCTGACTGCTATTTTTTCCATGTATTTTCTATTCTCTTGAATGGATGAGAGCATGACTGTGTGCTGCATCCCCACACACGGAGGGGGCCTGTTGCTCTCTGCTGTTATACAATGAACATTGTATAACAACTGGCAGTGTGTGGGCGGATCCCGCCATCTGGAGAGATGCAACCCTGCTGTACTTCACTGCACGGGCCGTATGTGTGTGTTGGTGTCCACCCTGCAGCTACAAATAGACACCGCGTCATCATTTGGGTTCCTGAGTTTGTGCGAATGACAAATTAAAGGGAGGTAAAGCTGCATCCATGCTTGATGTCGTTCCAGTTCCCATCAAAACTAGCATGTCGTAACTTCAATATTCCAAATACCAGATCTTGAACTGAAATGAAAAACCTCATCATGAGACTGGGCGAGTCCAGACAGGCCAAGATTCACTCCCAGCACTGGTTTTCAATGGAGTGGACTCAAACAAACAAACATCCTCTTGCGGCTCTTTCTACACAAGTAAACAAAGCTCAGGGAACACACACGCACGCACACACATACACAGATGGGGGGGAAAAAAAGGTGCTAAGAGAATGCACTCGATCAACTCCAAGTCGGCGCTCGACAGTGAACTGTTGCTATGGAGAGGGAAAGCATGGCTTTCCAGGCTATTTTAAGGTAACCACTGTTACTTTCCCCACTTGCAGCACATATCAGAGGGAAAATAAGTGTGAGCACGTCGCCGTACAGGAACTGTGAGATGGTTTTTAATTAGCAGACTTCATTAAGCACTCCCCACCGCTGCTGCCACTGATCTGTAACTCATCAATGAACTGAAGTGAAATGAAGTCATCGCACCACTCCAGCCTCAATGCATGAATTAGGCCTAATCATGCGCATGTTAACAGTGTTCTTATATGAAACAGCAGGATGTGAGGATTCACAGCTGAGGGTCTTGTTCCAGACAGCCCTTGTCTGTTGAGGATGTGACGTTTGAGGTACTTATTACTTTCGCCAATGAGGCGGGGTATAACTCAAAAAGAGTATTTCTAGAAAATATTCCAGGTTGATTAGAAGTGGGCCAAGTGAAGAAGTGGTTCCCTGTTCTACTGAATCCTATTGCTTTCTAGCGCTGTAAGTCAGGTGACTATGCGCTCTGTCTAAAACCAGCGGTCGCAGCAAAGTTAAAGATTTTGCTAACGTGGCGAAAACGGCCCTTCGGCTTGTGGCTCACATCAAAAAGTTGAGTTTCCAGACTGAGAGTTGAACGGATGAAAGGAAATGAGTCGTAAGACCCAAGAGCCGAACAGAACTAGCACTGGAGATTGTGAGTGTTTTTGGAGCATTGTGACGCCACTGCTGTCTGCAGGTCGATTGGGCTCATTACAAATTATATTGATGCAAAAAATGTAGGGCAGTAATTTTGGGTAAAACTCATAATATGGGTAGAAATGATCAGTGCCCTTTTAATTTCCCATGACAAAAAAAGTGACATAAGGTGATTCATTTCTGTTGCGCTCTCCGCTGAATCACTGAAATGCATACTTTTCTTCACGTATCAGTGGGTCTGGCACTCAGCACTGCATTTTTTTTTTGTAGTTAGTAGATCATGCTATGAGGTTGATATCTTTAGCTAGATTAGGACAATTTCATTCGAAAAGATCGGCCCATCAAGACTCCACCTTAAACTGAGATGTTCTGCAATTACACCAGAGTAGAAAAGCCATCTGTATATGTACTTTATCTTCTGGTTTCAGTCTGTACTTGTTGATTTGGATGACTAAAAAGCAATGTAAATAAGCAGCAGATTAATTTATGTCCAGCAAAAATGTGAAACCCCAACACAAAATTTTTATTTAAATACTTCAACTTCAACTTGCAATGTTTTTAATCCTCCACCAAACCCTTCAGCAGCTTCACATTTTTGTGCAAATAACAATCAACACAAATGTGCTGAACTATGAGCTTTTGTCCTCCGCATGAAGTCCACAAGTATAGCAAACGATGTTTTCTTCATCCTCCCTCTGTTCAGGAAATATTCCCAGTGTGATCCCAAGGGTCTGTATAATGAGCTCACTCCACTCCAAGCGTGTTTAAATGTAGATGTGTAAGTAAAAGATTATTTGCTTCCGATCGGGCTCTTAATAGGGGTTAATGTAAATTTATGTCAATATTTTGCTGTGCATACAAGAGATTTGTTTTATCCAACAAGTATTTCAAGAAAGCGAGCCAATAAATGATCATCTGAATCACAGCTAAAGGAAACTAGAGAGAAATATGACAGCCATTTATTTCTCCTGCCCGAACATTTTACTATATTGTTTAAAGTCCGCTTCACATCCTGACTGCAACCTATTAATGAAATATTACATCAGAAAAACATTTTAGACATCAGTGGAATGTACAGTACTGTAAAAATACATGTTTATGTTTCATTCATGTTAACATTCCTGTTGCGAATGAGTCTATCAAACTTAACCAGCTGTTGTTGAGTCTGAATAAAGGGGGTTGGATTCAATTTCAAATTGTAGATGGCTGAAAGTGCTTTTCACACAACTTATCTCATGCCATTTTATTAAGAGCATTTTTCGTTCATTACACAAGGAGGTAGAAAGTATTTCACTGTGCTCCAATGGTCTTAAAAAAAAACAAGTTCACAAAACTGGATTTCCGAACTTGATAAAGAGCATGTGTAAATGTATGAAGCTAAAACTATTGAGAGCATCTGCAATACATGCATGGCTCATAAAATCCACCTTCGCACCACACAGAACAGTGAGATAAGAAGATAAGAGCGTCACAGATGATGTCACCAGGTGACACACACGAAGCAAACATAGTGAGCGAGGAGGCAGCAGTGTTTATGTTTTCTGCATTATTGGAATCCGTCTCCAGAATCAATAAAGGATGAGACTGACACCTCTGGTCGGGAGGGGAACCGTGGTTGCAAAGAAAATATATAGTGCATCAAACATAGCTCAGCTTAGCCTTTCCTGGAAGCGACTCATCTTGTTCCTGACTTCACTAGAGGTTTGTGATAGAATAAAACTCATCATTTCTTCTACCATTTCACTGATGCTGCCATAACTTAGACTGAAATCATGAGAATACCAGTCATAACAAATAAGGTTTTTTGCAAAAACACATCCATTCTTGTCTCTGTGTTGTTCAAAGCAGGTTGGAGTTGCTTAAAGGAATAGTACAGAGGGATTTGGGACGCCGCTTGTCAGTAAATAACGACAGTCTTAATACACTGGAGACTTCAGACACAGAAATAGCCGGCTGTAATATCGGCCAAATCTGTCCCGCAGGACGACACTGGATTAGCCAGCATCACTCAAGCCAGACACACAGCGACAAGCTTGTTGTGCTCATCTTTCTACTTAAAAAAAAAACAAAGGGAAAGGAGCACACAGAGTTGAGTAAAGGAAGTCAGCATGAAAAGCATAAGAGACGAGAGCAGGAGGAAAATGACGGGACTTTCAATAATTCACACTTTTCTGCGTCTGTTAGAACTGTGAGACATACTTATGAAGAGGGTGAGTGAGACAGCACGAGGACAAACAACAACAAAGAGCCTAAGCACAACCTCGTATAGATTTAGAGATGGGATTTGATTGTGATACTCATGATTTATGGTTTGAAAACATTAAAAAAAACAATGAGATTACCAAATATTTCAATAATTTCTGAGTCATGTCAAAATTTGAAAAACAGTCGATGTGTCTCGTGTGGAAGAGGGATTACAGTAGTATCAATGCACCATTTAAAGGTTAGCCGGGTGGATTACAGTTGACAGTGTATTGTTGACTTCCAGTTTTAAAACGGCAAAAAACAAATAGAATAAGAGTCTGAACAGTGAGATTACAAAACAACAATCCCTCCTGCACAGCCAACAACATTCCCACCCCATAGGTTCAGCAACTGAACTTTACTTCACACCAGATGAAGACCTGCTTTTAAAAGTTGACTTCATTGTGTTGTCTTTGCAATTTCAAGTCCTCATAGCTACTAATGAGAGGAGGAAAATTAATTTGGGATTCTCACACTTCCCTTTAGGTTACCAGAGGGACAGAAGACATTCAACCACCAACTTGGTTCTACAATATGAGGAGGATGTGAATTGCAACAAGGACTTGATGGTTGGCCATGACTAGAAGCAAGATCGTAAATTTAAGAGAATCTATTTCAGTCAATATTGATACTTTACCAGCTTTGCTTCTGGAGGTTCACAACTGAAAACTCCTTAGCACAACTTCTGTTCAAGCCAAGAATACACAACATGATTCCTTAATCGCCTGTGAGCTAAAAAGTAAACGCCAGATCACTGCACAAGCCAGCGTCTCATATTTCTCAATCGGCATGGAGATGCTCATCCTGTCCTTTCATGTTACATTTCATACACATACGTAAACCAGCCAAAAATAATAACATGTTTGAATGTGTTGTTATAGCGGGACTCATTTCCGTGAGTCTGTGTTTCACGAACAGCATGGTTTTTGCATGTTTAAATTGTGGCAGCGTGTGAAAACACTGGATATTTGCTCAGGAGTCCACATGTGACATGAATTTACATGTTCCATCTCACTCCAAACTCTCTTCAGGAAGTGTAAACTAACAGCTTCATGACAGCACTGCCTTTCAGATATCATTTGTAATGTTATACGGAACAATTTTCTCTCATCTTGAGTGTGAAGCACCTCATGAATGTTTTCAGGTCCCCGGTATGACTGTCCTTCGGGGGGAAAAAATACAACCCAATATAACAGAATGCATAGTAGCTGGTGTGTTCAGTATTTGTCCTTGAGTGGCAAATAGTTCCATTGAGAGCAGCTAAGGGCTTCAGCAATTTCAAAAAGTAAGATCTTGACCTTCATGTCTGGTTTTGAGTGATGCTTTTTACCAGCATATCAAGATGAAATCTTAAATAACACATAAACACAGTTCCCTTTTTTCAGATCCTAAATGCAACTTTGTATAAATTGCCGTCCATCCATTAAACAACGAGTAATACCAAAATCTGAGACTCAAAATGAACATCACAAGGTACTTGTCTGGTATATAAAAGGACCTCATGCTGGTTTATATATAGGTAATCTACAAGCAGATTCATTATATTCATAATATCATTGGTTGTACAATCCACAAAAATAAATACATCAGTCAGTTATAATTACATGTAATAAGACTCAATGTGATGTTTGCACAGGGATGGACACAAACCTTGGCCCAAGGCTTGTGTGTATGTGACCGTCTGCATGTGTTTGTACTTCTGTCATTCACTGTGACCTGTAGCAGCAGGCCTCTCTGTTATGTAATCTGCGCTGTCAAACGCATTCACACACACCTACACACATACGTAGCATGAAATCACACGCAGACACACAAACTGGTCAAGTAAGAAACCGTGTCAGTATCGAGTACAGCGTGGGTCCACTACTGCAGCGAGACAACAGTGTCATTAAAATAGTGATTATAATTTAATTACTAGTTCAACTTCTGCTTTACCTTATTACACTTTAAACTAATGGATTCATTATTTGGCGGCTGGAAATCCATCATAATCCTTTTAAAGCCCTCCAAAATGAAAGCAGCGTAAAAGGCTCAGGCGTATAATTAAAGGTAGTTGAAAAGGTCCACTGTAGAAAAACTTATCAAATGCTTGACTTGATCTTGAAAGCTACACAATTATGCTGAAACAGAAATTTGATAGGAGACGCTGTGTCAGTGTAGAGTCCAGCATTAAAAAAATTTCATGGTGCAGTTTATAAAAATTCTTCTTTTTCAAGTCACATACTCATAGGGGAAGTAAAAAGGCCCCAGGGCATAAC
Organism: Synchiropus splendidus; assembly: GCF_027744825.2. Lineage (NCBI taxonomy): Eukaryota > Metazoa > Chordata > Actinopteri > Syngnathiformes > Callionymidae > Synchiropus > Synchiropus splendidus. The sequence continues at coordinate 13,694,956 of NC_071337.1, forward strand.
TACACACTGATGTAAATGTCTTTATGGTGCAGAATTTAACTGCCAAAGATAAGCAAAGTGGGCTACAAGCCATTTCACCAGTCTTGGTCTGATGAGGAATGGACTCTAGTGAGTGGACAGAAATGCATTCAGTGACTTGTAGATTATCAGATTCCAGGAACAGAAGTGCATGTATTCACCGGCAGGCAGAATATGCAAACTCACTGTTAAGCATTTTCAGGTGCGGACGACGAGGTGGGTTGCAGGGGATCAAATCAGGAGAGAGATGGAACAGCTTGATGCTTGATGAAGTAGAGTGGAGTGGAGTGAGGCTTGTATGTAGGCAAAGAAGGTCTGGCTAAGTGTGTGAGTGCGGAAGGAGCTAGCGCTGCCCAAACACAGATCCTCTTCACAAATATTTCAGCAGCATTGTTGACATAAAGCAGGGTTTCTGCTACATCTTAACAAGTGTGGCGCACCGCCAGGGCTTAAATGAGAGCCATCAAAAAATAGATCTCTTTTTAAAGTTGAACTCTCATGGGATCAACAAACAAGTCTGTTGCTCGCGTAACTCAAGTTGTGCATTGGGCTGGACATTTGAAGAGACAGACCGCTGCTGATTGGAGAGAGATTTACTATTCATGATTCAAAACCAATGTTTTTATAGTCACCAATTCAGTAAATGTCAAAACTTTGCCCTCTGATTCACTGTTTGTCTATCACATCTTTATTGCTGTGTTTCATTGAAGTAAAAGACAAAACAACTGAAGGAAGAGGCGTACAAGATGGGGTTAAAGGATGTGTTAAATAAACCTAATAAAACTATCGGGATCTCAAGAAAAAGTTCAGAAATTTTCAGAAGCAATTAAATTGACAAAACGAAAAATAGGGAAACCTAAAAAGAAAATACCAGATGGGGTCAGCCAAAGTGAAGAATATGACTGCAATGTTCAGATCAGCTGTGAATTAAGGCACAAAAAGACACCCAAAGCACCAAAAAAAAAACATTCTGACCTTGTTGGAATTATAAATTAACAAAAAAAAAGCCTGATCTGAAGTAGCTGTTGCATGTTTACACTGTGGTACAAAGTGAATCCCACGCCAACAAAAGAATGAAGGACTTCTTCAAGATCTAATTCTTCATTCACTATGAAGAAAGTGGTGCTTGCAAAACCTCTCAGACAGCCGACAGAGTTGAATAATAGCTGCTGGCTCTTATCCCCTACTCCTCCATTAGAATTCCTTCAACCACACCTCGACAAAGTCACAGGCTGATACATTAGCTACAAGTTAACTCCAGTCCCCTACAGAAAGAAAAACTAGTTTAGCTCACAGGGCTATTAGCCTACACCTCTTAACATATAAGAGCCCTGCACTGAGGCACAAAAGTGGAGTGTGTGCATATATGTATAAAGGGAGACACTATTAAGTGGACATCCATCAGCATTTTGCGGAAGGAAAGAAGCATCAGTACACCGTAAGGGGTAACATGTAATGTATTGTGAGGGAGCTTTTGTTCGCTTCATCACCCGCTAAGCAAGAGTTTTTGTTTAATACCAACATCTTATTTGTTCCCTTTCTCTATAGTAAGCATTTTGTTAGTGTTTGCTTCTCATACAGTTGAGTGATAAATTGCTATTAATATGTGCGTCGCTCACACATTTCTCAGCAAGGTTCGTTACCACTACATCTCCAGTGTACTAGAGAGACCATGAAAGTAACTTGCAAAACAGTCTTATGGACTGGGTTATTACCTCAGTGGCAGACACTCGCATGTAGATCAAAGAGGCTACATTTTAAAATACACCCTTCCTAATGTGTGGGAGGTTATCGTCAGTGTGAGAGAGGGGGAGGCATCTTGTGTGTGAGCCGGTATTCAAGGATATATCTGTGAATGAACCTTAGATGTGTAAGAGTGTTAAGTAACCTGCGCTCCATTATGAATAGTGGCAGCAGAGGATGCGTCAGATAAAAACACTAGTCAATTCAATAAAAGCTATATATAAAAACTGCTTCACAAACCAGGATTTTTTTCCTCTTGAATTAAATGTTACAGAATTTAATTTTAAGAAATGTATTGCATGGTGCAAACTTCATGAAGTACTGAATCCCAGTATGGAGCCTAAGTCTCCGCCCCTTCCGGTCGGTCTATGGGACATAAGAGCGGGAAAAAAATGAATGGAAGTCTATAGGGAGATCAAAGTTATTTTCTGGTCCACTTTGCCTCATGCCCACATATGAGCCGTAACTCAATTTAGATGATAAATAATGATGTGAGTTTCGACTACGTTTGTCGTGTAATTTGTGGTTTATTTGCTTGAGGAAATACGTAGTTATTTGGTCTACAAATGAAAAATGTATCACATGACGTCACAGCAGAATCCAACTGCTCACTACTATATATCACACGAAACCTAAAGTAACTTTTTATGCCGGTGGATCTTTCAAATACATAGACATCATACATGATATCTATGGCATATTTCAAGCTGGATGAGAAAATATTTTTTATGTCTCCACTGACTCCAATCCATGTTTTTTGTTAAGTCCCATGAGGCGGAAGTAGACGGGCATGACTTAAGTTCCCCATAAGTTCTTCTGGGTTGTGCAATGTGATAACCCTGACAGAGTTCATGTGTCGGGAAAAATAGAAGCATTCTCAAACATGTTTGATTATTTTTTGCTTTCAGTTTTCAGTGAAATGAAATGAATAACTACAATTTCAATATCAGCATCTTAGAAGTGGTGAACCATTCATATCATGCACACGCATCACATCAGTATGCATTGCCTGGCCTCTGTGAAATTCAAACCCACTCGCTCTCATCACAGGGGGAGCACAGCAGCGTTGACAAGTCAGGTACACAAATGTCAAGTCATGTTCTTTAATGACAAACCGCTGATCTGCACAGAGATGTCAGTGAGCGAGCAATGTAGTTCGAGTAGAATATATAAATAGCAGCCAACGCAAAGCCAGTGCAATGCACGGCTGCGGAGATATGGCAAGCGCGCAGAAGACGTGAGAAGGTAGGTGGTGTGAAACTTAACACTATCAAGCGGTGAAGTGATAAAACCCTATAGGGCGCAGTATTTCAGCTGCCCACCTGTAACAAAAGGATGCATTCATCTCAGTACTAGACAAAACTGATATAATTGTCTCAACACCTTCATGCACACAATGCTTGGTCTAGAAGTACTGACCAGTATTACACATTATTATCAGTTCAGTTCAGAGCTCTTCTTTTGCCATTGCACTCATTGTTTTCTGGAGAAAACCTGATACAAAAGGAGTCTTAAATTTGTCATGACAAAGCTGATGAGTGTCTCAGCAGCCACTGAGGAGCTTCATCGTTGAGAAGCCAAAAGTAGAGCCACTCTGAGGTCATTTGCAAATCAATATTGGGTAATATCACCACAGTATTTTGACATTCAATTATCTTAGAACGGTTCCAAGAATCATCAGAGCCAGTAAGACAGAGAAGGAAAGCTGTAAATGATCTGATTTGCCTCTCAAGCCAGTCCCGGGTAATTATTCCCCTATGATGTAATCATCTTTTCAAGTTGCCACCCACCAGTCCCCTCGTACACACATCTTCCTCTCGTCTTGATCGTGTGTCTCTCATGCTCACGAGGTGCACTCAAATGGGAGGTGAGATTGCATTAAGCTGCATAGGGCGAGGGCATCCCAGGGGCCGCGCTAATGTACAGAGCAGAACGTACAGAGGAGTGAGTGAAGGAGCACGGGAGAGTGGATGGAGTCGGGGGGGGATCCATTACTATAATCATTTTAGCTCACTTCAAAAGGTGGCACTAATGGAGGAGAGAGGGATGGACACAAACAAAGGGGGGCACCATGAAGAAAGAAGACAATTCAAGAGTGTTTGCAGCTAGGAGGCACACAATTAATTGCAGTAGAGTCAGGAAAACCACTGCACATATTCATGAATTTAGTATGTACGTAGAGATAGTGTGGCTTTAACGGCCTTTCTGTAGGTGCTTTCCGATACCCAAGTATGTATGCATGTTTGTTCCTTCATTGATTAGTTTGTTCAGTATTCAAACTTGCTATAAATAATATTTAAAAGTAGACCTTCATATCAAAATAAAGCAGGTCAGTAGTATCAGCCTTAATGCAGCTTTCTCACCGTTAATGGGGTTTCCATTCAAATATGCAAAAACGAAATGCAACTTCATACTTTTTACCATTTGCTATTATATTGCGACCATTGAGAGGGGAGAGCATCATGAGATGTTGTTGTCAGCGAGCGTCTGTCTGCCACAAACCAAAAAACAGACGTTTCTTTGATATTTCCCATCCAGAATAGCATAAAGCTAAACTCGCACATTTTCCTATCTGATCACTTTTCATGTCAGTTTCAAAAAAATGCTCCATAAAAACGAAGATGTTACTGCCAGAATTGCTGTTTACCGACTATGACGTTTCAGCCTTTATTACAAGTCAGAGACATGAGAGTCACGCCAGTGTCCGGGGACAAGTGTTTCTAGCAGCTCTGTGGTCACCTGCTTCCTGCTCCATCAAGTAGTAATCGGCTTGAATTTAAATTCTATAAGTTCGATTGTCGTTTTGTTTATTAAAAGTTGTGTTAGTGACTGACTTCTCTGAACAGGGTTCGCAACATGTCTCAACAATCGCTGTTTATAAGCTTATAATAGAGTAATAGACAGATAATATACAGATTAGCGGAACATAACCTCAACAGGCGTTGCTAAATGTACACTCATTTGTCGTGCGCCAGCATTGTTATGAAGTGGCAAATATCGGGGAGACAGCCAAGGCAGAGTCAAAGTCGTCATTACTTTTGTTGTTTCCATTCATGGTTATTTTAGCTGTTTGTGAAAATTTTAATGACAATAAGTGGATGGAAGTACCATTAGAGAGTCAAAGAAACCTCAATAAAAATGACAAAGATTCTCAGGATGATCGAAAATACTTTTTTTTTTTTTTTTTAACATGTTGACTTAGTTGGTTCAGTTTCGCTAACCTTTTGTTCGTTACCTAGACCTGAAACAACCCAAGCTACAGTAATCGTCAACAGCCCAACAACAACTTCACAGGTGAGTCAAGTTTACCAAGTGTGCGAGGACAGCGTTCATCCATTTAAGTGGAATTTACATATAAAGATAACAAACATGGCTCCTATATCAAATGCTCTATTTCACCAAATCCTTTTCCCAACAGAACTTTGGCTGAGGCTAACTATTGTCTCGAACGATGATGAAGTGTGTATTTATCTGTGAGGAAGAGAAACTATTTGCCTTTCTTAAAGACCCACTTCAAAGGCTTTTCAGAGCACGTTTGATATAGTTGATATTAATCACCAGTTGAAACCACAGTAGGTAATAAATGAGTCCGCCTGCTGCCCGGTGATGACGTCGCATGCTGCAGTTACAATATGATTTTTACCAACTTTTTTTTTTGAAAGAATAACACATAAAATAAAGGATTTAAGGGCACATTCCGCCGTTTAAATGATATTTTGAGTGAGGCAATATTCTCGTTTTTTTTTCACCCAAAACAAAGTATTTATTTGAATGTATTTACTGCATACTTGATTCATGTCACCTTCAAAGAGACATCACCCGAAAGCATGGCAATGCAAAGCATTTGCACTGCCTTGCTTGGCGAAAGTCTCATACGTACAGCTCATTAACACCGTTTTGAAACAGACATGCCATACATTGAATATGCGTAAAACACGTAGGACTGAATGGAAAATGGGGCTCTAATGGGTTTTTGACAACCTTCACAGGAATGTTCCGGGAAAAATACATGTAATGAACAGAACAACGAGTACTGACAGTCGAACTCATGCGGGGAAAACGGCAGACCAGTTCACAACCATTACCCCGTCAATAAAGCCTTCGCAACACGTGCCTGATTTCACTCATAACGTTGCAGTCATGTATCAAGAAGTTCCTCTTCTGCTAAACATTTTAAGGACACGCGTAATGACTCATGTTTCTTCAGTTGCAAAGTCGATGCTGCTTCCACTAACCTGATGACAAAGTCACTTCAAATAGCGTATGCAAGTGTCACATTTGAAATTAGTTTGTGCGTAATAGGCATAAAATTAGTGAACCAAAGCCATTTCTAAAGATGCAGCGTTTATTAAATTAAATCTATAGTCCTTAAAGCTGAAAGCCATAACACTCAGAAATTAAAATTTTAATCGACTTGCTGTTCTTAAGTGTTGGGGCATAAATCCAGTTCAAGTGCAGACTGCTTGCGCTGCAGTGACATTTGCGATCTCATAAGTGTTATTTGGGGATTCTGCAAGAGGTAGTATCAATATCACAGACAGCTTTTATGGTTACAAGATCATTTTCAACGGCATTAAAGCACTCAACTTTCTCTGTGTATAAAAGTCTGTCTCCTATGTTAAACTAAACAGGCAACCATTTTATTACACCAGAGCCGAGTTGAATGAATATGAAGTTGCTCTCATCATCAACAGTTGATATAACCGTATAATAACTTTGTCCCTGAGCATACATGCACATCATGCTGTACTTCTGTTGGCACCTGACGGAAGCCTGCAACGCTCGTCTCTGTAGCGTTGTGCCGAAGGGAAATTATTACTGAGTGATTATATTTTAGTTTCCATGGCAGTGGAAGTCCAGCAATTTGTTCTTTGGATGTTTCACACAGAGTAAAATAAATGCTTTTCATGATGATGACTCAAGTTGGAGAAGTGTGTGTGATCGCTGGGAAGGATTTTGGTTGATCATGGAAATAGTATATGCTTGTGTCAAAGATAAGCAAGTTTACATGCACACTGGCGTTCTTCCACCACAGTGACCTCTACCACTACACTCAATGTTTTTTTGTTTTAATTTACAAAGCTATTGAATTTTTTTAGGCGAGAAAACGCTAACTTAATCTTGAAAATTAGACTCAGTCTTATCTCATTCTTGTCTCTGTGATGCAGATTTTATTTTTTTTATTTTTTTTTTATTTTATTTTTTTTTTTTTTTGTAAAACCAATCAAAACCAGAGCTGCTAAGAATCTGTTGTTTTCGAAAGAAAACACCACCTGAATGCGACCACCACCAGAGATGATGGGTAGGAAGCAAGCTAACTGAGAAGGGATTTGATTTAGGTGGTATTCCGTAGATTTATTAGGATTTATTATGGCAAACGCATGTCTAATGTGTTCTGTCTGTGTCTTGACTCAGTCTTGCCCCCTCCAAGCCTCATTCTTGTTTCGGTAAGCTCTGGTCTTGGCCTCGTCACAGTCTTGGGTCAGGTGATCTTGACTACAACAGTACTATCCAGAATTACTAAACCACCAAAAACCTGTGATTCATCGTATATGTAGAAATAACAGCTCTATTATCTTTGCCCTTAAAAGGCTCCTCATCTAGCTAACCAGATGGAGGTATCTGTCTGACTTTTGGTATTCACATGAAAACGCTGCCGTATACTTCAGAATGCAGCAGCTTGTTTAGTGTTCGATCAGCCAAAAGGGCACATTCCACACTCTCTCTTTGACCTCTATTGTCCTCACATTGACGCCGTCCCACAGAGAAGTGGGATTGCCTGCAGAATAAGTTCTGGAAAAGTACACCACTGTATCAAAAGAACTTTACTTATCATGACCATGTGATCGCCAGATGATTTGAGAGCTCAATATCAACAATAACAACAAGTTCAGTGGCAGCACTAACTGAATTAGAGTCCATTCCTTTGACAGTTCATCTGTAATATCTGGTTGATGAAGCTTCATGAAACAGTATCCTCATTTTCAGAAGGTGGCGCCCTTGTTTTAAAAATTAGGTAAGGTACATTGAAATAGTTGTTAAAAGCCCAAGATTTTCCAGCAGTGAGTGCCAGCTAGTGGATTCTGAAAATGAAGACACTGTTTCATGAAGCCTCACTAGCACCACACTAGTAATGTCAGCACAGTACTGTAGTAATATATGTTATATAATATATATGTTTTTACTACAGTTGTAATTCACTGTCTTACTATAGCACTTCCTTAATTAAAAAAATAGCTAGAATAGCTTTTATTGAAAACATTTCACGCTCCATACATGTATACAAGACTGCCTTAGTAGAATTGTAAACACAATAAGGATATTTGTTTACTTGTATGCATCAAAGTTCACGCTCGGTATACTTTTGCATCCCAGTTTCTACAATCTAACATCCACCAGAAGCCCATTTCCTCCTGATAATTCTCATAAGTTTTGCTTTTACTCTCAAGTTTCATCAGTTTTGTTCACAAAAGCCATGATGTGGCATTGTGCGAACAACCTTGGAGAAACAACAGTACTGCGTTTATCCCAATGTTTCCCCGCTTTCATCTCCACTCATTACGAGCTCCACGGCAAAAGACCTACCATTGCAACTCATTCCATTTCTCCTAATCACACAACATCTCCGCTCTGTTCCTCCGTCTTTCTCTCCATTTAATCCAGAAACAGAGAAGTATTGTTCAGTATTCTGGGAGAGAAGCATGGAGGTAAAAATCACATTGAAAAAGATGGAACATAAAGACAGGTGAATTAAATCCAACAATTCAAGAAATGATAAAATAAAAACACATTTCATTTCAAATTCATTAATTAACCAGTGTATTTTGAAGAGAATACTTTTGATTGAACATGCAATTTACCTTCTTCTTTTTAATTCACTTTATCACCAGCTCTTAATGCAGTTGTTTAACCTTGTAGCAAAGCACCACAGGTCCACTACTATTCTGTCAATCTATCTGGCTAATATCTTCTTACAATAATTTTGAGCATCTGTTGCCTTTGAGGTCCACCTAAAGAATATTCTTGATAGTATCTGCTAAGTTGGGCTGGCGTAGTTTTCAAATGTTTGCATTATTGGCCACTCTTGGATTGATAAAATCTTCCTTAAAGTTAGCAGAAAATTGATGGTGAATATTTTTTTATCATTATATTTTTGCTTTTTACAATACATACTGTAGGAGTATTAGTATTTATTTACTGCATTCACCGTATTTTTAAACATTTAACCACTTCATTTTTTTTTTTACTTATATTTAGGGATGCTCCGATCGGGATTTTTGCTGCCGATCACCGATACCGATCACCGATACCGATCACATGGATTGACAATGAATTTGTAATCAAAATAATGAGACCTTCTGTGAGCATGATGTGAAAGAACTTTAAATCATTTTAATTCAGACACGTTTTTATGTACCTCTTCAAGGTGGCAAAAATAGAAAAACCTTGCTGAATGCAGCAATTATTCTCTAGTCAAAAGGACAAATGAAAAACCTTTAATTTGATGTGAGACATCGCAGGTGACTCTCTAGAGACTCCGTGTCCGTGAAATATTTACATACTGCGGTACTCCGAGACTGTTGTATTGTATACGTATTGGATTGTTCAAGTAATATTTTGGTTTTAACATTCCATTAAACATTTTGACACCACCATGGCTTAACAATTCGTCAAAGCTGAGCAATGTACAAAAAGGCTTTTCAAATGTTCACCTTCTTCTAATACCAAGTCGATGTACCGCAGTTATAATAGAGTGCATTTTGGATTCATCTCCTGATTCATTTGACGAATGTCAGATCTTGGCTTCTCATTAGCTTCTTTTTCTTTCTCTTATCATGGCTGAATGAAACTTTTCCACACAGCTGGTGAGATGGAGATAAAGGGTTGATGGAGAAGCCTGGGCTGAACGTAAGAAAGTGGCACAGTTAACAGGCAGACTTGACTGAGATGGAGTAAATTTGGAGGATGAAGCACCAGGAAGTGTGAAGTGAAATCTAACTAAGGTCCAAATACAACTTTCCTGACTCATGCATATGTTCTAAATGTTGATTCCTCCTCATGATGCAGTCACTGTTACTGTTACATCGCAGTGGGTTTCGCTCAGCCTCCAGCACAGCTCTGAACCCGCCCACATCCTTATTAGACTGAGTCATGGCAGAGACGTGTCTGCTTTACATTAGATCAGCGATGTAAACACCCGTTGTGTGCGCGCATCAACCAAACACTCGTAGGTGAAGGAATCTCCGATACTCCGATGTGTCAGTCATCCCAGGGAGACACGAAAGTGAGCGGGTGAGAGACAGGCCCCAGCTGATGTTGCCACTCTCCGGTCCACCAAAGCAGGAGATCCATGTATTTGCATCTCTAAACAACCAAGTGTGCACACCAGACAGCGCACATCAGCTGAGAGTTTAAATGGCGTTTAAGGGTGCAAGACTGTTTCACAGCAGCAGGTGGCTGCTGTGACCAATCAGAGAAGAAGAATAAGAGAGGGAGAAGGTATTTTCAGCTCTCAGGAAGTGTTCGATGGGCCGGGATTATGGCCATTTTCTAAAGCAAAAATTTCAAATCATAATTTCGTGCAAACAAATACATACTGATGTGTTCAATATGTCATTTTGTAAGACGCTAAAATCGCCAGATTAGTTCCTCTTTTTGGTGCAAGGACTGGCGAGAAATTTGATCTGTTAGCAGCCACCATTGTTAATAAGACATTCAATACGGTAAAGTTACATTCATTTATGTTAAATCAGTTTCATGAGTAAGTTATGCGCAGTCATCTTCACAGTCACAATTCCCTCTCCATCTCTTCAAACACACTACAGTATCCATGCCAGCACTGTCACCAGAAAAACACCAGGACAAACAAACGCACCTCAGATCCACGAGCAGGGAATCATGGGAGTGCCTCCAGTGAGCAAGTGTCATATAACCAAGTTATCATTTTGAATTTATACGTAATCTACCATTCTGTTCATATTATTCCTAAATTATATGCAACCGCACTTCCACCAATTACAAAGTACCTGTTGCTTTAAATCAGAAGTGGGGTAAGTATGAAACACAGGATAAAACAACAGAAAAAAGGTCATTGATTTGGGCTGGGTATCGATTCTAATTTCAAGAATCGATTCGATTCTGATTCTCATGATTTAGAATCGATTATCACGATTCAATTCGATTCGATTCGATCCGATCTCGATTCAGGTTAGTATTTAATCCCATTTTCTGAGCTGTTGCCATAATCACATGACAAGTTACGCAACGTATTAATACTAGTATCATATTGACATTCAACAGGAAATTAATGAAGGATTCATAGTAAATGAAAATAAAGATCCAGACACAGAAGGCCAGATGTGACTGCTCATGGGACTGGTGCATTATTAGAAATATGACATTAAAAATTCACCCAAAAGATGCTGCTGTTTAAAACTAATGCGTTTTTATTTTATTATCAAAATGAAAATAAGGTATTCTCAGCCACTGAAAATGTAAACAGAGTGCTGGGTACTGACTTCACAGCAACCTGATGGTCATTGCGCAGTAAGTAACAGTTCTCTGGGGTCTGTAGTACGTACGAGAAGAGGTTCCACTCCTCATCAATATAGTGAGTTGTCAGATTCGTGTAAGATTGCGAAGATGTCCACGCATCACTTGTAATGCCCCCCTGACTGCTGACTGAAGCTTACTTTTCACGTTTTCTTTTACTGACCGGTGCATGTTTGGGATAACAGACGTTTGCGGGACACCATAACGTATTGTGGCTCTGTTACTTTCATTAGCCGCCTGAAGCCCTCGTTTTCAACGACGTAAGACGGGCGCATATCTTTGCAAATGAAGCCCGCAATCGCTTCAGTTATTTTGACAGAGCCTGCAGAATTACCCGCTAGTGGTAAAGTTCGCTCGAGTTTCATTTGTTGTGTCCCGGTGGGTGGCTTGGACAGGAGCGCTGGGTGACGTCGCGTCACGTGATTCGTGAGGTGGGTCATATTTCCGCAATACTGCAACACTTCCAATACCTCCATTAGGCACGTGGCATAGGCAGGTGCGCACCTGCGTCAAAGGGGTTGGACTTCACCCGGAGAATATGTGTTAAAACGTAAATTAATTAATCCGATCTTTGGACCGACGAATCGATTTTATGGAATTAATGTACGAATCGATTCAGAATCAGAAAATCGATTTTTTAAACACAGCACTATCATTGATTATACTGAAAGTGACAAGAGCTTTAACTGCTGCAGCGCATTATGGGACGGATAGTAGCAGTTTTGGTGGGTCAGGAACAAAGGACATTTTGACTGTCAACTTATTCTATAAGTTGACAGACAAAGAGGCTTCGTCCTACCTGAGATGAGGAGGCACAGCTGCGAGGGTGGAGTAGGTGGAGCCCACTGTTCAATCGAGGGATGGCAAATGGACGGAGTTGCAGATGGAGGTGTGACGTCTGGATCACCAATGAGACGAAAACTCCAAGGTGTCTGCACCGTCTGTCCGTCCCTGGGAGCTGTTACCGTTCCCTAAAGAGAAAAGAATCAGTGTGAGCTCCTCTACCAGGAAAGCTGTTAACAATGAAAAAGCAATTTTTTAAAATCACAAAATAAAAATAAATCAAAGTGCATGATGATGTATTACCAACTCCAATAAGTGCCCTGCCACACTAGAGTCTCAGAGTGATATTTCAGTAGTTCATTGCAGCCCACACACTCATCTCTTTCACCAAAACCATTCAAGCGGTTTCCATAGTGAACGACATTGGATTTCATCCAGAGCATCACCTCGCAAAAAAAAAAAAAACAGGTCAAGGGCTCATTTAAAAAGCTGACAAGGGGAGTGATGTTGAGGTATGTTCTGTCAATTTTAACTACAGAAATCAAAGATGAATCCAAGAAACTGGTCAACTGGTAAAAATAAAAGTGCAGAAGTGGATGCACACACAAATAATGATTAAATAACGAAAATAATATAACTACATATCCTAAAATTCCATTAAAATTTTCAACATCAGTCCCAAATATAAATATTACTAGTAAAACAGTAAACAAACAATTGGTTTAAGAAAGCACATATGTTGCTAATAGAAAATAACTATAGTTATTATAGTTATATAGTTATTGTATCTTTCTTTGGTCTCAAGTTGCGTAGCACTAGAAATAACTTAAACAATATTAATGCAACTTTCTTCTTCCAGTAAAGATAAGTAATTAAATGACCTTACGAGGGAATTGTTTGTCTGACAGCTGACGAAACTAGCCGTTTCCTCAGTTGAGTTGCCACAGAGGTGACTCATAATGACCAGTAGTTTGCGTACGTGCATGTTTGTGTATTACACTCTCATTAATCCTTGCTCCCTGCTGAGCCCACGGTAACAAAAACATCCACAGAACTAAACAATGAGCAGCAAGACGCAAATCAATTGGGCTCCGTGTCATCAACTCAAACCATTTTTCTTCTTCAAAATAGATGGTCAGATTGCTGCCAAAAATGAGCACATTTATATTAACACACTTTAAATAACCGGCTTATTCAACGGTATTAATACTGATTAATATTATTTGACAGGAAAACATTTGTGCAAATATTTGCTTTATTAAATTTTTTATAGTGTTGACAGAATGAATTCCCATATTAGGCATCTGTCCATGATCTTGACTGTGAGAGAGTGATGTTCTCAGATAACCTCATCTTCTAGCAAGCTCTCCTCTCAACAATCACCAAATAATAACAAAATGAAATGGCCACAAAGACGTATTTTCTTTGTGCACATTTTCACTAAATCTGCTAAATATTGTTGAAATATTCGGAAGGAAAACCATCCAAACCATCTGGCCCTTCTAACTTTGTCTGCAACTTTGTCTCACACAGGATACTTTGCTTGTCGCAGATGAAATGTATATACATGTCTTTTCACACATGCATTCGCAGCTACACCCAATTTACATTTCTCACCAACATATGCTGCTGAAGTGTGAGAACATAGAGAAAACACCAACGTGAGTGTGCTACGTGGCCACACTCATCCCTGCACCTTAATCTGCAACTTATCCACAATGATCAGGTTGATGCATATTTAATGCCTCATTTTCAAACAAGTGTCTATGAGAAAGACACTTAAGCCCAGAAAATGTCAGTTTCCTAGCACACATGGGTGAAAGCAGGATGGTAGTTCAGCGGCACTGAGGTGGATAAATGGCTTTATAATGTCCATTTCCGACTGGTAGGAGAGCTCATGAAGTCCCGAGAGGCAATATTAAAATCCCCATTTAAACTCCATTTAAAGGCACCTTTTGATTTAATTTCTTGGAGCGCAAATTTTACCCATGATAATAGTTTTGGCCACCATATTTTGGCATTATCACAAAGCCATCGTTCCAACAATCCTGGACATTACGTACAACCATGTTGTACGATGATCCTAAAATTTGGGTTACACTTCTAATCAGACCAAGGGAGCCAAAAGACAGAGCCAGGCCAAACAGGCCTGGCCATGAATCGAAGTTGCCAATGTCAGCAGTCTATTATCCCAAGCAATGCATCATAATGGAGCCTTACTGCTGAACAAGCCAAGACCAGCTGTATCACTGAATGAACCAGACATTCATGTTTGGGGCAACACTGGCAAGACCTTTTCTGACCAATAATTATTCACTATTGTCATTTTTTTGTCATTTATTCGCCGTTATGATGTGAAAAACCCAACAAAAACATTGAGAGTTCCGATTATCGGTAGCCAAATAATGGGAATAGGCCCATTTATGCTCAACATATATGGATCTGGATACAGTCTTCTGTCCGTGTTCTGCCTACATTTTGTCTGTGTTTTTGCACGTTTCCACAAAGCTTACAGATACAGACCAAACGGAGCAGTACCACTGGAAAGCATGGGGGCAGTCTATACAGTCGCCATGTTTGCTTTTGAGTTTGTCGCTGTTATACAGTAAACTTTTTGCGTCTGGGCAGCTCCCCCTGGTGGATATATTGGCTGACACGTGCTGACATTGACATCATTTGAAACAGACGGATACAATTTAATACGTAAAGGGAGCATAAATGTGCCATGGGGAGTTCATGGTCAATACAACACTTGAGCTACAAGCTTAAGCATAACCAATCCTCTTTGTTTTTTTCATTGTAGGACATAATTTCTCTTATGACTCATGAAGCAATCGCCATGGCAACAGCTCGAAACAGAAAACTCACAAACGCAAAGTCAGTAATGGATGCTAATGTCAACGGTACTGAAGAGCAGCGTCAGATTTAAAGTAGAAATGATGAGGTGAATGAAACAATGGCACAATGAGCGACTCAATGAGGTGATTACTGTTGAGAGGATCAGCGCTGAGATATATATCTATATTTCTGACGGTAAAACGTATACAGGCATGAGTGAGTCATCTGATGTTGAACATCAGAGCACAAGCTAACACCCCAGGGAATTACTCAGCATTCCTTGGTTCCCCGAGACTTAGAAAAACTCCACACTCGCTAGTTTCACAGAGCTTGACTTTGATCATCACCTCACAGATCCCAAAAGCAGGATACGGAGAATGCGCTTCAGGGAATGCCCAAAGGGAACTCACACCACCAAAATACACGTAAGTGTGAAGAAGCAACTCTTCAAAGGTGCTTAAACACACATACGCTATATATTTATGTATGCATAAACAATTTCATCATGCAGACGTACAGGTTTTGCATGCCTGCAAAGTAAACTTGAGTGTCTTTGATCATCCTCTACTCGCTCCTCTGCTTTCTCGCATAAATAATATTCTTGATTTACACCCACACAAACACAACCTGGAAATGTCAAGGTACCGTCAGGTGAATCCAGTTGCTGCCATATTCGGTATTTCTTCCATTATATTCTGTGCCATATTACAGGCAACTAGCATTATTAGCCACACTGTGTTTATTTAGTGCAGAGTTCTACTGTACGTGCACAAAGGCCTACATCACGTGACCAGTGTTTTCTCGACGGTCGCAATGTAAGCAGGAGATTTGTTCTTACGTCACGCTTGCATGTGTTGCTATGAACAAGACCTCAGGTAGAATTTGTTTACGCACTGATCTCTATTTCAGCTGTCTGCCATTTTGAGTCTGCAGAGAAGTTTGGGGCCTGATCTCTTCTCCGTGCTGACTTTTTTAGTTCAACCGTCAAAAGGATTCAACGTGATGTGTTGTTTTTTTAATTCCGGCAGACACAACAGGACATGGAATCTACTTGACAACACCTAATGAATCAGTTACACCTGTGAGATTCATAAGTCGACGGTGGCGATGAACAGCAGCAAGTCGCTGATTGGCTGTCAGGGTCGTAAAAAAAAACGAAACACAAATATTTAAATAAAAAATTAGACGGTTTGCAGTGTTGTGTAATTATTTCAACAAGTACTGGGAATCAGACTTGATCTGCAGACGAGACTCTCTTTCGATGAATATATTCCAATAACTTTCATAAGTTCCTGCAAATCAAGCGTGAATCTCTGGTCGATGTCAGAGTTCTTCATGACTCTGTTTTAATCAACACTGTTATTCTTCCTCAAAGCAACACACGCAGAGTAAACACCTCACATCCAACTACCATGACTGTGACCACACTTGATAGCAAATACAAATCTAGCACTTCAACAAGCCTCTCTCATACTGCTGCTAGCATTAGCAGCTAGCACGCTCACATTGCTCCTGCATCGATCCACACACACACAGTTCAAGAAGCATAGTGACACTGATATCTAACCAGCTCCTCTTTCCTGCCTGTGATCGCCATGATAAGACTGCACTCCAAACTATAATAAGTCTGGAGCCATTGATGGCTTTATCACAACTACAGGTCCGAGTCAGAGTTCACTGCTGATGACAGAGGAAACTACTCGACAGTCAAGTGAATTGAAAGTAGAAATTTAAAGGGAAGAGACCGCCGTTTTATGACACATTAGTGAATGTTTTCCAGAAATCTTTTACAAACAGCCAACAACAAAAGATGCAGTATCGATCAAATATGGTCGAGGTTCTCAGAATCCAGCAGTCCTCCTAACTGAATCACTGTTTCATGAACAGGGAAAAGATACACAGCAATAAAATAAAGAAATTATATGAGTGAAGGTTTCTTTTTTTTTTTTATTAATAGCTATTTTTTCTGGTTTCCAGCTAGTAATGCTCTCTGAAACGCTCTGAAATGCTGAACTACCTCTTCAAAATAAACAAAAATACAGTTAATATCAAATGAAACAATATACAATATTGCAATATATATATACAAACAACATATCTTGAGCATATGTAACAACATGGCACAATTGCATTTCTTCCTAGAAAAAGTTATATTTAACATTTTTACTTCTGTGCTTTTGACCCACTGGCATCCCAAAACAGTCAGAGTATGTAATGTGGCCTCGTAAGAAATGGAATTGCCCAGCCCTGCTTTTGGTGTTCACATCAATTCACATCAACCATCAATATCCAAGACTCATGCTTGGTTTATAATCTGCTGATATCAGAAATTTACTGCTGATTATTGTGTATAAATATCAATCAGGATTTTGAACCTCTCCAAAACTGTAGTTTAGATTATCTCAACATGATTCAATTATATATTTGAGAACATAGGGTCCAGAACACCTCTTCAGTCTACAAAAGTGTCCGTACAGTACTTGTGTCCTGCTCACTTGAGTTGCTGCGGGTAAATGTGGGCTCACAGCACGACCTAAGGATGTCACCAGCACACGTCACGAAGCTTGACTTTTTTTGGCAGGTTCCTGCTGATAGCACAGGTGCTTCCATCCACACACACTTGGACACACAAACACACAGGTGCTCATGCTGCATTACCAGCTGCCTCACAATACACAGTGACAGTCTCTTGACTGTGACAGAGGACAGACAGACAGTAAAAGAGGATCAAGCAGGCGCCAACACTGACAGGTATGTATGCTGTGTGTGTGTGTGTGTGTGTGTGTTCATGTGAAGGTGTTTGTGTGCGTTTCAGGTCATGGCTAATTTCAAACCACCACACACTCCTTCACCTAAATTAAGTTTGCTCAACATTGGTGAAGACATTAAAAACAAATAAACTCCAAAAAGTCTTCTGCAAAGAAATGTATTGTATGCATGTATTAATAAAGCCGCCAAGTGAAACCTCTCAAGAGAAACTTCCAGAGATAGTGGCATGAAACTGCTTTCCAACAACCCATCCGTGTGTGATCTGGCTCAATAACAGAGTCTGGTTTATCTTCAGAGGCACCACTTCCCTTAAGGGAAAGGCTGTGGTCCAGGATGCCGACTCATCATTGCAGACACACACTGCTTTATCTAAAATGTAGCTGCTACTTATTGCAACAAAACAATTTGTTTGTCATGACTTTGACTGCATATGTTTCGCCAATTTAGATTTCATTCAATTGAGATCATTCGATTGAGGAAATCCAAATCGTAATCGGCCACATCACTGTTGAGTTAAAGAGAGACACAACGAAAGTCTGAGTCCTCAGTTGAACTGATGGTTATACAGTTTGAACTGAGCCGTCATTACGAGGTTAACAGCGATTACTTTCTTATTGTATCCTGAACAAAAGCACAGTGAGGTGCCAGCACACTCGCCACGTTAGACACAATCTGTGAATTTCACTTTAAAGGCAGGTCAAAATTGGATTACACTCCATAGCCTATGATACAGGTCGACACAAACAGCGGACAGCCACCCATGTCCAGTTAGTTGGAAGCCCGTATTTATAACACTATGATATTAGTGTCACAGCAGCAGCGTAGCCATATCTCGTCATGTTGGCGTGTCTGGACCGACAATATGCCAAAACTCGATTAGGTGTACCACAACTAGTTGTCATAGTCGGCCAAAATCCGTCACCAACAACGACAAAGAGATGGAGATGTGTGAAAAATGGCTTCAACTATCAGCTGAATGGGTCGCCATTGATAGGAGACGATCTCCAAGTACACATGTGAGTAACAATCTCTGTGGACAAGATGCATACCATTTGTACCGCATATCATTAGCCAATCCTCTAAAAACATGCTGCGGCTGCCCGGTTGGCTCCATTTTAGATCACACCTGCCTTAGACAAACTGGTCTCACCTTGTTCCTTGAATTATTGCATTAGTGGATTACTTGTGTTTGAGTTTTCCCTGGAGCATGTGCCAACTTTATGTCTTTATTTATCCCTGTGACCGAGTAGTGACCTGTGCATATTTGTCCTTAGTTTCTCTGTTTGGAATCCTTCCACAGTTCCTGAGTTTCTGTTTCTGTTTGAATGGCTGTTGGACTATTGGACATTGAGCATTTGTATTGGAGGTGCGCAACATATCTATATTGTGTACAATTCTATCGTCCACTTTTATTACATTGTTGTCATGAAATAAAGAGTCATAGCTAATTTCTATCCCAGAAGCAAATGGACGGTGAGTGTATAATCACAGGCAAGAAACATGGAGGCAGCCAGATTAGCAGATGGGGACACAGTACTATACTGTCCCCCCTTAAATTGTATGATCAAATTAGTATTGTGTTGGACTGTTGGACTAAACAGTGCTTGATGCATCACCACCTCTGCTGATGCAGCAATTTATTCCTAATGCAATCCACATAGTAATGCAGGCTGTATTAAGGTTCAGTCATGAATATAGAGTCATAATAGAAGATGATCCATATAGAAGCAGTTTGGTTGGCAATTCTTGAACAGCCTTTGTCGCCCCAGACACAGAGGACAGCTTATCAAGAGTTAACAGAGCCATTACATCAGTGTACCACGCTACACTAACTGCTCTGCAGAACAAGTGGATCAACTTGGATTAGTGGCAAAGGATCAATGTTTGGACATGCAGTTCAATAACGTTTGTGCTCCAGCTAAGGTGACTGCTAATACTTTATGTTCAAGCTATAAAAGGAAACAACACTTCAATGATGTTGAGACATTCAACATATGTGCATCGTCCAGTATCAAATGGCCATTAAAAAGAAATGCAGCATTTGAAATCAAAATAGTATAATAGCTGTGCATGCCGTGGTCATGTCACGCCAGCTGCACAGCACATCATCATAACATGTCCCCTCTCGCCTCTACAAAAGACTGACAAGCGGTTATATAAACAAGGTCAAAGGGTCAGGGCAGCTTTCACAGAGACACCACGCCCGCCAGGCTGTCAGCATTCCATAGTGAACTACACTGTCAATACTTGACAGGCCCGAGATGTTAATAACTGCAGAGGTCATGCTCAACCGTCTCCACAATGACCTCTATTTACACACCAAGGGCCACTGAACGAAAAACTGCTAAACCACAGCAGCTAAACAAGAAATGTTAGGTCCACTTACTTGTCGAAATAAACAGTTATTGATACAAGCTTGGACATTTTTCAAAACACAAGTCTGGTGAGAAGTTTAGTCATAATTGGAGGTGCTTTTGCTGCCAAGATTTTACAGTGAAAAAGCTGCAAACGGTGATGATAATTCCTTAAGAAGACATTGTGCAAAATATAAAAGCTGTTTGCACAGGTTTTCATGAGATGAAAAATTACAGCTGTCAGCCCTGACACTTGCTCCTTTTTTTACGGACAACATAAGCTAAAAAACATGCTAATCTTTCTCACCGCTGAACATTATAAGACGAAGAAATAAACCACAAAGTTCTGGCAGGTTGCCGACTCATTTCATAAACTGACTTCATTTCTCTTGTTAAAGTTCCTGATGAGGCAAGTGTTTTAACATGGTTGTTGTTGTCATGGTTGCTAAGCAACCCATAGGTGTGGCATTGGACTGGAGTCATGTGATGATGGGACATATTGCTGAGACGCCAGAAGTAATGGCAAGTCTTTATCATGAGGTCTCATCCAGTGAGGGGAGGTTTATCAAGATCAAACTGCTTCATCGCTCCACAATACAGAACACAAGGAAGCACGAGGGCGGGGGACAAGGCAACAGTGCAATACCTTGTGATAGCAGTGTGAGAACTGGGCACATAGAAAATAGCAGAGAATTAAAACATCTGTTCTTGGAGGCTTAAGGGAACCCAGGAGTTGGTGGTTCTGTTGTGTTGTTTCAAGAATTCTGCTGTAGTGATGGAGATGTTGTCGGGTTGGTGTCAGTGATGTGGTGCTTTTATTGGTGAAACACAAGGTAGCCAAAGATAGTGCTTTGCCAGATGCTAAAGTTCGTCACAGTTTCTGTTTTTTAGCTGTTATTTCAATGGTCTACTGATCTTGTTTTGTTGTGGGTGGGGATTTTTTGTCAATGCAGGTGCTATTGATGCATGAATGATGTTGAAGTAAAGATATAGAAGAGAGGAACACCACCATCTTGTTGTTCGGAGATGAATAAGAGCAGAATATTGGAGATGAAACATGACAAGATATAATTTTATCACACAAATATAAGAATACAATTCATACAGCACCTCAGCAAAAAAAGGACATCCACGGACACAAACTGTGGTGGACTACGAAAGCTCGGTTGCTTTTGGCAGTTTGTTCATCAGGGTGTTAGTCACATGGTCAGGCACCATGAGGCAATGCACTGCATCAAGGTCATGCTGAGATTAGATCGCTGGAAGGACAACAAAAAAAAAAAAAAAAAGTGAACTCTCACTCCATATTGCACTTTGCCTTAACACCAGATGAGAGCCAGGGTGGGAGACCACTTTGGTCTCCCATACCCTCAGGTATCCTGCTCAGTGGAATTAATAAGTACTTTTAAAGCACTTCTACAAACATGAAAACATGCATTAAATAATTTGTTTAACGCTGCTCCACAACATACTTTTCGAGGTGGGGTGATAGAAAGGTGGATTTTCAGAAATATAAACCATGTTTTTTTTTTTTCAGCGCAAGGAAACAGTTAAACAGTAAAGCAAGAGGGAAGCAGTGGTTTTCAAACTATACAGAGACTTTGCAGGCCAGAAAGCAAATCTCATAAAAAGCCAGCCAGACTTCATAAACACTATATCGGGTGAGTGTCAAGATGAACATGCTTGTTTTCTTTGGAGAGAGCCCTGTATGTATTGAAGATGAGTTAAGCGATCTTTCATTCAGAGACTCTGAGTAGAGCAGCATGTATATAGAGGGTTGACCTCGCATCTCCCCCAAACAACATTTTCAATTGCTGTATTTTTCATACAGTACATACAAAATATGTCAAACTTGATGGCAGCAATGTTGGTTTATTGACTGGGTCATTATGGTGGTTCATTTAAAACTGAAGGTTAATACAGTGCACTTCAAAAGAAGCTGTCCATAAAATATTTGTAACCCCAAATTATTGGGTGGGGATACAACATATATAACGGTAATAAATATTGATCTACGTAGAGAATATATAGAAGGTATGTTGGAGTATTTTTCCCATTTTTACAGCACATTGTTAATCTCATGGCAAAAGATATTGACATTGGGAAATTGACTTTTGCGTTCTATGCTGACTCCAAAGGCAGTCTTCAGCGTTGCACGTTGACACATTAAACATTAAATTGGTGCCTGCCTATCCCAGCAAATGCCATGGTAAGCGCGTCGTGAAAAAGAGGTTGGGGTTAGGCATAGTCAAGGAGTGGCGCTCCTTTCACTCTCCATGTAGTGATACGTAATTTGGTACATATAGCCCCTCAAATGTAATTTGTTATTTAGTGATGAGAGCTTCAGCGTCATGAGGCAAAAAAGTCAGCTTCCCAGAGTCAATGTATTACGCCACGGGAGTAAGAATGGGTAGTTTTTAAGGGCGGCAATTGCATGAAACCATATCCGTTTGTTTGGGTAAACAAACAGTGAGCCAAGCTGAAGCGCGTCTCCTGAAGGCTTCACGGATAATTTGCTGGCAAACATATTTTCAAACTGAATCAAACAAGAAGTTGAGTAAAATGCATCCCAAGAACTCCTCATTGAATCCCTAGCCTTCTGATAACTGCTGCTCAGTATCGTTCCTCTGAGGTTGCAGATTTTGGATTAACTCTATCATTGTGATTCAACAGCAACAATATTATTTGGATATAGATTTGGTATTAGACTGCTTTGGTTCTTACTTAACAGCCATTTTGCTGCTCAATTATACCACCAAGTCTGAACAATATTTCTACTTATTTATTTATTTCAGAAACAATACTAGTCCAAACAGTGGAGTGCGCACAGTGGCGAGGATAAAGGAATGCAGAACATCACAGGGAATGCGATAGAAAGAGGTTTAGCATTGACACCACTTACTGTGCAAATGTGTATGTTTATATGGGTGTGAACTTCTGAATATTAATTTCAGCTTAAACAAACAAATTGAGATCCATTTAATCATTGCCATAAAGCATCTCAGCTGAATCATTCTGAGACAGAGATACAGAAATAATCTTCCAAGAGGATTAGGAA
This sequence comes from Synchiropus splendidus, assembly GCF_027744825.2. NCBI lineage: Eukaryota > Metazoa > Chordata > Actinopteri > Syngnathiformes > Callionymidae > Synchiropus > Synchiropus splendidus. Next base: position 13,718,071 of record NC_071337.1, read on the forward strand.
GTGCACACACAGTCATTCACAAACACACACACACACACTCACACAGGGTGCTGTCAGGTCAGGGAGTAGGAGCAATCTCATCTGACACATACAGTACCAAAAAAAAAACCCACAGATCATACTGACACAGTGAGGCAGGCACACTTTCACACACTCAAGCGCCCCAAGTGTCTATACATGATTAAAAGACTAAAAGTGGGGCAGGCACACATTTGGAGCTGTGTGAAATTACTGCAGTCCCCTTCCCTTGATTCTCAAAGAAAAAAAAAATCTGTGCTAAATAGAGTTAGCCAGTAAAAATACAGTCACCAGAAATCCAGCAGCTCACAAACACACAACACAGCTCCATACGATTTAAATCCATTTAACACATTTGCTTACCATTAAGACAAGCTGCTACGATAGCCAAATTTTAATGACTTGCCAAAAGCATGACACCCACATAACCGCATGAGCATTTGCTTGAAAATTACAATTTGGGAGCCGAAAAGCGATTGTAAGGAAAGTCTTACCAGTTTAGAAAACAACACAGCAGCAGCAGACTTCACTATTAATAGCTCAGACTTTTTTTTTTTTGTTCTTATCTAGGGATCGTTTGAACGTTTGGAGTGTGACCCGCTCCGTTCTGTGAAAAGTCCACATTTGCAAACGTTGAAAGTGCCAAAAATAACTCCTGCAGATTTCCAATGACGGTTTGCCTTCCCAGCACGTTGAATAGCAAACACAATTTCTGGATGAGTCGAATTGATCGTTTTAGTTATCTAGCAGCAATGTGGCAAGAGTTAACCCCTAGATACCAACAGAACACGTTGCTCAAGAGTACAGCAGCATTTCAGGTGCAATTGTATTGAATGATTTGGGGCTTTTTATTATTATTAAGTAGCCACTTGAAGGAACATTTTTCAGACAACATTTATCAAACTAACAGAATATTTTTTACTAAATTAGCACAGTAGTTTCAAGGCAAATCATCAGAAAAACTACGTTGAAAGCCCTGACCGACACTCGAATAGTATGATATGATTTAAATTTGCACATAAAATTGTAAAATTTCACAGTACCTGCTTCCATTTATTGAGAAATAACTATGATTCTATTTCATAATGATTATGATTTCAGTGGCGTGCCACTTGAGTACAGAGATTTGCTCATATTGCCGAAACAGGTCGGCACAGCAAGTCATCCTCCTCCACATAACTTCTCCCAGATCACCTCTAACCAGCTCATTTGACCGGCTCATTCATCAACCATGACACCTCCCTCCTTCTCCTCCTCCTCCTCCTTTTACATGGTATTTAATGTTCTGCATGCAACATGTTCCCTATCTCTGCTCAACACATTTCCAAACTTTGTTCCAGGTCTGACACCCCTGACTAGACCATCTGAACATCTTCAACTTGCCCACCTCTAACAGTGATTTTGTGTGTAAATGTCCCAAGCCAACACAGAAATAATGCCGCACTCAGCCTCCATCATAAATGTTATATTTGTGCCTCACCATCACAGTAAAAAGCGTAACTTTAAAATCACTATTTAATAGGACAGTAAATGAAAGTACTAAATATTTTTACGTGACTCCCATGAAGAAGCGGAGTTCGCCAACTTAGAGTCAGTCAATACAAGCTAACTTCTCAATAACATTAGCCCTCATTCTCCTCATTCCACTGACTTTAACTCCTCTTCTCTCCAGCTCACTCCTCCACCTCTCCAGTATGTTTCTTACAAAAGTGCGGCAGCATTAAGTAGTACCCTGAGTGTACTGTATGAATGCAGACTCAATAAAGTCAATAAAGCCTTTCACTGACTTTATTAAGGACCTTGATAAAATAATTGCAAAAGACTCTTGGTATATTTTAGCTCCAGTTACTGTAGCTGCAGTGTTGTTAGCGTTATATACCCGCTCTCATTCCCCAAGACAATTATCAAGGTAAAGTATTTGTATAGCTGCATTCACACTGGAGGGCAAATGGAGGCAAAGAAATATTTTAGATGTTTTAGAATTTAGTTGCATAAAATCACGAAACAAGAAAGATCAGGTGAAAATGAGAGGTCTTCAAAAAGTTGTGATCCAAACATTAAGCAAAAACAGAACACACATCTGCAGGTTCTTAACACCAAGTCAAATAGTTTGTATAGTTAGCACAACTTTGCAATAACTTTTTCCACCGGAGAGACACTGGCAAAAGCATCTGGTCGCAATATCAGGTAGTGGACGGAGCAGTGCACAAGCAGCCAAGGGGTCCCCTACACCGGGATTTTGATCCCTTCTACCCCCTTCTACAACCAAGGCTGAGACTTCTCGTATTCCTTTTGTGAATAAATAGTCAAAAGAGACTCATAATGACTAAGCTATAAGGACATCAGACTCCTTGCCTTATGGAGGACAGTTAGGACCTTGTCTTTGAGAAAAGAAATCCTGTTTTTTACAATGATTTTTGGAGTACTAGAGCAATGGATTTTCTTTTAATAAAATATTCCCAGTTATAGACCGTTGCTTCTAAGACATTCCCACTGCTGCCCCTGCGACAGTGAGCACCCAGTCACTTGTGAAACGCATCATTAACTCACCACAAATTTGAGACATGTTTGTACTTGACCAAAGTTGACACGGTTATTGAGAACAGACATCGGGAGTCATGCTCACTAAATGATCACATATTTGAACCCCCATCAAGAAAGTGCTGAAAGACCAAACCAGGATTTTTCCTGACCGTCCGCAAAAAGCATCTGTCCTTCTAGCCACTATATAATAACCTTGTGCGTGAGATAGGCCCATCCACAAGCCAGATAAGCAGTGACACATCAACGCCAGTAATGGTCAAGTATCACATTTCCAAAATAGCCTGTAATGCAAACAACTTCAGATAAACAGATCCCCAGTTGAACGGGTCTGGGACTGAGCAAGCAGATATTTGAAACCAGCACTGGGTCACCACCTTTCCACTTGTGTTTGGGTTTACACATAACCTCATAAATCAGCACAGGACTCGAGCTTACTACATTTACGAGGCATTATGAAACTGTGCCCCTCTTAAATGAGATTAAAAGTAAACAACAACAACACAAAGCCTACAAATCTCTGCAAAGCTGGGCCAGAGGGGCCTGAGTGCGTACCCTATTGGCGGACGGCAGTCATGTGTTACAAACAGACTTAGGATGGAGAAAACCCTTTGCCAGAAGTTCAAATAAAAAGCTGTAAATCCAGCAGCTTCTTAGCAACCTTGTGCAAGCTTTCTGGGAATTATATCATCAGCCATTAGTGGGCGAGGAGATCTGGGCGAGTTCTTTCTCCCAGATTTGGGAGGAGAAAAAGTGCCAGTGAAATGTGAATCTTTGAACTTATGGAGGAGTCCAGGTTTGAGTGAGATTAATGATTGTGGTTTTCCAGTGGGCCCATTTCTGCAAACCTTTAAATGCCCAGTTCCAGGAGAATGCTTTACGCAATGCGGTGTGCACTTGGGTCATGTTGATGAAGTCTAGACTTTAGGGTCAGAAGATAGGACACAACCATTGATAAACACAACCTGTGAAGCTTTATCAATGGAAACGCAGCAGGCTTTTGCAAGTGAATCAAATAAAACCCTGATTTATAAACGGACAGGCAAGTTGAGATAAAGTACAGTTTTAAGTGGAATGCAACGGTTGCGTTGTGGACCCATGTGAACTACATCCATCTGTCCTCCCAATCACTCCCCACGTGTCCCTTGATAGACGAAATTAGGTCCACACCTGCGTTATATTCTATTATTTATCTCTCACACACAGCAGTGCTGAAGTGAGTTGTGCCGCGATAACTCAAATTCAGGCTTCAATCTTGAAACATTAAACGCGCTATCCACTGTTACCACACGCTCCACATCCTTCATGCACAATTGTTCTCTTACCTCAAGTGTTGGTCTTCAGTTTCAGTCGACATTTCGGTACCATCAGAGTGGTGCTCACACAATGCTTTTACTTTGCGTCAGAAAAGGCCACACTACAGGTAGCGTGCAGTTAAATTGCCAGCCAAGCCAACAGCATGTCTTACCTCATGAACCCACCCCACCTTTTATTGATCCTAAAACGTTTTGAGGAATTTCAAGGTTACAGGAATCACTGACCTCTGAATATGCAGGAGAAAATAAGAAAATGGTGACGACGGCAGCGGAAAAACAAATATGGCAGAGTAGAGATGAATTACACACTGTGTCAAACACAAATTGTCAGGGCATGGAGGACAAACAGTACTTAATGATACCTCATGACATGTTCACGTTTACTTTTACTCCAGCTCTTTAATACTTGTTCAACACATTAAAAAGAATGAACTCATGTGATCGGATCAAGTGTTCACACTGATGGAACAGTCAAAACCCAAGCTATTAAAAAAGTGTGTTTCCGCGGTCATGAATGTAACAGATGTGTCTATTAATGCTGCAAAATAGTGAATCATTTACAATGTTTGAGAAATGTCATTTTAGGTGTTTCTATTTTGCATGTTCTAGAGAGGGAAAAGTAAATCATTTTTTCTAATATGCAAAAAGTTATTGATCAAACAATGTTGTCGGTATTAATTGTCTTTTACTTTATGTAGGTACAGGACACATGCATGTGTAATTTTGCACACATGGCTGCAGTGAATGTATGAGAATGAGAAACACCACCAGCCCTCTTTTGCCTTCCTCATTTATTTGCAGACCTTTTGTTGTATACCAGTTTCTCCTTAGCTGTCGGCGGATTGCTTTATATTTACTTTGTCTACTGCTCACATTGTTTCACCACTTTTCAGACATCAGTTTTCTATCTTATTTTAACTGCGTATCCATTTGAATGCCCTCATAACTGCTCTATATGACTGAACACGTCTGTGTGTGGTGAGAGAATAAAGGGAAGCATCACAGGCGTCCACAACTTCAATCCATGACATAAACATGCATCTCCCCTGAGTCACTCGCCTACGATCTGACAAGCCAGCAACAATGTTCAACAAATGCCTTCACTTTCATGTACCCAAACTTGATTCTCACTTATCGCACGTCGCAGCTAGCTGCGAAACACTGGTATGTCCCCAGTTTTAATTAGCTCACGCAATCTTAGAAAATCCACCACAATCTAAGGGACAATCCCACATGCAAAAATCACTCACTGCACAAGCAAATTAGACCAACCATTTTGATCTCTCTTGATTTCATTTGAAATCAATAACCATATTTAATCTATGGTTAATACGACTAAATTCTGGATAAAATAAATATAATAAAACCATGTCTAAATATCATTAAATAAAATATAGATATTTGATTTAAACTCCAAAGAAGATATAAGTAAATTAAAGTATTGCCACAAAATGTTCTAAATAATTTTCAAAACTGCTTCAACAGGTGCTTTCATGATGTAAAACAAAAGAACTTTTACCGGCCCTCTAGGAGGCGCTCGCGGCCAACCATGGGCCCCGGCCCTATGGTTAAGAATCACTGAAGTAGAACACATATAAGAGGACGTTTTTAAATGACAAGTCAATACAACATTAAAATAGAAATAATACACAAACTGTTGGTCACAACCTGCATTTAAACTAAGCATTAGAGAGCCGAAAACCACAACTCACACACAGAGAACTGGTCATCATGTCAGCAATACGCTGGACCTCACCACACATTTGTCTGAGAGGAAATATTTTCAGTGTTACAGCCTCACTGCTTTTAATATTAGCCACGGTTCAGCAGCTGAGTCTTGTTCCAACCTGTACATGAGCACGCGCCCTCATCATGAAGGTTAGTTTCAAGTCCACCAACACCCGACAGATGTGAACATCCATCCTTTGTAAGAAACAGTCCATGTGGGGCCAAATGTATATAAGCAGTCAGATTACATTCATGAGGGCTCCGTTCTGCAGCTAGGTTTAGTTTCGTCATAACGTACAGAGATGATGAACAGTTAAATATTGCATTATGCAGGAAGAGAATGAGGTTTTGTGGCTTCAAATACTTTACTCAAAGAGAGAGACAGAGAGAATAGATCAATTGGAGCACAAAGACGCAAGATAATACTTGACAGCCTCACAATGCGCATCACAATATATCACTGGACATCATGATATGATATATACTGGATATCATGATATAAATACATATATTTGCATTGGGCTTTTGAAACATGATTCGTATCCCAATACAGATGTAGTGATAAAATAGATTGCGATATAATGCGATATATAGCAATATAATACTGTACTGTACTGTACTGCAATACTGTAAGTTCAACAACACACAGTGTTGTTATATTTGTTAACAAGCGGCATCATTGTATTGGGAGGAGTTCGGTTAATGCAGTACAATATTATGTGCATGAAAACAAGTTTATTGTGATGAACTAAAGTGGAATGAACAGCTTCCTTAATTGATAAAATAATTCCAGCGTACAGAAAGACAATGTTATTAGGTGTGAAGACATCACAAATGCAGCAGCATATACAAGTATTTATGTATTAAATATCCGACTATCATGACAATATCACACAATCAAGAAATGTAATATTTCAGCAAAAATATCTATACAAAATCGAGCAATCAAGTAAAATTTCTGAGCATAACAATATTTTCTTTCATCCCTACAGTTAACTAAAAAAAAAAAAAAAAATCACACAATATTACTTTGGAAAAAAAGTACTTCAAAAACATTTCCTCTTAAATGAAAATGAAAGCCAAATGCAGCGTTATACTCAAACACTTAGCTTGGAATCATAAACAGCAACAAGTTTGACACTTGATATTTAAAAAAATATATATTAAGTGAAAATATCAATATAACATCAAAGGAAGGGTCCACAGTGAGGGCATCCTCAGACCTCAGTCCATTTTTGAGGAGTTTGTAGTTGAATGTGTGGGTTGTTAGTCCGAGCACTCCGGTTTCCTCTAAAAGTCCAAAAATGTTGATTGAGTATTTGAAAAAGTCCATAGGTGTGAGTGTGTGTGTGTGTGTGTGTCCATGTGTGAATGGTTGTTTGTCACCACAGGCTAGCGACCTGTTAAGGGTGCCTCTCACCCAAAGTACCTGGGATAGTCTCCAGCCCACCACAAGGCACAAAAAGTGGTACATGATGAATGAATCAACACCCTGGGTCTAAGTAATGCTGTGTATACTACCGCATCAATATTTTTCACACCTCTGTTTTAAACTGAGGAATACTATCTAACATCATAAGCAAATCAGCCCCCACCTTAACCAGTCTCCATCCTCGCTTTTTCCTGGTATCTTGTTTCTGACTCACATGTTTGAATTGGCTGAGATTTTTTAGAGTCGACTGTCCTATCTGACACTAACCCCCTCCCTTTTACTGGGCTTGGGACCAGGTTCCACTGTGTTCTTCCCTCTTTGGCTGAAGTTTTGGAATCATTTTCTGCCCGGCATCTTAACCAGGACCTGTTCGCCATGAGAGACCCACCCAGCACCATATGTCCCACAACTCTAAAGCGAGTCACTTCCACTTCCAGTCCTTCAAACACTTCGGAAGAATTCTGTTAGCACTAAACATCGACGTTAAAATGGCCCATTTCCTTATAAGATAGAAGACTGAATCACATTACACACAAACTTTGCTCGCCAAAATAACATAACTATACTACACTATATATTTACTATACATACTAGCAAGGAAGATGACATATGCAAACACATCGTAATGCTCGCTGCACTGTCATGTTCTGCTCGTCATCTGGCACCAACAGAAGTAACGCAAGGGTAGTAGAAGCCAAGGACAACAGTGGTGCAGGGTGGGTTTTGGTATTCCAGGGATTGTTTCTGCCATTGGACGTTTTCCTGTTATTGAATTCTTCTCTCTTGGACCATATCCTTCTGGCTTCAGTCCTTGTTGATACTCACACACTTGTTGTGAATTGCATATCAGGGAATTGGATGTACATAAAGGATTTTTTATTTTGTCTGCTCTTGGACTCTGTTCTGTAAAACTACAGGAAGTGTTTTGCGAAAGCCAAACAATTGTTTTGATTTCGTCAGAAGTGGAGATACAGATGGAGCTGTAGGCTGGGGTTCAAACCACTTAATGGTGCTTCGACAAAAATAACATATGTTTGCAGTCTGTGCTCGTAGGTGGGTGATGAATTATGCTCGTATCAATGGAAAAACAGCTCACAGCCACAAACAGATGTTCAAAGGCGGACTGAATTGATTCATGAAGAGCAAGTCCATCTTCTATCTGAGCATTGCTAAATGTTATTCCCCAAAAATATATATATTTTTACTCTACTCTTTTACTCATGTGATTTACATTGATTAAATACTTCTTTGTCTTTGGAAACCTTTTTCTTCTTTATCTGATTTTTTATTTTATTTTTCGTCTATAAGTAAAAGTACATAAATAAATAAAATACATATTTATTATAAAAAGAAAAATGCAAGAAGGAATTTTTCTTCTGATTTTTCTAATCTAATTCTAATTTGACTTATACTCATGTCATTACTATACACAATAATTGTTCTTGTGTACTTTTAAAAAAAAAAAAAAGATAGAAAATTTCAATAAATATACTTGTGTTTTCCTAAATACACACAAAATGACACAATTGGATGCACTATGTTATAGTTTGAGTCAAACTAAAGATAGCTTGTCAGCAACTGGCAATTAAACAGTAGTTGGCTTCAATTCAATAGCTAATTTTAGATATGTAATATGATTATATATTACTCCACCTCAGCTCTTGAAGACAAGTCGCATTGTGTCCATCCGCTTCAACCTCCCTCTGTGATCTTTTACTCCATCATTTTGTGAGATGTGAACGGAACACTGTAACTTTCATAATATCCTAAAAAAAAAAGTGCAATTCTTTTCGCATTAACTTGAGGATGGGATGAAAAATACAATAATCTGTCAGCAAGATTCCAATTTCCACCAAAAGTGCAGTCGTATTAACCACAGACCAGAGCTGCTACTCCATTTTCTACTTTAGAAATACCAATAAAACAGGGAAAGTAATCACAACCACATTTGGCCGGCTGATGAAGGCCAGGCTGTTCTGAGTTTGTTTCTCCATCGTTTAACTCTGTTCTCAGATACCAGTGCTTTTCAATCCCGTCTCTCTCATCCGAGCTGGGGTTGGAGAATGATCAAATACTGCCTGTATGAAGGCAAGATCACAGATATATGATGAATTAATGAGTCCAACATCAGCACGACGAGGTTTCATATTTCATGTACGGATCCGAATCATTCAGGACGAAGAGGGGAGGCTTTGCTTCAACACATCAAGGCTACTTTTGAAAATGGCCTCAATGCATACAAGTGATTTTTCTCCATTTTGTTTTACACTTCTAAGGTCAACAAATGGTGTGAAGTAATGGCCAGCCTGCTGCTTACATTTCATCGATTAAGTCAGGGTTCTCTCCAGTGCTTTGGCAGTATAGGGGCCGCCCACGCTGGGATTTTGACCCCTTATGTTGGCAAAATATTAGTATGGGGGGGATTTCCACAGCTTTCATCAACACATAGCGAAGTGTCAGTCACAATGTCAGCGCTCCTTCACCCCTGGTCGAGCAGGTAGGCTACTGCTTAAGGTAGCGTTTTGAGGAAGGCAGCAGACACCCGGGACAGGTCACCCGTCCAGAGACACCCACACATTTACTTGTCATGTCCGCGTTTCTCCATGCTTTTATTTTTACTGTCACGTCGGTGTTTTCCATGCTTATATTTTTGTGATTCCCGGTTGTTCCCTTGTTTCCTGTTTCTTGTCTCTTTCCAGCTTTCCGAGCAACACAGCTGGCGTGCATTTGATATCCGGAATCTCCCGGATATCTACTTCTCAATGCCAGCTTGTGTCACCAGATGGTTTCTTCGCCTTCCAATGGTAAACTTTCCTCAGACTTCACTCTCTCACTAAGCTCCCTTGAATATTTTAAATTCTGTGCACGCTTGATTTCCTTTTCAGCTGCCTCCTTAGTTCTCATTCTTATTGCTTCATTTCTGTTTTCACCTTCATTCTCCAGTCGATCCGTCAGTGAGTATTTTGCAGCTTTCACTTTTGTTTTCTTATAGATATAGTTATTTCCTTGTGTGTGTGTGTGTGTTTTCCACCACCGTTGATTTGGTCTCGCGAGTTCTTTCCGAGTGCGTTTGTGTTCTCCCCATTTTATTAGGCTGGATTATAATTCCCCTCTCTTTTGTTCCAGGTTTTCCCCAGCCCTTACTTTTAGTTCCTGGTCTGTGTTCTAGTGTCCGGCGCCTTTCGAGTATGACCTCATCTTTGGTCATTAAATCATTAATTTCATCTCGTCGCCGTGCCTTCTGTCGACCAGTACACACTGCACCTGGGTCTAACCTCGGACAGCCATGACATTACCCAGTCACCCTGTTTTTGGACTGTGGAAGGAAACCCTGCGGTTTGGCCTCAAGCTGGAGTCAAACCTTTTTGCAGCGGCGATGCACACCTACTCTACTGCGCAGTAAATTAAGTAATGAATTGAAAAGTGTCTTAATTCATCAGCGTCCTGCAAGCTTACACCGATTCTCCACCCGCTGTGGACAACTGCACATCGTGTCGACTTCTCTGGCGGTCGATACAGATTCAACGTGAGGCCAGTTCCAAAGCCAGCATCCCTTTTTTCACTCAGTTATCGAGCTACGCTCACGCTTATCGACCCAACATTGCGCCACAAATTTGTTGGAAGCCTTCAGTTCTCTCCCCTTTCATTCACAGACTGGTACTGGCTGGAGCATCGGGCTGACTGGTATTGATTAAGGCCATCACCTTATAATAAATGCAGTAAACATCAGTCGTGAAAGGGAACTGAGTCAGAACTGATCTCCCTCAGCAGACTGGAAACACACTTTCTGTTTTACTACGTACGTAAAAAGACAAACAGATGTAAAGTTCAGCAGTAATGGGCCATCAGCAGTCGCTTATTCAGAGGAGCAAACGAAAATCATGTGGTTGCGGAAAAAATAATAAACAAATAAACATCCTTTATGATGACATTGTGCAACCCAAAGCATGTGGATGAATGCAAGTGACGCACGCTAAACAAATGGAAGGAGGAAGCGTACGTGTCGCAGAGTTACAAAGTCATCGAGGAAGAATGAGCAAACACTGTAAGTACAGCTATTGCAAACACAAGGAAAAGTGAATATGCAAACACAAGTAGGACTAAAAACCACCACTGCGGTCGGACCCATGATGAGGACATAGAGAACAAGAGTAGACAACTGCTGAGTGGATAAGTCGATGGAGGGCAGGTGGGCCGAGCGGGCCTGAGAGGTGAATGAGCTGCAGCCAGAATGGAATTTTCTTTCACATGAATTACACAAAGGGAGCGCTATTGATTCTCTTTTTAAAGGAAGTATTTTGTGTGTGGACCAGTGTGCCCTTCCTCTCATGTGTGCGATCATGAGGAGGGGAGGATGAAAGGGAAAGCTGAAAAGGTCCGAGTGAACGGCATGGTTCGGCCAGACAGCTATGTCTCTTGATCTGCTCGACACACCATGCTCAGCTTTTTTTTTTTTTTTCCTCTGGATCTCACACACATTCTTGTCCTACACTTGTAGCGCGTTTCAGAGACTCACTACCTGCAGACACTGGTGCTTTTGCTGCATTTTAAACACAGTTTGTTTTTAATTTAATGATGAGAATACAGGGAATCAACAACATAATTCAACTATCCTACATTATATTCCATTTTAAAAATGGTTTAAAACTACTTTCTGTACCAGCTTATTGAAGCGTTCAAATTTCACAAATCTATGATCAACTATGATCAGGATTGTGTGTTTACATACAAGCTGTATGTTTTAAATCAATTACCACCAAGATAGAACGATATAACTGAGAACTGTTTCTTTTAAAAGGAGATTAACTATGAATTAAAAAAATGAGAAAAAATTATTGAACATATTTAAACAGTCTAATTGTTAAATTTAAGAGGCAGAATTCACACAAGCGATGCACCTTGAGGCTCGGTCAGTTAGTACTTCTTCACCACAGCCGCGGCTAATCTCTCTGGCTCGCTATTTTTGAGGAGCAGATGTCAGTGATAGACAGCTCCTGCATGACACTTAAATCCATAACTGGATTCAATGTAAACATGTGAGGTTTTTTTTCTTCAACATGACTGATTATTAGCATGTAAGATGTAGGAGAACTTTAGTCCACTGTCTTAATCTTTAAGTCCATACCAAGTTATAATGTGTGCATATACATCAAAATCCAAGCAATAATGTGATAAATAAACACAACAACAAGAGTGTCACAAGCCAATACATGGTAGCTCAGCAACATTCATTTCTTCCACATACTGAAATATGTAAATATTCAACCCCTTCCTGAGAGTCTTCCACAGGCTTTAGTTATCAATTACTTAACAATTATCAGTTCTATAGTTAGAACACAGGCGCATCCAATTACCTTCATGAGTTCCCTACACATCTCTTGAATCACGTCGGTGCCGGAAGCCCGCTGCTCCTGACATACAACTCTGGCGAGGCAGGGAGCAGCATCATCCAGCAGATGTGTCTGAGCGAGCTGGTCGCTGGGCACATGTGGCTCTGACAAATGAGCCCAGCTCCGTCAAATAGCTTGTGATTAGGACACATTGCCGTCTAATTGCTGCTCATTACCATTTGAAAGTGAGTGGCGGCTGAAATCAAAGAGTCGGTCGTGGGGGTTACGTCGGCGTGTACATGCAATGACTGCACATTACTGGGCTATATTTTGCATCTCCTGATCAGATAGCTATGATTTATGGCACCACTTGACAAGATAAAGAGAAAAAAACCCTTCAGCGGCCTCCAAAACAGAACAGGCCAAGTGTGTTTAGTACTGGAACACTTAGACAAAAATTGTTAATCATCCAAGTAAAACTAAAGGTGACAAGCTCAAGATAAAAGAGGTCATGTTTTTGCCTGTGTTTATTTGTCTGCCTTCGCAAAACAGCTAAAATATGGATTTCAGTGAAATGTTCAGGTAATGTTGACAATGTTTGATGGTGTTCCAGATTGCAACTAAACCTAAGAAATCCACCACCGCAGATGGAAAAAAAAAATTTGAAATACAGTGAAACGTCTTGTTTTGTTTTGTTTTTACTGCCCCCCAAACATTTGCTGATAATTTAACTTATTTATTTTATATTTTTGTGATTCTGCTTTTCATCTGAATGAAAAGGTTCTTTCAAACATTAGAAGTATTTGTCTTTTTTTTTTTTATTCCCGCAGTATCAAGTATCAAATACCTTCCTAGATATCTATGTCAAGTTTGCAGTTTTAGTACTGTGATAACCCTAGTGGCTTCAGTGAGTTCAAGCTGTCCCAAATAGCTAATTTGGATTTGGCAACTGACGATATGAATGATATTTCAATTGCTAAAATATTATCTCATTACATGGATAAAATAAATGTGCGACAAATTAACAGCAATATTGAGACCTAAATGTCTTTCTAATTAAGTAGTTCGATCAATGAAGAAAATCTGGCAGTACATTTTATCTGATGTATTTGCTGTTAATTGTGATACAACTTTCACAGTGAATTTACTCTGCAAAACTCAACATACTATTTAAATATAAGAACACATTTATTTCTTAAAATAATTATGATTAATTTAAAATTAGAATGCGCTTGAATTTAATCAACATTTTCCACAGACACAATCTGAAACGACATTCAAAAAAGCTTGAAAAACAAATGACGGAGGACTGAAAACGTAAACAAATGCACTTTTTTTTTCTAGTGACAACAGCCTAATTTAAATGGGGTTAAATCAACACAGCTAGCACACAATTACAACTTTTCTTTCCCAGTCAGACCAGTCACCTTCCGCTACGACAAAGTTTGCACTTGATTTTAGTCAACAACATCAGGCGTTCAAATAATCAGAAGTACCGAAAAAAACATGTTTACTCTTCAACTTCTGCTATTCTCAGCTCCATACTGCAGCATTTGCATTTCTCCTATGGTTATGTACTCACTACAGTAAAGAAGTCCACATCCTGAAGGACTTGGCGTTCACTTGTGTGTGTGTGTGTGTGTGTGTGCGTGTGTTTGAACTTCACCATATCCCAACCTCACATTCCTTTCTAAAAAAGAAACTCACTGTGTTTTTTCCACTCCACCAACATCTGTAAAGACATATTAAATAGGGACTGTTTCAGTCTGGATATCGAGAAGAAGAAAACTTACCACACAAGCAAATAGATTTTTTTGTCGTCTTCACCAGCTCCCGTTCATATAAGGCATGATATCAGCGCAATAGCAGTGGAGGCTCACCGCCTAACCGACAGTTGCTGACACAAATTCAAACTAAATCCAAATGTTCAGCCCACGTCATTACTCACACCTGAACACCTCGCCCCCAAACTTCCATTTATTAACACAAGGAAGGCACCACTTACTGATTTCCACATCCTCTTTTTCTAAGTTTAAAAGCTTTTTGTAGCTCTAGTTTCATTTTATCTGAAGAGTCGCAATGCTCGAAGTGTAACAGCCATAGAAAGGGAAATTTGAAAAGCCAATATCCAGTCTATTTATATTTTAGCGCACACAGGATGAGCATGAACTTCTGCTGTTTTTCTGAGTGCACGCTCTACAGCGAACACCCACAGGTGAAAGCAGTGAATGAATAATGGTTGTCATGAGTTCCACAGGTTTCCTCTCAAATACAAAAACATCAGGTTAAAAGGTGACCTAGTACTGGCTGTGTTCATCAACCACCAAGTTGTAAAACAAGTAGCGGCCCTGTTGTCAGTCGAAGGGCCAGGCCTTCTGCTATCATGAAGGATGACACTGCGTAAAGAAGAAACGTCCAGAATGTCGCCTGGATGTACAGTTAACAATGATGAATATGGAAAAAATATGCCCGAAGTTAGGTTGTGCTAAATTAATTTTCCCTGTTCCATTGAAGCTTAACTTGCCATTAATTTGAAATAAATATTTTGAGCGAAACTTCTCATTCTAATATTATCTCTCAACTAAGACTGTTTGTTTTGGGTTCATTTCTCATCAAATATTTAAAGTTCACTTTTTTTTTTTACACAAACTAAGAGCTAAGCTGTCGATTAATTATCATTGATGGTAACTGGATGCTGAAAAAGAGTTGAGAGGTGTTTATTCCTACAGCATTCACATAGCTTTTCATTGAGGAATTAAAGACCATATCTCTCCCAGTGATGGGAGACATTCTGCCTGGAAGGATCCTTTATTAGGATGTTAAAGGTTTCTCACTGATAAAAACTAGTCAATATAAGAAATCTAGTTCTTGGGGTGATATTCTCACTCATTTAGCAAATCAAAAACTTAAAACAATGCATTATCTGATTTTAAACCTCACTCTAAATAAGGATACACAGTGCTCCAAATGCCATAAGCTGTGAGCTCAAACACATCAATTGATATTAAGTCACTATCACTTTCAGAATCTTTCTACCACATCTCCCGTCACCCAAAAATGTGAATAAGCAACACCTTTATCAGACAGATTGCTGAGAGTTTACACCCTCCAAGCCTTGTTACCCTTCCATCTTGTTACCATACTCTACTCTACCATCTTCTGAGTATGAAAATGTGCGATTTGTGGACACCCATTTTTTTTATTTTTCATTATTGTCCATTTATTTTTGGGGTCATATGTCACTTATAATTAGATCTCTGGCTCATTCAAGTGACCTTCGCATTAAAAACACTGAAAATACTAGCATAGTATGAAGCGCAGGAACAAATCAATATATTTTCTTCAACTTTTCTTTTCATAAAAGTAATTACTATCCTAATAATTCGTAATTCGGTATCATCGCTGAGAAACAGAAGTGGAGATTTAGGCGATATTTTCCCAGATGTCATGTTAAATTCATAATGTGAGTAAGAGCAAAGACTGGCACCACTCAGGAGGAGTAGCCTGAGTGCGACTCGGAGGTGTAAACAGAGTAAAAATAGCCTGCTATCACAGGCTTCCCTACAGTCCCGTTATATAATGGCCCAAGCTCGGATGAATGACATCACGGGTAGTCCAGCCATCACAAACGCCATGTCCTGTACAACCAGCCGGTAAATCACCGTAGCGCTCTGTCAAAACACTTTTCAAAGCGGTCGCACACGCCGAAACAGTCTCAAACGTTTCGATTGCCTTCAAGTGGACCGGCTCCTTGGAACCGGCTCAGTTCCCTTCGTCTACAGCCGTGCACCGAGAAACACTTCCGCGATGGTGAAACACGTATTAAAATGCCCTGACAGTCCGTGACAGTGGAAGAATAGTTCGAAATAGCGTCCGGGGAGCATCGGGGATGGGTGTTGAGCAGTTTGGAATTGTGTTGAACGCTGGGGGAAAGTGCAAAGACGAGTGGCGCAGTTGCTGGAAGTGCAGCGGCGAGTCCGACAGCAGTACGCCGGGCGGACGCGCTCCTCGCTCGGTTGCAAACCAACCAGACTTGCGCTACTTTCCCGCAACTTTAGCTCCACTTTAAATTCCAGCCGTGAATACGAATCATTTAAAAACCTAAATTGTGTGTGTTCTTTTCACGTCTTGACACTTCAATCGGGTCAAAGTGGTGAGGTAAACATTCTTTCCTAAATGGTTAAAAGTGAGAAACAGAGCGCCACCCAGTCCAGATATTTCCTCCACACCGCTTAGAAATACGCTACAGTCTGACGAGCAATGCGCTGCCGCTGAGAGAGGCACACAAGGAGCTGTTTTTCCGGACTTACTGTGGGGTGCAGTGGGCAGCCGTGTGAGCGTGTCTCCGTGTTGCCAGGGCTCCCCCGCTCTGCTCCGGCGCTGACGGTGGAAAGCGTCTCCCCGCCTGGTGATGTCTGCAGCGGGCAGCTATCAGCGCTCCGCCCCGCCCTCCTCTGGTAGAGAGGCGTCGACTCACACGGAGACCAGAGAGAGGGAGAAGAGCAATGGAGCAGTTTGGAAGCTACTCATGCAAAAGTAGTCGCAGAAGAGCAAACACAGCTGAGTAACAAGCGAAGTGCATCGGGCGTGAGGATGAACACTACACAAATGAGATCACTGGAGTTTAGATTACAGGCAGCAGTGGGGATTTAAACCACAATAACTTCATAACAGTGAAGTGTGGAGAGGGGAATAAAAGGGAAATGTTTGTACCTCTGCAAAAAAGGCTACGATTAACAACAGTACAGTTCCATCAATGTCCTTTTTCTTAGTAGCGTTTTTGTCCACTGTTTTGTCCACAACACTCATTGTCGTTGTGTATTTGATCTCCACTGGGTAATCACTACTTCTTGCTCTTTTTCGTGGCGACGTATTTTAGAGGCCAACAGGAAAAACAAATCAGTGTCTGTACGTGTGTGTGTGTCTCAGTGCGAGTCCCAAACAGCATCAGCTGAAGGCAATGACTGAGAGTCAGCTGACGATGACAAAGTGGAAAATCACACAACCACAAACCCACATGAGTAATAGTAGAAATACATAGTACGCTGAGACGGGATGTTTTCATCAATTTCCGTCGATTTTCGACCTGCCATTTCTTTGGAAAGTTTTGTCGACACTGTAAAAACAGATGATGTTTGACGGGTGACTTGCTGACAGGTTCTCAGGTGCTCTTTCAACATTTCAAGTCTGATCAGACTCTCAAATGCAATTTAGTTTTAAAGGTTTATATTCAACATTT
This sequence comes from Synchiropus splendidus, assembly GCF_027744825.2. Taxonomy (NCBI): domain Eukaryota; kingdom Metazoa; phylum Chordata; class Actinopteri; order Syngnathiformes; family Callionymidae; genus Synchiropus; species Synchiropus splendidus. The sequence goes on from NC_071337.1 coordinate 13,735,675, forward strand.
TTCCCATTCGGTCTATTTTTGTTGAGTTGAATTCGAAGTGCTGTTGTTGAGTCTCGACTCCTGAGCATACAGAGTTCAAGATCAAGTCCAAGACCACAACTTTAATGGCCAGAGTCCAGACTCAGACCAATGAGGGGGGTGAGACCAAGCTGAATGCAGACTACAGAGTCATATGTTTATTAGTCACGTACAGTACACACAGACCTTTATTTTGTACTGTAAAAGAAACAGGGTCATTTTTCAAAATAAAACGAGAAGTGAAATGCTTTCATTGGAGTAGTTTGTTCCAGTTCCGATCAAGTTGGTTTCCACTGCTTCTACCTGAATCTACTACTTCTGCTAGAGGTCATGATCTTTGAGTTGTGAAGAAATAAGAAATACATTTCTTGCGAGGAGCTAGGCCCTCCAGCTGAGGCACATGGTGCAACTGTTGCTCCTCTGTACTGAGAAAAGCCAGTTGAGGAGAGTCGGCCATTTTGTTACCTCAGTGAGGTGTCACAGACTCGGTTCTTCCATTCGGGTGTTAATTTCATTTTAGTCACTTGATTTTAGGGACAAGGCTGGGCGTGCAAATACACTTTCACACCTCATACGGGCTATTTCCTTCACCACTCTGCGTGTCTTCACAAGTATATTCTTACTCACTGGCCATGCCTGATATTTCATTTTCATCTTTTAGTTACTTAAAAGCAGATATTGCTTTGATTGCTTCCTTTAAATGGCTTTAAATTTGTTTTTCGATGTTGAAACATTGCAGCTTTAAATATACAGTAAGTATTTAAGCCTTTAACACTGTCATGTCTGTCATGTTTGTTATGGCTGTTTTGAGGTTGTTCAGTAATCTGACCAGTTCGTCCTCCATTGTGAAATCTTTTCATCGTTTCAGCTGTCAATATTCCACCATGCACTATCCCTGTCAGTTTCACTCAATAATTTCATGACCTCTGTGACCCCTCACAGATTTTTCAAACAGGATATGAAGCCACTTCCAGGCGCGTGCAACCTGACACGGGCCACGCTGTGTATGAGACCGTAGGCGGCCGAGTGTCAGACGATCGGGGATGTATCCCACTCCCTGCCAGTCATTCAATAAGTGGCCTATTGTCCGTCACCTTATTGTGCCCTTGTCACATGGAAGCCCAACAAAGCCTTGGAGAGGTAGGCCGCACTGTGCGCCAGGGGGCTAACATTACATTCATGGCCTGGATGCATTGAAATGAAGGCACGCAGTCTGGCCGCGAATGCACCTGATATTTGAAGGGAGACAAGTGAAAAGTTTCAGCTCCGGGTCAAAGTGTTTGTAACCGAATACGTCACCTGCGTTTACAACTGTTTGTGCTGCTGCTGTAGTATTTTCCTGCAGTGTTACTTTCACATGTGCGTCACACAGACAGTGCCACAAGGTTCCTCCGGCCGGGTGTTAATTCCGTTTCAGTGGCTTGGCTTTTATGCTTCAGTGGGACAAAGATGTGCGTGTAAAATACACCTTTACACCGCACATGAACAATTTCCTTCACCACTTTTCACTCTGCATGTCCTCACAAGTATACTCTTACTCACTGTTTTAAGCCCGCGACACCCCAGTCATCTGCTGGGAAATGTACTGTGCAGTAGGATGAATGTGAATGCTGTCTGGGATATGGAGTGTTTAATTATGATTACTAACCTCATAATGGTTTGTCATTTTCCTCAGCCGCTGCTTTGAGTCAGGACTCCTGAAGCCGCCCACATCAGCCAGCAGAGTGTTGCAGGGTGTTCCCTCACAAAACACTTGAGATAATAGTTCTGCCTGGTCTCCTCCAAGCATGAGATGGTGGACTAGAATCAGGAAGTTGCATGGCAAGAGACCGTGGTTATTTCAGTCAGGGAAAAAATATTTGCAGCTAAGTACCACACAGTGATTGATGAAGTAATGGATTCTAGAATCACTGAGCAAATTTGGCCGTGTGAATCACTGCATTAGTTGTAACAGTAAAAGTCATGATCCAAAGTTCACGGTCACAAATTTAAATTAGTGACTACACAACTGCTCACCCAAAACTCAGTCTATTCACTGCGGAAACGTATGAACTGATGACTAAGCAGATAGCAAAAGCTAAGTTTGATGTCAGTATTTTAAAATATTTTATTGACCTTTACTTTATTGTAAGTTCAGGGTTTGTTTGCTTTTATTTTCCAACTGTGCCCGAGGGTGCCAAGTGACAGGCTGTAAAATAAAATTAAGGTATAAACACAGATGGCGAAGCTTCGTGAAAAACACTGCAGAGTCGTAAGAGGCTGCACTTCTAGCTTCCTACCAACATGGTAATCAAATTATATGGTATAAGCAGACGGTCCAAATTTCACAAGTAGGTCAGTGGGGAGAGATACAATCTACTCAGCAGGTCTCGGTTATGGACATTTTTTATCGTGCAGTAATTTGAATTTGTTTGATCAAAACCTGTCGGATTTCCAGAGGGTCAAATAAAGAGACAAATAGACCAAAACTCTATATTCATGCTAACGACTAAAATAATAATAGGTGATACAGCTAACACTTTAGATCGGGGAACACGTATGAACTATAGACTACTTGGTTTATTAACTGGCAACTACTGTGTTGTTCAGAGTGAACTTTCAGTGACCATTCCTGGGCCAATACACATAATGTAGTTTATTTATGGCAATATAGGTTCCCCTAATAAAAAAAGTGATTTCAATTCAAATGAATTATTTAAAAAATACATTTAGCGAAAAATGCTGACATAAATTTCGATTTATTAGTTGGAGAAAATTGGCACAGATATATGCATGTATGTAACCCCATCTAATCATTACTCAGAGAACCAGTTCCCATGTGACATCATAACAGCAGCATCGATCATGAAGGAGGCTAGACAAGATGGACAGCCAATTCAAGTTAAAAAAAAGCTTCAGGTCAAAAAAGTTCTATGCACTTTATCAAAGTCAAAGTCAACTTTATTGTCATGAATACTAAATGTAAGACATCCCTCCCAGCACACAGTTAAGAGTATAAAATAAAATAAAATAAAATATGCTGCAAAGAGTCAAGGATGTTCAAGGTCACGTGTTCAGATTCAACTTAAATGTGATCATCCTGGAGTCGAATATAATGCACTTAGTCGCTATTAACTCGTGATTAAAACATGTAATAATAAGATAATAAATAAAAATAAATGTAATAATAAAATAATTATTTAGATTATTTTTCTTAACTGAGTCCTACCATTTGTTTTACATAAATGAAGTAATAAAAACATCTATGATAAGGTTATTCTTCCTTTATCATTGCATCGACTGTACACAACAAATATGTACCTAATGTATTATATACAGCTCATAAGCTAACATGGCGACGCGTTCGATTAAGGAACATATAGAATAAATAAATATAGCATAAAGATGCATATGTTTATTAGCACCACATGAGACAGTTTTTAATAACTATAGCATCTTGTTCAGCCAGACTATCTATGTACCACAGAATGGTCACCAAAAGTACATTTATTAGTAAGTGAGCACTAGGCATGTTAATATGTGTTGCCTAATCTAAAGCCTTACCACAGCAGTGAGAGCCAAAAGTTGAAATGATTTTTTCATTTTTTTAATAAACATGCCACCCTTCTGAAAAGGCATACCTGCACACTTGATGATTGTCTTTCACAATACATGAAGCATGAACATGGCATTGCAAGCATCTCCACGCAGACATAGTAGAGCGCTCCGCTGACACGTTACAAACCCCCAGGCGCGCAGTGTGCTGGTGAGCGAGCCAAACAAACACAAGCAGCTTATTAGAGGGTTGGGTTGCTCCCTTGAGATGTACCTGTGTTCTTTTCGGAAGGCGTGAACGCTCTCCACTCAGGGACAATACATTGAACCAGGTGTGGCTTCTCTGACAAATGAATTCTGTATAAAGAAGAAAGTAGTTGCTGCTACCTGGATAGCTGCGAGGCTTGTAGTGAGACTAAATGACTCACGCTTTAAACATCAATGCAGTCGTTTTTCAACCCTGGGATTTGAACACCGGTTTGCAAGAAAGGAGCCGGCGTCTGCTGAAATATGGTCATCAAGTCATTGAACTGCCGTCTGACAGCCATTCTAAACTTGGTGAATATGAACATTTTGTTATTAAATATGGATAAATGACAGACACAGAAAGGTTGGTATCATTAGTGTTGTGCACAAAGTTGGACTTTTATCCTCAGTTCAGATGCACAGCCAGAGTGTGAGATGATTTGTCAGCTGCTGATGCCTATTGGTTATTGAGACTATTGAGACTATTTGAGGACTATTTTCCTTTCCAGCTGGCGACACTGATCGACTGCTTCTGTGGAGGCTCATTCTTTTCCGTCCTGCAGAATCGAATAAAGATGTTCTGAAGAGAAGAGACTGCTCATCTTTTTCAAGCAGCTGTGTATCAGCACTGTTCCCTGTGTTGATCATGTGTGGAGGTTGGATCATGTTAAAACACTTATCTGCAGTTCAGATCATTTAAAAGACGTTTTTTTACACGTCAACATTCCATCCATCTTTTCTCAGCAACTCTCTACCAATGAGCCAGACTTACAGCCCTCATGAGTATAATCCAGGGAGCTATCTTGTTCTCACACACCTTCCACGCTCTGACACGGGAGAGAGGGAATCTGGGAGGATTAAGATGCAAGAGGAGTTTCTTAATCTTTGTATTAACAGCAGCAGATAAATCAAACTGTCTTGAACCCACTGCTGTTGGGCAAACGTCTGTAGGTTGGCGAGAGGCATTACTTTGAATTCATCACTTACGGTTAATAGTCAATAGTCATGGTTATTGTCTCCTTGTAGCTGGAACAGTCCAATCCACCTGTCAAGTCTGCAGTGTCCTGTAACCGATTCTCGCGTTCCTAAATGAGAACCATGGTCTCAGATGCGGAGACACTATACGCTTGCTTCTTTGCTCTTCCTCTTAGCTCTGGTTGCAGTGTCACAGAGGGCGAATGAAGATACTATGTTTGCTCAACAATATACGTTCTCATTGTGATTTCCAGCTGCTCGATTCTCAAAAAAATAACTTGCCATGTTGTTAGTCATTACTAAAATATGTTTGGATTTAATTTCCTGTAAGATGCATTGAGGTGGTATCAGACAAGTCCCGGGTTACTACAGAACACTGTACAGAGAACAGACTCCTGTCAAACATCACCATACGTGTGTTATTCCTAATATCAGTACAAAGTACCAGGAGAGAAAAGTGCCCTAGTGCCCTGCTTATGCATACATATTAATGACTATACATTCAAATATAATAATACATTTATAAGTAGTAACATTATTCTCATAATATATCATGACTCTATTCTCAAAATGTAACTAAATTTAATCCGATAATGTAAAAAAAAAAGTTGTCCCATTAAGATGTGCATGGCTTGACCCATAGTGGTGCCCATGTATCCGTCCCTTTTCCCTGCATGAGGAAAGAACGCCCTCTGTAGCCCTTCTTTTTCTTCATTCTTAAATTCTGGAGAGTAAAAAGTTGCTCTCTCATCACTTCCTCCCAAAAGTATTTTAAGGTCATTTGAGTTGATGTGAGAACTGGCCCCTCCCACTCCCACTAGTGCTGCAGAGAGAGGTGGTTCAGCAGCTACTCCAACCTCCAGCCTCCGACAGGTGTTTGAGGAATGCTCTTCACCTTCAGCCAGTACTGATTCATTTCCTTAGGATATTTTTGGATTGTCAAAAAATAACACACTACATGGCCTTGTGATCCGGTTCGATATTTCAAACTGGCTCACACTACTGTGTGCTAAACTAGGTTCATCTGTTTTGTGCGATGTGTCCTCTGTTTTTCTGGCTTGAGTACCAGCCCTTCAAACTGTCACGTGTCTGGTTCCAGACAGCTTTAAACTGTCAGGGAGAAGGGCGACTGCACTGTGCTGGAAGAGCCGGAACCATTAAAGCATATTGAACTGGAAAACTCACATACATTGTAAAAGCTAAAGGGGAAGACATTTCACAGCTGTGGAAGCTGTGTATGGAACTCATGAAAGGAAATAGGTCAGGAAAACACTCAATAGTTGGTTGAAATTGTTACATAATGATGTAAATATATATATATATACACGTGTGTGTGTGTGAGTGTGAGTGTATACACTATTTATGTTTGTTTATTCTGCCTGCTCTTGTTTTTTTAGCTTCCAACTGTTGGAATGTGTATTTAAGTTGTGTTTTGTGTGATTTCGGAGCAGATTTGGAAAAGATGCCCGGCAAGTCGTTGGCACTCGACTTTGCGCTTGACAGTGTAACATGAGGTAAGTGAGGCAACACTTTTTTTGGTGGGGAACTGATAGAGGCAGAGGTAAAACAGAGATAAAGAAGAGGAAGTGGGGCGCTGCTATCTGTTGAACCCATTTGCTCCTGTTTTTGTCTTGTGTGCTGAATTAAATTAAACACCTTGAGGCCTAGACTTAACACTTCCTTCACCTCTCACAAAACCCCTCACATCATTTGGAGAAGCAGCTGCTCTAATTCAAGCTTCTGTTGGATTCAGACGCTGTGTGGTTGTCTCGAAACTTCCACTGCGTCGATTCTCAAGCTCCAAACTAACATGCTCGATGGCAGAATAGGTCTCAAACAAGATCCCTGTCAGATGCACGATTCAGCTTCCCAATAGTTTTGTGGATAACAAGTCAGGGCTGTGTGTCGGACACTGTACTTAGTAATACAGAGGCACCACAGGGAACAGTTCTGTCTCCATTCCTCTTCACCATTTACACTACAGACATCAGCTATCGGTCGGAGACTTGCCACCTTCAGAAGTTCTCTGATGACTCTGCCATAGTTGGATGTATCAGCAAGGGTGAGGAGACTGAGTACAGGGCTATGGTGGAGGACATGTAGCTTGGTGTGAGCTGAACCATCTGCAGCTCAATGTCGCAAAGGAACTGGTGGTGGACCTACGGAGGACCAAGTCTCTGGTGACCCCCGTTTCCATCCAGGGGGTCAATGTGGATATGGTCAAGGACCATCAATATCTCGGGGTCCTCATAGACAATAAACTGGACTGGGCTCGGAACACCCATGCCCTTTACAAAAAAGGACAGAGTCGTCTCTACTTCTTGAGGAAGCTCAGGTCCTTCAACGTCTGCGGGACAATGCTGAGGATGTTTTATGAGTCGGTGGTGTCCAGTGCAATTCTGTTCGCTGTGGTTTGCTGGGGCAGCAAATTAACGGTGGCGGACATTAATAGACCCGACAGACTCGTCCGCAAATCTGGTGATGTGGTGGGGGTGAAACTGGACTCCTTGGAGACGGTTATGGAGAGAAGGATGCTCCTGAAACTAAGGAGTATCCTGGACAACATCACCCACCCCCTCCATCCACTCCTGGTCCAATACAGTAGCACATGGACCAACAGACTGAGACTACCCATCTCAAAGCCTGAGCACCACAGGAGGTCCTTTCTTCCTGTGGCAATAAAACTGTACAATTCATCCCTGAAAAAATTTCAGTGAAGGATTCTTTGGCACGGTATTCTGTTCACTCTGTCCTTGAATCTGCTTTTTCTTGCACATTGTTTCTAAGCTCTTTTGTATAGCTTTTTGCACTTCATAATATTATTTCTTTCTATTTTATCGTGATATGTTGGGTACAGAGCATGTTACGAACATAATTTCCCTTGAGATAAAGAAAGTTTTGTGATTCTAATTCTGATTCTGAAGTCAATATGCTCATGAGAATAATGATGGTGTTATTATTATTATTATTATTATTGCTGTAGTTGTTGTTGTTGTTAGTATTTCTGTTTATTTATTTAATATTTTAATAAATCATGTTGACCAGTCATATGCTTTCCAGGCTAAATATGATGCAAGAATAGAATTTCGGCAAGCTTTAGTTTTGTCACTGTTGTGTGAGCACACGTGGAGCAGAAGGTCTGCGCGACCATCCGCAGAAGCACACATGTATCGATCGTAATGCCTACAGGTCATTGATCACTGCTACTTGAACCCTTTGACCGTTGTCACGAAGACCTTCCGTCTGGTTCCACCTCCATCCCTGTGGCTACTTCTGTCTTCCGCCGACTCTTGGGTCGATCTGGTCCAATGAATTTCCCACACTGTTGTGCGATCAGTACAGAGAAGACCCACTGCTACAAATGAGGTTATAGACTGTGAGAGGCGAGTTCTTTCAGCCATAGATATCAAAGATTCTGATGCCATGAAACCCAACCTAGATTGGAAATAATGAGGAATAATTCATGGAAAACATTCTTAAAAAGGTGGTAGATTTAGAGGAGGACAGAGATGTGGGGGATTAGATGAGGAGGGAGAGCGCAGGATCTATTATATTAGTTAAAGTAAAGCATATGCTCATTTTTAACCTGCCGATTCTGTCTGCAGTTAATTGGCTGCTGTGCTTTTATGAGAGCAACAGGACATAAACATCCATCCAGGCCTGTCTAGACTCCAACGGCCTTTTAAAACTGGAATCAATAAAGCGGCTGTCTGATCAACACACTGCATCTGAGGATGTGGAGACAGAAGAGAAGTCACAAACTTGGAGCTTGGACTGTGGCGTGACACTGAGGCTGCACCTTCGTGCGTCCAGTTGTAAAATTATTAGTGGAAAACAGAGTGACCGACAGGCAAATGTTTTTCCTGGGGTAATCATTCATTCCTGCCATTTAAAAATGTCTTTGCAAATGTGTTTATCGCACCTGTACTTAAAGGTTATCAAAGGTGATCATGTAAATCGCAATTTGGTTTGTCTCTGTTGTAAAGTAAGGTTCAATGTTGGCGGCTAATTGATCAGCTGAGGCAGCAGATAAGGCATGTGGCCATGTTCCTGGCGATGTTTACTGTCGCTCAGCACGTCCGTCATAAACCTGGAATTCTTGTGACCAGTTATAAATCTGAGTTTATTGACGAGTGAGAGGCTTGTTTAGCAAGAAGAATGTGAACCTTTCGTCTATAATCGCATGAGAGTGGCACGTCATGTTTGTAAAATCTGTCCTTGGATACTATAGAAAGACCTAGGCCTTATTCACAAGTGTGGGAGAACACAAGAGTGCGTTTCTGTTTGTGTGTGTGTGTTCTATTAATAGGAGTCCTCTGGTAGCTGACTGTGCATAAACTCAGCTTCCCAGGCAGGCGACCACATTATGACCCATCAGATTTTTTTTTTGCTCTGCCATCTGTGTTTAGATTCCACCATAAATCACATGAGCACAGCAATGGAAATGACTTTTTATATAACACATGAGCCTGGGTCACTAGTTCACACGCTGTCAATGTGGTAATTGCTTTTTCGGAACTGAAGGCGTGTTGAAAAGTTGTGGTGTAACCATCACAAAGAGAAAAGACAGTGTGTATTTATAATTGCTCCTTTAGGAATCCACTCATGATTCATGATTCTGATGCTAATGTTGGTGTTGTTTTATGTCTCACTGTCTCATTACATGGGTTTGTTCATGCAAATATTCAATTAAAAACACAAGTAAAATAATTTAATAACAATCTTAATATCAGATGTGTGGTTTACAAATCATTATCTCAAATCTGATCAATTTATCATCATCTTCTAACCACATATTTACACATATTTTGAATACATAGAAACGCAAAAAAAGGAATAAATAAATTATTGTTCTTAGACGAACATGAACCATGTCTAACTAGTAGTTTACAGAATTTTCTCTCTATGTCACTCCCTTTGAAATTGTAAATATTTCATATAGTTTTTTGCCTTTGCTGGACCAAACGACTCCAAAATCTCGGATGATCTAAGATTGTCTTTGTTCTGCATTTGAAACGGAGGTCTGTAGTTGGAGAGAGGATTGACCAAACGTGTGTCACTGTTCTAGTTGTGCAACATGTGTGGCGAGGGTGTGGCGCTTTTGCCCGGTGCGGAACAGCTGACTGCGCTGTCGCGCACACACCCACTCGCCACAAGTGTCTGTCATCCAGCTCTGCCTCTCCTCCACTCGCCTCCTCCCCTCAGCTGCAGACAGTGGAGTACTACATGCTCCAGTTGACAGCTCCCGCTGACTCAGCGCATTCCACATTATTACTACTTCAGATGGTGCTGGCCAGGAGCGCTCTGATTGGCTGTGGGACTCGCGCACTCACAGCCAATCAGGATTCAGAGAACGGAGCACGTGCTTTCTAAGGGACGCGCTAAGTAAGAGCTAGCTCCCTCTGCTGGCAGATAATGTATCAATGTTGCCAATAAAAACTGTAAAAAAAATGCATCTTCTCTTTAATGGCGCTAGGTGGCGATAAGGCCACAACAGACAACCTGTAGCCATCTGGTAACATCTGACAAGAACAGTGAAATTTCATTGTTGTATCCATTTGGAACCTGCAACCATCTGTCCCTCTGATGATCGTGAAAATGCAGATCAAAATATTGTTTACTATAATGTACCACAAGCAGAACACTTCACCAACTGAAGTAAAATTGTCTATACACTCGACCACAGTCCGTTCCAGAAGGCCGTTTGAGAAGCCAATTGTTCAAAATCGGAATCCATTTTTCCCATTAAAATTAATGGAAAAAGAAATAATGCGTTCCAAGCCTTAAAATAGGCTTTTGTAGGAGTGAATGTAGAGTGTCTGCTGCAGGTGCGCTGTTCCTCTATGTGTGTGGCCGCTGCATGTGGGAGGGGTTGCCGAGTGAGTGACGTCTCTCCAGAAGGGAAGAGGTGCCCGGTGCGTGTCCAGCTCTGAATGTGCGCTTCTGTGCAGTTTGGCTGTGACAAAGTCATAAACCAAGTAACGCTCTGTCCCAGACTCGCCTCATCCCTGTCCCAGCTCCAGCGCGCTCCAGCCTCAGAGGTGTGGAGAGCGAGCACCACCCCTGTGACACTCTACCACGGTCCAGTGCGGAGACAGGAAAGGTTTTACACCTCCATATGACGAAAAAACAGTCAGTAAATGTAGCTAACGGGACACGTCTGAATACAGAGGCTGCGTTATACACAATAACAAAGCGCATCGTGGGTCAGCTGATCGGTCCGCGCACGTTATGTTTTTTCCGGCTTTTTTCGGGGGCGTTCGAGTTCTGGATTTTCTTTCAAAATCAGAAGCCAAAACATCGTGAAATTTTTGTTCGAACTCCGATTTGTTTGAAGTCCAGGACATTCGAAAACCGAGGTACCACGATATTAAATTGGGTCAACTTTGGTTTTGACAATTTTTATTTTGCCTGTGAATCACAAATCTGACAGTGTCTTGCTCCAAGGCTCTTAAAATTGATTGTAACTCCACGGCGAGAGCAGCGTTGGGTCACATGCTTGCCTTACGCTTGTGCACCTCCACGGACTTACGACAGAGGACCTAAATATTACAAAAAATATATGCATAAAGATGAATGTTTTGGAAAATATACACATGAAATGAATCAACAGCCTGCCTTTAAAAAAAATCAGCATCAACCTGGATGAAGATTTGAGGATCCAGGTGTAATGATTTTAGGGTTCATATTAGGGTGTGTGTTCTTGAACATAATCTCGTAGGACTTTGTTTCATTTTCAAACCCAAGCGTTCTCCACAGCTTAAATGCCAACGCTAAACAGCAGTTTAAATTGGGATTGGTCTGAGAAGTTGCTCAGTTTGCTCTGTTATCTCTGTAAAGAGTGAGTGTCCTTGTGTGCCTGCGACACATTGAGCACACAGAGGAAGGCGAACTGAGCGGGGCATCTCTTGTATAATAACTCAGAGCTTTAGTGAGGCTGGATGAATTTTAATGGACTTCTGCAGGGTACTCCTTCGCCTCTGGTCCCTCAGCTCAGAGATCAGAGAGAATTTTCAAGCTCGGTGTCCCTCAGATTCCTACACTTCCACTTGTTTCCTCTCTTGTTTCCATTCTCCTCTCACTCGCTCGCTCTCACTTGCTTTTCTAATTTCGCCCCACTATTTATCACCCTGCGCTTCCTCGTGGGCTTTTCTATGTATGTGTGTGTGTCACGTAATCCCACCCTGTGTCTCACACGTTTCTCTCCTGGTGAAATTTGTATTAAAACCACTTGAGGCATAATTACGGCTAAGCTTCTCTCTCTGGCTTGGCACAGTGAACCGCTCTTGACTCTCAGCACACAGAGAGAGTTGAAGGACAAAATGAATGAAGAACTTTGGTGCACCAAATATTTTTTGTTTCCTGTGTGCCTTCATGCACAGAAATTATACAGTGAAAAGCTCATTTTCCTATTGCCTGAGAGCTGAATCAGGGCTTTAAAGGATTCTCTTTTAAACTTCCCATCCAGCTCTCTAAGATCAAAATTTATGTAATGCATCTATAATTCACAAGTTACATTTGAATATGCTCCTCTGCACACAGCACAGTAAAAGTGCAAGCTGAAAGATTTTCAGGAAGTTCAGGACTATAGTTGTGTCTTTCACAAAGAGTGATGTATATTTACCAGCTTATGGTCTTACATAACTATGTTTATAACAGAAAAACTGACCTTTTCTTTGTGGCTTTCTGGCATCTATCAAATACTTTGGTCTTAGTAAGGAGTCCTGTTTCAGCATCTGTCACTTAATTGTTATTTGGCTTTTTTTAACCTATTGTTGTGAGCACCGTGCTGTGTGCATCACTCTCTTGGAATCTAAAATGTTTGTGAAAAATAACATATCAAACATCCGAGTTGCTACGTAATAAAACCTTGTTCATCATCTTCATCTGTTACAGCTACTGCATTTTACAGAAATGCAGTGGCTGTGGCAGTAGGAGTAGGAGTGTTAACAGTAATTACAGTATATTAGTAGCACTATTTAAAGCAGCTATATGAGTCGTAGTAGTAGCAGGTGTAACAGTGGAAATGTTAATAATTGTAGTATCAGCAGTAGTCATAGTAGTAGTACAGTTAAAGTCGCAATGTTAATAATAGCAGTAGGAGCAGTTGTTGTTGTCAAAATAATGTAGTAGTAAAAGATGAAGTTGTACCTCTATTGTAGTAGTAGCAATATCACGGTAATTCTGTTATTTATATAATGGTACCATAAGTAATTTTGCTGTAGTAGTAGTAGTTGTCATAGCAGCAGTAGTAGTATCAGTACATATTTGTAATTTTGCAGTAATAGTACTGATAGTACTGCTATTGCAGTAGTAGTTCTAATTGTAGCTGTTTCCGCAGTAGTAGTTGTAGTAGCAGTAGTATCAGTGTTCAGTAGTGGTGGGACAGTAATAGTACTTGTGCTAGTAGTAGTTGTTGCTGTAATAATAGTACTTGTAACAGTAGAGCCAACAGATTAACAAGTGTTTCGATCACAGCCCTCCACAAAGTGTCTGAATATCAGGGGAAACCCAGCACTTATGCAAGGATGTTCAATGTGGACTTCACTTCTGTTTTCAATCCACGCAGACGGCTGATAAAAAGTAGAAAAGTAGGTTCACTGAAGAAAGACTTCTGTGCTTCTACAGATGTTGTCCTCGACAGATCTGATACAGGAACTGGTAGTAGGACTAGTAGTAGTGTTACAGTCACAGCTGGTGTTGAATACCAGCATAACATCTCTGTCCTTACTTTCACATTATTCGCTCACACATTCTTTAAAATCAAATACATCAAGAAGCACAATTTATGCCCAGTCCCAGTACTAAAGTAACAAGATATTTCAGAGGGATCATGAGTGCTGTCGTGTCTTCGGCCATCGCATCATCAATCTCCTGCCAGATTACAGGGCCCCACCGTTTTTAGCACATTTCTTTATTTAGCAACCAGATTTTTGAACCAGGAAGTCGTCTGCACTTCACAGTCACTGCAGCTGGAGAGGAGGGAAAACAAACCATCCCAACACTAAAACAGAAGGGAGCAAAAGACGATAAGGCTGGCACTGATTGAATTCTTCGTGTCCCTCACCACTGTGAACGTTGGGAGCGAAAACGCTGGCTGAGAGGCTGGTGATAATCATTAATTCATAAGGATTAATGGCTGCTATTTAAAACCCCACCATTCTGAGGAGGGCTCAACCAAACTCCTGTCCCTCCACCGGGACCAGAAGACAAAACGTGCCGCTGGCAAATCCTACTTCAATGTGTCTCCGATGGATTCACACTACAGCAACGGCCTGATGGAGGAAACCCAAAGTTAGAAACACGCCCACTTTCATTTGTCCTCACAGACCGCAGCATAAAGCTGCACAAGGTCAACTTCAATGTGCGCCGTCAGGGTGTCGGTGCAAACCCTTGCAGGCGCCAACAACAGACACATATGATGTGATGGATACATTTTACTTTTCTTGCCACAACCTTTGCAGATTTGATAGGAGTCATCTGTATGAGTGATCCTTAAACACAGTCATAATGTTATGACTGAACAACAATAAAAATAGATGATGTATAATCCCACTTTTTAATCCGTTTTTATTTTATTTTATTTTATTTTATTTTATTTTATTTTATTTTATTTTATTTTAAGAAACTGTCATATCCCTATGCACCACTAGAGGACAGCAGAGTTCGATAGTCACAAAGACTCACATTCATAGTTCAATTGTTCTGCAGAATGTTCATTTGTTCGGTCAAATAGGTCCCACTTTCCAACGGTGAAGCAGTTTGTTTTGTCATTGTTCCTCCACACTCCTCTAATTATGCGTCTCTTCAGTGCCACGCTCGTGTTGGAATGAACATTTTTTGCTGAGTGGGCTCAACCTCGGTCGAAGCTGTTAACGCTGCCAGTTCTGAATGATTCTGGTGAATGGAGTTAGTGAAGCGGAACCCACCACCTCAGAGTCCAGGGAAATGCAGACCAAGGTCTGGCCTGGTCCCATACGCAACCAGACCAGGTCATGAATATAGATGGACACACACACAAAAAATGGTTTGAAGTATTATTTTCTGGTGTTTCCTCAGTTCACCTCAAGTACTACATGACACAAAAGCATGTTTCCTCCCACGAAAGGACCACATTTGTAACAAAGGTGTGGGGGGGGGTTGATGTGTCTGAAGAGGAGGTGTGCAACATCTCCAGACGAACCAAGGCCACAATGAACACCTCGGAAGACACCACACCTCAATGTCCTTGGTGCACTCTCAAAGATGAGGACAGTGGCTAGAAAAAGCAGGATCTGGAATGCATGCATCCAAGGAGTGTCTGGTGTGGAGATGTCAGAGACAAAGTTAGGCAGGCCAGAATCCGAGGTAGGAGAGGACATGTTGGATGTAGCATGCATGAATCGCTGAGTCTGAGGAGGACGACCAAGCCACATCAAGGTGGAGGAGGTAGCAAGCCGTGATCGGAAAGGCTGGGGAAAAAACAGAAAATTCCTCAGTGTGTTCCCTTTGGTGCATGTTGTTTGAAGAATTTGGAGAATGCAAAGACCCTGGGACAAGCAGTGGGGGACACCGCTGCCTCACTCTCATACCAACTCTCTGCTTCAGACAAGCTAATCCATGAAAACCCGGATTGAAAGCCGTTCCAGTTGTCCTTGGTAGTGAGCCGCACTTCACAATAGAGGTTGACCTAAAACAAAATGTTAGCCCGAGAGTCTGAGGCCATGGTTCTCAGCAAGGCGGGAATGAACTCTGAAGTAGTCTAACTTCAAAGCCACGATGGTTTTGAAGTTAGAAGTGAACCCAACACTATAGGCCAGAATTGATTTGATCCATTTAATCCACTACCTTTTGTAGCATATGAAATATTAGTTGAGTCAAATTCAAACAGGCTGATTAGACCAGCTGGTGGCAGTGCTGTTCCAGAACTCACCTGCGCAACACTTGGTTAACAAAGAAGACAGCAGAGTTTGTGCTGTGGCTCCAGTCTCAACAAAGAGTGACGGAACATTTGTGTGGTTAACCTGAAGACCAATGTGCTTCAATAGCATGTTCCTTGTCCCACTGAACATGAACATTTCCCGAACATTTTAGTGTAACGGTCCATCTGTTTCAGAGTTCCTTAGCTAACACACAAACACATAACTTCCATATGTCAACAGCATTTTGCTACTCAGGCTTTTGCTAGCTAAGCACACACTTCTGACCGTTGCTCTGGGCAACAGTCGCACAAATGCCACTGACCATCTTATTATCTGAAAACTGTCACAGACTATCACCTTTCTTTTCCTGCTCTACTTGTTCAATATGGACACAAACTCATCCCCTTCTTTTATGGTTGTTTGCAGTACCATTTAGCCCATTGTGTTGTCAGTAATATTAGTATGAATACAAATACGGTGGTAGGAAAAAGTTTCTGGACACCACATGCATGTGTTACTGGAAGAACTACTAAATATTCATTTGATGATCCGATGGATTTTTTTTTTTTTTTTATACATTTTTTTAACACATTGTCTGTCGTTTGTTGACTTTAATACCGACAATGTCAGAACTGACTGAAAACTGTCATGAATATAGTTTTGTTCGTTCTTCTTCTAAACAATAAACATTGCATTTATTGAAATACAAAAAATCTTTTAAGGGCCTGAAAACGTTTTCTTCTGCACCTATATAAAATACACAGCCAGAAAAAAAGTGAGTGACATATAATAATCGGGTGAACACTGACTTCAGTTTACTTAACGAACAAATTATGCAACTGGAACACACCAGACATCAATCAATATTTGTTTTGCAGTGTCTGATGGGACTCCAGCAGTCGTTGGAATCTCAGTTTACTTAGCACAGATAACGCCAGTGGTCCGAGTCAGCACTTAACCCCTTACACTCACTACAGCACCGGTGGAGACCGTCCTGCTGGGAGCACAGTTCAGGCCACTACAGCGCTGGGAGCTGACGCGGCGCCTGGTACAACCAAGCACCGATTTAAGCTCCGGGAATTAAACACGGTGGCCGTCAAGAATGTGGGTTAAAGGCTGCTTTGGAAACCAGTGAACAAAGAAACGGTCAGGCGTCCTGAGATTGTGGGGAACGGGGTCGATGCATGGCCGAGTGTGGGGCAAGAGTCATGCGATTTCATTTAATCAGGTTCATGCTGGTTTTAATCTACACTGAGAACAAAACATTGTTCTTCTATGTGGTGCTGGTTTGTTTTGCTCTCACCCACTGCAAATGCTTGAAGAGATACGCTTCCTCGAGAAATGCAAAAAGTCTCCAGAGGCCAAAATAATTCTTGGGAATTGGTGCTTAGAATGGGCTTCTGGGAATTTATTCTTGGACCTGTGTCGAGTGTCTATGAAGGTCTGAGACCGGGACTTCCCTCCCAAAAGGTTTGGCTTTCCAGCACTAGATACTGTATATCTGTCAGAGCTCATGCACTCAACCCCTCCTCAGATAATCCGAAGTAATGAGTCCAGCCACACTTATGATGAACACCAAAGACAAATGATTTGATGCAACAGCAGGGGAAGCAGTGGTTACCTTCAACTCAACCTCCATGCTTTGTCCTGAAGGCGACAGAGTGGGAACTAATTTAGTGAATTACCTCTGCCTCCCTGGAGCCCTGACAGGAACACCCAAGGGGAGACCATGCCATCGCCCTTTCACCCAATTCTTTTTATTTCCCGAGCCTGCGATGGATCGCCCCTCCAATGCCCGGAGAGTTTCATTCAAACCTCCCCAAAAACTCAAGGCCATTTCAACCTCTTATGAATGTCTGAGACTCCCTGGTGAGTCTGTTTTTTCCAGCAGTGGAGTTCACGATGAGGCGGAGTCGACACTGACCAGCAGAAAGAGCTTGTTTGTTTAATGTGCAGCTGTGCGTCGCCGGGAAAACAGAAAAGGAGTCTCCTGGTGCGATTCACACGGGCGTCATCTCAGACAGCTGTAGACCCCAAGACCCAGAAATATGGTGATACACCTTTGAACACAAAACTAGGCGGCTCTCTTTGTGTAGGGAAATGTGCGTCTATACGCAGCGTTTGCTGGGACGACCTCCAATGAGAGATGTTTTTCTAGTACATTTCTGTTCATGGCAAGGGTTTTGTTTGTTTCTGCTTGACACATTTTATATTTCCATTTATTTTGAGGAAGCGTGAGATCAAGTGTGAATGAATTCAAATTGTCTCCTTTGGCAACAAAATACAATACTGTACACAGGCAAACACAAGGTACAAAAGTAGTGTGAGACTGAGGACTCCAGTCATGTGTGTCCATGTTTCACCCAAGAGACAATTCTTTGACATCCCACTACACAACCTTGGCGACCAATATCCCTTGCAAATGTGTCCGTGAAGGTGGAAGATGTTAAGGTTACCTGAAATGGTGGAAAGATCTCATTATTTCAGCTCACTCAAAAACACCTACGGTGACAAGGCCTCAAGTTTTTTTTTTGTTTTTTTTTTTGAAAAAACATTTGCAGTTAAATATTTGATTGCACTTTGGATTAGGGAACATTTATCCCCATTAATAAACTACTTATTCATACACATTTAAAACGATGTATTAGCCTGTAATTAATCATTATAAAGTAATGATTAGTGACATGTTAAGCCTGATTATATTTTACCCTGAAATGCTCAAAACTTCGGTCTGAAAAACACCATAGTTACGGATTATTAACTGTAAAAATATCAAGCCATCTCTTTATAATTGTATTAGAATTAAAACGCAATATGTTCACAAATCTTAAGTGTGTGCAAATATTTAAGGTTCCATAGTATTATTCAAACTCTTCCAATAAAATGTACAGGTTTAGTCATGCTGTCACCCTGGCCACGCCTCCTTCGTCATGACTGGCCAAATGCAGGACTTTCCTTAGTCCAGCAGAGATGGATGCGAATGGAGTTGTGAGCAGTACTTTTACGTGTGAAATGCCAGCCGTTTCAAACAATCTTCCTGTCGCTGATCAAATGCTTCCATGCATTTTTAAAGGCCTTGTTCACATTTAAATAGACTGATTTAACGTTGTTAAAAAATCTACATGGCTCAACTGAGACAGTTGGTTTTCAGAAATGGATATTTGTTAAATATATTTGTGAACAAGCTAAGCACCAGAAAAGGTCTGTTTCTCGTATACAGGTGTTTAAAATCATTTTGCAACACATGAGGTGCTGCTGTTATGATAAATCTCTCTGCAGTCCGACTCAGGCCGGGTCGTCGTCTGCTCCCGAACGTTCCGTTAAAAAGCAACTTGATGAAAGGTCATTCCTTGACTAATGGCCAGTATTTTCCTCCCACTGTACTGGGCTGTTGTTATCGCTACAGTGCATTGTGGGGAAGTGCCTGGTGCTTGTTGAGCCAAGTTTCTGTTTGGTCCATTGTTTACCAGACCAGAGTTTCCTTTGTCTTGTTGAATTCAGTCTGTGTGAGCGACTGTAAGTGATCAAACTGTAAATGCATTTTTTACGACACTGGTGGAGCGTATCTTATTTTTAGTAACAGTAAACAGGATTTCACTGTTTCACTGTGTGTATTACATTAGTTCTCTGCTGAGACCACGGTGTCAGAGTTATGGGTGCTGATTGTCTGTATTGGCACTGTCATTTAGGTGCAGACCCACTGGGCATTGAAGGACAAAAGACATGAAAAGTCTTACCAACTATTTGATCCACACACGGTCTTTTAAAAGTTTCTATGAAGCCGTCGGAATGGAAATGAGCTCTGGCAGAAGGTGCAGACTCTCCATCACATCAGGGTTGTGTTCACCAGTGTTGGAAGGACTGAAGGTCTTGAGCTCTCCAGTCAAGCCAGTTGGTCCTCCATGTAGAGATTTTCAACATTCAACTGGGAGGCGGTATCAGCGCAGTCCTGGCTCATGTTGGTAGGATTAGGTCTATCAGCTCTATCTGAGAGCCCTGATAGTCCTGGGCCTCTCCCATCTTGGATAAGAAGAGGAATGAGAATGGATGAGTTGTCTGATTTCACCGTCTTAGGTGTAGCAAGTGCCTCTTTGAATAATGAAAGTGTGTGGGGAGAAAAAGCCTTAAGGCCCATGGATATATTGGTGAACAGCAATACCAATGTGAAGAACACTTGGAAGCATGTGATCATTGCGGAAACATTGCTTGAACCTACAGGCAGGAAGAACATATGACCTTATGACCTCTACTGCTTCACTTATATCACAGCTCACTGAGGTTATTTCCATGTGTGTGTTTCACAAAACAAGTCGTGGTGTGTTGTGAAGTCACCAAGTTCCTTTTGAAGCAGAGGTATGAAGGCCGAACAGAGCGTCTATACAGTCCAACTTCCCGTTAGACACAGAGAACATTCAGCCCTCAGACAGATTACACATCGCGTCTCACCACACAGAAGTCGTAGGAGTGGATTTTTGCCGCAGGACTGTGTTTTGCTGACCAATGTAGCTAATTACCAGCAGGGACAGAATAAACATCTCTGTTAGCGAAAAACATTTTGGGCATTTTCCTGAGGGAGGAGCTGCTTTTGTGTGCGCTGGTCTTTCTATAGATTCACTTTAAAGACTTCCATCATCCTTCCTCTGAGCCATACAGTCAACCCTGTTTCATCCTGACAGGAACTCCTGCAGCGTTCCCTTCAAACGGGCCCAAGACCTTCAATTCTTCTTCAACAAACATGCATCAAAGTCTCTATAGCCTCAGCTGTTTCTATTGTCGGTCTCTTATTTTTATTTTTTTTCATTCACCTCCTCCAAACATGCATGTCTGAAGCATCCCAGACGCGACTCTTGGGGTGTTTTAGGGCGATAAAGAGCGGCATGACTGTTTGAGGCATTGCATCATGTTCAAACAGTTGATGGAGAGGTCACATTCGGACACATGGTATTCTGAGGTCCAGGGGTCACAACTTTGACTGATAAACATGGAAAAAGTACAAAGAGAGAAATGGTACAGCATTCAATTTGCACTGTTTTAGTATTTACCAGTGCATTTCCCCCCAACACCACATCATGCACATCAAGTAATCAAAACGCTTTAAAATAGAAATGCACATTTTAAATGCGTTAACACTGCAACTAAGGACTATTGTGTGCTATTTATAAAAAACATTCTATACTCTAGTACAATGTTGAGGACAAAAAAAGGAAGTGTGTCAACACTAGGACTCCGGTGGAGTTTTCCAGATGTTATTTGAAGGATGTGAACTGATACTTTGGAACCACATGACAAACTGTCTTAAAACAAAGCAGCAGAGAATGTCAACACGACTCCCTGTCAGTCAGGAAGTGGAAAACTTCATCGCAGCAAGGGAGAGACCTCAGAGAAGGCTGCAAAGTGGGTCGATACATGAGACTTGCTTTGGAAAGACAGAGCGGTCGTACAAGATACCATGCTCTATCACTGACCTTTGTTGCACTGACCCTCGTTCTGCTGACATTGCTTTGGACGTCCACCTACGTTCTACTGTTGAGCTTGTTTATTCCCACTTACATAACCCCTTGACAAGCATTGATTGTTAAAAAGCAAAATTACAAGTAACAACATCAACATTCAAGAAGGTCTAGGGACATTGATGCAGCTCAGATGATGCGTGAATGTGTTTAGGTGCTTCGGGAGGATGGGTTGCAATGCTCCCTATTGAGGGCCGTTGAATCTCGGAGCGGGAATTGCATCCGGATCCTTTGGTGATGTCAGATGTGTTTCTGGTGAGGGTTGGTCTCCACCAGGATTGTGCTTTGTCTCCAATCCTGTTTTTGGTTTACATGGACAGGATTTCATGGCACAGTTCTGGTGGGGAGAGTTTATGGTTTTGTGGCCTACGGATCAACTGCTATTTGCAGATGATTTTGGTTCTCATTGCTTCATCATGGTATGACCTTCAACTCTGAGTGTGAAGTGGCTGGGATGAGGATCAGCACCTCTAAGTCCGAGGCTGTGGTTCTCAACCGGAAAAGGATGGACTGTTCTCTCTGAGTGAGGAATAAGTTCCTGCCGCAAGTGTATCTTGTTCTCTATCTTGTTCTCGTATCCAAGATGTCCCTGAACAGAGGTGCAGCTCCACCCGGTCTCCTGCTGTTGTCCAAACACAGTGTTGGAGATCCCTGCTGAAGACAAGTACCACACCTGTAAATCTATCTTCTACATCTGTTTTGTCATCACGCTCACCCGATAATTTGTGATTTAAAGTTTTGCTATTTGAAAGTCACACGTTGTTCTGCACATTTGTAGTTGTGGGCCAAATGTTACATGAGAAACTTAGGTCTCGTGTGTTTCAAGAGTAAAGAGCCTCTCTCTGATGGACGTCTGGTCCAAGGGGCGGAAAAGATTTTTACAAATATGCCGAGTCGGTCAAAGATCACATGACTGACATTTTGACTCACTCTGGCTGTGAAATCTCAGTGGGACCTCATTACACGCACTTTCTACTATATGTGTGTCAAGGACCAGTTTCATCATCAGATGGTTGGTTTCCAGGTGAAAATAATGCTGTCCAAGAGAGTGTTCCCATAGAATCATAGCCAGACAGTCAATAGTGAGTCTGTTCAGTCCATAGACCTGAGTGCAACGGCGCAGAACGGATGAAGACCCTTTCAATCATCATTGAGGGTTTGGGGGGGAGTGTAAAACATGTTGGCCGGTGGTGAATGTCAAAATGAACAACACCCTTGTGACCCTGTGGTATTCTCCGCCAAAACCTGTCATGCTGTTTACCATTGTTCAAGTCTGTTTCAGCTGTTATCACCATCATATCCAATCAGCTTTTCCTGTCCAGGGAAACTCACCGTCGAACCCAAAAACAATCCCTCTTCACTCCACTCCTGACACTCTTGGTCTTAAGCCAAAGGGTGTGGTAAACGTCAACGGCTGACCTTCATGTACTTGCAGCTTCCAGGACATGAGCAATGGGAAATCTTTGACCTCCAACTGGAAGAGGAGGGGAGTACATTTCCTCGCTGACCCCTCTGCGTGATACTGATCCAGCTAAAGCGTCCACATTCCTGAAGGAGTCCCTGCCAACACAGATCCCATCACTTGGGTAACACAAGTGACCAGACTTCATTTAGACCTGGCCTGATTACGCCTCCAGCCCAGTGTAGTTATTACTTGAAAATACACCCAAAGGAGCAGGAGTTCAAAGTGAGGAAATCAGCGTCCTCTCAGATTAGCTGGTGTTCCCACCAGAGTGTTGTTCAAAGAGTGGCCTAATGACCGCGGGGCTCGGAAGAAGGGCTTAATTGAATCTTTGATGTTACATCTTTTTAAGCAGTGGTCAGGGGTTTTCTCAGTTAAGGAGGCCAGTAGTGGGCTCATACTAAGCATTAAATAAAGTCAAAATCCAAGAGTCAGGTTGCCGATATATCGGTTTCAGTTTTTGACAAATGGACTTGAAATGTCCAAACATGACTGAATCTTGTGTGTTCAAATAAGAAAAACAACAGCTTGATCTTCAGCACAACTTACAAGATGACTGTAACATTAGTTGGTGACTCTCAACTGAGACTCACTCCTGGTCCTGCCATGGGATCGTGATCTGCCTGTCCCTCAGTTTAGCTGGGATTGACTGTGTTAGTGCTGTAGCTCCACTCATGGCTAGTCATGGGACACAGCTTTCCGTGGATTCTTTTTTTTTTTATTACAGTGAATTTGTCCTTCCTTAAGATTAGATTTGTGACTTTTCTAAATTTTGGCTAGACTTTCACCCACCACCAGTTTAGTCTTTAAAGGGTTACTTATCACAAAATTGAAACAGTGCTGACTTTTCAAAAATGCTGATACCAGTCAGACACACATGAGCCTAAGGGTTAAGGCAGTGCTTCTCTTCTTCTGTTGGCCCCCCTCTGTAAATAGTATAATTTTTCTTTAAAATTATCATAAGTACACCTCTGCATAACATTGTATCCTTGCTAACATTAAAGAAAAGAAAATATAAAGGAATATAGATCAACTTCCAATACCATTTTGTCAATAACAGAAAAGACTTAAAGTGCACCAATTGGATTTATTTTAGAATTTATTCTAGTACGGCAAAAAAAAGTATGTTCCCTGAGGTCAAATGGCTTTTTAATTTATATGATTCCCATAATTTGGTCAATATTTCTTCTTACATGATGAAGAGACTGAAGAGGAGCAGAGTGAAAAACAGTTATTATAAGAAGACAAGTTGTTTTTTTCCGATATCCACACTGCGCCCCCACTCACAGGAGCCTAGTTTGGGAGTTGCCTTTTTTTTCTCCCTCCTCCTTGTGTTCTCTATTCTTACTGTGATCACTACTTCTGTCCTCCCTGTTATGTCTTGTTATGTCATGTCGGACAGGAGTTCAATTTCGTTGTTACTACTTGTGGTACAATGGCAATAAAGGCTATTCCATTCCATTATAATGTCAGCCCTTTACTCCCACTTTCTCTATTGTTTTAATCAAGTGTTGAGTGTAACTGTCTTTGTACTTGCCTCTGTCTGCTTTTTTTAGTTGGACTTTGGGAGGAATCCAGATGAAGCATACACAATCCAAAAGGGCCCAGAGTTTCCTCAAGCTGGACTGAGACCTGTGACCTTATTGTCACACTGTTCAGAACTGAGTAAAACAACCAGTCCTCTAAATCACTCACAGCAACTGAAGACTACTGGCTTTGATTAAAAAAAAAAAAAACAACCTGAGATTACATTTTGACATTTCAGATCTCTTTAATTTGAAATAAAAAATCAGGTGAAAATAAACAGGTATTATGTTTACATTTGAATTTGACTTTGCAGTAATAAAATGTAATAAAAAAAAATCTGTCGAACAAACAGGCCGTTACAGAAATGTGGTTTCCTCGCTCATGAAACTGAGCCTGTTAGACAGCAGCAAGCCAAAGCAGCTTGGATGAAGCAATCACGCATCTTTAACGTATGTCCTCACCGCCACCACCTCACCCATGATGCATTTCTGTGGAAACAGAGAGAGTGTGTTTCAATACAACTGATTCCCAACGCACATGCTAGCACACACAATTCATGTTCACAAAACTGTAGTGATAATAATAGACAGATGGATTAGATACCAGATAGAGATAATAATAATTATAATGATTATATATATATATATATATATATATATATATATATATATATATATATATATATATATATATATATATATATATATATATATATATATATATATAAGCTATTTTACGATATTAAAAAAAAAAAAAAACGAAAAAACACTCCATTATTTCAAATAAACCATCACTGTTCCAAAACAGAACCTGTGATTTGTGTTCAACGTCTTCGCATTGAAGGACTTTTTCTTATATATTTATATTTAACCAACAGTTTTGTAGCTGCTCTTGAAGTTCAGCAAGACTTTGTGTTGCACTATTTAAATATGAGAAAGTTCTGCATTTCTCAAACACTATGTGTGCATTGTAAACGTGTCTAAATTATGCTTTACATTTGCCTCTGTCTTATGAAACTTTTAAGGTCCTTACTAAAATTACAAATGTAATCTTTCTGTTCTGTTATTATTATTGCTATTATTAGTAGCATTGTTAGAATTATTTAGTCCATTGATATCACTTAGTGGTTATTAAACTGTCATAACCACCGTGTCCTCTGATCATATGTAAATGGAACATATACAATGGTAGAAGTAAATATGAACGCCTCACCGCTATGAGTTTTCCATCTGTGACCTCTCTCTCGATGCTGGTCTCTTTGCCGTCCCAGCTCTGTTTCTGCACAAGCTTCCCGTTGTCCAGGCTGATGACGGTCTGCGTGCGGTAAAAGCAGAATTTTTTTTTTTTAATGCAACTGTCTCCATCTCAGAGGGATGAGCTCTGACTCCCTCCCGCATCTGACCGTGGTCTTCCGGTCGTCGGCTGTGGTCTCCTCAAACGGCTCGTTGAGCTGAAACTTGATCTCAGTGGTTTTGAAGGTGCTCTGGTTTTTCAACGACACCTTCCCCTGGTCATCCACGCTCACGATGAGATTGGGTTTGGTTCGGTTCCCCACCTGTCGGATGGCGAATCCCACGCCTGCGCAGTAGGAGACACGTTATTGACGGGCATCACATTCAGAGCAGGTGGCACGCGCGGCGGCCGACACCCACCGATGGCTTTCATGTAGTCGTCAAAGTTCTCGCTGGATTGCAGCTTCCACGTTCCGACGAACTTGTCGACCATGTTTGCGGAGAGAGTTTAGAGTCCACCACAGAGACCAGCTGAGAGGAGCAGAACTTCCCGTCAGTGAGGTCCAGACCCTGGATTTAAGGGGTCTGAGTCGAACGCATCCGCGCGACACAACCAATCACAGCCTCGAACTCCCAAAGTACCCGCCCCCAGGTCCCTCACCACTATTAGAGCATGTGCATGGACGGCGACGACCTTTGTGACTCATCCGAAACATTTACATCAAATTTTGGAACCTTTATCCACACTTTCCAAATAAAAAAAATGCAAACACTCCCTATTATTATCTTGTTTTGTTTGATGGACTGAGTTGCCCCTCAGTGCTTAGCTGACCAGTGCGACTTTTGTTATGCATCCAGAATAACAGATGCGAGCTCCAATTTCAAGTATGAATTCACATTTGTCTCGCAATTCTTCAGGAGTTCCAAGGAAGAGTGACCTAAGAGTAACACCTTTAAAGAGAATCAACAACAATCCCTGACAAAAATACTTCGGTAGGTTTTGGATTATTACACTTTGAATGTGAAACTGACACTCATGAAAGTAATCGTTTATTCACAAACGTATTGATACATGTTCTACCTTGAATGTCTTACAACTGAAACTGAAAATCCATAAGCTAATAAATTGCCTTGAATAATATTGAGATATGTCTGACTGATTGCTAATAAACTGCTGAGACGTACTTGACTTGTGTGTTAACATTCAAATGTGCAGACTTGGAACTTGCTGGCCGACCTTCGACACACCAACCAAATCAGCCGGACCCATTACTATGACAATGAATGGCAGTATGAACATGGACAGGCCGTTGCACTTCCCCACCTTGGCGAGCCTTAGTCATCCTCCCTTGCCATGACCACATATGCCTTTCTGCCTGCTGAGCACAATGATTCCTCAATGTTTGAATCAGGTGTGAACAACAACAAATACAGCTTTTAGAGGACGTTGCTAAACCAGATGAAAGCTAGATGGGTCAAAGGTTGGTGCTTGCAAAATGTTCACCTAAAATGCTGGACTCATCTTGTTTCACTGCTCACGGTTGCAAAACACGACTCAGGAGCAGAGAATGTTTTTTTAAATAAACAGCATCCAGGCAATCAATTCAAAGCAGAAGGGTTTCGCTGTATTCCTTTTACTGTACACAATCACCAATATACATAAACAGTTGAAACATCATTTATCTGAAGCAGCTTTGGCCTGAGGGTCCTTGCTGATGCATCGAGACTGAAATGCTGTCATCATTTCCGCCAACGTCAACTTCGATCCCTTCATCACCAGCCGCTCTCCGTCCACTGCAAGATTACAGAGAAACATTAAAACTTATCAAACATAAGAGTCATGCTGAGGTGCAGAGCAGTCAGTTCATTCTAGCTGGGCCCTGTTCTATTAAGACCAGTCCATCCATTTAGCGCAAAATGGTTTCACCCAGGAACATGGGTAAATCAAAATTACCAGACAGTGTGAACATGCCGTGTCAGCAGTCTTGCCACATGATATCAGTCAAGATAACCAGGATTTTTCCATTGGTAAAGGGTCCGGGAAAACACTAATGCAATGCATATAGACCAGTGGTATAGGTTTAGATTCTCTTTTTCTTGTATGTCCAAACCTCTGACCAAAACTTAAATAGTGAAAACATTTGGCATGTCATATAAATTAGTACGGTTTGGATGAATCATTATAACCTCTACCAATCACAGCGTGGCAATAATCCAAACCATGGTTGCTTGGAAATTAGGGGACCTATGGGTTGGAAAGATTTCTCCATTTATTCCTATTACATCCAGTGCACCGCTGGTCACACCAATGAAGGGTTAAAAACAGGCGCAAGCCCAGAAAACTTTGATTTATAAAACACAACTAACAATCAAACCACTGAAATAAATACACTTTTATGTGACAATGATGATTTTTTTGAGGTTTTCTGCTTTATTACTGGCCTCCTATGCTGTACCAGCTTTCGACGCCTAAAGGCTACTGTCCCCTGCTGTCCGATTGATTCATTGCACATGGAATATTTTTAACATGAATTACATAATTAAAGTGTGTAGGATCATCATTCAGACCGATTTAGATTATAAAATCATATATAAAAATGCCAGTGTGGGCAGAAATGAGCGGTTCGGGAGAGGTAGGTGCTGTCCCAGTTCCTTTATAGTTAATTAAACAATTATTAACATCACATTTCCATTAAATTTGCTTTTAATGACTTGTCAAAGGAACATGCAAGTAAAACTTACTGAACGTTACATCAATGACAGGATCTGACTTGTCGTGTTTCACCACGGTGACGACCTCACAGTTCATGTTGGTGGATTTGACCTTCTCGGAGCCCACCACCGCCAGGAAATCACTGCAGCAGAAACATCAACAAGGGACAAAAGTTATGTTAGACAGCGCTCCTTTAAGCATGTTAGACGTACAGTGCCTGGACAAAAAAAAAGTTAATTAAAATACACTCATACACTCTAAAATTTCGTTCGACCGCCTTTAGCTTCGATTACAGCACGCACTCGCTGTGGCATTGTTTCGATAAGCTTCTGCAATGTCACAAGATTTTTTTCCGTCCAGTGTTGCATTAATGTTTCACCAAGATCTTGCATTGATGATGGTAGAGTCTGACTGCTGCGCAAAGCCTTCTCCAGCACATCCCAAAGATTCTCAATGGGGTTCAGGTCTGGACTCTGTGGTGGCCAATCCATGTGTGAAAATGGTGACTCATGCTCCCTGAACCAGTCTTTCACAATTTGAGCCCGATGAATCCTGGCATTGTCATCTTGGAATATGCCCGTGCCATCAGGGA
Organism: Synchiropus splendidus; assembly: GCF_027744825.2. NCBI lineage: Eukaryota > Metazoa > Chordata > Actinopteri > Syngnathiformes > Callionymidae > Synchiropus > Synchiropus splendidus. The sequence continues at coordinate 13,764,385 of NC_071337.1, forward strand.
AGAAAAAATCCATTGATGGAATAACCTGGTCATTCAGTGTATTCAGGTAGTCAGCTGACCTCACCTAAATCCAGGTGGTGACTTTTTTTTTTGGCCAGGCAGTGTATGCCAACGCAGGCACCACACTCCTGTGACTTACAGTCCATTTCTACAGAATGGATTTTAGGATCTCAGGAAAGTATTGCCTCATCGAGGCAAGTATTGACACATTGTAGTTAAGGTCTTTTCGTTATCCTCTGGCTAGGTACCTGAACAAATACTTCTAAATGTCATAAATTTGAGTCGGTTCTCTTTCACCTGAGACCATTCTACAAAGTCGCCCGGATTCAAGACAAATCAATCCGATTATTTTCTTCCACATGAAGCCAAGTTTTGGAGGGCACATGCCGAAGGTATCTGAAGGTGAGTAGGTCCATAGACCCATGGCCTCACCTGTCACTAGTTTTAGATCAGCACAATGACAAGATGACTGAGCCACCGCATCCTGCTTCTTGCTGTGTGTGGGAGCAGTATGTCTTCTAGTTCATACTCTGTCTCATTCACAAAGCTTCCTTCACTTGTGAACAAGACCCCAAATGCGGACCAGTCTCTGAGTGACAACTCAGGGACTTCGAGTCATACAAAATCAAGTCATGGCAGCCCATAACTAGTTTAACTCGCGACTGTCACAAACTGCAAGCCCCACGAGAGTCATGTGTTACTAAATTTTCAACAGCAGGTCATACAACCCACATATGACCAAATTCATTTGTAAACAGGTTCGACAGAAACGTAATAAAAACACTAGTGAGAATCTTCTGAGTCGCAGCAGCGCAACATCGTTAGGAGCGTCAAGGCAGCAGTTTTACATATTTTGAGAGAAAAAAATAGTACAGGTACAAAAACAAATTTGAATTACCGTGTTGACCTGACATTGGACTCGAACGGACAGAACTGTACGGCGATTTTCTTGACCGACTTCAGGATCACGGCTGACTTACTGGACGCCGCCATGTTTTCTGTGTCCACGTGACGTCAGTGCCCGTCATTCAGCTGCAGTACTATGAATGGACACAAGATGGCGCTGGCAGATAAACTCTGGCGTTTGGACGCGAGTGAGCGGGTGGTGCCGCAGCCTCTGAGCAAGAAGGTCATCGCGTGTTGAATTCATTTGGAAACTAAAGGAGCTGAACTGTTCATGTATTTACCTTTTGGGTGGGGGCTTGTGGTGGTTTAAGAGGTTTTTCTACGCGTTCTAGACAACCACTGACATTCTTGATTTTTTTTTTCTGGACATGAGTAATAGATCCGTCTCTGACAATTTTATTTAACGATGTGTACTTGCACAGTCCAAGGAACCTGTTTGCGATGATCTGACGAATATCAGAAGAAGAGTCAGTCTATGCAGGGGGTCTGAGTTAAGTCAATAAAGGAGGTGCTGCAGACCTAACAGACAACTTAACGGACGGAGTAAATCGTCTGAAACTGAGAAATAGGTTGGTCATAATGAAACGGTTGATCTGTGTCATGCAGTCACGAATGAGTGGAACATACTGAGCAGTTTTAAGGGGAAATCAGAAAAATAGTTTTTGAACAACAACTACATTGTTTATTGTTTTTAAAAGTTCGCCCCAAGTGGAATCCTGCGTCACTATTCAAAGTGTTTGTGCAGTTTTCAGCGTCGGCCTTTCAGGGCGTGTGGTGACTAAACGTTCAAACATAATGACCGACACAATCAGGCCTCGGTTCTTTTTCCTGGACTGGAGACAATCTAGTCTGCGATAGCTGGACAGCGAAGGCCTCCCTCTATATTTAGACACCCGCTGCTGCTGGAAGCAGAAGCATTTCCTACACACACAACCCACACCCACAGTTTTCTATGTGGTCGCCGGAGCCACACTGTACATGCATTTAATGGGACAGTGAGGCCGACCGCAGTGGGAAACAATGAACACTCAGGGAGGGTGTTAACCTGGAGGCATTGTCTCAAAACAGGATTTCAAGGTCAATGTTTCAGACAGAATACGAAGGACGCACAGCTCCTGTTGTCAGTCAACTGTGTCAGGTTATTTAGCAATTAATGTATTGGGCAAGTGTGTGAATTTAAAGTGTGAACACTCCCTGTAGACTTGTGAACCCAACTGTGGTTAGAAGAAGTGGTGGCTCGTTCAGTTTGAATGGTGCCAGGCCAACTTTAAAAACAAGCAACAGAAGGAACTCAAAATGTAGTCCTATAGTTCTTCTTTCTGACTTGAGCTTGGTGAGGCAAAATAATTATTTTCAAAATGTAACCAAATAATTACATGCAATCCGGTTGTTGGACCTTGACACTGATACTTAATTCTGACTTTTTTTTACGGTATAGAGGTTGGCACAAATAGATGAGGGACAGGAAGACAATCACATTACATCTTCTCAAACTATCTCCACAGTGCTAAATTAAAACTTGTTCCTGGTGGACTCTTGCCAATGCAAACATGCTTACAGATCACATGTTCATTTAACAACTGGTCAGAATGAGGAAAGCGAAGGCGGAAAATGAGAACAGAATAACAAGTGAACTGCTCTTGACATTGAGGCACACTGTGTCTTGATATCAGCAACAAACTTCCGCTTTTAAGAAATGAAAGCGTTACAGAAGTTATTAATTTGTTTCCCTCCTTTTTTCTATCTTGGATCAATGACTGGTAAATGGTTATGTTTCCATCAGGTAATGTTTTGAAGGTCAACTAAATCAGATAGGACTGTACTGGAAAGGGTGACATGACACATAATGAAAAATTCAAAAGGGGACTGAAATTTCTGGAGGTTGAAGTGAAAAGAGAATCAAAACGAGGACAAATGTCCTGTCCATAGTGTGGAATCAGTAATGAGATTGCCAATTCAAGTTAATTGATATGTATAAAATTGGCTTCAGATTATTGTTTGTCGGTTTTAGGTTTATTACCATCTATTTGAGGTTGAGCTCTGGCTTGTGCTTTTGGCTTAATTTGAAGCTCAACGTTTACAGTACAATTCAACTGCAGCTGTCTTAGGCATCATACTTATCCACGAGCCTTGCGTTTCCTTACATGACATTGAGAACACAAATATTCTGTCTTTGTTGATGAGATTTGGTCCGATATCCATAATTCAAGACAGATTGTTCGACCAATGGCTGTCTTTATCAGGGTTAAAGAGGGTGTATAAGATAAAGCGACCCCAGCATAGAAAGCAAGAGGACAGGTGTGATGTCTGTAAACGGTGTATAACACTGTGTATTTAATCATTTTTATGTAATTTATGATGTTAACTAATGGTTTACTGAAGTATGGGAGCATCTTTGAATACTTCAGTTGAAGCTCGATGAGGCAGAAGACTCTTTCCCTGGCAAGAGATTGAATGAGAGTCTCACTGTATAACATCTATGAATACTTGAAATAAAAATATATTGTCCCCCTTTTATTGTAAAAGCAGATTAATATTAGCAGTGTTGACATTTTCAAGGTTCCCGCTGTATCCGGCTTCGACACGCCCACAACGTCACGTGACCGTCGGACCAATCACACCCGCTCTGTTTTTTCACGGTGCAGTCACGTGTCGCGCACGTCACATCGCTGCGATTGTCTGCGCTGAAGTGTGCAGCTCCGCGCTCTGTCTGTCTAGTGTCCAGAAATGTGCGGAGGCTGAAGAAGGAGCCTGTGTCGCCCTCCTGGAAGCTCCGCGGTCACCTCCCTCCTGTCTTCCCTGCATGCTGGTAACACTGGCGGACCTGGGCGAAGCAGAAGCAACTCCAGCCAGACACGCTGCAACACTTCTCCTCTCCCCGAGCACTGACCGCTACTCTCGGTGAGTCTCCCCGTTCTCACGGAAAGTTGTGTGTGTGTGGCTCAGCAGCTCTGTTGCTGGAAACTCATTTTGAGGACTGATAAAGCATTGACTTGGGACTTGTTGCCGTGTTTTTTGTCTCACTACTCATCCTCCGTGGGTCCGTGGATGCGGCTGGTGTGTGTGGTTTCATAAAAACGAATCATTGCTTGGTTAGATCCAGATTCGCAACGTGGTGGTGCGAATGTCGGATTTCTGACTTGGTACGCCGCATAAAAAAAGCTCTTCTGAGTGCAATATGACCTCCTCCAATTCACCTTTCTAGATATCATTATGTAACATTACTGTTCTCTATGCTAATGGGTATTTGAAACCATCTATATTTATCCACCAGATATCTCCGATGAGTTTTGTTTTTCTGCAGCTCCATCTCTGCTGTCTTCTCCTGGTGCGTTGGCCATATATGGTTTAATATCTAGTGTCTTTAACTGTCAGAGACTGTATGGAGTGTAAATGTGGTTAATGTTAAAAGTATTTTTGTGACAGAATTTTCATGACATAACTCAGTTTATATCGGACTGTCCTGATGAAGATGAGCTGAACTGGGAGGCAAAGTTTAATTCACGAGCTTCAAGTGACCAAATGATAATAAATGCAGGCATCCAAATGGGTTGGATCTTACGTGATAGAGAAGCTGGGTCATCTGGGAGAGGCTCAGTGCAGACCCGCTGCCCCTCCACACTGAGAGAGTGCAGCAATTGAGGAGGCGCATGAGTCTACTCCTGATGCCTCCTGGCAGACTTGGGGTGGACCCGCTGGACTACATCTGTGGGCTGTTTTCATGTCTTTTCAAATATAAAGAACATTCTTATGAGAAACGATTTTGATAAGTTCTCACTGGAGCTGTCATCTGACCTCCTAGATTATAGCTTGTGGGCGACATGTGGCTTCTGGTTTGTTATTTGAACGGGTTGCTTTTGTCCCATGTGAGAATCATTGTTGCGGAAGAAGCAGTTCCTTCAGGCTAATTTACAACAATCTTGTCCCACTTGTTTTGATCCACCCACTAGGCAGCAGTGTTATGTGAGATAACTTGGTGCAATGTTGGATTGCTATTTAAGTTACCTGGCTGTTTATTGTACTTGACTCAACTTTTCTGTATATTGTGTCCAACTCAGGCCTGTGAGCTCATGGCAGCAGTATAAAAACCACCACTTATGATGCAAGTGCATAAACATTGATCGCTGTTGTAGCCAATCATGTGAACAAGTGATTTCGAGGAAGCATTTGGTCTGGTTGGCAGTTCCCTAGTGCTTATGTAACTTGGGATGCGAGTTTGTTCACTCGCAGAACTTTATTTCACTTTCTGCCCTTGCTTGTGATCAGGAACTCCAAGTCATATCTGAGCTAAAGGTAATTGATACAAATGTTGTGTTGTGTGGTATTTGGAGAGTCCAGGCATCGACTGAGACTCAAACAAGATCACCTGCATCCCTGTGCACCCACTCAAGGATATTCAGAAACTGAGTGAGGTGTTGCGTGAGGAATGTATAGAGTGGTCTCTTGGGCTGTGTATTGTCAGGAATTTGGCGATTTTGATGAAACATATCCTGATACAGAACTGATGATGCAATGACTTGCAATATATTGGTTTGATAACAAGAGAAATAATTTTGAGAAAAAGAAGCAATATACGTAAAACTTATTTTATTGTTTATTATAACGACTTTTATTACAATATTATTACAACTTTTACTCACAGTTATTTTGCATTCAGTGGTTGTAATTTCAACAAGTAGCCTTGTTTTAAAGTTCTCTGAGTGGCATCCACTCAGGCATGGTAAGGTCTTGGTTGCGGACGTCTTTGTACAACCTGTTGTGAATCCACTTGCCTTTGTAATTCCGTCATAATAACTGCTTAACTGCGTCTCACTATGAATCTTTTAGGAAGAATTTCTCCACGATCACGTTATACTAGTCCCCGCCCTAACCACAAACATTTCCGTTGTTGTGTTGCTGCCGAGACAATAACAACAGTTATCGACAGTGACATGAGCGTGGCCTCTTCTTGTGGAGCACCCAAGCATGAGCAGTTACATGTACATTTGTACATGAGGACATCCTGGCATTCTCCCTAGGTCACTGTAAATACAAGCACTATCTGTGTCAGACTGTCACATAAATAAAACACATTTCCACGCTCTTGCCACATTTCCTCAACTCTCTTTCCCTGCAGCTCACATGAGCTGCCAGACGCACACCAAGAAATGCCACATATAGACTACCCCACCCCCTTCGCTCGGTGTGTGTTGATGTGTTCAGTTGTTGAAAAGAACCACTGCTGCCCTGTTTCCACACAAGAGGACATTCGCTCCGAGCAATGACAATTTGTACTCTGTTTCATCTTCCTGGTGGCTGCTGTGGACTGTTAGAAGCACAAATATGCTGTGGAGATGTGTTTGTGTAACTACTTGTTGGTGTCTAGAGGTGTGGCACCATTTTTGAGGTTTATCTTTCATCGCTCTGTTTTTTTTTTCATCATTAATTTGAGGTGTGGGAACTGTAGAACCTAACTGGGTTTGTAACTGAGTTTTATTTTGGGTAATTTATGCATGTTATGGATAAACTTGTACTTGTTTGTCTTTAATCGTAGCGTTAATTTCGCTCTGCAGTCAGTAATGTGCTCTATTGGATCTGACAGTTTGACATGGAACATCTGTTGACTATTCCCTGTGCAATGCGAGAGTTTTTTTTTTTTCAAACAGGAACACGGTGATGTCGCAGCACCAGGCTTGACAGATCTGAATGTAATCACACCCCGACTGGTCGCTTAGAAGTCGAGCTTCATCATAGGTTGTCAAGATGTCCTCGCGTGAACAAAGCACATTTCACACTCACTTAAGCTGAACAAGCACAAGCCTCATCCTCTGTCACTGGGCGGCAAACAATGGAGTATTTGGCTCAGTTGTCAAGCAATTGGTAATTACTTGATACTGTGCCCATGTTGACTGGAAGAGGAAGAAAGTTTTTTTTTTTCCCGTCAGACAATTAAGTATTATATTTGAGGCTCGCAGCTATTTGTCACAATTCATAATTAAATTAGATCAAAGCTCTCTCTCTGTCAACAAGAGAGCTCGACTGTCTGTTTACATGGAGTGGGGGTCGCTTGTATTATCCACCATTTGGTTTGGATGATGTTTCTGTCCAACACTGGCATGGTTTTCAGTGTCTGAGCCTCACAGGTGCAGACGCTCATGTACCGTTCTGAGTCACAACAGTGCTTGAGCAGCAAGCAGCAAACATTGCTACTTGTGAGGAACCGATGATGATTCGTAAATGGATGAGGGCAGAACAATTGTTCATGCTGAACCTTTGAATGTGGTGAATAAACCTGGCGCTCATTCAGTCATTCAACGCGGGAACGAAACTCTGTGGAAACTACAGAAAGATAGAAGTTTGATAATCAAAGGAGTAACTTCTTCTCAAAAAAGGATCTCACAAAAAAAAAATAAAATGCTTGAAATGTGAAATCACATTTTACTACATCAAAGCCACCTGATGATCATTGTTGATGATCAACTAGTGCATTGCATGTGTGTTTTTTTGAGCACATCTATCAGGCGAACTGTGACACTTGAAAGGAATGGTAACATGCTGAAAAATTGAAATAATTTAATACTTTAAAGTTGTTGTAATGGTATTATTTTCATATTTGTATTCATTATCGGCAAGTACTCAAGTGTCAAAATTGATACTGGTATCCGGATGAAAAGCAATTTAAGTTGTGCACTACAAATTCCAAGAATACGGTAGAGTCAAAAGGAGACGTTCCAGAATGTGTTGAAAATCAATTTTTATATATCAGTAGCTAGCTCGCTAACAAGCTCACTATGCTACTGCCCAAACAGAATGTGACGTCATTGGCTCTCAAATTATTATAGTCACATCTGCTGATAGGTCACTTCTTCCCCTGGCTATTCTATAACTTAATAAAGTATTATTTTGATAGCAAAAAGCAGACCACTGTCATGTAAGAACAGCTGGTTATTAAAAATGTGTGACTACAGTAGTGTTTTAATTTTACTGTGTCACGGTAGGTGAAGTGTGAGATTTTATGGGATTTTTTTCATTTCTAAATTATCTTCATCTGCCTTCACCTTGCTCTCTGATAGTACAGTATCTGGTAGCCCCTGAAGGGAAAGAAGAAGGCGAAGTTCTGTTTTGAATGAGACGCCCCGGGAGGGAGCTTTGTATTCCTCAGTTTACAGTGTTAATTGTTTGAAAGGTGCGTCTACTGTATGTTGCATCTTGGAGCTCGAGCTCTGCAGCTTGTTGTCAAGGAAACACGATTGTGTTTCTCGGTCAGAGTTACAGGATTTCCATCTCACCATCACAATGTCAGCAGTAACAATGAAACCATGATATGGCGGTGCGTTATCACCAAAGTGTGCTGCTTTTCTTCAGTAGCATTTTAAGTGGCATGACAACGTTTTTGGTGCATCGGCACACGTTCCGGGCCTCTAGATGACATTTTATAACCTTTCTATTTGTGTTGCTGCTCATGAAGTATTATCAATCTTCATGGATGTTGCATAATCTTAACTTGTTTTTGGAGATCAGGATTCCAACAGCAGTAGCGGGAGATAAGATTCCATCTTCTCAGGCAGTTGTTTACAGTCTGCAGCCATTGTAGTTAGTTATTATTTTTTAGTGTTAATCTGTCTTTGTCTTTATAATAGCCTGGTAAATTAGAACTCTGACCTGTGTATCATTGGTTGACGTTAATGTGCTAAACAAATGTTACGACTGGATCGATGCTCGTAACTGGTATTACTGTTTCCTAAGTTCCTTTGTTAGGGCCATGTTATGGCACTCTGGATGCCATGGACTGTTCACATCTGTCCTTACCTCTACATTAGAGACGATGAATTCATGCAAATATGGATGTAAGACTGTGAAGAGAAATGACAAACGTTGTCTTATACTCCCATTTAATTCAATGGGAATCAAATTATGCAGCCAGTAATTGTCTCTTTATTTGTAAAGTGATAGATCTTACAATTTCCTCTTCCCCTGCTGCTGGGTCATCTCGCCTTGATAACTTGTTGGCATCAAAAGGCAAGATAGATGAAGCGTCCGGCGGCTTCTGTTCCCTCTATCCCAATTAGGCCGCTGAAACATTTCTGCTCTTCTCTTGGTGTGAAGATTAGAGGCTTCGGCCTCTGAGATGAGACAGACGCCGTGACTCAATCACCCAATGTTAAAAGAGCAAGCAGAACAAAAGTTATTAGACGAGGGTGATGACAAAGGGGAGGACAGGCGAAGGCATGAAAGAGAATCTGCGTCTAATAAAAAAGAGGATGTTGATCTTCTGAGTCCCTGTTATTGTCTCTCTTTGTCTTCACTGTGGAATTGATTTGTAATTTGTCCAGTACAGGAAAAAGGCCATTTTGGCCATCATTTGTTATGAATTTTATTTCTCACTCATAGAGCAACCGAGTCGCTACCAAACTGAAAGTGGTCAACACCTGCTGGTTTTGAGTAGGAAATGCAAATGCGCTATTTTATGAGGGAGAGTGATGACTCACTGAGTGTGACATCTGTTCAGGAAACGGATGATATTGAATAAATCTGTAGCTGCTGTTGTTTCACTGGTCTGGTTCATTGTTACACAATTTAATCATCAATGAAGAAAAAAAGGCTTAAGATGTTTTTTTTAAGTTGAAAATGTCTTGTGGAACTCAAGTGCCGCATTCCAACCGGTCGCATGGGGACGGCTGCAGATTGGAGACATATTGACTTTACTCATTATTATTACTCATCATTACCGTCCATCTCAGCTCTAACAAATGATTGCTTGATGACTATTCATATGTTTTAGCATGTATAAAAGTTGGTGTTTTAACACGAAAATATAAAAATCAAACAAATTCATTTTTTTCTGCACAAATCTCTGAACCAACTTCCACTTATCAAGGGAGAATTGTGAATCTATTGATTCATCCTTGTCTTAGATTTCTCCATCGTATATTTACGTGTGAGATTTGAATATTAAAATGTTCAGGTCCGTTCATGTTCGTCTGTCATTTGGGTGTGTGCGTCTAGCAGCAGGGATTTTGTCACATGTTGCAATAACGTGGAGACACGAAGCAGCTGACCTCGGTATGTAAACACCATGCAAAGGAATTCCTAAATCCTCTGTGTGAGCGTGTGTCTGTGCACGCATGTGAGCAAGCAACGTATCACTCGCCGTCACAGTCAAAAACTTGTTTGACCTGATGTACAGTTGTTGGAATCCAAAGCACAACATCAAGGTGAACGCTGTGTTCAGGCTGCTGCTGTGCATTGAGAAATTATTTCCCTCTCGATATTTCACAGCGTCTGTCGGAGCAGTGAGGTAGTCGCCACATTTCCAGGCAAGTAGTCTCTCCATGTACATGTGCAAGTTAGAATGGAAGTAACCAAAAATATCTATAAAATTGTGTTTAGTTTGAACAGCATTTTATGCATTTCATTTAGAAACCAAGCGAGGAGGTGCAGGAGTTCGCGTTTGAGGCACTCTTCATTATATATTCATGAGTTTATTTGAGTGCAGGCTGTGGGAATAGTTGTCAGAATGGAAGCGAAGATGACTGCCGTTTTTTTTATGGTTAGTCGTTTTTCAATTCAGAATGACTGATCTAGTCACTTAATGTGTTAAAATGTACCACAGTGAATCGACCTAGCATCGGCTGTTTACTACGCTGCATTCGATCAACTTGAATGTAGAAATGGAATGTATGTGCTACAGATTTGAGGCAAGACATTTGTGTGTTAATATTTGTATGTTACAATCCCATTCTTGTATTTATCATTAGTGACTTCTGCTGTATTCAGAGCATAAATGTAACATTGATTTGTGAGTAAATACAGGGTTTTAAATAGGACAACTGGACAAAGGTTTGGCTCTGGAAAACATTTCTCCGTTCATCAGAAAGGTCTTTCAATTCTTTGGATTAACATCTGTTTTTTATTTCTTTTCATCATGTTTTACTGTAACTGCGGAATGTTACAAGAGGTTTTGGATTTTAATGTCAGTTATCTGGCGCCACACTTTATTCATGTCTGTTGTGTTTCAACAAGAGGATAAAAAATGTTCCCCATCACATGCGTTAGTGGAGCGTTGAGGTGAGATTAGGTGACAGGCAGCAGAGAGCGGTGAGAAAACAAAATGGATATAGTCTGTCGGTTCCCCTCATTGTAAAGTGTTGCTGATGCAGCACGCGCTTGGCACAGACGCACACATACGATGCTCACACTCTGCAGAGGTGGGATGCTGTAATGTCACCCGGGGGGAGGATCCCCATCTCACACTCTCGGCAAGGAGAGGCGCACACTAGACAGCAACTGCATGTGTCGGCACACGCTATTTGTTCTCTCTTTAATGTTCTTGTTTGCTTTTCTGGCGATGACCGAACACTTCAGGTCAGAGGTGTCAAACTCAATCACTATCAGAGAGGGTCGAAACAAAACGTGTCAACATAGTTAGTCAAATGTTCATGTGTTAGCTGCAGGCCTTTTACGACTTATACTTATACATAAGGTGTGGGTTGTATATCAATGTGTCAGTTTGACATGTGTGGTGTCAAAGTTGCATAATATAACATGCAAAAATGTAATGCATCCACAGACAATTCACTTGAATTTTTTAAGAGGCTTTCTGGTTATTATTTTAATGAATAATATTTATTACAATCCCACAGCAAACATACATACTCTTTCACCTCAATTTGATCTGAGAGATGGTAAAAGGAGTAGAATTAAGATCAGTTCTCAGAATTTCTGCCCCCTTTTTATGTTTTCTTTTCACAGGCAAGTGTAGGTGTTTCTTAATGAAGTCCATTTTGATTTCAGAATCCTGTAAATAAACTTGCTACTGTAATAACACACAGGTCCATCAATTTATTTGGGTCTTGGTTTACAGATGGAAAAGATAGAATCTCACACAGTTTGTGTTGGAAGCAGCTTGTTTACCTGGGCATAGCCATAGAGAAAGCACAGCCACCACACGAAATTGCCCTTCTGGCGACAGCGCTATGGTTATCACCGGTTCTCTCTCACTAGAGAGATCTGCTGTGATGTTTGCTGATTGTTTGGTCCAGAAATGAGCACTGAAGTAAAGAATTGGTAATTACAGGAGGTATTTCATCTTTTTAAATTCTCAAGGACAGTATTAAAAAATTTGAATTTGAATTTTAAAATTAATTATCTCCAACTTGTGCCCTCGGAGTTGAGGCGGGGTCGTGGGGTGTGAAATTTCTCTGCATCAGTCGTTTTAATTGGACTGTTTAAGCGTAGCCTGTTCAATTCCCTGGTAACACAAATTGTTAACCAGACAATCACATGGCCATGGCACGCTGCATTTAGACTTATGGGTAGCAATGTATTGGTATTGGTATTTTCTCTGCACAGTTTGAGTTTGGGCCTTAGAACCAACCTATCTGTTGTGTGTGTTGTTTCTGACTCCATCCACCCCTTTGGGACTGCAGCGTACCTGTCTTATGCAGGCGACTGGTGACAGCATACTGTCACAAAGCTAGTACTCTCACACTGGTTTCCTGAATATGACCCTGCTTCAGGGGCCTTCACAGTCCATAGATCTCAAGCCAATGACTAGGATGTGTTGAACTGACTTGCATCATGGACATGCAGCCGACACATCTGCTGCAACTGCATCATGTTGTCATGTCCAATGGGAATGTTTTTGTTGGCCACTTTACTCGGTACTACTATGGTGTACCAGGTATAGTGGCCGAGGTATGACTAGCTACACAAAAGCAATGAATTAAAATGGGGAAGAACTGAAAGATTGATACAAGTCGTCTCGGCAGGCACAGCGACAACCCACATTTTTACTGATAATCACCATCCATTGAGGTCATTATATGGTCTTGCTCATCAGGTGATGCTTTCAGAGGCACACGCTGTTTTGTATTAATGGAGTGCTGATAATTGAAATGGACTGAGGCGCTCAGTGTCCCAGATGAAATGGTTGTGAACAAAGGGCTTCTTGTGCTTGTGGAGTCCACATGTGTGACTTTTTAAATTGATTCTTTAGATGGTTATTTGAGTGGTGATGGGTAGTCGGATGAGGGATGGGAGAGCGGCAGACTGGCTGTTATCCAGCATCAAGGAGGTCAAGCTGGCTGTGGGAGACACTGTTACCATTTAACACTCTCTCAGCTCCCCTACCCTCCCAGTTCTTTCTGTGGCCTCAACAGTCTACTCCAGTCTCACATCATTTAACCTCACCCTGCTAGATTCCTTATTCTAGATGACCTGAAGTGTTACATTTTTATACACTTTCACGTCATCTGTCTCGATTCCTCTTTCTGTGCGGCCAGTTTGTCTGCCGTCAGGTTCATTTTATAAGCAAGGTCACAAGGCACACAATATAAAATGCACCTCCCTTTCCCCAAACAGGCTTATGATAGGAAATACCCCTGTTATCTGTACGCACCGGCCTATTAAAGTCGGCAGAAAACAAAACTTAGAGCCTTTCCTTCGAAGATGTCAAGTGGTGCAAGGTAAGGTATTACATGCTCAGTGTTGTGGAAAGGAATTCTTCAGGGAATTCTAAATGTAGATGGAAAGCAGCCCGAGGGGGCGGCCACAATCATGTAGGTGACAATTGAAAAACCACAAGGAGGCTCTCCAGGGAAAAGACAACAGGACAGGTTGAAATTTGATCAATTTAAAGGAGGCGGCCATCAATATGGACAAAATAGCAACTGACTTTAAAGTTGACCGTGAAGTCTGACGTTAATAACTTGTATAAAAAGGCAAGAAATAGGCAGAAATATAAATTGATTTAACAAGGGCATATAAGATTTTTGCGCGTCTCCTTTTTCACATCTGTATCAACTGCACGTACAGAGGGACGTGCAAGCTAAACAGCTAGCACATGCTTCCATATTCTGGATCATATTAAGCTGTTCTGTGTGTCAGTTCTTCTCACCAGCATCGACAATACTTGCACTTTTTGTGAAAATCCAAATTGTCTCTTTCCCCAGTGAATGAGTCTAGTTTTCTGTTGGTTTCATATTCCTCCTGATAAGAGCCAATATGGTTTCATTCATGAGCATTCTTCTGATTTGGAAATGTTATGTTAATGTTATAATTTCTAATATTCGGTTGTATAATAGCTGACTGTGACAAAGAAACGGGTAAATTCATAAATTGAATAATTTCGAGAGAGTCCACTATCGTCATTGATATTTGGTGTTTATGATGGTGACGGAACATAGGTCTAAGGTTCGTGTCAATGAAGGTTGGTGTCTCTGACATTTCTTGATCAATGTTGCATGAAGGATTATGTTTGAACAAGTAAAATCTGCATGGTTTGTCCCCTGTGGACATTGTGTTCTTCTGCTCAAGCTTTGTTCGCCTGCATGTCAGGAATGGTTGAAATCTCCAGCCTTTATACAGAGTTCTTTGGCAGCATACAGCATGACAGTGTTTGTCATTGATCTTTGAGTTCAGCGTTAAAAAACTAAAGTTTAATTTTCCTTGTGTTTTCCTATACACACCAAATGTTGTCTTTCTCTCTCCATCTCTGCTTTATATGCTTGTCCTTCCATCCACCTAGAACACAATGGTCATGCGAATACACAAGGGAAAGAAGGAAGATGCAGGGCGAGGGAGAAAGCAAGCCCCCGAATGAATGAGTAAAGAGAATGTGAGTAAAAGATGTTTGAGCCAAGTGGAGGCACAAAGAGTCGCTTGTTGAGGTTTTATCGAAGGGTCTTTCAGTTCCTGGACAGTTGGTCCCTGATCTTTTTCTTGGATTTCCGAATGAAAGGTTCAGTGACAGGACAAATTTGCTTGATGGACATCTTTGTGGCGGGTATAAAAAGAATTCAAATGAGTTCGATGTAGCTGTGGAAACTGGCATTAACATCTATAAGTACTATGAGGTGAATCACCCAGATTGCTTTTCATTAATGTGTCTATGTGTTGCTGCCAATAGTTACTTAATAAAATCGTAATTTGCTTGACACTAAATCAGAGTAGAATGATAATCTCTCCATCTGTGATAGCTTGCCACATGATCTCCACCCAGCTGGCCTTGCCTGGAAAACATCCAACAAAAGATGCTCATCAAAGTATGCCGCCCTGACCATGTCCGTTTGCCGTATACAGTCCTCTAGTTGAGGAGGGATGCAGTGGTGGGATGGCATCCCTTCTGGAGTAAAAAATTGAAATCACCCCGCTTTTAATCTCTTTGACAACCAAATTCAATGTTGCATCCTAAAGCTCCATCAACATAGGCACTTGCTCAAGCATTTTAGGCTGCCAAAAGAAATGGCACTCATCACAAAAATATTATGATTGTTTCGCATTGTTGTTGTCTTAACTGATATGATCAACTTTAATGTGTCTATTTCTGCAAAAATGTGTTCTCCTTGTGTGATGTTTAGAGCACTGTTGCGTGCCACTTGTCAGTGGCCTAGTGGCTAGAGCATGTCGCGATGAAGCAAGAGGTCTGTCGGTAACAGAAATCGGAAGTGTCATGGAAATGCCAATTTCATAATTAGTTCTGAAAGCTACGTCATTTCCTTTTTGTGTGGTAAAAGCGTGTGAAAACACAATAAACTCTTGCCATGATAAGGATTTTGTACCCACTCTCTGTAAAAAGGCAATGAGTGTGAAAAAGCTCTTAATGGTGAAATGAAGCGATTTATTTTGATTCAAGCCCATATAAACTAAACTGACAAACTGATTATTGAGGAGTGGTGTGAAAAATGGCATTAAGTTAACCCAAAGAAGAACGCTTGACAAATGATGCCAACTTCAACCTACAGTCAGTTTTACGCCGCATGCCCATGTTGACTAATTCAGCGTCGTGTTTCTGTGTGAGAATGTGCCTGGCTAAGGGATTTTTGTTTTGGTAATTCTCGTCGACGAGATGAAGGCTCATGCTTTGTGTTAAAAGATCAAGTACCAGCAACCTTAAAGTGAAGCGATGGAAGCTTGAAAGACGAAGATAAGCTACACAGCAGGGGGCTTGGCTGAGTGAGCAGCTCATGAAAGGGTTTTGAACCAGTGCCAGCACCCTATGATTGCTGATGGACCAAAGGAGACATGAAGAAAGGAACGGAAATGGCTGGCAAAGGAAAGAGAGAAGGTGATGGCAAACAAGTGTTGAAAGGAAGACTGCAGATGATGCTTGTACAGAGCAGAAAAGTGTTGTATCTTGAGTCTCCAGATATTTGGAAGTATTGAGCCTCTTCATTTACACAAGCCCAGTACCAATATTGTATTTCATCTAAGGACACCATGACTTCAGTGCTTGCAGCCATTCTTGTCGACTACTTTTGGCAAACATTAAGAGGTGATGATATCCATAAAATCCAAAAAATCCTCAGTGCAGTTGAACCATCTGGGCTATAGACGGAAGTGCACACATTGATCTGTTTATTCCTATAGCTTGTTGTGTGTTGTGTGATGCTCTTCCTGACTGCATGCCCTTTCTTGCCTCTATTGCTGCTGGAAATGTAAATTTCCTGGAGGGAGTCTTCCCAAAGGGATCAATAAAGTCTAGTCTAAGTCTAAGTCTAAGTAGAGTGCTGTCAAGCAGGAGTAATCACAAGCTGATTTGGCTTTAAACTAATATAAAATACAAGTGAACTGCAATTACTTTCTTCCACACATGGAAACTGAAATCAGAGGTTTTTGAAACTCAAAAAAGCGGCTTACTATAATGTGATGATACATTCAGCGAAAGTGTGTTGTGGATTATTGCTTGCTTGTAAAACTACTTTTAGTCAACTGCAGACAAAGCTTTTGTATTTGAGTTCTTTTTTTTTTTGCTGCAGGATTCCTTCCTCTGGTGTGAATAAATATTCAGGGGATTGTCCTCTTGGCCTGTCGGCAGCAGTTACAAATGGCTCAGTGAAGCCTGTTTTTATCACAATGAGCACCACGTTTTCTGTCCTCCTGTGTTGTGCTTGATAAAGAAGTAGCCTCTGTGATAAAACAGTGGAAAGTAAATCAGTAACAGCCAGCATTGCAAAATCATTACTCAGCTTCACCCATTTAACAACCATTTCGTCACCATACACACTCACACATGAGTGGTTGTAAAAACAGCAGATTAAAAACCCTGAGTGTGAGTTACAAATGAGGTGTTCAGCTGCTTTTTAACTGCTTCTTGGAAGGTTTTTAAGATGAACATTGCCTCATAAATACTGTAAATTTGAAATAGAGGAGTCAACATTCCCGGATCAACAACAGTGTAGTGGCTCACAGCAAGAAGGACTTGGGTTAGAGCAAACTTGTGTCCTTTCTGTGTGGAGTTTGTTTCTTCTCCATGAAACATAGTGAATAGTTGGCGCCTCTGAATTGTGTGTGAGTTGTCTCCGTATGCTCCCTGTGATGAACTGGTGACCTGGCCACTGTGTGCCCCACCACCTGCTTCCTGTTTAAAACAAGACATGTGACAAATGTATTTCCCTCATTACAATAATTTTCACTTTTATTTGTTTCTTGGAAAGACAGTGGTTTGTAAAAGATACTTGGCGTTCATATTTGTTACAGAATTATTTAAGCTTTGTCAGTTGGATTGTATTGTATTATAAGTCCCTCATGAATAAAATCTGGATTATGTGTTAAAGCCCTCTCTCTTCCGCTGCTGTTTTAGTTAAGCACTAATCCAGAAATGATGAGTGGAAAAGTGAAATTAGATATTTATTTCCTGTCACCCAGCATGGCATTTCAGCATCCATGTTGAATCAGCGGGACTGGGGTCCCTCATTAAACATGTAGTTTTGTTACAGTTTTCCAACATAAATATTTTGCGGGTCTGACTCACTCTCAGTAAAGGTGGGTGGATGTTAAATGAAGCTATCCAGCCCTAGAATCAAATATTTTGATGGACAGATTGCCAGCAACAAAACTTTAGAATGACCTTTTCATCCTCCAGTGGTCGATACCTTTTGTGACCAGAAAGTCAAAATTGAAGATAGTTGCTGTAGGGCTAAATGATACATGTCCCGATGTAGAACTGACAATATGATGTACTGCAATATACATTGTAACACATACACATTGTACAGAGAGGACAGTCTGAGTATCATTCACTTGCTCCATGTTAACTGCTAACTGCAATTATACTACAGAACTTCTGTAGGTTCAAACTGTTTTTTGATCAAGTCATGAGCTGCCCAAGATTAGTAGCATCCTCATCTAAAACTGTAATAGACACTGAAGGCATAGTCTCACATCCTTTGTGTAGGGATGATGGAGTAACTTAAAAGGCATGATAAGCAAAATGTCCAGGAAAAGCACCGTTCCGGAACATTCACATCCCATTTGGTCCGAGGCCAGTGCTGCAGGTTCACTGTGAGATTTGAGCTCTCAGCACTGTCATCTCTCATCAGCTGATGGCTGGATGTGAGCACAGCACAGGCTCATCTACTCCAGTGAAGTTAGTCCATCTCCACGGCGCCCTGTACTTTTTGTTGTCTGCCAAGTCAGAACACATTTGATCAGCATTTTACCAAGCAAGTATATTTGATCCATGTCAATGGATTGAAATATATAATACCACGCAGCCATCACACGTACCACTGATCATTGTCAACCCATATTGCATTACATTCAGTCTTGACCTTTAAATGTGTTTATGTCAGTGTAGTTAACCACCTAACCCTGCCCACAATTAAACATATTCCAGCCGTGCCTTAAATGCCAACCCACAATCTAGTAGTGTACAGCATTTGTGCTATTTGAAATGACACAGCAACTGTTTAATAAACAGTAACCGTGGCAACAGATACAGTTTATTTGTTGTGATGAATGCAGATGGTATTCCAGAAGCATGACTAATCTATTTCTTGGAAACCGACCTTGAGTCCTGTTCATTAACAGGAGCGAAGTGCCCTGGGTAACTGGGTTGCTAGGGGCTGGATGGAAGCACTGGCACTGCCAGCATACCATTTAATCATGTTTGAGCTGAGCATCCTTCTAAAGCAGGAGTCTGTTCGAAGCAAAGCAGCACACTAGTTTCCCTACCAAATAAAGGATTTTGAAGTGACTATTTTAGAGGACACGTATTTCAATCCAATGATTTCTCAGCATATGCCTGTTAAAGGAACTCATTATTAACAGACCCACATGTCTGGTGCCAAGTTTGAAAGCAAACAGTGTCTGATCATGAATAGGCTATAAAATGAACCCAGCAGCACAAACAGGGTGTGTTCTGTCCTCACAAACAGGAAGTAAGTACACAGTTTCATCCTGCTCCTCCTTCGGGCCGATACCAACCCGGTCGATTCATTTTTCACAAATCATTCTGGCTCTGAACGAAGTTTGGAAGGTGACTGATGCATCTTTTTTGTTTGGTGAATGACAGATTCAGCTCCGCAGAGAATGGCGTTTACTTTTTGCACAAGTAGATCAAAGAGATGAATGTTGATCTTATATTATCTTGCTGTTGTGTAATGAGGGAGAGAGAAAGCCAGAGGAAAAGAGTGGACGTCCGAGGCGCCAGCAAAGAGGATATGTCTGGCAGCTGTGTCATTTTGGAGAGTGAAGGATTATGGGAGAATTACAACAAATGAGCAACAGGGTCTTGTGTGTGTGTTTGGGTCTGTGTGTGTGACTGCGCTTGCACAGCATGTTTACACACACATTGTTGTCAGTTGCCATTTATAGTTCTTTGTATTCACTTGTCATGTGAACATGTTAAGCACTTTTTATTTGATCTTTTTCAAGGTGGAGCAACAAGTTATGATCATGTATCAGCGCAGAGAATGTGCTTGAAATGAATTGTTATTTTACATGCTGCTTTCCATGAACTGTAAGTTCATTACAGTACTACAAATAGTTTGAGCTTGATAGGTAATTGTATTTATTTTTGTATGTATGCATTTTTCTCACCTGATGCAGTTTAGTTCATGTCATGTTTCTCCTTCACACGTGTTTGTGGGAGAGGCAATTTGGCTTCCTGTCACCACTGAAAGTATTTACATGTTAGTAGATGTCATAGTAGGTCATGTCAAGCAACAAAGCAATAGTGGTCTTATGACTGCTTTTGTTTTAGAACAAGGAGCCATTTGCAGTCCACAGGACTCAGCTGCCACAAGACAGCGACTGATAGCATGAAGGCGGCGGCCAGAGTGTTATCCATTACAACTCAATTTGAGACTATTAAATGACACTGTTCAGCATATCTTGCTGTGCTTTACAGGTGAAATAGGAGCATGATCTCACATTGATGCTACTGCCGAATGTCTGGTGGTAAGGACCTATGACTTCAGTGATAATTGCACACAAGTAACATCAGATCAGAAAATCAGAAAGAGCACAATACTGTCTACGTTCCTATACTATTCTGTGCAGGCTGCACAGCTTTTACCTCGAAAGCTAGAGCTTTTATTCATGGTGAAAATTCTTTAAATCAACTGCTAAAACACTAAAAAATATTACTAAATATGATTTTACCAATGTGATGAGGCAACACCAATACAGGAAAAAATAAATATATTGTACAAACTCACGGGTGGCGCAGCTGTGCAGTGCATGCTGGGATGTCTCAAGACAAGAACGATGACCAACATGGTGCTCAAGACAGGCACTGAGTGTGATGCACGTTAGTCGGGATGACTTGCTTTCATGTCACACATGGTGTTGGGACTTTGTTTCATAGGTCTAAGCTGATGAGGCATTGCATGATTAAAACAGAATCTATTGTTTAACACGGAATAAACCGCGATGAGCAGCTCTCTGAGAGAGAGCTCAACCTGCTAGTATTATCCTTGCATAGGTGCTGGATATTTCATGCACTCCTTGTGTGACGCAACAGTTGCTCCAAGCTCCGGGGAGCGTGTTTGTGAATCCCACGATGGTTGGGGAAGCTACCTCAGTTGTCTGACCGGCTGAGCTGACCCCGCGAGGACATTTCCATGGCCAAATTAAATTGATTTTTGTCATTGATGATGGTCAGATCTGGTGCAATAGAAATTAATCTACTGTCATGTAGCTTACAGAATTCCCAAATTGGACTGACTGTTTAACATTGGAATCCATGTGACTGCAAAGAAACCATGGTGTGAATTTGATACTGCCATTTCCTACTTTGTCAACTCCAAAGCTTTATGAATAAAGACCTTTCCAGCCTCTCCGCAGACTAATTCAGATCTTGTTTTCATCAGCCAACTGACACAAATGTCACCTATTCAATATTCACACATCATTGCCTCTTTGCTTTACATTTGAAGAGATCAATACCGGCCGTAGTTTTTGCAATGCTCTACTTAACAAATCTACGATTGGAATATGGAACTCATTACCAAGTGATGTTACAAACCAACAGTTCCGTGCTGTGATCAATTATTCAGCGAAACGCTTCGATAAACATGAAATCCTCTCTATAGCTTGTGTTTCTGTCACTTAATAGTTTCTCTTTCTTTCCTGTGTTTCTCTTAAGCACCACATTGTAATTGTAATATATATGAATTAAATCTGCCGTTTGTTTTGTTTAACAGCAGCAGTAGTGGTTATCCTGGTTGTCCACAACTGTTGGTTCCTCATCCAATCTAACCTAAGTGCATTCAAGTGTGTAGTGAACTATCAGGAATGAACTCCATTTGGCTTTTCGTCCGTCTGGACTCCTTCCTACTAGTCAAACCTAGGACCCTTCCTCTGCCTTTTTGCACTCTTAAGGTTCACTGTTTTCAGTGCTTTAATCACAGTTTGACCCTTTTGAGGCCCATGGACTTTCTGTGGTGGTTCTGCAGCAGTAATCCCCAAGCGACCCAGAAAGTTGCCGCTGGAGCAGGTGGTTATGTGGGCCATACGGCTAATGACACAACAATAGCGTCATATGGGGAAAGTGTGATTGCCAGCAGGGGTCTGGCATCATTTTGTGCATTATGTAGAAGAGCGTTTCATCCCGTCTCCGGCGTTTTTTGACTTCCTCTTGCAGACCTTGAGATACTGTTGTGCTTCTAAACCAATTTTAAAAGTATTGCTGGACTTGAATCAGTAGTCCTACTTGAAACTACTTGTGGTAGTGTATCGGGTCTATTCAAGTAGGACCTATGTGTCCCTCAGTCACTGAAGGTCCAAGGTCCAAGGTCAAATCCAGCCCGACGTCATAAAGCTTGAAATTTCAGTTCAGTTTTACACCCCGTCTTATGCATCAACATCTGGGACTCCTTTGCATCTATAATGCGCCAGAATGTCACGCCAATGCTTTGATCCCAGTTGTCTTCTGCCGTCTCACGGACAATGAGACAAGTGAAGCTGACCCCTCTTATCCCAGTCGTTTTTGAAACTGCTTCCCTCTGGCCACACTCAATTTCCCCATCACTGATGTGAACCACGCTCACCCCACTTACTCATACCACGCACAATTGCTTGCACACCATAAACTGCACTTACCAAATAACAATTCTCAAGCTGGACCCTGCTGCCCCTCCTCTCATGAAACGGATATGAGATATTTTTACCTCCAACTTAAAAATGCAAGTGTCCTCCAAACTTCTCATACTTCCACAGTGGACACAAACATCCTGTCCTGTTGCACTCCTTAACCCTTCAAGCTGGCTCTTCAAGTCATGATCCTTATACCTCCCACCCTCTCTAACAAGATTTCCAGGAATTCTTATTGAAGAAAGTTGTCACTGCAAGTCGGGATTACCCATGATATTTATGTTTCCAAGCAGATTGCAGCAAAATCTGCAATCTCTCTGCTTGGTGCTGTTAATTCCTCCTTCAGGGATGATTATTTTTGTGTATTGCTGTGTTGGCTTGAAAATGAATCGCTGGCCGGGGGACGAGTGGGGAAATGAGGCAGTTGTAAGATCCTGCTTAGAGATTTTCATTTTGAATACGGTCTGTAATTACTCTTGCTCTTGAAAACAAAATATTGTTGAAACTTTTAAACTCAAAATTCTTCTCATATGCCCTCAAATTTCTTTCGCTAGCTGGTACTTCATTACATTTGTGTACTGGAACGGATCCTAACACTCGTCCCCTATCTGTATTGTAATTGGAATAACTGTATAATTGAACATTTAAAATTGTATGCATCCATGAATCGATCCTGAAGATGGCTGAGTTTCAGAGGCATTTTTTAGAACAAAGATATCTAAGCAATGAAAGTGAAACAGCAAGATAATGACGACTCCATATCTGATCCGGAGGGTTTGAGTAAATCTAATCCCTTACATTAAATGTTTTTCTTGTTCTTGGCTGGTGACCACTTTGCACAAAATAAGAAAATCATTTTGCACTCTGACGACACCCACAATATGACAAAGGTGGGTGAAAAATAAATTGACATTTAAATAAATTCCCCTTTGCAAGCCCAGTTTAGATCATATTGCTATGGGAGATTATACTGAGTCAGAGTGCTCACAAACATCACCTTTTAATTGGGGTAAAGTCATCGCAACAAATCATTTCACGTGGATAATTTCAGTGTCATGAACTACTGACACTTCATAGGTTATGAATGTGCAAACTTTACAAGGTGCGTGTTCACACTGCGAGTGTTTCAAGTGTCACAGGCTTTCATAATGGCATCAAACAAATTAGCACGCGCACTGAAAAGGCAATTAGAATTTAACATGCTCCACTTTAATAGCTCTCGATTTGATCAAGCTCTTTTTTGTGGAGTCAAGTAATATGCAATCAAAGTTGGAAGAACAAAGAAACCAATTAAATAAATGAGCCACTTTCTTTTAAGATGTAATTATGCGGTGGCATGCCATTGTACTGCTTTAAAAAATGACCCATTGAACATGTCTCAAAAACCTGCCAACCAGCTGTCTTCTCACCAGGGCTTCCACTCAACTCTGGCTGACTGGTGACAGAGATTCCTACATCTCAATATGGACTCCAACCAACCATAGATGAAGCTATATTGAAATGTGTTGTAACTGTGAGCTGCTCCTTTAGTCATTCAAAAATGTAAACGGGACATGTCAGGCTTTTTCATGCCATATGTTAAGAGTTGCCTCAAATATTTTGTTGTACATGTGTAATAGTGTGTGCACGTTTCTTCTACTTCTGTCTTAGTGAGGAGAGTGAGGGTGAGGACGTTTGTCCGGTCCTTGTTTATCCTACTTTTTGGGGACCAATTCTTGACAAAACACTATCCTTGTGAGGACGTATGACTTTGTGGGCACATTTGCCTGGACCCCACAAGGTTAAGTCTCGATTTGAAGATGAAGACTTCAAATATGTGGGTCATTTTAATTGGGTTTCAGTTTGGTTCAGAGTCCAGGTTAAGCTTAGCCATTTGTTTTGATGGTTAGATTTAGGGTGAATGGCTAGGAAAAGCATTGTGGCAATGAGAAATCTCACAATGTCCCCAGAAGGATGGAAATGAAGTGTGCGTGTGTGTCTGTGTGAGTCATTCTATACTCTTGTCTATAATTAGAAATAGACAGCTACATTAATTCATGTTTTATCTATAGACATCAGGCAACCGCATCTGCACTGCAAGTCTCATAATGCACTACAACAATTGAGATACAGTCATACCAAACATGATTATGTGCGACAGTAACTGATTTACATGTCAAGTCCATATAGAGGCGCCTGTCTGTAGCACCAGTAGCAGTTGCTGGCATTCACTACTTACCCAGTCGATAGAACCACTGAAGGATCTGATGAGTCTGATGTTATGTTGATGTACTTCCACCTGCACCATGTTTACTCCTACTAACTGAAGCCCTCTCACCCAGCAAATTTTACCTGCAGTATTTCAGAGGTGAGGGGTGCATCCTTTCGGTAAGTGGGAACCAGCACATATTTGGGCAAAAGTAGTGCCAAATTGTGCTTTCTGTGAATGTACGTTTACAGGTTCATTCACTTACCAAATACACTCTTTGATATGGAAACCGTCAGTGATTTATTTGAGAAGAAAGTATATTCTCAACAAGAGTGTGGACCCACTGAAAAACAACAGTGCTTTGGGGAAGATACACTCATTCATATTCATAAAAGTAGTTTCCTTAAAATTGATGGCTTTATTTTATAGGTTTGGACCCGCTGTGATGAAATGCCAGTGTAACGTCACAACTTTTTGAAAATCTACTCGCCATTGCAGTTGGTTATAAGTTCTGTAAGATCTATGTTTTCGAGTGAAGCAGTGGAAAAAAATGTTAATATCCATCCAGTGGTTCACCTCTTCCTTGAAATTCTTCGGATTTCTCCTCTCCTGTCCCTACACAGCATTTGACTGATATGAGTGTCACCTCCGAGTGTCCCGCTCTCTCAACACATCCCACCACATTATTCATTCTTTGTGTGTCTGTGAATTTCCCCTCGGCCACTTTGTCGCTTTCCAAAGAGACAGAGTGTGAAGGTTTCCCTCAGAACCTTGGCTGCGTTTTATACTTTCATTTCTATCTTTCCCACTCCAATGCTTTCTGTCTGCCACCTGCTAATTGCTTCATGTTTGAACGCTTCTGTGTGCGTGTGTTTGTCTAAACCCAAGAGTGTGCCTGCCAAAATGATTGTGTTTGTGACTGACAGGAGATTTTCCACCGCCAGCACACATTCTGTCACTTGGTTCATTTGGTTTTCAGCTCTCCCCTGGGATACACTGAGCAGTCTCCATTAACTGATATGAGAGGGGCCACAACAGCTGCCTCGGCTGTGTAAATAGATCCTCCAGTGTGAAAATGTTCAGTATACATGACTGAGCCCGGGGGTATTCAGAAGTTTGCAAATAGGTGTCGGAGTGAATAGTCTTGTGATTCTGTGTTGTGTTGGTCAAGAACCAGATTATAAAAACGTAGAGTCTTCAAGCATAAAACTACCACATATTCATGACATTAATATTATTGGATGAGGTCTTACGACTATGGTAATCATTTTATAGTTGTCCAGTCAGTTTGGTCAACCCATCCTCGCTCCCATGACAAAATATATTGGGAAAATTTTGTGACCTATAGTGATGGCAAAGGCAGCCTACAGCATCACATGTTGATTCCTTCCTTCCCATGTAACATTCCAAGCGTAGGTGTAGATCATGTGGTTCAATTGAAAGTCTAACATGCAACGCTGAAGGCTGCCTTTGGTGTCAGTATAAGACACAAAAGTCTACTTTCCCGATGTCAGTAGATTACACCATGGGAGTCAGGACGTGTTGTCTCAATCACTGTCACCTATGTGAGGGCTGAAGTTAATCTGAACGTTAGTGTGGTTTGTTAACTTGTAACTCACCCAAGTCAAGACGATTTAGACTCTTATATATGCCTCCACTTTGTTCCCAAGCTCATAATGTTGTTCATAAAGCGACCTTATTTTTTTCTGGATGAGGATCACGGATGCAGTAAAGGGACATGAAAAGGGTTTGAGAGGATGCACTTGGTGGGTTCGGGTGGAGGAGGTGAAAAAGTGAAAAGTGATTGCATTCTCAAATGTTTGACACTGAAGGCTGCATGCTTTACTGTCCATTCTCATTCCATATGTTTGTAGTACCATTAATCAGGAGTATGTGACATATGACATGATCATGTGAGATGCAATTGAATTGTTACATCCATGCAGCCTACCTGAGCTACTGAAGCGTGCAGCTCGACAGATATGACCAGAAGGCTCTCAGAGCCTTGGCTCTCTGGCGGCATCCCTCCCCCCACTACCTTGTTAGAGATGTAGCATTGTATATTTGGCCACACTTTCCGTCCCTCCACCCCCAACCAACCCCCATCTGCTCTAACCGATTGTAGATGTGGCCTTTGAGCCCCTGCAGGGCTCCATATTTTACCATATCTTTACAGGCGAGGCGACATGTTGAATGAGCTCTGGCTGAGGAGCGGAGATGAAGAATAAACACACAAACAGATTTAACTGAGGACAAAGTTGAGCAAGTAAATTGGAAAGATTGAATTTGAGATTAAAGGATTGCGTGTGAGTGCCCCAGGTATGATAATAAAAATCTTGTCCTGTTGAGCTGCTGCCTCTGAAAGGTCACATCAACAGCCTCGCTGCATTCTCTTCAGTTTTCCTCATCCCCACTTGTTAACCTTTCTTTAATATGCGTGCACACACATTGGTGCGCCACGAGGGGAGCGTCCCCTAAAACAGAACCTGCTTCTGAAATAGACTCATCAGTATTCAGGGTTGAAGGGTCAGACCCCCTGCCAATTGCCTCGTCTGGGTCAGTAATAAAGCCGCCCCTGCTGTGTTTGGAGCCTCTAAAGATGGATCACGTTTCCATTTTGGTTGAGTCATCAGCAGACACACACCTATTAATTCTCCGCATTTCCCCCAGCCTTTTGTCCTGTGACGTGAGTGAAGAGTGACAGTTTCATATCATTCCAGCTCCTGATGGGTTTTAGCTGTGAGATGTGACACATAACAAGCATATCATCATTAGCTGTAATGATGCGGTTCTCAAACTGTGTCTTGCTTTGTGCTACAAGTGGGTTCCCTGCCGGCACAGTCCAAAAATATACGTGCCAATACAGAGTAGTGGACAAGCATGTTCACAGCCTCTCACCCCAAATAGCTTGTCGAGACTGCATCGCCCTCTCCTTCAATCTCTCCCTTCATTTGTTGTTAATGATGTCAATACATTTTGACTTTTTTTTTTTTATTTAACAGATTATGACTGACTGATCACTGAATGATGATCGGTTAATATTTAGTGTTTCACTTGACAGATCAAGAGCCACATACACACAAAAGACCCTCTTTTGTTTGACCACCCACTTTGTTCAGTCTGCTGCCCTCTGACGCCCTGGGTTCAAACCCTCAATGCCTCCCCCCACAAAATAAATTCTCCCCCTCTGACTGTGTAGAAGGTCACTTACAATGTGAGTGACAATTCCTCCGATCATCAAAAGAATCCGTCTCTCCGTTCTCCTCACGCCCAATGATCACATTTACATATTTATATCACACGGCTCACTGCTTTGTTTAACCAAGGAAATTCGCTCCACAACACGATTAGCAAAAAGTTGTCGTAGCATTTGGTTATTAGCTGAGCGCTGCAATTGTCACAAAGCTAATTAATTTAACACAATGACTGGGACTAAAAGTAATTAGGAAACGCAGTACGGAAACGTCTTGTGCTGAATTAATTAGGTTTTGTTAAATGTCGCTTGCGTTTTAATCCTTCAGGCTTTGTTTTACGATTGCATGGCACTGCAGTTAATTTGTGAGTCATAAACAGTTTTGACTGAGTGACTGAGCTCAGATAATTCACTTCCTTTTTTTGGAGGCTCTGTGGTGGCATTCAAATTTAGGGATTTGACTAGAGATGCAAATAAATGAACTCTCGAAGTCTGCAGGTGTCACTGCAGGACAAACAAAGGCACAAAAGTGGAAGTGAAAATGTAAACTTTGAAAGACGCAAAGTGCTGGAAATGGCCTGTTTTCACGTGAACGTGCACAAATACCTGCTCGGTGCCTTAATATTTTCTTTATTACGATAGATAAAATTAAAGTAGTAACCGTAATCTTAAAATAAAACTGTGTTAAATTGCTACTTCCTCTTGTGAAATACTTCTAAAGCTGTGACGAAACAAGTCAAAAGTCAGGCTTTTCGTTTTTAAATCCTGTTCAACATGTACTCAAGAAACACCTTCCTCATAGTGTGTGGATGTAAAAAGATGAAACAATCGCAAAGAGGAATCCATTATATTCTGAAAAGCAAACTTTGTCCAGTGATTTGATGGGAGTAGCTTATTTAAAAGGCTTGTGAAACATCTGTGGACCAGTGCTCAGGGTCACTGCAGTTTTCTGGAAGGTTTTTAACTGCAAGACAGGAAGTGTTTCAGTCCCACAGGACAGTGTGACATTAACCCCTGGCAGCGGTGGAACACACTCATGTTTACACCCAGCGCACACACACATGTGCACCATATAGATTAATGCCCTCAGTGGGATTGAGTTTCTCTACAAGGTCAGGACAGGACACTGGAACTCTGAGTGAGGAAAAGAGATTTGTCATCTCAGGGGAAGACCCAGGACTCTGATCCTGCAAGCACTGAAAGTACAGATGCTCCTGCTACAACACACAGTCTCCTGTGTGTTGTAGCAGGAGCAGACGGCACAAACAGCTCCCCTTTCCTTCTTCACTAGTTTTCCTTAAAGCTCTTTAATAGAATCATACATCAGTTATTTTTGAAATCCTCTTTTTCAGTGCATAAAGATAAATATTTGATTATAAAATTAACTTTTACAAAATTACATTTCAGAATCGTCTTCCCTACAAATTTCCTTCTCTACAAGCAGTGAAGCAATATGAAAGCAGGGAAGATGGGTTTGTACAATATTATTTTTGAACATCCCCATGTGTGAGACTGATACGCCTCGAGGGGGGGAAACTGATTTATGTATTGATGAAGATATTACATATCTGGAATCTGAGAAAGGCGGGTAGAAAACAGACAGCCATGCTAAATTATGCAGTTTCTATTCCCCCCTGGTTTAGAGAGGATGGATCAATGTGTCCTCCTTAACCATCAACTATCAGTATGGCCAGGGTTGCCATAGCAACACAGATTATGTCTCTAGATTCTAGCTGGTGATGATTACTAGCAATTCAACATGTGTATATCTGCATGTGTTACTTTGTGGAAAACGCTAGTGAGTTCATGTGATGGCTGCAGCCTCCAGCATTTGATCAACTCCTCCTCTGTGTCACTATCCTCATTTCATTCTTGCTCTTCTGTACGTCAGTACCTTCTCATCCCTCTTCCTCATTGACTTGATTGTGGTCTCTGTCCTTCTTTATTACTCCCCCTCTCTCCTTCTCCCTCATTTATTTTCCATTCTCTTCTTTCTTGGCAGCAGTATCTTGTCCTCCTCCTCCTCCTCCCATCCCCCAATTGTTCCACCCCCCGCCATCTAAATGGCCCTCTGGTCAGGACACGAGATGGTCAGTAGTGGTGTTTTCTAACACCAACACATATGGATATGATAGTTTTTTTTTTAATCCGTTATTGATCTAGTAACCTTTATTTGCCCCTTTATAAACAATTTTATTGATTTGATTTGACCGTGAAACATTTTTGTGAAGTACTATTTTCTATATTATTTATTATTAATATTATTTTCTTCATCATGTCCGACCTGTAAATAACTGGCATGCCGCACAGTAATATACATGCTGTGATGTCTTATTCTTCTTCTGCCAGATCCCACAGCGAGACTCTTCGTGGGACTTTATGTACCGCTAGTAAAATCCTGGTCGATTTATTATTGCAGCAAAGCCTTTGGCAGTTTCCTTGAGAAGCTTTAGAGCTGCAGAATCCAGATGTTATACCCCTCGTCGCTTGTGCGAAGTGGAGGACGCTGCAGACAAAAGTACTTGTGACTCTGAATGACTGTGCCGTTATTCACAAACTATTCTCGGGAGACTGTGCAGGAGGCTCTTCAGACTCCAAAACAGTAGATTTGTTAGATTTCAGTCTGCTTTGTTGAGTAAAGCTGGGTTACGGTTACATAGATACTTTGCTTTAAGTGAAAAATTACAAATATTATAGACCAATTTGAATACACTACGTCAGTAATCTGTGCCACAGGTCAGTAAAGATTGCCAAGACTTCCATCTTCAGCTCTCCACAGCAAATATAACTGCAGTAATCCTATGGATTCAGTAGTGTAGTAACTTGTAGTCAAGTCCGTGTGAAGACCAGAGCAACAAAGAGAGAGACGCTTTCCCACCTGGTTTCTGCTTGTCATTGCTATGTTTGAAAGTCATGTCAGGAAGTAGCAACTCACACAGATGAGGCAATGGCACTGACATTTCTTATCGTTTGCAAATCGGTCATTATTATTACCAACGTACAGTAACATGGTTAAGTGACATTACTTCACATCTGTTGGTGAAACTGGTAGATGACATCACTAATCCAGTTGGGTGTTCCCATAGTTGTGTAAACTGGTGACTTTTTCAACCTCAAAAGGGAAACTTTTCTGAAACCATCTAAAGAAATTAATTTTATCTTGAATTACAGCAGTCTGTGCATGCCGTTTTTAACGTCACCCAACACAACGTCACCTGGTCTGCAACAGCTGAAGAATGATGGTGGAGGTCAACACAAGCGCTGAAGAAGTGTGTTAAGTCAGAAACTGTCAAAAGTGTAGGAGCATTTTCGCCTGGTTATTAAGACAGAGGACGTGCATGTATTCAACAATGCTCGCCCCATCATCGTTGTTCTTTTCTTCTCGTGTTCAGCCTTGTGGCCGATTTCCGTCAGCAAGATATGGCCTGTTCCTTCCTATTTCATCATCAGTTTCATTTGTTGATATCATCACTGTGTTCTGTTCTCCTTTTTGCAAATGTATTTTACCAAATTAAGCCAAATTCGATTGTCCTGACAGTTTACAAAGAATGAGAGACCATTACCGTGCTTTAAGGTGATTTGGTTTTCCAGGGAGATGTAGTGAGTGATCAATAAATCAATGAGGCATTTCCTCTGAACTGGAGTAAATGTTTAATCTTCATCTATGTAAATGTCACAGGTGTGCATCCGTTCATGTTTCAGTATGAATATTGAGTTCAAGTTTATAAGTCCCATCTGTGCTTCAAAGTTCTCTCTTCGTCTCTAGAAGTTATTGTATTAACCATCATGGATATCTTTAATTCGGAGTGTGTAAAAAACAATATAATAATTCACACTAAAATCCAAGTTCAATGGCCGACTCTCAACTTGTGTTGCCATGGCAATGATCAAGATTTGATCCACGCATCACCTGCAGCCTCAGTCATCTTCGAGCGATGTTCAAAACAATTTCTCTGGATTTTTCTTTTCTCTCTGCCAGCAAAAACAGCCCTGATGGGTAAAAGGGAATGTTGCCATGGTGACACAGCAGTGTGGCAGCCGGTAATTATTCTGGTTAAAGTGCCAGCGGAGACGCAGACAAACTGGCATACGCTGGCATAGAGTAACATTTGGAAATTCCAGCCTTCGATGTGAGAACGTGTCAGACGGTCTTAATAAGAGAAGTTGTTTTGTCTATTATATTTGGAGAAGAGGATGACACAGGATTTTACAGCTATTAAAACACTGAAGGGAAAGGATGGATGTATGTGTAATATAATATGTGCCGAGTCATGGTTATTATCCTTCATTCAATTATGTGGGTTCAGTCTCCTGTCTGGAATTTATTTAGGGGTATCAGTAACACACCTCTTACATGGTTCTTTCAATTGGCGTCTGAAATAAGTGACATGAAACTCTTGATCTCTCTCAGGATAATCTTCAGCTCTGTGCCTTACCTGAACCTGAGCAATAATCCCCCTCTTCTCTTCTTTATCTCTGTCTTTCAGACAAGAACGCCCTGACTGATCATCCAAGGTGTCAAGGTAAGTCTCGCTCAGCCTTTTTCTCGTCTGGAAGTACATGTCTTGCACTGTATGAACATACAGTAAGTATTTCCTTCTTGCTATGAGCAGATTTTGTGACCAGCCTATCTGGTACGACTTACAAAACATCTATCTACAAAAGACAACTGGCACTCTGTTTCTAACGCGTGTCCCACTGTTTGCTTGAATTACTTTGAATTAAACATGCTCTCATTTAAGCTAAATGAAGAGAGTCTTTTTCTGTCAGTTCAACCCTTCTGGCACTAGTTAGTCAATGAAATATTCCACTTTGATGTCACTGTTTCAAAAGGCTGTAGCCTGAAAGTGGTTTGAGATCAGGCGTATTGTAAATAAGAAAAACCGTCTGTCCTCTTCGTCTCAAACAAAATGATGATTATGATGGCTGGGCATCATTTGCTGTCTATTTTCTCCTGCAGCTTTTAATACATATATGAATAAGTCATTTTTTATGGTAACATATGTTCTGTCTCTGAAGTGTTTCAGCCATAATTGGTGTCAGCAGGTCAAACATTGAATTGGTCCACCTCTAGTTTCGGTGGTTCATGTTATGCTACAGTGGTCCATAGTGTGTGGCTTTTATGTTTGAAATGTTGAAGTGTTGTGGTATTGGTCACTTGCAGTACGGTCAGAGGCACAAGTTAGTGTGGAGCTGGGTCACCCACCGGAGAATTGTACTGGGGCTGAAGTATCTTCATTCAGAGATGAGGCCGTTGACTTAGCTTGAACATGAGAAGTTCAACAGAGTGCTGAACTATTTTGGGAAAGTTCCTTGCAGGCCACAGACACGAGTCTTTCATTGGGTTTCATCATTGTTTGTTGCTCTGTTAACTTAGTGCCTCAATGTTGCCTCTTGAAGACCTTTGACTTCATCAGATATCGACCTTTGAGAGTCCCGGTGTTATAGTTTATGACTTTTCTTATGATTGCGTAAAAGAAGGCACATCTGCTGCTGTTGGTGCTGGCTGTGATGCGAAAATGGTGAAACCCTCTGCAATGATAGTCGAGCAGCAGTGTGTTAGACGTTCACTGTTCACTGCAGTCAGCTTTCGACAGCTTCTCGTTTTCCTCGCAGCAGGAAAAATAATAGTCTGCTACGAGTCCCATGACACACAGCCACATCTGCCACAAGAGAGAAGAGGTTTTGCCCCCAAACGATGGAATTATACAGTTTTTCTAAACACACAGTGGTGGGTCTCTCTGGGAGCTGCTGATTCTCAATGGGAGAGAGGAAAGTCTTGTCACCTTGGGGGACTATTCTCATCACCTTCTCTCTCTCTCTCAGCCATAAAAACTGCAGTATAAGATGTGCTCATGTGAAACTTTGACGCAGCACAGACACAGCGTGGCTCGATGTTGTTACTTATTCCAGAGCTCAAAGAAGCCCCATCTCCCTCTCTGTGACTCACCTGCAGTGCAACATGGCTCCTGGTGTCTCTGCTGAAAACATCAGAGTTCTCATCAATTCTTTTAGACCCAACTTTGCCGGTTTACAGGGACGTGATCGGGTTACTTATTTGGGTGTGCGGAGCGGAGACCAGACAGCAGCTGTACTGGCAATGCAGCAGATTTTGGCTCCGCAGTCGCGCTCTCTTCTGCCACCTGCTGGCTAAATGTGAAAGCACTCAGGGTTATATTAAAGAGTATTTGTGTGCACGTTTGTTAGATGTAAAAGATGTCTTTGCTATCATTAGTTATTATACTTAAAGTCCAGTTTGTTTTTGTGTCTAACTGGGAATACATTACCAATATCACCTGCACTTTATTTCCACGTTATTTAATTGTTTTCATGATGCTCAGTCAGTCCTCAAGTGATGAAAGTGTCATCTCATCTTACCACTCATTTGTGTGGACGAATCATGAGGGTGGATTCATGGCTGGTGAGCCACTTGTCGGGTTGTTTTATAGCTGCACTTTATCTATAAAAGTCATCTGCCATCGAGAACAGAAAAGAACATCCTGTTACGCTTGCAAACACGACGTGGCTACAGACAAGTGAAGCTCAATTCATAACATTAGAATATGACCAGAAACTTAATGTGTGACACCACAGAAGGCTCAACATGAGAGTGAAGAAAACAAATTTTGCTGGTTTTGATGATTTCCATGTATCTGTATGTCTGCTCAGATCCAGTACTCATTCTAGTTAAATAATGCTGAAGCTCCATATGACTGGGATCAGGTCTATTTACTGTGAGCAACGTTCCAATGTGTCTACTGTCACTGTGTCTGAGTGTGAGAAGAAGTTCTTTAGCAAATCATCCTGGAGTCCGCTCCCGTAGTAGAGATTCTTCAGCAGTCGTCCAGATTATAAACATGTTTTCTAACAGAACGATGCCCTCTGGTTCTGCTCCTCCAGCTGGTACATGCCCAATGTCCTCTCATCCATCCCTGTGATGCGTCATGGCTCCGGTGCTGACTGGAGTATGGTGGGGGCCGGAGGCAGGCGTGGTGGGGTCAGGCGCAGCTGCTGCTAATGGTGTGGCATCATGGCTGGGCAGCGGGCAGCTGGTCCTGGTCATCACCCTCAGCACTCTGACCACCCTGCTGCTCTTCTCTGTGCTGCTGCTGCTCTGTGCCGGCTGCCAGGGGTGAGTCAGTCACAAACGCACTCACTTCCCAATCTAGATCTATGCGAGAGACAATTGGATGATTTCAAAGTTCACTGTTGAGTACTTCAGAATAAGGAGAAGAATTACATGAGTTACATGGTGAAACAAAATGAATTCATGAATGCTGTAAATGTGAACAATTGTTTATTATCAGCGCTTAGTGTCTGATAATACTAATGACACACTTCAAAACCAGTACAACTGTAGAGTAGATACTGTACTCCGGCCACTCCGGCCCCTTGTGGACCTGTTTTGAAGGTTTCCACATTGAATAGCTGTTTTCAGACCCGCAACCTTGTCTTTGAGGCGCCTGTGTGTAGGATCGCTGGAACGCTACTGCCACCTGCTGTCTGATTGACCTCATTGCAGTCTCCACAATCGAATGTATTATTTTGAAAAAACAAATCTCAACGCGGGTTTGAAATGAGTGTCTTGTGGAGGTGAAGACTAACAACTATTTTCATAGTTCACTAGTAGTACTGCGATTAATAAACCATTTGGCGAACAATGTACACAGGTTGAGGAACATGTCAACCCTGATCAGTGTTTTGTAAGCAGTTATTAAAGGAAAGAAGAAAATGTGCATTAATTGCTGTAGGCATGTGTGTGCTGTTAAATGTTTTGAAACCTAATATTTGAGTTTAAATTGCTCTAAATGTGCTTATGTCTGGCAAATGTCTCATTTTAGTGTGTGTCTTTTGTGAACGATCCAGATATGTCGGCATGGTCCTGGTGGCTCATCCATTTCTCCTCTTGCTATGGATTGTGCCAAGTCACCCGTGTTCAGAAAATTTGCCTTGACTAATGTGGTAGTCGATTGTAGTCCACAATATTGATTAGTCATTGCAGCCCTAATTGCATAAGCAGTTCTGATATTTTCATGCAATAAGAGCTATCTAGAATCATATATTCTAACTGTCCACTTGTCTGTTGCTCCAGGCAGAAGAAGGTTGCTGATGGACATGCAGCTGGAGACCACGAAAACCTTGTCAATGGAGTAAGTATGAATTTGCCCTGGATTTGTTTGAAATCATCGCAGAAAAACACATGAAACATATTGAAAATTTCTCACTGCAAAGTCCTTAAGTCAAAGAACCGTGAAAGGGACTGGCACTGACAAAGAAAAGGAAGCAAATCCAAAAATAATACTCTGTTTTCAATGGGGACTTGCCATGGCCTCTTCTTTATGTGCTCTTTAGCACAGCCATAACTGACTCCCATGATGCTGCGGCGCATCTTAAGTGAGACAAATGATGACCTTTCCTCCCTCCCACGTCTGCATATATTGGAGTGTGTGTGTGTGTGTGTTCACTCTCACAAGTGTCTTCGCCCTTTGAGCATATTTGTGTTTGATGGATATTTTCACCTCCACCTCGGTATAGTTGTGAGATACAGAGGAGGACACTCTCGATCAGGAAGGACCTATTAAAGGGACGGACCCTGTCATATTCTGACAGATTAAGTAGTGGCCTGTGTCTTTGCCGAGATGTAGATTCTATGACATGCAATCCGTCTTTATGGTTCCTCCCGCGCGATATTAAAGGGACATCTCTCTAATCCCCGTCACTGTGTCTCTGTGTTACATACAGATAAGTCATTATATTACAGTAGTTAGTTAAATACCCTTCTAATGCTGCCAAGGCTGCAGTTGTTGAGGGACTCTTGCCATCTGTCGTCCAGGTGTTTCAAAATGTCACGAATGGATGTTAGGTTTCCGTCCTTCAGGTGACCTATTTTCCACCTCCGCACTTTATTGACAGGAACTGGCCACTGCGGGATGCCAAAAAATAGAATTGTCTCCAAAGTGCTTAACTCATCAGTTACCAGTCATCGTCACTGCTTTTGATTTTACTGCGCCAGTTACTTTGTGTTGATCCTCTCCCACATAAATGCATTCAGGATAATAAACAACAACCGGGCATTAAGGATTACGTCATTAACTGCAGCGAGTCTATGACGGCTTTGGCCAGTAGGTGGCGCCGTAAAGCTTCAGTGTTAAAACAAAGGCGGTCCCCTGTTGGTTTTTGAGACCAAAATAGTCGAAAACAATTTTAATAGCGTTGTTATTGTTGGGTGTTTTGGCGTGTAGCTCATCATTGGCTCTCATTGTACATTGTTCTCATTGCCCATAAATGTTATCTAAAAAAGAAAAGTATATTTTTATATTGATATTTCAATTATGTTATGTATTTTGGAAAAATCGATTGCATAAAACATCACTCAACATCTAGCAATGTTTGCCAGGTGTCAGTCTGATTATAATGGTTTAAGAGTGTTGACATGGCTGATGCCAGTATTTTAATTTTGTGAGCCACTGTTTTGTATGTTGTACGATGTCAACATGGACACCCATCATCCGACTCTTGTGTACAGTTACCACTGTTGGGGACTGAGGCTTGCGAGAGTTTAATGAGCAGCTTGTAATGAAACTGGATGATGGAAAAATCTGTCAGGAGGTGCACTTTTAACTCATTGTTTATTCTCATGTCCTAACTTTGTGTCACAGGATCTATGCCACTCAAATTTAGTAAATAAAATGAGTCATGGTCTGTTTTTTCTTTCGGAATTTTGTGTAAACTGAATGAGCACATCACTAGAAGCTGTTGTGGTCGTACAAAAGTGACACCTGTCGTGTGGTATCTGCAAGTTCATCTCTGCCTTCATCGAAATCACACATGCAAAATAGCCTTCTCCACCAATTTCCATGTAAGACGTGCCATTTTTGGCCACCGATCTGCCACAAAGCTGAAAATGGTTGTTGGCAAAATCTTAGGTGATTATTTATAATGAATGAGTCATTATGGATCAAGCAGTTGGCCAAACCGCGACATAAACAGGCGTCATGTTTCCATCTGGAGCTGAGCTGCAGAGATTCAGACAAAGTGGAAAATCTGAATATTTGGATGAAGTTTAGTCACATATTGTTTGTTTAGACTTTTTTTCTGTAAATCATACAGCTCTGATTTTTAGAAGTTATTTTATGTCTCATTATACAGACAAAAAAAAAATGGAAATTGTTTTCTGGTCGCCAGAAAGTGACAATCGTTGCTGTGCAGGTATCTGAAAAAGAGACAGTCAGTCAGTCTGCAGAAAGTCCACTCACTGATGGAGCCATCAGCAGCTCACACAATGGACCTCCAACCAGTGGTACAAGTAAGTGATGTCATATTAACCCTTTTTATTTATGGCATCATTTATTTTCCATGAAAAATATGTATAGATTTGTAAATTTGCTAATTCTTTTTATTGTGGTTTGTATTGTGGCAACAATCAATCATTTTAAATATACACATTTTTTCATTTTCTTTCAATTGTATTTAGATTTGTTTACTGGTTTTGATGTCTATGAGTTCCTGAGTCTGAAAATTTGCTGTACCATTTGGCTGATTGGGAGTCCAAAGGTTAGTCACAAACGTCCTCTCCTCTAGTTCTGACCGACACTGTGGACACTAGTCCCCAGCCATCAGAAGAGCTGCTCTCCAGCCAGTCAGAGCTCAGGTCCTCCAAGTGTCCACAGGACCGTGAACTGCCCAGCATCCCTCCCAACAGTGCTCTGATGGTGAACGGGCCCTCTGCCTCAGGGGACAGCACCTATGAGGTCAGTGCCGGTCATCATGAATGACTTTATTTCAGCCAGCAGGTCTGTGGCTGGAGATACTGCTGTGGTTATTTGGTTTTGGATTGAGGTGGGAGGTCACTTGTTCTGTGATATTATCGTCATGGTTATCCACCCGCTTGAGTATTCCCAGTGTCGCTGCTTGACCACAGTGGATATCCTGGACATGGATCTAGCTACTTATATCCTAATTGTATATTTTTAGTCTCTATCTTAAGTTATCTTTAACTGGACTCCTGATCTGTCTGTTAGGTGGTGAAAGAGATGGTGGCGTCATCACGTGACGTCAGCGCAGAGGACTCCCTGTATGAGACGGTCAAGGAGCTCAAAGACCCGCCTGCAAACCTCTGTCTCAGCAACGGTACCACTGAGCTCAGCCCTGACGAGCCCCCCCATCATCCGGTCCTGCTCAACGGCCACCTCAGCCCCACCACTCCGGACCGAGGACCCCTGTGTGACAGTGTGGAGTATGCCTCGGTGGACCTGAAGAAGAAGAGCCGGCACAGCCTAGATGTGGAGGCCAAGAGGCGCTCAGCCAACACGGCTATTCCTGAACGGAGCTCCGCAGAGGAACCGGAGGAAGATTCGCCGCCGCCTGTACCAGAGAAGGTTCTGGATGAAAATGACAACCAGCCGGTTTTGCTGAATGGCCTGGCTGGTGCCGGACTGCACAATGGAGAGGTGAGCAGTGGCACAAGTGTAGCTTCTACAACGTACGACTGGACAGTTGCATGACGTGTGCGTAAAGTTTCATTTCAGATTTCAAACAAACAATTCTTGTGATTTAAATCCCCTTTGGTTTGATACTGTCATCTGGGACAGCCCTAAATTCTAAAAAAAACACTGTTCATAAATCTGATGGCTCATGGTTCGCTAGCTGACAACAATGCAACTCCTGTGATGGAGGATTCCTTCAGGAGTGTCTGATGAAAACATAGCAAGAAACAGACTTTCTCCACAGCATGTTTGAACTCTCACATGTGGGTGAAGAGCTCGGGCTTCCTGATGGGACTCAGGGAAGAGCTTCCTCACATCTGAAGCGTATCAAGTTGAGGATGTATCCTGAGATAACATGCCTCCCTGATGAGTGGTTCAGGGCCTCTCTATGTCAAACACAACTCTTCCATCTCATACTTCCATTGTGTTCTCTGGCCATTGTTTCCCTGCTTTTCTCCTCTCTTTGTTTCGAGCCCTCTTCTTCTCTTTGTCTCAGATGTTTTTGCCAATTAGTTAATCAGCGCGGCTCATTTGGACGACGGTCACGTCTGACCTCAGCCGACCCCCATATCCATGATGAAATCTTGATCTACTTAGTGTCACTCTAGTTCCAAACCCCACAGGCCAGTGCTAAAACACCATCATTCATAGGTACTGCGTGCACTGTCGGCATGTCTAGTCAGCATTAATTCAGTTATTTCTCCCTGCCCGCCCCCGTGTTGTACCTTTCGAGATATGTGTGTTTGCATATATACACCCCAGGGGCTGATTTAAGGTTAACGCAGAATGTCTTGCTTTACACCCAAGTGTGACCAGCGGCACGCGGTGATTTGTCTTGTCAGGTACAGTCCATGCATGCTACATATGTGTGCGTATCTGAGCACCAGCTGCCCTACCGCCACTGTGACAGTCGGTCTGGATCAATGATGGATGATAGAGGCTGGAGAAAGTCTTACCACACACACACTCACACACGCACGCTCTCTTCTTGTGCTGGCGTGGCTCTATGTAAATGTAGGATTCCCCCTCAAGTGGGAGCTGAGTAAATCTGATTTTAGGTCTGCATTTATTATGCACACATTTACTTCCATGCTGTGTTTTAGCCGCATAATATCAGGAAACATCCGATATTCAATTTGTCATGTGTTATAAGAAGACAGATGAGTTGTTGACTCGATGTGGAAAAACACAACTACAGACAAGTTCCACATCGCAGAAGTGATTTTTCAGTTCCTCATTTAAAGGCGTGCTACTAAAAATGTGTCTTTCTGCTTTTAGATGCTGTGTGTTAGGTGATTTCTCTATAGCAATTCGTACCACTAACTCTCACCATTCACAACAGCAGCAGTTTTAAGAAGCTTAATAAGCTGGACCAGATAGTGAAGACCAGACAAGTTCTGCCCTTTGCCTGTGTTGATGCAGCCCTCATGAGGTGACATATTTTATACTTAAGCAAAAAATGCTTTAGCATATTTTAATGTTTCATCCACACTTCTAAGCCTTTTGAGGACCTTTGAGATAAGGTGAGGAGTTCCGTCACTCTGGAGGGACTCGCTGGAGTAGAGCCGGTGCTTCTCTATGCTGAAAGGTGTCAGTTGAGGTGGTTTGGGCATCTCTCGCGTTTCAGGCACAGCCAGCTGGGAGGAGACCAGGTGGAGGGATTATATCTCTTCACTGGCTTCTCAGGATCCCCCAGTCGGAGCTGGTGAATGTTGCCCGGGAGTACGGCACGACCGTTTGAAGCTGCAATGGATAAGCAGTCGAGGATGGATGGCTGGATCTATACTTGTGTTGCCAAGATCTTCCAATGCTTATGTACTTATTTTCCCATTTTTAATCTATTATTTCAGCTACAAAATGTAAGTTAAATGTAAGATTCTGTCCTTCTGCCTTTTGGCCCCTCATAACAATCGCGGTATATAATGTGGCCACATTAAATTGCCCACCCCTGACGTAGATCCATCACATCATACTGAGTGAATTGGTCTCAAATGCTACTTCATACTTCACACAGCGCTTCATGTAAGTTGGCACTTAAATGAAAGGTTCTACTTGATAGTGTTTTGTGCTCTCAAAGTGCACATTTTGGGATCACTGTTAGATTTACTTTAAAGATCTGCAAAGATGGCCACAAAAGTCATCAGCTTGTTTTATGTGTCGCTGTGGCTCTTTCTAATTGGTGAGTTAATTAAGGCGAACAGGAAAGTCCTGGTCCGTATGGCGTCTTGTGTCAGATCGATGGCCGTCTGTGAAGGTGTGTCATATTGATTCACACAGGGATAAACGCTGCATTAGAAAGAGCAGCGGTGAGCTGATGGATTAGAATAGAAGCCCGAGTCCTTAAGAGAATTATCAGTATTGACTTTTGCGTTTCGAGTTATAAAATCGCCATCAAATCTCAAAATCACGAGGGAGCATTGCATCGGTGGAAGTGTTGGAGACAGCGTGTCACTGTCGGATCAGATCTGTCAGATTTATTGTTATTTCATTGATCATCCGGGGAGAGTGGACAGAGGCGCCGCTCTCGACATGGGAATCGACTCTCGTGCGTGTATTTTCTTGATTAAAGGGCATTTATATGGCATATCATCGCTAGTGGAGGGGAGGCACTGAACATGTGCATCGATCGCTTTTGACTGCTGCAGTGAAGCTCACAATATTGCTCACCAGCTTTCTTCTCGTTGGGCTTGCTGCATCGTACAGTAGGCCACACAAGAACCTGCAGTGTCGTATCAACTTTGTCACAGCCCTGATGGCTCTTTTATATCTTTTATTTTCAGTCATGCTTTCAAGGTACAATAACCCTGTTCCTTATCAGCAGGTGCTCTTTTTCAACTGTTTTCTTCCTGTTTCTTTCTCCTTCAGGTGCCCTCCCCTGTGTCTCCTTCAGACTTCCGCAACAGTGTCTTGTCAGAGAGTGAGGTAAGTGAGCGTTTAACTCCCTTATTCCCCAAACTGCTGTTTCTCATCCCAAACCACCTTTGACTCTTTGCTCTGTTAGTGTCAAGGCCTCGAGCACTGAGATAACTGACGCAGTTCTGAGATGAGAGGGAATAATGTAAAAAAATACACTACAGGGATGGCTTCATAAATTACTGAAATTGCTGCACTGATAAAAAGCTATGAATACTTGAGTACTGTATTTGTTTAGTAGTGTTGTTCATAAAGTGGTTGACGTAAGGTCTCTTATTTAGAATAGATGCACAGAGACAACATTGATGTTTAGCCAGAAAAAAAAGGTTAGCATGGTTATTTAGCTTACTGCCAACTGGCCGTGCACTCAAGCGGAAACAGAACTGCAATGAGTGGTGCGTTCCAACATACAGGAAAAAATGTATCAAAGCAGAAGTAATAGCAAGGTTTCTATCACACCGGGCCTGGTCAAGTTGGCTGGCGACATAAATGCAAACAAATCTCAAGTGGCAACACTGGGGGCATCATGGATCACAAGATTCAAGGATGAAGTCGCTACGAAGCTAAAGTAGTAATGAAGTGGTAGGTATTGAACTGGTCCTGATGCTAAATCAGGGCTCTCAAGTGTTGCGCATTTAGAGTGTGACACACGCATTTTAACCATGTCACACTCGAGGCAGGGAATTTCACACGCATAATATGAACATCTACTGAGTGACACCACAGTATATATATATATATATATATATATATATATATATATATATATATGCAGCAGAGATGTGTACCACTCTAGGAGTCGGCTGTGTGAGGTAAACTGCAGGAGCACGCTCATGTTAAGGAGCCGTATTATTTCTGTTTTCCCTCTTTTCTTTCTGTTATAGGCGCTTATGATTGGTCAAGCACATCTACACTGTTCAAATGGGAGGGGTGGGTGCACCGCAGCTGCAGGATCACGGCATTGAAAACAGTCACAGCCCAACACTATTAGTTCAAGTAAAACTATCTGTCATTAAAATCAGATGTTTAACAGCCTAATGAAGACGAAAACACATGAGTTATGAAACACTCACACACACATAGAGAGTCCTGGATCACTGCGTTGTTCAATGACTCCTGTTCCACAGCATCAGCCTCCTGCTGCTGCACACCTCAGTGTTCTGGTAGTGTGCGAAATTGTTTTTTAATGATGTTGTCCGCCCAGACAGCGATCAGATCCCTTACTGCCCGGCATCTATCATGTTTGTGTGGAGTGAAGTCGTGTAGTTTCCGGCATCTAGTGCCGAGAGATTCCGAGGTGCAGCTCTCCAGGTGTGTTAAGTCCACGGCCAAAACC
Organism: Synchiropus splendidus; assembly: GCF_027744825.2. Classification (NCBI taxonomy): domain Eukaryota; kingdom Metazoa; phylum Chordata; class Actinopteri; order Syngnathiformes; family Callionymidae; genus Synchiropus; species Synchiropus splendidus. Next base: position 13,807,704 of record NC_071337.1, read on the forward strand.
CGGTTCGCTTGTGTTCACATGCCAAATGCACCTTGTCCTGAGACAGAGTCCACAGTGTTAAAAGCCCCTAATGCACTTGCCCAGGAGGAGTGTGAGTGTGACAGAAAGAAATAAATTGAGAAAAAGTGCAGTATTCTTCTAAACACCATTCGTTTAGTGGGTAGAAGTGGCTAAATAATAGTCTTTAATGTGGACAGTTCCACTGACATTCTCAGACTACGGTGGCCTATAGAGGACATAAAGCAAGTCTCATGATGGATTCATGAACTTTATCATTTTGAAAAAGCATAAAAAAAAAAAAGATGCTTCCAGAACCTGCACCCACCACGGCCGTGTCTGGAGCAGGTTGTACACCCCTGGTTTAAAGTATATGTGAAGATAACAAACCTTAAATGTATCCAATACAAATTTCCCTGATCATTCAACCATATTCAAGACAAAGACCGTTAAAAAGATTTTATTTTCACTTTTTTTTAAACCATATTCACACATTTTCCTCTCTGCAATGTCAGTCATGCAAACTGGTGATTTCTCACTAGTATTTTAGAACCTCTATAAACCATTACATTAGTCTTGAACAGTGGTCATCGCAGCAGCCATTGGCCAACCCGGTCGCTGACCTGCCAATCAGACACTACGAGCTGACATCAGAACTTGCTGAATGTAGGGGAGAAAAACAAAGAACAAGTGTTTCATTTAGTGGTTTTAAGTATAAATAATCATAACCAGTGGAGCGTAAGACTGTTGTACTTGCTAATGGTGGAAGAGGCAACAAACCTCAGGTGGGTGAATAAGTTGTAGCACAGACACACACACTTAAATTGTAAGATGGCAATGCTGGTAAAGTTACTAAACTACTGTGCTTTCTTCTCCTCCAGTCTGCGGTGTATTCTACAGTCGACAAAACAAACGGCTCTCTTGCCGTGAACCCCGAAGAAAAAGAGCACGACTACAGCAGCATTGCCGAGATCAAGGGTCTGGTACCGGCGTCGTCCTCCAGTGACTTGTACGCCACGGTCCGAGACATCTACACGCAGCCCGGCGAGCCCCTAATGGGGGACGAGCCCACGTTCGACAGCACAGATCCTGGTTACGAGGCCATACGCATCCCAAAGACTGGCAGCTCAGATGATGACTACAGAGGTGGAGTAGGAGCCGACGGATCAGACGCCGCCAAGGCCGAACCGGACTACGAGTGTGTAGGAGAGTTTGGGCTCAATAGAGAGACGTCACGCCTCTGATTCCATTCAACTTATCAGAATCCTCAGTATTGTGGGATGAAAAAACTCATCCCCCTCATCTTCAGTGCAGAGCGTCGGACTTGCTGCATTGATCATCCACGTATCATTGATCATATCTCTGCTTGGGTACGCTACATCTCCTGAAATCCACCACCATGGCTCATTGGTACGAGTAACTGAGGCAGCCTGTGCCTCCCATTCCTGCTTGGTTCGTGGTATAATGCACTTTTGTTTCAAATAACTGTGTGGAAAAATAATATGCAGACAAAATCTAATTAATCACATCAACGAATTACATGTCTTAAGGATCAGTCTAGTGCCTGTCGCCTGAAACAGTCCGGTGCCAAATCAAGATCAAGATAGCTCTGATGTTTCTTCTGCCTTTTTAGTTGGTAGAGTTCTTGAGTTGCAAATTGTTTAAGATGTACATACAGAAAACACTTGGTAAAAGACTTGTTGTTTGATGGGTTGTAACATTTTATAGATGTTTTGGGGTTGTAAAATATAACTTCACAGTTTTATTAATCTGTTATCACTTTATCAGACATTTGCTCACAAATGGAATCAAATATTTTAAGGTCTGAGTATAACCATACAATTCAACAAGGGCAATTCAAACAGAATCACTCTCAACAACTGTTCTCAGAAGCCCGTACCGACTTCTTTCTTTTGTTACCATTCTCCAAGATGGCATCACTAGCAGTTCTACCGTCGTAGACGCCCAGCTAAGTATGATGAACAACACAAATGAGCGGGACTTTTGATAAGCAGACACTTAAATACCCTCTTTTACACGTCCATGTCAACCTTTATGTGACTTTTATATTTATTTAAAAATACAAACTAGTGTTATTGTGACATGTCGTTGTAAAAGAAGTAGCTTTTAGAGAAGTCTCTTGTGAAGCTAACGGTACGCATATCTGTGACTTTTAAACTTAAACAATGACATTTATTTTTGCATCGCCATAGATGATTTTGTAACGTTGATGGTGTTTTTGTGACGTCCTTGTTAGAGCCCGGTACATTGATGCTGTCAGGGTCATATTATTACGGTACCACAGTTTGAAATGTAGCAGGTTAAAAAGACAGCTGCACAGAACTACACAGTATTTTGTGAATGAGTTAGCACTTACTGTAAATGATGCAAACACACGGCACTGTGTTTCATGGAAATGAGAAGGCAAACTTGGAGCTCCACTTCAACTATGAATCCTACTGTGATCTACATATCGACCCAGTAAAATAGGCAAAACATTATCAGATTTTACTTTCCAGTGCTAGCCTGAAATGTTCAAATCAATCTCCTGTCATCATGGTGTTTCTTCTGCTTTATTTATTAAGTTATCAGACAAAAGCTTCTGAAAATTCAATAAACAACCCAAGGTTTCAGTCAAAGTAGATTCTTTTGTTTGTGAAGATGAAAAAATTAAATGAATGTCATTGCAAATGAGGTTTTATCAATGCCATGCTTGAGAGTTATTTGAACACTTCAGCACAACATGAGTCAGCTCATCCTTCTTTTTCACTTTTAAATATGATTTCTTTTAACCAGAACTCTCAGACTATTATTATTTTTAATGTTCACTGATTTATACCCTGTTCTTTTGGCGTCTGCTATCTGGCGTCTGATAAAACTTCCTAACAGTTGCGAACAATCGCTGAAACGGTGGTACATTGTCTTGGTACATTCATGAGCTTGGTACTTTTATTTAAGTCTGAAATGTGATATACGTGTGTGTTTTCACTGTATTTTACTGTACATATGTTTCAATGAAGCCGTATCCTCTCCTCCACCGACATCTGAAGTAATAAAATATTAAAGAATCTGTCATGGTTTCATTAAAACTCACATTGCTATGATTCAAAAGAAAATGATTTTTGTTGTGGAAATTATCCACTTATAAAGCATTAGGGGATGAAACTTCCTTCCTCTTTAATGGTTCTCATAATACTCATTTTTTTGGGATTCATTTTACGATCCTTAGCAATTTGAATTGAATTTGTATCATGTGTTCCTAAATTTTTATTTCCAATGTATTAAAAAGAATAGAAATTAATCCAAGAATGAAGTTGAGATGGCAAAGTACAAAGGTCATCGTTACTTGTTTCCACATCCACAAATGATGAACCTTGTGAATGAATGCCACCTGGAAACTACATCATCACAGAATGCATGAGATAATTGAGAACAGTGAATCCGTACAATAACTGTTAAGTTGCTGCATCTTTCCTAGACCAAGATCAATAGAGTGATGCCATGAAGTAGAACAATGAGTCCGGTTACCGTGGATAAATAAGAGTGCCAGAAAAAGAGTTTGAGCACTGCTGGGTTCAGTATGTAGACGGATGTTTTGACCTTACCTTACTTCGGTCTGACCATGAGACCCAACAATTAACCTTGGAGGTATTAGGAATTTACCATTACAGTATACTGTTTATATAATGCACAAAGTTGATGGGCCATGCTCAAGATTCTATTCCATTCTACCTACTGACCCTCTGATGTCCCGACAACATGGCTCTCTTGCCTTTCGCTGTTCTGCGTTGGTCCTGTGCGTGTTCAAATCCAACAGGTGAACTACAGGAGCTGAAACTGCATCCAAGCATTTTCATTTTCACACTGAAGAGGATGGGACGCAAGACTGCCACCCTGATCGATTTGGGGCCACAAGAAAAACAAGTACATGGCTGCCTACGTTTTGCCACAACAAACAGTGTGACCAACTCGACACCATACGACCGCTCCCCATACAGCAACAATAAAAGCACCCTGTGTGTACGGACAGATAGAAATGTGTATCGACTCTACGTCTCCCCGGGGACAGGGGATTGAGGAGATGGTCCCTCGCCGCCCCTCCCTCTGCTAATGAGGTCATTTGTTTCTCTTACTACCAGCCGAAAACTCAGCCGGGGTGACAGCTGCCTGCGATCTCAGAGCACAGCCTGTTTTGGCAGTTATGCACATCTGTCACTCTGCTCTGGCCGGTTTCCATTTTCCACATGTGAATATTTCATGACATGGATTTTCTATCAAATAAATTCATTCATATGTGCTGTGGCGTGGGGCGCTGGAGTAGCGGCGGCTTGTGTGTGCACTTCAAAATGCAATTATCTAGCTGGCTATGATTTCATAAACACACAACACGAATAATGCCTCGCTTCAATTCACTTATTTATATTCAATCATGCTGTAAAGTTCGGAAAGAGCAACTGAAAGTTTCGCCTCACTTCACCCAAACAGTTTGTGAGACGAGAGTGACATATCAATATTTAAAATAATATTGTTGAAATTAGTCTCCATAAAATATACCACTGGAGCTTGGGCTGCCACATGCCAAGTGTAGCTTCACTTGTCCTGCCTTGTAAAATGTTGTGAGAAAGCATCATAGAATTAGCTTGAGTAGCATCAGTGACTCTCTTTTCAATATCACCATCAGAAGCATGTGCACCACCCAACCACCCTAAGTTTAGCAGGAAATAAATACAGTGGTATTTATTTTACCCACGGCACGCTTTGCCGTGGGTATTATTTTACCCACGGCACGCTTTGTTATTGTGCATAACGCAGCCTCTGTATGCAGACGCGTCCCATTAGCTACATTTACTGACTGTTTTTTCTTCATATTGAACTGTAAAACCTTTCCTGTCTCTGCACTGGACCGTGGTAGAGTGTCACCGGGGAGGTGCTCCTCGACACCTCCGAGGCACACACTCCAGGGTTTGATGTCCTGTTGTGGGCTGGAGCTGGGACAGGGATGAGGCGAGTCTGGGACAGAGCGTTACTTGGTTTATGACTTTGTCACAGCCAAACTGCACAGAAGCGCACATTCAGAGCTGGACACGCACCGGGCACCTCTTCACTTCTGGAGAGACGTCACTCACTCGGCAACCCCTCCCACATGCAGCGGCCACACACATAGAGGAACAGCGCACCTGCAGCACACACTCTACATTCACTCCTACAAAAGCCTATTTTAAGGCTTGGAACACATTATTTCTTTTTCCATTCATTGTAATGGGAAAAATGGATTCAGATTTCGAACAAATTGCTTCTCTGGAACGGATTGTGGTTGAGAACCGAGGCACCACTGTAGTTTTGGAATTGTGTTGTGCTGTCACCTTAAGAGTCTTCACAGCCTAAAAGCGATGTTATCCGACACATTTTGAGCAAATATTTCACCAAAACAAAACACTTTCCTAGCTTATCTGAACCTCGTCGGGGAGGCAGCAGCTGGAACAAAGAGCTCCAGACTTCCTTCACCATAAAAACCTTTTGGGGAAATATTGAAACCTTCCAAGGGACAAAGTATCTCAAGTGTGTCCCGGGTCTGTCCCGGGCCCCCACCTACTGTATGTGCCCAGGAAGCATCCTGGAAAGATTCTAGTAAGCTATGTTTTAATGTGCAAAAAAACAGTAAAACAGATTTATCATGTTAACATGAACAGGACGAGGCTAAAAAAACAATGTTGTTTTCAGAAATCGAAACAGCACCGCATCATTTTTCATTTAAAACTGGGGCAATCTGGTAATTTGGAACTCCCGTGACGCCAGGAAAGTAGGGTACTTGTCTGAAACAAGTGGGTTAGCGTTAAGCATGTCTGTCTGCTGTAAGTTTTCTTTTCCACTTCTCTCCCGGCCTGCGCTCCTCCTCCTCCTCCTTCTCCTGCTGCTCTCCGGCCTTGCGTCATTGTTTTGAATGGAGCGTCCTCCCCGCTGCTGCTGGAGGAGGAGAAGGAAAGGTGGGGGCTTGTGGAGGCGTGTGCTGTGCTGACCAATCGGAGGCCGACTTGACCGCGGGACCGCACATGTTTACAGGCAGCATTCCGCCGGTAGAGCCGCTGCACAGTGCCCGGACTGGACTTTTGATGGCAGGATCCGGATTCGCTCCGCGTCCGCGTTCACGCTTTGTCCCCAAATATTCGAGCGCATGACAAACGCGCTGCTTTGATCACACGGTGATCATTCGACGTAATCAGCGTCAGCGACTAACAATTCATGCGTTTTAGCGCGGGAAAACGGATATAGCGGAGAATCGTGTTGCACAGTGCCGACGCTTCCTGAAAACGTCAGGCTGTCCGTGTTTTGCCGGCGTCCCCTCGGCTCTCAGGGAGCAGCAGGGATAACAAACAGGTCGAGGAGGAGGACTGGCAGCCGGCTGTATGTGGAGCTGTGGCGGCGAGCCGACCACGTACCCACGGTGTGTCACCGGTGCTGGTTTTATCCAATTTGGTGCTTTGTTTAAGGGGAGCGTTCTTGCTGCTGCTCGGCTCCCGAGTATGTTGCCGCTCTGCAACGTTCTGTCGAGGCTGTCGGAGCGCGTAGTCTGCCCGCTGTGGTTCGGTGTTTTCCTCAGCCTTGTTTATCGGTCGTAACTCGATAAATCTTCGGCGAGTCGCTTCCGAATTCCATACACATATATTTGAGTCATGCATACACGGCGTCTGGTGAAGCGCTCCATCCTCGGCAGCCGCGTCTATGCGCCGAGTCCGACGGGTGACGGCGCTCCAGTGACCGGCGTGGTGCAGGCTGTCAAGCAGGAAAACAGAGACGCGTCGTCGGCCGCTGGCGCTCGCAGAAGCGTCTACACGGTGCTCATGCAGGACGGAAGCCTGAAGGAGTTTTCCGAGGAGGAGATATCTGCCGGGATCAGCCAGAAGGTTCCGCTCAAGTCCAGCTTGAAGGTGTGTGGCACTTCACTGTTACTGTGCGGTTTGTTTTTTGCATCATTTCACCGGAGAGCCGCTGCGGCTCCGGCTAAAACGCGCGCGCAGCTGCACATCCGCAATGCAAACGGCGTTGTTTTGCATCCAATGGCGGCATGTCATGACATTTAGCGACGGTATAAATGTGGGACAAAGGGCTTGAGAGGGCCCGGCCGTGTTTGTGTGTGGGCTAGTGGGTGGGTGAGCCGAGGCAAACAAACAAGCTCCGACTGCAGCGGTCTGCTCGGTGACAACGGCCCTGTTTGACGTGCACGTCCATCACTCATGCAGTTCTATTAAGTCTCGCTCAAAGTGCACGTTTAACGCCAACATGCGTCTGTGATTGCCTTTTTTTATGATGTTGTTATGCAACATTGAGCGCGGTAATTGTTGCTAGTTGTCTTCCAGGAAGTTGAGACCCAAACGGATCATGCACAGCTTGACATGAAGATCATTTAAGGAAGTCTGTACGGACAAAATACGTGCGAGGGGAAGCGTGTTGTGTCCTCAAATGACTTGATCATCGAGTCCGGTGCATTTTTTCTTTGGAATGCGGCCGTGGAATGCCCTGTTTTGGAAACGTTTTCTTAACGCAACATTGCGTCGCAACAACTCATATTTACGGCGTCTGCATTTCTTGTTTAAGTCAGACTTTTGACAAATCGAGGGCAGCATAAACAAAACAAAAAGAGCAAAAGTTATCAAAGAAATCTGCCTGCATTTATATATATAAATATTTTTATGTTTAATGTGAAATTTAAATACTGGATTTCAAATATATTAAGTGGATGTGTTTGCCATAAATGAAAAATTCTTTGGGGGAAATAAGTGTTAATACTATAAACAAAATGAAAAGCTAGATTAAGTGGTAGGTTTGTTAATATCAAAAACAGCAACACACTTGTTTTGGGTTTTCTTACCTTGTTCGGTACGTAGACTCTCATGCATGTCCGAGGAATTGTGCATTGAAAACACTTGACTGACCGTGCACATTGGCCTTGCTGCTAGAAAGATGAGTTATACGCTGCTGTGGACCTGATTCCACCGTCAAGTCTGGGACAATGCATGTAAACATGGACAAATATAGATGCCATGGTGGTGAGTCGCCTCCTGTTTGGGTTTTCCCCTCAATGTCATTATAGATTCGCACTGTTCTTTGTGATGGCCCAAATAAGTGTCAACTATTGTAAGCTGTTTTTTCAGTTGTTCGGTTTTTCCAAGCATAAGATGGTGTCTAAAGTTATCTACGGCAGTGTTTTCGAGGGTGTTATGTTGTTTGTTAACACAAAAGGTACTTGCTCAACAGTAGTGCAGCAGTTATAACCATGGCATAGCTTGCACCATTTCTCTTCACCTTTCCTAACTTTCCTAACTGCAGCATGTGGTATTTAAAATGCTCCCACAAGAAAGCAACAGTTGGATGATTGGCACTGCTTTTGTTTTCCGTTTGCACCCTGTTCAAAATGCAGCGCACAAAGGCGGTTGCACAATACAGTTGGAGTTGGCGGCCGTGCAGGAGTGCAGCTGAGAGTCCTGTCAGCACAATGGTCAAGTCTCTTTCAGCGCGACTCAATTCTCCACCGAGGTCGAAAACAAGCTATAAAATTTAGAGCGGAGTGAGGAGGGGGGGGCGGTTCTGTCCTCTCGCGGATGTTGATTCACATGTGTTTTTCTGTACGTGGATGTGCTGTTTTGGATTCTTGATCGAGGGTTGTTTGTGAGGGTTTGCCTCTACCTTTGAGCAGCGGCTGTAGAGCCACAAAAGCAAACTCACTCATGTTGGCAGCGGGCGGCGTTCGGCAAAGAATCTGGAATACTTGGCACTGTGCCTGCCGTGGCAAACAAATACCTCTCTTCGTGCAACTTGTTGACTTTTTGGTTGGTTTGTGTCGTGAGACCCACGTAGGACAGATTTCCCACTCCATACAAAGAGGTAATATTTGTATTTTTTTCCTTAATGATGCTGTTTTTCAACATTTTCTGTTACCATGGGAGTTGACGACCAAGTTGATGGTCATTGGTTTTGTGAGGACTAAACAGACCTACAGACACTGGAAATGCGTTTTAGTCTGACCACCTTAGACTAGGTTGTATTTAGAACCACCAAGCTGCATGACTGTATAAATACATACAGTGCTCACTTGATTTTACACACACCGCCGCTACACATTTGAATGATCCCTCATTTCAATTAAGGTGATCTCACTGTGAGATCGAGGTGGTGAAAAGCGGAGTAGAAATCAACAATGAATTCCAACACTTTTCTAAACATCCCCATTTAAAGTCAGTGTAGTCTTTTCATTTTTCAGATCACGTGTCACTGCTCATTTAACAAATAATCCACTGTAAAATACTTGTTCCATGTGTCTGGGTGAGAGACAAAATTTGCATGTGATAATTAGACTCTACTTCATTATTAATTATTATTATGATTAATAATATATTTTTATATTTAGATATGGATCTTTACATTGATGTTGCTCTAGATTTTCTCTTACACGAGTCCTCCCTCACCACATTTGTGATTGTTTTTTGTGCCACAATTTTTTTTTATTTTTCAGAATTCGAATAAAACACTGGGTCTGCCTCAATATACATATTTTTGTGTTGCAAGCTATAAATTTCAGAGACAGAAATCCATTTGGACATTCCATAAAGCACTCACAATTGGTGGGGGTCTTGTTATTGTGATGAAATGAGTCATGCATCCACTATGGCCTGTTAACACCGAAACAGATGCAATGGCATAATCTGATGCTGTACTCTGTTATTGGATGTATTGGCTGTTTTCATGGCGGTTGCATCGGTGGAGCTTTCAGTGCTGCTGCTGCCACGCAAGCATTACACCGGGAAAACAGCGGGTGCATCACGGTCACGGCTAGAGCATCGCGTGAGAATGTGTTATGGATATTCTGGATATGAGAAATTGCTCTGGTTTAATAGAGAAATCAAGGCGTGTGTCAATCATAACACTGCATCAAACTCTAGAGGAACCCGAAAATAAAGTGACGTAAATAAAAAAAAAGAGTGATCTTTCGTCATGTGAAAAATGATGGCAATGCTTTAGATGAGGATCACAGCCTGCTAGTACTCCACCTTGTGCCCGGGGGTTGATCTGCGGCAGTGCCGTTGAAATGCAGTTTCATGAGGTGTGAATTTTCTCGCATTCAGTGAATTCACTGCCATGTGAACAGAGCCTTAAAATTCTATGGCCAGGATGCGGTCCAGAGATGGTTTCTATTGCAGATGCATGATGGTCACGATCCAACTGTTACTGCATTTGCACGGAGACTGGAGATCAAATTTCGATGCGCCTTGAAACGGATCATGAGGAACGCATTAGTGTTTGGATCTGTGGAATGGTGTTTTATATACATATGATAACATTTAAACTCCTTCAAGAGCCAACTTGGGACCTCGCCTGCGTCGTCCAAAACTCGGATTCTTTGTCGATGTTGACGGTGCCGCTGCTGTGTAGCCGTCCTTAAGTCACGTGGGCTTTTCTTTCAAATAGAATCAATTTTCTTAACCGGCTCACAACAATCACTGCATTAAGCCTGAAAGGCTGTTGTGTTTGTTTAGGTGATATTTAAGACAATGGACAATGGTGAGTGTGTGTGAGAGGGTGGAATCATTACCTTATAGCACCGTAACATGATTAGGCTTCAATTACACACACATGCACGCACACAAGCGTGACATACTTTGAACGCTCTGCTGAAGCGGGCAGTGGTGTGTGTCCCTTTGACTCTATTTTGGCTTCTCTTTTGTACTTCTCAGCAGCCTGATGGCTCAGTTAACTGCAGTGTGTGCGTAGGTGCATGCAGGTATTCATGCGTTGAGGAATGCATTTGTTGTGTTGTGTAAGGGAAAAGATGGATTTTTTTTTCTCTTTATTCCTTGAGCCACAAATAGGACTTGTTAGCATTTTAGTCCCCCATCAAATCTCTGAGCTTTTTTTTTTTTTTCAAAATTTGGGGTTCTGTTTGCAGGTGACCTCTGCCCCATTTGTTACCATATAGTCCTGCTTGCTTCACATTTGAACCAAAAGAACTCTTCTGATGTGGAATCTAAGAATAATGTTCTCTGTTCATCTCTGTCTAGCAGTGTGCCACAAGTGGACCTCCAGAGGGACACAGGATAGAAGGCAATTCCCTCTGCCCAGAGGCTGCTGAGGACCAGCGTCTTGTCGAAAACAAACGTTGCGGTCGGGACCTGGACACCCGATCTGTGTCGCTTCTCGAGCAGAAGCGCAAAGTAGTGTCCTCCAGCATCGATGTCCCTCATGCCAGGTAGGAGAGCCGGTCATATGATGATAATCTGTGTGACCACGGTACTTGGTTGAGCTCGATAGAGTACAGAGTTTATACCTCTTTACCTCGTGACGCCGATATCATCCTGTTTTGTGCTGAAGGGAGAGTGAAATCAGGTTTTGCACTGCACATGCTATGTAGCTGCCAGATTGCTGCTACATTGAGAACACATTTTCGCTCAGTCTGCACCCACGAGTCTGAGTTCCATCCTAGAGGGAGTTTAAGTTGGGCTGGTACACAGAGTTCATGGAAGGTTTGTGACATAGATCTGTCAATTCAGTTTATGAGGACTGACTTCGGCTGTTTTATCTTCATACGTTGGACAGCCCATCTTCCCTTGGTAGGGTGCTTGTTATATTCTGTTGCGTGTACATTATTCAACATATGCAGTCTGTTTGCGCCTCTATTTCAATGGCTGCAAGTGAATTCATCTATCTCTAATTAAACGGCAAGTGATGCGGCTTATTATTCTAGACATTATTCTCTAGCGGTGTGTTCATTTGTTCGATAGCTGGGATGTGTGAGGTTAAAGTAGAAATTGGCCATTATCAGAGTAGAACTGACCTAAAAGGAAGTTGAGTTGGGGTTTACCTCTGAAGTCATTTGCATGGACGTATGTTGAATGTGGCTACATTTCTGAGTGAAAATTACAATGGCAATATGAAAATTGCCAATTTGCATAGAAGACACTAGTAAGAGCCTCCATCATTTGCAGCATCATTTACTAAAGCACTATCTTTTGAGAAAAATCAAATCTTGACCTCATGAACAGTCGAAAACATAATGGACAATTCAATTTCTTAAGGAGCCACATTGCTCACTGTCATTGCTGTGACGGTCTGTCAAGCTGTAAGACAGAAGGACGGAAGAAAAAGAGTGTCACATTTGGAGCTTAGTTGCTTAAATATTTAGGAAAATACCATTAAAAATTATCATTACATATTGAATATATATTTTAAAGTTTTATACAGTATATGTTGCTGTTAAGGATTCTCGATGTAGATCATGAATATTGGAAGATCTTGGCCACAGGACTTCAAATAAAACATGTAAATATGATAAAGTGTTTTTGGTTTGATAAAGTAAGTAAAGTTTTGTTTATTCTGAGGGACAAGAAATGTTAAAATGATCATAACTCATTAAAAGAATTAAGTGTAACATTTCAGTATAAGTGTTCAGTGAAATACAATATGCCACATTTACATAGAATGTGGGAACATTATAAAAACCTAAAATTGTAAAAAAAAATATGAATATATATTTTTCTCATGAGGCCCACATAAATACAGGCAGAACTCAGCATGTGTCTAGAAGTCTAGTCTAGAAGCAAGTATTACTACGACTAACTAACAGGTATTGACTTTTAACTTTTCAGTTTGTCTTCACAGTAATAAGCAATTATTCAGTCCTTGTTGCCAAAACTCAACGTTGCTTTTGTGTCTTATTCCTGCAGCTATCAATGTAAATACAATTCCTGCTGGATGGACCCCCATCAAATATGTGCAATTATTGTTACTTTGATTTACAGTCTCACTCAGTGAGACTTTAATCCCACTTGGGGGGGGGGGCGCTAAAGGGAGATTTTTTTAGCTGGTCAGCATAATCGGGCAATGAAGGCCAGACACAGAGGGCTGTTAAACATTTATGTGCTGCTGTGAATTGCCTAATGAAAAACAACATTCATTGAATAATAAATGTGAAACACTAATCTTTTGTAAAGCAGTGTCCCGCTATTGATCATCGCTCCCCTTTGCTCATCTTATCGCTGGTGCTGGAATGCGATCAATGCTGACTCATTAAAAGTCACTCGACCGTCTTGTTTCAGAAGTTGCTGATTATTTGTTGAATTACTTTTATTGTTCTTAATCTAGTGTGAGGGGGGGGGAGTTCCTATCTGATCTCATTGTCGTTCTGCTTGGATTACCCGTTCCTCATTGCCGTTTCACCATTGTTTATTGTACACTGCCTCTAACCAAGCTGCACATGGCATCCATGGCGAAGCAGAGGAGAGGACTTGTGAGAAATGGACTGGATTTGGAGCGCCCCCTAGCTGTTAAAATAGTATTCTGAAGAAGTTATGATTTAGGTTTCGCAATCATTATTTTCAGTGAAGGGCCAACGATTAGCATTTAGCTGGGCTCTAGCAGTTTATTCAGTGATGCTGACATGATTGTTGAAAAATATAATTTCATTGTTGGAAGAATGCAGGAAGAAACGGCACTTCGATTACATGCATGTGTGGGCATGTAGATTGCCCATGTGCTTTAAGTTAAAGTATCTTACCAACCTGAAAGTGGATACAGAGACCTAAGACAGATCAGGAAGAACTGCCAAAGAACATTGGACGGTAGAACACACTGTACATCCCAAGCAGTCCCCCCAATAGGCTTTTAGCTAGGGGGGCGTCTGGGCGTTTACAAAACGTGAAAAAATGGACGCCCAATTCGCGACCATAGCTTGGCCGCCAAGTTACGGCGGTATGTGGTGGCATGTGGCGGCCAAGAATCGAGCTTCCATGTTTTCATTTTTTGCAGACGCCCCCTAGCTAAAAGCCTGTCCTCCTAACAATTTCCGACATGGTAGCACCGTCATTACTGAAGGGCTGGGGAGAACCCTGCTTACCAAAATGTTTCTTTGAATTTCAGACTCAGACTCTTTGATCAGTAACCAACAGTGGTCCGCACGACAATCGTCATTGTTTGGTCATTTGGATTCAACCAAAGTGTGTTGAACATTAATTCCGTTGTGTGTCAAAATGTGGGTTGAATATTCAGAAAAAGTGCAACCGTGCGAACAATAAACGTTCTCAGCCGAGCCACGGCACTGAGCGCTCTTGATCCATTCTCTGCGCTGTTCTCCAAGTTATCCCCTCAGTGACCTCTTTAGTGCATGACGGCATCATTTCCTCGAGATTAAGATCCATTGCTCCCGTCTTTCGCACACCTGCGACCGATTTCCAATGTCGCGGCAGCGCTTGGGAGGAAAACAAGTAGCCAGTGACCACAGAGCAGCATTTTTCTGTAATGGAGGTGGAGGGGAGGGATGATGGAAAGCAGTGATGGGGTAACAAAGCAACTAAGGAGGCGTGTGGAGAGAGTGATGGGTAGAAGGAAATGAACGGAGCATGTAGAAGAGCATGTATGGCAAACAAACCAAATGCCTTTTATACTGAGAGAAATCTCGAGAGACGTCTGACCTCCAGGATGGCAATTTCGCTCTCAGAAGTTTCCTCTCTGCTGGTGATTTACCAAGAAAGCTCCTTGTGGTTGATGGCTGTGGCCTGTCAGCTCGATACAATACGTTACCGGGGAGTGACTGAATTACCCCAATGCCTCATCTGCAAGCATCGACAGAATTGAGGGAAAATGACAGCAAGCGATGTCGTATGGATGTTATTCCCCTGGGCTGTGGTGGGGCAACATTACTGGCCTGTCAGCATGTCCTCAGACGTCACAGCAGAGTTTCCCCTTCACCGTATTTGTTTACACCGCAGACTCTCTATTAGATCTTGAGACAAAAATCAATAGCTGCCATTTTCTGATGGTTAATTTTCGACACCAGCTTCACAGAGCTGTAATGCAAAGCATCTTAGGACCACGGTTGTATTAATGCATGGATGGGGAAATTCAATGAAAGTACCCAGCTGAGTGCTTTGCTTCTGGACAAGAAGACAACTTCTGATTGTATTATTGTTTTGTTCAAAGTTACATTTAGATCTTCAGACTAGTATTGTGATTGTATTGTGTTATTTTTTTTATTGAATCACAGTTAAAGAGCTACATTTATTGACATACTGCGAAGGTCACTGATGCCTATGCAATAATTTATAATGAGTTGTCACTGCACACAAGCATAAACTCTAAATAATGGTCAAAATATTTAGTTGAAAACCACGAGTTCTTAGCTTGCTTCCTCCCGTCCTGACCTCAAGTGACATCTAGTAGTGGTATGAAAGGCTGTCACCTTATAACCATGTGGAGATGCCAATGGAAATTGGGCTCTTATCACCCTCTGTGTCCCTGCACTCTGACAAACTCAATGGTATGAACGTGTGTTTTGTAAAGCCACTTTTAGGATATAAAACAGCCATGTTGATATTTGATGCCTGCTCTTACTGTAATGTGTAGCTTAGCTGTTGCCATGATTCCTGTTAACAGATTGCTCTGACCCCTTCCAACAGCAACTGGCCGACCTGCGTATGAAGTTCTCTTGACATACTGTAGGTAAGAGTCAGTGGAAACAAGAGACGGCAGGGGCCAACCGGTGGGAAGTTGAGGCACGGGTCTTGACAAATGGCATTATGGAGACTAATTGATAGCAGGGGAAAGGAAAATCAAGAAACTTTGCTGCTTATTATCACTAAGTCCAAAAACAACAGATGCAAAAGCTCAAATCATCTTCTCTCAGTTGCCAGAACTTTCGGTCAGAGCATGAAGGAGGTTGCTTTTCTCTCTCTAAGTAACTTGTTGTTATTGTTTTCTCTTTTTTGTGTGTGTCTGAGATGAAGACTGTTCCTTTCTATACAAAGTTGTGGCTTTTGTTTAACCAGGTTGAGTGAAAAACAGATATTACAGAATTCTTAGATTACAATTATGTCTTAATTTTCATAAGCTGTTTATATATTTTTTCTAGTTTTTGTCTGAACTGGTGAACAAACAAGGCAGCTATCTTAACAAATTTCTGCTTTTCTCCCGAGACTTTGTTTACGGCTCTGGCAGATGTTTATGGTCGTATTCAGATGGTCGCTCATTCCAAGTCCTAACACTGATGCAATCGTCCAGTTAAGGCACTTAAAAGGAAAAATAATTACTCTGTGCAACCAATGTATTTTGCGATTCAATCTGAGCCAACCTTTCTAAAAACAAATCGTCGAAATGGTGGTCATGTTTTGGAGACCTAAGACAAACGTGTGCACCAATTTGTCCGAACCGTTGCTGTGTTTTTGTTGTGAACAAGTGTGTTTGCATTTCAGGCAGCTGACTCTTCACTGACCAGGTCCCTGCCCAATTCAAAATAGGATCTTGTGAAAGACTCCACTTCCTGTTCAGAAAACACGTCTTTCAAGTGACAGGGTCTCATAATTCACCTGCACTTCCTGCTCTTTGCTTTATTTTGGTAGCCGGCTCATTGCTGTGACTTTGTTATGTTTCTGGCCCAGGTGGATGTTTTTGGAGTTTTGAGGCAAGAAGGGGGTGGGGGATGAGGGTGGGGGATGAGGGTGCGGTCTTAAGAGAGTGAGGGGTTGGGAGAGAGAGGCAAGATTCAAGCTTAAGACAACACTTGTTTTACATGCCACTCATGTTTAAAAACAACTCAATAATGAAAGGAACTTTTTTTCCCTTCGTCGTCGCTCAAGAAATGTATTGAATTGTGCAATTTACTCGACTGTTTCAGCTCTGTTGAGGCAAATTCTCTTTGAAACTTTATCAGATTGCTGTCACAGCACAAGGCCAAGAATATCAAACAGAAATAGGCCTCATGTTATTGAGAAAAAAAGACATGGCTCAATGTGTGTAATCGGAGGTTCTTGTTTTCCATCCAAGGTTTTGGTTCCTCTGAGTCTAGACGTTCTATTGGGAGCGTGAACTGCAGGGCATTTATTCAACAGCAGGCTTGGGGAAGAAGAGCAAATAAATACTGGGCCAAACATTGTGCTTGTGTGTAAGACACTCATGCATTTGCCACCGCTCATCCGAAGTTGGATTGCAGAGGCAGCAACTGGAGCAAAGAGGCCTGGACTTAGTTCTTCCCAGAAACCTCCATGTGGTAATACCATGGTCAAGTGAGGGACGTATAGTCGTCTCTATAGAGTGTTCTGGACATGTGGACATGGCAACTGTACCTCTCCAGGGAGGCATCCTGAAAAGACGGCTACCATACCTCAACTTCTGTCAATATCCCAGATGGATCGGCTCCTCGAACTGTCTGTATGGAGTCCATCCTCCTTGAGGAGAAATCTCATTCCAACCCTTTGTATCCCACCAAGCCTGTGCAAAATTCCAAAGTGAATTAAGAACGTCTCACACATTCTAATTCGTGAATTAGAATTGAAATTCAATTTGATCTGCGATTTCAATAACAAAGTGTAATTGAAATTGACCTAAGTAGAATTGACTGTTTTACATATTTCATGCAAACATTATGACTAGGGACTTCATATACACTTGTTTTGATTAAGAGTCAGAAACTGCTTTAATGGCCGATATGGAATAATTCTTTTCCATCTGATGTTGACCTCCAGGAAATGTTAATCGTTGATCCCCATAACTGTATTTCATTCACTCTAATTCCTCTTCCTGCAATATACAAACCTGGGGTAGAACTAATTTTATTTAAATTTGCCAAATACAGATCCACGAGTGAATTGAGTGCTTTGCCTTTTGGCTCAACTCTTTCTTCACCACAAAGAGTGAGCTGTCTGTCGATCTCAAGCTCCATCCTTCCCTCACTAGTGAACATGACCCCAAGACTTGGAGTAGATATCAGT
Organism: Synchiropus splendidus; assembly: GCF_027744825.2. Taxonomy (NCBI): domain Eukaryota; kingdom Metazoa; phylum Chordata; class Actinopteri; order Syngnathiformes; family Callionymidae; genus Synchiropus; species Synchiropus splendidus. Next base: position 13,825,448 of record NC_071337.1, read on the forward strand.
TAGTGTTGACTTATTTGACACCATTTAAGTTATGTGGTGGATTATCATGACAATATGCCAAGGACAGCACTTGTATGGCATGTATTATCACAGAGGCACTTTCTGTCTTAAAATATCTGTTTTAAAATGTCTGTCCAAAACAATGTAAAATGTTTGCCAAATTGAATAGAATAATTACTGTCTTCCACTGCACCTTGACTGGCCATGTTTGGTGTCCTTCAATCATAACGCGATGACTGCTGGGACACGTACTTGTTGGTTTTAAAAATAATATTGGCTTCAATTCCAAGTGAGCCGAACACAATCAGGAAATGATAGCCTGAGAAAATGTGAAACATTCTCAGGACCCACTATCTGATAACACTTGCAAAACAAACGTGGGTTCTGCTGGAAAACAAACGTGACTGTTGTGAATCCAGTATTTTTTTTTTTCAAGGAATACTCTCTAATAGAACTGATCCAAATCCTGTGTCAGATTTGTGCACACGGCGACACCAAGCCAACATTTAGAGATCGACTCTGGAGGCTGCTTCGCAGAGCTCAGTTTCTAGGAATGCTGCCCATTTTTTTACAATGGCATGACGGTTGCAAGTAAAAGAATTACTGTAACTCAAGAACATGACTACATCAATATAGCTTGTTCCTCTGAGGCTCTTAATGGAAATAGACTTTTGGGTTAAGCTCCGAGAGTCGATACTGAACCAACTGGAAGACCCACCACAGCTTTTTAAGGTGGTTGTGTAATCTCAGGTTGAGAAGTGTCTCTCCTGGTTTTAGGGCAGCTGGGCCGGATTGAGCTTTACCGTCAATGATAATAATTGTTGTTCATTGGCCTGGGTCCTGGGATAGTTTTCACCATAAAAATATCAACTGGGTGGCATTGTCACTGTAGCCAAACTACACAGATGGGATGAAGCACAACACCACTTTTTACTTCGTCCTGTGACTAGTGATTGATAGTACTGTATATTGACTGGTATTAGTTATTATAGCTGTTTCTTTCTTGTGACTTTTACTCTCAGTGTGGAGTGCTGTCCTGACAGGCCGCACCAGTAGAGCAAAACCCAGTTGATCAAAGGTAATTACTTGTTAATTACCACACAATTTGGCTTAATTTATTTGTTGATAACTGCAGTAATTAGAGTCAGGAGGCAGTTTAGTCTCAAAGCCAAAGTTTATGTGACATTCGACATGGGATTTCATTCTCCTTCTCACTAATCCATAGTTCCCAGCTTTAATGGACTGACTTCTGCAGGAACAAAACAAACAAATTGATTTATTGATGCTGTTGCAACGGTCACATACTATTTATTCAAGGTGGTATGGATGTGCATCAATGTACAAGATCACATCCATAGCGTGTGGCATTCGCTCGTATTTACATCTAGATGATCAAATCCTGACTGAGCCTCACAGTTCTGAAGCCAAGCGACAACACCTTTTATTTTTGTCTTGACAAAGTGAAATGCAAATGGCATGGTGACTGCAATGAAATCTCCGGGATCTGGGACACCTCGAGCCCAGAATGGCCAGTCGAATGTAAAATATATATTCATGACCGTTGCTTTTAATAGCCTGCAGCTTATCCAGGTTGCACGGGGAGAAAGAGAGCCAGGGTGACCGGCTGTTTCGGGCCACAGTGAAAGTGACTGCGTAAAGGAACCACTGTCACCCCCATGATCAATTTAGATTAACCATTCTACCAAAATCTATAACCTGCACTATCTCAATCCTCCTAGAGGTCAGCACTGTCTATTGTCTGTTCGGAAAGTCGGAAAGGAAAATCTCACTCACCTTAATCCAGAAGAATCCAGTAAAGATTTAGGACTGTACAGAATTCTCTTTTTCACTGATGTGATGCAGACTTCTATATTGATTTTTAAGCCGTAAAGGATTATGTTTCCTTGGTAACGTGTGCTTTTGTCCGTCTTTGGTGTTCCTGTTCCTCAAATGAGCATTTCCATAAAGAAATATGGTTCTAGCGGTCCATAAACATTGCTATTTTAGCGGCCTCCTGTTTGTCTTTACCCTTAAACAGGATAGTGATGTTTGTGAGAGAGCGAGAGAGCTCAGTTAGCCGGGTCACTACACAACAGTTGGTCTGAATATGGCAACTGGACCAGCTAAAAGATCCAGACTCTGGTCCACTGTTGCCATATTCAAACCTAGTGAAACAAGATGGTGGTGTTTGGGCAAAGACATGGAGAGGTGAGGTCCGAGAGTAACTCCTCCCCACACCACCTCCCATCCCATTACGGTTATCAATCCCATTGACCTGACTCAAATTATTTTTGAATTATTGATGCCCGTCAGCGTGATGGCTTCTATTCATTAAAACAAGGATGTGCTAATTAAGACCTGGGCGCGGGGTGTCATAATTGTAGCCCCGCTTTAATTTGAGCGTCACTCATCAATTTTATCACTGGCCAGCAGAGTGGGAGCCGCGCTACAGGCGTGCGCGGTGGTGGGGGCGGGGGGTGTGCTTGACATATGTATAATTAACTCTTACTTAAGTATGTCCGTGCGGACGTGTGTGTGTGTGAACTGCTCGTGCTAGATAATGGCTATTATTCCCCAATTCCTTTAACCTGTCACCTCTGTGATTCCCACATGGTACTGGTACGTCCGTCTTTGTTTGCTTCTGAACCCCTTAAGAAGTGTGTTAACTATAGTGACCAACCAATTTTTTTGATTGACAGTGTGTAAGACGGCCCTCACTAAACCAAAACAATGATATTGTCTGGAGTGTGCATTACTGGTATCTTACAAACCAGCACTCAAGTTTAGCCACTAATGGGCAGCAAGCAGTGCGAGCGTCAGCTTCGATGAGAGCCAGTATAATGGATCTCCAGAGATAAGACCAGCACCCGCAACATTCAAAGGGATGCTAAGACTTTGACTAGTGCCATGCTGTTTGTAAGATGTCCCGTGCTGCAGTCAAATGCTGAACACAATGAACCTACGAACAGCCAGTATGAGGAGCGTATGCTACCCTGATTGAAGAAAACTGTCCATTTATTTAATTATTTTTTTTATTTTGGCAATTAATAACACAGTTTTACCATAAGGTTGTTTAAAGCTAATACGTCTGTTGTTTAATGCAGAAACAAAATGTCATCTCACATTGTTGTGGGGATGTTTTTATTTGAATGGTCAAGATCGACTCTTCTATTGAACTTGTTAAGGTTCATTTAAATAAAACCTCAATACATTACGTTTAAGTTTGAACATTCAAGACCGGATGTGATTTACAGGAGTGATATACACAATTAAGATGCATGTCTGCTGTAGATTCAGATAATACACGGTAGTAAACCAATGCCAAATATATTCAGATAGAAAACATACTGTAGCCTCACTTTACATTCCATCACGAGTGAAGACTCTGCCGCCAAACTTGACTAGTGTCTGCCCATAGTTTCAGCATCATATCTGCTGCTACCCTCTGACTATGAACATGACAACATAATATTTGTTGCCAACAGGTGAGTCACTTAGTGTGTAACAAAACGCACATTTCTTGCCCGAGGAGCAGTGCCCGAGACCATCCAGAGCGCCCGCCTTGGTCATCGCCTCGGCAGTGAGTGTATGGTCCCGCAAGATCTGGTTGATCAAAAAAAAAATGTTTTTTTCTGCTGGCAGCTCTGAGCTTCTATATAATAATTAGGTATTTGTTAGTGTGCATTCTTATTTGTAAAGACAATGGCCTGCCTTCTTCATGTGGTGTTCATGATGTGTAGTTCCCCTCCACCGTATTTACCCATCACTCTTCTCTTCTGGGTCATTCCAGGTCGGGTGTCTGCTCACCTAATAAATGTTCTCCTTTGCAGAACAGCCTATTTTTACGACGTGCACGTCCCATGAGCCGAGCTGTTTAATTAGTCCGTTCAAATAAGTCTAGTTATCATGCATAAGCTCCAACACGGAGAACCAGCCAATTCAAGTTAATGTTTTGTCGCCGTATGCGAAGAGACTGGAAGCAGTGCTACCTTTCTGTGTGTAGTATTTCATGACTCAGTGGATTTCCTGCCACCCAAATATTTCATTAAAATTTCAAAGGCAGGTGTGCAGTTCTTCAGTCCATGCTGGCTCGAGCGAAGAAGAGGAGTTTTGGAAGTTAAATTCTGATTTATGCTTGACTGTCTTATAAAAAAAAAAGGATGTTGCGTAACCCATTCCTTGAAACAACACCTCACATTGCACGAAACAGAAGTCTTATCTTACGTTGAAAGTTTGAGCGATCGCCAGCCACCATCTGCGTAAGCCAATCTACATAAATTGTCCCAGAAGACGACGACAGAAGATTAGACCCGTTTCCTCCGCAATCCAATAAAAAGTCTTCGGTGTCCTCTAATAAGAGCTAAAGCCGACAGCGGGCAGCCGACCAGAACTGTAAATAACAGACCAGACAGGTCCAAAAGAAAATTTAATCCATTACTCTTTTGGTTTCCAGCGCACACACTTAGCAAGATTATATGACATGTTTCTCGTGTTTATCACGGATGGCTCTGCTCGGAGGAAGACGTTTTTAGGGGGGGTTTTAATACGCGTTTTAATACGTGTTTCATCATACAAACAAGGCCACCCTTCACTGTAATTAAGACAATGTGGACAGATATTACTACGCCTCTTGCTTCCAGCACAACATGGTTCCACTATGCCTTTTTGCAAGTTTCGTTTGGACAAGGTAAAGAAAGCACATCAAAGTAGACGGATTACTGCATGTCAATGGTGAAGAATACGTGCACAGAAAGGTCAAAACATATTCAAGATTCATACGCCACTCAGAACGTGAGTAAATAAGAACTTATTTTCTTGACTTGTTTCTCAACAAATGTTGGGCAAACCTACAAAATATGTGGGCAGAAGCCATCGGCGAGACATGTCAACAGCTCTTTCAAATAAGACTGTGTAGGCTTCTGTTATTCATCTGTCCTCGACACTGCTTGATTGTTGTTTGTCTTGTGGTCAAACGGCTTCAAAGTTTAGCAACACGTGCAGAAAGTCTTGTGTCTGCTAGCTGGATTTCATTTTGTAAAGTATCTGTTTGGCTGCACAGTTCAAGTTAGTTAACTCAGCAACTCAATGAGTGGAAATGAAGCAACAGCACATTTGGAAATAAAATATTAAGAGGAAATGAAAAATAGTCTTTGAATTTTTTCTCAAACTGTCGGTTGTTGCAGTACATACATGAAACCAATAGGCTGACTGGCAGTAGTGTAAGGTTCTTTTAACCGTAATTCATCTCACTATTACACAGATCAGGTAGTTAAAAACAAAGCTAGTTAGGCCAGAACAAGCATCAACTTGTGCTTGTTATACACCTGGTTGTCATCGCCCTTTAAGCATTGGCTTACTACAGCAAACCAAAGTGCCCCGGCGTGATGTGTTTTCCCAGTAGTCACACCTCCAGCTTTGGTGTGTCGAACAGAAAGAAAAGCTTTAGACTTGCTCCAAGTTTCCTCAGGTTGACGGTGCACTGAAGTGAAAACGGCACGATCGATGTGTTTTTGTGTACTTTCACAAGACAGCTGGTGCACTTGCCCTCATAACCTCCATTTGGTGTGGGTGTTGAGACAATTGCTTGTTTTCATCAGCTCACATGTGCGCCGCCCCCACCGACGCTGAGCTCCTAATATCAACATGGCAGCATTCTTTTTCTTTTTTAAACGACAGATCCGTCACCTTGGTCCCCTCCCCGTCTCCGTTGCTCTCATCTCACCCTGTAAACAATAAGATTTGGTAGCTTCGGTCACGTGAGCTACCAGCGTGCGCCGACGAGGTTGTTATTGTTTTTGATTTTGGTTTCTCATGCTCAGGCCGACTCCCATCAAAGCAGGACTTGGCGCGCAAAGCCATCATAGAAATGTGGGTCTGGTGGGACTGCAATGTTCTGCCAAACTTGAAGACCGCCTGCAGAACTGCGTGTTTGTGTTGGGTTTGCAGCTCTGGACGCATTACCTCACTGTGATCTGAAAATGGATGTGTTTACCAGGGGCTGGCTCCCCAAGCTCCCTCCCTCTCTCTGCTCGGATGGAGGGAAACACAACACCACCATTCGGCACATCTACACAATCGTTTTAGTTTGCTAACATGTGCACAACCATATACACATAAACGCTGTGCTCCTTAAAGCATGTAATATTCATGAACTCGCACTGACGTCTGTAAACATGGCTCTGCTGCTCTGTTGTGGGCCTTTGTCGGAGCAATGGCAAGTTACTCACACACTCTCTTTTATCCAGTAACATCTTAATACTGTATAAACATATAATTGTGCATTAAATATTGAACGTGTTTTCCCCAGCCTTTGAGTCTCACTGCTCTGAGTCCAATTTTAGGGTGGAGAGTACAGTTACTCCTCGTGGTTTTAAGATAATTACGGTCAAGCGCTGCAGTTTATCAATGAAAATAAACAACTTGCTTCAGCAGAGACGTTCTGCTGAAGAAAGATCACAAATGCTCATTGAGTCTAGACCATTTACACACCAGTGTTGTAGTCCAGATTCTGCACTTGTGGCTCTAAAGGGATATCAGTTGTTCTTTGGCGTCAGCTGTGATGTTTAGCAAATGAGACTGAATTTGAAATAATATGATCAAACAGTATTTACGGTTATCTAAGACATTGATCTTTACTTACTGCTCTGTGAGTACTGTTTTAGATATAGTAGGTATGTGAGAGTGGTTGTTATGCTCAAGTTAGATCGCAGAATGGGAATGTATAGTTCTTAATGTGATCCATATTTGACAGCCTATTTTTTCATATATTCTATTGTTTGGCTGGTTTCATGTTCAACAGGAACACATCACAGTGTGAGAGATTCTCTTTGAACTCCAGCCCTCATGCTTCGTGCCTCCATTGTAGTCTTGTGGTTTGTTCACTTGCAGTAAATCTTTATCGTACTCTTTACAAACAAGGTCTGCTCACGCTTCTTTGATGCCCCTAGCATTAGCTTGCACTTGACCGTCTCATCTATGGATAGAGCAAGCAGATCGTATTGTTTTTCATCTTTTATTTTGTATTTACCATCAATAGAATCATAGAAAAAAAAGTGCTGGACATACAGAAACCGTCTTCAAGCAACCGATGTGCTTGTCGGAGATGAATCCAGAATCAAACATCATGGACTCTCCCTTCCACATTTCAATGAAGTTTATCTTTCACTTCTCCCAGTTGTATTTTGTTTTCATCCTCTTTTTCTCTCCTCCACTTTTCCATTGTCCTTCCTGAGCCAGATGGCTGGACAAGCGTCTCAACGCTGTTTTTCCACCTTTTCATTCCCTCTCCCTCCCTTGCATCTCTATCTTGCTTTTCCCATCTCTGCTTTCCCGCTCATTTCCCCCTCTGTTCCCCCAGGATGTGCGTCCCTCCCACTCTCCGGTTCTCCCTCTCTTTCTTTGTCTTTTCTCCTCCTCGCTGTGTGCGCGACTGTTTTTGCTCCTGACTGACAGCGCGAGATGTTAACCCACTGTGGAGTTATTTACTGGGGTTGTGTGGCTAACTGGAACAAGGACACGAAATCTATAGCGACAACAGGAGTTGTGTCAGCCGTCGCTGATGTAAAATGTGGCCCAACTAAGCAACGACTTGTGCATTCCGTCAGCTTCTCCCGTCTGTTTCCAGTGGTGTCAGTAGTTAATGATGTTAATATGCATCACGCCGATAATGGTTTGTGTACCCATACATGCATGCTTCCAATTATCTATGCAAATATGAGAGTCGCTTTGTGCAATTCCCCCAGTGGAAGCGGGTACATGATTTATGATCGAGGCACTATCGAACATGTTGGAATACCAGTGGATTGGTCCCACTCACTTGACTTTTTTTCAGCATTTTTAAGTCGATTCTTTGTTGCACTTCAACAGGTGTTTGTGGATAATCATGGTGCGGCACGGTAATCTTGGAGCTCAGCGCCTCCTCATTGATGCTTTGGTTTATTTGAAGAAGAGTTTAGACTGAAGGTACAGAACAAAGGCTGCGGCACTAATCTTGCCGTCTTTCCGTTTTATTTTGATGATTGATTCCAGGGTAGCTAAGGGCGACAATGTTTAACCTTTGAGTTTGGAGCTGCGCGAGAAGGAACAGACATTTGTCAAGATGGTGTTTCTGAGGTTTTGGACTCTGCATTGTTTCATGTCAAAAATGTCTTTTCAGCCTGTGCTGCTGTTGAAGCAAGTGTGGCTGCTGGATAATGGATATCTATATTTGATCCACTTTTGGTGGAGGGCTCCATGAGTGTTCTGCTAAATGACAATGCTGCCCTTTATCTTCCATCAGTCTTCATCATCGGTCAAGTATATGTCTTTTAAAAAGCTTGCGGGTGTGATGCTGACAGTCAGTGCAAAGTAAGGGCTTTTCTTGAAAAATAACAGGTAAGAAAGAGCAATGGAAAGATGAGGGGAAGGGAGAGGTGGGGGAGGTGTGTGAGTAAAAGGCCGTTAGGTAAATGTTGAAGTGGCGCTCAGATCCTTTGTCCTGCCTGGAGGCGGTTTAGGACGATTTGACCAGCTGATAGACCTTCATAATGCTCTCCATCAGCTCAATCTCTGGGGGTTTTATGACCACCTTCAGCAAACACTCATGTGTGCAAGTCCCCCCCCCTTTTCCCAGATATATAATTGGGAAAGAGGCCCTTTCCTCCCGTGTGTGTGTGTGTGCGCGCGCGTGTGTGTGTGTATCGCTCTCCTGGGAGCTGAGGCTGGAGTTATGAAAGTGTGGCGGGCTGTGTTTCTGTGGTAGTTAAAGCCAAGGTGTTTATAATCAAGCCCGGCAGTGATAAAAGGTGTCTCCTGTGTGTTTATGTGCATGTGGTTTATGACGTTGATTTCTGTGTCCTGGAGGGAGAGAAAGTCCGACCTGCCTGCTCTCTTGACCCCCAGTATCACAGGTAAACATCGTAGCTTCTGTAGAGTTATGTGTATACAGAGTGGTGAGAGCAGGTGAAAGGATGGGATTTTCTGTCCTCCGCATGCTGGCGCCTCAATGCTCAATCCAATTCTTGAAGAATGAATTTTGACTTTGCTGTCACCTTCAGAGTTTATGAGCCTCGATATGCAAATATCCCGAGGCTCATGAGTTGTTGTGCGGCCATTTTCTAATCTGTTTAAATTATTAATCACTAAACTCATTAAATTACGACAGGGGAATTTGTGTGTAAAACCACTTTACTGTACCGTGATTCACACCCATAATCCAGACACTATTTTTTTTATCGACCTTTTTACGTCGTCCTTTTTGACGACCGCTTTGCTTTTGTTCACGGCTAAGTTGAGTTTTGTGAACTGTTGAAAAATACATACCCAACTACAGAAGCTACAGAAAAAGTTGACACTTAACATTTGACTCAAAGCAGGAAGTTGCTCTCCCAAAACATGTAGCTGTAAAAGGTCCGCTAGCTCACCCTGCTGACTTGTCCTAGGCTTGTCAGACCCTCATCGTATATGAGCTTCTGACGACATATGTCCAATGATATTCTCAATATTTCCTCGTGAAAGCCTTGCTTTTTGGTCTCTTCCATGCAGACCTCAGCACCTCGCCTCTTGCCACTGTGACTGAACCGCTCTGTTGACATTTCTCCTTGCTGTCCACTCGGTTTAATTTGTCAGGACAAACATAATTATTATTATGGAGTGCGGGAAGAAAAGGGCACGACGTGGAGAAACGCGGTGACGTCTTCTGATATTTGCCTTCCACTCACACACCGCTCACATTTCCCACTCACGCTGCCTTCCTTTGTTTAGTTGAGCGCAGGATCATATGGATGGTCAGAGCAGAGTGACAGGATTTATTTACCAGAGAGCCACCGCTGCCGTTGGATAACCCATCTACTCTCTCTCTGATCTGAGAAACCCATTTATTCACACTCAGTCATCACGCACACACATGTGAGTCCAAATGAGAAGCTTGCAGCGGTGAGATCCCCAGTATTCCCTCTGCTCATTAGGGTCTACTGGAACATCAATTCTGCCATGTTCAGTGTGTGTGTGCACCGTGCAGAGAGATTATGTGCCATGAAGTGATCGATTAAGACCTCAGAAACTCCTCACTTTTAATGCCTCTGGTGATCAGGACCATGTAATACAGAGGTAAACAACTTCCCAACCGCAGCCACATTTGTGTGTTGCTGCTTAAGGAGACACCTTGGTGCGCTTGTTTTGTCTGTTGGGGAGTAATGATATCGAACAATGAAAACATGCCGTGAAGGCTTCACATATAAGCAGAAAGCAGTTTAGTCCTTTCAGTGGCAGCACTGAACAGATGCTGGTGTTTGAGCTTTGTTCATTTTTCATTATTCATTTTCATATTCATTATTCGCAGACACAATAACAAACAGAATAATGGATAATTTTCAACCCAGAGCGCCGTCTACTGAGCTCTGAAAATTAGGACACTGATCCATAAAATCTCATCAACCTGTCACTACTGGAATAAGAGAAGTAAGAGAAACTCCATCCGTTGGTCTTTCTCCGATACACTGAAATACCTCTACGCCACAGACCTGTTGGCCGTATCCATCGATTTTGTGTCATCACCACATCACTTTTTAGCCTTGTGGTTAGCGATGGGTTGGTGAGGCCTCATGAAACGGTGTCCTCAGATCCTTTGATCAGAAGGTGGCGCTCTTGGTTTCAAAATGATGCCAGGGGTTTCATTGAAACAGTTGTTGAATGCCTCAGATTTTAGAGCAGAGAGTACCAGCGAGTGGATTCTGAACGTTTCACGAAGCCTCGCCAGCAAGTCTTTTGGCAGACAAATTTTTGGTGCATTTCTGCATAATAATAATAATTTTAAAATGATTAATAAAAACTGATCAAGGTTCTATTCTTGAGTTATTCTGGTCTTCGGCACTAGTGAATACTACTATTGGGATTTGGATGATCCATTTGGTGTCGCCATCCAGAGTCTTTGACGTAAGAACTTTTTAGAAACGTTAAGATGTGGTACTGCTGATCTCCTACCGGGTTTTTGACTAGATATTGAACGTGTCAATCCAGCTGCTTATTATTCCTTGTATTCTACCATTGTCTTTTGATGACACCTGCTTAACAACGTCCACAGACAGGTTTGGATTTCACCTGTCTGTCTCCGCACCTGCCGCGGGGACATCACAATAATATCCTCTTAATGTGCGTGCATCGCCGGAGGCTCATTCGCAAGCCGAACTCCCAGCCTATTGCTTCAATCAGGAGTGTAACCAGCTCATGCGTGCGTTTCAGCGCTACCCCCCGATCCAAAGATGCTACATGTATGTAAGAACCCAAACCTATAGAGCAAATCTGGGTCACCTGATACAAATGAGTGTGTGTGTGACTGTCAATCCGAAGGTATTTTAGAAGCTACAGTGAAGCATAGACAGCAGATGAGCTCCCCCATCATCTGTATCGCTCGAGGGTTTACTGTCTTTGTGGATATAAATTCAGGGCTTATACAGCTCAGCTAAGCCTGCAGCTTTTTTTTAAAGAGCTCTATTTAACTTTCTCTGCATCCAAGCTGTTCCTCAGGAGCGCAGCATGCTGACCTTTATGGCCAAAGGTCATTCACTCCTATAAAAGAGTTAGTTATTGAATAAAAATGTGAAAACGTTCTATTAGACGACTGGAAAGTTACGGTGTATCCTGTTTCATGTATAGCTTTTCTTCACCTTGCAAAATCTATTCGACCTGAGGGAGAGAAACATGTCTGGCGATCTTATGTACGCCTTCATTATATATAAGTAAATGGTCCTCATTGAGAACCACGGTCCCCCAACAATAGCACCGTGAAGTCCTAATGTTCAGCCTTCTAAATGAATAAACACATGCAACGTACAGTGCTTTGGCTGAGCTGGCTGCTCATCTCAGTGGTGTCTTTAGTGGACTCCTGTGGGTTATTAAGGGAATCCACATTAATACAGCCACTATTACTTGACTGCGCATAAAGAATATATAATTAGATGTTTTATTTAAAGGACTTGTTCACACTGTATTTACAGCTTTAGAACTGCACTGATTTTTGATGGCTGGATGGATCTGTCTCTTATGCACCTTGTCAATGTCGATCTAAATATACACTGGCAATTCTCTGCTGAAAAAAAAGTTTCAACAAAGAGGCAACACACAAAGACAGACAAGAAATCTGTGTCACCTCAGACGTGTGTCAGAGTGGCGTCCTTCATGGATGTTGGCTCCATGTTTGTGTGTGGAGATCGGGTAAGATTGAAGAGGAGGAGCTTTCTGATTTATTGGAGTTCATGGGGGAGGAAATGGGTGTCATAGTCCAGTGGCTGTAATAAACAAGAAGACCCCCCCCACACACACACACATTGCTCCGTATTAAAGAGATATCTCGCATTACGCACACGCAAACTCCCGCTTCCCGTCATTCCTCCTCGCTTTGTTCGCAGTGTGATATACGGCCGCAAAAGCAAAGCTGTGGGAGATCAACTCACTCCAGTTGTGTGGGAGTTCTGCTGGGGAGTCCAGCCGGAGTGCAGGGAGGTAGAGGAGATTGAGGTCAGGCTGTCGGATGGAGGAGAGTTGGAGTTGTTAGGGGAAATTCATGCTGTTGGACTGGAATTGTTCAATCATTTTTAGGTAACAGAGTTGAAGGTTGCATCACTTTTTGTGCAACAAATCCAATTGGCACACATAAAGTGGAAGTGGATTTCTGTGCAGAACCTTTCTAGCTGTGAAAAGTGCTTTATTAGCTGTATGTGGATGGACAAACCATTTTGTCCAGTCGATGTAACTGCAAACACTTAGGAGAAAAGTATCCCATATCTGAATCCACATTTAATCCATGATCCTTTTGCATCCTATAATCCAAAAGCGTGTTCTTTAAAGTTCCACAATAATAGAGCTTTTGGAGGCCGTTCACTCTCCTCAACTCTTCCTCTGAAAACAACCAGTTGATTGCATTTATTCGGTAATATAATACTTGAGCTTTGTAGGAGTCCAGCCAAAAATCGTATACGAGAGACGGAATGAAAACAAAGCAGAGTGAATGAGTGTGGCTGGATCATTTAAGATTTATGGAGTTTACTACATGAACGCTTTTGCTCTTTTTATCAGCTCCTAAAGGATGAGAGGAGTGTAAAAAGCAGGATCACTTGAAAACTGTCTTTAACACCGGACCGCAGGAGGAACTGACACCCCCCTGTCAAAAGTGAATAGTCAGAGGAGATTGAGTCGGTTAATGAATATACTTGGAGACCAAAAACTTTGCTTGAGACAAAATTGTGCCAAAGAAGAACCACGAGTTGAGCTAGTCATGATGAGACTTGCTACAAAGCTGTCATGAGGTGCACATGAGAAACAGATAGATGTGGTTTTTATTCCAAAGAATCAAGGCGTGACCAACAGCCGTCCTGCTCTTCATTAAAAACATGAATAAACTTCATTATAAACCAATGCGCCGTCTTAACTACGAGTAATATTCTGAGCATTGATGGTGATATTTGCACGGCTCAAAGAGCTAAGATTCAACAGTGAAGCGCCTGCAGCTATATTTATACCCTCCAATCTACTTCCTGTTTACCAGCTCATCTTCTCTTATCTGCGGCGGCAGGTTTGTGATTTTTGCTTTCCTGCTTCACATTTCATCAGACAATAGCAGTCATTTATCAAGTTTCACTTTGAGATCATTTAACGTCTCCTGTGCCTAATCGTCACTTACATGAATGATTCTCTGGCAGACCGACGAGGTGGATGTGACTTCATTACGTCGTGGACGGGAACTTTGATAACAGGGCTAATGGCAGACGTGATTTCGGGGAAGTCTCCTCCTGCTTTCTTTCACCAGACGTAATTCCCTCTTTTGTTTCTCTGGTGCACACGTTCATATTCTTGCTGAGACAAAGAGCACCTGTTATCCATCACAGATTCCATCTCCGTCGCCCGACTGTGTCCGAATGTGGGCAGAACGTGTTTTAATGGCACTCGTGGATGTAGAATGGGCCAATTGTGTCCTCTGCTTTTTCATTTATAAGGAACGACACGGCAGCATGTGTAACAGTGCGGAGGGTTTTTCTGAAAGCGTCATTGTGGCGGCTTCTCACTCATGATAGATTCCCTTTCTTTTGCTGCATTCACTAATGAGAAGCTGGTTGAGAAACAATTTTTATGTCACACTACTCATTGGCGACTATTACATTGAATCTGCACGTGGAAGAATTTGGAATTATAACCTGAGATGGACCTGAACTCGTGCTTGATCTGATGCCTTTAAGTGGTGTTTCAGTTTCATAATATTGAATTCCAAGAAGCTTTACTTATAACCTGCACCAGGACAAAGAATTGATGTGCCCAGACTGGATCACACAGTTATGAGACTGAATTTATTTTCTCTTTGGCATCCTTGGAAAGTGACTCACACAACTGTGTTGTCTTGCTTTGTGAGGCATCGGCTCGTCTGGAGGTAAATGATGTTCTGTTTGCATGTGTTTGGTTTGATCAGTCAGGTAGCAGCGGTGCCTGTCATGTCTTCTCAAAGATAACCTTGATCTCATTATTAAAATAGATCTGACTTGGACAAATCAGCTTTCACCACAAAGTCCTGCTGCAGTCAAGGAGTCAGAGTGCGTGAACACACACGCGCACATTGTGTTCATGTCTGTCTGTATAGATATCTCTTTCATCACGCTCACCATTTCCTGCCGTGATGCTCTAAGTGGTGAAAGAAAATGCACATATTCGGACCAGTTTCAGGAAGACTGACACACCTGTGGCTGATCAAGAGTATCTATGACACGACCTGCATGTTTTTGTTGTGTGGAAGGAAACCTACTTCTCCTGTTTCCTCCCGTCTTGTGCGACGGCTCCAGTCTTTGCTGGTTCACCACTCTCAAACAAAACAATGGGGAGTAGACAAGTATTTAGAGGTCATGTGTTGGCACTTTCCTTCTTAAAATGTAGCCACACGTACTGTGTCACTGTTTTGATCGTGGGGGTTAAAGGTCAGTCAATGAATTGGCTCAACCGAAGGAAGGGATGGTTTTAAATTTACTGCTCTTGAGCTCACTTTGGCTCGGTCTGTTACGCCTGGGACATTTGGGTCGAACTGTTTTCTGTCCTTTATTTTATTGTTTGTATGTGAGCTGCTCTTCAACTGACGTCTCCCTTTTGTCATTGTCTGGACAGACGGTCGACAGAGGAAGTGGACATGGACAAGGTCACAGCTGCCATGGTGCTAACAAGTCTGTCCACCAGCCCGCTTGTCAGGAGTCCGCCTGTCAAAGTCACCGGTTCGTATCCCTTCCATCTAACATTCAACTTTAATTTTACTAAAGTGTACAGCATTTTCCGCTCATTTATACCGTCAACCGCATCGTCGGTTATTTCAGTGAGAAAAGTCGGACGCTGTGTTTGCTTCCCAGATGTTGCCACCACATGTAGACGCGTGGTCTGATAAATGTCCCCCACCTGCTGTGCTCCAGATTCACTGATCAATCACCAGGTTTTTACATGGAGTAGAAAAAAGCTCCTGATGAATGCGGAGCTCTGTGGCCGGCAGCCCGCAGTGCCATGTAATTCCCATCACTTACACTTGCTTAGACAGTCAGTGCAAACCTGCCAATGTCCTCTCAACTGAACATGCAGCTCACCGTCCAACCCGCTTTAACGCATGGAGTCACATGTTAGGAATGCACATCACGCTCACGTGTTCGTAGTTGATTTCTAATCCTGACCCTTTGCCTGAATGGACCAATGTAGATGTCATGCTGCTCCCATTCACACACTGTGTCTACACCAGTATTCACAGCAGGTGCGTTCACATGGAGCAGGCGCCTCATCTGCTTGCCCACTTTCACATTTACTTAATTATTAGCCTAGAACACAGCATTTTGTTGAGTGAATGATCAATATCCAAACGCTGTCATTGCTGTGAAACCACATGCTAGCTACCTTTAAGGCCCATTTACAATCAGTGTTACCTACAGATCCGGATACGGACGAAGCCTCCTGTCCCTGCTCTGTGTTCATTTTGTCCGTATTTCTGCACGTTTCTGCAAAGCTCATGGTTACAGACCAAACGGAGTAGTACCACCAAAAACCATGGGGGGCAGTGTTGCTGTTACTACCCTAAACGTAGCTCTAAAGAGACGCGAAGAAGACATAACGATGGCAGAACTTTTCCGTCCTCCGGTCGTGATTTATTTATAACAGCCTCACCGACCCCCTTCCCACAATGCTGCCTTTGTTTTCCTCTTTTGTACGAGAGGTGCATGGTGCACTGCTTCTTCCACAGTCGCCATGTTGGCTTTGGAGTTTTTTTGTTATCATAAACTCCTGGTGGATGTATTGGTGAACGACAGTACCAATGTTAAGAATCAATGGAATGGCTTGTGACGGTAACAACGCAACATGAGAAGGAACATACATGGGCCTTTAGACTGTTGCCCATCTAGCATCTTAGCATGGTAGCTAGTCCAAACATACACATATAGCATTTCTTATTTTACTGAATTGTGCTGCTCACCGATTTGTGTGGAGTTTTGTTGACACAAACCTCAATATCCTAATCCACAGAGGGTCTGAGCGGCTCATGGAAGGAGAACGGATCAGCTGGACCCTTCACTCCGTCCAGCAACAGCTCCTCTGGTGGCTACTGGAGCTGGTCTGCCCCCAGCGACCAGTCCAACCCCTCCACTCCTTCACCTCCACTCTCAGCCGACAGCTTCAAACCCTTCCGTGTGCCCAGCCTGGGTGGCGTTGGACCGGGACCCGCTGGGCCTGAGGACCCCAGTCTGGAGGATCAGGATGGCAGCAGCCTGCTGTTCGATGAGCCAATCCCACGCAAGCGCAAAGTAAGGATGACAATAACCTCTGCTGCTGTTCAGACGAAATCTTTTTATAACTATATTTAATAATAGAATTATAACGTTCAAGATAATTGTTCAGTGGAGTTGGTGGAGTTTTGACTTTACTCTAGCACAGAGCGCCACCTAACAGTTTAGCCAATCAGGTGTCAACTGTAACTGAAACTGAAACACTGACACACAGAAATGAATGTCTCACACTGAAACGTACATGCTGAAATAGTCAGTCACAGAAGTGAGTCCATCATGAAATGCACCACATATTGATGGAATGACACAAACGATTCCATTTTAATACACACGGCTCGACCACATGGTCTCTGCTTCAACTTCAAAGACCATGTGCATGTTTTTTTTAAGGCAGCGGTAATTGTCTCTTATGAAAGGAAACCACAGCAATGTGACCTTCTGAAGGGCCCCTCTCCTCTCATCCCCACACCATCTTCACCTCCACGGCTCGGTGTCACTTCCTCATTAGTTCTCGAGTGTATATGGCTGCTCTTTCTTCGGCTCCTGCTCCCTTTCTCTGCCTCTAAAAAGAACATCAGACGTGACTTTATACTTCTATCCGCGTATTCAGTTCCATTCTAACCAGCCTCCTTTACGCCCTTCTGTTGTCACGTGCGACAGTCTCACTGTAGTTGAGTAGGAAACCTTCAAAAACCAAACCTTAACTAACCTTGTTTTTGTACTGTGTATCAGCTCACTAACAGCAGTTGCTATTTATTGATCCCCATGTTTTACAAGCAAAAACAGTATCTTGTCTTATGAGTATTTACCATCGTGTTTTCATAAACAGAAAGTTTTGGGCCGTGAGTCCCCTGGGAGCCAATTAAATGATCCGCATCCGTAAACTCTCACTTGGTCAATAAATGCCACATATTTGGAGCGAAGTGTTTCAAAAATCCATGAAATATTTAGCAGATGAGGGAAGTGTATCGGGTGTGGAAAATCTGTAGCATCTTGAAACGTCTCAGTAGTCAGAGGACCTGGTGCTTGCTGTATTGACAACTTTATTTACACTCCCTCCACACGCGTGAACAAGAGTGGCAGTGATGCGTGTTGCAAAGTGTGAGCATCCAGAATGTGGTTTGGAACGGCAACTGAATGGACAGTCAGCAACATGGCCTCCGAATTACATGTTTGCTTTGAGATGAATGCAGATGACCTTTTTGGCTGAGGTAAATATCTGAATCAGAATCTGATTCATGTGCGCTTGAAGTTCGGCCATGCTATGTGTATATCTGTCAATCAAACTAAATATTGATTGACTCAATACGGAGTGACTCATCACTCTGAAGAAGCTGCCCGTCTGTCGGCACTGTGTAGGAACCTGACATGAACTTCGCGAAAACAAGGAATCCTCCAGAAATGTTGAGTGGGACCTGTAGATGAAAGGATGAAGTGGCGCACTGACCCACTTACCACCACGCTCCAAGAGTGTTTTAATCGGCCCCGGGCTTCTTGGCGAGGCAGCTGTTGACAGCAGATACAGTCCAGATCATCTGCCAGTGGATTACAGATGTGAGCTGCAGTCGGTGATGCCCGCGCCGTTCCTCACAATGCTGCTCATTGTTGGAGGAGACAATGAGGCTCCCTGTTTGTGTGACGTGCTGTGTGCTGATCTGAACGATCATCTTTGAAGTGGATGTTGGCAGTACAAGCCCAGGACATCCTCTTCCTTCCCAGCTGCTGTAGAAGAGTGAGGGGCTCTTCTTCAGGTGCTGACTTGATCACAGCTTCTTCTCCTTTGTTGCCTTTGGCTGATTTCTTCTGTTCAATTCTGACTTAATTTACATTGATATTCATTTTCAGCTCAAAAAGCGCTCATATTATGGTTCAATTCAATCTTGTGAATCATCCCTCACTGTGATGCCTATTTGGTCATAACAGGAGATGAAGAAGAAGAACATGTCGGTACTCTCCACTGGGGGGCAGCGTTTCTCATGACTCATAAATCTATAAGAGGGAGGAATGAGAAATGAATCCTCACATCATCTCGATTTATCTATTGGTGTATTCAATCATGCGTTTCTGCGTCGCATATCTATTTCTGCACTGTCCTGCAGGACATGCTTGAACAAGGTATAAAAAATGAGTTCCACATCATGTGAAGGACCTTTACCTTTTACAGTGTCAGCTGTTGACCTGTTTGTCAAAAGTGCTCTAGTTACAAGATCTGCCTCTTGTGTCTGCAGAACTCCATGAAGGTGATGTTTAAGTGTTTGTGGAAGAACTGTGGCAAAGTTTTGAGTACAGCCGCAGGCATCCAGAGACACATCCGCACCATCCACCTGGGGTAAGAAGGAAGTCTGTTGAGCCACTTGAAGTTGCTTCGACACAACTTATTTATTGGTGTTTATGTTGATAACTTTATTTATTTATTTATTTTTACGAGTCGAGTGTTTGCTCTGAAATGAAAGCAGGAAATGTGCAGCTAACGTTCAGATCTTGATCTTCAGGCGGAACTGTGACTCGGACTGCAGCGATGGCGAGGAGGATTTCTACTACACTGAGATCAAGTTGAACACCGACTCAGTGGCCGACGGGCTGAGCAGTCTCTCCCCTGTGTCCCCCTCCGTGATATCTCCAACTTCTCCTCTTCCTCCTCTCAACCAAACGTCTGACACCCACAAACCCCCGCAGCCCGCCGACACCAAGGAGCCTCATGCTGGCAGTGCCACCCCGCTCAGCCGCTCTGCGCCTAGCGCTCTCTACCTCATTCACACGGACCATGCCTATCAGGTAAAAGTTAATCTCTTCCACTAGATTCACTGGACTAGACAAGTCATTGGCTGCTCTCAAGTAGCGGGACTAGCAACTATCTCATGCTCTTCAGGCCACAGCTCCAGTCTCCATCCCGTCCAGCAGCAGTAACTCATCCGGCTCTGCCTTCAACCCGACCAACAGCTCCAGCTTCAGCATCTCCTGGCAGTCACCGCCCGTCACTTTCACCGGGAACACAGTAGGGCGACCACCGCACTTTGCTGAATGTGTCTCCACCACACTCCTCATGACGTCCACTTCACAGGTGTCCCCGAGCAAAAGCCAGAATTTTGGAGAGCAGCGTTCACAGACCCTAGCGGTCCTCTCATCTTCACCCAGAGCCACGGCAGCCATCAGGTACTTCCTGTCATGCACTCACAACCCCCAATATGACCCACTCAGTAGTGTAAACCCAGGGTAGGAACTAGTAGCTGTGTGTCATGTCACCTTCCACCATAGACATCAAAGTCTGGGAGGCTAGATGGAGATGGTTTGGACATGTACAGAGGAGAGAGAGTACATTGGTAGGAAGATGTTGAGGTTGGAACTGCCAGGCAGAAGGTGGAGAGGAAGGCCAAAGAGGAGATTGATGGAGGTGGTGAAGGAGGACGTGAGGTTTGTAGGTTTGAGAGAAGAGGAAGCAGAGGACAGGGTGAGATGGAGGAGGATGATCCACTGTGGCCACCCCTGAAGGGAGAAGCCAAAAGGAGAAGAAGAAGGACCTTCCACCAGAGACATATGAAATGTGGTTGATAGAGACTTGGATGGATTGAGTTTCTCCATGTTTTGATCAACAATATGAACAGCCAATGACAGAGTTAGTTGGTCCGCACCAAACTGATTGTGTAGCTGGAAATGCGCCGAGTTTGGCTGACGTTCATAGCACAGTAGCAGGCAGCCAGCAGTAGCACATGAGAGGAGACACAGCCCGAGCTGTTTTTGTGTCGTGTCGTGTTGTTGTGTTGTGTGAATATTTTTTCGTCATCGGCTCTTCCTGTGAACCCAGGTAGAACTGCTCTTCTCTGAGGGCGGCATGATCTGGCCGGATCCCATCTATGCAGTGTTGCTGTTGATCTTGTTCTGTAGTTGATGTTGCCAAGAATAATGGGGATGGTCATGTGACAAAGCGAACCTTGTGTCCTCAATGCCACTGTGTGGGAGAGACCAGCACTGCACCATAAGAGGGGTGATGGAGAAGCATTCAAGATACTGTGTGGAGGACAGCTAATTCACTGAAGCACAAGTCCCGGGATATCTGTTCTCCTCCCGGTGACAATGGCCCACATTCCTCAAATTAGAGAGGCGCAAAGCGTGCCCAACACCAGGAGCCCTGTTTCGCTCCGGAGCTTCTGCCCACAGCAAGGGAATTGGTGCCTTGGTGCTTGAAGCAGCCTGTGCAAATAGCTGCTCGATGCTTTGTGATATTCCAACCAGAAGTCCAAGAGAATGTAAAGTTTTATTTTGCTGTCCATCACGAATGTCCTCTCTGTCCTCTCACCTTCAGTCGGAAAGTGCGTGGTGAAGGAAAGAAGTGCCGCAAAGTGTATGGGATGGAGAACCGGGACATGTGGTGCACCGCCTGCCGCTGGAAGAAAGCCTGCCAGAGATTCACCGACTGAACCTGACACCAGGGCGCAGTCCCCTCTTCAGCCACCGTGACCAGGGGCATCACTTGCATGCAATTGTTGTTCTCCAGCTCAAATCTCAACTATCGGTCCAGCTATGACTCCGCCGCCTCAGAAACATTCCAGTTGTCGAAGGAACCAATTAAAATTGGGAGTCGACTTTCACTTTGACGTCCAGGATTTCCAGTACTGCCTCGCCATTCCCACTATTCCCAGTTTTTGGGAAACCCCAGTGCAGCTAAACAGTGTAAAGAAAAAAAAACTGTTTCATGTTTTGGTTTTGTAAACTCTGTTTTTTGTAGAGAATGATGGGGTCCAGGAACAAAGGCCAAAAGCTTTATGTTTGTTTGTTGTTTTCCTGTCCAAGGAGGAGTCTGTCGTCCGACGCTGTTGAAGACGGGACAAAGCAGTTTTTGTTCTTCCTTCTACTGCTTCATCTCTTCTTTTATCGCTGGACTTTCTTAAGTGAGCAAAGGTGGAGCTGGACAGAGGAGGCGAAAGATCAATGCAAAAAAATGTAACTCAGTCAGGGAAAGCAGTGAGGGAACAAACAAACACACACACACACACAACTCTGACCCACGTGTCTTACCGCGAGAATCCGAGCATACGACGGACTATTTTCTACAAGTTGATTTTTCTGTCATCAGGGATGAGATGTAGGAGAAACCAGCAGACGTGGACAAAGTTATCAAACAGCACTATCTCAATAGCCTCTTCTTTCACATTGCTACCAAAAAACACTTGTTCTCATGTGTTTGGGTTCTTTGTTCAGGTGCCATGTTGAGCACCTGCTTTGTTTGTCGGTGGGACCAGACTGTTGGCACTCCACTTGTTGAAGAGTTGGGTTAGCAACCTTCCTGACAGCACTGGAAGCAGCAGCAGCAGCAGCAGCAGCAGCGCGACATGCCATCAAAGTCATCGCACCAAGAGACTCGACGTCCTCCTCCTCCTCATCTTTGCATCTTCCTACGGGGAGCAAAGCAACTTTGTTTACCCAGGCCAACGAGGCACTTTCAGAGGAGACCAAAGGAGGAGGGCTGACAACCAAAAGTGAGGCACTTGCACTGTTCGTGCACATCTTAGCACTTGTTATTGCCTGTGGTTACTTCCAGAGATGTTGCTCTTTTCTTATCCGTGTAATGAGGAATTACACCGAGGTGTGAAAAGGTTAAAAAAAAGACAATAGAAGCACTTGATGAGGTCACTTCTCTGTTCTGTCGATTGTTTGACCACATGCAAGCGGAGCCTGGGCTCGGACTTTTCCAGAGGTCTTGCATGAAACTGTGTATCTGGTGAAAAATAATGCAGTTGTCCGATTTTGTCATTTGAATGTTTCGACTTACTTTTCCACGTAGTGGGTGGCAGGACCGGCCAAATAGGTTTGAAGCACGACAACGTGCTGATGTGAAACGCTCTCCACGCTTGGGAGGGTCCGGGCCACGGAAACATGAGAGGAGGAATTCAAAGTCAGTCCTTTCGGTGACTGGATCATACCTCGAGAGAGTTTTTTTTTTTTGCCCAGCTCCCCTTGTATTCAACAGGTGAATCCACTATTTCCCAGCAAACCGGGGTCATGGATGCATATTACTCTCACAGTTTTTTGGGGGTTTTGTTTTCTTAATGGATGAGACACCCTGCTTGCTTATGCTAATCCTAACAACGTAGCCAGGTCTCACAGACCTCCTTTATGTCGGCCATTTTTTCCCTACACTGTTGCACCTTTAAATTAGTAAAGCCCACACTTCCTCCTCTCACTTCCTGTTTTGGCACTGACTCTTGCCGTCTCTGAATGCTCGCAGGGGTCCTGAATGGATCCAAACCACAAATAACCAACACCAGCTATTAAACTCACCTGCTTGTTCGTCTCACACACGACTATGGTAGCTCTTATATTTGCTCGACTTTTTTTTTTTTTGGGGGGGGGAATTCTCTTCATGTGAGTCTCGTATTCTATTTGTGTACCATGTTTGTGACGTTTGCCACCTCATGAACAAGACAGGTTCACGTCAAGCTAATGTAACGCTCCCCACCTTTTCGGCTGCTATTGTTTTTGGTAATAGACGTAGCCTTAAAGTGGATTCTAATCCTTGTGCTTCTTTGCAAGTCATTACAGTTCTGGAGATTTTGTTTCGCTGTAAAAATAAGAAGCCATTTTGTTATGTGAACGTATTTTTCTTTATCAAAGTGAAACGAATCTATATATCTCAACAAAAAAAAAACAAAAAACATGTTGGAGTTTCTTCTAGAAGCAAACAGATGGAGAGTTTAATGGAAAGCCATTTCTGCCGGTGAGGAGAAACATTTCTTCCCTGTTTAGCTGATCATCTCACCTGATTCATAATGTTGTTGAATTCAGATTGGCTCTTATTTATAAAGCACTTTACAGTCACTCACACGGTCTAAACCGATGACAGTAGGAGCGATCAGGGGTTCAGTGTCTGGCTCAGGGACACAACGACACCAACTCATCCAGGGTTTGACCCGACCACCGTCTGAGCTTCAGTCGAAAGCCAAAATGTGTTGGTCTCAGCTTCAGATTTTGAGGTGGCAAATACAGTACAAATTCATAAACTCAAAGTGTCACCCTTGTCATCGTCACCACTCTTTATGGTCTTAGTTGACATTTTCCATCCCAAATTGTGAAGCCATTTCATTTGTTGAGCTTTAAAAGTTTCTCCTCAGCTGGCAGAAAATGGACACTGAAATATTCGACTGTTTTTCTGTTTCTATAAATATAAGCATATATATATGGTTTTTGGATTTTGTTTTCATGTTCTGCTGAAGCTCACGGTATGTTCTAAAGCTAAAGACCTGCACACTCCCACCGGACCTCCTGGATTACACTGCGCTTGGTTCAATCTTGTTGCCAATCCTCCTCAGCTGCTGTGGCTCCACCCACTTAGCAGTGAATTTGATTGACATCCTGTCTGGGTAGCCATGTGTGCGTGAATGTGAGGGCAAAGCTAAAGGTGCTCATCTCCCCATTCAGTGGTGTTCCCCAGCAGGTGTGTGCAGGTCAAGGACAGTGCAGCTTTCTTGTGTTTCCTCATCACCACATTGTGTTGTTGTTCTATGTGAAGCTCCACGTTTCTGTTTACACCTTCACCTCCATCCACGTGACGGCAAATTTGTGGCACCAGGGTCCAAAAACAACTCCCCCGTACAGCACAAAAGGTGCTGGACACACTGGAGTTCTTGAACAAAGGCAGCTAATGTCAGACCATGTGATCCAGCTAACCAGGCTAACGTGGACCAATGAAGCTAGTGGATGAGTCTCGATCATCTTTTCTAACTTTTGTGACAGTCTGGGATTTGTTTGTGGACGTTCGCCACATCGGTGTGAGAGAACGTCTCCTAGCTAGAAGGTGCTTATCCAACAAACCGCGCAGGTTTTGACTTAAAAATTGTAAAGTGGTGAGGGGTGGGAGGAGGTGCTGCTCTCATGTTGTCGCTCCCGTGTTTCTAAGTATCCAAATCCACTTTGTACACGATGTCTTGCTGTAGAACATGAAAATAAAAATACACCCTGCCTCAAGTCTACCAAGTCTCCCCACACCACTTAGTGGAGCCCTGAAGTATCTGTCGTTCCAGAACACAAGTCGTCATGGAAACACAAAGCAGCGTCTTAGTGCTAACCAGAGCTCAGTGGATTAAAAAAATATATAGTCTAAAAAAATAGAAATACTCTTCGTAGCTACATTATAGTTGCAACAGTGCCAGTAACTTTGGGTTGCCAGACTCTAAACCGTCCCTCTTAGTGGCACTGGCCGTATATAACACGCTCATTTCCGGATGACTACATTGCTACTTGTTTGTATTTTATGTACAAGTAACATCCGACTTACGACCTGTACTTACAACCATGGCCAGCAGATGTTTTTTTTTTTTTTTGTTTTTTTTTTTTTTTAATTCAATGTCTGGCACCGCAGCACGTAGCAGCCCGCCATCGTATACGACAGTGACGGCTGCACAGTATCCCAGCATCTCACTCTCACACAGCCATGTACCACTACAGTAGTATCTATAACCCTCACGTCGGCTATTTTGAATGGCATTCGACTTATGTCCAATCTGACTTACGACCGGTTGGTCGGAACCGATCCCGATCATAAGTCGGCTGTTGCTTGTATTTATTCTATATAGGGAGCTTTGCCATCTGACCGAGACTCTAAGTAGATCCCCTGTTATCATATCTACAGGTAGAGCAACCGGTTGTGAGGGTTTTTGGCGAGGACCTCCTCCACTGAGTGGTGCAGCAGGACATTAAACATGGGAAATACATCAATGGCCAGCATTTTCATATCACAGGGTGGGTGTGGCTTAGTGCTGCAGGCAGGACCATGTCGCGACCCGAGCATACAGAGAGCAAACTGAACTTTATACTAGTCATATAGACACACATTGAATTTATAATGCAAACAAAATAGTAGTTTTTCCAAAATTATTGAAGTTCTATCATTGGAACCAACTAGTAGTTCTGCATTCAGATTGGTTTAGGTCTTGGTCCCGCCCTCTGCATTGTTCTGGTGTCAACACAGTCTTGACAACAACACTTCCTCAGCAAGTCACTTCGCTGAATTGTCTTCTGATGTGTCTTTGTGTGTGTGAGGAGGTTGTTGGACACAGCAGAAAGCTCCATGAATATATTCTCTCCTCACAGTAGCGGCGGGGAAACTGAACAGGAGTTCCAATGTAATTGAGGTTTTCCCACAGCGATCATAAGATTTCTCTCGAATCACGTTCGCAGAAACGCCCGAGGTCCAATTGAAGAGACGATAACAACCTGACTGTTGACCGGGACAAACCAGCCATGTGGCAGCTCTGTCCTGGTTTGACTGTTGGATGTTAGAGCAGGAACGGGCTCCTGAGCGGACGGAGCTGCTAAATGAGCTGCCATTGTCAACAGAGCAGACCTGCTATCACAGGGCCTCAATGAGCTGTCGAGCTGCTCCGCTGTGAGTGATATGAATACTTATGAGGAGTTTTTTTTCTCTTCTTCGGCTGGAGGAGCAGCAGCTGCTCGGGCTTTTGTTCTCCGCCGTGTTTACCCGCTCAGCTCCTGCCCATTAAAGGGTCGACTCTCCCGCCATGATTTATAAGCTGTATTAAACTAGATAGCTTTATTCTGCTGACAGGGGGCACGGAGACCAACCCCTGTGAGTTACGAGGGACCTAAAGTGCGTCGTATGTCCCCGCACACACACAGCCCAGTCCAGTTTTTACAGAGTAATTGATTTTACAGCTGTGCATTGTTGACAGATTTGCAAGCTTCCCCGCTCTGTGATGATCTCCCTGACACTATTTCATACGCCACCAGTTTTGTTTGTGACAAGAGGACCTCACTGATTTCCTTTTTTGTCGCTCAATAAAATGCAGTCGTGAAAATGTGTCTCGCCGATGTTAAGGCAGAAAGTGTTTTTTTTTTGTTCAAAGTGGTGAGTAGTCGACTCTCTTAAGTCGACGACAACGGGCAGCAGGTGGCGCTCTGTGTGAGAGCTGTCTTCTGTTGAGCTGGAAAAACAAACGCAGTGGGGCACATCAGAGTGTCGGCCTTGAATGAACCCAAGAATGTCCTCACAAGTGTCCCTGTCTCTCCCATAGGAAGGCTAGTTTCCATGGTGACCGCTCTGTGACAGGCAGGTTTTCTTGCCCTTGTGTTGCCAGAGTTGAGTCGGAGAGGTGGTGTGCTCGATAAAGAGGCGGAGTCTTCAATCCTACATTCATCTACCGGTGTTGTGGAGAGGAACCGTGACTTATTGGTTACCTTGTTGAGGACACTGGCTCACTGAGTCTCCCCGGAGTTGCGTCGTCTGACTCGCCAGCACAAGCTGGTCAAGTGGTTGTTATACCTCAGAAAGTCAACAAAACCACTAAAGGGCAGAAGATGGCTCAAGAAAATGAGGGATGCGAGACAAATAAAGTATTTGGTCAATAAAAACTGCAAGACTAAGCTTTTAAGGACCAGTGCACCTGTTAAACATGAGCGCCAGCTGATGTTCCCCAGTCATTTCATCTATCTAGGTTTGGCTACATTCATCATCCACCTTTGTTTTCGTGTGACACGACTTTGCTTGAGTGGAAGGTTCCCGGCTGCTGCTCCGTCAATATGGTGGTCAATACAAAAGGAGTACGTGGCGTATTCCTGAATGTGCCTTGATGAGTTCAGAGTGTTAAAAGGGATTTTGGTGGCCGTGATGATGATGATCATGGTGGTTGTGGTGGAATGTTTCTGGTGCTGATGAGTTTCTATTCCTACAAATATTTGTGATACGGAGGAAATGCCCCGAGGCCCTTTCGCCGCCGCGCTTCTGTCAGGATGAGGAACTTTTAAAAGGTGACTTTTCTACTCTGTGAACCGTTTTTCGGAACAGTCTTTGTGACGGTGTGTTCTCTTTTGTGTCTTTGTTTTCCCAAACATGAGCCGTGACTCCCTTTTGCACAAGGGCTTGTAGATACAGAAACCTATACTGAAGTGTTGTGGTGCAATGTCGTGATGTTTGGGAAATCATGGAAGCCTCACTTAGCAAGCAGCTTGAGGGACAGTCGGCGAGATGATCCAGATTTAGCAGTGGCTAAACACGTTTTCACAGGAGCTTTGTCTCCCACGACATGAATGATGTGTTTATAAAAATGGATCGATCCAAATTCAAACATTGATATCAGCTCCTGGAGTTGAATATGCAACACAGAGTGAGTGGTTGACTCGGCCTGGATCATCTGGTTGTCTGTTTCCTGATAACAAACATGACCTCAAGAACTCGAAGACTATCGCACTGGATTTTTACTCTTTTTGCAAAATCTCTATACTGCTCTGGTCTACCTGGATTTGTAATACCTGCATGTGCATGCGGCAAGGAAAGACTTGATAGAGACGTGCTCCTCTTGTGCTGTGGTGTCCATGACGGGAGAGCAGCTCCAACACTGTGAGATACTCCACATCCAATCCAGATTCACTATTGAAATAACTGACACAACGCAAACGCAAGGACCGGATCCACTTGGAGGAAGCTCCACTGGCAGGACATGAGCTGATCACAAAGGTGGCCTACTGCATCATCTGTGGTTAGTTTAACCATGTAATGGGCACGATTGGTCCTCCACATTCAGACTAGCAAGTCAAGATGGCTACCAGACGCTTTCCTAGGGAGGTGAGCTGGGCATGTCCAACCCAGTGGAGGACACAGGACAGGCCCGCAGCAGCACCTCAGTGTTACACCAAATTCTCTAAAAGCTGGAACGTCATTATTAATATGCTTAAAAGGAGGGAAAATTTTTAATCTTAAAAATGTCCTTGAGACGCATGACAGTGGGGCAGCCTGCCTCAGCGTCCACTCCCCTCCCGACCTGGACCTCTCAGTGTTGTGTTTTCTATCCTTCTGATGCCTCTAAATGTAAATGTTCTTCAGTGTTGCCACCCTGTGAATGAACCTTTTCCAAATGTGTCAGTGCAGTGCAGTTGGACAGAGCTCACGTGGCGGAGGGTGGCACTGTGCTCAGGATCAAAACCTATGAACTGACTCACTTCACCTCTTTAAACAGTGTTCAATACAAATGTGTGTCTTCAGTACAAGCGTGTTGTCCTTTTCTTGTCAAGAGTGCGGTGAGACAGCATGAAAGATGGAGGTCCACACAGGGAAAGACAACAAAAGTTGGGTTGACGCGATGCTTGTCGCTCAGTAAAACAAGGCAGCAGGAGGTGTTTGTCCCAAATCCACAGTGGATGCGTCACTATTGGATCCTACAGACTCTCACTACTACATTACATTTGGAAGACAACGTGCAGTTGAACCACACTCCTCAGCCTTGTGTTAGGTGCATTAAAAAAAAAACATTGTGAGAGTCTAAAACTAAGCCAGAGTTGTAAAATCCAACTGTTAAAAACTATAGTGATGTTCACCTCAGTGCCCACGTCAATAGTTTTCATCTCCCAATTGGTAAGTTGGTGGTCGGTATCATCTAAAATCTCACCCAGGAGGCAGACTCGTCTACTGTATAACAGCAGTAAGAACTTCCAGCCCGAAATTACTGACTGTTGGTCTCCACTCGGCTTGTACGATATAATCCCCAGCTCTCCATCAGAGCAGGAACCAGTGAATGAGGAGGTAGCTCTGGAGTTAACAACAGCATGATTTGTGAAATCAATACTGCAGTTTATTTCAAAACAAAGCAGCACTAAATTTCCCAGACAGCGTCTTTGAAGAGGGCTCGGGTTGTCATGTGCAGCAGTGCAGTGACAGAACTGTTACGGTTCATCACCATGAGACTAGTGGACAGAACTGTCCACGCATGCCAGGAGGCCAGTGAGCCTGAAGTCACTTCACACTCCACCAAGTGTGTCATGAGCAATGTGTATCTGAAGCTAGTTTGTCCCACGACAAGTTTCTATAAGCTAAAAAAATACATACTACAATATACAATAATAATAAGAAGGAGCATATGGAATGACAGAGAAAGTCACTTCTGATCATCTGAGCAGGAACTGAACCCTGTTCCAGTCCCGGATGACCACACGGCTCTTCTATCTCTACAGGGGAGTCCAGTCACCCAGTGGAGAAAAGTGCTGTCGGCCATCTTGTCCTTTTAGTTGGTATTCAAAATTGTTGGACTTGTACCTGCTTCATCCTCTGCAGATGATTTCTAACATTTGTCTCGGAAGCACCACCACTTTAGGGAGGTACTTCTTAAATTCTCAGTCTAACGCAAGACGTGTATTATGAATGGCAATGAATCACATTTTAATGTTTGACACTACAATGATCAAATGGAAGTGGAATCTGAACTAATACAGTAAGTTTAAACTTCAGGGAGGAAGTGCGCCGGTGATGTCTGAATGTTTTCTGCATAAAGTGCACAGATCAGCATGTTTTTTTTGTTTTACTTTAATTCCATCCATCCTCATCTCACTTAGTCTCCTTCAGCATGGATGTTTTGGTGATGACATCACACTGTCTAGTGTGGTGCATCTACAATTGTTAACTGAAAAATCTTCCCTGCATTTATTTTAGTCTGTCATTGGGATCAAATACAGTGGTACCTCGGTTCTCGACCACAACCCGTTCCAGACGGCCGTTCGAGAAGCGATTTGTTTGAAATCTGAATTGATTTTTCCCATTACAATGAATGGAAAAAGAAATAATGCGTTCCAAGTCTTAAAATAGGCTTTTGTAGGAGTGAATGTAGCGTGTCTGCTGCACGTGCACTGTTCGTCTATGTGTGTGGCCGCTGCATGTGGGAGGGGTTGCACAGTGAGTGACGTCTCTCCAGAAGTGAAGAGGTGCCCGGTGCGTGTCCAGCTCTGAATGTGCGCTTCTGTGCAGTTTGGCTGTGACAAAGTCATAAACCAAGTAACGCTCTCACCTCGACTCACCTCATCCCTGTCCCAGCTCCAGCCCACAACAGGACATCAAACCCTGGAGTGAGCGCTCCAGCCTCGGAGGTGTGGAGAGCGAGCACCTCCCCTGTGACACTCTACCACGGTCCAGTGCGGAGACAGGAAACGTTTTACACCTCAATATGAAGAAAAAACAGTCAGTAAATGTAGCTAACGGGACACGTCTGCATACAGAGGCTGCGTTATACACAATAACAAAGCGCGTCGTGGGTCAGCTGATCAGTCCGCACACGTTATGTTTTTTCCGGCTTATTTCGGGGGCGTTCGAGTTCTGGATTTTCGCTCGAAATCCGAAGCAAAAAAATCTCAACCTTTTTGTTCGAACTCCGATTTGTTCGAAAAACCGAGGTACCACTGTAATTATCATTTGTTTATTATTATCCATTATTATTTCAATTACTTAGTCACCGTGAATCTCTTTAAGCCCCAGTCAGAACACAAATTACATTTAGAGTCTAACAGAAGACGTCTGACAATGGTTGTGTTCCTTCATGCAGTTGGGATTCATGCCAACGCTGCAGGGTCAATAGATTGAAAACAAAAGCTCCTACTAAGTCCAGAGGGTTTTTAATAAATATCTTTGATGAACCAGACAATTTGAGTTGTATTTATGCACCATATTTAAATCCACTCCAACTACAGCGGAAGAGCCGCCCGGTCCCTCCGGCCTCCCCCCCACTCGCAGTCCTCCTGGTCTGGGAAGGACTGTTTTTCATACTGTGCTGGAAGTGATGAAGACGTAGGTAAATTAGGTCAGACACGTTTTGGAGGCGCGTTCTGTGTCTCAGGAACATGAAGTTGCTGCAACATTTATCGGATCTAAATCATTTATCAAGCAGAATCGATTAAGCTGCAAACGTTTGTCGCCTGTTTTTTTTATCTGTATTTTTCATAAACACGTTTTGATCCGGGCTGTCGCTGATATTACACACCCCCAAAGGTGCCGGGCTGTAAGCGGTGATGAAACATGTCGTGGCACCGCGTTCCCAAACATATGTCCAGGTCTCTAGCACTGAGGACGGGAGCAGATCACTGGTGGACGCCGCTCTCATCACTCCAGGCCGCTGGATGAAAAGGAGCGGCTCTGCCAGTGACTTGTTAGTGTCAGAGAGTGTGTGTGTGTGTGTGTGTGTGTGTTCCATGTGAGATGATGGGAGTGTGTGTTTGCAGCGATGGCCTGAGGTGACTTCCATCTGCTCACTGGAACCTATATAGCTCTGGAAGAGTGGAGATATTTGCACCTAGAGCTGGGAGACTTCACTCGCTCATTGAGGATTATAGCGTATAACACCCACAAGAGTCACGAGTCCAAACAGTTTTAACTGGTGTGATGACTCGAAAGAGTGTTCACAACAATTGTGTTGGTGCACTTGTTGCTGTCAAAACTGGGAGCAGGGCACCAGGGCTCTGTGTTAAAATCTGGAACCGCGTGGCTACAAACAAGCTTTGCACTAGTTTGAAAAAGTGAGTTTTGTTATTTAGTGCGACTGCAGATTCATTTAGAGACAAACGCCATGCTCAGCATGGGCGCCATGACATGCGAAAATGCGACAAGCATCTGCTCACAGGATTAAAACATCGATTCCAATATACTCACGGACTGTGGACTTTCATCAAACACACTATGTTCACGATATTCCGGCCGTGAGTGAATTTCTTTGAAACAAAATGGAGTACGGTTGTTCAGGGCTTCACCGCCCTCTGGTGTCCAAATGAAGAGCTGCAACTGTTCAGGTTGACTTCTTATATAACGATCTTCTTTGATGTTATTTCAGTCTGTTTACAAATGTATCATTGTCCAAATGTTCATTGTTTGTGTGATAACACTGGTTTTTGTTGAGTCCATTGTTCAAGTGGCGTCCAATGAACACACAACACACCTCAGATTCCCAGAATTTGGGAATCTTCAGAACACTGAACATAAGGCCTCATTAAAGTGGCAAACTCCATCAGCCTTGAAGTATATTCCAGCTCCATCAAAGCTTTAACTTAAATGCAAATTAAAAAGCCGTGGTCTATTGCCAGTGTCTGAACACCTGTCAGCAATCCTGTCATACAACTTCCAGAATTGACTCATACCCTTTATTAAGCATTTCCTGCACAAAGACAAGGAATGTGAACCTCGACATGCTTCTTAGACAAAACACATTGACGCAGACGTAAACAGACTTGTGCACTTTGCCACGGAAAGCCAGCCTCCTCCACCAATCTCCGTCATGTCTTCATCACTTACAGTACAACTTAAAAGGCTACGATGCTGTGTTTACTTTCGCAGAATCATAAAACACACATTTATTCAAGCAGAACTCTTTTAATAGGGAATCTTTTTTTTTTTTTACAACAGTAACTTTGTTGCACGGCCCTCCAACATGACTTCAGCACACATTATTTGGGGAGGCTTGTGGCTTCCTCCCTCACAGAAACAATGGCAAAGTGTTTAAAATATGGGGTCTGAAGCAGACATTTGTTTCTCTCCCCCCCACAGGTTGAAGGCCGAACCTTGAGTGTGTTTACTCTGCAGTATCGGCCGACCTTGGTCCGGTTTCTGCTGCTGCGAAGAACCCAAACCCCCCTTTTTAAAAGCTTTCTAATACATTTGAGATTGGAACAGTGTTGCACTACTATTAACGAATACAGTGCCCGACGACAGTCACCCACCCCAAACCAACAAGAGACCCACTATCAGCTTTAATAACAGAAAATCCAACAAACAAGTGAAAAAACAACATCAAATGATCCACAATTGGCCGTTCACTTCCTTCTTTGTAAACCATCTGTTTGAGAACTTCTCGCTGAAGCCTTTTTTGGGCATTTTTTTGTCACAAACTGGACAAGATACTGTGTGTCAAAGGGAAACTGGATGAGAGAATTGTTTTGGCATCTGTCGGTTAGTCAAAGGCAAAAGGGTCCAGGAGATTGGAGGAGGAGGAGGAGGAGGCTTCACACACACTCCCCAGTCCCATGATCTTGGTTAACATGAGCAGCGACATGTTGGACAGAGACAGCGGAGAACACAGGGAAACACTGCAGCTGATGGCCCCCTCTGTGTGTCACATCAGGATCTTCTATTGGGCGTGACCAAACATCAAAGCTGCACTTAAGGGCTTCCACTTTTGATAGACGTGGCTGTATTCAAGCTTGAACCAGTGGTCTCATCGGGAGGCATGACAAAAGACCAACGTTACCCTGACAACCCAGCATTTCCTGCACAGAAGGACTGGCACACGAGAGGAGACAAATGTGAACAACTGAGGGGTCAAGGGTTCAAGAGGAGGGAGAGGGGTCATAAAGGGTCTTAGTGCATTGGTGGTTCCTGGCTGGGTAAGGCCTCAGGCTGAGCCAGCAGTGACTCTGAGGAGGGACTCGTGGAGGTCTGGTCACCAGTGTCACCACCTGGTGCTGAAGGGCTCATCCTCGTCTGAAACAACAAGATTTTAAAATGGGTTCATCATTGTACAGCACAATTATAAAGGAGCTAGAAGCAAATAATATCAGTGATCTATAAATGTGTGTGTGTGCGTGTATGTTTATGCCACATAACACTATGCCTTTGTGGGGACGTTTGGTTGAACCCCATGAGGTTACGCCTCAATTTGAGGATGAAGGCATCCAAATAACTGGGTCATTATAATCGGGTTTCAGTTTGGTTCAGAGTCATGGTTATCGTTTAACCATTTGTTTGGGGGTGAGAGGCTGGGGGAATGGTCATGGCAGAGGTGGGAAATTTAATTTCCTAAAGGGCCACATTCGAAACTGTAACTGTTGTGAGGGGCCATCATCAAAAAAAAACCCAAAACAGCGATGACTACAAAATATGATGGAAAAACGTCCAAAATATATAATTAAGTAACAAGGACAAAATGAACCTAAGAATATGAAGATACGAAGATATGAAGAATATGTAATTAAGGATATTAAGAGCTGTAAATATGCCATGAAACCGACTGAAATATTTAATTTTATATGCACTTAAAGTGAATATAAATCAACTAAGCACAGGACGTTCAAGATAAAAAGGCAATTTGTTTCAGAATATATTTTCATTATTCCTTCAATGTATTTTGAGGAACAAGTAGAACACTAAAATGACCAATGAAAAGAAGAAAACAAGAACATGCTATATTTACTGCTGAAGTTGTGGTGGTGACTAAAAGAACAAACAAAGGGAGAAAACTTAGGACATATTAGTCATACTTTTAGTCTGACGTCAAAGGGGCCACGAAAATACAGGTATTGGGCTGCATATGGCCCCGGGCCGCACTTGCCCAGGTCTGCATTATGGCGATGAGAGGTCCCCACAAGGACGGAGATACAAACCAGTCTGTGTGTGCTGTACCTTTTTTTATACCTTTGATTTTATCTTTTTCCACAAACCACTACCAATTTCTCATAGAACAATGAAAAGACTACATTTAAATATGGTAAGTTCACACCTTTAATGTTCCCACTCGCTCCTCGAATGACTTGAAAGTTGGTGCATTCCTGCGGATCAAACGGAGGACAGATATCACTGGACAGTCACGGATCAACAGCCTATCTAGAAGAATGACTACTTTAAGACAACAGAAATGCACACACACACAGTATGACATGACGTGTATTGAAGGATGGACCGACATTAAGGAAATGTAAATGAAAAAAAGAGGAAAAATGAAACAATATTTATTCAAAGAAATCATGATTATAGCACTATATATACATTTTCTATTTTATATCATATTGTTTAATAATATTCTTTATACATTTTAATAATATTTTTGCTATTTAAATATTAGTTTGGAATAAAATGATGCAGTGTGCTTTTTATCTCATTGTTTACATTACATATGAACGTTCTATCATCTTTATTTTTAAAAAGTTTGGTGTCCATTATTCAATAACTGAGTTTCAATTTCATTATTTTTCGACACCCATTGCAAATTTCTATTCAATGTGCAGCACATGTTGAGACCTTCCTAAAACACCTTTGAAAATTCTGTTCCCCTACATTGACGTCAGAGGACAGAATCACTCTCCTGGGTCTGGGGTGCTCCTTACCTCATCGCAGGCATACTAGCCGAGTGTTGCAATGATCGCATGCTAGCCGACAGCATTAAGGAGAACAAAGAGGCGGTTAGAAGTTATCTTAGCACAGAGATAACAAACAGCTGCAGACAGACGGAAGAAGGAGGGGAAAGAAAGAAACAAGCAAACACACCCACAAAGACCCCCCATTTTCATTCACCCCACCATATATTCACGATAACGTATTCTCCCAAGTGCTTCAATCCTATAAATCCCCCTCATCCCATTAAGATTGATTGTGTATTAACACAGTGGGTGTGTGTTAATCCTGCGTATGAGAGGATATCTTGTCATCAACACACATTCATCACCAGATGCACACCTGCATACAGAAGAGGTCTCCCCCTCTGACCTGCCAGTTTGGCCCCCCACCCTGCCCTCAAAACACCTCCATCCGTACGCTTGCATTTCTCAGCATACAGGAGCTTTGAGGAGCCACATAATCTTGTTTGCAGCTCAGTAATCCAGAGGAGGAGGATGTCAGGGAGGAAGAGAGATTAGGATTTGGGGAGTCAAGGGGTTCATTGGCTTTGCAGATTAACCAGGAAATATTTGCGATAATGAATTGTCAAGGTTAATCTGACATATCACCAAGGTCAAAAACAGCACACAAAGCGTTCGTCATACAAGAAACGTTCAAGAAGCAAGTAGAAGTAAGAACCAAGTAGCACCTGCAGAGTTACAAGGTGCTAACTTTTTCTCAAGGCGCACTGCAGTGAGATGGACAGAGGGGGCAGCTGAGTTAGATGGCCATATCCTGTCATTTTGAATGGGTTCAAATGAATTGGTTAAAGTGATGCAACGTTCTGTGGGGAAAATGCAGGCCAAAAAAATCATGGGAAAATCTCTGAGCCCACATTTACTTTCACAATAAAAGAGAATGAAAAGCAAAGGGCCTTTATTTTGAAAGAAGTGTGTCTGGTTCTATGTTCAGTTCAAGTCTAGACCTGATTGTCATTTCAATGCAAATATACAGTATACATTTTCAAACCTTTTTTTATGACACAGTTCCCCACTTCTTACCTAACGTCCTCAAACTTTCGGCTGATAGCGGTGCCCATATTGGAGAAGGCTGCAGAGGCCACCAGACCAGCGTGAGAGAGCGTTTCAGATGTTCTCCTAACGCTGTGAACGACAGACGAGCCACAACATAAAACGCGTGTTTGTGAACAGCTGGAAAACCTCAGAATGCAGCACATTTCCTGTCAAGCTAGAAACAATCTTGATGAAACATCTTGACAAAAGCCCCCGGCGTTCTATGGTTATTGCCCCAGCAAAAGCTTCACTCACCATTGTCCAAACAGCCAACTGACTCACAGCAATTGTGGCCAAGTTAATGTGAAACTGAGATAAGGGACTCACGCATTGGAAGCAGTGACCTCCTGCCAGGTTCTGGTGAGGTTCTGCTTCAGCTCATTCAGCGGTGTGATGCCCAACTTCCTCTTGAGGTCGGCCACTTGCTTTTCTTTGGCCGCCAGCACTTGAGACAGAGTCTGGATCTCGTCCTCCACCTGTGCACAGGGTAAACGTCAACATATCGCAACAGAAGAAACATTTTGTTTCAATACAGCACAGTTTTCAGTCTCACAATAAACCAACCAATAATATTCATCTCCAAATGTCACTATCAGGTCATTAATATTTAAATACGGTGAACCAGGCGGCTCTTGTCAAAGCAACTACAGCCACTGATTCCAGGATGTTCTCAAGTCAAAGTGCAGTACAACATCTGGCCCTTTGGTCTTTGCCATAGCTAGAAAACACTCATGGCTACACAAGTCAGTCACCGTCTATCTCGACTCGCCTTTGTTGAATATGAATACTCGACACCTAAAAGATGCCAAAAGACAACTGCAGTAACATCCCAAGTCACTGTCATTGTACAACCACTGCCTGACGCCATGGAGCAAGCTTAGAAGGATGTGTTTACAATCAGTGTTGCACAAGATTTAATTTAAAATTTATATCTTTGTACAAATAAAACTGATCCTGGAAGCAGTTATCAAAGAGCATAGCACCACGTTTCACTGACAACAAACAAGGCCGTATCTTTCACCGCTGAGGGAGGGTATTCAGGATTTTTCCTCTCTCAAAAAAACTAAAAACAGAACAGAACGCAGCCAATCCAGAAGCAAAAGAGAAAACAATGAAGCACAGAGGAAAATTAGGAATTTAGACAATAAATAAAAACACTAGTTTTGAATCATGAGAAGTAAACTAACCCTGTTATTGTACCGCACACATCCTTTCAGACGCTGATGCATTTACATTGTCCTCAATCCACAACTAAAAAACTGTCCCTCCAACACTCCTTCTCTACTGTTACATTGAACACTTGGGTCTTCATGTCAGAAAACAAGTGAAGGATAACCCTAAATGTGCACCAGGTGTGTGGAGCCCCTCAGCTGGGTGAACGTCCACTTCCTTCTGGATTTCTGCAGTCGATGCAGCCAACAGAGAGCCTGACTTATTACTTTCTTGCTCATTCAGAACAGAGAGCGAGGCAAAGGGGAATTCCTTTCTGTGCATGTCCGAGGCATGTGACCCAATTGCTATAATCAGAGATGCTTGTCACAGCCTTGTCACAGACTCTTGACTGCTTTTTGGATTGTAGCAATACAAGGAACACAAGGCTCAGATCAACAAAAAGAGGTGACTCCTGATCTAGATGGTTATTTCTCACAGTGTTTAACATTTAGCATGTTTAGCATTTTCATTTTAGTCTGTATTTTCTGTTGAAAAAACACTATTTCTGTTGGCTTAAATGTCACATTTGTATCTGCATGAGCTGCACTAGACGCTCCAGCGTCTGATCAGTCACTTGTGAAGCGGCGGAACACATAATTTGATGAAAGCATGTCATGAACCTGGGATGTAAAAAAAAAAAAAAAAAACCCATTCAATAAACTCCAAAATTGTGGGTAAAGACAGATGATCGACTTCTGCCTCTGTTTGTTGGCTACATATGCTAATACAAGTGCAGCTACCACGTGACACTTGTGACGCAGCACAACACTTGGTTAGATTCAACATTGCATGAAAGATATACAAAGAAAAACCCCACCAAAAATCAATCTCCAGTGTCCAGAGTGAAGCGATATGGACCAGTTAGTTAAAATCATTTGATTTAGATCTTGTTTATTCAAACTTTCCAGTGTAAGTTGCCATGAACACACCAATATGTGCCAAGTGATTGTGTCAAAGTGATGTTTGGGCGTCTTGTGGCTGCTATCCAGGCTATTCCGTTGCACCTTTGTTACTTCCGAGACCTGGAGTGCTTGGCTCTTCCTCCACTTATGAAACAGGAACAATGCATTCCCATGTTTTTCCGAAGCGGTCGTGGGCTCGTGTGAGGCACCATGCACCATGATCATAGTTTGACGAACTTAAACAAACAAACAAATTAGCCCACAGTGCATTGCGGGTTTTCCGACTCATGCTAACTGGGTAAAACTATGTGTTTGACATCTTGGTTTTCACCCAAGTTGTACTTTCAACTGCGTGGCAAACAAGAGTTGATGATACTAGATGGGAGGAATTCTCACACAGTGGACCTTTAAGAGCATAATTTTGCTAAAATGTAGTAAAACAGAACTGAAACTTGAGTAGGACAATATGTAAGGATGATAACTGAAGCATCAAACATCATTATATATTAAATGTTGTGCAGCAGTCACTTTAGAGGCGCACTGTGGACCCACAAGCTTATTTCCAAATGATCTGTTTGAATTGCAGTTTAACTTTTATTTTGAAGCGAGGGGATTAGATTAGACTGTTTGTGTGCATCTTTGCGCTTCTCATGAAGCAGCGATGATAACCAACAGAGTTTAACTACGAGCTGGTAATCTTTATCACCTCTGTGTCTTGTACATCGATGAATGGCTGCTAGCATGCTAATTGTATAAGTAGCGACAACAGCTGCAGCTAAATCTTGTTCGTCTTGTTCATTTCAGAGAAGATATAGTAGCAGTTACTATCTAACTACACACTAGTTTTATAAACACATGACACAGAATCACCAGTACTGTATGTAGAATGGCACTTAACACACAGAGAAGACATTCCTCGAAAACACAGATCAGGTCTAAACTCTATAATCCCATCTTGCTGCTGACCTTGACCAGCTCCTCCTGCAGCTCCTGTCGCTCCTCCTCACTCATGGTCGGTGTAGAGGATGGCTGACTGACAGCAGTCACTGCATCTTCTCCTATCTCTGGAAGAGAGTTTGGAGGCTGCTGTCCATCTGGAAACACAGCAAACACAACAGAATGAGATCCAACAATGGGCCAAAACTGTTATTTTAAATTATGTCGTTCTTGGTCCTGGGATTAAACAATGATTTTACTATTAAAAATGGGAGGTTTCTTCATGAACAACGCTATGTTGTAATAAAGGTGACAACCATTATGGGTCAATGTCTCAACATATTTTGATGCTCTTTGAGCGGGTAGTGAACAAGAATAAGCCAAACTGAGTTCCAATATTTGTCACATTTTCGGTTTCTCTTGTTGGATTTCAGCAACAACATTCACTGTTGTAAACTACATTGATCTCCCACTAACGCCCCAGCTGAAAACATCCCTGAATAGTTACCTCAAAAACACCTCACTTGTGTTCCCACAACGAAAGGAATTTCTCTCACACCCTTCATTGTTAGTCATTCAGTTTCACTCTAGCATGGTTGCCATATCTAAGCACATCTAGAATTTAGATCAGGTAGTTGTTCCTTCAGATGGATTATTTTAACTCGTGTAGTAGGAGACTATAATGTGGAAGCAGCAAAGCAGAAGTGAACAAAAGCTGGAGTGCAGCTGCGAAAGAGAGGAACACAGATGTAGGATTGTTAGTGCAGCAGGTAAAAGTTCAACTTACTTCACCCAAGCTCCTCAAACTTCCTGGTTAGGTAACAATCCTCACTTCCTTATGCAGCAACGCTCATGGCAAGTGATACCTTCCTCAGTTCTCCAATAGTAAAGTGATAAGCACACACAGAAGCATTGTGCTACCGAGGGACGGTTTAACACCCTAGTCAACCAGCAACCTGACTCACTCTAGCAGGACCAAAAACTAAATCAATATTAGATGCAAACAGTTGTCATAGCAGGTCATGTGAGACAAGAAAAGGAGAAGCCTTCGTAGCTATAAGAGCGAAATCCTTGAGCAGATGTAATGTGTTTGAGGACAGAAACAAGAGGAAGGCAGGTGTCAGATGTTCCGAGCCAAAATGCTTGGGTTATGTCTACTTCATGTTCAATACAGAGACAAGTCAAAATTGTGTTTAGAGGGACTTTTTCCAGCAAAACAGTAACCATGAAATAAGAGAGAGTTTGAGGTATGACTTGGATTGAATATGACGTTTTAGGTGGAAGAACAAAACAAAAAGATTTTAGAAAATTGAAGAGTGCAAACCGACACTAGACACTGATGATGTTTTTTTTTTTTATACCAAATCACCCAGATTTCTGACAAGAGACCAGTATGCAAAACATGCAGAAAGTGTGCAGCGTCTGACACGAACCTTACCCTCTCAAGCAGGCTTATAACAAGAGCCTGCCCCTTCTACTTTAACTTCCCCTAAATTCTTCCCCTTCAGTGATCCAAACTTATGGTTTGCTTATCTGTCCAGCACACACACACACACGCACACACACACACACATCCTATGCCCGGCCTCTCCCTTTCCTCTACATGATTACCTCTGGTTCTGAGTGCGGGCGAGCTGGGCGGTGTGTCGCTGTAGGATGGCGAGAGGTAAAGGTAGCTGGTGTTGACCCCTTGTTCAAAGTCAAACGGTGAGTGATATTCCTCCAGAGGCTCCATGTTTGCAAGCTTGTAGCACAACCAGCTCCTTGCCAACTCTCCTACCTCAGCAAAGCCGGAGAAGTGCTGATTGTCAGCATGTGACACAGGCCACTGCTGGTTCTCTGAGACGCTTTGTGCACAACGTCCAAGATACTTGTGTGAGATGGGCCAAAAACGCGACGTCCACAAGTAACGCTCTCCGTTGGTCAGACAGCATAAAGGATCAGCAAAAGATCATTTTCCAACTCCTGGTCCGTTCCTGCCGCTAATCAGTCACCTGTCCCGTTGCACAGCTGTAGCAGCACACAGTCTTGACTATAATCCCAAAGGTCAACACACACTCCAGACTTTGCACATACAGTAGTTTCATGAAGACATCCTGAGCTGGTGCGGCTTTCATAGAGTGACACTATCAGCAGCCGTGCCATCACTCAGGTTTTGTCATTTCTCTCCCACCCTCACTTTTCATCATCCATCCTGCCATCCAGGACAGGAAAAAAAAAGCAGAGGTCCCATTTGTGAGTGCTGGTCATGTGATGAGAGTGTGTTGGGGGCGGGGGGCATAAAATGAAAGCATAATCTGCAGTGTCCCAGATTAGAGCAGCGCACTAATCCAGGATGGCCTGTCCAGCTTGGAGCAGCAGTAATGCTAGTCAAAGAGTGAGAGAGAGAGGGAGGATGCCAGAGGCCACACCGTTATTGTGCAAGGACCTGGAGTAAACCACCCTGTGTGTTTAAGTGAGCGTGCGGAAATATCTGGGCCGCTCTATTTAAGTTCATCCGCGTTAGCCGGACTATATACGGACACAGTATATGAAGTTTACGATCCATTCACGTTAAACGTGATGCATTTCTGCAAGTCCTCACCAATTTAACAAAAAAAGAGAAAAAAGAATCATTAACTAAGATCTACTTTAGTAATAGCTCATTCTGAAACCGTTGATAAATAAATGTATATGAGAAAGGCGCGATTGTAATGAAACAAAGTTGTTAGCATCAAATAGGCAAGTTGAAACAAGACAATCCTCCACAACACAATCATCACACAGGCTAAATGGAACCCACAGTTTATCTGCCCTTGTCTTCAAGACAGTGTGTCACCTCTTATTTACGGAAACACATAATTAAGCAAGAGTCAACACACCCCGCCTCTAGCCAGCAATCCAGCTATCACACGAGCCAACCCGAGCATTGGATTCCTCCAAAATGTTCGTAAACCCTGAAAAAGTCTTCTCAAATGAGTCTTAGCAATGTTTGTTTACAGGGTGGGTAAAAATAGCCCCTGTCAGGCCAGTGAGTGTAGGACAGGCATTCCTGTTTAAGTATCTGTATTATGCTCGAGCTTTGTTTACTATATGCATTGGAACCTGCAGAAACATGTTCAGAATTCTAGTCATTCAGTAGGCTGCTTTAAAAAAATAAATTAAATTAAATATAAATTAAATATAAAATAAAAAAAAAATAAAAATACATTTAAAAAATAAAATAAAAAATAAAAATAAAAATAAAAATGAATGGAAACCAATGTTGGTTTAATTTAATTACCATTAGCATGAGCATGACTGATAGTAATTACAGATACAGAAACTTGCTTAAGGAATTTTAGCAGAATGACGAGTCATGTGGGTAGACTGGCAGAATTGACTTGTCTAGTACAAAGAGCATTTACAGCCCTGATGAAAAAAAACTCTAAATAAAACATACATACATTCATTTGAGTATCATAAATGAAAAAAATAGTCAATAAAAATTTGGCTTTTATGACACCTCATCCAATGTTGATGGCAAAAATATGCCAGAAACTACACTCTTTTGAAAATGCTGGTTGGTTTACTGTAAGCAATAGGTTAGGCTTTGTTGGAACTACCGTACTACTTCACACTTACGTTCACTACATTTACACATTTACTAATGCATTACATTTGATTTATGTCAAGGTTTGGGCCAAGTTATATTCCATATCAAGCCAAACGTGGAGTGCATTTTCATTATAAATAAATGCCTATTCTTTTTTTTTAATCATTTATTTATTTCAAATGTAGCTAAAAGGTTAGTGTGCT
Organism: Synchiropus splendidus; assembly: GCF_027744825.2. Classification (NCBI taxonomy): domain Eukaryota; kingdom Metazoa; phylum Chordata; class Actinopteri; order Syngnathiformes; family Callionymidae; genus Synchiropus; species Synchiropus splendidus. The sequence goes on from NC_071337.1 coordinate 13,868,955, forward strand.
AAGATGATTACCATTTTCCATAAAAGAGCAATTGTTAGTTGAGCACCGATGTTTACTGTTAGGAAAGCCAAATTTAAAACAAACAGGACAACGAGATCACTTACGCAGCAATTCCATGGTAAACAATATCATAAGAAGATCACATTTAATTGTCAAACATTTAACGACATAAGTCAAACTAAAAATAATGGATGTGGTATGAGACATCACCTGTATAACTGCCGATGAACTTCCATATGATGCTTTCCAGGTAATCAATTCAGTTCTTCCATGAACAAACTGGTTTGTTTAAGCTGCTTTAAACGCTTCGGTGATTGACGTTTTTTGCCTTTTTTTTAAGTCCTTGTCGCTCTTTCAATGGAAACAGAGTGAGGCGACCACTTTGTTAAGTTAAGCTACATTTAACACGTGTTTAAAAAAGGCTGTTAGATAGTTCTTTCCAAGCCCATATGGTATGCCACATCACAAATTGAGCAATAAAAAAACATTTACACAATAACCTACTTGTGCATATGGAGTACTAAAGTGTAAAATATGTAATTTCTGAGTGAACACAAGAAATTCCTTTCCTCTTGGACATTTGGATGAACCTCACCACATTTCTGGACAACAACACATAGTAATGAGTGGACAAGATGATATTTGTCGAGGACAAGCAGCTTATCTTTCAGGCGTCAAAGCACAGCCGTTGAGCAGAGACCAGTCGGTTTTGGGTGTGTGACGTCAGTGGACTGAGCCTGGAGTCAATTTTTACATGTATTGTCAGTTACAAATGGCTAGCTTTGAATCATGTGATTGCTGAGATCCAACACAGACCATTACCTCAGAAATGTCTCATCTAGCTAACCGACTCTTGAGAGTTTCAAAATACTCATAAGACTACGCTCATGAACAAAGGTGTTTCAGATTCTCTCCACATCTTCTCTGGTCGTGCATGGTTTCCCTCCATTAAATGCAACTAACACGCACAGTGTCCCTACTGGCCAGAGGGGGAATCGATTCAGGGTATTTGCTGAATCGACACTGACTTGGGGGACGGCAGGAACATATTGGTAAATTGTTATTTATTAAATAAATATACATATTTTATAGAGAAAACTCCATTGGAGGAAAGGACCAAAAAATAAATTAATTAAGAGTGACATAATTTTTTGCCAAATGGCATAAAAACACATAAAATTGCTGTGCAATATTAAATATAAAGCAACGTGCTGAATGACAACAACAAACACCCCACGTCTCCGACCTGCTGACCAGCAACAGACCATAATTTAGAAGACAAACTGGATTCATGTGACATTCGTTCAAAGATCTTTGACATCAGTAAATTGAATCAACTCAGGAGAAACTATGAAGATCCATCAAAACATGACCTTTCTTTTCTTTGAGAAAACACTTCTGATTATTAAGCTATGTTTGTCATGCATTTGAAAAATTTGTGTAAACTATTTTGGAAAAACAAGTTCAGTGAGAACCTCTCGCTCATCCCTACAGTCACAAGCAGCACACATCCAATCTAAGTGGTTGATTAGCAACAGAGTGAGATCAATTATCTTTCAATTCAAGGCAAACTCACATGATGTCACATGATGCTTGAAACAAGAATCATGGGACACAGCTCAATGTGAAAGTGATGAGTCTGTCCCCAACTGTCCCATTAGTCATGCATCAGGGGAGAACACTGAAAGGGTTAACAGATAAAGTCACACAGGATCAAAGACCAAATATTTTGGGGAAAACCCATCCATGTCTTGCGTATCAACAGAAAATAAAGAAAACGATGACCATACTAACTAGTCCTGGACTGAAAAATACTTTCAGTTCAGTTTTAAATGTAGGAACATAGAAACCTCAGACAGAAAGTAACATGCCACTCACCTGGCAGAGAGGCCTAGGGTTTTAAATAATTCCCTTCCGTGAAGATGAAATTTTAATCACACGCTTTTAGATTTTTCTAAATCATAAGGACAAGCCAAGTAAAGAGCTAGCATCAAACACTCCCCTCTTGCGATTTACAGTGTGCAAATCACGGGTAATAAATTCCCCGTCTAATACTATTGAAGGACAATTTTGTCAGAGAACTCAAGTCAACTTGTCTAGCTAAATAAGCCTATACACGATTTTCACACAAATGAAGAGCTCAGCAAGTCATCTGTATATTAACACCAAATCGGTTGCTTTTTCTGATGTGCTCGGATGTACTGACAACCACTACAGACTAGCAGCTGTCAGCAAGAGCTCCAAAACAAGTGGTGCTAGACCTTCAAGCAGTCCTCTGCTGTCCATGAAGCTGCACTGTCTCCACAGTTTCTCCCGCTTTTCCTCCCAAGGTTAAAAAAAACAAACAAAATCCACACACTTAGTGTACGGGATGACTCAATATATTTTTATTGTACGACCTCAAAAAGAAATGACTTGTGTTTGGCCACCGATACAAGTTTTTTTTTAGAAATTATAACAATTAATAAACATTAAAGAAACCCTTTTTTTTCTTTGACAATTGAATTCAATCCTTAGATACATGAGTGTTAAATGCATTTCATAGCTTAGGTGGATTTGGTGACTAAATGGACTTATATCTACTGAAAACTGGCTTGAGCAAACAGATGTCAAACTATTCTTGACTGTAAACTAAGTAAGACATGAAACTAATCTACATCTTCTTGGTTTCGTCTTTGTTTTAAAAGAGATGACCAAAGTGCCTTTTTAAATGTTGGGGAGTTTCTCTGATACTGCAGCTGCCAGATAAGTGAGAGCACCTCTCAGCTAAATATCACAGGGTAATGAAAGATTCTACAAAAAGCGGTGAAAAAAAGTGGAAAAAAAAAATCCACACAATGCAATCTGGCAGAGACATTGTCTCCACAAAGTCTGTCTGTTGTTGTATTTGGCACACATTTATGTCCCAGTGCAAGATACCAGACATTTTAAGAGTGTGATATGATGAGTATAATTCATGTCTACCAACTTTTTCACCATTTTCTTAACAGTGTTTAAACTTTTGGTTTTTCTCCCATGTGCAATTACTACAATTGAATTCCAAAGACAGCTTTGGACTATGTTTTGGTCAGGCAATTTCAAAAACATTTTTACAAAATATTCAACTAGTAGCAGACAGTTTAAAAGATTCTGTCGAGTGAACACAATATTTCAGTGTGAGAGAGGGTTTCCACTACATGTTAACAGGTGTGGTGGAAGAGCCAGCATGCCATCAGAAACAAACTGATAAAACATAGTGCATCATGGAGGTGGACATGTGACGGTATTCAGTGTACTTCTCACAGAAAAATCCTGAAAGAAACTTCATAATAACTGCTGCTCATGTGATCACTGAACTCAAGTTGCGCATTCCGGCTGGACATTGACTGCTGCATACTGGAGAGAGATTCATTTCTTATGATTAAAACGTTTTTTTGTCACTAACTCAGTAAATGTCAAAACTGGCCCCCGTGATTAGTTGTTTCTCTATTGTGTCTTTATTGGCTGTGTTCCGTTCTGTGTGTGTGTGTTTTTTTTTTGCTGCTCCACCATTGTTTGAAAAAATCCCAGCAGAAATCCTGGACAGTGTATTTATAAGAGATAGTTCAAATAAAGCGATTCTTGTCTGGTTGGGGTTTTTTGTTTTACACCTTTGGACCCTGAGATGCTCATTACATTAGCCACATATGGTGGCCGTAGTGTGTCACTGAATTGACTTGACAGCTGCAAATGTGTGATAGAACATTTTATGGCGATACTTTCATTTACACTTCTTTGAAGTTGGAATAAAATATATTATATTTTATGATATTTAGACATGGTTTGACCATATTTATTTTATTCAGAATTTTATTCAGTTTTTTTCTATATTTCTGAACAGTTGGCATCAAGTGTATTTTTTTTCTTTAGTAAATTTGATTATTATGACCTGGTTCTGCTGCTGGATGGACATTCGATGCCAAATAAATATCTTTGCCATGATCACATGGTTTCATGCCCTTTGACACGGTTTAGGTTTGTTTACGTGTAAGTACATTAAATATGATCTATGATATTGATCACAAATGAAATCAAGAGTAATGAATCAGTTCTATTACTTGAATGGGCCCCGGGCAAATTTGTTCTGGGAAAGGGGCGGGCCTCGAGATCAAAAAGGTTAAGAACCCCCGCTTTAATACATGACAGAATAAAATATTTTGGATGTTGCAAAACTTTATAGGAACTCAAGAGATGATGTGAATGACATGTCATCCGCGACCGCTCAGGTAGCTTCAGGAATCCCTCCCCACCTAAATAAGATGCCCAACAAAAAGTAAGTTTGAATCCCTGGTAATATAGTAGTCTTTTATTGCGCCACAATATGACAATCTACTGTCATATCCACAAATTACATGCTAATACAATTAACATTACAGAATTACCAACAATTCTGTTGTAATGCAAGTTGAAAAAAAAAATCTCCCCTCTTCATATTCCAAGAGCTGGATAGGAGCCCCATAAGTATAGCAAAGAGTCATTTCAATACAAAGATATGCCTTCTTCAAAAAAAGATGCTGTCAAAGGCATTACAGATGGACAGAAATCTAATGAAAAATATTGTTCGGGAAGTTTTCCTCTGATTTCCCACAGAGCTCTAGGCTTATACTTGTTTTTCACTAATTCCAGAAATCAAATTAGACAAATTGTTGAGCACTGATTTTGATCAGTCTCATTAGGCAAGCAGGGAGAAAAACAAGTTGAACTTGCAAGAATGTTAACATTTAATTGAATTGCAAAAAAATACAGAAACCTGAAAATGGGGAAAGTTTAATTCATAACAAAGAAAAAAAACCTTATTGAGTTGAATAGGGAAAGTGAGAACCCGATCAAAAGGTCAGATCAATGATGCAATCGGACTTCATCAATGGGAACCTATCATTGAGGCCCTCTGCTTATAAGACACCATGGTATTATGCAATGACTTCTCGTGTAAAATAAACTTCTTTACCATGACAAGCAGACAGTGTGCAATGATATTTCAATTGTTACTATTAGGAACTGTAAAAAGAAAACATATTCACTCCTGTGGTGGCACTTTCATGGATATATCAACAAGAATGTATCCAAAATAGTATGTATGAGATGTATAGAACCCTGATAGGAATTTACAGGTATGTAGTTTATAGAATGTCCTTTCCTGGTTGTTTGTGTTCTTCCAATTCAGGCATCTCTGCTATTTAGTTTCACCCTAGGAATTCAAGGCTGAAGCTATTGGTCTGCTGTAAAATCAGACTGGCATTTGGGAAATTATTAACCTTGAGGGGGGAAGACAATGCAACATTCAAACATCAGGAAATTATATTTTGGAGACCATGGGGTTGTTTGTTCAATGGAAGAAGGCGTGTTTCTGTTGTAACCTCAACAGCACTAAGCAAAAGCTGATTCAAGTATGCAGTTTGAACAAAAAAAATTAATCTAACGTTTGCGCCAGTGTCAAAACAACTGGAAGAAGTGAGAAAAAGAGGAAGCGGTTATTTACATTGAAAAGGCATGAGACGTGCGAAACAGGAAAATAAAACGCCTCGTCATCATACCTGTGGTTCTCAAACGTCCCCGTGTTTAATATTAAAATAGTTAGTCCACTTCATTGAGAGTTGTTAGCTTTGAATGGAAGCAAAGCAACATAAAAGCAAATATGAAAGTATGGATAAGTTTTGTCTTTCCAAACTAATTCTGAAGGGTATTTCTACCATTACTCTCTGAAAAAGATCAAAGTTCGCATTGATCCACCTATCTTGTGAGATAAATAACATGGAGACCGCTAGAAATTGTAGTTCCCTACGACTGATCTAAATGGAGCAGATGACTGAAATCATATTTCTTGACCTAAAAAGACGTCAGAACGACTTCCTTGATAATGTTGCTGAACTTGCTCGTCAGCCTTCTTACACGTGGAATCAAAGTGTAACATTTCACTTCCGCGTTGTCTGAGTTCGTCTTTAAAAATAAATGAAATAACCACACACTTTAAGTACTTAAAAAATGCGTGTCACCATATACAGATTAGCATCTGTTCAATTCTAGCTAACTACAGCGGCTGATCAAAGTTAGCTGGTCAGCTCATTTTTTTCAGTCTAACCTTGTGAAACACCGACCAGGACAGCGATAGAAAAACATACGATGTTTTATTTACCTCTCAGTGCATCCTCCATCACGTGTCAAGTTGTTGTTTCTCTCGTTAATTGATGGCCAAACTCTTGCGGCAGGTTGACAACTTTAGCAGCGGCGAGTCTTCCTGCCCTCTTCTTGTTGTTGCCAAGCAGCTCCACGTAAGGGGTGGGGCTCTGCGTGACGTCATCACGTCGGACTGTAAACAGACGAAAGCACGTGGATCTTGTTTTACACCGTCAATAAGTCAGCCCTGCTGTACAGTTTATTTAAGAACTAGTTGCCCACATTCCCACTTCTAAGTCGTATTTCTTGCTTGCTTGACAGTTTAGGATTCACTTACCAGGTGGCCATTTGTATAATGCAACGACTTTTGTTGGTCGTTTTGAATAAAAGCCTCTGATACGTAACGTGGAACAGCATGGCAATAATAGATGTGATCTTCTATCCAATTCCTTTGATTTGGTCATCATATAAAACAGATTAGATTAGATGTGTATCTCTGTTATTAAAATTAACATCGCTTCAAAGACATTTTAAAAGCCATGTTCAGTTTCAAGGCGACATGATCATGTAGGAGGTCTGATTTGATTTTGTTGTGAATATAGAATTAGATTAGAATAAATCAGATTAAAATGGAATGCCTTTACTCTTCCCACAATAAGGACATTTTACTTGTTACGACAGCAAAGTAACATTAAAGACAATTAAAAATAAATAAAAAAATAATTCACACCCAAAGCAGCAATACAATTATCTAATCTACAACTATGAGGGATCACTTTGGTGTCTATGGAAAGTTTTTCCCTTGGTGCATTTTCTGTAATAAATATTTCTTCATATCAATAAATATATCTAGAAATGAATGAACTGAATTGTTTAAATGCAAAAGAAAGCTAACTAAATCAGAACGCAAAACATATCAAATGATTTATTAGGACTTTGATATTCCGTATTGTTATCAATGTCAAACAGCGCCTGTGTTCAGGAATCCACAGCCGTAGACGTGATTGTAATGCGAACCCAGTGCAAGTCTCTTTACTTGTTCACACGCTACGTGCAAAGCCCTTTAATTTGACAGCACTGAAATCAGATACTCATCAATGCCAACCATCGTCCTCTCGCTCCCTCCCTTTAATTCTATTCATTTATGACGACGTGTGTATGTGAAAGACCGACCCCTGCTGGATAAAAAATAACGAAGAAAATAAGCACAGTTTGGGATGTCATACAGTGAAAGTATGTCTTTATTCGCATTACTGTTTGGTATTGCTCTCAATACGCAGACAAAATACTCCCAGCAATCAAAGGCTGGCATCACATTTGAAGCAAATGGCAACATTACATAAAAAATGCCCCTTGTTTGTTTCCAATGCAAAAAAATTCCCAATTAATAAGAGAGATGTGACTGTGAACGCAAATGCGTAATAATGGTGCAACTATACTTGACATACTTTATACACATATTAAAGGAGTGCATCATAAAAATATTCAAATTCTATATTATACATATTTGAATTATTCATATTTAAAACTATTAAAGACTACATATTTTACAAAAATAGAAAAAGACAACAATAAAAATAGTGAGACGTGTAAATGTTTGGTTTTCTTTAGCAAACAATTCAATATATATTATAATTTGTTTTACGACATAACGTAATATTTTTACATAATTTAAATATATTTGAAATCATGAATTGCCCTAAAATATGAGAGCAAACGTGACTTCATAAAATTTGCTGTCTTACGATATATAGTAAATTAAATAAAATGTTATTTGTATGAAGGATGAGAAAATACAATCGACAAGGTGTGGAAAATAAGTTGGAGACTCACGCATAAACCCCCCTTGCTGGTCAACAGCACCCCCATCTTCCTTTAAAAAAAACCTGCCCCCTCCCTCAACAGCCCCCCCTTACGCCAGTCGAGGTGCATTGTGGGGAAGAAAGTCGTTGCCATTCGACCTCTGCGGGGCCTGCGCGGACGCAGCGAGAACCCTGAAATTCATTATGCCTTTAAAACCTTTATTTATTTCCGCATAACGTACATACTCTCACCGGGAGGGCCGAAGCGGGGGAAAGACACGACGACGGTCCATCATATTCGGGAACTACTTCGCTGACAACTACGTACGCGTTCGCTTAGAAAGTGAGATTCTAATTTATATACAGAAAAATGTCCGGTGAGAGAAACCGCAGGTCGCTGGCTTTCCGAGGAGGTGGATTGGCCGGGTTCACGGGCTCCAGCGGAATCAGCGGGGGGAACTGTAACAGCTGGGAGGCCCCGGCCTGTCAAGAGCGACATTTTAACGGGAATAGGCCGGATCAAGACGAGGACGGGGATCTGGGGGCGAAGGGACCATCGCAGAAGAGAGTGGAGGGCGCTGGATCTGTCAGCGACAGCACGGAACCCGAGGAGGAAGAGGACCCGGAAGGGGGCAGATGGGCAACCGGGAACGGTGTCGATCGCGTCGTCTCCCTGGATGTGGAGGACGGGTCGCCGGACGGGGGTAGCTGGATCGCGAGCACCAACAGTGTCGAGGACCCGGAGTCGGGGAGCGGTCCGGCGGAAGGCGAGTCCAGGAAATCGGGGGTAGAGATGAGACCGCAGACGCTGCTCCAGAAACACTCTTTTTTCCACGCTTCCTGGCTGCAAGAATTTCCATGGCTCAAATTTAGTCAGGAGACGGGACTCATGTCTTGTTCGTGGTGTCACAACATTGCCACCAAGAACAGCGACGAGCTCACGAAGGGAAGTCGCAACTACAAGCGGGCCCTGCTGCTGAGACATCACCTGTCCTCCGAACATGGCAGGAATGACCCCACCAAACAGGTAACGCCGCGCTTTCGCCACATTCGACTGTGTCGTTTCCAACGTTTCTCACAATTGACGCTCATGTGTGGCTGCTATATCTTCCCCGAACCGTCTTAAAACTTTAGTTTGTGCCGCTACGTTGCTCAAAACCCCCTCTAATCTAGTCTTGACAAGTCCCTTCCTTCGGCTAATTAGCTAATGCTAACGGATAGCTTGCTGCCTGTAGCTTCATGGTTCTGCTCCAGCCACCGCAGTGGAAAGTCCCTAGCTACACAGTTTAGTGGGGTATAAAAGGGGGATGTGAATCAAAGAGTTCGAATGTGAGGACACGAGGGACGTTCCAACTCTACGTGTAGAAATTGCTGTCAGCCAGCGCTGACGACGAGCTCCAGCCTGACACCTGCAGCCGTCCTGCTGGCTTTCATCAACCCTCCGTAACGATTGTAAGCAGAGCCGTCAGAACCCCACTGTACTGAAACCTTTCTTTGTTGAGGACGATGTCTTGATGACTGGCTTGCTCGAGGTCACGCGATTGCGAGGTCTCGACCCTGGCAGCCTTTGGGGAACCGCACCCCTTCCCAACCCCCCTCTTCTTGGCCTCTCATACCGTCCTGCTGCCTCTCCCAAGTGACCTCTGGCGCATTTCTTCCTCCTCGACTCCCTCCTCCCTTTGGGGGAGCTAAATTAGAGGCATTGTGCGAGAATGACCCCCCAAAATCCATAGATAGTGTCAATTGCCACGCTGGACAAGAGGAGGAAAGTAAATCTTGTTGCCTGGAGGCTGACAGCAAGCCAAGCCCAAACAAAAACCATCTGAGTGGGCTTAGGTGGGTGAACTAGATGGCTCCTGGAACGGACACAGCATCACTGGATGCAGTAGGTTGATGGGTCCAGTTACTTCTCATTCCGTTGTCATCATCCCCCTGTCCTGAAAATGGTCACGATGATGTCAACTCTTGCCTTTCCTATAAAGATTGTTTTCAATGCCTATATTCATAATGTCTCAAAACACTGACAGAGAGGTAAGGGTCTTGTGCTTCCGCTCTCTAGCTGGAGGCCATTGATGGAAATTGATAAAGGGGTCCTAAATTCACCCAGAGCTCACCGTCTTTCAATTTAATCGTTTTTGCATGGTTCCTAATCCCTTCATTGAAGTGGATATATTGGATATATATTATAGATTCTAATTCCTCCACTTGGTATTGAGTAAATGAATCAAACCCCTGTCAATATTTAAATATTTTGATTTGTTATGCCGCGTAATGGAATTCCTAAAGTCTATTTAGTTTTTATTTTTGCATCATGTGGATCCCACAACACTCTTATTGTTGGCATGTTGAAACAAGTTATGCTGTTGAGTTGCATTTTTTGTGATTGTTATCTTCTTCCGCTGTTAATCAGTAACTTTTGCAACTCCTTTGGCGCCATTTTTACATGATGAATAATTCATTGTCCTGCTAGATGGCTACTTGTTAAACAAAAAAAAGAGAAAATGATCAATGCCACCCCACCGTCTTTGTGTGAATCATTATCCCCAATAATAATATTATTATCATCTGTCTATTTTTCAGCTCGGTCCTTTAATCGCATAAGAATAAATGACAGCAGTGCTGTAATTATTACGGTGGAGATGTCATTTCTGTCCTGACACTGCTCAAAACTCCAGACAGATGCTTTTCCGTCACTAGTGACAACCAAACTACAGTGAAATGAAAGAGGTGGGCACACTGATGTTGTATTCAACTTGTCATCTTATTGATCGAATCTAGACCTGAAGGACGTTTTGTTTCTATTAGCTTGAATTGTTGGGCTCCTAAAACATCTTCCTCCTGGTAACTGAACTATATTTTCCCCATGGTTTACATGGCGCTCTAACAAAAGTCTTAGCTGTCACTGGAATTAAGAACAGGCTGCTGTTTGATTCTAATTTGTGGGCGAAGAGGATTGGACTACTACATTTAGTTCCTTCCTTTGTACACACAGTCACTAATCAGAATGACTTAAAGTGATCCACTAACTTGTACACATCCCTAATTGGTAAGGAGAGCAGTAGGAGTGGATTAGGGGCTTGGTGTGGCTTTTCCCTAGCAACAAGGACCCCAGACACTGCATGAGGAGGTTATCCAGGCCATTTCCTCCAGCGTGATGGAGCCCGGCAGATAGCGTTCCATCTGCTTCTTCATGAACAATTGTTATCTTCTTTCTCATTTAGCCGTTTAGTTCTCACCATGCAACTTTTGACCACTCGTATAGTACCCATGATGCTCAAGGCTGGAGTTTTGTTGCGGTCACCCATTCCTGATGTTAGTCAGACTCCTGGTGCATTTGTCGAGGCTAATTTGATTGGCCTCGGTGCACCATTTTCAGCTGTGGTAAATTTGTCCATCTTAAGATGTGGTTGTCTTTTGAACTTTTATTGTTAGCTTTAACTGTAGCCTTACTGACACCGTCCAGCTTAATGTGGGTTCTTCACGTTTTTTTCTTAGGTAATCGTGAAGTCAGGTGAATAAATATTGAGATCACATAAATAAATCAGCATAAAACAGAATTACGCATGTAACATTACATAAGCTATAAATGCCCTCACTTTGTAAGCTTGGCATGTCAAAGGGGAAACAAAACAATATTCATGCCTTTATGGTTTCCTTTGCCTTTGGACTGTCTAGTTTTTTTGTTGACTGTTGGCTTTGTCATGTTGAGTCTTTCATCACTTTGGGTCCTCTGTTATGTCTGTCTTTTAAAGATGCTTTGTGGCTTTGATAAATCATGGCATTCATTCTTGTTACTCTGCCATTTCACTTGGGCAAAATTTAATTAAACCTGTATATTAAAAAAAAGGTTATCCACATTTGCCTCTTTGTGGCTCAGAAGTCATTGGTGCTGCTCCAAATTGCCTATTCAACCAAGCATTCACCCTTGACTAGATTTGGAATACACTACTAACTAAGGAATCAGGTGTGTCTTCTTCCATTGCATGGTCCTATTCCCCCAGCTTTAAGTTAATCACCTTAAGCCAAGCTCAACATAGCAATGTAAACTTTGCCAATCACTCGAGACGATGAGCGTCAGGCTGAAGAGAAAATCCTGAATGTTGTGTCTTATTTATTGGCCTTCCTGTTAAATATGTTTAGGCCGGATGGTTTGTGACAGTGTTGTGTTGCAGTTGTAACTCAAATGATCAATAAGATTCATTTATGCCTTTTACTTTCCATTTTATTTGACTGGTCCCACTTGTTGAACACAATTATAGTCATTTCGCTCCACTGCAGTGCGATGTGTCTTCTCATTAGTGAAATTCATACACATTTGTTGAGACTTTATATTGGACAAGCCCATGTGTGGTCATTGGATAAAAAAATAAAAGTCAGGTTTACTCTGAGCATTTAAGTTTCTAATATCTGAGGTATTGTCTTTACAAAACTGCTATTCAGTTCTAGGTTACAAAAGGTTCACTAGGAAGTTCTTAATACCCTGACGCCCTCTAGTAAACGCCAAGATGTTCCTGTTCTAGAATGTCAATATTTTCCATTTTGGTTTTGTGTCCTCATTGCTCAACAAAAGAATGAGTTCCACTTGAAATATTTAGGAGAAGCGCAACCATTTCAACAGTTTTCATTTTCACATGCTAAAGCACAGACGCTGCTTTGACTCTCGAGTGGTTGGCGGAACTTCTCATCCTATCTCTTGACTGTCATGTACACATTTTTGCCCCCTGTATACATGAATTATTGATTTTTTTAACCCATTGTTGAATAGAGTCTTGAATTGAAATTCAGCATGTAATTTGCAGCAGTAAGCCATATAGCTTTCAACTGAGTCTTTCTTCTATAATGAGAATTAGGGATGGGTGACAACTTATCCTAGACGAATTACCAGTTAAAATAATCCATACGATGAAAATTCAACACCTTATGATAAGTTTGATAAACACAAGTGAATGGTGTGCTTGCATTATTGGACTTGCTAGTTATGTTTCCCAATTTGTCGTTGTGACAGTCGACATCACAATCGTAGTTTTGACACAAGAAACTCTCAGTAAAGACATTAGTAGACTCTGGGACTCTAGGTCAGTGTTGGTTTTGTTAAATCACACGGTCCAAGTTTTCTGTTCTGCTGTCATGTCAGGATCAACACATGCAGGATCTCCTGCATCTGCATTGCTGCCCAGTCAAAAACTGCTCACTGTCTAGACTGTATTGGGCCAAAAAATTGTCAGGTCACAACAACTGCAACAGATCTTAATCTGCTGAGTATATAAGACAACATCTCCACCCCATCTTTTACTAGCCACTTATTGTCTCTCACAGCCATATGTTAACCACAAAGTAAAACTGGCAGAACACAGTCTGGGATCTAGGAATAACATGACCCACCTAGCTGGCCATCTTTACACTAACGATTTTTTATTAACATAAACATGATCTTGTTGAAGCCTGAGATAGACTTGAGTAATGCAGAAAACAAAACCTGTTAACATACAAGTTTCATCATTAAACACTTGGTCTTTAAAGACAGATGTGTGTCAAAGACCGTGAAGTGGAATGAAAATGCATTTATTGTGATTTTTATCGTTAGAATGGCAAGAATTTGTCGTGCCATTTTTTTTCGCCTAGATCACACATCCCTGGGGCATGGTCATCTGACAGACCACATTGGTGGGACGCTTTGGTTCCGTGTTGAGGATTGGGTGATTTGGCAGAACTAAGATGACTCTCTGTGTGAGTTAAGATTCACGATGGCTTCATGTGCCCCGCATGTGAAAGCCTTTTAAATCATGCTGATGTTAGTGCTCTGCCATCTTATAGTGTGTAAAATATTTGGGGGATCGCGAGTCAGTGGAATGGGTTGGGCTTATCCCAGAGGCAGAATTCATCATGTTGAATTTGTGACTCTGCTTTCCACTAATTTTCTTCCCCCTCCCCAGTCACCCTCTCCTCTGACAGGGCATTGTTAGACGGCCGGGAGACACTTGATGAGGCCCTCCCACACCTTGGGCCAAATGCACACAGCAGTATTGTTCTGGTATCAGGGGACAGACTTGTCCAGTAAGGTGGGGGTGATTTCACAAGGACTCAGGGAATGGAGGTCTAGTTAGTCAGACAATCATGTCCTCAGGGATGGGCTGGTCGTGGGCCAACTAAAGGTTGGGTAAATAGAAGACAGGAATGACTTAAAAGGTAAACAACAACAGGTCCACCTGGATCCTTTTTTGCATGGGTTTTGAACTGTATCACATGACCTTTTGGAAGCTATGTCATTGTTGGTCACCACGCTACCAACTATTATTGCATATTATTTTCTTTTCCTTTGACACATGTTCTTTTAACTCTAAAACGTTAAAATTGGCCCTGAATCAGTGATTTAATTCTACATAGCATTCCAGGTTTGGAAGGTTGAAAACATTGCCACGTCAATACTGGTGAGGAGGCTGTTGTCTTTATGTTCTCTTATCTTACTGGCTACCATAGCCCTGCTTTTGCTGGTTTTGCCTTCCGCATCTGGTGTGCAGGGTTTGTCTGCTCATTCTTTGAGTTGCCAACTCCCACGTGGCACATCTGGTGAAAGGATGCTGCTGCAGATGAGGTCAACGTGTGGAAGATGTGTGAAGCAACTGGTTGTCTCGGTTTGCTCTATGTATGTAGCATGTGCAACACCCAAAATATTGCATGGAAAATTGGAGACTATTTCAGCACCTGGCAATGAACACGTCGCCCCATTTGCCTTATCATATATATTCATTTATGTCTTATAAATGTTCTTTGCCCTTGTTTTTTTTATTTTGTCAACCTCTGCCATGCACTTATTTATTTCCAGCTGGCTCTTGGCGATGACCCTGCTCCTTCACAGCCTTTGATGTGTATATTATAGTTTAATTTTTCTGCCTATCCCCTTCATCTCACCCGCATGCACCCTAGCTATTTTCTTTGCTGCTGAGTGGGAGATGCAGTACAAGGAGAGAGTGGTCACAGAGCCTTTTCATAAAGACCCACATAGAGTGGACAATGAGCCTCAGGGAGGACTCTGGCTTTTGTGAAGGATAAAATGGGGTGACCCAACTCTATCTCTTGGACGAGTAGCTTTCCTTCCTTCTATGCTCCACTTTTGGCCATCGCCTCGGCTCCTGTTTTCAGACTGGAGCATATGAATGTGTTTTCGGTGGATTTTGTAATTGCTCACAAAAGACTTTTGGCATAATATACCCTTCACTTGGTGGTTGAATGAATATGGTGTTCTATAGAGAATTTTTTATGTTGTGCTTGTATTATGCAGTTCAGCTGCTGTTGGTTGCTCATGATAACTGAAACGTGCTTGCTTTCTATTTTGCCCCTGTTTGTTTTCGTATGCCCTGGTGCACGGATTTTTATTTAAACTAAAAACAACATTTTGTGTTAATTGAAGGCCACATTGTGAAAAGGTGGGAGTTGTACCCTGCCTCTGGCCACACGTCAACTGGGATTTGTGGCACCCAGCCCCCATCAATGCTGCTGCAAAAAAAATAAAACTGGGGAACTCAAATTTTATGCAGCCATTTTTGAATCATTAGTTTTTGTGACCAACTGGCTGCATGTTGTCTGTCGCAGCAGATAAACATCTTTTGAACTCGCATCACCCCTCCTCTTCTCCATCACTCCCACACTCTTATTTCATTCCATCCCTTCTCTCTCTCCAGCTGTGGCAGAGGATGTTAAGCCCCCCTATACTGCCCCGTGTGCCCAAGCTGCCCTGGATGAGAGCTGCAGTGTGGAGCAGGGTGGGGGTTGGGTGGGGACCTCAGAGAAATGGATTTAATCTGAATTACTCGAGCTGAAACCCCAGCTGTGTGTGTGTGTGTGTCCGTGTGTGGGCAGCTTGATATCTGTGTGTGCATAAGAGATTGTGGGTGGGGACAAAATGCTGGGCTCTATGCTCTAGCTATGTGAATTATTTTGGATTAGGTCATCTGCTGTGCCGTTTTCAGATGCATGATTCAGTGATGCACATGAAAACTCAGAACCTCCTCTACATTCACAATCTTTATACACCCTATTTTTGCAGGCACTCTGCTCTTCCGATGCAGGGAAGCGGTAAATTCTTTGCTTCATCTAGCTGAACTGCTACTAAATTTTTCGGTATCACACAGTTGTGATGATAGTAAAGCAGGTTTTCCTACATTTATATGGTTTTGGTTACACTGCTACTCTCTGCCATTAGCTGCCTAAACCGACTCACCAAGTGGACGGAGGGTCAGTGTAAAAAGATAATTAGTCAAGTAACGTTAAAGAGATTTTATTTTGAATTTAATGCGGTATTGACTATACACTTAAACCGTAATAAAAACCTGTCAGTCTTAATGCACCATAACTTGTTTTTTCTTTTGTAAATAGATAAATCGGCTATTTTTACTGTACAGACCAAAAATAGCACTTCACCCGGCAAAGCATTCTCTTAAAGGCTTTCCCTTCATATGTTGTTGCCAGGTTTTCACCTGATTTGTTTGCTACTTCTCCCATATAAATCCTGTCAAACCTGTTTCACCCTAAGGGCAGGTGTGTCGGAAACCCTCACTGGTTGGTTGTAAAGTCATCATGGCCTCCGAAACTGTTTGTTTATCTTTTCACAGTTCTGACCTTGTTAGTCGTATTCTGCCTTTTTTCTTTTTGATAAAATAAGTAAAATTGCATTGAGTGAAATAAGAATCGTTTTTGTTTTGATATATGAAAAGGAAATGGAGTATCTTGTGCTGAAAGATATATTTTTCATGGTACAAAGTAGTAAAGTTAATCAATATTACTTAATAATCTGACCAGCAACATATTCTATAATTTTGAATTATAATGCCATGTTTTTTACTTTTTAAATAGTCTTCATCACGTCATAGATAACTGAATTTGTTTCTAACTGCATCTATTAACTTTTTAATAGCATCCAAGGGTTTAATGGAAGAAAAAAGAAAACAGAGATGTCAGAAAATAACTTTGTTGGTTTAGGTTTTTCTTGTGAAACGATAAAGTGTTAATGGTTATGCTGCCCAAAATATCATGTCAGGTGTTGTGGAGTTCTGATGCAGTAAATGTATCTATTTGTGTTTGGTCTGTCGAAGACAAGCATTAATGACTTCATTCCTCTTTCTTTTTTAAAGGAGATGCTGCGGCCTACGGACAATCCGAGCCCCTCTACAAACTCATCGGAGGAAGACTACCGCAACAAGCCGAATGAGAACTCTTACTGTTACCAGCTCCTTCAAGAGTTGGACAAGCAACGCAAGAGCGGTATCCTCTGTGACGTCAACATCGTCGTCTCAGGCCAGGTGTTTCGGGCACACAAGAACATCCTGGTGGCAGGCAGCCGCTACTTTAAGACCCTCTACTGTTTGACCAAGAATGAGACCCAGGACCAGGCCACAGTCACGCACCTCGATGTTGCCGCGGTCCAGGGTTTCTCAGTTATTCTCGACTTCCTGTACTCTGGTAATCTGCTGCTCACAAGCCAAAATGCCATTGAGGTGATGTCTGTAGCTAGTTATCTCCAGATGACAGAAGTTGTACATACATGCCGAGCCTTTATAAAGGATGCCCTCAATATCAGCATCAAGCAGGAGGCTCCTGACTCAGTGGTGGTGGACTACAACAAGAGGCAAACTGTGGCCAAAGAGGGACTGCGAGGTATCGAGCGAAAACCAAGTAACTTCTGGGCCACAAGCATCCTGTCAAAGCTGTCGATCAAAGCCAGCCACAACCAAGGAAAGGAAGCCATGGAAGAAGGAGATGAAGGTGGCAGGGTGAAGGAGGAGATAAATGATGTTGAAGTAACTCTTGGGGGTGAGGGCTGTGCCCTTGTGACCCCGGGAGCCTCTGGTAACTGGGCCAACCAAAACGACAACTCCTCTGACTCCATAGAGACCAATGAATCTAGGGCAGCAAGTGCACAGACGCAGGTATTCGTCTGGAACGAGCCACCCACAGGTAGAGCCGCAGCGGCACCAGCAGCGGTAAAGCAAGAGGCACCAGATGCTGCAGCTGGAAGCGGGAGAAGGAAAAAGCAGACCACAACACGTCGATTTGTCTACAACTTTCCACCAGAGCCCGAAGAGGGATTTGATGAGGGCATGTTCATCCAGCCGTCAGCTGCGTATCCCAGAGAAGACTTCTCTTCCCTCTCTGAAAATGCTGGTATGTTTTTCCTGTATTCACATACTCAAATCATAATATCATTTTTTTTGCCAGGTTTGTCACAGTTTTTAATGGTCATTTGCCATTATCACATTCATCCTTTTCATTTCATAGTCTTTTATCAAGACAAAGGAGCAATGGAAAAAAATATGTGAAGAAATTGAAGTAATACTTGGAACTGTAAATGAACATTTGGAATAGCCATAGAGAAAGAAATGGTTGAATTCCTGATCAAACCCGATTAATTTGCCGGAAGAAAAAAAAGGCCTATTAAATGGACTGTGTGACTCCCTTGTCCATTTAAGTGGCTTCCCATGCTAGTCGTTACATATCTTCCCACTCCTGTGTTCTTGTCCTCCTCTGATTATTACCAATAACCCCCTCTTTATGTGCCTTAATCTACCCCTGACTCCATCTCATCACCGCTCTTATTAATCTCCTCTCTTTGCTTCAGTCCTCTCCTTCTGTCGGTCCCATTAGGCATGGTGCTCCATAATGATATCACATATTAAGTGGAGTGGTGTGTGTGGAGGGGGTGCGGGGCACTGCTGTGAGGCTCAAATTGTGTCTGTGGATCAGGAGAGAAAACAGCAATTGGTATTTCAGTAAAAAAAAAAAAACAAACTCCCTAATGCTAGATAATGAAGAAAGCAGGGGAAAACATTTCTTCTAAATGTGCCTGAAAGCTCTTAGTGCTTCCAACGCCTCACAGGACTCTGTAAAAGCATGTGCGAAGTGATCCAGCGTCTTGTGGTAGTCTGCAAATTGGCTTCTGTCTTTGCCATGTGAGCGTGTTTACTAACGGTCTTGCCTTTTTTTTTAACATGTTCACTTGGTCTCCATCTTCACTTTTTTCAATGAAATATTTCCACTTGGTTATCACTATTTTAGATAGAGATTTTTAGTTAGAGATGTAGGCACACTGTAAAGGAAGAGGAAGAATCTTCAGCATGACTCAACATTGGGGATGGAAATAAATTCACCTCACACGGCGCTGGCCACTGTGAGTTACATAACTTTTACAGATGTTGATCCAATAGTGATGCTCTTCCTGAGCTCTCAAGCAACAATGATGATGACTGGCATCGAGATCATGATTTTATTTTCTAACGTGGTTTCTCTCTCAACGCTATTTCCGTGTTTCTTTTATGCATGTGTCATTTCACATTCCACCTCCGTCACGGTGTTTTGACCATGTATCGACTCCAGCAAGTTCTGTTTGTGGACTGTCACGGCTGTCACTAGAAGCAGCTCTGGTATCATATTCTGTCTCACAGTACGATCTGCATCAGTACATCTAAAAGTCCTCTTCAGTCAAATCCGCTCTATTGTGCTCTGTACTACTACGTAACTACAACTGACATTGTCTCCACTGCCTGGGGTGGATTTCGAACAGCAATTACTCCAAAACTTAGATAGAACTGGACTCACAATTGTTGCTATGATTGAAGTTACAGGTGTCACCCATCTGCTTGTATATGGAAGAACTGCATCAGGCTCCATATTTGCACCATGGATTGTTCAAATGCAGCAATGCTGCTTGTCCCAATTTTATGACTTTGCCACCTAAAGAGAGCCGGATAATTATTTATCAGTGGTATGTTTGCGATGAATTATTTTGACTGATTTAAAACTAAATGGAAAGGGAATTTCAAAAAGCGAATTGGAGTGTCTTTTCAGGTAATGCGTGGTTGAAATAACATTGTAGGAATTCATCATTGTGTATTCATCATGTACAACCCGACTTTTGATGGGGGAAAAACAATCCACTTTCACAGCTAAAAGCTTTGTGGAAACACTGTTAGCATGACATTCAGGTGAAGACGGGTAATTTCCCTGTTTGTGGTGTGCTGCAAGGTCTTGCTGGTAAATGCTTAACCCAGTCACAACGGACAGACAAGTCTGCTCTAGTCCATTTAGCGCTTGTTAGATTAATAATCTTGAAAGTTTTGTTATGATGAATCGCAGTTTTTCCCTAACCAACCGTTTACCCACCACTGCTCTTACTCGCCGTCTGGCTGAACGAGCCTCCACTGTCACAAACACTGCTTATTTGTTGTGACTCGTTCTGGATATGTGTGTCACATGATGTCTGCAATGTTAGTTATGCTTTAGTGGTTCGTTGGCTTAAAAAGGAAACCCTGGTGCACAATATCCAATATAAGCAGAGGGTTATTAGATTATAACTTTGCTTTACACACAGTTGTCTGTATGAGGAAGTGTCTTGCCTGTGGACACAGTTCTGCACTAACTGGACAGCCTTCTTAAAGCATTAGTGCTGGCTTGCATGCATTTTTCTTGAGCATGCAAAGTCATCTACCAACACTGGCTGCCCTAGTTTTACCCTGTGATGTCACTCGTTTGACTCCCATTTCGCTCCACATTGATCTGTATGGCCCTGCTAAAAGGGCAAAGGAAGAACAGTTGCTCATTTGTTTCTTTGTTCACTGTCCATAACATGTTGTGCTTTTACTTTGCATCCATCCAATTATTTTATCTAAACGGCGCACAAGCAGGTTTAATCCCCACTTTTCTTGTCTACTTGGACTGTTTTACAGTATAAGTAAGCTGGAAAACTTTCATTTTTGACATCAAAATTGCAGAATACTGTTGTGGTTGTGGAACGTCATTAACGTCACTGACACTAGTCTTCAGCTTTTGCTCCAATATAGTTATTAATTGATTAGATAAAGCAAAACGGTGTAGTGGAAATATTCTGCAGTGCCAATGAGGTAGTTATTAGGGGGTGGGGGGTGGTTGAAATGGAAGAGAAATCTGAAGTTGAAGGAAGATCTCAAGGGAGCTTCTTTGATCTCTTGTCTTTGCTGACCCGAGTCACAAATACCACATTAATATTACAAATGGGAAAACAGAATTACTGCCCAAATAAGATCAGGCTTTTAGTCTTTCCTATAGTTACGATAACATTCATGGATGATCTAAGCTCCTACACCTCCAGATGTAAATGTGGAAGCAGGAAGAACGGTCGACTGATCTTTGTCAAGTATTTACTGATGGGACATTGCATTGCACTTGATCGTGACGTGTAGATTTGGGCTTTAACCACTTCCACATTGTCCAGTTTCTAAATCAGCGTCAAAACAAAACATACATACAGAAGTACTAGCTCACAACATCATTTATTGGCTAAGAAAATTGACATACTGTATTGTAGGACTGGTGTCGTCTCAACTAGCATAAGCTGCAACACATTTTTTTTTTGGCTGCACACAAAAAGAAATTACACTGAAGACTGTTCAATAATTTAAGCTGTGCAGCGTCCTTAGCTGACCTCCTTCGTTGCTGGAGTCCTCCATGACTGACAGGAGAAATGTCAGTGTAAGACAGTGGTGTCCACCATGGGCCGCAGTGGGTGCAGGTTTTTGTTCCAACTAATCAAGAAGACACTTTTTCACCCATCAGTTGTCTTGGCAGTGTGATGAGTTGATAGTCAGTCTGGTCTTTCATGTATCAGCTGAAACCTCTTTGGTTAAACCGTTTGCTCGATCGGTTGGAACTCAGAGAAACGTTGGTTCAGCGTTAGTACGCTGGTACTTCTAAGTGACAGGTGGAACTCAGGGGGTCCACACACCACCAATCATATTGGTTGTTGGATTCACGCTGCGGTGATGTATACGGAACAACGGCAGCAGCCGGACTAAGGGGCTTAATCGAGCTACTGCCTTTCCCTGACTATTCTGTGCATGTAAACGTGGTCACCGTTTCCCAATTAAGTCTGTGATATTTAAAGCCGGATTGTTTAGGGGGTGGGTGCTGTACACGGCAGGTGAAATGGGTTTGAATGCTCACAGGAGTTAACCGCTACATTAACGCACACCCATATCCCATAATCCTACAATCCTTAAAGAGCCACAGGGGCTGTAGCTTCTCCCTTGCGAAGGTAATGCACTGCCGCTGTCCTTCCTATTCCAAATATTGACCCAGGGAGAATGGGCACACACGCAGGGGCGTGTCTCGTGTGGACTTGAGGCACTGATGCTGGAAGAACAGGACACGCACACACAGGTGCTCGCACACAAGTGCTTACAAAAGCCGAGTGTAAGCTGAGCTGGTGTGAGAGCTTGACTGTGCTCTTGTCTGATTAACTCCCGGCCTGCTGGAGTCGCACCCACACACCAGTGTCGCCCCAGCGTGGGGGAGAAACACAGCCGGGCCTTATCACTGGCTTGTGTGCGTTTGCATGTGCTGTTAACTGAAACCACCATTGTTAGCTGGTTAGTTATGTACACAAGGCGTTGAGAGGAGTGCACCCCCCCAGGCTCAACCACCTCTCATCTCTCTTTCTCCCTCTCTCCTCCCACAACCCCTCCCCCCCTTTCCCAGAACTGGCCAATCAGATCCAGTGTAGCATCATCCAAGACTTACAGCAGGGCGAGTCCTGGGAGAATGGTAAGACCGTCCCTTCTTCAATTTTAAAAAGCTCACGCTTAATATCGGTTTCAGTTTTGCACTTGATACTCTTTAGCAGTGTAACGCTGAAATAAAGGACACAGTCTGAAAATTGCGTTGATGAACTTACACGATAAAATAATATATAAAAATATATGTAATTATTAGTAAATGAATATATATTTTTAATATACAAATGAAATACATTTGTTATCATGAGTTATAGCTCTAACCATGACACCAAGCAGTTGTATCTCCGTTATCCCGAATATTTTAAACAGAACCGAAATATTCAAAGGAGGCATGGATTTCAAAGTAATTGGCCCTTTGAATACGTCAACACAAAGTACACGTTAAGGTTTCACAGCATGACTGAGGCTAAATGAAAGGAAGTGTCAGCTATTGAATTGGACAAGGCCTATTGAACCAGTCCAGTTTGGATTCCATCTTGCCTCCCCAGAAAGGAGGGTTAAATCTTAAATAGCCTCCCTGTGGTGGAAACAC
The DNA here is from genome assembly GCF_027744825.2 of Synchiropus splendidus. Lineage (NCBI taxonomy): Eukaryota > Metazoa > Chordata > Actinopteri > Syngnathiformes > Callionymidae > Synchiropus > Synchiropus splendidus. The sequence continues at coordinate 13,891,961 of NC_071337.1, forward strand.
AGAAGTGCACAGGTGACCTGCTTCTCATCAACACCTCCTCCCCTCATGTCCCTCTTCCCCCCCCTAGCAACCTGCCCTTGACAACACTGCTGTTGTGTGCCTCCTTCCTCAAACAAAAGGCTCAGCCTGGTTACCTCACAGCATCAGCTGATGAGACCATCACACTGTTATTAGCTTTTATAGAATCAATACAAGACCAGACCAAGCCAGATGCTAACACTCGCATCCATCTGTGGTACTGTCAGGACTTTGGCATGTGAGAGGTGCCGATAGAAGGGATTTGCTTTGAGTTGTGAATGTGTCACACAAAGAAACAGATCGGGACACTTATTTTGTTTATAAATTCTATTTAGCTTAATGGAAGTTTTGCCATCAGCTCTCAAAATGTTTATAATATAAGGCTTTTAGGGCTTAATTATTCATGTCAGTTAAAAGCCAAGCCACCCACTTCATTGTTCTGGCCCGTATTTTTGATTTTACCTTTGTAGTTGACGCTGATGCTTTTACAAGGGAATAAAAATATTTCCATTCACTGTAATTCTATGACGAAAATTGTAAAATTGAAACATGATTTGTTTTGTAAACATAGATGGCAATTCTGAATAAAGGGTTCTCCTTTTTATTCATGTTAATGATTATATAATGCAAATAATATTCAACTGAACTTTCAAGTTCAGGAAATGGTAACTAGTCATCGGCAGCAGCTTGGCTGGAGTGTGTCCTGAGTGAATTTCAAACAAACTTCCATTGAGATTAAGTATTCTATTAGTCAGTCTGAGGTTTGTATTTTACTTTCTAATGGTAACCACAGCCCAATGCTTTTGCCTGCTGTCAACAGGATGTGGATTCCTGTAACTTATCTCATTCTACGGGAAGCATATTGACAAATGAATTTTTATAATTATCGTCCTGCTGACCAGCGAGTGAAGTGTTTGCTCGCTCTGATTCTCTGCCTCTTGCCTGTGTCTCTCCAGGTGAATCGTCCCACCTTGCCCTAAATAAGCTCAAGTGCCCCCACTGTAACTACATTGCCAAGCACCGGCGCACTCTCAAGAGGCACCTGATCATCCACTCGGGTGTACGCTCCTTCAGCTGTGACATCTGTGGCAAGCTTTTCACTCGGCGCGAGCACGTCAAGAGACATTCCCTGGTAAGTCTGCGCCCGAGTGCAGTGAGGGTTGCATCGGTCATGGATGTATGTAAAATATAAAACTAGCAGTTGAAAAGATACCATATTTATTGAGCAGATTTTAGATGGAAGTGCTTTAAATGTACTGCATCAGACGTTAATATTACAGCCACTGTGATTTAAAAGATTTATTTCATCGCCTTGTTCAACTTGAAGGAGAAGCCTCAGTGCCGCTTTTCATTGTGCCCCGGCATCAGGAGAACCACTGCTGCACTGACTGTAAAGTGGCTGGTGTGTTGTCAGCATTTCATTGATGGAGCTGGTGCTCAGACATTGATGGTATTTTAGTGAGTTTTAATATTGATTTGAAATGGACTAGAAGCTACACTGGGACTGACCTAGGCTGTTAAAATCCTTTAAAAGTTGAACTGTTTATTAGTCTGATATTGGCAGCAATTTATATGCCGATAGTTGTTGAATTTCTACTTGGCAAAAAAGATGTGAAGTCACATGACCAGTCACATTTTATTGTTGCATAATGCAGACATTAATGTTGCGTTGTCATAACTAAGTAGGTGTTGAAATTCATGCTGAGAAAAGCACCTTTGTAGCTCTTAACACAGTCAATAATTCTGAGCCTCTGGATTGAATTATAGACCCAAAATATGTCAATTACATTATTTCCTTGATGTATTCCATAAGTAGCCCCACAGGTGTCGTGTGTTGCGAAAAGTGTGTGGACCTCAAGCGTCTGACCACCGGACTGCTCCCCTCATGTCGCCTCTGCCTCCTTCTCTTCTGCAGGTTCACAAGAAGGACAAAAAGTATAAATGCATGGTGTGCAAGAAGATCTTCATGCTTGCTGCCAGCGTGGGAATCCGCCACGGCTCCCGGCGCTATGGCGTGTGTGCCGACTGCGCAGACTCCCACCAGGCCACTCAGGAGGGTCTGGAGGGTATGGACTTCCCCCGCGACGAAGACTTTGAGGGGGAGGAGGTGGAGGACCTGGAGACAGAGGGTGACCACGACCAATCAAATTGGGCCGAGGGCAACACTGGTGCTGCCCGGGATGACGACAAAGAATATTAACTAGCTTGAGTAACAAACTAAGAATAACTTAATGCTTAATATATGTACAAGAAAACTAGCTGGTAAACAATCAACTCCAAAGTGCTATCGAACCTCGAGGTAATTGTGCAACTATGACAAAGATCTAATGTCAACGAAAGCTTTGGTAGAGTAGCAACTCCAAGATGTACAGATTGAATTATTATTATTATTATTATGACTCCAATGTGTCCCAAGTTGGAGATAGATCCTAACAATGATTAAGACGATTAATCAGGTTTTTTGTTTTGGTGATGTATTCTTATTTCCTGTCGGGGGGAGTGGTGTAGTTGAGTTTTGTTAGGCCAATCTTATAAAAAGAAATGTTAATTATTTAATTTATGAAGAGAGCTTAATATGGTCTTATCAAATGCTATAATTTTATCTGTTTGTTTGTTTGTTTATATGCAGATGCGCAGTCGATGCTGTTGCTTTCTGCCTAATCTGAAAGCGATGAGCTTGGTGCTTGTAGATGGAAGAAGTGCAGCGAAAGCTTTCCAGTGTGCTCTGCAGATCTTCTCTAGACGCGCGACGTATATCCTCCTGTCTTTTCTGTTTTTATTTCCTTTCCTCTGCACAAATCTTGGAACCAAAAAATCTGTTTTGTGACTGTAAAGTATCATGGCTGTATTTATGATTAATTTAAGAGAGCTGTGATATTGTGCCAAACAGACCGCACACCAAGATTGAGCAGGAAACAAAAAACTACTGAATATACTTAAAAGAAGAAAAAAAAATGGTTTAAGTGGGTAAAAAAAAAAGATAAAAATGTCCGGGGGGGGGGGGAATGTTATTGCTAGCTTTATACAAATCACAGCGTCACAGTAACACTTTATTGTTGATTAAACTAAAGCATTTGACTTTCACTTAAAGCTTGAATTTTGCCAAATGATAAAACGTTTGGTGCTGTAATGCTTGTCGCAGAATACTGGACCTACAGGCTATATATGATGTTTATAATCATAAAAGCTTAAACTGACTCAGTTATACATATGTAATCAGCTTAAACTATAGAACACTGTTATGCTACGGTGACTATCAGGTATGCTTTGCCATTGTTTTTTAGCTTTTGTTATTTAATGCACATGCACACACACACACACAGAACGCGCATACCATTTTTGTAGAACTACCGGCAGTACTTGTAATTGAAGAGGACCTACGTAAACGTCAATACCTGTACACGTCTGTTTATATTTGGTACGGAGTTAAGAAAAAAAAAAAGATATTTCCAATCACTTGAACTTTTGATTGTGGGGGAAGAAAGTGTGCGACAAATCATAATTTTACGTTTGAACAAACTCCAATTTTTACGTGTGTTTTAAAGGGCTTTGTGTGTCATTTGTACGTTACCTATTTGAAGACTAAAAATGTGTTGCTTTACCAGTGGATTTGAGCGCATGACCTTGGCTGTAAGTGGCTTTGGAAAGTCATCAGGCTTCAGTCCAGCAGTTATAGATACATCACTCTGAATTTCCCAATAGATAATAGACTCCTAAAAATAAAAACTCCGTTTGAGTCCTCAATTAGTATTCAACGAACAAGTGGTACACAAGCCTGGTCATTTCCATAAAGGCTTCATTTGAAAGTAGTTTGTTGTCATTATTGCTTTAGGTCTGCCAGGTAGGAACACACTTATTCCAAAAAAGTGAAGCTCTATGGCGCCTCATAGACATGCACTTACTTTTGCGTTCAAGATTTTTTTTTTTTTTCTTTCTTTTTGGCTCTTTGCTTCCCCAAAAGCGGGTCTGAATGGAACTCTTGTTAAGAACAGTTGTCCTTCTTCCATGATTTCTTTTTTTTTTTTTTTTATTATTAGTCGTTTGTTTTGTTATTTAATATTATATATATATTGACTCCAAAATGCAATCGAGACTGTTAATTTCTATTTGTCCAAACCAAAATTGTTGTTTTTAATTATTGTTGAATTGTAATGTATGAGAAAAGCCAGGTGAGAACTTGCTTAGCGTAGAGAATCCTTGCTCGTGTCTGTAATTGTCCAGATTTTTACGTGTTTTATTCTTACAGTATCATTCACTTTACCTTGGATACATATTTTTGTTTGAAATTTCTGCAGAAGTTTGATTTTTCTCCTTCATTTTCGTGAAGCACATATTTTGAAACACGGGATTGTTTGCGGGTTGAAACCTTGGAACAGCAGTATCTGTTCATATGCAGTGGATTATACAGTTTGTATATCAAGAAATGGAATATGTGTAACTTCCCTTTAATCTCTATGGAAGAAGATATATTTAAAGCCGTAGAGATCTTCATCCTCTTTGTCACTTTTACCTTCAAATCACTGTGGGTGGGGATATATAACATACGTATATATGAGAATATATGAGATATGGATATATATAGATGAAGAATATATTATTTAACTTAAAGGAACACATTGTCGTCAGCTTTGCAAACTTCTGGCGTAGTGTTTTCTCCGTGACCTTTAACCTCCGCTTTCTCGCCACACTGTGTGCTCGTCCATCGCACCATCCTGTTGTTTGTTCGTTCTTTTGATACTATCAACCATCCTACTGATTATTTTTGTTTCCTTTAACGAATGAAACTCAAAACCTTTTGATGTATCATTGTTAGATTTTATGCTGTATTTGTTATACGGACAGAAGAGAAACCACACAAAAGCAAAAACACTACAGATGTAAAAGCAGAGGTTTTTTTCCCCAGCTGTATTTTTTTACGCCGTTTTCAAAAAGGTTGTATTTTTCAATTTTTCTCTGGAACTTTGACAGTGATGCAAAACTCGGGCCGCGCCTCCGCGCCCTCCGAACACAAAGCAGATTCAGGTTACTCTTTTTACGTTTTTATCTGACGTTTTCAAGATGAAACTACATTCTCTTTTTTTCTGTTTGAATTGTACTACTGTTCCTCTCTATAATACATTTTACGAATAAAACTTTGATATTGCTTTAAAGTACTTTTGCTGTCTTTATTGCAGTTACAAGAAATTACAACAAAGACAATGTGCTTATGCTCTTCATCTGTGAAAGGGGCTGAGAATGTGACGTCACGTGAGGGTGCATGAAATCTAATTGAGTGAAAATGAAATCATTTAGCAATGGTGGTATGGTTTTAGAATTAATACTGTTAATAAAAGTGGAAAATAAAGTTGTTGTCAGACAGAACCGAGGGCCAACTGCACCAGTGTGTGGTCTGAGAATGTGTCTGAGGTTCTCAGCCCAGGACCATTACTGACCAACCATCTCGCTGGGGGTTGTGGCCAGATGAAGACTCAGCAACATTCACACAGCTAGAATTGTTTCTTCCTGTACTGTGAGTGTAGGTGCTCCAAGTAGAAGAGCTATTGCTAGCAGCTGCTCAGGATGACCAACCTTATCTCAGCAGGTGATGTTTGCCTCAGGGATATTGCTCCGTCTGCTGTCACTCAAAGAGTGGATGGAAGAGTTGGGATGGAGTAAATCAAATGTAATGGAAATGGGAGGGAAAGTCCTAAAAAATAAAGATACCATAAAGACATTTAATTAAATGTATTCTGTATTTTGTTTTGGACTAGATGTCAAAAGCAAAAGTCAAGTCATGTTTTCGATTTGATGTTATTGATCTCTTCAAGGAAGCCTTAAACAGTTTACAAAGCAAAATATTACTGTGATTTTTGTTCTATGAATATGCAGGTAACATATTCTCGCCATTGAATTTCCCTACGGAGAGCAATGTTGGTGGCTGAACACCAGGGGGCAGCGCTTGTCTGTGTTTTGAGCCCTGTTTGAGGTCCAATTTTTTTTTTCTCCTGATTTACTTAATGCTGCATTATTCTCATTTATATTCCCTCATGACTACTTATATCGGTGCACATTTGAATTTGTATTCAAATTTAATTTAATCCAAAATGCTCTGTATCGAAACTGTATAATTCTAGACACTGAAAAGCTACTTTCACTGTGACCACTACTAGTAGCAAGTGAGCCAGACCAGGATCAACTAATGCCTCTGAGTAAGAGCCATGTTCACGTCTTCCAACTTTTATTCTAATCTCAGACGGATGTGAAGCATCACTCTGTCAGTTTGTCACACAGATCTTGCTGTCACAGTGACGGAATCCAACTCTGTTTATTTGTTCATGGGCGTGTAAATGTGCACACATGGGAGTCGTCGTCAAACATCGGCCTTGTGGGCAACCACACACCAATCGGTGTGTGTTTGTGTGTGCCTTCCTTCTATTCACAGAGCCTTTGTATAGAGGCCTGTCAGCGGTGTTGTCTACAGGCGGGCCCTCATTGTTTTCAACCACTGCTCCTTATTGACTCAGGGCCCCTGGTGCTCCGGGTTCCCATGGTTCTCCAGCGACAGCGGACGGAAGGCTGAAACCGGAGCTCCATACCAGGGGAGAGTTTGTTTGCCATCCCCTGGTGCTGCTGTCCGTGGGGACAAGGCCAGAAAGGATTGTTGTGAGAGCAGGGCTCGCAGGGGTGAAAGCAGGTACTCATGACAAGCCGGCCACTGCGCCAGCCACTGGGGTGTGTGTGTGTGTGTGTCGGAGGCAAAGCGTACCCTCGGGGGCTCCAGTGGCATTGTGCGGTGATACCACTAGAAACTGCAACAAGAATACCACCGGGAACTTCTTGGCTTCACAAGCAAGTGTCACAACGTCGGAGAAAAAAGTGTAACTGTCAACAGCCATTTAATCGCAAACAGCTATTGCTTAGAAGGGTGAACCCGAGTTCACCCAAAGATCCCCACCAGTGTGCTCTTCTCCTCTTCTTAGCATCACGACATGTCCTCTGTAAACAGCTAGAAATGATGGTGGTCCGTTACAAAACTATTCAATACGTCATGCATGAATGACTCGGTTCATTATTATTATTATCACTGAAATTATAAATGACAAGATTAAAAATAAAGTCATTCACAATTCAGTATTGTTAAAAATAAAAATAAAAAAAATAAAACAACGTGCACAACTGGAGCTGCCCTGTGGTGTGGCTGGTCACCTTAGCTAACTCTATTAGCCACATACATGGTAACTGCTTTTTTATCGACGTCACTCATTGTCTCTTCAACCATCTTTGCTCAGTGTCAATAACTGGTGCTCCCCTGTTTTGTAGCTCACCTGAGCAGCCATGTCGCTGGTCACCTTAACTGACCCCATCAGCCGCATCCACGGTAACTGCTGTTTTAATCAATGTTATTCACTGTCTCTTTAAGCAACTTGGTTCAATATTTGTTAAATTACAGTTGACATAGGTGCTGTGGTTTGAAGCAGAAGCTCTGTTCTGTGTAAATATTCCTTCACAGGAACAGAGGAGTTAGCTAGCAGAGTTAGCTAGCATGTAGCTGCTAGTAAGCTGCTAACACCCTCATATTCATCCCACCCTGTTTCCACATTTAGGAAGTGGAGCTGTTCTGTTTTTCATCCTCAAAGTGGTCACCCGGCTGACCCTTCCCAACAGGTAAGCTTGTTGTTACTGTTCATTTCATTTGTTATTTCAGATACAGAAGTTCTAAATCATAAGGTGCCATTTTATGCTAGCACTAGCTATACACTTCAGCTATTTGTTTATCCTTTATAAAAGAAACAAAGCCTGGCATTATTTCACAGCCTATCTTACCACACAAACGGGATAAATGTGAAATAAAATTGTTACAAAATCTTGACTGAAATATGGAACTCTTGAAGTTAAATATTATTACATTACAAAATAAAACTACTAACTGTTTTTGGTATAATGTGATGAATTTGATTCAGTGAATATCAAAAGATGCTTAACTGTGGAAATGGTTTAAAAAGAGGTACAAAAGATTTATATATAATAAAAGTACAACATTAACAAAGTACTACTTTGTTAATGTTGAAAGAAAAACAATGCATAAAAATGTCCATTAATGGGTCCAAAGGGTCATTTGACTACTCATTTGTACTTGTCACAGGTAAACTCATTCCCTCTACTACATCATCATCTAACCCATCATCTGTACATCAATTTGTTGTCTGTTGCCTGTATAGTTTTGCTGAGCATGTTGAGCATGTTCATTGAAATGACAATACAACTAAAACTAATCCATTATCCCAGTCCCTCAGGTTAGCAGGCAGGTAATAAACTGAGCTTGAATCCTTTAATCCTAAAATCCAAACGCAATATGATCAAACACGTCGGTTGTAGAGAACAAAGCATGAGTGTTTTCCAGTGTCTTGCAGGATTATAACACACACTTAGTTTAACAGGCAGTTTTTGTTAGGTGAACCAGGCAAGGGCCCAAAAATAAACACCCTGATGTACCCCCCACACCACACACGCACACACAAGACATTATCATATGAAAACCAGTGGACAATTAACTTGTGGAGAGTTTACTGGCTTGTGGTGTGGTGGCCTCTTTCCTGTCCCCGATCTTTTCATCCTGACTTTATTTAAGACCCGTGTTTGTGTTAGTTGGTGCCGAATATTAACCCCAGCTCCTCTTTTGGTGACACGAAATGTCTGTGCTGGGGTGTTTTCATCCAGATAATTATCTACGTTTCATACGTCAGCCGCACTCACTGTTCACGCTTGCTTTTCATAATGGTTTATATTGAGATTGTGTGTGTATGTCTGTGTGTGTGTGCACTTGGCCTCTGCCTGCATCTGTTCATCTGCCCGTGTGTTTGTTTATAAGCATCTGTCAGTGAGTGTGTGAGAGCATGTGTGTGTGTGTGTGTGAGAATGTATACACAAACTGAATCATCGCAGCGTGTGTCAGGCTCAGTCAGTGGTGTCAACACGTGTGTGTGTGTGTGTGTGTGTGGGTGTGTGTGAGTGTGTGTGTCAGAGGGAAGGTGCTGGTTCCCACAGCTAAGATCTAATTCAACTGTAACTCAATCTTCGTGTGAGTGGCGCTCCTCCATTTCTCTCCTCTCCCTCTGGAGTGTGTGTATTCGTGTGTGTATATACAAGCATGTATGTCTAGAGATGTGTACGCGGCAAGAGGATATTTCCCCTCTCAGACCCCTTAGGCTCAGTTTACTGTGTCAACGCCGGGAGCTTGACAGCAGCAGCGGCTTCACTGACACACACCCACCCACACGCACTTGCATATTAAGAAGCTAAGAACACCTTATACCTGAGTGTGCGCGTCATCATCGTCATTAGAAAATGTTGAATAATCCCACAATATTTTCTATGAAAGTTTGTTGATGTGTAGAAATTTATAGTGGGTCACAAAAACTTGAACAAAGATACAAATAAAACATGTCACAGGTAAACTCATTCCCTCTGTAAACAAAAGGTAGTCAGTGTACAATAGACAAATCCCAGAGACACAAAGAGAAATAATTTAAGTTTTCTATTTAGAGATTAAACACTTCCTCCCACGGTCGGTCAATAACTTCAGATTCAATGACACTTCAGAGGAAAACAAATGAAAATAAGTGTGTGTTTGTACAGAGTGCGATCAGATTATTGAAACCAAGCCAGCTGGACGTCTTTGTTACTGTTGGCTTTACACAAGTACTATGTGTGTGTATGTTCTTAATTGAATTTATTGTAGCACGTTGGGAGGTGGCACGCACACATTCACAATAAATAAATTTAAAAAAAAAACCCACTCATAATGGATTGGCTCCCTTCAAATGTTCCATTGACTTTCAGGAAGTGGGTTTCCGTTGATAGAGCTCTGTGAAAATGAGGAAAGGTGACTGCTTGAATATGCACCCATGAAGCAACATCCTGACACACGGACGCCCACGCACACACACATGCAGTCACTTGAGTCACTTTCTGTTCTGGTGGGCTCCAGAGGAAGCGCGACTGTCGCACCAGAGACTAGATGTCTGCTCGATTGCTCTATAAATGAACTGAAAGTGTGTTACACTTCCTAATTGGCTCCTAAGGCGGGTGTGATCGCGGTTGGTGTAGCTTTCGGAGGCCAACGACCCCATCGTGCTGCCAGATTGCTGTTCAGCAGAGATGCAATATGATGTCTTATCTTTTTTCCATTTTTTATATTGAGATAATAAGGAATGTTGATGTCAGAACAATGCTGGGCGACGTAAGCGTGGCTGTGGGACTGCTAGATGCCCCCTAGTGGCCGGCCTCGTTTTACACCCTGCTGACGTGTTGAGAGGAAAGTTGAAAATGATCAAGACTCCTTTGTGTATTGGAAGCCATTAAAGATGGAAAACAGTTTTTGGCCTTCATATTTAAGCAAATACATGTCAATATTCTGTGAGGCTCATTTTCCGTCTTTGTTGAGGCATGTGTATCCATTTCTAAAACAAATCTATTTGACCAAAACTATCAACAAAATATAATTGTTTTTCACATTTCATTGCAAAACTTCACTTGTTATGTAATATTTTATTATTTTAAATGCAATGCACTTTACTGTTATGTTCAATGAGTTGAATTGGTGAAGAGTGAATTAAAATAATTTATCAACGATATTGAGGAAACCAATTATTTTTTTATATCAACATGGAAAACAGATGTTTAATTTGCTCACTCCATAAATGTGAAAAAATGCAACAAAATTCTATCTTTATTTATTTGTTTTTCTTTATATGATTCTATCAGGAGTCGGCTATAAGGATACGATTCATTTTATTTTTATGAATTCAATAGATGATGGTGGAACGAATAAAACAAACACGTAAACATTAGGTTAACTGCATAAATATTCATGTTTCTTTGTTGTTGTTGTTTTTATAGTTTACAGTTTTAATAGATAACATACAAAAGAGACTGACATAAACACAAAAATAAGTACCAGTACTCCACAGCACAACCAATTGGAGCACACAGAGTCAAGTTTAAACACATCGACAACTGTTTGGGAAAATGGGTGAAAGTGTGATTTAGAGGCAGAAATCATGAGCTCTATGCTTCGCTCTTTTCCTTTTCAATCTCTGTATAATGTGAGACGAAATAAGTTGTTAGCAATGTTACAATTATGAAGCATTTACAATGCATTAGGTGACTGAACTGAACATACATTCATTAATAATGTGCAAATACAACATACTAATCTGTATCTGACAGCAGAGAGCAGTGTTTAAAAACAGTGTTTCACTATGAACCGCACTCAAAAAACTAATTTTTCAAGTGAAAATAGTATAAAGAAAAGAATGACGGCTACAACAGCCTTTGGAGTGAGCAACCATAGGCACATAACACAGGCACACATTTGCACGCATGCACACACAGACACACACGTGTACAGATGCTTGATAAAGAGCTCCTGTTCTCACCGGCTCAAGCTTGTGGGAAAATCCTAGCCGGTCAGTAATTGATTCCGCCCTTCCAGCTCCATTAGTTTGCTGTACAGTCTCATGCACACTTACGCACACACACACACACACACACACACACACACACACACACACACACACACACACACACACACACACACACACACACACACAACCTCAGACACAGCAGACATGCTCACATTGGTCGGGATAAAGACTCTCCAGAGTGTAGAGAGTGAGCAAGTGCCTGGTGATGGGACTTGCCTCTGTCAGCAGGTGGTGTCTCTAAAATATCTGCTGGCTATTCTTGAGGTTATGTTCACATGACTGCGACGTCTTTACCAATTCTTTTTCTCTTTTCATCTGTGTGGATGCTTCCTACTTCTAGTTTGGTTTTGGACTACAGAGGTGGAGTTGAATTATGTTTATTTTGCTTTTCTGATTCCATTACATCCCCCACCTTTACCGCTCAGACTTTGCTCACCCAAGCGTCCGCCCTTGTGAGGAGCTCCAGAATAAAACAACAAGCGTGCACTATACTCTGTCCACCAGGGAACTACACACTACACATCATATTAAAAAATATGTACTTATGCTATCTTTTTTTTTATTTAGCATGAACATTTATTTCTGCATTTATTTTGTGGATGTGTTCTTTGCACTTGCACTTGAAATACTAATATTTTGTTAAAATCTAGACTGAAAACCGTCACTTTTTTCAACACTGATTTACAATAGTTCTTATTTCCAACTGATAATTACATCTTTCATTGCATTTTTAAAAAATATCTGCCACAAAATCAGGCATGTTTGGCCACGAAAATGCCACGAAAATGTAGAAATATAAATGTAAAGCATTTTGTGAACAGTGTTCTAAAAAGTGTTGTGCATATATATATATATATATATATATATATATATATATATATATATATATATATATATATATATATATATATATATATATATATATATATATATCTTCATTAATTTAATATATACGTTGTAATGTCAAAATTAAATGTTTTGTGTTTAAAAATGTTGTGTTGTAAGACAGTTTTTGTGAAGTGAGATGATCTACTGATGTAGAGTGGAAAGGGTGTCAGGTTCAACCGTGTCCTGGATGTTCACTGGGCCAAATCCATCTGCATCAGGGTGGGCAGGGAGACGCTCTAACTCTAAGCTATTTGAAACCAAGGAAGGAGGTAGAGGTCTAAGCTGTAAGACAATTATGTTGAGTTGGAAATCTTTCGAGTTCTTGGATCTGCCACAGAGGTTCTATCATACAAACAGGGAAACAAGCTGGAAAAACAGGAGAGACGCAAATAAGACTTAAACATTGTCAGGATCATTGACAGTAATATTGGAAAAATATTATCTTTATTTTATTTTATTTTCCTGTCTTGAAAAAGCAGCAGGTCACGATTGTTAGAATAAGATAAGGGATTCAAGAAGCTGATTTATGTTTCTCGAGACTGTGTAAAAAAGGTTAGGCAATTTGAAAAACAAATTCATTTTAAAACAATGATTGAGCGCTGAATCGCTCTTCTTTTTTTTTTAGGACAGTGTTTGAAAATGATATGTACTGTGTAGAGACAGAAAAACACTGACAAACGTTTTCTTATCATCAGTGTTCCAACCTCACCCTTCCATTATCACACAGCCGGAGGCTCGGCAGCATCCAGTCTGGCTCAGATTCAACACTTCCTATCCCCCGATGAACAGCCATTTGCTATTCAGTCACAGCGTTATCAATTAAAATCATCGCCGTTATTACCGTGACTCCTCCACTTCAAAGCCCCCATCAAAGCTGGGAGAACTTTCACATGGGAGAGAGATTTATTTTGATGTTTCAAGGACAAAAAACAACAGCAAACAACACAGATAACTTTTTTGCTTCGACATTGATTTCCATTCCAAATTGAGTTATCTCGCGTTTGAACCGTGCGACGCCCAGTTTCTTCAAAGACACTTGGAACGAGAGATGCCGCATTCTAGTCATCCTTCTTTCTTTTTTTTTAAGCATTCATGTTTGTACGCTTTCAATGTTGTCAGTGATGTTTGCAAACATTTTATCAAGCCAATGACTACTATGTTAGATCAACGGGGTAGTGATATCATGTGTTTGGATTGGTGCTTTAAAGTCATACAGTAGCTTCTTCTTTGTCTTGCAATTGTCACCTTCATCCTCCCCAGTAACACCTGTCCTTTTCGTGTCCTCCTTAATCACATCCATGAATGTCAGTGGTTTTACACACACTCAGCCTAACTATTATTCACAGCCCATAAAAAACATTCTATTTTAGATTCCTCATTTACAAAAGCCAGTCATTTAAAGATGTTCCCATGGAATACATTATTATATTTTCGATGATCGATTGGGAAGCAGTGATCACACTCTAGCATCGAACGGGTCTTGCAGAGGAGGAGAGAAGGTCTCCCTGTGTGTAGGCCATGGAAGACACCACTGCTCAAGAAGAAACATCTGGCTCGTCTGTCTGGGATCTTGCTCAGATGACCTCTAGCGAAGGCTAGACAAGCCTCCAGATGTTTCTTCTTCAGGAGACCTCCTCTGTGCAAGACCCATTCCATGGTAGAGCGTGATACTTTTGTCCCTGCCTGGTCAAGTGATTCAATCAGGGCCTCAGTTGTTGTCCGGGGGCTGTCATTGACCTCTCGACAGATTTTCCTGGCAAGTCTTGGGGACACCTCATGCTTCCTGCCACAGCCACTGAGGTTTTTAACTGTGTTGAACATCTTGTGCTTGTTGATGATGCTCTGGACTGCTGACACAGGGAGTTCATACTGTGTTGATTCTGTATGGCCTGGTAAACCTTCTCCTTTATTGTAGGCCATAATGGTCAGAAAATGAGAACGACCAGAACATTTTCCCTGTATTTATACTCTTCTGGAAAGACGATATTTTCATCATTGCTCAACAATTGGGCGACCAAAAACAGTTCCTGAAATAACTACAGTACAGAAATAACATCTGGGAGATAACTACAGTACAGAAAAAGTTATATGTTTTCCTGAGATTTTGCCAGGTGTATGAATAATTCTGACCATGGGTGAAAATCTACTTTTGGTCTTATATTTACTTACGGTAGCAAGGTTTGGCCAGTCATATGTGAATACATAGGAATTACCAGTACCCCACTTTTCATATATATATATATATATATATATATATATATATATATATATATATATATATATATATAAATAACAACAACAACGAACATGTTCAGGGATGTTCGCTACACAATGGCCAGGGTTTCCACTACTCTGAAAGTACTTGAAATTCTTATAAAATTGAAATTCTTATACAACGTACAACGTACTTATACATCGTGATTTATTGTGCCATTGTCAAACTGATGCAAAATAAACAATATTTTGTTGTTTAAATGTACGTACGGGTCCATCATTTTATCCAGTAATATACCAAATTCATTCCAATTGAAAAATGTGGCTTCTTGTGGCAAATATTCTTAAAGCATTGAACTGCGATTAATTTTTAATTAATCACACATTCTATAATTAACTAGATTAATTTTTTAATCGAATCCCGCCCCTAATATATATATATATATATAGTCTCAGCCCCTAACCCCATGCACTTAATAAAGGCTCTTGTATGTAACTGTGCGTGCAATTTCTCAACGTACAATGTTATATTTATCAGTGAGGACGTGTGAATACGCTGAGTTTAAACTGCAGGTCGCTGTGTGCGCGACTGGTTTAAAGAGCGTGTGTTTTGGGAGGTTTGGTAATTATGTCAATTATACTGCCGTCATGGCAAGGTTACGCACACACACGTACAGACACACGCACAGTCCAGCATGTGCTGTCCAAGTGTTAGCTGTGAAATATTAATCACAGTCAGCTGCTGACCTGACAGGGAAAGGATGCAGAGCACAAACCCTCGCATGCCACACACACACACACACAAACCTGGACACATTCACATGCATATCAGTAACAGGTTCTTCATCGTAGACTCCCCAGCACCCTCCCCACCTCCGTCCTTATCGGTCTGCCCGCCTGGGCATCTGTGGGTCCAAGGGGGCCAGCTGTCTGAGGGATTACACAGATCGAAGGATGATCCCGCAGTTCAGCGTGTGCACTGACCCATCACTTCTGTCTCGATGGGAAGAATAGACAACGCTAGATCATAATGAACTTGTGACTCATCAAATTAGTTCAAAACAGTTATTTGACTGAGAGAAATATTTGTTTTGTATGTTTACCCCAAGAAACTATGTAATATAATACTGAATGAGGAAAATTAAAACGGTGCATTTGTGGAGTAGGATACAAGACATTTTATACACGATTACTTTCTCTCTACTGTGACGTGTATCAACAACCACATCTTTTTATGAGTTATATACAGTATATGTTATATATAAAGAACAACAAAAACATTTTCAACTCCCTCTTTTTTTATCAGCCATCATCATTTCTCATCTAATCGTATTAGATATACTTTTTATCCATCACCTGGTGGCTAAAACTTATAGCTCAAATATGTGTAAAAGCAGAAAAGGACACAAATTTAATTTAAGAGGAGGAAGGAAGCTACATTTCAACAGGTTAGTGAGTGAACACAACTACACACTACACAGTGTGTGTCGTCTTTGCAAACAAGACTACTGGGTTGCGTGATTTTTATGGTTTAAACTTCATAAGAAATGGAAACATTACATGTCAGAACATGTCTCATGCAAACCTCAAATACAGCAAGCCAATATTCAAATGTATGTCTTATTGCTTAAAAGATGTATTGGATCATTGGATCGAAAAGTTGAGCTCTGATCCGCTCGTAGTCATTTTGTATGCACTTGCAAGCCATATTGCAGCTGAGTCATCAAGAAGTCAGTCTGCTTGCCATCCATTGCAGTGTTCTCGGGTATTTCACTGAAAGTAAGACTTGTAACAATGTAACAATGACAGTGAGAGTTTCCTCCAACTTACCTAGTTAGTTAGTGAGTTGTTGTCTCCATCTGTACGTGTGCAATGGACTTGTGAGCCGTTCCGGGCTTCCCCTGCTTCTTGTGCAGTGTGGCTATGACAGGCTTCTGCCCCTCCACCCACATTGCTTTAAAGGGAATAATTGGAATATATTGATCAATATATCTCTAACTACACATTCAGCATCTGACAATGTCGATCAAATCGGAATGTGTGTTGCAATGTATTGCCGTTATCGGATTACTGTGACTGATGCTTGGTTCTGTTTCAATAGCTGCGCTATTAAACAAAACCTTTAATTGCAAATAGACCCTCAAAATTAAGACACTTTGGTGTCTCTAATCGTAAGTTTGGCAGCCTGGAATGCAGTTAGTTGTGAGCAACAGGGGAGAAAAAAATGCGTGGACGTGACTCCTGAGTCCCCTTGAAGTGGGCTGGCACTTAATTGCGGGACAGTGTTGGTTCCACCTCAAGAAACACTCTGAGAATGCGAAGCCACTTGGCGCGTTGATATTGTGCGTCCACATACCTACTGTCACAGCGTGTGACATGGGAACAAGCAGGGCTGTTTTAAATCACGCAGCTAACCACTGGCCCACTCAGTCAGAGGTGGGGGGTGGAGGGGCACTGGATACTTAGCATTCCTCCACCGAACAGGACTGTGAGAAATAATCGTGGGTCTTAGAAGGATGGAAAAAATACTGTCAGTGTTTCTGTAGTCGTGTGAAATGTGTAGGTGTGATTGTGTCCTTGACCTGTTGTCTCCATAGATACTGTTGCTATCCATGGCTAGCATACAGCATTTCCCTGCCACATCAGTCTGCTATCAGAGGAGATGCTGCTGAAGTTACAGCAAGATTTCCCTTGAACCGCAATGGCAATCAAGTTCTGGTTCTTGTCCTCTCATGTCCAGACTGATGCAACTCTCTTCTGGCCTGTTGGCCTGATTTCACAGCAGTTCATCTGTTCTCTAACCTGCCGAAATTCTCCCAAACCCCTACTCACTGCTTATTTCGAACAGTTATTGAGGCAGCGGACATCATCATTTATATGTAATGCAACTACAAGACATGTGGTGGGACAGTCAATGCCAAAAGGTTTGGGAACAAAGTTAGGGAGATTCAGGGGTCATTTGTGCTTAACCTTTCATATCGATTTGGATACGGACGGAGCCTTCTGTTCGTGTACTGTTCGTCCACGAAGCTTACAGATATGGGCCCAACAGAGCAGTTCCACTGTAAACCGTGGGGGCAGAACACTGCCTCCGTTTTCGTCTTTTGTACAAGAGGTACATGATCAATACTTCTTTCACAGTGTTTGTTTTGGAGATTGTCTTTGTCACAAATGTTTGACTCTGGGCTGCTCCCCCTGGTGGAGTGCAATACCAGCATAAAGAACACATAACAGCATGTGATCAGTGACAGTAACATTTTTTCAAATGGACAGGTACATTTTCATACGTAAAGGGAGCATAAACGGGCCTTTAGACTGTAAAGGTGGAAGGGAACATGCTGGATGAATAATGCTACAGATGTCATTGATTCACGAATTCCTCTTTTGCTGCCAGAGGGGGAAAAAAGTTAGGACCAGAAAAACTACATTTACATATTCAACATAGTGCCAGTAAGCAGCGAGAGCTGATGAAGCTGCAGTCGCTCATGAAAGCTGCAGTGTTTTATGGGACTTGTATTATTAGTGGTGTGAGTGGTAGAGTAATTACTAGTGGCTGTTATTGTAATACTTACCACGTGACTTGTCATGACAGGTGTTTCCAAACCACTATTGCAGGTGAGGAGTAGAACAAACTGTAGCCCTCCTGTCCCATAGTCCCCTGACTCCTTTTATGATACTTCCCTCACAACGACACTCAAGACATAAACATAGCTGTAATAATCCCATTTGAGTAAATATTATAAAAGTATGTGGTGCCACCTCCGTTGGCTTGTTTAGGGGTTTGAATTTCTCTTCTTCATGTGTGCCTCTCCCCATCAAAGCTCAATTAAAGTTTCACTGACAGTTGGAGGATGAGGGCTAATGGTCACACTGGGGTCCTGACAGCTGAATGTGCCCACTTTCCCATGCTGTCATAGGTGAAAGGTCACAGTGCAGCTAGTGGTGCAGTTGCTATGACCCCTCTCACACAAGGCCTCTCCTGTGTGGCTGCCCACATCGCTGCTAGCATGCAGCTGAAACAAGAGAGGAGATGAGGGGCCTTGTGTATGTCAGTGTGGCTCAACAATAACCTGTTGAGAGTCGGACATACGTGTGTGTGCACGGCAACTGGTAGCCTCAGTAACCGTGAACATGGCCTTGTCAGCGCCTGTGAGGCCTCCTGTTTGTTTTTAATTGAATCATTCAGTGTATGTTTGTGTGTGGGTGCCCACTTTTAAAAAAACGGCTTTGAACTTCTGGTTCCTGGAATTCAATGCTTCCTCCTATATTTTTAACTCACTGATGTCAACAAATACTGCATTTGTTTCAAGTGGTCCATGCTTAAGAAGATACTTTTAATGTTGGGAATTCACCGAATTAGGCCGGAAAACTTCAACGGTTTTCAATGGGTTTCGCAGCAAGTGGCTTAGAAAATGTGGCTTTTATGTTGAAGCTCTCTCAACAAGTTCAGAACAAACATAGGTATTATGATTGCACTTGGTTCAGAATAGATATAAAAACAACTTCACTTTAACATTTACACCAGTGTGAAATTGTGGGAATATTTGAAAAGTTATCTTCAATAGCTATATTTTTGCACATAACATTCAGCACACATTATAGGCATAATGTACGGCTTAAGAACTGGATTCAGGATTAAGAACATCTCTTATTAAGAACTAGATAAGAGCATCTTTTATTGAAGCTTCTAGAATTGACAACCTTCCAAGGTCATGTGACAGTAGGTGTGAGTAGGGTGCTTTGGGTGTGATGCCTGTTGAATACCAATATGACACAATACAAATGATCTATACTAGCAACAAATCGGGATGGGGATTTAGTTATCTAAAATAACCAGTGAGTAAAAGCAGTCCCATATTACACTGCAACAATTCAACCCCCATTTACAGGCTTGGTGAAGGTGAAAGTCCACTTTCCCCACCTGAAGACATGAACATCTGAGCACTGCTCTCTGCTCAAGAACCTGTGACAAACCTGCTCATGGCTTTTCTAACCTTGAAAAATTGATGGATGAGCAGGAAGGTTCTCAGCCTCCACCGTTAATATTGAAAACAAATACGGTTGACGTTAGCGGGCTAAAACCATAACATGTTTCCAACTAAGCAGATCAAACGTTTCAGCTCCTTATTTAACTCTCAACTCTCCTGGTTCTCTTCTGTTGGCAAAGTGAGAGAGGGCGGGACACCCTCACAGGTGTGGGCGAGGTTCTGCTATTGACTCTGCTCCTTGCCAGGTGAAAGTCAGTAAATCGGAGCAGAC
Organism: Synchiropus splendidus; assembly: GCF_027744825.2. Taxonomy (NCBI): domain Eukaryota; kingdom Metazoa; phylum Chordata; class Actinopteri; order Syngnathiformes; family Callionymidae; genus Synchiropus; species Synchiropus splendidus. Next base: position 13,911,805 of record NC_071337.1, read on the forward strand.
CAGATGAGTTCTAAGCTCCTCTGTGTACTTTGTTAAGCTTCTTTGGCACCCAGACTGCATGTGGATCTTTTGATGTTTCCCCCAAAGGGCAAACCTCTTCTTTGAGCTGCGGCGGCTTGTAGCAGCATGAATGAGTTGAAATTGTTTGCTTTTGAAGTGTTAGAGAAAGAACTGGGGCCAGGACTCCCGTACAAATGTATGTATATATGGCCACAGGATATATTCACTTCATAACCCCGACCTCGAACGTTCTTTCATGACACCCTAACATAAAACACAAATGTTTGAATAGAATGGTTATCACATAAGGAAAATTCCCTTTGAGTGACAGGTGGCTTTGGACATTCAAGACACACACGTCAGGGCGGATGTGAGCAAATCGGAGCGATTGTTAACACGTCAGGAGGAGCTTCACTGAGGCATTCATCTTAATTCCCCAGTGGTTTGGTGTTAAACTGCGGCGTAATCCTGCAGAGTTTAACTTTGATCCCTCTGCATTTGGTCCGCTGGAGCTGGGCCGCGGTGCAGGTGCTGCTCATAAGACCCTGGATTGGTACGGGTTGAGCGTGTAGATGTATTTCAAACTCTAGACCTGGATTTGTATCGAGATTGCATTTCATATATCAAGCAGTGTTACTTCTTTCAGGATTACCAGGGCTTGCATGTGTGAAGTCACTTATCGACCTGTAGAGAATACAGAAAGATCTCTGAAGATGTGTTCTGTGTCGGAGATTGGTTCTTCTTTCTTGTAGAGGTCTTTATACTTTTCCCTGTAACTGACCGGCACCTTTACCACTAAGAAGTGAAGAGACAACTAAGGTCATTCGGTGAAGATTTAAAGCTGGGAATTAGAACATTGGCTAATCAATAGCTGTGATCAGACCTACGAAGGACATCTGCTCTTTGTGGTGACAGTGACAGTCAGTGTCGCTCCCCCTCCTCCTTCCGACAGGTTGGAGGGGTGAGACAGTTGACGGGGGGAAGTATAGGAGCAGGCAGGAACATGCAGGGATTCTACTCGCATCATGATGAAACCAGACACCAGGAGTGCAGCTGGAGTAAACTCAAGTTACCAATAAGAGTTTCTCTCCTCAGCTGTGTGAGTTAAGCGCTGGCAGTTGGAATGATATGATTCCAACTTGAATCAGGGTTCACTCGCAACCTGGTGTGGAAACATGTCCGCAGTGTATTGAATGTATTAACTGGAGAATGTGTTTACATGAGACTTGGTTATTGAAATGAAAGCAGATTGAAAAAACCCAAATTGAATGTCTTCTTTTTTTTTTTTTTTTACCCCACTCAGCGAGTTGAGGTGTGAGGGCAGGGGACACCCTGGACTGATATGCACTGGTACTAACAAAAACTAGATCAGTTACATGACATTTGCATCACACTTTTCCCACCCAACACAAAGATAGTCTAGTACTCACCGACACGCAAAATAGCATTGACAAACATAAACACAACACAAGAAAAGCACTTCAAAACACATAAAATACATATTTCTCTCTAAGATGCATAATAAATATATATATATACACATAGTTGCTTAACATACTTTACACACCCAATGTTCAAAGAAAACAACAACTCCAAAACAGAGAAATTGAAACAACAAACAGAAACTGTCTCATACACCAAGACAGAGATAGACTTCTAAATATCTTGTACAGGGTCATCATAATGAAGATACTCTTTTAAAAGCACTCTAAAACATAACATGCTCTGTCACAAACACAACAATAGACTCTTAAATGCAAAATAGACAGACTTCAATAGAATCATATACATGACACCTCTAACTCATACACCTCAAGCCCAGTGAGTAGAGGAAGACTGGACCTCCATCTGAACTCCCCCAAAATAGCAGAGTCAACAGTGAGACGGCAGCTCAGCTCGGTGCTTTCCACAGTGGTTTTCATGTTGAAACCTGTCAGCGGACAAACATATTAGACGGCAGGAGCACGGGGGTCACAGCACTTGAAGGCCTCTTTAAAGTGTGTCATCTCCAGCGTGTGTGACAGACAGGAAGTTTGTGTGTTGTGTTTGCTGTGGCGACAGCAATTACACACTGATGGTTTATCAGCGCTCCCACATCACCTCGTCCTGGACGCCTCCACGATTTCGTGGTTTATGTATGTGAAGCGGTCTCTGGTGTCCTCTGCCCCCGTCCCCTCCTCTCAGCCAGCGAGTCTGGGACTGGGAGGAAAAAGCCAATTATAAAAAGAAACCCTCTCTCTATCTTTGTTCTGTGGGCATAAACCACTTCTTTGCTTTTTTGTTTTCATTCGTTCCCCTTCTTTGACTTTGTGACATTCCTGATCCATTCCCACCGTAGCAGAAGCCCCTCCCGCCCCCAAATCCTCCCCGGCACTCACGCTCATGCATGTTTGCTCTGTGTGGTGCAGGCCAGAGCTTTTTCACTTTGCAAAATTCCCAACGTCCTAAAATAACCACATCGCTTCCTGGTCCTTCATCAGCACCATTTCTTATCTTTTTCCATTTTTTTTTCTTTTATTGGGAGGTGGGGCAGGTTGTTATTGGTCTGTTGCTGTGGCGACGTTATCCAGTTTATTGACGTCAACTGATGTTTCTTGAGAATTACTCTTCACCGGAGCTTTCGCTGGAAGATGCTCTCATTTAGAAAGTACCGAGATTCTTGGGCTGGGAATTAAAAACAGCTTCTTTGACTGCTGTTTAATATAAAGAGAGATTTTGCGGTCAGACCGCAAGAGATCCCCTGTGCCTTGTAAGATGCAATACAGTCTTTCAACTAATTTCAGCCAAGCAAGCGCCGCAAAAAAAGCTTGTCTAAAATTAGAAATCAGAGGTGAGGCTTACTTAGAAAAACATTAAATTAATTTGTGGTTTGGAATTATGCAGTTATTTCAAGGTCAGGGTAGCTTTATTGTCAATCCTGCAATATGTGGAACATTCAGAGCAGTGACAGTGCGATATTTACATTTCAGTATTCAACCCCAGAATGATCACATTTAAGTTCAATCTTAAACATAGGCTTAAACATCAGGTTAGAATGCTCCAATGATGAGCAAATTCTTTACTGCATGATGTGCAAACTGTCCGCAAGTTTTTTAATTTTACATTTCCTGTCCCTCTGTCCAATGTCATTCAATCTTCACCATGTCTTCATCATGGTTGTTTTGGTTGTGACATCACGTTGTATCTTGTGGTGCATCATGGTGCACTGAAAAAAACGTTTATGCTTATTAATCTAGTAGTAAATAGTAAAACAGCTGTTTATAAATGAAGTTTCTGTTTGCGTGTTCAGATAATGTTACCTGTCAGGTTATGATGAAGTACAGCATGCTAGCTCTAGTTTAGAAATGATATTTCAACATTAGATGAGGGAAAAAAATCACTTGACTCAAAACTTGTCTGAAGAACTTGCTTAAAACAGGTGAACCAATCCTGTGCATTTGCTAAGACACATTGTCATCTCTTGCTTTACTTCTTTAGCAGTTAAATACAAGTTGAGATGAAAAGAAATCTTACTGAAATGAAGAAGAAAAAAATCATAGGTACCTTTGCTGAAAATGACTCAGCTTTCAGTGTCTGCAGTCACTTAAAAAAATATTTTTGTCTGTTCAATGCCAAAAGTTCAATAGAACTCATGGTCCATTAACTACGTACTGGCCAGCAATATGATAACAAATGACCCACAACAATTATGAAAAAAAATCCATTATTATTGACTGGTTGTTAATAAGTACTGCCGCTAGTCATGATACAATTCCCATGATGCGCTGCAACTGCTCTTATGACAGTTCATTCTCCTGTTCCTGTGGAGAAGCTGGGGCGTGAATCTTTGGCAGCTCCAACATGAGCTCAAGAGATGAGGTTTAAAGAAGGTTCAAGTCAGTGGGTCACAGTGATGTCGCTTTTCCAGCTGCTGTACATCACATTTCACACAACGCAGCCATATGTCGCCTCCTTAGTACATGTTCCGTCACACGTAAACACACTCTCTCTCTCTCCCACACTCACACTCAAATAAACACACTCATGCAGCTAGAATGGCTGCTCAGGGTCCAGCTCTGGGCGGCCTTCCCATCCCCGTGGCCTTTCCCAGCACAGACAATTCTTTGTGTCCCACAAAGAAAGCCCTCATCTGGACCCCGAGGCCCCGGAGCCTAGAAAGGTCCCCCGAGCCAGCCCACCACAACCTGCTGAGGTGCCAAGAGAACATCTGTGTGAATCGGTCGATGAGAACAAAGTTCTCACACGGTATCAGGCATGTTGTCATCTCTGGGACAGTCTGTGAGTGTGTGTGAGAGCAGACTGGAGGTCCTGGGAGTCTTCAGCGCAGATAATAAATGGTGTGAGAGAAACGAGCGGCTGTGTTGCCAGACTCTTCCCAGTCAATGAAGCACAAGTCCCAACAGTACTGCTGCCAACCATACAACCCGAAACAAGGTCACACTAACAAAAACGATTAAGGAGGGTGGGAGAGGACTGAAATAAGAGAGAGCCTAGAGTGAGGGGTGCAAGGTTTCATTGGGCTTTTATGTAGCGCGTAAACACCATGTGAACAGAAGTGGTGACGTGATAAGTCACGATTGAATGTTCATCATTTTTTAATGCAAATTTAAAATGTGTGTAAAAAGTATAAAATTGAAAAAATTAGATTAACTACAGTATTACTTTAATAGAATCACGGTGAATATATAAATAATTACTTAATACACCTGTAAACAAAGCCCGGAAAGACGTAGTCATGCAACTGAATGTGACTCTTGGGCACCACAAAGTCCAGGTCCGGTCTACATGGTGATGTAGTCCTGACTGTGCTGACATACACTGAGGCAACCTTCAAAGGAACTGAGAGACTTCGGCGCTCGAGTCAAAACTTCCACTCCCCAACACAAGCCTACACACCCACACAGGAAGTGACATCGTGCACGGCTGCTGGCTTTCAGATAGGAAGCATGACGGTACTTTTTTTGTTGTACATCAGGGGCTAATCAAGCACATCTGCAGCTGCACACACCCAGCAACACACTCACACATACACAAGGAATTCTTGTGTCCATTCTAGTTTTATTGGTCTGAACATTTCTCGGTCACAAAAGAATTCAAACAACAATCGCAGGTGTTGCCAGACTCAGATTCTTTCAGAACCATGGATAGTTACAGGGAGGAACTTGTTCTTCTCCATTGTTGAGTAGGATTTTTTTTTAAATTGGCATTTGATACAAGACTACGGAGCCCTGGTTGAGACATGCATGTGTTTATTTTTTGGATGTGGCATGCATGACTTTATTTATTTATTTTTTTTCCTGAGATAACAGTTATTTTGAGATAATTTTTATCTCAAGATACAGTCGTAAGTGTCAGTGCATGTGTAACTGCCTCACTCACAAAGCATTTTCTATACATCCACCTGTAACCACGATGTCTCCCATGGTTTCGTAACTGTTTGTCAACGTTGTCAATCACTGCCCGCAAGTCAGAATATTGCCGACGCCAAAGTCTCTGCGCTTTTCACACTCTGATCAAGTGCCTTCTCCTCAAAATAATACCACACGTGGTTAAGCTATATGTATCGTATTGGAATTGGCCTACTGCACATGACTTTATTTTTTTCTATAATTTTTATCTTGAGATAACTGTTATCTCATGATAATTTGTATCTAGAGAAAAATTTTATCTCAGGATAAAAAAAAATAAAGTCATGCATGTCACTTCCAGGGATGTGTAATACGTATAGCTTAGCCACGTATGGTATTATTTTTGAGTGAAAGGCACTTGATCAGAGTGTTAAAAGCACACAGACTTGCAGAGACATAGTGGTTCCAGGAGGACGTATACAAAAAGCTTTGCCAGAGAGGCACTTACGTATATGCTGACATTTACAATTGTATCTTGAGATCAAGATTATCTCAAGATAACTGTGATCTCGAGATACGAATAATCACGAGATAACAATTGTTAACATCCAATAAAAATAAACACATGCGTGTCAGGGCTCCGGACAAAACAAAAACGTGCTGTTCATTTTTCTTTTTTTTTTTAAACTTTAACTCAACATTTTTCTTGTAATGGCCTTGTTTGGGTTCAGCTTAAAGCCAGACTTGGTTTGAGCAGTATTTTTACTCTTATACTGGTCTCCTGACAAAGTCCAAAATCTCCAACACTGGTTTACCAGAACCACTAATCCACAACAATAAACCTGTATTTTGTACTGCACTTGTTGTTCCCGTATATTATATATGTTGTATTCTAAATTCCTGATATTGGCGTGTATCCCATAATTATGATGGTGCTGATGATTTTTTGGGTCTGATTTATTCCTGCACATGTCCCGGCTCCGTGACTTTGCCCCACGCTCTCTGGGTTGTGTTCTCTCACGCACACACACTCTCCCATCTCTTAATCACACACATGAGCTCCAGTATCTCTTTGTTGCCCTTTCATTTTTCTGCGTCTCATTCGAGGCAAATTATTGTCTCCCGATTTTATCGTCTTTTGTCTCTTTAGTCCTTATCCCACATTCTCACACACACATGACAAACACTCCACCACACTATTAACTTCTGCCCGGCCTGTGATGTCGTGCCTCTGAGCAAGTATGCATCAATAACCACAACAGTGCTCCAGCACACGCAAACATACAGAGCGGAGCCTGCTGTCGCCTAAACAACACGCTCCCAAATATTCATGAGAAACGCTTATAAGCTACAAAGCAAAAATGTGTGGTTAACACCAGACATTAAATCTGAGGCCTGGAATCATTGCTGGGATGTCAAACTTTGATTTTCATGGAGCCTCATCTTGTCAAGTGACTCTGTTTCTTCCTCTTGATTTCCTTTCTTCTTACTCTGCTCTGTCATTAAAAGCCACTGGACCCCATACTATGAAACTGAGACGTGAAGCCCCCTCCTCAACTGACCTCCAAATACTCCAGGTTATGGCTCCATCGGTTGCTATTTAAGAATTGTCATCACCAGTGGTTGATCCTTGCTCCCCTGAATCTCACAGACACTGTAGAACAAGAGCAAAACAGGAACATGAAGAAGTTCAAGACCAGAACTATTTTAAGTTATGAAGTTGCGTTGTTATCAAGGTACAAATGTACCAACGTACTTCAGAGTGGACGTTGTCTATCGTGCTATTGAAGATTGGTAGACCTATGTGCGTTGTTACTTTTCCTTCAAGATAATGTTTGTTGAACTCATCCTTCTCAGTTGAGTTGGAAGGGACAAAGTTCACAACATAATATACATAACCATAACTATAACCATAAAAGTCACGTCAGGGGTTATAACTAGTATTGATCGATACGAAACAATTCCGTCTATTTGTCACTGAAAAAGTAGTTAATAATCTATATGTTATTACAATGTAAGGCTTTTCAATGGCATGAACATATGTGCAACATGGCAAAAAAACCACGCTATACACATTGTTTGACACAATTGGAAAGACATTACGTCTTATGCAAAGTGAAATTGAGGGCATATGGTTTGGATCGGACAGGTTCGTGAAAATTAAATTTGATACCCATTCCCGCCATTTCGTACCAGTCTAGGGCAACATCTATCCAACAACTACCCCTAGTCACCTCCTCTTCATAGTATATTTCACCAATGTTTTTGCATGGGTGAGACGCAGAAAGGCATCGCCAGGAGTCCCCACTGTGGTGAGGAATAAAGCGCACACACGGCAGGATGAATGCCGAGGTGACATGCTTGAAATCACTGCCATTTCCAGTGTTTACACAGCATTGTCGCCCATACTTCCCACAATGGACCACGTTTTCACAAGATGTCGGATTGTAAACAGCACCTATGAATACCTATTGTGACCTGGCCTTTAATGCACCCAGAGCACAACGCCAAAGAACTCCGCATTGACAAAGCAGTTCAAGCTAAACTCTACAATCTTCTGCAAAATAAAGTCAGTCAGTCACCCCTCACCCAACACCGAGTTGTTGTTGTTGCGTGAGCTCCTTTTACCCTCCCACATCTGACACCATTTGTCACATGGACTTGTGTATCATGGGGTGGACCTTCATATAGCACTGAAACTATAGCGGCATCAAATGGTCAGTCCAGATTTTCAACTATGGTCTGTAATGAGTAAGAGGCAGAAAGTACAAGCCCTTGGTCCTCACAAGGAAAAGAATATGGAGAAAGAAGTTTTGACTTGTCGATGTAGAGAGAACCTTCAATCGTGGCTGGAGAAAAGGAATCTCTTGACGTCCTTGAATAAACTGTTTCCCTAACAACACGGCTGTTGTCGATGACGAAGCTGATGACACCCTAAATACCACCTCAAAAAGTCACATTACCCTTTATTGTGGTCATTTTTGTGTTCATCTTGCCACAATACACAAGCGGCTGGTCTGACTTTTTTTTACCCTCAAAATGAAAGCGGAGTCAAAACCCAGAGAATTCAGTTCACGAACATGTGATGGTGCCCGAACAACAGATGGCAATGGGAAGTTGTCCTTCTTTGTTTCCAACCTTTGTTTATCCTAAACACTATTGCTCCTCCAACTAACACGACTGGCCATACTTTAAGTTTAAAGTCAAATTGAAATTTTAAAACAAGCTTATTTTTAATGCCATTTTATGTCAAATTGATACATTAAAGAAAGTAAGTTTTATGCTTTACATGTTCAAGAATATATTGTTTTCCACTCATTTATCACGAAGCCTGACAAATTTATATAAATATAATAAATATATATATAAAATGTCTAACTGTTCCTTTGAACGTGGACTAATTCCTCTCAAAAGTTCACCAAGAGCGTCGCCTCTGAAGTGGTTCTGTTGGGGTCTGTTTCCTGTTAACTATAAACGACTCTGAACTATTTTGTATTATCCAGAAATTTGTGATGATAGCAGACTGACTTTTATTAAAGCCCTGTGGGCGTGCTCGTCGCTCTGTTGGGAAATTCAGAGCCGTTTGCAGAGCATGGAGGTCACACATGGAAATTTGGGAGAGAAAACAGTAACAGATTTAGAGTAAACCAAGAAAAGGTTGTTGACATGACATGAGAGTAAAACTTTAGTCATTTAACTAAATAAGGATTTTGTTAAAACACATTAAAATATTGAAACTCTGTTTTTGAAAACATCTGCGAACACCCATCCATTCGTTTGTCCTCAGAGGTCCAGACTTCCCTCAGAGAAGACTGTGGCCTTCTGTTAGTCTCACATAGCGGTGGCATCCAGGTGAGATCCTGAACAGATAAAATTCAAAGGAGAGTTCAGACACCTTCTGGACTAATTTATTTTGGTTATTTGCAGTGATAATCAATGAAAAACAGCGGCTGTATATGAGGGTCAACTGATTCAATAACCAGAGAATGAGATGCTTGAACAGTGAGGGACAGATCTTGGATCCATAATCATTCAATGAAAATGTACATTAAAAACAGTGTAGCAAAAATTGCAATTGAAAACGTATACATTTTACAAGACTATAGTATCGTTCTCAGTCAAATTTTACCATCATCAACATGCATTTAATGTATTTGTATTGTTGACAAAGCGTATTTATCATTTTCTGTGTGTGAGCTTGCGTGTGTCTGCGAGTGCTATTTTTCCATCCATTTCCCTCTGCTTGGTTTTTTTCGGCCACAGCCCTGGGAATCAGTCGTGGGGGGGAACTCTCACATGTGTTTGTGTGTGTCTAGCAGACAGCTGTGTGGATGGCCGGGAGCAGCCGTTAGAGCAAGGACACACACACACACGGCCGTCCCGTCTTAGCGTCCCACACCCACCTTCCCAAATATCCCCATCTCTACGTCTCCGAAGACGTCAGCTGGACAATAGGAAAGAAAGTGTGTGTGTATGTGCCCCTCCTGACAGCAAGTGGTGACCTCTTTAACGCGTGTTTGTGTATGTATGTGTGTGTGCGTGCGTGCTCGGCATTACACGGCTGACTAAGTGCTCATGTACCATGGACCATCTTGATCATGTCAGCTTGCGTACGTGTGTGTGCCCATTCCCGGTGTGTGTGCAGGTTCATGACCAGTCATGTGCTAGCAGGTTTCGGAGCGTGCGGGAGTGAACGCTAATGTTGATGATGATAAAATTCAGTTTGTTCCTATGGAAGTAAAATTCCAAGGGAAAGAATGTCGGTACTTCGGGTCAGGTCACGCTACTTTTTTTTTTTTTTTCAGATTGGATTGAATTGACTCTTAAATGTTAACTCAAAAGGCCCATTGTTGCTCCCTTTGCCTACGTTCCACCCGTCCATTTCAAAGGAGACTATGGTCACTGATCACTTCATTCTGCGCATTCTTTACGTTGGTATTGCTGATCACCAATAGATCCACCAGGAGGAGCAGCCCAGAGTCAAAGATTTATGATAATGACAAACTCTAAAACAAACATGGCGACTGTGGAATAATAATAATAAGTGACAATGTACCTCTTATACAACAGACGGAACGGAGGCAGCATTGGGAGGCGGAGTCAGTGAGTCCCTTAAATACACTGTGACTGGAAGACGGAGAATTTCCGCCATTGTTATGTCTTCTTCATGTCACATTAGAGCCATGTACCGCCCCATGGTTTACAGTGGTACTGCTCACTTTGGGCCATATCCATAAGCTTTGTGGAAATGTGCCAAAATATGGATGAAATGAAGGCACAGAAGGATCCGTTTGTATCCGGATCAGTATGTAATGTTAGGCATAAATGGGTCTTGAGATGAGTCCTTGATTTATGCATTTGACAGAAGGGATTTGTGACAACCTGCCCATCATAATATGGGTTTTCTCTATTGAATTGAGGCTGGATCTCTGAACCTAAAACCTTTCTGAGTGGCATTGTATTCAGCCCATGTTGACACAGTGTCAAATCTCATCACCTCCTCTACTGCTGTGTAATGTTCAGTCCATCCCTCCATGCCATGAGTATTTGAGCTGCTTACAGCACCTCAGTGAGGAGGCCGAAGACTTGCTGCTCTCCCTCTGCTGCTCTTGTCCATTACAATCTGACGCAGATTGACACCTGACACTTGGACAGCTGTTTTTAGTGTTTGTTTTTCTTGCACTTACACCTACCAAAAATGTGTCTTCCAAATGTCACATGTGTGTCTGACTATACAGTGTGTGGTTAAGAGTATTGTCTCTGGGGTCTTAGTTAGATCATATGTTAGGACATGAACCACAAAGAGAAATTCTTTAATAAGTTAATGAAACTTAACTTAATAAAACGTGAACGCCTGCAGAGTGACACTTAAATCAGGCTTAGTGTCTGTCAACTCAACTGTGCTTTTGACCAAGGTGGTCTGGTCTGATGCTTGAAGCGTTCTTCTACCTATTGTTAGCACTTTTGTGGCAGTGGACAGCATTGACTAAAAAGAGGGCAAACTTTGAATGTCAACGTTTTCATGAGGTGAAGCCATTTTCAAACGACTATGAAGCTCTGCAATTATTTTTAGAGTAGACAGGAAGCTGTGAGAGTTTTGGGGTGCAGGGGAAGCACGCGACCCCACTGTTAGTGTGGGCACGGCCACTGGGACTGAATGAAAACAGAGCTGTCAGCGTCGCTCCTGACTGTTAGGCTCTCTGTCAAACCTCAGACCAAATAAACAGCAATCAGCCTTACGCTAACCTCTTTGTGACAGAACACACGCACAGAACTAAGGCAAATGTTGGTGAGTGAAGCATACACACACACACACACACACACACATATACATGCTTGCCACCAAACATACAAATGCCTGCACACGTCACTCACAAATCCGAAAGCAAACACGGCAGGGAAGCCGGGCTAATGACTGTTTTGAATCTGGCTCAGAGTGATCTAATGACAACATGTAAGTCGCACACTCAGCGGCTCCCACAAACCCGGTGATGTTTGCAGTGAGAACGCAGTAGAGACGTTTCTTATCATGTAACTATTAGATTTGGTGTGTATAAAATATCTCTTGGTTGCATCAGTGGAAAACAAGTGTGCCAGAAAAGAGTTATCCTCGTGGTGACAGATCAAGCCGGCGCAGAAATACCAACTCCACATTTTATTCATTTATATAGGATTCTTGTGTGTTTAATGTGTCACTCTTTATACTTGTCATGACTTGCCTGTTATTGCTTTTGGCGCACTGGCCGGACTTCACAGAAAATAATAGAATCAGACAGGATTCTTGACTAATTGTCTTTCCTTTTATTATTATCCTCAGGAAAGCATCTCCACGTTGGCCCCACATAGGAAGGCTCGCAATGGGATTGTTCTAAAATGTCTGTGCAAAGACCCATGTGAGGGCACAGACAGCCGCCCCCCCCCAAAAAAAAAGAAATCTCCCAAGATCCTCAGTGATTGAATAAGCACACGGAGGGCTTGGTTTCGTAGCCGCCATCAGGAGACTGCAGATATGACTGAAGTGGTCGCATCTAAATATGCGGAGCAGACAGACAGTAAAGGCTCTGGCCAGAGACGCTCTGAGAAGAATAGCAGATGCTGAAGATGAAAGCGGAGACAGACCCCTCCAGTGAGGGGTCTCTCAAATACTGACACACAAACACACACACACACATGTGGGGACGACCTCTTCTCATGTGTCCACGTTTGTTCTGCCTGATGCAATACAGTTTAAAGGCTTTTTATAGGACGGCCTCTTCATTTGTGTGAACAGTTTATAGAACCAGATCTGGGTTTTGAGCAATGTTTAACGTGAAAAATGTCTGTAGCCATCAGCTTTGTGGAGGACAGAAGACCACATCCAGTCCTCTGACTTTTCTCCCGTCTACTCTCAATGAACATTCCGTGCGTACACAGTGTTAGAGCAATGAACAAACACATTTAATCCTGTGTTTCATTTTTATGTAGCAACTTTGTCCTGATGATGAGAAAAATGTGACGTTCTGGTACATGCTGTTCTTGCATGAAGATCTTCTCCTAGGTGCATTGAGGAACTAATCTAAAACTGCATGCAAATTCGGTCCCTTCATGTAATTCAGCTTCTTATCCCAGTTGTATTATGAACGTGTATATTCTACACCAAGTCACCCTGGATCACAGACAATCAGAACCAGGCAACAGATCAAAGGCCTTTTTAGGCTTTAACATGTCACACAAAATAACAACTCAAGCAGCCACAACTGTGCGTGATTTCATGATGTAACACATGCTCACACCAGCGGCAGGGTTTTCCTTACTCTGGCTGCACGCTTTCCCTCATACTTACTAAGACGCCTACAATTGACATGAAGCTGAATTTAATCCTGCAAATAGCAACGTTTCAGAGCACAATAATGCAGCTAAGAGATGTTCTAACCAACACCAACATCTGGGTCAATCTCACTAGGTTTTTCAGGTTTATCTCAGTTTGAATATTTTACTTAATATTAATTCGTGAGTACAATATATTGGCATCATTGTTCGGTATTTCACTGTACATATTCCATTCTCTGCAACACATTTCTAGCATGTTTAAAGGAAAAAGCAATCTAGACTGCAGTCCTGAAGAAGCTGTGTAATTGTGCCCTGGAGAAGTGAGTGAGAGTCGTGAGTCAGTCTACTGTATTTCCCATTTTCAGTCAGAAACAGAAGAACAAGGTCAAGGATGCAAGAGGTCAAAATGAGACTCTTGACAATGGGTGAACCACCAGGCTTTCAGTCAGCATATCTGCTGGAGACGTGAAGGAGACCCCTCTATGTCTCCCAAAACAGTTGGAGGAGGAGATCTGGGCTTCTGTCATTAGACTGCTGCCCCCACGACCTTTGGAGAAAAAACATGGACAGACACAAATACAAAAAAAAATGTTGTAAACTTGTGATCACACTTTTTTTTCTGGTCAATATTGCATTAAATAAAAAAGGCTAGCTACCACGTTTGAAGGCTACATTTACTTCTGAAACAGTCTGTGTATTGTCGCCATGGTTGACAGTCGATAAACATTTAGTGCTGACACACTTTCATATCTAGTCACAGGATTTAAAGCATAGAAATGTATAAAATGATTAGTGAGACCCTTTGTACATCAAAGGCAAAATAAATCTTAAGATTGTTTTCCAGACAGTTCCTTACAGACGTTCCGCGGATCAGTTGTTTTCCTTTTTAAAACCGTGAGAACATGTTATTTTTTTTCTGCAGCCAACATGGGCGGTTCAAGTCAAGTCTCAGACAAATCTGTGCCTCTTGTCATTTCTCCCCCAGACAGACGAGCAGACAGGGCACCCTGGTCATGGCACAACACGCCAACCACTGGGATCTGCCATTTCCTGTGTCTCCTGTCGTGGTTGCAGCAGTCGGCTACACACACACACACAAACACACACTGACACACACCACGTTAATATAAATACACACCCCTGGTCCCCTCTGGAAAGATCAATTTCACGGGATCACACGGCGAGCTCTGGTTCCCAGGCGCTCCTCACGCGCTCTGCAGACGTAGACGTTTCCTTCACACAACCTGACTCCTGACCCGCCATCATTACTAGGGTCAGAGGAGCAGCGGCCTCACTGCTGCCGACGAGGGGGGCCACTCTTTTCCCAAAAACTGCTCATTTTCTTCTCCCTCTTTTTGTCTGAGGGTGGGCAAAATGTCAAACGTTAAAACATGTTTCAACTGTTCAGGCTTGTTAGCGAATTAGTAAGTAAAGGTGAGGGATTAGAAGATGGCGTGCTCTGCGGAATGTGCGTTTCTGTGTGTGTGTTTGAGGTGCAAGAACAAGTTTTTTTTCCCACCTCTTGAGATGGGATGAGTTGCATCTATTGAGATCAACAAGAAGAAGTGTGTTACATTAGCTCCTAATGTGCTAACTGCCGTTCAAAATTCAAACCAATTATTATATAAGAAATAATGTTCAAAACAGTTTTTAGTTTTCACATTTTAATTTATTGCGAAATGATGGATTTAATTCGATGAAAAGTGTGTCGTTGAAACACTTACAAGACAAATATATTATCAACACAAATTCATTGCTAATATAACTGGAGGCCTCATGGCTTATTTCAAAGTGTGGCTGGGTCAAGCTCAGATGGAATCATCACCTCAGGAGAAGATGAAAGTTAACTGTCGTCTTTTGTTCTCCGCGACTTTCTCTCTCACCACAGTGACCACCCAGGAGTTTCACTGGATCCAGACATGAGTCACGCCCCAAAAACCTCCTCATAACAAGCCGCTCCACTTTTCCACTTGGCTCAAAGTCCGACATTATGACACGAAAAAACAACAAGCTTCAGGTACTTCAGTCTTTTGGTGCATCCAAGTGTCCCCCCCACTCAAATCTCCTCCCCCCCTCCACCTGTTGAATTGAGATATCAAATGTACCAGACGGTGGATTAGACCAGCAGTCAGGAGATCACAGGGCTGTGGACGACAGGGGGGGTGTTCAGGTTCTCTCTGACTTAAATGGAGTAAGACAGATGTGACTCCTGAGGCAAATGCTGGTCAGCTCCGCCGTCTGGGAAAAGCAGCTTGCAGAGGGACTGGTTTTCTTACATGAGACAAATCCCCCTCGCCATCCGTTTTTATTTGAGGTTCATTCAGACCTAACTCCTCGGTTCAGCTCAACAGTGACCGCTGGGCGTGAAACGAAAGTGAGGAGACATTTGTAGGGCTGAGAACACCTCAGTGTTGCTGACTAGTCAAGGGAAAAACGCTATATGAATTTAGCATAGGCCCGAGTTTCCTCCTCCCTTCATGGCTGCATCTGTGAGCTACCAGTGACTGGACACCTCCCGTGGGAGAGAAGACAGAGATGAGTGTCAGTGGGTCAACAAGGACACGTCCATCACTTCCTGCACACAAAACGTGTGTGGAGCAATGTGAGGGTACGTGAGGAGGGTCGGAGCTGAGGGCTGAAGACCTGTTGACCAAACACACAGACGGACTGACGGTGATCGACAAGTGCGAACAATGAAGCCACGTCCAGCCCTGCATAGCAACAATGCTATCACACGTTTGCATACACACTAGCCTCGCGCACACACTCTCTCATTCATGGACAATGTCTCTCCATCGCCCCCCCCTTGCTCTCTCTCTCTCTGTGAGGCACAATAGTCGGTGTCACACAGCTTGAACAGAATTAACCTCCACTTCCTCTGGCTGTCAGGGAGACAAAGTTAGCCTTCCTCTGCTCCACACATCTCTATTTATAAACAATAACAAGACTCCTCAGGGTTTCGCCACAGACAAGCGCCATCTATTGTGTTGAGCAGACAAACATCTGTCTGTGGAGAGTCGGCAGACGCCATTTGGTGGCAGCCAAGTCGGAGGCAAGTTTTTCGCTGCAACATTTGGATGATTTTGGTGTTCGGCGAAAGTCGTGTTTGGAACGGGATGCGTCCCTGTGGTTGGAATAAGAGGGTGGGTTGGTCAGAGGGAATGTGATGCTGAGGTTGCTGGCCGGAGCCAGTGCTCAGTATTTACTAATATGTGAATTAATACACTGGCACGACTACACAACAACCACAACCAATGAGAGGGTTTTATATGATACAGAGGAGGGCGAGACACTTGGGACTAGTCAAGATTACGGGAAACGTGTGTACAGTTACTGATGAGTCAGCACTTGGGTGTTATATTCCTTTGAGTGCTATGAAAATCCTCCTCCTACAAATGGTGTCAGCGGTGGGATGACCGACAGTTGGCATTGAGCCACAGAAGTTTGTTTCAATAGTACGGACGATCACAGATTTTCATCAACACCTAGTCAAAGATTGTGGAATTAAATGTTGGTTTAAATTTCGTGCTAACATTCTCTCTGTTGAGGTTCAAAGGTTTGACAATGAAAGAAATGACCTTGGTTTTTATGTCCATGTAAGAGCCTTGTCTGGAAAAGAACAGTTGCTTTGATCCAAAACTACATTTGAGGAAACAAGGGCCATTGTGCTTGATGCTACTCTGTAATGAAAATCAATATTGAGCCAAAGTTCTTGTTTTAAACATCCAAACACCAAATAAGGTGTCCTACTGACTAAGTTTCAACCACAAGCATTTCCATCTCAAACCTCGCTCCCGACCCTGATGCTTCTAACTCAAGCGTTTTCTTGGACTTTATTTATCCAGAGCAACTTCCTGAGTGTGATATCAACATCATTAATCAACGTCTCTCTGTCATCACCGCAGCCTCATGTAATTTAAACCTCAACAAACTGTGGCCATCCGGCGGACGTATATGTGGGAGCCCAGAAAAGCATGGCTGGCGCACAAAGCTGTGAAGGTGTCGTACATCCCTGGACTCTCAGTCCTGGTTGGTTGCAGCTCTGGAACTTTCCCTTCTCCTGAACCGCTACTGCCCGCGGCTTTATCTGTTCACTGGCTGTTGCTCCAGTTTTCTGAGAGTCTAGGGTTCGACAGTTTGCTTCGGGGATCACCAATCTTCTACAGTAGTGTAGTGACAAAGGGTGGCTTCTTCTTCTCAGCTACGGTGGTGGCATTTAAATCTGATGACATAACACCCAGAAGACAAACTCCTCACTGAGTTTACAACCTAGATCTGATGCATCTGTTGACGCTGAAGAAAGGAGGAGGATGAGAAACAGAAAAGTGTGGCTGTGACGGCGGGGCACAGCAGTTTGGCAGGGATTCGGTTGGGTGGCCTGATTTGCAGGGGGAGAATAAGGGGCACGGGGATTTGATGATGCTGTGTTGCGGTCCCTCACCTTCAAAGGGCGGCCCCTGAAAGGCCTTTGCTAATCACAACATGTGATGAGACCGGTAGAACAAAGACAGAGGGGCAGAAAATAACAGCGTGGGAACTCTGGGTGAACTTGAAATACAACAAGAGAGGCCACCCCCCCCTTCCCTCCTCCTCCTCCCCGCCTCCCCCTCTCCCCTAGTTACACACACACACACACACATTAGTGGACACACACCTGTGTTTATTGTCACAAAGGCTTCAGGTTGCATGAACACACACACACACAAACCAGTTCAGTAATCAGTTGATGGTAATGAAGGCGCGTACGTGTGTGTGTGTGTGTGTGTGTGTGAGCGCACAACAACAATAAGATGAAAACGTCTCTAAGTGCTTCCTGTCATTCATCCGAGCCAAACAAGGCGACCTCCTCGTTCTGTGATGACTCCGACCGCTGCAGGAGCTGATAACCATCGACTGCCTTAACTCAGCAATAACTGACCTGCAGCTGCAACACTGGCTCAGTTTGACTGTCAGCAGCCGCGGGTGTGTCTTTCCTTTGTGCCTCAAATAAGTTGACTTCTTCATGATCGCTTTTTTGACGTGAAACTCTTGGTATTGTTGTTTACCAAATGCAGATGAAACAAATGAAGATCCAACAAGTGCCCTAAGCTGAACCTGCCTGGCCAGCAACGTAAACCGACTGAATTATTGGTGGTATTACACAGTGTTACAGTGAAATACTCTTTAAATGTGTTTGTTTACAAGGATCCATATGACCACATTGATAGACAAACAGCCCCAGAGTGACCGCCCACTAGATATTGTATGTATGGCAGTCCTCTTTTTGTTTCTCACAACAATAGTACTTTCCATTTAACAATTATATTTTACAAGGAAGGGTGAGTGCAGCCAGGGGCATTTATATCTAGGGCAATATTTGATGCGGTAATGGTAAATGATAAGCTTTGTGCATTTATCGGAAGCCCACTTCTTTCTACTGATTTTTCTTCAGGGGTTTCTGAAGAATCTCCACAAGTTACATCAGCTGCTCCATGAACCTTCTTCTCATCCTTTAACCTCCTGACTTGACCAGTCCAACATCTCCACTGTCTCTGCTCTCCATGCTTCCATCGGATTCTGTCCTCCCCAGCATGAGCTGTCCCTATGAAATACTTTTTGTTTTGTATTTCGTCAGTATGTCTGGATCATTAAAAACATAAAGTAATAAAATACATGAACTGTGAGGGCAGATGTTTGAAGTCTTGAGGTGAATTCTAATGGAGCAGGATAACAGATCAGAGTGTGGACTGTGGAAATGAACATGAAGTAACACGAGCCCAAACACACAGCAGCAGCAGCAGCAGCCCTGGACGATTTGAGGAGTGTGTCTATTCTGAGAGCTGCAGCCTCATGTGGTGATGATGTGGAAACTCCAGGGAGAACAAGAGGAGGTCTGCTGTGATTGCTTTTGCTGAGTGCGCTCGCAGGGTCCTCCAAGTCCCCGCAGTCTCCACGGAGCATGAGGTCTCTCCGTGGGGCGGCTTCCTCTGGTGGCGGCGGTGCTGCCCGTCTCTTGCTGCCGGGCTGAGGCAGTATTGGATTACAGGTTCACACGCTCGCTCGCAGACCGCCCGTCGCCCCGACCAATTGCTCCATTCATTCCAGCGCCGGAGACGGCCGCCGGCCTCTGATTGGTTATCAGCGGCGGCCAGGGGAACTTTCCCACGGCCAGCGCGTGCTGACAGCCGGCCAGCCACTCCCCGCCGTCACCACCGGGACACACACACACACACACACGGGGGAGGAAGCGAGATGAGGGTGCGCAGGAGCGGACCAGAAGTCTATTGGACCGCTGTCAAAGTCCCCCCAAAGATCGTCTATAGAAGCAGCCAATAACAGTTCAACAAAAGCGGCTTGAAAATCAAAGTTAAAACTATAAAATGAAAATCCAAAAGTTATAATTGGATGACGGGAACAGTGAAATAATATACCACTGATGATCGGAAAATACAATTCTGGGTTTCAGTGTAAAGGAGGAGGTACATGAGGGGGTAAATTCTTGGGAATAGAAGAAGATAATAATGTTGTGAAACTGATTTTGATTTTTGTTTTCCTGTCCAGCGGTGATAGAAAAACATGATGAGACCGGAGCGAGTCAGAAGAAAAACAAACACGTGAGAACAAAATTGCTCCAATTCCTCAAGTGGTTGGACTTTCCCCCCAAAAGCAAGGGACGCTGCCCTGATCAGGTCTGGGCAACTACGTTCCAGAATGGGCCACATTATGTACTGAGATTGGTGTGAGGCGGCGTCATGACAAAAGACTGAAGGACAGAAGAACACCACTCTTAAATACAACTTAAAATTTTCAACTTTGGTATTATAAACTACGGTGGCATAGTTACAATATGGCATTATATAGCTAAAATATGGTGTATTTTTTAAATATATATTTTTTTAATTTTCCATTTTATTTTAACTTAAAGGTTCTCACTCTAATTCTCTAAGTCATTTTAAGTGGTGAAAATATTGGTGAAACAATATATACATCAATTGGAAAAATCCCATGTAAAAAAGATGGGAAATGAAGAGCTAAAAAAAAGCTAATTTCAAGAATTTGAAAAGTAACTGATGAAAAACGTACAATATCGTTTGGAGTTTTGCTCATGAGGGCTGCATCAATACTGGCAAAGGGCCGCATGTTGCCCCCAGGCCATACTTTACCCACCCCAGGGCAAGCTCACTCCTTCACTTTTCTAGTGTTTCGATGAAACACTTCTGTCATATACTTTACTTACATTCTTTTGAGGATACACGTGAATTTAAATCCCTTGGAACGACACGCACACGCTGTGGAAATTCCAAAATGCGTCAAAGTGAGACCTCCTGTTCATGTCTCCGGACTGTTGCGCTGTCCATCAAAGCTGCGCCTCCTCCGTGATTGGTGGGCCCCCCTCGCGGCCCCGCCTCTCCTGGCCGGTAGTCCTGCTGAAATGACACCGTGGGAAAGCGCTGCGCTTCAAACACTCGCTTCAGCGGACGCGAACTGTCACGGAGGAACTACCAGGATGAAGAGGAACCACGATTTCAGCTCGTCGGACAGCGAACTGGACGAAACCATCGAGGTGGAGAAGGAGAGCGCCGATGAAGCTGGGTAATTTAGAACAAAACAAAAGTGAATCCTAGTGTTCGATGATGGATCTAAAGACCAGATTTTCCCCGCAGGAACCTGAGTTCTCCCCTCGGCTCCATGTCTCCGTCCACAACCACCCAGGTGCAGGCGAGGAAGAGACGCCGAGGAGTGAGTCCAGTTTGTCTCACACTTTTTAAACGAGCTCCCAAATAAATCCGATCTGTTACCTTAGATCATCGAGAAGAGACGTCGAGACAGGATCAACAACAGCCTGAGTGAGCTCCGCAGGCTGGTGCCCAGCGCCTATGAGAAGCAGGTGAGATTCACTTACCGCACAAGCAAGAGGTCTAGAACTAGGTGTCTGACTAGAGCCCTCACTCGCAGGGATCAGCCAAGCTGGAGAAGGCAGAGATCCTGCAGATGACAGTGGACCACCTGAAGATGCTTCATGCTGCTGGAGGCAAAGGTGGGTCTGGAAATGAAACGCTTCTCTTAAACAAACACTAAAGCATTATTAAATCCACGGTCGAGTTGGCACGACTGGCTTTTAGAGTAGACTAGATTAGGTTGCCTTTATTTGCCACACAGTTTGACATGGATCAATTAATACAAGAGGAATTTCCAAGCTAAATAAGTGCACTATCACCTTGGTTTCTCATGAACGTACAGAAGACTAATGTTTTAAGTCAAATTCTGGAAAAGCTCCAGAGTAATTTTACCATTAAAATGATGGGTTGGTTGAATAATCTTGGAAAATATGTTCATGACTTTCCTGGTTGACAGATTGAGGTTGGTATGGGAAGGTTTGATATCATTATTTTTCTTTATTTATTATTATTTATATTATGTATGGACCATTCTATTCTGCCCTCAGCAAAACAAGCCTTGGTTAATGTATGTCCTGTGAGTTTGTTTTAAATGTCTTGTGTCCAAAATGAATAAAGATATTTGGAATTAAAGTGATGGGTTGGTGCTTCCCTCCTCAGGCTACTTTGACGCTCACGCTCTGGCCATGGACTACCGAGGTCTGGGCTTCAGGGAGTGTCTGGCAGAGACGGCCCGCTACTTGAGCATCATTGAAGGCTTGGACAACGCCGACCCACTGCGGATGCGCTTGGTCTCTCACCTCAACAACTACGCCAGCCAGAGAGAGGCCCACTCTGGCCTCAGCCACCTGGCCTGGGGCTCTGCCTTCGGCTCCCCTGCCGCCCACCTGACTCACCCCCTGCTCCTGCAGCATCAAGCGGCTGCGCCACTGGCGCCTTTACCCCGCAGCGCCACCAGCAGTCCCCACACGCCTCTTTCGTCCACGTCCTCCACTCCGTCGTCCACGTCGGAGCCCCTGGTGGCGGGCAGGCTGAGCGGCGGCAGCCCTCACTCAGATCGCGCCCCTCCGACAACCGCTCCCCCCAGCACAGTCCTGCACCCGGCGCTGGTCTCCACGACGGCGTCCAAGCTCTCCCCTCCGCTTCTCTCCTCCCTCTCAGCCTTCCCTTTCCCCTTCAGTGCTTTCCCCCTCCTCTCACCCAGCACCGCCATCAGCTCTCCAGCGCCCCCTTCCAGCGTGGGCAAACCCTACAGACCCTGGGGGATGGAGATAGGGGCCTTCTGACTGCAGTGACCGCACACTCGCCTCGCCTGGACTTTACTGAACTTTTTTAACCTTCCTGTGAGAAAGAACTATTTTTCTATGTGGCTGGACAGAGGGCGTGTGTGAGCTTTTCAGCCTCTTGCTAACATGTTTTGTACAGCTGAATAAAAGCCAGGGGGGATCCCAACCATGAAACGGCGCCGAGATTTATTATGTTGATTGATCTCTCACTGGCCCGCCCCTTCATAAGTCTCGCCCGCTTTTTCATCCTATCAGGATCATGACTTTCCCAGATGGTCAAGCCGTCGACTCTCAGGCTCTGTAGAAGAATGTCCCTCCACCGCTGCTTTGTTTTCTGTGGATACAGTGTTGAAACAAGGAGTTGTTGCAGGCCTCTCCTAACAGCTGTCACATGTCCAGCAGCGAGACATACTTTATTCCTTCAGTGTGAGCACAAAAATCCTGCTTTTTTTTTTTTTTTTAAATAAAAAATACCCCCTTCCCCATCGTCCCCCCACCTCAAAAAGCATAGGTCGGAAACTGAAACAGAAAAGATTCTTAGGCTCAACTGAAAACATCCATATGCGAAGAGAGGAAACATGTATAAAAATGGCACATTACAATCAATACTTTCGCTTCTATTTACAAAAACCCACTGTCAAAAACGTCTCTGCTTAAAATGAGGCCAAAATATATTTCTATTTTTTTGTGAAGTGGTTGGGAGGGGTTGTTTCTCTTCTTCAATGTTTTAGGTCCGTGACCGGCCTCAAAGTCATGAGGTAAGAGCTGTGATCTGTCCTCCGATGGGAGGCTAGCGAAACCACCACGTCACCTGTTGCATAAGCCGCCTGCCTTAATTCTTTTGTGGTGTGAATGTGTGCTACGGCAGCGTAGCACCAATAAATGAGCGACACTACAGCAAGTCTTAATAAAGAATCTTTAAAAAAAAAGTCTTCAATGCAACTCTTCAATATGAGCCTTTAGTGTCCCATATAGTCTGCGACAGATCGCCTTATTTGACCTCATGATGCAGCGCCAGCTGGGCCTCCACCTGAACTTGGCCTTGATCCGTATGTTATTCCAGACAATGTTTCCTCCCCTTCTTCTTCACCTGGGACCCCAACAGCCTTGAATGTGACTCTAAATGGCTCTTTGTGCTCTGCCCTCCAAGAACAGCTGGAATAATATTAAGAAATTGGCCTCCATCTTGAGCGTGAATTCAAGTTGCTACCTGTCAGAGCGCGTTCACCTTCCACCAGGAGAGACAGTTGGTTCACCCCGCCGTTGACTGCGCGAGCAGGAAACATTAACAAGGAGCGGATATCCTGAACAATGGCTGGACTTATTCACTGTGTGGGAACTGGGGAGGATGAAATGGAGAGCAGGAATGAACATGAAAAAAAAGAGCGATGGTTTGATTGTGATTTTGGTTGTGATTGCTCACGCATATAATCTCCAAAATTAAATTATGACCATCATAAACGATTTATGTTTTTTCCCCCTCCACTCTACGCACATCTGATACTCTTCTTGCTCCACACATCACAGAAACATGGTGTTTGTCTCCCTCATTTGGTTATAAGTGGTACTGCACTCCACAAAAAACGTTTTGAAAAAGTCAGACTCGCGTATCATCATGCATTTGGGAAACATGAGGCGCCATCTGGTGGAATAAATGGATATTGCAACTAATTCGAATTCGCCGAAATTTGACACATTCCTTGCGCTGCAGGTGGAAGATGATGTCATTTCAGCAGCAAGCATCAAACACTGTTACAAGTTACCCTTCATTACAACGTGTAAGGCATATTATTGTATTATCAAAATAAACCCTGAGTATCTCAAAAACCTTTTTTATCATGCTCCGCAAAATCCAGACACGCAGATAAAAATTTCAGAACTGCATTCCAAACATTAATGTCGTATTTGTGAATTTTAAAATAATATTCAAGGCATTACATCAATCACGATTGACGACGAGTGGAGAGACTAACAATTCATGTCATTTGCTTAGAGAACTGTATGTTAGTTTTGAATTTATCTATTGATTTTTGTGTTCTCAGATGGTTGTTGTGTTTTGGCGTTCCTGTCTTTTTCCAATGTAAGCATTTCTGTAGATTTATTTACTGTGATAAGTGAGATTTCCAAGTGTGCGATTTATTAGTGTAATCATCTTGTTCCTCACTTTGGAATACTTGTGACTGCATATATGTTAAGTCTTGTTCATTTCAATAATAATAATAACACTAATAATAATGAAATGGCCAACGCGATTATCACACATTATATTTAGGACACAACAAACTGAATTGTTTCATAATGATAAAGTATAATCTCAAAAAATATACAATTCTTAATAAAGAATCTTTGGAAAAGTCTTAAATGCTACTCTTCAATATGAGCCTTATGTTTGCCATATAATCTGTCCAATAATAATAATCATCATCATCCAAACATTGAACACTGAATGAAAAGTGGGGCTATTTTGGACTTAATAAATTGAATTATTTAATGTTAATATAGTATAAGCTCACAAATACTCTATTACGTAACTGTAAACAGGTTTTAAACACAGATGATGTTTTTTTTTTTTTGAAGAAAGAAGAAAAGCAGAGTCAGAAAACGTTCACTGAACCCCAAATCTTTATTAACCACTGCTTGCTCACAACGATATATGTGGGGAGAGGACAACACACAAATGGAGAGAGGAGAGAAAGAGTCAAGAAGGAAAGTCTATCAGTGATGTTGAGTTATAATCCACCAAGTCAAGATCAGGCACACACCTTTCTAAAAACGCACACACACATCTGCGGACCTCCTGTGCTCGAGCGTCTCTCAGCACTGTTCCCTCAATGAGTGACAAGACTGCCATCGTGAATCCTCTTAGATGACTCTCAAATATGACTTCAGCAGATGCGGCGGTGCAATGATAAGAGCTGGTCTAATGCTGCGTTCAAAGCAAAAATAAAAACTTTTACATTTGCGTCCAATTGTCCGAGAATACGTGAGGGGCTTTGAACGCAGCATTAAACACCGACGAAACGTGTGTGCCTGGCTTAGTCCGGCAACCGTGATCCCATTATATGCAGCAGAAAATTATCTTCAGAAATATGAGTGTTATGTCATTGTTTTTTTTTTCTTTTTTTTGTCTTTTTTTAATGGATTTAATTCACAGTAACGGTGAGTATGAAGAGTATGCACTTTGACCTTAGTTTTATTACACAGTACAGTAAGATGAAGACGTGAAGTTAGAAGCCCTACAACTGCTCTGATGATGAGTGAGCTTTCTGGATCCAAGTGGATTTTGGCAATGAGCTCTGTGCTATGTTTGGCTAAATACCTGTCAACCAGTGTATGTACAAGGTGGAGAGAAGAGCGGACGGAGAAGGACGGGCTCAATAAATGCTATAGTGTTCTCCTGCAGTACATTCACCATCTATCTCACAGGAGTGAGCGGAACTCAACTAGCTGGCAAACTCACGACAAACATCTAAGCCATAAACCACACGAGAAACTGAAACGGAAAAGATTCTCAGGCTCAAATGAAAACAAGGTTACATCCATATGCAAAGAGAGGAAACACATATATAAAAATGGCACACTGCAATCAATACTTTCGCTGCTGTATATAACAAAAAAAGAAGTATTTACAAAAACCCACTGTCAAAAATTTCTTTGCTTAAAATGAGGCCAAAACATTCCTTTTTTTTGTAGTGAAGTGGTTGGGAAGGGTGGTTTCTCCTCTTCATGTTTTAAATCAACCCACACTCCTGCCACTGTTGCTGCGGTGGCTCCAGAGCAGAAGACATGGGGACTAACTAGGGGCTTGGAGATGTGGGATAGGTAGGGTCAGGGTGGAAGTGAATGCTCAGAGGATGCCTGTGGTCTTCTCATGCGAGGATTTCTTCTCTCAACTGCTTGTTTTTGCGCACCTCCTGAGCATGCTTCTCCTGAAAGACACATCAGACGCCTCTTTAATGCTTATATCTGACCTTGCTTTTGGGTGGATATTTACTGACAGGTTCTCCTTGTATTTCAACATAAACACTTTCACAGTCACAGTCCTCACCTTCTCCTGTAGTCGATCCATGAGCGCGGCCAGGTAGGTCTGCCGGTTCTCCTCGCTCTGCTCCATCTTCATCAGCAGCTTCTCCTCAGCCATGCGACTGAAGTTGCTGTTCTCCTCCATGGCCTTCATCAGCACGTCCCGCTCGTGCTCTCGCTTCTCGGCCAGTGCTCGCAGCACCTGCGCCTCCTGAGACTTTAGAGCAAAAGGACCACCCTTCAAATCAGTTATTCAAGGTCACCTATTCTACTTTAATGTGGGCATCATGAATTGCTGACAATGGGTGATGTTTACATCATAAATACAAACCTTACACTGAAGCTAGTCCCTGAACGTCAACTAGGAATAAATCAGTAGAGCAGCACTGAGCCGATGAAGACACTGTAATCGGGTTCCGTTGCAGTATTTTTTTTTTTTATATTTTATTTATGAGTTTACATTTTACAGTCTGCTACTTACAAAAGTAACAATCTTCCAGTTAGATCGCAATAAGTATCCATTGCAGTATACTAAATGTTATTTTTAACTCTGGTCATATATTTATGTCAGAAAAGTGGTTTTAGTAATGTTTTTTTTTCTAAAATTCCAACCTTAAAACTGCGTTAGCAAAGCTATTATTAAGAAAGTGTGTCATGATTTCCTCTCCCACAAATAGGCCAGCAAACAAATGTCTTCTTTACGTTGGACGTAACTGCAGAGTTTGTCCAAAAGCATTTGTGGCACTACATTAGAACGTGCCTGGAAATTATTAGCATGGATGCTAACTTGCGCTAGTAGCGTATGCTCACCCTTTTTTTTTTACTTCAATTTTAAAACGGTACTTGTGAACAGAACTTGAAATATTGAAAATGTTTTGCACTAAAAACAGGTTTTGATATGAAGTAGCACATATTAAATGACTACCTTAACTGTTTCTGTGTGATAGTTTCCTGTGTCACCAAACTAACAGTGCAATATTTGAATATATCTTTAAAGATTCCTGCATGCGCGTATTGTTCTTTACTCACATTCATCAGATCAAGTTTCCACCCTCAATTAAGACCCAACATCTGTTTCAACAGGACGTGGCTATCAGGGGCTTTGGGTTCATCGATTGGTTGAATGATTTATTGGTGGGTTTTGGGATTTGTCAGCGGCTTGAGTGACGGTATTGGCGAACGGATCAATGACACACAGGGACTGAAGGTAAGGCGCGGCAGTGTGTGTTACGCATTATTGATCAAGCCAACCAGAAACACGAATCAAGATTTGAACGATTTGAATATTTGGTAAATTCTGTTTTATAGAGTTACAAAAATGATCATCTAAAGTGGAAAAATCCGGCTCAATTCAAAGCAGCCTCACCCTCCTCCGGTCCTCCGCAGCCTCCAGCTTCTTCTGGATGTCGTCCAGGGAAATATCCCGCTTTGGGGGGCTGGTGATACAATGAGCTGCATCAGAAACGGGGGAGGGCGTCTTCAGGATCACCTCGAAGGCCTGGCCAGACGCTCGCTTGTTGATGGGCTTGATGTCCAGGTCTGCAAACACAAGACAAAGAATCCAAACCCAGTCAGATCCACCACCGACGACACGCCGACTCGATGATCCCAACTTACCCTCGAAGTCACCCATCGCCACATTTTTACGGCTTTGGGGGTAAAGACAAGAGCAGATGAGGGAGAGAACCGAAATCTCTTTCATCTTCTCTTTGTAAGCTGTGAAGAGGAACGGAAACATGTGTTAGTGTGTGTCATCTGGGGATTGGACCGCCACATCCCAGAGGCATCACTCCACAGGAGGTCCACGAGAGCGGCGTGAAAACCACAAATAACCCAAATAATAAATGTTAAAATATTCCAAAAACAAAGAAAACCCGTGAAAAGGAAGCCTGCTGGAACCAACTACCCAGGGTCTTATTTGACAGTGTATTGCTTATAGCAAACACAACCTTGTTTCCCCACCATTCGAGAGGCAGCTGCTCCCACAGGGCACTCTGCTCATCATTAGCTATGCATACCATTTCCATTTATTATTTATCATGCGGTCTGACCACGCCTTGCAGCCTCTCGGGGTTCTGAGTCAGTTGAAACAAAAATAGGTGAAACATTTGTGTCACCAGTGACCCCACGGTACTAAATGTTTTTTTTTAAATCTGATCAAGCTTTGACTCTCTCATCTAACAGTCTGCTGCCTGTGAGTATGACTCTGGATACTGGTTACGTTTAAGAAAAGTCTTGTGAATAAGGTTGCATTTGTGACGACCACTTAGCAATGCACCTTGTTATTTATTAATACTTGAGCAAGCTTATTTTTTATAGTATCAATTCATAGTTAATAGTTAACATCCGTATTGACAACATTTCATCTGTCCTTGTTTTGCAAGCTACATTTTTAGTCTCCGTATGTGTAATGTGACCCACTGGGAAATATAGTCGCCCAGCCTGCTCGAGGAAAATCAATTGTTGAAGATGAAAATGATGATGTGATGGAGATTTGTGGAGAACAGAAAGCATCCTGTCGGAAACTGGCTTCTTCTTATTGGTTTCCAACTCCTGACTCTTCAGTCACTGGCCAACCTCATGCCGACGGATGTCCCGGTGTTCTAGTTACCAAGTCAGCGGTCAGAGTGAAGCCCTAGTCGAGTCAAGCTTCAGCCTGTATTGCTGTGATACGGAGCTTCATAAGCAGGTTGTGTTTGAGCAGACTGGTACTTCTGAATGGCTCAGAATAGCTTTGCCTGTGTGTCGTGTGGTGATCCAGGTGGTGGTTCAGGAAGAGGGCCATATGCTCTCAGGAGAGACCACTCTTTTCCGCAGCTACTTCACTGTTGTGCACATAAAACAGACGAGGGATTTCCAAATGAATTTGTCATGTGACATCAACCATGCAGTTTCTAAAGTCATATCATCATCATGCCTAGAGCAAGTGTTGTTGTGCTCCTCTTCATTGTGAAAGCAAAGGGCCTAGATGCTCCACTCTCTGGTGCCAGTTGAAGATGTCCACAACACATGGCACCGCCCAGAAAGAATCCTGAGTGCAGGCCCAGCTGGACTCCAGCAGGTTCTCCAGGCCGGCTGAGGTCCGTCCACTGTAGCTAATAGGGGAGAGTGCAGACACCCTGTGGAGCGGTGACCAGGTGGGAGCAGGATGAACCGATAAACTGAGAGCTCCCAGTCAGTGTTGATCCTGAACAAGACCCCAAGATACTTGAACTACGCTCCCAAATTTAGAGCTGTAGATAAAAATGATGACTTAATGTGGGTAAACAGAAACAATGATGCGGCTGTGATGGCACTTGTGTGACATTATTTAGGGAGGAACACTTGGTTTGTCCCGGACTGTGCCCCTCACAACAGTGTAGCTGATCATAAGCTGCTCCTCTTCAGACACTGCAGCACACAAAGCCTGGTGCCAAAGCCTCAATTTATCGACATGGCTCAGCGGCGTGAGTGCGCAACCAAAGTTCAAGAAGCTAAAAGGCTTAGAAAACATCTGGCATCCAACCAAAGTGCGGAACAGTAGCCAATCGACGGCCGCTACCGCAGGCGGAGCAAGGTGCTTCAAAGAGCCAAAATAAAACCCTGCTGACCTTCCAGCGTTCTGCCCATTTGCCAACTCTGACTTAGCACTGCGACTCTGGAGACTGGGCAAAGAGAGATATCTGCAACACGCTGCAGTGTACTGCGAATGTTACACACAGATTTAGACTGTTGTGAGGCAGCACGGTCTGAGGGATTGAAGTCTGCAGCGATGATTCATGATTCTCAGCCGCTTCGAGGGCGCAGCCAGATACAAGATTTAGTGTGAAATAGCTTCCAAGGTGGAACTATTATTAATCCAAATCTCCTTTCTGTCTCATTCCCTGTTCGCGTCTCGGCTTCGCTTTGTGCCCAGCAGACTGGCAGACGCCGCATTAATGTGATCAACTCTCCGGAGCTGCCGGCGCTATTCTCTGTCGGCCTTGTTAACCCGCTTCCCGTGGGAGGACCAGCCGAGAAAGGGATCGGGATTAAAGCTGGAAGACCAAGAGAAGGACTCGGAGTTCTTCCGCAATACCACAATGGCTTTGCATACAAGGCTGCTGCCATTTGAAAAATAGAAGGCCATCATGACCCAGTCTAATGAATTGTATGAAAAACTAAGATTTGGAGGGTGGATCTGGACCACAGACCTCACCGTATTCAGGTACGTACTGGTCTCTAGAGTAGAAGACAAAACGGGGTAACACACCACACATACAGCACAGATCATTGAAAAAAAAAGCAAAGGTTGAATCCCTTCAGGACTCGCAGCAGCCGCCCTCAGGAAATGGATTCACTTCAGGTGCACTTAAATTAGTCATTAGCGTAGCCTGCCATTTCCTCTGACAAGAGTTGGGGTGGGGGTCGTCGCTCGCTCTCATTAAATTGCGTGTGCATGTCAAGATCCTGTCAGCCATTTTCGACTACTTAGAAACAGACCCAAACAGGCAGGAAACCAGTGGAGCAGGTAATGTGAGCTAAGTGCTGGTGGAGAACGTCAGCGGAAGACGCTGGTGGTTTGTCAGGATAGGACATTTTTCTCAGCAGATTACAGTTTGGTGTCCTTGAGAATGGCACTTTCATTATGACAGAGCAGATTTAGAGAGTGGAGATTATATAGCTGAATAAAAAAAAAATGACAAGATGTAAACACTTATTTGGGCCAGATTTAATGCTGCCGTCGGCATCAGTTGCACCTCTGGGATTAGTAAGAGTTGAAATAGAGGACAAAATCCAACTGAGTTTGTGACTAAAAGGATGCATGAGAGTGAGCTTATAGCGTGTAGGTAGGCGGAGTGAGACAAAACAGGCTCCCTCAGTAAGCTCAAGATCGCAACAGAGATGCTTTAGATAGCCCGTCATTTCATTAGAATAAATCTGAGCCACGGATCACAAATAAAGGGATCAAAATAAAAGACCTATCTTTCTAACACTAATATTGCCACAAAAATTCCTCTTTGGATCCATTAACATGGAGCACATCAATATCTATTAAGTGCCCTCACTAGCCACCACCTCCTTCACCCCAGAGCTATAAACCATGTGTTCCCAAGAACAGCTTCAAATCAGAAAGATGAATTGTGAAAATAAACTGGTCAACGCACAGCTAGTGTTGTGTCATCGCTTCACAATTAAAGCAGAAGAAGAATATTTTGGCTGAAAAGGCTCTTAAAGTTCAGCCTCAGCTGCTACTCAGACTTGAGCGATGACAATAATTCTGGTTCTTGTTTCTATCTTAAGCATCTGTGTGTTGGTCTGTGCGCGCTGCAATGCACCATTGTTCCTTTGAAGAAAAAAAAAAGTCAGCAGTATTCCTGTATCACCCCCGTTTGAAGCCAGGAAAACTCGCACTGTTATCATCGCTGCGTTTGCACCGTCACTTCGCTAAACGCTTCTCTGTTCTTCACGTTCCTTCAGATTTCTGATGCTAGAATCCAAACAGAGAGTTGGCAGGAGATGGATCACGCAGACTGTTTGTCAAAATGCTTTGCACAAATCCTGCGCTGAGACAATGTAAGCTTGTTTACGACGGCGTTTTACTCTCCTCCTGGGTGTTGTTCTCCGCAACACTTCTTACAACAATAAAAAGGAGCAACTGGATATAAAGTAACAGCACCCCGATGATCACTTGTCGGCCGCGCAAATCCCTTTCTTTACCGTGGATTTAAGCCTCTCGCCGCAAGTCACCAGCAAAAGCCTGACAAACAGTTCGACGTCAGCAGATGATGACAGCATCAGCATACTGTAAAGCAGAGCCCCCCCGCCGCCCACTGAGGTCACCACTTCCTCTTCGCCATCAGCAGTCATCTGAACCAGTAAATGTGCAGTATTGATCGCCGGGGCCACGATGATTCACGGCTGAATTTATGGAAACAATGCCTGAGCTTGAAATTTTTAATAAAATATATTGCCAAAATTTGAATAAAGTGCAGCAGTTGTGCTTCTCTGGTTTGGTCCTAAGTGGCTGATAAGGATCGGTGGAAGGGTCAGCATGCACTTTAGCCTATTATCAGATAAGTGTTGCTGTGATTACAGAAGGAAGACGCTGCTCTCATTGTTCTCTCATGAAACGTTCCGCTGTTTTCTCTTCTATCTTTTAGCCATATCATTTGACAACTGCTAGCATGCTAGCATTGGGAATCCAGTGAACTGCTTTCTCCTACGAGAGGCTTCTTGAAAAGTGCAAGGTGAAACCAGGGCTGCTCCCCTGCTTTAAAGAGCAGAGAAACTCACCCTAAATGGTGATATTTCACATAAGTCTGAGGGTCGATCCCTTCAATTTAAGAGGGCGCCTCTTATTTAAATCAGATATCATCACATTATCAACAAGGCAGCTGTATTATTTGCTTAAAGCAGGTGAAAGGTTTTAGCTTTGACTGCACTTTAGTGAGAAACTCACATCCAGATGAGAGGAGCAAATTCAGAAAAATGGAAATATATCTTCCATCTACACCGATTTAAATCTAAATATTTCAAAACAGGTCCAGGCGCCTATTTTAAAGTCAAATGACCTGAATGAATTAGTCTGCACTGACCAATCAATAACCAATCATCCATTTAAACACCGCGCCTCGGAAGACGCCTTTGATGTGGATTGACTGGTGCTCCCTCCCTCAAAGTAGAATAAGATCAGACGAGCCATGTAAAATATTAATAGCCTCCTCTGTCTGTGTAAATAAATTGAGGCAGGAGTGAACTCGACGACCCAATTGGTGACTGCTCTCCCAGCCACAGCTCAGATTGAGGGTGAAGCCGGTGAAGGATGAGGAGGATATGAGGGGTGGAAATATATAGATTGAGTCACAGTGGCTGACGCCCCTGTGCGCAGGCAGCAGGCCCTTACTGGTGTCTGTCTGACAGACCCCCTGCCCATCAAGACACCAGTCAGCCAGAAGGAAAACACACACACACACACAGGTTGATGCTGCTGCAGTTGAAGGCGTTGGTCGATTAAATACGATGCTCAATGGGTTTGTAATTCCATATAAAAGTGATCCCATATAGCTAATCATTTGGCGTGTCTTGCTTCAAAAGAAATAATCTGGGTCATGACTGCGGTCTGGATTTTAAATAAGCGGCAGCATACAGTCATTCCATCGCAGGTCGTAAATCCTTCGACAGCAAATCAATTGTGGACACACAGTGATAACAATTTCTTGATTCCTGCATCATCTTTCCAGAGCAACATGAAAAGGTATTCCATCCTGGGCTGTGACCTACTTTTTTTCCCCTCACAGATTCGACACCCCGGTGTAGCGGTTGAGGGGAGCGAGATGTTGGGTGGGGTCGCAGGCGAGCTGCATTATCCACCGGCTGAATCAGGCAGAAGGGCCGCTGTTTAAAACATCGGCCGAATCTGCGCAACGTTTATCGTTTAAAAAACACGTATTTAGAACAGGTGCCTCGTGATTTCGAGCTTTTTACCTTATTTAAATGTGGTTTTAAGTGGTGAAAATGTGCGTCATCATCCCACGTCATTCTGTAAAATCCTCGCGCCCATCATTCATTTGAGGTAAATCTTTGTTAAAAGACATTTAACACACCGGGTAGACCGGGGCGAAGCCTTCAGGGGAGTTCGGCCGCTCCCTTTCCTCCCTCAGCATCCTATTGTGCCATCCATGTCCCCTCTCCCTCTACATGGTGCCTTCAATTGCCCATTCAATTCCATCCGAAACTCACCGACTGCGATGTTGGCCATTTCTGCGGAGCTGCGGGAGCGTTCGTCTGCGGAGGGCGCGTCTGCTGCGGGGTGCTGCCGGTCAGGGTGAAGGGGCTGCTGCTAAGGCACTGAGTCAGCAGAGACGGGGGCTGCCGGTGAGGATGCTGGTCCCTTATGAGCGGCGGCAAGACGACAGGAAGTGACTTTCAGACTGCACGCCTTTCAAAATAAAACTCACCTCTAGTCATGGTCGTCAGAGTCAATCCCATTTCGTCTATACTGTATATGTATGGGTTTTTTTTTTTTTTTTAATATCTTTACTCTATTTTCTTCTAAGCATCTGCCGCCCGGAGGATGTCTCCGACTTGTTCTCGTTTTTACTGTCATCAATATTATGATTGATATAATCTAATAGCGTCAGTAGGAATGAGAAAAAGTCTGGTCTGGACTACAAACACTGACTAATCTTCCAATGATGTGTGGATCCGAACAGCGTCATAATTCAATCATCTGTTCATTATACCCTTGTCCCTCTTTTTCCCATCAGTTTTTTTCATTGTTAGTTGCTTTACAACCAGACAGATGAAAAAATGGTTTATCCTAAAAAACAATCAAATATTCATTTATTTTTTAATCGCTATATTGAGCTTACGTGCCTATTTGAGAGAGCCTTATTTTATTTCAGAATTGTATTTATTTAACTGTATTGCTGTATTAGTTTTACATTGTTGAATAATGCACCTGGTCTAACTGGTTTGCGGATTTGGATTTCATTTATGAAGCACAGTTCACCAACAAAAAATTGGATTTCAAATCTTCTCTTCTTACTGTATTCAATTGATTAGTCATGCTCTATAATTTTTTAATATCCCATAACTCAAATTGTTTATCAGGAGACCTTTAGCAGATATGACATAAAAATGTGATTAATTTGATTAATTAATTGCAATTTTTTTAATCGACTGACAGCACTAATATATATATATATATATATACATACATACACCCATGTATACGCTCACACAACGCACGGACATAAAATAGGAATTAAGCATTAAAAACAAGGCACCTCTATGTAAAAAATGATGAGCAATAATAACTAAGATGACTGAATAGAACATTGCACGCATGGTTCCGTGTATTGTGCAGAGTGACCACACAGATTCTGTCATCCATGGTTGAGGGGGCGTTGATGGCTCTGGGAGAGGAACTATCTCTGAATCTATTGGTCCTGCTTCTGTAGGACCTATATCGCCGTCCAGAGTGCAGCAGTGTGAACCGAGAGTGACCGGGGTGGAAACAATCCTTCACAGTGTTTTTGGCTCTGTTGAGGTAGCGTGAACTGGCGATGGTGTCCAACGAGGGCAGAGAGCAGCCGGTGATCTTCTGTGCAGTGGTCAACAATCGTCTTTCCTTTGGCAAGATGGTCCCTTACCACACTCCAAAGTGTTTACTGCGGCCTTTTCGGACACTACGCTGCCCCCTGCCCTCTGCCCTGGAGGATTCACAGACAGTGCTCCTAGTTTTTCACTAGAGGGCAGCAAATAATTATAGTGCCATGGGTTCGTAACGGCTAAATAAGTTGTGTACAACTTTGCTTTAGAGCGACCCGGTTTGTGGTGTTATTCTCAAACACAAAGCGCTTCAAATCTCCTCCTTTTTCCTCAGTGAAGTGTCCATGTGAGACGCGTGGTCTCGGGGTTCCCTGAGCTGCATTTAAGCGACAGTGTGCGTCATCATTATGCGTTTCGTGCACGTAAACTCTAAATGCAACACGTGACGCCTCACCACACCTGAGCGGTCGTGTTAATGCGCCTCCCTGGCGGATGCAGAGCAAATAAAGAGACAGTATAGTCCGTGTGCTCGTCGTCTGTTGGTGTTAGCTGGAGCGAGGTGCGTCTCGCTTCATCGGGGCGGCTGGTTGAGAGGAGGAGCTAAGTGCAGATGTTGGTGATGTTTCAGAAGCGGTGGCGCCTCATGTGTGGCTGCTTTGTTCAGCGCAACAGCCGGACTGACTGACTGAGGTATGGCGACCCGTCCTCTCCTATATCACCACTTTAGCTCAGAACTTTTCCCCAGTCACGACGCGTCACGACGGTTGTTTCCATGTGGAGTTAGTCGTTACTCCGCTAGCGAGAGGATGCTTAGCATCATGTGGCTGCTCCTAGCTAACACCGCACTTTTAAGAGGTTTCCAAACTGGTCGACAAAAGATGGTAGTTGGTTAGTTTTTTTAAACTTTTGTTGCTGTGTGTTTCCCCTTGTACTGTGGAAGCACAAACGCGTGCGTCTGCTGGGGAGTAGGCCAGTGCTAACCGGGCTATTTCTCCTCTCAACTTGCTAGTGAGAAACTGCCATATATATGACGTGTGTGCGCCGACTCCACGCGCTGAGACATTTGCGTACGTTTCGGCTTCCTGCCGCTCAGTTATTGAAGGCGGAAGTGTGGTGATGGAGCAAGAAGGTAGACCACCATTCTGCTCTCCCTCCTGCCCTGTGGCAGCCTGACAGGACACCACTATAAAAAGGGGGGCCACCAAACCTCTGAGCTCTGGGGTTCAACCGCCAACTTTTCTTTTTATAGCTACCATGACTCACTATGTGGTTTGTCTTTCGTCAGATTACACTCAAATAGCGAGGGACACTTGATGATTGAGTTGAGTCAGACTTGTATGTTGAGAAAAAGAGTTTCTCATCACATGTCTTACCATTCATTATTCATGTACGGTTTGTAAAGTATAATTCCACAAGTTGCCCTCTGTGACATAAGATTACTGTAATGTGTGATAATTTTGGATCACCATTCTGTTTTCAGGTCATCATTTTATTCATCTTTTATCCTCCATTGTTAAGTCACCCTCGTCCTCTACTTGTTTCTTTACATTTAGTAAAGGTGTCTCCAAGTTGCGAAGAATACATTTTGATCAATCATTGCTCCTGGTTTTCCTTTTTGACAAGGCATGTTGGCGCCACACAAGCTGCATTAAGAGTTTCCCATCAGCATTTTTCAACCTGGAACAGCACCAATGTTTTTGCCACAACCAGTATGTAGTGATAAGGAAAGGTATCACCATTCTTTGCTGTCACTGTATGTGCTCTCAAGGAAGGCAGATCAACCTTTCAGCTGAGAACTGCTGGATGTTTGCAAATTCCCCAGTCACATTAAATGCTCAGTTCGAACTGAAAGTTCGCAGCTTCATCAAACTGAAAGTTCACACTACCAAATAATCACACATTACAGTAACCTTATGTCACCGAGGGCGACCCGTGGAATTATAATTTACAAACTGTACATGAATAATTGCAAGACATGTGATAAGAAATTGTTATTTTTCTCATCATACATGTCTGATTCAACGCAATCATCAAGTGCCCTGTTGAATTCCCGCTATTTGATTGTAATCTGATGAAAGGCAAACCACATAGTGAGTAACGGTAGCTTTAAAAAGAAACATTGGCGGTTGGACCTCTGCATCTGATCATAAAGAGATATGAATGCAACAACTCCTCTGGGATTAATGCTGTGGTTCTGGTGATGGATCCAACACAGGAAAATCTTGTTTTCATGTCATGGTGCAACCAAGTGTGACTTCAATGTGGATGTCGAGAGAGCAGATATCAGCTCTCACCGTCGGGCTGAAGTCAATAGACCTTACCCAAAACATTAAGCTTATTTATTTAGGAACCTGCGCTCATCAGAGAACTTTTACTACCCTTGTTATGACGGTGTTATGTTCAAGGCTAAATGCCATTTGTGGGTGGTTAATGAGTGCAAGCTGCCTGCCCTCACGTGTATGTCGGGGTTAACAGAGCAAAACCTTAGTGTAACTCTAATATCTACAGTGCACATTCTTTTGGTAAATAAGATCAAGTTGAACATCTGACTCGGCTCAAAAGCCGAAATCCGCCGTTCTGCTGTAGAAAAAAAATGGTTCTTTACAGCATCAGAACAGGCATTGTGCTGTTCCCATTCTGCTTATCAGGTCTGTCTCGTTCAATTATTGAACTGTATTGTGTGATAGTTTTATCATAACATCTATTTTTATTTTTTATGATTGCTCAATGACTAATAACTAATCTCAGGCATTTTTTTTGTTTTGTCATGCAGTCTACAAGATACAATCAATTTTTCCATTTATTTACTAATAATTTTACATAATTCCTGACCATTTTCCAAAACATATATTTGTAAATAAAAATGTTTACCCCTATTTGATCTAGTGTTTTGATCCTGATATTCAATGCAATTTGAATTTTCTCTCAAGACTCACCTGTGTGTGTTTTCACTTGATACATTCAAGTTCAGTCGACTGTTTGTAGCTACACCGTGTGCAGACATTGTTTGCATCAACATTTTGGGTCAATAGGCTCCTGGAAAGTGTGAAAGTGCCGCAGGTGTTTTTATTATTTCATGGATTGTATCGCACGAGGAACACGGTTGAGTGCTCATTAAGCAGGTTTCACTGACACAGTGGCATGTGTGATGATGATCTTTATTTCCTCACAGATTCCCTGAGGCGATGGATTCTGCTCTGTATTCACCAATTGTCGCTTGAGCTGCATCCACTTGCGCATCCGCTCGCTCCTGTTTGGCCCTCCCACTTGCCTGTTAGCTCATCGCTTACTCACTCTGGTTCTTGCTGGCACCAGAATCAGTCAGACCTCTGCATCTGCATCTGTCAGCTGCTCCGTGGAGAGACAGAAGATTTATCAGGATGGTAGCCGAGGCAGAGTCGACGTCTAAAGGGGGCGAAGTGAGGTTGAAGCAGGAGATCTCGCTCCTCCACGGGGTCTGTCTCATCGTGGGGAACATGATCGGCTCTGGCATCTTTGTCTCACCAAAGGTATCCGTTTATTCTTGTCCATCTCATTAGTTGCAATATGTCAAATTATTATTAGTTTTATTATTTTCCTTAATTGTGTGATTTGGCTGCGTCATTGCTTCTGCTCAATTTCTCTGCTCCAAAACACAGTGAAAACCAAAAGCGGGAGTGGATCTGAAAAATGCAAAACAATTCAATTAGAATCAGTATTTGGTAGTATATGCTCTACAACTTGATTTGCTTTCTGTTTTTTTTGTGTGTTCAACTTCCTGTGTGCCCCACAAAAAACAAGATTCAATATGAAGAAGAATCCCATCAGACTTCACCGACATGATGTTTTTTCCTGCCTGCGTATTGACTTCATTTTAACCAAGCCGTGCTCGACTAGGACTCAAGCGTCACTGTGGCAAATTGAGCCTTTTAAAAGCACCATGAGGAATGTGACGGAGCATCTTATTAAGCTTGAAATATTCCCTCCGTGTTGCTGAAAGACCAACAAATGATTGTTTTTGTTCATAATTTGATTCTTAAAATAATTACCCATGGAATAAGAGAAAAATCTCAATAATTTTCAATTCGGATGTATGTGAATGCGCTCTATAAAGTAAATTAGTATTGACATTCTCTTTAAGGATGAACGCACACCTACTATCACCTCGTTTCATAGTGTAGTCATGGTGGGAAAACTGATAGTCACGGAAAAAGAAACAGCTTTTATAACTAGAGTAATATTACTGTTGACTTCTGATGGCTTGGTGTTTAGATGTACTGTGATAAATAACTCATTTGTTTTGAAGTTATTTTATTGCGGATGTGAATGAGTAATGACTCTCTCTGCAGGGCGTTCTCATGTACACTGGCTCTTTCGGCTTGTCGCTCATCATCTGGGCTGTCGGAGGAGTTTTCTCAGTCTTCGGGGCTCTGTGCTACGCTGAGCTGGGCACCACCATCCGGAAATCTGGGGCCTCGTACGCGTACATCCTGGAGGCTTTTGGTGGCTTTCTGGCATTTATTCGGTAAGTTTTGACTCATTCAAGTCCTTAGTTTTACTGGGCAAGTTATGTCTTCAAATTCGTCCTGTCTGCAGGCTGTGGACGTCTTTGTTGATCGTGGAGCCCGCATGTCAAGCAGTCATTGCCCTGACCTTCTCCAGCTACCTGATCCAGCCATTTTATCCCACCTGCTTTGCCCCCTATGTAGCCGTGCGCCTCCTCGCTGCAGCCATCATAGGTGAGCGTGGACGTCCTCTGGCTCATGTTCTTGTCTTAAGGCAGGCTTGTTATAATGTTCCTTTGTTTTCTTGCCACGTCTTTGTTTGCGCAAGTCCAATATTTGGTTAGCTATGCTTGTTTTAAAGTTAAAATTCAGACAGAACCTCTCCTTTGACTGTGTATCAGTTCACGAAGACCCTAGGAGTGAAAGTCAAACTGAAAGGTCACACAGATTTTTATTAAATATCTTCTAATTGACCATGTTTGTTTAGACAACAACTTCATTTTCACTGTCACCTCTTACAATGATGGCCATAATAAACTGCTGAAATGCTTTATGGGCCT
The DNA here is from genome assembly GCF_027744825.2 of Synchiropus splendidus. Classification (NCBI taxonomy): domain Eukaryota; kingdom Metazoa; phylum Chordata; class Actinopteri; order Syngnathiformes; family Callionymidae; genus Synchiropus; species Synchiropus splendidus. The sequence goes on from NC_071337.1 coordinate 13,952,207, forward strand.
CAAGTATCAGTGATCAGTGATAGTTCTACAAGCAGGTAATACATTATTACATTGTGAAAATATATGTATCACTGTGGTTGTGGTTGTTGTCCAAGAGGCCATTGGGGTGAATTTTAGCGTCTGAATACAGAGGGAGGCTAGTCGTAATGAACAAGATCCACATCATACGCTGCTGGATGTTTTAATGAGAATGATGGACAGGAATTGAAATGAAATGAAATGAAATGAAATGTCTCAAAAATAAGACATGCATACATTTCAGCCAGATGCATGTTGTTTGCTGCCATGATATCTTCATTTTGAACAGCATTGTAATGGAAACTTCTTCTGGATATTTGTGCGTCTGTCCGACCTGTGCGTTTGAATATCTTTCCTTTGCCTTAATTCCTGAAGAATCTGGATGTGGTGTGGCAGTTTTCTAAAATTTGACACAATTCACTTAACTGGATTGATGACTATTGAAACTATTTATCATTGACTCTTACTTCAGTTCACCCCCTGTTGGTTTAGTTGTTGTTTTACTGAGTAATCTGTTTTTTAATGACAAGTTTTAAAAAGTGTTCTTGTGCCAAAATGCCTACATGTTGTTGTCACAGTTGTATCTCAATCATCATGGAATATAGCTACTAAAGTTACTAAAGAGGTCTGCAAGGATTGCACATTAGTAGCCAACTTAATTATGTTTCATCTGCAGCGAATTTCAGAGGATATGCTTCACCAGTTGGCTCCAGTCCTGTCAGTTCTACTTGCTCTATTACCGAGTCTGATCCAAAAGCTGCGCCAAATATGGAGGCTGGTGTGGTTGCTACTTCCCAGAGGCAGATGGCCAGCACCTGTAACTCCATTCTGAGAAACCGTTTGACTGACTCCCATTCTGAAGAGAAGAGTTTTACTCTACAGTATGACAGAGAGTGACACTCCTTCTGTACACAGTGACAGTCCACAAGCAGCACATACCAGAGCCCATGCTTCACTGTGTAGCCGGAATGTGGAGGAAAAAAGAAACATGGAAGGTGCTGTAGAAGACACAGGGACTAGAGGCGGAGCCTTCAGTGGTGTTCACAGCCCTGCAGTAAACAACATTGATAGCGCCCAGACGTTGTCATTGTTGGAAGAGTATCTCCACTTCATCAGATAAACGGGTGAAGTGTATACAAATTAGATGAGAGAATTTCCTCCCATCCCAAACTTTGCAGCTGACTCTACATACTCTTTTGCCTTCAACAGTTTTTAGGCTACTGCCTTTTTAAACAGTGATGTCCAAATTGAGTATTTCTTCAAAACGCTGAATAGTTCTGTTGAGTTTCTCCATTCAGTTTAGCGTTCTCCAGGTTTGTGCCGGACTCCCTTTTCTGCGCATATTTTGACGATTGCGCATGATGCTTAACTTCTCCTTATCAGGTCTGCTGACTGCTGTGAACTGTATGAAGGTCAAGTGGGGGGCCATTCTTCAGGTTGTCTCGACCGTGGCTAAAGTACTCGCCCTCATCGTCATCATCATCGCTGGCCTGGTTAAGTTGGGACAAGGTAGAGGTTTTCCCACTTCTACTGTGTCTGCAGTTCCACGATCCTGTCTATATATTTCACTCAAATATAAGTAAATCCATACAGCTGCAAAGCTTTTTCCCCCAAAATGAAAATGTGTTTGACCTTGCTGCGGAACATTCCTCGACACAGTTTTTCAGTTTAGCTAATGTTCTCTGCCTGGCTGGATTGACTCTCAGATACAATCTTTCTTCTCTTAGTTGTCTAAGACTTGTGATGCCATGAATCGTGATCTGTGTACACTGTGTACACCTACCTTGGCTTACCTTTTAGCAAACTATAATTTTATCCATCCAGTGCTTCCTAGTTATTATGATGCAATACTGTGTCTTGGTAACTTTTTTTTTTCTTTTTTTTTTGTCCACTCGCCATTCTCCCTCTTCTCAGTAACGCTAGAATCTCTTCTCTTCTCTGAACTGCACTTCCTGTCAATACGTGATTATGTCGGCTTTTTTGTTTTCCCGAGTGGCATGAAAATGCGGCGCATTTTGAAGCCCTGCTTCCCACCACCTGTCTCTTTGTCAGCACCAGCACCTCAGCTTCCTCCACCACAATTTTCTGTCATTTTACACTCTCTAATTTACACGTCATTGATTTCATTCAACATCACGCTTTTTTCATCTTCAAACCTTTGCGGTATTTGCCTTATCGCCTATGAGAGTAGCGATAACTGTCTGATGGTTCCTCCTTTCATCTATGTTTATGGTTTCATTGGTCAGGTTTTATCACTCTGTCGGTTTGTTCCTAACGGTGACTGGACTTTTCAGGATCAAATGACTTCTGAGTGATTGAGAAAAGATTATTCAGTCACATAAATTGTGTGTAATAAGTGAGTCTGTTTCCTTCTGGGAAATCTTATCTCTCCATATGTGATAAGCAGCGGTCATTCTGGGTAGTAGTAATTCGGCATTTAAAATACTTCATGTAATGACCAACCATGCAAAATAAACATTGTAAAAAACATGGTAGTAATAATGATAATAATGTTATGAATCGATAATAGATGGATTGTGACAGTGCAACATAACTGGACTTGGATTCTGTGTCATAAATGAAAGTCAATTTTGTGCTCTGCAGGTGTGGATCAGAACTTCGAAGACTCCTTTCGTGACTCCAAGCTGAACCCTGGTGACATGGCCTTGGCCCTGTACTCGGCCCTCTACTCCTACTCGGGGTGGGACACGCTGAACTTCATCACTGAGGAGATAAAGAACCCGGAGAGGTGAAGCGAACTGTTACATTTTAAGATTAGTTACTGAGCTTGCTAGAATTGTAAGTTTTGAATGAACATTTCTGTTGGATTGAACCATAGCTGAAACTTTCGGACCTGTGAAGATTTTGCTCTGCTCTTTCCTCATCCCAGAAATCTGCCTCTGTCCATTGCCATTTCCATGCCCATTGTCACGGTGATTTACATCCTCACCAACGTGGCCTACTATGTTGTCATGGATGTGGACCAGGTTCTCAGCAGTGAAGCTGTGGCTGTGGTGAGTGACTATAACAGCAGGGTCGTATCTTCATGAAGCAACCGGCAGCCTGCGTGCTAATGTATAAAGTGAATTAGCCCAGCATGAGATCAAATTGGGAACATCTGCTGGGCTGAGCAGGAGCCGCGCTCGCTGGTTCCTCCTTCCTGTCACTGTGGACTTCGGTCTGGCTGGCAGCCACCGCCACAAGCGTCCAGCGCCCTGCTCTGTTCAGTGGATGACTGACTGCGCGAGCCGGAGCGATGACAGGAATCTCATTCAGCTAAAGTGGTTAGTGGCGCTCACAAGAGCCCTGGGAAGTTCATTATGTGATGAGCGATGTCGGTAGTGAGATTTGTGCCTGTTTGACAATGATATTTACGAATCTTTGTTCAAATATTGAATTGAAGTCGGGGGATGAGACATTAATAATGAGGCTGTTATTGACCCAGAGTCCTGTTTGCGCAGACGTTTGCTGATAAAGTTCTGGGCTGGGCTCGCTGGTTGATCCCTCTGTCCGTGGCCATTTCCTGCTACGGTGGTCTCAACTCCTCCATCATTGCTGCGTCCAGGTCAGTGACTTTAAACTCAGCGGAATGATGACCAATCGCATGAATCCGTCTAAGAAATGATGCGTGTCGTCGGTAGGTTGTTTTTCGTTGGCTCTCGGGAAGGACACCTCCCCAATGTCCTGTGCATGATCCACATCAAGTGCTTCACGCCCATTCCTGCTCTGCTTTTTAACGTGGGTATTTTACCTTGGCTGAGTTGGTGGTGTGTTTGCTTTGTCTTTATACGTGTTGTGTTGCTTGCAGGGACTGATGTCGCTGATCTACCTCTCTGTGCCAGACGTTTTCCAACTGATCAACTATTTCAGTTTTAACTACTGGCTGTTCATCGGAATGTCAATCGCCAGCCTCATTTACCTTCGCTTCGCCGCTCCGGATCTGCACCGACCGGTCAAGGTATCTCAGCCTGAAGTCGACACAAGTGCTTGATGATCCTTTTGTTTTTATTGTGACTGGACTTTGTTGTGTTCATGGTATATGTCAAGCTTATAACGCCGCTGGTACGACCCTGTGAATTTAGATCATAGGTGAGCTGTTTATTTTCACATTAGAAACTAACTGTTGTGAGGGGCCATCATCAAAAGAAAGGCAGCGATGAATACAGAAAATGTGGAAAAAATATCCAAAATACATACATACATACAGTAACAAGGACAAAATGAACCTAAAAAGATTGTAAAAGGTGTAAGTGAGGATATTAATAATTATATATATAATAATAATATAAACCTTTTATTTGAATATAAATCAACATGACTATGGACCAGACGTTCCAGATGAAAAGGAAATTCATTTCAAAATATATTTTCAGTATTCCTTCAATGTATTTTGAGGAACAAGAAATACACACAAAAATGGCCAATGAAAAGAAGGAGAAAAGTGTCAGGTGTGATGTGTGAAAAGGGTGTCAGCAAGGATGAAAGTGTACAAAACGGTGGTCAGGCCAGCAATGTTGTATGGTTTGGAAACAGTGGCACTGAGGAAAAGACAGGAGGCAGAGCTGGAGGTAGCAGAGATGAAGGTGCTGAGGTTCTCTCTGGGAGTGAGCAGGATGGATAGGATCAGGAAGCAATATATCAGAGGGGCAGCACATGTCAGGTGTTTAGGAGACAAAGTCAGAGAGGCTAGATGGAGATGGTTTGGACCTGTACAGAGGAGAGAGAGACAGTACATTGGTAGGAAGATGTTGAGGTTGGAACTGCCAGGCAGAAGGTGGAGAGGAAGGCCAGAGAGGAGATTTATGGCAGTGGTGAAGGAGGACATGAGGTTTGTAGGTTTGAGAGAAGAGGAAGCAGAGGACAGGCCAAAAAAAAAAGCCAAAAGGAAAAGACCATGTTATGTTAGTCTTAAGTTAGTCCGATGTCAAAAGGACCTCGGAAATACAGGCATCGGGCCGCATATGGCCCCCGGGACGCACTTTGCCTAGGTCTGATCTAGATACAGAAGTGGTCGAGTCTTTAAAGACGGGCATGGTTCTCTGTTTATTCCATACACTGTGTTTACACACCAACATAACGTGACCTTTTCACTGCTAGTGTGTGGTAACTCATAACACTATGTACAAGAATTCTTGGTTGCATACTTTCTCAAACGGACCACTCTAACCTGTCCCCCCCTTCTCCCTCCCCCACAGCTGTCCCTCTTCTTCCCCATCGTCTACTGCTTATGCAGCATCTTCCTGGTGGTTGTTCCTCTCTACAGCGACACCATCAACTCGCTGGTGGGCATCGGCGTGGCCCTGTCTGGAGTTCCTGTCTACTATATCTGCATCCACCTCCCCCCGAGCTCCAGGCCTGCCATCCTCAGAAGAATCCTCAGTAAGTCACTGGAGATTGGTTTAACAGGGGACTAAACTCGTGTTTGGTTTTCTTAACCCTTGATCAAACAACTGAAGTGGCGTCGTAAGGTTGTTTGTTTTGACTGAGCGACCAAAGTAAACAACACTAGTCCCCATGTAGCTAAAGAAACAAGGAATCTGAATGTGTACTAGCTGCCAGCTCAAGTTACGCAAACCCTCCCTGGGGTGCGTCTTCTGTCCTGAGTTTGTAAGCAATTAAGAAAAAGAAACTCGCCCGCGAGTCCCATGGAAATTTGTCTAGCTACATCATCCCCAAGACGTGTCAAAATAGATTGGGAAGAAGAAAAAGTACTGGGACACAAACGCTGACAGCATTTAAGTGTATGACTTAATACTTCCTTAACAATACAGGGTGCATTTTGTCCTTTTTGGTCCATTTTTTTCTTCAAATCCTAACTTTTTTTTTTTTTTTAACAATTTCAAATTTCATAAATGACTCCTATTAATAATGTCTGCCAAATCTTACGTTGACTCAAATGAAAACTTTTGGCTGTTTTTCTTAGCAGTTTTTGTCTGTTGCAGATACCATCTCTATCTACACTCAGAAACTGTGCCTGTGCTGCGTGGCCTCGCCTGATATCGACCTGGACAACATCGACCCGGACAAGCTGGAGTGAAGTCACTGCAGTCCAAAAGCCGCTGGCTGTAGGGAAGTAAAACTATGCAGGATTTCAGGTGGAAGAATGGAAAGCTGAACGTTCCCCTCATACAACCCCTTCAGAAACACACAAGCAGCGTCACCTGCCTCGGAGCGACACACTGTTTTCTTAATAGGTTCACTAGATGCTAAGTTCATTTATAGAGGTTGTTCTGTCACATGTGAAGGAGTCAGTGGGATTTACTTGTGTGAATCAGAGATGCTCTGACCTTCATTACCCGTACAGGGCTTGTTTTTCCTCTGAATGTGCAGGTGGAACAAGCCTCGTGGCTGCCTCACACTATCTCTGTTCACACCAGCTGTTTACAAGCCAGAATGCCACCAGAAGTGTTTGGTTTTATTTTGAAAGTGTCATGTTGGCTCATAGATTTATTTATATATATTAGGGTGTTACAGATATGACCAATCATCAGCAAACTTTAGCGATATAATTTTACTGTTTTTCACGGTTTGATCTGACGTTTCCTCCTGGTTGCTCCTATCTGGCGCCCTCCACTGGTAGAATGAGGTCATCACCGTCTGACTTGCACGCACACCGGTGAGAGTGACGTAACTAAATGTAGTTCTTACTGTTGTGACTTAGCAGTTGTAAAAGCTGTAGAATGTGGTCTATACATTTGCAAACCTCAGGACTAAGTACTTCTGCGTGAAGCGAAGAATATCGTCGGTGATGACTATCTATGATATATTGGCTGAATTCTTCATGTACCGTAATTATATCAAAGTTACCGGGGTTATTTATGTTGACACGTTTTGTACAAAATTCTCAACAATATTTGGACACCTGTGGTCCACGTGAAGGTAGCCGTGTTGGCCACTTGTTTTAGAATATTTCTAGTCTTGTGTTCTTGTGTGGATATTTAATGTACTGTTGCCTTCTGGATCTTAAAATGTATCACTTCACCAAAGTCTCAGCCAGAGTGAAAGTGTGTTTGTGTGTAGTGGGGAATTTGGCTTCTAAGTGTGTAGATGTGTGAGCTACTTATACAGTATATTTTTTTATATCTTTCACCCAGCATAGTTGTGAGTAATTCTGAAATGTATGTGCCTTCTGTAGACGTAACCAGCTGAGTCCGTCTCTCGCTGAGCATCCAGTAGTCTGTGTGACCACGCCTTATTGAGATTCATGTCACGTGCAGCCAAATGAAGCACATTTATACTTCCATGTTATTTGTATCAGGCCAATGATGTCTCGAAACTGTGGTGTGGGAAAGTGTGTCCAACGTTGGTACTGGGGCCGGTGAAGATGGAAGAAAGGTATTTGGGGCCGGGTGTGCGTGTGGGTCTGTCTGACCAGTTGAGCCATTTTCGTTGCCACTTTAGTGAGTGAAAGTCGCAGTCATTTGTGTATCGCTGCCTTTTTAGATGATTATTATTGATGTTTTATCGTAACAAATGACTGCAAATTTTTTGTTTTGTTTAGGTGGTCAGAGTGGTTTTCCTGACACATTCGGAGTAACCTTCACTGCACTGCACAGTGTTTTACTTTATTACAGCTCACAGTTAAGAAGCTTGACAGCCCTCTCTTTTCCTCCTCTTCACTGGTCCTAATGTACCGCTGTGGAACTTTCATATCGTAAGCTAGCTTTACAAATGTTGCAGTCAATGGTCGTCTTCTTTGGGTCAACACGTGTGTTTCTGGAGTCGGGTAGTGTGTGTGTGTGCAATTTGCCATTTTATTTATTGTACTTTAAACGGAAAAAGGCACGAGGCCCTCTATATTCAGAAACCTCTTCTGGCTGTTTTGTGTGTCCACATTTGAATAAAGTGATGGTTTTCTACAAATCTATGACTCTGTCTTCCTCCTTCACCTCCACAGGAAGGGAACACTGTTATTTAGGGAGCTCCAAAGGTACTTTTTGGTCCCCCCCGATGTTCACAATGAACCATAGCCTGTGAGATGTTTCCTCCTGTGTACGAACAGGAATATCCGCTCATGTTGTAGTCTGTTCCTGTTGTCTCTGCACCTTTCAGTTCGCTGACGTAACCCGCTCCAGCCCCAACCTGAGACGTCCAGCACTGCCTCCCACTGGACCCCTGACGCTGAAGCATCACATTTCACCTGGGTGTGACGCCGACCAGGGCTTCTTCCTCTGCTGTGTCCCTCCTCGGACTCGGAGAGAAGGTTTCCTCTGACTCATGCATAAAAGATAAAGCTGTGCAGGGGAAGTGGAGTCCCGACAGCAACGGACCCCATCAGAAGCTGTGTGCATGGTGGGTTTTTAAAAAGCCAGAAGATGGTCTGTGGGTGATCTGGAGACTGTCCAGATGGATAAAGGAGCGGCTGTGGTCCTCTCTCCTGGCTGACTTGTCGCACGCTGGAGCTTGTTTGGCAACATGGAGATTCCTCGCCGCCTGAATTGGATCCGACAACGACCCTGGAGGCCTCATGTCAGCCGGCGCCAGTTCAACCGTGAGTAGTTCTGATGTACTCCTCACAGCTGGGCTCCTCATGGACTCATCGGGGCACGTGTCACCCCAAGATTTATGAGCGTACACACGCACTGGTGTGTATTTCAAGGTAGCAATCTCCCTTATTCAGATTGTCGCTATTGTTACTAGAGTTGGTCATTTATCTTCTTAGTCTTGACCTTCTTTCACCGCTAGTCTCCTCAGCATGAATAATTTGTGTTAATGGATCAACATTATTCATGACAATTTAACACTGAACCCTCCGATCATGTTTGTGCATTAAGTCATTGACTGAAGCCAACAGCACAGTATATGTTAATGGAGCAGTAAGTGGGATCCACGCAAGCATCTCTGGAGAAACTCTGCTGACAAGTATTTGTTTAGAGCGCCGATCATGCAACTCCGGGTCTGAATTATTGAAGAATCCAAGCAGTTCTTTTTCTGGCCAGCAGGGGGCTCTAGCATTGAGGTGCTCTCTCTCTGTATATAAGGGCGGTAGAGAATGAGAGAATTTCGGATTCACAGATTTGAATTGTTGGTATCTGCACAGATTATAAAAAAATAATCGACGTCACTCCATAAGAAAGAAGAGTGAAATGGCACCTTAACACACCTAATATTTGAAATAACTTTGGAGAATAATGTGAGTTTAGATTACAACGTGATTGTCTCGAGAGGAACAAACGCGAGTCGTTGCAAATTGATCGGATGGAACGATTTTGTCTGTTGCAATATGAGTTGTCACCTGCAGGGGGAGTCCTCAGATTATTATATCAGAATCAGAATAGAATTTATTGCCATGGTCAGTGGTGGTCCCGCCAACTAGGAAAGTGCTTCGAAGTAAAGTGCTGTTAATAAATAAAAATAACCCACAAACAAAAATAAATGACAGCCTCTTCTGTCATAAGCGAGACAGAAAACTGGAGTACCCCGAGAACGGCTCTTCATCCGGGCTCAGCTGTTAGTGTCAGATGGGAAACGTGATGAAAAGAGCCTGGAAATGTAATGTATGACTCCGAAAGTGATTTGATTGGTTGAGAACATCATCGAGTTGTGTTGGTGGTTCTTCAAGGTTCGGCGACATTGGAAAACACTTGGGCAGATTGAGTTGTGTGCCCGTCGTTGCCCCCTCCCTTCCCCTCACCTCTGCCCTCCTTGCATTTGCCTTATTGCTTTTCCTCTCCACGCTTCCCTCGGCCTAGTTTCTCCCCTCTTCCTCAGCCTTTGGCTCCCGATGGAGAACCTTGATTCCTCTGAAAAGCCTCCTACTCCATGGCAACGCGCCTCTTCTCCACCATAGTCAGTAGAAGCAGGGGGCGTGTTTGGATGTTCAGCTGCATCAGATGAAGATCACTCATCGCTCCTGACTCTGTTCCTCCTGACAGTGAAGCCTTGCATGTGATTTTTGTCAAAGGTTTTTCTCCAATTTTCCCAGTGAAAGTTCACAAAACCTCTTTCTTAAACACAAGCTGCTGTGTGGACTGTAAAGAGGCAGCTTCTCTCTGGCGTAAAATGGTATCAGGAGTGGGATTGCTATGTGTTTGGTGAAACTGGAAGAGACGGTGATGCACAGATGGCTTGCTGTGAAGGGCGACTGATTGATTAGAGCACAGGAGGGTGAGATCAAGACAAGGTCAAGGCGTGTCTAGGTCCTACTGATTCATTACCAAAATGATTCATGACATTTGAGGCATTATGGCGGCAAGCTTGGAAAAAATGTTTTCATTTCTAATGTGATAAAAAGGTTCCAGAACAAACACTCAAAGCTGACTTGGCAGAGCCAGACAGAGTTCTCCTTCTCCTCTTTTCTTCATGATGGGAATAAGGTGTGTTCGAGTGCAGACATACAATATGAACTGGCACGAAGGTGATATGTTCTCAAAACACAAAACTTGATTGGCTGAATTTGAACCAATGAAAAAGGCCAATTCCAGCTTAAACAAGCTGAGGCCGAGTCGACAGTAAGTGTAGTCAAAACTGAGACAAGACCTTGAATATGTGGCCAAGAGACGCAGGGTGGTCTTCAGTGTTAGGCAAGAGAAACCAGTCTGTTTGTAACGTCAGCAACGATTAGTTGACCTCATCGATTACGTCGACAACAAAAATTCGTCGACGTCAAAGTCTGTGTTGATGTGTTGGTGATGTTGCTGTTGGTGTAAACTCACACGCTCCGCAGGATGGGCATCGAGAACTGGTTGTTATTCAGAAGCAGTGAGAAAATACCACATTCTCTGGAATCATTAAGATATGTTCATTTCTGATCCTTTATTTGGTTCCTGACTGAGGTCTGGCTCCAACTGTCTGCCATCGCTGCGCGCCCCAGGCTCTGCGTCACCACCTCCTAGAGTGGTTTGTTTTTTTCACAGTGATGTAGTGAAGTGTCTTCAGTGTCTCTTCTCCTCCTAATAATAACCAGAACTGAACTATAAGAATAATAAATAAGACCTTTTGATGTGGATGTTGATCAGATATTTTGAATGGGATACATATGTGTACAGTGATGATTTTAAACTCTTCTGAAGGACCGATAAAGACCTCAGTTTTAACTGGAGCTCTCTGTCAACCGTTTCATGCTTCATGCTTCACAGGGTAAATACATGTTCCTGGATTATGTGTCATTATTTTAATATACTTGTGTAATAATGTATGGTGTCTGAGTATCATGGTGAGATGATTTAAGCAACTTTAGGTTAAACATGTCTTCTCTATGAAGCATGTGGCATCAGCTCTTCTCCGTGGGGGATGTCACTCTGTAGAATTAAAAGGCAGACGATCGAGATTGTTCAATTCAGTTGATGGTTTGGTTGTGGCCTTGAGGTGAGGTGGGAGTAAAGCAGGTCCCCTCCTTATTCATGAAGTGAAATGTCTGTAAATACACCCAAAAGATTGAGGCACCTCATCGCATGAGCGAGCAGTGTTTGGATTTCACTGAACTTCACATGCAGTTATCTTATTATTATGCTGAGTATTGGTAAATCTAACATTTAAATTGAGTTGTGTTCCAGTGTGACAAACATCCTGCATATTTGCTTTCATCTTTAGATCTTTAGAAAATCATAGTGAATATCAGAATGAATATCATGATCCAGGCCTGACATAAGACACTTTCTTTTAGTTGAAGATGACAAAGCTGAATTTAGGTACAAAAAAAAAAAAAAAAAAAAAAAGAAAATCAGGTTTATATGCACGTCATGGTTACCCACCACTCAACTGAGTCACCGAATCAGCTGCCAACTGGCGGCAGGAGAGCATTGAGTCTCGCCTGGACTCATGGCAAGGCGAGCTCATGGGCACTTGGACGGGCTTTTCTGTGTTCTTTGTGCGCTCCTGGGAATCAGAGTGTCCAGGATGTGGCTGTTTTTTCCAGCGTCCCTTCCCCTCAGAAGGACGCCAGGCTAAGATAATGGTCCACGTCGTCTTGCGTGCCAGAGGGTGAGATGCTCAGTGGTGCCCACGCTGAGGAGCCGCCACATTCACATGCTGATGAACCGGAAAGAGAGAGTGGATTTGACTGCAGGGCAGGAGCCGCCACACTGCTGAAATGCTGGAGAGACTCTGGATGCTTACAGAGAGAAGTTCACACAAACTATAAGGGCATGAGTCGCAGTTGACTGAGTGGATTTGTTACATTTAAAATAATCATAATAATAACGAGAGCCATCACCCTCATGACTGAAACTATAGGCCTGTCTTTGCCTTCATTCTGGACTCTTTCCTTGATATTTCATCATGAAGAACAGATGTTTAGTAAAAGTGTTTTTTTTGCTTCAATGAGTTGTCACCTCGCTCTGCTTCTCCCAGTTTCTGAAAACATCTGGGTGTAACCGTCACGTTGGTTTCTGTCCTCAAGTCAACCCATCTCTGTGCGCTCTCTCCAAGCCACAACTCGATTTACCCGCCGTTACCCAACCTCTCCTTCCTGGTCACCACCCAACTTCTCTGAAACGTCAGTTGCAACAACCTTCCATGGGTCACCTCCTCCTGCCACTCTCCCAGCGTGTGAGAGTCAGATTGGATTGCATGAGCTTTTGAAAGTTCACTTCCCCAATTTTGTGGCCAGCAGGTGTTGTAAGATGCAGGGGTGGCGTGGGAGAGGAAACTGTGGTCTGCCCTCAGCTCGCCTCCAAGCTGCCACGCCCGTCGATGGGTTCATCCGAAACCTAGAGTTGAGGTCACTGTTCCATGCTTTGCACACTTCAGCCATTTTTCTTGTCCTTAAACCAATCATATCACATTGTTCTTTTCCACTTGCCAAGGCCAGTCAGCCTCCTCCACCCATCTTCATCATCCTCCCTAGTCACATCTGTCCTCTTTATGTCCTCCTTTGCCACATCCATGAACCTCATTGGTTGTCTTCCTCTTCTCTTTTGGCTCGGTTCTCGAATCTCCTACATGTCCACTGTCTCTCCTTGTGTCTGAATCATCTGAGTGTGGCCTCCTACCTTGTGTCTGTGTGTCTTGTTTCTGATAAGGCTTCTGTACCACAGTTTACCATCATGTCCAGTGTTGCAGGATTCTGATGTTTTCCTTTCTGTGAACTGGGCAACATGTCATTTCCTGTTGAGACCCTGCTCCACCGGTCCTTTTGCTTCTCATTAACACCTCCACCACTCTTCCTTACTGTCACCACAGATCACTACATCGTCAGCAAACATCTAAGTCCATGGAGACTCCTGCTTAACCCAACCCATCCTCACTCCCAAGGGATAATATATTGACATTGGGAAAGTGTACTTTTGCGACCTATACTGAAGTAAAATGAAGCCTTTTAATGTAAAATGAATGGAGCAAGAATGGGTTGAGAGCTGATCCCTGATGGACTCCTACTCTCTCCTTGAGTCCCTCCGTCACTCCTATCCGAACCTACATCATTTAAGTTGAAACATTTAAGTTTGTAAAGAGTTTCAAATGTTTTATTTGCATTACATTATTTGCATTGCAAATGCAAGTGGAAAAGTGGTGCCTTGCTACAGTAGTGATAAAGTTCAAAGGTTCAAAGTGGACCTGCTCGGTGTCCTATAAAGAGTCACATTGCAGGTGTATAGGTGCAGGAAAAATGTTGTATTTTCTCAGCTTATCAAATTTGGTGTTTTTCCAATGATAATATTACCAGCATGTGCACCATGTGAGAAGTCATAAGTTCATGGGTAAAAATGTTTCATGCTTCTCCTCAGGCAGCTTCAGGTGAACCAGCAGCAGCAGCGCCGTGTCTGTGGTACCAGCCTGCACAGCCGGTCGCCAGCCGCTGTCATGCTGCTATTGTCCCTCGTCCTCTGTGAACTCTGAGGGAGAGAGGGACGAAGTAAGTGAGCCACAGAAAGAGATCTGATTGTTGATGAGAGGGAAACAAATCACAATCGTGGCAGGAAGTGAGCAGGACTATAAAGCAGGAGCTGATGGCAGGAGCTGAAAGAGTCTTGTTGGATTACCACCATGGAGCGCAGATATCGAACCTGCAGCCACATTAAGATGAAGCGATGCAGATACTATTACAGTAGGTGTTGAGTTATTTGGTTTTTATCCTCGCACATAACCTTCATGTTTCTCTTTTGCAAAGGACATGTCCTACTAACCAACCAGGCTTTTTTTTTGGTAAAGTACTGGCTCATAGACAAATGTACTGGTGACAACAACTACAGATGGAATTTCCTTTCATGCTTCACCACAGTGGCAGAAGAGCCGAAAAAAAGGGTCACTCTGCCTGTGGTGTTACATCAGTTGATGAGGAATCCACAGGCTCCACAGACAGAAGACACACATCCAACTATTTGAAAAAGTTAGACACAAGTGTTGTTCAGTAAGACTCGGTTTATTTAAAATGTCCCGTGTATCCAAATGTGTTTTTGTTTGTCATTTGTCTTTAGTAGTAGATTCAGTCCAAGAGCACCTTCTTTTGTTTCAGCAGAACTTTCGAGGTTTTCTCCACTGGACCAAAAGCCAAAGGGTTTGTCTGATAAGAATCAGCACAGATGGAGGAAAATAACAAATTATATATATATATATATATATATATATATATATATCTCACCCGTGCACCACAGATGAGTAGCAGCATAGCGAATTGGATTAACCATGCAATGCCCTCATTATGGTTGCTGGGGTAACCAGGCGCCCCCTTCACAACCATCCACTTCGTCATCCTTCTTTGAGTTGGAGAAAAGAGGCTGAGAGGGGGAAACGCAGGGATGTGGGAAACCGATCCAGATTTCTTTTGTCACATGACTCCTCCAGGAGAAGTTTGACACGTTGAAGTCTCAGCGTGTGGTGAAATATCGCTGCAACTTCCTGAAACTGGTCGTCCTCTGACTTTGAAATTCTCCTGGATTTTGTGAATTCGCCTTTTAGTGGAGCAGCCGAGGAGCTGGCTTTTCTTCATTCGAGCTTTATAGAGCTGGTTATATTCATCACAGGCCGTAGCTGCTTCTAGCAGGGGTGGGATTGTTCTTTCTAGTTTCCCTGAGGAAGAATGTGTCAGTACTTCATGGATCACATTGTTACAGATGTTCAGTTTCAGGGTACGTTCGCCTCTGTAGTCAGAACATATAAATTCACTCAATGATGTTACTTTGAAACCATACTTCTGAAGTATAACTACTTAATAGACTATAACTATATATATAACTATATAACTATATATATATATGCACACACCACAGGTTTAGGTTTTGCAGACCAAGTAGTGCGACAAAACTTAAACTAGTCAAACCACACAAAAACCAATTTGGCCATTTGTTCATTCATGTTCATTCCCCAACCTGAAACTTTGAGTTTGTTGAGATCCTTACGTGGAGACGGCGTGGTGGTGCACAAGCTGTCAATCACAAACTCGCACTCTTCTCTTTATCAGGGCTTAACTTGTGTCGTTGCTATTGAGTCGAAGGGTCATTTTCCCACATGAGGTCACTGAGAAAAATAAAAAATGCTGTTGTTGCAGTTGTGAGCTAGCTTGTGGATTTCATAGTGTTGCGGACTTCATAGTTTTTTCTAAATTTAAGATGACTTGTTGTCCAGTCTTAGTGGAAAATCCTTAAATATGGATTTGAGAAGCCACACATTTTGACAACGAAGGGTTACGTTTAGGTTGGGGCGTGCCGAACCCGATCTATACAGTCAAAGTGAGGAGTTATTTACAACACTGAAGGCAATCTTTCTCCAGATGTTTTTAGATTGACAGGCAAAATGAACAGTTTTGGTTTATTTCTATAGACATGGACTGCCAAGGAAAAGCAGTTGAATGTGAGGACCTGAAAAATTTGATAGGAGGAAAGTTGGTTGTTTAGCAATTCCTCCTGTGGGTCGATGCAGACAAGAGTCGCTCGTACCGTTGACCACGTTTAACTGCACCTGAAGTCCGTTTCTCAGATGCAACACACATATGAATGGCTTGCTGGCTTCCAAAATAACTTCATACAAATAGTTCCTTGAACGACATGGTGTGGATACAGAAGGTTCCATACTTGCGTGTCCGAAAGTCATCAATCCACTATCTACAAACAACTAGAAGGAAACATAATACCACAGGTGACATCAGTGACTTTTAAATGATTATTTTCTCTCTCATTTCCAAAGACAACAACAGGACCTCAAGTTTAGCAGCTCAACGCTCCCTGTAATTTCCGAACGCTTGACAATTAGCTCAGCTGCTAATATCTGATCCATCCAAGGCCACGCCAGCGGGCGGAGCACTGATGGAGCATTGTTGGGACCAGAAAAGAAACACGTAGGAGGCTGAAGCTGCTCATTCATCCCCTGGGACACTCATCATCTGGCCTGATTCAGACGCCAGCGAGCTCCATTGTGCGTCTCTATTCAAACATTGCCATTGTACCGAGCGCCTCGGATCCTGCCACTCTCTTCTATATGGGGAAACAACTGTGTGTGTGTGTTGCACTGATCCTGCTGTTGGTTTCTTCTGATTTCTACGGCTGTTGTTGGTTTAGTATTATCATAAAGATTTGTGTCTGCATACAAAAGCCTGCAGTGGCTTCCCTGGAGCGACTTTTCTTACCGACACTACAATCTTCTCATTCTTTAAGTTGTAATGGACAGATACAGTCTCACCTGTTATGTGTTTTCCCCATTTATTCAAGGTTACATAACAGGGTTCTCAGCTGTAAAAGAGTGGAATGTTCTGACCAGGTTGCAAATAAAAGCCTGCGAAGAGTTCAAGTGGGGAAGGATGGAGGGTGAGCAGCTTCACTCATGTGTTGTGGTGAAGAAAGAGCTGAGGCCCAAGACTTCACCAGCTTCTCTTCTCACCTGGGAGCTTTGTGTCATGACAAAAATGTCACATTCCTCCATGGCATGTCTGGACTCAGTGAGAGGCATGATCATCATGGTGGGGCTCAGAGTCAAACCTCTGCGCCCCCATATTTACAGATGCAGGGATGGACCTGTATGGCGAGCCGGAGGGCAGAGAAGTGAGGGGCTCTTTTGTAGCACTGCTGAATCTGCTCTTCGCTACCTGGAGAGTCGAAAATATTTAAACATGTTTTCATTGGTCACACAATAAACCTCAACCTTGAATTAATAAAGGCAAGGCTTCACAAGAGCTCAGCCTTGAGAGATGTGACATAACAGGAGCACATGACAGGATGTTGACATTGCTCAGGTCGGTTGACATTTGATTCAACATGAACTGTTTTTTCAGGATTCAGCGGCAGGATTCCTTCAGTGACTTGCCTTTAGATGGCGTGAGACCCGTTCCTTTAGCGTGATCGACAAGTTGAAACAGCAAGCATACATTTGAGGAGCATATTATTATTGTTATTGTTCTTCTTATTGTTGTTATTTTTCTCTTATGTACATACAAATACATACATTAAATATTGACATAAGAAAAACTTTTTAAGCTCCTACACTCCTATCTTAAGGATCTCAACACATCTCATATGCCGGCGGCTGTTTACCTTTGAAACCATTATTTCCCAACACAGTGTGTCAGACCAGAGGGAAGGCTCCAGCAGAAGCAGAATATTTTTGTCGTATCTAAAGCAGGTCTGCGTTAAGTATCTGAAAGTCTGGACAAGCCTGGGTGAAAATGAATGTGTCTGCATCCCCTTGGGCAGTGGCCACAGAGGGAGCCATCGTGATAATGATTTGAGGCCACGTTTCTATTTTGGTGGGTTTGGACTCGTGTTGTGGAAGACGGGTGGAAGTCTGCCGTGTCTTGAGCGGCTGTTTGGTTTCTAGACAGAATAAATTAAAGATCAAAAGGAGTGTTTGGAGTATTACAGAAATGGGGATGACTTGCATTTCAGACACTCGTAGAGGGCCGTCGGGGGGGGGGTTTGTGGTGAAACTCACAAAGTTGGAAAAGTTGATCTGAATTCCTTTTGGGGAGACATCACTGTCAAAGGGTTTGCAGACGGTCCTCCCTGGATAGTAGTGTCTGAATTAGGGATTCAGAATATGTTACTGGATCCTGAACTACCTGAAGAACTGCCCGTCCTGCCTCGAGAAGGAATTCATCAAAGATAACCCTCTACTCTTAGTGCCAAACGCTTCAGGCGTATTTACTATGTCTGTGTTTCTAGAGGCATTGGAAATGTGGTTCTGAGGCAAGTGGATGTTGGTTTATCTGTTAATGAAATGTTATGATCCATGTTCAGGATATGTTTACACCGAGGATGTAACGTCTCTCCTAGTAGATCAATGTATGGATTAATATTCCTTTGATGTAACTACATTGATCTGTGCTCGGCAGGTTGGCCTTGTGAACAGCATATATATATATATATATATATATATATATATATATATATATATATATATATATATATATACACACACACACACACACAACACAGCATGGTGGATGGTGCCGTGAGAGCAATAGCACGGTGTTTGCACATTTTGGCTCTTCATGAATGGGATGTTCTAAATAGGTAGTGGTGTGTTGGATTTGAAAAGGTGGTGTAAAACAACAAATCTCTCCAACCGACTGATTCCCTTACCAGAGCGGACTCTAGGAAACTTCACATTCACTAGTCCAGTATAAAGGCCATTATTTCACAGTCACACAGGAGTAGGATTTTTGGCTTAAAAGCTCCTGAATTGATTTCAAGTCACTGAATCGTTTCAAAATCGTAGCCTTCTAAATGAACCAATTGTGTCCTTGAATCGTATCGGCAACCTCAAACTATGCTACAAATCAAATCATTATTAAAATGATTTGTTGATGAATCCTGATGTCCTGCCCACATATAACTCAAGACCACATCAGTTTATTCTTCCAGTGAGGGCCTTAGATATGCGGTTGCTTATAGTGCATCACAAGACTGACTGAAAAATCCCGTAACCAATTGAAACGAAATTGAATCATATTAGATGGCAGTTGTCACCGTGACTAAAACACACGGCTGTTTAACAGGCTTTAAATAGCAACACATTGCCATACAGGATAACGGAGCACCATCTTATGACTTATCTGACCCAACTCCTGTCCTTTTTTTTTTTTTTTTTTAATTCCACGTTGCGCTGCTGCGGAAGGCAGAGCAATTGTATAGTCAAGTACAGTGGTGCCTCGGTGATCGACCACAACCCGTTCCAGACGGTCGTTTGAGAAGCGATTTGTTCGAAATCTGAATGGATTTTTCCCATTACAATGAATGGAAAAAGAAATAATGCGTTCCAAGTCTTAAAATAGGCTTTTGTAGGAGTGAATGTAGAGTGTCTGCTGCAGGTGCGCTGTTCCTCTATGTGTGTGGCCGCTGCATGTGGGAGGGGTTGCCGAGTGAGTGAGGTCTCTCCAGAAGTGAAGAGGTGCCCGGTGCGTGTCCAGCTCTGAATGTGCGCTTCTGTGCAGTTTGGCTGTGACAAAGTCATAAACCAAGTAACGCTCTGTCCGAGACGCGCCACATCCCTGTCCCAGCTCCAGCCGACAACAGGACATCAAACCCTGGAGTGAGCACTCCAGCACCTCCCCTGTGACCCTCTACCACGCTCCAGTGCGGAGACAGGAAAGGTTTTACACCTCAATATGAAGAAAAAACAGCCAGTAAATGTAGCTAACGGGACACGTCTGCATACAGACGCTGCGTTATACACAATAACAAAGCACGTTGTGGGTCAGCTGATCGGTCCGCGCACGTTATGGTTTTTCCGGCTTTTTTCAGGGGCGTTTGAGTTCTGTATTTTTGTTCGAAGCAAATAAATCTCGAAATTTTTGTTCAAACTCTGATTTGTTCGAATTCGGGATGTTCGAAAACCGAGGTACCACTGTACTCCGTATGTTTAGCCCGTGACTTGGTCTCATCCCCTTCTGTGACTCTGTCTGACAGCCCTCCTCTCTCATATTATCATCAGACTGAGGTCAGCGGTCAAATGTCGGCAAAATAGATGAACAGACAGACAGCGATTCTAAATTGCAACAATGGTGTTTTATCCTCTGTCGTGGTCATGGCAACAAAATCCAATCGTTTGCATGGGGTTGGTTGTTTTGTGGGATGATGGATGCTTTTTCATTTGTTTTTAAAAAACAAAAGATGACAGAGATGGACAGATGAGGAAGCTACTGCACTGTGGTGTTCATCACCTCAAGTAAAAGTGTGTTCCTACTCATGTTTCCTTCTGCTTTGTCGACTCCAGTTTCACCGCTGACCGTGTTGTGTTGCAGACTACAAGTACTACAAGCTGCAAGTCCAGTCATTTTTATGACCAATTCTGTCACACAAACCTTCACTAAACATGAAGTGTGACTCTGTGAATGGCTGTGTCATTCAGGACATATCAAAAATAGCATCAGACTGTGTTTGGAGAAGCGCACTCTCTCTCTCCCTCCCTCCCTCTCGCTCTCATCAGCTTCTTGGCTTTAGATCTTGCGAGTGTGTTTGTTCTGTTCCTCCCGAGCTGCACCATGGAGACTCTGACCAGCCGCAGTCGACGACACTAGACATTATCACTGCGCTCCATAAATAGATGTGAGGGTCCTGTGATAAGAACAGCGCTGCTGAAGAAGCGACAAAAACACACAGACAGGCGCTGAGATGCTCTGGATAATGTCCCGTACTGAACGAGATAGTCATTGCTGTTAATCAGCTGCTGGAGCTGACTCACTGTGTTTGCGGACACAAACGCTCCGACCCTCCCCGTCCGGAACGCTCACTCCTACAAGTGCTCTCCAAACCACACACTCTCACTTCAGCTTTGCACAGGATGTTATGAAATCAGTGCTCTCGCCCTGTTGAGGCTGCTGGAGTTCTTTTTCTTCCTCTCTCTCTCTCTCTCACACACTCACACTCACCTGGCACCCACACACACACACATCCTGGTCCTCTTCCTTACTGCAAGTGATCCGACTGTCGCCCGGAGCGTTGAGGCCCGGCCAGCTTTGATTTAATTTAACAGCCCAGTCGCTTTCGTTGAAGCTTCGTTTCATCAGCTGAGACAAGAGGAGGAGAGAGGAGGAAGAAGAAGAACAGTGATGGCTGTGACCGACATAGCGGAGGATGACCTGGATGAGATGATGCGTGAGGAGGCGGAGGATGTCTTCTACGAGGAAGGTAGGGCTGCCAGGGCTCAGTAGTGGGCTGTGGAAAAATGAGGCGTGTTCCCAGGTGTGCCGCAGGATGTAGGTAACACTGGTGTTGTGTTTTGAGAAACTTGCTAGTTAAAAAATAGAGTTTAAGATGAATAGATAGTTCATGTTATACCTGTTACTCCCCTCCTACAGTGAACTATTATTTGAAAGGGAGCGGGTTGTTTTACTGCTCGTCTCTTCACTGCAAATTATGGGCAAAGAATTTGTTCTGACAATTTATGGCAACTTGTGGCAATTCATTGTTAGACATTAGCTAAGACAGAGACTCAGTTGAGCGTTTGGCTTCCCATCCCCAAGTTTCACTATGAGCCATTGTGCGTCGCAGAACTAAACAACTGACAAAGAATGTGTGTTCTGATAACACAACTGAGGTGTAGACCGAAGTTTTGGGGGTGTGGGGGGTTCTTGTGAGTGCGATTCTTTTGGGAGCTAAGGTAAAAGAAAAGCACCAAAAAATTATATAAATAAATTTAAAAAATGGCACCCAACATTAATACCAATTCTGGTTTTAGAATATAATAAAAATGTAGTTTTAACAGAGCAAATATAACTTTGAACTGAATTAAGAGGTATATTTGAAAAAAATATATATGATAAAAAAAAACAAAAAAAACAAAGAAGCCGCAGTGAACATGTTGATCTACCTTTTCATGTCTTTCGACATCTTTCCCCATTGTAGAAAGTAGCCGCTTTGTCTCTCTCAGTGTGGGTGTTAGGTTTATTACATTCAGATGTCTTTTGCTAAACATTATAGCCATAGAGAAATAGTCTCAGCCTCTACTTTTCTCTGATGGTTTATGTAAAAAGAAGAAAAAGAAAAACGCTGTGAACGCAACCTTTTATAACCCTGAAGTTGGCTGGAGTGGGGATGAGCAGTCAGTGTTGTCAGGCTCAACAATATTTTTTAAAAGGCTATGTTAAATATGCAAGTAAAGTCTTTACAGCGGACAATAAAGTCAGCCTTGACCAAGCGTGATCATGCGATGGTCTTTTGATGATGCACTCGAAAGGATGCTCAACTCAGTTGTCAATTCTAGTCTGGCCACTGACAAATTCAAGGAGTTTGTTCTCTTACATGCAAGATGACACAGAATGCATCATTCAATGTTGGGAAACTATGTTTTTAACCTGGCTGTACATTTGTGTCTTCTATACTGAAGGCCAGCTGAGGGGAAATGGCTTTTGGGGTCAAGTAGAGCATCATGCATTTTAGCTTGGTCTTGGTCACAAATGATCTGTAGTCTGTAGCAGTGAAATAAATAAATGCATGGGCGGCGCCTCCTTCAAAAAAAAGTGTGATCTTTGGGTTGTCGTAATTGTGTAGAATGACTGAGGTCAGTCTCCAGCTGGTTGTGAGGCCAAAAGGCAAGGGCTGCCTCATCTCTACACATCCTCTTCTGCAAAATATAGCCCTGCAAATCTGCACAGTCAACAGTGTCAGAATGCATTTCATATCGGCTTTTACGGCAGCTTTGCACACACTCATGAGCGGCGAGGAAATTCCCGTATGTTGCATCATTCGGTGTGTAATGTATGTTAATGCCTCCACTGACCCACTTCTGGCTGAAACACAACGTTGGTGATGCGACGTTAGCTTTGAACTACGGCGCCTGGAGCCGTTCAGGCAGAGGAATCTCAGCAACAATCCCGCCAATCACAGCGTTCTGTCATTTCACTCTGGATGACCACAGCCTTGAGGATTCAAAGACTGTATGAAGGTCGGCGCATATAGAAACTAGTGCACCTTTGTGTAATGAACTCTCTGAGTTTGAAATGTTTGAATGACTATTTTTGGTTGGAGGAACTCCATTTTGTGTCGATGTTTAAAGCCATTTTTTTCCCACTTGCCATTTTTTTTCAAAGTCAGAGCAGATGATAAATCCCTTCTTGTGTGCCGTGGCATGGTGCCTCTCTCCCGCCAGCAGAGACTCCAACTGAGTAATTAAAAACACACCCTTTGTTTTTTTGCACTCAGTCAGAATGACACACTGGAGCTAAAAGCCTGTAGAAATGCAAGAAACACATTGACTGTGACCACAAAGTAACATGGCTGCTCATTAGAGAATTGGTCTTGAGCAGGATGCCATGATGAAAGTCGCCACAGCGACTTGTATGAGATTGTTGAGCCAGTGAACTGAGACCCATGCAAAACCACAACAACGCTAACATCTGCAGCCATATGATCATGTGACCATGAAGCTGTTAATGTGAGGCAGTTTAATGATATAGCTCAACTGACGCTTGATCAAAGGCTCACAAAACTAATCCTTGCTTACTTTGGGAGGAAATGCACACGTGCAACTGATTCTTGCTGTAAAATAGCTCCACCAGGAGAAGAAGAAACCCTCTTCTGTACTTACACATGCTTATGGTTATTGACACGTTTGATTCAAACTGGTTATTGGTTCCAAAGATGGATGACAGTCTACTTGTCGCATTCTAGCAATGCTCACTAGATGGCGCTTCAGAGTTCAGAGCGGTCATGCAGCAGTGTATTGATGCTGCATGTCTTGCAGCTGAGACTAGCACTCATTGTTTAATAGTTTCATCCTGAAAACAGCAGACTGGTAGTGGCTCTCGAGCCGAGCTGAAAGACTGGTTGGTCTTTGTTTGGTTTATTGTGTTGGTTAGTTGGGGTTGCTAGGAGGTGTGCTGGTATTTATTTGCCACTCCGCTGCCTGGTTGTCTACTTGTTTGGCTGTTCCAGCAGGTGGTTCAATGTAATGCTAATATTGGCTGGTGCTATTGCTGTAAAGATGTACACTGAGGGTGGCTATCATTCCTGTTTTTGGTTGGTAGAGTTGTGTGTTTATTGTAAGTTGTTAAAGACCATCGATCTGAAGACCCGGTGAATAGCTTTGCTTCTTGGGCGATGAATATGTTTATTCACAAAGAAGCCGTCAGCAACCTGCTGTGTTTCATGTTTTAAAAATGGTATTCCCGTCACCACAAGCCCAAGTTATAGACAATAACTTCTTTGCTGTCTCATCCAAAAGGTTGTGTGTACACAAGAGTTATGGGTCCAGACAGCAGGTTACAGTGTGCGACTCCAGTGGCTCGGGGGAGACATGTCCGAGTTTTCGGTTAATGAAGCTGTGTCTGAGGTTGGGGGTCGGTGTTTGGTGTCTAAATACAGTGGTGTTTGGCTAACTGGGTCAGGTCGGGAGGCATGAAGGAGCAGCGTTGAGTTGATCACAAGTGAGCTGCTCAGGGGACGGACTTGGTTAGTTGACCACAGAGCGGCACATAAACATGGGACACAGATTGTCCTTTCACTTGTTGAGCAGAGTAGAGTTTGTTGGCGCTTTGCCTTGTTCGGTCTCTGCTAGTCGACTCCATCTGTTGTCATGGTATTATCCGATCTCGTATTGTTCCCCGGGATGTATTTTGTACTCCTCCCAAAACAATTACAGGACAAAACCGCTAATTGCTGGTTGCTGCAGCGTGTTGTTCCTGTGGTGGTTAAGACTTTGCGAGAGCCAGTCTTGGCACACTCAAGTGTCACTTCCTCAACATCTTTCTTTTAGTCAGCAAAAAAATAAAAGCAGATAGTGGGAATCCTGTTGAGACAGGGAGAGGGCAAGACTGAGGTTTCCTGCACGAGCTCCATTTCATTTTCCTCCAGTTCTCACCTGACATCTTTAAGCCACAAACTGCCTGATTTTTTTTTTTTCTTAAATGTTCTCTGCTAAACTCCTCTCCTGACTGAAGGGTATACTAATAAGCCCACGACAGCAAGAGGCAACATGCACGATTGTTTTCTGGGATTAATGTCTTAGTCGGTACAGCTACATGCTGTTTGGCCCTTCTCTGAGCTCTTGGCCCATGTTCCTTTTTGATTTCCAGTATCTGACAAGAAAACCTAGAGGCAAACCTGGAAAAGACAGTTTCTTCAATGCTTATTCACTTAATTCTTTTTACTTTGAGTAATTATACCGTGTCATTGGTGCTTTTAGTTGAACTACGCTTTGTCATTCACCACTATATTACGCTAAAGATTGAATTCTTGAAATAAGAAGCTGTGTCGCAGGTAAATATGAATTTTATCGCTGTGTTTATGTTTCACACATCGCAGCTAAGAAGGCTTTGAACCTTGCACACGGCAGATAAAGCTTTTTTGTGGTGGTTGCCCTATTTTCACCTACATTTTCTCACTTTATCTATGACATGCATCTCAAATAAAAGCAACCAAACATGGAATAAAGTTAACAGTATAGTTGTATGGGGAAAAAAACACTTCTTTTATGACTCCGTTTTGAAGCTCAGTTGGATACATACTGTTTGCATATGCAGCTAACACGATCATACCACAATGAGTTCCGAGAAATGACATTTTACTTCAAAATGTTTTGCTGTTTGTAATTTGTCCTTGAAAAGTTTTGTGTTTGACCTGCTTCATTGCGTCTTCTTACAATAACCAATTCTTGTCTGTGTTTTATACTTTTTATACAAAGCCTCTGTTCATATCTGAAGTATGATTCCCCATTAAATCTTCAGTATCTTAGCACCCTTGTTTACTTGTGCAAAAGAACTCTGTCAAACAAACACACAACATGAATGAAATTAATATTTTATCATGAAAATCAGCCATGTACAAACCAATCAAATAAAAAAATGTTTTGATATGAAATCCATTTTATATCACATTACATCATACAATATATCATAATATCAAAATGTATTGTATGAGTGTGTTTTAATATTTTGTCCAACTGTCCTATGAATGCAGCGTTGCGAGTCACTGCACTAGAGTACAGTTGCTACACTGAGAGAACAGCCAATGCATCTTCCTAACCTTTTAATCTTCAGCGCCAATGTTTGCCCGCCGTGTTTAGCGCTCATTTAATCAAAGGCCATTTTGTCTCAGTCCGCTTTGAAAATAAATTCTGAAACATAATAATACGTCGAATTTAAGGCACTAAGATGTGCGGTAAAATGATCATGGGTTCAACGTCTGGCCAAGACTCCAAAATTGCATAATGGCAACTTCCACGTGTGTTATTTTGATGTGACATGAACGGTAGACGTCAAAGTAGCTGGATCGTCATCTGAAGTTCAGCATGGTTTCTGCAATGACTGTTGTCAAGCTCTTAAGTGAGGCTGAGCCCCATGATTATCCTTCGAAAGTGTACTCATTGTACAATGATGTCACTGTTGGAGTTGAGTGAACAAACACACACTTGTTTTCTCTGGTTTCACTAAGAGTTGGGGACCTTGTGTCACAGTGAACAGCCATAACAGATGAGGGAAGAATTTCTTCTGAATATAAGCGGGTCACAGCAGTCACGAAACATTCTGACACCGCACGCTGACCCGGTCCACCCACACAAGCAGCATGACATCCCGTCGTGGATGTCATCTTCGACCGCTGTGATTCAACCTAGCAACAGGACAGAGCTGCAGAGTGTGCGTCAGCGGCTGCTCAGTATTTGGAGGAGCTTTGACCGGGGGGATGCTACTGTAGCTGCTGTATCACTGCTCCCTCTCTTTCTGCTTCTGGTGGTTGCCTCCACTGACCTACTTTACCCAAAACACCCCTGCCATTGTCATTTTCATTTTCAGACTTACTACACGTCCCATAATGCACAGAAACAGTTGAAGCTCTTTTACCTGAGCCAAAGGTGGAAATGATCCACAGTTATTGCACTGAGTCAACATCCAATGTTTTCACCAAACTCTTAGAATGTACAGTATTTCTGTGTTACCCCTGAACTGCATTCGCCCTCTGTTGGGTCGCAGGTGTTTATGTGAGAGTTATATAAAGTAGCAGTGTCTATGTTGTCTTTGACAGATGGTTGGTGTTGCCATGGCTTTCTGCTGTTCATGTAGACGGTGCACTTGCCGCATTTACACTTAGTGGTTTGGGATCCACTCTTACTGTGAGATCACCCTAATTCAGCCCTGAATTGAGGCAGACCACCCACGAGTCACAGCGAGCTGGCAGGTGGAAGATTTATAAAGTTGCAAAACAACCGGTGAAGATTTAAGTTGAAGGTGCAGGGATCGTTCCAGTGGCGGGTGGGAGACTTGGTAACCCGAGAGAGGGTGGCACTGAGCGTTTGCATTCTCTTTTCTATGGTAGTGTCACACACATACACACCCACGTGCTGTCAGCTGTGCCTGTATGTCCCTTAGCCTTGACCTCCCTGCCCTCTCAGTCATGTGGTCTTCCCACTCTCTCCGGTGAGAAGTTGAGCGAGGACATTAATGAAACAGAGATCGACGTTGAAGATTATGAAACCACTTCTGTAAATTTCCAAACAACTCAAATGGAAACTGCTGTGCAGAGAGCTTGAGTGAAGAATTCTCCATGCCTCGCTTCATGAAGAGCAGGAGGTCAGTCGGAGCTGCAGCCATCGGACGCGGCTGGTGTGTCAGGAGGGGAGCTGTGCTACAGGGAGGTGAGTGGGAGTTCATGCGCTCAGAACTTCTGTTTGTGAAAGTGCATTACGGCAGAGGCTTGTAAATGTGAAGCCAGTGATCTCGAGGTGAAGTTATTTAGCCGTTTACCAATGCTGAATTAAAGATGGGGTGTATAATAGACGGTCCAGTTTTAATGGGTTTGGTGGAAACAGTTGAGTGTATGATACAGCAAAGAAGAATGTATATTGTCTTTGTGAATCCTTACCTCACACGAATGCACCAGTTGCAACAAAAACAGCCTACATAGTGTAGTTGTCCCTAGAGGGGATATTTCTCATCTTCCAAAAATGGTTGCAAAGTGGTTGTTATGCAGATGAGTTGATGGATATCACTTGAAAATCAAGCAGATGTTTGTGGCAACTGTGCAAATTCTTACTGCAATGCCGATAAATGAGTCGGGAGGAGTGGCGTATCGGGTGGCAAGCAGTTGTCACTCGCTACCGGCTGTGATCTACGGTGATCTTACCATGGGGCAATTTCTATTGAACCAATATTTTACCATAATTTCATAAAAAAATATTGACCAGGATATCAAATCCTGTTATGGTACTCTGAATATTTTGTAACACATCCCCTCTGGCCATTGAATTAGAGCTCATCTCTGTAATACATGCTGACACACCCTTCAATCCTCATTCATATCATTTTGTGGTGGTTAAGAAGTGTGTCTTATGGGCTTAAATGTAATGACTGATAATGTGTTGTCAAACCGCTTGTGATGCTGTACAACAATATAATAAGATTACACATTAAAAAAAAATAAAGCTAAATATCCAGTTGTGTTGCTGACAGATAAGTTTATCACTTAGTCGGAGTCAATTCTGACTGAAAAAAAGAGATGTCTTTTTTCTGACAGGTCCTTAGAATTAAAACGTGAGCATCATGCTAACACTCAGACTACTACTGAGTGTAAAGAACATATATATATATATATATATATATAGCACATACGGTGCTTATATTTGATAGTTGTTGCTTTCCTTTTACATAATAACAGTTGAGCATAGATAAATACATTGTCGCTACAGATTAATTTCAGGTTGCTCTCAGTCTAATTCACCTGAGTGAATTATACGTTGTATGACTGGACGCCTGTGTGAGTCCATGTGTCTCTGCTGCCTCCGTGTCTCACACGTGTGTATGTGTGCGTCAGAGGTGTGTCCATGTTGACTGCTTCTCCAGTAAATATAGCCGCCAGTCAGAGGCTGTGGATGACGGCCATAATTACACGCTGAGCCGTTTGGCAGCTGAGAGGAGGCTGAAGTGTTGTCGACTTGTCCCGCAGGCTTCCGATGTTGCTACATTTCTGCTTATTTATGGTGTCTGTCTCTCGGCTGTTGTTTGGGTTCCATTTTCTCTAGACGAAGGGCCATAACACTACAATCGATATCCATTATAGCACGACCCCCGACCTGCATCACACACGTGTGTGAGGCCCCCACAGAACCAAAACTACGCAGAGGTTAACTATGAGTGCTTGTCTGTCAATGATGGCTGAAATTGACTACATTGAGGTCCTTCATTCAAAATCAATGAATCTTTCATAGGTCTGTGTCAATGTTCCTTTTGAGAAAATTCTCGATATTATTGGCTTGTCGTCCACGATTGAGCCACTAGGACTGTAACACGCTGACCTTGAGTAACACTGATAATTGCAGACAATGACTCAAGTGCTTTCATGGAGACAGTCTGTTATTTAGCTTCTATCCTCTGTTGAAATTCTTTTCTCATCAATCACTGAAGTACGACTGCAGCTGTCTAACTATGACTAACCGCTGTGGAAACCACAAGGATGATTTCCATGCCACTGGCCGACCGTAAATCCAGGGATCGGCCTGAAACATCTTCGAGCCTTTCCCTTTGTCTCAGACGACGTGTCGGCAAGTCGTGATTAAATCCCCGCCTCTGCTAATGCCGAGCAAAAGATTAGAGGGGACAAGCCATTTTCTGCTCTTGTTACTTCGTGGAAAGACGAGCTGAATTGAATTTGTATGGACTCAGCGGGACAACACATCCACTTACGGAGGGCAATTATTCTGGCGAGAGCACTTCAAGACAAGTCACACTTCATAAGTCCGAGTCATTTCACAGAATAATTTCCTCCAGAAGCCGACGCGGTTGTCAGAAGTTCAAGCATCAAGAAGAGTCGCTCTGGTGGTTATCTTCTATGTAATTCAATTTGTTGCCCGCCGCGCAGGGGAGGGGAGTCGCAGTAAACTACTGCAGGCGAACCATTTGTAAAGGTAATTTTGGTTGCTTGTTGTAAAGCTTTGTAGTCGCACTGCTTTTGTGCCAACCTGACAGCATGTTCACCAGGATAGATGCCGTGGAGGCCCCCAGTGATGGTGGCGTTTATAATCCACGCGTGTCACGCTCTCTTGGACAGGACTGTGACCTCACACTGGAAGCTGTCATCTTTTTTGGTCCAATGAACATGTCTTCATACCGGTCATACACGTGAACTCGTGGTGCCCCTATTCTGTTGGAGAAGGAATTGTTAGCAGATAATTCATTGGCTGCTGATCAGATAAACAAAGTACACATTGACTACCTAGCTAATCTGGGAATCACTCATCTGTTACGTGAAACCCACAACCATAATTAGATAGAATTAAGTCATTAGTATATTTGCATTATCTTCAGTTGTCGGACTGAATGGCAGCCACGCTGCTATGAGGACCCTGTGTACGGCATCACCTGGAAAATGGTTTTGATAGAAAATGGCTCCACAATTGCACACACACACATATATTTTTTTCTCCTTTGCTACTTGAGGGCCCTTGTGGTCACAAGAGGTTCTCAAGTCTTTGTATTTCAGTTTCACATCAAGCAGTTCAAACTACTTACTACGAGGAGTCAAGGCTGATGTTTTACCAGTTCAGAATCAGAATCAGAAAAGAATTTATTGCCATGGTCAGTGGGGGTTCCAACAACAAGGAAAGTGCTTCGAAATAAAGTGCTGTTAATAAAATAAAATAAAATAACAAAGGCTGATCACAAATTTAACAGTCTGATGGCTGAGGGGAAGAAGCTGTTCCTGTGACGGGAGGTTCTGGTTAGGATGGACCGTAGCCGTAGCTGTCAGCTCTGATCTGACCTGCATGTCTCTGGGTCCTGGAGACCCAGACAGTTGCAGAAAGAAGCACAAAATAAATAGATTTTACATTATAAAATAGAGGGGGAAAGTTAAGTATGCTATATTCAAGAGAGTAAGAAGCCATATGCACAATGGTGGGAAGCAAAAAGACACCTTCTGGAGAACAAATTGACATGGAATGATATATATTTATGCAGTAGAACGAAGGACTGTTACTGCTGTCCGTCACATGACCATTGCCTTGACCCCCACTGACACTTGAATCAGGGATATCCACAGTGTCATGGCTTGTGAGCTCATTTTAAAATAGCCGCGCTATAGTGGTTTTCTGTCAAACCGTGTTTGAAATCCTATTCTTAATCAATAAAGTACATTTTGTTGGCACAATGGAACTGTATGTAACCAAACCAAAAGTATTTCTGGCGTTGACCTGGACATAACAATATGATTCTGTTGTTTATTCAAATTCACTTTGACATTGAACCAGACGGGACTGCTCAACGGCTCAGGGACAATTCGAGCCGGACAAAGGGAGGGGGGGGGGACAAAGGAGCCTGGTCCTTGTCTGTGTTTACCCCGGCCTCCTACGAGTCCGCAGCTTTTCAAACAGCAGGGAAAGTGGGGATAGGAGCCGGGTAAGCCCCGCCTACAACTTGACGTCGCGTGCTTGTGATTGGCAGCCGGTCGTCCGGGAGGAGCGCTGCAAACACGAGCTGGAATGTGTGGGAGTGGGTGCACTGTGTAGCTGCTGATCCTGGCCGGTGAACATCGCGCGGCTGCCTCTGGTCCACGCCACAGACCTCTTCCACTGGATTTTATTTATTTGTTTTATTGCTCTTTTTTTCTGGGACGAGGAAATAGTGGCTCTGACGGCTGAGAACCAGAACCGAAGGTAGAAATGCGCAGGTAGACGGGCTGAGGAGCACCGAGTGTCTGCAAGTGTCCGTGGAGGTGAGTGGAAGCAGCGAAACTTTCCCCGAGATAATCGCCCAACTACGGTCCCTCTGGCTTCAAAAGCGACATCCCGGTTGATAAACGTGCTGTGGAGCTTATTCTCCGGGGCAGTAGGTCAGTGGATCAGTCACGCGTGGATGCTGCACAGCGGCGCAATTCATTTCACTTTGGTGGGTTTGTCGTAAATAAAGATGGACCCCGAGCAAATTTATTCAGCTCCGTAATCTGTTTAATATCAGCAGTTTAAGCCTCGTTTTAGAGCACAGCATTTGTGTATAAAAATGCACAAACAACAGCTGTCAATAAAATTGACAATTAAATATTTCAACATCATTTTGAAGGCTTTTGTTTATGGCTCAGAATGAGGAACACTGCAGACATATTTCAAACATTATACTAGTCATACATTTCTATGTTTAATATCGGTGAGAATATATATTGAGGACATTGTTTTCCTTCATAAGCACTAGTCAGCCATGGGATTATAGGTTGACCCACCGTTGTTGAGTCTCTATTCAAGTGTTCCCAGTTTGCATGTTGTGGTCCAAGGAACGTGGAGCGGTGGATGGGGTCATGGGCGGCCGAGGTTCACTCTAGCAGCAATGAATGTAATATGTAGAGTCCACTCTTGTGGAAATTCCCAACAAGGGTCAAGTGACGTAAATACCGCCCTCGCTCATCAGCTCAGGCCCTGTTGTTATCAGCTTGTGACCCATTAGAGGTGTGAACATTGAGTCTGTTTTGGCTGAGTCGGATAGTGGCAGAGCTGGTTTATATATTGAGCCCCATATGCAGCAAACCTGGCAATTTCCTCTTCCAACCAGAGTTAAGATTTTCTGATTATTTCTTCTGTGGACAAAGTCATGTGCTCATGGAAGAGGGCTGGCCACTTTTCTTCCTAGAACTATCTGCAAAAGGGCTTTTTAAATATCGGAGACCATTCGGCTCCTCATATGTTGTCCTTGTTTTATGTGCTGAGAGGCCACATGACTCTTGTCATGTCGCATTCCTATCTATAGATTTTCTCCATCTGAGGTTGAATCAAACGATAGACACTTGTTTGAAGCTCCCTGCCAATTCATTTTCTGAATCGAGGGTTCTAAATTGGGTTTCACTAATGTGACCAGAATATATAGGCCGGTCTGAGAGGCATGTAAATACACGAGGGGATTGTATTAAGTGATCCCATAAAGCTTTAGTCCCTGGGTTTTGGGTGGGTCAAAGGGCTTTCGGTGTGCTGTGATCTATTGTTGTGCGCCGATACCACCCACAGTGGATCTTCCAGCTGGAGGAGAAGAGATAAACACAGCAGCACTTGGACAGACTGGGCTCACGTGTGTGCTGAGAGTGAGCCGTCGGCTGTCAGGAGGCGCAGCAGTGATTGTTCGCTTATTCTCACCTGCCTTTTCTTCCTTGCTCTCTTTTAGAGACGATCTGGATAATACACATGACTAATCATTCTCCATTTTCATGTGTGTTTATGGCTATGATGAATTGCTGTGCTGGATTTAATTTTAAACAGAAATTACCACTGTGAATGTTTGAATATTAATATGGGAACATTTACGTAACTAATAGTCAGCACTTGAATTGGGCTCTGTATTGGCAGGTATCTTCTGATACGATACGTTACGTATCCCGATACCGGGGTTGTGATACGATACTTTGCGATGCTGTAAGTTCAGCAATATATTGTCACAAGAACCACCACCTTAAGATAATCGACAAAATAACTCCAGCATACAAGAAGAAAATGTTAGCATTAGACAGCAGGATGTATCTGTGTGTTAAATATTGATGTACAAAACTTAAAATATCAAGACAAAATCGCACAATTAAGTTTTGATAGTTGAGTGTATATATATTTTCTTATACCCCTACACTTGAATATTTAAAAAGAATAACTGTGGGAATTACATATTATTACATTGGCAACAGGGGGCACTAATAACCATTTTCTTGGCTAATACCAACTTTATTTTTCAGAGTCCAACTGGGAATTTTTTTTTTCCAATTTCTCCCAGGCAACTAAACACATACAGGTCAGCTCCATCATTGTGTAATTTGCAGTGTACAACTTTAAGGAGCTATAATGTTTATTGAATAGCATTTGTTTTTTTTAAATGTACCTAGTTATGTTATTTTGGTTGCCCAATGCAGATGGCATCATAACCCTCATATCGGCCCCAATAAATCGGTTGGTCAATTTGTAGGTGCAACCCTTGCTAAACGATACATTCGCATAATGTAAAAGTGCAGTTTTGAGGTGGCACTGGCTTGTTCTGTGAAGGCTGTTGGAGAGAAGCCAGGATTGGGAATCCTTACTTCAGTTGTTGATAAGGATTTGGGAAAGTTTGCTTCACGAGTGTGAGGCACATGGAGGTACACTGTTTCCGTGTACTATGCACAAACCAGCCCAAAACAGGAAAATGTTTAATCGTACGACAACGCAGTCTTCAATTTGAGCTTCCTCCCAGCTGCCAGTGCTGTTTCTGAAAAGTGAAATCTAAATGCTCTTTTTGTGCAGCGCCAGACTGACTTTGATATGGTTAAGTGGAGGAGCTTTGCTTCACCGCCAGCCTGTTTGGGCTGTGGTTAAGCCTTTTGAAGGGGTCTGAAGACGAGGGGGTAGTGGGCCTGTGCCAAGCCGAAACGGCTTGCTGCTGGGATGCAATAACAGTCTTGGTTCCCAGAGTTGAACACAAGCCTTCACTCACCTTTCTTCCAATGGCTTTCTCCACCAGCCATTCACTTCCACACGCACACTACATACCCACAAACACACAAGTGTGTTCATCGTTTCAAACTGGATTTGGATTCTCCCAAAGGTACTCAAAAACGGAAACATTCCTCTAAAAGGAACATTTAAATAATACACCTGAACCTTCATCAAGATTGCATGTCATCTTGTTAGAACCTTTTATCCTAAAATGTGAAATGAAAAAAAAAACCACAAGCTTTAAGTCAGATGTGTAGCACAGATAAAATGTCACATGCCTCTCTTCATATATTTGGCTTGCACATGTTGATGTCAGGAAGTGGATGATTCCCTCTGCAGTCAATTGCTTCGCTTTAGTAGGTATTTCTGCAGAGTGTTGAATGAAAGATTCATCATTTTTATGAAACATTTATTGATTGCAGTTGCAAAGCTGGTATTTAAGGCTACTAATGGTCTTTCACCACACAGAGCACAGCAAACTTTGACTTCCCAGGTCTGCCGTGGGAATGGTGCAGCTGTTTGAGCCCAATGTCAAACCACCTTTTTAGAAAGACTGAAATGAAAAAAAAAAACTTTTTTTGGCTTGCCACTCTTAATGAAAAAAATATACGCAATACATCCATCAATTATTCACTGCTCAGGTTTAATTGCAGAATATCTTTTTGCCTTGCGCCCAACAGGAACATTCATCTGGAATCATGGGGAAATGAACCACATAACCCTGCTTCAGAGTCAACTAACTTATCGTATACCTCTTCATTCACCTGTGCTTTTAATGGGCTGGAATGACAAGTGTTTCTTGCCTAAAACCTGAGATCTATTTCTGTACTTGAGCTAAAAAAAAGTTGGCATAAATATATTCAATGCAGCAAATTGTCCAAGTGCAAGAGGTAATTCTGAAGTTAAAATATTATTTTGAAGAACCAAGTAGCAGCTCCTAAATGACCTGAAGAACATTTAAAACTGTTTTTTCTCTGCACATGTGCGTTTGGGTGGTGAGTTGAAGGGCTGACTGTGGTCCTTGCATTCTTACCGGAGGAGCGGCGTCTTCAAGTTTTCACAGCTGATAGTTATTTCATGAGGCGCGCAGACAACCGAGACCTCAGAGTGCTCTGCCGCTACAATGTAGATAGAAATGTTTTTTTCCTCACGCCTTGCGCCTTGTGAGAGCTGGGACGTAGATGCGCTCTGAAAGTCAAGTGATAAACACTACTAAAATAATAAGTCACATCTCCAGCTGAGATTCCAAATATAGTCTGACCTTTGAGTCCGCATCTAAGCTGCTTTGGTAGAACTGCCTATGTTGTTCGCAGATGAAGGTTTGCAGGATTGTTGCGAAACTTCTTTACATGATTTCATATACTATGAAGAAAATTTAGCATGATACTGTACATTGTACTCCAGAAATGAAAGAAAATTGAATAAACAGGAAATAACACCCATATTAGAGTGATCAAGAAGTTAAAAACATGAAGTGAATATATTTTGTTTCCACAGAGGATGTGGGCCATTTGAAAGCGTTTTATGGGCCTAAAGTGGCCCCCGGGCCAGACTATGGTTGCACCTCTTCTGGACCAAAGTGAAATATTCAGATTAAAAAATGGATGCAACACCACGTTTGGACTGGTGTAGAATCTCTAAAATGTGACATTTATGGCCTTGGTGTGCCTTAAATTGTCCATCAAATCCATCAAACTCACTATACAAACATTTGCCTCTTTGTGGTGGTTATGTCAATGTTGTAGAAGAAGCCAGTCGAACATGTTCCACTGTTTGCGGCCTTCTAACACCTCACAAGCACTTCTGTTTGCGCTCTGTGATTCATCACACCGAAGGAAAACCTCTGTTTAGACTGTGGTTTTTATGACACCAGTGAAAGAGTATGGCCCAGTGGCTCTGAGTCAGAGGTTATCTTCCTGAAGAAGATGGTCCAGTCTTATCTAGCAAGTCTTGACGCGTCCGCCTGACAATCACCGCTAACTCACAAGGAGTCGGGAGATTTGTGGTGTCAAGAAGGCGGGTTGGGGTCGGTACAGGGGGTTAAGTGGAATGTGGACGGATGGGCGGCGGCTGGGAGGGGAAGGTTGAATGGGACAGTGACGGGTGGCAGGAAGGAATGAGGTGTGGTGGGGGAGGTGGGTGGTGATCTGATAAGTGTTATCAATAGGTTTTATCTAGTGTTGATGGTTGGCTGAAATACTT
This sequence comes from Synchiropus splendidus, assembly GCF_027744825.2. Lineage (NCBI taxonomy): Eukaryota > Metazoa > Chordata > Actinopteri > Syngnathiformes > Callionymidae > Synchiropus > Synchiropus splendidus. The sequence goes on from NC_071337.1 coordinate 13,988,651, forward strand.
GTAGAAACAATTAGTGGCTTTGCAGCAGGATTAACACTCAGAATGTGTTTGGATGTGGGACAACGCATGCTCTATAGAGTAGTGTGGGGTGTTGTTTTTTTCTGAACTTTTTTCAGAAAATGTGTGCGTCTCAATACTGACATGTTCACAACAATACATTAGACAATATCCCCCAGATAGCCTGTGAGTTACGCTTTTTTTTTCCCCTGCTGCCCTTCACTGCTGATGAAATCTTGCTCTCAGCAACCTCCCAAAAATGACTGGTGACATGATGGTGTGGTGCAACTCATCGCTCTCGCTTTTAAATGCTGCCAGCTAGAATATAAAATGTCAGAGTTGAAGCGGGCGAAAAAGTGGCGTTTTCAATACTGACTTGATCTTTAAAGCCGTCGGAGGGGATGGAAGTAAAGGTTTCCTGGAGAGTCTCGTTCACCTCATATGTCATTTAGCAGTGGTCTGAAAGACAGTTCCAGGCGACGTGTGAATCCCGTCATACATGTATGAAGATGATCTCTGCTGTCCACGCAGTGTCAGCTGTATCGGCGATGATGGCTTCAGGAGCATTAGCCCGAGAGGAACCACGGCTTTTGTAGGTCACTACAAGCACGCTGAAAGTGCCAGCATGGATGTAGGGCAGTGTGCGTGGATCAGAGGGATATCTGAAGCTAAAATGTGTGCTTGTCTTGTGAGAGCCCTTTTTAGAAGGCAGTGATAAGTGGAGCATTCTTGTGCTACTAATTAAAACTCTCTTTTTATAGACTACAGCTTCCATGTTTGCGTGTGTCGATAATTTTTTCTTTCCATGTGTTTTTTTTTTTACATCTGGTTCTTTTCCAGTCCCTCCCCATCTGTTGGCTCTCCCTCCTGCTCCGGCTGATACAATTCATGTAGTGGGGAGAGAGCGTCCTGCTGTCTCTAAGCAGATCGGCACTCTTGATGTGTGTTATCACTGTAATCTCAAACTACATTACTTCGTCTTTATAAATGAATCCAGCCTAATGAACAAATGCTTACATGACACGTGGTCACATGACACTTACTTACACACACCTCTCGCCATGGCAGCTGGTTGGATGGCGTTATTATTGCCGTAAGCGTTTTAGGGGCATAAGCCGATAATCTGTCTGTTTTGGTATTTGGTTCTGGCTCCCTGTGCTGTGACACACAGCTGGATGACAGATCTTTGGCTCACATTGGAGTGTTATGTAGTCTGTTGCATTGTTTTTTCCAATATGCGATTGACAGAAGAGGTTAGTCATTTAGTAATAGTGACGCATTTGTTCAGTGGAGCCTTCTGCTTTATTCTGTCTGATAGCATGTGTGACGTGCTGACAACTGGCCAATCAAATAATATATCACATCTATCACTTTAAGGCTTTTGACGTTTAAGCTGTAGCTGTAGAAAGATGTTTTGATGTGTAAAAAGTTACTTACATCCACGTGGAATTGCACTTTTTCCTGGATGATTTTTTTTTTTTTGCCAAAGAAAAGTTTGTTATAAAAGCTGAGCTATTTCAATTTGTTCCATTTATGATTGAGAACAATGTAGTACATATGCCAGGCCTATAGTCGGCGCTGTAATGCTATCACTATAAAACTAAGAAAACAATGTGAAGCTCGTGCGGAACACAGGTGACAACAGTGGAGGCATCATTTAAAAAAAATGTAAATGCATCCACTGTGGAACTTAGATTCGAAAAGTACTGGACATGGTGACTGAAAATGCTGGATTTGTGTGGACAAAAGGGCCCTCCGACACAGAACCTGTGTGGGTTCGACCAACTGTGTTGCCGTGTATGGGGTATTAGGAGCCATATCTCCAGAGGCATTTCTGTGAGAAGAGTCTCAGGCTCTAATCCAGGTGCCTGAAGATGTGACTGTTACCAGTCAGTTATTCAAATTATTGCACCTATTGTTTAAAGTCTGTCTCTCTTTTGTTTGATAGTGAGGTAACATTCAACCTACAATCCTGACCCCTTAAAAAGAGCTGTAACCCTAGCTTACACTCAGTGATCAAACATCTTTCATATTCAAACTTGTCCTTAACTGGCAGAAAAGTTTTCCATGGTTTGGCGTAGGGATCTGTATTGGCAGATGTTTTATATGATTCGAATCCCAGGATAGAGAAGTGATACGATGCATATATTGCAATACTGTATCTACAATGCATTGTAATTAGAGCCAGCATTTTACATAGTACAACATAATGTGCATGAGTTTATTGTTATGACGTCTGTCCAGTCAGGCTTTCAGTAAAATTTCACACTCCTTAATCATCAATAATACTCCAGCGTACAAAAAGAAAATGTTAGTATTAAATATGTCACAAATGCAGCAGCACATGCTCCTAAAACTCATATAACTGACTACAAAATCATGAGTGTGTCACTATTTTCTTACACATCTAGTTTAGCATGCACTGACATTAAGGTGCAAAAGTATACTATTGCACCTTAAATGCTTAAATGCTATAGCGTCCTGCCCCTAGAGTGAGGCATCACAGCCTGCTGAACCTACCAGGAGGCACAGTAGGAGCCGACTGGCCCCTATGAATGGGTGAGACTGATGACAGACAGGACTCCACTAAGATACTTCTACCTGCATGGGGTAGCTGGTTTGAGTGGCTTGTGACTGGTCTTTTTAGGGCCATTGAGGGGTCATGACCTTGAATAAGGTCAGGCAGTGAAAGTGATTTGTAATGCGGAGCAGCCTTCTGGAAGTACTGTGTGATATTTGCTAGTCACATCAGCTTTTCTCCTCATGACAAATGCTTCATTGCATCATTACAGTTCGGCAACTCAGACTGCAGTCAGACAGCACTTAGCTGGAAAAGATCAAACAGTTGGTGACTAATGTTGTGATAGACGTAGTCTTCCAATTCATCACGTGGGCCATGTTTTACTACGGTAATGGGCTCAGTTTAAGTGATCAGGATTAGGTCCACTAATGCCACTGATGACTTGCTGGAGCGGCGGTATCTTGTAGCATCTAACAAGACTTGAACTCTGATCCGTCTGTCACACAGTCAGGATCCGGAAGACAGCAGGAAGTGGGTGTTCCCATTAGCCGGGACACGAAACTGTGCTGTGGCAGATAAGTACATGAGGAAGGCCTGACAATGTTCTGTCAACAGCAGACTGCTTCACCTTCGAGACAAATACAGAAATGAAGGTCACTGCAAATAATGCTCTCTGGTTTTTGTTCTCTTTTGATGCGGCTGCCAACAACCCACTTCTATTCACTGATAAATGTGAGCTTTGAGCATTCATGGTGGTATGTTAGACATTTTTATGGGGTGGATTTCAACTTTCTCGTACACCTGCATTCCCAATATCTGCTTCCTCCTTTTCCCTCAAGCATGGAATCCAGTCAACAACATTCTTGTCATATTACATCTACATCTCTCCTCTGTGCTCCCGCTTTCATCTCCCACCTCGCCACCCTGCCTTCTCATCAATATACCCACTCTTGCTTTTGTCTGTCTTCACACCATCCTTTGCATTGATCCATTAAATAACTGACTGAGCACCTGTGCTTTTATCCATGCAACCACTTAGCCTGCTGCTTGCCACCAAATTCTGAAGACAAAACTTTTAGAACATATTCACTTAGTCTCATTGTATTCTTGGTTGCTGTTATATCCAAAAGTATTTAAAGTCATTTTGTGATTGATTTGATGTCCAATTTATTCCACAAAATTTCAGAAATGGAGTTTCAGGCGGGTTCAAATTTCAGAGGGGCAGATCTCCCTTGTAGGGCGGGTACCTTGGCGTGCAACTGCTGCCATCCCATATATAGTCACCAAATACATTATTGGGACATCCGTCTCAAAATCCTAGCTATTAGCCTGGTGCTCGGCTTTATTATGATTAGCAGGAAGTGCTAACAAGAGATGCAGCCATGAGTATGAATCATGACTACTAGAGGGAGGAGAGCAGTAGTCAAGGCAACGCTGCAGGATCTGGTGGTGATCATACTAACAACAAGAGAGCACAGACCTCCACCAAGAAGCGAATGTCCACCCAAGTTGCAGTTTTCAACCAGTGTTATTATCTCATGTTAATTTTATGTATATGATTGGATCAGGGGCGCACCAATTGCCTTTTTTTGGCCGATACCGATTTTTTTTTTTAATTCCCAGCAGGCCGATACCAATTTTTTCTGATATTTTTTTTCTCCTCAACTAAATCACGAACAGGAGTCACTTCTTTTTTTTAGATTAATTATACAAACCTACTAAATAACATTAACAATGAACAACACTGAAAAGAAAACATTGCTACTAAATAACAAACAAAAATATCAAATGAATATGTTTTATTCCCTTTTCAATGAAGGATGAAAGGATCAAACTCCCAATATAAACTTCACTTGTTAAACACTGGAATGTGGTCTTGTAACCAGCCAGACCGTTCCTCTTTTCATTTCATTCCTCACCACCTGTCCAAGTATCTGGGGTCCAGGTGCACTACTAGCTGCTGATATGGCACCTCCGGTCTTCAACTACAGGACTCGGCTACTCAGAAGGTGGCAACAGTTTTTTTGGAACTTGATTGAAAAACCCAGTAGAAACTGAGGAAGAACTAAAGATCTGGCCGTTACAGCGTTAAGCATTATTAGGACTTGCATCTTGTATGAAAGTTAAGAGTGTTTTTAATACGTGTGGCCCATTAACATGGAGTTTATGAAATGACGTTGAGGGACATAATTGTGTATATTGCAACCCTGTCTGTTTAATAATAGTGCTGTGATGATCCTGAGCATAAAACGTAGATAGAAATGGGTTATTTTTTCCTGCTCCACACCAAGTCATGAGGCGATGACACGAGAATGTTTAAAAGTCATACCGTTCTGTGGTGGATGGAATAATTGTGCCCCCAAGTTTTTATCGTCTACCAGCTCAAATCTCTCTCCCTTATCATGTTTCAGCCTAGTAAACTGATTTCCTCTCATTCAGGTTATTGCTGTCTGTGACTGGAGATCCATCATGAGTTTGTTAGTTACATTTTCACCCACAATATTTGATTCCTTGCCTCTGAGCTGTGCAGTCGTACAAAATAACTATTGAAGAGCGAGCCTGCATGTAGGTCAGGTTTACTGAACTGATGCTATGATCAAATAATAAACATTTACCTGTACAAATGAGCCTCCAATTTAGGCTTCATAGGGATGCAACGGAGGCATTGATTTTTAGACTCCATCTGATACGTTCAGAGTTGACTCTGTGGATAGCTGGCTGTGTTCCCATGGCTGTTTAAATCTCCCTCAGCATCTGCTATCACAGCAGCCGCTATCAGTGGAAAGAATGTTGCCTTTTCTAGCCTAAAATAACAAATGGAGCTGAAATAACCGATGTTATCCTGTTTGCATGGTGACTGCATTCCAGCGCTGCAGCATAGGTGGTCATTTCTTATCATGATGCACAAATCAAAGTGGGAAGCAGGTCATTGTGTTGATCTCACCACAGTTATGTGCGCAGTATAAACGTGTGATGATGGGTTACTTGTCTTCGGTCATTCACAACTGTTAAATGTTGTAAGTCCCCTTCCTGTGGTCAGGACTAGGATCAGGTGGAGATATGACGTCACAATTCAGTCGTGGATCCTATCGTAAGAAGTGACCAGTTAAGGTGAGCTATGCACCTTTATTTTGGTGCATTTAAAGAAAAAAAATGTATATCTCTATGTACATCTACGTCTGATCCAGTATGGTGAGCTGTGAAAGAGATTCACCCATGTCTGTCTCAGAGGCGGCAGTGGCAGTAAGCTGTCAGGTTGAAGTCTGGGTCGTGGGTGTTCTCACACGCAGCTCCGGGTAAACTGTGGGCAACCCCGCTGTCACGGCACGAACGTGGGGCACAAAAATAAAATGCCTTCAGGGTAAATGTTGGAACTTGTCTGAGGTGTGCGTCTGAACATAAAACCTCCACAGCCTGCATCAAAGTGAGGTGTCAAGCCCTGAAGGTCAGTGCAGACATGCTTTTTAAGTGGTATTGAGTTGCCCTGCGTGAGGAGACGGGATGACACGCTGAGGTAGGCACTTCATCATGTGTGACTATGGACAGATATGACATCATTAGACTGACACTTTTGGTTAATGATTTATGTGCGTGATGGTTATTAATTCCAGATTTGCGTCAGAACAAATTAAGACCAGAGTTTTCTAAAAATGTGTGCTGGTGAGTTGGTGGAAAAAAATTGCAGAGTAGTGGAGATTCACTCATTCATTTATTGATGTGTTCATCTTGCAGTGAGGGGCACAAGCCTGGGGGAAGCCTAGACTGACCAGACATGACCTCTGACATGACCACACCCACAGGCAATTCAATCACAGGGGGACTAAATTCATTTTTTTGAACAGTCTATAAATGGCATTGTGTGATTAAAAAAAACTAGTTAAAACAGTTATTGAGGGCTAATTTTGGCACAAGGATTCTGTGTGGTTTGCGTCATCCTTCACATCGGCTCGCAGTGTTGCCGTTTTTTTTTTTTCTTGTTGCAAAGGTTAATTCTTGAAATGCTTTATCTCCACTTTCTAGTTTAGTGAAGGGCGAAGCTAATATTTGTTGATAATAAGGACATTCTTTGCTATCATCTAGTTTTTAGTCCATTAAAAATTGAACCGTTGAATTTGATTTCAACTGTATGCTGCTTATGGCTACGGTGAGTTGCACAGAATCCTTTCTGGCCCGGATTGGGACTGCCAGCCTTGAGTTTGACACGATTTGTATTCACTTATGATTTGAATGCTTTGGGAGTCAAAGGTCTCGCCAGGATTTGTCTTCGGGATGCTCAGATACAATTTTTTTTCAAAACAAGTAGTGTATGAGTACTTGCAATTGAGTACTTACCAATATAGAGTACACACACCATCACACATAAAGTGTGTAGTTTTTTAAAATTTTCTCTATATATCATTATTTGAGCAACCTTCCTCTGTATGTTTTAGTTGTGCATGGGTAACAGTCACAAGTTTCACTGCAGTACAAACACAGATTTTACAAAATTGTCATAAACTAACGTTCAAATACTGTGCGCTGCTGTAAAGTGATATTGGTGGCCATTGTATGAGTATGAGAACTCAAGCCCGGACCGATTTTCATTCAGCACCCCACTGTACAAACATGCAAAGAAAATGGTGATGTTATCATAGCAACTGAATTTGGAAGCAGAGACATTGTCTGGGGACAGACAACACCATTGAGCTGTTATTATGAGTCACACTTAACTTCAAATCGACAAAACAATAGAAAAGACCCCCTGCACTTTAACCAGCCGAAGGATCCAAATCCCAGTAATACTTCCCAATGTGACAATGACGATCACATGGCTTGTAACCCTGAATTGTGATGTCAACGCAGTGAACAGGACTACAGCGCTGATCCTGAGGGTGAAGTAAATAACCATGCGCCCCCTGCCAGCAAAGCCCTCAACTTTTCAATCCAGGAACGTATAAATGTCATAAAAATAATCTTTGACAGCATTAATCTGGGCTGCACATTTACTGGACCGGCTGAAAGTTCTCACGAGTGATTACACGCTGCTATCCGCTGCCCAAATGTCAGCAGCAGCAGCTGCTTGAACGTCGCCCCCGTCCAGACAAGACTGGCGTAATCTGCTCATCTGTACCATTAAATGTCACATAGGCTCCCAGTGCTGCACCAGAACACACATGCTCTATAATTGGAGCAGGGGGAACAATTCAGCGTCATGTGAAGAGGACTCATCAATGCGCCGACATGCCGGGGCGTAAAGAGCGAGAAAGGACATGGAATACGTGAAAATGTCAGCATGTCGGTGATAAATGATTTGGGGTTTTTCATTACCCTCAAGCACCGATCCAGTGGAGAATATCAAGAAATCCATTAACAGGTTCTGATTTAGTGCGGCGGGATCAGATTTTGTGCTAAAATGATGCACAAAACAACTTTTCACAGTCTTCCCTTCAACTCTTGCTCAAAAACGCATTTCATTTTGTCACTTTTACCCCAAGTTGAGATGCACTTTGAATAAATGCTGACTACATCCCCTTCAGACGTACAAATTTCCTAGTTAATTCTAATTGCTGTGAAACATTTACATTTTTTGAAGTGTTATTTTTTTCTAAACACTATCAATGAGACCAAGTAACAGTTATTATTTATATTTTCTGGGGGGCAGAATTAATTCAAACATGTTTTATAGTTTATTAATATCACATTTCTTCACAATTTGAAAATTTGAAACCTATGACCTGAATTTTTTAACTTGAATTTTGCATCCATCTGTGCTTTTTTATATTTTTTTTAACTGCAAAATGCTCATCCTTCATGCTCATCGTAGTGTGTTGCAACTGTGCCCTATTAGGTAACAGCTTACTGAAGAAACTTCAATTTCCTCTTCTCTCTGTCATGTCATTTACATTTTGAAATGAACTGGAGAAAATTCTTACAAAACACGCTCGTTGTAATGGGAACACCGCGAAGGCTGCGAGAGGTAACATGGTGACACTTCTGTGAACTTTCTTCCGTTGTTACGCGTTAAAAAAAACAGTCATAAAGAGACGATTGTTCTCTCCTGCTGACACACACGTTGATCAATCGATCGGATTTCCTCCTACCGATGACCCCCCGGCCCACCCGCCACTTCCCACTATCACACAGAACATGTTGAAATACCTCCCCTCACACTGCCTCTTTTGTGTTCTGGAGAAGAGTCTGACACCGACGGCAGGTGACGCACTCGGTTAAAAATGTTATCAATCATCCTGCAGGTGATGGAGTGCTGTAGCCCAAACAGGACCTCCTGTCTCAGGTTCAAAGCCCGAGCTGAATACCTCACTGTCACTGGCTCGTGTCTGGCGGTGTCAGATTTGAAATGGCTCACTCGTTTTAAAGACCGAGAAAATGATAGTGTTTTTTCAGTTCTGAAGGTCGCCCTGAAATTACTTCTTTTTTTCTTGAGCTTACGGAAGCCACTTAACTTTAGTTAGAGTATTTTGCAATGAATTCTTGAATATACGGAACACTTAAAGACCACTGTGTGATGTGTCGTCAGCTGCACTATGATGATAGAACTGTGACTACTGTTTTCACATCTCACTCTCCATCAAAAACGTCGTTTGTCACCTTTCTGATAAAGTCCACAAAATCTTGCCATGATGAAGTTCACTTCAATACACTTCAAAACAAAAGTGTACAGTGCTTGACACTGACTTGTTTCTATAACAACACCTGAACTCTGATTTACAGTCATTTATTTTACTGAAAACTAACTGTATTTGAAATTGAATCTTGTGATTTTGTGAGACATTAAAATGAACTGTGGAAATAGTGCTGCATTTTCCAGACCTGTTCATCGCCATACAGTCGTCTGATGGTTGTTGAGCTGGAAGTATGATGCTTCCAGTCAGTTTTACAGAAGCATGAATTCTTCAAAGTAAAATTTGATTAACATCTGTTGAACAATGTTCTTCAGATATTCATGACTCCATTATTATTATCGCTTTATTTCTACTATTATCGGCTGCTTTCATTCTCTTTTCCCAGCCTCTTTTGCTGTACTTTTTCAAATAGTTGCTGATAGAGTTGCAGTACTTGAGACCAGACTCAGTCTTGAGTCTGATCTCATCCATTTGTCAGCAAATTACTTTAATGTATTTCAGTAAAACATTCAGGACTGGATGGAAATTAGTTTAGAAGGGATTTTGGTGGTGTTTTGTAGGTTTGTTTAGATGTACAATGGCAAGTAGCCTAATGTGTTCTGTATTCAGTTTGGCCTCTGCATCACCACCTCAGTCTTGGTCTTGACGTGTCTCAGGTTAGTGGAAGTGTTGTAGTGTTCAGTCAGCACGACCAATGAATGTATTTGTTAAGTTCTTCAGATGAGTTTTCAAACAATTTGCATAATCTTTGAAAAATTCTCTAATTTTCCGGTTGTGCGATTGCAGCCTAGTAAATTTTCAAGTATTTTCACTCTTTTGAAATGTTTCATTTAAGAAACAATATTTAGTAAATTTGTTACTCCTTACTGATGCGATGACTCTCCAATGTAATAGACAATTTCTGCCACCGATAAATGAAATGAAGTCTGTTTCTTCAGATTCCTTCTCCGCTGCCAGATGTTTTTTTTTTTTTTTTGAGCCATTTCTTGATATCAGCTGCTTCCTATAACATGGTGAAACATGTTCGTTATCTCAGGGACAAAATGTACTTTTTGCACAGGCAGATTCCTGCCAAGTCAAAAAAAAAGATCATGATGTTCTCTGAATCATTTTTCGGTTATGACGTGTTTCATCAGAAGATACCCGAAGACCGTCACGTTTCTCTCCATCTCTTATTATAGTGGAGCTGAATGAGTCTTCTGGGAAAACTATAAATGCTGCTCTCCTCAATTCAGTTTAAAGGCTATAAACCCCAAGTTTTTGGGTGTGCTGTCTTTAAAATTCACTTTTATGAGAAAGTCTTTGTTCTTAACGCAACCAGGGCAGAGATTGTGCGAGAAAGTTGGGTTTGAAAGTTTGTCACTTCATGTCAACAGGGTAATGAGAATTGTTCACAGAGAGGGAAGTGCTCAGTGTGTCTTTTACACAGCTGTTCGATGGGTTTGTTTTGCTGTAGATACACATTCGAATAACCTGTCTCTACACATGCAGCATGTGACCCAGTGTTGGACCGACCGGTTCATGACCTCATTCACCCAGGTCTTGTTTTGATGCGCAGATAGTTGAGCTCAAATCACATCTCTGAATAATATTTAATATTATATTATTTCATAATATTGAGAGCTTTATTTAGAAAGGTTGATGCCACTGCATAGCAACCTCATACATATACACAGACTGTCTGATGCTTCTCCCTATATTTGAAGGGTTTTAGACCTAAAATTTCTCACTGTAACATATAGTGTTATTTCTCTTTATTTCTGCTTCCTTCTCTGTTTTTTCTTGTTTGAAGCCCAAGATTTTTTTTTAATAATGTGGAAACAACCCTTCCATAAGCAGCTGAAGCTGTATTAATGTCTTTTCATTTATGTATGGGTAAAAAGTGACTTGATATTAGTAATAATACAATACAATTAATACAAGTTACCATATACATATATGGTAACGGTTACAAATTAAACTAAAACTAAAAACATACATTTTATCATTGTGTGTGCTGTTCCCTTTCAACTGCACAGTTTTGAGTATAAGTCAAAATGTGTGGTGTAATAAATCCTAATTAATTCAGTCATTACATTTCCAATTTCTCAGCTTGATAACTGTGTTTACAAACATTTATGACTTCATATCTTTATTTGATCTTGCCTATGGAATAAATGTTGAAATGACTACTTAGCACAAGTGGCCTACTTTTTGGCAATTGGCTCACATGCAACACACTCCTACCCTTTTTTGTCTGCTGTTGCTATGGTGAGGCTAATTTATACAGGCATTAAGAATAAAGCTCCCGTTGTTAACATGCGCTGCAGCATGATGCTGCTTGTACACACAAATGTGGCTTATGTGTGTGTGAGTGAAGTGGAGTCGGGCAGAATATTTGATCCATGACAATTATTGTCATGAGCTGCTCTGCTACATTCATGGGGCTAGCAGAGAAGCTTCTGGAGAACTAACTTCCAGAGGAAAAAATGTCATTTAAGTCACAAAGCTAGATTAATGAAAAGAATGTCGGCAAACAGCTGGTGAAAAATTCAGATTTACAACCAAAAAAAATCAAATGTATTTAACCTTCCTATGTTGAGTGTGAAATGCTACTGGGTTGGTACTTTTGCTCAATAAAAACTAGCAACTTAAAGGCAAATCTCACCTTGTAAGTAGGTTGCAATGGGTGGTGCTCAATATGATCATTTAAAGTGAGCAAGTTAGCATTTCTGCAAGAGCTGTGTTTGACATCCTCAGACCCCTTCACTCACTCAGGGCCCACTTTAGGCCGCAGGGGTTCAGCAGACCAGAGGGAGTCATGCATTAGTGGACGTGACCCCTCCAGACCTCGCTGCATACTGATAATTCTGAAATGGTTTTGCTTACGATGCTAAAACTCTTCCTCATCAGGAAAGGTCACAACCCACCAAGGCGCATCGACTGTGTGATTCAATGCAAGTCACATGCGATGTACAGTTTGCGATACCGTCACTTTTGCTTGACCTCTCATCATCGAACAAGACTATTCACTGCACAAGTTGAAAATAGTGGCCGGGAGTCTGGTCATTTGTGTTGACAATAGATGTAGACTGAGCGCTGCAGGCGCTTTGACACTCTGCAACTCTCTTGAATTTTAACTGAGTCGTGTTCCCAGTTAAATTTAGACCCTCTTCTTCTTGGATTAACGTATGCAGCGTGTAATTATTTAGGGATGAATGGCTGAGGGGGCACAGTTGCTGTTGATGAGCAATCAAAAGGCTTCAACTAAACTCGTCGAGCAAAACTCCAAGCTTCGTGTAATCCAGTTGACTGATGATTTAATCATAGTGAATCAAGCATTTAGCTTGCCCTCATTAGGTTGAATGCGCGCGGCATGGATGTTTCATCTTTGACCATTTTGTTTCGGCCAAAACGCAGGGATGATGGAGACGGTCTCCTGTTCGCTCTGTGAGAGGATGAGTTATCCAAAATGCACCATCACTTGACGCCCACTGCTCTTCTTTTAGCAGGGTGAGTCAGAGATGCTGAAGTAAACGCGGCCGGACGGGAGATTGAGCCGTCGAACATCCAGAACAAAATGATTTGGTATATTTTGTAAGCGTCTGTGCAAAAGATGGTCTCTTATGTTATGTAATGGTAGCTGCAGCACTTGCATTTCCCAGAACACCAGCAGCTATGTGATGCCAATTTAAAACTATAGATTCATTTTTTTACCTATGTACTGTTGTGGTGTTGTCTGAAACAAAGTGATCATTATTAATTTTGCAAAAGTTATACAGTTTCATTTGTGTAGCTAATTTAAGATAGATGTCACATGACCTATTTTACTGAACTGTTGCAAAGTATAATAATAAAGAAATAAAGAAGTGATAGAGAAAGAGTCAGAGGGCAAAGTTTTGACTTTCACTGAATTGGTGGCAATAAAAATGCTAGTTTTTAATCTGCCTCCTATCAGCAGCGGTCTATCTCTTCATATGTCCGGCCGGAATGCGCGACTTGAGTTCCGCCAGCAACAGACTTCAGTCATTATGAGGTTTCTTTCTTGATTTTTACGTTACACCAAAAACCACCATAGTCATGTCGACCTCCATGATGTGTTGCACGTTATCAGCTTGTTGCAATGTTTCCACTTAGTTTTAATACGGTTGATCACGTGAGATTTCATTTTTAAAAAGATTCATTTTTCTGAGGCCGTTTTATATATTGCAATCTGATTGTTTCCATGTATTAAAGAGCATTAGAATGTTTGTGGACATAATGATTTACACTAGTACTTCATTAAGACACTACACAATAATAATAGGTAATAAGAAAATGAACGTCTGTCAAATAAAAAATGATGACAGACGTCATAAAAGAAAGACATTTATCTTACAGCCTGAACTGTCCAGTCACATTTTAATCACGATGTTATCATCTGTCTGGTGCAGGAAAGTGGTGATTACTTTAGCAGGTCAAACAGTGAGTCATTGTACTCACTTTTGTCCACATAGCAGTCTTATTTCTTTGTTTCCAAGAAGTTGACTCTCGTGAATGGAGTCACCCTAAACATGTGTGGTAGTGCAGTCAACTGCACACATTAGCCTAAACATGTGCTGTTGTACAGCACACTGACAAATAACATCTCTTTAAAAGCCCTTTTATGATGGTACGTATTTGTAGAAATGTGGACTAAACCTTTGGGCAAGAACAATCCATCAATCTAAGTTGTTTTTGTCTGTAGTACAAAACAAGTGATATTTTGAGGCATCAGACTCGTCCGGTTGAGTCGCTGAGTGTGTCATATCTATCAGACTCCTCTGAGTGCCGCTGCTATAAATAACAGTATCAGTCTCTCTGGCCTTTTGTCCCCAAACGACAAAGCAGAGATCTAGACTTTCCAGCCGCCCTGTGCCTCGCCGTATGTGTCTATCTCTCAGACACACACACACCAGAGGCTCGGATATCAAGCTCCTGGTTCAATCACTACGACTGGGACATCTCTGGTCACACTTGTGTCTTCTTTCAAGGTTATGACGACACTCGCGCACTAAGAAATCAACAATTATAGACCATTGATTTTAGGTTTCTTCCAGATGCACCTCACCCTCAGGCTCTTCGACGTGAAACTTTATTACAGAGTGGTTTATCACAGAGATGAGGCAGCGCTTCTACTTTCCCTCAATGCAATATTCATAAAACTGCTGCTCGTCTTTAGACGGCAGCAACGATTGGGGCGTGTTTCCTCACTGGATACTTGATCCCTGCTCCATCTCCTCGCAGCCACTTGTGAAGGTTTTTCACCGGCTATTTTCAGCTGGTTGTTTAAGGACCAACGGGTCTTCTTGCATTCCATGCTCAGTTACAAATGACTGCGCTCATGTGTCTGGATTTGATGGTTAGAACAGATATGTAGTTGTTTTACTCGACCACTGAGTGTTTAATCATTTACTCGTCTTTGTTCTTCCATTATTGATTTAAAGCTGAAGTTTGACTTTGAAATTCCTGGTCCAATTCAATGGTTTTCAGTGAGAGAGAGATATTGTGGTCATGCTTTAGGTGAAGGGAAAGTGACAAGATGATAGATGGAAGTCTCCCTAAATAAGCATGTCTGGACTAGCTCATAGATATAGGCTGAAGATCTAAGTCGTCCCGCCACAGACACCCCAATGGCAGGTCTGTCTGTAGATGCAGTTCCTGTCCTTTCAACACGAAGAGCTGACATGTGGTTTGTTTCTGTCTGGACACTAGTCTCAGGGTGTACGTAATTATCTGCTGTCATCCCTCAGTTTTTCCCAAAATGTCTCCCATCACCTGGTTCAAATGTGTGTAAAGTACACAAGACGTGATGGAAGTGACAGCAACATCTGTCTGGAAAAGGAATGTGTTACATGGCAACAGTTGTGTTCGTTGACTGTTGATGGGTCGCCCAGCATGTTTGCACATGCTGTGAATGTTGCTGGTCCACATTTACACATGGCAATCGTCCCCGCCGCTGCCACTCTCGATGCTCGCCGCCTCTTGTTAACCTCTGGGGACAGAGGTTGAGGTGTTCGCTGAGACTTCACTGGATATTTGTTTTTGCCCCAGGAGTGTCGACCCGCGTCCCCGAGATCATGGCGGCAGGAACCCACTCCCCTGGAGGGCCCAATGGGATCATCCGAAGTCAGTCCTTCGCTGGGTTCAGCACTCTGCAAGAAAGACGTTCAAGGTAAGAAAAGTTTCGTAAACTCGCCATTTTATTTATGTAGATAAGCTGGAACTTTCATTTTCCTCTATGATACTTGGTTGTTTCTTAGATCGCAACAGGGAATGGAAAGGTAAACAAAGGCCTTGTAAGCAAATGCTTTCTTGAAAGACACTTGTTATATTAAAGTTGTTCTACAACAATGGTGGTCCTTCATTGAAGAAGGTGGCAGTATACAACATGATGTAGCGAGTAATACTGAGATATCACTAGGTGGGTGTCGCTAACCAGTGTTGCGGAGACATCAACTACATGTATTTCATAGCTTTTCTATAATTTAATGTAATATTCTGGTAGTTAAACTACATTTTCATTTTGTGCTCCAACAAGTACCAATACACCATAAGTCTATTTATTTATTTGAGTCAGAGTTAAGTGAGTAATGAATAAGAGGAGCAGAACTGTTGTTTTGTCATTAACTGAGCTTTTTGAGAATGTTAGCATCTGTGTTCTGTGGACACTAGCAAAGCTTGCGTCACAGTATCTTGGATTAACTGAACTAGAAAATGAAGAAATAACTGACTGACTTAATGAAGGATACACAAATGCAGAATTGAACTCAACAATTAGTCACTGTCCACAGTTGAAAGAACTGTTGATCTGACACAACTTTTGTACATATCTGGCATTTTTGCGTGTATCATGCTCACCATGTTCGTGCAAGAAAACAAAGTCTGCTGAGTTTACCGTCTCTAATTGCGGAACATTCAAATGAACTGTGGTTTGGCTGCCTTAAAAAGAGGAACCAAAAATATTTGTGCTGAATATGAAACAGGGGAACACACATTAATATGAAGCTGGTTGGTAGAATGTGACCTTTTCAAAGTGTTAGGGTGGAAATCAGAAGGCAGTTGCTGGTAGATGGTTGTCTGCAAGTGGAGATTGAAAAAAAAAAGAGTAGAGCAAGAGAGACATGGCCGTGGGAGGATTTATAAATATTGGCAGCTGGATGTTGGAAGATGGCCATGGTTAGAGTAATATTTCTATTGAGCTTACCGCACGTGGTCATAATTATACAGCTATTGATGGCTGGTTGGCCACAGGGGTCGATTGGCATGAAGAAATAAGATGTTCGGAATCTGGAACTGTTCTACTCTTCTTGTGATGAAGACTGTGAGTCTCAAGTCTGAAAAGACGCATATTAATAGGGAAAATGTGACTGAAAGGGTGAAGAAGTCACAGCAGGAAATGAGTTTCATGATGACCTCACAGGGCAGGGTTTAAAGGCTAAGGTTAGGGTTGAGGTTAGAGGTCTCCTATGGAGGCAGCTGAATGTAGGAAGGTGCATGTTTGAGCTGCTCTTTTAAAGGGACAGCGCAGACCCGGGCAGCATGAGACATTGATTCTATGTTGGATTTTGGTGAGATTGGTTACGTTTGGTTGATTTTGAAAAATCTGCATTGATTCAACGTTGAATAGATGATACTATTTCAATGTTAGAAAATCATCTGTTGAGTTATGATTTGTATTTCAAAATAAAAAAAAGTATGTTGAACATCAAAGAATTGGTTGAAATTGCAACGTTGATTCAATGTCTTTTTGTTATCTGGGGAGAATCTCATGAGTCAACTAGAGAAAGCACTCAGAGAGTGCAAACCTCTGCCAAGCCGTCTCAGTCCACCCCGACACAATCTCACAATGACAGTGTGTTCTGGATCCAAATGCCATTCTGGTATTGATGAAGAAAATGCTCCTTTCTCCCACAGTTAAAGAAACCTATAAAAAAATTCCTGGATCTGGATAGTGATCCAAATCATTTGTTCCTTGTCTCATTTCGCATATTGCATGAAAATTTCACCCAAATCCGTCCACAACTTTTCAAGTTATTTTGAACACAGACAGACACAACCAAAGCCTTTGAAAACACAACCTCCCTGCCGGATTATGTTGAAGAACATTCTTTGGGATTGGAACTCGAAGGATTGAAACTTGGTGCTTCAAAAAATCTGTGCCTTTTGGCTCCTCCAACAATGAATTGGGAAAATAGCCAGAAAATGTGTGAAAGTTGCGCGATCAATGGGTTCTCAGATGAAGGCGGCACAAACAATGTTTTGGCCCACTGTTGTGAGTCGGTGGCCTTTTGCCTCTCCGCCAAAGCTAAAATGAATTGCATGATTTCAGAAGCGGAAGCAGAAATAATTTTGGTTGCGTGTCACTGCGTGGTGACCTCGCTGCACTACGACGTGTGTGACCCCCGAGCAAAGCAGCAATTTCATTCAGTGGTGGCCTACATTTATCTCCTGGCACGATTTCACTGGCTCTGGAAGAGGTTGTCACCGTGTGTGCTCAGAGACGCGTCTTATTTCATTAGGTGCAAGCAATTGCCGGTCGTCAGCTAAATCAGAGTGGATTTAAAACTTAAGTGTGCATGATTGGATAAGTGTGACCTAAAATGAAATGATGTGAGGAGGAGTAGTCTTATGATTCGGCTTTGCTGGAACAAAGAAAATCTTTTCCTGCAGCACTGCGTCTGGTCTGCAACTAGTTGTGCTATTTGTTATTAAAACTTGAGTCTCAGCTTCTTAAATAAAAGCTTTTGTTTTCATCAATGTGACAGTGGCTCTGACACAAAGACAGGAGGCAGAGTTAGAAGTAGCAGAGATGAAGGTACTCAGGTTGTCATTGGTAAAGGACAAGATAAGTAGATCAGGAGGACAGTTTGTAGCATGCAGGTGAAAGTCGGGGAAGGCTGACTTGCTGCGATAAACCCCGATTCTAATGTTTGCCAGATGATATTAAAAAGAAACTCTTCTGAAATGTACTGCTTTGCTTTTTCTGATCCGCGTTTCCAGGTGCAATTCATTCATGGGCAACTCTGCTGTGCAAAAGAAGCCTCAGTCCAAGCCCAAGAAGCCCCACCTGTCTGGTCACAAAGGGGGCAGCAGCTCCAGAGAACCGCAGCCCAAAAGACTGGAGGAAGTTTACAACGCTCTCAAACAAGGACTTGAGTGAGTCAAGAAAAAGAAACTCACTCACCTTCACTCCATACCAAGTGTCACTGAGTTTTACTTCTTGACTGAGTTTGTTAAATTAAACCTAAAGATTTCTTATTACTTTTTTTTAAATGTCATCACCTTAAGTCTGCTCTGTTTTCCTCAGTGAGTATTTGGAGGTTCATCAAACGGAGCTGGACAAGCTCACATCTCTGATGAAGGACATGAAGAGAAACTCTCGCCTGGTGAGAAGCTGCTCTGTTGATTTGCTAATAAACTTACAGATAAGGCCAAAGAGGATGAGAGGGTTTGGAGGTTTTCATTTGAAGAGATTCTAACTTCCTGCTATGTTTCAGTTGACAACCTATTTCCTTGCATTACACCTCTGCTTTCCCCTCAATTTTTTTGTTATTAACGCAACATTATCTCCAATATTATGAATTAATCGGCTCCTAAAATGACTGAAGTTTCATTTATTTCCGCTGTGATCATTGTAATTCATCTGTAAAATTCAGTGTTGCAGCAAATGTAGTTGTTCTGTCCATGATACACCTCGACTGCACTAAGATCCACTTTGCATGACTTGAGCTGACAGCGCTGTCTTTCTTTGCTAACTGTGTGTTTTTCTCTCTCCAGGGAGTTCTGTATGATCTTGACAAGGTGAGCTGATGGAGGGTGTGGTGTGCTGAAACAGCCACTCTGAATTTGGGGCATGTTCACAGGAATCTTTGATGTAGGAAACAGTTGAGGAGGATGAAAATAAAAAAAAGGATTTAAATATGATAAAACAGTATAATTGAAGAAAGAGGGACGGGGGATGAAGACTCTCTAGCTCATCTCCAGCACAGTATTTTCACATCCCCTGCATGTGTTTCTTCAGTTAACCCTGGAGAAATGTAGAATTGTTGTGCTGGCTGAAGATCAGTTGGTCACCAAGAACCTTGCTGGATTCTGTTTGACCACCAGAGGGGGGTAGCTTTGATGACCCAAATATGATGTCATATGTCATAAAGTCTGATCCAACTCCATCATTAGGACTGCTGTGTCTCAGCAGCAGGAAACATCATTGAAGAATAAAGTTTTAACACATTCTCTTCTGTCTGTCTGCAGCAAATCAAAGCCATTGAGAGATACATGAGGCGTCTGGAGTTTCACATGAGCAAGGTAGGAGCTGAGAAGACCAGAAATTATTATTTTACGTCCCTTTAAAAGTCATTTTGTTTGCCTTTGCCAAGCATTCTTGAGAGGGCGGAACAGTACTGACCTTGGAAATGTGCTGCTTCCTGCTTTATGGCATGTACCGGTATTAGTTAGGAAAGTTTCCAACTGTTTGTAGTCAAAATTCTCTGTCAGAGGTTGCCAGATATGCCTCCTTTCCTCGATAGCCTCCTTTGTAGTTTTCCTCCACTTCACTAATCCTCTTCAAGGTGACCAGACCTGGCAACTTCGTCTTTCGCTCACCTCATGTAGTCCTATTATTTTGTCCCTCACTGTGCGTCAAATCAGACGTGACGGCAGGAAATCAGAAAATACACGTCCAAATAACGGCTCGGCTTCAAAGGTTACCATGGCAACGTGAAGGCTAGGTCTTTTGAAGTCTGAAGGAGCTCAGTGGAGCATTTATTACAGACGTGGGTGCCATGAGGGCCCGAGGCCACACTGGGCCCTTTGAATTCCTTTGTCTGGCCCAGTGAGGTCGCCATGAAATTTTAAATAAGAGGTGTGCAACATCAACTTGAGAATGGAGTTTTTTGTGTCTCTGTTGTTTGTATGTTGTTTTTTTGTTCTTGTCTTTTATGCCCTTAAATTTACTGCTGAATTTAGGTTTGATTCCTAGTTTTTCTGTGTAAAATGTTAATCTTTTTTTTTCTTCTTACCTTTGCTCTTTTATCTATTAAGTTGTATTCCACTATATTTCTCAACATCTATGTTGTGTTTTATTATGGCAGTGTGAACATGGATGTACTACAATACTGTAATACTTTATCCAAACCATAAAAGGTTGAACAACAGTTTTCATCCAAGAACAAGTGTGACTATGTTAAAAATTAAATAATAATAATAATAATCATTTAAAAACACAAATAACACACTAATACCCTTGCTTGATGTCAAACTGGGTCAGGACCTCTAAGGCAAGTAGATAGATGCATGATGATGTTAACAAACAAACAAACCAAATTTGGTCGCTCTAGAAGCACAGAATTATGAAATCATCTCCTCTCCTCAGGTCATCGTCACTGAGGCTAACTTTGTACAGCTGCATCAGATGTTTTTGCCTTGAACAAAAATAAATACTCCTCTTGTCTGATAGATTAAAAAAAAACCTCTAACAATCCTCTTAAAATACCATCCAAATAGATGTGATGATTCATAGTTTTTGGTTCTAAATTTATCTTCTTATCAAGATATTGTCTTTGTCCCGGATTACCAAATGTTACACAACATTTGCAACATAAAAGATTGAGGTCTTTTTTTTGTGATTTGCTTTGAGACAGAAACAATATGTCCTAACATTTCACATTTTAGATTAAATAACATCTTTTATATCCATCAAATGTTGACTTAATCCTTCACCTCATTATTATTTTGATCAGATCTTTATTTTTTGCTATTTTACAGCAGAAACATTTGGTCGTCCAGCAAAGCTACGTTCTCGCCTCCTAATACAGTAGTAAAGTGGATTGAGGGACTTTTGGAGGTCAAAATCCTCTATGGCCCCTAATGTTGCTGAAGTGCTGGGGAGAACTGTGATCCTTTATATGTTTCTTATTTACATTTATTTACAATATCCTATTAAAAGTGCTACGTATTTGATCCCATCACTATACCTGTCTCTGCATGAGGTCTGAAGATCCTCTATGTGAGGTTAAAAGATGACTTGCTACTTTTCAGTGCAACTTATTTTTCCTTTTCACTGTTTTATAGTTTCCTCCCTATAGTTTGTTTTTGTTTCATGATGCAGCTTTTGTAGCAGTTATGTTGAGTTTCAGGCCTCTTTGTTATGTGACATGTCATTGATAGCGTTTAGGTTTACGACTCATCTGCACTAGGAGCGAGCATGATTGTTTCTCTCTACCATGAACTGATCTCATTGTGCAGATGTTACATATCTGTAAGTGTGTGTGAGACCATCTCATCATCCCAATCTTTTGTTCCTGACAGTCGTGCTCACTGGCTGCAGACGCCGAGGCAGTAATTGGCACATGAGGCAGGGGCAGGTGGCACAATATGCCCCCTATAAAGTCTAGTACAGCGATAGTGTGCTGTGTTTTGTGTTACCGGTCTCTGCAGGGCATCATTAAAGGGTTGACTGACAGATTGAAGGTGAGAGTTTCAGCTGCCAGACGCCTCTTTCTCCCCCTTGAGGCAGCATAAAATGTGTGTAATCATCTGCCAAATATAATCCTAAATGAGCGGGAATGCTTTGCATCTCATTATTGTTTGTATATAGAAGGTTTTTCTTGCTTTTCTCTGCTCCTCCTGAATGATAATGTTCACACAAACACACCCACAGAGAGGTGCCGGTGTTTTTGTGGCCCGTCTGTTCTAATCTGATGATTAGATCTCACCTTCTCGCGGAAAGCGTCATCCTGGACAGCAGCTGTGTCTAAGTGGAGTTCGGACAGATCCTGTGGCGTGAGGTTGAAAATTTGTAGGACAACTTGAGGCGTGATGGTACAAGTAACAGTACTATTAATAGTGAATGATAAATATAAGAAGCACTGTGGTATTGGGGCAGATTGGTTACTAGTGTAGTATTCAGCTAAATCCAGAAACGAAAACTTTAAGAACATCTAATGCAATGTTGAATTTCATTTTTATTTTTTATTTGGTAAAGCTACGACAGGTGTAACAGACAGAGAAGGAGCTGGAGATAAGGGGAACGAAGATCAGTTAGATGGAACGCTTGTGTGACCGAGGAGTAGAGGGAGTTGTTCAAGTATATGGGATCTATGATAGAGGATAATGAACCGAGATCAAGGGAGGTGAAGAAGAGAGCGCAGGTTGGGTGGAAGTGATGGGGTGATGTATGATTAAAGAGTAGTGCGCGAGGGAAGAGTTACATGAGCTTTCCAAACAGTAGCTTTGATATTGGCTTCGGAGTGGCTGGATTAGAAATATATCAGAGGAGCCAGCATCTAGTTTCTGAGATGCTGACGTCCACATCTTTGAAACCCCACAACTGCTGTTGGACAATAAATGATTCAATAACAATAAAAAGGAGACGAGGGAAAATGATATTTGTGTTGCGAAATGCAGGTGGAAATGCAATGTGTCAACAGTCACGGTTGTTAGCACAAGCCAAGTGCTGCCAGTGTTGACAATGAAAATGTCATTATATTCACAAAAGAGCTGTTATGCCTGTAATCTCTTGTGCTGCTGAGACATCCAGGTTTTGGCGTCCCCGTGAGCGGTAATTATCGCGGCGTCTCCTGCTCCAGCAGACGAGTTGGTTCGGAATAAATTTACATTTGATATCTCATCACATCTGCTGTGAGGTAATCAAGGGGCATCAGCTGCTTTTAATGGGGTTTCTCTGAACCTTGAAGGTCAGCGGGAGCTGGGATCTCCGTCGGCCATTGTGGCGTTTGTCTTTTAAGCACGCATTTTTACGCTTTACTTTGAGAAAATGGGAGAAAGCACAGTGGCGAGTAAGTGACTGAAAATGCTTGAAATGCACGTGCAAGGAATGAAGGCGACTTGTGATGATGATGACGCAGCAGAACCACAGCGGGATGAGGTGCGCGCAAGGACGCGGGAAGAATTATCATGACACCACCATGGCCTTATCACGTCCCCTGGCACGTTCACACATGTTCACCAGCGTGCTGGAAGCTAGCGCGGCAGTAAAAGAGCCACAAACAAACACTGTGCAAGAGCCAGAGCCAGAGCGGCCCATTTTCTCCCACGTCTCCCTAATGAGCGCCATCAGGAGACCAACCATCAATATTTTAACATCCCAGCCAGGCGGGCGTTTCCTGTCGAGGAGGCTGCTCTGGAGTTTTGTTTTTCCCTGCAGCTGCAAGAGAAGACAGAGGAGACGCCATTTAGAGTGACTCAGCAAATATATAGATCTTGGCTGTGTAAGAGAAAGTGGGCTCCTTTAAGCATTGTACAATATTGGCTGGTATTTCTGAACCACTGCTGCGGCGACTCACACCCAAGATGTTTTGTAGCCAGAGTGAAGTCTCTCCAGCTAATGTAGGGTTTGACTGTGGCTTTTCCACCTGTTTTCCAGACGTGCACGCAGGTAACTCTCGAGTTTCACTGAGATACAAGTGTGACTTGTTTTTGTGTTCATGCTGGAGGGTGAATGTTAGTGTATCAATGCACAGCCACGTGGCTCTCTAGTGCCTCCTGCGGTTGCTGCTGGTCATTACAGCATTACGTTTGAAGACTTGTGGTGAGCTGTTAATATCCAGTCTCAGTTTACAGTCACAAACAGGATGGTCATGAAGTGCTTTTGGGTTTGCAGTACATGAAACTTGTGGTGGCGATTTTGGTCGAGTTGGCGCCTCAAGCTGAACCAATTTGGGTGTGTCTCACTGGGGCCGCATTAGCGCACACGAGAGGCATCTTTCACAATGTTTATAGCCATTATGACCCAACTGTCCTCTCTATTTTATGCACCATATGTACAGAACAGGCCAAAGGTTTGGACACACCTCCTCATTCAATTTGAATTTACACAACCATTTACATTGCGGATACTCACTGAAGATCAAAAGTATGAATGAACTAATATGGAATTATGTAGTAAACAAATAATTGTGTTTTACTCAAAATATATTTTACATTTTAGATTCTTCAAAACAGCCACCTTTTGCTTTGTTTACTACTTTACTCACTCTTGGCATTCTGGCGATGAGCTCCATGATGTAGTCACCTGTAGATGTTGAGCGATCCCTTTAGTTTAAAGAATATTTCAGTGGATGACTCTTCTGTTTGCTGGCTCACAGGTGGATGAGCTGTACGAAGCGTTCTGCATCCAGAGTCGACTGAGAGACGGCGCCAGCAGAATGAAACAGGCTTTCTCCACGTCACCGTCTTCAAAAGGGACCAAAGAGAGCATCGCTGAAGTCAACCGACGATATAAAGAGTACACAGAGGTACTGAGAGGATTTCAGTCCACTTCATTTAATCCTGTTGTGTGTTGTTGTAATTATTAGGTAATTTTTTTTCTGTAAGTCAACACCTGGTGTTTGAAGTGTCGCTCATGTTGATGCCACTTCTCTTGCAGAACATGAGCACGTTTGAAAGCGAACTGGAGAATCTGCTTGGAGAGTTTCATATTAAAATGAAAGGTGAATTAAACATTACCTCTTAATGTTTTCAATTAATGCAAACAAAGAATTTAGTAAGGTTTTATAAGACAGTTACAAGCTTTACAATTGATTATGTTTTACTCTATCCTTTTTTTTCTCATTTGAGGTCACCAAGCACCACTAATACTATAACTAATAAAAAAAGAGAAATTAATAATAATTATCAAAAATAATACATAAATGATAAATAATATTTATTAAAATAGATTAGTTAAGTTTTAATAAGATTTATTTTTATTTATTTAGGATGGACCACAATAGTTTAAAAGAGAAAAACAAAAATAGAATTGTATTGGCATTTACTTTATTAAAATATTTAAATTTTAAAAGTTAATCATCTCCATTAAATTAAATCCATTTTTAATACATGTATTTGTATTTAAAATGGATTATTATTATGCTTTGGTTAGTATGAATTTCTTGCTGTCCTTGTTTTCCATACGGCAGGCGATAGTTGTCACTGAAATGTTTGTAAAGAAACTCCTTCTTTGTTACTGCTTCAGTTTATCTCTACTTTGTAAATAATAGAAACTTTTTTTCTCATTCCCTTGACAGGTTTGGCAGGTTTCGCTCGACTCTGTCCGGGAGACCAATATGAGGCAAGCAGCTTGATAATAAATTCTGGTGGGGTGGAAAAAAGTATTTGAGGGTGAAATGAGGAATTAGATACTAGGAATCATGCTTACCTTGAATCAGAACCCTCTGATAAATAAGCAAGTCATTAAATAATATTTAGTAGTTACACTTTTTCTTTGGATTTTCTGGTCATCATTTCAAACCTGCTTCTTTATTCTATCATTAGTTCTTATTACTGCTGTTGCTTGTAGATCTTCATGCGCTATGGCCGTCAGAGATGGAAGTTGAAGGGAAGGATCGAGGTGAACTCCAGGCAGAGCTGGGACGGAGACGAGATGGTCTTCATGCCTCTTATCACAGACTTGATCAACATCAAGGTGCGGCTGCGTCATGTGTTATGAATGTTGTTGATATTAGTTCAGGGTATAAAGCATGGTTTTTTTCGGCCAATCAGGTGACAGAGCTGAAGGGTCTGGCCACTCACATCCTGGTGGGAAGTGTTATCTGTGAAACAAAGGAGCTTTTCACTGCCATGCCTCAGGTGGTCGCTGTGGACGTCAATGACCTTGGGACTATCAAGCTCAACCTGGAAGTCACGTGGTAGTAAGTAAACCCCTTGTACTAAAAGGAGAAAACCATGAGTCAATATTGTGAGAAAATGTATGTTTTTAAGATTGACTGTCGCACGTAGTCGCAAGTATTAATAATAAAACTAAAACTATGTTTAAGACTGTTATTGATGAATAAAAATAAATGTGAAAAAACTAAAAGAAAAACAACAAGATAATGCTTAATAAAACGTGTCAATAAAGAGTAAAAGAATTAAAAAGCAGCTGCACTGCGGTCTACGGTATATCCTTATTGTATATCCTGCTTTTGCTTCCATCTATCGGTCAGTCGTGGGTATTACATGATAGGCCACTTACACTGCTGATTTTAAGAGAAATAATTCTTTGAGTAAGTGTTTGGCTCATCTTTCACGAACTGTTATCCCCAGTCCCTTTGACGTTGAGGACTTGACTCTCTCGTCTGGCAACGTCAGCAAAGCAGCAGCGCTTCATAGAAGGGTGTCCATTTACAGCCAGGGGACACCAGAGACCCCCACTTTTCAGGACACTTCCTTCTTCGTGAGTACATCACAGCCGTCCTGCAATTCTTCCACACTTTTGTGTCTTCACCTCTAAGTCCACCGCTGCTCTCATTTTAAAAGCAGATCCGTATTAGTCTGTGGAAATGTCTCAACATTTATTTTATTGTTGCCTGGATGCAATTCTGGTCAAGCGTGTGACTACACGGTGTGAAAAGTGTATGTTGTTTTTGTCATGCCACTTCACCTCTACTGAGGGAGAAACTTTGGATGAACTATTATTTAAGGCACTTTTCTTTTGGTTGATGTATTAAAAGTGTTAAGCTTCCCCTGACACTAACCCAGCCCCCATCTCCCAACTGTCCTCTCCTGCATCGCACCCCTCACCCACACTCTATCCTACTCTGCATCCATCCCTCTGATACGCCCCTTGCTCAAACCCCAAACTGGTCGCTTGCTTGTGTAAAGCAGTGGCGACCTGTGGAGCGCCAGCGCCTCTCCTTCCTGCACATGCTGAGAGACACCCTGCTAGAGAAGCTCAGGCGCAGCCGCTCGTTCGGGGACCTGGCCTCACTCAGGCCCAGGCCCAAGTCCAGCCTGGAGGTCTATGTGAGTGTGACGTGGTGTGCTGCTCACCTGAGTGGAGATTCTCTTCTCTTCTCCTCTCTTCTTGGTTTGGTTGTCTCTTCTGTGTTGGCTGCTGGCTGTGCTGGTCTCGCATGTTTCTGAGTAATTCATCATAATAAATAATAAAAAATGACATTACAAAATAATATAAGATTGAATAGAGTTTGAACAAAGTCTGATGGTTTTACTGCACTACACTTGATTCACATTGACTTCAGTAGAGGAGGAGTGTGTATCGTCAGCAAACATGAACGTTTAAAGATAAAACTCAGACCTGCAGATGTGTGCTTCAGACTATCAAGCGATTTATAAAGCTGGAGCTGGAGTTACATCCTGACACAATGTAAACAAGGTTTTACTACTTTCATCTGCTTTTTGACCCCTGACCCTAACAGGTTTCCTGCAGGGCCGTGTTTGACAGGGGTTTTGTTGGGCCTCTTTGCCTTGGAGCTCTGGGAATAAAACACAAGATGTACTTGGTTTAACAGTTACAATGCCAGTAACCAGGAATCTTTAGAGATTTTAGTGAAAAATAAAAAAAGCAAGTTTCCGTCTTTTATTGAAAGCAGGTGGCAAAAGCAAACAAAATGAAAAGGTGCCTGGGTTAAAAAAAAAGTACATTTATTTCATTGTGAGATTGTTATAATAAGTGTGATAATTTTAGAAGTATTTTTCAAAGGTACTCAGTTTTGGATAGATGAGTATTTTTAAATGCTTTTTTTTCCAAAGAGCCACGTTTATGATTTCTGTTCCTGCCCTTGTTTTTTTCTCTTTTTCTCTCGTGTTATTTTCCGTCCTTCGTTTGAGTCCATCTGCTAAATGAACCTCTCCTTTCCTGTCTCCTTTCAGTCCACTTTACCCGACGATGTCTTTGAAAATGGAGGCTGCGGCCTGGCCGAATGCAAGCGTCTCTCCTTCACCTTCTCCGACACCTCTGGTTCTACTCCCAGTCCCAGTCCGGCTCCAAGCTGCCACTCGGCGGCCCTGTCCAACCCCGAGATCACCATCACTCCCCCAGAAATGGAGCGATCGCATTCCCAAATCCTCACAACCAGAGAGAGCTCCATCGCAGAGGAGCATTTAGTGGAAGAGGAGGATGAGGAGGATGGCGAGACCAGCAGCAGAGACAGTGGCACCAGCGCCAGCCTTGCCAGCGATGAGGTGGAGGTGGAGGTGGAGGTGGCGGAGGACTCCGAGTGGGAGCGAACTGAGTCGCAGAGGAATTCAGGCTCCAACTCGGGCTCAGCCGCCCCGTCGTGCTGCTCCGATGGTCACCTGTCCACGGTGGCGCCGGAGGACGTCTTCCTGGACCACGCTGAGGAGCTGAAGCCTGTGGAGCTGGACACTGAGGAGGCGGGCAGCCTGACCCGACAGCTGGTGAAGAGGCTGAACTCTTCCGAGATCGAGCAAGAGGAAGCGTGTGCCGCCGAGGGCGGAGGCCTGAGCTGGGCCGGCGAGGGCAGCCGGGCGTTTCTGGAGAGCAGTTTGGAGGAGGCCGTCCACTGTCTCCTCATGAAGCTGGAGTCACTGACCCACCGCTGCAGAGAGCTGCAGGACCTGGAGCAGGAAGTCATGCGGCTGGAGGATCTACTCAAGGTGCGTGCAGAACCCAGGGATTCACATCATCCATCAGAAACACAGCAGCGCCAAGTCCTGATGTGAAGGTTTCATAATGACCTCTGACGCTCTCTTTTGCCCTCAGTGTCGTCTGCCAGGTCACAGGAGCCGATCCTCGAGCCTCAGCTTGACAGTAGAGAGCGCTCTAGAGAGCTTCGACTTTCTCAACACCTCAGACTTCGATGATGAGGACACAGGAGACGATAACGCTGTGCTCAGCACTCCTCCGCAGAGGTCGCCGCTTTTTGATGCAGACGGAGAGAGAATCAGGTGAGAGGAGGACAGAGATGAGACTTACCATTACGGACTCAAGCACATAATAGATGATGAAATAACAGTGTGTTGTTGAAGGAAGGTAATAGTTACGAGTGTCTTCTGACTGTTTCTGGTATGTGTCGGCCTGTGGACAGCCAACATCCAGAGGCCAGAGGTCACCTGAGTGAAGCCTTGACCGAGGACACCGGGGTGGGCAACAGTGTGGCGGGCAGCCCTCTACCACTGACCACCGGGAACGAGAATCTGGACGTGGCCATTGTCATTCATCTACAGTACTGCAACCACCTCATCCAGGTACATCTCTCGTGAGCCCCGTTTATTTGCCTTGTTTTATACTGTTGGATATTCATTTTCATAGTGTTCAGACGACTAGATTTGTTTTTTATCCCACATTTTGAACATTGTTTTCTCCAGCTGCTGACAAGTGTTGGGGGCGTGTGGCAGCGCCGCAGTCTTCTCCTCAAGCTCTCCGCTCAGACTCAGCTGATAGAGGAACTGGCAGAGATCAGCGCCGACAGACTGGGCAGTGTCACGACGGCTGCCGACGGTGAGGATCCACCTACTCTCCGATCATTTGGACAGCACCAGAGAAATCACACAGCTGTGTTTCGTTTGTCGGTCAATGCTTTATGGGTCGCTGCTCTCACAGTCCTGCCAGGTCTCGCCGAGCGCCCGGAGCTGATGTCTCTGTGGTCAGAGTGCAGCGGGTCAGACGGACTTTTCCACACCACGCTGGACCGGGTCTTCAAGCACATGAACCAGCGCTACAGAACAGCGCTGCAGGAGACGGACTCACAGGCTTTGGACACAGGTGTGTTTAGGTGGATGGTCATGTTGATGTTAAACTGAAAGCTGAAAGTGAACACAGTGTTCATGAAGGTTCTGCTTGACGTTTGGACTCCTCCCCTTGCAGTGATCAGCCTGGTGGTGAGCGAGATGGTGGACAGAAGCGACCTGATGGCTCCTCCAGCTGGAGCGCTGTCGCAGGACGTCCTGACTGTCTTTCAGTTCCACACCTACATCTTGCAGCATGAAGTTGAAGACATGGAGACTCACCTGCTCAACCTGGCCCGAGAAGGTGAGGCTATGGTTGGAAATTACTCTTGTGACTCACGTGAGGCTTAAGTCACGTTGACTCTCACTCTGACTCTCCTCATGTTCTGCCGTCTCCAGATGAGTTTGCAGAAGTGCTGTCCGGGATGGATCCTGCTCTGTGTCTGTCAAAGCTGCAGGAGGTTCCTGTGTCCACCCTGTGGCCTAAACCCAGCACCCTGCGGTCACTGGCGAACCTGCTGACAGTGCAGGATCCTCAGGTCAGCAAGGCTGCAGGAGACTATCTGTCCTCGACGGCGTCACACGGTCACCTGAGGAGCAGGGTGAGTCATCGCTTCACTTACAGCTTACAGACGTCATGACAACAGGCTACAACCCTGCTCAGTTATGGCTAGTTGCACTGAAAAAAAAGTTGGAAAAAGTCGAAAAAAAGATCCTGTGAAACAGTTTCTGCTTCAGGAAATATGTAATTTCAAGAAAGGAAAAAGAAGGAAATGTTATTACTAGCCTGGATCTCATTCATATCTTGTCAAGAAAAATTGTCAAAAAGCATCAGTTCTGTTCCGCTACACACTGGTGTTTACAGCTTATGTAAGCATTTGGACCAGGCTTTTTTTGCAAGTGTGTGTGTGTCTGCAGGCGGTGGAGTGTTACACTCAGGCTCTGTCCGAGGCAGGTGGTCAGGTTCAGAGGTCAGCCTGCTCGGCTCTCAGCTGTCTACAGGTGGGTTGGTTTGCTAACCGTCTATCAAAGACGCTCAAGAAGCCACCGACTTGTGGTCATAATGCTATGGCTCCGTTTATAAACCTGTGTCTTCTGCAGGCTGTGGAAAGTATCAGAGCCGTCGTGTCACTGTGCGACTCAGCTGATGAGGAGCTACGTCACGTCGCCATAGAAACCCTGCTGACGCTTGGTGAGAGACAATACACACCTGTGAGAGGCTCCACTCAGGATCCAAAACCCTGCCACATGCAGGATACATTCAAGAATAAGTGAAGCCCTCACCTAGAAACATTTTCCAAATCGGAAAGAATGTATGGACTTACGACAGGGATCGGTTCCGACCAACCGGTCGTAAGTCAGACTGGACTTAAGTCGAATGCCATTCAAAATAGCTACTGTAGTGGTAGATCGCTGGGTGCCAGACTTTGAATTAAAAAAAAAATTTAAAAAAAAGCATCTCCTGGCCATGGTCGTAAGTACGGGTGGACATAAGTCGAGCAGGTCGTAAGTCAGATGTTACTTGTATGTGACTTCTGTTGTTAATGTGTGCGTTAACTCTGCTCTAGTGCGATTAAACAAGATTAAAGTTTTAATCTATTGACAGCTCTATTCAAAAGATGTATCTCTGTGTTCCAGGTGAGGAAGGTCGTCTGGCCTACGAGCAGTTGGACACCATGCCGAGGGAGATGGTGCGTTTAGGGACACGACGAGGAAACGCCGTCACCACTGCCTTCTGATCCCCCGAGGACCAGCCCTGTCACCCGGTTCCGACCACCGCACAGGACCGGCAGCGATTGCTGCAGCACAGCCACATGTTCCCACTCACACTGCCTCTTCGTGATATTAACCAAACACACAAGCTCCTCCCACTGCTCTCTGAGCCACAGTTCACTTCACTGAGGAGCACAGAGACTCTGCCTCATCACCTCCAACACGCCGGTGTCACTCACTCTAAATGATCCTTTTTGTTCGACACGCTTGACTCACGCCGTCACCACCACTGTTGTTATTCACACATTTGAGTTCGGGCGCTCTCGGTAGTTTTCACATGTAAATAACAACCCAGTCACACGTTTGTTCTATTAAATGTGCATATTTAAGTTCCACTCATGTTTGAGTTCAGTTGATTTGTGTACAGTTGTTTGCAGCGCGGAGGAAAAGTATGTGAAATGTGAAGTAAGCGGACCGATTTGTGACCTCAGCTGTCATGTTTTTATCGCTATGAATATATGGTTATTGTTCTATCGCAGTTTAACAAGTGCAATTTCTTTGTATATAGGACGCTTTCTGGCCGAGGTGGACCATTTTAGCCTTGGTGTGGTTCGGCAGGATGCAGCGAGGATGCACTTTTGTTAGGGGCGGTACAAGTAGGAAAATATGCCGGCTCCGTGTTGGACATGGAGCTCAAGTGTGGCAGTCTGGGGACTGAAGTGTTAACTCAGGTCTGGATTGAAACAACCTTCGAATCGTTACTACTGAAAAGATCTCGCTTTTATTTATTGTTCACGCAGTTACAGTGATGTTTTTTAACTCCTCCAGCAACTGAAGCGGAGGTTATTTTGCATTAATCATCAAAGATTGAATTGTCTTTCGTGCCCCGGATTTAAAATGCATTTTATATTCTGCAACCAAAGGAGAATTTGTTCGCTATTCAGCCAGCAGAATGTATTTTAAAAGCATTTCAGAACTCTAAAGCACAATTCTGAAAAACACAATTCTATATGAAAAAGCCATATGACGAACAATATTTCCCAAATGTGTTTTGTCAGAGACGATGAAGGTAAACACACAGTCTACATTGCAACGAACAACTTCTTCCATGATGTGAATAACGGCAGCAGTATTTTAGTTGATCTGTTCTTTTGTAATAATAATGTTGAAAGTGTCTTGAGTTCAGTCGATCAGTGTTTTATCTGCTGAATCCCACATAATATTGCAGACGTTTTAAATTTTAAGTTTAAACTGATATCGGCTTTGTGCGCTCCGTTGCTCTCTAATATTGTGGTCGGCAGTATTTGTTCTGCTCCAACGTTGCAATAAAGTTTATTTTTGGATATTTAATGTTGGCATGGCGTTTTATTTGTTGGATCTCTACTGGTACTAAGACAAAGTGCAGGGGAAGTCAATTGTGCTGGGGCAAGCACTGGACTGTCTACATTCTCATGCAGGTCACAGGCAACAGCTGAATTCAAGAGCTCCAGTATTCCATCCGTTTCAAGAATACCATTTTTGATGTGGACCTAAGTGCAAGTGATGCCCAAAACAGTGCATTGTGGGACTGGTAGTCTTGTACATGTTAAATGTATTTCCTGTACCATCTCAAATTGTGGAAGAAAACCTAACCTTTCTCCTTGCTAAAGGCTTCAAGCCAGCTGGAGACTCCATGTGAGCAGAAAATGTTTTTAAATAAAAGACCTTCATCTGCTCGAAATAAAAACTTTATTTTACAGCATATGTATGTACAAGTCTATGTAGCACAATCAGCCAATTCAAGTGTTGGGAGCAGCTAACACGTCAAAAATAATCCACATTTTAAAACTAATCTTAAAAAGATGCACCTTCCTAAACAAAAACTTTAAAAGCCAAATGACTTGGAAACAGGATCGTGCACAAGCGTGAGGTCAGCGAGGGGATTAGTCGTCGTTCTCTCCAGTGTCACCCGGTTCATGGCACAAGTCGCGCTCAACGTCAAACTCTTCGTCACTGGAAAAAGGTTCCCCTTCTTCACAATCCTCTTGTTTTTCTTCCTCCAGTGTGATCTCCTTCAGCTGCTCAAGACTGTCGGGTTCCTTCCCTGTCAGCCTCTGCAACAGTTGCATCCTCAGTTAAGAACACGATAGGAGGAAAATGAAAAGTAAAATGCAAGAGGAGTTCATATGGTGTGTGTGTCTTGACTCCAGACTAAACCCACTTTCCAATTTCTCACCTCAATCATGTCAGCCATGTACTTGACGTGCTGCGCCAGCTCCTGAAGTTCTGTGTTCTCACTCTTCAGCTGCTTAATCTGCTCCTCCTTCACCTCCAGGTCTTTAAACAGCTGAATATTCAGAAACGAGTGAAACCCATGACAGGACACATGGGCACTCAGTGGACTAACAGGATTAAATGGATGGGGCCGTTCTTAAAAAAGGACTCAAATGTTCTGCGACAGTCAGTCATGCATCAGGAAAGCAGCGAGGAGTCGAGCGTGGGAACAGAGAGACCGGAGTTAAAAATTACCCTCCCAGTCATTAACTCACCGTTTCGTTCTCCCTCAGCATATCAAACAGAGCTCTCCGCCGGCTCTCTGCCACCTCTTTCCAGTAGGCTTCAGGTGGAGTTTCTGCAAGACCAGTGCATTTTAGGAAGAGGGGGGGAAACGGGTAAACGTTGGGGCAATAAATGAGAATCTCACCCACCTTTGACCATCAGATTATACGCTTCGGGTGAGATTCCATCTGCAGAGCTGTCATTGTCTTCTGTCTGGGTCGACTTGACCTCCACTCTCACCCTCTTCTGACCCCGTGGTTCCGAATGCCACTGTTTTCTTTTGGGGACTACTTTTCCTGCCTTAAATTGAGAATTCAATTTAGAAAAAGGGGTACATATTCAAATTCCACAGTCAATTCTACCAACTATGGAAAATGGCAAACATTAAAGTGGGCAACTCGCTGCAACGCCAGCATGAAAAGAATATTCACATGAGGGCATATGGCCCCCACTGAGTATTAAAGAAGCAGCACTTTTTTTTTCCCCAGTAACTGATGCACATTCATGACAGTTGAAGGTGAACTTTATGGGACACAAAGGAAAGACTTTTTAAAATCATGACCCCAAATTATTCAAATTAACGCGGCCCAGATCAACTATATTGAAATACCAACTACAGAAACTCACCTGCTGTGGGGTCTTTCCCAGATTTTTGTTCACAGCCGACGCCTGCAGGACCTTGAATGTTGGCCTTGGAGCTGATGTCCCCAATGCTTTTTGAGAACTACCAAAAAAGTTCTGAAAACAGGGAGAGTTACCATTGTGCCACATATTGAAGAGTGAGAACAGCAGCAAACAAGTGAGCAATTGCAGGTCAAACATTTAAACGGCCATGATGCAGAAGTCAAGCTTCAGCAGAACATGGAGGCTGCGCAGCAGCAAGTGGGAGCGTGGGAAGGAAGGGCAGCGCCCTTAAAACCAGCGTGGGAAGTGTGTCTAAGAAGTTCATTACAGACAAGTCAGTTAATGTTTGGCGCCAGCCTCCAAACATCTTCAACCTCAGGCCACACAAGCTAGAAATGTGCAACACCTGGTAGTCATTTAACCAAATTAATTCCTTTGAGTCAAATACAAAAATGAACCAACTGATGAAGCCGTGAGAAGAACAAGACTTTTTTTTTTCAGGGCTGAAACAGGACAAGCTTAATTCCATTAAAGATTAAATTACATTTCTTTAGAATTTGAGCTGTTAAGTATCAAACGCATAAAGTTGAGAGACAGACCCTCCCACCGATTGGAACCCCTAGACCAATGTACAGTTGAGACAGTGATATATAAAGTTCTTCCTACGACTTCAGTGGATTCACAAATAAGACAATAGTTTGACGCATGAACTTTCACTAACCTTGAGATTCTCGTTGTATTTCTCCTGGCTGGGCTTAGTCTTGCCACTGGAACTCATTGTTTCTTTTTTTTCAATCCTGTAAAACAATAGTAGCTTGGTAAACGAAACGAAAAACGAGAGCAGGCGCAGGACTCCAGAGGGAAACACGACTGAAACGCCAACAGCGCCTACCTCGAGTCTCTGGCCAAGACAAGGTTTACCACGAAATAAACGTCAAATAAACCATAATTCATGCAACCACACATCGCGTAGACAAAGGGAAAAACCCGCGTTTTCGATTAACAGCATCAAAAATAGGATTTGTAATGACTCACCAGTCAAAAATGGAGATCAACTTCCTGAGAACGATAGCGACGGTCTGAACGTCTCGCGCCAGAAGCTTAAATATGCGCATTCAGTCACGTGACAAAGGGCCAATCACGGGGAGGCAGAGTTTCCACGTGCGTCTCTAGCATGCGTCACTTCCTGGATAAATCCTACTGACGCCATTATTGTTATTTTTGTTGTGTATTTAATATGACCCCGTTCGGTTCGTTCAGGTTCATGTAGCTGTATTTTTAAAAGGTTCTAAATAATTTCGCCGATCTACAGTAAATTGCACATTTCAAACAACAAAAGACACTGAAAATAGAATCGAGCAACTCGAAGAATCTCTCATGTTTTCGTAGCTAGAAAATCTTGAAACCACCCTGCTCCTCCTTAAGTGACAATGCAAGTAGGCTTTAAAATCATTTACTAGACCTGAAGATTGAATCACCGCGGTGAAACATGTGATTGGTTTTTATTGTTCATTTGATGGGATAAGTGAAAGACCCCCACCCGTTTCTATTAGAGCAGAGATTTAAATTATCTTTTTTTAAAATCTCGTCTGAAATACACATCTGGAACAAACCATAACTACAGGAGCGATATACACGAGTTTTTAACCTGTATATAACGTCAAACGCCAACGATTCATCATGCCAGTCCAACACATATTGACAATTGACATTAAATATCCTAATTTATGAACAACCGAGAAGGTGAGTTTCCACAAAAGTTGTTGGTATTAATGCAATGAAAGCAATTGTTAACTCCATTTTGTGACCAATAAAGGACATGCATTACACTGTCTGTACAGCAGGTGGCAATATGATATTTAAAGGCGCTGCGCTCATCGCGTAAACAGAAAAGGAAAGGCAAAGAAGAGCTGTCAGCGCTCAGCCATTTTGGGGCAGGCCGTTGATCGTGCAGCTTTGTGTTGCGATTCTTAGCTCCTGAAACACACATTGAAACCAAACGCAAACACGTTGGACGACGCGTCGTTAAACATGGGTCCACCGGGAGACAGAACGCGCCACACGTCGACTGAAAGAACTGGGGACTCCAGCTGGGTGGTCGATTTATCTTGACATGGCTTATGCCGCAGGGCGAGCCGTAGCTTGTGACGACGGAAGAAAAGAAGACACGCAGCCAAACATCTCCGAACTAGAGTCGCGTGAGGGAGAGATTCGCACCGGCGTTCTGGTCGTCCAAACACTTGTCCGACTGCCAGTCCGTGTTTGATTTGTTTTTGTGGAAGTAGTTAGCGAGACACCGCCGAAGCTAAGACACGCTACGATGCTGCGCTCAGGCAGAAGCTAGTGAGAGTCGGGCCGCAGGTCACTGACACTGAAAGATGACGACACGTTAGCCAGACTACTTCGGATAGGACTCTTAACCTCGATCCGCCAGGAAATAAGATGTAGCTGCGCAGTTGGTTCACTACTAGTTAGTGTCGGAGGCTTGCTAGCTCACCTCGGCTAGTGTGCTAAAAATAGCCCGCGTCATGACTCGCACGAGTGACAGTGGTCGTGTGCCAAGCGATTGGCAGTGAAAGTCGTGAAAATGTCGCATTTTACTGCGGTCTTCGGTGTTCTAACCCGTGCCAACATCTCCCTGGCATTTGTAGCTATCGGCCATGTTCGTCCATATTCCCACGCTGTCCGTAAGATCGCCTTGAACCCAGTCTCTGCACAGGAATGGACGCAGCCACGGATGAGGGATTCTGATAATATGACCCATGGTGTGAAGCACTCGGCTGCTTAGTCTACGCAATTTATGAGCAAACACATCAGTTGTTTTAGTTTCAAACGTTTCACTGACCAGACGCTGCCACGTTGATCAGTCCAGGACAGGTGGGAGCTGTTTTTGCACTTTTTTGATCTCAGAAATTGGCCAATGGTTTGTTGATCGGTCTCCCTTGTCAACACTGCCATCCATTTGAAAATGACGTGAGTTTATTTCTACATCCTTAGTGGTAAGTTAGTTCATCTAAAAGGCCTAGATTATCAGACGTGTGGGTAGTCTGCGCCATCCTCGCACTTTCGAACACATCGGTAGAACGTGGACACATTCCTCTGTCCTGAGAAGACAAAAGCAGTCCAAAGATGGGGGACCCAACTTCACGACGAAATCAAACAAGGAATCGACTTCGAGCTCAACTGCGGAAGAAAAGAGAGTCTTTGGCCGACCAGTTTGACTTCAAGATTTATATAGCCTTTGTTTTCAAAGATAAGGTTTGTTTGTTTCTTGGTGTTGTCTGCAACTCGCCTCCCCCTGACTAACATTGGGTTTTGCTTGCGCAGAAGAAGAAGTCTGCCCTCTTTGAGGTGTCTGAAGTGGTGCCTGTGATGACCAACAACTATGAAGAAAACATCTTAAGAGGTGTGCGGGATTCCAGCTACACTCTGGAGAGCTCAATAGAGCTCTTGCAAAAAGATGTTGTGCAGCTACATGCCCCCCGCTACCAGTCAATGCGAAGGGTAAGGCACAGTGTGAATGAGAGGCTGAAGGCTGAAACCTGTTGCACTGACACACTGTTTCTCAACTTCTCCAAAGGATGTGATAGGATGCACCCAGGAGATGGACTTCATCCTTTGGCCGCGCAATGATATTGAAAAGATTGTCTGTCTGCTGTTCTCCAGATGGAAGGGGGCTGAGGATGAGCCATTCAGGCCTGTTCAGGTAGGTCATGCCGCCTTGTTTTGTGTGGAGGAAACATATTTTCTCAACAAGAAGTGGGACATGCTGTCGCTGTGCTTACACATGTGACTGATGGGAGAAGTTCTGTGTGCAGGCCAAGTTTGAATTTCACCATGGAGACTATGAGAAGCAGTGCTTGCTCGCGGTGAGTCGCAAAGACAAGGCTGGTATGGTCATGAACAACCCAAATCAGTCTGTGTTCCTCTTCATGGATAGACATCAACTACAGGTGAGACACTTGCCTGCAGTGTTTGGAGTGTTTCGAGTGTGACATGAACCTTTGTCACATTTGTTACCGCCTTATAAAGCTTCTCTCTAATATGATTTGTGACGTATTGATCACCTTCTCTCTCTCTCTCACTCTCACTCTCACTCTCACTCTCACTCTCACTCTCACTCTCACTCTCTCTCTCTCTCACTCTCATTTGGCACAGACTCCTAAAACCAAGGCCACCGTCTTCAAGTTGTGCAGCTTGTGTCTGTACTTGCCCCAGGATCAGCTGACCTGCTGGGGTGTGGGAGACATCGAGGACCACCTCCGGCCCTACATGCCTGACTAGGGCGCCCTGCTCCTCCCACACAGAACAACACCCCAACCCTGCTCACCTAAACCTACCAAATTGATGTACTCCACCTGTTTTCCTTTGAAAGATTTGAACTTGTGCTTGGATCTTTTTTTTTTTTTTTTTGTTCCCTGCTTGTTCCTTCTTCACCCTTATCCCCTTCAAGTCCTCCCTGCCATTTTTTTGGATTGGTTCCGCTGTTCCCCATTTGAAATCCCACCTCATTCTCATTTCCATCTCAACCTGCACGAACATTAATTTTGAGTGGTTGGTTGTTCTCTCGGAGCCACACCGTCTACAGCACCGAAGGGACTTTTCATGCTGCATTTAACCAGGAGCGAAACAATAAGCAGGTGGTCACGGTGGTCCTCAGATGAGAGTCACGTTCCAGGTGTAATGAGAGGATTGAAAAAGCTTGTCTGTAACATCCAAGGTGTTTCTAGAGCAACTTTACTCAATCTGTGGTCAAAGGACAGATGTGCCAGGTGTTTTCGCACCTGCTTAAGATTACACGATGAACAGTATTCATCCGATCACACAGTGTAGCCGTAGCTTTTTATGAACCGCCTTTGTTTTGTTGCTGCAGATTGACACAAAATGTTTCCGTCATTTTGTTTTTTGCGGAGAAAAATAGAACGGCCACTGCTGGCCGTTTGCTTCACTTTTATTTTAACTGAAATCCGCTTGGACATGTGGGTGGGTGAGAAATTAACAAATTTGCTAAAAGCTAACATGTTTAACCTCGATATACTAAGAACGTCAAGATCATTTGTTGTTAAATTGAAATTCGGTTGACTCGCTTTTCAGGCTGATGCATTAAACTTTTGTTCACTGTGTTCATTTCAGAAGGTGTTTGGCTTTTTCTACCCGCTTTTGATTCCAAAGTCAAGAACAGCAACATTCTTTATTACACATGCACCAAATATGAACGAAGTGACGGTTACAAAGATGTCAAAAGGCAGTTTATTCAAGTGTCAATAACTGTAGCTTTTCACACTGTTTACATATGAGCTATTATGGTTGTCCAGATGAGGTCAGTAACTTGGGACTGTCCAACTTAGCTGCCGCCAAGGTGTTTGGTGTGTCGTCCTGCCGCAATCATCTTCCCGGTGGCCTTGTTGGTGAGGTCAACATTGGCAAACGCCAGCGTCCGTCCCTCTTTCAGCACGTGAGCAGTGATGAGAACGTCATCTCCAAGCTTGGCAGCGCTCATGTATCTGACAAAAGAATATCATTTCCCTTAGCATGTGGAAAGGTAGTTACAGTGAGGGATAAGTTAGATTTTAATTTAGATGGTCAGAGAATCGGTTGATTTGCAAATCACAATACTCAAATGTATGAGGGAGGCAGCTGTAAAGTGAATTTTTCAGCAAGTTCCAAATTCAGGCTTTAATTTGGTATTTGTTTTGGAATTAAAAAGTAGAAGAGGAGATTCAAAATGTTCCTAAGAAGCCACCTTTTGTGACAGTGAGAAAGGTTTCACTAAAATATTTCTCAAAGTGAGTAAAAAAATAACACTTTATTTTTTGCTGTTTGTCTAAGGCAGGCATTTATTAAAAGGATAAAGTACAACTTTTCGTACAAAATGAAGGGCACCTCCAAGCAATTCATGCAAAGCCAGGTGAGTAGTTCTGCTAATACACCACCAATAGACACGGCTACAGGCAACTGGCTAAACCTGATCATTTTCATCAAAATACTAACTTATGTTAGATAACTTCTCATATAATAAGTTAGTATTTTTATGGTCCATGAAGTAGAACAGATCTACTCCATTTCTTCTCTTTCCTTAAATAATATTTATTTTACCCGGAAGAAGAACTGATCCTACGCTGACAACCTTGGAAAATTGTTTTTTTCACAGCGGACAAACGCTTCCAAACACTTTATTAGTGAACACAGTTGCATGGTTTACTCTACATTGAAGCACACTGTGATAAACTGAAGCCATATAAAGTAATGACTGCAAAATCTGCTGTATGATCACAATACTGCTCAGTTTGATGATACCTTTGTGAGTGTCCCTGTCACCAGCTTCAGAGAAAAGGACCAGGATTAAGATGCAAACACTCCCCTCGGTCTACTCTGGGGTCTCGCTCTACTCTACCAAAGCCTCATCTGCCTCATGCAGTTACAGCAGAGCTACACACTTACACACTACAGACTCACTCAGCTCATGAAAACAATATAATGTCATTGTGTACTGGTGGCACTCACGTCACGTTGAGGTCGACGCTGACACCGGGGGCTCCTCTCTCACTGTTCATGATGGCCAAAGTGGAGATGACGTCCACCAGG
This sequence comes from Synchiropus splendidus, assembly GCF_027744825.2. Taxonomy (NCBI): domain Eukaryota; kingdom Metazoa; phylum Chordata; class Actinopteri; order Syngnathiformes; family Callionymidae; genus Synchiropus; species Synchiropus splendidus. Next base: position 14,029,679 of record NC_071337.1, read on the forward strand.
GTGGCGGTCAAGCCCCCGTGCATCGTCCCTCCTCGGTTTGTGTGCTCCTCCTCCACCCGCATCTCACACACCACCTTCCCCGGATCGGCGGCCAAAAAGTTCACCTGACGAAAGACCGACCACAGAGTGAGACTGACATGACAGAAGCGAGACCTGAACATGTACCTTGTTGAGCACACGGTCGAAGCCACGAGTGTCCGCCATGGCTTTAAACAACTGCCTGATCGAGGTTAGCGACATGAACGACATGTTGGAGCTGGACTTGACAATGTCAAAGTTTGTTTATTAAAAACCGGAAATGTGTCCGCGCGAAATGCTGTCCGGGTTGAATTTGTGACGCGTCTTTCCCGGATTTTTTATTGTGGTTTTTAAAAGCAAATTTAATTAATCAATGGAGTGTTTCCATTTTGTTGTCAACAAGACACACATTATACGTGTAAATTAATATATATTTTTAAACTCGCCAGGGGAGTGGTTGACGAAATAAACGAGCATATTAATAAAGTTAAATATCAGTTAAATATAAAAAATATAAAAAAAATCAACCTATTTTTTCTTTTTCATATTACAGTGATTTATTACATATTGTTTCCTTTTGCTTTTTATTTCTCCCATTTATATAAACAATCTATTACGGTCTCCCCCTGGTGGCCGGATTAAACTATAAACATCTCTTCATACGTTTTTCATGTTGCGTTTGTGTGACTCACGGGTTAATATACAAATGAGAATAATAATAAATGAATATTGTTCTGACATTTGAGCGATGTTGCATGTTTTCAAACCCTATCGGACTTAAATAATGGAAAATGAGGAGACAAAGCAGGTATTGTACACAAGTATCAGTGGATTTCATGAGGTCACGAGCAAAACTGACTTTTATTTGTAGTACACTCCTTGTTCAAGGCTGTGATGGATGCGCTGCAGTTCTATCTGCCCACCTCAGTGCCGTATGTGCCACAGAAAGACAGACTCAACATGACACTTGCAGCCAGGCAACAATCCCACACCTTTTTCTTTTCTTTTCTGAGAAAACAGAAGAAAAGACGACGTGGTTTGTTTGAGTGCTGTGCTCTGTCACACAGCTCCGTGACCCTGGCAGGTTGTTAAGAGGTCCAGACGGTGGCAGCAGCTGTCTCAGATAAGAAAAAGGTCACATGATTCACACAGCAGCCTGCTGCACGGATAAATGCATGTTCCCCAGATGTTGCTGGACAAAACTCCATGACTTTTCTCTGCTTGACTGACGCGTGAAGTTATCTTGATTCAAATGTCACTGCATGTCGACACCATGGTCTATTTGATGACCTTTGAACCGAGCCGCCAGATATGCTTAATCTGCCGTTATTATTAGTATCCACAGAGCCACACGTGGCTATTAACTGGTTGTCTTTGAAAGTGTCCGCTCCATCCTTCACCCCTGTCACCCTCTCTGCAGTATTTTTGGAGGCTCCACACACGAAGCCCTCAGTGAGAATTGGGGCTTTTTTTATTTGAGGGCCGTCAAAATGAATGTTCTTGGTGGAGCGTGGATGTATTCTGAGGCTGGCGGCCAGGCTGAGGGACGCAGCTTGTCCTCGCAGGGAAGGTTAGACGCTGATGGATCCGACACTGATCTGAGACCAAGACATGTTTGTGCAGAAGCAGCAGCTTCTGGTAACAGAGTAACCGGCAACATTCAGTCTGTTTGATAGATAGGCTTTGGAATGGCCTTTGTTTGATGCAGTGAAATCGACTGCAGGTTCTGCCAGCTGGAGTGTGAAGGTTACATGTGATGAAGCTCCCACACAAACCGTCTCATGTACAAACAGTTTGTCACAGAGGAGTCAAGGGCGGCGGTCGGAGGAGGCTTTCTCTCTCTCTCCTCTGTTGGTGCTGCCACATCTGTCAGTGCTCCTCTCCAGAATCACTCTGACAAACTGAGCCAGGAGCCAGGATTCTTGAGAGCAGTTCAGAGGGATAGATTTGTGACAGCCCGACCCCAAATAACATTGTTTGTAGGAAACATTTCCCTGCAGACTGGCTTGTGTGTGTTCACCTTCGATCCTGATGGAGGTCATTCCGGGTTGAGTTCCTCTTCAAACTGGGGTGGCGGGTAACATTAGGCAAGGTCAGGTTTTCCATTGGAGGATAGAATCAGCAGAACATGGAGCTGGTCTCAACAATGACGGTTCTCATACCAGCCAAAAAGCAGACGTAACCATTATATATGTGGACTGTATCATGACCAACCCAGTCGGTGATGAAGTGTGGCAGATGGACCATCAGTCAGACGCACCGTCCCTGGGATCAGGAACGCTTCCAATACTCCTTTGTGCCAACGGCTACAGGACTCCATGACTTTCAGCCAGTCTGCAGTCCATCGTCAATCATCCGAGAGAATGTGAGGCTTGGTAGATAAAACACTGTGGAGCAGGGGAGCGCAGTCAAACTGAGGGGCCACCAGATGTGCAGTGACTGCTCTGAGGGGCTGTCAAACAAAATACAGAGATGGACGGAAGAAAAAAAGAAGCCTTAATTTTTTGGGAAAAATAACATGTTTTGATTTTTTTTAATTTTTTTTTAATTTGCTATTTATTTGTGATTTAAATAGAGAATAAGGATCATGCAAAACATACAAATATTTCAGTTTTTTTCCCTATAAGAAATAAAAAAAAAAAGTCAATTGTTGAAGAAAGGTGAGACTTGTTCAAATAATAACATGAAACAAATCTCTTAATATAAATGCTGATATGTTAAGGGACAAAATGTTGACAGCTGTGGTGGATGGAATGACAAAAGTCATCAATACAGAATACAAACTGTGACAAATAATGAATAATTATAATAATAATAATACATACGCTTAGTCCTGTTGAGGGTTGCGGGGAGTGCAGGAGTCTATCTCAGCAGTCATTGGGCGAGAAGCAGGAACACACCCTGGACAGGTCGCCAGTCCATCACGGGGCGCACACACACCATTCACTCACACACACACACCCACACACCTAGGGGCAATTTGAGAGTCCAGTTGGGGAGCAGGTCCTTGGGCTGTTGGAGGAAACTTACACACACACACCGGGAGATCATGCAAACTCCATGCAGAAAGGTCGAACGAACCCTGAACCTGCTTGCTGAGAGGAAGCAGTGCTAACCATTGCTCCATTGTGCCGTCCATAGTGGCAATAATATAGTATAAAATACAAAATATATTTACAACTGGGATGTATACATATGTGAACAATAGCTAGAGGCAGTGAGAAATACTGGTCAACTATAGCAGTGGTCCCCAACCTTTTTATCAGAGAACGTGGCCCGGGGGGGCATGAAGTTGCCACTTTGAACCGTCAGATAAGGCCTCCGCAGGTTTGTGTGCTTGGCACGTGGGACTCACCGACCATGATAAATCCATATTTCAAGTACAACTCCTGCTATTGTCTGTTAAAAACGTTCTTCTTCATGGAAGTCCTGGCCTCTTCTCCTGTCTCTCCAGTGAGCCTCTTCCTCCTCGCAAAGAAACTTCCCAAAGACGGCAGTTTCTGACTCATTTTGTGAGCATGTGGGTTACATTTTGGCTCTCAAGTGACTGAGGTTTAAACAAGAATTTTTCAAAATAAAGTTTTCCAAAATAAAAGATCATTCTAAGTCAGATAATACATAAAATGAAAATTATTACTTATTTCTTGTGCGGCCCAGTACCAATTGACCGGTACCGGTCCCCAGCCCGAGGAGCACTGAACTATAGGACCTCCTGTCCAGGTCGAACGTCTCAACTCAAGCCAACACATGTGAGATGCTGTTGAATTTTTTTTGTCTTAAAAATACCTCTTATAAGAGGAAAATAACAGGATAAATTCAATAAACAAATTCAGCTTTTGAAACACACAATTCTGTCTGGTGCATTTTTTTCTCTGCTATCCGGGAAGCGAAGCACCAAAGATGAATAATAAAGTAGTGGAAGTTATGTAGTACAGAAAATGAATGACGTTACAGCAAATTCTTGCTAAGCTCTGGAGTTCAGCTACGTGTAGTTGATCTCTCCCCAGTACTGGATCACAGTGAGACACACAGCAGCGACAACCACAAAAGAATTAAAAAAAAAAAAAAAAGTGAATCATCACGAGAAGCAAACAGCAACACTGAAACAAAGTTGACATATTTTTATTCCTCTCATAAATAACACTGAACAAGCATCATAAAGCGATATTCATCTCTATCTATACACTGTAAAATTCTCTGTATAACAAAATACAGTATATGTGTAATGCACTTGATACAGACGGAGAAGTTCTGCATTTCATAGCGGCAGGCGAGACCTTTGACGCCCAGCGATTCAGCCTTCCTCTGAACGTCGCAGGTCTTGCTTGTGAATCTATGAAATCCACTTCCCTCAGGAATCAGTTGTTGCATAACTAGATCTAAGTAGAGCCCACCAGGAAGAGTCTTGTTTATCCACATCCATTCCAAATGCTAAAATATAACAAGTGTCCCGTGGCAGATACGCGGTTCTCACATCTCTCCAACACACATGGCACAAGCCTCCACCACGACTCAGCAGTGCAGCTTTGTACCGAGTTATGATTATGTAAGAGTGCTGCAGTGCAAAGCAGCAGCTTGCTTTGGAAAAACCCCAATATTAATCTGTCATTACCATTGTATTACAGGACATCTTTCACATAGAAAGGTCATTGGATATTGTGCAACAGTTTGTTATAAAATAATAACACATCCTGTCCAAGCTTCCACTGACTGACTCTTAGTACTTCTAGATTCAATATATAGAGACTTTTATATACAGTGCAGACTGCTTCTGCACTGAATTCAATATTCAATATTATTTATTAACAGTAAATAATATAGTAATGCTATACTACTTTACATTAATCGCCTCATATTTGACTTCTTGTCCATGAACATGTACAAAGCTGCACCAGCTGAAGTCAGCCAGCTTCAGTGCGTCACACTAACTCGGTAGGCGGCACAAATACACAGATCTGAGGCAGCGGGAGGTCGAAGGCAGGTCGAACACAAACACACAACACAAATGTCCTTTTTGCTTATTTGGAGAAATAAAAACAAAAACCTCTCTTGTCACGTCGTTGAAATACTTTGGTCACATTGGGCTTGATAAACCAAATGATCACGAGCGGAGGACGAAACTGCCCGACCCCACTCGACGGTGAGCGGAAAACCAGGGCTGCGACATGCTTGTGGGTGAGGTCAAACTGGTGCCGAGCTGAACAATAAATACAAAAGTCAAAGCTATCTGGGGTCAGAAAAGGCTCAGCTCGCATGAACAACAAATCTGGAGAATTGTGGCGGAGAGGAAATAAAGAGTTGAGAGAATAAAGAGACCATGGGTCTCATCACTCTCTTGTTTCTCGAAATGTAAAATCAATGTAAGCACTCAAAATAAACAGTGAAACCCAATATGCACCTTTTTTTTGCTTGAGATTATTGCTAAAGTGGCAGAGGAAGGGATCACTCCAACAAGACGGCCGCCAAAAGATCATCAGATTTGTAAACAAACTAAACCAGGGAATGTGTTTTGGGCAAATACTGAATCCAAAGTACAAAAAAAAAGAACACTGTAGCCCTTGATATTCCTCAATCAGACAGCGTCTGAGGAGCAGCATAGCTATAATTCACGTCATAAAAAAAGGAAATTATTAGAATCACATTCACCGTTAAGTGTCCTTGTGTGATTGTCAGCTTTTCAGATTCAGCTTCGACTGACACAAACGGCTTCCTGGTATTGGCTCCTGCTCCGAGTACCTTTTTAGTGGAGAGTGCAAAAGAAAGAGCTTTGTTTCGTTCTCTCGGTGAAAGCAGCCTCTTTTCAGCTGTGGGAAATAATAAGTCACACTCGAACCTTGACATCATGACTCGCTATCGATTCATGGCACTTTTGAAAACAAACAAAGCAAAACAAAAGACAAACTTTAGGCGACACAAAGACTGACGTTTCTCAACTATAACACCACATAGGGGCAATTATTAGATAGTTGAAGTAAAAATAGTCGGAAAAAAAAATTTCACCTCACTAGTCACAAGCAATCTTTCCCAGGGCTTTTCCTCAAGCTGAACATTAGTGCTTTTTCATGATATATTTCAACTAAATCCAGCTTTTCTCCTGCATTTATCAGTTTAACTTTGACTGTTCTCAGTCTCAAACTATGGACATAGAATTTAATATACTTAAGGAAAAAAATGCATGCACTCACGTTTAACACGTGAACTACTTTCCATTACTTTTCACCTTAATTCCTTTTTTTTTTAATCGCTGAAATTGTTGCAACTAGGAGCTATGATTTCATATGAATTATTTTGATTCATTGGTCTTTCTCCACTTTTGCTAGTAGGTTAAAAGTGGGGGGAAATGAGACAGGAACACTTTTTTAAAATTGTTTCTGATCAACTCAACCTGCACGTGAGCAGGACCGAACACTCTGGCTCCATAAATAACAACAATACTTCACAAACACAGGACACTACAGAGGTCCGTCTCCACACTGAGGCTGCTGTCATTTATAGGCGATCAAACCTGGAGCGTCTCAATTATGCAGCAGACTTCCATCATCTAAACTAGAATTTTTTGGCTCATGGCTTGTAAACTAGCACAGTCCAACTGAGATTTTAAGAATAACAAAAGAGCAAATTATATCAATACAGTCAGATCCACAAATCTGAAGGAGAACAATAACTAATAATACGTATGAGGAACCTATTATTTTTCTGCATTAAGACATAATAACGAAACATTATTTTCATCCCAACCTCAAATCTCTTTTCCCTTTTGGAGCAGTTCACTTCAAATCTAAATAATTCAGTCAATATTAAATATTGTTTTTAACCTCTTTTGTTGTTGTTAAAATGATGCACTCTCTCCTGCATAAACTCTGTTTTTAAATGTGCAACACTGAGCGTTCTCCAATTCCCTCGAATCTTCAGCGGCCCTTGTTAGATGTGTGTGAAAACAACGTCTGTTTGGTTTCAGCACAGAAAAATGACATTCATAAATCATCAAACATCTCAGCTGACCGAAAAAAATAGATACACTTTTACAGGAGCGCTTGACATCTCACTTCAGTGTCAACCCAGAAACCACCACTGGGCACCCTCCAGCTGTTGGGTGCGCCAACATCTCAGTCATCCTCAGTCAACGCTGTTTCCGCTGACATCACTAAGTGCTCTCCGGGAGCGTTTCGCCTCACCGTGCGGCAAAAATAGGCTTTGACCACGATAAATAATGCCCTTGATATTTGAATGGTGAACTGAACGGACTCTCTGTCGTCATGTGAAAAAGGTGCATAGTCATTCTTTTAAGAAAATAAAAAAATAAAACCAAAATCCCTGGGTCTTTAGAAAGCTCCGATGAACACATTCATATTGTGAGTCAGCAGTCGACGCCACATCGTATAGTTGTGCTCAAACACTACATGACTTTGAAAGGTCAAACGTGTGTTTGGACTAGACAGATATGAGACACCGTGGCTCCACAATTCATTCGTATAAAACAGCAGGAAACTTGGGTTTATCGTCCATCGGCAGTGTTTCCGTTCCTCTGGATTCAGACGTGTTTATTTACTCTGAAGTTATCCGCAGAACGCCACAACTCATGTTGAATCTGAGAGGAAATAAAGACGACTTCACGATGGCTCCAGTACAATGTGCTATTAAACTCAATAATTTCACGGTTTCTGCTTCAGAAACCCTTCAAAGTCATGTAGTGCAAGTTCAGCAAAACTAAGAGCCCTGAAATCTTCAGCATCACTTGACGTCTGACCGAGTCAAACCCGCCCGGGTCGTGAAAGAAAACTACAAAATGTTTCAATTATATCACCAAACATCTTTTGGCACCTTAAATTTTAAAGGTGTCTGGTCCCATCAAAGATCATCCTGCGAGCGCGACGCTCCACTCGAGGTGAAGGACACCTCGGACGTGTGCGACAGATACACGTCCGCTTCAAACCTTGTAGCAGTCTTTGGAGCCGGGGTTCACACGATGTTGATGCAGTTTCCAGCGCTTGCTGCTGCCCTCTTGCTGCAGTAGGAGAAGTTGCTGTGATTGGTAGATGTGCCGTTCATGTGTGAGGACTTGAGCTCCATCTGACAGGCGACGATGGCGGCGTTGAGCTCCACCTGAGCGCGGTGCACCACGTAGAACATCAGGCCGATGCTGATGATGATCTGCAGCAGCGAAACATCAAGTCAATTTAAACTTAAAGCTCAGATCCGACTGACTACACACACGCATTCTGACATAAATCTCATCTGGAAGAAAAACAATACTGGCTTATTTCTGCACAAATTGCCCAGGGCATCAACATCCATCAGCTGATTCCCACAAGTGTTAAAAGGAGTCTTAATATGTGAGGCTATCCTCTTACACCTGCGCCAACTGTGACCTTGCACCCCTGTCGGCTAGCCCCCATTGATGTCTCTGAATTTTAAATAGATCTGAGCAGGTGTTCTGGATGTGGCGACAGCTTCAACCCATGTGAGAATAGTTAGCATTCCTGCACAGTGCTGAGTTTTCAGAGTCCAAAACCATTTCACCAAACAGTTCCACTTCTGTCCCTGAATAGACGGATTTGTTGGTTTGCCACGTCAGCATTTGATCGGGGAATTCAGACACCTGCTCAGCCTGGCAAACAAGTATAACAGTGAGAAAATGTCTCATCTCTCCACCTGCAGTTTGGGTTGTCTAGCTCCAGGCCGCACATGGCAGCTTCAGCATTTTCCCACAGCTCTCCACAGGAAGCCCAGAATCTTTCCCAACCCAAGCATTGGTGGGGTTCAACAGACTTAGATGAAGAACCCAAAGTCATGAATAGGTATGATGCCAATAGCAACGCACCCCGCCCCATTGATACATGTTTTATTTTCAATAGTAATTACACAACAATATTATTGGACATAATGAATGAATGACTTAATACAAACTAATAAAAAATAGCTAGATTTTTGTTGATGAAATAATAAGTAGTCCACATGCCAGGCCAAAAGGTGCAAATGTTCTACCAACCCAACTGTTGAGGTTGAGTCACACTTGACAACAAAAGCAACAGAAAACATCCTGAATGCAGATTAAAATTCAGGGTCAAAAGCAACAGAGCTCAGGTGCGCTGACCAAAACCCTGATATTAATATATAAAACAAGATCCAGATCGGCTTTGTCATCCTGAACGGGCCATCAGAACAGGGAAATCTGTATCACCTGATGATTAACCAACCATCATATGAAAACGATACATAAACAACCACTCGGTTATTCATTTTTTTAAGTACATTTGGTGTCACTCAACATCAGCTTAAAGTAACGTGTGAGTAGAGAAACAACAAATGGGATCAAATCACATTTCATCCTGCTTCATTCATGCATCAAATACTATTTCTCTACAGTTAATCATTGGTGTATAATGCTGTAGCTGCTCTCTGATTCAGTTCTCAAAGTAAGTGGAGTCAGTAAGAGTAAGATGGCAGTAAAGAAAAACTCATACTTAGCGAACGACTCGTAAGGTTGTGTCCCATTTCTCACCCTAACAATTATTTTTGACCCTAAAACTGGGTTCTGCACGTTCGCAAGCGTAGTGTGTCCCAAATCTCCTAAGACCGAGGGCACTCACCATTCACCACTTGAAATGATCCCTTCGAACCGAAGGAGCCCCGGAGCTGACTTGAAACCAAGTGGGAATATGAAGTGTGGATAGATTTCCAGGATACCATAGTACTTTATTTAAATAAAATGCTGGATAGGACAACAGGGACATTTTATGAGCTCCTGGTCCAATATAAAAGCACATGGACCAACAGACTGAGACTACCCATCAGAAAGACCCTGTGGCATTAAAAACATACAATGCATCCCTGAAAAAAATACAATGAAGGGATTTTTGGCATATTTTTCTGTTATTGAACTACATTTCTGGCACACTGTTTTCTAAGCTCTTTTGTATCACTTTTTTTGCACTTTATAATATTATTTCTTTTTAATTTATTGTGATATGTTGTGTACAGAGCATGTTACGAACACAATTTCCCTTGGGATTAATAAAGTTTTTCTGATTCTGATTAGTAACAAGGACTACTCTTCCGTTTGTTTGCTTTCTCTGGTATCACATGTCATTGACCCAAATGGTCAACCATGTCAGACAACGTGAACAATACAAGAGTATGTTTTTATTTCTTCTTAACAAACATCAGTCGGCAAGCATCCAGGCTAACTTTAACATCCTCATACCTCTCTCGTTCCTCGTACCCTCGTTCACCAAACCAAGCGAGATGATCAGCGCCCAAGGACACGTTGTCTTTATGCGTGACGTAAGTGAACACATCGCACATGACGTCATGAAGTGTTGTCCCAATTCTTAGGGACGTCAATCACTTCGTCGTGGGAGGGCACTTCATAGTGGGGGCACTCAAAACCAAGTGCTAGTGTTAGGGTGAGAAATGGGACACAGCCTAACACTGATTCGTGTAGAACAACTATAAGGCATGAGTGTCTGAGTCTCACCTGTAGGCTGAAGACAAAGTAGCCGCTGACACTTTGCTCAGCAATGACGTCCTCCATGGTGCGGAGGGTGGTGCCCAGGTAGGAGTTGAGGAGCTGGGTGGGCAACAGGCCCACAGAGGAGGCCACCAGGTAGTTTGGCAAGGACACATCTGTGATCTGAAACAGCAAGAGGCCATTGAAAACCTTAGTCAAGATGATACTGGTCTATACTGTAATCTCCATTATTAATCAAAATGTTTCACGACATTACAAAAACATCTTTATTTTCAATATGATTTCCACCTAGCATATCAGACTAGCATGGGTGTAGGTGGTTTGGGACTCTGGTGAACCAGGATTTATAGTTATTTTCTTGCAGCCACAGCAGTGAGCATATTATAGAGCTGAGTAAGAAAGTTCTGCAGTGACCTGGCCACCGTATCACAATCCAAAACCTTCGGTACTGACAGTAATCCGACAATGCATTTGGGTATAGACTGCTGAGTCACTTAATATCAAATCCTGATACCTCATCACTGTTCAGTAACACGAGCCACTAGTTAGCGTTGCATTTTGCTCGATCCACAAAGTTGCAAACAGGGAACAATGGCAAGTGCAAATGACATTTAAAAGGTGTTACGTAGCATTGCCACTGAAAAACAGAAACATTTTCATAACAAGGAGGACAGTCACCAAGCAATTGATATCACCAACTCAAGACATTTCACGGCTCAAGTAAAACTACAATAATCGAAGAACAGAAAAATATAATTTCGTAATTTAGATTCCATCACACTGTTGAGCCGCCTGTAAACAAAAGTAAAAGACAACTACATGTGCACAGTACTATGCCTAAGGCAGAGCAAACTCAAGAGGTTGGTTTTTGTCTGAGCCAATGAATGGAGACATCAACAAAAAACGAATTACAAAGCCTAATCACCTCTAGTCATTCTTCCATAATGTGATTATTTTGCGGAAGAGCGCAGCAGCATTGACCTCACCCAGGGTAAAAAACAACTCACAACAGATGCTTTTGAGTATAAATAGTACACAAATATTTGCTGTTGATCACTAAGCAACTGACAACGGTGCGCAGATAAAATGTCCCTGTTTCGTCAACTAAGCAACAGACTTCTGTCAACAGTGGACTCAGAATCGGCTCCCGTTTTATAACTGGCCTGCTTATCTTTATACGAGAGGTTGGAAGAAAAGCGTGTTTGATTTACTGCCACCTTTGACCACTTCATTAAATGATGTCATAAGCTGATGTGTCAAAGTGTGGATGGGTGCAGTTGTGACCTTGGTACAAAATAAACATTGTCAGTCGACGGGTGCAGATAGCAGCCTGTGCTGCTCCATGCTGTCGCTCCAAGACGCCACCTTGCAGTCGCACAGATAAATCCTCAACAACCTCTCCTGTTACCATTCAACACACAGATTAGATCCCAGTCTTGGTTCATATACAAATATAACATGCCTCTCATAATAAAGCTGAAGCCTCCCTTCTCCTGTGGATTTGGAGTTTTCTCTCAGATATTAGCCGCGATCAGAGTGAACCATGTACTAATGCTATCACAACGCCTTCAGCTGATCTATGAGACATGGCATGTAAGCTGATAAGAGCTGTTGAGAAACAAGGGGAGCTCTCACTCGCACATTCCTCACCAGTCCACACCCAGAGACGGACCCTGGCAAAGGCAGATGTCCGACACATAAGCTGAGGACGGCGATAGCGATGATTTTTTTTGAGTGCAGTCAGAATTTCCAGCGAGCCTCCCACTCACATCTGCAAGCTGCATCTATCAGGATTATCTGCAGAAAACCTTCCATCATCCCACTTGACCCAATTTTTTTCAATGCTCACTGGAGCTGCTTCTTATAAACATCCATCAGTTTGTGGGACAAAACGTTACATTTAATATCAAATTTTAAACATTATGTTGGCTCACTCAATGAATATTCTTTAACAAGACAAGTTTTATCCGACACTTCTACAACTTTAAGAAGGGACTTAACAAGAAAGTCTCGGTAATGTGGCAACAAACATGTAAAACAAATGGAGGGTTACACTTTAAATTAGGGAACATCCATAAGTGTAACTGATAGGGATGCACCCAACTTTCGAACAATATATTTGGGTGTATAGTGTAAAAAAAGCAACATTTGATTCAGTGGCAAAGACTCATTGAGGGAGAAGGCAGCAGAGCCTGAACAATGATTTTGGCTTCAAATCGACAGCGCAATGTCATAGAACGTGTAAGAACACTAAAATGCGGAAGTGCACAACACTATCCTCCATTTTCCCGGTGACAGCACCCACTTCCCCGGGCTGAAAGCCCGGTCGGCAGGTGACTGAACAGGAGCAGTTGAACAGAAGTCGAAATTAGCTTGGCTTTCCAACCCATGTATCACAAGCTTCCTCTATATTTGATGTCCATGTTGCCAGGTATCTAGCGCGGTGCAAAGTGTGATCCAAAGTCTGCATACAGTGTGGAAGTTTTCAGATATTTTAAGTGTTGGAAACACGTATTCAAACAAATTATTTACAGCCTTCTGTTTACATTATTAGCCTACTCACGGTGGCTAAGATAGCTTGTTTCAAAAAGACAAGAATAGATTTGTTGTGCGTTTGTCTACCATAATTTCTTTTACAATAATTTTTGGAATGCAAGTGAAGGACATTTTTTAAATGTCAATAATATCCAATCATCTGAATATTTAATTAAAACATGTATAAACAACATTTATTTGAGACTATTTATGCAACATTTAAAAATTGTAAAAAAATATATATATATTTGATGCTCAGTATTATTTGGTACTGGTATTTGGCCAAACAATTTCTATTTTATTCGGCTTCAGCCACAAATTTTCATTTCGGTGTTCAAATTTTACTCTGGAATGTTCACAAAAAATTCACTCAAAACAATGTCATAATTACTGATTATGAACAGTAAATAAGCAAGTCCTTAGTATATCAATGGTGAATTTGTGCTCCTCAAAATAAAGATTAACATTATTTTAATGATAAAAAAAAAAGATGTAACTCCAACTCAGAACTCATGACGAACGCAAGATGGCAGCTTGACTTGACGCTCTCAAACGGATTCATTAAGCATAAAGAACAGCAACAATATTGATGAATGAAGAATGGAATCAGGCATGGCTGACTACAGGAAAAACAAAAACACTCAACACAAAATCCGACTGGAACAAGAGATGGCAAAGAAATGCACATGCTAGTTCGAGCTTGCTGAGAAGGCACTTTGATTGACAGACCAAATGAAGATAGCGTCGCCAAGGACGTCACTCTCTGCTGTAAGCAAACCGTAGTAAGAGAGCTCAGAAAGGACAAAAATCTGAGAGACCAGCAAAGAAGAAGAGATGCTGCTATAAGATATGTCGACAGCTAGTCCACACAGGCGGAGACATGGAGTCGAAAATAGCTCACAAGCTTGATGGGGAATTTACGGCACTCCTGCATTGGCCGGAGGATGGGAATCTGTGTGAGGTCAGGATGGGACAGGTGCATCAGGTCCAACTGGACAAACGCAACAAGCTGCTCTGATAGATCAATCCACCATATCCGAGTTCTTCAAGTAAAATGGTAAATGGTTGGTGGTTTTTACTTATAGCGTTTTCCTTGCTTATCCAACAACCTAAGTGCTTTACACCCATTCACGCACACACTCAAACGTGGATGGCAGGAGGACCTGTCCAAATGATGTCACCCAAATAAAGGAAGATGCAATCTGAAAAACTAACCCTGCAGTGTTGGGCTGACAATCGCTGCTGCAATACAAAACTAGGTATAGAGACAGACATGGAGACAGTTTTAAAAATGGGAAGCTGTAAGCAATGTGAGCTTTCACAGACATTTCTCCAAAAATCTATGAGACAAAAGGCACTTTTGCTGTAGATTCAAGCAGACTTTCCTGACTTCAATAGCAGCATGGCGCACCGGCGATTACAGCAAATTGAACCAGCAAGTGTTTAAGATTTATAAAAATTGGGTGGGAAAAAGTGCTCAATCCACAAATTAAAAACAGTAGCAACCAAGCAAAATAAGAACTACAGATATAGGAGCTGTGCATTCAAGAGAAACAGAATATCACTAAGGCTAACTTGTTTAACAAGAAGCTAAGCCGCTTTTTGAAATGGGATTACTGGGCCATCAGGCTCACAGACCAGTAAATTCACTTGATGTACACAACAGCAAAGAAACAGCTAAGATTAGAAAGAACAAAATCGGCAAGTTAAACGTTAACATTTAAATAAAATCCCGTAAAAGGTGAACTTGCTGAGGCAATATTGACTTGAATTTGTACTGCATCATGTTGTTGCTTATTTATAGAACTCATACATACCCAGTTCAGAGAATTTTAATGCTACCACAAGGGGACTGACTTGCAAAGCGCTGCAATCCTCGTTTGGTTTTATATTACCTGATACAGCAAGCATCACCATGCACTTCAGCAAAAACAGGCAGTGCGCTCAGTGGAACCGAGACTCACCCACAGAACACGCTCACCAATGCCACAGCGCGTACATTACAGCACCAAAACCACATGTTAAACAGGTCTCCCTGCAGACAGCTGAAGAAACACCGGGACTAGAGGAAGTCGGTTTACACTGTCGTTCCCCCATAGCTGTCATAATGACAGTCACAAACATGCAATGAGGTGTGACTTGTGTCGTGGAGCAGCGACCTTTCAAGGGTGTCCTCTTTCTCTTTGACACTGACAAACGCTCTAAATTCTTGTCTCGAGTGTTCAACGCCACTTTTATCAAATAAACAAAACCAATGAAGAAGAAGACACACCAGGTTGCAGATGAGCACCTCATCAGATCACCCAGTTTCCCAACATCAAACCCAAACCTCTCTTCATCAGCTCACTGCTGGGCTTTTTGTCACAGCCAGATTCTTTGGATCTGAGATGCCTCTGAAACACCGATGCGTAAACATCACAAGAGTTGACACTGGAGGCGGCCCGACTCTCAAATGTGCATTTGATATGACATATGGTAACACAGTCAGCTGCCATTTCAGTACAGGTATCCATTTTTACTAATGCAGTAAAGGTGCATAAGAAGAATGTACTTGCAAGATGGCTTCAAATACAGACACAATGGCTACTATACACGTTGTCTGACTAGATGGTTGTGCAGACGTAACCATGCTGTATTTCACCGATGTAAGTTATGACATGAAATATGAAACAGGCAACTTTAGTCACAATGTAGGTAGATTATAGCATTCCAATTGTTTAATATTTACAAGCATTTTAAAAAATTCACTTTACACAGACCATTCAACTGAATGCAGAATTGGGTCGAATTCAATGTAAAAAATAAATTATATAATAAATAAATAATACATAATAAATTAAAGGATAAACCAACATGTTTCTCCTTCATTTAGACTTTTTCAGGAAACTAAATAGTACATAAATATAAATATATAATGTCAATAATGCACGTTTAATTGAATACATTTATCAAAATAAAAATACATTTCTAGTCTAATTTTCAATACATACATACATACATTATACATTCTGTTTCTGACTGCATGGCATCATTATTTTTGTTATTATTTTTTTAACCATACTGTTTTAGTTAGTCTGAAGCCTCCTCAAGGACATGCCAAGAAAACCCGCATAATTTCAGTGAACCACCATAACTGGCATCTTTCTATGCAGAAGAGAAAAAGCTGTCACAAAGTGTCCAAGTCGCTGACTCACAACATTAGGTGGTACAGAAACAAACCAAGAGACTTTTAAAGCGGAGCCATTTGAGCTCTGTGACAAGAACACGATCTCTGTTGAAAGGCTGTTCTAGCGTTACTGGATAAAATCCAATACCACAGCCAACCACCAAAGTGTTACTAAAGTCGGAGAAAGGTGCAACAGTATCATTCAGGGACTACAAAAGTGCCCCTCAAGGCTTCACCTATTTGTGGGTAGGTAGGAATGTGACGACAGAGATGGGAGAGTAGCTGCATTATTCATACCATATATGAAGGTCAGAGCCTCAGGTTAAGAGAGGTGCTGCTACATGATAGTGAAGTACTGGTCAAGGTCATAAACTAGAGTGGGAACACAGACAGAAGCGAGCTGTTCTATTGAAATTAAGAAAAAAGGTTTTTATTCTGGTGTTGCGTTTCCGAAACAGTAGCATGTGTCCACCACAACTACTTGTGCTTTGAATTATAGATATTAAATTATTTGTGTGAAAAAGAATAACTGCGTTATGACCTCACAATTATTGTGGCATTTAACTGTCCAGGCGCAGGACCCTCTGGCAGTCAAAAAATACATAGAATAGAAAATAAATTTGATTTACCAAAATTAAGCAATCCACCCCTTCACTCATGCGATGGCTGGGATATTGAAGGTTTGTTACCCGACTAATATTGCATTCCAAAAACTACAGTCCATTTAAATGTGTACCAGTAGGAATGATTCACATGCCAGGGATTGAAATTGTCGTTCTAAACCATTTTCTGTTGTTATTGGAGTTGTTTATTATGCGATTAATTGAGGTTGAGTGAGAACGAGGGATGGTGTGTCAGTTACCATGAAATGATGTTTTGTTTTGTTTTTAGAATGAGAACGCAGTCAGGGCGGGGAGCAGCTCCAGGAAAGCTTAAGTTAGAAGTGCTAACATTTGCGACCAGAATGACAAAACAGCTGGCAATAAACAAAATTTGGTGATTCTTTTTGGCTTTTCCAAATAATTCTTAATACCGGGATAGAGTCAAACATTTTTTTTCTCCAAAACACAACCATAAGAAACAATCTGTTGCTTCAAAGACCCCAGATAGCGCAGAGCTATCAGAACTGAATTTCAAGGTTTCATTACGTTCTCTTTCATCTAAACTCAAAGTTGACAGAGTGCAGTCTGACATTCATGCTTCCGTTTACTTGAATGTCTTGTGCTGTTAGAGTGCAATGTCACACTAAATAGAAGCCCCTAAGCAGTCGCGAGAATAGGGTCATTACCACCTGCTTGTGTTAACCCACCAGCACTATAACAATGTAGACTGCAAGACCAGCTACAACTATCATGTCGCTCCAAAGTCGGTTTTCTGACAAAGCGTGTGATCATTTGTGACTGTAACCATGAGAAAAAAAACCTTGTAACTCACACAGAAACGATAAGAGCGCCGCTCATACCTGCTCTTATCTTCTAGAATATGACCTCCATTACATAATATTAATACACACAATATACAGCTGGCATTATTCTCATAATTCAAGTAGAGAAAAGCCATCCCAGCTCACACCAGTCAAAGGTTTGTATATTTTTGAACAACGGGTGGAAGCCAGAGGGCCCACAAGCAAAACCAGGCAAGTACGTCTGCACATACTTTCTGAGACAGTTCTGCAAGCGGCTGTGAGAACTGCTGTTCTTGCTGGAGCTGAGGGTGTGGTATAGCTCCAGGTCTTGACAACATCCCTTCATAGTAACTTTGTTGTACCATAATTGACAATGTAGAAAATACAACTGGTTTTAAATGTATGACGAGCGGGTATGAACAATCCCACTGCCGCCTTGGTGTTTCACATGCTCTTGCTTCACTTGTTTCCTCAAGGGATCCGTGTTGAAACTCGTGAAGTTGCCTTGTATTCATGCCTTTGCTCGTCACCAAGGTCCCACAACACATTATATGAATGTGTTACTTTCATAATCCTCCTTTGTTACTTCAGAACAGTCCAGGTTTTCATTCATGCCTCCATCTCCCTCTGATGAACATTTAACTGTACTGTTCTCTTGAGTGACTTTATCGCCACTGTATTAACTGCAGAAGCTGCACCTGCAGTCGGCAGCAGGACCTTTGACTATCTTCCCATTTATATAAAGTGGTGGGTCTATAGTGGGCTGTTGCTCAAGCCTGTCATGACCTGTTCACATTCCTGAACAGTAATCTTGCGGCTGTGAGACGTTCTGTCTTCTGACTTTCAGAGAAAAGGAAGATTCTGTTTGGATAAACTATCGTTCAGTGGTTCATCACCTGAGGAAACATAGTCAGCATACAAGAGACATCTATCACTCATCACGACCACACTGCTCATCATGCATCCTGAGGGGAAGTCTTTTCAACTACCTCTTAAATAATGCAAAAATGCAGCAAGGTGTACTGGGTCAGGACATATGTTGACAATCCAGTTGCTGGGTTTAATCTCTCGCAAGAGGGACTCAGTGTACGGTCTCGGCAGGGAGGATGTAACAAGGTATATAACAAGTTCATTTTGTTTTCCAGACATTCTGTCGCGACTTCTCATCCCACTGATTTTCCAGCAGTGACTCTGCCTGTCAGAAGTCACAATATGGTGGCGTTAAATCACTAAGGAGTTCTCTTAATTGTGTTTCCGGAAATTCTGGATTCTTAAAATAAGATGGAAACCTCCAAGACAAAACAAGACAAAATGAAAGCCTGGTTCCACATTAGATTATCTATAAAGAACTGTAGAGTGTTGTGTATATGCACCATGGCGAGAGTGGACCATCATCAGATGATGGGGATCCT
Source organism: Synchiropus splendidus (assembly GCF_027744825.2). Taxonomy (NCBI): domain Eukaryota; kingdom Metazoa; phylum Chordata; class Actinopteri; order Syngnathiformes; family Callionymidae; genus Synchiropus; species Synchiropus splendidus. The sequence continues at coordinate 14,048,686 of NC_071337.1, forward strand.
AAAGCAGGGGAGGGCAGTTAAGGGGCCACAATATATACTGAGACTAGTGTGAGGGGCAGTAGAGCCAAAACCCAGAAGAAAAAGAATCTCAAATGTAACCTAAAATGTTCCACATCAGTCGTATAAAATGTGTAATCTCACCATATAAAACATAATCCGGTTCAAATGTGATTTGATAATATTTTTTTATTTTATATCAATATCAATATTTTATATCAATCGTAAATGTTGGATTATCTTTTTAAGTGGTAAATATCTTGTAAACTACAGTTAAAACAATTTGATATAAAGGTACTTTAAGGTAGTAAAAACAGTAAAACTACAGTAAAATCAAAATCACCCAATAGAAGTTAAAGGGGAAATAAAGATCTAAAAAAAGAAGAGTTTCTACTTAAAATTTGGAAAGCAATGAAAGATGACATCTTCTGTTGGGCCATTTCTGGCCCCTGGGACCTCCTCAGTCCAAATGACATAAGATGGGAGCACATGTTGTTGAAAGTACCCAATTTCTGTTAAGTCAGTAAGCAGAGGAAAGTCACGGGTTGATAGAAATATGAGTTAATAAGACAAGTTGTTAAAAAATAATATTGACTCAATTTGGATCATAATCCTCTCCTTTTCCCACCATAGTCAAATAACTCCATGTCAACCCATAATAACATTAAGAATCTTTTATTTGCTTTACACATTGTCCCCTTTAATAGTATTTTCTTATATTTTCCATATAGCAGGGTCATGACAACTGCAAAAACGAATTTGTCCAACCCACATAAATAGACTTTGACCGTTGTTATTTATTTTCAATTATTGCATTGACAAGTAGCACACAGTAAAAACAAAGGTATGGATTTATCACCTGGTGTAGAGTTGGACTAATGTCAAGACCATGATCAGCCCTGCTTCGTAAGTACTTTGCATCTGAAAGAGCATTTTCATAAGAACAAATGAATGACTTACCGAAAAAACTGCATTTTGGAGCCCAAATGGAATTGGGGTGAGTCTTGCTAAGGCCACAACTTTAAGTCCACTCCTTCCTTCCACCACTCGGATGACAGCGCTGAGTTGTTCACTGTTCCCAACTTTGTTCAACACCCAGTCGGTCAGCAGCCGTTTACACACCAGGTGAGCCACAAACGTTCCTATTAAAACGCCCACCATGACGAGCCCCATGCCCAGCACAAAGCCATAGAGGTAGCCAGCTGCCACGTTCAGAACTATGTATCCCCAGCCACATGGAAATGACACGATGATCAATCCGATTATGAAGAGGAGTGCTCCAACAAAGCTGTCCAGGCTCTCCACCCAAATCAAGAGGTCTTTGAGGTACTGGCGCACCAGGGCGACTGAGGAGAAACACACAGCTGTCAGGATGCACGCCAGCAGGGCACTCTTGAAGCAAAATGTGGTAATACAACAGGGGTGTCTGAAGTCTCCAGTGTGGCTGAAAGGTGTCGCTCCCGTGTCACCGGCCACTTCAGGGTCACCCTCTGGGCTCCCAATGTTGATCCCTCTTTCGTCGAAGGCGCTGCATATCAGGATGTCTATCTTGTCAGGCTCCTCCGTAGCTGTCCTCTGCAGCCAGCGGTTCAGCTGGATCTCCGCTTTCCCAGCTGCTTGCTTTATAAGCTTTGACAACAACTGCATGGACGAGGACCCAAACGTGGACATTTTGGCTTTTGAAGGAGCTCTTTGGAAAGCTCGGAGGAACTGTCCCACAAGAAGACAGCAACGTCTTCAGTCCGTTTTCTTCACATCCAACACATAATCATACTTCAGTAAAAAATAAATGAAGGAGTAGGAAGAGGAAGCATATTTAAGCAGTCAACTTTCTCAGCCATTGCGTTTAGCGTCCATCTTATTTATCTCGGATACATCAACTGGGCCACATACCACTCCAGCAGTTCACAGTTGCTCGTTCGCTGACATCTCTTTTTAAATGTCGCCATATCCAGAGAGGTCCTCGCTCCTCAGGCGGCTCCTCACACTAGAGCTCCCAAAATGAGGAAAACACCTCGAGAAGACGTGACTAGATCTGTGGTCCCAGACCGTCCAGCATCCTCGCGCAGCTGACGGGAGCCCACCAGCATGGCGTTGAATCACAGCAGGGCTCGGCTCATTCGCTACTGGTTCAGTGGGTGGATAAAGTCCAACGGAGCATTTCAAGGACTTTACAGCATCGCCGGCCTCCTTGTTCGCAGTAACAGCACTGACACAATACACTAGTGTGACGCAGCGCCACAGTTCCCGCTGGAGTCGAGTGGGTACTGGTCCATCCACGGCGGACGCTGCTGTTGACGCTGTTTGTGTCCCAGAATGCCAAGTAACCCCAAGCCACGTGACTTACCAGTTGCGCTTCTTCACCAATCAGAGGCACGTGATAGTTATCGCGATATTTGGCGCATGAATCCGTTTGTTTTGGTCGATTGTCCGCGTCTATGGTGATGCCACATAGGCAGATTCCACCACGACCGATGTGGATCGTTAGATTTTAAATAATGCCATTAGTTTTTGTGATTCTTTCAAAAGAAATATGTATTTAAAAATGACTTGATTTTTTTCCCCGATTTAGGCTAGGCGAGATGATAGTGTTATTATGATCGTATGTGTTTTCTTCCGCATCTGACAAGCAGAACAAATTACTCAGTGACTGGAAATGACCATGGCAATAAATTTGATTCTGATTCTGATTCTGAAGAAATACCATTGGCAAGTAAATTTATGTTTTCCATTATGTCCTGACTTATATATCATTCGCTATGAAAGACCAACCAAATCTTTGAAAGATCAAAGACCAAATCTTTGAAACATGTTTTGAAAAAAGCTCCACCGGACGTTTGCGTTCAGGAGAAGTTTTATATACAAATATAGTTCCATAGCAGATATAGATATATGTATAGACAGATAACAAAAATGTCAGCCAAGTCAAAAGCCCACATTAAGTAAATCTGAGTGTGCTCAAAAGGTTATTTGTGCCTAAGTGATTTATTATAATGTTATCGCTTGGCTGCCAAACCCATCCACAAGATGGCACTGTTATACAGCGTAAACTCGAGGTTGACGAACAGTCTGAACAGAGCTGTTCTTGTTTTCAAAAGCATTTCTAAACCATATGTTGATGGACTATTGGTGGTCTTCAGCTAAATTGCAGATGCGTGGAAGACCGACCAACGCTTGTCATGGACATCTCACATTCGTCGTTACTTGGATATCTGGAATTAAAAATACCTCACATTTTTCTTCCATGTCTGATTAATCAGAATAATAATCTGAGTCTGGTACTGTGAGTCAGATGAGGTTATCATTCTGGAGATTTTATGTAAAAATGGGTTCTGATTAGAAGTAAGTCTACATTGAACCCCTCTGCAAGATTTCATGATTTCATTGCATTTCCTACAGCTGATTTCGCAATTTAGGTAAGAGAATGGTTTCTTTCACAGTATCTTAATATATAAACATTGGCAACAGAGTTCTCAAATGGCATCTTCGATGCTAACAGCCATGAGAGAAACATTATTTTTACAATTATTTTTGAAGCTGACACCCGAAGAATGTTTGTGTGTTTAACGTTTTGCACGTACAATGATAAATTCCAGACATTCTAAACTCCTGTCCTGTTATGATACTAGATGTTGACCGTCCAACACATCACCCACTGCAGCACCAGACGTTCCCCAGTCAGACTGTGCTTTAGTCTATAGACGTAGATTGTATACTGTATAGTCAGTGTACTGTAATTACCCGCCAATGATCCAAACCTATGTGAACAAAGCCACACAAATGTTCAAAATAACTGTAATTTATTTGATAATTCAGGAGCGAAGTTTGACTTAATTGAAAGAGAGATCATAGTAAAACATGCTAAAATTCATCTGAAGCTTTGACTCGGAACAAAAATCCAAGTTCAACTTGTTTAAACGGATGACTGATGCAACAAGTGACGTTTCGATATATCAAGGTACCCAGAGTGTAGTACCATGTTACCGGAAGTTAAGTTGTTTTCTTTTAAACGGTCGAGCAACACTGCTAAATGGTCGGCATTTTGTTAAACCTGGGTTTTCTATTGATGTTAATCCAATATATGTATTTAAAGATTTGGCTTGAAACCACTCTTAATAGCCTTTGTGTGAGTTCATAATGGCGGAAGTCGTGTCGTTTACTCCCGGCGACTTGACGTCATCCCCGCTCTCCTCCGAGCAGCAGCGAGAGCATCGATCTCGGTCGTATCATTCCAGAGCAGCCAGGAACCACCACAAGCATCACTCTGGAGTATGGAGGGTGTGGAAGACGCTCAGCCTGGCGCCCAGATGGAGCTGAAGAAGGGCATGTCCATCTTCATCGACGTAAGTAAAACAACTCATCTATTTGATATTGGAAGTGATGTATATTGAGCTGAAGTATTGCGTTGCTTTTCTCCAAAGATTTAGCAAAAGCAGTGGTGAGTTTGAGTCGTTGTAGTGGTGTTAACTCACTTTGTGTGAATAAGTTGGTGTCGATGGACGTGGTTCTGTCGACAGAGATTTGAAGATCCAAACAGTCCCCAGTCAACATGTGTTTTCCTCTTATGCAATATCCTGCATCCCACCATTGCTACTTTTTAACTCCCTGGAGGTGTTTGATTCATTTCGGCGTCAATACAAGTGGTTGCAAATGAGCCTATTTCTAGGGCGAGTTATTGATTATGTGCTTGACAGAGACAACAGACTCACCCATGTAGTGGCTTGGTAATTATTGGAGAGATTGTGAACCATATGGTCAGGTCTACACTTAAAGGTATTGTCAATAAAAAAAAAGAACAATCAATCACCTGCAATATTTAGAGGTGTGAAACAACATCATGACTTATTTGTATTCCGTGGGTGGAAGCGATCGACAACATTTGATTTGCAAATACAGATAATAAGAAAGCGTGCTGTCTTTTTTTCTGTGACTATCCACCAAACCACGTATAAAACCATGTAAAAAAATCAAATAAAATAAAATTTTATATATATATATATATATATATATATATATATATATATATATATATACTCAGTCATTTTAAATATGGAAACCAGGGGACGAGAAAAACAGAACGTCAAAAGCACGACTTCAACCTGGAGTGATGTTGAGACTGGAAAATGAGAATGTAATCACTGCAGACTAGAGCATACTGAGTATTGAGCCGGTAAGAAGGCTGTGGAGCTGTGGTTTATCAGCTTCACAGTGGGAGGGTTGCTTGTTCAAATTCAATGACAGTCACTTCTGGGTCCCTGTGTGGTTTGTGTGTTCTCCCGGTGCTTACAGGGAACTCCTCTGGTTACAGAACCAGGCATTGATGGCTCTAAATTATCAGTGCATGTATGCATGGTTGTCCGTTGCTATGTCACATGGACGGCTGACCTGCCCTGGATGACGCCCACCGTTTGCATGTATGTGGGAAAGGCGCCAGCCACAGAATAAGTGGAAGATAAATTAATAAAAATCACTCTTTTTTTCTTATCATTGTATTACTACGTCTGTATATTACAAATGACCTTATGTAGCATGGTATTTTGTGATGTTTCTTTTGAATGTTTTTTTTCCTTCACTACCATTGTAAGCAACCCAGTCTTTGTAAAGAATACTAGTTGTTAGCGTGAAAGAGCGGAAGCAACTAGCGTAATATTGCTATAATATTGGTCCGCAATATGTAGAAAATATTGTATCAGTAATAGACAAAATCCATGTTTTGGTTCATGGGAGCATCTAGAGACAGTCAATACCAGTGCAGAAACAATGCCTCAACACCGTTCAACTGGACATTCCTGTACACAGTGAAAAAGTCCTGGTGAGAGCTGTTTCTCCTAACCAGTTCCAAGAATCCCGTATATTTTACCGAAGTACATCACACACCATGTTTATCTGTCGACTTGTGCTCTGTGATGACGCGCAAAGCTCCTCTGCGCAAGTGAATCCACCTCAAGGTTGCTGTTTTAAAAGCCGTTGTGGCCATCGCTATTCTCTCTTTGATCTCCTCCGGGCCGAGGTACAGCGCCATCAAATATTTAATGCTGTTGAGAGAGTGATCGATGGCTCTTACCTACACACACATTTTAACTTTGATGGTGCCAAACCTTTACTGACACCCATCTTGTTTCCCTTTTCTCTTTACAGATTCTACGAAGAGCAGATAAAAACGGTAAATTTGCTTCTCTCTTTCACTCTCAGTTGTCCCTTTATTGATGAAAACTGATGTACTCAGTCAGTGAAATTCTGATCATGGCTTGCAGGGCATTCTCTCCGTTTCCATAGAAACTGCTTCCCTGACCATACCCATTCAGCTTCACTATCGCAAAGTTCATGAAGAAGATGTTGGGATTTAATGTAGTTCATGGTGTGGAATGATGAATTAGAATACCGCATGCTCAACTAGCTAGTACCTCGACTGAAAAGCAATACCTGTGTATGTGTGGTAGAGCTGGCCAATATGGCATTTTGTCAATATCTCAACATTATGAGGCTGTGTCACGACATATATCTGGACATTTTGATGACACTTTGAGGCATAAAATAGAATAGTAATATTAGATATTAGGCCATATGGTCTTAAATTTATGGATATTTTTGGCTGAATAGCAGTATTCAACAACATTTTAACAAAGCAAATATGTCGCAAGAATTGAATCACAACTCATTTATTTAAATTAGGGGTTTGATTCAATTAAGAAAAATTATGTAGTTAATAAGAGAATCTGTGATGAATTAATCTCAATTAATCGCAGTTTAATGGTATAAGAATATTTGCCACAAGAAGCCACATTTTTCAATTTGAATGAATTTGGTATATTACTGAATCAAATGACGGACCCATACATACAACAAAATATTGTTTATTTTGCATCAGTTTGGCAATGGCACAATAAATCACGAAGGTGGCTATATTCAAGTTTTTATATCACCTTATTTAAACTAAAGCGCTTTTAATGTCTTGAAAATAAGAATTTCAATTTTATATTAAATTAAATTAATTCATTTTTTGTTGTAATTAATCACAATAATGTTGTAATTATTAAATAGATACAGTACACATTTTATACTTGTTATGTGCAAATTAGTGTTGAAGAAAAAAATTCAATCCATGCGCAGGTGGAGTCAAACTCACAAGTAGCACATTGAAATGGATTGAGAATATTGCAAATAAATGACACAATAAAAAATATAGATAAATGAAATGTTTACACACATCAATCATAGATATGTTTGACTGTGATCACTGACGCTCGCAAGGAGCATTGTTTTGAGATTAATTTGAGTTTGTGTCACTGCTGCAAACAGTGAGCGGGGTTTGTGAAATTTACACCGATGGACATCTGTCGTCTGTGTCTGCCATAGTCTCGATTTGTTTTGATTTGTGACAAGCTGTTGTGCTCACTAGGGGCGGAGCTAGCATGCAGTGTTCAAGGCTGCAGATCAGCACTGGCTGTTGTGAGGTGAAGGTGGCCTGGAGGTGGGCCTCACATAGGCTGGAGGTGGGCTGGAGAGGAATAGAGAATATGAGCGCCATTGATGCCTCTTGTCGTGCATTTGTACACTTACAGCCAAGTGATTACACTTCCACATGCTCGGAAACATTTGAAGCCACCAAGCGTAAAGGGCAGAGTGTCCCTGACTCTGACTTGTGCGCCAGAAACTGTAAGCAGATGTTGGGAGGGGCCTCCATTTAGAAGGCCAGGCCACTCTCCATCACTATCATATGCTTCTTCTAACCAATGAAGTTTGAGGATGTATGACACCAATAATGTAATGTGCGGCTGTTCAGTGGTCACAGACAGATGAACAAATCTTTATGGGAGGATAAAAGGCACTGACACGATCGCTTCACTTGAGTTCTGATCTTCTGTTTTTTCCTCCTTCACTGACAGGGCTTCTACAATAAGCACATCTGGTCAACACTTAGGGCATGAAAATGTTCCCAATGACACATTAATTGCAGTCTACTTACCGCTGCCATTAGCTGATCAGAATTAATAGGCCTCTTGACAAGACATGCGTCCTTGATGTTTAAATATATGTTCTGTACTGTTGATTAGATGTCGGCCCACGCCTGCTGCGCCTCATTCATATTCTAAGTCGTTTTTCCAGCCATTCTACTGTGAGTGTGTGTGTGTGTGTGAGTGATGCTGGTGCGTTTACGTCCTTCACATGTCACTCATTTCTGCATGTCTACACTGTGTCTCACCTTCAGAGCAGGTCACCGACACAGCCATGGCTAGACACAGCCATGGGGCTATTTGAATGTTGCCTTGTCTTTGGGACAATTGTTTTTATAAAAGATAAGCGTGATTAAAAAAGTATGTATACCGTTGGGAAATAGTGTTTATGCAGTGGTACCTCGGTTTTTGAACGTCCCGGACTTCGAACAAATCGAAGTTTGAACAAAAATTTCAAGATTTTTTTGCTTCCGATTTCGAACGAAAATCCAGAACTCGAACGCCCCCCCAAAAAAGCCGGACCGATCAGCTGACCCACGACGTGCTTTGTTATTGTGTATAACGCAGCCTCTGTATGCATACCTTTCCTGTCTCCGCACTGGACCGTGGTAGAGTGTCACAGGGGAGGTGCTCGCTCTCCGTACTGTTGTCGGCTGGAGCTGGGACAGGGATGAGGCGAGTCTGGGACAGAGCGTTACTTGGTTTATGACTTTGTCACAGCCAAACTGCACAGAAGCGCACATTCAGAGCTGGACACGCACCGGGCACCTCTTCAGTTCTGGAGAGACGTCACTCACTCGGCAACCCCTCCCACATGCAGCGGCCACACACATAGAGGAACAGCGCACCTGCAGCAGACACTCTACATTCACTCCTACAAAAGCCTATTTTAAGGCTTGGAACGCATTATTTCTTTTTCCATTCATTGTAAGGGGAAAAATCGATTCAGATTTTGAACAAATCGATTCTCAAACGGCCTTCTGGAACGGATTGTGGTCGAGAACCGAGGTACCACTGTAATTGTATTTCCTACATAAGTGATATAGTTGATAAGAAAAGAAAATGAAATGACAAAGAAAATTGACTGTAAGGCTACATTTTAATAGTGTTTATCTTTTGGAAACAGTTCTCCAGTGGGCCACCCGTCCCACTCTTAAACCATTAAATGAAATATTTGACACTCCATGTCTCCTCCAGGACTGAAGACCCCCCCCTCTTAATAGTTTGTGATGACAACATGGCCTCCTGCTCTCCCTAGAGGTCCGACTACCAGACCAGCAGTGATGTTGACAGAATGCATTTGTGTGTTGTCCGCAGATGATGGAAAGCTGTCCTTCGACGAGTTCAAGTCCTACTTCTCTGATGGAGTCCTGACAGCTGAGGAACTGAAGGAGCTTTTCCACACAATTGACACTCACAACACTGAGTAAGCATTTAAATATTTCATTGTAGTCCTTCTGCTGAAGTTGAAAATGTATTTTTTTTTATTGTCAACATTCTTTTTGGGAACATTTTGCACTATCAGAGTAAATAAGTGTACTTTCCTCCGATGTAGTTTGAGACGACAAGTGTGCCTCATGTATGCAGAAATCCTTTTTCGGTCTTAACATTGGTGGGTGTGGCCTGTGGACAGGTGGGCTCAATAGCATGGAATTTACAGTAATATAAATGAGTGCCAAAATAGTGTCGACTTTTACATATGAATCCAATAACGCTTATATTGGTGAACGCATATTAACGATTATTAAAATAATTATGTCCTTATTTACTATTAATAATCAGTAATTATGGTGTTGTTAGGAGTGAAGTTTCGGCCACCAGGGTAAAATATAGTCAGGATTAATCTGTATCTGTTTACATTACCTTGAGTTATCGGTGCTCCAAACACAGATATTCATCTCAAATTATCCAAAGAATTCTACTCATCAGTCATCTTTTGAGTATATAAAGGCCCAAGAAAAGCTTCCTTCTTCTCACCCTAACTGTCAGCATGGACCTCTTGGAAGGAAAGTGAATGTGTTTTGTCTTGTATGTGTAACGGAGACACACAAAGAGACTGTAAAAGCTTTTCAGATGTGTCTCCTTAATGCAGGTGATAAAATGTACACTGGCATCAGCACTTTTTTTCCAACACTTCCTCTTCGGTTTTGTAAACGCTCTCTCATCTCACTTGTTTCCTGATGCCTATTATTTTTAATGATTGACCTTTAGCACCTTCACTGCCTGCAACCGTAAAGTAGCATGTAGCCATCCAGCTTGGCTCAGCGCAGTCTTGCTACCGCTGACCTTCAGTTCCTCCCTCTGTTCGCCATTATCTCGCCATTATTGTTACTGCAGGTCACAATGTCTTCCTACTTCCAAATAACATCCACTTCTGTCCTCCTGTAAAATGTGAATGGCTAATTTAAAAAATGAAATGGTAAAATAGTGTTTCTCAAAAGGTGTTAGAAAAATGAAAAAATAACTGCATTTCCCATCAGCCTCCTCCATCTTCACGCACACAGTCTCACCCAACCTCTTCATGCCCTCCTTTACCTCATCCATGCACCACATGGGTTCCCTTCCTCTACTCTTTTTACTTGGTATTTCCAGCAACATTACCTCCCCATTTCTCTTCCCCACATGTCCATCCCACCCTTCATACTTTGTGACATTTACTTGTAAAACAACTCTATCAGTTGGGTTAGCTGCTGAATGATGCAGTGTTAAAGCAGGACGGTAAGAACAATCATTCTGAAATGGTCCATTTGACAGGATTTCAGGGATTTTGTTTTCATTTGGAGCAGCTGCAGTGGAGTGAAAATGTCTGTTGATCCACTGTGACTTTTCACTTTTGCTCTGTGAAGCAGCTAATTCTCTCTCTCAGCAGAGCAGTGACCCAAAACATGAAGCGGTGAGGCAAACACAATCATCTCAGATATATTTAACATCACTATGGTGTTGTTTGTGTCAGAATCTATTCAGCAACAATTAAAGAGCCACTTGTATAGAATATTAGAAATATGAACAGGTGTTTTTCCCTTGACCTTTTGTTGCAGCGCTAAATGGAACGTAATCTGTAATGAGTACTAAACAGACCAGTCATCGTTCACTGCAGCAGAGCGATCAAAGCAGCGGCCACCTTAGGAAAACCTGAACAGTTGTCGCGCTACCTTTTGCTTCTCTAACAGAAAGTAATCATTTTTTACATCATATTATGATGTTTGATTGAGGCGTTTTGGGGTCAACTATTGTGCTAAACTCCCATTAATATGCAAGAGTGCAGAGGGCGGATTTCCTTCAGCTCAATCAAATGGCACAGTCTGAGTAAATACACATTCATCCAAGATTTAAATCGAATAGTCTTCTTTCTCTCCTCAGGGATGTGACATTCAGTTTCATGATGACGTCTGTGGCTCAGCCAGTCAAAGCTGGTTTCAGTGGCGGTTGCAAATTAGTGGTTAAAAATGGATGGATCAATATCTGTATTTAAGACCATGTAACAACTACCAGAGCCTGATGCAACTCTCAGGCGTTGGTCGAGCTGGTTTGAAGACTAATTCCCAATCTATCCGGAAGTGAGTCATGAAGCGATGTTCATTTTTGTATCAGCATTCATGTGCAGGACAATCCAATGTGCGATTTAAAACCAAAATATGAGCACACATCCAGAAGTACTTTGTTTCAGCATTGAAGCTTGGATTTAATTCATTCCTTAACCCTAACCTGCTGTCTGATTGTGAACATTGCATATATTTAGCTTGAAATTACATGCATGTTCTTATGACTTGTATTGCATTTTCTACTATATATATAAATGATACAGACCTACAACTGTCTAAATAATGCAATAACTAGTCATGACCAAACAGCATTAGAGTTTCTCTAATAACATTTTTAATGTTTGTTTCTCAATATCATGAAACTATTATGGTTTTGCATGATCAAATCCAACGGATTAAATCAGTCTTCAAAGTTTATAAAACTATACACATGAACACCAACCTGTCCATCACCATGGCAAACAAGAGGCCAAAGAGGAGATTCATGGATGTGGTGAAGGAAGACAAGAGGTTTGTAGGTTTGAGAGAAGAGGAAGCAGAGGACAGGGTGAGATGGAGGAAGATGATCCACTGTGGCCACCCCTGAAGGGAGAAGCCAAAAGAGAAAGAAGAAGACACATGAACACCAACCATGCCCTCACGACAACAACTTTTGAAATGTCCCTGTGGTTAACATTGCACTCTCTTAAGTCTCTCGCTTCATCGATTGTGTGACCTCACATTTAACCACTCTCCTGCTTGGACTGCTGGAAGATGTACACACCCACACAGACATTAAGACCAGCAAGACTCCTTAGTCGCCAGATGAGAATCTTACCTACACACCTACATACTGCACTTAGCAAACTGGTTTTCACACAATTGTCTGACAATTTCTTTTTTGTATTTTATCAAAACATCATGCTTATATACAGCTGAAACCAGAGGTTTACATTTAGTGGATAAAAAGGCATTCTGCCGTTTAAACTTTTTTTATAAACTTAACATTAAGAATGTTTAGAGTGTAATTATTCATTAAAATTTACTGTAATTTCCATTGGCTGAAGATTTTTTTCCTGACTATTTGGAGGCACTGTACAGCCTGTCTCATGTTTAGGTCCATTCCCGAAGGCAGATTTGGTGTAACTCAGCCAAGCTTGTTGGGTGTCAGGCTCCCTCACGCCATTCCCGCTCTGCCAGCACATTTACAACAGAATTGATTTGACATTGCAGCAGGACTTGTATAACTGATGATGACACTTCCCATGTGTAAACATCCACTACATATACATTCACACATTAGCACATGACTTCACGACCGACCGAGCCTGGGGGAATGACCCTATAATTCTATTTCTGATGATAAGGACCTGGGTTGTTTTGACCTTCCATCCATTTTACCTGATTTCTGCACTCACACGGTCATCGTATAGGGCCATTGGGCCTCACTGTATTCAATTCTCATATTTTGAATATTGTCGTCACATCAACGGCAGTTTTATAAGTACATGCAGATTTTATTCTAATTCACTGCTTTCATTTCTATTGCTGAATAATGAGCGGGTTCTTGTTTTGCCTGTGCGCATGTGTATTTTTAGTTTCTTAGATATTCCTGTTGAAAAATAATGACACATTTATACCTCCGGGGGTAAACAAGTTTCACTGTTTCATGCATGAACCTGCTTTACTCTTGTTTCCCTGCTGAAAGAAGGTGCCCAGACAGAGTTTAGCTCACAGCGACCTGGATATAGCTGTTATAGCGGGTTAGTATGAGCTGTTATGTTATGTATGAGCTGATTATTTATGCTTCTCCATCACAGCATCCATAACACAGGCTAAGAGCATGACTTGGATAGGTCCATGTCAGGGAAGTGACGTCTCACCTCATCTTTATTCTAACCTCATGTCATGTGTTTTGGCAGCAACGTGGACACAGATGAGCTCTGTGGTAAGTGGACGCTTCACCTGGATGAAAGTAAACAAGGGCATAGAGACGGTCACATGATCTCATGACTAAACCCCCTGAAAGGCCGAGTGACTGAGTTTTCACACCAGTGCAGCAAAACACCTACAGCTGCTGTCACAATAGTTTAACTCTTCTTTGGTTTGGTTTCTCTCCTGTTGAAGAGTATTTCTCCCAGCACCTCGGAGAATATGAGAACGTTCTAGCAGCCTTGGAAGACCTCAACATGTCCATACTCAAGGCCATGGACAAAACAAAGAAGGTGAGACGTCCTTCCTAAAATTGTATCGTTTCAGTGTCGCAGAGTTTTCAACTTAATATCTTCAAGAAATGTTTGTAAACATTTTCATCCAGAATGTTCTTGTACATAGATAGATAGATAGATAGATAGACAGACAGCCAGACAGACAGATGTAACCCTTCTTACCCTTTTTGAAGTGGGAAACAGTTAAATTAGACATAGATGGATGGATAGATAGATAGATAGATAGATAGATAGATAGATAGATAGATAGATAGATAGATAGATAGATAGATAGATGATAGATAGACAGATAGATAGATAGATAGATAGATAGATAGATAGATAGATAGATAGATAGATAGATAGATAGATAGATAGATAGATAGATAGATAGATAGATAGATAGGGGTGGATATGAAGGAGTGTTGTCTAGTGTGTTATGGTTTCTTTTGGATTATTACACTTCCCTAAAACCAACTCTTTTCCTGCTGCTTCTCATTCAAATGAACGACTGACTACTTCACACTGTCACATCACCTCATCGCCTCACTCCTATCACAAGTCAGTTTTAAACCTCAGTGCACATCTCTTTATGTAACTTTCCACAGGCTTCACGAGGCGACAGGTCCTGCTTTGCTTGCGTCATCTGACATTTCGGCCCTCAGTGAACATAACCTCATACCATGCGACAATTGATAACATGTGAATCACTCAGTGAAGCCAGCGCTTCTCCCAGCACGGAATTCTCAATCCCAGCTGGATCCCTGGCATCAGCCATTAGTCAGATTAACATCAGTCAGATGACGGGGCATCGAAGACTCATTATGAAAACGTGACTTTTTCTCAGACTGAAAGCTGTGATTTGCTGACTAAGCCGTTATTCCTCCTCACCGGAAGAGTCTAGTACGTACTCTTGACTGTTGGGATGATCCTGAAATCCATGCTCGTGAGGCGAGTCTTTGAGGAGGAGATCCAAGTTTTGATTTTCATCAGTGGACTGTGACCAACATTATCATTGGGAAATGATAATGATTTTTTACTGCATTTCTGAGTACACACTGTATGTAGTCTCGCAGAGAAAGCTTTCTAATAGAGGATGAAGGCAGAAAGAGGACAATATGAATGAGCTTGTTACACAGTTCTCTAAGGTATCAAAGACTCGATCATTTCTTAGAGAAGAACAGGCCAGTAAATGAGAAAAAGATCTGTCACAGTGACATGACTGAGCCACAAACTACATTATCCAGCCCTTGTGAAGTCAAAGTGAAACTGAACTGTCAAGCTGCTGCTGATTTTTTTAAATATAATTTGGTTTTCACATTTCAATTCACTGTAAAAAAAAATTTAATGACATTTTAATTCACATTTATAAACATGTGAACATTTATACAAAATTTTCTTTATCACTTTTTCTTTTAATTTCTATTTTATTTTACTGTATTTTGAGATACATTGTTCAATCAAATATAGTACTTATTTTGTTATGATTTTTAATAATGAAAAATATTGTAAATACGTCCTTAATTTTTATTAGTCTGAATAACCGTAAATAACATTAATAAATGACAATTTTTTTCAGACATTATTTTTTCATTTAATTTTCTATTTATTTTCTTAAAGGTGATTTTTTTTTTGCATTAATGTGTTGCCAGCATATTGATTTATTTATATTGACTATCATGTGTTTCATCTTTAATTCTACTCTGAATTCTAATTTTTAGAATTAGACTTTACCGTACACTACAACACAACTATTTGACCAAACATCTGATGAAGAGGAGCTTAGAAGAAGGGGAACAGCTGCAAATAATGCAGTCAAAATAAAAATGAGCATTCCAACAATTGCACTACAATAAAATGTGGAACTAACTATAAATAGATATGAATACTAATGAAGACTTATGTGCAGGTGTTCACTTCATTTATTTACATGAGGAAACCATGTAAACCAAATCCGAAATTAAAAACAAAAAAAGATATTAAGGAAAACTCCCACCTTGTAGTGTCCCTTCCACCGTTTTTCTCCTGAGAATCACATCTTCATCAGCAGGCTGAGCAACTTAAATCCTGCAAACAAACATCAGAGCCGCGGTGTGGTGTGAAAATCAATCCTTGGTGCTACCGGAGAACAGAGTGTGTATTCAGCGAGACAGCAGGAGAGGCGGAACAGGCTGTTCGGACATTCGGAAAGTAATGATCCCTCTTGCTGTGGACCTTTAAAACAATTTGTCTGCTCTCATTGGTAACAAAAGAAAACCAGAACATGAAATGCTGCTACTATCAATTTCAGCATCTGAGTTTGGCTGCTATTTCCTCCCATCTGCCAGAAATCGATATCAGAGCTATAAGAAAACCCATTACCCCGTGCAGATTGCATAGAAGTGTGGAGATATTGACCAAGCCAATAACTTTCAAATGAAGTTACTGCTGCGGATGATGAAAGAGTTTCCGCACTGCTCGTGTTGCTGCAGGAACACCTGGAGAGTCGTTTGTCTTCACTTCCCAATTTATTCTTTTTTTTTCTTTCAACATCGGCTCGGAGAAAATAGGCTGCATGAAGTCACAAATTGATGGCCGGAGCATGTGTTTCAGGGGGTGGTCACGGCGCACGTTTGCATTGTGAGCTGTTGCGCATCGATGTAAGTGTGTTTCCATCAAACTTAGAAATGTGGCGGAGTTAAACAAATGACGTGTCCAGCTATAAATACTGAACTATTTCAAGAGGGGATTTTAATTGCGCTCTGATATTAATGCCAAGATATTTTAGGCGTTCACACAGATTTTTCTTCCAGCGATGATGTTAAATAACCAACTTGTGTGCCATGATTTGGAGAAACTCTTGGAACTTTTGTGGGTGATCTGTTTTCATCAGGCCTTTTGAAAGCCATCTGAGCCCAGGCATTGAATGGGCATATGACCCACTCCCACTGTGCATCCTAGTTGGTTCTAGAGACCGTTGGGACCTCCCTCCTTGGAACTTCTCTTTAAGTCGTATAACATCGCAGGTCACATGGTTGGCTTGCACTAACCTAACTTAATGGTGCAGCAAGTGTGTACTGGCCTTCACAATGTGTGAACACAAGCCGCTGGCAGGAGCTTACTGGCTCATATGAATGTATATCTAAAATGGCCTTTCAACAGACTGATAATATCAGGTGCATTCACTAGGTGCCCTAGTTTTCTCAGCAGGGATCCTTCTACATGGACAGGAAGCAACACTGTACTGAGTCTCTCGTGGACAAATTCACTGGAATTTAACTGGATTAGTTGCTAGAGGATCGGGATCTCTGTTTTTTACAGATACTTGTGTCATAACTGTTGACTACCTATGGGTCACGTCCAGTGTATATCCAGGACATGCTGCCACCCGCCTGTCCACGCTGTTCAGTATCAACAGATCTGCTCGCTCTTCCCTCAATCGTGGGTTGTATTGAAACAATGGGTCACAACTGTCTCCTCCTCTGCCTCCCAAATGCTGGAGAGACATCCAGATCGATCTGAATATAACTGGAGGTCTTATGTTATAAAACACATCACTTCAGTACACATGCGCTTGTTCTTCGAGTCTTAGGTCAAAGGCCTTAAGTTGTCCTGGAAAAAAACAGTGAGGAAAATGAACATATCAGGGCAACCAATGACAACAAAGACACTGACACATAGCAAAGACAGTAAAGATACACAACAAACATAAGACATCCACAAAGCATCATTGAAAAAAAAACAAAAAAAAAGACAGAGGACAACTAAATACCCGTAATATGTATATATATATATATATATATACGAACATTGTGACAAAATAAATAAATAAATACATAAAATATAAGTAAATACATTATGACAAATTAACTAAATAATAAATTGTATAAATTACTGGTTTGTATAGAAAGCAAAGCCAAAAGCGAGGCCTGTAGATTGTTGACATATTCACTATGCTGATTTTCACACCCGTGGTCACTTTCTTAGTGTCGCGACTGAAAGAGCCAGATCTCAGATGAGGGGCTTATGGTTGCTTATGACTGCTGGAGGTTTCTGTGAGGAGGTGCACTCTGCAGGAGACAGCCATGTCAAACCCTGATCCAGTCTGCTGGTCCGCCTCTCCTGGTGTCTTTCAGGGCATGATTAGCTGAGCGAACACCGCAGAGGATGTTCACACTCCTCATTATTTCCATGAAAGTGTGAAAGTGAAGCTCTTCACCGATTGTTATCTCAGATACTGGGGGAGGAGTGACTGGTGGCCATAATCCTTTTATCCCTGGATATGATCCACAGGAGTACCAGGAGTCCACCCATCTGGAGCAGTTTGTGACGCGCTTTCTGTTGAAGGAGACCACCAATCAACTGCAGTCCCTGCAAAGCTCCCTGGAGTGTGCTATGGAAACCACAGCCGAGCAGACTCGCCAAGAGAAGTGAGCACAGATCCGCCTGTCCTCTCCTCACCACTGCCCACTCACACAATTAGCCTGCAGAGAAGTGGCCGGAGTATTTAACACTGTCAGCCGTAGTTACGTGTCTCAGCACACCTTCACTTCTGTCTTGCTCTTCATCTGATTTACATTTCATCCTTTTGTTTTTGATGAGCTTAGATCATCCCACTGGCTCCCCTGATGGCCATATATATATATATATATATATATATATATATATATATATATATATATATATATATATATATATGACACATTAGTTTCAATTTTAATTCATTTTTTAAATGTAATTTAATTTAATTTAACAGTTTGCTCTCCAGACAACACAAGACCTTTGTAAGTGCAGGAGTTCACACTGATGCACAAGACACGTGGCAGCTAGGATGATAACAACAACAACAAACATGGAGGAATCCCTGAACAAAAGCAATGAAAAGCAGTCTGTTTGCTTTTGTTCAGGGATGTTTTTCACTACACAATGGCCAGGGTCTCTGAATGTACTTGGAAATTCTTGTAAAATTTAAATTTTATATAAATATTTTCAATACATTAAACAATCTCTTCAGCATCAATCTCTCTCGCTTTTTCAAAACCACTTCTTTATATTTTCCTGCACAAATTGAGAATGTTGAATTTCTCTCTGTAATATTTATCCCTTGATCCGTGGTGAATCATGAGTTGTATCAGTAGGTTGAATCGCTCTACACCAAGGGGGAGGTCTGGCCTGCTTCCTGTCACTCATGCATATCTTTTTGAGTCATGATGACTCATCATTTTCCACAATAAACTTCGGGGACCTATCCTGCATTTCCACCGAGTGACTTGTTTCTAATGTCAAAGTCCACGTGAAGCAGTGAGTCTCACATCCTGATGGTGCTCCATTCTGAAGTCTTCCCTTAATCATTTTACTCATGTCTGAAATGTTGAGCATAATATATATATTCCAGAGAGACACTTTTTCAAATACTAAAATAAAATATCAATAAATAAATATATATATATATACTTTTTTTTTTTCATCGTATCAGAACCCCCAGATAAAGACACATGTATGACCTCCTGAATTTAAACCCCACTCCAAAATGGTTTGATTTCCAAAAGATATAAGATTATTTATAACGCTGGCCTCCCAACAAGAAATGCACTCAGAGAAATCTGGGAACTTGATTTAAACAGTAACATATCAAACAACACCTGGGAAAATTGTATCTCAGCCATCCACTCTACATCTGTATGTATCAGACATGGATTAATGCAGTTTAAGATATTACACAGGACACATTACTCAAATGACCGACGATCAAAAAGATATGCCACTGTCTGTCCTTGTCCTTGTTGTAAAAACCCAGTGTCTCTCTTCGAACCAAACTGTTTAACACCTGTGCTTGGAGTTGTAACAAGTGGGATAGAACTGTCAACGGGGCAAAAGAGAGCAATGGCATTCAGGAGTCTTCTTGCACATTGTCTCATCGTAATGCATCTGGAAATCAGACGAACCACTACCTTTCATGAGGTGGATAAATGAGGTGCTCACTCCGTTGCAATAGGAGAAAATGAGAAATACGCCAAAGGGAACACCTCAGAAACTTCCTTAAAGGAAGTGGTCAACATTTATAGATGAAGACTTTGAAGCTTTGAAACACTGTCTCTCTGGCACATTTTTATTTGATAGCTGATGGATTTTTTTTACTTTTTTTTTCTTCAAGACCGATCTTAGGTCCCCTTTAAACACATGATGAAAAGAAACTAGCCAACAAGAGAGCTATTGTTGGAAGAAAGGTAGGAAGGCAGAGTAAGGACAAAAGGAACTCCCTCACACAATGTCCTTCTGTCCGAAGCTGCACTCGATTTTAATACATGTAAACTTCTTTTAATATCAGCAAGTTGAGGAGATTCTTCTGACAGCAGAAGACTGATAAATGACTGGACATCTGGTCTCTCCGGACGCTCCTTGTCTATGCCTCAGTGCTTCTCATGTTATTTCATGTGCCCAAGTGCAGCTGACCCCTCAGTCCCGGAGCTGCCTCTTTTCCTTGAGCTGTCTCGTACAAGTCACCACACTTCAGAAATTCCCTCAAGTCGACGCAGGCACTCTACCCCTGCAAACAGCTCTCTGTTTCTCTGGTGGCTTTAAATGGGATTCAGAGGTTGCAGGTGTGAAGAGACTCTGAAGGCCAGGAGCTAATGGGTATGAACACACAGTGGTAACCCCGGCCTGACATATATTACAGCAGTGTTTTTCCAAGTGTTTTTCAGCAGTGTGCCATGAGAGTCAGGTGTGCCGTTTCACCTCATTTGTCCAGAGACAGAGGTGGGCGATATGATGGCATTAAATCATGAATGAAAAATGTGAACGTGTTGACAATGTACCAATGTGAGGAGATTGCATGGATCTATGCTGATGCATTGACTCGCAGCTGTGTGGTGCATGGTGGCCCTCAGCAGAGAAGCTGGTCAAATGTGTTGACTGTGTGGTCAACGTCAGCTAATGTAAAGTTTTGACGTCTCACTTCAAAACTTTATTGACACACGTAAACCATCAACCTTTGCCTAAAAGTTGGCTCAAAACTAAAGGCGGAACCAACTAAAAGCGCTCCAAAATGTGAAGAGCTGTTAAAGATTTGTTTGGTTATTCCCCATAATAGAATACAATCATGGTAAATAGATAGAAATAAAAACAGTCCAAACCGTGCCAAAATAGTTGATTGTCAGTAGCTACAATTCTTCACAAATTAAAAGGGATTTTCTACAGGACTTTCAACTAAGCACAACTGAGCTTTGGCCAAGGTTCCTTTGGTGGTGAACCTCAGGATTTTTTCAGTGAATGAAGTGTGCCATGACTTGAAAAATGGTAAAAATACTATTGGAGCATCTAGAAACTAGCGTGGACCTAAGCTTCATGTACAGTCCCCATTTTGCATCCATCAAATCAGACTGCTTTGCCAGTAGGGTTAGGGTTGGGAACAGACTGTCTGATCACTGTCAATCGTCAAACCTGAGTCAGATTAATTGTTAAATATATGCAAGAATTTCCTGTTTTAAAATGAATATTCCTGTTTCTTTGTTTTGCTACTTCCTCCTCTGCTGCAGCTGTGCTGAAATATCCAGGTCAGGATGTCCTATCAAGAGACTCCATTAATAAATCAAACACATGCAACCTGAACTCAACCTTATGCAGGATTCAAAATATTTCCAAACTGTTAAGATATATTTCAATGCACTCATCTGACTTGAGTGATCTTTGAGTCACTGGAAAGAGAGCAGTGGCAGAAACCAAGGAGTGGGATTGGAAGGTGAAAGTGTGCCCAGTGGCGGTGGACCTTGAGGGCTTTGTAGAGAGTTCCACCTCAGGGCTCCTGAAAAAAAGGCGCACGATTAAAGAGTTTGACAGGAGAAAAGGCCAAAACACCCAACACCAGCACTGATGTTACGTCACTATAGTGAGTGATAAACTAGTGATAAAAAAAATCAATGACCCTTGGACAACACATGGAAGTGATCTCACTCTGAAGCTCACCAATCATCATGGACTGTTGGGTATATTTTTAGATTCCCAGTCAGCTAGAAAGGTTTTATCGCTCCAATTCATTGAACATATGGTTCACATGCGGTCGCCAGACGACGAAGGAGGAACAGAATTCTGCCTATTCAGGAAACAAAAGCTCACGTCCCCTCAGGTTTTTACATTAAATAAAAAAATGTGAGGCAACATCACCCTGCGGGGGCGATGATGTCAATGATGTCAGGCTGCATTAAAGAAAACCTATAGTTTAGATTGTAGGCTGTCATCTCAATGTAGCCCAACCTCAGCGTGTTGGACAGTTATAGACATTTATACTTAGAAAGTACTAAATGTTTTGGTCCACAAAATGCTTTACATTGTAGAAGTGTCATTAAGTATTGTTATTCCAAAGAGCCAAATAATTGTTCTCTGAGTAGCATGAGTTTTGCATAACCAGTACTAATCGCAAAACACTTTATTATTATAAAGGCTCATATTCTTATTGTTGCTACTGAGACAGTCATCACTTTGATCTTTGACTCCTTTGGAGGAAGCTGTATCCATGAACAGATCTGAAAACGGAACATTTACAAAGCAGCGACTATTGTGATCCCTCTGAATGACCTGGTAACTTGGTTTTGGATGTGTAATGTGAATATTTGAGTTTTTCCCTGGGTGTTTAAGGATTCTTCAAAGATGATCCCGGTGAAAGACCAACCGTCTTCCTCATCTGTTTCCAGACAGGGTCCTTTGAAGCCAGAGGTTTTGTCCATCCAGTGGTCGGGTCGTCGCTCCAACAGACGGCTTCAGAGGAACAGCAGTCTGTCGCCCAACAATCCAATACTCAGCCTGGTGAATTCAGGTGAGGATTTGAACATGAAGGCTTCATCTTGCTCAGCCTCTCTTATGTAAGGGGAACGTTTTAATTAAGACGAGTTGCTGTACAACAATAGCGGCGTGACAGAATCAGTCATGTTGCATAAGCAGCGCTCGTAGTTATGTAACTTCACCACACTATGGCAGCTCTGCGAGAACATAGGGGAACTGATGTGTGGAGCTCAGATGTCCCCCGCGCACTTGGGTGGGTCTCCTCCAGGCACTCTGATTTCCTCCAGGGGTCCCCAGCTTTGAGACTCCCTCCATTGTGTCCTCATTAATGGCGTGGATAGAAGATAATTCATGAGGATGAGTACGTATGATATTTGTCACGACAGCTAAACAAAAGATCATTTCGAGACGGAAAGAAAATATCTCCACGGTAGATACAACAGAAAACTGAACTGGCTTTCATAAGTCCGTTGCAATATCGATGGTGAGTTTGGACAGGCTTAACCTGCAGACTTGATGCAATGACAAAGACAAATTTAGAAATCACTTCAATCAGTTCAACCTTCCACTGAGGACACTCTGTCACCTTTCTCTTCTTGTAATTGTTTTTGCCTCCAGGTGTTTCTCTTTGTCTACAATGTTAGTGTTTAAATTTAGCTTCTCCATCCTGTTATTAGATCCTGGTGACACTGTCGTCGGCTTCACATCAGCTCCAGTCTGTTTTCTTAGCTGCTTCCTCTGCGTGTGATTTTTAACCAGCTTTGTGTCCGGCAGGTGTGTATGAGGAAGACGGCCAGTGGACTGTCCAGGTCAATAGACTGCAGAAGCTCATTGATCGCCTAGAACAAAAGGTGATGGCTTTCCCTGAAGTGCTTCTCTGCATGTTTCTAATTTCACTGCATGCGCCACACATTTCTTCCCTCTCACTCCCGAGTTGTTACCTTCATCATCTCCCTGAATGAACCACCAGCGTCTGCACACTCACTATGCACACGGAGGACGACTCGAGTGAACCGTAGTGTTTAGGAGTCCACAACGTAAACAAATGCAGGCTTCCAAGTTCTGGATCAAAAATGGCACAAGCGGTCTGGAACAGTACAGTGGTGGAAACAAGTTTTTGGACTCCTATTGTACTATAACTATTCATTTGATTATGTGATGGTTTATTTATTTATTTATTTGTTCAATGTTGAACAATGCAACAGCAGTGTTCTATGGTTTGGAAACAGTGGCACTGAGGAAAAGACAGGAGGCAGAGCTGGAGGTAGCAGAGATGAAGATGCTGAGGTTCTCTCTAGGAGTGAGCAGGATGGATAGGATCAGGGAGCAGTATATCAGAGGGACAGCACATGTCTGGTGTTCAGGAGACGAAGTCATAGAAGCTAGATGAAGATTGTTTGGACATGTACAGAGGAGAGAGAGACAGTACATTGGTAGGAAGATGTTGAGGTTGGAACTGCCAGGCAGAAGGTGGAGAGGAAAGTCAGAGAGGAGATTGATGGAGGTGGTGAAGGAGCACATGAGGTTTGTAGGTTTGAGAGAAGAGGAAGCAGAGGACAGGGTGAGATGGAGGAAGATGATCCGCTGTGGCCCTGAAGGGAGAAGCCAAAAGGAAAAGAAGAAAGAAGATTTGTTCAATGTTGAGAATTGATATATTGAAACTGGGAAGAATTTAGTTGTGCTAGTTTTCCTTGTAAACAAAAAACAAAAATAGATATAATTTGTATTTGGCTGTGTCTGAATAATGTGGCCGCACCTTTTGAAACACACTACAAAAAAATATTCAGGAATTTTGAGATTGTGCCAAATTTTTAGGGTGTCTGAAAATATTTGTCTACCACTGTTTATAGTTTCTTCTAATACCATTCATCCACCATCACTATTGATTTCTCGTGTTATACACATTGTAAAAACACTATTTGAAACGTACCATTCTGCAGTGGTGGGAACAATGACCAAAAATATTGGTATAAAAGAGAAGAAATAATCCAAAATAACAAGAATGGCTCTCTTTGTCTGCAGGAGATTCGACTGGAGCCAGTGGAAGAAGAGGTGTTGGAGAGTAAACTGGTGTGTTATCTGACTTTTTATGAGGTCCCAGGGTTCTCACATGCTGGATCTTGGGTGACAGGGAAGAACAAGGATGATGAGTGTGACTCGGTCGTCATAGAAACAGCGAGACTGAAACTTCTGGGAAGCAATTCCCCTCTCTCCTTTCTCTCTCTGTGGTCAACTGAAAATACCTCCCAGCACTCTCTGAATATGATGTTGACCGAAAATGATGGCAACCACCTCTGTGTTTTATTTCTGATACTGTCACCAGGACATACATTCCTCAACTTCGAAATGCATGTGATGCGATTTTCAACGATCGACAAGGCCCCACAGCAAACCCATGCTTCAGAAAGATATTTTAGGATGTGATGTCAAACCCAGTTTTTCCTCTGGAGCCAGTCATGTGACTGCTGCTCAGCTGCGACGCATTATATAATAAGATAATAGAAGCAGTCCCCCAACATGTTCACTCGCAGTACTTACAAGCAGGACCTGCTGTCTCTGTTAACACTATTAAGTCGATTACTTTTATGTCAGATTAGACTGGTCAACAAAAGGGACTAATATTGAGCTGCAAAAATCTCATGTTGGACGGTAGATGGAAGTCAACAGGCTAAATTGGTGTTCGACTCTCTTCATTGTGAGATACGAATGGTGTCTACCCAACATAATGTTCCTCTGAAGACAGTATTGTGTGATACTGTTCACATTTTTCTGAATCGTACCAATTTCTCATGGTACTTCATGCAAGTGTTTCACACTGAGAGTCTTGTATCCGTGTGTGTTTCAACAGCACATCTTGATCGTCCAGCGGCAGCTCTCAGTTCTGGAGGAGGAGCTGGAGGAGTTTCGTCTGGCCCTCAGACAGTACATGGACTGTACCTGTGCCCAGACCGGATGCTTGCAGTCAGTCACTTCTCTCTCATTTCTTTCAAGAGTCATTGTGTCTTCACAATACATGTTCCAAAATCCCACTCTAAAAAGAGTGGAGCACATTGTCACTGAAACGGTGCCTCCACTGATCAAACTATGCTCAGAATATCAATGAAGGCAAAGAGAGGAGAAGCTTAGCGACGTCCTTAAACTCCTCCATGACTTCAAAGTCACCACATGACTTCTGAAGCTGTGAGTCTGAGTGGTGTCTGTACCTGGCCTGTGAAGGACTGGTAACCTGCAATTGTAGCCAGCATCCCCAATACAGGAATGAAAGGCAGATAAGGAATCACAACCTTTACTCTGCTTTATTTTATAATACCGATTTGCCTCACACCTGTCAATCTGGTTTGAGGTTTTAAACTTTTGTTGGCTTCTGTTTCTTTTGAAAAATGCATTGTAAATTGGCAGCAATGACGTGGATTTTGGCACAGCAAATCTACACTTATTTAGTCTTTTGAACAGAACCCAAGTGTAGTCACTAGCCAGTCTAAACGACAGTCAACATAAACTATTCATTCATGAGAGGAACAAATGTAGAACGAAGGAAGAACTGAAGGCATCACTGAACTGGGGGCGAAACACACAGTTACCTGTCAAACACATGCCACAAACACACGAAAGTAGGCTGCAGTGTCACGTTAAATAAACAATATAAATACGAGGAATAAAGATGAATGAAAGTATTAGTAATTTTCCATACAATGTCTTGCCTTCACTGGATCCATGGAGTTGCAGGAGAAGACTTGAACACGCAAGGGAAAACCTTCACAAAATACAGTCTTCTCTTGCTTGAAGGAACTTTAAATTTTAGATATTTCAACGCCGATTAAAACTGCAGTTTCTATTTGACGCGAGAGCTACCTAAACACATCTTAAGTAAAGACTCATAATCTTACACGAACATTTACATATTTGTGCTCTGAGGCTGGTCACGTCATCCGGCTGCTGCTAAATTGGTGCTCAGTTGAAGCGATAATAAAGCCAGTGTGATTTGTGCTAAACGTTGCAGCCCCGGGCTTAACATGAAGCTTATGCGTCCTGTCGTGTCGATCTTGTGTTTTAAAAACAGACAAACATCATGCCACCTCACCTTTAGAGGAACGCGGCCGTGGCTGCGTGAAAGACAATTAGCAGCTGCAGGTCATCGGGGGACGCGGCGCGGCAGTCTAATTAGCAAGTGGATGACTTGTCTTCTCTCTTGTTTTTGCATTTGGCAGCATCACAGTTCAGCGACTGGCTGGTGAATCACGATTCCTCCTCTATGAATTTTGGGAGCACAACAACGTGTGGAAGAAGTAAGTCCTCCCCAGTGCCACGTCGTGACTGAGGAACCCTCGAACGGAACCAAACTGTTCTCCTGCTGCTCCTGTAAAAGTCTGTTCCTCACACTCAGCTTTGTTCCGGCTCCACTGCTCATCTGTTGCCAGGCCTTGGGAGTCCCATTTTTTTAATTCATGATCAAGATCCACCAGGTCCTGGGCTCAATCTGGGCTCATGATGTTTCACACACATGACTTCTGGGTCCAAATTAGTCAATTATGCAAAGTCTCATGATGCACTGCAACAGTTCAAACTCTTATAGGTTTTATGACTAGCCAGCCTTTGACAACCTACAGGCTCATTTTTGTCAAGACCCAACCAACCAACTTGTGCAAAAAATGGTATTGACTACAAGAAAGGCACTCAGGGAGTGCAAACCTCCAACTGCCAAGCAGCTTCAGTCCACCCCCAACACAATCTCCCAATGACAGTATCCTGGATCCAAGTGCCAAAATGGTCATCTCTCCCAATGTTATATCATCCTTTTTTTAAATTCCTGGATCCAGGATCCATGGATCACTCCATTCCTTGTCCCATTACCTGAACGTTTCATCCAAGCCTGTAATGTTATTTTGAACGAACTAACGGCATGGAAAACATAACCTTCTTAAAGGGAGTAATCAGACATTTCTAGAAGTAGTGCGACAAGTAGATGATTGTGCTTTAAGGGCCACTTTGAAGCAATGTTCCCTCAGAGAGACATGTGGCTCTGCTTGTTGTTTAGGGAAGTGGCAACGGTATAAACAGTGTGAAGCTGTTGCTTAAAAGAGGACTGTCCCTGTAACAAGCACAATACTCTTTTAGGTACTTTGGTGTTGAAGTTTGTTCATGTAAAAATACTACATTTTTATCAACAAGTTTTAGGATTATGTTTTCTCTCGATCGATTGAACAGGTTTTAAGTACTGAGGTGGTTGCTGCATGACCAAATTGAGTTTCAAGATTTAAAAGGTCATGTACTATGTATAAGCTTACAAATAGAGATGCAGGCAGGGGATCGATTTGAGTGAAGTTGGCTCTTGGCTCTTGAGTAACTCAAATACAGTGTGTCGGAACACAACCCTTGCAGCACAAAAGCATTTCAGCCAAAGCAATTCCATGGTTTTCTCTGGGTAAACTCCACAGATGCGCATGACGGTAGCCTAGGGACCGTCCTCCAATTGACAAACAGTATAACAGCTGCTACCTTTGTTACATGGCTTAATATCTTGTAAACTGCACAACAAAAACACGTCATACTGATGGACGCTGTGTTCGCAGCACACTCTGTGGAAATACCATTGATACACATGTTAGCTAAGTGCTAACAGACACTTACATATAAAATAAAGTAAAATAAATAACACTAGTTGCAAGAGGCTTGGAAAATACAGTGGTACCTCGGTTCTCGACCACAATCCGTTCCAGAAGGCCGTTCAAAAAGCGATTTGTTCTAAATCTGAATCGATTTTTCCCATTACAATGAATGGAAAAAGAAATAATGCGTTCCAAGCGTTAAAATAGGCTTTTGTAGGAGTGAATGTAGAGTGTCTGCTGCAGGTGCGCTGTTCCTCTATGTGTGTGGCCGCTGCATGTGGGAGGGGTTGCCGAGTGAGTGACGTCTCTCCAGAAGTGAAGAGGTGCCCGGTGCGTGTCCAGCTCTGAATGTGCGCTTCTGTGCAGTTTGGCTGTGACAAAGTCATAAACCAAGTCACGCTCTGTCCCAGACTCGCCTCATCCCTGTCCCAGCTCCTGCCGACGGGCACCTCCCCTGTGACACTCTCCCACGGTCCAGTGTGGAGACAGGAAAGGTTTTACACCTCAATATGAAGAAAAAAACGTCAGTAAATGGAGCTAACGGGACACGTCTGCATACAGAGGCTGCGTTATACACAATAACAGAGCACATTGTGGGTCAGCTGCTCAGTCCGCGCACGTTTACGTGTTTTTTCTGGCTTTTTTCGGGGGCATTTGAGTTCTGGATTTTCGTTCAAAATCCAAAGCAAAAAAATCTCTAAATTTTTATTCGAACTCATATTTCTTTGAAGTCCGGGAAAAAAACAGACTTCAAAAACCGAGGTACCACTGTACAAAAATTGAAACCTAGAAAACAGCTTGTTAACTGACCCACAATGGACGTTGTTGTTGTGGGTCATGACATCAAAATCATTGGACGCAGCCTAGTTTTTGGATTTAAATTACAAATAAAAACACTTTGAGCCAACTGCATTTAGGTTTTACAAGCCATTTAAAAGGATCTGGCGGGCCGATTATGGCCCCCATGCATTGTGCTTAGCACCTGTGATCCAGGGTCTAATATGGCTTTCCACATCTTTAAAAAGACGATAGCAAAGAGTCAAACGTTGTGTCAGTCTGTGCAGCCACTGTATAATGCTGTTTTCTGTCCAGCCACCTGCAGACCAACTACAGTAAGACCTTCCAGAGGGCAAACGTGGACTTCCTGGAGACTCCAGAGACCATCACCACCATGCTGGTCCCTGGTAAGGTTTAGACTCATCATCTTGCAGTCACAGTGAAAAGGCTGTGGATAGTATTAGCCTGATAAAGATTTTGTGAAATTGCAAATGTAGATTTTTTTAAGCAAAAGAGTTGGAGCCGGGTCCACATTTCCACTTCAGTCTGAGATCAAACTGGCATCCCTCCGCCCTCTCCCCACAGCCTCCTGGTGGGTGCTCAACAACAACTGAAGTCAGACCCGTGACCTCAGTGACCCACTGGTCCACACACGAGACTGGACGCAGCCCCGACGTCACGATGACTCGTCCCCATGTTGTGACCTCCATGTGTCTTCATCGTCAGGTGGTAGCTGGAATAGTCCGAGTGTGTGTCTGTTTACACATAGGAGACGCGCCGTCGTCCGTGAAGCCATGACCTCACTAGATCTCTGATGTGACGTCTGAGGCGTGCGTGTGTGTGCGTGCGTGCGTGCGTGAGGGAGGGCAGGGGTGTGTGACGTAACTGTGTCAGTGGCAGCAGCTCGTTATTACTCTGTGACTCCTTCGTAGATTGTTAAGACATTTGTGCTTCTATTTGATACGTATATTTTAATCCTAGTTTGTAGACTTGTTTAATTTTCGGTGCTGATTTGATTTGCGACAAAAATAGGAGCCAAAGCAAAGATTTCTAGTCACCGCCACCTGGTGGATCTTAGTGGCAGCTGCAACGCTAATCGTGTGTCCTGCAAACCTCTCGTCGTGCTCGTCATCTTTTCAGTGGATTTTTATCATTTTAGTTGGATTTGAAGAAACATGTAACGAACCACGAATTTCAGTGGTGAGATTCCATGTTAGTCAGTCAGCAGCTTGGATGACTTTCTGCGAGAAATAGGTCCTCTAAAATGTATGCTGTTGAGTATTTGAGCCAAGGAAGGCGTTAAAATATATTTATTAGTACTTTGTAATGAATTTTAAATGAAGGCTTTATCATTTTACCTTTAGCTCAAAAGTGTAAATAAATTCAAATAAACTAACCATGTAAACTCAGCATTATTACAAGGACTTAAGAACATTAAAATATTGCAAAATTCTGTAGTATTAGATTATGAAGCAAAGTACCAGATACTATTAAATATGTGAGGTACCATCAAATATATTGAAATGAACTTTTAATATGTCAAGTAATAGTTTGTTTCAAGGACTTAAATTTTGCAAAAGTTATTCCAACATAACTCGAACTATATAAAAGTAAGCATGCTAAATATGACAGAAATGCCCAAAAATAAATAAATAAATATCACAAATTAAAATCATAATCCAGAATCCTAAAAAAGGGTTTAACAAGTTTGTGCTTTTTGAATGAATTCATGTCACCATATCAGAATTTCCAGCTAAATTATTGAGCGAACAGTGAATGTATTTATTGTATGACTCTTTGTTTAAGGCAGGTACTATGTCCGTTTCCTGCTTCAGAACCACCAGTGGGAAGAACTGCACCATGTCACTGTATCTCATCAAATCTGTAAAAATAAAAATAAAAAAACAAGCACGGCATCAGGTTTCTTATTTTATTGATAAATTATTATCTGAAAAAGAGCAACTGTTCACCATCCTCATCACACTACAGTACTCATTCTTGGATTTAAACTATGTACAGACAGTATCATCATCATCATCATCATCATCATCACATTCGTAACAAAGTCAGAGTCAGGCGTCTGAGTGCCCTCTGGCTCAGCTCATGGCAAGTGAGTCCCATGGAGGTCAGACAAGAGCGATGGGAGCCGAGTAAGGATTACATTCTAACAGGCAGGTGACGACGAGCGTTCTAAACATCCATGTTATCTGATGAAGATCGACGGTAGCGCCTCCCAGACCAGTTGATAAAAACAGCAGACTGGACAAACATTATCCAGACTGAAGAAATTACTTCATTATTACTTAAAAGTTAAGACAGCGTGGGAAACAGGAGAGGTTTTACGCCACACCGTCTTTATACTTTGATAAAAAAAAATTGGATGGAAAGTGTTTCACAACAGATGGCTGAATTTACTGCCATGTAAACATCTCAACTTGATCCTTCCTTTGCAGGTTCACCAGTTACTCCTTGTCATCCCATTCCCTGGGCAGCTGCTAGCCAGCTGCTAAAATGAACTGAGAATGGGTTAAAATGTATAAGGCCCATAGGCTACATCTGGACGGCAAAGTCTCATAACGCACAGTCAAATGTCCAAATCAAATTTGAATTCCTGATCTGACGCGAGATTCCCAATAGTCACTGGGTACATATTCTTCAGCAGCCGTTTCTGTTTTGCCTGCTCTGTCTGAGTTTGACATAAGATTCCTCTTATGCCTCATCTGTCAGCTGTTGGCCTTGATATTGTTGACTCTCTTCAGCATGGAATATGTTTCCCTCGGGCTCGGTGGTGCTGATCAAAATATACTGTATAACAGGCAAATAACAAGTGGCACTGGCAGCTGAGCCACCACCAGGACATTTGACGCTAGGCTCTCTGCTCAGTGTGCACTAGATGTTTTTTTCATTGAACAATGTACCCTCTTTCTGCACTGAAATGATGAAATAAAAGAGGCACCATATCGCTGTTACTCGGTATTGACAAACATGAATCAGTAGAACAACTCCTTCCCAAAGTTGGCACAGGCTCGCAGCATCACCAGCTCCAGGATTCACCCCCCCCAGTACAATATGGACATACATGTGCATGTTGACATCAGCATGTTCTGAAAGCAGTCTGAGGTTCAAACTAGCAGCAAAAAAAAAACAAGTATTGCATATCATCAAAGTGCAATCAGCCAAGGAAACGTTTCCGTTAAGCACATCTTAACATAAACTGCTTTTCAAAGGACCTTGGGAAGAAACGCACACATCATGTGGTTGGACAAATCACTTGCAATCTCTGATTTGGTCCCAGATTGTGAGTCTCACTTCGAACTCTGGCATATGTACAGATCGTCCAGGGACTTTTTTGACTGCAAATGAATGGCACAAGATGAGACACTGAGCTCTCTTCATTTCCTGCAGCGTCAGGTTTCAAGCATTTTCCCCATATCCCGACGTTTGCCAGACACATTTAAGGACAATAAGATTTATGTTGTTCGGTGTCGAACCCAATTTGCTTTCGTGTATAATATCTTGTCTAACATCAGGAAAACATATCAGAAGGACGTGTTATGATCCCGTATTGACTTACGGGTGGTAAAAAAGACGATATAAACTACAGATGGAGATGATGACCCAGAGATGACCTAACCTTCTTCTTGCACAGATGAAGCAGAACGCTAACATTCAAATGTGGCGCTGGTCAGTTGCGTTCATTCTCCGTCCATAACTTGCGTAATGAGGATCTTGGTAAAACTGTTGGTACCAGTTATCTCTTAAATGGACTGATGTTGTTCAAAAAACCCAGTCAGTCTGCACACGGGAGGAGACGGTATATAGCTGTATAACAGACTCGCCAGCATATGAAAAGGGGCTGTTGCGTCACATACTAGCAACACATTTAATACTGGAGACAATTTCAAAACTATCATTCTAAATATAGAGAAATGAAGGCAGGTTTTGATATGCATTTCTGCTCACACTTCCCACCATTATGATCATGATGCCTCAAAACCTGAAAGGAATCACGGCATTACAAAGTTTGTCATCACTTCGATTCGAGGCCAAACGCTCACTTGTCATAGATCAACCCTGATGTGTTCGAACAACTCAAAGATAGATTACGTTTTCATGACACGCACGCACTCACAAACACGCAGGCTTCCTTGCTGCTGAACATGACTTGCCAGCAAGATGCAGACAAACTACAGATGGAGTTCTGGTCTCCTCTAGGCAAAGCTGTTTTCGGGGTAGCTGACTTTTATCACCCCCCAGTAACAGGCTCGTATCAGACAGATGAGGCCCAGCAGGTAGGCCAAGGCCCACGACACGTAGGTGGCGTTGTAGCGGTTGGCAAAGTCCCGTGTGCCAACCTAGAAACAGAGCAGGAAGATTAACTTTCATCTTTGAATTTGTTTTTATAATTCAGTTATAAAGCACCTTGAGTTGCGCTCATAATGTTTAATACAGTTTGATCAATTCACTCATAATGTGTGACAGAAGAGAAATTTCATTTTTTTTAAATCATCAAAAAGCAATATAGTGTTATACTCACTGTCAGACCCACGCCAATGAAAATGCAAATCAAGCCTACAGTTATATAAGCACAGCAGCGCCTCCTAGGGAGCGCACTTCCCACAGACGAGCTGAAAATAAAGGAGAGAAAAAAAAAGAAAATGAAGAGTGACACAAAGCCTAGGATGTATTTTGGTTATTTGACTATTTATATAAGACTAAGTATTTGCTGCAGAGAAATATATTTGTTCTGAGCCTCCTGAAATTGCAATTGTAAGTATTTAAATCACTCTACTCTGCTATCAATAGGGTTTTCTAATACTTAAACAAATGTGTTTTATAACATATATTTAGTTACCCACCTCTATAACATTACAGCTGCTTTTTCAGCACATAGTTTTATTCTATCCTCCCTGAAATGCTGAAATACATATTTCACCCACCAAACTTCGCTCATATGACTCCAAACACATGTATCTAGCATCGAGCAAATAG
This sequence comes from Synchiropus splendidus, assembly GCF_027744825.2. Taxonomy (NCBI): domain Eukaryota; kingdom Metazoa; phylum Chordata; class Actinopteri; order Syngnathiformes; family Callionymidae; genus Synchiropus; species Synchiropus splendidus. The sequence goes on from NC_071337.1 coordinate 14,082,498, forward strand.
TGAAATCAGCATCAGCTCTGAAGCCCCTCAGCTCTCACATGAATCTCATGTGACTGGACTAACACATTCTTCAGGAATCAGTGATGCTGAATAGGAGGTCACCTGACTTCTCAACTTCTTCAGACTCAGTTAACTCTCCCTGTTTATTTGTGATGTATTGCAACTTACCAAACATGATTTCACTTCATTTTACCTTTTAAAGACATGAGGATAAAACAATCTCAATCGCTTTTCAATAGTTATAAGCTAAAACTGGGCTATCCGTTATTTTAATAGGAACATATGTTAAAGCAAAAAAGCAAATGCTCTGTTTGTTTTGCATACAGTGAAATATTACATATATTTTAAATATATGTAATAATAATATTCATATTTTATATTAATATATGTAATAGCTCACCATTGTACAGAATAATTTACCAAAACACCTTGCTATCTTAAACATATACAGCAATGAGCCGGAAATAACCCTGTTGGCCTTACACTAAAGACAAATGTATATTAAATAAATAAACAAATAAGACATCCTATATAGCACAACAAATCTCATTAATAAACAAACAAACAAAAACGCCTTCAAATAAATTGATATGCAGAAATAAAGAATATATAGGAACCAACTCTAACAAACAAAGACAACTGATAATCCAAAACGTACATATTGTATATTAAATCGTTAATAAGGAAACATTAATAAAACGATAATACTGACTATATACACAGTACATAATGTGCGTAGTTTGGGGTAAACAGACAAACCCATGCTCTCACATGCCGACTAACAAAAACTTATTCATGCATTCGTATTCTTCCACCAGGACCACTAATAACTCTCTCCTCACTGGCATCAACAAGAAATCTCGATCACGTCTCCCGCTGGTTCAGAACTGGCTCAGCTTATCACTCCAGTGATCGCTTCACTGGCTCCCTGTCTACTTTAGATAGACTTCACTGATAACTTTCAAAGCACTGCTGACCCCCGACGAGCCAACCAGGACCCCCAGACCCTCAGGTGGGTCTCCACTTGTTGTTTCTTATAATGTAGTGTATTAAGAGGTGACAGGGCCTTTTCTGCCAGGGCTCCTCAACTCTGGCACAGTCTGCCAGAGGAGATCCCAAACACACTGCCATCTCCAAATCCCTGCTAAAAACTCACTTTTAAAGGCTTCTTTCCTGAAATATCCTCTGAACATTTCCTTACTTTAGTTGTCACTCATTCATGGCCTAGCTGCCAACTTAGTTCCTTCACTCTTTAGGCGGTAAAGCACTCAGTGAACAACGTTGTGAAAAGTGCTACATAAATAATACTTTATTATTATTATCATTATTATTGTTGTTGTTGTTATTATTATTATTATTAAATATAGAACTATATCTGCATGCAATCTGCATGCCCACACTGGTGCAAATTAAATTTTCTCCTTCGAAAACTCACTAAATGAATGCAAATGTTTTCCCTTCAGTAGCACAAGAGTGGAAACCTCCATTCAGTGTCTGGTCCTGACCCTGGCATGAAATAATCATCTTCCACGTCTTCATGACTCCAAAGGACAATTCTTGAACGCCATGTTTTTCAGGTTTCTTCCATCGATTATAGCCAGATGCTAATGTTGTTACTCACATTTTTTTGCAGTGGGGACACTTGGCTAGCGTGTTAAATCGAAGCTCCATCCACTGCAGAGAAAACAAACGTGTGCTTTAGTGAGTACACAACAATGTCGTCCAGCACCAACAAAAACACACTGATCACCAGGTGCTGCTATAGGAACTCTGTTAGTTAGGAGGTCAATCAAAGGCAGCCTGATTTATTAATTCCACCTTAACTAATAAAGTTTTTATGCATGAAAATAATGAGAACAATGGCGAACGAAAATCATTTTAAAACTGCTGATTATGCTGATTTGAGAAGGCAGCTAAGGAAAACGCCGCATGAGCCGAAGCGTGAATCAGGCCACAGATTACTGGAGGAGGTTAGACTGGTGTTATAAATCCCAGCACGGCCAACTTCATCAACCTGTTGTGCCGGAGCGGAGCCGTCACTCCAGCGGCCGATCATCGGCTGCGATCTGCTGTCATCGCTGCCCTACAGCAACACGTTCACATGTTAAAACTAGAGCAGCCTGCCGCAGCATGAGAGTGACCACACCATCACTTGAGCTCAGAAGTAGAAGTTCTTTTCCACTATTGCTCTATGCAAGATGATCGAGCAACAACTTGGCCAATGAAAAAGTAAGGGATCTAGTATGATTGATGAACGCACCAAGAACGTGTTGCCGCAGTGACCACAGACCACCCTCATCCCCTCAAGCTGGATGGGGAGCGCCGGCTGGGCGGGCTGCTCCTCTGGGATCACCATCACGGGGCTCAGGTTGATGATGCGTCTGCTGTCAGGGGAGACAAGGAAGTGGAACTCAACAGTCGAGACGCGCGTAAGACGGAACATTTTAGAGCAACATTACAAACGAAGTCAATGATATAATGCGACGTACGTGTAATGAGTTTCATTAAAAAAAAAAAAAAAACAATAACCAAATGCACAAGTATCTTTCTCTTGTGTTTTCACTCATCATCTTTTCAGCAAGCTACAAAGTTTACATGAGTCCATGGCTCTTACCAGTTTGGCCGGGGACATCCTATCCTCCTGGATGTGTCTTTGCAGATGAGCAGGCAGTTGCAGGGGCACCTCACATACTTCTTCCCAGTGGGCGGGTTCTTTATAGGCTGCAACAGTCAGTACATTAGATCCACTGCTGCACTGAGTATCTGTGTTGACATAAACAGCAAAGTCTTCTGGGCTCCACGAGGATTGTTCTGTTGTTTGATGTTTTAGTTATGAACATTCATATTGAAGAGGAAAGTGATGTCACAACAGTCTTTTTTCTCAGAGTTGGAGCCCAGCACAATACAACGGAAGGTCATTGTTGTTGTTGTGAGCTTGTCACCGTAGCAACTGTGAAAAAACCCCCAACGCTTCAAATAAATGTCATCTCACTCGGTACACATCATCGGTGGAAGGTGTCCGGCACTTACTGTGGCTTCATTGCAGACAGTGCACTTGACCACATGCTGATGCAGTTTGCCGTCCAGGTTGATGAGCGACTGGCAGACGCGACAGGTGATGACAGGCACACCGCCGGCATCCGGGCTGGCGATGGCTGTGTAAGGAGGAGGTAGTTCAGCTTTGAGAAGAAAGCACATTCAAGATGTTAATGCATGCATCTGCATTCAGGGGCCACTTTCATGTCACATGCCAGGGTTAACAGGACAGGACAGTCCAGCAGAAACATATATATATATATATATATATATATATATATATATATATATATATATATATATGCCATAAAATATCACTATGAGTTCAGTGAAAACTAATATTTTTAAGAGAAATGTAAACACAATAATACATAAGGATGAAGAAAGTTGGATGTGTGGCATTGGTTGGCTTCAGCTGTCAAACAACAACAAGCATGAAATGAGGTCTGTGGTTGGCTGGTCTTAGCACTGGTTTGAAGCATGAAAGTGCCAATTCTGAACGCCTCAACTTTACATGCAGGGGAATTGATATGGTTCATTTCAATGTCTGGAATGTTAATACCTTGAAATGTATAGGATAAATGAATCATTCAAAATTAAGATCAATATTTTTCTTGCAAATGCCAACTGTAAAAAGGGGACTACGTTCAATGTCAACATTTTGTGCTGCTTATTCCCGGCATGCACAGATGGGAGAGGACGGCACATGTGGCAAAAGGCCTTTCCATACAGGTCTCAATGCCATTGCAGGGAACAGAATGACAAACATCCACAAATCCACACCTGATCATGGCTTTAAATAAAAACAATAGTACAGTATTTTAGCTTTCATCTGACACACACATAAACACAACGTTGTGCAGTACAGTGATCATGTGCTTGCTTTAATCTCAGTAGAGTGAGAACCAAACTTACATCCTACAAAGCTCTTTGACAAACATTTAGGAGATAAAGTGAATGACAGTCAACCACTCAGAATAGATCAGCATTTTTTCAGTTGAAATGTTGATGTCTGTCATTATGCAAAAACAATTAAATAATCACTCTATAGCTGCCAAACAGTGTTTTTGAGGTCACATTTGGACATTCCTGCCGACCTGGGAAAGCAGAACCATATCTAGACATTGACACTTTCTCCCATGGAAACCCTCACGAGTCTCCTCATGTGACACAGCCCGCCAAGCCTTGAGTACCTCTTGCTTGTGAAAAACAACAACCACAAAAGAAAGAGCTCTCATGCATTGTTAGAACTATAAAGAGGACTTTCTGTTACATTTTAACCAAACTAAAGGAAATAAAAACCCTGTGACAGTAATAAACATCCAAGACTTCAACCTAAATCTTTCAGATACAATCTCAGAACTCGAATATATTTGGATGTATTTTTCATCCGAGTATGGGTAAAGGTTATAATTCTCAAATACGTGCTACAGTCAGACAGAAAAACTCTTTAATCCCATATTAATCCGGCATAATTAGTCTACATATTTTCACGTTTAATCCCAACTCTGAAAAAGTAAACAGGCATATTTTATATTAATTTAATGAATATCTCTCTAAATACAGTATTTTCTAATTTAGTTTTAACACAAAATATGTCCCACTCGCTTCTGTTGACCAACAGAACGATTTGGCTCAGGAGTTGCATCTGCAGTGACAGATGGAGCCGTGCTCCAACACATATTCAGTGAGCAGAGATCTGACCACAGTGATGGCAAACATTGCAACCCTGTGAGTGTGGCACGGAGAGAGAGAGCATTAAGAACAGAGCTCCGGACCAAAAAAGCCAGTCTGGTCTGAGACTGAAACTGAATATACGAGCTATACGTTTCCACTGTCGTCCCTCTGGGCCTGTGGAAAGATGAGAAGGCAACATCCAGCGCCAGTCCAACTCTTCTCCTCTGTGTTCCAACATACGCAGGGTTGTGGGAGTTGTCCTTTGCTTATGTGCAGCTGTGATAGTTTATGAATCATTTTGGGGCCCAGTAACAGACATCCACACTTATGGCCCACTTACACTCCACCACTCATAAATGCCAGTATTCATCTACCAGGAAGTCATGTGGCACTTAAATGTAAAGTGCAACTAACTATTGTTTTCTCACTCTATTTATTCTCTACAGTATTTCCTGCAACTGAGTGAAATTTCAATCAGCGTTTTTGTGGCTCACAACAACAACTTTCCTAATTTATCTGATCATTTCACAAAGTGCTGTTGCAGCAGTGTCAACCCTTTATATCGAAGAGGCCTACAGAAGTAGAAATAATCCATGAAGCACTGAGAAAGAAAGAGTCGGAAAGTAGGCCAGACAATGCATCCTGACATTCATCCACAGTGTCACTTCTTGGGTTATAGCAGTCTGTCAGAGGGTTTAGGAATAATCCTGTTGCAAATCTGCAGGGAATTTGGCAAGATGAAACCACGGCAGACAAACATGCAGCGGGTCAATATTTCTATATGAATCTACAAATATATGTGTAATATGCCTGTAATTACTACCTCGTTCTTTCTGCATCGCAATTTAAGCCTCAACTCATCTGCCTCAACTTCAGACATGGATATGATAATATTTGAAAGCTTCATAAATTCCCATTTCCAAAACCATGCGATATTTATTGTGGTTAAGCTTTTGTTTGTAACCAATGAAACAAAGTTTTATTATGAAAGGTTTTGATTTCCTGTCCAACCAGAGCAAGTGAAACTGGATGTTTGGCAATAATCTAATTTTAACAAATAATGCAAGTTTACCAATCCCATTGCTTCATGCTAAGTTCCACCCTCATTTTTAGAATGAACCAAACTAGATTTTTCCAGAATGAAAGTAACATACAACATGACATACAACACAACGGATGATTCCATCATCCACTACCATGTAGTATTCACTACATCTGGTGTTATTGTGTGCAGTATTTTGGGTTGAATTAGCAACATGCTTCATATAATAAGAATATCAAATAAGATCATGTGTGACGCATAAGTCCAGGGTTACACATGAACCTGGATTTTAAAGGGTTCAAGTTGTTTTGAATCGCCCACTCCCAGAGTGTTGCTCCTCACAGAGGCTCTTGGTGCGGTCTCATGCAGAAGTTGCTTCTAGAATGCAGAATGTAAAATCGAATGCCAAGTCACGCTTGGAGTCTTGAGTGGATGAATGGTTTATGAGCTACAATTGGCCAGGTCACTCAGCTCTGCATGCATTACTGCACTGTAACCTACATTCCTGTCTTTACTAAGCAGAAAGTACAAGTGAGATCTCCCAGCTCAACATGTGAATGTCTCCACTTGATGCGAGGAATGCCTTGCTTAAGAGGATAAACACACATGTTCAGGGTCAGCAAAACATGAAAAATAAGCAGGAGAATGCGTTAAGAACGCACAGGCGCACAGCAGGCAGGAATATAGCAATGTGAGCATAGATCTCTGGTGAAGTAATGTATGCAGATTTGCAGCCGGACAAAAGCTTTTCTCAGCGACAGTGAATAGTGCTGATCTCGACTCTACACCACAGCAATAGTGAGGTGTATATGAATAGGAGACAGCAGCAGACAGTGATGTCGGCCACCGCTGAATCGTGATGCGGTGAATCCTGAGCTGGTTGTTATTTGCAGGGCCTCCAGTCTAACCCACTGCTCCAGTTCTCACACTGGATGAAGCTCCACCTTTCTGCTCGCCTCTGATGCCCAGGCTGCAGTTCACGCCAACCCGATCCTCCCCGCGATGATTCAGCACGAGTGGACCATGTTTACCTCTGGGACTGGAATCCTGCGGGTATGGGGGTGCGTTGACAGTCACGTCGGAGTTGGGGGTCGACAACAGTGGGGATCGCTCGTCCACGCCGTCGGAGGCCATATCGTCAGCCGGGGATCGTTAGGAGAGAAGAACGGCGGCAGCTCGTCTTCATCCAGCGGCTTGTTGTTGGGACCGACTCTCTCTGTCCAGCAGCGCCGCGGTGACGGCAGCCTGGTGGAGGGAGGAGCTCTGCGCTGGTGCACGCCCCCGGATGGCCCAAGGCCTGGGTAGGGCTCTAACCACCGCATGTACTGTAGATGGGACTGAAGTGGGGTGTAATGCAGTTAAAACACTAAATTCTACAATTTAAAATTCGTATTTATATGTATTCTATCTAAAGCACTAGTACAACTAGTCGACTAACCGTTAAGGCATTCGGTGACTATCAAAATAAACAATAGTTATAGTAATATTACAAACAAATATATAGTCAAACCAAGAGAATTTAACAAACTGCTATACTAAAAAGCGTAAAATACAGTCTGCAACATTCAACGGGAATTGAAAAAAAAAAATCCTGCATAAAATCTAAAAAGATGTTTCCAACTTTTTGTTTTTGGTGTCACCTGCAAGATATTTCATTCACCTTCACCTGTGAAGGTAAAATATCACACATTTTTCGTGTTTAATAAAGGTCTTTGAGATTCTTAGTATGTCACTATTTATTGACTATTTAGAAGCAAGCATTGCCACTATGTAGCCAGTGAAGCAATACCGGTCTTAGTCACTAGATGTCACTAAGAAACTGTAAAATGCACCATTGTCTTAGCCAATTGTGACCTCACTTTTCCAAAGGATGTGGTCAGACCATGTTTTGGTATTCTCCGAATACACTGACTTTCCTTTCAGTTTGAGCCAGTTGATGACGTTGTTTCAGTACTGTATATCTCATGTCTGATTTGTCTGATTTTAGTTGCTCATAGATGTACATTCAAAGTAAATTCTGCATTTTACTTTTGCTGTATGTAAAGAACATGAAGATGAGTCGTGGGTCAAACTATTCAGACTGCAGACTGCCACCTCTTCATAACCTGTATGTCACCAGGACTCAGTGACGTGCAGGTCGGATCAGAACTGACCCTTCTCACCCTGGTCATGGACTGTTTGTCCCTCTTCCCTCTAGCAGGAGGCGACGGTCCATCCAGACCAGAACCTCCCGTCACAGGAACAGCTTCTTCCCCTCAGCCATCAGACTGTTGAATTCGTGATCAGCCCTTGTTGTTTGTGGTTTATTTATTTATTAGTTCCTTCTATTATCATTTTATGTTTTGCTTATTTATTTATTTATGTTCATTGTTGCACAATGTACCAAAGCACTTGCCTAGTTGCTGGACTCCTCACTGACATTGGCAATAAAGCTGATTCTGATTCTGATTCACTAAATCATCATAAGTCCAACAACTTTGAAACAAGTGAAGTCATGGGAGAACATGCTGCTGAGCAAAGCAATCCTCGTGCGCTCAAGCATGGATCCGGAGACGGCTTTAGCTCATCCTCTAGCAATGCAACTGGTGCCAAAACTGGTCCCTAATTCCTGCGTGATTATGTCAGCGCACGGGAGACTCTGTAAAATACACACAGATGGTTTGCATCTTCCACAATTGCGTCACAGCCCAGGGATGATTCTGATAAAAACATGTTTTAAGCAGCTTGAAGACAAACCGTGTGCGTACCCAAAGGCACTGTTCGATGTGTTTGTTTAGCCAATTTCAAGGAAGGCTGGACGTGTTTAGGACATTGTAAAATGGCTAATAAATTCCAGAGGCTTCCAACTCTTGCCAGCTCAGAGACTGGCTACTTTCTCAAAAGAGCAACAAACTTAGTGCAGATTGGAATATACACAAGTGAAGTGGAGAGATTTGTGCCTTTAAGTTACAGCCCAGTGAATTAAGAACATCTGCATGGTTCTGAGGTTGTTGCTTCTGGCTGCTGTTGCAGAAACAGTGTTGGCTGAATCAGACTGCAAGTCGACTGGCTGCAGGCAAAGACTCATTCTTTCCGACTACTTCATCCACCAGAGAGACGCGCCTGCCTTCGCACACAGCACTGCTGCTGGGGTTTCTTCACAAAGTAAGTGAATCGCTCACCGACAGAAAAGCTACATTTGTGATTGTTTGTGCTGAGTTATGATGAGATTTCCGAGTCTGTGCCTCTTTTTTTGAGTAAGCCCAAGAAACAGGTTTAGAGGAGCAAAGCCTTGGATCAACTCGCAGTGTCATAGTTTAAGCTTCCATTACAACTTGTGTGACCAAACCAACGAAGAAGATTAGACAAGTTTAAAAGTGTGTTTTGATTTAAATCATAACCTTGTCATTCACTGGTTAAACAAGTGAAATACTTACTTCACGGTGGTCTGTATTCCATATAAGTAGATCGTCCACATTTTTACTGTAATTTCATCTTCAACAAGCATCAGGAATGTGACCTTTTAATGGTGGCTTTGACTTTGATTGGTCCGCCGCCATAGGGCTGCGATTGGAAATGGATTTTCAGAAGAGAAAAGCATGTCCGACAGTTTTATAATATATATTCACAGTTCAGGCAGAACTGGCTGACCTCAGGTCGAACACTGTGATAAAACAAAGCAGCCTCACAACTTAACTTTGGACCCCACATCACTCTCCTTCAGATCAATACTTTTATTTTGATTTTCTAGCTTGATGTTTGAGAAAATATGTGCAGTTTCTTCATCGAACAAGGCCATTTCAGGATGGGTGTTTAAGCCATGTGTCTGTCAGGGTCAAGTTGTTTACCATTGATCATATTAATCCCAATCCAACCACAGTCGATGCATGAATTCACTTCCAATTCACTGTCCAAAACATTACACGTTCTATTGCATTGGATTTTGTAGTAGCGTGAAGCAGAATGTTACATGATGCTAATGTCATAATGTTTGTTTGGTTTCAGTTGAGAGATGCTCCAGCGGGCACTGTGCAGCACTTGGCTGTGCCTCCTGATGGGCCTGTGCTTCACAGCTCAAGGAGTCCAGACAGCCAAGCTCACGTCAGCGATTCCCTTCTTCGATGAATCGGGTGAAGCAGAGCTGTTTGACCAGGAGGCGGGTTCAGGTGTCCCTCCTCTTCACCTTCTGCACAACCTCCACGCCGACAGTCCGTTCATCACAGAAGCTCCCGGAAAACCAGTGAACTGCACCCAGAGATTTTGGTTGCCGCCAACCGACAATGTCTGTTGGGGAGATATGGCAGAACCTGAAGACCTTGCCAAGTCGCGTTTGCTGGTTCTGCAGAACAGGGCTGCTCTGGAAGCAGTGTCCACCTCCACTGGAGTGGAGGAAGGTGGAGCCTCATATGACTATCAAGCCAGAGAGGAGGTCCAGGGCGTCGTGTCAGACCACCAGACTGTTGTAGAAACCTTAGAGACCATGGAGAAGGTCTTCGCCTCATTGGAGGAGTTGAGGAGAGACGGGAAGGGGGGAAACATCTTCAGCAGGTCAGTCAACTGTTAGCAAAATTCTTACTTTAAAACAGAGCATTGTGAACATTTAACAATACATGTATTCATGCACCACAACACTGTACTATGTCTTAGACATGCCGCTTCCCCACAATGGAGGTCAGTGACCCTGGAGTAGACGCAGGGGTCACATAACCCCATGCACTTCAGACAAAAATGTGGTTAAATAAGCAACTATTATCATTTTTGCAGCATGAGGGCACAGCTGAGCGACACCAGGGACGCCATGCAAGGGAAAGAAAAGCTGTTCAACAACCTGGAGAACCAGTTTTCCACTCTGGAGAAAACTTTGCTGGACATACAGCTACGGATCAGCAAACTTATACAGCAGTAACATCATCAGCCTGGATCTCCACTGGTCTTTTGTTAGATGTTGGTGTTGAACGCATGATTATTTAATTTGATCTTAAATCAATGTTGATACAGAAATCACAGTGACAGTTTTATTACCAAGCCCATGTGTGGACTTCATGGTTGGTTTTACAAGCTCTGGTAAAGACATCAGGTGTAGAATCTTTACACGTCTCACTTGTTCCTTGCAAGATGTATACTTAAGGGCTTAAAGGCAAAATGTTAATCCTGCAAATGTATCGGATTTAAACAGACTTGATAAGAATTACATTTAGAATCCCTAATTTCTTCAAAACATGTATTACAGTGGAAGTTTTTTTTCTTGTTTAGCTTGCTACATGAACAATTTGGAAGATTTTAATCAAAAACTGTGAGTTAATGTAAGAAAAGTGAGTATAACGACAAGAAAACAAGAAAGAAAATTACATTATAAAGAAAATCAATATTAATATTTAAAATTACCATAAAAATACCTGCAAAAAAACATAACATTAAAGAATACAATTAAGTTCAATACAAATACAACAGTGACATTCTTTATATACAAAATACTGTAATTTTATTTCATTTTTTTCATTTCATATGAATGACTTTCAGAGGTCCTCTTTTAGCAAGCAAAACTGCAAATGCTAAATGCACCTGTCACTATTTTAATTCTGACCATCAAGTATGAAAACATATTGGACCAAACATTATAAATATTGACCATCATCATTACATGGGTGAAATTTTGTTTCTTCAGTTGCTGTTAAAGACTTATCCACTTCTGTTACAGTCCATCGCCGCAGTCATCAATGTCATTTTTGGACGTGACAACCTATATTTACTGCTATCCTCTAAGTGCATCTCTCTAGTGTAACTTTCTCTTACTGTGATGATGCTCAGTCACATGATCACTTCAACCAGCTGTGTTCATTGTGGTCATTTACATTCCTCCTTCCTCTGGAATCAGCGGGACAGACACTTGGTCCACATCTTAGACACATTCACAGTTCTGCTATTAAATATCTGCTTCCTCTTCATCTTGCATCTGCTCTAAGGACTGGAGGTAATCCCTCGCCAGGATCTTCTTCGGAAGTATATCTGTGAATTAAAAAAGGCATGACATTATAACTGTGTATTTCATTTCATCTAAAAGGAAGCACAATTAGACACACTTGTTCTACATTTGATCCTGACAAGAGCAACAGGACCACCCTTTCATAATAGGAAAAGAAATTATTTCTGAGACTAGAATTATGAACTACAGACCATAGAACAGTCTCAGAGGAGACATGTCACTCATTGCTGTCAGATTAAAACAGTAACGTGCGGCAGCATTTTCACATCAGAATCAGAATCGAATTTAGTGCCACGGTCAGTGGGGATCCCACCAACTAGGAGAGTGCTTTGGAATAAAGTGCTCACAAAAACTAAAATAAAATAAAATACTACCTGGCCAGGACAAGTGATGATTTATTTGAAGACATTCGGGAGGATTCAGCACAATTTAGAATGAAAAAACTGACACGCTCGCAGCTAATCTATTGACCTGACCTGCAAGAAAATTGAAGGTCTCGGTCTCCTCAGCAGCGTTAGCCAGGTCACTGTACGACAAACTGTTGGTGTCTTTTCCAGAGCCATTGTTGAAGGAGGACAGAGCCAAGTGTTGGACAAACAGCTCCTGCGATATGACATTACAGGTTTAAAAGCGGGATTTACCGGAATGGTTTGTCGCTGCATTGAAGTATAGCAGAGAAGACACCGGACAAACACGCCGGTGCGAACAACTAACCGTCGCCTTGGTGGTGAGGAAAAGAGCGTCCTGGTTGATGCTGGACACATCAGGGGAGCTTTTCATGATCAGCCTCACCCTCGACGTCGGTAAGGAGATTATTTTCTTGGCGTTCGGCGTGTGGTCTTCATTCTTTGGGCTATTTTGCGACATGCTGACAAGACTGCAGCGGCAAAGAAACAAGCGGATATTCAAGTATTGTTTTGAGGTGTGACGTCATTCTTCTTCTGCTTATTGCTGTGGCTGCTGGGCCACTGCAGCGCCCCCTGGTGGAGGACACGGAATACTGACCCGCAGTTTTGTCAGTTGGATCTTGCTAGCTTTACTTCACAGCTACTCCGTCGACCCGACCTTGAACAAGTGACAGTAATCTATGAGTGAGTTATTTGGTTGTTACAAGAAACCTGTCATGATTATTTAAATCTCGAAGCTTTAACCAAATATTCTTTACTATATTTAATACCGACATTAAATATGACTGAACGTGCACCCAGGTATTTAATATGCCACATGCAGCAATTTAGGAATTAATGTAAATACCTAAAACAACAATATTAATCGTTACAAACGTGCGTAAATGTAGCTCGTGAACTGTTATAGTTGACCGTTAATGACAACAGATGGACGTTAGTTTATCCTTCTGACTTTTTCAATGGCATCCTATTGCATAATTTTCTTGACATTCAGAACGTTTCTCACTGGTTGTCACTGTAGAATATCACGGTGCGACCTGATGATTCTTTATATTGTATTGGTATTTTTAAGTGTTGCAGTTTAACGCAGTACACAATCTTGTACACTAGATGACAGTATTCTCCGCAAGGGCACATGTGATTTCGTAGTGTCGAGAGAAGAAGAAGAATCGATGTCATGTTGGATGCTCGATAAATAAGTCCAAAATGACTAGCCGGATCATTCCAAAAAGAAAAACAAAATCGTCTGTGGAATGTGTCGCTCTCTGAAAGGAAAGGAAGTGGCTTCATTCTAATGTCGTGCGGCGTAACCAGATCACTTCGATGAGTGGGTAACAGAGCAAAGTCACCTCCATTGTATATACAGATCAAGCTTTGATAGATAAAGCGCGAAAACCTGCCACAATGCCGCTAGGAATAAAACCATGTTGTGCCGTCTGCAAGACCAACTCGTCGTCGATGTGGAAGAAGGGAAACCACGGAGAGATCCTCTGCAATAACTGCACCGGGAAGAGCAGCACAAGTAGCGCTGGCGGTGCTACTGCAGCCGCCGCTGCCGGACCCTCCGTGTCTGCAGCGACTCAGCCCAGCAATGGCGGACCCAAACAGGTCAGAACCCCTCTGTTAACAGTCAGGCCTTTACCCGAGACATTTAGGCGTTTGCTGCCTCGCAGACAGTGGCTCATGAACCTCTGGGGATTTGGCATGATGTGTTGTCATTTCCTCTCTTTGTCCAGAAATCTGTATTTGTCTGACTGTTCTGGTGTTTTTGGTTTTATAACTGTAAACTGTTCAGCAGCACACGCGCAAGTGTGTCATTTTTACAAGCCTCTTTGAAGCAGCACTAGTTGTCTTATAAGTTTGGAAGGCACCATCTGATCACGTAGTAGATGATGTACTGAAAGGGTCTCTTCAATTGTTAACATGCAATGTGTCTTCAGTCCAAGCAGGAGATCCACCGCAGGTCAGCACGTCTGAGGAGCACCAAGTACAAAGCTCCAGCTACAGAGAAGAAAGTGTCAACAAAAGGCAAAGGGCGGAGACACATTTTTAAACTCAGGAATGTGAGTTCACATTTTGTTTACTACACAGTTGAATTCTTCTTCTACGGCAACATCTTCATGTACTTCTAATATGTCTTCCTCAGCCAATCAAAGCACCTGAATCTGTCGCCACAATCATAACGTCGGAGTCTGTGTTTTATAAGGTAACGTTTGAATTGACCAAAAGCCATGTGATCTATATCTGTATCACGAGAAAATTCAAGCATAGATGTTTGTTTCTTCAGGGAGTTTACTACCAGATAGGGGATGTGATCAAGGTAACCGATGAAGAAGATGGAAAGGCCTATTATGCCCAAATACGAGGCTTTCTTCAGGACCAGTACTGTGAAAAGAGTGCTGCTCTCACCTGGCTTCTCCCCACTGACGCTAGCCCCGATGGTCAGTTTGATTCAGGAACCTATATTGTTGGTAAGCTTTATTTATGTCAACAAAGTCGTGGTGATGGTCCACCATGATCACATTATCCTTAACTGTTCCAGGTCCAGAGGAGGACCTGCCCAGGAAGATGGAGTGTCTAGAGTTTGTCTGTCACGCGCCCTCTGAGTACTTCAAATCACAGAGTTCGCCTTTCCCAACCATTCCTATCAGGCCGGAAAAAGGTTTCATCTGGACCCACATTGGCCCAACGCCGACCATCACTGCCAAAGACTCTTCCAACGGTGCCAGTTAAAGCCACTGTGGTGTGGGAGGCAGCTCCTTTATGAACTGATGCAGGATATTTTATACCCTAAGGAGATGGATCTTAACTGCCTGTGTTTTATATGGAAGACAGTTGTGTATATAAACATTTGGAGAAAAACAATTTTGTTTTTTATTATTATTTAAAAAAGAGGGACGTTAGAAATGCTGCTCAAGCAAACAATGCTCTCTCCCATCTGATAAATACGGTTTTCCTGTTTTTCTTTCACCTGCCGCTAAATAAAAGAAATCTCATTTCAATAAAAGCATTTTCACTTCACATATAAGCATTGATCCACATTTTTGGTGATGTAGAAGGTATGTGGTTCGACACTAGCTGCATACAAACGTGACTCTTCTATTTACAAACAAGCTTGTGTTGTGTCCTTGTGTCCGCAGTTATGCCCTCACTAAGGGGGTTTCAGAAGGACGTGAGACAGCTGCTTCTATTAATAACTCTGTTCACTTACCTACCATGAGACCTCATTTCTGGCCTCTTAGTCGGGTCGCACATGAGCACAAAATAGCTGGGCAGAGAGCAGCGCGACACAAAGGTATTTGACTGCAGCTCTGGTCACAACAGAGCCGACAACCGGGAACTATGAAGTCCCTGCGATTCCTGGCTGCTGAGGCCTTTTCTTATAGTGGACCAAGCGCCTTGGAACACCTCGGCTGTGTGTCATTCAATCTTTACCCTCATCTGTTCAAGGCCTGCTACCTCCACGAGCAGGCCCAGCTGCTCCAGGCTCTGGTTCGGACTTGGCCGCTACCTGAACTCAACCTTCAGAAGCTGCTTGGAAAGACCAGTGACTGTCAAGTAGACCTGACCACGCGCACCTGCCGACTTTGTTTGGAAGCTATTTCAACTGGGTTAAAGGTATTAAGTTGTCTGTGAGATTCTAATCTCTATTGAAATTAGCATGACCAGTTTGTTGCAAATGGTGTTTATGATGCAGTACCTACCCTGCTATTCCTGTGCTAGCTAGTAAACATGTAGTAACAACACAGCAGCTTGTGTCCAGTTCTAATGAGGATTCAGCCACAAAGCCTTTATGTGTTTGTGTTATCAAACTTTTCCTCGTGATTTGTGACTAATATGTTAATAGTTTACTCCCTGTAGGAAATGGTGAGGATTATTATTATTATACTATTTGGCTTTCATTCACTATATAATATATGACTTCAGGTAACATATTTGAGCCTTTTCACCTTAATAAGTGGAGGATTTGTCTTGATTTATTTTTGTTTCTCTTTTCTCCTGAAGGACTACATGTTGTCCCCTCCAACAACCTACGCCAAAAACCTTCATGTGGTGGATCTGACAGGCCTGAAGGATGTTGAACACCAAACCTGCCTCTGCAGGTCGACACTGGGCAGATGGGCCAGAACTCGTGTCTTCGCCCAGATCTGCTATGAGGTCATGGTGGCCATCCAGGCCAGCGACGTGTCCAAGTCAGCGCTTGAAACCTCGGTGGACGTGAGACTCAACGGCTTTGTCACCGGCCGCAACTACGAGCTGGTGGCTCAGGCCTTTCTCATGCTTCGCTTCTGCCCCCTGAAGCTTCGCTTCGCCAGCTTCAGAGCCGATTCTTTACCCCTCAAACAGCTGTTTTATGTTCTCCGACTGGCAGAGCCGGAGTCCATTCAGAAGCTGGAGGTCGTTCACAATGTTCCTCTTGAGGCCACACACCTGGAAGTGCTTCTGTCTAGGGTGGACTTCACCAAGCTACAGTCTCTGACCCTGCCGGCCGGGGCCCTGGATATCAGGAGGTTGGGACAGGATGAAGAAAACCTACTGGAAACTATTGGCAACCTGCTAGCTCAGCTGACCAACCTGAACGAGCTCTGTGTGAGTTTTTCAACACTCACTAGTCACCTGAGGAGACTCCTCAGGTAGGTATCCAAATAGAGGAAGACATTTTTGACTTCCTTTCTGAGATGTAACTGTCTTTTGTTTGGCATTTCTCCTGCAGTCCTCTCCTCACTCCACTTCGTAGCGTAGAGTTGGCCAACTGCAGCTTGAGCCGAGTGGACATGACCTACATGTCAAACAGTCTGCACAGTGAGGAACTGGAGCGTCTGGACCTCAGTGGCCACAACATCTTTGGCACCTTCTCCACCAGCTTCCAAAAACTGCTGAGTCGCTGCTCTGCCTCACTGACCGTTCTGGTCATTGAAGAATGTCAAATTGAAGACGAGCACTTGGAGGCCTTTATGAATGCACTGCACTGCTGTCAGGCTCTCGAGGAGCTCAAACTGCTGGGCAACCCTCTGACCTCTCCAGGACTGTGCCACTTATTCACCATGCTGATGGCATCTTTTCCTAAATTAAGGTACATAGAGGTTCCGGTTCCTCGTGACTGTTACCCCGAAGACGTCACATACCCGCTGGAAGATTCGGTGTTGCTGCAGTACGACAAGGAGAAGTTTGAAGAGGTCAGAGGTCAGCTGATGGGGATGCTGGCGACAGCGGGGAGGGAAGACGTGGAGATCTGCTCTCCAGTCATGGGGGCGTACGACCCAGACATCAATGAGACTTGCAACGAGCTCAGCGTGTCCATGTTGACGTCCTTCAACACTGTGATAGGAAACTTTATTGGTAAAATAAGCGACGTGGACGCTCGCAGATGTCAGGCTCAGAAAGACAACTGATGAGTCACAGACTATAATGGACGACTGAACCAAATGTGGGACAAATCGCCACTAAAATACAAATGTAGGGGCTGGATGAATGAGACGCACCATTGATCCCATCACACAAGAATGGTGATTTTAATCTCGAGTGTTAGGTGGCTGAGTAATGTAGGATCTTTTAAAGCACTTTTGTTATTGTGTAGTAAACATTTGTATATGTTTGACTGTAGGATGCTTTTGTGTATCTCAATGACCTTGAATAAACAAACAGGAACACTGAAGGGTTATTTTCTCAAAATTATACCGTTTTAATAACTTTGTTTTCATTTTAAATACAACACCAGGGGGATCATGCAGCAGACCAGTGACAACATTTATAGAAGAAACAAAGGTCTGGTCTACTTCTTCATCCATTCCTCTTTTTCTTTCCTCTCACGGACCACCTCGTCCAGGTACGGAGTCAGATAGTGAACATCCTGAAGGAAGAGAAGAGATTTGAGTCTCACACCTGGTTAGTGATATTCAGGTTTTAAAGGAAAAAACTCAAAAGTCAGTTGTGAAGGATTCAAGACAACGTTTGCGAGTTCATTGTGGGCTTGCCAGTGCAGCTATAAATGCAAATTAAGGGAAGCAGTAAACGTGTTGCTATTCATGATTGTTTCAACATAAAAAAAATGACACTTAAATGAAGGATTAGAATATTAGTCCACAGTTACAACCTACTCATAAGAATCTAAGACAGGTACCTCCTCATATTTAGTCCACTGATCCTTGGGAAGGATCTGCTGCTTCATGGAGAGATCCAGAGCCCTCTTGATCCTAAACATCCTGTCATTGTACAAGTTCTCAGGGATTCTCCTCAGGGCTTCTTTCACATCATCATCCTCATGAATGGTGTCGTCCCGCATTAAACCTGTAACAGAGCGCAGAAAATGACTCAGATGGACCATCAAAACAGGACGATGAATAATTCAAAGGTGAGTAGGAGGGGAACCTCTTTCAGTACATTTAGCAAGTGGACCTGCATCTGCGGAGTCAAACTTATACACAAAATGTGCAGTGTAGGTGCCAGTTTGGTTCCAAACGAACAGCACCACAGATTACAGACTCTAGAAAACTGAGTCCTCCTCATAGCAACAAAAACCTGCACCCACAGCGGCCCAAGCATGAATGAAAGCAAGAAATAAAATTTTATTTTTTGTTATAAATAAAACACAAGATATTCTCCCCATTAATTGTCATCACGCTGCAGATTAGTCAGAAAACACAACACAATGCAAACAATAAAAAGCTGTTTTGATGAGTGCATTTGTATCCTCACCCAATTTGTTGAAACCGCACATGTTGTAATACCATTTGCGGAAGCCGCCGACAAACCTGCCCGCTGCAACTGAAACAGAAAAGAATTAAAGCATCGAAACGTTCAGATCAACATCATAAAAATGGTTTGAATACAATGATTGCATGCGATATATGTATTATTTGGGAAAATAAATTAACGTTTGAAATAAAAACAATATGTCACAATTGCTCAGGAGATGAATGCTGAAATTACATTTACATAATTGTAGAAATTAGAAATATATGCACGACAAAAAGTTGACCTCCATCGAATTGTTTCCACACTACACCCAAGGCCACTGGAACACCTCTATATGGATTTGGTTGCCACCTACATGAGGGTCTAAAGCCTGCCACTACTCATTTTTTGAATTCGCTAACGTTGATCAATATAATGTAGAATTACTTCACTCCGCTTCCACGTTTCAGTTCATAAATGTAAAAAAAATAAAACACATTTGTGTTATATTTATTTGACTGACGTTTAAGCGCCTTTACGTGTACATGTAGGCAGATTGCTTTTTGAAGTGCGTAGTTTAATACGAAAATAAGTAAAGAATAAGTACATGGTTACGTTTAGATTGAAATGAGTCACTGACAGTTACACAGATTTTATAGCACTGGAGCCCTGCTAACCACATAGCCGCGTTAGCACAGGGACACTAGAGGACAAACACAGGAGCGTCATCGAACCAACCCAATCGAATCCAAAATACACCAAACCTATGTTCACGTGCACTTTATGTTATAGTTAAAACATTGACAGTGAACGAAAACCAACGATCCAATGACTAGAAGAACGACGAAGAGCTGCTATATAGCCTACCTGGTGCCCTCGCCGCCATGTTTACCACTGAAAATGTATGCAGTGCATCATGGGTATTGGCGATTAAGTCACCGCGAAGCGCTTGCGCAAGAAATTACTGTGACGTCAGAGATTCGAAGCCGGAGAGCATTTTACGCCTTAAAACCTGTCGTTTGCACTCTTGTTGGTGATTTTAATACCTATTATTGATTAGAAATTGAGCCACAAAAAATCCGACGTACATAACCAACAACATTAACGCTTTAGAAAATTTCAGAGAAAATGACTAAAGAAAGATAAGACAAAAATTAATTCCTTATTATCAGTTAGAACACATTTTTTTATTTACAAAAATATGATATAATCATCATCATCATCATTCCATGAGGTTTACCATTCTCTTTTCATTTGATCAGAATTAAAGTGTCTTTAGAAAGAGAGTAAAATCTTCTGGTGTCGCAGCAGCCAGGTCAGAGCAGAAAGCCTGGTCTGGCAGAAACACCAGGCGATCCAGAGAAATGTAGTTCGGCTGTGCTGGGTCATACTGAGCTCTTCCAAGGTACTGCAGGAACAGGTGACGCTCTTTAAGGCGCAAGTACTTGGTATTCAGGACCTAAAAAAAACGCCAAAAAAAATATTGGAAGGGACCATATGAAATAAACAAAATCCACATATGATAGGTGATGTACTGCCATTTGGACATTGCTGCACCTACTTGAGGAAACTTGACAATCTGGTGGTGCGGTAGTTTCATCGTGTTGTGCAGGAAGTCAAACGTTTGTGTCAGCTTCCTCTTGTTCGCCGTCAAGACTTTAGGAACGGCAAGGACGATGTGTTGAATCTCATTCTTCTTAAAGCCCAGCTCAATTTCACAAATCTGCATGAACAAAGAAAACCACTCAACATCTCCTTACAACAACCTTTTATGAAGGAAAAAAAAAACAACTAAGTAGCATGCGATCTATTTAAATGTTACACGTTTCATTCTTTCATTCTTTACTTGATACATGATGACATGATTCCAGGTTAACTCTGAGTGGGGAGTGAGAGTCTTGCCCCAGGAAACTGAGTGCAAGATGCTGGAAACGACATTAGCCCCACAACTCCACACCAAAATGCAATATGTGGAGGCTTCTGGTTGCTGTCTGGGTGGACAACATCGCTCAAAAACTCCCAGAGCACCGAGATGTTCACACACAGTAGTGGAGGTTTGATGTTGGAGAATGGGATTCATTGAACCGCACAGCAGTTGCGGGGACTCGATGTGTGTTCAGGTTCTTGATCATTTACGTGTTTTGGGTTTAATCAAGCTGATAAACTTTACATTTACTTGAATTAAGAATGTTTAATTGTTTCACGGACGACATGCTGCTGCCGCACAGCTGCCTTCATGAGGGAAGCTGCGGGGAGGAAAGATGCAGACTTTTCTAAAGTTACTGAAGGTTACCAGACTATTTGTTAATCATTCAGAAGTCTGGATCAGTATTTCACTGAAAAAAATTGCGTGATAATCAGTAATCTCTGTCGCTTTCTTCAACTTGTTGTGAGAGTAACATGGATGAATGAAGACTATGTTTCTGCCGTTCTCTTGTAAAACAAATGTGAAAACACAACGTTGTGTTCTCATGTTGCTTTAGACGCGCCTCTTCGTGGGTCACAAACCAGCTACAGTGGTACCTCGGTTCTCGACCACAATCCGTTCCAGACGGCCGTTCGAGAAGCGATTTGTTCGAAATCTGAATCGATTTTTCCCATTACAATGAATGGAAAAAGAAATAATGCGTTCCAAGCCTTAAAATAGGCTTTTGTAGGAGTGAATGTGGCGTGTCTGCTGCAGGTGCGCTGTTCGTCTATGTGTGTGGCCGCTGCATGTGGGAGGGGTTGCCGAGTGAGTGACGTCTCTCCAGAAGTGAAGAGGTGCCCGGTGCGTGTCCAGCTCTGAATGTGCGCTTCTGTGCAGTTTGGCTGTGACAAAGTCATAAACCAAGTAACGCTCTGTCCGAGACTCGCCACATCCCCGTCCCAGCTCCAGCTCCAGGACATCAAACCCTGGAGTGAGCGCTCCAGCACCTCCCCTGTGACACTCTACCACGGTCCAGTGTGGAGACAGGAAAGGTTTTACACCTCAATATGAAGAAAAAACAGAGGGTAAATGTAGCCAATGGGACACGTCTGCATACAGAGGCTGCGTTATACACAATAACAAAGCGCACCGTGGGTCAGCTGATCGGTCCGCGCACATTATGTTTTTTCTGGCTTTTTTGGGGGGCGTTCAAGTTCGGGATTCTCGAAATTTTTGTTCAAACTCCGATTTGTTCGAATTCCGGGACGTTCGAAAACTGAGGTACCACTGTATTCCGAAGATAGTGCCTCCAGCAGAGTAGAAAAAAAGACCGGAGGCACTGGGGTGCGCAGCAGGGGGCGAATCGGACTCAGGCTACCCCAGCCAAAGTCTGCAGTGTGAAAATCTGCTTAGACTCACAGACACCCACTCACACATCAGGAAATTATAGACACAAATTAATCCCTCGTGCACTTTTAGACAATGGGAGCGGCCACAGGCTGGAATCGAACTTGCAACTCTCTAGCTGCGTTCTCTAGCATGAACAAATACATCTGCCCAGTCATTACCTTAAGATTTTCTTTAACTGGCTCCAAACTATTACACAGCAACCTGGGCAGCCGACTTAGAACGTCCCTAGTCTGCAAATGAACAGGAACATGTATCAAGTTACAAGTTCAAGAGTGGAGAGGAGATTAAAAAAAAAAAAACTCACGTTAGCAGCACTTAGTCCGAGTTGCTGCTGATAGAAGCCCAGTCTGTTGTCCAGCCTCTTTGAACTGAAGTTCAGCAGGTTAGGTGCTTTGGTCACCATCGATGCAACCGCTTCTACTTTAAACTGCTTAGACTGGAGGTAGTTCACTCTGTACATGCGAGTGGAGACAAAACACATGGTTTAACTGTTGCATGTGGTTATCATCAAACACATTCACCTATAAAGTAACAAATGTCTGCAGAGGCTCTTCACCTTACTAAAGCTCACCTTCACTTATCATCAGCTTACCAACTCTACCAAAACATGCATTTAAACAGACAAGAAAATAGTTACAAGCATCAAATGATTGTTTTGCTAAGTGAGCAGAAAGCAGACTGGATTTTAATTTCTGTGTGAAGATGCCCCCCAACACTTGAAAGAAAGGCTAACATAATAACTAGGTCCAATTTCATTACTAAAAATGTTTAAGTTGTCCCTTTCATTCATTATTTTCTTGGCAAACAGTTATTTGCCCCACACTTGTAACCAAACACCCTAAAAACACGTGCTCTCACCTTGCCTCCAAGTTACACAAGTCTTCTGTAAGAAAGAAAGGGTTCAGCGTGATGATGCGGCCAAAATGAGACTCATCCACTCCAATCTGTTTCAGGAACAGTAGTCTTGGCAACACATCAGTCTGGAAGTCCAGTCTCAGCATCATGGAACCCACGTTAGGTCTCTGCTCCAGCTTCCAGAGATTCACGCCTGAAACAGTGATTCACATTCACATCACATTCACCACAACGGACCTGAATACACGGCTGAATTTGTTAAACAACAAAAGAAAAATCTGGAGCAGCGATGATACATCAATGTATGCATGAATGCGCCTGCAGGGAACAACAATACCTGTGTGCTACCTGCAGGCGCATGAGGGGCTGTTGCACAATCCAGTTGCAAAATTATTATCATTAGGACAGGCTGGAATATCTGCCTTTACAGAACACAATTCACATTTTGTTGTGTTTTTAGCATGAAAACTATGTTGCCCACGTCTCTTAAACATCAGTTTATGAAAATTTATGAATTCATAAATGCCCCGTCAGATACCATAATAGTTTTCTTTCACAAGGATTCGCAGATGGAAAAGGGCTGGGCTCTATCTGTCTGTGTCACCAATTAACTTGTTGTCTAACAACCCTCCGGTTTACTACAACTAGGAACAACTTAATGCAGAGGTAGTGAAATTCATACTTTTTTTGCATATCACTGCCAGCTCCATGTCACAGAGGTAAACAAAATTGACCACCAGAAGCTGCGATTGCAAAAGAATTCACTGAATTACTATCGACTACTATGACTCACCCAATTGTACGAGCTTGGTCAGTGTCTCAGACCTGTCGACATACACACTAAGAGAGGTGGAGGATGGGGGGAGTCTCATGGGGACTGTCAGACTGGCAGCTTCATCATCACTGAGCTCATCTAAAGGGGAGAGTTCTGTTACAGCATCCAGATCTGTTCAGAAAGAAAGAGGACAACAAACAATTAAAATATATGTCATAAAGCCTCATTGCAACATGCAGAAGCACTTACCAAATACTGCATCATTCACTGGTAGTGCACTGCTGACTCGGACTTGGTTGGCATCAAACCCAACCATCTCAGCTTTTGGAGACTCTATGGCTTTCTGTTCGACCTCAGTTCCAACATGTTTGTTGCTGCTACTGTGTGTCTGATTTACGGAAGAATAGGAACCGTGGAAGGAAAATCTGGTCATGTTTTTGGGTGGAGTCCTTGTGAAAATTGTAGAGACGTGGGTTTGTGTGTAATGCCGTGTTAGAATCGCTGTACTGGAGGAGAGAAGACTTGTGCATCTCAGGCACAGTTTAACACAGGTCATGGCGATTCTGTCAACAAACAAGAGGAGGATGTTGTTAATAAAACGGAGCGTGAACTCTCAATACCTCAGCAAATGCAAATATACATCGGTTCAGCACCGGCGAAAACAGAATGTCACATTTGTAGAACTTCAAATACAATGGGGTGTTCATTATCTATGTGGTACATCCCTATTTGGGACGACATTCTCTTATAAGAATTGAACTCTCAACCTCAGTCAAAATTAAGCGAGAAATAGAAACACAATTGACTTACTGTGGACGAAAACGACAACACTGCAATGTCAACGAATCCACGCGCTCATTCTTCTTCTACGGCCAACAGTTAATAATAGCTGAATGTCGCCACCTGCTGGACCATCAATATTCCAGTGGGGTTTCACTCTGGTCAAAAGTCACCATTTTTTTTTTAACCCACTCTCCGAATAGTACATTATTTTCTTTACAAACATACGCTTGAACCACAACATGTCCACAAAAGACAGCTATTTAATGAAGTTCATGTAAAATGTAAAATCCAAAACTCTATGTGACATATTACTGAAATACTTAATACATAATAGTTTTCACCAACTGACAAAAGTATGCTGCAAATACACAATAAGCAAGTTCTTTTGGTTAGACGGCATTATAAATAATAGCATATCGAATACACACTGACTAAATGGTATTGGCATTTTAATTCTGCTAGATTGATTCTATTTGATCCTTTTATGACTGTGCTTTTCACAAAAAGAGGAACAGCTGTGTGTGACAGAGTTAATAGTCATCAATCAAATAAATCAATAACAACACAAGTGAAGGTGAGTAGAACTTCTTTATTATTAATTCTAAAATGACAAATCATGCATTCACTTTAAAGTCAGAAATATTTACAAAATACACCTGAACATGTTCTCCCAATGATGTGGGCAAAATAACAAAAGATAACAAATTATTCAAAATGTAAATGTACGTCGTCAACTACCTATGTTACACCAGCTCAAGTATGTAATATTTAAGAATGAATTATCTTTCAAAATAATAATAATAATAATAAAGGACACCAATAGTCAATACAGACTTGATGACAAGCAAGAGTTTTAAACAACAGCATCAAGCAAATGCAAAATTGTGATATTGGCCAGGGGTTTCCATATATGTTTGTTATAGCTGAGTTCTGTTTCATAAAACAAAAGTAATAACCTTTAAAATATCACAAAAGCAGCAGAAGGCTGAGGGAGAGCATGAGGGACAAAGAAAGATGCAACTACCTTTACAAAGATAATGAAAGAGGTTTAGCTTGGCAGAACCAGAGTAGTTAGTCTGACTTTACGATCATCACAATCACACAAATCAAACAGTAAACCGAGTATTGTCCCAAAAATTTAACCTTGAGAAGAGAGTGTTTTTATTTTTTTACTTATTAAAGTCATAACTTCCCATGATTTAGGAAGCGTGGAGGAAGCGGTTAAAGGCATTGTAAGCAGACTCCAGGTCAAACAGCATCTGGCGAACCTGATTATCATCCAGTTCATCGGAGGCAGACATGCTGCTGAGGGTGGTCAACCTGCAAAGAGGGAGGGGGTAGGGATGGAGGGTTAAGAAATTATGACACGCTCACTGAATTCCACAGTTTAAAAAAATCCTGACAGAAACTGAAACTCAATTAAAAGTGCAGTCAGAAGGATGAAGATAAGGATCAACCATGAGGTCCAAAACTGAATTTTGTAGGAGATAAATTAGATTAAATCCCTCTTGGGTAAAAATGTGAAAAGTATAGACATGTGGCTTGTCATTGTGAGAGTGACATGTTTTTAAGACTTCCAAAAACAATCCCCCCGATGTCAATGTGAGAAAAAAAAAATCCACGGTAAAATGCAAACAATCTTGCCACTGACAAAAAGTAAAACCAGCAAAGATACCACCACTAACCAGAGGCTAACTTTGTCCTTGGCCTCTGAATCTGGAGGCATGTTGCTCATCCTGTTCATCGTCTCCATCAGCTCCCTCAGATCAGGTTGAATCTGCATTCAGTTATCCAGTCAGTCATACCACATGGCCATGTGTTTGATCTGTACATTACCTCATCCATAGCTCTGATCTCCAGTCTCAGCTTGTCCATCACCGTGATAAACAACTAAAGGGTGACAGGATGATATTGGAATATTAGTTCATCTTAATTTATTTTACTCACTTCAGGTAATAATTTACTCACATTTTACTAAACATTTTAAAAATACTTCATAAATATCTTTTTTTCAAATACAGCAATATCATAAACAATAACAGCAAAAACAACAACATTTTTTGTCAGGAATTCTAGAAGTGTGATTGAAAAAGAGGTACATACAGAAACGATATCTGCAATGCAGCGGTTCAGGTTGCCCTTGTCATCCTTAATGGTGATTGGTCGATCTTCTTTAATTCTTTCCATTGCGAGTGGACAGTCGAGCTATCAAGGAAACGGGTGAATTTCAAACATCTGGCAGGATTCATTTGCCCAACACATCCTTCGAGAACAACCAAGGCTTACTCTGTACTTCCTGCAAAAGTCATCGATGGAGCCCACATCGGAACCCTGCACCTGTTTGAAGGCAGCCTTATACTGGACCAGCAGCCTGGAACAGAAGCCTGTGTACCTGAGAGGGACACATATTGGATATTATTATGGAATTAAAACATAGTTTTGTTGCTGTAGTTTAAAGAGACACTAAATAGTTACTCATTGGGCGTGACACAGTCTTTGATGTAAGCCTTCTCCAGAGCCTGAAGAGTCTTGATCACAGCAAACAGCTCTGCCATGTTGTCATATCTGCAGAACAACAGCATAATAACTATAGTACCATCATTAAAACTGTTCATAGTAAAATATGTTGCTTACTTTTCCCTTTCTCTTGCATTTTTGTACAGTTTCACTTCCTGAGAAAAGGTGATTTAATAACATTATGCTCAATCTTCCAATATTTAATGCAGTCTAAATGATCAATGCTTACCTCGTACAGCTCAGGCTTATTAGCAGGAGCTGTTGTCAAGAAATAAGAAATTAGATTAGGTGCTTTTTTTTACCTACTGTTCAGAAGAACATTGAGATAGAAAGTGTGTCACCTGCTCCAACTCCTCCACCCGTAACCGGTATACCATGAAACATATTGCTGGTGACTTGGAAACTTGATCTAACAAATACAAATGTTTGATACGTTAGGAGACTTGACTGGAACAAACAACCAGAATAAACAACAAACTGAAGATGTCTTTTGGAAACTGGAGTGAAACAGTCTCACTACAAATGTAGCTTTTTTTCGAATAAATATCACTTCTTAACATTATAAATATGCTGTGGTGCAACATTGATACTCATCCATGAGCGTTACATAGGTAGCCCGTACAAGACACATAATCACAACTCAAACGAACTTAAATATTCGATGGACTGAATGTTCCTCGAGTTTTAAACAATCTCATATGTAAGGTTTTCAGCTAAACGATCCAACCAACATAGGCTGCCCAGCATGTATCACATACTTAAATGAATAGTTTAAACGTACAAAGCGGACGTTACTTTCTCTTTACATTTATATGACATTGAAATCCAAATGTTAAAACACTGTTCGATGTGGGAACACAAGAATGCAGCTTTTCTCTTCGAGCGTCATGGCAATCCCAATTGTTACGACATATATAGTGCCATTTATGAACACAACGATTTGAGAAGAGTAAACCAAGTTAGATTGGTGGATATAAAAATATAACTACTCGCGTATTTATGTCAGATATCGAATTTAGAAATAAAAAACAAATCGCTCACCCTTCCGTGAAACTAAGATGACGTCACTGTACGTATTTCCTGTCACAAGGACCGAATGACCAAAATTATTAGTAGGTCTTAGAGGCGCCTGTCTGAAATGTATTTGCTGTAAAAATGCTGTTTATTTTCAAAATATATAGTTGTTTTGGACCTTGGATTTTTCTACCCACTTAAATTGATTTTGGAAAGAGGTGAACGCAAGTTTTGTGACGATATATTTTACGCAATAAAAATATTTTTAGTCAGTCAGCATGAAGACAGCCACTTTTTGAGGCGCCAGACTCAAAGCGGAGACGCGTCTCAACATTTTTGGATTCTTACATTTATGCTGGTCTTTTATAGTAAGTATTTAAGTAGTCCGTTTATGTCGACATGCAAGTTTGTAATGTGTTGATGTACACAGCCGATATAAAGTGGCTAATACGCTGGTTGACTGTAGTTGCAGCTATGGTGAAGAGTTGAGATTTATATTTGTCATTCTCCAAGACATAAAGCAAAGACTGTTAACGTTTCTGCTCTCCAACTCACGCAGAAAATTACAGAAGGCAGTCTCCCCACGATCTTCAGTCTCCATAGAATGGCATCCAAACCAGTGCTGCGGACCTCCAGTCAAGATGAATGTGGAGTTTGGCTGGACGCAGTGGAGCTAAAGGATAAAGCAAAACAGGTGACTTTTGTGTGTCTATTTAATCTAATAATGCACTCAAATTAGCTATTTTGGACCAGCAGTTTTACTCGTCCTGTTTCTGCTCCAGAAGAAACGTCCAATGCGTCCTATTTCCAAACTCCTGAACCCTTTTTTGAATGGTGGTGGCTACAATCTGGCTGTGGCACTCAACTTCACTCAGACCAAAATTGAGATGCCAAAGACCAAGCAGACATCAATGTCGAACTTCTTTGAGCCGCAACGCAGAAGTAAGTCATTTCAATCGCTGATACTTTCTATCTTAAGATGGAAGTGTTGAATGTAAAAACATGAAATTCTTTAATGTTGCTGGGTTTTGATGCTAATGTGTTTTTTTTAATTATTTTTAAAACTAGTTCTAAAGAAGATGTCAGTATTGGATAACCGTGATGAAACTGCATCCACCACAGCAGGAGCCAACAGTAAAAAACGGAGACATGATGTGGATACTGAGCTGTCTGAGAAATGGAAAGTTCCTGAATGGAGCCATGAAGTCAAAGCTGAGGCAGCATCACCAGTCCGCAACAGATATTGGTCACCTGGAGTCGTCAATAATTTTAAAGATCATTCAGAGGACCTCAGTCAACCACAGAGAAAGAAGAGGAAGAACAATGAAAATCTACCGTACGATGAGGAGCCACTGATCAAGAGCAGCAAAGATCTGCTAGATGATTTCAACACAGTGTGTGAAAACACTACATGTTTGAATGGATGTTTAAACTGTCTACAAACTGAAGATGATTTTGTTTTCCAAACACCTTTGAGGACATCAACTCAAAAACCATTTAAACTCTGTTCACACGAGGACACCCAGAATATAAACTCTTTGTTGTCTTCGCCAAGCAAGCAAGCATCTAAGCAAGCATCTGTCTCGCAGCTGAGAGAGATCACCAATCATTTAAAGACTGCATCACCACTGAAAGAAGTCCCTGATCACCTGTGGAAGGAGACACACCAGGACTCAAAAAGATCCCCCATTAAGAAACCCATCAGACACCATGAGGACAGTCTGTCCATGCTGTTTACACAGGACTCTGAAGGCTTTCGAGTTATCGCACACCGTGGCCACCAAACCCAGTTGAGTCCACTGAAACATAAAACGCAGATTGCTAAGAGTCACATTGTGTCTAAATCTCAGATTGACGAAGAAGATGAGAATCCTTTTACTCAAGATTCTCAAGGAAATATTCTGATCAAACATTTTTGAAAGCACTGTGTTGATGCCGAGTGAAAGTGACGCTTGAATGCTAATAAAGAGACAACCAATCGGTATCACTCAATTTATTCGGAGAGTGTTTCCATCGAGCAATTGTTTAAAATTCATTATGTATATGCAAAGTTTGGGATGCTAAAATAAAAATATGACACATTTTAGACGACTGGTTAGTGTTGCAGGGACACATTAACTTCCCTGAGGCAACTCTAAGTTTTATGGCCTAAAAAACAGGGATGGCCCGGCACTTACACACAAGGAGTGTGTGTGACCACACGCCAACTTTGTGTACTCACAACAGTTGCGTCAATGTTTTTCTGAACTGGGAAATTTTCAGAGAGTGCAGAGAATTTGTTTAGACGTTCAACAATCCATTCACTACACTGTCATACCAGCTGCTGTATTTGAATTATTGTAACAAAAGAAGAGATCTGGCACCCCACCAATGGCTGAGCAGGGAAACTTAAGCCAGCCCTTCTTTTATTAATGAGACACCAAAGCTTTGTGTGTCCTGATGAACACACCTTCACCAGGTTGTGTTTTCCCTTGATATGAAGGGCCAAAAATCTTTATTTCTTTGTTCTGTGTTTCAGTCAGTCTTGTGGAACCAAGACATTGGAGAACCTTTACAAACATCTGTGTTGGTTCTTGCTCTGTTCTCAGCTGTACGGGGGCCTTCTAAAGGGTTTTCTGACACAGCTGAGTGCTAAGTAACCTTATATGATAATAGTCCTGATGCCAATTGCTGGATGGTTTATGAAATGGCTGGAGCTTCATAAGAGCTAGAAAACCCATCGTTTGTTATCCTTGGGAATAAAAGGAGGTGCAGTGGACAGGCCTTAAAAAGATGACAGTGTAAGAGGCTGACTCCACATCAGAGGTTTCAAAGATTACAGTGATACAGAGTCATACAGAGGCCAACTGAGGGGAAATGATATGATGGAAAGGACCATGTGTTTTTTGTTGTAATGCAGAGTAAAGCATTAGCATAAAATATTTCGAATCAGTCTTTTCTAACAAATTGCTTAAGAATTAAAGGGTTTTAATTTAGTAAAAAAATAAAGTATTATTGTCATTCTTTTTAAACACTGCAGTCTTATTAGAATACGTCAGATTATATATCCTTAATAGTGCTGTCATTTTAAGTCGATTAATTCATTACGCCACAATTTAACACAATTAATTATGAGTATCAACGGTTCTTCATTTTGCCTCATTTAGGGGCGTGTTATACTTCTATTATTCATTTTTGAGTTGCTATATTGAGCTTAAGTGCCCATTTGAGACAGCCTTATTTTATTTCAGATTTTTATTTATTTAACTGAATCGCTGTATTTGTATTACATTTTTGAAAACAGCTTTATTTTATTTATTTAACTGTATTGCTGTTTGTTTTACATTTTTGAAGACAGCTTTATTTTATTTATTTAACTGTATTGCTGTTTGTTTTACATTTTTGAAGACAGCATTATTTTATTTATTTCACTGTATTGCTGTATTTGTTTTACATTGTTGAATAATGCACCTGCTTGATCTTTACCTTTGGATTTCATTTATGAAGAACAGTTCAAATCTTCAAATCTTCTCTTCTTACTGTATTCAATTGACTTGTCATGCACTACAAATTTTGAATATCCTAGAAGTCAAATTCTTTATTCAGAGACCTTTAGCAGATGTGACATAAAAATGATTGACAACACTAATCCTTGATGTAACAGCCTACATAAGAAGTACATAAAGAAATAGTATACATAAAGCAGCCACATGTTATAAATAAACAACCACTATAACAAGCTAAATAATATATGACCAGAGTCTGGCTGGTTCTGTATCAAGTTGTGGTGTCACCATTACACTAGTGTGGACTTGAATAAAGTGGTCGGTGTTAGTGCAACTAATATTTCAAGTATTTATTCAGAAAAACTAATGTTAACAAAACCAAATGAATTATTAAATAAAAGACCATGGTGTCCCTTGGATCATGTCCTATAATTAGGGTCTCCAGTGTTTCCAGGCTTCCCAGCTGCTACTGTTGTGTGGTGGGCGGGCTCTGATCATGGGTGGAGTTTGGGGCAGAGTTTTTAGCAATGGGTCCCACTGCCGTGTCAGTTAGACAGGGGTAGCTGGGAGCACCTGATGGTCTCTGTGGGACAATCCGCACCATTCAACACCCACTCTGTCAGTAGAACCATCTACCTCCTCTTTCTCTCTTATTGATTGTTTCGTCTTCTGAAATATCGGCTTCATCCAAACAATCCCCGAAGAGGAGATATTGCACTTTGACTTTTTGGATTTTTCCTATTTATTGTCTTCTTCTTTTTTTTGCACTAACGATGCACACCACTCAGAAGGACACGACATACACCAAGATCTTTGTCGGGGGTCTTCCCTATCACACCACGGATTCAAGTCTCAGGAAATATTTCGAAGTGTTTGGAGAGATTGAAGAGGCGGTGGTCATCACGGACAGACAGACCGGAAAGTCCAGAGGCTACGGATTCGTAAGTGACCGTCGGAGAGAGACGCGCGCCTTGGAAGTGTGTTGCGCATTTCTGAAGTTGTGTTTTGCTTTCATTATTCACAAGTGACGCTCTTCGATCTCACCAGTTGTTCACATGAAGGTCACATCAATGTCATAATCCGCCAACATCTATCCAGGTCGTTGGGTGCTATTTTCATTTATGTATATTATATTATTATTTTATATTGATACAAACATCCCATGACGATAATGTGGAGAGTTTAACATGAACAAATGACGACCAAAGTTTGTTTTGGACACATATATTGCGCCAATTTTCAGCAACGGTGATAAACAGCGGTTAATAAGCAGATCCTAAATGCAACATAGAAAGATAGGGAGCGCTGGGAAGTTCACATCAGAACAGATCAGAACTGACCTCCACCTGTGGATCAGTATATGCTGAGAAGAGGGAGTTTTAAAACAAGAGACAAGACCTGAATCAGCCACCATCAGAAAGCGAATAAACATCTTCTGTGCCCTGATAATGATACCTCATAAAACTGGACTAACAATTCACCTGAAACAGTGGTTCAGTTATTCATCACATGAAGGACATGTCAACGTACGTTTCTGCTAGGTTATTAATGCTTCATCCCTCCTTTATTCTGCCTATTAATTCGCTGTGTCATCATTTCCATGCTTCTCCAAATATCTATTATCAAATTCCAGCAGCTATTGCTGCAACTCACATGTACTAGTGTTTAAATTGCACTGCTACAATTTTGCTCTTCTTTAACAAAAAACAAAACCCCCAAAGTCATATGTTTAGCTTTGATCCACCTGTTGTTTATGTTAATGTTTTATGTCTGTGTCTTTCAGGTAACAATGGCGGACCGATCAGCCGCCGACCGTGCCTGCAAGGACCCCAACCCGATTATTGATGGCAGGAAGGCCAACGTCAATCTGGCCTACCTTGGTGCAAAGCCTAGAGTCATGCAGCCAGGTAAGAAGAGCAATGTTAGAATACACAATGTTTCATTGAGATTTACTTGCCGGGTTTACTGGTGAAATTACTTGGGTTTAATCTGTGATCATTTCAGAGTTGTGGTTGTCTTCTCTCTGTTCTCCTTATCTTGCCTGTCTAACATTCACATTTTACTACAGAGGTTACAGAGTATAACATGCTGACAATAGCTTCCTTATAAGTGGAAGCACACCAGTTCTTCTTCATGGTCCATTTATATAATGCTCTTCCTTTTATGTTCAGGTTTCACATTTGGCGTCCCACAAATTCATCCTGCTTTCATCCAAAGGCCTTATGGGTAAGCATATGTTTAAGAGTCTGTACTTTAAACCTGTGATTCACATTCATCAAATATTTCAATTCAATTCAAAATGTTAACTTGTTAATCCAGAAGTGTTCTATGAAGAGAATGTGCTGGTGTCTGTCATTGGGCAGTGATAGAAAGCTCTTGTCTGACTCAATGTTATCTATTTCTCTCTGGTTCGACAGGCCGGGTTAATCTAGACGTTTGTGGAATAGTCCCACGAGCATAATCACAGATCAGAGAAAGGATTACCTGTAGAGTCAAACACACAAACAAGTTCTCGAAATGGTGATTATAGTTGCATGTATGTGGGTGTCATTTGGATTTTTTTTCCCCTCTTAATTCAAGTAGACTACAAGCTTTGTGTGCCGTCATGAAGTGGTGTTGTTAGCTAAGCGTGTGCCTTTTATCTTCCTTGTTGAGCCACGCTGGATTGTTTGGGGTGCTCTTTTGTGTAAGCGTGTTCATTTGCAGAGAAACGTTAACTCAATCTTTATTGATTTCTCTCTACTGGTTGAGTTGGTCTGTGTATGTGACTTTTTATGTTTTAACTGCCTTATTTTTCTTGCTTCCATTTCATAGGAATACAAATTTACCGTCATTATTTCTATATATCAATATAAATATGTCATTTTGAATTAGTAAAAGCACTAGAAATAACACCGAGCCCCTCATGTCAGACAGTACAGACAGTAGCTGTGCAACATCACAAACATTACACTCCATATATATTATATGTATATATATCATAATCTATATGATGATGATTTTTCTTCTGAAAGAAAAAAAAGTCTTCAAATTAGTTGGGCATTATAGTGTAAGGATTGAGCGCACGTGTGAACTGTTCAATGTCACAGCAAGTTGTTGTTCATCTCCCATTGACATTCACATTCATTTCAAGCTTCGTTCAATTCAACAAAGTCTCTAGTGTGACACAAGCAAATGTCTGGATGTCTATCTCATCACATGGGCTTGTGGTGTTAACGAAAACAATTTGGCCTATTGTGCCACACAAAGCTCGGATGCTGACATTGCATGAAGCTCTATGTAGTGTGTGTGTGTGGGGGGGGGTTGCGCAACCCTTCTCCTGTCATATGAGGGCAGGGAAAAAAAGCCATTTAAACATTGACTTTTCAAGAGTCAGCATTAAATGTCTTTCACGGTAGCAATTGCGTCATAATGGCTTTATTTAAAAAAAGAAAGATGAAAAAAAGAATATACGGCTAATACCAAAGTAACTGCTCAGATTTATGATCACCCAAAAACACAGATTATATGAAGTAACTGAGTGGCAATAGCTCATCTCTGGCTACTGTCATCGTGTGCAAGGTTGATATGGGCAACACATTCAACAGTGAGCTCCAAAATTCTTCTGTCATGAGTCAGTCTGGAAATCATTGGCTTAGTTTTCACTTTGCCTCATTGTCTCCTCAATGCTAGAACTGCAACTACATGACTCATGTACAACAGCAACCGTTTTATTTAAACGATAAGTCTTCCATCAAAAAAAAGGAAACAGAAAAACGGATATTTTGTTTTTTTGTCCTTTGGCTCAGCTCAGATGCTGGAGCAAAGAATGAGGATAGGAATTAAGATAAATAACGTTTGGTTGAACGTGTCCATTGGTTTCAGTTTCAAAATTTCAGATTGGTGTGCTCATATCACTGTCTATTTGCTCTTTAAAAGACCTGCTCCAACAGCTCAGAGCCCCACAGACCCATTGAGAAGACTGTGGTGCTGCAATAACTATAATTGACTACTAAATTAGTGGCCAACAAGTCCATTAGTCGACTATTCGTGATGATTCTCCAAGCACAATTGCTGTAAAAGCAGGCTTGCTGATCACCGTGACCCTAAACATTGAAAGCAAGGGACCCTTTCCCAAAGGACACATCAAAGGACACATACCTTTCACACCATATTTTGAACCGTGAAAATAAAAATGTAATGTTTCAAAACAGCATTTGACACAGATCTTTACAACATATTACACTATGACATATTACACCATGAAAATAATAGTTATCTGCAGCTCTAGAAGACAGTGAATGCAATTCTCAAGGCCAAATATGTTTGACCATTTCAGCACCTTATTATTTGCCTAGTTTCATTATGTTTTGTTGAGGTTTCTCTAGCAAAAAGTGCGAGACAAAGCCAGTCTCCTTGCCTGGGTCACACCACTCTGATTATGTGATATTGGACTGTGGTTTTTGACCCGAACAGATTGCTATTCATCTCATTTTAAGGTCAGACGGGATCATCCTGGAAACCTCAACCTGCTGAGATGCATTAGCGGAGCCTTCAGTGTCACATGTTAGCTGAAGTGCTGTGTCTGGATATTTTACAATTAGTGGAGAAAAACAAACACGCTTTTCTACATATGATCATAACCTGTGGCCCTAAATGCTCAAATCCAGCTGGAGAGTCATGTTTCAATGTTAACACATTTTCACGATCTGTCCAGTGGAGTGATTGTGCTTTGCCTTCATTAACCCATTATTGAAGTTTGACATTTTTTTTCCTCTGACATTTTACTGTTGTTCTCTAATGGCTGTGTTTTCCGTTGAGGTGGCTGAGTTTCATTGTGAAGTGCAGATGAATGGTGTTGCCATGATGAACCTGATTGAAGTATTGAAACTAACAAAGAGTTTACCATTTGAC
The DNA here is from genome assembly GCF_027744825.2 of Synchiropus splendidus. Taxonomy (NCBI): domain Eukaryota; kingdom Metazoa; phylum Chordata; class Actinopteri; order Syngnathiformes; family Callionymidae; genus Synchiropus; species Synchiropus splendidus. The sequence continues at coordinate 14,118,938 of NC_071337.1, forward strand.
TTCTAAAGCTGGAAGTCTGTTTCCACACCTCATTGGAGAGGCAGTAGCTATGTCATGGAGGGTAGAATGTGCTCATTGTCCTTTATTGTTTGTTTAATGGAAACGTCCCTGTGGGTGCGAAGCCTCGTCCCCGCTGCCTCCCCAGCTCTTTGTCCTGCCACAGAGGGGGAAATGGCAAGCAGCGCCCCTTTTTGAAAACTGTCCAGCTGTCAAAGTGGCAGTGACATTTTCACAAAGCCTCCATGGGCTCATCGTTTATGTCTGCGACCCTGCTACAGACACTATAAGCCCCCACCCCGTTTTTTAAAAATGTCCCACCACTAGTGGGCAGAGTCACTCGGGCCACATGGATTTTCAAACTAAGTTTGAGATTAAAATGTATGGAACGGTTGGGGGGTTTCTCACGCGGTCTGCTTTGGCAACCCTAAATTCTTCTAGTCCCAATGAGTTGTTGAGGCTGTTGCCTTACATACACGACTCTTAAAACACTCACACTGGAGACATATGGTGCATTCCAGTTGTGTTTATCATAAAAAATGACATAATCCTTTCAAAACCAGTTTTGTAGAGGAGTGGGGGATCCTCAAGGTAGTTTAGAAATGAACATGCCTTTTAAGAGATACTGAGTTCAGAAGGTACAACCCAACAAACTCCACCTAACTAGGACTGGCTCTTTACAGCCTGATTTTGATTCATGAATTACTGACAAAATATAGTCCATCGAAATAGCATAATGACAAACAAAATAATAAAATAACATAATTAATCGCATATAAACTTTCTGTCACCATTTTTCATTGGGTGCACCTCATTACACAATGTGATGTCTTCACCAAAGCATCCATGGTGAAGGAGGGGAAAAGAGATTGGCAGATGGACAGAAACTTGTGGTTCAGTTCACGATATGCTGTAAAGACTTCAGTCATCACCCTGATGTTTCAGGTGTATAGATTCAACATAAATTAGGCCATTCTGCTGTCAAATAGTAGAATGTGATTAATCGTGATTCATTTCCAAATAGAACCTCTTTACATCCACTTCCTACATGATAAAAAATCCTGTCACATCACTTGGGCATTCAGTTACTTTTGGTTCAACATTTGGCGAGGATTTTCTTCATACATACCAACATGCATCTATGCTATTTCTCACAGACAAAGTACTGGATAGCAGCTATATTCCTAGCATGACATCAGAATAAGAACACATGGAAGCTCCTGCTGTGATTTCATAACATAATACTGATGTTGTGTACGGGTTGAATTCTCCCAAATCCAATATGTGTGAATGGTTGTCTTTTCTGTGTGCCCTTTGACTGACTGGCCGTCTGTCCAGAAGCTGGACATGGTTGCGATAATAACTCCAGTGACCATTACTGAAGTTACTGAATGGCTTTACTTTTAATTCTAAAAAAAAAGACTTTTTTTCTTCTGACCTTTGCACTTTATTCTGACAGTTTTTTTTTCTTTTGCTTTAACAGCATCCCGGCCCACTATGTGTATCCTCAGGCTTTCGTGCAGCCCAGCATGGTCATCCCTCACGTGCAGCCAGCGGCTGCCGCCCCGGCCACTGCTTCCTCTCCGTACATCGACTACACTGGAGCTGCCTATGCACAGTATTCCGCAGCCGCAGCCAGTGCTGCCGCTGCTGCCTATGAGCAGTACCCATACGCAGCATCCCCTGCTGCGGCAGGCTATGTAGCCACCACAGGTTACGGCTATGCAGTCCAACAACCTCTAGCTGCTGCCGGCCCGGGAACAGCTGCCGCCGCAGCATTTGGTCAGTACCAGCCCCAGCAGCTGCAAGCAGATCGAATGCAATAACAGATGCGAGACAGGCAGAGTAGCACGCCCCGATATCTGCTGCGATGGATGGATCCATGATGAGAGGAGCGGCGGAGGAATTCAAGTGGAGCAGGCCTGTGTGTCAGCGGCTCAGCAGAAGGGTTGCTCTAGAAAGTTAGTCGATATAACAGGATGGTGATGGTGCTGATGATGATGATTATGAAGTGGGAACTTAGTTCCCACTTGCTGTGCTTAAACCAAAAAAGGCAGAAAAAAAGTCACAGAACATAACGATGGAAGGTTGTTGTTATCATAACTGAATATTGAAGTTACCATTAATGCTGCAGTAATAATTCTTATCGCGATGGCATGCAGGAACTAATCCCTGTGGTGGTAGAGCTGTTCCACTAAGCCTTAAAATCCCATTGCTGTCTTTAAATGTTAGTTTATAGCTATTTTTGGTCATTTTTGAAGCCCATGATGGTACATTTCTTTCTATTACATATGAAGGGCTGTTCGTCTTTTCGCTCCCATTTTGGTAGTTTACGATTTCTGATAATCAGGGAAATGGAACTGTTTTCATTGTGTTGGTTTTGTGACCTCTGTCAGGAAGTTCAGGTCCCTCATATCTGATAGTTTTCATGATCCGGATGCTGATTGTCCCTTTTGGGCTCCACCTCCTGACCTATGCTAAGTCAACCGATGACCTGAAGGCCGAAAAACTCATCGTCATCAGCTGTTTGACTTGACTCTTGATGCTGTCAACAGAAAGAGGCAGTGAGACACTCTAATTCAGTTCCTTGCCTGTGTTTCACTTGTACACACGCTGGAACTGCACACATGGCAGTCAGAGACAAAGGTGGGGTTTCTCTCCGACCGTGCCATGGAGAGAAAGGAAAAGTCAGAGGCCAACAGCTGCTGGTGGACTGAGCCACCTCAGCGCCACACAGACGGATCACTCTGGAAAGGCAGAATCACTTGTGCTTGTTTGTTGAGCTGACACATTTTAATCCCCAGCCCCGTTTGGGAACTGACGTTAACCCCCCTCCCAACCCTCCAACACACACACACACACACACACACACACTCACACACACACTCACACAACATTGCCCCCAGCCATTCAAACATGTCGCTGTCAGCACTTCCACCTCTGTGCAGCTCTCGTCTGCTGTCAGGTACACTCAGCCACCAGGGTTCGACTATATGTTGTCATGTTGTGCCTTATTTTTACTGCTATTTAAGGAAAAACTGAAAAAGAGAACTCTTCTATTTAAGATATTTATTTTTGAGTGTAGGAACTTAGTGGTGGTACTGTATTAATATTATCGTGTACTCATCTCAAGGCATATATATATATATATCTATATAAGTTATTGAGTAGCTGTAGTAATTATATTAAAGTAATTATTTTTTATTAACCCTCAACCAAAAATGTGTATGTAGAATATTTAAGATTCTGTAAAGTGCACTGTATTTTTTAGAGTATAAAATATTGGTAAGCTTAATACCATTTTGTATGGAACTTTTACATTTAAAAGGAGGCCTTTTTGCATGTTCAGCGCCTCCTACATGTTTAGGTCAAAAAAGCCCAGATGCTGCTTTTTTCTCTCCTCTAGAATGTAAAGTCATCGAGAAGATTTTAGTAGCTGTGCTTCTTCTGCTTCCTGAACTTCAAATGGTTTTTTTTTTTACACTGATGAACACTTTTATACTTGAACAATTTCTTACAAGGGAAGTATGCAAAATAAATGGTCAGAAAAATAACAAAAAATGCTTTTAACTGTCACTGGATGAAGGCATGAGTTTTACTATTTAAAAACAAGTGGTTCTGTTGATGGTTGGAGTTCTACTTCAATATCTCAACATCATGTATTCAAAATGGAAATAAAAAGTTCAGAAAATGAGTTGTGTTTTGTTGTTTGAAAACAGATTTAAAAAACAGCGGTAAAAATCTGTTATGAGCGGCAAATGTATAGCTATTGTATGTATGTCAATGATGTGCTGATGTTTATTTGTTCCTGTCCATATTTTAGCTTCATAAGTAGTAGCTATTGGATATGTGGGACGTTCCTGTCCTGGAATTCCCAGGAAATTCTGTTCATGTTCATGACAAATGTTCATAGAGGATAATAAGCTTAATGAATTGGACACGGTCACCAGGAAAGGTCACTGGAACAGTAAGCAGGGGTCTCACAAAGCTGGAAGGGAGGTATGGTTCAACTAAAGATAAACTCACAATAGCAGTGTAGAGAGATGCTTGAAAAGACCCAGTGGGGAGCATTCATAATATTGGTTCTTCTGGTTCTATTTCTTGTGGTCATAAAAACCACAGTAATAATTACATTTCAAATTTGTTTTTAATATAACAGCTAAGTTGGTCATACTGTGTTTATTTGTATGTAAAATGTTCAAGATAGAAGATATTTTTTTGTGCCTTTTTAAACTATCATGAGCGTGCCAGTGGAGACTGAAGTTGGTCTCTGCACAGTGGGTGTGTCTTCCTCTCCTGGATAGGATCACCAGGTCGGAAACATATAAAGAACTGTGTACAGTACAGTATACTGTTTGTCTGTTTCTCATATAGATAAAAGGTAAGTTTGCTGCCCATGTTCGGGGAGGGTTGTCCATTACTCACTGTTAATTAATCATCGCTATTTTCTTTGTTTGTATGTCTTCAAATGCAGCAACACTTAAAAATCCCTTCCAAAATTCTGTCATTTGAGTTCATACAGTATACAAAAGGAAGCGTCATATAATATTCATCTTAAATACAATGTAGTTGCAATACATACTGTACAGTACTAGATACTAGTTGTTTAGCTAAAATACAGAATTTTTCCTTCAAATTCAAAGCGCAATGAGCTAATATCATTATGGCCAGTGCGAATTTGGTAAGTGATTATTCATGGTATTGTATTGTATTATCCAAGAATTACCATTGTCTAATGATAGTGATTCAAATTTTAATTTATTTTATGAGAGTCTGGGGGCCATTTGAAAGGTCAAGATAATCATTTTGTCCATTTTATCTGCTGATAGAAGTTCTGATATTGTATATCCTGAACTTGTGTGAGGTTTACTTCGAGGCTCTCTCATATAAGCTTCACAAGCGGCTCTATTTATAACGGGAATGTTCGCGGCTGCCATCTTGGCAGTGAGGTCGCAGCAGAGACGGCGGAGTCCCGCTGCTGTGATGCGTTCACGTTCCCCGACTTGCTCAATTAGGACGTCCCAGGGAGGGAGTGACTCGGCCCGGCGACCAGAGAGCTCCGAAACTGCCCAAGAATATCATCTCCCTTCACAACCAGAACTTGAGAGCGGATTTTTAAAGAAAGGTAAGAGGGCTGTTTTCGATGTGGCGAACTTTAAACTCAGGTTAGAAGCTTTAATGGCAGCTGAGTGGCACAAAATGTCCGCCACCAGTGCGTCTGACAGCGAAAGTATGCCGTTATAAAAACATCACTTTTTAAATGTACTGTAAGTGGATATAATAAATTATTCTAGAATTTGAAGAAAATATTCAAATGATGCTGGCATTAAATAACCGCAATTTAAGTTCATTCATCAGCTATTTTTAGAAACACCTTCTGTAAAACTTGGTTTGAATCGAGAACAAATTTGTCTTCAGTAAAGTAAGAATAGTTGTGTTATTTTTAACTTGTTCTCCATCGCATTTTAAAGAGGTGTGGACGCCTGTTTGCAGGGGTGGTTAGAATACATTTGTGGCCCTCCCACCCACCTTGCCAACCCTACTTGTTCCCAGGCAGGATAAAGTTCATCCAACAAGTCTTCTATCTTACAGAGTCCTTGTTAAATCTATCTGCGGTATAACATAATAGTATATTATATAATTCACTCAACTGACTTATATTCTCACATTTACACTGAATATAATTTTATTTTTATATTATATGTGTTATATTATATGTATATGTATATATTATATACATAATCCATAGTTGCATTGTCAATACTGAGGAACATGTCATCAAAATGATTTTATTAAGACTGTTGTATTTCTGTGGGTGTTTGGGTGTTTTAATGGCTATTTACTGCAATCTGCCCATCAAGAGAGGTACATGTACTGTTTGTCAAAACAGTGATTTAAAGTCCCATCAACTCTATTAAGAATGTATGTCATTCTAAAGTCCAAAGATTCTGACTGTTGCAATTGCGCTATACAACGGGAGGTTCAATAAAATGACATGTTTTGACACTGTTAGAAAAAGATGTGCTTAACTAAACTATACATTTGTAAGTGAAGATATGGTAAGTCTTTATTTAAGCCAAAAGTAATTTGTCTATATCCCTAAACACTGTTTTAGGGATATGTCCAACATATCCCTAAAAGATCAGATACCATGCCATGAGCCTCGGGTAAAGCCTGAACATCTGTGCTGTCTCAGCTGTTCAGTTTTTGAGGACCTGTGAAGCTGTTTCCCATTTGTCTAAAGACTATGCAAAAATGTCTCTTTCAAAGTTCAACTGTGAGTGTACTTTAAACATTTCTGGTGTGTAGAGTAGTGATGTATTGTGGCCATTGTGTTATATTGAGGGTTATTGAATCTGCTGCCTTTTAGTTGTGAGTACAGTGACAACATCAGAATGTTTTGGTTTGCTGGTGGCTTTATACTAAAGTCGTCCTGGGATCGACGTGAAGGAAGTATATAAGGTCTATTGGTGGTGGATTTGTTCTATGTTGATGTTCCATGCACATGACTTTAATCTGGATGATTGGAAGAAATGGCAGAATTAGATCTGCCAGAAAATGAAACACTTGTGAAGTGGAAGGGTGAGTACATAATATTATGGCCTTGCTAGAATCACACATGGACCTGAATGATTCCTTTCATTATTTCAGTGTTCATCCAGGTGAAACTGATAATTTGTGATGGTCAATTACTGATGTGTGAATCACCAATAATGGAGGTTTTGTTTCAGGGCTTGAAAAAAAACAAAAAACATCCGCAGTTGGTTGGAAACTTGGAAGTGCTTTGATGGGCGTCTGCCTGTCCGGTTTGGATTCACAAACATGTTGAAATCTTCGCACTGTTTTTCAATAGGTTTCCAGCGCAGTTTCTCACCTGACCATCTCAGGCTAAAACAGCAGAAACTTGACTCTATTAAACACAGTACACAATCAGATTACTGAGTAAATCAATGTTTGTGGGACCATAGCCACAAAATGTCTTATTAATATCTGTTTGACTTGACAACAGTGCCACAGTCAATGTAATTCTTTAGTCATGGAGGTGGTTTCATTGATTTCGTTGAATGCGGTTTTCATGTGGGCACACAATATGGCGGTGGTATGTGCTGTCCCACTGCCTTTCTAGTTGTATCTAGTCTCTCTTAGAAGTATTCTCAAATGCGACTTTGTGATATGTCTGTTGAAACAGAAAGCTTTTGGAGTGACATTAAAAGTATGCCTGAAATGTCGTAGGACACATTCATACAGGTGTGTTGCCAAAATCAAGCTTGAATATGTGGTTTTAAAGATACTGTAGATAAAGCTAAACAGACTGTAAGATAAGTTGAAATGTGTTACTGAGTTGTTTTGTTTGAAGCTGTGTCTTGTCAGGACCCAATAAAGGGACTGTGCATCACTGAAAACATGGAGTCTTGGTGGTCGACGATAGTGTAAACATTGTCATTTCCAGAACGTTTACTGGACCATAGGTAAACAATCTTGGTTCTGGCTGGAGCAACAGTTGTTTGGAGCAGACCTTGCTAGTCATTAACACAAATGGCACTGCAAAGACAACTGTTGCAATCTTAAAGACATGAGTGAACACAATGTAACGTTTTCATTGGTGATGCTAAGGCCTATTAAAACTCACCTCTGTTTGTGTCTCTGGTGTCAGGCGCTTGGTTTGTGGATTGAATTCTCTATGCTGACGCACAGAGGAGGACATTACCTTGTGGTGATGTGGCAAAGCAGTAGATGCGGGTGTTGTTGGTTGGTGCTTTATCTTTCTCCGCAGTTGGTTGACCTTAATATCAAGGCAAGCAATTGTGATTTTAATGCATAGGTGTATATAAGCATGTTCAATATAACTTATTGTTTACTGTCTCCTATCTGTCAGCTGACAGATAGGAGGTAGGAGAAAATATAATTGTTCTTGGATGCTGTTGTGATAAAAGGCAGTTTCACATTCTTTTTTTTCCCCAATATTTTTATTCATTTATATCAGCCACAATTATAATCATATAAATACACATTCACAAACACAATCTCAGCTGTGTTAAAAAATATATTATTTTTATAAACTATTTACAAAAAACAGAGTGGATAAAATAAAAAATTAAGTAAATAATCATTTGTTCACTTAAAGTCCAATGTCCGTCTTCTATATATAGCCGCATATAACAAGCATCAAGTTGCAAAGGACATACATTTTTATGTTTGAGATACTCAAGAAATTAACCCCATATCCTTTTGAAAACTACTTTGATCAAAAAAAGACATCTTTTCCATGGCACAGGCGCTCAGTTCAGTTAACCAGATTTGAATACTTGGAGGATTTACACATTTCCACTTCAGTGCTATGATGCGCTTTGCTTCCGAAAAACAAAGATCCATACATATTTGTTGGCATTTGGTATAGTTTCCTGCAGGATAAATACCCAATAAAACCATTTTAGCATCAAGTTTGATTGTACATAGTGTACACGTCATCTCTTCCAGGCAGTTTCACATTCTGGTGCATTTAGAATGTTGTTGAAATATTAGATTCGATTAGATGGCCTTAGATCAGCATTGGGACATAATTCAGTCCTACTCTCCAACATGGAGAGGAGAGATTGGGCACACGTTGGATGAAGAATGCTAGAGATGGAAGTGTCGGGTGAAAGAAGATGAGGAACACTAGCATTGAAGTTCATGGGTGTGATAAGGTGGACATAAAGAGAATAGGAGTGACTGAGGATACACAAGATCGGTGGTGCATGCTGACCCATCATAAATGCTGTTAGACAAAGAAGAGGCGGCATGAATTAATGTATATTTCTTTGCAGTAACTCTGTAACTGGAGAGAGCTGCCTTAAAAGGGAGTGAGAATATTGAGTCTGTGGGAAACAGCTTTGATAGTAGATGTTAAAATAGAAATGGAAAATACCTTTTCAGGCCCAGTAGCTTCCCCTTGTTTTTTGGTTGCACTGAAATCATGCAATCCAGTTTTGGGTTTGAATCTTGCTATATAGAGTTAAATTATATCTGTAAAACTCAAAAACAATTCATCAAGTCAAGTCAATTGGGGTCACTGATAATGATATAAAGAATAAAAATAGGTTGGATGCTTGTATGTGTCCTGTCTTGTGACAGTATTGTGGCCCAAGTGAAGTGACGCAACCAGGTCCTGAGGAATCGCTGCTTTTGATGTCAGAGTCTGACTGAATGATCGTGTGATGCTGATAGACACGATCTCTGTCTCCAGGTCCGACGCCATGGAAGGTCTGATGGAGCGTCTGGAGCGAGCCGTGACTCGCCTGGAGCAGATATCTGTCACGTCATCAGGAATTTCTAATGGGGACTGTGTCAATGGCATCAACGGCGGTAAGTTAGCACCGACACTTCTACCCAGAAGTATGTCTAACAGCACAGTAAAACTTGATTTCAGGTACAAGTCAGTGTGTGGAGGCCTTTGACGTTCTCCTGTCTGGACCAGTGTCTGATTATCTGAACCATAGCCGGGCTATAGGCAGCGAGGTGGAAAAACACGTAAGTCCTGAAACCCTGTCAGGAGTTTAAGTGCTTTCCTAAGATGCAGTTTTAATATTTGACTTTTTGGCATCGTTGGTCTGGTCACTTCTGGTTATTGTCTGTTTGGTGCAAGCATAATTTAGCCATGTGTTTCATAATAATCTGTTGGACTGTTTGTCAGTGGTGATATTGTAAATGTTTTCTGACAACACAAGGAGTGTGCAGAAAAAAGGTTTTAATCTTCCTTCCTTTGTCACAAGAAAGTGGGGAGAACAGCTCTTGAGAGCTTTTATCGTACATTTGGTGAGCTCCTTATATGGTCAAAGGCTCAGTGTTGGGTAGCCTCAAAGTGGAAGTCCCCTCCCAGCCTTGTACAGACATGGATGGTTAGCAGCAAGCCATCCTGGTTGTTTATGTGTGTTTTATGTGAGCAGATTTATGTCTGAGTGTTCGCCAAGCTTGAGATTGCTTGTGCAAGGAAGCTGAAAGATCTAAGCAGGGTATTTTACAACAGGCTAAATGTACATCATTCTATCCATTCCTCCTTGATTCAGGCGGAGATGGTGAACAAAGCCCTGCACACTCAAAGAACTTTCCTGAAGATGTCTGCCACACACCAGGAACCTGCAAAGGTACGACGAGTCCCCCTCAAAGTTGAAAACAGAAGCCTATATTTATGTGCCTAAAAGGTGCACCCTTTTGATGGGTGATGCATGTTTTTTTTGTGTGGGCATGTATGAAGGTGTGGGTGTGTGTACCTGGTTCAGCTATACTTGTGGGGACTTCGCTTTTTGGTGATATTAAGCCTCAATTTGAGCCTTAAATCAAATGAAATCAGTTTAATTGGTCAAGTTTGGTCAAGAGTCCTGGTTTAGCCATTTGTTTTGGACAGTTCGATTTAGGGTGAGATGCTGTCCCCACAAAGAAAAATGATGTGTGTATGATTTTACAGTGAAAAATACTCAGAGATAAATGAAGTATGCTTTATGTATTTGTTGAAACACCTGAGTCTTTTGTGAAATAATGGCATTTACGACATTTAATACATAAACTCACATGTAAAATATCTGACCACCACGAAATGCCCATGCAGAACAGACGCCGGAGAACTAGCTGCAATGACTGATGATAATGAACAGCAACACAAAGAGGTGTGAACACTTCATATAATTAATATAATTTACTGCTTGCTTATCGTGGGCTCCAGGGAGTGAACTGTCTAGCATTTAGTCAGGTGTTTAGTTTAGTCACACCCTTGCAGTTGAACTCTTTGGTCTAACCCTTAGAGACACACACACACACACACACACACACACACACACAGAGTTCTGGGCTTTATCTCAGCCCTGCTATGCTGTCTGACTTTTTATGGGCATGTTCTATATTTGAGACTGTTGTCGGTGCGTGTAAGTGAGAGGGTGAAAAAAAGTATTTCTCTCATGTGACCTGTAGTTGGATGGTCAGATCAGTGAGTGTGTGAGCTGTTTCAATGTTGGTGTGTGTATTTGGGATTTACAAACGGTGTCCCTACAGCTGTTCTCCCATCGCTGCCGCCCTCTTTTTTTTTTACCTTTCATCCTGTGCTTTGATAGGAAGTGGAGGTCTGACGCCACGCTGTTGTAATACTGCGCCCCCATGTTGCCATTTGTATAATATGATCTGACAGTTATGATCCCTATGGTGGGTCATACTCTTTTCTGTCTGTGTGACCACTGGGGTTTGGCATGGTGGAGGGTTGAGCAAGAGACAAGGATCCCGTACGGAGACAAGAGTTGTTTAATCAGGACGACATAAATACAACAACTGAATGGTTCCAGCTGAGCCAAATTTGCCACAATTAACACATAACACATTCCATTTCAGTTTACAGCAAGGCGGTACGAGAAAGTTCGGGCTGTTATTCATCAATGAATAGTGTTCGTTCAATGTGCAAGTGTACTTAAAAGGTAAACATGGGAAGAGGACTCTGCTTTACAAGGAAGAAGGGATATCCCCATCAGCTGTGGAATGTTCTTTGGATCAGAGCAGCAGGCAGGGAAGCTGGAGGAGCCTAAACTGGAAGTTTCCAAGATCTGGTCAAATGTTTGATAAATTGGGAGTTAAGAGATAAATGTGGTAAAACATTTGTATAAGTCACATTCCGTCTGTTCTGTTCTCTTCAGCTGGAGCTTCGTGACCTGCTAAAACCCATATCTGACCACATCCAGGAGATTCAGAGCTACAGAGAGCGAAACAGAGGCAGCAGCCTCTTCAACCACCTCTCAGCTGTCAGTGAGAGCATCCCTGCTCTTGGCTGGGTGGCTGTGGTAAGAACCTGGGACACACAGAGACAAGCATGTACTTTGTCACACTCAGTGGATGGACGTAAACAAAGGTGCAGTTTGAGAGATGGAGAGAATGATGGAAGCTTCCTTGGGGTGTGTGAGAGGGAAGCAGTGGGAATGTTGTATCCTAACTGTATTTCTTGTAACCTGGTAGGATCAAAAGCCAGGACCGTACGTGAAAGAGATGAATGACGCTGCCACTTTCTACACCAACAGAGTTTTGAAAGACTACAAGGACAAGTAAGTATGATCAAGATTTGAGGGAGTTATTTGGCAACAGTGTGATCAGGTCATTCACTGATGGATGACTCTGTTAAAGCCAGCGGTATAAACATGAAAGCAGAACCTACATAATTCTTTGCTTCTTAGTTTGATTCCTCCATTGTTTTTAATGTTTCTGCATTTCCTTTGACTGTGTTGTCAGATGTTTATGATAAAATGTTCAGCATTTGCTCTTGACATCGAGGTAAGGGAATAAGGGAAGCAGATTTCAAGTAGTTCAGATATCTTTTGGACCACCGACCCTCACCTGTATGACCAAACTTCTTTTGTGCTGTCGAAGGCTCTGTGTACTGACAAGTGCTACAGGTTTGATCAGGTGGTTGGTTATGCTGTATGAAAATAGGTGAATATTTATACATATCGAGCAATCACATCGTGGTCTGGTTTCCTGAAATGGCTCTCTCCTTTCTTCCACCTGTCACTGCACAATCACACCTTTGTCTCCTCCACTCGCTGTGCTCCCTCCTGCAGCGACAGACGCCATGTGGACTGGGTCCGCTCCTACCTCTCAATCTGGACCGAGATGCAGTCTTTTATTAAGCAGCATCACACCACCGGACTGGTCTGGAGCAAGATTGTGAGTACTGCTGTCTTTTCTCTCAACTGCTGTCCTCCTCTGGGAGACTGGCACGAAATTGTGGGTCCAGGATGTATTGGCATTTTGTTTTTTATCATCTGTATGGATGACTAGTCCCTTTAAAATGTTCCAGATGCCCTACAGAAAAGCTTCTGTTCCCGTCTTTACGAGCTGTGTTTACATATCGGAGCCTTCACCTCCTCCTTATTGTACTATTCCATTTTTAGCTAGGAGGCAGCAGATTAGATAAAAGATAACACCAAGCCAGCGTGTATTCCCCGTCACAGCTCCTCTGCTATCCATCCCACAATCCACTTATTTCTGTTTGTCTTTTGAGCGTTTTTATAGTGCCTCATTTTTCCTTGAGTACTTGTACATCAGTGGTTGTAGGACATTTTTTTAATGTCTGAAAATAACTATTAAGATTCAAGATTCAAGAGGTTTATTTGTCACACATACAGTTATACGCGGTACAATGCACGGTGAAATTCTTTGTGCATCCGTTAAAAAAGAAGTATAATAAAATAATGATGATGAACTACAAAACAACAGTATAAAAACAACAGTGCAAAGTAAAAATAAAATAAATGCGTAAGTCTAATTTAACGTATGTGTGTGCGTGTGGGTGTGTGTGTGTGTTGAGGTTGAGGTTTGGAAGATGGATATTATTATAGTATTATTTAATTATTAGGTTGTAGGTTGTATCATTTAAAAATGTATCATGTTTTAGTTAATGTGGTAATATGAGTAATGTTTGGTGTTTCAACATGGGAAACCATTGGGAAAACATTCATGAAATTGTCAACAATTACCAATATCATAAAATTATATCATAAATCAAATGAATAAAACTGATTTTTTTTTTTCTTTGAATGTGGCCATTAGCTCACCATTCTAGGCTGTGGGTTTTCTCCAGCTAAGATGGATTCCCACCCATATTCCAAGCCCCATTCCGTTGACTTAGACATTTCATTTGATGGTCGTAATTTTTTTGTTCCACACAGGTGGCTGTTTAACTCCAGCAAATGTGTCCTAGTTCGTGTGCTCAGAGTGACAGACAGTCCTGTCAATCTTCTTTAAGCCCCAATGACTAATTCACAAGGTTCAGCCGAGCCAGTGTGGAACAACTGCAGCAACCTGAGAGGCTGCGGTCGTGCCGCATGTGTCAGCTGTTGCTCTGGCTGTTGGACAACAGAGCAGAAGTGTGCGCCTGAAGTAAGACAAGAGTGGAGCTAACAGGTGGTCCTCAGGCTGGACCTGAATGAAGGTTTTCTTCACACAGCAGCAGCAGCGGCAGCAACAAAGAGCCAGTGTGCCCTCAGCAGGGGCCGTAACCCAACCTAGTCCTCAGCAGCTGCTTGGCCTGGAGTTGACTGACACATGCTCACTCTGGCCCTCACACGACATGTGGTCAAAGTAATGTGAGAGTTGAAGTTGAAATCCAGAAATCAGTGAGATTTATTTTTAACAACCTCCTGTTTCTAATGAACTTTTAAAGATCTTTTTTGAACCTCAACAATTGAAAAAAAAGCTACAGTATTTTATGTATTGATTTTGAAATTACATTGAAGTTCATGTTTGTATCTAATCTGATCCCACAGGGGCCCATCGCTCCTCACTCTCTTTTTGAAACTCCGACTCTCAACGTGGCGACCTGTCCACCACCCCCACCTCCCCCCCCTGGTCCCGCTCCGGTCCTCTCTGACCAGAGTCCCCAGCCACAGTCGGGAGGAGCTGCAGCGCCACACGCTGCACTGTTCGCTCAGCTGAATCAGGGCATGGACATCACTAAAGGTGGGCGCCAGTCTGGAGTCTGAGAAGGATTCCACGTGTAAGAATAGAACATACTGAGAACTGGAGTCAGGACATGCCGTGTATCTCGCCACCTGCAGGGCTGAAGCACGTCTCCGATGAGCAGAAGGTGCACAAAAACCCAGACCTGCGCTCTCAAGCAGCAGCTGGTAAAAGCAAGAAGCCCGGCTCTGCAAGCTCTGCCAAGGCAGCGGCTCAGAAGAAGCCCCCCCTGCTGGAGCTGGAGGGGAAGAAGTGGAGGGTGGTGGGTGGCCTCATTATCACCTTAACAAAAGAGAACAGCAGCAGCTTTACTCACTTAGTAGTTTACCATCATGTGAAGCCTGAAGAAAAGTATTATTTACACCCCTAAGGCTGAGTGTGAAACCACTTGCCCCTTTGTTTGTGAGATGTTTGTATCCTCATGTTCATTTGGACTGTAACTGCAAGGGGCACCGGATAGTGTTTAGAGTAGTACTTGGTCCTCTCATGACGTCATGTATGTTTTTGTAGGAAAACTTTGAGAAGAGCTGTGACCTGCTGATCGAGGAAACAGAGCTGAAACAAGTGGTGTATGTTTTCCGCTGCAGCGACTCCACTCTGCAGGTCAAGGGGAAGGTCAACTCCATCATCGTAGGTTAGTCATTTGGCAATAGTTGAAGCTTCCGGCTGGTGCTCATCTGGGGCCAGTCACCTGGTCCTTTTGCCAACAGTAGTACAACATGCTGAGCCCAGTATCTCCGTGAGTCATGTCACAATTCAATGTACTGTTTCCTCAGACGACTGTAAGAAGCTGGCGCTGGTGTTTGAGAATGTTGTCGGGATTGTGGAGATCATCAACTCGCAGAGTATTCAGATTCAAGTGAGTTGAGAAATTTGCTGCCACGCGTCTGAAAGTAGCGGTGAGAATGCACCCGTGTAACATGCTCACTGTTGCTGTGTGCAGGTGATGGGCACGGTCCCCACCATCTCCATCAACAAAACGGAGGGATGCCAGGTCTACCTGAGCAAAGACTCCCTCAGCTGTGACATTGTCAGTGCCAAAAGTTCCGAGATGAACATCATGATTCCAGAAGACGACGACTATGTGAGAGTCCCAAGTCCCTTGTCCTCAGCGCCCAAGCCCTGCAACGTTAACAATGTTCTAAACTCTGTTCCAGAGAGAATTCCCGGTTCCAGAGCAGTTCAAGACCGTGTGGGATGGATCCAAACTGGTGACTGAGCCCACGGAGATAGCTGGCTGAGAAGCAGCTCCTGGTCACGGGCATGTGAAAAGGGAAATGCACAAGCAGTTGCTGATGATGTATGAGGTTTACATGTAAAGGTTGTTAAACGGTTATTAAGGTTATTGATGAAGCATAATTCAGGGACATTGAACCGTTGGAGTCAAATACACTCGGACGTGAAACAATAAAAAAAAAAAACATTTTTAAGTGTGTCATGGAACTAAATGTCCTAGATATGTTATCTCTGTGTTGCTCAGCCGCATGCATGTGACATCGTGTACATTCTGTGTATTTTCTTCAACGACATTTTAGGATGAATGTGAGGATTGTTACCAATAAAGTCACCAGCTCTTCTGACTGAAGGATCAGTGCAAAGGTTTTTCATACTTCAGCACCATGAGTGACTTTGTCTTCTGAGGCAGTGAGAAATGTTGATGTTCTTTTTCAAATAAACCCTTTGAACTGTCTGCTTCTTCCGTTTGGGTTGAACAAGACTGAACTTGAGTTTTCACCTTAATTTTAGAAATATAAAGGGAGCAGTCACATTCAGGGTGAAGAAAAAAGAATCATGTTTTGGTAAATCTAAATATCGGCTCGGTATTTATGGATGAAATGTAATTATTAAGGCGAGTGTCCAGTGAGGGAGTGGTGACCGACCCTTATGACTAAGTACATCAGGAATAGGTGGTTTAAATGCTGGGAGAAGTGTGTGGGCTCCACATGATGCGGAATATATGATTTTTTTTCAAAAATGAAGAGATAAAGAGCAGGGCCAGATTGATTTGTTCAAAATTAATTTATAAAGGTCTCATGTAAATTCCGGAATGTTTAATGTTTAAAGACAAATGGTGTCTCTTGCCAGGTCACATGTACTGCTGACGTCACTGCGGAGTGCAAGTGATCCCAGTGGTAAAATATTTTGTGTCCAGCAGTGAAATCCAGTTTATGTTCATGTTCCCAGAGATAGATATAAGTCTCAAGGCCACAAGTCGCTGTTTCTGCTAAGTACGTCACGACTTGTGGTCTTGACCGACAGCTATAAATTGGATTGTTTGAGAAGGATGTTTAACAACGGCACAAAAATATATAAATATGAAAACAATTTATGAAGTACATTTTAATTATATCAAATAGATGTTAGTTGAGTTTTGTCAAATTACAAAGTTTCCTGAACGCACCTGTTGTCGACAGCTTGACACAGAAAAAAAATCCCGTGGGAAAAAAAAAGTTTCTGAGAAATATTTGTGGTCAGGCCAGTTTTACGCTCCCTCGGTTGGCTGCGTCGTCGCAACATGTATATTAGTAGCTCCCAAAGATTAAGACTGCAGTGTCTTTTCAACTCGGTGAAAAAAAAAAAATCAAATCATGTAAAAGCACATTTTTACGCCCAAAACCACGTCACATGGTTTGTCCATGTTGAAAATACTGACACTGCTCAAGTACAGCAAGACTCAGAGGTAACGCAAACAAAGTGACAGCAGGGATATTCAAGCTTTCCATTATTAACAGGATCAATGTTTTCCAGTTTCGTTTTTATTTACTAATGCAATGGAAATTTCCTTCTGTTTTATATACACTATTATGTACATGTGTTCAATGACTCCAGCATACAGCCAATCTAGGAACGGTGAACACTGTGAACATGGAGCTGCTAAGAAAAAAAACCCATCTCAGCTCAAAACTGATTTCACTGAATATGATCAGAACTGAAAGATGTTTTCTCCAGAGAAGTTTGTTCACGATGCACCTTTAGTATTCAAAATAATATCTCATAGAAATTGAAGATTTTAAGATTCACACGTGAAACATTCCCAGACTCAAATCATCCGTTAAATGACTCTATAAAGTAGGACATTTCAGGACTGCAGTCTTCCGTCAGATGAGAATGGTACTGATACAGGCAGGTTGAATGGTCAGTCCAGTGGTAACACAGAACTCCGCAAAGGAAAACAAATATTTTATTTAAAAACACGCGATTATGGATTTTATTTATTCACTCATTCAGCAACAATCATAGCTTCAAAAGTAAACCGTTGAAGCTTTTCAGCTTCCAGTGGGAACACAACATTAAATTTACATAATTTTAATTAAGTGTTTTTCGGCCGTTCAGCCTCCAGTGGGGACGAATCTCCGTGGACTTGGCGAAGGGCCGACTTGGGTTTCCACGTCTTTACCTTCTTCGTCGCACTGCTGCCTTTATCTTGCGCTTGGAAAGTGTTTGTGCATCAGCAGCATCAGATACTCTGCAAGAGCACAAGACAGGTGGATCAGTTGGCGAGGAAGATGTCGCAAAAGCACCAAACAAGTTGAGTTGTGTATTTGCGGAAAGGTCCGTATCCATCTTACCCGATACTGAACATTCCGGGTGTTCCCGACTGTGGTGCTGTTGAGGGATTGGACCTGAAAGCCATGGCACCGCCGAAAGAAAAGCCTGGACCAGACATTGAGGGAAAAACATGAATAATTCGACCAAGTCTCCAACAGAATTCTGGTTCATTCCATTAAAAGCTAAACATCTGGATTCACCTCTACTTGATGCGTCATGCACAATTTACCACCTAAAATAGATCAACGACACAGAGCAGTAATGACCACTGACCTGTAGAAGGGGCAGCAGGGGGTGCTGTTGATCCAAAATTAAAAGAGGGAGCAGCAGCAGCAGTGCTGCCAGCTGCCCCAAAGACGAAGGTTGGGGCGGCAGCAGGGGCAGCAGCTGGTTTGCTCTCCTGGTTCTGGCCAAAGATGAAGGTTGGTGCGGCAGCTGGCGCAGCTGACGGTGCTGCCGCTTTGCTGTCTTGGCTCTGGCCAAATACAAACGGCCCTGGTGCTGGTAACACTGGGGCTTTGTTCTCCTGGTTTTGGCCAAAGGTAAAGGCTGGAGCAGGAGTGGAAGAGAGAGCAGGCACTTTGCTGTCCTGGCCAAAAGCAAATGATGCAGATGCAGATAAAGATGCAGCACCACTGTTGTCCTGGTTCTGGCCGAAGGTGAAGGTCGGAGCAGCAGCAGGTCCTTTGCTGTCCTGGCTCTGGCCAAATGTAAATGTGGGAGCTGCTGCGGGGGCAGCAGAGGGTTTACTGTCCTGGCTCTGACCGAAAGAGAAGGATGGAGCAACAGCAGGTTTACTCTCCTGGTTCTGGCCAAAAGTGAAGGCTGGAGCTGCGGCAGGAGCAGCTTTACTGTCCTGGGTCTGACCGAAGGTAAAGGCCGGAGCTGCGGCTGGGGCTGGGGCAGCCGACTTGCTGTCCATGTTCTGGCCAAAAGTGAAGGTAGGTGCAGCAGCAGTGGGTTTATTGTTTTGGCTCTGACCAAAAGTAAAGGATGGAGCCTCAGAGGAGGCAGCTGCGGCTTTACTGTCCAGGTTCTGACCAAAAGTGAAGGGTGGAGGAGCAGCAGCTGCAGCTTTAGTGTCCTCACTCTGACTGACGGAGGGAGCTGGTGCTGCAGCAGCTACTGTTGCCGTTTTGCTATCTTGGGTCTGGCCGAAACTGAAGGCCGGAGCTGCTGAAGGCGCAGAAGCCGTTTTGCTGTCCGAGTTTTGACCAAACATGAAGGTAGGCGCTGAAGAAGCAGTACTCGACGGAGTGGACTGGCCGAACGCAAACCCCCCAGAGGCTCCTGCTCCAAATACAGGTGGTTTGTCACTGCCTGCCGTTTCTCCAAACACGGCAGAGAACTTAAACCCTGTGCTCGCACTGTTGTCGCTCACTGAAGGCTCTGATGAGGATCCAAACTGAGCTCCAAACTTGAATGGTGCAGCTGAGGACTCTGTGGTGTCCCCGGTTTTAAAACCAGAAAATGCTGGTCCTGAGCCTGATGATGCGCCGAATTTAAACGGTGAAGCAGCAAAAGCAGGGGCGTCTGAAGTCCCGGCCGCTGGTAGGGGACAGAAATCAAAGATCAACAGGTCAGGAAAGGCTGATGGATGGAAACAAAATTTATATGCACTCAATATAAGCTTCATCTTTAATATCATTGGGCTCTACTGAATGGTCCCCCCCCCCAACACGAAGCATCAACCAACATGTTGAAGACCGGTCACCTGTAGCATCTGCTTTAGCTCCAGGTTTGGCTGCTTGACACGCAGCACACTTCACATCTGCAGCTTTGTTCTGGAGCAGACAGGCGTCGCAATCCCAAGAGCCTTCCGTCTTTTTAAACTTGTCTCCAAACCCAAATGTCGGAGCTGCACTGGGAACTGCTGTGGATGGCGCGCCTGGTGTGCGATAACAGGTTATCACCTTGGTGAAATGCTCCTGATCGTCGGCAGGAAAGCGGATCATACCTGGTTTGGCGCTAGCGCAGGCCACACACTTGGCATCGGTAGCTTTGTTTACCACCATGCACGCGTCACACTCCCAGGAGCCCTCGGCTTTCTTGAACACATCCCCAAAGCTGGACAGCGGGGCGCTGCTAGGTGCAGACGGGAGGCTCGACAAGGTTCCCGATGACAGTCCTGAAGTAGACAGCAGTGTTGAATACATGTAGAATAGTATACACCATTGTTTTGAATCCAAATATCATCAATATGACCAAAACAGAGAGAGGCAAAAAGAGTTTGTGTTCATCGACCATGTCAACAATTAATTCCAGACAAATTTAAGATACATTCTTATGTCTTTAGATGCTTATATGGTTTTAATGGGATGAAATGACAAGCATAAGATATTATCTATGAGCTTTGGAATATGCTTCCTTTCTTTGATAAATTCTCTAATTCATCGGAAAAAATACCAAAAAAGTGAGCAGGGAGCAAAAATGTTTGCTCACTGGACGGCCTAGTACAGGGATTGCCTACGGACTCATATAAACTCAGAGCAACATAGCCTCCTCACAGGCCTAAGATCAATTCACTGTTCACTTGGATGCCAAGACTTTAAAAAAGTGACAATAATATGACCAAAACAGAGGGAGGCAAAGAGAGCTCATGTTTATCGACCATATTAACAATAAATTCCAAACCATTTTAAGATACTTCACATGAATATCGATCAACTGAGGGGGTCCAGGGCTATGATTTTTTTTTTTTTAATGTTACAACAACTTCAGAAGCAAAACAGGCCCCAAAAGCCATGACCTAGACGCTTTAACTCATTGCCCACTTGCAAGGAACTGAGCTCACCTGGTTTGGCAGCGGAGCAGGCCACGCACTTGGAGGCGTCTGCCTGGTTGGTCACCATACACGTGTCACACTCCCAGGAACCTTCGGATTTTTTGAACTTGTCTCCGAATCCAAACACTGGTGCAGTGGTGGATGATAGCGAGGGTCCTGTTGTGGCAGCAGCTGAAGCTCCTGCAGTGTTGAGTCAAGTCAGTGTTATGGTTCAAATTGAAGGACCTCAAGTATCTTACCAGGCTTGACGCTGGAGCATGCAACACACTTCTTGTCCTCGGCTTTGTTCACTATCATACACGTGTCACACTCCCACGATCCCTCGGCTTTCTTGAACTTGTCTCCCAGGTCGAGTGACACCGACGAGGTGGGGGCTAAGGCTGTGGATGCTGCAGGGATTGTCATGGTGGAGATTGGAGAAACGGGGGCTGTCGGTAGGGATGCAGTCTTGACGGCAGAGAAGGCAGAGGGCAGAGTAAATGAAGGTTTGAGTCCGGTGCCTGGCTTGGCCGTTTCGCAGGCCACACACTTCACTGCATCGGGTTTGTTCTGAACGAGACACGTGTCACAGTCCCAAGTTCCGGTGGGTTTGGAGAAGATGATCCCGAAGGTGTTTGAGGTGCCGTTTGGGATGCTGCTCACCGTCCCCACGCCGTCTGAGGCATTCGCTGTACTGTCCGAGCATTTAGGATTCGTTGCCTTGCAGCAAACACACTTTGTATCTAATGGCTTGTTTTGTACTAAACAATTGTTGCAGCTCCAGCCTCCAGGAGCTTTAAAATTAAGGTTTCCGAACCCTGATGAAGTGGAGAGAGAAGACGCGGTGGTGGAGGTGAAAGAAGGGGTTGAAGATGGCGACGTCGCGAGGTGGGCATTTAAGGAGGACGTCGAAGTTTGAGACAGAGAAGAAGAAAAACCTGAAGACAAAGATGGATTAGCTTATTTTATGACAACAGCTCCATCAACTAACAACGCCGACTCACCAGGTGACTTAAGAACATCCAGCACACTGCCTTGTTTTAGGGTCTTGGCTGGTCTAAAGGGTCCTTCAAAGTCCTCTGCGCTTTGGGTTACCGTGTGTTTTACTTCAATGAAAAGGAAACCAAAACTTAATGGCTCAGCCAAGACACAGTGACAGAGAAATGCTCACCTGCTGTGGTTATGGCTTGGGTCTCATTGACAGGATTAAAATTGGCTACTGCCTATAAACACAAAGAACACATCACAATGTGACAAACTCCACGCTCACAAAACCATGACTCATCACTATTATTGTTACACAGCTATGCCAGCTCACCATCTGCATCCCTTATATATTGCAGGTTGTGCAACTTATTTACTTGTGATTATATTTTGCCTTAAAATTACCATTTTCCAAGGAATATAATAGTCTACATAAAAATAAAAGAAAAAACGAAATATTGTCAAAGCAGTTGCACATCTGTTGCCTGGCCTGGTCACAAGCAAAGCAGAGAAGTGAGTGCACTTGTACTTAGAAAGAACTTCTGGGAGCAAGAAAGAAAAAACCTTTAGCATTTGGAATACATTTTTATGTGTCTTTACATGCTTGTTTGGTTTGAATGGGTGGAAATGACAAACATAAGATGTTATCTAAGAGCTTTGGAATATACTGCCTTTCCTTGATACAATCTCAAATTCACAGCTCAATTGGGAACAATACCAAACATTCCCTTTCAATTACGTTTTATAAATGTATTCTCGATTTGTGTTTCTGCCATGATCCCCACCATTTTAAACAGCAAAAATGTTTGCCAACTAGACGGCCGAGTAGAGGGATTGCCTACAGACCGATATAAACTCAGAACAACATAGCCTCCTCACAGGCCTAAGAACAATTCACTGGTCACTTTGTGGATGCAATGGCTTTAAAAAAAGTGAAAACAATATGTCTCATACAGCAACATTACTTTACCATTTCTCCACGATGGGGAAAATACCATGATAAGGTTATAATTCTGACGTCTGCACTCTCAGTATTACTCACTTAACAGAATGCAAACATCAGCCAATAAGATTAGGGGATTCAAACCAGAGCCTTCTAACAGTTCAAGAGGAAAACAAATCCTGGAAATGAAGGAAAAGGCACATGTTCTCTCGAGTTCCAAGATGGTAGTGTGGAAATCTACCAAACCCCATATTCAGTATTTCAAGCCCACTGCCGCATTACCAATGGAAAACGAACAGGAGTGAGGAGTAGTGGCTGAGAGTTACGCAACCAAAAACCAAGAAGCTTTCTGTGTAACAACATGGTCAAAAACACCAATGATTCATTCATATTCTTTCAAGTGATCAGCAACTATGCTCTGACTGTATCCAACTCAAAAGGAACTTCATTCAGGAAAACAAAATTGGACTGGGAAAAAAAGTCCATAAAAAGGGTAGAAAAGATAAGAACTGTTTCTCTGATCCTTTTTGATGCTCCAGATCAAGTGGATATGAAAGAAAATAGTATGTTCAATGTGGGAAAGAAATAATTTTCCAGTTGAACAACGCCCTGAGATTTAATTCACACACTTTACATGAGCCACAAACAACCAAACCTACTTACAGAAGTTACTGGGATCAGACATGGTGGGGCAAAAGTAAAGGTTGCACTGGTGGGAGTGGATAATTTGGAGGTCTGTGCAAAAAAAGAAAGTGTTAAGCAGAAACAAAAACAAATGGACTTTTGGAAAGGCGGTTTTACAGACAGACCTCGGCTGTGTCCTGAGAAAATTTATAGTCTGATGACTTTGATGTGTTGTCAATCGACAAAGGAGCAAACGCTGGCGGGGTGGAGAAGCAGAAGGATGTGTCTACAGATGTGGGGAGCTCTTTGACAGAAGTCGATTCGGTCGACACCTGAAAAGACACAGGTGTTAGGGTGGGAATATTTGGGTGTTTCATGATTCAGAGTGCAGTTTCCACGGAAGCTTCTCAGTATAAATCGGCAGGTTTACCTTGGTGCTCGACCACCCAGCCTGACGATGCCGTGTGCTCATCCTCTTCATTTTCCCCCCACCAGCACTCATTGCACTGGGAGAATATGAGTGGGGCAGGGGGACAGCAGGAACAGCGGGCTTAGTTGTGCTGGGGGAAAATTTTTTTTTTTACTACATATAACAGTGTGAGGACAGTGTGAGAACGCTACGCTATAAGGCGACAGGCTATAACAGCATCTCAAGAAATCCCAGTTCAACACCATAGTTAATAGTGGCGTAAAATGCTGTCGAATAAAAATGATTTTTATTTACGTAGGTGAAAAGCTTCCCTCAATAACAAGCAACAACATAAATACCTTCTAGATGGTT
This sequence comes from Synchiropus splendidus, assembly GCF_027744825.2. NCBI lineage: Eukaryota > Metazoa > Chordata > Actinopteri > Syngnathiformes > Callionymidae > Synchiropus > Synchiropus splendidus. The sequence continues at coordinate 14,143,049 of NC_071337.1, forward strand.
CTGTGGCTGCTTCAGATACCAATGGCAGGGGTTTTAAGGTCTGAGGAAGGGAGGGAAAAAAAAAGTTATTTTTAGCGCTACTTCTCAGAGAAATCACTGTTACTCACCTTTTCAAGGGTCAAAGAGGGTCTGACTGACAGAGAGTTGTTCAACGGTGCCAACTTTGGAGTGGGAATGTGTTTGACAGCAGGTGACAAGGGAGACGCCAGCTACAGTGAAGAACAAAATAGGAGACAAGAATTAAAACCAAAAAGAGCTCATTAGGGGGAGATTATATCACACTACTTTATTCATAAAACCATGAATTTATTGAACGGCTTGTCCAAGTACATCTCATATGCTCTCTGTACCCCTGATGTGGATTCCAGCCACACTTCATAATAATTTAGAATGGAATGGTTCTCTCAGCCTAGCTGGCTCAGACACGTTGAGAGAACTTCACAGCTGTCGCCACAAAGCTACTACTATGAGACCAGAGGGAGGCAACAGACAATAAGACAAACTGAGGAGCCCCAGCTGCTGTTCATGGTGCTGGCTGGGGGGACACAAACAGCTGCATGATGTGGATATGTACTGATGCATTTGTACGTACTTGTTTATTTTTTGCCTGGAAGCGCAGAAAACTATGATTTGAGGCATCTAAGGACTGAAATGACAATAAAACAGCAATTAAGCAACAGGACAGGAGGAATTTGATTGACACATTGATAATGTATAAACTAAAAGGATTTACTCACTGATGACAAAGGAGATGGACCTGCTGATGGAATTCTTTTTGCATCCTGAGGAAAAAAACAACAACCAATTTATCTCAACATTTGACAGACAGTAACTACGAGACTAAGATAACAAAGCACTGCCTGTTGACGCGAGTTACAACCGAAGGTGGAGCCAGATCTAATGAGCGTAACCAAAGTATTAATTCATCTGAAAAGGGAAGAATTGACAGTGTGGATACACCAACGGCTGAACCCACTTTGCGGTCTGCGGATCTGCGCAGCACTTGCACAACATACTGTTGTTTAGAAACCACCATTGAAATACACCCATTTGTGCCTGGAGCAATGAGCGGCATCATCGCTGCCTCAATTTTCCACATGGATCCAGTTGTTTCCACACGCATGTTCGCCATGTAAACATGGCCTATATTTCTTCAAGCTAAAAAGCGTGGGTTCAGAATAAATGAGACAATCTTAAAAATTATTGTAAAAATTTGAGGAAAAGGTATGGTTGCATCATACAGTCAAACAAATACAAATGATATTAGTACACAGTGTGTATCAATGTAAACAAATAAAGAAAAATAAACCACCACACCTTCAAATAAATATTTGGCAGTCTGCCAACAACCACACAGCAGATGCTGGGGTGTCCAAAAACATTCTTTTAGCTGTATGATGATAGTAATTTTTTGGTGTTCTTCTCATGTGGATGTGAAACAAGAAAACAATATTGCAGTCACAGCCAGAATCAGAAGGCTGAACGTATTCAAGTGGGCGTCATATTAATCGAGAAAATTAATGCGGAAATAAAACAATGTTGACGGTGAACATCTGTACTCACAGCTAATGGACTGGACATCTGCTCCAAGGACTGCAGGAAACGCTTGGCTGTGGCGCTGGTCACACCACACGGCTGAGCAGACGCAGGGCGGATCTTCACCAATTTTCTAATAGGAGCCTTCAAACAACACATAGTAACAATTCGAATAAATTGTCTCAAATTAAAAGGCACTGCATCCAAGTCAAACTACTCTGTTGTGCAGAATCGCTACTTACTTGGTATGGCGTATCAGCACGAGAGCGACAACTGGCAGCAGCTCCGCCATACATCGTTTTCCCTCGATAAAATGGTGAGTCTCCCAGCTGCCTCGAGTTCGCAGTGCTTTTTAATAATGACTGCAAAGAAAGGGATCCATAAAGGCTTCAGATTCAAGATTCAAATGTTTATAGTTATGTACACACAAAATCAGAATAAAAAAAACTATTAATCCCAAGGGAAATTTTTGTTTGGTTTGCTGTGCTATAAAAGACTTGATTTGTGTCCCACCCAGTGTCAAAGGATAGAATACGAAGACAGTTAAAGGAATAAAAAGAAAGTCCTGTCTTGAAGCGAATACAGTCAAGTTCTAACCAATCATCGCTACCTAAAACCTAGATATAATAATATTAATATTTAACAAATTCCTGGTTGCAGTCATCACAGTTCAAATTTGCAAGTGATTCTTCAGGAGGATTAACATATATGATCGTGCAGCCCAGGACCACATGGGGAGAGGAAGAGTGGCGACCATGACTGCTGTCCAAACATCTCTGCGTTGTTGTTGTTCTTGTGGTGCCCATGGTGAGTACCTACCTACCTACCAACCAACCAACCAACCAACCAACCAACCAACCAACCAACCAACCAGAGCAGCAGTAGTTCTTGTGCCATTAGGTATGTGGTCATAATGGTTACTGGATTGTGATTTTCTGATTTTTTGAGTATTGCAACCCACAAAAAAATATGCATACATACAGCAAAAAAAAAAAAAAAAAAAAAAAAAAAATCTGTTCCACGTGAAAATATGTGACTCCTGAATACTCACATTATGTGGACTCCCAAAAACCGACAAGTTGAAAGAAGGTTTCCGTGAACTTGTTGGGGAAAACAAAGGCGCAGAGCTGCTCCTGTCCATCTCCACCTTTCGCTGTGGGCTTAAAGGAGGCTTAGAAGCGGGAACATCTGGAAAGATATTAGTGATATTAGGAACAGAAAAGAAAAAGTCACATTAATCGAAATTTAAGGCCTTTCTACAAGTGGCTTGAGTATCACTGCCAGTGGCATCATCAACCCCCACGATTGTCCTGTGCAAACTCTGACACAGTGCTGTAAAATATTGTAGGTGCAAAGTGGTCCTGCAGAAAACATCTCCAAAGCGGTTTCAAAAGAGCAAATACTTCACACAGCTTTCATAGTACACTTAAACAAATATAACAAAACCTCCATTTGCATCATGTAATCAGTTAAATGAAAACCAGCCTTGCTGTCGCCTAACTGCTTAGAGAGTTGCTTCTCATTCCCAATATATGGGTGGACATGGTCATTATGCACTTTGATCTTCCAGTGTGGGCAAATAATATCCTGTTGTCAACTGCAGCATGAAATGAAAAACACTGGTTAACTTCAATAATAAGCAGACACATAACCTAAGTTGACCATAGAGGAGTCTACTGTAAACACTGGGCACATGTTTTGTTGTTCAGTTGTTACTTTTAAATGCAACCTCATTATCAATGACTGCCTTTTCAGCTGATGCACAACACAACAGTCGTGGTAGGCCAGTGATTTGTAAGCGCTGGTGATCATATTACACTCAGACTAATATTACAATACATACCTTTGTCAGAATCTCGAGATGAGAAGCCGCTGGTGGTAGAAATGTTGTCGTCTTCATGCTGCGAAACGTTGTCCTTCATCTCCTTAATTGGACTGGGACTTAACTCTTTAAAGAACGGGCCCGAGGCTGAAGAAGTGGAGGGCTGCTGAAAATAGTTGCTGTGGGTTTCAACAACTGGGGTGGAGATTTCCAGGGGCGAAAAATGAAGTCTTGATCGATTAAGGGGTGGTCGCGAAAGCACATGCTCCTGAAATATGTGGGATGCACTGGTTGCAGGACGATCTGTGCACAAAAGATACAGATTAGCTTTCTTAAAAGAGGTGCAATAGAGGAAAAGGAACTCGAAAGCTCTACAAGACTGAAACATATTCCTCACCTGCATCACCAGTGCGAGGTTCTGGTATTGTAAATCTATTATGAGAAGGGGGCCCTGTCTCATCGATATTGGGAGAACAGGGCTGGCAATTCTGAGCAGGACGTCCTTCAGGTGAGCCTCCATTCTCAAAAAAGTTTTTAAGCCAATGAGGAACGATTCCCTTTACTGTGTCTTTCACCCGGTTCATCAAAGTGGGTGGTGGCTGAGGAAGAGCACAGAGCAAACAGAATGTGAGGGGGACCAAGCCAAGCATGACAAATCAAAACCTGTACATACAGAGAGAATGAACGTAGTGTAGTGTAAATGCCAACATTTCAACCGAAGACAAATTACGGTAGTATTGAGCTCACCTGAATATAAGCCACAACCACAAAATTTAAGAAGAAAATAGAGTTTGTACATCTAGTGGTCTATAGGCTGCACGTGCCGCGGTGCAGTCTACGCTATGGAGGTCAGCGATTTCCGGTTTAAAAATGCATGATACAGATCATCACTTCTCAACAACTTCTGAATATGGGGTCCAACATCGAGACTGATGATAAAAACAAACGCTGCGATGTTCTGAACCAACGAATCACGCCGCCAATATAATTAGATGGACTGGAATGCCGATCCGACTGAGAAACAAGGAAGCAGAGAGGGAGTTCTGACAGTTATTCAATTGTTGACAATAATCATGAGAAGACAATCTCTCTCTAATCTGCAGCCGTCCGTTTCATACTGTATGTCCTACTGCCAGCACAGCTGTTCCTGTCATTTAGTTGTTTCTTTAGGCATTTTTCCTCGAAAAAACGTGCAGAAAACCACCAGAATCATACCCACTTACATGTTGTCCCATGGTTTCTGCAGATTTTCGCGTTTCCGCCTTTTTATAGATTTGATCACATGAGAAAAAGCATGACGGCTCTCATTGAAGTTATGGTGGTGCAACACTATTGTTTACATGTAGCAGAAACCATGTACCGGCTTCAAACTATACACTACATTGTTAACATGTAGGTTACTGACAATGTAAATCATTTTCTTTTAAGGCTAGCATAACGCACTTTTTAAATGTATCTATTACAGCAAGCAGGGTCAAGTAATTATGTTTTACCACAAGGACACTTGCATAGTTTTAAATGTTTTAAAAGGTTTTCTACTTCCGTGGCCATTCGTCGCACAGAACAGTATATAGACAAAGCATACAGTCTGTATTTTTAGCAGATAACACAGTGGGAGGACAGTGCGAGTGAAGTTTGCCCAGCGTCAGACATGCAGTGCTGACTCAGCATTGAGCCAGTCATTTTCAAAACATAGTTACAAAGTGGACAACAGTTTCCAATCATTGTCATGATACAACCATCGCAAAGTATAGTGATTCCCATTTATACAAAAGACGAGCCAGGCGTCTTACGTTTCTTCAAAAAATATGCATATATGCAAAATGCTTTGTCATGGTTGCAAAAACTTAACCTAAACCAACCAGGTGGCTTAACTGTGTCGTTTTCTCTTTGAATAAGTAATTATCCTCTTTCGTGTGTAAATTGTAACGCAATAAATGCTAATCAAAGTGGTTTAAAAGTTTATTCTTCGAAAAGTGCCTGACTGATGCTTCAATTGTAACAGGTTATTGTACCAATGGTGCCGTTAAGTTTGACCTTTGAAGGTCTATTAGCATGCTTCAGCTTCAAGTTCCGATCGATGATATGTTGAACCCACTTTAATGCGCAACACTTTGCCAGAAGAGTAAATAAATGTAATACTACATTAATAGATTGTCAACATGGAAAAGTCCATGAGCAACTGTTGGATGAGAATTTAATCGATGAGGTCATCTTTTAGTACGACCTCTCCGGTCTGGCTACTTCAGGAAAATTGGATTTTGAGAAGCTCAGGCAATGTTCCTTCAAATGTGTTTTTGATTTTGTGACAAGTTCAGAATTGGAGGGAAAGTCAGTTTGATAAAAAATTGGCAAAGTCAATTGCCAATTTTTTTGCCATTGGTTGTGAGTGTCGTCGACAGCAATCAGCATCTATTTTAATTTGAATATTAGATTGCTGTCACTGAGAACTTATTGAATTAAAGGTACAATTGAAAATCACATTGAACCAAGTTGCGTCATATTTTCACAGTATAGCAGCATGGTAGGGGCAGCATGTCTACAGAGCTAGTTTTAGCGAAGTATTTGTGAGACAGCTTAACTGTTGGACTGAAAAAAATCAGCACCAAACAAAAATCACTTCACCAATATGACGTGATACATACACGTATTGTAGAACGATACTTGACCATTAAAAAAAAAAACAATCAGGATAGTTGGAAATACATGATATAGCCCCTGTCACATCATAACAATACCTGTATTCAGCATCCCACTGACATCATGCATCTATGTAAAAATGAAATGAAAATGGATTGTGCAACTGCACTCATATTGGACAACCACATATATTTAAACAATTTTATGTTGAAGACTAAATGTAAAATGTGTAAATGTGCAGATAATGTAAATACCATTTTAAATACCATTGGATAATTTCAGTTTTTTTTACTCCAATTACTCAAAACAGTACAATCACTGGGGGAAAAACATACATCACATTCAGCATATTCAAAATAACTTTGTGAGCAGTCCTCCACAGAAGTGTATTATGTAAATCATTTAAATTTTATGTTTTAATAGTTCTTGTATCGACGTGTTCGACGGTTGTTGTCCAACACATTCATTGTTTATCACTCATTTTCAAAGCAACATTTTCGTCGTTGAATATTTCATTTACCGAGCAAGATTTGTATTCAGTCAGACATGCTATAAGGATGGAAAACCAGAATAAAATGTATTCGACGTAGTCATAAATCTGCCTTCTGTCGCTTGTACCGGTAAACACTGGCATTCTTTTACCGCGTGAGAAGACCTGATTCTAAATAAGACATTTAGCCACGGAAGTGTCATTCAAACATAAATCGAAACAAAATTGAACACATTCAAGATCTTCTTATCAAAGCAGTTTCAGATTAGTCAATGGCATTGAAACAGGAGATAACTGCGACCAACTCAAGCACGTGTCCCCGGTGCATTTGCGCAATTCAGCTCCAAACGGCCAAGTAAACGATATCCAAGGCTGACAAACAGCACAATACGAGTTAGCAAAAATGTCTTGCTTAAGTACATATTATAAAGCTACGCATCGTACATTGTCTTACATCTTATACTTGCTGTACATGAGCAGCAAGGACAACAATGCATAGCTGCACAGCATTAGCATGTTAGCTGACGTGAGCTACAGTTGCAGAGACACGCAATTGTACTTCCTAGCTGCTCTTCAACTTTGCCAGAAGGCAACTACGGGCTTAACGCAACGTTTGGTTATCCCGGCAGACGACCCTGATCGTATACGGGACTCGATTGCAGAATAAGCAGTTTAAACAATGATCGGTGTCGCTAGAGGACCTGTCAACTTGGCTAACTCACTGGCATCTCATGGGCACGCTAGCAACGCATGGAGGCCAAAAGCGCTAACAGTAGGCCACAAACTGTCTCCAACTAAACAACAACATCAACGAACCTATGACCCCACGTCGGCTACATTTGGTATTATTTCAATAACTTCAGGATGACTTACCCGACTACGCCTGTCATACGGGGCGTCTTTAACAACTCTCCTATTTCTGATTTTCCCTCCATCGCGGTGCGCCATGGCTGTTGCGTCTGTGAGTTTGGGCGCCGGATGAAGCTCCGTTCCGCTGTTCTTTGTTTTTAATTGTCGTAGTCAATTCACCTTTGATGCGCAATACAGCCACCTTGTGGGCAGGAGTGGATATGAACAGTCTACTTACACTAGTTAATTGCATTTATGAGTGTGTTTGGCAAAATGGCCTTTATGAATACAAAATAAACTAAATATATATGAATAAATAATAATAAATAAAATCTATATGAATGGCAAAGTTGCCATCTTAGAGATCATGCATTTATGACTATCACAAGTGCGTTTATTTTCCAGAAAATAAAGAAAATAAATATGGTATTATAATGCCATGCAAATGAATAAATGTACTTTTATTTATCTTACACTCTTCATATGGTCGCCAATTACATTAATTGGTTTGTGTTTCTAAAGAATAAAAAAAAACAGCTTTAAAAAGAGGGATAGACCTCAAAACATTTGAAAGGTTGCTGTGGGGTCCCGCATGAACATCCCTGATTAACCTCTGCAACTTACGACTATTTTAATAGTCAACTAGTCACTGACTATCTTAACGATTAGTGAACTTGTTGCCGCATGAAGTGTGCAGGTTGTAAATAATAAACACTTGTGTAGTGTAAGTGCTATTTTGCAACATTTTCATTGCTCAAAATGTGGTTTGAATAGTTTGTTGTCCGGATGGTCCTGGTCCAGCAGTTGGCGACTAATCAATCAGTCATTTATGGTCAACCGCAGCCACATTCGCACTGTAGGAGCCTTTTTAGGTCTAAGAATGATTTGGCAAGTGGGACGTGTACATGACAAAAACATGACACAAGTCTAATTTAGGTCACGATAACGTGAAATTTCAATTACAACCCTATTTAAAAGTCTTATATTATCTATATTCATCTTTTTTATTAGTGTCATTACCGCTTTCGTTTTGAGATTAGTTTATGATTCTATGTTTTTAGTTATCTTACTGTATTTAAAGCATTTTTGTGATAACTCTTCACCTATTGCATTGTTTAGAATCTTTATTTCATTAATTTAATCACCTCTGTACCACGTTGTTTTCATGTGTTCTATAAACCAGCTTGGTATGGTAATCGATGTTTTGAAGGTTTCCTCATTCATTCCCTGCTGTTGGTCTCTTCTTTGTGTTTCCCCATACATGTGTAAATGTTGTTGCAACCGTGTCACGGTGCGAGAGAGCACATATTAGCACTGAGGAAGACAAGCCATGAGTGCACAATGCGTTTGGATGGTGCACACATTGACAGGTAGCATGTCCTATTTGTAATTGTATTTCCAAATTTGTATATGTATTTTGAGAGTTTGTAAATGGGTTTTCAGGGTTTGTAAATGTTTTCACACTTTTGTGTGTTTTTAAAGTTTGTAAATGTGAACGTCGATCTGCATTAAGTCGACTCCAAATGGCGACCCCCCGCGATTGGTACAAGTGGAACATTCCCGCAACCACCTACTGACCACGTCCGTAATTTGGTCCCCTCCCTCACCCTAGGGTTCTACAGCAAATTTGCATACACTGGAAACACATTTCATTTATTAAACATTTAAACTCTGAGAACACATTTACAAACTATGTATCCACCTATACAAACTCTGAACAAAACATTTACAAACTCTGAAAACAAATTTAGAAACTCTAAAATCAAATATATAAACTGAAAACACATTTATAAGCGTGGAAATACACTTAGAAACTCAGGGGGAAGAAGTTTGAACTAAGGAAGTTCATAAATTTGTTTGAAGTGAAAAGCTCTACACCATTTGTAAATGTGTTCCAAGAGTTTGTAAATGTGTTTTGTACTTCGTAGCTTCAGTACAAGAATCAAAGAAGTGGCTTTAATAATGTTTTCATTTTATTACTGTGACCATCATTCTGCCATAGTCTCCCAAAAGCAACATTTAAAATTGTTCTACGTGAGAGCAACGTTAGTCATTAAACGCCGCGGGTCCTTTAAGAACAAGGAAGCCGTAGGTTTCGTTTCCAGGGCGACTAATAATGACAGAACTGCCTACTCTCCCCGGTGCGCGTATGTCGGTGTACTCCGAACTTCACAACAAGAGGACATACACAGGTCTTATTGACCATTTAGTGCAGACATTGGTCGTGTAGGGAGTGCGGAGGAGGACGGGAAGGTTGAAACTAAGTGCACGCTGTCGTTTATACGGTTGGATCGTTTAATAAGCTTCACTAGTTCCAGTATTTCACTGCTGCATTACCTTGGTTTGCTCCCTGGGCGATGAAAACAAACATGAACAAACCATACGAATCAACGAACGTCAACGAAGTTGAAGAACACATCACTTTGAAATATGAGATCAAGAAAAGACTTGGAAAAGGGGTGAGTGTTTTTTTCACAACTAAATAATGTTGTTTTTTAAAAGGATTTTTTGGAAGCACAGCACGATCGTGTTATAATTTAACTTTGTAACTGTTAAACAATGTTTCCTCAGCTGTAAGTTTTGTTTTCCTGTTGTGGTGTTTCTTGTCAGGTGACAGACTTTTTTTCCCCCTTGCGAGCCTGACTCGGACCTCCCTTCCTCCCTCGTTGCTACACAGTTACTAACAGCATTACGAACCTCTGCTGCCACGTAGCAAGGTGACAGCGACGTACATGTGGTTACCTGTGGCCTCATCCAACCTGTTCCTCCTGAGATACGCACCTGCGCTCGTGCTCCGGGGGGGTCAATTAACACAGTATAACATGAGTTGGAGAGTATTTACTTATGTGATTAGTTATGTATTTCTCCTACAGCTGTCGTGACGTACTGTGTTCAGACGCAGCGAGAGCTTGATTCGACAAGATTTTTTTTCTGCAGGAATTTGCGATATTTGTGATCACACGGATACATAGAGATATAACAACAATATACAAGAAATAAAAAAAAAAAAAACAACCCCAAAACAAATAGAAATGGAAGCTATAAAGATTGATGGATGGTACTCAGAGAATTGATGAAAAATAGGAAGGAAAAAATGCATTTACTTATTTAATTTATGGACTAACTGACCACAACATGGTCGATTACAATGATGGTTAAAACATGACAATTTTCCTAATACATTCAAAACAGCAAGATTGTGTCTGTCATTAACTTATACTAATAATAAGCAACAATAGTGACCCGCCCCCTCCCTACTATTATTCTTAGCCATGAGTCATGTCAGGACTGCATGAGACCTTTGAAAGCCCTTGTTTCCATTCTTCAATTTCACCATTTCAAGGGTTGTGGGTGCCGAATAAGAGTCTGATAAATGAACTGATCATCAAGTGCCAAATGTTAAGATTGTTTGATTACAATCTCAGCTGCACAAATATATTGTCTATGATACTGTGATAATAAGCAGGGCGTCTGTCACAGGCATATGGAATCGTCTGGAAGGCAGTTGACCGACAGACGGGTGACATTGTGGCTGTAAAGAAGATTTTTGATGCCTTCAGAAACAGGACAGATGCTCAGGTTTGTACCTGTATTCTAAACATAAATATATGATGTGGCTGGATATTTCCCTTCATTGGTCATAGAATTAGGTGGGATAATGGCAGTGTTTAATTTAAGACTAAAACAGACACATTTGCTGCAGGAAACATCCTTGACAAACATGTTTGTCAATGGATTGTAGTTGCCCACAAGTGACAAATATGTTGAACATTTAGCCAAGACTAAAATGTTAGTATCAGTTATATTACTTTTTTTTCCTCTCAATGTTGCCTCCCTTTGAGGTGCGTGGTTATGTCATTCACCAGATAGAATAGTAGAGCCACTACCAGGCTACTAAATGTGGTGTGGAATGTCCAAAAATGGTGACTTATTTGTGAAGTTTCTAGGACCTTGAGGCAGAACCAACACATGTTGGAGGGATATTACATCTCCCGTCACAATAACAATGACAAGTGTTGGAAGTAAATGCAAATTCTACAGTTTGAGCTGCCTGTTTTATTCACATGCATATTTCTTGTTTTTTTGCAGCGCACCTTCAGAGAAATATTACTCTTACAGGTAATTTTTAAAAACTTTTTGTTTCCACTCCATCAGTAATCTTACAAGCAATGTCTCACGCAACACTGGCATAATTGCATATGAAACAGAAGAAGATGTTAAAGTCAAAACAAGGATATGATCAGAGCGCAGTCCAGGATAGATATGGTTTGTTCTTCAGATACATGAATAAACTTGTGGCTGGGTAGTTTTTGCCACATATTTCTGAGCAGCACCTAATCCGCTGACCTACATTTATATAACCTTCAGTCTTGCCACTGTTTAATAATCTGCCTCTTTAACTCCTCTGTTTATTGTTGCGGCCTCAGGGTTGACAGTTGTATAACTATAACCTTGGCTCAGAGTGAGCTGGATATTTCAGGTCAAAACTGGTGTTTGATATGTGTACCTGCAAGATTACACCATTGCCTGATGTTCTACTGTCCATGCAGGAGTTTGGCGATCACCCAAACATTGTCAAGCTCCTCAATGTCATCAGAGCTCACAATGATAAAGATATTTATCTCATCTTTGAATATATGGGTGAGTTCTGAGGGATTGGTCAGGTTAGCTGGTGATTTACAGCGGTTCATTTTTTGTACTTTTCAGAGACTGATCTACATGCTGTTATTAAAAAAGGAACTTTGCTTAAAGACATTCATAAACGTTATGTGATGTACCAACTCTTAAAGGCAGCTAAATATCTACATTCGGGGAACGTCATCCACAGAGACCAGAAGGTAAGTCTGCAAATATGTTACTGGTCATACCTGTTATTACACTTTTAATAGCAGTGCACGGGCTTCTTCTCCGCACATGGATAGCATGTAACAAAGTGCACTGAGGAAGGAAGATGCTACACAACGTGGCTTCTTGAAATGGAAGGTTGGGCGCTACTGTTCTGACATGTCCTTGAACCTCGATTTTCCATGGGAAAAAGCTGCTCACAAACCTCTGTGGTAGCCCTGTCCCTGGCTGTATGCTTTTGAAACGATTCCAAGAAATGTGATGGACACTGTTGACCGCTAGAGACTGGCAATCGTCCACACTAGTTTTGAAGTTTTAGCAATAAGCTTCTTTAGGCCTAACCCCTGCATGCATGTGATCAGTGGAATGATGTTCTACCATTAGAACACTGGTCATTATTTAATGGTTGATCATGCGAAAATGAAGTTGTTAAAATATATAGTGTGCGGGTCAAGTTTTACAATATGAAACTAAACTATTAGCATTATCATCTTAGAAAACATTCAATGTTTGTTTCGTGTTGTGTTTTCAATACAGCCCTCCAACGTTCTCCTGGACACCAATTGCTCTGTTAAACTGTGTGACTTTGGCCTGGCCAGGTCACTCAACCAAATTCAAGAGCATGGCACGAATCCGGCACTCACTGAGTATGTGGCAACACGATGGTATCGAGCGCCCGAGATCCTGCTGGGATCCACAAGGTACCCCTGTTGGGAAATACTGTCGGTTCTTCAGTTTGTTCCTTAGGTGATTTAGTTTTATTCATAATAATTGAAACAACAGGGCATAAAACATTTATTTCCTGAATGCATGACAAATGAAGTCTATTATAATCCTTTTGACAACATACGGACAACAACTCAGCATGGAATGGAATGGGAGCTCAATGGAAATTGACCAGTCAGCCTGTACTCACTGAATCAGTCTGTGTGGGAAATTGCTGTCTGAAACTTGGTCAATGACTTTATGATCTCTTTAACTTCTTTCGTTCAATTATATTTTATTCAGCAAAATCATTGCAAGGGAAGCAACTCTGCAAGAGCAGCTTCTATAAATACTATGTTGCTCATCCCGGCAGTAGCTTAAACATGGAACAATGGGTGCCATTGGAACTAATTTATGTTGTTCAGGTGTTTCTACGAGACTTTCCTTGTGTCCTGCTGAGGCCACCGTACAGTAGTGGAGCAAGCCATTACTATAGGGTAGGTCATTGGCCATTGATCACAAACGTCAGTAACCGTAATTGAAGGGCAATTTTTTACAGCATGATTCATGCTCCGATCTCGATAACAGCATTAGCAGGTCCCGTGGTTGATAAACATGCTGTAAGACAATTTATAATACTGTGTTTGACATTTTTATACATTTGTCAATGAATCCCTGTTATTGCTGTTAAGGGTTCACATGTACTCCATGTCAAATAGATGCTTGCTGCAACAGATATTGACCACTCAGTCTACAAAAAGAGTTCATTTTCCATCCATTTACATCAGCTCCAGCGTTGGCAAATAAAAGTTTGTGTCCATAGTCAATCCATAATCATGAGCGTTGTCTTTCACAATGAAAGAGCAGAAACACACAGAAACAGAAAGGAAGACACAGTCATGACCATCCTGTTAATCTCATGCTGTTTAGACATATCCTTTAAATGTTTATTAGTCGGACGCCACTTTATTAGGACTATTTGCCTGATTGCACAAAATATATACAGTAAATAATGTTTAATATTTTAATTTCTGTTCTGTTCTTTATAGATTGGCTACTTTGTTTAAGAGTAATGTTATGAGTAACACTGCCAGAAAGTGAAAAACGGTTGACTTTGTTGGAGATCTCTGTCACACATGAATGATTCAGCAGTGACCAATGTAAGCTGAAGACTAAAATAGCAGTCATAGAGGGTGAAATCGCAGCCAAGCAGCTTCACACAATCAACACAAAACAACACAATCTCCCAATGACAAAGTATCCTTCAAACATATATGGATCCAAAAGCCAATCTGGCACAAATGCCGAAATAAGTTCATATCTGTCAATGTCAAAGAATCCTACATACGAATTCCTGGATCACTCCCAAAATGCAATAATTTGTTCCTTATCCCATTTCACACATTTCCATTCAAGTTTTTTTTTAACCGAACAAACAAACCAAAGCCATTGAGCCATTGCCTCTTGGGGGGACGTAAAAAAACCGAAAATAGACGGTACACTTATTTTCTTTCTGCAGGTACACCAAGGGTGTGGACATGTGGAGCCTCGGCTGCATCCTGGGAGAGATGTTGCTTGGCAAGGCGCTGTTTCCAGGAACATCAACAATTAACCAAATAGAACGGATCATGGGAGTCATTCCTCACCCCAGCCCTGAAGGTAAAAACATAATTTGTACTGTGCTCATGCTCTTCCTTCAAAGTGAAACACCCATGTGATTTAAAACTCTTCAGATGTCCATGCCATCCAGTCAGAGTATGGATCATCTATCATCCAGAGAATGATGCTCAAGTGAGAACATCCCAACTGTATTTATTTAAAAATAAATAATGAAATACTCACCTATCCCTCCAAAGGCCACAGAGATCATTGGAGTGTCTCATTCAGCCGTCAGCGCCTTCTGATGCTCTGGACCTTCTAAAAGGATTGTTGGTTTTCAATCCTGACAAGCGACTGACAGCTGAGCAAGCTCTTCAGCATCCATATGTAGCCAAGTACAGCCAATGAGACAAATTACTTCTTTTCTTGTTTTGTCTTAGGGATGAATATATCTGATTGTTGTTTTTAAATCCTTCAGATTCCACAACACAGCCAAGGAGCCTGCGCTCTCTTATGATGTGGTGCTGCCGCTCGAAGATGATGCCCACTTATCTGCTGTTCAGTACCGCAACAAACTTTATGAGGTACTGTACAGAATTTTACATACTGTAGTTTCTGGACTATAGTACAAGGCTTCTCTGTGCACGTTGTGGCCACTGTTTCTAATAATCCTTGCCCCTTTAGTCATTGCCCCTTTGCCTGCATTTTTTCTTACTATATATATATATATATATATATATATATATATATATATATATATTTTTTTTTTTTTTTTTTTTTTCCCAGTTATTTTTTCAGTTATTCCATCAATCACTTATATATATTCAATTTTTTTTAGGTCTTATTATTTTGGAGCTTTTAATTGATGTGGCATGTGTGTTACTTACAGATGATGCTGGAGAGGCGAACAAACATGGGGATGCTGAATGTAATTCAACCTATAAGTGGATTTGGAACTACTAAAAGAGAACAAGGCAAAGAAAAAACAGAGAGTGGCAATGTGAATGGGATCAGTCATCTAAATGGTAACCAAGATGAAAAGATTCAGGATGAAGAAAAACTCAACATGGAATCAAACAGAGACTTTGCTAGAAGTCATCGACTCGCTGAGGATAACAGCCAGATGTCAAAGGTTACCTACAACCCAATTACTCATGTCCCAAGTAGGTTTAATCTCACTTAATGTGGGTTACTATTTTCTTTTTTAATGATTACACTTCATATCTTGTCACACTCTAACTATTTTAATATTTTAGGTTTTTAGCCACATGAAAACTTTAAGTCTGTATGACATTAGTATACTGCTTGTACAGAAATAATGCCATTTACAGGCTCTACTTTGGGCTCAAACAAAATGTTTATTCTGGTTACACTTTTCTTTTCTGCAGATGATTTTGTTCAGAAGCCCCCAGTAGTTTCTCTGCACCATGAGCCAAGCAGAGAACTTGAAAGAGGGTTGACAAGATCACCAGCAGAGGCCGCCACAACTCATTCTGTACGCCGTATTAACTACGAGCTATTAACATCTTATTTTCTTTCTTTTAACATCGTGTTCCTCAATAACTGGTGATGTTTGGGGTTAACATAGGGAATTTTTTCTCTGTGCTCTCTTGCAGTCCATTGACCAGATCCTCCAGCATGGTAGATCGGTCCCAACAGCCCATAAATGCTCCTTCTCCTTGGTACTAACCCACACACAGAACAACATGTTGGTTCGCAGGAAGGAATCTTCTCTGTCTGCAGGACTAAATGTTAAGGCTATTAACCCGGTTAGTGTAATTTCATCAACATTAAGTAACTGGTGATTCAAGGCATCTGTTATGTGCCTTCTAAGAGCTTGTGTTTCTTCTTTTCACTTTCAACCCTGATTCTTTCTCCACCTTCTTTTCCTTTTTACTTCAGCCTGAAAAATTTATCTATGTGACCAAATGATTTGAAATTGTTAAAGCAAATTTATTCAGGATTGTGAATGCCTATCTGCTCTTTATGAAACGATGCTTTCGGTCCAATGAACATTCCACTAAGTTAAGCTATTACAAGGCAATTCTAATTGTGAAATGTTGTAAATCCTTTCCATCCCGTGATGTCTGTCTAAACGAACTTGGCATTTACCTACATTTAATTATAGTCCCATGACAGTGACACATATATTTTACTTCATGGAAGTTTGATTTTGACACACATTCCCATCAGAACGTAGAATGTAAAATATAGTTATTTTTGCAGCGTTTGATGTCTTGAATTCCCATACTCATTACAGAAGCAGCGGCCCAAAAGTCATGAGGCTCATCCACCGCTCCGTTTCAGCAAGAAGGTGTTTCAGACCAACTGTAATGTGGCTGCTTCAGGGGACCCACGAGCCAAACTTGGAAGCTACTCCCAGGCCTATGGAACCATCAAGAAGACAGCACTGGACAATCTGCTGCCAAGTCGGCCTTATCAGTAAATACCTGGCATAGATTCAATACCGTTACGCATCATTCTCCTGTATACCATTGACATTTCTGTAATAAATCCACAAATAGAAAATACAGTATAAACATCAACAAAACAAACCTGACAATATTTTGAATTTACGATGTATTTCAGGAATTGGCAATATTAAGGTTTTTATTCGTGTTTGGTTGGCCAAAAAAATATTGTTTCATTTAAAGCACACACATTGTACATGATGTTCAGAACTGTTGTATCACTGTTGGGTTGCCAATTAGATTATAAATGAACAAGAACGTTTTAACTTTCATCAACACCATCAGCTTTAAGCTGGTTCCTTACTTGACAAATGACAAATCTCCCCAATTTTAGTGTCTGTTTTCATTGTTGTGAGTGATATTTGAAGTTTGAGAGGTCAGGATTGTGTTGCAATAGGACTCCGTAGTTGCTTTGTCATCACCAACCGTAAATAACCGTACCTCCTTGTTAATGTGACTATCACATGAACTGAGGGAACTGTGAGATATGTAAATTGTAAAATGGATTTAATGTGCCTTTTTGCTCATGACGAATCAGGTCACGCAGAACTGTCTGCATCAGGCTTGGACGTTGTGCAGCCCATGTGATTTTAAGACTAAGGCGAGGAAGTTTATTTTTATTTTGTTGCACAAGTTCATAAACTGTACTTTAAGTCAACTTGATTTAAAAAAAAAAAGTATGCAATAATCCACTCATCGTGGTTCATATTTGTGTCTTCAATATTTTGCAATTATGTATCATATTTCAATTGATAGTGGGATTCAATATTTAATGTTTTGTATTTTTTCTCTTGCTAAATAGCATAATATATATATATAAAAAATGCACTGATCATTTCCAATTTACTGGAACATTCTTTGCTTTTCGGGAGTGGAAATTCTTCTACCCCCTTGAGTCGACCTTGGATATGCCGGGAATAAAAAGTTGATCTTTTGGAGTCCTTTGTATTTTGGAATAAAAAGACAACATAAACACGCCATTGCAAAGTGAACACATGTCTATATTTTTTCTAACTTTAAAAGCGACATCATTTTTGCAACACGCTGTTAATTACTGCGTCACAACAGAGAACCACGGTGTCGTACTGAGAAACGACCAGAGAGTTCCACGGCCCACGTGACGTCGTCGTGCGATGACGTCAGCCGCTTTCGACCTAGTTGATGAGTTGGAGGCGCTGTGGTGACTGAGAGACGCACTTCACAAAACAAGCGCCGTTAATCTCCGTCTCGACGTGTGGACATCAAAATAGGTACGTGTGATGGTTTATTTGCGTGTTTCTTCTGCGGTTAATTATTAATCTGTTGAAACGAACGCCTAGTACCGACGATTAGCATCAGTCGTCACTCCCACGACTATTACTTAGCATTTTGGCCACAACAGAATCGCCTGCTAACTGCAATGGTGTTGGGGCGACATGTAAACCATCCGGGACACTTGCGTTTTCCGTTATAAAGATGGGCGGTTCAGCGTGCAAATAACGGAATCATCATAGTCGATCGATATCAAAATGACAACGTGGTTTTATACGTCTAATACTTCGATATAAATAACCAGTCAGTGTGAATCATCTGCGAGCGCCACAGTGTTCTGGATGGAGCTTCGGTTGCTGCAGGTGCTTCGTCGAGGGGGGTTTATTATGGTTCTGCTTTTTGTTTTGGGCTAGTCATCTTAAGCCGGGTCTTGATTTGCTTGTGGAGCATTATGATTTTAAGACACATTGTAAATAGGGCAGCACTGCGTTTCATGAATGTGTTATTGCATGAGCTCTTCAACTGTTGCTTATAGTGAAAGCAGAAATGGGCAGAAGGAAGGTAATATTTTGACCATCTGCGTGTCTGTGTTGCTACCGAAACTGATGCACTGGTGAGGCCTATTCTAAAATGCCTCAAATGTTTGGTTTTAGGTCGTGACTAGATGCATTTCATTGAAACCAAACAGCTTTGATGCCTCAATGATGTCATCAAGAACAAAACAAAATACTTTTTTTTCCTGCACTGACAAAGGCTTTAAATCCAAAATCAAATAAGAAACCAAAACACATATCTTTTGTATAATAGTAGTAAACCACGTTTCTGTTGTGTCCAAATCTCTTGGATTCTGTGTAAGGCTTTTAATAAATAATAAAAACATATTTTTATGTAAACTCCAGCCATCAATACATGGATACAGACCCACGTTTTTATACCACTCTTCATGACAGCCTAATACTGTGTCCACTCTGACCCCTGAATTGTTTTTGTTTTGCTTGGAGCTTGAACTCCTCCACTGGGGAAGGAGTTTAGAAAGAACCATTTAAAGCTATTAGTTGTGTAAGATGGGATGGCATCCCTGTTGTAGAGGGAGCAGAGGTTAGACTAAGAATGTCTGCGCATTGATCTTAAAATTGTCATGCTTGGAGAGAAAAAAGGACTGAAAAGTAACAAGAAAAAGAACAGTGAGGAGGAGGTTTTGGATGTGGTGAGGGAGTTGGAGACACGTTATGCAGTTCAAAACAGGTCATCTGTTTGGATGTGATGTGGCAGAGTTCCAGAGAAAGAATACTGAATTGCTAAATATGTGAGCGAACAAGCGTGGAAAGAGGGTTGAAGAAGGAACCGTCAGTTTCTGTAGCTCTGGGTTTGATGCTGAAGGTTGTCCAACGGTGAGTGAGACTCACCAATGAGCTGGCAATCTGCTGATCAGCTTCTGTGGAAATCCCTGATGACCTTCATATCCTGGCATAATTGCTGGCGTAACATCAATCATCTCCTTGATACTTTTCCTCAAGTTTATTAAGAGCCTAAATGTTTTTGTTCAGTGTTGTCAATTATTAATTTGAATTGATTTGTTTTTCCCCAAACAACAGTGTCATTGTAAAAAACAGATATCATGTGTCTTGTATGAAAAATGTTGAGTATAAAACATGAATCACATTGTTGTTTTGTTAGTATTTAAAAAAGAAAATAATTAAACTACTTCCAAAAAGAAAGCTGAAATACAGTATATGAGATGAGTCCAGACCCAATATCCCTAGAGAAGCACGAATCACAACAAACAAGTGTTTGTGCTTTCCAGAATGGTAGCCTTATAGCTATTGATATGATAGCTGTCATCACAAACAATAAAAATAACAATAACAGTTCAAGCAGAAGATTGCTATCTACTCTCCATATTTTAATAACATTCAATGCAGACATCTCATCATAAAGTAAAGACATAAAGTCATATTATGATCTAATCTAAAACGAAAACATTGAATTGCGTTTACCATCGCAATGCTTCATGCGTCACACTGTTACTCAGCAAGTGTAGTTTGATGAATCTGTCTGCGCGAGTGTGTCTGCAGCTTTACATCAGCAGTGCCGCTGCTGACACAGCATGAAACAGAGTGCTGCTTGAACACAAGGTCTGATAGTATCTTCAGAAAGTATGCGTACATGTAGGGTGTTGAAATTGCATTAACAAACTTGAATCCTTTCCATCAAATTCATTTTTTTTCAGTTTGAAAAATTAATAACTTAATAGTATAGCATATAGTAGCATATAGCATATAATATCTCCTCTGATATTTGTCAGGATTATTGTATTTGTTTGCTGGTGTGACGGCTGTGTCAAGTTGTGTTAACTCGCTTTCCTGACTCACAATCGTCTTTGACCTTAATCCCCTAGTGATGGATATCAGCAGTATCCAGTGAGGGCAGTGTTTACTGTGCTAGACTCTCATCACTGGCGCTGATCATTTCTCTCCACAAGCTGTTGCAACACAGCGTGGTCAAGAGAACTGTGTGAATTCCTTTGAAGGCTGTGAACCCACTTGTGACTGCATTGGGAAGTCACAATGATTGACATTTTTACAGAACTTTAAATCAGTTAAACACAAGGATGCTTTATTTTAAGGCATACAACAATCACATCTTGTGTGTGGAACCAGATTTGGTATTCTGTTTTAATATCCATGTTGATATTTAAACAGACATATATGTGGAAATGAAGCGGCTTATTGGTTATAATTGTTTATTACAGTTTTGTAAATCAACTACAGATATTAAATCAGTGATCAATATACACTGTTTAGGGCCAATTTATCTGTGTTGGGCAATTCTTACAAAAGGGGAAACAGGATAAAACCTGAATGGAGAAATGCTTGCATAATAACCAAATGAATAAAAAGTGCATTTTAAAAAGAGCAACTGTTAAATGATAACATTTTCTGCTTGTTAAAAATCCCCAGTGCAAGTCAGCCTCAGTCAGTGTCACGAGCTCAACTGTCACAGTCTTTAAATTGCCTTTAAATTGGTTTAGATGCCATTTGCAAACTTTATATTTTAATTGTAACCGCTCAAAATGTGGTATGAATGGCTCGTGTTACTTGTGAAATGATCCCATGCTTTCAGTATTTTGGCATTTCTGCTTGGATCTAAGAGAACAATGACATCACAACTAGTTGACTAATAAATCCATCTGTGACTAATTTAATACTTAATCGTCACTATGTCAAATTATTGGTGTGCCACTACTCTTCACCGTTATTGATCCTGAACACTTTCGCTACCTCTGGAGTCAACAAGTTCCATGAAAGAATTAAAGGCTTGCCTTTGTCCCTATTCAGTCATCTTTATTGTCCAATTGCTTTGAAAGAAAAGGACCCTGTTCTTCCGCAAGGGAATAAAACACTTTGCTCTTAAGGTGACAATGCAAGATACCACTAAACCCCGAACATCTGTAAATCTAAACTGCGGGCAGAGAAGTTGTATTGCAACAAATCTTTGCGTAAGTAGTTGGATGATAATCATAATACAATATATAATATTTATTATAGTTATGAATTCCAAATGGAAAAAAGATAAACTAATTCTGTTGTCAGTATAAAACTTCCGCAGTTTGGCACACAATATATCACTGTGGGTTACTGGGTGAAAATGTTTGTTGAGGTCAGCATGTTAGCAGATCAAAGTAGTTTGTTAACAAGAATTTGATGTTCAATCATTCTGATTCTTCTCTTTTACTTTTTCTAGATTGTTCTTGAACAAGAGGATTGTTTAGCCGACCATGTCACAGGACAAAAGAGGCTACCCTACTATGGGTGAGACAAACCCCATGCATAACAACATGTATGGGCCTCCCCCAGCAGGATTCGGGATGCCCGCTCCAAATTATAACCAAGGCCCTGGTGGAGTGTACCCACCACCCCATGCTGGTTTTGGTCCGGCACCGTACCCACAGATGCCCTATCCTCAGGCTCCCTATGCCCAAGGCCCATACCCTCAGGGGCCTTATGCACCTGGCCCCTATCAGCAAGGACTCAATGGTGAGTGGTGAAAACATGTAATGAATATGACAGCATTAGTGCCCTGAAAAGTTAAAACTATACTGAAGCAGTTCAAAAGATATCAAATGTTGCAGTGTGATGATGCAGAATCTTATGGTCAAAACTTGCCATTTATGTTGAAATTCTTCCTCCATTCTTCCTGTCTGTTTATCTACACTGCAGGTCAAAATAATACAAGTGGAACATTTCTGAAAGTAAAACTTCTGCTTTAAATTTGCATGGATTAACCTGGTCTCTGTGGAGTTTTTCTTTCTCTATTCAGCGTGCACTAGAGAGCCACTGAATTGCCAGCACTGTACATATTTTAATGTGTGCAGTGTGTTTGTCACACTGGGAATAAAATAAACAAAGTAGTTTTAATGAGTTATTGTACTATTTTCCCACCCCAATATTTGTCTCACTGCAGGGAACTGGTAAGCGCTATCCTCACGTTTTTTTTTCAGATCCTATGATGAGTCCTGGATACCATGGTGACGCCCCTCCTGCTTACTATGATAATGGCGATATCACCAACTCAGTCTTTGACGATAAGACTGCCCGGCATAATTTCATCCGAAAAGTATGTTTTATGTTAAGTCTGTCTTAATACAAGTTAATTTTAAAGTTTGAGGACTTTTTCAAGCTCTTAACAAGACATAAATTTAAAATCAAAGCAAGTCTTTCCCTGTCAAACCATGTTTGTAGTCAACTCAATATTAGTAGTATTTTGAACATGTTTTCTTCCTGATTGTCAGGTCTACATGGTCCTCACTATGCAGATGCTCATCGTTTTCAGCTTTGTGGCCGTCTGCACCTTTGTTGACGACGCAAAGTTCTTCGTGCAAAATAATCCATGGATGTACTACGTCTCCTACGCGGTCTTCCTTGTAGCTCTGATCGTCCTAAGCTGCTGTGGAGACTTCCGCCGTCGACACCCCTGGAACATGATTGCACTGGTGAGAGCCAATATTGGTTTTCACAGTTGATTTTAACACAAGGTTTTGTAGTCAATAATGAGATATTTAATGCCATTCTGAAATGAAATAATTACAGATGTACATCGTTCATACTTTTTTTTTCAAACATGTACTATCATTGTCATTTGTATGTACATACTTTTTTCTGTGATTTAAAATGGTAACAACCCCCATCAAAAAAAAAAAAAAAAGCAGCGTCCCATCACACAATAGAGCACAAACATTACTCCGCATTGCAACTGTCATCAGTCTGGTGTTGGTAAGACTCTCCAAAACAAGTGAGCTAACCTGTGTCCCAATAAGTCAAGAAATGGATTCCACACACAATGAAAATCAGAAACTTCGCCTTTTGAGCGGAATGTTAAATATTCCATTGGTAGAAGGTCCATCACAATCCTGATCCAGAGCATTAAAGACGAGGTCCACTTTTTTAAATCTCCTTAGCACAGACTCCTAGAGTCCAACCAGTGTGAAGAGAATAACCATCTTTACTACATCATTCATACTTTTGAGTTTATAGCCTTTGTTATAAAATACGTTTGATCGTACACTGCTATGTCATTTTTTTGACTAAAGTCAGTGTTTGTCTTGCAGTTGATCGTGACGGTGAGCTTGTCCTACATGGTGGGCATGATCGCAAGCTTTTACCGGACAGACAGCGTCATCATGGCTGTTGGCATCACAGCTGTTGTTTGCTTCTCTGTGGTTCTCTTCTCAATGCAGGTTAGTGTTTGGCCATTCTTGAAAATGAAATTTTCATTAAACACACAACCTTAGAAATGCAGTATAACTCTAATACACCGACTCTTATATTTTTAAACTTTATATTTAAGAATGCTGCTGCTTGAAAATGATTGGACATAAAGGGTTACTACTAGCATGTTAATGAGAAAAATCTTCATTATGGAAGTTTGGGATGGGAGTAAATTCACTTGTCTAATTGGTGTATTATGATGTTATAATATTGATCTGTGGATCCACTATACTTTAGGTATGTGGACAGCGTCACAACTTGACTGTTTCAAGCAACATGTTTTAGGCGTTCAAAGGAATCAAATACAGAAGTTGAAAAATGTGAACTCCTCGTCGCAGCCAATCTGAGCCCAGATTTTACAGAAAATTATTGGCAAGACAAGGAAGAGAAGATGGTGGTAGCAGTTACTGGAATTCACAACTCATCAAGCTTATAGTTCCTCTGAAGGATGTGATCTGAACACAGACAGAGAGAGGCAGGGGAAGTCTCTTTATCTATCTATCTATCTGAATAATGAAGAGGTATTAGCAATAGAAAATGTAATTATTGCCACCAGTAAACCACAAATGACAGCCTATTTCAACTATATGTTATGTAATTGTGCTCTTCTCTGTTTATCTCTACAACAGACCAAGTATGACTTCACGTCCTGCCAGGGAGTTCTCTTTGTCTGCGTGATTGTGCTGCTGGTCTTCGGTATCCTCTGCATGTTCATCCGCAACAAGATCATGCACATTGTCTACGGTTCATTGGGGGCGCTCCTGTTCACTTGCGTAAGCCTGCACTGATAAATTACAAAGTATTATATCAACAGACATTAGACTAGATTAGACTGCCTTTATAGCAATATTTGCACCATTAAAATGGTAGTCTGTGAAAGAACACATGTATACGTTAGCTACAAAAAACTCAAGTGCTCAAACACACATGCAACTGTATATAATTTCTGTTTATCAATAATAAAGCATGGCGATGTAGTCATGTGTTATCTGTCCAGTCAGTTACTTGACATGGTGACAATGTTATGTGCCTTTGTATCTTTCCGCAGTTTTTGGCCGTGGACACTCAGCTCCTCCTGGGCAACAAGAAGCTGGCACTGAGTCCGGAGGAATACATTTTTGCCTCCCTAAATCTCTTCACTGACATTGTCAACATCTTCCTCTTCATCCTGTCTCTTGTGGGACACTCCCGTGAATGAAGCTGCTGCTCTTCAAGAAGTCAGCGAGGATTGAATAGTGCTCTCCTTTGTGCGACATGATGCCAACTGTCTGAAAACAGTTCAACACCATTCTTAGTTTTTATTTGACCTCACTGTTCCCAGTGCCACATGCACTAATCATTGAATGCAACCGATTTATTGTTTACCGACCTCTTTGTTTTTTTCCCACTTACCTCTGTCCGTTTATTAAATAAGTGTTGTAGTTGGCACTGGACCCATAAAAGGAGGGTTTATGATTCAAAACCCACAGTGCAACTCAGTGTTTGAAGTTTGCATGTTTTACCGGTGCGTGCATGGGTGACTTCAGTGTACACCACCTCGCAAGTCATTGACTAAATATGATGGAGTCAACACGCTTTGCCTGCTACATTGCTGGTGAAAATTCCTTCCTTATGAGTTTCTTATTGTTTTTCTAACCTGTTTCTGTTTGTTGCCTCTGCCACTCTGCATGGGAACAAAGGAAACACAAAAAAGTGAGGACCTCACTGTTATAAGGTCTTACTTGTCACTGCAGAAAATAGTTACATGTGTTACTGTGATTGATGCTAATGTTATAGCTGTCCGAAAGGTAAACTGGGTTGACTTTGACACTGATGCTTGGCTTAAAAGGACATTAGCCTTCCTGTATCATAACTTAAATATAGTAATGTAATGTCACCTGAATTTGAAGTTCTAATTTATTGGATTGATGTTTATCTTTATTGAAGACTGTATGTAAATTAAATGTGTGAATCATGTGATGAATTTGGATTTCTGACCTTTATGAAAGATTGCAAAGAAAGGCATCTTTGATACAGTGGGGTGTCAAATGACAGTGAACACCCGGAGGAACTTCCCCCACTGTTATCTTATTAACTTCAAGTTCCATTTCAGTGCATACAGTAGCTTATTGCTTATTGTCTATTTATTTTTAGATTTTTATGGGAGGATAATGGCAGCTCACTCAGACCTGGTGTGAAGATATTTAACTCACAAGTGTATCAATAGACAACTAAGAGATTTACTCCGTATGGCTCGACTCCATTTAGACACTGTAGGTCTATTCTCATTGTACATTTTATATAAAGTCTTGGTAGCTCTGTTTGCTTTAAATAAAAACCCATACAGTACTATCTTAGGGAATGCCCTGCTCCTTTTAGCTCTTTATGTCAGACAGTGAGAATTAAATGTCTGTTTTGGTTGGCAGAAATATCTAATCCCAGCCGCATCAGTAATGTTGCTATCGTTTGCAACCGACGTGTCTCACCTAATTTCACCTTGCAGCAATCTACCCTCAAAATTAAAGTCTTAACACAAGTAATATCTTTTTTTTTTTCATGACGCATTGTGCGCACGACACAATTGTTGATATCAAGAACCAACTTGTGAAATTGATGTATAATAATTTGAAATGTAAATGAAACAGGTAAAATGTAATGGCCATGATTTAATAAAAATAAAAAAATAAAGTGGGGAATGGTATTTGACGCATTTTTTTCGATATTGACAGATTCGACCTGGAACTTGCATGTGCTTAAAATAAATAACCTATTAGCTAAGTACTAGTTTCGTCCCGGCTAGCTTTGTTAAAATAGAACACCTAGCATTGTTTATAATTACATGGTGCCACACAGAAACATAAACAAAAGGTTTCAATATAATATAATATAATATAATATAATATAAATTTTAAGGTAAAAAAAAACCTAGGTGTTCTATTTTAACAAAGCTAGCAGAGACGAAACTAGTACTTAGCTAACACGTAACAACCGGTATCGTAGACGTGCCACCGACAAGCTAGCTGTTCTTAAGGTTAAGGTAATTTAAAAATGTTTAATTGAGTTGCATTTCATTTAAATTGAAATTAGTGTTCATTGACCGAATGTTACATGAACGAACTCTGACGTGTTTATTATTTCAATGTGGTACTGACTTGAATCGTTGTTTTAAATGCGATAATTAAATGACAGATTGACCGCGTGACACATGGAGGAACAAAAGAGGGGAGCAGCACCAGTGGAAGGTGAAAAATAAAAATAAAAATAAACATATAAATACATTTACGTACATTTATCTCCTGTTATTTTATCCAGGCGAAGAAATGCCAGAGCCCAGAGTTGACGCCTTGGTGGACGAACTCAAGAAACTGCAACTAGGTATTCTCTTATATTTGTTCGGAGAAATTACTTATCTATGTAATCTTATTTTTATGTGCAGTTGAAAGGCGGAAGACAGTTGTTACGTTGTTATCAACGCAACAGTTTCAATAAGTTTTGTAGTCTTACGTATGATGTTACTCCGAATCATATTGTGACAGTTGTTACAGTGAGTGATATTCTTCTTTTTTTTTCCCTTTTGTGTGTTACGTGGTTGGTTATGTCTCCCCGACATTACAGGGAGTCAAACGCATCGTCTAAAAATGTCAACCTGTATATATTTTAACCTTAAATGCACTGCAGAGACCGGCCGCCATTTGTAGCAGTCAAAAAACCGGACTTCTTGTCAACCTGTGCTGACTTTACTAAAACCCCCAACTAATTATTTACTTTCATTTGGTTTACAGACGTATCTAAAACCTTTTTGGTTTAAATAAATAAAGCGTAACAGTTCTGAGTATAAAAAAAAACATACGTTTTATTCATTCATTATTTTGTCAACATATATTTTACAACACAGCACTTTCTAAAAAAAAAAAAAAAAAAAAAAGCTAGTTAAACGGACATGACGTCACATTCTAGATTCTTCGCTTCCGGTTTGAGGCCCTATCAAACAAATTTTTCGATCCAACCGCTCTGTCGTTGCTGATATTTCACCCGCTATTGAGATCCTTGTATTGAATAGTCATGACAATGCACCCAAACTTTAATGTCAAGCGAGTCTGTTATCGTCCAAAGCATTTTGTAAAAGTGCACCAATGGGAAACCAGCATTATTGTGACGTCACCTTAATGGCGTCTCCTTGTCACAACTTTTTGGTGTTAGTATCACAAAAACGAGCCAACTCCCGGTTATTACCGCATCATAAACGCTCTCGCGTGGTTTACCGACTCGGTGACGCAAACGATTTTGGTTCTGAGAATGTAAGTACCGTAAGTGACCAGTGGAAGCGCAGTGATCCTGTCCTGCCGTCGCGTGCATTGACGTCATCTTCAGTGAGGTACATCCTTACCTGTTACTCCTTCCGAGGAGTTGCAGAATATGATGAATGGAGATCAATGAGAGATGATTATTGTCTCTGACTTATTGGGAACGACAACACCCAGTAACGTCCATTCTGATTTGAAGATGTACATAAGAAAAGTTATAAATTGATGAGACAATCGCTTCTTCTTTGTAAAACTCATTGTAAAGACGGACTGTCTTTCCGGAAGTACAATTAAAGAAAACACGGGGGCCAAAGCCCTTATTAGTACAAACCATTAGCATCTGAACAACAATAAGTGGAATTACAAACAACTTTAGTATAATCAAAATAGAAAACCCGAGTCTCATGTTGGCGGTTCTTCGAGACGATCACCATGACTGACTGGTGTATATTTTACTTATACGGTTTTGCAGCTTTCTAAAGCGTCATGCGCACTTATGCCACTAGATCTCAGTATTATACAGCACGCTGTTTGTTGGACTCTTTCAGCAAACAAATAAATGTCACTGTTGCTCTCAGACCAACGTTCTTTGGTGTTTTTTCTTTAGGAAGAACAATGATCGAAGACAAAATCAACTCGGTGAAGTCCCTCTATGACTCGCTTACCAGGCAACACGATGCTCGTAAGAAACAATTTTTCTAATGATAAACGGTATGAAGTGTAACATGAGTTAATGGATGTTACAGTGCAGATCAAGGCAAGCCAACTGGATGAAATTTACAACCTGAAACAAGGTACTTGTTTTATCTGGCATTTTTTAATGGAGTGTATTTGTGTGAGCCTCTGAAGTAAAATAATCTAAAAAGTAAAGTGTCATTTTTTGCAGAAATGTGCCATAAGCTAAATTTCCAGTGCAAAGAGTTTGAGCAGGAGTCTATCAAGTAAGTCTTTTCAAAGACTAGACTAAGATAATATTGATTTGATAATAATGGTTCTGAATTATACACCTACTGATCACTTAAGACAGTGTCATTATCAAAGCGATGTTGTCGATGTTGTGAAAGAGAATTGTCGCATTTTCTGTAGCGAAAAGGAAAATCGCCAACAGCAATTTAAAAATATCACCACTAGATGTCAGTAAATCTTTACTGTGTTGGCACTTAGTGACAGTTCACAGAAAAACATGAAACTTGAACATGATATAAATGATCAAATCTGTTGTTACTGTGTTTCAGGCTGGTCGAGGAGAATCGAAGGGTCATGGAATTGCTCAGACAGTACAGATGTGAAATCCAGGAGGTCAAACTCAAACATCGAAAGCAAAGGTACAAACCTGAAGGCATGAAGTTGCATCGGTTCCGTCTACTTCAATCGGCGTGTTTTCCTTAGAATGATCTTTGAGAATCACCTTCAGCAACTTCTGGAGCTGCATAAGAAGCTTTACGCTTTTTTCGTGAGTTTGTTTCACTTTCATAAGCGATTGCAATGAAGTGCTGGTGACATCCATGATAAGATAATGGAAACTGCCTGTTTAGTATCCAAAGCGACTCCCAGCTGAAATAGAGAAAGCAAGAATTGCAAAGCAGCAGCTGTTGTCAGCTGGTAAATGACACTTGCATTTCTCATTCTGTCAACGGTCTTCCTCAACGTGATTTCATTTATCCCTTCATTTGTAGAAGAGCATAAATTGGATCAGCTGCGCCGCCTTGAGGAGGTTTGGGAGAAGGCGAATCAGCAGGACTAAGTAATGGTGTTGGACATCATCTGGATAAAACAAATGTGGGGAATAAATATGCCACTAAGTTGGTAGACAATTACTGTCAATTTAATTGTTTGCTTTAAAGCATGTTGTTAAATAACATTAATTCTCAGGTTCATCTTCTTAATCGTTCTCTGGTTACGTCGTCCTTCTTGATGCATAAGATTGGTTCTTTACTGTGTCACACATTCGTCATATAATTATCTACAGTGTGTGCTGTAAAATATGTAACAATAAATAGATTTTAAGTCAGTAAAATGCTGGAAACCTTTTTGAAGACCGTCTTTCATCCTGCTAATGCTCATCCTCACTAAACTTTCAGTGACTGACCCTGCGAAGCACCTTCTAAAGGTTGAGATCATCCTTAAAACCAATAAGAAAAACGAAACAAAAATAAAGTAAAATTGATTGCGCTTGAT
The DNA here is from genome assembly GCF_027744825.2 of Synchiropus splendidus. Classification (NCBI taxonomy): domain Eukaryota; kingdom Metazoa; phylum Chordata; class Actinopteri; order Syngnathiformes; family Callionymidae; genus Synchiropus; species Synchiropus splendidus. The sequence continues at coordinate 14,173,486 of NC_071337.1, forward strand.
CTTGAGCTTCTGATTTGGTATGTTGTTTGTCAGGCACTACCTGTTAACGTCCGAATGAATTTCCTTATTCAAATTCCTGGTTTTCCTGGTTTTGATTCTGAAGATTACAGGTGGTTTCCAAAAAGCAGACAAAAATAGGTCTAAAAGGTCTAGATTTCTTGCAGTGTTTGTTGAATTTGTGGCTCTTGAAGAAGGGCTGCTAATATATAAAAATATATATATTTTAATTATTTTTAATATTGTTGTAAATAGGATTGATTAAGATTGCTCAAATGCTTGTTTTTTTTTTACTTCATTGTCTTCATATGCATTTTCAAGAATGGTTGCCTCAGATGACGCTGTTATTAATGTACACTATATTTTCAATTAATTTACTAACTTGTGGCTCCTAATGGACTGACAAATCCAAACTATGTTCATAAAGTAATTACAAAAAAACATCAAGTTAAAGATACTCATATGACCATTCAGGTTTATTTTGGGGAAGAGTGTCATCTGAAATTCAACAGTATCGTTCTCTTTTTAAGCTTTTTTTTTTTTTTTTTTTTTTATCACAAAGGGTGTTTTTACTCAGATTATTCAAACAAGTATTTTGGTCCAAAGTCCCTATTGTTGTGACCTCTCAGGACCTGTTTTAGGATCACAAACTTGACAAACCTTTATATTAAGGGTTTAAAAACATCAAAGGCCTCACTATGGCTACCTGCATGATCCAGTTGAATATTCAAACACATTCAAAGTCTTATTCAAACCTTAGTTGCGTGATGACCCAGATAACTGAGCTCGCTCACAACATGTGTTTCGTTCTATTTGAGTTTTCTTTTATTTTGTGCATGCACTTGAACCTCCCCTAGCCGTCTCTTTGAGCTTCCCAGCTGGAACTCATTGATCAATCAGTGCTCGACCACTTGCAGCATCTCAACACTGGTAACCTGGCTCTACTCTGTCAAGTTTTGTAGACTGGGATGTTGTGCTTGTTTTTGCTCTGGTGCCCAAGTTTCTTAGCTAAATTCGGTGTAATTTTGTTTGGTCCTGTACCATAAATGGGTGTTGACACTCATATGTGCTTATTGTTTTTAGGCCCGTTTTTACTCAACATTATATATCAATCTGAATACGAATAGATCCTTTTGTCTGCGCTTTACATTCATTTTGTCCGTATTTCTGCATGTTCTGCACAAAGCCCATGGATGCGGGCCAGATGGAGCAGTACCACCAGAAACAGTAGGGGGGCAGTGATACGTAGATCTGAAGAGACACGAAGAAAACAACGGTGGCAATTCTCTGTCCTCCAGTAGCAATATATTTAACAACCTCACCGACCACCACCTCCCACAATGTATCCTCCGTTTCGTCTTCTGTGCAAGGGGTACGTCATCCGTCTTTCTTCCTCAGTTGGCATGTTTGCTTTGGAATTTGTCCTTTTACTATGGGCTGCTCCCCATGTTGGATATGTTGGTGAACAGCAATACCAATGTAAAGAACGCATGAAAGTATGTGATCGGTGATGGTGGTGGTGTAACATTGTTTGAAACGGAGGGTACAATTTCGTACGTGAAGAGACCATAAATGGGCCTTAAGTACTTAAACCTTTGTTAGTGTGGGTTTTTTCCTTTGTTTTGTGTTTTGCTTGTGTTATTCTGCTTCCTGAGAGTTTTGACCGCAACCATATATTTTGGGTTTCAGATTCGTCTGGCTTCTGTTCGTGATGTTCAGTGACACCATCTGTTGGATCTTTGGGTTATTTTTCAGTCTTCCATTCCGATTTAATAAACTGTAATATCACATCACAGTGTGAGTCTTTTTGTCAGCCACTCTACATACACACTTCAGTTCCACCCCTTTTGGAATCATGATGTAATGCCTGTTTAGATTTTATTAACTGTTTAATTATGTTGTATCATAGTCATATCATGTCACATGCTTCTTTTAATGTCTTGATTCTTTTTCTTTGCCATTAGAATGAGTAAATGACTCACAATAAATTGGCTTGTTTACAATGGATTAATGATCATGTTTAAAAGATTAACACCTCATTCATGTTGCCTTTCAAAAACTATGTGACAGCAATTTTTAACTATGTATAATGGTGATGCCATGAAGTTGTTGGTACATCCTTACTCCATGATCAGAACAGGTTGAATGTACTTGTGATCTTCCCAACATTATTTGCGTTAAATATTGAACTTGGCCTGTTATGTTACCTTATCTTACATTAGGATGTTCCTCCTGTAAGAATTTCTTGTCTTCTTGCTCAACTCCTTGAAATCATTGAGCCAATACACTTTCCTTGTGTGTGTCAGGATCATGTACTGGGTTCTTCTCATTCAGAACCATTCATACCATTCTTAAACCTAATTCCGACAACAATTTCAATCGAAACACAAACTACTATCGTAAGAGAGAATGAAAATCTCAAGACTGGTAGCTTTAACCGACCATTTATTGTTCCACTATTTACATTCTAATACTCAAATTAAAAAAAGTCAATAAAGTGTCCACATTGAAATACTCTTTATGCAAATGCACTTTAAACATATATTATTTGGTCGATGGAAGACATAAAAAAGTGTACCATTTGTTGAGCTCAGTCTTTGGTCCATGATTGCAGACCAACAAAGAGGAAGGAGGTCTTTTGTAGGGAGTTTTCCTCAGAAGCGGCATGTGCAGTGGTACTCCTCCTCCTCCGTTGGGCTTTTGAGTGTTTGATTCTGGAAGTTACTTTTTATTGAATTAAAAAACACTTTTTTATGTATTGGGAAAAGAGCATCTGTCCACATTTATTTACAAAGTACTTAATTATATATTTACATTGCAGCTTCAAATTCTTATTCCATGTTCTTTTGACACTTCAAAACAAAAGTACATTATGTAATCTCTGGAGGGTGAAGTCCTAGAGAGCCTCTACTCTGCTACCCCTACAGTGTGCGTGTAGTGCCATGTGGTGTGGGGACTTGAACAACAAGTGTGCAAGCTGTTAGCCAGCGCAACTAAAAAATGCTTTGTGATTTTTGGTACTGTGAGAATATCTGCACTGGGAGAATGAGTTTTTACTTCCAGCTTAATTTCCACCCTTTGATGCACCGGCCAGGTTACTCGTCTCACCAGGTTGACACATCCATTTGAAATATAATGTTGACATTGTGCTTCAGTAAAGTACCACAACCTGTACACAGCCACAATGAGTCATGTGTCCTGTTTTCACTGAAATTGACTGAGCAAATTCTGTCTACTTTTATGTTTAATACCACAGCCTCAGATCGATGTAAAACTGTTGTGACGTGAGCTTTTATCTCTTGAGTTCAGAATTTTATCAGCTCTCTTTGAATTCAACCGTGGGCTAGAAAGTATTCCCATCTCCATCTTGATTGTACATGACAATGTGAGGCCATGCCTCAGGTCATGCAGTGTCAGAAAGGAAAGTGATCATCTCTCCATCTGGTTCCACCCTGTAGGTCTTTCAGGGCTGGCAGCTGTTGCATACCAGGACAATCCTTAAGAGATGCAAAAAACAAGAAGGTGGAGCTCTTCCAGTCAAACCTGCCTCACCTACCTCTCATGCTACCTGGTCAACCACTAGTTCCCTTGCTCTGTCCACCCCCTGATGTCCTTCACTTTTGTAGAGCTTGCCTTGCATCGATGATCTCTTTCATCTCAGGTACAGTCAAAACGTTTGGGTGGCGTCCTTTATAGATCTGTTGTGATTTGTCAACTCTGATTCCACTACTTCGAAGTGAAAGGGGCTAAATCCATTTGAATACAGTGGGCTAGATAGGACGAAATAAATACGTATCACCTTATTCTTTCAAGTACACACGGGTCAATTTTTGCTTTTGCAAAAAAAATCCTAAAACATTGGCACAGATTAATTAAACAAAATATAGTCATCAGCCTTGTATGAACACTGTAGTTGCATTACAGAAGTACTACAGCCGCAAATTCATTGATTTTCCCTGAGGTACAAAATGTTCCCTGTTAATCTCTCTCCCTTAGTCACACTCCTATTAGCTCAGTAAAAGGACAAATGCCCTACCTTTTTCTTTTGGCTGAACCATTATCCCTTGCGGCCACTCTTCAACCAGTCACTCTCCTTTTACACATGCACCATTTAAGGTAAAGTTGGTCCCGACTTTGGCAAGAAGGCACATTCCATTTACGTTATTTTATTCTTATTATTCTTAAAGTCTTACTACTTGATGTGAAAGTCCAAGAAGGGCTGCAGCGTGGAGTCACAGTGGTACTTTGAAAGTGTAGTTGGCACATTGGAGTCTCTTTGATCATCTTGCATAAATAGATTCTCACCCCCCCAGAAAAAGGCCACTCCTCTTCTTTTCGTTATCCCAGGCTATTGCCCATCTGTGAACAGAACAACAAGGGAATCAGTGTACAACGTGTACAACATCCATCCACAATCGTGAGTTCAATGCTGTCGATAATAAGGCTGTTAGTGGATTATAAAACTGTAGTGCATCTATAGCATTTTGCTTTCACATTTGTTAGATATTGCGTCCATCTTTTTAAACTTAGCATCACACAGTAAATACAATAAATCAACATAAAGCTGCTTGAATTCTAATTCTTTTTATTTGACCATGATGGCATTTATTTTTATGAAATATCAATATATGATGGTAATTTCATATTTTTGCCTGGAATGTTGATGACAGCGAATTTGAGATTTAGCTGATAATGGGCCCTTATTCACAATAACAGAAAGACAAAAGTATTCTGGGTGGCTGACACATTTCTCATTGCTGCTTGGTTTATAGTTTATATAATTTCAAATGTAAATCTGTCATCTTCGCCGCATGCATTTTATTTTTACATTTTACAGTCCTGTTTAATGTCTTCTGTTTAGGTACCCAAACATAGTGTGCCATGGATATTTGTATTTTTGAAACGAACTGCTATCATGTCTATCATGTCTAAGATGCAGGTGCTAACGTTGCAGTGTTGCTGTGATACCTCAAAGCGGCTGTAGACTTTCTTCTCCTTCCTCAGGCTCTCGATTCTTTTAAGCAGTCCTTCTCTCTCCTGCACATTGCCAATCGGTCGAAGGAATCTTCCTCTCTTTATGGAGTTCTGTCTGTCCAACCCTTTCTCCCCAGAATCGCTGTCTTTATCTGCTCCCGTCTCTTGTTCTCGCTCCTGTCGGTTCTTCTGGCTGTTGGCTGAGATCTGCTCCAGGATGACTTTGGTGTCGTCTCTCAGGTTACTGCTGAAAATAACAGAGCTTGTGGGGGACTGGTAGGTGCGCGTAGGTGCAGCTGTAGGGGTTGACGATTTGTGATTCGCAGTAGTTTGCTCGGTCGAGGCGGATCCCGTATCTTTAGTCGATGTGCCCTGTTTTTTGTTGTAGTCCTCTACCAGCTCTTTGACAGAGCTCATGCCCCGATCTTCCGCTGCAGTCTTTTTGTCTTTGTCCTTGGTGCCCAACATTCCCTTCAGTTTTTGAGTCTGCTTCTTCAGGAAGTCGAGCGTCTTTCCCTCACTCTTGCCATCAGTCCCAAGCGTGTTGATTGACGTGTTGGATCCCTTTTGCTCTTTTGCATATTCACGTGGCAGAGTTGAAGAACTATGAGAGCGGATTTTTTTCATTTCACTCTTTTCTGCATCTGTGGCATCTCCGGTCAGAATCTCTTCACCGCAGGAGCGGCGTGGGTTTAACCCCTTCAGCTTGAGGGGATCCTTCTTGAAAATTTTAGGTGATGGAAGCGGCTTTAATTTGAAAATGTCCTTTTTATGCCCATCTGATGCATTTTCCTCTTTGTTAGTTTGAGAAGGCTCCAGTGATTTCAAGTAGCTGAGTTGAGGTTTAGATGGGATTAAAGGTGGCTTTGAGGAACCATGAGTCTCCTTCTTTTCAAGATCTGCTAGTTTGAGTTTGCTGGCTACGTCTGGCTTCTTCCGTTCAGGCTCTGAAGACCCATTGGAGACACTCGGGTTTGTTGTGGTTTGTTGTGGTTTGAGAGGTTCCTTTGACTCTTCTGGCTTGATTTCAGATGGTCCCGTGACTCTCAACTTTGATTCTGTCTCAGTTTTTGTGACTTTTCTCTTGGCTGCAAGATCTTTGAAATATTGTAGTCGACTGGCTGGGTCATTCATGTTGACTGTTGGAAGTGCACTGATGTCTTCATCAGCCTTGGAAGTTGTGAGTGACTTCACATCTTTAAGCTTCTGGTATTCCATCTTTGTGTCATCTTTCTCCTGAGTCACTTTCTCTGGTGGCTTTTCATCTTTCTCTTCCACTTTTTCTGGTTTCTCTTGTTCTGACTCCTGAATTTTTTCCTCCGTTTTTTTTCTCCACTGGAAAGGCTCCCGAGTTATCGATCTCCTCTTTTCCAGGATTTGGGACACGATGGAGGTAGTGCGGCCAAGGTCAAGCTCCTCATCATCTTCGGTGGCTGGTTTCATGCCAAGGCTTCCACTGTGCATCTCCGCCTTGGAGGAGGAGAAGATAAGTGAGGAACGTAGCCGAGAGCTTCGCTGTAGGTGTGGGTTAATCCGTGACCGGAATGACTCGTGCTTTGACAGAAGGAGTTCAGGAGCCTCTTTGACCCCCACATCAACGCCAACCTCTCTTGTTCCGTCTCGCTCTCGTTCCTTCTCGGCTTCCTTTTCTCTTTTCTCTAGTATACTTGCTGAAGGTAGCAAATCCATTGTGGTCTTTGAAAGGGAAGAGTCAAAACTTGTGCTGTCATGTGAGACAGGCTTCCCAAAACGTGGTTTCAGGATATCTGGTCTTGGCTTTGGAGGGACCATTGGTTGATCCCTTTTTCCAAAGTAATGTGATGATCCTTCAGCTGCAGTGGGATCCTGAGATGGCAGGGCATCATCAAATGCATCTGGGCCTATTTGTTGGTTTAGACCTTCCTCTACGTAGTTTTCATACGCACTAAGATATGAATTGAGTCTGTAATTCCTCAAGCCTTGCTTAGCATTGTCATCCTGATCTGGATCTGGTTCCAATCTTTCATAAGAGAATGGTTTCTTAGCAGGGGGATGAGGCTGTGTTGGTGAAGCCAGACAGGTATATGGTTGACCAATGGTTGGTCTTTTGTTAGAGTGGCCTCCTTCATATCTTCCAGCTACAGGAGGTGGTAGGAGGCCCTCTGGTAGACTTAAATCTTCAGATGAAAAATGTGGTCTTCCATAGTTTCCTGCAGTGGGTCCCCGATCTGAACGGAAACTGGAGTCAGAATGTTGGTCGATGGAGAGATGTGAGGGGTAGCCACGAAGTCTGTCATAGTGTCCATGACCAGAACCTGGTCCAGGCCCATCAGAGTAGAAATGGCTACTTTGGGTCTGGTCTCTGCAAAAGATGAAGCAAGAAAACATTGACAAGGTTGTCATAAGAGATGCATTGTTGATAGGATGTGACTCCAAATAGAAGGAGGAGATGACTCACCTGTGAAAATCAGTCTCATCCAAATTATTCATGACTCTGTGCTTCATGTATTGCCTTGAAGATGTGTAGTTTTCTTGGGTACCCTCAGCGTAGCTGTGTCTTTTGAAACCACTGCCACTAATCTCCGGCCTGGAGACAATAGACCTGCCCTGGTCTATATATGACTGTTGCGGTCGGAACTGCTGTTGGGAATACTTCCCGATTGTAACTCCTGTCCCTGGTTCCATTGTGTGGCGAAATGGGTCATTCCTCCGGAAAGGAAGTGCAGCGTTGTCTCCATAGGGGAAGGCAGATGGGAGCTCATGTTGCCTTCGGAAGCCTATAGGATTCCGTAAAGACTGGGACCTCTTCAAGCCAAATTGGCTGCTTAAGTAATTGCTGGTGTCAGGTACAGCATGTGACGGGTCAATGACAAGAGGCTCCGACTGGGCATAAAGAATCCGGAACTCTTCATCAAAAGAAGCGACCAGTTCCCCCAGGAAGAGGTGGGCAATGCAGCGGTGAATCTTCTCGTAAGACCACATGAAACTGTTAAATCGAAAGACCCAACAGTGAGATTATGATCAAACTAGTCCCATCCAAACACAAATCCTCGTCTCACCTGTAACTACCACTGAGCACAGCTCTGCAGTCAACCAGGAGGAAGCGATCCTTCACCTGACCTTTGAAGGTTTTCCCGCAGCGTGAATAATAGGTAATACCTGGTACCGATCTCACACGCATCATCTGTAAAAAAAACAAAAAAAACAAGAACCGATTTTTGCTTCAATGTTTGTCAATAATAACCCTGGTCAACTGGGATTATTGAAAACTCACAGGAATTAGATCCAAGTTGACTTTGCAGTTCATCACCATTGAGAGAAAGTGGTGGGAATCGTGTTCATCAAGCAGAATGTAAACAGGGACGTGGCGTGCTGCGGCGTCTAAAAGGTCGGCAAAAATGTCCACATCTGTGAACATGTCCATCACAATAGCAATAACCTGAAAGACAGCAAGCACATATTTGTTAATGAGAGCCAAGGCCCTCTATTTGACTGAGTACAGACTCATCTACGGGGAGGCTGTCAGTGACCCCAGTCATATCCCAGTAGGTTTGGCTCTCAAGAACACGCGCCTTAATTTAATCCTTTGAGTAAGAAAGTGTTGACTAACTTGATGACAGAATTTTGCAGAATAAGTATGACAGCAACAAGCGTGTCAAAAGTAATTGTCATCAACTTGTCATATACTTAGCAACAAATAAAAGATGCAGTGACACAAGGAAAATGGAGGCACACAACTTTTTGACCTAAGCCAGTCTATCCAGTTCAGTAAATTAATAATGATTCATGCAACCTTTCAATTGCATTCGTCATCTTAAACCAAAGGAAATAAAGGTGACTCCACTGTTGGCGTCGGAAAAAAGGCAGAACTGTTTTCAAGGGAGACAAATAGTAACAACAAATTTGGGCATTTGAGCTCTGTCCTTCTCTATCAGTTACCTGCCGAGCGTTCTTGATGAGTCTTCTGGCCTGCTCCTTGATGCTTGGCATGTCTGGGTCAGATGGGTTGACTAGAGTGGTGACTTCTGTGGCTCCAATCCCACTAATCGGGATTGTTGGCCATCCCAGATCCAGACCCGGAGCCGCCACGTCAGACTGCATAGGCCAATAGGTATCTGAAGAACCGTCGGCATCATTCTGTCCTTCGCTGAACGTGAGGTCAGGGTAGCTGGTCGTCCTCGTGGGGACTTGCACTGTGGACTTGATGTAATCTATTTCAGGCTGAGCCAGAAAACTAACCACGTCTGCTGTGCGCAGGAAGTCGTGATAGCCCTGTTTGGACGTGAGGGAGAACAGGTTAATCTCATTAGTCCTGTCTGAGATATGCTTTCACCAAGATTGAATCGTACCATTGTATCACTTTCTAAAAGGGCATCAATTGCAAGACGGTACTCCTCCTTGTAGTGAGGTGGCAGGTAGTCTTTGTGCAGTGGGTTGTTTTCACCCATCGATGAGTTCTGAGAACGATGAGCCATGTTTGCAGTGCAGGAAGAGGTCGAGCAGGAGGAGGCAGGGATTATATTCTAGAGAACTAGAAGGAAAAAAGAAAGATTAGTAGCAAATACTGTACTGCTTAATGCGTTAAAATACTGAAGTAAATGAAATTTTATAGTTAAACTTAATAACATGATAAATGGAAGATGATTAACTATAAACTGGTACTAGATAGAAGGGATATTTGGTTTTTTTTTGGTTTGTTTACTCAAAACAAATAACTGATTTTGTATTCCACAACACAAAAAGGCATATTCTTATTTTTACATGTTCACAGCTACAGATTAATTGTATATTTGTTGACACTAAATTCTTGTTTTACCTTGTTTTATTTTTTATGTTGCATATTTTCTACCTTGATTTGGCTTAGTTTATTCAGTCATATACTTGGAAGAGCTTCCTAACTCTGTGTCTTTATTTCATACACTGATGCTTGATGTTTGAATTTTGCCAAAATCGGGTCGTTCTGATGTGTCTTCCGATAATGACACTATAATTATACTGCTCACTGTAAGATTGCAGTTGTAGGAGTGAGGTCGAGGGTATTAAAGCGTGACCTTAATCTTATTGATGCATGTCGATGTATGCTAAATCATGCTACACTGTAAGGACATATTTTCCAATGAGGTTTACTAGTCACAATAATGTTACAATTACAATGGACTTGTTACTTTCTTCACCAAACCAAGATGTACCAAGGCAATGACCTTAGTCGTGTTGTTTTTTAAATTCTTTAATACAGAACTCAAAAAGCAAATCAATTGTTCAATTAGACCACGGCTCTTAGGAGAAAGGCCTCTAGAGAGAAGAATCCAAATATCTGCCTGTATGGGAAGGATGTAGTATGAGCTCTAGAGGCTCTGATCGACACAAATCCTCACTCTCATATATGGCTGTAAGCTACATGTTGTGACTAAAAGCAACATTCTGGATACAGGTGGCAGAAAACAGGTCGGAACTTGAGTGAGAGGGAACTCTGGCCTCTTTGCTTTGACTGCTGCCCCTGCAGTCTGACCTCAGTTGGTGAGAAACATTGTGAGTTCTCTTGGAAACACTTTTCACCATCAGCCCTTCTAACCACCTGCGGATCAGACCTGTTTGGTGGACCGGCAACAGCTCATATTCTGAGTCTCACAGTCCATTGTTGTTTCAGTTTCTACTGATGCTGAACATTCCTTAAATATCTATGTTAGTCAATGATGGAAGCGTTATTTCACTCGACATCCCTGCTGCTCCACAAACTACAGGTTCTCCACCACAGGTTAAATTGTCGTCGTGACCTGAGTCATATATTCATAGTACGACAAAATTCAGCCCAGGGCTATATTATTTAAAAAGTAAAGGTCTGGAATAGAAACTATTCATGATTTTCACAATGATTTAACATTTCCCCTTTTCCACACTATCCTCACACCTTCATGCACTCCTTCACATTATAATATTATATATTGAGCAAAGGTAAGCTAGTGAAAGGGAGAGGTTGGAAAGGCATGTGGAGGTGTAGGGGCAGGTTCCACTTCGTAAACATGTTGGTGCGTCATGTTGCGAGTCGCTACTCAGACTCCATCTTTTGCCACGGTGCTAGTCCGCTGAGCAAGTTGTCAACTATGCATTGTTGAGAAAGATAGGGCTTAAAAGAGGAGAAAGTTCTTGCACAATCCTTAACTGGAGAGGACAAAGGAGGGTTCGAATCAAGCTTGAATCTACTGTTGGAAATCCTGTCTCAATAATTATCAACTAGAAAACATGACATGCGTGAAACAAGTGACTGAAACTCATTAGATTATGTGTCAAAGATTTAAATATAATTGCAAAGTTTTCGTGCCAGTTTTAAATGGTTTAAACTGACTGGAGAAACATCTCAAGCACAGCTTTTTGATAGCTGATCACGTATGCCATGCAAGCAGATTAGTAGCTGTTCAATGTCTCAATGTAAATAATAACCTGCTTCATCTGACTTATAGGAGCAAATTTTATTTTTGGCTCACAAAGCGAACGAGCAAATAACAAGCACCGTCGTTATGGCGACACTCAAAACTAAAACAAAGAAAAAAAAATTGGCAGCTGTTGCGACAGCAATACGTCTGTTAGATGTGCGCATAGAAATAACCCATTCAACTCTGTGTAAGGCTTTAGCTGTGGTTGGATGGCCTCAAGTTTGAAAAGAAAAATGTGTGAGAAATGACCCAGAGAGGGATTAGTGCGGTGTGCTGTTCAATTAAAAGCTTAAAAGGAAAGAAGCGCTTTTCATTGTAACCTCACCTACAGGAGAATCGAGAGGACAAGCAACTGCTCTCAGTGAAGTGAGTTTCATATGCAAGGATCAGTCATCTGACTTGTGGCATCTATGCAGTACAGCCAACCAAGGGAACGTCTAAGAGCAGCTTCTTGTCTCTGGGTTAGTTTTGTTAACAAACTATGAACAGTATTGACATTACTGCTCAATTCAGGAAGTGACATCAGCGTGGTGACATTGCTTTGTAAACACATTATTGTGGAAACATATGAAGGTCACCTTAATGTGTAGGAGTAATTAATATATCAGACATGTGAAGTCAATCAAATGGCCAGGAATCGGAGTAAATGCAATTAAGTGAAATGTGTACAAATGGTTGGGTGGTGTTGTAAATTTGTTGCTTTTCAAGCTGAGAGCCTGATGTAACAGCAACAATGTCTATCTATTGTTTCATGAAAAAGTGGGAGCAAGTTGTGCGGTTAATTAAAAGGTTGTCATTTGATAGCCGTGCTCTCTGTCTGTTGAAATAGTGAGGTGTATGTTACCTTGGGGGGGCTGACAGAAAAGATGAGTAAGCAATTTGGAAGTGTGTGCAACAGTGGCAGTGAAGTTCCACATTCATCTGTGAATGTGAAGGCACAGCCCACTTTCCGAGTAAGAACCTGCTTCACGTGGTGCCACATGAGTCACTGGGCTGCTCTGCTAGTCCTGGATGGGGTTAACTTCCATCGTGTTGCTCTGCTATGACTCATCGGGCAAATTGGCGACTTCCTGACTCATTTTTAGCTATAGAAATCAAGCTTTCGCGGTGCGCCGTTCCCCATCCAAAGTTCCACACTGGGCACAGACATAAAATGGGCGTTTCCCTCGGGAGAGGAAAAATCTTTGCCCAACCTTGTTCTACGTAACAAAATTATATTTGCATGCTGCTGCATGTTTAATATTCCCTCAAACCACAAGAAAAGCTATGAAATATTTCGCATTATTTTGTACTGTGGCTGCTGTGTTTCAGCAGGAAGCATTGAGGTGAGAGGTTGTAATAGACCCTGTGACACTCCTTCAACAAAAGTCTGAACTAAAACATCAGTAGTTGTCATTTCTCCTGTTTCATATTCTCATTTGCCTGAACCAGATAACAAGGATAAAAACCTTTTAGGATTTAGTGAATACCTGATATAAGTAGATACATTTGAACTCAAATTGACAATTTAAAAAATGACAAAGCCTTGATCAGTAAATATGTCTTATGACTCTTTATAGATCCTTCATCAGGGATCATAGATTACAACAAAACGTTGTCACAGAACTGTTGCATAACAACTTGAACTAACAATTATAAGACATAATAACATTTTTTAAAATTACATATAATAAATGCAACACATGAATGAAAATTATAAAATGTTTTGTCAAGTTTTATTGTACCCAAACCCTGTGGATTTAGCAAGCCTGAGGCAGGATTCTGCCCTTTACTTGCCCCTGCTGGTTCCAGCTTATTTTGTATTCAGACTTTTGCGTTTCCACTAACGCAGCTTGTTAATACGCTAAATATTGACATACACCACATCCACATTTCCTCTCCCTTTACTCAGAAGACTACATCATCATTGTTATTGCTTTTACACATATGTAGTTCTACCGAACCTTTAGTGAATTTATGATTATATTAAATAATGTAATATAATTGTACTTCTATTTCCATCCCTATCTTCTGTCAGGACTGATAATATTACATAAAATTGCTTTATTTTATCCCACTGCTCTCATGGATTTCCTTCGGGAAATCCCTTTGCCTTCCATATTCCGAAAGCATCGTCAGTGGTTGTCGCTCGATGTGTCCCCTGAGTGACCTAGTATGCTGTCCAGGGTATCCCCTACCTCTTGCCCTATTTTTTCTGGGATAAGCCCCAACAGACAGCCATGTAAATAAGCATCAGATTAGTGAATACTCTTTTTTTTACCACTCAATAATACCTGAATTTCAGTATATACTGTGTCACTAAAGTGTTTTATTTCAGATTGAGGCAAACCCTGTTGCTTTATGTGTTGTTCCCGCAGTCCAAAAACGTATAGCAGTTCATTCATTCATTCATTCATTGTGAGTAGGTGTGAGAGTGGGCATGTATTTTATCATCTCTGGACTATAGGAAAAAATGACCTAAGGAACTTGTTAAATAATGTAGGTTTTAATACTTAACAATGTTAGTCTCTTCTTTAACGTTGCATTATGCAGAGGGTTCCATTCGGCACCGGAGTAAGGGGACAATTTGACCGGCTTGAGTTGTGACCTGCAGAGTTAAAAGTAAGACAAGCCTCCTACACCTCACCTGACAGTCAGGTATTCAAACTAATATTACCACTTTGTTGGTTGGTATAGCAACTCTACAGTAGACTAAAGACACAAAACAAAGATGAGGCTTCACCTATCTAAAGCGTCTGTTGCTCACATGAGGACCTTCCTGGCCTAAATGCTCCATAACAAAGACGGTCGGAAACTCTAAACCACCGCAGGGTATCCTGGTTGCGACCAACAGCCGCCGCTGATGGTCAGAGTCAATATTCGGATGTGTCTAAGTTTGCTCACCAAGCGTGTGAACGGCTCATTCTCCACATTCCTGCACCCACATCGACAGTGGAGGGGAGGGACAGGAGACAAGGGTCTGTCTTGGCTTCAGTATTTACAAGAAATACATAAACCTGGTTGCCTCCTTGTCAGAGAAACTCACATTCTGAACACGCCTCACTAAACAAACAACTCGATAGATGTGCCATACCTCATCAGTCAGTTCGCAGAATAGAATAGGGCGAGAAGGGAATACCTGAGAACAGGTCGGGATGGACGAGCCAGTCATCTGCCGATGCGAATGTCAGGACTTTTCTCTGCCATCTTTTGCTTAGATTAACTCACTCAGTGAGATAAGCACAAACACAGATGACTGCTGTCACTGTGAGTATATCATCACACCTCTGTGCTACTGTTGAATGCTCCACAAAAGATGATGCACTGCTGGCCAGGTGAGTGTGTACAGTGTGTGAGAGACGGAGTGTGTATCCTCCCTTCTTTGCCCTGTTTTCATGCAGTGGCTCTGCTTGAAAAACAAGTCCTCTCAGATCGTTCTTTCAGCTTCTAAATGTCAGGAAACAGCAAGAATGTTTCATAAACATTCTGTTTAATGGTTTCACCACAACAGCGCGAATGTTAAAAATAACGTGAAATAAAAGATGCTGACAACATGGAGGAGCCACTTTAAGTCACACCACATAAAAGTGGCAGACAGACTGTGCACATGTCAGACTTTTCCAGTTCTGTGACTCATTACGATAAAATCTAACTGATGGCTAAAGTGGAGGGCAGAGAACAACAAAGCTGATTTATAAATGTCGGCAATAAAGATACTGGCTGAATGATAGAGCAAAGTTTATAGGTGGAGACGTGTGACAGACTTTGTAACAGCCATTTTGAAAGTAGAAATGAGCAATGAGTTCCTGAAAACCTCTCATTTAACGCAAAGCAACAACCTAAAAACACAATATTCCTTAACTTAAGGCCTTAGGGTCATATGAGGTGTGCAACTTATTTCGCAATTTTCTTTACACATCACTCACACTACAAGTTCCACTGAGTACTGCAACAGATGAAGCTCTTTTGAAAACCAACATGGCGAAACATATGATTAAATTTGTGTAGCACCTGTTCAGTTTCCGGGTTCTCACCAGGATTTCTTTATCTGCGTAGGGTGACCGCTATGGTCTTGTTACACATGAAGAAGATTGCATGGCATTATGCCAAACATAGAAACAGACACGTAATAGTGGACCAACAAAGACGCTGAGCTGTTCTTAAGATTCACACTTAAAAACAAATCAACAATGAAAGACCGAGTAGGGGTCCAAATCACAGCAAAGGGTATCTTAACATTAGTGTACACATTTGCAATGGTGTGGTAACAATCCTGTTTATTCTGTTCCATTATTGAGTGCTTTTCTTGTTTTGCTTAAATGTAGCTGTGGTTCACTATCGCGTAATTCAACTTGCTGATGATTTTTCAAACTCAAAGCGAAACCTGGGAATCCCATGAGATACAATCCTAGATACAACATCTGTATTGTTATGTCAGCATTCACTTCATTTCCAGCTGATTCTAAACATTTCAAGAAGTAGAATTTGAAGTGTTTACTGCGGTGATTAAATTCTAGTATATAGCTACAAAGTCACATTTGTTGTCGCTGGTTGGAAGATTCCACTTTGTAATCTCAACATTTACTCAACAGTCAAATGACATGGCATTGCAGTAGTAGGTGTTGCACTTCTGTAAATGCAAATAAATATTCTCAAAAAATAAAACTAATTGAATATGAGTAAATAGCTTGGAGGTATAGAGAGACCTGTTTAACCTGGATGTGTTGGGCGGCTAAAGATCAGAGTTCTTCAGTTGTGGACCGCAACTATGCTGTGCTCCCTGATGGTTCCCAAGCTGGAGTGAAAATGTGCTTGATCCTGGATCTGAATAGTAGACCGCTACCGTTCACACTAAATGCCAGGATCACCTCAACTGCCTTCATTGTATGAGCCAGGTGCTCTGTGCAGAGTCTCTTGGGATAACTGAGCTCCTCCTTGCTTAGGAGAACAATAGGTTACTCTCTAAGAAAGCTAAAACCTGCTGCTTCTTTTTGTTATTCCGATCACGACCCAGTGTTCATGTCCAAGTCAGTATTTGATTAAAAATAATAATAATAAAAAAATTCTCTCTATCAATACACACTCTAACAGCACTTAATAGCTTGAAACTAATGCATGTTTTAACAATTCTAAGGAGCCAGCCATTGTGGAGCCTCACTGCATTAACAAGACACACAGCAGTTGTATTTCATTACACTCAAAAATTCAAATCCAACAAGCCTAAACTTGACATGTGGTGCCTGCGCCTGATTTCATACATTCATTAGATGTAGCTTATCGACTTTGATCTTCCACATTCATACATTTTTCATGTTTCATACTGTCTAATGAGAACAACAAGCCTTTTGTATGATCAAGTTCGACTACTTTCATAAGCTGGATGTGCAAATGTATCCTTTGCTAGAAAGTTAGTGAGAATATTTGCTGGTTAAAATTACATTTTTGAAAAGTTTCACATATGCAGAAAGTAAATTATTTCAAGCGTTATCTCGCTCAGGTGTGCTCTGTTTGCACTACCTTGACATTAGCATTGTAAAAAAAAAAAATCTGAGGTGCACTTGAACGCACCTTCCACAAGTTCATCTTCTATATTCTGTAGCACATCATGTTGTCAACGTAAAAAAAAACAAAGCTGTTCCTCTAGGTAAACTTGACCTAAATTACGGCTACATGCTTGCAGAAAATGTACAAATAGACTTGCACTCACAGTTTAACAGACAGGCGTAATAAACGCGTCACGCGGTAATAATAGTGAAATAGAATATACACCTGGACGGGGTTCGTCCCAACTGGAAATCTGAGTTTAAGACAGTAAGACGATTGAATCTTAACGAGAAGATACGTAACATCTATTGTTCCACTTCGTACAAAGTCCGTCTTTATTCCGTACCTCTCGGCAGTCCTCGTCTCTCTTCGGCACCAGTGGCTCCCGATCCTCCGTCACATTCCACGGATCGAGTTGGTGTCCGCCGCCGCCGCCGCCGGCCGGCAAGTCTACGCTCCAGGCCCGGGCTGAGCTGCGATACACGGGGCGGTGGGAGTCTTCCAGTGCCACTGAGACGCTGCACACCGCGGTGAATGAGGAAGAAGTTGGGCGACTTGAGCTCCAGAGGGCTTTCCCACAGACATGACTCCTCCCAGAGCGGTTGACGAGCTCGCGCTCGTCTCCATTGGAGGCTCACTTCTTGTGGCTTCTTTCAAAAGGTCCTTGGTGTTCTCGACTTTTCCAGGAACATTTGTAAAACATAGCCTTCTGAACTACTTTTTAAGACTGTGATCCTTGTAATGTCGTCCAAGAGACTTATCAGATTTATCATGGTGTTTGCAGGGATAGTGATATGGAGGACATTTCTGAAGGGCTGCGCATTATAGTGTTTACTGTATGTTTTGGAATGTATGTGAGAAGTTAGTGCGTTTTTTGTTGGGGTTTGTCTGGATTTCTTTTCTCTGGTTTTCTGTAAGTGTGTAAAAATACTCGTGTGTGAGCGTTATGGTGTATATTTTGGATGTATCCGTTGAAATGTTTGTGGTTTTTAACTGGATGTGATGCAGTGTTTAAGTATGATTTTATGTGAGCCATGCTTTTGACATGGGTGGTGAGGAGAATGTTGTTTGGTGTGTGGTTGTACTGCAGAGTTTTAGTGTAAGTGTGTTAATGTGTGTTTCGTATTTCTGTAAATCAGTGTTTCAATAAATTGTGTTGTGAGTCAGAGCTGCATTTTGCATGGTTATGTAGAAACATGTGTGTGTCCAGGTACATAGTTTTTATGATCACAAAAAAGTGGCAATGTGTAGGGTTGTTGGAGTATAGGAGAGGTTTGTTTAGTTATTGTGTTTCAAAACCATTACATTTATTATAGGTTATAACAACATACATTTTTGGGATATTTTAGGTTTGAGAGACACATTAGCTCCAAGTATTTTCCGGTGAAAAAACCAGACAAATGCCATGAAAGGAATTAACCCTTGGGCTCAAAATCTAATTCTTACTTTAATTTGTTTACACCAAAGTTGTTCCTTTGAGATGTTGGGCTGATAAATGATACTGGAATAAACAGCATTTATGTGCTAAAAATTATAAATGATTTCCTTTTTCATGTTCCATATGAGCCTGTGCGTGAAAGAAATCACGTTGACTGTTGCCTAGTACAAAATATTTATTGAAAATGCGTCATCACAATAACGTCCTCACAGTCCTGGGGCTAAATGTTTTCATTTCCTCTTAAACTGAAAGTTTCTTCAACCGAACCATCCCCAGTGATGAATATCAGTACTTTCATTATGCATCACAAATCTGTCTCTTTGCTCTTGTTCAGTTTCGTGCTTCCAATGTTGCATTCTTGTTACCCCAAAAATCAAAGGAAAATTACAGTGAGAGTTTTTTGAAGTGAAATAGAGAAGTAACTGTGTATGTTAACTTTAACTTTAACACCAGTAAAGACTACATGTAAAATTTCCATCAGTTCCATGTTTCCATCTCCATGTCCACCTCTGTTAATCCAGTCAAGCCTGGAAGTCAGAACAGAGCCTCACAAAAGCTTTGATATGAACAAAGTTGCCCCTTCAAATTCCTCCATCAAATGAAGACCAGGATTCTAGGTTCATGGAGTCAAACTAGACACCAAACTGTCTATCCCTTGAGGCAAGAACTTGTTCCCCAGAAGGCAAGCTTATGTGCTTCTACATGTCCACAGTGATTCACACTATAACTGAATGATTCTATTGTATATAGCTAAGGCTGTGAATCCGATGAATGACTATTTTACTCATTTGACCAAGTTTGTGTGACGTTTGGTTGCTAGTATAGATGGCCCTCGACATAATTTCCCAACATCCATAATGAGTGACCTGGAATTGGCACTTCAGATACCATAATGTACTGCAACAGCTGAATCTCTTATAAGAGTAGTCAAATATGTATTTTTGATTTTGTCAGTTTCAATACCTCCAGAAGGATATTCCACTGACTGACTGAAACATATGTATGCCAGTACAATGGATGATCTTAAAAAAAAAAAAGAAAACTCCATAGCCGCAGTTTTTCATTTCCTCTTGTTGTTACTGGGAATAGAATGCAGACTCAGGGTTGCAGGAGCAATTCTGAGTCCACACACATGTTTATGTTGCTATTCAAGTTTTTATTTCTCTCAATGACTCCCTTCACCTCAATGGACGGTGGTTAAAGAGAGTGCTGTGGAGTGTGTGCAGTACTCGGCCTGTCCTTTGCTCAGGAACACACCTTGTTTCATTGCTCTGTTGGAGCAACACATACAAACAGCCACGATGGGTGTGCCTGCTGTTTGAATAACTGTTCCTGACGCTCACATGCACGCACACACTGAGGTGTTTATCAAGAGCGCTGTCTCACTTGTGTTATAACACTGGAATAGCGCGCTTGTTACTACACCCAAAAGGCAATGACAAGACTCTAATAGAATCTGACTCTGATAAGCTGCCGCAGGTATACTGGACACTACAGAGGAGGGCGCGGCCGCTCGGAGGAATGTGCTCACGGCTTCTCAGCACACCCAATCTTCTCCACCCTGTCGTTGCTCTCTCTCTCTCCTCCTCTTCCTCCTCCTTCTTCTCCTCCTCCTCCATCCTCTTTTTCCATTCTCCTCCCCCACCTGCGTCACCTGCAGAACAGGTTTTCGAGTCCAGACAGGATTCCAGGTTGATGCTGAACCCTGGCTTCAGCAAACGATGACTCTCATCACCTGTGGCTATTAAATTCAATGTAACTTCATCAACAGGAACTCATGACACCAGGAACTCACTAGTCACTCGTGATTCATGAAGGATTTTGCAATCAAACTTTTTTTGTTTTTGCAAATCTTATCTCTGAAAGCTGGCCATGTTTTCATTAGGTTCCTATGGACTCATTTACAGTCCACATTAACCTATTAGATGCATTATGGTTCTTAGTTCCATCGACATACTGTAGCTGTGCAAGTAAACATTTGCTTTTGAAAAACAAGCGTTTCAGTGCTTAATATGTCTGGTTGTTGCATGGTCAGCTGTCAGAACAGGCATTCTAACCATGGACTGAAGTTCTGCCATGATATCCTAGCAATATCCAATATCCCAAAGGTGTCCACTCACTGATGTCCTTTTCCTGTCCATTAGTGTGAGTTTTTGCTTCACCTTCCTTCCAAAAATCCCAAATCCTCAGGCACCTATTAATACACATTCACTGTTTACAAACTCAGAAGACGTCTATAGTAATAACGTTTTGGAGAGCAACGTGTTGCAGTGCTTTATGAGACGTGTGGTGTGAGTCACTTAAAATAGTCACTCTAAAACGTGAGTATAAAGGTGTAACAATCCTGCAGTCGTACTTCAGAGTGATAAATGACAATGAAGCAGACAATCAGTTAAATGACTAAGGTGAGCTGAGCTAAAAGCTAAACTAAGTCAATACAATTTTTAAAAAATGTATAGGTTCAAGCTGTGTCCTGTAAGTGGTCGTCTCTTTCTGGAATTGGGATCTGGTTTTGCACAAACCAGAGTCATGGAGTCGACCAGCTGCTCCCCTGCTTAAGTGAAGTGTGGTAAAGACAAAACAAGTCAGTCCCAAGGTCCCACAGACGAATACAATAGTTGTCAACTCTTAGTTATTCTTCATCTCGCTCTGGCGGAGTAGTAGCCTGGCTGTTCATATGTTGAATGTCTAAACAACTTTAAAGCGGTATTCAAACCTCCACAAAAGCAAATGTGTTGCTCCAGGATAGATTACAAGCTGTTATGTGATGTTGCAGAAATTCTGTGTCGAGGCTCTGCTGGATAACTGAGCTCCTCACCCTATAATCCCTTTTATTTTTTGTTGCTGAGTAAATACCAATTTAAACCGCCAAACCTGTGTGTCATGTGCCAAGGCTTCATACAAAACGCACTGTCAACCAAGTTAGAAAAGTAATTAACACAACACCTTATGAAGGTGAAATATATATATGTATATATATTATTCTGAAGTGTTTTGCAACTGGAGAGTGTCTTTCTCCCTGCAGGAGGCCTGAATCAAATGAGCAGCACAAACTTTCCCAGCATGCCTTTCTCACGCTGTAATGCCACACCTGAGTGTAAACTGACTCCTCAAGGCTTTGAGGTCATCCTAACGTCCCTCCGTCCACTTCACAACTCTACAGGTGGCTCATGTGCGGAAGTGGAAATGTTATTTACTCATCAGCTGGTGTAATGTGTGGACGTATTTCATGTCAACTAATTGACTGTCTACCTTGACGTCAAATATTTTTTTATAACCCTGACAAACCTGTTTGCATGTGTTGATCTTATCGAAAGACTGAAATGCATCGCTATCAGTATTTAGTGCTGGGTGAGGCATCCAGGATGAGCCATAAACAGCAGGCTGAATACTGAACATGCAACAGGAATGTCCCTGTGTGAACATTTACACCAAGAGAAAACTATTATAGGAACTTCGCAACAACATGCCTTCATCAGGTGGAACAGCTTTCATGTAATCACAATGCCATGCATGAAGGTAATGGTTATTCATCGTGTGTGTGTGTCTATGTCGGTCATTGTGCGGCTTGACAGACGACATACGGGCACTAAATAATCATAACATTATCTGTTATGATGTAACTGTTAATGATAAAGACAAACACATGACTGCAACCGTTAAACCATGTTCATATGTAAACCTCTATGTAAATATCGCTCATCTTTCATCTACTTTCATATCTACTTTCCTGCTCTGACATTGCATAAGAGCTGCAATCATGGCAAAGGGTACGTCCATGTTGTTGTTTCAGATGGAGGTTAGCTGTGCTATAATAAAGAAATGGAGTCGGTAACCCATTTATGAAGCCTAAATTAATGCACTGAAGGGGAGGATTTATTACATATTGGCACACAAGCGTCTGCAAAACCTGACTCCGACGTTCGGTTTAAAAACTGACTGTTGGCGCCGCCTTGCGGCTTTGTCGGACATTTTTACCCACATTATAAGCAGGGAATGAAATAAAATATTATTTTCCAACGTTAAAAACCGAATTTTTCTGTCTCTTGTTTGGTCATTTCCCTTGAACAGCCAAACGGCAATCGCTGCTGCTGAATACTACAGTTGTACTATGTCTTTTCATCTATTATTTCGCCAGACTTTACGATAAAGAATTTTATTTTATTAAATGTTATCATATTGTATTGTATTTTATTATATATGCGTACAAGTTATTCAGATTTTTTGGTAATGCATATAAAACCCCTATACATCCAATATAAATATAGTTCTCGTCAAAAAGTCTGATTCGAATCATCCCTCCTATTTACCAGAACTTCTATTTAATGAGATACCTGTGGCATTTGATGAAGTTGCCAGCTTCTATTTCGTTTTCCACCACATTTTCCGTGGTAGTTGCTCGACTGACACAGACATCAAAACTCGCTTCTTCGCTAATAAGCCGGAAGTTTGACCGATTACCAATCAGGTGACAGCTCGCGGTTCCAGGCATGCGCAGTTTGACTTCTGCCAGGCAGCAACAAAAACACAGTGCTAGGACGCGGAGCTGGAGCAGTCTCCCTCGCTGTCAGCGGCATCTTCGTTGTTTTCGCCGGGTGCCGATGGCAGAGAGGATGGTCCAGCCGGAGAGTAGCCGTTGTCTCGAATGACAACAATGCCCCGTACCCTCGGAGGTTCCCGAATGTGCGACTGATGACCAAGTGAGGCGAAAGTGTAAGTACAAAAACGACTGTCGCCCTGATACAAGGGAGGTAGTTAACACTGCGCTAACCTCAAACACTCAATGTTAGCATTGGCAACGGCGGGAGAGGGGAACACTTAGTCGCTTAACAACACATTTCAGTTGATAACGCACTCTTTCCAGTAAATAGGGTGTGTTGGTGAGCCGAACAAAGGAGCTCCAATGCTGGGGCCGCATGGACAGAAGCATGCAGATAGAAGTGTTGGTTTAGTGCTCCATTTCTTGCTGACACACTTAAACGCGCCTTAAGGTTTATCTTGGACATTAGGCAATACAGGGCTAATATCTGTCAAAGCGGGAGTACTATTGAACAAGATATACTTCTGTTTGTCTGCATCTTTAGTTTACTTTATTGAAATTCAACTGTCTTGGGAATAGCCGAGAGCATTGATGGGGGTGTGACAACACAGTGGACTTACAAAGATTTAGGTAAAGACCACTCACTAGCCAGAGATTGAATGCGAACAGTTCTATGATGTCAGATAAAGTAAGCATATATCCTGTTGTAATGAGTTTCAATGTAGAAAAATGTTGTTATGGTAGTTACCGCACTGTTACATAACATCTAAAACTTTGTTTCACTGTTGTACATTATTAATGAAGGATTCATGTTGTCTGGTATTTTCACCTGTGGTCCAGTTAAGTTACAAGCTGGTATAGTCTAGTATAGTCTTATAGCTAGAGCATCAGAAGCATTCAGGCCTGATCCCGTGTCTCCACTGATCATCGCAGGCCTGATACGGTGTTGTTCATGATTCTCTTAATTTTGTTCCTGGTCCTACTCCTTATCTCCTCCACATACTCCTGTCACCATCACAGGAGCTGCCTTTCTACCAACTTGTTCAGCTTGCTAGTCTCTGCAGCCTCCCTGCCCCTTCCCCATGCAGGTTACTACATAAGAGTCGTACGCCTGCTGAAGTCTGGTTTTCTATGTTAAACAGTCAGTCGGTGCTGCCGACATGTCAGTTGGTAGCATGTCCAGCAGGAAGGGAATGATATTGATTTAATTGGGAGGATTTATCCACATGTCAGCACTCACCAGAAAAATGGAGGTCTAGCAGTCCATGATGAAACTGTGATCGCATTCACCTCATCCCTTATTGCTTATTGATGAGTGTTTATTGGGTGTGAAAGCACAAGGGGTGATTTGGCATTCACCGAGGAAGGATTTGGAGAAAGTTGACCCAGTGTGAGAAATCCTATAAGGTTAAAGCCTGCTGAAGGAGTTGTTTACATTGCATCAATCAGGGTTAACAGGAAACACTACTCGGTAACAGCCTTGCCTCTGAATGCGTGTCGGCTTAAAGAGCATTAGCAGAGCAGAACTACATTGTCATAGCCAATGCAAAATTTCCTATACCTAGAATCCAAAACGTCCCTTATGCTCATCCTTACAGAAAAAAAAGGCGTGAAGTGAAGTGGAAATAATGCTGTACATAATAGAGCGCCGCAGACAGACTGACCTATTAACTAATGTTACCCCCATCAACAACAGGGACAAAAATGTGGGTTTCATTATGTGGCAGGTGCAGGAATTATTGAGTACCTCATAATATTCCCAAGTGTTGGCAATCTCTTTGTCCCTGTCTGTCATGGTGTATTTTCCCTGTCTATCACTGGATTGAAATTGGGGGTCAGAGGAGAGGAGACAGCCAGTTACTCAAGTGCTCTAAACCCGACAAGCCAGCAGCCAACTGTAGCTGCACTAAAAGGGGCCCTTTGTAAAGCCTAGACAGATGGCCATAGAATGAAGACTGTAATGACACCCTTAACAGACATTGGTCTGTGTGTGTGTGTGTGTGTGTGTGGTGGTTTTGTTGGTGAGACTGAGTGGATGGAAAGATGTGGAAATGAAGGATTTTGTCAATATGTGACCAGATTCTCTTTCTGAGGCAGGGACAATTTGCACTCAACCTCAGTTTTTTTTGTCATAAAGCAACAAAAGTATATGTATAGATCCTATATTAACCGATATCAATGTAAACCCAGCATTCTGTTGTCAATATCCCTCCGAGTTTTACCTAGCAGAGCAACATCAGCAATAAAGGTCACCTGTTCAAATCCTACTTCCCTGACATATTGGTAATCTGCTTCCGTTTCTCACCAAATTAAAATGTCAGAGCCCCTGTTAAGATGTGACCCTAGAGACAAATGGGTTTTTTGTTGTTTTCTGCTATCTGTAACAATGTATGTCTGGTTGTGTGTGCGAAGTTGTGCCTGACATTGTGGGATTTTGTTCACAAATTGCTATTATTATTCATGTGTTGTGTGTGACACTTACTGATTTCTTGAATTAATGATACTTGAATTGTTTTGTGCAAAAAGGTTGGACCCAAGCCTAAAACTATCTTCTTGCTACACTTACATCTGTATTACACAGTTTGTAATACTCTATGTTTTGATTACTTATATCCCCAAAAAGTACTTGTTTTTGGGGATAACCACTGTATATTTTAGAGTAAGTAAAAATATTCAATGTTGTTCCTTTATGGTATTTCTTTGTCATAAATGTTCAAAAGTCAACACAGCTGCCTCAATTGGCCATATTTGTCATTTGTTTGAGATCCTTGAGGCGATACTAAACTGGTTTGGACTATTATTGCCGTCACACACTCTGACTTACTTGTAGTCCAAGTAGCAGACAGCCACTGTTTTTTAGTGTAGTACATGCAAATTATTCATGCAACACTTGACCAACTGAGGCTTTATTGACTCTCCCTGTCATGACCTGACATACCGAATCAATGTCTTGCATATAATTTCCCCCATGTTTGCCCTTTTTCACACCGGCTCTTTGTTTTTCCTGTTTGTTTTCAGTCTATTTCCATTTATTTTCTCATTCTATTCACATGGTTCATTTGCATGCTTTCCTAGTCACGTTTTGTCTTTGTTCTAGTTCAGGAAACTATTTTCAAGCAATTTTACATGAAAAATTAGATTGGTAAATAAAATGGAAAAAATACTGGGGGATGTCCTGATATTGAACAGTAACAGATCACTAAATGTTTCTCTGCAATCATTTCAAGTTGTGTTTGGATCTTGTAAGAAAGCAAGTGTTGGAAATGTCTTTTTATGTCTGTAAGTCATATCTGAATCATTGCGTCTATGTCTAGATTTATCACAAACCAGTTTCGCATACCAAGCTCTCCTCTCTTCCATCTCTTTCAGAAGAAAGGAAAACACATCATGTTGCTGTAACTCAAGGGCTGTGTGGCTAGAAGTGGCGCGGGGCGGCGCAGGAAGGAATTCGCCACAGATCATTTTGGTTGACTTTTTGAAAGCTCGCCAACATGGGCAACACAGCCACCAAGTTCAGAAAGGCTCTAGTGAGTGGAGATGAGGTCCTGGCCTGGCAGCTGTACGAGGGCAACCCCCAGTTCAGAGATGGTTTCGATCCCAATGTGTCCTATGGAGAGCAATACCAGCACAACACAGCACTCCACTATGTATGCCGCCACGCTATGACTCGTCTACTCAGGTAATGCATATCTTTAAGCTTTCCATTCATGTGTTCAATGCTGATTACTGTTGTTGCTGTGGAAATGTTGTCCACTTGACTTGCGCGGGCAAAGGGGTCAATTCAGTCCAATGAGTAGGCAATCAGCTATACATGAGCTTGTATGGATTGAAATTCCCCTTTTTGCTGGGCAAGTGAGGACACGGGCTCGGGAGATGTTCAAAAGAGGTCAATCAAATACAATGTTATAAATCCAGTCATAAACTTGACTCAGCAAATGCGCTGGTCATTCGGTAACAATAAAACTCAAAGTGAGATCCATTTTTTGATCTTAGGAGAGGCAAAACTGAAATCTGCTCCGTGGACAGGATCATGTTGAAAACACAGATTTGCAGCATTTAAACTGCGTGTAGCACAGTGATATGCATTTATAGACAAAAACATAAAAGTTATATTATTTAATTTCACTCCATAAACAACCTCTTGTTATGCTTGTTGTGAAAAAACCAACTTGATAGTAGAGCTGGATGTATATAGCACCTCTTCTCACACATTAGATAAAACTGAAATGATATGAAAGAGCGTGCAAAGAATAGAATACATTGTATATGTGCCTGTAGAGGCACGCATGTAGATGTGAGAGCAGTTGAATAAATACATTTACTGTCTTTCTATATTGGATACTGAGGTGTCGCTTTTCTGTGGATGAATGTCATTACCCTTTTATTGACATGGTCCACTGGGCCCAGGCGAGGGGGGTCGTTGGCTAGCAGCAAGTAGTGGGGTCTTTTGTTAATGGGGCCCAGTTTGGTTATACATTCACAAATTGTAAGAAGCTCGGCCACTATGGGAATGCTCAAGGGCATTAAGGTAATGGTGGGAATTGATCGGCCACTTGTTTAAAACATGCTTCGAGCTACAACGTGACGAGTGTTTTTTGATTTTCAAATGCACTATTGGCGTCATTAAAACAGTTGAGTGTATGTAAACATACTTGTGTATGATTAGCATTTTAACCTACCAGCATGGGATCATTAGCGTGAGTGCACTTGGGGATCATCTCCTGTAGCTGGCGGCGCAGTGTGACACATTCAAACATTTTGTGTTGGAATCATTATTTCTCATACAGTAACATTCTTAGGATGGATTGGAAAGTGGGAAGCCGAGCAGTGTCTCAGGGAGTGGATGCGAATCGGCCATTTAAAAGTCAAAGACATTTTAAAATGTATTCTTCTGTGCATACCATGAAGTAATTCAATTCATACGATGATGTGAATTTTTGATCTGACTGCCAAGACCCTGCCTTTGGCTGTCGCCCAATTCCCTTTGGCAATTGCCAATTCTGGTATGTCCGCCTGGGAGGAGGCCATTTAGGACCTTAACATTTGAGAAAATTTGAAAAACTCAATAAAATTCTGAATAAAATAAACATAATAAAACCATTTCTAAATGTCATAAAATACAAATAATAATTTTTATTCCCCAAAGAAGATATAAGTGAGGTGCAAATGAAAATATCGCCATAAAATGTTCCAATTAAATTTCAAAACAGCTACAGGTACTTTCATGAACAGTTTTTACTGTTGGGGGTGGCATCACTTTCTTTATCATTTTTTTTCCTTTTGGATGGATGAACAAAGCTTTGAGGGCAGCCAAAAATAATGCAGACTTGAAGAGAAGCTTCATGTATTGATGGAACCGTAAAATCCAGAAGGACTCTGTTACATTCGGCTGGATAGGTTTCTCATCCAAAGGAGCACAGAAATGTGGTGTCGGCTGCTAAAACTACCATTGATCATTGACGAGATGGGAGTTGGACTCCTGAAATGTGGTCCTGAATGAAAGAAATGTATTTTGCCACTTTATCTATGAATGTTTTGCTGAAAGGAAAATGCGTCCTCACGAGTCCAGGAAGCAGTGGGTTATTTAAAGATGGGCTATGAGATATCTGTCTCTGTGTTTGACCTTAAACAACTAAGCCTGTTTCACTCTGTTTGCTTTGCTTCTTGCAAGTCACACGCACACTCATGCATGTTCTTGGCTGTTTTCAAATCTCCTTGAGTATTTGCATTTGTACGTTGATGTACTCACAAAGGCAAAGTCGACCAACGACAGTATTATCTTTACGCCTGCTTTGTCTTAAGTCTAAGGAACACAAAAACGATCACTCCGTCCTGCCCTTGGCTAAGCAGTGATTTAAACTGACACGAAGATGGTCACAGATGAGTAACCACCATACGCATGAAAACATGAGACATAAGATCACACCAGTTATTTAACGTAGAAGTGCTCAAGTGGCCTCAGTGACTCGAAGAAGTGTGTAACTTGACCTCAAACAGAAAGGGGTCAATTTAGGAGAAACTGGCACAGCAAGAGTGTCCGTTTAACCCCTGCAGGGATAATCAGGCCTTAACATAGAAGCTGATTCAGTGACTTAACAGTCTTTCTCATGCGTTCATCTCCGCCCTCTGCTCTCCTCGCTTGTCTTGCTCCTGTTTCCATGATCACTGGAGGTGGGAAGGGACAGCTAATTATCTGTGCATCTATGTGCGTGCACATGTGCTTGTGAGATTTTAACAACGAAATGTGACTCCACGCACAATTGTGTGTGGACGCAGCACAGTGAACCAGTTGGTGAGCTATTTGTGTCGCTTCCTACTAACCTATAATGGTCTAGAGAGGCGTGCTGATGGCAGCGCTCTGCTTCTGATAAGCATCGGAGGAAATGCTGCTTTGTTCCAGAAGCTCAAATGGACAGAGCAGAGCGGAAAGACAGCGAGATTGTTGAGTCAAAATAAACAAAGAAGTTTAGATTCTTTTTCCCGTTTGTGTGCTTGTAATGTTTTATACAGTATTTACTTATAGCTCTGCTTCTGTGTTGTTGTCTTATCGCTGTACTGTTGAAGAAAGATACTCTAAATGCGCGAGTTCACACAGAGTTTAGCTTTAAAAAAAACTGTATTTGTTTAAAATACAAGTTTTAAAGTATGCAGAGATTGTTCACAGGAGTTTCAATGAGGAAAACTCGCACAGATCTTTTTTCCCCGATTATGACTGTCACCTGTGGCTTGTAAAGAAGGTTAATTTCACTCAACCCATCTTCATTGACAGCACTTTGCGTACAAATGCATGAGTCTAGAATGCCGCTGGATACAAAGGACTCTCCTGTAATTCCAACTGCAAACACCTCATAATTTTTCCTTGCGCAGCGTCAGTCATATATTTGAGGAGATGTGTGTCTGTTGGGTGTGTGTGTATCCGTGATTACTCATGATTAGTGACACAGCGGCATGAGTAGTCAATATTTATGTCTTTCTCTCTCTTTGTATCATTTAACATGGCATTTATTTTATCATCAACATTTCACTCTCCCTTGTGTTGACAGGTCCTTCTTGTTCAGTAAAGAAGGGAATCCAAACAAGCGAAATGTCCACAATGAGACGTGTCTTCATGTGCTGTGCCAAGGACCTCAGATCCTTTTGCTGCCGGAGGGGGCGCTCTCACCACGACTGGCCCATCCATACAGGGATGAGCAGCGGCGTGCAGACTGTCTGCAGGTAAAGAAGTCCGATTTTGTCA
This sequence comes from Synchiropus splendidus, assembly GCF_027744825.2. NCBI lineage: Eukaryota > Metazoa > Chordata > Actinopteri > Syngnathiformes > Callionymidae > Synchiropus > Synchiropus splendidus. The sequence goes on from NC_071337.1 coordinate 14,203,605, forward strand.
AATGTATCTGTGATCCTGACCCCCCCCTCCCCGCACACTTTTGTTATGTACATAACTGTTTTGATGGGAAACGTTGATACGTATTTGGAACCAACACTGTGTACTATATTTAAGCAATTATAAATATATGTTGTTTTCAAGTAAGGGAACCCCATGATTGGCATGTTTTTACATCATGTGTATATACTTCAAAGGTCTAGCTCTCTCGGTTTAATAGGATTGAGCATGAGATGGGCAGCAAAACAGTGTCATCTGATCCTAGACAGTTGTTTCGTGGTCCAAACTGAGTGTTGGTCACAAGCCTGTTGAAAATTGTTTAAAAGGTCTCCATGCGTGTTATCTTCTCCTGTTTAGCATCTTCTCGCTCTTCAGCAAGTCACAATTGCATGCTTTGAATTTTGATTATGAGGTTTCTGATGAGCAAGAGCTCAGGACCCATGCTGTTTTAAAGCCTTGTTCAATACAAATTTGGACCGATGGCTTTCTTTTTTTAATCAGCTAGTGTCTGCTTCACTGGTTGCCTTTAAGATGTCTTTGCTACACAATAAGGAAATACGTAGAAGTTTGTACAGTGTTACAGTGTATTGCTCTTTGTTATATTGGCTTCAGAATGAGAGCAAGGTTCACTGCTCAGTGCTGTTGTGGAAGAGTCGAAGAGTCGGTGAATCTAAAGTGAAACTCAGAAACTTGATTGGATGACCATGAGAATAGTTTTCTTCAGGCTGGTGCTGACACCGTATCACGTTCAGTTCTTTTTTGACCCCTTATTGTGTTTGTCTTCCTGTGTCACTTTTAACTTTTCACAAAAGGCCCCTATATATATATATATATATATAAAAAACCCAAAGAGCCCAATTTGCTGTGTCCTCGTAGACATTTTAAGTACTGTAAGGTGGAAGTAAATCATCATGTGACTGTGCGGGTTTCCCTCTTAGATGATTCTGAGCTGGTCGGGAGCCAGACTGGAGGGAGGCCAGTATGAGAAGGCAAATGTGAACTCTACTGACAACCACCACAGCACTTGTCTGCATTACGCTGCTGCTGCTGGCATGAAGAGCTGTGTGGAGGTGAGAGAGTGGTTCCTGGAACATTTTCAAATCATACTTGAACCATCTGCATCTGCTTTCGTTCGATCCGCCTTCCATCCAGGTTGCATTTCTTATGTTGACTCCATGAACTTTTCTGACTCTGTTTGACTTTACCGCTCTTTACGGCTCTTTTTTATAGCACATGTTCTCATTCTCTATGTTTCCATATTTTCTTTGTACTCTTGTTCCTAATTTATCCTTCTTCTCCTTTTATTCTCTTTCTTTCTCTCACTGTCTTGGTCTTCCTTCCCTCTTATCTTTTTTTCCTCATTCTCCATTTAATTCCCTTTGTTCTTTCTCCCTTCCCAGCTTCTAATCCAGAGCGAGGCAGATCTTTTTGTAGAGGACGAGGACAAGCTGACGCCATGTGACCACGCTGAGCGGCATCACCACACTGAGCTGGCCCTCAGCCTTGAGTCGCAGATGGTTTTCTCTTCGTCCACAACACAGCATTCAAACGTGGACGTTCATGGAGAAACCAGTCTTATGCAGTTCAAAGAGGTAAGATCAATAGGTTACTCAGGGACGAAGTTAGTTGGACCAGATTTTAAGATCACTAAATATAGATTGTTCAGAGTTTCCTGCCTTCCTTAAATAGCCTGTTATGATCAGAGAAATATACTTTTGTTAAACCAGTTCAAAATAATTTGAATGAGTCCACTGCAGCAACATATTTGTGTGTCAGAAATGACAGAGGTATATCAATTTGAAAGAGACATTATGGTAGAATGCTTTTTTTTATTTTCTCCACATTGTGGGCCAAAAAAAAGTTCAACCAGAAGGTACCTGTTTTCTCCAAGACCATGATGACAGAGCATTTAATTGGTGTCTTATGCTTCTGGGTTGGAGACAGACTGGGGAGCTCTGGGTTCCACCTAATAGGCACAGCAGCTGAAGATCTGGTGTCATGTTGTGGGGGCCACTTTTTTGGAGGCTGTCGAGTTGATAAAACAAGAACAGTTAAGACCGGTTTCTCCAGTCTCAGATTACACTTACACACCTGGTTGAATGACCTGAAGAGAAGAACTGGTCATTTGACTTAACAGTTAGCTGTGACAGGTTGGCTGCACAGTAGGAAAGGGAACAGTTTATTTACAGATACTTCACCTCAAGTAATGTCCTTTGGAACCAACTCATTGCACATGACTCAATTGAATTAGTTATTTTTTTTAGATCATTGTTCCTCCCCGTCACTCACACGTTCCAGTGTTTGATGTGTGTTTATTCTTACAAACAGTTCTTGTTGATCTGATTTCACAAAGCTCACGAGGGTCTATTTTCGATTTCCTTTTTTCCCCATCTTCTTCTTCAGAATCTTATCAGACACAAAGCAAATCATTCATTATTATAACCGACATGATAAAAACACTTTTTGCCTGCAGGGCCTCATTAGTGACTCAGTTCTGTCTGCTTTTACGTCAGTTTCTCGCTCTCATTTGCACTTTGATCCCATTTCCCGCTCTCTGGTCTAGATTCTCTTCAAATGAATATGACTGAATGCTTATGACTGTGACTCCCCTTGATCTCAGCCTTATGAAGGACTGAAGCTTCAGGACCTGCGCAGGCTGAAGGACATGCTGATTGTGGAGACGGCAGACATGCTGCAAGCACCGCTGTTCACTGCGGAGGCTCTGCTGAGAGCTCACGGTATGCCCTAAAACCACTTCTTCCTGTCAGAGCATCACTATTTCCTGATATTAACTTATGGTCTTGCTTCAGACTGGGACAGGGAGAAACTGCTGGAAGCTTGGATGTCAGATGCTGAGGGCTGCTGCCAGCGATCTGGCGTCACCATGCCCACCCCGCCACCTAGTGGCTACAACGCCTGGGACACCCTGCCCTCACCCCGAACTCCCAGGACCCCTCGCTCACCCTTGACTCTTACCCTCACCTCCCCCACGGACAGCTGCTTGACACCTGGAGAAGAGGGATTAGCTACAGTTAGTCAATGTTTTTCATGATTCTGTCATATTGGGTTGAATTCAATAGTAAACCAACCTAAAAAAAATCATAATAGTCAAACATTTAAAATTTGCAGTATTCATTGTATCGACGTTGCTTTTATTGATAATTGCTGATCCCCTCTGAATCACACGTCTGTGCAGTGTGGAATCTGCATGTGCTCCATCTCTGTCTTCGAGGACCCGGTGGACATGTCCTGTGGCCACGAGTTCTGCCGAGGCTGCTGGGAGGGGTAAGCACTGCTGTTTGCGTTGTTTGGTTTTCCTGAAATTGTGCTAACATACCTGCTGTGGTTCTGCTCACACCCCAGTTTCCTAAATGTGAAAATCCAGGAGGGTGATGCCCACAATATCTTCTGCCCAGCGTATGAGTGCTATCAGCTGGTGCCTGTGCATGTGATTGAGAGCGTCGTTTCCAAAGAGATGGACCAGAGGTATCTGCAATTTGACATCAAGGTAAAGAAACAATTGCAAATCAAATATCCCCTATCTGTTGTTTTGTTAAAATGATGGTGCCATGTCTGGTGTTTTTTTCACTCTGTCAACATTCATTTCCCTCAATTCATTTTCTCTGCGTTTTTACTCGTTGCACTTCATTTCTGATTTGTTTTTTATTTCTGATTAGAACATTTCTGATTATGCTTCACAACTCACTTTAGGTCCCCCTTTTATTTCTGCATTTTACTTGTAAAAGTCTCCCTACATTATATTTGATTTTTCCTTTTCATTTATTTTGCCACATTTGAGCTGTCACTCATTTATCTTGCTTGATATCTGCTGCCTTATTACTCTTTCTCGAACTTTCTTTGTCTTTATCCCCCATCTGTCCTACTGTCTACTTTTTTCAGGGCAATTACTGCAGTTATATTAGTTGAGATAGAGTTTTGCACACAAAAACCATGTTGATTGTTTGCCTTCCCCTACTTTCTCTTCTCCCTCCTCCCTCACTTTTCCAGGCTTTTGTAGAAAACAATCCGGCCATCCGTTGGTGTCCAGCAGCACGCTGTGAGCGGGCAGTGCGACTCACCAGACCGGGACCGGGAGACAACGACCCACATAGCCTCCCACTCCTCCCCTCTCCAGCTGTCGACTGTGGGAGGGGCCACCTCTTCTGCTGGTAACTGCTGATCATGTTATTCCAAGGAACCAGTGTCTGCTCCTGTATCAGCTTGAAGTCTCAAACTTTAAATGAAACCCAAATTTACGGTTGACAAAAATATCTTAGTAGAGGGAAGAAGAGGCAAAGAGATTAATGTAGCTCCCTTTACTGGTTCAAATTTCCCTTCTGATGCATAAGATTCAATATAGTAAGAACATTTACATGTTAAAAAAAGAAAAATGAGAATTATGCTTGACTTATTTGTGTAGTGTAACAGATGCATGATTGATGTGTCACTTCTCCCTGTCATCGTAGCAATGATCCAGGTTCCTCTTTACAAAGAGTTCTTTAGTGGTCATTCGTCTGATCTGTGCAATCAATACATATATTTTTTTTTTATAGCTCTCATTTCAATTGTTGATATTTTAATCTCTGGTAATGTATACGGACTGCGTTTTATCATTAACGGAAAAACTCCAGAACATATTTCAATGAAACTTAACTGGATCATTGTGGGTGATTTTGGTTGTGTTCTGTAGGTTTGTACTGTACAGACATTGTAAAGATTCCCTTATTGTTAGTCAGTGGAACCAAAGACACATCTGGTCACATGACCAGCTTTGGAAAACAGGCAGAAACATTTTTGACTTGAACCCAGCATACAGTAGAATTCCTGCTATAAATGAGCTTACCTACGTTTTGAAGGTTTTCGCGTTCATGTTCTAATCTGCGGGCAGCCTTTTTTTCTCTTGTCTGTTATATATATTACGGACACTTCTTGTTTGATTGAGCTCATTTCAGTCTGGATATTATGGACTGGAATTATGTTGACAAAATCTTTGTATTGAAATAATGTTGGTTTGCAAAATCATGAATGGAAATGAGCAGCTTGGTGGAGATATGAACTGTCACAGTGCCTCTCTGGGGCACCTAATTTGACTACTGAAGTCTCACCTTGAGTGTTATTGCCGTTACAGGGAGTGCCTTGGAGAGGCCCATGAGCCATGTGACTGTCAGATGTGGAGGAACTGGCTCCAGAAGGTGACTGAGATGAAACCCGAGGAGTGTAAGTCTTCCCTCTGTGGAGAGATTTGTTTAAGTAAACCTTCAATCTTGCATCCCTGAAGTGTTAAAGAAAGCACAACAGAACATCATTGTAAGCAAATTTAGAATGTTGTATTTGTTTTGGAAGCAGATGGTAGGGACACAGTATTTGCCAAATGTTTGTCGAACAGGATTGACTTGATATGTCTGTGTTTTCACAGTGGCTGGTGTGAGTGAGGCCTATGAAGATGCTGCTAACTGTCTGTGGCTGCTGACCAACTCCAAACCGTGTGCCAACTGCAAGTCTCCCATTCAAAAGAATGAGGGCTGCAACCACATGCAGTGTGCCAAGGTAAACACCATCATGTGTGTGTGATTGTGTCAACTGGGAATTCGCAGTAAACTGACTCAGTCGCAATGAATGTGTTCCTCAAGTGATGGGAACTGTATTTGAATGGCCTGTGGAAATGGCTTGCTGCGATCTCTGGGATCTTGGTGATTAATACCCACCGCTTGCTCTGCTGTTTTCAGTGTAAGTACGACTTTTGCTGGATCTGTCTGGAGGAGTGGAAGAAGCACAGCTCTTCCACTGGAGGTTACTATCGTTGCACTCGCTACGAGGTGATCCAGCAGCTGGAGGAGCAGTCCAAGGAGATGACTGTGGAGGTAGAGTCGGGGAAAAAGACATCGGTTTCACACGTGGGTCTAAATTGTTGTTTTGTTAAAGGCGGAGAAGAAGCACAAAAGTTTCCAGGAGCTGGACCGCTTCATGCACTACTACACTCGCTTCAAGAATCATGAACACAGTTATAAGGTAAAATACATTTTCTTCCGCTGCCACCATCTGGTAGACAATATTTGATTGCTAAACCACTTGCTTGTCTAGATGTAATGATGTAGTCAGTGATGGTAATAATTCTGTATAGATCCTGGCTAAATTGAAGCTACTGTGCATACTGGCTTGTTTGAAGAGACTTCAAAGTCCTTGACAGTTTCAGAACAAACAACCTAATGATCAACTCTTGAGTGGAAAACAAATCCACGTGAGTCCCTGATCAAATAAACAATAATGTAATTGGTTGAGAGAAAGGTGGTCTTTAATAATTTAGTGCCGATGCACTCATTCTTTAATACCCTGTATGCGTTATTTAAATGGTAATTTGATGCACAGCACGTACCAGCAGACCTGTTAAACACACACACGAGGATCCACCTGCCGCTGCCTCAGGGTCTTTTCTTTGCTGAGTGAGTTTTATCTCTTAATCTTTTCTGTTAGTTGGAGCAGAAACTGTTGAAAACGGCGAAGGAGAAGATGGAGCAGCTGAGCAAAGCTTTTATTTGCCGTGAGTCTTCAAGCACTCGGTCTGTTGTGCCCTCTGCATCCTCTTTCGATGTTTATTTTGCTTGAAACAGGAACATTTTAGGCAAATGGAAAGCGTGTGATATGTGTGCAGGGGTGGATGTCATTAGCAAAGTGAGTTGTGAAGCAGTAGTGAGATTGGGATGAATGGATGTTATGGTATTTACAATTTACATTGCATTACATTGCAACCAAATCTAGGACTGTAACTCGGCGCCTGTCTGTCAGTCATGAGTCTGTGTGTGTGTGTGCGTGTCTCAGGTGAGGGAACTCTTCCAGACACGCGGTTCATCGAGGACGGTGTGAGCGAGCTGCTGAAGACACGGCGTGTGCTAAAGTGCTCTTATCCGTACGGCTTCTTCCTGCAGCAGGGCAGCACTCAGAAGGAGATCTTTGAGCTCATGCAGGTAACCTGACGCTCCCCTCCTTCTCTAAGACACATTTCAATACTGAGCTGGTAACTCGTCTTCTTTGGCGTCTCAGACCGACCTAGAGATGGTGGTGGAGGACCTGGCCCAAAAGGTCAACCGACCGTACCTGAGGACTCCACGCCACAAGATCATGAGCGCGGCCCGTTTGGTGCAGCAGAAGAGACAGGAGTTTCTGGCTTCTGTGGCCCGAGGTGTCGCTCCAAACGACTCCCCTGAACCTCCACGTCGAAAGTATGGACAAACAAACTCACTGAGAGAAGTCAAACAACCGCACTGTTTATTCACAACCATGCTGACATCAGGGGGCTCTTCTTGTTTCAGTTATGCCGGGGGCTCGTGGGACTGGGAGTATCTGGGCTTTGCCTCTCCCGAGGTAAACAATATGTGCAACATGAAAACATACTCAAAAGTAGCAGATCTATATCTGAATTATGACCCACATGTGAGGTCATGTTGTCACTGCTGACTCCTGCTGGTGTGTGTGTGTGTGTGCAGATGGGGAGCCGCCACTCGGTGTTGGGGACTGGTGATCAGAGGGAGCGCCTCTCACAGGTGATTTGTTTGACTCCAGCTGCGCTGCCTTGGAAAAAAAAAAACCTCTGGCGTTGGACTCCAAATGACTGTGATGAATGGTTGCAGGATTATGCTGACATCCAGTACCGACGCAGACACCGGCCACGGCGCAGAGGGGACATGCTGAGTCTGCACAACCTCAGGAGCAGCAGCAACACGCCGGAGAGCAGCAGGCGCAGCAGCAACACAGGTCTGGGCTCCAGTTTAGCAGGAACTTTGTGGCAGCCTCATCTCACAAATGGAAAGGAGCTTTGGTTTTGCATCAAAAAGTATTTTTAATTTTTGCAATGACCAGAGGATAAGTGATTGGCTGGACCTTTTTGGGAACATTTTAATTTGTTTAATATGGCACTCAAGTCATTTTCGGAAATTTAAGAATAGGGGTAATAAATCATGGAAACTATTTGTGTACCTGGCAAAATACAAGGACACACTTTCATCCAATTATTTCTGTTGTTGCAGAAGGTCCGGACAGGATTGATGGACGCAGGAGAGGACTTGGATCTCTGGATGATGACGACCCAAATATCCTGCTGGCCATTCAGCTGTCCCTGCAGGAGTCCCGCAGAGAGCGAGGCCTAGACGGAGGTGTGGAGCGAGGGCTTGAGCCCCGGGTGGATCCGGACAGAGAGCAGGGCAGGCGCACTGCCTCCACTGGAGACCTGGGTGATGTTTCGCTGCACTCTCTCAGCACAGATGTTTCTTCTGGGGCCAGTCGCCTTTCTTTCCCCACTTCACAACGAGACCCGCCACGACCCCCCAACAGGACAGACTCAACCAATCAGCCATCTTTGTCTAACCCCATCCCGCTCCCCCCACCTCCTCCCTCCCTCAGCGCGGAGCTGTTGGAGCTCGGAGACAGCCTTATGAACCTCGGGAGCATAACCACCACTTATGACACAGATGAACAGGAGCAGCGCTGCTCTCGTCATTCATACGGCAACCGGGCTCTTTCCAATCCACTAGAACACGCTCCCGGTGACAGACATGAGACTGGTGCTCGGACCTACGCGCTTGATAACACAGCTGCACGCGTGACTGAGGTGGAACAAACTGCTTCCTGTTCTCATGAACATTCCCAAAAACCAAATTCATACCACTTGGATCAGGGTCCCGTATACAACAGAACAGCAGACCCTGACATCTCTTATCCCTGTAGCTCTCACCCGACACTTCTGTCCTCTGGCGCTATAGAACATTCCACACAGCAAGAGCTTCAGCCTCCGACCCAGTTGTGCCTCCCTCCTTTTGACCTGGAGCCTGAACTTCAGTTCTCACCGGTGATTCCCCGTGGGGGGCCTTTTACCCCAAATGACCCCGAGAGCCTGGAGCTTCTGGATCCGACCACCAGTGCCCAGCTGCTGGACAACATCATGGCCTGGTTTAACCACAACATAAACCCCCAGAACAATCCCCAGAGCCTGGCTCTCATACCCTCCCCTTCCACCACAGAGTCTGACTCCTCCCCCGACAAACTCACAGAGAACGAGTCTGAGAGCCAGAACTCCACAGATGCAGCTGTCTGGCAGCCCCTGGAAGGTCAGTCAGAGGCCTGTGCAGGATCTGATGATCCACTTCCTGGTTTTGAGGGCGCAGAGACCCAGTTCCAACTGGACACTCCTGAGCTGGAGAATCAAGAGGGTGATGAGGAAGTAGCCGCCAAATGTGTGTCTGACCTGGATGACGCAGACACACACCTCCCAACCAGAGACAGCCCCGCGCACACTGCCAACCCCACAGACCTGGACCTGCAGCTGGAGCAGGACCAGTCACCCGAGGAGGACTGGGAGGAGCAGGTCCACTTGGTGTGAGAGAGGGAGAGGAGCGCGCTGTTGATGCCGTGCTGGTCTTTGTATTATAATGTATGTAGAGAGAGGCGGACCACCTCAAGATGTCATGAGCTGTTTCATTCTTTTATTTACACATGTGGGACCCCACAGTGGAGGACAAGGCTTTAGGTCCATTGAAGGAAGTTGTGCAGACGTCAGGTATAAAACACACATTTATCAACTTCAAATTGGATAATTATAATAGACTCAGGCTGGTAGATGGTGTGTCACACTCACACGACAATGACTTGAACTCGCATACACAGGGTCAAAGGTCAAGTGAACCGTTGCTTTTGAAGGCTTGACGCATCATTGCTTACAGTGAAGCCATAATCAGAGAGGTGTTTCAATCACATCATCGACTGAGATGTGATTTTAGGAAATAGTTTTCAACTGTGTTGGCCATATTTTATCTTCAATGGGCCTAAATCGCCATCTTTGGGGAGCTGCTTATCGTTTTTGCACAAGCCTTTGTTTCTTATGTTTCAACAAAAATAGAAGCACAACACTCCTTTTTCAAGCTCACGTTGAAAAACACATATATTTAACACTGTTGTCTTCACCCCAGCCTGCATCTGTCGGATCTGTCAATCTCTAAATTATTCTTTTGTAAAAAAAAACAAATGAGTTCTGCAGAAGTAAATAAAAGTAAATAAAATAAACATTTATATTTTACTATAATTCCATAAACTAGCCTTCTGTACTGCATTTAGCCTCTGAATTGTTTCACTCATTAAACCTTTGCGGTTCATGCCAGCACCTTGTCATGTGAGGTGCACAACACTTTATTATACAACAAAGCCTGTTTTTAAAAGTCATTGTATCACGTCATACAAAGAAAATTGAAGGCTTCATTGCTTTATGACACATGGATCTAGCATAAAATGGCTATCAACGCGCACATAAAAGAAGTTGCTGTGTGATTCAGATTACTATTCAGATTACTATATACTGAATTACACACACACCACTTTTCTCTAAGCTTTATTATCTGATCTTGCAACAAACACTCCATGTAGAAAATGGGGTCAAAATGTGGAAAAAAACGAATGTTGTGCTTTTATTTTCACAATTTGTTAGACGTGAAGCGAATGAAGGGAAGCTGCTGATCACTATACTTTTCTGAATCTTAGTTATTACCGACTTCTTTTTGGGTTTGGTGCTAATGTTAGCCAGTGGCACAGCTGCCCGCCCACGAGCCTGTCGACAGCTCCAAGCCAAGCCTCATGAACGTCACCTGGAGCTTGCTAGCGTACTGTACAATCAGAGGTTCTGATTTCGTCTTTGGACCTTCACGCACACCGTGCCTGTGTTAGAGAGCCGACTCACTACTGAAGGACGACCGTCGGCTCGGAGCTCACACTGCGTTTTGCTCTTGTTCCTGTGGCGAGGAAGCGAGAGATTCTCCGGCCCTCGTCTGCATAGCGGCGAGCGACGACTGAATTCCTGCAGAACCTTTAAATATGCGCATTTTGAGGTTCATAATGTTAGATTCTGCTTAATTTCCAAACTAGTCCACACATTATGTTTGCATTTTTCAATGCATCATTGGTTATTGGCACCTTTTAAACTTTTTTAATGAGCTGTTGTATTCAAGGTCCTTTGAGGTTTTATGATTTTAACTTAAAAGCTAAGGTAAATTACTTTAAAAAAAATAATTAAAAAAAGATATTTTTTTAATGTTGAAATGTATTTGACTTACACAAGACTGATGTGCATCTCTTTCAGAAAAAAAATGTGGTTGGCTCCTAAATCTGAAACAAAAGTCAAACTGAGGAAAAGAGTCTTTTAAATTTCAGCATATTTAAATTGGTTTGTCAGGTAGCTGGAGCGCCTTCTCTGCTGACAGCAGAACGGCCATGAACCTGCATTTTAAATTGTAAAATGTAATCGTGTGGATGAAGCCTAAACTCTACACATGATCGTGACTACTTATTATTATATTTATTATTTTTTATGTTATAAAAATGTCAAGAAATGTTCTCATTTAGTTGCATTTGCAGCTTCACACGTTATTTTACCGTTCAGCAGATCAAGGTATTGCGATAGCTGTTCCACTACTGATTTCGGGTGCAGTAAAACATGCTTTTAATATATGTATTTTGTTTTTAACTTATTGTTCTTCTTATGCCTAGAAAACATTTGTTCAAATCTGGGTGCCTTTTTTTGCCACACTGTAGATGTTTGTTTTCTCAGGGTGTTTGTTGATGCCATCATTCTGTAAACTGAACATTCTTGCTGCACATGATTTTCCTCCTTTTACAAACTTGTTTTGGTCTATTGTTTTGATTTGTGGAAAAAAAAGGTAATTTCAAGAGCAATTGTCCAAAAAATGTTATATTTCTTGCTCTGCAGTGGCGCCTTGCCTCTCACTGAACATTTCCAGGTCAAAGCTGTTCAATATCTGGTAATTGAAGCGATGATTTGAGGTGCTCATAGTTTGTTTATTTAAACCGGTGCTGAACTGAACTGAAGTCATCTTAGATGTGTGATGCCAGCTCAGTTGCACGTCAGTGTGCCATACGGTTATAATTTCCCCCAGAGGTGAGTTACTGTGTCATGGGAATGATCCGGTGCCATATTGTTGTTTACATCTGATGGTATAAGAACAACCACTCCAAGAACAACATCAGAGTCCCAACAAAAGATGGCTGCAACTCTTCTACTTGATACATTCCTTGTCGCTCCGTGAGAGAAGTCTGGTGTGAGACTACAACTGTAAATGAAAGTGAAACGTTTACGCTCAATGAATAAAAAAAAAAAATAAATAAACTATATGTGTTTTTTTAACCCCTATTAACGTCAACCATCATATTTCGGTAATGGTGGGTTCCCAGTCCATCACACGTTGACAGAACTGCTGTAATAGGACTGTGCGAGGAAACCTGAGTGCTTGAAGTAAAATCATGCAAGTACAGGCATAACATACATACAACCCTCACGAAAAGCTTCCAGGTTCACCCGGAGTCATCTCAAGCGGGAGTCAAAGCTGTGACCTTCTTACTGTGAGGCTGCTGCAGAAACCACTACATGTGACTTAGAAGTGCTGTTTAGGTTTGTATCAGGTTGATATTTACCAAGTCTCAACTCAAATGAATCAGAGAAAGTTTTCCTTAAAATTATGATGAGCATAACAAGTTTAATGATTTCATATTAAATGCGCTCATTTCTTCAGAAAATTATTGCACAGCGCCATCTACCGGATACTTTTGCTACGCTGCGATAGCGTGTGCACTTCACCCTCCCACCTTTAGGTGGCGCTGCAGCACATTAGGTAACTGTATGCGACTTCTTCTTTTGTTCAAAGAACGTACACAAAACGTCCAGCGCTGTCCGCCGCTTTAATTCAGTCCGGTCTTTCTACTTAATAATCGATATTCATCATGAAACTAGTCAGGTAGGTGGATGTAAACAAACATCTTCTTGTGATTCAATCGTATGTTTTCGTTATAACATGCGGCGGAACTGTTGGATGGATGAAGATTGAACCTGCTGAGGAGGCGGGAAGCGATCGGCCGAATGAATGAATGCTATCATGCTAGTTCCAGTTTTCAACATATATTCGTGTTGTTTTACGCTGCTGCCCCTGTAAAAACTGCCCATGTAAATACAAGGTTAAAGTGGAACGTCCGCAGACCATCCGTGAAGTTTGTTTTCACTTGTTAGCTTGTGCTAAAGCTGCCTGTTGTTCCACGGGTCTTAGCCTCTTTTTACGAACCCATCAGTTGTTTGACGATGAATAGCATGCTAATAACTTTGCATTGTGGCAACACAAGCGGTGTTACGCAGAAGTTACGAGACTCACGACTCTGCAGATGGTTCTAATCCAACCCGTGTTTGCCTCCCAGGTTTCTGATGAAGCTCAGTCATGAGACGGTCACCATCGAGCTGAAGAACGGAACGCAGGTCCACGGAACCATCACAGGTGAGCGCAGGGGTTGTTGTGCTGTGGCTTTATGGTAATCTCCTTCCAAAACAGCCTTGAACTACATGGAACTAGATTCCCACACTGTTGGATTAACAAAGGGCATCTGATCTAAAGTATCATAGAACTGCACAGTACAGGAACATTAGTCTAGTTATTCTGTTAAGTCAAGACTCTCTTTGTGTCTGTGATGCGATAGTCTTGATGTTTTTGAGGCTAAATATCACGATTTTGTGATTGTCCATGGCTTCTGTGCTTGTGAAACAAACGTGTGGGTCGTGTCTTACGTACTGGAGGAAACCGGGTTAAGTCCAGGTAGAATGAACCTTGTTCCGGATGCTTCACAGGTGGTTTTGTAAACCAACTGAGTGTGGAGCTGACCTTTTTAAATTCACTGCCTTGTCTTTTTGTGAAACATGACATATGTATTACATTAATAAAGGCCATCTAATATAATCTAATACAGATCTTCTTGAGGAACTGAATGTTTGCTAACATCTACTTTTTGTTCACAACAGGCGTGGATGTGAGCATGAACACCCACTTGAAGGCCGTGAAAATGACCCTGAAAAATAGAGAGCCCACCCAGATGGAGTCTCTGAGCATCCGTGGGAACAACATCCGCTACTTCATCCTGCCCGACAGCCTTCCACTGGACACACTGCTGGTTGATATCGAGCCCAAGATAAAGTCCAAGAAGAGAGAAGCGGGTAAGTTGCTTTGAATTCAGAATTTAATGTGCAAATCTAAACTTTGGATTTGATTCGGTTTAGTGAGTTTAAAAAAACGCAGTCATCACACAGACATTATTGTCTTCTGAACAGTGAGTGTATGTGCACGTGCATGCACTCATGAAACTGAAGTTACCTGGGTATTGAACAAAGTCGGCGTACTTGTTTGTCTGGAACAAAAACCTGCACCTGCTGCGGCCCTTCTGTGAGACTCCTGCCTTGAATAATTGACAGAATAGTCAATAGAGAGCTCAAACGATAGCTGCAGCCTGAAGGTGTAAAAAAATGAATGTGACCGTAAAGTGTAGTTCTGCCGTCTGTGGGATGTGGGATTCATGAAGTGATGGTATGGCCACTTTTAACTTCTGTGTTATGCGTTGTTAATGATAACTGCCTTCTAGTATCGAACTGGTTTAACTTCCTTGTGAGGCTTTGCTTGTCTCAGGTGGTTGGAATTTCATTTAATAAATGACCACAGTAGCTCATCTGTTGCAAGTGAATGTTATTAGCAAAATAATATATATCTTTGTATTGAAGCAGTTAATTCAAAAGGAAACAGCTGTATTGAGTAGTTACACAACTAGTTAAATGACTTGGGGAAAAATCTCTTATAAAACTTGTTAATACTGAGAGGATGGTGCACATACTTCCAGCTTCCAGTAAAGGGTGTTCAGGCAGAAACGTGACATGCAGGTTGAAGATCAACATATTGATCAATACTCAATTTCAAATGAGAATTCACAGCTGCTATAGCTTGTTGAAATTCTTTTTTCCGTCAGTCACGCATGACCTAAACAGAGGACTGCTCAATTATGAAGAGTCCTGTCAGATTCTCTCAAAATGTTGCCAAGCTTGTGCTGACTAAGGTGTGTTGCAGTGGCCGGACGGGGACGTGGTCGTGCACGAGGCCGTGGCAGAGGAAGAGGACGCAGCCGGGGCGGCCCCAGGAGATAGACGCTGTACTGGGGACACGGCTCATCTTTTTTGCTGTTTTTGTACAGTATTTCTTTTTTTTTTCCCAGGAGAAATGACTTGTGAACTAACTTTTGTTCGTTTTCTTTTATTTTGTACATTAAAATGCTTCTTTCGAAGAAAATGAAATTGTCTTTCTTCATCATAAGTCCTCTCTGTTCCTTAATGATCACAACACGACACGTTTTTTTGTTTGTCACTACTTATTCCCAATATTAGGTTCACTCAGCAGCTGCTGACAGTGCCCCCTTTGCCTTGAAAGGTATGTCCTGTAGAAACATTGAAATGTTTGAAATTAGCCTCACCGATTTGACCTTTAGATCTGACTTTAATTGTGTATAAAGGCTTTTTTGACACACTTTTGTTGTCACACTGGAAATAAAATCATGCAAGAAACATCAAATCCTTGAATGAAAGATGCTGAAAACTACACCAAAAATGTTTTATGTCGTTTTACATGGTCGATCAGGACAATTAAGAAACTTTGTTTCTGAAGCTACCTTAATTCCTCACTTTTCCGAGGGAACCTTTCAAAGACATTGCTTCCTGAACAGTTGGTGTATTCACATATACTGTACAGAGGATACTGTGTTTTCCAACTAGTGGTCGCACTTCTCTCCTCTTTCCATTGTTTACGTTTGTTCCGCAAACGCATACTCGGTGCCAAATATAGTTGCACACAACAGTTTCAATAAGCAGCGATCCGACTGTTAGTTTAGAAACAGCAAAAGTGGTAAATCTACTGATGAGAGTCATGAGTAATAATTAATAGCGTCACTGGCCGGTTATCGAGCGCAGTGCCGTGCGCTTACGTCACAGTTCGCTCAGGCTGACGTCCAACATGGCCGCCACGACCGCAGCCGGCTGCTTCATGTACTTCGCTTTCGGCAGCAACCTGCTGAGAGAACGGCTTCACCTCGCCAACCCGTCCGCGGTCTTCCTCTCCACCGGCCGACTGAAGGTAACGTGGAATCGCCGGTGTTCGGTTATGATCATTGTTTAGCCGCCGTCGGTTACACAGCACATTTCCATGTCTCGATTCACGACTCGATGCCATGGCAACAACGTGCTGCTGACGGTGTTCGCGGGGACTATAGGACGGAAACTTCCGGCCCAGAGTTGTCAATATATTTGCAGCGTTTAACAGCTGCGCCACTCTATTGTTTAGCCCATGATTTAGGTAAACACTGGCCGGTCTGTTGACACTTTCGCAATAACCGTTCCGATCTGCTGGTTGCGCTTCATAACCTTTAACCCATGGTCCGGTGCCTGAATAAAAATCCACCATAGCGGCTAATGATCAAGATCAAACTACCTGTAAATGGACCTCTCTGCGCCTCTGTTTTCCACACATCCACTTAAAGTTTTTCATTTAAAAAAACCCGCCATATATTTCACGTCTTTTCAAATGTAGGCAGCAGCGGAAGTGAGTGTGAGTTATAATTTCTTAATTTTCAGTAACATTGTTCCCTTCCTCACCTCCCCCGCACATGATAGATGACTTGGAAGTTACGTCATCTGAGCGCGCTGTGATCCACTAAACACCTGAGTAAATACACGACAGTCGAGTCACACAATGGAGCTCGCACGGTAATAACAACTGCTCTCTCGCGCTCACACGCGACAGTGAGTCGTAGCTGTCTTTTTCAGGGTTCATCAGCTGGAACAACAAACCCTCAGAGTCAGGACGGCGTCCCGCCGTGCGGCGCTCCTCTGCAAAACACACGTCACCTGGTGCTGACATCAGATCATGTTAGAGCTGCGGCAGCATGGAACCGGCAAACATGCAGTTGTACTTCACTACTGGATTCTATACACTTTAGATCTATGCTGATGCGTAGAGTCGTCTGTCAGTCACTGCGGGGCTGCGCATGCGCTCCTCTTCCCACACGCACTCAAGTCAAATGCACTTCCAGTTGTTTTTAAACCTCCCGACTCCACACACCTTCACGACAGAATGATGGCGTGATCCTTGTCGGGACCACGACGCCAAAGACCGTCTGCCCCACAGAGCCAACTGAGCTAACGGCTAACGTGACGTCTTGCTTCAAAACTTTATTGACAAACCGTGCTCCGTGGTTTTAAAGTTGGGTAAAAACTAAATGCAGAACCAAATACATTTGCACCAAAATGTGAAGAGAGAAAGAGTCGGCACTGTTATGAAGAAAGCTGAGGCAAAGAACGTAAAGGATTTGTCTGGGAATTCCTGGAATACAATTCTTGGGACTAAATTGTCATGATTTTTCTTTTTCCTTTAGGACTAACACGGACCAGAAACTTACAAGTTAGTCTCAAAAATACACGTGGGATTGAGGGTTTTTTTTTTTTGGCCATTTTGCCCACTGCTTTCTGTGGACATTTTTAAACAAATGTATTTGAGTCTCGGTAGTTAAATATTCTCATAGATTTTCTACAGGACTTTCGACTTCGACTTTTGGTGGTTATGAGCCTGGAGATTTGTTTTTGTCTATGAACGAAGTGTGCTGTGGCTTAAAAAGGTTGAGAAACACTGCTTGAAGGCATCCACCTCAGCAGCAGAGGGAGCGGTAAACAAATAAGGTCTTTGTGTTGACAGGACTACGAGTTAAACTTCGGCCTGTGGGATGAACATGTGGACAACGCCTGGCACGGTGGAGTGGCTACTATCCTGCCCAGTCCGGGTGCGGAGGTTTGGGGGGTGGTGTGGACGCTCAGCGACGAACATAAGGCGACTCTAGACAAGTACGGTGGGACCTCGCTTGCATTTAAAAAGATAAATAGACAACAATAAGACGGTATTTTTGTTTGCTCACAGGCAGGAGGGGGTGAATATAGGGTGCTACTCACCACTGGAGGTGCAAGTGGAGACCCAAGCTGGACCTGTGCTGTGCAGGACCTACCAGATGAACAATTTCCACGCCTGCCTTCCGTCTCCCCAGTACAAACAGGTTCAGCTTTTGGATATCCTGCAACTTGGTGTTTAACTTGAGCAGTAGCTTGATCAGAAAGGTGGCTTGGTCTGCTCCATCAAGTGAACACCACAAATGTCTCTGAGTAAAAATATGAATTCAGAAGCAGAGTGGGAAGGATAGAGAGTAAATCATGTCGGTGGTCATAATGTTTGTGTATATCAAATGAACAATGAGTATTTCTCCTGATTTTCAAAAGGTGGTGTGTCGCGGCGCGGAGCAGAATGGACTACCTGCAGAGTATTTGGAGAAGCTCGCAGCTATTCCCACCAACAACTACACCGGACCGTCCATCCTGGACAAGATCAGAGTGCCCGAGAAGGAGCAGATTAGCAGAGAGTGAGGAACGCAACTCTGTTTTATATACATGAAGGGAAAAGGGTGAGTGGTGTGATCTTATCGAAGGAAGACTTTTCAGTCAGAATCAGCTGCTATATTTAATTTGAAGTAGTTTTTATGTTAGTTTTTGACCTGATGATTGGGTTTGGTGAATATGAATGATGGTGAATGTGTCAAATGAGCTGTTGTTTCATCTGCATAATTCCATGAGCATGAGGCAAAGTATGAGTAAAATTGGAAATTTCAACATAAATGTAAACATGGACATAAATATGCACATTTATACAGCAATATCAAAATGCACAGAATTGTGAATATAGATGAGGCAATATTTTATTCTAGTTATTCGCTAGATGTACATCCTACTTTTCCCATTCCTATCATGAATGTGTGACTTGCTTGGGGCAACTACTTTACCCCATGAAGGCTCAGCTGCTGAAAATTTTACCGTTACTGCCAAGAACGGCTGAATCCGCTCTGGCTCTTTAGCAGTGTTGGGAGCCTGTGTGAAGCTAAAATGTGAATGGACCACAGTGGTGCAGTACAAAATACAGTGCTTGGGGAAATTACTGTTCATTTGACTTAATAAACGTTTTATCTGAACTAAATTTGTTGCTGTCTGGATCATTTTTTTTCTAATTTTGCGGCAAATTTCAGAGCAAGAATGAAAACAAGCTAGATAAAAAAAGTGGCTTCTCACTAGAGAAAGTGTGAAACGCGAAAGTCATGCCCACAGAGCCCTTGACTGATCCAACGAAAAGTTTAAGCAATATATCATACAATGA
The DNA here is from genome assembly GCF_027744825.2 of Synchiropus splendidus. Classification (NCBI taxonomy): domain Eukaryota; kingdom Metazoa; phylum Chordata; class Actinopteri; order Syngnathiformes; family Callionymidae; genus Synchiropus; species Synchiropus splendidus. The sequence continues at coordinate 14,222,690 of NC_071337.1, forward strand.
CCATCAATATCCCAATTTTCGTTCTTTTTTTCAGACTAGTTAGAAGTGCAATAGTACTCATTTTTGTGCTGCCAGTAACCAAAACCTCTTTGTTTCTCATGTGTACAAGGACACTGGGGACAGCACTGTAAGTTCTGACACAGCGTTGTGATAAGAAACAACTGTAACTTCCAAGGCCACTGCACTTTGTTTTCAGACGAAGTGCCTTGGGTAACACTGCATTTGACTTGTCTTCCGCAGGCTGAAACCCAGACTGCTTCAGTACATAATTCCCTTCAATTGAAAATTGTGTAGAAACCGGATAAATAATTCCAAGTCTTAAAGCACGGGCCACACGTCACTGCGCGCCACTCAGAACAACACTGAAATGAAGTGTCACGAGAGGACCACCTTTATTTTCCAACAGAGCAGCTCTGAACACACAATATAGATTTTATCAATTATGATTACTAGAAAAATCAAGGTTGAATATATAAAAAAAACTGCACTGAACCGTTTGTCAAAATATTCTGTTGAAACACAAGGACCACACAATTCTATTATAGTCATATGTTGGCGTCATCCAACTGATATTACTAACTTATTATATGGTTACCCCGGCAACTGTACATTCTTTAGATTTGGGCTTCACTGCAGCAAGTTGAGCATTCCACCAGTATACTTCCCTTTGACTGTTCAGTGCTCTGAAGATCCTGAATAAATAGTACAGTTAACAACAGGTAACAGTTAGGTAGGTCCTTTTTCCATGTCTAGCTGAGAGCAACAGTCTACATGTAAAAAAAAACAAAAAAAAATGCAAAAATAAGTATTTCAAAACAATAGGAGTGCAGCTAGCAGGTGGAAGAGTGCCATTAATATTCACCAATTTAATAATATTATGCCGTGGAACAGATATAAATATTAATAAAAGCGTCCTTAAGTGGATATGGAAATCCAAACTGACCACTGATCTGACATTTTCCTCAAGACAAGGAAAGGCTACGTCTGACAGCAGAATGCGAGTGACTTGACAAAAAAAAGGCTATGATGAGTTAGTTTTTATTTTCAGTCATGGAGGGCAAAGTTTTAACTTTGGCTGTGATCCATCTCTTCAGCTTCCGCGACCGTCTCTCCACCGCTGTCCTCGTCCTCCTCCTCTTCCTCCTCCTGATCGGCTCGCTCCCCGGTGTCTGCGGGCTTCTGCTCAGGGATAATGAGGTTGTGCTTGAGCTTGCTCAGCTCCGTCATGTTGAAGCCCAGGAGGACGACCGGCGTGTGTCTCTTCATGTTCCTCATGCATTTGCTGCGGCGCTTGCTGAAGTGAGCTCCGAGCTCTGATTTGGACAGTGACAGGCGTTTGCTCAGCTCTTCGGTCTCCGATTTGGTTGCGTATGGGTTTCGATTGAAGTATTTCGATATGAAATCCCGCCGATCGTCGTTGCTGCGTCGCTCCACAGTGGTGGGCTCCAGCATCAGTTTCACTTTCGGGTCAACTTGGACCTCGGGCTCCGGAGGGGGCTGCAGTTTCTCCTGCTCACGCTTCTTCCTCAAAGCAGCCTTCTCCTCTCGCTCTCGCTTGTTGGCAGCCAGCACCATCTTCCACGCAACCTCCAGCCTCTTTGCCGACTCCAACTCGGCTTGGTTTTGGGGCGTTTGAACCGCAGGTTTAGTTGTGACCAGTCGTGGAGCCAGAGCTGGCTTCACCGTCACGCCTTGAGGCACCTGGAGGAAGTAGAGACCAGATTGTGGAGCTATCTTCAGTAACTGTTTGGGCGCTGGTGCCGGAGCTGGTGGCGGGGGAGGTGGTGGTGGCGGCGGCGGCGGCAATGGTGGTGGAGCAACTATTTTAGCGGGTTGTTTCGGTGAACACCTGCATCTTAGAATGTGCACCATCACAGCCTGCTGGGTGACCTTTCCAGTGTACACGCCACTGCAGTATATGCACTTAAAGGCCTCGGTTTTGAGAATGGCATGAATAGTTGGTGCTACCAAGTGTTTTTGTTTCAAGTGCTCAACGTGTCTCAACTCATCCACAAACTTCTCATCACAGAAGGGGCAGGAGGAGCTGTTGAACTTGGCAGGTGAAGAGCAGCTTTCCAGTTGGTTGTTCGGCAGCAGCTTGACATAGATGAGCTCGAGGGAGTTCGTGACAACAACCAGATTCACCTCCTTGTCTCCCACGACCTCTGCAGGCGCACTGGTCTGGGCATCAAAGTAAGGAAACAAGATGCCGCCGTTGTTCTTGGTGTAGACTTTGTACTTTTGTCTCAGGAATTCACTGTAGGCCTTGCTGGAGGAATTGTGCTGCTTCATGTGTTCCACCAGCTGCCTGATGGAAAAGAACAACATGTTGCAGGACAGGCAGCTGAGTCCATGCAGCAGGTGCTGAAACACGGTCTTGTCCGACAGCAAAACTCTGCACTTGAGACACTTGACCGACTTGTCCGCCATCTTCCTCAGGAACGACGCTTGAGCAGCAACACTCTCCCACTTTGATGACAAGGACTTGGTTTTGTGTGCGGCCTCCATATGCATGTCAAACACGTTGGACGGGAAGATCTCATTGCAAAGAGGACAGGTGATCCACCTCTTTGTTTGGACAGAGGTGTTGCCGGACTGATCCACAGGCCTGAGCGGACCACCAGTGTTCTGACTTGGTTTTGCTGTCACCAGTGGAGCAAAAGTGTATGTTGCCATGCCGTTTACTTTGTTCCCAGTTGGGATCAGATGGTTCAGTAAAGACTGGGAGGTCATCATAGAGCCTGGAAGGCCGACCGGAAGTACTCCTGCGTTTGAAGCAGGGGCAGTGGGTTTAGGAGCAGGCACTGACTGAGCTGTCGCGCTAGAATGAAGTCCAGTTGGAAGAAGCGGTGGCGGGGGTTGTGGAGGCTTCTGAGTCTGTGTAGGGGTCTGGGCGGGGGCGAAGGCAACATTAGACATGGTGGGGAGCTGGACCACTGACGACGCCTGGGGTAACGCACTGCGGAGGGCAATGGTCGCGCCAGGTTGAAGCAACCCTTTGGCCTCTGCGCTAGCTAACTGCACGAGAGCCGAGGCCTGCGGGGGGAGAAAGGTCTGGTTGTTTCCTGGAGCGCAGATCAGTGTTGTGTTGTTTTGCGCACCTTGTACCTGCTGCAGCGTCAATATGGCCCCCGCAGGTTGGCCGTTGGCTGGTACAACTAGTGCCTTATTGTTGTAAACTTGCTGCTGCGGCGGCTTGGGGACGATATTCGGAAATGTCAGAAACATACCGTTGCCGTTGTGCGCACCTTTAATACTATAGTTCTTATTCTCTTGGATCAAAGTCTGTACCTGCGCGTTGACAGTGTAATGTGTGGGCTCCACCAGCATGTGGTGCAACATCTGGTCAAGAGTCCCGGTGTTGACTTTGCACACTTTGCAGCAGTAGATCTTAACAGTGGAGCCTGGGCTTTGAAATCTGAAACCGATGAACCGCTCCGCCAAAGAGTCCAGGTGTTTGAGAATGATGTGTTTCTTCACAGCAAATACGGAAGAGGTGGGAAATCCGCACCGGCGACACTGATACCGCTCATTTCCACGATGCGCCGACACCGACCCATCTCTAGCCAGCTGTGCCGGTTGGCCGCTTTTGGTGTGAAAAAATATGGTGTGCCTCTTGACGGCCCGGGGGTGGCCGACAAAGAGGCACAGAGAGCAGGGCACCAGCGCGCAAGCGGACTGCTCATCTCCATGGCAGCGTGAGACGTGACTCCTGAAGTTGTGGAGGCTTTGTGAAGAGTACTTGCAAATTGCGCAGCACAGTGTTCGAGACCGATACGGCCACTGAAAGAAAACAAAATGACAATTCAGCACTCAGACCATAGGGAATGTTTGTGTCAGTTGTATCATCTGTATTCCATCTTGGTTTGGGACTAGACTCTTGGTCAAACTACCAGTTATCTCTCGGTCTCAACCAAAATAAATCTGGGTCACTTGTCACCCACACAGCTGACTTCAGTAGAGTCCACTCTCTGACGTCATATTTGGACTAGCATAGTTTAACCAAGTGTCACGTGAGTAATCTTTGCCCACAATGTCGGTACAGATCATCCACTATCTCAGGTAAAACGTCCTGGAGAAAACAAGTCATCTAATGGAATAAACCAGCAGTACACCTATTTGCAGCATTGACACATTTCTGGCCAAATGTTGGGGTTGTGAACCCTGGTATTGAAATGAATTTGGAACCATTGTTCACTCCAAATCAATCAAACTAGACCCCAAAAAGGAATCCTTTCTTGGAAGGCCTCCTTTCCAAATCACTTCACTCATCTATTGGGAAACAGATATAAAAGTCTTGAGGAAAGATCAATGCAATGTGTGACAAGTTCAAATCCTCATCTCAATCCTTACATATTCATTTTATTTCAAGACTCTTCCCTCAGATCTAAACAAAAGGCTTGTGTCCATTTTTCATGCAGACAGTCAATAGTCACTCTACCCTTCATATTAAACGACAAATAAATACATTTGTGTAAGAGTTTAAGACTGAATTGCCAGACCCTTCTACCAACGACCATGGGCAAATCCTTGGTTTCTGTTCTCAAGTACATATTTCTGTGCTCAAGTAAATTGTGAAACTCATACATTTCACCTCTCACTGCTTTGGAAGCCAAGCCAGTCTCTTCACATGAGGGGTTCTCTCTCTCACCGAATGGCAGCTGTTCTAGGTTGGTGTCAACTATGACGAAACATTCTTAACTTCTGACAGGTCCCTTGTCCTAGTGCTGTGCGATACCTTGTCCTGTTCTGTGGTGATTCCTCTTGTTGTGCAACACCCTGAGCTGTACTGATCTTGTTTAAATGAGAATGAAAAACAATGCAAACATTGAGTGCGTAGTCTTATTTGAAGCATTATAATATGCAGCAATGGATTGTAATATCAGCAACATAACGCTGAACTCAGTAACTCACAACGTGAATGAAGTGTTATCCCTTTACCTTTCTTGGTCGGGTATAGTCCTCTGTTATATCACACCATTCTGTTCCAGCAAAAGCAACATTTTCTTCCGAGTTCTCCACCGATGTTTCATTGTGATCCTGCACATCAAACCACAGAGTTCGTATAAAAACAAAAGACTTTTGATTTGTTAATACAGACACACAACTGCCCCGATCACGGAGCAGAGCGAATTTCAGTCGCCCTTTTTCTAATGAAAAATGACTGAATTATTCATATTCACAATTTGATTGAATCTCTGTCTGAATCTTAGAAGAGATCAACATTGTGCAGCAAAAACAAGCGAGTGAGCTCATTGGTACAGAGCACGAAGTTCTTTCACAAAAACTAAATTCTCATGTTAGACTTATAAGAAACTTAACTTCCTACAAAAATCACTTTGATTTAAATCCAAATTATGAACTCATGCATCAACCTGTCACCATGTGAAATCCAATTTGAATCAAACACCATCAAGCCAACCTTAGAAAAGAACCTTGAGATGTTCACTGGCCAGATTGAAGACACAAGCCCTCCACCAGATGCACCCAAGATCATATCTTTCCATGAGGGACAAAAAAAAAAGTGTTTTTTGGCTGGTGTAAGCTGGTAATCAGAGTAGTTCCATTTCTCACTATCTAGACCTTTAAGTATTGTCAGATTTGAGAGAGTGTTCTGTCAATGAGGGCTGGAGAGACAACCGTTTTGCAAGAACTGATAAACCTGATGTGTGAAAGCAGATACAAGCAAGCACACGTATGAGCCTTCCGCTATAATGACTCTGATTTCAACATCAACCACGGCAACGTAGAACAAACCTTTAAAAAACTCTGACAGTCTTCCAGGCCAATTTCACTCAGGATAGATTTCACTGCTCTTCTTGCCTTTCGGATCTTTTCAATGTTCCCCACTGGAAGCTGGTACATGTTTGCTCTTACCTGAAAAAAAAAACATTTAAAGATTTCAGTGAAATTTCCTTTTATTTCCTTGATTTTGTAAATAAACTTGCACATTAATTGTGGAACACCCATGAGAGGCATTGCTTCATAGTTCTCCCAAAAAACATGTTTAGTTACCCAGTTTTAATATCTTGTCCAAGGATGTAGCAGCCACACTTTTATAAATGAAAACCACTAAAAAGTCCGATCTTATAATTGAATCAGGGTCAGAGTCCTGTTGCCTAGGAGCCACCATGGGTCATGAAGGTGTTGAAAGAGTCACATTAGTGTCGTCTTGTTTTCAATTCAGATCATTAATAATTAATTTTTTTTTTTACTCCATATTATGCTTAACGCTTTCCATATTAGAAATTTCCTCACAAGTGCGGGTTTAATTTAGCTTTCCAGCAAACTATTCATTTGTATTATTGTATGTTTATTTCCTAAAACGAAGTTTCCACCTGGGATTTTGATGTATATCACTACGAGTTACACGACCATGGAATGAATGATGGACGAATCAACACTACACTGTTGTCCTCTCCTAAAAGAATAGATGGCTACTACACACTTTATTATTGTTATTAGATTACCCTAAATCTATAGGTCAAATTTACTGAGAGGTGGCAGTGATTGAATTTTGCAGAGAAGAGTTGAAAATGCTGAGCCATTGTAAACAATTGGTTTCATCTGGTGTCATCTGTCCAAAAAAGGGGATCAGTATTGATAAACGTTGTGTTAAAATAAAGTATACTTTTGTTGGTGAGCAGTGAAACACGTGTAAGAGAATAAACGGTTTCAGTATCCCTCTCATATGAATGAGACTTGCAAAAACGCCTAGCATGACAGCGACTCACCGCTCCATTATCATTTTACAGGCTGAATTGTAAGATAACTTCATTGAATGAACGGCACCGGGTGAGAAGCGTCTTCCGGTGAATTCACGTGTGGCCTGTTTACATCCATGACGAGAAAAGCTGCCGCTCACCGAGCGTGCACATCAAAACAATCCTGCAAACCCGGCGTGTTGTTGGGAGAGTCGAACCCAGCCCCCCTTTGCATCTGTCGACACCGGACAAGACTCCTGACGCTCCCGAATTGGGTCAGAGCACCGGCTCACAGCGCTCATCATTCGGCGTGGCAGAACATCGCCTCTGGTATTTACCTCGTCCCGAATTCAGCTTGCTGTTGAGACAGTTGAGAGAGCTCCAACCATGGAGAGGGTGGACGTTTTCCACTTTCACCGACGCTGTGGTGGAGCAGCGTCCGCTAGCGGTGCAGCGCAGACGCGAGCATCGTCCTCCGCCTGCGCGCTGCTTCCTTCAAGACAAACGCCTCACGCCACCAATCATCGGTTCGGGATGCGCCGCTAATGTTCGTAATTTCAACTGGACAGCTTTTGTCTCTCTGCCCTGGTGGAGGAAAAAAAAAATGGCGCACAAGTACAGGATCTGACGTCGTCCCTTCATTTGCATGCTGTACAAATTGACCAATGGGAAGCGCCCCTGTTAAAACACTAAATCAACTTTTACTTGCGCACCTGGTTACTCTGCGCGCACCTGACAACTTCCGGTACAGCAATTCCCAGTCAAGATTCCAAATTAGAAGCCACACCTGGACTGTTTATTGGACAAGGTGTTGAGGAGCACAAAGCTAGGTTTGGGGGGGCGTGGCTACTGGGCTAGTGGAAGGCTGTCACGTGACGCACGCCTATGGTGACCAATAGGCCCTCGACAAAATGAGCTAAATGGGCGGTGCTCTCCTCGTGACGTCACATCATGCCATTTTACAGCCAATCGCAGCGAGCCACCAATTTGCTGGCAGGAGGAGTCACGGATGCAGTTTATTCGGAGTTTTTGTACTAGCAGCGACCAGTTCAGAGTAATCGCTCTGGTGTAGCTAGTATCAGACGTCACCACGGCACACATTCTGAAGTATCTGAGGCGATAATGCGTTTTCGGACAACGCTAGCGATGATGATGGCACTTCACCCATCGCGCAAATTGGTTTAATTGTAATGTTAGCATGTGGCGTTCTAGGGCGAAATCGCAAGCGAAATCGGGCCACTTGACCCCGAGTCTGACCTAAGAGCGTGAGTCGAACCGAGGAGAACTGGGTGAGTTTTGGCCTCACTCCTGTGACTCGGCTCAGCAGGAAGCTATCGCTCATCATGGTTCAGTCTTGGCGTTTGTGAACGGCAAAATCACATGTTGTAGTTATTATGTAATTACTGTTCTGCAGATTTTCTGCAAAAATAATAGCATTAAACACCTTTGTTTTTCAGACCCTTGGCATCATTTCTCTTTACTATGCTGATTAACATTGAAATAGCACAATATACCGAGCCTTAAAGATGTATTATCTTTTAGAGTCTTTTTCCGCGGTTGAAGTGCACTTATTGGTTAGACTCTACGCACCAGTACGGCTCAGAGATGTACTCACTACTACTATGTAAATGCCATTATTTGCAATTGTAGCTGGTCACTGACAATGAATTATCTTGTGCCATCAAACTCTTGTTATGTTTCTCTCCATATTACAACCAGTGAGAATCAGGCAGTGTGTACTTGTGTGTCAAACAGTGTGTTACTTCAGCTTTGTTAAGCACAAGTGTTTGGTTATGAGAAGAGAAGAAATTTAAATGAAATTTAAATGTGGCACCTCAGGCTGATGACTCAGCAGTTCTCAAAAGAATCCTGGGTTTTTGCTTGAAGGTCCAGTGGGTGACATTTTTATTTAGTTTCACATTCACAAACGCATCCTTTTTATGAATGTTTACCACCAAAATCAATTCCAGGTATTTCTATGATTGTCTATTTCTATTCTATTTCTATTGCCATTTTTCTGTATATGAACTGGGGTTGACCATCTGAGAGCCATCTTCTAACACATTGGCCAGTTCACGCTCACCCCTGCCATGTAACGTCTAGCCTTAACTCAGGTGCTGCTAATGGTAACCGTGGCTACATCGGACCAAAGAAATGTGAGCACCATATTCAAAATCCACATTACAGGAACGGGAGTCTTCTTCTTCTGTTTCTTCTTCTTCATAATAATTGAACAATGAAAAGAACGGGAGACCGGGATTAAATCAAGAATGTGGACTGAAAGCACTTCTCTGACCTTCAGTTTAATCTCATTTCATGTAGTGTGGACAAGCAGACAGAAATTTAAAACACACCACTGACCGTCATCACTTTTTAATAGCAATTTATTCAACACTGGCAATTACTTTCGTGACACATCATAACGTATAATTTGATGAATGCATGTCATAAACTGGAGATGTTAAAAAACTGAACCGATAAAACGCAGATAAAAGGATAAGAGCTTTTTTGCTGTTAGCTAAGATGATGCCACATTACTGATGTTAGCTAAGCCAGTGAGTCTTAACCACCGGGCTGAGGCCCATGGTTGGTCCGCGAGCGCCCCCTAGAGGGCCGCTAGAGGTTTTTTTTTTTTTTGTCAAAATCAAGTTCTGTGTCTGGGCCTTGTCTGAGGTAAAGTTTTAATACATTCACCACATATGGTGGCAGTAGTGTGTCATTAAATTGACTTGACAGCTGCAAATCTGTGATAGTTACCAACTATGGAGAAGTTCTTGAAAAGAAAAAAATATAAAGAAAGTAATGGCGCCTCCAACAGTAAAAACTGTAAAATTAATTAGAACATTTGATACTTTACTTATCTTCTTAGCATTTATTTATGAAAAGAAAATATTTTATGACATGTAGACGTTGTTTTATTATATTTGTTTTATTTTTCCAATTTTCTCAACAGTTTGCATCAAGGGTATTTTTTCTTAAGCAAATCTCATGAACATGACTTGCACCTGGTTCTGCTGCTGGTTGGACTTTTCGATGACGAATGTCTTTGCGCTGCTCACATGGTTTCATGCCATTTCACAAGGTTTTGGTTACATGTATGGTTATTGAATATGAAACCCATTTGTTCTGGAAAAGGTGGGCCCCGAGATCAAAAAGGTTAAGAACCCCTGAGCTACGCAACACACGTGCCTTGATTCAGATCTTGTTTATGCAAGCATTCCAGTGTAAAATAGTGTGAACACACCCACGTGTCGCGTGATTGCGTCAAGGTGATGCTATCCAGCCTATTCACGCATGTTTGCTACTTACAGAACTCTTGACTTTTTGAAACGTGAAGGCTACCGTAGCTGTACATTCACATGTACATGGCACACAAGAGCTGACTGCAAAAGATGGTCTCCACACTGGATGGGAGACGGCCTCACACACAGTGGACCGTTAAGAGACTCTGCTTGTTGGTTAGCAGCATCACAACTGCAGATGGAAACAGAGTGATCCAATGAGAACGGAAGTTTGTATCAGATGTGGGTTGCTTGTTGGAACCAGCGGAGGTGGTAGGAGACAGACAGATGATAAACTTACATTCAGCACTTCAGAGTTGGAAAAACTGTGCGCCACGGTACTTGTTTTGGTACTGTATGAAGCAGTCAGGAGCATCAGAGACGTATGTGATGCATGCTTGAAAATCAAGAGTCGGTGGACTCAAAGTCAGCGAATGATTACAAGATAGGAAGAGGAAGGCAACCAAACTGACTCGGGTTCAGAAGGACATAAAGGCGATCAGTGTGGTGACGGAAGATGATGAAGTTAAGTTCAGATAAGAGGCTGACTTGCTGGTGGGAAATCAGGTTGTCAGTGTGACTTCTTTCCTGCTATGAAAAAGTGACATGATGATCTCTAAAGGATGTCACCTCTCAGTTGTCTCCTTTATGTTAGGGTTGAGGTGGTGAGGCTTCATGAAACTGTGTCCTCATTTCCAGAGCTCAATAATGTTTATTGAAATAGTAGTTTAAAGCCAATGATTCTGCAGTTGAGAGTGCCATCTAGTGGACTCTGAAAATGCGGACACTGTTTCATGCAGTCTCATCAGCACATCAGTAGTTATCAAGTATAGCAATCATCTACACACAAAGGCTGCATGAGCTGAGTCAATATACTTGAGGAACCTTCGACAGTTATTTCTCTTCAGAGCTCAGGCGTAAATTTTAAGTGTCTGAAAAGAAAATTCCGGGACCTTGAAGCACTTCTACACTTTCCGCCTGTCTGTGATTCTTGACACAGGATATGGAAAAAATGAAGGTTTCCTTCTTTCTTAGGTCTTTTCCCCCCATTCTCTTGTTTCCAGGACAAGTCCACCTGAGGAAGTCTTGTTCCTGCATGTGAGTTTCTTACTGAAAACTCATCACTTAAGACTCAGAGCACCTATCACAAGGCCATTCCAGGTCAGGACCAGTCTAGTCAACAAGGTCTCCAGGTAAAACATTAACAGAATCATGAACCACTCTTTGCACAACTGCACATTAAAATCCTGTTCAAAAACATCATTCACCAGGCACCACTCTGCCAAAGGTGGACACTTGGTTCTGACCCAGACGCAGCCACAATCTACCACTGATCAGTGTTATGCCGTTCTTACCCGAGGACAAATCCTCACCGACCCTTTAAAGGATAGGCATAAATCATCAAATGTTTTATTTGACGCTAGATGTAATGATTTTCATGTAACTGTCCCCAAGTTAGTTGGTCATTTGACTAAATCTTTGACACGCGTTGCCACGTTGAACTTAAAAAATGCGAGTGAAATGAGGAATCACACAAAGACAAAGTGGTTGCTTTCAGTCAAAAATGTATTAAATTAATCACTTTAATTACTTTAACAAGCACATTTTACATCAACAGGCTATGGTCCTTTAGTGCGTCAGACAGCAAGTTAATAATACATTAGTTCATTATAACACAGAGTCATCTGTAAAACTGCTGCTTAATGATCCGCATTTATCTGTACAAGAGACTGCACTGTCACTTCTTCTCCTGCGGGCAGATATTCTTACTTAACTTACATGTCTGACACTTGAGATTGAAACCTCAAAGATATTTTTGAACTCTTCAAAAATGGCTCATTTGGCTTTGTGGAAGCAAGCAGCTTAAACCGGAGCAGCCGGAGACACAGGTTTAATCACGGGATCAATGTGTTGGACAGTATTTTTACCCCGCAAAAATATTTGATAATTTTAGACCATCAGTGTCAAGTGTGTGTGCAGCTGCCTAGTAACCAAGCAGCGACGCACACATGCATGTTTGTTCATGCTGCTTCGGTAAAAGGGAACCACAGAGGTCACAAATGGCAATCACAGCACACGTGTAGCATCGGAAAAAACATCCACGTTCTAACAGAAAAACACTGTTAAATGGGTCAGATCACATTGAAACACGGAGTTTTCCCCAAAAGCTCCACTTATTGTGTCTAATAAATTAAAATAAAAAGCAACAAGGTGAATTGCAAACAAGAATACATCACCTTAGTTAAACTGTGCGTACACACACACACACACACACGAGTCTGACGAACAGAGTCCATGAGGCGTGACACCTTTAACACTTCAAAACATAATCTACATAGAAAATGAGGACACAGGACTCACAAGACATGTATATATCATGATTCTAAATCAATTGTACACTTTGTAAACAAACCACCTGTGTCCAGGTGGGCCCCATCTTCACCGAGTCGTCCATTTTGTTGCACAATGTTTTACTTGGACCGGATTTCACTAAGCCGACACTCTTGAATCCTTCTAGATTTTAGGTTGCATTAGGACATCTGAAAGATCCAATTGTTCACTGACTAGAGGAATATTGTCAAATTCCAGGAAATGATTGAACACTGCATCTTGTACGGAGGCAGGAATGTTGACCACATTTAGCCCCTTGAGTCAATCCCCATGCTGATCGGAGGCTAAAAAAGTACCAGGAAATGGATTTGGAGCAGCGGTTGCTTACACTCTGTAAGGAACACTGGAGAAAATCTTCATGCCATTGTCCAGAGTCACACCAGCATCCTGCATTCCTAACCTGAATCCAAAAAAAAACCAAAAAAACAACAACAGTCATCTTTTTGTCTGAAATTATTCAACAATCATTTACACCTGGAAAATATCGTTTTACAAGAGATGGTTTACTTACTTGCTACATTTAAAAAATACTTTTAATACTTAAATTGACAATCATGTTATAATAGACACCAGAATGATCAACTGATAAAACTGAATCGGTCCACATATCCTTGTGCTCCAGTTTTGAGAGAACTCAATGCTACATAGAGTAGAAAGAAAAACACCTTTCATGCAACTATCTTGAATTTCTATTTTTTTTAAACTAAAACTTTTCATCCTTCAGCGCCACCACATTTAGTCTTGTACATGGACGTTTTGGTGAGCACCTCAATGAATCTGTCCCATACCTACTTCTAGCATAACAGACAAAAATTACTAAAATATTTTAAAGCAGACAAATATTATCACAGAAATACCATGAGTAAGATTATTTTTTTTTCCCAACTATTAATAACCTTTGAGGCAGACTGACTGGAACCACCAGCAAATGTCAAACCAGAGTGGATCAAAGCCGGGTGGGTTTTTTTTTAATCTCTCTCACCAGTCAGCAGTGGAGACAGTGTAGTAGACTGGTATCTGTGGGGAGCTAGAGAGTCCGTTGTTCTCATCCAGGCTGCAGGCTCCCATGTTGGAGAAAAGAAGCCAGTCTCCCACGCTGAGCTCCGGCAGCAGACACCGCTCCACCACCTGGTCCAGCTGGTCCATTGATGGGCCCCAGAGGCTGCTGGGATACACCTCCTCATCGGCACACAGCAGGTGCTGTTCAAAGGATAGAAAAATACATTTTCATTTGATTGATTCAAAATGTCTCACAACTGCCAGCGCTGAGAACATTTTCACTTTTATGTAATTCTAGATGGACAATGTGCAATGAAACATTGTACATTTGAAATACATTTTGTATTTATCCAATTCTCCCCCCAACATTAAAAAAAAAAAAAACCTAACGCATACCCTTCAGAAATGATGTCATTTTTAGTTTATCATTACTATTATTAATGATCTTTTTAACTTAATTTCATGTCTCAGCGCCTTCACTATCTATGTGAGAACATACATCCTATTGTAATCAAAAGACACGCAACAGTGGTGGAGCCACACGTATGAGCCCCCTGCAGCACAGAGCAGACTCACACAACATACCAGTGTTTTTCTCAATGAATATTTGAAATCACACACAGAATTGGCTTGAATGTGCAACAAAAAACACAAAATAAACAGGAGACATACACACTCATGAGTGAAAAAAAGCGACAAAAACTTTCTGCCCACAACTGTCATTTTACATGACAGCCTTTAAAAGCAAGACACCATATTTGTAAACTGATGCCAGCAGAGTTGCAGGTTCACCCTCTCTTTAAATTCAATTATCAAGTCCACTCCTCACTGCATTGGACCCAAACATAAAACATCCCACATCGTAAGAGAGATGGGCTGAAGTGATCATTACTGCCTCCATCTATAAATAAGGCAAACTGAACTGTAAACGGTTCTTCATAACTCATCTCTTGTAATACTGAAATCTCTTTCTATCAGGTACAACAAGGTGCATCTAGGCAAACCAGACGACATTTTTCCATATTTTGTTGAGAAGAAGCTGCTTCAAAATTGGCCGTGAAAATGTATCAGATCGGGTCAGACGTCTGTGTGGTCCAACCATTTGTTTACTCTAAGCTGCCTGCACACCGGTGGACGTCAGCGCTGATAAGATAAGACACAATAAAATCAAGAGTCCTAGATCCAAATCTTTGCATGTCATGGTCCACCCCAGACCCCAGAATAACAATAACAGACAGCACAAGTCAGACACAATAACAACACTGAAAGTCTGACCTTGTTCCTTATATGAACATGATGATGTCAGATGTTCAAGAAAAAGGTCACTTGGGTGGGGCCCGACTAACCTTGTGTACAGACGGGGCACTTATAGTGTTTCCCAGCAGCTTCAGGCTGAATGGCCCATAAACGCCCTCATTCATGTGGTACAGGAACTCTGTGTCCTCATTCTTTTCACCTATGGAAATACAGTAGGTGAAGAAGTCAGATATACTGTAAAGACCAGTCAATTAAATCCACACACAGGAATTCACACTTCCAGTTGACCTCCATGGGCCTCCCATTCTCTCACAAGAAACTTGAGAGGGTGGATTATCTCACCGTGTGTCAGGTGATCCCAGTGGTGACTCAACACTTTCTTAGCGATCACGTTGACAGCCAGGCGGAAGGCTGAAGAAACGTAGAAGCTGCCGGACTGGGCCACCAACTGAACTCCGGACAGTGGTGGGAAGTACGAGTCAAGCAGAGGCCTGATCGCAGATTCAACCTGTGGTGAACAAATGACCGGTCAACCTTTTCAATGTAGGTTATGATAAAAAGATTTGTTCGTCAAGTTAAAAAAACAGACCTGTCTTAGCTGGTATTCTGAGCCAGTGAATCCACCCCCAATGTCTAGGATGTTCATGTTAAAGCCCAGATCAATCTGGAAAGAAAACATAAGTGGGATCAGTGACACTGCTTGGCCCTCCCAAAACAAAAATTCTCATTGTCGAGACCTCTTGTTCTGAGTCACTGAAAGGCTGCATAAAGTTAAAACCTAAATGTACTTAATTTGTAGTGAGAAAGGAGAGGACTAGTTACCCCCATATCAAAAACACAGCGAGCATCCGAGAGAGCGTGTGTGTAGGCCTGCTGCAGTTCCTGGCAGGAGCTGGGGATGTGGAACGTCACCCCAACCACTTGGACCCCCTGTTTCTTAGCAGCCTCCAGCAGGTGCCGACAGCTCTTCAGTGAGGAGCCAAAAGCCATGCTTGTCTCAGCAGCATGGGCCTCGGTGGTCAACTGGAGCAGCAACCTGAAAGGGATGGGAAGCGCATTATAGCAATTGCACATCTGGCAGGCGACCTTTGCTGAGTCAGTACAATGACCGTCAATGAGGAGAAAATGATCTTATGCACTGCCCTTATGAGTGCAACACAACTAAAAAAAGGCAAAGTAGTTGGGTTTATCCAATGTGCAACTTATGATCAATCCAGTGAATTGTGGACGTTTAAAAAAGGTTTTTGTCTCATGAAGGTAATTCTCAGCTGGATAACTAGCACACACTTGTTTTGTCTGTGACTGAAGTCTTTTGTTTGTACTTTGGAATCCGGACCGCCAATCCCGGCGGAACAAGGACATTTTGACAACTTTATACAGTTCCAAATACTGTTTTGTAAGTAATCCTGTCCACATACTTAGCATTGGGATGTAGGCGGGAGATCTTTGATAACTCTGCCTCATTTTCAAAAACAAGATGCTGGATGTTATTCTTGGCTGCGTTCTTGATGTGCGCCAGCTGCTTGCAGACTCCCGACAGGATGATGTTTTCCGGAGCGACGCCATGCTCCAGCACCAGGTTGACCTCAGCCTGTGGGCACATGACCCGCATTAATGTAACAAAGTCTAAAATCATCAGCAAAAACGTACCACAGTTACATAAGCAGACAGCTTGTAATCAGCAGAGTGCTTTTTAAGCAATTGCAATGAGTCGATTACAAAACAGGTGTGTAATTTTTTCTTACCTTGCTGGTACACACGAATCCCAGACCCAGAGAGGAAAGAACCTCAATGACCACCGGGCTGCTGTTGAACTTGACGGGAAAGTACGGCTGCAGCCGCGGCACCACTCGCTGCCAGCAAGCATGTTGCCTCATCAGGGCGCCCAGATCAGCCACCACAAACGCACTCTTTTCCATCTACAGCCATAAAGAAACAAGCTTAGAATCTGTTCACATGGACCCTTGTACGGCCTTCCTGTGTTTAAAAAAAGTGATCTGCTTACCAGAGTTTGCTCATAGATGTGATCGTCAATAACATCTTCAAGTGTCAGGCCACTCTCCAAAATTTCAACAATGTAACTAGGGTTGTCAGTAAGTCCTTTCATCTCAACCGTATTCCAGTAAGCCAAAAATCATAAAGGTGAAGTCCGCAAGTCAAGGGGTCACGACTGAGCCAATGGGTCCTGCCGGTATGCAACAAACTACAGAGGGGAAAAAGGCATTGAATTAATAAAAGCATTAACAAGTCTACGGCCATTGAGGAGGCCTGAATCGCCCAACTTCCTGGACACAACTGAAAATATTGTTGGACAAGAACAGAATAAAGCTAGATATTTAGAAAACAAACCACAGATACCTTAAGCATGTATTTAGAGTATTAGAGTTGAATAAATGGTACCACAACAAAGAGAGACATCTGAACATATGCTACATATTGTGTTTACTAATTTTTTCATCTGTTATTATAAGATTATTAAGCAATAATGGCCTATTAAAACTTTAAAAAGTACAGTGGATGCGAACAGAAACCATTGCTTAAAATTAAACATGACCAGTTACACTCCTAGAAGCAAAGGAAGCAACAATATGATGGTAATAAAAAAAAATAATAATAAAATACAGCAATGACTGAACTATTAAAAATACGCAAGTGTTCCTTGTGATAGTTGTTCTAAATCAAGAATGATTTGGAGCAAGCACTCCTATAACACTCACATGGACAAGTCAGGAGATGGACCCGTCCCGCTATCAGCTAGGATCCCAAGGCGGCTCAGCGTTGAAGTCAAACTGCTCCCTGTAAAGAGCCGCCCCTAGGCCCTCTGGGTAACGCTCATACACCTGTGCAGAGACGGGGGAGCCCTGCAAATCATACCAGAGTATACACATCAGTACATGACAGGAGTCTGGACGAATTCAACAGGGACAAATACTGAGCGATCGAGAGGGCTATTCTGTGGGTTAGGTTATCACGTGGCTTGGTAGGTGAAGCCCTATAATGAGCCATGACATTAATGCCTAGCACCATTTCTTTCCTGTCACCATCAGAACTACCAGTGAACATTGCTCTAATGACATCTGCGCATGCGCACTTGCCTTCAAACACTGTCAGAACTTGACAAATGAGATTAAGATTCTGGTACGTCACCAAGACAACATGAAATTTAAAAAAAGCAAGGGAAAACGATTGTTATGTGGCGTGACAACGCCGCTTCAGTGAAAACAGATAGGACATATGATCGGAACAGTCGCCAGTGACGGGAATTCTACTAATGTTGAGGAGCTGGCTCCCAGCGGCACGAGCTCGCGACCACATATTTTAAAACAGGTAACGAAGACAGTGGATCGGGGATTTTTCAAACATTCCAGTCACGCTACACCCGAAGGCTGCAGACGACACGGCGATCCACGCGCTATTACAGAACCGTGGTGTCATCTCAACAGAGAGAGCAGAACGACGAGCCCGCCATGATGTTCCGTCCGCCCGTTGGAATCAGCCCTGTTTCGCTGTACTTACGTGAGATAACGGCCAGAATGATTTAGAAAATCGTCTTCTCTTTTTCGGCGGAATTTTTAAAGAGTAGTGGGCACAACTATGAAAGAAAGACAGAACGTTATTTCTGCCATATGTTGAGCGGAGGGACGGCTGAGGCTGCTGAGGTCTCCCGGCTGTAGGTGGAGCTGTGTGGCGGCGAGCAGGAGGACCGGGAGAGGTCAACGACGGCGGGGGGGCGGGACCTGGCCTCAACTCGTCCAATAAGAGCCGTTCTTTGACTCAGTCGCACCAAATATGTATTTCCGAAATTCATTGAGGCGGCAGTGAATCAGTGATGTTTATTCTGGTTACATAAGCACGACTCGCCTTAGATGGCCACTGTCAGCCAGGGCTGCGTTGGGGTGGAAAACATTCCATTTTAAAATTCGGATTTAGCCATTCAGACTCTTTTGCTGAAACAACATTATACTGTGCATAAACATAACGTGAGACCGGTATTTTGCGTGTTGGTGGTCTGTCTGTTGTCAACATTATTGAAAGTTACCCTTTCAAAAAACCCAGTTGAATCAAGAGGTTAAGTTAAAAACAACAACTGTGTTTTGGTGTCATAATTCTTGAATTAATTAATGGACATGAAAAACAAAATAGAAATATGTTTTAATAATGACAATAAAAAACAACAACATTGGAAATAAGTTTACAAAATACATTAATTCAATACAAAAAATTATCTGTAAAATGCGTTTCCCAAACCTTCCCAACAGGGCTCTCATTGGTATCGTGAGTATATTCATTAACCAATGCATCTATTTATAAGGCTTTATTGAAGACATTATGAAGGTTTATAATCATGAAAGGTTGTCATATTAAGGTCAATACAATCGTGGAGATATTCATTCATGTTTTATAATTCAAGCGTTTCCTCCATGACAGCATTTATGATAGCATTAAGTCTACTACTTAACCAACATAATTTTGAAAATTAAATTGGTACAATGACAATAAAGCTTCTGTCATTCATTCATTCATTTATTATAAACCTTTTCATTGGTTGTCAACCATAATTATAAACATTCAGAAGGTCAGATGGCCTTATAAATGCGCAACACAAAACTGACTGACGACAACAACACGTTACACAATAAAAAGGACCTCACACAGACACAAGTCTACACACAGCAATACACAACCACTGTTCCGAAAAATAGGGAAAGAGGGATTAAGGGGCAGAAATTATGAGAACTGTTCTTCACTCTGCTACGTTTAATTCGCTGTTGAAGACATGAATTGTACGCAGCACAGCAGCCAAGTGATATAACAGTCATCCTGAAATATGACTGTTATATCACCAAAATTAAGATTAATTCAGCCAGTGCATTATAATGCCTTATGAATGTACTGATAATGCTCTGTATGAGACCTATAGCGGACACGTGACCGGTATACCTTACTTTGCAAATGTTTGTTGGCTCCCTCCATCACTCATAATTCTGTGGCAGAAAGTACATTTAAACAGGAAGAGATTGGTTGTCCTGACAAATCTCATTTATCATGGTGGTCAGGAGTTTGGGAGCGGAAAGACAAAACTCTGCCCGCAGCAACTTCCAGTTCATGTGACTTTTACTTTGTGTGTCAGTGGCAGTGGAAGTAGTCTGGTTGCCCTTGGGCTCTTGGATTTATTTGGACTTGTTTTTCATACACAAAGTGTTGACCAAATTAAAGAAGGCGCTATGTGAATAGCAAGTAAATCATTTAACGTGAAAGAATGACCCTGGAACACATACACATATACATGACACAGAGCAGGGCAAAGGGCAGTCTTACAAAACTGTGGAAATGCTTTTGAACACAACATCAATGAGTTGAATTATTGCAGCTGAGAAGTAATCGATACATTGTGCATATTGGTCAACATTTAATATGGTGAATGTGATACATAGAAGAGCTCATGCACACTTTCATTCAATAAGGTTCCTTATTTATTGTTTTGAAAACAAACAGGTTGGTCTTCAAGTTCCAAGTTTGAAGTGAAGTAAAACAAGATGGATGGATGTAGGTCTAAGAGTACCGCAACATCGAAACCACAATGAAGACAGTTGGCCCTGGCTGTGGTACCTGACCCAAAGTACATTTTTATGGAAACAAATATAGTCATATAACATGAGCATCCCGTTTTTATGAACAGATAAGATGCACTGGAGTTAGTTTTGGTCATTTGTGCTGAAAAATCCCTGATAAAACTTAAAGTAAAACAGTACAGTGGTTTGTATCTCATTTAATAATAATAATAATTTATTAATAATGTAATAAAAATTACATTTGTGTAAAGTGACAGAGCCAATTTATTTCATGTAATGTGCCCAGGTCTGATGTTGATAGTAAATAGCTAATTCCCTGGGATTTCATTTATTGATTGGAAATACTTTGTATGCTGTTATGCTGTCGGCACAACTTTTTTGATAAGCCAAAGGACAGATGTTTTTAGGAGTATGACCATAAAAAACCAAATGACCAAATAAATGTTATCACAGGACACAGTCATTTGCCAATGGTTGTCCCCCCGTACTGGGATATTCTGGGTCCTAAAAGGTTATGGTTACGTGCTTGAGACACTTCTATGTCTTACATAAAGGTCAAATGTCAGCCAGTGTGACAATCACCAGTGTTGATTTATGATTCTGCCACAGGAGCCTCTGCTTATACCCTTCATTTGTAATCTCTAGAATGACAATAAAGGCCAATAAGCTATGTTAGGGAAAAGCCATCCATAAATCATGTCGCATGGGGACGTATAACAGCAGCCTCCTTTTGTCATCACTGTCCTTTTGTTTACGTTAATACGCATATGTTTGGAAAGCTAAATGGCCGCTGACTTGTTTTAATGAGATGTTGTTGAAAAAATACTAAGTATACTGTATGATAATGCATACAGTATACTTAGTATGTACAGATAGTATAAGTATATTGTATTGTCAATATATAAGTATATTGAAGTATAACAGTCAAACCTAATGCATAATACTGTGACCCATATCCAAACAAAATTAAATTGGATCGGATGAGTCGAGACAATTTAGCCTTTATCCCTGTATTAAACAGCCTCTTGATATTTTATTCAAGTGTATGAATATTATGACTTAAGTGTGACAAATCAATCGGACGACACGGCAGATTGAATTCTGGGAATGAAGACGCTTTTATCGGGTGTCTGAACAATAAATCAGCAGAGCTCAAATTACGAAATGTACTCCTCATCCTGTTTTTGACAGCAATGTGTGAGGCAGGATTAGATCAGATTTTACTGCCATTGATTCACCCAAATGTAACTAATGTTTTTCGGAAGGAAACAGATTTACCAAGTATAATTTGGAATAATGAACAACCCGGAGGATTAAAAAGTAATTTTTCAGACAAAAGCACAATGGTGCAACTGGATGTGTTGTGATGCGCAAATATCTATCTATCTATCTATCTATCTATCTATCTATCTATCTATATATATATATATGTATATTTATATTTATATTTATATATATCATATAACACATCCATATATATATATATATATATATATATATATATATATATATATATATATATATATATATATATATATATATATATATATATATACTTTTGATTTTTCTAATTTCTTATGCAGTCCTCTCAGACTGATTGTCCTTTTTCTACTTTTTCTACTTTTAACAATTTCCACCATAATAAAGGATCAGCGCCAGTCAACCCGGCACTGTGACAAGATAAGCGATGATGTAATGGCAATATGCAGCCAGTAGAGGTCTGCAGTGAGCGAAATGAATTATTATTAATAAAATTAAAGACTTCATAATTAGTATGAGCGATGATAGAAGGTATAATCTCCTACTAAATGATTAAAAATAAATGATTTATTTGAAAACAATATGACATAAGCACGAGACAGCCGAGCAGGCATATGGCGTTTATAGAAAACGGATAAGCGCATGCGCACTGTGTGTCACCTGATCAGCTGATGTTGAGTGAGATGCTCATCTTTGCGGATCCCTGAGTCGAAAACCTACCGTTATCTGCGCTATGCATGTTAAGCTGGGGTTCTTTATTTGAGCAACAAAGCGTGGATCATATATCTAATACTATCAACTTATTGGTAAGTACAGCAATTCACCGCTTATTTGTGTCGTGACAGTGACATTCTGCAAAGCTAGCAGGCTACATGGCTAGCATCTCGTTTCTGCACATGATCATATTGTTATTGCTGCGTTTTCGAACCTCGGAACTGAAGTAGCGCTCCATTTAGTTGTTTTCACGCGGCTCATAACGCTAGTTCTTTGAATATTTGAACGATGTTTGTATGCATTATTACGGTCCTTCCGAGAAAATGTGGTCATATGACATGCGACGTGGAGTCTGACTCCTCACATCCAGCAATCAGGAAGAATATCTGAAAAAGAGGAACACGTTTATCACCACAGCATTTCATGTCTGAAAACGGCCGGCGTATTTTCCAAGCACTTAATACCTTCCAGAAAAAAACATCACAGCAGTTCGGGTTGCGAATAGTTTTGTCTATATTTGAGCAAATCATAATACAATATAGCTAGATTAACGTGAGCCCATTTATTGTCCATAAACAACTATTTTACTCGTCATGTTTAACGTGGTTCCAAATAATCTTTAATCATATGTGTATAATGAAAACAATGTTCACTTTTGATGAATTGCTCATTCATTTGTGACTTTTCAGCAGCGACTCTGATACAAACTTGATACGCAGCCATGACAGAATTCTGGTTGATCTCTGCTCCTGGGGAGAAAACGTGCCAGCAGACATGGGACAAGCTGATGGTGGCCACCACTCGCACCAACAACCTTTCAACCAACAACAAGTTCAATATCCCAGATTTAAAGGTCCAGCAACAACTTTCAACACCACACTGTTCTTATTGACTAGTAGATGTCATTCATATTTATTTGACTCTCCATAGGTTGGAACACTAGATGTGTTAGTGGGACTGTCCGATGAACTGGCTAAGCTTGATACATTCGTTGAAAGGTGAGCGTGATCTTTTTTTTCCCGGTAAAATGGCCAGGCAATTTATTCTGTTCTGCAATTTTGCCTTGTACTGCAGTGTGGTGAAAAAGGTGGCTCAGTACATGGCTGATGTTCTGGAGGACAGCCGAGACAAAGTCCAAGAGAACTTGCTGGCCAATGGAGGTGATGACTTTAAACATTGTCCCACTGACACACATGCACTGTTGCCATTGACGAGGGGTCAAAGTTTGTCCAGCCTCACAGTCGTTCATGTACACAAATACATTGATTTCATACTGATGAGTTCAGTTTATCTTCACAGTGGACCTGGTGACGTATATCTCCAGATTTCAGTGGGACATGGCCAAGTACCCCATCAAACAATCGCTTAAGAACATCTCTGAGATCATCTCCAAGGTATTTTCCGAATCATTTTAAAAGCTACTACCAGTTTTTACTAGTTTTATTGGAACATCTGCCCTGGATTTTGTTTTCTTCAAATCTATGATTAAAGTAGTTTAAAATGAAACCTCTTTATTTTAGGGCTGTGCGCTAAGGCCAAAATATACATCCATATTTCTTGTCCTGGGAGGACAAGCAACCCATTTCAGCCAATGGGTGTAAAGAATGTAAATGTAACAAGAAAACAACAACACTGAGATAAAGAGCATTCTGGCAACTCAAAAGATGCAGGGTTTCCGCTACATGTTAACAAGCATGGTGGTTCAAATGAGAGCCACCGTGCGTGATGAAATCTCATGTGATCAAACGGAGTGGCTTTACACGAGGTGGAAACATTGAAAACAAACTGATAAAACAAAACGCATCATGGTGGAGGACATGAACAGCGCTTTTCAGCGTGTTAGTCACAGAAATATCCCGAAAGAAACCTCAAAGGTTTGAAGTCTGTTGCTCGTGGAACTCAAGTTGCGCACCTGGCCAGATATAAGAAGAGACTTCTCATGATTAAAAACTAGTGTCTTTATTATCATCTTCTCGGTAAATGTCATTACCTTCCCCCCTTCATCAATGTTTCTCTATCACTTTTTTTTTAATCTCAGGTCGGTTTCAGAACATCCTGGCTCAAAACCTGTTATGGCTTTCAATAAAAATGCCACTTAATAAAATATCAGTGCAAACATGACTGTATGCTTTCAGCCACAAAGTCATTTCAACAGGATTCTAGTGCACAGAAACACCAAATAGACTTTTTGAAAAGGATAAACTTAGATGCTCCACAAGTTTTAATGTTTCAAGATTTCAAGTGCAACGTTCCCATTAGTCGTTAGCTGTTAGCTCCGTATTGCAGATAGTCTTTGGCATCTTGTGATCTAGTTGGACACATATCAGGTTTAAAAACAACTCAAAGCTCTGTTTTGGCTTGTTCCCTCCAGGACGATGTGCTCTTGTGATGAGTGTGTAGTGTTTGTTGTTGGCGGCGCATAACAACATAGAACTACAGTGCATAAAATGTGACTGAGACGATTTATACAATCTCCTGGCGTATTGTCAACATGTTCTAATCATTCATGATCTAACGTTGTCATATCACACGACCCTAATTTAAATTCTTGGTTCTGTGAAAATTTAGCCTGTTTTGGGTGTATGTAAAAAACATTAGATTGTCTTTCCAGAAGCCAAATACCACATCTGACCAAGTTATGGTTCAATGATTCCCTGTTGCACCCTATTGTAATACTGGTGCTGATATGTTCTTTACAGCAAGCCTCTCAGATAGATAATGACCTGAAGGCCCGAGCTTCTGCCTACAACAACCTGAAGGGAAACCTGCAGAATCTGGAGAGGAAGAATGCGTGAGTACCCTGCTGTTATAAAAAACAAAACAAAAAAAAACATTAAAGCTAGACGTAGAGCACGAACCTCTGCCAAGCAGGTCATTTCCAGTCATTTTGGAATTTACTCCCAATATTGTTCTGCATTGTTTTAGCTCTATAGTAAAATATCTGTATTAGTAGGTGAAATGTTGCCAATGTCATTTATAGTAGTACAGGATGTTATCCGGAATACCACCAAAATATATTCACATTCCGTGTATCCAGTGATTAGCATTTTCTGAGAACTTGGTTATTTTGGCAAAATGCTGACAATGTATATCTTTGTTTTTTTTACATCATAATGTATTGGCTGAAGTTAGCAGAATGAACGTGAAAATGGTCTGCTTGTTAAGTATTTACATTCAATCATTACCATCTGTCTACCCCACCAAATCAAGAGAAATCATTTAATTTCAGGTTCTTCCTGAATTTTTAGTTCAAAAGAAGATGTGTGCTAGAAAGTTGTGCCCTCATTTCTAAGCAAAAGAAAGCTTAACAAGATTTTCCTGAGTTCAGAGAATATTATCTTCTTTCAGTGTCTTGTTCTCAGCTCTTAGTCAGATGGAGCTTGCTATTCTTGGTAATGTTAATACTCCATGTTCACATACACAGTGTTATGAGTAATGGAATAGTTCCTTTCAAATATAGGTCAGCACATCAGAGACGCCAGTGATTGATGTCAGGAATCGTGATTTGATATTTTCCCCTAGTGATTTCTGGAACCATGTGTAAACTCTCGGCACACTGATTTATTCCCT
Source organism: Synchiropus splendidus (assembly GCF_027744825.2). Classification (NCBI taxonomy): domain Eukaryota; kingdom Metazoa; phylum Chordata; class Actinopteri; order Syngnathiformes; family Callionymidae; genus Synchiropus; species Synchiropus splendidus. The sequence goes on from NC_071337.1 coordinate 14,248,439, forward strand.
TCAACATAGTCTTTCTTCTGTTAGCACTGTCAAAGACAGGAGAAACAGTTTCAGTTCATGCTCCTGTTGATTTGCAGTACAATGGGAAATTGAATGACAAGCGAATTGAATGACAAGATTAGATTAGATTATCTCTTATTTGTCCCACAGTGGGCATGTAAGCTTCGCAGTCACTTACCCCAATCTGACGCGTTCTGAACATCACATATGTGTTACTTATTAATACAGTAGTCCTAGTGAACAATGAGTCAAGTGGCCCCAGATTCTCTCATTGTAAAGTTAAAGACAGTAATAATTTGTCTGAATGTCATATTCTTTTTTGTAAATATGATGTAATCTTGTTAATAAAATGTAACATGCCAACAGTTTTCATTGTCGCGGTCGAGAGATTTCAACTGTGCATGTTAACAGCTCAACTGAAAAGCATCACTACTACATTCATGTCACTGTCACTGATGGACCGCAACCTCAATTTCAAAGATAATGGATTTAGTTGATGATGACAGATGGCTTTCGAGATGGAGTGAACGATGATGTGAATTCCTTAAGTGATCTTTTGGAGATGCAGCCAGTTTATCTGATAAGAATGGCTGTTGGCGATTGCCATGTTGAAAAGGCCTTAAATACTGTACAATATATATTCCGTGTATATACTCTTTTAAGAAAGGATTTCCTGGTCACAGGGGTCCAGTGTCATTTTAAAAGCTCATGAAATAAGCAGGATAGGGCTTATTGTAGTGAATTTTGTGCACCTGGTGTGTGCACTGACAACAAAATGTTGTCAGTGAAATGTTCTGTTCAATGTGCAGTTTTGGTTGCAATGCCTTACTGCGCCACCAGGGTGCTCTCTCTCTCTCTCCTGTGGAAAATGCGAGCATCATGACTGTGTGTTTGTGTCTGTCTCAGTGGGAGCTTGTTGACCAGGAGTCTGGCTGACATTGTGAAGAAGGAGGACTTTGTTCTGGACTCTGAGTACCTGCTTACCATGCTGGTCGTGGTTCCGAAGTAAGCCTGCGCCAGTGACAAACTGTATCCGTGAAAACATTTTTCCGCTCCTTCTGCAACTGTTCTTGTGATACATTGAAGAGGAACGGCCTCATTACTCCGCTCCCTCTCTCCAGGACCAGCTACGCTGACTGGCAGAAGACTTACGAGACTCTTGCTGAGATGGTGGTGCCACGTTCCACCAAGTAAGCATTCAATAATCTCACATTGGCCGCTGCCAGTTTCACATCCACTGTCATTGACTGCTTAAACAGAGTTGAACTCTATGAAAACAGAGCAGTTTTTGATGTTTGTTGTTCTAAAGTAAACCAGATATTTTTTCCAGTGCATTTTATGATTTTAGCTGCATTCTACAGCCGTGGCTTGCCAGCACAAGCTGTAGATCTGAGTCACTGATTATATTTGCGCCTCTGTTCTCACCTCCAGGCTCTTATTTGAGGACAACGACAGCGGTCTGTTCAGTGTCACCCTGTTCCGAAAGGCTTTGGACGACTTCAAGCATAAGGCCAGAGAAAACAAGTATGTGATTCACATTTATTTACGGTAGAGAATACACCATTGCATGAGAAGAAGCTTTCCTCCGTAGTCTAAATAATTCTGAGACAGATCTCCCAGTGGGAGGTGCAGATTAAGATCATGGCTTCATTAATTCACGAGGGCTCTTGTGTGGAACACACACACACTGTGGAGCTTGTCACGAGCTACTAAACGGATTCTATTTGAGGTGTAATTCTGTCTGCACTTGATGACCTTCGCTATTAAAATGAAACAGAGGTCACAGTTGGAGCATTTGTTTGTTAATGTGCTCTGTTTTCAAAAGTACACTTGAAATAGAGCTTGTGCCAGACTACTGTGCCTTATCGCCTGCCGTGTTGATGCAGATTCACTGTGCGGGACTTCCAGTACAACGAGGAGGAGATGAAGGCAGACAAAGAGGAGATGACACGTCTGTCCACTGACAAGAAGAAGCAGTTTGTAAGTTTTATATTAGGAGCATTGTGCAAGTGGCACATAGTTCACACTCTTTTTCTTAGACTTTAAATATGCTGCTTAAATGAAGCAGCACTGACGCTTTCCTCTGGACACTCTGGTTTCCTATCACAGCACAGCACAACACAAGTTTTTGGGCCCCAACAATCTCAATTGGCAGCAATTAAAGAGAGCTTCTTTAGTTAAGTGTTTACATTCAGCATATTCTTGTAGAGGTGAGGTGCACACTTCTACTCTCATACCACACTGAACTTTATATCATATGCGTTTTATGCTAAAGCCTTAGTTTGTTTTAAATGCAAAAATAAAAACAAAGCCAATGCATGATTAACCAAATGCATCTCCAATGTAATTGGAATTCAAATTTGCTATTCATGACATGTAGTTTTGTTTTTGTCCCCCATCATATTGGGGGTTTGATGAATACATTTTAAACAATGAATTTAAAAATGACAATTTAAAAAAGTAAATGAAAAGTAAATTGCTTTTACTTGTATAATAAGATGGGTAATAATAAGAGATTCTAGTTAGCTGAACGATGTCATCTGAACTCCTCCAGGGTCCTCTGGTACGATGGCTGAAAGTGAACTTCAGTGAGGCTTTCATCGCATGGATCCACATCAAAGCTCTGCGTGTGTTTGTGGAGTCAGTGTTGAGGTGAGCAGCATCCCTTCATTTTAAATCTTTTTTGACCCCCCTCAACAAGCTTCATCTTGACAATTGTGTTTTTGTGTCTTAGATATGGGCTGCCGGTGAACTTCCAGGCCATGCTGCTGCAGCCCAACAAGAAGAACATGAAGAAGCTCAGGGAGGTGCTGTATGACCTGTACAAGCACCTGGACAGCAGTGCAGCCATTATTGATGTATGTCCAGATCCCACCAGAAGCAAGGTGTCCAATGTCCGATTTACTTAACGTGCCCTCCACCTGTCTCTGCAGGCCTCCATGGACATCCCAGGTCTGAACCTGAGCCAGCAGGAGTACTACCCCTATGTTTACTACAAGATCGAATGCAACCTGCTGGACTTCAAAGTCTAGAAACGTTGCTCCCATGACTCCCTGCTGTGTGTGCCGTCATCTGATGTGCCCCATTCCTAAGCTTTAATTTAGATTTCTGTATGTCTTGTCTATTCTTAATCAACTTCCACATTCCTGGGTTAACACTGGATGCTACAGGAGAAGGAACAGGCTAGTGTCTGCTCAGAAACAGTAAAACCACTGGATCCATCCAAGCACAGATTCTTGGGTTTATTTGCACATCTTGGCAATGCAACACAAACTGCTGCATATTTCCAGCACCTCCGAGAATATATATAGTGAAGTATTTATTTAAAGCATCATGCATCAGTGGATATGTTTTGGTTTGTTTTTGAAAGTAAAGTGTTTTTAGCCTCATGTAAAAATGCGTGTTAAGAATAGATGTCGACCCTCAGCCCTACTTGTAATCCTGTGAACCTGATTTTAAGTCTTTACAAGCAATGTTTGCTGATGGTACTCCCATTATTGTGTATATCAAGCTGTTGGAGACAAGTGTATGTGATTACTGTACTGTAACTATTACTGGAAATTGAAACATATTTAAGATAAATGTTATAAAAATAAATGATTTATGTGAAAGAATATCTTCTTTTATTTTATGAGTAACTTGCATCATAAACTGCCTCCACTGTAGCCAGAGTTGAAGTGTGCATCATGGTAAACTGATACTTTTACAAATGGGGACTGACAAATATTTATATGTTGGTTTCTGCACTAGTCAGTAAATATTAGTAATCAGGAAGTTTTTGTTTAATATCTTCACATTCCGTCGCTAGGACACCCAAGAAGTACAGTGCATGAGAGCATCTTAAATTATCTTCCACACCCATTGGAGTATCCCTTCTGAAGAGTAGTCTAAATTCAGTTGGTGAGAACACAGTTCTTATGTCAATTGTTTTTTTTTTTTTCTAGAGAAAAATAATATTGATCTTTATCATGGTTCTGCATGGGGTCTGGCATCAGACTCCACCACTCGTACAGTCCCTTATTTAAAAAGAAACATCTTTTAAACTTCTCAACTTCACAACTGTCATTCATTTATGTATTTGCAAATATTCATGCATATTCCAAGAAACCGCTGTTGCTTCTGTTGGTGTCATCAGTCACTTTATTCATTTTAATTTTTGTCAAGTTGAATCCCACCTGTGTTGCACTTGTTCCACTACTACTACAACCACCCAGGTCCTGTGTGCGATTTTCATCGGCGAGCTGCATGTGAGGCGGCTGAACGGTGATGCAGCCAATGAGAGTTCTCGAGCTCTGCTCGTGACGTCGCTGCTCCTCCGTGCGCTCACGCTGCTCGGCTTGTGTTTGTGAAGAGCATCATCACCATCAGCACCAGAACCAGCACAGGCAGCGGATCACGATGACGGGGATGGAGGCGCGCTAGAGAGCCCCGAGGGGAGGATGTGAGACCCACCCCGCGTCCGCATCGCCGTGGACGATCTTCCCGATGGGTTGTGGGGGGAGTCGGGCGGACGCGATCATCGAGCCTCGCTACCATGAAAGCTGGACCAGGGAGACCGAGTCGACGTGGCTCACCAACACCGACGTGGAGACACCTTTGTCGGTAGCAAACAGTAAGATCCGTTCGGTCTGCTGTCATTGTCAGGGATTCTGACAAGCAGCGTCACACTACAGGGACTTCACGCGTCACTGCACCCTCAAACATCGACTGTGTCTGGATGTGTTGCTGAGTGAGGCCTTTCTTTCTGAAGGTAAAGCTCTGGATGCCAGTCTGAGGGAGAAGAGGATGGTGAACACGGGGACACAGTGTGGGAAACAGGCCTTGACCACCAACAGCAGCGGCTCCAACCACCAGAGGAGACCCCGACGATCCCTGAGTGATGTAAATATGTCTTGCAGAAGTAGATATTATCACTAGTGAAGCAGAGATTTATGCATGGTCCTTAGGTGATTTACATATCCTGAGCTCAAGATTGTCTGTTTTTAAGACCCAAACTCTCACAGCACTATATCACCTGTCTGAATGCTACTTTCTACTGTTCTGTTTTAATAGAAAGAAAATCAGGTGGTGGGAGGATCCCAACTTTCTTTTTGTGTGTGGCCAGAGATGGACTTAAAACCGAGCCCACCATGTCTTATCTAGCGTAGGATTTATTGGATTGGGTCACCAGTGACTCTGCAGGAATGGATACATGCATGGTTGAAGTTGAACCATCACAGAGAGTTACCTCAACGACATCCATAGATAGATACCAGTTGATGGTATAATGTATCAACAAAGTGCGGCCTGTGGGCCAAATATGGCCCTTGGTCTGTATTTATGAGGCCTTCAAGGCCTACAAAAGGGACTGATTCATCAGCCATTTCTACAGCATTTGGATTCTTGACGATGACTTGTCAAGAGTTCAGTTGGACTGAATACCGTTGCTCACTCAGTAGATTTGTCTTCATCCCCTCCTGTTTTAATGTTTGACTTCTTTCACAGCAATCCACTCTGGAAACCAAAAGAAGGGCTTCAAAAGAGGTCAGTACTCTGCCTAAAGAAGCAGTCTCAGTCACTATAAGCGCTAGTGGAGATGATGAACATGGAACTCCGTGTGACAAAAGATGAGGAGACTTCAGAGAGTGTTGGATCGAGAGTTGAGCGGATCAGATCATGGTGGTTCCATGTCTTCTCTGTTGAGCAGACAGGATCTCAGTTATTGACAGCCCTGCAAGTGTCTCCACCCAAAGATTCGAGGATGCTGCATAAATGTTGTGCCATTGCATGTGTGAAGCAAAGAGTGGACCTCACTCTCCACCGTGCTTTTTGTCATGCTTACGGTGCTGGTCAGGGAATGTATCACTGTGTTCGAGCCAATACTGACAATACTACATCCGGCCGTACCACATGCACATGATAATCACAATCTGCACATCAGACGGTTGCTTTATGAAGAATTTGCTTCTATTCTTTGTGCAACTAAAACTCTTGTGAATGGTGTCAAGTTATGAATGAGGTACGATCGTCAGGAAGAATGTAAATGCAACGCTTTTATTCAGATAGGTAAACTGCACACTTATTCTCATCCTCTGTTCTTACAAGAGGCAGCACCACATCAAGATGACAACACTTCTTGCCATATAGTGATAACATAAAAACAAATGGACAGACAGAGACGTGGAGTAGAGCTGTTGTATCTGACATCTTGTAATGACATCGAGTATTCCTTTCTTTTTCCGGCCATTTTCATGAACTATAACTAGGAAGAGATGGAGACTCTGGCAAGATAACATGGCAAAAATCCCCCAGCAGTTGAGCAGTTGAGGGAAAGAAGAAGTGAATTACAGATTAAACACTTAAATTCTGGATTTAAAAAATTTGAATTAGTAAATGACAAGGGGATTCAGGAGAAGTTATATTAAGTGCAATTGGTGTGATTTCAAAGTCAGTTTTATTGAAATGATTATTTAAAATATCTCACTGTGATTGAGTGCATCACTAGCTTTAATGAATATATAAGAATAATTATGAACGGTATACATCATATGAAGCATTAAGGGCATTTGAGAAAATACAATACAAATTGACCTTTAAGTTGTTTTAAAATGATTTAACTAGCCACATCACATGACGATGAAAGGGCTTTTGGCAAACACACTGTGAGCCATAATATAATACGGGCTAATCTGGATTCATTTCAATTGTAATCACACAGTAGAAACCTACTGGTCCCATGGTAAAGTTACTGGACGTGGATGAGTCTTTTCACTATGTTGTACAGTAATAAAAAAAAGTGTTGCCTTTATATTTTTGGTGAGTTGTCTGTGGGAACCAGTGACAGTGATGTTTACCCAAATAATGATTTACATTTCTAAGAACCTGAAGTGCTGTTTAGAAACACCGGATCCGAGGGTTTGAAGCTTGAGCGCAGATGACCGTAAATTAAAGCCTTTGCAAAACACAGTAACGAACACACCCGCATGTGCCTATAACTCTTCCTCATTTTGACTACTCATGTGTTCACTTTGATTCTCCTTTATTTTTTTATTTTAAATATCTTATTCTCCTGTGTTTGATGAAGAGCTTTGTTTTTTTGTGTGTGTGGTTTATGTTGACATGCATGTAGACTCGACATATAATTAAGTCAGTGAGAATTATGTTGTAACACATGTACAATTGAAAATACAAAACACGCCAATGTGGATGCTTGCGGTGGTGAGATGTGTGACCAGCAGAGAGAGCCCTTGGTTCGGCTTTCCTGATGACCATTGTTGCGTTACAGTATTGACCACAGCCTTTCAGAATGTGCAACTAGTTTTGAGTTGAGCGAAGTATGACTGCTGGTATGTACGTTTGTAACGGGGCATTTACCACTCCTGATCGATATTATACATTTATTTGTCTTTGTAATAAAAATTGTTTGAGGTTATTGTTGGTGTGGATTGTGTATTTCTTACTCAACCAGGTTTAGTTGGGCTGAAATTCGTTAAACAATCTTCTAGGGGTCGAACAATTGACCCCTAGAAAATACTGTCATCAAGAGGTAGACAAACATTTCTTGTTTGTCATTTACATAATGTTTTGCAAAAAATATGTGAATTGTTATTTTTCCTTTTTTAAACATACAACACGCACACACCAAGAAACAGCATTAACAAAAATAATAATAAAAAAATAATACTATAAGGCAAACTTAAAAAAAATACATGTAACACAATCCTCACTCGCATATACACAAAACATTTGTGCAAATCCAGAAACGTCCTCAAAGAAAAAGGTTGTTAGTCAGACGGATTTACTTATCTATTATCATACTCATGTGTGGTTCCCAAAGTCGGGTTTTTCTGTTTTCATGAGCTTTTCTAGACTAATTTAAAAGTAATTTTTACCACAGTGTTAAGGTATCCATACATTTCCAGCACAGAGCGACAGCTCTCCTTACCTGAGGAAGTCTAAAGTCCAGCAAATTTGTTTACTTTTGTCCGAGTAGTAAGAAATGGATGCTGCTGTGTAACTGTCAGTGTCACCACGAGTTTATTATGGCTATTCTGGAAAAAAAAAACAACAACAACAACACAATTGTGGTTTACTATTTTAAAGTTGTTTAACAAACAATTAAATAAAGGAAACTTCAATTGTAATAGGTGAAGATGGAATAAAATTATGTTTAAAAGCAAGGACAGTTTTATTTCAATTGTATGAAAAAGGGAGAACGCTGGTGACGACAAACAGGGCGTGCGCTAGGACCACGCCGCTGGCCTGTAGCCGGAGTCTCCAGTCTGGCGCGTTGCTGTCAGTCACAGCAGGTAACACTGTTGAACGTCACATCCACATCCAGCTCTGCGCCTCGTTCGCTGGGTCTTCTTGTTAGTATGTGAGGATGTCCAAGCTCCAGGGGACTGACGGCGGCTTGACCTTGCCGAGGAGTCTCCGACAAGTGGCGGCCGACTTGGTCACCGGCGATGCGAACACCGAGCTTCGCGCGGCGGTCGAGGAGCTGAGCCTGGAGGAGATCCTGGGTCTGTTCAACCAGCCGTGTAACGAAGAGCAAGCCTGGGCCGTCTGCTACCAGAGCTGCGTGGCTCTGCTGCGGACCTCCAGGCGGATCGAGGGGCCGGAAGAGGTCCGAATCCGCCGAGATGGAACCGTGTACCTGCACTTCCAAGACAAGACTGGTGAGAGTCGAACGGGAATGCCGCTAGTAGATGCGCAGCAAAAACAAAAGCTGCTAGCAAACGTTGCCTCAACGATGACCATCGTCCCCTCGTACCGCCACAACAAGACGGTCTTTCAATTTCAGCCACTCTTTAATTTGTTGACAAACATCGGAATGGTGGTTCAAGTCTTCTCGCTGGACTGGTTTTTGAGGCGTTTCTCTCTCTCTAATGATGGTCACTCTCTTCCCATTTAGTCAACTGTTACTAAGATGTCAACATTGGCAACAGCTTTATATCATCTTTAAAAGTCAAGCTCCGACCACAAAACACGTTGTAGTGACTAAAAGTACACACAAACGGCAGACATGAAAGGTGATCTAGCAGTGGAGACTCTCAAATAACTCTAAAAATAATAACATTAAAAACGAAATATTTCCATCTAGATTTCCCCAAATGAGCTGCAGGAGGTTTCTTGGTTGGGTACATCTTTGCTTTGTTGGCTGAAACCTCCAACAGAAAAATTGGAAGTTAATGCCAAACAGTGTTACAAATTGAATTGCAAAAAGATACAATTACAATTTTTTGAACAAATCTATCTGTAGGAGTGGTGATAACGTGATGCCCAAATTCAGATAGAGTTGAAGTCTTTGTTTTGACTGGCATCACAGTTTGTTTTGACTGGCATCACAGGTGAAAAATGTGTGCTGTAGCTTTCAGTTCGCAAAAAACAAGATGTAAGGATAGATTCTTATGATTAGCATCTTTCTTTGAAGTGTCATTTAGCCGCAACGTTTTCACTCGTTTTTCAGTGACATGTCTACATTCCACTTGTGGTAAACTTTGGGGTCACAACTTTATCTTTTCAGTGTTGGGTACAAAAAGACATCAGTCAGTCCAGATATGATCTGCCATTTTTTTTCTAATCTCATGCTGAGCAAAGCAAAGGAAAGTCGCGGTTCGACATCTGGATTCCTTTCATTCTTAGTATTTTCAAAACAGGTTGAGAACTTTAAAAGGGTGTAATGCAACTACAATGTTGGACACACGGAATAGATTAAGTAATAATGTACAACATGCCTGCTTCTGTTTTAAATATAATGTGCTGCTAATTGTTTACTGGCACGTCACCTTTCTCTTTCACCTCTGGTTTGTTTTGTGTTTAAGTCACAGATTCCTCACTAGGTGTGTTCGCCTTCTTGTAAATCAGTGCTTGCACTTTTAAAAATGTTCTTGTGATGATGTGTCTATCTAATGTGTCTCTATGCTCTGCCATTACAGATGGATACAAGTCAACAGCAACCGTGTTAGAGGTGAGTTCCTCACCTCAACCCTCCTGAGAATTATTTTTTAAAGGAACTTCCCCCTCAACCAGAGCTTTAAGACTGGTTTTACTTGTTGGCTCGCAGTAATAATTTTTGATTTGACTTCTTTTTACTTCTAGAATTTCACTTCTTTCTTTTCCGTACGACTTTTACGTTGGTGACATGGCTGTCATTTAGTAATGACATCACAAAACTTTTCAGTCCAAACTACCACCAATCTATACTGAATGGAACAAGAAGCTTGCTATAAATGAGATTCACAGAATTAAAAACCTTCAATGCAGACTAGAGACTATGGCTTGCAAAATTGCGTACATTTTTCATATCAGGTTGTCGTGTCATTTAAAATGTAAATCAAATAAATCAATATTTTGTCAACTGAGAAGTGTGACCTAGATAGAGCCATCTTGGCCAGAACATGAATTATATTTGCTTATCGTGAAACGCTGCTGCTGCTGTGCATGACCTTTATACTGTACATCCTTAATAGATAGTTTCTTTATCGTCACACAAAAGGCAATATTTTGGAAAAGCTTTTCAACCTGCATTTAAAAAGGAGGAAATGAAAGAAGGAGAAGGATGTTCCTTTGGTATTTGTTTGTTAAACTACTACTTGTACTTCACACCTGCTCTTTGCCCCAAAACTCTTGGCTTCATGTGCTTCTGTTGTCGGCTAGTCACCCCCAATACTGTGCTCTCTTCATTCTGAAACTCTTTCTCCTCTTAAGCAGTTAAGTCACATGGTCATTTAATGGAAATTTTTCAGCGGTTGGACATCATTCATAAGCCGTCCTGACAGAAAAATGAAAGCCAAAGGCTTGATGTTGATGAATCAAACATTCTTTCAAAGAATTTCCTTTTGTCTTAAAATACGTATGAAATCCTATGTCTGATCGTGGCATGACAGATGATTGTACAACTAGAGGTATTTAAATGAAAATCTCTCCCGTGTTGTGATGACTGCATGTTGTTGAGCTATGATTCAACTAAAATTGGCTAAATCCAGTAGCGTTTTTGTAGTCAAGCTGAGAGCACTGGTTTCCACCTGCACATTGCTGGCCTCAGATGTCGATGCTATCAACACGTGTCATAAACAAGTCTTCCGTAGGTTGACACGAAGCTACAAATATCTCAGGACTCAGGCACGTTCTCATTCTCACTCTCCATCCCACACATACACAACTTAACCCCAAATTAAAACTGACAGAACACAGTCTGTTGCGTATCAAGCACAACATGGTTTAACACCAAAATGATAGAAATGTTTGTTTACACTGCAGCCAGGCATGCTATTAAATCTACATGCTCTTTTATAACTTAGACTTCTAGACAATCTAGCTTCCCAGTGCTGCCTGTATCATACTTACTATTGCACAGTATGTCAGCCATCTCAAACTGCTGTGGCTACTAAATGTTATTCCACTTGCAGCTTGTAACTTATATGCCACAAATGTCTATCTACCACAAATCTTTGTTAATGCTCTAGTAATGCCACGTCCCTCCTCACCATGCAACAGCAACTGTTTTTCTCCTGCCTTGTGCTGTCTCCTCAACTGTCATTTCTCTATTAAGTACGTTTTTTTTCGACCTGAAGTAAGTTCCCTGAGAAATACTGTTCTACACCATTACGCAGACCTGAATTTGTAGTTTACAAACCGAACAAAGTTGCTTGTTCGTGTGGAAAAACACAAATGTCTGTGTGACGTCTGAAGAGTCCATGCGCTCTCTCAAAGCGAATGTACTTCTGCATCACCTGGTCTTGTGTGGAGAGCTTACTCACTTGCTGTTGTCTTTCTCAAAACTGTGTGTGGAAGACATTCGGTCAGTGTTTGTTTGGCCTGAACAAGTCAAGTCAAACTGCTGGCAGGAGCCTGTTTATCATGTCTGTGCACACACTGACCACTCCTCCTGAGAGACCAGCATGTTCGTCTTGTGGTTCTTCATGGCATTGCAATGTTGATAGTGTTTTTGTGTGATCCCCAGTCAAATTCCCCAAACTTTCGAACCAATTTTTGGAATTGTGTTTTACTTTCAGTCACATTGAGATTTGATTTTCTGGCCTCCACCGTGACCGTGCCAAGAATGATGTTTGCGTGTTGTTAAAAGTATTTGGTTCGTCAGCCACATACCAATGGTGTATTTCCTCCTCTGGTTGTATTCTTGCTGCATGTGATCAAGCTCATAATAATTGCTTGGAAACTCACATTATTATCGGTGTGATGAGTCACTATTTTACATTCACTATCACGTCTGCAGTAGCTGCATTTGCATTGTCGTCAACCCTAACCCAACATACATTTTTATGCATTGCCAAAATGTTTATAAATAGCATATATCTTTAATAAAAGAGTAACATAGTTTAATAAACTGTCTTAATACTTCATTAATGAGATGGGTCACCACCAAAATCCATAGCACAGAGTTAACCTAGTTTTGGCTCTGTTAAAGATTAAGGTGAGATTAGAAGCAGAATCCTATTAGTTTGTCCAGTGAGCCAGGGCTCACATCTATGCTGTCCAACAGGCCAAGAATTAGCGCTGGAGCAAAAGTAAAGTTTGTATTTGGGTTTTTAGGTCAATTTCATACCCATAGAAATGACATCACCCGTTCGTATCGATCTTTGAGTTTTTTGTTTTTACGCTTAATGCTGACCAGTGTATTGACATCCTGATGGTGCTACATGTTGTACTGCAACTTCATTTTATGTCTATACAAATTTTTTTACCTGTGAACTGCTGATGCATAATGAGGTGGTCCCTCAGTTATCCAATGTAGTTGTGACATTTTCACCACTGAATATAAAGCTGATGCATCAGGGAAAGATGCAAAGAGGGAGTGTTCGCTGTGATCCACCCTGATGAGACTGCAGACCTGGGCGCTGTGCTGGTTAAATCTCGGCTTATGTAACTGCCCGTGACGTGGAGGCTCTGCATCACCAGTACAGCAAATGCATGAGGCTGATTCCTGTATGACCTGCACTGGCCAGTACTGAGTGCTTCATTTTTAGACTTCAACCCGCCTCCCAAACCAGAAAAAACATAGTGTGCTGTAGAGGAATCTTCCCTCTCTGGGACTTAAAGACGTAGCTGGACTTTTCCGAGCATGTGTGAGTCCATTCTCTTGGGTTAAACACAAGCCACTCTTTCTTTCCACATCTGTGTTAGTGGTTGAGTCACTGGAGCGTCCTCACCATGTCTGCCATTCTGGTGTTGTCGGTTCGGAAACCAATACAAAGTCAACACAGTGGCTTTAATTATATACTGTACGCCCTATTCTAGGCGTATATTACTTTATCATTTCTTTTCACTGATTGTAAATGAGTTCAGTCCACTAACATTATTATTTCTCTTTTTTGACCTGGAGAGCAGCTGTATTATTTTTGCAGATTCTCACTGCTTGAAGTAATACAGCAGGTCTGAAGAGAAAGGGGTGGTCACTCTTTCATTGTGTTACATTATTAGGCACTTTTTTTCTTGTACTTCTATGACTCATTTGGGCAAGAGTGACACGCCTGTTGGAAGGGAATGGTGCACCTATCAAATTTGATATACAGAAAGGTTAGAGTGGTACAGGGCCATCGATAATCCTGGTAAAAAGTGCAGTAGATTTCCTTGAACTGCACTTCCATTTCATAATCTTGCATTGTTGTGAGCAGGTGATCCTATTGTGACTTAGTCTAGCACCACCGGCCGCCTCTGACTGATGGATTATAAACTTGCATAATAAAACATCAAGGAATAGCATAGCCCTGGAGCTGGATTATCAGTGGCAAATTGAGGTGGAAGATAAATAAGAGAACTTTGATCCTCTCTTTCCCTACAAACATTATTGTAGATTATTTCTGACGCATCATGTGTGGAGAAAAGTGTGGATTTCTCCTTTTTATCGACTAAGTGGATGAATCGAGAGTCATGAGTAATATAGGGTTTAATTACAATAATTCATATGACAACTTTCTTTTCTTGGTAGAAAACAGAGGTCCAGTCCTATAATAGGAATTCTATAGGTTCTAATAGCTTTATTCTAGGGCTGCTACGACTCACTCGCTTTTCCAAAATATTGCCTCACTGACCACTACCACTACTATAATATATACCACTACTATACCACTACTATATATATATATATATATATATATATATATATATATATATATATATATATATATATATATATGCAGAGTCAACAGCATCATTGCCACTATACTTTGCTGAGCTTTGTTCCTAGTGTAATGACTGGTTTCACCCATATTATGTATTTGGACTCCTCCCTTCTTGAACAATGAATCGCTGTATCTATGTGGGAACATGGAGATCAGTTGTTACGATTGTCTTAATGATATTGACATTGAAAATTACCTGCTATTTTATAGTTGTTTTATTAAATTTGTCAGCTTTTACTTGCTGTTGATTATTGTTGTTTTTATATTAAGAAGGTCCCAGCGCAATAAATGCTGTGTTGTCATTTTTGAACACTGCCAGCAAATGACGGTGTTCGCATTTCACATGATATTTCAACCTTTCATAATGATAGATACATTTTGGAGAGTGTGGTGAAATTACATACACAATTTGCTCACGTCATAAATGGGGAGTTGGTGTCTTTTTACTTAACCCAAATTGAAAAATAATTGAGATGATGAATGGTGTATTGCAAAGACATTACACATTTTGTTGTAGTTGCCGTTGTTTATGTATGTATTAAGAATTCATCTGAAACATGATTAATAATGGGCAAATTATGAGCTGGTTTTATGTCTTGAATGATGTGTAAAATGTGCAAAAGTCTGGACTATTAAAATCGAGGAACTAAAATGCTGAAATATTTGCGCATGTCAGTACACGTCATGTATCCGAAGTTCTCTGAGTTGTGATGGTGGCTGGCCTGGATTTGAAGATTGTTCTCATAAAATAATTAAGTTGTTAATGATAATCCCAGCTGTTCAGAGCTAGATTGCTAGCACAGTGTGATTCCATCTGCGACGATGTCAGAGTTTGTAGCAAATGTAGTCCATTTGGAAAAGCAAAGTACCTTTTGTGTAACTTCTGAATAGGACTTCCATGTTATTTCATGCAGTCTTGTTTATACTGTTGCAGGTTATCGACTCCCTGGGTGTCATGATCTATAAGGCTCTGGACTACGGCCTCAGTGAAAATGAAGAACGTGAACTCAGTGCCCCGCTGGAACACTTGATCCAGTTGATGACCAACTCACAAGACAGTGAAAGTGACACCTTCCCTGATGAGGGTTATGAAGCTGTGGAGAAAGAGGATGAAGAAACTGAGGAGGAGGAGGAGGAGGATGCCTCTTTACCGTCCAACATCACACAAAAACCAATCAACAAGATTTCCAGCTTCAAAGACGTCATTGCGGTAGGTGTCTCACCTCACTTTGTTGTATGAAGATGCTTTGTGCACTGTGTTGTTGCCATCACTCTGATGAGAAAGAACAAGAACAATGAAGAATAATCAATATATTTATTATTATAAATACATGGAAATAATATTTTTCATGGTTGGTGGATCATTGTGACTGTCATTTATAACTAGCCTGCTGGCTGAAAAAGCGTGGTGACCCCTGCCATAGTGATATAGAAGTCTGTTATTGATGAGCATTTCCATGGTTGTGTCCATTCTTGTCATATTTCTAGTATGGCGCGTACCATGCTGCTGACCTTTTTAAAATATCTCTCATAAAAAACTAAAACCTCATCACATTTGATGTATTTTTGTTGTTAGTTTTCTTAACCACCTTCCCTGCTGTCACACAGTATGATAAACACTAGTGAGTATACACACTCTGCCTGCTGTCCCACATTTATCTTTTATCTCATAAACACTAACTAAGGTTGTATCTCTTCAAAATTGACTCCTCACCCTTTGCTTTTCCCATAGCTATTGATTTTCTTCATCACAAATGCATCAGTTACGGTGAGAAGTGTCAAAAACGCATTCAATGAAATGCTATTAGTGCTTATTAAACCATTTATTTTTCCTGACATTTCAACTATTCTGTGCTGTGCTCTTTACTGTGCCCGCCATTTTGAACTTCATCTGTGAAAGAAGTTGAAGTTCCATGCGATTGTGTTGGTCATGGTGCGGATTCTCAAGAAACCCTTGAGAATGTGACCTGTAATTGAAGTGAAATAGGCTCCATTCCTTTTCCGCATGGTACCAAATGATTCTATCAACCTGTTTCCTCGATCAGTTAATTTCCTCATAACTACTGTATCTCTCTATGCATTACCTTTTGGAGGCATTGATGTTGAAACTCGAGGAGCTGCGTTACGAATGCGAATCTCACCTGTGAGTTTTCCGTCATAGAAGAAGCCAGATGACAACAAGTGCTGAGTCAAACATTCCAGTGGCCGACCAAACCCTTTTAGGGATGGTTGAAATATGCAATTCGTCTGGTTTCCTCCTTTGTGTGAGTGGAGATAATTTGACAGCTAATCTGTTTCCCTGGCATCTTGTATCACTGTCAGAATCTCACCTGAATGTATGAGTGGCTTTTAAATGGTGTAGAAGAGCGTTGGAATAAGTTCCTCTTCAGCTCAACTTTTACTGGAGTCGTGTCTGATATTCGTTCTTCTAAATTATCTTGGTCAAATTTCTGGTGTTGAGTTCTCCTGTGTAGCGCAGGCTATCAAGAATAGGTGAGGTGTGCTGGTTGTTACACCTATTAATCTTTTGAATTATACACTGTAAGCGACTTGGAAATTTGTCAACAGTCACAAGACGGAATATGAGCGTGACTGGGATGGTATCCAGGCTAATGCTTTTATTTTCCTTGCATTGCCATTTCAAATGTTGCTCTATTTATTTATTTTTGGTCTGTTTTATTCAGTGTTATTTAACAGATTGTCAAAAAACAAGTTGCTTTTGGTGCATTATCCATTTGGTTTGTCAGAGTCGCTTAAAAATCAGCACCTGGTTTCAGCCAAGAAAATGGGGAGCTCAATAAGCGACACCCATCTACTTCTGCCTCATGGGACCTTAGTTAACAAAAGATATGGACAGGTTTTCTGATCTATCTTGAAATATGCTATAGATCTCACATATGAGGTCTGTGAATTTGAAAGATACATTCCATCAGAGCTTTAGTCTCCCAGCATCAAAAGTGACTTTAGGTTTTGTGTGATATGTAGTAGCAAACTACAATGCACGTCGCAGGCTCTTACTCGACCAACTGTGGAGCTGCTGAACAAGCTTTACAGTAAGTATTGAAAGATGTCTGCTAATGTTCACTATCTTCTACCTTTTGATGGTTAAGTACATCTAGCATCTGCCTTAGCGCCGGAACAGTCGGATTCTGCTGTGACATCATACATGCGACATTTGATTTGTCGTCCAAATAATGTGTTTTCTAAAGCAAATAAATCATAAATTACTCGACAAACGTAGTCACAACACACATCATTATTTATCATTTAAATTGAGGCACAGCATATGTCTGTGTGTGATCCAGAGCATGAGGCAAAGTGGAAAATAACTTTGATCTCCCCAAGGACTTCCATTAATTTTTTTCGATTTGGGGTTCCCGTAACAACCGGTGCATCTTTTGGAAAGAATACTCACAGTTCTGAACATGCTTTCACTGACGGATCACAATTGATTTTGTTCACAAGATATCGCTCACTATACATTTCACTCCCTACAGCTTTGTTCTTCCCACCTGATCAACCCATCAGACGCCTCCAACCACTACCAGGCCGTGTGCCGGGCTCTTTTCGCCGAGTCTCTGGAGCTACGCACTTTTTTGGAGAACATCTCAAGCGCTAAGGAGGTCAGTGTTGCTACACTGTTGATGGGTCAAGTCTGCTCATTCACACTTTGTGTTGTGAGTTGGATACATGAGGGAAAATATGACGCCGGCTGACTTTCGCAGCTTTAAAGGCGTCATATTATTGCACGTAACTAATTCAAGAGGAGCTAAATCCCACTAGTCCTAAATCCTGGTTGTTGAAGCCCTTGATTTGTTGCTATAAGTTATTTGATCTATGACTGTTAGTGGCCTAGATCATGTTTGTCACATCATCAGAATTTTGTATGTGTAAGAGGTACAGTAAAATGTGCTCAAATCCAATAGCACCAGCAATAAATAACTGTCATTATTAGTTGATGTATAATTCAAATCTGACAAACAGCAACAGTAAATCCCATCTACATATGGAAAGAGGATTAAACTGTAGATTCCAGAGTACAGTAAATGTTTGCTGTATAAACGTTTGGGAGCTGCTCTGATCAGGTTAGTGTCTGTCACATGCAACGCTTCTAATCTGAGCATACACCATTCCATGTGTACTGTAAAGCTACGGCAGCATGCTATAGATGTTTGCTTAATTTAATGCACAGAAGGGTGATTCACAAAACCCTGTTATGTAAAGTGCATTTATAGAATCTCCTGTAACCTTATTACTGCCATTTAAGGAGCTTTTGGTGAGGGCTGACCCACCATAGGAACAGCTTTGCACTCTGTGGCACGAAATATCTCTGGATAATTCCCAATGAGTCGCTGGGCACGTACCATAGCTGTTTGCAAATCATTACTTTTTGCTATTTTTTTTATAAAACCGTCTTTTATTGTTGTTTGGTTGTTGGAAGATGCAAACATTGATGTTGTCAAGGTTTGTTTGAAGGTTTTAATTATAGTTGTGTCACTAAAGGAAAGGAAAGTCCTGATCCTGTTGGTGGCGAGTGTCCAGCAGACAATGAAAGCAAAAGTTGTGGACCTCAGATCAGAGGCTGTTAGTTTTCTCTGGATTTGGACGACAATTTAATTAATTATTAATATTATTGTTATAAATAATAAATAAATAAAAATAAATAAAATGATTCTTAATTTGAAATTCACTAATGTTTTGGTGGTTTCACTTCATCGTTTTTGAGAAAATATCCTCTTTCATGTAGGAATTTTTGAAGGGTCATTTCCTTCTTGCTCGTTGATGGGTTCAGGGTAGTGAAGATTGGAGCCTGAAGTGACCTTTACAATCCCGGAGTCAGGAGGCAGTGTAAGGGATTGTTTTTCAAGTGTTTCTGTTATGTTTTTCCTTTTTCTAAAGTGAGAGGACATTTTTATTGTTGACAAGTATTAGAAATGAGGGCAGCTCCTGTTTCCATGTAGAAATGATTTTACTAGGTTTTGGATAAGGATATTTTCCCATTAAAATATTCACTGTTGTCTTATGGAGCTACGACACTGAACTTTTTATGCCGCTGTGGTGGCCTCTGTGTTCTTTGGCATCCTAGACAGAGACTGATAAAGTGGTTAAGAGATCTGACTGACCTCCTGGACTCTATGGAGGAAGTGACAGACAGATTCCGTCAGAGAGCATTCAAAGGCAACACCTTCCACCCTTCAGCTTCAGTGCAGAAAGGAGAAATTCTGCATGTCATGCCAGTCCATAGCAAACTGCAGTCTCTAATGGCGTCTGCTCCATCTGAACATTTGGAACTATACTTGCATGTTTTAAATAAACATTTCTATAATGTGTGAGTTTTTATTTATTTTTTAAATTTATTTTGCATTCTTCTTTATTTTCTCCTGCGCTGTACTGTTCCCCGAACTTAGCTTGAGTTTTTTTTTAAAGGATATAAGCTAAGGTAAGGTTATTAGTATCTTAAAATTATCCATAATTTTGAGGTACAAATTGAGCCATTAATATTTTAAGTGTAAAGCACTAAATGAGCTTTTCTAAAACACATTTTAAATTAGCAACTACTTGTGAGAGACAAAGCAAAGAAACAAAGACCTGCAATACCAACTAGGGTGTGGCGCAAAATAACCTTCATCTTTGAATGCGTCACCTACTTTTAAACTTTCAAACCATGGAAGTTTTATTGTGGCAAGTTACTCATTTCCAACGGTATCAAAGCCACATGCGTCTGCAGAGAATGATTTTTGAAAAATCGACTCTCCTCTCTGCTGAATTTGAAACTGCTTGTTCCTACATTTTATTTTGAAAACTAACCAGGAAGTGGTTGTTGAGACGTGCTAGGAATAAATCGAAGTTGCAATGATGAAGCTGAGTGGTGTTACAAAATGATGCGGTCACACATAGTTTTCAGTGATTCACCCTATTACGGACTCAATGAATCTGTGAGAAATGGTCATCATAAAGAGGTGCTTTGCAAACCTGTGATTCTGTATATGCAACATTCAGAAGCAGTATAAGCAGATTGTTGCGTTTTTAATCTCTGAAACTCCCATTTCTTGGACAGAACCTGCAGAAAATGGAGACTCAGGTGGACTCTGCTGAAAACCTCAATATGCTAAATAGTTCTGATTGGGTAAGATTCCCCGGTAGTTAAAAGCATTTCCTGTAAAGCAGCAGTTCTAACTCTTGGTTTCTTGTAAGGCGCTGTTCTGGGGCCAGGTGATGCGTGATCTCAGGAATGGAGTCAAATTAAGGAAAGTGAGCAGCCAGCATTACGCTCCTGAACCCATCGAATACCAGCTCACACCGTACGAGATGCTGATGGATGACATTCGCTCCAAACGTTACAAGCTGCGAAAAGTCATGGTGAGTCCACATTGCTTTATTGGGCATACTGTATAGGTAAAGCATCAAACAGTTTTAACCTACAGGAAGCAATGCAGTATTGATAAACAATAAAGACTGGCAGAATATGATGTAGATGATCACCATACGGTAGATCCAGTTGATCAAAACAGTTGCTCAATAAGAACCTGACACATGGGAAATATACCTAGGATGTTCATTTAAGATCATTGGTTCAGTATTTGCGACTTGGCATTGAGGCTAGTGAATTTAACAAAAAAAAAGCAGCTGTAACGACACGAACAAGACTGTGCAGAATGGGCTGAATGATTTGGGAAAAACATTGAATTGTGATTTATTTGAACAGTATTGCCATTGTTATTCAGCATGCATGTTTGGTGGGGTAAATTGGTTTGTATTATTATTAATATATTTTTACATTCTTTTTATATTTTTAGTGCGATATATAATCGCATAGCGGGACCAGCACAAATTCATGCAATTCAAAATAAAAATCCCCTTTTCCCTGTAAGCCAGGCCTTCATATTAAGATGAAATGAAATGAAATGAATTGATGCATACTCTATGAATAACATTTTGTAATGAATTATTGAACTGTATGAAGAAATCGCTGCAGAATTTTGACTTTAAGCCCTTTAAAAATTTATTTGAATTATAATTAATTTTGGAGAATTGAAGAAAAGGAACAAAGTACTGCAGCACTCCTGAAAAAAAGTGCTGAGGGCCATTCCCACCCCAAAACTCTGACACATGAAGTGTGGAAATATATTTTTTATCACTCTGAAAAAGGGACTTATTTACAGTTTGTATAATAATTTGGAGAATGCAATCTGAACTAATGATAATGTCTCCACATTATTTATAATATTTCTTCAGTATTGTCCTGGAAAAGTGTAAAATTTATTGTGAGTTCCGTCATTAATGACTTTCTGGAGATTTTTCCGTTAATGAACTGTGTCATGCCAATGTAACAATATAACATACTTATAGAGTCTATCGACCTTGTGAGGTTATGAGAGCGATGGTTACATTTCATTTCACTTCACTAAACGATGGGTTGATCCTAACCTCATGGGCATTTTAATGCAGCTCTCAAGCCTTGTAAGTGTGGACACCCCAGAGGCAGAGCATTGTATGTACCTTCCAAGACTGGTACTAAGTAGATTATTTGATAAAAAGTGTCTTCGGATGGCAGATCACACACCACAAGTTTCCATCAGGGAATGTTTGGACAGTCAACACAAGAATGCAAACACAATTGAAATGTGATACGAAGGACGCAGTGGTTGGTTTACGTCAACTATTTTGTAATTGCTGATAGGTACTGAAATGCCACACGATTGAAGTGCCCTCAAAATACCCTCAATAATAAGATCATTGTTGAATAGATCAGATGTTGCCGGTTGAGGTGTTTGTCGTCAGTACTCATACAAAGTTATTTTATGAAAGAAGGTGAAGGTGGAGAGTAGAGGCGACCAATTGGAGTGTCCACAGTTGAAGGTCCCGTCCACGGCCACATGATCAGGACAGGGACAGGCTTTCATAATAGTCACTACTTGATATAAAATCTCTGTTATTGTTGATGTTTCAATATGCTCCAATAACAGCAGCTGTTACGAGAAACAGAACAATAGTTAGATTGCACTAATCACTTTCTTTATGGTCATTTGTTCGGTGGAATTTAAATGGACTGCTTTGTCATTGTGTGACTCTTGATGACAGGTGAATGGAGATATTCCGCCCCGGTTAAGGAAAAGTGCTCATGAGATCATCCTGGAATTCATCAGGTCACGACCTCCGCTCAAACCTGTAAGTGCACTTCTTGCTCACGTTTGTATTCGAGCAGCATGATGACCAGAATCCTGCTACAACACTACTAATCACAAGTGGTATAAGCTTCTTGTTGGTTTGTGATGCGTTGCAATGGGTGGGGAGGTTCATGTTGATGAAAGGACTCACACCTAAAACCAAGGATTGATCTTCACCGGTGGATTTAAAGTCTGTCATGACCAAAAAGGATCTCCGCATGGGGAATAACACAGGTTCCTGTCTACAGTTGGGGATAGTCTCCTACTGAGATAAGATGAGGAGTGAGGTTAAGATGTGTAATATCACTGTTGAGTGGACACTTTGGAAACGGAACCAGGGATGGGTTGGTCTGGGAGGAGCCACTGGGCCGAACCAGAGGGAGGAATTACATACTCTTTGAAATTTTTAAAAACTAGAGGGGAGATGAAGTGATGAAAAGTGACATGTCATTGAGTAGTTTAAACAGGGCACAGAGTGCTCAGTCAATGCTCAGAGGTTCAGCTGTCAAGAGTCATTGGATCATCATCATTGATCATTCTAGTCTGTCCGGTGATGGGAGAAGAAAAAAGCCCCTGATATAGTTATTATAGTTGACATTGTTTGTGGTTCCTCCTGACAGGTATCAGCCCGCAAAATGAAACCTCAACCAGTGCGACCGCAGAGCCTCCATGAGCGCCTCCTGGAGGACATCAGAGCTGATCGGCAGCTCAGGCCCACGACGGCAGAGATGATCCGCCGTCACCGTTTGGGTAAGACTTAGAACTATTTACATATCAGTCTGTTCTAGTCGGGCTAGGTTTATCGTTTCACTGACAGGTGGGGCTGATAAACTGACATGGCCTCACACGAGGACAAAATCATTAACCAGAAATGAGTCATCCTGAATCCATCACGTTGACTTCACACTACGCTTCCTACATTGATCAAAGGTGTCATGGTGTTTGAACAGGAAGCGCTCTGCTGCGCGCTTAGTTTCTGTTTGCTTAAATGTTACAGTTGTAAAGACACATTTGACTTAAAAAATATTATACATACATATATATATATTATACATAATTTCACTCTTGTCTATTCTTAGATAGTCAGGCATTTGACAGTAATGTTTTCTGCGGTCACTTGGTCACGAAGTAACAAAGGCATTGTGCCTGCTAATAAGATGTCTGTCGCTTCACATAAAGAGGCCAATTACTTCAGATCTAGTCTTGTGTTTGTCAAGCTGTTTTAATTCATTGACTCCTTCCTTGTTTCCACTCTGCTTCCATATCAAACTATCTGCCAGTCATGCGACCTCTTAGCACGTCGCGCAGCTTTGACTCATCAGGTAAAGCTTTTTGCCTCACCTGTGAACCTGTGTTTCACTCCAGGTTATTTTTAGACACAGTGCAGCCTCTTTCCTGTTTGTTTACTGTGCACTGTGTTTTTTATCCCCTCCCTGTCACCAACCCTGCCTTGAGAAAGGACCAGAAATCCTTCTGTTATGGACTTGCCTGCATGAAATGTTTGAATGATGTGTGGCAGAGAAGAACATGCAGTGAAATTGAAGTATTTTAGGCTTATTTTGCTGAAAGAGGCTTACTTCCTCAAACTGTTGAGGGACAGTTTGAAATCCCCCCCTTAGACCCATGTAGTCTGGAGCAGGGAAATCCGTTTTAATCTAAAAAATAGAATGGAAGTCAAGCTAAAAGAATGCGTCAACACAATATTTCATTTGGGCCTCAAATGGTTAAAGACGATCTATGCAAAGTCAAGTCTAAAAGCATGAAGAAAGGTGTATGAAACTCTTTTTTAAATGTAGTTCTACCTTTTATTTAAAATAAAGTCTAGATTACACCATTCCTGGCGATACGGCATGTTTCAAATAATCCAGATTATCCCTGATGTGGTTAGCTGTGCATAGTTTGTACAGTATAATCTTTAATGTTATTATGTAAAATCATACTTGATCACTCTAATTGTTGTATTTGAAAAAGATTCTATCATTAACATAAATATTATTCACAGATATTGGTGAATCAGTGCTCCTAATCCTTGTGGAATCTGCTCCAGGGAGGGGTTGTCACCTGGGTTATAAAAGCTTTTGAGCAATGCGGTTGAGATTACTGATCCTCTCTTCTAATCTACTCCTGCAGCAGGGAATATGACGTAATCGCTGTGTGTCAGCAGTCTATTGGAAATGTTTAATAATGGATCAGTTGAATGGACTGCCGACAGTCACAGGACGACCCTCTGTACTGCAGTCCGCTCCCTACCTCACCCCTCTGTATTCTCACACAGACCCACAGCTGTGCCCCCATAACACATGATCCTGTCAGATCTGGTGCTTCACACATAAGATTTTCAAACCGAGGTCTGTTTGGAATGATGAATGTGCTGTCTCTGACAGGCGGTGGGAAGAGTTTCAGCTCGCAGCAGTTGTCCACCCAACCTCTGTTTCTTCTCGATCGTGTTCAAGAAGAGATCCGAGCAGGAAGCTGGAGGCTCAGGCCTGTCTCACCCACAGTAACCCGGAAAACCCGTTTGGGTAAGATGCGTCTTCTTTTTAGCATTTTTTGTAATGATAGGTCGCTCGAAACTCAGCACTGTGTTGTTGCTTCAATTGCAGGTGCTGGGAAAAGTATAAGTACTCCTCAGGATTTGTACCGCAGCTTAGGTAAATGTACTTAAATGCCTTCTGGGACGTATTCCTAACCACACCTTTTTAATACAGCTTGGTAATTGTGCTGTAAAAACATTTAAGGAACATGAAAAAGACTTTTCTTATTCAGTTGTCAGCTATTATCATATCAACATCATGTCATTCAAAATAATTAAATTAAAGGAAATAAAATTTGAGGATCCCTGTCGCCCTGACTTTATATTTTTTGCATTTACCATTTCACTGTGATAAGCTGTACACTAGTGACTACCTAGGTCTTTATATTTTTTCTCTTGGGTCGATCTTATTGAGGAGTTTCCTATTTATTTATCCCATTTATTATACTGCCGACCTTGAATGGCTCGTGGTGACGTTGGTAAGTTATTGATGGTGTAAGTAAAAGTTAGATTTATGTTCATCTTAATGTTTAAACAGACTTTGTTTTAAAGCATTGTGTCAATAGTATTTATCAGCATTCTTGGTTGTTGCTGTGCTGTTTGGGAGGACATGTTGTCCTCCTCCTGAGTCATTGCTTTGTTTCTGCCAGACGCCACAGATGCACCTATTAAGCTTCCCGTCAGCTCTCCGTCGGAAGGCGGCCCCTCAGGACCCCCAGAAAGTAGCGGGCAGCTGCTCGGCCAGAGACGAAAGTTGCTGAAGGCGCCCGCTCTCTCTGAAATGGAAAGCTTTGACTCAGATGTAAGTCTCTCTTAATGAAGTCGACAATTTCAACTGTGGAGATGAAGTCTATCCGTTAAGATGTGCAGAATGGAAGCAGGCCTGCTCTTGTTTACTTGCATATGAGGGTGATAATGCAGGATTATTTGTTGTCCCTCTCATTCCTCATGTTCTTAGCAACTATACAGTTAGAGAATCAAATTCAATGAAGATAATCCAGTTATCTGTCGAGGTCAAGAATTTAGCGAGTAAACACTTCTGTGGTTTTGGAGTGGTGTGTTTCCTCAACAGCGTCTGCCTCTCACGTGTATGACACAGCCACATCTGTTTGCGACGTGACACACTGAGGTTGTAATCGCTTGTTTGCAGGAGGATTTGTCGTGCAGCACTCCCGTCATAGCAAAGAGTGAGTTAGATATACCACAAATATTTTTCTTCTTGTGTCAAGAAACTCAGTGCTGTCAGTCTATATCACCTTTTTATTCTTTGTTTTAGCAGCCCCAAAGGTTCTTCCAGTGTTCTCCACCCCTCAACCAGATAAACGCCAGTCGCCGCAGAGGCGTCTGCCTTCAGAGCCGAGGAGCTATCGCACCGTTTCGTCATTTACTCCTCCATCAAGGCAGAACTCCAAGTCTCTGGTGCGTTCAGTGTCAGGGCTTTAAGTTTGTCTCTGCTTGTATGAGCAACATCTACTTCTTACTCAAGTCATGAGCACATGACTTGAGTAACTGGGTCGGTAGAAGCCCAGGACACAAACCTGATGGCAAAACATGCAGCCAGTGACTGTGGCCGCAGAGACAAAAGCGCAGCGTGTACAATCGACTGACTGAATATTTGTCTGCAGTGAGGTCATCTGCTCTGAGTCATTCTGAGCTGGGTCATATGAGTCCGGTGAGGATGATGGACTTAATTGGAACCACCAGACAGCATGCAGTTTAGAGGAAATTGCTTCATTCCCATCACTCACTGGTTTCACTCTGGTGCCAACCAGAAGTAACAAGTAACTGTAATTTATTTAAATGCTACTGCCTGCTTCCTTTTCCTCCAGTTTCCTTCCAAGATTATGTGACTTAAACAAATGTCCACCTTTTGGGGCTTCTAATGTTCATCACGTCATCTGCTTTATATAGTTGACGTCTCAAACTCCCAGTTTTCAGGAAGTATTTGGACATACTGATGTAAGAAATGTTGTGTCCGCTGGTAGGTCACGGACGCAACGTTCAATAAAAACCATACAATGTTTTGACGCCGACTAGCGATAGCATGGTGTAATTGCAGTGCGAAGTAGTCCGCTGCTTTAACCTAAAACAACAGTTATTACTTTAGCAACTGAAATCGAATTCATCCAGTCTGTTATTTACACATGAAATAAAAAAAAAAACTGTCAATTTAATATTTTTTTCATACAACCGGAAGGTGAAGTGAGGCACATACAGTGACATAATTAATAAAAACTAATTCCATAATTTCAATAATCGTAAAATAGGATTGGACCTGCTATCTTTAAATTAAATCCAACCATTGTAGCGGTCTTCAAAGGTCAGAGTCTGATAATACGCTTGATGTTTTCTGTGAGTTGTGTGGTCTGCACTTCCTGTTTGTCCTCTGAGCTGATGTCCCCTCTTGACATAATGGAGAACCTGATTCAGCCGTCTCGGGACTCCTGTTGACCAAGTGGTCTTATTGGATTAAGTCATGTGGGGGATGAGCATGATATCACGTTTGGAAAAAATGCTACTTCAGACGATAAACTACATCATCTGATTTCGCGTTATCACCTTCTATTTAACTCTTAATGGTTAAGATGAGATTGATTCGATAAGATTAACTTTTTCTAAACTGCCCACTTGTTAAAATTTGTATATGGCTACTTCAATTTAAACTTTGTGACAATGTGTCTTGTCGAACAGCAAGATCTTCGGAGTGTGTTTTTGGGGTGTGGTGTAGCTTTCTGTGTCACTTAGTCATAAATTGTGATTCATAGTTTTCACTGCGTTTGTTGTTGTGCACCTATTATGTCACAGTTTGTTTTACATAGTTGCATCTATTAGCTTTGCATTTTAGTGGACATGGTGAGCATCATATTGAGCTGAAGCTATATGCTATTGTTCCATTTGTTTTCATTAATTTCACATTACTTTTGTGCACCTTGCCTTGTTACATCGACCTGACCAGCCATGTCACCCTGCCTGGAATTTAGAGAGGTGAAAAGAATAAAAAGTTATGTTAAACGTTTCATGTAGGAGGAGTTCTGCTATCCATCCACGCTGACAGTGGAGGAGGTGATGCACATCAGACAGGTTCTGGTCAAGGCAGAGCTTGAGAGATATCAGCACTATGAGGACATCTACAAGTCCCTCAAGGAAGGAAAGGTAAAAAATATTGCGCTGTGTCAGCACATGTTATGGTGCCTAACAATGTCTTTCCACAGCTTTGCTTTTCGTGTCGGACAAAGCGCTTCTCCCTGTTTACCTGGTCGTACCCTTGTCAGTTCTGCAAAAGGTAACACAAGTCACTGTCCATCTTCCAAAGTAAGAACTTGTAGGTCTGAACGTTGTCCTCTGTTTCAGTCATGTCTGCTCCCAGTGCTGCAAGAAGGTAGGCACAGCACTTGGTGTAACCCCTGATTC
Organism: Synchiropus splendidus; assembly: GCF_027744825.2. Lineage (NCBI taxonomy): Eukaryota > Metazoa > Chordata > Actinopteri > Syngnathiformes > Callionymidae > Synchiropus > Synchiropus splendidus. The sequence goes on from NC_071337.1 coordinate 14,276,674, forward strand.
AAACAGAGCTTGAACGCAACCTTACAGATGCTTTGATTTTCCTCAGATGAAGCTTCCGTCGAAGCCCTATTGCACATTGCCCTTCTACACTTTGGGTTCTCCCGAGCTGGCCAAAGAGGCGTGTCAGGCGGCGGAGATGAAGAGGCAGCCCTTCCAGCGGTCGACAGACGACAACAGGAACTCCATTCGAAGGAGTGTTCACAGGTATGGTGTGTTGACAATGTCATCTAGTTTGAACGTCCAAACACTTTACTTCTCTGACTTCAGGTTCACCAGACAAAGCACGGACAGTGAGGAAAGTCGCCCGGCGGTGGAACCCGAGCTGCCCAAGGAACTGACTATAGACTGGGTCTCCACGAATGTGTGTTTGGAATGTAAGAAGTTCATCACTGACATCATCTTCTCCAGCAAGAGGAACATGTGCGTGGCCACCAAAAGAGCCCGGATCACTCGCAAGTCTCACTCTTTCTACATGCCCTCGTCCAGCTCCATCAACTTCAGGCCTTCCGAGCAAACCATCAGCGAGGTCTGATTCTGACCCTGATATTTTTCATCCCTGAGCCCAGAGATGAAGTCCCCAAGCCTTGCTCTCAGGTTAAGAAGGCCCCCTGCTGGTCGTAAGGAAACTAGTTTCACATTTCCCTTCTTGATTCTAGAACTCAGGAAAAGAAACGCAGATTGTCTTCTGCCCAGATGCACTACAGAGCCCCCGCTAAGCTTTAGATCAAGAATCAGGGTGACCCATTTCACACCGCTGGCAAACACTGCACCCGACTAAACATTGTTTTCAAGTAACAAAATAAGCAGCTCATACTTGTGACTCTGATGGTTTAATGTCCCGACAGAGTCATAGGATAAGATATTCCAGAGTTCACAGGTTTTGAAAAATGGGCTTGTGAGTCTCTTGAGGTTTAACTTATCTTGTTCCTTCGTGGTTTCTATTGCCAGCAGTTGAAGAGTTGTGTCATGTGAAGGCCAAAACTACCCACGTTTCTAATGGGCCCAAATGCTAATCCAAGCATTCCAAACAAACCCTACACGTCCTCAGGAAGAAAACCAGTTTCAGCGACTGTGGGCAGTCTGGAAAGTTTTTGCTACGTTTTGTATTCATTTTTAAAGCAATATTTGATCATTTTGACCACTTACAGAATGTTGACAAAAGCAGTTCTCCCTGGAATGTTGCCATTTTGAACCGACAGAAATTGATACTAAACAAATGTATAGTTGTAAATGATTGTGAGAACTCCACTGCCACCTTAACCTTCACAAAATCTACACAAGTCGCATGATTTGCTTGAAGGCTCAGTCAGTCCAAGGCCAGTTTCACAAGCTCTAGTAATGCACACTGCTGGTGATTCTGAGCACTGGTGTGAACAATGCATTTTATTTCTCTTCCAGCAACAACTATGCCAAATGTAATATCAGCGATATGTTTCTTCATATGTGCCAGTTGCCAAAATGTAATATTTCGATTGTCTTTTTTGGAGTTACTTGTCTAATGGTTTTAAGTAATATATGTTTCACGTTGAAGACTTTGAATGTGTAAATATTGTGTATACATTCTTATTTAATTTGTGTTGTAAAGTAAAGCATTTCCTCTGGATTATAATTTTGTCCCGTTTGAATAGAAATGCTTATTTTAGATGCCTTTCATTTGGAATGTTCTGATTACATTGTGAGATTTTGAAATAAAGTCTTGATTCATACGTTGTGAAAACCTTTCATTTAAAAGTCTTTTAGTTTTTAAATCAACTGCACACAGAAGCAATTCCCACAATGGGTCAGTAGGAAGGTGACCTATGCTGGTCTCAATGGACGATAACAAGCAAACACATCTATAAAAAAGCCCTGTAAAAAAAAAAAAAGGAAGGAAACATTTTTTTTTTTTTATTAAATCATCATCTGTCACACACACATTTAACCCTTTTGTTAATAGATAAATCTCTAAAGAAGAAACAGACTGTGACAGCATGAGGCACATATTTCTAGAAATAAAATCCCTGCGGGCCACATCCATCCATCCAATCCATGATATTATAATATATAGGTCACAGTTAAACTGCGAACTTTGAAGCGACTGAGAGGTGGCTGACTGAAAATTATGTGTTAAGTCAATACTGTTTGATTGAAAAAAAAAGGTTTAATGCAGACAAGGTGAGTTGCTACAATGAGAAGGGGAGATGTTGCTTCACAAGCATTCACTAACACAGAAATGACTGCACAGCTGCATGTGACATCTCGAATGACAGACTGCAGTCTGGGACAGCGTTGCCATGGTAATTGCTGTTTTCCTGTTGTAAAGGGAGATGGCAAGTGGGCACAATGGTGTGAGAGTGTGGAGAGTGACTGGGTCTTATAGAATACCGTGAAAGCTTCCCCACATATCCAGGTCACAGGATCACCGGCGGGCACTCAGACTCACACGTGATCACATCAGCTGTGGGACGTTTTCTTCAGGTTATGCTGTGACCATAGAATGCCGTTACGTTTATAGCAATACATCCATTGATATTGTCCGACTTGCGTGAAAGGTCCAGCATTATCACAACAGAGGTGAGTTCTATTCAGAGAAAATGACTGGTTATTAAATCAGTCCTGACCCTGACATATGCTGAACTCCATTGTAAAGTGTGGATAAGAAGAGCAGAAATAAGCAATTGGAGTAGAGCTTGGTGGAGAAAACACACAAAACCTATCCAATGAAGGTTCAATGCCTCATGAAAGAAAGATGTGATATTGATGGAAAAGTAAAAGCTGCGTGTAGGTCCACCAGCAGCAGCAATAGAAGCTGGGCAATGTCTTCTCTAGTCCTCATGTTTCTGAATAACGTTCAGAGGCAGTGCATTCCACTCTAACTGCAAGGCAGTTTCCAGTTTCTCCAAGGTTGCTGATCCATGGGGTTTCTGAGAGGGGTGGCTGACATAATCCTGCCAGTGTTAAATGTGGTGGAAGCAGAGGGATGCTGTTGTTTGCATTACCATACTGAAATGTGTGTGAATCTAGATGTTGGTGAACAGTGAACGCCATTCTGAATCATATCACGTAACACAGGGCATTCACTTTGCCATGGCAAACCAACGGTCCTGTCAATAACATTGGGCCAGTCAGCGCTACAGACTGTTGCTGTTGTTCATGATGATGTTTATCACTCAGGATGGGCTCAATCTAAGGGCATCAACATTCCAGCAGGATGGAGACTAACAGTGAAGCCCTGAACACATCATCTTTGGAAGAATGTTGGAACCCATATCTCCTGGCAATTATGCCACTTGACGTGCCTTCAACTAACAGTGAAAATACGAATGTTGAACGTTTGGTGCTCTGATGCAATGAGTGCCCTGAAGACTGTTTTGTTCAGTTCTGAACATGATTATTTGTACTATATTGTGATCTTCTAGCTCTTTGAACATCATTAATTAAAGTAGAACATACATGTAGTTTTTTTCTCCTGAATATAGGCCAAGAAACAAAAATAGGAGGGATGTGTGGGTCATCTCTTGAATTAGGTGTAATTTCTGCTTCACTTGAGGCTAAAATGTCTGAATTGAGGCCATGAAAAAACGCATGTACCTAAAGAAGCTGGAGCGACAAGTGTATTCTACACAGTCAGGGGTCTTTGAATGTCAACGCAGCAGGAGAAACCTAGCAGAAGTGATAGAACTAGCGCAATCACAGGTGTGAATGGGTGTCAGCTAGAGTTTGGTACAATTGACCTAAACAACAGTCACCTGTCCCATGTGTGACAGTGGTGGGTTGGCTCTGATACAGATGCAGACAAGAGGAAGAGATCCATGGTTGGAGAGCTTATCGGGCAGAGAACCTCTGGACGTCCACACGTCTGTCTTCGGATGTGTGGACGTCCGACACATCCGCATCTGTCCACATCCATCCTTCGCTCCTTCAGATTCTCACACTTCACCAACTTTTTGGCCTTGGTGTCATTCACCTGCTATAGCCTGGAAAACAAGGCACATGGATCAGGACTGACCGAACGAGCTTGCTTGCTTGTTGTAAATCACTTAGCGTTTTGCCTCAGTAAAAAAGTACCTGGTGATAAGCACAAAATAACACTCTCAAAAAGAGAGGTCAAACTTCACATCAATGACTGCTCAGAAAAATGAGCCAGAAGAGCAGTGTTGGTCCCTTTGATAGACATTGAATGTGTTTTCTCTCTTGAGCACATTGCACATGCATATACTTAATGAAAATGTGACTTTTCTTCCACCTTATACCATCTGTATGTTGGCTCAGCTTCTATGGTGCAGATCTTATCTTCAATCACAGCTGGTGCACTAACACTCTTCACTGGCTGCTTCTGTAATCTGGTCCAGACGACATAACAGTCCTATTAACTAACTCAGTTTCATTCCCTCTTAACATTCAAACAGGCCCGCTGTTACTGGATATACAATGTTCAACTTACTTATCAGTATTCTGTGTATTTTTGAAATGTTGAACATGTCTTCATGGTATTCATATTGAAGTAAATATCATTCTCCACAATACATGTTTTGGTATTTTAGTTCTTTTTCCTCTGACACTCGCCTTGACAATGTCTTCTTTGTTTTTCGCTTTTTACTATACTATAATAATGATAAAAACAAGCAAAAAAAACTACTAATAAGCAAAAACAACCTCATGACTTGGGCTACCATTCGTTTATTGGCAGTCCTGGTGTCGAGTTATCATTGAGCGACACCTCAGATGACTGTGTGTATGGTGTATCCTCTCCTCCCAACACAAAGATCTGGTCAAACTCATCCATGTCAGGGCGATTCATATCGTTGCAAGAGGACAAATTTAGGAAAAATAACGTCATCTTATTTCTTTCTTAAAGATTCAGGTGTTGCAAACATTATAAACAGCATATGAATGAAACCAGACCCTGTCTAATCTGATAATCACTGCTGTGGCAGCTACTGATTTACTCCCACTTGCACAGCCGCGCCTTCTTGAAACATTTGGGCACACGATCATTTTGTGTGTTGTCTTATGCCTGGAGTGCTGCGTGACATTTAAATTCTGTCAATGTGGGTTGTCAGAGGATGTTATGTCAACCGCAGCTGAAACCTAGATGCCTCACATAACCGTGTCCAGTCACCAATCTCTAGTTTGTCCTTAAGTTGGATACAATTGTAATAATTGAATAAAAGGGAAACACCTGAGTCGTCGTGTTGTTTACCTTAGAGTTTAAAAAAGCCTATTTATCTGTCAAAGAATTGGAATATGTGTGTGGCTGATGAAACCAGCTGCCACTTCATTGAACGTCAGTCAGTGGGCGAATTCTAACCTTCGGCCCTCAGTCATAAGTGTTGCAGTCTTCTTTGACATGTGGTCAAAGGCATAAGCTTGTTGGACAGATGATCCTTGGAAAGAAAATCACAATAAAGCTTTCCATTCAGATTCTGCGGAGCCAGCCACGAGGCTTCTGAGTACATTCCCACGACTAAGAATAGTTTCCCAATCCACAAGTCCAGGGAGGCCTCTCACGTGACGCAGAACTGTTTGATGTCCGGTTGCTGACTTAACTTCTAGTGACCAGGTGAGAGTGTTAAATGGAGGAGGGCTTTCCTCTGCCATGAAGCTGTGGTGTTTGAGCTGAGCCTCCCAGAAATGTAAACAGTTTACATTCAGACTCTTTGCATTGTGTCCACACCAGCCTGGTCAACCACAATTTTTACTGAGCAAAAGTAAAGAGGGGTAAGTCATTGTGAGGGCCAACCTTTGATAATTAGACTTTGGTGGGTTTTGTTTCAAGAAAACTAAAACAAAACAAGCAATTGTATTTTCCTGTGACTGATTTATAAGGCTTTAAATGCCAAGAAAGTCCTAAGAACCTTTATACTGCGCGAGAAGCCGAGAGGGTTTGGAAAGACGTTTGATTCGTTCCGCGTTTAAAAAAAAATAGAAGTAGCTTTTTCCACTAATTTTCCATTTATATTTATTTTGAACAACAAGCAGAAAACTTGAACCCAATGCTCCTTATTAACAACGCTTGGCACCTCTGTTTTGAACTCTGAAGCCCTAGCGGACAGATGCGAGGACATTTTTACTTCTTGTCCCATGATACTCTGTCTCATAAAACTAGATATATTATCTCTTGTACTGATATTACATTAACATCCATTTCAAAATATTGCACGAATGTTTGGAAATGACTTCTGCAGCAACTAATGACATACCAAAAAAATTTCTATGCATTTTTTCTGAATCAAACTTGTGTATATAAAGCAACATCACATGCTACATAGGGCTTTAAAATCTGTTTTAGTTATAGTGGTAATCGTAATAGTAGCAGTAGCCATAAGGTCAGACTGTTTACAAACAAGGACATTCTTTATTATAGAAAGAACTCCCTGTCAGGTTCTCCCCAAAACTGCAAAAAGAAAAACTCTCCAGACGCTCTTATATATGTATATTTGTGTTTGTATATATTATATATTTATATATTTGTTGTAGGATTAGTCAAACTTGCTCAGAACAGTATTGTAATATGTATCTCAAAATGAGGTGGCAGACACACGCAGTTGGAGGTTTTCAGTGTTAAGTAATTGACAAAAATCTAAAAAAACAAACTACATCAATAAAAATAAACATCATATTGGTGTACAGTAGACTGATATGGACATGTGCATCACCACTACAGCCACACAGTGCCAATACAGTGGAGTACAGTTTGTCATGGGGAATTTGGAAAAGCGACGTGAGGCTTAAACAAACGTCATGCAGAGGCACTGGGAAGAGGACAGGGGTTTTGTTGAGACAGAATATGGGATAAATGTAACCCAGGCATCAAATAGCTAAACAATGACATGTTGGAAATAACACGCATTTATTATTTGGCAGTTGGTCATAGTCGATAAATGGTGAGAATATTGAACCATTATGGAGAAGTACAGAGAAGGTCAGGAGCTCCATTGTATCTTTGTGGACCTGGAGAAAGGGTAGGACAGAGAGAAGAGTTGTGGTATTGTATGCGGAAGTCTGGAGTGGCAAAGAAGTATGTTGGAGTGGTGCAGGACATGTATGCCAGGTGTGAGACAGTGGTGAGGTGTGCTGCAGGTGTAACAGAGGGGTTTAAAGTGGAGGTGGGACTGCACCAAGGCTCAGCTCTGAGCCCCTTCCTCTTTGCGATGGTGATGGACAGGTTGACAGATGAGGTTAGACAAGAAGCCCCTTGGACAATGATGTTTGCAGATGACATTGTGATCTGTGGTGAGAACAGGGAGCAAGTGGAAGATAAGCTAGAGAGGTGGAGATTTGCCTTAGAAAGGAGAGGAATGAAGGTTAGCCGCAGTAAGACGGAATACATGTGTGTGAATGAGAGGGAGCCAAGTGGACAGGTAAAGTTACAGGATGCAGAGATAAAAAAGGTGGGGGATTTTAAGTGCTGAGGCTCAACTGTCCAGGGCGATGGAGGTTGTGAGAAAGAGGTGAAGAAGCGGGTGCAGGCAGGATGGAATCATTGGAGAAAAATGTCAGGTGTGATGTGTGACAAAAGGGTGTCGCAAGGATGAAAGGGAAGGTGTGCAAAACAGTGGTCAGGCCAGCAATGTTGTATGGTTTGGAAACAGTGGCACTGAGGAAAAGACAAAGCTGGAGGTAGCAGAGATGAAGATGATGAGGTTCTCTCTGGGAGTGAGCAGGATGGATCAGGATGGAGTAGATCTGAGGGACCGCACATGTCAGGTGTTTAGGAGAGTCAGTACATTGTAGCCAGTACATTGGTAGGAAGATGTTGAGGTTGGAACTGCCAGGCAGAAGGTGGAGAGGAAGGCCAGAGAGGAGATTGATGGAGGTGGTGAAGGAGGACAGGAGGTTCGTAGGTTTGAGAGAAGAGGAAGCAGAGGACAGGGTGAGATGGAGGAGGATGATCTGCAGTGGCCACCGCTGAAGGGAGAAGCCCAAAGGAAAGGAAGATTATAGTCCTAAAATGGCAATTTTTTTAAAATTCCAGAGCCAACTAAATAAACCCTTTCAAACGTTGTATGATAATTGATTCATATTTTGAGGAGTACTTACAAAGTCTTTCAAGGTGCATGAAAATGATCTCAAAGGTGACAACTGATCTACACGTTCATTCACTGGCCGGAAGTGACGTACGCAGCCACGAGCGTGACGAGAAGCCCGTTCGAAAATACAACACGGAAGTGAAGGTTCATTATTAGGCAAAACATTCGGCGGACAAAGCGTCCTCTTCAGTCTCTTCCCGCAGTGTTCGTCCATTCGGTGCCGGTGAGACGGGTCAAGCCACCGTGGACTCGCCCGAGAGCCCGTGTCTGATCATCTCCGGGGAAATCCGCCGTCAATCCGCGAGCTAGCTAGCGATGAACACGGACGTGGAATTCCACATCAGGCAGAATTACCCGTGGACGAAGCTGCCAGCCAATGTCAAACAGGTACGGCCGGTCTTTGTTTCACACTGCGGCTCAGGATGACGGGGAACCCCGCGGTGTCCTCGGGGTTCACCCGTCAATGTCACTGCCGTCACTCCCCCCGTAGCCTCTGCACCAGTTAGCCATGAACGACCACCGCCGCCGCTGCAGCACCGACGGCACATGACCGCTCCATCGCTGCACTCACATGATGCCAGTTCTCGGTTATTCGGATTACGGTTTTCATGCAGCAGTTGTGCATAGCCCCGTGACGTCAGTGGAAGCTGCAATACGTATCAAATGCTAAAAGCACAATTGTTACGGCAATTAAATGGATGTCTCTTAATGTATTCACCAGCGATGTAATATAATGGCGCATTTTCTTTTAGCGCTTAAGTCGTGTCTAAATGGACTGTGGGTAGACTGGTCTATCCAGGGTGTCCCTACCTCTTGGTCCGTCCCCTGAGACTCCTTAAAAGCTGTAGTGTGCTGGAAATGAATGGACAAACGAGCGAATGAATGAATAAAGCACATTTTAAGAGTCGTCTGTCTAAAAATACCACAGCAAAAATCTTCAGCTTAGACAGAGTAGCGACTCTGAGCCTCCTAGTTTTGCAGTGACTTCACGATAAGATGCAGAACTTACACAGTCACAGCAGCAATTGTGTCCATTTTCCTTTCTCTTTGCAGAGTTTGGGCAATTCCCAGCGTGAATATGAGAAGCAAGTGCTGCTCTACAGCATTCGGAATCAGCTCCGGTTCCGCAATAACCTAGGTGAGCATTGAGTGTCCTGTCATCGTGTTGTTGTCATGAAAGGTTCTCTTTAGTAAAAAGCTATTCATTGGTGCTCTCTGAACACCAGGCATCATCTTACAGAAGAAACGGTCATAGGCTTGAGTTGTTTTGTCTATTGACTAAGTTGATGGAAAAATATCAATTGGATGCAATTCTAAATCATAAATGGCTTGAGGTTAATATTTCCACAATACATCGATCATTAGTTATTGTACTGTTTGCAGGATAGATAAATACCACTTTTAGTCTTGTCAGCATTCTTTCCTGTAGCTGACATAATGAGGGTTTCAGCCATGTTCAGGTCAACAGATCATGTGAGCAGTTTTTCACAGTCTTTTTCACTGACTAGTGCGCCATGTGAGAAAGGATGAACGTAAATACTACGAGGAGCTGCTGAAGTACAGCAGGGACCACCTGATGCTGTACCCCTACCACCTATCTGACATCATGGTGAAAGGACTGAGGGTCACTCCCTTCTCATATTACACTGGAATCATGGAGGTATGGAAAACAAACAAAAATTATTCTTCTGTTTATTGTCTGTTGACTGTTTTTGTTTGACTTGTCCTGCAGGATATTATGAACAGCGAGAAAAGTTATGATTCGTTGCCCAACTTTACAGCTGCTGACTGTGAGTTTTTTTTTTTTACAATTTATTTGCTCTAAGCTGGTCATTCCTTTTTCAAAGTGTTTCTTGTTGCTGCTGTTGTTGCAAGTGGCACAGTCTGTAGATTTGCCTCTTAATTTGTCAATTTCTTTGCTGCCAGTTGACACCAGTGGTGACTCTTGTTGTTGTTTAATTGATACATCTGGTGTCTGCTCGTTGTTAAATTAAAATTATCTTTGTAGTAGCGAGATGTAGCTCCATGGGTACCTTTTAAAAGTAAGCTTTATATGTGATTTTAGTAGTATGTTGGCAGCATGGCGGTGAACTGTTGAATGGCACTGTCACATCCAGTGCCGATGTCCGTGTTTGGATATTTTTAGATCCTCACCGCTGAAGGTCAAGTGTAGGGACAGTGGCGTGACACAAAATGGATGACACTGATGCTGGCATTAGACCTGGCTAAACACTGAGATTGTGTAATCTGACATCACAACTGCAGTGGAGTAAAGCTGTGAGCAGGCTGTCAAGTGTGGAGCTTCCCAACTGTGCTGTTTCAGAGAGAGCCCAGGAAGTGTGTCATTCATTGTCGATAAATAGAAGCGAATGTTTTGTGGGGGTTGGTATTTGTGTGCGTCCTGCAGGAGTTGTGTGATGGATTCTAAACAATAGAACCTGAGTGCCCTCATGTCTATCTTTGCACACTAATGTGGATATTTGGAGTTGGAGGTGAATCATGACCTTTATTTATTTGATAATGGGTTCTAAGCTCCTGCTGTTGGTAGAGTGCTAAGTCTGCAGAGATGAGTCACAGTTGGTACTTCCCTATTCGCTGAACTCTCTTGCATAAAGTAATTAACTGTTGGTGTAGTTAAGGTGTTAACTCATTTTCATCCACCCTCAGGTCTGAGGCTGCTGGGCATTGGGCGAAACCAGTATATTGACTTGATGAACCAGTGCAGGTCCTCCAAGGTAAGAACTGATGTTTTTACAGAGTGCGATTGTGATGGTGTTTAGCATGTGCTGAATGAGTATTATGAATTGAAGATTGCTCTTTTGTTTTTTTTGGCAAAAGATTAAATGTAATCCATTAAATTGAAACTTTTCAGAAACGTATCTGATCGTTAGAGTTGCTTGACACTGGAATTTAACTTGTGACTCACTTGCTGTGAGGTTGCAGAGCGAGTCACTTCAGCTCTGTGCTGCCCGGCAGTGGACTCATTTATTGTTATGCTGCTATTTATTTGAGATGCCTGCATTCAGTGGCTGTTTCAGCATCATTCACTGTCACTCTGTGCTAATAAATAACTTGGGAAACTACTACCCTTCTAGTCCTTTTATCACATTTGGATCATGTATGTACAGTAATAGGTGTAATAGTGTATTGACTGGAATATGGCGATATGATACATATCACCGTACAGGAGTGATGATACAATATATCCTAATGTGCTATTGTAGTTAGTAGTAGATAAATTGTTCAAAAATGTATTTAAAATATGTTTCATGGCAAGAGCCATTCTTTTTAAAATCACATGATATAGAACACTTAAGTAGTATGTGCATTAAAGTTATTGTATTGTTCTGAAATTAGTCCAGTTTGACGTACAGTTATATTTCTGTGGTTTGCTTATATCCTCATATGTATTTATTAAAAATCAACATTGTGCAATTGTCGGTACAGTATCACGCGATCCAGTACTGCGGTATTTGAGTGTACAAAGTGTGTACGCCGCATAAAAAAATCACATAGTGGGATTCTCTTCTGCTGGACTCATATACTATAATTGTTTTGATTTTCAGAAATTCTTTCGCAAAAAATCAGCTCGGGATCTGCTTCCCACCAAACCAGTCGAGATTTCGGTGGAGCCGTGGTGGGTAGCACAGACAGGATACATCACTGAAGATGACATCAGGGTAGGGGAATCGCTTTTCACATGAATCCAGGTCTTCGATCATGTTTCAACTTGAGTTTTGTTTTTGCGCTTTTTATGTGTTGGCTTGCAGGTCTGTTCTTCAGCAGAGAAGAAAGCTATCGATAAGATGATTGATTCTGGTCCTCAACTTGCCGGAACTATAGAGTTCAATGTGGTTTTAAGTAAGCAAATATGTATTCTGTTTTCAATACTGCACTCAGTCAGGATGTTTAAGCACTGTAGTTAATGCCATATACTCTTACTTGAACGATGAGACTGTTCTGGAGCTTTGACTGAGCTATGTTCCTATTGATTAAATGTTACATTAGGAGTGGTAACCCAGCAATGTGGTCATGGTGGCTTTGAGACTTACTGTAGGTACTTCAGCAAAGTGATGTAACTGTTTGTCTTTCTTATTGGTAACACACCTCTCAGTGCAGGACTAGGATGACTGGAATAAAAATTAAATGAATTTTGATGTGAATAAAACAGTTTTCTGAATTGCACACTATATTTAATATAAAAACATCAATATGTCTATAACAGTGTTTAATATCTTTAAAATATATGCATAGATTCTTGTTCTTTTGGAAAATCTAATTATATCAAAACACACTTTAGAAATAACAACTACATCTGTTTAAAGTATTCTTGTTCAGTGATGGTGGTATTCACATGCAGTAAAATAACGTTCACTAAATTCTATTGTTCTTCTTTCAGGTTTGTACAACCGGGGCTTCATCTACTTGGATGTTCCCATATCCGACGACAGTTGCATCTCAGGTAATTGTGTGTTTTTGTGTTCATCCATTGACTGACAGTAGAACCAGTTCAAATATTGAAGTGTTTCGTTTGATTTTCAGTGCCTCCATTGGAGGGTTTCGTCATGAATCGTGTGCAGGGAGACTATTTTGAAACCCTTCTTTACAAAATCTTTGTGTCTATTGATGAGCAGACAAACGTAGCAGAGGTATAGTTTTTCAGCTTTAATGCTACACTCCCTGTATGTGCCCTCTGTTTTACATTTCGTCTGCATTACAGCTTGCAAACGTCTTGGAAATCGACCTGGATTTGGTTAAGGTGAGTTTCTCTGAGTTAAGAACAGAAGATATAATATTCTCATGCATGAATTTAATTTCTGTTGATAACTTGAAAATGAATTCTAGGCACAAGCACAGCGCGCACTTTAAAATAAAATGGAAATATACTGTCACTGTACCGACATGCTTTAATATGATGAAAATTAAAGATGTCACTCTTTGAAATTGTTGGGAAGGTAAAGAAGAAATAGTTTTCATTGGCCAAGAACAGGATGTTTTTGAAGCAACTACTTCATTTACCATTAAGATTTCATGGTGACATTTCACGAGATAAAGCTCTAAAAAGTTCGACCTTTTAAATACTGAAGAGATCGATGCATGTGAATGCCAAAGTATGGTCTAAATTTCTAAGTAAAGGAACAATCCTCAATACAATGGAACAAACTAGCACTTTAATATTGAATTTAAACTGGTTTTATGTCTTTGAATTAATCATGGTTTGACTAAAATCTTTTTCCTGTACTTCCACTTTGTCAGAATGCTGTGTCCATGTACTGTCGTCTTGGCTTTGCTGTTAAAAAAGGTCAGGCGATTGGCTCCGACCAGCTGCACCCCACCTGGAAGAATGCACCCTCTGTCAACAGACTCAAGTACGCACACAAACGCTCAATAAAGCACAAAACCTGGACTCCAGTCAGATGGAGTCTGATCCAAGGTTTCTGCCATGGATATTTTAAACTAAAATTGTGGCGGTGGCTGGATTTTCCCTCGATCAAGATGGTGTCAGAAACTGAGATGATAATTTACATTTCAATATACTGTCAAAACACTCAAATGTTTTAGTTAACTAGAAGTGTGAATTAATAAACCTAATTTGTAGAGGTACCATGGATCCCCAAAAGATGCTGCTGTCCTGGGAGCAAGGCAGTCCTGTCATGGAGGGAGGATCTTCTGCCACTGACACCGACACCACCAGTCTGGAGGACCAGGGTAATCATCATTTTATTATGTGTGTGGTGTTTGTTTGTTTGTTTATTCAATGTTGGTGGTCTGTTCTGCAGCGGACACAGCCAGCGTCAGCAGTCTGAGTATTCCTGCTGCTCCCACCAAGAGGATCGCTTTCCTGTTTGACTCTACTCTCACAGCTTTCCTCATGATGGGAAACCTGTCCCCGGTATGTTTCTCTTAATGGACACAAGTATTGGCCCTACTGGAATGAGAGTTTCCCGAATCTGGGATTTGCTCTTCACTCTGAAAACTTGTGACCACCAGAAATGGATAGTAATAAAATTATAACATTGTTGTTTTTTTTAAGTTATCAATGTCAACGTTAATGTGATGAAATTAAACCTCTATTGCTTTGAGTTATATTGACCAGTGGGTGTCGCCAATGAGCGTTTGTCGATGAATCTTTGGAATTTTGGTGACTGATGCTTTAGTTACTTTCCTAAATGCTGTACGTGGGTAGTTGATGGGTGTACTATGATAATCAAACACAAAAAGGCAAATCCCCTCCCCTTTTCTTAATGTTATGCAGATGTACAGTTTTTCCTTTGTGTTTTCAGAACCTGAAGAGTCATGCAGTGACCATGTTTGAGGTGGGCAAACTCTCAGATGAGACTCTGGATAGTTTTCTGGCAGAGTTGGAGAAGGTGAGTTATCTTCCTTGTCCAGAATGAAATCAACTTTATGCTTGCTGAAACTGAACACTGGTGTTTGTTTGTTGCGCAGGTTGAGAGCACAGCTGAAGGCGAAGCACAGCGTTACTTTGACCACGCGTTGACCTTGAAAAACACCATCCTCTTTTTGCGCTATAACAAGGAACTCACTCAGGACCAGGGACCTGATATTCCCAATATAGGTATGAGAAGACCTACAGTCCTACAGTTGAAGATACTTTTTGGGAAGGACTAGCAAGGACATCAGAAATTGGGAGTTAGTGGACATGTTGGATGAAGAATGCTGGAAATGATTTATTATATATATATATATATATTTAAGAATGCGGTTATTGATAAAAGAAATATAAACAAGCCTTCAAGCCTTCAACTACATTAGTATGTGTCCTTGCTACTTCTTTGTGTATCCTTGAAATTGAGTTACTAGTTACTTGATGTGTGATCTGTTTTTTTGTAGCAGTAAAGATGCAACTCTACAAAACTCTTACTACTTACTACTCTTAGTACTTTTTTGAGAACACACTGTTTCTTTTCTCTGTTCTCACCTTCTATTTTCCACCTTGAGGTTTCCCTTTGGACATGTTGCGCTGCGAGAGCCTCCTGGGTTTGGACCAGGCCACCTGCAGCCGTGTCCTCAACAAAAACTACAAGCTGCTGGTCTCCATGGCTCCACTCAGCAACGAGATCAGGCCCATCAGCAGCTGCACGCCTCAGGTGCGACAATATTTGCTTACGCGCTGCAACTAAATGTGTTTTAGGCTGTTGGAGAGTGTTCCGGATGTTTGCTCCTGCAGTGATGGTGGCTGTATGTGCAGTCACGCCTGTCTTTGTACTGTACTGTACTGTGCTGTATGTGATATTTATGCTAACTTATGTGTAGCCTATCCACTTATGGGACATTATTCATTCAGTGATGATCCGAGTTTAACCCGTCAAGATCCTCAAAAAACACTCCAATCATCAAATTCAGGAGACGGAACAAGGCTTATGTATTCTTTGCCACAGATGTGAACAGAGTAAAACTACAAGGGAAATAGTTTTAGCCTGCGTCAGCCGTACTCAAGCATGCTTAATTATGTTTACTCATCTATGTTTGTTCCCCCTGCAGCACATTGGCCCAGCTATCCCCGAGGTGAGCTCCATCTGGTTCAAACTGTACTTGTACCATGTGACCGGCCAAGGCCCGCCCTCTCTGCTGCTCTCGAAAGGTTCCAGGCTGCGCAAACTGCCAGAAATATTCCAGGTTGGCCACCGTTTTATATGCAGAAGTGGGGTTCATTTGAAGGGATGGAAGAGGAGTTTGTTTGTGTTTCTAAAATAACTGATGTAAAGTAGTATGATTATAAACCAAGACAGAGAAGAGACGAATAACCAGTCACGACTGTCACAGCTGACACATTTTTGCTATGCCCCTCCTTCAGGTCTATGACAGGCTGTTGATCACTTCCTGGGGTCACGACCCTGGCGTTGTTCCCACCTCAAACGTCTTGACCATGCTGAACGACGCCCTGACACACTCTGCTGTTCTCATCCAGGTAAATGTGGATTTAAAAAAAAATCATTTCAACATTCTGTAATTTATTTTGTTGGTACACGTGAAGGCAATGTAGTGCAGAGATTTGTGGATGTGAAACTTTTTATTTTAAATTATAATTTGTCCAGGGACACGGGATGCATGGACATGGAGAAACGGTTCATATCCCCTTCCCATTTGATGAAGAGGATCTGAAAGGTGGTAAGTTATCAACATTTATTTAGGATGAAAGCATCTGCAACTACAGACCCCAGATAGTCTTTATACTTGGCTTTCAAAATCATGGATACTTCCCTTTTTCTTGTAAGTTTCCTGATGCATGATTCACTTCAGTTAGCGTGATGCTTGGCTGTGACGCTGCTTGTTTCATCCCTTCCTCCCCCTGTGCAGATTTCTCTTACTCCAACATGTGCGTACACAAGGCGCTGCAGAAGTTGAAGGATCAGGTGGATCTGGAACATCAGTGCGGCTACATCACAATGCTTAACTCAAACAACCGTCACCGCCGTCGACCCAGTGATGCCACCGAGTGCAGAGGTACAGAGTTTTGCTTCGGATGTTAATTTCATGCTTCCTTAAGTTGATAGCTATGACTTTCTTTTTCCTTCTCTGACTTGTCAAACACAGACTGAAAATGTATTCTTTTTACCATAACCTAGATTAGTATATATATTTGAGCAATCCCAGGTATATCTTTAATAGATATCCATGCTAACCTTCCAGGTGACACTCACCTGGGTGGAGGTTTTGACACCAACGGCAGCACGGAATCTTTTGAGTTGGTGACGGAGGAGACGAATGGAGACGGCAAAGGCAAAACTGACAGTAGGTTGAATTGACTTTCATTAAAACTGAAAAAAAAAAGCGTTGGTGGAGCCGATTAAGAAAATACTCTGGTTTCAGCTCTCTCATCCGAAGATGAGTGGGTTCCTCTCGACCTCTGCTTCGGAATGCCACTCTTCAGCTCAGAGCTTAATCGCAAGGTGTGTCGAAAGATCGCCTCACACAAGCTTTTCAGCAGCGAGAGGTGAGTAGCAAGTTAAAGCATCTCATTTATTTAGCATGTTTTAGGTGCCTTTCTTTAGGTGATACCTGATACTCAACACAATTGCATTTGGTGTGAGACAATTGAGTTTGTAGTGTGTGTTTATTCACTTTTTCTTTTCAGAGCATTCTAATTCTGTCCAGTGAGAACAATAACAAAGCAAGACAATATGTCATTATGTTTGGACTTTTGTTTGATTATGATGTAGTTTCTGTCTTTTCCTTCCTCACCATTGTCATGAAAATAAGGTTTCTAACAGAGATGGAATTAAACAGATCGTCTAAAATAAGAGCCTCAGTGAATAAATACGGGCACAAAGAAAACCGCTAGAACACAAAAGCAGTAAAAAAAATTATTGAAAGAGTCTCACGCTGCCACAAATAAATACTGGTGAAGAAATATGCTCCCATAAAAAAAGCATATGAGTCCAAACCCACGTTGAGGGTGAATTCTAGGGAGTGATCAAGCCTGTTTTGGAGAGTCCAACACAATTGTTAAAGTCAAGATAAGGTCACACAGTGTTCTATTATATCCTACTACTCTACTATATACACTTGACAAGTGATGACTTGTAATGCACACACTAAACCAAATGAGTAAGTGTTTTTTTTCATTCATAGCACACTGTAATTTTACTTTACCATAGTGATGCCTGTGTGTTAAAAGTCATAGGCTTGTTTCTCCCCCCCCCCCTATTTTCAGTGACCCTTTTTTTTTTCCTTCCCTATAATGTATATGTTTAGCAGATGTCAGACTTGCTCTCGCTCTGTTGCAGCCTCCAAGAGTTGCTTCAGTCCAGCCGAAAATTGTCGCTGAAGGTGTTGAGCTTTGTTCAGTCATTCCAGGTAAAAAGGCTTTTCTTTCATTCCAGGACTGTTTGGGCTTCCGAATATCATTCAAATGAAAGCGATTTCACTACAATAATTTATATCTTGAGACAGTGCTGTCATTAAACAGACAATGTAAATTAATGTTTTAAGTTTGCCGACTTTAATACCCATGTGATCAACACTTCTCTCCCACCTGTGTCCTGCAGGATGGCAGTCAGACTGCCGACCCAGACAGTGGCGTGTCCAACCCTCTGAGCCAGCCAGCCGCGGAGGCGGGTGTGCCCCTGCCTGCCCTCAACCTCCTCTACAAGGATGGGCTGCTGCAGGAGTGGAGTGGGCGGGCCCCTCCACCTCTGGACATCTCCGCTCTGCACAAGGACACGTAAAAAAAAAGCACTTCCCCAAACTTCTTTTGTGTTCGTGAGGAAAATGTCACTTCTCCTTGAGGGAAATGGTGTATTGAAGTCGAGACCTCAGACCCGCCATCGTTTCCTGTCGAGGGGGAAATTCCTGCCATCTTATCCCACTCCTGTCAGCATCCCGTCGATCACCCCGAGCCGGCACTTCTGCGTGATGATGCAGCAGCTCCGCTTCTGACCCCCTGACCCTTTGGCCCTCTGTCTGTGGTAAAGCAGTGTTATTGCCAGAGTGGTGCTAACATCATCACCGTTAATGACTGATGCAAACATGGAGGTCTCAGCAAAACCACTTTCACTTTAATGTCAGGGGAAGGGCGTTTTTAAAGTGGCTGACATTTAGTCGATGTTACAAAACACAATCATGGAAGCATGTGTGCTTTGACCGTCATTTGTTCTGGAGAAACGCAACCAACGTGTGGTTGATTCACTGAATTCCGGCATTAAAGGGCAACAAATGACATTCCATAATCTTATAGCGGTAAAAATGCTTTGAGTATTTTGTTGAAGTGTGTTTTTGAGCAAAGAACACAGAACTTTTCCTTCATGAGGAAATGTTATCTCAGATCCATCAGCCTTTCCATTTTTTGAGGATCATTTATCATTCCGTTTTCAAGTTACAATCACACATTTGATCCTGAAGTGACCAGTTGTAAACTTGTGTTTGTCTTATGAGAAGTCAGTTTAGTCAGTCTCTTTGCATTCTAGCATTAAACTGGATTCGCTGTTTCTCAACTCGTGTCAGTTCTTTGTCACAATGATGAGCAGCGAATTCACAGCTGAGAAGGTTTTTAATAATTCTGATGAACTTTTGACGGGCCGCGCCGTCAGCCTCTTCCTTCCACATTGTTGTGAATGATTTCCTCTGAAGCGATGAGTCTATGCTTCTGGCCCATTTTGGTGAATAAATGTCGGTTCTTCCTCTTTTAAAATCATTGTAGAGGTTGTGTGCTCTTTAGTTGTGAGTCATTCCCAGTCACCCTTAAACTTCTGAAAGGACAGTAGTTCATTGCACTGTACACTAATCCCAGTGGAATTTTCTATTCCTTTCTGGAATCTGCACAAGATTTTACCGTTGGTTCTTTGTGTGAACATTTTTGGACACGCCAAAGAGCATCTACTTTTAATTACTGACTTTATTTTGATGCCTTATGAAGATGCACCAATCTTTAGCTAAAACATGTTTTTTTTTTACCGTTTTATTTGACACATTGAATCGAGCAGGTCAAACTTTGCATTTATTAGATGAAGAACATGAAGACATGTTTTGAAGCGGCTTGCAGTCGCCAGCTCTCTCGTGGCTTCATGTTATTTATGCCTTTCTTTTTCTTCTTCTGCCCTCGGGGGATTCTGTTTACAACATTCCGCATTTTACTTTTATAAAGATAAAATGGGCCAAAGCTGCAGACGTTTTCAGCCCCGATGTTTTGAAAATGTTCTTCGCTCAGACGAACGGCCCCAAAAAGGTTTCACTGAAGGATTTTTTTTTTTTCATATCGCCGACTTGTTGTTTCTGAAATGTGACTTAGAACATAAAAAGGTCCAGTTGAAGCATGATGGCCGTGTAGAAACTGTGGTGTGTATGTATGTGTGCGTGTGTTTGTTATGTATGCGTGTGTATCGTATACCCCACTCACGTTCTCCACATACGCCGTCACAGTATTCCTGCCTGTCTGTTTCGTTGAAGTACTTGACCACTTCTGGTATCACCCATCCAGTGTTCTTTTTTTTTTTTTTTTTTTTTTTTAAGGTGACATTGATAGGAATCTTTGTTGTTGCTTGTTTCATGGACTTAAGATTTTAAGAAGCTTGTGGAGTGGAATGGGTAAAGAAAAATAAGCGACATTCCGAAAACATGCACATCCCCCATTCTGCTCCCGATTCATGTTGATGACGATGAATAAATATGTAAAAAAAATATATATGAAATTATAAATAAATATCTAATGAGATGACTTTCTTCCGTCGTTGAGATTGTCGTCATCTATTTTTCTCCAGGCAGATCTTGTTTGTTGTTTCCATGCCAGGTGGAACAGATGGTCCGCAAGACGCTGCGCCGGACACTTGGCCCATCTGCCTCAAGAGTCCACTCGAGCGTTTGAGGTAATTGGACACTAGGTTGCAGTTTTAATGTCTGAATTGCAGGAAAGTTTGTATGAGTCTTCTTACACAATACTCGGTATTTTACTGGCCACAAACATTACAAGTGTTTATTTCCGCCCCTCCCTTCGATCTCTACGATCACCTGTTTGAAAAAATGTCCAACTCTTGTGAGATGAACGCACGCACGCTTGTGTGCGTGTGTAAGCAATGGTTGTAATTTGATCTGACATTAGCTGCTGCACAAGATAAGTATTAGCTTCCTGTGTGACTGAATACAAGGCCTGTATTTACCTGGCCCTCGTGACCATAGCTAACCTTGTCTAATAGAGAGTGTTCTGGTGTCGTACTTGAACAGTCCAACTATTGATGATTTCTAATTTCCATTTTATTCATGTCATTTCCCCACTATTCTTCTTTCTTTGCCTCCTTTTATGGTTCTAATTTTCTGATCACAGTATTTCAATTTATATGTATCTAATAGTGATAAAAATCACTCTACATTTTGTGCTTTATTGTTTTGGAATATCAACAACTGGCAAATTCAGATTAGTTGATTTAGAGGCAGGTGTCGGTAGCATTCCGGAGGTTGCATGAGCAACACATATGGCGAATGAAGAAGAAATGTAGCAGCGCAAAGAGAATTGTGGATAGTTACCCAGAACACTGGGGGGCTAGAACAGGGACGAATTGCATTGGAAATGGAAGAAAAAAGAATATTGGCTGAAAAAATAAATATAAAAATATATTCTTATTTTTTTTATTTTAACACCATTGTAGTTTTCAACCTCAATACAAATGTTTCAGCCAATATTTTTTCAATTCCTATATTCTGTCCCTGGTGTAGCCCCATATTCTCGCCACATAGAACACCGCCAAAAAGTAACCGTCTGATCCATGTCTCGATCACCATTTCCAGAAAGATCACTACCTTCTTGCTGAAGGGAATTGACAATATACCCATTTCTTTTAAAACCCATCTCATCTGGGGAGTCTGTATATGAATTCTGTATTTACATATTTTAAGTCATAAGTGTTGGTTTTCCCATGTTGTTATGGATTTATTTTTAAACTACTTTTAAATACACCTTAACCCACTAAACAATCATAATAGTAAAATATATGGTAAATGAACAATGTATTCTACAAGCTCACCACTGGCTGTTGTTCTTCTTGGTAAAATGAATACAAACTCTTAATATGTTGTTTTCATTCAACTCAGATCACTTGCACATGGACTCTGATATCTTCATCTTCAGAGTCTTATGAGAGTCACACAACGGAGTGGATTGTTTGCACCGACTGAACTTTTGCTAACCACCAAAATCATTTAATCTGGATTATGCTGGGCAGAAAATGGCAGCCAGGCTCCAGGGAAACGGCTAATTAAGCTGATAGTCTTAGTGGGTTTGGCCCCCGAGGCCTTGGCTGTAATCTGCTGGTGCCATTCATGCTGCTTGGCGACTGCTGCCAGCCAGCTCCAGAGAAATGGAAGAGAAACTCATTTTCAGCAGGAATTGTTCTCCTGTGCTGATGATGTTTTGTGACTCTACCGAGAGGTCAGATCAAGGTCATGTGTACAGTGTTTGACTACTGCTCTTCTTGTGGAACGTCTGCGCACCTCATTGGTACAAGAGGACGTTGTTTGCTGAGAAGTCCATCAGATTCTGGACCGTTAGATCCCCTTAGGAGCAGTGTTGGGTGGGTTTCTTTCAAAATGTAGTTCTTACAGTTGGATTACAGAGTTTAGTAGCATATTCAGTTAGATCACTTACTGTGAGTAAAATGATATGAAAAAAATGAGAAGGTGTCTACTTTCAGTTCCATTAAAGATATTTAATTTTTATAAAGTTGAAAAGTGGAATATGGCATTGGAAAAATTTTACTGATATGATAAACATTATCAAACACTTGACACTTGTTACCCTTCCGTGACTGAACTTGTGGGCCAGTGCCTGCTGCATATGTAGAGACTTGGACAAGACTATGGTTTGTAACAAGGTGCACCAATACAGCAGCACCAATTGAGAAACTAGTCCTTGTTGCCTGAAATCTTGCATGATCACCTGTGATAAGTGGAATGATCACAACAGGCAGAAAACAGAACATGCCATGTAGAGGTGCACAGGGTTTTCGCCAAAAATAAAACACGTGAAATTCACTAACTGACAGGAACTCATCTGCTGCTCACAGAACTACAGGCAGCCTGAATGCCGATGGGACAGCTGAAGGAACGACCGAATGAGGGGGGTGGGTTTGCTGCAGATTGGAATAAGATGTACTTCTCCTGATTTAGCACTCACTTTTTATTCTCATCAATCATTGGCTTCCTGGATTCCCAGTCGCCCCACAGTTGAAGTTGTCAGGATTTAATGGTCCTGTGTATTAAATATGTTTACATTTACTATTGTGGTGGTATATATATATATACTTTATTTTGATGTTTTTAATATAAATCATAAATATTGGAATAACAGTCGAACAGAACTAATTCATGTGCTTTATGACTTTTTCCCCAACTATTGTTCCATCTTTTTTGAAGCACAAAGAATGTAACTGAAAATGCAAAAGGGGCAGTGAAAACAAGAGACAAAAATAGCTGATTTGGAACTGAAATGGTGATGAATGATGAAAAACAGTACAGTTCTTTGGTAGTTTTGCTCGGAACTCCTGGGGGTCACACTGGCCCAGCCATGTCCCTCCTCTGCGGCAGAGTGTTAATAAGAAAGAGCGACTTCTTTGGGGGTGTCTCGACGCCCGGGATGGACCCAGCTCACTGCTTCAGGTGAAGGTGCCGCTGGCTGTAAAGGCGGATACTTCCGCTTTAAAGGGTGTGTGTTTGTGTGTGTAGTCGCGGACGAGTCTCGGCGCATCCGCCTCGCGTTTACTGGGTTTAAGCCGATACAGTCAGAACACGGGCGGACGATTCGTTTCCAACTTTGAATCGCTTATTTGGTTGTTTTATGAGGAGAAGAGCGGCTGGACCGAGCGACACCTGCTGTTCGCTCTACACTTGTTGGACTGACGGCGCGCCGTAACCCGCGCTGGCTCTTGTCTGGAGTCCAGAAGAAGCGTTTGATGGAGGACAGAGAGGCGAAGTGTGTGGGTCGTGACCCGGTGTTCGGCTCCCGAGCTGCGTGATGGGGAACCAGGTGGACAAACTGTCGCATCAAAGTTACGCTGAAGTTCCCACCGTGGAGCCAAACGGCGCGGATCCGGACGACGGTTCCCGAATCGGCGTCTCTTATATTTTCTCCAACGACGAAGACGACGCGGTGGATGAGGAGGATCCGAGCCAGGAGGAGAAGCTCTACAGCCGCTATGAAGAGGTGGAGTGCGCCGTGTACCACCGGGGCGAGTGCGTGTTCGAGAAGCGGTGCAGCCCGGAGGTGTACTCCCCGGAGAACCTGCTCAACAAGTGCAAGGCGGGGGACCTGGTGGAGTTCGTGGCCACGGGTCAGTCCCCGCACTGGGCCGTGTACGTGGGAGACTTCCAGGTGGTCCACCTGCACCGCGCCCAGGTGAAGAGCAGCTTCCTGACGGACGCCAGCCGCGGCAGGCGGTGCCGGATCGTCAACGAGCTCTACCGCTTCCGCGCGCTGAGTCCGGACGTGGTGGTTCAGAACGCCGTGGAGCAGGTGGGTCTGAAGGAGCGGGACTTGAGCTGGAGGAACTCCGAGTGCTTCGCTGCGTGGTGCCGCTTCGCCAGGAGGGAGTTCAAGACGGGGGTGGAGGTCCGCATCGGCGAGCGGCCCTACCAGCTTAAGGTCCACCTGTCCGACAAACGCTCGCACGTGCTGCACTTCCAGAGTCTGGAGGACGCGGTGATGGAGAAGCGCAGGAACGAGCACTTGGGCCGGACCGCGGTGTGTCGGCAGCTCTGGGCTCACAGTCTCCCACGCGTGGACCCTTCCTCTCCATAGCTCCTGCCACAAATCCTCACCAACTGTTGTCCTTTTTTTTTTTTTTTTTTACTACTTACTACTTAGCATAAGCTTGTTTTTAATCTTCACAAGTTTAACATGATTCATTTGTATGAGCCATGTTTCTTCTGTTCAGCATCAACAATTGTTGAGGAACTGTATTTGACAATTTGGTGGAGAAGTGTTGACCTGGAAAAACCACTGAATATGGCAAGTAAAACTAAACTAAAACTTTTTTTTTTTCCGGAGGTAAACTTTCAAAAACTCAGCTAAGTCCTTAGGGTTATGGGTCATTTGTGAGTGTTCCAAAATGTGAGGGAAGAAACTTGAATTCTTTCTTTCACGCTTCAATATAAACTGAATAGATCTTATCCTCATGAATGTAACAATATGTACAGCTAGAAATCCAAACGTTGCCTCACAACTGCATGCTTTTATTTCAAGAAGTCTTTGGTAGTTCTCTGGGTGAATTTGTTGACTGAGAATTGTTTGTATTGCTACATCTGTTTCATCAGAACTGACAATGTGAGTGTGTTCTACTAGAACGTTGGTGAACCAGGTGTCAAAGTTACAAAATAATGAGGCACTTGCAAACACAAGTCGGTGTTAAATAACTTTTTATTGTTGAGCATTTTGTTTTATTAAAACTTTCAACTCACTTTTACTGTCTTTGTTTATGCATGTACTTTATAAGTACAGTGGTACCTCAGTTCTCGACCACAATCCGTTCCAGACGGCCGTTCGAGAAGCGATTTGTTCGACATCTGAATCGATTTTCCCATGACAATTCATGGAAAAAGAAATGACGCGTTCCAAGCCTTAAAATAGGCTTTTGTAGGAGTGAATGTAGAGTGTCTGCTGCAGGTGCGCTGTTCCTCTATGTGTGTGGCCGCTGCATGTGGGAGGGGTTGCCGAGTGAAGAGGTGCCCGGTGCGTGTCCAGCTCTGAATGTGCGCTTCTGTGCAGTTTGGCTGTGACAAAGTCATAAACCAAGTCACGCTCTGTCCCAGACTCGCCTCATCCCTGTCCCAGCTCCAGCCCACAACAGGACATCAAACCCTGGAGTGTGCGCTCCAGCCTCGGAGGTGTCGAGGAGCACCTCCCCTGTGACACTCTACCACGGTCCAGTGTGGAGACAGGAAAGGTTTCACACCTCAATATGAAGAAAAATATCAGTCAGTAAATGTAGCTAACGGGACACATCTGCATACAGAGGCTGCGTTATACACAATAACAAAGCGCGTCGTGGGTCAGCTGATCGGCCCGCGCACGTTATGTTTTTACCAGCTTTTTTCGGGGGTGTTTGAGTTCTGGATTTTTGTTCGAAATCCGAAGCAAAAAAGTTTTGTTCGAACTCCGATTTGTTCGAAGTCCGGGACGTTCGAAAACCGAGGTACCACTGTATTGAGTCTTTTAACCCTGTGCTCAGGTCATTGTATCACCTGTACCGCTTGAGGACTGATATGGTTGAGCAAAGCTTATCTTTAAACTGGATTTGGTTGTAGGCTATGGTTGCTATCTACGTGCATGCTGATGTCTGCACTTCTCTATTGTCTCTGCATTTTGTGATTTAACTCAGGGGTTGACTAAATATTGCTGATATTTGAACAACATCATTGAAACTTTCATCAAAACAGACAAAGGATAAATATTAATTCATAAAAACATGAAAATGAATGGGATGACCTATATTTCTCTGTAGAAATAACGTCAAATTAAAAAGAAAAATGCAGTGTTATCAATAGCTGTTTGTAATCTGAGGTTGCTATTTAACCTAAGAAGTGGAATTTATTACTGATCATTCATTTTAAAGCCATTGCTATGTTTGGGCTGTGTAGTATTCAGGGTCCAATACTGGCTGTCAAGTCGACATTCTTATTGGCAGATTCGTTTGAAAATCCTCTGATATGTATGGGAAAGGGTCCCTTTAAAAAAACAAACAAAAAAAACATTCACCATGAGTTTATTAAACTCACCCACCTGGCCTCAAGTCAGGGAAGTAGGCATCTTTGGCCCAGCTGCTGCCCCAATGACCCGACCTCGGCAGAGTTGTAGTAAGCGGACAGATATACTATATAATCTTTGTTTACGTTTAAAGTGATTTAAGAGAAGTCTAAATGAATAAAACACAATACAAACGATGAGCACAAGTGTCAGGAAGTGCGTGTTGGGTTATGAATGCAGGTGCGACTCCTAGTTTTGTGTGAGTTTCATGGAGTACACAAAATGCAAAATAATGTGAATTTAAGTGATGCCTATTTGGATGTGGACCATAAATGTCCTGCTCTCTTTATGGGCATCTTTTTTCCTCCAGCGTGCAGCTGTGTAATCGTATCAGACCCAGTTATGTCCTGTCAGAGTCTTGTCCAGATCAGCATTCCCTGATTTAATAACCCAATTTCGCAGTGAACAAAAATAAATGAGATCTCAGTTGATGCTGATGTTGCAGTGTTCACATTCTGCATTGTGTCCAATGAATGTAGACGCTGTGTGTATGTTCTGTGGAGTCGTGTTTTGTACGTCCCTGTTTTGTTGGTGAATAACCTCTGAAAACCTGTGAATAATTGGAATGAAAAGCAAAGATTTATCATCATGGAGGTCTTATATTTCATTCCGTCCTTATGTTAATTTCCAGTCGTCTTTGTGTGCCATGTCCCGATATGAAAGTTTGCTATGTTAGGTGAAAGCAGTTTCACGTCACGTCATCAATACCTGAAGTCCCCATGTTGGAGTTATCAGAAAAATGGCTAGATAACACAGTTTTTTTGGTGGTAACCATCGGTCAGTCGGTGAAAAACACCGGGCCTGTCATCGATAGCCAAAAAGCTATCACCATTTTGGGAAGCTGTGGATTGCAAAACCAGGATTTATGTGGCAAAAATCGGCAAATATAAATGTGATATAGAAAGAATGTGTGCGCATGACTATTGATGTAAAATTATTGTCATGTTAAAGAGACCACAGAACACAGATGTATTTAAAGGAAACTACACAGTTAGCTGCTAACTCAAAATGTTAAAAATATTTCAACAATTCAACAATGATTGTACACTGACAGTCATTATGAATACAATGACCAACCAACCAATTTGGATTGTTTTTTGTCGAGTAGATCCTGGTTGAGCTTGCGATCCACAAGCGCCCACTTTCCTCTGACAACATTTAGCCTTGACTGGTAAAAACCTTTGGCAGTCACAGTTCACAGACCGAGCGATTGCCACAAAAACACGGCAATAATGATCCATTCTTTTGGGATCTTCTTCGGTGCATATGCTTTATTCACCTGATGATCCAGCCGACATGTAGATGTCCTGCTTTCATGAGGCCAAATGAAAACCCTTTGTAGGGGGTGAGGAATGGTTGAACACAGTGAAAGACTGTAGATCTTTGCATTTCACCTCCTCTGCACTGAACCCTGAAAAACTATTCATGCCACAGAATCCACTTCAGTTTCTGCTGTAAGCAGGTCACAAGGCGCTGAAGCTATGCCATGATGTGAATGAGTTCATCTCAAGAAGCACATCAGACACACTATGAAGATTGTTTCATTCATCATGCATCAGATAGAGATGACATGCTCCCAAAAATTCAATCCTCATTTGCTTGATTTAGAATTGCATACTCACAGATAGTGAATGTACTGCTGCTGCGTCTGGTCTCAGGCTTCTGTCGGTCTCTGTTGTTATTACCGCTGGGTAATTTTCTCCACCTCACGATGCACTGTCTCGATGATGATATTTGATACCCAATACCATTTTTGGTGCCACAGGGATGAAAAAAAATTACAGTTATGGAATTAAATGAGAAAGAAAAAGCAGACGTCTCGCAACACAGGATTACGATTGCGACAACACATCATCAGTAGGGTAAAACTAACCACTCACCATGGTCTAATACCCACCCACCCATTCCTATTAGTGGGAGAACAATCTGAATTCTGCTTCACAATCATAGGAAGAGCTGACATCGAAGGATCAAAAAGCGACGTCACGATGAATGTTTGGCCACCACAAACCATGCCACATGTTGGGCGCCAATTACGTTGTGCCGCGAGCGGACGTCCCGAGGGTCGTGGAGGCAGAGGCAGAGAGATCACATGTGTAGTGGGATGCCTGCTCTTCATTCCATCGCACCACCGTCGCAACATCATTCAGGAATACAGACACATTAACTAGAGACTGGATGAGGACGGTCCTCATACCAGGGACAAACAATACATGTCCATAGTTTAATTATTATTGCTGCGACATCACAAACGCTTCCTTATGTGGATACTTATCTGGCTGCGTCCGAGTCAATGATCTGATAAATTGACTGTTTATCATTACAGTCATTGTTATCCGGGTGCATCAGAGTGACCCAATAAAACATCTGTTTCCAAGGCCACATGCCTTGAACATGACTGCAACTTTTGCTTATTGACTCAGGTTGACCTGCACATATTTTACATCTAATTCTGATCAATTCTCAGTGTGTACCGAGTGGACAGATGAACGTCAGCAAACAGGTTGATACAGTCAGGTAACTAGAGTATTGACCTGCAAACGCATCTTCAATTTCCTGGTTAGTCGATTGCGTTTGTAATCTTCGCTTTAAAAGAATAACTTGTTGTGTATTTGGGTCTCACAGCTCAAGATGTCAACGCTGCAGATGAACTTTGATTCTTTAGAGCCAAATTTGGTTTTCGCTTAACTATGAGTGTATAAATCTGGATTTGGCCCCCAAGGATAAGACCTGTTGACGGTCACTGAGTCACACCACAAACAACTGTGGCAGAAAGTGGCATTTTGAATGATCTCTCCGTTGTTTTGCTCTGGCTGATCTCTGTGCAGCACTCAGTTGTTTGGATTATTAGACCAATAATGTTGTGTTTTATTATGTCTCTGTGCCTGGAGGCAAACAAACAGGTGGCTGGTACCGGCTGTACTTTGCTGACTTCCTCTGTGTCTCTTTGCTGGCAGTGACAGCGCGGTTGTTTGTTTACACCGGCAGGTTCATTCAAATGTTGGCATTAAAAATCTATACGAGCCTCCAGGTAATCTAAAGCAGGAAACTGAGGGAGCTGAGGTTGTTGTTTTCTTGAAATGTATATTTTTCCAAAGTTGTGGTGCTGCTGGCTGTGAACGATTATCTCTAAACCAACATGACTTGTTTTCTTTGTCTGGTTACTGGGCCATTAAGCTGCTTCATTAGCAGAGACAAAGGGCCTGTGTGTGGGAGAACACGTCTCCTTTTCACTGCTGTCTGTTCAGACAATGGACCGGCAGAGTAGCAGCAGCTAACTAGACAAACTCAGCCTCATTGAAAAGGCTCACAAAACAATCATGACCGGATCTGACCTGAGCTCACGCCGGTGGCATCACTGAGACCTGACACCGATCCATAGACGTGAGCGTTGAAACCATCTGAATGAAGTTCTGTGGTCACTGAAATATACTGTACGATGTGGGTGGAATTCAAATCACTTAGTGTGTAGAATGCTGTTCGCACAGCAAATAAATGGCTTTAAAAATCACCACCTTTTTATTAGTGTGTGTCTGACAGTCACCATTAAAGCTGCTAAGGATCTGGTTCTAGCTTTTCTTACAATATTCAGAACATTTCCTATAGTGTATTGACTGCTTATCAAAACACCTCTAGAACAGAGATGCTCAACCATAGGGGCGAGGCCCATGGTAGGGCTGCGAGCGCCTCCTGGAGGGCCACATAAAGTTTTTACGCCTCTGGGCCGTGAGGGCGGCGAGACGCTCAGCTTTAATACACTTGCCACATATGGTGGCAGTTACTTGACAGCTGCAAATTTGTGATAGTTGCCAAGTATGGAGAAGTTTGAAAAGAAAAAAATGATGAAGAAAGTGATCCCACCTACACAAGAGTAAAAACTGTTCATGAAAGCAACTGTCGAAGCAGTTTTTAAAATTAATTCAAAAATTTTATGGCATTTACACTTTACTTATATCTTCTGTAGCGTTTATTTTGAAAGTTAAATTGTATATATATTTTTTATATTTAACAATATTTTATTATATTAATTTTATTCCATTTAAACAGTTTGCATCAAATGTTTAAAAAAAAATTCTCTAGTAAATTTGATGAATTTGACTTGCACCTGGTTCTGCTGCTGGTTGGATTTTTCGATGACAAATAAATATTTATGGCGATCACATGGTTATATGTCAGTTTTGGTTTGTTTACGTGTAAGTAGATGAAATATGGTTATTGAACACAAATGAAATCAAGAGTAATGAGTCAGTTCTGTTACTTGGGCCCCGGTCCAATTGTTCTGGAATAGGTGGGCCCCCAAGATCAAGAAGGTGAAGAACCCCTGCTCTAGAATATTCAACTGCATGGCCAGTTAAAGCAGAAGAAGTGATCTGAATGTGTTTTCGCTTCTTCTCATTAGTGATAGATGGGTAGCAGATGACGCAACATCTCAAAGGCTCCGTGAGACTGTTATTTTGAGACTATCCTCAAACCGTGATGCAAGTAGGTCGTAATTGCAGACTCACCTGAGGCAACAGAGCTGGCGAGCATGTTGGTCAAGTCATTATTGTATCATTCGGTGGCGGTGTCTTTAGCCACTGAAGGCAGGCGACTATATGAGCTCTGTGTTTCCATTTGGAATGTCGGAGTGTGCGGTCTTATAAGCGGTTCTTGGCTCTTGAAAGAAAAAGACATTTTGAATTTGGCTATTTACAGTGTATCATATTTCCATTTTTTTCCAGCGCTCATCTATTATTTATATTTGTATAAAATCACCATACAATCGAACTACAATTGTAGTTGCGACAACTGCTCAAGGTGTTTTGTCATTTCCCATCTTTCCTTTTGCTTGCACGATCACAGTATAACATGTGAACCCTGTAGCAGTTGCCTTCTTCTCCTGCTGTTTGGATGTCTTTTCCTGTCCACCTCCCCCCTAACTTGTCACCTACAGCCTGTCACTGCAAACCACTTTGGGAACCACTGCCTTATAGTCTTATATTGCAACCTCAGCTGTCAACTACTGTCTGACACGCTGGGCATGTAAAGAATCCTGCTCAGCACCACACTACATAACACAAAACAAAATATTACAACAATTTGAAATGAGCGTGGGAAAATGAAATGGACAGCTTAAACAGAGTAGAACAGGACACAGTGTTTTGTTATTGCCATATATGCCTGATGTCATTCAAAATGGCAGAGGTGCACACTGGAGTGAAGCAGTCACATAACACACGAGCGATTTCACCATTCCCAGTCAGGTGGCTCAGTGAACGTGGGGAGTTCTAGCACCTCACGAGGTCTGGTTACGATAACAGTGGAACAAAGAGTCACGTCAGTCGGCAGGAGTTAGTGAGGCTCAAGGCTTAATTCTGATTAACACAGGTGTTTACAGCATGTTATATCAGAGGGAATGTCTTAGTGCAGCTTTATCGGCACCCATTTTCACTTATAAAATGTTTGGAGAGTGTTAACAAATGTCACTTTGTTGCCATGTGACAACCACAGTAAACATCAGAATGATAGTAACAGCAGCAATAACAAGAGTAAAGGCGACAACATATGTCTGGAAAATGGCAGCAGATGTTACCACAACTGTGAGACACTGCTGCAGTGACCACAAAAAAAGGGATGGTCTGATGGTCTTGCACCGAGAAATATTGGAGCACAAAGCCTCCTTTGTTTCCTGGAGGACTGGTGCAGATTCTAGAAGGTTAACTTTTCGTCACCTTGTCGCAAGTCATCATGAGTCATCACGGAGCCACGCTTTTAAATTATAGCGAGTTACTGTTCCAGAACATTTACCAAGCAACTGCTTTCCCACTTTTGGAAGCAGAAGACCCAGTTTTGACAGCCACCACTAAAAACTTTGGTTGTGTATGTAGAGTGTTATCACAGAGTATTTCCTTATCACAATAATTAAACGAAAAATTCCTGAAGCATCAGTCACAGTTCTTGTCTCTGAAGCCAAGAGGGTGAAATATTTCGGGTCAGCTTAACCCATCACAGGAATAAAAGTTGGTTGTGCAAAGTGAGAAGCCTTTGGTGTTGCAACAGTTTTGCTCAGAATCGTTTGCTGAACATTTTACTGACTCTCACTGTGGACACCTGCACGTGCACTTATATTACACATAGCACGTTCATGGTCCATGGGATGTAGTGGGAATGGCAGATTGCTTTTCTAATGGAAGGTCAAATGTCTTTTTTATTTTGTCGTCACTTGTTGCTGATTTATTAAAGCAATAATCATAGACGTATTGTTTTTTTGTTTGATTTTTTTGTTTTGTTTTATTTATGTGTTTTATGGTATGTGCCGTATATATATATATATATATATATATATATATATATATATATATATATATATATATATATATATATATATATATATATATAGTATCATTTGATATTATCTTTGTGGCTTGTAAATACATTATTAATCTCATCTTAAGATGAAAGGCAACATTTATCTCTAAAACATGGGAAGAGATGTGACTTTGCTTTCTGTGCAGATTTTGCTAAATCACTGTTAAACCTCGGTGCAAGAGGCTGTGAGATTAGCCCTTCCATTGTTCCCTCCTAATGAAGTCCTGGCAGCTGCACAGTGCAATGGCCTTTGTAAAGTATGGAGGTCATTGTGAGACAATTTGGATTATTTCTCTTGTTATTAATCCCTCCACTGGTGTGAGTGTTTCTCCACCAGTAAAGGTGAAGATTAGACATCTTTTTTTTTTTTACATAGAATGTGGCTGGGTTTTAGGAACCAATGTTTATGCATGTTTTAATGCCTGTTGGGAAAAATCATTGAAACAGGTCCAAGTGTGCTGAGTTAGCAAAAGATATTGTGCACGTCTTGTAGTTGTAGTTGAAGCTCTGACAACTGTCATTATTTATCTATTATAGTAAGTTATTTGTTTTCTTGTTCTTTCACCATCATTCATTTTAAATAGCTAACTATTATGCATTATTTAAGTATGATAAAAAAAAACCTGCATCTGGATTTGTCAGAGCAGATAAGCATTGTATTACTGAGGCAAAAGTTCAGTATTCTCTGTTGTTCCAAGTCTCACCTGTGGTCACTATGGCTGGATGGTGAGCGAGACTGCAGACACAAGCAGTTGAGGAGAATTTTGTCCATGTGGTGACTGTACTCGCCCTGAAATAAAGCAAGAACCTCCATTGAAGCCAGCTGAGGTGCCTCCAGCAGCTGGTCAGGTTGCCTCCTGGACTCCGCCCAGTTGGCCAGAACACCTTCCTGAGGGAGGAGACATGCAGGGTACATTTCTTCCGGGAACATTTAGGGACGCCTCCAGGTGGTCTGGAGGAGGGTTCCAGAACAGTGCATGCCACGTACTACCCCTGTTAACCTGAAAAATACTTGCAATTCTTTGTTATTGCATGTACCATTGTAGCTTCTATTACTTCCTCGTCAGCCCCTGTCACTGCTATGAAGTGCTCCAGTTCAGCGGTTCTTAACCTTTTTGATCTCGGGGCCCACCTTTCCTAGAACAAATGGCCCCGGGGGCCCATTCAAGAAATGGAACTGATTCATGACTCTTGATTTCATTTGTGATCAATAACAATATCTACTTACACGGGTGTAGATATGACATGAGACCATGTGACCAGCGCAAAGATATTTATTTGTCACCGAAAAATCCGACCAGCAGCAGAAACAGATGCCAGTCATATTCATAAAACAAACAAACAAAAAAAAATACACTTGATACTAACTGCTGAGAAAAATGGAAAAAACATCATGAATAAAATTCAAAATAAGATATAATAAAGGTATGAATATATGTATGCATTACATATTTTCTTTTAAAATTAACTCTTAAGACAATGTAAGTAAAGTCTAAATGAAAGCATCATCATAAACTTTTCTAAATAATTCTGAGAACTGCTTCAACAGGTGCTGTCAGGTTTATCGCTTTCTTTTTCATTTTTCTTTTCAAGAACTTCTCAATAGTTGGTAACTATCACAGATTTGCAGCTGTCAAATCAATTCAATGGCAAACTACTGCCACCATATGTGGCAAATGTATTAAAACTGAGAGTCTCACGGCCCAGAGGTGTAAAACAAGACAAACTTTCGTGGCCCTCTGGGGGGCGCTCACAACCTCGAGGTCACGTGTAGGTTTCCTGCTACAGCATCTGCCACTACAACCTCTCAGATGACGAGTCTTATCTGTTGCCTCACTAATGTCAGATGCCAGGTTTGTGCCGTTTTGGTATATTTCCTCAACGAAAGAACAATAGCGACAGCTCCTCGAGCTTTTCTCTAGTTCCCGTAAAACTCACCAACACATCACTTTGGTAGAGAACTACGTTTACCAACAAATGACAACAAAACAAAGCAACAAATATGGGAATATCATCTCCATGTGCCCTCTGTGCAGCAATAACTTGACAGTCTGGACCCTTTACTTTTTTGCTGCGGGACACCAAACAGTGATAACGGCATTATAGGAAGCCTTAAAAGGCCGCTTCAGCCGTGGGACGTCAGTGATGGGTCATAATCGCCTGCAATAAAACTGCCCAAATTAGGTGGTTAATAGCTGCAAATAAATGATCTTTATTTCATGTCAGTGCTTAATAGAGTTTACAGTACAGCACAGATGCAAAAAAGTAAAAAAAAAAACTTGTCATTTAGCTGCAATTTTGTCTGGACCATGTCGAGCCTGGGGGGATTCTTTTATTCCAGTTGTCCGGAAGAGTGACTATGGAGTCTCATAAACATCAATGTGAAGTGTCACTCTTATAATAATGTTATTGGTGTTTTATTACAGGAAATAAACAGATGGTCACTGTCAAGATTCAACTTAATGTTAGAGGGTGCTGGGCTCACACACATCCTTTGACACAAACTCTTCTTACATGTGCTGGATTTTTTTGTCTGTCATGCCACTTCAGCTCAAACAACCTCCCCTTTTCTTAGTTAAATTAAATATTATTCATTAAATTGATGTTTTCTACTCTTATTGACATATGCACCCAGCAGCACTGACAGGACATTCCTTTTATGCTCGTGTTTTTTTCAGGCAGTTCAGAATGTGTCCACAAGATGGCAGTGTCATATTGTAACTCATTTTGATGCTTTTGTGACTGGAGCTATGGAATAGTTAAGTATCCGGTCGTTTTACAATAAATAATTGTATAAATCAATAAATTGAAAAAAACAAAACAAAACAAAACAAATAACTTTTTTAACTATTAAATTAAGAAAATAACCATGTTGCTCGGGCAAACAGTTCAACAATATGGTGGCTCCAACAGTTGTTCCAGTTGAGAAAAAAATGGAGTTCGTATTCCACTTATAGTTACAGTGACATTGGATTCTAAGACTGAACACAGATTAAGGGACATTTTTTAATTCCTTGCATGGTTGGTGTGTGAGGAGCGGAAAGTCACACCTGCCCATTTCTCTGGTTTCCATCAAACATTACCAACATACTGAGCTAAAATAAACCAGTAGTGTGACAACTGAGAAAGCGAGGGCTTCCCTGGGCTGAACCTGTTGTTGACAGAATCACAGTGTTGTGAAATAGTTCACCAGGAAGGATAAAGTTTACACGTGGTGAAAGCAAAGGGTGAGATCACACAACCACAATATAGATTTCACAACACCCAACCTACTTTTCTTCTCTGCTCCACCACAAACTAAAATGCTTTAATGGGCAAACAAAGACTGGAGAGTGAAGAAACCAAAAGCCCAATGTTTAAAAGAGCCATGGCACTTCAGACTCTTATCTTACTTTAACATTGAAAGTGCTTTAATCCCTTATTCAAATTGGGTTCTACGCGAGTCTGAATCTGCAGTTTTACTTCAGTGCACTTCCTCATTAAAGGTTCACATGAGAGCGCATCCGCCATCAAATTTAGATAGGTGCGTACAGTGTGCAGTATTTGTGCGTTGCCAGTGAACGGAAGAAGTTGCAAGTCTATTTTGGATTTTACCGGCAGGTGAAACGTGATCTGTGCTCCTGTTCCTCTTCAGGCTCTTAAAGGTTGCTCTCGATCGATACCTTCCACCCCTCAGGAAGTGGTTCAAATACATTAGGCCCTGTCCTGTTTAGTTTTATATCCTCGGCGTCATCAGGCGAGTGAGAATAACTTCAGCAGCTATGCTGACGACACACAGCTCTACATAGTCTCCTGATGACCTTGAAGGTCTGTTGAAGGCAAATGCGAGGCCTGTGGGCCGCTGCCTGCCTTCTGATCAAATTGTGAATGGCTCTCAACGCATATGTCTTTTATTACTGGTCCACCTGTGAATTGTGCACATTGTACTTCTTAGTTATTACTAGGCAACTGTTGCGCTTTGAAGATGAAATATGTGGCAATGAGCAAAATCAAAGGTTACTTTTTATACTGAAGAGGTGAGCCTGTGATCTCTTGTGTCCGCATGAAATTGAAATCCAACGTGTACTGCAGTACAGAGGAATGGAGGAATCTATTGTGATGTTGCTGAACAAAAGGTACACTGAATTGAAAAATAAGCGGATAAATATCTGAGCAACAAGGAGATAAAGAAGCTCAGTGTGCTACACTTATTATGGTGTCTGTAATAGACATGAGCAACAATGACTGCAAAAAGGGTGTATGACATGACAGCAACTTAAGTTTGATTCTTAGAACAATAAAAAATCTCAGCATTATTATGATTTTAATTTTATGTCCAACGTTTTTTTTTTTTTTTTTTTTTTCTGGCTTAGCTGTAGGCTTTCTGCTAACTTAAACCAATGTAATGTGATTTTTCAGATCTAGAATGTGGTCTTGGTTATAAGCTCTGTTAAAATCTTCTTTACTCTGAATTTATTGTTGTTATGCACATATTTTATTACAATCTCCTGCGTTCCACAACCTTCTAAATGACCTCATAACATTACAAAAATATTTGTTTTGTGAACTAGATTTCAAAATACGCCATGGTGAAAGCTACCTTTCAGCAAATGTACACCCTTGAGGCTTTTACTTGGCAAAAGGACACACTCATGTTGTCTTTATCAGTCAGGGCCAGTGGCCTCCTGGAGTGGGGCTAATGTCACCAGTGAAGCAGTAACTTGACCAAAACACCTCCTTCTTCCCTCTTACTACCTTAACTTTACCTGCTCTTCACCTACAGCAGTGACCTGGATCTCTCTGCCTCAAAGAAACTGTTCTAACACACGGCAAACTATTACTTAGTGATGTTAACATTTCCGTTTCACTAATTTCTTGTACTACAGACATTGATGAATCATGTGATCTTCAGGATCGTACCTGTTGGTTGTGGTATATGCAAATTCTAACCTGATA
Organism: Synchiropus splendidus; assembly: GCF_027744825.2. Classification (NCBI taxonomy): domain Eukaryota; kingdom Metazoa; phylum Chordata; class Actinopteri; order Syngnathiformes; family Callionymidae; genus Synchiropus; species Synchiropus splendidus. Next base: position 14,314,219 of record NC_071337.1, read on the forward strand.
TTAAGTCACTTGGAGGCACAGTGTCTGTCACTCCTGTAGTTCTAGGAGCACTAGACAAGAGGTAAAGTATGGAAAGAAAAGCAAAGCATTTCTGTTCATTTGTAAAAAAAAAGAAAAGATTTTATTTATTTTCTCACAAATATACATATACACATACTTTTCTTTGTTACAATATTCTCATGAAACCTGTCGTTGCCTGAAGGTTTAGTCTCAAATGTATAATTCACAGTGCAATACAAAGTTTGTGCACCCGTCTCCGTTTACTCTAGTCGTCACATGACCGCGTGACTCATCATCACCAGTGCGAGCCTGGAACTCATTATTCTCTTATATTAGTCTCTGCTTGGAGTCATTTCAATTGTTATCCATCCTACACAGGAAGTGGAAGATGATTACAGTTCCAGTCCAGATGTAAGAATCTGGACCGTGTCAAAGTGATTGTACAAGGGGGACAGTGGCCTTCACTTGCCATCCACTGCATTGTCTGACAGCTGGAAACCACAAAGTCTCATCAAAAAGTCAAGGTGGAGAAATTCCCATTCGAGAGGTGAAAGAGAAAACACAGAACCAGCCAAGGTCAGGGCTCTGCAGACACGCTTCAAGTGTTGAGTCATCAGACGAGCAACATCAAATAGCGCCTGACTGCCACTGATTCAGAGCTATTCAGTTTATATAACACAGTGATACGGGCACAACGCTCAGCACAGTCACCCTTTGTTAAAGTCGCTCAGCCTCATCTAATGTTCTGACAGATAGAAAACAACAACAAAAAAAAAATCCCTGCTAAATTGAGACCTTCATGTTTTTCTGTGTTTATTTTCAGTTCAGTGGGCGAAGGCCTGCGTTCGAATAAGACCTTTCCTGGCTATTTGGGCCGCAGTGATCTGGGAACTCTCATTGGCTGTGATGTTTCAAACTCAAGACCATTGGGTTGGTGGACCACTTTCGGGCATAATATAACTATATATTCCATATTTATGGACCACAATGAAAGCTCTGTATGGAACTTCCCATAATGCACTGCAACAGTGCAGTTATTATAAAGCAGGGGGCCCAAACTAACACAAACACAAAATATTGAATGGCTGTACCCCATAACACCATAGGACTGAGGCTCAAACATCCACTTGCTTAGTGCCAGCTGTCCTTCCGAATAATGTTTTTCTATTGTGGGAGTTAGCATAGTTTTGTTGACATCACCTATCTCTGTTCCATAGGTTTAATGTGCATTGACTTTCATTTTGGATCAACCACCAACATGGGCCACATAAAATGACTTGGCCGGCCAGATTTGCCCCAGCAGCCATGAGTTTGACACAGTCTCTTATCTGTTCTCTTCTGGTTTGGAAGCAGTTGAGTAATGAACCCGAATTGGTCATGAACTGGATGTGGTTAGTCGCTACGCCATGCAGTACGTGGTGCCAGTAATGGTGTCACTCTCTCACTCTGAATTCTTGGTGGGAGGTTTGTTAATACTTATCGCTTTGGGAGAAGTTGTCGGACTGACAGTGAGACAGCGTCCTACTCTTGTTACGTGTGACACATGCCTCACTGAGGAGATCGAGTGAGTCAGCTGGCAGAGCCTGAAGTCTGGTCAAAGTGTGAGAGGAACAACATTGTGATACTCTGCTCACCATCAACCAGAAGGTGTAGGAGCTTATGAGAGGCTGCTGGGCAAAAAAAAGAAGATATATATGACTGCAATCTCTTGGGGTTTAACAGATTCTCTAAAGCAGTGAGGCCACAGGAGTATTAGCGTGTCTTGTTCTGTCGTGTAACTTTACCTGCATATTAATTCCAACGTGTTAGCAAGATTTGGACTTGTGAGAACCATTACACCCTCATCCTATGTCTGTCTGACAACTGCAGTTACTGTTGCTTTACCTTGTCAGCCCAGAGACACTATTTTGTCAACAGACTCGGGCTGTTTATGAGCTTCGTCTGTTTGATTTAGCACCAAAACGTTTCACATACACACAGAAACACAATGATTTATCACTGTAGAAAACAATGCCCTTAGTGAGTAACATATGTACAACAATATACAGTACACAATGTTGTCGTGGAAAGCTTGAACTACTGTCTCTGAAAAGTGCAGAAAGTCAAAATGAATCCCTCGTCTTCTGTTTTGGTCCCACAGCCAAATCAGCTGACCGGAGTCTTGTCAGCAGAAAAGGTCATCCTCCTCGACTACGTCAAAGGATGGCACCATCTGTTCAGTCGTGGTCACTTCCTGTTCACCGGGCGCCACTTCCTGCGACGAGGGCGGCTGGTGGAACCACGGGTGAGTGAGCAGTTCTGTTGCAGTGAGTCTCTCGCTGGGCTCTTTCCTCAGAAGGCTCAGGATCAGACATTTGGCCCTGGGCGACAAGCCCTCTGGCAGACAGCACTGGCCTCTGCGAATTTTGGAAAACAAGGTGCCTGGATCGGGGTCATGGAAGGGGTAGCGGCCGACTAGCATGGTGTACAGCATGACTCCGAGGCTCCACATGTCGGCCATTTTACCAGAGTAAGGGGTAGAGCCGCTGAGGATCTCTGGGCTGACGTAGGCGGGGCAACCGTGGGTGTCTGACATGAAGTCGTTGTTTGGGTCTTCTAGGATGCGACAGTCATCCAGGCTCTCTAGCCTTACATGTGTCCTGGAGCAAGACAAAACACAAGTCTGGCTGTTAGGTGGTGAATACGTGGGGAGAAACACAGCTCAAATATAACGGGAAAACTCAAGTCTTGAGTCAACCGGCGAATGTTTTGCTGTTTATTATTATTAAAGCATTTGAAATCTTATTGATAACAACAGAAAATGAGCTCAAATGGACAGCAGGGGGCAGTGGTTTTCTGGAACTTGCTCACACAACACACAGTAAATGAGAAGTTATAAAGCAGCTGCTGCCTTTTGACACTCATTGATGAATCCTTCAAAGGATTTGTGGATCCAGACAGTAATTTCTGTCTTCCCATTTAATGCAGAAAATGTGATTTAATAGAATTTAGGTTGAGTCACTTGGCAATCCCATGTTGTGCCACCAAACTTCAGCTCCTTCATTTGTACTGCATTCATTAGTATCTGCTTCGTATTGTACTTCACATCGTTTCTATTTTACACTCCACAGACGACGGGAGACAAAGTTAAACACAAAGGAGATAAAAATATTATAGTGGGGCTGATGAACTGTTTTCAGAGATCTGTGTGACAGTCGGCGATGATGTCATGGAAAAAGCAACTGTGTTCAGATAAAGCGCAGACGGCCACTGAGCCAAACACACCAGCACACAATGACTTTATGAAGACCTGTCTACGTGCTCAACAGTGCCCACGTTGAGTAGCCTAAGCACATTTTCAGTCATTTCCTGCAGTGCACGTGTTCATATAAACACATATAAATAGATGACTCCATCCCATCATACACCTCTCCAACTCACTTAACAACTGGACATGATTTAGCTGGGCAAGGCTGTGGAATGTGTAGGAGCATATGGTTTTATAGTAGCTCACTTCGATCTAAATCAGACTTTGGTATGTCTGGCTGAGGCCACACGAGATCCACTGACTGCTTTTTCTCTTTGTTATTTCACTCTTTTATTTAAGAAAGAACTGTGTCTAGTGAGGTCAAACTCCACCAGGACCATCATTTGTGGTTGGTTTTAGTCACACCTTTATTTTAGGTGGGAGAGGGTGTTTGATTTGGCGACCTCACGATCTCAGCTCTGCTTTTTTGCAGACGATGTGTTCCTGTTGATTCTGAGTATGAGCGGTACTTAGGTCTCTCAAGTCCAGTTCGGACAATAGTTCTCGCCTCAGGTGGTGGTAGTGGCTTATATATATAAGCCCATGCTGAAATTGACAGACTTGGTGGTGACCAAAAGAGCAAGACTCAGTTTGAAAGAGTTGGGAAGGAGGGGAAGTTCTGCCTTATAGAACCAAACCAGGAACTGTTACATACTGTTATGTCCAACTGGGTGGAAAAATTTTCACATACACATGTTTTTATTAATTGTCATGTGGATCCTTGGAAATCATAGCACCCAACGTAAAATTTAAATTTTCTTGAATGATAATTTCTGCCTGACAGAGTGGTTGAGTTGTATCAACGTTGCTGTCGGAGTGTATGCTTGCAAGAAAATCAACAATGGAAGGAGCAGCCGGATAGAGAGCAGCTGATATTTAATAGTGGTGGACATCAGTCAGCAGCAGGAGAGACAGAAATGGAAACAAAACAGAGAGAGTAAATGGGCGGAGAGAGTGACTCATCCCTCTGTCCAGAGCACATATCTCCTCTGCTGCTTCTTTCTCAAGCTGCAGTTATCTGCACCTGGGTCCCTCACTGGCGGCGCCAGCCATCCCATAATTACCCTCAAATGGCAGTGACGCACGGGAAGGCCGGCCCAGCAGTGAAGCATTGCATGCTTTGGGCTGCGAGTCACCTGCTCCAAACTGGCTCCTTAGCGGAGACCGCCTCTGTCACATTGTTGTGACTTTCTCAGTCGGTTGGCTCCGGCGACTCATTGTTCGCCAGGTCGTTGCATCACAACTTGATTGCCAAGGACTGAAAGAACGCTGATTAAAAGAATGTATGACGAGAAAATTGTGGTCATGCAAAAGAGCAACATTCCAAGGACACTGATGCTGATGCGCCCTTGATTGTGCTGAAGCCTAACCGTTCCGGAAAATTGTTTTTGAGTCTTGCGTTTCCATGATGTCACATAGCTATGAAGCGTTGTCATCACAGTCCATAGCTTTGTTTTTGAATCGCATCAGAAAGAGTCGCACGGATCTACATTTCAGTTCTCTGTGGAATAGGTTGGACATTGTTATTAAAGTCACTTCTTACAAGCCATCGTTCTGAATGTGAAACAATAGAACTATTCAATATAGTAGTGACAGCAATACTGTACTGTAGTTTACAATAATAGTTCAAAATACGTAAAAATGCGAGAGTCGAGTGATCTTTTAACAGTAAATCATTAATATTATTGATCTATAGTTTTCATACTAGAATTTTCTTCAATCTTTTGTATTTCATTCAGAAACCTTAAATAAAATGAACATTTTTAAATGCTCTTCTAAGACTAGGAAAAAACATCAATTTGAAAACCTATTTACTAACTTAAATTAGAATTATAAAGCAGCAAAAGGTTTCAAAATATTAACAGGAGAAAAAAAACCCCAACCCACTCTGGAGAATGGGGCACGCCTCTCTGAACCAACATCAGCTGACTTCGTGGCTCGCCTGTTAGCAAACTTGCTCTGTATTGACATCTACAACACCATGTAGCTGCTTAACAATAATGATAAAACAAGCGCAGCCATGAGGAGCAGCCATGTGATTGTTTAAAGACAGAAGATTCAGAGGTGTGACAAATTTGAGAGGACTGTTTTCAAAATAACTCCAAAACAAAAGAACAGGAATCAATGACTTTTTCGGGAAACGTTAAGAATAGCTCAAGGAACAGATGGTTGCATTTTGGTGGTGTTCTGAGTTACTGTCTGGACCTAGTAGTCTCAATTGATTTTGGCATTTTTGCGCAGGAGCAGCAGCACCAGTTCCCAACAATGTCCTGAGTGAGTTCCGTAACACCACTGCCACCTGCTGTCTCAATGAGCTCTTTGCTATGAATGAAATTTTAAATTCTAAAAAAGTTATTGAGTCATATTGACAGAGTAAATGGGGAAAAAAGAGATTCTTGTGGATGTGTGCCCTCTTTAAGTGTTTTTCTACTTCATTTCTGTGCACATTTATTATATCATATCACATATAAGAATGTAGTTGCGTTGAATTTTCTCTCATTTGAAGTATTTCGCAGTGAGAGTTCGAGCAAGCCTGGAACAGTTTTTGAAATTGTGAGCTCTACGAGCGCGTACACAAACACGCACACAGGGACCCACGGAGATCCAAAGTGAAGTATGCAGCCCCTCCCTCTCTCCCCCTCAGCTCATATGCGCAGTGACTCATCTCTCTGCAGCCATATACTGTAGCTCTCAGACGACACAACTAACTTTAACTTCTCTCACTGGCTGTCTGCTTACATTCATTCAATCTGACCCGGAATAAAAGCCAGAGGTCCAGGCCGAGGAACGTCTACATGATAAAAGAGCCTTTGGAAAATCACAAGGGGGGCGAGGGGGGGGCTCTTACAGGAAAGCGAGTGACGCAAGTGCAAGGAGGCGACAAATAGTTTTACAAGCAGGGTTTATGTGTCTTGCTGAACAGAGTGTGGTAGCCCTGGCTGAGATGCAGATATTTAAGTGTGTGCGTCTGTGTAGGAGTTTGTATGTGGGTGGGTGGGAGAAGGTTCAAAGCTTGCATGGATAAAAGACCATCAGGAAAAGGGTCTTTATCGGAATCCTTCCGCAGCAGGGTAATGATGTAATTCATTATTAAATAATGAGTAATAAGTATATGCTAATATGCAGACCACAGAAGGGGCCGATTGTCTCATTCACCGGATTCGTCTAGCAGCTCTGCCAAACTGCCACCCACCACACAAACGCACAGCACGCACTGTGTTACAAAGAGACACATCAAGTGTGCAAAAGATAGACAGACAGCGAGGGTGGAAATCTGGGAAGTTGTGCCGTCTGCCTCCACAAGTACAGAACCTCCTACTCTACCCACGATGGTATCCGCACACATGGCCTGCGAGCATCAGCTCTCGCCATGTTTGCTCGCGCTTTCATCACATCCCACCAATTCTATAAGTATTTAGGTCTTCGAGACGCATTGAGCTCAAGTTGCGTTCTGGAGATGCATGCACAATAGGGCCGAACGAAAAACACTCGCTGGAAAAAGAAAAAAAGAAAAAAAAGAAAACAATCTTTCGAGCTAGTTAGTGAAATGATTGTCGCTATTCAAAGTTCAATTTTGCAAGAACCGGCGAAAACAGTTAAAAGCTTGCGTGCCCTTTGATATAAGTATGCAAAACCAACGGCTCTCACCTTTTCACATTAGCAAAGACAAACTTGCGCAGCTTGAGGTCGCCCAGCACGATGCCGGCTTGGTGGCAGTGAGCCACGGCCAGCGCCACCTGACGAAACAGTCTGCAGGCCTGCCCCTCCTCCAGCCTGCGGCAGCTTTTCACCAGCGTGTGCATGTCCCCAAAATCCTTGTCCAGGAACACGTAAGCCTTGTGTTCGCCGAGGATGATGTCCCTGATGCCAGCCACATTCTTGTGAGGCGGCAGGATCCCATAGGCTCTGACCTTTTCCTGATACACCCCCATGTTGTAGACCTGAGGACGAGGAATGGATGAAGCAGAGGAGTCACGATGGTGGGAATCAAACTTGTAGATTTTGATGTTCATGAACACTTACTGGATTAAACATTTGTACTACTCTTCAACTGTTGCAATGCATTTTGAGACTGTCAGGATGAGTTGGGGCTGGTGCCAATTTATCAATGGCCTGCTTATTAAATGACATTAATAATGGCTGTATTGACCGTATACAAATGTGGGGTTCTAGTTTGACATTGCGGGATAGTGTTTATTTCTTCTTTTTTTTTTAAATTCAGAATACAATCGACCCAACTATGACAGTGGAAATGAAGTGTTGTGTTAGGCTACCCACAATGGGCATCTCCTTAACTTTTATAGACTTGCATTGTGTGCCTGGAAGAACTTTTTCGTAAGGAGTGTTCATTCCCTTCATCCGTATTGACACCGTATTTTGTATTTCGACCTGTTGTGTGAGTGACTTTGATGCTACTCGCCTTGGAGATATGACATATACCTACAGTGTAATGGCTGTTTGTCTCTACTATCTACAGTACTGGCTAGTGTCATATCTACATGAATAGATAAATGGCACATTTACCAGAGGATGAGGCCAGTTTTGATCTCACAAACTAGCCGTACTCAACCAATTATCAACACAAACCTCAGAGCTCATGGCTACTGCTATAATGCTTACTCTGTCTGAAAAAAGGGAATTAACTCAGGAATTTTGATTTTGGTTTAAAGCCTTAAATAGGTAAATTGGAATTTATTATTATTTGCGTATTATCATTTTTTCCTCCTGTTTCTGGGGGTCAGCCTGTTTTCGGTCTAATTTCATTGGACGTAACAACCATGAAAATCTGGCAGCTAGTTGAAAAAAGGCGTGGGACATGCTCTAATTCCACTTCAATAAGCTGTTTTGCAAAAGCATGACAAATGAATCACCAAAGCGTGAAGTAATTAACTTTATAAATCAACAAAGCTGAGCAGCCTGGAGGCAGCGAAGGCAGCAGCAGCAGCAGCAGAAGCACATGGATGTGTCGAGCTTCATCTGCACTTCTGCACCTCACAGCTTTTTTTGTGCACAGTACATCTTGTGAAAGTACACAGACAATAAAGGGGGGGGGTGATGGTGGTGAGTTTTTCCTCCGTCAGCTGAACGGGCACTGGTTTATTTCCCTCCCAGTAGATACTTCATTTATGCATCCACCTTCACACGGCACTGAAATCCTTGTATCATCGTCATTAACAATGAGGCTGATGGATGATGCAGCATATGCTTATTTTTGCTGCAGTGACTGTCAGATGTTTAATCCAGGACCAAAGTTTGCAGGCTTCTAAAGAGCGCATATATGAATTGAAATGACTATATCTGACTGATGTATCTGTAAATGGGCTTCAATACATTCAGATCATGGAGCTCTTTCATAGTTTTTCTATCAAGTCACCTCCTGTGTTCAGGAAAATGTTAAGCTAAGCGGTGAAACACAGGTTATTCTCACTTCAATGTTGCGCTTATGAAAGGGTCAGTAAAAGCTACTCAAACTCACTAGCCAGCCATTGAGCTTTATATAGCCCTGCTCCTCTCCGGGTACTCCGCCTACATTCAGGTTCTTCCTGCGCCTCTCTGATTGTTTCCTCTCCAGTCAAACAGAAAACTGCATTCATGCAACTCGCGCTTATGGTTTTGCTGTGTTTCACTTGTGTTGCTGTACAAACGTGGTGACCTCAGCGCGCAGAACTATGTGTCAGAAACCAGATTGATTATCGGGATCTGATCAGTTTTGGAATGCATGTATCAGAGTCGTGAGGACACGGAGATGCGGCGACACATTTGCGTGAGAATGCTCGGTGACATATGAGACTGGCGGATTGAGCAACAGCGTCTTGAAACATCATTCATTCAGAGAAATTGCACAATGGCGGGGTTGCGCATACCTTGCACAGAAGCTCGTCGCCCGTGTCGGTGTTCATGGCGCTGTGCAGGTTGTCTCTGTCCGCCAGAGGAAGGAGCAGGAACGCTCCGATCCGGGACGGACCCTGGTGAGCGGCTGGCACCGGGTGGGGGACCGGACTGACTGGAGAACCGGGGGCAGCGGCGAGCACCGGGGAGTCCCCCGACTCCACGCTCAGCCTGGCGCACTTAGCCGGCGGATGGTCGTCAGAATCCAGCCGCTTGTGCGCTGCCCTCCCGGCGCGGATGCTCGGAACCGGACTGCTCCACTGCAAGTTCATCCCGATAGCTTCGCTGCAGACAAGAACGCGCGTTAAGAGTCTTTTAACTTGCTAAAACACGCCGCCAAGTGCGCGCCCCATCGTGGAAAAAAAAAAAAAAAACAGTCTCCGGTGATGCGTAATCCAGTGGAGAGTTATTGGTGAGGGATTATAATCCGCTAAACGCAAGGTGACAGAAGAGAGAAAGAGAGAGAAAAGAGGGAGAAAAGGCAGAGGCTGCCTCACACTCGCGCTAGCGGAGAGTGAGTGAGCCTCCAGTGATGTTGAGCGCCAGCTCCGCCCGACCAGTCCAGCCTCCTGGTGACACAACCATTGAGCAATCCAGCACTGACTCCAGCAGCTCCGCTCTGATGAAACAGTCTCATTGTATCACCTTTCACACAGCGGGGACATGTGGTAAACATTCTCAATGAGAAACCCTCTGCGATTGCTGATGCGTTGAATTAAAAACAAGCCAGAGAGTCTAGATCTCAGTGGATGATCAGTCAGTTTGATGCTCAGTTTCTTGTTTAAATGAAACAACTGAACCAGGAGAAGAGATCTATATTTAACATATGGGAAATGGTGACATTCTTTCAATGTGCTTGCCAAGTACAGACGTCACTGATCAAGCAAGCGTCAGCCTAATAATCAGTCACATAAAAGTGGGAAGTTGACTTTCATCACATGTTCACGACAGAAACTGGCTATCCCCTGTGTAAAACCCCTACAATCATCTGTGGCCACGGAGTGACATCATCTCTAGTGAGGTTCCTGGCCATTTTTGCCTCCTTCCCATTCACCAATACACACTTCAACTTTCCATGCAGTTCTGCTCCACGGAAGCAGCTTATCTGTGTGATAGAGGTGAAACAAGATCCAGCTTTGTTTGTGCCCCTTCCCTCTCAGAAAGGCTGTTCTCACAGGAAGCATTACATCATTTAAAAGATAATAAGCGGGTGTTGCAGTGTGAATTACACGTTACAAATATTTGGACCACACAGGTAAACGAGTCTTCGCCCCCGTGGGCGCTCTGATCTTTAGTGATCTACAAACATGGCTTCATACTCTCCAACAAAACCAGCGTCAGCTTCAGTCCGCCACTGACTGACAACTGAATTACGCACAGACACATGCTTCGATTCGACGTGTTTTGATGCATTTTAAGATAGTGTATCTGTCTACTTCTGTAAAGCTCTTGTCAGTCATTGAGTCATGTCTGCCATGGAAAGGAAATTGTAATTGTGTGCAATATCGTGGTTTCCCTATTGGCTGCAGTAACTTTCAGACGTTAACTCTGTGACGAAAGTATGTCCACGATCCAAGCAGTGGTCGTGACCAGCTTCGGAGCCACCATAATTCCTGAATGACAAGCTGTGACTCAAACTAAGACCATAATTGAAGTTTGTTAGCTACCTTTGCTGCTGGGAATTCCTGTTCAGATGAAGATCAAAGGTGAGATTTCTCAAGTATTGTCACGACCCTGGTTTTTTTTTCACACAAGGAGGCAACGCTGGCAGTTGTGCTACAGACGCCAGCGTCCCAGTTTAGGCACTCACGTACAAGACCACTGCTCTGAAAATGTCTGCGATAATGCTGAGCTCTTTGATCCCATGTGTCTTTGTAAACATACAAGACTTTGTAGCTTTATATTTATGCAAGTTACAGTGTATACTTGCTTTAATGTGTTGCTCAGCTGTTTTACAGCTTGTATGTCTTCAAAATAAAGCCTCATTTTTGTCAGCATTTTTGTCACAGTGAAAAAGTTCTGCGACCCACTTTTTAGTCACAGAGTTGAGAATCTCCGATCCTCTCTGGAAATAAGCCACAATAGTTCACCGTGATGTGTCACATACATCCGTTGAGGCCGTGTAGAGTTTGCCGTCTACATGATGGTTCATTATCCAGCGGCTGCTCAAACAACAGTAGGTTGTGACGATGAAGTCATGGTATTCTGTTCTACTTTGTGTTTGTTGTCAGCACTCTGGGCCCAATATGCTTGGGAAAACTAAATGAAATCATACTCAGAAATCTGTACATGAGAAATACTAGCGAGGTGAGCAGCTGCAGGAAAAGTTGGGGCGTCTATATTAGGTGCAGTCGTACACTTTCTTTCAGTTCGCCAGTCCAGTCCTCAAGCCTGAACTGAAGATAGATGTTTTTTAATTGATCACTTAAGACCTTGATTCATATTGACTTAAGCTGATGGTACATAATTCCCTTCGCACCTGAGAGCCACCATGTGATTGTAATTTAGAGAGTCCCATACTTTGATGGATGATTAACTTTTATAACTCATTGTCTGACAGTGACTTAGTGTGGTTCCTGTTCACATGCGTCTGGCTGAACTTTACACAGACCTCTGGAATGACACCTGGACTGTTTGCTGGTCAAATGCCAGGCCTGAAGCGTGAACTGGTCGGCACAGAGCCTCAGTGTGTGCGGAGCTTTAAGTCGGACTCTGACAGCAGCGTGATACTTTCCCATGCTTTGCTGCTTAGTTATGGGGATATGACTCACCCCCATAAAGCTTTGGTGGTGTCGGCCTATGAGCATTCACATAAAAATACCAGTAAACAAGATCATGGCCAGCTACAGAAGACAGAACTGCATGTATAGAGCTGAAACAAGATGGCCGTAACTGTGTGTGCGTGTGTGGAATATTCAGCAATATTTGGGGAAAAGTTCCTGGGGTTGCCGGGTGAGGTGGATATAGTGTGCCCTTGAAACCATTCCCATGAGGAGATGAACTAATTACAAATGTTTATTTGTTGTCGACGCCCACATGAGAAAATGCAGGTTGTGCAAGACTCTATTTTGTTATGTGACTGCAGAAGAGGATTAAAACAGTTGGCTCGTGTGCATGTGTTTTCCTTCCCAGTTCTCCAGCAGAGGTCACGCCCTCAGCCAGGTCACACTAGCTCGACTGGAAAAAAAAAAAAAAAAAAGGTCATGTGAACTTGTTCAAACACGGTGGAGCTCCACATTTCACTGAAATGATGACATCCACCTTTCGTACAGTGTTTGCTTGGCGAATAACGTGAGTCAGGAGCAAATCATGTGTGTCAACCGCTTTGTTTGTCGTTGCATCTGGGAGGCACTGCAATAAGTTTCAGTATTTGCCGTGATCATGGGATGTGAGGGAGTGGAGACAGCAGAGAGAGTCGCCCAGATGGACGCGGGCAGCCGAGAGACACCTGGTTCTGATCAGGTTTAGTGCTATTGAAATGGAACGTTGACATAGACTGAAGGTGGATAGGTGTCACAAGCCTTCATCTCAAGCACCAAATACCAAAGTCATGAGAGAGGAGTCTCTTAATGAACATCTTATGTAAGTTTATCTTCATAGGCCTTGTGATCTAGATACCTTTTGTGAACAAATGGTAGATGGCTGTCTTCCTATTGGGCGCCCCTGACTGTTGCATAAACACAATGGAGTTTGATGTGGATGATGTTATTTGTGTAACCGAAGGACTAGATCAGGAAAATACCTCTTTACTCAGTTCCTGTTACATTATGTATGAAGATACAATGTGTAATGTGTGTATATATATATATATATATATATATATATATATATATATATATATATATATATTATAATTTTTTTTTGACAGATGCATCAACATAATATATTAACCAACATTCACTGTTGCAAAATTATTTTAGGCAAACACCCTTACATCTCATGTGATCAATCTTCATACATAATGTAACAGGAACTGAGTAAAGCACTTACATAGTGCTGCCCACTTAAGGTTCTATATCCTGGACTGTAAACAGGGAGAAGGTATAACAGGAGGAAGGAAGTCAAGACAGTTCACGCCCAACACAGGAGCATTGCCCCTGCACTAGCAAACCAATTTAATTCCAATATATTGAACTGACGAAATACAAAGTTAAACACTGGCCTTGGCATAATAACAAGGAAAAATGCTTTTTGTATGGATGCCAGACAAATAAAACATGTAGTTGTAAAAAGTGTAATGACTTTCAGATGGTTTCACAGTCACAGAAGAATATGAGAGAATGATGAATGAGAATTCAGATGAAGATATAGATGTCAATGTCATAGAAACAACACCAGGATTAGAAGATTAAAAGCAGCAACCAATAAAATGGTATCGACAGGTGGTGCACTAAAATGCGTTCCTCAAATTTACCACTGCAGTACCTACTACCCATGTAACCAGACACAGATGACGGTCCATTCTCAGCCGTGGTCGACTTGTAGCCTCTCTATTGTTGGTCAGGATCACCTGACAACACTCCATTCAAAACATCGTCACTGAGGTCGGAAAATCACGTCAGTGTGCCACTGTTTTAAGGAGGTGTGCGTGAGGTCAGGGCACCCACGCAGGAGTGTCCCCACACCAGGGAGCCAGAGGAGCAACCAGAATGCCGGGCATGCTCTTCCTGGTTATAATTAGCTGAGTCTCTCGGCAGCAGCGGCCGTAAAGACATGCCGGGAATTGATCTGCTCTGAGAATAGTCCAATCTGATCTGGCCGTCAGCCAAGCATCGCTGTGAATTGCCTCTCATTAGATGTGTTCCATCACAACACACACCTGCCCAAGGTGTTGGCTTTTGAATTGCAGCTCATGAATGACCTCGCTGGGCTAAAAACAAATCCTGAAGTGCATCTTTAATGAATCCTCAGCACCGAGATTAGATTCTTTTCTCAGCTCCTTCACCTGTTGAGTGGTAAGACAGAGGCTCCTGATGCTAATGCTGGTGGATAGTGGAGAAAATGGAGTGCATTATTTAAACAGACTGATGCAAATGTTACAAAGGCATATTTGAACAGAATTACTTTTTTTTGTTTCTTCTTGCGTTCAGCTTTCAGATCCTCGCTGTCTGCTACTCTTCAATGCCAGTTCACTTGTCCGAGACGGACGGTTCAGGGTTCCCCTGTCCTCTCGCCCCCAGGTAGCCAGAATGGACTGCGGCCCCAAAATACTTTCAATAAGCAGCAGGAAATTAATGAATCATTCTCAATGTTTCCTTCAACTTCTTTGGGGTGCAACTGTGAAATGTTGCAAAACCTTCAGTAAAAAGTTGAGTTCCTTGTAGTAACTTGTGACTATTGACACGATATGGAGAAGCGTTTTGATTCTGTCACCACTCCACTGTGCTCCATATTTTCATAACACCAGCTCGACTTCAACCAACCCAGGTCGAGACGATGGTTCTGTTGTCTGGCCAATAAAAACGCCAATAAATCCTTGAATAACTCAGTTATGCCCTGAAACCTGAACCCAGAGAAGTGAGACAGAATGAATCTTTCAGAAATCCTCCATCTGTCCAGAGTGAAGAGGCAAGAGAGGCTGGAGTTGGAGGACATTTTTGAGAGGTCTGCAATTTTTTAGAAACTTTTCACATCCGTGGTTGAAAAGTAAAACTGACTTTTCAATGTGAACAGTAGCTCTAAGAGATTGATTGACGCATTAATATATATTTGACATGAAATGGACGTGACATCTTTTCAGAAGAAGTTCAGTCCCACATCAAACAAACAACTCTTCCATCTCAACGTGATGTGATGGACGGAACAGGAGCAGAGAGAAGAATCATTCTCATAAGAATCCTTTTAATGTGTTAACTTGTGCCATGCAACGCATCAGCTTTAGGTTTTTCCATACAAGTCCATACATTTTATAAAATGTAGAAGTTTGAACATCATGAAAAGGGAAGTAATTATCAGCAACACATTTCGCTGCACCATCTATAATGAACATGTCGCCATGAATAATGATCTGAATAAGCCAGAAGACACTATTTTGTTGTTCTTTTGTGTTATTATATTATAATTATATGCTATAGTTCTACTTACATTATACTTTTTGACAGGGAGTGAAGAACGGTTCTTCTAATTTCTGCCCATGCCCACTTTCCAGAACAGTGGTTGAGTGTAGCTAGATACAAACCTGCGTCTGTGTTATATCCTCTTTATTGTGTTGTACTGTATAAAACAGTCAATTTTGTGTGTGTGTGTATGTGTCTGTATTAGTTATGTTTGTTTGTGTGTTTGTTGTAGTCAGTTGCTTCTGATCTTTGATGTCTCTTCTCTCGAGACTTCAAAGATCTAAAAGACTTTGTGAAGAATTTGATGGATATGAACTGAATTCAGAGAACAAAACCTTTTTGAAGCACAGCCTGAATGATTTTGACATTGCAATGTCATTTAATGTGAATTTTGAATCACTAAGGCTGAACAAAAGCGAACCACGGCGTTGAAGACACCACGGTGGAAAACCTGGCAACCTACTCCACCAGTCACAAACGGTGGCAGCACCATCTGATGACCAAACAGAAGCAGTTTGACATGCAAAATAACTAAGAAATATCACATGTTGAATTGCAGTTGCAATATTTAAAAATAAATCACAAAATGAAGAAACAAGCTACACAATTTAAAGAGATGTATTTTCAATAGCCAGGTGGCAAAAGTCACTACCACTATTCATATTATCTTCTTCAACAGATACAGCTATTACAACCAAGAAGCTAAAATAAAACCAAAAAATGAAATGTTTGTTCCAACTTAAACAGAACATTCAATGAATGGTTTATCCTGCAATATTTTGGTTTTCTCAATGAGAATAAGTTTGAAACAAGAATATCAACAATGCACTAGTATTTGTATGATAGTTTCATGTACTTCCTGTTTATTGAAGATAAAAGATGGCACCTTAACATGCGACATTGGGTCATTCATTCTGATATGTTCTTCTTTAATTCATTCTGTTCTTGACTGTTGTTGTCTACTTTACTCACTTGCAATGCAGACTGCTCAAAGTGACTCTTTAAACCTGACTGTTACTGTGACAAACTTATTATACGATCATAACTTAATCTAATAATCAAATCTCTAATAATAATCTAATGAAATAATCATACTTAATAGTTCAACTGCGCTTAATCTGAGCAGTCAATAGTATTATCTTTGAAATAACTTTTAAGTTATTACTTTGATGCTGGCTGATAGATGTACCTCTTCAACTGCCTTTCTTTATAAGTACAAAGGAAAACGTTTGACTTATGACTGTTTGGAAATTACTGTATAATCCCACTGACAGGATGTTGCTGTCTCTCCAGCGTGGTGATTTGACAGTTGTTTTTTGTGAATTCATGTGTTTTTCTTTTCCCAGAAACTTTCAACATGTATTCCACCACCTTAAGACTTTCCTCTGAAGAATAGGTCACTTCCCCTTCCTGTTCTAAGAAGTACATTTCATAAGGACGCTTTCTATTTTCTTTTCAACACATGATTTCAGTGAAAGATCACGTCTCTCTGCGCTGTGTCCTGATGTGACTACAGGGGTTTCCTGTTGCTTATGGGAAGTGCCTGGCCTGGCGCACACATCACCGGCACCACCATTAGCTCATCACTGAGGTTACGCAAGCTGTCTCCTCGCAGTCTGAAAAATATATCATTTTACATAACACATTTGATTTACAGTAAATTAAAAAAAGAAATCAAAAATATGTCCTTTTTAAGAAAGTATTATGCTTGCAATGTGCAAAACTGTGTTGTGTTGTTCTAGTGGACGCTGAACTTTTAGGTTGTATGAAGTTAGAAGGGTTTAGAATTATCTGGCATAAAAAATGTTTGTTTCTGCAGTTCAGCTTGCCTATACTTGCGTCAGTGGATTCACTCAGCACCTCACAGCCTACTATTGTATAGTATTTTGACTGGTGGGTGATGTTACAAAGTCAGGGAGGCCAGATGGTTTGGACGGAACGTGTTAGAATTGGAAGTAGCAAGCATCAGATGTGTATTTTTTGTGCAAATATTTTGCATGCAATTTCTTTTTTTGTCTACCCTTCTGTTCTTCAATGGAAGTTTGCACATTAGCAACGTCACCTCGCTGAGAATTTTTTTTTTTTTTCACATCCCAAAATTAACTAGGCAGACCTATTAATTGTGTTCATATCACAGCACCCAGTTCTTTACAACAAAACGCATAAAAACAACAACGGCCACAATATGATGACGGTGTGTGTATAGTCAAGCTGATGTAAAGGAGGATCGTGTCAGCATTGAAAGGTGGATAAATACAAACGTCCACCACATGTAAACAGAGGACACAACCCTCTCGCTGGCAGGCAGAGCTCCATGCAGCCGTCAGTGCATCATGTCTTCAAGTGTAGCTTCCCTCCTCACAATTTCCCCTAAAAGGACGTGACTCTACCACACAAAACAGCTTATCAGTCTGCTGTTCTATCACATTTGATAATTGCAATGAGTGGCTTTCTTTGTTGTTTCTGCGAGCATGGCTAGTGCAAGGTCGTACTCAGGTGTGACGTCAGTCAGAGTTCACCCTCCTCCCTTCGGAGTCGTCGTACTCATCCCACGGTTTGGAGGACTTCTTGAACCCTTTGGTTTTGTCCTAGGCTTTCTTGGATTGCTTAGCCGTCGAGGAGGCAGACGCTCTGGCCTCCGCCGGGGGAGGGGAACCAGACTCAGCTCCCTCCAGGATGGCCGCCCGCTTCGCTCACTCCGTACTTCTAAGCATCCAATGATGTTGACGATACACTCTCAGGGTGAGTGAAAAAGGAGGACGCATAAAGGCAAACAGGGGGTCTTATGGGGAGAGGTGGAGCCTTCCTGGATGGAGACACAATCAATCGCTCTCAGGCGTGAGGCGGGGCCTCGGAGTGGAGGTAACCAATAGTGAAACCCGTTAGAGGGCATCGCACGTATTCATAGAACTCAAGTTACAATAGGTAACTCAGCATTTCCTATGTCATCCTATGTCACTCTCCACCCGGGACTTCTTTGGACTTTGGCTGTAGGAGCTGAGTTGCCACCTCTTGGTAAACAATGAGGCCTCTTTTTCGCAACCGATGTCGAGGGACTTGCTATTTCTGCTCCCAACCAGTCCATGTAAGTGGGTTGGCAGAAATGAACGCTGTGTCTGTTTCATACATCTCCAGACTGACATGAGCAGGGATGCTCTGCTTCTGTACTGGGCTGTCTGGGGAGACGTGTGAGAAAACAGCTATAGGTCTTCCACTCTCTGATGCAGGAATTTCAAAAAGTGGGGACAGATACACAACTTTAAATCCGAGCAATCACTTGCAATCGTCCCCTTTCAGTTGTGGATGAAAGCAAAGGATCGACGGAAGAGTTTGATCAGCTGAAAGCTCGTGGCAAAACGCATTTACCCGATGACTTGTCTATCCCGTGTTCTCTCGCACATTTCCCCCCTGATGTCACTTTGCTTTGATTCTCTTTTTATCAGAAATGTAAGAAGTCTTTCCGCCGCAATCCCTTTGAGGATTGCACATGAAAGTGTCATGCAACATTGATCGTCTTTGTGCTGCGACATTAAAGATCGGTTATGGTTCAAAGGGGCTTGTGTTTTAACATACCTGCTGTGTGTGATCACGAACACAAAGAATGCCCTCAAGTCAAAACGTGATTGACTAGTGGTGAAGTAAGAGGGCTTTCGGAAATCTTCTATTTGTAACCGCTGCTTCCTGCATGTCTTCTTACCCCCAGCCTCTTTCCTGAGTGACTCAACCGGCGTGAATCTATCAAAGTCTGCGGGCCAGCAGGGAGAACAGAGCTTAGCTTTAGAAAAAAGCAATTAATTGCTGGGATAATACCCCATGTAACAGGATTTCAATGACTGTTAACTCTGCTCTGCTTCAAAAGTAGATTTATTCTCATAATCCCGTGATGAAAGCGATGGCCAATTATTTCCCGTGTCCTGTAACAGAGTCCCGGAACCAGGGCGAGGCCACGGGGAGGAGGAGGGGGAGACACATGGAGTGTTGATGTTGCTGCACCAACACACACACAATAACAGCCTGTCACTCTTTACAAATAAGCCAGTCTGCGCCTGCGTCATGAGAAATGACTGCGCGAAAACTCGCGGGAGGAAGATGAAAGCCAAGCGCTATTAATTTGAGACTGAGTGTGAAAATGATCCCCCATGTTTCTTTGCGTTTCATCAGTTTTGAAGGATGTTGAAAATATGGGTTATGGACTTGTGCTCCAGTGGCGGAATGTCGTCATTTAAAATTGAGTGTGATTTTGTCGGAGCCAAATCTTTGGACCTGCAACCGGCGTCTTGGGGAGATTTTCTGCAGCAATTTTAAATGAATGCATGTCGTCCAGCCATTGTGCCTGTAATTGTATAGTTAGAAATGGAAATGTGGCACGTTGACAAATTTACTGATGGTTGATGTTCATGAAATTCTTTCCTTCTCATGTTGGGCTAATCTGAGAACTGCTTCTCTTGATGCCACCAAGTTCCCTTCTTGTGAAGAGCAACCAAAACAGTGGTTTCCTGGATTCCAATTTTTCCAATTTCAAGTGGAAACAGTGAATTTAAAGATGTAAGTAACATGATGTGCGCAGTGACCTAAGCACCTAATAACATGCAAAAGAGCATCAAACTTTTATGATCTTACTGAGGAACCATTGTTCACACCAAAAATAGCTGAATACAACTTAAATCTTTCATCGGATGTCTGCGATAAACCATGCTAAGACTGCGTTTCTGTTCCTTTCAGAAGAGTCCTGTCCTTCACTTTAGTGCCTCGGTTGGTTGCCAGTACCATAGTCCACAACACCATTTTGTACACTTTGCCAGTGCTAATGCTCATGTGCTCTGCTGACAGGTTGGGAGTGAGCAGGCAAAATGTGCGACCCATTACAATGGCAGCTACTGTTGCTGTCCACCGTGAGTGAAGTAAGCGCTTGGACGAATGACGTTTCTTGAGAATTTAGCATTTGTTTCATTTAGATCACGTCTCCAGTACAAGATGTGTCTTTGCACATCTAGTTTCAAACCACCATCATGGAGTAATGGGCATATTTTGGAGTCCTTTAGATAGAAGCGTCTGCTGAATGACATGAAGTGTAATCTCCTTCTGCAGCTCAAATGGCTGTGCGTTTTAGTCACATCACTTTCTCACCGTCATTAAGGAGGAGAGCCACACAAGTGACACATATATTTCATATGGCAACTGAGATCTAATGTAATTTGTTGAAGAGAGCTTCCCGAAGTCTCTCTGCATCTTGCGGACACCCGTCCCCGAGAAGGAAAATGTTTTTTTCACCATGCGCCAACATGCAATGCAGAGCGCTGCCTTTGGTGTCACTATAGGACGCAAAAGTCCCCTTTCCCAACGTCAGTATATTACGCCACAGGAGTGAGGAAGGGTTGACATTTTGCAAGGCATCTGTTTGTCAAACCGAGGGATTCATTCACTCTCGTGTCAAGAGCCATCCTCAGGATGGAAGACAGCATGCCAACTGCTAACAGCTGCATCTTTTGTTTTCTCTTTTCTAAATGAAACGGTAAATATACAGCATGATTCAAACGTTCTGTTTGAGTCAGTGGCAGTGGAGAGGTGCAGTGTGGTGACATAAGTCATGTGCACTGGTTCAGATGGACGTGTTATTTTAATGAGGGCGCGACAGCGAGGGGAATCATCCTCTTTGTTTCAAAGACAAGATGACTGTGGAATTCAGGCAGGGTTGTGATGTGTGACAGTTGAAAGTCTTCACCGCGGAGAAAAGATATGAAAGTCCATTGAAACAGGTTTTAGATGTCTCACCATTGAAGAAGAATAAAACATGACATTAGTTGAAAGAATGATAGAGAAGTGAGTAATAGAGGCAAGTGATGGTTTGAAGGCTGGCATTGGATTCAAGTCCTTTTTTAGGGGACTGATGGTGGGAGAGATCATTATATACAGGTCTTTTTCTGTTCCAAGTGTTTTATGAAGGTGGGCATCTCAAAAAAAAAAAAACATCAACCATAACAGGGTTGTCCCAGCTACTTGGGGCTACAGACAGAGGACCCCCCAGCCTACACAGGCAGACAATCACTCTCACACACACACTCACATATACGGACAACTTAGAGTCATACTGCAGACTAACCTGTTGGGAGGAAATTGGAGCACCTGGAAGAAGCCTGTGCACTGGAAGGAAAATACAAATGCTACATTTTATGCACACATTTGCTCAAAACCAGTGTTTTTCAGGCTGGATTTGAACAGTGTGGCTCTCTAACTTCAACACCACGGTGCTGCCAGGTGTATCATAGATTCAACAATATTGCACAACAGTGAACACATACCAGGATAGTCTGGAAAGTACCAAGGTGTACAGCCACAGTACTTTGACACGGGAGTGTTGACTATAAATACTTAGTCATCTCAATTACAGTGTTATTTGAGTGGACACGTCAGTCTTTCTTTCATATTTCTCCAATGAGCTACACAAGTGACAACACCATCTATCACAAGTAACTTTTAAAGTACGCATCATTTCAAACGTTGGGCAGAAGGCTGTAGGTAACTTTCATATCTTAGGTTAGTTATTGTCTCTCCCGCAGGGCTCCATAAAAAAGGGAGTCACCTTAAAAAAAAAAAAAAAAAAAGGTTTTGATCGGTGTGTTTGCGTGTGTGTGTGTAGCTGGTTGATCCTCACTTGTGGGGACCAATTCTTAACAAAACACTGTCCTTGTGAGGACCTTTTTTTGCCAATGTAGGTCAATTTGGCTGGAGCCCACAAATCCAAGCCTCTGGGTTTCAGTTTGGTTCAGAGTCCTGGTTAAGGTTAGCCAAATGTTTTGGATGGTTAGGTTTAGGGTGAAAGGCTGGGGAAAGCATTGTCATTGAGTGGACCCCAAAAGATGGTGTGACAAACCTTTGAGTGTGTAACAATGATAGAAGCAAAATATTCATTTTGCCTTTTGGCATACAAATAATAAACAGTCATATTTTTGAATCACGCAATATTAACACAGCATTGTGAGAAAATGGCAAAAATACAAATGCTTAATCAAGAAATAGAAAGAGTAACTTTGCAGTCCAATATGGTTGAGTCATTATAATACAGTGGCGTGAACAAGTGTCCTCTTGTGGTGTTTCTCTAGTTTCCACCCACAGTTCCAAAAAAAAAAAAGATCTCCCTGAGTGTTTGGGATGGGCTCCACCCCCTGGAAAGAACAAATAAATACATATGTAGAAGTGAAGCTCAGCAAATGGGGAATGCAAAGGGGAAAGGCGCTTGCTAGTAAGAGAACAAATGAAAGAACTGGACAGACTTTTTGTGTTTCCGAATGTCATGGACCAAAGTACCAGCAGGCTCCTAGCTGTAGTGACACGGGACTGTTTTGTCTCATACATGTTGTCATACACTGAAAATGAGCACAAAATCAACAAACGTTTCATGGTTTCGTGTAGGTGACAATCAGACTATTCCCTTTATTTTGTTTCCTGCTTTGATTCGCCAGGCAACAATCAGTTCAGATAAGGTGGACAAGGTGCACTGGAGCGACTTTTGAAATATAGCAACTGCTGCTTGAGTTACGCAAAACAATTTTGGCAGCTGATCAAAGCGCACACACAGAAAAACACAATATTTACTTGGACAAAATGCATGTCTGCTGTTCCTGAAAACACATCCGTATGAACCAGTATTTTCCATAGAGAGAAAACTTCACCTGCCATTATGGCTCCTGCTGCTGGAAGTGTACCCTCTCACTGCCTGCCTGTGTGTGTGTGTGTGTGTGTGTGTGTGTGTGGGTGGAGGTAATTAAGGTGTCAGGAACCATGCGTGCAATCGTAACACAACGTAATAATGGAGAGGCGGCGTGATGGGTCATGCCCAGGTGCTTTTCCAGCCCCGAGGTGTGAGTGTGTGTGACCAAGTATGCTCTGAATATGCATGTATTTATAGAATAGCTTCTCCCTATTGAAACCAAAGCAGGAGTGTTCTGGCGAGCGTCGTCGTGACACGCTCATCGTGCCGAGGTCGTCCCGAGAGCTTGTTGTGACTTCGTTGTTGGAGCGGGGCTTGGGTGTTAGGCAGGTTACCAGGCTGTGACTCACTGTTCAGAGTTGACTTTCCCTCACTGTCTCCTGTTATGTCACCTGCCCCGCAGCTATGCTCTCAACAGGTTCTGTAAAATTCAGCCAGTTAAAAATTGAAGTGAAACAGGCTTTCTGCAATGCGACAACAGCATTTTTCTGTTGGAATTATTTTTGTAGTTTTGAATTAGGGAGAAATGTCACCAGTGCTGCAAATTTCTCTCCGTTTTAGTCCTGGAATTTAAAATATTTCAGTCCACTATAAATCCTTCTGTGTTATTATGTTATTTAAAATATATGTAATGAAATTTTGTGGAAATGTGGATCACGAGACAGAACCAATGACCTCATTGTAGAAGGGTTGGGTATTATTTGAATATGAATGATTTTGGTTCTTATTCCGACTCTGGTACCTGCTCATTGTCAATTCCAACATTTTCCTGATCCTTTTTTTTTTTTTCAAACAGTCAGATATGTAAGTATACTGTAGTTCAGCATCATCCAGCTGCCAAGTGGCCACTTAACATTCAAAGAACGGGAGTCATTGGAGCGCTAAAAGCTATTTCTAGTTTGAAATATGCCATAAATCTCACATATGATGTCTGTGAGTTTGAAAGACAGATTTTAATGCTGTGAGGGCACTGATTTCCAACCGGCAGCAAAAGTTACTCCAGGTTTAGGAGCAATGCTCGGTCTGGCTCGATAGTCGGTCGAGTGAGAGCCAGCATGTGGGACAAGCTTCACAGGTCAGCTATGTTTGCTATCATCTACCTTTGATAGTTTCGTACCTTTAGCATCTGCCGTAGCGTTGGAGCAGTCGGATTCTGCTGTGACTTCATACATGCAATGTTTGATTTGTAGCCCAAATAATTACGTATTTTCACAAGCAAATAAATAATAAATTACACAATAAACTCACTCATCATTTATCATCTAAATTGAGGTACAGTCCATGTGTGATCCAGGGCATGAGGCAAAGTGGATCAGTAAAATAACTTCGATCTCCCCATAGACTTCCATTCATTTTTTCCTGATCTTTGGTCTCATGGACGAGAAGTGGCCGAGACTTAGGCTCCCCATGGCCACATACCATATAAAGAGAAGTGATACTGAGCTAATGTATTTGGTCATAGCTCTTGCCAAAAAAGAATAATAGCACGGAGCCGTCGATTACACAAACAAACGTTATTGTTCTTATAAATGTGGTAATAACTTCAACTAATAACGTCAACTATTTCACATTCAAAACACTAGGAGCTGTGGTGTGTAGCTTTCCAGTATGAATCAGCTAACTGTTCTTATAATGGCACTTTTAGTTGGTCGAACATTAGGTTTTATTGGATACTATCAACTTGCAGTATTCTGGACATTCACTGTTATGAATAATCATATTTTAAAGATCAGTTATAATAATAAAGTGGATATATATTTTAATGTGCATATTACCTTGGTACATTACTTTCATTACTTCCAACTTTTATCATTGCGTTCAACAAGGAATTCAATAAGTACAGTGATGTGCAGTGAATATCTGCATACTAACCCAGTGGTACTGTGTTGTCGACTACAGCACGAAGTACAGCATGAACCGTGTATAGCGTGACGTCATCATGTGGCTGCTTAGACATATTTACCAGGCCAGATTCATTCACAAAGTTCATCAGTTATATGTAGTAAAATTGCTTCGACAGTCATTTGAATAATTGAACAATGGAAACATAAAAATCCCAGGGCATAACTGCATGGCGTTGCAAACCCTATTATTGCCGAGCTACACACAAATTATTGCACAGGCACTTGGACATATGCAATACGCAAACAAACAAGTGTGTATATGGATATTAACCAGCAAAAAAAATGTCAACAATTGTGTACAATTTTGGAGAACTTCGAACAGAGCCATCTAAAACAATTTAGATAGAAATTAAATAATAACTGTACATAATAATAATACTAAGAATATGCATGAATTGGCAGAATAGTAAAAATATATATATCAATTGCAGCATTTTCAGGCACAATCTAAAAAAATGTACTCAAAGTAAACAAACGAATGAAGATTTGAAATGGCATGTTCCACCCTTGTTTGTTTTGAATGTACTTCTTCTTTTGACTTTGACTTTCGACAGCTTGTGTCGAAGGGCAGCATGTGGCTCCAGGGCCGCACAGTGCCCTGAGCTGAACTTTGTTACGGCTTCCACTCTTCACGAAGATGAGGTGACTGAACCAACAAAACCGGCCAGAACATGCAGTTTCTGCAGTTCGTTACGTGGCTTTTTGGAAGTCCATTTGTAGCCACCTTATGATCAGTTCATGGACATCTTCTTTTAGTCAAAATCTGTGTCTTGTGGGATGTTATCGGTGTAGCTCAACAAGGTCATTGTGAAATCTCGACTTCGACTTTCAAGAGTGTGAAGACGTCCTAGCAGCTTACAAAGTCAAGAGATCCTGAAGTGTTTTCCAGCCCGAGGCGTGTTCCACTTCACTGTGGTCTGTGCTGCACTGAACGCCTCTGACACCTTATTTTTCACCACATAGCTGCTGCGCGTGTGAGAGGGAAGCAGCGAGGAAAATGTTCTCTAACTTCATTTTATATTCTGTAGACACCTATGCTTTATCCTATAGAACACTGCTGCTGAAGTTGTATATTTTCCATACATGCTATGCTGCATAGACTCTTACACCCACACTGAATTGTGATGCCTATATGAGTGCGCATTCCTGACCTATATTTCATAGGAAGATCACAGGCACAGTGATGATTAACAGGAAAACACTGTTTTAAATAAAAGGGCCATGAAGCTAACTTCACTTCTCTCCAATTTGAGGCAACTTTTTAAAGACTCTGAAAAATGCCACTTCACTACTTAAGGACAATGAAAGGGTCACGAGGAGTAAGAGTAAAAAACTGTTGAGTGAATCATACCACGTACAGTAGCAAAAAGGGATCATGCCCTGGTATTGACATTAAAGAAGCATATGAGAGCAGAAAAAAGCTGAATAAATAAAAAATAAAAATAAAAACAAATGACATAAGTAATTTTGAATGGAAAATATTTTAAAATACCAAGACACACACACACACATATGCACACACACACACATATATATATATATATATATATATATATATATATATATATATACAACAAACAAACAAAACTGACAAGTTTCTTTAATGATCTGACCATTTTTAGTCAGAAATGCAAATTTGATCTAAACAATTTCATAACAGATGTTTGGCTCTAAATGTGAGAAAAATGGGAATGAAGAATTTAAAAGGTTACATGTCATGTCAGTACAGTGGACAGACATAGAACAACATTTAAATAATTCAAAATGTATTATATGACTCACTTTCGGGGAGGTGTCACTCTGTAATAATAAAAGACATTGAAAATATAGCCGCATTTTCAGTTTTGATCAGTGTGAAAAATGTTCTTGGATCACTATTACGTACATGTATTATGTATGTCACAGTTTCAGTGGTTGAATGATCTGAGTTTGCCAACTTTGACCTCTTTCTTTCAAAGACAATAGGCAACTCGGCATGAGTCATGGCTAAGTGAGTGGGATCCTAGTTTCGGTCTGTTAAAATGACGTGAGTTTATTTGGTGAGATTAATGTATTAATATCATTGAGTTAATAGTGACTGACCAGTCACGGAAGGAGAAGAGTTGGCAGATGTGACATGACTTTTATATATAAAACAGCTGTGAAATGTGTCTCCAGTCTTTGCAGGAACAGAAACCCAGGACCTGAGAAAAACAGTGGAGAGGGTGATAGCTTGTGGGGGAATGATAACTGCTATGTTGAGAAGCCCGTTGCAGCACACTGTACTTTAGCGCGCACATATCTGCGCGACTGAGAAACCAGCTGCTGCAGAACATGTCCGGGACATGACTAAAGGCCAGTGCGTGTCAGGCAGGATGGTTTACGTGTGTAAAATCCGAAAAATCTCTCCGGCACGTTACATTTATCACCTTTTTCGCAGCTGCAGTCAGGGAAATGAGTTCCCGTAAATATTGATGTTGACTGACATTTACAATCACTGCTGATTCAGGTGATTTCATCCCCGTGATTGATCAGAAATTAACATCAGAATGTGAACATGTGATTCAAATCCTCATGAAAAAAAAAAATGACAGCTGACACTGTAGTGTTTATTTGAAGGCTGCGTTTGACTCAGTGGAAATGATGCCTGCGGGTCAGGGTCCGAAGGTTGTGTTTAGCGTGGAGAAGGTCTGCTGGGATGCATAAGCATGTCAGTGATCCACACTACACTTCTGTTTACCCTACTGGACTGACAAGCGTACACACAGGAGAAGTCAATCCCCAACATCTTGTTGCAGTGTGGCTTATGTGAGATTGAAAGCTGAATGCCCTGAGCACCTCATCAAGGCGGTGTGCAGTAGTCATCCTAGTTAGATTCCCAAGCTACATCATGGCTGACTTCTCTAGTTGTCACCCTGGGGGACTCCCAAACCAAACATCACTCTGTCCTTTTCTGTTGCTTTAGTTCACGATCTCCTTCTATTGCTCACTGCAGTGGTTAGAGGTGAAACCAAACTCCTCATGGATCCGCTCTTATAACTTCATAGTGATGTCATATGGTGTATATATGTGCCACATGATCATGACCTTGACTCCCGGTGCCATCGAGCAAGGCTGACTTCTGTGTCAACATTGGACAAAAAAAATCCACCTGACGCCATTATACATGCAACACCTCGGAGTGGAACAAGTTGGACTTGGTCGCAATTTGAGGACTCTGGAATGCAGCAGAGCAAACGTCACTGTAAGATAACTACATTTTCACCCAAGGGTTGCGAGTTTGATTTCTGATCCAGGTGCTCCTCTTAGCCAACACAGTTCTTGAACTGTGGAAGTTATTTTAATGTTCAGCATGTGTTTTTATCAACACATCCTCACTCCCATGACGTGATTTACCTGGATTGATGTTGGGACTGTATGTGGACAGTGCTAAAGTATACTGGAGACAAAGCCTTCAGTGTAGCATGTTAAGGCATTAGGTTATGTCCTTCATGTGGAAAAAAGACAGAGATTGGGGTTAGGTAAGCCATGGGATGGTGCTCCACTTGTTTACGTGTTACAACGTCACTAACCCCCAATTTCTGTAGCGTAACTGCAACTGAACTCAAATTGTTGGCAAGGATTCTCTTTCTTTCGCTTCTCAAGTTGGAGTGGAGAGAAACAAATAGACCGATACTCAGTGCATGAAAAGTGGCGTTAATCTGGAAAAGTTTTTTGCATTTTACGGTAACCAAGTGGAGAACCTCGGCTCTGCGATGTTTCACTTTGCCTCTAGTGGAAATAGAAAAACTACACTGCAATACGCCGAAGCTCCCAGTGGAAATTGGGGCTGAAGATGAGGTTATAAGTAGCAACTGACGTCCAATGCCGTTCAGTGAAGAGAGCTTCCATACGGCTTCCCGCCCCTGGTGCTTCGTTGCCTCGCGCATACTATACGTATGGGTTGACATGCAATATGAAGGCTGCCTTTGGCAACAGTATAGGACGCCAAACTCCGCTTTCCCAACGTCAATATATTATGCCATGGGATTGAGGATGGGCTGGTTTTTATTCCGCCATGTGAAATGAGCTCCTTGGTGGAGGAATGTGCTTCTCTGACTGTTAAAAAAATGTCGGCACAGCTGCCAACTAATTATATTCAGGTCGTTATACATTCATCCCCATTCAATTGATAACAAGTTATGTAGTTGAGATTGACATTGTTGAATGAATGGGATGTTCCAGACCAAACAGGATTCACCTCCTACACACGCACACACACACACTGCTCAGACAACAGGACACTGCACGCCGCACGGTTTGTTTTCTCGCTTCTATCAGTGAAGATACGTGCCGTTCCTGTGCACTTCCCTGCGGCAGACTTCCCTCGAGGGAGGGAACTGACAGTGCTTCGTATAAGATTATTTTCCTCCACTTCTAAGACGCACACACCAAAGATCCTTTAACACAAGCCAGATGTCCCGTGGAACTCCGTCCTGTTCATTTTCAGGAGTAAATATTTTCTCTGCTTTAATGGTAGCGGGAAGTCACATGGTGATGGAGAGAAAGGGGATGAAACGGGATTCGCTGAGTGAAAGCAACATTTCAACACTTTTACACCTGCCCAAATAGAAAGAGAAGACTGTTTAAAAGTGAGACCACCATGTTCGCGCTTCAGGTGTCCTTTCTCCTATTTGTGAAAGCTGGTTTGGCTTGTTCAGTCCTGTGATTTAGTTGAGACAGAGCGAGCAAGTCTGGGAGTGAATAGGTGTTCTATGCAAGATGCCATAGTCCAGAGTGCAAAAAAAAAATCTCTCTGTAACAAGGGCGCTTAAGGTGAAGGGGATTTTACATCACATCAGATTTACAGGCAAAAACATCAGTGCTGAAAGTGATATCACGCCAAGATAAGTAATAAAAAACAACACTGGTTCCCTTGAATATCCGCCAGCCTTGGACTGAACCTGTTTGAGAGCGACCCCTGTCCTGTTGGTTCTTAAAAGTGCCTTGAGCAGACTTTGATAGACTGGAAGAAGCAACATGGTCAATGCATTGCATACAGATGTGAGAGCTATTGAGCACATGAGACCACCAGAAGGTCCTTTTGACTAACACAGATGGAGACTGAACACTGAAAAGGTGCTTTAAACATGTGATCTTGCTACACACATGTAAACATGGCAATGGATCTTGTGCCATTCAGTTTTATGCTATGTAGTCAACCCTCAGCATTTGCTGGCGTTGGCAACCGCCAGTGAAAAACCCATATTTTTTCCCACAAATAGAATTTAGATTCCTGGAAGTGTGTGACTATTTCAGAGCATAATACTTGGAAACATCCTCAAATCCGAAGCTCAAGTTAGCAGCCATTAATTGTAGACATGGTGTTGGTTGGTACCAGCAGAGATGAGACCCAAATTTCGACCAAATATAGAGGTGACAGGTGCAGTTATTTCTTTAGTGAGAGGAAAAAAATAAGGATCACAAATTTGGGATTATTAGTAAGTGATTCAATGATGAGGGCATATGGAGCAGTGAGAGACAAAGTCCAAAGGTACCATCATTACCAGCCTTCAGGATGTAAGCCAGGCAATTGGATTTGACTGTAGAGAACCTGTAGTATCAGCTTGGGGATCAAAGGACACCAGGACACATCGGATAATCATGAGTGAAAATGGAAGTAAAATTTGTGACATAAACTGAAGAAGATAGGCAGAAGTAAGTCACAGAAAGATTTCATGCTGGAGGGGGCCTCCAAGCCAGACTATTCAAACTGTAGATGAGGAGGAAGGGTAAGCCCCAAGGAGGAGGACTGATCCTCCAAACAGCTCAGGAAGTATTTATGCCTTTCCAAACAAATCCTCTCAGATGAGGAGCAGGATATTTGTCAAATTTAATTTGTCTTCCCTGTTGTTTTTACTTAAACTCTCTCTCCGTTTTTATATATATATATATATATATATATATATATATATATATATATATATATATATATATATATATATATATATATATATATATATATATATACACACACATACATATTACATCAGGCCACGTTGATGATGAAAGAATTATTGAAATATGTTTGACATGGGATTGAAATAATATTCATTCATCCAACATATGGTGTCACTGTGGCTTATAGATGTACATGAGACTGTCCTGAGGCTATCAGTTCATGTATTATTTGATGCCAAAAACAAAGATACAACAGTTTTTTTTTTTCTAACCTTCCACTATGAAAATCCGTTTAAACACTATCTAAATACTGCTAAACAAATATGCCATGAGTTGCCTGTCACAGCCATGAAGTGCTGGAACGGCCGAGTCTTTGTCCTCCTCCTGCTGCCTCAGGTCCTGGTGAAACACTCGCATGCGCTAACTTCTGAGGTCAAATCAATGACATCAGTGTTCACTTCCCCAGTTATAAACAAGGCAGCGTTCCGATCCTAATATAGACGTGAGCATTGTGACATGTTAGTCAGCGTTGGAACTGGAAAGTGACGGTTGAATGTGTATTTTGAAGGATGATCAGTGTTCCACTGCATATTTCCTTCCCCAGAACATTTGTTTTCTCTAAGAGTCTGTTTGAAATATTAGGTGGAAGGATGTTGACTGGAATGAGCACAAATGAAACTGGAGGAGTTTGAACTGGCACATTAACGTTAACAAATCCTGCTCGTGTCCAGTTGCTAAAGTCATGAGTTGAAGCGCCAGGCTTGTCTCAATATTAGCATCAGTTGAACGGAACCATCCGCCCCTCCAGGCATGTGTCATTATGAGGCTGCTTGCTCTCAAACGGATATGTGAATGGCACTCGCACTGCCAGCTGTGAAAAGTAGGTTCCAAAAACCTGACATTCACAAATGAAAGTTAGCCAGCGCAGCCAGAGTAAAGCCAGAGTAATCGTGACATAAGTGCATTGAGCAACATTGTCGTCCCAAATTCTTCTCTGACAGGTTGGCGAGCACAAAAACACTCAGCCTGAAGTTGTGGCTTTTCTATTGGATTGGAAATGTTTGACTCTTAGTTGCTAACGTTTGGGTTTTACCACTTTGGCCGCTCAATCTTTAAATCAGACGCCTTCAACGGAAGCCTGTATTTTTTATGCCACATTGTGCGGCTCCCCATGTGTGTGATTTGACTCACTGTCTTATCTTACCGTAATGCGTGGCAACCTGTTCTTCGGATCTATCGCAGCTGTATCTGTCTTCTTGGTAAAGGTCCAGAGATCAGATGCATAGTTAGTCAGCAGCAACTGTCTGGACGGTTTTTAGTCAGCCTGCTTTCCAGTCCTGAGCATGAGGCCCATAGGAGAACAGCTCCACACTCTCTCCATTAGAGCTTCATTGTGCTGCTGTCTTGCTTTGATGGAGAAATGTGACCTTTTGTAGAGACCCACAGCTTTTGACCTGTGAAAGTGGTGTTTCAATTTCTATGGTTTTCCTACAAAGAGACTGTGTTCATGCTGGTTGTGTCCTGAGTAGGAGTGTGCTAGTGGTATTTACACTCCAACGAAACCTGCCTATAATGTTACCTTCATGAGGTCACCCTGAACACAGGAAGTAGGCCTCAAGTTGGAAATGCTCATCCTCCCCAAAGCAACTGTGTGCAACAAGGAGGCAACAATTCAAGATTGTTTTCATATCATTCGCAGTTAACTGCAGTCCCTTGCAGCGTTGAAGCCCTCGGTTACACCTTTGTTTGAACGCTGTGTTTATTCCAAGCAGCATATTTCCCCTCATTCTGATTCACTTAATGTTGGTGGAGAGCACTGAATAATGAATGTGAGTGAATCGAACTGACCTGTAGCGACCTGGCACTGGGTGGTCTCTTCTCCATGACCAATTAAATACATTTGAACAGCTCCGGTTTCTGTCTGACTCCCAGACAAAAGACTTTACACACGCGACACGACTCAAGTGACAAACGTCTGGTTGGGAATTTACTTATGTCATGGACTCATCATTAGTGGGAATCCGAGCGTGTTGAAGTTATTCGACGGCCAATGAAAACGCTCCCTGGGTTCCATGTGAATCCTGCTATGACTTGAATATTTCACAGTGTGTGACCTCCTGATGACCTCACCGTCTTTTGTTTTGGAGTTAACATGCTGCGGGTGCAGACACTTGCATGAAGGTCTGAAGTATGAAGCAGCCCAAAATATTAATATCGAACTGAGTGTTATTGCCAACATCAAGGCCTAAAACAGACTTGTATGGATTGGAAAAAACAGTGACAGAGATAAAGTGGTTTGTATCGTTTCTTCAGCCATTAAAATGCTCGTCCCCTTCTTTAAGAGGCATCATTTAATTGGATTTGTTGACCTTGTGTTGTTGACGCATAGAGAAAATGCGGCAAGTGCTGAAATGAGTCATCACACAAGACAGAGTGAGTGACTCAGGAAAGTCAAATTAAGACTGCAGTAGTTAAAAATACACACGTTTACTCCTCAAAGTCTCTCTCTTTTTCGATCAGCACAGTTCTCAAAATGCGATTAGTCATTCATTTAGTCTCTCTGTCAGTCACCGCTCCATCACATGGCACATATGGACGGACAACTCACTCAAAATGATGATGAACACCACAAGTCACGCAGCTCACGCATGACCGAATGTGGCCCTCGGTTGCCTTCTAGACTCGAAAATCTGTGTACTTTGAAACGTGGGATGAAACCGGAGTGTTTGGGAGAAACCCACGCTGGCTGCGAAGCTAGCGCTAACCGAGTGCTGCAAGTCCTTAGCCATGTGGTCTCACTGTGAGAGGGCTCTCGGTGTGAAACAAACCTCTGCATGTTCTCCTGAACAGTGTTTAATGTGTGCGCTCTGATGGCGACCCTCCATCTTGCACCTCAAGATCGTTGCAGGACCATACTTTTTTCTCGTGGTCTGAGCCCCGCGGCTTACACAACAACGCGGCTAATATATGGATTTTTCCAGGCAGATTAAATCAGAGGCGATGAAATCAGGGTTTTTTAATTGACCCGTAAAGCGCTCAAAATGCACTGTCTACAGCTCTGTCAGTAGAGTCAATCTCCTGGAGGTCTGGAATGGAGAAGCAGCCACTGAGACCGGCAGTGGTGTCGGAACTTCGGGCACGTTGGTGAAAACGACGCATTTTGAAGCCTTTAATGTGAATAAAAGCTGTGAGACACTGTCTCGAGACAAAGTGCGTTCGGCTCAAAAGAAAAGTCCGATATGAACACAAGTGAGTCGGGTTTTGGCTGCTGACTTGATCCCGGCTGGAGAGCTGCACTTTGTCTATTGTGAGAGCAGCGTGGATAAATCAAGGCGCTCCCTATTACGCAGCTTGTTTCTGCTATTTCCTCACTCTCGATGCTGGACCCCGCATGTTTAAGCCGGTGAACCACAGACCTGTCCACCGCGCAGACAGCACCTCTGAACCTGCGTCTTATAGACCACTGTGGCTTATGTACGAACAAGATCTTTTTTCCTTCTCAAATTTAGTGGGTGCGGCTAATATTCTGGTGTGCTCTGATAGTCCTTTGAAGGCATTTTCCCCCTCATTCATTCTCACATAGAAAGACGAACAGATGACCAGCTCACATCCTGTTGCTGGGAGGAGCAGACCATCATGTGTCACCACACTGGGACACGCTTGGCCCAACTGGCTGACATATGTATGTTTGGTGACTGTAAACAATCTTGGTACCAGGTGACAGCTGGTGTGTGTGTGTGTGTTCAGCAAACACATGATTTGCTTTGACAAAGGTGATAACAGTTTAAGTGGCCCGCAGCAAAACCACACAAAACCTGTCGGATAAGTGGAATAAAGGGTTTAGAATAGTTCCTGGAAGTCCTTGGCGGACGAGTGTTGGTTTAAATGTAAGAACCGCAGGGAGATTGTGGTCCTAATCTCGGCTTTGAAACTCACCTTGTGTTGTGCAACCCTGGCGTTTTATATTGATGAAACTTCAATAAGTAACTAAATATTAGCTCTGTTCATTCAGCATTGTGTTCCCAAAGCATTGCAAGTATTAGCAGTTAAACAACACTACAATATGCTTTTATTAAAGCCCATTATGGTCTGTTTCTTAGTGGTATTAATGGTAGTACAGCAATTATAGTGTCAACTGATACACTACATTATGGGACTGGACATTATGAGTTCTGACTTTTACCAGCTTAATAACAGACATAAAATCATTTTACAGGCCAGCTATGTCGCTGCACGCTGGCAGCAAAGCCATCCATCCGACCATAGTGAGGTACTGTTTGGTATAATCATGATCAATGTGCTGGTAAATCAGTATAATTTAGCAAAACTAGCGAGGACCTGCCGAGGATCAAATCAGAAGCGGCGAAGTGTTTCCCAGCATTCCAATACCGCTCCCTCTTCTGGTAAAGCAACTCAGAGTTTGCCTCAGTAAACACAGAATTACCAGTAAGCTCAAGAGAATGACACACTGCTGCACACACACATTCATGCTCACATATTTCTTTGTTGACTTGTGGCCTGACAGGTTTAACTTTTTACTGAAACATCTGTTTCATCAGTCTCCATCTTGGTCTTCACATGGGTGTTGCACTTTCCTGTTTGCTCTGGCTCAGAGAGGTTTCACTGCGGATTTGCATACAGAGAGGTTTACTCATCTGCTATGATCTGAATTTTTCACCAGCCTTACTCACAAGTTACATTACCCCCTCACTTCAACAGTGTGACCAGATGCTGAGTGATGGGGAACGCTGGACTCTGTTTTACACCCCAAAAAAGCTTCAGGTATTCCAGGTATGTGCTTCCCAAAAGACACAGGGTCCACTCGAAATGATGGTAGGTCTCTTCCCAAACCCTAAAAAGTTGGTTCAAGCTTGTGAACCATGACATCACCAGCCATGTCTGTGGAACTCATCAGCCAATAAACACACACTTGTTACTACCAGTCGCATCAGTAAGTCCCTGTGGGTTGAACTGTTGAATGAAAACTGTCAGTAGAGCAAGAATACTTTTCTGGTTTATAATAGTGAGCACCAGGGTTCTGAGAATCCACAACGGCACCGGATCTAGAGCCTTTCAAGACAACTGTTCAAGACAACATTGAGCTTTATCGTCGAACAAATGTTGCAAGACAAGAAGAGACTTGCATCAGCAGATGAAATCTGTGTTAAAGGAAGTAATTCAACTCAACAGATGATTTTTCCTGACAACTTAGAGTTACCGTTTTACTACTGTAAGACTTTAAGTTCAAAGTGATTGATCGGGTAGAAGGAACACAATTGGAAAGGAAATTCTTACTTAGAAATGCAGAGTTTGAACTGAAAATTCAAGTTTTGCCATCAGTGGCCACATGTCAGGACCATGACAACAGATTATCTGTTAAGGTTTACGTTAAAAGATCCCTATTTATTTTAGAAGGTCTATTGATTTGGCAAGCTTCTTGGCTTCTCCTGAATAAAAACATGGTTAACACAATTACGATCACAGGTTTTTGTCGCGTACATAGCAATGTTTTTCTGGAGAGGGACTTGCGAGGCTGTTTATGCCAGAGTGTGCGCTCTTACAGGTAGGGTCAGACTACTTTCTGAGAAATTTTAAGAACTCATACGGGCGACTATAGAAGAAGTTCATGTTTTGCTGATCTGTGTGTATAAAAACGGGAGTGCTGCCGCCCATCATGAGCTTTATCACTGCGTTGCTCAACTTCAAATGGAAACAAAAATTGTGCAAGTCCAGCAGATTAGATGCAAATGACAACAAAACTTTACAAAACACTACCTCCCCTTTCTGTTTGCTTTGGGTTGCACAACCCACACACATACACACAGGTTTACTGCACAGTCTTCGTGGGGACCGCTCATTGCCATAACTCTTTCCCCAGCCTCTCCCCCTAAACCTCACCTTCCAAAACACATATCGAACCTTAACCAGGACTCAAACCAAACTAAAACACAATTATAATGACCTTGTTGTTTTGATGACTTGACAAATGAAGTCTTAAAACTGTGGGGTCCTGCAAAAGAGCCCGACAAACGCTTAAGGTTTTCTCCAAAATTTCTCTCATAGCCATAATGCTTTCCCCAGCCTCTGACCTTTAACCTAACCATACAAAACAAGTGGCTAAACTTAACCAGGACACCAAACCAAACTTGCGGGCAAATATAATAAAGTACTTTTTCTGATGTTTTAACCCTCTAAACCAGTGGTTCTTGACCTGGGATCGAACCCTAGGGGTTCGGTGAGTCGGTCTCAGGGGTTCGGTGGAGCCTCCGCCACAGAGGTCCACCCCTCAGTCTAGTCTGCAGTTAGTGTATCATATTTTATTTTTTACCAAAGAAGGGTTCGGTGAATGAGCATATGAAACTGGTGGGGTTTGGTGCCTCCAAAAGGTCAAGAACCACTGCTCTAAACCCTGTGAGGACAGACCAAAGTGTACTAAAAAGGTCAAATGTCCTCACAAGAAGGTGGCTTCTCAAGACTTCGTACTCACCATTATGGTAAAACATGCCACCACCCCCCACACACACACATAGCAGGCACACATGGGTCATTTATCAAAAATGCAACCTTCTGCACCATAGTCTCAAAACACTTTAAAACATTTAAATGAGTCTACATTTCTTAGCTGATGATAACATGTTGTTTCCTCTTTCAAATATATTACACGTCCGAATCTTGGCCTGCGATATTCAGGGCAGGTCTGCTCTGAATTAGAAGCCTTCAGTGAAACAATGGGTGGTCTCTGACACTAGCGGTGAAAGAGGTGTGGGGGTCTCAGCTTCAGGAGAAACGCGCCGCCTGACCTACTGAGGATTATCCAGCCAGAAATGAAAAAGTGAAGTGAGATTCTTTTTGGCTCTGGGAAAAGTCCAAGCTAAAGTCATGAGACTCTGCGTATCTACTGAGTTGAGATTAATGGAGTTGTGAGTGACAGACACTTGGCTCCAGGGCTGTTGGGCAAAGCTAAAAACAGGTTGACGGAACAAGCTCATTATGTAAGTTCATTTCACTGGAACTTCCCCTACCGAGAGTCCTAGAGCCTGGGATTTAGTTCACAAGTGTTTAGAAATGCGCCCTTTCACATGAATCAGCTGATTTAAGTGAAAACATATTTTGCAATACCTGCCAAGGATTTCGACCTTCCTTCTGCATTTAACGTGGAAAGCCAACCCAGAAAGTGCTTCCACTTGAGATTTATAGCGATTTGTTCAGAATGTCCTTTTCTCAGCACATATTCAACACATGATGTGGGGACATGCATTCGTTGTGAAACATTGCTTAATCTGGCCGTATAAAAAGCTCCTCAGTCCTGGTAGGTCTCGGCATGGTATGTTAGATATAGTGAGCTTGAGAGGTGGAGGAGCTCCATTAGAGCCAGAGGTGCCAGAAGTGGTTGAACCCTGGTTAAACGTTGTCACCAACAGGATTTTAAAGGAAGATTTGTCAATTAAAATTTCATCTCAGATGTTGTCCTGTTCACTTCTTGATCTTGATTTACTTCATGTTGTCAATGGAGAGGTTGAGGACCAATGTTTGGGTGGAAAAAAATGATCTCAACCTTTCAAGGGTGTCTAGTCTCACGATACAGGCGTTTTGATACGGACTGGATTTTTGTGTGTAGCAGAGGTTTCTGTGCCAGAGGAAACGGTTTCTCACCCGAGGGTCTGGCCGTATGCGAGTGCTGGCTCAGGCCCTCGTGCGAAGGTCAGCCATGATGGGACATGTGAGCCCAGATTGTCAGGCCTGGGGCGGCACACAAGGGTAATTGACTTTAAACCGGACTGAATGACATGCATCAGACGACCAACTTACTGACATCATGTTATCGAGGTATTAGCGTCTGAACTTGAGCTGTCTCTGTGTGTTAATGCTGTTTGGAATGACAGATGTATTGTCCGATCACTACTTCCGTTTAAGATTGTTTAAGCCTCATCATATTGTTCAACTGAACTGTGGCCACTTGGCTTGGCTTTGCCCAAAATTTTTATTTCACTTTATTTGCATTGCAATTTTTGTCTTTATTTATTGGCTTCCACCCCGTGGTGACTTCCTGACGGCAATATTAAATGTCATTAAATGTAACTGTTTATGATGATAATTATAATATCATTATAGTTTTTCAAATAAGTTTTTCAAATAGTGGGAAACATTGTGATTAAAAAATAAAACATGGGTCAATAAGTTAACTGAAACCGGGAGAAATGAGGTCTCATAACCACGACTGTGATGATGACTATTGTCAGTAACTTCTTCATTGTGTTGTCCAATTAAAATGCCTGATAATGTACCAATGTGTAAGTATGAGCAGTAGCTTAAAAAAAAAAAAAAAAAAAAAAATCAGCTGATCACAATGGTGTCATAAAGGTCATGCTCGTATTAGCACCACAAATTTTGTATTAAATGCGTATTAATATTGAAAATATTAATACAAATGCAAAAGCAGAAAAAAAACTTTCAAGAATGAAAATGTGACGAAAATCTGGATAAAAATTGTATGTACTTTTTTACATGAAGGGCGATATAATGATGAAAAAATGTGGAATGTGAATCATAATGATGTTTAATTATTCAAGGGCATTAATAAGAACACTGTTAATGTATTCATCTTCTTATATTCGCCTAGTTATATGGAGTGGAGCCCCCAGTAATCCATCCAATTTGTCTCATACACACGTACAAACAAGCTAACAATCATAACACTGTTAGCTCGCAGCTTTGTTTAAGCTCCCTGATCCTTATTCCCCCCTGGTCTCGTGTTTTGGTGCCTGTCAGACCGTGTAAGGATCCAGCGCCGAGTGGACAGTCTGCCGCAACACTGCCAAGTTTCAGGAGACGTCCAGCCTGAGACGGCGAACGGAGGAAGTGTTGTGCAACCCATGCTCTCTGCTAATTACCTCACATTAAACCAGCGCCATGGCAACTGGTCACACTTTCCAAAACAGAGGCGGACGAGGCCGTCGGAGCGTGACGCCGATGTTAGCGCTCAGCTGGAACGTTCAGCGGGAGTTTACGTCAAGTGACGGGTCTGTTGGTTTCACCGTCAGTCAGTGCCACGTTCCATTAATGAGTATCAATAAACATCGACTGTTTCCACTTAGCTCAGTTGTCTCTCCCTCGTAAAATGTGGTTTTGTCAGGAAGGGAAGCGAAACAACGTCTGATACTGGTCACGTGGATCGGTGACATGAAGCATGAGCTCATCACGCTTTTGTCCTCCTTATCAAGAGTGTTGAGTGCTATATTACCTGCCATATGGTGAATATGCTGAACACACACGAACACATCTCTGGCTGATAATTCTATCACGCAACAGCGCAGCACTGGCTTGAATCATGAACAGAGAGCGGGAGACGCTTGCGAAACACCGATTATTGATATTTCAACAATAAAAACTCAGCTATCAGATAAGATAAGGTTTTATTTATTCACTTGTCAAGGAGCATCAAGGCACATAAAGGAAAGGATAAGTGATGTATGTGGCTGCTAGTTATAATACAATAATCCAGAGAGTTGGTTCAGCAGTGAACTGTTAGCTTGTCCTGCGAAGGTTAGTCTTTCTATTTATATGTAATACATGTTTCATTCGTATTCAAATACTCTCATCTTACAACTCTATTACTATTATTCCCCGGTTTCTTATTACTTGGACGTTTTTCCCAACTTTCCAAGCCAAGTCTTAACCCACTCACATGTAGTTTTAATTTCACAGGATGGAATCACAGATGCTTAAAAGTACAATTTGTTTTCTGATATCTATATTGACTGCACATACAATAATGTGGCTTTGGTTGAAACATCTACCTCTCGCTCAGGATGTTTGGCAAAAGAGGACAACATCAACAAAAAAGCACGATGAAGTCGGCTGAAAATCACAATCGTGGTGGAAATAAGCTGGAAGGTTTGCATTGGTGCCCCCCCCCTTCATTTTGAACTACACTGAACCTTTTCTGACTTGTGCCTGCTGGTTAATGTAACTTGTTTGCCAAACCTGCTGGTCCCCAGTGTTCAGTAAGTGGCGCAGGCCTCCAAATGTGTACTTGCTAAGTCGTGACAGACTTTCTCATCTAGCAGCAGGCATTTGGTTCATAGTCTGTCGACTCCATGATGGCGCCCAAGTCCAGCTCTTGTAGCCGCCCCAGATAGAGTTTGTCTGAACTGCTGCTATCGAGGAGCAGCACCCATCTCTTTGACCCTTTTTTACGCTTCTTACTCCGCTCTTCTCTCGACTCACTTGCCTCCTACCTCTAGTGTCAGGCTGCTGCCACATTCCCTGGAGTGCTTGTTATGTTTCTGTGCTGCAGAAGCGACCACATCACTAGTTACCTATTCTTGGACGCCTTCTGTTTGTTCTCATTCATGTGTGAGAGGGCAGTTGTGGGACAGTGTGTGTCTGTGTCTTTGGGTTTGTGTGTGTGTGTGTGTGCCATGGGAGGTCAGTCATGTGTGCAGGGAGCCTACATTCCTCCGTGCGGCACTAAATCCTCATGGGATAGACCTCATTAGCGGACTAGCTGTTCCCAGGCTGTCTGGCCGCCATGTTCCAGCATATGTGTGTGTGTGTGTGTGTGAGAGGGTGTCTACATGTGGAGGCTGAATTTGATTGTTATTTAACTGTTTTTCAACCTTTTTCAAGACACAGCACCCTTCATCGAAAAAAAAAACTCGAGGCTCACCACCAAAGGAACCTCGGCCAAAGCGCACTTGTGCTTTAAGTCCTATAGAAAATCTCTATTCATTTGTGAAAAACTGTAGCTACTGGCACTCGGTTGCTATTTTGCCAGGCTATTTGCCAAAACAAATAGCAGAAAATGTATTTGTTTCAAATGCGTCCAGAAAGGTGTGGGCAATACGGCAAAATATATCATTATTTATTTATTCATTTACTTACTTTAAATAACTGTTTCGGTTTTATCACTTTTCTTTCGCATGATTTTATTGTAGTTTTGAGTTTCCGGAAAAATCCTTAGCATTCTTTGCCTGAACTTTCTCACTAAAAACTATTATTCTTTCTTGCTTCACATTGTGAAGCGCATTTATTTTGTTGTGCTTTAAGTTTTCACCAACTTTTAAACCACAAAGCAAACTTTGACTGTCTATGAGTACAAATGCAGTTTGGAAGTGAGACGCCATGTTAGCCATTAGCTCTGCGGTGCAGACA
Source organism: Synchiropus splendidus (assembly GCF_027744825.2). Taxonomy (NCBI): domain Eukaryota; kingdom Metazoa; phylum Chordata; class Actinopteri; order Syngnathiformes; family Callionymidae; genus Synchiropus; species Synchiropus splendidus. The sequence continues at coordinate 14,356,135 of NC_071337.1, forward strand.
GTCTTTGCCGTTGCGGGTCCGACAAGGATCACTCCCTCCATCATTCTGTCGTGAAAGTGTGTGGTCAAGTTAGAGGGTTTAAAAACAGCTGGACGTGTTACCTGCTTCTTCGCCGTGAGTGTGTGGGAAGAGGATCATCAACACACTGTAGCTCTACAGTATCATGTACAGAAACAGCGAATCCATGTGATCTCCTCACCTTGGTTGCATGTCAACACGTTCTAATTGTCATGATTTAATGGCATCATATTGCCCACCTCTATCTCCGGACAGATGAGGTGAAATTGGATCATTTCCCACGGCGCACCTGACACTCTCTCACGACACTAGTGTGCTGTGGCACCCTGTTTGAATAACGCTGATATAACTAACAACACACCAAGCAGCATGACAGCTAGCTTGGTGTCATTTTTCTTGGTTTTGTGGTGTGTGTTTTGCAGATATCATGCTTAAATGAATGAAACAATAGTTGGATGGAGATGCTACACAATACTAGGGTTCCAAAATGGTGAATAGCTGACAGGGTTGGAGGGTTTCTGGGGGTTGCACTTAGCCATTTAATATTCAGAACTGAGTGTGATGATGGCTGAGTAACATCGCACAATGTGCTCATATGTTCTGCTATAGTACGTTTCCTGGCAGCGGAAGAGTGTCTTGAATGTGGTGCTGGACAACGTCTGGTCTGATGAAGGTACATGTATTCAGACACACACACACTGTGACATTGAAATTACACACTATGTTGACACCAGGCTGTCATGTACCAAAGTGTCCCTGAGAGACGCTTTACACATCACTTTGCAACTTCCCAGTCGCAGACATGGCCGTGACCCAAGCCGGGCCTGACAGCCTCTCGTGTCACTTTCGCTCTCTGCTTTCATTTCGCTTCTCGGCCCGAGAGAGAGCGCGGGTGAAGAGTGAGGCGCACAGGCTCGTCTCAAGAGATCACTCTGTTCGGCTTCTCTCGAAAACGTGGAAGGATAACGCCGGCTTTGTTGTGCAAGAGGGCGAGCAAATATTTTCTTCAACCTCTCAGGACCCTCTGTGCTCATCTCACATCCATGTCAACATCACGAGATACAGAACAACGGAATATTGTAGCGCCTGCAGCCTGCAGTTGTGTAGCAACTCTGTTGTGCTTCTGTTGTTCTCTCATGAATGTTTCACTCTCACAACGGAGTCACACCATACAGACGTGCCTTCTTGTGCGTCTACATGAGAAATAACATTGGCAGTTCATATTTATCGACTACATGTTGTGCAAATATCTCTGTGTGTGCGTGTGTGTGAGTGTGTGTTTGACATTAGCTTTCCTAGTGATGTCCAATTTTGGAGAAAACACCTCCTTGTGTGGTCCTTATGCTTTTGCCGGACCCCACGAGGTTAAGCCTCAGTTTGACTTCAAGACTTAATAACTGGGTATTATAGTTACATTTAAGTTTGTTTGAGAGTTGTGGTTACGTTTATTTTAATGTATTTCATTTTAGTTAGTTTGTTTTCAATTTATTTTGGATGCTTATGTTAAGGACGAGAGGCATTATGGCAATGAGAGAACCAAAAATAGTGCGACAAGCCTGTGTGCGTGTGTGCAACAGCCATGTTAGGGAGGTCAATATGCAAGTTTACATACTGCATGTTGCATGTTTTCATGTAGTAGTTGCATGCAATGTGTTAAACAAAGGAATTTAAATGGTTGCTACCTATACATGCAGAACATCCCGTCACAGGAACAGCTTCTTCCCCTCCGCATTCAGATTATTGAATTTGTGATCAGCCTTTGTTATTTTATTTTATGTTATTTCAAGACTGCACCTTATTCCAAAGCATTTTCCTAGTTGGTGGAATCCCCACTGACCATGGCAATAAAGTTGATGCTGATTCGGAAATCTGTCTTTGCATGAATGAAAGCTAAATCCTGCTGTGAACCCCTGAAAACTACTTAGCTCGACAAAATGTCTATGTTTGTTTTCACTGAAAATTGATATGTTATTTAAGACATACTATAGGTCTGTACGCACTCATGATGTGCATGAATTTATAGCACGCCACATTTCTTTTATCACACACACTTAAATGAAGGGAATCGGTTGATAAATATATTTATTGACTTAAACAAAACAAAACATCCAGATATTTGTGCTATTTCCTTCACGACATTCAAGGAAGTAAATGAAGATTTACACTCATTGCCAGCAAACACTGCTGCTATCAAGCTGCTCGCACTGAATGAGTTTATCAATTTTAAGGCCAAAGTGCAGAAATGATATATTGAGCCAAGTTAATAAACTAGTTTGATGTGTTTCTGAAAGATAAGGCTGATGATGATGAAGAACTGTAAACACAGCAGCAAAGTCGGCAGCTGACAGGATGATGAGAGGCAGCAGACAGGTGTGCCGGGAAACATCTCTGCACGGTGAGTCTGAGGCAGGTTTGTGTGATAAGCTGCACACAATGAAAACATTGCTTTTTCCTTATCAAAAAATACAACAAAACCTGCAAATCAGGTCAACAACAACTCACTTCAAAGCTAGAAAGTGCCAGTTGACGCATGTTGCCCTGACCTTGTCTGACAGTTTGGTAAGATGTTGCAGATAGTTGCTACCGTGCGACCTGGAACTGGAAAATGCAGTCTGATGGAAGTGATATTGAATATGCATACATTTCCATATATAAAAAAAGATTTAGCCTCCCTAATGCTGTGCTCCTCTCTACACAACACCCTGGTTCAACCCCCCTCTGAAACAGACAGTGATGTGTGAGAGTCATGTGCAAGTTAATCGCTCACCTGGAGATAAAGTGAAGCAAAGCACATCTCCACTCTGACAAACTCAGATTTACAGTGGACGTCTCTTGATTTACGTTTGTGATTGTGCAGCTGGACTCCTGGGAAAAGTCACCACAGCGACTGTTGTAACTCATAACCGCTGGCAAACACTGTCACCCCAGTGAGTGTGGTGTAAAGAAATGTGAGGGAGAAGACTGCGGGAATGTTGCTGCCAGATATACCTGGAAACTAGATTTTTATTGAAGAAGAAACTAGAAAACCTAATATATGGTAAGTAATAAAGGCTTGTTAGTCTAGTTTTTCCGTGCATAAGCAAACTACTATGAGAGTAAAGCATTGCAAGCAACCTAGACAGCACTAGATCAGCTAGCATTGACCTGTTTCCAACTCTGCCTCAGAGCAAACAAATCTATCACAGACAGTGTAAAAACCTTAAAAAAAAGATGTAGGGGAAAATACAAAACACCTTGCCTTAATATCTGTCACATCAGTTGCTGTATCATGGTATAACAAGTCCCCATTTTAGTCAGAAGAATGTACACAGTCCTTATTCAGAGTTGACTGTAGACTACAGCTGAGACTCATTTGTTTTCCTGTGTCACTCTTTTTTGTCACTTTTTTTCAGTGCTTGAGCAGTATTACTAAGCCACTTAACGTGTAAGAAAAAAGAGCAACACAGTTAGTGCTTGCATGCCCATGAATGCTGCCGCTCAGTCAGAGTTCTGAATAACACAGCTGAGTTCCGCATGTTCCACTTATCGAAATCAGAAGACAAGATAGGGACGAAACACAAAAGCTATTCTTGCGCAACTATAAGCTACTTTATCATAAATCTGTGCTCTGCATGTAGAAAACCCACTGGATGAAGAGGATTTGCAGAATATGTTTCTGATGGTGTATTTCATTGATTCAAAACTTTTACAGTGGTACCTCGGTTCTCGACCACAATCCGTTCCAGCAGCGACTTGTTCGACAATCTGAATCGATTTTTCCCATTACAATGAATGGAAAAAGAAATTATGCGTTCCAAGCCTTAAAAAAGGCTTTTGTAGGAGTGAATGTAGAGTGTGTGCTGCAGGTGCGCTGTTCCTCTATGTGTGTGGCCGCTGCATGTGGGAGGGGTTGCCGAGTGAGTGACGTCTCTCCAGAAGTGAAGAGGTGCCCGGTGCGTGTCCAGCTCTGAATGTGCGCTTCTGTGCAGTTTGGCTGTGACAAAGTCATAAACCAAATAACGCTCTGTCCCAGACTCGCCTCATCCCTGTCCCAGCTCCAGCCCACAACAGGACATCAAACCCTGGAGTGCGCTCCAGCCTTATACACAGCATTAGCATCCAGCGTTATACACAATAACAAAGCGCGTCATGGGTCAGCTGATCGGCCCGTGCACGTTATGTTTTTCCGGCTTTGTTCGGGGGCGTTCGAGTTCTGGATTTTTTATGTATCCATGGGGGCATAACTGGGATCGCCTCGATTCCAAGGACAACTCGACCGCAGTCTTAGCGTGTGAATTAGCAAACATGCACCAACAGCAGAACAGGTGGATTTAGTTTTGTTGTCACCTGAAGACTCTCACATGGATATATAAAAAAAAAAAAAAAAACAAGGCTGTCACCACCAGTGACGACAACAAAAACACATTTTGTCCCCACAGTCATGCGGAAGATGAAAGTTTAATTTATGTATTCTAGTGTGAGCTGTGTTTACAAGTCAAGCGTCCCATGTTTTTAGTTCTGAACGGAGGTAGTTTTCCCAACCTCCCTCTCCTCAAAAAAAAAACAAAAACAGATAGAGATAGACTCTATCTGTTGCATCACATACAAAAAGAATTTTGTCTGATGTGCTGCCGAGATAAACCTCTGAATAGTGGAGCCCATATTTGCGACCCTGCAAGAGCTTTGCCAGTTCGTAGCTGCCAAAGCCGAGGGATCACATGTAGACACAATAACCTGGAGTAAACACGCACTCGAACAGCACAAAAGTCCCCCCCGGGAAAACACAACGCTCGCGCCCTCTTTCATACACCTTTTGAACCTCGTATCGCGGCGAGAAATCTAGGGAATGTGACAGAGTTCTTGGAGCACCAGCAGCCAACAGTGGGTCCACCGCAGGAATTACTGAGTGTGAGACACACATACACACAGACGTACACACGCCATGGCAGCTCTGTCAGTGAGTCAGTGTGTGAGTCACACTCCGGCTATGCTGCCTCTCGATTTTATAACAGCCGCCAGCACGGCACTGCGTTTCATATTCCAAACAACTGTACGTCAGGACTGGGTGGCGGACGGGGATGTATGTTCAATTACATACATGTGCAGAAAGACAGGCATGGAGCAGACAGAGACTGTGCTCCCCGGCTGATATGAGAGAGGGTCTGACACGGAGAGAGATATGAGCGTGTCACCAGGGGAGACTGAGGATGATTCAGAAGGGGAGAGGAGGGAATCCTCACTCTTTGTTGGACATCACAGGCTGCTCTCCAATAGATACTGACTCCATTAGCGCTGACCTTTGAGTCCGTGAGGAGCTTTTGTGGGAAATGGAGCCGGGCTGGTGCGTTCGGACCACAGTCTCCCTCCGCTCACCAGCCCCGTCCTTCTGATGTGTTCATAGAAAACATGCGTCAGAGTTAGTGAAGTGGTGAAAAAGGAATGGCTTTTGCTCTCTGAAGTTTGGGTGAAATCAGTGCGGTTTGATCGCTTGTCACCAGGAACATCTCTTGCATGCGAGGGAGAATTTCTAAACCACAACGAGCCAAACCTGGCCAGCGATTGAACGTGTTGGGTTCCCTGCCGACGTTTCTGTTCAGTATCTCTCACGATCACACACCTACACACTCGCACCTCTCGACGGTGTGGCTGTCATCAACATCAACATGTGGCTGTGTCTCACCACAACATGACCTACGCGTCCGAGAGCAACACAGCGAATGCTGAGTTAAGCTAACCAGAGTTTCACATCTGTCCAGGCCGTGTCTCAGTTCACTAGACAATCTTCGGCATCGCGAGGACACCAGCGATCAGACATTACAATTCTTTTCAAATAGTGAATCAAAGCATTCACTCCTCTGCGTGCCCTTAAATCTGATCCGGATGTTTTTGAATATCACCGGTCAAAGGTCAAAATGTTATCTTTCAAATGCAGTCTGACAGTTTCTCTTGCAAGGTAGTTGATAACGCAAGCACACATGCACACACAGAAGCAGATTTATAAACATTTTTTTTCACTATTGGAAATATCTTATTAACACTTATTGGATCTTTTCCATCGACGTTCCTTTTTTCCATTTTTAATTTCCATTCTCTGAATAAAACCTTATTTTTTTATCTTATCTGACTATATATATATATATATATATATATATATATATATATATATATATATATATATAGTTTAGAATGCACATTGTTATGTTTGTATTCCTACTAATGTGTTGTTCATTTTGCTTTGTAATATTGTAAGAGTATAAGTCCTAAACATGTTGTCTTTTATCTTGTAGCATTAATGTGAACTGCATGTTGTTTTTGTGGTCTACATCTATAAGCATGACGCCAAGCATAATTTATTTACAATTTAAATGGGCTTCAACTCTAGAATGTGCCTCATATTCTTTCCACAATTGGCTTTTAATGGCATCAAGGCCTGTCAAACGCAAATACTTCAGTTATCATATAAAATCTTAACTCTCTTCTTCCTTTATCGCTGACTTCCCACAAGACTCATTTTGTCTCGATGATATTGAAAAGCTTGGACAGAAGGTATTTACAAATTTAGTACATTATTAGATCAGATCCATCAAACGATGCACTTTATTTTACTCACAAAATGTCTAAATTTGTGTTGTTTTGAAACATATATTTTAACTGTATTTCACGAGTCATCTTTTCCTCTTTTAGTCTGTGTTAAGATTTGATGTCCATATTTGATTGTCGTTGTGACTGGATATATGTGGCAGTTCCTCATGTGGCACTAAGAGTTTTGTGCATTTGCATGAAAGTCTCATGCTGATGTGTTTGCTGAGGGTGTTGCATCTAATAGAAGGGACCTGATGCTAAAGGGCAGTGAGTCAGAGCCAATGACAAGGACCTGAGGTTATTACTGACCTCCATTTATAGTTCTCTTGTCTTTTCTCTTGACTTTCAATGGGAAACGACATGTTTTAAAGTCTTTGTTTTTCCACAGTGACTCAGAGCCCACTGTTGCTCTCATGCACCTTTATAACACAAAGCCTGACCTTTCTTTAGAAAGCCTTGTGTGTTTTCTCACCGCGGCCACATTGAACTCAGGGTGTGGAGCTTTAGGTTGATCTGGATTGGTGAGGACTCCGTGACTCAACGCAGTTCATAGGAGATGAGTCACTGAAACGCAGGACAATCAACCCCACAACAATCCTGTAGCGTGAGTGCACGCTAGCTTGCTTGTTTGCTAAACCTTTACCTGCATTCAGGCTCGGTGGTGCAGCGGAAACAGCGCATCACGCCGCTGTTACTGAGGTCATTGTCTTGTGAATAATGAAAGGTCTTAGTCATGATAGTAAAGTTAGAGTCAAAGACAGCAACAAGGCGTTGATCTGCATGTTACGTACACCAAATTCAATTAAGATACTTGAAGAAACTTTATGAGGAACTTCAGAACAAGATGCAACGACTGTTTATACGTATATTATAAAGGTCTCACACAAGCGCATGTGGAATGTGGAGGGCACAACAATGGGGCCTGGTGCAATAGTCTGTAGTCCTGACTAAATATTGTATTTTACCACTCGAGTCAAGCCGGCTGCTGGCTCAAAACATTTGGGTCACAAATGCATGTTTTGATTCTGACACTATGAACGTATTGCAGAACAATAAAGATGGCAGACCTTAATAGACTAGTATCTTTAAATCAAATGCAAACAAAAGGGATGCCAATGCAGTGACTTCAACATCTTTTTAGTTCTTGTCACACTGGTGCAGCAAGATTTGGAAAAATATTTCGTGACGTTCTGAAGCTGCATTTGTCATCAGGAACGCGCATTTAATCTGTATGATTTTTGTCAAAGGTCACATGTAATTTCAGGGCCACACCGAGGAGTTTAACTTGCTCTAGCCACACATTATTTTTAGACTCACAGCTTGCTCGGAGTCTTGTTCAGACTCATGAGAGACCCTCTCCTTTTCAGCTTCTGATGCAGGTTAATCATCATATATAGTTCAGCGAAAGGTATATTTATTGGGTGACTCACTCCAGGCTGACAGACAAACCGTCGCTTCCACTGCTGCTGCCGTCAAACAAACACGCCATTACGAAGTTTGACTCTTCATCTAAATGTAAACTGGATCCAGATAAGCGCGCATCGCTCTAAATGTTCTGGTCGTTATTCAAAGCGCCAGCCAATCGCTGGAAATGATGAGTCACAGGCAAACTGTACTGTCACGTAACTGCAGTCGCCGAGTCTGATTCATACGAACAATTTTAACTAAATGACGATCGCTGCTGTAATAGAGAGGACACTTTGTACTTTGTGGGCTCATAAATGCGTGAAAAATTGACACGTTCCATCGTTTTTATTAATAAACACAAAGAGCACTGTAGAGGCTGAGTAAAAAAAGTAACAAAACAAACAACAAACACAAAAACAATACTTTCCTGGTTTTGGCAATGTAGTTCCCTGTTTGCTTCTGCACACCTTCATACACTTCATTTTCTTATTGACTTTCTCTCAAACATGTCATTTTATGCATTTGAGTATGATGCCTGATCATAGATTAATGTTTTAGGTTTCTTGATAATTTTTATACAATAATATTGAATACATCTCAATAAACTATAGTTTTATTTTTAAGTGATAAGTAGCTTTTGCATATTTGCTCAAATGCTGACAACAAATGGATTATTTATTTTCAGTAAATTTTATTTCAATCTTTTTTACCTTTCTTATTTAGTATCTTTTAGATTAAAAAAAATTAAAATATACATGTTGCGATGTATTTAGATCGTGAGATCAACTTCCCCACAACTGAATCCACTGGCAAATTAGAAACCTTATTTGCCTGAGTTACAAAACCTGTCAAAACATAATAAAGAAATAATAATATTAAAATTTCACTTTGGGTGAGCTGATATACACTTGATATTCCAGAGAAATCTTTTAGTATTTTTTTTTTTGCAAAACCAATAATGCACTTAAAAAAAAAAAAATCAACTTATCCTACAAAAAAAAAAAACAACCTAATCCTCCTCCTCTTCCTCCTCCTCCTCCTCTTCATCATCCGAATCATCATCGTCGTCGTCATCATCGTAGAACTCGGCTTCGTTCCTCCTGGTGAGCCGTGCAGATGCTTGTTGCTGTGCAGGAAGTAAACAAACGATTTAAAAACAAGCAGGTGGTTGCTTGGGAATGCGTTAACCATTTATCTGCCCGAAGAAGAGAAACTAGTTCAGCGCTGAAGGGGAACTGAGGACACAGAGATAAAAAAAAAAATAGCATGCGCAGTATGTGAGCTGACGGTTCGTGACTCATGTGTTGACGATAAAGTACTCAGAAGTGCTCCAGGACATCTCTGGACAAGTTTAAAAAAAAAAAAAAATCAGTCACATTTTGGAATCAGGGTGGTTCATAAGTGTTTCAAAGACAAAAAAAGTGTTGCAGACTTCCAGGTTTGTTTCAAAGTGAGGGCTTCACGGTGTGGGAACCTGTTTGTTTGGGACTACTTTAGTCAACACTTTTCACCGGTGATCCTCAGCTGAAGGCAGAGTCAGTGACAGAGTTCATGCTAGGACAGTTTCAGAAAGTTAACATGGAGTGTGAAAGTGAACGTCATGCTGACATGAGGAAGTGAAACAACAAATCAGGGACTTTTATTTTGCATCATTTCAGGTATTAAGATGTAAGCGTGTCCCGAAGAGAAACGTGATCACAGAAAGATTTCCATGGAAAGTTTGAGTTAGTGACAGAGCACAAGGGGGAATTCTGGAACTAGCTTACTTGTGTGGTCCCTGACGTACTGAGGAAAGACCCGGTCCGATCGAGGGAGCTTTTGGAATTGGCTCGCACTATGTCTAAGCGGGACTGATAATCAGGGGGGTGCAGCAAACTCCTGAATACCTGTCAACGACAGTAGGGGCAGATGAGATGAGACGTCCTTTATGGCTTTACAAACCGTTTTAAAAGCTGTGGTTGGTTGATTTTAGTGTTGTAGACCACAGCAACTGAGACTAAGACATTATCGAGATTGGAGAGTTTCAAGACTGAGACAGAGATATTTGGAGGTCGAGCCCCAGACAAGACCAAGTCAGTTTATATAAAGAGACTTAAACTGATGCACACGTGTGTTAACCAGTCAGGAGTCAGCTGACAGAGCTGAATGGTCAAAGAATAATAATCTATGGCCACATTGTATTTTTTTGTTACTTGTGTAACCTTAGCATAGAATAAGAATTCTTTACATTGACATTTTTATAGATTCTTACACGTGCACTCTGAGCTCTCAGGGGTCGGTCAGGGTCATTCTGAGGGACAAGTCATGATTCCCAGAGTGGTTTCAGTGTGTGTATAATTAAATTCCGAGGAAGTCCAGGATCCGGATCATCTTCATGCTTGCCATTGTGTTTTCAGAGATGACTCAATCAGCCATCACGGTTGAGTCAGTGACAAACAGCTCTGGGTGAGGAGTTTCTCTCCAGCATGAATGGCAGATGGATGATTCAGTCCAAAACTCAAAGATGAGATGGCAGAGGGTGGAGGGAGTGACAACAAAGGGACTCGCAAGAGGAAGCGAACTTGTCAAACACTGTTGATCCTTTGTTTTTTCATTCTTTAGATTGTTCTACAATCATTGTACGGAAGAGAGAGCAGCTGGCCTGAATTGAACTTGTGCAGTTAAAACAGAGAATTATCCGTAACCACTACATCAGTTAAGGGCGTGGAGGTCAATAGTGAGTATGAGCAACATGTTTATGGTGTGTGTGTGTGTGTGTGTGTGTGTGTGTGTGTGTGTGTGTGTGTGTGTGTGTGTGTGTGTGTGTGTGTGTGTGTGTGTGTGTGTGTGTGTGTGTGTGTGCGCTCACCTCCAGGTCCTCCTGCTCGTCGACGTTTTGGACGCCCTGGTAAGCCAAAGTGTAGACCTCCAAGGCCTTCGCATGGAATGACATTTCCACCTTCATGAATTCACTGAAGATCCTCTGTGGAAGTGAAACAAGCTAAATATTGAAGAATAAATCCCACAAAACAAGTCACCCTAAGAAAGGTGAATTCATGTTTCCCCTTTCGACAGAAGATCAATGAAGTTCTGAAGACCTTAATATCCCGGATCTTTTGCTTCTGAAACTCATCAAACGTCTCCTCCAGTTGTCTGGTGGTTCGAGCAGCGTCCATGGTGGCTCTCTGAAGCTCACTTTCAGCCTGGATGACAGAAATTTAAGTATGCCACAGTGTAGTGACTATTATGATCTGCTCAGTAGTGACATTATTGGTTTGCACTGCAGTCACAAACTCATAGGCACAAAAACTGTTGTGATACTAAGAAGACAAACTTGCTTAAGCTACACTCATACATCACCAGAGAAGAAATGACAGGGGAAACCCACCTGAGACTGAAAATGCGGTTAAGGAGGAAACATTTTTGTGCTCACCCTAGAATTATTGTTAAGTTAACACTTTCCATGAAATAGAATTTCGTAAATACATTCACGTATAGCTCAACAGCACTCATTGGCACACCATGATAATTTAGCATGAGGCAGGGGTACTGACCCAAACTGAAAGGGAAACGATGGCAGTTCCTGAATTCTATTTGAGACAGAAAAGTACAACAATCAACAACTGTAGAAAGGATACAATTATTTGTCTGTCTGAGGGGTTTCTCTGTCGGGTTTTTTCCAGCTCGGCCATCTGTTTAGCTTCCCTCTCTCTGGCATTTTGAGTTGCTTTCAAATCCTCCTGCATATAGAAGGACACATAAGAGTTTTGGAGCCAGTGATATCAGTGATATCAGTGTACAAGCAATGACAGACAGTTTTTTTCTAGGGCTGCCAATACACTAGTGAGTTAACTTGGTATCTGCTCTGAACGTAGCAGGAAGATTTAGTCAGCACAAGAATAAAGCTTACATTGTTACGCTTTTAGCACGTTTTGAGTATTCAGTGCCTCTGAATGTTGAAGAATGTTCTTGACAGTATCAGTTGACAGTATCAGTTATGTTGAGTTGTTTGAGTTACATTTAGAACAGATACAATATGTGTGATTAAGTGATCATTAATCGAGAGTTAACTCAATTAATGGAGATTAAGATTTTAATTGCTGAAAGCCATACTTTTCTTCCACTTTCTAGCGTTGCACATATTTATTTACACTATTTTAATGATAAAGTGTCATGTTGTAGTTCGCTTTTTGACGTCTTTAATTTCTTTATATTCAAATTCCAAAGGTTACATTAATTTAGTGTCTGCACTCATTACATCACTGTGAAAACAACAACCAGCTTGAACCAGGGTTCAGTGGAGTTTAGATAGAGATTGATAGATACTTTACTGATCTCACAAGGAGGAATTCACTTATGTTCTTCTTGTGCTTGTCTGGTTTACTCTGGTTTTCACCCACGGTAAAGAAAAAAAACCCAAACCCTATCCATTACATTTTTAACAAGACAAATCTAAGGCATCGTTATTAGATTAGAATATTGGGTTAATATGCAACTAATCTGAAGTAAGAACACTTTTTCCTTCGTCAAGTTCACAAGGAAGCACATTATCTTGAAAGCATTATGATGGAATAATTAAGACGTGTAAAAGCCGCTGCAGCAGTGAGTCAACCTGCAGGTTCCAGGCGCGCAAGACTGTTTTTCTTTATCAGTACTGCCATCTTGTGGCACTAGCCTATCCTAACGACAACGTTCTCCCAAGCAAATGGCCCTTTTTCGATTGTTCTGGTCATAAAATCACCATCTAAATCAGCTCATCACGCTTGTTAAATAGGCGAGCAATCATGAAAATGTAATTTAAGAATAAATATATTGTAACTAAAAGCTAAGTGACTGAGTAAGTAAATAAAAAGAATATATATTGTAACATCCCTGAGTTTAGTTGTGTTCGTTCTGGTTGGAGTTCTGGGACGGAGCATGCGCAGATGGAAGAGTTAAGTTTTGTTTTTGCCGCGTGTTGTGACACGATAAACTGAACTATATAAGTAAATAAATATCTTCTCCCATTTATCTTTTTCCATTAGTAACCATCCAGTTGCCTTCAGTCCGACACTTTCATCCTCATGACTCATCTTATCGTTCTCTCCCATTTACCTTGATTCATGATATTAAATTAACTAGAGGATTTATATAATTGTGATTGATCACATTTTATTGCCTGACACCAGAATGATTGAAATGACATAGAATCTGCACACATCACCTAGAGTTTTTGAAACTTGCGATGTCTGTGGGATGTCATTTAGTCAGCTTCATCGTGGATGTTTTGGTTACGACATCCCATTGTATAATGTGGTGCGTGTGGAATTGGTGCTCAGAAATAGTAACTTTGTGCGCGATTAATCTGTCAAATGAACTTTTTTTTTTAAATTCTTAATTCATCTAGACTACTTTTACAGTGCTGATGTGTGGGTGTGTATAATAATATGAATCGAACAGAGCGTGTTGGATGACAATAAACATCCCACCCACCCTTTTATGTTTCACAACAGCTCCATAGCTTTTTAGCGGCTCGACGACTTTGGCATCCAATCTTTCCACCTGCAATGGAATCAGCGACACATTTCATCTACCGTAGGTGAAAATCTGTTTCCAACTAAATTGGGAGGGTTTCGCTGGTCCCACCTCAGCCTGGCGGTAGTCCTGAATCTTCGCCAGATTATCGGCGAAGTGCTTCATTCCCACTTTGAGGTTGGGTGTTTCTGTGTCAGCGTAGAGGCTGATTTCCCGAACCAAGAGGTCCGCTTTGTCTCGCAGCCGGGCCGTTTTCCGCACATAACCAGCAAACATTTGGCACATCTTTCCAAAATGTCGTTCCACGTTGGTAATGTTTTCCTGGATTCTTTTGGTCTGGTTGTCCCTGATGTCAAACACACACACACACGGTCGAATTCAAGCGGCACGGAAAACATTGTTTGTAACGCGACTGTATGTTATGCGTTGCAGCAAAAGGGGTGCACTTTTGTTAAAGAAATGACTGCACTGTGTTTAACGAACACTTCACAGAAAGGCGGCGTTAAAGTCCATTGCACTCGAATTTCAACGTGAACGAAGTTTTGTTTTGATTTAAAGTTTGTTTTCGCCTGTGCTAAAAGGTAGCGAACAAAGCCGAAACATTTGACTGTTGTGACCTTACCTCGCTCTTGCATCTGGAGTTAAACTCATTTTGACATCGGTGAAAGACTATTCCACCTCTGTAATTATAAGTATGGATGTATTTATCAGTTGACCACCCCGCTAGCTTGTGCCATCGAGCTTCTTCAGGCTAGCACGCCTCTCGACCGTTTCCATGGAGCTCGTTCCTTCTTCTACCTGTCTAATCTGGCATAGTAGACGAGGCAAGGGCGCGTGACTGCCACCCAGAGGTGACAAAACGCAAGTGACGGATTAGTTGAACTGGTTAAGAAATATAGAATAATTGTATACACTTTCTTCCACTAGCTCCCCAAATGGGATAAAAAAAATCTGAATGGAGTTGGTGATCTGTGAATGTTTCTGATAACGTGCTTTAGCGATTCCTTATTATTATCGTTGTTGTTGTTGTTATTGTTTCCACTTCTACTCACTATCTTTTATATTAATACTTTCATGTACTTGGGCCTGACTGTGACTACTACATCTTGTATTTGAATAATTACAAACATTTTTGCACCACACTGTGATCATTCCAAATTCTTCCTTCCTTTCTTTCACTCTGGTTGTGGCACTATTCTGTGGCGTCCCCAAAATAGCTCAAGGTTTGTTGCCAACATAAATAAAAGTTAAAAATAGCCCAATGTTTTCTTCTTCTTCTATTGTTCTGAACCTGTGCCAGAGACTATCCTCATGATCAGTGAAAGGAATGTGGGCCTCATCGTAATTCCCTTCTCTGTGTTTGGGAATCCATGAATGTCACCAGCTGCCGCGTCTGCGCCGGTGTGGAAAATGTCCAAAACCCTTAATTATCTTGCTTAATCATCCATGGGATTGAAGCCGGGGAGATCCCAGCGTAACAGATTGCTGATGTAAAACACGACCATTGCAGTGAGTGCCATGCCTGAAGTCCCACGAGGTTCTGCTTTATACACTCCTCCAGATTCAGAGGATTATTTGTTCTTTGTGAGAGGTATCTGATACATGTTGGCTTGGACTTGGATGATCATTAAATTGTGAGCTGTTTTAAAAGTTACGTTACGGCAAGCATATTCATGACTATAACTGGACTAGTGCAGAATGACTGGAAAAAGTCATGATCAGTCAATGAAAGAATCCATCTATCCATACTTAAAAAAAAAAAAATAAAAATGAAAAAAAAAATCTGGAAAAACTGTATGGTCTACATCTGTTTGGTACAATTCATTATGAGAAATATCTTCTTGACTTTCTTTTCAATTTCGTTTTAAAAACATTAAAGTTACCACTTACCTGCAATTCTTACTTTCCACCGAATGATGGCAA
This sequence comes from Synchiropus splendidus, assembly GCF_027744825.2. Lineage (NCBI taxonomy): Eukaryota > Metazoa > Chordata > Actinopteri > Syngnathiformes > Callionymidae > Synchiropus > Synchiropus splendidus. The sequence continues at coordinate 14,371,537 of NC_071337.1, forward strand.
TATACATCTATATTACTCACAACACTGAAAAAGAGTGCAGGCGATTCTAGCAGCAACTCTGTACTGTCAACTCCCCAGATTCTTCACCCCTCCTCATCTTCCGTTTTCTTCTCTCCGGTAGAGAATCTAGAGGTGGCGGAATCATTTTCCACAGTTGCCAGTGAATGTCCAGTGTATTCCAGTCTGGCGGCATCTTTTCACTTGTGCATCTGAGTGTCAACTCCATAACAGATGTTGTTTCCAGGCCACCGATGAGCAGACCATGGTGGCACCTCCTTGGTATTAACCACAGCCCTTTAAGCCTCCTCTCTCACCTCGACCACAGTAAACTGCTGCACACTCTCATCAGCTCCGTGTCTTGGCCCCACTCTTACACCCTGGTGAGGGGATGAACGGTGACAGATCTCAGTCATGGCAGGACTCAACCAAGAATTTCCCTGCTACATTCCTTATTCCGCTAGTGGAGTTTTTATTCCTGTTTTTTTTTTTTTTTTTTTACTAAAAATGCAACTTGCCTTCTCCCACTGTAGGGAGAGATTCTCTTGTTGCACCATTTCTAGCAAAAATGAGTGAGGTCAGGAAGAATTTTCCTCATGTGAAACTTTGTGAAAAAGCAAGTCCACCACTTCACAGTCCAGCATTGCAACAGTTGAATATCTGACCTCCTCTATGAGTCCCTTTGCATTAGGGAATCACCTATGTTTTCTTCAGTGGGTTTGGTCTCATGTCATGGAGCCATAGAGAAAGAGGGGGGCTCAGTACAGATGGATAGAATAAAGGCTTCAGATAGAAGTCTGAAAGCTTGACGTGCAGCATGAAAAACTCCCTAATTTCTTCTGACAGAGTCCAAATAGACAGCTTCACTCAGTCGCAGGAACAAACTGCAGGATACTGGACATTGACAAAATTCAGCACTAAAGACCTGCTAGTGAGAAGAAGCAATGATGTTCTCATTCCATATTGTAAAGGTATATATATATATATATATATATATATATATATATATATATATATATATATATATATATATATATATATATATATATATATATATATATATATATATATATAAACATTTGAGTCATATTAAAAAAACATTAAAATATGATGGAAGAATTGTTTGTCTGTTAGCATGACATCAATGTTATACTGGATATTAGATTCCAGTGGCAGCGCAACTCAAATGAACGACAAACACATTATAACAGCATATTATTAGTGAGAATCCACAGTTGGAAAAGTGGAACAATGTATTTCAGAAAACTACGAGGTGCAGCAGCCTCACGAGAAGAGAGTGCAGAGGTTAATTGTTCGCACAGTAGAGTAGTAGAGTGTGTGTCTAGTGATGGACCGACATCCTCTCCAGAGTGTGCCACTCACACCCCAAAATAGACTTACATGGAACAGAAGTTGTACATTATAAGGTGATTAAATACTCCATAGTATTGTTGACGTCAAAGCCATTAAGTGTGATTGGTTATCCAAGACAGGACAAGGACAATCCTCTGGCTGAAATGACATTTTCTTCCCCAGACCTAAGCTCTTCTTGAACCTCATTCAGATCTGCGTGGAAATAACACTGTATTCTGTCCATCTTCTGATCTTTTTTAAGAAACTGAAATTCCTGACCCTCCTCGATGTTGCGTAGTCAAATATTACTGGCCTCTGTGTCGTTGACTCTCAACCTTGAACAAAAGTCCTCCCGCTGCAGTTAAGTGGGTGCTTGAAGGGCAACAGCTCCATGGTCCAGTGCTCTTATTGACCCGATGAAAAACCTCTCAGGGGCTCGGCGCTCAGGTTCGGCTCTTTGTTGTCTGCGGTCATTAGTGTCTATCACACTGTCTTACTCCCTCCAACGCTTCCCTCTCGTACTGCGCCTCCCCTTCACCCCCAAAACTCTCACCACTGCTCTTTTCCCCCCGAGGAGCTGAAGAAGACGAAAATGTCACCCGATCAAATTAGTGTGAGCCTCCAACTCTGCCTGTCTGCTTCTGTCTGTCTCCTGCACTGAGCGAGATCATCACTCATGAAAGTTTCCCAAGTTTATTCATGTCCAAACTTTATTTTTTTGCCAGGTATGACACACAATCCATACAGTCAGTGTTTATTCCAGGGAGTGGAAAAATCTTTCTCGGGCAAAACTCCAATTCTTAAAAAAGAAGAAAAAAAATAAGTTAACACTGAAATGCTATAATTGTTCTTTGAATTCTTTTGCAGTATGTTCAATTGAAACATGTAAATAAAATAAAACTGCCACAAATAAAACGGGAAAAAAAATCACACAAAAATATCATTATTATAATTGTAAATAAATAAGAGTTTTAAAAAACTACATGAACATTATAATTTCAACTAACACACTTGATTCATATTGCAAAAAATCTTAAAAAGCTGGTTAAAAATATAAAGGTTATTTGATTTATTTATGAGAAGCAGTTCAGCCAACTTGCTGAACAACTTTCAAACTCTTTCATTCTATGCCATCAACATTTTTTTCTATAAGAAGGTTAAGTGAAGTGTCTTTTTTTCTGTCTATCCTAAGAATTCTCATTTTAAGAAGTGCTAACTTTGTGATTGCTTTTTTCGGTGTGCATATATACTGTATATGCGCATGTGCATGCTATATAGTTATTATGCAACAACAGGAACAACTCTCTAGTGATGTTCAATTTTTCTTGATCCTCGCTGACGCCACATTTGTGTGGAACCGTGAATTATGCAGTTGAAACCACAGTTTTCCGTGTATGTATATGCATGTATCGATAAAACATAAGCAAATCATATTTCCATTTTTCTAAGCGCAAGGACACTTTCGGTCCTTCCCACCGAGCCTTTGTTTCACAATGAGCTCCATTCGCGGCGCCTCGGCCGCCGCCTTACTTATTTATATCCTGTTTCATATTCATAGCCTTCGTTGGTTGATTCACTCTGGCATTATTTACCTTAATGCATTTCAGTGATGTTACGGGAAACGCTGCCAGATGTCTGTCTTTGCAAACAGATGACTTTAATGCACGTTAACCTTGGTGGCAGTTAAAAGCTTCAACATTGTTTCTTTTAAACCGCACGCTTCCATCGAAGTCCATCGGGAGGAAACCGGTGCACTTCCAGAGCTCTTCGCCTACCGAGCACAATGGACCGCTAATTGAAAATGACCTCAGACTATTGAAAAGGAAGAAATTGAGGATGAATGGCTGCTGATGGCACATTAGTTTCAGTTAAGTCCGTGTTTTGCTCAGCACTGAACATTAAGGGGAATGAATCTAGGAAATAGATCTGCAGAACGCGAGTAAGTAACACACCGAAATGTTATTTTATGGTGCTTCATCATCGTCAAATGGAGCCAGCCACTGTCTCCCTGCCATCAATATGCAAATGAGGAGAAACGGCCCCCAAGTGCCGGAGCGCTTCCCTCAAGTGCATTCATTAGCCACAGTTAGCATAATTGATTCCCTGCGCGCTCATAAAACTGGCCACTCCCTAAGCTTTTCCCTTTGAGGATCCTCTCGGGACTTTGCCGACTAACTTCAATCATAAATCATTAAAGACGACCACTGGCCAATGGACTGTGTCAGGACCCCTGAGATGTGGAGGCAACAGTAATTCTGTCACGGACAGCTAAATCATCCATGTGACACAGGAATGGGCCTCGGGGGGGACAGCGGTGGCATCCTCCTGCTAACAAGTCAAGAAAGCTCAGTCGGCAGTATAAAAGTTTTGATGCTCCTGTCGGAGTTTTTCACATTCAAAGGCAGCGGAGCCACAAAGCTTGGGTACACACCCATCACTGTGGTCATGTTCAGTGGCAGTGGGAGGATGCCCAGGGGAAACACGCGCCAGCAAAGCTGCCAGCTTAAGGGACAGGTGTCGTGCAAGCTGCCTTCAACGCCACAGCACAAGGTCTGGTAAGCGACCGCATTGTATACTGAGACTGTTGCGAAAGGTGGGATGAAGACAAAGAGCTGTAGTGTGATGGGAAAACTTAATATTTATTCAAGTAACAAGGACAAAAAGAGATGATTGAATGGATGTATGGATGTCAACAAGTTTGACCGTGACATTAAAAAAACAAAGATTGTAAATTATTTTATTTTCAATTTCAAATACTCCAAAAAGGGAAAATGAGAAAAAAAAGAACTTAAACGCAGTTATAATAACTTGGTTATGATGACGTTTTCATCCTCAAATTTGAGACTTGGATTGTGGGGTCCGGCTGCCACAAAGGCATAAGGGTCTCACATGGAGGTCCTCACAGTATTGGATAAACCAAGTACACACTCACACGTAATAATGGAGTTCCTATAAGACACACAGAAGATTGAGTATTTCATAAACATAGTGAAATCTTGGTTAGAATCTTAGTTTGTAATGCCACAACCTCACACCATCAGACCATTTGGGAGCCAAACCAACTCCAATAACAGAAAAGTAGCTTGAAGTTATGTTGAGAAATCAAACGACACACTCGGGTAACAACATTAGAATTTTAGAATATAAAACTCACCAAAGAAACACAAAGATCTCACTGACAAGTATGATCAAGTAGAGAGAGAGAGTTGGGCGCATTGCCCTGGTCTGATTCCGATGTAACCACTGGTGACAGACTAGTGAAGTTGTGAACTGAGGCAGAAAAATAAAGAAACTTTTCACTCAGCTTTCATATTTAAGTGAGCAGCATGCATGAGTGAGTCAAGGAACTGAAAATAAAGGTTTCTAATTTAGTACTGAAGGTCTTCTGGCTATGAAGTCACACCAGCTATAGCGGAGGAATACCAGTTTAGGTGTCGAGAATGTCAGACCAGCTAACTTCAGCGTAGGCAGCAGCAGCAGCACAAACCCCTGCGGCCGAGCTCATTAGACGTGTCAAGAGCCGCATTAAACAATTATACTGGAATAGATGTGTACATTTCACTGTGCTATGTATTTGTACATTATCTTACTTAAAAGTCTATCATTAATATAATCACATGCTTTTTCAGTAAAGAATTTCAGTTTCAGTAGACATTCATATCATTTTTATTTAAATAACATGTGCCTTGTGTAGTAGAACAAAGTAAAAAAAGCCTTTGTTTTCGACATTAATCTGATGAACAATGTGCATGTGCAGTCACTCACCGTCTCAGCACTGCATCTGAAGTTAAGGATTTCCAGATCTCGCTTCTGTCTCAGCATCACATTGTGCAGGAAAGGTTCCCGGCGGGTCGGTGAAAAAAGCGAAATGAGTCTGAGGACGAGACAAAGAAAGTGATCAGTGGAAGATAGTGGCATGTTGATGATGTATCACCACCTTGTAGAATGAAAGATATTCATAAAGAATATTCATTACCTCCACCAGCCATCCCCCAGATGGCCAGAAAATTGACTTTGTGTTGAGATGTGGATTCAGGCATGCATATTAATGGAAGACAGATGTAAACGCATATTCATATTCTCTGGCTCCTTTTTTTGTGACAGGCAAAATGATAATGCATCCACTTAGCGGGGGGAATTGGGGGCTGCATCCATGAAACAATTCACCTCTAATGTGCGGCTGGATGATTTGCTTCATGTCTGTTGGCTCTGATTGTCTCGCTCTCTGTCACATACACACATGCACACACACACACACACAAGTAGAATGCAGAGCAGTGTGAGATTCCAACATGTTAAGTTTATTGTCTATGACTTTATTCTGATCAACGATATTGACATTCTTATACACAAATAATTGAAATGTTGCAAAATGTTGTGTACATTTGGACAGACCAGCTGCTCTGCAGTCTTGCCTTCACGCCTGAAAAGGGTGGCCATTGCTACAGCACTTTTAGGGAAGAATGAAAAACTGCAATGTGAGGGACCTGTGTATCACCCAATACAATATCATTTTGTTCATGACAACATGATGCAGGGATTGATGCTGAGTTTCACAAAGCAGAACACTTATTGTTTGTGAGTTTAAACAAAAATAAATACATATAAATGCATGTAAAAAAATACTCAATGTAATTCTTAACCAGTGTAGATAGCATCTTTTATCAGCCAATAGCTGATTTTTCGGTTTTTAGTGAGAAACTAATGTCTTTTTGAGCAGTGATTCTTAACCATAGAGCCGGGCCCCATGGTTGGGCCGCAAGCGCCTCCTATGGGGCAGCTGAAAGTTTTTTTGTTTTACACCTTTGGGCTTTAATACATTAGCCACATATGGTGGCAGTAGTGTGTTGATGAATTTACTTGACAGCTGCCAATCTGTGCTAGGACTATGGAGAAGTTCTTGAAAAGAAAAAAATGACAAAGAATGGCTCCCCCTTCAACTGTAAAAACTGTTCAGCTGTTGGATCAGTTTTTTAAATTAATTAAAACATTTTATGGCAATACTTTCATTTACTTATATCTTCTATAGAGTTTAAATAAAATATATTCTTTTTGTTTTATGATATTTAGACATGGTTTTATTATATTTATTTTATCCAGAATTTTATTCATTTTTTATTCACTTTTATTTTATTTAATTTTATTCAATTTTCTCAACAGTTTGCATTAAATTGTATTTTTTTTTCTTCAGTAAATTTGATATGACTTGCACGTGGTTCTGCTGCTCGTTGAACCTTTGATGACAAATATCTTTGCAATGATCACATGGTTTCATGTCATTTCATAAGGTTTTGTTAGTTTACATTACAATTTTGATTAAATATGGTTATTAATCACTAATAAAATCAAGAGTAATTAATAACTTTTATTACATGAATGGGCGCCGGGCCCATTTGTTCCGGGAAAGGTGGGCCCCTAGATCAGAAAGGTTAAGAATCCCTGCTTTAGACCACAGGTGGGAAGTTACATTTCCAATGGTGCCACATGATATACTGTGGCTGTTGCGTGGGACTGTCAAGCCAAAAACCAGAAGGAACAATAAAAGCCCCGGCAGGATGGGAATACCTGTGCAGTGCAGTGATGAGTTGGGGGAAGAAGGAGTTCCGGAGTCAGGTTGTTCTGGTCCTGATGGCCCAGAAGGTTTTGTCAACCTCTCCTGAGGCAGTGGGACGTTTAAATGTCCGACAGGGAGAGGAGGGGGCAGCAGATGATCTGCTGTGCCGCCTTGACCACTCTGTCTGGGCACTTAGCTTCTGCCTCTGTGTGTGAGGATGGTCTCAATGGTGGATCAATCTTTTAATTGATAATATTTTGGTAAAACTATTTATTTCAAGGGAAAGAAAAATGTTCACAATTCAATTGGAGTAAAAATCAATTCAAGTTTTAGCACTTAAATCAGAAAAACAAATCCTTAATTCACAATGGTAATGATTCAGTCACGAATTGAACATTGCCTTCAAGCCATGCTTGAAATATTTCATCATCAGTTCTGTGGTTCTAACTTCACTTCATGAAGGCCACATAATCACAGGCAAAGGGCCACATCTGGTCCCTGAGCCGCATGTTGTCAAGCTCTGCTTTAGACAACACTGATGGAGTGAGGTCAATCTTTTTAGCATTTTAATGTAGTGTGTTTCAACCAGTGTTCTTAGAATGTGTTGCCGATCTGCTATACAGTGAAGGGATTGTATAGATTGTTTCACTCACATTCGATGAATTACAGATGTGTGATGCTCAGACTTTCAAACACAGAGGGAATGTGCACTCACAGATACATTTTACACTCAGAAATAGTTTCAATTGCTCTCTAAAATACATATAGGATTGTGATAAAATAAAAAAAATTCTGATATGATATTTTTCCAGCTGTATCTGGGTGCATTAAAAAAGTTAAAAGGAAGAAATTGAGGAATTTTGTTTTCTACCAATAGCATAACAAACGTAGACAAGTGCCAGTAGCTACAATTTTTCACAAATATTCTGCGATGTTGACAAATGCGTTTTGCTCAAGGTTCTATCGGTGGTGTTCCACGGGACCTTTTCAATGAATGACGTGTGTTGTGGTTTAAAAAAGGCTGAAGAACAGTGAGCTATGAAATCAAAGTGTGACAGATGTGCAGCATCAATATTTCACCAATAAAATCAGCATAAAGAATGTGTTAAATGTCTTCATCTGCAACTTTCATCTTGGTATATATCGAGCTACATATGTCAGCGTTACTAACAGCGGTGAAGGTGGGCAGTGGGGGCATCTAATGAAATTGGCCCCATAAACCCCAATCATCTAGCGGAGCGTTTGAAACAAGAGCGTCTTTGTCTCCAGGTGCACCAATATGGAAAATTAATGCAAGTTAATAAAAAGCTGTGCTAAATCACAGGCAGCCATAAAAGTATCGGAGAGAGATTCAAATCTAGTCAGCGGGTGGGGGGGAAGAGGGAGGGGCCTTTAATGGGCCAGGTCCTGAATTATCATGTAAATTTTATTTCCTTTTCTTCAAAGCAGGCAGAAGCCCAATAAAGGTCAATTAAGCTCCAAGACTCATCTCCATTTAGGTCTTTATGGCGGGTTCTAATTCTTCAATGAGGCTGGAGTTATGAACGTGGGCTTCGTATGCAGCTACTACAGGAACTGATGCAGAGGGAGGAAGGTGTTTTAGAAACTGCCCTGACTATATGCTGTCAACACCTAATAGCTGTACCTGAAAGATCAGTTCTTCTTTGACTCATCTTACTCATTGAAACTAGTGCACAACCAGAAGCTTTATTCACATGTCCTGACCTGTAGGATAGAACCATTGATCTGGCCGAGCTTGTGGAAACCTGCTTTAGCTATCAAATGATCGAAGCAATGACGGCTCCGTCTATTTTTTTATTGAAACCAGGACGGCAAGTGAAGTTGAAATATTGACGTCTACGCACATGATGGTGACAGGAATGATGAATAATCCTCATGCAAGTGCGATAAATCGACCCTTTATCGATCACCTCAGTGAGAGCAGCAGCAGTGACATGACGTTACGTTGATCAATAGGCCGATGAATAAATCATGCTGAGCTAGTTAGCGCCGGCCTTCATGGGTCACATATTAAACCCAAGTCACTGCTTGGCTATGAGGAAGTAGTAAACACAATTGTGCTTTTCCCACCATGTTATTGCTGATATGCTGAACTGTAGTTACAGCAGTGACACTGTGCTCTCTCTTAGTGTTCAGTCTTCAATATGAGACGACAGTTCCCAGGTTTTTTTTTCTCCAGGTAAATTGTGCACAGTAATAGTGAGGGTTATGACACCACCCAAGTGTTGCTGTCGATAAGAATAGCAACGTGAAAAATTGCTAGTCAAATGGTCAGCAATGTTTTGAGCTTTCAAACGCTTTTTTTTTAACCACTTTATTCAAGACCAACTCCACACTCTGCCTCCAGTCTCACAAGCTCACCACCTCCAGCTAAATGCGCACATGGTTTTGCATCTTTAATTCCCTCGCGGTTCCTGAAGAAACCCATACAAAATGCAACAAATCAGTAAATTGCTCTGAAGGAAAGTGAGCGCTCTTGCTTACTGCCACATGCTACACATCTGGATACTGTCTGACTGCATTACACGAGTGAATGAGTTAGTGACCCAGATTTTCTGGTGGGTTTTAAGTGCCCTAAAATATGGAACACAGTTCTCCTAACCCTGTTTTGGAATTCAGGATTCATTTTGATTTCTCTCGACAGTCTATCAACAATAAAAGTTTTTTTCTGTACTAATCTAGATTCGCTTGTACTCATGTAAAAGTGATTGTTATAGCTAAGACATTGTTGGTTGTATACTTTAACATTGTTTTGCAACAGTGGTTATGCTCAGGAACATAAGGACGTCTGGTACGCATGGTGAGTTGGGGCTGGCTCCAGAGCCAATCTTTCTCCCTCATATCCACCATCTGTCAGTGCAGATCAATATAGATGATAGATGGGCTACTCCTGCTGTATCTCTAAGACAGAAGTCCAGAAATGATTGCGCTGCATCAAATCCTCCATAATATTATTTTGACAATATTTAAAATATACCGATGAAGTCGTCGAGTTCCTTTCTACAGTGGCACATATGTTTGGAATGTTCTGCCACGTTTCTTTGCGCCGGTGCCAGAAATCTCACATTCTGTCAGAATCATCCGTTTTCCCAAACTCCTGGTGGATTCTTCTCTGTACGTGAAATGCTTCTGAAGTACAACAAGGAGATAAAATGGGCAGGGAAATGATTGGAGCCCATTTTTCCTCTCTCATCTCAAAACAGAAATGCCAATGTGTCGGAGTCCATCTAGTCCATATCAAAGGGAATGGGAACACGATCATGAAAGAGACGGATGCCTGAGGTCATTTGGTATTTTGGAAAAGAGCATCTCAGGATTTCAGTGCAACACAGATCAGAAGATCGATCTTCAATTTTGACTTCCTCAATCGGATTCAGTCCTTCATCCAGGGGTGTTACCTCTGTTTCTTTATTTTTTTCTGGTTATGGAATGTAATTCACATACATTAATAGCATATTTGTATGCAATAAACATATTTACAGTTGTTTTACTATGTGCGGACTCTATTTAGGTGATTCAATTCCAGAATCAAACTGGGATCATAAATCTATATTTGTTTTGTGCGTCCCACTATAGTTTCTGCTCCAGATTTCTGATAGATGACCCAACAGCGCTGTTTACATCTTAACACTCACTAGGGTCATTCTAAACCAGATCTGCGTTGTTGGTCGACATGCCACTCTGTTGAGGACTGGCTGCTATTAGCTATGCTTAAATGTCATGCTTGTCAACTCCGAGGTACTTCTCTCCTGTGGCAAAGGACCTGAATGTGGTACTGAACAGCCAGCTTTGAACTTGCCAACATTGCTGTTTATCTAGTGTCAAGACTACTGCCACTTCTCTTTGCCTGTCTGCCTCATTCTGCCATCAAACCACAGCACTCCACTGCTTACTTTACTGACAACCTGTGGGTGTCTGCATCCATTTCAGGACGCTGGTACTTGCCTTCCAAGCTATAAAAAATTTGGGCCTCGTGAGGGTCAGAGACCTGCTTGACCCCGCTGGGACTGTATACTGCTGAGCATTAACCAAGTGATTGGCGGTTCTCTCATGTCTTCCAGACGGTTTGCTTCAAGTCTTGTTTTAAAGCGTTCATGAGGCAGAAAACCTTCAGATCTTCTGAACTGATACACCTCTTTAAACTTCACCTTGACTTCAAACCATTGAGTCAGTGGGAGAAGATCAGAAGACTAAAAAAGGCGTATACGTGAAGCATTGAGGCCTAACTTTGGTTTGTGCTGACTGAACATCCACAGTGGCTTAACAGACTTGTTTATATAACTTGTTTTCTAAATCAGTGATTCTTGACCATAGGGCCGGGGCCCATAGTTGGGCCACAAGGGCCTCCTAAAGGGCCGTTAAAAGTGTTTTTATTTTACAACTGTGCGCCGCAAGGGATGCTAGATGCTCAGTTTTAATACATAGTGTACATAGTGTGACTGCACAGCTGCAAATCTGCGATAGTAACAACTATGGAGAAGTTCTTGAAAAGAAAAAATGATAAAGAAAGTGATGCCGCCGGCCCCAACAGTAAAAACTATTCATGAAACCACCTTTTTGAAAATTAATTAGAACATTTTGTGGCAATACTTTCATTTACTTATATCATGTTTGGAGTTTAAATAAAATATTATTTTTATTTTATGATATTTAGACATGGTTTTATTATACAGTATTTATTTTATTCAGAATTTTATTTCATTTTTCCAATTGTCTCAACAGTTTGCATCAAGTGTATTTTTTCCACCTTTTTTTCTTTAATACATTTGATGAATATGACTTGCTGCTGGTTGGACTTTACGATGACAAATATCTTTGCAATGATCACACGGTTTCGTGTCATTTCACAAGGTAAATATGGTTATTGATCACAAATGAAATGAAGAGTCATGAATCAGTTCTATTACTTGTATGGGCCCCGGGCCTACTTGTTCTGGGAAAGGTGGGTCCCGAGATCAAAGAGCTTCAAAACCCCTGCTATAAATGGCATGAAATATTCCTGAAACAACTGGAACTTCATGCCACATTTTTTGGACACTTCTGAAGTTATTCCAATATATTTTTTAAAGAAAGTTCCCTGGATGGTCAATGGCACAGTCTACTAACAGGAACCAATGGTGCATCTTTGACTGGAGGAAGATGATTATATTGGATTTTATATTTGAAATGAGGTAATGTGTGAGTGGGACGTTTTGGGGGAGTCAAATAGAATAATAGAAGTACACTCAGCGACTTAGTTGTACTACCTTCCTGCTGATTAAAATGTCAAGCATTAACACAATTCTCACCTGCGAACAGCCTCACACAACCGTACACACACACACGCCGCTCTTGTACACACGGACAGTGGGGATTGCTTTGGAAAAACAGCACCTGCTCCTCCATTTGAAAACTATTTAGGGAGGCATCAAACTCTATCAGGGCAGGTCTGATTGCGGTCGCCTCTTCACAGTCGCCCAATCACTCAGTGAGTCAATTAGTCCCCCCCCACCCACCTCCTTCACTCCTCTACACACCCACGCGGATACGTAGACACACACCCAGGATGCACAACAGATACTTATTCCGGTCGGTCCGCTGTGGGTTCTGTCAGGGAATGAGTCCATTGGCGGGCTCCCAGCAACACCTGAGGCCCCCCACCATCAGCGCTCTCAACCCCCTCCCTTTCTGCGGGCGGCTAATAGCGGAGCTCCAAGGGCACCCGAACCACAATGGCATTCAATAAACTCCTATTGTACCTCTTTTACCAACCTACTCAACAGTTATTTAGTGGAAGGTAGGCTTGGATCGTGAGGTGCGGAGTCGGAGCGTCGGAGAAATGAGTGATGCAACAACTGGGGTGATGCGATTGCTCACCTCTGAGATAATTTACTTTGCCCTGCGATGTTAGATTTGAATGGGCTGTTTAGTGTGTCACGCTTTTTCGTCTGAATTGTGCACTTACTGGCATCCACCTTCACCTGTGTCCACGTGTGCAAGGTGGCGCTCAGTCAACTCTATGGCTTAGCATGCGCCGCACTCGCACAATCACTTATTTATTCAGGGCCTTTTGAAATAATCGAGTTGACACATCTGTCAGATGGTGAGAGGAGGAATGCTAAAAGGTCACTGGCCGAGATACCAGCTGCTCCCACACCAAACCTTTCCTGCCTCTAAATAGCACAGTCATTACACCACAACAGATGGGACTCCTGCCTTTCATTTCTGCCAAACTCAAACACAAACGTATAGACAGCGTGTACACAGACACACACACACACACACGGTGACTTTTGCAGCGCTGACATATAAATAGTGTGATGTGCCATGTGAACATCTGCAGACACACAAGCATCATGAGTTGTGGCACTTTGCTCTCACCTTCTGTTGAGTCTAATTTCCAGCTCAAGGTCAGTATCACCTGTCAACAGGAAACATCACCCTGAACTGAACGCGTGGCAGAAGAACGAAGGCACTCACTTCGCCTGTAAATGTTTGAGCCTGCTGTCTTCTCGGCTTTACTGTTTAAAGAAGTGAGGGGCTGACCTCTCACCTGGTTGAACACGCTCACAAAATCTCTCAGAGATCCTTAAGACAGTTTGATACTGATGGCTTTGACATGTGCCTACTCTGTGTGGAGTTCAGATGCTCTCTCTGCGCTTGCGTGGGCTCCATTTTCACCAGCTGTTGACGGATCATTTGTAGAATACTGAAAAACGTAACGATGTTTTGGTGGCATCGCTCACTCCCAGATCTTTGTCAATAGCTAATGAATTAGCTGCCACCATCCAGCATGAATGGCCATGAATCCCATATGAAGAAAGACCAGTCTTCTCATGCGCTGACAGCCTTCGTTCTTCACGTCAGCAGCCAACAACAGTTATCAGAAGTTCATTTGTCACGCCCATATGTGACACATTAGCACACAGATCAGCAGCGGTCGTGCTTGACAAGTCGGCGCAAGACTCTCCGATGCCTCCGAGCTGCAGATGTCAACGCTGTGACTGAGCGCGCACATGTGAAGGAATTATAATCAAACTTGACTAGATGCTAGTATGCGACTGACAACTGCGGGTAGCGTCTTGTCTTTTCTATGAGATATTTATTTACACATTAGAGTGCAGACTGATAATGTTTCGATGTTTAAGAAGGCCTCTTATTCACCACCTAAAGCATGAAGCTGTGGTTCATCGCTTCCAAGCTGCAGATGCTTTTATATACATTCATTTAAGTCTGAGCTGCTGATGGCTTTTTCAAGTCATATTGACTTGGCTAATTCATGACTGTGTCTGCCATTTTAGCTCATGGATTTTTGACCACAGAAAGGAAAGTAACAATCTGAAACTGGATTTTTCTCAACATAATAGATTTTTTAATACCTTAAAGCAGCTACAAATACTTTGACCAGCTTCCACAATTAAATGGATTAATAGTGATAATAAACAGGGGGAATGTCTCACCCTGCCAAAGTCAACTTGTGATCTCAAAAAGTCTATGTGTCTTTTTGTTTTAAATAGGATTGGGACTTTCTTACAGAGAAAAAAAAACATGTTTACTCTACCCATTACAAGGAACATTTTTCACATTAATTCCAGGTGCACAGCATTATGAATGTCCTCACCAAAACATCCATGATGAAGAAGACTAAATGAGATTGGCTGGTGGACAGATAATTTAAATTAAAAAAGCACATAAAAAGAAAAAACAAAAACATGTGAAACAGAGTACACTCATGACGGGAGTTCTGTACCACCTGCACGTGTAAACTGATGTGTACAGATTCAATTTACACTGGCTCTGGGGTAAAATATCAAAATGTGATAAAATGTGTGTAGGTTTAATAAAACCTATTCAAACCTACAAGGCTGCTGTCATGATTAGTGGAAGGACGGACCCAAGTGCAGTTGGTACTGGTCGACTGATGGCACGGGACATCAAGATTAAATTAAACAATTATGAATATACAGACAAGTAACTATGAACTAAAGGCGTCGGGAACCAAAACGCGGACCGGGAAGAACACACAGGGAAAGGGGAAGAATCTGGAACACAAGAGAGGCAGATTAGAATCACAAGCCTAAAAACTGGGAGAACAGAAAACATACTCGGAGTTAAGCTTGACTTGAAAGCACTCGGTGGCGGTGGCTATTCCCACTCACACACACAAGAGGTAAACTAAGCGGATCTATATTAACTAAAAAGTGAGCCCAATAACTGAATGAATGGAAGGTTGGGAAGCTAACGAAGAAATAGTGAGGAAGAACGTGAAAAGAAACAAAAGGTTGCGACAGAATAGGAATTCAGCGCATTAGGAATTTAGAGAAGGTCAAGAGCTAAAGCAAGAACACACAAGTCTTGGGAAGAGATACCTGAGCGGAGAGTCAAAATCTATCTATCTGTCAATCTATCATCTGGCAAACATAGCTGGCGTTGGGAGGAATATATCCGAGGAGGGACTGATGAAACAATGAGAGACAGCTGTGTTTGCCTGTGAAGTTGGATAGGAGGAGCGGAAACGGAACTGAGAGGGAGTAACAGAATAAAAGCACGAGGAAGGGACGCAGAGAAAATACAAACAATAGAAAAACAAAGTTGAAGTACAGACATGACAGCTACTTATGAGTTCACCATCACCCTGAGGTGGCAACCCGATGATGACACATTAAGTATCCAACACAGGACTGTGGCCAGACCCAAAAGATCACTGACAAACGTCTTTATCCTCTGGTGGTCGGCGTATCACAGAGAGCAGACTGTGGCGTCAACATCATGTCGCAAAGAGTATTTAGTTTATTCTTATGAAGTACCTCTCAGAACATTTTGTTCCACATTTGGACCCCATACTGATCCACAATGTCGGATCATCCCCAGTTACAGTATCACTGAACTCTTTGTTGTGGTAAACCACGGGGCATCATGTCCCTCTGCTATTTTTATGATCCCGAGTCTTCCTCAAGAGTCACATGTCAAATAAATGCATGTTACCATGACCAGTTGTCCTGGGGCACGGTGCGTTTAGAAGTGTCAGAGGAACTCCAGCAGGCAAAGGGGCAGAAGTCTGGGGTTGGGGGTGGAGTGTTGCTGTAGTGTGATGGGGGGGCCATATGGCTGCTGACAGGGAGAGGGTGCAAAGCTGACAGGGCCGAGGGAACAGAGATGGCAGGCGGGGAGTGAGGAGGGAACCACGCTGGAAGGACAACATGCTCTCCTTCTGCAGAAGCTGCAGTGACCTGTGTGTGTGTTAATATGTGTGTCAGTGATTGACAATGTTGCTGATTGGCTCCAGCGTGGGCGCGTGAGTCCTGACAGTAGTGATGCCACGTGTCTGAACCAGAGCTGCAGAATGAGTGAAAGTACAGAGGGAAACAGAGGGAGTTGTGCTGTGTGTACGTTTGTGTGTCCCAGCGTGGATGTCATCCAGATAGCCGAGGTCCTGTGTGCCTGAGGAGTCGCTCCACCAGCTGGGTTAGCCAGGTGCTGAACTGCCCCCTCCTGCCCCCTGGCCCTCCCATTATTGCTGTCCTCCAGGCCTCTCAGTCAACTGCCACTTGCTTCCAGATCAATATTAGCTCACAGCGAGGACAAGATGTCACTCCTCCACTGAGAGGTCAGATGAGCAGCTTTTGGGGCGAAGCATGAAGTGCAGGCTGGAGGATGCGCATGTAATGGAATGTTGCGGTGCCTTCATGAGAAATGGGACAGAAATCATATTTTATATTAATCGACATGGAAGGCACTTTTTGTCCTGGTACAGTAAACCTCAGCTGTCAAACTCATTTACACAGCCGTGCACCAAAGAGAAGCAATATTTATGGAACAATGTGTAACTGGCAACATTTTAACACAAACCAATATGAACATAAGCAAACATCAGGGTGACGTCCTGAGTGAAGTCATTATTTGAGTCAAAGATGCCCACATTTCCACCAGTGTAAATAAATAAAATATGCATGATAAGGGCCTTTAGTGTTGCTTTCTTTTCACAATTTACTGAAACACGGCTTTTGACTTTTTGCAACTTTTTCTCTGCAGTATGGTAGAAAGAGTTGAACTTTTCAGCCTGAGTATACAGTGCTCTATACTCATATATGCTGATGAAGAAATATGCTTTTAGCAGCAACATTTGCATACATCGATTCTCCAGCCACAGAGCCGCACATGCGGCTTTCCATTGCTCTTCTCTACCGTCTTATTGAGGATGTCTTGGCTCCTTTTGCTGACAAAGCTCCAAGGACCCAGATGAGCTGAACATGCACATTGCACGTCTTTTGTCTCGCGCTCTCTTGCAGCAATTCGGGTCCTGAGATTGTTTTCGTTTCCTCTAATGCGGGGCCACAATAGCGATAAGTAGGTAATGACGACGTAATTAGCAGCGTCCCAAAAACCATATCGAGGATGATCAACAACGTTCCTTAATGTTGCCGAACATCTGCAGCAGAGTGTCATCAGCGCCCGCTGAATGATGGTCTGTGTGAGAGCTGCACCCCACACTTAATAGCTGCCGCGCACCTTTCACACGTGCCGGTTCACTTCAGTGTCGGCGCATTCAAAACAGGGATTCTCAATTATGTCGCGTACCATTTACATATGCTAATTAGGATCATATTAATTAACTTGAAATTGGGTAATTAGCCAATCTCAATTAGGACATTGTTCATTACACTAAATGCAAAGGAAAGGTGTTTGAAGTTTTCCACACGCACACACTCACCCACTGCCCCTGTGTGTCTGTTTATATGTGTGTGTTAAAGGGAGAAGTGGGCTGGCTGCCACGTCAGACTCCAGCGTCTCGGCGGTGTATTTAATAATTGAAGCGTCCCTGCTCATGCACGGGATGCACCCACAGCTTTCATCGTTACCAAGCATATGGTTCTGTAATGAGCCTGCCTGCTTGTAAAATAGTAATGCCAGTTCACAGCAGAATGGAAGGAACAACATGCAGCCGTCTCACATTTTAGGCACTAAAGTCAGCTCGGGCTAATGTTTTATACACGCCAAGTTTCTGTGCAGTACTGCTAATGGGATGCAAGGGGAATAGAAATGACAAAAATAATAGTCATACTGAGCGAAAAGAAAAATAAAAGAGAAGTATTTGTGGTGACTTTTCTGTCACAGTCAAATGATTGTTTCTTTTCTCATTATTTTTTTGATAAAGAAGGGGCTCCATTGAGTCTTTTTGGACCTGGAGAAACGGTACGACAGAGTGCTAAGAGAAGAGTTGGTATTGTATGAGGAAGTGTGTTGGAGTGGTGCAGGACATGTATGCCAGGTGTGAGACAGTGGTGAAGTGAGCTGCAGGTGTAACAGAGGGGTTTAAGGTGGAGGTGGGACTGCACCAAGGCTCAGCTCTGAGCCCCTTCCTCTTTGCGATGGTGATGGACAGGTTGACAGATGAGGTTAGACAAGAAGCCCCTTGGACAATGATGTTTGCAGATGACATTGTGATCTGTGGTGAGAACAGGGAGCAAGTGGAAGATAAGCTAGAGAGGTGGAGATTTGCCTTAGAAAGGAGAGGAATGAAGGTTAGCCGCAGTAAGACGGAATACATGTGTGTGAATGAGAGGGAGCCAAGTGGACAGGTAAAGTTACAGGATGCAGAGATAAAAAAGGTGGGGGATTTTAAGTGCTGAGGCTCAACTGTCCAGGGCGATGGAGGTTGTGAGAAAGAGGTGAAGAAGCGGGTGCAGGCAGGATGGAATCATTGGAGAAAAGTGTCAGGTGTGATATGTGACAAAATTGTGTCGGCAAGGACGAAAGGGAAGGTGTGCAAAACGGTGGTCAGGCCAGCAATGCTGTTTGGTTTGGAAACAGTGGCACTGAGGAAAAGACAGGAGGCAGAGCTGGAGGTAGCAGAGATGAAGGTGCTGAGGTTCTCTCTAGGAGTAGGATGGATAGGATCAGGAAGCAGTATATCAGAGGGACAGCACATGTCTGGTGTTTAGGAGACAAAGTCAGAGAGGCTTGGACATGTACAGAGGAGAGATAGCCAGTACATTGGTAGGAAGATGTTGAGGTTGGAACTGCCAGGCAGAATGTGGAGAGGAAGGCCAGAGAGGAGATTGATGGAGGTGGTGAAGGAGGACAGGAGGTTTGTAGGTTTGAGAGAAGAGGAAGCAGAGGACAGGGTGAGATGGAGGAAGATGATCTGCTGTGGCCACCGCTGAAGGGAGAAGCCAAAAGGAAAAGAAGATGCATTGAGTCAACCAGCAACTGATGTGAGTTTTCTGATGCAGGAAGCCTTTTAAAGAGCACATATTTTCTACTGCACTTTTGTGCCAGTTGTCTCCCATTGTTAAACATTATAATACTACTCATATTTTAATTAAAACTTTTGGCTCAAGGAACAGATGATGCCGTTGTGATGATTGGTTCTGAGTTACCAATTGGATCCAGGAGTCTTACGAAGGATTTGTCACTGTTATGTGGAGAACAGCATTCAATTCATGATGCGTTCACAGCAACAAAAGTCTTTAAAAAACACAGCAATGTAACAGAATCAAATCAGTTAAACAATTTCTATGTGACTGCAGTGCCAAAATCTGACATAGTTGTTCTTTGAGCATTGTTTTGCGGTGACCAAAAAATGAGTCGGCAACTTGAAAACTCAGATGTGTGAACTGCTTGGACCAGGTCTGGTTTGTATGTCATGCTGTTTGTCATATTTAGGGATACATCAAATAATTTCCCAAAACCAAAAATGAGACAACCAAGGCCAAAAATCGAAAACCCAAACACTGAAATATCTATTATCTAATAACAGGTAATATAATTTTTCCTGCACTGTGCACTCCTTGTCTGTCATGAAGCCTGTTAGAGGGCTGGATCATGTTCATAGAATTGATGTTACATGCAGGTAACTATTCCCTGCATCCATGCACGCTGCTTTAAAAGTACTTTTTGGGCCATTTTTTTCCATTGAAAATTTGCATCCCTAGGCATATTCATGGATAAATTATAAATGCACAACATTTAGAATTTATTTACGCAAAACAAAATGTTAGCATTGATTTCTGAATATGTTTACAATGTCGAATGGAAAGATTGTTTTAGAATCTTTGATTGAAGATTATCTAGTTAAAGGTGGAGAAGATTTTTTATCTTCACCTTTCCTTCTAGCTTTTGTTACTACATTGCTCAACATCCCATTCACACCCTGTTTGTCACCTCTCAGTTGAACTCAGCCATGGCTTTGGATGGGAACAGACTTTTGAAATCAAATTGCCGCTTGATCGTAAACTATTTTTTTCAAGGTCAGCAACTTTTAATACCTTAAATAACCCTTCTATATGAATAAGAAACGCTAATGTCACACTCCTCACGGTGCTTTTGTGGTTTCGCTATATGCAGTTGCTTTCATATTCACCCATTCTTCTAAAGTAATGTACATGTGGTGAGATACATATACAGCAGCTTAAGGTTTATCTTAAGTGTCCTATTTTGGGGACATTAATCTCACCTGGGGCTTCGTGCCCATCGGTCCTCTTCATGCTTTTATTTTGGAACACTTAAAGGGCACCAGTGAAACAGTCTTGAATGTGCCACCAAATTTGAAAGGTTTACTTAGATGAACACACTTTTGACTAACTTGGCTAGAAACAGGATGTTGCCTCACGGTAGAGATGCTCAATGTTCCCAGGAACACTGTCTGTAAATCACCTTTTTTTCAGTCAGACGTCATGATCTTGAATTGTGATCTTAAAATCGACATTTTTCTCTGGACATGTTGTCGATTGTTGCATGACCAAGTAAACAAGTCATAAATGCTATTAGAGAAGTGAACAATGTGAAGTTTGATTGGAAGGAAGTGGCTGAACGTGTGTAACCAGCCGTACGATGAAGGTGTGCAGCTCATGTGCTTGAAACAAGTCAATTGTCTATTATTTGATTGTGTTCTTGTGGTGTTCCCTCTTGCGGTTCTCATTATTCCAATCATTCCAACTGCTCACACACGGAACATGAGCTATCACAAAAATATCACAGGAGCAACCAAACTCAACTTTTTCTGAAACTGTATGCTAGAATGTTGACATCAGCATGGATTAAACTCTCCTGAACAAGTACTGATGCTTTGTACGCCTCATTATTCTGACATGTTTTTAAGCAGTTGATTTGGCTGTTGTCTGTGTAAAGTTTTAAACTAAACTTCAAATGAAACAGCAATATGTATAAATATGTTTCGTAAGCACCAATGTTTTCAGTAACTGTCAGTCAATACATAAAAAAGCCTTTGGATGTTTGTGTGGTTGCTCTTTGTCTTGTGTGTTGTTTCCACTAGGGGTAGCTGTGGTATACTCTTAGTGAGTCACCTATATTGGTATTTTAATAAACATAACGTAGCACAATACTGCACATGTAATAATCCTCACGTTTCCTTGGAGGTACTCATGATGATGTTGTTTTGAAGGGTGACATCAAAACACGCTGAAGCCGCTGTTGTGCGAATGCAGACTTTGTTTCCCGTAATTGCTCTTCCTGCCCATCCATCCAGAGGAGACAGACAAGTGTTTTCTTCTTGATCTGCGTCTTCAACAACAGCAGAGGGGAAAGGATGGAGGATGAGTGAGTGCGAGGGAAACATTTGTCAGCGACAGTATGTTGTGCGCTTGATTGACTTCATGGAGAAAAATGGCAAACCTCCAGCCAGGCGACGCCTAAGTGCTCTGATCTTTATTTTCCTCCGCTCCGGTAATTTTTTTTCTCCCCCTCTTGCTTCTCTGTCTGTCATGCCCCTCTAATTCCATTGGACTGAGATCCCTCTAACCTTTCATTATGACAAGACAAAGGTTTAATCTCTCATGAACCATTTCCCTGGGTGACAGGCCCAGTGAGCGTGCACACTCCTGGATCCTCACAGGAGGAGGTGGCAGATATGAGGCAGGTAGAGTCGACTCACTTCAGGCAAAGTGACACATACAGAGGAGAAGAAAGTGATGAGGAGAAAGTCAAGTAGCTCAACAAAAAACTTAGATCTGAAGTATGCATCATTAGTCCTTTAGTTCAGAATGACGAATCAGAAGAAAATAAAGTATTTTTGCACTATATGTGTGTGGAGGTTACTGGTGCAATAGGTGCCTTGTGTACCATTGAACTGCCTTCTACAAGAGCTGGTTACAAGTTCTGACACTGGACTGCAATAGAGGACAAACTCTATTGACAGTGTCTTTCCCGTTTCTGTACCTGAAGATATGTTTGCCACTAATACTTCAGTCCAGGACTGTCACCATATCAGGTTTTCACAATGACGTTGTCTTCACCATATCAACATTTTCCATAGTGATGATACAATCATTCAAATACATCTTTAAATGTATTCATGTTGTATGTTTTCTCTGACAATACCAAAGAAGAGAAAATACTATAAACTCCGATACTATGAACTCACTCAAGCAACTGACTCTGTGAGCTGTCGCGGAATCATCTGGGTGGTGAATGTAAACAAAAGAGGACATCTTCATTACCCCTTTGACAGATACTGTAACTTAGCATTTTCTGCAAAATGTGTGCCATGTTGCCAGCGACCACTGGAAAATACTGAAAACCTTTTTTGACTTAAGTATCCCAACATTTACGATAAAAAGTGGAGGATGCCATTCGCCCACATTCCCTTTCAACTTGTCTACTGCTTATAAACCATTCTGGATGTGGTTTCTGTTTATTTTTAGTGTATGTCACTTGTTTTGAGGCTGTGAATAGTTTCATTTGAAGATATATAAAACCAGTATTTTCTTATGTTTGGTGTTTTATACATTTGCATTTTAAGTGATACCACCTTAAAACCAGATGTCTTATGATGTTTTGTGCGTATATTGGAAACATTGAACTCATTTTTGAGCTGTCAAAATTCACATTTTTTTGTGGTTTTTGAGTTAATGTTTTGAAGTTGCTGGGTACATCTTATATCTAGACAAACTTAAGTTAAGTTTAAGATATCCTGAAATTATTTGGCTCCATGGCCAGATAATTTCACTTATTTCAAAGACACATTTACTCAGAGTTAATGCGTTTCCTTTTTAGGGACCCCTTTTTTGCAGTCAGCATTCCTCGAACCAGATACTGTAGCTAACAGTAACTCTGGAATTTCACACAAATATCACACAGACTCCAAGACGTCTCACCAAATACCCTGGGAGCTCACTGGTTGTTTGTGTTTGCTCAAGAACACTATTGGAGGTTTGGGTTTGACCTTTCTTCTGCACATACCTTCAGGACTTCCATGTCCTGGATTGTTATTCCCAGTTGTCTTTCACATTGTTTTAAATGCCACTACACCATAATGCGTTCATCCTCTAAGGTCGTAGAAATCCTTTATTTGAAAATGTGCAACTACTTTTACTATTAAAAAAATCACTCGTAGTATGGCATCCGTGTAGAAACACCCCTTTGATGACTCTCAAATCAAATCAAAGGTGCGGCGGATTAACATCTATGCCAGTGATCTTGAACATCACACAGTAAGTGGACATCCAAACTCTTTGTCGCACCCGTATTCCTCCTCCCTAATGTTCCAAACAAACCCAAGAGCTTACTTCATAGGGACTTCATAATCACACCTCCCGCTGGGGTGACAGTCTGATTGGATATCTGAGCGTGGCACTTGCACATATTAGCATACTCATTAGCAAATACCCCCCACCTTCAAATACACACTTATCCTTTTGTCTTCTTGCTTACCATACATAAATTAGCCGGCATGGCGCGTGTCGCTGTGTGTCAGGTCAGTAGAACCTCTCTTGTCACTCTCTGAGAAATGTTTTTGATCCGCCACAAAATATCAAGAACTGTAACGTTGACACGAATAATCGAGATGAAAAAACAATTCCATCCAAGACAAATAAAGGGGGGGGGGGGGGATCAAATAGGAGGTATGCTCCGGTCGTTTCTGCTGAGCTGATAGATGGAAGCTCTGGGAAGTTGTCGTGTTGGCACAACAAGTCACCCCTGAGACTTTACACCACTGAAAGCCAAGGAAGATGTCTGTTTCACAGTATTTCCTCGCCAGTGAGAGAACACAGGGATCAGCGACTGTCACACTCACACTCTGGTAATCCACAGGGTACTAGTGTGACTTGTATTGGCCACTTTCATCCACCCTTCTTTGGGTCACCGTCCAAAACCCATGACCGTGAGTGAGGGCAGGAATATAGATGGACCGGCAGACACACCTCTGTGATGGAGATGCTACAACCGCCTGTCTGTCAATCTCACGCTCCATCCTTCCCTCGCTCAAGTTTTTGAAATAATTGCTAGAGTTCAGCGCCTCATCTTATGTTCAGGTTGTCATTTATTGATCTCCACCAGACAAGCTCTGGTCTGCATGTTGCAATGTTGCTTTTTAATAATGGCATTAAGCGTTGGCTGATGTGATTTAGACAGGTTCAGACTGGTTGTTTCAGACCTATCACAGCAGGTGTTTCCATTATCTTGTTGACTTCATTTGGAATTGAATTACTCACCTTGTTTTTTTTTTTTTTTGTGTTGTGTACATGTTTGTGAGGACAGCATCAGACCTCTCCGTCTTTGTCTCCTCCTCACACCATCTCACTCTTTATCCTTCTTCTCTTCTCGGGCACATAAATAATTCTCATTGCCTCTCTGAGCATGCACAGAGCAATAGAGATGAAATATGTATGGATACACGGCATGGTGCTTTTGAAAAGAACTATTTCAAAGGTACTGAGGTCTGCTGAAATCTTCATGAGAGCCTCCTTTCTTGCTGCCAGAGAGAATGGAAGCTGGAGCAGCTCGACAGCCTCGATAAATAACCGAAAAGGAATCTCTAAGTTGGCTGGCGGATATTGAAATATATTTCCAGTCATGAACATACTTGCATAGGCAACACATTTTATTTAAACTCTTAAGAGGGGTCAACAGAGTTTTCAGTGGGTATCTTTTATTTAAACTGCATGGAAAAACAGACACAGAAAAAGACTCATTTTTTGTTTTTATTTTGTTTTATTTTTTGAATTTGTGTATGCTCTCATTCACCCAGTCCTTCACTCGCATAGTCCCTTTGGTGAAAAGAGATAAATGATGTAACTGTCATTGACTTTTGTTTCATGCTCTAATGTCATGATGAAACACATCGTCTTCTTTCAGAATTTCCCATCAGGAGTTGCTACCACAAATCAGCTTCCATCACCTTAACCTGCCGCTTCACTCTTGATCCTCACCACTGAGATTCATTGGTTGCCTTTGTCTTCTCCTTTTACCTGGTGTCTTCATCTCAAACATAACCCCCAATTTTCAGCTGCACGTTATTGCACCAGTGCAGCACTGCTTCAAATCAGCACAGCGACCTGCGACTTGCATCAAGTTGGAGTGGAGAGAAACATACAGACTGGAAATCTGCGTGTGAAAAGTGAATCCGAAAAAATTTCAAAATGAAGCAATAAGTTGAAGTTAGTCACATTACGGTGAAAGAGCAGTGTAAACATCACGTCAAAGGTCAACATGACAAGTTGACAACATGGATGATGAGACATTCATTTTGGAGACAACTTGAGAAAAGTAAGGGTCTGAGCTGAATTTGAAAGCGATGGGGCAGAGAGCAAGAACATCATTCACGGTAGGGGATCCGCTCTCAATCCGCTGGGTACCGCGGGATTGACAATTCTCGTGTTACCAAGTGGAGAACCTCCTGGTGGAAAGACAAAACAATGCTGTAATGTGCTGCAGGGGAAACTGGGGGTACAAATCGGAACATAATGTCATATCAGTATAACGTTCAGAGGTAAATTTTAGCACAAAACATTTTGTGGTTAGCTTCAAAATGCATGACTTGTACTAAGGGCGGCCGTACGTCTGGTCTTGGTGTAGCGAATGACAATTTGCCCTTCTTTTTGGAGCTACACATGAAATTATTGTCCAGTGTGTGGCTATACAGTATATATTGACATTGAGAAAGTGGACTTTTGCGTCCTATGCTGACGATAAAGGCAGTGCGCAGGGTTGCATGTTGACCTGTTACGCTTTGATTCGAAGCACATCTCCTGCCTTCCATGGCATATATTCTGATGCTGTGGGCAGCTCGACACGTACAGTACAAGAAAGACAGAGGTTGGGGTTAGGAAAATCATGGGATGACACTCTGTTTGTTCCGTATATGACAGTATGTCACTTGCGATTTAAATCCCATCAAAACAACAGTGTATTTCAGTGAGACTTTCTGAGGAGATGAAGAGCCATGTAAGGGGTTATAAATAACAACTGACATCCAATGTAATTCAGTGAAGAAAGCTTTTGAAATATGCGTCAACATGCAATGCTGAATGCTGCCTTTGTTGTCAGTATAGGATACAATAGGGGTTAAATAATACCCCTTTCAGACACAGTAGTACTGCATAATTACAAATGCTGTGGTCAAGAACTATTTTTCCATCTTCCTTAAAACGTTTCATGATATTTTATCGGTCATTCTTTGTGCAGAATATCTCCCAATCACTGTATCATGTTGTCATGCACACAATTCCACTGTACTGGGGTGTAACAAGACCCATATGTTGTGATTCTTCATGCAGTACATCCCTCAATGCTGCAGTGTTGGTGCTGGAGAAATAGATTCCCCATTTGTCTTTCTTTGAACGCCAACTCTGCCTCATTAAACTAGAACTGCTGGATCTGAAGCTCAAAAATTGTTTTATTCTGAGTCCCTTCCATCTGCATCAAGTTATTTTTCGGTATTTTCCATATTATTTTGTCAACATGAATAATCTCTGTTTTAAAGATAAAGATAATAAAGATTAAAGCCGGAACGCTGAGCTCCTCGAGGGCGATGATATCGACATGTATTGTACTTTACTTCAAGGGCTGAGTTTGACAGACAGACTACAAAGCCTCCCTTAGTTGAAGCACTGAATAACGTGACACAAAGAACCTCATTCAAGGCTAAAAATCTGTGCACTGTCACAGTGAATTTTTGTCAACACTTCTCCGAGTCAACACCTATTGAGACCAGGACCATACATACTTGGACAAGTGTTATTTTGACACTATAAACTTGAAGTGAAACACACTGCACAGTTATACTTTATGAAATTAAAGTGAACAATAGGGAGGAAAAGGATTATTTCTCACCATGCTAAACCTGTTGGCAGCTAAGCTTGGATTTAACTCCTGTGCTAACTATGCTAATGTCGCTAACAGTAAACCGTTGATTTCATGAATGTTCTAACATCACTGTCTGATTTGCTACGTTAGGAAACTTTACTGAGACCTTTGCCTCAAGTCTGGAGACTGGACCTTCAAGTCTCAAGTCATCTTGTGTCAAGTCATAACGGATCAACAAAGTCTAGTCACAAAATTATAGGAAGATAATATTTCTAGTAGAATAAAAAAATGTTCCATCCAAATATAATATAATATAATATTATATAAATATAATATTTTATACATACACACACACACACACACACACACACACACACACACACACACACACACACACACACATATATATATATATATATATACATATATATATATATATATATATATAAAAATAAAGAAAAACATTCCACTAAATAGCTGAATAGCTTGAACAACTCTGATTTCTATATCTATTTCTCCTTCATATAATATCAGTATGTTTGGACCTCAATATAATATAATAAAAAGTTTGCGGATATTGAATATTTCTATTCAAATTGCGACTGAAGTGGTCAGATCCATGCCCATCTATCAAAATACCGCACATTTATGTCAACAAAACCAATTGATTTCACCATTTTATAACAAGACTCTTCAGGTGTCTGGCATTGCACTGAGAATAGGCCACCTGCTCAGTCTAGTCTTCCATGTGTCGTGCTCAAACATTGCAATGCAGCACAGCATCCTTGGAAACTATGTGACTAGAAAGATGTTTCAGTTTATCAGCACAGATGCATTAAAACATTGCAGCTAATATCCCAGCTTTTCTCAAATCGACACGTGGAAGGACCGAGCGCACGCTGCTGATATCTTTTGCCTGAGTGGTATCCTGAATACATCCTGGGCCAAGGGGGCTTTGGCAAAACATGTTGAATTTTAATGTTGCTCTCTGACTTGGCTGCAGGTGATGCTGCAGGGGGCAACATTCTTTCCAAGCTGCTGAGAGGCAACGTGCAGTTTGTGTGTGTGACTGTAAATGTGTGTGCTCTGCTCTCCTACTATGTTTCTCTTAGTAAAGTTCCAGTAATGAGATTTTTCTCAGACCTTCATGACCCACGCAGATAGAAGGGCTCGCACACTTTCCTGGGCCAGCATTTTTGGCAATTGTATGGTCGGAGTCAAATAATTGTTTCAGTTTTGCTGCATTTCCATATCATACTGTACCAACACTGCTTCCCCTAGGACTATTTTTCTGTCTTCTACGACTTTAAGGAATTCACAAAAAAATGTCCCTGTCATTTTGGGTTTGGCAGCTGCCCATGATTAGTGAATAGTGAATAGTGAAGGACCACCATTTTAGGAATCTGTCATGAGATTCTATTCTCCTGATTTTCTCCCCATAGCTTCTCAGCACCCCTCCTTTGCACCCTTTTTACCTAGAATTTTAGTCAGTTTACGTGATTGTAGACACTACACTTAAAGTCAGGGTCTTTGCATTTGATTGAACCATCAGTCAGTGGCAAAGTTGTTAAGCAGGTTACAATTTTTAATGGTCATTTTGAATCTTTGTTTACCGGTATTTGGAATTGTGGTTACCCTTCATAGGAAAGAACATGTATTGCTACAAATAAACTGAATATTAACATGTGTGTTAGCAGCATATTAGTCAGTTATTTATCATCTTTAAGTACTGGTTGGTGTAACTATACTATACCCTGGTTGAAAGCTCTCTCTAAACAATACCTTTACTATAATTATGGAGAATCTGTTTTCCGCAATCTAATGTGTCACCGGAATTATGAATTGTGTTGACAACTCTTAAGTACAATTTGTGGATACTACTTGGATTGGGAATAGCATAGATGTAAAATTAGTTCATTGTATTTTTGACCTTTCTTTCTTCAATACTTACAAATACAAATACAATGTATTATATGTCACAAAAGCATACGTTTTCCTTTTAAGCTTTTTCAGCATTTAATTGGTTATCTACTAAATTTCATTACACTCATTTACATTTGTTGACCTGTCCATATGTGAATACATTTTCCTTCATATTTTTTCCATTTTTTTCTATACAAAATGTCTAATAACACCATTTGATTGCTCTACTTCCCTCAACTGTGCAGTAACCATGAAAGAGACTTAAGACAGAGAAGACCATGTACTTGTGAGCTATGTAAAATAATTGCCATTCTGACTGCTGTATTTCTGTGACCTTTACGACCAAAGTGGAAGTCTTGTGTACAGTGCTGGATTGACAGGAATGATGGCGTATTTGCTGCAGTGCTGCAACACACACTTAACGCCTCTGGTTTAAATTGAGAGTGGGGTGAAGACAGATGGTTTTGCGGGGTCCGCTGAGCGGGAACAACTTGCCAGGTGATCCACAAAAAAAGGGTGGGGGATTTTTAATCCTGTCACTCACTATTCAATGAGTAAACAATTACATGAAAAACATGCCCTGTGCAAGAACGTGCGCAGCATGAACCAAGTCACCAAGAGGTTACACCCTCAGTCTGATGGCAACAGGCGTGCTAAAGTGATTGGTTCCGCTTGAGTACGATGACCAGCCAATGTTGAGTGAGAAGGTGAGGGACCAATACGGCCGACAGGGAACCAAGCACTCCCCAGAGAGGCCCTTTCATGCTGTTGCTGGTAGCTGGCGGCCGAGTGGTTGACTGGCCCTCATGCTGCTTTAGGTTGACAGAAGCTGCTCTGGCTAAACCCGAGAGTGTGGACTATCTATTTATCATACTAAATAATAAACATTCATTATTTGATGGGTCCATTACTGGAGCGCTGATTTTGCTATTGGCAGTTTGGTTCGGCTTCAAGTTGTGAAAGAAAAGGAAACTCTATTAATCTGACTGTGCAGTAATGATATAACTTGCCGTCGAAAAGACTCAATGAGGAAATTCAAGAGAGAGACTGAAATCTCACCCATTAAAAACACTCCATCCAGTTAAGTGAAAATAGATCAGATTTGCTTGAAATACCAACCTATTTTCGGAGGGCCATTATGTCACAAAACAGAAAATGATGGTCGCAAAATGAGAAGGTCAAACAAGTCTTATACTTTATTTTATTTTGCTTTCACGAAGAGACAAATGGCAGAGGTACAATATGAACTTTCTAGTGGATAATAAACCTTGTTTGGATTAAAGCTGACTCTGAGGTGGAAGAAATACTTGAGTGAAAGAAAAACTCTGGTATCAGAAAAAGTGAGCTTTAGTACTTTAAGGCCCACTGTGTAGGAATTTCTCCGTTCTAGTGTTGGACATCGTCCGAACGCCGACAGTTGAGGTCCAAACTGAAAATGCTGTCAAACATTGATCCTTACCAGGTTATGGTTGAAGACTTCTGTGGAGAGGCAAAGCATGTTTGAGCCTCTGAACCAGTTCATTTACTCGATCCGCCTCATGTTTATCATGTTGTTCCTGACCTCTGATTTTCCATTCCGCTGTTTGAACAAGGGTTGGCAATTGGCCTTGTGACAAGATGCAACAAGAAAATGGCCATGATTCCGATGTGATCAAAGACACATTATGTGGGCCTTCCTTCTGCTCAGCCCTAAATAGCTTTACACTGTATGGAAAACATAAAAAAACAACAACAAAAAAAACATGTTTTGTCGACTGCCTCTTTGAAAAGCGTGTGTAATAGAAGGCTTTTCATTGTGTGCCAAGCGGTGGCAATTTCATAGTCTTTTCAGAGCGGAGGAAGCGCGAGAAAGAAAAGTTTTTACTAATTGACATGGAAGCAGAAATGTTTCAGTCAGGCACCGTGAAAAGCCTATTAAGGACCGTTTTGTCAATTACTCCTGCTCACTTCTTTATAGCGCGGCTCTCTTTAGAGGGACTCATTTGTGTCTTATTTATTTCTCTTCCCAGCAGGTTTTTCTTGCGCTAACTACAAAGCCCATTAACGCCTCAGTTTCATGGCAATGACACAGAAGGTCATCATCTCGATTATGTTCTTTCTAGGTTTGAACTCGCACTGGTCGTCCTTGATTCGCAGCCATTTGGTCTTGTGCATTAAACTGTCTGCATCTCTGCTAAGTGCTTTGGCATCAGCATTCAGTGCAAGGGAGGAAAATGAAAATGAAAAGATGCTCTCAGAATGTGTTTAATTAATCATGTTTACATCGCTAAACAAATCTCATAACAGTTTACCTTATACCATTAAATAGAGGAGCATTCTTCTTATATATGTGTTTTTTTTTTTTTTCTTGGTTACAACGACAAGGAAAAATAAATGTGTTGGTCTGGTCATTGAGACTTTTCTTCAAGATCGGAGTCTCAAGTGTCTTAAGAGTGCTGGATAATTTTGCATTTTATTTTAAAGAGTGCAAAATGGGATAGATTTTATTTTCAAAAAACAAAAGCGTATACTGTCGACACAAGCGTTGAACGGGAATGCTAACTGCTATACTTACAACCCGCTATGATGATCTTCTGTTATTAAATTCTCTTTTTCTTTTTCCTGAGAAAATATTGTAAAACAAGGTGCATATCCTCGACTAGTGGTAGTAGCTATTTCCTGGGGTGAGGAGCTCAATTATCTTGGGGTTTTGTTCAGGAGTAAGAGAGGGAGTGAGTGTGAGATCACAGACAAGGGTAAAGTGTGGCCTCCGGGGCTTATGCCTGTATTAATATGGTCCTCGCAACATCAAGGTGAAACCATTAAAATGATCATCTATAG
Organism: Synchiropus splendidus; assembly: GCF_027744825.2. Taxonomy (NCBI): domain Eukaryota; kingdom Metazoa; phylum Chordata; class Actinopteri; order Syngnathiformes; family Callionymidae; genus Synchiropus; species Synchiropus splendidus. The sequence continues at coordinate 14,403,230 of NC_071337.1, forward strand.
CTGTTTCCAGCAATTAACCAAAAGCTAAGTCCTGTCTTTTTATTTATTTTACATTTTTTTAGTTATTGTTATTTGTTTTAGCAATTTGTTTCCCCCATTTTTGTGTTTAAATTTTTTTTATGACACTTAAAGTGATGCCTTCATTTGCGCCTCAAAAAATTAATAACCAAGAATGAAGAATTCCGGACCTGTTTTCCTGCACACACCGGCTCTTCTGTGCAGCAATACATTTTCATGAGGATGTGTATTATTAAAGAAGCTTAGTTGCCATGGCCATGATGACTAAATGAGTAAGATGAATATATTTGTCTCTTCATTTTTGGTATGAATTAAAATGCAATATGTTTAGCACTGTATTGGTGCCTTTGCAAAACATCAAAAACAAGAGAAGAGCTCCAGCTAGCCCTGCAGTTGAGCTTCAAGCAGCATTTATCTGACAAGAGGCTCGGCAGCAGCCATCAGTCAGAGGTCAGCTGATGTTGAGGAACATCAATTTTATGAACCCTCACCCTCTCGCTCGCTTGCTGCCACTCATGTGTTAAATGGCTCTTGTAGACAGAAGTGAATGCTTTGGTGGCAGAATAAATGGAGGGGAGAGAATGGGGTTAAGACTCCTTTGAGGTGCATCAACTACATCTGTTCGCCCCCCCATCTTCTCTCTCTCCTTTCATATTTTTGAAGCTCCAACATCAGATCCTGCAAACCAGTCGATTTCTCCTTTGATGAGATGTTGACACAGTTAATGGCAGAAGAAAATATGGCTGGCATCGAGGAGATGTATAACATCATTCTATTGCCAGAGTCGAACACGCTTGACAGCAGGATGTTGTGACTGATGCTCATTTGGACGAAAACACTTGCAGCTTTTAATGTGTAAATATTTGTGCGGCTGCAGAACGAGGACACACCACCGCTCCCCGAGAAAACCCTGTAATTCGCTCTGTCCTACAACACAGCCGACACACACGCACGCGGAGAAGAAATTACTTTGAACTTGGTGTCAGGCGGCATGAATGCAGCGGGGAGCTGGAGGGTCATAAAGTCTTTGAGAGGTGAGATGAGGTCCTTCTCTGCCTCCGCAGCCTGATGTGCTGATCGGCATTAGACCACCAGGCCGAGTGAGGAGGCATTTTGGGGCGGGAGGGGTTCTGTCAGACAAGGATTTGTTTTCTTCTGTGAAGCTTTGTGGAGGGAAGTTAGTGTGGCCTTGTCACTCATTGAAGTATTTCTACAATCTATCTTTTACCATACTGTACTTTTGCTTTTAAAGGGCTTTTCAGCAGAGAGAGGAGAGAGGGAATAATTGGGAGGAAAGATCACTTGATCTTTGGTTGTGATCTACTCTGGTTCTTGCTATTCTGATTGTAATGGTAAATGCTACCATGTCAATACAAAACTACTGCAAATACTGTTTAGCATAGTACTATTTGGCATGGTAATGCTAATTTGTTTACATAAAAACTAGGGGTGGGATTCGATTTAAAAAAATAATCTAGTTAGAGAATTTGTGATGAATTAATCTCAATTAATCACAGTTTAATGGTATAAAAATATTTGCCACAAGAAGCCACATTTTTCAATTTTAATGAATTTGGTATATTACTGAATTAAATGACCCATATATACAGCAAAATATTGTTTGTTTTGCATCAGTTTGACAACAGCACAATAAATCAGGATGGTGGCTATATTCAAGTTTTTATATCACCGTATTTAAACTAAAGCTCTTTTAATGTCTTGAAAATACTTGTATAAGAATCTCAATTTTATAAGAATTTCAAGTACATTCAGAGTAATGGAAACCCTGGCCATTGTGTAGTGAAAAACATCCCTGAACAAAAGTAAACAGATGCTTTTGTTTGCTTTTGTTCAGGGATTCCTCCATGTTTGTTGTTGTTGTTATCATCCTAGCTGCCACGTGTCTTGTGCATCAGTGTGATCAGTGGACCAGGAACTCATGCACTGACAAAGGTTCTGCGCTGTCTGGAGAGCAAACTGTTCAATTAAATTAAATATCTTTTGTAATAATTCATCATAACGTACTTGTTAAAGTCCCACCACTAATAAAAACACAATAACATTCAATAACATTGTAACACAAAATGTACCAGGTGACTAACTTTTGACTTGGTGAGTTTGGCCCGTTTCTCTCACTGGGAAACCTGAACCAGTGCCAGGATCCTTTAATCATTTTAAAGAAATTGTATCAGGCAGGATCGTGTCTGCTCTATTAATAGAGCCCATCATTACATGTGATTTGCTTCTGGATAAGTTCCAAGCTCAGACACTCCCAATGAAGCAGGCAGAAGCCCCTCCATTTAAACTCAACGGCTTTATCTCACACAGTTGCTGTGCGTGCGCGTGTGTTACCTACTGGAGACAGAAAATGCAATTAAAAACAAGACACATTTCTAAATGCATCATCCACTGATAGAGTTTCATTTCAAACAAACCCACAATGCCTCTATTTATGTCCCCAAGAAAACTGTACACATGCAAATAGCTGATTCCATACAACAATGTTGTCGAATAAAAACACAAGGCTGAAGATAATCTGCCACAAAACAAAGGACGCCACAATAAAAAAATTGAACCAATGAGAGCATGTGTTTGTCTGCAACACACACACACACACAGGCTGATTAATTGCATTCTTCATTCATTACAAGGCAGCCTGCTGCTAATTAACTTAGCCATGGTTTTGCATATTGTATTTATTTAATTTCATCATGGGCAGCACCAAAAGATGTGTAATTTGGAAGGAGAAAAGAGTCATTTCTCGTCATGGTTTAAACACACAAATTGCTGAAAACGCCGGCGCCGATTATTCTCCCTCTATTTCTGTGCCAAATATAAACAAAACCAACAACATCCGTCTGGTGTTTCTCACCAAGATGATTCCGTACATTACGTTGGAATTCAATTACGACGCTGCTATCACTACCAAATGTGCATTAGTCATAAATAAATAAAATAAGTCATTTCCACACAGCGTCCCCATGAATTGTACAGGTGTGAATGGAGCATGGAGCACTATGAGATATATTAAAAAGAGATATATAAAAAAAGAATACATTTTATAATTTTTTTATCATACAATACTTTTTAAGCTTCACAAATATCAGTAGCTATCTGCAACCCGCTTGCTCAACACACACAGTGCTGAAGCTCTCTCTGCTGAGATGCGTCCTTCAAATGTTCTGAGGACGAATTGGAATACCACCATAATGTAATAATATATATCTATTCCTCCAGTTTTTAAAGCCAATAGTCAGGACCTCTGAGGATTGGTTCAGTGTGGTGAGGACCTCAGTTGAGGTGGCTGGGTCAACTTATCTCTGTGCCTCCTGGATACCTCCTTTTGTTCCTGTTATGTCCAGGAGGCCCGAGTGTGACCCAGCACCTGAAATGTTTTCTTCAACGCTGACGAAAATATTTCTTCCTGGTTTTTCATGCTGTTAATGTGAGGGTGATCAAGTAAATATGGCTCTGTGATGACAAGATGCGAGTCTTTCGTTTCGTGATGTTGAAAATATATTCATAGCTTGTCAGAATCTGTCAAAACACCTGCTGCAACTGGTCTCACACACAGCCATGCCATAGAGCTCTGTAGACCTACATTCATTGGGAAGAAAAGACAGAATGCACAGGAGATGGCGAATCACAAGTGGATGACCTAGTTGACCACAAAATGAGCCTTTAGCCTGCACCGGCTCCAGGCTGCCAACAAGTTACAACAAGTTCTGTTCATCTATCAGATATGTACAATGTTTGTCAGAAATCTGCTTGTGTAGAATGTGATAGAAAGCTAAACGTTTCCCACAACACTGCTGATGCAATGCAGTGCTAAATTTGACCTGGTTGCACCAATGTCGAGTCTTTAGCTAACAAGACTCTTACTAGAAGCCTTTAAAGCCATTCACTACAGTGGGAGCATCAGTGTGTGTGTTCATGTATTGTTCTGTTTTTATGCGATATGTCAAACATATATGTGTTGAATATGAAGATACTGTTTCAGTCTTGTCAAGGTGCATTTTAAGAGATAATGGTTAGGACAAAAACAAAGAGACCAACATGCTGATAACTGGTTTGGTGACCTTACCATCATTTCCTTGTATGGCACAAAGTACTGTAGAAGGCTGGTGGTTGAAGGGAATAGGGGAACGTAAAAAAATTTAAAATACTGTAGTGAAGTACTGTTTCCAGTGTCCACTATGGAACACACGCTGACATACACACACTCGTGGCCTGTCAAAATCCTGCAGGATGCCTGTCAGACAAAGCTGGTTTTCTTTCACAGGATCCAGTGGAGCGTGCTGGTGCCGGTGCTTAAAGCTTCTGCTGTTGCTTGGAGATGAGGAAAGAGACAAAGGCAGAAGGTTGGTGGCGGCGGTGTTAAAGGTTAGTGCCGGCAGGGTCATAATTACCTTTAGGTGAATTCAAAGAAAGGCCAACTAAATGTTTGCTTTCTTTGTGTTTCAGAGTCTCCACCTTTTTCCCTTTTATCTGAGTTTAATTTAGGAAGTGAGATTATTTAATAAATACTTGTCACCTTACCCTGCTCCCATTAACATTTTGTCCTTGTGCACAGAATGGTGAAATCTGTGATGGACTTTTAATTTTTTTTTCCCGCCCCCAACGGCTATTACTGGATCTTCTAAAAGCCCTTATGCAGAAGCTTCTGCCACGACTAAATGAGTCTCTACATTGGTTAACGGGGCTGAAAACATTCTCCATTTAGGTAAACAAGATTGTACAGTCTCATGTCTCCCGCATGACTTTGTCCCAAACCAAATTAAGAGGCTAATTTGCATAAGCGAGATGGATGAGATACGAGGGAAATACGTAGCTCTCAGGAAAATAAGTGCACTGTTCAAGAGTGGGAATCTCAGATGAGATGTCACAGACGGTTATGCCGGTGCTTCATCATTTTTCACACGGCATATTGCACCAATAAATTTAAATTTTTCCTCAACTCCGCAATCAGATGCTCCGACCGCAGATATGTGTAGGGAAGTGCTTATGAAAAGAGTTCATTACACAAGCGTCCGGGATCATGTTCGGGGGAAAACAACACTAATGTGTTTTGAAGTTTCGCCAGGCTTTTTTTTTTTGTTTGTAATAAAAAACCCAACCTTTTTGATTCTACTGGAGCTGGATATCCTTTGTTTCAGTGGATGGTTAACCAGATAAACTGAGTGATGTGTGTGACATTTTGACATGAAAATTCAATAATTGCCACCAGTGAGATTTTTTTCTGGGTCGGTAACAGCACTCTATTTGAGTGAACAAAGGGTTGGTGCGAACCCTCTGAGTGGAGTTTTCGTGTTCTTGCTGTGTTAGTGAGTTCACCCTGTGGATGCTGGGGCATGATGTGAGGAGGGTAGACACATGGAGGAGCATGTCAGGAGTGGGTTTGGCTATCAAATAGTATTGAGAAGTTACACTATGAGTTAACGTAGAGGCACGATTACATGCGATGAACTGTAGAGAAGAAGATCTTCCCAATATCTTTTTTTAAAATAGAAGATACAGCTACAACTTTGATGCGCCCCCCAACCACTTGACTCACTGCTTTAAACTGACTTGCGTTGTGGAGGAAGTCGCGTGGTGAGAAAAGCAAATCTGTCATATTGATACAGGAACTTGCGAGCACGCTCATTACCTCCACATTGCTTTGTCTTCAAAATAACTTGAAAAGTTATGGACGGATTGGACTGAAATTTTCAAGTGAAATAGGATGAGGAAGAAATAATTCAATTTTGGGCGTGAGAGGAATCACCGTCTGGATCAGGATTTTTAAAGGCGGATTGTGTTCGGAGTCTGAAGCTGTCTGGAAAAGGTGATTTCCTAGTTTTAATTTGTTGTTATATACCACACATAATTTCTATTGCATTCGTATGTTCAGTGTCAGACCCGTGTCCTCAGTTACCTGCTCACGGAGCAGAAGCCACGCACACAGTGTGGTTTGTTTGTGCACTAAAAACAGCACCACAATTTACTGCAATCAGACACTGTGTATGGGTTGGGGCCCCCGGGGTGCTCTGTGTGCGTCCCTTCCCTGCAGTGAAATTGCTGTCAACACTTTTCCACCTCCTTTCAGCGCTGGCAGACCTGCTCTGTCCACTATCTACCCTCCCCCCACTGAGAGGTACACCCAGAAACGACCACACATTTATCCCTCTGTCTCCTGAAAGATGCCTTTCTCTCCCTTCTATACTGTGCTCTGTACCATGCTTTTTAACACTGTGTTCTTCCTGCCCTTGTTTGGCCTTGGTTTCACAGAACCGCGAGTCCAGGAGCAAACTGTTTTTAACAGCTTGCTTTATTTGCCGAGCTATTTGAAAGGAGCCATCTGTGAATAAGAACGACGGTGAATGATAAATGCTGCGCTCTGCCCCTGTAGGAAGCGCAGTGCCTACTTGTTAAATCGATGTCAGAGCTGAACAGGAAAATTAAGTGCTTAGCTGCTTTTAGCTTTTGCAGTCTTTAGAAAAAAAAAATCTTTCAACATAATCACACAATGGTGCGACACGCCTCGTCCGTCTCTGTTGACGGTTTTTACAACATGCTGTCAATTCATCGGTGCAAAATGTAAAATTGCGTACTAGCGGGAAATGGACCAATTCTTTATCCGTGTACTTTTCTTACACAGCTCACGCTTAATTTTTACAACTATTCATTCTACAAGGACACCTTAACTATTTATCGCTGACTCCCAGGGGACCGTGTTTTCATGCTAGAAGTTTGTTTGGCTCAGTATTAGAATCTAGCAGTGTGGAGCTGTGAGCATTACAGATCAGCCTTCACCTCCGCCATCACTGCCCAGAAAGGATGACAACACAGGCAAACACAAGAGAACAATGCGACCAAAGAGCTTAACAACCACAGTTCTCTAGTCGAATAGAACAATTATGTTTTGTGCAACAATTAACACACTATCTGAAGAGGACATGAAACAAAGTGCAGTGACCTGGATCTTCACGCTTTGACACCATTTCTCCTGACACAGTCAACACAGGTGAAATCAGTACCATGGACAGCGCCATGTGCTCCGATCGCACGTCAAGTGAAATGAATGACATCAATATTAAAGTGAACTGTGACATGAGTGATGATATGTTTCACTCTCTGTTCTCTTTAACCTTGTTGTTGAGAACCACAGTGCAGTTATGATCAGCATCTCATTGGAGATGGAGTTGAGAGTGCCCAAATGTTTAGGTGGGCCACAAAGCCTAGGTGGCGATGGGCTGACATTGTGTTATCCAATAGACAAATCTTGTTCTGCAACGGGTCCTACATGGAAGTGAGCAGCTCTGGATAAAAACTTATTGTGCCTTTCTAGTTTATTACATTTAATCATGGACTGTGATAGCACAGTTTTGTATTTTGAGTAGCAAAATAAATGCTAGTAAAACAGTTTAAGCAATACTGTAAAAACATGCAATACGACTACGACTGCTACTGCAACTAATAATAACAACAACACACTAGATGCAGGCTCCATCTTTACTGTAGGAAATGTATATATATATATATATATATATATATATATATATATATATATATATATATATATATATATATATATATATATATATATACATATATATATATACACACACACACACACACACACACACACACACACACACAGTATACAAGATATTTTTTACTGCTGGCTGAATTAATTTCAGCTGTGATGTATGAGAAATTATGAAGGCAGAATCCCCCTGAGATAACAGCTCTCTCTCCAGACCATCAGTGTGACTGGAAAAGTTTGTCTATTAGATTTGAGGAATTCTGCAGCGAGTACTACACTGCTCTCCTGAACAAGAAGTCAGTTTGGATCAGTACAAACCTCCTTTGAAAAGTGACATTCCTGCAGACAAAATCTTTTTCTTTTCATAGTTTAAGATGTGATATAGGCGTTCCACGCTTCTGGGAGTCCCAAATGGCGGCTGCCCATGTGTGAGTGGCAGTTGTAAAGAGACAGAGGAGAGGAGGCGGAGCCCCGTGCTCTGGCTGGAGAAGTGGCCGGGGAAACACTTAGCAAATTCACATAGTAAATTAAATACATAATTTCTGATGTGATGAGCCACAACATGTTGGTGGCAAAAAGCTTGTTTGCCCAGTTGACTGCCCAGCATCATGCCAACTGTTCCGTGTTCGTCCTCACTATAACTGAGTTCACTGTTGGAAGTCATGGCACCGAAGCTCCTGGCTAACCTCCACATTTTCGCTAAATAAAGGCTTAGTCAGTTACAGATTTCACTATCGAATGAATTCCGATATCTATCTTGACAAAATTTGCTACTGTCGAGCCTGTTGGTTGACTGGTATTATTGGAAACGCTAAACATTATCCATGCTGGTCTTGTAGATCTCTCACCAAGTTGCAACCAGTTCGCCCCAAATGTTCCACAAAGGAACCAGTCCAACCGTTTCAACACGTCTCTATTGGCGGCCGCAGCAGAACGTTGGAATATCTAGGGTGAGTTGCAATGAATGGCAGCTTGCTTTGAAATTGATATAGCATTTTCATATCTGACCTATTTATTCACACTCTTCCACTGTACAACAAATCAACATTATGATAAATGTTTTCATTTCTTGTTCATCCATTGAGGCTTGTTTTTCCATATAAGCTCACATCTATTGTGCAAGTGAAGGCTCAGGATTTGAATTTATTGTGTTAAAATGTTTTTTAAGAAAGACCAAAGAGTGTATATTCCGTTACATCAGCTTCACTTCTTGCCTCACATCTTAATGAAAGCAGCGTCTAGTTCAGTAAATGATATCAAAGTGAAGATCGTGATGCATTCCTCGCTTCGTTGCCGATAGTCTCAGGCTCGTGCTGAGCCTGCCAGTCAATCTCGGATCAAGCTTTAATGGATTCATGGCACTTGGTGAATCCCTCCTTCAAACCTGTTGAGCCTCAGCCGACAAATGTTGGCGCTCACATCAGCATCAAAGAAATAATGAGCAGCTACAATGAAGTTGAACAATGAACGACTCGGTCCAGCACCAAAGAGCCCGTCTGATTGAGACAGATCATATCATAAGAACACACGTCCGTAAATATTGCATCAAAAGATTCTCCAAGCACAAATCAAACGTCTCAGGAGTCTTTTAATACACGCACCTCACCCATCTCGGCCCTTTTCCCTCCATAGCAAGGCATTCAAATCGCTTCATTCTCTGAAGGTAAACCTGTGATCTCAAAGAAATATTTATTTTCTCCTGCTGAGAATCAGCTCGTCTCTGATGCTAGAGAAATGACTGCTATTCCCCCTTCAGTGAGAAGTGTCTGAGAGGCCGCGCACGTCTGTGGTGCCTTTGAAAACGTGTCCCCCGTGGGCATTTTTGGCCACTCCTTAATCCCTTGTTATTTCATTGTTTGTGTTTGTGTTAATATTTTATAAAGACGTTTCACTATTTATTCATCTTTTTCCTTCGCAGAGATACGTCTCACTAACTCCCATGAATCATACATTTTAATGCACTGAGTGATCACATCCCGCAAGGGGCATGTGTGCGAGTTTTTCTACCCCTCCTTCTGTCGTACAAGCAACTTCATTAATAAAACATCACGTACGCTTCTGCCAAGAACGACTCGCTTTCAATAAACGCACCACAGAGGCGTAACATAATGTTTGTTCTTATCTTTTCATAATTACAATGAAATATGTCTCTTTTAATGCTCAGATCAAACTGAGTTATTTGGAAGTATAGCGGCAACTGAATGCCTTTCTTGTCACTGAGTCGTAGGTTTAAAAGACGGTTGGATGTTTTTTGATGTGACAGCAAATCATATTCTAAAAAGTGAGTGTGAGTCTGACAAGCTGGGTAAAGTGAGGCCCGGGGGCCACAGGCGTTCAGTTGCTCACACTAATTCGGCCCTTGTCAACTTTGTGTGAGGTGAATACGCTCATGCTGGCTAATGTCATTTTGCGTTCGTGCCTCTGGTCTGGCTGAGATGTGCACTTGCCCTAGTAACCAGAGTAAGCAGGATAAAAATGGCTGATGCTCGGACACATTCTAATGTTTAAGACCTGCTCCCCCTCTGTCTCTGCTGGCACTTATCAATAACAGTCCTCAATGTATCTTTGTCTTTATTTCTACTGTGTGTTTACTCACGCTTCCCAGATTTCCCGAAACACACCTGGCTGCTGCTGCTGCTCAAAATGTATTCCCAGCAGTTCCCGCAGTGCGCAACAGAAACGCACAAACTACAACATAGTTCTGCAATATTCCCTTCAATATTTAACTACTGGGGTTCATTCAAAGCTTGTCGCAGCTGAATTTTTAATATCTGCTCCTATGACTGCAGAAGAGATTTTCCACCACAGTTCACATGCGACTTTAACAGTTTGTGATTGCGGTTCGCATGAGGACACAGGTGAAGGTTTGGAATAAGTTGTGATTCCATTCTTCATCAGGGTTTGTTTTTGTGCTGCTAGTTTGTGGGGTGAACAGGTTCGTGAGAGATACAAGAGAACAAGTTCCCCTGAATCCCGTGTTGCTATCGCTCCCAATTTAACACCACAGAGCTGAAGGAGTGAAACTCAGACTCATGTCCACAGCTACGTCTGCTGAAATCGCCTGTGTCTTCAGGCTTTCTTTCTTTCATTTCGTCCCTATTTTCGACAATAACATCATGTTGATGCTCAGTTAGAAGTTAAGAGGAAACATATGTTAAAGACATACATGTTATGTTTTTATTATGACGCGCCACGTTCGCGTTGAGTAAACTAGACTGAGCATCTCTGTGGTTGTGACCTAATGTTTTCCCCGCCTGATATGATTTGAAACACAGTGTTAGGTTTGTTATTTACATTCAAGAAGGTGACACTGCCCATGTTATCTGAGCCCATATTCTCGTTTCTTAAAAACATGTTTTTCATTCAGGCTTTCACCTGCTTACATTTCAATGGCAGCTCTAGTAGAACGGTGCTAGTTTAAATAATGGAATTTGAACATGTCTTTGATGACTAATAACCGACTGGAAGTACCTGTCCCCTCCAAATGAATAGTTGTCAGCCTCACACAAGAGCCCTTTTCATCAGCACCTTATTAAATCTTTTTAATAACACAGATCATAATGACAGGCATATGCTTAAGAATTCATCCCTTTAATGCCTAAGCACCAATCACGTCACAGAATTTGACATAAATGGTCACTCTTTTTGACACAATGGAGAACTGCAAAGAGACCAGTAAATTATAAATGCTGCCAGCAGTTTGACTTACAAGGAGCTCCGTGGTCACCCATTTCTTTCTTCGTGGCCATTTAGACCCCAAACAGTTCTCTTCAAGTCAAATCAGGAAATGGCTGGAACAGAATTTGTCTTTTGTTCATGTTCATAACGCTGAAAGGGGACCTACTCTATTGCTTTGTTTTAACTGACGCTCACATACCTATAGAGCAGCTGTGCATTGCAACAATTGAATGCTGAATGTGCCTCATGTAAGTCTGAGGACAGTAAAGCAGCCTACTACTGACCTGCCTACATTTTGTTCGTTAAATAAAATAAAAGAAATGTATTTATTTCAAAATGTGTTTGAATGTTTTTTAGCTCCGCAAAGAAGAGCCCAGTCATCAATAATAGGAAAAAAAGTGACATTTGGTTACTTCCTGATCAGAAGACGTTCTACTAATTTAAAAGGGAGAAATTTATTTATTTATTTTTTCTTTTCAAATATTGTTATTGCATATTTTCATACACAGTGGTAAACAATGACTTCATTAAACCTTCATGCCCCTCAATATTGAGAACCAAATTATAACTATTCAAATGCAAAATACTGCTCAACTGATTATTTCTTCCTACTGCCTGAAGGAGTTCAAGTCCCAGCCTTAGAATTTAGAATGTTTTGTTTTTATAGAAGTGGATGGGGTAGAGGTTATAACCATATGTTTGATGTAGACTGGATGTGATCGGTCGGTTTCCAGTGAGTCTTAAAGTGACTGTGTGCCGCTGGTAGAAGCCGGAGAAGCGAGAAGTGGAGGTGTTGTGCATCTCTGACGGGTGCTTTGGCCACTTTTGTACTCTGGCCTGGCCTGACCACATGTTGTCTAAGGTGATACTGAGGTTTGGTCATTGCCTTGTCAAGGTCATGTTGCTAGGGAGACAACTCAGCCATTCATGTGATGTAGGAAGCATTTTTTTTATATGACTGCGAGAATCACAGCTGAACAAAGGATTAAAAACAAAATACTTTGGATTCATTGTATGGCATCCTGGTCAAAGTTTTTCATTCATTCTAAAAATAATACTATTTCCTTCGTAAGTAATGAAAGTGAGACTGAGGATAGAAATTCAAGAAATGATTATTTACATTTTTCTCTCATTCATTTAATGTGATTTCATGCGATAATTACCATTGGTCAAGCTCCTCAGCGCTAATCCGCCTCTAATGACTAATTTGACGGTGTGAGGTAGATTGGACCAGTTCTGCCAGCCAAGTCCAATTTCACTCCTGCGGATGTGAACCATGCAGCTGGGGTGTGTGTGTGTGTGTGGGTATCGCCATACTGGTGAGTACCAAGGCTTGACAAGCCACCTTCTTGTGAGGACATTTTGTTTAGTGAGGATATTTTGGCCGGTCCTCACAAGGTTTAGAGGGTTAAAACGTGTAAAGTAGTTTATTATTCTTATTGGGTGCAAGTTTGGTTCTGGTTAAGTTTAGCCGTGTGTTTTGGATGGTTAGGTTTAGGGGGAGAGGCTGGGGAAAGGGTTACGGCAATGAGAAGTCCTGACATAAATGGCAAAACTTGAATGTGTGCGTGTGTGTGTTGCCAACATGCAGTGGGCGTATTTAAAAAAAAAAAAAAAAAAAATCACTTCTAACATCAAAGGGAGGTAGAGTGTTAAGTTTCTTTGCTCTGACGGAGAACTGGTGCCTGATTTGAGTTAGTGTGAGTCTAAATGAGAGCCTGGTTGCTTGATCAGAGCTTCATCATCTCTCAGCCTGAATCCTTTAACTCTACTGGTTCAGCTTAATTTACCCAGTCGTTTTTCTGTCCTCATGCTGACTTTGTCTTCATGCTGTCGTTATGCAGCAGGCTAAAAGTGAATTTGAAAACAACCCCGCAATCGGTTGCTCGGAGTCACTGGCTGTGCAATATTGTCTCCATGTTGGTGGTTTGCATCATGTCTGTTGACTGACGCGGCGTGGGTTTCAGTTTTGCATCAGTCAGACGCTGAGGGGAGAAATACGTTGGAGGTGAAGCAACACCTTGATGGTCTCAGAAAGAATGGTAAAGCAAACTGTCGTGACCAACCTTTCATGTGGTGTAACTTGTTGAACAAACTTTTCCTTTCACATTCACTGCTTCATCCACTGACACAAGTGAATTCAATTCAAGAATGAAATCCAGAATAGTCGTCTATCATGATACGCAAATATGGCGCATAAGATCTTTGGCTGAAGATTTGATAAATCAATTAAAAAAAAAACAAAAAAAAAACTACTTTGATGCTGCTACATTTGGCGCCATACATAGAATAAAACCTGTTTCCTCCTATTTCACAGATTACAGAAAATAACTGGTATTTAATCTCCTCTGCCATGTTTTGCCTATGTTGCCTACGTTTTTAGGACGCAAAAGCCCACTTTCTCAATATCAATATGTTACAGCACGGGAGTGAGGATGGGCTGGTTTTCTAGCTTCATCCATCAGACATTCATCTTTATGAAATCGGCAGTACAACTGTACTGAAGCACTGTTTCATAGTGACATGAAGCAGGGCCCTGTGGCTGCACTGTTAAGGTCCACACATAAAGTTAAAATCTCATGCAACACAAGTCCTTCCTTGTCAGTCCGCGCTTGAACACACCTTGGTGGCGCATTCATACTGTACTTTAGTGACCAATACACACAGTTACTACAACAACATCCCCATGTCAATGAGCAGCACTGTTGCTGTGTGGACACAGTTTCACTCTGAGTAAAGGTTATTCCATCCAGTTATTTTCACTGGCGCCATTACTGTGTAAACTGTGTCCCAATAATGATGTCAAGGAACCCAGAAGCTGAATTGACATAAGTTTACAGAAGACTCGAGAGAAGGAGAATAATTTAACAATTTATTAATACAATAATATAAACACAATGACGGACAGGAACTATAAACTGAGGACGTCAAGACCAAACGCGGCGTGAGGAAACACGAACAGGGAGAAACCTGAAACAGAAAACAGGCAATTAATATGAAGCCTGACTAAGAGGGACAACAGAAGATGCACTCGGAGGTTGCTCACGAGGCTTAAATAACAAAAAGCGCTCGGTGGCGGATCACACACACGAGGAATAAAGATAACGCAGAGAAACAGAGAAAGTGAGTTAAGCCAAAAAACACAGCAATAAATGAAAACTAAGGAACGAGAGAAACTAAGGAATCGGCTGAGAAAAGACATCAAGCACACACAGAAATCTACAGAAACACGAGAGGAGCGTCGAGAGAGTTTACCGTGAGCACGGGAAGCAACCATCAGGCAGCACAGACCGGAACCCAGGTTAGAAATATGCAAGGCTTGATCATCAGACGAGCTCCAGCTGCGCTGCCATGAAGCTGGAGGGAACAAAGGAAAGTGGAAAACACAGACATGAAATAAAATAAAATAAAAGCACAAGCACAAGAAAACACGGAACATAACACGTTTAACATCATATGTGGCAAATGTGTCTCTCAAAGGTTTGAAAATGCATGTGGTTGGCTTGGAATATACCATCAAAAAATACGGCACAAAGCTGCAGCCAGGAACCGCTATTTTCAGTTTCAACATTTTTTTTCCTTTTTTTTTTCCAGATAGCAAAGACTGTAAATGTCAACAATTAATCCCAAATTGTCCATTAACAGCAAATTGATGGAGATTGATGAAGGCAATCTAGTGAAAGCGGAGAAATCTTTCTTCCTTCAGGCAGAACAAGGAGTGTGTGGTCTGGTGTTTAGCAACATCTTCATTTTTTATAGAACTAATTTTGTTTGAATAAAAATTCTGCATTAGATCCCAGCAACTTCAGAAGAGTTCTCAGTTGTGGAAGCTAAAATGGGAAGAAAGTATTGTGATCTGATGGAAGTCGTTCTGAGGAACTGCCCAGCATCTATGCAGTATACTTCGAGTGTTTGTGTCAGAAGCAAACCTACCTCCGAGCTCTACATGCATTGCCGACAAAGAAAAATCAAACTGCTAAACCTAAACAGTTTGCTATGGCTATTCTTTAGTTTCGTCTGTTTTGGAATGGATGAATTAAATGTCTGCTTACCAAATATACTATCCATAATATCAGGTTGATAAAGGACCTTAATTGAGCACCTGGTTCTTTCATGAAATAGGACGATGAACACTCGGTCCTCAGTTATTAAGCTGGCATCAGCTGAGAGTGAGTATGAGCATAAGTAAGTCAGATGGGGGTTTAATTTAGATGGAAATAACGTTAACAAACACATAATATGGATTTTTAGCCAGCTGAGCCCAACCATGGAGTCTATACATCCATGTTTTTTCAAACCTCCAGAACCAAGTGTATCTTGAAAATGCAAATCAGGAAGAGAATGTCTCATTTAAAGGCTAAATCTCTTTCCAGTTTAGTCGACTGTTATGGATGTATTACACTCTTTTACAAACCTTTGGTCTCTCACAATGAAAGAAATATAAATGGTCACTTCTGCCGGGCTGAAAATGAAAACTGCAGCCATGCTGCATCGGGTCTGTCTGCTGAAGATGTCCATCTGATGGGACTGCTGATTTATTTATTTTGAATTCCTCTATCGCAGGGAGACACTCACTCACGTACTTCTAGCCACTGCAAAACTAAGCCGACATCTGCAAATAGCACAGAGATAAAACAGTATCACAGCGTTCAAGATTTCAATTCCTCTCCCCTGGGAAATATTGTTTCAAACCATTACTCTCCATCAGGAGGATGTCATAGCAGCCCCGCCAAGCTTCCGTCCTCTGTGGCCCTTGTTTTCACCTCGCCATCTGAGACAATGATACACTTCCTGCACAAAATCCGCGGCCTATAGAATGAGCATTGTTATTTGTCCTACAAAATAAACCTGAATTTTAAACACACCGAGGTAAATCAGGTACAGAATGAAGGAATATTTACAGCGTAATATTAGATTTTGTGAAGTGACATGGACATGATTGAGCGACTGGATGTTCCAGTAATATAATAGTAAGGACCTAAGCAGCTTTAGTTTCAGTTTTACAAATACAGTGACTTAAAATTCTCCTATTGAATATAAAGAAGATCAGCCAGGACTATAAAATGAAAGATCACGCTGTAGCTTAGGTTTCAATTATTCCATTTAGATGGTGTGGATTTATTGCGGTGACTTCTACACCAGTGCATCCTCTCGTGGGAATGAACACTGACCTCTTTTTGCTGGTCATTTTTTTTTGTTGTTGAGAAATCTTTTGCATTTTACTCACCATTGAAATGAATTCAACTTCTGCTAAACATAATCGTGTTGCACTGAACTCAGAGCATTGAGTTATTTATTTATTATAAGTCATTATACTTATAATAACGACTGAATTAATAAGAGTGATATTCACTGATCCAGTGGTTCTATCTAGTGTTGCTTTCATCAGAAACTGATGCAATACTGTCGTCAACGCATCACTAACATGAGGAATGACGCAACAAAAATGCTGGTCATGTGACAACAATATATGATGCACTTTAGTGTACGAATAAAAAAGAGACTTATTGATGATGATTAGAAAAACAAAAACACCCTTGGGCTCAACACGTGTTCATAATCGACATTTCAATCCGGAATGATGTAAGCTGCCTGATACTTTCCTGGAACTACGTCAGCCTCCCCCTGTGCACATAGTCCATTACATCCCTAAAAAGAGACTAAAATACAAGTTCTTCAATGAGACCTAGACAAATTAGCCAAAGATGACTGACTAAAATAAGACTGACATACCTAGACTTTGGGTTGACTAATACTGAAGTAGATTCGAGATAAGATAAGTAACAATCGTGTCATCAGTTTTGGCATCATGAGAGGTCATAAAGCACCACCATGTGAAGGCAAGTATTCTGCAGCACAAATAACAAAACACAAGCAGGTAAATGTGAGACACAGAACTACTATGGCTGCACAGTTTGAAAGACTGGAGTGCAATAAAGAGTTGTTATACTTCAATCCTTTCTGAAGTGTTTATCGGCGAACCAAGAGTGTTCAGTGAAGGTTACGAGCTGCCGCACGGTACAGTTCTATTCTCACAGTCACTAGTGTTTGGTCCTAATAGTGATGGAGTCCTTTTGTTCATCCTGTCCTTGGTCTACTGCGCTATCACCGCCTTCACCTATAATCACGCTGCAACAATGGTTCTCTAGTCACCACAGAATGGTAGAAGCTCTGCATGGCTCTGCTCACAGTGTTCATTCACTGTCATATGAACAACATTTACAGTATCCCTGAAGAACAACTGAAAATGAAATTAATTTGGGGGATTTTTGGGGGGGAAGAACAACAATTATTGAATGAAATAATGACTGTCACAGTGCTTTATCGTAGGCCCTGTTGCTTTTTGAAATTTCATTTTAATGTTTCCGAAGCAGACGCAGTCATATGATGATGCTCATATGATGAACTGGTGTAGCTTTCACAGAAAACCCAGTAATGGCTCACTAAGTGTGCTCTTGCCTTTCGTCTATGCTGGAAGTGTTCAGCGACGGTGTGACTGGCACAGCACCAATGATCCTCGCCTGTTCCACAATCATCCTCGCTGCATGATCTGTGAGCGAAATGCCACAAATTACAGCCATGTTGGACTCACGCTGCTCCAATCCCCAGCAGAACTGTGAGGGGTTTTGCGATGAACCTTGTCAGTGGCTTTGGGGGGTGAATGATCTCGGCGACCCACCCTGAAGTACCCCTAGTAGTCGCCTTCTAATGGGAACATATCTATCCCTGCTCATTATAATTCTCACCTTCCAGCAGTGGCGCAGAAGATGAATCATACCTGTCAATCCGGATCCGTGCAGGGAGCCATGTTTGTTTATATTGATCATCGGCATATGTGGCACAGCTGCTGTCGGAGGAGTCTGCTGCTGGCAGAGGTTTGCTCGCGCTTTCCCTTGGCAACAGTACAGTTGGCAGGCGAGATGGTAAAGCACGTACTTGAATCCATCCAAACAATGAAGCAGAAGATCAAGTGGAATACTTGAGCGGCTGAAGTGAGGCAAAGAAGGACACTTGGATCATCTCCTGCTCGGGAATGTCTTAGTTTGGCATTACTCTCTGTATGAAGGTACAGCGATCTAATCCTTGATCTCAGCAATATCATCTTACAACCTCATCCAGTCATTTTGTCAATGGCCAGGTCACATGGTTCACATTTCAGAACCACCTGAAAGACTTTTCTGACTGTGAAACTTCCCACTGCCAGAGTAAAGTATATACCACTATATATATTATACATATAAATCTATAGCATATCTGACTAGTATACCTGTAAATGAAAACAACTTCAAGCCATCTAGACTAGAGGCTGCCTCTCACAAGGATTCCTTCAGGCAAATAAAAGGTGTGAGTGAGTGAGTTTGTAAAGACTCATTCCAGAATGCCAGTCTGTGAATCTGGAGAAACGTCGCGCAAGCATGTGACGTAAGGCTCCTCACTCTTTGGTTTCTTCATCTTTTGGGTGGCCAGTCAAATCAGAGTTATTTAGTAAATTTATGACTCTTGGTGCCTGAAAAACAACACACAGATGTTGCTAGAAGGCATTTTACGGAGATTATTTGATATGTTAATGCTATGTGCGGAGGAAATGTGAAAATTGTTGACCCCTTCATCTTCTTCTGAAGTTGCTTTGACCAGTTCTGGTGGGATCTAACTTGTAACTTGTGGTCAGATTTGTTTGACTTTGTCCTCATGTTGCACTTTCAATGATAAATATTTTGTGGCAATTGTTGGTTTGGTCACAACCCAGTTTGTGTTCAAAAACTGCTCTTGGCTTGATTACCCCGCAGTACAAGTGGATCTGTACCTGGCCGCATGAAAAGTCAGACTAGTGCCTGGTTGGAAAAATACAGATGATTTATGTCCATATACTAGTGCATCAAATTCTCTCCACACGAGGGAAAGGAGTTTAACGCATATACGCTGTAAAGGAGCAGAATAAATGGAGTGAAAAGGGAAGAATCCATTGTAAGATAACTTATCTCTTCAGGACTGTTGGGACTTCTCTTTTTTTCATAAGCGACGTTACATTTCATGAAGCCCAAATTCATTTCTGCTCCTCTGCCATTAAGAGCTAAATCTGAGGCTGTGCGATAGAGACAGGAGGAGACTTTTGTGCACACTGGAGGCACAGAAGTGAGATAAGAATATTAAACAGGAGAAATTATTTGGTCCTTTCTTCTAGACTATGATCAAAGACCAATATGATATTTTAACAGTTTGATATTAAAAGCTTCCAGTTTATGTGAAGAGAAATGTTTCTTGTTATTAACTCTTGGTTTAATCTCAATTTTATGATTTTCAAAAGCATGTTGCGTATTAAAGAGGACGACAAACTGCAGGCAAAAGTTGTGGATTTTTACCTTGGCTAACAAAATAGTTTAAGTATGACACTAACCTACTGTAAACATTACAACATTACGAACATGCCTTTCTCTTTCCCATTTGACTGTTTCAGGGGACGTCTGTATTGGAACAATAGCAATGGAACACCAACTTCTTTTTCTTTCAGCATTTCCCATCAGGCTCCACCCCCTTTAGCCTACCTTCTACTGTACATCCTCCCAAGTTACAAGGGTTTTCTCCATGCCATCCTTTATTGCATCCATCCTTTTTCCCCCCCATGTTCTGTGCCTCTTGTCACGGAGTCAAGGACGTGGAGTGGGACCCAAGCGCAGTGGTGAAAGTTACAGGAGGCAGGAGCGAGTCAAAAATAATATTTTAATAATTAAACAACAGAAAACACAAAAAGCGTCACCGAACCGGGAGAAACAAAGCAAAATCAGAATGTCCAAAACGGAGTAACCAAACTAGCAGAAGTCCATAAACACGAATAGGAGTCCAACGGAAAGCGTCACCGAACCGGGAGAAAACAAACTTAAATCACAGGGAACTAAACTTAAAGCACAATGAACCGAGAGTCAATCACAAAAGAAACCAGGAAACATGCGGAAACAGGAAGAAACAAAACAGTAACTCAGGCACCAGGGTTTAAAACTGAGTAAACGAAAAAACAAGCTAGCTAGCGCACAGAACAAGAGATCGAAACAGAGAGCCAATTTACCGCAGGGAACAAAGGAGTCCAACGGAAAGAGTCACAGAACCGGGAGAAACAAACAAACTTAAATCACAAGGTACAATAGGAGAACTCGAATCACAGGAACTAGAGGAGTCAGTCACAGGGAAACTAAAGGAGTGCGTCACAGAAACTAGAAGAGACGATCTGGCACATGTTGCTGGAGTCCCGGTGTTTTTGTATATGGGTGATCAAGGATTGATTGGCTCCAGCCGTGTGCCACAGGAAGAAACGGAGGGAGAAAACAAAAACAGGACTCACAAGACAAAATAAGAGCAGAGTCATGACACCTCTCCTCCAAATCACCTGAGTCTGCCCACCCTAACCGTCCTACCTGAGCTGTCCCTGTGATATACTGACTTTGAATCTTCTCCCGAGTCACTCCCTATGAGAGCTACAGTTTCTAAAGAATGCATTATGGTAGGTCTCACTACCATCCTGTACAGACCCCCTTTCTGCTGTCACTTTGCATGATGTCTTCCCAAATACTTGAACTCATCTGTTGTCTCCTCTCAACAGCCTCACTGGTCTTCCTGCCTCTCTCTCATTTACACATGTATTCACTCTTGGTCCTGGTGAGCTGTAACTTCTCCACAAACCTGTGAACGTCGAATGTCAATGCGTCATGACTTTTGAAACACAATAGTTAGCATTAATTAACCAGTGAATTATTCATCACTGGATGTGAAATTCTGAAATGAACGCACACACGACTAAAAAGCCAATCTCAGCATTTACGACTGTTGCTTGGAAAATGAATCAGTGGCCCCGATGATGACTGTAAATTGCCTCAGATTATGTTGACACATCTTCATTGTGGCACGTAGACCAGATGAAGGCAGTGGAGCAGCCATTTAGCCCGCCGATGGCCTCCAGGGATTCTTCTTCTCTGGCGTTCTTTTTAATGTCTGGCAATTAAAGTCCGTCTGACTGCCTGAGAGGAGGAATGATAGATGGTGAAAGAGGGAGGTTTAAAGACGAATGGAATGGAAGGGATGGATGGGAAGTAGATACGCATTAACATCAAGAGGAGGGAGGATGTTTGAGTGAATCTAGTTTTGTCATTCTTTTTTTTCTTTTTTGTGTTGAAAACTTGGTGTAAATGGAATGTAGATCTAATATTGTTGGTCCCCTGAAAATCTGAAATACTTACAGTTATGCATGCTCGCATTTTATTTACCACAGAGGTGAATACACACTTGCTGTTGCTCCTATGTTCTGTTTGTGTGTGACATTTTGTGATGGCTTTCACTTCTCATTGTGTAGTTTTCCTCATAAGACTTGCTGTTCAAAAGATCTGGGCTCCAAGTTGTGGTTGATAAATTGCTTGGATGGCCTCTAGAGATGGGGAGAGGAACTCCCCAAGATAAAAAGAACCCCAAGAACTGCTCTTCCTCCACAGAAGCCAGTTGAGGAGGCTAGGGCAGCTTCTTAGCAAGGAGACACTATGTGTCTTCGGTGGCCTGGAAATACCTGAGCATTTCCCCATCGCTGCTGGAGATTGTTTTGAGGAAAATGCCAGCCTCTTTACTGCAGCTGCTGCCCCGGTGACCTGACCTCTTATGAGGGAAGCAGAAGGATCAATGAAATGTGAATAAGTCAGATGAATTTATGACCAACACGCCATGAACTCATTTTGTACATCAATTGGTTTGTTTCTTATTTATGTATAGCGATTGACACTTGGACTAATTTAGTGAACCAGAACAACAAAATTCTTCTTTAACACATTTTTTATTACAGCGCATTACTTTCACGATTATTAGTCAGAAACATCCAGCAAGCCTTTTTTCGCGCCTCACAAGCTGTTGACACTAAATAAACTTTACTTACTTACTTACTAATGCTTTTTATTTCCGTCAGTCTGACAGGCACAGCACGTTGATTTGTTTCACTCTACGGGAGAAATTAATCACACACATTCAGCGCAACAAAAGAACACGGAGATCTGCGTGAACTACACTCATGCTGCTTGGAGTTGCCATATTAACACACAATTTCATCCATCTTAATGATGTTTTTGTTTGGCAGTGTTGAGAGCCACAATGATTAATATCTCTGATATAAGTGAGTGGCACCCACAAGGTACTGAGATTTTGTCGTGGCCTGGCCTAAAACAAGACTGTATCTATCTCCATGGTTGTGCTCTGTGTAACTCGACACATAACAATATTCATCTGTCAAACAAAACTGTTCAAATGCTCCCTATCAATGGGAGTTTCAATAAAACACAATGTGGGGACATTAGAAGTAGATTACATCTATTAGTAACTGCTGTGTGCATGCAAATAGCATGCCCGTGGGAGAGCAGAAAATCATTTTGAACTTCAATAAGTTACAAGCGGTGGCAAGTCTAGCCGTCATCGACACAGAGCCGCAGGCAGCGCTGGGGCTGAACGCAATTAGAGGGAAATAAAAATCCACACGGAAAACAAAGGAAAAATGTATTAGAAAAAAGACTAATGAAAATCAAATGAATCGCAGAGTGAGATTACTCTGCTTTGATGAGGTTGTTTCCTTGAATAGTAAGTAGAGGGTAATACACAATTAGTTATTTGTTTCTTAGCAATGGTGGATTGTTTCATGATAATAGTGTTTCAATCAATACAAGAGATAGTTCATTTATGTAAGATAAGCAATGTAAAATAACTGTACCACTAACCACAGAATAAAGAATAGAATAAAGGCATTATAATTAGTATAATCAGTGCAATTCACATGCTGAAAATCTGTTATCTGGCAGATCCGCCTTCATCCGTTGCTATAGGACCAGTGTTTTCTGGTGTCAGCGTTTGATTGGACGACGAGGCTGTCTGTCGCCCGTGCTGACGTGTCGACCAGGAAGTTAAACAGACGCGGTGGTGTGTTGGCATCCTGGACTGAAAATGAGGACCAAAGTGCAATAAACTGATTTTTTGTTGACGTGTCTTCAAACCTATGACTCCACTTATCATGCAAAAGCAGGGCAAGTGATCGGGAAATTCTGGATTCATTGGAAAAGTGTAAGTATTTGCGTTTATGCAGCAGACAGTTGAAAATAGTGTTCTGCACATCTATTTTTTGGTGCATTGATGTTATAGTTGCATTTAGCCAAAAAAAAAAAAGTATGTGGGACGCTATCGGTAACTTTTTTATATTTTTGTCTAAACAAAACTGAGCTCATCAGGGATATAGAGAATCGCGACACTCATCCATTACAGAAGAAAGTTTACAGTTTAATGACTGAAAAATCGAAGTTTTGACGTTGAAAACAAATGTTTTTATTTTGAAATTATTTGAACTATTTAGCTGAAAACAATGTGGCATCTGCAGGATTAGAATGATACAATGGTAGAGAATAGAGATTAAAATAGATTCATAACAATCGTAAAGAGCAATGCAGTGAACAAGCATTTCAGAGCTCAAGCAAAGGTTTTACATAATGTCATACAGTTTACAAAGTGTTACATTAGAATAATCGAGAGGTGAATCACAACCTTTTTGATAAACAATGGTATCTAATCTAGTTTTTTTTTTTCACAACCTTTGTGATGTGCACATTAGAACAGATTTAAAAACTAATAATAATGATGCTATTTTTGGACTACTAATAAAAATGTATATCATTGAATGTTGTGTTGCATAGTTGTTTATGGTATAGAGCCTTTTTGCTGCTTTTATATTCAACCTTACATTCTCCTACAGCAGATATGTGCTTTGCAATTGGATATTTTCTCATCCCATTGTTCTCCTCTGAAATCCTGTAAAATGCTGATAGTACTTTCCTACTGCTGAGAGACAATGACTGTAATCCTCCTCCTCCTCTTCCTCCTCCTCCTGTTGGCATTAACAGTGTTCAAAATGCAACAAAGAAACAGTGCATTTGATTGTAAGGTAAAATGTGGAGTCTTCTAAGGCTGCGGCGTTCTCCCATGAGAAGCTCTCCGTCAGCAGAGGCAGCCAGCCACACTCCTTCAACATGCTAATTCATTCTCTTTCCTCTATTCCCCGGTGATGCCTCCAACACTCTTGTTCCTGTTGGATACACAGAGAGGCTTTTTTGCCTTTCCATTTTCTGTTTCTGAGTTCTCTTCTCTGCACACCCACTTTCTCATCTACCTTCCTGTCACAGTGGAAACACTCATTTCAATTTATCATTGTTGTTTGTGGACCTTTAAATATTGAGTTTCGATTTGTTAATTCTGTTAAAATCGGAACACAAAAGGTCAAATGACACAATTAGGAGTTGCTTTTGCTTTGCTCAAAATTAAAGCTGTAAATACAGTTTGGCTTGGGTTTTGTTTGTTGTTATTTGTTTTTACATTTTTTAAACCATGAATAGTTTTTAATATGAGTCGGTTCTGATGTATGCCAAGTAAATGGATCAGTATTCAAAGATGATATCCATCCTATATATGCAACAGAAGGATGTAATTTAAACTGATTTCCAGCTCATCTTTTTATGATCTTTCCTGCGCGCTGTCAAAGTAATCAAGGAGCGCTCCTGGAGTGAAGGAAAATGGTGTAAGACTAAATGAGATGAATAGGAAGTGCTCACGCTGTGAGAAGAAGACACATGGAAGGTGGCGAGAATTAATTTAATTATGTCAAGCAGATGTATGTGAAAGATAAACCATCTGTCTGATCAGAAGTGAGAGACTGCGCTCGGTATATGATCGTGTATTAACTGAAATCCCCTTCGAACATTTTATCACCACTGTGTGAAATGGAGCTGGATTAATGTGTGATGAATGATCAGCTGTGTCGCTGCGATTGAGCTTGGAATATGGGAAATGAATTCCTGTTTTTCTGTTTCTGTTAGGCTGAAGAAGAAGAATGGGGAGGAAGGATGCCAGTGCGACCAAGTTACCTGTTGATCAGTACAGAAAACAGATTGGTGAGTGACCATCCATCTAGCTGTCTAATAGATGTCCTTTTCACTTTGTGTCTGGATATGTGTGAATATAAATATACAATTATAAAAAAAAGAACTCAAATGAAGACTGAAGTAGGGACAGCAGTACCACCAAGTAAACACAAACTTTTTTTTTTTAACTTTCCAGACTGACCCTTTATCACACCGTATCTTCAACCCCCAACCTCTCTGACAAAGGGCCTGTTAAAGTTATCAGTTATACTACAAAGTTATTGACAAAATGGTCTGTAATTTCTACTAAGTCAATTTAATTTTCATCATATAAGCAAGAAGCAGTTGGATTTTAAGGACACAGCGCAAAAACAATACGTGCAGTAATGAAAAAATAAACTGTCGCTTCAAAAGTGAAAAATATTAATACAGTGTTTGACAAAATGAATATTTGTTATGGTGCTCACAGGCCAGGTTTTATGTGTGTCTTAATAAATGTGTATTATTTCATTGTAAATGATTTTGATGGCTGAGTTATTAAGACACTACATCGGCCAGTAGGGATTTTTTTTGTAATTTGCTTGTCAGGATCATCTGGATCAAACTGTTTTTTATATGCAGAGTCGTATATAAACTGAGCTGTACACTATTTCAGTTTAAGTGCTTGTGCGGAAAATTTTCTGTAGCTAGGCAACGACAGCATGTGCCGCACCTCAGTAGGTAGCGGGTATTCAAACAAAGTCTGTCTGCCTAGTCCACAAGACTTCAGCTGACCATACACCGTTTCATATGGAGATATATTTATTTGTGTTTTACATTTTTATCATTGAATTCAAATTGATGTTTTAAAAGCAGTTGTTACCGTCACCATGCATTTTTGTCCAAGATGTGCCTTGTGAATGAGACTGGCCTGGAAGAAGATGTTGATGATCGCCATGTCCATTCAGTAACTGAAGCAGTAACAGTCAAAAGGCTGTTGAGTCAAGTTAATCTGTCACGGTCTCATTCATCCTGGTCATTTCACCTTGAAATTACTGTTTTAAAAAAACAAGTGATATAGTTTCAAAATCCAAACATGCATTGTGTTGAATCTTGAATTATTATTATTATTTCAAATGTTCAAATCCCGAACCATGAAGTCGATGACAACGTTCAAATTCTTTTAATCTAAACTTATACGAAATGAACATTAATTTTCATGTATTTATTGTAATTGATCTGGTCACAATTCAGCATTTAACATCTAACTAAGGCACACAAGTGTATCACAAATTAGTAATATCAAAAAGACCAGTTAGCATTCATATCAATGGAGCTGGAATTCTGTTTTTTTTTTCTGTTTTTTTTTTTAACATTTGATTTAATTTTGCTTGGTGGAGGATCTCGAGCAAGGGCCCCAAAATGGATGTTCAGCCCATCACACTGGGCACATACAGACAGACCGCCACTCGCACCTGAGGATGATTTAGAGTTGTACATTATAGTCTGGAAAGTGCCGTGCCTCGCTGCAGGATTCGCCACTTTGAAAAACAGACGTGCTGTGACAGTTGTCATTTTTCTCCTGCTTAATTGCAATGGATGTTGGTTTAACTGAGGTGGCCGACGAACAATGATCATGTGAACTGCCTATGCAGGTGGTGGTTGGCAACGGCTTATGTTGCCCGGCGTCACTGAGTGCAATATCATTTAGGAAGCCGACCCAAGCTGTTGTTATTGTATATTAAAACGATTCAACAACTGCAGCCGACAACAGCCGGTTGATGTATTTCCTTTTCCACAAAAAAAAACCCCAACTTTTCCTTGCTTTTAATAAGTGCAGTTTACTAACTCCAGTATTAAATCGTGTCCTGTGGCTAGCAGTGTTTTGAAGAATGTTATCGTGTCTGGTAATTGATGCCGCCCGGGACTGTTTCCATTTCCTGACCGACTCCTGAAGAAGAATTTAAAATGCCAGGCTTGTTATCTGCTTGCTCTGTGGGGATAGGTCCAGCGAGTGAATCCTATTGTGAACTTAAAAATCCAGACAAAAGATGCCTGCGAGCCTTCATAATAGGAGCTGGTCTTTCAGACCAGCATTTGGTGCACTACTCTTCTAATGAGGTCTGCATTGTGTGTGGAAGGAGTTCACCAATTATCATACCGTCCTCTAATAAGTTTCTACACTGAAATGTTGCAATTACGCCACAGAGTCGATCCCTGGCATTAGAGGATTTAGAAAAAAAAAAGTGTGCCGCGGAAACTTGTGGCTTCGTAGCCATGTCTTTGGACTGTGAGTGGCGTGTCTTGTTATTTTCTTCTCCTCTTGGCTGTCTTTATAATGCCTGGCCTTAATGACCAATTTGTGTGACATTGAAATCAGGCTTGTCTCCGTCGATCGCTGAGTGCTTAATCACACCAGCTCCTTTTTCATAATAGCCCCTACCTGTCCGCTTATGTTGGGCAGAATAATTGCACAAGAAAAGAAAAGAGCCGTGACCTCAGTCTCAGTTAGACACCATTAGTAGGTAAATGCAATGGTTCATAACAAGGAGGAGCCGTGAATGTCAAGGTGTCTCATGACTCCACAGCGGCACATTTTTTTGGAGTTAGGAGGAAAGTATGTGCTCCACTAGGTCTTTGATGCTCACCTGAAAAGGTATCTGAAAGTTGCTTCCATTCTGAGTTGAGGATACTTAAAGCCGCGATAGCAGAGGCGCCAATTCAGACAAGCAGGGCTGCCAATACAAACACGAGGTCCTAGTCATGTGACGCAGGTGTGTAGTGGTTAATCATCAGTTCATAACTAAATAACATGGCAAAAAAAAATCCTAATAAAACGTTAAGAGCCTTAATACTGCCTTCAGCACCTGCTCCGCCCATCACCTGCTGTTGTTCTAGTCTTGGGTTCAGTTCAATTGAATAAAACAAATGAGAAATGTGGCATAATGTGCAGACTAAAAACAACAATTCCATAATTTTTCTTTTTCTTTAGGGAAACAAGACTACAAAAAGACGAAGACAGTGCTCAAGGCCACACGTCTGAAAGCCGAAGCCAAGAAGAACACCTCTGGATTCAGGGTAAGACTTTTATCTCCGCATGGGCATATCTTCTGCCCTTTTTTCAAAACAATATTTTTCAGTGAAGGAGATGTTTTTTCCTTGCAAAATGCCAGAATCTTTGTTCTTAGTGTTATACGTCGGGATAAACATTAGGCTGATTCCATTGTTCACACCAGCACTGAAGACTACAAAAGACCAATAGTTTAGAATGAAATCCCAACAAAACTCCCCTCCACATGAAGCCCCAGCGCACCATTTTTTTCCCACCATCTGTGTGGCCAATTTCTCAAGCGTTTAGAACAAAAAGCCAGGGTACTTTTCTGTCCTCTAACCACTCATCTCTCAATCTCCTGCTCAGGTTCTCAATATCACCCCATCTCATCTGACCTTCTTCAGGATATTGCTTCCGTTCTTCTTCCATTTCTCACCCACTGTAATGATACCCACCTATCAATTGGCTGCTCTCCACAATCTCTCAACATGACGAGTTACCCTTGAGAAACCCAATCTTAAAAGTGGAGAACGACCGACCGTTCTCCTTCTTCTCTCCAAAAACGTGGGGGCGCGACAATTTCACGCGATGATCTTGTCTTAGCATCAACAGCCCTTTTGTCTGGCACCATTTTGGTGCCTTTCAACATAAGGTGTATCTCATTGCACTGCTTGAGAAGCCTCACAGTCTTTTTGGTAAGCTTTTAAATATGTCAACTTTATGAACCATCAGAAGATCTGCACACTTCAAAATTTGGCTTTAAAATTCCCCCAAAAGAAAGAGCTAATGGGTCTAGATGAGAACCAACTCCCCTGGTTTGCCTCAAGGTTCTGTCCTGGGTGCACGTTCCTGCTAAATGCCCTGAATGGATGCCAGCAAGAACAGGCTTGTTGCTTTCACCACACAGTTGACAACCTGCTGATGGCCCTCATTCATGGTACAAAGAACCCACTTGCCAAAGAACTGCATGACTGCCATGAGCATATTGTGCAGATCGATGGGACTCAACTTCACCAGGTGGATCCTCTTTTAACCCTGAACACGACATAGGTTCTGGTCCAAGCTCTTGTCATCTCATTTGCTACACCTTCCCCCTGTTTTGCCATCTGGTAAAACAGTTTGCCAAAATACAGAAAGGAAAAAGGGAATCGACTGTGCGGTATTTGCCAGCAAAGCACATCGCATTATAATTTTCAGGCTATAGTTTTTTTTCCCAAAAAGAGCATTGTGTGGGAGAAATGCGGTTTCATTTTCCTGCTCAGCGCATGGTGGAACATAGGGCTGAGAAATGTAGGCGTCTTCTGCGATTTAACACTGGGTGAAATGGTCAGGTTTTAAAATATGCATCTCTTAGACATGCAAGGCCTCATTAAGCACGTCCTTAATCCAATTAGATTAGTCCATATCTTGAAATATTGATATTGCTCATGAATAATTCAGGTTTTTTCCATACCCAAGACAAGAGAAATTTTCAGAGGGTGGATTAAAAATACCTCTGGGTGAAGGATATTGAATTGACATGGATCTTTTGGCCTTAAGAAGGTTTGAAATTCAGCCTAAATGTAATGGATATTTGGTCACGCTTGCTTTACGACCGGGTCGTTTTTCCTTTGGTAAAAAATAGGATTTACATCGCTTTCTTATGCCCCAGTTTCTCAAGGATAGCTCTTCTCTCCTTCCCTTCTTATGGGCACCGAGATTCTGGCAGATGCCCGGACAGTCTGTCTTAGTAAGAGAGAAGTCTGGACAGTTTGGCAGCAGATTTGAGAATGAGATGGTGCGAGAGGAACCATAATTAGCAGCATGGATTTCCGACACCTGTTGTTGTTTTTTTTTTGTTTTTTTTCTCAAACCTTGTGCTGAGAGAAAGAGAATGGCGCATAAAAGGAGTGACAGAAAGTTTTAAAAGCTGAAAGGATAACTTAGTCTCTCATTTTGTGAAGCAGTTTAGCTTTATAGCTGCTTAAGAAGGGGCCCTCCAATGCCTCACCATGTTTTATGTGTTCGACAGAATTAGTAACATTCAGCTTATTCACATTTAACGTCACAAAAATAAGCCAGTTTAACAACAGATTTTCGATATGTTGACAGAACCAGGCATTTTCATGGAACTCACTCTACAGATAACATGATCAGTGATAAATACTTTGTAGTTCCAACCTATGTATGTGGACATATGTCGCACCAAAGATGCTAGGAAATCAACAGGTCACATCCCCACTTTGACTTGAGAACATTGCAGATACCAAGGAAAGGAGGAAATGCCTGTGTCCTAAGGAACAGTAATGAACACATACATACACAGACGTCTGATTCTGACAGTGAATGAGGTTTCTGAGATGGGCTGTGTCTCACGGTTTATTGCAACTGTCCTCACATATTGACAGCTGTGGCCTTGTGTGTCCTTTAAGTATCTTGGGGTCTTGTTCTGGAGAGAGGGGGTAAGGGACTTGGAGATTGGTTGGCAAATCGGCGCAGCAGGGGCAGTATTGCAGTTGCTCTACTGCACTCTACCGTTATGTGGAAGAGAGAGCTCTCTATTTACTGATCAATCTTCTTCCCATAAGATCAAGATCTCTTATACAAGTGGCTGAAATTAGTTTTCTCCGATGTGTGGTGGGCGTCTCCCTTAGAGATGCGACCCATCAAAGGATAAACGGATGAGGATGGATAGATGGTCGTGTGCATCCAATGTTGAAGCCTTCCACGTAGCAACTTGATGCTTTAAGCTTTTCAGTGGAATCCGACGTTTCCCCTCCTGTGGTGTTTCCCCAAAATGGTCGACTCATGCTGCCAAAAATGTGGCGCCACATGTCAAACTCATGATGACATGATGTGCAGTATGACACATGCCACGTCACATGGTATTGAAACGTTGCATGTTTTAGGAACATCACCCCGTGTCTTAACCCAAAACCCAACATTATTTTTTTTAACTTGTTGGACAGTTCTGTGAGGCGTTAATGTCACACTTAACATCATTGAATGCACCACCATGCAGTGTTGAAGACTGATTTCTGTCTCACCCTAGGACGTAAAAGTCCACATGACAACCATCAATATGTGAATCCTTAGGATTGTGAATGTGTTGTTTATTAAAATCCTTAAACATGGCGTCTGATGTTGAATAGCGGGGCCAATGTTTTGGGAGGTATTGAACTAAAGGACATGCATGTGACTCCACTATGAGTTGACCTCCCAGCTGGTGTTTTGAGTCCTGCTTGATAAAAACTAGTCTTTAGTCTTTGTCCAAGATGGAAGCATGGATTGTATGATGGAGGCCATTTCAAGACCTACTACCTTCTGCCACAACAAATAGAAATGAGAAACAGTAGAGCTGCCCCTGGTTCTTAAAGAATTGCTGATATCTCAGAACTCTCCTGACATCTAGTCCTTTAAATAAGATGACTTTAAGCGGACAATATTTTATTTATTCTGAGTTGAATATTAAACAATGGTTCACAGACCTACGACCAACTTTCCAAAACACTTTTTCCGCAGCACTATCAGCAGAAAAACAAAGTCCTCATTGTTTTTCCCTTTCATTTCAAAGACATAAAAGAAGAAAAACAATCACACCTCAGTGTTTTCTCTGAGGCCTAGTCACAACAGAAAGTGAATCAAATAATAGCCCGGTGGCTAATATATGAAACTAAAGTGCGTGAAATTTAAAAGTTTTCCAATTAAGTTTAGACTTTAAGCTGTTTGCCAGCTGCTGGGATGGAGATAAATGTGGGTTGAGGCTAATGAAGAGCAGAGCCGCTGATGACTAGACGCTGCTACATGTACACAGATAGTGGAGGATGCTGTGACGCCTTTTAATTGTCTTCTCCGCCCCTCCCACCACCGCCTTTTCATCAGAGAGGAATTATTATTAGCCCTGCTCCCCCTTCTCCGGCGTTCGGAGCTCTATCTCCTTTTTTGTTGAAGTTCACAGCTTCCCTCCCGCTCCTGTTATTTGCTTCCTCTATATGTCTGTTCACTCTTCTGACCATCGGTGTTTACATGTCTCTCTAGCCATGCTCAGTTAGCCACAGCTATTTTGGAATATCAAAATAAATGTGATGCTTTCCGGGATCAGTGAATGTCCCATATTCATTAACCTGAACAGTTTTTTTTTTAATCTGGCCTTGACTACATGAAGAAAGTGAGACCGCTAATTTCTGATACAGTACATTTGGATTGCCAGAGATTGTTTGGATTGCTCATCCCAGAGGCTTGGGGCAAATCAGGGGCCACTGTGGACAACACTGGGTCGTAAGGACAGACTACCATTCACAAGCATTCACCTCAAGAGTCGTCTGTGGGAGGGAGTCAGAGTGCCTAAGGAAACAAAGTCACTCTGAACGAGGGATGGACCATAACTTACCGTACACAATAAACCGCCCAACACGATCTCCACGATGACAATTCTGCATCTCATGATAAATTCGATAAACACGCAGCTCACTTGCTGCATTGGACTTGCAGACATGAACACGTCGAGAGTGCGATGGCGCGTCGCGCCGCCCAGCTTTGCGGCCCTTCGACTGTTGTGGAGAGTGTGGTGGACTTTGGCTCACGATCGTAGTTTTAAACTTATTTTAAATACAGGGAACCTTTGACAATGACATTGGTCGACTCTGAGTCTCTGGTCTGTGTTTGTTTTATTAAAACACCGCAGTGAAAATAGTTGGATATTGGACGGACCTCTGCTCCGGTATTGGCGGCGACGTCCTCTTCCACGTCCCCTGAGCGCGGACACACGGTCTGACAGGCAGCGCTAATGTGACTCCCCCGCGTCAGTTAGGGACCATCAACAAATTCTAAAGTGGTCAAAGTATTAGTGAAATCTTCAATAAGGCAATGAAAAACAACCATTTTAGGACAGAGAATTGTGAAGAGGTTTTTCATCACACAAAACAAAGGACTAACAATTTGTATAATGATTTCGAGAAAATAGAATATGACTAAATGATCATTTATTCATTCCTATTATTTCTAATATTTCTTCAAAAGCATCTGGGAAATGTGTCCTGTGACTGCTCCATGAGACACAGCAGACAGACGGCTGAATTTAACTCCTAAATAAAGCTGGCAGAGCAGTCGACTGGGTTCCACCAAAGACCTGAAACATTGAATTTGTCATCTCTACACTTATTTAACTCTTATATTTAAACATAAACAAATAATGATGTTGGATTCAAGAGAGACTGTCGTGTGTCCAACACAATTTATTTATCGGGATAACTATCGTTCTCGGCGAAATTACAAAATTTATCGCGATAACTTTTTTTGTCCATATCGCCCATCCCTACTGTGAACTCATACATGTCTACGGATGCTTAAGAGACACCTATGAACCTCCGGAGCTTTGGAGGTAAACACAAGCTTATATTTCACCCTGTGGAGGTGAGAATAGACATGAGTGTAAATGTATTTGTTGGGTTGTTTCCAAGCTTTTCCTGCTGTTTCCAGTGGAATGAAATGGTAACACGGTTCTTTTCAAGCCGCAGTGAAAGAGTTTTGGGATTAATCAGAGAGTTATCCTCCCTCTTTCAAGCCCTCCAAGCTCTCCAGTGTTGATTAGAAAGTTTGCTGCTAATGAGTTCTCTTGATAAAGAATAACTAGAATAACTCAGAATAATAACTCTGAGTGGCCCTAATGAAACTCCAGCTGATGAAGATTGTGTGAGAGCAGCACATAATGAACCAGCACTCCAGAATATCCACCTTCAAGCTGAAAAACACTCTTTTGGAAGGAGTGTATTTGTGCCATAATTAAGAGAGGAAATGGGCCATTTGTGTTTGTAGAGGCTCTGTTTCCTTATGAGACGCTGTTGCCTCACAAACCTTTTTTCATTTCAACAGTTCCGCTCAAAAGTAAACCAGCACATTGTTTAGACCATGTATGAGGTAGCAAGTCGGGCTGAGGTGAGGAGTGAGGTGTGGCGTGCTGCACTTCTGATCTGTACGGTGAAAGAATCCAGGATCCAGTGTGTCATCACTGTTGCTGCCACCATTTGGCATTTTGTTGGACTGTCAGATAAAGAAGAGACACTTGGTGACTTAGTACAGAGATGGCTTTTACTTTTGTATTGGTCCTCATGTGGATGGTGATGTGTATTCAGCAACAAACTTTGACCACAGGTAGTCACTTTCCACTGAGAAAAAAATCCTGAGGAGAAGACTTATTTGTGTGTCCATTTTTCTTGTTATTCATCATGTTCTCAGCTGTTTCTGTATTTCCTTAAAACAATGAAAGCAAGGTCAAAAAAACTTCTTGGTTCTTGGTTCACCAAGGCTTCTGGAAACTAAAGTATTCTTATTGTCAACCTTGTTGTTTGATTTTATTTATTTATTTTTTGTAATGTTTTCGGTGAAAAATATTTTGATGACAAATAGAAACGTTCAAATCCACATTGAAAGAAGAAGGAAAAGGAAATGACCAAGAACTTCTCTCTGCTTTCAGGATGCTTTCCTGGTGGTTGCTGCAATCTTGTTGTTTTTTCTGTGCATCTACGCCTTCTTCTACCTCAACCTGAGCACCGAGATTAACCTGGACGTGGACATGGACTAGTGATGTCTCTACTCCGCTTCTGTCCTCCTGCACTTTCCACTCAAATGAGGTTAAACTGAAGTGTTGAATTTGAAAAAAAAATCTGAAAAAATCTTTACACAAACCTAAAATGTGACTTTTTTACTTTTCTATTTGCTGTCCACTACCTTCCACTGTTCATTTCTGTCGTTTTGAATTGGATTCTTCATCCAAAAGTGTATGTTATATTAAACTTTATTACCAATATGTGTGTTTATAGTTGTTTATAGTTGTCATTATTTCCCATTCATAATGATGAAGTGTAACGTGATGAATCACTTTATAGGGCGATAGTAAACTGTAAGTATGAGGGGGAAGTGACGCAACAGACAACAGACGATGCTTTTATAATTTTCTTATTTCAGGAGTCATTTGTTATTTCTTGGTTTATGCTAGAGCTGTTGTTTCACTCTTGATCACGGTGTGGTACAGAGTAAAAAAATTCACAACATGACATCTATTTGAACACTATGAAATAGAATGCCTCTTGAATTTAAACATTTGTTTCTTGTCATGTGTTATGAGAGCCTTATTACCGTGTTTTCTTTCCAGTACCAGCTGTTTATCTCACTCTATAAATGCAAAAAAAAAACAAGAAGTACTTCATTAATATTGGGAGTTTATGGTTTGTGCGTTTATTTTCTTTTTTTCCTGCTCAGATGTTGCTGCTTAAATGACCAAAAAGGAAGTTAAATTTAATGGTATGAATTTACTCTGAAGACACGCACGAAAATACCTGGTGTTGCAGTGAATCTGACGTGAGGAAAGGGAAGCAGAAATCAATCTTCTTTTTTTCTTATGACAATGAATGATGCTTATTTGACTGGAGACATTCTGTTCATCGCAAAATTGGTGATGATGGCATCAGAACTGAACGTGCCGTGACTTGAATAGATGAGTTAAAATACATCATTCACCCTCGAAGATGGCTGTGAAAACTTGAAGAAATAAAAAGCGTCTCCATAGTTTGCTTGAGTTTGGGGTTTCTTTGTCAGAGTTTGGCTCCTTTGCAATAGGAACAATATCTCGGTTACATTATGTCAGAGGAAGACTGAATGTGAGAACTGGAGTTGGCAGCAATACTGGCTTCAGTAACTTCAGAAAAGCCCAATTTACCCTCAAACCATAAACTGGCAAACTTAATTAGCTTCTGCTCAGAATGAAATCCCGCTAATTATTTTCGCAGGGTCACGTCACTTGCATTTAATGGAGAGACGCAGAGCTTCCACTGGAGCTCAAGTCAAACCGAGACAAACACTCACATTCCAGCGCACAAACATCTCTCCCCGCATATCTGGGAATCACAGAGTGTGAGA
The DNA here is from genome assembly GCF_027744825.2 of Synchiropus splendidus. Taxonomy (NCBI): domain Eukaryota; kingdom Metazoa; phylum Chordata; class Actinopteri; order Syngnathiformes; family Callionymidae; genus Synchiropus; species Synchiropus splendidus. The sequence goes on from NC_071337.1 coordinate 14,439,294, forward strand.
TTAGAATCCACAAAGCTGCTGCCTGATTGAAGGTGTGTGCGGAATACTGAACAACACATTTCCTACTTCACATTCTCGCCCACTCGGAGGCAACTGCAGGTTTAGCATTACAAATATGATCCTGTTCTTTCATTTGAATGTAAATGCCACAGATGAATAATGAGTAAAAAGAAGTGTGTGTGTGTGTGTGTGTCCTTGTATTAATTTCCCATATCTCATGTTTCTGCGCTCAGAAATATAAAGCATTATCATTGCCTCTTTATCCCACGGCTTCCTCTTTCCTCGTTTCTCCCATGACCTCTAACCTCTTGTCAAAGACTGAATGTCAAGAAAGTCATTATGATAAACCTGCTCTTGTAGCGCTAGCCCGTGGCTTTCATCTGACCTTGGTTCTTCCCTATTCTTCTCTGCCTCCGTGTGCCAATCACATGTCACAATAGATATTCAGTTGGACCTTTAGCTGTGTGACTGCTTATCCATTGCCGTATACAAACCAACTCCAAACAAATCTGATATTTTCTTCTGACTAAAACCACGTCATGAATGACATGAACTGTAACCGAGAAATGTGAATCACAACATCAGTCAATCAGATCTGTGGGGTGTTTATTTTTGTGTATTATTCTGTCAGAAATATGATTCAAAGAAAGAAAGAAATTACATGGTGGGGGTTGTTTCATGCCTTCTTGTCATTATAGCATTTACATTTGATTTTATAAGGTTCATTTTCATTTACATGGCTTTTATATGAATTGTTATAAAAAACAATATGTGGGGGCAAAAGGTGCCAAAAAGTGTGAATAAGAATAAGAATATTTTTTCATATAATACATACAAATATATATAAAATGGAATCAAGTTTAAAGATAGAAAAAGATATTTAAATTGTTTAGAAAAATAATATTTTTGTTTTTCAAAGAAGCCAGACTAACACTAGTAATATACTACAAACCATCACAGCAGCTCATTTCAACCCACATTATGATTTTGACCCAATGCTATTGTCCTGTGCTGATTCCTTTTTAAGCATTTAAAATATTGTTATCATTAATAGTAGAATTCAGGTGAGTTCAGATGGACTGTGTCATCCACAAAACCTGGAAGAAATTGAGAAGGTTGACACTGAAGCGTGGGCCGTGCGGAGTTGACTGGAAATTTGTTCTTATGAGTTTTATTATTAAGACAGACTCTAGCAAAAACACAACCTCCTTTGGTGGAAGTAAAAAAAAAAAAGTATAAAAATAATAAAAGAATAACTTACAGAAATGAGATGGACAGAACAGCGAGCATTTCCACTCTGACCTTCTAAGGACTGGACAGCTGCTATTATTAATTCCTGTTAATTACCTAAGAGGTGCACTTAAAGTGAAATAGTCAGCAACACTACCTGAGTCGCTATTAGAGCAATGAAAATAAAAGTGTCCAGACGGTTACTGAATTTATTCAGGTTGACTTAGTCACCATCTTCTAACAGATCAACACTTAATATCAATAGAAATCTCCTTGGATTTCGTAAGAATATCACCACATTTCCTGTCATGTTATTTATTTATTTTATTATTTTATTTTCAAACTATAATACCATGGAACCTTGTGAATAAATCCACAGCTGAGTCCTGATGTAAACAAATTGCTTTGGTTCATATTTTCAAACTGTTTCGTAACAAGCATCTGAGACTCAGCGAGCGGCTGCTGGCGTCGATGAATGCAGACAGACAGATGTGTTTCTGAATGTTTTTGTTGGAAAATGTGGCTCTAACTGGCAGCAGCTGGGCTCAAATGTGACATCGGTATTCATCCTCTGCGCTAATTGACAGTGTTGCGCGTACGTCTGGTCTCCATTAGTCAAACCGAGGCGATTAATCAGAGACGTTCCACGAGCACCGAGCGTGACCTCCGCGGTGTTCCACAGGAGTCCGGACCCAAACTTACCTTCCGTCCACTGACAAACGAGCGAGACACTGGCGCGCCCGTCCCTCTCATTAGTCATGTAAGACGTGTCACTAAGAGTGATGATGCTGCGGCCCAAACCAGGGAAGGTGCCGAGAGTATGCTGCCGTCTCGCACATTTCCAGGTTTTAGGGGAGATTGGAAGTGTTGTCACACATGTATAAGTGTTTACGGAGACGTGACTTGTGACTGCTTCTGTTGGCAAACTGGACCACACACCGGGAGTGGGCGCCGCTCATGATGTAGCTGGAGCGGTGCTTTTTGTTCGCAGTGTTTTGCTTCCATGCTAAGTTATACAACAGCACAAGATGTGGAAGTGCAACCCATCCTCGCTCCCATGACATAATATATTGATGTTGGGAAAGTGGTGCTGATGCTGAAGGCCCCTTCAGCGTTGCATGTTGACGCATATGCATCGCTGTTTCAGTGGTTTAAAAGAATTTTTTCCTTCCTGTGTGGTGTTCCTAGTGCGTGTCTCGAAGGGGCACATGGAGCATTGCGCATGGACATAGGAAAACAAAAAAAACACTTTTTACTCCTGTAAAATAAACAGGTTGTGGGAATGCGTGGGGCGTACGGAAGCTCTCTCCACTGAACCATGTTAGATGTCAGTTGCTAAAACCCCTTACTCCTCCTTAGTGACGGTAACGTGACTAAAAAGCATAAATGGAGCGCCATCCCATGGCTTCCCTAACTCCAACCTCCCCCTTTTTTTTACCTTTGTCGACAGTATAGGGCGCAAAAGGCAACTTTTTCCCAACAATATTTTATGCCATGGGAATATCAAAGACACAAACCTAGATGTCAGTGTTGTTATAATGTAGTGTGCTGCATCTGCTCAGGAAAGGCCACTGAATTCAGTTTAACAAAGAGCTAGCATGGTAACAAGCAAACAAGGTGTAGACCAGATTTTTCTCCTGTCATAATGGATGGTACAGTACGGCCTCAAAGAAAATCCAGAACTTCAGCTCTCTTGTATGACTATCACTATGCTGTATTATTTTTGGCATAAAGAATCATTAGATGACGTATATGTCACTCGGCATGTGCCTTAACCAAGCGAGCTTTTAATGGGAGCAAAGTTTAGTCTACGTTACCATTAGTGCTCTTTTGAATGACTTTATCTATTCTTTCTAACAGATGGGAAGTTGTTCATATTGTGTGTAGGAGTTACGTAATGCTGCTGCCAACAATTACATATGAAATGCTGGAAAGGAATTGCCTTGATAAGACAAAGAGAGGGCGAAAACATTGTGTGGTTGGACGCCATCTTCATTCCACTGCATGCGTGGCAGACTTGTTGCACACCATCCTTTTCTTGGTCAAACATGTGGGTGCCTCTCTCTCAGTCCTCCACATGATTTTTCATAGTATGGTAGGCAAATGTTGAGTTTCTGTTGGGTTGATTTAACTTGACTTATTTTGATAAAACAAAAAAAAATGACTTGAACGTGGGTGTGTTGTTTTTCTTCCTGGATTTGGGAGCATGCTCTCGTATGGCCTATGTTCATATGTGTGGATGTATTTTGGGTATTCGACACCAGGCCTGTGGTCATGCTCCAGTGGAGCGCTCGCTCTCTTGACGGACCAGCGTGAAGTGAGGAGGGTCAGTCCTGCTAGGAGCTCATTTAGCGCCTATCTTTATCACACACACACACACACACACACACACACGCATTTTGACTCCATTTTTCTCCTTGCAGTCACTCTGACAGAGGCTCATCATTCTTTCCCAGCACACAAAATGCTGCTCTTATATGAAAGAGATGAAGAAGAAGCTGAGCTCATCATTCATGTCACCTACTACATGATGCCGTCAGAAATGTTACGTTCCACTTCAGAAGCTGCCGCTGGTGCTGTTTTGTTGGCTCATTAATGTGGATTAACACAGTGTTTTACTTGTTTGTTTCTCTAAAGCTCACAGTTGAAAGAGCCGGGTTGTTACTTTCCTCTGATCTGATCCTCGACAGAAGTTGCAAAGCAAATTCATAATTTTTAATGGTGTGTCTCTGAAATAACAGATTAAAGGGTCGCTCCCTGTTTTATGCACTGTCCATCGATGTAATACTGATTGAAAAAAATAGTAATTAATGATAATAAAATGCATTAGTACCAAATGTTTGATGGAACTCAGTTTTCTGCTGACAATGCCGTATCATCGCTAGCGTTTCATTTGATCCTTATTACATGAGTTTAATTCAAGGACTCACTGGGGAGTCAGGCTTGCGTTTGAAAGAAAACAAAGCTTATATACATGTGACAAACATCCATCTGGTTCTGAATAAGTGAAGTCATTTTAACTCCATCACAGAGGCAATATTAACAAAACAAACAGTCTGACACGACTGCATTACAATGCTACATTTCCTGAGAGTGCTGAGAAATCTGGATTTAAAACTTGGCACTCAATATAGCAACAAGGTCTTCAAGTGTTGCAGATCATGATGAGTGTCGACAGCTTAAGTTATTTATTTATTATTATTATTATTATTATTATTATTATTATTATTATTATTATTATTATTATTATTATTATTATTATATAGCATAATAATAATAATGGGCCTTTGGCAGTGTCCTCAACTCTATTCTTTCAAACTTGCGTCTTGAAATCTCTTTTCAAACTATATGTTTCAAGTCAGTGTATGAAATTGTTTTGAAAATGTATGTAATTTCCAGCTGATAGGTCTATTTGCCAGTTCACATGGCTCAGCTGGGTATTTGATATTTTGCTGCGTAACACTGGCCTGTTTTGCTCGGAAGAGTCATGGCATTGAACCAGCATCTCAGTTTGTCCATCAGCCTGGAGAAACTTCAGCTCTCTGCTCTTGAAGTCCCAGCTGACCTCTGTCGCCCATGTGCACTGTGAATGCGTTATCAGGATTCAGCTGTGCACTGGATTAGCTTCTCCCCTGTGCTGTGTGAGGTGCGTGGTAATGTCCGACTTAGTGGATTCTGCTGTGATTCCACGTCCTCGTGTTGCATCCCTAATCCCAGATGCCGCGCTGGATGACACACTGATGAAGGACTTGGGGTGGGAAGACAAAAGTTTGAGCATTTCAGACGATGATGAAGGTCACTATATTTATTATGTGGGTTTCAAACATGTCCAAAGTATCTGAAACAGTGTTGTGTGTTGGCCTCTGGTATTTTCATAATCAGTGTGGCTCGGCCAGGTGCTCAACAGGTGTTGCTCTCTGATGCCGGTTCCTCTCCATTTGCCTGTCTGTCCATCCATGTTTGCACACGCTCATTGTGTTCCTCACAGTGGAACACCTGGGCTTCCCTGCACCTGGCCTCTGTGACCGCGCGCACACTCGTCTCTCTCTCTCACACACACACACACACACACGCATGTTGGATCATAGCCAGTTCCTGTTACTGGCTGAAGCTGGAAGCAGCAGCTGACATCCTTGTCCTTCAGCTCCCTGGGGACTCAACACTTGGAGTTACTGTCCATCCTCCTGGAAATGTGTCACCTGTGAACTCAACTACCTATCTGTGTAATTGTCTGTCTGCCTGCCTGTCTGTCATTTATCTCTCCATCGAACTATCATTTTATCAATCTTTCAATCAATCTATCTATTGATCTATCAATCTATCTATCATCCATCCATCATCCATCCATTTATCAATCTTTCAATCGATTTATCTATCGATCTATCAGTCTATCAATATCCATCCATCCATTTATCAATCTATCTATCATTCAATCATTCTTTCAATTGATCTATCATCCATCCATCCAGCCATCCATCCATCCATCCATCGCCAGCAAATCCCGCTTTGCTAACACGGTGATGGTTCTGTTTAATTCTCAAATGTAAAAACATGAAATTGCTGCAAAGTAAGTTTGGGGAGCAAGTCATAGTGATATCGTGCAAATTGTCTGGAAGAAACGCAGTCGAGTTTCTGTTTTCCCACGGTAGCGCGTTTGGTCATGCACTGATAAGCGTGGGATTACCTGAGGGAATATTGCAAACAGGTTGTTGTATTTTGCGAGCAGAGGAAGATCTGGTATCCTTGCCTCTCTTTCACTCACTGAGAGTCAGTGTTCCGGAGAGTAAACCTGCAGTGGAGAGTTACTTCATTGTTTCCTCAAGCATCACATTCCGCCTACTTGACGCTCATAAATCTTTATTTTGATAGAATTTTGCACTGAACTAAATGGCAGAACTGGACATTATTGCTGTGACTGGTTGGACGACAATGGCTGGAAGAAGTCTTACCGTGACCATTTTACATGATTCTGTCGACTTCATTGCAGCTGGAGCTGACGCAGTAGCGCCATCATATTCAATCTCCGCTGCTATTCTCCTCCAAACGTTGTCTTTGTGATCACTGTCTTTTTAGTTTGTATGTGTTTTGTTGTAAAGAATATACAATAAAGCGCTCCACCATGTTGAATTTTCTTGGTATGTGATGTGTCGGCAACAGGAGTTTTCATTGGTCGGATCGTTGCAATCTAAATTTTGGAAAAGCCGCTATTAAAATATTTGCACGAAAAATATGTGTCCAGTGTGCAAGGACCTTTATTCATGTTTTTTTTTCAAGTGAGTGACATTTCCTTCAGGGTACAGACATAGACATCTAACTCAACTTTTTTTAAAATTTTCTTTTTGAAGCTTTTTGTGTGCAATGTTTTTTTTTTCACTCAGTGTTCAAGACTATGATGTCAAAGCAAGACTTAATCATTACCTCAATCTGATCAACCCTCATGTGAAAATAGAGAAGTAACCAATGAGAGGACAGCCTCAGGTCACATGCTTGCCATTTATGCTTCTCTACTGACCTCAGTTAGATTGACACTTACTGACATTAATTTATGATGAAAATAACTGAGAAGATGAAACCAATTTCGCCACTTTCATCAACCTGAAAATGTGTCCCTCTGCTGCTGCTGAAAAGAGCTGCGGCTGTTTTGCAACACTATATTATGAATAGAAGTAAAGTGACTGCCAAAGTGAAGTCATTCATTTTTCAAGATTTTGGTTGATCTTCAGAAGCGTTGGACGAGTTGGGGCCCAGGACATGTTGCCTCGAGGGGGTGAAAGGAAACTGTGCACCCGTGCATATCTTGCTCTTAGGCATGGACACACTGACTGCTCTATCTTCGTGTCGCTGTCCACTTGGCCTGTTTCTTGTCCATTTTAGCCAGGGGTCACCAGAGGTCAGAATAGATATCATTCACCCTGAGAGAATAAAGAGCGCCATTCATTTTGTTTTTCAGCTCTCGCTTTTGTTTCAGAGAGTTTCAGCTGTCAGTCATCCGTGATCAGGGTTCAAACTTTTTATTGAAACTTTGTTGAACACAACATTCACTCAAACCTTCTGGTCGAGTGAGCTCAACATATTTTATATTTCCAGTAGACACATAGAACCCAGTTTCTTTTCAATTCAGACAGCTCACACATAAAACAGCACTTTGCCAACAGCTGTGAAAATGGAAGATGAAATGTTGCTCTATAAATGCATTTTCTCAAAGAGTAATCACAGATAAAAGTACAAATACAAACCAAGCTACGTTTTGTAACGACGAAAGAATGAAAAGGTCGCAGCCAACAACTGTGTAAAAATTGATTCAAACGTGGCCTTATGTTGAAAGCCATTATCATCAGGATATATCAGGGTAGTCCACTTTCTGATCGTACTTTATGTACAAGACAGGTGTGTTTCGTGGCAAAAATGAAAGATTTTGACGCACAAGATCAATCTCTTGGATTTCGTTAACCTTTTTCACATTTAGCTCACTGTGACCAGTCATAACCAGACATGTCCAAGTGAACTCACCATTTGAAGTAGAGATATGAGCTGTTTGCGTGTGATTTCAGAAGAGACATGGAAGGTCGTGTGAAAGAAGATTGAAAAAAGAAGACCGTGTGACAATCATTGGCCCTTTTTGAACTTAAAATGTCATGCGTCATTATTTTATTATTTTTCTTGCTGTCCAAGTGCGAACATTAGGCTAAAAAATCGAAAGGAAACAAACAAACAACAATAAAACGTCTTGAAGAGCCTGTTCACAAGGTCCTTCCACATAATACAGGGTGCCTCCAAGAAAATCTGACATCGCTTTAAAGTAATTTTGCCTAAAATGTGTGTCATCATTTTGATTTCTCTGCATTCAGGAATAGATGAGCCAAGGTGTGCCAGCAAGAGACAAGGCTGGCGACTTTTCCAATCCTGGTTAGAACTTTCAGTTCACTTTTTTTATGTTGAAAAATAATATGTTTCATGTTCATGCACTATGAAGTGAAGTTGCTGCGTGAATTTCAGTCATATTTAATATTCATGAATAGAAGGAGATATTACATTTTCAGACACACAGTAATAGCATTAATTCTGAATAAAAGTAAACAGTAAGAATTTATAATATATGTTATTTTGACTGTGAAAATGGCATTGCCACCTCTTTTTTTCTTTACTTGCCACCACTGCATGGCCATGGTTGTCAACAACATTAAAGCAAACACTAAGTCAATTCAGAGATTTTTTTTTTTTAAAGAATTGACAGCAGGAACTGTTACTCCACCAGACGTTGCTCTTTCATTCAGCACTCTCCCAAATTCAGGGGTTTGTGATGGATGACACATGACATCAATGCTGTTGCTGTTTTGGAATCTTTCTTCTGAATGTCATTTTGTCGTCTTTTGCCCTCCTTCCACTTCATCCCACCCCACTAGAGTCCATTCATTTAGTTCTGTCACAGTTAAAAAGTCTATCAAAAGGCTATCAATTGACTCACTGAATCTGCTGAGTCATCATAAACCATAGACATAGCTATGTTAAGTTGCAAATGAGTGAAGCCCTCCAGTGAGAGGTGCCTGATCGTTCAGAAGTCGGACCAGTGAATCAGCCAGGCACGCGGCTGTCTGGTCGGCCCACATAAACACGGAGTGACATTTACGTTTACACAGGTGTCTAATTTCTGCAGGGTAGAAAAACAACTTCCTCTGATCTTTGCATTTTACTTTTCAACACCCGTCCTCTTGCTCACAGATGCAGTGTGTCTCGGCGACACTGAGTTGACAGGCCTCTGGGCTAAAGTGGCTTCATGCTGATAAGTGTGATCTGTTTTTGAGGACTTGAGGGTTACTTTTTGAGAAGTTGTGTATTGATATTTGCCTCTTCAAAATGATGCCACACACATCTAAATTAAGAAGAATAATTTTGTGGAGTGTTCAGAATTGAAACCAAGCAAATGATCCTTTCATTGGTTCTACAAGGAAAAAACGTGCGGAGCCAGTGCTGTTTAATAAAATCATCCCGAGGTGTAGAGGAGGTGAAAACGGCTTATTCCCCTACGACTGTGAACGCAATGACTCACCATAGTCTCAAGTTGACTGTCAAACGTGTGCTTTTAATGTTGCGCCCACTTCATAAAGTATAAGTAGTCACATGCCGAGGACTCACCTCCAGGTTTCCACGCTGCAAATCATTTCATTTCAGAGTCAGGTTGAAGCCGGCGAGCCGTCCTCATGGATATCATTAGTCTGTGTTTCCAGGAAACGAATGGGAGTCAGTGAAGTGACGGTAACATGGCCGTCTATTATTCTGTGCTGCAGTTAAGCTCAAGTCACTTCAGTCTTTTTTACAGGTCATATTTCACAATCTTGATCTCTAACTTTTAAAATATTAAAATTGAAATATGCACCAGAACTCCTGTTGGTGTCGTCTTTGTAGCTCAAGTACCAATCTGCCTAACAATGGCAGCTTGCTGCGTCTGTGCCATGGTGACCACTTTGACTGCACCCTTATAGGCAACAATGTCTTCAATGTGCTTATCAATTCAACCTTGTCAAACACCGTAAAACACAGCGTTGTTATTGCATGAGTCACAGTTTTAGGAGCTGTTGTTTAAAAGTCAAACTCAAAACCACAAATAACAGAACAAGTTTTACAATGACAGACCGGAAAAAAAGTACACAAGACAGTGCCTCAGGACCTCAGGTGAGCCGCGCATCATATCTTGTATTTCTATCCATTTATTTATTTTTTTTGGCCTTCATAAGTTATCTCAAACCTTGGAACACCTCAGACATTGGCACGGTGGACGTATGAGAAATGAGAAATACCATTGATTGGAATGACTTCAATGAGAGCAGGTGGTAGTAGCACTAAGAACTTGCTAGCACAACACCCACAGATCAATAACGGAAACTTGCGCTGCACCTCTCTCCAAAATCATGTGATCTGTTACTTGCCCCGGTATCAAACGTTCTTCGTGGAAAAAAATCGTACAGTGGAATCTCGGTTTTCCAACGTCCCGGACTTAAAACAAATCAGAGTTCGAACAAAGATTTCGAGATTTTTTTGCTTCGGATTTCGAACGAAAATCCAGAACTCGAACACCCCCGAAAATAGCCGGAAAAACATAACGTGTGCGGACTGATCAGCCCCTCCCACCCCTCCCACATGCAGCGGCCACACACATAGAGGAACAGCGCACCTGCAGCAGACACTCTACATTCACTCCTACAAAAGACTATTTTAAGGCATGGAACGCATTGTTTCTTTTTCCAGTCATTGTAATGGGAAAAAATCGATTCCAATTTCGAACAAATCGCTTCTCGAACGGCTGTCTGGAACGGATTGTGGTCGAGAACCGAGGTACCACTGTACCTGTTTTTTTTTTTCAAAGAGTGATTTCTTCCACCAAATTACCAGGATAAGTACAATAGGTCAACCTGGTAATTCTGTGAAGAACTTTTGTGTAGTTTGATTGGGCCATCCCAGTATTTTTATACCTGTGACTAACAACCCTGCAATAACCTTCAATATTTATCAGCATTAGCTTTGCCTCCCTTGGTGTGGCAGCACTCCCCACTCTCACCAGTTACAGTCCTGTTTGTCTTACTACTTTATTAGGCTGCGGAAATAGTGAGAGTGGGGTGGGTGGCGCATCTGAGTGGCGTGTCAGTGGGGGTTACTACAACTATCGCCTATACTTGGTGGTATGAGACCACTGACAAGTAAGTTGTCTTGTGTTCAAACTGCTGAGAGTGATTTAGTAATATAATGGTCTGTGGACGTCAGGATCCATGAAAGACTGAAACAGACCAGGTTCAATTGTTGCAGTGCACTGTGGGACTTGCAGCGGTGGTGGGCTGGCTGTTAATAACACATTCATGGATCAGTGTTGCCTAAATACATTTGCTTAGACTTGTGCTGAGCCTCTGAAACGAAAGAATTGAAGCCAGCTCCAAGCCTGAGCAGAGCAGCTTGGACATTTACAATAACACCACTCAGCATGTGTTGCAAAGCTGCATGGAACCTCAGCTGAATGATCAAAAACATTTTAAAAAATCATTCTTCATGGGACTGTTTTGACTTTTCGGTAATTTAGTCTCTGATGCAGCCTCAGAACATCTCTTGGACTGAAGGCCGTTCTGAGCCAATCGTGGTCGTCGCTGTTAACCCAGATTTGTGTGGCAAGTTATTACCATAATAACAAATTTGTCTTTCGCACGCCAGCGGGTTTCCTGTGGCGTTCAAATAATTCCTCCACACAGCCGTGATTCAATTCATCCTCTGCCCACAGCGATTACACCATAAAAGCATCAGCTGAATATGAAAAGACTAAAATTTGTCGCTTCCAACATTTTATTTACCGTAGTTTAATATTCCCAGTGCTCTCTTTGTTAAACCATAATAGAGCAAACAAGAAGAGCCACGACAGCCAAGGAGAACATAAACCAATTTCACCTTGACTGCGTTTCTGCGCCGCTGCAGCGTGTTGTAAATTGATGGCCAATTCATTTGGTTTGACACTGTTATTCCGAAAGGCTGTGTTGCATTTGTTTGAAAGAATGGATTATAGCGTGATCACACGTTGCTCTCACACGGGCTCCTATGCCTCTGGTTCAACATATTACTCGCTGGTCTGGTTGGTCTCAACCAGATTCACTCACATTACAGCATTACATTGCTTGGATGAGAAATTGAAAATGGTGCTGCAGTACGTGACGCATACAAGCTAAATCTTTACTCAAAATGAACCCAAATGGTTCACGTAATCTGTCATTGATCTCCTGGGTGTCAACACTTCCTCGCGTGTGTATGTAACATCCACAACTTGACTCCATGGAAAAAAACTGACAGACCTTCACCCTGTGCAAGGCTCATTGGTCACATAGCAAACCAGGTCTTCATCGGTTGTCTTGCATTCCACAGCATCAGTGACCCTTCATACTTGTGCTCAACCATCCCTTAGGTCCTTCGCATGGGGATTCAAGCATCCGTGGGGGCACTTTACACATATAAAGCATGCCAGCCTCTTTTTTTCATTCCACTTCTGACGCCATTCCTTACCGGGAGGAGAGCATACCAGTGAGCATACCAAGTCTAACCCCTGACTCACACCAAATTCGACTGTGGTGCTGTATTGCTTTTACTGTGCTGCAAATGGAATTAATACAAGTCACTCAAAGTACTCATTCCCCTCTTCCAGACTGGCACTCCACATTGTTGAGGGACCACAACTCAAATATTCCCTGTTTAAATGTTGTCAAGGCACACAAAGTGCTTTTCATTTTTAAATGCTCAAATCTCTTTTTTTATTGATGTGTATTAACTGCACAAACAAACATGTATGTGGGCTCAGTTCAAGGTAATATTGTCAGCATGAATGACACTTATGTTTATCTTTTTGTTCCACCGCACGTGCCCTCTCTCCTGTCTGTGTTGGACATTTGCAAATAAAGCGAGGGCTTCCCAGGGCCACGTCCCACTGTCAAGGCCGGCTCTCACAGCAGGAGAAGATTGGGAGAAAATGAGAGCTTTTACGCGGAACTATAAAAAGAGCTGTAAACAATCCCACGTTGTAGCTACTGGGAAGACACACACAGCTGGCAGCCTTCGTGGAACCTTCGGGTAGATCAGTGAAATGTGTTGTTCCTCTCTGCATTTTGACCGCGAAACATCCTTGTCTGGATCAATGACTTGTTTGGCATCATTTCAAATTGCAAAAGAATGCTAGCTTTGATTCTATTGTAGTTTCCGACTCACAGCCTAGCTTCTGTATAAGTGTGAGATCAATAAGTTTTTGTTTTTTTTTAGCTTTTGCATGCCAGTCTAGTTTGAAGGTGAACATTAGGAAGCATGTAGTGGGGGGAGCATTGTAGAGCGTGCTGATGGATGTCTGACTCAAATGCAGTTTTGCTTTCCACCTCATCATGTCGACTTTTTTAAAGTCTCATGTGTCCTTCTGTCCTGAGGTTCTCCCATTTCAGTCGGTGAGTCACCAGAAATTCCAGCCATCCACAATGGGGCAGGTCCTGAACTCGTCGCCAGGGATGCGTGCAGGAGCAGCCCGGACTATAGGTCCAAACATCTCACTGGACTTCAGTCAGAGTGAAGTACCTTCCAAGCTTTCAAAAATGCTTTTTGACCGGTGTTATTTATGTAAACGCCAAGTCTTACTTGATTAATATTTATGTTTCTAATAGCGATAGCTTCTTCTGATGGCCTCCCTGCATAAATAATACAGACATAAAAAACTCATTATATTTTACATAATTTTGTAATACTACTATCTTCAGTGATACTACAATATGACGGTATCAGTACAGAATTGGTCACCTGACCATCACGTAAATCACAAGCTAATTTTTGCCGGTCAGAACGAGAGTTTTATGTAACGGCTCGTAACCACATCTGACACATAATAATTGAGCAAAAGGCACTTGCCTGGTAATGGCACATAATTCCCTCCATCAAGATTCCCCTCAGAGGTGTCCCATTCTGTGGCATATTGATTCAGCTGTAATGAGATTCTGGCCGGCGAGAAGCCTCACAAAGGTTACAGCCCAGTTGTGTGCTGCTGGAATTGGTAATCGTCCAGGAAATGCGTGCACTGTTTGGGTACTTCAGGATGTATTTGCAGACAGAGGTGCATTTTAATTATTCAACGGAGTGATTTGAATTTCTCCGCTAGACAAGCTGCATTTGTTTCTGTACTTATAAACTAGCGTGGTACAGCGACATGGCATCAGAAAAATGTTATTTTTTTTTTAATATGAAATCTCACAGGAGCAGACGTATATAAACCAAGTGGAAACATCCAAAAAACACATAACACATCATGGAGCTGTACATGAACATGACCATTTCTGCCGTGTTATTCACGGAAAAATCCCAAAAGAAACCTCATAAAGACTGAGGTCTGGTGCTCTGCGGAACTCAAGCTGCACCTTCAGGACATATGAAAAGACGAACCACGTGGTGGCTGCAGATTGGAGACAGAGGAACTTATTGACACAAATTCAGTGAAAGAAGAAAGTTTCCCTGTTTCTCTGTCGCTTCTAGGATGGCTGTGTCCTGTTCTGTGTTTTGTGAAACCTATTTGATTAAGCTTGTTTGAATAAATCACAATAATCGAACCTGTTTGTAGATGTTGACTCTTTTAATAAACTCTCTGGTAGTTTGCAGTTCTAAACATATTTAAATGATCTTTAGGGAATTGTTGATAATTGTACAAGAAGAAAATGAGTCTTCCATCTGGATTTAAGAAGACTTTGAAGGAACTGTCCACATGCCCTGCTCCGTTCAGAACTACAAAAAAGGATTCACGGTATGTACTTAAATGTGAATGACAATAAATACTAGTACCATTTTTTTCCTTAATTCAGCATTTTTTCAAGGTTGACAAATAGTATTGCTATTGTTTTGACAACTCAGGAACACAGTCACGCAAACATCTAGTGGTTGGGCTTTGGCTTTGCCGACGCTCAGTTTTGATTCAGATTGTCTTTTGTGTTGTGTGCACAATGGCATCATTCTTGAATTCTGAAAGCTGTTTGATTGATTTGATAGAATGCTGTGTTTTTTTGAATCAAGTGAAAAGAGCATTATTCACTAGGCTTCCAGTGGAGCCACCAAATGTAACTCCAACGCTCAATTGTACTATTCCTGCTGCACAGTTTCTGATGGGCGACACATACAAAGGATGAAACCACACACTTGGAATTAAATTTTTCAACTGGCCATTTTCCCATTTTCTAATGTTACATCTACATTCATTCATCAGATAATTCATTTTGGATGAAAAATTATGTGTAAATATATTGAAATGTTGCTAGCTGAAGCTGCATCCATAGAGATGGAGTTGATCCAAACGTTTCAATATTGAGACTGACAGTTATCTCAACGGTTTTACTCTGCATGTCAATAAATGGAGCCAGTACTCTAAGATAACCTGAGCCAAGTTATGTTTGCTTTATTTGTGTGGCTGTCTATGATCTAAGGAAGGAAACACACACACACACTCCTACAACTGCCCAGTGTTGAGCACCTCATTAAAACAACCTGTGTGCTTTTGCCAAGTGCTTTCAGCTTTGGGAACAATGTTCTGTGATACACACATCTATTTGGGAGCGAGGGGAGATGGTGTAGCGTTGCACAACTCTGAGGAGCCACTTAAGCGTGAAAGGCAGATGTGTTTGTACTGTAAACAAGAGATGAGAGACAGAGAGCCATGCCAAGAGACCTGTCGTGTCTGCCAGCAGAAGCAGGGGGGCGGCGAGTGGGTGCGGGCCTCCGTGAAATATTGGAACAATAAGAATGTTTTTGCATGAAACAACAATGCGACGTAATTGACTTCATGTTTACATGACAGAATGTAACATACGTTTTGATGAAGGCCAAGTACGCTTGAAGCGGACATGGCCTTCATCACAGAGACGCCTACAGTTTGGGGTTGTTTTGTATGAAGATCTGAAGGAGGATTCACCAAAGCAGTAGTTTGAGGAAAATCAGAAGACTCCTGCTGTTGCTGGAGTTGAAAATCAATGACGCTGTTGAGGTTTTTGGTACGATAAGCCCTGCCCAGTGAAGCTGAGCATTCTGATCACGGTGGCTACAAATGACCTTTACTTCCATCTATTATTTATGTGGTTAACTGTTTCCTCTGCCATGGAAATGTCAATATGTATGTGTTCTGCTGAATTTATTATAGTTGGATGAAGTTTAAGGAGTGTGAGTAGTTACATATCTACCTCATATATTTATGGAATCCTGTATGCAGGTTTGTGTGAGCTCTAGCATGTTCACACACTGAGGTGAGCCTGTGTGTGAGGGACGGCGGTATAGAAATGTGGACCGTGTGTTTATGTTGGCAGCTCACAGGAGTGTGTGAGTGGGAGTCAGCAAAGTGTGCACGTGTGGTGTTCATGATTTGCAACACTTGTATGTGTTTACGCCAGCCTATGCGAGAACACACTTCCCAACTGCATGGCGCCATGCCCCATCGCTTCCATTGGGGTGTGTGAGAACAAAGACTTTCCATTTCCAGCGCCGCTGTGCCTGCAGGGAGAAGCCTGATCATAATTAGCTGAATGATGAGCCTCCGCCGTGCAGCGCGCAGCAGGCCTGCGGCTGACGCTCTGAGGAGCCACCACTCTCTCTCTCTCTCTCTCTCTCTCTCACTTGTATTTATTCTTCTACTTTTTATTCCTGGCGATTGCATTTTTACTCACGACAGCACATGCAAACTGTTCCCGGCAAATCTCACTCAGTCAGACGCTGTTAATGATCCCTTTATCGCTGTTTTCTAGTGCAGCTTCACTCATTCATATAGAGGAATATTATTCCCAATAAAGTTGAGACGTTCATTTGAATATATAGTTACTGGATGTGTCAATAGATAAAACATATGAATCCCGAATAATCGCTATACAGCCATAGTTAACTGACCATTAATCGTAAATTAATGACACTTTTTGTATCGTTCTAAATGTAAGTTAGTAGAGTGAGAATTCTATCGACACATGCAAACATTTGTTTACTACAACAACACAGCGTTTCTGTGCTATTATTGCAGCATCTAAAGACTTCTGTCATCTGCGCCAGACTGTGACTGTAGCCTGTCCTCTTGCTTGGTCAGCTTCCTTGTGTACAGCCAGACTCGGCGATTTGTTACTGCTCAATAAGAAGTGTACCATCACAGAAAATATGAAAAATATACATTGAGCTAAAATCGGATTTATTGTTGCTTTAAAAAAAAACTCAGAGGCAGTGCAAGACATTGTAAACACAGGTCCTAAACAACAGTACATTGAACCTTTGCACAAAACAATTGCACGCATTGCACATCACAAAGCAGAAGCTCCTCCTCCGTTCACATCACATGGAGAACACATACAGAAAGGATGCACATGTTTACAAGACTTTAACAGTGCTTGTCAGCATTAGCAAGCATGTGACCTGTGGCTGCTCTCTCATTGGACAAGTTTGTGAGACTTTTGAGCTCAGGTTTTATGGCCGTGAAATGAGACAAAGATCAGATGAGATATTTCGTGTATTTGGTTGCTACTCAGAATGGCGTGTAAATGGAAGTTGTCTTTTGCTAAAATGTTTAGATCAGCCAGTCTTTCTATTTTAAATGCCGGTATCTGGGCGTGCCGTCGGTTCAGCTCCTCAGTTATTGGTCTCATGTTAAGAAGTGAATCAGGTTAGGCACACAACAGTCAATACCAGTAGGTCGATCTCCAGTCTGAAATGTAATATGATTCCAGTGACGATGAGTGAAAATATTAAATACATTTCCATTCGATGATAAATACGCCTTCACATATGGTGAGCATCTGGAGGAGAACAATGGTTGTTTATTGTCCTCATAAGTTGAATGTCTCATCATGAGAGCATTGTTCTGCATGACCTAGGACAGTGAGACTAAATATTGCCGTGTATCTCCCCATCTGCTCCGCCGGTATGAGTGTGTGTCACTTCCTTTTATGACAATGACAATAGGTGCCATTCGCCATAAAGAGTTTTTATGTTTCTGTTCTGCAGATTTTCATATAGACAATTTCATTATTATCATTTTTTTTATGTTGTTCTTTGCTTTTAACAGTAAGTTGCAAATGACCAGCTGAAGTAAGTCTAGTTATACCAAAATCCAGTATTCTTCCATTCTGGTCTCCCACTTGTTGACTATTCCCACTAGTTTGTGAAAAGCCTCTGCAGTCTTCTGTCCTTCCAGTTTAGATTAGATAAGAGATTAAATGTCTTGGACATTTCCCAAAAAGTTATTTCCCAAAAAATGCTGTAACCTCCGTAACTTTCTCATACAATGACGTCAAATTTTATGTTTCAGCATCACTACTTCAGCAGTACTTCATTTTTCTCTTTATAAACTTTGACCCATCAGCCACATTTAGAAAGACTATCTGCAGTATCTTGTTGTGGTATGACAACTTTACACCAATCACAGTGACATTACAGTGACACGGTAGATGGCAGAGATGTAAGCAAGACTTCTACAGCAGCTGCTAAGTAAACAGTTCAAAACGATTCTTTCTCCTGTCTGAAGTCCATAGTTTCATAAAGCATCAGTATTTGACACATTTTCATCAGCAGTGACAAGGATAATAAGAAGCCAACTGCAGACATCCCTGAACAAAGCTCTTAGGTAGGTTATAGCCCAGATAGTACAGAGGATTAAAAAAAATGTAAAGACTCTTAAAGTTGGTGGCTGTAACACCAATACTCAGATAAAACCAAGACAATGGATTGAGAAAAGTTCATAAATGCAAATACAAAATCGTGCCAAACAAAGCTATGTACACAAGTACAGGGGGTGGACGACTTTCTTCTGCTGTGAAGGTTTCCCTCTTTTTTCAAGACGCAGTCATCCTTACAGTTTTTCAGTCACGTTGTCCCGTTCATATGTAAACTATTGTTTTTCCACAAGTTAAAGTGGAATTAATAATATGTGTATTAATGAGTGAGTTGTTGTTAAGACATGTTGTAAAAATTGACCAGAAAACCTGAACCGACTCTCCACCGTGGTGCTCATCCCTTCACACTGAATACCATTTTAGAACAACTGTTTGCAAATTTAATGCAACCCACACCGAATACAGCACCACCCCATCGCTTCCTCACACACAAATACCAGCAGTAGTCTCCCCTCACTTCCTCTCTAGCAGGCTCCACCACAACAGGCTGGGCAGATGGCACCCCCCATTCCCACCATGCCAGGGAAAGCATGTGAATTAAAGGTTATACCCAGCAGGTTTGAAGAGCTGCCAGCCCTGTTGTGGTGCGGCAGAGGCGGTGGGAACGAGGGGTGCAGTCCACCTGCTTTCCAGGCTCAGGGACATCTGGCTGGGGTTTTGTGGAATGATGAGCCCGCTGCCACCAACCACCTCTCCTGCCACCGTCACTGGCACCGAGCCGAGAATGAGAAGCCATCATCTGCTTGGTTTTTTGGGCTCCAAGTGAACAAATGAGCGAGTGTCTGTCTGTCTGGTGACTCTCAGCAACTCTCACTCTGTGTGTGTGTGTGTGTGTGTGTGTGTGTGTGTGTGTGTGTGTGTCTGTTCAGGCTTTGGTGAGCAGCTTCAGTTGAGGGAGAAAATAGGCACATACTTTTAATTTCAGAACGTTTTCTCAATATGGAGCTCACTAAATGTCAATGTGACTTCAGTTATATTTAGTTTCAAATGTAATAACTAGCCTTGATCCAAAACCTCAGCTGCAACCATATTTAATCTACTTACACATAGACAAACCAAAACCTTGAGACATGACATGAAACCATGTGATCTGTGCAAATATATTTATTTTTCATCGAAAAGTCCAACTAGCAGCAGAAACACTTGATGCAAACTATTGAGAAAGTTGGAAAAACTGCCATGAATCAAATTTCGAAAAAATAAATAAATAAATAAAACTATGCCTATAAATAATATATTTTATTTTCAAAATAAACTCTAAAGAAGATATAAGTAAAATCTAAATGAAAGTATCGCCATAATCTTTCCTAATTAATTTTAAAAAACTGCGTCAACAGGTGCTTTCATGAACAGTTTTTACCATTGGGGAGGCGGCATCACTTTCTTTATTATTTTTTCTTTCCAAAAACTTTTCCATAGTTGGTAGCTATCACATATTTACAGCTGTCAAATCAATTCAATGACACACTACTGCCACCATATGTGGCAAATGTACTAAAACTGCATCTCACGGGCCACAGGTGTAAAACAAAAAACTTCCAGCTGCCCTCTAGGTGGCGCTTGCGGCCCAACCATGGGTCTCCTATGGTTCACTGTTGTAGAGCACTCTCTATACGCAAAACAGTAATGATGATTAATGAAAAATGATAAATCAAACCACCCCCTAAAATAATAAATCTAATAATAAATGCACCATATGGCGTTGTGTAGTTACTATCACGGCGAGAGCAGTGCCTCAGCGTCCCCATTGACCAGTCGCCACTTCCCTTAGTGCTTTGGCTTCTCATCTAAACAAACAAACAGATGAAAAACACGACCTTCACCAACTGCTTGATCGTTCGAAGTCAAGGCTCAAACCCAGTGGTGCACCTCTTACATCTCATTCTAGGATGCAACACTTGGTGCGCTAAGGGTATTTATTGGGAACAATAATCCAGCTATGTGGCAATAGTATGTTGATGCTGAGACGAGATGCATTCATGTGTGTCAAGGTTCTCTTCAACGGCAGCAGTTCACTGTTTCACAATCTAGTTTAGCATTGAAAAAAAGCGCCAATTTTTCCTTTTAAAAATTCTGCAAATGTCTTTCTTTCCTTTGTTTTTGCACATCAATGTTGATGGGCAGGAAGACACATGCACACGTCTTCATTAAGCCTCTGCAGTGTTTTGGAGGTGGGAAGAAACCAGAGTTCTGACAGGAAACAGGGCAGTCATACAAACTCCGCTGGGGAATAAATGTCTAAACAGACTGATGTGTACAACAATTTGACCTACAACCTAATTGACAGAGTCATTAACACCCAAATAAAATCCTTCAAAAACTTCCTGAACGATCCGCTCACAAATCCTGACGGGTCAGGTTGTCTCTCGCGGCTGACTCAAACAGACGTGACACCGGTGGAAACACTGTCGTGGTGAAGGATTAACTGCACAGCCTGTCTTATATCTGCCCCTAATTCCTTCCCAATATGTTTCCCCTTGTTTGCTTTAGCCGGGAGCAGAGTGAAACACTAAGACCCCGAGTAGCTTCACAGATGTTGCGGCATATTTTCTATCACTGCGAGCACAAAGGAGCTCTATCGAGGAGCAGGACACATTACATCGACCTGGGGGAGACACTGACACTAGTGATTAGGGTTTCTTTGATGGCTCCGGACTGTGGTTTATGAGGTCTAAGAAACACAGACTTTTGGAGAGCACATAGGAAACACTGATACAGACGATAATATTGTCTCAAATGTTTAACACTAATTATAACCGGACGAAAACACATTTGTAACTTAAGAAAACAAAGCCCTGAAGGAAAGGCAGCACATTTGAAACATATTTCCTGGCTGCAGAGTGACAACTCATAAAAACAAAGATAAGTCAGACAGACAGAATCTAAAATGACCAGACCTTGTTATAGGAAATGGGAATGATATCTCTGAAGCCGACATGAATCACAGAAGCCTGTTCTGCAAGATGGTATCTAGAAGAATGGAATGTGTTGTTTTAAAATGTTAACAGTGAATTAAAAGATGGTCATATTATTTAACTTAATAGTGGCAAAGTAATGTAGTTTCTTTACAGATCTTTAGTGTAAGCTAAGAACAAATATAGACACTGTTGTCATGTCTTCCAATTTCTTTGTCCCAATATGTTGCAGAATATACAAACACCATGAAATATTCAAAACAAAAAAGACTATTTTCTTCAGAAACATCTCCATATTTGAATTATTATATTATGATATATATTCTTTACTGAATAATCAGTTCATTGGTTGATAAGATAAAATACTTACAAAGACATTTAATATGGGTAGAAGGAGTCATTTTGCAAAGAATGTTTTTAATATAAAAAAGTAAAGGGGGGACAACTTTTGGGGAAAAAAAACAAAAGGCAAAATGAAAAATAAAATATCTTTGAATACAAGATCAACTAATATGTTTATATTATGATGAAAGTCCACAAAGTACAAAGCAATACTGCCATAACACACGCTGAATAAATACAGACAAAGGGCTCCCGTTCCTCACTTGGGTCAACAGAGGTGAAACTTTTTTCAACTTTAATTTTAAACTAAACTTTAAGTCACTCAACATCTCCATCTCGCTCTTATTGCTCCTTTGCCGCTGTAGCATCGGCGCCAACATCAGGTCTAAGGTGTTGTGTGCAAGGTTCATCTCTGGCAGAAAGATGTCAGCCTGCATCAGCTGTATTTATAATTCATCACATCATGCTTAATTTCCAGCACTACTTGCCTCTAACTGCTGAGAATCCTTCTGACCCACAGGTGTCTAGCTGTAGAAACACAGCTGACGGAGTCTACTCTCTGATGTACAGAAGTGCTTGTGTCTATCCTCAAAACTACCATTCCTCCACCAGCACAGCTTTTGTTTTAAACCAACATTTATTCCTCGTGAACTCCTGGTGATTGAGCTGTGCCTTTTCCCTCAGTCACATGGTTGGTGGTGGTCTCTCAGTCTTGACCTTTCTTCTCAGAAAATCTCCCTCCTGACTTTCGTACGACCTCCTCCGTAAAGAGGTCAAAACCATCAGCGCCGTCGGAGGAAAACCAGATGTCCAGTGAAGGTGTGAATGTCTGCTGAGCCACAAACAGTGTGAGTCTCGTGGAGTGAAAGTCTTTTCATTGTTAATGTGTCCAGCTGACAGCGCAGACGTGGAGCCTTGCATAACACTGCCGTGCTTCCTCGCTTTTTGTCACCGCTTGACTCCCCACCCGACACACACTTGTGTCTGAGCCTCTCGATGCAGAGCTGGACTGCTTCCCTGCGTGGCAGCTGCCAGCTCCTGACCTCTTGATGCAGCCTCCTCCACATAAGCCGCCCGCTTGGGGAAGAGCCAAGAAAATGTGTGCAGCTCACTTACACTGACGCTCGCTGGGAAAAATCATAAATTCTGGCAAAGTTAGAGATTTACAAACTACTGCGCTACTTATTACTCTTCCCGCTTGCCCTGCTCGTGTTGCCGCTGACCAAAACATGAATATTAAAACGGCTCATTCAGAGAAGGGTTTTTGGGGTTTGACTGTGTCAGGGTGCCAAATGTCTCTTGTTTTTTGTAGATTTGCTAACACTTTAGATTGGGGAACACACATGTACTGTTCATAAAGTAATGACTTGTGGTGAATGAATTATGGTGGTGGTCAGAGTGGACTTTATTAGTACTTTTGAATGAATGATTACAGGCTAATATGGCGCTAGTATACATATGAATATGTTGTTTATTTATGGATATACTGTATATGGCCACTGTTTTTATCCTGCTCCTTACAGAACCTGGTTGTCAACATGGAGTTCTGTCCATCATAATACGCTGCTATTTGTCCCTGTGTGACCTCAGTCTACCAAATGTGAATTGTGTATATATATATATATATATATATATATATATATATATATATATATATATATATATACATATATATATATATATATATATATATATATATATATTGACGCTCAAACTAAACTGAAATTAAGCATTTTTCTAAAACTGAAACCAATTAAAAGTCATTGATATTTGAAAGACAAAAATTCCAAACAAAAACAACAAACTATTGTAACCTTGACTATTGCCACCCACCAACCCATTAAACTCTTAGTTATTAACAATATTTCAAATGCAATAGTGTACCGAATAGGATAGATAAAATTAGGACTGTCGGTAGATTACAAATTTTAATCTCAATTAATTGCACTAAAGATGAGTTAACTCGCGATTAATGGCAAATGAATCAAATATATTATGTCTGTTCTAAACGTAACTTAAAGGACGATTTAATTGACAGGAGGCAGATCATTAATACTTACAATGCTTATGCCTTTAACATGTCTTTAACCTTTTTAATGGTTCTGAAGTTATTTTAAAGATTGTTCAGGACTGTATTTGTTATGTTGGTTTCTGTAGTAAACAAATGTTTGCCATCAAGCTTCAATGGCCACTTCTGTGATACAAAATGTGTCATTCATTGTCCATTAGTTGTGAGTTAACTGAGCTTCAGTGTGATCAATTGAGATTAAAAAAAATTAACATGTTCACCGCACTAGTTAAAATACATGAAGAGCAATAGAATTGGGTAAAAATCTGTTTCACTATAGATTAGGGAACATACAGTACATCATCATAAATGAACTATTCCTACAAACTACTTGTGTGTATTACTTAACCCTTGCTTTAACAAGCAAGCGTTTTTTCTATTTTTATGGTCGATATATGTTTCCCAATTCAAAAATGTAATATGAAATTCAGTCGCTGTAGTGACGCAGCATTTTTATTATATTTGTTGCGCATTTCATTTGCAAAAAAAATGCAATTCATTAGTTTTCTTAAAAACTTTTTTATCTTTTCATCAAAACGTCATCACTTTCAGTAAGAACACACTTGCAAGTTGTTCAAGAAAGTAATATTTGCTTAAAATACCGGCCTTATACTGAAATTTGAAGCACTGCCTGGTCCATATACAAGTTTCACGTTTTCATAAGCACATTGAACTTTATTAAAAATGAACTTTATTTTCATCTGGCTTCAGACAGCAGCCTGTTGAGATGATTATGACTTGGCTTCCGAGCGACAGTCCAACATGGCCGACCCTGCCCGAGGGCTGTTTGTTCTGTGAACAAGCACATGCACAGTCTTCTATGGTGGCTTCACTCATGGTGGCATACAGTCTGTTAATTGCCCCTGTGGCACTGCACTGTCTGCTGCCATCTGCAGCCACTGACACTCTGAACTGTTGCTGACACGTTTCTCAGACAACTGTGGAATTGTGATGATTGGAGATTTTCATGACTCCTCACTGTGGCGTTTATTGGAGAAGGGACTGCAGCTGGTACCACCCAAAAACATTGCTGCTCATATGGGCTCTAGGATGGTTGGGTTTTAGGCTGCAAAGTCACTTGAGCTTTTACAACTTTTTCATGTTTTTTTAAGCAACAAACTAAGCGTTTGCATACTTCAGCTCATGCTTCACTCATGTTGAAACAAACTAGTGATGGTTTATATCAAACCAGTTGGTACTATTGCTCAATGAAAATGACTGTTTATAGTTTCGTGTGAAAACTCAAATGTTGACAAGCACAGACTGAGGACTGAACTGTTTCTGTCTGTGTGTTTGAGCCACAGTGACAAATGTTGCAGTAAAGATGGTTGAATGATGTCATGCATTTAGCTTCTATATTTTTCACAGCTCGACTGCATAGTATTATTGTTTCAAGTGGAAATCACACTTCGCTCCTGCTTAAGTTCTTAACTTTGCTACGATGACAAATATTCAGTATCATCAAACACCTTATCATCTCTCTTTATCCTGTCATACACACAGTTTCTCTCCCTTTCCAATGTTAACACAGGTCTTTGTGTTGGTATCCAGAGTCCCCCGGTGTTAGGAGCAGCTGATCTCTACCCAGAGTCCCTAACAGAGCCAGAGTTGATGTCAGCAGTGAAAACAGATATTATTTCTCACCACTGCAGTCCAATCTGTTCTGCTGTCAGGACTTAAAGTGGCGGAATGCGTTCAGAAAGCAGCACCCTCAGGGCAGGTTATCAGCCATGGCAGAGCTCTGACTTGTAGCACGCCTTGTGGGCGTCAGTGCTGTGCCAGCGGACTCACTTGATAGAAACCAGACTGGTGCTGGAGGCCAAGCACTGTTAAGGAGGAGTGAGGGGGAGAAACAATATCCTGCAGAGGACTCGTTCGAAAGGTTGGGAACTTTGTGATTTTATCACATCTGTACAGTAGGGAAACAAGCAAGAATGATGGCCAGTGAGGAATTTGGTCATCAGGTCAAAGGTCAATTTGCCATCTGCCATCCTACAAAGTTCTCTATATCCTGATAAAAATACGATTTGGTCACACCACTGCAATGTTTATGGGGTTAAAAATATGCGTTTCCTATGACATTAGCTGCTGAAACTTTGACAATGACTAGTAGACGGCCTGTAAAATGTAGATGATGCAGATTTCCATGAATACGAGACGATTTAAAAGTATGTTGGAGACCATATTATTGCCTAGCAAGGCCCTATGTTGCCCACATCCCTGATCTTACTTGCCCTGTAACTACATGAAGATGAATCAGAAATTAACATTTTATTGTATTTGATCACAATATTCAAGTCAATAAACATTTTTCATTCTGTGGGCTATGTAGCTGTCTAAAGGCGTTGTAGCCTTCCATAAAAAAAGATCAATTTCAACACCTTTCACTTCAGTAAGCCTCACTGGGAGACAGTGCAGAAAAAGTTTGAGTTTAACAACAATATATTATGTTCTAATTCAGGAAATGCTGCTCAGATACATTCCTATTCATTGAGACTGTTGAAATGCACTGTCAAGGGTCCATTAACAAGTTAACTCATGGAAGTCCATCTGTCATATTTTTCTGACGTTTCTCAGACCCGAATTACACTGCAATTCTTCATCGACATGGCAACATGTTTTGGAGTCTGAGTTAGCGATATTTCTCTGGCTAATTCCTGGTGACAGGTGAATTAATCAAAAACACGGTTGGTAAATACTGCTGAACGTCTGCGGACTGAGCCGAGAAAGTGAGTTGGGTTCAAGAGAGATGTGACAGAGTGCAGGTGTATTTAGGCTGCTGGTTATCGGGGAGGGGGTGGTGCAGACGCACAAGTATGACAGGACGACAAAGTGCTGTTGATAAGAAATGGAGACAGAGAATCACATGTGTGAGGGAGGAGGGGGGCGACGGTCTGGGTGACTGTTCAACAGACACTTAGTGAACCGACATTAAAACTACAGTCTGTAAAATGGGATACTTCACTTGGGAGGGCTCAATGAAGTTGATATACAAAGATGTTGGCTCTTGCTTTGAACTGTACTTTGTCAAATTTACAGCAATATTTCATCATTATTAGAAATGAAAGGTTTAAATCGTATCATAGCTGAAGTATGTCATGGTTTTCTTCAAGGGAGTTGGGGCAGAGGGAGTAGTCCATGGGCCAGTCACAACAACAACAAGAATAATCCAAAGTGATGGTATCCCTGCGGGTCACACTGGAGTCGCTTGCAGTTGCAAAGACGTTGGCGACCCCTGAATTTAGACTCTGTTTTCTATTCTTTTCTGTGTTATAGCGGAGTTTGGTGCTCATATCGTCATAGCTTCTCAAGCATGTGTCTGGCTTCTGCTGGCTTTCTCAGTCAGAGACAGATTGGTGAGTCCACTCGTGGCCATAAGTGATGAAGGAGTATTTTCCAGGAGCTAAATTGGATCTCTTCTTCAGTACCAGTAACACAGACTGGCTGGATGACGCACAATCAATGTGATCCATCTCAAGTGTCGCCCCACTGCTGAATTTTGTTCATTCTGTGGAGACGATTTCTGGACACAGCTTTTGTTTGGAGCAGGATTTTGGGGTTGGCAAGTGTGATATAACATCTCAAGACTATGGATTGTTTCATTATAAGATGCATTGAGGACACCACAACTGACATGGAAGAAGGAGCCAAAACGGCTTTCGATGTGTGAGAAACTATTGAGTGAACTGAGCAGCTGAGTAACTCCACAACACAAGGAGCTTCTTGTCAAGAGGCCTCATGAAGAATTATGTACAATGGAGAGGGGCTGACCCAAAGGGGAGGTTACCTCACATCATTGTCCTGGTTAGGCTTACCACCTTTGACACAAAAGAATAAGGAACACTCCACCACACTTAGTTAGGCCACAAAGAGAGAAGAAAGTGCTCTACGATTTCTGCATTATTTCAAGGAGTAAACCGTCCATCAGTTATTCACACAACAGATGAATTCCTTCAATCATTCCTGGAGACACAAGGCTGGCAGCACCGTGGCGCGTTCAGGACACCTCCAAATACTGAAGTTCAATAAGGGACGGTGCTATTATGGGACAGGTGGCAACCCTGGTCCTGGGGCACACCGCTACATTGTAGAGATACCGGATCACTAACTGAATCTGCTCTTGAAATACAAGACGAAAGAGTCTGAGCTCAAATATCGACCAATGATGGCTGAACGCTCTTGAGTCTTTTTTCACCAACTTGTGTATTTTTTACAGACTTCCACACATTATAATTAGGCTCAGAAGTTTACGTCGTCCTGAGTGAAGCTTTTTTCCGTCAGAAACCGGGATAGAAATCTCACTCGACAGCGGCTAAGAGCTTGGGAAATGACCAACTAAAACACCTCGGTGGGAGAAATTCTACACACATACAGTAGTCAGCAGCTCGCTGCAGCAGCTGCTGCTGATCAGACAAAAACTGTGTCGAATTTCGTTTGCAGCCCCTTATTTCATTGTTCGAGTTCGACGGGGTGAACCGTGGCCTCGGAGAGCAACAAATGAAAGCAACTTTGGTTTGGACTCTGGTGCCACATAATGACTGTGATTAAAATGGGTCTCAGTTATCGGCCGCTTAGCCGGGGTTAACTTAATCTTCAATTGGGTTTTAACTAGCAACCTCATGTGTCACAGCCATGGGCGCTACTTTTGGGGCCAATCCGTCGACAAGATTAGTGGGACACAAATAAAAACGTCTTATTCCTACACCAGTCCACAGCATGTCTTCACGTTCCCTTAGACTGTTGAAAGAGCCAGTCAAGTCTATATTCATATATTCAATCACTTAGCTCCACCAGCAGTGGGCTTTCTCACACCTCAATTACAGTTTGGTCAACAAGGTGTTGAACACCATATTAAATTCATAATATGACATCATCTCAGAGCATCATTTTGCATGGACCTGTCTTTGAATTAGACTATGACATTGATCCAAATCTCACTGCAACATCCTGACACGGTCCTGACAGTGACTCGTATTGAGGGAAAAATTGAAAAGTTCTCTCCTGTTTATAGCTGTCTGACTTGGGAACCACAGTCTGGACTTGTAAAACAGAGTGGGGTGATATTTCAAGATGCTTATGAAGCTTCGCTCCCTTTTCCTTCAGATATACTTCCAAACAAAAGCGGCATTTCTCTTTCACCAGTCTGTGTCAGCAGGGAAGGAGCCCGACCCGGTGCGTCTGCTCTCCATCGCGCTGCTGTCACAAACACAGTTGGCAACTGCCGGCTCGTAATTTGCTGCCTGGAGGTAGTGAGTGGTGGTCTGGTCAGTGTTAAACCTGCGGATGATAAGACGCAGAATCTCATTGTTTTTTTTCCCACGTGGACCAATGATTTCTTAACAGATGCTCACAGACAAACATGTACAAAGACACACAGCAATGAATACACACGCTGAGGCAGACACAGATCCTGGCCATCACCCACGAGCTGAAGAAGACGTACGACATGTCGGCAGCTCGACGCCTGCGGCTGGGCTTCTCAGCAGCTCCTGGAGTGTGTAACAGCCGATGTGTGTATGCTACGTCTGGTAAGGTTCAAGGATGTGTTGGCTACAAGGGGTTAGCAATGCAGACTCTCCTAAGAGCAAGGGAAAATATTATTCCAGACTCTGACTGATTATCAGGTGAACGATAACAGCAAATCTGCTATGTTCAAGTTTTCCACGATCTGGTTCTTCTCATGTGGAAACTTCTGTATTATTTTACATTTTTCTTGTTTTTTATTGCCAGCATTTAACCTGGAGGCGCCACTGAGTGCAAAGTCTTTACCTTATTGTGCGACTTCATGTTCACCCCAAATGTGGAAACCACTGTGTGAATGGATTAAGTCCTGAATGTACACTCCTGAGTTGAACTGAGTTTCTTTGCCTGCGGATCGAACTGTACTCAAAGAATGAAGCTGGTGTTGTATACAAGCAGGTACCTTGAAACTGCAAATGGCTCTTCTTCACTTGCTGATGCGACCACATCTTCTTCTTCTCAGCAACTACTTACTGAGAAAAATGACTTTGAAGTCAGAAATAATGTTAATGAAATGTCTAAATCTAATCTATGAAATATACTGTGGTCTCAAAAGAAGAAAAAAATCAGCGACCAGAGTCTTAAGTTGCTCGTAACCGCTGGGATTTCAGCACTTTGTTCATGACTTCAGAGATGTTTGGAGAGACGACAGGCTGAGTATTGCAGAGACATTCAGCAGCATTACTGAGGTAAAGTTGAGTCTAAGTAGAACGCAAAAGACAGAGCAATAGAGAAAGCACAGTAAAAAACTGGGTAATAACTGAGTTAACCTTTTTACCCCTTTAAACTGTTTTTCATGATGTGTAATTCAAGTTTTTTTGAGTGTCATCCTGATTTAATGGTTATTCTTCAGTGAGTTTTCTGCCCACACAACTCTGGAACTGTCATTGTCTCATCCAGCACTGTATGGACTGGCTTCCTCATACATGCCCCCTCACAAAATATGTCAAATAATATAGTGCTGCAGCATTGCCACATACTTACAAATGCTACTCCATAATGTAGTCCATATTCAGGCACAGTTTACCTGAAATGAATTCACTTCCTACAAACTGTCCGGGTTTGTACTTTCACTAATCAGGTCCCAGTGGGGAGAATATGTATTCTGTTCAGAGATTCCGAACTGCCGGCAGCGATATTTCCAAACTCCTACTTCCACTGACAATATTGGAGATGTGTGCTTTGCCTGCTTTGACTGACAGGTGGCCAACTCAGCCGACTCTGCTTCTTTACCTTCCAGGGAGCCGTGTCAATGACTTTCTATTTCCAGCACAGGCCGGACTGGAAGAAAATGAATAGTGTGCTTTCATTATGGGCCAACTTCAGTGCTTTTTACCTTCAGAGAGCGCAACAATAAAAGCCCGACAGGTCGGACTCACTGCTCCCATGAATCAACCGCTACAGAGAAGACCATCTTTCACCCTCCATGTTGTTTCATAACTGGCCGATGAAGTCGACTAGCCTTGACAAGGGAGGGGGGTCTTGTTTGACTTGGCCAAACCCCTCTGACCCTCAAAATTCACGAGTTCCAGATGTAAAACTGGAGCATATCCCATAAATTCAAGCGGAGCTGTTATTCTTGTCATCCTTGTTTGGCTAAGCAAGTAAAGCGAAAATATTAGAACCTACCCGTGTGAGCTTTTGGACATGCATGAGACCTGGAGTGAAAACACTGTCGGAGGAAAGACCAGTCTTATCGCTTGACGAGAAAGCCAGGCATCGCAGAGGTCTGCTGCTTCGCTTTCGGCCTCACAGCAGACAAATGATATTCAGGGATGTCAGAAATCTTGTCACTGAATCAAAGTTTCTGTCTCCCGTGTCATATATTGTGTTTCTCTATGACGCATGTCTGACCCACCTTGACTTAGTGAGAGAGAGACGCTTAGTTCTTCAGTCCAGCTTTTATCAATGTTATTGATCTGTATGTTGTTTTGTTCGCTACTCTACCAGTTTTCCTCGTATCGCTGAAATGTGCAGCAACTGCTATGACTCATAACTCCCACGATATTCCAGGATTCGTCCCAAAACGTTCCTCCATTGAAATGAATGTACTTCAGAATTCAATCACTTTCTCAACGGATTACAGCCCCTCCAAACTTTCACCTAGAAACGCCATTCAAAGCTTTAAACATAGCTGCACTCCTCCTCTGTTCAAATCTGCAGCAACTGCATGCAGCAGGAGCAGCATCAGGCAACGTATCACATCAAGAAATGTCATTGTGATCTCTTTTGCAGACGATTTTAAATCTAAGTTTGTTGTGTTGACCAACGGTGGGTCTCCTACGTACTGAAGAGACTCTAATTCAACACAGTTATTTTAAATTGTGGCTGGGACTTTAACTTATTCATGTGGATTAATTGATTTCTGGCGAAAACCACCAATTAAGACAAATAACCAGGTATATTCACAGGGCATATTTATCGGGATTCAATACAATAGAGCCATACATCTGTTCAGAAGATAAACTTCTATTGTGCATTCTTCAGCAGTGAGTCAACTCACACTTTAATGTGTGCAAACCTAAGTTCAGAGCAAATACGCTGTGAATAAATGAGTTGGGATGATGGATATTGTGAGTCAGCTGGTATCTAAAACCTGATGTTTTCACCATAACACCTGCTGGTCATCTGTAGCGGTGACACCACCGACGTAAGACGATCACTAGGAACCAGATCAATCTTGTTGTTGTCGTACTGAAAGTGTGTTTTTCAGCGACTAACTCAGTCGCACAGCCTCATATTTAACATTATAGAATACATGGAATGACGTCAACATCAAAACATATTTGTTGGAATCCGGAGGGCTCGCACACCCAAGGCTGCCAGGGAATGTATTCCAGTAATGAGATGGA
The DNA here is from genome assembly GCF_027744825.2 of Synchiropus splendidus. Taxonomy (NCBI): domain Eukaryota; kingdom Metazoa; phylum Chordata; class Actinopteri; order Syngnathiformes; family Callionymidae; genus Synchiropus; species Synchiropus splendidus. The sequence continues at coordinate 14,471,398 of NC_071337.1, forward strand.
GAGATGCCCTGTGCATATCACAGCTTGGGCTTTGATTTATGCCACTAAATGAGGTGATGCTGTAATTTTTGCACAAGGGGAAAACACACAGCCATTTAGTGACGGGCTCCGGTTCTGCTCAGTGGCACTCTCCCAGCCCATCTGGCTTCATTTACAATCCAGTTGGAGTCACACACGAACGTTATACTTGGCCGTCTTGGATTTTATTGGTCAGCCTTGATTTATGACCATCAAAGTCCAAAATAATTGGCTGACACTGGATGTCTTTCATAAGTTGTGTTCAAGTGGTGAAGCCTTGGTGGCAAAAATGAGTGAAAACAGAAGGAATGCATGACGTGATGCCTCGAGAAAGAGCAACAGATTCTCCGCAGTCGAGCTTCCACTTGTGTGTTTTTATAACAGGCGCCTCCTCGGCCAGATATGTGAGCTGGTGCCAAATTCTGCGGCGCACTGTATTGGCCGGGTCATGGAGCTTGTAGATGAAAAGCTCCAGTGACCTAGAATAATACTGAGCCTTTAACCAGCAACAAACCGTCTTTCTGTCCTCCCTTGACAGCATCTCCTCTACTGAATTGAGGTCGTGGGAGCTGGGGCAGATGCTAAGTGACATTTGTGGGGGACAGTTCACTGCCACTCGTGCCACTTGTGTTTTTAACTTTTCCATTACGTCTTGTTTCACTTCTTAAACATAAGTTCTTTTCATTTAACAATGATAAGGTTTTAGGTCTAATGCATTGGTGCATGCTTTGGTTTGGTTTTGGTACTTTCACATAATAATTTTTTGAGATACCAGCACTCCATTTGTTGTTTTTTAGTGTTAAGTTGAGCACGAATGTTTCAGCCCAACCTGTGTCTCACTTGTTCACAGGCTGCAGAAGCATCAGCCTTGCAACCTTTGAGTTTTGATGTTTGCTTTCATGGTGATAAGTCGCACAGCTTTATTGACAAATGGACTTCTACAAAAGACACCACAACAGGATTCTGGGTGGAGGCATCTGTGATGATGAGAGGTGACGTAGCCGGGTATATTTTGGAGAACTTTGTTCTCTAATCACAGGTCAAAAGAAAAAGAAGTGGCAGATCATGTACAGTGAACGCCAGAGTAGGGAATACCAACTGAGGAAAAAGGGAAAAGAACAAAGGAGAACGAGGCAAAGGAAAATGATAATGAACAAAAAAAGAAATGAAAAAAGAAAGAAAGGTGAAACATGAAGGAGAAGACGAAAGAGAGGAAGTGATGGAGTGAAAGCAGCAAAGCAATAAAGCTGGTGATGAGCAGCTAGCAGTGTTTTCTTCTCCTTCTGTCTCCGACTTTCTTTCAGTTTTTGGACAGCAGCCTAGAACGGCGGCTGTCGCAGATGTTTGGACAGAAGGTGTTTGCATGCTGTCGGTTTATTCGCCACCATACGGGACACAGTACGACCACCACAGTCACCAGTAAGTAACACTCTCCATGTGCAGGATGCATGGCCAACTTTTACCTTCTGTTTTCGTGAGAACGTATCCCCTGCTGGATTGAGACGAACCTTGAAGCTCGCGTGTGCCCCGCCGCCACGGGTAATGAAGCTACTGCAGACTGAGTAGGCAACTGGCAAAGCAGTGTAAACACTTCCTAGCTTTGCCGAAGGTGCCCACAAGTGGGAACGTGTGCAGGGTCGGCGATGCTGTAAACCAGAGCTTGTCAAAACTCCTTTGCACGCAAACCTTCACTCCGTTCTGGAGGTGCGACGCTCAAATACAGCGCCAGCTGTCACTCCCAGCATGAAGGTGAGCAGACTGTGGACCTGAACGGGATCCAAGTTTCTTGAGCTGCCACTCCCACCACATGCTGCAGGAGTAGAGCAGCAGCATCAGCAGATTTGCGCTGCGCATTAATCAGCAGTTTGTGGTGTATTTGTCAAAACCTGCGCGTACTCACACTTAAGCTACTCAGAACAGACCCTGAAACTTACTTCTGTCGATACCGTTTTGGCTGTGAACTCTGTTTGACTGTCACTGTGTGAGATAAGTGTGTGATAACTATGTAACTTCAGGTGTGTACAAAAGTAAAGACAGCAATAAAATAAATAACATAAAATATGTGTATTTTACTTGTTTTCATATCTCATATTTACAAATTTTCTTCTTTTGAAAAGGAAATGTCTTGCATTTTTTTTCTCCTTCGGCCGGATGAAAATGTAAAACAGAACTGAGGCGCAAACAGCAGAGACTGTTAATGCATCAGCAACTTTTAAACACATCTTTCATTTGACTTAACTTGTATCTCTCTCTCCTCTTGCTGTTGTTAGCTCAGCATCCCTGAATCCATGTATCCAGGATCACGCGCCAAAGTCTTAAGAGAACGAATTAAAAGCAGAGGGAAAATGTATTCAATTCAAGGGTGTCAGAGCTGTCAAGTCATGCTTTATAACAATGTAACTCGATGAAAAAAAAACATGCTTTTGCTTTTAGCAAGAAGTAGTGAATAACGCCAAAGAGTCAAAGAGCTCCAAATTCGATTTCTAAAGTGAATAAAAAAAGAGGAAAAAAGCCGTCAGCGAGACAGTCGACGTAAGTTTCAAGGATTTCTTTTCAGAAGAGTTCAAGGAGTGATGAAAGGGTTAAATTGTGACTTTAGAGTATTTCATTTTTTGTTTCACGATTCAGGCTGGCGGTTCGTGGAGCTGCTCCTCAGGGTGCATTCAGGTGGATGAGTGCGTGATAGACGGCGTTTTGAAGGTGCACTCGCTGAAACCAGATATTTTGTTCGCTTTTAACTCTCAGTATTTCTGAGTCTTCATTCATTCAGTCATTGTCTACTTATTGTCTAGTGCCTGAACCTTTTGCACTGGAAACTAATTGTTGAAAGAAAGCAACATTCATGTTAGCCTCTAGACATATGTCACACGCTTTGCCAGTGTCATCTAGTCAGAGCACAGAAAAGCAGTAAAAGTTATCGAGTTCCGAACAATGCTACAGATCGGGATGGAGTCTCCTGTCTTTGTGACTGAATGGCCTTTCTCCAAAAGGTATCAGAAGTGGGATGGCAATCCAAACACCCTCAGAGGTGAATATTGCATAACTGAGAACTCGCAAGAAGGATTGAACTCAATTGTGGGGAACCTATGGTGACGTATGGAGAGCTTTGCGCGACACACAGGAGTCCGAGCCAGTTATTGTTATTAAAGGGCTGATCTCAAAAGTGACTTTGAACAGGATGAAAGGGACGTGGGGAGCAGCTTGAAGGGACGCAACTCAGGTTTTTACAGTGTGACATTTGTAACTTCACTCTCCATCCTGAACCACCCTGTTTCCTCCACAGCTATTATTATGAGGTTAATTGGTGTCTCCTAACTGTTTCTATTTTTTTTTTAACAAACTGGAAGCGGAGCTCACCTGGAACAATCCGCTGTTAAATCGTCAGGGTTATTTTGTTGATTGCCAAGTCGCCTCTTGTCATCCAGCGCCAGGGGCCAGCGGGGTCACCTGATTCCTCTCATTGACATGCAAATGCTGCTCTGGAGCCGATTCTTCCAACAGCAAGCAAAAGAAAACCAGTCATTAAAATTCAGCCAATGTATTCCTCTTTCGGAATTCTATTTGAGAAACGTTATTAATTTCATATATCAAGTTTGGAACGGCCATCTGTTCGCTGTGCACCACTGCACCTCCCTCCATCTGCCCCTGAGTTATCCGCAAGCCGCTCAGCTGCCACCGGCTCCAAGTTTTCCTGCACTCTGGCTTTTTGATTTGTCACTCACTGTCGCCTGGACCCATGTGACCACCCGAGTGCCTGGATTCAACCATGGCGGCGGGATGCACCTTGGGTGGCTTTATAAGTAACCAACTGTAGCCTCGACCGTCCCCCGACCGACTTCTCAAATCCGTACTCACCTTCTTTGTTTTCCCCCATCTTCCCTCGTGTTCCCGCCTCCAGCTACCTTTCCCTCCCCCCTCCTCGCTATAAGTGGAGGAAGCAGATTGTGCAGTCGGCACAGTGCGACGTGTCCCTGCCACAGTTAATTTAGCATCTGTGCCTTCATGAATATGAATACATTTACACGTCCAGGATATAATTAGGTGGTGGAGTGTGGAGAGGGTTCATGACACTCCAGGTGGGTAGAGCGAGAGACAGAGGGAGGAGGTGGATGAATAGGGAAGAAATGAAGGAGGAAGAGGAGAGTAGGCAGGGCTAAAACAATCTCCCCGGCTCTGTGACCTCTGTCGTGGAGCTAAACACTCAAATCAATCACGGAGAAATTGCTGGAACGAAATGACAAAACAGAGAATGTGGCAGAAGATGACGCCGCGCGCGCTTCACGACACTGGTGGAATTTGTTGTACATTCATGAAGCAAAGTTTCACCATAGATTTTTAAAGGATGGCACCTTTTGTACAACCATATTTTTCCGTTTAAAACAAAACATTTTGTAACATTTGTATTTGGGTCATCTTTGGCTCACACATGAATTCTTGACTACTGACAACTTTTTTTTTTAAACCAAATACCATAAATTCCAGACTATGGAGCACACCGGAATATTAGCGGCCCCCACTAAATTTAAAAAGGAAAATAGATCTCGTTCTTAAATAAGTTGCAGGTGCAGTGGTGCTCTCTACGCCGTAGAAAGGTCAGTGGTCCTTTAAAATGCACAAGGATCACTTTAAACTAGTTTTGAAAACAGAGTTCAGCATCGAGACTGACACATGAAATAAAGTGGGCAATGTTCTAAACTTGGATCGCCCACGTGTCCAAAGTTAAAGAATCACAGCTGGTCTCAGCTGCTGCTTCCCGTCTCCGATCGTCCAGGAGATGGACTCTGCTGGCGGAGCTGTGGACACGTGTGTGAAAACAGTGCATTTTTAGCTCTTCAAGGTAAATGAAATGACTGTGATTTCATCGGTTTGATGTGAAGAGGTTCAATATTTTAGCAGTGGTCCCAACCCACTTCACAAGCAAACACAATTTAAAAAAAAAGAAAAGAAACATATTTGTACGTATCTGAAATGAAAATTACGCAGCAGCAGCAAAGACAAACGCATCACCGGTCATCCTCGTTGCCTCCCTCTGGATGAGACATGAACAACCTGACCTCCAGAAGAACCATGAGGTCGACAGAAGCTATGAGAGGACATCTCGTCCATGAAGTAGAACCCATGAGTTTCCTGACAGAAAGATCAGCAGGGTGTAGAAGAGAGATAGCAACAGTCTTTTTGTCATCAGAGTTGTTCACGTTGGTCTCTGTGTCCCGCCTTGAAAGTTCTTGCTCTCTGGATTCATAGTATTTAGTAACAAATGTGTTTCATTTTTAAAAATGTAGCTTATAATATAACTAGTTATTTAAACCTATAACTTCACTCGTTTTTCTTTTCATTTATTTGATGTTTGTTCAATTGTTTTCACACATTGACAAAAATAGATAGCGTCTCCATCAAGGCACCAGGGAGTCACAGACTCACAAAATGCTTAATGGTGTGTTCTTGAACCATATGCCACTGTTTCACTGAGACACAACACCCCAGAGCATTGGGCCCCTTTTCAATAGACATGAAATTGTTGCGTTCGTGATCAGGTGGGAAGATAGAAGCCTTTCTTGTCTCAATAATTCAGAAGATTCTGAGTGAGAACTTTAGAGGACGACTTTGTATTCAGGAGTTCACGACCAGTTTTGACAATGATTGATATCGATGAGGAAATGTGCTGCTGTAACTCCTCATCCATTAAACACAACACCACTTCAGCATCAGAGATGTCCTTGTAAGACGGAATAACAACGACTTTAAGTTTGAAAGGTGGTGGTGGGGGCTGCACACTGAGCATCTCAGCTTCCTGCAGAATAGCCACAAGGGAAGGGGGAAAGTAATTGATTTAGGATTCAGTCATGCAGGGGGAGCCCCAGCCACGGCAGATACATAGGAACACTTTCTTATCCAAATAGCGCCTGTACTGTGCACGGGAATCAGGGCTAATACAATAAAGGTATTAGCACCGCTGAAGGAAGGGAGGTCATTAAGGGAAGTCAGCGGGCAGCAAGCCTGTGTTGCTCTGGAGGAATCGGCCCCCTGCTGTTCAGGTGAACTGTCAGTCATTCAAAAGCTGACAGCACAGGTCACCTGACGGTGACATCAGTCACCGGTAAACATCGCTCAAATCCAAAGGTACACAACGCAGCGAGAGCTAACACAACTGGAGGAAATTCACTGGCTCCCTTTTGTGAAAATTTTTGTCAGTCACTATGCCAATGTGGATCATACATATGTCTCTAAAACGATCAGTTTCAATGAAATTTCCATTAGTGAAGATGATGTTTGGTTTGATTTTTGCCTACTCATTAAGCACGTGTTGTGGAAACTGTGTCTGAAAGGTGCTAGTGGGTGAATGAAAGTGTGAAGATGCTGTTTGATACAGTTAAAGCTCAGTTCTGACAGAGGTGTGTTAAGTTTTTTTCTCTACTCCACATCAACTTTCATCAGTTTCGGTGGTGCTGTTAGTGAATATTCCATTGGTTGCATATAGTATTTTTACTTTACTTTTGAGGCTGTTTTTTTTTTTGTATGTTCCAGTATTCTAGTATTTATTTTGCAAGGAAATGTACTGGGTGGAAACCAAGTGTATGTGGTTACATGGAACACATAGAAACAAAAAATTAAAACTTGAATGAACACAAATACACAGGTAATAGGGAATAAGAGATGGCGAACCATGGATATATTTATATATTTATTTTTATGAATATTAATCTTTTCTTTTACTCTTTATTGTAGTATTTTAGTTTACTTGTTACTTGAGTTGTTTTTACTTTTCCATTAATATTGTTATTTGAACAACCTTCCTCAGTATGTTTTTCTTGCACGTGGGTGACGGTTTCTCTGCGGTACAAACACAGATTTGCCAAAAACTGATATTCAAAAACTGTGTGCTGCTGTTACGTAATATCGGTTTCATGGTATTGGTGGCCATTCTATGAGTATGAGGACAAGTACTCACCCGCAGAATAGGTATCAGTGTATCCTTAATTAGAATACCATGATACATCAGTATTTAATTTCCTTTACTGTTTTAACTCGATATTAATGCTTTACATTTCAGGAATCCTTACGTCCTTCATTTTATTTAGCTGTTATGACCGATAATTTTTATTTTTGTTCTTGCTCAGTTTTTTTCTTGTTGAATTATTTATTTTAAATTATATATATATATATATATATATATATATATATATATATATATATATATATATATATATATATATATATATATATATATATAATTTACTTGTTTTATTTACTTGTTTTAAAAAAAGCAACATTATTTCCACATTTTTGTGTTGTCTTTCTACTCAACCATTATTTTTTACCAAGATTATTTATTTATGTTTTTTTATTTTACTCAATTACTGTTCTGTATTGTACTACAATTACTAAAAACAGAAAGAAAAAGAAAATAGAATGAAAAAATTACTAAGAGAATAGAAAAGTGTTTTTTTTTAATTAAAACTTGTTTCATATTAAAGTTTTAATAGGTTTCATAGAGAATATTAATGATATGCATTTCTGAAATACATTTATTTATACATCCTAAATGCGTTTAGCTTCATAGACCCTTTACAAGACCATTATGAACAATTAAAAACTATCCTTCCGTGACAGCGCTGACCTCCAAAAGTTGCACTTTTTGTCCTGAGACACAGCAGTGTGCCAAATTCCAGCCTCCTTGCCCTGTAGTGATGGCAGAGCTGGCAGTGATGCCAGTTGGAGCAGTGAGGCCATCTGGGGAAGCTCCAGGAGGACGCTGGGAGAACCTGACGCTCAGAAGCGGCTCCAGAAAGTGCTCCATAATCATAATGGCTCATCCAGATACACAGCCAACCAGATACACAGCGAACAAGCTCAAGTGTTGCACGACTTGTCTTGAGAAGTTCTCAAACTCAGGATAAAAAACTTGAAAGTGTAAATCAAGTTATTGTTGATTCTCTTTTTAAAGCCCCTTCACTGCACAAACCTTTGAACCCAAACTACTCCGAACACTTATTTATCTCTGAACATCTCCCGCACAAAAACTTCACTCCATACGTTTATTACATGAGAATGATCAGAGGATGAAAGAGAATGTTTAAGAGGCCAAACTTCTTTTTTTTCCCTTGCCGTACGGTCAATTGCTTTGAAGTCACTGAGATTTTAATGATGACCTTGATTCTTCAAATCAAATGCTTCAAAGCATATTCTGACTCTGTTTTTCAGCCTTTTTAGAGCCCCGTGCACGATCGAGTGGGCCGACCGTACAGCGCACAACTTTTAGTAGTCAGGAGTGACGCTGGAGAGTCTGGCAGTCAAGTCTGGGGCCAGCTATTCAACAATCATATTGACGGTGTGTCCATTTATCTTGTCCCACCTTGGGAGTCATATTGAAAAGATGAATTATGTTACGTTAATTGACTTATAAACATGAAAAACGTGAAGTCAATCAAACCTTCCCTTCATGAACCTGGCTTTAAATCACACATTTTTTGAATCCATCATTTTTATTCGACATCCAGCTCTCACCATGAGGAGGAAAACATCAAGGATGGAAGATTATTAAGTGATTATTAAATGATTTAAATGAAATTAAATGATCATTGAGGTGTTTGCCTGTGTATCTGACCAATGAAAATCTGGTTGAGATACACAGTTTTTTTGCCTTGCACGTGACCGTCAGTAATGTCTGTCGCTTTCCTCCATTGTTTCTGCTATATTTGTGATGTTTATGATCGAAACAAATGTGAAAACACAATCTTCTTCTGAGTTTATTGTTCTGGTGAAGCCATGGTGGAGGTCCATCATATCTTCTTATCTACACTTACAGCATGTCTCCCTCTGAGAGTCAGTGGAGGCTGATGGGGACTTGGGTTTGGTGCTGACAGAGAAATAAGGCGACCTAACGCTGAACGTCAAGGTGGAGTCGGCGCAGGTGTTTGGAATGGGTCTTGGATCCGGACCTCGGTGTCGCCTGACCGACGTGCAATTCCCACATCGCAGAAGTTCTTCATTGATCTGATTGTATTTGTATTGTGTTTTCATAAAATCATGTGTCACCATCTCAGGACTGTTCTAGCAATAAACATTTCTGAAATATTTTTCCTGACACCATAGTGCCTTTTTTTGTACTATTTTTAAGAGCCACTTTGGCTTCAACTGTCCACGACCGGCCTCCAACAACTGTTTCATGTGTCCGCCTCAACTACCACCCCAGATCCCTGAGACAAGATGAGGCCCACTGCTCCATCTTTGTCTGTTCCAGTCTATTGACCGCACAGTTCAACAGTAGCAGAAGCATCCTGCCATCACTGCTTAATACAGTCAATAACTGTGATGTATGATCGGTGAGACGCTTGACTGTTGCTTTGGACTGGTCTTCACAGGCCGAGGAGAAGATGAAGCTCAAGTGGAGGCCAAGAGGAGTAGATTAGGCAATGAACAGTTGGAGGGTGACGGATCGATGCCGGCATGTTTAGATGAACGTGCGCGGAACACACACTTGTGTCCATTGAGAGGAATGATGAGACTGTTTTACAGTGGAGCAGATGGGAGGATTAATGGAACGATGATGAGAATGGAGGCAACAACAATGCAAAGGTAGAGAAGGAGGAGGGGGAGGGAAACTCAGCTACCATAACGGCAGAGACGAACCGGATTAATGGCATGTGCCCCCTTTCTCTCATTGGCACTTTGTACCCGGCGCCCCCACATAAAACACGCCTGCACATCTGCTGGGCACCGGGAACAAATCCCCCCTCGATTTTGTTTCTCTGGAGGAAAGTCCCAGTTGGCACAGCTGCACTGTTTTTTTCAAGCTGTAAAAGAATGTACCTGTGTTCCGTTCAGATGATTATCACAGCAACGTAATGCCACACAACCACCCATCAACTGCAACACTTAGTCGCCCACCTGCTTCATGTTACCTGCCGGAGGACTTTCATCAAAACAGATTAGTCACATGAAAAAGTGAGAAGCCAGTGGACCGTTGGAGGTGTTTAAAACGTTTACACTTGAATTGTTTTTTTTTTTAACAATATTCTATTTGTAATTTCAAGTGAAGTATCAATGTACACAAGACAAGTTCAAACTCAAAGCAACCACATCCATTTAAAAAAATCACTTACCTCCATTAAATTCAACTTTTTTTGTTGCTTGAACTGGCTCTTAAATTAGCGCCCAACAACTGCTCCCACTCTATGGAAGCTGCTACCCATCCTCGCTCCCATGGCATCACATGTTGACGTTGGGAAGGTGGGCTTTTGCGTCCTATACTGACGGCCAAGGCAGCCTTCAGCGTTGCGTGGTGATGTATTAGGCTTTCAACAGAAGCACATATTCCACCCTCCACGACATGTCCTGATGCTGTGGGCAGTGCATCATGTGGAAAGAAAGATTTAAAGCCCCTCAAATGGCCGTTGGTTTCAGTCACAGTGACTTTCCTTCTGTATGGAGGAGAGCCACATAAGGAGCTAAGAATAGCCTTCCAACGACAGTGTATTAAGAGGATGTATTGTCTCAGAGGCTGAAGCCTGTTTGCGGACCTTGGAGTGGGTTCACTGTAGAAAGGGAGGCAGGAGGTGTCAATGTTTAAAGCGGAAAACAGGGTACATTCGATCCAGTGGACATGAGCTTCATTTGCTTCCATATTGCATTGCATCACATGTAGATATTGATACCTTTTTTATGTTTTCAAACTCCACTGATCCCAATGAGTTCCATGGGACACAGATAGCGAAAGAGTTCCTTGTGCGTTGACAAGGTCATCTAGGTTTTTGTAAATCTGTTTTGGGTGGAAATCTTTCACCTTGAAACTGAGTTAAATATGGGAAAATGCTCTCGAGGACTGAGGCGGTCTCCACTGGGAGCATTCTGATGTCGTCCTCCTTGTTAATATGAACAGGTACTGCACATATCACCCTTTATTCACTGCATTAGCCTCTTTTCTTTTTTTTATTCGGTGATAAGTGGTAGGAATTAAACATGTATCATACAATGCTTCAAATATTATTATTATTATTATTATTTATAATATTATGATATATTATTTATGCACCTCTCAAACTCACAAGTTGCAAGTGCGTTACAAAAAAAATCAAACACCAAACTAATTCAACATGACACACAATAGTAAAGCACAGTACAAAACAGCAATTTATATAAAAAATGTATATTACTCTCAGTGAATCCAGCAAGGAGACATTATCACAAAAAGGTCTTCTGAAAAAAATAAACATATTTACACACAAAATGCATGTCACAAAACATTCTATTACGCAAACATTTACTGTAACATTGAACCTTAACAAGACTCAAACGCTATACGTGATCATAAAAGGATAAAGTTGTGACCAATGATCTCCAAAAGGATTCGTTGTCTGAGAGACATTCATCCAATAGCCTCACTATTAACTGTCTCCCTCTTGATGTCTTGTTCCTATTTTGCCTCAAATGTCTACAGGTTGGTTTTGTTTGCTTCAACTAACAGTGATATTAGACGCAACTGCAGTTCAAATTAGGTCGATATGTCAATGTCTGGAACTCCAGTGTTTTTATTATAAACTTTACGAAGAGTGAGCTTCGATTTAAGAAGCGTGGCCCTACCAGTAGGCTCGACCTGAGAATTAAAAGGAATTTTCTGATGCTTTGTTGTTGTTGTTTTTAAACATCCAGGAAAGGCTGACAGTGCAGCTCAAATAATAGAGAATCTAGAATCCTTTCCCGCCATAATAATAGACATGAGAGAATTTGTTCAGCTAGAGAGAAAAAAACAGACACCAACACTAATCTAAGTAAATATACACAATGAGGCAGCACTCACTTTCACACTTATCCAAAGCTTGGCAGCAAATAAATAGCTCAGTAACGTCTGTTGTACAGAAACTCCAACTGTCATCAAGAGATTTCATCCCAACATTTACAAAAGGTGACTTTTTTTTCAGTCAAGCTTTACTCATGCTAATGTATTTATTTTTATTTTATTTCTCGTTGTCATGATGTTTCGGTGAGTATGCCTCTTTCTGGAGGTGGTGTGGGCAACCTACGGCAGGGGTGGAGGCCGTCCGTCTCTGGTGGGTTCCTGTCGGCAGAGGAGAGCCGGAGCAGTGACGGATCGACCTCCCCCACGCTGGAGACGCTGCGTTCCTACACAGATGGCGTAATTAACGGGAGGCGAGCCAGGGAGGGAAATTTATCTTTGATCAGTAGCTTCGCGCCAGATTGTCATCTATGTTAATATGATGATAGCATCAGTGCGCACGCGTCCAGACACAGAGACGGATGGTGGGCGAGTGGAGCCCAGGCAGCAGTCAGGCCCGAGGACACCAGGTTGTGTGTTCACTCACATGTGCACACACACACACACACACACACACACAGACACACACAGACACACACACACACACACACACACACACACACACACTCTCCTAATCCTTTGTTCACCTCCGTGTGTGGAGCCTCACTGATCTTTGGGGGCTTCCCTCTGATGGAATCATGCATAAACAAACGCACAACTGTAATACTTTAAAAGCTTAATTTGTCCATTTAACAAAATCTACTTACATCTCAGCCACCTCTAGAGTAGCTTTGCACAGAAATAATCTCCATAAAGCCGGCAGATGATGAGCTATATTGGGATAAAGATCTCAGAGAAATGGTCATGGGTCAAATTTTGGGCATCACGATTAATGTCTTTACAGATTCTTTTGGGCACCTCTGGGCTGGTGAGGGGACTCTTGTGCTCACTCTGGGTGTTTAAAGGGATTAGTGAAGAAAACTTGAGCCGAAAAATGACAAACAAAGTGGACAAAAAGTTTTCCATACACAGCGCGGTTTAGAAAAGGTTTTTGCAGTGAGGAAAACAAAGAGAATGGCAGATTCAGACAGACGTTTGGGAAACAGAAGCTGTGTTCCTCCACCTCTATCTTCGCCTCAGTCCATCTGCTGCTTCAGCACACAGCCTCCGATCTGTGTCTCACTCATTTCTCCGTGCTCCTGCTAGCCCGGTACTCACACGCGTCCTTCGCTTATTTTTATCCTTAACTTGTTTCATCCTGTCCAAGTCCATTTCCTTGATGGATATACAGAATTATTCCCCCTTTTGTGCCATCTGTTATTTATTTCAGAGTTTTAAATATGAGAAGACGAAGAAACTCAAACCAGACTTTGTGACGATAACAACAGACTTTAAATGTCAGCAATCGTTTTCAAGGTGTGGCTTCATTCTGGTGACTTGTCAGATGAATTGTTAATACAGAGTTAACCCTTCAAGGAATAAACCAATAAAACATGGACAGAAAATGACTCAAAACATAAGCTCTTATTGTTCCGTCCAATAGAAAGAAATTAAACATCATCATATTTCATACATCCTTCAAATATTCTCTCTCAAATAACCTGTGAAAAAGTAGCCCAGCACAATATACACACATATTACCAGTGATGCCAAACAAACTGACTCAAATATTCATATATCAAATATGATGCGTCCAGCTTCACATTTTTGTGACAGTTTTTTGTGATAATTACTGAGAAATATTTGGAGATATCAGAATCTGTCATTTGAGATTCCCGCTTTAAATTGTGCAACAATAACAATGATAAAGTTCCAAAAAAGTATCAGTGTTGAATGATATTCATCACTTCCATTTCCATGTTTTAATCTTGCAGATGACACAGCTCCAATGACTAACAGTGAGTTGATGAGCAACGCAAGTTTCTGTCCATGAAGCCGTGTCCTTTTTAATAAAGGAACTGATCGGATACATACATGCATTGTGGGGGCTTTTTAACCATTTTAGTGCACACGCACATAAGGACTTCAAAAATCTCTAGAATTTTTTTTTGCCTGAGACTTGAAGGAAAGAAAAAAAGGTGTCAGTTGTTATGCCTGTCATGCAACACTATAATCTCAACATACAGCACAGCAGACGCCTAAAAAAAAAAAAGAATCCATGGCAGAACTCTCACGTGATCACATGTGACAAAACGTAGAGGAAGTGACATGAGAACAGGAAAACACAACACGGGACATGGAAGTGGACGGTGTGATGGTGGTTTTGGATGCTTTTTAATGAAAAGAATCCAGGAAGAACTACCACTGCTTGTGGAACCAATGTTCACACTTGTTGCCTGGCAGAGGCCCTTGAGGCTAGGCGCCTCCACTCGTAGCTATAAGAAAGAAAATAAATAAAATCAAGTACATAAATTGCACATGATGAGAGAAAAAAGCAATCCATGACTCCTCATGTGTCTGACATCACAGCCAATGACAACAGACACTGAATATGATCCCTAAAAACCATCTGGTAACTCTCTCTCCCAGTTGTTTCCCTCACAGTCAGTGAGGGTGACAGGTTCAAAAGATGTTTGATTCAGAGACCAAATCAGAGGTTTAAGACACAAATAGAGCAACAGTGTTGTTTCCGGCTGGCTTCTTTTATAGTCACTTTCCCTGTCTAATACTTGAGAGAATGATTGGAAATAAAGGGAAAAACATTGTCTTCGGGTCATTAAACATAATGAGAAATGTTGCTGTCTTCTGTTTCAGATTTTGCAAAATAAAGTCAACAGAGCGAGATGATGAAAACGTTTGGTAAAGGAAAGGAAATGAGACATAACAGGCGTGTCACTCTGCCAACAACAAACTCGTTGTAGTGCAGAACATTTCTTCTGTCGAACATCTTGAATCGATCAACCTCCTCTTCTGCTTTGGAGATTCAGAAGGTTTTTAAAATCATTGAATCCATTAGTTCATTGTACTGATCAAAGCTGAGATGCATTCAGAACCAAACTCTCACCAGCTCTGCATATACAATACTACTGCTACTACAATTATTATTATTATTATTATTGGGTTTTTTTTAATATATATTATTGTTGATGCTGTAGTTGTTATGATGATGATCATAACAATAACAATAACAATAACAATAATAATATATTTGGTTGGTGTTGTTAATAATAACAATAATAATAATAATAATAATAATAATAATAATAATAATAATAATAATAATAATAATAAGGGAGGAAACCTGAGTTCCAGGAGGAAAGCCATAGAAGCACAAGGACACAAGAACATACAAACTGGAATCGAACCCATGACCTTCTGCCATTGAGGCCACAACCCTCCTCCACTTTACTGCCTATTAAATTAACATCTATCCAAGGAATATCTTGTGAAATTCAGTGAGAAACACTCACGCATGAGCAGAACTAGTTGACATATTTACTTTTCTTCCCAAGACTGCATCCATGTTTGGACCGCCCATCCAGACTCAACAGGCACTTGGCACAGACTCAGCACAGGTGCAGAAGCAGGGGAGAGACAGTTTTTGGTCCTGCAAACAAAATTCAACATCTGTGTCAAAGGCTGTTGCACGATTTTTAACCAACGAAACCGAGTGAGGGGGAAGGTGGAAGTCAGACAGCGAGAGAGGGCGACACGGAGTAAAGACAGGATTGAACATCTGTCGAGGTCTGTTAGACTCTCTGCTAAATCGAGTCAGAGGGAGTAAAGATGGAAGGAGCTTAGAATAGCTCAGAGAAGAAGTTGGTGGCTGGCCAAGTCTGGATGGAGAGATCCACTTCCAGCTGTCTCAGTACCAGAGAGGAGGCAGATGAGGAGGTAGACAGGATGTTAGGTGTGGATCTGATGACCAGGAGTCCTGTGGTGAAAATACTTCAGACGAGAATATTTCTTTTCAAATGGCATATTGATATTCCTTGGAAATAGCTTTACTTGGAGCGTCTTTGTGAGAAAACTCTGCTTGTTATGCCAGAGTTTTAAAGAAATTTGAAATAAGTAGTGGAGTTCCGCTCCAAATATTACAGTTATCATTATATATTTCTTGAATTTTAACTTCCCGCCTTGGCTGCGCGGCTTCTTATATCCGAGCAATTATCTGTTTCTGTGGACGATGTGCTTTTTATTTTTTTTAACCACTTTCTTTGCCAGCGTGACAGATAAGTGGTAGTTTTTAAGGGAAAATGTTTCCTCCGCTGAAATCAACAGCCTTTTGAAAAAGCATAAATTGACAGGCATGAATGGAACCTGAACAGGTGGAAAGCAGCAAACTCTTAATGTGATTGCGCGTGTCAGAATCCAAACCTTTTTCTCCTGAAGAGGCAATTCAATTCGAGATGTTTCATTTCAAACGCAAAAAGGCTAAAATGAAGCAATTTACACGCTGAGCAGATCTGAGGACAGCGTTCTGAACCACACTTCTTCACATCACCATTTTAAAAAAGACAGGATTGAAATAAATCAATTGTGACTTGTAAGATTCTAACTATTTCCAATGCGGGAGCTCTTCCTGTTGTGGTCTCCACTCGGAGAACAATTTGTCACCGCTGAGTTTGTGGATATCGACAACAGCGGCGAGGATTGCTGCGCTGCTTTTACACATGCATTGAAATCCCTGTGACTGTGCTGTGGATTGCAGCCAATGCATAGAAAGCAGATATGACTGTTGTGCTTTGTGCTCCCCGAATCTGTCAGTACGTGCAGTGATGACAGGCCTTTGTGGGGAGAAGGTGTGTTTGTGTTTTCGGAGAAAAGGCAGAAATAGTTTTGTTTGGACAGCATCCCAGAATGTCTGTCTATTATTTGTCATCTTTGTGTTTCGCATTTAGTCAACAGCTGAGGAGAGAGGTTTCATCTTGGCCTAAATGAAGTTAGAAAACCAGAAAACAGTTCAATTTGTTCTTTTTATCTGCTTAGCTTCGGGATCATATCGTCGACAAATGGAAGGTAAAAATATTTTGCTACATTGCACAATTAAATAATAATCATAATATTTACCTTGTTATGTATTTAAAGATCAATAAATAAAATAGTGACTGTGGCTACATGCATATCTCGATAAGGCGAGTCAGAGTGCGTCATGTTAACATGCATTACATAGACAGTTGAGCTGTGAGTAGTTCACCTCCGTGACAGGGGGAGGCGCTGTGAGCTAAACAGTCCTTCTGGTTCCTATGACCATAGAGGAAGAGCAATTGAAGTAAGAAGCAGTCAAGTAGCAAGAAGCTGTTTCAGACTGTGTGATTGAACGCTAGCTAACGCTAACTAGCTTAACTTCAGAGGTGCAGAATCAGTGTGTTGGTTCAATGGCGTCACCGTCATGGAGCTGTCACCATGGTCAAACAGGCTTCCTTCTCCAGGTTTGGGGAATAAACTTGCAAGTTTCTGGATAAATTGGAATGTCCCTGAGATTGGATTGTCCATATATTATTATTATTATAGTCGAGCTACTGGGCGACATGCTAGCTCAGTCCAGCCATTATCCGCGACATCCAGGTCGTGTAGTCCGACTAAGAGGAATTCGAATTTCTCTCCAGTGGTCGTACAAAGGTTTTTTACATGCATTTTAAAAGTCTGAACTTAGCCGGACTAACGTAATAATTCAGTTTTCTGTGCCGTCATGTAACCATGCTCAATGATAAATATTCCTAGAAAATAAACAAATAAATAAATGAAAATTTTAAAAGCGTAACCCTGTAAGAGCATGCAACAATGGGACACTTCTACAATGTAAATATCCCACTGAGTTCATGGGACCAGATAAGAGTCTACACTTTCCGCTGGTATAAAGAGTTATTGTGTGGATAGATGTTGCAATGCGGAGCTAAATACATCTATTTGGAAAACAGCATCCTGGTGTTTTTTTCCCCTCTGATGACAGTGACGTCACCTTCAGCCATAAAACAGCAAGTAGCAACTTGCAACACGATCTGTTATGTTTTGAAACTTAAGGGGAAAAAAAGTCAAACTCTACTCTCAGTTATTTCTGCTCCGCAACGCTGTGACATTTAACATCTTTTCTTCACACACAGCTAGATATGCATGTGCTTTTCAAACTCCCTCTCTGTCCTCCACATAGGCTATTAACCTGTCTGCCTTCAGCTGAATCTCTATAATTTGCCTGTCAGTTATTAAAGTTCTCCCCGGTGGTGGAAATCATTTAAAAAATGTCTCTATTCATCCCACAGCCAAACCACTGGCTGCTGACACACTCGGGCTAACCTGTGTGTGAGGTTCTGCTCGTGGCCACGTTGACAGAGGGACTGCAGTGGATAATTGTACGTGCCACGACAGAGCGAGAGGTCAACATTTTAAAAAGTTGTCGTTTTGAGCCAATAAACTGATGACTGCTTTTATCTGTTGGTTTAATTCTACATGGTCACATACACCTAACATTAGTGGCTGCGATGTTATGCGCAAGTTTATTAAACCACAGGGTGATTTACGATACAAAACGCAGCTACTGCTCCGTCCCTCTGTAATTTGACAGTTCAAAAAAGGGTGAATGGAAGGTCCAAGCATTCTTATACTGAGCTGGTTCACCAGGCTCCCCAGTGGAGTGTGCTAAATAGTGTGCTGTCGTGTGCAATTGAAAACAGGTGTCAAGTGGTGGAGACGCATCTAAATCTGAGAGTGTGTTATATGGTTTGCAGCATGGAGTTTGGATAGAGGAACGCACAAGCACAGTGTTTGCAGTGGGTAAAAAAATAAATAAAAATAACAATAAGATGATTGTACTTAGGGGTTGGTGCAGCGGCAGCAGTGATGCGGTCGCTGTATCGGACCGTCATGGTGAAGACGGAGCTGAGTCACAAGACGAAGCTCTCGATTTACCGATCGATCTACGTTCCTACCTTCGCCAATGGTCACGAGCTTTGGGTAATGACCGAAAGGATGAGATCGCGGATACAAGCGGTTGAGATGAGTTTCCTCCGCAGGGTGGCTGGGCGCACCCTTAGAGATAGGGTGAGGAGTTCGGTCATCCGGGAGGAGCTCGGGGTGGAGCCGCTGCTCCTCCACATCGAGAGGAACCAGTTGAGGTGGCTCGGGCATCTGATCTGGACGCCTCCCTCCCGCATGTCGTACCGGGAGGAGACCCCGGGGAAGACCCAGGACTCGCCGGAGAGATTATGTCTCCGGTCTGGCCTGGGAACGCCTCGGGATCCCCTGGGAGGAGCTGGAGGAGGTTCACGCAGACCGGGAAGTTTGGGCTTCCCTGCTGCGGCAGAAGAAGGTGAAGGTGATTGTACTTTGAACCTTTGGTTATAGCACCAATTGGTATGAAATGCCTCTTCTGGGGTTCAGGTTGCCAACGTACCATCTTGGAATAGCTGAGAAGAAAATGGATGTTCCATGCCTTTAAGTCCAGGAATTCCTCTGTCATTGCCACTGGTTTCTTTCCCTCTTTATATTGTAGTGGGTAATTGTGGTCGAAATGATCCTGGTCCTGTCATTTGACGTTTCCATCCCATCACCCTACCCTGAGAACCCTGAATTTTCATCAACTCATCTTGGAATTTCATCAAGATGGATCATGGCCTTGCACCTCCACAAAGCGACTGCTCAACCTCTGTGCTGAGTCGGCAATTAACTTCTCTTTGTCTCTCTCCTAGTACTTGGTCCGGTTTCAATAAAGACCCTGAGAATATTAGCTACCATATCATCCAGCACATCATATTGGCCTTGGCATCTAACCGTACTAGTATCACCTCTGTCTTGATTCATTAGTCAATCGCTACCACTGTCAAACCTATACATTTTTATCTTCAATTTGTTCATTTCTCCTCTTGTGCTCAAGCGTTTTATCGATCCACATTTCTATTTCCTCCTTCTTTTAGTCTTTTTTTGGGGGTTTTTTTTGGAGTTTGAACTCCTTCAACTCTGTCATGACCTCCCTTTGATTTGACAATTCTGCCTGCATTTCCTTCATTTCTGATTGATCCGTCTCTCCAAACTCACCATTGTTTGGCTCATAAACTTACTTAGCTCCATTATGGGCCACTACTCCTCCTAATTCTTGATGGTTTCTTCTGGCTGAGTGACACCTGGGTCGGAGTCCAGCAGGGAAGCCAGCGTTTTTTTTGTTTGTTTTGTTTTTACTTTCCAAGGATAATTTACAAAACTTGTGATTCTCACATTGTTTTTTTCCTTCCTGACAAAGAGTCTTTTTGACTGATGTTCCAGAGCTGTGGCAATTGTGGTGCCTTTGATGTCTGCATATCAACGTCTAAAGCAACATTTTAACATAAAAGAAATAAGATCTTACCATCCAATTTCTATCGTTTAAGTCTAAGTCTTGTTTCGTCCTCCACAGAAGAAAGAATCTTTTTATGGAGCCAGTCTACAGCTATTTCCAACCTGGCTTCTCACATTACTAACATTAGACTGATCACCCATCGTCACCTGGTTGGGCGAGTGAATGTGGTACCTACAATGAACACCACAGCTTTTAAGAACTGGAACAGCACTGCCACAGCGCCTTCCTCCATCTCCACTGTCC
This sequence comes from Synchiropus splendidus, assembly GCF_027744825.2. Taxonomy (NCBI): domain Eukaryota; kingdom Metazoa; phylum Chordata; class Actinopteri; order Syngnathiformes; family Callionymidae; genus Synchiropus; species Synchiropus splendidus. Next base: position 14,491,701 of record NC_071337.1, read on the forward strand.
ACTGTCATGCAACATATCATAATGGACTACAACAGTTGTAGCTCAATTCACCTTGCTATTGTAACTGAATATCTATTCTGCAGAAAATTCCAAAAACGGTTCCTTGTACTTTCAAATGTCTGCTGTAGATGAGAACAAGAAACAGTCTGATGTTAACACATCGACGTTTGAGCCAACTGATCTTCAAACAAACGCTGCGAACCAGAAACAATTTCACTTTCAGATCTCAGATCTTCATCTAACATGAACCATGTACTCCCCCACGACAGCTTGCCAAGAACAAAGCAGTCGTGGTAGGAACGTTGAGGGGGTGCATTTGATTATTTATTTGTGTTTCAAAAGGGGGAACTGGAGCTCTGTCACCACTCTGATGCTATGAGTCATAAAAGCCTGTTTATTTAGAAACCAGAACTTGCTGCTTGACAGTCGACTACATCTGCTGGCAATTATGTCACGCAGTTCTCCATCCCGCAGCTCATGCGTCGGACTTGCATCCCTTGTGTGCGTGCATGTGTGTGTCCAAGAGCCCAACATTGTTTTACTTGTCAAGAACAAAACATGTTATTTCGGAGAGGATCCACATTCTTGACCTTTTACTTTTGGAACAGATTCCAAATCCACGTGGAAAGATGAGTCTTTCAACTCTGAATATTCACAATATCAATCCACACTTTCCACCAGGATGGTTTTCTACTTGGGTTTTATCACAGAGCAGTGACAGTAGAATCCAAAAGCTTCTATTTTGGCTTCTACTTTTAAGAGGAATCACTTCAATGGCAGCTTGTAAGCCTAATTAAACACAGCACTGCCATCAGGGGGAAACATCTTGTTTCATTTTAGCTGCTCTGTTTGTTAAAGACTTGTGCCCTCCGTCAAGTCTTTTCACCTAAGCTGGTTTAAAAGTTTCTCTATTTTTAGAATGGAAGCCCACTTAGTTATTATGTTTCCACCAGTGTTGGCTTCAATGGACCACCACTGTAAAAGGCACAAGACCTTCAGTGGTCACCACTTCGACAGAGAATACATCACGTGTGAGGCCAACTCTACTGCACCGTTGCTGCTGCACAGTTCCATTAGCATGCAGCTCACACAACATCCACATTAATGAACCTGAAGCAGGTTCTCCCACCACGGTGGACGTGGGCGGCTCCTCCACCTGGATCAATTAGTCTCATCACTGGTCATGTGGATCTTGTCCTCTAGTCTCGGCCTAAGTGAACATAAGTCATCTCACTTCTTCTGATGCTGAGCTAATGCAGTTGTCCCTCATCGGGTCACAGCTTGCCTTCAACGTCCTTGACATATTTTAGATTTCATTTATATAATATATAACTCCTTGAAGTTTGTGCAGTAGTGGTAAATTATTGAAAAAGTTCAATAACGTTATTTCGCAAATACAGTAATTTCCAGACTACTGCGCGCAGCTGAATATAAGCCACACCCACTACATTTAAGATGAAAACTGATCGTGTACAAACGTGCGTAACATCCCCTCTGAACAAGCCTTCAAAATGGAGTGCAGTATCAAGAATGATGATGAAAACAAACTTGGCGATAGCTCCGTGCATCATGCTGCCAAACATAATGAACGTGGTGCTCCAGAGCAGTGTGCACACAGGCGAAGACAGCGCCTTAATGTAAAATAAAAGCCCTGTGTGTTGTTAAAGCCACAGGGCTCAGACAGTGTGGAAAAAGTAGCAACTTATAGTTCGGAATTTATGGTAAATTATTGTGCATAATAATCGCATAATTTGCAATTTTCTGTCTGAAAAAAAAGTAATAATAGGAACAAAGAAATAAAAATGAAAGTAGAAGTACTGGGAGGAGAATACGTCATCAAGGAGGTAGAAGAGGTAGATGTCATCGCTTTAACTGCAGGCGGGATCAACCAGGTGTCTTTCTTTACAAAACCATAAAAATTGTTTTCTAGTGTTTTCTAGACCGAGCTGTAATAATGAAAGTGAATATAATATGTTATTTATTTATTAATATTTAAATGGCAAATTTCCTTCATTTCCCTTTTCCCTCAAATATGATATACAGTATATAGATAAAGTATATTCCCACTTATTTCCGATTCCCCGATATAAGAAGATTAACAAGAAACAAATGGATCCAAGCAACAGAGTGTCTCAGTTTCCAAAACAACATTGTTTACAGAGAAATGTTAGCGAGGTCAAGTTCTAGCTACTGCTGTACCTAACAGGTTCAAAGGTTCGAGTCCAGCTTGAGGCAACTCCAGTGGTGAACCTGACTCCTTTCCTTTGAAGAACTTCTACATTCCCACCATGCTTGTGTGGGTGTTCTCCAGTGACTCCATTTTCCTCCCATAGTCCAAAAACATAGAATCAATTGATGACTATTGTCTGCAGGTATGAACGTGTGGATGTTCGTATCAGGGCTGGCTGATTTTGACTAAAAACAAAATCCCAATTTTTCCCCCAAAGCCATTTTTTCGTTTTCATTTCGATTTTTGGGTGAAACTCCAAAAGACTAACTTGCACCAAGCACGATGAACCACCGCCCCCCCGAAGTGTTCGTGTAAGTTGGAAGCTCCGTGTTTAGTGCAATGCTTTTTTTGGGCCCGATCTGACTGGTACCAAGAGAATCATATTAAGTTCTGAGTTGTCCTTGTTAAACTCTAAGTAGTTTGTATATCATATGAACAAGTTTTGCTCGACTGATAGAGCTGGTCACCCAGACCTGCCGCTGCCTTCTCACATTGAGGGGAAAGTGTTGCTCATCCTTCTGTCTGGACAAATAACAGGCAGAGTTAGCACTGTTATTTAAGTCGCCACTCTGCCGTCGCCAGAAGTGAACTGCGAGTATCACGCAGCTTTATCTTGCCTTTGTCAGCAATGAAATAATTCGCTCTCAGAAGCCAACATGCCAGTGTTGTTTTGTTTTCTCACTGCAAGAGCTCCATTGCCCAGTCCTAGTTCATCTTAATGTGTGCCCTGCGATAGACGGGTCGCCCACTCGCCCTAATATAAGGCGAGCTACAAGGGATGTAAGGGAATAAGCAAAGCAAAAATTGCACCTTGTGCGTTTATCACTGTGACCGACAGAAGGCTCTGCCATCAAAAGGACCTCTCATGAACGTTTTTTTTTCTTTGGTGAAGATTCAATAAAGAATTCCTTCCGTTTGACTTGCCTTTCTCCGCTAATAATTCAGCCGTCTTTTGGCGGGATTACTGCTGTAGCCGACGCGAGGGTCTAAGTAGCTATTAGCATATTAGCCAGATAAAATCAGGTGAACACAGTCGGCATTAATGAGGGGGAGTGTGTGTGTCAGGGGAATTTAAAGTGGGCCTCTGGGCCTCCTTCCACCTCTGTGCCGCTCTGTAAACAGCTGGAGGAAGGTCACGGAGGGGCTACTGGGGGAGAAAATGCCACTAAAAGAGCCGGCTGGCTGTCTTCTTTCATTACGATGTTTGTGTGAACCTGTGAGGTATATTTCACTGAGCCTGGCCGACACGTCTAGTTCTTATTTCTTCACTGTATAATGCATGTGAATGAGATCCGCGGAGAGTTATGTGATGGTGAAACATATTTGGGATAACAAGAGACAGTGTTGGAAGACATACTGCGTGGGGGTCCAGTAACTATCCTACTGTTTTAAATGAATGTCCAAATGGAGCATGCGCAGGCCAAAAGTAGTCAAGCAAATAACTGGTGAATATGAATGAATCATCTGTAAAATCTTCTTATATATGTAGCTCAACGCCATTCTTTCATCCTGATCTTTGATTTCAAATGGGTCATTCACTTAGTTGTGTGTTGTTTTCTTTGAAGGGCAGTGAACAAACACAAGAAAGTGTGTTAAACAAAATAAACAAGGAAACCCACTGCTCTTCTACCAGCAGCACTGACCATCAGATCGGGAAAAAAAGCCTGACCTGACACGTCTTTTGGATATTTTCAAGAAATAAACTGGGGATAAGATCTTGGTGTGGTCTTGTACCTTCAGTTCAAAAATATTAGCCTGGTGTTCTGTGATCGGTTTCACAAATAGCATTATACCAAAACAGTAAAAGGGACGGTGGTGACATGACTACAGGGTTTATTTCAGCCGATAGAATCAGACAGTCAGGGTGCGTTCTAGTTCTGTTTTACACCATGAAGTTTATTGATTGTCTTTGTCCGGCGTGATCACGACACTGTCTCTGCTGTGTGTTTCATTAAAGCATGTTCAGTTGTATAAATCTCAGCATCTCACTGTTGTCTTTTATAGATTTTAATTCAACTGATCTTTCCCAACAGCATAATGTTGTTAAAATACTCAGTGAAGAGGCTGTCAAAGGTAAACATCGGTCCCTAAAACATCAATAAAGTGCAGTGGTGCATTTTTATACCCGTCATTCTGGCGGAGACTCGCCTGGATGTTTGCTCGCTCTGACATCAGTTTTGGTTGAGAAGATTAAATGGGCCTCGGATGGTCCCAACGACAAAATGTTGGTTCAGGAGAAAAGAGCTCTTGACTTGGCTCCACCAGAGCCAAAGAGCTGAACGGCTGTTCATTTGAGATTATCAGCTTTCTACATACCAGAACTGCACCAGGTTGAAGTGAGTTGAAATGAGAGTTAAAAAAATACTTTGTAGCAACAACAGAGCTCTGTGCCCAGGGAAGAGCAGATGAAGAAAGTCAGCTACGACATGTAATGTGTCGCTTTTTATCTAGTCCATTTGTTGCATTGAATTATGATACAATATATCACATGCATTGTTGACATCACAATACTGCACGTTTTCAGATTTTAAAAGACAATTAATTCGATATTTACAATTGAAAAAAAATGGTATCATTGGGGAGGAAAATTGGAATTTGATTAAATGAATGTATGATTAAAAAGTTAATTTTAAAAGACAACCATTCAAAAAAAATACTATATTTTTTACATATATTTTAAGAAGTGTTACAGCATCATTTTGATAATATATATACTAAGTATATAATAGTTTTAAGGCTTTGAATGAAACATTGAAATGACACTGACATGCTGTTTTCCATCGGCTTTAACTGCTTGATCAAATTTTCATCTCAACTAATGAATTTACTGTAAAAGTCATATTTGCTCACGGCTACAGGAAACTATAAATATTTAAGTCCTAGATTTATGGCAGGTGAGTGAGGGTGTTGAAAGAGAGCTGCCCTGTTCAGGAGTACTTACCTTTCAGCGTGAGTGGTACTTCCTTTTCTCTTATTTTCTCTCTGGGTTGCTCATTCTCAGGAGCAACACCATAAGTGGGAAAAGAAACTTGAGACCCAGATGTCAAGACTTAGCTCCAGATGTGCTCACTCGGAGGCCAAGAAGCACTAATCTGCCTCACCAGGCCAACACACGTTCAAACTTACTGTTTCAGGAAAGAGCATATTCAAGCTGAAACAGGAAACTGTCTACTGTTCTACCAAAAACCTGCCCACTGTAGCAGCAAATCTCGCGCTGATAACACACACAGATGCAGATTTAGAAATTGTCTCGTGCTTGACAAGCACTGCTGATGCACTTGCCAGGCATGGCAGGTCTTTTTCAAGGTCCAAATTGTGAAAGAGCACGAGCCCAACCATGGACCACTCCTGGGACGACTGTGGTACGACAGATTTAGAAATAAATTTGAATGAAGCAATTATTTTGAAACCACGGTACTTTCATTGTTCCTTTGTGGGGAACGATAAATGGGATCAAAGCAGACCATTTTCTGAAAGAAAAAAGGAGCTGGGCACGTTCATGAAGTGCTATCACTCATCATGGGTGTTTGTGGGTTTATTTTCCCATTCAGGGTGCTATTCATGGACCGGACACAAAGGCTGAAGGTTTGGGACGAAGGTAAACGTTTTATTGAAGGTGCCACTGGTACATTCAACCTTCAGCTCACATCAGACTGGTCCGCACAGTTTTCTCCGTGAAGTGGTTGGGATGTGATTGGACTTTGTGTTTCTATCCATCCATCCATCTGTCCGTCCATCCATCCAACATCTACTGACACTGTTACATTACACTGTTAATACTGTCTTCATGGGTCTTTTCTTTTTTTTATTCACGCTTAGTAGCGTATATTATTATGTCTTTATCTTTATATGTGAATACACTGTAAATTCTGTTTATCCATGGTTCTTTTTATTCACGCTTAGTAGTATATATTATAAGGTCTTTATTTTTATTCATTTATTTATATGTTTGTTTGTGTAACATTCCATGTTACCTACAATACTCCTTCTGTTTCTTCATTACTCTTATTTTGAGCTTGAGATGTGGTTGTAAGGAAAAGCAATTTCCCCCACGGATAAATAAAATTATTCTGATTCTGATCCATCCATACATCCATTATTCCACCCACCCATTGATCCATTGATCCATTGATCTATTGCTCCATCCATGCATCCATCTATCCACCCACCCATCCACCCATCCATCCATTCATCCATCCATCCATCCATCCATCCATCCATTCATCCATCCATCCATCCATCCATCCATCCATTGATCCATTGCTCCATCCATCCATCCATCTATCCGTCCACCCATCCACCCATCCACCCATCCATCCATTCATCCATCCATCCATCCATCCATCCATTGATCCATCCATCCATCCATCCATTGATCCACCTATCCATTGATCCATTGCTCCATCCATCCATCCATCTATCCGTCCACCCATCCATCCATCCATTGATGATCCATCCATCCATTGACCCATCCAGTCAATTCATATCTATATTTTATGATATGAATGGGGTGGAAGCAGGTGGTTCTCATGTTTTGGCTGGTTTCGTGTACTTTAAAATAAAGCAGATTTCAAAAGAATGCCTAACAAATGCCACCCAGAGTGTGAGGTAAAGTGAAAATACCTTTCACAGATACACACACACACTCTGTATATGGGTCAGATCTAATCGCAATAATTTAATTTCCGCCCTCATCAGCTCCCGGCCCGATAAACTAAGTCCCATTTGAAACCAGCGCGGCGCTACTGGAAGGAAATATGACAGATAAGAGGACTCTTGTAACAAGCCGGCTGTGCGGATCAGATAAATGAAGCGAGTTAGCCAGAGAAATATATTGTAGACTGGTGGAAGGCCAAGAGAAGGAGCTTGAAGAATCCCACAAATAATTGTGGAAACACATTAACTTTGCCGATTAGGAGGAAGATGGAGGAGGCCGCTCCAAAATGACTCAGTGCCACTCGGGAAATCTCCGGGTGCGAGGCAGCTTTCTGGTATCAAACATAGATGAGGACGATTGTGGAAATCATTACAGGAGACTTCCAATTACATTTTTCTGCTCTTTCATTAACTCATCTTTTCTTTCACTGCGAGGAAGTAAACAAGCAGAGAAAGCAGTTCAGCCATTGAATGCTTGGTGTCTGACTGAAGACATGAAAATGTGCCAATAAATTAAAGACATAAACAATGACTATACATGTTTTATTGACTCATACAAGCCACATACGTAGTGATGCACGAATGAAACATGACGGGGCTGAGCAGTTAAAACTTTATTTCAAGTCTTGGAGGCATGTAAATCAGAGCTTGTGTGAAGAAACCTGCATGAGGAACTGTCCCTCCCTCATAACGACTAATACTAAGCCACGCCTGTCTCACTCATGGGTCCAAAGTTAAATAAAAATATGAACGGGAAAGTTATTTTCTGTTCCAGCTTGAAATATAACATAGATCTGACATATGACATCTGTGAATTTGAAAGATGGACTCTCAATCTGTGAGAGCGCTGGTTTTCATCGGCATCAAAAGTTACTTTAGGTTGTGTGATATGTACTGCAGTAGCAAACAACAATGATGGATGGGCTAGTCGGTCGAGTTAGAGCTCGACAAGCTCTAGATTCCCACGGGAAGTATTGGACTTTGTCAGCTAATGTTTGCTTGCTTCTGCTGTAGATGGTTTATCTGTGTTAGCGCCACAGCAGTCGGATTCTGCTGTGACGTCAAACATGTTTGATTTGTAGTCCAAATAATTACATATTTTCACAAGCAGATAAATCATAATTTACACAACAAACTCTCATTATGATTCATAGTTTCTGCGTAGATTTGATCTACGCATAGACTTCCTTTTTTTCCAAGCTTAGGTCCCATGGACCGAAGGGCATAGACTAAGGCTCCCAATAAAGGGATTTTAATAGGAGTATGATTTTTGACCCTAAACGCGTGACATTATCAGGGCGCTGTTGCGGCAGCAGCTCTCATCATGCTGCGCAAAATTCGGCATCAAGTTTCCCCGTGTTAAACAACCTGTTGGTTTTATATGTGGCATATGCCAAATATTATGCTGGATATACAAAATATTAGCGACTTCTGAAGTCATTAATATTTGACCTCCCCCAGCATTGATGTTCCCCTCATGAATATTTACATGTTAATGACAATTTGAAGAGAAATATTAATGGAGCTGAAAAAAGAATCAGAAAGCAAGGCGCACCGGGTGACAAGCCCGTGGTATTTAAAAAGCAGCTCCGCAGGACCCGGTGAGTTAATGGCTGAAAGAGCGGCTGCTCCTCGAGTGTTTTTCTGAGCTTTGATTGCAATTTGCAGTAAGAATTATCTCGTTGGGGCGCGTGGCTGGAGGGAGGTCGCGTCTCACTGTGCAGCTCTTGTCATTACCAAAAATCTCTTTCTCCTTGTTTGCTTTGTCTCACCCCCGCCTCCACCCCAGCGCCTCCTTTGTCTGACTTCTTTTCACAGATGTTTTGCTACTGCAGGCAGTCAGGGTCAAATGGAGTCTCGATAATAATGCGCTAGCTCAGTTCACTTCTTTTTTTTTTTTACGTCCGTATACCGCTGCAAGGCACATTACTGTAAGGTGTTACACACTCGGTTTTATTTCCTTTTAAATTAACGTCCAAATTACCATCAAGTACTGCAGCACATGATGATCATGAATCCCCTTATCCACATCTTAAACTGACCCCAATGCTATTCATTGTGAACAACTTTTGGTCAGTTCGGATTCCACCAGAGGAAAATTGTCCCAGAATTTATGCCTCTCCTCAGATGAGGCTTACAGATATTATATTCATTATTTCATGTAATCATTTTCCTTTGTTCAGTTGTGTGTTTTTTCAAATCTTTTCTGCAATTTTTGAAATTTTAAATCAACCAAACAGAAAAAACTAGTTCTGTAAACGGAGAAACAAATTTATTTGACTGCTAACTGAGTGTATTGCCCTGTCAAGCTCCCCCCCGAAAAAAAAAAAATCATCTGCCATTTAGCTATCATTTTTAAATGGCTGTTTAGATTTTTAAATCAATTAATCTCAATCTAATGTAGGAATTCCTCCGAAATTTTGAAAGAATGTGTCACCTGAGTGTGGAAAGTAGATTTCGAAATGTATGAGGCACATCGAGAATCTTTAAATGGAATGGGGTTTAAATTAAATAAAGCACAACAAACCAACATTTTGTGTACATTTTTACAGTGTACTTTCATAACCACACATGATGTCATCACTTGATTTTTATTTGAAATTTTCTCTTACCCTCCTTCCTTTGGGTTTGACGGCCCCTCTCAACGGTCACAATATACAACCTGAGGTTTAATTGCCCACCCCTGATCTAACCAAACTCCCACCCCGTTTTTCCAGTGGGCCGTGGTTACTCCAGGTGAGCTCTTTCCTAAATGGCTGTTGCTCGCTTAGTGTATCCATTAAACGCAGCCAAGTGGCAACACTGTGGAAACGACTTGGCCCGACAGAGTATGAACCCTGGTGCGCTCACATTTGAGGTCTCAATTTCTTCTGCTCTGGGGGTCTTTCTGTCCCATTTCCTTGTAAAAGCTGCACTATTGCACCCAGCTGCTGCGATACATGGGTCGTCCCTTTGCTCTCAGAGACTGATGTTGAGTTGGGATGCATGAGCTTCGTGTTGTAGTACAGAATTACCTCATCTAGTCATCCACACACCACCAGCATAGAACTGTCCACAGAGGAGCATGATGGTTGCCAAGCAACAAACACAATGATAAGCTTGTTAATGACAACACGTGACTTTTCATGCTTTGATGCCTTGTTTGCCTTCACTAACTTTTTATTCTCAAATTCTGGAAAGGGAAAAAGTAACTCCGTCGTTCTCATCAGTTCCATCTGACTGTGTTTTGGTATGTGACAGGGTATTTTTTTAGTTCCTGTGAGAATCGTTCCTCATCCTCATTGTGCCCCTCCCACTCCTGCTCAACCAGTCCTGGGTGACAAGCGCCTCCTCTGACCCGCAGCTTCAGACAGACAGGTAAAAACCCTGACATTATATGGAGCGAAATTCACACACATTAAGTGCTACTGACAACAACGTTGCTCCTGGTCTGACATTAGTGAAATACAATGCAGGGCAGTCAGAGTTTTAATAAGTTTAATGCTGGGATATTTTCCGATTGTTCAACATATTATTTGGATGTTAGAAAGCACACCATGAGACTTTGATATTTAGTTTGATATTTTGAAATTCATTTTGAACATTCATGTGTCAGTGGAGCACACAGTCACATGACTACAACAACCAAGCACCACTTGTTCCTGGCCTGAACACCTGCAACCCAAAACTGTCTGTGCACACGCCTGTTAGGGATGTTGGGCAGTGGAAAAGGTGACGATTGGATTGTCGGGTTTGTCTTGCACAAAGCAACGTGTGAAGATGATCATTAGTATTAGTCTTGTGCAAGTGTGTGTGTCTGGTTGAACCTCACTTGCAGGGACCAACTCTTGACAAAACACTTTCCTTGTGAGGACCTTGTGCCGGGTCATTGTTTGGTTCAGAGTCCTGGTTAAAGTTAGCCATTTGTTTTGGATGGTTGGGTTCAGGGGGAGAGGCTGCGGGAAGCATTATGGCTATGAGTGGTCCCCACGAAGATAGAAATACACACCGTGTGTTTGTGTGTGTGGCAGCACTCGGTCCTGGAATACTTTTATGCCCTTTTTTATTTATGCTGAATAAGGCACTTACTCCTCTCGGAAGGCATCAATCTTCTCAGACAGCTAATTCTATATCATTCTTAGGCCAAACCTCCTCAGTTGGTTTGCTGTGCAGTGAATGACCAAAAGAGAAAAACATTCTCCAACCAGGAGCAAATCAGTCACGACACATTTCCGATCTGAAGCACTTTGCTTCACCAACAAACGTGTGGACTGCAATTTGAGCATCAGAGGCAGCACAGCATGAACGCCTGCACCCAACACTTAAATAAGAGGGCCGCAAAATGTTCTTTGCACAAAGGTCACATGGCAAGAAGTGTAACCACTCCATCTTGTTGCTGACGGTGACAAAAATATTTGATTTTACCACAAGAGTCACAAAATACAAAACTTTATTAACATATACACACCAAAAGAGTAAGTATATTTCAGGACTATTGAATCCAGTAGGAAGATGAATATGAATATAATTCTGCAGGGTGAATAGATTCATGTCCTTGTGGATCACCACTGCTGAGAGAATGAAAACAAAGGGTGACTGACTCTAACTTTGTGGTCCTTCTGTCAGGACATGGCGTCAGAAAAAGACTACAAATTGGTAAAATATCACATTAACTGCCATCACTGAATCCACTCAGACCACGCCCTGGATAAGATGTAGTCACTGTAAAACCGACAGAACACTTGACTGATAAGCGTGTCATGGCCACACAACTCTACAAAGACCACCTGCAGATTGTCACCTCTCTGTCCCACTTGCTCACTGAGGTCACCATGAGCCGGGTCAGCTGCCCACACGTGACCGTAAACAAGTGTTCATGTGAAAAGGAACAACTCTGCGAGCTGCGTGTCCACTGTGTGTCTCGGCTTTGCTTTGCTCCAAGCTCTTCGTGACCTTTTTGCACGGCTGCCGTGGGAGGAGTGACCCGGCTGTACTCATTAAAAGCAATGGAACGGATCATTCCCCACTAATTGTTTTCTACTGACAAATGACTTCTCTGACTGCGGCGAGATCCAGTCTGCCGAGAGCACCGTGACTCCACTAATGAGGCCCGTCGCTCTGTCGGAGCAGGAGAGTCGGAATAAATGTGTTTCTGCGAATACCCCAGTGTGCACATGTGGACTGGTTTTGAGCCTCTGAGTCTGTGGCTGGCATGTGAGACGTGGTAGGAAACATCGCCGCAGTATTGTCGCATCAGCCTTGAACCCTGTTTTCACTTGTCACTCAGGCTTACACTGTTAACAGGTGGAGGATTTCTTACTGCCGATGTCACCCAGAAGAGCCAAAACATTAACTTAAGGCATGTGTTTTAGAAGAGCTAGACCACAATTCATAGCTGCGCTTCGTAGAGTGGTACATGAAGTGGAACTATCTGAAGTAGAGGTGGGCAATGACATTTCCTGAAGGGCCACATCATCGAAAGAAAGACTGCAAAGAACACAAAACATGACAGAAAAATATCCAAAATATATACTTAAGTAACAAGGACAAGTTGACCTAAAAAGATTAAATGTAAGTAAGGATATAAAGAAGTAGCAATGAAAATTATGAACTTAATTTGAATATAAATCAACATAACTATGGTTGTTCAAGAAAAAAAAGGCAGTTTATTTCATCATATATTTTCTGTAGTCCTTCAATGTCTTTTGAAGAACAAGAAAAACACACAAAAACGGCCAATGAAAATTTTTGTCTTGAAACAAGAACATGCTATATTTATTGCTGAAGTGGTGGCGGTGACTAAAAGAGAAAGAACAAAAAAGGCAGAAAAATTACAACATATCAGTTATAGTTTTAGTCCGACATCAAAAGGGCCACAAAAATATAGGCATCGGGCCGCATATGGCCCTCGGGCCGCACTTTTCCCAGGTCTGATCTAAAGGAATCTGTGACGTTCCTCCAAGAACCAGTGCAATAACAAGTTAGCTGTGACTTGTTGACATGTGAAGTCACTTTTTTGAGCAGATGAATATTATAGATAATTATTATTTAACATAAATAAAGAATATTTCATAATATTAATTGGATATTTCTGTTCAATTGTTGACACTGACCATGTCTGTCGTCCTCAGCAACACAGGATTCAGCTATTTCAAGGCTCTTAACTCCATAAGTGATGGGTGGAATTGTTAACATCTCGCAAGTTCTTAAGGAGATTCAGCTGAGGTTTTGCAGACTCAAGAGGGCAGAGCAGCAGTCTATGTTATGGTTGAATACTAAATGGCTTTGTAGGAGAAATTTGTTTTTTGAGTGGCTGGGCCCACAAATTTGGTCCCTTACATCCATTTTTAAAGGTAGAGCATCTGTATTCTGACGTTCTTCTTTTAAAATTGGTGCCATTTGCACGAACACAGACTGATGGACAGAAAAAGAGTGAAAATTGCCCTGAATGGACAAAATGTTCTTAATGTTCTTCTTAATGGTACGTGATGGTTGCAACGTCTTTCCGGGACGTTTCTTGAATCTGAGCCGGTGAAACACAGTCCTGATGTACAGATGAACTACCCAGAAGATATAAGCCTGTCAAGCCTGAAAAAACAATAGTCGGGATGGCATGATAATCACGTTCATTTTTTTGCAGCCACGGTTCAAACGTGGAAAAATAAACAACATTAAATCACACAATCGATTTGCTTAATTGTTCTGAACATGAATAGCAATGTTATTGTCACGGCTGATGAAGCACACGCCGTCGACAGGCTTCGGCTTTTGTAATATCTACCATCGCAGCTTCATAATGACAGCTGCGCTCGGCTCTTTGTTCGCTGTCACTTGAAGCAGGAGTCGTCTTGTGAGCCTCCTGATGTTGGTGTAACAAGTGCACACAACAATGGACGGAGCTCGGAAAGTAATTAACAGCTCAACATTGCTTCTTTCTTCTCCAGAAACAAAAGGGAGGTCTTGTCTTCCTTTGACACAGACGGAACAACTCACTGATTATATTCTCCAGCAAGGACGCACTTCAGTGATGTCGGAGGGAGATCACATGTGAATCCATCGTTCATAACATGCTCAAAATTTGTAAGTCTTCATCTGACGGTCAGCTGATGGTATCAAGATGTCTTGAGCAGGCCAAAGGTTGTTGCTATATTACTGCGATATTGCTATTTATAACCAAAAGTTTTATAACAAGGTGTTCCTGGGTCACATTTTTTTTCTTCTGGGTCTGCCCGCGGCCTCCACTCAGGCACGGAAGATGTCTTTACTACCATCTCAAATGGCTTCTGGGTCATTTCACAAAACTGATGCGGTTGCCTCTTAGCATGTGTTAGCAAGACATCCAACTTAAGGAAGACACATATGACCTGCCAAAATGCATCAGTATGCACTCAATTTGATGTGCAAAATTGTAGGTTGGCCATTCCATTGGAGATTTACAGAATTTTGTTTTTATTTTGGTTTTATATTTATTATGACATTGAAATAAATGATTCAAAACACTCTAGTCAGCAGTTTTCGTCCTTTTAAATCCACTTTGAGACATTTTCATAATGCTTCCGAGGGCATCCCAAATGGAGTCGACCAAAAAGGCACCTGTTTTCTGAAATAACCGCCCTCTCATTATAGAAAGGCAGCACTTCCACTCTGAGCCTCTCGAGGATGGTTCAGCACCTCACCCTCTAAGGAAGAACCTGGACACCACACTGAGGAATTTCTCATAGGGCTTTTCTCCAAAGTAAATAAAGCCCATATGTTCTCCTAGTTTTAAAATGTATCTGCCAAGGCTTGTTGTGAGCATCAGTAGCGATTCCCGCCGTCCTATCCATCATCATCACCTTCCTCGCTCGTGGACATGACTCCCCAACTTCTCCAAAACCATCCCCCAGATGGCTCTCTGCAGTGCTCACTCACTTCACACACCTGATGTAAGGCTATCTGTCTTCTGATAATGAGCCAGCGCTGGCGCTCCTGCAGCTGGGGCCTCTGTTCCGGGCACCGGTGGGTATCAGAAGTGGGTGGCAGTGAGGTGGTGCAGAGTCTAATTGTTATTGATGGATGAGTGCCAGGCTGTGAGGTGGGCTTCGTGGGAGGCTGATGAGTTGCTGGTGACCAGTGTGCAACATGTGCAGGCAGAGACGGAAGGACTCTCTTTGTAGATGAATGCTGCAGCGCTTAATTGTTCCATTCATAACACATCAGATTCATCTTCCAGATTTTATTTATCCCAGCAATTGAAGAGGACACTTCCTCCAGCTGAGCAAAGGAAGTGAATAGTTGGATTATTCTTGGGGATAAAATTGCTGTTGGTCCACTGGTGCTGAGGGGCTTCTGTTTGTTTGGTGTAATCTGCACCTGGAGTGGGATCTTTGCTGCGGTCCAGTGGGTCGGAGCTTCACATCGTCGCTCCTTCTGGCTGTTTTTCTGCTTTCTCCGCTGTTAGTTGGTTGACCTTTTTTTCTTTCTCTTGGTCAGCATGACCAGTGTCCACTTCATGGCTGTGCAATAGTGCATGGATGTGGTGTGGGTGTCACGTTTCGTGTCTCTTTTATTTTGTTATTTCCTGTGTTCCTGTTTCCTTGTCTTTTTTCAGCTCCACAGCAGCGCAGCTGGATCCCATTCCGCTGATCAGACTCCACTGATTTCTACACCTGGGTTCCAGTCTGCGCTGCGAGATGGTTGCTTCACGTCTTCACAGTTTTTCGCCCTGCCCTTGAGTGCATTTCCAGTTCCGTGTTCTGGTGTCGACGTCCTTGGTTCAGCGTTCCTGTTCGTCTTTTGTGTTCTCGCGAATTCTTGTGAATAAATCTACCCTCGATCTCCAAGCCTTCTGTCAGCCTGCAACAATCCAGCAACTGGGTCTGATCCCACAGACAGCCATGACAGCGGGTGTGGAACACACTTGGGGTGGGGGAGGTCCACCTACACACAATAATGGTTTTGCCAGCTGAAAATGGTGTAAGTTTAATAAAGAAAGTGATGATTTTGCCTCACATGAAGGTGCTCGGCTCCAGGTTGTCCCTCCACAGTCACGCAGAAGAAACCAGCAACCTTGGACAAACCTTTACTTCTATCTTGTAATCTTTTCAGTCGTGTTTCAAGTTTCCTCAAGTCGACTTTTTCATTTCCCATCACTTCTTTTTTAATTTATTGAAATCAGTTGCCACTGCAATGTGGAAGCCTTAGGGCATCCAATCGGCCGTCACCCCCTCCACTGACGGCGAGAGCATATCTATCCTAATGTGTCTTTCAACTTTTCCTTTGTTCCTTGAGACCAGAAGGAAGAGGGGTGACGAGGGGAGCAGAGGCTATGATGAGATAGACAGTGCAGTGGAAATAAGGGAGATCTGTTTTTTTTTTCTTTTTTTTTAAATCAAAGCGCCTTGGAACATATAGTGCGCCAAAGCACCGTGGGAGACTGCTGATTTTGGGACTGGATGTATCAAAATTCAGTACAGAAGAGAATCCTTTTTCTTCCCCCACATGTTCCCTGTAGACTTAAATGTAGACACCAGTCTTTGTACTCTTTAATAACTCGTCCTTTATTCTCTTTAGCTCACCATCAGTCAGCAGCGAGACGTGACATGAAATGTCTGACTTGTGTTTCAGGATATTTGTCGCCGTTATCTCATTTACATTTCCATCAAAGATGACAGTCATTGTCTCTCGGTGACAGGGATGTGAATTCTATATTACCCCAGTGGGTGTGTCAGGTTCCACTCTATACAGTGAGCCAGCATGAGGTGCTGCATTGCAGAAATCGCCTGCCATTTTTCTGTTCTTACGCAGGGTTAGGATTCTTTATTTTACTGGGAATACTAATATTGAGGTGCGAAAAAGTGACCTGTAGAATCCTGGAGCTGGTTTATGGTCATGTTAAATGAAAAATAAAGACTCACTTCTGAGTGGGAAACTGATGATGGATTATACAAACTATATCTTTTAGAAGATTTTAAATAAGTTCCCAATTACGGCAAGTCAACGCTCAGGAAAAGCAGAGCCACCACCAGCTATCCTGAAAATGACTGTGGGAAATTTATGGACTTTCACCTGCATTTATAATTGACTGTTTATACCATGGTTCTGAAATATTCTCCCTTATTTCATTGGCTGCTTCTTGAACTGCTGTGGTACTTTTAAAGTAAAATATCTCTACATTTATATACCATATGGAATATAGTCAAAAGGTTCATATATAACATACAACAACTCGATATCTGTTCAGTTTCCAAAAGCGCAATGGGACTGTGATTATACCACTTCTGTTTAATGCCAGTCTGAATGTGGTGAGAACCTGTTTGTACAGAGATTAACTGTCATCACAAACGTATCGGCAGTTATAAGCAGGGATGAACCAGGCAGTTCTATTATTACTATTATTATTATTATTATTGGGGTGTTTTTTTTAGTTATTATATTATTTTACGTATTTTTTTGGGGGGGATTCATCATACGAATATAAGAAAAGTATATAATGCAATTGAATAGCTGTGCGGAAAAACAGAACACATTTTGGAAAAAAATAAATGAGGACAATAAGATACAGTTTACAAGTTATAAGATCAAGAGTTGTAGCTTTAAAATACTTATTAAACTCTGTAAGTACATTGAAAAAAGCAATATAGGAAAAAACCTCCAAAATGAACACGGACAGAAACTTCACATAACTGATTATGAAAAGTTGTGTTTAAGGCCTTTTCATGTCGACTGACTTCTCATCTACTCCCACCATCACCAGAGGTGTCGGTGCTTCTCGGCCTCAGGTCACGCTGATCCGATGCCAGATAAGTTCTCAGGTTTGAACGACACCTGTTTACTGTCAACTGCTGGTATTATCCTTTGTTCTATGTGTAAACACCAACAAATCTTAATTTTTTTTTTAACTCTGTCCTCACAAATACAGATGTAAAAGTGTGTGTGAGCAGCTTACAGGTGGCCTCCCAGTAGGTGGGAAAATGCAGGAAGTCTGCTTGTCGTTGTGAACATGTATCAGACGCAGCATGTTTTTCCCTTCTAGAGGCGAGGTATCCTGTGTGTGTGTCCCGATCTGTGGGTGTTTGTGTACGTGTGTCGCCGATCACACTGGGCGACCGACTTCCAGGAACCCCTGCAGCAAAACAGGCACTGTGGGTTTCCTGATCTCACGCACTGCTATCACAGGACGCACACACACACACACACACACGGATCGTTGCCCAGTTCTTTTTTCCCTTGCAGGTTTCCTCAACGCCTATCCCTGAGCCTCCGGCCGTCAAGATGTTTCAGTGTGATTGTTATGAGAGATGTGGACCTTGTGGGGACAGACCTGAGGAGCCACAGAGGTGAGGAGCTACTTCAAAAGTCCTTCTGAGTTACTGACCATCCTGTGCTCTCAAAAGCGGTGCCTTTTTGCTTTTGGACCTAAAACACTCCAAAACTTATTTTTAGAGTTAGTCAACACCTCTAACAGTAATAAAATAACATTTTATGCCATTAATAAAATTATTTTTCTGCAAAATCATATCACCAAATCCTCCCTACGTGTGCTTTTAGAGCACATTCAACAAAATCAGATATGCCTTCATATTTAACCCAGGCAAACCCAAGTGCCACTGTTGGGTTTGGTAATAAAATGCAAAGGTTCCACCTCCTGCGTGCGTGAGCGGCTGAGATGCTGAGTCTACAAATATTTCCCGTTTGAATAGAACTGACTGAAGCTTTTCAGATGATATGGGAGAGATAAAGAAATAGAGAAATGCATTATTGAACTGTTGCAGTCAATTGCCACTAATGGCATCATCTTGCCCCCTGCGGAGACTCTATTGATGCAACATAAAGCTGCACACTGTGGGTTCCGTAATAATCCAAGACTGTTTTACACTGTCTAGCAGAGGAACATGAGTTTTGAGGAGTGACAGATATATTATTAGTATTAGTATTGATTCACCGTCCATCTCCCCTCAAATTCAGGTGACTGGGAGGGGGGTCGTGTCAACAAGGGAAAGTATTCTACTACCATTCTAATGGGGTTGTTGAAAATACATTCCTTAGAATGACTCACTCCTGACGCTCTGGCCTCTTCTGGGGTTTGTAGCCACGGCTCTGATGTTATACGATGACCTTGTAAGCAAGAGATTAAACTTAAATCGAGATGTATGAAAGCACTATACATTGAAATAAGATGTTAGATTTACATATAATAGAATTTAGACTGACAATCCATAAACGTATTTGTCATGATGAGAGCAGTTTTATGCATGTGGATGTTATTGAATATAGTTATTGAACAGTACAGTTTGGTCCCAACTGAGCTCTATTTC
The DNA here is from genome assembly GCF_027744825.2 of Synchiropus splendidus. NCBI lineage: Eukaryota > Metazoa > Chordata > Actinopteri > Syngnathiformes > Callionymidae > Synchiropus > Synchiropus splendidus. The sequence goes on from NC_071337.1 coordinate 14,510,862, forward strand.
AAACGTGTTATATAAATACACGATTAATGAAAACTACTCAAAGATTTTGGATGAAGTCACGTGAGTGCCACTTGAGCTAGAGGTGTGTATAGAAGCAGAGCTTCGTGGCCTGGTTTAATTTATAGGATGGTTTGAACGGCTATGATGCATGACTTGTTCAACGATGCAGTTCAAGTGGTCGGGTTGTTATCACCAAGTTGTAAATGTAGCTTCTGCTCAGCGTTCACAGACTCTGCAGGCGAGATGACTTCCAGATGGTCTGGAGAAAGTGTTTGACTTTGGCGGGTGCTGCCAGACTCCCGGCTCTTGTTTCACTGCTGAGGTCAGTGCCTAAGTGCTCGCGGTGACGTGACCATAGCCTTTCATGCTACAGTCTGCATGAGCACATGACTGAGATACAACTCTGAAATTCAATGAAACATATATATATCGCTGATATGATTTAGATCACTTTAAAACTGCAGTATTTTTTTAAGGCTACACACAGTATGAATATTTGCACATTCTTTGTCTCATATTATATTTTAAATATGGTATGCTTTGACTATTCATTTAAAACTATACATAAATTATTAATTATAAAATAAGACCATCTTGTTTTTAAGCTTTTCTTTTATTAAATAATTAGGGAATTTAGAATTTAAAACTCCACCTGTGTGAAAAAAATAGTTTGAACGGATGCACAACACCGGAAGTGAGCCATATAATGATCAGCAAAAACATCCACTTTAAATACATTGAAAAAAAATACATTGGTTGGGACAGGCGTTTGCAAGGTGAGGTGGTCACATGACACCATCAGGAAGGAAATGCAGTCTGTTTGATGTGTTGACACCAGTGAAGCAACTGGGGCGCATGAGAGGTGTGAAAAGTCAGTAATGGCTGACAGATGAGTGAATAGTGCTTGTGGCACAAAAATGCAAGAAATTAAACGGGGGAAAAAAGGGAAGTCACCCATCGCCGCTAGCGCGCCAACACATGTTTACGTATGAATGAACTACACACAACTTCTTACATAGTAAATGTCTTAGGTGACATTTTCCTCTTATACCCATATTCCTTTCCTAAATGACCTAAACATTCATTTCCACTTCTGTACTACTGTTCGATATTTTGCCACTACTGTGTCTTGCAATCATAAATGGCGTTATATGTTCTCTGCAAACCGTCAGTTACGTAGTGTTGCTGTGGCGTTTTCCCTGGTAAATAAACAGTAGCGGCATTGCCAGCATGAAGACAGGAGTCCACACTATTTGGCTACAATGAACAAGCCGAGAATCTAATGGCTGTCATTTTGATGACACAGTATGTCATGGCACATTTAACTAGTAGGAGCAATGATTCATGATGAATAAATGATAATCTGACAAATCAGAAATTGAAAAAATATGAAATGGAAGAAGTACCTGACAAATCTGTTTGTTGTTATTACTGTGTGTTTTTCTGCTCCCTAGAAAAAGAGGTTTTTAATCTCAATGGGACAATGGTTGCATAAAGGTTAAAGAAAAGAAAAACGAAAAACATATATAGTCAAAGGAATTACAAATAAATAAAATAGAACATTGTGTGCAAATTGTGTTTATGACGAAATATGTGCATAATTCTGATGTGGCACACCAACATTTGCGTTATCATCCCTAGCTGGGGCTTGACCGGGCTGTCAAAGGGCCACACGTGCCGTAAGGGCCACGCTTCGACGATGTCACTGAATGACAGATTGAGACACAGGGTTCAGATCTAACAGCTTTGTTTGCTTTAGTCCAAGTGTTAAACGCTTCCCTACGTCGCCGTCGCACCTGCGCCGGGCTCCTGAACTCTGCTCCTCTCAGGACCCACAGATGCTGGAAGCTGACCAGTCGCCTGCTCCTGCTTCTGGTCCCGCCCACCGCCACCTGGCTCCGCTGCGCGCCGCCGACTGCAGGCAGAGCTCTGCTACTCCTCTTCCTCGCATCGACAGAGAGAAGCAGACACTCGCTGCAGAGACACCACCAGCGTGTCTATGATCCACATGGTGTTAGGAACGACCCGCAGAGACCTGACGGTTTAAGGTCCGAGAGCTGGACGGACGGAGCAGCCCATCATCTCCATCTCTTCCTGCGCGCTTTGACCAAGATTGTGTGACCGGTCCGATATTCCACGGCGGTTTTGGCTTTTGGGACTTGAGCTGCTGGAAGTAGCGCCATACACCAAGTCGGACTCTGCAGCGTCTGGGCAGCCGACAAACACGCGGGTCCTCGCGGGGACGCGGCGCGCGGTGGAAGGTTCTGGGAATTATAAAACCCTCGCACATCAACATACCGCATGGTTGGAATTTCTGACTCCCTTCAGTGTAAGTCTTCTTTCTTTCCCATTTTTGAATTTGAACCTCAGCTTTCGCCCCCAGTTTCTCTCTCTCTTTTTAACGTTACTGTGCGCTTTTGTCTCGGGAGCCGCAGCACTCCAGATGTGCAGAGGCAGATAGTGAAGCAGATAATTCATCATTTTCTTAAATGTTAACGACTCCTGCCTGACAGCTCATTCACGGACACAAACACTATTCTCGGGATAATCTGAGGACATATTCAGACAAGTGGCCCCTTGACTTTTTAACGTTAATTTAAGTCATAGTTATTTGAAAAGGATGTTCAAATGAGAGCGTCTTATATCTTGGAGTATTCCTTTTGACCAATATTTTATCCTGTTAAAACATTTTTCTAGCTACATTGTATTGATGGTGGCGATGTACATTGCAATTGAGGACTGGAACTTGAAGCAGAAACAAAATAATGCAGAGTGAAATGATCTTTTTTGGGGTGGGTGAGGAGCTGCTCCTTCTTCTGATGCTTCCCTTTGGTGTGGAACAGGGTGGATGAGGGTGTGACATGCTGGGGTGAACTTGCTCTACATACATGAATGACAGAACACTATCAACATGAGTGAACTCCATCCATAACATATTCACACACTTCCTTCATATCTTCTCTCATCATGCCCAAATAACACCAAATAACTTAGTTTTAACATATTCATATATGGACTTTCATTTAGGCAGGGATGACCTGAACATGTGTGTGTTCTCAGAGCAAGGCAGACAAAGCGAGTGATGGAGTAAATGAAAGGCAAACAAGTCTGCTGCTGTAGGGAGAGGCACGGATGAGTTCTGTTTGCTGGTTGACGTGCGTGTGTGTTTGCTGCATCCACACCATATGAGCAGACGTGTATTAATATCGCTGGCTGGCTCGGAGAGGTCCATCTGCCCTCGCACCTGTCCGCTCCTCCATCCCTTCTCCTTCTTGGATTGCAGGTCAATCGCCTTCTGATTTTCTCTCACGCTTTAACACGGCCACGATAAGTGCATCTGTACAAATCACATCACTACATCCAGAAGTGCCTGTCTGAGCTCCACACACTTAATAGCTTTTATACCGCGCAGACCCCGAGACAAGAGCAACAAGGACTTCAGAGGAGGACTAGATGGAGGGATAAAATTATGACCCACTTCTTCTGCTCGGTGGTGTCGTATAGCAACACTGACTAAACAAAGTGGCAGCAGAAAGACACCTTATTAAGTGCTGGCTCTGCATTCAATCTCCTCTAATAGTTGAAATACCGCAGCCGCACAGACGGGTTAGCACTGGGTTTCTCCTCGTGTTTTTAACCATGGAAGTGGCTTCATACTTCATGAGCTACCTCATAATAAGAGGTTTCATTATCTTGAGTTCTGCATTTCTGCCGCTCATTCCCTGTAGGGGCTGCAGGGGGCTGCAGTCGGCCCGAGCTACATCGGTGAGAGGCAGAGAACTCCAGGTTCCTCACTCCACTTCTCACTCATGCACAGTTAGCATCATCAGTTAACAGGTTTGGATGTGCTACATAATTCTTAAATGGGAGGTAAAAGATCAGCGATGGTCTGAATCAAAATAGCATTTTGTGAAGCATGTTGTGGCTACCAAGCAGAGCCTCGGAAAGTTCGAAATCCACTCTTATTTCGATGAAAAACAAGTTCTAGTTTGCAATCCACCTTCATTTTTTGCCTACTGTAGTAATGCAAAATGAGGCGGTGATCAAAAAGGTTTGAATTACCCTGCATTTCTTTTTAAAAACGACTAAAAATTGAGCCATGAGGAGTATATTTCATACGTTGATTCGACAGCCTTTAGAGCAGGGTGTCCAATAGGCTGCTGGTGATCCACCAGCGGATCACAAAGGTCGCTCTTGAGACTTGGAAAAAAGTCAGTCAAACTTTCATTGGACTTTCAGTGGAAACCTTTGGCTGGTGTCCGCGTATGAATCACATATATTTTAATAAACCCACGGAATATGGGAAGAGCTTCTTCTTCTTCTCTGAGCGACTTAGAGTGGTGCGTCTGCGCAGTACGTTCGAGCAGCTGGAGTTGTATGGGTTTCTTGAGAGGATGATGCTTTGATGAAAGCAGTAAAAAAAAAAAAATTGAGATACTGTCCCCCTGCAGTCATCGAGCTCCTCGCCGCCCGCTGCGTCTCTAATCTGAGTGACTGATTGATGGACGCAGAATTTTGGTCTGCGCACTCCTGACCTTGTCAATCGATCCGTCCATCGATTGTTATCAGCACGTGGGCCGGTCTCCGCGCTGCTTATTGAATTTCATCGCTCATGAAAGAGCAGCGGCGCTGGCAAAAGGACTCAGAGGTGTTTGTGTGTCAGAACACACTTCCTTGTGTTCTCAAATGCCAGAGGTTGTTGCCGCATTGTTTCATGACTTGGCCTTTACAGCCGCTGTCAATGTCACAGCGGAGTCGCAGAAATGATTTTATTTGTTGTATTTATTGAGGGCGGAACGCTTATGTTAAATCATCACCAGTTAAATGGCAATTACTTGAGAGTACCTGTTCTCTCTGAAAGCCGACGCTGTGCTTTGGAGCCCATTTAACTGTAAGTCTTTGGAGTCATTCTTGACGGTTGTTCTTCAAAGTAAGGACCACACTTGGAGATTTGTGATTTGAACTGGTGTCCAAATACTCTTTTCTGGGAGAAGAAAAATAATTACAGACAAAAATATTATTATTTTTTTTATTTCCTACTACTTTGCTGTCTTCATTTTAATAAGTCTTTGGGCTGTTTTTTGCAACCACTCACTGCTATCACTTCTTTCTTAAACAAGAAACCAACAACAAACATTGATTCAGTTTCTCCCACTGTCCCAGCTACCTGGGGCGAGTGGGTCAAACTTAGTGAGCTCAGTTTTAGATGAATAATTCTGATTGACAATGCACACGAAGACGCATAAAAATACTCTCCAAGAGCCAATGATGGAACTTCAAGATGAAGTTTTGAAATAAAACAGGTCCATCTATTCCCCTCCTGCTGCTATCGTGGCATATGTGCATTCAGTTCTGACAAATCTGAGTGAAAAATGGGATTTGACTATTGTGTGTCCAGCAAATGAATTTTAGTTGTTGGACTTGCTGAGAGTTGCTAATCAACTTTACTTTCAGTGCACACACATACACACTCACACACAGGATTCTTCAGTCTGTCCCTCACTCTCTGTTTCGCCTAGTGTTTATTTTCCTGCCTCCATCTGGAGTCTGCTGATATTGTAATCGCCCTAATGCACATTGCATACACACTGACTCTCTTTCTCTCTCACACACACGCACACCTCTTCTTATTCCAGAAGATAAGCCTCTGGATGTGACTGGTGACTGTACACACACACAGGTGTCTATGACTAATGAACACAAAGGAACACACTGCAGAGCGCCTGTGTCTGCTGCGCTCTTCAGTCACACCTTATTTTCAGGTGATGTGGAGCAGCGATAGCTCAGACGAGTCAAGATGTTGTTATTGGTCAACTCCGCCACTTGTCTCATCTGTATTTAGAGATCAGCGCACAGATTTGAGGACAGTGAGAGGTTCATTTTGTGGTGGCGTTTTTCTGCTCTCCAGTTGGGTGCGTTTAAATATTCGACTGTTGTATAGCTGTGAAGTGATTGAGAAAATGTATTGAAGAATATGAAGAATATTCTACCCTCTTGTGAATTGAGTCAGATGATGCTCCGTCTTTTCCTGTACGTGTTTTGAGTCCAACCACTGCTTTGACTGATGAGCGTTCTCCATTCAATAAATGCACTTGAACAATATACTTCAATTTTAGAAGCCTCTGCTGTGAGCTGGTAAAAATAAACGTAATTATGTTCAGCAGTCGTTCCGCCAAGAGTCGAGGAGAAAGCGAAAAGAGAGGAAGAAGCAGAGGGGGGTTGGAGGGAGATGGAGTGAATCAATATATGCAGACGGTGGAGCTTTTTTTCCCCCTCAAATATCGACATATTCAGTCAATTATTGTAAGAAAGTGGAGAAACAAGGATGAGAGTTCTAGTGTGTGTGTGTGTGTTTGTGAGGGAGTGGCTGAAATAGACTGAAAAATGATGCAAAAGCCGGTCCACACTAATGAATATGGCTGTGTATTGGCAGGTATCCTGCAATACGATACGTCACCCGATACAGGAGTGGTGATAAGAAATATATACTGTAAATTCAGCAATACATTATGATGAGAACTATCATCCAAAGGGGGGAAATCAGATAATGAAGCACAACATTATGTGCATTGAAACAACATAAACAAAGTAACTCCAGTCTAAGAAAATGTGAGTGTTAAACACGTCACAAATGCAGCGGCAAGTATCTATGTATTGAATGTGCTGTATGTCATGCTATTCAGTTTCCCTCGCAAGCGCATGCACACACAGCACCCTGACTCACATTCACAGAAAATCTATATAAATCAGTTGTTGCTTGATGTTGGATTTTTGGCTGCGTTTTGCCCGTTTTTCTTTAGTGTACTTTATTGAGATTTTTTATGTGTTTAATGGCAACACTTGCTATTGAGGCAGATGATGGACGGCAGCAGGAGACGCCAATATTAAGGTGTTATTATCTGATGGCTACACAGTGAGTTCCAGTTACCCAGGTCCTGATATTTAAAAAAAAACTGGGGCAAAACATACACAAACTGCGTCATGGGTGAGGACGCGTTTTACCTTATTTTTAAATCACTTTCTAATTCCTCTTATTGGTTGTCCAGAAGTCTGTAGTTCACATCCAGCCTCAGACAAACCTGTGTTGACCTTGGATTCTAATGCCTGCGTGGGTTTTCCCCCAGGCACTCTGGTTTCCTCTCACATCTCACATATAGTATTTATGACTCTAAATTGTCTGTAGGTGTGAATGATAGTGTGAGACTGTCCTTGTCTGTGACTTTGCAACCTGAGCTTCTGGGGACTGATGAATTTTGGAGTTTTTCTTTACTTAATAACATAGACACAAGTGAGAGACACACCTTCCGCTACTGCAGAAAAAGCTACGTGCTGTGTTCAAATGACATCAGATTGAGTCAAACATCTTATTCTGAGTGAAGATTGGTATCTGACAACGCTGCTTCTATAAGCCTGTCCTATAGTGGTGACCCCAGCTGCTCTTATAGATTTTCAATTGACAGCTTTTTCATGAAAGCATCTGTTCTCCCCCTCTGTCGCTCCGTCACCATATGGACGTGTCATCCACCACTGCCGGCTTCAAAGTGACGTATAGCGACACGTCTCTATGGTAACCAGACGGCACTTTTGGAAATATGATATAGAAAAGTGTTTTGGTCTCACATGTAGAGGAAGACGCTGCTGTCTGCCTGTCAATAAAGGTTTGACACGTACAGGAATCCAAATGAAGTCCACTGGACTGATATCTGAAGGATTCTGTCAGATCTTTTATAGCTCCTGCTGCTCGTAGGCATGTTTGCCTTTTTACATGATAAAGCCATTTGGGGAAAGAATCCTGGGTCCTAAAACAGATCCAGATTGTGATTTAGTCAGGCAAACAGTGTGACATGGCCAGTGCATAGCAGGGAGGACAGCTCTCACGGAGCAATAAAAGTCCAGGATGGAGCATAAATCCATCTTCCCTTGTAAGCTCTGAAGATTTTTTTGCAGATGTTTCAAGATGTTTAGCCCAAGCGAAGGTAATTTCTTGCCCATCTGTCTTCTCTCCTCCCCCTTTGTCTCTTTATCAACATCTGGTTTTCAGTGCAGCAGGGAAACAAGTATCCTTTATAAGCCAAGGGTTCCCAGTTCGCCCTCTGCTTGTGCTATTAACTACTGCCTCTTCTCTGTGCTCACATTTGGACATGTGCTAACCATTAGAAAGTCATACCATTCAGAAAATGTAATAACTTAAAGTCAGGACAATTTTTTGTGTGTGTGTGCTGTTATTCGCTCTGTTTTTCCATGACAAGGATGAATTTCTGCATTTTGGCTCCGGGCCGCCCCAAAGGGAGAACAAATTACTGCCTGGATGATGAAGGAACTGCTGCGACAGGAAAACTCCCTCTGTTCAGATGAGAGCTGGTGCTCCTCTTACGTCTCCAATGAGGGGAAGTGATGAACTTTTGTTGTTGACCGTTGTCAACTCAAGTAGAATTCACAACACTGCTCATGTTTCCATTCATCTTTAGGTCATTCAGGTGCTCACAATATGAAACTAAGTGCAGTGTTTATTTTGACAGCAGAATTTGATGTAGTTTTAGTCTTTTGACTAAAATGAAAATTTAGTTTTACCGCCAGTTTTGTCATCTAAATTGTTTTAGTCTTAGTCTAGTTTTAGTCGACAAAATATCACTACATTACAGTCGACTAAAATGAAGTTAGCAATAGAATATCTTCTTGTAATAGAGGTCTTCTGTAGCTATGATCAAGAAAATGAATTTATGTGCTGTGAACTGCAGGGTGAAATACAGTGTTGCCAATCCACAGGCCGATTTATCAAAGCCTCCGTTGTAAACGATAAGAGTCATACTTTTCACTATTTCACATGGTGGGTGACTCGACTGTCAAAGCGTCCCGCTGCACAGTTTCTTGTTTACCACCTGTGTTTGATTTCTGATGGACGTTTTCAACAAAACTTATCTCAAATACTTGACGTTCATTTCAAGGAATACTAGATTAAGAGGGCAACACTAAGCACTTGTGGCAGGTTGCTGTGTTGATCGTGTCTACAATGAAAGCCTTGTTTGATTTATTTATTTTATTTATTTATTTTTGTTGCAGTCTGGAACCATCCCTTAGTAAATACAAAGGCAGTTATGTTTTTACCGCCTATTTCTAATCCTGCAGATTGTTAAACTCGAGGTAGTTGTTTCTCAACTAAACCAGCCAACACATCTAAAAGGAAAGCCTTGAGTTCAGCATCTGATTCATGCGCTTTTAATCCAGCACGCAGCCATACAACCGCACTGCTCTTGTGTCATTAGCCACTTGACAAAAGCATGCTGCGCTCTTTTCATTTCACCAATTATGCACTTATTAAATCAGCCTTGCTACGGTTACATGGCATCCAAATGTAAAAAACTGTGACAGCTGACAGGGCTGCTGTAACCTGCACTTGATCAAGTGAGCGACGACATGAACGGGTGAAGATCTCACGTCAGCAGTTGCGCTGACTAGCAAAGACAACTGACGTGGCTCCTAAGATATATGGGCGTTGGAAGATGACAGAGCGGATCAAGTGGATTTAGAGGATCTTGAAGGGAGTCATGCAAATATACCAATATAAGAGGCATTTATGATTTCAACATGCGATTGGAGGGCTACGTACAGACTGTATTTACTTGGCCTTGTGATATATAACATGATATATTTTATATATATATTATATATGATACATTTTAATTTTCCAGTTCATTAAACTTCTTTGTCCATTTTTGTGTTTTACTGACTGTAACTTTTAATTTGTTGTACCTCACAGTCATTATTATATGAAATCTTTTTTTTACAATATTTTGCCCCAATATGGTCAAGGAATTACATTTTTTGTTTTAAGAATCTTACTCTACCTTTCAAAAATGTTAAGGTTTCCTTTTATTGATTCATAATAATTTAATCATACTACTTATTTTTCGGGATAGCATTTTATAATGTCTATATTTTTATAATTTTAATAATAACAGCAAATAATTATGTGCAAAATTGAGACCCTAGTTTTTTTCTGCCAGCTCTCTGGAAATTTGATTTCCAGAGAATTTTTCTGGGAACTTGCATTTCTGCTCTACATAGTCCAAAGACCAGCTTTCATCTGTCTCTGTGCGTCCTGTGATGGGCTGGTGCATGTCCTGGTGTGCGTCCACCCTGATAGATGTTACTGTATCTCTATTGACTGAGCTGGATCTGGACAAAAATAATCCTTTACTAAACACCGTTGTAACATGTTGTAGAAATGTGTGGCTGCCTCTATCTAAGTATGAACATTCATTTTTAACATTTTTTTGTATGATTCAATAGCCCACACCATTGGGCTCATTTCTCTCAGACTATTTCTGTACACTGTATTATGCCCCCGGCAGCAACTGAGGAAGCCTGATATGACTTCTTATCCCTGGCAGGATTCAAAACGAGTGGGTCACACTCAGGGTCATTCATCCTTCACCATTCGCTGACCAACATCCTCTTTTTCCAGTGTTGACCACCTGACAATCAGTGGAAAACATCCTGGTACTAGAGAGAGGAGACATTCTTTCTAAAATTGAGCTTCTCAGACTTTGGACAAATCCGTCGCGCTCAGGCATCCTGACCCCTTTCACAGGAGCTGCCCCCGCCCTGCATCCCAAGGTTCCTCCTGGTTCCACTTCTGGTTCCTGACCAGCAGAGCTATCTATGAACGTCCAGTGGTTCCTCTCATTCTGCAAAGCTATTGTCTGGAGATTTGGGCTGGGCAGCGAGGGAAGCCGGTAACGGCCTGGTTCCTGTTGCTCTGCTGGTCAGAGGAACTGTGGCACTGTTAACAGTTGTCCATCAAAACAACTGTGGAGCTGATTGTTTCAGGCTAAAGAGCATCCGTGATCAGTCAGCACATCAGCTGAGCCAAAGTTGTGCAAACACAAACTAGACGGACTCTAGTAATATACTTTCATGTGCATACAGTGTACAACACCCACTTGTTTGACTAGTTATTAAAGGGTGCTCTTTTGTTTTTCCTGGTTTTCAGAGTTATGTCCCTGCTGTGTTAGTAAGATGGCTTGCTACCTTTACGTATATAGCATTAGAAATAATATTGGTACATTTTGAAGCTTTTAGCTTGGTTGGCAGTCATGGTGAGGTTAAGGTGTACAGAGCATGTGCTTGACAACAACACATCCTCACTCCCATAGTGTGATGCATCGATGTTGGGAAAGTGGACTTTAGTGCCCTATACTGATGCTGAAGGCAACATCCAGCATTGCATTTTGACATGTTAATTCGATTGAAGCGCATGTCCTGCCATCTGCGACATATTCTGACGCTTTGGGCAACGCAACACGTAAAAAAAAAAGAAAAAAAGTCAGGTAAAGAGAGCTTCCAACCCTGCACCTCATGTCTTTCTAATTCTAATTACATTTTTATCGCAAATTGAATTGTAGTTGATCTTAAGGTGTCAGGCAGCGGAGCTGCTGCTTAGTTCACCTAGTTGAGGGCCAGCTCTGCAAGTAGTGTCCCTTATTATCCGCCCATGAACGATGGGAACCCGACAGCTAGGATAGATGTATCCACTGCTGCGTTACTATACCTCATGGAAAGACTTATTGAATGCAGTTGTTTATATGCAGAGTTTTTTTTCCGAAGGATGAAGATTGTTGTTAGTTTTCAGGACGAGGGGCACATTTTCCTTTCCTAAAAAAAACACAAATGGCTAAATTAGAATTTGGGCTTCTGTTGATGCTCTGGCAGTGAATGTTTGAGTTGAGTATAATGTGATAAACATACAGTTGAAATGTTTTTTTGATGCAGAGCTGCTCTGCATTATGTGAGATCGGATCACAAAAGAAAAAAAAAAAAAATCACGTTATGCATGTGTGACTATACAGTCGCTCTACGTTTAATGTCATTTGACATTGAATTCCTGGTCCTGTTTGCATCAACACATCTGCCTTAAGCTGCATGAATTCTCCTGTCCACAGAGTAAGAATGTTGAAAAGAATGTTTTTTGAAACAGTTTCATAATCATACACGACATGTTTGATCTGATTTTAAAAAATGGTTTCCCTTTGAAATGCCTGCACTCCCTCCATGTTGACTTTCATGCCTCCCTCCTTCTCCCGAAGTGCGTCTTCCTCCTGCCGTCACCGCGTCTCTAGTGGCTGTCAGTCCTGCTGTTGTGTGTATTGTTGCCACAAATCGAGCACTTCATTCATCTTGTGTCTGGAGCCTTGTAGAGAAGTAGAAATGTGTGCTGCTCTCGCCTCTCTTCTGTCTCCACTGACAGCCACCTCTCCACTTTATCATCCCCGAACAGATCAGATTGGAAGTGGGCCAAGTCACTCATAGCCAGATAAATGGAAGGAGTCAGTGAGGGAGGATTTATAGGGCTGCCGGAGGGTGCTGGAGCCGAAATGAAATAAAGCGCATCTCAATTGTGATCATGTGGTTTGTTTACTGACTCTCTTATTTCTGCTCCCCAGGGAGCAGCAAATACTGGATAGATAACTGATCTTCTCATCTTCTCATCTTCATGATGAAGAATGACCCCAGATTACATTGAGACTTGCTTTGAGCAGTTTCTTTCTCAGGAGGAAGACCTGCACATCAGACTCACACTCAGAAGTGATATGCAGCGTAGCATCCAACTCCATGTTCTAGTCACTTCCTCCAATATAGAATTCCAATTTGGATGTAGGAGTAGGGTCAAACCCAGTCATATAAGGGAGTGGATGTTTTCTTATTCATTATCTATGGTCTTTCTTGGCGTCTCAGAACTCAATACTACTTGTGCTTTTGTTGGTTATGGCTGTCAAATATTCAGCCTCCCTTTCAGAGCTTGGTCTAAAATACAGTGGTCTATAATGGGATGATCATCCAAACATGAGGCTGTACCTTAGCATGTGAAGTGTGTGTGTAGGGCTTAGCTACGACCCTTGACACGTACGCCCACACACAAGCTTGGCCTCCACAAAAAAAAAAGTCATTTGTTGGAGCTCATTATTATGTATAGTGAGAAGACGGAGTAACACGCTGAAAGGTGAAATGGGTCCATCATGAATAGAGCACCAGTCGACAGAGGAGAGAGGGAAGACAGGGGGGAGGAGAGGAGGAGGAGGTAGAGGAGAAGCGTCCAGATGGCTGGGGACCTGCTGCACACATGGGGAGTCTCTCGCTCGCTCTTTTTTTATTTTTTCTTTCCTCTGCTGATTGCACTGTTTGGACTTCTGTATATTGCTGTCCAGTCCTTTTCCCGCTCACACTGAAATACACACTCACACACTAAGCATCATCCCACTAGCAACACCACCACAACCTCATTCATCCCTTGGATGCTTCCTACCATAACCTGGAAAAAGTCAGAATTCAATCTGTATATATATATATATATATATATATATATAATAACGTTTTGGGTAGAGAGACTTAGGTGTTAACAGATTCATCGTATATAGCCACTGATTCCCGATTGTCAAATGGCTCTTTTTTACTTGGTTTTACCATGATTTCTCAACACCTACAGTGCATCATAATAAGTCAGTCATTCACACACAGATGGTCGAAGGCAGTGACTCTGCCAGCCAAACTATCAAGTGCCATCAGGGGTTAAGTGTCTTGCTCAGGGGCATATTGACAAAAACATGATGTCTGGAGATTGGATGAAACAGGCGACCTTCCCGTCATAGGTGACCACTGTACCACCTAAGCCAAACAAGTCATTTTCAGGACGCCAGAGGCCTGCAACCTATTTGACTTGGAGGCAACGGAGTCTTTATTAAGACCTGTGCCACAGTTTTGTAAGCATTACAAATGGCTGAAATGTGAGAAGTAGTCCAAAGCCTATGAAGTGGTGCCGTAGATAGACATTAGCTGCAGCTGTGTGTGAGATCAAAACATGTATTATACAAGTATACAAGTGTTTCTTCTAAGGAGCGAGGCATTCATCTAGTCAAACCATTATTATCATTGTGATGAACTATAAAAACAGTGGGGATAATTGCTTCGCTGGTGATGCTTTGTGTAATATACATGAGGGAAGTCGTTTTGGACACTTTTCACACGGCTTCGTTTTTTCTTACCTTTTTTTTTTCTTTTTTCCACGACATGTGTGACTGTGTTTGATATGCAGAATTGAGACTCTGTTTCTGGCAAGTTACATCAGAATGCTCTAAAGCTGAGGCCATCGGTGCTTGATCCTGCTGGAGTGAAAGACAAGAAAGAGAGAGTGGAAGTCACACAGAGGAAGGGTACTGATGTTCACTCGAAAGTTCTTTCTCTTTCTCTCTCCGGATTGTTAACTGCTGCCAAAATGACTTCATTTATCCTTCCATCTGCATTCGTCTGTGCGCCCGTCTGTTGTTGACTTAGTTCCTCCATGCTTCTCTGATTCATTACTTTACATTTTGACTCGACTCACTTTGCTTGTTTAGAATCACTAACAGCTTTAAGAGAAGATAAACACGTTTGTTACATTGGGCCATCAAGGTGAGTGAGGCGCTTGTTTGGCGGAGACTCATGGTAGTGCAAGAAGGGTTGGGAGAATAAACTCTGTGGAAACGTATTTTGTAAATTTGTATTTCTATGTTGGTCAAGTGTCATAAATGCTTTTACTCAAGCTTATCTTTTGTAGTTTCTACTTTGCACTACAGGTTGAAAAATGTCACTCTGTGATATCAATATAGTATCTATATATTTATTATCTATCGATCTAATACCTTTATTGTAAAACAATTCTTTACATCTTGTTCAGTGAGGCCAACCAGGAGGAGGATGTCACAGAGGAAGGCAACCAATGATGTTAGAGGATGTGATAAATAAGGACAACAAGAGGACAGGTGTGTGTAAGGAGGATGCACTTGCTGTGCCTGTGACAGGAAATGCCTTTAGACAAAGAAGGCAACGCTCACCAGCCCAACTAGGGGCTGTCAAAGGGGCAGTTGTGACCCCAAAACTGCACAATCCCTTGGTCTAGATGCAAGATGCAAGGAAGCCAGGAATGGCATATTAGCATAGTTTATCTCAGTATGTCAGTGGTTAAAAAGTAGTCAGTGTTAAAACCTTCAGTGTATGAGTAGTGTATGCTATATAACACAGCATATATTTTATAAAAGTTTCTCAATGGGAATTGTAGTCCAACACATCTGCATAATATCAGAGTATTATTCATTATGATTGTATTTATTATTTCTATTTTGTGACGTGGGATTTAGAGTGAGAAACAAAAAAAAAAAAATTCTGCTCCATCACTTCGTCCATCCAAGTCCTACTCATTGACTCATCGAGTGGACCATTTTAAAGCCTCTTCAGTGAATCATGTCCTCCACAAAATGTCACTGCAGTTCTTTATTTTACTGGCGCTAGCTGCTCACATAGGCACGCAGACACACACAGACACACGACACACAGAAGTTTTGTTTTACTGTTCACTCTCTTTAAGTGTTGACTTGTGTAGCTGTTGGATACCAATGATAACTTTAAACACAAAATGAGCAGTAAACCAGAAACTAAATAACTTCCGCTAACACTGGTTTCCAGCAGAGTGGGGGAATTCTAATGGCTCCCCTTAATGTTCAATCGCAGATCCCTGATTTAGAAGACAAGGTGTGATATGACCTTGAGTAGTGTTTCATAGGATTAAAAATCTGTGAAAAATAAAAATCCATGTTTGCTAATGAAATGAAGTAAGAGTGGAGGGTGCTGTGCATGTGTGTGAAGCAGAAACAGTGGTGCTCTCGGGAGATGAAGCTGGTATCATTGGAAATATTCCGACAAATGGGTGGGTCACGTATGTGTGGGTCACCCGTCAGGCTGGTGGGGTCGTGCGAAAGCACCCACACATGTATGCGGATCAGACGTTCCTGGGACTAGCAGAGAGGACAGTACTGGAGGAATAAATGAAATTCAATGGAGGAAATTAGATCGGGAGGACAAATTGAAAGGAAGTGGACAAGTGGAAGTGGACTGTGCAAACCACAACAGGGATCAATGCAATGCATTAGTTGTCAACAAGATCAATCCAGATTAACCAACATGCTGTTTGCCTTTTCCTCTGATGAGCGCGTGTAAGACTGAAAGATGTTGCAAATGGTGTCTTTATATTGGTGAATGTTTAAACATTTACTGATCACACTTGCTCAGTGTCAACTGAAGAAGGTCACCACACTTTAGGGGGGAGTATTTGTCGACCTGCTTGAAGTTTAAAGACAGAGCAGAGTCCTCTACACAGTCAAGCGATGCCCTTGATGATAGCGCTCATGGAATTAAATAGAACTTGTGGAAATAAAAACAGAAAGTAGCACACAATGGGGGAATCCACTGAAAGGAGAGCGTCTGCGTGAAAGTGGGGCTATTCCACTCGAGAGAGTTCAGAGGGGACGGAGAAGCACAGACGGCTGCTCCAAATGGATTTTCCGTGTTTGTAGCGAGGCGTCTTCTGATGCCATGTGTTAAGTTTGGGAGGCTCGATGAAAAGTGAATCGGAAGGGTGAAGTGGGGTACTGCGAGTAGGCGAGCGAGGAAAAGACTTAGTTAAACATTTGGGTTATTTAGAGAGAAAAAGTGTAGCTCTGAATGTAGTTCTGTCACATATGTTCCCTTGAGTCTAATGAGAAAGAAACGTTGGGGATGGAATGTGTTCCAGCTGTTGAGTTGAACTGTAGTGAGTGATGTAAAAAGCAGCTTCTGAGTGAGAAATGTGTGAGCGATGGTGCTTTAAACACATCATCATCTCTGATTCTCCAGCTCGGATGTTCCTTTTCATTCAGACTGCTAATCATGACTGATATTAGTGCAATATATTTTGTATTCAGAATATTCTCTGCAGTAATTCATGAACCAGATTTCAGTAGTCATGTTTGGCCTTGCATATTGTATCACTTTCTAACAGTACCAGTCCATTGATGAAGACAATTTGAAATGGGTATGTCATCTAAAAAGATCTCCTGTCATAGTGTGTTAATCATTACAATTTCATGTTTTCATTTTAAATTTGTCACGACCCCTCAGCGAAGCCGCTTGTAATGACTTGCGGATGTGTTGTTGCATCTCACACTAAAGGAGGCAGCTTCACATTAGAGCGAGAAATGGGCTGGTGAAGGAAACAACTGTGAGTTAAAGAAGGCAAAAAAAAGGGAAGCAAAAAACTAAGTAGAGCACAGGGAGAAGTCAGAGGCGGTGCACAGATGGTGAGCTGTCAGCATCAAACTGTGTTCATGCATGTGTCGTCACTTACAGTCTGTGTTTGTGTGCGTAGCTTCTGTAGTGCTCATGCATGAGGCATGCATGTGGAGTCTTCCCAGCACTTCCTTTTGCATTGATGCATGTGTGTCCTCTGTGCTGAGAAGAGCTACAGTAGCTGTTCTCTCCAGATGGTGCTGGCAAGCTGAACCTGCAAGGCTGGCAGAGTTGGCACAGCTACCAGTGCACAGTTGGCAGCGCAGCCACCATGCTCTGTCCCTGATGTAGCGGAGCGCGATACCTGCTGCCAGCCATATAAGCTCACTAACTGACTGGCAGAGTATCCACTAACTTACTTACCAAGCCAAGAAACTTTCTCTGCCTTTTCTTTCTCCTGAAAGTCTCACCACCGGGCCGTGTTTTGTCTTTGCTTGAGCCAAATGAATAATATTTCCGGAGCATGGTCTTCAGAAATGATGCACGAGTGTTGACAGTCTGAACTGAGGGATTGATGATGATGTTTGTGACACTTTGAGCATCATGTTTGTGTACTATATGAGTCGTCTCCAGTGCAGTCTGCCGGGGACAAGCGTGGCTTCTTGTTGAGGTTTACAGTCACCAAAAGCATATCAAACTTATTGGTATACTTCCTGAACTTACTTATTTGTCTGCTTCTTATATGAGCGGTTCAGGTGAGTTTATTATTTGATACAAATGCTTAGATGATGTTTGTCTATTGAGCCAAAAGTGTGCACTGACAGGATGGATTGTAATGATAATAAATACATGTCAGGGTTTCTGCTACATCTTGTGTGTGGCAATTTAAAACAAGTGGATAACACATAAAACATCATGGTGGTGGCTTGAATGTGACGGTTTCCAGCGTGTTTTACATGGAAAAATCCCTAAAGAAACCTGATAATGACTGAAGTCGGTTGCTCGCGGATCAAGTCTCACTTCCCGCTGGACATATGAAGCAACGGACCGCGTGAGGCTGGCTGCTGAGTGGAGAGAGATTTGCTTCTCACGATTAAAAATATCGTTTTTACAACTGTCTGTTGTTAATGGAGCTCACTTTATGACATTAAAGATTCTGAAACGTATTAGAACAGTCGACTGAGCATACAGTATGTATAGTGCCGCTAACTACCATGCAAACATCCAGAAAATATTGAAACCTAAAACAGTCATTTAATCACTGGGTTATTTCAATGGGAAAAGGTGTGAAATGTAAATGTAACTACAGTACATTTTATGTTCAAAGGGATGCAGATTGAAAAGACATTGTTCTTCACATGCCCTGCTAATTGATCCGAGATGTTTTCAGGCTCTACTGAAAGGCCGCTGACCTTCTGCGCTCGAGCATTTGTGGCCACAGGTGAATGGGAAGCTTTTTAGCTGATAATGGCGCGTCGGAGAAACCGCTGCGGCGGCTACTCGCTCTTTTCACCATCCATCGCTAAACATTTCTTCCACACTTCCATCTCTTCTGCTCGGGCTGAAACTAATTGGCTGCTCAAGGTCGACAGGTCCTGTCATATGTACTGGGTTTGAATTGTATTGTTCAGTAGCCAGAGTGGTGAGTCAAACGGAGCGCAAATGAATTTTCAGAATCAAAGCAGGTTCCAACATCAGACTGCTTGTCACTCGAACTCACATCACTCCGCTCGTGTTTGAAGCCACTTAAACAGCACACAGCTGCTTTCTAATTGATTCTATTGTTCCAGCACAGGCCTTCATGTCTTAATTTCATGGTGGAATCATTAAAGAGTAATGTGTCTTAACACACTGGTATGATCATGCTGATCTATAGGCCTCCTCTGGCTGGCAGCCAGAGCTGGAAGCATTCCAGACAAACATTTTCTCTCTCTGTTGAAGACATGAAAATGCAAGTGCCTGAATGGTGGCGGAGGCTGGAGCGGGGGGGGCGATGTTGTTTGTGTGCATGGAAGTGCGGCAGATGTTGAGAAGTTTTGTGTGTTGCGCGGATTGGAGGAGGAAACTGAATGCAGATGTAGAGTGTCTGTGTTTGCACGCGTGTGTTTCTTCCAGAGCATCTGCGCTCGAGTGTAGCAGGTCAGACTCAGTGGGCGTATGTGTGCGCACGAGCTCTCTCTGGAGCATATGTGTGCTGACTTCATGATAGGATGTGTCAATGTTTCGGGTGTGTGTGTGTGTGTGTGTGTGTAGGAAGGAGTATTTTGGTGACCCATCTGTGCAAGGCTATTGCGCTACTGTTACTCCAGGCACACACACACACACACACACACACGTACACAGATTCGCACAGAGCAATGTGCCAGCCAAGCTGTTCACTAGCTGTCGCTGGCAACAGTCCAGCCTGAGTGGTGGCATCCATCTGTAGCGCTGGAGCACAGTAAGGCATCTGAGCCAGTGAGTTGGAGTTTGGTTTATTTGTTGAAATACTTTATGTGTTGCTTTGATATCACAGGTACTGAATGCACAGAAAATAACAACTGTCATCACAATATCTAATGTTTAGTGTTGCATTTCTCGCTCGATTTCCGCTCCACCGAAGCCAAAACTATCAGAAAAACATCATTTCACTTTACTTTACCGAAGCCTGAGCCAAGGGGTTGAAGAGAAATTACCTTTATGTAACAGTGGAAATATTATAAGATGAAACATGAAAGTTTAAAAATGTGAATGGGAATTTCTTTTGTTTCTCCTGGAGGCTAAATTTGTTTCAATTTCCTCCCACACACATAATCATATCATTAAATTATGTCCATTTGTTTTCCTGTTAAAACATTTGTTTTCTCTAATTGTAAGGGACCGATATGTCAGGTTAACCATGCAGGCTGTTATATCTTAAACCTGCCTTGACCAAATCTGCTCTCCACCTTGCCCAAATTCCCCCCGTCACTTCACAACATCACGAAGCTACAAACATCTGGGAGCACTCAGGTGTGCTATCTTGTTCTCACTGACACAGCCATAATTTAACCCCAAAATAAAACTGACACAACACAGTCCGCCTTGTGCATTTCAAACTCTCGCTCATGGAGGGCTGGTTTTTCACGCCCTCTTTTTTGAGAAGGGTCCAGCTCCAGCTCTGGTGTGTTATCACATCATGACACAAGAAAGTGTATCGTTTTTGCCGGTTGATAGGCATCATCTGATCTAGAGTTCAGCCCTAAACCTGGACGCTGAAACCAGTATTGGGGCCACGAACCCCTATTTGTGGATGACATTGCCATTTTTCAGTGACACACAACACATGGTACGACTGCAGTAAAATGACTAGGGCTACATCTCATGCATGTTCAGATGTATGGATTGGAAATTGATGATTGAAATGTGGCTTTTTGCTTGAGAAACACACTCACCAAAGATGAAAGTATTCCCTCTATTTTGACATGTGTGAAATGGATATTTGTGTGCCTATTTCATGATAAAAGAACACGAAGATGGAGACGAGCAGCAAAGGTCAGAGGAAGGACGGTGTCCTGGAATGGTCTTTGTGTTACTGTCTTCAGTATTTTAAGCTATCTTCTGTGTCAAACACGCACGTGAGACTTGAAGAGCCGTGATGCGAGGTCACACCAGCCACCGCTGCTCTCCAGATGTGACTAAAACCTGCTTATACATGTCTTCTGCAGGACGTCGGGCTTCACGGGAGGGAAAAAAGGGAGCGGAGGTGCTAAAGGTTCACTCTCTGTTTTCTCAATCTGCTTCTACTTAGCAGAGCTCTGGAACACATTTCATAAATTAAAATACATTTTTTTGCTAGAAGTTTTTTTTTGGGGGAAAATAGTTAACCGGCAGTAATTTACAACACATGGCTGTCATGTGATATTCCCACCTTGAATCTGTCAACCCCCCTTTTTTGGACGCCTCTTTCATTTTATATGCTCATTAATCTTGTTTAAAGCAACGCGGTGGTGCAGCGGTTAAGACTGTCACTTCAGGACGAAAGCGTTTGGTGCCCGTGTGTTCTTTGCTTCTGCTACCACGGCTTTAAAATGTGTTTGAATGTGTCTGTGATCATGCGTCTTTGTTTGTTAGCCTCTTTACATGAGTCAAGACTTCATGTGTTCAGAGATTTAGTCATGTTATGCATGGTCTGGGCACGCATGATACCATTAGTACAAGTATATAAGAAATGCAGGACAACCAGCTTAGCACTTAAAATATGCTAAGAAATGACCTTGAGTCAAGGTGATGCACAGGTTCTGGAGGAGTGAGGAGCTTGTAGGTGATGGATCAACTAGATATACTTCCAACTTTTGTTCAAAGAAAAAGAAGGAACTGACTTAAAAGCCTGCCACCATCGCTCTCACACATGGCGCGCCAAGGAAAAACACACGAGGAATCCGTCATGAATCCCCAGATTGAAGGTAAAGGAACACTTGAAATACATGCACAGTTGTCTCTTTTTTCCTAGAATAGAATAAAAATATCCACGCTAATGTGTCATGTGACTTGCCCACATATTCATGCAGGTGAGAAAATGGAATTATTCAGGGTGGATTGTGTCTTGTCCTCCTCAAACTAGACTGGCAACTACTACCGAACAGAGCTGGTGTCTATAGGCAAAAGTAGATCGACTTCCAATGAAGAAGAATGTGTTACATGCAATTTTATTTTATACTGAGTGAAACCTCAGCAGCGAACTATTAACCGAAGCACAGTATGACAAATTTCACTTTCTCTCCCATTGTGGAACTAATGTTTTTAAAACTCTGATGATAGTTGGACTGCAACCTTTTGTTTTCCTCAGGTAAAAATTTATATAAAAATGTGAAGTAATGAACATGTCCTTTACTTGCATACTGAGGATTCAGAACATCATTGAGATTGACATAGAAAAAGAGCTAAGCCAGGCGGCAAAGTATCGATCTACTCAATCAAGGTTTGGACGGTGACTTGGTGCTGCCAGGACCTCTTGAGAGGGGACATGCAGTCACATTAAAAGATAAAAATAAGGCCACAGAGGGAACAGAATAAGACCAAATAAAGGAATGAAGATCAATTGAATGCACTAGAAATGGGTGATAGTAAGAACCAGATGTAGCCTATTTGGAAACTAATGTACTGTATGTTTTATTGAAATTGACATGTCAGCAGTTTGTGATGCGATGACAATATTGTAGACATATATTTTCAGTGTACCAAGCCAATTATAGGACGACATTTACATTTATCTGGAGGTTAATCTGCAGTAGAAGCTTCATAGACAAATCAAAAACCCTGACGGAATTTAGCAGAGGTGGGAAACGTACCCTATCTCATGATTCAAATTAGATTTTTCAGTTTAAAATAATTTCTTCTGATCTGATTTCTGATCGTGATCTACACCCATCTACTCTGCAAGACAGAATGACAAGTAGGGACATAAACTGCAGAAGTAACAGTTAAACATGTTGCCTTTTAAAATCTGAGGAAATCGCAGTTACAGGGGAACGTTCTTTTAGTCTCTTGGTAAAACTGTCTGTGAAACATGGCGGCATCAAACTCTGTGAGTCTGTGAACTCCGAATGACGCTTCACAATACAAGTCGGCGAATTTGTTGTGTTGCGCTGACTTGAACATAGTTTTGTAATGTTGTATGTGCGTCATGTCCAGCTCAGTGTTTTCATGCATTCGGTAAAACCAGCAATAATGGCGAACTCTAGCCTTCAGCGAAGACGTGCGCGTGCGTTCCAGTACGGGCTGCTCCGTGACGTAAAGACGTAGAGCGTAGCTAGAAAATGGTGGACAGCCAGCGGATATTTTTTATTTGTTTATTTTTTAATCAATTTGGGACATTTAAAATCAATTCTAAATTGTAAGAATCGTGATGTTTTTGTGAACTGATTTCCCTGGCACACGCCCAGAATTTTGTTTGGCAACAACATGCAGTGGTTTGATTTGAAGTGAAGTGTAACAGCTTTGTGAATCATTTTTATTGTTTCTTCACACTTTCTTCACCTCTCTTCCTCTCGCTGTATCTGGGAGAGACTTTTATTTTAACAGATGGGTAAAACAGACATTACAATAAATCTGTTCGCTGGGTAAAAAAAAAAAACAGCAAGGAATTGCTAATGCTGTCTGCTGCATATGTTTTATTGTTTGGTTCCCTGCATGTGTGCTGTTTGTGGGACGTGTGTGTGTGCGCAGTTTATATAATTTAATATTTGTGTGCATGCGTATGCTGATGGAACAGATGGTGTTCAGACCTTTGTGTGCAATAAGAAATCTCCTTATGTCTTTGCTGGCTTGACAAAGTGTAAACACACGATGCTACGTTGAGTGAGACTGAAAACTGATAGTGGCACTTCATGTTTTCACCTTCTGCTCTCTCTAACACCATGTTTTTCACTCATTACGCAGTTATGCTCTCAGAATACTGCGCATGTTTTGTTTTCAGCGTTTGTCCATGGAAAATAGTGGTTTACAGAGGACAAATAGGTGAGCATCTTTATCTCCGAGCCTCAAAGCCAAGGTCTCTTCTTAGTGTGTATGTGCGCGTGTTGAAGCATGTATTTCTTTCGCTTCTGCACCTGAGTGTGTTTGTGGGATTGCGGTAGGGCGTTGCATCCATATATCTTCTTGACAAGCGGGTGGAGTTTGATGGGACATGCGCTGCATAATGCTCCATCTGCCTGCAGATGTGTGTGCGTGTGTGTGTGTGTGTGTGTGTGTGTGTGTGTGTGTGTGTGTGTGTGTGTGTGTGTGTGTGTGTGTGTGTGTGTGTGCGTGAGTGTGTCCAGAGAAGCGGAACGATGGATAGGGAGTCGGGGTTACTCCACTTGCATACCGATTGATTTCTCTTGTTTCTCTTTGTACTCGGGCGGAATTTCAATTTACTCACCTGTCCTTCAACACATCTGTCCACAAATTCACTCTGTTTTCACCTCCTCTCTTGCTTCTCCAGCTACACTCACCAAGAACAACTACTCTGCCATCACATGCACCTATCACCTTTCCTTCCGACTCAGCTCCTCTAATGTCGCTGTGTTTTCGATGTGTATATGACAGGAACACAACACACGGAGGCTGTTGAAAAAACAACAACAACAAAAAAATCAGGGCAAATAGTTGGGGGAAAAAGAAACAAATAAAAGAGGAAATGTTTTCAATATTTGTTTTTGAGCCCGTAGAAGAAAGACGACAAAATAATGAGTTAATGCTACTATTGTATAGATGCCAAATGGTTATTATACTATATCAGTAAAATGTACTCATATAGTACATTTTATTTTGGCTTGATTATTTTGGCTATTTTTTTTAATAAACCTGTTAAATATGACACAAAAGATTTATTTAGTATTTCTCAAAAAACCTGTCAAGAAGAGCAGATGATTCATTTAGGTCGTTCAATGCAACTCTCACTTGAATTGCATCAAATAAATTCTTTTAAAAAATTGGGAATCAAGTTAACAAATGATATGTTTTAAATAACTACAGAGTCATGAATAACAGCAAGGGTAAATCATTCACCGCAGGACAACAGACTGTCTGCACACAAAATAATGGAGCATTTCTCCATCATTTTCACACAAAGGCCAGATGACTACAGGTACAGAAAATGCCAGCAGGTCTCACATCAGCTGCTTTGTGTGGCATCACTTTTCCCTTCATTTGTGTGGCAGTCTACGTGCGCTCCTTAATGACCACTATCTGATAGAATCCTGTGTTTGCTTAGGCGACATTGTTTATATCATAGCCATCACCCAGCGTGATTCAGTCTATCGTCATTTTGAGAGATAAGATCTGACTGCGTCAATTGGTTCATTATTGTCCCTTCGTTCTGTACACACAGACAGAAGGTTTCACATTAGGCTTTGTTTTAGGACAAGGGACAACCATTTGCTACAGGATTTATGCTGCTGCAGGAAATAAATACATTCATGGGTTACAAGTTGATAAGAGTGTAACTATAGATATGCAAAAGTATGAACAAAACATATTGCTAAAGGTGAAATACGTTAAATTTATGATAATCATGAAAGGCAATTTAAATAAAATAGAAAAGAAAGTAAAAGGAATGTAACACATGTATAAAAATTATATATATATATATATATATATATATTCCAAATGATTAAAAAACAGCAAGTTTGGTCTGAAGAAAATACAAAATAAAAACAATATATATATAAAATCATCAAGTACATTTGGAACAGTACAGTTATCGTAGCAAAGTATTCTTAAATTAAAAAAATTATTATATGTTTAAAGTTTGCTCAACTCTAATGACCAGAGAATCAAGATCAATTGGTACTAAAAGTAAACTCAAAACTTCCTAAATGTTCTTTAAGAAAAAGCACAGCTGATGATGAATTATAATACACACATCACAGCAAAATATACCTTGATGCTTAAAATATAATGTAACCCTGCCAGTATCAACATGACATGAGGGACATACTGTAGTAGTACAAGAGATTGCTAACCAAAGTCAAATAAAACATTTTACAATATCTGTAAAAATATTGAAAAAAATCAATATAGACACAAAGAAAGCTTCATTTCTACCTCTATAAAATTAAATATAGCTTATTGCTACATCCCAGTTAGGTTAAATTGATGTGTTCTGACTCCAAAAAAAAACTGTTTGTCTTGCATGAATTGCATTAAATGAATTGTTTTGCTCTTTGTATACAATTGATCCATTAGTTTTGTAATTGCTTACAGCAAAAAAAGAAAGTAGTAGTAGTAGTAAAGTAGTTGTTTTGTTGTCATTGAGTGAAAAACAAAGCAGCGTAACGTTATCACCAGCAAAGTGGTGATGATACGTGGGGGTGTAATGACGGTGCACTGCTATTGTCTTCATGAATAATGCACAACTTAGACGTAGACTGGTTATTAGGGCATGAACATAATCACCACACAGACCTGGTGATGAAATGTTTTGAGATCATTGAATGTTTGCTTTGATTTGTGGATATGAAAAGTCCTTCCTGAAGCGTATTGAACTGTTTCTGCGGGACCTTGTTCCTTCTAGACATCGTTCGCTGCAACAACCATGTTTTGGGTGAGTGATGTAACTAGCATGCAACCCTCAGAAAAAGGCGTGCATCCCAAGTCAGCGGGGGATGAAATCTCTTTTCTTTGAGCTCGGCCGAGAGAGACGGGGAGAGTTTGCAAACACGGCGCACCGCGTAATGGTGAACGATGCAAACGGCTGATGTAAATGTGAGGACATACCGGTGTGAGTGGCAGGTAGTTGTCCGAGCTTCGTCTCCAGGATTTCACTGTTCGTCTGTAGGGTAGCGGTGAACTTTAAAAAGCCGTAAACAACTCATTTCAATAATGCTTCAGAAACTTCACATAAAGATGATAACAAAGAGGTTGCAAGCAGCAGAGGGATGATCACACCACGACAGACGATACACCAAAACCCGAGGGTCGTGGGCAACCAGAACTCATTACTGCATGACAGAGGCAAGACAGTCAATTGAAAAAAGTTTCAGGCCAGTGCTGATCAAAGGGGGTCAGACCAGAACATCACAGTTGGTTGCTGATCGGGTTTGCTCTTTCATTCAGGTAGTTCCCTCACAGTTGAATTTGTGTTTGTATTTGGATTATTTTTTTTGTAACTGATCATATTTTTGCATTCACTCACAGTTGAACCGCACACACCACTGGAACGGACCACCTGCACTAAACTAAATCTTTTCTGTGACCCATCAAGCCATTCATTTCCGACCCTAACTTCCATCTTTACGATTGGCCATTTTACTGCTTGCAGAAAGCCAATTTAAATACTGACATTTAAGACTCAATCATTAACAGACAGTACTTCAAAGAATCCTTTTTAACTCTCATCTTAAAAGCTTCTAAGGACATTAGATAAGGAATATATTTGTTGCCAGAACATCTTCTCATTTGCAAGACCTTAACAAAACAGACATTTCCAAACTATATGGATCTCACGGCCCAATGAGCCGGACTTGTTTGCCTGCACATGCTCACATCCAGAACAAAGACCCGATTGAGTCAGGATGCCTGAGAGATGAATGATTTAAACTGCTCAGATTACAACCAGCATTTGGTTTGGCATCTGTACCAACATGTGTACAAGAGAATCAAAACACATTTAGGGTCTCATCTGTCTTTTTATGGCTAATGGATTCCCCCAGACAACTGGCCAGATCTTCAATCCATTAACTCATGAACAACAGCACTTCTGAGAAGTCATAAAGTGAGTTAGCAAAAGTCAAAGCACTCATCATCCCTTTCCATTAAAGCGCCGCACATCAATATCCGTCGGGCCTACAAGTAGGATGCATCTACAGCCACAAGGAAGGCTATCGTGTCCACCTAAATCTACTGGCTGTGCAGTAATAAATGGACAATAGATTCCCCTTAAAGTCGTCCATTAACTTTTAAAAGGTGTATTAAGCCTGTGGAATTATGTACCAGGTTGTTTAACAATTCTTTAAGTTGCCTTGGAAGGGAGGTTGAAACACTTCACCTTAGATACAGCAGGTGTTTAACATGCTTCCTTTTCCCTGGTTACAAGTCCTGGCAGCTGAATTTAATACGTATTTCTCTTCTCAATTTGCATGGGATTAACAACATTGACTTAAACTGAAGAATCGTCCTTTTTCTGCCTCTTGATTTTAAATGCTGATTGACAGCTGAAATTTTAATATGACGTAAATATTGCCTGCATTTGGCATAGAAGTCACTGGGGAATTAGGAATTCTCACCCTGTGAAGTTTTGGTGCCAAAGAAATACAACAGATGCTTGTAATGTTCTACTGTCTACTGTTGTCAGATGGTTAGAAAGATGCACAGTCAAGCATTGCAAAAAGTAAATAAACAAAACTAGCCAATAATTTTGAATTATGTTAATGTGAGTAACATATATTGATACAATAATTGTGATTTTAGGGATTTTGCAACCAGATCAGCCGCGCATCTAATTTGGAGAGGAAGTTTGGCGACAGGACAATAGACAAAATATCACTTCATTTATTCTGACAATAAAAGGGATTGTATTATGAAGAGCATGTGGCTGAAAGATGTTCACAAAAGTTGATATTAAATCGCAGACACAATTGTCAAAACACAAGACAGAACTCCATCCAGCCAGTTGCCAATCTTGAGATTTCTAAAAATTATATTGGGGCTTTCCCAAAAATCCTCTCTATTTAACCTGTACTTTTCATTGCTTAAAAGCTTCATTACAGTCAGACCGTTTGGAGCGTCGGGAGTCAAATGTTGCCTGTGTTGAATTTGCAGAAAATCCATGAGATCACTGACCATTTTTTTTCCTAAAAATAAAACTTTCACACAGCTGTTTATCCGCTATCCAGGGACATACATTTAAGTAAAGAGACAAAGTGTGTTTGTGTGACGAGTGCCGCAGCGGTGGCGGCGGTGAGGTGGGAGAGCGGGCGTGCAGCGTGGCACAGATGGCGAGAGATTGAGACTGAATCTCACTGCAGATTGTCTCTCCTCTCCTGGGTGTCTGTCTTTCAGTCTCTGCTTTCCCCTTCACTCATTATTCATATCTGAGCCCGACCATATGCATCAGTGTCATTGCAGGAAGACGTATCGCATCCCGTCCGAGCCTGCTGGGTGTCCCTCACTGCCATAACTGGTGTTATTCTTAACTGAACGGTGCAATATATCTTCAGCTGCTATGACAATTGCTAGTCATTGTAACTAGAACTAATCTGGTGATGCTGACAGACCTGAAAGTTTGTCTCACTGGCGATTGTTTAACATCTAATTTATCATAACATGGAGTAAGTCGTGCCATTTCATGCATCTGATGTATCCTTCTCTTTCGTTCAGATCGCACTGGGAAGCGCTCCACCATGCCCGATTCACCTGCGGACGTCAAGACACAGTCCAGGTTGACCCCTCCTACCATGCCACCGCCACCCACCACACAAGGAGCTCCTCGCAACAGCTCCTACACTCCAACAACATGTAAGTATGATAAGATAGCAGTGTAGCACCTGCACTAGCAACTTACTTCTGTGTGGAACCTCGCTACAATAGTGATGTACAACTGTGGAACTGTTAAAGTGTTGGAGGTGCAGAATTCTTCTTCCAAGAAGTTGCTGCAGAATGACCTTGGGTTAAACCAATACTGTAGCACAAGCCTGGATCGATGGTTGTAGACAGAATCAATGAATCAGGATTTCTTCAGCTCATTTGAGCTCTAAAAGAGGACTGTGCATCGGCCGGAAACAGCAACACAATACATATCCCAATATAGGGCTGGTGGTGCAGTGCATCCCATTTAATTTCCATACTGTAATTACAGCTGTATGTCATATTCATTGATAATAAGAGCCATTTTCTTGAGTAATAAATCTCTTTTCTAAGAAAACTATTTTTTTTGTGTTAAAAAATGTCACTAACTCTATACGAATGCACTGCGTGCTATTGTGCTAGTAATTTGATAATGTGATGGTTTATTCATTCTTTGTTCAGTTTAGAACACATTCTCTGTTATTTGTTGACTTTGATACCAACAGCATTAAGAAGTGACATATTGAAACTGTCAAGAATTTTGTTTTGTTAGTTTTTCTAAAACAAATGTTGCAATAGGCTTCAGTGTGGCACAAATATTGCACATCAACTGTAACTTTGTTCTTTGTTAATGGAGACATAAATATTACAAAAAATGTTGTATTATCTTAGTTTTATGCATTATTCTCTCATTGTAGCATGAGGTTAACTTTTATTTTATAATCTTTAGTCAATATGGCGGAATTGGAGCTCACAATGACATACAAACTGTAGATTGGGATAACAACAAGAATATCACTGGCGAACAGCCTTTCAAACTGCTGTTCTAAAATCGATACCACGAAATTGTGAAAAATCACCCATGAACGGAAAAGACAGATGTTTATATGATAAACAATCGGCATAATCCACCCCGATCAATCCGCATCTGAGCAGATTTTCAGTTGGATCATTTTTTTCTTCAATAAGTAAATATAGATGCAGCTATTGAAAACGTCAAAACTCAAGTTGGTCCACATAATAAGCATGAAAGCATGAATCAGAAACAAACCTGTCTCTGTGTGTTAGGAGCTAAGAGAATGCTTCTTACGTCACCTGTGAAACTATGAGGACGAACACTGGCTGATAAAACCAGATGCAAGATTGAAGAAAGGCTCAGCTCATACTCTGCTTCAGTCTTGCTAGAATCAGTGGCAAATTGCTCTTTCTTTTTTTCTTTCTTCCTTCATTCTTGTATTTTCCTTCAATGCAAACACTCTCCCTCCACAATTAAGGAGGGGACCCCCCCGCCGCCCCATTGTGATGCTTCAAGGTTTTAACAAAGCTTTGATTTCCACCCGTTGTAATTGTAACCAGATGCGTTTTGAGTATCTCGTCTCTTTGCTCACTTTGCAGCGGTGGGTTTGGACGGCGGCCAGAGAGGGAGTGAGCGGATCGCTAGACCTAATCTCATTAGAGAGAAAGCATTGCGCCGCCTTGTATCTCTTTGTACACCCACTCCCCCAACAAACACTTAAGACTCCTGCGCCGTCGTGACACCACAACTGTGGGGAAGACGGAGACGAGAGTTGACTCCAGTAAACCTGCGTCTACTGGAGTAACTAATATCTCAATTGAATTAAACAAAAAGGGTTTCAATCCAGCTCTGGACCTTTCTGCGTGGAGTTTGCATGTTCTCCCTGAGCCTGGGTGGGTTTTCTCCGGGTACTCCAGTTTCCTCCCATAGACCAAAGACTAGGTCAATTAGGCGCTCTGTGTGTGTGTGTGTGCCCTGTGATGGACTTGTGACATGTCCAGGGTGTATTCCCGCCTTTCGCCCAATGACTGCTGGGATAGGCTCCAGCACTCCCCGCAACCCTGAACATGCTTCTTTTATTCCAAGCATAATACTCTCTAAAATGACGTTTTATCATCATTGCTTGCACCCGTGGCAGCAATCTCATTTACATTTGGATTATCATGGAGTGGAAGGAACAATATCGAAAAGCAGCACCCGGCAGTTACTTCTTGTCAAATACGCAGATAAATTATATTTATCTTTTCTTGTCTCCACTTAAGTAACCAACGGCAGCACCCACTCCCCCACGGCACTCAACGGTGCTCCATCGCCCCCAAATGGCTACAGCAACGGCCCGAGCTCCTCTTCCTCGTCCTCGCTGGCTAACCAGCAGCTCCCCCCGGCGTGTGGCGCCCGGCAGCTCAGCAAACTGAAGCGTTTCCTCACAACCCTGCAACAGTTTGGCAACGACATCTCACCGGAAATCGGTGAGCGAGTGCGCACGCTAGTGCTGGGACTGGTGGTGAGTATTGTTCTAACTCTGTCACAAGACCATTGAGGAGGGCGAGACGAACTGAATACAGAACAAGCTAACAGATTGCAGAGATGTATTCATCTTGGTCTCACCCTCCTCCACGCTTCAACATTCACAATTCAAAATGCAAATCCGATCATTCAGAATTCTTCTTCTGCGTATTCCTGTTACGCATCGCTGGGATTGGAACCCAGCTACTAAGGGCAAGAGCAGGGGGACACTTTGGACAGGTCGTGAGGGCATGGTCAACTCCTCACACACAAAGATTCCCTTCGGACACGCCTCGCAGCTCTGAGTCTGTCGCACTAACCACTACTTTATAGTGCTGACAATATGCAAGCATAAATGGATAGAAAGCCTGCCTTCTTCTTTGGCTCTTCTGTTTAGCACAATGAACAGCAAGCTTCTCCTCCTTCCCTCCCCCTCCTCATGTTCTCTCCATTTCCTCCCCCAGCCTCGCTGAAAGATCGACACCGTTAATTAGTTAGATTTGTGCTGGGTAGAGAGAGAGGAGGACTCTGGAGGTTTCACTAGCTGTCAAGAAACAGCACCAACACAATCTGGGCAAACAGATGTGAGGCCGAACCTAACAAACTTGGGGTCTGGGACGGAGCACGGCGGGGACAACAATATCTCTTCTTCTGCTTTTCCTTCTTCTTCTTCTCGGATTGTTAGTTATTTCGCAGATTCCGGTCCCATGTGAATGGTTCCCCTCCTCCCCCTCGCCCCATCCGCACAGCAGTGTACATATTTTTAAAATTACAAACAGTGGTAACAGCCTTTCTGCTTCCACTTGGGACAAATCGTTCAAACATGCAACCCACTTTTACCATCAACTGCTCTCAACACATCACTGAACTACATTTGTCGGCTCAACAAAAACCACTGTCATGTTCGGAGTAAATACGAATAATTGCTACTTTGACTTTAATATCTATATCATTGTATTGTTCAACTTCAGTGAGTGTGTCCATGATGGCCCCACCTGTCACTACAGCTATAGTCAGAAGATGAAAGTGAATGAAACATATGAAATATTAAGAACATTACTGTATGGAAGAGGAAGTTATGGAGTGAGGTGATTCTATTTTGAAGAAGGCCTTTGAACCCTGTACATTTTGAAACAACAGTATAGCTTATTCCAGAGGTTACAGAGCACAACTCTACTTACGCAACCCACGCATGTTGAAAATTGTTGTGATAAACTAAAGCAAAAATGAGTCTGTAATTACCAAATTAATGACTTAACTGTGTGAAAATGTTCCTATTTACATAAACCAAACACCAAGTTCAGCACATGGATTTCATTTGTCCACAGCGGGCTTGTGTGTCTTTCTTCCGCAGCCGTACACTCATCTGCTTCCTATTAGAAAACTCCAAAACATTGAGTGGAGGCCGGCGGAGAGCTTAGCGTCCAATAAGTAATATTATCACTTAATGTTTCCCACATGGACTCATGTGCTCTCTGTCTGTGATCATCTCGTTCCAGAATTCCACACTCACCATCGAGGAATTTCACTCCAAGCTACAAGAAGCTACCAACTTCCCTCTGCGGCCTTTTGTCATTCCTTTCCTAAAGGTAAGTGAGAAAATATTGACAACAAATCTGGGAAACAAAAAAAAAAGAAAAAAAAAACACAATGACACAGATGCTCATTTATATTTATGTTATTTCCCATTGCGTTTCACGAAGGGAAATGCATAAATTAATTAAAGTGCCAGCAGCTTTCGCAACATATTGTTCATGTTGAGAATCAGAATCCTGAACGTGACTGAAAATCTCCAAAGAAACCTGTTCCACGTTTAATTACGGCGGCATTTATTATATTTTCGGGGCTTTTGTCTGCGTCTAAGTAAACCGTCCTCTCTTAGTTGATCTGGTTTGCCATCCTCCGTTCCCTCTTCCTCTCCTGCCAGATGGTGAGAGCATCATCAGGATGGCTGCGCAATCAAAGATGCAACTTTTTTTTCTTCCCCTCCTTCGCTACATCTCAGTCTCTCTCTCCCCAGTCTAATTTTAGTGTCTTCCCACTGCGGGGTCTTAAATGCCAGCTACCATATGGCAGCGCAGAGCAGTTGGAGGTGTGGGAGGACTTTAATAGGTACATATAAGCCCAGCTGCAACAATGTGCATCAGGACCCCGAGTTTTCATGATGCTAATGTGAGCTGGAGGTGTCTCCGCAAAACCCTTCCAAATACGGTGGAATTACGTCACTAAAATTGTCATCACAATTTTCAGCAATGTTTAGATCACACCAGCAATGTTTAGATGAGATTGGATTCGATGTTGTTGTTTATATCAGAAATATTTTGGGTGCAAGGAGGAGCCATTTTTGAGATGTGTTGCATGTGTTAATGGGTCAGGAACCCCATGATCTGTGAGCACCACCCACATGACACCACAAGGAAAACGATTTTCAAAAACACATTCTGGTCTGCACAAATAACTTTTTTTTTAAACAAAATTGGATCCACCCTCACCAGAACACAACTCAACAAAGTTTTCCAGCTCTACAGTTTCAACGTATTGGAAGGTTGTAATATTTTGAATGATTTTGTGAAATAACTTGATGCTGGATCCGGCTGCTCTGCAGCTCCATATTTGGCAGGAGTGCACACCCGGTCACATTAGAAGATGAGTAATGATCCAGGTTTGCAGTTCTGGACTGGTTGTTCATGCTTCCCACTTCTCTGCAATGATGCTGACCTCTAATAAATGAAAGATGAGTTCACTGGGGTCAAAGCAATCTACTTCACACTCACTCTTCTTGCTCTCTCTGAGGCTAATTACAACCATAAACTATTAACGCACCATTTACTCAGCAGGTTCAAAAAAAAAAAAAAAAGCAGGGTCAGAGGAAGTGGCAGACGTTGGACTGGAGAGAAAATGTAAACGCAAGGCAAGAATTATTTGGATAAGACACGGAGAATCAAAGCACACGACTTGCGTTTGTAAGGAGAAAAATGGAATCCGAAGTGTGAAAATGGAAGATGGCCTCTCCTGAAACGACTGCCAAAATAGCCCCCTCTCTCTTTCTGAACCCGAGTGATGCAATGCTTTCATCTACTTGCAGCAACCATCCCATCACAGGACTTTGAAGTTAACGCTTGTATACCTGCAGAGCAGGGCACCTCCAAACAAGAAAGCAATCCCAGGCTCCTTATTACAACCGTGTCCCAAAATCCCACACGTTTTTGTTCCACTAATCTACTCTACTCTGGAGGGTCACGAATCCAGTTTCAGACACTTTGGTATCCGATAGATGTAGTCTGACCTGAGACGTGTGTTATCTTTCCCCTTGATCACAGGATCCATGATGACAATGTACATATGGACATAACGGTGGAAAACTCACAGCAAATGAATTGGAAGTTCCTGGTTACAATAGGTGCATGTGGTTATAAATCCCCCAGAAAGTCTTTGAAACATGACTCAAATAGTTGTCTATCAAACAGGATAGTGTGTCACTAAGTTAAATCATCTTTGTTTTTGCTTCACTTCTTTACAAATTTGTAACTCAATGATTTGAAATGACAACATTGGACAATGAATGGGCAGGAGTCAACCGCTATGATGCATATCCCGACTGACGATACGATACTATATATTGTCTCATAACAATTTCAGGGGAAAAAAACATTACATATACAACAATATTATGTGCTTGAAACATACTTAAGTGTAATGAACTTAACTCAGTTAGACCTTCAGTTACATTTCACAGTCCAGCAGAGGCGTGAACAGCAGCCTTCGGTTCATCTGTGCTTGTAGGTTTATTGTGCTTCTTCAATATTTAACAATGAGGCACATCTTGCAAACAACATTCCAGATGCTGGCTCACCAGATCTCAGAGCTGTTGAATTATTGTTGACACCTATATACAACTAAAATACTAAATTACAACTAATGGAACAATTAAAAAAATAATAATAATCTATGGTATCCAAATATTTATTCACAAAAAATGCATACATCAATCCAGTATCACGTCACCATCGATATTTTCTAGAACGCCTACGCCCTACTGAGCGAACACCACTGGTTGTAAAAGACTTGTTTTGACCTGAACTAAGAATGTGTTGTTACATTTGGCCTATCATATGACTGAGCATTATATACAGAACAATGCATCAATAAGGTTTATAAATAAAGACTGTATTTACTTGTTCCACAGGCAAACCTGCCACTACTTCAGCGAGAACTCCTTCACTGTGCCCGGTTAGCCAAGCAGAACCCGGCTCAG
This sequence comes from Synchiropus splendidus, assembly GCF_027744825.2. Classification (NCBI taxonomy): domain Eukaryota; kingdom Metazoa; phylum Chordata; class Actinopteri; order Syngnathiformes; family Callionymidae; genus Synchiropus; species Synchiropus splendidus. The sequence continues at coordinate 14,546,498 of NC_071337.1, forward strand.
TACCTGGCCCAGCATGAGCAGCTGCTGCTGGACACCAGCACCACCTCTCCAGTGGACTCTTCTGAACTAATGCTCGATGTCAACGAGAACGGCAAGAGGCGGACACCGGACAGGTCAGTCTGTGAAGAAACAGTCACCAATTCAATTACGGAAATCCAAGGTGCAGTACGAACAAGCCATGAAGATGAGACAGAGGAAGTTGAAATCTGTGTTCAATTTGTGCGTTGATAAGCACCAGCTCAATTTGGGTCCCTTCCTGTGCGTCTCTGCGGCGAAACACCCTTCTGGACCTTATCTCTGTTTGTTGACATCAATTTCACTAATGATGTTCTCTATGCCAATGGACAAGCAGCGAAGCATAACGTCCAGAAATATCCTAACCTCAGTTCTTCAGTCCAATATTCCGGTCCCTGAGCACAACAAAACCACAAGCGTGCAGCCAAAGTAAAGCATAAATTGACTTTTTTTCAAACGCATTACATCAAAACATGCGTAACTTTGACACTGCAGTGAAGGCAGCATGAAGCAAAATGGGCAAAAAAACACAGTTGAATTGAAATATTGATGAGCTTTGTTGCGAGTCAGTGCTCGGTGTAGTGTCTCTCACACACAAACTCTTGGGCTTCTGAATACTGTTGAAACAGAGGGAGAAGAAAATGTACTTTTCTGTATCTGCTGAGGGACAAAAATTCTGAATATGATTAATAAATCCCAGCTACGTTGTCCCCAAGCAGTTGAATATACAGACTTTTATTCCTTGCTTTACCTGCAGCAGAAATGTCTGCACACGAGTGTGTACACTGAGACAATGGGGATTGTACTCTGAATTCAATATTGTGTTATTGTGTGTTTTATCGTGGCGCTCTTGCCGATGTGAAAGTGCATGGAGCATGTGTGTCTCAGGAGATGAGCTGATAACACATACAGATGAGGCTCCGGCATCAATACGGCTGGCTAAGCACCTCTGCTTTCTGCTTACCTCTGCTCTGCATCCCTGCGTGTGAGGGTCGGAAAACATTCGGAGACAAAGAGGAGTCCGGCGTGGAGTTCAGGTTATCATGTGGTATCGATTTATTTCACTTACCCCGGACTCCAGACCCTGCTCTATTTTGATGTTTTGCCCACGGGGACTGCAGAGGGACTGTCAAGGTCCTATATATGGCCAACAGGTTGTCTGCGTCAAGTCTAAACTGTTTGTAGGAGAGGAGTTGTTTAGGACTGCACTGATCGATCGACTGGCCGATTTATTGGCACCGATATGGGCATTGATGACGTCATCATGATCAGCCGATCGAATGGCGAATATAAGCCAATTACTTATTTATTTGAATAGGGTGCTATTTATATTTATACACGATGAGAAATGTTACAACTCAAAAATGTTACATCACAATGTAAAACTGACAAAACAAGGCAGGCGTCGCTCCAGAAAATCACACTTGTTGTGAAGCTGCAGAGGAGACCTGCAGCTGCAGACATTAGAGCCGCCCAGCCAGGATGGCGGTCATTCGGCAATATTTCTTCATCCAGGAAAATGACAACCAGGTTGCAGTTCACAACGTGTGCACCCACGGTCTCAGGAGCGGCATTAAAACAAGACACTTGGCCTCAAATCACCACGGCGAATTTGAGCGCTACCAAGAGGCTAACAAACGAATGCTAACCGGAGCTAACCACTGGCAAAACCAATGCAAATTGTGGATGAGCAGCTGAGTTCCAGCACACCTGGATCCCAGACACTCATTCCCTGGACATAGTAGTCGAAGAAAAGAGGAGTGGTCTCGCTGGTTATGAGGCAACATTCAGGTGTTTACACTGTGGGTTTAATCTGTTCATTGAAAATGGAATATTATTTCATATTAAGCACTTTGCCCTTTTTATTGTTTATTTATTTGCTTTTAATGTTGCAATGTCTTCTATAGTCTAGTACTATTATTATTATTTAGTAGATCTGTGTAATTCATCTGAAAAAACCAAAGGACTTATGTGTGTGATTTAAACAATCGGCAGCAATCAGTATGGGCCAAAAGCAGAAGGCGTATTGAAGTTGTGCAACACAAGACAGCGTGCTAAAAATGATGCTGCAGTGCATTGTGTCTGAAGCGATGGAACTTGTAGCTGAGTGTTATGTTGCATAGCAACCATTCAGCTGTGTTGTGGACCGGCAGGTGCACACTCTTCATTGATATTCTTTGTTAAGTTCAGGAGAAAAGTGTAATACTGTTGCAGTCGCTCAACAGAAAGGGTCTGCAGTATTATATCTGAACCTGGGTCCTTGTTTACACCAAATAAAGGGGCATTACCAGCAGGTGCATTTGTACCCCAGTTTCATCCTGCACACTTGAGTGTATGTTGCAGACGATGATGTTCCCACTGGAGCCAGCAGATATTAGAAATTGCAGAAACACTGGTGTGATAAGCCTGTGGCTGTGGGGAGGAAGAATGGATGGATGAGTCAAGCGAAACCCTGAGAGACGGAGGGGTGGTGGGAAAAGAGCATATGGAGAGCTGTGCTTGAGCATTAGGAGCCCATAAAAACAGCTCATTAAGAAGTTCAATCTGTTCATCACAGAGAGATGGGAAGAACAGTAGAGCGAGCGAGGAAACTGAAGAGCAAGGGGAACTGAAGGATTGTGGGGGTGGGGAATGGGCAAGAGTGAACCTTGAAGTGCCAAAAGTGAGAGCACACCAAAACATGTGGGTCATTAGATGTTTACAAAAACCCAGCTGGCAACGAATCCCTGAGAAGCAGGTCGACCAACGTCGACAGGATCCCGCTGAGGCGGTTTGTTTTAGGAGGCTGTGTTTCTGGACATGTTTACAGTATTTTCATGAGTGTACGCCCTTCACCTCAGAGTGGGTATTTTGGGGTAAAACAACCTGGATAGCATGCTTCTTTTGATAGTGCAACTCGTGCCCTTGTGTTGCCTTGTGTCTGACCTTATCACTGACGTAATGCCTGGTGTTTAAATTGGACACAGTACCTACTGGGATGTGCATTTATCCAAGCGAAAGCCATTTACTAAACAGTTCAGAAGATTTCCAAATAAGAAGAAAGTAATTATGGAGACTTTCTGTAGAGTGCAGTGGTAATAGCTCACATACAAAGAGAACAATAAAGTGTTCCAGTGTTTTCTGTCACAATCCACAAACAGTGTAAAACAGCAGCCCACGTTCCTCTGCACAGTTATCTGCTGGCGTTGGAAGGATTGGCCTAACCCAGGGAAAAATTGTGTTGAGTTGCTATCGAGTCAATGTTTCTTGTTGTTAAAAAAACAGCCTTGTCAAATATAATACTGAATCTAGTCTCTTTTTGGGTTGGGGTTTGAGTCCAGCAATGTTATGTGACCAAAGAATGAGGCTCAGGCTTAGTGACTACCTGAATACAAACCTACACATTATGATGTTGTCGATCATCAGGTGGCAGTGTACTTTCCTTGATCATAATATAGGTTTCAGATTGAGAAAAGCAAGTGAAGTCTTCCATTATTGAATCAAGCCGTAGCTCCGCCCACTGCTCTGAACACAGTGTGTGGGCCGCTCTGAACGTTTTTAGTGGAGAGCACAAAAATCTCTCACCGTGTAATAAAAACATGAAACTGATGATGAAATACCAAACTCCACTTTTTCTTTTCAGAACCAAAGAGAATGGCTTTGAGCGAGACGGCCCTCTGCACACAGACGTCCACCCCAGCAAGCGGCCCTGCACCATGAGCCCCGCCACACGGTTCAGTCCGTCAAATGGCATCTCTTACCAACCCAACGGCATCCCACATCCGGGTCCCATCCCCCCTCAGCACTACAGGTTGGATGACATGGCCATTGCACACCACTACCGGGACACCTACAGACACCCAGCATCCAACCACCGAGAGATCCGCGAGAGAACCAGACCGATCGGTGAGAACTTTTCCAGAAGGTATTGGGGGAATTCATGTGTGGTTGCTGAGCATTTTGTGAAAGATAAACAAGAGTGTTACCACAGTTGCATCATGTTATCGTCATTTTTTTCTGCCCCTCTGTTCTTTAATACCACTAAGATCAGTTCATGAGTTTATTATGACTCTCACATAGAGTGAAGCACTGTCTGACGAAAGTCTGCGCTTAAAAGACGCTTTGTTGTGGTTTCAGTATTGGGAAATCAATGGTGCTCGTGTTTTTAAAAAAGTTTATGTAAAAGACATATATATATATAGACCAATCATGGTGTGTCAAGGGAGGGATACAGTATCTATGTAGAGGAAAAGAAACTGTGATGGAGTTAACTTTGCCACACTGACCAATGCTGTTTCTGTCTTAAAGGTTTGCATCCAACAAACAGGCAGGAGGAAGTAATTGACCACCGGCTGACGGACAGAGAGTGGGCTGAGGAATGGAAGCACCTTGACCATGTAAGAAAAGTAATAACATTTTTTTTATATTTCTACACCCACTCTTATTCAATTATAGTTCACTAGTGACCACTTGGAATTCCCTGTAAATATATATGTTTTGCATCAATGGTTCTGTCTGCATTTACTGCTAAGATATTTCATAAATCCTTATCTGCATGTTAACATTTGCATGTTAACCTCTTCTCCTTTAGGACATGGAAGAGTCAATGTTTTTATCATCTATACTTTTCATCCTGATATAGCCGTAAAAAGAAAATGATGGAAGTATTTGCACTCTGTCCGCTTATATTTGCCGCTTGGTTCACGGCAGCAGTTGATAATCTCAATATGATGAAAGAGCGATATGTGTTTTTGATGAAACGTCAGGTCAGTTTGAGACTATTAAAATGTAAATCCTCTGGACACCTCTGGTCTATAAGGTGCAACTGCATGTTCTGATTATGATACATGTCATCCTTCTTACACAAATCAAGGCTAAAGGTTAGAAGAATATGAAGCAAACAAACAACAGCAGATGTTAAAGTGTAAAGGAGGCAGCAACAGCAATGACTGGACACTGTGGATGGCAAATAAAGACGCCATTAAGTTGTGGATGTAGTACTTTGTAGAGTCCAATCTCCAATATGGAGGAAGCGATGGCAGATTCATTTCATCTAGGTAAGTGTGGTAGTCTAAAACTCCACATTTGCAAAGCCCTGGGGACAGAGATTCATGCTGAATTACTGAAAGCTCTGGGTGTTGGCTGTCACGGCTGACAAACCTTTTAAATATTACATTGAAGTCTGGGGTTTTGCCAAAGGAGTGGCAGGACATTTTAGGAGTTTTGCTTTTCAAAGGGGAGCGATGGGGAGTTAGCGGGTTTCTGCCAAATATCAAGGTAAGTTGTATTACTCAGTCTCAGACTACTTCACGGGTCATGGATCGGTAAATCTTCACTCTTGCAACTGTGCCTGAGGTGCTGGAGAGAATAACTATCCAGTCAGCAAAACTTAGTTTCATGGAGCAAGTTGTGGAGATTATATTCGAATGAAGGGCTTTCACATGAGATCCAGCCTGCACTAAGGGGGGGTGAGTCATGGTCTTCACTGTGGTGTTTGGCCGCACAACACTTGGGATCAACTTCGAAGTGTACGCCTGTGGTTCCATGAAGGACTGTCATAGCATGCACAGCTCATGAACAGTGACAAGAGATGCAAGGGGACATTGATCACAGAGTCAGTGAAAAGTTTTCTCCACTCTCTTCTGTCCTCACGAACTTAGTGCCATGAACATGTTTAGTGCAACTGCCATGATATTTTACGTCATTTTAAAATCCCAGACCTGGAAAAGCTGAATACTCAGCACTCTGTTCACTCTTTCACCAGCTGCTGAACTGCATCATGGACATGGTAGAGAAGACGAGGCGCTCGCTGACTGTGCTGCGACGGTGCCAGGAAGCCGATCGGGAGGAACTCAACTACTGGATTCGACGCTATAGTGACGCAGAAGAGCTGAAAAAAGGAGCAACTAGTGGGCAGCCCAGGCAGCAGAGCCCCGCGGCACAAGAGAACGCTACCCCAGGTAGATCTGTCAGGCTGTGCTTAACTTTTTTTATGTTGTTGATGTTTATGTTATGTTGTTGTCATACTGGCGAGCACTGGCTTTGAGGGCACCTAGAAGGGCCCTTTATGGTTGTAAAGCGATGCGTTTCAGTTCGCCAGGTAGCATCTAATTTCTCTGTCTCCCTCACCAGAAATCCACAGGGAACTTCTGCAGCGACCGGTGTCCGGCTACGTCCCTGAGGAAATCTGGAAGAAAGCTGGTGAGCGTCACATCCTGGGCTTTCATTAAAACTCATATGACTCGCTTTCCTAAAATATCTGCAGATTTTTAAGACATTATGCTGTAAGAAGCAAAATAAATATGAGTCAAGGCTTATAAAAATAGTCCTCCTTGACTTGAATATAACCAGACGCTGAAGGAGCAATAAAGTTCAACCACAAGACACTTGTGCACACTCCAAACATGATGTCAGCTTATAAATCATTTGACTTTGCTGCTCAAATAATACATGGGTCACAGCAGAAAAGGTTTGTTAAAATTGAATCAGTTCAGTGGTGGTACTTCTACCACACCCAAATCCTCACTGTCCTGCGCGGGTCAATAATCTGTGTATTTATTACGCAGCAACCTTATCACTGGAATTAGTACCAATCTGTAGCCAGTCACCGTGAGCAGGGGTTCTGGTTAGGTGGTGTCAGCCCTGCTATTATTAGATGATGTGGTGCTGTTGACTACATCAAGCCCGGCACTTCAAGTGTGTGAAGCAGCTAGGGCTTTAGGATAAACTCAATCCCAATATAGACTGTGGCACTGAATATTAAAACATCCTATCTTGGTAACAGGTTCTGGTCTAGTATTTTGGGGACTTGCTCTCTGGTTCACAGTGGAGGGCACTCAAAACCAAGTGCTAGTGTTAGGGTGAGAAATGGGACATCAAGATACCTCCTGGACTACAGCAGACCCTGGACAAACTGGAGGGATTACATCATATAGTATGGGTATAATTTTAGAGGACTCACAGCAACGCTTGATTTGGTTTAGTTGTTGTGGAGCCAACGCTAAATGTGGATTGCAATATTAACATAAGCAGAACATTTCTTAGGCAGACTTCTGAGCATGTCTTTGTGACTGAAATGTAATTACGTTTGAATGTTCTCTCACAGCTCCACTGCGTTAATATCTGAGGATTTGGCTTCTCTCCTTCTTTATTTGGCAAATGTTGAAGAAAAGCCTTTGACAGCCTTGAATGTGCCTCGGGAGTCTTTCTGAACACAGTGTTGTGGTAGTCCTAGCTACTCCATCAGTCAGCGTTTCTGCCCTTTTGTGTCCACCAGTGTGTCGGGTATAATTGACCATTAGGGATTTAATAGCATCCACACAGCAACAACCAAACACAACCTGAGATGTAACTCCTTCTGGGCCTATCTGTCTAAAAGGGATTGAAAATGATGTATTCTGGGCTTAAAGATGGCTCAATAATGGTCCCTGTATGACGTGTCTAAAGGTCCATGTGGCGTTAATACGAGTGCTATATTTGTGTGAGATGATTTGCCATGTCTGTTGTATAGTGAACACATGTACTTCCTTTATGAATAGCATTTCATTGACTGTTTATTGATTCTCCTTCAAAAAAATTCAGTCCGTCCTCTGACAAACAGCCACTCAGGGGCGGCATTGAGACACCAGTTGGACTAGCCAACTCTACCATCATGTGCAAAGTACTGTATCTTGAAGCTGGAATTAAACTAGCAACCCTCCAGTCACTGGTTGCCGTAGAAAATGGGGGGGAAATATTCATATGAATCACCACCCATGTAAACAAATGAATCCCAGTCATTTTCAGATGAGCGCTGCAATCGTCCCTCCTTGTGAGGTCATAACCCGTAAAAATATGCATTTAAATTAAATGTGTGTCACTATCTGTTTGCCATCTGAAATAGCAAACCCATCTCTGACCTCCTCTCCCTCGCTTTAATCGAAGTTCCATCTGATGTATTCAGCGGATAATCCAAAGTCTACACGCAAGGAAAATATGAAACATCACAATTTCCATGACTGGAGGCGGCGCGGGAGGTTAAAGACAAAAATGCCCTCATTTAAAACCAAGCTCACAAAGAACGTAGATGGCGCTCCTCAGAATTGCAAACATTCTGCTTGACATTGAAAAGACATTTTTCTTATTTGTATTATAAAGGAAAGTGATGTTGAAAGAATTACATTTGCCGCACACAAAGCTGCATTTACCTCGAGACGCTCGGGGTCTTTTTCTCCCCGAGCTTTTATTGTTCGCGTTATCCTTTACACCTGAGCGGCACGGGCAGAGACTTGATTTCAATATGACCCGAGGAGGATTGTAAAATAGCAGTGTAGCACAATGGAGAACAGAAAAGAATACCTGGGTTTGAAATGGGCAAAATGTTTACAGTTGGTGATAAATATTCAAGCGCCTCGCAAAGTGTCCTACTGCTTTCCCACTTCCTCTCGCTGCGTGGGCCTCTGGGATCACAATGGAAATGCATAATTTAAATATAAATTGCCTGATTTGCATACATAATTAGTCAAGTTTCAGGCAGCAAACAAAAGGCCTCCTTTTTTGTTTTGACATCCGTTTGAATTCGACTGCTTAACATCCAGACGGGAAGGTTACTCAGCCACAGAGCAAGTTTTAAATAACACGCCTGAGCGCCACTACAGTTTCCTGAGTGATGAAGTGGGATTACTCCGATAGCTCTCCTTCTAAAGATGAATTTTCAAATTAGGATTTCGTTTTAATTAATTACCTACTATCTATTATGCCTGCAAATTTTGAAATTAGCATTGGAAATTACACATCTGTTTGTGGCGTAAGGGGATAAGAAGCCGGGGACAGCAAATGTATGAAGCATATAATTACGCAGAAAAGAAGAGTTTATATTACGAGGAAGGACATCACAGAATTGCTGAATAACATTACGTTTGTCTGAGTCATTTACATAATAAGATTAAACCACGCTGTACAGGCTGTTTGGTCACGGCGCGGAGAAGCTGTGTCAGTTTTTGTCATGTCAATTTTCAGTGATTTGTCTGTCCACGAGCCGAGGAATTCATTGAACACTACGTTGCAGGTTCGGGAGGGTTGACTTCCTCTGTGTCCACACTCTTTCCAGAAGAGGCCGTGAATGAGGTGAAGCGCCAGGCCATGTCCGAGCTGCAGAAGGCCGTGTCTGAGGCGGAGCGCAAGGCTCACGAGATGATCAGCAGTGAGCGAGCAAAAATGGAGCGCACTGTGGCTGAGGCCAAGCGGCAGGCGGCCGAGGACGCCCTTTCCATTATCAACCAGCAGGAGGACTCCAGTGAGGTGAGACGCGGATGCGCACACATTCTCATATCGACTATGCTCCAATGGACTTTAGTGTCCATTGTTGGTTCAGAACTCAGCTGATCATGTGCTTCAGTCAGAAGCGAAGAAGCACATTCAAGTATGGCGGGGTACAATTGTTTCCCAAGCTATGTGAAATGCTTAGCTACAAAAGATAGCAAGTTTCATCCACAAAAACTCACACAGACTAATGAAAATAGGATCCCAGACTCCTACAGCATCAGGGAATGTTAGTCCACAGTTAAGTTCCAGGTTCGGACGACTCATCACCTCACAACTAGATGAATTTAGTACTGAAAGATTTTATTTTTCAGAGACATGATCAGCATGCAACATTTTTGATTCAGGAGTGAGCAATGTTCTGTGGCGAACCACACTGTTAGCTTTGTGATTTAAGTTCACTCTATTGAAGGTTCTTTTTCCAACATGGACCATATCCAACTCATATTTAGTTAAGTGATGGAGTATATGCAAATGAACTGAACTCTTCCAGCTGTCTGAATGAATGTCAGATGTACAGTTTTCCAACTGTTGTAGTGCTTAATGGGGCTTCTAGTATGATTGGAGAAAGCTTTTTTCTTTTCCTTTTAGTGTTGAGTAAATATTATATTTTGTCTTACCGTAATTTCCGGAGTATGGTGCGCAGCGGAATATTAGCCGCACCCACTAAATTTAAGAAGGAAAATAGATCTTGTTGATGCATAAGCTGTACCGGTCTATAAGCCACGGGTGCAGTTGAGCTGTCTGTGCTGTTGAAAGGTCAGTGGTGCACACGGGTTAAAAACGCTTTTCAAAACTAGTTTTAAAAACCATCTCCAGCATCAAGACTGGCTCATAAAACAAACAATGGGCAATGTTCTGAACTTGAATCATGAGCTCCTCACATTTTTTATTCACATTAAAGCTCACATAAAATGCACTGTTTTCGCCCGCATGCCCGAAGTTCCAACACCATAGCCAGTCATGGCAGCTGCCTGTCGATTCTGGACCTCTAGGAGATCGGCACTGTTGCTGGTGCTGTGGACAGGTGGGCGAAAACAGCGCGTTTTGAGCAGTTTAAGGGTCAAGAAGAAGCCTCTGATTTCATCGATTTCATCGCCTCCGATTTCACCCAATTTCAGCCTGTAAAAATCCATATATTAGCCGTTCTGTTGTATAAGCTGCAGGGTTCAGACTGTGAGAAAAAAGTAGCATCTTATAGTCTGGAAATTATGGTACTATAATATGTTTTTTTTTTCATTATTAAATAATCACACTAAGCTCTAAACAATAATTGGCTCATGTTGCGTTGATCTGTTTGCCAGAGTTGCTGGAACTGTGGTCGTAAGGCAAGCGAGACCTGCAGCGGCTGCAACACCGCTCGCTACTGCGGCTCCTTCTGCCAGCACAAGGACTGGGAGAAGCACCACCACGTCTGCGGTCAGACCCTGCAGGCCCAGCAGCAGCAGCAGCAGCAGGTCAGCCAGCAACAGGGTGGCGTCCCGGGGTCAGAGACTCCTGCCCCAGTCAGCTCCTCCGCCTGCACCCCGAGCAGCACGGGGAGTCCTGCTGCCACCCCGCCTGCTGCTACCACCCGCTCGTCCACACCCAGCACCCCGTCCTCTTCTGCCATGGATGCTACACCGCGCTGAGAGAGGCAGTGTGTAACAGCTGACTCTTAACCCCACAAACAGCATGACTGTCTTCATTGCCTTGTAAACTAAGCTAACACGGCCGACGGTGGATTAGACAACGTCGCTCGTGTCTGTCTCACAGCTTGGTCATAGAAGGAAGTCCGTAACCAGGTCATATTGACTAACCGTGACTTCAGAGGGACACAAAGATATTCTTTGCTTTGAATGAATGAATTTAAATAATGATATCATTTCATTGTTGTTCAATTGTCTGTTGGCTGTCGTCGTATGTTGTTAATGTTGTTGTCATTGTCTGATATTTTTTTCCTGTTAATATAAAGAGACTGGGCAAAGAAAGACATACATTTAATACAACAATATCTCACTCCCTTTCTTTTCCAAATAATCCAATAATCCAGAGGAGGCAGCATCCACACTCCTAGAGATTACAGCGACCACATGACTGGACTGGACGTAGCTCCCCAATTTCAATGGTGTTAGTGTTTTTACATTGGACAAAAATGGTGCTTATTTGGTAACACAAATAGTGCGTTCACTTTATGATAATTTCCCTTATGTTTTGGGGTCTAAAAGAGCCGGTTATGGTTGATGGTCGGCAGAATACTCGTGCATATGGGAGGATAGAAATCATGAGATTTGGATGTTTGGAAGAAATATCTATTTTACACTAAAACACTGGAGTGTGGACGCAGCCCAATTTCGATTACAATCGTAAGAGAGTGTTCACTTGATTTGGCATAACAAAAATGCTCTTGAAATCGGAAAGTGAGAATGGAGGGACTGATTCTATGACCAACACCATGAGATGGGCAGATGTTGGGCAGATTGTGAGCAGAGCCAGCTGTTCAGTGTTATTTCCTCCTCACTTGTAATATCCAGGTCAGTGGGCCGGGAAATACTCCACCAACTCCCTTTGGGACAAAAGCTGAAGAACCCTTGAAGATGATATAACTTTCCCCACTTGAGGAGTACAATTTGCTTCAACGCCGTCACGGAAATAAAACTACCATCATCATGGAAGGTTGTCCAATCACCAGAACAGCAGACACTCGCACGGATTGTGCCACTTCTTTCTTTATGCCCTTTTTATTTATGTGTAAAGACTGAACTCACTTGGTGTCCCCAACTATTATTTATTATACTTCAATGGACAATGGGGAAACCTTGAGAAGCTGTCACGTCATCTCTGTCCACAACTACAAAAAAAAAGATTTTTTTTCTCTCTCTCTCTGAGCTGCTTTTCTATACCCTGTCATGATCATCGCTACTTCTACAAGTTCTTGTCCCCAGAAAAAGACGGACCCGGGAGCCACCACAGGGACTGATTCCAGAGACAGCATGTCGTGCTAAATGATCATTCAGAGGGGACACCCATCAATGTATTTGCACTGTCACCGATGTTGTTTTGGCATGCCTTTTTTTCAGCATTGTGTTGTTGCTATAGAGCCATAATGCAACACTTTTGTATGTAGCAATAGCCTGTTACTATTTATTTCATGGTGAACTTACCAGTCCCTCCTCATTTCCTCTCATTCCTTACATGACAGTGACGGTGTATTTTCTTCCTCGATAGTTACAGACAGTGCATGCACATGAAACATTTGTTCAGTATTTTTTAGAAAACAGAAAAAAACGGTTGAAAAAAAAAAAACGTCTAACAACAAACTTTCCAAATGCAGAGGTGTAAACTCCAATTTGACAGCTTTAACAACACAACACACCAGGTAACAAAGAGTGTTAACACAAGAGACGAACTCAAAACAGCCAAAGACTGACACCAAGGACCAAATCTTGATTTTAAACAACTCACGAAAGAGGTTTGTTTTAAACAAGTGATCTTTTTTTTTTCTTTTCTTTATCTGTCTATAACAGTTCATGGTAACTGCTCTACGATCTGCAAGTCAGTGGCAATTATCTTGTTTTATGAAGTGAAAACATCCAATTAATGAAAAAAAAATTGCAATAATACACAAGGTTACAGAAGCTACCACATTTTTCAATCTCAAGCTACAATTTTGTAATTATTTAAAGCTCACAAAACCGAATTAATTTGGTTTATAAGGGGTTAACGGGGATATAAACAGTAACTGTGTCATGAAGGTCAGAGCGAAGGTCATAAATATACAAAACTCTTGCCAACAACATGAACTTTTTTACCGTACGCATCGTCAAGAGTTTTGTATATTTACAGAATGTCATTTGTGAATGAGTAAGATCAAGTCGCCCTGCCTGTTATTTTAGCTGCCATTCCCAAATTGCTTGTCATTTTTGACAAGCATCACGCCGAACCGTTCCCTTAGTCTTAACTCATCCATATTTACTCTCCACCATTGATCTGCCTCCAGGCTGCTACACAAATGAACCTGACAAGACATTGATGAGATTTGGTGACACTGCTGGTTAAAAAACAAGAGCAATTCACAAGAGCCGGTCAGAACTTTAGAACCCACAAAAAAGAGGGGCGAGGTTGGAACAAAGGCTTCTTGCATTTGTCACCTGAATGAGAACCTGCACAGACAAATGTTTTATGTTATTCTTCTGAGTCATTCTTAAGAGTCATGTGAATGTCTGTATGGTATCTTGAGGAAGCACCCCACACAAATGTCAAACAAAATTTCCTAAATCTTTGTTGGCTTTCGTCAATCTTGTCACAGTAAAGCAAGAGTATACAGTAAAAGCTAGTCACCCTAAATACTCTGGTGCTATGGAGATGCTAGTCTCTAGTTGTTTTTGGCAGTTTGCTCCCGCCGTTCTCTTCACATGATCATTCATTTGACCTCCAGATGCACCCACACGACTGCGTCCTCAGATCAGATCGGAGAATGTAACACTTCCATCATCAACCCTCTGTCATGTGACAAGAACTGACACTAATTTTAGATGACACATTTTTCTCGAGCAGAAAGTCACATGCACAGTGTTTGTTAACAGGACATTCACCCCAGTAGTGTGGCCGCAGCGCAAGAGGTCAAAGTTCAAAAAGCCTGTTGCAACAGGTTTTAACTAAGTCTACCAGACCCCGAACACCAGTTACTGTTTATAAAAACTAAATTGTATCCAGATGAATATTTTTGTTTTCCTCCCACCTCAGTGTGTGTTTTGCTACAAAGTCCTCAGTAGCAAGCCAGTCTCACTCTACCTCTTACAGCACGATAAGAGCATCAGTCCCAGCGCTGATACTGGTCTAGTCGAAACCAAATGGGCACAAGTGAACAGGAAAAAAAAAAAGTAAAAACCCAAAGTCAAAGCTAATATAGCTGCGAAACCATATCACTACTTGGTAACAATGCAGACCTCATGAATAAATACAACATAAATGAATAGAAATGAGAAAAAAACAGAATGTTTCGTTCATTTACGCTTGTTTTTTTTTAACAATTTTTTTAAGACCAGATTTTAAAAATGTGCTAATTTGGGCTGCGATCCGTTACTTGATGCTTAATTTTCTCGGTTTTTGCTTCAAGTATTTCCTCTATTGACCCTTTTCTAGGTTTCTCTGTCCTGAAAATATGCTATAGTCACTTGTCAACTGAGATAAATACAATTACAGGATCATACAGGTCTTGTTAAAAAAAAAAAAAAAAAAAAAAAGAAGACGATTTAGGCATGCCTGTTTTTCCTAGGAGTTAAAAGGTTCTATTCTTTTTATTAAGGAACGGCAGCGGTAAGGGAGAGTTTAAACTTTGGAACATTTTCGTGTGTGTTCTCTTGATAAATTAATTGTGACAAAAGAATTATTTGAAGTTGTTGTGCAATACTTTATTAAAACCTAAAAACCACAGGTTATTGGCTGAAATTGAGCGGTCTTTCCATCGCTTAGTCCTCAGAAGAGCTTTCCAGTCAACTATGTCAGAACTGTGGTTTCATATCAATCTGTTTTGTTTTGATTTATTTTTTAATTCTATTCTTTGCGGGCTATAAACGATGGTCTGTCAGTCTGTGAAACTTTGCAGTATAATTCTGGTATTGATGTTCTCTTTGCGGTGTAATAAATATGTTAATACCTGCTTTGTTGAGACTATTGTTTCTCGAACCAGCAGTGCCCAAGCGGCTGGAAATAGAACTGGGATTAGGAATATGAGAAGTCCATGTAACATGCAAAATATAAAGCTTAGCATAAAGTTTAGCACATGCATGCAGTCGCTCGCATGAATATCAGGAAGAGGGTGACGGAAAGACGCCGATGTGAGTACTAGATTCACTCGGCTGTTAGATGCCGCGTGATGGAGTGGTACCAAGGACAGCGTTGAAACGACCATCACACTTAAGCTATATGTTTAAGTAAACTAAATGTTGAAAAGTGTGTTTACACAGAAGGAAAAATGGAAAAGTATTGCCACAAACACTCGACAATACTTTCTATCGTCATCTTTTCCTGGACTCAACTCCACTCATCCACTCAAACCTCATCACTAGTTTTGCGGAGGCGATGTCTCAGACAAGACTTGTTCTCTCTTCTAAAGCCGTGCGTCTGCCTTCTTGAAAATTTGAAAAACAAAACAAGAGTTCCAGGAGCAAGTCGTGAGAGAGACGCATTTGACATCTGTGGATTTCCCGCTGAACCATTCAGATCAAACCACAAAATGTAATTATTTCCCTTGACGTTCACTGATTGATGTTGGAAGATATTTTTTTGTCGTGTTGCCATCCTTGGGGATGAAACCATCCCTGAACTTGAAACATAATTTACAGCAAGAGGGCGTCTGCTGGAAACTGTCTTTGACGCTTGAAGCTAATAAGACATTGTCTAATTTTGGATCTCCAGCAACGTTTCACGTGGGAAAGATGTTAGAATGTACTTCGAATGTTAAAAAAAAAAAATCCGGACTAGACTTTGTCAAGCAGTAAAATAAAATGGTTCTACAAAGAGTCTGGTGTGAAAGATAGCTGGGATTTTAATTTTCCCTCCAATGAAAGAGGTGACTCAATAAAGCGGCTTTGCGTTTCTTATCCTCCTCGACCATCCTCTTATTATCTCCAGCGCAACACTTTGGAGTTGATAAAGAGAAGAGTTAGTCTGCTGCCACATTCTTCCAAATAAAGTTCATTGTGGCCAGGACTCTTTTCTTCCTCCCTCTCGTCTCCTTGTCTCGTCCCCGTCTTCTCTCACTCCGGCTTATCACGTCGGGCAGAAGCCGACAGTGACTTGAATTAAACGTTGGACGGGAGAAGGAGGGGAGCTGCTCAAGGCCGATAACAATACAAAATGGATTTTCTCAAACAGAGAAAAACAGCTGTCTCCATTATTTGAATGCTTCACCTTTCCCCGCTCCATTAATTGGCTTTTTGATCACAGGCAGAGGTGCACACCGCCTGATAAGAAATAGGTTATTAGTAAAGTAGCCTAGAGGGGCCAGAGGCGGCGGGCCGTTGCTGGGCTGCAAGAGATGAGATAAAGGCGTGGTAATGCCTGTGTGAAAGAGTGCCGGTGAGTGATAGCGCCTTGCCGCCTGGACCTCTGGCACCTCCCGGCTAACACAGCTTACTGGGAGGAGGGAAGCAAGACAGCGGCAGCAGGATTTCCACTTAGCTGTTGGGCTGGACGTGACTCCATGCTACTGCTGAAAGTCCGCGGCTATGACTTGTAGAAGTCATCCGCTTAATAAAAATAGTCGTGCTGCATGGGGTGGAAACGGCGGCAAGTGAATTATTGAAATCGCATTTGAAATCTCATACTAAAATATGTGAGAGGAAATGATAAAGACAAATAATAACCAATTAAATTCAAGCTGTCCACTCCATTTGGTGTTTGTATGGGTTTACTCTGGGCTCCCTGGTCTCCTTCTGCAGTCCAAAAACATACAGAGGTTCATTTGGTTGATGCTTTTCTCTTTGGTGATCAGCTGGTCTGAGACTGTCAGTGACCTATCCAGGTAGGGAGGCGTGAGTGTGAACGGCCACATCTCTCTGTGATAGGCTGGCAACATGTTCTGGGTGTCCCCCCGCCTCTCACCCAAACCAACCAGGGATGAGCTCCAGCAATAAGCAGTAGATGATGAATGAATGAAGATTCAAACATATGTAAATGAAAGGTCGACAAAGGTTGCACCAGAAGAAATGGCAGAACCACCTCAACTGGTAAATCTCAATTCAGAAAGCCGTGAGTGCGATCCAAATCTCTTACATAGCTCTGAAGTACAAGACAAAACTAATATGAATACATCTACACCTAATTTATGGGACATCAAGATTCGATTTTGGCAGGAGCTAAATGTTTCCTCTCATGATTATGATACTGCTGAACCACTACAAGACTTAAACGTGTTCTGAAGGGGAAAAATGGTATGACCTTATCTGTAACTTTCCCAAATATTGTGTTTTCTTTTGAAGTTGTTCAGGGCTTCACCTTAAGCCTGTCTGTGTGTTTTTTTTCTCATATGCATGGATGAATGGATATCAGTCAGTTCTACACGGAGGAATCAAAGAGAATCCCTGTCCTGTATTTTACTCTCTCTATCTTCCACTCAGAACCAGAGGGGAGACTCGGGGTGATTTTCGGTCTAAACCTGCTTAGAAAAGAGGGCTTGATGTTATTAAATTACAGGTTATCGAGTCTCTGCACATGGCCAGTCTGCCCACAGCCATGGACTATCTGCACACAGTGTTCACACTGTAGAAATCTCAGTCAGGCTACAGATACAGAAAATACAGATGTGTCTGGCTTCTCAATTGTAAGCCGAAGTCATAAATGCTTTTTTATGGGCAAGATTTCAAGGTGGGCTCAATGGCTGTTGGGTTTTCAGTCCAATAACGCGATCGCTGCGGTTGCAGTGGAAGCAGGTTTGGTCTATCCAGCAGCTTTTACTACATTGGCTCACACTTGATGCGTTAACACAGAGCACTGGAATCGGAATGAATGGAATGGAATGAACTACATCTGGATGAAAATGCTAATGTTAACGTCAAAATAGCCCTTTGTATTGATGTTCCGCAAAAGCAAGGGGTGTCCCAATTCTGGTACACCTCCTGTTCCTCTGTTCTGTTGTATCTGTTTGTTCACGTCACTGCTGTTGGGTCAATTCCAGGAAATTATTGTGGGACAGTTGGGACTGAAAGGAAATGTGACAGCCCAACAAGCAGGAAAAAGTCAAACAAAAGTACAAGCTACGTTGTATTTATGATTATTAAAAATGCCAAATCAATAAAAACAAAAGTGCATGTCAACCTAATTATTACAATGCCTGCATTAATAGAAATATTATGTCATAATGTTCATGGAACTCTGTTCTTTGGGAACTTTAGGAACTTAATGAACCAACTGCACCAAGCACAGCCTCCCTGTCTGAGGCCTGTGCAACATCTTCCACAGCATGAAAAAGACAAAAATGCATTTGGACCTGTTCATGGAGGAGTCCAGAAAATAAAAAGTTTTTAGAGTGCCAGTGTGCCTTATTTATGAGCTAATGTTTGCATTAGTCTTTGCATATATTTTTTGTTTTAACTTTGAACCCATGACAGTGTAATGTTGTACAGGTATGTATCAATACATATTTCTTACTTGTTCTTAATGTAGTTACTGTACAATAATAATTTAAAAAAAAATCTAATTACTGTATGACACTTATTAGAAATTAGCTAAATCTACTTCTTTGCTGTCGCTTCTGAAAAACCTAGCATTCAGTCAGCCGCAGTCAGCTGTCGGGCTATTTCTTCGTGGAATATGTTACCCCAACACCTTGATGCTCATTTTTGAGGGCGAAGGTGAAGGGGTAACACGGAGGGGTAAGTGGGAGAATTGGGACGCAGCCTTAATCTTCAATAAGAATGCATTCAGTCAGATTAAGGAAAAAGTGCCCATGTAGCCGCAGCTAATAGGAGCCAAATGGTAGGATCAGCGCCTCCAAGTCACAGTGCTGGGTTGCAATGTAGGACAAAACATGAGGTCAGTGTGGCTGTGAGAGCAGAAGGAAGTTTGATTTATCGCACCACTGTGATGCACAAATAGCAAAGAGAAGATTCTCTCTGAAAGCCAGCTGCTCATCTTGGGATGGAATAGAGAAAGTGGCTCAGGTATCTGCTGCATGGTCAGAGTTCTGAAGGACAGACATAGCACTGCAACACATCATGTAATCACTCTTCTGACTTTCAGATGTCTGCGAATTGTGTGCTGTTCATAATGTTCTTCCATTTTAATTCAACAACAGATACAACTCTTTCTGTGCAATCTTAAAGATCCAAATATCACTGTGACCCTTAACCAATACTACGCCTCTTTTGCTCAACTTTAAACATGCAGGAATTCACAAAAATCTTCAGTAGACTGCAGCACAATACAAGTACCGTGTTCATTCACTGCAGGCATATGTGGGTCAAGGCACAGCCGATGCAGCAATCCACTCCAAGTAACAGCCTGCATACAATGTCCAGCAGGTACTTGTAGAGAAAAATACACAATGGTCTCCCCCATCTGTGGAGAACAATGGAAATCGAGTGTCCTACATTATTTACACTCCATCACTTCCATGATGTGTTGTTCATGTTGAAACAGTTGGGTTTGTTTAACAAATATAGGAACATTTGTCACTTGAGAATGAATGATGCAGAACAAAAAAAATAAACCAATTGAACTACCTTTGCCACATTTTTACTAACTAGAGGTTGACCTTTGGTTTGCAGGCCGCATACAATGAATTCAAGGGTGTATTGATGACCGGTTATCAAAGAAATGTTATCCTCGAATGGCTCAATATTGAACACACGTTAGAACAAACCCCAATATATTCTGATCAAGGATTTTCTCACTGAGGTTAATTGAAGTAGAGGCATTTAACCAAGTGCACTAAAAGAATGAAAAACACATTAAAATGACACTGAAACATGAAAATCAGGAGCAAAATTCTGAGGGGTCTGGTAGCAAGTGTTGAGGGCTGCCCTCTCAAATAAAATCCAAGCTTCCCTTCCTGTTCTCTCTTCATTTTCACAGCATTTATTAGCTGTTTTCCCCATTAAAAGCAAACAACAATCAGCACCAAGAATTATTTTACAGAGGACAGGGCTATGAAAAAGTTACACACAACTTTAAACCCTTACAGCATTCTAATATCACTGAATCCATGCGACCAGGAATGAACACTCATTTGCTCTTCACTGGGCTGGAAACAAGTGAGTGATCAGTCATGTGGCTGTCACTTCATATTCCGGCTTTTTATTACAGTCTCATACCATACAAGACACAACGGCTTTGCGCTTGCTTCCCAAAGAATATAAAAAAAAGTTTTGATCCATCCATACGTTTTTAAAACTCTGAATCAAACTTTCAAAAGTTTTGAATGCACCATATTTTCCACAAATCCATTGCTGTGAATAAACATTTTGATTTGCAAATTATGGTCACATGATCACAAGGGTTCCCCTATCAATGCGCTAGCATTGATAGATGTTACGTTTGCATGCACGTTCCCTCACGGTGTATATAAAACATTTAGTTTCATTCCAGTGGCAATCAATGACTAGTTCTCTGGCTTGGACAAACATATCAAAGTTAAATGCTGATGTTGACTTCTGTTTGAATCGCAACAACAATAACATCTCTTGTTTTACTATTATAAATTCTCGACTTGATATACCTGCACCTGTTTTCTTCTTTCCTCTTCACCCCCCTATTGCTTTTCAATCTGCTGTGCACCTGGATGCTTTGGCATGGAAAGTGGTGTGTGTGTGTGTGTGTGTGTACAAGCTGGCCATAGAATAAAAGCTCTCTTACTTAAACTTGTAAAGGTCAAAGAGGTCACATCGTGACGGCAGAAAATGGATCTACAGAGGTAAAAAGTGGTTGAGTGTCTGCTTAGAAGTGTGCAGAGGCTGAATTTCAAGATATATACTTTACACATTTAATTTCTAGGAATGTGTGGTTAGGAAGGTCCTCAAAGTTTATTTATTACCATTAGTTAATAAATTCATATTATTACTGGCATACTTTGATACAAACAATAGTGAGGACGAGATCCCTGTGAAACATCCAAAAGAGAGATCAATGGTCTCAAACATATGGGTTTGTTTAGTGACTGACATAACAATGTGCACTGCCCACTGACATGGTCACTTCAGTGGGCAGTGCACATTGTTATGTCAGTCACTAAGCTGCACCTTCAAGGGCGTCAAGGGTCTTGTTTACTTCCACACGCACACATCCAAAGATGGGATCAAACCGGGGATGGTTGAGTGGCCGACCAGAGCCAACCATCTAAGATGGGCAACTACGAATACCATATTTTCTGGATTACACTGTAAGTCACACATTTTTTCATAGTTTAGCTGGTTCGGCGACTTATACTCCTTCCTACACACATATTATTATTTTAACTTGCGGTAAAGATGAATTGTCTGCTCCTAGCCTCGGGTTTTCTCATTTGAATTTCCCCCCCAAAAATGCGACTTGCAGTCCAGTGTAGCTTCTGTACGTTTTTTTTTTCATTTCATCATGCAATTTATCTGACTGCTGCAACCAGTGGTCCAACAAATACAGTCATTCCCACAGTGAATAGTGAGTTGTCTGCAGGCTAACACACCTTTAATAACAACTGAGGTGGCATCAGCTGACAAATAAACTGGACTTGATGCATTTGAATATGTTGTGAAGAACTGTTCTTTGTTTAAGTATAATTTGTATTTCTTTATTTATATCCAATTCTTGGTTAAGTCATTACAGTATGGTGGTCAAATTTGGCAGAGGGCCATGCGCTACAATTCCTTCGAGTCTGTCGTCTTGGGAGCAGCGCTCCCCTTGTTGCTCTCACAGTGAAATGTCTTGGATGGAAAATGGCAGCTCCCACAAGAATTCTGAAGCTGACATAAGCTGAATACTAATGCAGAAACTGCACACAAACACAGGCCAACGTACAATATGTAAACTGCGACACAGAAAAAGAACAGACGGAAGATAAAATAAATTCCTCAACCATTTCCCTGCTCATCATCTCCATTCTTCTTCTATTTTTTTTTCATTTTTTAACACCTTGTGAGGGACACTAGTTTTGACGTCGCGGAAAAACTTCTGAACCAGATCTGTTTATCTTAACTTGAAACTAATTACATCGCCCAAATGTCTGTCACCAGACTTTGGCCAGTACTGGCTCACCATCCTTGTTTGACTGCTTCTTCACTAAACCATTGATGTCAGATGACATCTTGTCTCCATCTTTTCCTCCACAGCCATGGCGGCCTCAGCTATCCTCCATCGATCTAAAGCAAATGTTTGACCAAGCTGTTCCACGCCTGTCTGTCTCTCAGCATGACAGGATGCATTGACTCTGTTTAATTATAGAGAGGCTGAATAAATATTTACAAACAGCTGATCCGTCTTCTCAAAAGACTAACAAGTATGATTTATGAACCATCAGTCCACATAAAATTACTAGACGCTGTAATTACTGTAGGACGCATTATTGCCAATAATAATAAGCTTTTTTTTACAGCAGAGCTTGCAGATTATTATTATTGTTGTTGTTGTTATTATTGTTATTATTACTATATTATTATTGTTGTTGTTGTTATTACTATATAGATTATTAATTATTAAATTACACAAATATGTAGGTGGGATATGTTTAACCATGTATGTGATAATAAGGATCAGTGTCAAGTTAAACATTTCAAGCAACAGTGTGTGTGTTGGTAACTGATGGATTTGTCCAGGAGGTCGAAGGAGATCGTTCACTGAATCTCACATATGTTTATGTTGCCCGTGACGGTGATGTAAATTGTTAGCATTTGAAAAAAAAAAGTCTATGAAAATGAATAATCATGATCTAAGTAGGTGTCACACATGTAGGTGTCCACCCAAAACACTAACTTTCACCATCACTGAACTGAACTGTTTTGGTGGATTGGATGGGTTATTTTTAGTGGGAAATGGTGGTGTAAAGCTGGTAATGGCTGGCACATGAGGTGGGTGGCAGATACTGTATCTTTGCTCACGTCAGAAATGGCGTTTTGTTTTGGGTGGATGTTTTCCAAGGCGACATCCAATCCATTTTATTTTGGTAAATACAAATGTTTCTTTTCTTCATGCTTTCTTCTGTGTGTGCGCTTCCTCAGTTCCCTGGGTTTTGTTTCCCAGGGTCATGTGACTCACATGCCTACACTAGTCGCTATCGCTCCCACATATATAGATATAGCATTAAACACTGTATGGTTTGAAAAAATTTTCTGCATTGCTCTTAAATGTGTCGGATTACTTGACTTCAGTTGATCAATTCTTCAGCATCTGAGCAAGAATGACGTGTGAAGAATGATGTGCTTCTTTTCCTTTTTCAAAACGACTGAGGACAAAGACTGGGAAAGATGCAAGTTTGAAATACTGTAGACATTGTTGCAGCAGTGAGCAGTCAAAGACAGTCTAAAATTCAGAGCATCTATTATTCAAGTGATCAAATGAGCGCTGCTGCAGATGGTCGCGGAGGCAGTTTGTTGCACTTGCAACCAAGCTAACCGGTCCTGACACCACATGAGTTCCGACTCGATCAGCGTGTTGAGTGGGCACTGTATTGAACGTTACTATAGTCATGGTATTTGCATCATTCCTTTATTCCTTTAACATGACCAGATCATTTGCAAAGCCTCTGCAATGATCACAGCACTCTTGAACTCACTTTTGTGAGATTTAAGTCAATTTGTGTTCCGGTTCCCGGCATCTGTTCCTAACAGTTTGTGCCAGCCTGTGCCAAGTCATCCATTTAGCATCTGATGGCACTTCCTTCCTGCAGGTTGTCCTCTGCTATCAATTACAGTCTCCTCTCCCGGCGAGAACGACGCTCTTTGTCCTTCGTCACACACACAACCGCGCGCGCAGCCAGGACGCAGAGGGACGGACACCTGCAGCGATTTTCACCTCTTCTGTTGGCATCTGTGGCCACACCGCGTTGTGGGAGAGACGACCATCTGTCGTACCGAAAGCTGTGAGCGAGGTGGTGGTCAAGCGGGCATCATACATCACACCATGCTTCGAAGCATTTCTACCAGTTAGCTATGTTTATGAACAAGAAAGAAAAGTGTATTTTATTGTTAATGCCCTTACACTAAAAAGTACCTCACAAGACGATGCTCACGCGCCTTTGATACTGAAATTGATACTGATTCATTTTGTAAAATGTTCTAAGTATATTGACCAATGGACCTTCAGCTTGAACAGTAGCAATAATTTCTGGTAAATATAGATATAATGACAGAATAAGAGAAATACAAAATGATCTTGGCTTAGTGTAAATATTACTGCTATGACTACTACTACTACGATTAATAATGACACATTACTTCTGATTTACATCACTTGGGAGTTATTTATTTTACCTTCAAGTGCCAGTTACGTATTAATTAGGGATGGGATTCGATTTAAAAAAATTATCTAGTTAATTTGAGAATTTGTGATGAATTAATCTCAATTAATCGCAGTTTAATCGTATGAGAATACTTGCCACAAGAAACCACATTTTTCAATTGGAATGAATTTGGCATATTAGTGAATCAAATGATGGACCCATACATACATTTAAACAACAAAATATTGTTTATTTTGCATCAGTTTGACAACAGCACAATAAATCACGATGGTGGCTATATTCAAGTTTTTATATCACCTTATTTAAACTAAAGCCCTTTTAATGTCTTGAAAATATTTGTATAAGAATTTCAATTTTATAAGAATTTCAAGTCCATTCAGAGTAGTGGAAACCCTGGCCATTGTGTAGTGAAAAACCTCCCTGAACCAAAGCAAACAGATGCTTTTGTTTGCTTTTGTTCAGGGATTCCTCCATGTTTGTTGTTGTTGTTATCATCCTAGCTGCCACGTGTCTTGTACATCACTCTGATCAGTGGACCAGGAACTCATGCACTTCCCTGTTGTCTGTTAAATTAAATAAAATAAATTTTTTTATTATTTAAATTATTTTTGTACAATGAATTAATTGTAATAATGTAGCAATTAATTAATTGTAATGAACTTGTTCAAGTCCCATCACCAGTATTCAGAATTGCTCTTAATAACTGGTTTTAGATGCTGTGAAAACGTCTTCTTACATCTCGTAGACAATACGCCTTTGTGAAGATGAATGTTTTGATGCGGGTGACATATACCTCTGACATTCAAAGTTTTTAAAATAACTTTTATGAGTAGGAGGTAGTGAGTCAGAATGCATTTAATACTGTGACCTTTTCTCTATTGTCATTGGAGCTTGACTTTTTCCTGACAGGCAGTTGATGGACTAAACCTGACATTGGTACAGATATTCATCCTCGTGTTTCTGATAAATTGATTACTTGCTGCTGAAAATGTCATGATTATGTGTGATTTTCCTTTTCTTTTTCTTTCAATGGTGGAAAAAGACTGCAACAAAACCTTTCAATGAATCAATCAAGCGCCCATTTGGATTCACAATAGCAGACCACCATGGGAGGGACGTCTGTCTGCACTGCTGCCAGCTCCAGTTTCTCACCATCAGCCTGCACAACCACGGTCTAAGACTTATTTCATTCAAACGCAGAACTCTTGGACAAGAAACAATAAAAGCACCTTAATATCAAGTGCGACCTTAAAAGCATTTTTAAACAGACAGATTTACCAGAGATGCATGAGCTAAACTGACCGACTGCAGTTCTGACACAAAGATAAGAGGCAGATTTTGATGTGGCAGAGGTGAAGATACTCAGGTTTTCATTGGCACTGACAACAAAGGGCAAGACCAGAATTGAGTGACGAACAGCTCATCAAAAGTGTGGAGTCAAAGTTAAGGAGACCAGGCTTCTGTTTGGATGGTGGAAATGCAGAACAATGGAGAAGTGACCCGCTGCAGTTGACCCGAGCACCAAATTAAATTGAAACTAACGTCTCCTCAGAAGTTTTAACAAAGGGCGACTGCGTTTTTTTTTTTTAACAGTGAAAGAAAGATGCTCAGAAACAGCTTTCCTGAAGGACACGCTACTGTACAGGATGCTTCTTTGGCAGGCTGCTTGGGTGGAGGGTCTGCTCATCCAGCCGGTCCTGCACATCGCCGACAGATGTTCAGCC
Source organism: Synchiropus splendidus (assembly GCF_027744825.2). NCBI lineage: Eukaryota > Metazoa > Chordata > Actinopteri > Syngnathiformes > Callionymidae > Synchiropus > Synchiropus splendidus. The sequence goes on from NC_071337.1 coordinate 14,572,427, forward strand.
AGCCAAGCCTGCAGTGCCACAGGCAGTGTGTGTTCTAGAAAAAGCCGGAGACCAGATGCTCCTACCTGGTGTCCCACCCGCTGCACAGCCATGCTCCAGTGGCCATCGCGTGACCTTAAAGGAAATTCCGTCAATCATGATGCTGGTCTTCTACAGTGAAGCTGGAAACAGCGCAGCAGATGCACCCTTTTGCAAAGTTTTCAAAAGACGGACTTATATGTTGGAATAAAAATATGAAAAATAAATTATTATTGAGCTTGGTGGTTTATCTGTAGCTGCTTTTAAAGGTACACTAGGAAAAATGCGAATGTAGAAATGAGACAAGGTCAGACGTGTCTGTCATTGTTGTTATTATCAATACATATAGCTAGAAATCAGGACTTTTTAATGCAGTTTATTTTATTCATTGAATGCGACAGCCCACAACATTCAACGCTTCTCAGAAATCTCATTTGTGGGCCATTTTACTGCACAGCTAAGTGAAACTGCATCCTGAGAATGAGTCGATAATTCAGTTTGCTACACCTTCAGCTGGTTCCATCACCTTCCAGCGGCGGAGCACAATACACCTGCCAGTCTACCGAAGACTGCCGCTTGTTAATGTCAGTGCACCATCTTGCTATTACAAACGCTTTGGTGAGCTACATAAAAGCTTGTCAGGCTGGTTGGTGGTTTCAGATTGCTTTCATGTGCGCAAGGCCTTACGTTGGCATGGGATACGAGACAATAGAATTGAGGATGTCAGAGGGACAACTCAGGGAGAGTTTTGGAAGTTTGGAGACAAGGTTAAGGCGGCCAGATTCAGACGGTTTGGACAAGTGGAGAGGAGAGACAGTGGACGTAGTGGCTGGAGAAACATCAAGAAAAAGGGTTCCAGCTGTTCATGGATGCAGTCAAGGAGAATAAGAAGAGGTGTGAATGGTTGCTGGCATATTAGGTGACTGAAGAGGAGGTCTTGCTCTGGCAAGTACTTCAATGAGCAATGAATTGATACATATTTTTAACAAGGAATGTAATATCTATTGTCATAATGAAGTGTGTTCCATCAACATTTTTCACTCATTCGCCATTAAATATGTTTTTTATATTACACATGCGCACGGATGCTTTGCTTGTGTTTTTTTTTAACGTTAAAAATGGCATTTGACTCTTACTATTTGCAGGGTGCATGCAGACATCCCACCACGCACACATCTGTCAGGGACAAGCAGAGACTAACACTGCCCCCTACCGCTCAGGATTATAAATCACAACGTCAAAACAATCCCAGTTGTTGTTTAATCTCTGATCATCGTAGCGAACCTTAAATAATTGATGTCCCTCAACACTGTATTTAGGTTAATGTTATTGTTCAAAGTGAAAATAAAGGTTCGATTCTATTGCCTTTAATTGCTTGTGTTGTATAGTTGACATTGTTACATTCATAGCATTAGAAAACAGCTCATTTTATCAACCCACCAGCAGTGACAAAAATAAGAATCCGAGTTCGATATCAAAGCAGCCAAACAATACGATTCCACACGTTTTCAATATGCCTACTCATTAGCAAGGACATCCAACTTTTAAGACAGTTGTTTTTAATGAGTTATATTTTTAAAGTGTGGCAAGAAACCCATTAAAACAAGAGCTGAAAACCGTGTTTATGCCCAGTCAGAGCTCTGATGACACAAACCATATGGTCCTCAACACATATCTGAATCATATTTCTACCGGTAAATCGCGTCTTGTGATCAAGTAAGCGTATCAAAGCACACTGTCTTTCATATAAGAAATAAAGGGAATATCCGCAGGGACCACCAGGGTTGTTCTCTTCGTGGTCACCCAGAGCCCACATCACTCACGTCACCTCCAAGCAAATGGGAAGCCAGCGAGCCACCACTCCACTGTAGTCATTCGCCAGCACTGGAAGGTAGCCGGGCCGCGTGAGACAGACATTTCCACCAAAGGCAATATCGTCTCCCCGTAATTATATCAGAGCAAGCGAGCAGCTCATTAGCATAAGTGAGGCATGTCAGGAATTCATACGCTTCTTTTTTGCAGATGTCTCCTGTCAGTGCACTGCTCCCGCCCGTATGGCGTCGCCTCAAAGATGCAGCCCCTTCATTTACATACACGTCAGTCAAACCAGTGTGTTTACTCTCCACAAAACCGGGGGTTCTTTAAATCTGTTAATTACTATTAACAACAACAGTGTACACATTTGAGGTTGCAATGAAAACAAATACCCAGGGAGTGGAGTGGTCTATGTTGTGTTTGAGCGGTATAGAATCTGTGTTTGTTCTGTTTTTTTGTCTTGGTGTTGGTGCTGGTGTGAGGACACGTAGATAACAGGCTGTTAGACACCAGACAAGTCCTGGGGCCACCGAGCTGCTGTAGCTCTGTCGCTTCAGGACCAAACATCTGCTGCGTGCACAAGGGCAAATTACCATCAGCCTCTCAACCATAAAGATTTAGCAGAAAAGAATGACCTACTTACAGACCAAGCAAACACCTGAATAATAACATTACACTACACTGGGGAGCTGTCTGGCTACAAGGAATGAGGGCTGAACGTGTTGAACACAACGTTACACATGGTGTTGTGTAACGTTGTGTTCAACGTTAAGGTGCCGAACATCACTCCAAAAAAAATCTGTTTTTAAATGTCAAAATATTTCATCTTTTTTAGTGTTCTGGCTGAAAAACCACACAATGACAGGGAAATCAGATTCTACCTGAATGACAGATCGTTGCAAACACTGTACTGTACTGGGGGAACACCTACAAGACCACTATTCTGCTGCAGATGAAGGCTATTGGAATAATGTATAAACCAGATTACAGAGCACATACGAATGAACTGTTAACAAAAGCAAGGGCACTGAGGTCACCTGAGCTAGTAGAGAGACACAGCTGGTCATGTTGATCTACAAAGACTGATGAAGAGGAGCAGAGAAGAAGAGGGAACTTCTACCAAGCATATGCTACAACCACTCAAATATACAAATGGACTCTGCAATAGTTCACTTTCTGAAAGATAAATACAGAAATAGATAACTACAGAGAATATTCCGCACAATCCACAAACTGCTAGCATGCTGACAAATGAAGCGTATACTTGCTATTATAATCATCTGCAGCGTGTTTTCGTAATTTTGACTGAAGGACAGTTACTATCATCCAAGGTGTCACTTTGGGTAACTTTACTCACTAAAAGTGCCGCTAAATCACAACAAATATACTGTTGTATTTGGAGCATCTCATTGTAATTTGGTTATAGTTTAATATGGAATCTTGATATTTTAAAGGAAATTTATTAAAGGAATTGTATTATTGCCATATCTTTTAAAATGCATTAGTTTAAAATAAACTTTTGTATGGTGTTGAGTTTATAGTTAAATCACCCTTACATCCATATATATATATATATATATATATATATATATATATATATATATATATATATATATATATATATATATATATATATATATATATATATATATATAAAGTTTTTTATTATCTTAGACACAGCATGTTACTTGATATACCGGTACCTATTTTCCTGCTTTTTATTGATGCAATATCTCAGAAGCTAAATGACCTATAAAGTATAAAAAGTGATCTTTTTCTCTTCTGCAATCGGCAAAAGTATTAATATTTTAAGGGGAAAGTGAAGATGAATCGAGTGCTGGAGAGTAAAACGGCGGGGGTTATTTATTGACAGAAAAAGTCTGGTTCACTTCCTTGAATGTCACCTCATTGACCTCATTTGAAATGTCCATTTTTATTACCATACTGCTCTATTTCTGGCCCCTCGTTCGTGCTCATTGTCATTGGCTTTTCTCTTTAAGTGCACTTTCGCCCCCACACCACTTGGAAATTGATTGAAACAAAATGTCACAATTATGCCCTGTAGCTAGCCGCCTCAATTATTCATCAATTAGGGACTAGGCGGATTTTTTTCTCTCCTCTGAGCTGATTTTTCATTCAGTTTGCAGGAGATGTATAGCTCCCCTGCTGTTAACCAGTCCAAAGTCATTAGTTTCTGGGTTTGCAATTAAACCTGATGCATTATGCATGAGGCTCCGACTCAGTAGACACATGCAGCAGCGTCCGCAGCACTGAGAGAATGAGCTCGCAGGCTCTGGAGGTGTGGACGGAAATTAATTTGCTAGAAATGAAGTTCTCTTTCTTTCTAATCTCTCTCTTGCATGAACAGATGCCACTGCTGGAGATGGATGAGGAGATAGGGCCGCTGCAGGATGTGGGGCAGACTCTCGAGCTGTGTTGCTTTTTTTTTTTTTTTTTTTTTTGTAGAGGCTGGTATCGCTTTTTAATAGAGCAAAGATAACATTGTTTGGTATTATATGCTAAAGCAGAGTAATGAAAACTTAAAATGGATTATGATCTCCTCTTGCAAAGATACTAAACATGTCTCATGAATAAAACTTCATTAAGAAGACGTTTAATGAGTATATAGGAGATTTTTTTTAATGTCATATCTATTATCAACTTTATCACGCTTGAGGAAGTTGTCGAGCTCAACAAAAATCCTTTTGCCTCAGCAACACTAAAAACAAAGACCTAATTTTGAAATAATTTTGTATACATACGTAAAAAAAAAGAATTCTAAAAATATGATTTTCATAACTTTTGCATTTTTTTTTTACTTGTGAGAACAGTTAAAGGACATACGAAATTGTGAAAAACTGCAATGGAACCCAGGTAAAGTTATAGGCAAACAAACTCTATCACACTTGCAGAAAATTCAGTATTCAATTTTTTTTTTTTATCAACTGTCGCATTCTATTTATGGCGGGAGGGTTCAAATTCTGTCATTGAGTGAAACTCAACTTACGTTATGCATAAAAACGTTGCCTTGAGAGGTATCAACTGTCACATTATATCCGTATTGAAAGATACATATCAATAGTTTAAACAACCGCCCGCAGTTACTCACCAACGTCCTCGTCGCCTTCTGCAGGGAATGCTGGAAAGGCCTTGCTGGAATGACACCATTCATAGGAAGGCAACTAAACGTCTCGACTACAAGACATTTCGGCTGAAGCCAAGCAGCATATCTTCAGATCCTATTTTGATTCGACTGACCGCAAAGTTGTGCTGGGCTTCACCGCTCGCGGCACCTTCAAAGGAAGGCCCAAAGGCGTTTGGGGGAAGGGGGGGATTATAAAAACAGTCATTTGGCGAGATAGCATCTTCATGTAAATACACACCGCAGGACACGCAGGAAGTTAACTTGATGTTAAACGTGTTACTGTGTTGCTTTGGTTCCCATCGGTTTTCAGTAGCAGAGTCGGCTGGAAAGTACATCAATAAAACGCGCAAAGGCTGCCACCTACTGGCTGTGAGTTCAAACATACCGCTGGAGAGAAAAGGGCGCATCATTTCGAACCATCAACGTTGCCTCTGTAAAGTACTTTAGAGCCGTAACTCTGGTGTTAGTAGACTCATCGCACCTGAAGTGGGGTTATTAGACTTTTTCAGATTTTTATACTGTATTACTTGTTTTTGTATTGTATTAATTTATTTGGAAATAACTTGAATCCAATGAACTTTATTTTGATAATATTTCAAAATATCAAATATCGTGAGCTAAACAATACAACACTAAAAATTGTAAATGATGCTAGACATCCGTAATGAAATAAAGTAAAATAAGATAACAGTTAACGATTTTTGTTTGTTTAAAGGTCACATGGCCATGAGCCGGAGGATTTGGGATCTATCTTGAGGTGAATCTATTCACTTTATAAAGCGTTAAAAGGAAGCTCCAAGTCCAGTTCATGAACCAGGGTAAATATCCATCATGGGTGAGAAGAAAGTGAAAAAGGAATAGCTGCTTCAATTGAAAGCCAAAATGATTTCAAACAAAATAATATGAACCAAATAAAATGTGCAATATTCTAAGAAATAAACGTTGAAGTGTTAACTTTAAACTTGGTGGGTGAATCGTAAATAAGGCAACTATCCCATGGAAAAGGTTCACAGCATATCCTGCCTTTTCTAGTTTAACAATGATGTTAAACATTTCACTCTGATGCCAGTGAGGCCAAATGTGGCTCCACAGGGACTTCAGTCTCTAGCAGCCAATCCACCTGCATAGCTGGGTCAAGATGTCTGGTGTTGTGTGTCTCCTTCAAACAAATCTAATCAGGCGGATCAGAAGAAACTCAACCCTCCGCTCAGGTGGCACTCGTGTAATTTAATTTCCAAACAAGACTTTCCTGAAAGACCTCAGGTGGTCTAAAACAGCTGGATCCACTTGCAAGACATTATTTCCCAAATTCAGCTCAGCAAGTGAGAAGGCAACACAAAGGGGAATAATAAAATCACGCACCTGCGTGGTGTGTGAAACATTTCAAGTGTTTGCAGAAAAGTGATTTCCACCCAAGAGCTGATGAAACAAACTGCTTAGACTTAGACTCAAGAGAAACTCAAGCTGAAATGGAGACAAGTTAGGAGAAGGTCATTAAATGATGCACACATGCTTCATTTAGGCTGCAGTGGCTCAGACTTACAATGACCCAAACAAAGCCTAATTCCTTCATGATTGTTGCAGTCCATTATGGGACTAAGTTAAGTGCCGGAAGTGTTTTTAAGAGTTGGTAATCGAGTATTATTGGCTCAAAAGACCTCTAACTTTGCCTGAAAGTACTATCACAAGTGATGGGCAAAATGCAAACTGTCATCTACTGCAGAGTGAAATGTGACAAATCTCAATCCATGAAAAGATGACAGCATCTCACTGCAGTACTGTGTTGCAGCACAACCTGCACCACAAAAATGTTTCTTTGGTGCGACCACACTCGGGTCAGTGTGACAGCAGGCCAGCTGCTGTAGAGAACAATACGCTTCCTCAGAATAGCAGGGCTGGATGAGGTGTTACCATACTGACTTGATGAACGGTACTATTGGTGACGCATGCGCACGCAGTCACTGGGGCAGTCGCGCACCTTGACGCAACCAGTGTGTATACACTGACACGGCTCATCCACAACAACAACAGCGATGGTGGCAGCCTTCTGACGAGATTGGAAGCAGTGTGGCGAGAAGAGCAGTTAAAGCAACACGTGTTTCCTGCTACCTCCTAAAAACCTTTGTCTGTGTTTGGTACGATTGGCTGTGAATCAATGCCGAACGTAGTCAATGACTCCTGCCATTGGTGGGGGGTGACTATAGTGATGGGTCCTGCAACAGCGATGTACTTATTTCAATCTTTTCCCAGTTTGTCGCAGATTTTCAACTTGTCTTCAAGGTATAAAAAAATGGAAAAACATTGGAAAAACGTATTTTTCTGAATAAAGACAAGTCCACAAGCATCCTCATCCACGTTGTTTTCACATTACGATACATGTTTACATATTTAAAGATATGGAATAATAATGAATGTAAAGACTTAAATGATATTGTTATATGTAGTAGGTCATCAATCAGTCAAAGGTCAAAATGTCAATTCAGTCTATCAAGTCGGTTGCCTGTAGGGATTTTTAATGTCCAGCAGGTGTCCGTATACAGTGACACAGTATCAACACAGTATCAGCACAGTGTGTCATTGTGTCGAAAATGCTTTATGATGCCTCATTCACCCATCACTAAGTGACTATGGCAGAAACCCAGTAAATAGTCAACCCCACTCCCACAAAAAAGAAAACGTAACACATCCAATCAAGAAGTGATAGAAAAACAGAGGGGGATGTTTTGTCATTGACTGAAGTGGTGACAGAAAAAAACTGTAGTTTTTAGTCATGAGAAGTCAATCGGTCCTCAATCCAAGACGTCCTCACGTGGTCCGTCTTTCCACATGTCCGGCCGGAATGAGCAACTTGAGTTGCATGTTTCTTTTCCCACAGATGAACTACTTTGAGGAAGCGTCTTGCCTTAAATAAACACAATATGAACATGATGGCAGGTCATGTTTTATTACTTAAGAGGCTAAGATATGATTTACACAACTAGTTCACATAAATTCAATGATGGATGGTTTCAGTCATACGCAAAAGAAACATGCATTTATTGTCAGTGCAACATTCCAATGACTCAGTTGGATTGTTAAAAACCTAAATCTTCAGTTTTGCTAAAATGCATTTGCATGACCTACAGTGAAATGTTCCTATTTTCTCCATTCATGTCATAATCTGATCTAAACAGTACTGCTCATTTGCAACCACAAAAAGCTCCTGAGTACACAACGATCAGACCAGAATACAGTCACTTGGTATCACCTTGTTCTGCCATGTGTGGATTTAATAATTCAAGCATTTGAGTGAATTAATTTGAGATATATATATATATATATATATATATATATATATATATATATATATATATATATATATATATAACTATATATATACATATATACATATATATACACATATATATATATACATATATATAGTTCAATCTGTTTGTATCCAAAACGTCCCAATAGTTTCAAGCAAAGCTGCTTGTCAGCTTTCCTCTTGGGCGGATTCCTTCAGTGGCTCCACAGAGTTGTAGTGTTCTCCGAGTCCAAAGGCATGATGCATGTAACTGGAATGACATGTCTGCTTAGTTTCAAAGAATGATTTGTGCAAAACGTGACAAAGACTTAACCATGTAATTGCTAGAACTTTCTTTTAAATATTTTACTTTTACGTGCAAGTAACATCCGACTTACGACCGGAGTCGGTTCTGGCTAACCGGTCGGAAGTTGGATTGGACATAAGTCGAATGCCATTCAAAACAGCCGATGCGAGGGTTATAGGTGCTACTGTAGTGGTAGGTAGCTGTGTGAGAGTGAGATGCTGGGATACTGTGCTGCCGTAACTGTCGTACGTGTTGCCTGGCTGCTACATGCTGCAGTGCCAGACATTGAATAAAAATAAATAAATAAATAAGCATCCGCTTGCATCTGCTGGCTGTGGTCAGAAGTACGGGTGGACATAAGTTGAGCAGATCATAAGTCGAATGCTGAGTGCAGTGCCCCGGGGTGAGGGAGTCTTTTTTTTTTCTGACAAGTCGCACTTGGTCCATGGATCGGTTGATGGAAAAAGTAGCAGCACTTAACAGCAGAATCACCGGGTTGCGAAACAGCACAGCTCTAAGTGATCGCACAAGGTCCAATGAAAACTTTGAGGTCAGCATGTAGCCGCCACCACCACGAGTTCATATAAGTTCACTGCTGTGTCTTAACTGCTGCAGACGCGACGCCATACTCCGCTGTGCAAACCAAGGGGTTTCATTTTATGCTGATGCTGGGCTTCAGCCACAATGTGAAATCTGGTCCCACAACACTTCAGAGGGACGATTGTGTCTTGATGTGTGGATGCGTAGTGCTTACTAAAGACTTGAGATACAATCACAGCATCCACTTCCTGGTAAACTCCTTAAAGAAATGAAATATTCTTACACAAGGACGACGGGTTCGTTGTCGTATTCTTCTCCTATTCTGATATTTGCAGAATCAGCCTGAATCACCTCGATCGGTGACTGAAGAACATGCGTCAAAGCCCGCAGCTGGAAAACAGAAAGAATAAAAAGGGTTTATGACAGAAGAAGGAGAGGATGACAACTTGTGAGGTTCATCATGGAAACACAGGGAGTGAGGACATGAAGAGGAGAGGTGGACCGAGGAGGATGAAGATACGGTGGAAATGCCAAAAGACAAAGAAGATAAACGCCACTGTCAAAGGAAGGAGACTCACCTCCAACTGTCCGCCCCAAGCAGCAGTAAACTCCACATCATTGCAGTATTTCTCAAATTCATCTGGTGAGGTGTAAACAAACAGAACCTTAAGTGGTAGGCAAACAGATACATGGACAATGTTCTGCGTACAGCCAGTTGTTCAAAGTATATTTTGGCACCAAAGTGATCTTGTGCTGAACAGTTACCTGTAGAGAACATGTCACCAGTGCTCGAATTGGTTAGAAATGGCAAGAAATCATCAACATGGCTCCTCATGTGTGTGGCTGTGTGACACCGCAGCTCTGCCACTCGCATGTGTGACTAAAATAATGAGGAATGCAGTTGGTTATTAAAGAAAGGAAGGAAAAAGGGTTTGATATCATTTTGAATATAAGCACTCATACACACGTGCCATTATGATTTTATAAATGCACCTGAGAGCGCTGCCCGAGCTGATCTTCAATGGCTCTGTACATACAATGGCCATCTGATGGGATTTCTTTAATCTGGAGCTGTAGTTGAGAGAGCTTTTGGGCCAACTTCAGACCTTCCTGGTGCCTCGCCCCCTGAAGGTTCTGCACCTCGGCCTCCGCTATTCTGCTTTCTCTCTCCTTCTCCTGAGCAGCCTTCTTGTCCTTTAAAAAGAAAAGTAATCAACATCGCTTTATTTTCAAATGTCATTAATGATATTGTAATTAAATGTACAAAATCCCAGGCACTCACTCTTCTCTTCTGAGCCTTGGTAACACGAGGCTGCTTCACATCCTCCGGTTCCGTGTTCTCAATATTTAGTGTTTCGACTCCATTTAGCACCTCCTACAACAAAAATAAATAAATACAAATATTTGCCGCCATGATGGATTTCGTCAAACATTTCCACAGAGGAATACGGTGGTACCTCGGTTTTCGAACGTCCCGGACTTCGAACAAATCGGAGTTTGAACAAAAGGTTCGAGATTTTTTTGGTTCGGATTTCGAACAAAAATCCAGAACTCGAACGCCCCCGAAAATAGCCGGAAAAAACATAACGCGCGTGGACCAATCAGCTGACCCACAACGCGCTCTGTTATTGTGTATAACGCAGCCTCTGTATGCAGACGTGTCCCGTTAGCTACATTTACTGACTGTTTTTTCTTCATATTGAGGTATAAGACCTTTCCTGTCTCTGCACTGGACCGTGGTAGAGTGTCACAGGGGAGGTGCTCTCCACACCTCCGAGGCTGGAGCGCACACTCCAGGGTTTGATGTCCTGTTGTGGGCTGGAGCTGGGACAGGGATGAGGCGAGTCTGGGACAGAGCGTTACTTGGTTTATGACTTTGTCACAGCCAAACTGCACAGAAGCGCACATTCAGAGCTGGACACGCACCGGGCACCTCTTCACTTCTGGAGAGACGTCACTCACTCGGCAACCCCTCCCACATGCAGCGGCCACACACATAGAGGAACAGCCACCTGCAGCAGACACTCTACATTCACTCCTACAAAAGACTATTTTAAGGCTTGGAACGCATCATTTCTTTTTCCATTAATTGTAATGGGAAAAATGTATTCTGATTTCCAACAATTCGCTGCTGGAACGGATTGTGGTCGAGAACGGAGGTACCACTGTTTGTACATTTCACAGAACTAACAATCAACATCCAAAGTGACTACTGCTGCCATCGTATGTTTTATGAATAAACAAAAGGTGCAGCAGTGTTTTACCTGTGTGTCTGTGCTCGACTGCAGCTGCTTCAGCTCCTGCTCATGTTTCTGATTCAGGTCACCCTCAAGCTTGGCAATCTCCTCTGTCAACTGCTTTCGTCTTTTCTTGTCATTCTTAGGGACAGCGTTTTTCATGCTCTGGATTCTGGCTATTGACAAAGAATTTTACATTTTAGCTTTGAACGCCTTTTCATGATGTCAACACAGAGCAGTTTCCAATACAATGGAGTTGAAGTCACGCAATTAGATTTAGCTGTGACATCTTACCTCACAACTACAAACCATAATTGCTCACGACGAGACAAGCGATTTTGTTGCAGTAACAACAGTAATGCTTTGTTAAAACCAGACATCTAATGGGTGAACATAAGACAATATCTACCTATGTCAACATATCAATATGACATACATGTGCATCCCATTGATGCGCAACAGACATTTCACACAACAATAGAAGATGTACCTTGAAGGTCCTTTTTTTCTTTACGGTGCTGCTTCAGTAAAAGCTCCTCTGGCGTCTCTCCATCCATGTTCGAGCAATGCAACCTCTCTCTCTGTCAGTTTTGGCTGAACTGCTCGGACGAATCACGACACGTTACTGATAAATACTCAGCAACTTCAACGTGCTGGTGGTAACACGGAAGTGAATGATTACTTCTTCGCGTCCGCGCATAGTCTTAGCGTCTGCCTAGCGCCATCTGTGGATTGGTTACCGTTATTACAGACAAACTGGAAATACACTACGGTACAGGTGCATATGACGTAAACAATTACATTTGGGGTCACATTTTACTCCATCACTTCAGAAAGAAACACACAACATTCTACTGGACCATGTTCTTTGGTAGATAAAATGATAATTATGCAAAGGCTTTAAAAACGGCATCATGTTGAACGTCCTGTCGGCAATTTTCCTATTTATTCATTCAGTTCAATGCACTTCCAGAGATTATATAACATGTTCTTCTTACTTTGGGAAAGAAAAATCAATAGAAATAAAATGAATCAGAATCCAAATCTCAAAAATACTGACGACACCGAGTCAGCTGATGCCGTGTGACGTGGCGTGGCCAGGAAGAGGAGATGTTTGTGTTTTGGTTCCAGGGGGGAAGTTGCGAGGAGAAAGAAAGCAGGTGACGGGACCGGACTGCAGGAATTATTGCGTTGTTTCCACGTTACTTTGATGCCTTATTGACACTCCAGCCGTGCAGTTTTAACAACGCCAGGCGCTGAGGTAATGTAGTCGATGTGAATTGTCTCGTTTCGCGTAGCTCAGCGGCTAACATTGCTAAGTATCAAGTTAGCTCTGTGGCTAACTGTCCTCCGCGAACCCTCCTGATGTTTGGTTGCAGAAAAGCTGACCGTCCTTGTTCTTTTTACTACATTACACTGGATGACAGCTGGGGTTTATCTTTGGTTTTGGATCGGCATACTTTTAACAAATGGATTGTCGACGGGATAGCTGTTGGTTCACATTAGCGTTCAGGTGAATGACTCAATGTTTTCTCATGTTTGTGCGACGTTGAGTTGGAGAGAGAGGTAGTTCATAAAACAATGACAATCCATCAAGATGGGGACTTAAAACAATGCTTTCTTGTCATATATGCCACGTGTTCGCAACTATGAAGAAGCAGGGGAAAGGTGTTGTCTAAAGGAGTATCGATGTGGTTGAATGGATTTGAAATTTGGTTTCACGTTTCACACTAAAAGCCTTAGAAAAGTCGTAGAGTCCGGCGTTTTCGCCGCCGGATAGATAATATAATTTTAAATTCTTTTTCTAGGTTGACATTGTGGCTCTGTAGTTTTCTTAGTAACAGTATTAACATGAAGTCTCCTAATGAAGACTGCATCAAGTCCATGTTTAACTCAGGTCATGGTGTCGCCTGCCATTACATTGTGTCTTCAGTAAGCGCTATAAATGCATAAAGCCCAAGACAAAACCAAATCTGCTGTCATTTTAAAACAAAAACTTGACTGACAAAAACTGTGCATTGCCATTGAAAAAAGTCATGGAAAGGGAAATGTATGTATGTTTGTGCTTCAGGGAGAAAAACCAGCGTTTCTTGTTACACAAGGCAGAGTTTGTGGTGAAGGACCATTTACGTACCGTGTGTTTGACAAATGTGCTGTAATGTTATGCTAAATTGGCCGTCAATAACTACATTATACTCTGCTTAATATACCTCGCCCTGTAATATACTGGAGTAGATATGCTATTTGTTTGCCGGGTGACTTCAATAGTGAAAAAAAGTTGCATTATTGAGCTAACCACCTGCTTTTGGGAGAGAATGTTGCACTGCCCATTGCGGTTCACGTTTCTCAGTGTGTCCATATGATGCATAACGTCACAAACAATGTGCATTCAGGTCTCATCACACCTCTGTTATACGGTACGGTACGGTGTTATACGGTAACGCAATTCACTCCGGAAGCTCTGCAAAGTATTCACAATCATGTATTCATGATTTTTGTAGCATCATATTCGTTGGTCATGACTCGCTGGATCACCCTGGTCGGAGTTTTTTTTTTGTGTGTGTGTGTGTGTGTGTGTTGTTACAGGTCTTAATTACATTTCTAATACAATGAAATCACCAGAATAGCGGCTGAAAAAGTTTTATTTTGAAAGTCATGTCACTGTACAGAGTACATCAGGAAAGTTAAATGTTAATGTTAAATTAGGTGTTCTTAGTTGTTTGTCGGACACATTAGAACGCCTTGTCGAAAACAAATGTTGGTGCCCTAGTTAATAAAATGTTATCAGGAGGTGTTACGTTTTCTATTAAGTTTGTCTTTGTGCCTAAACAAAACCAACCACTTTAATACATTCTGCAAGGTACTCCTATGATATGAACATAGAATGTCAACCCAGTAAACTAATACAAATATTTGTATCATCAGGAACTCAAAAATGCAGCAATACAGGTATGTTGTCAAAGCTGGTTTATGTAACTGTTTTTGCACTACATTTTAATAGCCATATTGGCATGGTGTTAAGAGAAGCCAAATGGAATTCATGTATAAGTTTATTGTGGAGCTGGGTCAGCTGGTTCGCACTCAGAAAGTAACTTAGTAATGCCTGCATGTTTGGTATTCATTTGTGAGAGCAGGAGGATAAAGCTGCTTGTGTCATGTTTATCTTGTAATTTGTGTTATCAAGTGTATTAGGTGTGTGTCACAGTAGATGTTCTAAATGTTAAAACGATACAATGACCCATTGCTACAGAAGTTTTTTTTTTACATTCTTGGTTCACAAGGACTCTGTATAGACATATAAATGTATTACTACCAACATGTGAGAATGGGACATCTTCAGCATTTATTATTTTCACACTGTTATTCAAAACAACGCATTGTACCATTTGAAATCATAATCAACTGCAGACAACTATTATCAACTGTTAAATAGTCAGCGACAGGTTTATTAGCAGACAGTTGTGATGTCATCCCTCTCTCCACAGTAGGCTGAGTCTACTGGACCATAGTGACGCTAGATGTCCAAAACGCTGGACCATTTCATTTAAAGAAGACACATCAAAGGGCACACATTTTATAAAATAAAGTTTCAAAACATTTTGCAACAATTCCAAAACATTTCTTGTCTGTGTATACACAACAATCAGACTTGTTCGTCACCTCATATGCTGACAAAATCGACTAATCGCTAAGGTAGTCGGCAAGTAGTCGACGATCAAAATAGTTGTTGCAGCCTCAGTAGTGTGTTCCCAGTTAAGCTCCCCCTTTTATGTGATTTGAGAATCCTCACCACCCGGAGTACGCAATCCAAGATGGCTTCCCCAAACGTAAATCAGGAAGTAGAGTTTTGTGTCAATAAAATCCGCCATAAGAAACAAACACATTCCACAAATGTATTTTTCCTGTCCATCCTGTGGGTTTTCTAGTTGCAAACAGAGTGTTTATTTGTCTCTGTGTATTTATCAAGTTGCTTATATCCCAACAAGGCACGCATCACAATAGTTTCAACCAGCATCAGTCTTATTTTCCGACTTCAAAAACTGGAAGACACTGAACTCATCTGTGACTTCATTCCCAGGTCAGACATCCCACTTCTGAAGTTACTGTAACACAGCGTACATCCCCCTTGCTCCACAACTCATTATATAGGGATCTCAGGTCACAATCCACCTGATGGCTTCTTGTCTTTATTTGTTATTGTGTTTCTTGTGCCTTTATAGTCTTTGTTTATTTCATTAAACATTCAAACAAGTCATCGTGCTGCTCCTCAAACTAAAAGTATAAAATACGACCAAAGCAGCAACGTCCCAAAGGTCATGGCAAATATTTCTCAATGACGGTTTACTGTGAGTCGGATGCCTTCTCCCAACATACAGTATCTACCTAAGTTTGCAGGAGTCTATCAGTCCACAGGGTGAGGGTTGAGATAATACTTTAAGTGTGTACTTATGGACATAATTTATTTGATTAACAAAGGTGGTATTAAACTGTGTGGTTTGTGCAGTTTAAGCTCAAACAGTTCAAAGTAGGATCCTCATTGATTTAGTTCATCACATGATGACTTGGCAAGTGTCACCATCTTTTTCTTCACATATGAGCTGCTGCCACGCCTGTTCACCAGCAAACAGACAACAACATAAGTACATAAATACCATACCAAAGATAGGGTGCAATATTTACCCAATATCCTATATCAATTGTTTCCCAGTTTGGGATTAATAAAGTCCATCTATCCATCCATCTAATAAATCAGTTCAACTGTATTTTAGGGTGTTTCCTTGGTGACCGGTCACTTACTTGTGTTGTAGACATGTCAGTCCAGTTTTAATGATTCCTATCATAAATACCATTTTGGAAGTATTCTAGTGCTATGACTGACCTCCTATTGTGAGTCTTCATGTTGTGTTTTTACAATTGTCCAAAAGTGAGTTTTCCCAACTCAAACGACAAAAATTGGGATGTATCAGCTTGCAAAGAGGGTCAAGATACACATCCAGAGATGTACACACATTTTGTTTGTTTTTGTTTGCTTGACTGTTTTTTTGTTTGACAATTCGATTTATGGTTCGACCGGTTAAAATGGAAGAGAAAAGTGATCTGTGCAGGCACTTTGTGAGAGTTGTTTGACATTTCACTTTTATTGACCATATTTTACTTCTCTGTTGCAGCAAACAACCCGTTATTGAGTCCTTACATACAGGACACTGTTGGATCTGACTAGGTCATGGCCAATCGGACAGGAGCTTCTAGACCCAGTGGACCCAATGCAGGGAACAAGACCTGTCAGTTTAAGCTGGTGTTGCTGGGAGAGTCTGCTGTCGGGAAGTCCAGCTTAGTTCTTCGCTTTGTTAAGGGACAGTTTCATGAATTCCAGGAGAGCACAATCGGAGGCAAGTTCCAAATGCTGACGAATCATTCCTAAACTTCTTTAAACTTTCTTTCAGATTTTTTTTCTCCCAGTTGCCCAAGAATGTTTCACTTCCCTGCTACTAACATCCATGTTATGCAACAACATATGTCTCTCTTCATGCCGTATGAAAAGCAGTCATGTTCGTGATCACATTTTAAAAGGACTTTTACCATCCCTTCCTTAAACATACTGTATATCGCCGATGTTGAAGTCTCCCCTCCATGATGCATTAAGTGCATGTTCTTTAGTTGTGAAGTTCTCCCCCATTTGAAATCTCGGTGAACGAGAGGTTGTAAGAGTAGTGCAGCTCAGAACCTGCCCCCTTCTTCGAGCCATGTCTGCATTCCATCAGTTCAGAGATGTAATGTTGTAATGAGATGTAATGTTGTTGTGTTGTGATATTAGTGCGATATTAGTGCGGGAACAACACATAAACATGTAGGAGAAGTTATCTGATTTACTCTGGAGCAATCCGTCATTATCATCATCGAGATGAGGAAGAATGTCACCAGTGAATCAGATAAATATCTGTAAAAGTTTTGTAATTGACTGTGTTCCAGCATGTGGTGACTTCATAGTATGCACACTAGATGAGTGAATTTACTCCCACCTCCAACTTTGGGTCACACTGCAGTTCTATTTCGCGGTATACCTTCATCTGAAACAGTTACTCTAGTTACAGCCTCTCAAAAAAGTAGAATATTCCTTTTCAACCCTGTGGCTCCCAAAAGGTTAACGCCCCCTTCTGTCCACCGAAGCAGGAGCTCCACAAATGTTCATATTTGATCAATAGTGCAGACAGCGCGTGGATGTGATGGTGCACCTCAGCTTGTGTGGATTGATGAGCAAGTGGGGCTTTGGTTGCAGGTGATTTTAACTTGATATATATTTGAACTGTGTTTTTAGCCGCCTTCCTCACGCAGACACTATCAGTCGATGACGCCACGGTAAAGTTTGAAATCTGGGACACCGCCGGTCAAGAACGCTACCACAGCTTGGCGCCCATGTACTACAGAGGAGCGCAAGCAGCCATCGTTGTCTACGACATCACGAACGAGGTATGTATGTGGGCCTGCAAGTGTTTGTATTTGAAGTTCAGTTTGAATTGTTCTGATTTCTCACACTATGTTCCTCAGGAGTCATTTGCACGGGCGAAGAACTGGGTGAAAGAGCTTCAAAGACAAGCAAGCCCTAATATAATCATTGCTCTATCTGGGAACAAAGCTGATCTTGCCAACAAAAGAGCTGTGGACGCACAGGTCGGGTTCCTTTTTTTGCGTCAAGTCTAATGCAGCTAGAATGGAATTTAATGGAGCTACTACTGAGGAAGAATGACACATTTTAGTTATTTACCTGGAGCCTTTTAAGTTTGATTTGGAAAATGTTGATAAGTAACCTTAATCTTAGAAACATTTATATGCAGGGAAATGCTGTTCCAATGTAGTCTTATTTGTGGGCAGCTGGAGACACAAGATTCAAGTATTTTGACATTATGTTTATTTTAAGGATGCCCAGTCTTACGCAGATGACAACAGCTTGCTGTTCATGGAAACATCAGCCAAGACATCTATGAACGTCAACGATCTCTTTATGGCAATCGGTGAGTTTCCCACTTGTTTCACCACCAACATTCCTGCATCCCCATGTGTTACAGTTACTTTCACTGTGAAACAGTAAAACCACAATGTTCTCTTGTTCATCTGATTTTTCTTTTTCCACAGCGGAGAAACTGCCCAAGAATGATCCACAATCCGGAGGAGTGAACAGTGGCAGGAACCGAGGAGTTGACTTGACAGAAGCAGCCCAGCCGGCAAAAGCCCCATGCTGTAATATCTAGCATGAAGGACAAACTGCGTGCTCCCACCTGTCGAGCAGTATCATGTGGACGTCATCCCCAATTCCACTGTGGTTATTGATATGATAGTCTGTTCAGTTTATTATCTTATCTAAAAAAACGATAAGATGGCCTTCGCTCTCCACTCTTCTACCATCATGCTGCTACTCTGTGAGGCTTCCTTATATTCATTTTACACTTATTTAAATCCAAATTGTTTCTGAGGAGGTGGGCGGTTTCCCCTTTTTTGGAGATTTGAAGACATTATTAACACAAGTTTTCTGTGTGTTTTGTTGGTAATTGTTTTCTATGATATTATTGTGGACGCACATGTGTGTAGATCCTCATTCCGGTATGTATGTGCTAGCATATGGGTGAGTTGCAATATGTTTGTTTGCTTTATTATCACTAAAATGATGACTTGGCCTAACAAGAAAGTGCTTGATTGTTTCCTGGAGCTGGTGACTCACTAGGTGATGTCCATCTACTGTTTTTTCTCTGTACATGAACTAACATGACCTCTTGCTCTTCTATGCTTATCTTGCAGGGAAATGTACACCAACCGTTGTATATCTTCATCTACATCCCTGGTAATTCTGGTGAAGAAGTGAAAGCAATGACAAATATAATCATGAAATCTGACTTGACTCTCAACACTTATCTTTAACTCCTACTACACACTCACCGTAAATATTTCCCAGTGGTATTGGTGTACTTTTTGAAAAACAGCTTGTGGCTTTCCGCACTTTTTGTCATGTAATGTAAAGCCTTGAGGGTGGATTACCATAGTATGGGCTCCCATAGATTGAACTACCCAACTTCTTATTTGGTTGGTATATATATATATATATATATATATGGTCTGGTTTCAAGCTTCAAAAACATGAACAGCATTGTACTCAAGGAACCTGAGACCAAAAGTGTCCTTCTTTGGGGTTACATAACGAATATGTAATTATTGTTCTCTTCAGATTTGTAACACAATCTTTTCACCCCTGGGAACATTGATGTCCAATGTATACAAAAATACTTTCTCAGCTTTGTTTCCTCTGTCTGCTAGAGAGGCCTCTATGCTTATTATTGCATCAGTATTGTCCTGTTCATCTTCGTAAACCTTCAAAATAAGAGTCCAACAAACCACCAACTGTCACATCATAGGGTTCATTTTATTCTACTTTAACTTATGAACACGTTTATTATTGCTCACATCCCCCACTGTGCTCATACACTGCTCTTCAGGTGAATGCTTAACTCTCTTATTCATGCCTCGCACTGATGATGCTTGTTTATATACATTTGTATAAGTGTAAATACGGTGTTGCTGTCAAATCGACTTTGTATTCAACAGCCTGGTTCTTGTCTTAGATAATCATGTAGAAATGTGAGCGGCATTAAAAAAAGGCTCTCATCTGAAGCATTTTCTTTTCCTACTTGTGATACAACTATCACCATTAGATGTGTTTGTTAACCTGAAAAGTGTTGTGACGACAATGTGCATATACTGGGTTGGTTGTGTTCCAAAAGAATAACAAATCATGATACTTTGCTTTACTTAAGTGATGATCTAACTGTGGCATCCTGGAGTGATGCGCCGCCTTGTAAGTAAAGTTTCAGTAAAATGACATGTTAAAATACAAACTAGTTCAAGTTCCATTATTTGCACTCTTAAAGATGGTTAGTGAGTTGTCACTGGTGTTGAAAGTGTAATTGTGTTAAACATATTTGGAGATCCTGAGGGAATTGTTACGTTTTGATGATTCAGGCAAAAGATGTTCTAGGTGACCACTGCTCATGTTCTGAATCACAGGGGCAGCAGACAAGTTAGGCAGGTCAGACTTTGGCTTTTGGAGGATGCTAAAGATAGTGTTGTCAAAAATTCCTGGGAAGATCATATGTGTGGCTGGAGGGAATGGTCAAAGTTAAGGCAAATCTTGTTGGAAAACATCAAGAGAAGTACGGCACAATAGCCCTGTTGTAAAAGCACATCTGTATATATGCAAGTCCAAAAAAAAAAAATGGGTTTGCCGTTTGTTTTCTGGTTTATCAAACATACATGCTGAGATGGAAGATTAATGATGGTTTATGGTATTCAGAATCAGAAAAAAATGTATTATTCCCAGTTTTGTTTGTACCTTAACATGATCTGTAAACAACAAAAATATAAATATAAAATATAAAAGACTCTTTTGCAAATACTTTTCAATACTTATTGCCCGTGAATCATGATCATTTTGAGAACACCCACTGACTGTTGTAAATGGTTTTGCTTCAATAAACAATCCATGCATATTTTTGTACGTTGACCTTGAAATTTAGCAGGAATCGGTTCTTTTTGTGACCTCTGGATTATCGAGGCTTCTCCGGCTGCGTCCCCTAGTGGAGGAAAATGGAGCTACAGTGAGAAATAGAAAATAATTATGAGCGCCATGTCTGCTCCTGCGCTTGTGGAATAGAGCGGGGCACAAACGCGGATATTTCCCGGGCGGGAGTTCCCGTCGGGGTTCGTTATTGAATCATGGCCGACAGCGCGGGGATTCAACAAGGTTCCCCGGCTATCGGCGCCGCGGGCCTCGTCCCGGCCGCTCCCGGAGCAGCGGGGACGGAAGGCTCCGGCGCTGCTGGAGGATCCGCGAGAATCGCTGTGAAGAAGGCACAACTCCGGTCCTCACCTCGGCCCAAGAAGCTGGAAAAGCTCGGAGTGTACTCATCCTGCAAAGTATGCCATGTCTCTTATCTATCTAAGTCCTCGGTGAAAAGCGTTTTCGGAGGTATTTTCGATCGCTCGGATGCAATAGTTTGTAAAATGCAAGCGCAGCAGGGGAAGCCATTGCAGCACTTGATGTTTTATTTTGCATCAACAAAAAAGCGAATCGTAGCCAAGAGATACGAAATGCATCATGTGGAGACGAGCAGTGAGAGATATTTTACAGCAGAGGCAGTTTCGATGCCCGGAGCTTCTGGACTGTTTATCGTGACAGTGTCTGCCTGGTGGGGGGTTGGTTGAACGTAAACATTGGCTACGCGCCGCCGCCGCCGCCGCTGTTGCTGGAGAGCAACGAGCGTTCAGAGCCGATGCTGCCGATGTTCGGCCGGCTGGACTTCAGCACAAACCCCGATATCCACATCTTATTTGGAGTGGTTTTGTGCAGTGTACCATCCGCAGAGAGGGACGGGGTCTTTGTTTTGACAGGGTGACAGCTGCTGGAGGGGCGGAGTTTGTTGTTGTCCTACTGCGCATGCTCACAGGAGCAGCTGACAGTGACAGGCCGCAGCCTCTGAACTGATCAGGTCAAGTTGATGCGGCCTTGAATGGAAGCTGTAAATGTGATCGTTTGGATTGGGATAGATCAAACACGTCACCACTTTAACACGTGGTCAGTTTGACTTTGAGAACTATGGAAGTAGAAAACAATGACGACTGTTTCAAGTTGGGTTGTTGGATTTTTATTAGATAGTAATTCATCATTTATGGCAAAAGCAGAAAGTCAAACTCAGAACAGCAAACAGGAAAATAAAATCGTCTTCGACAAAGATGAAGGCATCAACAGAGTTTAAAACAGATTAATTGAATATATAGAATGCTATAACAATATCATTATTACTTCATATTCCACACACAGATGCATCCACTGTTCACTGGAAGGATAGTTTTTTATGTTTTCATCCTCTCACTGTGGCAAAGTTGAAGTTCAGATAAATGTTTTGCGCATGCAGGCAGAAGGAGCCTGCAAGTGTAACGGCTGGAAGAGTCAGAACCCCCCGCCAACGCCCCCAAGAACGGACCAGCAGTCTAACGCGGTTAACCTGCAAGAGCCCTGTCGGAGCTGCTCTCACACTTTAGGTATGCGCACTTTAGGCATAATGCATTTGAATGTTCTGCTGTACTGTCCAGCATGAGCCGCAAATGTCTGTCTCTCAGGTGATCATGTGACCCACCTGGAAAACGTCTCCGAGGACGAAATGAACAGACTTCTGGGCATCGTGCTGGACGTGGAGTATCTCTACACCTGTGTGCATAAAGAGGAGGATGCTGACACTAAACAGGTCTACTTTTCCCTCTTCAAAGTAAGTGTCTGCTCAAATTGAAATATATGTACAGTCTGGTGTGTGCTATTGTATGGTTTTAAATATTCCGGTTTTTAAAATGAAATGTATTTGATCATAAAGCTCTATGCGTATATTTTGGTATTATTATAAGCCAAAAATAAAAAGTAAGAATCTACTAACATTATTTTTTTCCAGTCCAGAAATCCTTATTTGCAAGGACAGTTTTCATTAAAAGAAGATAACATTCACATGAATTGCATAATATAAAACGCAAAAATAAAGACAGAAAAATGGCAGCAGCCTAAAATGTCAACTGTTGATACTGAAATGAATGGCCATTGGTGTACCAACATAATGGTCCCCTTCTAATATCAAATCAGGCTTAGACAAAATAATAAGGCAATTCATGCATAGACAAAGATATTTTTTTCCTAATTGAAGGCATTTTTCATTCTTTTAAATAGTGTTCAAAAATAAAAGAATGATGAACTTGCTTTAAGGCACAGTGTTTTTTTGGCTTTAAATAAACTAAGATGTGCAGCTTATTTCATTGCTATCCCAAATGTATACACACTCACATGTCAATGTTTTTATTGTTGCAGTTTAACAACTTAGTTGTAATGTCATTGTTGTGCTACATTCTAAATTTTCATTTGCTTTTGCTTGTCATCCAGCTGCTACGGAAATCTATTTTACAAATGGGTAAGCCGACGTTAGAAGCACAGGAGAGTCCTCCTTTTGAAAAGCCCAGCATTGAACAGGTGACCACATGTCAACAAGCGCCCTTCTCAAGATGCCAACCAGCAGGACTGATTTGTTTACCCGTGTTATTTTGCTCAGGGAGTTAACAACTTCGTCCAGTACAAGTTCAGCCACCTTCCATGCAAAGAGCGTCAAACCATAATGGAACTGGCCAAAATGTTTCTCAATCAAATAAACTACTGGCAGCTGGAGACGCCGTCACAGAGACGCCAACGGGTGACCAACGATGATGCTGCGGGATACAAAGCCAATTACACACGGTACATCCACTCCCTTAGTAATTGTGATTGAATATTCCACACAAATCATCACTGCTTTTTGACAACGTGCTCTGTTATGGTCGATCGACAGATGGCTGTGCTACTGCAACGTCCCTCAGTTCTGTGACAGTCTTCCCCGGTACGAAACGGCACAGATCTTCGGCCGAACACTGTTGCGATCCGTGTTCACTGTGATGAGGAAGCAGCTGTTGGAGCAGGCCAGACAAGAGAAGGACAAACTCCCCCCAGAGAAACGTACACTCATTCTCACACACTTCCCCAAGTAAGCTAAACAATTCCACCAAAACTTCGCTCTCACTAAAACTCTCACATGCAAGAAAGTGTGGCTTCAAAATGTTGGTGCCTTTTCGCTCAGGTTCCTGTCCATGTTGGAGGAGGAAGTGTACAGCCACAATTCACCAATCTGGAGTCATGAATTTTTGGTAGCAGCTTCAGGGGGCCAGATTCCGATCCACACAGGTTGGTAGCTCTTCTAAAATCATCCAGACGTGATTCAGTCTTACACCAAGTGACATGAAAACTGCCTCTGAAGTGGTCCCAGGACTCCCCGTGACCAGACCTTTGCACTACAGCACCAGCCCTGCATCAATGGAACCAGCCAGCTGTGGCAGTGTCAGCCCTGCCAGGAAAGCAGCACCTGTACTTGAAACCAATCCAGGTAGGTTTGTCAATATAGCTTGTATCAACTATCACGTCAACGCCACAAAGGGGCTTAAATGTGGTAACCATCACAACAATTTTTCAGTCGCTTAAATGTGTTGCTGCTCTGTTCTGTTTGTTTTTTAAGTGGGAGAGAAGCGTAAGCTATCAGAACCTCTTTACCACGAAGAAAACAAGCGACCAAGAGTAGTTGGTGACATCCCCATGGAGCTTATCACTGAAGTCATGGCAACCATCACTGACCCAGCTGCCATTCCAGAGGTAACCTGACTCAGACACACTAGTTTCTAACTCTCTCAAATCGGGTATGTGTACCTCTAAGGGTACTTGAAGGCACTACAGAGGGGGTGGGAGATTTTTTTAAAAGTACAGAAAATATACTTTAAAATGTTGTCAATTCAAAAGGTCAATAAGTAATTTTCTATAATTTCTATTAAAGATATGCAAAAGGATTTTCATTTTTATCATATTCACTCTCCCCATATTAGGATGGTTGGATCCAACCTGACACCTGCCAGATCACCCGTCATTCGCCACTGCAATAAGCTACAACAGTGGTTGAAGTATATAATATTTTGCTTTCACTAAGTTTGATGAATCACACATTGCAGAAAAAAGGTTGAGAACTGAGTTTTAATCGCATGGCCCATTTAAAAGAGAGCCAACACATCTGGGCTCCAGAGTGCGACTGAGATTTTTCTCCTAGAAGACACAGACTTCTGCCATCCGCAGACGCAGCATGTCCGTATTCGACAGACATCCACCCTGGTATTGGCAGTGTTGTCCTTGGTTTGCTGGTCATGGACAAACTCTCACCGGCATCAGTTAGGGACCATCAACAAATTCTGATTCAGTCAAAGTACTAGTGAAGTCTCCAACCATGCAAAAAGGATCATTTTAGGAGAGAGAAAATATTTATATTTTCACTATTCTACTAAATACTAGACATTTTGATGAAAATAATATGACTACCTGATAATTTATTATTTATTATTTCTAATATTTCTTCAACGGCGTCCAGGAAATCCAGATCGGTCCATAGTAAAACTTTTGACAGACAGATACATTGGGTACAAAATTTAACCCCTAAATGAAACTGTCTGTTTGGTCACAAACACAACCGGGCTCTACGAGAGACGTGAAATACTGAACTTCTCAATAGTAAGCTATTATATTCAAACATACATGAATGATGATGTGCTAGACCGGTGCTTCTCAATTATTTTCAGTTGCACCACCCCCCCCAGGAAATAAAAAAGTGTGGATGCGCAATTACACACTGAGCCAGACAAATGAATAAGCTCCATCATGAAACACTTGGGCTTTCAAGAGAGTCTGTAGTTTGCCAGAGTATGTGTTACCATCTGTCGTGACTGGCGCAACAACCTTCCAAATCGAGAAGTTGCAGTTGCCATGAAGAGAAACGTTTCTTTACATTGCGTTCTTGTTTAATAATCATATAAGGTAATTCGACATTGACTTAGTTAAATTTGGTTGCACCCTGAAGAAAAAAATATTGGGCGCACCGGAAGTGCGCCACACTAAAAGTGTGTGTCTCCTATGTTTCTCCTCAGAAGCATCATGTCATGAACTCACTTGTGTCGACTTGTTTTCTTCCTCCTCTGCAGACCAGTCTGCTTACAGCACATTCAGCACGCGACGAGGCAGCCAGGATTGAGGAGCGGAGAGGAGTGATTGAATTCCACGTGATCGGCAACTCTTTGAACCAGAAGCCCAACAAGAGGATCCTGATGTGGCTGGTTGGTCTCCAGAACGTCTTCTCCCATCAGCTTCCCAGAATGCCTAAGGAGTACATCACACGGCTGGTCTTTGATCCGTACGTACTCTTGTACTGATGCAGCCCAAGCTTGAGTTGGTCTCTCTTTTTTCACGTGGCCCATCATTTGGCAGGAAACATAAGACGCTGTCACTAATCAAAGATGGGCGTGTGATCGGAGGGATTTGCTTCCGGATGTTTCCGTCTCAGGGCTTCACAGAAATCGTTTTCTGTGCCGTCACCTCCAACGAACAGGTCAAGGTGAGACTGGAGTGGCTTGTTTATGTAAAACCCTGCGGACTGGACGTCACTGAGCGATCGCTCTCTTCTTGCTGTTGCTGTCGTTTAGGGATACGGGACTCATTTGATGAATCACCTGAAAGAGTATCACATTAAGCACGAAATCCTCAACTTCCTCACCTACGCTGATGAGTATGCCATTGGATACTTCAAAAAACAAGTAAACCATCTTCTGTGAGAATTCAAACGGGCTTAAACCAAGGAAAAACTGGTCACCACAAAACCTTTTTTTTCTTTCTGCCATGCAGGGCTTTTCAAAAGACATTAAAGTTCCCAAAGCCAAATATGTGGGTTACATTAAGGACTACGAAGGTGCGACACTAATGGGCTGTGAACTGAACCCCAGCATTCCCTACACTGAGTTCTCAGTCATCATCAAGAAGCAGAAGGAGGTGGGCTTTTCTTATAACGTTTACATCAACATACTGGAAAAAGTCTGCTCTTCCAAATGGCTGATGGAAATGTATTGTTTCAGGGTTCAGGGTTATATATTTATATTTGTCATACTGTAGCCAGACAAATCTGAATTATTTGAAAGCACCTAGTCCCTCCTGGACAATTGCAATTTACTTTCTTTTTTATAAGTAAAGACGTGCTAGATTTTCCACTCACTTCTTCCCAGATTATCAAAAAACTGATCGAAAGGAAGCAGGCTCAGATCAGAAAAGTCTACCCGGGGCTTTCCTGTTTTAAGGAAGGAGTGCGGCAGATTCCCATCGAGAGTATTCCCGGCATACGTAAGCAGCTTGTCATCAATAGCTTGTTCCGACGCGCTATGTTTATTTCACACGATTCTCTTTCATTTTCAGGTGAAACTGGCTGGAAGCCTCTAAGCAAGGGGTAAGTTACACGGTGAAGTAACTTGACTTCGTGAAATTACTCCTGAATTTTCTTGATATTTTTGTTGCACAAAAGCATGTATGCCAAGCAAACTCCGGGTAAAAAACAAAAACTGTAGTTCTATGTTTCCTTCCATGTCAGGAAGGAGTTAAGAGACCCAGATCAACTGTATAGTGCTTTGAAGACCATCCTTCAGCACGTCAAGGTGAGACCCTGACCATTGATCTGTTCATAAATGACCTCTCAACATGATGCTCTTTAACTTTCAGAGTCATCCGAATGCTTGGCCTTTTATGGAACCTGTAAAGAAAACAGACGCACCTGGATATTACCAAGTCATTCGCTTTCCAATGGGTATGCATGTCACCTGTGTGCGACTTCATTCTAGGCTTCATCCTGACGTGAAACCGTCTTATTCCTTGTACAGACCTCAAGACGATGAGTGAGCGTCTGAAGAGCAGGTACTACACGACGCGCAAGCTGTTCATGGCTGACATGCAGCGAATTTTCACCAACTGTCGTGAATACAATCCTCCTGAGAGTGAGTACTACAAGTGCGCCAACTTGCTGGAGAAGTTCTTCTACACAAAGATCAAAGAAGCTGGGCTGATAGAAAAGTAGCTTTCCTTAAAAAGGACTCGATGGTCAAGTATAATGCAAGTAGCGTCCACAGCAAAAAGAGAATGTGACTACTGATACTGGAGCGATGAGTTTTCAGAGAAGTCTTAATGTGATTGTTGAAGGCTGGTTTAGACTGAGGTTTAAACTCAAAAGGTAGGACACTACAAGTTTTGTCCAAAATGAAAAGTACTCTTGAATATTATGTTTGAAAAACGGATGTTCTGGTCGATGGCAACATGTCAAAGGTTAGGTTTTAAGTCCCATTTCAAGATGAGACATGTTACACATGCGTAAAAAAATAAACAGTTAGATGAATCTATCCAGAAATGTAAAGCAGCAATGCTCTAAATAACGGAACGTGATGTATTTTATTTTCTTAGGAAATTCCTGAATTCCCTTCTGCACTAAAAATTAATGTCCTCGCGGTCCTATGTGGTATACACTAACACTGTGCACCAATGTTACCCAAAGATGAGGAAATTCAGAGGTATTTTCTGCTTTAGAAGCTAGTTTATTATCACTGTTCTCGAGCTGGTGGGTCACCCAAGCTGACAGTATGGTCTGCAGGCCTTTAGTGCGAGATGCACCGGCCAGTGACTGGGATCTGTGCTCCTCCTTTCCTAGAGTTCTGAATGCGTGTGGCATCACTGCCGCATCCTCCACTGAAATAGATCTATATTATAGTCCATAAAAAAAGTATGTCCCTGTAGGGAGCGTGTAAATATGAACTTGAACATGTATACAATACAGATTTCATAACAGAAGACTAAAAACATTGGACAATGACAATGAAAGATGTTGAATGTGAAAGCTTCTTGCTGAAACAGCGAACTATACCAGATGTCGTCTCTCTCCTCTGTCACTGTAGCGGCAGCTTTGCTTTGCTTCCAGCAGCAAAATCAACTGCGTGGATGTGAACTTGCCAGGGAACCTTTGTTCAGTGTTATCTGAATTAAAAAAAAATAACATTAGATCATTTCATTGCAATTAAAACTGCTAGTTGGGCGTCTATTGGAGTAGCATCGGTAGCAAAGATAGTTATTTCTCTTACTGCAATAGCAGCGGGTTTTCTAACACTTTTACGTTTACGCAGGTTTTGAACAAATAAACCTTTAATAAGGAGAACCCTAGTTTTTTAAAAAGTTGTGCTGATGTGTTCACCCTCATGTATCTCCAAGCAAATTATTATACGTATTCATGGAGAAGAGAATCTCAGATGATTATGATACAAGATTTCTTAAGGCATAAGACACAGAAGAGGGGAAGAAGAGCACCGCGGTGCTTCTCTTCTCATCCCAGCCACACTCTCTGTCAGCTGACTCAGGTACTGATAATCATGAGCAGTCGGTGTGAAGTCATTCTCACGACAGTGTTAACGTCAAGAAGTGACAGCAAAGAATAAGTCGTCCAATCATTTCTGTGTAGGAAGGTCAAAGTTTCTTGAGTTCATCCTGCCAAAAACAAACAAAAAAGAAAAATGTACTTTAAATTTGTACAGATTTTATCTAGTTCAAAGAATTTATACCTATTATAAACTGTATTTTAAATGTGTATAAGCTGTATTTTTGTTTCAGAAATTGAAAAAAAAAATATTTTCCTTGATAAGCCACATAGGGTAGTTTTACAATGCACTTTTATTTTTAGTATTGACTACCATGAATACAAGCATTTTCTTTTCCCTAGAATTTGTTCTGGCATTGAAATGACTGCTGTTGAATGAGGACTAAATTAAGTATCTAAAGATTATTGTTATTTATGTGCTGTGAGTTACAAGAAATATGACTAAGACAATGTCTTAATTTATTCTCTTACATTTGACCTGCAGATGGAGATTGATAACTTTATACTTTGGAGATGAATTAAAAGATTGTGCAATACGAAGTAGTTTTGCCATTTTGTAAAAAGCTGTTTGTACTTTTCAAACTTTAACAAAATAAATTTTGTAAAATGCCTGGTGGTTTGTTCCTCTTCATTTCTTAGTTAATGGTTCATTGACTTACAGAGACGGCGCTCTATGAAGTGTGATGTTTTGGCACTACATCACACCAACGTGGAAATACATTGTATATTGATGTAGTAAACAAGGAGAGCACCACAAGGCAGGACAATAGCATGGGAGGCAAGGACAACAGACTGTGAGAAACAAGACAAGTGAAGTGGTGGGAAGCATTTTGTCATGCAGATGGTTGTTGAGCATAAATCCTGTTTGTATTCCTCTCCTCTCACTGGACCATAATCCATTCAAAGGACTCTTTCACATGATGATCAAAAGAAACGTGTGTCATAGCTAGGATGTCTTTTGCAGCTTTGGTCCTACATCAAAAGACTTTTTCTCCTCAAGTATTGCATTTTCAAACTTCAAAAACCCAACGAAAATAGGAATGAAATGGACTTACATAACAGACACAATATTGTTCACATGTTGTATGAACAATATTCATAGGTTCTTGTTTTTAAAGTTTGTGTCTTTAATGAACCAAAAGCATCTAGCACAAGGAGACGGTCTTTCCCTGGGAACATCTAGGCACACCACCTCTGGCTCTTTCTTCCTCACACACACACACACATACACAACTAGAGCACTGTATGTTTGGGGCTGTGGGGAGAAACCGGGGAACCTACATAAAAAGATCTGCGGCATTACAGTCACAGCATTTTTAAACTGGAACTGTTTTTTGTGTCGGGATTGAGTCACTTCAGACATGAAAAGACTTAAGATTTGAATGCACTGCTGTACATACACCGTCAAAGACTGGAAATAAAGGTCAATGGGGTCAATGCCAACCACAAACCTGTCGCACTCTTCTCCTTTAGGAAGGCTTTGATGTCCGGTGTAATCCAGGGTTTCAGAACACTACACTGTCTGTTCATATGACTTTTTTTTAACATATTAAGACAGATTCCAACCTGAATTTTTGGTAAAATTAAAAACAGATGGCCACCATCTGTGCAGCTAATGAAGGCAGGTCCTCTCATTCGATTGGGCGGAGGACCTGTCAATCACACCTGTCAAATGACAAATGGTTCTTGACAAAATTTCAGACAATCTCTGGTCACCGTTCAAAGCCTATTGAGGGAGTAAAGCAGAGCGACAAAGAGAGTTGAAAAGGAGCAATTTTAATTCAAAGACAAACAAAAAAAAACATTTACCAGAAAGATCACTTTACTCAAAAAAAAGAATGACACATTTCAATAAATGCATTATACAGCAACCATCAAATGTTTGCTCTTGGAGGAATTTAAAGAGAAAAAGTCTGATCAAAGACCCATTAAAAATGCACAATGTACACATTAAAAGCTTCAAATAATAGAACATCCGTGGACAAACGGACAAGATCAAACATTTTTATTTCATTATTGGAGCTTTGAATGACTTAAATAATAAATATATAAAATACCTATATCATACTAATGCACTTCTTCTTCGGAAAGGACAGTTGATGAACTTTTGGTCTGTGAACTTGTCTCCTTGTCTCAGTTTCCTGTAAGAATGGCAAAACAAGGAGTAAAAACAGAGCCCAGGACAAACAGAGATACATCACCGCTATCTTCGACAGTGTAAACGTAACATACAAGTATTGTAGAATAAGTTAAATATTAGGATTTTGAACATGGAACACACATTAAGAGCCAGTGCAACACCACTGTTACGACCATGTGTCAACTCACACTTTTAATGATGGTTCTGCGTAGCTCACCACATCCGTCTGGCGACGTTTTCGAAAGGTTCGATCTAAGTGGAAGAGATGATCACAAAGATGGAGGTGTACAAACTGAGAGACTGACTAAAACTGAAAGAATTTAGTGCAAAGATGTGCATACCTCTGCCATTTTTATTTTCAGATAGCGCAGACTTTCGCTTAGATAAACGGGGATCTAAAGGAAAGGCGGGGTGTTAAAACCACATTTGTACAATGCTAATAAAGAAGGTAAAATATAAAGCTCACTTGAGTTTTCCTTTTCCTCGGGTGTGCTGCTGTGTTCAACATTCTCAAATGCATCCATGTGTTCATCGTGGACTGCAGGCTGACACCTGTTGTTGGACACAAACAGGTTCAGCTTGCATGGGAACTAACCCAGCGTATGCCAAGTCTTTCTTGCTAATACTTCTATCAGTACCAGTTCAAAATCACCCCAGTCTCATCGGTTTCCTCCACCACATCAATCAACAAAGACTGTTAAAAAAGACGACATGTTAGGAGGAAAGCTTTAGACTCCAGTGTGCTGACATTGACCCACTACAAATGAGCAATTCACTCCTGAAGTAGAGAAGGTTATTAACACTTTGGACGACAAAGACGCAACATTGCAGCACTGTGGCATTTATACAATACAATTTGCAAATATGGGGCCTGATGTAGGTAATACTTTATACAAGCAGGTGGCAGACTGCATCTTTGATGTGGGCAACATGCGGGGGCAAGTTTCTAGCAAACTTTTGGAGAACGAGGAGGTTTGAAAACAGACTCTTGTCATGTAGAGAACGGAGGTTTTAGTTAGGCCTTAGGAGCAAGCGACAGCAAGAGAGCAAATGAGAAGGTATCAGATTCAGAACAGTAATATTCAGACTCTGATGGAGATAATACAGTGGGGCGGAAAGTGAGAGCAGCATTAGGCAATGCTGCTTCTGCGCAAACTGACAACATGTCAATTCATTGCGACAGCAGCACAAGAAGAACATTCTAGAGCCGATTCAGTGTCAAAACACTGTGATGGAGGTAGCGTGAATGTAAAATGAAAGCGCATGTAGCGTCACACGCAGTACAAATTCAGAGAGAAAAAACAAACCATATTTGTTGCTTGAGAGACGAAGAAGAATGTAACTCTTGATTCAGATATACATCAGTAAAAAAGTTAGGTAATTGACTACAGCCAGCGTCTGGTGATGTCGTAACATACACATTATGTGAGTGAATATTACTCCCATATCCAATTTAGGGTCATGCTGAAAATCTGTTTTAGAGAACCATCATCTCTAACGGTTTTCAAGCTGCAGCCTTTTGAAATAGTAGATATCAAGGTACAATATCTCATTGAAAAAAAAAATGGTGCCCAAAGGGTTAACTCTTAAGAGTTGCAACACTATGGTTATGTTGCCAGGATCTTCTAAAAATGTTTACAACATTTGAGAAGAAATAAGAATAAGGGAGAGAAATAAAAATACCTTGATGTTATGCCGTTTGTCTGTGACTGCACAAGGACGTCGGATGTGTTCTGAGAAAGGATACATAGAATAATCATGAAGACCAGCAAAAATACAGTGTGCAACGCGTGTGCAGGTGTGTAAACATTGACATGCAAAAACAAGACAACCATGCTAATCTTCAATCCACTGTGCAGTAGTAACAATTCAGTCAAAGTGATACCTTCTCTTGTTGACGCAGCCCTCTCTTCAGCATGGCAATGTGCCAGAACATCAGCGCATTCTCCTTCTTCAAATGATAGATGAGCTCATTCGCAGTTTTCAATTTCTCCCTCTCTGCTTGCAAAGCTGTTGCCAGGTCCTTGTTGTTCTGCTGCAGCGACTGAAGGAGAGATGCTTTGGATGGCGCCGCTGAAAGAAACGGCGACAGGACTCAAGGTTAGATGCGTGAGAAAGAACATGACTTGACTGTTATCGGACTGTACACTTCCATTCAACTGGGTCGATTCTATTGGTTAAGGATGAGGTCATGAATCCAGCTAGTGCAATGAGAACAAGTTACTCCATATGGATTGAGGCGCTCAAATACATGAAGCGATGAACCCACCTGGCTTTCCTGTCAAGCCTTTTTTTCGAGTCGTGACCTTGGACAGCCGCTGGTTGCTTTTTTCCTTGATCTGCTTTTTGATATTTTCCAGACTCGCCTTGTAGGATTTCTCCTGCACCTGTTGTCTTTCCATGGTATAAAACCTGCAGCAAGAAAAAGGCTAGTAAAACAAAACGTCCAAGTAAGGACTGACACTCTTTGGGAGAGGTCAGAAGTACTGCATATGAGTTAAGTAAAGCACAACTCAATACATTTTTAATAGAATTAAACTCCGCCTCGTTGCCCGAGTATTCAAATTAATAAAGCGTCATCAGACGAATATAACATTTTGGTGAAGAGCCCACTGTTTCTCGTTTTATGCTTGAGAGTAACTGTGTTTTAGCAGCCAACACACGTCTTGTTCCGGCTTTATTTCGGTGTTCGACGTCATCGTGTCATAGTAGCACAAGTGTATGTACTGTATGTGTGTGTACAGTTAGCGTAGTTAGCAAGGATAGCATCGGTGTAGCAGCCTCGAGACTAGTCGGCACATCAGGAGGTCGGTCACTATTTCGCTCTCTCTACGCATCAACTAGTCTTCTATACAGCAGGACCACTTACCTTGGTGAGTCGTAAGGATTAAACGATTACATGAGGTTAAACAAAACAACAATAACGCAACATGGTGGAATCGGGAGTTTGAATGTCGAGCCTCGCCTTCCAATTGGTGGGGATATTACGTCACATCCGCCTACGAACCAGTTTATAGTTTTCCGCCGTAGATGGAGTTAGACGTGTTGTTGATAACGGAGCCAGGATTTCTAGTGTATATATCCGTGTATCATACCACTCGGTTTATTTCATTCAAAATCTCAGCCACACGAAGAGCCACTTTTGGAAAATAGCCACTAGATGTCGCTAGTATGCAGGGCTCGATTGACCTAAATTAAAATCCTCCGCAAGTCACATTTACTAATAACATTTAGTAAAATGTGCGTTTCATTGAGGTTAAACGATGCTTTTTAAAAAACGTTTGTTCAATTGTAGTGATTGTGTGTGTCTCTCTAAAAAAAGAAAGAAAGAAAGAAGCTGTTTCTTGTACAATAGAAATGTATTTGACCAACCTGTTGTCATAAATAACATTTGTGTGTTGAATCGACCCGCCACGGGAATCCAGACCTTTATTTGAATAAAATGAGATATAAGTTGCAATCATGTGAACATTTGCATTTAATGTTGAGTGAATCATTTTCCTTTTTGTAGCTTGATCTCACACACTTGGCTCCATAAATACTGGAATTCCCAGAATTCCAAGTCATGATATCGTATACTTTCCCTGGTCAAAGTCAAACAGTTTAGGAGTTATTTGGCAGCGTGTGGTGAACTCTCTCTCTGAAATGTATTGCAGCTAAAACAACATGAATCTGGACGTGCGATCATTGAAGGACCAAGAAAAAAAAAATCCATGATAGTCACAGTGGATGGCAATAATGTGGCATGGTGTGTACGAGGAAAAGTCATATCATCTGAAGGGATGTGATTTCACAAAATGGCCGAATATTATGGGTCTGTTTTGAAAAATATTATTGTTGTTATTGCAGTGTATTCACCTAAATGCATTTGCATAGAATATTATTGGCATTTTTAGTTTCTGCAGAAAACAGTTGTTTACAAAAGCAGGGAACAGGAAACACAATTCCACAAATAGTTACAGTGCAGGTTTGGAGAGCGGTTTCACAGTCCACTGTGGTAAGTGCTTTTGAGAAAGAAATGTGTTTTTAATTATAAAACCCTCCATCGTTGTTGGAAACTGTGCCATGAGCGGCAGAATGGAATCGAAGCCAATGCAAAAATTGGCATCTATGGAACCAGGTCAATTTTTAAAAACGCTATAAATAAATGAATCCACGCTAAACCATTATATCTGGGATAGAATGGAACCACTGACACCCTGAAGTGGAAGGCAGAGGAAAGGCCAGACGGCAGTTTCCAAAAGCATGAGGTAGTGTAAGACCACATATAGTCATCAGGCTTGGGTTTCCATGGTAGAGTACCAGTGTCAGGCGGCTGAGATGAGAGACAGGAGAGGAAAAGTCCTGGTCATCACCAAAGTAGCACGGTCCGTCAACGTGCTGCTGATATCAGCAGTTTTGGAATTGGGGCGGAATGTCATCTGGCTTTTTGGAGAAAGAGAAATGTCACATGGAAGGTAGCCTTGTCCCTTATGGCCATAAGCAATGAGTGTAGAATGTGAATGGCAAGGGAAATACTGGGAATTTGAAATTGAATCAAATTTGAATGGAAATTGAAAGGTGATGGGTCGGCATGGCCACTGCTCCAGACGTCAAGCAATAGCCTCTGCCAAGTTAACTCGAAAAAGAAGTCCACATGTCAGTGGGAACCTCATTCCAGAACCAGTGGTTTGGCACAGACCTGGGCAAAGTGCGGCCCGAGTGACAAATGCAGCCCTTTCACTGCATTTATGTGGCTCTCCTGGAGTCAGAGTAAAACTATAAAACTGATCATGTCCGACTGTCTGACATTTTCGTCTTGTGCAATGACTTTCTATTATTTTTTAAATTGTTGTTATAATTTCACATTATCATTGAGCATTTTAGGAGTATTTCTTGTACCTTAGAATGCATTAGAGTTGAAAGTAAATGTTGAAATGCATGAGACACATCGAAAATCTTTAAATGGAGTGTGGTTTAAATGAAATAAAACACAACAAACCAACATTTTCTGCCTATTTTTAAAGTGTAATTTCATAATCACACATGATGCCATCACTTGATTTGGCCCTTTAGGAAATGTAGTAGCCCCTCAGCAACTTCCTCCTTAAATCTTCCAGACATACTTCTTATTTGGCATTTGAGCAGGTCTACATTTCACTCTGCTCTAATCCCAGTCTTTCTTCAAAGAGCTTTACTGTGTGGGTATTTCATTTTTAAGGATCTCCATGTAATCTGAATTCTTTGAACAGAGCTTGCCGGCTGGGTTTTGTGTGACGAATCACTTTTCATCACACGCTTTTGATTATGGAGAATCTTCAAAACTAGCTTTCCTAAATTTGATTTCCTACATGTGTGTGATGTTTTCCCAAGCTGGGAGACTGTTTTATCATCTTCCCACAGGTGAGCTGCAGGCATGCTGCCCTCACATGCCATTCACTCGTCTATATTTTCCCCCTTTGTGGCGTCTCCAGGTAGCACGGGATGAAACATTCCTTGGATGTTCAAATCTGAATTTGTTGCCATGTTTCTGGGTGCATGTGCTAGAGTTTGGCAGAGAAGAAGTGGAACTCGGTGTCTATGGTATCATGGTGTAATAAAAGCAGTGGACTTCAATCAAAAGTGGAGGAAAAAACATTCCGGATTCTGACAGCCAGAGGATTCCGGCGCATCCCACACACAGCTGTTCACAATCATTACCCACGACAGTTTATTATCATAATTATGACTGCGGTGACAACATGGAAAATGAGGAGGCCG
Organism: Synchiropus splendidus; assembly: GCF_027744825.2. Classification (NCBI taxonomy): domain Eukaryota; kingdom Metazoa; phylum Chordata; class Actinopteri; order Syngnathiformes; family Callionymidae; genus Synchiropus; species Synchiropus splendidus. The sequence goes on from NC_071337.1 coordinate 14,609,527, forward strand.
TGATTGATCGGATGATAACCTCAGTGGCAATTGTCTGCTAACTATCTACCTTTGATGCTGGAAGCGATCTGCCACTGACACAGTTGGTTGGTGACTGTCGCAAGACTGTCGCATAAATAGACAAAGTCATGTGGAGCAGAGCTTCTCTGGGCAACATTACACTCACTCACAATTGGATTGTTGGACCTACTGAGATCATTTAGTCATTCTTTCTCTTCTACTTTTTCAGTCAGAGACTGTAATTTACAGCTGAGACACAAGCACTTGATTGAAATTTAACTAAACCCGAAAGATTCCAAAATGATGTTGTTGTAAATACCGGCGACTGGTCTGCCTGAATGATATTTTAGCTTGCATTTTTCAGACTTCTGTGCCTTCCAGCCGTTAAAGTTTGGACAGATTTTACACCCATCTGGCTCACTGCTCTTGAAATAAAACCTCAGGGACATGAGTCCCAGCAGGCATTTGTAGCAATGATCACATTTTTTTTCTAGTGTGTCACGTTTTTAATCTTGTTTTGTCTCTAGTTGTTGGCACCCTTTTCTGATGTGTTCTGATATATATATATATATATATATATGTATATATATATATATATGGCAAATAGTGAAAGACATGAAAAAATAAGGATAAAAATATTTACATGCATGAACATAGGGAAAATGTTAAGTAAGTAAATATAAAGAGGATACAAGAGGATAGAAATTAATGTATGTCCAAATAATACAATGTCAATACATACATGAAAATTTGGAAACACTCAGTGAGTGTAGACACGCCTCCGACAGCATACAGCATTACAGCGCGAGCAGGCAAACGTAACCGTCGCCTACGCTGCCTCAGTGGGGTATCACAGTTCAGGAGCAGTGCTTGCGGATCAATACACTAAAGCCGTTCATAAAAGTGGGCTTTGTGAGTCAAATATCCCGGGGCACATTAGAGATGAATTCGTCTGAGTGCTGAATGGAACTTGGAGGACAGTTTGAGAATTCCTGACTCCTGTTGAGAGCAGACTAGGAGAAGGGCGAGAGATGGGAGGTGAGGGCCAAACACACCAAGGAGCTGTGAGAGAGAAAGCTAGAGGTATTATGCTTGGTCAGAATATAAAACAAAAGCCATTGAGAGTGTCATTAAAGACTCATGGATATTTTATTGAATACTTATTTAGACTGGCAAACAAGCAAGTGTCTCTCAGTCGAACCCACCGATGTGGAGACGGTGGGTCAGTCAGTAGTGGGGAAACAGAAGTGGAGTGTGTGTGGAGCACAGGCGTACAGGGGAAGGGTGGACAAGTGTTGGGGTGAGTGATGGAGCCTGGAGAAAGGCAGGGTTGGCGCTATAGGACGGCCGGCCTGGATAGTGGGACAGTGACACCATGGCTGCTGCAGCAGCGACTGAGAGTGGATGCTGGACGAAGCAGGCAGCCAAAGGTTTGCTCTGGTCCGGACTCTTGCTTGGAATTTGAAGAACCTGAAGACAATAAAATTCTCATTTTCTTTTGCTCAAAATAAATGGTGTTTTGACAAAACTATATAAAGTGTTTCTATGTTTGCTTTGTTCCAAAGTAGAAACTAACGCCTGCATGAACACAGTCTCAGCTTTCTTCCCTCTCTAAAGGACCCGATGCTTTGTCATCAGTTGCTGGCTCAACAGAGCAGCTGTCTGAGGGACTGTGAATGTAGTTTTGAAAAAATGCTGCAGCTGCTCTATAAGTGTTAATAATGGTGTACAACAGTGCACCAATACACTGAGGCAGCATGAAAGAACCTTTCTGAATGATGAAACATCACATAGAGAGTGAGGCTCTCAGCTGCTATAGGAAAAACTGACTCGCAAATCTCAAGCAGAGCACCATGTGAGATATTTAATCATGGCTGCCAAGGTTTTCCAACCCTGGCTAGCTGGGAAAAGAGGTTTCTGTTGAATGTGCCTCACTGGTCTATTCTGTCCAACTCAGTCATGCAACGATGAAAACGCAGTGACAGAAACAGAGTCACAGTAACGGACCAAAAAAAAAAACGGACCTAAATGTGACAATGTTTTAACAGGAAATATGAAGATATAAAGAAGCTCCTGGGATATTTGTATGAGGCTACATTCACCAATCTTATCTCACCTTCGCCAGAATGTACTGTAAGTGCTCTTCCTTATAGCAGTGTTTTTCAACCTGTTCTAAGCCACGGTACACTTTGATTATTGACAAAAATCTCGAGGCTCAAACCAACAGAACCTTGTCCAAAGTCCAATTGTGCTTCGTCGAATGTCCTGCAGAAAATCACTTTGCATTGTCTACACAAAGTGGTGGGCAATATGGCAGACATATATCATGATTATTCATTTATTTATTTTAAATAATTGTTTCAGTTCATCACTATCATTTTCACATGATTTTTTTCTAGTTTGTGGAATTTCCAGACAAATATTTAATCTTTAATATACTTGCTGCATCATAACAACAATAATCTCGTCACATTTTGGACTCCATTTAGCTGGTTCTACATTTAGTTTTTGGCCAACTTTTAAACCACAAAGCAAACTTTGATGAGTGTGAAGTTTTGAAGTGAGACTTCACGTTAGCTGTTAGCTTTGCGGCATAGACTGCCTTTGGCCTTGCAGGTGCGACAAGGAACAGTCTATCGTTCTGTCTTGAAAGTGTGTGTTGTCAAGTTAGATGCACATCAGGTTCTTTGCTGTGAGTGTATGTGGGAAGAGGAGCACCATGCGCAGCGCTAGTGCATCTGATGCACAAGCCAACGCATCAGCATAGACCTAGAGTGTATAGAAAGAATGCAACCAAATCCATTCTCCACACGTTGGTAGACGTTCTCATTTTTCATGATTTAATGTCATCATATGCCCACCTCTGTCTTCGGACAAATGAGGTGAAACTGGATCGTTTCCCACGGCAGACCTGACAGTCTCTCACTGTACACCAGTTGACACTGCCTTAAAGGATAAACTGTTTCAGTTTTTCTCTCATGCTTTTATTTTGTTATTGGTGCCCCTGGCCAGTTCGTGTTGCCAGATGGTTGCTTCGCATCCTAACGGTAAACTCCTTCGACTCTCGTTTCTCTCGCCCTCCTGTTACCTAAATTCTGTGCATGCCTGACGTTTTTCTCAGCTGCCTCCTGAGGTACTCTCGTTCCTCCAACAAGTCATGACATAAACTTGTATTTACTCCCCCATTCTTCATTAAATCTCCCACATTTCAACTCAACACAAATGGTTGACATTTGCTGTGTAATCCCCACAGTGTGTTGAACACTCAAACAAAAGAACTGTCCATATCTCAGGTCGCAGAAGCAGCTTGCAATCTGGAAGTCTACTTCCACATGTATTTCAAGTATATAAACTCAGTATGCACTCATAGGTCACAGAGGAACCAGAATGTCTTTAGTTTGGTTCAAGGGGAGGTTTTCAAATTGGTATATCATTTTATTTTATGCGAATCACCTCTAGTGGGCCACATAAAATGACCTGAAGGGCCAGATTTGACTCCCAGGCCGTGAGTTTGACACATGATTTGGAGGGATCAATTAACCTCGACATACAGTTGGACAGTGGGGGCAAAGGACCCAAACACAAGGACAAAGAACCAAGGTTCACAACAGAGAGAAGCCTTTAAAGAAGCTGGGTTTGAATACTCAACAGTCTCACTGTCAGGAGATAAAATCTATGACAAGAAATAACACAAATCTATGCACTACCTCACTGACTTTCTTGGCTTTGTCAGGCACTATGATCTTATCAGACTTTCAATTTGCATTTCGGGTTGAGTGTGATGTCAAGGAGTCACACTGGCTAGGATTTTTGTAAATGCTAATGTTACAGGTGAGAATATTGTGTTTAAAAAAAAATTAAAAAGTAAAAAAAAAACCATCCAATACAAGTTATGTTAAATCGTAATCTCAAATTGGAACTATTTTGTTGGCATAGATGTTAAATTCAAAACTTCAGGTGTCTACTATTTGCACTGTTATCAATTGATATCATGGAAACATCTAAGATTGAGGTTAGTATGTTGCTCCACTTTCTCTTCTCACTCCTCTCCAAGGTCACTCACTTGTGTGAGACTCTGTTGGCGTTGTGGCGTGCTGTAGTGGCTGAATTTGGGCTTGGCTGGTTTTCCTGCCGCTCTGTCCTTGTGCCTCCGGCTGCTGATGTGCTGGAGGATGAAAACGGAAAAATAAAGTCCCCAATTATTTTTTACAGATCAAGATTTCAGATATTTTCACCGTCATTTTCAGGTGTGGAATGAAGATTTGGGATCTAAAGAAGCAGGCGACAGATGGCCTCGCTGGCACATTATCAGTGATTCACTGCTTAATAAACATGAGCACCTGTTTAAAGTGAACTTTTTATCTGCAGCTCAAACACAAGGCTCTCATCGCCTGCTCACAGAATATCGGGGAGTGTGTTGAGATGTTCAATAAGTCAAGTGGCTTTTCATTCTGAGTGGAGTGGCCGTGTCAGTGTTGCAAGCCACGTAACCTTCACGGCAGTTGGTCATTTAAATTTCTGTGTGGGTGGAGGAACAAGTAAATCAGACGCTGGATGACTCATTTTCTTTCCTTCAGGTTTCAACAGGAATATCGGCTCAAGACGGAGCGACTCATGACTGAATTTTGATGGCTTTTCCAATTCTAAAAGATGAACCAGGTCTGAGAAGATGGACAGCAAGACAATGCCAGCGACTATTGAGTGACGCAACATAACCTCTCCACTGAGCGAGCGCAACCACGAGCGACATGTCTTATTCACGTACGGAGCCCGGTGTCACTTATCAAGGTAATATCCACTGAAAAATAGATGAAACGCAAAGTTCTGTTCGTGCAGACCAAGAGGTCAATGCGAAATATGAGACTATTCATATTTGAGCAGCAGAATTTGATGTTCCAACTGCTGTGCTGTGAAATATATTATCAAGTCATACCTGCTGTTTTCACGCTATTTCATCAAGATTTTGATCACACATACAATATTTAGTGCTTTTTATGTTTTCTAAAGTCACATTAATGAAAATACTGCTTATGACCAATACTGTTTGTTTTGTGTGAATGGGTCATTTTTGTCACATGGGCAATCGTCATACCAGCCAGAGTCTCAGTTTTCTCTCCGTTTTTTCAGGACAAGGAGCAAACAAGGTGTTACATTTTATTTTTGAGACCATGATTTCTTTCACTGATAAGTGTTTGCGAACTGTTTGAGTTAATTGCGAGTGAACACCCATTATATAGCTGTCGCCCTTGGAGATCGCTGCAACAATCGGAACGCCTTTTTCGCCTTCCTTTGTGAGATCGAAGCAAGGTCATTGGTGACAGAGAGACATTATTATAACTGATATGACTTGCTTTAGCTGCAAAATGATCGAGGCTTGTTCATGACCATCATGGGCACAATGTCTTGGCGCAGCCAGAGTGCATGTATCTCGTATCTTGACTGACTATTTTCCACCTAATCCCCTCTCTTACCAATGGTTATGAGCTTTGAGCAGAGAAAAACTTGTGGATAGGAGACAAAATGACTTTTTCACGCAGTCTCTACACACACCAAGCTGTTGTTGTTGTTATATTATTATGAGAGGCAGTAGTAGTATTAGTTGTGGTAATAATAATCCTATAACTATTTTTTGGTGGGTATTGTTTGCAAATATGCATCAACCTTTTAACCATAATTTACCATAATAATTTGTGTCCATGTTTGCCAGCTTAATTTTCTCATACCCAGCTCTTTGTGGGCAAATCCATTTTAGACTGAAGTATATAGAATAATGCAACCAACCCACCTGTTTGAGCTGAGTCTCCGAGTTGACGTGAACATCACAGATTTCACAATGGAATGTTTTATTCTGGAGGCCAGTTGATGGTTCGGATGAGGCCGCCAGCTTTGCTTTGACCCCTGACCTGGGAAAAGACTTGATGGCGCCGTCCCCGCTCATGGCCTCCAGCATGGTTTTATGCTTGGAACCTAAAAAACATCAAATGAACGAGACAGTCCGAGAAAATAATCTGAAACAAAAATGTCAGTATTTTCCTTACCGCTGTTGTGAGCCTGGAGCTGTGAGGCTGAGTTGACCGAGACTTTACAGAGGGAACAGTACAGGAGTCGAAGGGCTTTTTCTTTCTCCGACTCTTCTGCAGGCACCGCCACATCTCCATCTTTCTCCGCCAATCCTGCTGTGCATTCTGAAGACGGCTTCACAGCATCCGTCTGAGTTTTTGATTCTCCCTGCTTCTCTGTCAGGTGTTCTAGCTCTTGACTCTCTGGAAAAAAGGGCATAGAGCACATTACTCAGGATGACACCCACAAAGTCACAGGCAGCACCTACAAATCCCAGGTGTGATCTGGGTTTGTATCCCGTACCTCCACCAATGAGACGTGTTTGCCATCCCTTATGATCTAAAAACTCTTCATCACATTTAATATTTGGACAAAGCTCAGCAAGAAATGGACTAAACTAAGCGGCTGGGAAGCTAATAAAACAGCTTCTGGCTCAACGCTGGACTGTAAAGTCGGTAATTCGTCAATATACTGAGCAGCAATAAAGGGAGGACATAAAAACAACGCTGTAAGTGAAGACTTGGAGTTTTCATTTTCTGATGTTTGTTCAAGATTCGCTTAAAAACGATCTGTTGAAGTTGCAATGAAGGCTCAGCCAATTGAAGCTCTGTTTAATCTGACCAACAATCTCTCTGCTCTCAGATGTGGACAACAGGTCTCTTTTCTACTGCTGTCCTCCATGGAGGTTCACTCTGCTAATAACAATGATTTTGCTTCGTGCTGGTGTTGACAACTGTGCTGTTTGTGCCACTGATTCCTGCTCTGCTCGACAGACGAAGCCATTTGCTCGAGAGGTCTGCAAACATGTTGTTTGTTCTTCATCCGCTCTGACAATTCAACAGGTGAAATAGGAACCACGGGACTCCAGTGTGTTTTGGAGCAGCTACTCCAGGCTCAGAATATTCAGATGTATTTTGATCTGAGGGAGCTAATGAATGAGCCGGGTGAATGAAGACATGAAGAAGCTGAAGATAATGTGCAACCTTTAATCTGAGCACAGTGAAGCCCAGTGGGTGGCTCTTCACTTCAAAGAGTCGGAGCCGTGACTGTGAAAAGACCTGTGCGCTGCTGTAAGCGATGTAGACAGACAGACGGACACGCACACACACACACACACACACGCCTGCAGCAGCACATACCTCCTGTTGTTGTGTCAGAGCTGGAAGCCGACGAGAAGATCTGCAATGTCGTTTCCTTGACAACCGGTTCAGAGGTCTTGGAATCGGGAGACTCTGATGCGCTCAGACTTTTGGGATATTTGGGTCCTCGATGATATGAGGAGACCTGATGCTGTTCAAAAAAGACAAATAATAGTCATGAAATAAAAACTGCGTTTGACCAGAGGGACTTGAATCAACCGCATCTTTTATCATTTTCAATCTGTCCGTCTGTCTGTCTGTAAAATAGCTTGAAAACAGAACACATTTCAATGAAATTTTCAGGACATGATGATAATGGAGCAAGGAACAAGTCATTTAATTTGTTTCTGTTCCTGATCTCCAACTTAACTCTATGATGTCTCACACACATATTGATATTCCCCTTGATTTTGTCATTTTACAGCACATGTGTGATCCAGGGCATGAAGCAAAGTGTACCAGAAAATAACTTTGATCTGCCCATAGACTTCCATTCATTTTCTTCTCGATCTTTGGGACCATGGACCGACCAGAAGACGAAGACACAGGCTCCCTATAGCAGTGCACGCAAGGACTGAAGGCTCCACTCACCTCAAGGTCACACCCAAGTTCACAGACTCCACAGGAGCTAGACTTTCTCTTCAGCGTTGATCTGATGCCCAGTCGTCGCCACATGAGAGCCTTATGGATCTGCATGGAACACAGCAGAGTGAGATGGGGATCATCACCTGTTCAGCTCGCCACTGTAGATTTTCAAGTCAGAGTCAGGATTTCTCTTGGTTCTCTCTGGGTAACCAAATTAGCTAGTTCCAATGGATTCACATTGCACCCTAAATGGTCACTTCCCGTCTCTCCAAATTGAATTACGTGGCATGAAAAAAGTTGGAATGCTAGCCATTAGAATTAATTTAATTGTGACCCAAAAATAGACGATTTGGAAAAGCACTCTTGGAAGGCTTAAGAAAATAAATTCATGAAGGAGAGAGAGAAAAAAAAAAAGCTAGATGATAACAACAACAAACATGGAGGAACCCCTACACAATGGGCAGGGTTTTCACTTCTCTGAATGTACTTGAAATTTGTTTAAAATTTAAATTCTTATACAAATATTTACAAGACATTAAAAGAGCTTTAGTTTAAATAAGGTGATATAAAAACTTGAATATAGCCACCATGTGATTTATTGTGCTATTGTCAAACAGATACAAAATAAACAATATTTTGTTGTTTAAATGTATGTATGAATGTATATATCCATCATTTGATTCAGTAATACACCAAATTCATTCAGATTGAAAAATGTGGCTTCTTGTGGCAAATGTATGTATTGCGAAGCGTTGATGGGAGAAATAAAAGCACAAAGTATTTTCATGGGAATATACACTATCCAGAGCTGCATTGTAGTCTGCTGCTTTGCCTTTCAGATGGCAGATCAGAAGTGTGTGTTGGTGCGTGCATGTGTGTGTCCTGGCTCATTTTCTTTGATGGTCTCTCCAGGCAGCTGCAGTGGAATGTATCTCAGTCCTCATTGGCTTCTTATCTCCTTCCAGCTGTTTGCAAGATTAGCCTCCACATTACAGCCAGCCGTTAGTGAAGACTGCGAGCTCTCTCCTTTATCGCAGTCGTGGTTTGAAAAAGGGGGGGAAAGCCCTTGCTTGCGTCTCCACGTTTCACCTTTCAACACATTTTCCCTCCCACATCTGCTCCAGCTGAACCCCACGAGGTTTCTCTTCATCTATGTATCAAAGTCACCTCGCCGTCTCCCTGTGGACCGACTGTCCTGCCCTTCTCTTCTCCGACAGTCTCTCCGAGCACACGGATCTGCGCTTGTCAGGAAACTTTTCTGTACTTTCTCCACGTAGCACTGTGCTTCAGTTTGCTCTGCATCTCCATGTAGGCATCTTTTATATGCTTTTGTTTTCTCCTGGCCCCCAGTCACAGGTGAGGAGGGGATGTGTCAGTCCACAACATGCTTCTTCAGTGAGTCCACACAGGCAACTTGAAAAAGCACTTCAAGAAGATTAAGAGCGAAACATCAAAATCTATGTCTATTGACATAATGACCACCATTAAAATATTATCCCAAATGAATGTAGCTCCTGAGCAGCTTTGGGTGGAATCATCACAAAATCGCAACTAGCAGTGTCGCAGCATTTCAACAAGCCCAGCTGCAAATCAGACGCCTGATGTAGTTACCACTCTACACAAGCACATGTAACTGCAATCTGAACAATGTTTGTGAGCGTGTTTTCATCTAAATTTGCAGTAAATAGAGACTGAACCCCCCCTTTTGGCTGGCTCAGATTCGGAAGAGGAATATTCACACTCTGGTGAAGCGTCTCACTGGTACAGCATGACAGAGCGTGATGCTGCTTCTGTGCATAGTGACAGTCCACAGGGAGCACATACTGGAGATGGTGCTTTACGTGCAGTGGGAATGTCTGGGGAAAAAAAACGGGGATAAAATGGGGATATAGAGGCAGTCGCTGTAGAAGGTGTGGTAGAAAACACACAGAGAATGGTAGAGGAAGAAGGAAAGGTCCATGTTCACTGTCCTTCCATAAATGATAGTGATAATCTCCAACCAGTTACCTGTTGGATGAGTCACACCTAAGACTCTTCTATTTTACAGTACGCCATCATCTCCAGCCAGAGGTTAATCACCTCTGTCAAGCTACAGCCTTTGAAATGATGAATGACATCTTTCTGCTTCTTGAAAAACACCATGAACTAACAACATCCTTTTCGCAACCGGAGATCAGCTAGCTTCTCTGTTAGACCTCATGACACGCACAAGCTTTGACCTGCTTCTCAACTCCGACTATAGGGCCACCTTGTTCGATGTTCTTTTGCAAAGCTTCTAAGACCATATGCATCATGTGTCTTTAATGATTTTGGAGACAGATTCCAGCATAAAACACTGCTTTGTTTAAGGTGATGCAGAAATCCAGAGATGCTCCGATGACATCATGACCCCCTCCTAAGGGCAGGTGTCAGCAGAGGCTGGCTGAAGGTTTGATCCTGCGTACAGCACAGTAGGTGTGGTTGGAGGGAACCAAATTTCGGTTCCCTCAAAATGAAACATTTTCAATGGACTAATGCACAAGTGGCTTATCGTGTTGCAAAGGTTCCACTCTCTCTGTGTCTCTAATGACTTGGTTCAGATCTTTGACAACTGATCTGACCACAACAGATCATCTGTTGATCCCGAGATAAACTTTCTGCTGATACTGAGTAATAGGTAGCCTTCATGAAGGTGAGCGCACATTTTCGTCCTCAAAGACACGGTTCAGTTTTGGTGGTCTACGTTGGAATTTTGAAGTCTAAGAGACAAACTGAAGGAAAAACAATGGACCAAAAAATGAATTGTATATTCATTCATATCAATCCATTTGGCTTCACTGAAGGCTCAAAGGATGTGACCTTTGCTCCTCTTGGGTGGTCAGGAATGTTTGGAGTGTGATGACTAGCTGTTGCCTTGCCAGTACGTTTGTATTGCTATCCATGTGGGGACATTGTGAGGTTTCTCATTGCCGTAACCCTTTCCCCAGCCTCTCCCTAACCACCCAAAACACATGGCTCATCTTAACCAGGACACTGAACCAAACTGAAACCTAATTATCACCTTGTGATTTTGAAGTCTTCATCCTCAAATTGAGGTTTGGACTTGTGGGCACCGACAAAAGATCCCCACGAAGACACAAGGTCCCCACAAGGATGGTGTTTCGTCAAAAAATGGTCCCCACGAGGCAGTATAAACAAGCCCGCACACACACACACACACACACACGCTCACACGCACACACCTGGCTGCAGCGAGTAATTGCCACAACACAGGGTGAAGTAAAACGGACTGCTACCTGGAGCGCAACATCTCCATCATTTATTATGACGAATGTTCCCGAGAGCGGCAGCGACTCACACAGTTGTCAGACAAAGCGGCGGGGTGCGTTTTAGCGGCTCCTGATTAGGTTTGCGTGTCTCACCCCGCTCCTGGTTGTTCTTCGTTTGACATTCATTCAAAAATCGTTTCCACAATGTAACCACGACAACAAGCGTTTTGAAGTTTCCGGAGAGTTTGCAGCGTGTCGAAGAATAAAGCGTCAGATGGAGGCCAAAAACAAATGGCACACAACAGCACACTCTTAAGTAGAGCTGGTGAGCTGTGTGCCCACTTATCCAACACCCACCAGTTCACATCAGACCTGAGAAGACTTGCTGTTCGCCTTCTGAAGGCATCACTTCACCACTCCAGCCTCCCCTTTTCTGTGGAAAGTAAGGTTCAAATAAACTACTGAGTTTTCATGATTGCAAATGTGAATGCAAATGTGTCTCTCAATCGGATATTGACTCTATCCTCCTACAATTTTTATAGACTCTGCTATTTAGAAAAAAAATGAAATAAAATTATGTTAAATATGTGTATTTTCATATCGTCTCATTGCATTTATTTTGTCCTATTTTATTTTATTTATTTATTTATTTATTTGAAGACATTATTTATTGTGATATTTATATGTTTACATATATGCTGGTCTTTCAAGAACATGATCTTTTTCATAATGTATTTTACTAACATTATATTTCTGTTTTAAAAAGTTGATGAAACAACATCACATGCCTCCTGAGGATCTTTTTCCTGTCAGATACAATGTGACATTTGTCTTTAATTTAGTATGTTTTTTCTCCCACGAAGGTGACTCAGTCACTGCAGTCTTAACGCTGTTGTGTGCGGGAACGCTACTGACACCTGCTGTACAATTCAGCTCATTGCTGAATATAAACGTTTGCATTTGAATATAAACAAATATTTAAAAAATGTATGTAGGTCAATAATATTGGTTTAAATGACAGTGGGGAGAGAGCTGCCTGGCAGAGGTCTGCGCTCTCACATTAAACACGGCAGATAAATGATCCTGCACTGGTCCTGTCCATCTCATAACCAAATTCCAGCTACTAGTGTGCTGTATGCAGATGATGTAGGGAAGTGAGGAGAGAATAGAATAGAGATTGACCCCATTGACACCATGGTCACACACGCTGACAAAAGTCTTCCTTTCTCAAATGTGTCCTCAATGGTGCAAATATCTCAGGTATTTGTACTCCAGAAGAAAGTCATCAGTTTCGACTCGAAAAAAGAGATCAAACATCAGGGGTAGTGGTGTTACCATGACGATTGCCAGTACTTACGTCAGTGAATTCAGGCCGCACGTAAGGGACGAGGACGTTCAGGTTGGAGTCCAGCGAGACTTCTGATGAGGGACCAGCCGGAGGTGGCGTAGAACTGGGACACACACTGCCTGGAGGTAACACGTCAAGGACGGGGGGGTTAATAGAATCCATGTTGTCCTCTGTGGGCATTTTCACAACACCAGGAACCTGCTCATTATAGACTGTTTTATCGATATATATGAGTGATATTTAATTGCATTCAGAACAAAGAACAAAAAGCAATATATTGAAAAGTTATAAATCCAGATTGCATTAAAAAATGACAAATGCATTTCTTTATTTTGAATAAAGGAATGCATGAGCTTCATGATTATTATTGTCATTATTGTTATGCGTTCATTTACAGAATATTCCCACAGAAATACAAAGCCGTATGAAAGAAAAGGTGAGAAAAGCATTGACATCAAACACAGTTCAGTCATGAGCAATTTTACGACGTGAAGGATCAGCAAAAAAGAAAAGAAATTCTAGGAAAACACAATAATAATAATGAATATCAGGTGGCTGAAAACTAATAGGAATACAAAAAGAACTGCATCTTAAATCGGAAACAGAGTAATGTGCATGTCAGATCATTCCCATGATTATTCCTCTTCCTCTCAATCTAGAATCACACTACATCTTGGTAGAGATCAGTGAAAGTACCATGTTATTACCAGTCACTTCAGAAGTAGTGAAAGAACTTCCACTTGAACAGCTCACAAGTGATCGTGACTCGTCTGACATTTTGCTCTGTAACTGACACACTGTGGAGCTGACCTGAGTCAGAGTGGACGACTGCTGTTATCAGAATCTCCACACGCCCATCCGCTCCGTCTAGAACTCTGATTTCCTTCTATCAGCAAGCATCACTTCAGGAAGAAACACATTCCCAAGCTGAAAGAGGCTGAAACTTTGATCCCATCATCATAGCAACAAGTGACACCTCACTGGTTTGATGCTCACCTACCTCTCAAAACATGGACGCAGGTCCTCTGGTGCGCTTGTTTGCCGTCAGAATAGAGTGTGTGGCTCACATCCATGCGAGATGCTGCTTTCTCTTGCAGGCTCCTCTGCTCTTCTTCCCATCTGGATTCCCTCCTCCTGACCACCCACCTCTCCCTCCTTCTCCTCCCCGCTCCGCTCCCTCCTCCTACGACTCTGAACTGCATCGCCTCAAATCTGGTACAAATTTAGTAAATAACCCTGAAGAGAGCAGCAGCAGCAGTGCACACGCTCCTCTAAAACTGACTTGCTGTTTCTGTTCTCTTGATAAATCTGATCCGATATTTAGCCATGAGATCATGACCAACTGAGCGTTACACATTTGAGGTGAAGACTGCTCCTCGAAATGTCAGCAGGAAAGTCACAGGTTTGACCCAGCTTGAGGCAACTGTAAGGAGTTTATATGGCAGACCAGTTTACTCCCACAGTCCAAATGGACTAGCAGAGGATTCTGTGACCCCTGATGGACCAGCAACCTGTTCAGGGTTTCTTATGTCTCTAACTCTAAACAGATGAGTTCCGTTACAATCCCAAACTATTGCTCAAATATCTTTAAAAAATAAAATAAAATTTGTGGAAACAAAGCATAATTTATTAAAAACAAATAAATAAACAATAGTTAAGCAGACAATAGGATAGTACATCGAGTACAGGGGGATGTGTCTAAGTGAGAGAGGAAATATTACATATGTACCTGCAGTCAGGACCATCTAATCTGAGACCAAGACTGAGGCCATAGTTCTCAACTTCAACTAGCTTTACGTCCCGTTGTAGTAGCCAAATTAACTGACATAGTTGAGACCTAGTGTTTAGCAAACCCGACAAAATGAAACCGCTATTCAAACATCAATGACGTCATTGTTGTCGACTGAGTCAAAAGATAAGATTGGGCCCAAGAGCCACAAACAATCCAGTGGATCAGTCAGGACCACGAGCTAACATGGGCCAAAGCCAGCCTGCAATCAGAAAATACACAGACCGACACCGAATTTCAGCAAAATCCCTCCCACCACTCATACTAGAATCCCATATTGCACTGCAACAGTTATCACCATTTGCATTATAATGGTCAATTCTGTGTTTCCTGCTAAGACATGGTTAGTTTCATGTAACTCAGTTAATGTCTAGGAACAGGTTTAGATTTAGAGTGAAATATCTGAGACAGCAGTGTCATTGTTATAGTAACAGTGTTGAAATCCTGACTTTGTTTAGTTAACCTTCAGGAGGAAAAAACTCTGTATCGTGGAAACTTGCTCAGCTTGACAGAAAACATGCTCAGGGCAGAGTAAAGACTTTGAGACCATAATAGAGTCCAGTGTGTCATGCATCAAGTCATCATGTGATGTTTGTCAGTCACACTGCTGACGCTGGGACGGCCAGTGAGAGCAGGGGAGGCTACCATTCAAAGGCCTGACGCCCATTAAGTCATTCACCGTGTTCGCAGACTTGAATGTTTCCTCTGAGAAAGAGCAGAGGCCGCTCTGGGTCTGGTGTGGGACGATTAGTGTCAGCACCCATGAGGAGAGGCGTAACACGGCATCCAGAGACATTTAACCTTCAGAAGCGAGAGCAAAGTTGCCTCTATCTTCATGGCTGAGTCTAAAGCTCCAGCTGTCACGAACTGGACTCGGCACCGAAGCTTTTTACTCAAATATCTTCAATCACTTTTCTCTCTGCTGCAGCCAGTCAGGTGTCTGTTCACTGTTCAGTATGAGACCTGCAGGAAAACAAAGCGGTCGCCATGGCAACTGGATCATCAAGCAATATGTTAAACAAACCATTGTTGAGGCTCTTGGGTTGTTGTTGTTTTTTCATGCCAGATATAGATCTGATGACCTGAACCGGACCTGGAGCGCAGAAACAGAGGAACTGAACACAGAGTTTGTCATAATGAAACATCCCCACTGCCTTTTGCCAGAAATCAGTGAAAGGACAGTATGTACACGCTCAAACCATTGTGGTGGTTTTGGCCAGAGTCAAATGGTTTGGTCGCCATAACAACATCATTGTGGCTCTCGGCAAGCAGTGATTTCAATTGTTTTCTTGATCAACCTTGCTTGTGTAGGAAAATCACTGGTTCTGCTCCAAAAATGACTATTGCTATAAATGAGTGAGCTGTACTGCCACTATGTCTGTGTGTGTCTTTAATCCAGTTATGATTCTTGTTTATATGATGACCTAACAGCCAAACTAAATCTCAATTTTCTGGGAACATTTCGGCAAGGATCAACTTTAGAAGTGAGTATGTGACAATGGCAACTGACTCGTAGTGTCAAAACATGAACATTTTGTTCTTGTCTGACATGTATTCCGGGCAGGCCAGGATCGAACTAAACTTTGGCCTGGATAATATCATTTTGGGTTAAAAAAAAAAAAAAAAAACACATTTGCCCTCAATATGAAAAGTACGGAGCCCTGGAAGTGACATGCATGTGTTTATTTTTTGGGATGTGACGTGCATGACTCTATTTTTTTTTAGCCAGAGATAACAAACTGTTATCTCGTGATAATTTTTATCTCAAGAAACGATAATTTCCTGTAACCACTTTGTCTCCCATGGCTTTGTAACGGTTCGTCAACGTTGTCATTCACTGTCTGCAAGTCAGAATATTGCCGACGGCAAAGTCTGTGCGCTTTCAACACTCTGATCAAGTGCCTTCACCTCAAAATAATACCACATGTGGCAGGCATGACTTTATTTTTTTTATCCCGAGATAACAGTTATCTCGAGATACATTATCTCGAGATAACTGTTATCTCGGGATAAAAAAAATAAAGTCATGCATGTTGCTTCCAGGGACACATAATACATATAGCTTAGCCACATATGGTATTATTTTGTGTTCAAAGCGCACAGACTTGCAGACAGTGACTGACAACGGTGGCGAACAGTTATGTAGCCATGGGAGACATAGTGGTTCCAGGAGGACGTATACAAAATGCTTTGCCAGAGAGGCAGCTACGCATGCGCTGACATTTACAATTGTATCTTGAGATAAAGATTATCTCAAGATAACTGTTATCTTCAGATATGCATTATCATGAGATAAAAATGATCTCAAGATTTTTATCTCGTGATAATGCGTATCTCGGGCAAAAAAAAAATAAAGTCATGCATGTCACATCCCAAAAAAATAAACACATGCATGTCACTTGCAGGACTCCGTAGAAAAGAGCGCCTTTCTTCTTCAATTCTTAGGAAAAGACTCTCCCATCTATCCAGGTGTATTTTGGTATTATTGCAAAATACACCAACCATCCATTTACTAAAAAAAAAGTCTAAGTGCAATCCCCTGACTTTGTTTGGAGCTAAAGTAACCACATAAGCGCCGCTGAGAATAATGCTGCTACTTGTCAGACATTAGTGAAATCCGCCAATTCCGTGTGTGTATAAAGACACAGCAAGTAAATGAGTAAATAAAACTTCCAGGACTAAAGAACAGCGCAGGCTGATGGTAATAAATAACCTTGTTCTCCTCGGCTCCGTGTCATGCTCCAATGACAACATGAAAACAAGGCTGAATAGACAACAAACCAGAATAAGAATTTTACTCATAGTTTTCACAACAGTTGCCCATTTTTCTGGCTTGAGCTCCTGCCCCTCAAAATGCCTGGGCCATCTACATGGTAACGCACATGTACTGCAGCAAAGGTTTCCACACTCATTCCAGAGGAGCAGGAGCAACATGAGGCAACAATCTTGCCACACTCTCCACTGTCTCTATTTAAAGACAGCAAACGTCCATTTGCAAAAAAAAAAAAAAAAAAAAAAAAAAAAAAGTCATCACTTTGCTGACTCTCTCACGCGAGAGTCAAACCAGTTTCCAAGGCAACACTGACATGCACTTGATAGTGACTCCACGACACCGAACAATGCAGATGTGATGAGAAGATTACAGCTGACTGAAATGTGCACTCCGGCTGGTGAATCCAATACCGCCCCCTGCAGGAGAAGAGTTGGAACACATCGTGAAACTGGACGAGTTGATCGTGTGAAACAGGACCTTCGAAGCGCTCACATCGCTCCACCTTCTTATTTGATGCAGACCCTTGTATACTGTCACCTGAGTTGCGTGTCATGTTGGTCAGTGATGTGCTAAGTCAGACGGTGCGAGACCAGGGGCTTGAACATCTGGTGAAATGTCTTGCAAATCAGATGTCGGACTCTCTGTTCACTGACTTGCTGTTTATGTCTTTTTAAATCTGGTAATATGCTTTCTTGTTGTTGTCCTCTGTGTTTGTTTTTTGAAGGTACAACTAAGCCATTTTTCCCCGCGCTGCCCTCAGGGTTGAAACAGTTGGCGTTTTCATTTTCTGACGCAAATAAATAATAAAAGCGTGAAATACATGAACAGAGGGTTTGAAAACCTCTTCAATGTAGGACGGTTAAATTCAGTAGGTGGCGCCGTGGTGAGATGATTTTAGTTCTGGCGCCAAAAGTCACGTGTCGGAGCGTGATGTAATTATATTTTAATTACATAGTGCTCGGATCTGATTAGATTAATAGTCTATTGAAACTGTACACAACACTTTGTTCACAAGAAAAAAAGAACAAGCTGTTACATAGCTGCCAATTTATAAAATATGCCCCACTTGCTTGGAGATCTTTGAAAAGGTGAGGCAGCGGTGTGTTAGCTTGCGTTCAGCCACAAAGAGATCACATTGTATAGCTGGAGCTAGCGAGTGCGAGCACTGACTCCAAAGTTATAAGGGCCACAGGTGTAAAATGTGGGTGTGTCCTGACATCAAACCCGGCGGTCAAGATTGGATTTTTCGAAACGTTAAACGTCAAAGTTAATTTCAAGTGAAGCATGTGGCGCCACTTTCTACTTCAAGCCAAGCACACACCAAAAGTGTGGAAGAAAGTAGCATTGAATCCTTCATTGGGGACACGTCCCACAAGCGGACACATGGTGTCCGATGCTTTGGGATTAAAGAAGCAAGACATGGCAGTGGATCATGCTAAGGATGGCGCTGTTGAGTCGGGTGTTTGTTGGAATTCTGTCTCACTGTTCATTGGTGAATCAGAGTGAACAAACAACACTTGAAAAACAACATTATTTAGTCAATGTGAATTTCAGTTCTTTAAAAACGGAGCGCATCTTCAACACACACTGTGGAACAAGGCTTTTAAAAATCCAAAACAAATAAAAATGCTTCTTGACATTTGGGTTCAACCCAAAAACAAACTGAGGAAGTCTGAAACTGACTCTAAATCATGTCAATAAATAGCAGGATCTCTTCTCCTTAATTCGCATCTGAAGTTTCTTTGTGTCAGACAATGCTTACAACAATATGTTCCGTCATTATTATTAAGTAGCACAGTAGTTATCGATACAGGAGAAAACGTTGAAGAGGGAATTTAGGCAGCCAATCGAAAAAGACTAAAAGCGAAGGCCGTTCCAAATCCACACTGTGGTTTGTGTTTCAACATGGCTTGATTCTGTGGACAGCAGTCTGTTACTAGCTTTTGCAGCAGCCTCGCCGCCCGGCCTGCGCCTCGCTGGCGGGTCCATTGGGACTGGACAGCGTGACGGCGCTGATGGAGCCCCGGGTGACTTCTCTGCTGGCCACTTTCCTGTGGATCTCTGAGGAGAACCAGAGAGGAGTTTCAGGAAAACCCAGGGAGAACGTCACGCTCAGAATGAGGAAGGCGGTTTGTACCTGTGAGAACTTCATTGAAAGCTTCTTCAACATTGGTGGAGTCCATCGCTGAGGTCTCCATGAACATTAGATTGTTTTTCTCTGCAAGAAAGAAGAGATAAGTCAAAAATAATGTGGAAAACAAATCAACTAAGCAGCAGTGCAGGTTATTGTTCACTTGTTTGTGGAGGCTTAGCTCCAATTGTGGATAAAGCAGATGCTTAAAGAAACTCAGAGGAGGGCTGCTGAGGACCACCAGGAGACACCCTGAGGGGGAGCAGATGCTGGGGAGAATGGAGCCGGTCAGTTTGTCATCACCGCTCGTGAGGAAAGAAACTTGATGCGGCCTCAAAAAAAAGACAGAAAAGGGTGAGCAGCTGAAAACAGAGCTGTCAAACCCTGCTCTTTCTCACCCTCCAGCTCAGGCATGTGAAAGCAAAGACATGTGTGGAATATCCACCCTGTGGTTGCACCACGTGCCATGATCAGATTAGGTCTAGTATTGATGGGCTTGTGAACAGCTCTCCCACCACTCAGTACAAGCGCTGTACTACAGCAGTTACAGCTCAGTCACTGCGAGACAAGTCAGCCTCACCCGTCTGCTCCTTCTCACCCGCCACACCTCGAGCACATCCATGAACCCAGTGACCATCTCCCTGAGACTTTCAATTTAACACGCACGTCTCTCAGGCCTGCGCCCCGAGAAAGCAGCTTTTCTAGTTCAGAACTCGGAAATAATGTACATTTTTAATGTTACTTCTACAAGGTTACATTACCTGCTTTAATGTTATCTTTGCTCAGAAACATTGCGAGGGTGTGTCTCCGGCCGTCACAATGAAAAGCCATAGTAAAATGTTCACTGCTTTCATGCAACACAAAGCACCAACAAGAGGAGTTGTCGAGGGAGTGTGCGATTGGCATGCAGCCTCTCCAGCGGCTCTCTGTCTGGGAACCCAACGCTCGGCTCTAATGCTGCCGCCAGAATGTTGTAGTGAAAGAGCACGTGGAGTAGGAACCGTCTGAAGGACACATGTTGCTGAATTAAAAAAAAAATAATAATAATGCTGGAGTCTTGTAATTGAAGTCTGATTCAGCACCTGCATGTTGGCGGTCACGGTTTTCAGCAGAACACAAAAGAGAAGCTCACCAGTTTTATTTATTTTGTGCAACCGCTACTGGGTCAGTGAACGCCTCATGAAGTATTTAGGTCAGCTGAGGCTTGCACAGTTTTGACAGAGCCTATGTCTGGGTGGAATCTGGAACCAGAGGTGAGTGATGTGTTTATTTTTTGACCTCTCACTTTTGAAACATGTTTACCCATTGTGTGTGATGTTTATCGGTGTGTTTTAAATGACTGACCCTCACTTGTAAAAGGGCTGACAGTTTGGAGAGGTATTGACTCAAGAGTGGCCACTGGTCGTTCGCTGACTCTCACCTTGTCACCTGGCAAAGATGCCGCCGCTGTTTCTAAGCTGCTGGTGTTTACTTCTGACCAAAGCCTGTTCAGCTAACTAAAGGACAAGAAGCACTAAAGCATATTGCAATGTGCGATTTAGAGATTTGTTTCAGGCGTCACAAACATGACAAACATCTGTGAGATTTCCTACTGGACCCAGAAGGCATCTGGGTGGGGAACATGGGGCTAACCTGAAGCCAGAACAGATGAGTGTATAGAAGCCGATGTTTGGGAGTAAGAGCTTGAGCCACAAGATGAATAGAATGGTAGCGGATAGGGGGCGCTCTGATTCAACATGACTTCATCATTTCACGATACAGTTATGGCAATGGCTAAGGAGCAGAAAGTTGCTAGTTGAAACCCCAGTGTGGAGCCCTCAGCAAGACGCTACTGTACTCTGCATGTATGTTTGTGAGGGCCGGGATTCAGAGTTGATGTGAGGGAGGTAATGGTGGGAAGCTATGTCGCGTCTCTTTCACACGACAGTGAAAGCAGGACATTGAGTTCACATCACTAGACTGACTCACACCTGTAATCACTGTTGAGGTGAAAAGATCAAGTTAAGGGTACAATCACTCGAAACTGGTTTCCTTTCGCTGCAGGCTCACGACTCCAGGTTCAAGAGCAGCCGCTGCTTCTGTGTAGACCTTGATGTGGAGAGAATGAGGGGCTCCCGCTCCGTCTTGTGTGTTTCAGTTGAGAAGGAAAGGTGGACTTGTTTCAAATGAAAAAGGCAGGACCTCTGAGAGAAGCAGGTGTCTAAGTCATCGCCTGAGGGCTACGTTGTTTTCTGTGGCCAGTAAATGCCTCAAATTCATATGTCGGCCATATAAATTTAAATGTGGCTCTGGTGAAGGAATGAAGAGGGAATGTTTCACGAGAGATGTGAAGTCTCTTGTATGTGTTCAGAGGAAGGAGCCGGCTTTGTTTTTGTTAAGGGTCGGAAGTAAGCTCCATGAGCACTGACCTGCAAAGTCCTTGGCCTCCTCAGTGGGCACGGTTCGAATGCTCTCCAGGTCAGTCTTGTTCCCCACCAGCATGACTACCATGTGGGGGTCAGCGTGGTCATACAGCTCCTTCAGCCAGCGCTCCGCGCTCTCGTAGGTTGGTTGTTTGGTGATGTCGTACACCAGCAGGGCTCCCACTGCTCCCCTGTAATACCTGCAGGGATGACATTGAAAGTTTGGTGACACCACACAAGCGTGTGTGTGTTTGTGTGTGCGTGTGCACCCACGCCGAGGTGATGGCCCGGTAACGCTCCAGTCCTGCTGTGTCCCAGATCTGCGCCTTGATGATGTAGTTGTCCAGCTGAATGGTGCGGGTGCTGAACTCCACGCCGATGGTGGTGCGACTGTCATGATTGAACTCGTTTTTGGTGAACCGGGCAAGAAGGTTGCTCTTCCCAACTCCAGACTCTCCTATCAAAACCACTGAAACAGGAAGGAGAAGCCGGCTCTGTCATCCACGACACATTCCAAACAGACGAGTGGAGTCAACAGAGGAAATCTCTTACAAGGTAAACAGCACCGGGTCACAATGGAAGCCGCAGATTCTCAGTCGTACACGGTCTCTGTTCACTCACCTTTGAAGACAAAGTTGTATGACTCATCAGACCCCATGCTGTGTGGCGTGAGTCACTCTCCTGAAGCCACCTTGGACAGCCAAACTACACTGATGAGACTCCGCACAGCACTCCGGCTCTCTCCCAGTCAAAATGGAAAACAGGTTCCACTGCACCCACCCGCTTCCTTCTTCAGCAGTGGACAGAGCTCGCTGGCTGGAGTCATGCGTCCTGCCAATCCCTAATCAGCTGACACGCGACGGAGGGGGAGGAGAGCAGGTGTAACAGGTAGAACCACTGACAGGTAGTCACCTCGAACAGGCTCCGCCCTCAAACGTTTCCCTTCCACCTCACCCAGCAGGTGTAAATACAAGCAGGCTCCAATTGGACGGTTCATTTCAGGAATGTTTGTAGACTATTGATGCATTTGTAACTGTTCAAAGGGAACTTAAGACTTTCAAAGAGAGACTTTTTTGTTTAAGTTTCAAACCAGAACAGGAAGGGAACCACTCAAATGAGACACTACTTATTGGGTGGGATAAGCCATGGGAATACACAACATATCCTTGTTGAGAAATGGCTGTATTCCAGCGATGGGCAATTCAGTTTCATTACACAGTGGCCAATATTCATTTTATACAAGATATAAGTCATAAATATTGGAAGATCTTTTGAAGTGGTGCATAAATTGGCAACACTATTCTAAGTGAAAATATGATTAAAATGTGCTTTATTATAAGGTGTTTCCATCTTTGAGGGACAAAAGTACTGTTAAAAAGAGCATCACTCAAAAAAAAGAATGTACTTTATAAGAGAGGGAAAAGAAAATAAACTTAATGCATAGTATTTGTCGTTTCACTCTGCCAAAAGGCAATAATCTAATTTAAACTAACCCAAAATGAGGTCTGGAAGATAACTTTAAGGGATGGTATATTCAGCAAAACACAAAAGAAACAGAATATGAAGCATCAGAAGTAAATGTGCTGATAAGCAAGGAACTGTATCACTCCAGTGGGAAGTCTAGAACTAGAATGTTCCTTCTTAACAGGTAGTGAGGCACGTGCAGTACTACCTTTTTACCAGCGGGAGGAGTTTCCTCCTCGGAATGGCGTTATTGCAAGATTGTCTGGTTTTATCATTGGACTCACTGGACAACCAAATACACTTCTGACAGTTGTTCAAAGAAAAGGACTCAAGGTTGTTCTCAGGTAGTTTTAGATTTCTTTCAGACTGCAGCATCACCTGAATTCAAAGTGACACAGGGCGCAGACGGTTTTCGACTAGGATTTATTTCTTTAGTACAGTACTCGTAAAAGTTAGTTCCAACATTTTAATTTGGAGATGGATTGGATTCTTAGTTTTCTTTTCAGCCGAGTTTGACAGACAAAGTAAAGCTGAGAGAGGCAACAACAACAGTGCTAAGATTTTCCCATCATGAAAAAGCCTAGATCTACATTTCCAAAGTGTGTGATGCCACCAAAACAGATTTTTCATTATTTTTATTTTTCACTTTCTTATACCTATAAATGAAGAGAGAATCAGATTAAATCAAAGGAGAGCTCCACCATCATTCCTGACAGCACCATCTGCTTCTGACTGATGCAATCTGATCATTGGTAATAGGTCAAATGACAAGGTCGCTGTGGAGACTTTGCTCAGGGGCCGTGATTGAGGCCGCTGCGACCTGCCTGCGTGGAGTTAGCTGAGATGTCTCTGATAGGGCAGGAGAGTACAGAAGGCACAGCAGTGGTGCCTCAGAGAAAAGACACAGTGGACCAAAGGGTTTTGGGCACTTTTACCTGGAATGACAAATTGAAAGTTGGGGGCCGAACGGATGACGTCATCTGTTAAGCGCTTCAAATAAATAGTAAAATACAGTTGCTGAGGGGGGGGAGGGTGGTGTAGTACGCTGTGAGGGTCGTCGGCAGTCCGTCTCCACTTAAACACTGAGGACAAATGTGTGATGAGACCAAAAACAAAGTATGGGAATGACCTGGAGACAAATGGAGCCCGAGGCTGCCCAAGTTTCTTCGGTTAAATTTGGGACCACATCTCTTGGTGCTCTGTCGATGCTCGAGTACTTGTGTGTGTGTATGTCTGTGTGCGCTGTGGGTCTTTTAAGGGGGCTGTCAGTTCAGCAGTCTCTCGATAGCGGCATTGAGGTCTCCTCCTGTGGCGATGAGGGCCTGAAGATTGGCCTCTCTGTTGATGAAGCCCATGGCGTTCAGCTGGTCCAGCTGCGACTGGAACCGAACCTCTGGGGTCACGTTCTGCAGGGTGAGAGGTCGCGCATGAGCAAACACACTGGAAAGCCACCTTCACCCATCACAGCTTACAGTGAGGATGACGAACGCAACACAGAAAATCTTCAACTTAACACACACGTGTCCCCAAAACAGAGCAGTCTCCAAAGCTTCCTGTTCTAGAAACATGGTTTCCACATCAACCATCTTTTTGTGTTTGTGTATCCCATCACATTAAAGGAGGTGGTGTGAAAAACAAATGTATATGATGTACTTCACAACCCCTACTTATCGAATATCCACCACTGACATCTGCTGTTCAAATAAAACATTACACTTTAATGCAACCATACTAGGAGACAGTTGAAGAAAATTGTTTCTAGAGGGTAGTAACTAATTCTGAATTCTGTGGTAAAGGTTTTTTTTTGTAAAAATAAATAAATAAATAAATAAAAAGATGAAAAAAAACAAAACAGGTATATTTTATCTAATTTTATTATCTAATTTTTTATTTAATAATTTAAAAAAGCACATTCACAACACTCCAGCCAGAGACTCATCTTCTTTCTACTCTACTACTTCAGGTGTCAGAGGGTGAGTGTGCGTACCGTTGTAGTTCCTCCTCCGCTTCCCCCCGCGAACATCAGGAGCATCTGTTGCATGAGCTGTTGCTGGGCGGCGTTTGGTTGTGGTTGTTGTTGTTGTTGTTGTTGTTGTTGTTGCGGTGGTGGAGGTGTTGTTGTGGCTGTTGTTGGTGCGCTGCTGGGTGAGGAGGCAGGGTTTTCCGGGGTCATGCCTGTTGCAGTGGGGATACCAGGAATGCCACCAGGCACCAAACTAGGACAACAGCAAGACAGCAATTCTGTAAGTTGTTTACGTTGAAACCAAAGTAATCCAACTAAAACCAAGACTGTTCTCAGTCTCATCTAGAATGTAAAACTGATGAGGCAGTCAGCCACATCAGGCTGCAGTGAGTGTTAGTTCCATTTCCCCTCGTCTTATTCTATGTCTCAACAATCCCTTTGCCTTTCATATGTAAGCTGACTGTATTGTCTTGCATACCTGGGCATGAGGCCTGGCGCTTCTGTCTGAAGCGTCTGTAGCCCCTGCTGGATCTGGAGGAGAGCCTGCATGGCTCTGGGGTTAGTCATTGCTGTCAGGGCATCTGGATTCTGCATCTGGAGGTTCACAAAGAAACATTGATATTGAAGTGAAGACAGCAAATACATGTCCAAAATCTGAGCCATATTTTTCTGCATATGTGTGAAGTCTCTCTTTTAGTGTCTTTGTATAGTCCAAATGGATCTGTGTGAAATAAGAACAGCCAAGTGATGAACATTGTAGTAAGTGTACATCAACTGGGTTCATTCTAGTCCGAGCCTATTAAAACCCGACATATTTGGATCAGTGGCTGGTACAGTAGATATTTAAATATTGGTTCTGTACAATCCTCCTTACTTCCACATTAAACAATAGAACACTTGGGAGACCCCATTATAGTGAGTGACAGACCAACCTGCTGCAGAAAGAAGGGCAGCCGAGACCTGAACATGTCCTGTAGCTGTGGGTTTCCGGCGAACAAGGGATTATTCATCATGACCTGAGTAGGACCAAGACAAAACACAAATGTCATGGTGGGTGCTATACATCGCCAGTTGTCCTATGACAAGACGAGATGACCATGCTGTGCGGCAGACCAGAGACTTTAGGGTTTCTGACTTCAGAGCCAAGATTTAAAATGTCTACCCAAAATGGACGTTTGCCAAGAAGCAGGAACAATATCAGGGCTGTATTTGAAAACACGTCTATCTTGTTTACAGATTTTAAATGGGTCAATAGTTTGCTGTTTTGTCCCAATACCTAAATAGCTTAAATGAAATCCTCTCAGCAGAGTGGACAGAAAACAAATCTACACTGGTCTAGGAGCCTTTTAAACAAAAAAATGCAAAAAGGTTTTCAAAGGTTACAGGCCGATTATCGGAATTTAGGAAGATCAGATTCATTTTAGCATTGATAAGTAACTGCCATCTCAATTCCCTGCGGCGCCACTCGTCACAAACGTTCCAGCGGAGCCAGAACGTGACTGGCCATTGAAAACATGAGGAAACAAATGTTGTCGAACAAACACTGGTATTTATAGACAGGAAATGGAGGAGCAATCACAAAACATTCCTTCATCCCACTCTGTGTTGCCTTTTAAGACAGCAGAGCTGCGAGTGTGAGACTGAGGCAGCCGCTGCTTCTAACATTGAAAGCAACACAGGGGACTGAAACGCAAATAGGTGAAATAATTGTATGTTAAATCTTCTTTGATAGAGGGACAGAGAACAATGTTATGTCTCTCAGAAACAAGATGACAGTCTAGAAAGGTCACTAATATAAACAGCCAGCCCACACAACCTGAACGTAATTTATCCACACCTCCTGCTGCAATGAGCAAAAAAAAGGTTTTCTTTAAATAAAAAAAAAAACCATTTAAAAAAATACATGAAGATAGAGTTGGTATCATAAATGATTGTTTAAAAGGCTTTGACAGCACATGTGATTCAACATACATCGATAATTCTCTGGTCCATACCTGTGCAGCCAAATCTGGGTTTTGAGACAGTGACTGCATCATGTTGCGCATATACGGGGCTGATAGCATGTTCTGCATTAGCTGAGGGTTTTCAGAGATCTGCTGCAGTAGACTCTGCATGCCTGGACTGTTAAACATGACTGTGGCACAAACAACAGATTCACATTAATGTTTGAGACGGAGCACCAGAGAAGAAGTTATGAAACTGTATTGGGTAGGTCGCACCGTTTCCGAGGCCCCCGGGGTTGATACCCAGTGGGTTGGACACAGAAGCGTTGGTGCCAGCTGAGGGGGCTGTGCTTCCAGTAGAGCCTCCACCACTCTCAGAGGGGTTAGTCGAACCTTGGGGTCCCCATGGATTAGGCAGAGGCTCCCTGTTCTCTGTCCGTGACGGCTGAGCACCGGACTCAGAGCCACCACCAAGAGCTGAAAACGGGTTGTTACCAAACTGAAAGGACAACGGGGCAGATGAATGAGCATCAGAACAGTAGTCCAATGGAGCATCACAGCAGTCCAAGTCACCTGTTCCCTGGCAGCACTGAGCATGGGCTCCTGTATATCTGTGTACATCCTCCGCAGGGCATTGTAGCCACCTGGGATGCTTTCCAAGTTACTCAGCGCACGGTCTTGGTTACGCATCATTTCCTGCATCATGGCTGGGTTTCTGGCTAGTTCCATAGTCTGGGACAAGAAAAGTTTCAACATCACTGTAATACAAAGTCAATTGAAAGTAATCTTGTCGCCAGTATTTGAACAGCTAAATTCAAGGTGTCACACGTGAAACAAAAGGCTCACTCACCTGTCTCATGAGCTCAGGGTTGTTAAGCATGTGAGAGATCTCGGGGTTGCGCTCCATCAACTGCTGCATCTGGGGGTTGGCCATGATCATCTGCCTCATTAGGTCTGGGTTGGACATCATGTTCTGGACCAGAGGGTTCTCCATAATCTGTGAGAGCATCTCTGGGTTGGACATCAGCTGTCTCTGCATCTGCTGCTGAAGCTCCATAAAGTTCCCGGAGCCCATCCCAAGTGAAGCCAATCCAGACAGGTCACCAAAACCAGCTGAGAAGGCAAAGGCATGTGTGAAGTGAAGGTCTCTGTTTAAGCCCGCGTCCCTCACTCTAACAAGGCTATGGGAACATTAGAGCTCAGTCAGCACTTACAGAGCAGGTTGGGTGGCTGTGTGAGTGGCGGCGCTGTGCTAGGGGACCCTGTTGTGGGTCTGGGGGCGGTGGCTGAACTAGAGGCTGAGGTGCTTCCACCGTCTCCTTCCCTGCACACAAGTACAGAGACAATCTTTAAAAGGTACAAACGAAAGTGGAAATATATAAATATTAAGTAATGTTTATTCCATAAAGAATAGACAGAAGAATGAAATGATACATAAACAGAGAACACTGTTTATTGGTTTTATCTTTGGCACAATGTAATACGTTTAACTTTCATTTTTCAAGAATGAAACTAAACTTGGCTGTACATACTTGTTTGCTGTCTTAATAACCAGATGAACTGTCAGGCCGTCTTTGATTCCGTGCTGGCTCAGGCTGTCTCCATCCTTCAGGATCTTCCCAGCAAAAATCAAAACCAACTGGTCCTGCTTGGCCTTGAATCTCTTGGAAATTGCTTCTTTAAACTAGAAGAGCAACAGGTGAAACGAGAAAGACGGAGCATGAGCAGCGATAAGAGTTACAGGAAAAACCCATGGGTTGGTGAGAATGTGGTAGTTTCCCATCAGCACAGAAGCGCAAACATATTTCAGCTATTTTGGCTCTTACCAACCTCGAAAGCGAGACCCATGTACATGCTCTAAAACCCATTTTTGATATACTATTAAGTGAACCAGCTAATAACAGTATGTTTCCCATTCAGTTAAATCTTTTGTTACTTGTATTAGAATCAAAAACTTTATCGTTGTCTCAGAAGAACATCATTTATAATGACATATTTCAAAAGCAAACAATGGAACATATAGCATGTCAGAAGTGTTATCACACTGGTACAAGCCATTGGGTCACTCGGCACCCATGGAGTAGCTCGCTGTGTCAAACAGGTTGGTGACCCCTGTCATAGAGGGACCACAATAACCACGAAAATGCTCAGCACTGATCCAACTAACAACGGATAGATAGTGTGGCTAACAATGCACTGTACTACAATGAGGTTTTCAAGCAAACTTACATCATTTCATTCATTACTTTTAACACTCATTTGTGGCCAACAAAGACAATTATTTTTATACTGTTTTGATGCCTTTTTGACAACCCACATGGTCCAACCTACCGTGACCAAGTCACACTTTTGCTAGGATATTTGAATAAATGGTTAATCCTCTAAACACCGGAGCAAATCTACTCTGACAGAGCAGCAGGTGTGGAAAAAAAGGGTTAAAGTGTTATACTTACTTCAAACTGACCGTCTTTTAAAGAGTGCGCTAATAATAAGACGAGCCATTGCTTAATTCGGATTTAGTCATGCAGAAGTTTCCAACAAAGGAGCTCCATTATAATGAACTGAGCTGTTATGGGTAAAAATGCTATCTGTGTGGTTCTACCAAAGTAGAGAATCATGCACAGACATGATCATTCATGTGTGCCTTTATTTTTGTCATCCTTTTTCGGGAACAAGGGTATGATTATTTGCTTTACCAGCAAAGTCAGCCAGTTTGACTGAGGGATCCTCCAATGTTTGTGTACCACCCAACTAGCACCACCACATGGGATCCTCTGCAGTTCGGAGATTCCTGGATCACACCAACTCTGGGTGATAGGTGTGGGGGTCGGGACAGGATCGTGTGGATACAGACATGGACCCACAGCTAACATGACCGCATAATAACCTAACTGACTTAATGGGTTCAGGCATCAATGTAAATAAACTACAACACCAAGTGAAAGATTTGAGACACCATCAACGGTTGGTTAGTCTGGTGAAACTTGCATCACATGAACATAAGTGGCTGCAGTGAGGACTTTCAGGGAGAGTTAATGAGTAATTGAAGCCATCGAAAAGTTGCATCACTTTGCTTTCTGTCTTTGTCAACGCCAGATGTGGTAGTTTGATATTGCTGAAATGTGGCGTGTTTGTTGCGTCTGACTGATGTTTCCTGAACGCTGTACGAACGTTGACACACAGCATGTTGATCATTCCACTAGTTCGGCGTTTGTCGATCGGATAACGTTGGGGGTGATTCAACACTGCGCGCCCGAATGGTCCAAGAAGAAGAATAAACGTTTCCGGGGAACAAACTGAGAGGAGATGTGTCGTTTACTCGTGTGAAGTGCTTAGTCACCGTCGTCAAGCCGACAGCAGCGACTATTCCCCTGGAAGCTGAGCGACTCGAGAGCAGGAGTGAGAATGTTCGAGACGATCAGAGGCGACTCGCTAGAAGAATCACCTTGAACGATTGAGTCATGTTCAGCACAAGCTCCATGAGCATAATTAAATAGTCCTGAAAATAACGAAAGCGATATAAGTCAGCTGACACTTGTTTTGGCAGCATAGCAGGCTAATGTCGGTTAGCCTTATTGGCTAACGCGTTAGCATGAGCTAATTTTACGTTTAGTTGTCTGTGCTGCGACTAAAAAACATTTTCTTGTATAAAATAGCAACTCGTTTTACACTGGCGGATCATTTAGATGTCCAGTAGCATCGTAACTGCGAGAGAGCCTTCAAATAACGCACGTTTTCAGTTCGCCGGTAAGTGACGACAGATGCTAACACGGCGTTAGCATCCTAGCCGAAGTTGTGGGCAGGGGCATGGCAAGAGAGAACGGCTGCGGCCAGATCAACCAACCTGGGTCACGGATGCGTTCTCTGCGATGGCGATTTCTTCTTTATCTTTCGGCGTTTTCACCGTGACCTTCATGGTGGTGCCCTCCGAGGCTTCGCTTTTCAGATTATTGTCATTTCCAGGATCTGCGGCGCCTTGATCAGCCATCTTTACTCCACCGATGGAACGAGTCTGTCGTCTGTCCGTACAACAGCTCAGCCTGCAGCGTCAGCTTCCGGGTCGAGAGGGGTCAAAACTCTTTCCAGAAACGGGTCCTGTGCGTCAAAACGGCACTTTCTTTTAGCTTAGAAAAAATGCCATTTATTGGGTTGTTTTAAACGTCTGATTCAGTGGGCCAACCCAGTCCTTGTCTACAAATATGCAGATGTTTACTGCGGCTTAAAGATGAAACCTTTTGCCACAGCCACTTTAGATATGTTGTCATGTTTCACCTTTATGCAGTAACAGCACCATGGTAACAGAAATAAATGAGGGCCTTCTTTCTTGCCAAGACGTCTCTCCTTACAAGATCACGTTTAGTTATTACTCATCCAAGGTAATAACTACGAGAAACAGGTAAAACTCAGCAAATGCAAAGTTAAAAACGATTAATCTTTTGCATTTTTTAAAGATGAGTGGCATAATATACAATTTTTAGTTGTTAATTTAAGTTGCCGTCTATACTAGTTATGATATTGGTTATTAAGCAATGTCAGTGTAATGACGCTAATTGACCAGCAGGTCGAGTATTTCGCCTTCTAACGGCAAATAAGATGAGACCGTGCCCTCAATAAATAACGTTATTTTGTGATCCTCATACGCAGAAAATATTATACTGAGCGCTTCCATGTCTAATCTATCGTTTTCCTATATGTGTCTTAATTCAAAATGTCTCTTTCATGTTTGTTGGCAGCCCAGTTGAAGTGTTTTACACCAGAAAAATGGACGAGCAAATATGCAGTGGTGCACTTTAAATATTTGTTTTGTTTTCCTCGATGAGCTGTGTGGCGTGCTTTCATGAGAAATAACAGGATATTGAGCAACAAAGACACATAAGCGCTTGCTGTTTTTTTAAAAAAATCAAATCAGAGGTGAGGATTCAATTTTCCAAATGTCCATTCGATGAACACGGACTGTTGCGAGTGGCCATGGATCAAATTCTATAAAACAGTTAAGTCCCGCCTGAGAGGATGGAGAGTGGCCAATATTGGCAGGGAAGCTGTCTCGGTTTTGGCCAGAGTGAGTTCAACTCAGCTACCACTGTTCAGTGTGAGGAAATGCTTGGATACTCAAATGTAAGTGTGTTGCCTACTCAGGCTGCTGACTTGCTGCCACTCTTCAGTCCAGTCTTACTTCAACCTTAACTCCAGAGTCTTAGTGGACACTCCAGATTTATACCCAGATACAGACTTGCTGTCCATTTTAGAAATGACTTTACTTCTTTAAAAGCTGACAAACTATGAGGAAGCCAGCAGTCGCCTGTTCTTGGATGAGTCACTCCATGTAGTCGAGCAATGAGTTTTTTGAAACGTCATGGTGCCTCAGTGTCCTGCTGCACAACCTTTCACAGATGATCTAAAGCATCTTTGAACGACGATGGTATCTGGGCTCGTGTTTTGGTGTGCGTCACAGAATTGACCTCACACAACAGTGAAGACGACCGAGCTGGTCTCTCGTCTGATGCGATTTATTTCTCAACCCAAACACCTCAGACAATGGCCCTTCTTCTGAGGCTTTAATCTATGAAATATACTGTACATTCAGGAAGCATATGTGATGACGTTGACGTAGAGAGAGTCGCCTCTTCAAAGGAGCAGGGAGCTTGTTTGTCTGAGAAATTCCCCTGAAGCCAGTTTCATTTTGTGCCACCACTTTCACTTCAACCTCAGAGGAGGAATTCCCCTCACCCTCCACAAGAGGAATGATAGGTGGCTACTGTGAAGTCAGTCAACATTCTCTAAGCCACAAGAGCGTTCAAATAAAGTACACGTTTGTCTGCTCACAGATTTAACCTTTTAACTACTGGTCCACTGATCACACTGATGCACAAGACACGTGGCAGCTAGGATGATAACAACAACAAACATGGAGCAAACAAAAGCATCTGTTTGCTTTTGTTCAGGGAGGTTTTTCACTACACAATGGCCAGGGTTTCCACTACTCTGAATGGACTTGAAATTCTTATAACATTGGAATTCTTATACAAATATATTCAAGACATTAAAAGAGTTTTAGTTCAAATGAAGTGATATAAAAACTTGAATATAGACACCATCATGATTCATTGTGCTCTTGTCAAACTGATGCAAAATAAACAATATTTGATTCAGTAATATACCAAATATCCCAAATTCATTCAAATAAAAAAATGTGGCTTCCTGTGGCAAATATTCTTATACCATTAAACTGCGATTAATTGAGATTAATTCATCACAAACTCTCTAACTAGATTCATTTTTTTGAATTAATCGAATCCACACCTAAAATGCAGTATATATATACATATATATATACCCTGCAAATTTGATCTTTTTTAATGTTAAATGAAACTTGTCCTTTCTTTTCCACAATGGTCAAGGTGTCTTTAACTTCTAACCATGAATATGTTTTCGCCTTTGGAGTGTGGCCTGGATTAATGCTATTGTTGGTGTCCCCCGACATTTGTCTTTAGACAGCACAATGAGGTTATAAAAATGAGTGGAGAGGAGGATCACCATGTTCCTGGTGGGCCTGGGTGGGGTGTGCAGCCTCTGATTGTCCCTGTGTCTTCAGTAACTGCTTCCTGTGCTCCATCGCTCCCCGTCAGCTGAGAGAATGTGAGAAGCTGCTGCTGAGGTCATGAATGCTTTGGCTACTTAGTGACGCAGAAACAATGAGAGCAATGTAAACAGTCACCGGACAAATCCCTTGATCCACGTTTCCTTACTTGGTCCCGGCGGCTGCACCGAAAAGATAAGCTCTCTGATGCTCATGTTTTCACCACGTGTGTGAAAGGAGTCGAGGAAAATTGAAAGTTTTTGCAACATGTCAGCATCAATCTGTTCTCTGTTAAGTTACGATATAATATGATGGTGTTTTTTCAATGCATGTGTTGCTTTATCTGCCAAGTGCAGAAATATATATATATATATATATATATATATATATATATATATATATATATATATATATATATATACAGAATTATAATGTTCACATGATCATAAACTCAAATTATCCATCCATCTATGTAGCCTCATTTAGTCTCCATGACCGTTGATGTTTCGGTTATGCTATCACATTTTATTACGCAGTGCACCTGGAATTGTTGACTGAGAAGTCTTCCCTGAGACAGACAGTTTGTGCTTGAGTAACCTGTTTGGTTATTCAAATTATTTTTGTCTGTAAATAATTAATCCAAATTCATTTCTGCCATAATAAAGATTTGCTTAAAAAACAATATAAATTAACCCAGAATACAAGCCTTCTGTCTTCAGATTTGCATGTTTATTTTGCAGTTTATATACTTCTTATATCAGTAACCAGGAGATGTCACTGACAGACAAACATGATGAGTAAATTGCAATTTTAGTTGAAACAGAAATTTCCCCAAAAGCAAACTAATATTTATCCAGATATGTATGTTGCATTGTAATGAATAGAATTTTGAACATGCGTTGCAATCCTGAAAAAAAAAGAATGTCCATGAAAACGATCATGTCAGATTAAAAAAATAAAAATAAATGAAAAATAAAATGAAATAAAATCATGAAATCAATTCATTTGTTAATTTATTTGGATTTTAAAAAAGGTCATCACATACTTTTAAGGGACGTCACACAGAGAAATAACTTTTTTTTTTTTTCTAAAACAAAGTAGGTCTGTTATTTAAATGCATATCAAGAAAAACAAATCACATTGTGAAAACAACATCACGTTCAACTCAGAAGACATTGATTGGTTTTAAGACTTTATTGTGCCAGGCAAGCGAACACTGCTGTGATGTTACATGTTTCCATCAAGATAATAACACATCGCACAGGACAACGGAGCAGTAATAAAGAGTAATAAAGTATAGCATTTACACGTCATAAATAAGTCTACACACTAGTGAATATGGAGTGGTCTATTTTACAGTGAAACCAG
Source organism: Synchiropus splendidus (assembly GCF_027744825.2). Lineage (NCBI taxonomy): Eukaryota > Metazoa > Chordata > Actinopteri > Syngnathiformes > Callionymidae > Synchiropus > Synchiropus splendidus. The sequence continues at coordinate 14,644,317 of NC_071337.1, forward strand.
TTGTAGCCAACACCACAGTATATTCTCTCTCGCTGACACAAACATTCACACACCAACATTCATTCTTTTAGGGGATGATGAACAATCGGCTGCTCTTACGGAAAGATACAGAATGAACATGAACATTTAAGACACTGGTGACTCCACACTGCATCTTGTCTGTTGTGCTTTGAGTCATAATGATTGACAGTAATTATTATTTTTGAGATTCATATTTGTTATTTGTAGTCCAGGGATTTCCAGGCTTCCCTTAGTCCACTGACTGAAGGATCCCATGACATTCCCAAGTCAGAGTGGACTTTGATATTTTTCATTTTTAAAGAGCAAAATCCAAGAAAAAAAGCTTGTTTCATGCTCTTCAACAAGCTGTTGGTGACTCTTTAAGTTTAGATTGTGACCCCTGCTGTGCAGATTGTCTCAAGAGCGCTTTTTCTTTGTGTTTTTCATCCCTCTCCACCTTAATCTGGAGAAAAACTGCGGCGGCTGATCCGGCCAGAGCCTCTCCACCACACTGCACATTGACCCTCCGGCCGCACTTTTCTCTTTTAAGTCTTAAGAGGACGACAGAGGCACTTTAGGATCAGAAGACCGTGATGATACAGAAGTCGGTTTTTGAAGTTACACAGTCGAGTATAATTGAAGGCAAATGGTAATAACACTGTACTTCAAGTTACAAGTGGGAAAGTGCCTACAAATCCATCAACCAACTGTAATTTAAATAAAAAGGCAACGACGTCATTTAAAAAAACTGAATCTGTGAGACTGAAATTGCATTTTAACGGCGCATAAAACGGTGACTGAGACAGAGAGCAGCAGCAGCAGAACACCTCCCTCTTGAACAACCGTGAAGCATATTGTGGTGAAAATATTGTGTAACAGTGGACACATCACATTAAGACAACACGAAGCAGTGGTCACAACAAAGAGTGTATCACATGACAATAGTTCAGCACCAGTTAAACAATAGTAGAGTCTAAAAGTATCGATCAAAACTGAAATAAATGCATCTGAACTATGTGAGGTGTTTAGAAGGAACACGTCCAGATTTGGTCACAATTTATAAATATATATTTCTGATCATAGCCGTCACGTCACTGAATGTTTGTCTCTAGTAATCACCCATTCGACCGAATGAAAAAGTGAGTAAGAGAGGGGGGCATTTATAAATAAAATGGAAGAAAGAAATATTTTTATATATTACAAAAACATAAGACAACAATTTAGGAAAATTCCAGAAGTATAACTTTATTTAGTAGTAATTTTCTGAGTGGTCTTTTTGGAACTGAACACTGCTCTTCTACTTTCAAGTAAAGTAGCGCATACTTTTATGCATATTTATCTTTGCCACTGACGGCTAACATGTCATGAAAATATTTGTCTTGAATAGCAAACAAGTAGAATTAGGTTCAGGCTTAAATCTCAAAATAATCTGAGCAAAACAATGAATACGATTCAAAAAGGGACTAACATCCGATATAGCTTCCTCAACTCAACTTTGTCTACACAAGTCAACTAAAGTCACCATGAGATTTGTAAGGAAGCTGACTATTGAAATATACAAACAACAGATGTCAATTTCTTCCTTTATCGTGTGAAGCGGTCGGTGACTTTACTGCCCAGCTGCCCACCAACTGCATCATTATTTTTTATTCTCGATTGCTATACACATCTCAAGTCACTTTAGACTGCTGACCAACATAGCAAACTCCTGCCTGCAGCTCTCCGATTGTCTGGAAAAACGACAGGGTCACATGATCAAGCATATAGCTGACAGGTAAATGTCAACAAGGTGCTGGGTGATATTATCAGGTTACACGGCTGAGCTGGGCGTGTCTTTGTCCGAGGGGAAGCTCCTAATCCCATACTCAGATTTCATCTTTGGTCCGACTGGATTACACAGATTTAGTGGAAGAATTGACCAAAAGCACAAACGCGACTTCTCTTTCACTATTAGATTCATCCTGATGACCTTGCGAAGTGTGATCTTTGGAACTGAAGGTACCTGAGATGCTGGAACTGAAACACTATAGATCTGAGTTTTGGCTGAACTAAAATCACAAGTGGACAACTGAGGTTCTCATGAACAGGGCTCACGTTTGTTCCCAGCCTGCTCTAGAATGAGGGGATGTTTTGAGTCTCCTTGTGTTCAAATGTCTCCTAAACCTTTCTTGTGTCTTTAAATGTGTCGGCGACGATGATGGTGGTGATGGTTGTGCATGTCCTCCATGGTGATCCTGCCCCAAACTCCGATCACGAACGTTTCAATCTCACACTCGTTCTCCCCGCGGGCGATACGGAAGTAGCCGTCCTCGCCCCAGTTCTTGCCCCAGGAGTTGGCTGCGATCTGAAAAACAGAGGAAAAGAACATGAAAATGATGAACGTTGACCAGACACTTGACATACAACTAGTTTATATAGAAAAAAATATTCATAGACAGTAATCTCTCACCAGTTCACCGTTTGCAGCCTCAATATGTTGCAGATTTGTTAGGTTTAAGTAACCCTGAATACTTTACTAAAAAGTTCAAGTAAATAACTTTTTTTGCCTTTAAAGTAAATAGTCTATAAATAAAAACGAATCAAATCAAAAGACATAGCGTGAATGAGCAGGAATAAGATGTGACTTTAGCACCTGAAGAAGAGCCACTCACGGTTTCGCTGTACTTACCCAATATTTTCGTGGAGTTCCATCAAAGTGTGGCTCCTCTCCCCACCTAAAGACAAACCAGTCACACAGCATCTATTAGTTCTTGAAAGCAGCGACCAAATATAAAGGATGTCCAATAACAGTCGACGCCATAGCAGAGTTCACTAAGATTAGGATGGTTAGGGCAGGTGGAAAAGTCGAAGGTACAAGAGTCAGAACTACATTCAACAGTCAAAGGAAAAGAAAACACTTCAGAGAAAAGCCTCCGCCCTCTGGGGAGTAAATGCAGGAAGTGGAATAACTCGCGTTCAAGTGGAGCAAAGTATTACTCCAGCTCACAACATCCTGGCGGGTATTTTAGGCTGGTCACCAAATTCAATTCCCACACCTTCACAATCAAAAGACCCCGGAATGTTTCCATGCAGCGGATATGGAACACAAGCCACACAACAACACAAGTGCGTCTTTGTGTGTTCGCACGATTGCAAGATGTGATGCTGTCATTTTAATCATTTTTCTGATATTACTGTTTTCATTTGTTCTTATTTATTTATCTTTACTCAGATTTAGAACAGTTTTACTGCTGATGCAGCGTTTGTGGTGAAATAAAAACACATTGATATGTTCTTTCTGACAATTCTGACACCCGTTTTTTAAATGATCACACCACATAAGGAATTTTAAATCCAATCCAGGTCAGTGAATTTTGGCTCCAGTCCACGAATTCCCATCATGCCTTGGATGTAGCTCCTATCAGCTGCCAACTCTGAGACGCCTTTGCTCCTCTCATCATGAACAAAACATTCTTCCTGAGCTGATTCCCATCCTGTTTTCCCTACTAGACCTTTGATTTCCCAAGAGACACCCTGTACCCAGATGGATGTTTTCAAGAAAGTTGATAAACAGACGCGATCCTAGAGCAAAAAGCTTTTCCAACGTATTACAAATAGAAATATGTCACAAAAAATCAATTATAAGTCTTTTAATCTTCTGCTTTGTTTTCTGAAAATACAATGAGACTGCAGAGCTTTCCAGAGCAGGACTCAGGTTGCTACAAGGATGGAGTCTTTTGCCCCAGTGCCACGCCTTCTGCCCCACCTTCAGTCCTGCCCTGACCTCTCCACTGGGGTAACGATCCCCCTCTCTGTGTCCGGTGTAGCCGGGATCAGCGGTTCAGACAAAACTCTTTCCACCACAGTGGACCTCAATGCTGTTTCCACAAACTTTCCCAGGACCCGGGCTTAAAGAAGCGCACCGCTCTGGGATTAGCGCTGCGTAAACATACTGATGCCAGCGCCGGGCAGGTTGACGCTCAAATTTTCCATCGTTGACCTCAATTCTCTACACTGCACTCTCAACCTGGAGATGCTCGCGCTCCGAGATGCAAAAGCCATTCTGTGTTTGATTGATCTGATAGAAATATTCAGCTTCGGACCTAAAACCTACCCCCTTGCTTGCACCTACACTGTGAATTCCATCCGAATTATTGCCCTACATACATTTATACACCTTATTTTGCAATAAATGAATCAGTAATTTAGAGTCCAATTCAAATGCACTCAACCGCACAGCAGGTGGCAGCGGCGTTCCAGAACGAAGAGGACATTTGTGACAAGTCCTGGCAAAGATTGGTGGCACCAAATTTCATCATCTGCTCCCAGTCATTTCAGCAATTTCCACAACATTTCACTGAAATCCTTTTTGAGTCATTCTTGTCGGCGGTGAATAGTCAAGCATCGGGGAGGGGGACAAAAACCACGCCAAGTATGGATATTTTAAATGAATATATTTCAAATGCTCATGCAGGCTGGTTTGTCCTCCAGTATCTTTGTACATTGAATGCGGAGAAAGTCAGGAGGACTTCCGTTCATGATCGTAGTATAATATGTATTTTCTAGTGCAGTAGTCAAGACCGAGCCCAGGACATCGAGACTGGGGAGTATCGAAACTGAGACACGACCAAGACCGTGTATACAAGTAGACCGGGATCGGTTCCGTTGTACGCGATGCCGGGCTGCTACATGCTGCGGTGCCAGACATTGAATAAAAAAAAAGATTCTGCTGGCCGTGGTTGTAAGTACGGGTGGACACAAGTCAAGTAGGTCGTAAGTCGGATGTTACTTATTTAAGGAGTCTCAAAGTGATCCAAAAAGGGGCGGGGGTGGGTGCAGGCATGCATTGGTTAACAGGTTTATTAACAGTCTTCAGACACCTTATTGGTGTTTGGGTATCCTCCTGTTTTATTTGCAACAAAGAGAAGACCTACTGTCGCCCTCATGCGGATCCGTTTAAAACCCCAGATATATAAAGCCAGAATCCTTCTTTTAAGAATCAGGCTCAGCAATTACGACAGTTTTCTCTGTGTATCTCGAGCAACCTCGAATAGAAACCCGAGTCTGCCCCGGACCGAGACTGAGACAAGACAAAGTAAAGACCCTAAAAAAGTGCCCTTGAGACTAAGACCAACCTCGAGTACTAAAACACCAGTATTTTCCGTACTATCTAAGAAACTACCAACAATGTCATTATTAGATACTGCGACTCTGACTCAGACGTGGTCTTAACTTGGTTCAGATCAGTGATCAGCACATGATTTAGTTTGTTCAGTGTTTCACATTACTATAATCTTAAAGTTGTGCATATGATTTAGTCTGAAGTGGTCTCACCTGTGGACGTTGTGGCCAGATACAGTAGAAGCGCAGCACAAGAGACATTGAATATAGTGTGAAAAGAACCCTATAGACATTTCATGTCACTTTCATATTGACTACTTTGATGTATTTTGTGATGTATCGTGACACAAATGGAATTGCAGAATATCGATTATCTCAGTATTGTGATGATATTGACATCGTGGACCATGTACTCGTGAAGTGTGGCCAACCTTTTTTGATCAATTAAGGAGAAATACTAGGGACTCTAGTGTGCTTGAATTTCCTAGAATGTGGCAGTACCTGAACACATCACACACAGGTTTATAGAGTGACAGTTGGAGCTGAGCTAAGACGAGCAAGCGACTCATGTCTGTGCAAAACCTGGCGCGAAACACAGAAAAGTAATATTCTATTGTGCTCAAAACTCACTACAAGCCCAGGAATGCAACATCAAGCTAATGTTAGGAGGAATCCTCATTCTCCTCTTCATCAGCCGTCACGCCCTGCAACTTAAAGCTCGGCATTGCGGAGATGTAATTACAGTCTAGTTTGAAGTTGATATGACAGAGGAGAACAAACATGTAGGGGAGACGTTTGTGACGGTTGCATGCTTCTGAAGTGGGCGATTTCAACACGATAAGTATAGGTCTGGCCTGTTTATCATGCGCATGCCTATACATGAAGAGTGATCCAGGAAAGTGTAATAAACAGACACCATATGAACATTGTAAAAAATCCTATAAAAGCAGTTATTTCAGAGAAAATGGGCCAGATATTTTATACAGTATGAGTTGAAGTCATAAGTGTTGAGACACATTCCTCGACACACTCCTTTCTTCAGCTTGAACATTAGGCTTGTGATGAAATCTTAATCTGGCCTTTTATTAACCTGCATAACTAAATTATGAGGGACAAAATGAGGGAATTTTAGCAGGAAAGAGCAGAGACGCAGTGGCTACATGAGTCATGTGATGATGGACAAAACATGGGAGAGCGGAGGGAGGGGGGGAGACAGACGCTCTGCTCATCCAGGTGTGTCAGTTGTCTACACGCCCGCATATTTGTAGTCTCCAAAGTGTGGCAATTAATGAGGAGAGAGGGTGGAGGCGGGGGCGATCGTCTGGACGCGACCGTCTGGACGTGGAGTCAAGGTGTGTCTTTACAAGCAGTAGACCAGGATGTGTGCACTGACATGAAGCAGCCCATGGTATCAGCTTGATCTGAACTTGAACATGATTCATCGTCCACTGGCACTTCCCTTCGCATCAACATGAAATTGAAACATCATCGAGTCAACTTGAAAGGAGAAGAACAGGCCTGACTTACCCGGTGATCTTGACAGAGTGTGTGCCGTGTTTGCGATACTGAGGCGGCTTGGTGAAGCTGACATCGGTGTGTTTGTAGATCCCGCTTTTGTAGAGGAAGAAGTCTTCGTGAACTTCCAGAATCGCTGCAAAAAACACAGAGGAATAAACTGGGGGTGGGACCATTTGCTTTCGTCCAGACTGCATTTGAATGCCAATGTGTGGATACTGACTTGATGTTCTGGTGTCATTTAATAGTATTGAATATTACGATTTGGATTTCTTTGGGGAAACAAGTCCTCAGATATGAAACTTTTTTTTTCGGCCGTTTCTGAATTTGTCTATGATACCTTCAACTGATACTTGAGCCTGGCTCACCTTCTGGTTACCCAGAAACGGACATGGTGTCCCACCAACTGAATTATATTCATTCTGGGGACATATTGTCAGGAAAAAAAATGGCAGCCTATATATGAATCATTTATTTTGGTCAGCCATAGTGTGATGCAAACCGCTCCACAGCGTCTGTGTTTGAGGAAAGCATTTTAGCAGCAGAGGTGTTTTCCAGTTCCTACGCAAAAAGTAAATACCTGGTTTACAAACCAATCTGTCATGTGACAGCTCAACTTTTTAGAGGCTTATTTATTTATTTAATTGATCAAGAGGGGAACAAAAATAAATGACAGGGCAACAAATATGTGTTGAGAATTTTCCCTCCTCTTGCGGAGTTTTATTATGATGGATGCTCGGGAATACAGTGTTCCGATCCCGAGAACACGGGCTGCACCTTTGTCTTATCATTGCAATACACAATGAGCAGTTACAAGCACATGCACACATTCTGCTCTCTGTCCGGCAGAAATTCAAAGAAGAGAGGAAACTTGATGTGAAGCCAGTCGGTTTTCCTGCATGGCTAAACAATAACACACACACACACACACCACGCACACACACAAGCCCTTTAAAAACACACTCTGAAATCAGGAGCATACTTGTCGGTGGTCCAGCTGGGCAATGGTGCAAGCTGGTTACAGCAAGGTCAACTCAACCAAGCCCCTCGTGACTAGCCATCATTTTAGACGGGGTGAAAGTTCAGCTCTGTCTGACAAGGTCAAACATGACATCAGTGAAGGTCAGCGACCTAATAGAAGGCCTCAAACATTTTTGGAATAACTTGTGTTCCTCCAAATGTCACCCAGGAGAGCAGAGGGTTTTAAGATGTGGCCTTTTAAGGAGCAGTTTCTCTGATAGTTTCTGTTGCTCGTGCTTATCTCCAGATTCACTGGTCATGGAAATCCCCATTGGATGAGATGAGTCATTTAAGACACTTTATTTGGTTGAACTATGCCTGACTTCCGGTGGAACAAAGAGCAGGAGCCAGGAAAACCTATTTCTGGTTTGGACTCTATTGCTTGACCCTTGAAATAATGTGGGATCCAGCGGGTTTGTGAGTGCACCACTGACACAAACAGATATCAACCACAACAAATAAACACAAGCGCAGTGCGACTGACAACTCCTTACCTTGCACCGGACCATTATCCATGATCTCCTTCATGATCTCCTTTTCCTGGCAGAAGAAAGATGAGAGGTTAGCAGGGAGCACGACGGACCCAAAACAATCATTACATGTCAGGGAAATGAGGAAGATGAAAGTTGGGCTGTTGAAAGTCCAGCAATGAGATCGACTCCATCAGAGCCTGCTGCTTTTAGAGTCTGACCTTTTGACATGAGCGATTGAACCTATTTTAAGAGCCATTAGCCGTCACAAACTGACAGGACACGTTGAAGCAAAGATGCGAGAAAGTGGACTTGGAGTATTGCTGAGTGAGAGCACTAAATAAGGGCCAATGCTGGGCTATTTCAAGGGCTTTTAAATCGATAACTGTGTTTTCTTTGTAGCACAGAACACCAAAGCACGGAGACACAAATGGTACTGTGAAATGAAATTGTGAACAAATTGTGAGTGAGGTGGAACCTAACACTGATGAAGTGATAGCAGGGAAGGACAATTCAAGGTAGGAAGCTGAAGAAGGTCTGAAGAGTCCATCTGCACTCTGCTTCCAAAATGAATCTAAATAAAACATGGACAGATTCATTTCATCTTTTGCATGTCTTTTGCATGGGGCATCAAAAACACAAAATACTTTTTCAAAATGGAATGTCGAATCAATTTTAGTGTATTTATTTATAGTTTACTCTCAGAATCATCTGGGCAGGTTCCGCTGAGGCTGTAAAAGAAGCAATAAAGGGACTTGGCTGCCTCTAGGACAGGATACACCGTCCTGAGTGAAGAGGAATGTAATTTTGTCAAGCTGGTGGAGAGCATTTGTACATCTTTTAGGTCCAAATCCTGATCCTGCTATTTCACTTGAGAGTCTGTAATGAAAGACGCACCAAATGTAAGAAAAAGAAAGAAGAATCTATTTCATCTGTTTAATATGTATTCTACTTTATCTAAATTAATATTAAACCATTTACTGTGAGTTTGACATTCTATATATTCTATATTATTAATATAAATGTAAAAATGCCTGACTTGGAGCCAGTCCAGGTCGCAGAACAAGGGTCACACTCTGTCATATTTTCCTCTCATGTCCTCCATCATTATTTTTATATTTGTGACGTGAGTAATGTTTTTGTTGAATCATTTTAAAGCTGTTCGTCCGGCTCTACACCAACAGTCCTAAAACTGGCTTGCACAAAATTAATGCAGCAGAAAGAGGAGCAGTGAAAACAAAAACTGCTTACATTGGAGGAGAGCCTGTAGGGCGGCGTGGACTGGTAGATGTCATTGTTGTAGTTGTGGGTGTTGGGACAGCGCTGAGTAGCCTGTCTCTTGCCTCGGCCCACAGAGCGACTCTGCATCATGCAGCGGCCCACCTCTGCTGGGGTCTGTTGGGGGGGGCGGTACGGATAGCAATCTTCGGTCACCACTCTGGAAGGGTTAAATAATACTGTTAGTGTCGTGAGCTCTTCTGATAAGAAGCTAATTCCATTTAAAGGGGCTCTAAAACTTCAGTTGAAGTTGTCATGACTCACATCATCCCTCAACTTGGTTTAAAATCTTAGTTCAAAAAAGCAGTTCATGGATTACCCTCTGCGCCGCAGGTACCACCAGGCCCCGTCGATACGCCCACCAGCACAGCCACCCTGGTTCCGGGTGTCACAGGAGATGAGGTTCTGTGGCGACAGCTGGGGAGTCATGTGACCCATGGACTGGATGGAGATCCTGTCCGATGCCACAGCTGGTCAGGATACAGCAGCAAAACAGGCCGGTGTCATACACAGGAGGAATTCTTCTGTCTAGTTTGCGACAGGGATTCAAACCTACAGGCTGTTGAAAAGGCCCACGAAGCTGCACAGTTTCCCTGGTCAAGCGGTTCATGAATCTTCCCGGGCCACTTCTGCGCTGAGTCGAACCGCAGCGGCATTTGTTCACTCTGAGGGTCCATGTTCATCTGGTGAGTCAAAGATTTCAGCTGCAGTTAAAGTGAGTTGCGTTGGTAAGTGAGATTCCATTTCCTTCTTGTGACTGTCATTTGCCCCTCAGGCCGACCGTGAATAATCCCACCCAAAACATTATGTTCTACCTGATTCGCTTGAGTGTGTTCATGGGACCCACATCTTGGGACTGATAACTCGGACACGGTGCATCAGACATTTCTGCAGTACATGTCAACGCAAAACAGCGTTTTGAACGAGGCGAGGCATTTTGTAAACTGGATATAACTTAAACAAAAACATCTAAAATGTGAAACTGTTGGGAAGCTACTCTATGAATATGACAGATTTCATTACAGATGAAAACACACAACAGTCTCTTTAACCATGACTCGCAAGCAATGCAACTGAATTAAAATTGTTTTGGGGGTTTCATTCAGTCAGAACTGGAGTCTTACAGCCAAAGAAAAGCGGGACATAATTCCAACATGAACTCTTTCTGTAGACTGAGTTGGAGAGAATTCCTCAATTTGTTTGTACAGAACATGGGTTTTCATGCAAAACAAGAATGATATTGAACTTGCATATGAAAGTCTGCATTGATTGTAATAATCGAACATCTGGTCGACAAGACTGAGACATTTATGAAGACAGAAAACAAAATTTGAATCTATCCAGGGTTTTACAGCAGTTGAACATGACCATTTTTGTTGTTGACTACTGAAGAAGGTAATAAAGTTATCACTCCTTAAACACAACAGTGGTGATGAAAATTCAGCAGCAACCCAAGGTTTTTCCAGTAAACAAACAGGGGTCGATGGTCAGTCTCAATGTGAATGAAAGCTGGTAGTGCAGCTTATGTAAGTGTGAGCGTCAACGCTGGAGTGAAGCAGTGTATTGTAGTGTGGAGGGCCTGTTGTAAGTGCAGCATGAGCATGAGGCCTTCCTGTTACATCAGCGCTACATCTACTGCGTCACTCACATTGTCAGCTTGCAATTCCCTGGATGCAATCCACATCATTACGACCATTGAGGGAAAACGTTTTCTTTATATTGTGTTAAACGGGGACTCTCTGATGCCCAACTCTCCCTTTTAAACTCAGTTATGAGGGATAACTGAGCACATGGTCCTTTCTCTCCAGCAACCGTCCGGCCTGCACCGCATTCCTGTGATTAATAGGGCTGTATCCAGAGCTCAACAGACCACCTAATACATAACAAAGGAATGTGCTGCTGGTCACAGATTTTTAGGAGGAAGAGGTCAAAGTCCAACCACACGGGCGCCTTTAGCACTTGATAATATGGAGCGATGCAAATGGCTGGGCAGGTGTTAGGTGTCTGTTTTGCGGCCAGACTTTTAAAAAAGGAGGGAAATTTATGAATGAATTCGGTCCCGCTTCCTGGCGCAGGTAAAGACATGCTGACGGCGGAGGGAGGAGGAGCTTTTTTAGGGGGGGGAAGTTGTGGAATGCTTTGAGAGGGCAGGTGTGTGTGGGTGTTTGTGGATGGTTGGAGCACTGGATGGAGGCAGACAGAGAGTGGTGGTGTGTGTGGCCCCCATCTTGTGTGTATACATGATGTTTTGGTTCTGACTTATGTAATCGGTCTGGATGAAACGCAAACACAAATAAAGACTGGAGCTTTCAGACGTGGAAGGTTTTTCTCACCACAACAACAAGGAACACATCTGATAATGTCCAGTGGAATTTTCAGTCTGCGATTCTTGGCCAACACAAGGAATATCTCACAGCCATTCAAACAAATGTTGAACTAACCTACAACCTTCATGGAAACTAAGCCGGTGATTTATAAACAGGGTCTAAAATCAACAGTATTCCAAACATTAATACACATTTACTGGGGAAGCAGTTCAGCGGATACAAGTCTTAGAAATACTAGTGACTTGATATAGTATCAGGTACGTGCTAGCAATGCTTGGGAAATGTTGGATCTTGTTTCTCGAAAGATGCAATGTAATGCATTCCAATTTTGGGGATATAAACAGTGACTTCACCGAATTCAAGTCACGACAAGTCGCCGAAATGAAATGTAAGCCAACGTTAAACATTGCACGGCTGCTTCATTCTGATTATGAATGCACACGTGTTGACAGCAGATTGGCTACTGGTTTTATGTTGGAAATCAAAAATATGTTCCCAACATGACAGTTCAAGGGTTCAGATGAAGAGAAAAACAAATTCTTCTTTGCCCCTGACCTCCAGTTAACTAAATCTTTCTGTGCTTGGAGGAACACTTCAAACTACCAGGTAATATGAGCTTCTTCTAACTTGGGGCAGGACATTACTTGCCACTTTTTTTTAAACAACCGGACCGGGTTCAAAGGTCAAGTGCAAAACAGCTGTCTGCTGTGGAATACCTGCATCTCATTCATGTTCATGATGGTTCGGGACGGTCTCTGAGTGCCCAGCCGGTAGCGGATCCCCTCGTCCAGAGTCATGCCATAGAACTGGCTGTAGTTGGCTGCTTTCCACCTGGAGGAGCAGTGACTCAGCCTTACACTTCATTGTTGACCTTTAAGTGAATCCCAGTGTTTACCCGTAGTTTCCTCTGTTGACCGACTGGATGATGTCGCTCTCGATCAGACAGGCGTTCTGGTCACACTCCCAGCGCCCAGTAATACCGCAGGTGCTGCAGAGAATAACAACAGATTTAGAAAGTGACGTCAAAATCTTGTGAGGACAAGGAACACCTTCAGCTGCTGCCGTCCTGAATCACATACATGTATTGCATTGTCTGCATTTGAGACTAGTCAGAAAGTTTGGGCGAGAGTGAATTCAGAGTAGTAGCTTATAAGACGAGCAATGCTTCTTTAGTCAGGGCAGAGTTGAGGGACACAAGTGAGTGAGAAGGCTGAGGAAATAAGAAAGCAGGATTTTAATGTTGATGTCACGCAGTAGCCCTGGAATAGAAGCTCATATGTCAACTCCTCCTCACTGTTGACACATGGATGGTTTTAACAATAAAAGTAACTTTAAGAGATTAACACACCTTAAAGATGCCTAGTCCTGGTAAAAACACATGAACAATAGCAATGAAAACATCAATTTCAATAGAACTAGTTAGAATAAAAAGTAACAATAGTATAGCGACGGCAACAATAACTTCAAAACCATAGCTGAACAATAACATCAAACCACGATCATGGATGCATCACGATGATCAACTGTAATTGTGAAAAAGCGTACAATTTTACGGGAGATAAACTGTAAAAGTAAAACAACAATAATGATGACAGTGTAAATTGTATATCAAGTGTTTGATTCGTGACATTCTGTCATGACTGTCCTTCTGTTTCAAGTGGTACTTAGCAGGTACTAACTTTGCTTTATTACCGGACTGTCCAACATCAACAAGGAATGTCTCCGTGTTTACACACGGTTTTAGGTTTTACGTTTCTCCGACAGTAGAACCCTGTTGTGTTGGTAGCCTTATACATTGTGTTCTTTCAGTTACATTTTGGGGTTAAATTGTGGCGATGTGAGACAGAGGCTGCTCGGAGATGGCCTGGGATTGATGTGATGCTGACCTGACATTTTACATTTTTCCTTTTTTTCGGGGGGGTATGTTTAATTGTCATGGATTGTTTACAGCAATAAATCGTGTATGAGAGGTTATTGGCAAGTCCTCCTCCAAAGGTAATAACAGATCATTACATTTGTAGTGTTACACATTCCAGTCCATGATGGAAAAAGGGGACAGAAAACACTGAGGCAGAAACTTGCCTCTGGGTAGAGAGCAGTTAATCACAGACCCCTCAAATCATTGGCACACACACAACATAACTTCCCCGCTTCTTCGAAGTGTGAGCATCAATGATATATGAGTGGGCAGTCGCTTTCTCTATACCGCTCTGTATTTGAGGCAAACTTTACGACATGCACACAAACATGTCTACATGTACACACTAGTGATCATGGTCTGGTTTTATTTGTCTGTACAAGAACGCTGGGAAACCAGCTCTCTATGGGCGCAGTCTATCCACTACCTAATATCTAAGACACCACCGACTGGTGACTCTTTAAAATATTGTTTGGTGATCAAAACACAGCCAAAGTAGCCGCCACAAACACTCTTCAGGTCGACACATTGAGGATCATTTAAAGCCACTTCAGAGTCATCAGCGAGGCAACAGCTTGGTGAGGAAAAGGATGCAGCTGGAGCTCACATTTGCACAGCAATCCATGATCACCAACACTAACTAAGCTCACACTTCAACTTCCTCCTACTTTAATGATGTAAGTTTCATTCTGACGTGTCGGCGCATCACAGCCAAGGGTTGACTGACATTATCGGTGGTAAGAGGATGTAGCTCAAGTCAGCGCTCAGTCAAGGAATGTCTGATAAGCTGGCGGAGCGGCTGCTAATAGGAGACGGCAGAGGGAGTCATCAGGATCGGAAACCAACCTCCACCCTCCGGTCCGCTTTCCATTCGGGAGGATGCACATTCTGGATATGAATAAGACCATGGAGTGGGAGCCCATGAGTGGGTGTGCCAAGGTTGTGGTGCAACTTTTCGAGCGTCGGTGCCTATAGCTTTAACGTGCTGATGTCAAAGAGAATGTCACAAGACTCTTTTGTCTGACAGTTGAAGGGGCAGTTGACACATACCTGCTGTTTTTTTTAGCAACACAAGCTGCTATTTTAAGTGCTCCCTGCTATTTGTCAACCAAAACCTGGCTGAAGGTTCTGACACTAGTTAGTACCAAGAGCCCAAACTAATTGACCCATCCTGATACTTTTGGAGCCTTTCACACACAGCAGTAGCAAATAAAGGCAGTGATATAGAGAGCTTTTCTTTTCTTTCAAGAAACACAGGAGGAATACGGTAAGATACATACCATAAATTGCAGTTGTCTCTGTACGTCTGTCCGGAGAAGAATCTGTTTCCATTCCTCTCACAAGTGCCTAGGAGTGAACGCACAGAGAAAAGTTATTACCACACAAACACAGCCACCTCTTGCCAAATCTGACAAAGACACAGGTGAGTGAAGTGTAAACAGAAACACGGTGTGATGGGAATGTGTCAAGCGAATATGCAATCTGCTTCTTAAGGAGCCGTGAGCTCCAATAATCCGGTGTTAGAATGTGGAGTTAGCTTCTTTCCTGCGTTCCCAGGCTTTTTGTGTGAAGTAGTTGAAGCCCGAGCTGTGCCAACCACTTTGGCTAAATGGAGGCAGAGGAATGCCCCGTTGAGTGTCCTAAATATGTGAGCGAGATTCATACCCAAACAGACGGCTGCTGAACTGCCAGCTTGAGGAACTGTCTGCATGCGGAATGGCAACACCTCAGGTCTCAAGGTTTAAGGCTAATAGTGGAAAACTAGCAGATTAATAAAGCTGTTTCAAAATTTGTATTTGTTTTTTTGTTTGTTTCGATATTTTTTTTATTTAGCTGTAATTGAACGGTGATGGGAGGCGAGGAGAATGCAGCTGGGGTGGAGCAGCTGGAGATGACCACAGGGGAGATTTGGGACGGAAGAATAGCAGCAATAGTGAACGGGATGCTTTATTGGACAACAGTGAGTCCAGCAATGACTTGACACACTGACACCAGGGCAGGGAGCTCACTACAAAGAACAGGATGACTATATCAGAGGTACAGCACCTGTGGAGAAGCTTGGAGAAGTTAGCTGGGGCAGCTCCATTGAGAAGAGAGACAGTGGACATGCTGATAAAAGAAAGTTAGAGAAGGAGATACCAGATAAAAGAAGGAGAGGAAGAGAGCTGGGGATGGTCATGGACGTGATAAATGATGACATGAGAAGGGTAAAGGCCCATTTATGCTAAACGTTATGTATGTAAAGAGCGCATGGAAGTGTGTGATCACTGACAGTAACAATGTTTGAAACGGATGGGTACAATTTTGTACGTAAAGGGAGCATAGATGGGCCTTCAGTGTGACAAGGGAGGATGATGAAGATTGGCTGAGGAGGAAGAGGAGGCACCTTATGATGCTGAAAGAAGTGCAGCAATAGAACAAGCACACAATAACATTCATTGCAATTGGGTTAAGATTTGATGGAATATTATTTTGCAACTACTAGCTATACATCTTTTAGACAAGATCATCCACGATTCTTGAATGGAATTTGTATTAGGATTGATATCCAACAATAATTCACCTGGGGATTTGCTTTCTGCTTCCATTCACATCCTGAAATGTTGTGTGAGAAAGGTTTGGTCTCTGTCTGTTTTCGCTCTAATCCACAGCCCCGCCAGCATCAGATACGTGACTTTCATGGGTCATCGAAACCCAGAGCAGTGATGAGTTATACATTGCTAGAAAGGAATTCTCCACAACACAGTGGAATGCAACAGAATAGATAAATGATACACCGAGTTCAGATATTAAATAGTATTATTGTGTGCTGAGGAATGTGGGTGGTATTTATACAATTTATACAGTAGGGATAAGTCTGATGAAGCAAGGCACGGATAAGATGAACAGTTGTAACCACAGACACAATAGTTCCCTGCCTTTCCCAGTGAGACGCTTGTCATGTCTGTGGTCTACTCTTTCGGCGACTCCTTCGAGGAACACAAGCTGCCAAATTCTGGTCTCGCTCCTGTCCTGCTCTCGTGGTCTGTCACTCCTTCACTCCACATAGCCCAAATTCTTTCTTCTGACCCTCATTCATCCCTCCACCCTCTGTCCGCTTTAATAAGAAGACCACTGTTCCTCGCTCAGTTCTCAGGTAGACTTCTGCTGTTCCTGGCACAGTTTGCAAATCTGCACTCAAAGAACGGCAGCAGAGACGCATCACTCTGAGCCTGGCGGATTCGACCAGGGATTTGCTTCTCTTATTGTGATGCTGCAGGAATGTTTCAAGACTCCAAGAGAGGAGATGAAGGAGGCTGTGCAAATGCAGCTTTAAGAAATGTATT
Organism: Synchiropus splendidus; assembly: GCF_027744825.2. NCBI lineage: Eukaryota > Metazoa > Chordata > Actinopteri > Syngnathiformes > Callionymidae > Synchiropus > Synchiropus splendidus. The sequence continues at coordinate 14,661,271 of NC_071337.1, forward strand.
TGAATTTGATACTCACTACCGTTTTAAAAAAAGATGGGAGCTAACATACTTTTTTATTGACTTCCCTTGTCCTGTTTTCTACAGGAATATATCAGCCTGTTTGAATGCAAAAGACACATGAAAATGAATAATTATTAAGATTTTGTGTGTGTTTTTGTGATATAAACAAGGCAATTGTTTAGACTTTTTATTTTCTAATCTTAAGTGAACAAATTCACTGTGCTATGCCTTGTTGGCAGTCGCGCTTCACAGAACACAAACATGGTGACTCCCTCTCTACCCCTCACAGTAACTGGCAAAAGAAGCTCAATGTAACAAACATACACACCAATGCTTCCAGACTGTTTGGTTAAACTGTATAAAACTGTGATATACAAAGAGAGATTATACTATTTTGCAGATATAGCTGACCCCACAAACTTGCCAACAGCTCGGCATATTTTCCTTGTCTCTTCAGGACAGAAGAAATCTGGATACGTAATTAAGATTTATCCGCAGGCCTGGTGTTGCCCCGGTCCAAAAAGTGTCAGCAGGGTTCTGAGCTGACTTAACTGACCAGGACAGGCCCACACACACACACACACTCGCACCATCTCTCCAAACCCACTCAAGCACAGGCAAAACCCGGCTACACTCGGGCAGCGGCTACATACCAATGAAGGGTGGCTGCACACCGAGACAGTGACCCCAGAAGTCGGGGCAGCAGTCGGAGACGGTGCGGTTGCAGAACAGGTCACAGTAGCAGATGGTGTCCAGGTAGGGGACTGTACACTGGTCATCTCTCCCGGGACAGCATCCTCCTCTCCTCTGACAGTACGAACCAAACGGGTCCCTGATTCCACCGACGTGAAGAGGACCGGCCAGCTCCCTCTTTGTTCTTCTGGACAGGACTCTGTCTGCCCGTCCCTCTACCGCCAGCAGCACCAGTCCGGTCAAGGTCAGCAAAACCAGCTTCATGATGACACTAACAGGTGAGAGCATGTCAAAAGTCGAGGTCACAAGATCAGCTAAATAATTGGGGTTCGACTCCTTCCACCCCCCCTGCAGTGTAGCTAAAATGTGCACACATACAGACACACAAACAATACGGACGAATTTGGCTCATAAAACTCCATATAACAGCCCACATAATCCTCAGAGATCATCTGCTCATTTTCCCCAAATTTCCTTTCAAGCAGCCAGAACAAACAGAACGTGAAAGTACAGTCAGCAAGAAATGATGGAAAACAAGCACTTATTGTCGGAGAGGCGGATGTTTAAATATTCATCCATAAATAACAGGCCTGTTTTGGAGCAAATGCAATTTCCCAGGACAGTAATATGTACAAATGCAGTTCCCACATTTAATGAGATTTCACCACTTTTTCCATTTAGGGTCCATTAAAACTGTATTAGCTGGAGAGCAGAAACAACAAACAAGCTCGTCGGCGCACTCTGAGGATCATTTTGATAATTCATGAGATCAAAATGTCAGTTATCACGTCTTGTCTGGACATCACACTCATACGTCAGGAGTTTCTGTTGGACCACAATTTGTTTTATTTCGTGCAACGTCATATCAGACAAAGGGTTGTTGCTGGCTCTAACATTGCAATCCAGCTACCTTGGAAGTGGGAAGTCGCTTGGCACAAAATAACAAGCTAGCTAGTCATTTTAAAAGTCATTGCCCATAGTCCCAGCAAAAAAAAGGAATCATCCCATATGGAGCCACACTTATTTTACCAGGTCGTGGGTGGTGAGTACAGTCAGGTTAGCAACCCTGTCGGGCATTGGCTCATATACAGTATGTCTTTCATGAGGTTGGCAACCCTAGATCTCAAATACAGGCCAATCCATGGATTCTTTATGCTTCCACAGTAATTCTGACACCACATCATTCTCTTTACCTGTTTTTGGCTTTTCACGAGTATAAGTGCATGTTAGGTGCAGTTATTTTTTATATTTTAAATTGGGCAAGGTCGAATGCCAACAGCAATTTTTCTCACTTATCCTAATGGTTTAGATGAACAAGTCAATTTTATCCCAACAAAATGTAATATAATGTGTATTTCATGAGGAAATGGTGACACACTACTACGTTAATCTTGCAGCATTGCAGTTTTTTTTCTTAGGGGAATGTTTTATTTCATGGCTGAAAGTTATATTTGTAATAGATAGCGTTAAATACTACAAAGTAAAAACTAAAAAGAAAAGACGTTTTTTACAGTAGTTAAAGCTCCATCACACAGCTAAGCAACATGTTGCAAACAAGAAATACTTTGTAGCCTTCAAGTACTCTGAAGCCACATAATGTCATAAAGTAACTGTATTATTATGTGCTTTATGTGCCCCATGATGCGTACATTGTAAGTCATTTTTTTCTGAAATGTGAAATGAATAGTAAAGTGTCTCTTATGCCGCTGAGGTCAAATGAGAGAAAATCCGTGTGGGAATAGTTTCTTTTTTTTAACAAGAGATTCCTCCATGAAACATAACAAAGGTCAGGCAGCGAGTGTAATAGTGTCTTGTTCCTGAGCCTCTATAGGGGCAGACAAAGGTTGACCCGCTGCTCACATAAATAACATCATTAATTATCCGATCAGATCTGGGGAGCACAATGGACGCGGCACGTAAAGCAAAGCCCCGGAAAAGACCTTTGCTGCGTTGTTTTCTGCATGACTGTGCCTTTAGTTGAGAACACGTTCACACAAACCAGCATATGGCAGCATGGGATGGACAGACCCGCGCCAGCGTTGGGGTTGTGCAAGACTCCGGGTGGCGGCACAATAAAATACCTAACAGTCTGCAGAAGGAGCTGCTGAGGGCTTCAGCTCAAACTGTGACTGTGAAAATACAAGGCAGGGGAATATGGGGCATTTTCACCAGAGACTGCTGCCCCCCCCATAGAACATTTGGTAAACCAAACCAGCATGAATTTAAAGGATTACAACACTACTGGACCAACGTTGTTGCAGGGACCAAAAGGCTGCCATATGCCACTCACTCCTGCACAGCTGTGATGAGTTACAGAACTCACACTGTGGTGAGCACTTGCCACACTACATCCCAAAAAGTGGTTTGCTTTTATTCATATTTGTCATTTAAATTATGAAAAGAAAAATAAATGTTATGGCCTCATATTAACAGACAGGAGATAGAATTGGAGGACGGTGCTTTGAGAGAAGACAACGTAAGGTTTAAAGACAAAACTACACTTGCATTGTATGAGTTTAAAAAAAAAAAAGACAGTTCAGCTGCATGAAAAGATCATCTCTTTCAAGTTTCATATGAATATATTTTGATTAAATGTTACTTAATATATTGTAACTTTCTGTATCAAAATGTAATTTTAATAAAATGTGATACCTTCAGGAACTAAAGGCTTAAAAAGTCAAGTTCTGAAGTGAAATTAAAGTGTTTACAGAAAGAAAAAGTTCACATTGGGTAAAATTTAATAGGAGAGTTCCATGAAAAAATCTAAATCAGAAATTAAAATCAGAGTCTATGAGTATGACAGTATGAGAAAAATAATGTAGGTTGAAAAAAGAGCCAAAACTGTCACACTATCTTGTTTGCTTCACCTGGCTCAGACAGTCGTGGAGCCAACCGTGGACGCGGGCCATGCAGCGCCCACGTCTGCTTTATACTTCAACCATCAGTCAACCTTCACGCAATTTTTCCACCCCAACAAACTAAAAACATTCAACGTGCCATTGTTAATAAGAAATCCGGGCCCTTGCGACACATCCCCCGAATATGCAGGTGAACTTTGAAATATCAACACTCCATAGATCAGCTCACCTGGGAGAGAAGCCCTGAAAAGTACATTCATGTGTTCACTGTAACAGGTGAGTCATGATGGCACACACTGACACAGAGGTGAAGACACACTCTGGACTCACTAACCCTGGGAAGACAAACCGCACCTGCCTTCCATTCATGATTTAGAATCTATATTTATGAGCAGCTTTTGTGTGCATCAATCCCACCTCAAAAGCAAACACCATCCTAGCAACAAACGTGAGGGGAAACCAGGGCATGTGACAGAGTCAAACACAATCAAGAATGAAAGAAATCATGAGAAACCACAAGATAAAAAGTGATGACAAACTAGCACCTGTCTAGAATCGGACTGGTACGTTAAAAAAGGGAAGTTTCTTTACCCACGATTGGAAGCCTGAAATGCGTAATCCCACTTGAAGTCGTTGAAGGTGGAAATAGTCTGCTGCTCACTCACACGCACTCTGCCTGGCCAGACTCTCTTCTCTATATAGAGGCAGCAGGCCTGGAGTAGCCACTCCCCTCTGACCCCCCCGCCCCCCTCACTTTCTGCCCCGTGCCCACTGCCTCCTGCTCTCCCACCGCTCCCTCTCTCCTTGACTCCCACAGGTTGGCTTCAGGCCTCATCGACTCACAACAACATGAAGAAGTGAAAAAACAGTTTTCACACAGCCACCTTCTCACTTCTAGCTGGTTCTTTATCATGTCCCCAGTCCAGGGCCATAAACACAGCACTTGTTTCCTTCTCACTTATCAGCCTTTCACCATGTGATCTCACGGCAGGGAAACACCAGCGGTGAACTTTGCTTCCTGAGACGCTACCATCTACTGGCCATGAAGGAAACATCACCAAGCACACTGGATATGCGACTCAGCATTTTAAACACATAAAACACAGTGTTATTGTTGTAATAATAATTTAATATTGTTATTACTATTATTTTGTTATAGGTTCCCCATTCAGGCCCATATTCAGAAGATTTTACCAGGTGTTTTTAACTCTCTTTCAGGTGCAACATAATGAATATAATAGTTGTATTTATTATGTATTGATGTACTTTAAAAAATGTTTTCGTGCATGTGTTCCAACGACAGCAGCGGGTGTTGAGGGTGTTTCTAGCTCTAATCCATGGATTGCAGCATTGGGAGGAGGCTGTCTGCTCAATTACAGTTTGATTTCACAAGTCAGTGTCAAGACAAAAATTGGAAGAGCAGCAGCAGACTCACACCATCACCACATCATCTGACCTCAGAGTAAATAAGGAAGGACTTTTAATTGCTGATGTACCAATACTAAGAGTTACAATCTAGACCAGAAAGAAGTTATATGAGATCGCTCCGTTGCCAATGAGGGAGCACTGGTAACTACAGAATAAAAGCGCTGTTTTATGGACACATCACTTCATAGGAAATGAAACTCTCCATGATGTGTCTTAATATCACACTGTCCTAATGATGCAATACAAACTTGCGTGTTCAGCTGCGGGAGAGTTCCAAAAGTGGCCCCTTCCTAATTTGAGCTCTCTGTTTTTCAGATCAATCCAGGTAATTATCAATGTTCTGTTTTACCTTGATCACACTGAACTATAGCTCGCCCTAACCAAGGTCAGGAAACAGCTTCAGTGAAGCACTCGCATCCAGACAAAACACTGTTCCACAGTGGTGAAGATACTGGCAAGTTAAGCTCAGCAGGTGTTCTTGTTGAATGTTTCTTGAGGAAATATGCTTTTGTTTTCTCGCCTCGCAGATGTGTGAAAAAAAGAAAGAGTGAAAAAATAAATAGAACAGTATTTCTATGATGTAAAACTATCTTTGTTAAAACTACAGATGATTTAAACCAACATTTCATAGTGTGACATGAAAGTTCAGTTATGTATTTCCCTCCTGGTGGTCCTGGAAGTGGCAGCTGCTGCACAGACCCCAGAGATCCCCCATCATGGCTTGATCAATACGCTGAGGGCTGAATCAATAATTGTGACACGGCCGGGTGTCTGTAAGTGTTTGAGGGGGAGGGGAAGGAAACGCCCCAAATGAGAAGAAGATATGAAATTGTAAAACACTGATCCATAAAGGAATCAATGTAAGAACAGAGAGAAAGATTATAAACTTGGACACATTTGTTTAGCAGACAAGGTTTCATTTAATGTTTGGGATGTTTTACTCTATACTATATAATATAAGACATTACAAAACAAGCCATTGCTTTTGGAGAATAACTTCCAATCCTTGCTTCATGTGGAAGACAGAAGTCTGTGCCTTGACCTTGGATAGGTGGCAGAAAACTGTGCAGGTGCAGCGTGTCCTGAGTGACAGTAAACTAAACTTTAAGTATCTGTTTTGTAATGTCGTAGTCCAGACTACCTAACCCTCGGTCGAGTCAAGACCAACACTATGAGGGGGCAAGATCAAGACCAAACTGGATACTAAACACATTAGTCTATTTTCCAATGGAAATCCAAACAACCCAACTGAAGGCACCAAATCACTTTCAAATCTGCGCATTTCCCACCATCCCTGAATATCTTCATTGAAATGCCTTTGGCCCTATCAAAAGGACAAACAGACATATGGATGGTCGGACGGACGGACAGATAGATGGACGGACAGTGACCCGTAATAGATAAACTCGATTTCATTCATGTTGAATTTAGCGCTAACTGGAGGCTGAACTGTCCATTTCTCTTCGTGTTGGAGGTGAACATGCCTCATGACAAATGGGTGGCAGTAGACGTAATTGGGTGCATTAGCTTGAGACACCTAGTCCTCACCCAGCATGACCGAGAGGAGACTGAATCCAAATGCAGTCAAGACACCACCAAGGCCTTGAGCCCAGTCTTGAGATCGAGGGCAGTCTTGAGTACTCAACAACATGGTTTTGTACTATGAAATATATTGAGTTTACATTTGAAAAAAAAAACACATTTTATTCATGGACCGCATTTTTGAAACGATATCTATGTCTATATTACACAAAGTGTGGTCAGTTCTGTAAATAGATACATTATTGAGCTTGGAACTAAAAAATGAACCTCTTCTTTTGGCTAAATTATTCATGAACAGAGTGTGGAATGGAACATTCAACCACACTGGTATTTGAAAATGAGTATTGTAAGATGTTTCACAGATTTGTATTTCTTTATTTTTAATTACAAACCCCAGTCTACTGCAGAGACAAAATTGTTGTTTTTGCCCAGGGCAGCGATCAATGTAAAATGTTTATTAAGCATCTTTTTATTGAAGATGCAATGTAGTAAAATATAACAGAACTATTATAAAACTGACTTTAGATAAATTCAATATCAAACACATTCAATATCAAGCACATTTTAGTCATGGTAAGTGTAATAGTCGTAGTACACCACAGTAATCTGTGTATATCAATTAAGTAGTTCCCAATTTACATTTACCTTGACACTTTTTCCAAAGACACCAAAGAGGAGCCAATAGACTGGATTACTATTGCGACAACACATCATCAGTAGGGTAAAACTAACCTGTCTCACGACAGTCTAAACCCAGCTCACGTTCCCTGGTGCTCAACACTATTTTGCCCCAAACACTGATGCGCTCCTACTAGTAGTGCAACACACTATTTCTGGTAAGAAGCGAGTCATTCAGCCAACTAAACTATGAATGCATATGCATGACAAAGACACAAGACATATATTGTTACAGCCCAAGGGAGTCTCGAGACAAATGATTCATTTCCAAATTCTCACTGAATCACCTCCGCTCAGCGCTCGCAGTATGTTTCACAAGATCCGTGGGCGAGTGTGTCGTAAGCTTCATGTACACATTCAATATGAACTGGAGCCCAACCCGCCCCGTGATGACTCAGTGGCGACATGCCCTCCAGATGTTTTCACTGTGACACTTCTGGGCAGCAGCGGAAGACTCTAGCAGATATCAGTAGCGCTTTTGTTTCTGAGGTCATTTCTCGAAAATAGACCGAGCTGCAGAGGTTGAGGGCACATACGGAAACAATAGAGTCCAAACATACACAAGCAATGATCTAAGCCAGGGAGCGGCGTCCGTTTGCCCAAGGGAGCACATGAGACGCTGGGTGCTCAAGCCTAATATTTTTTTTCATGTAAAACAAAGGAAAAAAAACAAAAAATTTTTGGGCATTGAAAAAAAAAATGGAAAAATTAATCTCATACGGGTAAATCAATGGGTCAGAAAAGAGTTTGTAAAAAAGTTCAAAATGCCAGTTGGGTCCATTAGAGGCTGAACTATCTCACCAAGGTCTGTCTTATCAGACAAGTGATGTCACTTGGGTTTATTCATCATCATATCAGTATTATTATCACAAATGAAAGCAGCAGCCACACAGCAGTAGTTCCGAGGTAGCATGTTTGCTTCTCGCTAGCATGCGTTTTGTCGGAAATTCAAGGTGAAGCAAAGAGACACAGGATTATAGGCAGAGACCTGGTAGCTTGTCTTTCACCTGGTGTTTGTCAGCTACTCAACAGCAACAACAAAACCGCCATGTGTCAGTTCCGCAGCTGCAGATACTGAGGACAAAAAGTCCAACACAGTCCTCCCAAATTTCTGGGATCCTCATCATCAGCAGTACAGCGCGTCTTTCCACACACCTGCAGCCAAATTTACTCCAAAACAATCCGAAAGTTTCATGATTCACGGCAAAGCACACATGTGCCACCAGAAAACACACAGCTGTTTACAACTTATGTACTATCCTGGAACAGGAAATCCACCCGAGAGATGCAGGGGAACATTTGTCCACTCCTTCGTGAGGTCAGAGGAGAAGACCTCCACTCTAGCACAGCACAGCTGGGATTCCCAAACATGTTGAGCTGGATGATGGGAGGACCGTGATGCGCCAGCTTGGAGAAAGACTGGATTGTTCCTCCGGGCCCACGCACTTGGCTTGTCATTTCCCATCGCTGTATCCAGATTATTTTCTTTTTATCAAGTCTTAAAATATATCCCTAGAACTACCAGTACACACAGACCTGTGCAGTTAGTCTGGTTCCAGATAAAGTAGCGTTATAGATTGTTGAAGTACATCTGAAACAACAAGTCGACCATCGCAGTAAACCCGACGCTCAGGTGATGTGAAAATGCCAACTACCATTCAACCAAGCAGCAACATCATCGCTCAATATGATGACTACTGTTGACATAGCTGACCACGTCCTTGACGGAGTATCTTGTGTTCTCACTTGCTCGGAAACAGTCATGGATTCCTCCGTGCAGGCATGTCTGGAGTCTGGCCCGGGGCCATTTGTGGTTCCTGTAGCAGACTTCACACAGCCCACAGCCTTCGTTGTGAAAGGTATCATCTGAGTCGTGGAGGTGCTGTTAACCAGAGTATGTGAAAAATTCAAAACTTGTGACCATAAATTAAAAAAATAATAAAATAAAATAAAATAAAAAAGCTTCTCAACGACAAGAATTGAGCTGGTTGCTGATGTCTCCCGCCAAAGTCCTAACCACTTTGCGATATATACATTTCAGGGTTTGAAGTTAGACTCGTGATATTATGCGCCACCCACCGTTACGACACATATTTCAGCGGTTTGGATTCAAAATATACCTCCAGTTATGATCGAAACTCAGTCAACATGGATGTTATCAGTTCACTGAATTCACAGTACACATGACCCATTCCACTGGCCAACATCACGTGACCTTGGAAACTTTTCTAACTAGCTTACTTGAATTCAGAGTAATTCCAACGAAGGCTACAAATTCCGGAAGTTGAAATTTGATGGTGCTTCCTCATCGATGCTTGGTCACTTCAGCTGGCAGAGAAGTCATTCATGGCCATGTGACATCGAAGTAACTCTAAGGTGCCGTCAGCGCTTAGTGGCCCATGTGAGTGGGTGATGCGTTCTATGGAGATAGTCATCGAACAGGCAGATGTTTTAGGTGGAAAGCTAGACAGTAGGTGAGGGTTGGACTGGAAACCAACTGTCAAATTAGGAAGTTCATCATTTGGAAAGAAGGAGAACCTTCAGATTCACTTATCACAGTCACTTCCACTTGATGTCAAACGTTTCTTTTGCTGTGAAAACAACTTGAATTAACAAAATGAGCACATCAAAACTACCAGCTTGGACTCATAGCTGTTGTGAGAGATCCTCCTGAAATGAGTTCACTGGACTGGACTCAAATGCGTATCACAACATAAAACAGAATACAATCACAGCAACGCTATATATTGTGAAATAGTGCTCCTGAATAAGTTATATAGCATTCACATGGGCCAGCGAATGTCCAGCTAGGGTCACAAGTGGGTGAAAACATCTAATATCCAACAGTTTCTATGAACTCACAAGCCAATAATTGTTGGTATTTGCTCACAGATGGACTCACTTCTATTCGCTTCAATAGTCTGAATAAGAAACACAAAACTCTGACGTTAATGTAGACCAGAAAAACATGACAGAGCAGCCGCGGCAGCTATTGTTATCACGCTTGAGAAGATGCAGTGTCATTGATCACCATTTCGCTTGGTGCTTTTTGAGTCCAAATCCAAATTTAGATCTTTCATCATTTGTCCACAAGGTAGTCTGCCCAAAAAAGACACCTATTTTCTGGGGCACGAGCTGCAGACACTTGGATGGAGGTTTGTAAAGTTTACAAAAGCAGAGAATCTCTCGGAACTTTGGAACATCTCGATCTCTGTTCGGTGGATCACAAATGACTAAGGACTTTTTTATTTCAGTCATCTGCTGTCAGCTAAAATATATGTACACTCAGCTATTGAGACATTGATATGACTGGATTTAAACATCGCTCTGAATATGTCAACTTCTTCCACTTATTTGACAGAAAAGTTAAAACACAGCAATAATCGTCAGCGTAAACGCTTCCACGGCACGATGACTCATGTGAGGAAGGGTCCATTACATCATGACTCATGTGCTGGCTTCTTCTTCTTCTGAAGCCAGTTGCATACAAAGAAGTGACACATTCTTTTTCATTCACTGTTGACTCTCTCTGAAGATGAAGTCACAAAGTTCCACTCATGAACCATAAACGTCCTCTGACATTTGGATTTAGAATTAAATCACTCGTTCATTGGCTGAATTTAGGAAAGGTAGGTTATAGGCTGCACACCTCTCACTAGCCTTCAGTAAAATCCCCAGTGTGAACATCAAAACCAGCTACCAAAACAAAGGCAACTTCTACATTTGACTTGACTTGTCATGTTATAATCGGAGGAAGCCGTTCATGTAAATTGAAATTCCTTGGGAAACAGTCGGAATTCAACATAATGGGACCGCTCAACTCAAAGGGTCACCATCCTGGACTGGTGACCAGTCCTCACACACCAGCTGGCTCACAGACAGACTCCAAACTGCTGCGATCCCAATAAGAGAAGAAGCAGCAGAAAATGAGTGAGTGAATGATACGTTACATTGATTTTATTTTCCACTATTGACTCCGGACACATAAACGCTCATGAAATCTAGTCCCAGAAAAGCCTCTGCTGACGTGCTGTTTTCCTTCTCTTGCAGTTAAAACAAACAAGAAAAGAGAATAACTAAACATGTTGATGGATTCTTTGACTTCCAAAGGGAGGAAATGTAATATTGGACAGCTCAGGAAACGCTTGTTACAGCCAGATAGTCAGTCACCTACAGGGAGCAGCTGGAGGAGGCAGTTCATAGATTATCTCTCATTTACTCCCGCATCTTACCAATGATGTCATCTGTGAGCTTAAAAAACAGGTCTGCAGTGCTCTTCCCTTCCCCAAAGGGCCTGACCCTCACTCGCGCTCGATATCTCCGACAGTTGCAACACTCGGCTGAGATACACTGGTGGAGCTGGTGCTAAATATTAAAAGGCATTTCACTACTTTCTATTTTGAAATATTTTGAATCTGAAAATAATAATATATAAAATATAAATAATGAAGATTCTGTTGAATGAATTGGAAAGCCATTTGATTTGAACTCCCTCGCCGAGTTTGAGACATTGTGTGGCGTTGCCTTGTTGGTCCTACATGCAACTGCTTTTCCATTTAGATCACGTCTTTCTTTCATGGCCAGCTGCATTACACCGAGGCTGTGGTCTACATGAGAAGGTGAAATCGACACAGATTTCTCTTTTTTACTCATGATAAAACACACAATAGCATACAGAATATAAAGCATAAGTTTTTCCATGTGTTGCTTTGTCCATGTTATTTAGTAACTGTATGTTTAAAAAAGTCATGGGATAGCTCACAGTGACAAATCATCTATGAAGCTAGAAAAATATAAATAGCAGTTCAATAAAATTGTTGGCATCTTGATTTCGGTATGTTTCTTGCATACAGTGGTATAAAGTTATAGTGTAACTTTGACGTTACTTAGAACCACATACTTTCTCTCACATGGAGATGTGGAGGTTTGAGTCCTACTTAAGCCTCTTCAGAATTCAGTTCTTCAGTTCTTCCCAGTAATGTGAGGTAGATGATAGACACACATCTGTGAACGTCTGTTCAGAATTATGAGATGAAAAACAAGTGCAATTCTCACAAAAATGTGCAATTCTCAAGTCAAGTGTGAATGAAACCCGTTTGGGGAAACTGGTGCGGAGTGAGCCGTCGACTGTTTTCCACAAGTGAACAGGAGCCCTTTGGCCCACAGGATGAAGTTTTATTTTAGTTGGAGGAGCAGTTCAGAGGGACAAGAGTGAAGCTTGAGAGGCAGCAGCAGGAGTCCGGAGAGTTTACTTATTCATCTGCTCAAGAGCTAAAATCAGTTTTGAGAACAGTATTGGCGATGGATTTTGATTTGGTTCTCATGACCTTCATCACAAGTACGTTCTAGAAAAGAGCTCTGGTCGACGCTATCTGCTTGCATTTGGCCCAGAACTGGGGGTTACATTCCTGGATGCCACTGGAACATTCAGCATCATCTCCCATGTGATTCCACGGTACACAAACGGTTTCCATGGAGACGCAGACAGAAGCAGGGCCAACAGAAGCAACGGGCAGCACACTGAGTGGACTGTTTGAGGACAAATGTCAAAGTAGTGAAGCAGAAATGGACCAGTGCGCTCAGCTCTTTAGAAACGTTTCTTCAGTTGAGAGGGACTGTGTTGCGCTGCATCTGGATTTTTAACTCCATACAATTAGGATTTGTCTTCCTCCTTGTTGAGGAGTTCATGTTGAAACTCATGTTTGCAGATTCCACAATAAGATTTGAAGTAGCCACCTGCTCCTGTGAAGGCTGTAATGTGTCCGCACAGTCATCCATCAGTCTGCCGTCCGCACCGCTTGTACCCATCCACTCCAACTGGAGGTGGCCAGCCTCCAGCTAACGTGCAAAAGAATAGAAGTCACAGACAGGTGTTATCAGATTCCAGCCTTGTCAGTGAGCTTTATCTTCCGGCCCTGCCACCTCCTCCCGCAGCTACTATCTACCCTTCCTCTATATTCCTGCTCTTTGACATGTCCTTGCTTGGCTTGCTGGGATTCCCAGCATATTTGAGATAGGCTATCACTCAGAGGAGGGACGGTGAATAAACAAGGACAAACAGTCGGGAGGTGTTCCTGCAGGAAGACACAACAAAACAGCTAGGGCTTCTCCTGGACTGGCTGCCTGACAATAACCTGGCTCCTGTGGTGGGTCTGGTGCTGCCTCCTGCTGGTGGGAAACTTGGTTGTGTGTCCTCAGGCGCCTGAACAACTGGAGAAAGATAATTCAGATACTGTAAACACTACAGCAGCAGCAACATCATTACTTACGTTAGGTTTCATTTTAGATCAAACCAATCCTCCAATTCTTGTCTGTGTTTTATATATGTATCATATTTTACTCAGACACTTATTACAGTACTGTCTGTTTGTCTGTCTATTATATTAATATTAATGTATACATTTGAGGTTTAACTACAAGGAAAAATGCTTCCATTATACCAGGAGATTACATGTTATTCTAGTTTACTGTTCAAAGAATTCTTGGGTTTGTTGTCGCCTGATTTAAAATCCTGCTTTCATACTGCAAAGTACATGGACAGTTATATTATAGAAACCAGTAATTGGCGCAGGGATTACTGAGAGACTCCATATCTATGCGAGTGGTGGTCTATATGTGCCCTGTGATGGTGACCTGTCCAGGGTGTCCATTGCTTCTTGGCCCCACCCCTTGGTAAATCATGAATGAATCATAAAAAAAGAGCGAGAAAAGTGAAACTCCAACTTGACAAATGGTCCTAGAGCACGACTTAAAATGTCATGACAAAGATTTGATAAATGCATGAGTCAAACCTCTTGCTCTCAGTGCAGTCAAAGGTGGTGACCTTTTCGGGGGCTTTGATTGGCACTTTTTTGTTTTCAGTCTCTGAGTCAATTCCTTAACCATGTAAAGTCCAAACCATTAAATAACTGACACAAAATTCCATTTTTTTTTAACTAGGTACCTTTATTGGTCCCCTAAACAAACAAATATAAAATATATAAAATATAATTGTACATAGGTTTAAATCAGGTCACAATGCTAAAAGAATATTTTTCAAAACAAAAACATAATAAAACACATACAAATCCAACATGAGTAATTCCAAACATAAAAAAAGTGTTACTGTAATGCAGTAATGAGAAATCCACAAATATAGCTCTGTTATAGTTATCTGTTATAGTTAAAGTTATACAATTTCAAAATAAAAGACTGTATGTGGCTTGATGTTATGATATATAATGCACGATTTAAATATAAATGACAAATGACAATGACTTGGAGTTACATGACCTGATATATCTGCAGATTTTGAACACTGTTTAACTAAAACATAGGTCTATTGGTGTTTCAATAAAAACATTTTTCTTACCTTTTCAAACTTGGCTAAACGTTTCTTCAAACTGTACCTGTCCAACTCGTAAGTCATGACGATCACTGCCCCCTGCTGACACAACCGTGCACTACACGTGTCTGATTGTATACATCAGGTTTTTCAGTGGGGAAAAAGAAAATCTCACTGACCATGAGCAGGACTGAAACTGAAAAACTCGTGTATCAAATATGACACGTTTGGCGTTATAGGGTTAAATATTACCAATCAAAGTATGTTGTTATATCTCCAGTCTCCCCAACAGTCTGGCTCCATGCCAATCTTGTATCAATATTTGTGTGGTGGCCTTATGTTATATGAGGTACGTTATGTGTTTGCTCTGTTTTACGACACCACCTTGATCCAGGGAACTGAAATGACAGTCAAGTGAAAACCTTTTGATTTTACATTTTCCTTAAGTCAGGATCATTTAATCTGGCTGTATTACCACATGGAATGATGGGAAATGGCAACAATTTAGTTCCCAGACACACAAAGCACAACATTCCCCTGCTGTCACATCAGCTTTGACAGGTTTCTGCTCCATGACCAAATATGAGAATCACATGGCATTGAGTCAGTCAGATCAGTGCCTTCAACTTAATGTGAAAACACTGAGATGATGCAGTCTTATTTAATCTCCTAGTTCATCAACATATTTAGAAAAAGAATACAGAAAACCCCTATTTTATTAACTACATATTTTTTGACCAGACACTGTCAGTATGGAGCGCATCAAGGGAATTTGAAAAATATCACAATTACACGGGTGAACACGTGAGACAGAGATATGCTGTAACAACATTGACCCCTGGTGGCGCTTCCGATATTAACATCAACAAAGAAACGCCGGTAGATCAAATGAAAAATATTTTTGTTTGACTGCAACAGCTTGAGCTTTGGAGAAAGAAATGTGAATAATGCAAACTTCAACCGACAATCGCATCATTTTCCATTTAAGTAAGAGAGAAAAACATAGACCACCAGAGTCCGAGCAGTTCAGACATCTTTTACTCAACCGTCAGATGCCTTGCGTTCTGTGAGGTTCCACATGTCCTTCCTTTCACCGAAATTTTAACACTTGAAAAACAATCTCACCAAATAATGGCGAGGACGTCCTTAACTGCATTTCAGCCGTTTAGCCAGAACCGGAAGTACCCACCTGTAGAGCCTCGCTACAGCTTTTCCCATTGGCTGCGATCATGGAGGGCGCGGCGAACATCCGTCAGCACAGTCCATGTGTCACGTGTGTATTTGTCTGGACGTAGTCTCTCATTGGAGGAGCTCATGTCACAGGGTTTTACTCTTAGGTGCTCAGCATGCCATACTCATATAGTTTAGATTCTCTTTTACTCTTAAATGTAATTATTCGCTTATATCTCCAAATTGACGTCTATGAACTCCAGAAGACATTAAGTTCACCTTATGTGCATTTATTTGTTTTTACCAAGATCTCTTAGATCTTGGTAAAAACAAATCATCTAACTATATATATATATTTTTTTAATATCACTTATCCCTATTTGTTCCCGCATTGCAAATCGAAATAGATTTACTTGTTCACAAAAAATCTGGCCATAACTACATTTCATATTATTTCTTCAGAACTCTTTCCAGCTTAATTTTGACAACATTTTTGTTTGTTTGTTTGGTTTATTGCACCTTTTTTTCAAAATGCTCTTTTCCTGTGGCAGCAATGGTTTTAAGGCCATTCAACTAAGTCTAATCGGGTTCTTTGTGCAAACTAATTTTGCCCGTTTTAAATATATGAACTGTTAGTTTAATTGAGTTTACTCAGTTTATACAAAAACATTTTTTAAACAACCGAGTTATATGAGACGACGAGTATCACATCCATTGTAGCTGTGATTCCTAACATTGAAACAGAAACACTGGATCTTCTGTGAAGGCGCCTTAGCGCTGCGGTCCTTCCCACAGTCAGGAGAGCACAGATCGACATGAGACACTTTAATGAAACAAATAATTTATTAAGTCAAGTGAACTGAGTTTACTCTCAGTTGATGCACTACTCTGCATCGGGTTCAACGGTTAAACAGAAGCATTCGAATCAAAAGTCAGAGCTACGCTACGCGCCGTTTTCAACCAGTGGCTACATTACATAGACTTGGAAGAGGTTATTGCTTTGATCACTTCCTGCTTCATGATGACAACAAATCCGGCACCTACTGTCACTGCCCTATTTGCTTCTTCATCCCGTTTTGCTTCCAGGGCTCAGTTTTATGTCGTCATTTCCTGGCCGCATGCGCACATTGGAATTTCAAGACGTAATTTCCTGTCCACATGCGCACATGGGTGTCGCTGCTTGACACATAAATTAGAATAAAATTAGCAACGTCATTGCGCCACGCCTCACTACACACTCGTATTTCATCAAGAGAAGCAGAATTTGAATTACTAAAGTACTACGCCGACGCATTAACTGTATTTTAACCTTATTTTATATATATCACTACATTTGACCTGTATTCAACAATTCGGATATTTTAACAAGATTTCAGATAAAATAATTGATCTTTCTGTGCAATTTGCACGCAGTTTTCAATCTTGCCTACGATGTTTTGTATATAAAATAAGTTTAGTCATTTATAAATAATGTTGGTGTGTTTTCATGTTTTGTTAATAAAATGTAATCCTCAGAAAAGTTGTGATTCAATGAAAAAGACGTTTGTCCTGTTGTTTATTTGGTTGCAATAAACCAAATTAACCACTGAGACCTCGTAGGCAAGATAGAAAACGGCGTGCAAATTGCACAGAAAGATCCAATTATTTTATCTGAAATCTGTGACAATCAGTGATGTTTGTAAAATGTCCACTAGGTGTCGATAGAGAAAAATAAATAAACAAGAAGAAGGACTAACAGGCTATAAGATGAACAAATAAACAAGGTGACCATCACAAAAGTTTCCTTTGGACGATTCATCAAACAAAACAAAATCTTGTTAAAATATCCGAATTGTTGAATACAAGTCAAATGTAGTGATATATATAAAATAAGGTTAAAATACAGTTAATGCGTCGGCGTAGTACTTTAGTAATTCAAATTCTGCTTCTCTTGATGAAATACGAGTGTGTAGTGAGGCGTGGCGCAATGACGTTGCTAATTTTATTCTAATTTATGTGTCAAGCAGCGACACCCATGTGCGCATGTGGACAGGAAATTACGTCTTGAAATTCCAATGTGCGCATGCGTCCAGGAAATGACGTCATAAAACTGAGCCCTGGAAGCAAAACGGGATGAAGAAGCAAATAGGGCAGTGACACCTACGCTAGATAAAGGGCAACGAGCTGGAATGTCGAATGGCAGCAAGTCAGTGGATGGAGGGAAGAGGAAGAACATGCAGATAAAGTCATGCAAGTATCATTCACGGAGACGGCTTCTCCCTGGACGAGCGCCCCCTAGTGTCCTCAGAGGTAGTTGTGCGGAGGCCAGTCGACTCATGGTAGGACACATGCAGGTGGTGGTGTTGGAGCCTCCAAAGTGAGTTACACAGGATTACAGTGCTACACTAGCGACATCCACAGGAGACTATTGTACAACAGTGTATGTTTCTTCAAAACAAATGTGATCAAATCGTCAAGATAAAGCAGCATAATAAGACAGAATTGTTGCATCAAACCACAAGAGGGACGTTGAAGGCACATGACTTCATTTAGCAACAGTCCAACCTAAAGTCTACCACTTAAAATACTGCATGGCTTTTAAATACTTTCATCTTCTTAACATAATGGTCCTACAACATAACATATTTTTCCCCTCATGATATTGAATTATTTCCATCACAGTCGTTTTTTTTCTTTTTCATATGTGACTTTTCCCACTTCATTTCCATTTAGTTATATGATAAAGTAGAAAACTGTCCCTTAAATACTACTTCAGTGGATTTAAGGGACAGAAATCACCTAAATAAATTAAGTAAATAATATCTCCTTGCATCCTTGTTTATTTCTTCCCACCTACTATAACATCTAAAATATGTTTCATTAAATACTTCTAACAATAAGCTTATAAAGACGCCCCCCGGCAGCGCGCCGATCTTGGCTTTGAAGATATGACAATAAAATTCAACTATTGCACTTGTCTTGAGCTGGTCACCCTTTCAAACGTGAGAAGCTAAATATTTCTCAGAAGGGGCTGTATAAGACTGAAAAGAAGGTCAAAGAGTATGTAAAAATGTCATTAGAATTTTATATTTTCATTTTTTTAAATAGACTAAATTTTATAAAGTAATGAAATGCCACTTGAATATGATAAACATGTATGCATATTTAAATAATAATCTAGGATAAATGCCAACTGATCAACAGGAAATAGCAACTGTCAGGAGAAATAATAGCGAAATATGACTCAGATTGACTCTAATTTTGTGGGTGACCGCTAACATGAACAATCCAAGTGAGGGGTACCTTTGTGCTGCAACAATGATTTATATATATATTGCTTTTAATTTCCAGTAGGAGCTGGATTTTGTTTAATGTGCTGTAACACCACCAGTAAGCTGCTCAAGCACTTAGTGTTAAAGTGAATTGTGAATATAACTGGGGGCGATTCGACTCAACATTGTGACCACAGAGGGACACTTCAGAGGAGATCACTCAGCCAAGGTGAGGGCTGTCCTGCACTCAAAACACTGGCCTTTGCATGAAACATAAATAAAAGCTTGGCTTCAGTTTTACAAAAAATAGCTTTCAATTGAAAAAGCACCAAGTGTCTTGAATGGACGGAGGAACAAAGATCACTGTTGTGAGTTTTTTCAATGAGTTTGTCAGTGTCTGATAAAAAGATATTTCCACAAGCAGTTTGTGTGTGTAAACGTGATCATCCGTGTTGTGATTTACATCTCTCCAAAGAGCTTCAGAAATGTACTGCCTTTCTGTTTTAAAATGTTTTCTGTACCAGAGAATCAATATTTGTATTGAAACTATAAGCAGGTATTAAATAAAACTGATCTGAATTTATTGTTATAAGTCAAGAGTTCTCGATTAAATGCCACATTTAAATATAGTGAGTGGTTATTCTGAGGAAATCCTGCCTGTAAATTAAGAAAATTATTTCACTTTTTTTTTAAAGATTCATAAATAACTTAAAATAAATAAATTAAAACGATTGTAATCTGTTGATCAAAAAGAGATGGCTTTGTAAAATAATTGAAAAAAAAAGTGATTACAGCAGCCTTAGAGAACGTAACTAAATATAAATTAGAACATCTACTAACAAACAAAATCAGTGAATAAAAACAGTCACTTTTATGTTACACACATTTCAGTGCATGATTTTCAGAGAATAGAAAACCAAAATCAATAGCGACAACATAATTGTAATACTCTTATCAAGTGCCTAAGTCTCATAAGTAAAGGGTCTTTGTGTGTGCGTGTGCTCTCCAGTTTCGTCGACCACAACAGAACATCTTCTGAGCAGCGACAGGATCAACGTGACAGTAATGCCTTTCAGTTAGACTGGGGGTCCGACTGCAACCTACCCTGGAACTGTTTCCATCACACATGCAAGAATAATAGTTCAATATTCATGCAGAACATCTGGACCGTCCACATGAGAGAAACTGCTAAAGTGTTTTTTTTTTTCTTTCTTTTTTAAACAGCAGCACCTACATAGTTGCTGACCACAGCTGTGTGTACAGTAGGTTCTGATGACTGGACCAGTTCTGAGCAGCACGTGAGGTGGGTCATGTTGTGTAACCAGCACACCTGACCTGAGGTTGGATGTGAGAAGCGCAGCGCGGCCCGGAGAAAGTACCCGAGCTGCCTAGTCCTAGAGGGGGACCAGTGGATTAGCTATCAGCGGAAGCAAACTAGCAAGGGCTTTCATTATTAGACGATAAATAGGGAGGTTTTTTTGCAGATGGGCTTGATTTTTTTTTCCAAAAAAAAGAGACATTGTGATTCAAAATGAGCAAATTCAAAGTAAAGCTGGCCAAAAATGATCCATCCACCTGGTTATTGCCTTGATCGTGAAGTTCTGCACCTGACCCCGCCGAGGTCTGAAAATACACTTCTTACCTAAAAATCATATCCTGATAATCACACGTGCAGAGCATGTATATATTTGCTGTTTAAGATACGACTTTAAATTCATCAATATTTGTTGTAATGACATGTTCCAAACGCCAGTGATTTATCCGACTAGCTAATTTCAATACATTTAATTTTTCGGTTTAAAAGTAACGCTGGTTTATTACAAACGTGATGCTAAGTCCACTGATTCAGGACATGAAGATTTGCTCCTGCCTTCTGTGCTTGGTGTAAAGTCCCATGACACAATAAGAAAAGCAGTGAGACAGCGCAAACCTCCGCCACGCAGCTCATGTCACGTGACTTCATACAACAGCCTACATTCAAATCAATTGTGCTTGCTCGCCAACAGGACGTGTCCGGACAGGGTTGTCGAGGTAACTGCAAAACTAGCAGCTCAAGGACGCCAAACAGTTAAGCTAGCATCACGTTAGCATAGCCACGTTAGCTGAGCTGTTTTCACGAGTCTCAAAGCAATAGCCATCATCTAGGAACCCTAAATGATGAATTGAGAAAAGCATTTGCTTTGCAAGTTTCTTTTACTGATGTTTTCCATGTTTTATATGGAGGAAGAAAACATTTTTGCTAGTTGTGAACAGAGCAGGACTGTAAAAGTGAAGGAAGGTTTCTTCAAAACGTTCCTAAATCCAGATGGTGCTCCTTAAACTATTGTCCTGAAATGCTTATTTAAACACCTTCAAAGGTTGCTTTGCTGACGGACAAAAACATAACCTCTCTGGCCGTGGTGACAATCCCAGGGGGCGCTACAAGACCATGTACTGATCTAGCCCTTTAATTGGATGGATCATCTAAAACTGTGGATTAGGGTGTGAGCAAACCTTGTGGGTTCAACACTGAAGAACGTGTGAATAGTCGAACACTGATTTTCTGATGCAGGACTTTTTTGACCCCATCTCTTTTTCCAGGGTGCAGAATCCACCCCTCCTGTAGTTCTTCTCATTGTGTGAGAGCCGAGAAAGAAACAGGATTCAATAACATAAACAAATCACAGCGCTGAGAAGAGAGTGTTTCAGTAGTAAAGTTGCTCAGTGGCTTCATCGCCACCTCTGACCTGTCAGCTGCTGCTCTCTACTGGCTGCAGCTATGAATGAAATACATTTGGCTGGAAGACTTCAAGACACGTCTCTGTCGCTGTTCATCGTCACTCCATGTTCCCACTCTCAGACTGAGAGATGTTGAGTGTGTTTGCAGAGGGGAAGAGGTCTCTTTGGTCCGTGGGGCTCTGGTAGTCCGAGGTCAAGTCTGGGTCCAGGAGTGAGGAGAGGGTGAGGTGGGACGAACCTTTCTTGAGGCACTGAGAGTAGAAGTTCAGCAGAAGGTCCAGCTTGTTCTCTATGGACTGAACCTAGACACACACATACACACCTTAAAGATTGTTCACCAATAACAACAACATTCTGAGATGAAGAAACAGGCTGTGATCAAGAATAACAACACGGATTCCCTCATTTACTCTCAGAATTCTGACCAGTTTATGGTCTTCTTTCTTCTATACTCTGAACTTGTCTGTGACTCTGAGCTGGTCACAGACAAGTTCAGAACATAGTTGCTCTTTCCTGTCAGCTAAATCACATGTGTGTTACCTGTTTCTCCACCTTGACAACCCGTCCCATCATGCTCAACTCATCCAGAGGATCCAGTTCTGGCGGAGTCTTCTCTCCTTTCTCAGGCCGGGCTTTTTTGTCCGTCTGCACAGCCCCTCGCCCAATGATTTGATCCACCCTTGACCACAGACAAGACAGCCACTTAGACATTACATTACATCATTTGTTTCTCTCCACAGAAAGAGGTTTATTACCGGCGCTCAAGAGCAAGACATGACTTGTTCCCTGCTTCAAAATATGGGATACAAGTGTGATATTGATGAGTCCTACTGTAAACTGTAGACTCCAGATACAACATGGAGGCCATACGCAGGAGGGGTTTCAGGCTTTCAAGGTTCAGTTGAAGAAGCAGTGCATTTTATGATGCAGCATAGCATCACAGTGATTCGACAGGTGAGGTTCAATTAACAGTTTAAGACAGACACAGTGCGAGGTTCTGGATCTCAACAGGGGTCACAGGATTTTTGTATCAGGCCATGAGTTTAAATCAGAGAGGTCAGTATTTACGTTTTTTTTTCTCTGATATTGCGGGGATGACGAAAACATTTATAACGTACGACTTGCTAGCTACATCTGAGGAGTACTGCACAAAAGCACCATAAAGCTGGGATTTCTGAAATTCTTAACAAAAAAAGTTTAAACCTACATACCACATAAAAGCATTTGTAATTCATCTTGAGAATTTTTAAATAAAATTTATATAGCATGAAAACATATATATTATCATGGGATCACTGCATTTTTACAACTGTCTTATAATAATAAAGGCAAAAGGTCATTTAAATTACTGACTCCTTATCTTCTGTACGTCTTTTGGCTTGACAGACAGAGTATATACAGTAATGTGGCCCCTTTGGACACTGTGTGACGGCACACAGGGGTGTTCTAGTGAATAGTGTGGTGATTTATGTGAAATATTGAGTGTGAGAGAAAGAGTAAAACCTACAACATGCTCCATACTTATTCGTCCTCACAGTTGCAGAGCACAGAGGATCTGATGACGGAGATAAACTGACAACTCATGCACCACACCAGCAGATCTTTTCATAGGCCTTGTTTTTACGTAGTTTATTGGAGCTTTGCTGTACATATTTTTGTTTCATGAAAAAATGGTGTTGTAGGTCTCTTTGTAGTTGGCCTAATGTTTACCTTTCCATTTCAATGCTGAATGATTTTTTTGTTGATTGTTCCTGTGGACTGTGTGCAACGCATCAGCACTATTATTGAGTTTCACCTTTTCTTGTAAATGTTGGTGGCAGGGGAAAAAATAAAACTTGCTACATGTTCCAACAGCAACAGTACTAAACCTTGATATTCTAAACAAGAGCCGACTTACCGCGTCTGCAGGCTCTTGATGCGTCCCAGCATATCCAGATGTCCAGCAGAGTACTGCTCGATGACGTCCTTCACGTCATACGGACGTAAGGTTTCCTTAAACTTCCGCTTGGCCACAAGGAACTTCAAAATCCTACGGACACACAGGACACACTGCTGACACTCACGTGGGTGTATTATTAGAATCCACATCAACGCGCACACAGTAAATCTTGTGTAAATGCCGGATGAAGACAGGCTATCACGGAGTCCGGGCCCTTTGGAATAACAAGATTAATTACAGTCAGAGTGACCTTATCATTCACAAACAGCCTGCTCAAAAGTGCCACGTCAGAGCAGGCACCACGCGCTACTAAACCAAGCGGATATGGATGCGCCATGACAACATCTCCAAGAGACATTTGCTTATCAGAATTTGCTACTTCAGCAATTACAGCGCTGCAGATAGTGACGTGCACCACGCACACCTCTATCATGACTTCCACCGGCGCCTCCTCCTTTGTCAAGGTGACAGACCCTCGCTGCTTCCTCACAGACCACCATCTTCCCCATCACACAAGAGAATACTGAATGTGTGGCTGAATGTGCGCTCGGAATTGATGACTGTGCAATTGTTTTTATATGACACTGATCAGAAGCTAGAGTTCACCAGTATGGAAAGTATTTTATCAGTGCGCAAGAGTATTTAATTTGGAAGGTCAGAAAACAGATTCAAAAGACAAGATTAAAAAACAAGCATGACTACTTAGACTATGAATGAAAAATAACTTTTTAAAGTTGGATATGTAGGACCATAACTCATGTGGTCTGTAAAACGTTGAGGGGCTGGTTGGTTCAGTTCTTCTGAGAAGCTTTTAATTTAAAAAAATATATAAAAATAAAAAATTAAAAAAAAACAGAACTAACACAAATTGGTTTCTATAGCAGTTTTAAAAATGGTGAAAAGCTGATATTTCTTTCTTTAATGGCTCAAAGGTGACAAGTTTTTAATTTGTGTCAGAGAGTTATAAAATAGCTAGGAGTCTTTACACTTCCAATTTGGACACCGTCTTGGAGGTTGGAGGTTCGACATGTACAGTATGAGTCCAGTTCTCTATGTTTCATTTCTAGTCCTGTGAGAAATGCTGGCTCCACAGAAATGCCCTGAAATATCAAATGGAGACTATGACACACACACACACGCACATGCTCATCTTACACAGTGATGGATGGCACCTCAGCAGAAGAGATGGACTAGTAAAGAAAAAAGGAAGGGAGGTTTTTCTCCAGCTGAGGATCCTATTCCTTAAAGTCAGATGATAAAGCCCACTGTCATGGTCTCTTACAAAAGGCCAGGGGTCGCACAAAGTTGCACAAATGGAGCTGTGCTTGAGACTTGTGAGGTCAAGTGGAACCATGGAGGGTCTGATTTGTTTTCATGGTGCCGCACCTCATCTCAGGAATAACATAAACATGAGGCTTTCTAAGCGCTATATGGCAAAATATTCTACAACATGAGAGGAGCACCCTTTGAAAATGACAATCCAGACAGAAAGAGCATCAAGGCATTAAAAAGTTGCGCTTCACTGCCAGGAACCTCTTCCCCTGGCACAGCACCACTTCCCGATGATATTTTTGCCAACGATCTTTCTTATTTTGCGTGTAGGTGCATATTTTTGTGCCTGCATGGGTCTCAGGTGTGTGACTAGAAGACAGACAGGGGAAACAAGAGAGCGGGTGATTTGACTTGGATCCTCCTGGGATTTACCTATAATGCTGCCCATATTGCTTGGTCATGTGAATGTGACCCGAGACCACCTCTGGCTCTGCTGCACCAGTTCCTGACTGAAACGGTGCGTATAACTGGAAGTGCCACTCCTCCCAGTTGCTGGGAAGAAAGTGTCATCTGTGGCCCCAAAACGTACAGAGAAAATGTTCTCGCAAATCAGCAGAGGTGGGTTTCCGATGGTCTCTGATTACATGGCCGGGTCGGTGGATTCAAAATGACGGATGCTGACAGAAGGTCGACCATTGCAAGGAAGATCCTTCACCAGAAATGACTCGCTCACTGCTAAGTGTTCAATATTGGACAGGCACCGTCTTATGTGTTCAGTCTGACGCAGGGATCAAATAAGCGCAGCAGAACTGATGACACCAAGTAAAAACCACCGGCCCAACAATAACAAGCATGTTTATTATAGAGACTGCAAACACGGACAAATTTTGTCTTTTATGCAGTATTGGATTTAAGTATGAAACACAGCAAAGGAAGAAATTCGCCCTCATTTCTCCTCCCCCCATCCCCTCCCTCACCAATCCCTCTTTGCGTAAAATGAACAACGTGCACATTTTATTTGGGCACTGATAAAACGCACGCATCTCGCCAAAGTGAGGTGTCAGCAGTAAAGCACTGGTGCGCAATTTGGTGCTACACAGACATCAATCATGGGCGCTGCATGTAAATGTGTGCGTGCGCTAACACCTGCTGTACACACCTGCACTATCTATAGGAACTGCCTCTTGTCTCTGGTGTGCGGCCCAGAGCAGCTGAGGTCAGAGCTCAGTGCTGAGTCAAGTGCACGCCCGAGGAGAGATCATAGAAACCAAATTACTCATGTAATACTCCGGATCAATATCAATCTGCCAGGGCTGGCCCTTGTCGCCAATATTGCCAAAACGCGTAACTCAAGGATAATGACAAAGTTAAGGCCAGGGTTGATTCACAGGAACCGTGGGACGACAACAATTTCAAGCATTTACTGTGATACAGCAAAGAAAGTCGTGCAAATGAAGATGATTTGGTCAAAGAGTGACCCTTATAACATGCTGGTTAATATGTTTAAACAAAAAAAATAGCAGCCACAACTGACAGCATTTTCACTGGAGCTACAACAACGCAGCTTCCCACACAATAATTGCTGAATATAGAAAATCAAACTCCAAGAGATGCATCCAACGACATAGCTCTTGACAAAATATACCAAAGCAAACTATTAAAAAAGTGTCATTACATGATCATGACTTGCAGATGATTTCTGTGTTGAGTTTTAATATGTACATCAGTCACTTCCCATCAGTACTGATACATATACCTCATATTGCCACCATAACCTTATATACTAAATATTCTATCTTGTCTTAACTGTATACTGATTGTGTTGAACTCCCAGGTTAAGAATGATGCGTAGATAGGAGAAGATTGTCGGTAGCATTCAGCATCCAAAAGAAATTTGCCGATATTCAATCAGAATACAATTTCAGACATTCAGAAGCGATTTAAATTTCACAGAAAGTATGTACAAGTAACTATGTAACCTCAAGGCTGCCGATGTTGTTCTGAGTGAATATGAAGTAGCACTAGTCGTGCAAACATTTTCCTCATCCCTCCTTACACACCTGGAACCCACTTCTATTAAATCAACAAGGTTAACCTACCGATTAAACCAGGGTCCATCAGAGTATAGGTGACGCTATCAAGCATTTCAGGAAAATTCCGTTATCTATGACGATATTGATGCAAAAACATGATCCAATATTTCTTTTAGGATATTACCAAAAACAGAGTTCCAGTTAGATGACCAAGTCCAGCTCAATTTAAACATGTAAAGTAAACAAAATATCATGTACTAAGCAATAATGTTAACATCACGGTTTTGATGCTCCATCACCTCTTCCTCCAGTATATCATCTCTTGTTTGATAGATATAATGGGTGTAATAAACCATGTCTGCTTAGACTGACAAGGTTTGCAATATTAATATGAACATTGCCTATAATGCAACTAGGAATGCAAGAGACACTTCTCCTGGAACTTTTATCAGCCAGTTAAGTTTGGATCCTGCAACACACGGAGAGAAAACAAACTGTGGACGCTCGACACAGAATGGTGAGTTTCCAAGGCCCACTGCTGACAATAAGAAAAAGACTCTGACCCAAACATGCATGACAGTCAGAAAGTTATGCATAACCGGCAAATAACAGATTCCACCAGGGTAAATGAACAGCCTGTCTCTGTGTTGGAAGACAGCGGACAGATTCACCTCAAGCCCTCCTACTGGGATGTATATTTCATTGATGTAGCTCTGCCAGCGCTCCACCAGTGTACACTTCAGTTGTCCTTTTGACTACATAGTCGCTGAATTGTGCCTGCAAGGGTTTTCATTTTCAGTCCAGTCAATAAAGCATTGTCTAAATTAAGGTGATATTTATGGTACATTTTTCCCAGACCGTGTTCTGTAGCAGTCATAACTACTAACAAATAGATAGCCAATGTTTTATCTGCGATCGGTATCAGTGATCAGCAACATTAGACCTGCTGACAATAATGTCTGAGAAGTTGTACTGCGTTGCCACAGCACATATACAAGTGGAGTAAATGACTGACTGACCTGACAGCTCTGATAAGAGTCTTCACAGCCGGAATAACGTCCTCCATGGCCACATCACAGTACGGTTTGTCTTCCATGCTGTCCTCTCCAACTCCCTCCACTGAAAAGCAAGTACAATAAAAACCCTGGAAGAATAATGCGCCAATATGACATATTTGCGTCTATGGTGCTACTCACCATCAGCGGGAGGTCGAGGTTTGAGACGAAGGGAAGTTCTGAAGCGAGTTCGGTCGTTGAAGCTCCAGCTCTTCTGAACCTTCCCGGGGCTGGAGGCCTCCGGGACGTTCTCCTGACTGGGCGAGTTTCTAACGCCGGGCGTGGGCGGCAGGGGGGACGCCTTATTTCGAATTGTTTGAGAAGATCGTGAATTATTCATCCTGATGCGATCCCTGAAGCCAATTTTGCTGCTGTCAGAAAAGACAAAACCATGAACAACAATGGCCACATTATTATGCCTCTGTAATAAAAGCGTCATTGGTCTTCACAAAAGTCTAGGGTGAGTTTCCCAGGTGGCATTTGGAAACATCAAAACGGCTGCCAAGGCATTAAAAGTAAAATTATGTTAGTCAAGAAATTAAGATCTTTCAGTTTGTAACAGACAAACGGACAAACAGATAAAGACACTGTCTGTGGATGAAAAACAGACAAGGACTTTTCGACACAGTGGAAAGTCAATAATGGACCTAAGACTCCCTGAAGTACTGAAATCCTGCCAACAAAACAAGCAAATATCAGCATTAAAGAGCTGCGATACAAACTGCCCTGTTCCACTCACCTCAGCAAAAGTGTTGGATCATCTATTTACAGTTGCAAAGCTATTTCTAACGACGCTGTTGGAACACACTCGCGAGAGAGCTCCTGCTGTGTCGCCACTTACACGTTACACACTGTCACGGATCCATAATGCAAACGTCATGCACGGCAGAGCAATTCTGACTGAGTGGCTCGACACCACATTTTACGATGATATACTCTTTGTGCCGCGTGTTCTATAGCCGGCCATTTGAATTAAAAATTAAATGCTTATGGAATGTCAGAGGAAACTACTCCGTAGATGAAATGCTTCAGACAGGTTGAAGGGAACGGGGAGGACAAGAGTGAAAGACCTTTGCAAGCTGTTAAACGATTTGGATGTTTTTATGGCCCGCGATTGCAGCAGTCTGTAAAGTTGCATGCAAACAGAACTGTGCGGGTCCATTTGGAACAATATTCTGCACGCAGGATTCTTGGAAACATTTTTTTCTGATGGGGAGGTGGGCAGTTGAGGGCATGCGGGATGAGTGACATTCTTTACGCACAGACACAAACGACAGACTTACAAACATGAAGCAAAATAAAACTAACTTAAAAATATATTTGATTTTATTATCAGTTAAACTTTCTTAGGAAGTAAGAAATAAAATAAAATAAAATAATAAAAAAGTTTGTTTAATCATTTGATGACAATAATGAAACTTTATTTCCCTGTTCTAAGGCACTGAATGTGACTGGATTTAGCTTTGTTGCAGAATGACGTACAATGGTGGAAAAACGTTTTCAGACACGATGTGTGGCAGCACTACTAAATATTGATGACGATGATGATTTACTTTTTTTTGTTCAGTTTTGAACACACTCTCTGTTATTTGTTGACTTTGATACCGACAATGTTGAGAACTGACTGAAAATCACAAGAATATAATTTTTATTCGAAACACAGTAAACATAAAATACAGAATTTGTATTATTTTGTGTATGTCTAATGCAGGCACACCTTGTGAAAAACCAAAACATATTTTTTTCTAAACTATTTCATGGTGATAATTAAGATTATGTAATGTCCAAAAACCTTTCTTTCAGAGAGGATCTCTTCATCTAAAGAACTGAGGAAGGACATTCAGTTGGATTAGCTGCAGTATTCTCCTTGTTTACATGTCGAATTATGGTAAGTATTGTATAATGTCTCAGGTGAAGCTATTGAAATATTGTCTAATAAATGTATTATATAGTAGTAGCAAAGGAAAAAAAGAAAGAAAAGAAACATGAAGCTTCACTTTTCCATGCCAAGAACATTAGTACGACTAGGGAGACAAGGATAACATTTTGGAGACCACACTCATACACCCAATCCTCTCTATGCAACATTGAATTATGCTTCATAAAAAAATCAAAGTGGTGTAAACAAAAGTGGCCTCCAAAATGTCAATTCAGACAGGCAAGGGGGGACATAGACAGCTCCAAAGGGGATGGAGAACATTAGTTATTGGTGATGCTCTGGCGTGCCCCGTGCACAGGCTCTTCGCCGTGGATACCTCTGCTTGCGGCCTGCATGAATCCGGAAGAGACCTCGCTTTTTAGATAGGAGTTGACTGGGGAGACACACAAGTCAAAGGGAGAAAGGGTGAGGGGTGCGGAGGATTACACAGAGGGGGAGCCGAATTCTGATGTGGACCCCAAGCTGGGGTGATGACGTGAGTGAAGAAAGACTGGATGTAAAAACTGATGCTTGGGGTCTAAATAATCCAGCCAGCCAATTGTTAGCGGCAGTTTTGGACTAGAGAGACACTTGTGAAGATTTGAACCAGTAGGTGGGGGATGGGGTCATGCAGAGGGAGCAGGGAATATTTCATCTTGGTATATCCATCAAAATAGGCAGGCATCTCGGTCAACGGTTTCTAAGATGAAAGTCAGGTCCAGGCGCACAAGTCTCACCAACTCTCAAGAGCCAATGTTCTGAATGGAATAAACCATAAAACAGCCCATTACCTCTGTTTTGATGTAACAGAGATATAAAGCTACATCCACACAGCAATGTTTAACCTTTCTCTGATAACTAACCGATCCAAGATGCATGTGAGTGGACTTGTCCTCTGCCTAATGATGAAGATATGAGCAACAAACTCCTGACTTGGGACAGTGAAATAGTGCAGAGTCAATACTTTAACACTGAAGGTGCATTTGAGTGCTTGAAGTCTCAGGTACAAGCAACTGAAGTGTATTGTACTAAAAAAAACTACACTTGAAAGTGGGACATAATCTGAATTACTATGATAACTTTAAAGCCTAAAAGATATGTAAATATATTTGTAATATAACTGATGAAATTATATAGCTTTATTGGTAATAAAGAGATGTTTTTTTATTGAAATAGTGAGTGAATCTACGGATGGAGTAGTAAGTCATTCATTGTAGGAGACCTGCGCTGTGCAATTCATAACTCGAAAACAAACCTGCATGGAACTTCTGCCTTCCTGAGAACAGATGATGGATGAAGAATGGATGGCATGGAAACAATATGATGGAAACATAGAGAAAGGGAAAAGAGGAAACAGTAAGAGAAATGATGGAGGTGGGAAGGATTATGTGTAAGATACACAGACAAAGATACACAGAATAGACATGTTGAGCTCAAGCCAGGATTAGTTCAAGTCTGTTAGCAACAAAACGTTCAGGGTTAAAGCTCCAGGACTCTCAGTGTGAAAAGCCTCTTGAAACAGTTGTGGCTGTGTGCATTTCTAAACCACCTGTGTGGGTGTGAAGTGCAGATGTGAGAGGCAGATGGATCCGTACCTGTCCCCCGACAGGTAGGGTGAGCTGTAGGGCCGCAGCCCTGACAGCAGCGTGTGGTAGGAGTTGTGAAGAACCTTCTTGTTGTTACGCTGTCGCTGGAGGTGACTGAACAGTAGCGTCAGTTCCCTGACACCCACGTGCATCATTAAAAAAAAAAAAAAATAGACATGACAAATAAACAATAAGGGATGACAAATAAGAAAAAATAATCAAAAAGGCCAAGTAATTGGTCCCAAAACTCAAAAGAAGAGGGATAAAGGACGGAAATAAAGAAAGAATTCTACACGTTTAGCCCCCTCCTTTTAAGCGATTTTAAATTAGTGAAATTAATACATGAAAGAAAAACATAGGAAACCACACCAAGGAACAGAAGTAAAAAATATACTCAACACAGGAATAAACTCTACGCAGTTTTCGCTCTTTTCTTCATCTCTAAATGTATCAAGAGAACAGTTATGAAGAATCTATAGATACATAAAGTGTCTGGGCGACAGGTGCATGACGTGCACTGTGTGTGGGGCTGTGTCTGCAGTGATCGAGAGAGAGAGAGAGAGAGAGAGAAAGGTAGAGCGGGACAGTAAACTAACAAAGCACATACCTGAAAGAAGGCAACATGCTGTCGTAGAAGTACCATGTAGCGGTTAAATAAGAGTGTTTAGCATCTGTAGAGTAGAGACGCCAGGCAGCCTAAGGTGAGACAAACAAACAGGGTAAGAATGTCCACAGTGGGGTGGGAAACGACATTGAAAGGGTTATTGATTTGCGTGTGTGTGTGCATGTGTGTGGTCTTGTCCAGCTATACTTGTGGGGACCTTTTATCAGTCACCACAAGCTTGAACCTCAGTTTGAAGAATAAAACTTCAAAACAGCAGGGTCATTACAATTGAATTTAAGTTTGTTTTAGGCCTGGTGAAGGTTAGCCATTGGTTTTGGATGGTTAGGTTTAGTGTGAGAGGTTGGGGAAAGTATGAACGTCAATGAAATGTCCTCTAAACACATAGAAACAGAATGGGTGTGTGTTTTTAGCTACACAAGTGATCTTTATTTTATTAATCCATAACAAAAAATATTAAACCCCATTTTTCTTCATGATTCTTTCAAATATTGTATTACATCTATTCTGTAGCTAAAACTAAATATTTTTATATACAGAAAATTATTCATATACAGAAAATTGCCACCATAATATTATGTGTTTTATCATCCTAAAGGGATTGAAAACAAGCGGATTGAAGTACGCTTCATTCTACAGCAGTCAGGTCAAACTAAATGCATTTTTATTGCTGAGCATTCGTATACAAACCACCTGGTCCGCTCGCTTTGCAACCTAAATTATCATTCACTGGCCCATGCAATGAAATAATTCCCCCACTATAAGTAACTTACAAGAAATTCATGGACATTTTCCAGAAATCCTTCATTAAATATGTATAATATTGAGGTGTGTGAATGTGCCAACCTGTATGAGGTTGGCGGCCGGCATCCTCCTCTTTTCAAAATGCTTCTGTCGGTGCTGCTCCTGAACCTTCAGGGCGAACCCTGACCCCAGGATTCCCTGGGATTAGACGTGATATTAAGATCGTAATTGCTCACAGCAGAACCATTAACAACACTGCGATGGCATCATAAACTTACAGCAGGAAGAGCAAAGAAGGAAACACCCAGAAGAGCAAAGCCCGCAGCCAGAAGGCGTCCTTGCCAGGTATGTGGAGTCTTGTCCCCGTAACCGATAGTAGTCAATGTAATCTGTATATAGTTGCACATACAAACAAAAAACATTTTCTTTAATGGCGCACTCTATTTTAAGAGGAAACACCAGCACCAGCAAAGCAAGAAGGTGATGATTACAGCACTAATATTACAGCAGCAGCAGAAGACAGTTACCATTAGCTCAAGGGAAATTTCCCAAAATCAGCATCAATAAAAAAGAAATATACAACCAGTGAGGAAAGTATGAAAGAGGAAGAATTAGATTTCAATGGCAGTGAGGAATAATAAAATTAAAATATGAAATTGGATTTTAGAAATCTCATCACATCGACCTACGTAGCCACCACCTGTTGTTTTTATATTCCTCCCATTGAGTGTTGACATTGATATAAGCACTAAGCCTTGTGAAATTGCTAAATATAGCAACAGAACTGAATAACCACAAGCTCAGTTTGTGTGCCATGTCGCACATAATCAGCCTGATACATCTTCAAGTCATAATCTAAGCAGTAAACACCAAGTGTATGCACAATTTCAGAAGAATTTATTTGATGAGTCACAGGCTGAAAAACTATGAAGTTGTACCTCCTGTAGAGATGTTTCAAAAACTAAAGGAGATACAGCAAAAATAAAGCTTTTATCAGTGCCCGGCATGATCCGGTCCACGTGTCTACAGTCAATGCTTTGGAAATAGTGGTGAATTGAAAATGAGAGACTTTTCACTTTTTGCCTGAAAACCAGCTCTAGAATTTATTTGGGAGTCAATGGGGCAGAGTATCGGGTTTGGCTGTACGTTTCTGAGGCCTGCACAAACCAGCACATTGTAAGAGAGAGGACGAATGTGTCTGTAAAGCTGGAGAAAATCATTTGTCTATGATTTACCATGTTCCCCCAGTGAGCTAAGAAAGAAAGGAATCAAACTTTTAAGCATTTCTCACGCTTTTTGAGAGTTGAATGGACTGGCTATGTGGAAAATATGACAGAGCTATATGACGATGAAATAGTGGCAAAAATGGTTTTTTGTCCACCTGCCATTATTTTTTTTTGGTATAAAACCTGCAATATTTCAGGAATTATGAATCATAGGAAATAGCATGTGATTCTCGAACAGGCCACACATTTGCATATGGGAGGGATAGTGATACAAAACAAAACAGAGTAAATAAAATAGCTGAACTGAACAACTGAGCATTTACACCAATAACACTCCTTTAAAAGTAGAAGTCTCACCCACTCTGTGGACAGGTCTACACTAACAAGTGTATTTTTCACACCAGGTACAGCTTGTCCTGTCAAATATAAGGTCACCTGCAGCTTTCACAAGTGTCAACCCCTGATATGATCTTTATGCTCAACATTACCAGATGTTTCGCCTGGCGATGTTCTTAGTATGTGGTCAGAAGTACCATTGGAAGATGTTTTTCACAGTACTCACAGTGCCCCACCAGAGGGAGTCTGCATAGGTGTAGAAATCTGAGTTGACATCTTTCTCCGCCAGGTAAACCAGGAAAGAGGCAAAGATGAGGACCAGGAAACCGATGTACCAGGCTGTAATCAGCTCCTGCGAGAGTCGGAGTTGGTATCAATCAGTCAGCCCCACAGCCTCCGACATCATCTCCGCTGGCATTACTGTTCGCTGGCTAGCATCATTATTGAATAAAGCCCATTATCATCACATTTGGCTGCTGAGTCCTGCTGGACGGCTGATGCATCACCTCATCACCATCATCAAATCAAGTCTAACTCTGTCCAGCAGGAGTCTCTTGTTTATGTCAGCACAAAAACTAATGGAGAAAACAAAGTTGGATGTTTGAGGGGAATAAATGTTAACAACAATGTATTGTGCCGACAATCGTTCCATACATAGATTACAGTGGAGAACATGCATGTATTTATATCTCTGCTCCCACTGACCCTACAGATATGCAGAAGTAGACATTCAAAAGATTCAAATGCAGCCCCACCTTGCTGTGAGCATATACAACGGAGCCCAAAAGTTTCCATGTGCCTCCCCGCCGGTCCATCCGCACCATGCGTAAAATCTGCAGAAAGCGCATGCTACGCAAGGCTGAGGTGGCAAAGATGTTTCCCTGTGTTCCTGCGGCGATGACAGCCAGGGACGCTACGAATACTATGAAGTCTTCGGAGGAAATCAAAGGCAGAGTGAGAACATGGAGTCTTGGCATGATAGACGTGCGTAACCTTTTTCAGAGACACACGCCTGGAGTTCATGTGGGCTGGTTGTAGCGTCCATACATCCACTGACCTATGACACAGAACGGCTTCCTGGCAAATCTCAGACGTCCCTGCCATCCTCGGTATCTGCAGCAACAGCCGGCGGCCCAGATCCGAATGAAGTATTCCATCCCAAACACTACAATCATCACAAACTCCTGCAAACACCACACAGAGATACAAACACATAGTGGGGTGCAGATGTTTGGGATCTGGCAGACACCTCGCATAAAGTTCACTTCAAACATAGAAACAGCTGACCATTTTGACCTTTCATATTTGAGGTCGTCCCGTTTCTCTTTGACACTCGCACTTTGCATTCTAGCTCTCAGTCACGCTGTTGTTTGTGTAACTAAGTCCACTAATGGAGGAGAAAGTGATCAATGGATTGGGAACTGGGAATGTTACAGATGTCAAAGGACGGACTGGTAAATAGGGAGCGCGATGGATGGCCACCAGGAGGGGACGGAAAGAGGACGCGTCAGGTCCATTACCGTTCAAAAAAGCAGAGGGGGCATAGAGGAAGAGGGGAGATTATGGGATGGCTATTAGGGATTAGTGGATCATGTCTGTGATTTCCTGCGCAGTCAACAACACCTGAATCCTCTCGCCTGCTTACATGGCTCTCTGGCCGCTGCTGTGGAACAAAGCATCGCGCAGGCTGGCAAATACAGAAATGGACTGGTGCAGAAGGACACGGTATAAAGTAAATGGTTGCTGATGTCGTCGAAGTGTGCTGTGTGTTCAAGGGAGATAAAAAAAAGTCTTACCAGAATGAAGAGGCCTTGGTTGGCAACCTTCTGATGGTCGGGGATCGTGGAGAACACAGAAAGCACCAAGCAGCTGAACACCAGTAGAAAACTGAAATATATTTAAAAAAATACACAGAGATTAACTTTTTTTATTTTCAAATTTAATGTGTGAATATGAGCCACCTGGAGCACCAATTAAATTCCTTGAGCTTTAAAATGTAAAATTTGATTTTAGGTGACCTCTTTTCACCATTTTCAATTGTCATTTTTACAAACTGTATTGCACTGTAATTGATTTTTCATGGTCTAAACAAGACATTGCAGTTGAAATGGGTTATTAAATCCAGTGGGGGAAATAAAAAGGATTTAAGATCAACGGACTGCACTAACATGCACTTTCATAAAACAGTTTTTTTAAGTTCTTATTAGAAAAAAAACACTATCAAACATCAACTAGAATCTGAATCCTGTTCAGACAAAAGTCACTGTCCCTGCAATGTAATGGCCACTTAAATGAGAGGACTCCCAAGAGCAAAACACGGTATAAATCATGCTAAATTGTGTCTCATGTTTGAGATGCTCTTGTGCTAAAGTAAACATTTCATGTGCTGCACATGCCGGCAGCGCGGAACTCCATTAATAAATTTTAGGATCAGAGATGTGAATGTGAACAACCTCTCTAAGGACGAGCCAAAAAGATGTGAAAGTAGTTGCCTATAAAGAAATAAAAAAAATCTAATGTGAGTGCCATCTCATTTGGGAACACTCAAAAACTACACATTGGGTTATGCTAAGAAAAAATACTAAACTAAATACCTGTTCTAAGAAATAAGTTTGATTATACTCAGTCCATGAGATTTAATTGCGTT
This sequence comes from Synchiropus splendidus, assembly GCF_027744825.2. Lineage (NCBI taxonomy): Eukaryota > Metazoa > Chordata > Actinopteri > Syngnathiformes > Callionymidae > Synchiropus > Synchiropus splendidus. The sequence continues at coordinate 14,698,311 of NC_071337.1, forward strand.
TTTTGTAAATAATGAAATATATTTTTGTCAAAATCATTATGATTGACCTTATTAGAGACTTTTCAGATCTTATCTGTGCAAAAATACAGTAGTAGACGTTATTAAACATTATGAACTGTAAAGTGAATGTCGAGAAGAAAGCAAAAACTATCAGTAATGTGATCATTACCGGAGGCTGCTTTTCAATTTACCAGATCAACATCTCAACAATTTCTCTTCCCGGACAGAGCAAACATTGAGAGGTGAAGTGACCAACATGGTCATTTCCACTGTAGCATGATACATATATACTGTCCAGTCATATCACAATGGTAATTTTCAACATAGTATCAACACCCTTTTTATAGTGAAAATCAGACTATGACTGGGTCCTGGTTCAACACATTCCACCCATTGAGATCAAATAATCAAAACAGGATTTCGACCTGTTTGTTGGATGTGTTCAGAGCTCAGGAAACAGATTAGCCAGTCAGCTGCTTGTTTGTCTGGCCAACGTGTGCTTCACACTTGTAGAGCAGGAAAGGGTCTGGATTAGACACAATAGAACCTTCTCACAAGTAATGCGATCAAAAATTGCGATCCTGAGTTAGGCTAATGTCCTTGTGAGATTAATTTTTTCATAAGAAGGTGCATGGAAAAGAATTTATATCTGTGAACAAACAAGGCAGCCGCAAAAGATCTGCTTTTTAAGTCCAGCAGAATCACTTTCCCAACAAGATTATTCAAATCTGTGCTGCTACATAGCAAAATCACCGAGAATAACATAAATAAACAGCCTATAGAGAAAGGTCAGGGGACACGCTGACCTCATATGATCCACTGAAGGAGGGAGTCACATTTCTGTTGAGGCTGCAGCTTCACCTTCACTGACTTGAAATATCAATTAAGGCACAAACACCCAGTCATCACATCAGCAAGGTTAGCTTAAAAGGGACTTGTCAGAGCAGAACCTTTTGTATATATTGAAACCAGAAGTTCACATACACTGTGTGAAAACATTAAAAGCAGTCCACAGCACTCAACTGCACCAGGCCAGTCCAACACAACCCACCACCGATGATGGCACCTGGTGTTTTCAGACAAACCTAAATAAAGAGTCAATTATTTATGTCCACAGCCACTGAAGGTTATTGTCTTGAGTCCAGACTCTCATCCATCCATTGTTTTCCTAATAGAACGGTTAGATTAGACGGCATGATAAGTTGATAAAATCTACTTCCACAGTTGTAAATGCTTCCTTGAGGTGTTTGTTTGGCCTGCTCTACCTTCTCATAACAAGTCAACGCACTCTGCCGGAAGGGTTCTAGGCCGATGCACCTTCTATTCAATCATCAACTGGATGATAAAGCAGCTCTCAGCTACACAGAGCACTGGCAGCCGGGGAGAGAGGGCGAGGCCAATGAGATGAAGAAGGCCAGGGCGCACCGCTGTGAGGATAACGGATGAACCAAGCAAACTCGGATTGAAAGACGGGAAGGTAAAATATTGCTGTGAACAGCAAACAGAGGGCAGGAGCTCTAAAAATGCAATTGGGCGAACAGTGCAAGACATAAAGAAAGTGCCCTGGTGTCATGTGACTCTAAGTGATGCTCGGACATCGCACCTGTGTGACGCCAGCAGCATGGCGCCAGCATCCATCAATGAAGCTCTCAAGAGCTTTCAAGGCCTGCTTCACAGATTCAATGTGTTTTCTGACATCCGATTGATATCCTATTGGTGTGACCACATTTATTTAAACAGGATGCGGTGACGGCTTCACTTGTGCAAGCAAAACGTAGTTTCCATCTGTAAATAAATAACAACAACCGACCTCCCTCTCACAACTATTGAGCACACCTTCACCAAGGACAAATACAGGTAAATATAATGAGCAAACAAACTTCAACAGGACAGGACACATAGCTACACGTGTGTAAATGCAAGGCAAAAGGCACCTTGTTAACATGAACTTCTGAGTAAAAGAACAGCCTAATAAGATTTAATAAATCAGTGTTACAAGTGAGGGTGATGTAGTAACTGCTACAAAATAATTTTAATAGTTTAGACTTTAGACTGTTAAGACTGTTAATGAAGACAGTTGGAAAAAAAACAGTAAACACAAACAAGACCTTACTTGCTGCTTAGATTTCCATGTTCTAGTTGTCTAGTTGTTAGTTGTGGGGTATGTGCGACGTGTCAAAGTTTGACAAGAGGGTGGAGGAATGGGAGAATGAGGGAGCGCATCCTTTACAGTCCACCTTACGAGTCAAATGTTGTGAGTGACTACTGAAAAAAAGAGGAGGGAGGGGACAAAATCCAGCTGGAACAGAACAATATACTGTAGAAACTACCAGAAGAAAAAAGACAGAATTATAATTCAAGCACTAACAGGAAAAAGGTCTGGCTTCAAAAACACTGTAAAACGGGTTCCACGTCAACTAAAACAGAATGTGGATCCTTGTCAACTTATGTCTTTGGTCTAGCGTAGTTTCATGCCAGTACTTTTATTGTCTATGTTTTCATGAATTATCAGAGATTATTGCTGCATTGGATAAATGTTTGGATTTTGGCGGTGAGTAGAAAAGAGTTGGGGGCACTGTCTATGAGCAGCAGTCTGGTTTCATGCCAATAAAGAGAACTAGACGTCCCTCGTCTGCATTTAGAAGAACAGAGAAGGTTGACTGTATCTTAATAGACCTTGAGTAAGCCTGTGATGGAGTTCCTAGAGAATAAGCATGGTTCAGTATGAGGCAGTCAGAACCATCAGTAAAGTGTGTGAGAGTTGTACAGGACATGTATGAGGACAGCTAGACAGAGGTGCTATATAACAGGTGCAGAGGGAATGTGCTACAGGAGTCAAGGACAGATTAAAGGTGATAGCAGGATTATTTCAAGAATCCTGTTTGGTATGGTGATAGGTGACAGATGCAGTCAAGGAGGAGCCTCCTGGACAGTGATGTTTGCTGACTGTATAGTGATCTGTATTGAAAGCAAGTAGGAGGTGGAAATAGAACTGGAGAGGTGGAGCTCCAAGCGGGAGAGAAGAGGAATGAAGATTGGTAGAAAGAAGACAGAAGAACACATGAATGTTAATAAGGTAGGGACAGGTGGGCCAGTGAAGATGTAAGGAGTAGGGATGGAAACAGATGACAGCCACTGAGGTTCATGAGGAGCAAGGGTTCAGGGTTCAGACTCAGGAGGATGATCATGATAGGTTAAGACAACCAACCATGAAGGGAAATACTGAAAGACAAAGAAGGAAAATGTGAGTATCAGTGGTAGTGAAAAGATGAAAAAATGATGAGGTATCACTAAAGAGGTGGTTTAAGATCTTGTCAGCAAAGAAGAAAAAGGGGAAAGGAGAGGAGAAACACTGAGCCATGATATTAATAGATTTCATTTCCTTAAACAGGGAGTGTGGGGGGAGGAAAGGGGTGCAGGGTGGCAGCAGATCCCAGTTCTGAACAGGTCAGTAACTGGGCACTTACCCCCCTCCCCTTCCTCTTTCTTCTGGGACAGCAAACTTTCACAGCAGAAAAAAAAAATACACAACACTACAAATAAGGGATGAAAGTGCTTTTTCACAAGAAAAAAAAAGCTGACGAATCAGCAAATCATAGGTGGGTGTACTGGTCCAAGCCCTTGAAAGTGAGAAGGCGGGGGAAAGGTAGAGGCACTTGACATGAGAGTGAAGCAGATTTGCTAGTGTGTTCCTTTTCCTCTAAATGTCCCATGCTCTGAGAATATTGCGCAAATAGATGAATTATTTACAAACCAATGAGTAAAAGCGTCAAAATGAAAAATATTATTAGTGCCGTTTATGAGGACTGGGAGCATCGCAGCGCAAATCCACGCAATCACATCCTTCAAGGTCAAATGGAGACACAGCGAGGCACATGTCAATGGCAACTGTTGTTTACTGTATGGACATCAACCCGTCTGTTTACCTGCTGTGTTACGGTGAAACATTGAAGGGAGACAGCGCATACTTGGCGATGGCAATTCTTTTACATGAAATGAATTCATTTGACAAACTAGGATTAGACATTGTTGATCTTTGCTGACCCATCAACAGGCCCACTGGTGCCTTGGTACATCCATACGATTTACACTTTTATAGATTGACTGCCAGGAAAAAATACTTTATACTTTACTTTCATGTCTTTGGCACATCAGTGCTCATATGACCCGACCCAGGTTGAGGGTAACTACCAGGTAAATATGAGGTCAGTGCTGGTTTTGGGTAATGTCAACAACGGCAAAAACAAAAAAATCTGTATGAATGATTGCTTCGATAACCTTGTGGTTATTATTTGGTTGTTAGAATGAACTATTAATTATACACTTTAAGTGCCTATATTGTGTCCTGAATCATGAAAAACAATTCTTCAAATCAAATGGTGACGAACAAACATGACCACAGCAACCCTGCAAATCTGTCTTTCAGTATTTACTATATAACTGAATTACAATCCACTACAGAGTTAGTATTGCAGAAATCATCAGCTCTGTTTGGCTGTGTTTCACATGTGACCATACTTAACATATATCTCAGGATGCAGTTAATCAGTTGACAAATAAGAGGTCCAAGCTTCAGGAAAAGGCTGATATGCTTAAAAAAAACAAGATAACATATCAATCTGTCGTCTGGGAAAAGAGTACCACAGTTGACATTTTAACAATCGAAGCGTGCAGACATTTTTTCCAAGCATTATTTCTGAACCAGTAAAAAAAACCCACATAATTTTATTTAATAATAATTTTAGCACATACATTACAGTGACACTGTACTAAATATTCCATGAATATTTTGACGCAAAGCAATCAGACAACAGTTTATACTTCTTAGCACAAACTATAGTAAAGAAACATTTTATCTTTGCACACAGTACATATATTCTATAGAGGCCTTTACAAACTTGGAAAGGTTAAAATGGTACATGATCATCAGCAGCCACACACATGGACACTCCCAGAGGAGATAAGGCACATCTCACGAGACCTCGAGTGTCAGCGGGCTGACTTGTGCTCTTTGCTGCTTCTGGACTTGTCAGGGAACAATACAGAGCTAAGGGTTGAGAAGGAGAACTGAGAGAGCTCTGACATTTAACAGTGTTATTGTTAGCAGCAGTTAGCGCATCAATGTGCCCTTATTGACGACATTTAACCGCCGCACTGAGCATTCTTTCAGCTTCCATAAAAGAAGTTCATAAAACTTTTTCTTTTTGTCGCTGGGTCAAATAAATAAAGCACATCAATGGCAAAAACCAGGGACAACCTGAACTCCCAAACTCGGTCAAAATAAGCTAGACCTTAAACTCAGAAGAAACTTGGAGGAAAAAAACCCAACATGTACCGCACCTGCAATGAAGACAAAAATCCAGGCCAATCATCATTACTCTGTGACAGATGTAATCTGGTTACTGTGGCAGCAGGGCTCCAGAGTGATGGATCGCAGAGGCTCGGGAGGAAACAACAAAAAAGAAAACATTCGAACAGTAATGGGATTGGAGGGGCAAGCTTTAAGACTGTGACCCTGGGTCGTAAATAACTCTGGTGGTCAGCAGGTCTTCAAGAGGTGACAGGATGAAGGAAACAAAGAGAGGTTTCTAACAAGATCATTTGTGGCACAGTCGCTCACGTTTCCACCAATAAAACCGTGAAATAATATTGTCGTCACACAGCCTAGTCATTAAATGCTTGCAATAATGTGAAAAGCTTAAAATAAATAAGACCTGTATAATTTGGAAATAGAGCTAAGGCTTAATTCATGTGATCATCATACAGTATTAGAAACATATCCAAGTAATTATAGGACGGATTTTAACAGCAGTACAAAACAATACCACTCATCTAATGTAAATTTTTTTAATGGGAATTAAAAGAGTAGTTCATTTTCACTTGTCTGCAGCAGGTGTGTCACACTGCATCATACAAGGAGCAACGACAACAGTATGAGATATATGTTGTCCATACTTCTTTCAGGCTAAATATAGAGCATTATCTCTGCTGCAAGACGTGAGTTCTTCCTTCTTTAGTCGTTTCTGGATAATCTATTATCACATGTGGGTAAACAGACAGTTGAACAACTTAGTTGAACACACTGGTCGTCATGGGTGACCACATAAAAAAAAAAAAAAAAAAAAAAGAAAATACTGGTGCCCATTGTTTGACTTGTTCAAACTCTTGGGGGACGCAAAATCTGACAGGTTTGGCCCCTGGGCCATGAGTTTGACCAGTGGGTTAGATATTGACCAGGTGCCTTCCGCCATGGACTACAGTTATTCACTATGTAAGTCTCTGCCAGAGTGTCCGTCATGGTGCTACATTAGCCGAATTTGCTCTTAGTTAAGACTCCGAATTTTAACCTCAACTGTGGCTGGCTTTGTTTCTAGTATCAGAAAAACATCACGATTATAGAAAAGGTTTATGTGGATTGCTGTGTACTGAAAATAAAAATTCTCATTACTGATACGAAACATGGGAAATCACTACATCAGTGAGTAAAGTTTGATGGTAACATTCCTCCTACTTGTTTTAATTTTCATCAGAAGCACAGAAGAAAACTCCCTCAGTGTTCCAGTGTTTCTTGTCACACTTGCAAGTTCAGTAACCTCATGAACCTGAGGTGGGAGTTCTAACTTTGATGTGGCTGCTGGGATACATCCCACCATTCAGGCCTTGCTGCAGAGTATGTTCCGCTATCGGCCCACTGACATTATCTCCGCTGTTAGAGTCAAACACTGGTGCGGAGGTCACATTGCTGCAGGAGCTGCTACTCCTTGGGCTCATGTGAGAGCGGCTCCAGGTCAGACACCAAGTGTCGTTGAAGACTGAATCCATACTTAACCTCATGTACCAGCTCCACATTTTTAGATGCTCCATACACACATAAGAGCGAGTCCAATCGGGGTTTGCAGATTTAAAAACATGGGACATGATGTTACCCAGCCAGAAGGAAATGATAAACTTTGTTGTCACTACCTAGAGAAATTCCACTGCAAGGTAACCTTTTCTTGCTCTTGGCTAGGGGTGACTATTGGCAAGAACTTCACGATACGATACTTGGGTCACAATAAGGTATTTTCAAGATATACAGGGTTTCCACCGGGATTTTTTTTAAACTGTGGCAGAGCTCAGCCTAATATATAAGCGATAAAGATACATGCGTACACTTAACTTGAAAACAAAGTGCTTCAAGTTCATTTTAATTCCAAGTAAGTTAAAACATGTTTTTTTTTTCTTCCCCCCCAAAAAAAGGGAGAGAGAAAAATATTGATACTATACTGGAGGTCAACGTACAGCGATCACAGATCCAAGCATGACACACTGATCATGGACAGAAGAAAGTCAACACAGAGTACTGCAATTACTGCAAGTTACTTCCACCAGACAGGCAGACTAGTGTGAAAGGCATACGTTTTGCAAGATCAGCGTTGGGGATTGAATCCCAGCCGGGCTTCCTTCACCCAGCACTTTGCCAGAATTGTATTTCAGAGACATCTCTTTCATTTAGAGTGCAGTGATATCACGTTACTTCTGAGTCACCAAGAGAGCGAGGGAAAACACCAAAAAACATTTTCAAATTTCAGCGGATCATGTTACCAGAAAAAAAGACTTAAAGGGGCTTTGCTAATGCAATAAATCAGGCGGTGTAGTCTGAACTCCTGCTCGAAATGAGAGCTGGCCTTGGTCTTCAGCAAGATTGTGCTCCTGGATTTACCTTTTATGGTAGTTATCTTAACCTTTACTTAAAATGTTTGAAAGAAGGACACAGACATATATGGCTTGTGTAAGAGGTTCAAGTTGCTGTTCAGGAAGAAATGTCCTGATTTGTGACTGACTGTGGACGAAAACATTTCAAAGCGCTGAGCAGAGCAAAGTAGTACAAGCAGAAGATGTTTGGGATTCATAATAATACCATGGTGTTTCCATGCAAGCCTAAATAAACCTTCAAGTTCTAAAACCGACACCTACAGTGTAAACATTTGGGAAAATTGTCCAAATAAAGTTGGATGAATTAAAGCAAATACGTACAGCAAGGCGGCATCAAGAGGTGCTGGTGCTATCACCACTTATCTTTGCCTCTTATGAATTTATCTCATGTACCCTTCACTCTTACAAGGGTTTGAATCAAAGCCAGCGACAGAGGAATCCTTCCTCCACCTATCAGCCACACTTGATCCAATTTTGTCCTCACGATGAACATTGATAAAACAAGCCCAGATCAGGAGAGGAAAAGTTCTTACCAACACATTCTACATCTTCAACATGTCAAGTGCTCAGGAGCCCAACAGCACAACTTACTCAACTCTCATTGTAACACATTTGCCAACCAGCCAAGTGACTTCGGGACTTCGAATGGCACCACTGTTTGGTTTGTCAACCACACAGCACAAACATTGATCAAACTCTCAATACAATGCAAGACTTAAATAAACAAAATTACAAGAATTTGCTGTTTCTCCAACAGCTACAATAACACAGGAATTGTGATTCAAGTAAGTGTAAACCTAAGCGAGGCAGTTTACTTTGGGCAGCTTAACAAATAATTACAGAGAGACAAGGGGGAACCCAAGGAGAACAACAGAAAAAGACATCATCTGTGAGGACTCATCACACACTTGCTGACAATCCTTCAATCTCAGGGACAACCAGAGGACTCCGTGACACAGGCACACACACACACACACACACACACACACACACACTCGAAGAGAGAACATGGGTTCTCAAATGTAAGGCAATGGATTTACTTTTATCTACATCCTTGTGTCATTTTAAAATTTAGTGAATTGGTAACATTAAAACAAAATCATGAAAAGTAAATCTCTCTCCAAAGTGCAGCCATCCTTAAACGGTCCAACTTGAATGAGCTTCAGTCATTGAGTTGTTTCTTTGGGGTTTTTCAGTTAAAAACCACCTTAACCGCGTTCATCTCAATGATGCGTCATGTGTTATCCGGTTGTGGTGGCTCTCATGCTGTGGCGGTGCACCACAATCGTTTACATGTAGCGTAAACTTTGGACTATACCAGTGTAGTCTAGTCTAATGATCCTATGACAGTGCTTCCGCTGATAATTCGATTTAGAGGATCTCAGGGTTGAAATCTGTGTATCTGTGTAACTATCTTAGTTGCAATGCCAACTTGAAATATATATTTTAAGGTACCGTTGCACAGACCATTGTGGCCAAAACTATTGCATTTTCAGCCATTAGCTGGCGCTGACTCTTTGCACATCTGCCACATCAGTAGACATTTAGGCAGTAGACTGGATCTACCACAGTCCACCATTATTCACGAGTAAATGGGCGAATACTGACAATACACTTGATTTTCATTCCATCGCAACCAAGGCCAGCTGCTGATGAATGATGGGGAAACACAGGAGGAAGAGGATGTAATGATAAACTGCACAAATAAACCATTTTAGTGCAGATGGATGAAGAAAGCAAGAGAAAATAGTCCAATCAAAGCCTGCAAATTATAGATAAGTCGTTAACATTTGATTATTGTTTACGCCTTGCCCACAATGTCCGATGCACACGAACACTATTCCTATAAACTTGCACATGCATGAATGCGCACACATTTTGCAAATGTGCAAACGCCATTGAAGACCTTTTCAGACTCTGCACACTCAGCCAAGGGAGGAAAACACACACGCAGACACACCGCTGCTTGCTCCACAAAGCGCTAACTGCAAGCAAGGCAGACCTTATAAATACTGTCCCACATTGTGATTTTGTTTGAGCCCTGTCTCCATGGCACTGCTTCCTCACTTGTTTATAGTGAGTGCAGTTATAAATTAAAATGAGCTTAACAACACTTAAGGGATATCCATTTGGGTGAAGCCAGGCAGGGACAGAAAAGCTGACATGAAGACATGTGGGACATAGGACACAAAGATATGCTAAACGTGTGCAAGTCAGGTTGCTCCCATCAATGCCCTGGCAGTGCTGGACCTCAATTAGGCGGACTAAACAGCTGCTTAGCTGGTTATCATAACTCGTGCTTTAAAAATAGGACAGGAAAATGAGCCACTTCTGCAAACAGACACGTCATGAAAAAAAGCTGTACATTTGCAATATAAATGCGAGAATGATCTCACAATATATTGCTTCTTACTACTGCACCTTTTAAGTCCTCCAAACATGGAAGAAATCGCTGCCCTTTATGGTTCACAAAGGGGACACTTGTTTTTTACAGATTTTTATGGAAACATTGGCCGATGCAAGGGATAAGTGGCAATATGTCTCACACAGTGGCAGCTTTTATCACGACTTCAACATGGATATCGCGAATAATTAAACATATGTTTAGTTCATGACAGTTATGTAAAATTTGTGTTTGTACTGCAGTGAAACTTGTGGCCGTCACCCATGTACAAGAAAAACACACTGAGGAAGGTTATTCAAATGAAGATACACATGGATAAATTTAAAGAACTCAAAGCAACTTTATGTGTAGTGGAAGTACAAGGTATCCATGAGTACTCAAAAGCAAGTACTCGTACACTAGTTGGTTTGGAAAAAATGGTATTGGTGCAACCCTAGTGTTAATAAATCATGATGTCAAGGCTCTCTTTCCCCTCCATGCGCCAGTAGGAGGCTGAGTCTCTGCAACCATTGCCACCTAAAATGCCTCAATATGGATTAAAGACTAAAGTGGGAGGCAAAACCACATTTTACTACCATGACCAGATTCTATGCAGGATTTAACACTAACTGTCATTGGTGGCGGTCCAAGTGAAGTTATCAAAACTGTGATATCAATAAAAAATAATTATTCACTGAGGCTAAAGGGCCAAATACGATATCAGCTAGTATAAAGAGGGATTGATGTGTCTCATTATCAGTCAGAGTTTGCTGTTAAATGCCTGGCTCAGGTATACCGTCAAAATCTTAAGTGTTGTCTGAGATAATGGACTGTGGAGCGATTGATTTTCAAAATGCCTAATAGTCTTTGTAGCCACTAGTCGCACAGACACTGCCAAAGCCCATTTCAACACTAACTCACACTGCAAGTAAAGAGCATCTCTCTCTGCTCATTTGCAGAACACACAGTTAAGGCCTAAGGCGACAGGGGAATCCATAGTTATGGGCAGAGATGTGTTAATGTGTAGAAGAGGTCAATTCAAACAAGTGCTACAAAGACGGTAAGGAGAAAACATGGTGGTTCTCACAAACAATGACAGATACCAGAAAAAAAGCAGCATGCCGTATATTTGGTTGAAATGTTTGGGAAGCAATACGAGAGTGGGGGTGGGGGAGTTCAAAAAGAAAGCCTGTGAGGGAAGTTATACGTCAGGCTAAAGGGAAATGATTGTCTCAGTCTTCATAACAAGTAATGGCAGCTGTGAACGTCAAACCTACTCAGTACCTCGGTGAAGGTGCTTACTCAGCAAGAATCATTTTCTAAGTCCAAAAAAATAAGATGATGAGCAAGTTACAATTCATTGAAAGATGAGGACGACACTTCCAAGCTTACAGATTCTCCAGTTGAATTGGCACAAGATTAGAAATAGACGTCTCAATAAAGCAGCCATTAAATACTTTAACTCTGAAACTTTAAAACATTCAGCGTCTTCTTCCACTTCATGCAGAGGTAAATAAGCCTTGTTGCTCGGCTGCCGCCAGTGCATCGTGAGTTTGGGTGAGCATGGCCAGAATGACTGTGTGTTCGGGGGAAACTTGATGCCCGATGGCTCGTCTCAGGACAGACAGTTCTCTCCCCTGGGAGAGAGTTTTTGCTCAGAAAGGAGAAATGAATACATCACCTAACCTCTATTTTCTCTCTCTACTCATTCAGGCGGATTCATCTACACACTGTGATCCTGAGTAATAACATCCTAAACAAGGCATCCTGGCACTCCCATCTATAATAGTCTGCCTACTATGCCAACCAAGGCTCACACTTGAAATCATTATTAATATGATCAGTTTTTTAATTGTTGGCTTCAAAGGTATTTTGTTTGCAATAACAAGGCATTGATTAACCCGCACATTAGTCAGACACAGTCCCAGAAATCGCTTTATCTCTATGCAAGGATGTTGTGCACAACTTCCCTCCAATGCGGCACTAAACCATCAGGAATCCTCACCCAGGAAAGTGTTACACATGACTACGGTGTCCTTTTATAATCAACTAAAGTGGCTCAATGTGGTGAAAAGAAATGTTGAATGGATCACGCAGATGTTGGCAGTCCTTCAGCTTATCACTTCTGATGGTTTGTAGAGCTCAAGAGAGAAAGTCAATTAGTCTGGGAAGTACGGCTGATGAGGGATGATATTCTCTGAAGTAAGACGTGATGGAGGAGAGAGAGAAGGAAGGAAGAGCAAAGGCATTTGTGTCGTAAACAATTCGTCTTAATGGAGCAGATTTTACACAAGCTGCTGATGTAAACAGTTTTTATAAAAAGAGCAGAGGTAAATGAGCAACACCCAAAACCACAGTCCAGGAAGGTTCCAACCACACGTGAGGTGGAGAGGGGAATTAATGGTGCTTTTGTGTAGGTCCTGGCTCATCCAGGTCACCGCGCTTCAGGGTTTAAAAGAGGCAACTGGACTCCCACAAAGGGGACCTTTGACTAGAAGGTGAAATGTTTTCCACTCTTTTCATAACTGGTTCTCTTCTATATTGAAGCAGCACAGTAAATCAAATTTCAAGCATGATGAAAATGTTCACATCTTTGCAACTAAATTTGGAGAAAGATGGTCCAACTGGTCCAACTTGTCCATCAGTTCAACACAGTTGGTGCAATTTCTACGTGCTTGAATGCTAAAACTAGCCCCTAACTCCTGGTGCACGTATTAACTTTTTGTCCACATGAATACACGCTAAATTGTGCAACACGCGATCATGTGAACACCACAGCACCAGTACTCGCTGGGCAGCACATACAGAGAAATAACTGTGCTTTTTTCCATGTGATTTTAGTAAGTCATTGCAAGAGATTATTGCTTTGCCTTTTCTAGACGGGGTCACACATATGGTAAAAGATCACTCCACCTCAGACCAACAACCATTCACTCAATATCAGTCATCATTTAACAAGAGTATCAAGTCATCAATTAACCCGAGTATTGTCAGGTCATGGGAGGAAAGCGGAGTTCCCTGGGAAAACCCACACAACCTTGGAAAGGATATACAACTCCACAATGAAAGGAGCAAGTTTTGGCACCAATATGGGAGATTTTCATTCAGCGTATTTATGTCTATTGGACGATGGACTGCCAGTTAGAAATAATGCTACTTAAAATAACTCCTCTTCTTCTTCTCAGCCAGCTTTAATTCAATTAAGAAGGTGATTGCTAGAACACACATCTAATCATCACACGGTGAGCGTAATGTAGTCAATGATGTCTGAGGGGCAATTCACCTTTACTTAATGGCCGACACGGCCAATCGGTCACGATAAAAGCCAAGTTAATAGTACAGTCATGCTCAGGCTCCCGCAAAGGCGCTAAATGTGGCGTTCTAACACATACAGGCACTGATGATGCGTGGTGCGCACAGAAGGTCACGTGGACAAATGTGACAGTAGAGATCCTCACAAGATGATTTAAGAGAAAACCAAGTGAAAAAGTTTTTCATGATCTAGTGCACTATATGGGATGCATTATTTAAAGTGGCAGGCACTCAGCCGCAGTTGTGTAGAAGCCTCTTTGTTTAAGTTCCTTTTCAATCTAGCTCACAATATAACGTGTAAGTGGACGCCAACATTTAGTGATGCTGCTGGCTGCAGGTGAAATGCTCAAACTCATTTTTTAAATCCATTCGCTGATATTTCTAGAGTGAGTTTATGCAAATTAAAAAGCAGGCAAAGAGGCAGTACATTATTTCTGATGACAATTACATTGATCACACCAGTAGCTTTTGAGGGCATATAAAACGCAAAGAGTACAGTGGTATTTTTTTACCCTTAGCATCTTTTTAAACACAAAAGCGATGACAATGAAATTGCAAGTCGGAAACCGGGATATATTGCATATATATTCAACAATCTAAACACAATATTTCATTCTTTAAGGCGTGTGACATAAGTATTGCTGTTTGTTTTTGTTTCAAAGGATAAAGCATGTAATGAACACCAACGCACATCATTAAAAACAAAGTTGACTTCTGCAAAAATGAATGAAATTAGCTGTTAATGTTAACTTTGTCATATTGGCCGAAAAAAGGCAGCACACCACAAGGGCAGGTTTTGTGTTACACATTTTTAAATAAACAACCAAATTTGCCTCTCATGATGTAAGCAGTTATGAGATCCATTGCTGCTATGCATTCTAGAGTTGTTGTTTGTGGCCTCCAAGCCTCATGTTTGACACCATCTCCTCTAAAATCCAATGTTTACATTTCAACTGGGTCGTGTCGCACTGACAGTAGCACGACACCAGAAACTTTATACGTCTTTTATCGAGGACTACTGAACCTTACCTCGGAATGTGACACGTGTAAATGACACCAAATTAAAAATTACCTCCATCTCTGCTTCCCTTTGTATGACTGAATAATTCATAGATGGAATATTTTCAACCTCCTCAGAACTAATCAGTCATCCGGACTTGCCGGTCTTGACTTCTTCTCCTGTCACGCTGTGAGCACTATTAAGCCACCAAGTCGGTGGGAGTCACTTCAAAGCCACTGAATAAGGGGAATGTTGCAGCCAAAGCAAATAATGAGGCCCAACATGATTTCTTGAATTGAGCTGTTTTAGGTTGACTGACCAGAGCTAACCCAATTCTAGACTGGAGTTCCACTGCCCCAGAGGACCCCTGCAGGGATTAATTACGAAGGGCAATCCCCCACAAGATGGTCTAAAAAGGGGCACTGCCTCTGGTGGAAATGGGTTAGGGGCTAAAGGTGAGGGCAAACATTGACACTGGCCACGGACCAGAAAACCAAACTAATGTGTAAATCCAGCTAAGACTTTTAAAATGCAAGAAAACAGACTAGTCCAACTGTGGTGGAGAAATTTGAATTTCTCTTGGTCTGCTGCACCATCGGAACTAAAAAGTGTTTAGTCCTCTGGAAGAAGTGAAGGCGGTTGAGTGACATGATGTGCAAGCGAGAAGTCTTATGTGTAACTTGATGCTAAACTGTTGTCTATGTTAATGTCTGCAGTGAATATACTGTATAACAAACCTGACATGCCACTCGCGACAATGCAGATTAGCAGATATGATGTTCTCCAACCACCATCACTCAGGTTTCTCACCAGAAGATTAGACAATGTAATTTGTTGGTTGAAGGACACAACAATACCGTCACGGAAACGTAGGTTGTTGGTAAGTAAGTAGGGGCACATGCCAATGATCTAAAACACAGCACTGTTGTATGTTTAACAATGGTCTTCCAACTTAAAACCAGGTGGGACTATGCTTCTGATTTAGTCCCAGGATTTCCGATGGATGCCTTAGATGGGCTACCCTCTCCATGTAACCCCGGCCACTGATCCTGAATGTTGGTGATCATATACAAAGCTCAGAATTCTTTGGCAAACACTGGCAGATGAAGTTGATATTGCACTACACTGTAATAGATGCAGGTTATTGTAATGAAAGTATTAACACCAGCAAGCAGTGCACAACACTGCTCATTGGAAATTGGGTGGATTATGATCTCAACCAATTCAAGACCAGCAAAGTAGGTTTGGCCTGTTGCATACACTACCTGCACCAACTTGATCTGACTCGTATCATCGCAATAAGGACAGATGTGAAACATCTGATGAACTAAAAGAAACAAATGTTGGTCATAGACTTCAGTCAAGCACCAGCCACACTTAAACCGCAGGACACTGAATGGCCTGACCTTGTGAAATCCGTCCCACAACAAAGATTCTTCAGATGTGGTGGACAAACTATAGGTTTCATTAGAAAGAAGGCCGGGAAATGGCGCTAGCTCACTTACAAACCGGTTCCCATCTGATGACGGTACAGTTTTATGCTTCTCTCGTTGGCTCAACTCTTTCTTCTTCTATCTCAACCACTCAGCTGCACTTTCATGGACTGAAACAAGTTGTAATGCTTCATACATAGTGCAGAGAAAAGGTGAAGCTGCCCTTTCCATAGCTCAACAACTTACACATCATCTGAACATTAGGGGTGGAATTGGAATAGAAGCTGACGGACCTTAACCCACGTACTACTAGAGTGACGTGTTATGGCATGGAGTTCCACTTCACGAGAATCTACAGAAGTAATGATATCATCATGGCAGTACAGCTATTCAACGCCACATCAGTTAGAGAAACACATCAAATCGTTTTTTTTCCTGTGAATGGCCCAATATTGTTGGACAAAATACTTAAATTGGTTATTTAACGTTCTTTCTATTGTGTGTACACACTGATCTCCTGCATCATTCATCATACGCAAAATCTGAGATACCTTTTGTACCTAAACTGTTCTTTGAAAGTGTACAATACATGACTGTAAAATTCACTAATACAAAATACAACTTCAACATATACAGTCAAGTTCAATGACAAAACATAATTTTACATATTCAAAATGTAACTAACCACTACTACTACTTCTACTAACCCTAACCCTTACGTGACGTTTTTGGATGTAATAAGACAACAACAAAACAAACAACCGCACCTTCAGTTATTGATGATTAACATCCTTCTATTATTAATTAACAATATTAGTGATTATCAGCTGTTATGACCTTCAACCTTAGCGCCTCCATTTCACGGCAGGTTTGTAGATGTTGTTCAGCCAGGTATCAAAACAGCTGAGACAACCATAAGACACACAATTCCCACAGAGACTTCTCTGTGTTTTGATGAAAAACCTGAAAGACCGAATGAATCTAAACAAGAAATATTTCAAATAAACGCTATATTTTTAATGTTCTGAAATCTTACTGGAAATGTCGTTTGAAGTGTTGCCTATAACTCCAAATACCGCAGAGGTGCTACAGTTGGAGCTTTTGTGGAGACCGTAAACCACATCCCCAGCAAACGTAGGTTTACGTTTCAACTCCCACTAAGATGGCGTCAGGTTCTCCGGATGTTTTTCCACAGATACAGTAAGATTTCCAAGAATGCCATTGTGTTGTTTAATGAGCCTCTGTGTTCTTACTCATTAGGAGAGGGGCGCAGAGAAGAGACTAAATGTCAACTCCAAATTAGCACGCAGCTGTTACATTCGAGGGATAGAGTGTACAAGACCCATTCAGAGGTTGGTCAACATAAAGATGTGTGGAACCCTGTGAGGGTCTGAGGTCAGGTTTTAAATTTAGCCTTTGTCTTCAAGGATTTGTGGGTTCTACAGACAAGCTGAGAATACACTTATTCAACCTTTGACCTCACCATGGGGTGTTCAGGGAAATGACATGGCAGCACCACATCATCTGTTTCAGACAAAAGAAAAATACACGGAAATAATGCCATTAATTATTCAACAATGCTCTGTACGCCTCTTCTCAAACCAGTAGCTATCACAACCGAAAACAAACTATTAATTAGAAGCCTAAAATAATGATCAGAGCAGAATAACTGCAGATGAATCACAATAATTAACAGATGACTTATTGAAAATGAAAATAACGGTTGGCTACCAGCCCACTCACACCTCCCCTCTGTACAGTCTCCAGAGGAAGCGTGTTCCAGCAATCCCTGTCATGAATTATGTATTTGCTTATGCTCCTTGAACCCCAACTGATGGTCTGGAATTTACAAATGACGGCGCTGAGTACCATCACGATGAACTCTGACTAGATATGTTACAACTTGAAAATAAAGAATTTTCTACTCTAATATTAATTGTAGTAGATAGTACAGGTATTATTCCTTCAATATCTGCTAAAGCATATTGATGAACAAATTGTCTGTATCCAGATACTCGCTCCAAAAACATTTTTTAACAAGCGCCGAATGAAACGGGTCAAACCGTCTGCACAGCAGCATCAAACCCAAAGAGCTGTCTTGTAAAAAAAAACAGAGCCTTACTTCTTCTGTTAAGACCATGGCATCTGAAACATGATCCGTACACCTTAGCACATTCCCCCCTGTCACTCTGACCAACAAATAACAATAGCAACGCTGCCATCCAGACTGCTTCGAGTGGAGCTCTCTTGCTACAGTACAGTGATATAGAGTCGTGAGGAAGGGTCAGAGGTATTAACTGGTTCCACTGATATTAACTGGGTCCACTCTTCTCCACTTCACCCCCACACATAAAGGATCTACAGTGGGATTTCCCTCTGATGTAAACAAATGACCGCACTGGCAGAGACAGCTGGACTTGTCTAAACAGCGGCAGAGAGATGCAGGACACTTCCACATGTTGTGTTGCCCAAAAGGTGCCAAACACAGTCGCAGCTGGAGCACTATGACTGGTGCGAGTGCGCAACTGTCTCAATCTGTGCCGCATGATATCCACTGCTATCATATCAACTGCTTTGGATAAAATGCCTAACGTGATGACCCCATCCATGCTGTTTTACCTGTGAGTAAAATCAGCAGTTCACTTTTCTTACCAGCTTTGCTTAATAGAAAAATCTATTGGGTTGGTGTCGGATTCTAATACAGCAAATTATACTAAAATATTTCACCAACTCTACCGGCTTTCATAGTTCTGACCAACGGACGCAACTGCCTATATAAGTCTTGAGGCAAATGGATTTGATACTGATTCATCATAAGTTTAAATTTAGCTTCTTTCTCATAAGATCAATTATGAATGGTGGTTTCTTGATGAATGAGGTCCTGGATTTTGACAACATCCTGCTATTTAAAAGCTAGGATCTTTTTTCCTTTTAAAAAGCCAACTGATCTGAACTTAGACATGTTTCGAGATCTATGTTCAGCGTTCATTTCCACAGATCTTAACTTATAAAAGCAAGGAGACAGCAAAGCATCTACAAGCTCATCTGTGGAGCAGAATAGTAGCATCAGCGAACAAGACGTTCGATTTAACTTACGAGATTTAGCTTACGAGCTTCATTAAAAATGTCCAAAAAATAAGGCAACCGCACAAGGATTTTAAAACATCATGTTGTGGCATGCTGTCAGCAGTTGAATGATATTATTTGATGGCTATAGTCTGTAATATAATATGTAAAACAAGTGACGTGAGTTGATAACTTTATATGGCAAATATCCTGCTCCACTTTTTTATTACATTTATATTTACTACATTTATTTACCAAGAATAAATATAAAATATATATCAGTTTATTTTGGTCAAGTGTCTGATGAATTGGAAAAGTAAATAGTAAGTACACAGGACATTTGAATGAATAAAACCTGGCCTGGGAGTGAAAGTAAAAAAAATAAAACTGTGAAGTAAGATGAAATAAGAAATTACCTAGAAGTGACAGAAATGCCCAGCAAAGTTATATTTAAAAGAGGCAGACAGTCGTACCTCAGATCAGAATCAAATGAAAGAAATGTATATTTACAGGTACTTCATGACACATGAAAGGGTGGTGGAACATGGTTATTATGAAGGAATCTGACGTGAAGTTTGCCGCGTGTCTTGTGAGTTGTTGACTTACATGAACGCGTGGTAGATGAACGCCCATCCTCTCGGTCTCTCCAGAACGTTGTACAGACAGTTTTGTAACTTTCTGAAGCGTTTGCTCGTGGCGGACACGTTGGCCCGGGGTCCGGGGGGTCCTGGCAGCGGGGTTCCGAGCAGTCCCGTGCGGTGAGACGGGTGTCCTCGCTCCGGGGTGGACGGTTCGCTCCTCTCCGTCTGGACGGCGGTGAGAGCCACGAACTCGACCCGCCTGTCATCGTTGGCCGCCGGGGGGACGAGCGTCCTGATGCCGCCGTTGTTGGACGGACTTCCTAACATCTTCAGAGCGGGACGGTTACTCTAGCACGACTTGACGCGGACTCACTGACATACTCCGGTCCCGCTATATGAAGTGGACTGGAACCACTTAAACTCCAACAAGCTTCGACGTAAATCTCATTCTTTCTCTTTGGAGTTTCGCCGACGCCTGGAAGTTATCTGTAAATTAAGTCCCGGTCGCAGAACAAACGATGCTCGCCAGTCGTCAAAGTGTGTTTCACTGAAATGTCAACTTCGGAAACCATCTTAACTGCAAAATAAATGTCGTTATTTCACAGAAGTTGACTCAGGTAAGCTAAGCTGACATCAATCAAGTCATCTGTTACCGTCAACACACTGAGGCAGGCACTTGTAAACAACTTAACAAAGCGCAAGCGGACCACACTGTAACCCGTGTTCTGCTAAAACTAAGTACAGTTTTAACGAAGGCTCTTATCTGTACCGAGAGTTAATCATCAGTTACGGATCGCCTCCTCGGTGAGCATCAGCGCGAGCTCCTTCCGCCGCTCTGGTCCAGCTCCGCGCCGGCGGCAGGGGGAGGAGGAGGAGAGGGGGGAGGCGGGGGAGGAGAGCTGGGGGGGCGATCGAGGAGCTCCGCAACTCGATCCAAAGTCCACAAAGACATATCCACATAGTGGCTGTGATGACATTAACCTGACGAGGAAACCAGGTTTAATCGCCACGACAACGGGGCAAACCTTCACTTTATATTAAAATCGAAAAAAACAAAAACATTTAAAAAGTAACGATTTTAAAACGTCTAAACTTCACTTCTTCGGTCCAGAGCGTTTGTTGTTTTTGGCTCTACGCGATGTGGGATAAGATTTTCACTCGAGTCATAACTGAACTTTGTATTGACAAGAAAGTTGCCAAAAAGAATGTCCTTGTTTCTGGATTATTCTCAACAATGATCATATTAATATTAATACTGCCACCATAACTAAAATATCTCAGATTCCCACGCCACCGGATTGAGATACAATTCAAAGATATTTTTCTGTCCTGATCTGTTAAAGAAGTTGTTGTTACACAAGTCTTTTGTCTCTGTATGTGCTCGCGCTCCTTCCATCTTTTTCCTCAGTGAAATAGCTGTAATCTTGTCCCTTATTGAGGATAATGGACCAACATTTTAAAAAACAAAGTGCTGAAAGGCAAAAAAAGTCATTTCCACATATGTAGACAGGAGACGGAAGAGGTTTTAAGTTTCAAAATCATTGGTCATTGGTTGATTCTTAACTTGCTGAGAAGAAACTATTAGAAGAAGCAGATGCTCATAGGAAATGTGTCAAGTTGGGAGATAGTGGGCCACACCACCACAAAAGAACCAGTGTCACCACATTCATCGTTTGCTTTAGTTATGTTGTAAGAAGGACATTTTATAGAGTAGAATAGAATTTATTGTCATGGTCAGGGGGTTCCACCAACTAGGAAAGTGCTTCGAAATAAAGTGCTGTTAATAAAATAAAATAAAATAAAATTTAATAAAATAACGAAGACTAATCACAATATATTATTACACAATATATTATATTGTAGATTCCATAAAATGTTTTGTATCCCAAAAAGGTGTATCATTTTCATTCTTGAAACCACATGTAGGTTGCATTTCAAAAGATGCAGCTAGTTTTAAGGTTATATTTGTCTGCGATACAGTGTTTGATCAACTGTTTTTTTCCCCTTTAAGACGAGATTATGTTCATTTTAGTACAATAGGTGTACAATAGTGTCACAGCAGCACTAACAAATGCTCATTTATGTAGTGTAAAGTAACTTGAGGAAGTAAGGTGTGACAATCACCATCACAGGATTTAAGTGTCCAGTCGAAGGACGGATTAAAAAGGTACATTTATTGGACGCTAACTCTTTTAGCTGAGAACTTAAGGGTAAACAGATAATTAGACTCTCTGTCGGAGGGTAATATTAGGATGAAGCATCTCTGTGGGTTCAACACTGACTGCGCTTCATAACCCAAGGGACAACAAACATACATCCGCTCTCTAATCTTTCATCAGATTCCATTCCGTCAGCACTCATGTGTCAAGACACCAGATTGATAGTCGCCATTTACAATATCAACAAAGTCAACTTAAGTTAGTAAAGATGTTAGTAAGGGCTTGCTCAAAAACTTTAAAATGGCATCCGAAACAACGCCAAAGGGGCTCCTCCAACTATGGAGGATAATTCAGCTACTTCCTCCATCTTCAAAAAAAAAAAAAAAATCACTTCTTCCTCCACTTGTCCAAAATAGTTCGAGCCGGATACGATATGACATGAAGAATCAACTCCATAAAGAGCTACAAACGTCCTGATACACAAAACTGACCCAGGCAGAGGGACAGGTGCAGAGACACAATCTTTTGTTGGGTCTAAATCCATGTTTGTGACACATACTGCACGCTGGTGTACACACACGTCACCTGTCACAAGGGCCTCTGGGGGACGTGTTGTGTGGGGGTCCCTGAACGCCATTGTTTGAAATGACCACAGAAAGTGACATCAGCAAATGCCAAGCATGCTCACAATGATCTACGTGCTCCCTCCATCGCACGGTGCCTGTGGACTAGTGAAAGCTTCATGTAATGCTTCTCTGTTGAATAACTACCACAATTCTGAATTCCTTGAGCTGCAATTACTTGCGCGATTGTGACGCCTTATAGTCTGTATCACCTTCGCTTGTTAAATATTCCCAAGTGCCATGTGTGCAGCTCTATCCAGCAATTCTTGACTTGCGATGAGTATATCATAAACCACCATGGCAGTTTGAGCCCAAGACAAGAACAAAATGTGTCCCAACAAGGCCAATGCTTGAGCTCTCCACATAAAACCACATTGCCTTTGTATATCCTCATGTCATTACTCGACCCGGGGGGTTTGTTTCATTCAGAAGGTCAACCTCTGTAGAGGGCATCTTTGGGACAGACCGCTGTGAAATCCTTGACCAACATGATCCCCTCAGGAAAGTAGTTTACAGCGAGCCGCTTGCCTGAGCAAAGGGTTCGGGCGAGGGTATTGGTTTCAGCAAGTTCCTGGATGTAAGGCAAGTACCCTCGTAACGGCGGACTTTGGGGGCTTTATGACACTGGGTGCACCATAAATAGCGCGTGTACACAAACATAAGCAAAGAAAATGGGTGCATCACAATGAAAAAACACATTCATGACCACAGGGATAGGCTCCACACTCCCCGAAACTATGAACAGGACTGAGCGGAGGTTAACTGAGGATGTATTTAAGAATTTAGGTCCGGCAATCTACTTCCTCTTCAAATGTGGGAGGCAATCAGGTGCTCTCAACTGTATTTCAACATAGACGTCATGTGATATATAACCACAACCAGCGTCTTTCTTTTACATGATGTGCTGCCTGCAGCATGAGCATATGCTGTGGAAGGCCAAACATGTGACTCAGTTGAATGCCAAATACATCGACAGGCCGACTTCCATGTGACTGTGGGACGCAAAAGAAGACGGTTGCTGAATATATGTTGGCTTGAGTTTCTCTCCCACTTTGTTTTTGCAAATAAACATGGGTCCATTTTTGTTTGTGTTCCATCAAACTTCTCCTCGATTGCAAATGTTAGGCATCAAACTGTAGCTTCTGAAGTTGCATTGAAGGTGGTGGATCGTGGTTTAGTATGCAGGTTAAAAATGAGTATATCAGAGGGGAGAATGAGGAAGTTTGGAGACAAAGTTAAGGAGGACTGACTCAGATAGTCTGGACAAGCAGCAAGGAGAGAGGGGTCATGTGCAACCAAGAGTTTAGAGATGGAGAGACCAGGCAGAAGGGGAAGAGGAAGACAAATAATACTGTTCATGGACAAGATAGATGGGTGTGACCTGGGCTCAAGGCAGGTTAAGGTGGAGTGGGCCGACTTTCTGTGGCCACTGAGTCATGCTACAAATGTCGGAACATGTTGTGGAAAATAAAATAATAACTGAATAAATAACCAAATCTCCCAGAATGATCGATGGTTGTAGTATTTTGAATGTGAAGAGATCGTAATCTGCTAAATTTCCCTTGTACCTGGTGACACAGACGGGCACTAAACGCACCACTGCTTACAACCAAACCCCCCATTTGGAGCTATGAAAGTTTCTATGTTCTATAACGGCCGAGACAGTCGACGCACGCCAGCTATGTCGGCTCCTGATCACGGAGAAAGCTGCAGTTTATGGAACATGAGGGAGTGCAGACTTACAAGTGGGAATGAGGCCAAAATTTCTCCCAAGTGACAAATCTCCACAATATTCCCGGTGTCAGCTCCTACCTCTGGAATCTTCGACCTCTAAACATCACACAGACAGATTGGTGACAGCTGGATTTACAAGAAAAACAAGCTAATATAAGACTCTAAAAACAGGTTACTGCGCTGAGAAAAAATATATTCTTGTGGATTTCATCATTACTTTTAACTCTATTTGAAGGGCTTGGGATTGTTTTGTTGTTTTAAGGAGTCACATGATCAGGGGCCCTTGGGTTCCAGTATGTCCAGTACAGGATTAGGTCAAACTGTTGCGGTGATTTGAGTTGAGTCACTGATCTGATTTAAACACAGAACTTGACACGAGGCTCAATAACAACGCTGCTGTCAAGATATTGCACAGGTGTCAGTCAAAAGCTTAAAGAGAAATAATCTCATTTTAAATAAAACCTTTCAAAATGTTAACAAATAAAATATAACATATAGAATATAAAATAAAACAACAAATAAAACAACAACAACAATAATAATAATAATCATTTAGTCACTGATCATAGATCACGTAGCCTCTTCTCTGTTCAAATTTATGATGAAAAATGCTCAGAATATTAGGAATGAGTTGGTATCAACCAGCACATTCATTGCGAAATCTAAAAAAAAAAAGTGTCCTTCTTTGCATAGGAAGTCACAGAAGAAACATATTGAACTCTTGTGACGGGGATCTCCCTCTCTATTAGTCTGGGTTCCCCTCCACTCAGGTTTCACTCCCTGCTCTCACTCTCCAAGCGATTCACACCGGACCAGAACGTTGGTGTGGACGGACGGAGCGGATTGACATCAAAGACTGTTCCAGCAGTGCTTGTGTGTGCAGGGTGACTTTCATGCAGTGGTCAACACTTAAACTCTCGGCCCCTGACGCCGCATGACAGCTGAGCGAGGTCAGATCGTAGACAGTGAGTGTGGAACGGACGAGTGGATGCAGCTCCCTTTTGATGACACTCGTCAACAGCAATGTGTGTGAGTGGAATTACAGTCGGGACGGGAGGTTGTGTGTGTCCCCCCCATGGCCCAAGCCACACACCAACCTCGCCCCTCTCAGTTGTTTTTCCACTGCAGGCTTCTGTCGGAGCGTTAACTCACGCCCCACAGAGTCCGCTGAGCTCCTGGAGTCGACAGCCACTCAGAGAATCTATGGGAACTTAAAATACACACATCAGCAGTTGTGCAGCGCAACGTATTACCGCGCAGGCCTCCCACCCCCCTCCTTTTATTTCCGCCGTACACTTACTTATGCCACTTAATGGCTTTCCCAGACCACATTTTTGTGTGCCTTTATTTAATCTTCTTTTGTCCATTGCAACCTCCTGTGTGAGAGCCTGTGCGCTTAATGGAAAACATCAGCGAAGGCAGCAGATGAGGTTGTAGGTACAGTGTCATGTTGTGTCCGGTTAATGATCAGTCTGGTTATGATCTCGTGGAGACTTCTGTCAAACACGGCCGTGTTTGGAGCAAGATCCCCCACTCGGTGACACTCTCCAACATCGCACTGGCGCTGTAAAACTGTCGGCTGACACGAGGCAGTCAACAACAGTTACCGCACCAATGTTCCTGTCCATCACCAAATCCAGGCAACTCAGCCGGAGATATTTGCAGCTCTGCTCACTGGCCCATTCATGACTAATGAAAAGACTCTTTGTGACTTACTACCACTTGTCCTGCTGGAGCAACTGGGCGGTGACTCCCGGCAGGAAGCTTTTCACTGACGGCCTTTTAGATGGAGAGGAGGCGGGGGCGGCTTCTGTGGACACCACATCACTTCCATTAGGCAGATACAACACCAGCATGAAGGTTACATAAACACCCCGCAACTGTTAGAACTTGTTTGCCGTGTACGGTTGTACACATTCATGTAGGTTCAGAGTACAGTGGTGACTCGTGAAGCTTTGTCCACAGCAACGTCCATTTGTTTTGCAACACTGGAGGCGCATATGCACAAGCTTGATGCGTCCGTCTGTGTTGTTAGAGCCAACCCTGTAAGGAGCCGAGCCTCAATGGGAGACTCACAAGGAGATTAGTTGAGGAGCAAGAAATAATTTTGACAATGATACAAAGAAAAACTTTAAATAATTCCAGAGTCCAAACTGAAAGCATCACCGAACCGGGAGATCAATGAACAAGAATCTGAAAATAAGAAACAACATGGTCAGAAATAACAAAATGACAAACGCGGTCTTTAAAACGTACTCAAGATGGTCTTAAAGGGGCTCTGCAGATGATTTGTGGATTAGATCCAGCCATGTGCCATTACGATCAGGAAGCTCCGACAAACAAGGAAGAGGGAGAAAACAAAAATGGAAGATCAAAATAAAAGCAAACCATGACAAACCCATCCTCACTCCCACAGCGTAATATATTGACGTCGGGAAAGTGGACTTTTGCGTCCTATACTGACGAGAAAGGGAGCCTTCAGCGTAAAATGTTACGCTTAGGTGTTTCAATGGACTAAAAGAACAATTTCCTTCCATAGCATTCCAGGCCCACATGGAGCATCATGTGTGAGGTGAGAGAAAAAAAAATAAACATCTTTTACTTCCATATAGCTCCAGTCATGTGCATCAGAAACCGGTAAAAACAGAAGCTTGACTCCCAAACCTCATAATGACAGACATTTCATCTCTAAAGAAAATGTCTGGGATTCACATGTGAAGACCACATTTGGCCACTCTATTATAGGGTTGGATTTCTTTGAGTTAGAATTAATAGTCAATTGTGAAGATATTTGTAATTTTTTAATTTAAAAAAGCATCAAATTCCATCTCAGAGGGGCAAAATAGAGGTATTCAGGGTTCAAAGCAGCTCATGGAATGTTTCATTGTCTCCAAACTAAGGTAGATAAAGCCAGAACTCAAACACGAACATTCACTGAAAATGTAAAGTGTCTCACAGAGTTGTGCCAAAGACTGCAAGGAGCTCATGATGCTGATTAAAAAAGAACTGCTCGACACCTGGAGCTGAGAGCAGAGCGGATCAAAGACAAGCCTCATCTCTCAAAGCTTCTGTTTTACATTGAGTTTTTTTTTTGGTGTTAAGTTTCCATCACAAGGTCCAAAACCACATCTGAAACTCGCCGTCCACACTCATCTGACCAAAGGGGCCTTGATCTGACCGGGCGTCCCTGCCAAGAAAAATATCAGAGCACAAGCCCTTTCACGCTCCACTGAGGCTCAGGAGTTCTCCTAATCCTTGCCACTGTTGTTGGACCTGAGTCTGCAGACATTAATGCTGGCATTGTTCTGTGATTAGCATCATTGGGAAAGAGACATTTCTGGAGGTGAGTCGTGGAAGCAGAGAGTCAGACAAGGTGTTGGACCAGGCAACTCAAACAGGCCCAACTGAAGCCATAGCATCACCATGTGAATAGCAGTCCGATACTCATGACATAGTGTGGGGCGGTGCTTTGGTTATTTTCTGTTTATTCCTACCATGAGGTGACAGATCTCAGAAATGCAATATGTTGTGTTACTAAGATTTGTCTATTCTCTGAATGGCTTAGATGAATACAGCAGTTATGAGTGGCCTGAGCAAACAAGCGGGAAACTTACAAAGACGGCACTGATGCATGAGTTCATCGCTCCGGTGTATAAATTGCACCACCCATAAAATGCATAATAAAGAAGGAAAAGACAGATATAAGTCGCACCGGAGTATTTTCTCTTCTGTGCCATTTTTGTTCAGCCACAGTTGAAATGATCAACGCAGGCCAAGGGTCCTCTTGTGGTTTAATGTAAAAAATAACATGTGAAATGGTATAATAATGTGTGAAGAATTTCACACTAGTCGCCCCAGTGTATAAATCGCACCCCCGGCCCAACTATGAAAAAGACTGCGATTTATAATCCGGAAAATTTGACCCAGACGACTCCAATCCCCATTGCACTCGGTGGTAGAACCCTCACCATTTATTTAAATGAACGTTGAGTACATAGAGTAGCTCCTATAAGCTGATATAAAACAGAAGCAGTGGTCAGAACAGGAACGACTTGAAGAACCAAACCTGACAGCAGGAAAAACTACTAATCACATCCCAATGATTTGAAGATGTACGATGTTGAAGTCTCACAACTCTTGGCATTAAGTGCAACACCAGTTGTAAGAGCTGCACTGCGGCCACAGCCATGTTGGCAAGTTGTTTTCATCATGAATATTATCATTAATGAGTGTCAAATACCGACGTGTCGTCGTGATGCCAGTCAGAATTGTCGCTCACCTTTGATGACGTCACACGATGTAGTACTAGTGGAGGGAAAATCACTATTACACGAACTGCCGTGTTCAAAACAAAGTCATAGCTGACAGTCCCATATTGTACTCCAACAGTTGGAGAGTTTTGAAAGCTATAAGATTTAAATCGACTTATTACGAATGAACATGGCTAGTAAACGTATCTGCAGTAACTTTGAACCAGAATGATTTAGTATGTGCTGCCCTCTACTGCATGGTTGATAGATTACAGTCGCACCTTTGATGACGCCATCCCTTCCTCAAGCACGAACGTTGGCTCGTCTGGCGAAGTTGTTGCACTATCGATTGCGAGTTTTGGCAGTTCGTTGCTTGGCACTCATCTCACCAACCCAATTCCACGATGGAGATGAAAGTCAAACAAATGACAGCAGATGGATTTTGAAGCGATAATACGGTTCACCGACGCCAGTTCTAACGTTACCATGAATATTGTTTATAACGTGAATCAAGGTAATAAAATACGAATTAAATTCCATATTAAGCGCATGCATGTGATGTGTGGTCTTTAATAGTAGAGACGAAAATCTTTTACCGACCCAACAAGCTTTCATCAGTAACAACTGATCTGATATTGAAGAACACACATTGGATTTACATCTTTAAACCTAGCTGTTTTGACTCTTGCAGTGCATCATGGGATGCCATTTTGAAGCCCTTCTTCTCATAACATGTATTAGGGTTTATATATATATATATATCTTAACATCCTGGACTTTAATTGAAGTCTATTCTTCATTCC
This sequence comes from Synchiropus splendidus, assembly GCF_027744825.2. Taxonomy (NCBI): domain Eukaryota; kingdom Metazoa; phylum Chordata; class Actinopteri; order Syngnathiformes; family Callionymidae; genus Synchiropus; species Synchiropus splendidus. The sequence continues at coordinate 14,727,350 of NC_071337.1, forward strand.
AATGTTAATACAAGGAGATCAAGAGGTGTTTTGTTACAATTTTATTCTTTCACAAAGTTTCTTTACAAAATGATCCACAACTAAAAGTGTACCAATCTACGTCACGTCATGCTGGTTTTTCCACCACATGCAAACAAATAAAAAGGACTGTATAAAAAAATCGAGAGCGACTGTTGGAATTCAAAACAAAGTAAAATGAGTTGGTTTTCTCTCATGATATTTGGTGTGTACACGAAGAAGCGGTGCTTCAAAAGAGCCACAGTCGACAAACTGCAGCATGCTCTAACATGGACTGAGGGAGAGATATGGCTTTATTAGTGAACTCAAGAGGAACCAACAAAAAAAGTGGGACTGGAGATTTCTAATGGAAAAAAAAAACAACTTTCTACAAGTTAAAAATGAGAGACATTTGTACAAGGCGGCGAGGATGGTGGCAGTGGTCTGACACAGACTTGTTTCAATGGCTGAAGAGTGACCCAAAACTTCATGGGCTTTTAAGAAATTGACCGCTTTTGGTTACAGAGGGAAGAACAGAGCTTGTTTTGGGCCAGGAATTGGCGTGGTCAGCTGGTGTTCAAGGTCTTGGACCCTCTCCGGACGCTCATTCGGTGGTCACCTGCGTGACTTGAGCGTCGGCTGTCTGACTGGTGGACTGGATGAACATGGGCTGGGTCAGTTCCTGTCCGGCCGGCACCGCCACCTGCTGAATCTGGTACAGTTGCTGTCAAACAAAAAGAGAAACGTTAGAGAAATATTTCAGAAAACGGATCCTCAACACCAAATCTGTGAGGCTCACCTGTCCATCGGTGAACTGGTTGAACTGCTGCTGTCCTTGCTGAACTTCCGTCTGTGTTATCTGAACACAAATCGATATCGAATCACTCCAACAAAACAATACATGGCTCTTTTCAAGAGCTCTACCCGATGATTACCTGCTGCGCGTTGCCCAGAGTTTGGATCGGTCCTTGCACAACCTGAGTCCCAGACACTGGCTGGGCTAATCGGATGTACTGTAGTTGACCAGTGTTTAGTTGTACCTACACCAGTAAGACACCAGAGGGAGACAGAGATACATCAGCGTCAAGGTAAAGTTCTAATTCGCTATAAGGTCGACTATCAAGCGATTAAAATAGGGAGAAATTTCACGGAAATATGTTGACATTGCAGCACATTCAAGGACAGATAAATAATAATAAATAAGTTATGCTTCAGTTACACAAAGATGGAGGCCACCTTCCCACAGCAAACGACATGATTCAGCACTCAATACAAGACAGTGAGCTAGTGTGAAGACTTCTAAACCTGCCCTTCCTCTGAACAAAACATCAACCCAAAACACCCTGCAACTTCCTGATTCATTTTGCTTACCGGGATTTGCTGAATCTCCCCCGTGTTGGTGATGATCTGCTGCATCACCTGCATGGTCTGACCTTGAGCTTGGGCTGTCTGAGCCTGACCCTGAGCTGCGGCTTGGACGATCTGGACCTGCTGACCTTCGCCCACCTGCATGGCCACCGGTGCGCTCTGAAATAAAGACATTAGCCTGTTAGAACAGAATGTCCATGCCGATGAAAACAGAGTCATCCGTCCAGGGAAAACAACATCTCTATCATGACGACACCAACAGACACCAGTGACTCAGCAGAAGATTTGTTTTTGCTCACAAGAGAGTATACTTTCATCCATGTTTTGGCGGAGATAATATGCACCCCTCTCTTCCAATTGACCGACCACAATCTCTTATACCAATCTACTGTTTTAATCCCTAATAAAATTCATTTGTGTTACTCTTTAGTACTACCATGTTTTGAACTGCAGGCGTTCATAATACAAGTTGCCATTTGTCACATCATCAAAGACGATATGTTGTTTTTCTTCAGACCAGAGGGAGAGATGCCTATCGTCATACAAATCAGTACATTTCATAACTGACTCCCTTTAAATATCCTCTTATGTTCTGAGAAGAAGTGAGAATCCCATTCCCTCCTACCAAATTTACCTTTGCTCTGCAACAGAATGGATACAACTGTCGACAGAACCAGAGGGAAGAGAACATGTGTTCCATGTATGCAATGACAACTGGCAGTGGATGGTAGAACGAAACTGAGAATCGAGGTAGTAAAAGCAGACCCGAGTAACCACATGACTGCACAGTGAACACATGCTCACGATAAGCTCCGAGGTCTCAGACGGCGAGCACAACCTGATCTTTTCTCTTCACTGAAAAACTTTGGCAAGGCCTTTTTATCTTGACCAGGAAGATTTAGCAGCATGACTAACAGACTCTGGGTGCAATCCAGATATCCGCAAATTCCCTGTTATGTCACCTTATGTGGGACTTCCAAGTCAGAAAGTCGGGACAATCCACACCACCCTGAATACACAATCCAAGATGGTGACCCCAAACGTCAACAGAACGTAGATATCAGTTAGATATTAGTACGCAGATGAGGTGAGAATAGTTTTCCAGGACGTCTAAATTCACGTTTATCTCCACTCCACAAATGCATAACACATACACATACACACACACACACGTCGGAAACCACCAGCAGGAGGAGACCTGTGTTGCAAAGTGAGGAAGATCAGATGGATCATAGATTGATTGGCGTTCAGCTATCAGGCAGGTTGAGTACACTTTTCATGAGCAGCAGAACACGCAACATAAAAAGAAAAAAACAAAAACAAACAAAATGTAGCCACTTCCACTACACATAGTTGCCTACAGCCAGGTGTGCTTTTGTCTTTACCGTGATGGGTGTGCCCTGCACTTGGTGTAACTGCTGCATGGTAGCACCTTGAAGCATCTGACGACGGACAGAAGAGCAAGTGGAGGAGAGAATGACAAAATGATACAGTGACAAAGCTGCAACAACTGAACATGAACGCAAGCAGGTGTCAAATGTGTCAATGGGAAGCTTGGAGCGGCACAGGTGCGTTGAAGCAAACTGCAAGCAAATGGACGAGCTGGAAGAACAAAAATCATGACAGAAAGTCGCAGTGGCTTTTAAAGAGGAACAGAAACCTAACCGTATGTTTGCTATCATGTATGTCAGTATTGGAGAGGAGAGCAGCTTCGCATGAGAAGCATTTAGAGACAGAGAGGAAGCCGGGCGAGTGCAGTTGGAAGGACAATATAAAAGGTCATAAACATGTGTTCCAGAAGGAGGAAAGGAGGAGACTTAATATTAAAAACACTTGTTCTTATAAGATTCCAGAAGGAAACTGAGACAATATTGGGCCACAGTGTTCTATGTTGATACAATGTGGTACACGCAGAGTGTGGGACACAAATGCTGATGACACGACAAGGACTTGTAATAGAACAGGATAATGGGACTGAAGACAAAAGGTGGAGAGAATATATATATATATATATATATATATATATATATACACAAATGCATGTATGTATATACTTTCCACGATAAACAAAATCAATACATATCATATTGCTAAGCGAGTAGCATCCTTGATATAATACATATTTAACAGGAGAATGGATGTGTAATTTGACTCTATCCAGGAGAAACTAATATCCATTGATTTGTAAAGTGTCCTTGTACTTGGGCTCGGTGTCAGCAGATACCTGTCCTTGCTGAGGCTGTGCGATGATGATCTGTCCTGGCTGGATGGTCGTAGCCGTCTGTGCGCCAGCCTGCTGACCCTGCTGTGTTCCCTGCACCTGAACAGCTCCAGGCTGCTGGGCCAAGGTGAAATAGTACTGCACTGGTTCTGCTGGAGCAACGGACTGACGCATCTCCTCCTAGATGGATGCAGACACACACACACAGACACACAAACAAGACAAAACGGAACCTGTGAGTCAGTCATAATGGCATGAATTATTTTCACAGGTGTAACGTTAGAATCCAGGTCTGATAAATAACTCATGGGATGTAGCTGGAAAACAGTAATGCAATCTGGGTCAAGGACAGATTACACAACGCTGCAGGTTACCACTACACACCGTAGTTGGATATTATAGAGATATTTCACACAGCTTTGCAAATTATTACTTCTAAAATCATGATCGGTGAAAACATCCTGTGGCGAGAAACCTATCTTGTCCTTCATAGAAGAAGTGGGGAGGAATATTTGGAGAAATCAAACTATAATGCTCATTATTCATATTATTAATTCTTTTTTTTGAATCATGGATACTTTTTTTCTCGACCAGTTCCACTTTTCCAGACCAGTTTTCTGGGCGTGTAAGCCTGGCTGGTGGAAGAAAACTGTTGCAGTCAAAGCAAATGTACACACAGACGACCTTAAAAATCAATAAGCTCAGGACGGGGACGGAAGCCGGGAATCAAATAACGCATTTGGTTTCAGTCACCGAGGGCAAATGTCAGGTGCAAAGCTGGACGGAGTCGTATGAAAACCAAAGGTCAAAAGTGCTGATTGGCAGGTCTTCCTTGTGATGAGGTGCCTCCATCACCAAATGTGTAAACACCAATCTCCCAGCTCCATGACAACACAGCTGAGAGTGTAGGATGTTTACATGCCTGGAGATGGCAAAGTCTTGTAAACAAATTTCACAGTGATTCTACTCTTGAACGCCTCCTTTCATTCTGAACTCTTGAGGGAAGTGAAGGCAGGACATGACAAACCACATTTTACTCTAAACTTTTAACTGATGGAATTGCACCATGAACAAAGGGTTCCAAGTGTAATATAATAACTAATATATTTTTAATACTTGTAAACTACATAAACACAGTCACAAGGATGTCAATAAAATCTTAAGTTTAACTTTAATCTATGTATTGAATTAGTTGATTCCGGCATTATGTCAAGATTGTAACTATGGCACAAGCCAACAACATCACGGGGGCAAATGTTTGCAGGCAGAAGCAATAAGATGCTGAAAACATCCGACTGAAAGCCCTGCTGACCAAACCCTAGCTTCCAGTCAAGGATGTTTACAGAACCTCCAGGTTGCCAACAGCAGACAGCTAAGATTTCCGTTAGCTACGCGAGATGCCACGTTCCCGACAAAGCCGTTTGTCGACATGAGAACACGAAAACACAACATACCTGTCGTTTAGGAGGCTTTAGATCATCTCTGGGCACGATGTCGATGAGGAAGTCAAACTGGTCAAACTTTGTGATTGCCATGGCGATATCATTCCTCTGTTGACAGACAACCAGGTGACGTTGATCTCACAAACTGTGATGCTTTAAATAGTCACATAGGAACCAAAATTCAACTGAAATAGCCCAACTGGTCCTGTAGAAGCGACATTTTGAGGTCAAAAATAAGAAGTCAAGGTTGTGGTAAACGTCAAATAAACATCTCGTCACAGACCGGTGACAGTGATTGAGAACAATGACATCTTTCCTCAGGAGCTGCTGCTTTGCTGCCCACAGTGCGCCATCTCGGTGGAATTTTCCACAGGATATTGGTTGTCAGGACCCCCTATTGTGGCTCTTGCTATATATAGTAACCTGATTAATATCTGGTAACACCAGGTCACATCCATACTTGCTGGATTGATGGAGGTTGCTACGGTAACCTCCACAGACGTGCACGTCACAATAGGGTGTACGTGCACGAGTCCATGTGCATGATGTAATTAGCTGGAAAAAGAGACGACGGAGGTAGTGATTCAAGGCAAATTCGTGCGGGAAAACATGATCTACTTCTAAATCTGGGGAGACGCCCAAATCTAATTCCCAAATCTAAATTTGCTTTTGGCGCAAAACACAATTTCCTGATTCCAATAAACAATTGTCCAGTGTTGGTCACATCAGTGTTGTTTTTAAAATTTTCGGAAAACACATTTGTCCTTCTTCATACAGTATATAAATAATAAAGTATAAGTACCCGTTTAAACATCAAATTTCCAATGTGGAACTACAACCCTTTACTAAGTCATCAGCGAAGTGAGAATCTCACTAAAACTCACTCAATTTAAAACCCAGAGTCAGTTCCAGTCATCTCTACCTGTGTTGGCAGACACAAACAAACCCAAGAGCTGCTAATCTCTCAGAGGTATGTGAATGGATAAAGTGGACTTAAGGGCTTTCATGTTCTGCTCCACAGTTTCCCCTCTTCACATCAAGGTGAGAGAGGCCTTTCATGCAAACGCTACCTTTCAGCTGCTCCATTTCTTATCACTTAGATCATTTCTCATATGCAACTTTACCACCTGAGAACACGGACAGGGTTTCTGTTAAATAAGCAGGTGCTGCCCCAGATGAGAATTTCATCTTGAAGTCAATGTGATTTACCTATCAAAGTCAGTTCAGGAATAGTCATTTACACTCTACATAACACATTTCAACTGCGTGTCAGACAAAGCACCCCAGTTTAAAACAGACCTCTGTGCTGTGCAGACAGTCCCTGTGATAGTGTGAGTTCTCACCTGAAGTGTGCGTCTCTTGTTGTCCTCTGTGTGGATCCATGCTCGCAGAGTCAGCTCTGTAATAAATATCTGAGCAGCCTTAGCAAAGAGAACAGGAGCTTCGGCGCTGATCATCTGTAACAGACAGGGGAAGATTTGCCTCATTATGTTCAAGAAAAAAGCAGAGACAAACCAGCACACACCTTTAAAGGTCAGAATCCTGAATGTTTGTACCCGCAACTAAAAACAAATGTACTTTGCAACAAATGAACATCAACAACCACAATGAAACTAAGAATATTAAGAGTCAAATGATGATAATAAAACAATAAAACATAACAAACCAAATGGCACCAAAAATTAGAGAGGTATTTGCCAATTAATTTCAAGAGATTTGCTCACTGCATTCTGCTTTATTTGCATTGTGCACAGACGCAACTTGAACTTGTTACTTTCAGTTTAAAGCTATAGCACTTAACTGCACACAAGTTCAGGGCTTTTGCCGTAAGTGGATTGATATAACACCATGTATGCACACATGCAGTGGAAGCAGCTGTGGCCAAGCCGCCAGGAGAGTCTGGTCTTCAGATATGTTAGCGATCCCCTGATCTCTTTACCTCTCTAAGCTGCTGCTTAGCGGAGGGCATAGTGCTCTTGACACGGCAGATTCAGGCCATGGACGTTCCTGACCGATAATCTGTGGTAATGAGGGAAAATAGCTCTCCTCAAGTAGCTTCAGGTGCGCTTATTTGCCCTTAGCGTCGAGGAGATTTAAACCATATCACCGAGATATGACCAGGATTATCAGATGTTGATGATTCCGTGAAGTCGTCTCATACCTTTACGTCTTCATCCAGCTTCATGATTTTTTTGATGCGAGCCAGAGGTAACTCTTGCACACGAAAGTCCTTCTGCAAACCAAAGACTCAAGTTAGCAAGTGACACTTAAAGACATAGAAAACCTCAAGAGGCAATAACCTGCGTTTCACTTTCTTCACATTTAATACCTTCAGACACAGTCGTTGGTTTGTGTTTTATTTGCAGACTAATCACTTTCGAGAAAGGCTTAATCATGATGTGAATTTTAGGTTGCACTTTCACTTAGGGGACATGTATTACCGTAAACAACATATTTTTACCCTGTCACCAAACTTTCACCCTGAATAACATCATAGTTTTAACAGTAAATGAGCAAGTAATGGCTAATATGTGTTCCCCAATGTTAAGAGTTACTGAATTTTAAGCTATACAAATACAACATATTTTGAATAGCTTTAATAGTATGTCACTCTATTAACAGTAGACAATGTGTACATATGCTCACAAAGAAATCCTTAATGTTCTCCAGTACATCATTGCTGAGCAATAAAATACCAACCATAGTCAGGTTCCGGATCTCTTCCATGACCCGAGGCCAGAAGGACTGAAGCGTCTGCTGAGCATCGCTGCCACCAGCTCCGAATGCATCGGCTGACATCTTCTACACTGTTGCTGTGACAGATGAAGCATCAGGTTACATACCAGAAAACACCAGAGGCACCGAGTTCACCTCAAACTTCTGTCGAGGCACCACAAATACACTAATCAGCAGCAGGTCAGGACTGGCACAAACACTCCTTGCAGTTAACTACGGCAACGATAAAGCCGTCATGCTTTATCAACCCAGAAGAAAGTCCTCTGTCATTTAATAATGAAGCCTCATTTGTACCACTTAAGTCTTGTCATTTAAAGTTGATACAGCATGAATATTTGTGGTCAACCTTTCACGTCCTGATTTTATTTTAACTCTTCAAGAGTGAACAGCCATCTCACAGAGCTGCTTAAAAGCATTAATGACAAAGCGAAACACTGCACGGCCTCCCTCCCTGTTTAGCCACGAGTGCTGGAGAAAGGCTCTGAAAGAGAACCCAGCCGGTTACTATGGTATGTCAGGAATCTTTTGGAGGAATATTGGCCTGCCTGTCCGAGCATGCAGAGTAATGAGTGTCACACTCCTACTCCTTCCCTTTTCCAGGCTTCATATTAAACATTGAGCAAGTGGATGAATGGATGGAGAACCAGTCACAAGGTATGATCAAAAGAGGATGTACAGATTGTATGATGATATTTAAGTTATTCATCTGGGTCAAAGCTGCAGATCTGGCAGCAACAAGAGAGAGACTATATTGGTCCGTTTTCACATTCACCTTTTTAATAATTTATATTTCTCCGATCAACCTTTTAAGGTCCTTCCATGAGCGCTGAGCTTGACATTTGGTGTTGTTGTCTTTGCTATCCATTTCCTCTAAATTTGTCTGCCTTTATGTTTTTAATGTTCAATTTTACATTTTGCCATCCACTCTACTAAAGTAAACTTGCATATACTCACTCGACTAGTGGCTTAAAAGTAAAATATTTTGAAAAACAAGGATGAATAGTTGTGTGAGGGTAGGTGGGGTCAAGCAGTCGTGGCTCTCCGTCCCCCAGTCCACTGATTCCAAACTCTAGTTTAGTGAACAATTATGTGTTCCGTAAAGGGAACATATGCTCCTTTGATCATCCCATCTCAATGTTTAATTCTTGAAAAAGGGAACTAGCTTTCAGGGGCATACAGTTGGTTAGATATTCTCGATAGCTCATTAAGGTGATGGAGCTGTCAGATTGCTGGGAGTTCACACTAGATAAGTGATGCTGTCAGACTGAGGTCATTGGTTATCTTAAACAGTGACACCATAAAAGAAAGCAAACACAAGTGTAAAGCACAGCAACAGCCTTAAAGCGGTATCTATCAAAACCTATGGTCCAATGCTTCATGGAGTGCCAGGTTGGTTTCACTAAACAATTCATGCTATTGCTGCGACATGTGCAAAACATACACAAAACGTATGGGTGGCATATAGCCCAGATCACAAGGACAGGTTTAGTATGAAAGCCATTGACCTGATGGTAAAAAAAACGGGAAGTTGGGAAGGAAACACTGCTGCAGCCTACTGTCAGTGGGCTTTACACAGGGCAGCCTAAATCAATGAGACAGCAAGGCAGAGGCCAGCTTTGTATAAATCAATCTGGTCGCTTGTAGCGATGCTATGACAGGCCTGTGTCTGACCTTCACAACTCGTCCCCCTCAGTGTGACGATCCTCAGTCCAGCCCATCCTATAGTCCATCAAACAATCGTCAACATTTGTGTTGTTCTCTACCGACCACCTTATTGCCCAGACAACGTCGGGGGGGATACAACAATAAAAACATATTTTTATCAAGGGCAGTTAGTAGCTGGCAGCCATACCACAGAAGCACAACAATCCAAAAATAAACCGTAACCCTCGCTCCATGACCCCATGAACTCTAATCTAAATACACAGCTGCAGACCAAACATCGCAGCAGGAAGGGGTGTAGCAGAAAAGTCATTACAAGAAGAAATATGCGGTGGGAGGCATTTTAGAGCGTGAGAGAAGAGAAATGAAAGATCCTGGTGTGAGAGGGAGGAGAAACCAGATTCAAAGTACAGTAAGAGAATGTATCTGGTTGAGAACTGGCACAATGTCTATCCTCGCATGTCAACAAATAATTGGAATAGAAGTCGTGAATGAATAGCAAACTACTGTACTTTAATAAATGAACTGGGAATATTTAAGTTTCAACGCCCCCCAAAAATGTGTTTAGTTAGCACACTGAAATCGTGATTCATAAGAATGTCAAATTGCGATCATTTTAATTAACATTGATTGTTGTTGACTCAAGTTTAGGACATTAATTCCTCCGTTTGTATTTCCACTCCAGCTGAAACCTGCTCACAAGTATTTTAAATATTAATATAAGAAGATGACTCTTTAAAAACAGGTTATCTTGAGTCATCTGCTGACAGAACGAAAGGGAGTTCATTCATTTCGGAGACACGTCACAGTTGAGTGATGAAGCATTTCTTTTGCTGGTGTTTCCATATTCACCGAGGTGGGGGTTGAATTCTGATACTTGCTCATATCATATGGTCTCCTGTCTTCCCCGCATGCTGGACAGCCAAAAACACGGTGTTGTATTTCCTCCATGTCTTACTCTGTCTACATGAGAGCCCTGAAGGTCAAATGTGATGCCGCGACTCTTAGGAACATTCAAAAAACATGTTTTGATCTGAGATGCTTGCATCGCTCTACACATTTCAGTCAGACCATAATTCTTTTGACGTCCTTTCCTGTTTACCGCCATCAATTTTGCCTCATCCTTGCTAGGAAAGGCGACACTGCTTCACCTACAGAGCCTGAGTCAGCATTAAAGAAGCACTGTCAACCCAGTACTACTCGTCCTGTCCTCACTGTCAAACGTGTCAACATAAAATTTAAATCAACAATTCTCTCCTTTCCAGTATGAGCAAAAAGCTGTGAAGACAGAGCGAACATTGCCACCTGACAAACACGGCTATATTGACAGTTTAACTAAGAACTATCATTACAATGTTCAGCACAAGTAAAAAGTACAGTCCAGTCTGAAGTAAATGTGAATGAGCTAACTTAACAAGTGACTATCCAATACTACGACATTATTTAACCACTGGTCAAACAGGACAGAGGTTGAAATGGAGGTCAACTTGAAAAGTTAGCGGATGTTCAGCTCATGTTTGGGGTTGCCAAGTTTTCGACCAAAATCCTTGGAAAAGCAACAAACAGCAATCCGTCACTGGTCCACGGAGGGCCTTTGCTTAATGTTTAACCTTCCGTTTATAACATACAGCTAGTGCTGAACCACTGAGCCTCGACTGATTAAATAAACAGGTTGGCAGGCAAATGTGTCATGCCAGGGATGTTTTCATACAGAAAGCTCATGAATGTATTAAAGCAATGGAAGCTACCAACATTTAAAAGCCATGACAAATACAGAATAAATACTACTTAATGTAAGATGTATTTTCAACACGTATCCTCATGCAACTGTTGAATATCTGATACGGTTGGATAAAACCACTTTCATTAACAGGCCTGATAACTTTGCCCTTGGTTCTGATTCAAGCCAACTCCAGGAAGTGGTATGATCAACCAAGGTCATTTGACAGAGGAGAGCAGAAGAAACCAGAGAGGGAGGAAGGGCAGAGAGGAGGGAAGGGGGGCGGTGGTGCTGGTGGAGAAGGACAGGTTTTTCAACTTTCACTGCAGCACTTAGGTGAACCCTAATGGTTTGGGCTATATGCAGCTGGACCTTGAATGAAAAAGGAGGAACACGGTCTGCAGGGAGGCCATGTTACCCCCTTGCGACTGACTTCATCTGTGCTCTCATCCCTGCCTTCACGTTTCCTCCTCATCACTGACAAAGTGACTGCAGGAGCCAATTTCACATTCCTGTGACCTTCATCAAACACTAGGCCCAGACTCTGGCGTCAAAACGGGCAGGACGACTGATACCCGCGTGCTCCACGCGGCTTACCCTCCATGGCTGCCCCCACCGGCTATTGTGTCAGTGTAAACACAGAGATGGGGCAACGGTTAACGAATGAAGGCAGCACAGAAATGGACACCTGCTTGATAAGATAATAAAAGCTGGCTCTGCTTGCTTTACCTGCCCGGACACTGCACCTTTTCTTCATAGAAGGTCGGAAACGACATTCACCTCACACTCTTTCATTTCCCTGTGGGATGTGTTTTGAAACTTTCAATTAGACGAGAGAGAGGAGGTGTGTGACATGCGTATCCTCATCGGTATGATCAAAAGAAATCATATCAAGCCCTGAGCCGCCGTTGACACCGAGGCCTACAAGCGCTAGTCTGTCAGTCGCATCTGGGTGTCTGTCTCTGTTGTCGAGAGTCTGGTGGCTCCTGGGGTCACGACCACCAGCTGCACCTCCAGCCCCGGGATCTCATGACACCAACAGAAACTGAAATAAATCCATGTATCGTCCCTGGATTGACGGATTTAGCTATTTTATCGTAGGTAAACTCAACCCATTAATAGCATCAGGTAGAAACCTTCACAGGCATCAGTCTCAAGAGGAAAGCAAAGTGCTAATTAGGACTAAAAACACCATATGGATCCGTCTTTGTAAAGAAGCAGAAGTGAGAAGACACAGGGATGTGAGATACAGCAACAAAAAAAAAAAAAAAAACTTCAAATATAAATAAATATCAATTATGACTATGACGATTTTCAAAGAATAATCTGATAATGAGAGTATTCAAGAGTAGTTTCATTAATTGAGAAGTACACACACCTCCCTTTGACCTTTCTGTGTAGCATGACCGAGTGATGGATGACAATATACATATTTAGTCCTATTCCTGACACTTGTAGCACAATCGAGTCGCTTGTCTTTTCAAAAATCAAACTCACCCCTGTGCCCTTCATGGTGAATGACTACTGCTTCGCAGAGGTTAAGAGGAAGACAGGTTTAACTCCTTTAGGAAGACGATGCAAGTGACGTTGAGAGGAAAACTTCTCAAACTCCGGCACTTCCTTTGGTCCCAACTGAACAACAGCCAGTTTAACCCCAAAGTGACTTCAAGCCCAGACGCACAGAGAGCAGAAAACAATCTTCTGCCCCTCCCCCTTTTTCCCTTCTCTTGTTGAACAGCGCTGCAACATCTTCCTCCTGACCAAATACCCAGTTGCGGCTTAAAGACGGTTTCCATCTGACCCCTAACTAGTTGACCTTCTCACTTTCTCTTTCTTTGTCACTCACTATCCGCTCGAGCTGCTCCCAACCAGTCACATGCATTTGCCTTTCAGTTGACCCCTGGCCGGGTGCAAAGAAGGGGTAAAAGGAAGCAGACATCCAGCTCAGCAGCAGCAGCAGCAGGCAACAGCAGGCGAGCCATTCAGCCTCACAACAGACTCTAAAAAATCTCAAGTCTTCTTCCCCTTTAACATTCAAGTGTAATCAATCTAGCATGCTACACAACACTAAAACCCCGCCTCAGACTCAGCTCCCACCTCTATCCATCACCTAGATCCAATGAGAGCGCAGAGTCCTTTCGTGTCATTGGTAAGTCAGCGCCGCTACACCAGCTGCTCCTCCCAACTTCCACAGCCCAACCCCCTATCACTGACAGCCAACTTCCTGCTTTAAGTTACCTTGAGCTGCAAAATAGGGGTCAGAGAAAAGCAAAGAGAAAAAAAATCTGAAGCACATTTAACTGTAAAAAAGGAAAACAAAGTTGCACAAATGTCTGCATGTAATTCAGTGGAAACAGCTTGCCTCTGCTTTGTTTGCATGTTGCATCAGTTCCTGCCTCTGTGGCTGCTGATGGATGAGAAGTGGTCCACGGCTTTTTCTCCGACTGCTCAGACAACTGCTCGCTGCATATTTACAATGTCAAACTAAATGTCATCGGCCCGCCTCCTCTCGGTAGCAATAGGCCAACAGCAGTGTGATGCAGGTGGCCGAGCTCATCATCACTGGCTGAAGTAAGTGCCAGAGGAGATGCCGCATGTTGCATCCACAAGTAGAAAGAGGATACTGAGAAGGCTCACAGGTTTGTGTGTGTGTGTGTGTGTGAGTGCACAGACAAGATTTTGCCCTTGCTTTCTCATTCTTTGTGGCTCATGGTCATGTGCTAACCTATATATAACCTCGAACCACGTTCCTTTATATTAAGATTTCCGGGTGTCTGTATAGCTAAACAGTATTATTAAACGTCTGGTAAAGTCGCAACATTAGATTAAGCCTGACCAATGACATATACTGAATAATCTCTGCAGATTTTCAAGTGCTGACACTCAAATGTGTCATAACAACTACAGTAGGAATAAATAGAATATTAATAACACTAACTGGCGTTCCATAATAGGGAGGAACAAGATGAACGAGGACAGCAAGTAACCATCATTTTAACAGCCTTTTAGTAAACTGTCTGCTCACTTGATACCACAACTGAAGCACAAAAATAATCCAGGATTTGACTCTCAATTAGAAGCCAATGCAATTTAGAAACAAATTAATACAGCAGACCAGAACAGTGCAAACACACACAAGCTGTGGGGTGAGATCAGCTGACTCATGAAAGGCCACAAACTAGAGAGGACACATTTCATACTTCTATTCATGGATAAACTGCAAGAGATATAGTGGGAAGCATGTAGACAAAGGAGCTGTTGTCGTCACTCCAAAAACTGCTGGCAGCAAGTTTCGCAATCAAAGTACCATCAACTATTTCTTTCCTTCAAGGACACATGATGCCCTGTTTGTTTAGATTTGACTCCTTCCGCTGCTCTCCCATTTCATGCAGTTATTAAGGCCTTGATTTAAAAGACAGCATGGTGGCTATGTTCAGGCTTTTGTAAACCAACCCAAGCGCAGAGGTGGTGGAGCTGTTCTGCTCACTCTAACAAAGAGCTGAGTCAGAAGGCAAAGCCTGCAGAAGACGGTTCCAACATAGTAATTCCACAATACCATATTCAGTATTTAATAAACTGCAATCACATGAGGTCTTGAGCCACGCTTATGCATAATGCAAGTAAAATAACAAATAACAGCTACAAACACAAAGCAGCATCAATACAACATTAACTTCAGTTGGAGCTCCTTCTGAGACTTAATAATTCAAATATAATGAGGTCTTGTCAGTCAAAAGATTCATATGACGTTCACCTTTAGATCAAGACAAAAGCAGTAACCACTTATGATAATTATGTGCAGCAAACTGTTTATATGACTTCACTAAGCAATGCATTTATCCTTCAGGAAAAACAGACAGACATCTCTGCAGCGTTTAGTTACTCCTCCATCTCTTTATATGACATCATAACAGCGTCAAGAGAATATTGATGACAATATCCGGCACTAAATAATTGGTTTATTAAAAAGGAGGAGGAAAAAGACAACGGAACAACACGCTCCATCAATGAAAAGCAGAAGGGGGAAGGGAACCGGAAGGATAGAGAAGGACACAGAGGAGAGTTTTCACAGAGAGGGAGGGGCAGCAGAGTAGAGGGTGAAAGGATGAGATGAAGACTCAAAAAAATGAACAGGAAATATGCCCTTATATTTGCTACAAGGTAAATTTGGAGTGTGGCAATATGACTTATTCACGTAATGTTTGGTGGTGCTACGTTGTTAAAGCAAAACTCAAACTGCTACAAATGATCACAGCAAGAGCAAGGTCACTGTAGAAGTCAGTGACAAATAATGGTCCTGTTGGAGAGTACAGTTAACATGAAAGTCACTTGTGAAAACCAGGCTATTCAATGGATTGCTGGTTACATCGTGGATGTGGAACAAACAGATAGCGCACACATTAAAGACGTACAGAAAACATTTGCTTCAGATCTTTCTGATGCGATGACTTTGGTCTCCAGTTAAGTAAGTTGTGGTTTACCACTATCTCTGTGTATGGAGCACAACAGCCACTTGCCATTATATATATATATATACATATATATATGGGGTTTTTTTCTTTCCCCCACTCATGCATTGCGACTGTATTTTATTTGTGCTTTGGGTGCTGCTGAGTTTATGCTGCCTTCTTGACACTCTTGGGCGAAGTATCAAATCCGATTTGGTTTCAGACTGGTTATACACAAGATAATGATGAGGTTGATATATATTTATAGTCTGATTTAGGATATATCAAGACTTGGCATCAAAACACAGCGGATGACAAGCATAGTTTAGGAAATAAATGTACTAAAACGAAACGTTAGAGTGGACTGGTCATCCTTCCTTTAGAACACAGTATGATATTGGCAAAAACAGGGACATATTATTAGCTGCTTTTTCGTTGCGGTTATGCATAAACAAAACAAACAGGGCAGCACTGATGCTAATCGTTCGCCGGCTAAAGTAGCAGTCTGAAGCGAAACTGTTGAGCCTTTCCTGATTTCGATTGAGCCCTAAATACTACAAGAAAGGCGCATTTATTACACGCATAGAAGCAGCAGTAAATGCGAGGAGTGAGCGACACTTTTGAATTCAAGATATTGAACGCGAACGATGATCCACGGTGGCGAGAGCAGCAGAACACAGACAGAAAGGCGAGAATCCGCCGTAATGTTCATCTCTGCTGCGCTATCCGAGCCGGCTTTTGGTGAAAGTTTGTAAAGCTTTGCTGAGCTTGGAAGAAGCGGTCTAACCAATAAAGACAACGTCTCGATCTGTCCTTCAGACCAATCAAACCTCGGACTAGATTCCACCAATCAAGGTTTTTAAGGCCAAGTTCCCTTTGAAACTGACGCCATTCGGGGCCCGTCTCAAATAGCCAGACAGGGAAAACGCAACCGGTCCAAGAACCAAAATGGCAGTCGACGTACAGCAGTTTCCTGCCCAGTCGCGCTCCCATCAGCGGGCCACCAATAAGCGCCGCTGAGAGCGGGGAGGGAAATGGCGCCTATGTTCGGCTTCCAAAACAACCGTCTATTGGTCAAGAACAGCACATGCACGCAGCGCAGCAACGGCACCAGCAGACGAGCTCCACACACGCGCACAATTTCTGCTAACATTCGGAACAGAAATAAGTTGGACAGTATACTTACTTTGTTGCAACAGACCGAAGTGAAGGACTCCGCGTATTATTTATTTTTCATTTAACTAACAGAAGGAAACAAGATGGCTGCGAGACGAGCCGGAGATGTAACGTGATGACGTAATCACGCCGCAGTCGCGTCAGACGTGACGAGACTGTCGATTGTCATCTTAATCGATTTTAGGTCTTTGGCGCAACTTCCCACTTCGTAACAAAATAATGATTAGTCCATTAATGCAACACGACAAAATATGATTTTAGGTAAAGTTCCCGATTTCCTTTTAAATTACATATATTCTTCTACTAAGCCCCCCGCACCCTCCCCGCAAAAGAAAGCTTGCAGGAGGAAAAAAAAAAGCAGGAGAAAATAAAACATTAATGTTTGAGAGAGTGCACAGCAAAACTTCGATATGAACAAGATACTGACAAGGAAAATGCTTTTATTTTCCTACATTGCCGGTCCATTCCACAGGTTTCAGAACAGCCAGCGTGAATGAATATAAATATGCAATAAAACTAGAATAATCTGCATTACTCTACAATAGACAGGTGATGGACATGTCGATGTAATAAGACAGACATCATGCTTGAAGACATTTCATGATTTTATTAATAAGAATCTCTCCTACCTGTGGTAAGAGAAAAAGGTGGAACAGAAAACAGGAATCATGAGTTGCCACATCAAAAAAATATGCTCTAGGTCCACACATCCATCAAATAAAACGCTGCACAAGATTCAGCTTCTCTGCTGTTGTGGTTGTCGGTGAAGCGCTTTACTTCACACCAGCCAGTTGTCTAAACAACAGAGATCTGTAAAAACAAAATGATGTCGCTGTTATGCCAGTTTTGAATCAAACGCTTCTCATCATTTGCGCCTAATGAGAGCCATCAACGTGGAGTTGAGTTTATCAATATTGCTCGAGTACTGCATGCTTCTCGGGCCTCTTGGATCCAAGTCACGAGGAGGGCCGGCATTGCCATGGAAGTGCTCATTGGGAGCAAGTGGATAGTTGCGAGACTCCATGCTCTCCGATAACCTTTTCCGCATGTGTTGCAGCTCATCTGGATACATCTCTGCAGGACCAAACACTTCTACATCAGGAGGAGAGAAAGAAGAGAAAACAGACAAAATGATTTAGTTCTGAAACTACACAATTGTTTATGTCCAAAGTTCTGACAGCCGTTTATTGAATCAAACCTTCATAAGCCCTTCTGCTTGGGCGCTTGCTTTCTGTGGGACGACAATCCAGCCTCGCTTTGGCGGGTCCGTAGTCATCTCTCCAGCCGCCTCTTAACTGATCATCTCTGTAATCAAGGTCATTTGAGCGTCTCATGTCGCCGTCGTCTCTGACGCGACTCTCATATGGACGTTCCTGAGAAGGTCTTGAACCAGGACTGCAATACTCTTCATTCCTGCCTCTTTTGTTTTGCTTTTAAGAGTGCAAAGCAAAGTTAAAAAACACTTGCACACACCTTCCACGGTGGAACACTAATAACCTGGTCACCTACATCGGTTCTCTCCATTTTCTTGGCCTTGTATTCGTTTAAAATGTTCAGAAGTTTGTTCTTTAGGAACTTGGCGTCCTCTGCATTTTCAATTTCAACGTCATCCTAAAAGCAGACAAAACGTGTCGTGAACATTAATCAATTCATCAATCAATGCATTAGTGTTAACAAAGAGAATCAGAACATTTATTTCTGGTCCTGACTCGAGGAGTGGAACTTAACAATTGAAGTAAGGAAAAACACGGCATTTCATTTGCTCCACCCCCTTTAACGTACACATCACTCTTGTGATGCAGAAAAAAAAGGTCTGGGTCGCATGGGTGTCTTTGCATGGCTTTTCAGCTCTCTACAGGCAAATACTGTGTTGGTTGTCTGTTACTAAAGTACTGAAGAAATACTTGAATACACAATGTTCGAGTCAGTCTGTTCCATACCAACATGCAAACCACTACTATTAATGTGCCACAGTGGCTGACTCTCACCAGCATATCAAGAACAGCTTCAGGGCCAGACATTTCTTTTTGGCGAATTCCCGGAGGATGGTCCTGCAAAAACAAATGAGAAGATTGAGGATACTGATGGGCTGCTACTATTTCACGCATTCAACTATATTCAGGTACCTGCAAATCTGTTTCATACACAGGGAGATGCCTTGCACGACTCTCTGCCATGAATGAACCCCTTTGCGATGGTGGAGGGCCACCCAACACTGAAGAAGAATGTGGTCGGTATTCAGCATCAACTGGACCCCTCTCTCTCCACAAAGGACCATCCAACATTGAAGAATATTCCGGTTGTGATTCTGTCTGGTTGAAGCCACTGCCTCTCCTTGAAGGGCCTTCTGACACCGAAGAATAATCTGATGAAAAATCTCTGAGGCCACTCTCTTTCCTAGAAGGACCTTCTGATCCTGAAGAATACTGTGGTCGGAATTCTGCCTGGTCGATGCTACTCCCCCTCCTCGATGGGCCGTTTAACAGTGAAGAATATTCTGGTCGGAATTCTGTCTGGTCGAGGCTACTCCCCCTCCTCGATGGACCGTCTAATAGTGACGAATATTCTGGTCGGAATTCTGTCTGGTTTGGGACCCTCTCTCTTTTAAAAGGGCCATCTATGTTTGAGGAATACACTGGTGAAAATTCTGCCTGGTTTGAACTCGTCTCTGTTCTGAAGGACCCAGAAAGCACTGAGGTAAATTCTCGATGTTCCACCTGGTTTGATGCCCTTAACCGTCCAGACAACATTGAAGAAGATAATGGACGTAATTCCGTCTGGTTTGGACTCCGATCTGCAGCCAAAGGTCCATCGAACATCGAGGAATACTCGCCTCTGTATCTTCGCAGAATAAAAAGTAAATTGAACATTAAGAGAAAGGTTAGACTCATTTGTTCACTTGAAAACATTCTGAAATTAAACTTACACTTCTCTGGCAGTGGCTACTTCCTCAGCTGTGGCGTCAGAGAAGCGGCTACCTCTCTTTCGGCTACCCTTGTGGTCTTCTGATCCTTCCAGAAAGCGCATGAATGGCTCAGGGATACTGGAGAGTGTCCTCTTCACATCCATGGATGACTGGAATGTTGGCGCTCTGGCGGGCGCTGGGTTTTCAAACCGCTCATTGGGAGAAGAGTCACTCATCTGATGGTAGTAATCCTTCACCAGGACACGACCACGTGGCTCGCTACTCATGACATTTGAGGAAAAGCTGCTTTTGGGCACAGGTTTAGTTGGTACTCGCCATTCTTGTCCTTCTCTGGTTGTGCGTATGTCAGCAGACGACCACTGCTTTTCTGCTTCGGCATAGTGCGTTGGTGCTTCTAAGTCAGAGGAGCTGTAATCTTGCTCATGCCAGGGGTTATCAGAAAACCAATCTTTGTGGCGATCAGGATCAGCACCAGGAGAGTGCTCTTCATACAAAGCCTGTCCACAAGGAGGCTCATCTCTGAGATTGTAACGGGGAAGCACAGGTTTACGAACAACTGGAGAAGGAGAATCCAGAGCTACTTTATCATACAGCCTTTGAAAATCAGGGTCTGAGAACTCTCTCCCTCTGTCTGCTTCGCCCTCATCTACCCAGTCACTCTGGTGGACACTGTAGCCCAGTTTATCCTCTCTTTGGTACTCATGTCTCTCTCCGTTGAATCCATGGGGCACATCTTGATCCAATGAATGGTTGGGAATGTCCCTCCCTTGTTGAAAGGAGTCGACATGTTGCGTTGGTGCAGAATCAAATTTTGGAAATGAAGCATTTCCTTTGAGGTTCTGTCGTTTTTTAGCTAAGAATCAAGAAATGGTAAACGAAAATCAGTGGGTGTGCTATGCAAAAAAAGTTTTGAAAAACAGTCTACTTCAGTCGCCTTCTGTATGTTGCCAGATAAAACAATGTGTCTAAGGCTAGAACTGTCCAGATCCATAAATTTAAAGTGACATTATTTACTGACAGCAGGAATTAATGCAGATATTATGGGATCTAAAACTTTACACAGCTTTCTTTTGCTTCACGGTTAACATTGTTTATCATTAGATTATTAAATAATTTCTACTTTTTCTACTGGAACAGGATGTTCAGAATCACAATAAAATCCTGTGGCAGTTAATGTCCAGCATCACTTGCATTTTTGTGTGTAATTTCAAGTACCATTTATAAATCTTTTAATTGCAGTGGTACCTCGGTTTTCGAACATCTTGGACTTTGAACAAATTGGAGTTCGAACAAAAATTTCGAGATTTTTTTGCTTCGGATTTAGAACGAAAAATCCAGAACTCTCCCGAAAAAAGCCAGAAAAAACATAATGTGTGCGCACCGATCAGCTGACCAACGACGAGCTCTGTTATTGTGTATAACGCAGCCTCTGTATGCAGACGTGTCCCGTTAGCTACATTTACTGAGAGTTTTTTCTTCATATTGAGGTGTAAAACCTTTCCTGTCTCCGCACTGGACCGTGGTAGAGTGTCACAGGGGAGCTGCTCGCTCTCCACACCTCCGAGGCTGGAGCGCTCACTCCAGGGTTTGATGTCCTGTTGTGGGCTGGAGCTGGGACAGGGATGAGGCGAGTCTGGGACAGAGCGTGACTTGGTTTATGACTTTGTCACAGCCAAACTGCACAGAAGCGCACATTCAGAGCTGGACACGCACCGGACACCTCTTCACTTCTGGAGAGACGTCACTCACTCGGCAACCCCTCCCACATGCAGCGGCCACACACATAGAGGAACAGCGCACCTGCAGCAGACACTCTACATTCACTCCTACAAAGGCCTATTTTAAGGCTTAGAACGCATTATTTCTTTTTCCATTCATTGTAATGGGAAAATCGATTCAGATGTCGAACAAATCGCTTCTGGAAAGGATTGTGGTTGAGAACCAAGGTACCACTGTACTTCATCACAAAATGTAGAACACTGCATACCTTTTGAGGGTTGAGATTTCCACACATATTTTACATTCCTCATGGGCTGAAACATAAATCACACTCATTCAGCCATCAAGCAACAAGTAGTCAGCAAGGTGAGTGATACCAACCATTGGGCAACCTCTTCCCTCCTGTTGCTCTACAATCTCTGCCTTGTATCTGATGAGCTTTGTTCCACTGCTGGAGTCCAAATCCCCACTCAACATGTCAGGCCAGTTGGATTTCTGCATGGATGCCGTAAAAACATTAACATATTCACTCAAATTTCAATAAATAAAACAGATCAAAATGATTTACAATATACTTCTGTCTGTGTTTTCTTCCTATCAAGTGGGTAACCATTGCAGGTAGGTTTACATTTTGTTTACACATAAGACACGTGTATATGGGCCATGTAGCACTTTCAGCATTTCCAACAGATGTTTGCTGCACGACACTTAAACCTGGGGAAAAAGCAGATATTATTTAATAAGCATTAAATAACAACAGAAAACTTGAAGTGGGCCGACGTGTTATTTACCGATGATGGGTTCACCCAGCTGAAGATAGTTCAGATATTGTAAAATATCATCGAAGATGGGGACCCTCTGGTCCCTGGTCAAGAGCCCTGAACACAACAGGGAGTCAGCATGAGATGACAAATTTAGAAATCTGTTTTGGAAATATTACAAAAGAAGCTTAAGTTGATGTTTATATTAATGCAATATCACTTGCAGTGATCTGGAAATCACTCCAGGCAGAAAGTGTTTTCATGAATCCTTCATTTATTAAATGAGTTGCACAAAAGAATGACAAGGATTGTCATTTTATACTGTAGAACCACAGCCATGACAGACTTAGTTGACTTGGCAGGCAAGACTGAGCCATGTCACTGAGGAAGGGAGGTATCAACTTCAAGTTGACACCATACACGTCCCGTTGAGGTACCAACTATCCTCAGAGATGTGATCCCCACAGTGT
Source organism: Synchiropus splendidus (assembly GCF_027744825.2). NCBI lineage: Eukaryota > Metazoa > Chordata > Actinopteri > Syngnathiformes > Callionymidae > Synchiropus > Synchiropus splendidus. Next base: position 14,749,996 of record NC_071337.1, read on the forward strand.
TCATCCCTGTGTACACCAACAGCTCAGGTCAGGAATCCATCAAGCTACAAAGATGGAACTCGCACTTGACAATTTCGAGTCTATGCTCTTGAGAGCTCAGCAAAAGTAAAAAAAATAAAGAATAAAAAATAAAATAAAAACATGCCTTCAGAATGGAGGAGGAGAAACTTTCCATTTTACCTCACAAATATTATATATGGTACCGTTGGTGAAGCATAGACCCCTGTCTATCTTTTCAATGTCATTGATAGACTTGAGTGGGATCAACAGCACCAGAAAAGTTTTTGTTTTTTTCCGCGATCCATGTATACTAAGTGAAATCCGGATTTGGTCTCAAGAATGGGGCCCAGGACTTCCCGCAGTGTTCCTCCAGGGACAGAACACAAGCAACAAGCGAGATGTATAACTGAATAATCCTTTTTCGTCGATTCTCTTATCATAATCGTGGGGGAACCATAATCAAAATCAAATTTCATCCTGCCCTTTTTTTTACCCCCGCAAGCCGAATGGTAGAGTCTGCTTGTGAAATAGGCAAACAAGCATCCTCTTCCACCATCAATGATAACACCACTCTGTTATTACTCAGCAACTGCACAAGACATTAGCAGGACACAAAGGGTCCCTCGATGTTTGAGGTGAGTAATCCACTACTGCTGATAATGAAGGATGCAGATCTGGAGAAACAACTCCCGGAGATAGGAGTGGAATATATGTTGACTAAATAAGCCAACATCAACTACTGCCTGGCGTCAGCAGTCACCAAACTGCAAATGATTTTCTTCAGGACAATGGCTGAATATCAGACAGAACCAGTCACATTCCAGAAATCCAAATCGCCCAGGTGGTCTTGCTTCAAGGACCCCAGCCACCAAAAATGTTTGGTCCATTGTAGGGAGAGTTGACAAGTTTACTACAACTATTAATTGAGAAACTGTCATGCGTCAACGCATCATGATGTCATCGCTCTCTTCACCACAAGCGAGCACAATGCGCAGTAAGAGGGGAAACGGGGATCCACGAGAATTGTGACCCATAAGTCAAAAGGAGTATGGGAACATTTAACAATGAACATCAGAGACTAAAGTGAGAGGCACCATTTGCCAAATATATATATTTGGCAAATATTTGCCAAACCATATTATGAGACAATAAGTACAGAAGTACAGTTCGAAAACACTAGTGTATATAACAATCTACATCCAAGTTTGCCTTTTTTAAATAACTATTCACAGCACTACAATCAGACGTGTCGGCATGTTTGTCAATCAATACACGTCGTATGTCAACTGGTGGACTTGTCATGAAGACAGTCTGTTGCAGCCCTAGTCCATTGTTCAAAGATTAGGCCAACATCTTAAGGAACACGTCAATGAGTTACTCCAAAATCAGAGAGTAACAAGACGATTCCAGTGCTGGCCCAAATGACCACTTGTGTGGCTAGTTGACCACGATATTCATGGCCAGCATATACAGCACACAATAACCCTCAGTTGGTCTCTATGTAAGGGCAGAAGGGACAATCTACACGACCGTGGTCAATATGGTACTGGTCACGGTCTGACTGACAGAGGGACAGCGGCGCAAGTGGATGTCACATGACGCTTTAAGAGCATACAGCCAATACCTACCTTTAAGTCTGAAATATAACATTCAGATCTGACCGGAGGGGCCTCCCTAAAGGTTTAGTCGATTTCCAAATGCCTTCCATTCAGAGGAAGTACTCAGAGTGATGCAACTTTGAAATTAAATCGACAGTTAAAAACGGGGCCCAGGTGTAGGTCATACTACTTACCTTGTGCAACAAGCTCATCCTCTCTCTGTCAGAAGATAAAAGAAAGGCATAGAAAAGTTGGTCAATAACCATTCACTTTCGCAGAGATGTTGGCACACGTTTAATTATCGGCCCAATTACGATGTTCCCAGAGCATCAACTTAATTCCAGAAGTCGGAATCATCTTCAGCAGTGCTTCATTTCCAGTTCGGCCCTTGTTGAACCCAGCGAGCACATAACCCCTGACTGCCGGGGTGAAGTCGTGTCAGCTCCGATTGTTCAATCTCTTGGTTAAAAGATATGCACATAAATACTGGATGGTCTGAACCAGGTTTTTACAGTCAGTCCAAAACTGGTTCGTTGAGCAGGCCAAGGGCATAGATAAGGTACTGACAGCCAGCCATCAGGTATCTATGCCCTCCAGAAAAGCTTATACTCACACCAGTCATTTTCCTTCTATACGCCATTTCCGCCGTAGTTTTCCACTCTTGGTCACTCCCACTGATTCCTGGGTCTCTTTCAAGCACGGAATAATAAGTCCAACGGGTTCTTCGCGATGATCAAACATCCGAGGAATCTTGCCATGAATTGCTTGATGGCAAGCAAGCAAAGGGATAAAAGAGCAGGGATCCAAACTGAGTTTTGATCCAGATCTTCAATCTACAACCCCGCCAAGGAGAAAACACAGTGGTGCCACTGTGAAAGTGTTCATGAATGCAGATCAACTCATTATGGATTGATGAGTTTCCCTTTTTGGTTCCTGCAAACAATCAATCCGAGACCCAAATAGTGCTATTCTTCTCCTCCGGTGAATCATGCCTGACGGTATATGGTAATAGGTGAGGTTTGGGGTGAAACTTTGATCACATCCCATTGTATACCCACAACATTTACCAAAGATGCCAAAACATTTGTAGACCAGGCAAAGGTGCAGTCCTAGATCGCAAATCCAATGGCTATGCAGGGTTCTCCCCAGCATGACATCAGCACAAGGGGCCCCAAAAATGGGATTTCACCCCCAATGCTCTGCTTTTGAAACCTGCTATGATTTAAAAAAAAAAAACACCCCTTTGGGTGTCCAGAGAGTGTCAAGCTCTTAAAAGAGCCTCTATACTCTGCATATAGAATGAACCAGGCCCTTCATTTCGTTCTGGAGCATCTGGACTCCCCAGGAACCTATGCCAGGATCCTGTTTGTGGACTTCAGCTCTGCCTTTAATACAATTCTTCCAACTCTGCTTGAAGACAAGCTTCGCCAGCTGGACGTGCCTGACTCCCTCTGCAGATGGATTACAGACTTCCTGACCAGCCGAAGTCAGCGTGTGCGGCTGGGGACGACTGTCTCTGACACTCGGACCCTCAACATTGGGTCTCCTCAGGGCTGTGTTCTCTCTCCATGGCTCTTCTCCCTGTACACTAACTGCTGCACCTCCAGCCACGAGTCCGTGAAGCTGATCAAGTTTGCGGACGACACCACCATCATCGGGCTCATCTCAGATGGAGATGAGTCGGCTTACAGGAGGGAGGTGGAGCGGCTGGTGTCCTGGTGCAGCAACAACAACCTGGAGCTCATCGCTCAGAAGACAGTGGAGATGATCATGGACTTCAGGAGAGTAACAGCTCCTCCGTCCCCTCTCATGTTGGCTGGTTTATCCATTCCTATTGTGGACTCCTTCTGCTTCCTGGGAACCACCATCACTGAAGACCTCAAATGGGAGCCAACCATCAGGTCCCTCATCAGGAAGGCCCAGCAGAGAATGTTCTTTCTGAGGCAGCTACGAAAACTACGACTGCCGACGAAGTTGCTGGTGGAGTTCTACACAGCCATCATCCAGTCCATCCTCACCTCCTCTATCACCGTCTGGTACAACAGCGCCACCTCCAGAGACAAGAGCAGACTGCAGCGCATCGGACGTTCTGCTGAGAAGGTGATCGGTTGCAGCCTGCCACCTCTTCATGACCTGTATGCCTCTAGGACCCAGAGACGTGCAGGTCGGATCAGAGCCGACCCTTCTCACCCTGGACATAGACTGTTTGTTCCTCTTCCCTCTGGCAGGAGGCTACGGTCCATCCAGACCAGAACCTCCCGTCACAGGAACAGCTTCTTTCCCTCGGCCGTCAGATTGTTAAATTCATGAACAGCCTTGTTGTAATGTTATTCTATTTATTTTATTTTATTTGTTTTTTGTTGCACTTTATTCCAAGGCACTTTCCTAGTCAGTGGGCTCCCCACTGACCATGGCAATAAATTTGATTCTGATTCTGATTCTGATATCTGGCAACATTTCTCTCAAGCACACTGAGGGAAATATGAGAGGTCTACAGGACCAGGTGTCCATTAAAAAACCCTTATTAAGATTCCAATAATGGACAGTTGGCAGCGATCCGGCTTCCAAAACATAAAGAATCCAACAGAGTCCTGCTTTCACAACCGCCTCCATCCAATGCGTTGTTAATAAAAAATAAAAAAAAAATACTGGAAACACTGACGGTTCTTGTCCATACTGGACAAGAAATTAGTGCTTCACCTTTGTTGGTGCTGAGCAGATCCCTGAGCACTGTGTAGGTGATTTGGGTCCAGTGAAATTGTCAAGTCCAGTAAGAGATGAGACGTGCACACAGCTTGTAGGCCAGGAAGCAGTGAATGCAGATTGTCTCCGGCCTTCGCGGTGGAGTCCTTATCCCCATGATTCCGGTCAGAACATGTCTGGGATTTTGACTTACCATGGTTTGTGAATAATCCCAAACATGTCTGGCACCAACAGGTAGTGTAACCAACAAAAGATCAGTGTGAAAATAACATAATTTCAAAATGCAGATGACAAATGCCTGCAAAAATCGATCCTCAGGAATTCGTGGGGCATACCTTCAAATGACTGGTAGTTGTCAAGTGTATCTTGTACAGCGAGTTCCCTTTGATGGACTTTTCACACACCTATGAAGAGCATAGGAAAATCTTAGAACAGAATCGAGCAGTTTTGCAATCACAGGTTGAACTGTGATATCCCCCAAAGTATATTATTTGTATAACATCAACCGATATATATATATATATATATATATATATATATATATATATATATATATATATACTGTGATGCATTGAATGTGTATTTAAGATCAACTGTCCAGGCCAGTGACAACGTAAACAACCGTTCACACAGGATACGCTGTGACACTTAGACAAGTAAATGAATTACAAAAGAAAGATGCCTCAGTCAGTGACTTACGGTGCATGTTATGAAATCATTATCGTCTTCGTAAGGAGTTTCGAAGCTATCCGCAGTAGACAACTCCGTCATTTTGCCCCAAAATAAGCACAGATAGCTTCTCGACCCAGCGCCTTAAAGTTCCTGAATGTGTTGACAAATAAATCTGAAAGCGCAATGAAACGCAACGCAGAAACGAAAGGTCAAAATTATATCGGAAAACAAAGGGCAATTTGACAAAAACAGTGTAGTGTAGGCAACGAATGCGGAGTGCTTTGGTTTCCGTTTAAATCGTTGGCGCTGGCTCCGGTGCTGTGGGGTTATTTCGCCACCTACCGCTTTGGCGTACAAACTTCATTCCTCTAACATGGTATTCACTACACTGTTACAGTTGTCTTTAACACTGTTCACATAAAACACGAGACTACGTCAAGACTACAGGGAAAAACAAGCTAGGAGATTTGAAGTGAAATGTCTGGACTAAATAGATTTAAAGACAAATCTTGTTTCAAGAAACAAGAAGGAAATACCATGTTGCAACATCCATGTTGCATATTATGGAGGAAATTTCTCTTCTTTTAACCCTAGAAAAAAAATTTATATTATATATATATATATATATATATATATATATATATTTTATGTCCTTATGACCTCAATGGAACACTTGCTATGAAAATATAGTGCCACTTCTTTGAATAAGATGCTTAGGAACAGGGTACATCTGGCTTAGCTTTTCCCATTCCACAACATCTTTTCTTTATCAGAGGCTCCAGAATATTATAAAATCATGAAAACTAAGTGTTAGCATGTATATGTTGTAAAACATTTATAAAACCTCTATATATTTATAACTTAAAACAGGCAAGCATCTGATCATCAATTTAGCAAACCAGGGTTTTCACTCTTGTTTTGTGATTTAACTGAATGAATGTGTTCTGGGTGGAGCATCACCATCCAAATATTGGGCTTGAACAGACCACTGGTACGGCCTATGCCTTCCACATGTGCAAAACAAACAAAATATGTGACAAGGTTTGACAGTTTGTTTTGTTAAAGTTTTAAGAAATTCGCTGAACTTTTTATTGATCAACTCAAAACAAAGGTGGGTAACAACAGATGTGTCCAGTTCCGGGCATCACACTTCTTGAAATGTTGTCTGGCTCCAAACCTGTATAACAAAAAGTCTTTAAAATCATCTCAGCCAAAAGAGAATCAATTACACTACACCAGAGTACTCACCACTCGGTCGCAGATTATCATGCAGAGCTGTTCTTTTTACAGTGCTGGAGAATTTTCAGTGCTAAAAGCATAACAAAATAGCTTTTCAGGATATCAGTTATTTTTTTATTGTACCAAGAAAAGACAAGGTCAAAATGAATCATACCATTACTGAATGACTCTCCGTTGATCTTATTGTAGAGAACTTGACTCAAATGGATCGTCTGGAAAGAGAGGCCAGAAAAAAATATATTATGAATGAACACACTTTGACCTTAATGGATGAAATTTTATTTTCTGAATGAAAAGCCTAAAACAAAGTAAATGAAAACCAGCCGCCTAACCTCTGACCTCCCTGCACCTCTTTGACCTGCAGCCTGCCTCAGCCACAAGCGGAGCATTTAGTGCATCTGCTCCCACACTCTGTTGCTGATGGCTGGTGGGAGTGAATTCCAAACTCCCCCAGCCTTCATATCCCAAATAGAGACACATTTTGTGTTGCCTATTCACTTGTAACTCTTGCTTGTAACTTTCCACTGGTTTAGTGTGTTTAAATTGTCTGTTAAACTTTATACAGTGTCCTTGACTTTCAGCAAAGATAAAGTAAACAAAATTTGTAAAAGAGGGAGAGATTAGATAACCTCTATATATACACAAAATAAAGTCGCAAACTTATAAGAAAAAAGTTACAGAAAAAAATAGTTCATTAAGTGTTTAAAAATGGTTTGTGGTTCATAAGTACCTGAGCATCCTTCTTGATGTGTCGCTCCCGGACAGCAAGGAAGTGAGCAACCTCCCTAAGAATTTCCTCTTTCATCCACGGCAGCAAATCCTCCATAGACCAAAAGTCTATGAGACGGGGATACTCTCTCAGCTGCAATAAAACAAATTAAATAGCAAGCAGAAAATCAGACGTTTCAGGCTACAGAACACGTTACTGGAACAAAAACAGGACTTACAACAGTCCTTCCCCAGATCATATAGGCAACACGCTACACAGCATCTTTAAAGCACTTGTGTCACCAACCACTTTCTCTTGAGCTGACCCTTTTGGTAAAATGGCTGGTACTTCACAGTTGCTTACCAAGTAGTTATGCAGGTGCTCCACGCTGACCAAGTGTTGGCAAAGACTTTCAAAGAGCATCGTCTTACTGCAGCTCTCACAAAGGTACAGGGTTGGAGAGCCTGCAGAGTCAGGGGTGGCATGACACTCCCATATTAAGGCCAGGCCTGCACAAACACAGGGTCATGATCAAAGAACAGAATCTTTACGAGTTAAAGTTGGCCGATTTACCAATAACGTCCTGGACATCGTTTTTCTTCAGAAGGCTGTACAAATCCCTTGGAGCAACATCTACGATAAACAGGACAAATGAGCGCTGAAGAGAACATCCAGGATGAAAGTTCATAACGTACCTATTGTTCCCCCTGATCCAGGCATTCCTGGTTCAATTTGTTGCTCGCTCTGGCCCGGCTGTAACAGTGGGAAGTGCTCACCAGGAATGTCACCATGTGAGAATCCTGTGGGAGATATCTCAGGTGCTTCAAGAGGTTTCTGACCATTCTTCATCAAGCTCTGATTTGCTGTACAGATTAAAGGGTTATGATGTGCTTCATGGAGTTTCCAATGAATAGTGTAGAATCCTGGATGGGACCTTTCCGGAAGCCTCTCAGTATTCTGCACTAATGTCTGATAAGCACTGGAACCTTCAGGAGACTTCCCAAGTGCTTCACCTTGATTCTGAACTGCCTTCACTAAGCTCTCAATAGCAGCCGGGAATTCAGTGGAAGACTTCCCAGATGCTTCATGTGGCTTCTGATTATCCTTCAAGAAGGTCTTGTCAGCAGAGTTGCACTTAGATGCTTCATGAGGTTTCCAATTGGCGCTTGAGGCGTCATGAGGTTTTGGATTACTCTGCAATAAGCTCTGACTACTTCTGGACAATTCTTTATGTGGTTTGATATCAATACTGGAGAATCCAGGAGAAGCATTGTCAGGTGATTCATGGGGCTTCAGACTATTCTGCAATAAGCTCTGACAATTTCTGGAGAATCCTACAGAAGACTTCTCATGTGCTTTTTGAGGCTTCTGGTGATCCTTTATTGAGCTCTGGTTAGCACTAGAGCATGATGGGAGATACTTCTCAGGTCCTCCATAGGGTTTCTTACTAACGGCAGAAGATCTTGGGAGAGATTTCTCAGATGCATCATAGGGTTTCTGGCCATCCATCCTTGAGTTCTGATCAGCGCTGGACGATCCTGAAGCTGCTCTCTGAATGTCCTCCAGCAAGTTCTGATTAGAGGAGGAGATTCCCGGAGGACACCTCTCTTCATGAGGCGCACATGTAACACTGGAGAGTGCTCTAGATTTCTTCGGTGCATCATAGAGTTTCTGAGTATCCTTTAACAAGCTGTTCTTAATTGCCAATCCAGCAGGAGACTTCTCAGAAGCCTCATTAGGTCTCTGATGAACAGTGTGGAATCCAGGAGGACACGTGGATTCTTCCTTTGGGTTCAGACTCTCCTTTATCAGGCTCTGAGTGTGCTTCTCAGATGCATCATATGGGTTCTCTCTACACCTCTCTGCGGTACGGTCAGCAGATGATTTTTCAATAGCCTTGACAGGTTTCCAGTTTTCAGGTCCTTCAACGTATTTCTGACCCTCCTTCTTTGAGCTCTGAGAAGAACTTGACTGCCGCTGCATGCGCCCGGGAATGTGTTGGCCACCGTCCTTGGCTGAAGGTATTCTGGGATTGGAAACTGTCAATTTAAGAAAAAATAAATCCTAGAAAAGGTTGATCCATTACATTTAGATCACAGAGGAATATTAACACAAAAATGGGTGAAATGTCAACATGCTAAACCTTTTCATTGACCCATAAAACACAGTATTATTTATGGATATTGATTTTGTGTGTGATGAAATACATTTGAGAAGCTTCTTCTGATCCTCACCTCTATTTCGTTAAACTTTTTAAAATGTTAAGTGATCAATGTCTTAAGAACAATTATCCCAATGTCATTAAGGTCATAGTATTTAAAAAAACAAAAAAACTAAGTAGTTAACATCTTCACATTTCAATGCAGGAAATAATAAAATCACTTACCCTCATCACAGCATGGAGCGACAGAGACGGAATTTCGCTTTCCCCGTGCACTCAAAATTTCTCTGAGCACTAGGATGGCTAGGAAACGTATTAAAACAAAAAGTAAATAAATAAAATGGAGCTGGAGATTATTAGAAAAAAACATAATTGAAAAAGACATACACTTATTACAATTTTGTGAGCAAATGACTAGAATGACTATCAGTAAAACAAGGGGTTAAAAGTTATTTTAATTCAGTTATAGCACTAATGATTAATAATAAAAAAAAAAACGGCAACCGTACCTTTTACTTCAGGAAGAATAGCCAGATTTTGATACATTTCACGCTCTACTTTCAGTTTCTGCGGGGGGGGAAAGGGGAAGATTGATTTTAAAAAAAAAAAAAAAAAAAAAAAAAAAAAAACTGCAATCTGATAATACATTTATCAAAATATAAGATATGGGGTTACATTCCCATGACGAAAAGATTGCCGCTCTCAAAGCTAATACAGTATATCCATCTTACAATGTAACCAAGTTAGGCACTGGTCTGTTTCAGTCTTCACCATGGACAACTGAAGATACAGTTTCCATAACAGTGTTTTATGACATAGCACTAGATTTTGGCAGCGCTTTCATCCCATGCAAGTCCACCACGGGGTTCAAAACTAGGACCAAGCAGACAAAACAGTGCATGGCACAAGGCAGTCGAAGGACTATGGAATGCATTTACTGTCATTTTCAGACTACAGAGCACATTGGAATATTAGCCTCACCCACTAAATTTAAGAAGGAAAATAGATCTTGCTCATACATAAGCCGCACCTGTCTATAAGCTGCAGGTTCAGTGGTGCTGTCTGTGCTGTGGACAGGTCAGTGGTGCACCATCTTAAAAACACTTTCAAAACTAGTTTTGAAAATGGGGTCCAGCATGGAGAGTGAGGAAATAGTAGAAACAAGCTGCGTAATACGGAGCGTCTTGATTTATCCACGCTGCTCTCACAAAAGACAAGGTGCTGTGCCGAAAAGAGCCGACTCGCTTGTGTTCACGTCGGACACTACTGTCGGTCTTAGTGGATGCTTCTCAATTCCAGACCTCCAGGAGATCGACGCGGCGAAAACAGCACATTATGAGTGCTTTAATGGTCAATAAAGACATCGCATCTGATCTCAGCCTGTAAATATATTAGCCGCGCTGTTGTATAAGCCGCAGGGCTCAGACCAGTTTCGGCTTATAGTACGGAAATTACGGTACTCTTAATAATCGAACAATACGTTTTAAGTGTCAAGGAAATCATTTGCAAGTCCAAACCAAATCAGCTACCTGATCACTCAGACCTTTGTCCATGTCAACCAACTTGTTCACCATCTTCGCCAGCTCATTCTCATCCGCAGACGTTGCATTCCAGTGAGGAAACCTTTTTTTCTGAATAAGTCACAAAGCATTAGATAACTCAGTGAACACTTTCAGAACACAGGGAGACAGGCAGCACGTACAACGTATTTTCTTCGGTGCTCCAAAGAAGAGAGGTGGCTGGACTGAATCAACCTGATGGAACAAAGCTGGCAGTAGACCTGCTGCTTCTCTCCGCATACGACCGTGATGATATATCTCAAGCCTAGATAGGGAAAAACAGAAGCAAACGTAACCAACATCATTGGTAGGATTCACATCAAGAGAAAGCATTTTCTGCTACAGTGTGTGACATGAAATGAGTACTTTTCTGTTACAGTCACGGATTTTAAAATGTGTTTCACGTGCTTTATTGTATTCATCAGTGGCATTTGTCCAGATATCTGATTTAAAATTATCCAAAAATGACTGAATAAGTAAATGATGGAAGCAAAGTCAACCCTGGACTTTTTTAATTTGTTATTGTATATGTATTGTGTGGCTCTGACTGTTAACATTGTTTATTTTCTCATGATTCACAATATTAACCATAGAGATGATGCGTCAAGAGTGACTCTCTTAATATTTCAGTATGTACCATGTATCATTGTGTACCAAGTTCATACTGAAGATTAGGTCCCACACAGCCCACTGTAAAATGTCGGGCCATTAAAGAATGGTACAACTGGTTAGTCTCGTATTGCTCTGCAGACCTCAAGGTATCTTCAGCAGGTGTGTGTGTTTATGCGGGTGTGAATTACTCCCTGGAGTTACTAGCATTCTTTCCTGGAGCAGCTTTAGGCTGCGCCATCCTCTTGTTTTCCGGGTTCAACCGACAATGTATGCTTTTATCAAACAGGGCAGCTACAATACGCAAACATGCAAATGTTGCCCTTCGCTGCTCACGCCAATCACTTAGCTTCTGCTCTGCATCCATATATAAACAGATTTTCTGTGCTGTGTGCTTTGCTCTGCATAGAAAAACACTCACCAACTTTAGGAGGGCGTTTTTCCTTGTTGCTTCTTTTGCCGGCCGGACGGGAATGATCGGTGGACAAACTTCGTTCAGTGGTTCTGATGGTCCTCGGTAAGGTTATCTGAGGATTGGCTGAGCCTTGCGACTGGGTCCCCTCCACGTCACTGTGGTTTGTATCAGACATGAAAGCTAGCGCAGCTGCATTTGGGTTCAGCGTGGAGGCAGCAGATGGAGAGCTGAGGACTTGGGGACTTCTATATTGAGAAGCTGGGGTGTCAGTCCAGTAGACAGGCTTCTGTAGATGTGAAGGCTCCACTCCTCTTGCAGGCTCAGTTGGACAGACGTCACACCTGCCAGCAGCTTCAGCATCTTTGTCAAGAGGGACTTCATGGCCGATCCGGTTTAAGTGATTTGTTTTTGGGTGCCTCTCAGCAGAGTTCATGAAAGGCAAACCCATGACCTGTAATAATAACATTGATTTCAGATGACAATGTGGAAGGAGTTTTATTGACTATGGTAAGGTACCTGTTGGATCTTCCCGTCAAACTCCTCAGGACAGTGTCTTTCATTCCACATGTTCTTCTGTGAGCTGGACTCGCTGATAGGTTGTTTCGAAGAGTCCGCTGAAACAGAATCATCAACAGTGACAATTTGCCCTCATTTTAAGATGACAAAAGCCTAAAATGAGCTACAGCTAAACTACCATGACTCCCCTTCCAGACGCGCACGTACCGTGCTTACTGACCGCGCTCGCTCGACAACAGTCTCTCAAGTGACCTCTGATTAACCTTTGCTGCCCTCTCTCAAAGTGCCCTCTCTTAAAGTGACAGTAGCAAGAAAAATGAAACGCCACTTAAGTGACGAACTAACGTTATAAAATCCAAATAAATAAAATACTTAAGCTAACATTTAAAACACATGAAACTCAACTTGTAAAGGAGTTTAATTCAAATCAAATTATATGCAACTTGACCCACACGCAGAATCAAAGAATGAAAGCAGATCCAGGTTTCAATTTCCTTAAATAATAGTCTTTAACATAGTAAAAAACAGTTGGGTGTAAGCAGTGTGGTCTATTGTTGACACCTGCAACAAATCAAAGTAACAAGAAATCACTTTATAAAAAGCTGTCAACCAACCAAGTCCTAAATCCAACGCCATCTTCTGTTCAGCCAGAGAATCTTTAATATCTAAGGCGCTGATACAGAGCAGTAAATGCTCCAAAGCACCAGTGAGGTGAAACAAAGCTACAATGAAGAGCTTCACAAAGCAGCTCAGGTGGTGCCAATCAGCCAGAAACACAGCAACAGCAATTGCAACTGCCTGTGCTTCTGCTAGTGACTTAACAGTCGTCAAGAAATTTGCTGTCAGAAAACTATTCATTTTTGTTTCTTATTGCGGTCATGTTCATTAAGTAATGATTAACATATTTTCAAATTATTTAAGTTTTTATTTTATTTAACATAATTTTTAATGTTTATTTTTTTCTTGTTTATTTAAGATTTTGGTTCAACTGGTCTCTAAATGTCATATATAATGTGAAGTTGGAGCAAACATTTTTACAATGAATGCAGCCATTATGTCAAATAATTTATATAGTATGATAGTATGGTATAACAATTTTATAGTTTAAGTCACTGGTAAGAAACAATCGTGAATGGCAGTCTTGGGTGAGAATCACATCGATATGTGAAATGTGTAAAATGTGGAATCATGTGACTTTGTGCGAGCTCATTTTAACTGGGCATATGTTGAGTAAAATGAATGTAAATAAATGGTGTACTAAAACTGAGAAACTCATGACATCTTTTTTGTGCTGTGTCATAATTCTTCACAAGATGCTTCAAAAGCGAGTCTTGGTTTCTCAACTTCCAGTTCTCTTTTTGAACTGACATCTGGTGAACCCTCACACCGTTGTGTCAGACGAGCATCCTGTGTATCACGGCTGTGGTTGGTCATTTTTTTTTACCTTGCTTTTGCTCCATCTTCTCTCCTCTGTTTTGTTGCTCCACAAGCTGCTCTTTCTGCAGCATGGCTTTATTTTCTTGTCCATTTTTCTCCAGTAACACAGCATCTTGACTTTGCGGCTCAGCTTTGCTTTCCTTTTGGTAAAAATCCTTGTTAGTGGAGACACTTGTGATTCCCTCTCTCTCAATGTCGAATTTAACCGAAGAGCTTTGATCAGTCTTTTCAGTCGTTGATTCCAGAGCATGATTTGTGTCCTCCGTTTCACCTGACGTCCTAGGGACTGGTGGTAGAACAAAAAAAATGTCTCAGAACCACATACAGCCCCTTTCAGAAGTCCATCTCTCTTACCTAGTTTAACCTGAGGAATGATGGGCGAAGGAAGGCATTCATTCAGACAGCTTTTATTTGCTTTCAGGATGCGAAGAACTGAAAATAGAAAAACATTAACACAACAACTTTCCTCTCAAAAGACCATTGAGTTGTCCTGTTTGCTTCTTTTCCTTGTATACAACTTGACTTAGTCATGGCTGCTCATTTAATAATAATAACCAAAAGGCATTATTTATGTGGCACTTTTTAGAACGCTGTTCACAATGTGCTTTACGGGTAAAAGACTTTGGAAAGACTCTGTCACTTGTAAATGTATTAGACTTTGGGACAACTAGCAGAGACGCACCTGATGGTCCTGGTTAGCTGTTAGGGTCAACAGTTCTGCAATGTAGACTGGGGTCAAGCCAAGACAGGCCTTGAAAGTTATCAGTAAAGTCTATCTTAAGTAGACAGGGAACCAGTGATGCAAACACTGGAGTGATAAGCTGCCGTCTGCTAGAGCTGGTTAGAACTCTTGCTGCTGAGTTCTGAACCAGCTGGAGGTGTGGTAGAGAATTCTTGTTGATACCAGTGAGGAGAGAGTTACAGTAGTCCAGGTGGAAGAATATGAACATATGAAATTGTTTTTCTGAGTCAGCATGTGAGAGCATGGGTTTGATTTTGGAGGTCCTTTTCAACTGGAAGTAACAGGACTGGAATGTTTTTTTTCAATTTGACAGTCAAATGAAAGTGAGGGGGAAAGTGAAGAAAGTAATCGGACGGAGAGATTTCGGGCTAATAGGAGTTTAAAGACAGAAACTCACGTTTGTTGTAGTCGACTGTGTCAACCTCCCAGATAGGCCTGGCTAATGATACTTCCTTGATAAAAACAGAATTCTCATCTTTAACTCTCCAAACACATTTCATATAGCCCCAAAATTAGATGAGTTAAGCATCTTTATTCATACTTGTATTTCTGCAATAGGGTGATAAGCCATCGACTGCCTGGCCAAGTCCAGCAGCTCCACCTCAGTCGTGCTGATATCCACTGAGCCTGGATGGAAACTCTTCTGCAGGAGACAATGACTGAATATTTAGCACGCAATATATGTCAGGACTCAGGCTACAACGTTAAAATGTTATCAATTGGACAACTTGTTGGCTGCAAGCGTTTGTCTACTGCTGAAGCTGCAGACCAATCCGATCAGCATCTGCTATTCCCCACACTACGTCTTTGGAAGGTCATCCTCACCGAGTCATCCAAAACTTTCACTCGCTTCACACCAATTAACATGGTGACAGCTAACTCTGCTGCATCAGCAAGTTTTATTACTTAAAAGAATGTGAGGTTGCATAAACAAGTTTTCCTACACTTGCCAGGTTACCGTCAAACCATGCTTAATGCCACTGTTGAGGCCATGACAATCACTGACCTTCTCATGAACTCCTTTATCACTAAACAACCCCCCCCCCCGACATTCTCACCCTCCCCTCACATTCACATATTGAGTTCTCTCAAAGCAGCAGGCTGAACAGGCATCAGTTGATTTAAAGTTCAGAAGTAATGTGACAGCAGACGTAAAGAGTTGCAGGAAGAACTCACCAGAAATGAAGCAACATGTACTCTGCTGATCACATGGACATGCCAGGCGTCATTCTCTACCTTCATCTTACAGAGCAGGCAGGCAAACCTTGCGGTTTTATCGAAATAGCTGACATAGTACTTGACAATAAACTGCAGGCCTGCAACAGAGACATTGTTTCAACCATAAACAATTAATCCGGTGGAAAAACGATGCAAAAATGTGATGGAACTTCTCCCCTGCCAAGAGTGAGAGTCAGAATATGACAGTCATTCATGACTACAGAGATGAACTGTGAATGAGGATTAGAACAATAACAATGAAACACATGCATATCCTGGTAAAACTAGTTCTTAAACATTCTAGAACACTGAAGTATAAACAAGCTCACGAAAGTTAAATCCAGTGTTTCAAACTGTCATCTGACAAGAGACTATTTTAATGTAGCTGTAGCTAGGGGCGTCATGACTCATATTGATTCAGTCAGTATGATGGTTTGAAATTGTGAAATGATTCAAGGATGACATTGATTCATTTAGAACAGAACAATTAGAAACAATTCAGTGGCTTGAAATTGATTCAACAGCTTTTAGGCCATAAGTTCTGACCTGTGTAACAGAAAAATAATTATCTGGATACTGGACTAGTCAAAAAAGTCAAACCAACACCTGAGATTCAATTAATAGCAAAATATTAATATAAAAATTAAAGTGCAACCACGGTGAACATTAACTCAACCTCAGGAAATGTTGGTTGCACCTTTATTTTTTTGAGCCTTGACTACAGTTTGTTTTTCCAAGGTAAAGACACAATACAAATATCAAAATAAAGTGCAACGTGTGGTTGAGCCTACAACAACTCTCATTTAGAACATTTCCGTTCTTGCATAAGCTAAAATGTTTCCGAACACTGAACCACAATGATGGCTTGATCGTTTCTCGCTCCACATGCCGTTTTGTTTTTCTACTATAGTCCATCAACGAGATCACAGACAGACTGACTGAGTCAAGAGGTATAGATAATTACTAAAGCACAGAAAAATACATTAATATAAAGCCATGAAATGCACTGCATCATTCCATAGTATTGATACAATCGATTGAATACATTTTAGATTGATATATGCCATTCAGAAGGCCAACCTGCCGAGCACAGATCGATGCAGTTCAGTTGGATCATAGGGATATTAATCCACGCGTGGATCTACTAGATGAAACTAGTAGAAGAACAGGCTAACATCCTCAGTGGCATAAGAAGCACATCCAGCAGTCATGCAATGGTTCTGACATCAGAAAGGCTAGTTTCCGGGCCTCACTCTGCAACACCGCTCTGAATTTGATCCAGTTAGAACTATATTTATTTAGCGCACTAATTCAACAGAACCAAATCAGTTGACAATGTATGATCATTTCATATTATATGTTAATGTATTGTTCCAGGGGCATGTCGGTGACACTTTAACTGGCTGGCAGATCACATTGATTCTGCCCCACAAGGTTAACATTTTACAGACTGGCTCTTGTTTTCCAAGTCCACCAGAAACCTCTGACAAGAAGTTTAAATATGAATAGAATTCAATTTAATATAACAAAATGGAATTTATATCCTCTTATGTCAATATTCCATGTTACTTTTTTTCAGCAGATTCAAAAAGCTATCATATCATAAAATGCTTACTAGATGAAACTGAAGAATATTTTAAGTGCAGGATATTTGTGCTTGTGTTTCTGTCTGACTGAACCACATCCACCAGACATGGTCTGGAGCAGAAGGATGATAAGACTCTTGGATGAACTAATGTCATGTACATGACAAATGACACACAATGGGACGTCATGTGAAGTGCATAAAATGAGAAGATGAGAATACACAGGACAGAATCGCTCTTGGGGATAAGTCGTGTCTGAAAACCGATTTTTCACTGCAGCGCTGTTCCATGCCACCTCTGCTGCTTTAAGACTGTAATAAACTTGGACGGGAGTGGAGGCAATCGTTTGGCCAGGAAGAGGGGGGCATGACCTACGGAAGCCCTTGAATCGAATTGTTATATCTCTAGCAGATATACAAAACAGCCTTCCTCACCCAGCAGTGGATATCTCTCCTCACAGAGGGCGCTGGATGTTTCCTGCAAGGGCACTGTGTAAAGAGACAAACAAACAAGCAAGGTTACACAAAACAAAGCTGAACAATGCTAATGCAGATCTTAAGACAAACCCTTGCACTTGAATGACGGGTCACACGCTGACAGCTCCTTCATCACTGCAAACACAACACAAACTTTTTAAACAATGTGTTTCTAGCTTAGTATAGCACCCACAAAAGTTCAGACAAGACTGAATGAAGACTGACAGAATGAAATACCTGTGTGCAGGTATTTCATTCACAAAAAGGGAGACCTAACTAATAATACATCTTGTTGTGTCAATCTGCTAAAAAAAAGTTTGTATCTTAAAATGCCTTTCCAGTTATGGGATGTAAAGACAAAGTTGCACTGGTGCTGGATTATCAACATCTGACGGACAAAGGTTTTTAAATGAGCAATATTTGTTAGCAAGTAAAAGGCTCAGCACAATATGGATATCAAGAAACTGAAAGAAGAAAGAATTTGTATACAGGATGTGGTTTGTTGTTTTCATTTCTCTTTACAACCCCACCCCCAGTCTGCTGCTTACTCAGACGTCACATGTTTGGTAGTGACAATGAAGAAATAGAAAGTGCTCTTCCTTTGGTTTGGTTTCCACAGAAGCGTTTTCTAATGCTGCCTACAAACCTGGCAGGTCTTAAATACTCACTTCTCGTGTGACCAAGTTGAGAAAAAGCAGGAAACCTATTTCTTGGGATATCCAGCACCTGAAAGACAGGAGTTCTCTATCATCAATTCATAATGATTGTTCACTATATGTGCTCATTAAACACGTTGTGTGACTATTAAAAAATATTATAATGGTGACCCATGACAGGGTTTCCGCTACATGATCGTAGCACACCATCATGGCTGAAATGAGAGACGCCTTCAGACCAACAATGTCTGTTTTAAAGATGAACTTTAACACAATAAAACGATGATAAACAAAGTGGAAACATTGAAATGTGAAATTGGACATGGTTATGGTGGTTTTGCATTTACATGCTGTATAGTCTTGGAGCAAAGACACCAGCACAAGCAAAGTCAGCCTGTTTACCATCAGCCGTTTCGGTCCTCTTTTCTGCTCCTCTTCCAGTGCGATGTTGTTTAACAAGGGCACATTCAATGTACCCTGCCAGGCAAAGGGCAGTCGCCAAGGATTGAAATACATCTGAAAATGAGACTCAGGTCACATGGGTGCAGACATGCTGATCATTGAACAGAATGACAAGAACCTGTACTCCTACACTCATGAAATATTCTTACCAATGTAGAAATGAGATGTTCTCTTGATCTCAGGTGACTGAACAAAAGCTTGGACCACATTACAAGTTCACATGCCAAGCAGACAAACAGCATGTTGGAACTCTCCTCGCAGCCCATACAAAACATCACCAGTGTTGTGCCTGAGGAAATGAGTCTCAAACAGATTCCATCTCCAATATCAATTGTCAAAGAGCATCAAGCTCACCAACTGCTGGTGTGTCCGTGGTTGTGCTTTCGTGGATACGTTTGCCAAGCTTCAGAACATATTCAAAACTCGAGTCTGACAAACAGAAACACAATATAACACATATTGAATAAAAAAAAAAAAAGAAAAAATCACACTAAATACATTTGCTGACTTAAGCGTTTTGTTTAGGATCTGTTTTGAACATTTATAAAATGTGAAACAAACTCACAACTGGGCGAAGAATTGTCATCTAATTGATCTGAAAGACAAGTAGACAATCTATTATAGTATGCATTGAAAAGTCAACTCTATAGTTTGCATTAAAACAGCAGAAAATGAGTACCTTTGCCCAACAGGAGGCTCCGCATCTGAAAGTAAATTAAAATTAAAAATACTAATAATAATTAATAATACAGATATTATGAGAAGCCCACAGTTGTGACACAACCAGACAAAGAAAGCAACAAGTGTTAGCCATAGAAATTCATCGAAATACCTTTCGATGATCTGCAGAGAGGACATGTTCGAAATAAAGGTGTCCACTGAGAAGCGTCTCATTGCAGTTCTACAATAAAGACATACCATACATGAGCACAGAATAGTCCTCATCACATAATATCATCTTTTTCTTTTACCTGACAGTGGAATTTGCACGACTGAACACATGCTGGAAAGACAGGAAAATGACATGTATACAAAAAAATGAGGGAAGAACATCATGATAAAGCAGCAAGTAATAACAGCTTAAAGCAATGACATGAAGATTGTGAGACTGCTCGAACTTGTGACAGAATCAATTGGCTAGGACGAGTATACGGTATATTCCTTAAACATAAAATTATTCACTTTGTTTAAATGGTTTTATATGCTGAAAAGATCAGATCAAAGAGGGCCTGTTTCAGATTATAATGTTTATGAAGGATTCTGTGTTCACAGCCACAAAAACAAAAAGGTAACCTACCAAGTCTGTTCACTGGGATGATGTTCACAACCAGGCTGGGTTCATGCTTTTCCTTGGCAATGGATTCAAGCTTGGCTAAAGCTAGCATGAAGAGCAGTGATTTATATAATCTGGTAAACACGACAAAACTAGTAAGAAGAAATAAAAACCAACCTTGGTCATAGGAAGAGAAGTTCACTGACTCGAAATCATCTGACTCCAATCTCAGTTGCTGGAATTAAAAAGACTTAATTATACTGTACATAAAACAGCGGAGATGGCAAGCAGGATTTTAGCTAGGATTTTAAAACAGGGCATCCAAAGCCTCGTCCCCAAGACATAACACCGCCCCAATCCCATTCCTCTTACGCTACGCCATGTCTTGAACGGACATAACACATTGCTTTGTAAAAAAAAAAAAAAAAAAAAAAAAAAAAAATTTAAAAAAATTATAATTTTAAAAACTCATAAACATATGTATATACGTATAAAAACAAACATCTGAGCCAAATAAGGATAACAGAGATTAACTCAGTAGCTGGTGCCACAATAACACTTTCAGTCTCACTTTCAGATGCAGGGGTCTCCAGGGCAGTTGTTTTACTTGTCTGACCCTGATTAAAACAATTAAAACAAAAATAAATTAAAAAAAACATAATTTTATAATGACTACAATTCATCTTCTTGCATGTATTTATGCATGTTTTGCAGTTCAGGGCTACCTGAGGACACCCAGACACCCCTCCAGCTAACAGCCTGGTGGCAAGCTTACCCTCATTTGACCACATCCAAGAATGTCCAGATCTTCCTTGGCTAGATCAAGCATTTTAATATATGTTGCTTTGCATGGTGTATAGAATTCCTTAGGCATCAGGGAGGAAGGATGCCAGGCGGCCTGCACACAGTGAAACCAATGTGATCGACTGTACAAATCGAAAAAGATTACGAGAAACACATAGACATTCATTCAGGACATGGAGGGTCACTTTCACCCTCCTCGAATGTGCCATAAGTTATCTTGTGAAAAATGAGTCGGGTACAGTGCACAATGCAGTCCTCCAGAATGCTACTTACTAAATATGCAAACACATGGTCAAAGCTCAGCACGTGCTTAATAATCAGCTGGTTGGGGAAACTCAGCTTGCAAAGTGTACAGAGGTAACACTTCTTTGTTTCTCCAATTGTAGTACACTCAACAATGTGTTGAATCCCTGCGAGATAGAAGACAAATGCCATCAGTTAAAGAGGCGACTTCGGACATACCTGCATAAAAGAAGTGTAAAAAGAAGAACGCTCTTGTAAATGTTTCTTTGGAAGTACGAATCATCCGAGTGTCCACAGGCACTCTTCTGAGAGGCTCAAGATTCATGACACTACCAATAGACAGACCAACAAACTCAAATAAGGACCAT
Source organism: Synchiropus splendidus (assembly GCF_027744825.2). NCBI lineage: Eukaryota > Metazoa > Chordata > Actinopteri > Syngnathiformes > Callionymidae > Synchiropus > Synchiropus splendidus. The sequence goes on from NC_071337.1 coordinate 14,771,442, forward strand.
TTAAACAAACAACAAAAGAATTATCTTTAATATTACTGCACATTCACTGTAATTGGAGCATATTTTAGAGTAAACCTTCACTGACCGAGAAGTGGATGTCGCTTCTTGGCATCCTTTAGGTAAGCTTCAATTTCCACCCTCGGCGGGCTAAGAGCTGCAAAACAGAAGGGACAGCAACATGTTATTTTAGGATTAAAAAAACTAAATAAAATTTTTTAATCAGTTATTTCAAATATCCAACCTTTTATGTGATTTGGAAGCTTCTCAGTGACGCGTGTCATTACTGAGGACAAGAATTGTGTCACATTGATAGGAATAGTAAATTATATTTGTGTCTCAGATCCTACCTTCGAAGTAGGTAAGATTTTGAAACTGGACCCACATTTCTTTCGGCAAATCTAAAAGCTAAGTGTGAAGAAAAAAAAAATGTTTTAGACAAATAAACAAGGTGTAAAGGTTCCGGTTTTGAGTGCAGATCCGTCATTCATGCACATCCAACACAGCGAAAGATAAAGCTTGTAACACAGCCACCTCAACATCATTAACAGATAGGATTTAAATGACTGAGACATGGATCGGATCTCTCTCTGTCTCGCTCTCTCTCACTTCCATTATTCCGGAGAAAGGCAGCTCATTTCTCTTCCTACTTGAGTGTGTGTTGTTCAAACGCACATACAACACATCCACAACAATGTGAAGCACTGAAGTAACTGACCTCAATCATGCATTACATCTCTGATCTGATGCAAAACATCTCTGCCACAGCTGGATCGAATAAGGAGGTGGGCAGGCTCATATCTGCACCAGAGGCGTGCCCAATGTGGCGTAATACTGCGCTTTACTCTCAATCGCCGAGATTTAAAACTCAGGACAACTTTATGAAGAAATAACTGTCTTGATGAGGACTTAAACAATTGAAAAACTCAATCATGAAGGTGGATTTGGAGCTTACATCCCCCTTGTTGTTATGTTACTCTATTTATTTTATTTTATTTTATTTGTTTTTTGTTGCACTTTATTCCAAGGCACTTTCCTAGTCAGTGGGCTCCCCACTGACCATGGCAATAAATTTGATTCTGATTCTGATTTAAAGACACCTACAATTAAAACAATACTGGAGCTGCAGGTAGTACAGACCTGCATACTTCTGGAACACTGCAACGCTTCCTGTTTAAGCACATTGTTCATTCTGACGTTAACATCTGTCAGCCAGGAGAAGAACAACCTGTTCGGATCTGTAAAAGTCTACAGAAAAAGATACATGTAAATTTCCAAAAGAGCTACATTTCTGACAGAAGCACCCACATAGTAGTTGCCAACATGGTCCTCAGAAAACATGTGGGGGTATACAGTCTCCGGTGGAACCTTTTCCTCGCAGGCATGGCACAAATAGAATATTGACTCTATCTCAGGGCTGAAACAGAGAGTCAGCAGAGACAACCCTGAAAGAAAAAAAATCCTTGTTGTGTCCAGTGCAATTAAATCACATTTTTTTTAATAATTTAATTGATTACAGAACATCAAAGCTTTAGATCAACATATACTTTACCTTTTTATTATTTATATAGTTATTTCGGATGATTCAGACAAGCACGAACATGCAACACGCAAATAAAAACACAAGTTAAAAAAAGGGTTTGGACCCTTCTCTGTCTTGACCAACATAAAAAGGCATCCACTTTGTTTAGTTTTTTTCATTAGGCTAAAAGCATCTGCAACACAGGCTCATGACATGGAAGGAATGAAGGGATTCCAAAGCTAGGAATGGCATTAGGTTTCTACAATTTTGGACAAACCTCTAACCATGAGACAGGCACCACTTGAAAGAACAAGGCCGCACGAACAGGATCTGAACCTCCCACTATCTGAAGACATGTGGGAATCCGATTTGATTGTTGTTAATAAAACATGCTTTGTTGCTCTTACAGTTCAAGGTCATCCAGATGCCAGATCTCAAAGCCCAGACTGTCTCCCAGAATTAAATCAGCGACCCACATGCTGTGGACATGTACCCATCTAGGCTCAATTTGGATGTGTGTTTATCAAGCTTTATCACTCATTACTGATAGCAACATTGACGCAAGCTTGTTGTTGTCCTTACTTTCACTACTTCACCATACTGGTTTCGCTCTGGGCTATTTTATTACATATCACCATGTCTTTTGTCATTGTCATAATCATTTTCTTTTTTTTCTGCAGAGCTGCAGTTCACTATGCATCTTTATTTATAATGCTGCTTTTCCTACCTTTTCAAATGAAATAAAGAAATAAATTTTAAAAAAAAAACAGGTCCAAAAGTGTCCGCAATGAAGTCAACCGAAATCTTCAAACATATAGGAAGATCATATACAAACACATTACACAATTCAGCATGACTAGTAAACAAAATCTCTAAAATCAAACACCACATTTATAGGATGTTTGCAGATCATTACCTACCTAATAGGGGGCTACGGAAATTCTGCCTTACAAACCAGTCCTTAATATCTGGAAAGAAGCCTGTGATGACATGGGAAACAATTGTGACGACAACAACCACCATGTCAGCGAGTAATATTTGCATATTTGACAGTAAGAAAGAAGAGTGAAGAATCACTGATGTTTTAATGGACAAAAGTAAGAGACAGGCAGATGGACAGACAGACAGACAGACAAGTGAGGTGGTTGTTGATGTGTAATAAAAGTAAATAAACTTCAAGGAAATACATTGTAAAATCAGTTCTTACCAGGAAAGTGGAAAAAGACTAAATAAAGGGAAGAAGGAGACGATTATTCCATTTGGAATGATTTCTAAATATGAATTATAGAGAAAGAGGAAAAATAAATAATACCTTTCTGAAATACTTGTGACATTTTCTGTTGATAAAACACACAGGCTTTTGTTAAATCCTACATGCACAAAGACAACAGCACAAATCATGTGTTTCTTCAGTCGAAGGTGACACATGCTGCATGTAATACAGTGAAGTAGGAGCAGAAATAGTGAATGACTTGGTTTCTACACAAGTCACCAGTGAGACTAGTTCACTATTTCCTACTAAAATGAAATGCATAAACAGTCTTTTATAATGAGGCATAACAAGTCCGGTAAATTGTCTGGTTTTAAAGTTGCCAAGTTAACAGGGTGAAAAAGTTCTCAAAGTGTTCTCTTTAAAGAACCGACAGGTGCTCAAATTTTGGCTCACTTTTTCTTTGAGATTAAAAATACAAAAATCCAATGACCGAACATACAATATCCAACAGGACTGTCATTGTTTTGTCAAGCCAGTACACCCAACAGAAAATAATAAGCTGAAACAGTGTCACTGAGACTCACCTGGGTATGCTCACTCGAGAGCATGTGTTGCTTCATTTCTCCAACATATTTGCACTTCCAGAGGCAGACCTATCATAATGCAACACGGGAGAATCAGAATACAGAAGTTAACTGTCAACAGAAAAAAAAAAAAAAACAGAGTGGCGGGTCAATTCGCAATATTTAACCAATGTACATCACATGTTATGGAAACATTATTTTCATTATTCACTTCAACTTTTGTTCTCAAAGTTTTTGTTGACACCATTTCTGTCCAGTGCACGATCAGGGCGTACTAGCATGTGAGGGCCCTTTGGGTGCCTGGTACTGTCCAGCACGGAGTACATTTATCACCAGGCTTCACTTGGTTTTTACCCACAGAGAAGCCTGTGAAGGGGCAGAGCACACAAGTGGTAACGCAAGATTACAGGATGTAACCATGGTTCTACGAATGTGTGTGACTCAAACAGTTGAAATGGAGATTACAGGAAGTGAGCCCCTTAAATAAGAGGAGACTATACTGCCTACAGTGAACCTCCTCAGTAAAGTTAATAATAGGCATGACAGACAGTTCTCGGATGATTAACAAAAAGAGAGAATATCTTGTGGATGCAACGATCTAATCGTCATTCCCTACAGATTCCATTACAACGGCTTGTAGTGCTTTAAACAAGGCAAAATATGAATGATTTGAGACCCTCACAGGACTTGACGTCAGAGTGAGGAGGTCTTCATGATTCCAGAACGAATTTACCACAACAAAGAACGGACTGATGAAAAATTAAACCATAAAAAAACCCAAACAAAACCATTAAACGCCACGATAAAGCTATGTTGACGACGGTAGACAGCGATCTGTGGGGACACTGAAATGTCGTTCCATGCCACCAGTGGTGTTGCAAGAAATACTGTTTTGTCGGCATTTATCTTGAACTTATCAGCCGACATCAGCGGATTATCCGGGTTATTTTACAGACCTCTTCAATATGACAGGTCTGAAAATTCCCCACATTAGTGAGTGTTCCTCCTGCGAAACTATGTCGGTCACCAAATGTTACGGAGTGACAGTCACAGCTGTCTCTCCCGGATAATCGACTTCACACCCATTTCAAACGCCGAGTACCCTAAAACGTTGTGGTTTAAATCGGATACTAGTGTATTTACACACACACTTACGTGAGGAGTTAGTATATTTAATTCAAGTGCACAGACCGCTTTCAGGTGAAATGTGCCGCACGGGACCTTAAGAACTGGGCACAAAAACAACTACACGCGAGCCGCCTTGAAAATGCTGACATAGCGACTAATATGGCACGGTTACTTATTAAGTGTAACGCCAGGAACCACCACACTCTGAACCAAAGACTGTTAGTGTTTTAGCCAAAGTGGACTCACTTACCACGCAGCTCAAAATCTCCATCAAGACGAAATTTGGTGTTTAAAAGAGACTCAACTCATATATTCTTGTATGCCAAGTGGTCTGTGGTTCCTCCAACTCTTGTTCTGCCGCTGCTGCTTAATGTCCGCGACAGTTCCGCCTCCTCCTCGCTGTTGCATATCAACAATGGCCGGAGGAAAGCTCGGGCGCTGTTGTGCGACGCGCTTTTATTGGAATCCACACCGTCAACGTGGTCCGTCGTTGAATAAAAAAACAAGTATAGAATGAGAATCATTAAATGCCCGTCACTGCTCACACTTACACGTAAAGTGAGAGAGTGAGTGAGATCATGTAAACACTACAATGCGTAATACAAAACATCAACACATCCAGGAAAATCAGTGCATGGTTTGGATATCAGAAGACGATGTGTGGAAAGAGGTAGTTGTTGAGATTTTGCAACTACTTTTAGAAGTTAATTCCCAGGATTGAAGGTAATTGAGAACATAAGTCTTTTCATGAACCCAAACTGGAAAGTAGATAATAAATGAGATTAGTAATCTGACAATAAATCTAAAAACTATACATCTGGTTCAGCACAGACAGTTCCAGTTGTTGTTGGTTTCCTTGATTTGTCTTTTAAAATCAAAAGTGAACATCTAGAATTCCTTCACCAATGTTCCATCTCTCAGAGTATCTGTATGTCAGTCACTGTGTTTAGTTGCTCGCCACACTTTAAAGTCTGAATCAGCTTTGGAAGTCACTGCACGTCCAAGTAGTTTCCTTCAATACAACAGTAATTAAACTGAGACACATTTACAGCAACAATACAAATGTGTTAAATGTTTTTATTGCTGGCATGAACAGACAAGTGTACCATGTCCGCACAGAGTTGTATCTAAACACTTGCTCGATACATAATGTGAAGACCTTGGAGTCGTGATAAATCAGTGTCCGGGAGACAAAAGAAGATAGCGTGTTTTGGTACAAGCCATCTCCAAGGACAGGGAGGCAAGAAATCCCTTGAGCATTGCATCTGTAAGTTCAAGGAAACAAGATGGTTCCTGAGGTCTTCTACCTATGAAATCCATGAGGTTCAAACAAAGTGTAGTGCACAATTTAATAATATATTTTTCATTACAACAACACGTGACAACAGCAGACAGACAGAAGGCGATGGATGAGATACACAGAAGACACAGGTGCACTGTCCGAGCTAATCCTGAGGTCAGGTCATTTATTATCTCCACATTCTGACAATAAAATAGAAACATTTTACCTGAATGTAATGGAAAAATAGCATCAGCATACACACTTTTGTCACATCACTCAAACACAAGTAAAAAAAAACTGCACCCAGAAGAATCCTGGAGTGTGATCAATCAGATTTTGAGCAGCAAAACGGTCAAGGTTGGAATAAACAATGAAATATTGTCTGAACATTGAACAAGCGCTCTTTATTCACTAAGCTCCCACTTGCACCTGAAAAGGTCAACATGCTCAAAAGTCAAATAATTTACATAATTATAACTGTCATTTCTCACATATTTTCACTGTTTTTTTCTCTGGAAATACTAAACATTTCTTTTTTTTTTTTTATGGGGGGGGGGACTTGTCACGCCCGGACACTGACCGCACTGTTCCATGTGACTTTTATTGGGGTGAGACCATCATAAATTCTCGATACATGGATTTGTGGACGCAATCGTTCGGCCTGGAAGAGGGTGGTGTCACCTAAGGTTATCCTCCGAACTAAACACTAAAAAAAACAACTACTACCACACGCAGACAACCCAACTCACAATCTGTCCGACCCTTTCACAGTCTCATCATAGCTCGTCGTGAGCTTCATCTGCCTTCAGTTTGAACTCGGCTAACGTTATCTTGCCATCTCCATTGCGGTCCTGGTTGGAGAACATGTTTTCGATGATGCGATAAGGATCGAATCCGGGGGCCAGACGACCTTTTCCCTCGTTGACTTGTCGTATAATGTAGTCAGTGAACTGTATGGAGAAATGTGACATTATAAAACAGTAATCACTGCACAGGTCTAGTGCAAATCTCAGCACATCACAATAAAAACAGCACTCCACTAACATGAACTGAAAGTTTGAAACATTGCAATATCATATCAAAGTATATAAAAGGCAGGCTTGAAAACTTTGTTTCTTTGGGTCACAACATCAAGATGCATTGAATGATTGGGCCCCATGCCTTTTAAATGTGATGTAAGCGCTAAAACTAAACCAAAAGTTGCTCTCCTAAGAGTTTACTTACTTGGTTTTATGGGAATAATGATATTTTATGATGACATTAATCAAGTTATTTTTTGCTGTTGAATAAACTTCTTCATGATGCCTCGCTCTAATAAAAGATTGAATCCAACATTGGGTAAGAAAACCTCAAATCCACCCTGAATGAGAGGAAAAGTACTGAGTGATGTGCATGGTGCAATTCGCAGGAAAGATGCATGGATGCAAGAGTGAGATATGAAAGACAGATATGCAGACCACGGAGGAATCGCTGAGACATCTAACCACAGAATCGGTCCTGATCTGAACCTGAGTTTGTGGGGAAAAGTACCTCCCCTCCCCCCAGTGAAAGAATGTGAAAGATAAGGAACCTCCAGGTATTGAATGAAACGGTCACCTCGCTTGTCAAAACAACAATAGCAGGGCCATCTCGGTCCCCACCTCGGCCCTCGCCCCGCTTAAACGGAGACACTCGCCCACTCAAGACGGGAAGGGTTGTCTCGCCTTCCAAAAAGACACAACGGCAGTTAGGCTTATCAAGAAGTGCTGACCAACGCAGGCCTGGTTGTTGTGGAAACCCTGGCGTACCGATCAGCCATCACTCCACCCTGCAGACTGTATAAAAGAAGACCTGATGCGAACATCGATGTCACTCTATGAGATCTACCCTCACGAGCGAGACTAGACATGGCTGCTGACACAGAGCTCTCTATCATTCCTCCGGTTTGATTAAAACACATTACGCTTGAAATGGTGTTGTTGTTTGTGAGAAGGTACTGAGGAGGTCAGCGGCTCCAACTGTACTGAGGATGAATAATGGACCACAGAGAGCCAGGACAAGCCAGTCAACAAGCAGAAGCAAGCCAATCAGAAGAGTGGACTGGATTCTCTGTTAACGGCTTCTTACTAAAAAAAACAACAACTTAAAATGGAGAATAACAAGTGGATTCATCAACGTCGTCCAAACCAAGGGGAGTTGACACAAGACCTGGAGTAAGGAACCATTGCAACCTGGACCTCAAGAGACCAGGACCAATCAGCGGCGACTACACCCCAAGATGGATTTCATGTGTATGAAAGGGTCAGAGTCAGAGATAGTCTGTGTCACTCTACACCACTTGAGCTAAGGCTAAGCTAGGCATAGTCGTTGACCCAGAGCTCAGCGTTAAGACTCCTAAATTCTTTTGGGTGAGACGGTTTTGTTCTTTGGTACTCACTCTTATGAGTAAACGGACACGCAGATGATATACATACATTTCCCAAAAGTTTTGGATATTATCCAACTAACAAGAAAGTGGCATTCAGAATGACACGGCTAGAAGCACATTAGGTCTGTCTCATCCAGCTGGATATTCAGAAAGTCACAGATATTTAATAGGAAAAAAATGGACACCCTAAATACGAGTGAGACAGACGTGATGGGCCAAAACCAATATCCAACAGCAAGAGTCGTGCTGTGAACATGCATGCTCACTCTGCAGGAAAATAAGTGGCTGGAAAACCAAGCGATGACATTACAGTCGAAACACAAAGCGTATTGGATGACTACGTAGATACATTTCACTACATTTCAATGACTCGTTTCTGAGAAAACCAACCAATCAGACTAACCTCTGAAGGCTCCACCTCCTTGTTCTGATCCATGTCCATCTCTGTGAACAGGTCAGGCGACACCTCGTCATTCCAAATGAACATGTAGCCTTCAGGAAGTCCTTCCTCCATGTCCTCCAGCTCAATATCAAACACCAGCACAGCACTTCCTGGTACCTCATTGGCTAGAAAGAAGCGACAAGGAATTAGTCCCAACAGTTTATAGTCACCACGGACACTCACCAACATGGCACTACCAATGTCAATAAGCTTAAATTGATGGCACAATAAAGTTTACACCTTGTTATTAGACATTTATGTCAAATATTTATTTAGTTATGCTTCAATACTTCGAATGTTATTCGAAGTATAAGTATTTCAAACTATTGTTTTCTTAATTAAAGATGTGAACTGAACTTTGGCACAAATTACGCATAAAGTCTATTAAAAATTGGAGCTAGAATTAGAATTGGACACTTACTGACGCCTCTCTCTCCATAACCGAGGTGAGGCGGGACAATGACGTGTCTCCTTTCTCCCACACACATGTCCATCAGTCCGTCCTCCATCCCCGGAACAACTTGATTTGCTCCCAGGACAATGTTGTATGTCTTACCATAATTGTGCCTGATAATTGAGACAATCAGAAACCAGGATATTTCAATAATTTCAGGTATGGTACATGGTGTTCATCAATCATGGCGAGGTTGGAAAGCAAACTGAGTTTCATATTCCTCTAAGATATATTATTCTTAATTATGTATGAACAACGATAGTTACTGATCCGACACATTGGAGTGTGGACACTTGAATGAAAATGAGGGTGGCGACTCAAGTGGAAAAATACTGTGTAATACGTGCAGACAATGTACTGTTTGTATATATATATATATATATATATATATATATATATATATATATATATATATAGAGAGAGAGAGAGAGAGAGAGAGAGAGAGAGATAGATAGATAGATAGGGGCTGAGGAAGTCTTCCGTTGTACAGTACATATTTGTGTGTGTTTGCCGTGGAAGTACTTGCTTTGCTTTTACTCACGTTGAATCGATTAATGTGCCGTCCATCAGCGTGGCATTGTAGTGATACTTTACAAAGTCGCCTTTCTTTGTTTGCTTTTCACAAACTTCAGGTTTGAAGGTGACTTTGATCTCCGTGTTGTCCGAGGGGTTGTGAAAGTCGATGATGTGGACGTCAAACACCAGGACAGCAGATCCTGGGATCTTGGAACCTGGACACAAGGGGAAAATGTGACGACCTGGCCTACTCAGCATTCAGAATCTGACCCACCTGTGCCTTCCTCTCCGTAGCCTAAATGGGGTGGGATGGTGATGGTGCGTCTCTCTCCAATGCAGACTCCAATAAGACCTTCATCCATGCCAGCGATGACGTATCCCATCCCAACGTAGGTGTCGTAGGTGTGATTACGAGAGTAGCTGCACAACACACAGGGTCGACTGGAATTAATGTTGTTTCAAAAACGTCTAAAATGAATCACATGGTATTGCATTTTCTTTCCCTGGAAATGGAACAAAGCACTGTACAGCCAAAATCTCGCCATGTGAAAATAAAGTAGGCTACCCAGTGGAAATACAGGAACAATTTGTAACTGAACCGCTCTCTAACTAGACCTTCCTTTTTATCTATTTTCATTGTGCATATCAGAACTCTGTTAACACTCAATCTGACCTCTTGGTCTACAATACTATATGTTCAACTAGTTTTAAGGATAAGTCCAATAAATGTCTTATCAAAATCATCATTTAATGTACGTTTAACTTTGATGATATTTCTAATTGAAGCCCATTATTTTATTTCATTGCAATGTGTTCATATTTCATTATGTTTTTGACCTTTTTTTACTGAACCCAACACGCACACTTCTTGAGGAGTCAAGTTTGAGCAGCAGTTCCCTAGCGTTTCCAAGTGGTACTGTAAGCGGAATTCTCACAGCTTGATGCTGCCCCCCTGAGGCCAGCTGACGTCTTCATTCATTTTCTTTCTTTTTTTTGAAAAATCACGGAAGACACTGGAGTCTATCCTGTCACTTGGGGCAAGAGGAGGTCGACTGATGAACGGGCCCTCAGTCCACCTGAGGGTCCATATAGGCACTCACACTCACCAATGCTCATCAATAAACATCTGAATGATTTGGGACTGTAGAAGTGCCTGGAATAAAGGAGCGGGAGCATTGAACTAAGGTCCATGCCATACATTTATGCGCTTACCTGGAATCAAAGAATGTTCCATCAAGAAGACTGCCATTGTAATGGTATCGCATAAAGTCTCCCGAAACACTCTTCCTCACACAGGACTCGGGCACAACCTGGTTGCTGATAGAGATGCCGTCCTTGGTGTTGTGGAGGTCCAAGAGAACCACGTCAAACACAAGTGAGGCCTGTGCAGGGATGTCACTGCCTGAGGGGGATATCAGAGAATTTGAAGGGGTATTGCAAAGATTCTTAGGTAAAGCCGATTAATCTTCTGGAAGTCAAGCTTCCTACCATCTCCATTCTCTCCATATCCAAGTGACGGCGGCATTGTGATGATGCGTTTCTCTCCAACACACATTCCCAACAGACCTTGATCCATGCCTGCGATCAGCCACCCGATACCCACGTATGTGTTGTAGGTGCGCATGCGAGTGTGGCTGCAACATACGAGGACAGAGGTCACACAAAAGCTTTTTTTAGGGTGCAAGTGAAGCGAAAGACAAACCTTGAGTCAAAGAGAGTCCCATCCAGCAGCGTGCCATTGTAGTGGTAGCGGACATAGTCAGAGACCTCGACTTTTCTGGAGCATACGGTCGGTGTGTGGTAGGTTTTGATCTGAACACCATCCTCAGGATTCCACACATCGAGCAGAAGAACATCAAAATGGAGGATAGAGTCAGGAGGGATGAGATCACCTTCATGGGAGAGAAGAATATTTATTGAAGGTGCAGAATCGGCCCACAATCTCTGACTTAAGATGGCGGTGTGTGTCTCGGTCTGTGTGATAACTGGTTATATATTTGATGGGGTTTCGCTGCATCAGATGTCTTCACATACCTCTCTTCCTGGAAGTTTTCTTTAATCATGAAACAAGTACAATCTCAAACTAATTCACACCTGTGACATGTTAAATGTAGTATTTAATCTGCAGTTAATTTCATTTGTCAATTTTCTGTGGTTAAATAATCCATGTAATAAACCTTTTGATTGATCCCATCCACTGTTTTCAACGTCAAGAAAAGGGATTTAAACCCCAAACAAACTGAAGGATTCCATAGTTGACAGACAGGTCAGATGCTAAAGAGGCCTCCTTTTGGTTGCCATTATGTGACTATCAATTACATTGTCATCATAATAAGAAATGCCATTCTAAACAGTAAAATGTTAGGACTAACTCAACTCAACTCAAAAGCAGTGCTGCAGAGACGCCGCTCGATAAAAATCCTGGCCGCACATTACTGTTACATAAACAAGTGCTTTAAACTGTAAACACAACACTGAAGTGCGGGTGGGACTTTCTTCGGCTTTAACTTTTGTTTCTATCTCGTCGGCTCCTCTTCAGTTTTCTCAACAATGTGAAATGGTGAAGACATTTTACATGCCCTTACATGCATCACCTCCTCCCACTCTCCTATTCCAACTCACATTAACACAATAAACAGAAGCACAACAGTTGGAGTTAGTACTTAGAAAGAAATGTTTGCAGTGTTTAGCATTTAGCATCACAGCCTAGCTGCTGAAGTTGGCATTTGTTTTTGGCTGTCAAAAATAGCTGAAACAGTCTTCTAAAGAAACATTTTGGTCACAACTCACAAAGGTTTGTGTATTTTACATCATGATGTGGTCGACAGAGTGGTAATCATAAATAATACATTTTGGAACAGAGACTGGGACCAGTAAGGAAATATGATTGAGGGCAGCAGATGGCCCCCAGGCCAGAGTCTGGACATTGTTTTCTGGTTATGGATAACTGGGACCAGGGAGGAGAGTGTCGAGGTCATGGCTACATCAATAAAGAACCTACAGACCTAACCACAGGTGTTATTTATTCTTTCATTGCTGTCACTGAAGCATATTTTATTTCATCTTATACCCACCATATCCCTGTTTTCCATAGGCCAGATGAGGAGGGATCTTCACCAGCTGCCTCTCGTTCACACACATCCCTACTAAAGCTTTGTCCATTCCTTCAATCAGCTGCTTCTTGCCAACAAACACATTATAGGTGGTGCCTCGATCATAACTGAAACACAAGAAACCACTGGTTAGTAATGGCATTATTCATTCTATTTGTGCAAACTTCAAACTAAGTCTATATTTTCTGGTTGTGTTGGAACTAGACTGAAAGTTGAGCAAAGATTAGACAGTTGAAATATCAAAAGCTGAAAAAGGAGTGCATGAAAAGGTTGGGTGTGACGGGAGGATGCTGTTCAGGTGGAGGAAGCCGACTTGCTGTGGCCATCCCTGATAGGACACGCATGAAGACGAATAAGATCGGATTTTGATGGTTTGTCCAGACTCTCCAGTGGATGGATGACAGAATTCGAGGCACTTAACTGAGATTTTTTTTTCTTTTACAAGGCATCTCTTTGCTGAATATTATGGAAATGTTAGTAAAAATTTATGCAGGGAATAACATCAGGAAATTTGCTGGATGGGGCATTTATTTAAATTTCATAATAGAAAAAAGGTCCTCAGATTTCTGAAGCACATTGTTTGAATATATGTTCCTCTGTCTGTGAAAAGTAAAAAGGAAATGTAGCTATCTAGTCATTAAAACAAGCTGTTGCACAGTTTACCTGAAAACAAAAATGAAGTGTATTGTTATTATTATTGCTGCCAAATTGACCAAAAACAACGGTATTTCGGTGCCACGCCACATTGGAATCGGGAGATAATGTCTTAATTGATGATCGCTCTGGTTCCGCAGGACTGGATCTGCCTCCTTGCTTGCGTGGCTACACTGGGATGCACTTTCACGCATTGCGCACGCTCGTCCAGACTTGCAGCGGCTCCGAACTGACCGAAGTTTCTGAAACAACACTCGCGTTGTAAAGCACTCACCTGGAATCGAACTTCTTTCCATCTGGGAACGTGCCAATGTAGTGGTACCTGACGTAGTCGCCAACTTTAACAGCGCGCACGCACTCCTCCGGGACGAAAGTTTTCTCTATCGCGATGTCGTCCAGCGACGGCGACACGGGCGCGTTGGACGCGACAACGACGACCAGAACCGCGAAATACACGGCTTTCTGGAAGTGGAGCACCATTTTTAGTGCAGACTGACTCTGGGAGTGAACGAAAGCGTCAAGGGGGTTTGTGCTGGTCCGCTCTACGTCCCTCCTGTGACCAGTTTCCGCTACTCTGGTTCGGAGTCGAGTCCTGCCTCCAGTCCCAGGACAGGACGGCATCCTGTCAAGTTACCGCTAAGCAATAAACTTCCGCTTTTTTGCTGATACAATATCGTATCGTTATAATGCATTTCTCCTGACATTATAACATAGGTAATGCAGGAACACGAATATCATTAATTCCAGCCAACTATTAAAATGTAAATAGAATTTTGAGGTGGCCTGATGAGTTTTATTCTGAATTCCGCATTGTTACTTCCGGTGTGGTTCAGCTACTTTACAGGTCGACACGACGCACCCCGGGATTGAATGAGATTTTTCGGCACCACGTCTCGCTCTTGCGCAGTAAAACCCTTGATATGTGTCAACGTGGTAACATTGGGGTCTTCACGTCAAGACCCGCCCAGTGTTGTACATCAGGAGCTAAACCGTGGCTGGAACTCAAAGCAGTTTTCAACGCTTTTTGAGTTCGTTACTCCAACCAAGTTAAAATGGACATACATACATGTATATTTTTTAAATCAACGTAATCCAAAATAGTTAGCCAGAACAATTAAATGGGCTTGTTGTGTTGCTATTTGGTGTATGATGGAGCTTAGTTATTTTTCAGTACATCACTTCCAGAGGCCAAGGCCTGAATGTTTGGGCAATCGCAAGAATAAAAACAAATGCAGTTTTTTGTCAAGCTTTTTGGTGTGTGCACGCATGAATCCTCTAAAATAACAATGGACAAATATAGTGCTTGCACATTGAGTATTAGCTATGGCAGTTGATACTGGAAAATACAAATATCATATATAAGTGTCAATCACTGAGCACTTAGAGGCCATGTGATGTAAGGGAGTTTAGGGTTGAATGGCAAATGAAATGCAAAAAAAAAAGAACCTTTACTTTGGAGCGCCTTGAGACATTCCATCAGACAGAAATTATACTTGGCTCACTTGGCTCTAGTATGAGCAAAGTAGTTATAAAAGCAAATAAAGTAGTTATAAAAAATGCCAGGTGTCAAAGGAGGCCTGAAAAGCCCTGCTTGGGGCCTCAGAGTTTCTTAAAACCGCCCCTGGAATGTCTCTACGTGGCAGTGGGAGGTGCACTTCCACTCTCACCAGGAGTTCCGCGCATAAACAGACAGTTAGATGGAACACAATATTTGAGCTTAAGTTGTAAAAAAAAAAAAAAAAGTGATTGAGAAATTGCCGCTTCAGTCGTGTAAACTTGATGCCACAGCTGTTCTGGAGGAAACGGAGGAGCCGTGATTTGTGGGAGGAGCAGCGGGGGTTGCAGCTTGACTCTGGCCGGCAGAAGATCGTCTATCTCCGGATGTGTTGCTGGAGTTGAGGCGCTGCTAAAGGATCAGCCAAATCGGCCTCTTTAACTCAAACATGGCTCCCTCAACTGCTTCCCAAGCCGCCCTGGTCCTGCTGACCGTGCTGTGCTTGAGCGGGGTGCGGGGTCAGTACGAGAAGTACAGCTTCAGGAGCTTCCCTCGACATGAGCTGATGCCCCTGGAGTCCGCGTACAAGCACGCGCTGGACCAGTACACCGGCGAGAAGTGGAAGGACTCGGTGGAGTACATGGAAGTGTCGCTCAGGTTGTACCGCCTGCTGCGGGACAGCGAGGCCTTCTGCAATCTCAACTGCAGCTCGATGAGACTGGACGACGAGCAAAAGTTCGAGGAGTTCCCAGAGCTGCGGGCGTTCGGGAACGTGATGAAGCGGGCGCAGTGTCTGAAGCGCTGTAAGCAGGGGCTGCCTGCCTTCAGACAGGCCCTGCCGAGCCGGGACACCATCGATGAGTTCGACCGGAGGGAGCCCTACCGATACCTGCAGTACGCTTACTTCAAAGTAAGCAAGTCTGGTAACTCCACTTGGGAGGGGAGATCAAGCATTACTGGTCACTAAAAACCCTTTTAAGCCCTCTGACGTCACTGACATACATCAAATAGGTGACTTCATTTATATATACACTTAAATTTATATAGTGAGGGACTATAAATTAAGACGTCTAAGTTAATCCTGACAGCATCAACATCTTTTTAATGTCAGAAATGTGACCATGTTTAACCAAAACGCACATAGATTTTTGTTTCATTTGGCTCTTCAAATATACTGTTATGAAAACATCATCTGTTGCAGTTACTTGTAGTGGATATAGTGGCAGGATGTTTTCTAATTACAGACTAATGCACCAAATATCGTTCATTGTTGCTCAAATAAATGATAATTTTATATAATCAATCAAACAAGAACATACAAATGTACTCAGACATGATTGGTATGATGTCGCTTAACCATATACTGACAAGAAATTTGGGAAAAAACTAGTTTAATCCACAAGCCAGTCATTGTCAGATGAAATATAGTTAACAAATAATTTTCACTGTGGGGATGAATAAATATGGTCCAGTGCTACCACTGAAATGTAATATTTAGGTACTGTTCATCTGTAGCACGTCTGATTGTGTGATCATATACAGTTTTAATCTTTATTTACGTCTATTTTCATGCCTAATAATGACAATCATAATAAGTTTCTGACTGGTTTTACAGGAATTAAGACTAAATCACATGAATTAAAATCAACAATTTTTATTTTAACTGCTGTAGGAGCCTTTCAGTTTTATTCTGCAATTATTTATCTGTTTCTTCACTAAATATTAAACTGTTTTGTGATAATATCATGGGGAAGGACCCGCAGCATGATGAATTTAAATGTATAATATTTGCATCTTCCCCTTCTTATTCACTGATAGAAGCATATCACTGCTGTGAATATTGAAAAAAAAGTTAAAATATGAATCTAAAGTGTATATTTTTGTGTTTTGTGTAGTCTGACAATCTGGCTAAGGCTGTGTCTGCGGCCCACACTTTCCTGCTGAAGCACCCCGACGATGAGATGATGCAGAAAAACATGGCCTACTACAGGAGTCTGCCAGGGGCCGAAGAACACCTCAGAGACCTGGAGACTAAATCGTATGAGGTATTTGTGAACTGGAGTGAGTTGAGCTCGGTCTGATATTCCTGACTTAAATAACCCTTTTTCTCTCATTCACAGACACTGTTTGTGCGTGCGGTGAGGGCTTACAATGGGGACAACTTCCGAACTTCGGTTTCAGACATGGAGTTGGCTCTGCTGGACTTCTTTAAGGTCTATGATGAGTGTCTGGCTGCGTCCGAGGGTCCGAGGGATGTCAGAGAATTCAAAGACTTCTACCCATCCATTGCTGGTACTGTCATCTGCATCTCACTGCTGCTTGTTACAGACTAAAACACAATCTTCCATTTATTTATGTTAGACAAAGAGTTTTAGCTATTGCAGTGCATCATGGGACATTAAGTGCAATTGGTGGGGGTTCTTTATCCTAGTTGGTCAATGATATTACTCATATTATATAAGACCAGATTCGAGTTTGCATGCTTGTTGCAGATGCAAGAAGTATGTGTGTTCACATAGAGACTCTGACACATTGACTGGAAGCAGAGTTAGAATTGTCCGAGTTAAAGATGCTCAGATTTTCATTGGGTGTGATGTGGAAGGACAAGATTAGAAACAAATGTCTCAGGAGGTCAGTTCAAGGGGAAAAGTCAGACCAGGGTTGGACAATTACATTTCCAAAGGGGGCACATTATCTAGTGTGCCTACCAAGCCAAAATACAGAAGAAAAAGAGTCTTGAATTTAAACTAAATTTTGTAAATTAAATCATAGAAAACGCGAAAGTGAAAATGGCGCGAAAGTCTTATTATGACATCACATCAGATCCTCACAGTATGTTATTTCTTTAACACTGAAATATAAGATATGAATGCACTATTTTGCAATGTATTTTCCATTAGCTTTTCATTATTTATCAATGTCTTTTGTAGTTTTGGCCACATAAAGACAGACTAAGGGCGGCATGTGGTTCCCTGGCCATACTTTGATTACCTCTGTGTCAGACGAATAATATTAGTAACAGCAGTAAGCAGTGTTTTTGCATCGACAGATCACTACATCGAAGTGCTGGAGAGGAAAGTGACGTGTGAGAAAGACCTGACTCCAGTTGTTGGCGGCTTTGTCGTTGAGAAATTTGTGGCCACAATGTACCATTACCTACAGTTTGCCTACTACAAACGTAAGATATTAATATGAATAGCACTATCTATGCCTCACCCAGCCTTGCTGCCAACTGTTTTTTTTTTTTTTATGATCACAGTGAATGACATGAAGAATGCAGTCCCATGTGCAGCCAGCTACATGCTCTTCGACCCCAATGACGATGTTATGAAGAACAACATCGCCTATTACAAGTTTCATAAGGGCCAGTGGGGGCTGACAGACGAGGACTTCCTCCCGAGAAGAGTAGGAGCACTCAGTTGATCATACGGCTCTGTGCCTAAAGCACTTGGATCACTATGGTTCCTTCATGTTTGTGTTGTTTAGGAGGCAGTGCGGTACCACAACCAGACGACAATGCAGCTGGAAATGTTGCAGTTTTCAAGGCAACACTTGGTTAGCGATGATGAGGTAAAGGATTTTATCTAGTTAGCAGAGCATGACAGTGACTTTTAGTTGTTCTACAACTGTATAACCTCGTTGCCAAACTTCAATTCACCAATAGGTAGCAGCATTGGATTGTTTTGTTTTCTTTGGGGGGGTTCAAAAAGTCCAACAGATTATCTTCCCCGGTGTGCAATATTCTTTCTTCACCTATTAAATACGACTTTAGCTGTAACTGACTATCTAAGAGCCTGTAATTTAATTAAAACAATTGGATTTGGAGTCTGGACAATTCAAAAGTCCACTTGTCTAGCCAGTGCTCGAATAATAACTATAGCTCAGTTTCACTCTTGTCTTCAGTCGAGATATGCATAATTTTCAGTGAATTAATCCAAGTTTTCTTCTTTGCTTGTGTCCTCAGGGGGAGGTTGTGGAGTTTATTGACGAGTTTCTAGAGGAAGACTGAATGTTTTGAACGACGTGCTGTGTATTTATTTCAGTGTTCACTGCATTTCTGTCTACTGGGTTTTTAAAATATCCAACCTTCACGTCTGTGGAATTAATAAATAACTGTAGGTACATCAAACAAATGAATCGCTTGCAAATGAATTCCTGAAGAATCATATATGTTGAGATTTCATATGGTTTTTAAAATAAACTGTTGAATCAATACTGTGTTCAATTTTTCATGCTTTGTGTGATGCATGTATAAAATAACTTTCTACAGTAATATAAAGCACAAGTTCTTTTGTGTTGGAGGTTTCAGAATTTCTTCAGCATATACTGTATGGGCTTTGTGCAAAAAATAAAATTGCTAATATTCCTCCATAGCTTTTAGCAACAGTCCTGAAAATGCTAATAATATTTTAGCAGAAATCATGACTTCAAACTAAGCATGAAATTGAGGTCAATGGAAGATGACCTTAAACGTTTTGAGCAGTTATGTTCCGGGAGTATCTTGGTTGTGGAGAGTGACCTCCTTTCTGTTTGAAAAAAGGCGAGAAATGATGATGTAACAGCAGCCATGTTTCTTCTTTTTGCTAGTATTCATACTCGCTAAGGAATGTTAGCCCTTGTGCCTTATTGAGTGTAATTGTTGTTGAAAGCACTGGATTTAATAATCATTTAAGGATCATTTTGGCAGTGTGGAGATGGTTATACCAATGGTTATACAACTCTAATCTGGTGTCAGAGAAGCTTGTGTAATGATGTTTGAACATTGAGTGTCTGTGCAGTTTTTCTCACTCAGGTGTTGAAAACTCACCAAGGAAAGTTTCTCTACCAAGTGTCTGCTAAGGTTCTCCTTCTAATGGCTTTACAGAGGTCATCATATGTTTACGGTCTGCATTGAATGTCAATTTCGTTTATATTTGAAGTACAGACCTAAAAAAAGGTCTGTTTTTGTATTCAAATTGCGTTACCTGAGTTGAAAGCTGAGGGAGACCCTTGATAGGTGACCAGTCCACTGCAGTAGGTGTACAGTACTTTATAAAACTGATGTCTTGCCTCTTCGGAAAATCGCAGGCAGTAATGTGTGTGTGAGTGGAAGTGGTGTAGCAGAGCCTTCTTATTTAAACGCAAAGCAAAGGTGAAACATCATTTCACCTCTTTACTTCACAATAATTGTGCAAGTTTATGAATTAGATTTAACATTGCTGTTCAAATGGCTCCAACTGAAGGCTGTCTGAAGTATTTTACAGTCCTATATGATTGAGATTGACTGCTCCAATTTAAATAACACCAGTAGAGCTTGAACAAAACTCATCAATAAATGCATGATTAAACCACATCGGGACATGTTCACGCTTTTATTGTGACCAAAATTACAATACACGCTGCATTTTTAAAACAAAATTACCACAATGCATGACATCTTGTTTCAGTTCTAACATCTCCATGTGTCGTTCATGTCTGATTTTTCTTTAAATGATGGAAATAAAATGTAAATGGTCCCAAAATGTATGAACTGTGTATGATGTTAAACGACAAAATAGAACTTTAAATAACATATTAAAATGACTGAGTTGATAAATAAAGCTAAACCTAAGCTAGACTTAAAACTTAAAAACTCTTAATTATTTACAGAACTAAAATGGCTTTGTCTTTCAATGTTCATGAACAAATGTGACAGCTAAAAACCAAGATACATTTGAAGCGTTTTGCAGCAAACACAATTTTAATGGATTAAAAACTCTAAAATCAGACGTTTTCATCTTTGAATTCTTGGACATTTTTTTGCAAATTTTATTCTAGTCTGTCTGATTGGAACATTTCAAGTCATATTTTTGAAAGGTTTCATCAACAAAATATACAGCACAAACTTTGTGAAGAAGTGATTTAATTATATTTTATAATGGAAAACTATTTCCGATGTTATTGCTTCAGCTACAGCATTTAATTTAATGACTACATAATTGTATGACGGTACTCTTTCAAACTCAACAACCACCAAACTATGAAATATAAAACTCATATTCACACATTCAAACATTTTCGTATTTCAGAATGACTCGAAAGTGTAAAGGTGGAAAAGGTGCTCTCCCTAGAGATTTGCGTGTTTGAGATGATATTTAAAAAACAAATGGAAAAGTAATTTTAAAGACAAGGTGAGATGTCACTGTGAGAACTGAATAGCGCAACTTCCAATGTTGCATTGTGAAGCCAGTGATAAAAAAATGTATCAGTGATGGTGGACATGCTTTGCAGACAAGTGGATGTGAGATGCACATAAATGCACTGAGTCACAAATGTGGACCAAAGCCGTCAAGCCTAACAAGCAGAGACATGTCTTCAAACATCTCTCCAGTCATCTTGACTCTTCCTCAGAACTCTCCTCTTCCCGTAGCGCCGTCTTCAAAGTTCCAATTAAACCCGACCGTAACACCTTCTCATTATGTCTAATGATCGTCTTTGCTTTCGTGACCGTCGGGTGAAATTTAGGCTCAGCACCTGCTCTAGCATTTGAAGGAGCGAATTCAAATAAAGGAAGTATATGTAAATGTAAAAGTTACAGGAGTGAGATCATTACAGAAGCATCAGATTATGCCACAGAACTCACTGCTGCAATGGAGGTCACAGTGTCACATGTTCTCAGTCATTCTCAACAAATTCAAAAGTGATTGATGATGCAGTCAGTCGATGTCACAAGGTTACAAAAATGTAGTTGGTAATTTATCTACCAGTCTTGCAGGAAAGACAGCAAGCAATATCTTAGACATGGGACCTTCTTCAAAAGGCAACCTGAATGCAGATTACGCAGCGCGTTGGTGCCCGTATTTTCGAGAGCATATTTGACCTTTTCACCTTGTACTTGTACAGATATAACGTGTGACAGACTTGTTTTGATGCTTTAGTTAAATCACTGTCATCATCAGGAGCAGATAAGATATACCTTTATGCAGTGTGTCCAAATTCCTTGCATGCTTAGGAACAAAAATGGATCTCTCACATTGTCAAATGTCTTTGTCCTCTTCCAATGTCTCTCTTAAACCTTCTGCTGCATCTCTATCTGTTGAGCCTGGTGCGTCTGAGTTTGCCCAGTGCCGTTCATCTCATACATTGAGCTTTTCTGCTGTCTCTGTCGGTAACACCACACCCCAATGATGACCGCTGCAGCTATCACGCACACTGCTGCGATTATTGCCGCCACTGTGGGAGCACGACTGGGAGAGCTAGGAGGACAGTTCTCACCCACACATATCGTCTCACCCATCTCTCCCTCCACCTTTCCTCTCTCCCCAGCTTGACCTGGTAGATCTTGGACATTGCCCCCCTTGCTTGTGCCTTTGTTGTTCAGTGGTGGTGCCGGGCCGTGATCCAGGTAGGGGTGATCCGTGAGGTCGTTCATCCAGGAGTGAGTGGGTGCTTCTTGTTGGGTGTTGTAGTCCAAGCTGTCTGAGAATGTCGGGGAGTCTAGTTGGTTTTCAGAGGAGGCAGTGGGAGTGTGGACCTCTGGCCACACCTCTACTCCCATTTGGTCAGAAGGGGTCCGGGTGTGTGGCTGTTCTACATCGTTTGGTCTGTCTGTTGCCTTGACAAGTCCCTCCCCTGTCACGTCCTCCCCCTTCTCTTTTCCACCTTGAGAAACAGGATGGCCATCAAGCCAGGTATCATCAGTCGTCTTTTCTCGTTCACCTTTCTTGGTCTTGTTCTGGCTTTCATCCCTCGCAATAGAGAAAATGACCTGTTTCTGGTTATCTTCTTCGCGGCTGAAATCATCATCGTGTTCTAAATGGTCATCATGGTCATCGTAATCATTAGGGTCGTCGTGGTCCTCATGACCATCGTCTCCATCATGTTCCAAATGATCATCATGGTCATCATGCTCATGGGATTCTTCATGGTCATTATGTTGGTCAATGACATCATGCTCATCGTGCTCATCATCATCTGTGTGTTCCTCTGAAGCATCTTCAGTGTGATCATCAGTTATGTCTTCAGGTTCCTCAAAACTTTCATGTCGATCATCAGATTCACGACTGTTGTAGTGGACATCATCATCCTCATGTTCTCCCATGTCGTAGTGGTCATCATGGTTGTCCTCATCTTCGTAGCGATCATTCCTGTCAAGATCTTCCTGTTGACCTGGAATATATTGTTTCACATCGTCATCTTCTTCTTGGTGGCTATCAGGGTCATCTTGATCCTCGGGGTGGGTATGATCATGGACGTCATCGTGGTCGTCAGTGTCGTGGTCACTCTCTGGTGTATCATCATGGTCATCAGGATCAAAACCCTGCTGAGGGTCAATGTCCTCTTTGCTCTCATTTTCTTTGCTTTCCTCTGATTGAACTCCAGAGGTCCTCTGAGTTGTCTGGGCGATGGGATTGGTGAAGGCTTCAGATGGGAACCAAAACAAGTGTTTCTGAGAGAGAAGAGAGACGGGTGCTTCGGTTGCTTCTTCATCGGTCTTCACCTCCTCCCTGCTCTCCTGCTCCCACACTGTTTGACCAACCAAGTCTTCCGCTGCTCTTTCTTCATCTTGGTCTCTTGTGTTTAAAGGTCCTGCCATTTCTTTGCCCTCATCCTGGTCTCCATCTTCATCTGGGTACTCTCCTTCTCCTTTCACTCCAAAGTAGACCTCTTGTTGCTGAAAGTTCTTTTGCTCCTGGAACACCTGACCATGAGCCTCTTCTGGTCTCTCATACTCATTTTGGTGAACAACTTCCACATATGTGTCTGTAAACTTGTCTTCATAGTCAATGTGACTTTCAGTTTCATCTGTGGAAAGAAAGGAAACAACATTGTGCATGAAATTCAACTGAAACTAACGTACGTGTGCCATATTGTAACATTTTTAAAGAAGATCATCTCTCTATCACACTGGCCCATCATGAACTTTTATGTGGACCACAAGAAGTTAGAGGTAAAGAGATAACTTCTATTCACTGCACCCATTATGTCTTCCTGGTAAATATGCCTGAAAAACGGTCGGTCAGAACTGAACAAACTTCTGTACAGAGACGCGAACAGGCTGCTGTGAACTAGGCCACGAGGCATCTAACACTGATGTGTCAACACAGCCATTTCTGACTTTCTAACAATACTGACTTTGTTGGGCAAAAGGAGGAATCGAGACAGTTGATTCACTTAACAGCGCCGCTCACTGAAGATCCCTGGTGACTGATCTGCTGGGTCCAAAGCTCAAGACAGACAGGGAACGTGTTGAATAACTAGCTCCTTCTTACCTTTCATACAAATCTGCACCAGCCCGTACCACTCTCCGCAGCTATCGCACAAGAGGCTGAAGGCACTTCGGCCATTGGGCATGGTGTAACCCGGAGCACATGCGTACAGCAGCTCGTCACCCATCTCAAAGCCGGAGTGTACCTGCAGACGTGCGTTTGGAAAGGATGGGGGGTCTCCACATGGCACACCTGGCATTAGATTGAAAAATAAGACGGTAAGTAGGTCAAAGTGCAGCGACAATCCATATACCAACCCGGGACCTATCCATCTGAACTGCCTCACTTCCCCTCTTTAGCCGGATGTCTGTCACCTGACAACTGAAACCCCAGGTTTCACTGCACAAAACCAACATTTGCTTCATCCTTTTCTACAAGACAACATCTACCTACCCCCTAAAATAGTGACCAAAGAGAGGTTGATTTTGTTTAATGGCTTCAAACAATGCATATTAATCATCTCTAAACTTTCTTTCACAGGGAAGGAGACTAAATGAGATCCATTTATTATAAATCTTTTAAGTGATTCAGTCCCTGCAGATGGACATGCAGTTGGCTGGATTTATCATCGATACAATTGTGTGAGGTGAAGGAGTACAATACAACAAACCACAGAAAAAAAGTTGTGCTTAAATTATTCTCCATTATTACCAAGGAGCGTCTGATATCACAATCTGTTTAGGCCTTTATTTTCTTGCTAGTACCAGATATAGATAGACAAATGGTGACAATCCTAAAACCATACACCTCTGAGTGCTAAATGAACAGCTACATACTGTCAGCTACTCTGAGAAAAACTATGCAGATACAACATGAAGTCCTTCATACAGTTTTGTGACCCTACATTTCGAGCAGATGATGGAGGCAGCTTTAATATACCTTTGTCCTTGATGCAGAAAGTGTCCAGATGTAAAGAGTCGTCTGTGGCGTTTTCTGTCCTCACATCCACTGCCTTCAGTGACCCACCCACAACGTTACACACTGTCATCCTGCAGAAAGAGATCATGGTTATTTACAATGGACCCCTTTGCTAGATTTTTATAAGAAAGGTCACAACAAGGTATGAGATTGTACGGAGCTGCAGAAATGTTTGGAGTCCAAACCACTTTCCCAGAAACCACCAGATTAAAGAGAAGATTAATAGAGTGAGGTCATACCCCTAGGAACAGCGTTACTGCAAAAGAATGTTTGTAGGCCTGCAGTAAGTAAAACACAACCTCATAGCAAAGATATACGTGTATATACGTATGTACCCGGCTTAGATCTCTTAGCAGAGCCTAACATTTAAAGAAGGCCACGCAGATCATCTACAGGTTCTGCACTAAAACTCCACTGCTGCGATCCACGTTTTTCATCTCCTCCTAGCAATAGTCAGGTTCAAAGTCAAATGATGTGGTATGAATATCTATCTTGTTAACGGCAAGTTGAACTCATTACTAAGAGCTGTGCACGAGTATGTGCGTACCTCAGCCATTACCAGTAATTAGGAAGATGCTTTTCAACTTAACATTTAACATACAGTACTTTTGGTATTATTTTTAATAACACAATGTCAGGAACTCATTTGCTAAAGTGTTTGATCTAATTTGGGTTTGTTTTAATAGGAAAACAATGCTTTGTTTTGAGGAATCAAATCCCATGTAAATACCCATTTGAAAAACTGCAAATACTGTATTATGAAGGAAACTTGGCATGTTTGTCGTAAAAATATCCCTGACAAGAGATTTATTTCTACTGTTAGATGTTGAAAATTAAATAGATAAATAACAAGAATAGGAGGGTAATCGGATGTGTCGCTCTGCTAAACGTAGCTTGAGCAAAGAAAAGAACCTCCTTTTCTGGATTTTTCATTCAGAATATGGTTGAATAAGCATAGACTCAACATGATTACTTAAATATGATGCCCAAAACAGGTAATAACAGTTAATAATAGCTAGACTTGGACAGTTTTTAAATTTTGACGGCTAAAGAAAGACCCTGCAGAACTATGAAGTGGTATTCCCTGAGCCAGTTAAAAGTGACAGGAAGAATACTAAACTGAAAAGGATTCATTGGAGGCGGATCTTTTTCATTTTTATGATCATTTTGCGCTACTCTTCTCCATGCGGGCTGTATTGACCTATATTTGTCGTCTATTGTTTTCAAACTGTCTCTGTGATGTATGTCCCGTTACCATGGAGACCAGAGGTGTAAATTAAGTCAGCCGTCGGACCTGACACCTCGGTTCAGAATTCCCTCCTCATCTGGGACGCAACAGAGGTGTCTTTTTCCTCCTCTTCCCCCCCTTCTTTTTCCAAAAAAGTGTCACTGTTGACATTATAACTGCTTCAACAATCACAGCTTTTTTTGTCGAGCTATCAGACACATGCAACATGACCTTTGACATTGCTGTAAATCCTAATGGTGTCATTTGTCTAAGAGGACACAAAACAATCCTGATGTCTTACCCCACTGTTCCACCGTGAAGCCAGCCGCGAGTGCAGAGAGAGAAGAAACATTCTGCCACAGCATGACGAAGCTCATCGGCTGATGCCAAACGGGCTTGATGAGCTGCACATGCCCGCTCAGCCTCTCTGTAGTCCACCAGGCCAGAAGAGTTCTTCAGATCCAGCACAAACACACGGCCTGAAACACAAGTACAACACTGCTTAAAGCTTTTTTTTTTTTTTTAAGATGTGCATATTTTAAATTCCAAAAAATGTGTAAAAAGTATATTTATGTTCCTCATATTCTGAAACTATAAAAAGGAATATTTCAAAGTGTATGGAATATGTTAATGTAAATTTCAGGAATAAATCCTCTTTATATTTTTTATTATTTATTAATAATTATTATTATTATCAATTTGCTTTAAGGAAATATAAAATGTTGACAGATCCACCCCTCTTCTCTCTATTTATCAGTATATTTGTGTCTCTATTGATCATTGTGGTCATAAAATAGAATTTGGTTTCAAAAAATAATCAGTTAGACTAATAAAAAAATGTACATGTGTTTAAAATGATTATTATTATTCCATTTTAATCCACTTACCATCTGCGTTGACTCCTGAAGACACAAAAAACAATCCAAAAAGTAAAACAAATTGACCATAAACTGCTGACATCTTTCCAGCTCTTGCTTCTGGTGCTCCTTAGACGGTCCCTAATTGCTCTCACCAGCTAGAAACTTCAGATGTTAGTAACCTGTTGTTTTCTCTCCGGGCCGGAGCGAGGAGAGGTCGGTTTGTCGACGAGTTTGGGTGAAAAAGGGGAAAGCAGAGCGTTGGTACTGGCTTAAGAGACACCCGGACAGTCTCCTCAAATATTCCCCCTCGCTAGCTGATGGAGGACTGGTGTGAAAACTCTCACGTCCTTGTTAGAAAATGCGTCAGGGCTGAAAAACTAGTGATGGTCAGACTGGTGGACTGCTCTTTTATAGAGAGAGAGGGGGCGAGGCTACGGCTGAAGTGTCCATGAGCATTTGTCCATCTATGCTGTCACACATGGAAAAGGTTCAGAGGTACAACTTGTTTTACTTCAATTGGAACAATATATATATATATATATATATATTTTTTTTTTTTTCCTTTTGAAAAAGAAATCAATTGTCATGTCAGCACTGCCAAGGTCAATGCTTAGATCTTCTATAGGTTACGGTCCAAGTGTGTGTTCTATTTGTGGAGGAAGATAAAGTCTGCGGCCTATAGAGGTTTTGGGAGGCTTTGTCCAAAGAAACCTGCCTGTAAAGATAACAACCGACCACTTCAGTGCAGCGCTGATCACATGAAAGCACCAGCCCCATGTCTCTGTTTCAGATTGATGCACTGCAATAACATTTTGAGTCTCATGCATGTGCTAGTTCATCATACATGAAATAATTTGAATTAAAGTCAACAGACCTAGTGACATTTTATAAATCTCAGAGAGGTTGGTTTGAAGCGAACCAGAGGGGAACACTTGAACCGTGGATATTCTGGTTTACAGCTGATGTCTTGTAGATTGTAAAGGGGTGGAAGTGGGTGAGCAATCACAAAGACAGTTGCTGCCAAATACCGCACTGTGATAGAAGAACTCATTGTCGATTGTACAGTGATGGTGAAGAACTCTTCCAACATCTGAAAGAGAACATCCATTTCTGGGCCGGTTTCAGAGTCAGTCTTCATCTCCCACTTCGAGTCTGTGATAAGAAAGGCACCTAAATGTCATCTTAACTTCACTGTGAACAGGTGATGGGGAGGGATTGGGGGAGCAGTTCAATCGATGTCTTTACTGCTTCGGGTTGTTTATGCGGCACCACTAGCCGACTTGCTCTGACCACTGAGTTGTATCTGCTTGTCTGTTACAATATCCTCCTAGCAGGTCTGCTATTTCATATAGTCGTAATGTTAAGGCTGCCGTCAAGTCATTCACTAATAAAGCAGCAGCTCTACACTGAGTCCCAAATAACTAAGCTCCTCTGTCCATGATGGAATAAGGTACAAGACAAGATTAATATCTTTATTATTTTATTTATTATTTGAATCCAAACGGAAGTAAACTTCTGAACTGTCTACGCTCTCTCACATACGTGTTTTGCTGTCATAACACTCTCAAACATCCACCATATGGTCGTCCAGTCAATAAGGGGGGAGCGGTACCAGACACATGTGCATGCTGCTATTTCTGGACGTGCAGTGGTTAGACAGGAAATGGAATTGTTCAGAATAGCGAGAAGCAGTGATTCACACCTGCCCTGTCTCCATGAGGCAGGTGAGAATTATGTTTGGTGCCTCCTCTATCAGGAGACGGTCACACACCCATGAACATCGCACTGACGTGTTATAGCGCTAGACTTCCACTGGGCAGCCATCAGACGATCTTAAACATGAACGTAAAACACAAACCGGCTACATGATTGCTCAGGGAGACCGGGGACTTCCGGTGTGAGACACGTCCTGTCAGGATGAGGTTTCGTGTGAGGGTGTGTGGGATTGAGTAATGGAGGCATAGTTGACACATGAAATGATGGGAACCCCTGAGCTGTTTTTCTTTTTCTATACTTTTTCTATACTATAGTCAATGAGTATATATATATATATATATATATATATATATATATATATATATATATATATATATATAGTCAAGCCAAAAGAGATGAACTTTCCCCAGACAGAATAATTATCTTAAAAGGCTGAATAATGACCAAGACTAATGTCAGGAGCTTTTTCCACATGAAGCTATATCCTAAACTGCCTCCAAATAATCTATTCTAGTCACAGAGACATGAGACAACCAGGCGGAAAGATTATCCAACATCCCCCGCAACAGCAGCAACAGTGAGGTGCACTCTTTTGGATCCATGCAGTCTCACAATGAAATTTGTATTCACAGTGAGACTGTGCTCTGACGTTACTGCAGAGCCTGTGAACATTCAACACGGAGCTGCCAGTCACAGACAGGCCATGGACAGAAGGACAGGGAGCTATTTCTAAGCTATTAATTTCATTATTGTTTACCTCTATGTGAGATAAGAAGATCATAATGAGTGGTTAAAGTGTCAGTACATTTTGGCACGTAGATTAAAATGGGGGAAATCCCATGTTTACTGACCCCAGGCTGAAATTTTAATGAAGATGATGGGACATATACCACTATGATCTAAAATGTCTCACTGGTGTCAAGTTAGATTGCGATCAACTGAGTGTTTTCATGACTCACTGCGTCACATTCTATTTGACCTCGTGACCTTTGTAGAACGGTCTCATTTTTTTGTTTGTTGTCCATGTTATGAGGACAACACTTTAAGGAGCCCAAAAAAGGTCAGTAGTGACTGAGGGAGACAACACCCATCATTTCAAATTGCTGTAGCCATCAATGATATTATCTTATGTCATCAGAACTGACAGCTCAAAACTCTCATGGGAACATAGATATTGCAGATTTCTGCAAATCAAGATCTGGGAGGACCTGAGTTTTCATATGACTTCTAAAAGACCACATCAATGTGACTGGGTGGTGATTGTATCTTTTAAGCTAAGATAAGGTAAGCAGTCCTGGCTCCAGACGCAGAGGAACAGTACTGGTTCCATGGTAAAACACCCAATGAACCCTAAATCGAGGTACACAACCGATGATGTGTAGTACTGGAACACCATGCAAATAGCAAAGCTCCATAGTTGTGGTATGTACTGAGGAATATTCACCACCTAGCCCTACCACATATATTAAAATGAAGAAGAGAAGGAATATAAAACAGCCATAACAGCAACAAGTCAAAAGCAGGGCTTGACTCTTCAGTGCTGTATAAGTCTGATGGTTAAAAAGCCAATGAATTATAGTGCATTGATTTCGACTGTGAGTCCTGTTTTTTTTTTCTCCGCTTGTGTTCTCTTGTCCCATCTCTGGGCCTGAAGATGAATTCCAGACTATACATGAGATGAATTCCACATCTATACATGAGCGCCCTCCATCAGTAGCAATTGAGAACTGCAGAAAGTGAGACTAGACCATGGATGAGTTTTCTTTGGTTATTATTATTACTATTATTGCCTTTTTTGTCATGACCACACTGCCCAACAGCCCATTACCGTGACGTATTTATTTAAATATATGCATTATTCATAATTATAATACTTATTGTAAGAGTAGGGTTTTTTTACGTCTTAGTTGATTGAAAACAAAATGTTTTCCACAAGTGTGTTATATCAATTAGAACGTTTAGATTACCTCTGTTTAGATCTGGGGAGAACAAGTTAGTTATCGGTGGACAACATACTGTATAATGAGAAAGGGGCGTCACAACAGAGACGTTTTATGGAAAATACAAATACACTTAATTAAATAGGGATTATAATTTGAATTGTTTTAAAATCCAGTGTTGTTAGTATAAATCAGTGTATGTGGGGAAAACAAATATGTCCTAAAATAATTAATAAAAAAACAACTTAATAATCTATTAAAAACTGGTAGATGTGAATGAAAATGTTGTAATTTAAATGTACATTGTAAAAAAGGATAAATTAATGGGGGGAACCAACATAGGGTGGGTATTTCTAGAAGATAAAATGACATTTGAACAGAATACAAATGAGCAATAATAATAATAATAATAATAATAATAATAATAATAATAATAAATGGCCGCACTCACCCGCTTTTCTTTTGACCTGAGGAGGTCCTCTCAGAGCTATAGCCTCTGACTAATCTTTTTACATAACGCTTGCACAAACGCTTGCACAAAGGAGCCAGTGTCAATTGTTTGGTTAGAAGTTTATGGGTCAAAGAGACTTTTCAAGTGTGTAAATAACCCGAATGGGAAACTCAACTAACAGCGCATTGGTTGTGATAATAAATCGTCTGGAAGCCATTGCGTCCATAACGACGCAGTCAGCTCACTGCAGAACAACGTTGACAGTGTTGCAAAATAAATATTGACGTGTTGCGTTCACGGACTCGACTGAGGGATTTACGCTCGGTCACATCTGGTTCTGGTTCGGTAACAGCGGTTCCTTCATTGCCTAAAAATTCTCGGCCAGACGTCACAATCAAAACAAATCGACCACGCGGGCTTTTCCTGCAGCGGTGACGTCACGAAACCCCGCCCATTCCCCCTGCTCCCAAGTAAACATGCTACATCGCGGAACCAGTCGGTGTCGGTCGATTGACGTGCGTGTCGGGTCCGTGTCTGTGTTGTGACCCTGACGGCTGCTGTGATTTTTTTTGTTTTTCTGTCGTGCAACTTGGAAATCGGCTGCCAGCGCGATGGAGGGAGAGGCGGAAGTGAAGTCACTTGACAGACCGTCCATGTTATTATTGTTATTTTGGTAGCCCTGTGATGAGGAGACGGGCTGAGGCGGCGGTTACCACAGGTCGCCTGGAACCGACACCGCTGTCACCAGTATCGCCGCCTCGCAGACCCCGGGACCGGAGCCTCGGTGACGGCTGGGGCGGGGAGGGTGTCGGGACCCGGCTCTGCTCCACTCCGACAAACCAAAATAAACGCTGAACAGCGACAAAAACAACGTTCCACTGGTGTCTGCGCGGACCGTGACGGACGTGTCGCCGCAGACATGAACGGAATCACCAAGAGCCGGTTCGAGGTATGATAGGGAGTGGACCAGCTCCGTTTGTGTCGTGGCTTGTGTCAGTGTTTCGTGTGTGGACAAGTGTTTCTGGCGGAGTTATTTAACAGCAAACATGCAGTGGCTTCCCTGCCACAGCAGGAGACACCGGTACCGGGGAGGTGTGGGCTGCAGGACGGGACAGTGGGGCAGTGGCTGTCGCCTGAGATGACCGGCGTCAGTGAGCGAGAACTGGGCTGCAGTATGTGGTGGCACTCAGTCAGGAATCCCTGCCCCAAAACTACCCGCGGTCTGAGTCTGACGAGGATTTGAGATCAATTTGAAATAATAACAAAACACAATGTTGGTCAGCTTAGCAAGTACCATTTCAGGTGCGGAATCAAGGTGGTTTTCATGGGTGTCAGAAGAGGCAGGTCCAGCCAAGAGGCCAACTCAACCCATTTAGGACCCATGACTGCATGCAAGCCCATCGTCTCAACATGCTTAACACATATGGCAGTCCAGTGTTGTGTTTAAGTTTGATAGTATTCATAGATCTACTGTCCATGTCCCTGTAAAAGCCTGGACACTGACCAGTGGACTCACATGACTGGGATTCTGCATCAAGTCCATAGTGTGGGTGGCAAGTGTCCTCTGCTGGGCCGCATAGTATTTAACTTTCACGATGAAGATAATAGTTCAAACTTAATAGTTCATGCTGCAGACTCACTGCAAAAAGGCCATGGGTTTGAATCCTGCTCAAGGGAACTGTTGGTTTGGAATGAGCCAAGGTCACTTCTGTGTGCTGGTTTCCACTAGTGCTTTGGTTTCTGTCTGCCTCTTGCCCTGTGGAGCTGGGATAGACTCCTAGCAAATATATATTAGCATTGATGGAATAATGAACTAGTTTCACCCTAATATATAAAGACAAGTGGAATGCACTTCACTGAACTATGTTATAGATGGAATACTTGAGTAAACATATTGGATGCTGCGGTGACTATTAATGTGGTTATTCACGTTATCCCTGCCAAAAATGATAACCTTTGCCTTTGTCATTTGACATTTGTCATTTTAGTACCAATTCTTCAAAACAAATCACCGCCACGGAGGTTTCAGTTTTTGTTGCAGAGAGTTCCTGAGTTTGAGATGTTCGTGTAAAGATTTGGGGGGGTCTCTGGTGTCAGTGAGCATGTGTCAACCATGGTGGAGCAAGATCAGAATCTAGACTTTATGATCACATTTTCAGCCCAGTGACATGCTCCTGAGACGCAGGTGCTTCCTTGATGTCTGGCTGACATGACGGTATCAACTTTCCAGTTGGTTGAAGCCCTGGAGTTTTCAGGCAGGAAGGGGGCTTCAGGTTGATAACTGTTTCTTCTTGATATTTCTTGGTCTGAAAACCACTTCTTTCTGGGGACATCATGATACTTTTGGATACTCAGTGGTGTTGTTTTACACTTTTAACCAAAGATTCAAGTTGCTTTTTTGAATTTGTTTTGAACTGCTTGTAATATGTCCAATTCCTCTGCATGTAAGTGCAGCTATTAGCCATTTTGGTTTCAAATTGGAACTTAATCGCCAACCTTTCCCAGCCGTTCCAGACACTTATAATGGAGACAAAAATGTTCTTGCGTTAAAGCTATTATCTATGGACCACTGACTGACAAGAACCACTGTCAGGCGGTGAACTTCGTTAAAGACAAGAGTGGAAAGACAATGTCC
Organism: Synchiropus splendidus; assembly: GCF_027744825.2. Classification (NCBI taxonomy): domain Eukaryota; kingdom Metazoa; phylum Chordata; class Actinopteri; order Syngnathiformes; family Callionymidae; genus Synchiropus; species Synchiropus splendidus. The sequence goes on from NC_071337.1 coordinate 14,805,224, forward strand.
ATAGCATAAAGTATAATAGCTGGCTGCACGGTCGCAGCAAAATATGAATGTGATGCAGATCATATGACAACGTCCATCAATGGTCACACTCACCACTGCATGTCAAATGTGTGGTTGGTGATGAGGGTTTTCTCTGTCTGTAGTCCTTATGTGAGGAAGCAGGAGCAGGGGAGATGTGTGACGCCATGTCAACACAGCTCTAAGCTTCTTACATGAAGCCAGCGTATGTTGGAGGAGGGCCAGGCTTGCTGAGGTGTGTTACTGAGAGGAGTAAATAGCAAGGCTGATTCACTGACTAAGATAAACAATTGACTTGATTATCAGGAACACGATATGATATGTTTCAGGAGCAATATGGCACTGGGCAGTGCAGAGAGGAGCACCCTGCTGGGGAATGCTGCTCTGCTGACACAAGGGATGAAGGTACTCAAATACTTATACGATAAATGAAACACAGCCTGCATTCCAGAGATGCTTTGCACTGGTCAAGGTCTTTTGTCAATTTATGAGACTGTAATTTGGTCAACGCTCCAAACAAGACCTTGTGACCACCATCATGTGTACTCCCGCAACACGGTGTCTTTAGGAACACGTTGTTTTGACTTCTAATAAAGAGGCCCAGATGATCCAGTTCAAGTGTTTGTTACTTGTCACTTTCTTGTCCGCTATTCTTGAGTTGTTTTCTTCTCTAGTCCAGTCAACGTTACCATGCCACACTTGATACCCATTCATCCTCAACTTCAAAGTCATATCAGTTCAAGCAAGATGGCTGACTGAGGAGTTGAGGAGCAGTGCAGGGCTGGAAGTATTGATTTTTGTCAATGGTGGACACATCACTAACTTATTTGAAAAAAACATTGAAGTGGGAGCTCAGTAGAAAAGCATGAAAGGGTTCACATTTCCACATGGCAGTGGATCTAGTCTTTTTCCAAGCATATTGATTAAAAGGCACCCAGACAGCAAGTTCTGTGCTCTTTAAAGTATCTAAAACCATGATCATTTTCAGGATTACTGTGTGATCATTGTTTCCCAGGCAGGTTTTGCTGCTGATTACTATTTTGGCTCAGATCAGTTGCTGTGCAGTGATGATGAGAGGTCAAAGGTGAATGATGTGTTACAGAGGTGGTTTGGAATTAAATCTAAATTTAGTCTTAAATCCCTAACAGCCTCTGACTGTTGCTCCGCTAGTGGAACAACAGTTTCATAATAACAATCAGCCAAATACGGGGCGTACTGAGCTGCTAAATTGAAGCTTCCGTGCCTTCTCTTGTTGGACACCGGAGTCGAAACGCAATAACAAGAAAGATGTAGATTTCCGTCTTTGGGTTGTGTTTATGGTCTCCTGCCATTTGAAGATGATCTCTGTTTTGGGGATGTGTGTGTTGGATTGATCATGGCTCTGAGAAATTAGGATGGCATACAGTCAGAAGGTGATGTTTCGGTTTTTTTGAAGGCTATTGTTTTCTGTTGTTGCAACACAGATCAGGGAACGATCGGTAACTCTCATCACTACCTGCCTTAGAAGGAACCGCGACAAAGCACGGTTGGAGGGGCTTTTTATATCAAGTGACACAATCGATTATACAGAGCGAATTGACAGCGCGCTTTGGCTTTCGCCCTAACTCCACCTTCGGTCTTCTGCCACCGAAGGGGGAACATGTGCGTCTGTTGGAAGAGTAATGCGCCAATATGCGACACAGAAGGCTGACGTCAGCATTGCTCTGGCACAAAAGTCCACTTGAAAATTGTGGTTTGACGTGTGTCGCAACAGTTACTGAGGACTTTTAGATTGCTAGATTCAATTGGATTGCTGGAAAGACATTTTTTCAGCCCGAATAACTTTTCATACTGAGCCTTCCGATGGTTGACTTGTCTTCCCATTGTTCTCAGGGGTTCTTGGCAGTGATACCCAATGTATAGTTCTTGAAGAATATCATAGTGTTGATATTCCTACTTAGCATTACTACTTGGAATGGGTGCTAGTTGTGTGAGTCCACCTGAGGTTTGTGTCAATGTGAGAATAACATTTGATTAAAAGGAGTATTTTATATTATATAAAACAAGGTAGTAGTTAGCTATGGCAGTTACGTTTCATTTGCGCCTCACTGTCATATCTAATATTGCGATCGATTCCTGAGTAGGGCGAGGGATTATTTCACCACTTGTTTTGTGTAAAGCAATGAACACCTACTGGTCATTGCGTCGTTTTCCCCTAAAGCTTTACCTTGTATATCCTCTTCATTGCATCTTTAAAGATTCGTCGGATTTGGCTTTTCCACGACGTGGTGTGAGTGTACATTTTCTATGTTTAGAGCGGAGGTTTATTCGCTTGAGTCTGCTCTTCATGGGTAAAGGAGGCCGAGTAATGCGATGAGGCTCATTGAATAACTGCCTTTGTCTTCAGACGCCTCTCAACGCAAAATAAAGTCTCATCCTCCCCGCACCTTTCATTACTACATCTCTCCCTCTCATGTGCGATTGTTCCTACATTGCTGCTCTCTCTGTTGACATGTCTGTCTGATCCGGGCTTAAAAATGAGTGCCTGTGTGTGTGTGCGTCACAGCGGGGAGTCCTCTCATTAGTCCCCGTTTGTCTTTCAGGTTATAAATGTATAAAGTGGTGGGAGGCGTGTGCAGAGGCGCTGTAAATGTTTGTCATTTAAATTCATGCTTCATTCTCCTCACCCACAAAACTGCGCCTCCGCTTTTGACACAGAGATGCACGGCTTGAATCACCTGTGTGAGAATGTATGCATTTTGGTGCGAGTTCCCTTTCAGCAGATGGCCAGACTTCCTGTTGGACTAATTGAGATGATCACTGTCACCAGGCTGACCAGCCCACTAAGCTCCCAAGACGACAACGTGGGAAGACAATTGTCATGTCAGCCTGTTCTTTTTCTGTCCCATAAAGCAAAAGCAAAGCCTTATTTAATCGCCTTATTTTACACGTCCCAATTAGTAGAATCTGCCCGGGTGAGGCAAATTTTGCTGCAATTCAGAAATGTGCTCCGTATACTGTCTGCATGGTGAGGACGCCCGGAGATCACATTCTGTCATTCCAACGTCATTCTGCTGGAGAACTGCAAAATCTCTAATCCAACAAGTGGAAATTTAAATGAGTGTCCTCTTCGATATCCATTCATTAGTTTGAGAATGAAGACCTGGACACCTTGTGTCTGATCCCCATAGTTTTGTCACTCACTGGCCACTCTGGTTTCCTCCCACAATGATAACTCATGTTTATGGTGGCCAGTAGATTTTGTGTTATGTTGTATATGGTTTTGCATTGAACAAAATTCTGACTCTCTCAAGATGAACGCTCCATGGTAACTGTTCTGGTTGGATTCTAAATGTTAATAAAGCTTCATCGTAGCTGTATCTTTATTTCCTACTTTTGGTTGCTATTCATATTGTTGTTTTTGTGTTTGTTAATTTTGATCAGTCAGGTACTACTTGACCACTCAGCGGTTAATGCAACAGATCAATTTTATGCTATCAAGCTTAATTTCTGAGCCAAACCTTGAGATCGTGCTCTTGTGTCTTCACAGGTCTTCTCCAACAGTGATGAAGCCCCAATTAACAAAAAACTCCCAAAAGAGCTCCTGCTTAGGTAAGTTTTACAACATACGCACCTGCAATCCTTTGTTTTGCATCATTTGCTGTTTTCAATTCAGATGTTTCATGGCTAGTATCATAATGATGTTCACGTGTTTTCTATTTATTTATTCTCTGATTGTAACTACAAGTAACATCCGACTTATGACCTGCTCGACTTACTTCCACCTGTACCACAGCCAGAAGATGCTTATTTTCTTTTTTATTTTTATTCAATGTCTGGCACAGCAGCACGTACGACAGTTATGGCAGCACAGTATCCCAGCATCTCACTCTCTACAGTAGTATCTATAACCCTCGCGTCGGCTATTTTGAATGGGATTCGACTTACATCCAATCTGACTTACGACCGGTTAGCCGGAACCGATCGTGGTCGTAAGTCGGATGTTACTTGTACTTGGGTATCTCCTTAAACCTTACCTGTGGGATTGTTAGGTGTAAGCGAGATGTTCTTTTGGTCCATCGCAGCCTTAAGTTTTCTTTAGTTTTTGCTAGTTTTCTGTCTCTCTATTGCCTCTTATTAACATTTTGAAATGAGATTTATATTGTCATTATTCAATCTGTCTCCCCTGCTCTCAGAAAGAAAACAGTTGCCAGACATTTAGGAAACAATGTTGAGCTTCAGGTTGAGATTAATGGGAAGTGTATCTTAAAATGACTGCCAACCAGCAAAAAAGCCTGACTGGGGCCGATGTGGTTTCTCTACTCCTGGTTCCTGTCATGTCTGCTGTCAGATGACAGACTGATTCGTGCTGATGTTGTGGTTGATATGTGCACTGTAGTAGCAGCTGTAGGATATGTGTATTTTAAATTTTTTATTGATTCTACAGTAAAAATTGAACCTTGATTATCATGTAAAGAAGGTTTACAGATCTGCCTCGAGTTGCAGTGAGTCAGCTAGATTCCTCGGACTGAGGGGAACCACAGTGATAGAGGTTTGGAGTAATAGATGATTTGGCTCCTCCGTGGATTATGGTTACGTATCCCAGTTAAGCAATTTATTTTAATCAAAGATTATGAGCTGGAGCTGCGTTCAAGATCCGGAGCATTCTGCACAACCCATCCATCTCTCTCTCTCTGACGTCCCTCCATCTGCAAACATTTATATCAGAAGCTGTTACCAGCCAAGAAAACCATTTTAGTTTGCGTGAAAGACAAATGTGCCCTTATGCTTTAAATAGAGTGAGCATATCTGGAGGATATTCCACACTCCTCCCTTAGCTTTTCATCTTCTTAATAATTTTTTTTGCCCTCTTTGTTTGTGTGAACCAGTGGCCTTTCCATTAATAACTCAAACATTTTAGAAGCAAGGTCATGCATTGGATACATTTAAACTAGACACGAAACTGAGTGACCTACAGACCGACATTTTTCTCGATGACCCATAAAAATGACTGCAGCGTTCTGGAAGCCAGGTGAAGCCAGTTGTTGTGGTCAGGTGGAAGTGGCGCAGGTCTACGAAAACACTGCTCGGCCGTCGCAAATGATGCGTGTGTGTGAATGTATGTGTGTGCTATAAATAGCTTGTCCTCGCTGGTGGGGAATTCCGCAGTGCTGTAATCTAGTGATACTCCAGCTGTGCACCGCAGAGACAGCTAGCGCAGCTTACTATATGCACAGATTCACTGGCGGATGCTAACGCAGGCTCTCGCATGAACTCACTGTAGCTGCTGGGATATTGACACACTCGAGACTGAATAAGTCAACTGAGGTCACTGAAGGAAAGTGCCTGGATTGGAGGGAGTTTGCCTTTTTCCTGAGTGTCATTTAATAAACCATTCAATGTGTTGGCCACTTAAATCTCAGACAGCTGTGCTGATACTGACAAATGTAATAACAGTAATAATAATAATAATAATAATAATAATAATAATAATAAAACAGCAAATCACAAAAAGGTGAATAGGAAGAGATTGAAGCTAAAGAGACAATAAATACCATGATGAGTAAAAGTAACCAATTTATAAAATCCTCTTTATGAAAGTGATGAAGAAGATACAGGCTCTACGATTGATGTGGGTCAGCACTTCAGTGATGCAACTGCCATCAAATCAAGACTGGATTTGAAACAAATACCTTAGTTTTAGAAGAAAGTTCTTAACACAGGAATGCAGTAATACTGGCGTGATTTTTGTCTGTTATAAACAAAGCTGCTCTGTTTTTGAATTATTGTGTGATAGATATATAGATATTTATACACACCAAGTGATGAGTGCATTTTCATTGCTCAGTGGCTCATTTGTGGTGGAAGTACTGATTCATAGTTTTACCAAATGAAATGATGGCCTTTGTATGATCCAGACAGGAAATTTTGGAAAAACTCCTGCATCTTGACCTGTTATGTTTGTGTTGCATAAGTAATCTGCAGTTTGTACCATTCTGAATGTTTTCATAGCCTTTGTTGCTAGAGTTACTAGTTGTAGCATATAGAAGACATTTTGCCCGTCCTCTTTCCCAGCTGCCTCAGAATTCTGAGAGAGAACTGATGAAGCATTTGTGTATGCATTGTGCTGATTTTCCTTGAAAATACTTGTCCTGTAGAGGTATTTTATTGTCCTGCATAGACAGCACGTCAACAAGTGTGTCGCACCGCCCTGCCTTAAATGAGAGCTGCCACGCTTTCAGGAAATATGGTTTCCTTTTAAATATGAACTCCCATGTGAGCAAACGTATTTAAACTAAGTGGAAACATGAAAACTTTTGGACATGAGCATGAAGGATTTCAGTGTGTTTTTTCACGGAAAAATCCCAAAAGAAACATGTATAACATAATAACTGAAATCCGTCGCTCGCGGTCTCTCACCCAGCCGGACATATGAAGAGACAGACAGTGTGAGGACGGCTGCAGACTGGAGAGAAGTCTTCATCTCATGATTAAAAACTAGCGTTTTTATTGTCACCAGCTCAGTAAATGTCAAAACTTTCCCCACCGCTTCAATGTTTTTCTATTGCAGCTTGACTGCTACGTGTGGCTAACAGCAGTAAGACTTTTCAGTTTTTAAAGATTTCCAAAAAAATAGTAAAGCATTCACTTCAAGTGTCATTATTGAACCCATGTTTTTTTTATTTGTGTGGTCTCCAAGGATCCTTGGTGACTAGTCGATGCATTTGCATCTGAAGTGCCTGAGGTGCCTCAACTGTCCGCAGATAAAGAGCGGCTGATTTTGTTCTGTAGCGTCATGCTCTGACAGTGAATTGCTGATGGGGATGATTCGTATTTTTCTCACAGGCATTTGTATCATTGTACTAACATATGTTGTGAAATGAAAACAAAAGAAGAGATGCTGCATCATAAATCTGTCTTTACTTGTGCACTAATGAAACAGAATCACTCTCCAAGTTCTTTCGTGTAGACCTGATCATCCTTCTCACTGACCATGCCAAAGAGTTGTTTGTGTAACCCGTGCTTCCCCCCCACCCCTCCCACCCCCCGTTCTGTCAGTGTTATGCATGTCAGCAACTGTGCACTATGTCCATTTGAGCAACCTTGTCAGTCATTCAACCCGCACCATGATTTTAAAATGGTTCTTTCACCCAGAAGCACTGACTCAGCGCCCACCATCACCCAAAATTCATATCTGACACGAGTTACTATAGCAACCAGTCTCGACACCAGACTCACGGTGTGGGCTGGGCACTTTTATAAGCTTGAAGAACCAGAAATATAAGTTTGACTGCAGATCATTGGAATATGAAGGTGTCGAACATACATTTATGTGTTTTCTTACATTAGGACTCACAAATCTTAGTAATATTCTGTCACTAATTCTCCTCAACTTCTGCAGTTTAATAAACATATTTGACTTCACAAGAAAATTCCTTTCCTCTTTGTTGATCCCAGTATATTTGAGACCATAGTTTTCCCTTTCACAAAACTACTAAGTCATAGCCGAAACTGCTATATGCTACGTTTTAATCTTGTTTATGACGGAAAGAAGAAAAGAAACAAACAAGGGTATTTATGTTTCATTACCTTCACCTGGGTCAAAATCACAAAGTCAATGGGCTTTGACTAGGGCATCATGGAAATCGAATTTGGCCCTCTGTCTTTTTGGATGTTCTCCAGACTCTGATGCTGTTACCAGACCACAGAGCTTACTCAGCATTCTTTATTTCGGTGTGAGAAAGACGTCACTTCCTCAAGTGACTGGGGGAAAGGGACATTTTGTGAATGCTTCATGAGACCGTACCTTAGAAAGATATTGCAACACCCATTTCTCCTCGACTTTATCAAAGCCTTGGCTGCCTCAGGAGGCCTTTTCTTTACACAACCCTTAGCCACAAAGACCCGTGTGTGTTGATGTGAAGTCAGCCAGGGTCAGCTGAGGTTAAAAGGCTTGATGACTCCAGTCGGTCGGCTTTGTGTGTGACAAAGGTATTAATGCTGCAACTCATAGAGTCTAATCTCCGCAAATCGCGCTTGTCCTCATGTATGAGTGCAGTTGTCCATCAGATAGAAGTTGGCCTGTCTGAGTGCCACAGATTACACATTGGCAGATTATTGGATTGAACTGACCCACTGGCCTGCTCACGCGCTAGTTAATTGAGAGGCTCCTAACACTCGTGCGTTCTCCCATGCATCAAAAGAGCAAAGAGAAGTGTTGTTTTTGAATTTGCATGGAATATTTTTGTGGGGTTTTATTTTAATCATATGTTTCGTGTAACGTCTGTTCTAGAATATTCTCCTATTTGGATGTGGTAACCCTCTGTCGGTGTGCGCAGGTGTCCAAGGTAAGATGGTTCTTTTTCTTTACAATATCATTGGCATATGGGGATTCCAAAATGGCTGCTGTTGTTGAGAGATCATGCCATTGTCTGAAACATAAATGACACGTGTAAATAAGTGTGTGTTCTTCCTACCATCTCGTGGATTCACAGACCAAATTGTTGTCAGGTGGCCTGATATAAGGCCGCAGTACTGCCGTCATCTCAATCACATTCACGCCTTGACAATGAGGGAGTCTCCGGCCTTACACCTCTGTCTGACCCACTTGTTTGCTTCTCCCACAACCTCCCAGGCATGGAATGTCCTGGCACTGGACGGCAGTAACTGGCAGAAGATCGACCTGTTCAACTTCCAGACAGACATAGAGGTGAGGCTTTGTTGCACTTGATGCATTGAATCGTGTACGGTAAGCACACGTCACAAGGCTATTCAAAAGCTAAATTCTGTGTCATTGCATCTGTGCTTCTGACTTCACAGCGAGTCATTTTGCTCCTCTCCTTTCAGGGCCGGGTGGTGGAAAACATTTCAAAGCGTTGTGGCGGCTTCTTGAGGCAGCTGAGCCTCCGAGGCTGCCTCAGTGTGGGAGACGCCTCCATGAAGTGAGATTTCCTTCCAGCTGTTTTCACTCTGTTGGTGTCAACGGCAGCTCCTTCGTTCAGCACTTAAAAAAAAAAATGCTTCGCCTCTCACAAGAGGATGGTTTCCCCTCATTTCTGCACGATTGTTTTTCAGTGCATTAAGCAGAGGCTAATACACTTACAAAGTTCACAATTTATATGTTTCACCGCTTGGGTTAAATAACTCGTCTATAGTTGAAAAGTAAGCCTCAGTGTTAAACAATGCAGGTTCAGCTACTTAAAGTATTTTGCAACATTCTCTTTTAGTGTCTAAAACATTTGAAAAATATTTGTCTCTAACCTCACCAGCCACTGCAGTTGCTATCAACAGTTTTATAGAAAGCTATTAGTGGCAGCAATTCTAGAAAAAAGGTTGAGACTGAGCTCCAAGTAAAGCAGTAAAAACAACAAGTGTTTCAAAAGAGGAATCTGCTGATCTGTTTTCGCCCGGCTGTGATCTTTCCGCGTGATGACGTGCAAAGGTCGCTTGTGATCGATTTTATCACCTAGATCTCTTTGACAGTTGTTCCGCGACAAAACAGATGACTGCTCTGTTAGCATATGACTCCTTATCAATCCTCTCCACGACACCTCTTCCCCCATCTCCACTTTTGCTCAGGACATTCGCTCAGAACTGCAGGAACATCGAAGTGTTGAACCTGAACGGCTGCACTAAGATCACAGACAGCACCTGCCTCAGCCTGAGCAAGTTCTGTTCCAAACTAAAACACCTCGACCTCACATCCTGCGTGTCCATCAGCAACCACTCGCTCAAGGCCCTCAGGTAACCCCCCAGCGCTCTTCCCGCTCCCACCCCCTTAATATTGTTAAACCCTTGACAGTGATGGGAGACACATGGTTTAACTCAGCAAACACTGCTTGTGTTCCATCAAATAGTTGTTTTTATGTGTTTACTCAGTGATGGCTGCAGAATGTTGGAGACGCTGAACCTCTCATGGTGTGACCAGATCACTCGTGATGGAATTGAGGCGCTGGCCAGAGGCTGCGCTGGTTTACGAGCTCTGTTCCTCAGAGGCTGCACACAGGTATCTTGGCACCGCATTATGACCACCTCCGTACTGTTCCTTAGAGCCCATCTATGATGTAATATTTGGATATTTAGACTTCATTCTTGGATTTGCTGCAGCTTATTCCTGAATAGAGTCAGAGGGAGACGAGAGGGGTTTTCTAAACAAGGTGCCCACATGGGCGAACAACCATTCATGCGCACACTCTCCTTTGGAGTTTATTTTGATATTGCTGTATGACAGATCAAAAATGTGCTGTGAGTTAGTGCCAAGATAAGTTACGAAGTTAGTATCTATATTACTGTGAGTTTTTGTCTGTAATTACAGTCAGTGTAGCAATAAGACAAAAAGCTCAACTGAATTATAACATGGTAAAAACTGTAAAATGAGACAAATAGGCAAGGTGAAATGATATATTTGCATCTCACACTATTCTATATATTTACTCTATATACTGTATTTACATCAGATGTCTGAAGACTTTAGTCAGTTGCTCCTGAATAGTTCACCTGTGTGTGTTTGTTGCAGCCCCTTTGTGGATCAGTAAACTGTAGATGCATCTACATGCAAGGTGTCATTGAAAAGCTCTGGGATTTCTTAAAATTCCTGTTTATTGCACATGGGTTAATGTTCTGAGAATCTTACCTCACTATTAAATAGTGAAGCGGGAATAGACTCATGAATGTGCTCTGTGTTTGGCGTCCCTAATGCGGAAGTGCTGGGAACCACTGTGATGAGTTCATGAGTGCAGAAAATATTGAGGTGGTCTGAGTATGTCCTGCTGATCGGAAGCCCGGGGGCCGACCAGGGACAGATTACCTCTCTTCCCCAGAAGAACTGTGGCGTACTTCGCGACCAAACTTGGATACACTGAAGTGGAGAAATGGATAGAAATGAAATCCGTCAGTTGTGACTCTTCTATTGGAGTCCTCGCTGAGTGAATCAAATAGAATTGAAGTGACATTCGTGTTTTGCCGGAAAATCAATCACAAATGGGATTAACAACTTTTTCTGTTGGTTGTCCCCAAATGCAAACTTAACAAGCTTGTATTGAATCACGGCTGCTTTTATCTTCCCACAGCTCGACGACGGAGCATTGAAGCACCTTCAGAAACACTGCCCCGAACTCACAACCATCAACATGCAGTCCTGCACGGTGGGGCTGCTCTTTTGATGGGAGCAAACAGTCATTTCCCTTGATGAGTCGAGTGTGTCTAATCTGTTCTGTGTGTGTGTGTGTGTGTTCTCCAGCAAATCACAGATGAAGGCCTTGTTAGTTTATGTCGAGGATGCCACAAACTACAAATCCTCTGCGTGTCGGGCTGCAGCAACATCACCGATGCCTCCCTGAATGCACTGGGACTCAACTGCCCTCGACTTAAGTGAGAAACATACTGCACTCGTACACACGCACACATACACTCACACACACAAGTCCACACGCTGGTGTCCCTATTTTTGTGAGGATCTCTCATTTACCGCTTTCCCCAGCCTCTCACCCTTAACTTAACCATCTAAAACTAATGGCAAATTTAAACCAGGACTCTGATCCAAACTTACTTAATTATAATGTCCCAGTTATTTTGACATTTTCACCCTCAAAACTCTATGTGGACCAGCCAAAAATGTCCACACAAAGCAAAATGTCCTCATAAGATCAGTGTCTTGTCAAAGAGTGGTCTAAACAAGAATATTAATACATGTACGCACACACACACACATTTGTTTTTCTGTCCTTCTGGGAACATTGTGAGGTTTCTCATTACCATAATGCTTTCCCCAGCCTCTCACCCTAAACCTATCCATCCAAAACGAATAGCTAACCTTAACCAGGACTCTGAACCAAACTGAAACCCGGTTATAATGAATCAGTAAGTCTTCGTCCTCAAACTGAGGCTTAACCTCATGGGGCCCAGCCAAATGTCCCCACAATGTCATACACAAGGATAGTGTTTGTCAAGAATTGGTCCCCACAAAGAAGGATAAACAAGCCCAGGCCCCCACACAGTCCTGTTTTAATATTTTTGTGAGGACCTCTCATTGACATAATGCTTTCCTCAGCCTCTCACTCTCCTTACGTTTACCATCCAAGACACATGGATTACCTTAACCAGGACTCTGAAGCAAACTTAAACCTAATTGTAGTTCATAAAACTACTTTTACTGATGTTCTAACCCTCTAAACCTTGTGAAGGCCAAAATGTACTCACAAACAAAATGTCCTCACAAGAAGGTAGCTTGTCAGGAGTCTGGCAAAACATGCCCACACAGCCATGGACTGAAATTTGGGCGTATCTGTTCACTTTCACTGCAGGTTGCAACTGATCGTGGTCATGTTGTGAAATGGCTACTTGTTTTCAATTCAGTCCATTATGAGCCACTCACTCTGTTGATAGTGTCGGCCCACTGAGGTTGAGTACACACAATCAAACTGATCTCCCTTAAGACCGTAGTTTTCCTCTGTGCACTGGTGATTATCAATTATTCATCACAAGTCATCTGCTGTGGTTTTTACGTAGATTTAAAAACATGATGAGCAATCACTCAACACAGGTGAGCCACGCACAAGGGACATTTTTGGCCCTTGGCAAGATGTTCAAAAGTGACAGTGAGTGACAATGCATTGATGCTAACAGCTAAATACAGGAAAGGTTTTCCTGTCAGCTCATCCATCTCGGTGCAATCTGAGGGATGAAAAATGGGCAGAGAGAAGTTGAATTCTCATCATTCTGCCCTGTTTTAATGTGTTTTCTTTTCCCAGACAAATTGCCAGCTTTAGGTGTTTCTTAATGAAGATAAGATACAGTAAGAGTAGAGTTATTGAATGAACATTTAATAGCTTGTGACTCTCCCTAACAAAACACTCTTGGCACAAGAAGTTTCTAAGGCAGAAGTGAGCAATGACATTTCCAGGCCACATTAGAAACTGTAACTGTTGTGAGGGGCCGTCATCAAAAGAAAGAATGAAAAGAAAAGGCCAATGAAAAGAAGAAAATGATAGTCTTCTAACAAGAACATGCTGTATTTACTGTTGAAGTGGTGGCAGAAGTGACTAAAAGAGACAGAAAAATTACAACATATCAGTTATAGTTTTTGTCTGACATCAAAAGGGCCACGAAAATACAGGCATCTGGCCGCATATGGCCCCCGGGCCGCACTTTCCCCTGGTCAGTGGCTTATTTTAATTGCTTTGTTTTTCTGAGTTAAAGAAAGTACATACATTCTTCTGAAGATATTCTACCTCTCCTCCTCATATTTGTCCTTCTTCATTTCCACCTCTTTCTCCTCCCCCCCATCTTCTTCTTCTTTTTTTCTCAATGAGAGCATTACTTTAATCTGACTTCCAGGCGCCACTTCATCTTCAACTTTTCTAAAACGTCTGTTTCTGTGTGATGACAGGATCCTAGAAGCCGCGCGGTGCTCCCATGTGACCGATGCTGGTTTCACAGTCCTGGCCCGGGTGAGAGCCATCACGAGTCTGTTTAATGGAATTACGACGGCTGTTTCTTTTATCCCAAATGTTGAGAATATTTCTTTCTATTTGCAGAACTGTCACGAGCTTGAAAAAATGGACCTTGAAGAATGTATTTTGGTAAGATGAAGCTGATTTGAAGCCCCACCATAAACTCCATGTAAAAAACCTGTTTCTCCTGCAGGTAACAGATAACACACTTGTCCAGCTGTCTATCCACTGTCCTCTCCTGCAAGCTCTGGTAAGCACCGGCTCACCCATCTGAATGAAACACATGGAGGAATCTTTTCGGAGTGTTGATGTCTTCTATCTCCGCTGGACAGTCCCTGTCCCACTGCGAGCTGATCACAGATGATGGCATCCGGGCACTCAGCAGCAGCACATGTGGTCAAGAGCGCCTCACTGTGGTGGAGCTGGATAACTGCCCCCTCATCACCGACGTCACCCTGGAGCACCTGAAGAGCTGCCATCACCTGGAGCGCATCGAGCTCTACGACTGCCAGCAGGTCACCCGAGCCGGTATCAAGAGGATTCGGGTGAGTGTGGCAGATGATATGCCATCAGTAACTTAACAGCCTGACTAGTTTCAGCTGCAAAGAAGTGGAGATGATCAGAAATTCAACCAAGTTAAAAAAGAGAAATGTGTGGAAATTGAGCTGTCAAAGGTTCTCATCATACATACTGTATATTGATGTAGGAGGAGGGCCATCACTGCACCATATAATTCAGGGCTTGCTGTAAGTAAATGTCAGCTTGAACTCCAACACCTCACATCACCAAGCCTACTGTCTTTTTTTGATGCGGAGGACCGACACTTATACTCCGAGCCCCTCCCTGAAGACTCTTAAGCCCTTTGCCTCAGCTATATCTATAGATGCTGCAGCCTCTCACTCAGTTGCTGAAATCAGACTTTACTTTACGGTAACAAATGATCAACTAAGCCTTTTAATGCGTCGCGTTTTTCATGATTTCTTAAGTTCCAACTTCTGTTTGCCTCACAGGCTCATCTCCCTGAGATCAAGGTTCATGCCTACTTCGCCCCGGTTACTCCGCCCCCCTCAGTTCACGGAGGAGGCCAGCGCTTGTGTCGCTGCTGCATCATCCTCTGACAGTGGAGGGCCAGGGGTGGACACCTCTGTTTGCAGGTTCTGCTGCTCTAAATTGGGGTAAACGAACAATGCGCTGGTGTAGGTCCAGGGGAGAGGAGGGGCCGGATCCATTCGCTGCTCCTGACTGTCGATCGATGCACTGACTGATCCTTTCAGTGAGCCCTCCTCTCCTCTCCCCTGTTCACAGTGTGGAATCGGATAAAACGACGGAACAAGTTTTCCTCTCTGTATCTTTCTTTCTTACCAAACGGACTAATGGCACATGAAGGATACAAAGTGCTCCAGGAACATCTTTAAAATGACAGAAAAAAAAATGCACGCTGCTTTCAATCTGCAGTCGAAACCCGAGCATCATACATGCACCAAGCTTGGAAGGATGGAACAAAGGAAGATCCATGTTGGTGGTAGAAGTTCACTTTCCACAGTATACCAGTCTGAAAAAAGCAGAACAGCATTCCCATCAGGCAGTGCCACAGTGGAGATTCTTGTTTTAATGGATACAAAATAGACTCAGGTTTTGGAATCCCTCAGTTGGGACCGGCTGTGGGGGCTGGTGTTGGGCGGTCTGGCAATCTTTTGATGTGATTAGACATGAAAGCTGGGACTCGGTTTGATACGCACTGTAGAGAGGTGCACTCTGAGTTCAATTCTAGTTTCAGTTTTCTAATCCCAAATTGGGAAACCTAAACCTTATTACAGATAATGGAGAGTTCAAATATCATTTTTTCTTTAATGGGGCAAATTAATTGAAAGTACTACATCGCAGAAGAACATCAACCCAGCACTGGCTATATGCAGTTTTCCATTCACATTGAAAGCAACGTTTGTGCAGCTTGAAATGAAACGCCCACTGCCTTGATTGAAAACATTAGAGACTATCTGCCATATTTGGACGTGGACTTCAGTGATGAGCTGTGTGGGATCCAGCATGACTCCCTGTGGAATATCATTCTCACCCATCAACTTGGTGACACCTTCCTGTGTTGTGCTCAGAACAACTTTGAGGACAAAGTGCGAGGAAGCTGCAGTACACATTCGAGAACGGAGGTGGACGATGTAGAGCGGTCTGGAACTTCTACTGAGATTTGTACAGAAAACGTTTTGCATTGAGGAAAAAAAAGAACTACATGCCTAGAATGGAGATACGCAACAGTTTTGTTATTCCATTGTAGATGTCCAAAAAGAGGAGACACAATCCAGCTTTTTATGTGGAAAAAAAAAAGAATTCTATTTACAAAAAGAAGAGTATTATGACGCCTCTGCTGTGTCTGAGTGTCGATGTCAACATGATCCAACCCTGGCAGCGGCTCTGTACGTCAGCTCCTGTACATCCTGGATTAGCCCAGTAACACACACGTTTACTACTTACAGAATGATCTGCAGGTAAACACCTATGTTTCGGTCAGAGTAAAGGAAAAAAAAACAGTTGACAGATGTATCTAATTAAATAGAAAGCATCTAGAAACTATATATTTCCAATCAAGTGGTTATGGAAATAAGAGTCGAGCTTTTATCTCAAGGATGAAACTAAGCGTCCAAACATCTGATGCACAAATATATGTCAAATATCAATCAAAGGTTTGATTGATATTTGACCAGGAACCAAACTGTATTTGATTGTAGTTTTCAAATTTGTGGAAATGTCACTGAAAGGTTTTGATATCAGCACTGTGTTGGTCCAGCTTGTGTGAAGGCAGCCGCAGACGCAGCAAGTCCAGATATTATGAAGTTTTATTGTGCTACCTTTCTCAACATCTTTGAGTTCTCTTTCTAAAAAAAGCCACCACTGGAGAGCTTAGAGTTCATTTTGCATTGTTGTCCTCATTCAAATGAATCTGAGCTGAAATAGAAAAGGAAATGTGGTCGAGGGTGCGTGTGGCAGGAAGATCAAAAGAAGTTGCTTCTTTATTGCCTTCATGTCCACTGAAAGACAGGAGTCAGAATGATTCTAATATACGTCTACCTTTATTCCACGTTATATTTTTTACTGTAACTGAAGTGGGGCTCCATCTAGCGATTGTTTGACTGCTGCTGACACAGTCATTTAAACAATTTGTTACATGTTGTTTTATAAACTTACATTTTATTTGTTCAAAATGGGGTTTTAACAGTATGTTATACTTCAGACCCTTTGACGGCAGTTCTGTAAGCCTCTGACTGTAGACTGAGGTGACCTCACACCACACCTCACATTGGCTGAAGCATGAGCAACTCATTTGATTCAATTATGGTCGATTCATCGTTGCAGTCCTAAACTTATGTTACCTTATTTTCTTTTCTTCCATGCAATTCTGTTTTGTTTTTGGAATATCGATCTTTAAACGAGAGCTCAGGTGATGAAAACATTGGCTAAGAGGAAGCTTAAACTGATGAAGGGCTGTAGCTGTAGCTGCCCTTCCGTTCCAGGCCCAACATGCAAGCTGTCCAAAGTGGTGCTGAACAGAGGGTGTTTTAAATTTAAGAGTAGTGACAGAGGGCGTGACAAAGATCAATATCACTTGGTGACAGTCTAAAAAGCTTGAAATACACAAGGCCTTGGTCTGTTTGATTGATGATGCGTGGAATATAACGTTCCTTTTATCTTCATTATACTAGCAACTACTACTATCAGGAGCTCACTGGTCGAGCTGAGAGATTGGCAGGATCTTGGATTGGAATTAGAATTGTGGGAATAAGAAAAAAATGGATTTGACTGGCTGTGACACTAACTCCCTCTCATTGTCAGATGTTTTAACCCTTTTCGAGAAAACCAAGGAAAGAATAAAGTGAATAATGTGTCTTCAGTGTGTGATTTCTTTCAATGTGTATCTGTTAACTC
The DNA here is from genome assembly GCF_027744825.2 of Synchiropus splendidus. Lineage (NCBI taxonomy): Eukaryota > Metazoa > Chordata > Actinopteri > Syngnathiformes > Callionymidae > Synchiropus > Synchiropus splendidus. The sequence goes on from NC_071337.1 coordinate 14,822,608, forward strand.
AGCTGATGTCACGGGGCAATGGATATATGGCTTGAGAAACGTGGAGCTTATTTAAGGCAGAAGCGGTTTTGACCTGAGAAGCAACACAATGAATACCATCTGAAACTGCTAGTGTTTTACACTTAATGAAGAGAGCGGGGAACATGTGTAAAACATCTTTAATTTTAAAAACATTTCACCCCCTCTCAGACTAAAAACATCCAGCAAGAATGGGGCGGGGGGTCAGGTGAGGTCACCGGACAGAGTCTTTGATCGATATCTGAAAAACAATCCAGCCTTTAATTAATTGGTTCGTAAAGAGTAGACGAAGAAGTCACCTTCTTTCGCAGACAAACTGAGATTCCGCCAACAAGCAGAAGAACTAAAGGTGCCCCAAGGCCAACCGCTACAATAGCCAGAACCAGTGGAGAGAGACCATCACTGGGTGGTGGGCCCACACCGACCAGCATTGTCCTGCAGAGGGGAATAAAGCAGCGTTGCCTCAGCAAAGACTGGATAGAGATGGACGAAGATCTGTTATGGAAGGAAAACCTACCAGCTTAAGTACAAGGTGCTGTTGTAGAACGGATCCCCGGCCAGACCGAAGCTCACGTTTAGTCCATATGTTGCTTCATTTTCTGTGTAGAAGGCTTGAATGAGACTGGATGAAGATTCTGCCGCCTCAGCACTCTGACGTTCTGGGTCTGAGTGACGACACGGAGTGGCGTCCTCCAGAGCTGGTGAGGTGTGACGGTACGCCACTGGTTTCCACTGCACGAAGCCCAGGACATCCTTGTCCTCCTTTGACACCCACTGAGCCACCTATGAGAGCAGAGGTCAACACACAGACTCATGAGATGTTTAAGGTCAGCACACATGCGAATGAGAGGTCCAAATATACATCACAGGGTGGACGCACCTTGAATATGGAGGGTGTGAACTCATCATCGATGGAACGTTCCACCTCCACTTGACTCAGAGGCTGCTGACCACCCACAGCCTGCAGCTCCAATAGAAACCTGGAGCGCGGCGCCCGAGGTAACACGCCATCAAGCCACATGGCCAACTGCGACGTGTTAGCAGTGTGCAGAAGGCGGGGCCAGTTTTGGCCACGCCCCTCAGTCTGAAAGTAGGACAGCTACCGAGCAGAAACAGAGAAGGCGTCAGCCACAGCGGCAGTGAAGTCCAGAAATGTGACTTACCTGGACACAGAGTGAACCGTTGTTGATTTCACCACAAAGAAGCGCTGTCATGTCTGACAGGCTTATTCGGGACCAGCTAACGTTACTCAAATCATACGGAGGGAACAGGTCAGGGGTGACCTGAGCCGTGTTGTTGACATCGTCATACTCCAGCAGCTAAAGGGATTACAGGAAGGCAAATAAGAAAGTGAGACGCTGATAAAGCCAAGAAACAAATGCATGTTTTCACTGACCCTGCTGAAAACCAGGCCACAGCTGTACAGGACACTGTTTTCTGGCTCCACCTTGAAGCTGCCACTCGCATTGAGACTCTCAAACTGTGTCCAATTTACCTGAGGAGTGGTGGGTACAAGAAAAGTTACAGAATGTTACAAGCAAAACTTGTAAACATGGAGATAATCGTCAATCAACTAGTATGAGCCACTTGTATATGTGCACAGTTGTATTTAGTGTACTACACAATAACAACATTGTAAAGCAATGCAGAGCACATCAGTTATTTTGCATTCAACTACAGGTAATACGAGCTAAACTTAATTACATCAACCAATAACTTCAGCATGGTGTAGCTCAGTTATAATACAGTATATTGCACATCTGACTGCAATATTATGGAAAAGGATGGTAAGGAGTCGATCGCAGTACAGCCATCAGATGGCACCATATTAACACAAAACTGCACTAAAATAACACAAAAGTCAGGTTGCACAATCATGATAGAGTCATCGTGAAGTTATGATAGTAGCGAACTATAATTTGAAGCACAACCATGACTAGATTCAACAAAGTGAGCTAGAATTTCGGATGTCGGAGGCAAAGAAGACGTGTGTAACCGCTTACAGAGACAGTAGAGGTACTGGTGTTGGTGTGAACTAGTAGCAAAGTGGGGGCCCCCTGGCTGCAAAAGAGGAAGTGTAGCGTGTCGTTGCCACCCACAGCCCTGATGTGCAGCAGGTCGCCCCTTGTCGTCCCATGGCTACCTGGGTTCAACTGCGCAGTCACCTGTACACAAAGAGCCATCAATCAATGCGCTGATTCAATCAGTCTCATTGATTTATCGACGATTCCTGACTTAGAACACACTGAACATTCGACGAAAATAACCAACAAACAACATCATGCTAACATAAAACACGAGCAACAGCCTTTCGTTTCCATAGGGACGGTTTAAAACTAATGACACCGATGTAATTCTGAGCTTTGTTCGGAAAGTGAATCAGTGCAAAACTTACGTTTCGAGTGAAGGACTCGGCAGCGCCATTCGAATCGAAGCATAAAAACAAGAGCGATGAAGTCCATAGAATTGTTTTATAAAAACAGTATCTACCGCAGTAAACAGTCGGTCTGTCCGCCATCTCTGTTTTGATAAGTCACATGACCCTGCGCTTTATATGTCAGCTGATCATGAACACGCCTCGCCCCTGTCTCGTCTCGCCACTTCGGATCTCGCGAGATTTAGACGGATCGGCGTTGAAAAGTTTGAATATTGATGGTTTCTCCTCATTCACCCCTTGCAGTGCGTAAGTATGTATGTATTGTATTTATAAATATGTATTGAGTAAGATTTATACTACAGTCTAACAACTTGTTCTGACCATGAGCTCATAACAATACTTAAATATGTAGCGCCTAAATTCGTCTTCTGCATTGCTTTTTGTATTTTTAAAATTTTTTAAATAAAAGTAAATAATAAAGTAAATATATATATATATATATATATATATATATATATATATATATATATATATATATATATATATATATATATATAAAACTTTATTATATATCACGATAATATCAGTTGCATTTTGTGAGCGCTGTTCAATATATACATACATATACTTAATTAACTAAGATGTTTCTACCAAAATCTGGGCCACGGTTCAAGGCTGACATACACAAGTTCTTTGCTGATGATGTCGTCATGTTGGCTTCATCAGTCTGTGACTGTGACTTGCGGCACCGTCTGCATGCGGAGTGAGAGTGTTGAGGCTTAACACCTCAAAGTCTAAAGTCAGGGTCCTTATCAGGAAGATGGACTGCGTGGTTAACAGGAGCAGTGATGGGGGTGAGTGGTTGGTCACTGGTGACCCCCCTTAAGATCGAGTGAGAAGCCGCTTCGCTTGACTTATACGTGTAGCCAAGTGCTTTTTACTTTGGCTCACATTCACACATCATTCTGAAAGCATTGGATTTATTTAGCTGTTGTCATGTGAATTAACTTTGCTCTGAAGTATACTGCATGGCAACAATACTGTATGGGAAATTGAACTGAAGTGATTATCCGCAAGAACGTAACACCAATTGGCCATGTGGATTAATGGCACTTGGCTTAATGAGTCCACAGAAGGAGAGATAAGGCAGTAGGACAGCAGAGGTGTGAGCTCTGTACCCTTATAAGAAGGGCACCAATCTCACTCGGCACATGTTCATGTGGATTCCCAAGGTGCTCTGGTTTCCTCTGTGTACCTGTTTGAAGCTGAACATAATACTCTTTTATCAGCAGCACTTGAGTAGGATTTTTTATATAATGAATCAGCGCTACAATTTTGTTCAAAAGAGATGATGAATTGATCGACTGAGTAGAGCTCAACAGTTATGGACTAATTAACCTGACTAAAGGGTCTTCAACTTATTTTCACTTGAACCACTTCATACTTTCAATGGAAAATTTGACCTTAAATATGCCAATGAAACATCTTTTTCCACAGCAATAATACTAACGTTGTTATGGTGCATTCTGTTGGTACTCATGGGCCATCATGCAACTCCTATTATGTTAAGAAGATGGTGCGGTGGTTAGTGCTGCAGCCTCACATAAAATGTCCCGGGTTCAAATCCCTCTTCAGAGAAATCTTGCTATGAAGCAAAGCTGTTTTTTTTTCTTCCAATGGAGTTTATATGTTCTGCTTGAGAGCATCCTCTACAGTTCTCAAACATACAGTTACGTCCAAGTTGTCTCAGGTGTGTGATGGACTAGTGACCTGTCCAGGGTAATACTTGCCTTGCATCCAAAGTAGGTGGGATAGGTGAAACTTCTTGAAGATGCAAAGAGTTCGTTTTTAACAAAGCCACTTTCAGGGCTTTTGAAATGTTACTGGATCAAGGGTTACATGGCGTGTGCCCCAGAAGCAGAGGACATGAGAGAGGTTCACCTTAATAAACATCCAAACACATGACACAGACCAAATTGTTTTCATTCAACATTATTGAACTTCATTAACATGAGGTCTATGTATCTTGGTTTGTTGAAGCACATTTGAGTGCAACATATTTCTGTTAAGGTCAGCTTTATGTGAAAGATTTAAGTGTCGATCACCTAATCAAAATTATTCTTTACTCTGAGCAACTGAGGCGACAGTGACTTGAATGTAGTGGGGTTTGTCTTTTTTAATCCCTTCTTTTAGCAGACTTTGACGTTGGAATCTGGAAACGTAACTTCTTTTTCTGTACGTGACTGGAGCTACTGAAAAACAGAATAAACCAGTGTCTCAGGGGCAACTCATACCGTTGCTGTGAATTATGTTTGAAATGTGTATTACCGCAGTCTCTTCCCAGTGCAGAGTGCGTGTGCGGCGGGGTGAGTGGACGTACGACTAAGAGTTTGAACATTTTAAACATGTACATAAGTTAGAGGTTGACTGTTGAGTAGGTTGACCAACTATGTCCATCTTTTTCTCTGTAACCCATATAACGCCCCTAGTTTACGTCTTTGTTATTCTGCCGTTAAACCGCAGCCATATCGGTTGGGTGAAATAATCTGGTAATCCGTGCAAACAAGGGATGTGATTTCCCAAACAGTGCTCAGGCTTAGCTCAACTGGGATAGCCAGAAAAAAAATCCCAGTTTAATCTGAATCTTTTATGATCTGAAAATAATCTGTCATGATTGGCACCTCTCCCTCTAAATCTGGATTGACCCCCTGCTGCGGAGGCCTACGAATATTCGTTTGTGTGACGGGGAGACAGCAGAACACTGAGATGTGTAACAGCTCTAGAACCCCGGTTGACCGAGCTGCTGCTGCTGTCCACTCCAGCGTGCTTGCGTCACTGCGCGTCTCGCCCCCTCTGGCCCCGCCTCCTCCTCCTCCTCACCCTCCCCTCCCTGACTCCCCCATCCTCGGCTCTTCTTGGATATAAAGGCGCCGCGGAGGAAAAGGCAGGCGGGTGTTTGTCTCCAGCATCGGTCCCAATGCGACACCCCGGAGCCTCAAAGTAGCCGGTTAATGTGACGCGTGGAGCGCTGAAGGTGAGCTGCTTTTCCCTTTCTGTGCTTTTTTGAGGGCGAATTCGGAAAAGGGAAGTGTCGGTTGAGTGCTGGAGCTGCGAGCTGTCTGGTCACCAAAATATAGGGCAGGAGCTGGGTGGGTGAGATCCTGCTGTGCTAACAATCAGACGCCGTTATATGCGATGGGGAGCGCGTTGAAAACGGGGTTTGTCGGAGCCTTCTGTGTCCAACCTGGTCCGAGCTGCAGATAGTATCCTTTCTTTGTCCGTTATTATGGTGTGGCTTGTACCTGTTCATAACACAACCGGGCTCTGCACTTGGCAGGTCGTGGTGCTGCTGTGACAGACATTTGGTAGAAAACACACCCACCCACAATGAAGGAGCCCGACTGCATGTTTTACAGCTGAATGTTCGCTCACATGGTCACTCTGGGTCACCAACCTTCTGTCCTCTGTGCGTGTCTGGATCTCACTGCCACAGCAACGTTTGTCTTCTCTGTTTATTTGTGTTGCTGCCTCACACAAACGAAGCATCCAGATGTGTTTAAACTGAAACACAATGCTTCTTTCTCACTGTAGTGTTTTCATTTTTCACACAGCCATAAAAAACGTCTCTGTCTCACAAGTGGTTGGGGTTTTTCTCCGAATAAATGCGTCCATACAACCGCATGTGAATGAAGAACATCACATGACCACACACACACATGCACACCAAAGAGCCACCCAAGAGCAGTGGTAGTAAATAAAACCAGAGTTCTGGTTCAGACTGTTGACAAGGCTGAAGTGTTAAGTGAAGTATAAAGTGGGAACAGGCCAATAAAACACTGGCTGGTAGTCGCGGCGAAAGCCGCACTGCAAAAGTAAACAATGAAAAATGGAAGCCCCTTTTCACTGTGCAACTACGAACAATACATGGTTTGTTCAGATTAAAAATGTGTTGGTAAATGTTTGGAGTCAGAAGAATTAGGTTTGAAAAAAACTGGTTGGACACCATTGAATCATTGTCTTCATTAACAACAGTGCCGGCTTGGAAAACTGGAAAACCTAAAATGTTGATTCAATTACTCTTTAAAATGCAAAAAAAAAACTTGTCCACCACTGTAATGTCAATTTGAAATTGTATTTTTATCTAAATGAATTCTAAATACGTCTGTACTTTTACACCTTGAGTAGTGATTGACAAACACCACTGTGCTATTTTGTTATTTACAGCACCACTTGAGAGTCAATGTCATCTTCAGCGGCCAAGCTTTACACGTGCGTTGCTTTTGCTCTCACTCCCCAGGTTGAAAACTTTACTCTGGAATCTCGATAACCTTGAATGTCGACATCATGGCCTGCGGAGATCCGTCTCTATGTAAGTGTTTCATTAATGTTATTACACTCGCATCGGCTTTTTGGAGTTACTGAGATAAGTCGTTTTTCCCAGATTATGTGAAGGTGCATTTGTGTGAGTGCATGCTTCTGTGTGAGTGTGCATGCACTTAGCTGTGCAATAATCTGTGTGGTCTGTTGTGGTTGTCCACCACATGCTACTGTAAGAAGACCTAACGGGATTACTGGTTTAGTGTTTGTGTGTTTCCAGCAGTTGAGCAGAGGGTTGTCTTTGTGACTTAGACGGACAAAGGTTTTAGTGAATCATATAATTATCAACCATCAGCAGCGTAATTACCATTTCAGTTTTTAGGAAGCATATAATTTATATTTTATTTTATATTTGTTTACTGGACACAGACTGGAAAGAAGTGTCTAGAAAGAGTTCAGCATAAGTTATAACTGGTGTAAAAGTCTAAAGTGGTTGAAAATGACGTCATTTTTTTAAACTGCTCAGACAAGAAAAAGATTTCAGATAAAGTGGACAATCCTTGCTGAGATGGAACATAACTGTAATTACAGTGTGCATCAAAGTAACATGAAGTTGAGGAGCACTGGCGCTCATGATTAGAAACGCTATGGGCAGACATTGGAGCGATGGTGGATCTGTCCATGTGTTTCACAGGGAAAGACAGGAAACATTGGGTTGTTTATGGAAGTAAAGATGAAGAACTGAGCCGGTGTAGTGACACAAAACAAAAACATATCACTGGGAAAACCCGTTTTATGCTTCAAACGGTGGAAACTGTGCAATAAATCTGACATGTAAATTATGTTTCTCACATCTATACTTCACAACCTATTACTCTCAAAGTATTCCGTGTGTAAAATGGAGTTATTCATAGCCCTGGAATAAGAGGTGTGAATAGTTATCACTGTCTCTTCCTAAAAAGGTATAGGAGACAGGAGATTGCAGACCAGTACAATGCTATTCCCCCTAGCTTGAATCCCTGTCATTGAAAGCCAAGGGTAGCATTTCTTGTTTTTGTTAGCTGCGCTGAATCGTCATGCCACATGTGTTGAGGTGCCAGACCAGTGGTCATGTACGATTAAGTTAGATGGTTGAAGGTATGAGACCAGGATTGTAATATCATCTGTACAAAAAAAATACCTTTAAAAAATCCTTCACATTGCTGACAATGTACATTTGTCTAGAACAATTAAAAAAAAAACAATTAAAATAGAGTTGAGTCATCTAACCTGGCGGGACCATTCCATTTTTTATTTGTATAATAATGTGATCGTTACTGTCGTAGTTGCAAAAAATAACTGTGAGCACCAGATTGCTCATTTAAATGTATAAACATGCATTTCTATGACTTCGATGATTTTGCTATAAGCCAATAAGGTCCTGGAATTATGGGAGCTGCCATCATGTTTTACAAGCACCAGGAAAGGGAACTACCTTTGTACCAGAAGACGTCAGTTTAAAGCTAGTATTTCTGGAAATGAAAGGTGTAGTGTTGTGGCTGGTTCCTTTTTGGTTGGGTTTGGTTAGAGGAGTGCATCGTATAAAGCACTTTACGCTTGCTCAGGGGGACTTCTTGTTTGGTTTATAAGACAGTTTGATGGTTGAATAGCTCAGTACTATGTTATATCTGAAATATTTAAGTTCTACACAGTGTTAATTCCTAGCGTATGTTCAGTTGATATGTAAAAAAAAAAAACAATTTCTACCATCAGCTGTAATTTTCTTCATTTTTTTAATGTCAGTGACAGTGTCCATCCATGAATCCACACGTGGGATATCACATAAACCATCTTCTTGTTAAGGCCTTTTTTTCATTTGATATTCATCATTTTCCCCTCAACTCATATCTCCAAAAGAATTCCAAAATATCCCAAACGATCATTAAAAAATTGGCCAGTCTGTCCCCCTAACTGAGAGTTCTGTCACTTGACAGTTCCAGGGGGATTTAAGACAAAGGGACAAAACGCTAACAAAGGTAGCCGATTTAAAGTTCCATCCCCTCAAGCCCACTGCTTGACCCCTGAACCCATGTGTCCCCTTAATTGTGATTAATTACAGCCTGTAATTGTGACTCGGCTGATTAATCCATTTAATCTCTGGAACGTGGTGTCACTCAAAGTACACAAATCTTCGCTGCCCCACATATCCTTTAAATCCAGCTTTTTTAGCAATGCTGGCTTTGAGGCAGCTGTTGCCGAGGACAGTGGAATGATAGAGGGGGAGGGCTAACGTTTTAGGGAGCCGGTTGACCGAGATCTTCCAGTAGCCCGGCGACAGTCCTCGCAGGGCTAGACCCATCACCGTCCCTCGCTAATCTGTCACGACAGGGTCAGAGTCCAAAGGACACGAGGGTGGATGGAGGGAGGAGGGCAAAGAGAAAGGTTGGTGGAAGACACCTTAGCTATAGCGTCTCTGCATGATGGTGTGTTTGTCTAATCTTATCAATTGACAGACGTTGGCTCTCAGACAAAGTTGTCAGCGTATGGTATTAAACTGAAATCCGCTTAAAAGCCAGGCACTTTCCCTCTCACAGTGCTTAGGTCCGTGTATGCACTTTTTTTTAGCCTGTCAATGGTAGTGACTGAGAGCCTGCGAAATAGCAAGGTGATGTCCTGGGCATGAACTGGGATATTTCTCAGTTTTCTTTAGCTTGAAGCAGTTGGACACTGTAAGAGCTCATGGATAGTATTTTTCAGAGTACAAGTTGTTCTGGAGGATAAGTCACACCGGTCAAAAAGTACATCAAGAAGAAGAAAAAAAAAAAAAAATTGTGGGAATTTGCTTTATTTTATTATAGATTGCTAATTGAATTTTATATTATACATATTTTTTTTCCGATGTATAAAGCAGTAACACCATGAAGGTCCTCCTGAAAATCTATTGCCCCCAACTTGAACTGTGATCTGGATCGGAACATAGCCATGAAGCAAGCTGAGACTGAGAAACAAGGAAGCAAAAGGGGGAATTTTTGCCTTTGCTCGAATGAAAACACTAGCTTTTAATCATGAGAAAACAATAAATGCCACTCCTCTGCAGCCTTTCTGAGTTGGTCTGTCCCTTCAGGCGGACCATAGTTCTTATTTTGACAAGTGTAAATAAGACAAATTAGGAATGGAAAGATAAAAGCTAACTAGCGAAGTTCAACAAACCCTCGACAACACTATCACCACAACCACATTTAAATTGTCTGTAGTTGTGTGTTTCACGTGACTTTCATTTGTGGACCAAGAAGCAGACAGTGATTTTGTTTTGACTTTGTTCTCTAGTCTACTAAAGTCTGAAGATGTGGAGTGATTTTTTTAAATATCATTTCAAATTAGTTTTCCACAGAGCTGTGTCGTGAAGGCGACAAAATCCGCTCCCTACCCTGCGCTCTCCTGAAAAACAAAAAAGTAGTCACTTCTCAAACATAACATGTCCGGTGCCATCTTGATGCCATCTACTAGTACAGTAATTTCTGGACTATAGAACGCACCAGAATATTAGCCGCACCCACTAAATTTAAGAAGGAAAATAGGTCTTGTTCATACATAAGCCGCACCTGTCTATAAGCTGCAAGTTCAGTGGTGCTGTTTGTGCTGTGGACAGGTCAGTGGTTTTCAAAAGTCCAGCATCGAGACTGTGGAAATAGCAGAAACAAGCTGTGTAATACGGAGCGTCTTAATTTATCCAGGCTGCTGTCACAATAGACAAGGTGCAGCTCTCCAGGATCAAGTCAGTGGCCAAAACCCGACTCACTTGTGTTCATGTCGGAATTTTGAGCCGAACGCACTTTGTCTCGAGACAGTGTCTCATATCTTTTATTCACATTAAATCGTTCAAAATGAGCTGTTTTTGGCTGCGTTCCCAAAGTTCCGACATTACTGCCGGTCACAGTGGCTGCTTCTTGATTCCAGACCTCCAGGAGATCGACTCTGTTGACCGAGCTGTGGACACACGGGCGAAAACAGCGCATTTTGAGCGCTTTAAGGGTCAATAAAAAGACTCTGATTTCATCGCCTCTGATTTAGTCTGATTTCAGCATGTAAAAATCCATATATTACCTGCGCTGTTGTATAAGCTGCAGGGCTCAGACAACGAGAAAAAAGTAGAGTGTGTAAAATTAGGTTACATCTATAATGTCCAGCCATCCCTACTTCTAGGGCGTACCGACTCTAGCTATGGTAGCTACGCTAATTGTAAATCGTCATAAAGCATAGGGGGCTCCTTCTTACCATCTCATGGCCTGACTGGGGTGCAGATACCTTAGAAGCATTGTTGTATCTCTTTGCAGTAGTTGTTGGTTATATATATCACGCTCAGTTATAGCCATGAGGAAGAGCTGATTCAGGGGGGTGTCTCTGTCAACAGGGGGAGGGCGTATTCTAAATCCTTAAGGGTCCTAAACAACATTCTACCAGAAAAGGCGGAGTCCTCCTCGATCGACTGGAGCTTTGTCACAGAATGTCACACTTCACTACAGGATGGGGGCCACTACGCTCCTAAAGCGCTGGAGAGAACCCCACCATATGTTGTATTTGCTGATCGCAGTGTCTAAATCGTAGGTTTCAAACTACATCTCAAAAGGTCCGTGTGGATGTAGGTTTTCTGGTCCAACTGAGGAGCATGCAGTTTAACCACTCAGGTGTCTGAAGACTTTAACCAGTTGATTGTCATTCTGGTTCAGCTAGTCTGGATGGAACAAAAACCTGCGCTCATATGGCCCTTTTGGGATTCAGTTTAACACCCCTGGGCTAAATCATCACCCTCTCCCAAAGGTTCCAAGTTAATCTTCTCAGTGTTATCAAGAGGCTCTTTCTGCTGCCTATTTAAATTTCTGCATGTGGGTCTCTCCATACTCTTCCCAGCCCTTTACTCACACACTTAGAGCCCACCTCTGCTGGAAACAGCCCTGTTGTCCATCCTGTGTCACTGCAGTCCTCGCCGAACACTTCGTCTGGCTTGACTTTTTCTCTCCATGGCCTCGTCGCTGCTTTTTTCCCGGGGCCACATTCGTTCCACCTCAATATTTTTAGCCTGTGATGTTCACAGTATGATGTCTGGTCTCAAGGTTGCAGATTTATTCCCTGTGGGGAAAAGGGTTTCTGAACAGGTCTAGAGTCAGCTCCCATCCCAGTGAAGACTGCAGCAGCTCCTTACCTGGCCTTTTCTAACTTCACATGTAGGTCAACACCGTCTTGATCGTTCTCTCCTCCTGTCCACCATCCAACATAGATTTTAGATGATATTCTCAATACCTAAACTAGGACATTGCTTTACCTCCGCAGGGTTAATGAAATTCCATGATAAAAGTGTGACAAAATGTGTTCCATGTGATACCACTTTCTCACATAATGGGTCATCACTCCTTCCCTGGGTATCAATGATCCATGACCAATAAAGGCAGTGATTTTCTGAAACTTGTACAATAGGTTTGGCTGATGATATAAAGGTGTCATACACTAGTGACTGTCTGATCACTGTGAAGAAATCATTCTCATCTGGTTATCACTTTGTTAGGAGATTTTCAGATACTGTAACAGTTGAGACATGTTATCCCATATTTTATTGTGTTGAACTGAAGGCAGTCTCGTGTGGACAGTGTTGGGTGCCCTAGTCCATTAGTTTTAGCATGAACATATTGAATTATATATAAGCTCCAACGGATGTAAAAAGCCCTTAAGAAGAGAATGTGCTGACAAGGAGGCAGCGTCTGTCTTCTAATTGTTTGTTGGTTTAAGTACAGCAGGTTTCACTCACCTACTGAGACACTGTAGGGCACTCACAGTGCGAGTCACACTTCACTACATGTCTCAGCAATCTCAGTGCAGGGGGTCAAAATCCCGGCACAGGCGCTGATGTTGACTCGTGTTCATTTTCAGTTTGTCAAAAAATGTCACCGGTAACATACTTATGAACATTCACGTTCACTTCAACACCACGTGTGTGAGTTGTGCTGGTGAAGTCATTTTTTCTTCAGATCTTTTTACAACAGGCACCTTTCTAATATCGGCGTTGTCTGTTTTGATCTAATAATAGCGTTTCTCTCTTCAGACATGCATGCCACTTACATTTTGCCTACGAATTCCAATTTAAGATTCTGGAGGCACTGAGCAGTCATCTTTAACTACACAAAGCAGGAGGAGAGAATGCATCTTCGCCCAGTGTTACCATAGCAACACCATTTTGTGATGCGGCTGGTAGGGTTGTGCCTCCCTGTTGTAACACAATAGCTACTCTTTAGTTGACAGTGATTTTTTTTTTTAGAAATTAACTCTTGACTTAGTGAGTTTCACCACACCCTGGTGTGGATGGAGGTTTTCTCTCTCATCTGTATTTGCCTGATCAAAGGGCTAGCCGGCGTATGTTGCCATGGTGACAGGATATGTGTGCAGTTAGCTCTCTCAACATCAGATTCATTCTCCATGCTCCCTGCTGGAGCTCCCTGCCCATGCTTTGCTCTTCCACCAGTCATTCTAGGAACGAGCCAGAAATCCTACGCTCAGCCCTTATTTGTTTATGGAAACAACTTGATGTCTAATGCGACAGTGTGGCAAACATTGAATACCAAATCTCAACTGCAATTATCGCAACATTTTGGATGTTCTTACTTGAAATGAGTGTTATATTTTCTGAAGGGTAAAAGGGAGCTGATCCTTATTAAGCAAGAGTTAATTCACTGGACCCAATTCAGATTTTTTATTTTTGATTATAAATGATTTCTGTCTCACATTTCCAGAGAGGTTTTGTAGTGGGGACTCAGTCTAGTCACCCGTCCATGTCTGTGCACATATAGACAACAACAGTCACACGCTCTCACCTGAAAACAGTTTGGAGTTATCCATTAACGTCTGGATGTTTTTGGAGGAAACCAGAGTGAAAACCCAAACCTGGGACCCTCTTGCTTTAAAGCTGCAGACTCTTTGCTACAGAAGTCTCAGTGGATCACTTGTTAATGGCCGCGTACAACCACTGATCGATATTCTCGTATTGGATCTACGCTGCAAGGAGTTGTTCGACATCCTGATTCAGCAGTTCAGGCTAGTTTATTTATACATTCATCATCTACTCAGTGTAGATCCTCCTTGTCTCTTTTACATCGTCATAGAATAGTCTTAAAATTTTTAGTTCTGGTATTTCTTTTCTGACAGCATTGTACAGTTCACAATTAGCCTTTTGAGAACATTAAAGAAAAGACAAGCTAAGCTCGGACAATGTCATATGCTGTCTATTGATTTGGTCTGTCCCTGAAATCACCATACATTAAAGTCTGGATTCTTAGCTCTTCCGAGTGAAACACGGATCAATACGCACCTTTCAGTGGGCACACATGAACCACACATGAGAGTACATGCTGCAGACCGTCCTTCTTTTGAGATCACTCTCTGAAATATCACACAGATGCTTTACATTTCTGGTTTGTTTTTTTGTGTCAGAACTGTCTTACATCTGGCCTGCACTCTCCACTTGTCTCATCACACGACATTCTGTTTGGCCCAAAATAGATTTATTGTCCTGGACTGTCGATATTACTTTAGCTTGTTGTGTGCCAGCTCCTCTTTCCTCTCACACACACTCAGCCTTCTACCACAGCATTGGCTGTGACACTATGATGTCACCTTGCTTCTGATTGGCTGCGAAGCTGCTGAGGGAAGAAAGAGAAATGCTGGGAGGGACGAGGCTGTAAGGGAAAATACCATCGCCTGCACAGTTGGGAGTGAGGATTGGAATTATAAGCACTAATCCAATCACAACACCGACTTGGAAGCATGAAATGTTTTTCTGTGAATGTGAGTGCAGAGGTTGTGACCATGTATAAATCACTGAAGTTGGTGAGGTAGCCTCCGCCTGACGGATGCTGCAGTGGAGTCAACGGAAACACTGCATGGTATGGATTTGGATTCCTGACCATGCTCGTAGACAAGCTATAGATCCCATATGTCCCTCTGCAGTTGCCTCTGCTTTATTATCGCTGAAAAACAGCGATCAAAGTGACCTCAACAAATAAATTATTTGCACAAATAAAAAGAAAAAGTAAACTCTCTAATATTTGTACAGGAATTCAGGTTGTGTACTTCCTAAACGTCTTTGTTGCAGCAATAAGTAGCTGTGACTCTGGTGAAAATGCAGTATAGCAAATGCAGGAATCCAAATTTCCTGATATACAATGAAGCATATGGTGGAAAATATTGACTAAATGACATGGAAAAAAGCAAAAAGGTACCCTACAATGACAAATTCAATAGTCTGATAGGTGATTTGTTGATGAAATAGCATAGCAAAGGGATGAAGGCTGAAAAGAGACTACAGACGTGACTTGTGGTGCAGTGCAGGGTTCTTTTTCAGCCTGATTTTATTCTCTAGTCCTGATTTTCTCAATTGAAAAGGCTCTTGAGAGAACATACCTGCACCAAGCTGGTTCCTTCTCATATTGCAAATGTTTTTTTGTACCTATTAGTATTGCCTTTCATTCATTTTGTCTATCACAAATGAAGACTATTCTATTCTATTCTATTCTATAAATATTGCCTGCCATGAGCTGAAGCTGGTGGCAATAACATCATCGGCGTAGGTGAAAACTGTGTCCTGCTTCAGGGCCGCCACTCTATGATGACGTTATGCTATGCAGTTTCATGATTTTCAAAGGAAGCTTCAGCTGTCTTACAAACCAACAAATTCTTTATCTATATCTATATCTATATCTATATCTATCTATCTATCTATCTATCTATCTATCTATCTATCTATCTATCTCTCTCTCTCTCTCTCTCTCTCTCTCTCTCTATATATATATATATATATATATATATATATATATATATATATATATAAAACTGGAGCCTATCAAATACATCCGAACCTGAAGTGTTTTTTATTACACCCGACTTCTTCTTCTTTAACAAAGCAAATCTGTTTTCAGGGTCCAGGGAGACTGTGAGTGGAGTGAGTGAAGAGGATTTTGTGAATGCGTACACTGATGTTCCTGTTGTGCAGGTATAACTTACATCACACGTACATCAGGAATACGCCAGCTCCTTCTGTCTGCCTCCTTAATTTGAATGTCTTTCGATGCAGATCACCTCAGCACGGGAACTTGAACGAAGTCTCAATAAAATCCGGGAAATCTGCTCCGATGACAAGCACCACTGGAACATCAGACTCAATGGGGTCAGTTCATCTCTCCTAAACATCAAAGTCAAATACATGCTGCTCAGAGATTTCTAAATGTTGTTTCAACAGTTGAAGAAAATCCGGTCATTGGTGATCGCTGGTGCTGCCAACTACGACTGTTTCTACCAGCATCTGCGGCTGCTAGTGGGCGCCTTTCAGTTGTCCGCTAAAGATCTGCGGTCTGTGGTGGTCAGAGAGGCCTGCATCACTGTCTGGTACGCATCGGACTGATAAAGTTAAAAACAATACAACTCAATCATGCATGAAAATTTAAAGAAGTGGCGTACTGCTATATGAATTTAAACAAGTTAAGTATTCCCTCTGTTAAATTCTTAGGATTGCATATTTTTGCTTCTAAATTCTATGGTTGTGTTTTGTATTTTTATCATCTAAAGAAATGATTTTTGAGTTGAGTGTTGATGAGATGTTTTCCTGTCATGCAGCCACATTTCCTCGGTTTTGGGAGACAAATTTGCTCATGGTGCCGAGGCCATAGTCCCAGTCCTCTTCAATCTCATTCCCAGTACGATCAAAGTCATGGCTGCATCGGGTCTGACTGCTATCTGCATTATCATGCGGGTGAGATTTGCGCGTATCTCTCTGCGAGCAGAGCTGACTTTAATCTATCTCTCTGTTTCATCTGCAGCACACGCACGTCCCGAGACTCGTCCCCTTGATAACTAGTAACTGCACTTCCAAGTCTGTTCCTGTCAGAAGGTGGGTCTCTGAGGGGTTTTGCTGATCTAAACCGCAGGAGAGTTGAAAGTGTTTATGCCAGTGTGAGATCTGGACTACAGACCAGTGGAGGAGCGTACTCTGGTCTGATGAGTCACTTCTTCTATTACATGGCATGCCCATTGTTGGTGGCTGCAGCGGGTTCATGGGTCAGCATGACTGGTCTGTGGCTCAGACCACAAAGCTCCGCCTGTGCTCCATTCGTGCAGTGAGCCTTGGCCACCCAAGACCATGTCTTCAGCGTGGGCTTGGCCTGTTCAAGCAACTTATTGAGACAATTCTCACAATAAACTTGATCAGGATGGTGCATAAACAGTATAATCATCGTGTGAAAAGTTTTCTCATGCACACGTGTTGAACGATCACTCAATTTGTCTCATTTTTGTCTCCAGAACATGTTACAATTTGCTCGACCGTCTGATGAAGGACTGGGAAACCGAGTCCCTGGAGAAGTGAGTGCTTATTTCTACGCAGTGTTTTGTCTGTTTTAATGTAATCTTTTAACTTAACAACTCATTTTCAACCTCTGTCTCCTAAAGGCATTCAGCCGTGTTGATTGACAGCATCAAGAAAGGAGTTCAGGATCCAGACATGACTGCCAGAGAAGGAGCCTGCAAGTAAGACTCATGCACAGACCTTTCTTACAATCAAATTAGCTTGGAGATTAGTTGGCTCTGAAATAGCTCATCTTTCGCTTGTTTCCTGTCCAATTATCTTCCTGGAGCTTATAATAGTACTGCATCGCCTCCTTTGCGCCTTTTTACTATTTATTTATGTTCTCTCTAGTGCCTACTGGAGTCTCAAGAATCATTTTCCTAAAGATGCAAAAGCTTTGTTCACCTCTCTGGAGCCGGCGTATCAGAAGACTCTCATCTCATCCTCCTCTCAGGAGGGAAGGTAATCATAACAACCCTGCATGTACTATTTCTCAGTCCCTTCTCGCATCATGTGCTCTGTGCTTAGAAGAAGATTAAAGATTAATATGTACTACTTTTTCAGTCAGCAACAGTTTTCCAAAGCACCAACAAGTCAAATACAGAGTAAGTAACACACGCACTCTCTAACTAAACAAGATACAATTGACCTGGATGTTTTGTTTTTTTTTGCATTTTTTAAATGTGACTGTAGTTAATATTATTATAATTCTGTTGTGCTATCTGAATGTATGTATGGCTTTTTATAAAGAGTTTTTTTTATTGTGGTAAAAACACAACATTAGTTTCTTCATCACTAGTGAATAGAACATAAAACATTGTTTGCTCCACATCCTTTTTATTGGGAACATTGTTTTCACTTTGACAAAAACAAAGTGAAAGTGAAAATGAAAGTACAAAAAGATTTTCAGATCAGCAACTACTGAAACAGATTGCATTGAAGTGAAATAGAAGTGAAATAAAAGTTGAAATGAAATTAAGTTTTATCATACATCTAATAAAACTTGAACAGTAAGAAGTCAAAAGTCTCATGACCTGTGGGCCGCATCTGGACATTATCATAATGATATTTAGCCCTCTATATATGTCGTGTCATACACTATATTGTGGATTTTTCCAACATCGCCCAGCTCTTCTGAATAAACATGGTCAGTTTGGAAAAGTTTAAATAAATGTGTTTCTGCCTGACCTGTTATTTGTGACATTGGCCCTCACACTTTGCCCCCATTGGTGGTTGACAGGCTTTCCTCTGGGCTCCATTTTGATGTGGATTGAGGACCAACAACAGTTATTCGTTGTTTCATCTTTAAGCTGATGAGGAGGAGTTTGTAGTTACTGGGTTTGGAATATGTCAGGCATCTTCTTGCCTTTGTGAATTAAGACTTGAGGAATCTTTCTATACTTAAATGGGGCACACTTTTCCTATCAAAGTTTCACAAAACAAGTATAATGTGTCTTTTCTATGTTTAAAACCAAACGTTGTATTAATGCATTCTTTTTCCTCTATTAACCTTCAGGTCCTGTGTATTCCAGAGGACGCAAGAATACCAAGATGTCCTCTCACTCACAGCGTAAGCACACCAACACTAAATGCTTCCTCGATCAAGTCATGTTCCTCCAGGCTGCAGCATCACTGTTGCATTTCTGCTGTGATGATAAATCCATTGAATGGTTTAGGTGAAGGAATCACTGTGTTTACATCTCTCTCTGGGATTTGTTTGCTTGTTGACTCCGGCTGTCGTGTCGTCCAGGATTTATAGACGCTGTACATAACAAGCCCAGTGCTATTGAGCCGGTGATGCTTCGGCAGCATCCGCTGTGCCTTTGAAACTGTCTAATCAGGAGTTCCAAACCCAATCGTCACGGCTGCCAATAACATTGTTGGAGAGATAGCAAAGGCGTTGAGTCGTCTGCTTGCAATCTGAGAGTTTCTTCTTATCAGTCTGTGTTTACACTCATCCTTGGGTCATGTGGTTCTTGAGCAAGACTGGAGTGAGTCGGCTTTTATCGAGCTCCTGCAGTTCTAAAACTTAATCATATTCATTTTTACTTTTTTCACCAGCCGTACACTTCAGACATTACACAGCATGCACTGTCTCTCCTGCATTTTCCAGCCATTTGTTGTTGGACTCTTAATCTAAGGAGAAGAAACTTCTCCTTAGATTAGTTTATTAGAGATTTGCTTGTTTTAGCTATCGATTACTTGGACAATGTCAGCATTGGAAGTGTTTTCTGATTGACGTGTGGCTGACGGTGTTTGACTGATCCTGTGCAGATAAATGCGGCAGCTCGAAAAGATCATGATTTCAATTTCACTCTTGCAAGTGTTCTCACTTTGGCGGTGTCACCTGATCATTTTCAAAAAGCGAAGTGCACGTAGGACTTTGCTGGAGCTGTTAGGGCAGTTGGCCAGCAGTTCATAGTGAATGTGACCCTTTCATGTTAGATAAACTTGAAAGCATATTTGTGGTGCATGTGGTTTTATGACTTCAAAATTCATATGCTGTTGATTCTTATTTAAGATTATATATTTTTTATGTATTTAACATTATTTACTGGACTTACTAATAGCCATTATAGTATACTGTGTTGTCCTTATATTAGTTAAAGATTTTAAATTGTGAATTTGCAAGTTATTGTTTCATAATTCCCCAATTTATATTGTTTATGCTAATGATGCCTGCTGCACAGCTGCTAAATGGCAATAATGACGAAGAACTACGTGGAAATAGTTGACTTGAATTTTTAACTTGAATCAGTTATTACATTAGTGTTTTATGTTTTTTATTTAACAGAGACCAGTTAAATAAGGGCCAATGTTTACATCTTAAAAACAATGCCTCTGTAGTTCAGAACTGTAGAATCCTCCAATTTTGTGCTTTATTTAAATGCATTACTTTGTATGCTCATTGACCCGTTTTGCAAACCTCAATAATCTGCTGTTCCTTCCTTTGACCCCTGATTTCTCTCTCTTCATAACCAATTGGCTTAATACCTCAGGATCTCAGTCTGCTACCCCTTTTAGTGGTAAGGTTCTTGCGGCGCTTCCTATCGGTTTACGTCTTTGCTCTCCTCTCTGTTTCTTTTGTTGTGCATCTTAAATGCTACATAGACTTTTGTTTTAACACGTATGATTTTACTCATCACTGCTTGAAGTGCCTTTTGTTGCAGTACGTGTGTGAGCACCATCCACTTTCCACTGCTGTCACTAACAATTGCTAGTAAACGATGGAGGATATGTATCTGTTGTTTTAATCTGAATGATCTGTCAACAAAAGCGAGCTGGAGTCTGGTCTGCTTGTGTGGAAACCAAAGTGGCACAGCTTCTAATTTTGTCTGTTCTGGTAGACAGTGTGGTGAGGCACTGTAGAGCTGTTGTTGGAAACAGGATAGCACTGTTGTTCTTGAAAGATTCACTGTAAATGATCAATATTTTGGTTCCACAGATTAGGGAACATTTATGGCCCTAAATCAACAACTTATTCATAGGCGTATTTGCAGAGTATTAGCCAGTAATTAAACATTATAAAGTATTGATGTGTCTTTTTAAGACACTTAAGTCACCAAAAGGTCACACTAAACAACACAGTGATTGCCAAGTATTAAGCATAAGTAAACAAGTAAATAGTTTATGAAAGGTTTATATGTGTTCCTCAATCTAAAGTGATTCAATATTTCAATATTTTTATCGCGATGTCAACCTTAAGCCATTAGCATGCTTTTTATTTCAAGACTTCATAACTGGTTTCACTAATTTGTTTGCACCCTCCATTTTGCTCAAAATGCTTTTAACAAACTGAATGGGCTTTGTTTGTTAGATTATATCAAAGGACAGAACATTTCAGGGCATTTTAAGAAGTTCATTTCAAAGTGAGGAAAAGAGAGAGCGTATTATTGTCGGAAAATGAAAGCCAAGTCCTCTTTCCAATAACACTTGTTTCTTTTGATTCTTCTTATAAATGTTGTTCTTTCAGAGTGTGCCGTTAGCCTTTACCTAGTGTCTGTGTGAATCAGGGCCAACAAGTCCGACACAAACATTCCAAAGCAAGCTATTATATATTTTTTTTTTTCCTGATGTTTGCATTGAAGCGGGCAGCCGCAGCTGTTCTCCCGGGCGTTTGCTGACTACTACCGCCCTCAGCACCGTGAACACCAGTGTTCTCCAGAGGCAAGCATCTGCTGGTAATAATGAGGATCCCAAAAGGCAAAGGCGCTTTTCCAGAGGCGCATCCCCGACCCGCCAAAATTCTTGTGAGTACAGTCAGTTCTTTTCTATGTATTTTCATCAGGCTGTTACAAACTAGTCTTATTCTTGTGACCTTCAGCGCCCCCAAGCACAACTGTTTCTCAGAATGAAGGCAGCAAAGGAGGTAAGGCTTTAAAGCACACCACCCTTGAGGTCCCTTCATCCAGCCACTTTCATTGGCCTAGCTCTTCTTGAATGTGTAATGTATTTTGGCAGCTTATTGTTTCTTAGCTTGCTTTCTAAACTTTGAGCCTTAGTTCTTGCACTTCTGTCCAAAAATTCATTTAAATTCCAAATATCTTTATTATTTTCAGACAAAAGACATTTAGAACAAACTTACGTGGCATACATAACCAAGGCAGAGGACAGAAAGAATGGTCCATACATAATCATCAACAGGCAATCACAAGTAAAAAAATGTATAATAATAATAGTAATAGTAACCTTTCCCTTACCACCTTCAATCAGTCAACCAGGAAAGTAATGGACATATTTTCCAAGACACTATTATTGAAATAGAGAAAGCACTTGTTAATCAATATATAACATAAATAGAAAATATCATTTGATATTTGTCCTTGAGTTACGCATGTAAACCTGTCGATCAGCCACATCACAATCGCATGACACATTTGTAGCATGAAAGTAGCAATAGTTCCAAAAAACAACATAATATCTTTAGTTGAACTTCAAGTGTCGAGCAGATGACTGTAAATGGAGACTCCTTCAAGTTTCATCCGGATGTGTTGCCGGTTATCAAAAGGCTCCGCTTGTAGCCTAAGTACAGTGACATTTTATTTAAAAAATGTTGAGCTTGAAATTTGTGCTGACTATGTATAAATCAGATGCTTGAAGACACACATCATTCAGAAAAGGTTTTAACTCTATTAACGCTTGATTTGGTTTGTTCTCTTCTTCTCTCCCCATTTTTCTCCTCCCCACTCACCCGTCAGCTCGGAGAAGTCGCATCCCTCGGCCCAGTGTTAGTCAGAGCTGCAGTCGAAATGCCAGCAGAGAAAGCAGCCGGGACCCCAGCCCCGTACGCTCTTTCACAGCCATCTGTGAGTAGCAGTAGTGGGCAGGTACTTAGGATGGATGAATCCTGAAATCAGGATCAACACGAGGTCAAACAAGAACCGCTTCCTTGAAACTTTTCTCTCGTAGTTTGTGTCGGAAGGTTTAAACTGTGTATGTGTTGCAGCGTCGCGGAGCTTCTCTCGTTCCACAGGGAATCTGCACATTGCTGACTCTTTTGGTCCCGCAGGTGAAGGGCGCCTCCTCTTCCCTCACCTCTAACCCTCATGTTTCTTCATTGCCATCTCGCATCCTGAATGTCTTCGTCGGACTCTCGTCTCATCGTTCAGCGCATTAGAGCAGACTTGCCTATTTTCACTCACTAACCGCTGACACAGACTCAGCCAACGTCTTCACCTCCATCTGTCCTGTCTGTCTTTCTATCTGTTTTCTTTTCCAATTCTTGCCAATGCCTTCTGTACCATCTTTTGTTTTACTTCCAGGAGTGGGATTATTTGTGTGTGTCTGTTTAACTGTAATGTCATTAACTGCCTCGTTTCCCCCGTTTGTTCTACAGGTACAGATTTTGGCAGTCAATCTGGTGACACCGCGCGGTATCCTATCTCCGGCATTAACATGGAAGAGGCTCTTGCAAGGATTCGGGTAAAAAAAATAATTTCAGTAACTTGTTTTTACACTAGTAACTAGTAATAACACACACACACAGGTTTGTCCCACCATGTTCGCGTAGTCCACTCATTGGCATAATGCTTTCCCTGTCCTCTCATCCTTAATTTAGCCATCCAAAACAAATGGCTAACCTTAACCAGAACTCTTAACCAAAAATAAGCCTAATTATAATGACGTTTTCATTTTCACATTGAAGCTTAACCTCGTGGGATCCTGCAAAATTGTCCCACAAAGGCAGAAGGGCACACAAGGAGGGGTTTCCCCTAAAATCGGTCCTCACTTAGATTTAAGGATCTTAAACACATGCTCTCTCTCTCTCTTATGTATTTATGTTTTGTGGGGACAACTCTTTTGGGCAACTTTTTTTGGGCTAACTTGTGGGGACCGGCAAAAGATCCCCACAAATGGAAAAAGATCCCCGCAAGGTGTTTCCAAGAATTGGTCCCCTAGCTAGGCAAGGAACACACACACATGCACATTTGATTGGATTCCTATGTAAGTAACATCCGACTTGCGACTTACGTCCTAGAAAAAAAAAAAAAAAAAAAAGCATCTGCTGGATGTGGTCGTAAATACGGGTGGACGTAAGTCGAGCAGGTTATAAGTGGGCTGTTACTTGTATTGTATTGTAGCCTCACACCCTAAACCTATCCATCCAAAACAAATGGCTAAACCTAACCAGGACTTTTTACCAAACTTTAACCCAATTATAATGACTTAAATTCAAAGTTATAGTTCTCATATTGATAAAAAAAAGAAAAAGAACCTAAATGTGATAGAAAGCGAATAAAAAAAAATTTGCAAAAGAAAAAAGATTAAATGCTCTCATCAAGAAGAATTATTATCATAATGGAACATATCACTGTGAATCGTAGCTGTGGGAATTAATATAGGCACTTCCTCAGGGTCTGAGCTAGAATGTTGTGGACAGGTGAGGGAAATGCTCTGGACACAGCTTGTGCCCACAGGTTTTCGTTCAAATCAAAAGGTCCGTCCGTTTCTTCCTTTTTTCTGCACTCTCGCATCTAAATATTACATTTGTTCCGTCCCCACAGCAAGATATAGCTGGGCTGCGGAACCATGAAAGCTATGGCGTGAGCTCCGATAACAGCGATGGGTCCAGTGCTTGTTCAGAAAGATCTTTGGGATCCAGGAATGGAGGCTCCATCCCCAGTTACAAGAGAAGATCGAGAGACAAAACTGAGGTTTGTGTCTTTTGGGGACTGAAACTGAAATGGTCTGAACTCAGACAAACCTGGAAGGAAAGTCACAAATGGTACAGTGCATATGTAATATTAAGAGTCAAAATGTCAACATGCAAATAGTGTCTTTTTGTATTTCATCAAGCATTTTCAGGAGAAACAGAAACCACTCATTCCTTTGCAGTGTTTTTTTTTTTAATCAAGTTTGATGGTTTGTCTTCCTGGTGTTTACAGCCGGACGAACCCGTGCAGCGCAACAGCGAAGGCTATTTCATAAACTCTGACGACAGTGAGGCGTCCAGTGCCTGTTCTGAGAGATCATCCGGCTCCAGAAATGGTGGCGCTATCCCAGCCTACCGGAAGAAGATTGAATACACACCTGAGGTTTGATATGTAGCAAGTCTATCTAGTTGTTTCCACACAACTCTTTTCATACTTACATGTGAGTATTGTTTCGAAATGTTAATGCAGACGGTGCAAACATGTCTGTAGCTTCAGTAATGTCAGGGTTAGTGTAGTAACTTCTTTCTAAAATGCTCTGTCCTGAGCTGTTAACATGAATCTGCAAACAAGAAAGAACAAGAACAAGACAACAAAAGACAATAGAAAAGGAAAGTTTTTCTAAAAAATCTCTCACCTCTTGTAGATGTGCTTGTCAGTGAGTGGCCAAGTGTTGCATCACCTTGCCAGTGCGAATTGGTCGGAGAGGAAAAAGGGGCTGATAGATCTGCAGGCCCTGCTGAAGAGTAAACATCCGCTCCGGTCAGATGCCTGTCTAATAAAATTCTGCATGACCTTAATTCTGATGTTTGGTTTGTCTAAATGCCTCCGTTTTCATTCACAGGCAATCCGAGTTGAAAAGACTTTGCGATCTTTTCACTCGTATGTTTGAAGATCCTTACAGTAAGGTATGTTGACAGGAAAACAGCATTTGTGAGACTCTCAGTTTGTAAATGTTCTGGAGCATGCTGTTCACACTTATTTCATGACTAAAGACCTTCCCTCCAGGACATGGTTTTGTGTCTGTCCATGCATGTGTACGCTTATTTTGAGTGCTGCAGAACACAGTTGCAGCTGTCAGTGTTTATAAAACTGCAATCAAAGGCTGACGTTTGAATAAAGGAATGCTGTAATTCAGAGTGAATCTTTTTTTAATTGTGCTTGTGGCTAACAAGCGTGTCTCTCTTCCCCACGCTTCTCTGCTCTGGAACTATGCGTAGAGTGTAAGTGTAGCTGTTTTGATCCTCTAACTCAAATAGCCTCGCTGCTTAACCGAACAGTGTGAATGTGAACGGTGGAATCACTGCGAGCGATAGTCTGTGACCTACATTGTTCGTGACCCACATTGTCTATGTGTGTGTTGTGTGTGTTAGCTATTCGGTATCTTCCTGGAGACGCTCGTCGATGTCATCCTGGTTTACAAGGACGAGATGCATAACTGGCTGACAGTCCTGCTCACGCAGCTTCTGAAGAAGATGGGGTGCGACTCGCTTCTGTCTGTTCAGTCCAAACTTCACATCGCTCTCGATGTCACAAGGTGAGTATCAGCAGAGTGTTGAAATCAGACCCCGACTTTCATCTTCTCTCACCTTCATGGTTGGGTTTGTGTTCCCAGGGAGTCGTTCCCAAGTGGCCTGCAGTTTAACGTACTCATGCAGTTGCTTAATGGCCGTGGAGTCAGTGTCAAGGTAAAGGAAAATATGATTTTTTGTGAATGTAACTAAAATTTATAAACTTTTAATTGTCTAGTTTGTCGTCATAATTTGGGTCATATCTGGTAAATCCCTTATGGAAGAGCATTATCTAACCACAACATGGTGCTTTGGGAAAAAAGCTGAGCTTTAACTGTAAAAGAAACTTGAGCTGACTTACTTTTTTCATTCTCTACTCCAATTGGGAAAACTGTTTAACGTAGAACTGATTTGATTTTTAGTAGTATTCTGTAGGATCGTTTTTGATTTATTTACATCATAGTTTCCCCATATATTTTACATAGATCGGTGTAATTCGGTCACGTGACCATCACTGGTTATTACAGGTAGAAAATGGACATGGTTAGTTTTTAAAACTACAACATGCAGTCAGATAACTATAATACATCTTTATTCCTGACAAAATGTTCATTTAGCAACGTTTTGAAGGATTTCTTCTTCATTGCAACAAGTCTCCTCTTCTTTGTGGCTTGTCTTAAGGAACTCAGCTACTGCCATCTGCTGTTCATTTGTACTCATTACACATGAAAAATATTGTACCTCTGTAACAGTATTAGGTTAAAAAAGTAGGGATCAGATAAGTGGCATATTTGATATCCCAAAATCATGCTTTACAAAACCACCATTTAATGATAGTGTAAACTTCCATTGTATAAATAATTGTGCCAAAGTTTCTCTGCATTTTAGAATAAAAGTTTTTAAAAAGGATTTTAAGTATTCTTAGAACTGAAAGACATCAGATTGAACTTTTAATTTTATTTATTAATTTATTTTTTACATATGCAAATATGTGTGGTGTGTGTCACAGTTCTGTGTCCTTTTGTTCAATAAATGAGACGTGTCACGATGGAAAGTTCATGGGACAGAAGTTGAATATTAATTACTTTCGTAATGTGTGTGGAAATTTGACCAAATGGTGACAGTGTTCTCAGATATATCTGCAAAATTTGACGTGATTTGAACTTTGTTACATCTTTGCAAATCTAGATGCAGTTAACAATTGTAAAAGGAGCAATAGTAGGTAGCAGTAGTACATGAACATCAGCTTGTTGTTAGACACAGTTCTGAGGTTTTGGGTCTGCTGACCAAGGATCCTCTCACGTGGGGTTGTATTGAAACCTTGTTTAAAGAAAACCACAAAACCTGATCACATGCTGTGAAAGAACCTTAATGCGTGACACATTGCTGTGTTTGTGTCACACAATATCTAATTTGCTGCCATAGTTCATCTTATTCCATGGTCCCTATCCTGGAGAACATTCAACCCTAACATCCTCATTCTCTTTGATCATTTATTATCCAAGGTTTCCGCTACATGCGAATGAGCAGGGTGCATTTTCACGGCTTAAATGAGAGCTTCCACACCTTCAGAAAAATGTGATCAAACATATTAAAACAATGTAGAAATGCTGAAACAAATGGATAACACACAGTGCATCATGGAGGTGTCCATGAACATGTCAGTTGTCTGTGCGTTTTTAACAGAAAAGAAACATTGTTATGACTGAAGTCCGTTGCTCGCGGAACACAAGTCGCGCATTCTGGCCGGACATATGAAGAGACCACTGCTGATGGGTCACTTCTTGTGATTATAAACTATTTCCATTGACACCATTTCAGGAAATGTCAAAACCTTTCCTTCTGCTTAATTGTTTATGTATTGATTCGTGATTGGCTGCCTCCTGTTCATTTTTTTTTTCTCCGCCACAATTTCAAGAACTCCTCAATCACATTCAAACACTTTGTGTGTGTTTATGTTTCAGGTGATGGCGGAGGCTGTGAAATATATGGAACTCCTGACAACACAAATGGAAGCCTCTGACTTTGTGAATTCCACCGACACACAACTGACAGTGTCTTATCTGGTCAACTGCACAATGGAATGTGACAACTCTGAGGTAGTAGTGTGGCGCAACAGTCTCCATATTTGACTTTTGATTCTGTTCTCTTTTCATGAGCTCCTGTTGTTTGCCAAGTTGAACTCTTTAGTGAACACTATAATATGTGAAGGTGTTGACTGGAGCTAACTTTCATCGAACAACAGTGAACTCTAGGTCAATCGAAATTGTACAGTCATAGAATCTCGGTTCTTTTGCGGAGCATTTTCAAGTTATCTTGTCTATGTTTAACCAGTGGTATGCTGTGTGTCGCAGACTGCCCGGTCGGTGCTAATTGCGCTTTACCAGCTCAACACAACAGAGTTCAACATGCTACTAAATGATCTGCCTGACGTCTTTCAAGTCGGTGCCAAAAGAGTCATTGAAGACCATCTGAAGAGCGACGATGATGCTGCCGAGGTTTACAACAAAAAAAGTGTTTTCACTTGGTCATTACGGCTTTGTAATGTCTACTTCCCTTCTAGAACCTTTCCAGTCCTGAGGACATTTCTGATCCACAAGGTCATGAAGAGGAGGTGAGTAAAGACAGTTATTCATGAATCGTACAAGTTTTCAGCTCAGTGGAGATGTGGTGGACAAAAGGGCACACGAGAACGTAAAATTAAAATTCTACCAACGGAGAAATAAAGTTAAAATATGTTAATGCTTAATAGATACTGTCTTCTATTGAAAACAACGAACTCATGCATGCTATCTCACTGACCTTATCTCTCCTTTTGCTGGTTGTGTAATATCCATCTGAAAGACATTTCAAAACTATAACGTGTAAATAGTGGAAGTTAGATATGACCCCTCATGTTCAGTTGTTTTTTGCGGATGGTGCTGTCAAACTACTTTCTTCTGGTGGCCTGTTGAAAAGAGTTAAGAGTTGGATTTTTATTTCTGTGATTTTCATTTGAGTCTTATCAAATTCCAAACCAAAATTTTTCTCACCTTCTGGATTTCAGGACGACGAGGCCAGCCTCGAGGAATCACTTAGTCAAGCCCTCATGAGCTCTTCTGTCTCTGACGCTCCACGTCAGAAGACCTCGAGTCTGGACACCACAAGCGGTGAATATTGAGAGCCCTCTTTGTCAGCTTCTATAGTCCACACAGAGGAGTCACATGGTTTGGTGTGTGTTTGTAGTATCCATCCCTCACCAGTCAGACCGTGTACCCAAGATCCTCAAGGGCCTGTCGAGTGAGGAGACAGAAGAGAAGGAAAAGTCCCTGCTGGATCTCCAGAATCTCATCAATGAAAACCCACTTCAAATCTCAAACTTGCATTTCAAGTCGATGCTGTCGCTCTTGATCGAGGCCACGGAGGACGTGGAGGTAGACAGGCTTGTAATTTAACGCTTTTCTGTTCACTGATGACCTTCATGTGCGCACATTTTTCATTCTTCCAGCATGGGATTCGGATACTTTCTTTTCGTGTTCTGGGGGAGTTTCTCATAAGGAATCCATCGAGGTTCAAGGACCATGCAGAAAACTTGATTATGAAGACCCTGGAGGCGCACAATGACTCCAACAAGCAGGTACACTTTTATTCTAAAACACCATATTCATGAAATTGAAATAGTGAAGTTGATAGATACTCTTTAAAAAAAAGTTTTGTGAGATCTCGCAATACTGTGACGTTCTGGGTTTATGCTGCTGTTCCTTTAAGAGTTCAATTGTGACAAGTGAATGAGGGTGGAGCAAGATGCTGCACTGGGGGTGAGAAAGAATTGTTGAGGAGAGCAAGAAGCTGCAATTGTTTCTGTTATCTGGAGACCACTACACAGTGTTTGAGTGAAATAAAAGAAGAAACGGCTGTTTTTGTCTACGACCAGCAGACGCTACAATACTTATGCAACATCGAAATGTATTGATTCTGCTGCGAGAAGTAGAGGAGTCATGGAGGATGACCTGACACTGATTTCAAAACTATGCTTGCGACAAAGCATGGACTATATGTCCTCATATTTTAGTCCAATTTCGAAATAAAATTCAATGAAACTTTCCCACGGATGCTGACTCGCCATCGGTATGGTGGTTTGATCAGGAAGTAGTTTTGACGTCACTTCAAACTAGTATTGCGAGACCTCGGAATACTTTTGCGACATCTCGCAATACTGTTTTTGTGTTATCTCACAATACTTCTCTTTTTTTTTTGGTCATGTCCCCTTAGGGGCTCCGTATAAAACTGGGCAAAGGTGTGCCATGAACTGAACAAAATGTGGATAAATAGGTGTAACAGCCTCGTTGCCAGAGATTTCTTATAGTGACAAATGCATGTGTTTGTCTGCAGGTAGTACAAGAGGTGGAGAAAACGGCTTCCATCTTGGCGCTTTCCATCAGCCCTGAAAAATGTGTGAGACTGGTGTGTCCGGTCATCCAAACGGCAGACCATCCCGTTAACCTCGCCGCCATCAAGATGGTAACCAAGGTGGTGGAGAGGATCCCCCCAGAGAACCTTGTTAGCCTGATGCCTGAAATTATGCCTGGACTTATCAGGGTAACTCATGTTTGCTTTGGTTTAGACTGTACATCCTTACACAAATCATGTATAAACCATGGAAAATCAAAGAAAAGGCAGGGTCATAAAAATGTAAATATGTACCATAAATTCCAGGTTATAGAGCGCACGGGAATTTTAGCCGAAGCCACGAAATTTAAGGAGGAAAGTGGAGCTTTCCATACATAAGCCGCACCGGTTTATAAGCCACGGGTGCAGTGGTGCTGTTTGGACCATAGTCAGCGGTGCACCTGGCTTAAAAATGCATGAGGATCACTAGTTTTGAAAACGGGACTGACTCATGAAACAAACTCAGCAATGTTCTGAACTTGATTCATTCCTGCAGTCCCCCCTCTTCAGAAAGTGGTCATCACTGTCACTTTTGAAAAAACCTATTTCACACCAATATAGTAGACTTTTTTATTTTGCCCTCAATCTTAGGGTCCGTGTGTAGTATTCTTTTCTCTCCTTGTGTCTTGGTGACGGTGCCTATAAATAACACTGTGACATTACAGAGAGCTCATTCATTCATGTCTTATCAGCAGAAGTACAACCCTTCATCCTCAGCTCATTTGAACAAAGTACTCTGTGATAACAACCTATTTTTTTTCTCTCTCAGTGTTTTGAAGACAGCGACATAGGTGTGAGGAAAGCCTGCATCTACTGTTTTGTGGCCATTTACTCCGTCATTAACGAAGACCTTGAACCACACCTCAGCCAGCTGCCTCGCTCCAAGGTGAGAAGAATAAAGGAAATCTAATCTCATCTGATAGTGAAAATAGCTTTATTGAGATGATATTGACAGCACCACAGAGTAAGTGACGTATATTGAGGGGATGAAAACAACAGGCAATTTAAAACATGGATTTAACAAATTACACCTAAATGTTTAAACTAACTTCGGCTGTAAAATACAGTTTCAGTCATAAATGAAAAATAATGCACAAAACGTATTGCTTATTATTAAATTCACCTTGACCACACTGGGGTCTCTAAAGGACAATTGACTGCTGCTGTGAAAATGTGTCAAGTCAGTTCCTTGAGTAATTTTTTAAAAAGTTATTTATTTTTGTTTGTCTTTGAGTCATTTTTTTTTCTTTGTTTGCAGCTGAAGCTGGTGCGTTTGTATATAGAGCGGTCCTGCGAGTCATCACCGTAGAGGACAACACTGACCTGACGCTCCTCAATTGTGATTGCAGCTCATTTTAAGGAGTCAATAAAGACAGTAACCACAGAGGTCTGCATCACATTGTTGTTGTTTTTTTATACATCAAACACTAATTTCATATTGCGGTGCATATACAGTGTACTTCAAGTGTCAACGCGGTGGTCTTCCTTGGTATATATTGAGACAGAAGGATGAATAAAACAATGTAAAGTGAAATGTATACACAAATTCAGTTGTGTGGGTTGGTAGATGGATTCCAGACATTGAGAAACTCCAGATTCAAAACTTTTATCTGTCAGTGAATGTTTTCATAAATCAGTGTTTTATCATTTACACATGTAAGAGTAAGGGGAGATGCTGTGTTTTTGTTCAGGGGATTGTACAACTGAGTATTGTATGCTATTACCTCACCATAACAATAAAAAAAGTAATAAAAGAATAAGTATACAAACTATGGCCTCTGTCAACAATGTTCAGGCTGGAAATATTTGGTTACTTTTGTTCGTTTTTTTTCGCTGGAGTTTAAGAAGTGCAGACATGTTTATGGCCCATTATGGTGACGCAATCTCTCCACCTGGTCCTGGTCTGCTCCCAGCTGGATGTTCAGAGAAAACCTGGGTTCTTCACCTTATATATGTTTCTGAAACTCGTTTTTTTCAATTTGTTTTGAGCTTTTAAAGTCATCGGGGCGACTAGCGGTGCCTATGAGTGGTTATTGTCACTCTATTTAACATGCATTCGGGACGACAGCCAGGAGTCTCCACCGCCAAAATAGCGTGTGTAACAGTTACCCCTCTCTCGGAAAACTCTACCCCCCTCGCCCATGACACTTGACCAACCGTGCTCCCCGTCCAGGGTCCGACCTGCTGTGGGTAATAATTGACCAGCGCTCAGATGAGAGCCAGACTCCACTCGACTCTCCCTCCTCCGGCAGAAACATGAGCTCTCGCCTGGACCTGTGCGGCACAAGTGTTCGCTGTTGAAGCTTTGGGGCATCATGTTGTTTTGGCAGGCGCACACGGAGAACTTCTCCGCTCCTGCGCAGCAGAGGCCGACTGCAGGAAGTTACACTCGGTATGTTGACTTTTCTCATGCGCTCTCTTGAACGTGCTGCAACAAAAGGCAGGGTTGTCCCTCACATGACAGCTGTCCTTTCTTGTCATTATAATATTTTGGTGGGTTTTTTGCATCTGGTCGGGTCACGTTTCCTCACGGATCTAACTTTAAAATAACGTCAGGAAGGCAACGCGCATCGACACGATAATGGAAGTAAAAAGGTCGCTGATTGGTTGATCTCTCCGTGGTGGGCACGGAAGCCTTTCTCTGATTGGCTGCGTTTCGCCATGGCTCTTGCTCGCTGAGGGAGCCATGTTGATGCCTGGGTCTGTGTCTGCCGCGGAGCTGGGCGATTCACAAGGCTTTCCTGTCTGAGAGCGCAGCCGCTGAATCCAGCCGTGAGATGAGAGGAGGAAAGTCCGCGGGAACGGTGCAGGGTGCAGTTCTGTAGACAGGCCGTTAAGTTACACTCTTGAGTTCTCGGCAAGGGGAGTCGATGCCAGTTAGCTTCGGGGCTAGGTAGCAACAGCTGGGCGGTTGCTCTTTGGAACGATATTTGTTTCTTTTGCGCCATTTTCTTGGATAAACTTTACCGAGTTGGATCGGAGACCATCGAGGGGACTGACCGAAAGGACACCATCCCGTTCATGATGTTTTGAACCGGCTAACTATTGTTAGCATGGTAACGATCAGGTCTGACCACCTCCAGTCACGACTAACATCTGTGAGCTAAGTGAGTCCCGGCCGGCCGTTTCTTGGAGAAAACCAACTCCAATGGAACACTTGGCTTTGTGACAGGGATCCAGAAGTGGTTACGAGTCGGCTATGGAGATATGCTTGGTCTCTGAAGGAAGCTATCGAAACGCATGCCCAGCCTGTTATCTGGCAGCAGTGGTAGCAGTAGCTAACGAGGTAGCTGCCTAACTTTGCCGTCGCGGCGTCGTTTCTCGCGAGTCGACCTCTACCCGAAGCAAGCTGGCGGCCCCTCGCGTGGAAGCCGAGGACAAGGAGCTAGGCTCGATGGTCTGGGTGCTGAAGATGGACGACGCCACCATCGAGTCTGGACTGGTGCACGACTTCGATGCCAGTTTGTCTGGTATCGGGCAGGAGTTGGGGGCTGCAGCCTACAGCATGAGGTTAGGATTCTCTCTCCAACGCCACATTCCAGACACCATCCGTGTTTGTAAACAAAACGGTTTTTTCTGTTTTACGACTTCCTACCCAAACTAGTCGTTTGGGAATTGCTTTTGTTCTATGTTTGAGGGGTGTTCTTTGTTTGGGGATTTGGACTAGGACAGTCTCTGCAGGGTGCAATGGCAGCGCTGTGTTCCGTCTTCCATATGATGTGAACTTTGCCTACTGTTCAAGATAACGTAACAGTAGTTTGTCCTGATTTCCCCTTCAACTGTTCATTTTTACTGCCAGACTATATAGGCCTCAGATAGTGTGATCACAATTCAATAAAGTGTCGCTGTGACCAGATTGTGCATTCAGATCATATTTATTTAAGTCAGATTGTGTTCAGAGACCAGGACAAGGATGACAATAGTTTACTTTTGTAAATAGTGAGTGATCATTCTAATCTAAACAGGCAAATGTAAATTTGAACATGAGTGACAAACGTTGTTTTGTTTACAGTCCCACAGAGATGCAACTCAAGGTGCTTTGCATAATAAAAGAAGGGTCGCAGCAGCATGTTAAAAGGCCAAAACTATGTGATCACGTTAGAATATCCATGCACATCTAGCCATCCATCCACAAACGCTCCATACATGGGACCACCCATGTGCAGTACCAAGCACGGTGCCAATGTGCAGGTAACACCCACCGGCCCAGGTGATGATGTCAGGTGGACCACAAGCGTGCTTCCCATTCACAGCCACATATTGTACCACAGGAGAAACACCAGGGACATTAGAACAAAGAGACGGCCTCCTCCATCCAATGTATTCATGATTCTTCCCTGTAGCATGTCTCTTTGGTCTCTTTCACCAAAATGTTTACACTCTCTTAACTTGTCTGTTGGAGTGGATTCCATTGTCGGCAAGCAAGGTTGTTGGTAGCAGATCGGCCCTGGGTTCAACTGCAGTACTCTGCCTTCAGTGGTGTGTGTTGTAGTTGTGATGCAGTGTTAACTCCTCTGTAGCATTTTGGATCATGTACCATGTACTCAAACCTGTCCCTTGTTGCCAATAACCCATCACTGAAAATTCAACGACTGTATATATAGTGTATAGTTGATAGTGTGGTGTCCCTGGAAGCAAACCTGAAAGTGGGTTCCTATGCTGATCTTGAAAGGGCTCAAGGGGAATATTTTTTTTGTCCACTGCCGCAGAGGTCCAGGGCTAGATATTGTTACATTTCCCAGACAGCAGCCATCATTCATCTGTGGCAGCCCAAAACCATGCCAAGCAACTTTATGCTGAGAAGTTGAAGTCAAAACATAAAAAGTGCAGAGTAACCGATGAACTCAGTTGTTTCTCACGTTAGTCCTCTGGGAAGACCTTCTTGCTCACTTTATAGAGTGACATAATTGGTTGCTAGCATTCCTGATTTGTGTGATGGTTAAGTAGTTCCCCTCTTTTAACCTTTCCAGAAACTGCCTGTCCTGAAGATGGCTCCCATGTTGTTCAGTTTAAAGTTATGTTATTGTACATAGTGGGTTATATAATTTACTCCGGGTGTGCTTGTGCGTGTGTGCACAGTGGTGTTATGTAAAAAGGTAATCATTTGTGTGTGACAAGGCAGGCAGTTCCCAGGACGAGCGTGTGTCTTATCACTGGGGTCCTCAGCCATCTGCTGCAGTTTATCAATGTCTCAAGAAAGTGTGAGCGCGCCCAAGACGGGAACTCGGGCAATCTTTTGCATGTTTGTGTACGAGGGAGTTCGAGTGTATGGCGACTTGCAGGTGTAGTGCACTGTGTCGAGGTTGGCATGCTGCGAGTCAGCAGCTGGCTGGAACAGAATGTTTCGACCGATCGGGTTTCAGGAAGCAGACTAAGTTTTCCTGGGTGTCCATTAGGAAAAGAGGGCACTGACACCATTCCCCTCCCAGTTTACACCTGCAAATGTTCCAAGCGTTACATCGTGACGATTTGTAGATGTTGTTTGAAAAAATAGTTGGATTTGCTAAACAAATAAGGAATTCTATCGATCTATCTTCCTATCTATCACAGGCAAGGATCCGTACCATAGCCTCCACATTTCTTTCCCACCATGTCAAACTTCTGATTCAGGCTAGGCACAGACAGAAGTGCGCATTGCCCGCGCATTGACACTTAGCAATTTGTGAGGGTGAGTTGAGGACGGATCTTCAGAGGCAGCCAAGTTTGAGATGTAGCATGTGTCAGCAGCAGAGGCTATCTCTGGAGTTTCTGGTCATTTATTCTGCTCTGGACTTATGCATAAATAATAGTGCCCTCAAAATGACGGAGAGCACCAGCACGTACATCACCGGCTGCCATTGCCAAAGCCACTTGATACTCATTTGAACTTGTTATGGACTGAGTGTTTAACCTGTGCATTTGTCTTTATTTTCTACTGGTTTAATATACTTTTGTCTGTGCTTCTTTATTTGTCTTTCTCGCAGTGACGTGCTGGCACTGCCTATATTCAAACAGGAAGACTCCAGCCTCCCAACAGAAAGTGAGACCAAAAACCCCCCATTCCAGTATGTGCTCTGTGCTGCCACCTCACCTGCTGTCAAACTGCACGATGAGACGCTCACATACCTTAACCAAGGTCAGTCAAACATAATGTCGCTTATGGCTGATGCCCTGCGGAGTCTGAGTTCATTATTGGAGTTCTGTCTCTAGGGATAATAATCTGTCAACAGATTTTAGTTATAGGTTAGTTTTATGGATCGTAAATTTCATACCGCATGGTGGAACTTGGGTGTTTTATGGTTTAACTGTTCTGAGGTTTTATGTTGTGATCAAATAATGAGTGTATTTTTTAAACTGGCCCCTCAATTAGTGTGGGGTACTAAAAGTGCTTGTGATTTGCCTAGAGTGATTATTTTGGGAACTGAGTAAATCGCTGTTCAAGTTTATATTGGCCTTTTCGAACAGATGCAACCTTTGAATTATATCGTTTGTATTTCAAGACAGTCTGTTTATGTTTTTTTTGGGCATTGATGTTAAGGCCATAAAACATTTTAGATGCCAACTTTTCATTTACTCCATTGTTCTGCAGTGATTAGAAATATACAAATATCGTAGGTTAAATAACTAGCTGGTGCATCAGGATTT
Organism: Synchiropus splendidus; assembly: GCF_027744825.2. Classification (NCBI taxonomy): domain Eukaryota; kingdom Metazoa; phylum Chordata; class Actinopteri; order Syngnathiformes; family Callionymidae; genus Synchiropus; species Synchiropus splendidus. The sequence continues at coordinate 14,859,394 of NC_071337.1, forward strand.
GTTAATGAGGTTTTATACTTGATAAAAGGAAAAGTGATGCGAATGTTGTAGCATAAGATTAATAGCTTAAAGGGATGAATCAAGTAAAGACAGAGGTGAATAATGGAGTCCATGAAGGATGTTGTGCATCGTGAAAGTTAATTGACGATTTAATGTTACACAGAGTTATGTATTGAGATAATAAAGAATTATTATGACACTGTATATTGACGTCTACCTACTTTCTCCTCCTCCCTTTCCCAGGCCAGTCCTATGAGTTACGTTTGTTAGACAACAGGAAGCCTGGTGAGTTACCGGAGCTCAACAACAAGATGGTCAAGGTGAGAAAACATCTGAACCCTTAAATGAAAAAGATTTAAAGCTTGTGAATGTCAAATTGATAAGAAGATATTTTCAAACAGAGTACAGTGCGCGTGGTCTTCCATGACCGCCGGCTGCAGTACACAGAACACCAGCAGCTGGAGGGCTGGAAGTGGAACCGTCCGGGCGATCGGCTCCTAGATATCGGTGTGTTTTCAATCATTTAAAACTTTTTTTATGTGGGACTTGCAAAGTTTTTCACTGTTATCGTTTTGTGTGCCAGACATACCGATGTCAGTCGGCATTGTGGAGCCAAAAACTCACCCCTCACAGCTGAACGCTGCAGAATTTCTGTGGGACCTGAACAAAAGAGCTTCTGTATTTGTGCAGGTGATGCTCTCCTCAATTGCCATGTCATTCATCTATGTATCCTGTAATGTATCCTCATTTTCCTATTCGTGATTTGATCAATTTTGCCTCTCTGTTACTGCAGGTGCATTGCATTAGCACAGAGTTCACACCGAGGAAGCATGGCGGAGAGAAAGGCGTCCCCTTCCGGATCCAGATTGATACATTTGCCCCAGGAGACAACGGGGAGTACACAGAACACCTCCACTCGGCCTCCTGCCAGATTAAAGTTTTCAAGGTTGTTTCTTAAGTAGCACCTACAAACAGTGCTTTTTAAACATGTTTTCGATAACATCTCTTGTCTTTTACTCTAAAGCCAAAGGGGGCGGATCGGAAGCAAAAGACAGACAGGGAAAAGATGGAAAAACGCACTGCTCAAGAGAAGGAGAAGTACCAGCCTTCATATGATACCACTATTCTGTCAGAAGTGAGTGTTCTGCTAGGGTTGGTTGATCAGTAGTTAGCTGATGGCAGAAATAATAAATATGCCACCCAATAGTTGGAGACAACAACAATCTGATGTTTTTTTGTCCCCCTTGTCTTTATTTAGACAAGACTTGAGCCCATCATAGAAGATGCTGGCGACCATGAGCTGAAGAAGTCCAGTAAAAGGACTCTTCCTGCTGACTGCGGTGATTCCTTGGCCAAAAGAGGAAGTGTAAGTGGCTACATTGTATCGCTTTGTGTTTGTCTTTCAAATCCTCTGTTTCTCAACGTGACTGCATAACATGAACTGCAGCAATGTGTCCAAACTAATACAGACCTCTAGAGAGCTGACATGCAATGCGCAGTGGCTATATTTGTGCTCACATTTACGTTCAGCTCTGGGCACGCTGATTTGTTTGAACTGGGCCCCATTCACAGCAACCCGAATCTTGTGTGTTTGAGGAACCACCTCTGCACATGGGCTGACGTGTTTTGTACTTTGAGCTACTGTCGTTGCAGTCTTCATTTCTGTTGGTGTGGTGTTTAACAATAATTGACCTGTGCAAACCAGGAGCACTCACGTGAGCTACAGTTTTAACAGAAGCTCGTACGTACGGAAACTGGTGGTCATCTTGTTTGGGCTGCTGTGCAGTGATTGCAATTGACAGAAACAATATCTGTTTAGATTTATTTCTTGTCAACCCTTTAAAGGTGCCATGTTGTGCATTATTTTTTTTTCTTCAGTAATCAAATATCTTTTACCACTAGCTGTTATGTGTCAACTTAAATATTTAAAGGTATGTATTTTTAAGTGATATCTAGTAAAAGTAATCAGTTGCAAAATGGCCCCTCTTGAAGATGAAGAAAACTGGACCATGTGTGACAGACTCTGTTCTGGTTTCAACTGATGAAAACATAAGTCACAGAAGCATTTCAAGGAGTTGCTGCATTTCAATAGTGTATAACTCTTTGTTTGGATTCCACCTTTCTGTTTTGATTACTTGCATAAGCTATATTTCTCTCAGACATGTGGTGCAGACCTTTTGTATGGGCCTTACAGTTTGTAAGCTTTTAAGATTGCCGGGAAAGGTAGGAAAGCTCAGAGTATTTTTGGTTTTTTTTCCCCCAGTGTTCTCCTTGGCCAGACAATGCTTATGTCAGCACCAACCAGGCAGCTACACCCTCCTTCACCTCTGCACCGCTGTCCACCTATACAACCTCCTCAGTACCGGACAGGTTTGTGCTCATTCGTATTCAGTACAAACTGTCCATTCGCTTATGGTGCACGGACAATACCACTGACATACCAAGACTGACTCGTGCCTAAATCCCGGTTTCCCTGACTCATGCATATGTTTCAAAAGTCTTCTCCATGATGGTGCAAGTCCCTCATCATGATGATGCTCTGCTTTGAACTTATTGCTTCCAGTTCTACTACGTCAGAAATCTGGAGGACTGAGAAGTTACGAGAGCGAAAGCCCATTGCTACGTCATATTAGGCTTGACTCTGGCTCTGAACCTACCCACCTCCTTGTTATATCCATCCATGGAGCACACGTGTGATGTGAAGAAAAAGCTGTAAACATTGCGCAACTTTAATATATTTTGTTTTCCAGTGACTCCTCCTCACCCAATCACCAGGTTGACCCTGGCAACCAAGGCAGCTCAGAGGTGTGGCACTGCATTGCTCATTTATATGTCTTGTGGCTGATTTTAAAGTGACCATACTTTTTCTTTTTACATTTTTGGACTGACGTTTCTGTGCTTTTTAAGAGTTGTATGTGGCTGCAATGTAAGTGAAAGTGAGTTTTGTCCCTGTTGTCATGCAGCAGTTGAGCCCCACTGCCTCGATACAGGACACACAGAAATGGCTCCTTAAAAACCGCTTCAACTCCTACACTCGGGTTTTTGCCCACTTCTCAGGTGAATAGAAGCTTTCTGCCTTGTCAAGTGGAAGTATGGTCGTACAGTCGCCAATTCTTACCCAACTGTTTTTGTTGTCACACAGGTTCCGATTTATTAAAGTTAACCCGTGATGACCTGGTCCAGATATGTGGCCCAGCCGATGGTATCCGACTCTTTAATGCACTTAAATCAAGGTGAACTGTGCTATGTCTTCATTGTCAGTTTGAGAAAATGTTCCTCATGCACTAACTGTTTATTGCCTTTGTGCAGAACTGTGCGCCCCAGGTTGACGGTTTACGTCTGCCAGGAGTCGGCCAGAGACAGCCCCCTGCTGGAGAGACACGGCAGCAGTGAAAATGGAGATCACAGCGTCTCCTCTAGTTTAAATGGTAGTGGCTGCTTTGTTGGTCGATATGTATTTGTCATCGAACAACACAAACCTGTTTGTTTACACTGGTGTCTCTCGCTTCCTTTCCAGTTTACCATGCTCTCTACTTAGACGAGCTAACTGCTGCTGAACTCATTCGCAAGATGGCATATGTGTGCAGACTTCCACTCGGGAAAATCAACCAGGTGTACAGACAAGGACCCACAGGCATCCACATCCTACTAAGTGATCAGGTATCTCAATCCATGTGTTTGCCATTATTGTATATTGTTTTATTTGTTACGCAGTGTGTACGCAGTTTACCACACAAAAACTGCAAAGAAAAACGCTTATGAAAAGCTGTATGAATAAGTTAAGTAAATAAGTCTTTGGCATTTCACAGCTGTTTTTAAAGGGATTTTGTTTTTCCAAGTTTACAAAATGGCCTCCATGACTACAAAAAATTGGAGTATGGCAGTGATGTACTCACATAGAGCAGCTTAAACTAGTTTGTTCATGAAAACAAAACTATCTCCTGTGTGTTTGTTGCTTGTGAAATTTAAGTCACATCACTTCACACAAACTCAGAATTAAGTCACCAATTGTAGGATCACTGTGTTTCTTTGGAGCCAAAAACACTCATCTTGCAGGAGAATATGTTACGGTGAACAAGTCGCTCTGTGAAGTGGCGCAGTAGTGGATGTATTCCGACAGTGTGGTGTGTTCTCAATCCCATGATACGTTGCAGGTTCCATGAATGCACCTGGTCGCATGTTTGCGAATTCCAGGATGGTACGGGAAGGTACCACCTACCTTACTTCTGATTGGCTAGAATGCTTTTCCTCCCCTAACCTTTTCCTATTTCAAAATTATTTTGCTGAAGAATTGTCAACCTCCAGTATTTTAGAACTTTTTCCTCTGCTCAGTTACTTTCCTCAGTTGTTCAGCTGCAGGTGAGATGACGGCTCAGCTATACACGTTAGATATTTAGCCTGCTCTGAGGGGAGACGACCTTTTTGTGCCCACATGAACTGGCCTATCATAGGAGAGCTATTCAATTAGAGGGCGAGAAAGGCACTGCCTTCAACTGCCATTCTGTGATTTGCAAATTCGCCACCTTGTCCCATGCCATCATGTAGGCTTTAAAAAAATTACGCTGAAGTTTTTAAGGTGTTTCAGGGCCCCTTTACCCTAACCTCTGACCTCCCCAAAATTCTCAATGAACTGTCCCTCCCTTTTCCTTCCTGGTCAGTCCCATTGAAAGCTGCTGCACCTTCGACTTCCGTAGTTTTACACTAGGTGTCCAGCTTAAATAAGTGCACTGATGTGGATGCCTCATTTTGCATTTTTATTCAAAATTTTAGAATCATAGTTCACCATGACACTCGCACCAAAATATTAGTGTTGGAATCTTTTTTTGTTTTTTTTAAATGAGGAATGCAACAAATATTTGGTACTGAATAAAAGGCCACATTTGATTTTGGTGGTGAAGGATAGAATTTCAGTTTGCAATGAGTGTTCAACCTAACTGTTATTATTATGATTATTATTTGAAAAGCAAAGTATGAAGTATGAAATTTAAAATAAAAATGTAAATAAAATATTCAATCATCTAAAAATGAACTGTCTTTTGACAGACATTTAAATGTGCAATATAAAAAAACAATTTATATATTTGGTGTTATTCGGCATTTGGGCCAAATTTTCAATTCAGTACATCTCTCATTTTTATTTTACATGCCAAGTTTGTGATGTTCAACTAAGTATTGCTGAAATTCCAGATTTCTTTTGTCCGTTTGTTTTGTTTGTTTTTGAAATTGAAAAACATGTAGGTAACGTGTTTTTTCTCTCCTTCCCAGATGGTTTACAACTTGACTGATGAGAGCTGCTTTTTAATCAGCACCGTTGAAGGTGAGGTCATGAGTCTCACTCCTGAGTATATTTTATATTGCAGCCATGATCTAATATAAAGAATGCTTTTCTTTTTGTTAATTTTATAGATGAACTTGGTGAAGGACTACATCTAATCCTGAAGTAGTGAGGAGGACCGGAGGCGACTCTCAATTCTTGGTCCTCCGTTCTCTCCTCTGCCTGCATCCTCTCTTTCCTCCTGCTTCCTCCCTCTGCCTCTCTTCCTCCACCTTTACTATACGGAAGATGGACAGATTGTGCGAAGCCATGTAAATGTTAGAATCTGACATGGGTGTGTCCACTGTTTCATATTGAAAACACTATTTAACGGAGGAGTCCGGTTCGAAGAGAAGAGATTTGGAGGTTTGGGATGAGGGGAAAGGTTCTAATTATGTATTTTACTTTTATTGTTTTATCTTTTTTTTTTTTTTTTTATGTTTTACGTGATGGCCATGGGGGCGGTGATGTTGTAGTGGACGTGATAGTTTCCTCATTGCCCTGTGTAGGAACACAACCAGCATTAGGCCAGTATTTGATCACCTGTACTGCTGGACAGCATGTGCGCTCAACAGACTAACGTGCTTAAATTGCAATGTACTCCGCTTGTTTAACAAGGGTTGTCTTACTTAATTTGCTATTCAGCTCAGCTTGGGAGTCTAAGAAATACCAGGTGGCCTGCTTTGTTTCTACCGATTTGAGTTCAGGCAGACATACCGATTTTATTGACAAGTGTCAGGAGGATTTGTCTCCCTGAGATTACTGAATCCCACCTTTACTTTTTTTTTTTTGTAGTTTTCACTGCATCATCTTGACTCTGCTCACCTCCGTTTATGGAGGAGTGAAGTTCATTGTTGTGGCCATCATGTTTCTGGTGTCTTGCTGGCTTTCAAGCAAAAGCACAAAAAGCCTGTGGCACCTGTCGTTTTCTCTGTCTTTGCAGAAATGTGGTTTGTTATGTTTGTTGGGATCATGATCACCAGAAGTTTGACGTTTCTCTTTTAATTATGCGGACCAAGCAATTTCAGATTGATGGATGAACGTGTCTAAATAAGTCTTGCTTTGCTTGACCTTTCAGAGTCCTGCGCCGAGACGTTTCAGTTTAATTGCTTTTTGTCTCCGATAAAATGTGGCAGCTCCACATTCATCTTGTTTCTATGTAGCTAAACGCACCATGTACGGGTCATGACAGGAAGTCTTGCACAGGTACTGGAAGACCTCTTGAATTTATTGTCTAATGTGTGCATGTGTTTGTTTTTGCAACAATGTTAATGGTGGGATTGTTGTTTAAGCATTATTTCTCATCTGTTCATTTGTCAAAGATCATTTTAAAAAGAAAAATAATGATTAGAAATCCTTTGCTATTAGTCAGCATATTTAAGTTTTCCTTCAAATAAATATGTTAACTTGATTGTGTGATGAAACGCAGCAGTGGTTTCTCCTTTTGTTTTCTATGGATACTTGAACGTCGGATTAGATTTCATATTTTTGTGGAATTCAGCTGGGAATCAAATTGTAATACGGAGTGACTTCGAAAGAAGACATTTGGTTGTGAGATTTTATACAGGGAAATATTAAGGAGTATAGTTGACATTAAAATCATTTAGTTAAGATGCAGAATCTGACAAATCTGTGTATTGGTGGTGATACATCCATAACAGAAAACATTCTCTATAGAGGGTATACGTGTCATGTATGGAGTTCTTTCATGAAGCCTCTTCTCGCTGATACTGGAGGTTGGTCAGAAGGACACTCTTGTAGATAAGTGATGTGGCATCATTCATCTAGCAGCTCGTTGATCGACAACCCTAGCTGCTTGTATCAATCGACATTTTATATCTCCCGTCTTCACTGGAGTGAGGTGGAGAGAAGAAGGCCCGACTAATGTCCTCATGAGTTGATGTGAATGTCACGGAGTATACTAGAATAGGCTTTGGCATTTGGCTGTGTAATGATAATTCAAGAGGTCTTTTGAAACTGTATTCAGCCACAGTGAGTGGGAAAATATTAGCCTAGCAACACCACTAAGCTCCCTCAGATGGATGTCTTGTGTCCATTTCAAAGAAAGTTGAATTACTGGTCCAAGTGCCCACCTTTACCGGTGCCGTATCTGAACACATGTTGGGCTCAGCTAAAATTGCAGTGTCTCTTATTAAAAGCCCCAGATGGCTGCAGTCACCAAAACATATTTGGGAACTCTCCCCCATGAGAAGAGTATACAGTACTGAAGCTAAAGCTTCTTCCTTAAAATGTACAGCTGTATGGTTATGGCAACAGAGCCGTATCAGAAATGTGTTTTTGCTGGTAAGTGTTGTTCATTATAAACCATAAGTCTGCAGTTTTGGCACCTTCCTTTTGTTCCTTTTGTCTTTTATGTGCAGAGTTTTCTCATCTCTGTTTAATCACCCCTGGTCAGCTCACCTGTCTGTTTTCTTTAGTCCAAATGCAGAACGCCTGTATCCCCTCATTACAGTACAGACCACAGTCTCTCCGATCATATTGTATAAAATAGACTGTCTTCTCAGAGGTAATATTAAAAAGGGTGGGTCGAAAATATCTTAAAAACATGTTTAGAATTCAAACCATTTTGAAGAGTAGTCAACTTGACCTATATAAATAATTACAGAACACATAACTGCTATTTATTTTTCTGAGGTGTTTCCATTTAAAATAAGTAAGTTGATCACATGACGAGCTTTGCTCTAGGTCAGCACGTTACACAACTGGAGTACCTCTGCAACAGTTGAGAAAGCTAGGGGTACACTCTTCATGCATTATGCGTAAGCAAATGCCATAGAAGACAGGTTGCAAAAATAACTTGGATGAATGGATGTGTGATAACGGGTAACAGGTGTTAAAACAATTCAAATTGAAACACTTAATGACTTCCCCAAGAATGATTTTCTGCTGCAAAAGTCCAAAGGCAGTTGTGCAGGAAAACTGAAGAAGGAAGCGGAAAGAAATGAGTGGTATTGATCCCTGCTGTCCGTGATCCCCTGAGTTAGTCTCAAAGTTCTTGCTCTTCTGAAGCACACAATTGTCAGTATCAGTCTTGTGCATGAACAGTGTTCATAAATGCTCTTGGCTCTGGCATTTGCTTGAGTACGAGCAGCTTTTCCTGCAGGTGTTTGAAAGCCAACAATCCCACCAGACGCACCAACCAACGTATCCTCATTGCAGTTTGACGTGATAGTTTTCAGAAATGGTGAAGCTTGCTGTATAATAGAGAGAGCATGTTGAAGACTGGGAGGAGAAATTCCAAGTGCAACTCCTTCACACTTGACCTGGATGTGTAGTCTATAGTCCTCGAGTCACGCCCTCCTCTTATCACCTCTGACAAGTAGAGAAAAACAAAAACGTTGAGTGTTACACCACACATCAGAGCTGGGCTTGTAACTTGTGCTTTGTTTAAGGGGTCATGATGCACCAAACACACCTGACTTGACTTGTAACTATGTGAGCAGCACAGGCGACCGGTGATGCTTGTGTGCGCTGAATGCTGGAGATGTACACAAACACGTTTTGGGAATAAAAGATTTCATAACTTTTTCTGGTCTTCACGAGCCTCATTTTAGCTTCCTATGAGCTACAAGTGTATTACGTGCCAGATTTCAGTCACAAAACTTGAAAGGGTACTGCAGAGTGGAGCATTGTACCACAGTCATGGCAGCACCATGTTTGGTGGGTTAAACGTGAGCCATTTAGCTTCCAAATAAATAGCAGATACGGTTTTATATATCAGCAGCATTGCATTTTTATATAATATATCAGTGGAGCATTTACAGTACTACGTTCACCCTTGCTTCTTTTCACCTGTCACCATTCGACCTGTCACAACAGCAACACTGAAGACATAAAAGAAAACAAAAACATCCAAGTCACGCACCAAACAACAAGGATGCATGCAAAGCAAATATAAAACATAATCCTGTCCCACATTATATATATATATATATATATATATATATATATATATATATATATAATTGAGTTAGAGTGGAGGAAAAAAATATTTACATTTGAATAAAATGAGACGTTCAAAATGATTCATACCCCTCTCATTCCTCAATATTTTGGTATGATCTGATATTTCGTGTGGCACATGAACCTGTATATCAATACATTGAACATTTATATTTTGTCACATTTGTATTGCATTTCTGAATGTGTTGGATTAAGTTTCCGGAATACGTATGTTCTCGCAACGGTGACGTCATTGCACGTCCTCCGACCGAAACCAGGAAGTGGACGACAGCTCACTGTTGTTGTGTTTGTCGCTCATCGACAGAGCTCCGTGACTCAACACAACGCTCCTCCGACATGGCGACGTTTATTTCCGTTCCCCTGAAGAAGTCGTCCGAAGTGGACCTGGTCAAGCCGCTGTCCAAATTCGTGACAACGACATACCCGGCGGGCGAGGAGCAAACGCAATACATCCGCGCCGTAGAGGAGTTGAACAAGCTCCGCAAGAGTGCGGTGGGAAGGCCGCTGGACAAACACGAGAGCTCCCTGGAGCTTTTGCTCAGGTAAAGAGTGAAGGAAGGCCCGCGCTTGGAACAGGCCGGACCCGTCTGCCGTGTGTGTCACTGCGGTGGAGCTGTTTCACCTGTGTCGGTGGTTTCTCGACCAGCGAAGCCGCACCCAGATGTTTTAGCGTCGAGCTGCTAACGTCGCGAGCTAAAGTTAGTCGGTTTCTGTGACTTAAACATGGCGCGTTTCTTAGCTGTGCCTTATTAATCCGCTTAAACTAGTCAGGAAACCTCGAGTGCTTATCAACCAAATCTGACGGTGGACTCTCACAGTTCAAACAAATCCTTGTTTGAAGTGTCACCCAGTCATAGTTTCCACTGTGCGTAAGCATTATATAAGTTACGGTACAATAACGTGCTAGGTCATAGTCGCTGCCAGTGTCTCATGACAGTTCGTGATGACAAAGGAAACGACTCCCGGTTGGTCACTCAAAATGTGTTTACACCGTACAGAATAATTAACATTAATTTGCTATTATTTTTGAGTTGTGCCCTGCTCAAAGACATGACGTCACTGTGGGGTTCTGGCAGATGTCAACCACATATGAAGTCAATGGAACAGGGTACCCCCCCTGCTGTGTTAACTCAAAATACTTACTACAATTACGACAAATACTTCAATTTTCTTTAACTACTGTAATTTCTTACGACGTTAAAGATAGTGCTTACCACGTGTCAACTGAACTGTAAACCGTGAACATCTGTCATTTACAAAGAATAGAATGTAGGGCATCACTGCGCTACAGACATGAAACTCAATTGTTTGAACTGCTTTTGTGATGTACATTATTACATCAATGCTGTAGCGCACAACCCATAAGAAATGGTCGCATCTTAGTTCCTCTATGATTTATTCATTAACTCCTTAATGGGAAGCTTGGCCTTATATACACCTGAATGCAGCTTAAAAACAGACTTTGCCCTCCCATCCTTTATTTAAGGAATGAGTCAATGTGGAGTGGTATTGCCTGGAACACTCATGGACTAGCATGAACAGTGTTGGTTGTTAATGGTTACTTCACCTTTTATGATCATGTGCTGTGTTGGTTGGTCACTGGTGTGACGTTTAGTGAGTCATGTCACACTTCACTGTTCATTTGCTGTGAGCACAAAAACATTTTTTCTGATAAACACATCATTTATAACCCGCTTGTTTTGCTGGACCAGACCATTGCAGAATGGTGATTCAAGTTCCAGTCACATTGTTACTTTCTTCACGTGCAACCCTTCAAACATGGTAGCCATGGTGATTGGTCCCTTTCAAAGCAGACACATGGCTGATGTTGCCTTAGTAACTATTGTTTAGTGTGAGTCCCCTTTATTCAATGAAAGTTGGCCGTCATCTCAACTTACCTGCATGCGAGCGTCTGTTTATGCCCTCAAACTATTTTAACTTAAAGATGAAAATAGTAGATGGAAACCTTTTGTTGAGTATTTTAAGTTTTACTTTGGGGATTCCCTTCCATGCTTATTCTTTTCTTATCTAATACTTGCTTGTCCAGATATTTTCATCCTGACACATGAGATTGCTGGTTTGTCATGCTTCTATAGATGAGCAGTGATGTCATTGCAGCCAATGGTGTTCGTCTAGTTTTTGAAATTTGAATTTCACAGCAAGCCAGATGCCATTCTTTTATTACTTCCTTCTTACCAAACAGGAAGTTATTTGTGTCCCTTTTGGCATTTATAATTATTACATCACTTGGACTTGAAATATATCATGTTTTTTTTAGATAGATTGATAGATAAGATTGCCTTTATTCATTGCACAGTGTGGAAATTCGAGTCACTGCAGCCATACATTTAAGACAAACTCAAAATATTTAAGAAGTACATGAAATTGATAAATGCATAATGCAGCTACATATTGTATAATTAGACAAATTGTAAGACATCATAGATAAATTAATGCTGTAAAAATAAGACTAGACAAATAAATTGCATAAAATAATAATTATTATAAATTAACAATTATTGTGAAGAAATAAGAACATTGAAAATGCACACTCCAAACGACCAAGAGGACAGTACATCAGTACAGTACAGGACAGTACAGCATGACAAAACAGCTGGATCACACATACTTACAAACAAAACTTGTATTTTATCTTTGTTCCGATTTAATCTAATCTGCATATGTGAACAGTGAAGTTTCATAATTCATAAATTCATAATTCTCTCTTCCCTCTCCCCCCCCATCTCCTTCTGTTCTTCCTACCCCCATCTCAGATATTATGATCAGCTGTGTGCTGTGGAGGCCAAATTTCCCTTCTCAGAAAACCAGGTAATTGATTGGTCAGTGCACATTAGTGTGATGCTTCTGAGTGACTTGTACACAAAGATTCTCTCTGTTCCTTTAGCTGTGTTTAACCTTCACATGGAAAGATGCTTTTGATAAAGGATCACTGTTCGGCGGATCTGTCAAGCTTGGTAAGTGGAATGTTTTGTTTTTGTATATGTACGCATGTTTTGTGTGTATATATATATATATATATATATATATATATATATATATATATATTTTTTTTTTTTTTTTTTTTTTTTTTTAAATTCCCTTCTGAGATGACACTGGGCAACCACATCTAATGAGATGTAAGGAAGCTAACACTGTTCATGAGGAGCATCTGACATAACAAGGATAAATTATATTTTAAAAAAATGAAACCGATTAAAGATGAAGATTTGCGATTAAAATTGTTTGTACTGTTAAATACAGCATGCGTTGGAGAAATATCCTTTCCTCGTTTTTAGCCGCTACTCCTATGTAAACCAGTCATGCTGAAATATTTGGTTTGTTATGCTGATTTGCTGGAGCTCATGACAGTGGAATGATTCCCAGTGTTCCCAGGGACAGAAAGCAGAAATTCCAGCTAATGGAACTGTTGTGTGGAGTCACTGCTCTCTGTATAGAAAAACGTCTGATAGTCTGTCTGATAGTTTAGAGATGAAAGAAAGTACATCTAAATAAGAGAGAAAACTTGGAAGTGCATCTGTAGTCACATTACACTGGGTGTGGTGCAGACTTTCATTTTCTGGTGTCTCACCTGCTATTATTTATCTGGAAGAGTAGTGGCGGAAAAGTCATTTCCTTTTCACTGATGAAATCATACATTTCCCTCTTAATTATGTACCAACCAAGCCACTTGACCAGAAATGAAATGTACTGGTGCTTTGTTAATGAAATCAGGAGTACATTTTGAATATTCACATGACTCGTTGTTTTGCAGCTCTGGCGAGTTTGGGCTACGAGAAAACATGCGTGCTGTTTAACGCTGCAGCTCTGGCCAGCCAGATCGCATCTGAGCAGAACCTTGACAATGACGAAGGACTTAAAGCAGCAGCCAAGTACTTTCAGGTAGATGAACACCGCCTGCACTTAATGCTTTATAATGTATCGAATTGGATGGAGAAAGTGCTTGTTGGAATTGCTTGTTGTTCATTTACAAACTGGGTTGCATCACAGACAAGTTAACTGGTCATTGCTTTGTTTTTAGTATATAAAGGAACAAAACATCTTCCTAAGGAATATCTGTATTTGGCATCAGTTAAAGAAGAAAAATATTCATTATAATTTTCATCATAATGGAATTGAAAGGTGTATCCTTTAACCTTTATTTTGTCATGGTATTTCCCTGATAAGAAGAAATTTGTAACTTCTGAATAACCGTGAAAAACCGTGTTTTTCAGATTGGCACTGTGTGCAAAAAGAAATAGTATGTTTTTGTACTAGTTACAGTCTATACTGCAATACAAGGACCACCAATATCATTTTTCATTATTATGTGGAGAGTTTCATTCTTAAGACTAGTCCCTTGACTGAGTTTCTCTTTCAGCTGTCCAGCGGAGCCTTTGGCCACATCAAGGACACAGTTCTGACTGCACTGAACAGGGAGCCTCCCATGGACATCTGTCCAGAAACTGTTGGTGCCCTGCACCAGATCATGCTGGCTCAGGCACAGGAGGTCTTCTTTTTGAAAGCTGCCTCAGGTACTTGTATAGACTGGTCTCCCATCAGTGTTTTGAATGTTTTTCAGATACAGTGGTACCTCGGTTCTCGACCACAGTACGTTCCAGAAGGCCGTTCCAGAAGCGATTTGTTCGAAATCTAAATCGATTTTAGCCGAGAACAGGACATCAAACCCTGGAGTGTGTGCTCCAGCCTCGGAGGTGTCGAGAGCGAGCACCCGTGACACTCTACCACGGTCCAGTGCGGAGACAGGAAAGGTTTTACACCTCAATATGAAGAAAAAACCGTCAGTAAATGTAGCTAACGGGACACGTCTGCATACAGAGGCTGCGTTACACACAATAACAAAGCGCGTCGTGGGTCAGCTGATCGGTCCGCGCACGTTATGTTTTTACCGGCTTTTTTCGGGGGCGTTCGAGTTCTGGATTTTCGTTCGAAATCAGAAGTCCGAATCGAACTCCGATTTGTTCAAAGTCCAGGACATTCGAAAACAGAGGCACCACTGTAGTTTTATGTAGCTATTATTGGTTTTGCTACACAGTTTTGAGCAGCTGAGCTCAGAGTGGTACATGTCTGGACTCAGAGGTAGTTATGATGTGCTGCCTTCTTTGTGACATGTGCTGTGTCTGACAATACTCAGGCCATTTAGGATTTTTTGAAAAAAATGCAAATGGTCTGCCACTTTCTGTATTTAGCTTTTGCAAATAGCACTTCTTCAGTGCCTAGCTGTTTGGGCTTGGCCATCGGAGGTCGGTTAATTCGAAAGATGCAGGGAGATGTTATTTCAGCAGCCATAAATTATTGCAACCTGAGTAGACACACTGAAAATCTCTTTTTTTTTTGTTGGCAATTTAATGTATGTGATTGTTGATTTTCAAAATGTTCGTTTTTTTCCCCATTAGACAAAATGAAGGAGGCCATTGTTGCAAAGCTGGCCAACCAGGCAGCTGATTTCTACGGAGATGCATTTAAGCAGTGCCAGTGCAAAGACAACCTCCCCAAGGTATGTGAAACATGCGCATAGAAATGACAACTTATGAGAGGTAAAGATAATGAACCAACTGTGTGGCGTTTAAAGGCTTCTGTTGCTGTGTCATAGACCACGTTAGGATGGATTAAATACAAAGGAACGATTTGGCATCCTGCAGTCTGAATACACGCCGCTAGATGTCAGGGTAGTGCTTGTCCTGGGAATGAACAGAACTCATGAAAGAAAGAAGTCTAATGCCTTTCTTGGAGATGTTTCATTATCGTCTTTGTGAAAGGAGATTAACATTTAACAATGGTACAAAACGCTAACCCGCAAAGACTTAAATAAAACAGTAGGCAACGCAGCCATGAAGCCACATGAAGTAGATTCATGCTATGATGGGGTATATAATACTTTCTAATGGATCATAATATTGATTAGAATCACCATAATATTATCCAAGAATGAAAATATAAATACCCTCCTGTTGAAAAATTAAATGTTAAAGTTAAAGTATTTGGTGAACTGCTCTCTTTTTTGGGAGCTCTGCAGCTGATGCATGTCTGCAATTGTTTTCATTTTTCATCAGTTTTTGAAAAAAACTGTAGTCCCAGACCGCAGACACTGCAACAAGCGAAAGGTTGATGTGATGCTTGGGTTTTGGGTCTGTTCTCATTGGTCAGTTTCAATGTGCTCACTTGGTGGCGTATTAACTGCACTTACCTTAAACGTTGCACACCTGAACTTTTTGGCTTTTAGGGTGATACACTGAGATACATTGATATTATTGAGAACATGTTACTTGTATTCTGAATTAACATTAACACTTTATTGATTATGTCAGTAGAATTAAAAGAATTGATTATGACATATATTTAAAAAGTAAAGGTTGTATAAATGCACATAGATTAAGAGGAAAGTTTAAATTGATCGAGATGAAACCCGTAATTTGTACCCTAGGTTTTGATATCTGGGCACTGGGAATTTCTGTAAAACACTCATAGTCTGTTCTGTTTTCTCTCTCATTGTCTTCCTTCCTTACTTTCTGCATCCCTTGTGGTGATTGTCTGAATGCACTTTTATTTATTCTCTTTATATTTTTGCACGCCCCGACTGCTTACTTTCATGCCTCTGTTGGCGATGTCATTCTTGGTTTGACCTTGCAAATTTTTTTTTTTTTAATTCCACATGTACTGCCCTGCCATTGTGTGTGTGCGTGTGTGTGCTTCTGTGTACATTTTGTTTGTGTGTGTTGCTTTGTGGTTCCTCTCCCTGGTCAGTATTTTTATTTTCAGGAAGTGCTGTCGGTGCTGGCAGATAAGCATTGCATCATGCAGGCCAATGCTGAACTCTACCAGAGCGCTGTGGCCAAGCAACAGAAGCGTTTTGGGGAGGAGATTGCACGTCTGCAGGTAAAGTTGTATTACATTATTACTGTTAAATGCTAGCAGGAAGACAGAAGTCCTTTCCAAATGTTCATAGGGAGAAATAATATCCTGGTTCTTTCCTCTTCGCAGCATGCAGCAGAGCTGGTGAAGACGGTGGCGTCTCGCTATGATGAGTACATTAGCGTTAAAGACCTGAGTGAGAAAATCAACCGAACCCTCCAGGCAGCCAAGAAGGATAATGACTTCATCTACCACGATCGGGTGCCTGGGACAGGTGACCTCCAGCATATCGGCAAGGCGACACTGGCCAAACCTACAGCCATCACGCCTCCTCTGAGCCAGAAGTTTACAGGTACCAACGTAACACCAGCTTCCAATGTACATACAGATGATGTTATCCCTGTATGAGCCTGTATTGTAATCTTCAGCAACTATTATTACATCCATTTAAACAGCACGGAGAAAATAACGGCCCTACACTGCAGGTCAATTATAATATATGCAAGACATCATTTAAATTTGTCTGGACGGAAGTCAGGCTTTTAATATTATAAACACATAGTTACCATAAAAATATATATTGGCTTTTAATATTATTTACCCTTGAAATTGTAAAACGCTTAAGTGCATGTGACAATGCAAACATTGTCATTGTTCACGACTGCATTCGTGGCATACTGCAGATGCCAATGAACCACAGTGAATCAGCAGCCAACTTATGGAAATCAAGTCATCTCATTTATTTTAAATTTTCAGACTTGTTTGAGAAGATGGTTCCAATGGCAGTGCAGCAGTCTCTGAGCAATTACAACCAGAGGAAGACTGAGACTGTTAATAGAATGATCGGCACGATGAGGGAGGCCACCAATCTCTGTAACGGGTAAGCTGTTGTTCTTGACATTGCGCCATTTTTTTTCTATGTTTTGTCCAAACCACGGCTATTCCTGTTCACTTAATTGACAACGTTGTTTTGCTTTTTTATTACTATTGTTGTTATAATATCCAAAGATGTCATATTGTCTGTGCCTGGGAATCAAAAGTAAAAATGTATTTTTGGTTTTATTGTGGAGTTAATTCTGCTACTATCATCCATGTGCAGCCTTTTAGCTAGAGAGTTGTCAGGGCATGCAGGACACCATGAAATAAAAAAAAAACATGAGAAACTAGATGCCCTCTTTTACACCCTGTTTTTTTCAGCAGGCACCCTAAATTCCCATCATTAGTGCTGGCATACTGATTTCCATGAAAAGGGTGTTTCACTGAATTACATTGAAATTTGGGGAGTCTCATGCCTTTGTGGACTTGGAGCTTTGTGATCACTGGTGCCATATTTGTTTTGGGGCGAAATCTTAAGGTTACATGTATCAACATCTCGCAAGTCACAAGACTCGCATTTGATTGGTTGACCGCATGGATGGCCGTTGTTATGGGTGGGTGGTCTGAAGCTGTCAGCTAAACCTGCCCCTCAAAGTGTGGGAAGTAGGGTTTAAGAGGGAGATTCAAGTTTATGTGGGGATCATGCACCTGGAACACACTAGATGGCTTGTGCAGCCATATATAGTCACCAATAGGGACACCCTGTCTCAGCCTAAAAATTTTGCTTAATGTGTATATAAATACATGAATTTAGGTCAGAATGGGACTCCAATGTACTCTGTAATGCAAGTGAAGGCTGTACATGTTGAAAAGGGAGAGGGAATGAGTGTCTGTTCAGATATTCAAGTCTTATTTCTAACAAGTAACTTTTCATCAGTGTGTTGGCATCACTCAACCTGCCGGCTGCTCTGGAAGACCTTTCTGGAGACTCAATCCCTCAATCCATTGCTGAAAAAGCACGGGCCATTGTGCAGCAAGGTGGACTGCAGAGCATTGAGCAGCTTATTAAAGATTTGCCTGAGCTTCTAACTCGCAACCGAGAGATCCTGGATGAGGTCAGTTCTGTACCTAAATCTCAAAAAGCATGGTTTGATACCTCTGCTGTGTGAATCAGGGTCGAACACATGACACACTAATGTTGTCTAAATCCACTTAAACAAGAAAATGGAATCACACAAATCCAATAACAGATTTATTGCTTTCAGGATGTGTGGTGAAATGGCTTTGAATTTCATTAGCCCCTGCAGATGGTTTGAATTTTCTCTCTCTTGTTTATCATTAGAACTTCAGCGCCTTCCCAAAAGGCTAGAAATTCAAAAGCAATGGTCCACTCCCCTTAATGAAATGCAGCCTTTGTAAATGAAAATCCCAAAAATAACAGCAAGATAAGAAAAGACAGCAAAACTAAAACCTTCCAACTTTGTTACCGAAGTATAAAAACAAAACAACATGTTTTTGTCATTTATTTGTTTTGTAACTGTGTAAGCGGAAAGTTGTGTAATTTTAGACTATGGTATGACTCACTTAGCAATGATTTCCTTTAATAATTGATGTCAGATGCGATCTAACAATCCATCATGTGACACTGGGTTTCACAATCTTGAAGAAAAGCTAAAACTTCAAGCTTAAGTCACACTCAATCATAATACACTCTTGGCCATTTTACACAGCTACATATAGCTTCATTTTAAGTGCTATTCATGTTCATATTTCATGTCTATTTAAATGGAGAAGTTGGAGTCAAGTTTGCCTTCTTCATCTCTTGTTAATGTGATGGCGGTGGCGATGTCTATCTTCTAGTCCCTCAAGATCCTCAATGATGAAGAGACGACAGACAATGAGCTGAGAACGAAGTTTAACCAACGCTGGAACAGAACCTGTTCTGGAGACCTTTACAAGCCCCTTCGTGCAGGTCAGTTGACCAAACAGGAGTCCATTCTTTTTGCTGGTTTCGTTCAGATGTCGTTGGTAATAACTGTTTTTCTCTCTCTTTCCTCCATCAGAGGGCGCCAACTTCCGCAACATTTTGGACAAGGCTGTACAAGCCGACCAAGTGGTCAAAGAGCGCTACAACACCCACTGTGAGATGATCGCGCTGCTGTGTAAACCAGAGAATGAGCTGAATGCAGCCATCCCATCAGCCAACCCCACCAGATCACTCCAAGGCAGCGAGGTAATTTCCTCAAGAATCCTCTCCGTTTCTATCTTTCTATCTCAACACACATTTTGTTTTTTTTCTCTATGGGCTTTTTTAATGCTAAATCCTGATGATGGCACTCTTTTCTCTTCTCACAGCAATGTGTTTCAACAGGAGGCTTAAGTTACTCCGCATTGTTGGGAGTTGTTGCATCAGCTTGTAATCGAAGTTAGAGAAAGACTACAGTTAACCTTAAAAGCACTTTTCAGCACTGTTCAGGCAAAACAAATTGAATATAATATACAAAGTAACGTAGAGTCTTCTTGTCTTTGACTACGGTGCCCTTCCTGTCACGGGTTGCCACAACTTTACATCCACGTCTGCCTTTAAGAACTTCAATATCTTCCAACTTCATCATGTCGCTGACCATTTCTTGTGTCGACCAGATTGTGAACGTGCTGCGTGCCCAGCTTTCCCAGTTGGATGAGGTGAAGAAGGAGAGAGAGAAACTTGAGGGGGAGGTCAAGTCTGCCACTTTCGACATGTCCACTACCTTCCTGACGGCCCTTGCTCAGGACGGAGCTATTAATGAAGAGCAACTGTCGCTCACTCAGCTGGACCAGATGTACGGCTCTCACAACCAGCGAGTGACTGCCAGTCTGTCGAGGCAGGAAGAACTGCTGGCACAAGTTCAGGTATATAAGAGTATTTTTGTTCCATTGTGTGTACGTCGCATGTTATACAAACTTCTTTCTGAAGAAATCAAAGCTGAGTTTTACTGAGAACCTATGTTTATTCTGTTGCTGAGCCTCTTATGATTTCTTTCAAGTATGATCAGTCATTAAACTGTCCTCAACTGTGTGTCAAGACGTCCCACCAGGAGTTCAGCCGTCTGAAGCAGTCCAACTCTGAGGCCAACCAGCGGGAGGAGGTTCTGAAAAAGCTGGCCTCTGCTCATGACAGTTACATCGAGATCAGCAGCAACCTGCGTGAAGGCACCAAGGTAGACCCACACGCTCCTCTGTATAGAGAAGGAGAGTTTCACAAGACATTTGCTTGTTCTCTTGTACGCCTGCAGTTCTACAACGACCTGACAGAGATCCTGCTCAAGTTCCAGAACAAATGCAGCGACATTGTCTTTGCTCGCAAGACAGAGCGCGATGAACTGCTCAAGTAAGTTCTACTTGAATTGAAACTATTTTTAATGGGTTGGTCAGATGATAGGAAAATGTCATTAAAGTACATTGTTTACCGCAGTTGCAGCTATATAACTATTCTGTTGATCTTATCTTGCTGATTAAAATTGCTTTTATTTTTAATGAAATTTTCCATGTATGTATTTTATTTTCCACAATGTGAAACTCATTGTCCATGGCTTGCTTTGTTTGAAGGAATGTTCATTTTGTTTGCAGGGAGCTGCAGCAGAGTATCGCGCGGGAGCCAAGTGCTCCATCCTTCAACGTTCCTGCCTATCAGAGCAACCCTGCTGCCCCTGCTGGTGGCCCGACTCCTGCACCGCGAACAGTTTTTGTAAGCAGCAAACTTCACAGCCAAAATTTTGGGATTAAAGCATTTTTTTTTTTTTTTGCTGACTTTTGTGTTTCTATAGCCGCAGCAACCTCCACCAGCCCAGCAGCAGCCCCAGCCAAAACCACAGCCCCCATCTAGGCCCCCTCCACCCAACTTCACACCGCAAGGAGCAGCAACAGGTCCTACCGTTGTTCCCCCGGCAACAGCTGGCCCATCCTCCAATCCGCCTCCTGTGGCCCCGTCCCAAGCTCAAGGACCACCTTACCCTTCCTACCAGGGCTACCCAGGGTTGGTGTCATCGTTTTCCATTGTACTGAAGCATCACACATAACACTGAAAGAATGGACAGTCAATTTATTGAACTTTGATCAATGGTGGATATAGCTGAGTTTAAGAGAGCTACATAGTATGCAGGAAGGCGCCTGCTATTCTGCCGTCAACCTTCACTCTCACTGTGGCAGACTGAAAAATTGTGGCATTTATATTGAGAATAATAACACCCAAGCATGTCGTCTAGTTTTCAATATTATAGTCCTCTGCACCTAAATGTAGTCGCTACGTAGTTGTAGAGCAGAATATGAAAAAAATTAATGAATATATGAGCTTGTTTTTAAAGAGCTCACCAATTCACCCGAACATGAGGTTGCCATTCTGCCACTCCTGTGGGGAAGATCAAGAACCTCCTAATGGTCATGAGGTGCTGTATGTACTGTATGTTGAGAGGTCTGGCTAACAGATGAGCTACTGTAGTGTGTCGTCTGCGCCACAGTGTATCATTTTAGTTGACTGTTGAATTTGCCTGCTTAAGCAGTATCTCACAACACTTTAGTAGAACCCTTCCAAGAATTTGAGTAACAGTAACTGGTCTGTTGGATCCAAACCGCATGGGCCGTCCTTTGCTGCACAACACCAAGCCTTGACTGCTGATTCACTTCACATTATACAAGTCAAAAATAACTTTTGCCAATTTGTTATCAGATATCACTTTTGTATTTTTCATAGAAAACCGACGCTTTATGCTGAATGTTTATACACTAGTATGCGTGATTCAGCGTGCAGGTCATGACGGCTTCTTCTGTCTTGCAGGTACTACCAGATGCCCATGAGCTACAACCCCTACGCATATGGCCAGTACAACATGCCTAACATGCCCAATATGCCCTTCATGCCGTACCAGGCCGCTCCGGGGCCGAGTGGATACCCTACACCGCCACCTGCTGGACAGCCTTATCCTGGTTACCCTCAGCAGCCCCCTCAGCAGCAGCAGCCCTACTATCCCCAGCAATAACTCTCATCTGATCCACTTGTTATTTCTCTTTCCCCCAGCAATAACACTTCATCTCATCTTGAGTTTACTAACTGCATATTTCAGTAAGGGGAAGTCTGGAACGTTCCACAAATCTTTTTTATACCTCTCTTCTTAATTCTCATGGCACTTTTCCCCTGTACTCTCTAAATGATGGTTGATGCACTAACTACTTCAGCTCTGAGGATGATCTTTTTTGTTGTTGTTTAGTGTACAACCTGAATAAATTCCTTGAAGCTGTAAGACGCCGAGCACCGAGGAACTCTGACTAGCCACACAAACGCACCATCAGCCCTCTGTCAGTGCTTCTCATTCTGCTGCACTCTTGTTTTTGTAATGAACACTGGCGTCTGGCTGATGTAAAAACCTCTGTAAACAAGGTTTTCTACTGTAGATGACTTTTCTTCTCTGCTACTTTTCTCCTTCACCCAGGGAAGGTTGGGGTGTTTCTGTGTAACAATCAGAGTTCTGTAATGGTGGGAGCTTCTATTACATGGATGTGTATGTATAAATAAGACACTTTATGGACAACAAAACTCCCAATTTGATGTCGTCTCTTTCTCTGTGCATTATTTTTTATTCCTATGTGATTAAAAACAAAAGCTAGATTCCAAAGGGTACATTTCTGCTTTGTTTTACTTTAGTCTGATGCAATGCATCTTGGTTAAGGGTGGTCACCGACCATTCCATGGTACAGAAGCATTTTCATTCAGCAATATTAAGGTAATAATCTGTCATAAAATAGATGTGCAGTCTTAGTGAGACCTTTTTTGTTTTTCTTTCAAGCTGGTTCTTCATTTTCCCTCTCAGTCGTGACTGTCCTCCTTACTCCTACTGTGCTCTAGGGATCGCTTTAAGAGTGGCTCCCAAAGTGTGTCATTTTCTGCCTGATGCTCTTGTGCCTACCTGCCTCATTCCTAGATTAGACGCTATCCCTTCATCTAAATCCAATTTGTTGATTCCCACTGCAGATGACCCTCAATTATCCGCCATCTAAAATTGGCGTCTAAGTAGATTTTGAACTTTCTTCTTTAATGTTCTTTCTTAAAGGATTATTCACTTGGTGCAAAACAGAAAAGCAAAAAAAATAAACCATTCAATAATCACAGAAAAGAAAGGGGCAAACAGCCGAACACTTGACACCGTGACCCTGAGTAAGTGTTTGGCTGTCATGTTTTCAGGACAAAGGCAGGTGCGTGATGATAAAAGGGGTTGCAAGAGTCAGAGTGCACAAGAAGGCTAGAGGCAAAGCTCAGACAGATGGAATGCATGATAACATTTATATTATTTAGTCTATTTTCTTAAACAATCCTTATACATTTTATTATTTGTGCTCATTTCATGTTCGAACTGTATTTTTACTCTTGGCTGTGATTTTTGTTCCCTTGAAAGATTTCACACTCGCATGTTCTCATGGCCCCAGAGAAAGACTAATAAGTGTTCTAGGTCACAGGTGTCAAACTATCAAGAAAGTAGGGCAAAACAAAAATGCAATTCTGGTCAAACAAAGTCAGCATTCTTTTCATTTTTAAAAACTGGCTTTTTTTCATCACTATTCCTGTGTAACACTTTTGTAAGTAGAAGCAGAAGAAAATTGTCTTTCTCATTTAAGTGTCACATGTGTTTGATGGATATGAAAAGTAGACTGAAACAATGGCTGCAACCAGTAGATGCAAGCTCATTGTATGCTTTAAACTCTTTTTCTTTATGGCACTGTATGTCATGGTTCTATAGTGGGTGTTGCTGAACACTAAGAACAGCCTCACCTTAATAATTCGTCAGTGACTGTCAAAATGACAAAAAAGATATTACTGCGGCACTTAAGCTTGTGCAAATATCTGGCATTTCAAAACTCCAATTTCACACACCTATGAAAAATCTGCCTTAAAAGGCTGATTGCGTGTGGGGATATTAAAATGTTAATATCACTTATTGTCTATTCACCGTTGGATATGAGATAAAAAAAATATTTTATCATCATAATGCAAATAATTATGTACTTGCATCAAATCCAATCTAAAAATAAATTTTCCACGACATTTAGACGTATACGCGAAACGTATTTTAAATCGAACCTAAATAAATTCCAATATACTAGCATGTAGACAAATCTGGCTTTTCTTGTTTTGAAACATTTTATTTACGACTGCATCTGTCGCGCGCCCTCGACTCCACCCCTTTATGCAAATGTACAGTGACGTCGACGGAAGCCAGCCTTCGTCTCTCCCCCGACGTTACTTTAGAGGCGTATTAAAGCTCTGGCTCCAGTCGCAGGCGCTGCGGACGACCTGTGCAACAGTAACGGCCGCCTGTCGGGACGAATGTCGGGACGCTTCGCGGACACGGTGGCTGACACTACGCGGCTCGGTGAGTGCAGACTCCGGATAAAGCGCCGGATAGTGTACCGTGGTGGGGAGGTGAGAGCGGCGGCTGGTAAGAGGCTCCGGCCGGCGGAGTACACAGCATCTCAGGTTGCTGCTGCAGAGGAGGGAGGAGGGGGAGGTGACGGGGGAGGCACGTACTGTAGTTTTGCTAGGCCCGTGTCAAAAACAAAAACAGTGGTGAGCGCCTTGGAGGTGTTCTCAATCCCCACCCCTCCTAACAAGCTTGTTGATATTCTGTGAAAAGCAGCGCTGGATGGGATTAGAGGAATAAGCTGCATTTGCACTGAGACCACAACAACGGTTCATGACTCGTACACCTGTGGTCGCTGAAGAAAACCAGCCTCAGTGGCAGGAATTACACTTCAAATCGTCCGCATGTGGACTTGAATCTTTATTGCCTCACAAGGAGCTGTCAATCACCTGCTGATTTATGATCCCGACTCTTGACTTCAGAAACCTCATTCCTGTTTACAACTCCCCACAAATGCATTTCTCGGCTTGTGAGCTGCTGTCAGAGGGGTTGGATGGATCCTGTGGTGGATCAACGCCTCTGGTCACCGTCCCAAGCAGCAAATAGCAAAGTTATTGAAGATCTTATGTCAGTTTGTTTGTGTTTTCACTTGTGTCTCGCCATCGACCTGAGGTGCCTTTGTGATTGACTTGTCTGTCAGACACCTGAATACATATTAATCCGAAAACAAGGTGGCACAAACAAATGCAGACCAGCCCTGCGGCATCAGAGCTGCATTTGTATATCAAATGGGAAATAATCTTTTGACAGCGCATGGAGTCATGATGGAGTCATCATGTTCTGATGGCGACTGTCTCTCAGAGTGACGACTCATCTTAGTTGGCTTACAATATATTTAGCCAGGCCAGTGTGTCGTATAAGGTTTGTGTTGGTGCGGATGGGGAAGGTCGAGCGTGCGTGTCCTCTGTCCTGCTTCTGTATTGATTCCATGTTACGCTGTGAGCTGATTCAGTGAGTTTGGCTCTCGGCTTGTGAGTTATGTGCACTGTGTTGGCGTGTTTTGAACCTGAATTCTTTTCTCTTGTTTGTGCAGGTACAACAACAGGAAACATATCGAACAAGTACAGCCTGAACCAGAAGGTTTCAGTCATATTTTTGAAGATTTCAAGTCTTTGGTGAGTCAAAAACATTATGACCACAATGTATGTGTATATATTATGAGGGAAGGAGAGGGAATTATTTTTCTCTTTGTCATTGTTTTACTTTTCATTTTTTAAAATTAAGGTATTTAATTAAATTATTTCAGAATTTGAAATTGATAATTACCAAAAAAAAAATACATTAGATTACATTTGATTAGATTAGATGGCCTTTATTTGTCCCTCTGTGGGGAAATTCAATGTGTCACACCAGCAATAAAGTCACAAGCTATCAAATAACACAATACCCATAATGCATATACATATATCATGACAAAATAAATAAAATCTACGCAGTTATAATTAAATTGCTAATACATAGATAATAAGTTTTATAAATAAATTCTATAAATAGAGAGACATTACTGTTGCTTGAAAAATAGATATTGAATTATTACTATTTTTTATGTATTATTTTTACAAAAAGGTACATTTTGGTACATTAAAAAATTCCATGAAAAATACTGGTAAACATAATGCAATTAAATAATACGACACTTGCATGAAAAAAAATATTAACTCAATCGAAATTTATGATAAAAAATAGTTTCTCATGGACAAAATACTATAAACAAACATTCAAGCAAAAAAGTGGACTAATATAATCACCCAAAATGTACTATATATTGAAAGCAAAAGTCTGGGGGAAAAATGGGAGAAAACTGTGTTTTCGAATATTGAATCGACTACAGCTCTACAAAAACAATGTAGATGCAGCACTAATGTTCTCTTGCCTCGCCCATTGAGCGGGGGATGGCTGAGTGCTGCTTCCTTCAGGGCGTGGAAATCTAACAGATGGCTGCGACTACAGTTGATGATGTGCTGTCACTGCCACATAACATGCACTTAAGTGAACATTCAGGTCCTTATTCAAAGAGAAGGGAACTGATTCTTTAGGTTGAAGTCACCTGGTGTGAACCAGTTAGGGCACATTATGTATCAGACAGAAATCCTGTTGATTATTATTATTCTTTGAACCTGGGGGCTGAACTCCATCCCAGCCACGTCGGGCAAGAAGCTAGGACACCCTGGAAACATGCAAAGGTCATATATAGACTGTTGGCGCTCAAACACCAGTCTACATTCAACAACAAACCTCTGCATGTGTTTGGACTGTGGAAGAAACCCACAGTTTATTAGGGTATTAGTCCCATCATTCATCTTAAATTGTTCTGATGGTAGGAACCTGGAGAGTGACACCATGATCCCTCTGTGTAGACCAGGTTTCTCTGCTTACCAGGTCTGATTTAGACAACTACAGCAAAGACCTCAAGTCCATTTGAAATGTCCCTGGAGAATTTCTCATGCTTATATCTCTTTATACTTCAAGGTTCTGGTCAGATCATGTCTTTGAAATCCATCTTCCAGGAAGTGCGTGTCGTATATTGTTAGATCAAACTGACAAAGAAGCAGCAACATGGTCAACACGTCAGATGCGCAACACAGACAACCAGCCTTAATGGATTAGCCTCTGCTCCTCATCATGAAAAGTCACGAGGACGACGTCATGATCATTGTCCATCTCCTCTCTCACCGTCTCTCTCAGGCTCGGGCCTCTTGCCTTTGACACCATTTCAGCTTGAAGTGAAACCACCAACTTCCTCTTGATGAAATGTTTGCAGACTGTCACCAGGTGCCGCGTCAGCACTTGGTTACTGCAGACTCTCTCAGACAGGGAAACACAATAAGGCAGCCAGACACCAGCAGACACACAAACATCCGCGGTCACATGAGCATATGAGATGGGACCAGCCCAAATGCATGTCGACATAGATGTTTGACGGAGTTCTTGTTTTCGCTGCCAAACCTGTTTTTGTCTGTACAGAAAGCAAGACACACATATATATATACGAGCCGTACTCAGTTCCAATTTGAAATGTAAACACACCCAACTGACATCTGAACAATCTTAGCGACTACTGCAGTTGCACTTAATTTTCACCTGTAAAACATAATCGTGTTACTTTTTTGGGTCACTTTTGCTGACAGACAGATAGAAAAACAGATAAATGCTGATGATCACATGACCCCCTTGGAGAAGGTAGCTGTACATTTAATCTCAGAAGCACCATGTACTGAGACACACTGAGAAGCTACGATTTTTACTAGGTTGTTGCCTTGTCTATGCAATCCACAAGTTGATATTTAATAATTAAGTAGCAGAAACTTTCAGCCCGTAGTTTCCATGCTCACGTGTGAAATGATTCCAGGTTTTCATCGTAAATAGCTCCACAATTGCATATATCCATCTAACCCATTTATTACTATATGTTTATTTTAATATGACAGATTTGGCATAAGTAATATTGACACTGATGTTACTACGTTAGTGCAACTGGATGGGTGGAAGTGAAGTCAAAAAAAAAAAACAGTGTTCAGACAAAGTTTTCTGTGTCTCTGAAAGCTTGGTAGTGTTTTTTGTGTTTGAGTAAATGCTAAATAATTGACTCATGCTGACCTGTCTCTAACCGTCAAATAAATATTCTGTAAACATAAAAAAAATGTGGTTTCAGAGTGCAAAAATGTGAAGTACAAAAGCAAGGGATATTTAGTAAGTTTCCCTTTGTCACAGGAAGTGTATACATTTAAGGAAGTACCTTGACGAAGAGAGTTGCTTAAATATTGAGTGTCGGTCAATGCTGGTGTTTGTGTAACTACTGAAACTGGTCACGTGACACTCGTGGCTGACAGACAAACAATGGATCAGTTGATTGTTACTGATAGATGTATTGACATATATTATGATTGCGAGATACAAGTTCATTATCAGCACTCACTGACTTTGAAAAAGTCCATCTCCGGTTGAGGAGGTTAAGGAAAAGCCATTGAAATGTGGTGCAAAAATGTAAGAGAAAAATTAGATTTAAGCTACAAACACAAAATCTGACACGTTAAACATTGAAACACTTCTTCCCTATAAGCCAGACCAACATATTGTGATGAAATGAGAGTAATTGATGCATGCATTGATACGAATAACATATCTTTATTCAACTGTAAAAACAAAAACCTTAAAACCCTGCAGAATATTACCTCAAGTCATTTAAACATGTAGTGTAATTATCATGATCTTAAATAAAAGCAGAGAAAGGAAAAAAAAACACTGTTGAACATGGGAAAATAAGGCTTGGAACCACATTTTACACTGAAGCATCCACATGCTGACGGAGCTGGCTGTGATTGATACTTGACACCATGGTCAACGAGGGAATGATGAAATACAGAGCAAACGTGTGAGACGTGAGTCGGACGGTCCACATCATCTTTGACTAGTGTTGAACCGCTCCTGCTTGGTCATCGGACGGTGCTGTCACTGTGTGGCGTCCCTGTGACTGGTGCAGCGGGTTGCCAAGTTTCTGCTGTTGCGGGTTACTGAAAGGTTTTTCTGCCACGGTCTCACAGAACTCAGGCCTAGCACACTACATAAATAAACCTGCTATGTTTCCAAGGTGGCAATAATAAGGTGCCAAAATAAGTTATTTGCAGAATACATAAAAAGTAGTGAAAGCTTTTTTTTACAAGTCATTTGCAAGCCACAACAGACTTTTAAGGGACTTTTTAAGTGACAGACTTTTAACGCTTGGCCTAGGTGATATATCCAGTTCAGCAAAGTTTTTTTGGCTCGCAGTTAAAAGAAAAATACTATGCTTGTTTACGGCCCACCAGTTGCTTCCATAGATTCTTCATAAAGTGACAATGACATCATCATCACACTGGACTGCAGAAAGAGCATTGAAGTATCTTACGTTTTGCAACCAAAGGAGTGACTCCTTCTCTAAAGGACCTCACAAAAATGATAAAAATGCTTGAAATGTAAAATCACAGTGAACAAGCCTAAGTGTTAGGTGACCTGTGAAGGTTGAAGAAGGGGTAAACATCAAAGACTCGCTAGTCTGACAACTTAAACAACATTTTTAAGTTACTTTTGAAGGAGGAGCTTCAAATGTTTGGCTGTTGTTTATGTACTGTATGCTACAGTATTCAGAAAAGATGTGTATACATTCTTGTCTCAAATTCAATTTTTTTTCTGTTTGTATTTTTGTTGTTTTTTTAACAATATAAAAACACTAACTCGTCCTGAAATAAGAGATTGTGAATCAATTTTGTTTTGCAAAAAAAATATGAGATTTTTTTCCAGGCCTACGTAAAGCCCCAAAGATGGACTCAGCGTTGCGTAAGTGTAGCTTTATGATACAATCGCAAAACATAATTAGCGATGTGATGCACGCCATTGCTGCCTCAACAAACAAGACTTTTGCGAAGTCACTTTGGTGACTCAAATGCCATTTACACTGATGCAAGTCTGCCACTGAGCTAACAGCCAGATTTCAACAGTTATTTATTTTAATATTAGATGCTTCAATGTTGGTTTAGCATCCTAGCTTTGGCACATTGTTCCTAACTTCAGCGTGCGGGGCTCACTATTATATCAAAATATCATCACGTGAGTGCATAATGTGCGGAGAAATGAGAAGTTATGATAAAAGCGAAGCTGAGGAAGGCTTTTTCTTTTTTAATTTGGTGTCACGTGACCTAAGTTTGAGGAATAAGGGATGCGTCTGTCACAGCCCGAGGGAACCTAGTCAACTAACGGATGATTCAAGAGTTTGTTTTAGAAGTCCTGTGGCACGTGGAAGGCATTCTACTTTTTCAAAGTCATCCTCTGTTACGGGCTCCGCTCTTGCTATCAGCCATTTGCTCTCAAAGGTCCGTCAGGCTTATTATGAATGAAAACATGATTTCATCTTCGAAATGCCGGCTGAAATCCCTTGGCGTGATGCTGCAGTTCTTCATGCCTGATCTCTCACTAACAATGTCTGCCGTTATCAATGCCCTTTGAATTGGATTATTCATAACTCCTCAAGTTAAGTTAAAGGAAACAGGACGTGCTGTTGTGTGTTGAGCTGACCTACACTGAACTTTCACTGGTCCATGCAAACACACACTCGCACACACAGAGCAGTGTATCCTGAGCGCTGATCCTATGTACAGATAACCCATTTCCTACTGGTGAGAAGTTTTTGTGCACAAATGTGAGTGATACTGAGTAAAGAAAAGGCGGCTTGATTGTGTTTTTCCTCCGATGGAAACAGTCTGTCGTCCCACATGTGTTCTCATCATCTCACTTACAGCTATACCATTGCCGATCCTCCCGATCTCTGTCAACACACCACACACACCTATAAATGCTGCTTTCTCAGAAAGAAGGCACAGACCTGCTCAAATGCTCCCTCCTGTCTTTTTCTGAGCCTCTATGGGCCTGTTACATTGTAACCCTGTGGACCACGTTGTGCAATGTGGTCAGGTAAAAATGCTATTCATGTTTTGAATCTGCTCAGCTTTGCACAGACATTTAACGTTGGTTAGAGGCCACGTCCAATCGTTGGTGTTTGTTTAGTCACTTTGAAGTCTGCTGTTTATCATGTAATACTGGAGTTGTTGGCTCTCGTGTCTGTCTGAAAAATAAACTGCAGTAAGAACAAAGGCAGATGGCTGCTCTTGGTTGTTGTTGGACCAGGGTATTGAAAATGTCATAACTGAGTAAGAGATGTTATTCTCTGGTAAATAGCTGTCTTTAGTTTGCATAGAGATTCACGATTAATTTAAAAGATTGAAAATAAAAGATGAAGCCTAAACAAAAAATACTTTCCAAGTGAAAACATTTTTCACTTGGAAAACAAACAACATTTTTTAATTTAATAAATTAACATTTGACTTTGCCACTGTTGCCCTGTATTATCTGACTAGTAGGATGAGAGGTAGGAGTGATGGACTGCCAGTCCAGGCAACCACACACTTTAAAGTCATCAATTAACTCTGTATGTTTTTTGAACTGACCCAGGGTTGCCTCAAAACCGGTGAGGAAATGTTGTTAAGAAAGGATAGGCAGATAGTATCCTCTAAAACTGTCCGCGTTCCAATTTTCACCCTGCCACTTATCACTCCTGACCAGATGACTTTATTTTTGAACAGATCAGTGCTGCTTATCATCTCAGTCGGCTTTAGCTTTTTCGGTTTTGGGCTGGCCTACTGGATGGTCATGTTTTGTTTTTTTTTAATTCTCTCTGACATTTGCTTTTTGTAGGCCGTCTGCTTCCTTTTAGATCATTGTGCACTCCTCCTATTAGCCAAAAGCAACCTGATATTATGAGTCAAAACCCAAATATTGTGATTAAGGTTGACAACTTGTGAAACAAAAAATACATGGCGATACTATGAAAATAAGTTGGGGGTGTAATTGTGTGGTACTATTGCTCAAAACAGTAAAATAAATCAAAACATAATTGTGGAAAAAATGAATTCAGGAAACAAACTTTTGTTGGACTTTTACTTTTTTACTTTTCTATATTATGTAATATTCTTGTAACATTGAATATTAAAAAGCCTTTACTACAAAGGTAAACCTACTGGTGAGGAGTGGGCACCTTCCTCTCCCCTAGTTAAGTGATTTATCTGCCTCTCGTTTGACACATGATGCTTTCAAATTCCACCATGAGAAACTGTATGACAACGGCCCTCCTCATTTTGTTTTATGTTAACCTGTCCTAAAGAATGTCGCTGCACCTGCTCATGACCATTCAGCATGTCTGTGATGTTGCTGGGAGGTAGAGGAGTTTGTTTTTCTTTTGTTGTGAATATTTTGTCCGAGTCCATCTGAGAACATTTTTGACAATGCATGACTTGTGGAAGCTTTATCCTCCTATATGAAGTACACACACAACAATATATACAAGTCGTCACATGACTAACCTGCCAGTCTTCCATGGAATGTCATGAGCAGAAATGAACCAAATAATCCACAAAGCAAGGTGACCGCACCCTCCAAAAGATGATGTACTATTATAGTACAGAAGGTACAAACACTGAGCCAAGTGGTAACTGTTCCTAACAGAATGTTAGCTATTAAATGTGTCAGCAGGCCAGAACACAGTGTGATGTTTCAAGGCTGTCAACGGGTCGAGGAGCTTTGTTATTGTGAAGCCGTGGATGGTTTTAGTCGAGGCCTTGTCAGAAGATGCTCTGTGAAGAAAAGAGAGAGATGCCTGCAGGGAGTACTGCCATGAGTCACGGTACACCTCATGAGGTGTCTCACAACAAGGATTCTGTTAAGTACAGCTTTTCAGTAACACATAACTCATGGATCAGGTGCGTCACACGGCTGGCACTAGCTCCTGTGATAATGCACACCCAAGTCAGGTCCACTGATGCAAATTCTGATGAGAATCTCTCTGTCGTTTTGTCTGAACTAGCACAGACTTTACATCCAATATTCGAACACTGACTGAAAAGGAAATTGTATGCTGTTTATTTTGAAAGTTCCTTGGAGCAACAGGAAGAATGAAATAATATTAGTTCAGGTCGGAAATGTGGAGAGCTAAAATAGAAAAGGGTACGTTTGGAAAGTTGTCACTCAAATGTTGGGCTGGTAAATTTATCAAACTCAGTCAATAATCGTGGAAAATCTCTCAATGATTTCAGTTTCTCGTTTAAACACTGACCCATCTGTGACTTGGATACACGTCTCCTCCCTCACTACAACAAGTTGTTGTGTTCTGAATCTAACTGATGACGGCAAAGACCTGTCCGAAATATAGCGTTCTGTCGTTGTGTGAGCATGTGCTCATGAAATGTCTGACTCTGAAAATGAGTACCTTAGCTCATCTATTTGAATGATTCTTCATTGGTGTTCAACTGTCATTGAGAATAGTGGAGCGTGTTTGTAGCATTAGCCACCAAGCTAGTCGGTTCCGACACAACAAGATGCCAGTTACGACGATGTGCTGCAAATGTAGAGATTGTTCTTTGGTTATTATGCTGTTTTTCTTTTTTAATGAGTGCTCTTTATATTTTTTGAACACATGATGAGTGTAGATTGTTCACATATTCTTGTTAGGCGTTGTTACTGTCATTTTCAAATACCATTTGCTTTGTATGCTAAATGCCAAACTGCATGAATAGTTCCAGCTTTTATCGTTGGAACTGACATTTTGGAAAGAAAACTTTTGAAAGATTGTGATAGAACGATGTTTTTAAAAAAGTGATTTTGTTGCCATGCGGCACCAAGCCCTACTCAAATGTGTAATGATTCTAGGATGGCTTCAGGCATCTTTTATTTATCACTAAATAAGTGCATATTCTGTAGATCTGGCTGAGACGTTCTGCTGTCTGCTGTGTGTGGTTGTCTAAACGGTGACACAGACCTGCACAACCACTTGTGGGTAACATCCTCAAGTGGCTCCCATTGCCAGTGGATGGGCTCATGAATTGATGCAAGAACACGCTGCGAGTCCTCCTCTGGGTCAGAGTGCCAGGATACAGTTACTAGTGGTGAAATGTGAGGTTTGCTCGGGGGGGATACTGTGGTCCAAAGCGGAGCCTGTGGGGTAACATGCGGTTGATGCATATAAACGTATGGGAAGGTTATGTGCAGACGATGACACACTGTCAGTAATGTGACTCTGCTGTGGAAGTAGGCCAAGGCTGCTGTCAGCAACTTGTCGGCTTCTCCACATGCCATCTGAACTGCTGAAGTGACGTTTTTCAGACAGAATAACCCCAAAAGTTGTCAAGTCGTGCCATTGCATAAAGGTAGAAGATTTCTGAAAATAGAGGAGGGGTTGGGGGCCTGTTATTACTGACTGCTAATCTCACACTCAACCCAATCCTTGCTAACTGTTTCACTAAGAGTGTCTGAACGCCACCCTTTTCATAGCACAAGCGGTGGCATTGTTATCCAACAAACTTTTCATGAGCCTTTAAATGTGAACACAACTCCTGTGTTTATCCGGTTTGCATGGTGAAAACTTGAACTCAATATTAAAATAGATGTATTTTAATTCAAATACTGCAAATTGCATTGCTTCTCACAACTTTTTAGTTTGTTTTTTGTTACAAATTTTCCTCAGTTAAGGTAAGGTAAGGTGAATGAAGCACGTGTGATAGGTCTCTGCCTAGCTGGAGCTCTTTAAAGCCCCGGTAACACCTCACTATCTGTTTCCCAAGGGCCAGATTGGGACACAAGTGGCAATATTGTCATGAGGATCTAAACAGCCACCGCAGCCTGTGGCTGACTGAATGATCAGTAAAGATGTAGGGACCCAGACTTTGAAGTTTTCACTGGCTCTTATGAAAAACCTTTGGTCAGGTTGAGGAAAACAGTACAGGCCATTGTGTCAAAGGACATACTCAAACACAGACAACACATTTGTTTAAAGTAACTTGTATTCTTCACGTTGTATATTTAGCTAATTCCAATGAGGCACAAGTTAAAAGGGCTTGGACTAAAAAGTGACCCATTTAAAGTGTATTTGTTTTGTTTGTAACGTAACACGTACCAGTAGATTTAGAACAGTAACAAAAGATGTTTCTTTGTGGTAGCCAGTGATTCACGGAACAGATTGTGTTTGTCTGTCACAATGAATTACCCTCAACAAAAGATCTTAAGTTGTCAAAGGTTCAGATGAGGTGAAGGTGGAACTCTATACGTTTATATACAGGCAGAAAGATTAAGTCGGCGTGGAGCTTTGCGTTAATAATGCAAGGTGCATGCGAACAGCAGGCTCATTATGTCACATATATCCAAGCTGGTATGTTGCTATGAACGCTGCGTTATGAGTAAGGGGATTTGTCATTGATGCTGGTGCACGTTGGTACACATGTGCTACCCCCCACTCTTACTGCAGTGCAGCAACACTGCACCATAATGCACACATCTACACTCTCTTCCTCTCACAATTATTGCTGCCATCTGCTTCTCCTAGCTGGGAATATGGATTTCTTGGGCATGTTGACTGAGCTGCAAAGGTTGCAAGTCAAGTCTATGTGTTGGCAAAAGATGATGTAAAAGCTATGAGTGATTAAAAAAAAAAATAAAATTTGACTGCTGACAGGCTAAAACGTGCCCACCAAAACAGGCTTGTTCAAAAACCATTTTCTCATGTCATCTGATGTTTATGACGTGGGGGTGAAGCGCACTCATTACTTGGTCCCATAATGCACTGCAATGGTGAAAGCTCTTATAACAGAGGAGATGCTGTGAGAGGCGAGTTTTTAACTTTGTTTTGTTGTTCGTCAGTTTGAGAAAACACAAACATTTGACTTGTTTGGACTTAAATATGACGTGTCTTCACTGAATTAACCTACAGGCTCTAAATCTCTAACTCAGTCTTTTTTTGAACAGTCAAACACACATCATTCTGTGCTCCAGTCTCACAATCATAAACATATCACTCATTATTATTATCTGATAATACTCAAAACAACCTTTTCCAATAAGGGCGTTGAATGTCTCTTAAACTGATTGAGCTCCATGTTTTTCCCCTGAAAGGGTGTTATTACTGTATATCAAGTAACAAAACCCATAGAATTTTTTGTTTCTGTTGGCTCTTACATCGCTTTGTACAGTCAGGGACATAGCACACAAACATCTACATGGCCCAGTGGTATGCACACTTGATCCCAAGGTCCCTGGCCTTGTAATCTATATCCAGCTGTATTCAGGTCAAAATGGTGTTCTGCGTCACGCTCACGTGCCTCACTGTTCTGTCTACAATCAATGCCTAAACCTCACCTGGTGGCCATTGTGTCAAAGGACATACTCAAACACAGACAACACATTTGTTTAAAGTAACTTGTATTCTTCACGTTGTATATCTAGCTAATTCCAATGATGCACAAGTTAAAAGGGCTTGGACTAAAAAGTGACTCATTTAAAGTGTATTTGTTTTGTTTGTAACGTAACACATACCAGTAGATTTAGAACAGTAACAAAAGATGTTTCTTTGTGGTAGCCAGTGATTCACGGAACAGATTGTGTTTGTCTGTCACAATGAATTACCCTCAACAAAAGATCTTAAGTTGTCAAAGGTTCAGATGAGGTGTTCTGTCTACAATCAATGCCTAAACCTCACCTGGTGGCCTGTTTAAAGATCTGGAGGCACAGAACAACCCTACGTGTTTTGACTTATATTAAAGACAGTCCTCTCCTAGTCATTCGAGGGAGTATCTATAGATCAGATGAAAGGCCTGGCAGTCTTTTAGTACTGCTGTCAGCTTCTCAGCTGTGACATTGGTTCCATGCTGAGATTTAAGGCGGTGTAGATTTGTGACAAAGAAACTTTTCCACTGTCAGCGGAAAGTCCAGAAAGTCAAGGTGGGTTATGAAATAAGACACAAGCTCGCTCTGATTTCATCTTGGTGTCACAGGTAATCTACTCCTCCATGTAAGAATAAACACTCACGGAAATAGACCAGGGTTATTTAGCGTGTGTATTTACAGACTCTTGCCGTTTGCATGTCTTGGGCTGTGCAACAGTGATTCTTTATTTGTCTGTGGCCTTGAACTTTTCCAGCCTCCTCTTGCCCTCCACACTGATCTTGTTGTTGTCTCCCTGGCTTAAATAGATAATCAAAGACTCTGCTCCTATCGGCTCCTTGTAGCTTTCATGGCATCTCTTCAGATCTGGCGCTTTCTTTTCCTCATGTCCTTGAATTCAGGCTTCATCACGTGCAAGTTGTGGGCCTCCAGAAAAGCTGAGGTGTAATTCCATATAAGATGGGCTCAGGTTACACACATGCACACACACACGTGCACACACACACACACGCACACACACACGCACACACACACACACACACACACACACACACACACACACACACACACACACACACACACACAGAGCAACAACAAACATCAACAATTGGACGCCTGATGTGCCTCATGTGTGCAGACTCACATGTTGTAAACCTAAAAAGTGAATTTTAAAAGTCATTTTACTGCAAAGAGTAATATGTAAAGAAAGTTATCAGTGGTAGAATTAGCTAACAGATTTTATTATCATTCTTTCCTTTATTACTCGTCCTCAGCACATCTGAGGGTTGGTGCCATTTTGTTTGAGCAGGTTGTGGAAAAACGACAGCTGTATTTTAGTTCCCATCATTTTTGTTCACCACTGAATTCTGCCCGTTTAAAACATTGCCAAATTTGTTAAACATCTTGTTTGTTTGTTTGATGCTTCTACGGGATTAACCTGTTTGACCTGTTGGAGATGTTGGGCTTGACACTTGTCAGAGTGGAAGCTATTATTAGAGGTCAAAGGAGGACAGAGGAAACTGGATTTTTATTTGGAAAGGTTTTTTTTTCCAAGAACTATATTGTTGAGTCTTCGTTTTTGACATGCTCTGTGAAATTGCATTGCCTGCTGCTAAAATAATGGGGTTTGGATGTTGAATATTTGCACATTTAGAGGAGCAAAACAAAGCAAAAACACCATTTTAAATAACCCCATCTAGCATGTCATGCCACCTCTTCAACCTGCTTTTTGTGAAGCTACAGTTATTCAGAAAACATGTCCTCTAATGTCGCTGCAAGTCTGTTGTAATAAAAACCGCCACACAGATACAGATCTTTTATTTTGCACCTCTGTAGTTACACCTAAATCGTGGTGTGCAGTCAGTCCAATGTGGTTTTGACACTATTATTTATCGCATTTATTTGTCAGTCTTTGCCCATTCTGGTGGTGTCAAGACTTTTTTTCTTGGCTTCATACCACTTTTCATTTTGTTTCTGGTGAAGTGAAAAGCCATTTAGTTATTTTAAAAGAAACATTCAATCACCTCTGCATTGTCCTTTGTCTGTGTATCACTTGCAAAACAAAAAGCTACTGTAAGTTAGCTGCAGTTAGACGAATTGTTCTCCCCTTAAGAGACAATTATTTGGAGTGGTACTATATTTTCGGCAAGACATTTCCCTCCCTCATGTTATTTATCCCATTACTTTCCCTGACCTGCTCCACTCACTTTCATGTGAATATCACTCAGATCTACCCAAAAGCCTTTTCCTGTTTGTTTGTTCTCCCTGTCTGACGCTGGTGGTTGGGATGTTATCTCTGTGGTTATCCTCAACCTGTCAATACTTAAGACAGATAATGGTTGTGTATTTGCTTTTCATACTCTCTTGTTAGTCCTTATGGCTGGAAACCGGAGAGGCCGTTATATAACTTGCTGCAGTCTGAGGTTGTGTGAGCGTGAAAGCCGTTATGAAGTATTTATGATCATCCCCAGTACATCATGAATGTTAATGGAAGATATGGGATAGCCCTGAAAACGAAGAAGAAAGATGAAAGGGGTGAAAGTGGAGCTTCGTCCTCCACCATCCATTTCTAGATTATCTTTCCTGACATGGTTGTGATGACTGCATCTTTCTCCTTTTCTGTCGTGGTTTGTTCCGTCTTTTATTGGGAATATATGACAATCTTTGGAAAGTTCAAGTGGCTTTGCCTTCTGAGTGGCTGGATGTGGTGTGTGAAGTGACCAATCGTGCCAGTTAATAATCCAAAAGCTGGCCACATGCACCTAATGAAAGGAGTGAGGAATTTAACTCCTCATGAGGTGTGTGTTGTTATAGTGCACTCTCTGTAGTATCCCAGACGCACAAACAAGCAGTGTTCTGTTTGAAATGTAACTCATAAAGCACATTTCTCTCATCCAGTATCAAAGACTGTCAGAGTGTTTTTAAGTATGAATCATGTGCTCTCACCAATTTCCAGTTAAAACAGACTCTTTTTAAAAGAGACTGTACACGTGTTTCACTTAGACTCACTCCAGTTTTGTGTGTTTTTAGTTCATATTTTCTATCATAAAGCTACTCTGGAGATTATATCTCCTAATGGAAACACCTTCAGGTCATTGAAATCTAGAGAAATAGAGCATTATTGTCCCTTTTCTCTCCCCTCTCATTGTTAACGGTACACTCAGACTCCAAGGCTCTAATGTTGCATGGCTCTTGCTGGCTCACCATGTATAATTTAAAGGGCCCTTGACCTGTTAATTTCAGGGATTTTTTAATGATACATTACCCCAGAGGAGAATTGTTGTAATGCTGCGTGTCCACCAGGTGGTCAGGGTCGGTACAGGTGGGGTCGAGGCGTAGTGGAACTCTTTCCTTCTGGGCAAGCTTTGCTTTCACGCCGAGTTCCTGTACTCTTGAATGAGAGTGTCGTTCAGTCGAGTGGAACTCTCATGGGATAGTTATGAGATGGTAAACAAGATTTTTTATGGAAATGAAATGAAAACTGCTTCGACCTAAACAACTTGGAGTTGCTTCTGTGTTGAGGCATTCTCCAAATACACATTTAAAGCCATGTCTGAAGTCACATCAATAACCTTGGCCTTACCTACACGAAGGCTCTTAAAGTGTTGGATTGTACCGGACTGTTTTGTCACCTCTTTGTTGAGTCTTCTGACTTCATTTCTGCAGCCTCATTGCTAATTCAATTTCCTGTTGCTGTCCTGAGGAGCGAATGTGACGGAATATCTTTGAAAATGAATGGATATAGTCTTGTTTGTTGCGTCCAACTCATTCAGTCTTCTCTTCTCTCACTCATGTTCGTGATATTGGCTCCCGAGAGCCTGATCAAATGATTCAGTCCTAGTTATCCAACTCTTGTGTAAGTCTTAGTGAAGCAGCCAAATAAAGGGCAGCCATGGGTCACATGGTCGCTGACTTTTCTGACCCTTTATTGGCATCTCACACTTTTCGAAACAACACACCTTTGGACAAAGCTGTAGTGTTTCTAAGTAGTTTATTATCTCTGCTAGTCACAAAAGGAGTTGAAATTTTGCAGCATCTATTTTCTTTTTATTTTCTTGTGTTCTTGTTGTCTCATTTTTCTGTGTTTTTAATTGAGACTTCAGATATGTGCTGTCTCTGAGCCTTTCCCGTTCGCATTGTAACGCTTCTCTTTGTTCCTCCAGATTTATTGGCCAATCGATGGGGATTGTACGAGGAGCTCCGCCCACCTTCGCTGCCTTCCCACCTCCTCATTGCCTCACCTGCGACATCTCTTCCACCCCCATCCACACCGT
Source organism: Synchiropus splendidus (assembly GCF_027744825.2). Lineage (NCBI taxonomy): Eukaryota > Metazoa > Chordata > Actinopteri > Syngnathiformes > Callionymidae > Synchiropus > Synchiropus splendidus. The sequence goes on from NC_071337.1 coordinate 14,899,833, forward strand.
TGTGTCTAATTTTATCCAGCCTTCCATACAAAAAATGACTCAGGAGTTCACTGAGTGGTCCTCTATATGGATTTCTACTGCTTATAATAGACAGTAAAGGAAAACAAGAAATGTCAATCATAAAGAAGCCATAAATCAACCACATCCACACTCACATACATATACTTACACAATCACACACACACAAACAACACAGCCACATACTCAAACAGCCATCACACACCTGCAACACAAGTTCTCGCTTGGAATGTTCTGCACTCTCTTCCTGTGCTGAGTCAGCTGTTTGATTCTTTTTTTGGGGGGATTTTCTGCAAAGCTGATTTGTGGGAAGAAGAAATTTAACTCCTTTTGGAAATCCCAGATGGATTAAACTTCGATGTTGAAGCTGCAACGTTATTTTGAGGACAACTTTGTTTTTTTTTGGGCCACTTTTTCCCCAACGAGGACGACCCCACTCGCCGTCTGGCAGAACAATGATGATATTAACTTGAAGTGACTTTAGTTTCTTTGCTTTTGGGGGGGGTTTATGAATATTGGAGTTTATCTGTTACAGGTAATTTATTTTACTGAGCACTTTCTACCAGTTAAGAGACTACCAAATCCAAACAAAAAGCCTCAGTCAGAGAATATTTATTTTTCCTAAGATTCTAAATAGCTATATAAGTGTGTTCAAAAGGGCAGGATATTTCCGGGTGCATGCCCTCCAACATGCCTCCCCAGAACACGGAGGCTGACACCATGCAGGTCGGATCTCTTGTGGGTGAAGCCGCCGCCAAAAGCTCGGCAATGTCACAATCAGAGGATGAGAACGGAGCAGGAGAGACGGATGGAACGGGTGGAGGAGGTCGAGGAGGAGAGGAGTCTCCAAGCGAAACATCAGTCGAGGGAATTACGCTGAAGAGATGGGTGATGCACGGAGCCGTCATGTTTGGAAGGGAGTTCTGCTATGCCATGGAGACAGCGCTGGTGACGCCCGTACTGCTGCAAATAGGTGATGACACAAAACACTGAAGAGGTGTACACTGAATAATTCATGGTCTGTTTCCGTAGTTCGTTGTACACGGTGAATGCACGCTTCAAAACTAGCAAATTAGATCATCAAATCTGAACCCTAGACACACAGTAGCATAAAAAAATTATATCTGTTTTTACTGAAAAAAAGAGTCCACGATAATAATAAAAATGACATACATATATTTTTTTTATTATTATTATTATCTTGGACTCACAAGTCAGAAAAAGAGAAAAAGTATCGATAGATCATGCGCTGGTAGAACCATCAAAAGCAATTTGTGAAATCACATGCACTCCAAATTACGCAATTCAAATCAATAAAAACATCTGAGATTACATTAAAATGTCAAAAATCATGACTGGCATTTATTTTCATAAATCTCTGACATCATTTTGCATGTTTAAAGAGCATAATTAAGTTACAACAATCTGTTATTGATCCGTGTTCCTTGTGGGTGTTTGGTTTAACGAAAACCTTTTCTGTTTAACTGTACAAATGTTTGTATTGAGGCCACACAAGAGCATCATTAAATGACAAAGTCCTCATGTTATCTTTGTCATATCTTAGTTCAATATGAAGAACAATACATAAGAGGTTGTGTGATATCATGTGTATACTGGAAGTAAGAATGCTCTGGATTCCTGAACGGTGTTCAGAGATGATGTTGGGCTCCTGACGTTGAGAGACACCTTGACAGTGTGACGTCCCAGCACTTGTCCTGCCTGTCCACCTTGTTTAGTTGATCTGCCCAGAGATTAGCAAGCTTGCACTCACTCACTCACACACACACACACACACACACACACACACACACACACACACACACACACACACACACACACACACACCCGTATACACTCATCCCCTCCACTACCTAAATGAAAAGCCTTTGAGATCTGTCCAAGTCCTGCTGGACATCGATAGTGTGAAGGAAGTGCTATTGAGTTGTTTATAATTCTGTCCCTCTGGTGGCAAGCCCCCCTCCTGGTGACGTAGCGTGATCTCCTGGCTTACATAACAAGTGTAGGTTGCTTGTTGGCTCCTGAGGCTGCCTGCAGGCTCAGCAGGAGTAAGCCCCCATAGCAGATCTGACTCAGACACATAGGCTTTCAATGTTGTGTTACTTCAGAAGGACTCTGGGAGAACAGCAACAGACTTGTGTGGGTTTTCTATGACAACAATCTGTGGCTTGTTTCTCCATCCCAGTTGCCTCATTTAGAGTTGGCCTACAGTGAGACCCTTACCCTTGTGGTTGGCCTTAATAGCCCCCGAATGCAGCAAGTATTGCTGTAGTTTGTAGTTTTATGCTGTGGTGTAGGTCTTGATCCATAAATCTAATATGGAACTTCATTACTCAGAAGAATAAAGGCACTTTGCTGAATGTGTGTTTCAGGCTTCTGTCTTTAAATATGTAGAACTGGAGGTTATTTGAAGGGCAGCGCAGTGATGAGGGTGAAACTGTCTTTTCTGAGTTCTAAGGTTTCCCCTTCGGCTCTCCACTGTCAAACACGCACTCAAATATCCGTTACTGGCTCTAAAGTGACCTCTGTTGAATGAAGGGCTGCCTTTATGTTTTCACATTTGCCCTGTGTAGCTGGGTTGGCCACAGTGACCCTTTCTTGGGTACTGGGAATAAGCAACATAAAATGAATGATTACGTTTATTGTTTTTTTTTGTGCCATTCTTTTTGTCAATGAATGGTGGCGTCTTTGTTTTTGTTTCATGGTGAGGCTCAACTGTGAATGTGTAACAGAAGTTAGCTTGTGGCTCTGCAGTTAACCTCATTTTTCAAGTTGTGGGGGACACAGAAATAGCACAACGCGTAGGAGCAGGTTTGTAAAATATGAAAAGGGAAAGGACATGTACATGGACAGCACTTGTGAATACAAGTGGAAGAAGATGGTTTACATAGAGAGGGCTCATTGGTGATCTGAACATATCTGCTACAATGTATTATTGACATCTGGGAAATATTGCTTTACCAAACTGGCATATTTTGACAGAAATAGTTGAGGTTTTTTTTAAGTCCACTCAGAAAATATGAGTTATCAGTTTTACAATTATTAGAATAGTCATCATAAAATGTGTTTATTCAATAAATTCAGTAATAAAACACAAGCAAACCATTTTTTTTCCCGGTGTTCTAGGTGCAGATCTTCAAATAGGGTGTTCTGTTTAGAGTAAATATGACAAGACCACTATAAAGGCCTAGACACAAGTTGATGAGGATGGTCTTGAGTGAGTAGATATTCCACAGTTTAGGATATATAGGTCAGGATATTACAAATAAGTTACAATTCAACAGACAAGCATTGCACCGCGACAGATTTTACTCAGTTAAGACAAACGGGCTTTTTTAAGTTGATTCAGAAACACTCTCGAAATGCTGTTGATTCATCGAGGCTCCTACTTTGGATCCTTGTATTTTACTTTTATTATGTTTCATTCATTTCCTCCCGGTCAAATTCCTTTCACGTCTTACACAACTCTCCCTGTCTCTGTTTATGAAACCACCTTCATTTAATCCAGAACTTGACCATCCGAAAACCTGACCTCTGTCAACTCCCAAGTTCAGTCGATGTTTAACCAAGACAACAGACCGGCCACATTAGCTGCCTGAAATAGCACAGTCTCTATTAATAGGCTGGTGTGGAGTCGCAGACACGTGTGTAATGAAAGGAAGTATGTTTTGGGTTTGTCTGGTAGAGCCCTTACTAAAGAGTCCTTATTTGCACAACCCAAAGGACAGATGGGAAAAGCACCATATAAGGGTTTCTTTATGGAAGCCTGCAGACTTTAATCTGACTCCCCCTGGGCCAAAGGAGTTCATGCATTTTCAACGAGGCTCTTGCAAAACTGTGCAACAGCAGTGTGATTTGCATTTTCTCTTTCTGAGATGCAACATATCTACCATCAGAAGATATACTTGTTGTTGTTGACAGCAGCACATTGACTGTACGTATCAAATGAATCGCATGCATTGTCTCATCTGCATCCAGACCATTAACCCTGATGTCGGCATTTATTAAGTAATAACGGATTGTTGAAGAAAATCCTCTCTGCAGTCTCAAAAGCATCCTGAGTAAAGCGCATCACGCCGTGGAAAGCCAGCTGAAAGTGAAATATGAATGACGCGGAGGGTGAAGTAGCGTGAAGGATTAGCAGAGCTAGAGAAGGAGATGAACAGATGGGCCGAGAGAGGGCATGTTGAAGGTAAGTTTGGAGGATTGAACAGTAAGGAGAGAGTGCTGTTGCTTTTTCATTTAGAATCTGTTGCATAACCGGATTCCTCATAAATAAGAGAAAGCTATAAAACCTACTTCCAGAGGGTGAAAACAGTTATTGAGGCTATTCCACAGTCACTCTTACTCAACCTCCCGCTCTGCTGACGACCTCCCGCTGGTTCTTTTGTTGTGTCCGGTCCACATCTCGAGTTGGAGAGACAGACTCATGTTGTACACTTGTGGTTTTAAAAAGATCTGTGGATGTTGGTTATATCTTCGACAGTCACCGTATCTGTCGCCTTGTGTTTGACAATACTTTAGTCATCCATGAGTTGTGGAAAGTACAGACATAAAGCAAATAAAAGTGATGGAAGTTGGCTTTCTCAGAGAGGCGTCTCAGGGAGCTCCGATATCTGGTACAGGCTAAATGTCGGACCGCAGCCCCTTCGCACCTGTTCAGGATGCTTCCCCCACATCTCCCTGGTCAGGTGTTTTAGGCAGGGGTGCCCTGGAGAGAGATCTCCTGGCCCTGGGAAGGCCTGGATGATCCTCCTTGATGACTGGTGGAATTGGCCTGGGAGAGTCCTGGACCCAGATGAGCAGCAGAAAAATGGATGGAGTTAACTTGCATTGTTCACTTCAGTTCATAAACACTGATATCTTTGTACGACCGGTCTCAACTCTGCTCTTGTCCAGCGTCCCTTTATGCAAGGTCACCGCTAACACGCTAAATAAATATCGCTTGATCTTTCATTGTTCATGGCAGGTAGCCTAATCCCCCAAAATGATCCTATCATGTTGGCCGGTATTATCGAGCAGATGGTATAAAGGAGAGTTATGTAACTCATTCTTGCTGTCACAAATCAAGATAATCTAGCTGGAGTGGAGGCTGGAGGAGAGGGATGAGCGGGTGACGGGCCCTTTTACTGTTGCCAGATGAGCCTGTTTGCATTTAGACAGGTGACGTTTGCCTGGTGAAGAAACCGCGTTGTGAGTGGGGATGAGCGCCATTTTAGAAATGTATTCATGACTGAATCTATCTATCCATGATGAATAGAATGCTGGAATGTTTACACTCATGTGCACTGACCTTGGCTTTAAACAGGCTCCGGGCAAGTATTAAAATGCAATTAATACTGAATAATTCATTATAAAACTAACCAAATTGGATTATTTACATTTCCGATCCAGAGGTTTAACTGTTGCAGTGCCTTATGGGGCTTTCAGTATGGGTGGTTTGTGTGTTTCTCACCTGCACTTCAGAGACCTTAGTGAATGTTATTGGCTTAATGAGGTCTGAGCTATTTTGACATTTGGACCCCAAACAGCACCAAGTGTCACGAGCAGATGTTCCACAATCCCGAACAATCTAGAGGTTTTGCAGATTTGTGTTTGCTCTCCAGTCAGCAGATACTTTAGTCTTAAAGACAAAGGCGTATTATGTGTTCCTATAGCTGTGCACGTTGTCGCATGCGACGGACGATAAGTCAGGTATGCGTTCTCTAAAAGTGTCAGATATGCGAGGAATGCAGTACGGTGGGTGGGCGTGCATGCGTGTGTATGAGCTGATGTATTTGTTTGTCAGCACATTGCCGCAACTCCTCCCCCCCGGGAGGTGAAGTCATCAAAAACAAGCCCCCAGTGAGCTCTCAGGTGGTGATGAGGGACAAAGGAAGCAGCGCAGGGCAACATGTTTTCAAGCCAATTTGTGTCTTCACGGCAATACTTGCGTTTTGTTGTAAGGGTTGTGTGTTAGGCTGGCTAAGAAAAAAATGATAGCAAGGAGTTTCCTGTGAAAGTATTCAAATAATTGTTGACATTAGCAAACACAAGTCGATCTGAGCAAACCCTAGTAAAACTGTACGTCTTGAGTTTGAGTCAAGATGCATTGTGACCTGCTTTTCCATCCTTATCTTTTATTTGAGCCAAGATAGGATGAAGCTCCACGTGTCGTCCTGTGCCAGTAAATATCACCATGTATGCAGATGTAGCCTTGCTGAAGTCACATCCCCAGCTTGAACAGGAAGGTTGAAAGGCATATGCATAACCAATATGCAAACCTGTATGGACAGACCTCACTTTGTCATGCGGCATTTTCACTCCTATACTTTGTTTACCAATTACATAATAGCACCAACTGCTTTGGATCGACTGTATTGATCACCTCTGCTGGTGAAGGGCAGTGATGTGAGAGCTTCCTGTTTGCGGTGGGTCCTCGCGTTCAGATGTTGTCTTCCTGGTGTGAATAATGCATTGATCTAGATTTATGAATAATCCCCGGGGTTCAGAGTCCATATGATGAGCATTAAAATTCTGCGGACGTCACCCCGGGTCGAGTGTCCCTCTCATTCTCGCAGCAGGAGGTGGAGATTTCACTGCAGTGCTGTTGCGTAACACGTCTGTGTGAAGGCAGCTGTGTGTGTGTGTGTGTGTGTGTGTGCGCGCGCGCTTGTGTGAGAGTGTGGAAAATGTTTTCATACAAATAAGAACTTGCACCACAGTTGGTGTTATTCGTGAGCCAGACGTGAGTCATGTGCTCAGATGTCAGATCATGATTGTCTCACATTTGGTGGAGGATCATCATGGAGGCTGTTTCGGTCTGGATCAGTCAATGTCCGTCCTAACTCACTGGTGATGGTTCTCAGCGTTCTAATGACCACCGTGCAATTGATCTGGTGCTGGTGACACCATCCTGGTCTTTCTTCCTCCTTCCTCACTGATGACTGTGGCCCATCACGCACCTCAGAGGTTCCCTAACAGACACAGAGTTGTGGAGGTGAAAACGGACACAACAATTTCCACAACACTGGAATATTTTCCCAAATTTGTGGAACATGCATTGACATGAAGTGACAAAAACCCATAAAAAAAACAATATTTCTCTCTTACTTACTACTTTTTAGTTTCATTCATAAAGCAATGCGTTGTCTAATTCAGAAAGTTCATCATTTGCGTCTTGATCTAGTTCTGGCAAGCACAAGCATGATCCTGGCTCTCGCCTCTTCAGGGCACTTTACAGCTAAAGTTTGTGGGGTATTTCAAGTTTCAAGTTTATTTCAGTGCCACATCCAACGTCCAACAACAATGTGGTTCCAGAAATCGAACGGGAACAGAAAGGAGAATATTTTATGTATTTTTTGTTCTCAGACTGGGTTCAGCTTTTTCCAATGAAGTCCATTTTGTACGTCCAGAGTCCTGTCAGTAAACTTAGGCGATGGATACAGTAGCAGCTGAAATGCTGATTACTTCAAGAATATGTTTGAATCTGTAGCATTTTTGACAGTGCTATTAAACTTGTTGGTTGGTTGATATTTTCTGAATGTTTGTTAGTTGCCTAGCAGTGGGCGTGTTCTTGTAGGTTTCCACTTAACTTAACCGTCTTCCCTCCTTCCTCTCATTTCTAGACGTGTCGTCCTCATGTCTACTTGTTTCCTCCTAGCTTTATAGTGGCTCAGCTTGGTGGAAGGTGATCCTGCTGTGATCATTGACAGTGTTGTTTCTAGACTGCTATGCTGCCCCGAGATACTTGGGATGAGGTGTGGCACCCATGTCATGAATACATGTACCATGGAGGCAACTGGTACAAGGGCCACAGTTGGCCCTGAGGCCGAACACCGACTTGCCAGAGTGTCTTGCCGGAACTTTCCTCGGCTGCTAATGGAGAATCAAATGTTTGTGCAAGCAGTTGTTCATGACTGAATGAGTGGGATGCTTCGGTGTCAGGTAAACAAAACGCTGAAGTTGATCTTGTCTCAAATGCTGATGAAGCAGCTTCAACTTAAAACTGGAAAAGTAAGCTAAAAAAAGCAAATGACTTCAGTAGCAACGGTGCCGGCTCAGCGTCTGTCTGGCTCCTTTCTGCCTCTTCTAAGGTCATGCCAGCCCATTATTCAGGCCACTTTTTGCTCCTTAATGTCTTGGACTTTGAACAGTGTGTCCTTGTTCAGACATGGCACATCATTTCACTGCAGCACTTTTATTTATACCTCTAGTCTGTGTTAGGGATGCAGCAGAAAAGGTTTATAGAGATGATTTGGTGTTGTGAAGGGCAGAATTCAGAATAGCTTTTTTGTGGCGACTGGTTGGCTCTCTCTGGGAGACACGAGCTTCTTTTATGGGATGGACTCGGTCTGTGGTTCCCCTTTTCCAAAGATGAAGACTGAATAGCTTGTGCATCTCGGACAGGGAAAGCGATTCGGAGTGACACTTGTGTATCGGAAGGATTCTAGCTGTGCTGAGTGGAACAGGTTGTCATGTTCCTTATGTTGTGGGGTCCTTGCTGTCTGACCCCTCAGGTTATATCGCAGCTTGCTTCCTGGCCAGTACAGGGGGAAGGGGGGTTGAGGGCAAGTGGTGTTTATCCTGTATGCAAAAGCGGGATTTGACTTAGTGAGCTGGAAGCTGGTTCTCAGTGGGGGTTGTCCTATCTACCTAGCGCTCTCTCTCCCTCTCTGGTTCTCAGCATTATTCCTTCCTGCCTCCTTCCTCCATGACCTTTGTCTGACTCTCACTTTCACACCATTTTTCTGCCTGTTCTCTGGGAGCTAGTCATTTTTTCGTGTGGTTTTCTCACGCCAGCGCAGGATATGAAAGAATAGTTTGATGTTTAGAGGTGAATGGAGACGCAGGGAAGTGGGAACGGAGAGGTGGTGTGACGGGAAAGCAGCAGAATCTGAGCTGTGGTCGCTGGTGTAGACTTTTATTGTTGGGATACTTGGCTCCCGTAATGATGTTGTGTCTTTTGAAGTCTCACTCCAGTTCCTTCCCGGACAAAGCCTGCATGTTATTGACTTATATGACCGTCATTAAGCAGTTTTTTTCTGAGATATTTGGACGTTCTTAATCTTAAAGCAAGTCTTGAAAAGCCCTACTTAAATGTAAGACATTATTATCATTTTAAACTTAATGTTGTAATTTTTTTTTTCTGTAATGTTTGCTTTTATTAGACTCTTCATAATAATAATAATAATAATAATATAATATCATGATTTAGACTGAGACTCTTTATAAAAAATTTTCCTTTTAAAATAATCCCTTTTCTTCCATCATACTCAATTATGTTCAATTCAACAATTCCTAAAAAATGCATACTAATATATAGTGGTGTAGAAAAATATTGATATGGTCAAATGTTATATGGATATTTAACACAGACACTTGCTGCTTTTGTGACGTGTTTAACACTAATGCCACTTTCTCTTTCTCTGTTCGACTGCAAAAGTTTAAAGTTTATAACAATGAACTTGTTTTCATGCACGTAGTATAGTACTGCATTATCTGATCCCTTGAAATGATGCCTCGTGCAATACATCATGTATTGTATCACCACTCATGTATCGAGATATGATACTCCCGTATCATATCGCTAGATATCGCCATGACACCTTCCTCTCATGGCTTCACACAACAGTCTCGTGCTCACAAAATTTAAAAACTTCGACTTCACATGCAGTGAGTCGGTACTTATGAAGTAAAACTATACTTTTGAGCTCTGTGGTCCACATGCTTCTGCACTTATCTGGCAACAACTCTATTGAGCCATTGTAGTTCAACATTTAGTTTCCTGGACACAATGAAAGGGCAGCCTGCGTTTGAAAAGTCAAAGATCGAGCTTCTCTTTCTGTGTGCGAACGTGGAAACAGCGTCATAAAATAAGCAGTTTGGTGACGGACGAGGCAGGTTGAACGTCTTTTTTTTTCCCACGATCAGTCAACAATGCATCCGCCAGGCGGCCCGTGGAACCGCTCTGTCTCCATCCTCTCACTGAGCCCCACAACTCTCACCTTGTTTTTTGTCTCTATCTCTGTTTTTCTCCTTCCCTCGCTTCTGTTTGTTTCCTAGAAGGATTCCTGCTTCTGGATATTCTCAGCATTGTGTTTGTAGCCACACGTTTGCGTGGGAACTCTGCTTTCTATCTGTATGTGCGTGTTTGGGAACAGGCCTTGCTTTATTCGCAAGGTGCATCAGTGTGGTATTAATGTGTACATGTCTGTGTTTGTGTGTGCGATTGGTTTTGGTGTAGCTGAGCTTACACCGAGATCTTCTTCACTGTGATTTCAGTCTTTTAAGAACAAGTCTGATGCTGTTGGAGACAGGGCTGCCTCTGTGTGTCTGTCGACTCCGTTTGACTTTGTACGTCTGTGAATGTATGACAAATTAGAATGCCAGACAAAGCGCAACAAACTTTCCTTTGTCCGGAATAAATGCCACAACAGGAAAGGCAGCGTGAGTGACAATGCCATTTTAGGAGGGGAAGTAGTGTCGGTGTTCCCGAGACTCGGTGGCCACGGCTAGTTTATGATCAGGTGATTTACGTGTTGCAGCTCATCAGAGACTGACCAATGCAGGAAGGAGGAAATATATAAATATATATTTGTTTATCCTGGAGCAGCCAGGCCATGCTGTATATTTTCCCCCATCACTCATTCAGTTGCTCCTGTTTTTAGATCCAGCCAGTTATTGTGAAGGTCACGACTGAAACATGCAGGTGAACAGTCACTAGAGCGGCTGTTTGTGTTTCCCACGTCCTGTCCACACACCATCCTCCCCTTCCAATAATAGAGCCTTTATAATTGACTTTGAATTTCCGATTAGTTTTCCACAGACTCGGTCTCAAAGTTGCTATTGCACAGCATATTCAAAACATGTGTCTCCATCTTCTTAAGAAGCTCGTAATGAGTCACAGTGAGACTGCAAGCTGGCTGGCATCTGGACAAAGTTTTTGGACAAAGATTAAAAGCCATTGGTCAAAAAGCAATTTCTGTAATGGAAGGAAGGCAGTGTCCCCATCTGATGACACCTGTTTAAATCAGTGAAAAGCAGGCGACTGAAGTTTGGAGTCAAAGAGGTTTAAAGTAGTGCGTGGCTGAATGGATTTGGCTGAACCAGACACATTCAGTCCATCCAGTCTGAACACATAAAAAAAACCATCATAACTTCAGCGATTACTGTAGCATATTGTGCTCAGTTTATTGATTGAGGAACGCGGTGCTGACCTCATTTCAGCGACTCGCACGGCGAGTCATCACTAGCGTCCTCAGAAAATCCCGTCTGAGGAGAGGCTTGTTCTCTGTGACCTGTGCTTTATAGATGCTAGTTTCAGCTACTGTTTCAGCAACAATGGCTACTTTGAGAGTCAACTTTTCATACTGCGCAGCAAAGAGGCTTCATGCTCCTCGAGGAAGGCTTACCTCAACATTTAGGAGAACAGCCTGTGATTTCCCTTCCACGGACAAATTGGTGCTCTTTGTGTTGTCTTTTCAGCCGGAGTAAATGATTACACTGTTGTCCTTTGACTGGCTTGGTCTGTTTATTCCACCATCAATGTTGCAGTCAAATACATTTCAGGACCATGTCGTAATATTGAGGTGGGCAGTTAAATTTCCTAAAGGGCTACATGATAAACTGTGACCTTTGTGAGGGGCCGTCATGCCAAAAGAGAGGCGCCGATGACTACGAAATGTGACGAAAAAAAATCGACGAGGATGAAATGAACCATTAAATATTCAATGGAAGAAACTGTAAATATGCCATGGAACCATTATTTTACATGCATCTTATTTGAATATAAATCAGTATGGACCAAACACCTAAGATAAAAAGGCAATTCATTTTGAATTCCCTTAAAATGAATTTTGTGGAAAATACTAAAATGACGAAATTTTACTTGAATGAAGAAATTTTAGTCATGAATGTGTGTACCGTTGAACCAGTACTGGCTAAAACAGAAACAGGATAAAAAATGCCAACTTCTCAGTTGTATACTTTTAGTCTGACCTCCTCAGGGCCACAAAAACACAGGCAAAGGGCCGTAAATGGCCCGCGGGCCACACTTTGCCCAGGTCTGTTGTAATATGACTGCACCAAAATTGTTCAATTTATGACATGAAATGAAAATAATTGAGTCACATAACTGTCTCTATATCTCCCAGTGACCAGCTCTGGTCACACGCTGCTTGGCTTATATTGAGGAAATCTAGTGTGTTATTGCTCTGCTACCGTCCCACTCCCCCTCAAATCAAGGTGGTCTTAAAAAACCCCTGCAGCTGTTGTTGTCACTGTCCCGTCACTGTCACCACCATTTCCAATAACCTTCTCCTCTTTCTTCGCAGGTCTTCCAGAGCAATACTACAGTCTGACGTGGTTCCTCAGCCCGGTCCTCGGCCTCATGTTCACCCCTCTGATCGGCTCGGCCAGTGACCGCTGCACCCTGCGCTGGGGCCGTAGGCGACCATTCATCCTCGCCCTCTGCATCGGAACCTTAATCGGAGTAGCACTGTTTTTGAATGGATCCCTTATCGGTAAGTTCACAACATGTCAATGTCAACCTTTTTTTTTTTTCTTACTCATGTAGCGCCCCCAACGTAAACACACCTGAGATGCGTTCACTGTCAATATGGCAGGATGTCACAAGATGATTCAATTCAAACATGGCTGAAGACCGAAGCCTCTCAGACTGCTGAGAGTCATGTGACTCCAGTTCAAGTCGCCCAACTCCAAATTCGTATCATCATATTTTACGTTCTTACAAGTGCAGTTGAAAGTGATTTTATATCGCTATTAAAATATTTCACCGTGTCACCTCACCCACGCAGACTGAGGTTGTTTGAAAGTCATTTGTTTTCAGTCACATATATTGATCGGCAAGTGTCCGTGCACTCTGCCATCGATTTAATGGCGATCAATATCAGCGTGCATTTGTGTTACAGTACCAAAGTACATGCATTGCCATCAGTTTCACCTTGTTTTTAGAATGGTGGCCACCAGCTCCATCAAGCTTTAACTTGCCTCGCTGCACTGAAGTGCTGAAATAACTGAACTGGACTGGACTACCTTTCACTCTGGACAATTCTGAATGCTGGGTGTTAGTGTTAGGAATCTGTGTACGGTGTCAAGTCACTGTGTGCCAGGGTAAGTGGCCAGAGGAGGAAAAGCAGCAGCAGAAAGTGAAAGTAAACCTCACATTTTATTGATATTTTAGCAGTGTCAACAATAGAGCCTTGCTGTTTAGTTTGTCATTGAGCTCACACAAAATGTTTTGTTTTGGTTTGTCATCAGCTCAACGGTTCAAATGAAGGTGAACTTGTCTCTCACGGATACCTTATTGCTTTTGATCTAGTGGATGTGTCAGGTTAAAAAAAAACTCCTTGCCCTCTGGTCTGGGTGGTGAGCTTTTACTTGCCACAGCACTTGAGACACGCCAATATCCCAGTTTATTTCTCTCCACTTGACTTGCTCCTTTAATCCGTCTGTAAAAATGAGCCAGCCATTTCAGTTATTTGTTCAACTGCCTTTGACGTACATATGTTGAAAAGCTCAAAACATATTATGTAATGCCTGTTTACTATCAAGTCATATCAGTTTTAGCAAACACTCAAGCCATCTGCCTTACTTGGTGATGATATGTGCGTTTTGTGGATGCATGTATGCAACATGGGAAAGGTCCATCTGTGTGTGCCTGTGTGTTTTATATGGGAAAGGGAGAGCTGGCAGTTCACAGGGAAATGCTTCCTGTTTGCTTCCTCTATTTTACCAATCACACTTCACTTCCTGTCTGCTCAGCCCGTGAGCTGTGCCACCCTATTGTCGGCCTCGCTCACTCTCTCACAACTAGGAATGTTTGTGTTGACCTGTGACTGTTTGTGCCGCGATGACGCACCAATGAAATGTTGGTGGTGATGAGGAGCTCTGTTTTTTTTTTCAATGTGGGTTGAAGCTCCTGCTGCTGATTTTACTGATACTGTTTATTAAGTTTCATTTTGACCATTGCTATACGTCACCTGATGCAAAGGTGTCATGTGTGTGCTGGACCTCGAACTTTTCGAGGTATATTTTTCAGGACCAGTTGATATTGTGGGTCAGTCAAAATGAGCTGAAGCACTGAGAGTTAAAGGTTTTTTTTTACAGCTCATGCCGTTCTGTGTTGTGAGAGGGTGCTCCAACTGATCTGTGCTTACAAACGCAACTCTGCAGTCTTTTCTGTTTGAATTAAAATGAGTCATACACTTTGAATTTAAAAGGAATCTCTGTGAAGCTCGTCCCATCGTTCTTTTCTTTATGAAGCCTGTGTTTTTCCTCTGCCAGGATTGTCACTCGGCGATGAGCAAGGACGACAGCCAATAGGAATAGTTCTCACTGTGCTCGGGGTGGTGGTGTTGGACTTCTGTGCTGATGCGTCGGAGGGTCCGATCCGAGCCTATCTGTTAGATGTAGCAGATGCAGATGACCAGGACATGGCGCTCAACATACACGCTGCATCAGCAGGTACGGTGCTGATCATAATGGATGTTGTGAGGACGTTTTTCTCGGGCTTGACGCTGGCGTCTGTTCAGGTCTGGGAGGAGCTGTCGGCTATGCGCTCGGAGGCCTCGACTGGACGCACACGTTCTTGGCATCGGCTTTTAAATCTCAGGAACAGATCCTCTTCTTCTTTGCTGCAATCCTCTTCACCGTGTCCGTTATTTTGCACCTTCTTAGCATCGATGAACAGCTTTATGTTTCCCAACATGACCGACTCGACCAGGTAGTGCATGGGAAAAAAAAATCATGTATGCTATAGATTTTGAAAAATAAAAAAGTCCTTTTCTTGTCTCAGGAAAGTCCAGATCACATCCAGCCTACGTCCTCGAACGGCAGAGCCGGGCTTCTCGCTCCGACGCTGGAAATGATCGGTGAGGATGAGACGATGGACAGCTACGACCTGTACGATCCCTATGGAGACGACCAGTCGGACAGAGGAGATATGGACTTTCTGGAGAATGAGCTTGTGAGAAGTAAGATTGGTTTTTGGCCTGTAAACCGTGGAAGGATTGAAGAGTCCAGAAAATGCATGTTCATGTCAATAATAATGGAAAGCAGTGTTTCTTCTGGGGACGTGCTTGAGGGAGAGTGGAGCAGGGAAGAATGAATAGAGCCTCCTGAGTGTGTCCAACTCCTCACTCTGCTCACCCCATTTTTCTCCATCGCAGGTAAAAGTGACAGTGTTCTGGCCATGGCTGATGCCACCCTGGACCACCTCGAGCACGAGGCGTTGTTCATGTGCCACAAAGAGCACTCCATTTTCACTGACCACCACCTCCTGCCCCATCACCACTCGCCTCCTATGATCACCCCCTTCTTCAACGGCAACCACAGCACCCCCCCGAGGCACGGCAGCCTCAGGCGCAGCAGCACCGGCAGCCAAGAGCTCTTCCGCCCCCAAAACCTGAACCATCACCAAGTCCACCATCCCCCCGCCAGGATTTGCCGGCTGTCGGCGTTTCTGCAGGAAATGGAGAACGACGAGGGACAGGAGGCCTTGCTGAACAACCAGCTGAACGAGCAGCGGACGTTAAACGGCCGGTTGATGTCATGCGTCCACGCGGCTAACAAAGAAGCTGGCAGTAGCAGGCTTAGCGCCAAAGGGCAAGCTAATCGTGCTGGAATGGTCAAAGGTAGCTGTTGTTGGTTATTATTGGGTTGTGAAACTACCACGGTGGCCATGACAGTATGACAGAATTCATTAGAATGACAGTATTGTTTTGCTGGTTTCAGCTGCCAGCACCGGCGCTCCGACGCGACAGCCTCGTCACCACCACACTTTCTACCGCCAACCGTCCTGCACCTTCTCTTACTACGGCAGAGTCGGCAACCATCGCTATCGCTATCGCAGATCCAACGCCGCTTTCCTCATCAAACCTTCGCGCAGCATGAACGACCTGTACGAGGTAGAGGCCAGACGCCGGAGGAACCGAAGGAGGAAACGTCATCGCAGTGAAAACACCAACTCTTCCAGCGGGGATGCAGAGAGCGAAGAGGGCGAGGTGAGGAGGCGTGTTTTGGTGACAGTGTCCCTCCCACAATTTGGATCAGACCTTTGTGGAGCCGTGTTCAAGCTCCTCCTTGCTTTTTCCAGGCTTTCAAGGCACAACATGAATCTTTCTCTGTCGTCAGGTGGAGACCACGGTGCGACATCTGTGGCTCTCCATGCTGAAGATGCCGCCAGAGCTGCTGCGCCTCTGTGTCTGCCACCTCCTCACCTGGTTCTCCATCATTGCTGAGGCGGTCTTCTTCACCGACTTCATGGGCCAGGTCATCTACCATGGAGATCCCACTGTAAGAACACAGGTCCAAAGAAGGCTAACAAGTTTGGCCTTGTGGTTAACGTTTGTTTCCCATTTGAAAGGCTTCTGCAAACTCCACAGCCTTGGACAGTTATCACAAAGGGGTTCAGATGGGATGTTGGGGGCTTGTTATATACGCCATGACTGCTGCTACATGTTCAGGTAATCACCTCCTGGCTTTGTGTCCACGCTCACCTGGTTTCCTATGAAAGAGAGAAGACTGTCTGTACAGTATGTATATATATATATATATATATATATATATATATATATATATATATATATATATATATATATATATATATATATATACTCTGAATAAAGGGGAAAGAGCAACCTTTTGTTTGGTTTCCTCTTGATGTCGCATTCATACCTATCTGTTCTGATAAATAAGCAGAAGAAGTTTTCTGTCAACGTTTTTTTTGGTCCATGTTGTCATAGCTGTGTTGGTGTTTTAGTCATAAATACGAACAGGTGTCGTGTTCACATTTTCATTATTCACACATCACCTTTAACATCATTGTGATCTTTAAAACAAGCTGTGTCTTCCAGCCCTGCTTCAGAAGTACCTGGATAACTTCGACCTGAGCATCAAGATCATCTACATCCTGGGAACACTTGGCTTCTCCATCGGTATGAATCTCTTAATCCACAGATCCGATCGAATCAGACTTAAGCTCTAAATCAGATATCGTTCCTTCCTTCCAGGAACGGCTGTCATGGCGATCTTCCCCAACGTTTATGTGGCGATGGTGATGATCAGCACCATGGGCGTCATCTCCATGAGTATCTCCTACTGCCCATACGCGCTGCTCGGGCAATATCATGAAATGAGACAGGTACAAACATCTTTATAGAGATTGACCATAGCAAGTACCTGAAGCTCAAACATCTTCAATTCAACTCAGTTTTTACAAGTTTTTATGAAGACTTTCCAAAGCCAACAGTATTGCTTATAGGGAATGTGAAGTCCACGTGTACTGTGGGATTTCTAGTTCTTTTTTTTATACCAATATAACATAGGGATTTTATGCTTCTGATGGTCAGGAAATGTGGCAGGCTTGATATGCCCTGACCCTGTTACTTGTAAATTCAGTTTAAAGTTAAGTGTCTTTCTTGAAAGGTTCACGTGTCAACAAATTTTTATTTGATTTAAAAGACGTCGACAAGGTGTTGTCTTCTGTACTGGCAAGACACAACACCACGAACACCACCGTCGACGTCGCTGTAACGTGCAATACAGTTAGGTTGCATCTCATTCTAGGACTCAACATAGTTGTTTACTCTCGCCCGCCGAGAACACCAACAGCACTGGCCCTGACAGGAAATGGTGAGGTGTCAGCACACATATTAATGATGCCATGTGCATTTGCTTGCCTGTCACAGTACATCCATCACAGCCCTGGCAACTCCCGAAGAGGCTTTGGCATCGACTGTGCCATCTTGTCTTGCCAGGTAGGTGTGGCGGCTGCGGCTTGCACGCTAGCTCTGTTTCCCTTCATTTCTAACAGCCCGTGCTCCTCTGAAAGGTGTACATCAGTCAGATCCTGGTAGCCTCAGCGCTGGGAGCGGTTGTGGAGGCAGTCGGCAGCGTTCGCGTGATACCCATCGTGGCCTCCGGGGGCTCTCTTCTGGGATTCCTCACTGCTTGCTTCCTGGTCATTTACCCTGCGCCCAACAACGGGTGAGTGCTCTCAATATGTCTGACAACGAAGACAAGAATCTGCAAAGGTTACAGCTGTTCATCGCTGTTGTAGGGAGGTCAAAGCCTCTGAGAAACACACTTTGACGGCATCGGAAACCCCCGACGGCAAAGGTGTGGCAGTGAAGGTGGTGAAGGAGAAGCCCAGCTTCCTCAAACTCAGCAAGGATGGGAAGGCCACCAGCACAACAGCTTCCTGTCACATGGAAAATGAGTCTGCTCTGTGATGGGATGATGCAGGCCACGACGTTCTGCTCTTAAAAAAGCCAACCATTTAAAATCCAGTCTGCCCCGTTCTACTGGTTAGTGACCAGTGATTTGAGTCTCTGGGATGCTACTGAGCTGGACGACCAGTTCAGGGACACTTGAATGCAAATGGCTTTGGATGTACGCGTGACTTTATTGATGAACCTTTCTTCCACCAAACCTGCAATTCTGAAGAAAATCGGCCTAAATATCGGTCTTCACTGCTGTGGACTTTGGTGTGAGGGGTGCTCACCAAAACATCTGCTACAGTAGCATTTCTAAGAGGAGAAAAATTTAGATATATATATCTCGATACCGATGGCCTAAAGTTACTGTAAGTCGTCTTAAATGAAACCTTATTTAAACCTCATTCCAGGACAGCAAGGACGAAGATGACGAGAGGAAGAAATGGCATTGATGCAAAATGTGCATTCACGAGGGCATTACACTCACAAACACCTGGTTCCTGACCAACTGTGGGCAGACGAGTGACTGGTGTGTGTGTGTGTGTGTGTGTGTGTGTGTGTGTGTGTGTGTGTGTGTGTGTGTGTGTGTGTGTGTGTGTGTGTGTGTGTGTGTGTGTGTGTGTGTGTGTGTGTGTGTGTGTGTGTGTGTGTGTGTGTGTGTGTGTGTGTGTGTGTGTGTGTGTGTGTGCGTGTGTCAAAGCAATTTACGTATCCGCACAGGTCCGATCCACACCTTCCGTCATAGAATCATTTAGAAGACAGTATCTCTGTTTGGTGGACGCATCCAGCGGACGTCTGTAGTCATGTGACTCGAGCAGCCGTGACATTCTTCGTGGACAAAATACTGAAGAATTCAGCTCAATTATATTGTTACATTTAACTTGCAAAAAAAAAAGTACAACAAAATTGTTGACGGAATTGTTGACGGTCAGAATGAGGATACAACCCTGTGTTGGGACCACTTACCCTCCTATCTTACCGACAAGTGGTGTCGGAAGTAGGATGATTGAGGTGGGATGGTTAGGAAGGGTCGCGCTAAGCAACATTACCAAAGTCACCAGGCTGACTCTTTCTTCAAGTGAATTTCTTTGACCCCACACCTGCACTCAAGTGTCGTAGAAAATGTGAGCGCTGGATGAACTGTGAAGCTGAAGTGATCTTTTGAGCGTTGTGAGTTGCCCACGCGGGGAGTGTTGGAAGTTGCTGACTATTAGACAAAAAAAAATGGCTGGTTGGGATGTGCTCCTCCTGGGAGTCGGTGTGGAATTTGGGCAGACGGGGTTTGAAAACAAGTTTGAGTCCTTTAAAGGGGTTTCAGGGTTTATTTTACTGTATCATAATGAGACGTTTTAGAATTGACTCACGGATCCTTTTTACTCGTGAATAGTTGCAGAGTTTCCACATAGATTACTTCCATCAGGTACATTCTGAGTAGAGAGAGTCATGTTAGGGGGTGGAGGCCCATCCGAGCGATGACGGTCTCCCAGTGATACTCACCAAAATACCTTTAGTGTTTGAAGGTTTGCATGCAAGAACAACAATATGCATGTGCAGAACACCAAAGTCTGACTTTACTAACCACTCCACGCTCTTCTCCCGCTGTCGTCATCAGTCAGGGACGTGTTCATGCATGACAGTGTCTTTTGTTGTGTCTTCTGTTCCCCTGCTCAAGTCTGAAACTCTACATTGTACTTCTGAAGCCGAGTGTGGCGTCCAACGCTCATCGAAAGCATGTGACTTAAAAAAAAAAACGATTTGCACATTTAAGAGTAAAGTTTGTGACAACACGCCTCCTGTAGAGAACGACCGCACTCGCCGTGCCAAACCCGCAGGACGTGCGTCATCACGAGCTTCTCGTTGCAAACGTCTCCCACTGGCGACTACTTGAAATGCAACTTGAAAGTTTTCTGTTTCACTGCAGTGCAAACTCTTTTATTTTTGGGGGCCTGAGACGCGGCGAGCCTTTTCTTGTCCACTCTGGAATGTTCAGACAGCAGCCTCGCGCTCGGCCTGCTGGGAGATCTCATCCTTTGATTCCATCTGGTGACTTAGAAGATAAAAGTCATTGAATGTAAAGAGGACGTCCTGCGAACTCCTCTTCGCTTAGATGTTTAACACGCCGCTGGGCCTGACGTTGCACGAATCTTGCACATGATAAGTAAAGTAGAAAATATGTTGGTCGTTGAGAAAGAAAAACTCTGGATATTTATTTTTTTAGGTTTGACTTTTATTTTTTCCACAATTCAATTTTTTGGGTTGGTTTGCTCTTACTACTGGAATTGTGCTACCTCCACACTACTACAATACACAGTCATTTGAAAATGGATTCCACCTGAATTCTTTGTCCCCATTTGTAACCAAAGAGATTTGAACGTGGCCCTTTCATGAGTGTTTATGGCTTGGATCGCCTCGCTACACAGTGTAAACTTGACTGAAAGGATAAAGGATTAACAAGATCTCAAAAATGTGAGGACAAAAGCCTCCCGCTTCCATCAGCAATGGTTCAGGAGGTGAGACCAAATAACAAAATCGAATCTTCTTGCGTATATTAAGTTTTAAGGGCCTAGTCTGATGTTAGTTTGCAACAGTTTTTGTCAGAAATAATTCAAATCATTTTTGAATTGTAGATTTACAGCCCCTAAAAGGCCACGTTTGTAGCACAGAAGCGAGTAGAAATACAGAAGTTCAAACACTTGAGTATGGAATGGCTTAACTTGTGGGACTCAACTGCAGTGATGTGCAGTGACAGCTTACACAGTTTTGGTGAGTAATCTTGCCGCCCTCTACCTTTAGATGATGATGATGTGATGATGGTGGTGGTGATGCCTTGCCTTACAATTGAAGTGCTGCACACATGCCAAATATGAAGCTCAAGAGTGTCTTGATGGTTCCAAATGTAGCAGTGTGGATGTAGCTTCAGGTGAACCGTTGGTGTCTTGATGGTTTATAAAATCTCATCTCAGTCTTCTACTCTGGAATGGACAGTTGCAATACACTTTCCAGCTCGATACAATCTTTTCCCTGTTCTCCAAAGGCAAAGTCTCGCACACACCGGTCAGTCTTTGCACTTTCAGCGGCAGCCACCGTGGCGCCGCCTCCCTACCTGGTGCTTCCGTGCCAGCAGAGCACTCCATGAATGTGAGGATGCCGAGTGCGTGCTAGAGTTGTCCATGCAGCCAGCTGAACCCTGTGTGAGACTCTGCCTTGCCTGACGCTGTGGTGACGACAGAGAAACACTTATACACTTTGACTTTAAATCAAGATTAAAGAATGGGAAAGCAAGTATGTGCGGTGTACAATATAATATGCCTTGTGTGACATAAGTCCATGTATATTTTTGTCCTTTAGATTCCTTTTAATTGCTGCTATTAAAAAGATGATTATTTTTTTCGGTAGTTTTGTTTTCTATATAAAGTCTGTAAATATCTCTATTCTGTAAATATGCTTGTACATATATATACACATACTGTGTGCACGCATATATATATATATATATATATATATATATATATATATATATATATATATATATATATATATATATATATATATATATATATATATATATATATATATATATATATATATATATATATATAGACGGACACATGACTGGATGAACACTGTATGATCTGCACCTTTAAAAATGGTAAAACAAAACAAATGAAACCCTGCGTTTTTTTTCTTCTTCTTCTTCATGTGTTTCGCAGGGATCTTCAATTTTCCTCAAATAATTTACACAAATGTTACTGAAATAAATTTTCATGATATGGTTTTCACATGAATATATATGATGAATGTGGCAATTTCTATCCTTACCTCAACCACCCACTAGAACAAGGGCTTATTCATCACGAGTTATAAAACTCAACTGTACTACAACAGTAGTTTGATAAGTAATATAAAAGAATAAGAACTAATGGAACATATTGTGATCAACAATACACAAAGAAAAAAAAAATTGCATTCAGAGCGAGCACTTTCACCTTAGTTTCTGTTCCACACTCTGTTAAACAAGATGAGCAAACAGGTCCAACATCAGGCAATAAAACAGACAGAATCCATGACTCCCTTGTTGTCAAATAAGACATAACAGGATCCCATGTCTTACATCACTAGGCCTTTGATCCCCATATTGAAACTTGTATCAGCCATCCATTGAGAAGCTTTTGGAGGGTTTGCATCTTTCCAGCACAATAAGATTCTTCTACGTGCCAGAAGCCGAGTGTGGCGTCCAACACTGTCAATCAATCCGTTTCCAGGCTGGTGGCGTTTGTTCCGTAGTCGTGGCACCAGGAGGTTGCAAGTTGAATTGAGCAGGTGGTTCCAAACCGATCCAAGTGGATTTTACTGAGAACGAATGGGGCAGCACCACTTCAGGCTGGAAAGGCCAATGTTGGTTGGTTATACCAACTTGACGTACAGTGACAGACACATTAAGTTTAGATTTTAGGACAGTGTCATTGTCTGAAGGAAACATGCAAATGGACAGGGAAGGGGGTCACACTTCTCCAGTGGTGTTTTCTCAACCAAGCCACAGGGGGCGATATTCTTTTGTAGGGTCACATATCCAGGGTATTATTTTTGGTAAAACAACGCCACCCAGCGGTGACCATCGTTCTATTTGTACTATGATGTCAGTGACTTAAGTGAAAAGTCAACAGAGCTACAGTAAATGAAGCATGTTCACTGATGCTGTGTTTGATCAGAAAACTCTGCTTGGTTCATTCAGGTGGGAAAGAACAGACTAAGCTGGCCCCCAAAACAAGTGATAAATATAACAT
This sequence comes from Synchiropus splendidus, assembly GCF_027744825.2. Taxonomy (NCBI): domain Eukaryota; kingdom Metazoa; phylum Chordata; class Actinopteri; order Syngnathiformes; family Callionymidae; genus Synchiropus; species Synchiropus splendidus. The sequence goes on from NC_071337.1 coordinate 14,922,871, forward strand.
ATGTTAATTCTGGTTCTGTTGGAAGGCAGTGCAGGAGGCTGGTCACCACATAGACCATTCATTTCCATGAGTCCAGTTTGGTGGCCAGAACCACAGAAGGGTCACATACTGTATGTTTGAGCTTCAAAACAAAAACATGTGGCGTTTCTATGAAAGAAGACAGCAACATCAAAGTCCAAAGAATTGGGTCCTTTCCGTGAAACCGCAGCATCATAAGAAGTGATGACGTCATGAGGTCGCGGTCCTGTTGGGACCCTATAAATACGGGGTGATCCTCCGGAGACGAGGAAGGCAGCACAAGCCCACTCAGTGAGGTGTGTTGGTTTGGTACAATAAGTGCAGTGGTGTGAGTGGTCACATGCGCACCGGCCCCTGAGACCTGCGACCCACGACTCATCCTACTATATGGGTGCGGAATGGAATCCACGTCCAGTACAGACTGCAAACATCTGTATGAGGAGGAAATCTTGAAAGCCTGTGACGCAGTTCTTAGACTCAATGATGCAGAGTTCCCTGTCAACAAGAATGCGCTCTGTAACATCAGCCCATACTTCCTGTGAGTCTCACAACCCCTCCACAATCCACCTCCACTTTCGACACACAACAAATCATGGGTAACAGCATCTCCCAGGCCTTGTTTCCTCTTCACCGGATCCTATCTTCAGCATCCTCATGTCCCCAGGAGCCTCACAGGCCTTCTCTTCTTCTCCCTGCTCTCTCCATCTGAGTCTGTCCATCCAAGCTTCTGCACAGGAGCAGTCCCTTCTTATAGTATCTTCATATTTGCCACAACTTCTGCTAGTCTATGCACCAGTCTCTAAACTAGTGGTGGGTCAATAGTTCCCCAACAGGCTTGTTCCGACCAATGATACCTCCTCACCAATCTGGTATTTGTTGCAGCTGTAACCTCATTGGTTAAACTGTGAGCTTTCAACCTGCACCACCTCGGCCCTGGATTGCCCACCCCTCCTCTAAACCACACAGGTCTCGCACTGTTCCCTAGAGCAGTGATTCTTAACCACAGGGCAGAGGCCCATGGTTGGGCCATGAGCGCCCCCTAGAGGCCTGCCAGAAGTTTTTTGTTTTACACCTCTGGGCCGTGAGATGCTCCGTTTTCATACACTTGCCACATATGGTGGCAGTAGTGTGTCATTGAATTGACTTGACAGCTGCAAATCTGTGATAGTTACCAACTATGAAGAAGTTCTTAAAAAGAAAAATATAAAAAAAGTAATGGCGCCCCCAACAGTAAAAACTGTTCACCTGTTGGAGCAGTTTTTTAAATGTATTCGAACATTTTATGGCGATACTTTACTTATCTTCTTAGAGTTTATTTATGAAAAAAATTGACGTTTTATCATATTTATTTAATTCAGAATTGTACTCATGAAGTGCAGTTTTTCCAATTCTCTCAACAGTTTTTTGTTTTAGTAATAATTCCTGAACATGACTTGCACCTGGTTCTGCTGCTGGTTGTACTTTTCCATGGCAAATATCTTTGCAGTGATCAGATGGTTTCATGTTATTGCATAAGGTTTTGGTTTGCTTACGTGTATAGTTATTGAAAACAAATGAAACCAGTAATTCTGAAATCAGACATCAGTACTCACAGTAATGAATCAGTTCTATTCCTTCAATGGGCTCTGGACCCATTTGTTCTGGAAAAGGTGGGCCCCGAGATGAAAAAGAACCCCTGCCCCAGAGCCTACCCTTCACCCTAGTTTCCACCCTTGTGTCATCCACCCGTCAGTCGACTGCGACCGTGCCACCCTGCCTGCACTCTCCTCTTCACCCCTTTGATCTCTGTCCACTATTTTGGATAATTTCAATGCATCCTTGGAGCAAGGGGGTGGGATCGAGGTCGGGATGTCCAACGGTAAATGCAAAAATGTACAAGAGCTATCCACTTTCATACACTAAATCCTTTCATTTAAATGTGTAATGTAGGTCTGAGGTGGTTTATACTTGTGTTTCTCTTGGCTCAGGGCTCTGTTTGAACGCTGGTCATTTCCAGGCCAGAGGTTCTTCACCATCTCCAGTGTTCCTCGTGAAATCATGCAGCACATTGTTGAGTTCACGTACACTGGCACCATGAATGTGACGGAGGAGAACGTGCAGGACATCCTGAAGGTAGCGGACTATCTAAACATGTGCTGCATCGTGCAAGCGTGCCACGTGTTCCTGGAGGAGCACCTTCGGCCCGAAAACTGCATCGGCATCTGGCATCTGACCACCGTACACTCCCCAGCATTCAAGCAGAGGGTTTATCACTACATCCTTCTGCATTTCGGGGAGCTGGTGTTCACAAGCGAGTTCACGCAGCTGACAGTGCAGGAGCTTCTTCGCATTTTGGATGATGACGTCCTGTACGTTAGAGATGAGAGGGTGGTGTTCGAAGCAGTGATCCATTGGATCTCGCTGCATTTTTCCCACCGGATAAGATACATCTACGATCTCATGGCTAAAGTAGGTGAACATCATCTTTGCCTGGGTAAATTTGGACCAAGTATTTCAAACCTGTCTCTTTTACAGGCCACGTACCGATACGGCAAATTTAGGTCACCACTTTTTTGGGCCATTAACAGTAGTACTGCTATGTTAACCATGATCATCCTGCTGCTAGATATTCGATCTACTTAAAGGCTAGCTGTGGTGACTTCATCGTGTTTTGCAGGCAGAGAGCACTTGTTACAGCGCTGGGCAATGTTGGTCCTGCCGACCTAAAGATCTACCCATGTTTGTGCTTTGTCTTCAAAGGTTCGTCTAGCCCTGTTAAGTCTAGACTACATCACAACCAAAGTGCTTACCAGTCGGTATGTGCAGTGTGATATGCAAACTGTGACCATGGCCCACGAAGCCATTCGAATCATTGATCACATCAGCGCAAAGACGTCTGATGTGTCTGGATTCAGGGAACTTATTGCCCGTCCCCGCCTGCCAAAGGTCGCTCTGCTGGCCCTTGGGGGTTGCAGAAGGGGCAAACCAACCAATTACATAGAGGCCTACGATAAACGTGCTGACCGCTGGGTCACCCTCAGCAACATTCTGGAGCAACCTCGCTCGTACCACGGTATCGTGTTCCTCGACGGGTACGTTTACTGCATTGGCGGCTGCAACGAGAACGAGTGTTTCAGAAGTGTGCACAGATTCCACTTGCGCACCGGCACCTGGGAAGAGGTGGCACCCATGGACATGCGCCGCTGCTACGTCAGCGTCACCGTGTTTCAAGGCTGCATCTATGCGCTGGGTGGGTCAGATGGGCGACATTCACTCAGGACTTGCGAGTGCTACACACCTGAAGACAACCAATGGACCTGGATCGCATCGATGCTGAAGGTCCGGCGTGACGCCAGCAGCACCGTGTTTCATAATAAGGTGAGGGAGCCCAGACCCCAGCACCAGACTTTCTTTGAAGGGAATTACTTGTCACTAATGTGCGACACTTCTTTTCCTCCAGATCTACATTTGCGGTGGATGTTCTGGCATCAACAGCCAGCGGACCGCTGAGTACTACGACCGGGCCACCAACCAGTGGACATTAATCAGCCCAATGATCAGCCGTCGCAGTGGAATAGCAGTGTTCGCCTATGGAGACCACATCTACGCCGTGAGTAAAACCCAACCCGACTCAACTTTGCTGGACGAACAATCTTGACCAAGGGCATCAAACATCTTCAGACAGCGTACTGTTCCCTAATTCACTGTATTCTTTCCCTTGGCTTGTAGGCTGGAGGCTACAACGGCCAGCGGCGCCTTCGCAGCGTCGAGGCCTACAATCCCCGGATCAAAAGCTGGCACACATTTGCTTCCATGTTAAGTGCTCGCAGCAACTTTGCAATTGAAGTCGTTGACGACCGAGTCTATGCAGTCGGCGGCATCAACATCCTCTCAAAAGACACGAGCGTGGAGTACTACGACATGAACACTAAAAAGTGGACACCATGCAGCGAGATGGGGATTATTCGCAAGGGGCTGGGCTGCTGCGTCGTTTCCGGAGTACCCAACTTGGCTGACTACCTGTTCTCCAGAGACTCCCTGCCATCCATTTATGCAGAAGAAAGTGAAGATGACCTTTTTTGAACTAAATACAATATGTGAAGAGTCAATCCTGACAGTAGCAAGATTCACTCTGAGCTCTGTCAACTCCACTAGCGCCACTGTGAAAACTGTCATTGTAGCTGATTTCATCAACACGGACGCCAACATCCTGATAACAAAACATATCTTCAGCAGCACCGAAGTGGATGTCAAAGTCGGCTCATCACCTTCCATGTGTCCATCTCCTTGTTTTTCTGCTGTAAAGAAATAAACTCATCACTCGCCATCTAATGTAGAATTTCTAAGTGTGAAATTCAGCAAAAGCTCACAACACCGTGTACACCATCCAAGATGACAGTACAATCCCACAGCTATCACCACTTGTGAGGAGTATATGCCACAACCTTGGTCTTACACGAGAGGAACCCGCACACAGATGTCAACACTCGAGAGAAGTTTTATTCAAACTTAACTGAAACAAATTCAAACAATTAAAGGCAAGTACATGGCTTGCATCATCATACATCCAAAACGGACTCCAAAGCTAATAAACCACTCCTGAGCGGCACATGAAAATACAAGAGCAGATCACTTCAAATGCCAATCTGCTGCTACATTCACAAATGCCCACATTTAAATGCCTGCAAAAATTGGAAGTATGTTTTCATATCAAACTGCCTTGTGCTTGGCTAAAAACACGCTCACTCTCCCAACAGGAGGAGCGTTTCACTTCTCCGTTTCATAGGTTTCTTGGTGCATCTCAGGGTTTTTTCCCCACGAAAATAAGGTTTCATTTTCAGAAGCGTTGAGAGCAGATGAGACAGGATTGAGGGGCCATATGAAACAGTTCCATATCAACTCAAAGGCAAACGTGAACAGCTCAACAAGAGAGATCGGTTTTAATCACCCACCTTGAGAGCAGCTGATGGAGCCTTTAAAAAGCCATTGTCCTGTGAATCCTGTGAGACTCGTCTCTTGCTTCATCAGCTGCCTGGTGTTTGTCACGATTCATCTACTATTAGCACTTTGTGATTCGATACTATAATAAATAAAAGTGGGTCAAACAAATGTTGGTTATGGCTTGTGGTGTTTCAGAAGAGCTGTAATAAATCGGGACCCCAGTCCATGGCAGTCTGAGCCACAGCCAGGACGGTTGCGCCGAGTGTGGCAGAAAGGCCCCACATGGCCATCTTGACCAACGTGTTACTATGTGTTCTCCATCGCTGGCTCTTTTCCTGGAGTGATCCGGCCTCCTGGGACGGGCATTCCAGGGCTGCAAGGTAAAAATGGTGACAGATCATCAACAGAGCAGTGTCACATGTTGGTGGCTGCACTCCCGCTTCACAAACAGCTAATCCTCTGCATGTTTCTGGTCATGTTCAAACAGCCCGTCTTTCTCAACCTGAACCATCATGGCTGTCCTAAGGTTTAACCACCACTTCCTGATCATAGATCTTCTACATTAAAAGACGCTATGTTCAAGAGTCTTTACCTGATCTAGGTGAGGTGGTACCTTTGGACTTGTGGAGGCGCCGGAGCACAGAGTCCGGCCTTTGGTGGAGGATGGAGAGCTGGAACTCCTTGAAGGTGCTGATGGACAAACTTTGAGATGGGACAGGAGAGGTACTCTTACCACCTTTACTGTTACATGAGCATCATCTGTTGCAGTGCACTATGGCAATTCATGATGTTAGGTCTTGGGCCATATTTAATTACAAGTAAAAAAGGAGTGTAGATAAAGAGGAAAGTAGTGCCCCGATGTGACCGATGAGTTACATCGAGGCAAGTGCAGACAGATGTGAAGGCAAAACTCCAGCATATAGCAATAGACTGGGACACATTTTACTGCAGTGAGAGCCAAAAACGGGCTCTTAAATACCTGATATTCATGTGCCATTATAGGAGTGTCTCTCTCATGAGTTTGGAAAAAAAACAAAACAAAAAAAACATTTGTTTCACACACAAGCTCCACTCTCACCTTTTACAAGACTGCAGCGCTGCCCGCTTAGACAATACAGAGGGAGGGAACTGGTCAAACAGGTCCTGGGACTGACAGATAAGATCTTCATACGGTAGCTCTTCAGGCATGTGGGAGAGAAGGTGGTGGACCATGGCCATGTCGCACTCTGTCTTCATCACCTCCCTCTTTCTGTGCAAAACAATCTGCAGAGAAGCGCAACAGACAGGACGACCAAACCTCCAATAAGTGACAATGGAAATTGATCTGATACAGAAACAACACAAGGTGCATATTAAGGTTTGACCACAAAACACGCAGCTTTTGTTAACATGGAAAGGACAGCAAATATCTCACACTGGCAGCCAGGTAAATGGGCATTATGGGATGTGATGCCAAGAAGAAATCGTAGAGTCTCTGCGTGTGTTTGAAGACCGACAGCACGTGACCGTACCAGGTGATGAGCCACGACAGCGCAAAGATGGTTCCCACCTCGGACCTGGGGAAACAAAAAGAACTTAGAACATCTATGAACACGTCACAGCTCGAGTAAAACTAAAATACAATGCTCTAACACCCGGGACATTTTAAAAAAAAACGACATCATCTTGGATAGATGCACTTGTATCGGTGCAGATACTGCAACACCCTGCCCCCCATTGCACTCATTCAGATTTCCCAAATCGATTTAACTCAGTTATTACCTTGTCATAAAGGTGAAAATTGAAGGTGTGCTCTACATTGTTTTTCCATTTAAATCGCTATTACACAGCCAAAAACTCACTGCACTGTGTAGAACAGTGTTTTTCAACTAGTGTGCCGCAGCGCACTAGTGTGCCACGAGGGACTGTCAGGTGAGCCTTGGGAAAAGATCCATTCACCTCATTTGTCCAGAGATCGAGGTGGGACATTAAATGAAATTAAATCATGAACAACTAGAACGTGTTGACGCTCTACCAACCGAAGGCAACTACATGGATCTGGTCACATTCTTCCTATACTTTACGTTGACTCGTCCATCCCAAGCAACAGCGTTCCTCTTCCCACACACTCACAGTGAAGAAGCTGGTCAAATGCGCGACTTCCATTTGTTTTTAAACCTGTTGTGGCTCTAACTTGACCATACACACCTTCACGACAGGATGATGGATTGTTCCTTGTCTGACTTGACTGTCTGCATTGCAGAGCTAACATAACGTCTCACTTTAAACTTTATTGACACTTGTAGACAAAGTTTGCTTTGTTGTTTAACGTTTGGCTAAAAACTCAATGCAGAACCAAACAAATGTGCTAAAAAAATGTGAAGACAAAAACAATTGTTGTTGTGACGCAAGCTGAGGCAAAGAATGTAAAATATTTGTCTGGAAATTCCCCAAACAACAAGTTCTTTGCCAAAATAGCTGAGTGTCAGTTGCTACAAATTTTCACAAATGAAAAGAGATTTTAAACAAGACTTTCAACTATGCACATTTGTTCTTAGGCCGAGGTTCCATTGGTGGTGAGTCTTTTTTTATTGAACAAAGTGTGCCGCGGTTTAAAAAAGGTTAATAAGGTTCGAATAACTATTGAAAGTTTACCTTGAAAAATAGAGGGACGCACATTTTGCTTCATAATTCTAAAGCCACAAACTCAAAATGAACCCATTATATAACTGTGGTAGGAAAGTGGCTAGTGTGGTGACGTGGAAGAACCACCTGGCCATGAAGTCATGCAGGTCAGCATCCACTTGCTCCAATAAAGGCATCAGGTAGTTCAAGATGTGTTTGGTGCGGTCCATTGTGGGGTCCATGAAATCCCTGGATGCAAACACATCAGCTTGAGTCTTGTGGAGGAGGTGATTGGAGACTGTTGGTACCTGAGGTGATAGTTGGACAGCGTATGCAGCATGGCGATGGCCATTCGCTCGCCCACCACCAGCAGCAGCGTGACTGCCACGTCATGGTAACCCTGGTAGTAGTGCAGCTGCGGGTTTCCTTTTAAGACTTCCAAGATCACATCGATCAGTTGCTGCTGAAGCACACCTCTTTCTGAGACCGGCATTCCTGAGGAATACATTTCATTATTTCCTTCTTGACAAAAAGAAAGTAAATCATTGAGTCTAGAAATCCTGAGAGGAGATACCAGAAACAGACAAGACCACCAAACCGCAAGGTTAGAGCTGCTGCCTCACAGCATAGAGTTTGTGTAGTGGTGGAGATTTCATCCCTGTCTCACTGTTTTCCTGTACAATGTGCATATATAATGTTTTTCTGTGCAACAAACCTTTAGGGAATCGTTTCATTGACCTTTTAACATCCAAAATGACTTGGCTGCAGTCCTTATGGTTGGCCCGAACATCTTTACCTGCAATGGATATGTATCCGTTTTTTTGATTTTTAAAAGTATACACTAGCATGTTTCTTGTGCTCCCAGCTGCCACTTAGATTTAAAATATATGAATAAGTTAAATGCAACTGTGAGAAAACTGCTTACCTGGCCTGTGAGGTAGATCAAACGCATTGATGTTCAGAAGTTTGGGCCAAACCTTTCTACGTAGTTCATCTGTAAGCAAGCCACCATGACTGGAAGCTGCTCTCCTCAAGGTCTCGATGTCCACCGGATCACTGACCACATGAATGAGACAAACAATGTGCCTTTACCTTTATGGACAACAAGAGTTAAAATATAAACCCTATAGAGGGGCAGCATCGCTGAATTTAAACAAATCCATCTGCAAATATATATGGAGTCAAAAAAGAAATGATGCAATCAATTTATAGACCAAAAGGTATTCTAGACTGTTGACTCATCACAGTAGCCACCTTTGGCAGATATAACAGCTGAACACATATGAGGCATTCTTTCGACAATAGAAATCAAATAGTCTTCAGAAAGTTCTTCCCATGTCTGTTGCAGAAGTTCCCATAAATGTGTGGCACTTGTGGGTTGCTTTGCCTTCACTCTTCTGTCCATTTCATCCCAAACCAGCTCAATGGGGTTCAAGTCTGGAGACTGTGCCTTTAAACTTTTCAAGTTTACCAGCTTGTTCTTCTTTCGCAAGATAGTTCTGGCACAGCTTGGACTTATGTTTTGGGTCATTATCTTGCTGTAAGATGAACCCCTGAACAACTAGACGCATGCCAGAGGGTATTGCATGGCGCTGCAGGATGCTGTGGTAGCCGTTTTGGTCCAGGGTGCCTCTCACTCGGAACAAGTCACCAACCCTGGATCCAGCAAAACAACCCCAGACCATCACACTTCCTCCTCCATGTTGGACAGTTGAAGCCACACACCTGCTATACGCCTGCGAGATGAACCCAAGATTTGACTGGATGAGTTGCAGCAAGAAAACCATTGCTAAGAAGTCAGAATAAGACAAAGAGTCTTGGACTGTTGAATCAAAACTTGAAATCTTCGGTTTGTCCGGCGTAGACTAGGTGAAAGGATGCTTCCATAGTGTGTGGCTTCAACTGTCCAACATGGAGGAGGAAGTGTGATGCCCTGGGTTTTAGCTACTCTGATTCACTTTTCCACCCATTGATGTCAGACAGTTTTTTTTTGCTGAAATCTACAGACAGAAATTAAGTTTGTGTAAGAAGAGGCTATTAGTGTGAATACAGCATCTGGGATGCAAATTATGGAGCCCAAATACGGCACTTGATTTTTAAAAAAGTAAGGAAAGCAAGGAGACTGTTATAACCACTGTTATAACCCAGTTGCTAAGCCGCTCCATTCTAAAGCACTAATCCACAATTTCCTCACCCAAACAATCCCTCATGTACTTGCAGTCTGGTTTTGTTAGTACAAGGGCATTCCCTTTGTAACTATGGTCTCTTTCAGGTTCTCTGTACCTTAACCAAAGGCACATATGTGAATATTGTCCAATTCAAATCTTTAGGGACTTTTAAGAAACGGATGCTCAAACATCACAATCAAAGCTCATAACCAAATCACAACACAAGAGAAGACAACAACATGTCAAGACTTAATAGAATACAAACCTGGATAAAGCTTGAGTGATGACAGCAAATTTTTGTTTCTTCCCACAGTTTAGATCTAGAAACAGAAAGTGAACATTGAACAGTTATTCTGCTTGGATCTTACTGCGGGTCGGTTAATAGGCGCGGGTTCTTTCTTTGATTCGATGTATTTGCTGTGCCTCGTCTCCCCAGTGAATGCATAATTTGATCATGCAATGTAATGTAAATTATACTGTAGAGTACACATATATCTGTAGGGCTGCTGTAAATGTATGTGAAATTTGAGGTGCCATGAGACAGACCTTTGTCTTCACTTGTCTTTGTTTTTAGCACAAACGTGAATGAGTTGGTCAAATGTGTCATAAAATAAAATAAAAAATAAAAAACTGAATAAAGAACAACAACTACTGTAGTCCACATCAAATCAACACCAAAACACCTGCCTAGTAACCTCAGACAAGACAAAGTTCAGCACATAGTGTGACCAGGTATGTGATCCAAAATCCCCCTCCATAACAGCTGGGTTTGGCTCCAGATATCTGTGATCCTGAAAGATTTGGGACAAGTGCCGGAGGATGAATAATATACGTGGGTCAACAGGGGGAGGTGATATATTGAAGGTGAAATGAATGCAGAGGAAAATTTGGCGGACAAACACAAATTATTGAGAAGTGCAACACATTCAGACAAAGTTATAAACACTGAGTGAGTTGAGATTCCAAAACCCAGTCTCGACCCGTCCAACAGCTAATGGCTAGTTGTGCAAAGGTACCGGTAACGTTGGTCAATTTAAAGTATATATTTAGCAGGAGTCAGGAGAAAGACAACACCTTTTTACTTAAACTAACGTGTAGAACGTGTACATTTCACTGGTTAAAATGGAACATGTAAATGTGGCAAGCCACACCAAAACTGTTAAATACTTTAATGTCACTGCCGTTAATTCAAACGGACAATATTAAAACCTTGAAAATGACTTTTTCTCACATACGAGTAGAGTAAAAGGTTACACTTCATTGAAAAGTTTTTCCCCCACTTACCCTTGGTGACAGGTCCATTCTTACCAACACTGGCTTCGACGCTATGTTTCCGTCGCCTGTTCCTTCTCATTCCCGTGAAAGAGTGACAACGAAGCAGAAATATTGATGGAAATTCGAAATGACGAGCAAAATATCAACAAGCGTGGACACAGGTTTGAAAGACAGGACTGTTAAGAAGTGGCAACGTAGCTTTTGACAGCTGCTTCTTCGTGTAAACTTGTACTTGTCTTGAGCGCCATCTACCGCACAGACGTCGGTAATGCTTTATTTGGTGAAACAAGCGCACGGATGGCGCATAAAAACACTTTGTCTGGGCCTCTCTTCGCGGACTCTTTCCAGTTGAAAACTTTAAGGTGCACTCTCCAAGGTCTTCTGTCCTCAAAAGAAGTGAACAGTACAAAAATAGTAGAAAAAACATGAAATACAAGGAGCCTGGCAAAAGTATTTATTAGGTACATTTTCACACAATTTTAAAAAATAAATTTACTTCACTATGAACTGAAACAATATATAAAGAAAATAAAGAAAGCTGAAGGAATCACTGAGCTCAGCAGAGGTCACACCACATCAGAAGCTACTGCTGCAAAACACAAAGAGAGCACTCTTAGTCAAAGATGATATGCAACACTTAATTCTTGAAAAAAAGAAATAAGATTAACCGACTGACCTTGGCCTTCTGGTTCTGGACAGGCAGGAAAAGTTTAAATTCTGCTGGGAGCTCATCCTCAGAGTATAATCTATCAGAGAAATATACCCGTCTGATTCGACAGTTGGCGTGGATCTGAAAAGGAATGAAATAACTTAATATTCTTTTTCTCAGTTATTTTGTTTGCAAGTCAAAACAAGAGATTCCCTCTAACAGATGATGAATTGAATTCAAAAGGTTTGAGTAAAGAGTACAACTGTGACAGTGGAATCCATGCACAAATTCTCAAAATAAAAGTAGAATACACAGAAAAAACCTCGAGACATGGTGTGCACGCTCATATCATCTCCACAACTATATAATTCCTATCCCGCTGAGGCTAACCTGCACTCGTAGTGTCTCAATGTAATTGGTTCCATAGGCTCTCCTGGTGAAGTCGGACAAGTTGAACTGGATCTGGTTCCAGCCGTCATCCAGCCTCATGGGCATGGTGCAGATGAATGGCTTGACACGCGTTGTGCTCTGGTAGTTGCTGGCTCGAAAACGACGACGGACATTTTTATCATCCAACACCTGTGTCGTAGCAATGGTAAAGCATAAAAAGAAGCCGTTGACTAATCCAAACATTTCGGTCACAGACAAAACGCCATTCATTGGACAGTACCTGAACTTCAAAGGTGAAGTATTTCTTTAGATTTTTGATGATCATGACAAGAAAAGGAAGCTTGATGCCCAATGTCTTTTTGGGATCAGCAGGGCAAGCAATGTAGGTGGTGCTGTAGAAAGAACAAAAAAAAAAAGTGAATCTGTAAATATTACACCCATGAATATGTCGGGCAAAAACAACTCACAAAGTCAAAACCTTACCTGACATTTGTTCCCTCAATGTCCAGCACCATTGAATGGATGTCATTATCGATGATCCTCTTGATGTGACCATTTCGCACCTGCCAATAGTGAAACCCATATATTTCATGAGCCCCATCAACCAGGCGAGGTCCGCTATCATCTCCCATTAGGGGGTTTTCACAACATGACAGTGAGCAGCGTTACAATGGAATTCATCAACTTTGGACATATAACAGCACTAATGGCTGCTAAAAACGGATTAATACCGATCAGCGTCTTTTTCTGACTACACATCGGCCCAGTCTTTATTATCTGTTCCTTAAATGTCAAACTTTTATTAACAACCGGGACAACGCCGTGACTTGGTGTGCCTCACCGTTGCTTGGCAACGAGGCTCACTGGTCAACAAGACGACGCAGACATGCACATACATGCAATGCAGTAAAGTATCTCAATGAGGCCATTTATTCAAGTTGTAGAGAGAAGTAAGTAAATAATATGTGTTCGTTTGCCGTTTCCCTCCCAAATCGTCGACTGACTGGGAGGTGGTCTAAGCAGACAAACAAGAACGAAAATATTCTCCTGTTACCCAAGTCAGGCGAGCAGTAGTTACCACATTACTGAGTGAAATGGTAAGACTGATTCGAGTTATTAAAACCACCATATGAAGAAGTTTTCAGCTCAAGATGCTCCGCTGAGCTGACACTGAAGTGTAGCTAATGCTAGCTATGCTAGGTTACTCATAGCCGCTTACCTTTTTATCCCATATCTGCAGCGGCTTACTGCCAATGCTATACAGAATGGACAGGAAACCGCTCTGGAATGTGTTTTTAAACATAATGTCCGACCTGAGGTTCCAACTAAAACACGTGAAGTGTCCGAGCCACTCGGAAGTTGGCGTTTGTTTACAGTTTCAGCTTCCGTCTCCAGGCCTGCAACTTCCGGGATACGAGCTTCGTCGTTGAAGAAAAAATAACACTAAAAGAAAACACAATTGATTTGAATATGATCGATTTGTTTTTGCATTTGAATAAGTTTTCTTTCTGCTTTTAGTTTTCATCCCGAGGTACTACAATGTGCAACCGTTCTTGAACACACGGATAATCGGAGTTTCGTCGTCATGTTTTTTTTTTGTGCAGCTTGAGAAAAATCATTTTAAAATACTGTAACAACGCTGAATTTATTTACTTTCCGGGTTTCGAAGCTTGCGATTAACAGTATGTGTACACGTCAACTGTAAAGCTCTCCACAGACCTCTCCCTCCCTAGAGTCAAAATTACAATTTACATGTTCATATTCAAAAAGTTCCAATGCAACGACCCATAAAAGTAGCGACAATATAAGAATTTATAAATGTAATAATTCATGATTACAAGCAGCAGAGAGCATTCCTCCAAATGTCAGTGGGCCACAACTGGAAAGTTTCCCTTTGCATTTTTAGCAGTATTGTAATTTAAAAGCTCCGACTATTTTGAGCACATTTTCCACAATTTTAAGTGTAAAGATCAGCGTAAAATATAGGTCTGTTATCTGGCGAAGTCATTGCCAGTCTGTGGCTGCTCCAGGACCTGCTGGAAGGAAAATCCACACTGGCTTGGAAAAATCTTGATTGTGGTGCGGGATTGGACGGTTTGTAAAAAGACCTGAAACAAGCATCCAGTTTGGTTGAATATTAATTAAACTAAACAAATGACAATTTCAAAAAAAGTCATATATTAGAGTGGTAATATGAAAGCATTAATGATTATAGTGAATTTTTACCCCTATTATTCCAGACAATATTGTTCATTCAATCTGTAATGTGGTCATCACGTCTTGGGTTTCACAAAATTTCACTGGAAAAACTGCATTTGTTCATTCTTTCTGGCTGCTAATGTACAGGGGAGGGAGGGTGTCACGCAGAGAGAGGAACTCTGCCATGTTCTCCCAGCCTGCCACAACACAGCTTCTCAAGTACATGCGCTCATTCTCCATGCTACATGCCATCGTCCACTTGTTGGCCTTCACATCGTAGTATTCGACCTGCGAGACCGCCTTGCTGTTGTTCATGCCCCCGACAGAGAAGAGGCGCTCTTCAACCACTTCAATGGCAAAGTGGCTTCTGGGCATCAACATGGACGGCACCGCTTTCCAGGAGTTGGTCTCTGGGTTGTACACCTCAGCACTGCGGAGGCATCGGAAACCATTTGTGCCGCCGACCTGAAGGAGCAGTAACAAAAAATGCTTTGAGGATTTTGTTTCCAAATCTTGTTACATTCAAAATGCAAACATGTCCCATACTTGTATTTGCTATTTGTCGTCATACGTAAGGCATATGGGGTCTGCTGGTTTCTCAGAGAACACAATTGCTGACACCCTGTTGGTCTTCATTTTCAGTAAGCTCTTTGAATATGAGCAAACTATTTTGAATTGATTTATTTGGAGCATCCAGACTAATGGATGGAGTTAAAGGGAGGTAAAGAAGAGAGTGCAGGCAGGATGGAACGGGTGTAGACACCAGCTACTACCAGCAAGAGTCAAAGCGAAGCTCACCCAGATGTATGGTTTAGAGACAGTAGCTCTGATGCTAAGACAGAAGCAGAGTTGAGGATGTCATTGAAGAACACAAGAAAGGACATGATCAGACAGAAATGTGGAGTACTTCGGAGACATTAGTAAGGCTCTGATGATAAGAATGCTGGAGTTGGAGGACAAACAAATGAGGTTCAAGGATGTGATAAGGGGGACATGAAGAAGTTGGTCATGTCTGGGGAGGAGACGGGTGAAGGCTGTGGTGACCCCCGATGCGAAATGCTCACTTGTGTTCAAGGCATTAAGCTAAAAAACTGGCTACTTCAGTAGACGAATACTTTCATTGACGTACTGCATAGACTTGGTTGGCATACACCATCATTCCAACTCCACAACGGCGGCTGATCATGGAGCTAATCCTGGTCCACTGGTCACATTCTGGATTGTAACATTCAGCTGTTCTCAGGGAGTTTTCTCCATTAAATCCTCCGCAAATGTAAATCTGAGGAGATAAAACATCTCAAAACATTACTGATATGCCACCTAACCTTTCAGAGACATTTCTTCTGAAGGCCAAGTCACTTTTTAAAGGTTGGATTAGCCACTTTTTTTTTTTCTAAAAATGAAGGAACTCCTATGTAATGAGCTGAAATGATGCAATAAAAAGTATTGTCAGAAAGCGAAATTGGGTGCTGCCTTTCCATTTTTGTATTTTAAAAATCTATTTGAAAGTGCATTTTCAAGTATGCTAGTCCCACTGACTCATACTATTGAAGACTGATGTGTGTGTGGGTGGCAGTTAGCGGAGCCTTTCAGCATGGTGACAGAAACTGCAAAGGATTTGTTGAATTAGCAACATTTCCTTTGAACAAACGCTGCAAACGGCTTAGCATGAGCTCCTGAATCAAATGCCACCCAAACAAAAGCTCACTGAGTGGGTGATGTCGTCATCGCTGTTGACCTCCTGTAACAAAATAGTCTCCCCTGGTGAGTTTTACGTATGAGGTTGCCCTTGTGGACAGTTACTTGCGGAGACTTTTCAACGGTGGAAACTCCCTCAAGGTTTGACATGCAGCTATTGTTTGTGACCCTCACCTTGCCATGTAAGGTGGCGCAGCTGGCCTTACTCCTGCATTCATACATTGGAGCAATGTGGCTCCACTGGTTGGTCTCCGGCTTGTAGCGCTCTGCGCTGCGAAGTTGAATGCGCTCATTGCTGCCCCCCAAGGCGTAGATGTAGCCACTGAGTGTGGTGACGCTGGTGTCATAGCGAGAACAGTGCATACATGCCACCTCGTGCCAGGTGCTAGTTTTAAGGTCAAATCTGTACACGCAGTTGAAATACTCTCCTTGATTGCACCCACCAATGCAGTAGATGAACCCGTTGAGGAAAACAACTCCATGATGAACACTTGGGTGCTCCAGGGTGCTGGTCAAAGTGACCCACCGGTCCGCACGGAGGTCGTAGGCCTCGATACTGTGCAGTCGGTCCGTGTTATTATAGCCTCCGAGAGCCAGCAGGACAGAGCGAGGGAGTCGAGGACGGGCAACCAGGTGGCGTTGAGCTTTCACATTCCATCCCTTGGTCCTTAACTGGTGAATGATCCGAGTGGCCTTGTCCACTATGTTCAAGGAGTCCGTGTCACTTTTCACCCATTTGTTGGTAATGACTTTAATCCTGATGTAATCTGGATTTAACAGTGCCAGGCGGACCTTAGTCGAGGACAGACAGGAACAGAAATATGTTATTATGGAGATGCAGATCTGAGAAGAAAGCATGTATTTCTCAAACAAACAATGCGTCCCTCATTTAACACACAACAGTATAGAAGACTTTTTCTTTGACAACATTTTTGCTTTATAACACTGCAGAAAATTACCTTTAGTCAAGTGTCAAACCCCAGGTTTGGGGCCCAAATCTGGTCCCAAATTTTTGGAATTCGAAAAATATGATGGAAATATAACTTTTGTTGTTTTGTTCATGGAGGGCACATAAATACAGGGCAAGGACGGCACTTTGCCCACCGCTATATGAACAGTATACTGTCAGTATCACTTTGTAAAATGAGTATGAAAAAATATTGAACATTTTTATGATATTCAATTTTTTTCCGTGATGTGCCTGTACACTGTTTGGCCAGTGTTTTGATTTTGGGCCTAGCGAGACTGAGTTTGACGCCCATGCACTATGTATAATGTAGATATAAAATACTGAGATTCAAAATCATACATTGCTGTCTGAACCAGCGTCCTCCAAAACAGTGGTTAAGATTTAAATACACACAGAATCTGTCAGTCGTATTTGAATATTCACTTACACTCATTTGTTTCAGTGTTACTTTACTCACTTTGGACAAGAGCAGAGCCATGTGTCTTCTCCTGTGTTCGGGCTTGTGGGCGATCCAGCTAACAACGGCCTCAAACACGCTGCTCTCATCCCTGACGTCCAGGTCGTCTCTCTCTAGAATGTCCGCCAGCTGCTGCACAGACAGCTGTGTGAACTCACTGAAGGTGATGACCTTTTCAAAATGGTTCGCAACATAGGTGTGTGCCGCCTTGTTTTGAAGTTTTAAAGAATCCATGGTGTTGATTGATCTCCAGATGCTAACACAGTTTTGGGGGCAAAGTTGCTGCTCCAGAAATTTCCAGCAAGTTTCCAAGACGCTCTGGGCGTTGAAGTAATCGGCCACCTGCAGCAGGTCGTGCACGTTGTTCTCCGTCACCGAAACAGAGCTCGTGTAGGCAAACTCAATCAGCAGCAGCATGGTGCTGGGAGACAGATTGGGAATGACAAAGTCCTTCTGGCCTGGAAGCGACCAGCGCTCAAATAAAGATCTAGGAGGAACAGACAGTTGAGACATAAAGAAAACATGTTAGAAGCCTGTCACAAAAGACTACACCTGCAAAAAGGCCATTCAAGTTTTTGCTCGAGTTGCATAACCCACAGAGTCAAAGATGTCAAATGGAGAGTCATTTAAAAAGTGATTTGACAACACCGACGGCTCAGCTATTTCAAGTATTAAGCTTCAAATGATTACTTTGTTCCAGAGTTCAAAAGCATGATATGCAACACTATGTATAATCTATAGCAAAACATCAACATGCCACATATGTAAGAGTAAATACAGTGGTACCTCGGTTCTCGACCACAATCCGTTCCAGACGGCTGTTCGAGAAGCGATTTGTTCGAAATCTGAATCGATTTTTCCCATTACACTTAATGGAAAAAGAAATAATGCGTTCCAAGCCTTAAAATAGGCTTTTGTAGGAGTGAATGTAGAGTGTCTGCTGCAGGTGGCTGTTCCTCTATGTGTGTGGCCGCTGCATGTGGGAGGGGTTGCCGAGTGAGTGACGTCTCTCCAGAAGTGAAGAGGTGCCCGGTGCGTGTCCAGCTCTGAATGTGCGCTTCTGTGCAGTTTGGCTGTGACAAAGTCATAAACCAAGTCACGCTCTGTCCCAGACTCGCCTCATCCCTGTCCCAGCTCCAGCCCACAACAGGACATCAAACCCTGGAGTGCGTGCTCCTCGGAGGTGTCGAGAGCGAGCACCTCCCCTGTGACACTCTACCACGGTCCAGTGCGGCGACAGGAAAGGTTTTACACCTCAATATGAAGAAAAAACAGTCAGTAAATGTAGCTAACGGGACACGTCTGCATACAGAGGCTGCGCTATACACAATAACAAAGCGCCTCCTGGGTCAGCTGATCGGTCCGCGCACGTTATTTTTTTCCGGCTTATTTCGGGAGAGTTCTGGATTTTTGTTTGAAATCCGAAGCAAAAAAAATCTCAAAATGTTAGTTTGAACTCCGACTTGTTCGAATTCCGGGATGTTCGAAAACCGAGGTACCACTGTACAAGGATCAGCATGACTTACCGGAAGTAGAGGCTGCAGTTAGAAAGAACAATCTTGTGAACAGGAAACTCCACATTTTCCACTCGAATAACGGCGTCACAATATTGTCCTGCCAATCGCAGCTCGTTGAGAACTGATGTTGGCTTATGCACATTGGATTCGGCCATCTTTAACTGTTATGTTTCTTTGTGGGTTTTTTTTTTTTTTAGGGCCAACAACAGTGTGGAGCATTCCAGACACCGTCTGGCAATATTTGGTCCAGCTCACCTCTGTTTTTTATATCACTATTTTCAGCTTTTGCGTTAATAATACCGCAGCCTAGTCAGATTTCACTGTTAATACTTTGATGTTGCAGTGCAATGTCTTTGAAGTTACATTGGGATCGTGGATGTACTCACTCTTTTATGTTTAAATTTGTTGTACCTCAGAACACAGAATAAATGGTTCTCTGTGGTTTTGTCATTTTGATCGACGACACATAGTCACCAGCTGCAGAATTCTGAACGTGTACCAAACTGCAAACCTTGAATAATGCTGTAAAGGAGCCCTCATTGGTCTGCAGCAACAAAGATGAGCAGGTTGTCTAAACTCCCTCACCCTCCACAGGTATAACACTCTAGCACCCTCAGCGGACACAATGTGTGCAGGGAGTCTGGGTTGACAGACGTGGCACACAGTTGCTGACTCTTCGCCGAAGACACTGCTAGTAGGAGAACCACTTTGAACGATAGGGAATCCAGTGAAACCTGTTCCAGGGGTTCAAAATGGGTGCCCTGTCATTGAATCCAGAACCGTCTGAAGCTTCCATTGGAGACACACAGGGCCGGAGGACAGGCAGAGTCTGCGAGCTCCTCTCTGGAACCGTGCGCTCAGTGAGTTGTTGAAGACGGGAGTTCGGCCACAAGGTATCTTCTCACCACAATAAAGGGCTGGAACACCTCGAGAATGGAGACTGCTCAGCCTGTGTCCAGCAGGAACTGTAGAAAAGACTGAAGTTCAGACATGGAGTAGGCCGACTTATTGACATAATTCTCGCCTTAAGCAGCATATGCCCTCAGCGTGGAGGGCCTCCAGCACTGTGTGGTATGGTGTATCTTGTCATTGAGGCTACCTTTGTCCAGTTCCGACTGTGAACTTTCCACACTGTGACAGGACGGCCCAGGACAGTAGATGAGCTCTGGGCTCCAACAGCATGGACCTGGATCCTTTGGTGGGTCCCAGTGGTTGCCCCTTGACAGTTGCACTAGTTCTGGGAACCAGTCGTGCTGGGGCACACTGGGGATAAGATGATTGCGCTCTGACCTTGAGCTTCCAGTCTCCGAACTAGAGTAAGCATCAAGCATATGCCAGTCTATGTGGCCCAGACAGCACTAATGCTCTGCAGCCCACAGCTGCTGCCCCAGTCAGAGAAGACCTGCACCTAGGTGGTGATGCTCTCCAGTGGAACTGGTCCCTGGACCTTCTCCAGTGAAGTCGAGTGAAGTTGCAGGCTGCTGAATTCAACCCTGAAGTGCTGAAAGAGCTGCTGATCCATGATCATCCCAGAGCAGCATTTTTCAAGAGAGACTGTCCGGTGTGATGACACAACTAAATTGTATGGCAGATATAAATAAGAATATCCAAGGAACTTTGCTCAGATGTAATAGGTGGACAGCTCTTAGAAGCGCCGCCGTAGTGCACCGACATCTGTGCTGTGTATTCCAGGACAATGTCAGTCAGAATGGGGGTTAGCTGTTTAGTTCAATCAACCCTGAGTCCAAGTTGACCCATGGTCAGGACACAGATTACACGATTCATCATGGTAACATGTGAAACAAAGCATCACTGCTCCCTCTCCTCAGTGGGGATGGAATCATGAATGACTATGCAGAAAGTGAAGGCATCAAAGAAAGATGTCGAGTCGATTTTAGTGTTAATAAGAGTAAAAGAAAAGTTTCATCTTTAGTGGTTGAACGGATAAAATTACTCAACTAAGTCAGAGCTGGAATATGTAACAAAGACACAGCAGCCGCTAAGGTATATTAGCAACCATATAATGCAGCATTGTCGGTTTGTCCCCAGGGTTAAATTGGATGAATCAACATGTCCTCAGTGCTAAATGAACTTCGTTTGGAAGGAGACTTTTGCGATGCAGTTATTCAAGTTGACACTGCTGAATTTCCAATTCACAAGAATATCATGTGTAACTGCAGCTCCTACTTTCGGTGAGATCTGGTGTTGAAAAAATGTTACGAGTAGTTTTGCCACAACAAAATGTCATTCACTTTTGGTAGGCAAGTCGATTTAGAAGGTTTGCAACTGGCAGCCACATGTGTTAAACTGATGTTTAGCAAAGTATTATTGTGTATCTTACAATTTATTGCCTGAAGCTTATTCATATTTACGTTCTTTTCTTGTGCCTCACAGAGTCCTTTTTAATCGCTGGTCAAGCCGAGAACGGAGAATGTTCAACATCTCAGGCCTCTCCTCTGAAACCATGCAGCTCATCATTGAGTTTGCATACACAGGGACGGTTTGCGTGACCGAGGACAACGTGAGGGACCTGTTACGAGCAGCCGATTACTTCAACGTCATCAATATTGCCAACATCTGCTGCACTTTCTTGGGGGAGCGCCTTAGTCTGCTGAACTGCATCAGTGTGTGGCAACTCTCTAACACCATATACTCTTTTGAACTCCAGCAAAAGGCATACTGGTACATCCTGGATCACTTTGAGGAGGTTGTGTTGACCGAGGGGTTTTCACAGCTAACTGTGGAGGAGCTATCCAACATTCTAGAGAGAGACGACCTCAATGTCAAAGAGGAGAGCACAGTGTTCGAGGCCGTCATTCACTGGATCTCTCGAGAGCCAGAAACAAGAAGTCGACACATCGCTCTTCTCTTATCGAAAGTAAGTCATAGAAAACTTCCAGGACAGAGGTGTCCGAGGCTTCAACTGTAGCAATGTGTTACTGGAAATGCAGTGTTGAGTGCTCAGTGGGACTTTAGAATTATGTCGTAGGCCATTTATAGTTCTATCTTGAGTTACACATGACTTATGAAGGTAATGTAAATATTCTTTCTCTCTGGTCCGAAGGTCCGACTCGCCCTGCTGAGTATAGACTACATGAAGATGAAGGTCTGCCAGAATAATTTGGTGAAGAACAGCTCAGACTCCCTGAGCATTGTGGACCACGCCACCAACATCATTCTTTACATCATCACCAACAGACTCAACGTGCCGGGGTTCTACAACCTTGTTGCTCGACCTAGGCTGCCAAACTGTGTGCTGTTGGCAACTGGTGGCTGGGTGACACGGGATGCAACCAAAGCCATTGAGGCCTATGACATCCGCGTTGACCGCTGGCGGACCCTAAGTGGATCTTTAGAGCTGGCATGTGGGTATCACGGCGCCGTCTTCCTGAACGGCTTCTTGTACTGCCTCGGCGGCTTTAATGGAGAGGAATATTTCAACCGAGTGCACAGATGCGACCTGCGAACTCAGCTCTGGGACGAGATCTCACCCATGCATTGTCGCAGATGCTACGTGAGTGTCACTGTGTTGAATGGACACATTTATGCCCTGGGAGGATACAATGGAAACCAGCGACTCAGAAGTGCGGAGTACTACAGGACTGAGAGAAACCAGTGGAACCTCATCGCACCCATGCATGAACCCCGGAGTGACGCCAGCTGCAGCACCTTTAGAAACATGGTGGGTGAAGCACACAAGTCATCAAACAATTGTGCGAATAATAACCTTATAAACTCGAAGCACATCATATTTGATACTTGAAGGTTTGAGCTTTGTTAGTGTTGTCGTTTATTTAATAATATTAGTTTCACTTATACATAAGACGATTTGACTTTTATTTTTTTGTTTGTTCAAAAGCCTGCAGTATCGGTCATTCAGCAGTGCCGCCACCAACTTACAAACTTGTCTTTTGTCCTCAGATTTATATTTGTGGTGGATTCAACGGAGTTAACTGCCTGCAAACAGCAGAGTGTTACAATCCTGAAACAAACCAATGGACGATGATTAGCAACATGACAAGTCTCCGCAGTGGTCTTGGAGTCTTCGCTTATGCAAACTCCCTCTACGCAGTAAGAGCACACTTATCACAGCGCACCATCAGTTTTGCTACAGTATTATTTTCAGTTATGGTTTGAAAAGACTTTCCGACAACGGCAATTAATGCCAGAATGGAAACAATACATTTCCATCCAAGCTAAGGTTAATAAAATCGGATCATAATACAGCATGTATAGTGTAGAGGAGATGGTACTGCATGGGTCATATAGTACACACGAGTGTCGTATAGATTGTTTGATACTATACTGTCACAGAGAGCAGCAGTATAGTGATGGACAGACTGGTTTGTATTTGTAGTGAGGGTAAAAAGCTGGAGAGATGAGTAATGATTGTCAACGGAAACAATCCAGAATACAGGCTAAGTGAAGCGTTTCTTCTCACAGGTTGGAGGCTACAACGGTCAAAATCGTCTTCGTACTGCTGAGGCCTACAACCCACAGACAGATTCTTGGCATGCCATATCCCCTATGTTGACCCCTCGCAGTAACTTCGGCATCGAGGTGCTTGAAGATCGTCTCTTTGTTGTCGGGGGATTCAACGGTACCTCCGTTTCCAGCGACGTTGAGTACTACGATGCAACAACAGACGTGTGGTCTGCGGCCTGTAACATAGACATCGATCGGAGTGCTCTGAACTGCTGTGTTGTTTATGGGCTTTCTAACATGTCAGAGTTCGTGGTACCTCGCTACAGCCTACCGGCTCTGGGTGAAAGAATGGACCTGGAAGACCTAGACTGATATATTTTCTCTCCCTGGAGTGAGGCACTGAGACCATCCATTCTGCCGACTGGTTTTCTCTTCTATCGTCTGATCATTGGATGAACTTGAATCGATTTGTAGTTGACTTGGTTTTTTATGACTTTTTATTGAGCGTCCAATTGCTGCCTGGGGGTCTGTAGACAGGGTCCCAGGGAGAATGAGGTGTCAAAGAAGAATGCAGGTGCTGACCCTGGAGAAGAGAGAACTGGGAGCTGTGGCAGTGAAACATGTATCTCCGTTGCCACTAACCACTGAAAAGGAACTGAGGGCAATGGAGAACATGAGTGACATCTTAAAAACTTGAGGCCAAACTATTAAAATGATTCTTACATACCATGTATGTCTCTGGCTGTTATATGTTGACACCAGGGTTTTAGTAAATTGCAACTACACGGCAAGTTTATATAGATATTTATATTTGTATTGATATAGAAATACATTAAAACAAAATTGGAAGGAGACCCACAAGAGAACTCCACACAATGGTCTTGAGGGGCTGTCCTCTCCTTTAAATCCCTGCAAAAAACCTCACTTTTTAGGCTTCCATTTATGAAATAACATTTCCTTCTCAGTAACTGAAGGCCTAGCTGTCCACCTTTGTGGTCAGGTAAAATATTTTTCACTGTTTTGTAAAGCACTTGAATTGCAGGAAGTGCATTCTAAAGTGTTTAATAAATGCTTTTGTATTATTGTATAAATAATAACTGGAGCACATGTATACGAGCGCTGACAGAAAAGGTCCAGTTTCACAAAAAAACGTATTTCAAACCGGAACTGCAAACTTAAGACCCCTTCAAATGAATGAATCTGGCCAACATCTGGCTCATCCTCCAGGCGTGCACATCCTTCTTTTAACCCTTTGCGCCATTTACGTGTGTGACATTGTCTCGCCTCCATACAGTTGCTGCAGCAATTCCGATAGGGAGTCTTAGTCTTCGCCCCTTCCAGTCGGTCCATGAGACCTAAGGTTGGAAAAAAAATGTATCGAAGTTTATGGGGCAGTTATTTTCTGGTCCACTGGATCACACATATGCTGTACCTCAATTTAAATGATAAATAATCATTTAAATTTTGACTATGTTTGTTGTGTAACTTATGTATCTTTCAAATGCACAGACATCAAATATGAGATCTACGGTTCATTACAAGCTTGATCAGAAAACCTGTTCATATTTTTTGTTTTAGTTTTCCCCAACCCGACCGGAAGTTTGTTGCCCTGTGCTCATTGCTTCATGACCAAAAACTGAGGCAATGTACAGGTATATCTCTCTTAGATGATACTCCATGGGAGATAACTTGGAAGGGGAGGCCTCTTTGTAGTTTGGGTGTGAAATACATTTTTTGTATTACAGATGTTGCCTTTATAATCAGTATACATAAGTGGTGGGCCGTCAGCCCCTCTCTGCTGGCAAGGCATAACCAGAAATCATGATCATAAATATGATAAAAGTTGCCCTGAAATATACTGTATATATACTGTATCCTCCCTCCAGTGTTGTTTTTAGGTTAGAGTTTTTGTCCAGTCAGAATCCAGTTAGCTTGCGTAGCCAGGTTGCATGAAAGGCCTTCAGATCCAGCACTGCAGGCGTGTGAGTCAGGGGTGGGCAATTCACTTCCCCTATGGGCCGCATTATATACTATGACTGTTGTGAGGGGGGCGTCAAGCCCTAAGAACAATGAGAAATGAAATGTTGGTTGCTTGCGTCTTATTTCATGTAAAACACAATCCATTGAAAGATTCTCGATGTGTCTCATACATTTCAACACCAGTTTTCAATTCCGATGTATTTTAAAGGACAAGAAAATACCCATCTATTTTTAAGTTTTGACAGTTCCATGAAAAGATGTTTTAATTGCTCTTTATTGAATTTTAAATATTCAGTTTTGTACACATTTTAGGTGATGCAATACCCAGAAGTGTCTAAGTGGATACTATTTCTCCACCGTGGTGTCATAAATGATGGTATTATCAGAGGTATTTTTGAAGTTGGACTAGGTGGGACACGGCCTGCCATTAGTACACATACCTTTCAGTGCCAATATCTGACAGCCATAGCACCGGTGAAAGGATATATGCATGTCTCACATGTGCATATTACCTTTAGTTATACAGTTGGGAACATTTGTCTGAACACATTCACTTTTCAGGACTGGTTACAGGTGTAGTTGACCAGGATACAATGTCTATACTCTTTGGCATTCCAGTAGCTTGGTTAACATGAGAATGAAAAGTCTATAGGTCATCCACTTCCATCACACTTTCAATGAGCTGGGACTCTCGTGGAAAGAGACTCATGGCCATGTTTGGAAAGCCAGACACCACACAGCAGCTTAGCGCCCGTCGGACCAGGCCCATGTTAGAGGCCTTATTCCACAGGTTTAATTTTGCATCGTAGTATTCCACCTCAGATATGGCTTTTCGGCCATTGTAACCGCCCACAGAAATAAGGTGTTCCTCAACTACGGCTAAGCCAAAGTTAGTTCGGGGCGTATGCATGGAGGACACAAACGTCCAGGAGTTGCTACCAGGGTGGTAGACCTCGGCACTGCAGAGATATCGCTGGCCGTTGAAGCCTCCCACCTACAGGAGGAGCCGAGGGTTATAGGCATTAGAAACATAAACTTCAACAAGCACAAAAATATGTATAAAATTATACGCCAGCGCGTGCGATAGGTTGAACAGGTACATTTGTGGAGTGCTACTTACTGCATAGATGCGGTTTCTATAAACAACTACGCCGATGCCACTGCGGCGACAGAGCATGGGGCTGATCATTGTCCACTGGTTGGTCTCGGGGTTGTAGCACTCGGCTGTTCGCAGGCTATTAGCTCCATTGTATCCACCACATATGTAAATCTGGTGAGAGAAGTGTGGATATTTTCGGTAAATTATGACTTCAGAATGTATTTTGGTAGAGTTAATAATAAATCTTCAACATGTCGCCATCCGTGTAACTCCACCAAGTCCTTAGAATTCTGTGTCAACAACTAACCAGGTTTTCGCACTGGTTGGAAACCGGGATGTCCAAGTGAAAGCCATACAAGTCGAGAACAAACAATCTTCATACAGAACAACACAACACAACGCTGAGCTCCAAAACACTTTCACCCACCTTGTTATTTAAAGCTGCACAGCTCGCATGGCTCCTGATATGACACATGTGAGCGATAAAGCCCCACTGGTTTTCCTCTGGTTTGTAGCACTCCGCAGTCCTGAGACGGATGTTGGAGTTGGAGCCTCCCAAAGCGTAGATGTATCCATTAAGCACGGTAACGCTGACATGAGAACGGCGCCGATGCATCGGTGCCACTTCATGCCAGGTGTTGCTTCTGAGGTCAAACCTTCGCACGCTGTTGAGGAACTCCTCTCCGTTGACACCCCCGATACAGTAGATGGAGCCATCAAGGAACACAACTCCATGATTTGCGCAGGGATACTGCAGAGTGGTGGACAGCGTGACCCAGCGGTTGTCACGGACATCATACGCCTCAATTCTGTTTGTTGCATTTCCGTTGTTCATCCCCCCGATCGCCAACAGGATCGAGGTGGGAAGCCGGGGGTAGTCGATAAAGCTTTGTATTCTTGGCTCGCTTGAAATCATTTGCGTCACCAAATTGAAGCAAGAAATGTCATTTTTCACAAACTCATTTGTGGCCACTTTGGTTCTGATGTAATCCGGCGTTAACAAGCTTAGACGGACCTGTGGAACGGAGGCCAAAGTCGATCACCAAAAGAGAAAGTATTTGTCTGAAACTGAGGAATTGAATGACTCACTTTACACAACAGTTCTGTGATATGTTTCCTTCGCTGTTCAGGATCTAGCGAGACCCAGTGAACTGCGGCCTGAAAGGCGGCGCTCTCCTCCCTGATGTTGAGGTCATCTCTCACCAGGATTTGTGAAAGTTCCTGGAGGGTCAGCTGTGTGAACTCCTCGCAAGACGGCAGCTCCTCAAAGTGAGCCAGAATGAAGTCGAAGGATTTCTGCTGGATCTCAGAGGACTGCAAGGACTTAGTCAGTTTCCAGACCCCGATGCAGTTCTCCACACAGAGATGGTCTGCCAGGAACTTGTAGCAGGAATCCTTGATCTCAGCTATGCTGACATAATCGGCTGCTCGCAGCAGTGTCTGCACGTTGTCTTTGGACACAGGAACATAGCCAGTGTAGGCAAACTCCACAATGCACTGCATGGATTCTGGACACAGGCCATTGATGACAAACTCATCATGTCCTGTGACAGACCAGCGTTCAAACAGAGATCTAGGAGCAAGAATAAAAGACATAATAAGGTTAGTTTACAGTTTGCTAAAATCTTAAATCAATATACCGATAACCATACAAGGCTAGACATACAGTAGCAGCGTCATGACCAACGCAGACGGATAAACATTAGTGTTTGATCCGACTTAAGAAGGTTGGTTACAGTGTTTTGGCTGAATTTTTACCTTGTTCAAGATAACATTATTAATATAGTGGGCATGGGCAAAACCACGTACCGGAAGTAGGGACTGCAGTTACAGAGGACAATCTTGTGTACAGGGAACTCCACGTTATTGACTCTGATAACAGCGTCACAAAACACTCTCTGTTGACGATACTCATTGTACAATGAACTTGACATGAGCGATAATTTGCATTTGTGACAGATTCAAAAAGTATCCTCAACTCTGGGTTAAACAATGCCACCTCATGTTTCATCTTTCTCCCACACACTTGTGGAGTCTTTTATAATTTTGCAAAAGTCAGCGTGCGTTCAAGGTTTTTTATGACATCGTCGCAAGCTATGATGTTGCGCGGCGAGTACTTTGATGTTGCCTATGAGTCAGTCACATTCCAGAGTCCCCTTTGGTCAGGTTTCTTCCAAGTGAAGACCTGACATTGCCATCCTCCAGGAATGTCAATGACTGTTGTCCTTTTTGGATTTTGGATAAAGGGCAAGGACAGTCATTTGGGGAAAATGCAGGCTGCTGTTGAAATCCTAAAGAAAAGTAGAAGTAGAAGTCACCAGTATGGGTCCTGAGCTGCTAGTCTTGCTTTGCAAAGAAACGCCAGCCTCTTTATGAAATATCATTTCAATGCTGAAGACTAAAAAGGCAAAATATATGTTGATATATGTTTGGATACAGTAGTAGTCACAAAGACAAGAAGCAGAGAAATAAAAGAAGAGGAAGACAGCCAGCCAATAGAGTTAATGGACGTGGTACGTGAGGACATGAAGAAAGTCATAACTAGGGAGAATGATCAACACAGGTTGTGCAGTAGGATACTTCTTTTGAAGAACCATTCTTCTCTGGAATGTAGACTGTTCTTATTTTCTGTCACTCTTTAACATACAACATACGTCTATGCCATGTCTTGACAGTGGTGATGTTTTGTTTTTTTTCACTCAGGTTTATTGAAAACAGATGTGATGCATCATTCAATCATAGAAAAATATTCATCTTTATTTAACATCATGCATCCAAGAGCAAGTACATTCATTGGTTCAGCCTTGAATCAACAAGGATTTCAAAAAGCAACTCAAGCGATTGCCAATTCTTAATGCATAATTGAAATGGAATGCTACACCCACATCCTTGTTCAAATGCAAATATCTCACAATCCATAATTGCACTTTGTCATCAGAGCAAACACCTCACTCTGGTCAGCAATAATTTCAGGATAAAAAGACCGTCTGACATAGACCGAAAGTCTATATTTTATCTTGAATTGTATGTCATATATAATAATAACACAGTGGGCAACAACAACAACAGTGAAAAAAATTAAACCAATAATCTTTGTATATTCACATGGAATTATTCCATTTTGTCTATTTGTATTGCCATTTAATCACTACACCTTAGCGTAGGCCCATAAAATATAGATGGCTCAGACTTCATAATCATTATATGTTAGTACTTTACTATACTTAACTATAGCACTGAAATGACAGCATATTGTGCAAAAATAAAGGAACCCTTTACTTATGTTGAACGACATAAAGACAATGTTATCGTCCTATGAGCCAATAAGTTCAGCGAGCAGGCCGGAGACATCAGAGTACAAAGGTGACATAGGAAAACGTGATACAGTATGTGTATTGTACTGTACAAACCTCATCCTTAACTCAACAGATATGATGCTTTGATACATTTAACACATAAATCCTTCATATACTTTCACTAAAAATGAACACGACATTTTTGCTTCACAAAGGTGGCAGTACTGAGCTCGTTTTTTTCCACCCTCCATTCATTACTTATAATGTTTTGTACAAACATCTCCTTAATATTAAAAAAATATCCATCATGGTATACAATGCGGGTACTATTGCGCATTTAGCCAATTTTTTTTAATCTTGCACTGAGCTTCCCAAACTTGGACACAAAACCAACTTTGGTGATGAATAGCACAATGTTGCAAGCCTCAAAGATTGTTACTGGTGTGTGAGAGTCTAAAACAAGTCATTTTCAACATTCTCCAGCATGTGGTCAGGAGTGTCCGGTGGCCGTACCATAGTGAATAACATAGTAGTCATGGACGTACATCAACACAGCGACTGGCTGGCCGATGATGAGCGACATCCACACCATAGCGTTGCCGTAGTTACCGTACAAGTAGCGACTCACGAACCAGGCCAGGGGAACCTGTAGACGTTTCATTGGACTTAGTTAGATCAAATGTGTCGAAGGTTTTCACAAACCTGTCAGACACATTTAAAGAAACAAGGGTCACTGACCTGCAGCATCATACCCATGAAGGCCCAGAGTCTGAACATCCGCAGAGGAACACTGACCAAATACTGGGCGTGACAGAGAGTTAGAATGTCAGTAACATATTCAACTCCTAAAACCATGAACTACGCACTTATGTGACTCAGGGGATGAAGGTTTTCACTAAAACACACAGGTATGTTTTAAGATGTCAACCTGCTTTTTGCCCTAAAAACTCACTTCTCGAAGAGAGTACCTGGTCTCCAACTACTACTTCATTTTGCACCACAACCTTAAGGCTTGAGTGCACTAGCAAACACTTATTTATATCAGTGGTTATTTACCTCGTGGAAGAAAGCAGACAAAAAGAAGACAGCACATTGAGCCCAAAATTTGTTGATTCCTTTCTTGAGCATTGGTCTATAAAAGTGTCTGGAAAACAAAGACAAACATCACATATCTCAAAAGGTGTATACAACTTGTTCTTCAAATATTTAAACAGTGGTTGTTTCTCAATGGTTGCTAGTACACTGGGTGGGAATGTTTGGTGACAACGTTGAGACAAGTAAGAGACGAAAAACAGGCAGACTGGAAGTTCACAGGACTCCTGGTCAGAAGTGACAACCAAAAAACACATGTGAGGGACATTGCCACACCCCTCAGTTTTGACTTTATTTATTTCTGTACAAATAAGTCAATTAGAAACAAACCAAATACACAGTTGCTCCACCCACTAGAGCAGTGTTTCTCAGCCTTCATTCACCAATGTTCAATGTTGCTCACTTCTCTCAACTCTTCAATAATTCTTGTCATTAATTTCTTTATTTATTGCTCCCATATCTCACTACCCTTAGTGTGTCTTAATTTGAGGACAGGACTGCACAGAGTACCAGTTCATGATGATGCTGCATTTGTCACATCAAGTAGATGTTAAAACTGTTGGCACAAATTCATTATTACCTTCTTCTTTGTTTTCAGCATCTTGTGCAGTTTCTTCTGTTCAGTACAGTTTGTAGTTTCACTCAAAACTTTCATACATGAGCTTTCCCTGTGATAAACTGTTTTTTAACCTGTAATCACCATAATTTATTTATGAAAATAAACATCTAAATCTTTTGTTTGGCAAGTGTCATGAAAATCAGACGACGGGCGACGTTTTTCATTTGTCATATACATGTATAACACAAACTGATTCATAAGTTACTGCTCTTACCTGAGGCACCATTTATGCACTGGGATGTTCCAGTTTGCCCAAAAATACGTCACAGTTTCAGAGTTCCTGAAAAACATGAGGATGGAAATCTTATTTAAAATTTCATTATCATTTCACAGGTTACACATTCTTATTTTCTTTGTGTAACTCACACATGTTCCACAACGACCACCTTGTAGGGGCCAGAAACAGGGAGATGGGGAATATTATGGGTGTCAAATTCCCAAAGTGGCTGTCACTCTAATCTTAGGATGTTTAAACTGGACACACGTGCTTTAACAGCAGGTGGAAGTGCTCTTTGCTGCATAAAGTGGACAGAACAATATTTTTGTGGCGCTATCCTGAAGGATTTTTAAACTTAAGCGCCACAATTTCACCCCTTCATGGAGGTTTTGGTTATGACATCACTATAATATGGCGACCCTGGAATCCTTGCACTGAAGAAAGCTTTTATGAGACGAATGTGTTCTTTGTTATCTGACTGACTCATTATTTTTGTCTGTGATTACTTGACTGAAATTCATCTCTTGA
The DNA here is from genome assembly GCF_027744825.2 of Synchiropus splendidus. Lineage (NCBI taxonomy): Eukaryota > Metazoa > Chordata > Actinopteri > Syngnathiformes > Callionymidae > Synchiropus > Synchiropus splendidus. Next base: position 14,954,992 of record NC_071337.1, read on the forward strand.
AGACACAGCCCGAGTATATAGATTTTTTTAAACAGAGGAAAGAAAGAAAAAATAGTAAAACAAACAGGAAGTGGAAATTAATTCTGAAAGTAGGGTATAACAAATAAAACACTGATGTGCTAAGATATATAGTTGGCTGACGAACGCAAAACATTCAGAGGTAACTTTCTTTTTCAACACAAATGTGGGGGGAAATTGCAAAATGCAAACTTAAACAAACTACTGAAGAAATCTTCAAATCAAAAAGGGAAATTAATATGATTAAAAGCAACGTAACTATTAAGTAACATAATTAGCAGACTAACAACTGTGAAGATGATGTAATGGCATGATATTGAAACAAGAAATAATATATTTTACTCAAGGTAAAAAAAAAGTATTTTAGTAATTAGCTCAATTTCCGTTGAACTACATGAGTAGTGAGTTAGTAGCTCTTACTCCACCACATACAGTGCAGACTGAACAGACGACCTGAGCACTCACCACCAGTCTCGGTAGAACTCCCGGTCTCCAAATTGCAACAGCTCCGCAATAAAGTTCATTGTGGAGTGGAAGAACCAGTAGAAGAAAATCAACCAGATCAGATGGTTTGGGACCTGAGAGCAGAGAAAGATTCAGGCCTAACAAGTGTGGTGGTACATGGGTGTAAAACAAAAACAATCAACTGTACTGTGATCTTTAATTCAAATAAATGTTGAGTAACCATATCGCGGCTTGTCAGAGTCAGTTTGAAAACCTACAGCAAGCTTCAGAAGACGCTCCACCATCCTTGAAAAATCCATTTGCTGTAACACACATGGTACATGGCACTGAATAGACATCGACACTGGAGAGTAAAGACATAATCTGATAACAAATACCTGAAACGGTTTCATGGAGTTCTGGATGGTTGGCACCATCCACTGAAATAAGCAGACAAGTTAAAACATTGCTTTTTTGTTTTGTTCTGTTTTTTTTTTTTAATAATGATGAAGGTTCAATTACCTGCTGTATTAAACCCACTAAAAGCTGCATCAAGAAGACCTGAATGCAAAGATGAGAGTTAATAAAGACATTGACAAAGAACATAAATCGCAGTGTGTTTGGGGATGTGCAGTCACCATTTCGAAAAGCCTCCTCATCAGAAACCTCTTGCGGATTCTGGGAGACCGTGGAAAGTTGAGCTGGTAGCAGAGAGTCGGGGCGAAGATGAAGTAGTACATGTCTGAAGCAAAACATAGTAGGGAGTGCAGGGGTTGTGAGGTGATTATTATCGATTCACATGAGGAATGGGCGATATGGACAAAAAAAATTGTTGCAATTTTGGCGATAACAATAATCATGATAAATACATTTTCATTCTATTCCATGTGTTGGACACTACAGTCTCTCTTGAAACTGTTATATGATGAAAGTTATGAGTGGAGTTTGTCACCGACATCATTATTTGCTTATGTTTAAATATAATAATTAACTAACTACTAACTGTAGAGATGAGAAATTCAATGTTTAACGTATCTGGTAGAAGCCGCTGGTGTCTGACAGACTGTTCTGCCAGCTTTATTTAGGGGTTAAATTGAGCCGTCTGTCTGCAGTATCTCATGTCTCTTCACAGTTGACTTGAACTATTGACCAGTCTGGACACATTTCCTAGATGCTATTGAAGAAATGTTAGAATTAATGTGAATAAATGGTCATTTACTGATATTCTTTTCTCAAAATCATTATACAAACTGTCAGTCCTTTGTCTTGTGTGATGAAAAAGCTTTTCACAATACTCTCTCCTAAAATGGTTGTTTTCCATTGCCATTACTTCACTAACACTTTGAGAGTTTTAGAATTTGTTGATGCTCCCTAACTGATGCCTGGTTGTAGCATTAGCGCTGCCTGAGAGAACGTGTCCATGATCAGTGAACTCTAATGGGGACGCGGACGCCGGAGCAGGTGTCCGTCCAATATCCAACTATTTTCACCACCACGGTGTTTCGCTGAGGCGCCAGCGCAGTGGAAGACCTGCATGTGTTGATAATGAATGAAATCCTCAACCATCAGTGTAGCAGGGGGACACCCTGGACGGTGGTCCACATAAAGACAGAGTACCACTCCCATGGCAATCGTGTTGATACGGTAAATGGGTGAGATAGTTTTACCTCTGTGGGTGAGATTTCCAGGGTAAGAGACGTTCATGTGACTTGCTGAACCATTTGGCTGAGCAACAGAGGGACCTACAAAAAAACCACAGATGCAAGTGAGCTCTGATTTTTAAAAGCAATATTACTAACTGAACACAAATCTAACAGGACGGCAAGGGCTTGTTTCTTAACAACAATGTAACTGAAAGTACTCCAGGGAAGATGCTGCCATATTTGTGAAACAAAACTGGTTAAAACCAATCAAACACTGGTGAAAAATCCACACACTTGTGCCATTCGTGATGTGCAGCCAGAGAAAATACTGAAAAGGACTCACATGAGTTTGATCGGGTCAGTTTTTTGGCTTTTGCATGTCGGAGCTCTCGAAGCATCTTGTTGGTATCTTGGTACGAATACAGCTTAAGAAACAGAACTGTGTAGATCCCTAAAGAGATGACACTTCCCACTGACACACACACACACACACAGAGGGAAAAATTATAAGCCTCATATCTTAACTTTGCAGGGTTTATTTACATACCTGGAGTTATTGAAGACAGAGTCAGCACAGTCACAGAAGGAAAAACCAGCACCGCCAACAGATTAAAAACGTTAAGAATCAGTCCCGTGGATTCTGGAATGGAGCCCTTAAGAGGACGACACAATGACGCATCACTTAGTATTTTGAGCGAAAATGACTTTCAGTCGAGGACAGGACTCACCATCGAGAGTCGTCTCTCTGTGTACAAAGTTATTAAGATGAACACATTTGACACTGAAAAAGAAAAGCTGCATTAACTACAGCAGGGCAAACATCACGGTCTACTTTTGCTTGAGGACCACGTACCAATAATGAGGCAGGCAGACGGCCAGCTGTACGGGTCTTTCAGAAATAGAGACACTACTTGGATAGGGTCGACCAGAATGCCGTACCTGAAGAAAGAGACAAAATGCAAACAAATAAGCAGCGTTTAAATGGACCGGCATGTCCAAAAGTGACTTTTCACATGAACAATTTGGCTTCTTGCGATTTCAGTTCCACAGGAAAATGTTACATGTGATTTCATGTGCTAGAAGGATATCTATTTCTTTCAGAGGATTTAGGGTGTTACAATAAAATGTGTACTCACTTTATGATGTTCTCCAAAAATAGGCGTGCATTGCTCAGCACCTGCATGTTGGCAAAGAAAGGGAATTTTAAAAGTCACCTAAAATCTTATTTAGTTATACATTTTTGCACACCTGTCTCATTCATTATCAACTTCATTGTTTTTCCTCCTACTCTCCTTTTACCTGGTATCTCCATCACTTACATTCTTTGTCTTTCTTGACTCTGGATTGCTAAATTTTTATCTCCAAACTTTCCTACATGAGCTACAGACTCTAGTACAGTGGTTCTGGGACCCATCATCACACCGAGATGACAAGGAATGACCCAAATCAAGAAATAGATTTTAAAACAAATTAATGACTAGATCGAAGCAGATTTTTCTTTTTGCCCAGGAGAGGACCTGTGACCTGCTGAAAACACCCCAAGTTGAGACTCCTCTTTTAAAATAATTTCCTATCTATTCCTATCCTCTCCTGTCTTTTTTGTCAGGTCTAAATGGACCCTGAAATGGACCCTGAAATGGACCATGAAATGGACCATGAAATGGATCATGCAGTGAGCATGAAAAAAATGAATCCACAAACACTGAGTGCATTGGCAGAAGTCAGCAGTCTCACATCATTGCATTATAAACACGCCTTTATGTCCAGGCTAGTTATAACTCGTGCGTAACAAACCACATCAACATGACCCAAATAAGTTCTTCAAATTCCAGTGAGCGCTCTCATTGATTGATTCACCTGGAAGACAGCGTCAAAGTTATTTTCCAATACGACTTAAAAACAGACCTTTGACCCTCACCGTCCTGTACTTGCTTTAGCTGAGTCCAATTCACTTTTCAAATATAAATAACCTCAGCATGACTTATTGCCCCGGTGAACACGCTCCACTTTCCACCATCAAACAGACTTTGCTACTTACTTTTGCTACTTAAAAGCAATAGAGGAAAGACGTTATTGCAGCTTGAGGTCTAAAGTCCACCTCTCATGTTATCTGAATGTCTCAGAGATAAAATTCACATTCAACTGAAGTAAGTTCAAAGTTGCGCAGGGTGAGAGATATTGCTGCTGGTGAGATGCAAAGGGCATGACTCACTCGAGCAAAGATAACGGCTGCTGTGAGATAAAAAGGTTTGGCATGTTTTGTTCCTCTGCTCAAACATGTTAAATCGATTACAGATGAAAATGAGACAATAGTAGCTTCATTTTACACTGGTCAGATTACCTATCATCTGTGCAACTTAATGCTTACTCCGCACTAGGTTTTTTCTTACCATGACAAAAGCAACCGAAAACAATAAGCCAGTATTTCACAGCAAACCAAATCGGAACACAAGTGTATAGCATGTGACTTTAAATAAATCCAGAAAAATGGCAGGATTTACAATATTAAATTCCAAAGAAACTGTAGTCTGCTAAATAATATTTTCTCAATAAAGGACATCTAATATAATCTAATCACATTCCTGTATCATCTGAGGGTTTAAATTCCAAATCCCTGTATCTGGCATTAATCTTTTAGCTGTTGTAGTTTTTGTACACATCTTTGTTACACATCTCTTTGTCTTTGTGGAGGAGAGACAGCAAGATTTGGGATGAAAATAATCAGAGAATAAATGTAGCTGACTTTGCACGTCTGACTGACCGCAGCATTTAGATGTCAGAACTGAAGTGAAAATACAAACAAAAGAAGCCAAATGGTGACACTCAATCATCCCATACAAACATCCCTGCACTACCTTTCTTTGGCGCGAATCAAGGTATTAGTTGGGTGGAGGCCATGGGACGGATGCAGGAAGACGTCTGACGGACAGACGGATGGATGGCTAGATATGTTTCAGATCACTCACCAGCATAACAACACACCAGTTAAGGATTCCTCTGTAGTTACTGTATCCACTTGCAGAGCTGAGGAGAGACTCCTGCAGGACATGGCAGCTTAAAGGGAAAAAAAACTGTTATTGTTTTTGTATATTTCGAGAGTCATTGTGAAATATAAATAGAATATTTCACTTTATACATTTATCAGTGCTACTGCAGCAGCTGTTTGGAGGGACGAGGCTGAGTATGCAGAGTTACTTTTGCTTTATTTGGTGTTTCTGAATCACATTTTTAGGAGGAATATATGATGTGTTCTGCTGCTTAAGTTTTTAAATCCCATATGATCACTTCCAGTCCAGTAAAATGAATGCAATGCATCCCTAAAGTGGTGTGTAGAATTTACTATTCTTACTCAATTATGCTTGGATTTAAAAACCTAGATGTAGATATTTCCTGGTGAGGACTACTACATGGTTTACCCCGCCTCTCGCCCTAGAAAGGTGGGGCGAAGGAAATCATTGAACGGACGATTGTTATTAGTGATAAGGAAGTTTAGAATGGCTCGACTGTAAAAGCCCTTAATAAATACTACTACTTGTTACATTTGTATCGTTAAATGCTTTACATTTTAAATACTTGTCTCACACGTTTTGTCATTGGAAGTAAGTGGAAACTATTAATACCCTAAGGTAATGTTCATAAGAGAAAAATGTGCTATTATTATGTGCTATTTATTAGACTTTGTCATGAGCTTTTTTCAGGAAATAAATAAGAAGGAGTGAGCAGGGTACCTTAGGTCCTCGCTCCCCTCATCCTTCACGTTCTTCTGCTTTCTCCTGGTGCTCTGCTTTGGGTGCTTCATTATTCCGGCGTCCTTGGCCTCTTTCTCATTGCGAATATCGCATTTGGGAACGTCATCTACTTTCTGTTTCACGGCACAGTGCGGCGGTTTCGGAGCAGCACTGTTGGGCTTGCTGCCGTTGGTTTGCTGCTTCAAGCCGGGTATGGTCGCCCTCCTCTGGCGGGCTCCCGCCGGCCCTGTCATGTCGGAGCCGTCGCTCATTTCCACTGCGGCACGCACGCAGATTTATCTCTCACACATTCCGGAATCAAATGTCACGGATCAGCACCGGGTGTAGAGGCGGCGGAGTGCGCGTGCTGTCGGAGGTCGTGACACAGCTGGCAACAGTCGACTCACCATGGTAAGCTCAAGGTACGCTCGTCGTCTTTGCGTTGCCAGGTTTGTATCCTTGTCAGAAATCCCCCTTTCTAAGTCATATTGCTTCCGGGTTGCCATCTACACTCATATGTGTGCGGTTCGATATTGCTAAATATGCTATTTTAATTCAAGGAAGACCTCAAGTCTAGAAGATCTAAATGGTTTTATGTTACAGCTTTTTAATAGTAGTAGTAATAATAATAATAGTAATTATAATAACGTCTCACACATATATTGGCATATTCGCATGTACATACCTATGGATGCGCGTGTACAGGTATTAACGTGCGTATATGTAAAGATATCATTTTGTAGAAAAAGACGATGGAACAGGAAAATGGGAAATTACAGAAAAAGCTAGAGCCTGGTGACGTCACAGTGAAGCAAGTCTGTAAAAGTCATTTTTGTGAAAGTATTTTCTCACTTTTTTCTATAAATTATTTAAAAAAAAACATTTTTTCAGAGTCTTCCCTGCAGGACAAAGCAACCAGCGAGGACCTAGCCGAGGATCCTGGATGGCTCACATGTCACCATTTGACTGTTTAATTGATTTATTGATGCTTGCTATTTCTGCACTGTGTTCAAGCGTCAGCCCAAGATGGGCTTTAAAAGTCATCAGTAAATCTCTATTCTAAAAGTCTATTCTACAGTGGAAAGGGAGCCACTGCAGTGAAATGGTAACTGGGAACATTGAGAGAACATTTTGTATGACTGAACATGTGACATCTTCAACATGCGCCAGAATGCTGGCAAAGCTTTAAGAATTCCTTTTGTGTACAGTTTGCACAGCAGTGAAAATATATGTTGTGGCACTTGGTGGTGTGTTGATGGACAATAACATCGTACCTGAAGAAGAGCCTTGAGGTGACTCGAAGTGCAAGTGTGAATGATATGAGTGAAGCCAACCAAGAGCAGTGTTTTGATTCCAAACAATGACGTTGGTCCGGAAAATGAAATGGATCAACAGTGTCAGAGGGCCAGAGGAATTAACACGGCGCTTTCCCCTTTGCCTGCTTTTGAAAGTAGGTCATTTGTTGGCAGACTGAAATTAGAATTTCAACATTTCAACACTTCTGTTAGACTTGTGGCTGAAATGGAGATGGACAGAGTTTCTCAGAGACATTCAGTGCCATTGTGTGTGTAAAGGATGTTGGGAATGTTCTTCAGATAGTAATGATTAATGAATTTAATTTTCTTGTGAAGAAAAACTGGAGTCAATGTTCATTCTTGGCCTTTGTTTTATTTTATTTTAATTAATTTAGTATATTTTAAGTATTTAAGTATATTTCTTTTTTTTTGTCATGATTCATTTTTCTGTTTATACTGCGTTTGATTATTTATTTATTTTTAAGTTTTAGAACACCCCATTTTTTCCAGTGTTTTTACTGAAAATTATGCCATTTAATGTCTCATTGCACTCAGACATGAAATGACATGAAAAAAACAAAATGTATTCTAAACTGTTGACTCATCAACGTAAAATTGGGGTGTTCTAAAACCTTTGACCGGTAGTGTATTTGGACAGTGGGAGGAAAATGGAGGGAAGAAGAGGCAGCACAGAGAGGACCAGGGGAACGTACAGCAACGTACTGAGAGTCAGAGGAATCTAAAATACCATGGGTCAATAGAACAGGCAATACATTTATTTCCAAATATGTTATAGAACCATGAACAGAGCAGAACGAAAGAAAGATTTCTGAAACTCTAACACTCCCAAGAGACACAGCAAAAGCACTTTAGAAATCTATATTGCGAAATCAACCAGCAATATTTCCCAGAAGTCTCACTGACTCACTGTGTAGTTCGTCCCCAGCCCCCACTTACTTGGCAAAGACAGCTGAGTCAGTAAAATGGGCTTGGTCAACGTTAAATTGCCAATAAACTGTAAGTGAGGCAAAATGTCACCAATATGGACTCGCCTCCCACTCATGATCAAGATAGAGATACACCTGTAATTTAGGCATAAACTTCTTACCATAATATTGTTTTCCCTCCAGGAACTGTGAGACTAGAGATGCTAGTCGTGACACTAGGACATGGAACGTTGCAGATCATGCCAGCTGTAAAACATTGATTGTACAAGAAAATTGTGGTTATATACTTTTTGGGATTTTATTTTTTTTAAGGTGAATTGAATGGTCCTCAAAGAAAGGTCAACAAAAAAGTTTCAACTGAGTTTATTGAGGATGAATAAAGTCATCCAGTGTTATTACTGTGCTTTACATTGTTTTGAAAATGCCGCTGGCGGCTGGCGAAAAAGAAAAATCCAGAGTAGAAGTACATTACAAGTTTCAGACAAATCTTCAAATGATGTCACATCAGATCTTATATTACAAAGGTTGTGTTCAGTAGTCTCACAAGTATACTGTTATTAGAAGCAAAATATAGGTTCATATTTAGTGCATGTAACTGTAAAACACTTTATGCACTTATTGTTATATAAAAAAAACGAGGTTGTTCTACATACAAGGAATTTGTCTACATGAAACTAATCTCCTTTATTGTGCTATTGTGGAATAAATAAGTGCTCAGAGGAATAACACTAGGAGGTGACTATAGAGGACAACACTTCCATCAAAGCTTGGTTATTGTGCTCATTCATGGTAAGTAACATGTATTTGTTGTGCCGGGAAACTTTTATAAAACGAGCCAAGAGAAAGTATTAAGAGTTTCATATGAGAAAATATGTGAGCGCAGAATCTACACTAGAGGGTGCTGTCGTTACATGGGAAGCGTTAACCATCAGTTACACACTTCTGTGAAAGAATGTGTGTCTAAATATTAAGGAGGAGGAGGAACTCAATAGCATAGGCTCTTGTAGTAAATGGTGTTAAACTACATTTTCAACTACAGGTTAAAACAATTCAACACAGTCCTATGGTTGAATATTCACTATATCGTCACTATATTCACAAAAACACCCTCTGGTTTCATGTTGTCAGTGACTCAGCACCGAGCGCCTAACTTCACTCTAAGGACTACAACAGTTAAGAATTCCAAGCGAGCAGTGCATCAGTGTACAAAAGTATCAATCCCGGCCCCTCATGCATAATGGACTTGAATATTTACAAAACCAGCGTACTCAGTAGAAAGGAAGGCCCCCAATAATACAGCATCTAAAACCCAGCCAACGGTGTTCAACACTGCACGGTTTTCCCTGATTTTATTGTCATCACTATCGTTGTTCTTGTCGTGGTTGTTCTCGCTATTGTTGTGATGTGGCCAGCAGATAGGACTTTTAGTGCTTCACAAGTTTCACCTATTATTGCTGCATCAGAATAGCTATATAGACTCGATGAAAAACAGTTTCTACATTCGGCAAATCATTGCGTCGAATACAAAAAAAGTGCGATCAATTATCAGCCTTGAAATCAAATAATAGTAAAATGCTAAGTCCAAATAAATATTCAATACATTAAATTAATGAACCGTAATAAATACTTAATGGAAGGATAAAAGATGAGTTAAAGGTTTCACCTTTAAGGGGAGAATGTGACATTTTAATGCCATGGTTGTCATGAAAAATAAATAAGTGTTTAAATAGAAAACCTTTGAAACACCCCAAATAACCTGGAAATGAAGCAGTCCTTTCAAAAGTCTGTTCTAATTTATTCCAAAATCTGCTTAATACTCTAAGGTGCAGATGATTTGTCTATGAAATTATCCTATCATTCATTCCAAATGGAATAATTTGTCATTAACTGACAGGTTAAAGTTGAATAGATAAACCCCTGACTTCCCACCAGGAGGCGTGAGAGATAAACAATAGAGGAACTGGGCTTCACTCTTTTTGGACAAACAAAAAAGAAATGGGCAGAAATAGATATAAGTATCAGCATAAGTGACGGGCTGGATGCCATGTGCTTTATTTATCTTCACACGCACAGTCTCAGCAGGAGTCGGGAGACTTTTGGACTCCATCCATTTCATTATTTTTGACAAACTTTTGATGGGCATATCAACCAGCTCAAGCTGACACGTTCTGGCTTGTGTTCTCTCCACCTGCTCCTGGGTTTGCACCATAGTCTCCTCCCAACAGGACATGGCACTTTAGTTGAGGACTACCTTTGCTATCCGAGTTATTTAGCAATTATTGAGATGAAAATCATTCTTTTCTTATTTTTGAATACATTTGTTCAATATCCGTTTGAGTTGCACATTAGAATTATTGATGTGTATTCTTGTTTGTTTAGTTATTTTACAAAATATAATAATTTCTTTTTTTTTTTAATTTTGTTTTGTCAATTTCTTTAATAAAACCTTGTTTCGTCTCATTATTTGGTTGTTCGTTATCAGTATGAAAAACTATTCACTCTTCAAAAAGTCCTCGCCAGGGAACCATTAAAAAGTACACGTGTCTTGGACGAGTAACTAAAAGGAAGCTTGAACCTGTATTACTCCCCCAGTGAGCCCACAGGAGAAAACCCCCCTTTGAAGCATGCTGACTCATAGTGCTTGTTGAGGTAACTCTTGAGAGCGAAGGTCTTGTCACAGCGCTTGCACTTGTAGTGTTTAAAGGCAGAGTGCGTTTGCATGTGTGCCCGGAGGTTCGATCGGTCTGCAAATGCTTTCCCGCAGTGCGCACACCCAAACGGCTTCTCCCCCGTGTGTGAGCGCATGTGACCCTGGAGCAACCAGGGGCGGCTGAAGGCCTTGCCACAGACCTCACACTTGTGCTTGAGGTCATGAGTCAGCAGGTGCATGGCCATGGCGGGCATGGAAACGTAGACCTTCCCGCATGTCGGGCACTTCTTAGCCATTTTGCTGTCGATGCTTCGGTGAGTCTGTTTGTGTCGGCTCAGGTTGGAGGAGGTGGCGTAGGTTTTGCCGCACTCGCTGCAGATGTGCCTCTGAGATAAGGGTTTCCCTGAAGCTTTTCGTCGTGATCTGCCATCCATGATGAAGAAGGCGTCCACTGTGTAGCCATCGCTAACGGCCGCATCCCCGTTGATGTACCCGCTGGTGGATGACGACACCTCCGACCACGGGCTGTCTGGCTGGTCCGAGTCACCGTGGATGTCGCTGTGGATGCCGGCGTATGAGTTGTCCATTTGATCGTAGATGAGAGAAGGATGGCTTGGGGAGGGCACTTTGGAGATGACTGACGTTTCACTTCCTACCACGTCCTCGAAAGTTGATGTTGGGCTCATGTAGTCTCCAACATAATCTGGGGAGACAGGGGAAGAGGTCAGTTGCTCATCAAAGCCCTAGATAAAAGACAGTCCGTCCTGTATTTGGAAATTTCGGATCTCAACATGACTAGTTAGAAGAAGGTCAGGATCTAATGTACAGCTATACCCCGCCCTAACACTGCACCTGCAGCTGCATCTGGAGTACCTAACCTCACAGTGTATCTCTCAGGAGGAAGACACATCATAGTGCATTTATTTGGTTTTATAGAAGCTGGCATGAATGTTCATAATAATGTATGGCAACCTATGACAAGGTATAGCTTTACTTACTTAAGAGTCAAGAACCCCTATCCATCACTCTAACCCAGAGGTGGGCAGTTAACTTTCCTAAAGGGCCACATTATAAACTGTGACTGTTGTGAGGGGTCATCATGTCCAAAGAAAGGCGGCAATGACTACGAAACTTGCGGGACAAAATCTGAAGTTACGAAGACAAAATTAACCATAACACATGGAGCAAGGATATTAATAATAAATCATTTTACATGCATCTTAAATGAATAAAAAGGCAATTTATTTCAAAATATATTTTGAAATTTCTTTCAACAAATTTTGAGGAAAACTCTAAAATGACAAACAAAAAGAAGAAACGGAAATTTTGTCACGAATCCGCTGTGTTCACTGTTGAATCAGTACGGGTTAAAACGGAAACAGGATAAAAAGAAATGACAGAAAATGACAACTTGTCAGTTGTATAGTTTTAGTCTGACCCCATGAGGGCCGCAATAACACAGGCAAAGGGCCACATATGGCCCCCGGGCCACACTTTGCTCAGGTCTGCTCTAACCCAACCTTTAACCTAACCACACTAAATATTATTATAGATGAGACCGAAATATTGCACCTTATATTACTTACTAACTACCTACTTAGTAAAACTTTGAAGTTTTCATCCGTGATTATAGCTGTTCATAACACTATTTATGATGCCTTATCAATGTATTATACATCTTATGATTGTATTAATAATGCTTTATTAGATGAGACCTCAATATAAAGTACTTCCTAACTCTGAGCTTTTTCTCTTCATTCTATCCAAGCTCTTGGCCAAGGGTAAGAGTAGCAACCTGAACTCATAGCGACGCCTTTTGGCTCAGCTCTTTCTTCAGCAGGACAGACTGAAGCCCTCATGGTAGCCACGAAAACCAAGATGCCTTGCCCAAGGTAACCTCTCTATAAACATGGCATGACCTTTTTACTATCATCACAATGGCAAGGGCTCATGGTATAGAGGAATGCTATCGAACGCTAAAAGAAAACTCAACATATCAAGCCAGGGCACTCTCTTCCATTACCACATGATCTACTTCCATAGCTCTGACGGTAATTGTTGCCATTGAGCAACACTGTCCTGACATTCTTCTTCAGGATGAAGTGAGAAATTTGAGCTGCTTGATCTTGTGCTGTGCTGCAGCTTGTCCGTTGCTCAGTACAGATAGCAAGTTGCTCCTCTCAAGCACCGCTGCATCAATCCACTGTCGCTCATGTCACCAATGCCACTTTGTTATTCAACCTTCCTCAATAGTGCCGCACCACTCTGGTCAGAAAACTGGGCTTAGGCTCCCGCTAACATACAATAATACACATGTTGCCTCCCCTTCAAACACCACTAATCTGTAATTACACTTCACCACTGTTTTCCTTGATGTAAAACCCTGCAGGGGGAACTCAACATCTACTTGCAAGCAGATGCTTCTTTCTGTCAGGCCTCTCTTGTCTGTCCGATCAATAACTCTCCATTTCAGTCAGCACTCTGTAAGCTGGGTGAGAAGGGATACTGTTATTCCTAATATGATTTGGTGATGGAGGTCTAAAAAAGGATGGGAGCCGGCCGCTAATGACACGGGAAAGTGTTGGAGGAGAGGGGGTGATCCGTCTGACAGAGGACGTGTTAACTTGAAATATTGCCAGATGATTGATGCGTTCAGTGTGTGTTCAACAATTCATTCAATCTTGACCCTCACACTTGTTATGAGTTTTTCCACAAAACCTTGTTCTACAGTAGTCTGGAACTACTCAGTGTGGAAGGAAAGTTTTGACGGATCCCATGTAGGCTAAGGACCTTCATGCAACATCTTCATTTACTGTCGGCCAGACACAATAAATGAGATATAAATGGATCGAAAGCAGCTTTTCTCATTGACCAGATTTCAGTCCTATCGTGCTTCAGTGAGTCACAGGTTTTTCCTTTCTCAAAGCAGAGAAAGTACTGATCACAGTGGACCAGAGCTCAGACAGGAGAAAGCTACTGACTGTGCTTGAACAGTCAGACGCTTCGAACAACCAACTAAATGAAGTTGGGAATATGCATTCTGATTCATGCAGATTTAAACAGGAGGGACGAGTGAACAGAGGGCGATATATCAGCATTTTACAGTTCTCTTTAAACAGTTTAACATCTACCTGAACAACAATGAATAAGCGCTCTGTATTAAGGCATTGAAAATAGTTCATATTAAACAGTAGCTGTTTTTCCTTGCTGGGTTATGAATGGAATTTTTCTTTCTCAATGAATGATTTATTCAATTTACACCCAGAGAACCCTACATACTGCACTTACATTAATGTATGCATATAGTAGGATGAAATAACTGACTTGGAGGCACAGTAAAATAACTGCATTATCATGAAGAAATTGACTTGAGATGCTCGGACTTTCGCTCTACACCTTTCTAAATGCTCCGCAAGGAATGATCCAGCTTCATAGCTCAGTAAAAAACAAGCTTTAAATGGTCCAAATCAGACAAAATTAAAGGTTCCTTTTTACTTCTGGCGCTTGTAGGTCAAGTGAGAGACCTTGTGATGGATGTTCACACCTCAGGAAATGTGCTTAAGCATTAAATAATTGGCCTGTACCAAACCATTAGAGGATCTGGGGCGGATGTGCAATAAGAGTGGCAATTTTCTGAAGCTACGTAGAGAATTGAAAACAACTACAAACAGTGACAGATTATTATCAATGATCTGCGGGATGTGCTGTATTTAATGATCCTCAGGTTCCCATCAGTGAGATCGCCTGAGACGTTACATCAGTGATTTGGTAGGAGGGTGACTGACCTTTGTCCTGATGAGGGAATCGCAGACTCAGCTCTCCACGTCTGCCGTGAACATATGTGCTCTCCAGTTCGCTGGCGGAAATATCCAGCTTGACTTTCTTCACCAGGAAGGAGCGAGGCATCTTGTAACACCAGTCTGCCCCTCGCACATACAAATCCTCACAGCGGGAGCGGAATGAGCCAAGCACCACTTTATCTCAGCCAGGTCAGTCGCATCAAAGGAAATCCCGACGTGGAGTCTGAAAGAAGATTCCTTGAGTTCCAAAACCCCTTCCCATCAAAAGACCAGCAGCTAAGATTCAGTATTCATGTATTCCTCAACTTTCTGGATTCAGGACCGGACAGCTCTCCATGCCACAGCCTCTGCTTTCCTTTCAGCACCTTCCGCTACTCAGCACAAACAAGAAACTGTCTTGTATTGAGTCACGGATGTTTGCATCTGCTGAGTGGAAGAAAGAAAACACTACTGCAATCCTCAGGTAAAGGGGTGTCCAGGCTCCTTGGAAAGGAAAAAAAAGGTTCCAGTCTATCAGCACCGCTCTTCCAAAAGCAAAAACAACAAAAGAAGAATGTCCAGGTTGTTTACATGACACCTTTATTTGGAGCTGCAGCACTCTCCGCTGCGCACATTCAGCTGTGGCTTTATAAAGGAGGAGGAGGGGGTGATGGAGACAGAGAGGAGGAGAGTCAGTGAGAGGAGAGGGGGTGGGAATAGAGAATCATCATCCTCGTGCTTTCTTTGGGGCCAGCAGTCATGCACAGAAATATTTATTGGGCCGGGTTTTTAAGATACGGAATCTGAATGTTCAAATTCATTTGAATACTCAAACTATAACATCTACATTCAAACCAAGTAAAAAAAGAAAAACAAAATGAGGAGATACAAAAAAATACAATTTAAAAAGCAGACGGACAAGTCGTAACATGACATGAAGAAACACATGGATCTGAGAGAAAAAACAGAAAAGGCAAGGAAAAAAGTGTTTTATTACAAAGAAGAGAAACACCATGTACAGTGCAGACTGAGACAGTATCAGCAGGGCAAACAAAACGAAACATGATTCAAACCCTGATGAAATAACAGAAGACAAGTCAGAAGAAAAAGTAAAGGACGTAACGTACTATGTACATGCAAAGCAACAATTTGTTAGAGCATGTGGAAGGCCAGTACCAAACTTGGAAGTGAGACACTCAGGCAGTACCTGCTGAGGAGCAACTTTACTGGAAGCTGACGGTCATTTTCAGCTGCAACCTGAACCTGTTCTCCCTGGAGACCAAGACAAAGAGAGGTGAGGGGGAAAAACCAACTAGGATAAAAGAAAGAGGAACCGTAAAATAAAACAGGCAGTGCAGAAAGATTTGAAACCAAAATATATAAAGGATAACCACCACTGAAAACGCCAGAAAAACATGAGGATTACCAACAAGGAATGACTTATTTAAGACCATTTGAACACTCAAGAAGCCAATATAAAGGCAAAGGTCAGTACAGACGTGAACGATATTTTTTAAAAAGGGCTTGTGCCACATTATCCAGCCGCTCTTAGTGTTCTCTCAGCCCAGGA
This sequence comes from Synchiropus splendidus, assembly GCF_027744825.2. NCBI lineage: Eukaryota > Metazoa > Chordata > Actinopteri > Syngnathiformes > Callionymidae > Synchiropus > Synchiropus splendidus. The sequence goes on from NC_071337.1 coordinate 14,971,066, forward strand.
TTTTAGCCACCATCAGCGGTGATATCGTTATCGCCCTGAATTTTTGTAATTGAACACTTGTTTTCTGCTGAGACAACAGAAGAAGGACTTTGACCTTCTCAGAGCTTTCACCTCACGCTTGTGGAAGGACAGGAAGGATGTCTAAAATTAGATATGGTCAATATAGGAATCATATGTGGCTATAACTGGCATCATTGCTGTGTGGAGGGAGGGCCTGGGTCTGTGTCTTGGGCTCGGTAAATTCACGACTTATAATTCTCCACAGATGGTTGTGGAGTTGTTGTCTCACGATGGACTTGTGTGAGGAGTTTGCTCCTCTTGAGTAGCTTATATTGATTCCATTCCAGGGAGAAACATGAACATGTCCATCATACCCAGTACCTTATGAAGGAGTACCTTGAAATATGAACGGTGTTAGCTCAGGATGTGTAACACAGCTGCAAGTTTCCTGCCACCATAATTACTCTGCCTGCTGTTATTGATTGTGCAGCTACTATTGCAACTCAACTTTGCTGTCTGATCTTCTTTTCTGACCCGTGAGCACATATTTAATGCTGAGCCAAGCAAGATGTGTGTCTGTGTGTGTCCCATGCGCACACCCTCACACACGCAGAGACGAGGGCCTCATTAACATAATAATAGACTCAAATGCATGAAGACAAGCAGACGGGTAGTTTCGCAGCATGTTTGTGTGCTTTCGTAAATGCAATATCAGGATCTTGTTGACTTTTCATTCCCGTGCCTTTCGAGGGCCATTTAAATAACATGGTTCTGAATTAAACTCAATTCAAATACAAAATACAAATAGATAGCAAATGTGTGCACGGATGTAAGGAGGGAAATGAAAATCCGCTCACGGTTTTCATCTTTGATAACGAATTATGATGCTTAATAGCAATGCATTTTCATTTAGCGACGATAATAATGCTATTTTATTATTTATGAATGTAAAACCTATGTGCTAAACTCAAGGCTGGCGGGCCACATTCGACCGGCACTTCATGTTTAATGGCCCGGAGAAGTAGAAATTTAACTTAAAACTAAATAATATGTTGATTCAAAGCACATAGTTTTATGTAACAGAGAGGTGCTCTGCACGGATCACACTCGAGGTGTGGCGCCAAAACTGCTCAACAAACCTCTGCTTGGACCTGCTCTTGGACTATGAAATGTGTCGCCAACAATTGAAACAGAGGGAGTTTCAACAGTTGCCCTGTTATGGATCCTGCAGAGACTCCCTCAATCTAGAAGTGTCATCATCTGACATCCTCTGTGTTGGAGGTGCGAATGGTAGGAAAGTGTTTCCTGGGTAGCAAAGGAAATGTTATCCAGGCATAATAAATTTTGGCAGAGCTGGAAAGCTATTAACATTATAATTGGAAGGAAAATGAACAGCATGAAAGACAGTTGTGAGAGTGAATGATTAAATCTCAAAGTACCAGGATGAAAAGACCCACGGCATCGCTCCATTACAGAGGGGTACAGATTATCTGCAACACTTCTCCACAGGGTTGAGTCAACACCCCAGCACTTATGAGGATTCTGCATCCTGTTGTTGCATCTTGCTCCTGCTCCAGAGCACCACGGCAAAAGAGAAATTAAAGGTTCAATCACTGTCTAAGATCCTAATCTTGCAGCCAAGCCGAGTCTCGTCCCTGCCAAGTCCCCCCCACTCCCTCCTCAACTGGGACAAAACATCAGCTGTGTAGCAGCACCAGGCTGTGGAATGCAAACAGCTGCTCCCTGCTGGAAACAGAAAGACCAAGTCAAAGGGACCTAAGGCCAGTGGGCTCTAAAACAGAGTCAGCGACTTCTCGTGTGAATATCCTCCCCACCAATTCATTGTCATAAGACTCACTGTACTAAGGAAAATGTTGGTGTTGACATATTGTTCTTAGGGCTGAAACTTATTGAAATGCAATGCCATAAGTTGAGTTTGGTGGTGGACTGATCGAAGCAGACGTCAATGGTTATAGACGAGAATATGCCAGTCGTCCACTGTCCCGTCAAGACCACTATATGACCATTCACGTGCCATGAATATGTATGCAGTATGTATAAAATGTGACCCTGGACATTAATATGTATTGGCTGGTAATGAGGCGCACAGTCACATCAGATGTGTCCTTTTTAACTGGTCACATGTGGCTCATTAGGGTTGGGTCATGCAAGGCACCTGATGTCCCGGAGCAGACAGGAGCACCTTAAAACTGATTTATATGATCTCTCTTTTAATGCAGAGTCCAAGAGAGACAAAGAGGCGGCAGAGAGACCGAGGTCCGGTTTTGATCTGACTGTGTAGGACCACGGCATTGAGTGATTTTGAGGAATCTAAAAGTGTGAATGAATTTCTCAGTTCAGGTCTTGTGACTTGCTGCGTTTGATTGGAAAGAGACATACAACATGGAAAGGAATTATGAGTAGATGAGTAGGTTTGTAGACCGGATCTAACTTTGGCGCTGATAGTAGGATTGGAAGTATTTTGGAAGTGGGTTGTGTTTGAATGGCCTTGGTTTGTCTGTTTGTGAGTCTGTGTTCAGAATAACTGGAAAGGTTATGGAGATATTTGGAGGAAATTTTCAGGGAATATGTAAAATGAGGCTTACCATTTGAATCAAATGTTTCACCTGAAGATGGCTGGGGTTCAGCTGCAGACTTGGTTCATACACTGCCTTATGACAACATGAGCTTGGCTCACGGTGTGAATCGAAAAAAAGGAAAAAAATGTGAAATTATAGTGATGAGTCATTTTTTAATGTCTCATTTGGATGGCGTAGGCTCTAACCAAAGGCGATACCAAACTGTTTGTATTTTTTTCCTCTTCATTATTCCAACTGCAAGACATGCCAGTCAGGTTTATGAGTCATTAATTCAAACACAGACGGCTTATTAACCAGTCTGGGCTAACAGCTGTTTCACACCTGATACCTTCACTGCCCCTCGACACCTTTCGCTGTTTACGCGCTCCCATGGTGAGGTGATGTGGCGACGCATATTTTATAATACCATCATTTGTCTCTTAAAGCATCTTGTTAGCAAGTTACAGCAAAAGAATAGGGACATGATGCGAAGCGAAGAGGCTGCATGTCATGATAATGCCCTCATACAGACGTTCCAGTTCAATTGTTTCTCTTGCAAACTTGTGTTTAAATGACCGAAACATGTCGGAGCTGACTTTTTTGTTTCCTCTCAGGCCATAACTATAGTTTCACAGCAAAAATGCTGAGCTTATTGTTATGAATTTCTTATGATATTTTTAAAGTCTTAAATACAAAGCGACAGTTATCGTCTCAAAGCTGTCAACATCTTTATGTCCAAAGAAACTGATGTAACTCAGTAACAAGGCAGAGACTGAACTTTGAAATCTCTATTCTTGGACCCAGAACCAGCAGGCCCAGCCTTATTTAAGAGGGCTTACTCATAAACCTGGGTGGTGTCGCCGTGCTGACCCCACAGGGAGGCAGGTCGCGTGTGTCTGTGGGGCAATTAGGCAACATTTTCAAAAGCAAACTGTCACACTTGGAGTTTTGTTTTTGAAATTCATCTTCTGGTTATTTGTCGAGCACCTCCGCACAAATTCAGCTTTTTAATTAGGTCTTACAGCACAAACACACAAAATCCTCTTAGCTTTTTTAATGAAGTGGACCAGGGTGAGGAAAGCTGGGGAGACGCGTCGGACACAAACTGGCTACCAAAATCAAGATTAAGGGTTGAGCTGAGCTACTGCACCTCTCTCAGTCTCATACTCTTTAAATCATATACGTTGTCTGTGTCACATTTGTTGTGGAGTTTGAGCACTGTCCCCGTGTTTGTGATGGTTTCCTCTGGGCACTCGGGTTTCTTCCTACACTTTGAGATCAGTTGATAAATGTATATTATCCACAGGTGCGAGCAGTAGTAGTACATGTCGGGTAGTAACAGCAACACTGCCCCCGATGGTTTCCAGTGGTACTGCTCTGTTTGGTCCGTAACCATGAGCTCTGTGGAAACGTGCAAGAATGGAGTGCACGGACAGAAGGCTCCGTCCGTATCCAGATCCGTGTGTAACTTTGAGCATAAATGGGCCCCTAGGGTTTAGCTAAAGGTAAGTTGAATTTAGAACAGATGCAAAACTACGCCATTAGTGTGAATATTCATGATTAAAAAAATTAAATCGACTGACAGCCCTACTTAAAATATGAGAATAGAAAATAGAGTTGAAGCCTATTATTAATAACATAACGAAACTTTTCTATTTACAAGTCAGTATTGTAAAATGACAAACAAGTCAATGAATTTAATGAGAAAAACACCAGTTTGTCTTTGGTGTTGTGGTGAGCGGTGATGAAGCAGCGATCTAACCGGCGTGTGTACATGCATGTGTGTGTGTGTGTGTGTGTGTGAACAGGGAACAAAGGGTTTCTGCAACACAAGGGGCCCAGGAAAGGGCCAATGACTGGCTGTGGAGGATTGCATGTTGAGGTCTCGTACTTGGTTGTACTTTTGGTGATCCAATTCTCCAATCTTGTTTGTGATAGAGAAGGTGACCATCAGTCCATGATTTGGCGACTTGACAGTTGATCATCACCTCTAACCCACACATCTGCTGTCGCTCCCACAATGGGCCCATGGTGTGTGTTAATCAGGCTGTTGTTATCAGCCCTGGTCAGACCAACACTGACTCTGGAACGCTCTCGCTGATAACCGCAGACATGCTACACCTTTTTCCACTGAGGACAGAGAACATGCTCTCCATCTGGAAAACAGGTCAAATGGTCAGGATGAAATTCTATATCATCCTGAGGTCAGTAGAGATGAAACCTATGTCCCTCCTGATGTAATGCTGTTTATATTTGTGTTAATGCACACAATAGTCATTCTGGTGGCTGTATGTGTACAAGGGAAGGAGTCAAAAATATGTCTACATACAGTGGATTTCCATACACATCTGTCCCACTGAAGACCGATCAACTAACTGAATCTCGTGGTGGAACTGATCAGACTGTGCTGTGTGATAATGATGTGGTTTCTTGCACAGCTAAATCTTCTAGTTCTTATCTAAAAAAAAATAAATAAAATAAAATAAAATGTATTGGCCGTTGATTTAGGCGTCAGTAAGACATGTAATCTCAATCATAGATGAATGAGGTCTTCAGATAAATTGGGAGATCGCAGAGGAAACTGTAAACTAAGAGCCTTGGCAATTGGCTGGTACACTCTTCAGTCAGGGGGGAAAGGAAGTCAATTTACCAGTCCATTGCACCTTCCTGGTGAGGTGGTCATGTCCAAGGAGAAGGAGGACCTTGTCTAGACCCAATGTTTTGCATTGGTCCTGAAAACCCCTTAATGTAACCTTCCAAGTGGTTGCTGTGATGGATGAAGCCGTCACAACCCATTTAGATAAAAATATATATTTTAAGAGTCTAACAACTGAACAAGGATGGTCAGACAGCCTTCGCTTTGGCAATGCTGGCCTGCAGGGGAGGGTCAACAGACGGGGGCCACGGAGAGCACAAATCAATGATTAGTTTCTACTCAGGCTTTCTCTTGGGTTCCAATGGAGAGGCTGTTGACCTGCTTCCATGTAATGGACTGTCAAGGGAGTCCATTTTTCCTTCTGTTCTCTTTGGACTTCTGATTGGTTGATGGTTGAAGTCAAAAGGTCAAACTGGTGACCCCTAGACAGCTTGATGTGTGCGTCTTTTGTATGCCGTGAACAGACAGACAAGCCTGGCCGGAGCAGATGTCAGTGAGCACGTAGGATCTATAGAGATGAGCGGAAGCTGTTTTGCAACTTATCCTCTTATAGGTACCACATACCCGCTATTTTTCACTTCACAAATTTGAGTTGAATTTGTGCAGCGATTACAAACAGAAAGTAAAATGGAAAGTCCATGAAATTTCAATATATATAATTTCAGTGTATTCTAGTTTCATAGTTTACATTAGATTTGATGCATGACACATTTTATGCACTTCATATGAGCAATATTTCAAAGAACTTGTGCACACATTATATATATATATATATATATATATATATATATATATATATATATATATATATATATATATATATATATATATATATATATATATATATATATATATATATATATATATATATATATATATGTATATATATAAATGATCTACTACACATAGTAGATCATTTTGGTGACGCCAGGAAACACCAGAGCTGTCTGCAACTACTGCTATACTCCAGTTTGTGACAATATGACAACTATGATTATTGCATTCGTCATCTGAGGGTTTATTTTTTGTTAACTACTTATTTTCAAACAAAAGAAGATTACAAATAACTCAAAATGGACTCAACCATTTAGCATAATTTGTGTCGGAGCGTCTTCAATTCCTATTCCATTTCTGCAAATGAATTGACTTCTAAATCTGCCCCCATACATTATTCAGTCTGGTTTTGCCTTATGTTGCTTTTCCGGCATCTTGGCCAGGCTCCAGCGAACCATGGACCTGGCTAGCCAGGGTGATGGATGAAGGAATGAACACACTCATATTGAGCAAACCAGTTCTTCTTTGTGTCAAATCCATTAATATTTCAGACCCTTCAGCATGGCATTTGAACCAGGGGCGTTAAATCTGTGGCCCGCTGGTCGTTTGCAGCCCTCAGGATGCAGTACTGCAGTCCGCTACTGGGTGACCAATATATAACTGTATTTGATGAAACAAAATGTCCAGTGATGAGTGGCAAAAACCACAAGAGCCCTCACTGCTGCCCAGCCTCACCAAGACTTATATGGTGTAGTGCAGAAACCTCCTAAGGGTCCAGGTTATTTATTGTGACGGTTGAGAGGCCCGTCAACCCCAAAGGAAGGAGGGTAAGAGAAAATTTCAAATAAAAATCAAGTGATGACATCATGTGTGGTTATGAAAGTACACTGTAGAAATGTACAGAAAACGTTGGTTTGTTGTGTTTTATTTAATTTAAACCACACTCCATTTAAATATTCTCAACATGTCTCATACAGTTTAAAATCTACTTTCAATTCTGATGTATTTTAAGGGACAAGAAATACTCTGGAAAAGATTCAGAAAAATAAGTTTTCAGTTGTTCATAATGGACAAGAACAATCCACAAGACAAAAATGTCAGAGACAACAACAATGTCAGTTTTATAGTTTTGCTCTGAATCCAGGAGGGCCACATAAATACAGTCAAAGGGCCGCATTTGGGCCCCGGGCTGCACTTTGCCCAGGTCTGGTGTCGTGTTTTTATTTCTTATTTAAATTGATATAAAAATGTAACTCCTATTTCAATTCACAAGACCATCAGAATGTAAAAAATTGTGTTATTTTCATCCAAGAAAATTATTAATTTATGAAAAAATGAATCCCAGTCACCCTGGACAAGAGGCAGGGGACACCCAGACAATCTTTGCTATCAGGTGGCAAGCTGGAATTGAACCTGGGACCTTCCGTTATTATAGTTTTGTTTTTATTACAGTTTAGAGTTGTTCACGTTTTCGCTAAAACTATTTAAAAATGAGCTGCCAAACTATGGCAATTTGTCCACAAGTTCAAATAAAGAAGCGTGTACTATGTATTTAACTCGAGTTTGGTTGCTGGTGTTATTGGGGTTGAATGTGGGTAAGACTGAAGATGAAGAACCAGGAAGTGCAAGTGAAGTCGACTGCACCAGGAAGTGAAGACGGCATTTTGGTCGCCTGCTAGATTATTGATCAAATTAAAATGTAAATTAAATGTCAAATACTGTTGCTGGTTGTGCAAAACAGCCGGCTGATTTATGTGCACGTGTGTCGGCGAGCGTGCGAGCAGAAGGAAGGACAACGTGGAGCCACTTTGGGGGGAAGGCGGGAGTAAAGGAGACAATCATGGTCAATCAAGGCGTTATTGATTCCATACTTGATTTCTGGCTCCATCCGTGGCTCTGCCACCCACACCTGCCTCTTCACACAGTGGGATGCTGCACTTACACGTCTTGCACACACACTCACTCACACTCGCACAGACACAGAGGCACATACAAACACCAGGATTTTGCAATCAAGAATCCCTGAAGACAAACACAAGATCATTCTGGCTGATTGTTTCAGACTCAAGCTTGTAATTCAGAGAGTGATGAAATGAAAATTGTGACCTTCCGTAAATGACACAATTAGAAAAAGTTAACTTTTTATGGCGAAGAATGCAGCACTTTTTTTTTTTTTTTTGGACCTCATATGGCATTCATTTTTTGGTATAACCAAAATCTCTCAGTCCTGTTTCAACAAGGGGTTATATATATATATATATATATATATATATATATATATATATATATATATATATATATATATATATATATATATATATATATGAAATTAAAAAATTGTAGTGCATGACTAATCAGTTGAATACAGTAAGAAGAGAAGGTCTGAAATCCAATTTTTTACTGGTGAACTTCATAAATGAAATCCAAAAGCAAAGGTCAAGCACATCTGCAAACCAGTGAGGCCGGGTGCATTATTCAACAATGTAAAACTAATACAGCAATACAGTGAAATAAATAGAATAAAGCTGTCTTCAAAAATGTAAAACAAACAGCAATGCAGTTAAATAAATAAAATAAGGCAGTTTTCAAAAATGTAAAACAAACAGCAATACAGTTAAATAAATAAAATAAGGCTGTTTTCAAAAATGTAATACGAATAAATAGGATTCTGAAATAAAATAAGGCTGTCTCAAATAGCCACTAAAGCTATATATATATATATATATATATATATATATATATATATATGGGGAGATTCCATGAACATCTCATGCCACATTTTCATATTAAAGCCAAACGTGTGCGAGTGTGTAGCTATATGGAAATCAATGCCATTAATGTAGCAATGAATTAGTCGTTAAGATGTCATGGGACGCTTAACACAGCTGATCCTTACCAGACATGCACACGCACACACACACACACACATCCTGACAAGAACCCCCAAGGACCGTTGCATAGTGGGGTAATTATCCCAAATTGCTAAAGTAGCAGCGAGTGTGTGCATGTTCACAGCTGCTCCTGGTGTCAAGTCTTTGATAGATGAGAGATAGACAGAGTGTTCATTTACTGCCCTGTGCCACACACACATGCACACGCACGTGCACGTGCACACATACACGCATGCACACACACCTGACTGCTCATTTGTGGGTCTAACAGATTGGTCTATTGTTGCTAAGTCACCGGTTCACAGTGAAAATACTGGCCAAGTTCAAACCACGACACTCTGGGGGAAATGCAGCGTGACGCCACGATAAACGCAACCAGAGCTCAATTAAGCTTTTAATCAGGAAATTAGCGGAATCATAAACAGACAGTAGTGAGGTAATGAACAGATGTGAGGCGGCGTCAAAGTGGGACGGCGGCAGATTTTCTCGCTGCGAGTGCGTGTCAGCAGCACTATCTGAGTTGAACAATGAAGTCACCGCGGCCCATTCTGCTTCCAAACGCATGCAAAGACATGAAAGGTGTCTTGTTTGCAGTGAGACTTTCAACATGTTTTCCACAGGGCTTGGGTTTATTCATGAATTTCTGCAGAAGTATACCATGAACTGCGTCTTACTTTTTCCAATAATGTAGCAGAAAATTAACCCACGACTTTCCATTCCACCCACTTTGGTTTGGAAACCGTAGCTCTTCCAGGTTTGACTGATGCTAGAAGCAGCTTTTTCATACGTGGATACAGAGTTCTGAAAGGCCACTATAGGATCTAAAGTATATTTTTTAAGTGGCTTGTGAATGGATTACATTATTGACTGTGTTTTTTTTATTTTCTTTCCTTTTTTTTTTGAAGTCTGATGATGAATGACAGCATTTCTCGGGTCCCCAGCTGACACATACTGCGCTCTTCTATCCCTCTGATATTGATGAAGCGACGGGGCCACAGAGTGAAAGACATCGCCTCATCTGGTTTAAATTACCTACTGGACGCACACACACCTGCACCAGCACCGCCGCGCGTGTGTGTGTGTGGGCGGGAAGGACGGGCCAGGCGATTGATAGGACTGTGGGGGGGGGGCGAAAGAGGGATGCCTCTGGGATGGGTGGTGGGGAACGCCCATGACCCCGACCATACACACACACACACACACACACAATGGGCTGAGAGCAACAGAGCGGGTGGGTGTGAAATGAGCTGTAAGGCAGAGGGGATATTAAGCTGCCACATGTGTTCTGTTTACTATTCTCTAATTAACCCCCAGGCAAAGTCTTTGAGATAACACACACACACATTTCCACACGCAGGGGCACCTCCTATTGTCCGCACTATATTACATTATAGACTGGAATTTTGTGTCGATAAAAACAGAGGGGGTGGCGACCTTCAAATTTCACCCTTCATCCACCTTTACTGCTGACATTGACTGATGCATCATGAGAAATAGCGCGCTAACTTGTCACGGACAAAAATACCTGAGGCTCGTGTTGAACTTACGTAGCAGCCCTGACTGTAATATTTGTCGATCCCAGCTCCTCCCCCTCAATCTGACTACCTTTATTTTCTACCACCTAATCCCAGCTACTTGGGATGTGAGGCAGGGGAGACCCAGGACAGGCTGCCAGTTTTTTTTAGGTTTGGAAGGAAACCCGAGCGACTGGAGGAACCAACTGAAGTTGGCTTGGTCAACCACTGGTTAGGAGAATATACAGTAAATGATTATTTACATGTGTATGCTTTCACACGTCAGTGAAACTTCTGAAATTAAAGAGAGCCCAGTGCTTCAGCTCTGCTTTGTATCAATAATTAAAAAAAATATCTGATTAAAAACAATAAAAAAATATATATAAACAAGGGGAAAAAAGCGTTTGGAAACAATGTGGATCTGCATCTTCTTTTGTTCATTCACGATAGTCACTATTTGCGCCGACATTCAAATCAATTTGCCTGTGCAAAATTGCTCTTAGGACCCAGATTGTGCATCACGATTAAATTCATTTGTATTATTGTATAATTTTTTCTTCCTAGAGAATGTTGGATTGCATATCATAAGATGTTTGCGTTCATCTTACAACACGCAAACCTATAATAATTTTAGTTTGTAAACCTGTGCTGCAGACAAAACATGTAAAAAAAAAATGTAATATTCCTAGTATTTATACCTTATTTATTTTTTTTAGTCAAGTACTCACTTATTTGTGGACTATTAGCCATATGGAAACGTTTTCCATCTTCAGTTGTTCATTGTCTTCCACTTATAATCCCTTATCAGGGACACATGGAGACTGGAGACTTTTGAGGGGGAGAGGAGGAGGACACTGACCAGAACACCAGACCATTGTAGGGTACTAATAGACCAATGCATCGATATATATATTTGTGCCATTTTGATCAATAGCATGCAAATTCATCCAAGCACACTCTTTAAAATGTAATGTGGCTTCTTTATTAGATTCCATATCTACATGAGTGGAAAATATGTGTGTAACTATTCTGCTGTTGAAGAGAATTTGTCATCATTTGAATGGTGAGGTGAGTTTTTCCTGTTTGATCTTTGTATCACGCAGTAAGGAGTTCAATAGAAGCACAAAAGTACTTGCAGAGAATGATATTGCCAGCCACTTTCCAAAGTAGTGCACACACATTACGAGTCGCAGCCTTTGTCCGTTTCCAGCGTCGTCACTCTCACACGTAATTAGCTTGACTCTCTCTGTCTGTTGCAGATACCGATAGCGCACAGGAGGGGGCCATTGTGTGAGAGTGTGCGAGTGTGTCAGGGGACAGAGGGGTCCAAGTGTCTCGAGGGACAGGTTATGACAAATAAGATTAATGTGTCCCCTATTTCCAGACTGGTGCGCTGGCCTCTCTTGTGCGCGCGCACACACACACACTGGAGTCATAAAAAATACACACATGCCCCCCAAGCTTTTTCTCTCAGGAGAGGGTCCATATGGGGAGTGTAGATGGGTGCCGAAGTCAACATGCGTTTCTCCTTTGTTCGCAAACTTATCTCACATCAGCTCCGTACAAATGGTCTAAATGAAATACAACAAACTGCAAAAAAATATCACATGTCCAGAATGAAAATCATTTATGTGTTGGTTGGATTATTGGAAGTGATGTGAGCTGACTTGTGCTTGATTCACAAAGACTCCCCTTTGACTCTTGACCTTTGACCTACATGCATGAGTGGTTGTTACTTATCACCCCGCTAGAGTTACGAGGGCCGAGTCCGAGATACGGATTAGTGAGGCAACGGCTCTGCCATCCACGAGAGCGGATCCAAGGTGTCCACTCCCTGCGCTTCCAGAAGTGGAACATTCTGATCCTTTATTAACACTGCTCGGCAAATATTGACCTTCCATCTAAGCCTGATCTACCACTGAGGTTGGGGGGGGGTTTGGCAGATGTGCAGTCGTGATCTTGGTACTTGCTACAGTAGTTACCAAAAAATCCAATAGTATTCTGCAGGTCATAATCCAAGCTCATATTTTTCTTCTTGATATGATTGTGAACATGTTAATGCTTTGATTCAAAAGTCATAACATTCACCATTCAACTATCACTCGGTTGTTTAACGTCTCTGTGTCTCAAGCGGCTGGTTAGCATGGAACATCAATTATATTGCCAATGAAAGTCATGAATTTCAACCTTCAAAGATAGCAAATAAACCAGTGAGAGCCCTTGGGCAAAAGTCTGTGGGAGGAACACAAGGCACCAAAGGAAGGCAAGGTAGCCATGGGAAGGGCAGTCATAAGCAAACACGAAGATCCCAAGATATTTCATATTTATTCCACACAGTTTCAGCATACGTCATTGTTGGATTGTCTGGTTTTTACAGTGAATTATTCTTCATGATAATACAATCAGCAACGCTTACTACATAAGGCAGTCTATACTGTATATCTCTATTTACAAAGGCCTAGATAAAGTTTTTCAACCATCATCTCTGTGGATTGCAACGGGTTTTAAATGGACAGGTCAGTGTGACATGTGGTCGACTTAAGGAATCCGGGGAAGGCAATCACGGGGAAAGAGGAAGTTTGACATCTTTGGGAGCCCAGAAACAACACAACAGCCACGGGCAACACATAAGTTCCTTGTGTCAGCAGCCAGAGACCATTTACCGGACATGGCATGATAGTATTCCACTTCCTTATTGTAGGTCTGCTCAGACAGACCACCCACAATGAAAAGGAAGTCTTCAACTACTGCGATCCCAAAGTTTCGACGAGGTGAAAGCATGGACGTCACCTCCTGCCAGGTGTTGTTAGTGGGGTTGTAAGCCTCGACACTGCACAGGACACGGAAGCCGTCACTGCCACCAACCTGACAGGGGATAAGATGCCAAGATAATATGGCATGCCGTCAATGAGAATTTGTGGAATGAAAAAAAAGTTTGGACTTACAGCGTAAACATGGTCTGTGTATGCAATGACTCCCAGTCCACTGCGGCGAGTCATCATTGGTCTTATCATGGTCCACTGGTTGTTGTCGGGGTGATAACACTCCACAGATCTGAGGGAATCTATTCCATTGAACCCCCCGCAAACATAAATCTGAGGAGCAGAAAAACTATTAGATAGATACTTTATTAATCTCCAAAGAGAAATTATTGTGGAAATGTGGTTTAAATATTAACGTATGTACAGTACACACATTCTAAACAATGAGTTATGAAAGAGAAGGCATTTTTTCTCCCTCCTTTCTTCCTGTTCCTGTGGCGCACAGCTGGAGCCAATAACTCCCTGATCACCTGTGTATAAGGGCACCTGGACTCCATCAACGTGTACCAGATCGTCGTCTCTTGTTCCCGTGGTAAATTGGCTCTCCTTGTTCGTTCTCGCTTTCTGCACGCTAGCTAGCTTATTTTGATTACTCTGTCTGAAACCCTGGTGCCGGAGTTAGTGTTTTGTTTCTTCCTCTGTTTCCACGTGTTTCCTGGTTTGTTTTGTGATTGTTTGTCATTGTGCTTTTGTCTCTCTGTTCCTAGATTTAAGTTTGTTTGATTCTCCCGGTTCGGTGACGCCTTCTGTTGGACTCTTATTCATGTTTATGGACTTCTGCTGGTTTTGGTGACCCTTTGAATTTGGACAATCTGACTTTGCTTTGTTTCTCCCGGTTCGGTGACGCTTTCTGTTGCGGATTTATTGTTGTTAATGATTAAAATATTGTATTTGACTCGCTCCTGCCTCCTGTGACTTTCATCACTCCACTTGGGTCCCACTCCACGACTTGACTCATAACACATTCAACTTTGGTGGTGAAGAGTCGTCTGGCAAAACTATCCTCCACTTCAGCGGTGACAGCACCGACGCCCTGACTCGCGGTCCGGTCGGCTGGTGACCGAACAGGAGCGGTTCAACACAGGTCAAAATGATTTTGACTTTCCGACCCATGCGTCTCAGGTTTTCTCTTTACTTGAAGTGTCGTCATGGCAACATGTGGTCCAAAGTCTGTGTACGGTGTTGAAGTTTTTGGTTCCTTTGTGTTGAAAATACAACTGTAGATCACAGTGACTGTTCAACCAAACTATCCAGAGTCTTCACATTATGAGCCTATTATATAATGGAAAATTATTATTATTATTACTTCATGAATAGCGAAGTCTGGAATATCAAAAATGAAAGTCCAAAAATATTCAATCATCTAAACAGTAACTTTCTTTGAAAAAACATATCAATGTGTTCTTGACAATGTGTTCTTGACTATTTATGCAATATATATATTTTTTTATTATTAAAAAAAAACTTAACCACATTAGATATTCAGTATTCGGATCAGCATTTTAAATTTTATTCAGTTTCGGACACAATTTTAATTCGGTGCGTCCCTAGTGTCCTCAGAATACGATAGTCTTGAGTCTCAGGCATGATAACCCAATGATTTCCCACCTGATGCCCTCTATGAACGCCACAGTGGAGCAACTCTAGTGAGTCAAAGCTCTAATTCTAACATCTTTTTTGCCTACCTTGTTCTCCAATGCCGTGCAGCCAGGTTCGCTTCTGCGCTCAGTCATGGGAGCAATCAAGATCCACTGGTTTTCTTTGGCGATGAAACACTCGGCGCTGTTCAGATGATGTCTCCCGTTGTAGCCTCCCACAGCATAGATGCGACCGTCGACCGCAGTGATTCCTGCATTTAGCCGAAAGTCATTCATGGGCGCCAGATAGTGCCAGGTCTGCGTGCTCAGGTTGAATCGTTGTACTCGGATCAGTTTGCAATATCGGATAAGGCCCCCGACACAATAAAGATTTCCGCCTAGGAAGACAATGCAGTAGTAATTGTGGGGGTGGGGCAAAGTGCAGGTGACTGTCACCCAGCGATTGACACGGATATCGTAAGCCACTATAGTGTTGACTCTGGACCAGTCTGTCAAGCCTCCAATAGCCAACAAAGACACCTTGGGAAGTCGAGGACGCGCGACAAGGTTACTGAAGCCGCTGGCGTCTGGCCTTATTAATCTGATGGCATTCATGATCCGAGTGGCATCTTCCACCAGGATGAGCGAATTAGTGTCACTAACTATGAGCTCATTTGTGATGACTTTATTAATGACATAGTCCACAGGCAGGAGGGCCAGACGAACCTGCGGATGAGAACCATTTGTTAGAGGGCGCGGGTCAAACGTTCAAAAGGCGGAGAGTGGACTCATCCTTACTTTCGACAGCAGACCGGCCATGTGTCCCTTTCGTACTTCAGCGTCGTGCTTGATCCACTCGAGAACCGCCTCAAATACGGTCTCCTCCTTTTTCACGTTGAGCTCATCCAGCTCAATGAGGTTGCCCAGCTCCTGGACAGTGAAGTGCACAAACTTCTTGCTCGGAGCCAGTTCCTCAAAGTGATTGATGATGTGTAAAAAGGCCTTTTGCTGGAATGCCGGAAACGGGTGAAAGGTATTTGCAAATCTCCATATATCGGTGCAGTTCTCCACACTAAGGTGTTCCTCCAGAAACGTGCTGCAGGTTCCTTTCATGTTGTTGATGTTGAAGTACTCAGCAGCTTGTAGCAGGTCTTTCACGTTTTGCTCTGTCACAGGGATAGAGCCGGTATACACAAACTCAATGATGAGCCTCATGGTGTCAGGAGAAACACCAGAGATGGGAAACTCCTTTTGTTCTGGGATTGACCAGCGACGGAAAAGGACCCTAGAAATTCGATATTTCAGATTAGGTTTTAGTACTAGAAAGTAGCTTATCTGAATTTAGAAAGTGCATGAAGCAGTAGGCTACTATGGAATACTAGGAGTGACAAAATAAAGAAATAAATGAGGGAATAAGTGTGGGAATATAAATGGAAATACAACGGGAAATACACAAAGTGGAAATAAAAATGGAAAATGAAACAGAAGATATGGAAATATCACGCTCATTTATTTCTTTTTTTCGTCGCTCCTAGTATTCCACAGTAGGTAACTATAGCCTCAGAGGAGCCTGCTCTCAAGTCAAGAAACCACTACTTACCCACCAGATATCGTACTCTTTAGTGATTCATTTGCATTTCACCATCATGTGTTGCTATGAACCAGGGTAATGATGATGAAAAGACCATCAACACTTATACATATAGCACGAAAGTCACAACTTGTTGAAGAAATATTGTTACTCTTGCCAGGAAATCTAATCGTAGTACTGCTTTACAGCATATTTATAAATGTTGATAGGGCATAACAGTTCTGGGGCGCGCTACAGACTACAGCTACTTTCAGCAACTTGTGGACGTTTCCTGATCTCGAACATACAGAGACCAAGGCAACACTGAATACATAATACAAAAGCGTAAATCTCTATTAGTCATATAGACACACATTTATGTCGAGTGCAAAATATCTAATAGTTTGTTCACTATTCAGTTTGGTCTCAATCTTGCTTTTCACCCCCCTCACGTGTCTTGATTCTGGTGTCTGTATGCCCTGGTCTCAACACGGTCTTGACGACTTCACCTACAACAACCTGTCGCGATCTTCGTTTGTCATGATATAGACATAATAGATGGAAAAAAATTGTATTGGATTTAATGGTGGGTCAACGTCTGTAAAGCTATTGTGGGCCACATGAAATAAGTTGAGGTGGATTTGGTCCCTGGGCCGTTGGTTTAACCCATATACACAGCACTGAGGTGCTGATTCATCATGTTTTCATGATGTTATAGGGAACTAAAAACCCATGAATTCACCATGGATAAGTCAGTGAGTAACTTCATTTAGTCTAAAATAAAAATGAAAGTAATAAAAGAGGGATATTTTGATATTACAAAATTTCAGCAATGTGTAATTACATAAGCCTGTCCTGCAGTATAGAAGGGTGTAAGAAACTATTAGTAGTCTCAAATATTGTGATACTTGATTATGGGATATTGTTTATCTTAAGTCAGCTAGATCAATATTTAATACATAGATACGTGGATATCCTGCTGCATTTGTGACGTGTTTAATAGTAACACTTTCTTTTCTTCACAGGAATTAACTTGTTTTCATGCACAAAAAATGTACTGCATTATCTGATTTCCCCTGTAAAATGATGTTTTTTATCACAATATTTTACTGAACATACAGTATGGCAATATATTGTAAAGTCTGTTTTTATCCATTTAATCATAACCTTGTAGCTTTTCAATTAAAAACTGGGAAAGTTGTACAGGGAGCCACATAGACTTGCAACAAAAGATTATGAACACAGATATCAACATTGTGCACTTTCATGCTTTGTGTCCTTGAGTGTCTAAGAAAGTTTCTTGACAAACAACTTTCAGAAGCACGTTTTCTATCATACGTACAGAACTTACCGAAAATAGCTGCTGCAGTTACACAGAAGGACCTTGTGAACAGGGAATTCAACATCTTCCACTTTAATAACTGCGTCACAAAATTCTCCGGTGAGACGCAAATTATTTGCAAAGCTCACCGACTTCAATTCATCTTCATCACACATGTTGATTCTTCACAGCGAGGTCCCATCCCTCTCTGGATTGATTCTGGATGCTGTGTGGATGCAACTCGACTGATGTTTGAGAACTCCCCAAAATTCCTTCGCTCCTTGTAGGACATAAATATATAGTGAGAATGAGACGGTTGTGTCCTACGAACTTTGTTGCAGAAAAGAGAAGTGCTTTGAAAGTGAGCGACTGCTTTATGATGAAGAAGAGTCAAAGAAGAAGAGTTGCTATAATGCATAGCATGACAGCACATGGCCATGGATCTAGAAAGAAACTCCACTGTGATTGTGAAATCTTTCATTTTTATTAGCTCTACTTGTTTGAACTTCTTTGGATGTGGTCACTGAAACACTGCTATCTGCTGGCTGGAGGCTGTCACTGCACTGGTCATTTTCACAGCATTTATATTCAAATACAGTGCTACCTCGGTTCTCGACCACAATCCTTTCCAGAAGCGATTTGTTCGATATCTGAATCGATTTTTCCCATTACAATGAATGGAAAAAGAAATGATGCGTTCGAAGCCTTAAAATAGTCTTTTGTAGGAGTGAATGTAGAGTGTCTGCTGCAGGTGGCTGTTCCTCTATGTGTGTGGCCGCTGCATGTGGGAGGGGTTGCCGAGTGAGTGACGTCTCTCCAGAAGTGAAGAGGTGCCCGGTGCGTGTCCAGCTCTGAATGTGCGCTTCTGTGCAGTTTGGCTGTGACAAAGTCATAAACCAAGTCACGCTCTGTCCCAGACTCGCCTCATCCCTGTCCCAGCTCCAGCCCACAACAGGACATCAAACCCTGGAGTGTGCGCTCCAGCCTCGGAGGTGTGGAGAGCGAGCACCTCCCCTGTGACACTCTCCCACGGTCCAGTGTGGAGACAGGAAAGGTTTTACACCTCAATATGAAGAAAAAACAGTCAGTAAATGTAGCTAACAGGACACGTCTGCATACAGAGGCTGCGTTATACACAATAACAAAGCGCGTCATGGGTCAGATCGCTCCGCGCACATTATGTTTTTCCGTCTTTTTTGGGGGCGTTCGAGTTCTGTATTTTCGTTCGAAATCCGATGCAAAAAAATCTCAACATTTTTGTTCGAACCCCGATTTGTTCGAAGTCTGGGACGTTCGAAAAGCGAGGTACCACTGTATTAGCTTTATAAGCGACACGCGTTGTGCCTTGAATTACACGCTTGCACTAGAGGGTTACCATGGAAGCATTTATATCACTATCTGTTGCGTAAACAAAGCTGTCCTTGCTCTCATCTGTCATATGTTGTGCTGGAACGCTACTACCTTTTTGCTATCACTAACATTTCAAACGATAAAAGCAGGGCAATGTGACAATGTTGGTGGCTGTAAATCAGCAGCGTGTCAGAGACCTCTCTTGAGAAACTTCAGCACTCAGCTTTTGTTAGCGTGCGCTGGAAGCTAAATGAGAAAACTCCACCGATGAGTTCCCATAATGAAATTTTCATGCTGGAAATTGCTCTCTGTTGTGATTTGCTGGGAAATTGTGTTCATGTCAATAAACAATCAATTTAGATGAGGCAGAGAGGGATGGTCTGTCTGCAGTCTGATTTCTTCCCGCTGTCTGGAGAGGCCAAGTTCAATGAAACTAAGAATGTGATGCTGTATTCATGAAACTTCTGCGATCTTAGTCAGGTTCACTGGATCTTCTTTAACTTATGAGTCAAACGTCGTATGCATCGATCGACATTATGACCTTCTACCGAATGATCTACGCCGAGCATCAGGTGTCCAGGCCTGACTGTTGAATTCCAGTTTAATATTATGGATGTGTGCATAAAAGGTGATCGATTTACCCCCCTCTCTGCCAATCCGGACAAAAGAAAACACCTCATCTCATTGAATCTACCTGCTGCGTCATGAAGCGAGGGAACAGGAGAACACAAGTGAGGCCCACTGGGAGCAGGTGGTGAGAAGTGAAAATGATTAGAAGGAGAAAAAAAAAACAGTGCTTCAAAGACAGCTAAAAATAAAAATGACGCAGTAGTTTAGGACATGCGAAACAAAATCAGCTGGAGGGAAGACAGACAAGTGTCTTCCAACTTCTGACAGAATCTGTTTTCCTGTGGATGATGAAGCAAATTGGGGTTGGGTGCGCTGATGTGTGACCCGGCTCAGGTGTCAGAGCCGGAAAAGTTGCTCCACATTTCATCTATCATTATTTACTGCAATGCTTTGGAGGAAAATCTGAATGTAGAAGAAAAGAGTTGCAGTGCCAGGACACCGTTTTTATTTTCCATCATGGACATTAAATTGTAAATGCTGCAGTGGCTCTTAACAAGGGTCGGGGTCATTGATGTGGGAGGACCAGATGCAGCTTCCTGTCTGACCTGCAGTTCTAATGATGTGAACACATGAGATACATCGGGCAAGCAAAGGGAGGTTTTAGGTGACCTGCGAATCACAGCATCGATTCTGTTTATTGAATGGTCTGTTGGCCATTTCGGTCAGATCACGCCTGCATCTTTTGAGGACGTTGGTGGGTCCAATGGCTGTTTTATAGACCTAGGATCAGGTGAAGAAATGACTCCAGCATCCATCATTCGCAGTGGGCTTATCGGCAGTGAGGGATATCTTGCTGTTTGAAACCCTTTCTTTGTCACCAGCAAAGCATCAGGCAGCTGGAGGTGTGCAGATGGAGAGTATTGCTAAAGAGGCAGCCAACCAAGCAAACTTGAAGGTTGATTACGGTTTCAAACCTGAAAAGAAAAAGCTGAGATGTTGGTACACAGTTTCTCTTTTTGCTCATACCCCTTTGTTCCCTGCCTTCCTCTAATTTCTCAGTCCACTGAGTTAATATTGGAAAGGAAAACCAATTAGACCATGACATGGTCATTATTTTTAAGCTCAGACTTTTTTTAATTTTACCATTCTGCCGCCATTAATCTTTCTCTCGCTTTTGCAAAATTCCTTACTGCTCACTCTTTCTTCTTAATAAGTGAATTGGCTTTGTGCTTCATCGCCCTCTCAAGGATAATACGGAGCGGCTTGTTGACTGTAGCGGTCAAATTCACATCTGTAGTAGGGCAAGCGCCTTTTTTTTTTTTTTTTTTACCTCTCCAGTGTTCGGTTTTTGAAGAGCAGTCCATGAAAATTATATTTTAACTCATTATTTGGATTGGCAATTGCGGTATGAGATGTTGCTTTGGCTCATTCTGCCCATCATGCTTTACACATGATGTTGAGTCAGCTTGATATGAAAAAGAAGAGTTTAATGTTGACTTATTTATTCAGTCAAATGTTTAAATTTTCAAGCGTTTCTGTGGTTATGGACAAATTGTGTTAAAGAAAAACAAAAATAAATCCACAAAAAAACAGATAGAAAAAAGAAACAGACATAAAAGGATTTTTATTACGGATGCACCGAAAATTTGGCCGCTCAATGGGGATGTTCTGATCGCAACGTGTTTGTGATGTGGCGATAATGGCATTTAAACTGTATGCTGGTAAGTCTGTAGGAAAGCGCAAGTCTTGGTTCAGCAGAGCTGCAACATTCAGGTCACAACAGTGAATAATAGAGATCATGACCTCAGTTCTTGCCCCTTTCTGCTCCTCCATTGCATCTGTAGCTGACGTTTGTTTCTGTTATTTCATCACTGATGTTGAGACAGAACACAGTGAAAACAATGAGAAGTACAGTCTGAGTCTGCTAACACACGTACCACTGACACCAGCATTTCAGCATTACAGGTATGATATATGGAGTTCTTATTTGGATGTAATGAGCTTTGCTGCGGAGAAGGCAGCAGAGTGGTCTCTCTGCACCCTCATTGTTTGATCTCCTCACTTCAACAGAGAAAACATGGTTATATCTTCCAGTTTGGCTCAGTCTTCCTGCAAATCAAAGTCAAACTGTGTGACTAACATGAGAAAATCATTCAAGAGGGGTGTAAAGTTTGACCACAAAACCTTTCCTTTTGAATTTAATTTCATTTTATATTGTCCACTGTTGACGTGGAGCATCTGTAATCTTTATTTTCAAACATTACCACATATTTTCTAAGACAGTATCTGCCATTGTGCAAATTGAAGCAAAAAAAAAACACAGTTCCATGAGACCAGAGGTTTCCAGAGGTATCAAGTTTCATATGGGTTGATTTATGCATGAACTCAAGTCACGAGGGGTAGAACTTTCTTCATGTCCTTTTCATGTCTGAGCTGCCTTTGAGATCTTAGATGGTCTGGATCCAGGTTGTATGTTATGAATTTCAACATTGTAGTGAAACAGAATGGTCTCTCAGAACATGTAATGGTGTTAGGCTTCTTCTTGCAATGATGGGACCCACTTCCTGGAATATATTTGGAAAGCCCTTGGTGTAACATACAACCTATGTTCCTGGTTATATTGAGTCTATTGTTATTTTATTTTATTTTTATTTTTTTACCGGTTGGTTGCACTTGAGCCAGTTGGCTTTTTAAACCAAAACTGCTGGCATCAGTTCACAAAAACCACCCTGAAAACATTTGAAAAACTATGTACACTGGTTGAAAGCTTTCTTTGTAAATTCAAAAAACAATTGGAATTGAAAGGAAAAGAAATGCTTTAAAAAATGCTGGAAATTAGAATATACCGATAGTTTAGGAGTGGGAATTCAATAACATCAACTATAGTTTTTGTAATTGATCATATTTTAATATTTGACACCAGGATGATTTAGGAACATAGTCAGAAGAATAGTCATTTCCACCCTGATATAATATATATTTTAAGTGTTTACTGCACAATCTCATTTAGCCTCCTTCATCCTGAATGTTTTCGTGATGATATCACAGTATGTTGTGTGACGCATCTGGAATTGCTTCACAGAAAAATAAATGTTTATCGTTGATTAAACCATGTTATTTGTAACAATTTGTTGTTTTTGTCTTGAATTCATCAATCTAAATGAATGTCTTGAAGAAAAGGCACTATAGATTAGATATAGATTATCTTGCACTTCACCCAAAGTGATTTACAATACATGCCATGGCAGACACTGGTTACCTCACCGGGATTTGAACCCATGACCTATGCACAGCACTGAAGTCCACATTATGTAACGTAGAGTAATGCAACACATTTGGGTGTTGAAACTGCGCTCATCGTGCCAAAGTCCTCACGAAGCAGGGGATGCAGAAAAGGTCTCTGACATTGTCTGATATACCTTTCCTCGGTGGAGTCCGAGCAGCTTGTTTAACTGTGTGCGTGTTCTCGACTGTAGCTTTGATCTTCAGCGGTATACGTTTCCAGTTGGGGTCAATATAAGCCAGTGTAAGATGCTCCAGAATGATGGAGGTGTGACTGTCTGTGAGGAGGGGGTTGCGACCAGGGAACATGTAACAGGATTAGCCGTCATGCTTTTATTCCTGTGATGGAAAAACTCAGCAGGGAGAGAAAGTAGGGCTGATTCTGATGAAGTGTTGTTTGAAGCAATCTCCCATCCCATCAAAGCGATGATATCTCTTTGTAAAGAGGGTAAGAATAGATATCGCTCCTGCATATTTTAGTCCATTAAAAAGCCTTGTGGGAATTATGCAAATAAGGAAAAATAAAACAACAGAAGAGGAGTTTTAGGAACATTACAGATTGGAGATTCGTGGTAAGCAGGTCAGTGTGCGTGCGTGTGTGTGAGAGAGAGAGATTGGCAGCAGATGTCTCACACCACATGATAAATGGGCGCGTGGGGTTTGAAGGGTCCGTGTCACCGTCAATAAAATCAATCACCCTCCATTCACTAATTCTGAAGAGTGACAGGCGGATGACTGGGACATCACTCCACATCTGAGACTTGAAATAGCACCATTACCTCTATTGTAGCATACTACCACGATAAGTGCTCCCATTAGCAACTTGCATGTATTTATAGTACAGTTCCACTACTTACAGCAAAGTGTACTCCTACTGCAACTCACAGTGCAACTATTGAACTGTTAAAAGTGCTGCTTTGCATAACTACTGACCATAATAGAACTTCTGTCTCTCTGAGATGTTACTGCCAATAATAAGCCACTGACACAGCAACTAAACCAGGGATCAAAGATCACTTCTTTTACTGTAGCTCCACATCAAATGTTATATTTTATATAATTCTGATACATCTAAATCAGAGGTCACAGTGGTCCGTCCACCCCCAAACTAGTCTCATGTTTCAGGCCAGTTCACTACAGCAGTCAGAGAGTAACAACGCCATCTAGTGGCTCTGTCTAAAACTTGAAACAACCGAGTTTGATGAAAATAATCCACTTTGAGATATGGACAGTTTTCGTTTCATTGAAATTGAGGCTTATGTAGCACATTATGTTGACACAAAGGATCGCGGTAAGCTACATTGTCGACGGTCTGGCTCAATTAAAAATAAAAATAATAATAAAAAAATAAAATCAGAACTGTAAAATTATGTAAACAGCATAAAACATTTTTGACCTTTGACATTATAGTGAGCGAGTGAGTCAGAACAGAAGACGTGGCAGGTGTACCGTCATGCTTATTTGGGATTCATGCTCATCTTTAACACTGTACAACATAAATCATATTTAACAGCACATTAGAAGCCCATTATAAGAATTACCGTAGTTGATGGGTGTAGAAATTATTCTTTTCCTTATATTTAAAACTACACAAACGATAAATGATTAAAATAATAATAAATCATTTCAGTGTTAATGTGTTATGACAAAGTTGGCTAAACTAAACTGAACTATAACTATTAATCCTGTATGGATTATCCTACATGTTTTTGGGGTTTTTTTGCAAACTTAGAATTCATATTTAATGTGTTTAAGGATGTTGTGAATGAGCAGAAGCAGCCATTTAAATTCATTAATAAAGTGGTGATTAGATTTCTTTTTGTTTCCGCTAAACATCAAGTCATTTCCTTTGTTATTATTGATAGTTATGATATCAAATAAGGCTAATCTACTAATAGGTGACAAGTTGACTCCATTGTTAGAACTTTATTTCACATTAGAAGTTTGAATAGTGAGAAACAGAATCCTAATATATGGTGAATGATGTCACCATATATTTGCCTGATTGCCTGTTACATATTTAGCAAATAAGCAGTCCACAATCTATAATGTTCAACACACAAAGTGAAGTAATATTGGTGGTCAAATGTCATTGTTTTTACTTCGCTAGTGACAATGGCCAGAATTGTTTGGCTTGCTCTGTGTGAACTTTTCAAAGAAGAGCAAATTAGAATTTTTATCAGTATACGTTAAATTGTAATTTTTACTAGCGTTGAATGAGGATCCTCAGGAGTTTACAGGCGGCAATATAAAAGCCAAGGTAAAGAACCAGCCTCTTCTCAGCCAATCACAATTCAGAGTGCAGTTCCTGAGAAACTGCTTTGCAGTTGATGAGGTCTGTCAGCTGAGCTCTTTAAAGCTCAATGTGTGCTTCGAGTTCCTGGAGACCGTATACCTGTCTGCCGCGTCTGTTTGAAATTTGAATCTTTTTTCATCAACTGTAAACATAGTCAGAGACAATATCCCAAGATGCCGGCTTCAGTCCCTCTGAGTCTCTGTGTGCTTTTCGGCTGCATCATTTTTGGATCAATAACTGCGTCTACGATCCAAGATGAAGTGTATCAGTCTGTGGTTGGTGCCGTGTCTCCTGGACAGGACAAACTGACCCCGGAGGTGCTTCGTTTGCTCTTTAATACGCTGGAGAAACGTGTGCAGTGCAGCGAAGTGCCGTGTGAAAAGGTAAGTTATATTGGGCCGTGGCTGCTCGACACGCTTCAGACACCAGGACAGAGATCGAGGTCCAACAGATATGAAGTCTGTGCCCTGCAGCACTGGTTAACCAAACTGGAATATTTAAGTTTCTTTCCTTTTTTTTTTTCCTCTTTTTTTAATACATACCAGTATATTTCTATCTTAAAAAAAAAACAAAAAACTCACAAGGAGTACATTCACTTTACTAGGGAATGTGAATGAATTTGTTTTGTTTTGTTTTTTTAGCAAAAAAAGAGAGGATCAAATGGCACAGTCATGCGATCTTCAAAAGTTTGCAATTCCTGAGACATGACTCAAAAGACAGGTCTTTTTGTTGCTCTTTTGGCATCTGTGTTAGGACGATTTCGTTATCCACATCAGACTCAATGGCTAACCAAAAGGGTGTGACTTCATAGTTTTTTCCCACAGCAATTTTGTCATATTTGACTTTCAATAATCATTAATCTGATCTGAATTGAACATTGCACATTTTCATCCTGCTTGGCACAAACTGCCTCTTAGTTCAGGTGGTATTCGACAGGACATAACGTCAATACAATAGACTATTCTGAGTTGGCACTGCTTAGCAAATGACGACTAACAGTGGACCCATTGTAAACGTTCTCACCTCATGAAAGCCGACACGATATACGACACCTTCTTCGAAAGCTAACAACCAACATTACGAGTTCCCTTCTTCTTAGCATTTCCTCATGCAGAAACTCGTTCATGCAGCCACACGCAGTAGGTATAAACGCACTCTTCCTGTAACCTGAACTGACGCGACAGCTCCGTTTCACAGAGCATATTTGTACAGTACAATTCGTACAACGTTTACATCACAAAGCAAACCTCGCATTCTACGAGTGTCAATGACGTTTGGAAGTGAGACATCACGTTAGTCGTAAGCTCTGTTTGCTCTGCGCTGCAGTCTTTGGCGTCGCGGGTCCGACAAGGAACAATCCATTGTTCTGTCGCGAAGGTGTGTGTAGTCAAGTTAGAGGCACGTCAGGTCTAGATCTAAAATGTCTAGAAAGAATATGACGAGAGTCACGTTGGTAGATCCTCTGCATGTTCTTATGTTGTTATGTTGTTACGCATGTCTTCGGACAAATGAGGTGAAGTCAACCGAAGTGTAAAATTATGTTTAAAAAAAAATTTAAAAAAAAAAAATTGCTTATGCTGTTATGTTGTTACGCATGTCCTCTATCTTCGGACAAATGAGATGAAGTGAACCGAAGTGCAAAAAAAAATAATAACAATTATATATATATATATATATATATATATATATATATATATATATATATATATATATCAATCTGGCACAAATCTATCAAATAAAAATAACATAGATTCAGATGTCATAGATTTAAATGACATTGTGTTCTTCTGTGTGTCTGTACAGTGTAATCTAACAGACGCCGTGCATCAACTGACCCCCTCCATACAAGCGGGCAGTGTCAGCGTCTCAGAGTTCCCTGCTCTGGCTGCGGGCTCCGTCTTCTACCTCACCGCTCCTGGTCCGGCGTGTGCGGCAGCTGACCAGGGCACATGGGCTGAGGAGACAGAACACTTCCTGCACAGGGCTGCACATGGAGAGACCGCAGCAGCGAGCTATAAGGAGGGAGAACTGAACATCGTGGGGTTAGACACCATTGTGGAAGAGCTGAAGGAGCACAACTCAACAGGTCACACCGAGGTTTGTCTCCTGACTCACAGCACAACTTTAGTTGATAAAGTAGATGATTTGATCAAGTGAGCGTCACAAGTCTTTGGGTCATGGGAGGAAGCCCGAGTACCCGGAGAAAACCCACGCAGCCACAGGGAGAACATGCAAACTCAACACATAGTTGGATTCAAACCCTGAACCTTCTTGCTGAGAGGCAGCAGCGCTAACCATTGGATGACTTGAATTCTGTCACTTGGAGTCACTGCATTGAGTCGCCTGTCAAAGTGCAGTAGACATGTCACCACCATGGTCTTGCTTTGTCATGTGCTTGGTTTTCCAACACGCTTGTATCGTTTTTATCCTTAGGGCGTTTGCTCAGTGACTCTATTTATTACAAGCGCTTGAGAGTTGCTTAACTTGATGTGCCACATAAGCAATGTTAATGCTGATGTCCTCCTTTTTAAATAAATAAAAAGCTCTTCTGGATTAACTTGTAAGAGATGTGAATGTTGCTCAACTGAAGTATCCAAACAGGTTCATTTTCTATTCCCACGTGGAGGTGGTTGGACTTGTTGGGTGAACCTTTCCGTCACAACTGCTCACAAGCGTTGTTTGAACACAGTACGGAATCCCATGGTGACCTACAAAAATGTCTGATATTATTCCATTCACCGTGCAACAAGCCTAGCCACGTCTCTCTGACCAGGAGAACAACATCCAGTCAGTGAGAGGGAAACATCAGTAGCTCTGTCATAAAATGAGAAAAGGCTTTTAAGGTCAACATCATTATCCGTTATGTTGAATTACTTGTGCCATATTAATCTTGTAATTCCAATCTTTGCCATTTCCTTCCCTCATGAAAAGGCCTGCGTAACAGCTGATGAGATCATGACTGAGGCTGGAGCCGTTTTTCTGGGCCAGAGTCAGCCAGCAGGTCTGGTCCTTGGCCAGGTCCTGCACCATGCTTTGGAGGGTCGCTGCTTCACGGGAAGGGCCCTCCCTGAAGAGAGTTTCTTCCTGGATGACATCATGGTTCGCCTGGGGTCCCAAAATTTCACCCTCCACGGTAACTGCAAAACAACCTGAATTGTTCTCGTACAGGTCGACGTGAGTTTTGTAACATTTCTAGAGTCACATTAGAACAAGTGGCTGCCCATGAATTAAATGTTGCTCGAATAGTTACATTATGTTGAGAAGAGAAGCTGCTCATGTCGTCATCTTCAACAGTTAGAGTGAGATATTTTCTTCTATCCAGACCTCGATACTCTGATGCACCGTCTGAACATTGGACCCAACCACGACCACGACCATGATCATGACCATGACCATGACCACGACCACGATGCATCGGAACACACAGCTTCCCAGGACAGAGGCCATAAAGACAAGAAGAGGACTGTGCCAAAATCCAATTCCAGAAATTACACCTGGGAAGAGGCAAGTGCTACTTTTTCATTTCCGTTTGCCGCAGCCTGGCTACTTGTCAGTTACCGTCATCATCTTCCTAAACCCCCATGTTACTTCATAATTTAAAAAAACTTCATTGGATTCCCTTAACTGGGCAGTTTGAGTCTAACACCACCGGAATTGACCTCAGGATAAGGTCCAGACTGAAGTTTATCATGTATAAATGGTTGTGTATTATACAAAAGAAAAAAAATCAGTGCTGAAAACATTACCACGTTTGGGTCCGTTGACCTTATCGGAGTTTCTTCTGCAGTACTGCTTCACAGCACAGGAGCTGACACGCATCTACGGCCTTGAGGGAAACAACACTGCCTCCCCTGAACTGGGTCGGTCTGGCTTGGCTCGACTCAGCCCTGCACTCGTCCAGCAGATCATGAGTGGGGCCTGCAGCAGAGCGGGACATTCGACACCAGACGAGCTCACAAGAACTGAAAGTACGTTTGTCAACACAATCAATGAGGTTCACAAAAAAAAATGTTAAGTAGTACAACATTATTACGATTAATGAATTACAACAACAACAAAAAATTATTTAATTCAACAGTTTGCTCTCCAGTCAACAGGGAACCTTTGTAAGTGCAGGAGTTCCACTGATCACAGTGATGCACAAGACACGTGGCAGCTAGGATGATAACAACAACAACAAACATGGAGGAATCCCTGAACAAAAGAAGCAAAAGCATCTGTTTGCTTTGGTTCAGGGAGGTTTTTCACTACACAATGGCCAGGGTTTCCACTACTCTGAATGGACTTGAAATTCTTATAAAACTGAAATTCTTATACAAATATATTCAAGACATTAAAAGGGCTTTAGTTTAAATAAGGTGATATAAAAACTTGAATATAGACACCGTCGTGATTCATTGTGCTATTGTCAAACTGATGCAAAGTAAACAATATTTTGTTGTTTAAATGTATGTACGGGTCCATCATTTGATTCAGTAATATACCAAATATGTGCTTCTCGTGCCAAATATATTTTAAATTGGACTGTTTTCTTGAAGTTATGAATCATTCATGTTTCAGTGGATATGTTTTCTGAATGTTTCAAAGAGGTTATCAATTGACTTTGCTGTGCTTTGTCTGTTGTGTCTACAGTCAAAAAGTTAGAGAATCAGTCACAAGATTTGTGTTCTCGTCTGCTTCCATCAGGATTCCTGTACGCGACCCTGGCCAACGTCGTGATCACAGTGTTGGCCATGATCGGGATCGTGCTGCTGCTGTTCACAACGTGCACCGGAGCGTTTCAGATATGCGTCCAGTTTGCCGTCAGTCTAGCAGTGGGTTCCCTCACCGGAGATGCCTTGCTCCATTTGGTGCCAATGGTGAGTCCCTTACCAGAAAGCGTCACAACACGGAAATAGCCCACTCACGATAGAATCCTAGAACCAAGTGCGAGCCACAAGTTTAAAGCTTCTGTATCTTTGTGTGTCTTAGTTTCTGGGTTTGCACGTACACTCGGATGAGGCGTCCGAAGCGAGACACTCAAGTGGCGACAGCCATAGTGGACCTGCAGACTACACCTACAAGATGTTGGTGCTGGTAGCCGCTATCTATTTCTTCTATCTGATGGAGGCCATTTTCTCTCTGATCACAAACAAAGATCATCATCATCACGAGGAGGTAACAAGACATGAGGGATTTAAGACTCCATCTAACATATTACTGCATTACTGTGCATGTCACTGAATCATCCTCTCTCTTCTCCGTCCAGGAACAGTCAGAGCCCCACCACTGTGATCACGGCAGGGTTTTAGAGATGTATCACCAGGAAAGGAAACAGAAAAAGAAACTGCAGTCAACATCCGAAGTCCAGCTGGTGAGCGATTGCTTGTGCCATCACAAACAATTTTTCCTCCTTCCTCACACTTCACCTCTGAGTAATGCACAACGTTGTGGTCTTGAACAGTTGTGAAAATGGCTCCATCTAATGAAATCGTTTTCACTCTCAGTTCAACGGCGAGGAAGAAGAAAAGACCCATCACGCCAAAACAAGAGGTCGGCATGGCGAGCGCATCAACATCACAACACTGTACAAATAATCATGTCTGGGAATTCTTCTCTCTCACAGAGCAGCGGCTGCTGCCGATCATGATCACTCTGGGTGACGGGATCCACAACTTTGCTGATGGTTTAGCCATGGGAGCGGCTTTCTCCAGGTCCTGGAAGTCTGGTTTAGCAACATCGATTGCTATTCTCTGTCATGAGCTGCCACACGAGCTGGGTGAGGAACTCACTCACGCAAGCATTAGGACCGGCGGCGGCACCGAAGTGGGGTCCAAATTTATGGCCATACATTTCTTTTTCTTCTTTGTGTCCAGGTGACTTTGCTGTTCTACTCAACTGCGGGCTGTCAGTGCGGAAAGCCTTGCTGCTAAATGTTGGCAGCGCTCTGACCTCCTTCATTGGACTTTACATTGGTCTGTCCGTAGCCACCGACATAGCCGTAAGCCAGTGGATCGCCGCAGTCACTGCGGGACTGTTTCTCTACGTGGGCCTGGCCGACATGGTAGGTGTTTCAAAGCACAACCAGCTAGAGTGACTCTCTGGTATTGAAACAAAATGTCTCCTCTGCTCTCAGATGCCCACAATGCTTCACATCAAGTCCAAGCGACCCTGGCTCATATTTCTGCTTCAGAATGTGGGTCTGCTGACTGGGTGGGGTGTTCTGTTGCTGCTGTCGATTTATGAGGAGCAGATCAGCTTCTAGCACTGAGTCAAACACTAAACACTGAGTCATTCGTCCGCTGTTCTCAGCCGATAACAGCCAATATATACAACTTCACTCAAGCATTTAAATGAAGAGGACACCATGCTCACAGGCTTAACAGTGATTGGCAGGTTTTTTGTTCACGTCAAATGAATTCTGTCACTTACAGTCAACAAAATATCTTGCCACTTGCCAACAAATGAGTGCAATAATGTTTGAGGAAATACATTTTTTTTTATCTTCATTATCTGTTTTTCTAAGATTTAGATTCATTTACAATGCAGTTTTTATTCACGAGTGTTGCTGGAACTTCACTGCTGTTTTATAGGATGTGCACATTTCTTTTCATTTTTGTATGTTTGTACAGCGTTTTCTGAATTTATGCTAATAAGACACCACAGAGGAAACTACGATCGAGATGTATTGGTGGAAAGAAGAAGTGCAATAACTTTAATGTCACTTTATCACAAATACTACACATTGAACACAGTCACTCAGCCTGACTGCACAATGTTTTTCAATTATAAAAAAATACTATGAAGTTATGTACTCTGTATTCTGTGCTGTCTGAAAATAAACATATCTAGATTTTCCCTTGTGTATTTTTTTTTAAACTTTTTTCTTTACCATGATGAAATACATTTTTTCCCTACCAGTCAGTAGGGAGAGTTCAGAGTACAAACATGACCTTAACAGTGATATATGTCCCCTCTGAACAATAGCCCACTGCAACTGCCCAAACCCAAAGGCAAGCGCATATAACACCACACGGTTGGAAAGACAAGACACTACGAGTCTTATCTCATCCCTCCACCTTTCTAATCAGATGTGAATATCTCCATAAGGTACAGAGTCCAGTGCCAACTCACACATATAAAAAGGGAAGACATGTGCAGGAGCCATTCACAGGTCCCAATCGCTCCACATCCTATTGCAAGTGCTGCTCAGCCTTTTGCCGTATGGCAGACAAGCAGTTTTTGCTGATGCAACACACTTGACTTTACTGTTACAATAAAAAATTATCACTGAAAATGGACCTTTGAGCTTGTAACGTGGCTTCGGGGTCGCGTGGAAACTAAATAAACAGAAAGGCCGCCGACTGAAAAAGGAGTTTATTGAAGAAAATCCTCCTCACAAGGAGCTCACTTTCCCAAAGTTAGGTCACATGAACTGAGACAGTTTCAGCTAAAAGAAAACGTCTGACCTCAAGTGTGGAGAGGTCAAAACTGACACAAACAAAACTTGCGCCCTCTAGTGCCCACCACCAAAAACAACAGACAGAGAAGTCATGCTTAGATTGTTACGAGCTTATCTTAAAATAGTGCTTCAAACCGGCAGGATGCAGTTCTGCGTGTTTAAAGCCAAGTTATTGGTACACTGAAATGATGGTGACCACCATTTAGACATGATGTGTCTTATTACTCCTCCATGGACCGTCACCTTATCGTGGTGGGGGTGTTTGAGTACCTCAGTGATTCAGGGAGCTATATTGTCGGGAGCCTTGTGCTCCTGGTAGGATCATCCTTGACAAACAGGTCAGACTAAGTACGGTCCATACGACTTTATGGAGAAGGGAAAACGGGGCCCACACCTGGAGCCAGGCCTGGGTGTTGGGCCCGTCAGTGAGCGCCTGGTGGCCGGGCGACCCACGTAACCCGGCCGGGCACAGCCTGAAACAGCAGCATGGACCGTGCTTCATCCATCCCATCGTTGCCCCATGGGCTCACCACCTGTGGAGGGCATTCCAGGAGTCGGGTGCGCTGTCATTTGGGTGGCAGTGGAAGGAGAGAAGGCTGGCGCAGAGACCCTGGGCTGCATCGGTTAGCTCTGGGGACATGGAATGTCACCTCTCTGTGGGGTAAGGAACCTGAGTTAGTGCGGGAGATGGAGCGTTACCAGTTAGATCTGGTGGGGCTCCGAATAGCAGTTCGGAGTATCCGGCCTTCTTGGGGGTCCTGGATGGGGTCCTATGTGAGACCCCACCCGGTGACTCCATTGTCCTCCGGGGAGACTTCAATGCACACGTGGGCAATGACGGAGAAACTTGGAGAGGCGTGGTCTTGGAGAGGTCTGGACTTCTGTGCTAGACATGGTTTGTCCATCACAAACACTATGTTCGAACATCGGGAGGCTCATAACTGTACTTGGTACCAGAGCTTCCAAGGTCGTAGGTCAATGATCGATTTTGTGATCGTTTCATCTGACCTGTGGCCACATGTTCTGGACACTCGGGTTAGGAGAGGAGCAGAACTGTCAACTGATCACTATCTGGTGGTGAGCTGGCTCCGATGGCGGGGGAAGCCTTTAGACCGACCAGGTAAACCCAAACGGATAGTGCGGGTGAACTGGGAACATCTAGAGGACGAAGTCGTCAGAGGAGCATTTAACTCACACCTCCGGCAAGCTTTTTTACGCATCCCTGTGGAGGTTGGGGACATCGAGCATGAGTGGTCGGTGTTCAAAAACGCCATGGCTGAAGCTTCAGTTGCGAGTTGTGCCCTGAAGGCCATCGGTGCCTCAAGGGGCGGCAACCCAAGGACATCTTGGTGGATACCAGAGGTCAGGGAAGCCGTCCAACTGAAGGAGTCGTATTGAGACCTAATGTCTTGTGCGACTCCTCAGGCAGTTGCAAGGTACCGTCTGGCTCGAAGGGCTGCGGCTTCGGCTGTTGCTGAGGCCAAGCAGCGGGTGTGGGAGAAGTTTGGAGAGTCCATGGAGGAAGACTTTCGATCGGCACCAAGGTGCTTCTGGAAAACGATCAAGCACCTCAGGAGGGGGAGATTACAGCAAGGATGATTTGCTGCTGACTTCAAGAGAGGATGTAATTGGCCGTTGGAAAGAGTACTTTGAGGAACTCCTGAATCCGGACATTCCGCCCTCTGTAAGAGAGACAGAGCTGGAGGCTGATGGGCGGTCTTCGTTAATTTCTCGGGCTGAAGTCACTGTGGTAGTCAAAAAACTGCACGGTGGCAAGGCTGCGGGAGTTGACGAGATTCGTCCTGAAATGCTGAAAGCTCTGGGTGTTGATGGGTTGTCTTGGTTGACACGCCTCTTCAACATTGCGTGGAGATCTGGGTCGGTACCGGACGAGTGGCAGACGGGGGTGGTGGTCCCTCTATTTAAAAAGGGGGACCAGGGGGGGTGTACAAATTCCAGAGGCATCACACTCCTCAGCCTCCCTGGTAAGGTCTACTCTAAGGTGCTGGAAAGGAGGGTCCGATCGATAGTCGAACCTCGGATTCAAGAGGAACAATGCGGGTTCCGTCCTGGCCGTGGAACTACGGACCAACTCTTTACTATTGCGACTGTTCTCGAGGGTTCCTGGGAGTATGACCAACCCGTCTACATGTGCTTTGTAGACTTGGAGAAGACGTATGACCGGGTGCCCAGGGATCGGTTGTGGGAGGTGCTTCGGGACTATGGGGTGAGTGGTTCTCTACTGAGGGCTGTTCAGTCTCTGTATTCCCGGGGCGGGAGTTGTGATCGTATACTTGGATGCAAGTCCGATGTATTCCCAGTGAGGGTTGGTCTTCGTCAGGGTTGTGCTTTGTCCCCAATCCTGTTCTTGGTCTACATGGACATGGACAGGGTTTGCGGTTTGGTGGCCTGATGATCCAGTCTCTGCTCTTTGCAGATGACTTGGTTCTGATGGCTTCATCATCGCGTGACCTACAGCTCACGCTGGATCGGTTTGCGTCTGAGTGTGAAGCGGCTGGGATGAGGATCAGCACCTCTAAGTCCGAGACCATGGTTCTCAACCGGAAACGGATGGATTGCTCTCTAAGGGTAGGGACTGAGATCTTGCCTCAAGTGGAGAAGTTTAAGTATCTTGGGGTGTTGTTCTCACGTGAGGGGATTAGAGATTTGGAGATTGGTCGGCGAATTGGGGCAGCAGGGGCGGTATTGCAATCCCTTTGCCGCACTGTTGTCCATAAGGCGTGACCTCCTGAAGCTGCTGCCCCCGCGACCCGGTAACGGATAAGCGGACGACGATGGATGGATGAATGAACTTATGCAGGTGCTGAATTTGGAACATGAATAGGAATCAATGTGTAGATGAAGACTTTTATCATGAAAAGGCTGTTAAATACCGCCTTTAAAGGGTTCAACATTTTCAAAACTGAACCAAAAACAAGTTAGAATATGAACATTTAAATGTCTTTAAAATATATTAAAAGGTCTATAATGAAATAAAACATATAAAGAGGACGAGTTTTGTACTCGTCCTCTTTACATGTTTTATTGTAAAAGAACAAAAATATCCATCGGTCTGTTTGAACATTGCAATGAAAACTAATCTTTCTTCAACTGAGTTTTCAGACTGATGACCAAAACAAATTCAGGACCCAATGTACAAGTTATGAACAGCATGTAGTGGATTCTCATGGTTTTGTTACCATTATCATCAAATAATCTGAATTTATACCTAAATGTGTTAACGTAAGGTTAAGGCAGATATTTTGTTTGTTCTGATCACGAGTGGACTACTTTGCACCATCCAAATTAAGAAAATAAATGTCGGAGCCCAATAGTGTGATAACTTTGCTAGAAAGAATATACTTAGCTTAGTGCTCTGATGACAGCACAGTCAGTCGGCAATAAGTCATTGTTGCAATGTCAGCCTTGCTCCAACACCCCTGAAAGAAAATCCCTCAACTCGGTTCCGGTTCCAACTGATCAAAAATATCAATAAAAAAATCATTCGAATTATCTTGAACAACCCAGATGTCACCTCAGCAAACAATAAATTCAGATTGCATCCTAAAAGCCATTATTAACAAGTCAAATAGACTTTTTTAGGACAATAATCTGAGATCATATGTTTACAGCAATGCTATGACTGTCCTTTAACAACTGCTCATTGTAGACCATAATAGTGACTGAATAACTATGCAACAAGAACAAGTCATGTCAATAGCATGGAGTCTTTGTTGCATAACACGCTGCCTGTAAATCATTTGACAATCTCAATACATGAGTCAAATCTTTCCTGATGGTGCTTTCATCTTCAAATGTCCTTGTGTATAGTTGGTTCCCACGTCATAAGCTCGCGCCGGCGCTTGACCCAGTTCTGACAACCGAGCAGTTGGCGTCAGGTAAATGTAGCAGGAAACAAAATCGTGATAACATTTTTTCAGAAACATGGAATGAAAACACAGTGTTTCTTCTGTTTAATCATGCCTTTGTTTAAATTTATGTCAGGGACCCTTTAAGATGATGCCTTACCTTTTAACACTGCAGATAGCTGAACACATGGAACAACATAATAGGCCCATATGAGTAACTTCTGAGATACTGTCAGATTAAAAATCAGGTTAATTTGCTGACAGCTCTCACTAAGCCCTTAAGCTGTTGTCACACATAGATAAAAACAAATGGGTCAGTATTGTTTTTTAACACCTCTCTCAAATCATTGACCCTTAGATAAGAAAAGAAATTTATTGTTTTGCTATTGCACCAGTCCTGATATGTCAGCTGGTTTGTACCAACACTGACACAGGGAAGCACAGTATCGATAGGTCATAGAAAAGGTTACTGGTTAAACCAGCGTCTGAGTTACGAGCCTGTCCAGTCAGTAGTATATCCCATTGTCTCAAAGATAAAGCCATGGAGATTAAAGTACTGGCTCTTCTTTCAGTGCAGATGCGAGAATGTTATTTCACTGTACTTTATCCTTATTTATGTTATTATTAATCTTCATGCAATTCAGTCAATAACCCCAATCGGGTGAAATATCCAGCATTATTTAAGGAGGAAAAGGCGAAAAGATAAATAGTTTCTGGTGTTATTATTATATGAAATTGAAACGGTCCAAATGTTAATTTGCCCAAATTAATGCAAATGTCCACCGTTAGCATCT
Organism: Synchiropus splendidus; assembly: GCF_027744825.2. NCBI lineage: Eukaryota > Metazoa > Chordata > Actinopteri > Syngnathiformes > Callionymidae > Synchiropus > Synchiropus splendidus. The sequence goes on from NC_071337.1 coordinate 15,008,372, forward strand.
AGTGTGTGCTAAAAAAGCAAAATGGCAACATTAGCACAATTGCTAAGTTGCTTAGTTGCCTGGCAAGCAACTAAAATAGAGATTAATTTGGCCACATTATGGATAGAAAACGCTTTAAATGTCTTTTGAGGTCGACACTCGCAGGGAAGCTGTGCTAAAAGGACATTTTTATAGCTTGGTCGAACTACAACCTTCCCTTAAAAATACCCATAACAGTCTCTGTACTTGCCCGTACCGGCTAGCTAGCACACAATAGCTGCCCCTCCGTCGCACTTCTGCTGCAGCCTCTGCTGCCATGCTGTAGCTGGCTTTGCAACCAGACCTTAGATAAAATAAACAGTAGTATGTTGTAGCTGGTACTTTGGACAAACATGCATGTTGATACATGGAACATGAACAACAATAACAAATTATCCTCAACATGAGTCGTAGAAAAATATATTTTAATGAGACAAGCAAAAACAACTACAGGATTTAAAACAAATATAACATATTTTCGACATAATAAATAAAAGTAGTCAGTCGACTGTTTATTTAAAGCGGATGATCTCCTGAGTGGCCAGACGAATCAGCTGATTGAAGTCAAATTGGATGTACTTTCTCCAGAAGCGCCTGTCTCTTCCATAGACTTGAGCAGGGAAACAAGGACTTCCTGGGGATCACAGAGACAATAGTAGTAATGAAAAATACACAACAAGGAAGTAAACAGGTATTACATGGGCTGAAGGTTTGACCCGTGTCAATCCTAGTTAGGGCGAGACTGTAGCTACCATGAATTGGTTTTGCTGGTCCAGAGTTCATGGTCAGCATCATAATTCATATACAGTATTTCAGTTACACTGTCGACAATCAAAAATGGTGTGAGCTTCAGTAGTACTGTGCAGCTTCACTGAGAATCTAGTGCGGGCACATTTTCTCACCAATCCCATGGAAGATCCGAGCTATGGCTCGTCCAGAAAACTTCTCATCACTTCTGGTGGAAAGGAAACTCCTGATGTCGGCACGAATCTGATTCTCCCAGTCGATGAACTAAAAAACACAGGACATTTGAGCACAGCCTGATAAGATGTAAAAGAACATGGTCACTTTACCTTGAACTTGTCAAGCTCGTCCACGTCCAGAGGCTGCAGCGTGTGTTCTCGGTCTCTCCTCTTGTCAAAATACTCAGCCAAGAGACTCTTCAGCTGGACGCTGCGGCCCTCGTCCAGGGCGTCCACACACGGCATCACGCTCCGGAATGCCACACTGCAGAGGACGTGAATGTTTGAGCAACATGTAGGTGACAAAAACGGTCAAAGCTGATGTGGTTGAATAAAAAGCCAAGACAGTAATATGAAATGAATTTTGCGACTATTCGTTGGTTGAAGGTACCTTTTAAAGGCCTTGAAACAGGCAGTCAGCTGATAAAGCTGCGTCTTCTCTTGTTCCTGTACTCGGTTATGAAGAAACTGACAAACTCTGTCCATCTCCTCGTCACTCAAGTCTCCGAAGGAACGAAAGTAGAAGGATGGCGATGAGAATTCCACCATGATGCCACTACGACCACCAGCTGGAACACGGAGTTTGCTTGAATCGATACGCTTCTCATAACTTCATCAACATCAGTCAAGTGTGATGTGACATACTTTGGTCAGTGCTCCACTGCAGCTGCCTCAGGCCTCTCTTGACCAGAGGAAGCTGCCACCCCATAGTGTCGGCCACCTCCACAACATCGAACTCCAACTGATCGCAGGTCTCCACTCGCTCGCCGGACATCCGCCTCCGGGCCAGAACCACTGCGACAGGAGGGCAGCTGAGAGCACGTAGTAAAAACATTGTCACGCAGTGAAGAAAAATGCAATAAACTCTAAGGTAATAGTTCCCCACATTTTGGTGATTTTCTGGAGCTGTCTTGGCCCGTTGTAACAGCTGACCTTACACACGGACAGGGTGGAGTGGAGCAGTTCCACAAAGCGCTGTGGATGAAGCTCCAAGTAGCACAGCAGGGTTTCAATCCCTGATATGGACACACAAATTAGTGATGACTCAGCAGGCGGGGAGTTTAGTGCTACTGACCCTCCTCAGTGATGTCCAGTGCCTCGATGGTCTCCTGGATAGGAACTGCTCTTTCATGAGTGTGACACACTCGTTCCTCTGGCCAGCGATATGCCTCCTTCACTGGCTCCCCCTGCTGGTCACCGCCAGTCATCACCGGCACTTCTGCTTGTTTCTCTGCCCCGTCGATCTCAGCTGGTCTTACATCCTCTTCTGTCTCCCCTTCTTCTGAATTGTTTTCCTGGCCAGTACGCCGATCTGCACCTTTTAAATTTTCCTCCTTAAAATAAAAAACAATGATGAAAACTTGAATATTGTTTTATGAACTTCCAACAACAGTACTGTGTCCTGCAGGTAGCAAGCATCAGAAGTCCTCTCCACCTCACACAGATCCATCATCTCCAGCATTTCTGAGTCCTCGATGTCCTGCAAACACATAGCTCACTCTTATTGCACCTGTTTGTGAAGGGCATCAATAGTGTAGCGCGATGTGTCACCTTTGTCAGTTCCTGCTGCCTCTGGTGAATCTGTCTGCATTTACATGAGGGGAAAACTTTCTGGACCAGCCTCTTTACAGTGAAGTAGTCGACGGTGTCTGAGTAAATGTGACGGCGGAGTTCATGCAGGTCAGAGGCCTGATTAAGTGACATTAGCAAAACAACATATTAGTGGGCAGAGTGATCACCTGGCATTAAAAAAAACTGCTTTAAAAAGCTTACTTCAGGGTCTAAAAAGAGGTGACAGTGAGCCGGTTCTCCATCTCTGCCTGCTCGCCCGATCTCCTGAACATAACTCTCAAAGCTCTGTTAATAACAAAGACAAAGTAGTTTGTGACAGCTTGACCTCCACCATACTGAGTAAGATCATGCTCACACTACTGATTAATAAATAAATGCCATCTAACATGAGCAAAAGTGTCTTATATGAGTGAATAGCAAACCTCACACTGACCTTTGGCATGTTGTAGTGAACAATACCCCGCACATCAGACTTGTCGAGGCCCATACCAAACGCCACAGTGGCCACCACGATTCTCAGCTCCCCACACATGAAGTTGTTCTGGACTCGCCGACGTTCTGACCCAGAGAGTCCGGCGTGGTAAGACTCCGCCTGCCATTTGAGAGGTTTGCGGATCTTCTTCCTCGCTATCGATGGACAACAAATGTCCATATAACAGCTGTGTGCACTTTAAACAAAGCGTGAGTTGTTACCTAGGAGCTTCTTTCGGTCTCCTGCTTTATTTTGCGTCTGACTGACTTCAGGATTCTCTTTCAACAGCACCCCCTGCAGGCATGTTCTCAGCAGGGCAGCCACACGAGTTGTCTCCTCTCTCCGAGTGCAGTAGACGATGATGGAGTTCAGGCAACCAAAACGATCGCCTTTCAGTAAAGACACTAAGGCCTAAAGAAGCGCAGAGAGACTTGGTAACAAACAATTTCAGGCCAAAGCTTGACCACCACCTCCTCACCTGATCCTTCTCCCGGTCCATAGACACAGACAAGTTGAGGTTCGGCGGGACAGCAGCGGATCGGACTGCGATACCATCCTGGTCAGTGATCTCCAGGTGCTGAGCAATGTCCAGAGCGGTGGACAATGTCGCTGTGGCAGTGAGTCCCAGCAGACAGTGGACCCCTAAACGCTCACGGAGAACCTCAAAGCAGAGAAGTGTGGTTTGCTGAGAAGTACTAATAATGGTACGTGACTCACCCACTCAGGTAGTAAGTCACTCACTTTACAGAGTCTCAGGTAGCACGGTCGGAAGTTGTGCGACCACTCGGAGACGCAATGAGCCTCGTCTATACAAGCAAAGGCCACAGGGGGAAGCTCTTGTGCAGACGGAAGGCAGCCAGAACCAGAACTTCCTCCACCAACCAGAGCTTCAGGAGACAACAGCAGAACGTAGACTTCACCAGACTTTACCTGAGGGAGCAAAATCATATTATACAGTCTCAGACTAAGAATGTTGTCATTGTTCATGAAGTCAAACCTTCTCCACAGCAGCTTCTCTCTGTTTCATCGTCATGTTGGAGTGAATGCAAGCAGCTTTCATCTTAGCGGGCAGGCCTGACAACTGGACACACGGGAGAGACATTTTATTTCAGCCTCTTCGACACTATTACAGACCGTCTACCTGGTCGTCCATGAGTGAGACGAGAGGAGAAATCACCAACGTGATGCATCTGGATCTCTGAGCGTACAGGTAAGCTGGAAGCTGATAGCACAGAGATTTTCCCATCCCAGTGGACAACACGACCAGAGTGGAAAGACCTGTGAGATTGAGTGGAAGACAACTGCAGTCAAGTCAGGACACCTGTTTGTCACAAAACACTTGTGCTATCGTGCCTGTTTAACACAATTTAAATCAACTCTAAACAGTCTATACTGTAAGCGGTCTAACAGCGTGTATGCTGATACCTGAAAGGATCCTCATGATGGCTTCCTCCTGTCCAGGCCGGAAGGATTGATAACCCAGATCTTTCAAAGCAGCGAAGACAGCATCAGGCGTAGCTAAAGCAAGAAGTGGACAATTCATCATTTAAGATTTGTATACAACCATGATCGGGATATGAAGCTCTCCATTAACAGTTGCGTATTTCTACATCTCGACTCTGTCACTTCTGAGCTGGGCAGCTATATTTAGACAGTGATCACTGTCCAGTCTCATTGTGAGACATTATAGCTATGTGCAATGTAGCAAAACAGAGCTTCAAATATTCCCTTATTTCACCATCTATATTTATTTCAGTCAGTTTTAACCAAAGTTTTGCAACAATACTGGTAGCTATGATCAGGGACAGCCAAAGCCACTTCCCCAAATGTGGCCGGTGAGTGCTCACGTCAACACTTCTCATCTCAGGTCCATCTACTTGAATCGCCGTTTCCTCTGAACTGATATTTGCTTCTCACCTTCTTGTCTCTCCTTTGCTTACATATAGAGTTCTCATAATGTTCTCATGTGGGTTACCACCAGTTTTCTCTCACCATGTCAAAAGATGGTGAATAAATAATTTGTAGGTGCAGCTTGTGTGTAAGTGGTCATTGATACATGCAATAAAGATCTGTTCATCAAATATTGTGTTCTCACCCTGGACTTTTCCATCATCGTCAGCAGGATACAGGGGTTCCATGCGAGGAGGAACCGGGGGTCGTTCATAGTCAGGGCGGATGACGTTCAGCAAAACCTCATCTTTACTCTGACTGGCCACTTGTTCTTGTTGCTCTTCTGTGGCAGTGACAGAAGATCCTGTTGGAGAGACACGTTTAGGAGTCAACAAGTTTCTCCTGCTTCGACTGGGATTTAGAATACCAATGGGCTGAGGCTTCAGTGTTCCAGTAGCTCGTGCGACTTCCTCTAAAGTGGGCAGTTCAAATTGCTCCTCTTCCACGGGTTTATCCTCAGAAGCAGTCGGCGGTGGAACTGGAGACGTCATTAGAGAGAAGATTGGTGATCAAAATATATGCCTAAGTCGCATTAGTTTGGTTTTACACTATAGGTTGTGTACCTCTTCCCTTGCAGTCCATGGCCCAGTGTCCTGTGCCGCCACACTTGTAGCAGGTGTCGCTCTGACGGCTATGCCCCCCTCTGAAGCCTCCTCTCCTCCCTCGGCCAAAGAATCCCCCGCCACCACCAAACCGCTCTCCTTTCAGCTGGAACTTCTGTGCATACAACTGAAGCACAGATTTATTATTTTTCATTAAAGAAAGACCAGTCTGTCTGGTGCATTTTCTGTTTTCAAGCCATTGCAGTTCAGTGGAAATCAACAACAGCTACCTGCAGACACAGTTTACTACACAACACGGACACTGAGCACATACCTGTTTACGCAGAAAGCTGCCTCTCAGTGCGTATCCTTTAACGTGGGATTTCTTCTTCAGATTTATTTTTACATAGTTTCCCTCGGCACCTTTCATACTGGTATAAAAAAAGAACCTGTTGCGTGAGGACAAAAAATTCAAGTCGTCAAATAGGAGATAAAAAGTGTCCTACCTGGCTCGAGAGGTCTGCACACGAAAACCTCTCTTGGATCCATACTCCTCCTCTATTTCACCCAAGAGGTTCTCCTGAGGCATCTTCTCAAAATAAAAGCAAATAAAATACACCACTTGAATTTGAATTAAGGGAAGAAACAGGAAATCCAATGCAAAGAAGGGGAGAGAGACATTTTAAGTATTTTGTCATTAACATGGTTGTGCATTCATTGTAAGTTGCATAAGTAAAATACAAACCAAATCGACGATCACCATTGATAAACACACAACTGTTTGTGTGCAACTAGTTTAACTCAACAATTACACTGAGAAGTGACTAACTGACTAACTTTACTCGGACTAACTGACTTACTTTTCTTCAACAGTTATTACTTTTTTGTTTGTCACAATAATCCATCTTATTTTGAGGACTTTGGTAATTCCAAATCAGGAAATCCCAACTTGCATGACATTATTTTTAAAACAGCTGATCCCAGTTCTGTTCTTGCTTGTGTTCCGGCAACATGAGGGTAAACGGCATGTAATACTGACACTAATCAGCTCACCAGCTCCTTCATATTTGATTCTGTCTCACACAGCAAGACAATTTGACAAGTAAATAAATGCTGTTGTCTTTATAGCATCAACAAATTAGACAAAAAAGTAACACCTTCTTTTGATCTTTGGGTGCTTTTTCATCTTCAGTCTCAGCATCCCCATTTTCTTTCTTTCTACTTTTCCTCTTCTTTTTGTCACCTCCATCTTGAGAGTCTTTGTTTTCTTCACTCTTTGTAACATTTCTCCGTCGCTTTTTCATTCCTCCTTCCTCCACCTCGGCTGTGCCGACGTCCGTGTCCTCGCCTTCTCTCTGTCTCTTTCTGCCTTTGTTCTTTCTTGTAGGTGGTTTTGGATTTTCCTCGCAGTCGTCTTTCAGTGACTTTGTTGTTATATCCCCTCTACTCTGTCTTTCTATAGTGTTCTCATTCTGGTTCTCTTTAAGATTTTCTGATGTTCCAGGAACATTTATCGCTACTTCTGTTGTGTCCTCTGGCTTTCTGTCCTTTCCTCTGTCTGCATCACTCTTGGTCAGAGTCACATCCTTGTTGCCAGCCCCGGGTTTATCCTCAGCTCCCATTTCTCCAAAAACCTGACATCTTTCCAGCCACTGTCTGTCCACAGCGCTCAACCTGTTGGCAGGCGAGGGTCTTGCCGGGGTGACTTTACAACCCAGCCCACCCCTGAAGCCTCCAACATTTTGTGGGCTGCCCAGTATTCCATTACGCATTTTCATTCCAAGATACTTGTCATTAGCATCATCTTTGGTTTTAATGAATTTTTCAGGAGAATCTGTTGGTGAAGTTGCTTCGGGAGCAGAATGTGACGATAAAAGAGATGGGCAGTTTCTTATTGGAGTTCTACATAGAGAAGAATTCCCAGCAGGTTTGGCTGCACTGGTGTCTCCAGAAAGTTTAGACGGTTCTTTGATAGTTTGAAACGGTTCAAATTCCTCTTCTGGTTCTTCTGGATGGAGAGAAGGTGTAGAAAACGAGCCTGGCTTGGTGCTTCTGTGATAACAACAAGAGACGATGGGATTATAGCAACGGAACACAGTTCTTCACATTCAGAAGGTGCTTAACAAAATACTGATTCACAGATACGAAAAGAATGAATAATGAGTTCGGTTTCGAATTGGAAATGAAAAGTGTCTGTTTAACTGCTTTTCACTTGACTGTGTTGTTTCACTAAAAAGCAGCGAGGAAACCAAATTTGTTCAAACAAAAAAACTGTGGACACACTCTCAGTTTTCGTCTTCACTCCCCAAAATCAAGCAAATCGATCAATCAGATCTGTGTGTGTGTAGATAATCTAGATCTCTCTATCACTTACTCGGAAGGACGAATAAACATGACAACAGAAGGGTGAGTTTTGAAAGCAAAAGAAGAACCTACACAACGACAGGTGCACAGCTCTGCTGCTATTTCCACAATTAAACCAAAGTGTGTCTACCTGGGTGAAAAGGGTCCAGGTTCTGAAATATGTGACGTGTTTTTGGCAGCAGAAGGAGAAGTGTCATCTGCCTGGGCACTTGGACCATCTTTAAGAGCGTTTAGGGGAAGTCGACCACGATTTGATGGCTTCTTCAGTGATATAGAGCGCTCCTGTAACAAAAGTAGAAGATGTGTTTGTCTACACCTGTGGCGTAGTGCGTGAATGCCACACACAGCAGAAGAAAAAAAGGAACACATCATCACTGCATGTTCATGATGCTTTGTCTGTTGCTGCTATTACAGAGTATATGAAGAGGATGAGGCTGCAAATGTATTTCAGCAAGTGACTTACCTTGCCAAGTGTAGCAAGGTTGCTCTTAAGCTTTAACCCATAGTACTGTGCAGAGCTCTGAAGACCCTCCTTGTCTTCAGCTGTCAGTTTGGGTGAGGGTGTTGGCATCATATTGCGATTTAGATGGGCACCCCAGCATCCTGAGCTCTAACAACAATTTTAAAATGTAATAAAAAGAATGAACCGACATTTTGAAGTTCAGAGGCTTAAAAAAATCATAGGTTAGTACTTTCTCTGCAGTAGGTTGCTGGGTTGAAGTGACTGACTCCTCAGGGACTCTTTCTCTGGTGTCATTGTTCTCCTTCGCATGCTTCAAATGTCTATACTCTTTATACAGACCTGGTGGAATATATGCATCGTTAAAGCACTGCAATGTGACTTCAAACACTTGTCATTTACTTACTTCTGGTCTCCTCCGGTGCTTGGTCGATGTCTTCCTGAGAATGGAACACAATTCACGTCAATAAAGTGACACCATCATTGTACATCTGCTTGTATGTGTCATGAACGTGAGATGGAACAGTTAAGCAGTATGCAGTTTTAGCATCTAAACGTCGTGATATTCAACATTTGCTTTTCTCAAGCACTCGACTCACTTTGTTGGGCTTCCTCAGGTGCTGTGTGTAAAATCCCTGCTCCCAGTTTTTCAGCAGGTGCTTCACCTCGTTGTAGCGATCCATGGTGTTTGCCGACCCGAAACTGTCACAGTGGCGCTACGTCATGGAATTAAATGTTGATTGTCGCGTGTTTACAAAAAGCGACTGCGAGCGAAAGAACATTTCCGGTTTAGGTCTGTTTACAAGTTTCCCGCGCAGGAAATGACGGCACCCGGGTTGCCACATCATTTTTTTTTTCTTCTCTATTTTACGTATTACTTACTCCAGTCTTATTCAGGAACAAGTAACGGTTAGGAATTTGAATAACATGCTCTCTAAAAGAAGGGATGTTGAAATAGCAATCCATCTTACGGAAGTATGAAACGCGGAAGTTCCATTAAGAGGGATACAGTACAAAGTCTGGCAACCATGTACTCCAAGTTAAAATAATGAAACGTCAAATCCAAGTTCATTGCGAGTTCATTGTTTTTGTTTGACAAATTATGTGTAGATGATATTTATAAACATTTATAAACACGACCGGACAAAAAGCCAGCACAAAACCCTCTGCACGTCGGTCGCCAGTCTAGTGAGAACTTTTCCATGTGTGAAGTTCTTTTTTAAAAGTCATGACTATGTGCTGTAAATGAATAGACTGTCAGTTGTTGGTGTTTTTTTTTTTTTTTAAAGGTTAATGGCAAAAGCAAGTATAAAATCGCACGTCTCTCTGCTGGTTAGAAATAAAGTTGCAAGTATTTCAGGGTGAACTGCATTGTTATTGTCTTGAAATTTAGATGTGACATCAAGATTTAAGAAGGTGACAGAAACACAACACAAAGAGAAAGTGCAAGGTCAAGGTGCATCTGAGCTTCGTACAAAAAAACTATGAACACTTAGGTCTCATTAATCCACATATCCTTGCACTGCCACTCAGTGGGAGTCAGATTGGGACCCCAATAGGTTGATAAATGGCTCCCACCCATGTTTGAGCTGAATGTTGGTTAGTATGACGCAAAGACAGAAGGCGTAAGAAATGCATCTTTTATTGGGTGGCAGTATGCATGACAAGAAGCAGAGGTTATTGTACTTTTAGATGGGGCACATCTGTGACTTCAAACAGAGGATGAGAATCTTAAACATTGCTAAACTTCTCAGACTTTTCTTCACTCCAGCAGAGACACCTCATGGAAGTAGGCCCCCAGCATCTTTGTTCCTTGAATGTAATTTGATCTGTAAAATAAAAATGAAAGATACATATTATTCATTAGATCATTTGGGTTTACACTTCATGCCCTAAAAAGAAATACAAACAAGCAAATAACAGTGAAGGATTCAAATACAGGTGAAAACTTTCAAAGATCCGACTCCAAGTCAAATGCTAAATTTCAAATCCACCAAACATGTACATATGAATGAGAAACTGCGCCAGACATATCAAACCCAAAACAACTCTACTGGCAAAAAATTATTAGGAGGTGGAGCCGTCAAGAAGTGCTCCTGCAGGATGCACTGCAAGAGTTGAAGTGCAGACAAAGACATGTGAATCGACTTCTCGCCCAGACGGTGCGATAAACACTATACCTGTTTATTTTCTCGTTCTGTGAGTGGGCGCCGTCATCGGACGACCCCACAGGCAGCAGCATGACGTTGCGTCCCGTGGCTTCCTGGAAGGTCAAGGTGACTGGAATGCTCCCCCCTTCGCGTGTCAGGTCAGGTTCCACCCCAAACACTGTGGTGACAATATATAAAGCACAAATCAATAACACAATGCAGTTTGGAAGAGCATCTCCACTGCACTATATAAAGTAGCACTGGGACAGTGTGTGTCTGTTCAATTGTAAAATGTGACTAACTGGATCCTAAGGAAACTCTGTTTTCCTCACAAAACATGTCTGGCTTTCCTCTCAGGACAAAACAACAAGTTGGTTCTCCAACACACGGATTTAAGGATTATTATTTCTTAATTATTCCGCTAGTTCACTTCAAATACACATTTTTAAATAGTCTGAGTTGCTAATGCACATGCTAATGACAACATGTTCCTGGATATACACACACCCAACCACCTGGAGGAGTGTTCTAAGGACATGCCAATTTAACTGCTAACAGTTCTGTGCAGCTTCACTTTAATATGATTTCAGTATCTCACACCATAGTGTGGCTGCAGTGACTGGTGTGGTCCTGAAAAAGAGGTTTAACCAGTTTAAATGAATGTGTCTGTCATGACTCCCTTTGTGCATCCATGAACAATCATTTCAATCCATTCCTCAGCCAATGTCTGCAGTAGAACAGAGCATCATACCCGTCTTCATGGCTTTCCGACCGGCCAAGTAATGGGGATGGTTAAAATCAGAGACCCAGGCTTTGGCCCCGTGACCCATATACACCTTCAGTTTGTTGGGGCTCCCCAGTTCAGAGAACTTCTTATTCAGATGGTCAATCACCTTTCAAATAAGCACAGACATGCAACAATAATCATCCAACTTAGTGAACCATAAATAAAGAGCAATGTTGATCTGAATACAATAGGATCATGACGACGATAGAATTTTCATCCTTACAAGCTTCTCCACAACTTTGGGGTCCATGTCAGGCACCAGGCGGATGGAGAATTTGCCGATGACCTTGCGGGGGATAACCGTCTTGGCCCCGCCATCAGAGAAGGCCCCCTCAATGCCATGCAGAGACAGAGATGGGTATCTCCAGCGGTGCATGAGAATGTCTTCCTATGAAGCAAATGAGAAGTCAAATCAATCTCACTATGCTCTGACAGTCGGCTCATGAGGATCAGTTCCTTGCCTTGCTGTCATGCAGGAGCTTCCCTACGCCGACATCTTTGCGATATTCCCCCAAATCAAAGTCGATGTTCTCATACAGCTTTTTCTCCTCAACCGTCAGAGGAGCCACATTCCTGCAAATGTCAGGAATCTGGATCTTCCCTCTTTTGTCCACAAGACAACCTGTTGATCAGAAACATTAAAGACTGACTTCAGCTTTTCAGCTGATGAAAGAATCATAATGTTGATTTTAATATTTCTTTTCTGTAAAAGAATGTATAACAAAAGCAACTCACATCAATTATTATAGCATTAATGAAGTCTGGGATGCATGTTGTTAAAGATAAAAAAAGACAATTTGCCTAATTCTATCTATTTTATTTTACTTAAAATGTGTTATGAAAAACAAATAAAGGAGCCATTTCTCAATATACCCTTATTTAAACCCTTGGTTTAGAATTGAATGGAAAAAAACATTTCAAATTCCACAATATTCCATATATATTTTTGGAAGCAAATCGTCCAAAAACAGCTTCATGCTGCGGTGATGACTTACCCATCAGTGTGATCAGGTCTGTCATGGCTTCGTGCACTGAGCCACCAAACACGCCTGAGTGCAGGTCCTTCTCGCAGCCGTCCACCTGTGGCATTAAAAGAATACAGTTTTTATGCTCAAATAAATGCACTGAACTAGTGGATGAAGGTAAAAAAAGCAGTAGCTATCGACCTCAATGAAGAAATAGCAGATTCCTCTCAGGCCGTAGGTGATGCAGGGTTTGTTCTTGCCCAGCCAGTAGTTGTCAGAGATGCAGACGTAGTCCACATCTTTGAAGAAGCCGTCCTTGCGTGCAAAAATCAGGTCGTCCAGCCCTTCGGAGCCAGACTCCTCCATCCCCTCGAAGCAGAATTTAATGTTGATGGGAAGTTCCTGTGGCGATCACAAGGAACAGAATTTATTTAAAAAATTACCCTTTGGAAATAATTGGTATTAGTTCAAGTTATTTATATTTCAAATTAAGTTGCAGTCCTCATTCAGGCTTCATGGCTATCAACTCTCAATGAAAGCGCCAAGCATTAACAGGTAATATTTCCACCACATATCAATTTATAAATAATTGTAGTACTATTTTCAAACACCTTGTTTCTGAGTGTTTTGTTTGTAACTCTGGGGTCAAAGGATAGACGGTGTCACCCTTAGCACCTGACCGCAAAGCATATCTAATGATACGAGCCGTGCTCTTCTACCCTGTTAAACCCAGGATTAGTCACAATCCTGTCGACCCCACAGAGCCGAGATGAAGGAAACAGATGGAAAGAAAATATTACAAAACTAAACACTGACAGATTTGGCACAGTTCATTCACTGATCACAGCTTGTGATTGAATTCACTCACTGGAAAGTTAACTTTCCTGATTTCTGTCTGAGGAGCTGGGTGACGTAATAATGTTTAATGATTAAGTCAAGCTACGCCACTATTTTGCAAGACCTTTGCTCATGCAGATTATAATAACGCTTTGCCCGCACAACAGGTTCTATCTTAAATGCATCAGCAAATAAGATGTGACTGAAAGCACCACAACACTAAACAATGTGTGTCATACAGACATATTAATTTACTTTCTCACCGTCGGTGTACGTATATATATATATATATATATATATATATATATATATATATATATATATAATCCTATCTAATACATAGTTCACCTGCTGGATCTTCTGGTAGGCTTCGATGCAGTTGAACCAGGCCAAAACTGGACCTTTATCATCTGTAGAGCCTCGGCCGTACAGTTTTCCTACAACAAGAAGAAGACATTAAAGTGGGGAACTGTGCATGTGTCATCATATTTAGGCTCCTGGATTCACTGCCTTCATAAAGCATACACCTTAACAAAGCAAGGCTTTAAAGGTGTTTCCATTATTTTGTCCAACCCCTGTATTAAATCACATGAAGGAAGAATTGTTTATGCAACTCAAAACACTGTACAGGTAAAACAATCTACCACCATCAACTGGCTTTGTACGGGAGAATAATAAAAACCAAAATGCTACAGATCATCCCTTTCGTCTTGAAGCTTGACTTTTCGGTTCTTCTCTATGCATGTTTCCATATATAATATTTTACATGGAAAAATGTGACCCTGAGTCTGTGCATTGAAATGACATGTAATGAAATACCTGCTCCACACTGGTGATGACGGATCATAAACAACCAGAGAAACAGCTGGTTAGAAACAAATGCTTAGAATAAATCAGTACCTATCTAACAAAACAAAGGGGAGAACAGGGAGAGCCCAGCGTACTCCCAAACCAAAGGCCTCTTGAAGCGTAGCGCTGTCCACAACTACCTCCTGCAGCCAGTTCTCAAATTAAACACTGCATGCAGATACACACTGTACCATCCATTTACAGATGGAAGAGATGCAAATAATCCAGAGGAGAATAAATTCCAGTAACTGGTTTGTGAAGCAATTTGAATGAAACTCACACGACTGTACATCTGAAGGCAAATACTCAAATGTCAGGTTCAGAAACAAGCTTATGTCACACAAACATTTGGGAACAAGAATGTTAAGAAGACAGATTTGAGGCAAAAGACCACAGAGCAAACAATCCACATCCTGTTGACGAATGTAGCTCATGGTCCTGTGGTGTGTATGAGATAGAATGGCAACCTCGTAAAATGCTTTATAACTACATCTACAAACGTGGATTGCAAACTTTTAGACCATTCTTTAATTTAAACATTTGCAGTAGACTATTTGGAAGACTTGACTTCCCATAAAGGAAATTGTGCTTTTTGTTTCTTAAGCTTCAGTTGTTGAGGCATTTTTATTTTCTACACTGTTTGAAATATATAACTAGCAAAAATGCTACGTACTAAAATATAACGCTGGATTTTTAATGGTGTACAAGCGCTTGGCTTAAGGTCAGAAGAGAGCAGAACGGCAATGATGAGTCAGCACAGGAAGTTGATGTGAAACTTTCAGTCAGGTGACTCAAGATCTCAGGAAAAAGAAGCCATAACTAAAAGTGGAAGCGAAAAATCTCAATGTGTTGCATCAGTGGAGCAGAATGAAGATCTGATTTAGTTATTGAATGTAATTCAATGTACAACTAAAATATATAACGTCAGCTACGTTGTGGGCTTTCAATTGAATGTCATTTACAATCAAATAGTCCCACAAAGATGAGAAAAAAAACAGAGAGAGAAATGCGAGTTCATGTTCTTGACCCGAGGTTCTGAGATAAGGCATGATTAGCAGCAACATAACTGGGGATGAAGCGGAAACTGAAGTGGACTTTGGAAATAAGAAGATATGTCAGTCAGGAAAGTGATAAAAGTTTCATTTGTGACCTAAGCCTCAGGCATTAAGTTACTTATTAGCAACACAGACAATGGTTTATTTAACCAAATTCAGAGAGAAGGATCATAAGGGTTTGGCCTTCAGAAGTCAAGTTGAAATGAGCTCAAGGAGACAGCAGGGGGTGGTAGTGTTCCCAACAACGCAAGTCCCAGACGATGACGCACTTATTATCTCTGCCAAAAAGGTGACACCATGGTCAGAGTTAACTTGCATGACTGTTTCCTTAAATAAAATCTAGGCAATTCACGTAGTCATGGCATCACCTTCAGAACTCCTGTGCCATTAAATGGGCTGAGAAACCAGGCATAGGGTTGATAAGGCTAATGGAACGTTAGACCTAAGTACACGTTTCTTAATGTTCTGTGCGTGTGCTCTCGTAGTGTTGAATGTGATGATATGGACATGAATATTAATAGTAAGTTACAGACAATTCAAGTGCTTTGGGGCAATTCTTATGTCAGACTCAAACTGAAACCAAAAGTAAACCCACCATCTTTTTCCACCAGAGTGAAGGGCTCTGTGTCCCAGCCATCATCAATATTTGCTGGCTGAACATCAAGGTGGCCGTAGATACACACCGTCTTCTTGCCTGGGTCTGATCCCAAACGTCCCAAGATGATGGGGGGCAAAGGGATCTCCTCTCCAGACGGAAGCTGTGTGGAACATTAGCAATATATTAAACACTTCATCATCGGTTGAAAAAAAAATGTATTAATCACAATAGCATTGCCCTGCTGCAGTTTTCCCAGTTCTATTTTAAATAAACAGAGCAGACACTCCATGACTACTCACCTTCTGTGTGCCGATGTCCACCATTTCCACCGACCCCCCCAGCCTCTCAATGTCCTTAGCGGCCATCTCCATCATCGTCTTGATCTCCCCGCGCTTCTCTGGCCAAGCAGACACGCTCTGGACTGCCACCCAGTCAGCAAGGCGCTGGGAAGGAGAAAAACCCATCCAACACTCTTGTTTTTTGAATATTTATCGGGGGAAATAAAACTGACCTAATCTACTCAACATCAAAAAGTTTCTTCCCACCAATTTGTGCACTTTAATAACAAGTCTATGTTATGATCCCTCACTATGATTATGGTATAGTTCTTCATATATTGAAAAGGAAGGAAGTGATTTAAGGCGTATGTATGGAGAAGGTTTCATTGGACACGGTTACACTGGTACCCACTAGTAAGAGTGTTATGATTGCCCGGGCAGCATAAGAGAATTTATATTTAAGATTGTGTAGTACACTGCTGCTGAAGCATCACTTCATTAAAAGGAAGGGACAGCACTTCATTGCGCTTGACAAGGTCCCAAAGTTCTTCATTTCCTGGAGCTATCAAATCCTCTGCTATCTTATCAATACATGGATAAACTGATCTACAAGTTTTGAAATCCAGTCATGAATTCCTCGCGCTTATAGCAACAAAAGACCATACCTTGACATAGAGATCCTGGTTGTCATCCACATACTTGAAGAGCGCAGGGAGGTGAGCCATTGTTGCGAGATCACTGGTGCCGTGGGTTCTGCAGTGAAAATGGTGAGTTGGACCTGGATCTGGCAGGATTTAAGGAAGGAAACAGATCCCGCCCTCCTTGGGAGATCCCACCCTTTAAGAAGCTGATGACAGGTCTCGTGTGTTCACGTCACATCAATCGCGCTCGAGCTTGCATATAAACGTTATTTAAAAGGATATGCGTTAATGCAAGACGTGAGTAAAAAACACTGCCACTGGAAATCGCATCATCGATACAAAGGTCGAAAACAGAGTATAAGTTAATTGCATCAAAGATGAGTGGATCACAGCTGTTGCGCAAAGTAATGATCAGGGAATCTGTTTATGAAAACATCTATTCAACGCAAACGTTTGTGTTTCAAGAAGAAACACAAACGTGAATTTTGCACGGGTAAACTTATGGAATAAATTAACTCTTGCATCATGCTACATCTCAGACGACTTTAAATGTAGGTGTAAATTATGTATATATTCAGTTCAGGTCTCGGTCTCCAACAATACTTACTTTCTAATATCAGATGAAACTGCAAAACTCACGCAGTACAGAGCGTCCACTCCCGTGCTGCTGACTTCCGCGTGTGCCTTGTCGCGCCTGATCGAAATTAATATTTGCGATGAAAGTTAAACTTTCTACGTTTTTTGCCAGCAGCTTAACTAATACATTAATGTTAGTGATGTTAGGGCTGCATAAAAGACAAAACCGGTTTATGACGCAAGGGATTGTGGGCTAGCAACAGGCGTTGCGTTACGGTAGGTCAGCTGCTTAGAGACATTACAAAGAGAAGATGAGTCCACATATGAAGCACCCATAGCCTTAACCTTATATAACCCTTAACCTTCTTGATCTGGGGACCCATCATTCCCGATCAATTGCGCTCGGGGCCCATTCAAGTAATAGAACTGATTCATTACTCTTGATTTAATTTGGGATCAATAGCCATATTTAATCTTCTTACACGTAAACAAGCTGAAATGACATGATGACATGTGATCATTGCAAATTTGTCATCGCAAAGTCCCCTAGGAAGCAGGTGCGAGTCATATTTATCAAATTTACTAAAGAACAAAAGTAAAAAATACTCTTGATGCAAACTGTTGAGAAAATTGGAAAAACTGAATACAGTTCTGAATAACAAATATAATAAAATCATGTGTAAATATCATAAAATTAAAATATTTTTATTTAAACTCCAAAGATGATATGAGTGAAGTGTAAAAAAAAGTGTCACCATTTCAAAACTGCTTCAACAGGTGCTTTCATGAACATTTTTTGTTTTTTTTTTAAAATAAAATAAAGACAAGAAAGGCTGATCACGAATTCGACTGTCGGCCGAGGGGAAGAAGCTGTTCCTGTGACGGGAGGTTCTGGTCTGGATGGACCATAGCCTCCTGCCAGAGGGAAGAGGCACAAACAGTCCATGTCCAGGATGAGAAGAGGCTCTGATCCGACCTGCACATCTCTGGGTCCTGGGGACATACAGGTCCTGAAGAGGTGGCAGGCTGCAGCCGATCACCTTCTCAGCTTACAGAGAAGCACAACTGACCACAGGAAGAGGAATCAGACTGAAGTACGATCTTATAGCTCATTTATTTCTTATAATAGAACAGCTTTTACTCTGCATCACCATTCATGAGTTTATGCATTAGGCAAGTCTCAACTTGGGTATTTGAATTGAACTTGTTTTTGCAAATTAATCTAAAAATTATGTACCAATGTTCCATTTAATTTGTCTTCTATGTTAATGGCTCTTTAGAATGTGTAAAAGGAGATTGACTGAAGGGGATTGTACAAAATGAAGCTTAACGCCTTCCTACATAAGGACCAATGAAATGCCCACTCGAGGCATTTCAGTTAGTGGTGGAGCAGTATCTGCATTAGCATGCCAGTGCAATGGAACTTGAAAAGGCTCAGAAACAGGAAGCTGACATGATGCCTTTTAAGGAGGCAGCATGAAGAATGAAAGTGGATTGGCTAGACAATGCAGGAGCAGGGTGACTTCTCTCTGCTCCTCTCAGCACACCCATGTCTTCACGATATTAAAAACTGCCAATGACAACTGTCAAATTAAAACTGGTAACATTTTCAGTTTCAGTCTGGCTAAGCTTAAAGTTGGTGGTTGGCCATTTCCTGTAAGACAGGTAGTGTCAGTGCAGACAACTCTGCCTTTTGTGAGTTAACCAACAGGACACCAGGGATAGAGTTAGCTGAAGAGGACAGAAGAGTCATAATTAGAGTGAATGGGAGCTCTACAGGACAGCAGCAAGACCTGCCATGAGGTAGTTTAAATACAGTACCTCTGACACAGACAAGTGGTGTTACAAATGCAGAGGTGACAAATCTCTGGTTTTCATTGAGAGTGACAAGGGGCAAAATAGTCTATCAGAGGCTCATGAAGAAAAGTTTGGGGGTGAAGTTGAGGAGGCCAGACCGGTTTGGACACAGGAGAGAGACCATGCTAGATGAAGATGCACTGGTGCTATGAAATTGACCAAGTCAACCATTGAGGTTCATGGATGTAATGAAGGACATGTGCCACTTGGGCAGATTCAACATCAGTTTGCAGCAGTCTTACTGCCTAACTGAGCTGGTCTTCACACAAAAGCCTTTCCCCTCCCAAATGTTCCGTGATGGAAGATAAGCATTAATTGATGCCAGGCGATGGAAGTATACGTCAGCTATGACATTAAGGACATGTCTATCATCCTCTTCTGGGAGGACCTTGAGGCATTCTCAGGCCACCCAACATGTCCTGGGTCTAACCACAGCACTCTTAGCAGTAGCTCTACTCCTGAACCTCTGAGGGAGCACCTAGCCACCCTGCAGAGGAAACTCATTTCAATCGCTTGTATCCAGGACCTTGACTTTTGGTCATGACCCACAGTTCCATTGGTGAGGGTGCGAACGTACATCGAGAGCCAACCTTTCGGCTCAGCTGTGAGCTCTCACCAGCGCAAGTGATTCAATATTCTCTGAAGGTCTAGCTCTTGAATGACAGTGATTCAAATGAAAATCTAGTGAGTTCCAATGCTTAACACATTTCCTCATTGTATTGAATGTTTCAGTAGATGAAATTTGCAAACAACCCTCTGCCTGCATTCATGCATAGCTACTACCGTTGATGTACAACCAACCTTCAAATGAATTCTCCAGGCGTATAATGGCCTCTTGAGTTCAGTTCAAACTATTCAATTTAAAGAAGACAGAAGTCAAAGAGCGCAATAAATATTTAATGAGATCATATCCCACAGCTATGGCATGTCTGGAAAAAAAAAAAATGGATCAGATGTCAAACACTTGTATTGAACTCTGGTAGTCATTTACCCATTCCATCAAAGCACTGTACGCCACAATCCTTTTCCGCTGGTCGACAAACTTCCGTTGAGCACATGAAATAGATCTGCAGGGGAAACATCAAGAAGAAACACCGTTTGCAAGGCTTGCGTGTCAGGAATGAAGACTGGCTGAATTTCTGGCACAATTGAATATGCCTGGACCCAACTATAAGTAGAGTTCATCTATGTCAGTATAACCACATTCACGTTTCCCATTTGTCAGAGGAAAGAAAGTTATTAGAACAGGCAAGAACAAAAAGTTAAGCTGGAAACTAATTAGTAAAGCGACAGCTTCTACTTTGGGCCAATGGCAAGACCACAATTGGATTCAGGAAAGTATAAAGCACTAAAGTATTTACTCACTTCTTCATCAAGGTACTTCGTTGTCGACTCGTCCAAGAACTGGAAGGCAGTGATCACAAAACGCCTCTGAAAGCGGTTGGTGGTATCGCCGATGGGAATAATGGTCACCGTCTTATCATTTGGGTTTGCGCACCTAAACACAGCAACAACTTAGGTACACGTAGCTACTGAACTGGCGGCACTGCCTGAGACTTACCCCTCATAAACCATCACCATGGCATTCTTCGCTGATCGAGGGTAAGCCACACAGTAATTCACCACCAGGACAGAATCTGGATCAGCATTATTGAGGTTTAGTTCCAGATAGACTGGATTACCCAGGAGAAGATGCAACGGCGGGTGGTGAGTGGGCATGTATTCCGTGTAAGAGTCATCTGTGAACAGAAAAAGAAACTCACCGTTTTTTCTGCGGGTGTATCATATAGAAAACATGTCAGAACTGACCTAGTGAAATCCGTAGCTGGACGCTGTAACTAACATCCAAGACTATGTGCGACGGCAGGTCAAGGCTTGGGGTCTTGACCATGTATCCGACACTTTCCATCGCATAAGGAGATTCTTCACTACTGTAGCGACACTCGATCAAGAATCTAAAGCAAAATGATCAAATCTAGCTCATTACATTGATTTTTATGACATTACATTTGTGATGGGGCACCTGCTCTACTTTCAAATCTGCTTCAAAGGCTTCGTTGTTTACCCACTTATCTGAACTGACTTGTATTAGGACAATAAACAGCTGCACAGAATCCAGAAATTACCCACATGACAGTACATTTTCATTGGTCTCTCATCTTGTAGTCACAAAAGCAATTCATTTTATTTGAAATATTGAGCAGGAAGGTCACTATAAACTATACAACTAAATGTACCTGACTGGATCAGTTCTGGTGATCATTCCAAATTTGAGGTTGAGCGCTTGTACAAGCGTCTGCACTTCTGCTAGGTAGACTTGGGTTTTCCCAACAGTCTGGAAACAAATCGTATCACAAATCATCGACTGTCACCAATTATCACCAGACTCACAAGCAGTGGGCGAACATACTGTACTTACATATGCACGAGTGCCACATTCGGTCACTTTGAATTTGAAGATTGCTACTTCCTCTGTAACAAAAACTGGGTAGCATGAGGCTCCAGGAGTTACAAGGTTGGTTGGATCTATTGAGATGGATGCCGAGTCATGCCGAATGGCAAATACAAAATGGCGATCTTTGGTGCACTCTAGGTAACAAGCAGGTTCAAATTTTAGAATAGTCATCACAAAGGAGTCCTCTTATCAACAACTTACCATCCAGTGGGTAGTAGCAAAGGGATGTGTATGGATCTGCACAGCATCCCATGTTCTCACATTCTGCCTGAGTCATGGACTTCTGGCCACAAGTGACCCGTTCTTCAGTGGGATACATGCAGTCTGCCAAAACGGAAAATAATTCACTGAACTACATCCGAGATTACAGACAACGCCCACCATTTGTCTGTCAAATGTTACCAATACAGTGTATTGAATAAAGGGCATCACAACAGCACATTTTTGGGGAGATCACTGTTCAGCTCTGCTCAGGACTCACTCAGTGCAGCTGTGTCATCCGCTTCAAGGGTTGGCGGTGGCACCTTTTTACTGCACTTGGGCGTTCGTACTGGTTCAGTGCCATGAGAAACACCCGTTTTTGGTCTGCGGGGCGGGTCACAGGAAATGGTGGCTGCCTGTGACTGACCCAGTTTGTTGGTGAACTGCAGTTGCAGGCTGTAGTGGCTGGTCTGAAACACGTGGCAGAGGTTTAAATGGACACTCACTTCAAAACGATGCATGTTCAAGTGCTGCGCTTACACGTTTAACATAGCAACCACCAAAGGAGACCACTGCAAAACCACGCACAGGATCTAATGTGTACCCACACGCTTCAGGAATGTCCGTTATTGGTATGATTTCTGCAGAATCTGGAACAAGCAATTTTGCAAGCTCACACTCTTAACACTGCAACTGTGGTGTTTTTTTTTTTTTTTTTGTTTTACCCAAAACTTTCACATCCATTATGGTATTCCTTGAAAAAGTTATATGAAAGCTGGTGTCCTGACAGGTGTATTCAACTCCAATTGGCTCCACATATTCCGCCACCACAGTGTCACCATCCCAGTCCTTTTCTATCTGGAAGCCATCGTCAGCTTCAGGGTCATGGCTGCTGCTGCTGGCACTTTGGCCCTTGGTTTGAGGGAGCACCTCTTTAACATGCTTGGCACCGTCCTCTGAAAGGAACAGGACCAACCATTACACGAATGCAGGACAGACAAGTTACAGGTTATTTAAACATGACAAGCATAGTTTGGTTTATATGGAGGCGTTTTATGTGGAGCCTCACATCACAAGCCTCAAGCATCTTAAAAATCCAAGTTACATCAACATGTGTATAATATATAGTTCTTAATACAAGAAAACGTCAATATACAAATCACTAACTTGTGAGCACCTACTTACTTGAATTTACTGAAGGTTTGCTACGGTTCCCAACTTCATTTAAATTCACAAAGTTTGATCGGTGGACTGAACGCCATCCCCATACTGAAACCAGCAACGTTTGCGTAAACAGAACCAGCCAACTGACTCTGAGCTGGACCATGGCTCCAAGTGAAAGTGAGCCACAGCTGAGGCTCAACTCCAGTTAAAGACGTCACACAGGTGCAGCTAACAAGCCGGTAATCAACTTCACCTGGTGTCCCTTAAGCTGCGCCTTACTGGAAGGGTCTATCCCAGCTACACAGGGTGACAGATGCCCTTTTGTGTTTTCATGTAATAAATGTGAGTCACAAAAATATTCATTATACATCATGCTTGGAAGAAAAAAGTACTTTTAAATAAAATAAAATGAAATAAAATGCAGACAAAATACAGAGGAAAATGTGACATTAAAAAAAGATTCAATAACTACCAAAAAAAATGTCAATTAAAAAAACAAGGCATGTGTCCGACTCAAATGACCTTGAGATTAACTTCAGATGCTCTTGGTACTGTTATTGCTTTCTCAAACTTACAACTTACTTAACGCTCTCACATGAACCGGTAACTTGGACAAAATTAAGCAATATTTAAAAATATATCAGGAAATATATTGTACAACACATTTAGAATATTTACAGAATATAATAAAATACTACATTTAGCATTGTTTTAGTTATGTAAAGTATTTCCACTGCGTCGTTTCAGAGAGTCTGCCTTTTTTTACATTAAAAAGGCAAAGTGTTGACAAAGGAGGATCTTAAGCATCTAAAATCAGTTCCATTAAGTCAAGACAAAAAGAAAACAAGCAAACATAGTTGCTAAAAAATTTATTGAGACTCCATGGCACCTCTTAATAGTTAAACAAAAACATATTGGAGGTCTTTATTGAACAGAAATCCTTTATTTGGGCTGGGTTGTGTGACCTCTGAGTGCAAGGAGACGAAACCTGTCACTTGTAGGAATTGGCTTTGTGCTTAGGCAGGAAGTTAAAGTTGTTTGGAACAGGTCCCAGCAGCATCTCACTGTGAAGACATGGTACCGCTGACAAAAACCACCCATGACAGTGAATATTGATTATGATGTTGTTCTTCTCACCTGATTCGAACCCAGTCGCCAACGTTTTGACTGGCCATCAGCGTCTCCAGGTAGTCCCTGCCCATGTAGTATGGTGGCCTCTCGTTGATCTTCAGAGGAACACGCTCCAGCAGCCCCACCGGGATATATCTGCACGTAAATAAGTATGTTAGCAACAGGAAATCCCAGAGAAGGTTTTGTTCCATACCTGCACATGAAGGACAGCCACTCCAATAAGAAGGTACGAGTCTTTTCCACTCCCCGGGTGTCAGAGCCCCAGTGCTCCAGGCCGAAGTTGGAGAAGTCCCTCAGAATGTCCAGCCGTTCGGCCGACGAGATATCCCAGTGTCTGCTCTCCTTTATCTCGGTGAAGATCCACGGCTTGATCAGAGCTCCCCTACAAAGAACAACACTGAGGCATGGCACTTGTTTCAGAGATTTCTTGGCTGAGAGCTGAACTGCACTGACCTTGCAATCATGATTCCAGAAACTCCAGTTTCTTTTGCCCTCATGGCATCTTCATAGGACAGAATGTCTCCATTACCTAATGAAAATACACGTCACACCCTCATCGACGTCACCATCCAAATTTATGAGCAGATACTTAAGCTTTTTGAAATGTTTATCAAATGATGGGTGGAACAGATTACATGTCAACTGGGATATTTTTATTTCTATTGTATTTACACATTGTCACTTTCAGCTTACCGCATCTTCATCTGCTCTAATTATTTGTACATTGTTAATGACAAGTTGTCAGCATAAACTCAAGGCACAAAGAAGGTAAAGGTTTACTCTGAATTATCAATATTAGGAAACAGGTCCATACATATTCACGTACCAAAAAGTGGGACAGGACTAGCCAGCTTGGAGCAGGTGGAGATGTAATCCCAGTCAGCTAACTTAGTGTAGCGCTGCTCCCTGGAGCGACCATGCAACTAGGAAAAAAAACCCAGAAGACTTAATGACAAAGCTTTTAAAAACTTCACAAGAAAAACGTGAACAAGTAGTTGGAGCCTGAAAACTGCTGGTGCTGTGTGGCATTAGATAAAGAAAACAATAGCAAAACTGTGTGTTCAAGTAATCGCCTGACACCATTTACAGTATAACAACAGAGTACACACACATCCCAGTAAAAATAAATATTGAAATATGGTTGGTGTATGAACATTGTCTCAGTGTAAAAATACAAACTTGTTAGTGACACTTGACATCCGCATTATTTTTCTCCGTTTTTCCAAAATAATTGTCCCCATTTTCAGTACGTACTGTAATCATGGAGACACCCCACTTCTTCATCTCTGGTATGAGTTTGTGTGCAATATTGGTCTTCTCCTGAACACCAGTGCGGATCTTCACTGTAAGAGGGACATCCAAGACCTTTTGGGGCAGTGAGAGTGGAATTAGACTTACAGTTAATAATATATAGCACATGGCTTCACCGAGTGACTTACGTAGTTCATTCCTTTGATGATCTGTGCAAACTTTTTTGTACGTGTCATCAAACCACAGCCACCGCCCTGAGTGAGAGAGAGGGGTTATGATTTTAGCAACCTTTACCAAACTCTTTCAGCTTAAAACCCAAGCAGACAGACAGCTCTACAGCCTTCTTTAAGACTTGGACACCTGGATTATTCAGACTGACTACCTTCTTGTAGACCAGGTCAATGGGGCATCCTGAGTTGATGTCCACAAAGTCCACCTCAATGTTGTTGTTAATGAGCTCTGCACACTTTGTCATGGTGTCAGGGAAGCAGCCTTCCACCTGGAAACAAAATCACGTTCGGATCCCGGACATGTGACCTCAATGCTCAAATGGAAGCGACGGTTGATACAATGGGGACCACGAAGCTCAACATTTTACCTGAACTCCAAATAGATCTTCGCTTTCATGTCTCTTGAGCAAAGCCCACTCTGACTGCTGACCCTGCAGCAGGTTTGTGCACATTGCCATTTCCCCGCATGTGATGTCTGCTCCAAAACGCTTGCAAACACGACGGAAGGGCAGATTTCCACACTGGAGAGATAAATGGAATTTGACACTGCTAGTTCTTTGGAAGGTCACCTCATCTGAACCGTTACCGTTGTGAGAGGGGCAAGGTAGAGCTTGTCTGCAAAATCCACCTTTAACACAGAGAAGCCAACAAAAAGAAAAATATTCATCAGTCACATTTCAATGACCACAGGTAACACTTAATATTTTTCAAATCCAAGATCTCTATTGTTGCTATGTGGGATGTACCCACCTGTTTCTTTTCACACGCACGAAGTTTGACAACATCTGTGTCTGTCAGTGGGCCGACTGTTTTTACTGGAGCGGCCTTTTCTGGTATCACCTTAGCAACAACACACAACAGTCATTTCTGCGAATGCAGGGAAAACTGGAATCATTTGAAAAATAAGTGAGAAGTGAAACAGTGTGAATTTTTTTTACCTCATCTTCCTCAGCCACATTTGCCACTCCGAGTGAGTCTTCTGTAGCATCTTAAAATGAAGAAATAAAACACCAATCAACATATTTCGTTACATTAATTTTAAAAAGTCCATTCTTGATGAACAAAATGAATACTCTGTATTGTAACTAAAAAACATAGGTAAAAATATCAAAAACACGTCATACAGGCTTAGTACCACATAAGAAGACACTGTTTGGAAAAATAAAAAACTTTTAAAAATAAGTCGCACAGACACATATAAAGCCAGAAGGAATCTTAATTTAATTCCAATAATATTATGGTAGATTCTGTCTTCTTACCAACATTTTTGTTGTCGTTGAGCGTTTTCAGGAACTCGGTGGACTTCTCAAACTTGACTTGTCTCTTTTTCAGTTGAAACTGCAGATCTTTGTCGAGGGTGTTCTTTACCACAGTCCGTCCTTCATTGGCTTTGACTAGATCAGCTATCTCCATGTTTTTAAAATCTGGTGTAGTGTGTGTTTTCGCAAAGCGGCACGTTAGACTATATGGACACTTTCCAAATGTCTCATATATATAGCAACTATCGCCAATGTCAGCGGGCTTTACAGCAAGATACTCTCCAATGTCATGGTAATAGAAGCATTTGGTACCAAAACGGCATTCCTTATTGTCCTGAAAGTAAAAGAGAAAAATGATGTAAACAAGCTCGATGTACTTTTTGTCTTGTTTTTTTTACCTGCAGAACTGAGAGGCAAAGTCGTTTCTCTTCATAGGTTGTTGGCTTTGTGTGTGGTCTCGACTTATTCTGGCCCCTGTATTTTTTGTCATGCTTCCTGTTCTCCTCTGGGTCTGGTTTGAGCTTTTTAGGTTTAGGTTCCTCTTCTTCACCCTCATTAGTTGACTCCACTGATGTCTTACAACCATTTTGACTCAGCCACTGTGAGTCTAAAAACTCATGGAATTTGTCTTTGGTTGTGATGAATCTGTGAAAGCAAATGGACATGAGAGTATACCGCAGGTCAATTAAAAAAAAAAAAGTTTCATTGTATGGCTCTGTATTATCAGACGTTAACTTCCATTGTTGAATCATCAAGAACCAATAACATAATCAGTGTCTTGAAGAAGACACTGAACTAACGAATAGGAAAGTATTTCCACAGGAGGACCCATGTATCGAATAACATGGTGTCCGTCGCTGAAATTATGAGCAAAATTAATAAGCAAAGATTAGGATGTGTCTGCTTTAGTTACAGCATCCTTATTGAATACAAGGCACTTTATTAACACAAAATCCGTTTGTGGCATCAAGACGACATAAACCATATCTGTTTAGCTTCGACGCAGCAAGATAACAACTATAACAGTCAAGTTTTTGTAGTTACTGTTGTACTCACTCAGGTTTTAAAGAAGCTTCGCCCTTTACAGTTGTATCTCGCCCTTTTGCTTCCTCGGCCGATCCTTTGGTCAAATCTTCACCATCAGTCTTCTCCATAGTACGTGAACGACTAAAAAAAAGTGTTTTACGTGACCAACTATTTGCTATTCTAAATTGTTCAAAGTAAGAACTTCTAATATCTAATGTTAGTCTCGTCATAAAACGTAAATCTACACCATATTTGCTAGGATTATTAGCGTACAGTCAGGTGCTACTTTGCTTCCGCGGTACAGGAAAATCACACTCGTGAAGAGCTTCGGAAAACAAGTCACCTTGAGCTTTTCCTTTTGATTTACCTGAAACCTGGCCACTTTCAACAGTTCGCCTCACATACGCACGGTACAATCTGGAAACATCCAAAACACTACAGCATGTGTAGTAGCTGTGCAACAGTTTGTAATGGTCCGTAAGCGACGAGTGAACACCAAGGTTCCGCTTGCGCGTCGCGTTGCACATCCGGTCGAAGGTTGTCAGGTGACTGACAATGTAAAATAAAACACAGTTCCTTCACGTGGTATTCAGGAATACATATTTATTCGAAATAATTACTAAATGTGCAGACAATCGTTTTTGACTCCACTTTAATTTTAATATAAAATATGTGACATTTACAGCATATACAAATCTGAAAGTGTATTCATGGATCCATGAATTTTAAGTCATATTTGTGTTTTGAACATCAGTAAATTAATACTCTGGTGTTTTTTGTCATGGAAAATAAATGCATTAGGTCATCATATTAAGAATTTATTATAAGATAATTCCAACACATTTTGAACCTACTATGTTCTGGTGGAAATTCACTCAGGTCAGATAACGGTTGAATAATCTAATATTTGGTTGAAATTGAGAATATTGTCGATTGAACTGCAACAGAAAATTCTAAAAAATGGCTGCTACATTTTTTCTTCTGAGTTGGCGATAAGCCTTTTCATCTTTGCATCGAAGCGCTTTCGACTCAAGTCCAAAACACCAATACCATTGGCCTTGAAGTCATAACCAATCTTCTCCAGCTCCACAAACTTCTCCGTAATGTTCTGCGTGCTGAAGTCCAGCACTTTGGGCTTCTCTAGGATCTGCTGCAACGTTATTCCCCTTTTCATTAGACAATCCAATTTACTACTCAGAGTGTCAGAGCCAATGTACAAAATCATGGGATAATGGGCGATCAGTTTCTTAATGTCAGCTTCAAGGCATCCCATAGTGCGAAGGTTCTTGTCCAGGATCTTGAAATTATTTTTCACATATTCATTTGACAGGTCCAGTATTTCAGCGCCTCGACCTTGAATAAGAGCAAGAAGTTCAGAGTCTGTGAGATTGAAAAAAGATCTGAGATTATCAACATTAGTCCTGACTCTCTTTGTGCTTCGGATGAGAATGTAAAGGTTTTTTGAGATGACAGCTTTGGCAAACTGCTCCGGATTTCTTCCCCCCAGTTCCACACAGATGTCCTCCAGCAGCTCCACCATTTGCTTATTAAGCTCTACTCTGTTTGAGAAAGTCCTCGGTGCAGTGGTCAGAAGACGATGGAGATCTTTGGAGTCAAGTCCCAATGATGAAAGATAAACTACATTCTTTTCCAAGTTTCCATTATCACTGGAGCGAAAGAAAGATTCGGGCGAGCGATGCAAGATGGCGACAATCTCTGAATCGGTCTTAAAGATTGTTCTCCACAGCTGCCAGCGGTGCTCCAGGTGTTCGATCGAGCGCGTGATAGCACGGGGATACCGTGATATGATGCCCGCGATCACTTGTTTACTTGCTCCTTTGCTTTTCAGGAACTCAGCGAGGCCTTTCTCATTGGTGAAGAGTTTACGCAAGACCCCAGGTTGCCGCTGGCGGGCCATCTTCAAGTCCACTCCCATGACATTAAGATTTTCCAGTAGAGACTCATTTTCTTGGTAAACTGTGGGTTTACTTTTCAACGTTTCAGAGCAAAGTATCCTCGAGTGCAAGCTGGATGTAAATGGAACTGTGAAGACCCCAATACTTTGCTGCGCTGTCAGAGAATGAATGATTCTAGAAAAACACCTGATGCCAGGCATCACAGCCATTTTCCCATGTAGGGCAATTTCAAATGGGACCTGCGAAAACAACAAGAAGACACAATAATCAAATTGACAGCACTGTGCACAAATACATTTAACTTAAAAATCGTTTGACCAACATTGTGACTGTATAAATATATTCGAAGGCACAAGATAGTTTTTTTTTTTTTTTGAGAAACCTCATTCATTAAATTCAACCTGAAAGTTTTATTTTATTTATGGAGGTGATACACTGAGATATAATTCTTAACTAAATAAAGCATGACGACTGAAAATGTTTACCTACACCGCCTTTGTGTGCACAGTTTTAAGGCTGTTGTAGTGACTGTATACCGCACTTTGCTTTCGGTTTCGTCTTTTATCATTAGCCTGGACGAGCACTAGCACACTGTCATCTATAATGGGTCATCCGAAATATATAAACATATAATTAAAATGCAGAGGGAATCACGTATGACTGGACAGTTCGTTTACTTACAGAATCGTGTTCAAGCGTTTGAAGCGAATGACAAACTAAAGCCGCACTACAATCTTCTTCGTGTTCTTCTAGCAATGGCAGATAACTTAAAGCTGAAAAGCACAATCGCCACCCAGTGACAAAATGAAGATACTGCAGAACCACAGTTCAACGCACATAGAAATCCACATGAAGATGTGAAGCACAAGCAAACACGAAACTATTTGTGTCTCTAACTGTGTGAAGATATTTTGTAGATAAATGTAGTGTATTTGTAAGTGATAACATGGACGGAGGATTTAAAAATAAATCAAATTCCTGTAAGAACGTTTTCATTTCATGTCAAAAGAATTCAAGAATTCAATTTCAAGTCAAAAGATAATATATAATATAAAGAGGCGGACGATTTTTGGGGGCATATATGATGAAGTCTGGCCAGCATTGTTATCTGTGCTCTGAATATAAACTGTAGGCCACCAGCCTGTGGCTTCACAATTTTAATTATTAATAATGACCGACAGACTGCCGATGTTCTTGTTCTCCTCACATCACTGCATCATCCATGTGGTGTGTCACACAGCAGGAGAACAGAAAAGAAACCAAGCTATCTACCTCTTAACTGAAGCGCATCTACTATTTCACTTACAGAAAGTGGGAATGTTTTTCTTTCTCTCTGAAGTATGATTATTGCCAAAATTAGGATTAGGCTTTGTGAATGGTTGACAACAGTGATCAGTGGCCATTGACCAAATAAAGTTGTGGGAAGTCTAAATCTGATAAATATGTTTTACCTCTGTAAGTGCATGAGTTCCTGGTCCACTGATCACACTGATGCACAAGACACGTGGCAGCTAGGATGATAACAACAACAACAAATATGGAGGAATCCCTGTGGGGATTGTGGCTCTTATACGATTAAACTGTGATTAATTGAGATTAATTCATCACAAATTGTCTAGTTAGTTAGTAATCGAATCCCACCCCTAATATATATATACATATATATATATATATATATATATATATATATATATATATATATATATATATATATATATATATATATATATATATAATGTGTGTGTGTGTGTGTGTGTGTGTGTGTATGTATATATATAGAGAGAGAGACAGACAGACAGACAGAGACAGAGAGACATAATATAATGCAATATAATATTTTAATTGTCACGGCTAAAATATTTTGAACATGTCTCTTGCCAGCATGTGTGGCAGCAGTCCTTTGGGTAACTGCACCATCTGAAACAGAACCCCTTCAGTCCATCAATAATTTAGAAACAGACCTAACTAGCAAATACTTAGACCTTACTATCCACTCTGTTGAAACCAACAAGTCTCACCAGTGAGGATCATGTCCAAAAGAAGATGGGTGGAATTCAAGATCTGCCAGACCATCAGCTGTTCAGCACCGGTCAGCAGAAGACAGAGAGCATCCTCGCCTGCCACTGCTGCTGCAACCGCTGGTATGTTGTTTTGGATCAGATGCTTTGAAGGCTTATAGCGACAGCTAAAATTGCTGCAATGAAGGGGTTTTGTTCATTTCTCTTTGTGGCGTAATAATAGAATATTTTCTGCAATATCAAATTTGGGTTTCGACAAATGATGAGAGACAAAAACTAAAAGTTAAAAACAATAAACAGCGACTGATCTTCCCCTGTTTGCTTACCATGAATTCTAGGTCTATGACTAGGCTAGAAAGAACTAGATCCGTTATGAGAGTTGAATGGTTGGCGGATATTGGTTGCGATACAAATCTGAATTGATGGACCACATTATGATGTGTGAATGCATTTATGTTTAGTTTCTGCAAAATTTTAAACTTTGAGAGAACCTCATTCTGTACCACCTATTTCCTTCGCTTTGTGTAGTAGTTAAAAGAGAAAAAAAAACATGTAAATAATGCACAATTAGAAGGTTTTAAAAAAGCTATGATTTGTGGGACAGCAATTAGACTGAGCTCCTCAATGTATCTCAAAATAAACACCACTTTTTCTCGCATCACCTTCTTTAGCTGATGCCAGAAAATGTTGATAATGAATTTTTACGTTTCATTCTTGACATCCCTTGACTTGATTTTACTTTGACCAAATGTATGTCCCAACCCTATGAGACATATTGGAATATATAAACCTTAGCAAAGTTCTAAATGAACTGTGAATAATCCTTTCAGGAGCCACATTACCTGGGGCATTACGTGGTATTATGTGTCTTCATGTTCATCCTCTCAAGATGCAAAGTGAAAGTCTGATCAAAACTGAAAGGCCGGGAAGAAACATGAATAATTAAAGGCAATAAAATAGACCAAACATTGTTCTCCATCTCTTCCCATCTGTCTATGAAATCGATTCTGGTCTCTCATGTTACCTACGGTCCTTTTTTAGCCATGGCAGATCACATGGTTTCAGCTGGAGTGCATGTTTGCCTACTTGACCATAGACAGAATAATAGAAGTGAAAATATTGAGATCAGTTCGGTTTAATGTTCGTGTCCCTCCTTTTTGATCGGGGCTGTTGAATTTCTATTGTTGCCATAGCAACCAAACGAGACATATTCAAGGAATATAGTTGTTGATATAGAACACATCCTACAGTACTGACTTGAAATAGAAAATCAGAAATACAAAGGGAAAAGACGATTTAAACTAGCTAGCCATCCAGCCAGATATTCTAACATTAAAACTGCAGCTGATTCACGTCATTCTTCACCATTTTTTTTACAAAGCAAGTTTTTTTGTTTTTGCGACACTCACTACAGTTAAAACGAAGGCAGCGTCGAAGAACGTAAAAGAGGCGTGTCTTTGAGTCAATGGGCGACGTCATCACTGCACGGTCTCATGTTTACGTGGAAAACATGGCCGCGCATTCCTACCAAGGCGATAGCAGTTTTTAGCTAGTGAGAGCAGGAGTATCTCCATGTGAGACTCCGGAACTAACGTTTCTGCAGTCCATATAATTCATCCGGAATATACAGTATTTCTCATGCAGTTGCATTCCTTTTGTTTTAGCCGCGGAGACTATGGAAGACGAAGAGAGGCAAAAGAAGCTGGAGGCCGGCAAAGCAAAGGTATGCTTCTTCTATTGGTGCTGGAATAACTTCTCAGTACAGTTACTTTCAGGTGGAGATAGTGGCTAAACACTGTCGACACCCTGTTGTCTTGTTTGGGGGACTGTCAGCTGTTACCCCCACCCCCCTTAATGTCCTCCCAGCTGTCAGTCCCAGCCAGCATGCGGGGTTTGACAGCCGGTGGTGTTAGCTTAGCCTTTTGCTAGCAGCAGAATCCTTTGTCATGCCGCGTATTTGTTCCATAGTATGAGTTTTATTTAAGTTCCCCAGGTCGGTTTTTAGACAGGGCACAGACTCAACTGTCTGGGATTGGACTGAGAGGCTTAGAATGCCTCCTAAAGTGAGGCTGACAGGCTGGTGTAACAGGATTTACAGGACACAACCCCTCTTGCTGTACAAACATTGACCCATATGCACGAGTTGTGTGATGCTTTAGCCCGAACTAAATTAAGGATCATTAGCATTTTGAATCAAGGAATTCAACCATCAGTGGCATTGTTTAACGCAATTCTTTTACATCCACTTTATTAGATGTTTGCATTTATACGTGCAACCAACTGCAACTAGTTTAAATTGATCTCTTAAAGGTTAAGAAAGGGGAAAAGTAAACTATTGTTGTTTGTATATTTTCTCTTGAAAATCTATTATTATGTTATATACATAACTCAATCTATTTAGTCAATGAAAAAAATGTAAACATTATGTAATATGCACATTCATTGTGACATTATTAGAGTGGAAATCTAGTCTAATCTAATCATATTCAAGTCTGCTACTTGGGCCTATAAACAGGAAGAGGCTGCACACCTAATGGCTTTCTTATCTCCCACAATGACAGTGATTATTTTTCACTAAGAGTGTTGCTTGAGATGTAATCTGTCTGTGATTGCTGCCAGGACATGCTGCATCGGGGTGGTGTTCTTCAGCACAATTGATGTGGGGGTTTTATGTTGTTTAGCAGGTAGATATTTACAGTCAATCATTGGATTCAAAAGGGATTTCACATTTTTGTAATGTGTTTGTGTCCTTGAATGGTTTTGTTTCGGTGTCCACCTAAACCTCTTCAGACCCGAGCAGTTCCTCAGTTTTGCATTGTGCAGTTTGGGGTAGGAATTACCAAGAAGGTGTAGCAGCTGAACTTTGTCTTGTTAGGAAAGTTGTTTTTGCAGAGAAGGATGCCCTTATTTGTGGACAATTATAACAATGCTGTTTTCAGTAATAATGCTACTATTACTAGAACTTGTCAGAATTTCATGTTATATGAAACTGAGGACTTTATTATACATATTGTATGAGCACTGCATTCATTCTCAAAATTGCACTCTTTTTTTCAGTCAGGCCTCTGCAGGATTCTTAAGCGCATATCTTTGTATGTGTTTGCGTTCCTTCCATCTTTTTTTCCTCAGTGAAATGACTCTAGTGTTGGTTTATCACAATCAAGTTGGTGCAGGCAGTGTCCCTAAATGTTGTAGGTTGATCAACATTTGAAAAAAAACAGACCATGTTGCTAAAAGGCAAATTGTACATACTGTATGTGGATGTGGGGACCTAAGAGGTTAAAGTAATTATTCATGTGTTGTTTCTCCAAGTCATGAAGAAGTTTCAAGTGTCTGTACTGTGAATATTTCATGTCTATACAAATGGAATCTGCTCAGAACAACATTGGTTACCTGCAAATTAAACAAATGACTGCCATTGTGTGCCCTGCAAATGTCCTATCGGTTAGGTGGACCAACTCCAGTGTTGGTCCACAACTGCAGTGTTGTGAATAATTCTCACAATATTTATCAGTTCATTATTCTGAGTTACTCAAATATTTTATGTTTGAGAGGAGCACAATTATATATATTTAGAACTAATACTTACAAGTTCCTTCTCTTCACACCTTTATTGTAACAAAATTTCATTTCAAAATTCTTACTGTTGCTACGCATCGATTCTCTCCACCCCCAACCTGTGAAGGAAAGTCAAATCACTACAATGAAAGGATGATGGTTAGCAATTGTGTCAGCCTGAAGAACTGACCTTGTTTAGGAATTGCAATCAGAGTGGAAGAGATTGTTGGTGTAGCCAGACGAAAGTGCTTGTTGAACGATCAGAAGATTTGGTTCCATGTTCAGATTGGGCCACTTGTACATTAAACATGTGTTTTAGTCTGTTCAAGGATAAATTGTCCTCCCCATATTTGTACAAGGGCACAACTTGACTGCGCCATCATCTGCAGTAGCCATTATATAGAACTGAAACCTGTGTATTTATATATATATTTTTTTTACTTCAATAGCACTTTACTTCCTTTAAATGTTCCTGCAGCAGTGCAAGCATATTTTTAATGAATCAAGGTTGAGGTCGGGAGAGGCGGTTGCCAGCTTTTAAAACGCTCAATTCAGATGAATAATATCCTGATTAGTTGTATTATCACTTTCAAGGACAATCCCTTTTGTTCAGTTAGTGTTGCAGCTTAACTCTATCTTTTCAGAAGAAAACCAGATCCATTTCCACCACAGAACAACAGAACAGCAACAATACAAAGATCCTATACACATTCTCTCCCTATTCATCATTTCTGTGCTCAAGGAAACAGTGATGAGAACGCATCGACAGTTGTTTTCTTTTAGTGAACGTTTGGCTACTAGGCTAGATAATTCTATGTTTTAATAGCAACTGTGCAACTGTCCTCTTGCAATTTTGCTTCTTACAAAACCATTACAAGTCTGTTTTGTGTTTTTGAGAGTTGCACAGAGGTTGAAGAGGTTACAATAGAATGTTAAGGATCAGACAAGATACTGTTATTCTCATATTCCCTGACAGAAAATATATAGTGTGACATTATAATTGCTGTTACTGGATTAGCTGTATTTGACCAAGGAAAATGTGCTCAGTTTTTTTTGTTTTCTGACACTAGTGCTTTTGTTCGCCTGTGTGAGGTCACAGAAACTCATTAACTCTGACATGGCAGCATTTTCAGTTACTTACAAGAAATACTGGGACCTGTTTTTCTCTCTTTTTTTTTGTTCACATCTCATTTAAACTGAAACCCACCATCACTGGTAGAGCGTTGCTCATCAAATTCCAAAATGTACAATCCATCTTTTATTCAGAAATCTAACATAATTGTATGCAGCATTTCATTTATTTTAGCTGGACTCCGGATATCTCCGATAAATATAATGTATGTTTACAGTTAATTTAAACAAAAGTTGTAGACCTAGTTTATATATTTTGTTCTTGTGGGCATGCTATGAAATTCATCCGCTTCAGTCAAGAGCCTGATTTAACTGTCTCCTTAAGGTCTGTCGATAATAACTGGGCATACCACAAAATGTTGATGTTGAGCAGTGGCGCAATATTTTGTAGGAAAAAGTCCTTTATCTTCACACCTGCGAATGCCTCCATTGCAAAAAGAATATTGATGATGTGAGCATGACAAGGACAGAATGTTTTCAAAGGTGTTTTTATGATTGAGGACATAATAGAAAAAAACTGCAATGGGAGAAAACCATGAAGCAAAGGAGGATGCTGACCTTTTGTGTTTACTTTCTTTTGTGTATTTGCAACAATCAGAAAAAAATATCTTAGACTTTCTGGGGCAGAACTGGGTTATTTCCAGCAGCTAGACCTGTATAGACCTCAAATGACGTCTTGCAGAATGGTTCAAAAACTTTCTTTCTAGAAGAAAAACATACAGTGTTAAAAACATACTCATCTCAGAGACATCTTACTGCTCAATAATTAATTGGCAAAATAATCCCAGCTGCTAAAAAGAAACAATTTTTTTCATCAATAATGCAAGTTGATGAATTTTGTTGACAGGTCGCTGATCGCTTACTTTCTTTATTCCTTAAGGCTCTTGACATCTGCCCTTCGACAAACAAGGTGTTAGTGTTTCATTGTGCCTGGAACCTGTATTCCTGGGTTAGTTCCTGGTTCCATTGCTGGAGTGATCGATGACGTTTGTCCATCGGTAGAGGAGGAAGTTATGACTGGTTCAGACTGCAAGTGCAAAGACCACAACAAGCTATGGGAGAATGTAGAACCATTGAAAGTTAGAAAATATTGGACAGGGAACCAACCACCATATTTATTTTCGACAATGACAAGAACTGGACTGTGTTCATTCAAGTATTATTAGATTATTTGCATCAGAAGTAAACTTTTTTTGAAACATTGTTATAATGACCTTGAGTGTAAAATTTGAAATATCAAAATGTAATGCAAAGCCTCGAGAACAAAACAGAAGTGTGTGCAATAATTAGCATCACTTTAAAAACTAGAGCCACTTGTGCGATGTTGCTGAACCTATTGTTTCTTTGTTTTCAGGTCTCCTTGTTTTTCAGTTATCTTTTAGTTTTTTTAAATTGAATTATTATGTTTTTATTATGTTATTATTTGTTTTTATGTCTCTGTGTAATGTGAGAACATAGAACATACAAGTATACCCAAGAAATCAAGTTTTGATTCTAAAACTTTGATCCCTGGTTTCCAAGTGCCATCCTGGTGGACTGAGCTGCTTGACATTCATTTCTTTCCAAGGAAACGCTAGGGTGCATTGTGCAATGTTGTGTGCCTCCACAATGTTTGTGAAGAATATAATTGGCTTGTTTAGTGGGCGGGCGTAAAACTTGAATTGGACTCTAGAGTGTAAGCCAATTACTTTAACTTCTAAAATGCATGCCTGCTTTCGAATTAAGAGACCTTTTTGATCCGTTTAACAAACTACATGTTATGCTCACTGGATGTAAAGTGTTTATTTTTTTTGCTCTTTCCTATCTGAGATGTTGACAACAGATCACAGTATACGATGAACCTACTGTTTATGGACTATTGTGTCAAGCTGCAACAGTATTTTACCTAATTAAAAGTTTTCAGGTGATAAATATACTACTGAAATGAGTTGAAACATTTCGCACAAGTCGATGGATCTCATTGTTAATGCCCTTTTGTGCTTGGGTGCCAATGCAGTCACTCAGTCAAACACATCAAAGAAAACAAGGATCGGATGTGTTGCTGGGTAAATGTTTGCTGACAACTTATGCTAACACACCTACGTCGTCTCTGCTAGTCCAGATGGAGTGAGAAGAACAGTCTTCAGTCTCCATATGCTCCGCAGTTGATCTGCTCTTACCAGCCAAGTGGGACTGCCAATTCTTATAAGCAGCTCATTCTAATGTTCCCCACACTCCTTCTCAGAGCCTGGCTCATGTTCGCTGGCACGTCTGTTATGTATCACCTCAATCATACTCTCTCGGTCGATGCATCAAATAATCTTTTGGTTTCTGAACCAGAGTTTATATCTATTTATCATCCTCCAAGGATAGAATTTGCTCATCATCCTTTGTCTTCTCACATTTCAAGGGACTTTTAGAAGTTAAACAATGATGTGGGTATATTTAGAGTAAGAGTGGGACATTTGTGGAGGTGCAAAGGCGCAGATCACAGGGCCTTTGAGCATTTTACTGTGAGTTGTACGTAGGGGATTGGCCATGGCGCCCACTCCTGGCTCTTTGGAACCAGCCTTTTAACCTTTTGTGCATCAGCACAGAGCAAGACCTGTTGAAATGTTCTCACCAGAGCAGAAAATAACTTGGTGTACCCACTGTTTTTATATGCAGATATACTCGATGTCCATGTAGGTTGTTAGTCATCATGATTTGTCATGAGTCTAGGGGGGGTTTATCCGGCAAAAGCCAGTGTTCATCTTGACGCTGTGTTTATTAGAATTCATGTAGAAAAATCATTTTCTTTCTGGTATATCTGTCTGTCCACCCATCCGTCTAAGATAATTAATTGTAGAGTCATGCGACAAATGAAAATGCTTTGATTTTAACAATATGAACCCACACTGGCTGTAGCAAGCGGTGCACTGCTCATGGCCTGAACAATTAGCATGTCAACATTAATTCACAGTGTGTGTTGGTCTTGTTTGGGCTCATGGCCAATTCCAGAAAGGTCAACAGTAAAGATACATGCGACACCTGTGCTGTGACATACTGTATCCAGTTCCAGCTGTCTTTCTCCAGTGACTCTGCTGTCTCTTTGAAGGAACTAGTAGCTCATGAGTGATAAATATTGAAGTCACTAGTCATTCTCTCTGTAAGTGAAGATGTTAGCTTCCTAATCTGTTGTTGGTACTTACTGTATTGTTAAAGTGAGCTCACTCATCAAAGGTATTTGAGGCTTTTTAAGTTCACATAGTCCTAAAGAAGAACGTTTTCCTTAGCATATAAGAGAATTCAACCAAAGCAATTGTGTTTTGGGTATGTTGTAAACTAACTACGTCAAACTGAACTGCAGCTGTAACAAAATCTATCTATATGTCAGGGTTTTAGTTGATTCAGGCCACGACACATCTACAGTGAAGGTTGATCTGAGCTAGAGATTTTCTCCAGGAGTAATGTGCAACTGACTTTCAAGTTTGTGATGTGCGGAACCTCCCATAATTCATTTTTTTCTTCCCTCATGACATAATGTATCGTGTTGATGAAAGTGTAGCTGGGTTGTAATTTGTTATTTTGCGGGGGAAATAAACTGCCAATTTGTAGTGTATATCTATGATATAGTATTAAATGCATACAGCCAGGCTGGGTATTATGAACTTGTCTGATACAGACCGTGGCCTTCACTTCCATTCACGGTACTTAAAGAAAGCATGCTGCATTTTTGCTGAGTAACTGTGGTGATGCAAGCTGGATACTGTGCAGTGATTACTGCAATTAGCTGACAAATCACTGACATACATTGTAATCTTGTTAGCTGGGATTAACTGTTGAGGAAGCAAAAGCCATGTCCTCGATTGGAGTAACACTCGGTGGGAAGATTTGTTTGTGGCCAAGAATTCACTGCTCCTCTCACCTATCATGTTTCACTTGACTTTTGCCAAACTGTGTCGTCTCCGAG
The DNA here is from genome assembly GCF_027744825.2 of Synchiropus splendidus. NCBI lineage: Eukaryota > Metazoa > Chordata > Actinopteri > Syngnathiformes > Callionymidae > Synchiropus > Synchiropus splendidus. The sequence continues at coordinate 15,048,576 of NC_071337.1, forward strand.
TAGGTGGATTTACTTTAGCCAGTGTCACGTGTGAAAAACTGACGTTGTTTGCTTTCAGATAACTCCAAAAATGCTGTTATTTTTTTCCACAGTTGGCTGAGTACCGGCAGAGGAAAGCTTACGCCGACTCCCAGAAGAAGCAGAAAAAGAAGAAGAAAAAGAAGCCAGACGAGGATGCTCAGGAAACGGTGGACGACGGACAGGATCACTCCGTGGGAAGAGAGGATGTCTCTGTTGAAGGAAGAGAAGGCTCACAACAGGTTCCTCCCGCCACACAGTTTACTTTTGCACGGACGCTGCGGAGCGGAGACACGGTCAGGCACGACCAGACTTACACCATAGAGGTAGAATCATAGTTCCTCTTTTTTATTTTGGACAACTGCAAATACTGCTCTAGTCGTCATAGCAACTGCTTTGGGGCGAAAGAATGCAAGCAAGCTGTGAACAGAATAAATAAAATGTAGTCATTTCTTCTTCTGTTGCGTTTTGTTATTAGATAATAATACAATGTCCAGTCCTGTCTGTCCTTTTAAAGCCAGAGGTTTATTTTGTTTGTCCGTTTTTCCATTCAATCCCTTCCTATAGTGCTTAGATTGGACTGTCTTAAAGTACAAAGTACAGTTATTTTCCTATTCAAACTTATTTTACAGCCCATTTATTATCAATGCATTTCTTCGGGCTCAGTGATGATTTTTCTAAATTATCCTTCTTAATACATTACACTTTTTTTAATGCAGCTATTTCCTGAATTATGTAGCTGTTTAATGAAATGTGTTTTATCAATTTTCTGGTGTTTGTTCCCATTCAATTTACACACCCACTTTTGCTAAATGAGAACTGACCTGATATTGTGCTTTTTTTAATCCCAAATTTCTGATTGATTTGTATTGTGGTCATTATTAGACTAAATGGCCTTTATTAGTCTTTGCCATTTAAGAAATCAGGCCTTCCTTTTAATCAAAACAAACAGGAAAACACTTCGCTTTTCAATTAAAAAACAAAAGTGAAAAAAGTTTTTGGCTCTGATGTCACGTTGTTTCTGTTGATTTACTGTTGACTGAAAAGTCAGACAACAATTTGAATTGATAAGCAAATCCATGTTAAGTAGTTCATGTATGGAAGCATTTTTGTGCTCGAATGAAGCATCATCTACAGGCACATCATCTGATTTCATGAATCATCTGTTTACATCTTCGTAGATAATCAAACCCAGAAGTGTTTTTGAATATTTTCACATGGCGGAGTGCTTCTGTGCATGTTTTTGACTCATTAAAACCCTCTCACTCTCTTTCAAGTGCACTGCATCCACTCTCTTGTCCTGAACCCATTGCGCATTTAATGCCTGCAGTCCTACCTGTTGCCATGGAGACAGACAATTGTGTTTAAAAAGGAACAGCTGCTTCAGTCTGCCTCAACAACTCATGTGATCACGCATAACTTTCTATCATTACAGGATTGAATGGAATTTAAATTTAAATTATTACAAAAATTGAATGTATTACTTAAATCTAATTTCCATTTCAAGCACTGTCATTTCATGCCTGGCTTTTTCAGTCTCTCTTTTCCACTGATCTCAAACCAGTTGCTAGACATATGGGACTCCCATCCTACTACATGAAGGAGCAGCGTCTCCAGTGGATGACACATCTTTTGAATTTATTTTAAATAACTTAAACTTAGATTATCATATGATTCAAGCAATCCAAGTCCCATGTTCTATTAAATCCTCATTTGCGAACAAGACCCGAAGAGGGAAAATTCCCAACCTGGACCTTGGATCACATCACAGATGCTAGATTAGTAAAACATGAGATGTATTACATGTCTTCTTGCTTTCAAGCTGTAAATCCTCAATGAAGTCTGCCATCTCATCATTTTTAAGAATGTGATGTTAATGTGTGTTTCATGTTGATTCATTTGGTCGCATTTTAGTGAGCAGAATTTCTTACATTTATTTTGTTTTCTGTCTTCTTATTTTAGCCTGAAAGCGAAGTGTCAACAACTGCCGAAGATTATTCATCGGAGGTAAGACACAAACCTACTTGTTATTGCAACAAGACATGATCAGGAGGGTAAAACTAATCTGTCTCACGACTGTTAAAAAAAAGTGATGAATCGCAACCAATTTTTGGGCTCAGTTATATTCATTTTTGTTTTTCATGTCATACTGTTCTAATGTTCCACTGACTGAATTATGAATGAACAGGTAAATGGCTGCCATGAGATGTCAGAGAGCCTATTGATGTCCTCAGAAGATTTGAGCTGGGTACAGTTATCTGTTCAAATAGTTCTTGTAACTCTCGATTGGCAAATCCTTCAGCTGCCCCTTTGTTTGACTAACATTCTCACTCTTAATGTCTAGTAACATGCTCATGCTCATTGTCAGGCCTTGCTCACCTGTTGGCTGGTAAAGATGCTTTTAAACATGCTTTTCAAGTCTTGATCACACATGCAGTTGAAAGAGATTTGAGCGGTTATACAAGAAAGTATTTATTGTATAATAGGAAAGTCAGCTGGCATGGTAACCCTGTGTCAACTATTGTATTGGTCATCCTTAAGCTGAATATTTTCTCTTGCTTAAGAGAATTATTAACCATCTCTACCTTAATGTGATTATACATTTATCGTATGCTGTTTGCAGTGGTATTTAAAGTGAAGTGTTGACACATTAACGCATGATGTCATGGCTGATATTAGTCTGTCAATCCAGGCGTTCTTACATAACTTTGCAGCTGGAAGGCGTCAGCATGGATACTGTGTCTAATCTGTAGCAACGCAGCCCTGTACTTAACCAACTATTTGTTTCAATCCTATTTGTCGTCACCATTACCCTTTTTTCAGCTACTTGAGTATCAGTCGCTCGACTGTTGGATTGCTTCCTCTTGTAGATGACTAACACTTTGGCTCTCGGGATCTTTTGCTGGTTGAATATCAGTTATGCCTAATGATGTTTAATGACCTTTCCTTCTATTTCTTAGATTCCCAGTTGAGTTTTAACTCCTTTTTGATGCAACAACAAACTTTTGCCCACACTAATCACGCTGATGAGCGAACTAATTAACATATGACCTTTTGCATTTAATGAAATCTGCCAGAGTCTGATTTTTTCTGCTAATTTCTAGTTTGGTTTCTGATGCACAAATAACAGTGCTATCTTGTCTACTCTCTCCTGTTTAAGGAGGAGCCTGAGTCCCTTGTGACAGGCACTCTGCAGGACATGGAGGACGCTCTTGCTGCTAAAACCCGAGCGGTGGAAGAGTTAAGTCAAGAACTTGAGGAGATGAGGGCTGCTTTTGGGACTGAGGGTGTGCAACAGGTAATAACTTCTTCATACAATGATGCAGGAATCTTGCCTTTTAGTGTTGTGTTGCTTTTCGGATATTACAAATATGTTTGCAATTCACACACATGTACAGTACATATTAGCTCTGCAGACTGTAGTATGTTTACACAGGTAAACATGTCGGGGAAGTCTGATTTATTTTGATGATAAGATATTATGTTTCTCTATCTTTAGTATAATGATGTCACCCTTTAAATCAGACGAGAATGCCTTTATTCTTCCCGTATTTTGGGAAATTTTCCTTGTTACGGCACTAAAAGTTTTTCATTCCGATTGTCTCACTTTTAGTACCTGCTAATGTAATGCACTAATGAATATTCAAAATCCTCAAACTATTCAGCTGCAGGACTTTGAAGCAGCGTTAAAGCAAAGGGATGGCATCATCACCCAACTCACAGCAAATCTCCAGCAAGCTCGTGAAGAAAAAGACGAAATAATGAAAGAATTCCTGGAGCTGACGGAGCAGAGCCAGAATTTGCACATCCAATTCCAGCAGGTAAATCTCTTGAACCTTCTTTTCTGTGATAGGAATCAGAAAAGTACAACTTTGAGTTTCCTGAAGTGTAACTTTCACTGCTCTTTCACAGCTGCAGGCTGGAGAAACCTTGAGAAACAGCAGCCACAGCAGCACTGCAGCAGACCTCTTCCAGGCGAGACAGCAGCTTGCCCAGTATCAACAGCAGTTTGAGGAGATGAACATCACCCTTGGCCTGAAGGAGGAGAAAAGCAATGAGCAACTTGAGCTCATCAGTCAGCTCCAGCTCCAGCTCACTGAAGTTGAGATGGTAAGCTATTTTATTACTATACTTTGTCAGCACTACATTTGTGACAACAATTAATATTCTTTAATATTCTATTCCATCCAATTCTTTGCAACTCTGTTGTTGACCTATCTTAAATGTGATCTAACATTTCATTCTTGTACTGATGTGTCATATTGTGTTAACTTCATTCTCACCTTCTGACTAACTACAGTGGCAAGATAAAATGCATTAATATATAGGTGTATAGGGCAAGAAAAATGTTTTCTTATCTTGAAATTTATTCATGTTTGATACTCGACGAGTGTTGTGACACCACAGCCAGACCAGACAATGACCAGCTTTATGAAGAATGTAGGTGAAAATCACTTGAAATGAAATAGTCTGGAAATATGAACTAGTTTTAGTTACTGCAATAAAAGTCATTTAAATTCCACCTGGAGAGAAATATCCAACAGTGCAATTCAGTGAACTATTCACCTCTTTTACCAAACGTGTCTGTGATAAGTGATTACCAATCAGAATTCCATTGTGATTGTCAAAAACAACAATGATCAGATTCCTTTTGTTATAGCTTGCTACGCATGTAATTACAGCCCAGCCTTTTTTGTTTTTAACACTGCTGAGTTTGTATGAACCTGTTAACAGAAGTGCGTTCCACACAGGAGTGTTGTTGAGAATGAAGTATAGAACAAGTGTATTGGTGTTCAGATGATCTACAGATTCCTGTGTGCCGTCTGTGCTGCTCCCAAAGGATTATTATTGAATATTTGAAATTGTCTTGAAATGCTGTGAACAAATGTTGTGGAATGGATAATTGCCCTCATATTTAGGAGAGTTAAAATCATCAGTACTCAGAAAATAATGAACTGAAGTAACAAGATATTTGTACTTCATTCCACTCCACCTCTGCTAAGAACTGATGGCAAAATCTAGAATACCATTGACTTTATACTCATGTCCTCTGCTGGACTTTGTTGCATAAAAAGATCTGCAGATCTCAAACATGTACTTTGCTTGAATAACATTTCAAGGAACATTACTAATCTATATTATGTGTTTGCAATCTTTACTGTCAAGAGTCTTAACTGGATAATTGAAAAGATAACTATTTGTTTCTGGTTTTTTTCCACAGTCCAGTCGAAGAATGGAGGACCTGCTCAATCAAAGGGTACAGGAGAAAGACCTGCTGATTGATCAGCAAGAGAAAACCATTGTCAGTCAAAAACACACGATGACTGAGTTAAAAACAGAAGAGCAGTCTTTGGTGAAAACACTAATGGAGAAGAACCAATTAATATCTGAACAAACTGCTGTTATTAGTGAACATGAGAGGTCCTTGAGCCTTCTCAGAGAAGAACTGGTTCATGTGTCTAAAGTTTCGGATGACAGTGCCATCCAACAGTCAGATGAGAAGGACAAAATTATTGCCGATCACAAGAGAGTCTTGTCTGAACGTGAATGCTCTATCGCTTTGCTTGAAGACGAGCTGGAATTTTCTCAGAAGCGCCTGAAGGAATTTGAACAGCAAGTAGCTGCAAAAGAATTGGAGCTTGAAAGATGCTTGGACGAGTTGGATAGCTCAAGAAGTAGTTTAAACGACTGCAGAAGTGAACTGGAGAGCTACAAACTAGAGTTGGAAAAGAAGCGATCAGAATTTGAGAGCTGTAAAGGTGAACTCGCAAACTCAAGGCAAAAAGAGCGAATGTCTTCGGAAGAGGTTATGCAACTAATGGCGACAGTGGAGGATCTGCAAAAACGCTGCCACCAGGAAAGTTTGTCTGAAAGTGATGCCATCCAAAAAATGACAGAGGAGGCTGAGAAGAAGAATGAACATCTGAGAGCTGAGTTGGATGAGATGTATGGCCAGCAAATTGTGCAGATGAAGCAGGAGCTTCATTTGCAACATTTAGCAGCACTGGAACAGATAAAAGTTGAGCATGACACTAAAGTTCAGCGTCTCATGTCGCAAAATTCGGTCGAAGTGGGTAATCTCAATGCTAACATCAGGGACTTGCATGACACTTTAGAGCAAACCAAAGCAATTCATGGTGAAACTAGTCAGAAACTAGATCGAGTCACTGAAGAGAAGATGCACTTGCAGAATAAGGTGGAGAGTCTTCTTGAAGATATCCACTCGAATCAAGAAAAACTGGAGCTTGTGTCTCTCAGGCTAAACTCTCAGGAAAACCAACAAGTTGAATTCCAGCAACTTCAGGAGACCATTTATTGTTTGAAGCGTGAGCTGGCCACTGTTAAAGAAGCTGCCCAAGAGGAAGAGTCCAAACATGAATCAGAAATAACCAACTACAAGATTAAGCTAGAGATGTTGGAAAGGGAGAAAGATGCGGTGCTTGACCGCATGGCAGAGTCACAGGAAGCTGAGCTGGAACGTCTCAGAACTCAGCTTTTGTTTAGTCATGAGGAAGAGCTAACCACTCAACGCGAAGAACTACAGAGAGAGGGCTACCTAAACACAGAAAACCTCTTGAATGAAGCTGCAATCAAACATGAAGCAACGTTGCATGAGCTGCGGTCAAAATATGATCAACAAATTATTTCGTTGCAAAGAGAGAAGGCAGATGCCGCCACAGAAAAAGATGAGCTCCTGCACCAAATCCTCGACCTTAAAGAAGATCTTAAGCTTGCTTTGCACAACTCTAAATCAGATGAACTGGTTCAACAACTTCAGGAACTTCAAGTAGAGCTTGAAGATCTTCGGAAGGAAGGAGAAACAAGAATGAGAATAGAAAACGAAATGCAAACGTTACTGAAAAAGAAAGACTTGCTTGAAAATCAAGCACAAGAGAGAGAGCAATGGTGGGTGAATAAATGTCAGGGTCATGAGCTGGAGATCGCTAAATTGCTTGAATCCAACAGTGCTTTCAAAACAGAATTGAGCTTGAAGGTGTCAGAGATTGAAAAACTGTCATCTGAAAGAAAATTAATTGAGCAGAATGTAGTTGAACTGAATGAGGAAATCGAAAAGCAGAAGATAACATTCTCTGTTGCAGAAAAGAACTTTAAGGTGAACTGTCAGGGCCTGGAGGATGAGTACAAATGCCTCATTGAGACAAAAACAAAATTAGAAGAAACCAGACTGAAGGAGGCTTTGGAGTTACAAGCGCAAATTGCCAGTCTTCAAAAACAGATTTCAGAAACCGAGGAGAGCAAGAGGGAAATGAAAACAGAAAATGTAGCAATTTTAGAGAAAGCTATGACAGAACTCATGGAGAAACTTAATGTTACACTGAGCGAGAAGGAGAGCTTGACGCTGACACTCTCTCAAGTTAGAGAGAACCTGGAGTCTTCAAAGGTCAAAATGGGACAGCTGGAAGAAGACCTGTTGAAGGTAAAACAAGAAAATGAGAATTTCATCCACCTGAATCAAACTTTGGACAGTGAAGTAAAAAAGATGAAAGTGGCTTCAATGGAATCTTCAAAAGAAGATGAGCAGCAACAAGAAAAGCCCCTGGTTTGTTCTGTTAAAGATCATCACCTTCAGATACAATCCCTCCAAGAAAAGATTGATGCTCTCGAATCGCTCCTACAGGCAGCTGAGTCTGAGAGAGACAGTATCAAGCAAACACTGGAGCGTCACAGACCTCCGCCAGCCTCCGTTTCAGCAGCAGCACAGTCCTCCCAGGAGGCACCTGTTGAGGGGCGATCCTCCCCTCAGAAGTCTGCTGCCTCAGGATCTAACAGGCGAAAGAGACGTCAGAGGTCAAAACAGGAGCGTAAACTCGGAGCAGCTCTATCAGACTGCAACAGACAGAGGGAGGAGGAAGAGGAGGCAGCGTTGGAGGAAGAGAGAGCTAGTGCTGCAGAGCAAGAGATGCAGTCGCTGATAAAGAGCCAGGTTGTGTCACACGCACAAGAGAAAACTGGTGAAGAGGACTCAACTGATGGACACCAGGGCGACGGACACTTCACTGTTAAACAGGTGGGTATTTCATCTCTTCTACTGCGCCTCTGCTTTTTTAAATCCTGCTCTGTGCATCAGCTTCTGTGAAAAGGTTTCTTCTAACCTGTAAAAACAGATGGAAAGCAGTGTGTTGCAATAATGTGCCTGCAAAAGTCATATGAAGAGAAATGTGCCATGTCAATCATTTTAACTATGAACGTTGTCTCTGTGTCGTGACTGCAGAAATCACAGGTCTCTGATGCCTTTAAGGGTTTCTGCTGTTACATGTTACACATGTTCATGTTTACTACATATATAGGTATAATGTGAGAAGATATTCTTTAAAACTGCCTGGAATTGTCATCAGTATTCTGCTTATTTCTTCTAAGCAGCTGCATGAAATATTTATTCATGCTCACTTGATGCTGCTTTTTCCGTAATTACGTTTTATATTCTATTGAATCTGCGCTGTGGTTTTCTGTAACCTGCAGTGGTTTGAGGCAATTTAAGCATTATATCCTAGTTGTTTGATTGCCTCTTGGTGACTCATAAAACAGATGGTCTGCTTAGCTTTGTTTTTATGTTGGAAAAAAACGCAACAGATACACTTAATGGGTATTCACTAACATACCACCTGTTTAATTTCAGGATCAATTTATGAATTTATATCTCTTCATAATGAGTTCATATTTTTTTCCCATTTCTTTTTTATTTCCCACTTCATTTATGTCATGAGTAGATCGCTGTGAAGTTTTAGAAATACCACTTAATACATTCTATCTCAGACAAACCTCTCTTTGGATAACTCCCCCACGGTTAAGTAGCTGCTACAACTCTTCCGCTGCTTATCCAAGGTCAGGTTGCAGGGGCATAAATAAGAAGGGTCAGACTACACTCTCACAAGAAACCACCTCCAGCTCTGTTAGAGGTGTTCCCAGGTCAACTGAGAGACATTATCTCTCCATTGTCTGCTTGGCCTCCATCTCGTTGAACTTGCCCGGAGCACTACACAAGGGAGGTGTCTAGGACACATCTTAGCTATATGCCCGATACCGTTCCTGGCTTCTGCAGATGTGGTGAAGCAATATTTGAAATTCTTTAAGAAAGCTGATCTTGGTAGGAGTGCAGTTACAAGACTTTGAGCTCGGCATCCTCATGACTGAAGACGCTGCGCTGATGTGTCTCAGTCATGCTCCATCCTTTCCCTCCGTCATGATGAACAAGACCCTATGATATTTAAGCTCCTCCACAATATTAAAGGTCTTGCCTGAAGTCTGGACATGACATGTCAGCCTCGGCTGTGTGTCGTTTGTCTCTGTGTGATGTATCCATGAGCATTAACTCATCTGCTAGAAGCAGTGATGAGATCCTGAGGTGTCTGAATCTAAGTCCTCTCCACCCTAGCTGTGCGGTGAAATGCAAATTGTGAACTGAACTGCTGACTTGGTGCAGCCCTGGTGGAGTCCAATCCTCACTGGAAACAAGTCAGACTAATTAATGTTGGCCAGACTCTGCCACCAACATTGGCGCCAATGAAAGTTGTAGTAATCTTCTATAGTAAGAAAGAAAACTCTATGGGTATGTTTTCCGTGAACTCAACAATGTTATGACAACTAATTATTGTATACACGAAAAAATATTTTAGTTTATAAATGGACATTACAATGATCTATAGAAATACAAAAAGATCTCTCACTTTGAAAGAACAATCCAACGTTGATTTACCTGTAGAACTTTCTGCTGTATAATTCCACTCACATTTTTGTGAAAATGTTTTAGCCTGCCAATTTATGGTCTCAACTATTCTTTTGAGTGTAGATGCTGCTAACAGAGTTCTGCTTGTTTAACAGGTGAGCGGACATGAGATTGGCCACCGCATGGAGTCTGTCATGGGCCAGGGGTCAATGGATGAGCAAGTCCTCTCTTCTCATGTAAGTACTTGTTTTAAAAATGTTGATCTATTAACTGCAAAATGCACTTTTTACGTTTATATTAGTATTTGTCTTAGATTATGTAGCATAACCTTTTTTACATTTGTCATCCAACTTCAAATACAGGGGCACTTGAGCATAAAACACATGAAAGAAAAATGTGCTCTACCTTATTGAATTAGATCTAAGACATAATGCAAGAGTGCTCTTTGTTCTGACGCTGTAATGATAATGAGAGACCCATCCTTGCCAGCACAGAGTGGTTTGTATGAGGGTCTCAAAAAATAGAACATATGACAATCTTTTTTTCTTTGTGTGACATTGTTATGCTAAAAACGTTCATTTTATTTTGTCTCTCCTTGTCCCTGAAGTGTGGCTCTTAGAGAAGCCTAAATATTTACTGCTGAATTATTCATGATCTGAGGAGGACGAACAGTGTTTGTGTTGGGGAGATGCAATTATGTGGAATTCCCTAAATAACCACGAAGACTATTCAAACGCAACACACCACTGTGAACTAAATTGTGTACTGTTTGTAAGGTGGTAATGCATCCTCCGCTTTGTAAATCCCTAGAGGGCTGTCTGCCCTGCGACTAATGTTTTTGTTTTGTGACTAATGTTTTCTGCAGAAACAGGGTAATGTATCGCATTTGAAAAGCGAGTCCACTTAAATGTGAAAGTGGGAGATTGTGGTCATTGTGTTGGATTATGACACAAACTGAGAAAGTAATCACATAAATCTAAGAGTTGTCATCCTTCACCACAACTCGAGCAGATTTTTAAAATTCCAACTGGTAAAGCATTGATATTGAGCCATTTGGCATACATTGAATCACATAGTTATCATTTGTCTTCAGATCCAAACAGCAGTGAGCTGCAGAGTAAATCAACCTGGAAAATAAAATGGCTATAAGGAGATTAGTGTGCCGTCTTCATGCAGGGAAAGAGAGCATTTGAGTTCACACACAGAAACTCACACATGCCAACACTGGTCACCTCGGATTATCAGTAAAGGATAAGCTCTTGATTCTCTGTATTTTAACTTCAACAAATAATTGGTTGAGAACATATTTTGGTGAGTCTGTTTCATTATATCTTTTTATTTAGTAGAATAATAAATATTTATTCCATAAATAGGAGGAGTGTGTCCTGCACTTGCAGGCACAGCGTGTCAGCCTGACCCAGATCCATGCAGCCCAACTTGAACTTCTACAGGAGGAGATGGAGACTCGCTCTAGTCTACATGAGCTCAAACCGGGAGATGGTGGTGAGGAGATGCTCATTGACAAATTGTGCAGTGTGTCATTGTGGAGAGTGTAACCTCTCTGCAATTTTAAAGTATTATTGTTGTTGTTTAAAACAAGATGATCATATACCATTAAAAGACACAAATTAGGATTTCAGCGCTAATTTGAAGTGGGTTTACATTAATATTTTCTTTAGACGTTAATTTAGTATTTTCGACTCTCCTTTAGACTCCACATCAACAATGGTTTGTTTAATTTTTTTTTTCAAAATTGCAAAATAGTCTGTCATTATTGTTGTTTTTTTATGTCAAGTAATTGCATATGCAGTATCCAGGAGCTGGAAACACTCCAATATTTTATAGTCTGAATTAGAAATTAGCATTTTTGTCTGATACAGAAATGACTAAAACAAGAGTAGTATTTTTTAAACATACAATAACTTATGTAAATTAATTGGTCAAAAAGGCATGATATGCTTAATAGAATATAATTTGGAAACAAAATGTGAGGTAAATATGCTGTAAATGATCATCAACAAGGAAATGAGAATATGAAAATTACACAGAATTAAAACCACATTGTCTGAATTCATTATTCAGATGTATAAAAATAACTAGTCAGAAAGTCTTCAAACATTAAAATCGAATCGAATTGACACTAATCTTGTTACATGACCATCCCACTGTCCCACCCATCCACTTTGTTGATCAGATCCAGAGGAACAGACAAGACCAGCAGCTTCCCCTGATTCTTTGGAATTGCAAAGAATGAGGATGGAGGCGCAAGAGAGGCAGCAGCAAATGGAAGAGCGTCACAGGCAGGAGGTGGAGCGTCTTCAAGCTCAGTTCCAGCAACAAGCTGTTGAACGAGAGGAACGCTACACAACAGAGCTTCTCAAGCTGCAGCAGCAGCTGCAGGCAGTGACACAACACGGGTAACAATGACTCAGATGTGTCATTTTTGGTCTGCCTGTATGAAAATGTTGTCTTAACTTCAGTCCACACTTGTGTATGCATGTGTTTTTCCCCCAGTATTTCTGACTGCATAAAATCCTGTAATGGCAGCATTGTTCCTGCGCCGTGCAAAGCTCTGTTATACTGTCTAGTCGGTGTCTAGCTAATCATTGCTTGGCTAGACGGGATTGTTGTCTGATGGCATTGCGACTAAAAGGCTGTCAAGGCTACCTGCTGTGGGTGGGATGTCATTGCGAGATCCCAGTTCTGAATTCTGTTGCGAATTAAATACGGCAATTATGTAATTATGCAAGCGTCGTGCTACCGTTCCTGGGTTCATCACGGTTGCTGCGCCTGATTATAATTTGCGTGTTCAGTCCCTGCAGTGCCATCTCAGAGACCTCTTGTTGAATGTATCCGTGAACACCTGCGCATCCTAGTTCTTATATCAATTAAAAACATTTGTCCTGAACCAGCATCTAAGAAAACCATGGTTTTCCAAGAGATGGCACCAAAACACAGTACATATATACAGTGTAAGCAATTTAACACAAATGTGTATGCGAGACAGAGGCTGTTACTGTCATATTTCAGCTCTAGACAGTAAGCCAGTTTCTGTGCTGAATGCTAAAATCACTACTTTAGATGTATAGTGTAGGGTTTCCAGTTCAAAGCACATTGCTGTTAGAGTTAGATGTTGGTTCTCTTTCGTTTATCATAGGTTCAGTTTTAAAACGCCATCCTGGTCTTATGGGTTGGTAAGTTGTTGTGCCACATTTGATCTTCTGCTGCCCTCCATTGATGAGTTTTATGAATACAATATTCTGAATCGACTTATGTTAAAATTCAAAACAAATGAAGAAAAGCAATGTTACATATATATGCACGAATGTATGGGTTGTGTGTTTTGGGTTTAATGGTTGTATTTCACTTGCATATTGTTACTACTCAGCTCATAATTCTGCATACTTGCATATATATAATTTAAATGCTTTTGTTAACACTTTCAATACCTGCAACAGGTGATGTAAATCATTTTAGTATACTACCAATATTTGACTTGAGCAGCTTGCACTTTAGTCCATGTTATCAATATATGAAATGAGATTGTTATGTCAATGTGATTACCCCAATATAAGTACAGAAATACTTGATTATTATTTACTCAAAAAAAAAAACTGACGGAAGTAACTGACCGAATTCACTAAATGTTCATTTCTTGATCCTTTGCAGTCCGTCTGGTGTTCCTGAGGCTACATCCCCAAAGAGTGGAGAGCTCAAGGTTTGGCCTCATCTTTAAACTACATTGTCACATGGATTGCATCATAGTAGGAGGTGAAACGTTTGCATGTCTTAAGACTGTCTGACAGGACGGTCAGATATGGGACTGGAGCAGTTTCAGCCTTTAGGCTTCACTTGTCCTGAATCTGCTGCTTTGTTCAGCAGAGACCAGCATCTAAATGTAACGATTAAAAGGGGTTAGAAGTTACATAATTTCTTCGTCTTATTCTGGTGCTGATGGCTGCATGAAAGAGCGATTTGGTCTTGCATGGGTGAACTTGTATCTATGTGCTGTCCATTTAAATTTGTCCTCTATCTTTTTTCATCTCCAATAATTCATAATTAAACCCCATCCTAAAGATGACGGACATTGCTGCAGAAATTAGAGAGCGATGGATGTCACAATACACAAGACATTGTTGGTGTGGTTGTAGGAAAATAACTGACATTACAGTGTCTTTAGATCACTGAAGGACCCCTGCAGGGCTTGTGAGCATAAGTGGTTTATTTATCGGTGGTCAAAGGGCAGGTCTTTCCCCAAAATGTCTTAGGAATTGCATGTCCCATGTCTAATTATAACCAATAATCACCCGCCACCGTCTCTAAGCTGTACAACTGAACTGAGTGTTTCTTTCTTAGCACGAGCTGGACGATGAGGAGTTGTCAGCGGTGGGCGTGGAGTTTCACTGGCCTGCTAGGCCAGCTGACTTGACAGCGCAGCTGCAGACATTGAGGAGAGCACTGTACAACAAGTATATGCAAGAAGTAGCCACGCTGAAAGAGCAGCATCGACAAGAGATCGTCAGACTTGCAAAACAAGTAGAGGAAGAGAGAAGAAAACGGAAAGCCACAGACAAAACTGTCGAGACTAATCAGGACTCTGACCGTACAAGTGGGACTGAAGTGGTTTTAAGCACCTCCAATGCTGAACAGCAAAGCGGACTTGATGAAAAGCAGCACTTGCAGCGGGTGGAGGAAGAAGTTGCTAAGGTTAGTGACCAACTCGTCCTTGTCAGAATGACTTGCGCTTTTACATGGACAGTGATTTGTAATAGTTTAATTTGCTGACAGCTGACTTGCTTATTAGACAGGTCTGCTGTTTCTGTCACCCTAAAATTGAGTCAACACTTGTTAGTCAAGTCTGTGTAACGCGTCTTCATGTGTAAACACGATACCCAAGAAGAAAATCTAAATCTACTGGCTTCTCAGATCCACATTGGGTCACACTAAAATGTGGGTGGCTTTGAACTGATGTGTTTATAAATACAACTGTTTTTGAAATTCATGTTTTCTGACAGGCCATAGTTCAGATGTCTGTTGAGTTTGCTCATCAGACGGAATTGGCCAGAATCAACAAGCTTGCTTGTCAGACCACTGCCTCCATGCAGACAAAGTCAGCTGAACTGGATGGGGAGGAGACCATGCCTGAGAATCAGACCTTGCACGCATGGAAGGAGGTGGAGAACGAGCGTCTTGTGAAAGAGCTAGAAGACAGAGATGCACAGATCCAAATGTTGAAGGAAGCACTGACGAAAACTCAACCTGAACATGTGAGTTTGTTTTCTAAAGGATTTTTAAAAGAAAATGTGCTCCTATCACAAGTTCACTTGTGACTTTTTGGTATTTTTGTAACCAGTTCGGTTTAGATAGAAAACTGAAAAGAAAACAACCTGGCTGTTTTGGGAAAGTCTTTTTTTGTCCCAGTATTTATTTAAAAAAAAAAATTGAACTCCGATTACATCAGTTTAGCCATTGAGTTTTTAGTTTGTGATGGTTATGGTTAAATGTCAACACAGATGAATGAATATTCTGTTCCCTGGAAGTTAAGAATAGGAGTACGTTTTGAGAAGACGTTATTTTTCAAGTGCACAGGGCTTCTGAGGGTTAATCCCTCAACCTAATGAGCTCTGGCCAAATATTTTTTGCCTGACTGATTAGGATTTGACCAAGTGATGGTCGAAGCTGTCAGCTCCACTTTTTATTGCTGCACTGCGTTGCTCCGACATTCAGGTTAACTTTTATTCAAACACTGACAGAAATTGGTAAAAAGAAATTCAAATTCAAAGCAAAATATTATTAATGTGAATTATATTTTTCATTAAAAATGCCTGGTCATTAGCCCTCATATACTTCCTATACCCTATGTATCTTATATTTGAATTAAAAATGTATAATTAAGCAGTGGTTCGGCTGGCAGCCAGGAGCCATTGTGTATATGCTACTAAATTTTATTTCACCAAGATTTTAACTTGACCCCAATTCTTTTTGTAACTATTTAGGTAAGTACTTCAAGATGCTGTTTTGCAACCTAGGATTTACATAAGGTCTTTGCACAGATGATGTAGTCTCTACCATTAAATTGGTTGAAATTGGAAAGCTAGGGTTTTGAACTTCAACATTGAATGGAACATAACCATAATGAGTTGTTGTGAACTCTGGTCTTGCTCTTAATGTCTAGATCAAGTGTGTTAGACTGGTGTCTCAGGTAGTTTTATGGTGACAAAGTGCCATTTGCCAATGATTCACTGCATTATGTATTGTACATAAAAATATACCATTATTTTCACCACAGCACATACCTGTAATCTACTGTTCATTCTACAGTGTTTGTCATATATAATACTATTGTTATGTACTACATAGTCTGTTTAGTAGGTTTTTCTATACCTTTTCTGGCTTGTGGGTTGGCTCATTATTTTTGTTCTTCCCTTAAAAAATCCTCAGCTTTTCTCTAGGATTTTATGTGTTTAGAAATGTTTGCACTCCTAATGAGCGTTTGATACAGGTATGTTGTCAGTAATAGTGGCGTTTGTCACTTTCCGTCATTAGATGGCGCTATAAAATCACGAATGCACCTGCACCTGTTACCATAGCAGCACAAAGACAGCACTGTTTCCAGCCCGAAGAGCTCACAAGTTTGTGTCTGTGTGCAAGTGTTTTAAATTCAGTTTGAGCTGCACACCGAACAGCCAGATGAGCGCGTTGCTTTCTTTCTTAAAACTTTGTCATGACAGGGCTGCTGTCTGTTTTCTCGCTCCTTTCTGTGCAGAACCTGCAGAAGAAAGATGGTGAAGAATATGAGGATGACTTGGGTGTTGGACACACCCAAAAGGAGAGTTCGCGGAAATCTCCACTGGACATTGAGGAACGTTTCTGTCAAGACAGTGAAAGGTACAGTTGGATGCTCTTTTGCCAAATATTGAGTTGTAACACCATCTCCCATCATTCCAGCAAACTTCTGAGAGCCAATGAGAAACTAAGTCAGGTCCTGGTGGAGGTTCTGAAGACTACTGCTGCTGCCGAGCAAACAATGGGGCTGCACATGCAGACTGTGCATGATTCTATCAGCAAAGCTCAGAAAGCTGCGGCATCCTTCGACATCACAGCTGTTAAGTCTGATCCACCTCAAGATGCAGGCAAGTCTTCATTATGTGCTCATAAGATAAAGCACGTTATTTTTAAGCAGGACTTGACTGTTCTTAAATTCAGGAAGGGAACAAGAATTGAAGGACTTTCAGTAAATGTGCAGCCAACCAAAAGGCCATACCAAACTTTATTCCTAGATGACCTCGGGTGAATGCAGCATGGCTGTTTAATGGATTCACACTCTGTTTTTTAATAACTTTTTTTATGTATGTGATGTGTTTTTACTTTGTTAGTACCTGACTGTGTCCCAACAAAACATTTCTACAAGGTCTCTCAAAGTTGTTTTTACCAGCCACACTGTCAATTTGTCAAAACATCCCTGTGGTTATTTTGGGAACCGTCACCACTGTTTATATGCAGAATCTTGAAGCTTAGAGATGGAGAATTTTAATGTTTAAATAGCAAGCTGTGCAACTATTATGAAAATTCGCTATCTTTATCTTAAATTGAAAAGACCATTAGCTCAGTCCTGTTGTCGTTTCTTTTTAAAGAAGGGTGTTACTCAATCCTGTAGCACATGTTGGCATGCTAAGCCTAATCTCCATTTCTGCGGCCATTCCAGGTCAATCCACAGAAAGTTTCCTTGGCAGTGCAACAACCACAGCGTCCTTCTGGTCCAGAGAACCAGAGACTGACCAGGGCCTGGAGATGTCCCAGCATCTGATAGACAACCTGCTTTTGGGAGTCGAACCTCAGCTTGAGAATGAGGAGCATCTGATGGGCATCAGCGGCCGGCTGCAGACAGCTTTGGAGAAGATGCTGATGACCATCACAGACACTACCAACCAGGTACAGAGCCTTTAGTACTACGACTATGTTGTTAACTACTAGCAGTAGAAATAATAATATATATTTTGGTTGACACTTATTATGCATTTTAAAAAAGGCCTCTGCTCAACTAACATAACTACAAATTCTTGTGTTCTAACCATTGCTACCATCCGCATGACAAAAGTCAGCAGAAATCTCCCTTGATCAGACTTGGAGTAATAACTTAAATGCCCTGAGTCCACACAGCTGATGGTTTCTTCCTGTTTCATGGCAATGAGCTTGCAGAATGAAGCTGCAGCAACATTGTCTCTGTCCATTATTCAAACACAAAAGAGTCGCCTCGTTCTCAGAGGTTGCCTGTAGATACCAGCTATATTTACATGGAACGTTTTGTCTCATGTGGTCACCCAATCACAATGCTGTGTGGAAAGAGGAACTCCACCTCCAATCAGTGTGTCGTGCTCACTGTGTCCAACATTGGCCCACTGAGCAGTTAAACTAGGCCACGTCTGTGATGTGTTACTGTAACTGACTGCACATTTTCATGTTGGCTGAACTTCACCAGTTACACACGCTAGAATGGGTTTCATCTCACTGGTCTAAAAATAGCTGCAGTGAATTTACAAGACCACTATCAGTGTTGTATCATCGCTGCTGGGTTTGTGCCCGTCCAAGGTTATGGATTTGCCTCAGAGTTAATTAAATAATGATCAAAAGAAAGATACCTTTCATTAGCGCATCACATTACCTTGTTGCAAATAATTATTTGTGTTACTCAGAAGAAAGTAGTATTTAAGTATATTTTAGACCTCTGATCAATTCTATAGCTATAGATATAAAAAAAACTTCTGCAGACCTCTCTTCTAGTTCTGTTTTTATACATGCAGTGATGAACCTGCTTGCATTCTTAGCGAAGGCAACACATTTACGACTAAACACACTCATCAGGGTAATAAACGTCCAATCGAATGCTCCTTTAATGGTTTGTTCAATGATTTTCCTCGTTGCTATTGATTGAGCGAACGCAGGTCTCCTCAGTAGCGGCCTCGTCATGTCTTGGCTCTTGAAATGGCCATGAGGAATGTGGTGCTGCTTTGTTTTAATCCAGAGCTGTCAATGATTTGCCAGGTGACAGTGTCTAATCTCTCACCTGCTATTATGTGCTGTCGTGGAAGTGTTTGACGTGGGACAGTTGGGAGCACATTTGCTTTCTTTTTGTACAAAGGGAGGGAATCCGGTTTGGCAACCTTTTCTGTGTTAGGGGTGTGTTTTCTCTTCTGGTTATTTGTGTGTGTGCGTGCGTGCGGGATCTGTTTGCAAATCTGCCGCAGGAGTGAAGCCACACCTGCTTTCCAAACTTTTTATCTGGATTTTGTGGGGCAACTGCTGGAAATGAAGTACTCCCCCACTGTGTTGGACGGGAGGAATTTAAAGGGTTATTGCGCGCTAGTGCACGTGGGTGGAGAGTAGAAGTGGAAGTATGAGCAGAGTGACAGTAACCCGCCTGGGGTAAGTAAACCTCGTCTGTTGGGAGGAGGGAGCCGGCGAGTGAGTAATAACATGGAATGATCAACTGAGCATGCGTGAAGAGGCAATGACAGCACTGGAAGGAAGCAAACATGCAATTTAAAAACCCGGCTGCCGTAAGTTCAACCGTGCCTGGCTGCTGCCTTCGCTAAAAAGGGGGGGAGGACCCGGGAAGCCACCCCACAGGTTGCTACGGTGATCTAGTGTTGTTAGTGAAGCTCACGGGAGACCAAGAGGAGCAACGGCAGAGCGCCACAACTCGGAAGCAACATGGAGATCACGATGGATTCTAAAATGAGACACTATGTTCCACTTCCAACTGCTGTCATGTTCTGGAATTCAGGATGTAAAGAGGCTCTCATCTGCTGACGAGAATGTGCTGTTTTGAGTGGATTCTTTCTTCCCGAAGATCTCATCGTCCTCCTGGATTTTTCGTGCTCTGTTTACCTAAAACTTGTTCTACCTCAGCTGGGCAGCTAATGATTGAGATGATGACGTGAATGTTTCCTCCTCAAATGTTGTTTACTCTTCTGCTGTTCACACTTGGAAACTGTTGCCTGGAGCAATCGGGTTCATCACTTCATTTCCCTCCGGACCACTGGTTTCCACCTCAGCAGCTATAGTTTCGGCTGAAACGGAAACAAGATCTTATGACTACAGCATTGTTTTTGTAACCATGGACTCGTACCGGTCTTATTGGAATTCCAAAATGCAGAGCACCACGTGGATGGAAGGGGAAGACAAGGATGTGTATGAGGTGGAATCCCGTGTACCCCTCCCACGACCTTTTCCTCTCTGTAGCACCTTGAATGAGAAAAACGCTGTGGTGGTTCAGACCCAGATCTCGCATGTTAACCACAGGACCAATGGTCACCTGCTTAAAGTCATATCCAAAATCTCCTTACCAACTCCTCCTTATACAGTAAGTTCAAACATCATGCACTACATTTTAAGATGTCTATGGATAATTAAACCGCTGCTGATTAATATTTCATTCCTGTCACTATGCAAATTTAATGTTGAAGCTTCTGTCTACTGTTGAAGCCTGAGATCAAACAGTGCACTTCCTGGTTTGCTGTAATCTCACTTCAAGACCTTTGCCCCGGGACATATGACAGTAAAAAGCTGAATATGACTATGCTCTGGTTTTATAGTGTCATCGCAAGTCAGGTAAAGCAATTGAAACACATGACTTGGACGTCCGCCTTCAGTATTAGTAAATGAATCATGTAACATTTTAATGTATCATGTATATTGCAGTAAATGGTTGGAAGTTCTCTGATTGGCTACCATGATCAAGCGCTGTCTTGCTGAGGAGGGTTTGCAGTTTGGTGGCTTGAGGATTGCATCACTGCTTATCATGGATTATGTAGTCCTTTTGGCTTTATTGATCTTTGACCTAGTAGATCCGATTTGACTCCTGCAAAGTGGCAGAGTTCAGGATCAACACTTCTCTGGTCCTCAAAAGGACACCATTAACACACTCTTTACTGCACTCCTTGCAGCTCTTGTTCTACTTCTTCTTTTAAGAACTAGCTATAACCGTGATGCCTGGAAAAAAAAGAACATGATCATTGATACTACTATTGGGAAGTTGTTTTTTGTCACCTGCATGGTAACTTCTTTACCAAGAAGAGAGCCATTTAGATGTCATTTATACTTTTCAAATAACATTTCCCTCTTGAAAGAGGCCTCATGACTGATCCTGGTCTAGTTGAGATATTACACTTATTCTGAATTTGCAATATTTGGGATCTGCCTGCAGAAAGGGCAGTGTCTAATGTACGATTATCCATGTGACCTGATGATGGATTCCTAGTTGATGATGATTTGTGTACAGCTGACTCATTTTTTAAATCACTCAGTCGTGTCCAATAGTGTTGAGGTGCAATATTGTCTTTATAATGGGTTTTAGATTTATCACTGTGTCATGTGCAAAATTGTCCTACAAAAAACAACCAACAAACATGATATTTTTTAGATGTTTTAGACCATAAAAACTAAAACTAAAATTTTTACCCACTTTGTCTCTCCCAAATGCCTTCATCCATTCATTCAGAAAGACATAATGTCGAATTTGATCGATACATAACCCCCTGAGAATGTAATTTTTGTCACTGATTCTCCTTGTCTTTGGCTTTCAGCTTGAACATGCCCGGTTGACTCAGACTGAATTGATGCGGGAATCTTTCCGCCACAATCAGGAAATCAACGATTTGCTTCAGAAACAGGAGGAACTCCAGTTCCGATTAGCCGAGGAGGCCCGGGCTAGAGAGCAGCTGGCACTGGAGCTCCACCGCGCAGAAGGTACATTTCTCTGTTGTTGTTGATTTCCTAGCATTGGTAATGTGAGTGCAAGTGAGATAAATACATTCATATTGTGTTGACTGCAAAAGCCTTGCAATAATCCTATGTATTCACCAGTAAAAATTGCTGGATTTAGATAGTTTTTCCAGACTGTGTGAAAGGATCATAAATCTGATGTAGCCATTCATGTCAGGGACAGCTGATCTGCAAGTACCACCTGTCGTGGCCACAACTGGTGGTTTGTCACACGTATATACGCAAAACACAGTTCACTCTTGTTCTTTTCGGACCAGTCCACCATTGGTGAGTTTAAAGCTTTTGTGTATGTGAAACTAAAACTTCTAGCTACAAAGTCTACTGAAATTACTGCCGATGCAATGTCACAAGTAACTTCAGGTTGTACTTGTTAAACTACTATTATAACAGTAGTGTCGGCTAAGGTTACAAGAGGAGAGCCACCAATGCTGCCACTGCATCAGCTATCAACCAATGTTACAGCATCTATTATGACTACAGATACATCGCTGTGATCTCTGTTTTTTTCTATCATGCTGTTACAACAAATAATATTAAGCACAACAGAGCAAAATTGAAGCTCATTTTTTCGTTTATGTAGTTTTAAAAATGTTTTGTAGTGTTTGTTTGTACATACTACTTTATGTAAGAATTAGGTGATACACTTGGACTTTTCTACTGTATCAGAATACAACTACTGTAGAGAGTGTTGATCTTCACTTGTCGCTAATGAATTTCTTAGGTTGATCATGTGCTCATTGCTGTTGGTATGCTCCTTAATTACATGCGAGGTACTCTTACACTTCTAATACGCCATTTTGTCGTTGACATCTCAAAGCTGTGAGTCAAATAGAATGAGCTCGTCTTCTATTATGTGATATAATCTGCACATGGACAGCAGGGTGTGGTCTTTGCAAACTGGTTCAACCCAAGAGATGACACACTCAGGCTGGATCTAAATTGCTTTAGTTAAGTTTGTCCAAAGAGTTTTCACTGAATAATGTTGCAACTACTGTCTTCTGAATCATTCAAATGGTTTAAATTTCCTAAGCAGGAGATGCAAATATACTCTTTAGCTATTCCAATTGTCATGTGACCCTTGACATACTGGTGTTTTTGTCAGTAAGAAATCACATATCATGTGGTAACAGCTGTGTGCACAGGTGAGAGTCCTCCTTAGGCAAACTTGTCTAATGACTTTGGTTCCTGCTCATGTCACAAATGAACACTGACAAGTGGAGTGATATTTACCTTTGAATAACACATCCAGCCACTTGAGTCACCAACAATGAAGTCACCAAAAGCAGTTGTTTTTTGAAATTCAGATTGTCTTGCTTATGATGGTTACTTTGTTTCAAGGTGTAATGAACACGATTCCAGTTTGGTTGTTCTTCATGTGTACTATCAGGATTCATAGCTTATACCTCGAGTTATCTTGTTTAAGTCTGTTTCTGTCATGTACTGAACGTGTTACAGTCTAGACAAAATGTAATTCCTGTATTTGTTTTCAGTGTTTGCTGGCTTTGTCAAGCTGATTAAGATTATGTCTATGTATCTATCTATCATCCATCCATCCATGAGGATTTTTACTATCATCCGTACATGACAGACACTGCTGTATTAACATAACTTACTGTACATTTTAGGCAATATAAAAAAAAAACATCATGCAATTTAAAGCTATCTCACTTTCACTCATTCACTTGTCTGGTCATTGTTTGAATTGTCAACTCCTTGTGTTTTCCACCCTTAACACTGACTTTAAAGAGCAGATTCTCACTTGTGTGGCAGCGGGGGCTTATTACTTATTACTGAATATGTGACCTGGATGCCACGCTGCTCATAAATGCTTGCTGACCTGAGTACAACAGAGTAGTTATAAAGCATTTCATTGTACTTACAGCTCACTCTTGTACTTCATGTCAAGCAAAATGGGTCAGTCAGGCTCATTTGTATTCACGTCTGCATTTGTTTGTGTTTTCTCCTGTCTATATTTGTATGTTTGGTTTCTGTAACCTACTTACAATTGTTTATTTTTCTGGGTGTCTCCTTGTTTGGTTCTTTAGCACCAAATATTGACAGTTTTTTACTTTTTATGGGGTGAAAATCTTGCAGCATGTATCTTCCTGGATGGTTTGCCAATGTTATGACCATCTTTCCTTCTCTTTTGCACACTTAGGACTGATTGATGGATATACGGGTGAGAGAGCTGCTTTGGAGGAGCAGTTGCGTCAGAAGGAAGAGCTCCAGTTAAACCTGGAGCAAGATCTGCAGGTGAAGCAATTGTGCAGCATAGGAATATTTATGTGCCGTATCTGTAATGTTAATTATGATGCAAGCAGATAATGTGGCTCTAAGATATTCAGGAAAATGAAATTATTATCTTGACACAAACTGTTTGCAGGGGCCATGTTGTACATTTCTTACCTTCAGTAGGCAAACCTCACATATAAATTGAGTAGATTTATCTCAAAATAAATTTTCTAGTATATAGTTTAAGATGATGAACGAAAGCCAACTTGCTTGAAGTGCTCTGTGACAGGGGCTACAAAAACGTTTGTATTGCTGCGACTCAGTTCTGGTTTGAAGAATATAAATTCCTGTAGAATTTAGATAACACAACACTGACCTATGTGTTGCCTTGGCAAGATGCTAGTTGCTTCATTTCAACATGTAAGTTGATGTAACATTCAAACCTTGTGAGATCTATTGCCGTAATGAGATCTGTAAGTAAAAAAAATGTTTTACATCTTCATTTTGTTCAACATTTTTGTTTATTTTAGTTTTAAAAGTAAGCTACTTTGAAATGGATGTCTTTCAAAGTACACACTTCACATTTCAGTACACACTTCATCTTGATCTTGCTAACACTGTACAAAAGAATGATAGGGCCCCCTTAAATATTGAACTGGCTGTCAGTCATTCATTGATGACAGAAGCTTTAGTAAGCAGGGTTTTAAATTGAACAATTCTGAGCAGTGGCTCCACACACAAAACCAACACTTCAGTTTAGTAATCAGTAAGTGACCTTAAACCTAAGAGTTTAAAGATCACTTACCATTTTATATTTAGCTTTTGGCTGATCTTTTGTTGTGCTTCACTGTGGTACATATACGTTTAACACTTTTTAAACTTGCAGCACACAACCATGGTATCAAAAGGCGCGTAACTATAACCTGGTATTGTTTGGATGCTTGTTGTGTCCATATTTTTCTTTTTAAATCCTGTTTAAAGAAGTACACTTTTATGAAGTCTAAGACTCGAGTTTTATTGCTTTGCTTTACACTGCAGGTAACAGGCAGTCGGCTGCAGGAGTTGGAGCAGGAGCGACTGCAGATGCAGGAGGAGCGTGAGTTGTTGTCACGACAACAGGATGCGATGCGGGAGGATGCTGGGCCTCGCGAACTTCGTATGTATCTTAGCTTCTTTTTCTTTTTAAATGAAACAGTGTGTACTTATGTATCACTGATAGTTACAGTCATATGGTATTGCAGGTAGCGCCACTAAATACGAAATTCCTTTTGTTACTTTGATTTTAATACTCATTTCAGAATCCTGTAACTAAATGCCCAATTAATTTGTATTCTGATCATATTATTTTTGCTATTGATAGAAGATAAACATGGTGATAGAATTACATTGGATTAGATGGCCCTTTTCAGTACCACAGTGAGGTTATTAATAATATCAACAATTCTTAAGGTTGATGGATGGTATACAGGAGGACATGAAAGGGATAGCTGTGAGCAGGACGGATGATTAAGGTGGGAGACTTGCTGAGGCATCTTCTGACAGGAAATGCCATAAGAAAGAGAATTTGCTAATGAATATGAATACATTTTTAGCAATCAATTCTTTATATTTCTGTTACTGTTTGTGTGTGTCTATGATTTTATTGTGACACACAACAGTGTTATGAGCCTTTCAAAAAGTTGCCTGTTATTGAACTGCATATTTCTTAAAAGGTATCTCCTTCTATTATACTTTGAGCAAAAGGTGAGTTTATTTCTTGAAACGTGCAGGTTTTATCTCCCACATTTTTCTTTTCATGGCCTCAACTCCTGAAAAACCTTGAAGATCTGCACATTTGCATCTCCATCCTCTCTGAAATCTTCCTACGGCAATACCATCTTTCTAGGAATCCTCCTCATCATTTAAAAAGAGCATGTTAAACTCCTGTGCTTTCTTACTCTCCTGTAGGCCTAGTTGAAGCTGCAATGGTTGCAGCACCTGAAGCAGGTGTGTCTACCTCGAGCATGGCTAAGTCCACTCCTTGTTTAGTTATTGTCTCAGTTACAGTATATCTTGCTAACCCTGAATTAAGCATCTCACCCTAAAAGGCTTGGCTTGCTATGGGCTCACAATAACTCTAACCTTCTGCTTCTTCTGTTTTGATTTCTGTCATTTAACATCAGTGCCAGACCTCATTTAGCATGACAAGCTTTTCAGACATCATAGTCAACTCTTTGTTTTTTCCTATCCTCTGAACTGGAGCCTTTTTCTCCAATGAGAATGAAGAAGTGAATTTGAGAGAATGGAAGTGACTTGACTGGCTGCTCATCAGTCCTCCCTCCCTTGCCTGAATTTGCTTAATGGGCATGGATATTTCAACGTCTGAACGGTTCTTGTCTTTCTCACCTTGTTACTTTTGCACTAATCCTGCTGGGTGTAGTCTCCGGTATCAGTTGGCTGGTGACAGAAAATGAAGTTTTTATGGGTGACGGCATCTTGTTGGTGAAATCATGTCCAGTCACTGGGGTTAATGTTGGGAAGCTAAATGAGATGCTGGAAGAGTCTGGTGTCAGCTGTTTATTTTGTTGTATTTTTTTGTTTAGCCTTGAGGCATTCAATTAGCCAATATTGTTTCACTTTCTAAACTATTTGACCTTGAACGCTTAACCTGTTATTTATAGTCCACACAGTTCCTCCTCATCCTGGTGAGAACCACAATTAAAACCCACTTAAGGCTGCGTCACAATCAGATTTTTGTTGTAATGTTCTTCACTGAACTCATGCAAGACATTTCGCAGTCTTCAGATGAACAAGTACACTTTTTTAAATTTTGGAATTTAATTTACAAGACTTGGCAGATGCCTCTGACTTGACTTCAACTGGAGCTATTTGATTAAGCCATTTCTTTCCCGCGTTTCCTTGGATCAGACTCTTCCACAGCCTCATCCAAACTCTGTCTTTTGTCTAAAAATAAATCTAATTAACGAGGTTTTCTTTAGTTGCATGCAGAAATTAAGCCCTCATTCATCTTCTCTAGACTTGTTGGAAGAAACAGAGAAACTGATGAAGGAGAAGGTGGAGGTCCAGAGGCAAGCAGAAAAGGAGAACACTGACCTCCTGAAGCAGATGAAATTGCTGGAGGCAGAACTGGAGGAGCAGGTCAACAGAGTGATAGAGCTGGAACATGCTCAGAAGACGGAGACTGGAGACCTGCAACAACAAATCCAAGCTCTGGAGAAGCAGCTGGAAAAGAACCGCAAGTTTCTTGACGTAAGAAGGATTCCAAAGTCTTCTGCTCACATTTTCCATTCTGATGATAAATATGGCAGATGGTGTACCGATGTTGACAGATGTCTCTTAAAGCATGATGTTTTGGCCTGTATTCTCAACTTTGGTACTGAAATCTAAGTAACTCGCCCTTTTCATCTAAACGGAGACACAACACAAACAAATCAAAGAATGAGATTACAACACTGATGTCATGTTTCTGTCTGTGTTGCACAGGAACAAGCGGTAGATCGAGAACATGAGAGGGACTTCTTCCAGCAGGAAATCCAAAAACTAGAACATCAGCTAAAGAATCCTCAGAAGGTCCAAACTGGCTCGGAGCAAAAACACAGAGAGGTAACCAAAGGACGCACTAGAATCACTCAACAAAACAACCGGGTGGCTCGACTTACATGTGCATTCTTTGCTGTGACACCAAAGTCCTGTGCGGGTGTGAATTTGATCAACACTTCTTTTGCCTTTATTCTTTTCCTTCTCTATACGTTGTTTCAGAGAACATCCTTTAAATTAATTCTTTAACTATTTCACTGCAGCATACTATATATTTAATTTAAAATATTTCATTATTAAGGAGCCTTTGGTGTTCACTTTAGGGTTAAATACTAATAGATAAGAGACCAAACTAGGAAACAATAGCCAGATATTTGAACACTGCTTGTGCAGTATGTCCTTCAGGTACAGTAGCGATAATAAAAAACAATGATCCACATGAATTGAAGATGCTGTAGTCCAGTGCATACATTTGTCCTCTCCTCTTTTTATTCATTCCAACTTAGGTCTCTGAAACATAACTCATGTTGTATGATAGAAAAAAATGTTGTTAAAAGCTTGTTGTTGTTTTTTTCTGTAGTCCCCAGTACAATTGCCAAATTTCTGTCATTTTCAGATGCAGACTGCTATTTCATTATCTCTCAAGTGCTTTTCCTCCTTTGCTTCCTTCTCGACTCACTGCTCTTCCTTTGCCCGCCAATTCTCCAAATTTGCTGATCCTCTTTGCCTTCTTTCCCTGGCTATTGCAGGTGGACAGAGGTACCCTGAAGGTATTGCTTCTCGCTTCAAGTAGAACCAAGTGTCCTCCTCCAGAGTATCTATAGTGCGATGCAGCCTTCCTAAAAACCCTGTTGCCCCTCCTAGTTAGTGGCTTGCTGACCTCTCTCAGTACCCCATCCTCACCCTCTGGGTCATACTCCACAGGGAAAACAGGGTGACATGTTATTACACTCCACCATTTTTTCCTTCCTAATCTGCAACCATGTAGAGTGGAGTAACCCATACAAAAAAAATAGAATACTTGAGACATAGTTTTATTTATTCTGAGTGTCTTTTCATAGAACCTCAAAATTGTAATAAAACGTTTAAAAAATATATATTAAAAATAACCTTAATTTGTTGACATATATGTTGTTTGTTTACTGAAACTTTGCCAAAACAAAAATAAGTAAACATGGATAATGATCATTAAATAAACGCTAAAACTTTAAGAGCAGCTGAAAGTGCAATTTTATTTTATTTTATTTTTATTTTTTAGGATGGGCGATCCACATTGAGCTACTTATGTGCCGCCATTTAGTCGTAATTGTATCACTCATACAACAAAATTGCTCGCATTGGACATTGTTTTTTTGCAGGTTTGCGCAGTTATGTAATGTATGTATTTGCCTGAAGTCAGTGCCTTCTTTTGTCTTAGCGACAGACCTCATCTATAGCTGCGTCACTGGCAACCTCTGTGTGAACCTCCTGATGGGTGTGTTGTCTCTTGAGGTCGCTCTCCTCAGATCTTCATAACTTTTTGCATTGAATACGAGCAGAAAAAATCCTGAACTATCAGTAATTTAAAAATGAATATGAAGGATTTACCTACTGCACCTTTGTTATGATGAAGAAAATAGAAAATATTAGTTAAATTATAAAACTAATTACCCAGGCCCACCACCCCCTTACAGCTCATCCTCTGTTGAACCCCTCTCCTTTATTCTTTTCCCTCCCTTTCACTGATCTGACGTTCTCCCTTTCTCACAGGTGGATCAGTACCTGCCATCGGTCTATCTGGTTCATGTGCTGTTCTATTTGTTCCCCCTGAATGAAATCTCTGTTACCCTATCTGTCCCTTTTCTCAATCTCAGTCCCACCGCTCTGTCCTGTTTTCAGGTGGATCAGCTGACCTCACAGCTGTGTAGCGGGGAAATGCCGCCTGAAAGCCAATTTGATTAAATGGCCCCCTCTCTCTTTTCTCTCTCCCCCTCCCACTCCCTCGTCGTCCTCCTTCTATACACGCCCCTCACACTGCCTCTCTACCAGGTGGAGCAGCTGACCTCTCAGCTGAAGGAGAAGGCAGATTGGTGCAGCGAGCTTCTGCTCAGCTCGGAGCAGCTGCATCGTGATTTGGGAGAGCGCGACGAGGAGATTGAAAAACTGGAGAGTCGCATCCGAGAGCTGGAGCAGGCCCTGCTGGCCAGCACCGAGTCCCTGGAGAAGGTTAGGAAGGGGAGGGGCGGAGCAATGAAGGATTTGTAGAGAAATAGCTGTAGTGGTGAAATGGTGTGAATGATGGCTGTGCTGCATGGCTGAGGGTGAGCGTGACGACACGTCCAGAAGCAGTAGGAGGGACAGAACAATGTGTGGGTGGGTTTTTCTTCAGCGCCCCATGAAAGCTAGCTCCTGTTAAAGGAGTGCAGTAGTGAGAGCAGGCTGTCAACTGATGGCAGTTTTAGAACAGTTGTTTGATTTTACGTCTCTGCAGGTGGAGCAGAAGAAACAGCATGCATCCATCACAGAGGCAAAACAGCATACACTGGAGGCGCAGTTACAAACAGAACGAGAAGCTCTGGAACGGAAGGAAAAAGAGGTACTGTTGTCCTCATATTTTTTTTATTAATGTCTTTCTAATTACTTGCAGCTAAACTCACAAACTAAAAATCAGTTATCACTAATGCCGCAGAAAAACAACAACCTCAGATTATTGTTAGATAATAATCGTTTGATTTCATATTTTTATGAAATTTATATTTATGTTAATTTACTTTAAAAACCCGAATATTTTATGTCCAAGTGTCACGTCCCTGATTGAGATGAGAAGATGGTCTTCTGTCTCACTTTCTGCTCTTGCTCATCCACATTACAGATCTGTAACCTGGAGGAGCAGCTGGAGCAGTTCAGGGAAGAGCTGGAGAACAAGAGTGAGGAGGTGCAGCAGCTTCATATGCAGCTGGAGATCCAGAGGAAGGAGATATTCAGCCAGCAGCAATACTTAGAGACAAGGGAAAACATGCTGCAGGTTAGTAAAAAAAAAAATCTGTTGATGTGTTGAGTTTTGTTTAAAATGCTCATCTCGTCCCTACAGCTTACATACTTTTTTTTAATTTATTCCCACCGTAATGCAGTTTTTTGCAGACTTCATGCTTTTGCAGAGGTTCACCTTGTTAGTTTTTTTTTCTCTTGTTCAAACTGGGTTGTTTAAACCCATCACATGATAATCTCTGACTTTTGAAGGTGATGGAGGAGAAGGACAGACAAATAGCACTTCTTAATGAACAGATCACTAAGCTCCAACACATGGAAACATCCTCTGATAACAAGGTAACATCATATGCGTATTCGAAATGGAACAAAAGTCTATTTCGAATATGCATAGCTCCCTGGTAGTAAGTGTGTGTCATTTAAGTTTCATTTTGCTTCAATTTTGTTGGCTCCATTTTTTGTGTGGTTTATTTTTTTTTAACTTTTTTTTTGCTTGGTAAGTTATTCAAACTGGCATTTTTTGTTGTGAAGTAATCATTCCCTTAATTGGTGTGGCTTTATAAACCTCTGAGTCCTTGCAAGGCAATAGTGCTGGGTGGTGCATGGCTTTATTGCGGAACATTTGTCTTAGGTTCATGCAGCATATTATTTAGAAACCAGTCAAAAACATTTGTTACCAATTCGGTTTTAAACGAGTACAAAAATGTGAGGAGGTTGATAAACCTGTTTTGAGGTCTGCCTTGTCGTCCCTGTCATCACGGGGGGATGTTTCTCAGCCATGAGTCTGAGTTGGATGGGTCTTTGTCCCACCTTAGACTCATTCTCTTGAGTTGTTATTTATGTATCTATAAGGTTCAACTCCAAAGATTATGTCCATATGTTTGTGAAAGCACAGCTACTGATTCTTCGCTCAATGATATCATCTGACTCAAATTCTGCATTTCAATATTTACAATTCATTGTGGTAAACCTGCCCATCACAGATTTTTACTTGAACCTATAGTTATGAATTTGCTGACTGAAACTGTGGGGACTTAAAGGTTTATATTTTGGATAATTGCCATGGTTTACTAAAATAACAAAACAAAACAAAAAAAACATGGTACTTATTTAAATATTTGGTCTTTTTAGGCCCTGGACGACAGAGAAGAGGCCATAAAGGATTTGGAGTCTGAGGTGCAGTGTCTTCGTAGTGAGCAAGAGCGCTTGAAGAGGGACAATGAGGAGGAACTAGAGCAATTGAATGCTGTCATTGAGAAACTTCAGCAGGAGCTGGTCAATATTGAACAGAAACAAGCTGTGGAAGTAGAAGAAGAAGAAGCAGATGAAACCAAGGTTGAGCCACAAGATGAGGTGGTTGGACCAAGTCAGGATGAATATGATGAGATGAAACAAAGGATGGATTCTGCCACCAAAGAGCTGAGTAATCTGAAGTCCGAACACTGTAAGCTATTGGAGACATATTTGCGGTTAAAACAAAGTGCAGAAGCCTTAGCTGAAAGTGAAAATCCAGAAGGTGCCAATGATGATATTGAAGAAGCACTCCGGGAAAAAACTGCTGGACTTGTGGTCATGCAAGCCCAAGTTCAAGCTCTGGAGAAGAGCGCCTCATCCAGAGTAGAAGAACTAGGCTCTCGCATTCTAGAGCTTGAGGATATTTTAGCTGAAAAGGAGAATGAGTTGAGTCGCTGTCGTCTCCTGCTGGTGGAAACGCAGAACAGTGCAGATGGACTCCAACAGAAGGTGTCTAAACTGGAGGAAAACCTGAAGGAGAAAATGGCTGCGGTTCTTGTCAGTCAGGCTTCTCTTGAAGCTTTCCAGCAACAGCAGCTGTCCAATGATGACCTGCAGAGCCATGTGGATGTTTTTAACTTAGCTATTCCTCAAATGGGCCTGAATGTAAGTCAAGCTCCTACATGGAAGGTAGTCCATCTGACACAGAAACTTCAGGAGCTGGAGGTGGGTCTCAGTGGGATTCAGAAGGACCAGGAACTTCAGGAGCAGCTGTTGTCCAGTTCTGAAGAAGAGGTGATGGAGTATGAGAAGAGACTGACAGTTCTCATTGACCTGCTGAGTCAGATGACCAAGACACAACAGAAGACTACTGAGGTCAGTTTTGTGTCTTTGGATTTTAGACAATATTTTCATTAAAGAAAACGTAAAAATGTGTTTGTTGCTTGAGTAAAAACTCAGTCGTTGAAATGCCTTGATGGAGAGCAAAACATGAATGTAGTTCAACTTCCTGCAAGTTCCACCAATTTGTAGCAATGCTATGTACATGTAGTTCAGCTCTGTGTTGTTTACATGTTTGCCCTTTGTGGTATGTGATATGGATTTTTTATGTATTGTTTGATAGCCCAGTTTTGACAACAAAACAGCATTGTTTTCATGTAAATTGATGACAGCAAACATCCAGTTACGGATCATTAGCTCCCGGGGCTGAACACATTTGTATACAGCATGATCCGAATCAAACTTTATTTAAAAAAATGTTTTAATAAATTTTGGTATTTGTGATCTTTTTCATCAGGGCTCCTCTGCTGATGGTCAACCATCTCTGTCAGAGCTGCAGCAAGAATTGCAGGAGGTCAGAGAAGAGGCCAAGGTCACCAAAGATCAGCTGGAACACTACAAAGAGATGTGCACAAATCTTCAGCAAGAACTCCAAGTGTGTTTCTGTTCTTTTCAGTGCCTTCTTTTGCACTTCAAATGTCTAAATGATAAGCTTATTTTTCTGTATAGGAAAAGAACAACATTGTCGAAAAACTACAAGAGGAGCTTGAAATGGTGGGAACCTCTACTGCTACATTGAAAGTTGTTAAACAGTGCAAAATATTTTTCTAATACTGTCTCTGTAGGTGTCGTCTGAAGATAAAAATGAAGCTCACGCATCACATCTACAGAATGTTTTGATGAAAGCCCAGAACGAAGCCTCTGCCACCAAAGAAGATCTGAATAGCTGCAATGAGAAATTGGACAAGTTGGAGGAGTTACTTCAGGTAAACTTTGATGTTTGTTGTTCAGTTGATTCGTATGTTTGCATGTCTGTAATTCAATAGTGAAATAAATGCTGATATGCATTAAACATTTGGAGGTTTTTTTTCTTTCATAGGAGCGGCAAATGACCATCGCTCAAATCAAAGGAGAGTTTTCAGAGGTAAGTATTCTTATGCTTTGTGTTTGATGCTCGGAATACACACTTTACAAATACCATTTAATACAATACCATTACAAAAGTCGTAAGTGGCCCTGTAAAGAATCCAAAGAATAATGGAGAATGGAGACACGGAGTATGTTAATGCTGACATTACCTTCTTGTGAAAATATTGCAACTGTCTTGATATGTGGAAAATCATATTTGAGGCAGCTGGTAAAATCATACCTTAATTATGTTTTTATTTTGGATTGATAGTATTTTAATTTAAAAACTGCTGTATTTGTGAGGTGACACATGTTGTTGTCCAGCAGATGGGTGCTGAGGAAGAAATTGGTGATCTGGCGATGCTCACACAAGAACTCCAACAAGCCCAGAGTGATGCAGAGTCAGCCAAGGAGGAGCTGAGTATTTATAGGCAGAAGACTGAGAATCTCCAGGAGGAACTTGAAGTCCGCGAGGCTTCGATTTCAAAGCTCAAAGAAGAGCTTGAAGAGATGAAGAAGGATGTGGAAGTCACCAAAGAGAAGCTGAACAGCTACAAGCTGCACAATGAGACACTGCAGGAGAGCCTCAGTGAGCGAGAACTTGCAATCACTGGACTCAACAAGGAGCTGCAGGAAGTCAGATCCGCCCTGATAAAGGAGCCCTCATCTCCATCTCCGTCACCTCAGCCACTTTCATCATCATCTTCATCCTCCTCTACAACTCAGCTTAAGAAGAAAGCAAGCAAACAGCCCCCTGCTGCGAAAGGAGGAAGCATAAAAGACAAACCTTCCCTGGCCAGAAAGAGCTCGGCCACGTCGAGCCTGCCCTCCGATAAATCCCACTGCAGTGCTGAACAACAACCCACATCTGTGACACACTCCTTCACTCAGACTGAGGAGCCTGATTGTAGGACTCATTCTAATGCAGCCAAAGACGAGGTGGAGGAGGTGGTGTCAGAGTTCCAGGAGAAGATAGTCCAGATGCAGGAGCTGCATGCAGCTGAGATCCTAGACATGGAGGCCCGACACATTTCAGAGAGTGAGAGTCTGCGCAGGGACATCCAGACCCTGGAGGACGAGAGCAAGGCCCTCAAGTCGGTTATTGACAAGCTGCGCTCTGCTGAGGTCAGAATGAGGCACTGTTTCTCCATCAAATATTGAATATGCTCTTGACTTGTGGTCACTAAACCACTACTTTACCTTTTAGACCCCGATTTCCAGACAAGAACGTCTTGCTTCACAGTTTAAGGACGGCTACACAAGTGGTAAGAGGAGTGAATATGTTTCAGATACATCTTCACAACAACTTCTGTAGGACCTTTTAGGCCTTACATCAATATGCTGTGTCACATTCTGGATTAGTGCCATTTCATTTATTTGTTTTGTTTTCCTCATCTGTTCCTTTAATTTAAGATTGCATTGAGGCCCTGGAACAGTGTTTATGAATATGTGTATGTCAGCACTGTGGCCGAACCCTGCGTTACAATCGGAAGCTTGCAACACGATACCTCTGACCACTAAGTCCGCTTGGCGATACTGATACGAAATGATTGTCATTTAACTTCCAAATGTGTCTTGTAAGTGTTTTGCATTTGTCCTTGTCTCGCAGACAGCAGCTCGGACTACAGCCAACGGACTGGATACGAACTCCATAGCCTGCAGCAGGAGCTCAGGACAACACCAGAGGGCGCTAGAAGAGAGCCGGACAATCCATTACCAGACAGAATTAAGGTGAAATTCATGACTGGTCTTCCTGTTTTTCAAGATGTACTGATACACTATGTAGTACTACAAATATACATGCAACATGAGGTGTGAATGTGCCTCAGTGAGCAAAAACATTATGACCAACCGCCACACCTGGAGGAAGTCATATGTTATCTAGAATCACCACAGAGGAAAAAAGACAGCCTGCTGAATACCCACCAAGAACATAATGTCAATATATTTCGTCTTGGACTTCTGTAAAACTTGAATGCATAAATTATTTTCCTAATGTTTTTTTTACATATTCACTACCTTACATTCATCAATTACATCAAGGAATGAAATTTCAAAAATGAGTTTACAGATAACTTCGACGAATGTCACAAGTTGCGCTCAGGATCAGTCATTTTTGTTGGTCATGATGAACAGGGTGAAGAACGCTGTTTTCAAATGAAGCTATGATTTGCAGAAAGTAGAAAAGGAGCAAAGAGGAGAAGGGAAAGGACAAATGTAGCGTGGTGAAGAAGCTGAGAGGGACAGAGATTTGTAATTGAGGTGTGGCGAGTCCACTTCAGCAGGCGAAAGGTAGGAGAGCAAAGAAAGCGTTATTACTGATTATTATTTTGTAATCACACGTTGAATCCTTGCAGTCACAAATTTCTCTATACTGACTGAGGCTTTTCGTGGGCCCTTCTGTTAAACCTGTTAACTCGGAGCTGAGAACTTGATGGACTAGCGGCTACTACAGAGAATTAATGCACATTGTGAACAATATGCTGTGTCTCCTCAGACGTTGCTGCGGGAAGTTCACCAGGAGGGAATGCAGGTTCTTTCTCTGTCAGAACTTCCGCTTCCTGAAGGTGAAATGAGCAGCCAGTCTCACTTCCAGGGCTGGCTGAAGGAACGAGATGCTCTACTTTCCACAGTGGACTCTCTCAAAGGTTTAATCATCCAGATGCAGACACAGGTACAAAACAAAACTTCTGTCTAAGTTGGGCGTAAAATATGTTGTTTGATAATGTATTATTTTATTGTCTGTCGGCATTTGATCATTAATCCTGGAGGCTTTCTGGTTAATATCTTAGCATGTCTTAGCTATGGTTAACACATGAACTGTAATGAACATTCAAAGGGACTTTACTGTTGTTTTGTTCAAAAACAAAATGAGCGTTACTCATTGGAAGAAATTGTTTGAATTTTTAAGATTCATTTTTAGGATTTCTACACAATTGTGTAGAATGGGGTGGAAGAAAAACAGCCACATAAAATGAGGAAAAATGGATACAAAGTAGGGCTGTCAATTGATTAAAATATTTAATCTCAATCGCACTGGAGGTGAGTTAACTAATGGCAAATCACTCATGTATTTTGTATCTGTTCTGTATATCGGAAGATTAACTCAACACAAGAGTGGCCAATAATGCTTACAATGTTGTGCTCGTAGCTTGTTTGTGATCCTCCCTAGAGCCTCTGGGGTTAAGAGTGTTGTTTACAGTATGTGTTGTGTTGGGTTGCTGTAATAAGCACGGTTGCATGAGGGATGTATTAATGGCCACTCTTGTGTCCATAACTCTTTAAGTTACATTTAGAACAGATACAAAACGCGTGATTAATTGCAAGTTAACTCAGCGATGATGCGATTAATTGAGATTACAATTTTCATCTATTGACAGCCCTAATATAAAAACCTAAAAAATAATAAGTTATGTTTTGATTCCAAATAGTAACAATTTCTTTTGTGGTTTGGCTCTGACCTCGCAAGGGTCATCTGTTCTAAACACACAGTATTTTAAATGATTGACTGTTTTTTTTGTATATGTGTGTGTGTGTGAAGACTTTGCACAATGAAGACTGGCGTGGGGAGCTTTTGGATTCGGTCCGGCAGGTATTTGTCCGGGAGCGTGGCGTCCTCAAGAGTGCCCTCTATAGCCAGTTAGACCAGCTGGACACCAATGATGCCATTATACACCTGAATCAGCTGGAGCACAGACTGGCAGAACTGGTGAGTTGATGATGTCAGAAATGCTTTCTTCCTTCAATTGGTATTGATCAAATCTCAGCATCGATCCAACCGTATGTGCTGAAGCTGGATGAAGAGATATGAGGCTTTAATGCCTTCTCTTCATTTGTGCTGTCGATCTAAAGCGAACATGCATTTTATGGATACATTTGTTGCTGCTGCAGGATGGCCAACACAGAGAGGGAATGGCTGCACTCCACACCGCAGACAGATCCAGCCTGATGTCTGAGGTCCATCATCTGCGTGCTCAGCTGGCGAGCCTTCATCAATGTAAGCCACCCCGCTAGATGTATTTAGTTCACATTAACATCTGACTATTATCATGTCACCTTGTTGCTCAGACCCTCAGACTTTCAGCGTTCCCAGCGAGAATCAGCGCGCAGCAGAAGAGGCCACAGACAGAGCCGTGGACGCAGAGAGGGTGATAGTGGAGGAGCTCAAGAGTGAGCTGTCTCAGACTAAACTGGAGCTGGAGACAACACTCAAGTCTCAGCACAAACATCTCAAGGAACTGGAGACTCTCAGGTTAGTCTTGTTTACTCTTTTGTTCATTGTCATTGCTAAGTATCTAACTATTTCTCTCTGGATCTTATGTTTTTATTTGTTTACATTTGAGTTCTATAGTCTGTATAGTGATAGGAGTGAAACAGCAGTACAACTGCAGTACAATTGTAGGTTTTAATTGTTTGATGTTCATGTGGACTAGTCCGTCAGTTGCACCTCTCTCCCTCAGGTCTGAGTTATCTCAGAAGGCCTCAGTGGTAGATGAGCTGAACGATCAGCTCCTGGAGGAGAGAAAGCGGAGCCGTGATCTCCAGTGGACCATAGAGAAGGAGAAATGCAGAACTGGGAGAAGTGAGATCACTGAAAGGGAAAAAATGGAGGTAAAGAATTTTGGAGAATCTGAAATGATATTAACATGTTTATAACAAGCTTCTGCTGTAAATATGTTTGTTTTTTGGGGGCTTAACATGGATGCATATCTTGTCAGGATTTGCAGCTCGAGGTGGAAGAGCAGAGAAACCGTGTTGCTGAGCTGACCTCTGACTTGGAGAGGGAGCGAAAGACGTCCTCACAGCTTCTCCATCAGTCAGAAGAAGAACGTCTAAACATGCGCAGACACTTTCAGGAGCTGCAGGTCCAGCTGGAGACAGAGCGAGCCAAAGTCCAGGAGGTGACCACTGCTTTGGGCAGAGAGAGGGATCTGCGTGTTGAAATTGCTGCTGAGTCTTCTGAGAGTCAGCCTGCTGAGGAGAGAGGAGGGACAAGTGCTGAGCAGAAGGGTTTGCTGGAGAGACTGCAGATAGAGCTGCATGACAAGCACTCACAGGTGAGGCTTTCTATTACAATTGTATGAGCAGATTTTGCAGTTGAAATTGCAATATAGATTTAGAAATAAATGTTTTCATCTGTTCTTTTACGATGCTTCAGCCTTTTACATGGGTCAAATTGCAGGTGATATAATTAATGTTGCTGTCGAGACCAAGACTTGACTGAATACAGAACAAACTACGAGCTTGTTCCAATGAAAGCATTTCATTTCTTCATTTATTTTGGAAAAAATGACTGACGTTCCTTCCGCAGTAAGAAATAAATGTATGTGTTTATATGACCAATTGACTTGGTTCTGGTCTTGAGTCAGACTCATCAAAGTCTTGCTCTTGGAGTTGGTCTCAGGTTAGGTGACACGACCTAAACTTGATCCTTGTTGGAAGCCCTTGCGTCTGTTCTACAGCGTTCTGAAAGTTACAGTGTTTATACAACTTTTTCGTTGTTACTGTAATGATTTCCCCCCCAGGTGGTTCACCTCCTCACGGATCTGGAGGAACAAAAGCTGGAGGTTGTAAGAAAAGACGAGGAGCTGACATTAATGAGTCACCAGTCCAATCGTGACAAAGAGGCCTTGCTGGAGGCCAAGGCCCAGTTGGTGAGCCTGGACGGCAGGCTTTTGGAGGTCCAGGAGCAGCTGGTGCAAGAACTGGAAAGGATAAAGAGCTTAGAGGAGGAAAAGGAGAGACTCGCGGAACAAGTCTCCCAACAAGAAGAGTTGGAAGGCAACAGAGCTCTTCACACTGAGAGTCTTAGTGTAAGTGTTGTGTCACGTGGGACCATAGTGTTGAGCACAGGCCATCTGATCTAAGTTGTGTCCCACAGCAGTCCTCCGATCGCACCAAAGACTGGGTAATCCAGCAGAAGCTTGGAAGTTCTCCAACAGTCGGCTCTGCTGTGGATTACAGCGGGTCACATCAGGGCCCCTGGCGCACCGCTGACAAAATCCTGAGCAAGTTGCTCCTGGTTTCAGCAAAACTGCGGGGCATGGCTAGCAAAGCCACAAGCAGGTGAGTAGCCAGTGTGTTGCTCTCGCTGGTTTCTGATTCTTAAGAATGTTTTTTGTTTGTTGCCATACAACCAGAGCAAACGTTGACGTCAACAGCGATGAGTTGTTGTTGGTCCAGTCCAGTGTAGATGATGTCATCACCATGCTGCAGCAGTCTTCTGCGCTACCGTCTGTCCCTGAGGTTAGGACTCATTTCTTCCATTTTTTTTTCTGAAAAGCCATTGACTGCTTCCATTAGAAAACATTTGAAACTTGTGGCTTCATACAGTACCGTATTTTCCAGATTATAACTCGCTCCGGAGTCGCACCAGCCATAAAATTCACAGACGTATATAAGTTGCACTGAAGTATATGTTGCATTTTGGGGGGGAATTTATTTGATAAAATCCAACACCAAGAAGAGACATGTCATCTTGAAAGGCAATTTAAAACAAAAATAGAATACAGAGCAGCAGGCTGAATAAGTGTACGGTATGCTAACATTACATGACGCATAAACAATGAATTAAGAATGTGCCTGGTATGTTAACGTAACATATTAAGAGTTATTCAGATAACTATAGCATAAAGAACATGCTAACAAGTTTACCAAAGTGCCACTCCAAAGTCCTATGAAATCTTCATCCTGAGAGTCACTTTTAAACAACTCCATCAACTCCGGAGGTAGAAGATTACGTCAGACTCATCGTCAGTTGCAGTTCCAATTATGATTATTGTTTTCTTCATTTCAGTGAGAGAAACCTCCGCTTCTCACCAGTCCCTTACAAGTTTCTTGCTAACTCCAAACTTTCTTTCTGCCGCTCAATTCCCGTTTTCCGCTGCATATTTCACTACTTGCAGTTTGTAATCTGCAGAATACGATTTTCTGTTCTGTGCCATTTTGGTTCAGCCCTTCTCAGTTGTTTTTTTATAAGTTTTTATATTATCAACACAGGTGTAGAGCGCCCTCTTGCGGTTTGAGATGAAAATAACATGTGAAATGATATACCATAATAATTTCATACAGGAGTCACTCCTGAGTATAAGTCGTACCCCCGGCCAAACTTTGAAAAAAACTGCGATTTATAATCTGGAAAATATGGTATATAGCCATGAATCCTGGTCCTCACTGTGGCGTCATTTCAGCTTCCCTTCAGTGTTTACCTGGAACAGCTTCTGCACAAATTAATAACATGAATAGGAAAAATAAGCATCCAAATGACTTGTAACTTGTCCTGTGTTCTCCACACAGAACGTGTCGCTGTTGGCCGCAGGCTCCCTCAGCTCCTCCAACACCCTGACGGAGCGCCTGCTTCGTCAAAATGCGGAATTGACTGGTTTTGTCAGCCGCCTGACGGAGGAGAAGAACGACCTGAGGAACCACACGCTTCGCTTGGAGGAAGAGCTCCGGCGCTACCGACAAGCTGCGCTCATTTCCCAGGACAGCGTGAGTGTCGGAAGCTCAGCTCTCTTCAACCGAGACAAAACGCAGGGTTCAGCCTACGCTGCTGAAGTTCAAGTAGTTTAAAGTCCTACTTTCCCTCCTGACAGTTCAGCACCAGGAAGAGTGGGGTGAAAGGGGATTCAGCAGGTCTGCTGCTGACTCAAGAGAGAGAAGCTTGGGCTCGGGAGAAGAGCCGTCTGGAAAAAGCTTTACAGCTGTCGCACACGCAGCTGGCCCGAGTCAAGATGGAGCTCAGGAGCGACACAGAGCGGGAGATCACAGGACCTGAGGCCGACAACGTAGCTCTGAAGGTCTGAGGGACAGCAGTTTGATTCTTATGAAAAATGCATCTGAATATTGATCTGCTGAGCAAGTGGGCACAGTCACATGGGTGATAAGAGTCTATCCTTGTCAACAGAGGATGTATGGGAAGTACCTGAGGTCTGAAAGTTTCCGAAAAGCTCTCATCTACCAGAAGAAGTATCTGCTGTTGCTGCTGGGCGGCTTCCAGGAGTGTGAGGAGGCCACTCTGTCACTGCTCTCCAGAATGGGCGGTCGGCCGTCCGTCTCTGACCCGTACAGCCAGCACAGGCGTGGGCTGATGCGCTTCCGCTCCGCCGTGCGAGTCTCCATCGCCCTCTCCAGGTAGACCGAAGACTAACCTTTTAGCTTCGCTCGCTTGTTGAGACTCATCTGTGTCTCTAAATGATTGCACTGCAGAATGCGTTTCCTGGTGAAACGTTGGCACCGGGCGACGGGGATGAGCTCCAGTTCGCCAGACCACAAGCACGGGTCCCCGGCGCTCACAGGTGAGGACTGCCAAGTCTCTTGCTGTGAAAGGTGCCAGTTAATCATCAGCCTCCTGTTCTGGTTCCAGGCAATGAAGGCAGAGACTCGCACTACCTTCACCCCAGCAGCGTCGAAGTCTTCAGAGAAAGAGGGCGCTCAGGGGGAGGAGGAGGCTCCAGCAGACGGAGCGGACGGGAGTCCCCGAGATCTGGCGTCTCACCGACACACCACAGGTACAACGCTGGTGTTCACTGACATACGCGGTTATACCACATGAAGTGGAGCAGATTTGGGGGTCATACCTCAAGAACATAGACATGTAAAATGCAGAAAAATGTATTTTGGATTTTATCTTTTGGGACAAAAAAAAAAACATTGGCCTGCACTGTCACCTTGTGGACGTTTATTTAAACTGCATCTTGTGAGAAAAGGTGGTTTATTTGCTGTGTAAGAAGGACGTTTCAAGAGTTGTTGAATGATGATAAATGAAGAGGAAAGGTCAACTGATGAAAGAAAATAAGGCGAAGATAAAATCAATATTGTGATTTTGGTCGTCTAATATAATACATTTTCTACATAAAAATATGAAGAAATAAATAAAAATAAATAAAAGTTTTATCCCCATTTATTCCCTTCATTTTGTGGTCCTGTGGTTTATAAATCCCTTAAATGTGTTTTTTTTTTTTTTGTCCTGACAAATTTGTGCTCTGACAGGTTCCACTCAAGTGGAGACCCCGGAGCTCTCACCTGCTCACACCTGCAGAGCTACGACCCGGACCGAGCTCTGACCGACTACATCTCTCGACTGGAGGCTCTGCAGAGGCGGCTGGGCAGCGTGACGTCGGGTAACTCTTCTCCATCCAAATCTTGAGGAAAACAGAGATTCCTAGTTTCTCATTTTGCTCATTTTCCCTGCTCAGGTGCATCTTCATATGCTCATTTGCACTTTGGTCTGAGAAGATGAAACACTGGGCGGCCATTGTGGCGTGAAGACACTGGGTTGCCTTCTCTTGTGCTGAGCTGTTTTCTGTCATTCTGCAATGAATCATCTTTCCACTTGGACCAAACCTTTTTTTTTTTTTTTTTTTTTAAATAGCATTCGACTGTCACTGTTTCAGGCTGTTTTGTTGCCAGCACTTGAAAAAAGGTTAAATGATTTGTTGCGTTTGATTTGCAATCAAGTCTTTGTGTTTAAATGCTAATTTAAAAACCTTGTGATTAATTTATATGTTGAGTGGGTGGAGAATGTTTGGGTGTTTGAATCTGTCGAGGACGGCTGCTACTGGATATTCTACACTACACTGTGTTTTGTTTAGACAAACCGACGACAGAGGTCATTTGTAGAGAAAGTATTTTTCTAAAGCCGATAGGTGCTTTGAATTTCTTTGTATTTTATGAAAAACTGAAATAAAGACGAGTACAATGTTTGAGTGCTGGTTTTGTTTGACAGTCTAACCAGCTGGTATGGATCTTTGGAGGGAAGTGTTCAGTTGTTTGTTTTTGTCAAAAGTGACTTCATATTGCAAATGTTTAGTGGAGGAATATTTGAACAAAAAAAAATTTAAAAAATCATCCCTGGCTATTACTAAAAAATCTTTTTTTTTCAAGTGTAAAAAAAAGACATAAAAACAACTTGTATGGACCAACAACATTGCATGCGACTAAATGAGTAAAAATGTGCATAATTCATTTTGGTGGGAAATTGATGGAGAAAGTGGCCCTATAATAAAAAATAAAAAAGTAAATAAAAATATGAACATTATCATAGGTATAATATTTGTAAATAATAAATAATAAACATATCCATTTCATCTGATTGGTATAACTTTTATTTTTGGGATATACCTATGTTAATGATTGGTTGTTGTTATTTTTAGTTTTTTTATAACGTGAATAATAAACCATTTCATTGCACATGGTTTAGTACACGTGCAACGCCACAGTCCACACATGTTCACCAGTGATAACAGACTCCAGTTGTTTTATTGATGCTTAACATGGGACACAAACAAACTGGTTTGGCAGTTTTTAAAGAGACTGTGATCGTCCCTCAGCCTGGTGAAGCTCCCAGTATGAGCATCGAACGCCCACCCCCTTCAATGACTCATAGATTAATAGTCAAATAAATAGCCTTGCTCCCTGCTGATCTCAAGGTCACGCCAGCCTCACTCCGGGGGCTTCTTCTTTGCCTCGTCTTTCTTGAAAGCCTCGATCTTCTGAGCGATGTTCGGAACCTGGAGAAAGAATGTGAAAATAATCGCATGTACAGTGGAACCTCGGTTTTTCGTATACATCCCAGACTTGGAACAAATCAGAGTTCGAACGAAAATTTTTAGATTTTTTTGCTTCTGATTTCGAACGAAAATCCAGAACTCGAACGCTCCCGAAAAAGCCGGAAAAAATATAACGCGCTTTGTTATTGTGTATAACGCAGCCTCTGTATGCTGTTTTTTCTTCATATTGAGGGGTAAAACCTTTCCTGTCTCCACACTGGACCGTGGTAGAGTGTCACAGGGGAGGTGCTCACTCTCCACACCTCCGAGGCTGGAGCGCTCACTCCAGGGTTTGATGTCCTGTTGTGGGCTGGAGCTGGGACAGGGATGAGGCGAGTCTGGGACAGAGCGTGACTTGGTTTATGACTTTGTCACAGCCAAACTGCACAGAAGCGCACATTCAGAGCTGGACACGCACCGGGCACCTCTTCCCTTCTGGAGAGACGTCACTCACTCGGCAACCCCTCCCACATGCAGCGGCCACA
Organism: Synchiropus splendidus; assembly: GCF_027744825.2. Taxonomy (NCBI): domain Eukaryota; kingdom Metazoa; phylum Chordata; class Actinopteri; order Syngnathiformes; family Callionymidae; genus Synchiropus; species Synchiropus splendidus. The sequence continues at coordinate 15,092,975 of NC_071337.1, forward strand.
CACATAGAGGAACAGCCACCTGCAGCAGACACTCTGCATTCACTCCTACAAAAGACTATTTTAAGGCTTGGAACGCATTATTTCTTTTTCCATTCATTGTAATGGGAAAAATCGATTCAGATTTCGAACAAATCACTTCTCGAACGGCCGTCTGGAACAGATTGAGGTCAAGAACCGAGGTTCCACTGTACGTTCTTCATTTATTCATTTATTTTTAGGATGAATGTTAGTGTTTTGAAAGGGCTGTATATTGATACACAAAAACGCACACATGGCAAACTCACCTCATAGGTCTGGGCAAGGTACATCCCCAAAACGTTCCCGACTGTGAATACAGCCTGGATGACAGAACAGAGTCACTTGACAGGAGGGAAATGTGTCAACACCATGTGTCAACCATGGTGACAAACAGCCACTACCACATTAATATTGAAATAAAGGGTTTATTAATCCCTTTTTTGCGTTACTTTTTTCAGTTTTATTTTTAGCCTCAAATGGAGCCTTCTCTCGCCTAAAACTTAATTCTTAATATGAGTAAAACAGCCTGGAAATTTTATTGGTTTAGATGACCTGAGCTCTGCCCCCTGTTGGTCGTGGAGTGAAACTTAAAACATTTTAAAGTTAATTTAAAATGGCAGTACTTATGACAATATTAATAACGTTAGTCTGATAAAAATAACTTCAACATTTCGATGTAGCGGGAAAAAAATATGACTTATGGCATTAAAATACAGGGAACCAACTGGATGGAATTGTTATGAGGTCAGTTGTATTTTTTGAGTAAAACAGGCAACAGATTATTCAGAAAAGATTCAAATCATGATTTGATAAATAAAGGAAAACTATTATTCAATGTCAACATAAACAGTTGGGGTTAGCTCGAAGTGGCTAAGACTAAATTAGTACTTTACTAAGGATGCACCAGAACTTTTAATCTGAAAATGGCTAAAAAGTTGAAAACATTTCAAAGTTTGTTGAAATGTCAGTGCTTTGTGAATATTTTCTTCATGTTATTCATACTTTCTGAAGCATGAATACTGCTTTTGTGACCGCAGGTTTATGTGAGCACATATTAACTGGCATATTAGTTCTGTTTTGTTCTGTTCCTGTTCCATTCAAGTTCACCTCCTATTCAGTATTTTCATGTCGGTGCATCCCATACGACCTTCAACTGCTCAACTGCTTGTCAGTAAAGAGTTTTTAAAGTGATGCTTACAAGAGCTTTCAGAACTCCGATGCACCGAGCGACGGTAACCATGTCCGACAGTTCTGCGTGGACTCTTGTGACTCCCTCACCAGCAGCTTGCGGCTCTCAGACTGGAGTGTGAGTGATCATGTGACGGAGATAGTTTTCTGTGAGCTGCTAGTTTGTTTGCTTGAGTGCAAGCATCTTCAACTGAGGCAGAACGCACAAGTTATATGGTCTTGGGTCTTTGAAGGCCGACGTGTCGAGTCTTTGGTCGCTCTGATGTCCATGTGTGAGTGGTGATGTAAGTCCGCAGGCGAGACTTTCATGTCCCCCGACTGAGCAGAGCAGTGATTTAAACATGTTTTGTATGTTGTCACTCTTTTGGTTTGGCTAGGTTTGGAACAGTAAACAGTGCTTCGGGGCTTTTCACACTATGGGTTCTGTCTCGGGTGGGTCTGAGTCTGATTCACCCCCCACTGTGCAGCCTCGCACCTCTGTGCCTCAGGCGACGTCCTTTTTTTCCCTTCTCAGCTGGCGGCGCTCTGCGCAAAATAGCTGGTTTGTGACCCACGATGAAGCACATCTCAAGGAAGTTGTCATCAGTCGCACAACCTCCTTATTTCTCTGTCACTTCTCAGCACTACGAGTCGTCTTCATCTCAGATATGAACTGATGACGGAGCTCAGCCACAGCTGTAACAGAATATGGCGTTTCACAGCCAAAACCAAACATGAAAGAGTGTTGTCATGTTTATTTTACAAGGAAATAGCGGAAACAAGCTGCGTAATACGGAGCGTCTTGACTGATCCACGCTGCAACACCTTGAACACAGTGAGAGAGAGCACTGACGATCGAGAAGGTTTTAACCAGTGAAGTCACGTCATTTCCTCAAAGTGTGGATTTGTAGCTCTATGTCATACGTGCTCTGCCCTCTAACGGGCTTTGCTATTGGTTACCTCCACTCCGAGGGCCCGCCTCCACCTCTCCCCATAAGACCCCTTGTTCGCCTTAATGCGTCCTCCTTTTTCACTCAGCCTGAGACGAATCGTCATCTTCATCGGATGCCTCGTGGAAGCCTCCGCGTCAGCTCCCTCGACAGCTAAGCGACCCAACAAGTCTAAAGACAAAACCAAGGGATCCAAGAAGTCGTTCAAACCTTGGCATGAGTACAACGAGTGGGACGAGAGGAGAGTGTTTGCCCAAGAGAACCCGGAGTCCCTCTTCACGGAGGATGACGACAGCTCTGACAGCGACGCTGTTCTGGCCACAGTCGACCGTATGTTTCCCCTGGACGACATGCCCTGGCTCTTTAAGAAGGCTTAATGGAGACCTAAGCGCTCTATCACCGTATGTCCCAAGATGGGGTCCCTCTGGAAGCACCCGGACCGAGACATGAAAAGTCCCCTCACGTTTAAGGCTACAGCCTTTGCGGTGTATTGTGGAGTCGACAGAGTGGACTGGCGAGCAGGCGTCCCCGCCTCGGCGAGTCTTGGCGGGCCTGTTTGGACCCTGCGTAGGTGGTGGGCAAGCAGACCCCGCCGGGAGACCACGGCCGACTGACTGCAGTCCCGGCGCCGGGAAAGGCCGGACTCCAAACAATGGAGTCGGTTGTTCCTGACACGACACCACCTCCTGTGTTCAAGTTTGCAAATGAAAAACAACGCAACTATTCTGGTGTCTCTTCACCCTCTGTTATCGCCGGGTGAGCAGACTGTGTGCTTCCACGCCTACCGGTAAGAGACCGCTCCATCGCCACGGCAACGCTGCACCTCCCAGTCTCATACAGAGCACAGGTGAAAAAGTGCCTCGTCATTGTGGGCCCCATTTCATACTCCCCGAACAAATCTATCTTGGAAACCGTAGCAGACAGCGAAAAACAGAGCACACCGTGAGACTCCTGAGGCTTTCGCCTCTAACTTTGTCACACTCCACCCTTGGCGTACTGTGAGTACGGCAGTGGTATTTTTCGTATTGTTTGGTAGTTGTTTTCCTAAAATGTGAACCAGGCGATGGTGATCTTCGAACCTTGTGAAGGGTCGATGCTCATTTTTACGCCCTTGTGTAAACACACTATGATTCGGATTGAAACACTCCGTCACAACGCACACTAAAGCCACCACTCGTCGTGAGGATTTTCCTTCAATTCAATAAAAACTTCAGCAAGTTTGACAGATCGTTATGCTAACTGTAGCAAACGCAGCTTAGTTAGCAAATAAAAACCTCAGCACACGATAACATCCGATGGACTCACCAGGAACTGAAGCATCGTGAAGGGGGGAGTTTCTATCAACTCGTAGCATCGGTCACTTCCTAAGATGAGGTTTAATTCTGTTCAGTGACCAATGGTCGATTTGTGTAAAATTGACAAGCGTCAAGGAAATTCAAATGCGCATTCAAATGCTAACCCTAACCCTAACCCTAACCCTAACCCACAGCCCCCATGGTCCACTTCACAGCAAAGGACTATGCTGTCTCTTAGTGACACAACTAAGACCAACGATGTCAGTGAGACAGCAAAGCTGATCACAGTCACTTCTGATGAGCCACCCCCTCACCTCCCCCCTCTTTCTCTTGACATCATGGAGCAGGACATGCTCACTCAGTTCAGGAGGCTGAACCTTTGGAAGGCTGCGGGTCCGGACAGAGTTTCCCCTGCCATCCTGAAGCATTGTGCTACTGAGCTGGCTCCAGTGTTGACGGACATCTTCAATGCTTCCTTGGTGTCCTGTCATGTTCCTGCCTGCTTTAAGTCCTCCACTATCATCCCTGTTCCCAAGAAGACCAGGATCACAGGACTAAATGATTACAGACCGGTGGCCCTGACGTCTGTGGTCATGAAGTCCTTTGAGCGCCTGGTTCTATCCCACCTGAAATCACTGCTTCTCACCTGGACTCATTGCAATTTGCCTCCAGAGCCAACAGATCTGTGGACGATGCAGTGAACCAGGCCCTTCATTTCATTCTGCAGCATCTGGACTGCCCAGGAACCTATGCCAGGATCCTGTTTGTAGACTTCAGCTCTGCCGTTAACACGATTCTCCCAGCCCTGCTTGACATGTCTGACACCCTGCAGATGGATTACAGACTTCCTGACCAGCCGGAGTCAGCGTGTGCGGCTGGGGACGACTGTCTCCGACACTCAGACCCTCAACATCGGGTCTCCTCAGGGCTGTGTTCTCTCTCCATGGCTCTTCTCCCTCTACACCAACTGCTGTACCTCCAGCCACGAGTCCGTGAAGCTGATCAAGTTTGCGGATGACACCACCATCATCGGCCTCATCTGAGATGGAGATGAGTCAGCTTACAGGAGGGAGGTGGAGCGGCTGGTGTCCTGGTGCAGCCACAACAACCTGGAGCTCAACGCCCAGAAGACAGTGGAGATGATCATGGACTTCAGGAGAGTCACAGTTTCTCTGTCCCCTCTCATGTTGGCTGGTTTACCCATTGCTATTGTAGACTCCTTCTGCTTCCTAGGAACCACCATCACTGAGGACCTCAAATGGGAGTCAAGAAGAACAGAGATTGTTCTTCTTGAGGCAGCCACGAAACCTACGGCTGCCGTCAAAGTTGCTGGTTGTTGTTATTCGTAAATAATAAATAAACATATCCATTTCAACTGATTGATATAAGTTTTATTTTTGGGCTATACCTATGTTAATGATTGGTTGTTGTTATTTTTAGTTTTTTTATAACGTGAATAATAAACCATTTCATTGCACATGGTTTAGTACACGTGCAACGCCACAGTCCACACATGTTCACCAGTGATAACAGACTCCAGTTGTTTTATTGATGCTTAACATGGGACACAAACAAACTGGTTTGGCAGTTTTTAAAGAGACTGTGATCGTCCCTCAGCCTGGTGAAGCTCCCAGTATGAGCATCGAACGCCCACCCCCTTCAATGACTCATAGATTAATAGTCAAATAAATAGCCTTGCTCCCTGCTGATCTCAAGGTCACGCCAGCTTCACTCCGGGGGCTTCTTCTTGGCCTCCACATCTTTCTTGAAAGCCTCGATCTTCTGAGCGATGTTCGGAACCTGGAGAAAGAATGTGAGAATTATCACGCGTACGTTCCTTATTTATTCATTTATTTTTAGGATGAATGTCTGTGTTTTTGGAAGGGCTGTATATTGATACACAAAAACGAAAACATGGCAAACTCACCTCATAGGTCTGGGCAAGGTACATCCCCAAAACGTTCCCGAGTGTGAATCCAGCCTGCATGACAGATCAGAGTCACTTGATGGGAAGGAAATGTGTCAAAACACGATGGTGACAAACAGCCACTATCATATTAATATTGAAATAAAGGGTTTATTAATCCCTTTTTTGTGTTTTTGGTTTAATTTTTAGCCTCAAACTGAGCCCTCCTAAACTTATAAAGCCTGGAAATTTATATATATATATATATATATATATATATATATATATATATATATATACAGGCAACAGATTATCCAGAAAAGAATCAAATTGTGATTTGATAAATAAAGGAAAACTATTATTCAATGTCAACAGAAACAGTTGGGGTTAGCTAGAAGTGGCTAAGACTAAATTAGTGCTTTCACTTTATGAACGGACCTTTCTTTTCCAATGCAAGCATTGGACCACAGGTCAGTGTCAAATGCTTTAGCCAGTCCAAGGACCTGAGAAGATACTCGTGTACTGCAACATCTCAGCCAGTTGCCTTGTATATCACCAGCTTCAGCTGTAGTTGACATGGTGCTGATACAGTTTATATGCATCTCACACAACAGCTGAAATATCCGAGTCATCAGTCTGACAACGATACTTTGCTGTTGGCTCCTATGAACATGGCAGACAACGTCACTCGATGATTTCACTTTTAATCGATGCAAGTGGCTCAATAATGAATAAAGTAATGTATTGTCACACTCCACCCTTGGCGTACTGTGAGTACGGCAGTGGTATTTTTGGATTGTTTGGTTGTTGTTTTTCTAAAATGTGAACCAGGCGATGGTGATCTTCGAACCTTGCGATGGGTCGTCCTTGTGTAAACATACTACGATTTAGATTGGAATGAGTTGAAGGATCAGAAACTCCGTTTAGGAGTCTAGTTTAAAGCCACCGCTCGGGTGATGGTGAGGATTTTCTTAGCACCGATATGAAATTCAATAAACAACTTCAGCAAGTTTGACAGATCGTGATGCTAACCGTGGCAAGCGCAGCTTAGTTAGCAAATAACACCTCAGCACACGATAACATCCCAAGGACTCACCAGGAACTGAAGCATCGTGAAGGGGGGAGTTTCTATCAACTCGTCGGTCACTAAGATGCAGACGTTATTTGAGGTTTAATCCTGTTCAGTGGCCACCGGTCGATTTGTGTACAATTGACAAGCGTCAAGGAAATCCAAACGCGCATGCGTATTCGGTCACGTCATTTCCTGCGGATTTGTAGTTCTTTGGTCGCCCACCATCCCGCACTCGTCCGCTGCAGGGACTTCAATCCCCATCAGCCCACTTCCACATCCATTATTGCGATGGTGGTGTCGGTGGGACATTGAATGACTTTGGCTGCACCGCGAAACATCGCGTTTATTTCGACTCTGTGGCAGCGCAGCCGACATGGAGGCTCTTATTCCCGTCATTAACAAGCTCCAGGACGTGTTCAACACTGTCGGGGCGGATATAATCCAGCTGCCGCAGATAGCAGTGGTGGGAACCCAGGTGAATATGAATGGGCGACTCGTGCTAGCAGGAACAACCTTCATTTTGTCCATTACACACGCTCATGCTAGTGTCCTGTGCGCTGCACAACAACACCATGGTCCACTGCGTTTTCAGACTTTATATTCAATAGAATGTGCTGCTGATGTTACCCTTAATTCTATTGTCAGCTATTCGAATTGCCATCAATATCTAAGTTACAATGTGCATAATGATGAAACACACATTTTACTTAGCTTCTTGGTGAGCCTCTTTGTAATTATATGTAATAATGTGTTACTATAACTGTCTGTTGTTACTAGTAGAAATGCCTATGATGATATACAGAACAGATTTAGCAAGGTATTTACTGTATGTATTATTATTTTTTAACAACAGTTATGTGATCATTTTCTCATTTACTTCTTCAGAGTAGCGGCAAAAGTTCCGTTCTTGAGAGCCTGGTGGGTCGCGACCTGCTACCCAGGGGCACGGGAATCGTGACCCGCCGACCCCTCATCCTCCAGTTGGTCCATGTGGACCCGGGAGATGCTCGCAAAAATGAGGACAGCGGTAAGATCCCGACACTCAAATGAGGCCTGTTCTTCAACACATGCCTACACACACTGTTTTGTTTTCAAGTAACACACTGTTTCTGTCCAACCACACGCAGAGACCAGGCAGTGAAAAGCTCAGTAAAGGTGCTGAAAACTGAAAAATAATAATGTAGCTTAAGTGGCTATAGTGCCCTGAGTGCAGCTCTGGTGTTGTTGCCTCTTGCTTAGTAACCTGCTAGTAATGAACATGTGGCTGTATTAAAGTGTGACTAAGCAAAATTTGGTGTTTCACAGGAAGGGAAGGAGAAGAATGGGGAAAGTTTCTGCACACCAAGAATAAGGTTGGCACCACAGCCATGTCATAATAGTGTACACAATCGTGACCTTACCCTTCTGGGTCCGCAGATCTTCAATGATTTTGATGAAATCAGGCAAGAAATTGAAGCTGAGACGGAGAGAATATCAGGGAACAACAAGGTAATAACCTACTTGATCAATTACTTTACCTAACACTAGCATTTCTATCCAAAAAAACAGACAGAAGTAAAACAATGATAGCTCTTTTTGTGTGGTAATATTGGCGGAGGACCTCTGGTGGAGGGGACCGCTCGGTCACGGCCTCCAACAATAGGCCTCTTCTGATTCCAGAAACCTGTGAAATAAATACTGCTCTCACGGACTGGAGGTGATGCAGTTTGATTCCACGTGACAGAGGTCATTGGAGGACGTCAAGTATTTACACTCCTGAAGGATCTTCCCCTTCACACTTCTATTTAGGTTCAAAACATCTCAGTTGTTCACCAGGGTTCAGAATGATCGTCTCAGTGACTCCCTGTGACTGTGAAGGAGCAAATGCTAGAGGAGCAAGTGACTCACTCAGACTGTTCTCAAAGACTCTGCTCCTAAGATAATAATAACACTACAACCGAATGATAGTTGTTTATTGTAATGAATGACGCGGACACTGCATCCTCTACAGGGCATCAGCGATGAGCCGATCCATCTGAAGATCTTCTCTCCTCACGTGGTCAATCTGACTCTTGTGGACCTGCCGGGGATCACCAAGGTAACCAACAGCTTTAGCCCCTCCCCCCGGAGGCCTCATTGTCTTGCCCTCCCAGGTGCCAGTCGGCGACCAGCCCAATGACATTGAGCTCCAGATCCGGGACTTGATTCTCAAACACATCTCCAACCCCAATTGCATCATCCTGGCAGTGACTGCTGCCAACACCGACATGGCGACCTCGGAGGCCCTGAAAGTCGCACGAGAAGTCGACCCGGACGGTAGCACATGAGGATTACTTTAAGAAAACAGCAGGAATATGGTAGTAGAAGATACAAGCAGGTTTTATAAAGCAAACGTATGTGGTGTGCAGGCCGGAGGACCCTGGCTGTCGTGACCAAGTTAGACCTAATGGACGCTGGAACGGACGCCATGGACGTTCTGATGGGTCGGGTCATCCCTGTCAAACTGGGACTCATCGGAGTCGTCAACAGGTTCAAGACATTGCTTTCCGACGTACTTTCTGACGTAAATCGTGTCACGCTGCTAATGTCAGCTGGTGCTTGCAGGAGTCAGCTGGACATCAACAACAAGAAGTCGGTGGCTGACGCCATCAGGGACGAGTACGCCTTCCTGCAGAAGAAGTATCCCTCACTGGCCAATCGGAACGGAACCAAGTACCTGGCTAGAACTCTCAACAGGTACCAGGTCCAGTTCTTTTGTGGGTGTGGAGGCACTGAGACTAACTTGATTCAGGGTAATGACAGGCCTAACCCTCCGCCTGCTCCCTGCTGCTCAGGCTGCTGATGCACCATATCCGAGACTGTCTCCCGGAGCTGAAGACTCGCATCAACGTCCTGGCAGCCCAGTACCAGTCGCTCCTCAGCAGCTATGGTGAGCCAGTGGAGGACCAGAGCGCCACCTTGCTGCAGCTCATCACCAAGTTTGCCACTGAGTACTGCAACACCATCGAGGGCACGGCCAAGTACATCGAGACGGCCGAGCTGTGAGTCCCGGGCTGTAGCTGTAGTTGATCCCTGGCAGCAGGGCCTCACCAGACACTGACTCTGACAGGTGTGGCGGCGCCCGGATCTGCTACATCTTCCACGAGACTTTCGGCAGAACTCTGGAGTCAGTAGATCCTCTGGGAGGTCTGAGCACCATCGACATCCTGACGGCCATCAGGAACGCCACTGTGAGTTCATTCATCTTACACTGCAACCTGCACACCTCTTCACCGAGTCCTCCTCACCTCAACCTCCGCACTGTCCTGCAGGGCCCGCGTCCCTCTTTGTTTGTTCCAGAGGTTTCTTTTGAGCTTCTGGTGAAGAAGCAGGTGAAGCGGCTGGAGGAGCCCAGTCTCCGCTGCGTGGAGCTGGTGCACGAGGAGATGCAGCGAATCATTCAGCACTGCAGCAACTACAGCACGCAGGTCAGCGCATGACTCAGCCTTGTTCTCGCTCTCGCCCAGTCTTCTCTTCTCATGCTGTTCTCTGGTTTGCAGGAGCTCCAGAGGTTTCCCAAGCTTCACGAGGCCATTGTGGAGGTGGTGACGTCCCTGCTGAGGAAGAGACTTCCCATCACCAATGAGATGGTGGGTGACCTTCCACTTGTAGTAACTAATAATAGTAATTACTTGTAATACTAATGTTGTAATTACTTGTAATACTAATGTTGTAATACTAATACAAACTAATGATGTTATTCTAATAGTTGCCCTCTTGTTGCTCTATAATGTGGCTGACATCCTGAGAAAGGTGACATGATAAACTAAGCTAAGCTAAGAAGCTAACAGTACAAAACGCCAGCGTTGTTGCTGTTGTGCTTTCAATGTGCAGGAAATGATGTCACTTCCTCTTGCAGGTGCACAACCTGGTGGCCATTGAGCTCGCCTACATCAACACCAAACACCCCGACTTCGCCGACGCCTGCGGAGTCATGAACAACAACATCGAGGTGAGACACTCGCGGTTCGACCCCCTCCTTGATAGCGTCATCACACATGCTGTGTGTGTGTGTGTGTTCCAGGAGCAACGGAGGAACCGGATGAGGGAACTTCCAGCCGCAGTGCCCCGAGACAAGGTGACTGGCTTCCTTCTGAAACGTCCCTGTAGCCTCACGTGAATCCACTCGCCAACTGGCCTGCACACGTTCACGTCTGTGTCTCTCCGCTGCTGCTCTGGTTCTAGTCCGCTGCCAAAGGTCCGGCTCCGGTCTCCGGGGACTCTCCCGCCTCTGGAGCGGATGTGGACGGTGTCAAGGTGGGCATGTGGGCAGTCGGGGCATGGAAGGTGGCTGAGGCATGACCCCTGAACTCTGCTCCTCCTGCCTGTCTAGACTAACGCGTGTCCTCCTCACCCGCTCCACCTGCCCGAGACCTCCCTTGTCCCCGTGCCCTTAACCGCTCATGAGTCGCCTCTCTATGTCTTTGTTGACTTGTTGAGGATTTACTTAGCTGCACCTCTCACCGTTGACCTTCTTGCTGCTGACTCGACAGATTTCCCTTCAGCTGATTGTTCATTCCTGTGTATTTAACTTTATTTGTTGCGTCTCTTTTTTTAGTTTATTTGCTGTTTTCATATGTATTTTCTAGTCATTTTATTTGTCACACTACTATTTCATATCGTCTTGACATTTTGTTTATGTTTATTTTTTATTTTACTGTAAGATTAATTGGTCATTTTAGCCTTTTTTGCCATTTTGAATCTTTTTGTCATGATTTTATTTTTATTTGTTGTTATTTTAATTTTTTTTGTGAATTCCTTTTTGCGATTTTGTACTGTGACCCACGGCATTTCTTTTTTTGTACTTTTAAGATTAAATTGTTTTGCAGCACTCACTGTAACATGTTATTTTTTTAAGTACAAATAATTCATGTTTCGTCCCTGATCATAATTTATAGAATTTAGATTAAAACCTTTTTTAGTTTTGTAATTTAATCACTGAATCATTTTGTTATTGTTTATTTTCCAATTATACATCATTTGTTATTGTGGGCCACAATTATTGTTTTGTATTTTTTTTCTTTAACTCCTTCTGGTTGTTTATAATTTAATTTTTTTTCTCCCTAAATATTTCCATGCTAATGCTATTTTTTCCTATTTCTCAGTTTCACCATGTGATCCAGATGTTTTGCAGGAGAACCGTTTCAGCTCGTGTTGTGTTCCGACGCGTCCATTGAGGGCGCCTGTCGCTAACTGTTCCGGTTTTCTATTCAGGCTCCTTCAGCGGTGCCACCAGGGGGCGACCAGGATGCCACTGGGAATTGGAGGGGGATGTTGAAGAAAGGAGAGGACGCCCCGGGGTCTGGCCCAGGAAGTCCACTGAGGGGCGCCGTGAACTTGCTGGATGTGGTAATTGTTTCGTACAGCTCCTGGCTAATGTTAGCGTCGCGAGCTACAGGCTTGTGTTAGATTGGATTGGCTTTGTTTCTGGCCGTTGACTGCTTTACTATCAGCTGATGGGCGGAGCTTTCCACTGTGGCTTTTTGTGGTGAAGACGATACTGCAACTGCGTATTCTTTGAGCCAAAGAGTCACACGAGTTTACACATGTGACTAAACCTGTTGTGATAATGTTCCTTAAATGTTACGTAGGCCACATGCTGAAGTACTACTCACATACACAAAGGGTTCTACTGCAATAATAACTACAATAGCTTCAGCACCTAAGAAAATAAAGTGCATTCTGCAGTGCTAATGTGTAGCATACCCAACATGCTAAAATAGCAAAGATGCTTGAGGTACATGGTCACTGCATCGCTGTCCGACGGTTTTCATCAAAGTGAAAACCAACCCTGCGTCACCTCTGCAGCCGGTGCCAGTCGCCAGGAAGCTATCGTCACGTGAGCAGCGCGACTGTGAGGTCATTGAGCGCCTCATCAAATCCTACTTCCTGATCGTGCGCAAGAACATCCAGGACAGGTGGGTGCAGCCCGTCACAGTCCCACTGGGAAGTGGGTCCCTTGTCACATGTGGCTCACCTGTGTGGTCCCGCCAGTGTCCCCAAGGCCGTCATGCACTTCCTGGTCAACCATGTGAAGGACAGCCTGCAGAGCGAGTTGGTCGGGCAGCTCTACAAGTCTGGACTCCTCAACGACCTTCTGACGGAGTCGGAAGACATGGCCCAGCGCCGCCGCGAGGCCGCCGACATGCTGCAGGTGCGGACGCGCTTCGAGTCTGACACAGTGCTGCTTTTGTTTTCTCATTCAAATGAATGGTGTTTTCCCGTGTTGACACAGGCGCTGCAGAAGGCCAGTCAGGTGATCGCTGAGATCAGGGAGACGCACCTGTGGTGATGAGCTGCACTGACCCCTGCTCACCAGGAGGTGGCAACGAAGAGCGCTGTCGAACAAAAGCGTTTCAATCCTCAATTCTAAGTTATTGATCAGTTATTATTTTGGATAGCGAGATGAGGTGCGTGTGTGTGTGTGAGAGAGAGAGAGAGAGAGATCACTACTGCTGCACTGTTGCCGTCACTGTTAACTTTATTTATTGATGTGATATTTATGTGTTTATTTGTTTACATATCGCTGCCACAGACGTGTTTGTCCAAAATAAACTGAATTTACCTCCAAACTGATTGAATTATTTACAAAAAAGGATGGCTGGTTCATCTCACTTAAAGCAAATAAAATATGCTATTTTATATATATATATATGTATATATATATATATATATATATATATATATATATATATATATATATATATATATATATATATTAGCCGTCTTGTGGCTGCACTCCTTAAACTCGCCACTAGATGCCTCTATTGACTAACGCAACAAAAGGTGGAGCTCGCGTCACCGTGAATTTAAGCAAACTCTTTTGTCAAGTTTCTTCACATCAGAAACTAATTTCGGGGTCACAACACAGCTTCGGGGCGACACTCTTAGCTCAGTATTTAGCTCCCTGCCTTGGGCGTCGACCCGACAACCCTCGTCAGCCTTTCAGCTTGGAGGCACAACATCGCGGAGAAAACGTGTCTGATGTTCGCAGCCTGCGCCTCTGACAGAACTAATTTGGGGCGAATGTAAACTGAGGAGGAGACTTTCTGTTTTTGTGCCTTTCGAAATCTTTTTTTTCACTCATCAAGAGTGACTTTTTACTTCCTTTTAAGTGAGGTTTTATCTTGGAGATCAACTATGTAATTTGAAAGAAATACAGTAAAATAATTCATGAAGTTTATAGCAGGTGAATTTTGTTTTGCATTTCATGCAGCTCTTAATTGAAGACTTTGACATGAATTTTTAATCAAGCAGAAGATAGTGTTCCATGTTGTCAGTGTTTCGATTCATCAAAAATTTGATCTGATTGAAAAGAAAATGTGCGTCATCAGTAATGTTCATTTAGAATTTGGATTTTATTTTATCTTATTTTTTCTTTGCTAAAGGACAAATTAAACTTTTTAAAAACGGAGACATTAAACAAACTGACACCAAGTGAGAGACGTCAATGTTTTTTTATTTCTGCTGTCCAGGTTGAAACAACTGACGTTGGTTTAGAAAAAGTGTTGCTGCATTGTGTGTTTGGATAAACATGATATAACAAATGATATAAAATCAAAAACACTGTATAAAAACATACAAATATTTTGGTCAATTCTCCGATTGTCTTGAGATGTGACATGGAAAAAAAAATGATTCAAGTTTTCTTTGAGTGATTATTTTGGTCTCATAAAAGCTCTGAAAAAGTTTCTTTCACATAGAAAAATATATATTCAGAACTACTTTTCTGCTCCAGTTTTCCAATCATTTGTGTTTATTTAACTGTGTGCTACAACTGGAACTCGATCGGGCGACTCGTAGCTGTAGCAAAGATTTGGTCCGGTAACGTGTCGTGACTGCTTTCACGTGTCCAAATCAGGGAATTCGGTCGGGAACTTGCGAAGGAATAGGTCAAGTTTAAACTTTCAAGATTGCATGAGACGTTAATGAAGCATAGTTGCTGGTTTGGTCTCATGTTAATGACATCACTGCATTCATACTGGCCAGTACAAGTCACATGACTACAACGATCAAGGATCAAGACGTGTGTATCCATGTGACTTGGACTTGATTCCAACTCTAATCTGAAAGTTATGGATTGATGGATGGCAACATTAGCTGACGCTAACGCTACAGTACATTAAGCTAATTGTGGAACTTGATGGAAGCACAAGCTAATTTTGCAAACAAAACAAGTGAATTGGAAAAAACTTGGTGTAATGGTTTAGAAGCTAGCGGTGCAGTGCAGTCGCGTTACTAGACCAAAACAATCGCATTTCATAAATGCGACTCGTGTGGATACATTTCTGTTATTGGTCCCTCAGTGTGTCACATGGTTTTGGTAAATCAGACCACAAAGGCCACACAGTGGTAGAAACAAGAATAACCGCGAAACGCAAAGGCACCTTCTTTATCGTAATGTGCCCTGTTATCAACGACGAAGTTGCCATAACAAATGTGCATAGAAGCAATAAAAAAAAGAAAGGTAGATTTTAAAAAAGCCTCATTGGCTCCGCCCACTTCCTGTTCTGGCTGTGTGATAAGAGTGGAATGTCCGAAGTATTTTTTTTTTTTTTAAGTGATCAAACGTACAAAACACAAAATAGCATAAATAAACAAGGTAATAAAATAAAAATGGCCGTCTGACTCCACATTTGTCTTTGGACAATTTTGTGAGTATAAAAAAAGGAATATAATGACGTGATATAAGGTGGATATTTGAATGTCGCGCGCGCTAGCATATATTACTTCTCGCGGCACTAGCGGCACGATAAGTGAAGTCAGCTAAACCTACAAGTGCTCATGTTCCTATCCTGCGAATAAACGGTGACGCGTTTGACTTCAATATAAATAGGAATAAAGAAGAGAATAAACAAGATGGAGAGGGCTTTGTTTCATCATCTCTCTGGAATGTGTCGTAGAATTCAGTCATCGAGGCGAATGTAGACAGCTGAAGGTCGGCGACTGGACATTTTTACTGTCACATATTATGAACTTTCAGGGAGAACTTTAAATGATCTTTCTTGAGAAGTGACTCAGATATTTATCAATAGTCTTGGAGGATCAGGAGAAAATCAAACATGGCATCGAATGCTAACGCTAACCTTGAGTTGGGCTGATGTATGGACAACCTCCAATTCATGACAAATGACAATGTAAACTTGCATATTAGCTCCGTCCTCACACACCTCACATTCACAGGACTTTCTCCTACGTTAGCGTCCTAAACACAGGCTGCTACGCTAACCTTGGGTGCGACGTGTAAACCAAGCATCCACTCTGAAGCTCGCACTATCACTCAACTACACTCTCTAACGTGAACTTTGACCTACAGTATCCTCAGTCCAAACTGCAAACTTAATTTCTGCCATAAAAGTAGCTGCTTAATTCTTTCTACTTCAAAATACAAGTAGCCTTCAAACTGCATCTGCGACATTAACCTTCGCAGGGTACAACCCACACGCACAATGAAGCTAATCTGGCATCGGATCTACACAAAGCTCCGTACGCATGGAACATTCAGGATTTCGTCTCAGCCAAGGACAGCACAGTTCACCAGGCTCTAAACTCAAAAGTGCTGTGATAACCATAACAAGACCTGCACTTCAACATTAGCATCATGCTAATCCAACTGTGATGTTGCGATGGGGTATTTATGGGAACCAGGAAGTTCCGTCGCCGACCTTCAGCACCTGGAATGTGGGACAGACTCCACGCGGAGTCTAATTTGAGCGCTTTCGTCGCGGCAGGATCTGGAATAAGTTATTCGTCAAATTTCACAGCATCGTCGTTTCTTTTACGCCAAACTTTGTGCAAAAACACTGAGCCCAGGAGAATCTCTAGCCGGGGTCCAGTGCTGTGCCCTTACTGCCAGGGGGTTCGTGGAGGTTTCTAGAGGAGTCAGAGGACGAATCCGGGGGCTGGGTGGCTCCATCATCATGTTAGTGACCTGTTCCTGCCGGAGGAAGCACGAGAACTTCACTTCACAAACCAAGGATCGACTCCGGTTGAGTCAAAAATGAAGGTGAAACTCACCATTGGTCACGGATTTGTGCTCGTCTCTTCCTGAAACCTGTAAATACAGAGGTTCCACTTCAATGACACATCCAGAGGGACAAAGCAGTCCGGACCCTTCAGGTCAGTACCTTGGCTCCTTTGTTCTCCCATAGACTCCTCTTGTTGGTCACATCAACAGGCTTCAGGTCCTGGTGGAACAGAACCAAAATCAGAGTTCACTATTCAGTGGCATCATCGGTTGCCATGGTGATGACCTACCGTCGGTCTCCCGCCTGAGACTTTGCCGCTCTCTGGAGTTTTGTTGAGCCAGTCGTTGATGCGCCCGGCCACGCCCGTCTTCATCACCGCTGCTTCCTGATGCACAAGGTCAAATGTCAGCTGTGGTGTCAACGGTGAACAAGAAACAGTGGGCACACGCACCGAAAAACATCACATGTACCGAGCTTTTAAAGCACAACTGATCACACCCAAGATGTGTACACACAGAATCGCAACACAAATATCAATGCACACACACACACCTTGAAGGTTCCCGCGGCGCCCCCTGGTGAGCTAAAGACGTTTCCTCTCTCCCACATGCTCTTGATGTTTCGGATGTTGTCGGTGACGGCGGGCAGGTCGCTGGCGCCGGAGCGAGGAGACCTGGACTCTCTGTTTTCTCTCTGCAAGGCAACGTGACCGTCATACGTGACGCGCAACTTCACCGCCATCATGTTGAGACTCACTTGCGCAGCAGACGTGTACTGCTCCAGTCTGTTGTCGATCTTGGACACGACAGGGGAGTGAGATGTCTTCTGCGAGCTGTCGGAGCGGAGCAGGCTCATCAGCAACATCGGAAAAACAAAGCACTCAAACATGATGACGCTACCTTTTCTGTGCGGACTTGTTGAGGAACTCGGCGCGTTCTCCGATCTGCAGACCAATGCACAAGTGATGAGCCGCTCCTGCTCTCATGCTTACATGGGTGATTGCATGCTCACGCTAGTCAAGGAGCAGTCAGTGTCAAAATACCATAAAAAATACTGATGTAACAACAGTGGTATTTGTAACAGAAATACCAACAGTTGTTCAACTAGTTGTTGGAACTAAAATTGAAGTTGCTGTCGTGGAAGTAGAAACTATAATAGTTGTTTCAGGAGGAATTGTATTCCCAAAAATAGCACTAGTAACAGTGGTACGAGCAGTGGTTTCTATATTATAAGAGCAATAGTAGACGCAGCATGAATGGTTTAGCAAAGATTATCAATCCTGAACTGTAATATGATTTATTATTTAAGGAGAGGGAACCGTAGTATTAGATAAATAACATCAGAAGCAGTATCAGCAGCCGTACTTGGAGTACTAGTATGACTAGTGGAAAGTGTATCCCAGCACTCTAGTGGGCTGAAAGGACAAGGGAACTGGACAAGCTGTCATGTGAAATGTGGAATTCCCGGAGTGTTCTATGGGGAAACTCCCACATTCCTGTTGGACGACTACAAACTGAAGTTTCCTCTTTTAAGAGTTATTCGTCACCACCTCCTACCCTTTGACCTCCTGTCCCAGGTTCTCACTACTGGATGGTGTTGGTGTGTGTGTGTTGGAGGGGTCGGTTTATCTATTCTACTGAGGACCAATTCTTGGCATAACACATCCTTGTGAGGACATTTGGCTTAGTCAGGACCTTTTTTGCTGGTTCTAACAGGTTTAAGCCTCGATTTGCGGATGGAGGCTTCATAATAACTGGGTCATTGTAACTGAGTTTAAGTTTGGTTGAGAGTTGAGGTGAAGGTTAGTCATTTGTTTTGGATAGTTAGCGTGAGGGTGAGAAGCACTATGCCGATGAGAAACCTCACAAGGATAGAAATATGAACTTGCCTAGTAAAAGAAACTTTTCAAAAGCATGTTTTTCATAGGAGATGTGAAAAACTGGAACCCTCAAAGGTTGACCTTAAAAAATATCAAAATAAATAACTTGATCAAAAAAAAAAAAAAAATAAAACCAAAGTTGAAAAGGGCAGGAAAACACTGGAAGCCAGGTGACGTCAGCAGACTTAAGACACTGCAACAACAATAATAACACAGACACACACACAAGATACCTACAGTGAACATGACGACAAAGTAAAGTCGCGTCTGTCGCCAGCAGGGGAGGCAACAACAAGATTTTTCAAGTTTTTTCTTTACTGGCTTTACATTTGTTAATCACTTTATTGATCTAATAATGAATACAATTCTTACTTGCAAGAAATCGCCATTTTATTTGAAGTAAATATACGCCGTGAAAGAATCACCAAGAGACAAAGTGGCTGACCTTAAGTGAGGAGCCGCGGGGACTGACACACTTGAAGGGCTTGGCCTCTCCATCCACTCCATCCTCCACCTTCTGCCTCTTCTCTGCAGCTTCTGCTCTCCTCCTCTCAATGTCTTCCTTCATCCTTCTCTTCTCCTCCTGGGGTCAGAGGTCACGCAAGGTCAGCTATTTTCAAACAAACCTGCCACTTGTGCAGCCAACATCTTCAGCTTAGCACCTCACCTCCTCTCTGGCCCTCCTCTGCTCTTCCTCCTCCCTCCTCTGTCTCTCCTCCTCCTCCAGCACCTTCCTCCTCTCCTCCCTCTTCCTCTTCAGTTCCTCCAGTTCAGCCTCGGCCTCCTGCTGCTTTTGTCTCATCCTTTCGAACTCTTCGTTCTCTGCGTCGTCGCGGCGACGCTTCAGCTCCTCCAGTTTGTGCTCGGCCTCCAGGCGTGCGGCGTCGTCCTGCTCCTGCTCGGCGCTGGAAACCTCGGGTGAGCGAAGGCTCCCGCGACTGAACAAGCAAACGGATGCAATGAAGAAGATACTGGACACCAGGTGAATATTTTAAGACTGAAGTCACACACGTGTGACATCAACAGCTCTGATCCTGTTTCTGACATCTCAGGTTTCAGCTCAGACACCTGCCAGCCACACCACAGGGCCAAATCTGGCACATATGGATCAATACCGAAAAATAACGTCAAACACGTGGTTTAATTTTTACAGTTTTTCCTTTCACTATGAGTCAACATTCTTGTTTCAATTACTGTGGACTTTTGTTTTCACCATATTGACCATGTTGATGACTTACAATACAGATTCTTTTGGTTTTGCCGCCAATGTTTTCTGTGACAACGGATCTCAATTATTCTTGATGCAAGTTTTTGCTTAGATTCTTTTCCAGGAAGTAATATTTTTTTTTTATATGCTTTGTTCCCCTGACATCCTTGGTTTCCATGCTTGTCTTGTCACAGCCACTTATTTATTTAACTTCTGTTTCTGTCCTTGATGCATATTTTTGTTTCTTGAAGCCTTTGGTGGTCATTCTGTTTCAATAATAATAACAATAATAATAACAACAACAACAATAATAATAGTACGTTTATTTTTTTATTTTTTTTTCGACAGTCAAGATTTTTTTTCTACTTTAATACGCTCTTCTATTTATTGAGTTTCAGAAGAGAACACACTCCTGAGCGCAGTGAGCATATAGAGAACTCACCGGGACGGAATAGAACCCCAAATTTGATCATCAAATAAAACAAGTTCATGGTCGACCAAAAGTAGACTTAACAATTATAAGTAACTTTAAAAAAAAATCGAGTTACACAGTAAAATAAAAAATATAAACAAATAAACTCAGTAACGCACCTGATGTTTTGAGTATTTGTAAACGAGTGAACGATTATGAATAGAAGATCTTTGTTCACCTGAGCGTACGCTCTGGCTTCTTGTGCAGGTCAGGAGTCCCCTCCTTGTGGAGCTCGCCGTTCTGCTTCCTCGTCTCCTCCCTGATTCCAGCCCTCTCACTCAACTGTGGACACACACACGCACACGTCCCTGCGTGAACAGATGTGCTGACTGAGCAGAAAACTGATGAATAGGTCATTTTTACTGGATGACATCACAGGAAATGACACAGGAGCACAAGCACACGCCAAAATAAAACAAGCCTTGCTATCATTCTGTCTGCGCGGCTGAATATGTGACATTTCACAGTCGACAATCGAGGTTATCAGATGTGTTGTCAGAGAAATGAACCACTGAACTGGGATGCTCCTGATACAGTTTTTTTTTGTTCCGTTTCTGCAGTCCTGTCCTCCCTCCTCTTTCACACAGGGACGATCCAATGCTTCATCATGTGTCAAGATAACCCTCGCCTAGGTGTTCTTTATACTCAGCCCGGAGACTCCCTGAGCCCAAAATGTCCTCTGACTCAATGAGGTTCTAGGGAGAGAAGTTAAACACTTTTTGTCTCACACCTCAGGACTCACCTGCTCTCTTGAATATGCACTCCCTGGTTTTTCTTCCACCTCTTCTTCCTCCTCAGCATCAGGAGCCTCTTCTTCCACCTGGACCTCCTCCTCCTCCCTCTGCGCTTCATCTCTCCTGGACCTGTACGACTTCTCCTCCTCCTCCCTCTGCGCTTCATCTCTCCTGGACCTGTACGACTTCTCCTCCTCCTCCCTCTGCTCTTCATCTCTCCTGGATCTGTACGTCTTCTCCTCCTCCTCCTCCTCACCACGACGACCGCGGCGCCATGACGCAGACCTCTCCTGCTCCACCATGGCGGCGCTGTTTTCCGCATCCAGCTGCCTCTGACGCTCCTGCGCCTCCTTCAGACGTCGCTGTCGCCGCTCTTCCCGTTTGGCCATCAGATCCTGCAGTGCCTGGTCTTCATCATTGCCACCGCCAATGTTGCTAACTGTCACCGACTCTGAGATGCTAACAGATGTTGTAAAAGGTGGTTAGTAGTTCGCACACACAGCAACCATGCTAGCCAAGCTCAAGAGCGCCACCTGTGGCTGTTACTGATTGGGACGTTCTCCGTCGCAGCGCTCGACTCTTCGGCCTCTCGGATCCTCATTCTCTCCTGGCGTGCTCGCCGCCGTCGCTCGCGAGCAGCTTCCTCCTCGTCGTCGTCATTCCTTGACATCCTGGCACACATGAACAAACAGTTGGGCTTGTGACATTAGAAGTTGTGTTTCTAGTTGTGCTCCTCCAATTCTTGTGGGAGAACACCAAGGTGTGCATCATCTCGCCAGTGGGTTTTGGTCCACCCTGAGGCCTTGACATGGTTCAACACTGCAAATTGCAGACTCACTAGGGAGGAGATGAGGAGACATCCAAAGAAGATGCTCTAGCCGCCGCTACTGGCTTCTCCTTGAGAAGCAGTGGTTCAACTCTCCTACATGACTGAGAGTCCAGACAGCTCTCATCATGTTCTTCCGGTCACGACCCCGACACCCGTGACCTCAGGTGAGAGTCAGAACGCAGATCCAACTGTGGGTGGAGAGATTTGTCTTTTGGCTCAGCTCTTGCTTCATGACTGCAGACACAGCACCAATCTATTTGTCTTTCCAACCCTCCATCCTTCCCTCAGTTGTGGAGCAAGGCATTCCAGTCTGAACTCACCTTAAAGGCACTGATCACAATCCTCCAATATTGCTGTTTTTGCTAATTTTCTGAAAAGTTATTGTGTTTTAATGCCTGAATTTGGTTGACAAATGAACTACAATTTTAGTTAAGGGACTGGATGTTATCATGTTGATGACAGCTTGTTGTGTAGATGTTTGTCAATGTTGTCTGAAGGGGAAGACGGAAGAGGTGTGCCTCAATTGCCAGCACCGATTTATACAGCACACAGAACCAAAACACATGTGACACTTTGTCTGCACCTACATTGTGGAAGTTGAACTTGCAATGCTGGGTGACTTTCAAAATGCCAGGCTGGATTGTTGTCTCAGCAAACATTCAAACAAAGTAAAAAAGAAAAAAAAAATTGCTTGTGTCCCAGAGGGCCTCGACTGTCCCAGAATCGGCACAAAATGTCATGAGAACGAAACAATGACTCTAAAAATAGAGTAGTGAGTCGGCAGCAAAGAGCTCGAGGTTAAAGAGTCTGACATTCTGAAGAACTAACTCCAAAGAGCTGAATTAGCATTACAGTCATAGCGGTGCAACACAGACCTCACACTTCTTTGACGGTGTGCACAAAACTTTCGACACGAACCTGAGAGAAGAGGAGGAGGAAAGGAAAGTTGCGGACAGATGCGCTCAGGGAGACTCGTACCAGAGTCAGGCACTGGTGAACACGAGGACTGAGGCTGAGAGTGTCTTCTCAGGGGTGAAGCTCTACTTTGAGTCTAAGATAAGTGACTTAGCAGGTCCACTTCGCCACCGGAGATTTTGTGTATGTACTCACAACACAAAGTTGCGCTGCTCACGCTGGCATGCATTGGCAGGGGACCGACACAGTACAAGGCAGGTGGCCATCATGTAATAGCATGTGTTTAATACATAAATCTCCTCTTCCAGGAGTTCAACATGCTCTCCACTAAACATCATGGCCAGCAGCTCTCAGCCAGGCAGAGAAAAAATTGCCTCAATATTATTCTTGCAGAGAGGAATCTCAGAAATGTTAGAGTAAACAATTTGGGGGGAAACTCATGAGAACAGAGAAGAGGGAGAAGAAGAGACGGAGGGAGGGGGCCTGCTGAACGAAGGACTAGGAAGAAGGGGGGAGGGGAGCGTTCAGAAGACCCGTTCCCACGCCGGACTCCACGCCCGACGCTGGAGGAACCACAACTATCCCAGTCTGCTTCCCCGACCCGCCCTGAGTCAAGTTCATAGCCCTGATCAGAACCAGTATTGATCCTCGCAGGACACACAACTGACCACAAGAGACCAGGAAGTTCCCCTGAATACTTTCCAGAATGGAACAAGAAAATGTCAGTTTTTTCCTCCCAACTGTTTCTATCTTCATCACACTTTTTCTGCATACACACACACACAAGCAAAAATGTAGCCCAGTACAATATAACACAAACATACACTGAACCAATCGGACAAACATACAGTATAAACACACACAATCATAGGAAACGCGGTCACACTCACACTATCACACTGAATGGATGCATTACTGGGCAAAACCACGCAACTCAGGAAAAGCAGATCGAGTCAGCAGAAATAAATACACAAGTGTAGTGGCAGCAAAACAACAAACAAAGAAACCACACACAAACAAAATAGTTACCAGTCTAAAAACTGCTGATACATAGTTACACGCAAAAGTGGCAGGGCTTACACACGCAAACACAAAACCAGAGGCGCATCAATCCACACACATCCTCAGTTAATGCAAGCAGCTCAAACATAAACACTCAGAAAAATACTCCATACCCAGAGCGCACACACAGTTAAAAAAATCCACACGCAACTGACTTAAATTACTATGTCCCACATAAAACGTAAAAATATACACATGGCTGTCAAACTACCACATTCCCACTAAAGTGCACACACAATGGCACGCTCTAATTTGCAAAGTATGACACAGTAACACACTTAACCGTGTACACGGACTCACTATGAAGACAAGACGGCGATGGCGCACATCACCAAACCTAGCGCAAGGACGCTGGAGCACATTAAATATGCGGTTCTTTATTTAGGTGAGGGAAATTAGAGAGCAAGTCAGAGGAAGAGACGTGAGCAGGACATGAGACAGGAAGTAGAGAGTAGAGAGGAGGAAGTGGATGGAGCATGAAATGGGGAAGAGAGGACAGGAAGAATATGAGAAATGAGCAGGAAGTGAGGTTGAATTGAAGAGAAGCGTGAGAGCAGGAGGACAGAGCAGGCCACGGTGGGAGGAAAAAAAAAGGAGGAAGACGACATTGAGACAAAGGAGGGAGAGGAATACTTCCTTATAAGGAGAGAGAAGAAGAAAGTCCGCAGCCTGTTTTAGATTTGCCAGCGTCTGGAACTCTAACTCCACTAATGAGTCACGAGCGAGCGAGGAGCCGCAGACGGTCCGAGCCCGTGTACCTCGCACGCTGGCGAGGCGCGCGAATCAGAGCGGGACAGAGAACTAAAAAGGCCGGCGAGTATTGGAGTGTCAACACCTTGTGTTAGTGCGAGCAGAACTGTGGCTGATGAAACACAGAACCAGAAGAGTTTGGATCCTGAACACACACTGACTGACTTTCATCACTTGGAGCATGACTTCACCTCTACATGACTGAACCCTCTGAATGTGACCATGCCTGTTAGTTGTTTTACCGTTTTTAACCATCATTCTCATTGTCACTAGAACCAGACTCGTCTATGTTGCATTTAACAACTCAAGTTGTAGTGAGTCACTGAGATGAGTGGGATTCAGAAATTCCATGAGTTTGCCAACTTCCTCAGTAGCAACTGCAGCTCACTAACTAGTTGTGATGTGTGCAGTGTTGAGTTTGGTCAATTACCGAGTCACAAGAATCGGATGTGAGGGATTTCCTCATTTCATGATTCAGGATTACCTCCAGTCCTGACTAGTTAGGATAAGCGCTATCTAGGAATTCATGAGTCAGCACTACTTCAAGTGGTGTGGGCTCGAGTCTCTTTCACGTGTGATATTACAGGTAGAAGCCCTTTCCTGTCATGCAACATGAGTTAGAGCTTCACTCAGGTGTGTGTACCAGCAGTTGCTTCGGTGGTGCTCTCCGATTCCTACTCAGCATCTAGACTGACTTGAAGCCATGATTCCAAGGGTCGGTCCGGAATAGAATACATAGCCAGAGGGACTCCTGCTCCCGTTAGGACCATACAGATGTGTATGTTCAATCCATTCCATGACTTGGTGCTACTTCCTGTCCAGCCACCTGAGTCCAAGGGTCCCTTTGGAGGCTTCACTACCTAAGACACCATGATTTAAGTGTTGTTGCCGAGACCAACCTGTGACCAAGTCCAAGAACAAGACCAAGACTTTGAGGGACCGTGACTGGATCGAGACCCAGAGCAATGAAGACGGCAAGGCCAAAACATAGACCAAACTGAAATACACTCTTCAGTGTTGCTGGTCCTGTGGATTACATCAGGTGGGATGTATATATTAAAATGTATAAATTCACAACACGTATCATAATAATGGAAATGATTGTGGTGGTTTTTGATGTTTTTAAATGTAAGAAAATCCAAAGGGAAACATCATAACAACAAAATGACAAGATTAAAAGCAAGTATTTTTACTGTCCTGTACGTCCTGTTACACATCAAATCGGGAGCGATGAATACAAATGACTTTGCGGGAGAACCTTCAGAGTGTTACAGCGTTCCCCTGAAAATGTGACTTATAGTACATTGCGACGTATATATATCTTTGGTCACACTTTAGATTAGGGAACATATAATACCTTAAACAAACTATTTTTTGTGCATGTTTTGTTAATATACGTCTTGTTAAGCCCACAGTGTTACCAAGTTTTTTCTCTTCTTCTTCACGATGCATTTTTTGACTGGTAAGACTTGTACTCTGGGGTGAGTCTCCCCTCCCTCATGGTCTTTGTATGCTATGGTCTCAGGTTTGGTGGTCTTGGCTAATGCACTACCATGATGATGATGATTATGTAAATCTGGTTCTGATGAGTCCACAGCCACCGAGTCGTCCAAGTTCACTTATTCACAAACAGAGCCTTGATGAAACAGGTTCACAGAATCCAGCCCGCACGTCCTGTGGACTGAAAAGCGCAACTAAAGGTTTCTTCAGAGATGTGGAGTGGCACATTGACCTTGCTCCGTATCGGCTGCCACATCAAACGAGTCTTTAATTGGAGTCCAGGCGGCTGATGAAAACGCATCCATGAAAAGAAAGGATGAAATATCTTCCGCGTCTTTTGAAGACAGCTCGGGGAGGGAGTCATTTGAAACAGACTTTAATCGATTTCCTGCGAGGTGAGAGGTGGCTCTGAAGATGGGAGGGAAGAGGAGGAGGGGGTGAGGGGTAGGATGGGATGAGGAGACTCCCTCTTTAAGGTCACCAAATATATGATTTTACATCAACCGCTTCTCTTCAAAGTCAAGATTACTGGTGCATTTTGGTAGCTAAGAGATAGAGTCTCTTTTACTTATTGGTGTCAGTGAAAGTATAGAAGACTCAGAATATAGAATGGCTCATTGAGATGGAAAGTGACTGACAGACCAGTGTGAATCCCTGAGACTTGGATTA
Organism: Synchiropus splendidus; assembly: GCF_027744825.2. Taxonomy (NCBI): domain Eukaryota; kingdom Metazoa; phylum Chordata; class Actinopteri; order Syngnathiformes; family Callionymidae; genus Synchiropus; species Synchiropus splendidus. The sequence continues at coordinate 15,119,386 of NC_071337.1, forward strand.
TTACACAGGATACGAAGTGAGTCTGTCAGACTCAAGTTGTTCGACTTCAGTTGTTAGACACCTTGAGTCTGACAGACAACAGACAGCAAAATAATACAATCACTGAATCACACATCTGGGTGAGGCACTTCCTCAAGACAACTTCAGATCTAGTCGGGTCCAAGTTGTTTCCTGACCATAGATCGATGTGAGGCCCTGTGAGCCCTGCACAGAATGCTCCCATATTTCTAAACAGACTGGAAGCAAAAGAGTCGCCAGGCAAACTCACCGCTCAGCCTCCAGTCGCATCTCCTCCCTCTTCTGCCTCCTGAGCTCACGGCGCCTCTCAAAGTCCATTTCCTCCATCATGAGAACCTGAAGGTAGACAAAGAAATTGTGAGTCGTAGGCTCAGAACTGTTTCAATGGAGACCAGTGGGGCACATGTTCCTGGAATAAGACCAGTTCTCATGGAACCTACGGTGTAACCCCACATACTGTAGGTTCCCACCATGGTGTCCAGGTCAATTGGTATATAGGAAGGAAGACGGTAGAAAGTCGGTGGGCAATATGCTTTAAGATTCATATCATAAAATAGTCCCTTATGGTAACAGAAAATAATAAAAATAACTGTCTGAGGAGGTGTGGGGGGCAGATGCACGGATGACAGATCACACATTGAACATCTTTCATGGTCCTCCTCAACAGTCTACCTTGAAAGGTGGAGTTCTGCTCAACAGACAGTGAATTCACCCCGAGGCTGCTAAAGCGCAGGTGAGAACCCTGAGTTTCATGTAGGTGAATTGACGGCTGCCTGAGGGCAACTGTGTCTGAGCGCTTGAGACACTTAAGTGCTGCAAGGATTTGATTTGAACAAAATACCACTAATTTCAAATTGTTCAATGCTCATCACATTGACTTCTGATTCTGAGTAAGAGTTTCTTGTAATAAAAATATGTTTAAAACCATGAACCATTGGCCCTTAGATGCATCCATCAGAGCTTTGCTCTGGGGTCAACTTTTCGAACCTTTTTAAATATGTCAGTAGAGTCGAAATCTCAACTGCCAAATTGGTATTGTTTATCCGATATACCGCATACTGCACACCTCTAACTGGAATTAATGTCTCCGTCGCCTTTGGAGGTAATAGTCAAGTTTTGCTCCTTTCTCTACTGCTCACTAAGGTGCAAGTCCACAACTTCAATTGGATCATGTCAAACTGATCCCCTTATGCAAGATCCATCCAGCAGTCACAAAGATTCTTCTACAGGTGGGACTCTTTGAATTTGGTCCGATACACATCACGCCCAGAAAAAAAACACACACACAGTCCTAGATAGAGTTTGTGATGGCATGGTATGGAATACCAGACGATACCTAGACCAGTTAGACACCCTGATCGACGGAGTTCAGGATGTCAACAACTTGCCAGAGTAACTCCACCCAAGAATGTGGTGGCACATTGATAGAGTGGTGCGTCCAGAAGTCTGTCCAGACGTTGGCAAACACACAGGTACAATCACTGGGATAAAGGACCTTCTGGCTCGCAATTCCAGTTATAGCTGCTGATATTCCACCAAGAACCAGGCAACGTTTGACACTCTTATTGGGGCAATTCCCAATGACCGGGGCGTGAGTTGAAAAGAATGAGAGCAGCCCACAAGGGAGGCAGAATTTACTCTGGAGGGTCTGAGGCTCAGGGTGCTAGTAGGTGCAAGTGTAAGTGCAACTTTTGGAGTAGCCAAGCACTTTGAGAGTAGGTTGGTCTGAGATGGTTTCTGGGGCCAAGACAATATAAACCAGGGACTTGGCAGGATGACAGTCAAGGTGGCTGTGTTGTTGCCAACTTAGCTGGTGACTAGTGGACTTGAACAAAACAGAAGCAAACAGCGTCTCACAGTAGTCATGAGGAGGTGGACGGCAGGGAGGGTTCAAAGCAAGTACGCTGCCAGAACCAAGGCCACCCAGGTGCTGCTGAGCTCCACACACTGACAACAGCATCAGATTAAAGACGATGACCGTGGAAAACAAAGTTGAAAAATAACATACCTTCAGCTTTCCTCACATCATAGTCCTGCATGCACAGCTCTGCTCTCCCACACTCCAGGCTGAGCTGAAGAAAAAGAGCCGAGCCTTCCCCTCCCTGATATCGTCCCTCCTCCCTCTCTCTGACCCTCCTCCCCCCTTCTCTCTATATCTGCAACTTTTCCTGCTTTCTACAGAGAAATGTGAGCGTCTGGCTATTCTGGGACACTTCCTGTGTGTCCGTGCTCCCAGCTCCAGAAAAGGCCTCGCAGGTTTGAAGTCCAGCAAGAATGTAGCTACTTCATAAACGATGAGGGGTTCCTCCTCACCTCCCCCTCGCTTCAAACCTCCCTCTACCACCCCATTTTTGTCAACTGTTTTCAAGATTAAAGCTGGAATGATGTAAAAACTACCTCTTAGTCTGAGGGGAGGGGACACAATGACGGACAAATGAAGACCCAGAGGCCACTGGTAACTGTGTTGACATTAAACTTGCAATTCAAGCATGACAGATCCAATAGTTTTTTCTCATTAGTAGATATTATTTAGAAAAATTAGATATCAGTTACAGTAAAAGTCAGTGCAGTTGAGCTGTCCAGCAGGCAACATGCTAACTTTTTTACTCTTTATTTTTCGTCTTTACTGTCAAGCTTTTTATCATCTGTGCATTTCCTTATTTTCTGAGGACTGATCAATGACTTCTGTTAGTTTTTTGTGCCTCACTCTTTTATTTATGACAATAGACACTTATAGTGATGGTGGTCCATTTTTTTCTACTTCCCATTTATTAATTTAGCATCATTACTCAAGGTTTTTCAAACGTTATTTTGTTATCTTTCTTATCTTATTAACTTCTTATTTTACAGTGATTACAGTATTATTGAGAATAAATAGATGAAATGTATTTTTCTGTTAACCCCCCCCACCCCCAAAAAATGTTTTCTGAAGTAGACTATTACTTGAATTTGTTTGTTTCATTTCCTTTTTTTTCCTTAATGTGTTCACCTGGAGTTAGAATACTATAAATATAGCAGCTCAACACGATCACATGCTGTGCCTCCCTGTAATGTAACATCGTAAGATGTCTGGACCAGATGTGTTCGTGTCCTACTGCAGAGAGCAGACACATTCTGGCAGACAAGTAAATTTATCGATGTCAGTGTTTTGTGAGGTATACAACAGCCACTTTGCTTTTACTCCTCCGTTCATCTTCCTCTGCCACTGTAATCGTATGTTCATTGTGGCCCAAAGAGATGGCAGGACATGGCCTGTGAAATGGTTTTAAAACACACTCCAGTCAAATATAGACAAGATCCTCAGCAGAGCTAGTTGACCCGGATTAGATGGGGTTTCTTCAACAAATTGTTAAGATGCCAAAATAAAGTATAAGATTAAGCGTTTCATCAGCATAAAAAAAAAATCTGCAGTAAACTGACTCTGGAACTGTTCATGAAGTCAGCTCCATGGATAATGCACCAAAAAACTGACTTCAGATCTGCTTCAAGAATACCAAAGTTAGGAGCTACACATGCCGGAACTGACACTGGTTCTGTTTAATGAGTTCACAGGATAATGGGACAATGGCAACTTGTTGGCGTGTAGCGGTCAGACTTGAACCTGTGACCTTGACTGTCATGTCATTCAATACATATAATAAACAGATAGTCAGATGCTGTTGCTGTTAGCAACGTGGTAAACAACAGCTTCAGCCATCACAAATGCAGTGTTGTTTGGACATGCGAGGAGCTATTTGGTGTATATAAAGTGTGAACAAGTGCCTTGTCAAGCTTCTACATGGACTTTAAGTGACTGCATCCATTGTAATTCTATGGTTGCCATAAGCAACATAGTAAATCCAAATCACATTTACGAAAGAGCCACCATTGTTTTCAAGGCAGATAAATGCTGCAATTTAAAAGCCAACAAACTCCCACTGTAAGATCGTCCCATGACTTTAAAAAAAAACAATTTAACAGATAGACAAGTAGTAAGTAATTAAATTTATTAACCTGAGCCAAAGGTCACGAAAAGAGTTTCGATGCCTTAATGCTACATTAGCATAGCATAGCATAGCTAAATGTAAAAAAGTTACAGGAATCACATGGAACTTGATATAGGCGAAAAGAACACCGTCCAAAGTCTTGTATCCACCTACATTTTAGTTCTTCCAACAGATCACACCATAAAATATAAATGTATATGTCAAATAATATATTAAATATTCAACCAATTTACACCTGCGACACACATCTTTCAGCACAACGTGACGCCTCCAATAAATTTGTTATCTCAATTAGAACTTTGTTCATTTAATAAAATAATGATCTTTGCACCTGAGTTATGTACATACATACACAACAGCCTTGAAGTTCACTGTCACATATGTAGTGCATAGAACTTCAACTTCAATGTAAACCTGGTGACAACCGGTAGAAAACAAACACAAACACTAAACAGTCTCTTGGCTCAGCTCATTTTTCATCACAAATGAGTGGTAAGACGTCATGTCACGCAAGGTTGGATTTCCCAGTCGGAAAACAGGAGAATTCTCACCACCCTAAGTTCCCAATCCAAGATGGCTTCCCTGAACGCAAACAGGATGTTTATAATATATTAAAAATAAATGAAATACATCAAGTACACATTCTGCAAATTTCTATTTCCCCTTATATATGGACTTTCTTATCTTTGGATAACGCACGCTGGAGCATAGCCTCCGTGAGCTTCGCCACCCTCTGATCCGACCTCGATATCTGAACCCGGCTGTGACGTCCTTCCCAGCTCGGACCTTCCACTTCCGAGGTAGCTGGGACGCAGCATTCCTATAGCTTAAATTATCACAGCAGTCACACGTGGCAGCTGAACTTCGGTGATAAGCGATCTCAGCGATGATTCTCGCAGGGAGAGAAAAGCTCCTGCAGGAAAGAGTAAAACTGAGAAGTAAATAAGAGCTGCAGTCTTCGGGGATGTGGGATAAAAGAGATTTAGAGCTCCAACGGCGCTACAGTGCCGATGTACTTGTGGATGCTTTTACGATTATTTGATAACGGCACGAGCACGGAGACGCCTGCAGGTGAGTCTATATGCCAGCAGATGTTTGGACTCTTGGGACAGTTTGTGTTGAGTAAACGGTTCTGAGTGAGGATCTCCCCCCAACAGCATTTATCATCTTAGAAAATATATTTTCACTATTCCACACAATCTTCAGCACAAATGTGATGCTTGATCCTCATAACTGTGGTTCAATATCTTCAGTCTAGCAACAATTCTGTTGTGCCGTCGATTATTAGTTTAAATGTTCAAATACAGTCAACCCTTTTTGTTCTCCAACAAAAGTTTTCTCACAGAAACTTTCCAGCAACCTAGGTTTTTTTTTTTTTTTTTTTTTTGCTTAATCCTGGGAAACATATGAGCGGCATTTCTTTCTCTTATTCTGTCAGCGAGTGCTTTTTTTTGAAGGAAATTTTGTCATACGACTGTGGAAACTATTTTTTTAGGAGATTAAATAAATTATGTGTAGTTGTAGCTCAGTGAACATATGGCAGCCATCTTGGAATGACCAACTCCAGAACCATAACTATAGGCTCATACAGCACTTTCTTGGCAGTGAGTGGAACCTTACTTTAATTGTTCAGGACAGGCTGGCGCCCCCTGCTGCTGGTCAAGCTAACAACACTGAGAACACCTGCACCATCAAAACACATTCATGTTCTCCAGCTAGGTCACACATTAAATGCTTCATTGACATTCGCAAACCTTCCACGTTCATCACCATCAGCAGGTGGAGCGCATTCCTTCTCTGACAGCACAAAATCTACGGAAGATTCTGCTACTCAAATAACTCAACTGCGAGCTTTCCAAGACGCCAAGCTTGTGGAGGGAGAAATCCACAAGAACAGTCGGCATCAAAAGGCCACCGCTTGCTGGGCTGCTCCACATGACCAAATATGGAAGGAAAAAATGTAGCTTTTCCCGTAACCAAAGTGGGAAGAAGGAAAAGAAAAGAGAGGCGGGGTGAAAGCAGGGGAGAGTGTGAAGAGATAAAGCTCTTGCCATAGTTAATCTCCAGCTGAGTCAGCACTTTCAGATAAGACCTACATTTTCAATGTTTTCTTCTTTGGAGAGAAAAAAACAACTTTGTATTTATAACTGCATCTCAAGACCTGCTTGCTCAAAAGGCCCCTGACTCTGACCGAGAGCTTCACACTTGTTACAGTTGGGAAGCATTCAGATCAATGACTCTCAAACTCTTTCTGACCAAGGACACTTCCTTGATTCAGCAACACTGAAACCTACACAAACCAGAATATAGAAAGAGAGGTGGAAGTCAACAGTAATTGTAAAAAGCAGAAATATAAAACCACATAATATCACAACTTTAAATACATTAAGCAGGTTACAATGTATATTTTCCCTTTTCAGACATCAAAGTTGTTTTAGCATGTTTCAAAATCTTTATTAGTGAAAACCTTGCACTAAAATCCATCATTTTAGTTTTTAGTTTGCATCAATGCATTAGCTTTAAATGCATACGTGTACTGGGTCAAAACAACAACACACAGATGATCAAGAACTTGCAGACTCCTGGTGCACCTGGGTCGCAGGAGAGAAATGTGAAGAACATAAAGGAGAGATTTATGGAGCCTGAACATCTCTCCATCATACCATACAAGGATGAACGCATGAGTGATGATGCAAGGTGCATGCATGACTTGAGGAAACATGGCGACGCTGTTTATTTAAATCTCATAAATCATCATTCTGGACTTGGAGCCAGTGAACGGCAGCTGGAATGCTTTCTTCTCCTTGAGCATGTTCAAGGGTATTACATGACTAGGTATTCTTCAAAATGAAGGGGCTGCATTCCAGGAGAGAGCGAGGGCGGGAGAAGAGCCGATTAAGGGGGGGGGGGTTGTGGGTCAGGTGGCGAGATGACTCCGCGGAGAGGCTCCATTACTCAGGCGGGAAAAAGAGACCAACCATCCGAGGACAGAGCGCCGGCAGAATTTCTGCCCTGGATCGTGCAAACACCCGTGTCAAGCCGCCGTGGCAGATACTTTTTCTTAATAGTCAGGCAGTTGTGGAGGACTGATGACCGACTTAGTTCATAGTGATGTCTCCCTGAATCACCCGGGTCATTTTGAATCACACCGGTCAGTGGCGTAATAATTACTATAGCATTACTCAAATAACTGCTTAGATGCTGCTGGCCAATTATTAGTGACCCCTGAACTGTTGGTCCTTCACATCTTTTTAAAAATCTGGTGCTGCCTAACTAGTCGAATGTTGATCCTATGTAGAAAATCAAACACCACCGAAAAGAAGAGAAGCAGGTCTTTGTGCCCACATGTCATTACGGCAGTCTTCTTCAGCAGTTCTGCTATAGGACCATCCAAACACACAGTACTGTAGTTTCATAGGAGTCACCCAACACCATGGTCCAAACATCACGCTTAACATCAGTATCTATAAATTCTGAAACGTATACGGAACTTGTGAGTTTAGTGAGACTTTGAGTGTTTTTATTGTTTTTTAACGTTTACTCCTCAGAAGCAGAGTAAGAAAGGGATTTTATTTTAGTTCAAAGAATAGCGTGAGCCGCACGATAACTCATGCTGCCTCTCTCAATGACACAAGTCTGTAAAGTCCAAACCCAACATTTTTTCCTTTATTTTTGTTCCCAGTTCAGTTTTTTTTTATGGTTGACTTTGACTGTCAGGAAACAGGAAACATTGTTAACTCTGTACAGCAGATACAAAGCATCGCCCCATACCAGGCTTAGCTGCATCACTCAAAGCAAAACACACTAAGGGAGCATCAATTGCGGATTATTTTGAAACTCACAATGGCTGATAGTGATTTTAGCCAATTTCCCTTAGGCCTCCACCACACCACAGATCATGGCAAAAAACCTGGAATATATTACATTAGTGTTCAGTTTAAGAATTTATTTACTAAATATACAATTCAAAGACAATTGAAAAGCTTTATAAAATTTCATACATTTTCCACTTTTCAATGACAGTTGTGCTAAATGATAACACACGACAGCAGTCACCACAATAAGCCGATGGCTCACTTCCAAGGCACGGCTGTGGGAGCCTGTGTTTGCTCAGACACATGAAACATTACAGGGAACATTGTACCTAACATATAAATATAAACCATAGAAAATGGTGTAATACAGTCAGCCGACCACAATGATGTCATAACACTTAACACGTATCAGTCAATTTATCGGTGCAACCCTGAAGCACAACATAAGGGATCAACTAAGTGACGCCACAACTACATCCTCCTCAGCAGTGCAGTAACAAATGAATATGTGACAAATACACAACTAAATGCTCATAAACATCATTGGAATCACATTCCAAAAGTGTCACTAAGTCCAAAACACACATTCCATCCACAGAGTAATCCACCTTGTGCTGTTGCTGTTATGAGTGAGGCAGGACGCTGGTCTGGGACATGAATGCTGGTATGACTCCTCATGGCGATAGGTCATGAACGGTCAAGAGGATGAATATAGTAAGAGAAGTTTATACTGTAATTCCATATACCGCAATTTCCTGTCGTGTTTTCATACTGTGGTTGATATGAGCGCTGCAGTGAGAACCTGCAAAGATGTTGACATGTTTGCAAGACACTCGGCCAACTAACTTTCAAGTCAGACTTATGAAGAGTCTGCAGATCAAATGGAGTCAGTGAGACTAGAACAACAGTGGGTGTGACTCACAGTCTGAGTTGTACACTTGGGGGTCTTTCCTACAGCAGCTGCTTTTCATTTGAAATAATCCAGTTTACTGACAGGAATGAATGTTCTCTGCTCTGATTGAGGGTTTCCACTACATGTTAACAAGCGTGGCGCACCGCCACAGCTTAAGTGAGAGTTGCCATGCCATCAGAAAAATGGTTTCTTTTTAAGATAGATAACACATAACACATCATGGAGGCGGACTTGATCGTGACGGTATTCGGCTTGTTTTTGAAAGGAAAAATCCCGAAAGAAACATCACGATGACTGAAGCTCGTGGAAATAAAGTCGGTGAGAGATTTACTTCTCATGATTAAAAACGTTTTTATTTTCACCAATTCAGTAAAAGTCAACAACTGATCTCTGTCACGTCTTTATTGGCTGCATTCCGTTCCTTTTTTTTCCTTTTAAAAAGTCCTGGCAGAAAACGTGCTGATATGCTTTGGTGTTTCAGCTGTTGGGCATTATATTACACAATTGTCTTTTACTTGTTATTGGGCTCATGAATTAGTTATCTATCATTTATTTCTGAAATGAATAGAAACTGTGTATTTTCCTCCAGATTTTGTATCCTCTAAACTCCATCTAAAGGAAACATAAAAGGCAATTATTATTTTTAGGGCTATAGATTACTATTCTTTTATGTATGTATGTACGTACATAATTATGATGTTGATATGATAATAGGGGCAGCATTTTTTGCAACAGTACGGCAGCACTATAGGAGGATGACTGTTGGGTCTAGATGACATCTGACTGGTGACATCATCGTGACATCACATGTTTATTGGCGAGCACTAGCTCTTGGAGAGCTTTGTGCAAGCTGTTTGCAGACCAGCGATTGTGGATCTCGGCTCTGACATACTTCTACGTTCGCCGTCCTAAGAAATTGCTTGGTCTCTCAGAGACCTGACAGAGCTTCAGCTTCTCAATTCTTCAGACTTAAACTCATCATATTAAGACCTAATGCAACGGCTAATTCATTAGCAAGATGTTTACGGGTAAATTGGGGATGAAATTATCTGAGCAGTGAAAATGTGTGCCATGTTTAAGCCTCTTAATTCCTGAATTTATGGGAATAACATGAATCTCTGACAGCCGTGAAATTGTAAATAATTGCTACTCGGAGTCGCGCTGACGTTCTTTTCTCTGATAACTGAAACTGCTTCTCGAGCAGGAGCCCCAGTGAAACCTGCAGCCATGCCTGGCTCAGAGGCTCACCTCCATGAGCTCGGCTGGTGTTTACGTTGCGAGCTTGACTGACTGGTATTTGATTTGGCCCCGCTGCGGCTGGTGTTCCATTACTCCTCATTAAGTCTCGCGCCGACTAATGGGGTCTTATTTTCTGAGGTGGTCTCCCAGGTGGCTGTCACGAGAACGGGCGGCAGCGACTTGGGGTATGAATAAAATGTGCCGGGACGCAAGCCAAACTCTGGTATATGTGGGACGATTACTGTGTGATAACAAGAAGTCATTGTTCCCAGAGAGGTGGGTCCATTGCAGTCACTTGAACCAAGGCCACAAGATGAGACTCTACAGGAGTGTCATAGTACGAGATCAAGACCTGATACAGTCCAGGATAGCCACGCTACTGATGCTAGCTTTTGGGAAACCAAATGCTAGAACACAATGATCAGGTACAACAGGATGACGGTCAGGCACTACAACGTGCGGTTAGATACTGCAACATGAGGAGCAGATCACTATCATATGAGTAAACCCGTCAGATACTCACCAAGCAGGTCCTCAATTGGACCTTTGTCATGGTTAATCTGAAGAGATGGAGCCATTAGTGAGAGTGCGGGCTAATTAATCCTCACTCCATTAGATGTCATGCTCAATTTGTGAAGCAGCCCGTGTGGTGGTGAAAGAAATGGCGGCGGCGGTGGCCATTACTCGTGAATAACTGGGTGTCTCAGGTGTGCTGTTAGAACTCCTCTGACTCAAGCACTTATACGGTTGTACACACTTTCAAGCAGAAACGGTTGAAAGTGCCGTCTGCGGTAAATAAGTATCACATAAACGTTATCTCGACAACTGTGGTGTGTCATGAATCAGTGCTGGCGTTAATAAAAAAAAAAAAAAAAAAAACTTTCCACTGCCACCTCACCCACCACCCAGCTACTCTATTACAGTTAGGCTCCTCCAGTGGCAAGTCCGAGGTCCTCAATAAAAACCTGACTGAGTGTTTCTTCCAATCTCCGCTGGCAGAGCTCTGATGAGGTAAAGAGTTGGTCGACGCCAGCCTGGTCCCGCTGGACTATGCTCTGATTAAAATGGTTTTTTTGAGGCCATATTTTCGTTCTTTTCCCACGGGCAAACCAGCGCGCGGAGAGAAACTGACAAATGGGCTAATACTAAGTGAGGAGAGTCCACGGAGCGGAGCGGATCCTTAAGAGTCTTCGATCGGTTCACAGAGAAAATGGTTTGTCGTTTCGTGGAGAAAGTGTTTCCATTTATTGAGACTGAAGAACCAACATTGAATTCCGTTCACAAGTATTTATTGATTCATCTGATAAATTCAGTTGCTTCGTCCGAAAGATTATATCAACTACCATACTGTACGTCCATTTTGTTCCTCCTCTGATCCAAAATCCAGTCAAGGAGGCAGCAGCTTAAATAAAGAGGTCCAGACCTCTGTGTCCCCAGAAACGTCAGGCAACATCCCCACGGTGCCACACAAATTCCTATCAGATCATATTTGTGTCGTTTCAAAAAGTGCTCTGCTGAAAGGATCAAAACCAATGTAGCCTATATGCCAAGACTGTGGTGGCGGTCTCATGCAGCAACAAATAAGAAGATGAACGTAACAAATTGACTGCGCTAAGAGATGTTAGTTTTTACAGACGACACAGGCTTTTATTACAAGTCAACACTGAACTTCTTAGAGCCAACGGAGACATGAGAGAGAGTCCAGGGATGAATGCTTTTAGCAACTCTGCGGTCACCTGCTTTGTGCTCCATCGACACCAAGGGGAACAATCATCTTGAAATACAATTCCAGTTCTTGTTTGATTATGGTTTGAGTAGGCCTGGGTGATAAATGGATTTTCTCCATTCATTTGACTTTTTGTTGGCAGACAATTTGGAAAAAAAAAAACCCATATATATATATTTTTACTCAACAAAGGGTATACCAAGATAAGAAGAGAAGACATTGTCAATGGAGCAACATGAAGTGACAGGGTTAACACAGGTAATATTTCTGAGGGTATAACTGTAGCGTAAAATCAGTATTGCAACAGAGGTCTGTAGTCAGCTGTCACGGCTGTAACCAACGCAGATTGAAAGTTCTAGCCGGGGCAGCAGCCAGCGCAGTCTGAGGTCGACATCATGTCGGGAACAGTGCTAATTGCTCAAGAGCAAGGTTTATAGACTGCACTCTTTGTGCCGCCTAATCAGAAACACGCACAGACATTTGCATACGATCCTCTCAGGACCACACAGGAATGCTTAACCGGTGAGTGCAGGAGAGTCAGAACAACAGCCGTCACTTTCCACTGCGCGTTTTCACCACTGTTTCGGGTGAAGTTGATAGAAAGTAAGAGCCAGGTAGGAGTCTCATTTTGGAAGTAAATCTCATCTCAGTTTGGAAGTAAAAAGATGTTTGTTTTTTTTCCCGAAAAACCAGAACGGTGTTGATATCCATGTAAGGACATGCCAATGGTTTTCTGCGGATGAGGTCAGACATCATGTCCATCAGCACCAGCCGCCAGCCAAAACCTCGCCGCTATAATGGCATAACTGTTCAGGTACACTGACACACGCACGGTTCACCTTCCTGGCTATGTAAACACATGAGCTCAGCGCGGTCTGCTTTTTAGCTCTGGGACATCATCTCCCCAGTTCAACCCAAAGTGGAGCTGTCGGGTTTGAGTATCTGGGCTTGTGACATCATAGAGGAAGAGGGGGAGCCGAGGACAGAGGAACAACTGGGAGTTTGGTTAGAGAATAACAAATCAAAGATGAGTTAAAGATGTGTAAACATGTTTTTAATCTGTCTCCTGACAAAAAATGACACCAACAAATGTACTCGGAAATCACACAACCGTGTACATACACAGACGTGAATAGCATCAGATGCCCAGTAGTAAGGAGATGAAACAAAAAGGAAAAAAAAATCACTAATAACAATAACCACCAAATGACAAAAACATTGTACAGCCTTAACATAAACAAACATACCTTTTCTTCATCAACTAAACTGCGGACCATTTGATAGCTGAACCGCGGCTCCGTTGCACCGAGGGTCCAACTCAAGATGAATAATACTTTTCCACCTTATTACATGTGTTTGACAGTACATTCTGTTTTGAAAAGTCGACTCGTCCCCCGCTCCTCCAGCAATGTAAAGCTGAGGAAGCCGCCAAACATCAATACTGCATCCGCAAGACTGGCCAACCACAAACCTCCTTTCAATGATTGACAGCCAATGTCAGCCAATGACAACCACTTGGGAAGAGAGAGAGACACACGTATATGTAAAGCGGAGAGTACAAACACAAGCGTGGAGCGTACGGTCGGTCTGTACATTCAGCTGATTTAGTACCAAAAAATTACATCTCCCATAATATGGAGATATTTTGCAATCATTGTGGAGGTCAGTCTAGTCAAAAATCGCAGTGAAGCAAAGCAGCACAAACTAGTTCCATCACCTTCCACTGCCCACTTTACGAAGAGTGTATTGCCAGAAACAGCAGTCATGCAGGAGAGGACTCACAGTCAAGTTAGAGGAACATCAGTTTCATTCGAAGGATGACTGGCCTTTATGACACATGGTTTCCTGTGTATTCAGAGAGTTATGCAAGAAATTAAACTTGAAATGACCTCATGATTTAGGTGGAACTTAAGATGCATGTCCAGTCCAAAGTACCTTGGCGGAAGAACGGCACAAATGCGCAAACAACAAATTGTTATATGCTGTTCTCTCACTCCAAAGTCAATGAACACATTTGGCTTTAAAGACTGATTATATGAATGAGGGGTGGACAGGTAAGACCCTCTGGAATCAGACATGCCAGGCCTTGACTGAGCATGTTGGTCTAGGACCAGAGAAGCAGACAGTGCAGCGGCAGACTGGAGAGAAAAACCAAACTTAACAGAAATGAACTAAACCTGTGGTCAACGCTTTGGGGAGTGGACGTCATCACGTGTCAAATAATTGTGGCGGTCCTATATCGCCTCTATATCCAGATATCTGGGATGCAATAATACGATATGAAATAATGTCCATATCGTTCAGCCCTACCGGCAAACGTCCTTCAGAGCTTACTGATGTCGATGAGCAACTGAGGTCCACAAGGAGTGAGGGGGTGAGGTGAGGACGTGAAAGTGGAGACGCAGTGGAAAGCTGGCCAAGAAGGCAGGATGAAATGAAAGCTCTAATTTGGGGAGAGGAAGGGAGAGTCAGGAACACGGCCGTGGCAGATTGGCGTTAAAGGGAAGTGGCAAGGTGAAGAGGACGACCCATCGAGATAGACAGGCGAGCACGTCTGAGGTCCCACTGAGAGGAAACCAGCGGCCAATCAACTTGCAGAAACATTTCCTGTGTTTGTTTTATCAGATGAGAGGCTGAAGAAGGGGATGAACATGTGACCGATGACATCATCACCGCTGACCTCACACCATTAATCATCCATGAAGTCCAGAACATTTTGCCTTTTAAGCCTCGATGCGGACTTAGGTCATTACCAGAGAAACAAAAACTTTCAGGAAACAAGGGCGCGCAAGCATCTGGCCGTGAGCAGATGGTAAACCAATATGCTGGTTACCAGCGGAGATGTGCCAGTTAGGCGGTGCATCGGACACATAGTGCTGTAATGTCAGAAAACGACATGCGGGAGAGGTTGATCTAACAACCCTCCTCATCAGAGTGTGACTAAAGCCCTCAGGAATTCATGCACAGCTCTTTTAAGCCCACATGACTCGCTTCATTTGTAGGATTCAAGTCAGGGGAGAAAACCAGGGAGGCGGCTGTGGGTCTCAGGACAGAAGGTGACTCTGAAAAGAGCGACAAGGATCTGAGAAGGGAGTTGGTGGGAAATGTATGGACTGAGCAGTTATCATAAAAGGTAACTATCACATGACTTAAACAAAAAAAAAAGTCACTCCGTGGTCATCCTGGTTTCTATTTATTTAATGTATGGTAGCAGCCAAATATCGCATCCTTTCCTTTTGTGATCCATACATTATACCCATGAGTTAAGAGTCTTTGTTCTTTTGTCACCGACAACAGTCCCAAACATTGTGTTTATTAAGTTAACATTCACATTAAAGGTATTTGATGTGTCGTATGGGACATCCAAGTTAGTCATTCAGCAAAGTCACTCCAGAGAATTTAATGGACGACACCATCTAGTTCATCCGAGGAATCTGTTTGCGTCTCAGCAGGATTGCAAGTATGAGCTAGGAGAAGATCACAGAGGCGTATCAGGACCAACAAGTCCAGTCAGAAATATTTTGGTTAGACTTTCAGTCTTTATCATTTCCAGGACGGAAAAAAGGTTTCCAAGGCCACCAAATCTTAAGAGTTCTTCCCACCCACTTAAGAGTTAAAAATTTTCCACAGCCCAGCTCTGCCGATCCATCCAACGCCTTACACAACTCCGCTTGTGGTTCTGGACTGCGTGCAGTCAAATTACATGCTATCGGATTCGAAGGCGAGGGAGGTGGTGAGCTTGTAGCGCAATGGGGCTTGA
The DNA here is from genome assembly GCF_027744825.2 of Synchiropus splendidus. Taxonomy (NCBI): domain Eukaryota; kingdom Metazoa; phylum Chordata; class Actinopteri; order Syngnathiformes; family Callionymidae; genus Synchiropus; species Synchiropus splendidus. Next base: position 15,134,843 of record NC_071337.1, read on the forward strand.
GTCCATGGCCCTGGTCCCGTACACCACATGTCAGTCATAATCTCCGGGTGAACCCAGGCGCACTCGACTACTGCAATGGGTCGCTGTCGAACAGAGGATCTCAGGACAAACAAGTCTGAATATATTAGCAGGACTGCCAAATGACTTGCCGACAGGAAACAGGCGTGGCACCGGTCCAGTTCAAGCACAAACTGGACCAGCTCACACAATTTGGAGCTTCCATGTTCCAGAAAGAAAAACCCAAAACAATAATTGTTGAAAACCAGTCTGTCTAAGGAAGAGTCAGCAATTATCAAGACGAATAAAAACAGTCCAATTTTGTAAATCTGCAGCTGAGGCTCCATAACCGTAATCCATAAACCAATAAAACAGAGACAATGCAGGGCAGACCACTTTTCCGAAAAAACCTAGATCAGGGGTCGAGATACACTTTTGAAAATGTGTCAAAATTAATAGTAGAATATAAATTACAGGTGGATCTTACAACTCTTAGGTGGTGTACACATGATAGTGAATTCACTCCAAATGAAATAGACATCCGCTATGAAGGATGGACAAAGAGGGGAATCACTGCAATCTGAAGCATTTTAAAGGAAGATCACTACCAAGTTATAACATATTAAAAGAGAAACATTCTTTGGAAAATATAGTATTTACAGATGTGCCACTTCATAAATAAAAAAATGTGAAAGATTAGAGTTGAAAATAAGGATAAAGGATTCATTTTAATTATTTGAGAATATATACAACAATAAAGCAGATAGTAAAACGATATAATTATTATCCTGTATGAAGCATTGTTAACTCTCAAAACAAACTAGTATATATTTGAAAAAGAAATGGGAAAAGGAAGGCATTTCAGAAGAGGAATGGACAACCATATATGTCGTCATTGGAAATGTAGCCCACAAAGGCGGCGTGGAAAAGATGGAAAAGCATAACTAGGCATTTATAACACTGTCTCAGACTCATGCATTGGCAACTCATCTGCATGCTGGAGAAAATGTGGAAATAATAAGGCCAATCAATGTCATATTTTCTAGGAGTGTCCTGTTATACAAAGACTTCTGAAAACAATTCATAAAGCTCTGGAGATTGTTATGGGTCTTCCCATGGAATTTGACATTAAAATCATTTTACTGGCTTGATAGCTCAAGAATGATTTTTTTATTTTTATGTTTCATGCACTTTAATAACATTATATTTGTACTGTCAGTTCGCTATAAATCAAAAAATGCAAGTAAAAAATACTAATAATAATAAAAAGAAGAAAATCTAAATATATTTGGCAACTGCAGCTCATCTTTTGAACATGACATAATCATCTGGGCCAAGACCGGCTAGTTTCTGGTCTCTGCTTCAGCTTGAACAACCACTGGCTTCTTGTGAGCAAATGGACAAAGATCTGAACGGTGTCCTCACTCAAAGATATTGCCTTCAAGCTTGTCAAAGAGACATGGTTAAGCTCCACAACACGGCAGCTCCTTCACATTCAGCAGTGTGCTGTGAAGACGCTCACCAAGACATAAGTCTCTGCTCATAAGGGCAAGAGATGGACTTTTGGGATGAGCTGGGTCAAGCGGAGAAACGTGGGAAGTACAAACCTCACGGAATCATTTCCGTGGAGCACGTTTACAACACTGTGTGTGCACTGATATGAAATGACATGACTGCCCCAATGCAAGGAATCCTTGCATTTCAAAGCTGTTAGGGCAAATACAAGATCTGGATGTAAGAAACGATGTCTGATTTTCGCAGTGCTACATACCCATTTGTCAGCTGCAGTCTCAGAAACTGATCAGTCCTGCCCTGGCTCTGGTCCAGCTCAAGATCCAGCACTTACATTGGCTCAGATAAAGTCAAGAATGAGAACAGAACCACATGAGAGGCTGCATAAAAAAAAAAAAAATTAAAGCTAGAATTGTAAAACCACACAAGCCCATAGTCTTGCACCAGCATTCTATGGTGAGTTTCCAGCTTCCCCCTTCATCCCTAAATCAGTTTATTTTCATTTGCAGGAACAAATACACAGATGGCACAGAGAGACTTGAGATTAATAAGAACAGAATGTTACAATCATCTCTGTGATTCGTTGCGCCAGTTTTCCATTTGACTGAAAATCACTTTGCTGCTTTGAGTTTTGGTGAGAAACCCCTGGATTGTGGAATTTTGTTAGCCACCGGTCAGCAAAAAAAAAAATCCATGAAGAGATTTGTGATCTTGAAACCAATATTTCAATAATATACAATGTGTCATTCTTAGACTGCGTCCCAATTCTCCAACTAATCCCTTCGTCTTAGCTCTTTGTCTCGGTTTTAGTGTTTTATACTTAATGTTAATATTGAACAACAAAAGTAATACAAATTACTGTAGGACATTTCTTCACATTCTTCACTGTCACTTCTGCCGACATTGCATTCAGTCAACAGCAGCGTTTGATGACACAGGAGAAGTCAAGGGGTGTCCCATTTCTTAGAGTAATATTTTACCTCTACCCCTTAATGCAGACTTTTAAGGGCTAAGGGGAAGACAAAGGGGTAGCAGGTAAGTGGGAGAAATGGGACTCAGGCTTGCCTCCTTCACACATGGCAACTCTGCCAACAGACTCTGAATTATCTCCCTAATTGGTTGCTCAAAGTGCACAGTCTGGTGCACCCTTGAGAACGAAGGTCCAGTGTGCAAAGATATGATACGATGTGAGCTGTGTTAGAGGGCAGGGTTCAGTCTCTCAGATTGTTGACCAGGACTGATGTCCTTTACACAACACCCCTAACACACAATAAGTTTCATCGGACGCAAAATAAATTCAGAAAATAATCAGGGAAAGCCGAGAAAAACAATGGTTCTTTATCATTTTTTATAAAAAGGACTCAATCACACCCAAAGACCCATCAATCCAAGTCACTTCAATCAAAACCGAGTCTTATTTGGTTCCCCACTCCAGTTTCCTGAGAACTCAAGCTTCTTAGAAACATTCTCATGAAGATAGAATAAACTTTTAACAAACACAGATGTGAAAGTGTAACTGCAGACGTCGGGCGATCACATGATCCAACATCAGAGATGGAAGCACTAACCACCACACTGTGCAGTCCGAAGACAGACTCCGGAAATGCATGGCAATGTTCCCTACATCCTGCCCGCCCAGCCCTGGCTCTCTCCCCGCGCTGCCAAACCCCTGTTATCACTCTGCGCAATTACCTCCAGATTCCTCTGCGCCCGTATCATATCGTGCCAATTATGAAATCCCCCTCTCAGTACATTACAGAGCTTGACATGCCTTTTAGTGCAAAGCCTCTTTCTTGTGTTGGTATATTGGAATCTGGGCACAAATTCAAGACTCAAGAGAGCCAGATAAAAACCTCCGACAGGGCAATCTACTTTTATATAAGTGTATTTGTGCTCCGTATGATGGCAGAGCTGAGAACACCGTCATGACAAAGGGACCGAGATGAAGGTACTTTATTGCACATGCAGCCAAGTCAGAAGGAAATGTGTGTATGTGAGTGAAACTGTATACAGGTGCTTCATCACATCTGGTACTGTACATCACAGCCATTTATTCTGTATTTTAACGTCACTTCTAAACTCAGAATATCAACAACAACAGCAACATGTTGTCACAAAACAAACTTAACTGAACTGATTAATTTCCTATAATGTCATTTACATTCTGATTGTCAAGGAAGAACTCAAGTGTTCAGTTCAGAGGGCCTCCAACTCTCCCTGAAGCGGTTCACAATGAGATTCAGCAAGTCTGAGCTCATGTTTTTTTGTGGGAAAATGGTGGCAAGTCCTCTCCAGGTTGGAGACGAGATTCTTCACAAGTGGAGGAGTTCAAGCATCTTGTAACCTTGTTCACAAATGAGGGGAGGAAGGACAGGTCGATCGGCGTAGCCTCTTCAGCCACGACACTGCGTCATGTTAGGGTGGTTCAGCTGCTGCCTAAATAGATGCTGAACTGAGAGATGACCCCAGGCCAGATCTGAGACACACTTCGCAAGATTAAGTGTCTTGGTGGACAGACACCTTCAAAGCAAAATGATGGAGGGAAAATAGAGTTCATTTTCCAACCTTTATTTACATGAGCAGGACTGCAAAGTTCACCTCACTGTTTCATAGTTGCCTTGACGAAAATAAAGTGCTGTTCAAATGACTGTGTTAAAGTAAGCAAATAGCCATGTCTTCGTCACTAGGTTTCATGGTTGTTGAAACCCACCTTTGAAGTTGCAAGAGTACACTCAATCAAAGTGTTGTCATTAAGCTTTTGGTATGTTTGCGTTCTTTGCTGCTACTGCAAATCCAAACCGCAACTTAACTCTGTTCTGCAAGTTCTTCGGCCAAAAGTATCTTTTTCCTTTTTCTTATATTACTGTTTAACATGGAGAAATGGTTTGGATGACATCAACACACTACTTTTCTTGTGATGCCACGGTAGGTGCATTCCACAAACCAATAGTGTAAAATGGTATAAAATAACATGACATCAACTTCAGTTTAAACATTCTGTCAGGCACAACAGATTGGATCACACTCAAAATGCATACAGTTCATCATCTGGTCAATGACATGCAAGACAGCACCGAACAGCTGTTCTCTGTCCTGACTGGTGCAGTTCAACAGAGTGCAGGGTGCAGAGAGAAGCACTGTGGAAGGATGTGATCTTGGCAACTGTCTTGCAAATTTGGTGAAGCTAAACATTTTCTGTAGCAAGTAGCAACCAAGCTTAAGAGCAACAACTATTTTCAGGGTTATTGTTTTACAGTCAGGCACAGTTTGATGAAGCCATCAATTGTGCTGCCAAGCAGCTCAGAACTCCACAAACATTTCCACCATTGTATTAAGACACAGCACATTTCATAGTCTGGACTATGCAAGTGTCTCGATTGAACAACTTCGTCACACATTGTTCTTCCCATCAGCATCAATGATGGGCAGCCAAAGCTAAAACTATGAACATCTGCAATTTCACAGATCATCCTTGCGTGGTACTGACCACTGCAGGAGGGGACACCGCACAGCTGCCTGTCACAGTCAAGCAGGCCGAACTCCAACTATAGTGGAGCTGATTTCATGCTTACAAGTAACAAAGTCAGGCAGAGTTCCTCTTCAGCCAAACCACTTAGAGACGGAATTGCATTTATAGATTTTATTTCCGGTTTGTATGACAGTCTCCAAACCAGAGAGCAGAGATGGCAGTTTCTGGTGTGAAAATTCAACACTAACCTCCCAAAGTATTGTTTGAAGTCAACAACATTTGAAACAATTGCAGGGTTATAGAACAGCTCAATATAGCTGCAGGCTATAATGATGCGAATGACGGCTACTTATGCCTCATCTTTTACCTATTTATTCTGCATTTCAATTGTTTATTTTGTTAAAGTTTCAACAACCAAGACCAACTGTGTCATTTCCACATGCAGTGGAAGCAATGTCGTTAGTGTCACTGAAATAAGCGAGATGAAACTTCGATGAGAACCTTTCTAGACCCGCAAAGACTGACGGGAGACTCGGAAGAGATCTATTCTCTGTAAACTTGACTCCAGTTGTTGCTTCAACTTTTTTTCCAGAGCGGAGTCTCTCGGCACTTCTGCTCATGCGCAAACGAACTAATAACAATGCGGCGGGAGTTGAGCGCTGTTTTGCGGCGTCTTACCTGTAGATGCGGGCGGAATTCAGGTCGTCGGTCGAGGGTCCACGGAGAGACGGAGGTCCGGTGAGTGTCGTCGGTCAGTCTGGTCTGGAGGGGGAGCAGCAGACTGGATCCTGGCTCAAGCCCCGCCCATCATAGTGGTCCACATGGAGGCTCACTGTTCTGACGTCAAGACACTGATGCACAGCAGAGAAACTACAGTACAGTAGTGACTTTACAGTCACATCTTAGTTATGACTCCAGACTCTCTAACTTGTTTTTTTTCCACTCTAAATTTTCCCTCATTTTATGCCGAAATATGTGACGTACATCAGCAATGATATTATAGTGTAATATGTATAATACAACTTAACAATATGGGAAAAATATTAACTATGACAGACAGCATTAAGTGACTATGGAGAAGGGCGATGAACTGTTCAGTGGCGCTGGGTGGCAGGACTCTGGAGTGACATTTTCCTCACTGTCACCACACAGGCGACTTGAAAAGAGGGAATTAATTACTCTTTATAAATACACAAAACAGTTTATGTGCTATAACAAGGTGTGAGAACAAAAATCTGGGGCTAAATTGTTTCAGTGATTGCTAGTCTGCATCATATAGAGAGCTGTGTTAAGTTGCAACTGCAGAAAAGACAGATAAAGCCGGAATAAATAACCAAAATCCAACTGATTCCACTGCAGTTATGCACCCCAGTACAACCATCATTCACATTGATGGCTCTGATCCAGTGTCTATAACCTCAGAAGAACTTAACAGTAGCAGTACCATAAGTACCGTAAGCATTTATGTGACCCTCCTGGAGTAAAACTATAAAACTGACATTATTGTTGTCTCTGACATTTTTGTCTTGTGCATTGTTTTTGTTCATTATGATGCAACAGAAACATAACTTTATCATTTGACTATTTCAATTAATCTTTTATCTTTTCCGTTGGCTATTTTGGAGAACTTCTTGTACCTTAAAATACATCAGAATTGAAAGTAGATTTTGAAATGTATGAGACACATCGATAATCTTTAATTTTCTGTGCATTTTTAAAGTATAATTTCATAATCCCGCATGATGTAATCACTTAATTTTGACTTTCAATTTTCTCTTACTCTCCTTCCTTGGAGTTTGACGGCCCCTCTCAACGGTCACAATATATAACCTGGCCCTTTAGGAAATTGAACTGCCCACCTCTGCCCTAGTATGTACCATCTACAGCATGAAGGCAGGCCTGAGTTCTTGGTAAACATCTGACCAGTGTCAGCACTACGAGGGCCATTCGAGGGAATTGCCCCTCCCCTACCAACATACTGTGCCCCCCTCATGCATGATGTGTTGCATGCTTGTACTTTACAATTAATATTATTTGATGGTATGAACACATAAATGAATGCTTCCATGGTTAAGTAACAAATCATCACTTTTCCACTATGACCTGTAACCCATGTCTATGAGTTGACGATAAACAAGAAAGCGTTTTTAGCTTGATGCAAATTACGTTGCTGTATTGGTTATTTAATAAATACATAAATAAAATAATTAAAGGCCCTCCAGTTGACCCAAAGACCCTCTGTTACACTTGATCTGGAACCACCACTGCATTTGACTCAAGTTGATTCTTGATTCCTTGTTTGATTCACGGTTTGATAAAATAAAAATTTGCTCTACATCAGAAACGTTCTTCCTTTGAACTTCACAATTCTTTGAGACGTATTACAGAATAAACGACTGAAAAACAGCCGAGCTTATTCATGCTCTGTCGAATTTTCAGACAATACATTAAATAAACAAAGGCACAATAACTGCACAAAATAATTTTCAAAGCAAATAAGGTCAAATTGGATAATTTCACACGGCACACCTGACAGTGTCCCACGTGAGACTTGTATGCAGGCAACTTGACAAAATTCATTATTTTTAATGGCACACCACTTTGAAGGATACTAGGCGCAATTCTCAGGAGCACACCATTTATAGGAAGGCAGTTGTTGCTTCTCCCTGCGCTCGCTTCTTACAGTACTTACCCCTTCTCATAATGATCAACTCAGTTCTCCGATCTCCTCCCTCTTTTCTCCTTGTTCAAGGTGTGTGGCTCATTTTGCCTGGCAACTCTTTTGTGTGAGGCACTCATCTCTCCCCTCACAGGCACGCCACTCACTGTAAGTCTCTCTCACCTTGTTACCCTTCCTGAAACCCTGCTGCCATGTCACATGGTGTCTCTCAGGTACTTGTCATTTCTCTTCATTGCTACATTGCATGTCACTTGTTTTGCACTGTAAATGTCCGTTTGCTATCATGGGATGTTATGCACTTCACTATTTTCGCCCAAAAAAAACAGCACTGTTAGGAGATTTCATGCCAAGTTGGGCCCTCTGACAATGTTTTGCTGCATCAAAACAGTCTTGGGGGGAGATCAAGAGCCTGTCAAGACTGGCCGTGTTTAAAACATGACGTTAATCTGGCTGCAAACCGAAGAGGAAACATCCACAAAGTGTCTCCTTAAGCTTCTTCTCGCTCTAACATGGACCTAAATTCAGAATATTCCCAGCCCAAGGGCTTGAGCAGCGCTCGCTGCCAAAAACCACCCGACACGTTGCGAGCAGCACGAGAACTTGGAGAAACATCTCTGCGGCGGTGATAAAGGTTTAAAACACTTTTCCATCAAACAAACTTTGAGAACTTCTATTTCATCATTTCACTTTCAGATCAGCGTCAGTAGACTCGGCGCAGGCTGACACGGCCCTTGATGCGAGTCTGAGACTGACTGGTGTTCAGATGCAGAGCAGCAGACTTGATAATGACGAAAGACATGCATGCTGAGGCGCAACAGCGGCGACAGAAGAGGTCGACTTCTACCGGAGACACGGCGAGAGTACAATTCCAGAAATCCAACAGCAGATATTCTTGACATTCTTAAATGTATTTCAATTTGTTGGACTCTCCTTAGTGATGGTCTTGTGTTGGTTCTGACACTGGACATGAATCTTCACTCACATAAACTCTTAACAACACTGACTCTGGTCTCATCTAAGTTGTGAAAAAAGGAGTAGCAGAAGTCTGAATATGTTCATGTTTCACACCAGACATCGGCCTTCAACTGCCCTGGTTCAATACGTGCTGTTTCTGCCTTCTGCACATGAGCTTGTGGGGGATGTTTGATATCAGCCCTCTTCTCTCAGACCCCCCATCTGGGTCCAATCACAATGAATTGGCGTGAGACAAGCCACAGAGGGGGAGTCCGTGTCTCTCTGGACTAAAATGGGCCCATAAACAGTGGGGCAGGATTATGAAACACTTCTTATAAATGCTGGAGGATATTGGCTCTCGGACGTCCCCTGGTGGTGAATTTGAACACTCTATAGAATTACAGAAATCTGGAATTGAATATTTGACTGTTTATTGTAATGTGGTTCAGATTAAATCATGGTCTTTGTTGAAGTGTCACAACTGAGATCAACAATATGACATTCTGCTGAGTGTTTTCTCTTCCTAAACTCCTGCGTGGTGAACTGTATCATGTCTGTCTTGGTTAGTGGCTCTCAAACATATAGAAAACAGTCCTGGAGACAACAGCGCACGTCTCTAGCTTGACGCTTGCCCCCTTTACCGTATGCTTGTCTTTCTGCAGTGGACATCGCTGCTGAGTCTAAGCCCTAAATATAGATAATTATTCACCACGATTCTGATATTTTACTAGCCTCAAATCAGCTTTGACTCATCTCTCATCCTGACACCAGTCTTGGGTTAGTTCTGCTCAGACCTGCTTCAGGTCAATGGTTTCTCCACTGATCTTCTTGTTGAGTTAGCCATGATTTTGGGTTTGGGCTGACTGCAGCTTCTTGTCCTGAGTAAAAAAAAAAGTCCATCGGGGTCAATGCAGTTGGAACTGTACTAACTTTCTCACTTCAAAACTAGCTTGAATGAGAGTGTCATGAGTAGTAGTGAGGCCTCACACATGTCAACCCCATACACAGCCCTGAAAACTCTAGTGCAAAAGTTGGTGCATTTGCACCCAAATCCCCAGCCAAAATAGTACAGTGTCACTGGACAAACACGAACCTTCGCTGCTGCCGTGGTCGTTTTGATGAATGTGTCACGGTAGTCACGTTACAGTACATTTCCCGTGGTGAATGCGCTGCTGCCCAAGCGACTCTGTGAGCATACGATCATGCATGTCAGCGTGGTACATCTCATCCAAGCATGCCACTCTGGAGAAGCCTGCTGTGCTCAGCAGCAAGGTCACACTGACCATAGAACCCGAGTTTCCAGCTAAAGCGCGGACTGTTAACCGTAGTGTGACCCTGCCCTGGAGCAAGCACAGCTCGGTGGCGTGTTCCTCAGAGCGTCACGGCCCTGAACGTTCCAGACCTAATCAAAGAGCCGGTCTACTCCACCCCCACGAGCCCCGTCACTGGCTCATCCTCCTAAAACTCTGTAAAACAAAATCCTGTTGACAACCGAGCGACGTCTGAGAGCTTTTACACGCCGTTTGATGATGAATCACTTTTCTCTCCATTTCCATTTCACATTTCTCCCTTCGGCGCTCCGTGGTGGTTTCCGCTCTGAACGGCTCCTTCACTGTAAGATTGACACGTCAGATGATGTGCGGTGAGATCTGGAGGTGAAGGTGGCCGAGCGCTCGACTTTGTAATGGAAATGAACAAAAGTTTGAGCGAGTCTGATGGAGGAGGCGCTCTCTCCCCGAGATAACCTCCGTCTTTGAAGATGAAACGGTCCCGTTCGCTCACCGTAATCCGTCCTCGCTAGACCAAATCTATTTACGTTTTCCAACCACACCAAAGTGAAAATGATTATCCTGAATGTATTGTTTGAGCGCCCCGGGAAAGGCCCTCGAAATCCATGCATCTTTGTCAGATTGTTTTTGGACTCCTGCACGGCGCAGTGATCTGCTCTAATCCGAGAACGCATCCGCTGTTTTATTTGTGTTCGGGGTGAGATTTATCTTCGGCTTTAGAGATTTGAGCTGCTGAGATCTGAGGAAAACACCTTCACTCATTTCCTGACCGTCTGAAGAATCCTCCAGCCGAGAGACGAATTCAAGTGTGAAAAAGTTACAGGAGGAGGCAAAGGAGAGAAGTTTTGGGGCACTGCGGTGCTTGAGTCTGAAAAGCTCTTTTGTTTCCAAGACGTGACGGGGAAGAGCAGAGGCTCCAGCGGGGTGGACAGATGTGACGGGCCAGGCCTTGTTCAAGGCTCAACTCTCATGCCGACACCTCTCAATCATGTTATGTTTGGTTTTATAAGGTTTATCTGTATATCGGGACGTCTTTTGTGTATTCAGTTCTCTACACAAGTTTTCTTTGTGTTGTTGCTTGCATTGATTTTGTACAGACACAAATGTATTTTGTCCCTAAAGTGAACTTTTCCCCCATATTGTGTATATTCTCTGTATAAATGTTTGCTTTGTTGTCATCTGTTGTGTTTGTGTGCTTATAGTGTGTATGTTGTTTAGCATATGCGGTCTTTGTTTATACATTTGCATGTACTGTTTGTGTACAATTTTTTTCTGTGACACAGACACAAAGGTAAATAAACAGTATCAACATCCAAGCAACACTGGAAGTAACAAAACAAACCAAAATCTTTACTCATAGTAGCGAATAACCACTGAAAAACAAATAAGGAGCAGAAATTCTCTTCTCCACTCACCTACCTTTCAATCTCCCAAAAATGTAAAATCATGTTGAAGTCTGACAGAAACTCAAATGAACTGAGTCATCTGCTTCTTGACTTGGCAACACGGCTGATAACTTGATCGACCTGCCTGAGTACGTCAGTGGTTCATGATGTGACTGACAATCACGTCTTTTAACTCTTCCTGGAGGTCTAATGACTCGTGACGCGACTCGGCCTCAAGATGACTTGAACTGTTTGATTTGCCCTCCAGCAATGAAGACTTGTGCTTTAATAAGACTGGACTAGTTTCTACCGGAGTTTATTTTATATTTTTGTGTCAACTGAAATTTGTTTTGTGCACATTAATTTGTTTACCCTGCTTTTGTGTGTTTTTGTTATTTTGTCTTTGTCCTAAATTTATGTACAATCTAATTTTGTGTATCCATTTGGGTAATATTGCAGGTTGTATTTGTGTGTATGCAGCGTTGTCTGTTGTTTTTTGGGTGTATAGTATTTCTGTGTTTCATTTTGGTGAATCTAAATGCAAGTTTTATGATGATAATGCATCCATTGTGTTATTTTTCCCGTTGTTACTTCAAAAAACATGTCTGGACCAAGATGTCATTGACGGTTGATCAACAAGAAAATTCCAGTGACAAGTTAAACTACGCCAAAGAACACGCAAAAACTCACACAAAGTCTGCCACTCGAATTCTCCAAAACACTGACCTTGACACGGCCATTTCCCGCAGGAACTGGCACGGTTCAACTCAGGACAAAACCACCTGACCTGGTCTCCCTGAATTGAAGGTCCCTGACTGGCGGCGGTGGCAGACGCGGCGCTAATGGGGTCATCGCCTGAAATCCGTGTAAGGCGAGGAAGATGCTATCCTCTCATCTCCAATGTAATTGAAGCTTGTTGGAGTCTCGCTGTACCTGACGCCATGTGAGTTGAAACGACGTCTGTGACATTACATGCCAGAATTGAACTAGTGACCTTCTGGGTGACATGTGGTTCTGCTGCTGCTGGGCACCTTATTAAAACATACATACACACACACCGGGTTGTGTCACACATCGTGGCGTGTCATTGAGAAGGATGTGGCTACCTGGTTTAGAAGGTTACAACACATTACGCCGAGCCTCCTGACAGGAAGTAATATTTCTATTTTTTTTTTACTCATAAAACACACACACACGCACACTCAAATGAATAAAACCAGGAGGGGAAGAAGTCAATGCTCCATTTTACAGTCAAACGATGTGACAGCAGTAAAATGGGAATTTTACAGGCGGAGTGCCGCGCTCCAAAATAGGAGGAAGAATAAAATATGTAATAAGACACACACAGAGGTTTGTCGCACCGTCTTTGTGAGGACCGCTCATTGCCATCATGCTTTCCCCAGCCTTTCACCCTAAACCTAAACCTCCAAAACATATGGCTAAACTTAAGAAGGACTCTTTGCCAAACTTAAATCCAATTATAACCACCCGGTTATTTTGAAGCCTTAACCTTTTGAGGTCCAGGAACAGGGCCCCTAAAACGCCTAATAGCCCCACAAGGAGGTGTTTTCCCCAAAATTGGACCTCACACACTCACCTCACACACACACACACACACCCACACACCCATTCATTATTATGTTACAGCAATATCACATTTCCAACTGCACACCTGGAGGGGTCCAGTAGTTCACAGGGCACACACCGCTCACGTCTGCAGACAATTGACCTTTGTAGATCTTGGTGGGAGCAAGTGTAGGGAACTATTGCAAACCTCACACTTTGAATTTCCTCAAAGTAGAACTGTCCTCTGGTGCTCCAGGCCTGAGGGTGAGGCTTGAGCAACACCTCTGTATTCTTTACAAATTTGGTCCTCTGCATTGCTTATGAGAAAGTAATGTTCCATCTTCCATCTTTCCAAAATTGACTGATTTGCTTGTGTGGGAGGTTCAGCCACCTTCCGATTTGGATCTCCCTTTCATTCAGTCTCGTACCTGTATAGAGATGAGACACAAGCGCTATTTCAGTTCTGAATTTCCTTTGTACCTGGAGGGCTCCTAAGGAACTCTACAATTCTCCTTCCATGGAGTGAAGAATGCGGAAGTCCACTGCAAGTGGCTTTCCTCCCAGTCATTGTTTGCATTACTGTTCACCCTGAAGAACTAGGCCTAGTGTCACTTAAATATGACATGATATGTTAGAAACATGCTCTCAATATTGTCCTATTCATTTAAACGTAAAAACACATGCCTTAGCTCTTCACAAAACTCTCCCTCATGGAGTAATCTTAACTCACCATCTTGGATATTTCCTTCACTCATATCACATATCTTTATTTTCCTTCAATAATGTGATTTTTCCAGGGCAGTCCCAGCTCCCCAGGTTAATATGAAGCCTCACTCTGCTCCTGCTCTTATGTGGCTGATATTAATAGCTTCATCATCGAAGTGAAACTACAGCCTGAATGAGTTCTGTGGTCGTTTTTAATGAAGAAAATGTTAATAGTCCCTCCAGACAACAAAATCTGCCAAGCTGAAAACACCACATCACATCACTTCACTACCTCTCCACCCGTCACTCTCTGACATTAATGAAGGCTGGTTGTTTTTCTCCACGACTCCTTGTTTCCATATTCCAAGTGGATTTTTGTAATAATTAAAGCAATAATGTGCCTGATAATGTTTGTTAATGTCTGTTGGATATCGCCGGCAATTAGAGGAGCGGCCATGAATACCAATGTCCCCCGTCCGTGTGTGGGAGAGGAGCGAGGGAGGAGGAAGGGAAGAAAGTAGATGTTGCTGTTCTGGATGCTGACGTGACAAAATGATGAGAAAGACAAGAAACCAATGCAAACACAGGACGTAAAAAAAGGGAAGGAAAGTTTAGCTATGACATGTAAAGAATTGAAAAAAAGATGAAACACCGTGAGGGAAGAGAACAAAAAAATGAGGCCCAGGCAGAAGGTCACATGACACATGTCAGACATTCACACTGATTAGATTCCTGAAAAGTCAATTCAGTCAGGACTCATAAAAGTGGTACTTGTATTTCACTCACACAACCGCTGGATCAGAACTCCTGACATCAAATCACATAAATAAAATGACTCCCCCCGCCCTCCCTTGCTCATCGCCACCTGGTGGTGCAGCCTCATAATTGTTTAATGGAGCATTTTATGAGGCCGCACAGTGAGTCAGAACTGGCCTGCGGCTGCCCGTTCAGGACCGGACCAGGTGACGCAAGGTCAACCACAGGTGGGGATATTAGTTCAGTGTTTGGCGCTGCTGGGGTAGGTGTGTGCGCCAGTGTCTAAGTGTATCGCCTCTGGGAAGGAAGACAAGCAGCCGAAGATTCTGCCTGTGAGTCTGAGTCATGCTGACCTCGTAGATTTCTGAGGAGTCTGGGTCACCACCGATACCAATGAAAACTGGGGCGTTGCGGAGAAACTTAGGTTGGGAAGCATAGACACATAACACATATGTAGGCAAGAGCACTAACAGCACTGGAAGTGGAAGTTCCTTCTCCAGGAGGAGGAGTTCATGTATCTGGTGGCCTTGTTCCCAAGTGAGGGAATGGTAGAGTGTTATCTTTGGTAGTGACTGAAGCAACAATATCCCATGTACAAGTCATCACTTTCCTCTGCAAGAACAACTTGGCACTCTCGCGGCACAGCTGGAGAGTCTGGACTTCCGAACCTCATCTGCTGCCACCTGACCTCGGGCAAGAGGAAGAACACAAATGGATGCCGTGAAGGACCATAGGAACAATCAGGAAAGTAACATCACATGAATGTTTCAGCTCATTTTCATAGCTGACTTTGCCGCAGCAGCAGATCTCAACACTCTCTTGTTTCCTCTCGGACTGAATCCAAATGAACAGGCTCGACTGCGTCCTGGACGCGGGCCAATTCTCTCCTCCACAGTCTTGCTGTCTTTCACTCTGCTCACGTTCCGCCACAGTTATTTCACCCTATTGCTTCATCCAGCTTCAAGTGCACAACACATGAAACGGCGTCATCGATGAGAGGAACACAGTTAATCAGCGCCCCATCACATCACGAAATCCCAGTCTGGTGACGTCAAAGTGTCCGTGATGGACCGGTTTGAGGAGTTTACACTGTCTACAGAGACTCTCAACTGGATTAACTCATTTGTGCTCTGACTCTGTGAGAGTGTAACCCAGCACTAATCACTTACAAACTTCTTATGTTCAGTCTGACTAAAAGTGTTCAACCATAAATGCGTGCTACACTCTCCAACTTTTGCCAAGCCACTCATTTCCAGGCCTCCTTTTATCAATGAGCTGATTCGGACAGCAGGTGGCAGCGGTGTGCCAAAACTCACTTGTGCAACACTCAAAGTAAATGAAGAAGAAACAGTGGCGCTAGCCCAGCACCTCTCCGGTCAAGAGAGAGTGATGAATTCCAAAAAATAATGTGGGTCCGGATTGTCAGTAAGAACTACGTACTCGTCCATTCCTCGTCCCATTATGTTGCAACACTCCCCTCCCAGCTTGGAACGCTATACAGGAAGAAAAATGTTCCTTTAGTCCTTTGAAACACTTATGCGTATGTGTCAACATGCAACGCTAAAAGCTAAAAGTCCACTTTCCAAACGGCAATATATTGCGCCATAGGAGTGAGGATGAGTTGATCAACATCCTGAGAATTTGGGATGGGTGATCAGAGGATCACCATCAATCATAAATGCTGAAATTTCTGGTTGATTTTCACCGCCGCCTGGTTTCTGAATGAGACACAGACTTGGCTGGCTATTTGGATGCACCTCTCCTCCCTGACCAACAGAGGATGCTGTGGTCTGAATCTGACTGATGACAGCGAGGACTGGAAAGTGTCAGTTCAAAATATAGCGTGTGCATTCTGTTGTCACAGTAGTGAGCTCTCATAGAATGCCTGAAATTGAGTGCATTTATCCAACTTATGAATTTTGTTTTGGCAAATATGCTTGTATGTCAATAGTATGCAATTTTTTTTTCATATTTGTTGAGTGGAGGTTGTTCTAATGTTGGATGTACTATTTTTTTAAATTGTACTTTGCTTTGCTGTTGGTATAATATGAATAAATAAAACGTGAATTAATGTGAATACAACAAAGTAACTACTTTCTATGTCTGTTTCACTAAAAATTGCCAACAATCAAGCTTGAACAATGTAAAAAAATGTGATAATTTTTAAGGAATATTGCCCAGCGCCACCGAAAATTTCTGTGAATATCAGTACATCCATTTTGATGTTATTCTGCTTGCAGACAGACAGACAGACAAACTCCTTGCCATAGGAGGTATCAGGCTACCTGATATATATACATACATAGTTACCCACAAAATACTAAATAAAATACCCCACGAACTACATGCATTCATACAATTCCATGTCATACTGTTACTATGATTCTCCATGTAAAGGAGTTATATGCGGCGACTCTGTTGGACCCTGAGAAGCAGGTTCTGGTGACTTGACTCGGTTGTTAACTCTGCGAGCAAACAGCACCATCTCTCCGCGGACCCCTGGGGTTCCTCGGAACGATGAAGAAGATCACCTGTCCTCTCTGAAGCTGCTGCATGCGAAATGAATTCAGTTTTCCAGGAAGCGTGCGGCCTCACAGGTTCTCTCACGCGTGTCCCTGAACTGGGACACATTTCAAACAAATCTCATCCTGTCTGCTGCATTTCACACCACGAGCAGGCGCAGGCAGAGGAGAGTGACCTAAAAAACAACTCCGGGCGGACCCACGCCAAACACACACATGCTATCAAATATTTACCGAGAAGCTGTACGCGATGATGGCGGGCAGCGGGAGGGGCACCAGTAGGGCGCAGGGGTCTGACGGCAAGTCATCAGATCTCTGCCGAGGGAGTGAAAACACTTCCTCTCCCTCCGACTTGCCCTCGATTCAGCCGAGCGATTATGTGGGCCAGTCTGCTGCGATCATGGGAGGAAAATTAGCATTTCTATATTCTCGGTTGCACAATAATCCTGCTCACACATGCGGAGAGTCGCCGCTCACCAGTAACCTTCAGCTCTCCAACCTCTATCTCAACACAATTAAGGTTCCTTCTCCTCCCTGGATTACTCAGCGGGAGTGTGACAGACTGGAAGAAGATCATTTTTATAAAACTGAGAGCAGCAGGCAGGCTCCACTGCAGCTGCAGTACAAACGCTGGCCAGCAGGGGGCAAAGGTCGTCTGCTGGGAGTCTGTTACAGACTGTAGAGGGAATAAAACAATGAATCCATTTGCGACCGTGGTGGGGGGTGGGGGGGATTGGGGGGGCATGTAAAAACCAGATTTAACAGCGTGCGACTGTAACAATGGCGGCGTCTTAAATCCTTCACACGGTGACAGTGTAAATGCTCACTCGCCGCTCGCAGGCAATTATTGTGTTTTTAATTGCGTCGTTGTAGAAAGCCACTTCTCTGTCATTCAGCAGTGACACGTCGGCTTGTTCGCTGTCACTCACAGCACCAGGTGTGTGTTTGTGTGGACACGGCAAAGCTGGGCTGCTACTCTGATGCTGAGAAGCTGCAGTGGACAGTAGCTGATCTGGACTAGCCTCCAAAACTCGCAGCCGACTTGAGGGAAACACAATTTAAACACAACCCCAAATGAGCAGTTTATTCATGAGCATTCATTGGTGGTTGTGAACCAAGCGACTCAATGACTCTATTTACTTGACACTAATGTTGTAGTCAAGACCACTGAACGCGAAACCAAGTCGAGATTAGAGCTTACAGTGGCCAAGACCCGAAAATGAGTCGAGACCAAGACCAAACACACCCCAAGAGAATCATGAATAATCCAGTGAATCCCCAGACACAGCAGTGAATGAGCTTGATGCATCAGCAACTTAGTGACTCTTTTTCCAAAGGTTAACAGCTAGACATAATAAAGAACCAAACAAATAAATACATAACTGAAACAATAGAGGCAACAACAAGCCACAGAGCATCCACACAACCATGAATCAATCATGAATCAATGTCGTCAATCACAAGAGTGACAAAGCACAAGTACAAGTACAGTTCTGAAAAGTGCTGTTCTTGCATTTAGCGAGTTATTCTTTGGTGATAAGTTGTTGTGTTTAGTAGCACAACTGTTGTTGTTGTTTATCCTCTTGAAATTTTCAGGTACGTGTGCTTGAAAAGTGTTGTGATCACTCCGTGGTTGAAAGTGACAGTTGGACGGTCACAAATTTCGCTCTGACCGAGCGACTGTCTCTATAAAGTTGTCGAAACTACAAGTTGCCTTGGTAACGACGGTCAGTGGGAACTCTCTGTGGAAATATTCCGCAGCCCGGCTGCCATGATAAGATCCTGTGTACTGTCATGGGAAGCGAGCCAGGCCAAGAGGCCACCGCCGTTCCTTCACCATGGGGTTCACCGTCGATATCGGCCTGCTTGTCCATCACAAGCCTGACCCCTGGAGGACCCCGTCTGTCTGCTGCTGATCATATATGAAGCGCACATTGCAGCTGCCCTGAGGCCAGTCAGCTACAGAGAATTGACAGGAAGTGAGCTGCAGGAAAGAGGGAAAAGGGACATGGGACGCTTGGGGAAAGAGAAATAGAAGATGGATAGAGATAGAGCGGGGGCAGAGAGCCGGGGGAGATGGATATATTGGATCATGGATGATAATTCAAAATGACAAGATAAGTGGAAGGAAGCTGTCTATGACAGGGGGCGGCGGAATGAGGGTTAAACCCGGGCGGAGAGGATTACCCAGAGGACTGCAGGAGAATCAACCATTTATGTTGCACAGCAGAGGACGCCAACAATCGTCAAAACATGTGACTCTCTAACAGATGTGAAGTTGTCAGCAGTAGATGTTTGATTCAGGTACCAGGGTTCTTCCACCATCATGGGGTGGAGATCACTGGGAGATGAAGAGAGACAATACAATACAGTCGGTGGACTGAACTGTGTGTAAACCCATGAGTCACGATTCTTCCCTCCAGCCATTACTGCTGCGAAACAAACATTGTCAGGAACCTGCCCAGACCAAGTATTGCTGCACAGGAAGTGTCCAGTGGTCCAGGCAGTGGTTCAGACCAACACATCTGAATGAGTTCCGTGAGACTCTGTAGTATTTTGTGAATAACTGATTTGGTGTTTTATTCAGTGAGTCGTGCTACATGACTCAGTGGGGTCTTTATATTAAGTCATCACTGTGTTGCCATTTGTTGATGTATTTTGGATGAGACTTATTGTGTCATGTTTCGTTTCTCTGGTGCTTTTATTTTGTTATTTCCTGTGTTCCTCTGTCCTTTCCTTCTCGTTCTTCAGCTTCACAGCAGCGCAGCTGGATCCCAGTCTGCGCTGCCAGATGGTTGCTTTGCGTCCTCACGGTAAACACTCCTTTGACCCCCTGTCCCCTCGTGCTCCTGCTGTATAGTTCTAAATTCTGTGCGTGTTTCATCTTCTTTCTGCCGCCTCCTTAGTTTGTTCTCCTCACTCAGTTTTCTGTTTCTTGCTTCTCGCTGTTTGATTGTGTGTGAGTTCTTTGTATAACTCCCCTTTAGCTTTCCCCTCGTCATAGTTTTTTTCCTCGTGTGTGTGTGTGTGTGTGTGTGTGTAAAACCACCACCGAGCGCTTTGTTATTTGGGCCTCGTGAGTTAATTTCCGAGTGCGTTTGCGTTGTCCCCATTTCGTCTCTTTTCACGTTGTTCTCCCGACCTGTTAAATCTACCCTCGATCTACCGAGTCGTCTGTCAGCCTGCAACAATTCAGCAACAGAGTCTCATCCCATAGACGGCCATGACATATTGATTCTTTTCTCCTGTAGTTAGTGAGTCAGTGTTGTATTTAGTGAGTCGCTGTTTCGCAATTCATTTTTCAAAAATGTGTGACTGTTGTCGAGTGACTTGAGAATGAAGCGATTTGTTATGGATGATGCTGAGTGACTCAATCGTAACAGTAAAGATGAACCAGACAACTAAAGTGTGAAGCTGCCTGTCTTCTTCTTGTTCATTTGTCTGTGAGCTCACAACAAGTAGTTTGGGCAAACGACTCGTCCTCTTTAAATCCACTTGATCTCCTCCAATTAAAAGGAATCTTCCCGACATGAGCGGCTGGTTCCCTCTGGTTTCCCACTGTACAGTAACTCAACATCGTCTACTGTTTCATCGCCAACAAGCTAATTAACTTATAACCCCGACAAATTGCTTCCCACTGGCTCCAGATTTGGCAGATTACAGACGGAGCTGTTCTAGGCGTGGGCTGGAGACGGAGGTGCGACCGCGCGTCTTATCAATCCACACACATTCACAGTACATTAGCTGACTTCTGTGCTGCTTAATTGATTTTTAATTGACTGGAACACTGCAATAGCTGCCGGCGCAGTGGGGGGGCTTTGTTGGAGGACACCGCGGGACGTGGTTCGGACCCCTCCCAGCACGGATGTGCTAATTGACAAGTTAGTGATTCTTGGTGTCACGCGGCACTGTAGGAGACCACCAGGGGGACGATCCAAAATCATTGGGAAGGAGGGTTTTTTTTTTTTGCATGCTTTTATTTTGTTATTTCCTGTGTTCTGGTTTGTTGTTTCCTTTTCTCATCCCTTCACTTCTAGCTTGATGGATTCCATTCCATGACTCAGTCTGCACAGATTTCTACACCTACACCAAGGTCTATAATAAAACCATGTCTAAATATCATACAATGAAAATAATATATTTTATTTAAACTCCAAAGAAGATATAAGTGTAGCGTAAATGAAAGTATCACCATAAAATATTCTAATACATTTTCAAAACTGCTTCACTGTTGGGAGCGACATCACTTTATCATTTTTTTCTTTTCAACTTAAACTTCTCCATACTTGTTAACTGTCGCAGATTTACAGCTGTCAAGTCAATTCAGTGACACACTACTGCCACCATTCGTGGCTAATGTATTAAAACTAGCCCAAAGGTGTAAAACAGAAAAAGTTTTATCGGCCCTCTAAGAGGCGCTCGCTGCCCAAACATGGGCCCCGGCCCTATGGTTAAGAAACACTGCTATAGGATTCCTTGTGTCATTGGTGTGTTCAGTGACTCCAGAGCTCCCCCTGCTGGATCCCACTGGTAACAAAACAAGTGTAGTTTCACTTCCAGTGACCCGATGTCCTTGAGTAATGGAAAGAGAAATCTTGTGATAAACCTGGTTCCACGTGAAAGTGGTGGCACGTGTGTCACTTTGACCCACATTCCTATTTTGGCCTTCACTGTCCTCATATCTGCCCGGATTTTCATGGAGCGTTAATTCAGTATTCGGCGTTGAATCGGCATTAATCACTGATGAGGGAAATTAGCAATTGTAATTCCGCCCTCTCAAATCTTCGCTGCACATTGGCACCGTGAAACACCGGCACCGCGGAATAATCACTGCCGACCTGAGAAGCCGCGGAGATAAGTCGGCCTGTTCAAGAGCACTCGGCTGCCTGTTGTCGGAATTTTGTGGTGTAATTAGCCGAGTCTTCAGTCGGCGTCTCAGCATGACTCAACAATTTTACATAATTCATCCACAGTCACAACAACAAGCGCTAATGAAGTGAAGCTTTTCTCAAGTCTTCAACTGTTGCTTTGAGGAGTCTGAAATTATTGCATCCATCAACCCGCAGACGACTTGCAGACATACAGCGAGACTCATGCTAGAACCACTGTAAGTCTGGCACATATAAATCCCAATAACTCGAGAACAGGGTGACAGTGCAACATGAGTCTCTCCGTTGCTCTTATTCTATGATACAGGGAAGTGGAGTCAGCTTCAGGAAACAAGGTGAGCGGGTGACACGAGGAAGTCAATGAAGGCAACAGCTAAGGTGGACTCATTGTTGCTAAAGATAGATGAACAACACACGTGTCACACTCAAGGCGTGCGGGCCAAACCTCTTCAGCCAAGTCCTTGTGGCCTGCAACACCAGTTGTTAGCTCACAATCTCTTTACACCCACCATGAGACAATCCTGTCTCTTTGCCCTTGACACGCTGTTTTCTACAAAACTGAAATTCCGAGTATCCACAATTAATCCGTAACTAAGTCAATGTTCCAGCTGTGAGACGTGACCTACAAAGCGCGTTCAGGGTCTGGAGCCAGTCAAACATCTCACTAGGGAGACATCCTGGCTTGACTTCAAGTTACTTCTCTTGGAGGAGCAGTGGTTTTACTTTGAGTCTCTTCCGAAGGACTGAGCTTCCCACCCCTCCATGGCCCTTTTGCTGCATACTTGAACTCATCCACCTGGACATGTCACCAACCAAGCCAGGATATTTTACAGTTTCCGATTGAGAATGGAGTTGGCGGATCATAAAGTCTGCTTTATTTTATTTATTTTAAAATAATTGTTTAACTTCATTTCAAGTGTTGCAAATACAGATAATACATGAACAGCAATTTCATCATCATATGATCTTGTCTTCTCTAATTCTTCATTGACAATACACAAACACTCACAGTAACACTTAAAAAAAAAAAATAGCAGTAATAGAAGAAAGAATGGAAAAAGGGTAAAGAGACAAAATGAGTTGCAACGGAACGACAGGGGAATCACAGGAAATTTTGACAAGATAAGGGTGAGTGTTTTGGTATCATTTTTCATAATAAATTTGTGCCACCGAGCTGTAATACAATTAAATACAAGAGACAATCGAATTATTTTAAAATTTGAGTCAATGCTTCATTATTATTAACGAAGAAGGATCATTAACTTATGGAATTTTCCACTCATAAAATACAATGTGGAAGATTTCTGTCTGGGGTGTTTCTTCGTGCAACAGGTTTCTTGTGATGGGTGCCTTTGCTGCCAAGATCAGAATTCTAAATGAATGTTTATCATGATTCTGTTCGAGAAAATCAGATTTTCGTGAAAAAAAGATGTGTTGTACATCATTAATCTATGTTTCTCTGACCAGAATTCCCAAAAAACGTGCCGCTCATTAGATTCCCCAGATCCGCTGGCTCCTCTGTGATCTTTATTTCACCTCATATAATGACTTTTTTGTTTTGGAGTTATAAGAAGAATCTTGTTGGGTGTGAATGTGTACATTTCCAAATAGATTTACAAAATTCCCACCATCTCCAATTCTTCCTCATTTTCCCATTTATTTATTTCTATAATAAAAAAATCCCTTACATTGTTCAGAGATGAGTCCGGAGTATTGGAATTTTTGTTTGCATATGCTGTAGCAGTTGAAAATATCGAGAAAAGTCTTGTTGTTCCAAACAGTTTGCACGTCTGTTGTCAGTGAGGTAAATGTACTGATCCCCTTCTCTATCCATGGCTTTGTTGTTTTTAAAAAATAAAGAGTGTAGTCTCCAATACTGCGTTGATTTTCCGTCCAATACACACAACTATCTATTTTTTTTAATCTTGTAAGTAATCCAAACACCAGCATTTCAAGTTTGTTGGGAAAAATTCAGATTGAATTAGAGTGGTGACTGAAGGGGCGACCGAAAAGATGTCTTAAAAATATGCTGCGGTTGGATTCTTCATCTTTCCTGAGTGGGTTAGAAAGGCAGCTTTTCTGATCGCTCTCCTTTCTTCTCATTAGAAGATTTGGGTCTTGTTCACTGATGTATGTGCCGCTGCCGATAATAGAGGCCCATCATCGCGAGGAGATTGTGTCCCTGAAACAGGAAGCAGCCGCAGCTTTTGGATCACGTCTCCGTAGATTAAAAGCTTATTCAAATTTCTCTTCTCTCGCTCTGGAACAAGGCAGTATTTTTTCCCCTTCCCGACAGAGAAGTGCTGTTAAGTAGCTTTGCAAACGTTTGGGTGTTGTGGCGCACCAACTTCCCGCCAATGAGAGGAGGTTAGCGGATTAGGAGACATTGAACATTTTTATTGCCAGTAAGTGTTTTTTGTGATGTGACAGTTCCTTCCATTAAAGGTGAAGAGCATATGATGACGGCCAAACGAAATAATAGACATTTTAAAGTTTCTAATTAAAGTTTGGACCGTGTCCATTCCAGCTGAGCTCAGGCCAGGTTTGGCAGCAACAACCCCATGTGACTTGGATAACCGCAGAGCTCACAGCATAACGGCCTTCACAAGGGTGGAGTGTCTCCACCTGTGACATCAAGTACTTCAACATGTCAGAGTTCTACCGAGTGGACACCCAAGTGACAAGTGAACCCAGTAGCCTGTACCCAATGGATACAGGCTTACAGAAGACTCAGGTGAGCGAGGATAATTTAACAATTTATTAAAATAAATAATATAAACACAAAAGACGAACAGGAACGATAAACCAAGGACGTCCACACCAAATGCGGAGTGAGGAAACACGAGTAGGGGCAGGTGGAAACCTGAAACAGAAAATGGGCGACGACTAAGGGGGACAACAGAAGATGCACTCGGAGGTGGCTCACAAGGCCCAAGTAACAAAAAGTGCTCGGCGGTGGATGTAAATCACACACACGAGGAATAACTATAACACGGAGAAACAGAAAAAGTGAGTCTAACCAAAAACGCTCACACGTGGAGTAGCAGCAAGATGAAGCAGAGAGTAACTAAGGAGGCGGCTGAGAAAAGACGTCACGCACAGAATTTAGAACGACAGGAGCACAAGAGAAGAGAGAATCGAAGGAGTTTACCATGAGGACGCAAAGCAACCATCTGGTGACATGAGCTGGGACTGAGGTGTTGAAATCCGTGTGAGGTTGATTCACAAATGAATCCCAGCCGTGTCGCTTGGGAAGCTGGAGAAAAACAAGGAAACAGAAACAAACAGAAACAACAAAATAAAAGCACGAGAGAAAACATGGAACATGACCGAAGGGCTCCTCCAAAAGAGTCACACTTTGTCATCAAGTCCTTCAGATATTCTCCCATATCAAGTCACCAAGAATTCAAACACACTTCACCAGGTCTGCAGACAGGCCCATGACAAGGGCCGTCACACTTTCACCACAAGATCCTCTAATGATGGACTCCATCCTCACACAATTGCCCAGGTCTTCTCCTATCACGAGGTCAACGCGAGCTCCTCTATGAGAGTGACAAGTGTGTTTTCACAAAAGTCATAAGAACCAAGATCAAATCAAACTGTTGGGCCTTCATGAGAATATCTTGTCATAATCTCATCAAACGACGCTTTCTACACCACTGATCTGAATTTTCTGCTAACGCAACTCCAACTATGATGTTAAATCACGACATCTCCGGCTTCAATCCTCATATTTCTTCAAAGAGACAGTGCGAGAGGATGGATATACGATCTGAATGTGTGGTGCACTCACATTTCTCGGTGAATATAATAAGAATAAAACACTTTAGCGGCTCAGTGACGCCACGTTAGAGTCGTATTTTCAAACACAAAAGCTTCACAGTCGTGTAACTATTGCATCAAATATTCAGCAAATAGCCGTGTTTTCTTGATGGCTCGGTGTTGGAGTGAAATAGTCACTCGCAGAGTTATGAAAAATACATGTACATCAGCCGAGAGCTTATAGCTCTTGACAAAAACCGATGAACTGTTCTGTTCTGCTCCGGCGTCTGGCAAGTCGGCGGTTTGCATATTCATGGGCGCGCGGCTTGACGATGAAGCTGTGCGGCTCTGACACCTCATAGCGAGCGCGGTCGCTGTAGACGTGCAAGGTATTTTTGCTGTCAGTCCGGCGTCAGAGTCGCCCTGTTCTAACAGCTGGAATCATTTAAGAGAGAGAAGCCTCAGGATTATCATGGATGGTAATGGAAAGAAAGCTGCAGATTCAGCCAGGACTCTGAGGAGATGGTGGGAGCCTTCATGAGATTTTTTTTTTTCTTTTTTAAAGAAACAACTCATGAAATATTTATGTGGCATAAACAATGTATCATACTCAATGCTAAACTTCACAACAACATCGGCGTTAAATCCCTCCATTCACACTAACATTTCAGAGCCATAACTCCGTTTATAAGAAATATCTTTTCTGGGAACGGGACAAGTTGTCTCCGTGCAATAGAGGGCATCTTTTGTTCACAGAGGACAAGTGAGGTGTTGGTCAAAATTTGGCCTCGACAGAAAAGTGACGACATGTGGTGATAAATACAATGGTGTTCAATTTAAATGAAACCTTGGAAATTACGACTGTTTGAATGATGGAACTCTACTTCTTATGTGGAGGTCGGTAGCAATACTAACGCTAGCAAGAATGATCTCCGGAGTCCTTTTAGAAATGTATTCATTCATCCATCCAGCCATCCGTTTACTTCCTCGTGTCAGGAACATTGTCCTATTCTGGGGAATAGCCTGTAATGTCCCGCAGCTTCCAGGAGTCTGAATCACCTCGATGGGTTTCTCGAAATACGGACGAAGAATGGTTGTACTTTGAGTTTCTTCCAGATGACATGACCCATTTCTTGTTTCTGCAATCTTGTCCTGAGTCATGTCCAAAATAGTGATGGGAAATTCATCTCTTTTAAGAGAGCCTATTGGCTCGCCTCACTATGAAGAGACAGCTTTTTCAGGTCCCTAACAGCTCCTCACATACTTACCAAGTTTAAATGGGCTTATGGCCGATTTGCAGGGGAAATAAATATTATATACTAGACACAACTACATGAAATGTATTTGATTAATATGATTTTATATGTATGGTTTAATTCAAATGCTCAGTATGGGATAGAAAACAATATGATACGTATTCTCACATTGAGAGGAAGTAAAAAATACAATATAGTGCATACATATTTCAGTATATATTTTTCTATAGAAGGTTGAGCTAGTCTTTGCATATATTTATCGATTTATCGAGTGACACTGGTCCATCGTAATTGGCACTGTCAACACTTCGACCAGTCTTCTACTCTAAGACTTCACATTTCAATTCCTATTCATGTGCGAGTGTGCTGCGTACAGGGGCAGGTCCAGAGAGTATTTTGGAGGGGGCCGCCCAAAAGCTCGGTTCTGAACCCCACTTAAATTCTTGCAATGCAAAAGAAAGCCTATAAAACTCCAAATAAAAATATGCAAGTGCTCTGTACAGTTTCAGTTTAAAAAATAAGCAACAGATGCTGATGTCACAGAAATAGTGGAGGGATTAACGGATTGTTAACGTATATTAAAATGGAGAGCTAACTAAAGTGGAATACACCTGTCGTCTTGATTAAAATCAGTTTTCTTGCAAATTTAACTGAAGTTGGGAAAAACGTTTTTGTGACAGATACTCCATGTGAATCAATCAGGGCTCACGCTGAGTGACTTCATACGGTACGTGACTGCGATGAAATAGAATGCATTTTTCAAATACAATGATGCACCGCGAGTCTGAAGCAAGTTCTGTGAGACCAATCACAGATACCTAGCGCCCCAATCCCCCACTTCAGCGGCAGTTCAACATACAATGACTCTGTGTGCCATATGCTGACAGTTGAACACGGTGACTGACATTCCCAACGAGTCAATGACCATTAAAGGGGGGACAAGCGCCTCCCTGTGCCACCATGGTAGACCCGCCACTGGAGGCATAAGCCACTAACTCCTCCATCCCTCTTACGTTCAGAGTCTGTGAAAATCACATGCAACAATAACAGAAAAAAAGGACAAAATTCCAATAGGAAGCTGTTGCTTGTCGCTCACTCTAAAGAGCCGGACTATTCAGATGACTCATCACTAGTCCCAAAGCTCATGACCAAGTTTGAGAATAGCAACGTAGTGTAACGGTTTTAAGACAGGAGACCCAAGTGCAGCAGGAAGGAGACAAACAAACAAAAGAAGTTCCAACAAATTTAATGACAAAACAGAATTCACTCGACTCGAAGGAGGCTACAATAAGAACGAAAATACTAAAGACAGTACAAAATAGAAGCAAAAACTCGACCTTAACAGGAGAGGAAGACAGAGTCCGATAAATAAACTACAACGCTCCAGAGAAAAAAACAACAGCGTACATAAGCGCAAACAGAGGGGAAGGAACCAGTGTTGAGGACACAGAAATAAGTCCACAGAATTGAAACATACTGAAACAGAAAGGAGACTGATCCGAAAAACGAACAATGTTAGAGCGCATGGGAAAAACCATCTACGGTTAGGAAAAGAGTAATTCACGATATGACACAGAGGGTGATACCAGGGGGAGTAAAAGCAAGAAACTGACTCCGGTTGTCTTCTGGCTAGCGTTCAAGTGGAGCAGTGGGCGATTGGAAGACTGGGCTCAGGTGTGTGTGTGTCTGTGAAGCCAGAATGGCGGGAAACCAACACCCAATCCTGGAAGAGAGGAGGAGAGAAAGGCGGGAGCAGGAAGTTGTCCAAAATAAGACAAGACGGAGGGCGTTCACGACACGTAGATCGGTAACTCATGAGTTTTCCTTAATGGCTTTTCTAGCTTTTCTTCACCACAAGAGACTGATTCATGTTAGAAGAAGCTGCAAAGAGCATCTGTTGGTCTCACGCTCCATCCTTCAATTACTTGTGAACAAGACCCTGACATTTTCCAGGTCCCTCACATGGGAAAGGTTTTCATCGCTAACTTGCTCATAAACATAATGAGTGACCGCAACAGCCCGTGTCATTACTGCACTTCAACAGATACACAGAATGATGGCAGCACGCTCGCTGACAAATCTACTGCCTTGAGAAAAGAACCAGACAGAGAAGCATTGTGGGAAACCGTCCTCCACTTAGAAGTCGTACGCAGCGACATGTGGCGGCTACACAAGAAATCCATTCAGACCTTTTCACTCCAAAAAAAAAGAAAAAAACCTGCTAGTTGTGTCACGGCCTTCCTATGATTCTCACCCCGTCTTCCTTATTATACAACTTTCTAGAGCGTTGAAAGGATTCAGTGCCTCACAATGCAGTCGGACTGAATGATATGCAACTACTGTCCGTGTCCCTCGGCTTAACCCGCAGCTTTTGAATGTGTTGCAGAGGAAAGAACCGCCTCAGCAACCGCGCTACAGAGAACGACCTCTGCCTGTATCAAAAGCCTGGAGTCTTCATCAAAGATGATTAGTTCAATTTCCTTAGTCTGGTTGGACGATGGGTGGAGAGGACGGGTGGCATTAGCAAGAGGTCACAACGGGAATGTCGTCGGAATATCTGCGGGTAAACACAGTGAGGATTAAGGACGCCCAAGAAACTGCAGCATTCAAGGTTTTCTCTCTCTTTTATACACAGCAATTATCCTGCCAGCAGATTTTCTCTTACAATCTTTCTCCACGCTTCTTTTTCGTACACGGCAAAGCAGGCGGAGAGAATTAGGGACTGCAGCGGAATCAAACAATCAGGATATAAATTTGCGCATAAAAACGAAAGTGACTGTAGAAGTATAACGTTTATCTCGTGGAGCAAACAAGGAAGTTAGCGCCACAGAAATGATTGTAGAGTGTGACTGTAAAGTGCCTGCAGCGTTTAGCAAGTCTGTTAGGAATTAAAATGAAAAGACAGCAAACAATGACTGAGTTACCAAATTCTATTTAAATATTCATGTACGTCCAAACAGTATGCGTCCGATTAATTCTGCACATAGTTATAGGGTGTTACACAAGTAAGTTACATGAATGAAGTGAATCTTTTTTATGATAATTATTTCCTCACTGCTTGTGTTGCCTTTTCCAACGGACCCCTACGTGGACATGACCAAAAAAAAAAAAGAAAAAAAAAAAAAAACTATACTATATACTATACTATATACTATACTATACTTGCGATACTAGTTTGAAGTTACGTCGTTTTTATTTCAAAATTGGACTAAGATATGACAACATATAGTCCGTGCTTTGTCGCTAGCATGGTTTTGAAATCAGTGTCAGATCATCCTCCATGACTCCTCTACTTCTCCCAGCAGTATCAATACATTTGAACGGCGTGAGATATTGCAAAAGTATTGTGGCGTTTGCTGGTAGTAGACAAAAACAGCCGTTCCGTAGTTTAGTTTCTTATTTGATTTCACACAAAACACTGTGTAGTGGTGTACACAAAACAGAATTGCAGCTCCTTGTTCTCCTCAACAACTCCCAAAAAACAGGAACAGTTGCATAAACGCAGAACGTCACAGTAGATCTCGTTTTTTGAGATCTCGCAAAACGTCTTTTTTTTTTTTTTTTTTTGTCATGTCCCCTTTAGGGGCTCCGTATTTTTCTTACTACAGATGAGCTGTGTGAATGAAAACGTTGATAACCAGTGGCACTAAAAATGTGAAAAAAACGTGAATATAAATGACTTATAATCATGGAATAATTGGAGAAAAGTGTCAAGTGTGATAAAAGGGTGTCGGCAAGGACGAAAGGGAAGGTGTGCAAAACGGTGGTCAGGCCAGCAATGTTGTATGGTCTGGAAACAGTGGCACTGAGGAAAAGACAGGAGGCAGAGCTGGAGGTAGCAGAGATGAAGAGGCTGAGGTTCTCTCTGGGAGTGAGCAGGATGGATAGGATCAGGAAGCAGTAAATCAGAGGGGCAGCACATGTCTGGTGTTTAGGAGACAAAGTCAGAGAGGCTTGGACATGTACAGAGGAGAGATAGCCAGTACATTGGTAGCAAGATGTTGAGGTTGGAACTGCCAGGCAGGCCGAAAGAAAAAGAAAAAGAACATAATCAATGCAATTTTTCATTGGTAAAGAAAATGAATGGACCATTACAGAGCACAGAGATAAGCAACCATTTACAGTACGTACACTCACAGACAATTGAGAGTACGGTAAATTCCAGACTATGGAGAGCACTGGGCTCAATTTAAGAAGGAAAATAGATCTTGTTCTTAAATAAGCCACAGGTGCATTGGTGCTGTCTGCGCTGCACACGGTCAGTGGTGAACCCGGGTTAAGAATGCATGAGGATCACTTTCGAAATCGGGATCCAGCATCCAGACTGAGCTATGAAACAAACTCAGCAATGTTCTGAACTTGAATCATGACCTTGTCACTTTTTATCTTTTAATGACATGAAAGCGCACTAAAGAGTTCCAACACCACAGCTCGGGCGAAAACAGTGCATTTTGAACGCTTTAAGGCAAAGAAAACAACAGTGATTTCATCGGTTTGATGTGACAAAGCTTTGCCAGCATGACACTCTTCAGCCTGTAAAAATCCATGTGCAGTATTTGCCATGTCATTGTATAAACCACAGGGTTGAGTTCTATTTGAACATGTATGGCGTGTGATGGCGACTTTATTTTGGTTAGGCAGTAGATATGTAGTGCTGTTGTTTGGTTGGACATGGAGAGGAGGGCACATGACGGTTGACTAATGTTGAAGATGGAGAAAACAGTTGGAAGGATAATAATAAGAAAACCATGAAGTGGGCTTCAATTACTTTAGCTATTCCCATTTCTTTGACATGAAACAGCGACGTTATGTTATTAACCTCCAAAACCACAGCACTAACACAATTGAGAAGTTACCCCCAAAGTCCACAAAGCATCAACAAAAGAAAACAAACAAAAAACTGAAGTCACAAGCTACCAAACAACACAAGACAAATAAATAAAATAAAATACATGCCCATATTCCATAAACAAATATAAAATATAAGTAAGTAAAACACCCCACACTGCTGAATTTCATCGTACCCGAAGATGTTGTCGCCTGTGTCAATGATCCATTTCCACTCTCATGATGCCATCACAGCACTTAGCCTCTGGTCTGAATCCTGCTTTTAAAGGTTCCCGATGCTCCACTCCGCGGTCTCAAGAGTGTTCCATAATGCAGGGTGCTCAGGCGGCTTCTATCTTTATGTACTCAAAGGCAGCACTCGACAAAGTGCAAGTAATGTGCAACGCTCATTTCACATAATTCTGCCGGTGGATGAGTGGTGAGATTAACCCCGGACTGCGCGCCTTAGTCACTCTTGTTCGACCTGGAGGACTGAGTCTTTTACTGGAGGCCCTCTACTGCCGCTAGGATCTGTGACTGAGCACTGATAATGTACCTCGTAAACAGATGTGGCAGCTGCTGATAAATCGCACATGAAATGACTTTGTCTTCATGAAAGTGTCAAGAGTGAGAATGCTCCTTCAATCCTGCCGCCTCGCTCCGCTGTTCACTCTGGCATTAGCATTGGAGTTTTACTTTAAAAAATGCAACGGCGCTCATCTCTATTTTACTCTGAGCACATCGCACCAGGCATGTGGAACAGCCTTCCACTCGCCTCCGTCTAATTTGTTGCTTGATGGAGAGTTGTTGGGCTGCGGGATGCGAGCGCTTCGCCCAGGGCAACAACTCCTGCTACCAATTAAATAAAAGCTAATTAAGGCCATTGAGGCAAAAAGAGGTAATTCCACACAGGTGGCTCATTCACGATTATGAAATAGTGTTCAAATATGCAGCTGGAGAATGGAGAGATTTCACTGCCTACACTTTGTGCAAGGCTCATGTTGCTGTGTACGGTGGATTTTGGCTTCAGTGAAGAGTAACTCGTGGTAGAAGATGATCCGTTTTGATGCTTTTTAGGTCAGTATATGTTGGTAAGGGAGGTTAGTGTTTTGCTGAACTGATAGGGAGTTAGTAACTTCCTTCATTCTCACTGACATCAGCTGCCATGTGATGTGTTACACTAGGTCCGGTAGCCATTCAGTGAAAGAGGAATTTTAAGAGAAGGATGATCATCACATTGTCACAACACGCTCTTTATCCTTAATGTAGAACATTACAGATAGGATGAGAGTGGTGCTGAAACAAGCAAGGGCCACATCTTCAAGGGTCTTAGCTAGTCCTCCTGGTTTGTGAGACCAGTGGAGCAGACTATCAAAACAGTTGGCCTGAAATTCAGTGATGGACCAATGAGAATTCCATACCCAACAAAGCAGTGTTGGGACTACGATATGACCATACAGTATATCTAAAATATCAATCTATCTGAGATTGGGGTTTTCACTATAGCGATGAACAGACTGGCAGTGGAGGTTAAAGTCAATGATGATGTGGCCACTGTTAGTGAGACTGGGTAAGAGAAGCTAAAGGGGTGGAGGTATGGGATGGAAAGAATGAAAGACACAATAAGTGTGTGAGAATGCAAGGTAGGCCGGAGGAAGAATGAATATGCAGTGAATAGAAGCTATCCAGAGTAATGGACAAGATCGAGAGATGTGAAGAAGAGGGTGCAGACATGTGGAACAAGTGGTGCTGACAGTAATGTTACGTAACAGTCTAGAACAGAAAATTATTAGTCTGTCGAAGATCGAACTTGAAAATACCCCTTAAAAGCTTAGCCCGACTATAGGAGGAAATTGCAGTTTCTTTAAGTTAGCCTGCATTACCTGAATTATGCGGTTAATAGCTCGATTAACAGTTCATCTTGACGAAGATGGGGCCAGGTAACCTGCACCCACTGGCGCTTCTGCTGTGCCATTGAAGCAAACACAAGGTTGTGGATGGTTAGGTTCAGGGTGAGAGGCTGGGGAAATCATTGTGATTCTGGCTTAAAGTTCCGCTTTAGTCCCCACAAGAACATTCGAGGATGTGACTTATTGGTTCAAGGAAAAGCCATTTCATCACTGACTGTAAGCTGGGTTGCTGCTTATTAAATAAGGGATGACACACACTGAAACCTATACACTTGATTGTTATGCTTACGACCCGGTCAAAGTTTCTTCCTGGGGTTAAAGCCAGGCATCCACAGGCCATTCTTCCAGTTGTGTCCTGGGTCTTACATGGCGCATCAACCAACCTGATGGACGAGTAAAATGTCCGCCATTTGCTGTTCAAAAATAACCAAAGCATTTAAAGCAGCTCAAACTAACCAGTTTGTTAATACAGTGGTACCTCGGTTCTCGACCACAATCCGTTCCAGACAGCCGTTCGAGAAGTGATTTGTTCGAAATCTGAATCGATTTTTCCCATTACAATGAATGGAAAAAGAAGTGATGCGTTCCAAGCCTTAAAATAGGCTTTTGTAGGAGTGAATGTAGAGTGTCTGCTGCAGGTGGCTGTTCCTCTATGTGTGTGGCCGCTGCATGTGGGAGGGGTTGCCGAGTGAGTGACGTCTCTCCAGAAGTGAAGAGGTGCCCGGTGCGTGTCCAGCTCTGAATGTGCACTTCTGTGCAGTTTGGCTGTGACAAAGTCATAAACCAAGTAACGCTCTGTCCCAGACTCGCCTCGGAGGTGACGAGCACCTCCCCTGTGACACTCCACCACGGTCCAGTGCGGAGACAGGAAGGAATGAAGAAAAAACAGTCAGTAAATGTAGCTAACGGGACACGTCTGCATACAGAGGCCGCGTGAGACACAGTAACAAAGCGCGTCGTGGGTCAGCTGATCGGTCCACGCACGTTAGGTTTTTTCCGGCTTTTATCGGGGGCATGCGAGTTCTGGATTTTCGTTCGAAATCCGAACCAAGAAAATCTTGAAAACTGAGGTACCACTGTACAAGAAAGACCCATGTGTGGCTTTGTGCAAAACTGAGAATGTGGGTCATATATGTAAAAGTCTCTTTGAAATATTTGCAGAATAGAGATACTTTGTTAGCACCTGGCTGCTGCTGCTGCTGCCATTTGGAAAACCTGCGCACTTTTGCAGTCCATAGCTCAGGCAAAGGAACATATGTCCTGAAGAGGTAAAATGGTACGGTAAAGGAGCTGCTCTGTGAGAACAGCCGTTGCAGTGTGTCACTGAACCCATGGTCCTTTGTGGTTTCTATGAAGGCACCTGGTCATGTTTACATGATGATATTAGTGAGTGCAGTACAAACCATTATATGCAATGATAGAAAATGACAGAGAAATGGATGGACGATTGCTCTTTCACACTCCTGTATATGTTCAGATGACGCTTGATCTTGCTAACACTGTAGAAAACTTTGAAAACATTGAAAAGCAGCTTCTATCATGTCTGTTCTCCCTCGGTCCAATGCGACTGTTCCCGCAACACTTATTTCTTCTGACTTCTGAAAAGCGTCTGACTGCAACCTTAACAGAAGTTACGTTTCTGCCGAACGGACAGGCTGTGAATGTGGATGATTAAAAGAACTCTGTCATAAACACCGAACGCAGCGGATAAGCAGCAGCAGCTGAAAGAAGCTATGAGCTCAAGCACAACGGATCCCGCCGCATGATATGAAATCTCAGCACTATGAAACGGCAAAATACATTAAAAATATCCATGCAGGCTGATGGAGTCCCACAGGAGATATGAACAGCCTTCCCTCAATATCAGCTCTGATCTAATTTGACAAATGGATGGGTATTATACAGTTTCCTCTGATAGGTGCGCTTGGCGGAGGAGTGCAGGCTGCTGCCACTTTGAATTTCGGAAGAAAACCTTCTAAATTCCTCCTCTGCTCCAGCTGATCCTCCACATCTGTCTGGATTTGTAAGTTTGGAATAAACTCTGACTGATTTCACCAGAATGCTGGCACGGCTAGAAAACACTTTCTCACCGATATATCTTCATCAGACGCTCCGGGAGAGGCAGAGTAGCATATCACATACGGCTCACTTCCTCCTCTCCACACTGTTCGACCGCTTCCTGTACTCAGCCTAATTAGCATTGAGCAAACACATAACTCAAGACGGCGTGGTCCGACCGCTCCGGCATTCATCAACTGCAAGTCTCGCCACCATGGAAACACACCTGACACCTCAATCCCCCCTCCTACAGCCTCTCATCCATTCTTTTGGTGAGTGTCTGAGTCAGTCGCTTAGATAATAGGGTTAGCAGTGACTTCTGGGGGTGGTAGCATTAGAATTTGGATATCTGGGATCTGGAGCTACGGGGTGAGCAGTTAGACTGGAAAAAATATTTAGGCACCATAAATCAACCTAGATTACAGTATTTTGCGGACTATAGAGCGCACTGGAATATTCGCCACACCCACAAAATTTAAGAAGGAAAATAGATCTTTTTCGTACATAAGCCGCGGGTGCACTGTTGCTGTCCGTGCCGCAGAAAATGCATGAGGATCGCTTCTAGCGATCCTCTAGTTCGAGTTTTGAAAATGGGCTGCAGCATCGAGACTGACTCATGAAACGATTTCGACAACTTCTGAACTTGAATCATGAACTCCTCACATTGTATTCACAAAGTATTCAAAATGTTTTCACCCTTCTGTAGATCGTCTCTGTTAGCAGAGCTGCGGACACACAGGCAAAAACAGTGCAATTTGAGCGCTTTAAAGACAGTAAAAACTCCCGATAAGGAACGCACTCAGTGGAAGCAGCTGTCTTCGACCTCTTTTATGAACCTCTTTTGCAAAAGTTTCAGATTCATGTGGCCAAAGAACGCTGCATCTAACACAAAACAGTCGCGAATTCGGTAAAGGCTGCTCATCTGGCTCGGTGAAATTAAAGATTATTTCTTGGGCAATACGCTTCGCGTTCCGAATGTCACACTCAGACCAGCAAGTGCCTGCGAGTGACCGCTGGCTCCTGCAGTTTCACTTTCATGAGCCCCAGAATACTCTGTGCACTGGCAAGTGCTGGAGTTTAAAATATCGTATTTAATTTGTGGCGCTGACGCCTTTTAACATGCATGGGCTGCAGGATGCAAACTTTACATGACAGACTGAAAAAAACATCTGCAGTAGACATGCCGTTGCCAAGCGAGTGGCGAGTCGGGAGGGAGGGAGGGAGGAGTGGACGTTTCACAAACATTGAAAAATTAGGCGCATTGTTGTATAAGCCACAGGATTCAGACCGTGAGAAAAAAGTAGCAGCTTTTAGTCTGGAAAATACGGTATTCAGGTACATTAAAGTACAAAGTTCAAGGGCTTAGATATAAGATTGAAAGAAAATGAAACTAAAGGTAGAGGCTTCTCGGTGGTTGGATTAAAACATTAAGGGTCGTTCATCGTAGTATGTGTGTGAGTGTAAAGAGAAAAGAATCATTATCTCAGTACAGTTGTACGTGGATTTACCAGTGCCTTGGTAATGTTGCTACTTTCATCTGGGTTACAAATAACTGCAGAAGAGGGTGGGGAAGATTGTTCCGCGGCGCTACAGAGAGAGGAACATGTTTTATTTGTGTCGTGTTGTTAAGTTTAAGAGGGCGGGTGAGTGGATAGGTGGTCATCTGTAAAACGTAATGACAATGTCATAGTCTCTACACTCACAACGGCAGTTGCAATGTTTTATTCCATTATTATATTGCTCCATTAGCCATATTATTAGTGCACTTAAGGTCAAAGGCAGCCCTCAGCTCCACATCCAACATGGCCGCCTCCATCCCTTGTTGACTCGCTCTCTTTCTTCACTGTTTCACTTCCCTGTGGCCTTTGACTGATCCATCCACCCTCCACGTCCTCCACGTCCAGTACCTCCACAGACTAGTGGGGTTGCTCTCTATACTTCGATAAGTGAGTGTATACCACATGTTTTGGGGTTACAAGTGCTTTGTGCGCTACGATTCAGAACCAGTTTTGCTCATAAACTGAGGTAACAGCGCAGCATCTATGGGTTCTGTGAGCCCAAATGATGACTGAATCAGGTTTAGACTCACGGATTGGCCAAGGGGTCAAGTTTGGTTCAAGGACAACGCAATGATTAACATATGAAGCCGCAGATTCATCTTTTCATTCTGGCCTTCATGCATAATCCATCTGAAGCACTTGAAACAGTTCCAGTCCTTTAACTTGGAGTAAATGAAGTCCTTCAAATAAACATCAATTAATTCAAACTCACCATGAAGGTATTATTTGTTTGAAGTACAGATAGAAAAAAAGGGTGAAATCGCCTGCACTTGGATGCTTCACATCTATCTCCTGACGGGGGCCAGAGATGTAAACACCTCAGGTGGACTGGCAGCGGATGTGGCGCTGGCACTGACAAGAGGTTGGAAGTGTTAGTGAAAGCTAATAGAGTTTTAAAGCAGGACTACAAAGATGTGATTACAGCTTTCGCCAGGACGCTGAACTGTTTGAATCCAGAGCTCAACCTCTTTCCAAATCACTAATGTCCCCTTTTAGGGTGATAGATGTCGTGTTCCAAACCCGACATATGGTCCTCCCATTCATCAGTCTGATAAGGGAAACAGATGAGATTGGCATGAGCATTGGCGATGCATCGACATTGTTCATAATCTTCTTCTGACTATGGCTTCTCTTTCACAGTTTCGACTCGATTCCCAGCCGTCGGATTGTCGGGCGCCTTGACAAATGCAGCAATTGTCAGAAAGATAATCATGACTTTAATGTAAAGAGGTGAACTCGCACTAGACGGAGATAAGGACGCCGGCAAATGAAACCGGGGGATTTGAGTTTTATACCTGCGCTGCTCTTTGTTCACTGAGAAGCAGGTTTTTAAGTATCTCACACCTTATCAATGAAGACAAAAATCTCCCCGCTTAAAGTTCAAGTGATGAGGCAGAATGTGACGAACATGTTGAATAGATAATGTTCTCGCCAAAAGTTGTATTATGACTCGTCTGCAGAATATATAGCAATTGGTTTGGATGAACCGGGCTTTTACGTTTTAAAAGAACAACTCTCTATAGAGTGCTGTCTGAAAGGTGGAGGTGGTCCTGTTATCATGACAGGATTTACATTTTTTCGCGGTTGAACGCCTCACTGAAATGGGCTCTGTTAGGATCAGTGAGGGATGTTAAGTTTAAGGTTTTTGGATGCCTTTGCGGTAAATCTTCTCCCAGCAGTGAGGTTGACCTGGGAAGGCCTCCGTGTTTACTCCCAAAGAGCTGGAGCAGATTTCAAAGCTTCAAATGTATCAGGACACTTCACTTTCCTAGTCTCAGTCCACACATGTTGATAAGTAACCACCCAACAGGATGTTTGATGTCCACAAACATTTTAACCCCATACTGACAGGGTCATGACAGGAAAAAAAAACTTGAAAAGTTATGGAAGGATTGGATGAAATTGTCAAATGTGACAAGGAATAAATGATCCCTGTTACGATTTAGCCATCATTCCGTTCAGTACACAATATATACACAGTTTCAAGGTCTCCATACTCCCTGGTGGTCTAGGATTCTCACTCACCACCCTGCACAGGGTGCAGTTCCCATTTAGGGAGTTAAGTCTTAGCTCTGTTTCATAGCTTCTTTTAGCTCTGTCTCAGGAGAACTTTATAACCTCAGCCAAGAAGGTCATGTTTTGATGGTGTTGCTTTGTATGTCTGTCTGTCATGTGTTCAAAGTCAGTTTCAGCCAATATGTGAAATGGGACAAAGATCTAGTGATTCAATTCTGGAGTGATCCAGATCACCATCTAGATCACCATTGTTTTGAGATTGGTCAGATGTGAGGATTAAAGTAGTCATGCATACAGTGACTGTTGACACTATTGTGTCTCCTGTAGGTTCCATTTTTTTTTAAGATGCGGCAATTAAAGAAAAGAATTGAGTTCACATTTACACTGCATGTCAGAGTAAAAATGACCAGAATTTGAACAGAAATCTTCAAGACTTGATAGGTGACCTGTCTCGAAGTCTGGCTGTGGCTGAAGGCTGCCCTGAAAACAGCATTACTTGGTGACGTCAGATCCACATTACTTTTCTATGCAGATGATGTTTTGCTATTGAGTCTGTGATATGGAGACCTTCCATTGGACACGAATCCCAGCACATGAGGTGTCCAAGTTGAAGATGACATACTTCCCCAGGTGGAGGAGCTTAAGTACCTCACATACACAGTATCTGTCAGTCATTGTGAATGAATAGCTGGGCCGAAAGACTCTTATTATTCCTACTCGCACTAGTGGTCACAAGCTTTGAGTAGTCTGGAAAAAAAGAGGGTCACAGTTCTCGCTGCCGGGTGTTTAGTCTCTCGTCTGACAAGAGGTGAGAAGCTCAGCTGTTCCGTCAAGACTCGAAGTACTACTACTCCTCCTCTGAATTTTGATATTAATATGAGACATTGTTTCCGACACTCACCAGATAATACCTGCCACATCATTTGGCGTAACTTGGCAATGATCTCTCTGAGTCAGCTTGGCTGGGGAGAGGGAGGTCTAGACCTCTTTATTCCAGTTGCTGCCCCAGTGACACAGCCATGGATACGAGGGAGAAAGTGGATCGATGAAATTTAGGATTACAACTAACATCCGACTTACGACCAGGATCGGTTATGACCAACCGGTGGTAAGTCAGATTGGACGTAAGTAGAATGCC
This sequence comes from Synchiropus splendidus, assembly GCF_027744825.2. Classification (NCBI taxonomy): domain Eukaryota; kingdom Metazoa; phylum Chordata; class Actinopteri; order Syngnathiformes; family Callionymidae; genus Synchiropus; species Synchiropus splendidus. The sequence continues at coordinate 15,175,096 of NC_071337.1, forward strand.
ATTCAAAATAGCCGACGCGAGGGTTATAGGTGCTACTGTAGTGGTAGACCTCTGTGTGTGAGTGAGATGCTGGGATACTGTGCTGCTGTAACTGTCGTACGTGTTTCCAGACATTGAATAAAAAAATAAAAAAATAAAAAATCTCCTGGCCGTGGTCGTAAGTACGGGTGGACGTAAGTCGAGTAGGTCCTAAGTCATGCATGTATAACAGGGTCATGATCTCCACTATAACTAATGTATATTTTTTTTATTTTTGATGTTGATTTGTTGGGGTGTTTGGTTCAGATTCTTGGGTGGTCAGTGAACGCATTGTCTTGACGTGGAGATGTAGGACGTGCCAGCTCGGGAGAGGCCAGAGAGACGGTGTGGATATATTTTTTTGTGAGCTCTGGAGACGATCAATCTTTGGTTTTTGTTCAAGAATATTAAAATCATGAAGAAATGACTAGGAGTGGATTCATTACACAACGCTAACAAGTGCTACCGTTACACATGTACTTGTACTTAGGATGGTGCGGACATACGTACGTCCCAGAACTAAGCATTGAGGGACGTTCAACACCCAGTCCTAGTATGAATACTACAGAGTTTGGATTGAGGATTAGAGCTTGGCTAGTCGCGTCTCTACAATTGTCATTGCATGTGTAATGTGATGCTGGTGCAAAAAGCCGCACAAATGTTCGGAATTTCAGATAGGTGGCATTAGATGGTATCAGAAAAGGCATAGGTTCTTATCAAGGCCCAATAAGTGATTAGAACCACCTTGACACCTTCCTCATGCCCCCTGCTGATATCCAGAACCAGAAATGATCTGCACCAATATGACTGTCAGATTTCCATTAGCAGCACTGCAGTTTGAAGCCGCTCTAATCTCCCCTTGGGTGGCTCCCCCTGTGCTAATATTGTTGCTGGGCTTTTAAAAATGTATCAGAGGTATCTGTTAATTAAAACAGCGAGGGGCTTCACATATTCCGCTCTCTAATCCATTTTAACGAACATCTGCCCGCGCTGCATAGGCGCCCGTGTCGTTAGCGTGGCTGTAAATACCATCTCTTTATAATCTCATCCCATCAAAACTGCCAGATTTGAATCAATTTGTGTAATTCACGTGCAGTTTTCAAGTTACCTCCCCTGGAAACAGATGGAGATGGAACCCAGGCTCAATTATAAATCAAAAATGGAGGCTTTAAATTGGTTTGTGGGTAGTCGTATGGGTATGGTGTAAATCCTGAGCGTTCCTGTTCCTCCGTATGGGGGAGGAGGTGGACATGCTTCCATCAGGAGACTCCGATTTGCTGGACTAATTTCAAAAAAAGCAGTCATTAAGTGGGGGTGTGTGGGCGCTGTGGACGATGCTGGATGTGCAGTGGGAGTGCTGGTGTGTTTCCTCCCCCAAGGCACAAACCGAATCCCTGGTACCAGGGATCAAGAGAGTGAGCGAGGAAAAGGTAGACTGTTCAAGACCCGTAAAATGCAATCTGGCTTCTGATGATGCTCTGTGGCAGGGTGACTCATGTAATTTTCGCCTCAGAGCGGTGTTGCGCCGATCAGCCAGAGTCATCGCAGAGGGCGCCGTCTAGACAACCTCCTTCCCCGTGCACGCGTCCATAAAGAAGTGGTCTCTGGATTTGGGATAGGAGGCTAGTAGCTCATGATATGGGGATGAAGCTAGAGCAAGGTTTTGTCGAAGGCAGGGGTTCTTAACCTTTTTGATCTTGGGTCTCACATTTCCCCGAACAAATGGGCCCGGGTACTAGAACTGAATCATTACTCTTGATTTCATTTGTGATCAATAACCATATTTAACCTACTGACACGTAAACAAACCAAAACCTTGTGAAATGACATGAAACTATGCGATTATCGCAAAGGTATTTACTTGTGATGGAAAAGGCCGACCAGCAAAACCAGATGCAAGTAATATTTATCAAATTTAATAAAGATAAAATGGAAAAAAATGCCCTTGATGCAAACTGCTGCGAAAATTGTAAAAAAAAACAAAAACAAAATAAAATTCTGAATAAAATACATATAATAAAACCATGTCTAAATATCATAAAATAATACATTACAAAAAAAATAATCATATGTTTTATTAAAACTCCAAAGAGGATATAAGTGAAGTGTAAATAAAACTATCGCCATTTCAAAACAGGTCAACAGGTGCTTTCGTGAACAGTTTTCACTGTTAGGGGCGCCATCACTTTCTTTATGATTTTTTTCTTTTAAAGAACTATCACAGATTTGCAGCAGTCAAGTCAATTCAGTGACACACTACTGCCACTATATGTGGCTAATGCATTAAAACTGAGCGTCCAGTGCATGGCCCAAAGGTGTAAAACAAAAAAACTTTTAGTGGCCCTGGAGGAGGCGCTTATGTCCCAACCATGGGCCCCGGCCCTATGGTTAAGCATCACTGGTCTAAGGGGTCATGAATGTTAGGATATTGAAGGTGATTTTACCACCCCACCAGTGCCATGGGCCATAAAATGTTGGTCCATTAAAGCCTTGTGACTCAACGAAACAGAGGCATTGTGTTCAACATCAGTCACTAATCTCTCTCTATGGTTGTAATTGGTGTCTTTTCTCAAGTTGTTTGGATACCACACTTCGAATGGTTGTGATGTGAAATCAGCTGCACTAAAAAGTTTTAAAATGCAATGCGACAAAGCCCTTGGACCAACTGCTTAGGCATGCTGTATTTTCTAAATATTAAAAAAACGGTGATAAGCGATGTCTACTAGAAGGCAGGAGCCACTCTAGCAACTAAAATATATTCAAATTTCTCCTGTGGTAACATGTTCCACATGCATATTTAAACTCTGACCTTGATAGTAATTCAGTTTTCCTCAACTGCTATTTAAATATGATGCTTAAGGATATAAACAATATGTTGACTTCCAAACACAGAGACAGAAAAACTGCCTGCCAGTGGCCCAAGATATGAAACGCAACACAAATTTGCATCATTAGCCCACATGTGCATACATAAATAAACAAGTCTCAGACAGCATCCTTGTCTGCCGTGTTCCTCAGACGCTTATCTCACATGCAGCCCAGCTCTGGTGAGATTTAGCCAACCCTAACCTTTCCCCACAAAAACGTCATGAAAGAAGCAATTATAGATTGGAACAATACATAAAAGAGAGCCATCGCTGCATTGCAACGCTGCCTCTATCTCAATAATAGGAGCGATAATCCCATCAAAAGTGAGACGCGCTAACATTTCTGAGGTCAAGCCCTCAGACGGGCAACAAGCAGAAGGCCTTTCTCTCAGCTCCGCCAACACAAGACAGCAGACATGTTGAGATGGGGCGGCTGCAGAGCATTTCTATTATCTGTCAAATCAAATCTCAAAACCTGTGGGGCAGAGGGGGGGGCGGCGGTGTTTTTGGAGGTTGGAAAATATTTGCTGGAACAGAGCCACATCATCATATGACTCTCAGCATTTACAAATAGTAGATATGGACAGTTCATATTCCCAGAGCCCTAAGGGACACATTAGTATCTGAAGACACTTTGTCTTTTGCCTGGTTCAGACGCCACCCACTGTAAACAGACCTTTATGAACTGAACTTGTACGAGATTGAAAAACATTCTCGTGCCAGTCTTATGTTTGTCTGTCTAGAAGTCAGCAGCAGGGTTGGATCTTTGTCCGTCTGGTTGAAGCATTTTGCACGTTACATTGGATAAGTTAAATAAGTTAAATAACATGGACATTTGCCTCTCTACCACCTGCTTATATTCATCTGCTATATAACATCTTTTGTGATGGCCTCACCAGTAGATACCTGTCCAGTGGTAGATGACTGGGTCAGATAAGTACTGTAGATGAGACCTCGGTCCAAATTAAAGTCATTAAACTTGGTGTAAAGAAACATCAAGTTCACACAGGAAGCAGTGAAAAGTAACCGATTACTCTGTCTGGACTGTGCTGTGAGGACTGTTCCAGACAGAACATGACACAGTGACATTGTCATTCCCTATGTGGCTCTTCCTTCAACAGTGGGGGTCTCCAGAAGACTTTTCAGCAAACATGACCTACATGTTCACTTCAACCCTTGCAATACTTCGACACAGAAACTTGTCAGACCACAGCACAACACACCATTCACCATAAGACCTTGTCTTTAATCAATATATCGGACATGGCTATCTTAAATGATGGTGGTAATCTGCGTCTGATGCTTTCTCACAAGGTTAAGTGCACTGACTGAAAATACAATCTTGCTCCAAAGGCATCACATACCGACGATTGACAAGTGGACACATCAAGCGTCTTCATGTTTATGCATTGGGCTTTCAAATCCTGAATCACGGTCCAATCTGAATCATATGTGCGTGTCTGCGCACCAAACATTTCGCCTGAACTGAACTACTCTGACATGTGCAATACCATAAAGCTGAGGATAAATAGCTAGAAGCATAGAAGAGACTCTCTTCTGCCATGCTACTTCCGTGGTTGATCAGTAAACAAACCGGCATCTGCCACCTTCCAACTCCTCAGAGAATATAACATTAGTTCATTTATATGTCTCTGCATTTTGTTTAACATATTGTTTTTGAGTTATCGTTCATCCAGTGCTGGAAGGGTTTCTTTTGTAGAGGAATTTTGCTCTTGAGGTCGCTACTTTCAGATACTGCCTCAGTCACAGAGACAGAGGTGCCGGAAGACTCTTATTGGTCTAGAATTCGTTTACTCATTACTTTATTCATTACATTACTTTTCTTTTTTTTCCCCACAACTAAATCACACATGAAAGTCACTGTTTTTTTTTTTTTTTTTTTTATTAATTACACTAACCTATTAAATAACAATAATACTGAACAACACTGCATAGAAAAACTTTTAGAGCAAAATAAATAATACATAAACAATACAAAAGGCAAAGTGTTTAATATGAAATAAATAACTTTTATTCCCTTTTCAATGAAAAATGTCACACTTCAAACCAACAATATAACACACATATATATATATATATATAACACATACATATAACACTCATCACTTGCTAAACATCGTAAGACCGCTTTGACTGATCGATTCTGTTAGAGTATCGACGACTACATGGTCTGTGGAATGAATGTCTGGGGTCCAGGTGTCATATTGGCTGCCTTTAACAACAGCACACAGCCGCTCCTCCAAAACAATGAACTCCACTAGCGTTGGGTTCGCCTGCAGTTAGCTTTCGTTAGCCTCTTGGTAGCGCTCAAATTTGGTGCAGTGAGATGGCGAAAAACAAGTCTACTTTTACCGCGGAGGCTGACTCCGTGGATGCACATGTTGTGACCTGGAATTCGGTTGGCGTTTTCCTTGACAGAGAAGTATTACCAGACGACCGCCTTCGTGGCAGGCAGTGAGATTTTTCTGAGAAATGCCTGCTTTGTTTTGTCATTTTTACATTGTCATGTAAAATCTTTAAGAGTAATAACATTGCTCATTATGTATGAATATAAATAGCATCTTATTAAAACATAAACTTTGGCATATATTGTGTCATTGTGTCAATGTCATTTGAATGGACGATCACAATGACATCGATTGGTGCTGCTGGAACCAAAAAAACGCAACATTATCCAACACAAATTTCATCGGAGAGAACCGAATCAGTTAAGCGCAGCTAATACATGATGCCCTAGAAGTGAGGGTGTGTTGTCAGAATAGGTCCTGCGGCCATGGACTGGCCTCTTGTCTAGGAAACCCTTCCATAAGACTGAGGAAGAACAACGGAAGAGAGAGTTATCAATAATAATCTGTACCTGTAAGACCCAACGGATTGCGTTCCAGGGCCAAGCACTCTCTCTTGCTCTGGCTATCCAAAGGTTGTAATCTCACCAGTCCACGACACAAATGGACCTGGTTGGAAAATACTCACCAGAGACCTTCAGACATGCAACATAGACCAGTCAGAGTGTGTTCAAGGCTGACTGTAGCTCTGAAATCTGTAGTGAGGATCCACATTCTGCAGACACTATCCTCTTCCACTAAAGGTGGACCACCCTGTCAGTCTGCAGCTGCACCTCCCCCTTCATCCCCACGATGTAGCTGTCAGTTAAGATGGACTAATTGACAAGATAGAACAAAAGAAAGCAGTCATGAGTGTTTTAGTGAAATGTAGAATGAAAGGAACCACAACACAACTTTGTTTCCTAGCAACAACAAAAAGCAAAAAGTTATCTGAAATAAGGTCACGAGTACACACACACAGAAACATTATATATATATATATATATATATATATATATATATATATATATATATATATATATATATATATATATATATTCTGCCCCGACTCCCCACCCAAAAAAAAACAATGTGCAAAAAGAAAACGTGAATTCACAGCAGAAACATCACACCTCATACTGTAGAAACTCTTTTAGGAAATAAAACATTTGTGTCCCGTGTGCTTCTCTGGTGGATTTATGGTCGCGCTGCCCGGGCGGGCCGGGTTTAAACAAACGAGAGCGAGGAGAGGTGCAGAGGAAGATAGGAAGACTTTGATTTACAACTGGAATTGAGGAGGAAAATGAATGTGCCAGGCTGAGACCTTCCATCTGCCGAGCTGCAGGACAGAGATGGCGCCGCCATCTGTGCCGGAATCTGTTTTAGAGTTGAAAAATCGTCAGATAACAAGTCCAGGATTATGTAATCTCCCATCACAGAGACGCTGTATCTTAATCCACCTCCAGTGAAAATCTGCAGCCAGGACGGAGGTGATTTCATTTTCGCTCCTCCACTTGTTCTAATGACTCGCCGAGACGATATTTCACAATGAATGTCAACGGACTGCTCGGCCCGGTCGCGACCAGGATCTCATTTATTTCAAATATTAGCATTATCTGCCAATCGAGACCTTGACCAATTGGTGAGAACAGATTTCAGATTTGAAATAATGATATCCTTCTGTGCTGGAGAGAGAGAAAATCAAATGTCAGGACTCTTTAAAAATCAAATCACATCTGCTGGGCCTCCTCGCTGGTCCTTGTGTGGATGACAAATGTCTCTTATTTGAGCTGCTGCCAGACGTCGCTCTGCGCTTCTGTCCCGGCCTCCATAAATTACAAGGACAAAAGAAGAATTGAGCGAGATAGGACAGACAGAACTTTTAATAGTTTTCTTTCTGTTTTTTTTTCCAGGTCAGAAGAACTCTCTGGGGTCCTTGTCTACTCAAACCTTGTAAAGTTTTGACTAGAATAGAGGCTTCTGGCAGACCACATCCAGATTATTGAACACATTGGTGGCCATCTGCTAGAGCACAATGGAAATTTTAGATTCTTATTTTTAATATTCAAATCAGAATCAGAAACCAAAACAGCCCAAATCACCACCAGTTTCTCCAAAGTGATTTTATTAACCTTCAACATTCGCTTCCAGCTGAACATGAGGCGGTTGGCATGAGGATCAGCTCCTCTCGTTCAGATACCGTGGTCTCAGTTGGGATAGAGTGGAATGTCCTGTCCCTGATGGATATGATTGATATATATGCATGCAGGCACAAGATAAAAAGTGAGATGGGCTCTGGTGCGTTCGACAAAGCCAGAAGACAAAGCAATCCATTTATCAGTCACTTTAAATTCCAGCCCTAACCCCTGGTTACAAGCTTTACATAGTGAAGAACAAGATAGCAGATGCAAAGAAAGTTTTCTCTGCAGGTTGTCTGGACTCTCTCTGGGAGATATGCTGAGAAGCTCAGTCACCCAGTAGAGACTTACAGTCATCCCAAACCTTAACCTTAAATCTTAACACCTCAACCCACTAGTTTCATCAGTAAAACTATTTATTAAAAATACATTTACACATATAGTGGTTTTTTTCTTAGGGATGCTCCATTCAGGGTTTTTGCTGCCGATACCGATCACCACCACCACCGATCATGTGGATTGACAATGAATTTGTAATCAAAATAATGACACCTCCTGAGTACATGATGTGAAAACATGAACCATTAAATAATTTTAAATCAGACACACTTTAATATACCTCTTCAAGGTGGCAAAAACATTGAAAAAAAAAAAAAACCTTGCGGAATGTAGCAACTATTCTGTCAAAAGGTTAACTGAAAAACATTGAATTCGATGTGAGACGTTGCAGGTGAATCTCTGGAGACTGTGCTATGAAATATTTACATACTGTAGCGGGACTCCGTGACAGAGAGCACTGCATTCATGAAAGTTTCCACTCCGGATGTTTTCAAAAGTTTCAGATTCCGGTGGCTAATGACCGCTGCACCCGACTCCAAAACGGTGACGGATTCGGTTGTTTCCGCATAAACGACACCTGAGAAAGGCTGCTCATCTAGCCCGGTGCAACTAGCTTAGCATTCCAAATATCACACTCGGACCGGCGGTGTTGCTAAGCGTCAGCTGCGCTAACAGTCTGCTGCTGAGGGACCAGCGGTCTCACTTTCATGAGCCCAGAAAACTCTGCTCCGACGAGTGTTGGCACTTTAAATAGTGTGTTTAATTTGAAGGTGCTTCCCGGTATAGCATTGTCTGGTGCATGTGCTGCATGATGCAAACTACTTTCACAGCAGACACGCTGCTGCCCAGTGAGTAGCGAGTTGGGAGGAGTGGACGCATCACAACCAGCGGGTCTTCATCAGAGTGCAGGCTGTGACATGTGATCGGTTGTTGTGATCGGCAGTGACAGGTAGTGATCAGCATTCACCGATCATGCTGAAATTGGCCGATCTCTTCTTAACAATAATAATAAGTTTTAATATTTAAACCCCAAGTCATTCAGAAGATATTTTTAGAGAAGCAGCAGCTCTACTCCGAGTGACTCACAGACGGCACTGCCTCGAACTCATTTCCACTCGCAGAAACTTCTCAACAGCCTGACCTGGACTGAGGACCAGATGATGAAGTTTCAATGTCAAATTGAAGTGCTCTTTGTTCTGGTTTAATGGAAGATACGGAGGGAAGTGGCGGTCAAACGTGAAACGGCCTGTCCACAGCCTGGGGTGATTCACATTGTCAGGGACAATTACCAGCCTGACATTTTGTGTAATTGTGTTACCAATGACTCTTTCTGAACAAAGGTCACCTCCTGGCCCTAGTCAATGTATTTGCCAGCAGGTGGAGGGTTAGATGACAGGACTAGTGAGCGGTTCACTCCTTATCATGAAAAATTGTGCTGTGCTTTGTCAGGTCGATGGTGTGTTTTAACGTCTGGTTAAATAACTGTGAAGTTGTTTCAAAGACTAAAATAACACTTCCCAGCATCCCTCGATCCAGCCATCATCGTCCTTTTATTTGAGGTCAGGTTTGAGCATCACTTAAGAGGTCCAAATGTGCTCCTCACCAGACTCTTCATTCAACTCTTCTGGAGGAAGACCAAGTGTTTCCAGGTCAGCTGAGAGATATAATCTCTCCAGCGTGTGCCGGGTCTGTGCCATTGCCTCCTCCCATCTGAACGCTTCCTCAGGGAGTCATCCGGGGGGTGTCCTGACACTGCCTCCTGCATCACACAACTGACTTCATTTGTCAGAGCAGTGCATCTACTTTGAGTCTCTTGTGGATGACTGAGCTTCTCACCCATTCTCTATGCGAGTTAGGAGACCCTCCAGAGATAGTCATTTGTACCTTGTTTGTGTGCAAGTATAGCATGGCTTCCATGGCGATAGAGCTGAACAAATAGGATGTTGGTCTGTCATGTGACAGAGACTTGTGTTCATGGGGCGTGATGTTTATGAGGTTGGCCTTGTTTGAGTTGTTCAGGGTCTTGGCTTTACTGCATAAATGAGGCTTGTGAGCCATGGAATGATATGGTGTAAGAGCTGAACACAGTGCATGTGAAACAGATGACAAGATTGTGGTGCTGACCTCCACAACACTAACATACACAATACACAATACAACAGACTCAATGACAAGGTTTGAACAGAGGTTAATATTTCAGCTCCTTTCCCTGCAACAGAAACAGGCGATGCAGTTACAAAAGTGATCTTGGCATCCCATAATTGTAGCGTAATATATCGCTGTCGAGAATGTTGTGGGTCCTGGTTCATCAAAGCTCTCAAAAGCATGAGCGCATCTCTGTTCTGGACTGACAGGTCAAGGTCAGCTGGGTCTCATGCCATCTTTGTTTTCTTGATTCGGCTTGTTGTCCATGCAGCCCTCCTCTGGAAGCTGCTGGAGAGCTGCTCCCTGATGGAGTGGACGGTGGTTAGTGCAATTTTCATTGCTTGTTCACTTTTCGCAATTAACTAATCAGGTCAGATACGGAGACAGCTGGGCCCAAGGTGTTTCCTAGCAACCCCTCCACCATGGTCAGCCTGCAGCGTTGACGTGTGAGTTACTGCCGCAGTAAAACCGTCTCGGCGCTTGTAAGAGATTTGTCGCTCCCGTCTCCTTGCAAGGGAAAGGCAGGCTTGTGTGTGACTTTTGTTTGAGAACGCAGTGCTTTCATTGTGGCTCGATGATTGGCAAGTGGGAGAGAAGCTTGGCGAGGGAACAACTCTTTATTGGGAAACGTGGCTCAGACTTCAGACAAAATCAAAATAGCTTGATGCATTCTAGGTCAGTTGACCGGTAAATTCCGGGCTTTGTCTTTGCTTCAGCTCCTTCCTCACTACAGCAGACTGAGACACTCTTCTTATGAAGAGGATGCACCATTGCACATGCCATCCCAAGCTTCAGTCACTTGTGAACAAGACCTTGAGATACTTGAGCTCCTGCAGCTCGTGAAGGATCTCATCTACAACGTGGAGAAGACATTCCACCCTGCTCTAGTGAGAAACAAGATTTGGAGGAGCATGAATTTGTGCAAGGTCACACCAACTGATGCTCTCACTGAAAACCAGGAGTCACCAAACTTTCTGCAATGATAACTATGCCAAAGGCACTGTGTGACCTGGACGGCATCAGTTCAGGACACATTTCAAAAATGACTTACTGTTGGTCAGTCCTTCTCAAATAGTAGGGACTGGGTGCGATGCTAGTGGGGGCACGTGTGACATTGGAGCATACTTTCTTGCTGTACTAGAATAAAGCACATCCACTCATGATTTTTTTTTTTTTAATTTTGCAGTTAAGTCCTTTCTGTTACAGACCAAAACAATGTTCATAAAGTTATTCTTTATTGTAAGTTGATGTTTAATGTACTGCTGTGTGTTATTATGGATGATAAATGACATTCATCTAGTGTAATAATATATATATATATATATATATATATATATAGATTGATATATATCTTCTGCTTTGATCACAGCACGCATTCGCTGTGGCATTGTTTCGATAAGCTTATGCAATGTCACAAGATTTATTTCCATCCAGTGTTGCATTCATTTTTTACCAAAGATTCTCAATGGGGTCAAGGTCTGGACTCTGTGGTGGCCAATCCATGTGTGAAAATGATGATGTGAAAATTTAATACCATTGCAGTTTTCTACCTGAATATAAAAATGTTTCAGCCGATATTCTGTTTTTCATATATATATATATATATATATATATATATATACACAAGAAAGGCAACATAACATGAAGCACAAGCTGGTCATCATATGAAAATACACTTGGTGACCCCAGGCACATGGGCGCCATGCTGTTGAGCGCTGCTGTTGACCGCTCACATGACTCAGTGTGAAACAAGCGATCCTCAACAGGTGCGTCTTCCCAAGTGACGTCCGCGTTGTTACGAGGATTAATTACCTGCTAACAAGCCACGTCAGTCTTCATCAAGCAGATGCATCGTTTGCAATCATTTCCTTAATACGCTCCGTAATCGCTCGTCGTCCTCAGGAATTTCCTCAGTTCTGTTCATCGCCTAATTATACTCACTTAAGCAACTCACAACTGTTTCTGAGGTGATTACTCAGACGGTTAACTGTGAGAACACCAGACATGAGCGGGAGGGAGCCGGCACAGAGACGGGGAAGTGACGCGACCCCAGTCTCACGCAGGGTTTGGTCCAGTACAGGGTCCGTGTTCCCCCTCTGTCACAACCAGCCTGGTTTTTTTTTATTCCTCTTGAGAATAAAGGTGATTCTGAATCTAAAAATATAATGCTATTATTGTTTTGAATGTTCAGTGTAATATTTAATTCTAATAATATAATTTAAAAAATCTAATTTTCAAGTCATGAAACAGAGATTAAATTGCATACGTATTTTTTAAGTTGAAATTATTTATTCGTATTAATGAATCTTTTCATCTCTTTAATCTATTTAAATGTTTTTCAGAGAATAATTTCGATGAAATATATTTGGTTTGAAGACAATTTTACAGTTTATAATGTTGGGCGTTTGGGAGTTTGGAATATTTTTCATATCATTTTTTTTCTCATTAAAAGCTAAAATTGCTAAAACGTTTTTTAATATCAAGCAATACATTTATTGATTAATTTCTGTTTTTTTTTTTCAGGAAATTTGTTTATTTTCTGATAAAAGTTAAAAGAAGTTCACAATTATTACAATAATTTCTGAGTGTTTTTTTTCTTTTTTATTGATAAGTAATTTCATAATGAAAAAAGAAGTGTATGAATTAATGTATAGTATATATACACTGTGTATAACTCTAAGTCAACACATACACAAACGGAACCTCCTGCTCTGCTGCCCTTGTCACTGACTCCTCCTGTGATTTTGGTGGACAGAATTTGGGAAGCAGTTCTTGTTTGGAATTCTGGATATGTGATAAAATAAGTGAAAATAAAGCAAACACTCCTTCTTAATGTTTTGATTCAAAGCTGTCTCAGGTAGATCAAATTGAGGAGAATGTAAAACTAAGGTGGAGCGCTCTCTCTGCCTCACTCTCTCTCTCTCTCACACTCTCTCTCTCTCTGAACACGAATTATAAATTACTAACTTGTAAACAACGCTATCAAACAGCCATATTAAATTATGCATCAGATAGCAAGCAGGGAATGTGAGTGAACGCCATTGTGAATTCTGCTCGAGCTCAGATTAATGGACGTTTACAGCCGCATTTATTGCACATCACCAATATGGCCGAGCGGCTCGGGGGCCGGGGGAGGGTGTTTGCTGGCGACCATGAGGCTCTGCTGCACTTCCTCCTGCAGGTGACCCAGCAGAAGTGCACACCGACTGCGCAGGGCAGTCCAGTTCTCCGGGAGCTTCATTGAGAGAAAACGCCGTCGGCCTCATCCGCTGCTGATGACTTCATTAGCCGCCATCATCTGTTTGTTTGCGTAAGACGCGAAAAGTGATTTTGACGGCGAACAAAAGCTTCACTGTGATCAAAACCAGGCGGCCTGGGGAGGGGGCGGGCTCTTCATCATCATCACATCCTGACAACAAACCCCACTAGTCTGAGCTGTGATGTGTTTGAGCACGTCTTCTGGCGAGTGTGTGAGTGTGTGCGCTTGTGTGTCTGACACAAGCGAAGGCTTCTTGGATCTCCAGTCACCGCCGGCTCCGCCAGCGACTCGCGCTCTCCCTGTCGTTTCTGCAGTTGATTTTGAAATGTTTCTTGTTGTAACTTCAAAGTTTAAAGGATCCTCGCTGCAAGTGATGGACTGAACCACTTGAAACTTTCATCATCGCTTCTGCTGTCCTCGGCATCGTCGTCCCATTGATGGAGACAATTCATACTGGGGAGAGGAGGAGGAGGACGGAAAGTTGCCTTCATGCAAGCGATTAAAACTAATGATGACTGTTATGAGTATCTAATGAATCACTGGAGAAGGTTGGAAGTTGAATAGACGGAAGCGGAACATGAAGAGGAAGGAAAACAACAACTATTCCACTGAAACCAAGATCGCCAGGGTGGATGAAAGAGCCAATATTCCAAGTTAAAAGACAGTAAAATTGCTTTAATTTTGTATTAACTTTGAGTGTGCCTGCTTATATTAAAATACTACATTAATTCTATTCACCCTGTGAATATTAGGAAAACTAAATTTTAATTTTAAGAAAGTTGCAATAAGCTTTTCGGAGAAAGAATAGGGGAAAAGACAAAACATTTTTTGAGGAGGTAGAAAATACACATACATAATAATACATAATAATATATAAACTAAAATGTCAATGTCTACAGTGTCAACAACTTTTTTTTACAGCAGGGACAAAAACTGTGAAATGAAAATAAAATAAAAAGAGAGAAAAATATTTGCAGACCTTCAAAAAAGGGCGGGGAGCAGGGGAGAGGGGCACTGAAAAAACAAGACAAGTCAATTTCAGGATATATGGCAACGTTTACTAGACGTGATTCTGACTGTAATTTAAATTATGAAATATAAGGAAACAGATACAACGGTCTTAAATAAAACTCAAATTTTAGATTAGTTTTTTTTTGTTTTGGATGTCACAAATAGAAATGTAGAAAAATGAGCACCTTTGATATTAAGTACAAATATATATATATAAATAACATCCGACTTGGATCGGTTCCGACCAACTGGTCGTAAGTCGGATTGGAGTCGAATCCCATTCAAAGTAGCCGACGTGAGGGTTATAGGTACTACTGTAGCGGTAGATCGCTGTGTGAGCATAGTGAGCCAGAGAGGAGAATGTCAGAAACAGAACAGTGGACGAAGAGCGAAGAGAAAGATGAACTGTGCCAAATAAATCTTCAGAAAAAAGGAAGAGGGGCAGAAAACTTTCTCCGGTTGTTCTACGACCCTGCAGGGCAGATTTATTGGTGTTCAGACTCTCATCGAGCTCCCATGTGACTGAGATAATCCTGCCATTTCCGATTTAAAGATTCCGCCCGCCGCGATTGTGACAACGACGACTTGCGATTGAATTAGCCGGCCGGGCTGGTGCAGCTCATCACCTTCATCATATCAGTAATCCTGCTGGACCTTCAGATTAGAATCGCGCTGCAATGATCGGTCCGAAAAGTCAAAGTGGGATTACCTGGCTCCTATCTGGGATCTCTGAGGAGATTATGAGCTCCGCGGGCTCATGATTCTCCTGGAATGTTGTTTGTTTGTCAATGGATTGTTGATGAAGATGAAATATCAGGGTGATTATGGAAGATCAGATGTTGAGATGTGATTTATGTCGCTGCTGCTGCTGCTGCTGCATCTCATCCTGGCCTGGCGTGTCCATGGCAACAAACCTTCCCACGTGACAGACTCCCAGACTGACATTTGATTGATGCGAACATTGTGATTTCACAGTCTCAGCCTGCCACTCTGGAGGACAAGCGCATCAGCCGTGTGTTCAGATCTTTCTTTCTCCACTTCGTCCTGTCCTGATGTTTTTTTTTTTTTATTTTATTTTTTTCTACAGCTCCAGAAAAACATCACCTCTTCGGTGAGACATCAGATGTGCAATTAATCATGCGGCGGGGTTTAAGTAAAAAGAGACAGGTCGCCCTGGTCCTGCGAGAGCCGACCCCCGTCCAGCAGTTATTTTTACTTTCTTTTCAATTATCAGGTGAAAGAGTTGGGGACTCTGGAGGAAAGTGGAAGGTAGCTCTTCTGCCTGGACTCACAGTCACACTATAAGCTTCTTTATTTAGCTGCGCACGGCCCTGGATGTGGCGATGTGTTGCTTGGTGTGTGCGATATCGTCCTTGTCCGCCGTCCTTGAGTTGTAAGTAATGTAGCCATGTTGTTAGATCAACTCACAGAGGTTACATGAAGCTCCAGTGAAGCCAAGAGAAGGTCACAATCTTTTCATCGACTCTTTCATTCAATAGATAAATGTTCATTTCCTGGAGCAGTTCTGAGGAGCTGTTATCAGAACAATTGAAAATTGTGGGGAAACAAATGTATTGATCAATACATTTACATGACTAAAGAGATTATGAAACTATAAAAGCACTGGAACAGCGCACACGCCCACCCAGCATGGGGAGCCTCAGTCCGGCCCATCTACATCCACCTCAAGGGACCTAAGTGAATTTGAGAGACACATTCTAATGCCGTGAGAGCAATGTTTTTTGAGCGGCAGCAAAATTTACTCCAGGTTTTATGTGACATGTAGTATCGATCTATAAGGCTTGTCGCTCGGTCGAGTAAGAGCCAGCAGGCAGGATAAGCAGGGTCACGGAAAGTGTTTCACAATGTCAGCTCATGTTTGCTATCATCTACCTTTGATAGTTTAGTACCTTTAGCATCAGCGTTAGTGCTGGAGCAGTCGCCTTCTGCTGTGACGTCAAACATGCTAGATTTGTACTGCAAATAATTACGTATTTTCACAAGCAAATGAATTATAAATTACCTCACAAAAGTAGTCTCACGTCATTATTTACAGTTACAACATATGTGTGATCCAAGGCATGAGGCAAAGTGGACCAGAAAATAGCTTTGATCTCTCCACAGACTTCCATTCTTTTTTTCTGATCTTTGGCCCCATGGACGGAGGAGACATACACTCCTTATACCAGACCTGGGCAAAGTGCGTCCCGGGGGCCAAATTTGAATGAATTTATGTGGCCCTAATGGAGTAAGAGTACAACTATACAACTGACAATGTTGTTGTCTGTGACATTTTTTTTCTTGTGCATTGTTTTTTTCATTATGATACAACTGAAACATAACTTTTTTTTACTTTTCATAATTGTTCGTTGTTATTTTGGGAGTATTTCTTGCCCCTTAAAACACATCGGAAATTTTGAAATGGATGAAACATATTGAGAATCTTTGAATGGTATATGGTTTAAATTAAATAAAACACAACTAACCAACATTCTATTTGCATTTTAAAGTGTAACTTCATAATCATACATGATGTCATCACTTTATTTTCAAATTTCTTTCTTTTGATTGATGGCCCCTCGGTCACAATATATAACCTGGCCCCTTAGGGAATTTAACTGCCCACCTCTGGTCTATACAAGCAAGAGCTCTGTTGGCTCACATCCAAAGTGAAGTTCCCTGCCAATCTCACCACTTTATTTCATTTCATTTTAGTAAAATCATGGTACGTACATTTTAGCATTTTAACATTTTGTGCTTATGTCATGTGCTGCCGGTGACCAAATGTATGTCTGCTAGACGTGTGGAGTAGTGCTTAGCCTATTGTGCTGAAGCAGCAATTTGTTTTGAAATTGAATGAATTCAAGGGTTGAGAATGCAGCACCATGGAGCACACAGCGTCCATACTGCAGGTGTGCTTCCGCTAGCAAATCACTTATTTTGCTGTGAGCCAAAACATTTCTTCACTCATGTTTTGTTGTGTTTGCGCTTTTAGGGTGACACATTGCATGGCAGATGTATGCTCTGCCTCAGTGTCTTTGTGGTTCTATCACGATTGTGGCATTCACAATGGCCCTTTACTCATACAGTATAAGCAATCCTCACATACATATGTCCCTCAGCATCTTGGCCTTTGGCTCCACTTGTGCCAACACTTCCTCAAGTCCTCTTTTTCCTCCACTACATGGCCCACAAAATCTTCACCTACGGCTACTTGGTCCCTCTGGGAAATGCCCTACAACACCATGTGGGCCATGTGGACTGACCTCATGTACCACCTCACTCGCTCACCTTTCGCGCTTTATAATATTATTTCTTTTTCATTTTATTGTGATACGTTGCGTACAGAGCATGTCACGAACATAATTTCCCTTGGGATTAATAAAGTTTTCTGATTCTGATTCTGAAAAATAAGCATAAAATCAACACACCTGCAATTTGACCTGGCCTTTACACCACGTACATAAGTAAGACGGCGAGAAATAAATCAGTGCCAATATTGTTTGATAAAAGATGTGAAAATGGAAAGAAGGAACTCAATAAACGCTGCCATATTGAATGCCTTTCAGTGGCTGGATTGAAAGCAAATGTTCAATAACAGTTTCAAGCCGCGATGGTTAGTGTTACAATAATGGAGGCTGCTGCTCCGACAGGTGGGACCCACTCTGTACGTGTAAGTGCCGCGGCGGTGTGAAGATGCCACTTGAGTAATAACATAAAAGCGTCCATCTTGGTGTCCAGGATAATGACTTTAGAGATACTGTCTTGTTATGCACCAAATACTTGGTTTAGTGTGACAGCGTCTTAATTAATACACACTCTGGGGGCGCTGCAGTGGACGGGGGGCCGGCGGTGATTGGCAGTTAGATTAATGTTGTCAGAGCCTCCAGAGACGAGTCACATTCCGAGTGAAGCCATTGTGTGTTTCAAGGACAATTTGGCCGTCGCTCTTGGTTCTGCCGCTCCGTGACGCCGGGAGGTCGGTGCGGCTCTGTCTTCAAGTTTCTCATTCCCGTGGGACAGTAAGTGCTGAGAGCCTGCTTTCAAGCGAATTACAAGATTCCCACCGTCTTCCGAGCGCCTCATTAATGGCTGGAATATTAATCGTTGCGCGTCAGGGGCCCAAGTGTTCACAAACTTTAGTCAAAGAATTGGAATTAGTACAGAAAAAAATACAATTTTGAATTACAGCATAAAGCATGAAATAATACAACACACAAAACACAATTTAAATATGTACGTGTACATTTCCTGAACTAACATATTGGCTGGAACAATATTGAGAATTTTATGAGATTGTGGTCAGAGCTGCAGCCTCACAGCAAGAAGCTTGAGGAAACCTGCCTGGTACTGAAAAGAATTAAAAACTTAAATCAGGTAATAGATTGTATTTTTAGATTATTAGTAAGCAGCCATACATATTAACCAGAGTCTTCTTATATCTTAGACTTAAGCTTTCATATAGTAGACAGCTTGTCAGGTCAAATGAACACATGGATAGATCCTTTCACAGAACTGAACTTTTTTTCGGGGGTATTCGACTTCGAAATCTGAAGCAAAAAAATCTCAAATTTTTTGTTCGAACTCCGAGATACCACTATATATATATATATATATATATATATATAAGAGATGGTGAAACACTAATATGAGTAAAATTTGTACTTGCAATAGCAAAACTATCATAGCAATCACAGAAATACAAATAAATAAAGTTAAGCCACTGAGTCGTCAGAAGATAATATGGTAAAAAGAAATGAAAATCAAAAATAATAATAAATAAACATGTTCGTTATATAAATAGCTGAGAGTAGATAAGTCCAAATGGTATAAAAATGTCATGGTTTCGGGGGAATGGACCCAAGCGCAGGAAGTGCTGGCCAACAGAAGGCACAGAAGACGAGATTAAATTATGAAGATTTAATGGAAAGCAATAGATTGACAGACAAATACTGATAACTAAAGGCACCGGAACCAGAACGCGGACTGCGAACAACACACAGGGACTTGGGAAGAATCTGAAAACACAAGAGAGGCGAATTAGAATTCAAGCCTAAAACTGGGAGAACACAAAACATACTCGGAGTTAGGCTTGCGAGGTGGCAACAAACAGTAAGAGCTCGGTGGTGGAGATACACACACACACACACACACACACACACACACACACACACACACACACACACACACACACACATACATACACATAGACACACACACACACGGACAAGGAATAAACAATGTCGGAGATATAAATGAAAAGTGAGACTCTAGCACAGCTTACACATGGAATGAATGGCGTAAAGGAGTAACAAAAGTGGAGCGAGGAAGAACGAGAAAACTCAAGAGATGGCTGAAATCTAGAGGGGAAATCTAAAAAGGGAGGTCAGGGAGGAAAACGAGAGCATGGAAGTTTTCCATAATGGAGCGAGAAGCAACCATCTGGCAACAGGAGCAGGCGTTGACGGGTTGATATCCTTGGAAGGCTTGATGAGGGAATGACCGCCAGCTGTGTTGCCCGTGTAGCTGGAGAGAAAGGAGGAACAGGAAACAAGAACAACTGAGAGGAACAAAATAAAAGCACGAGCCAGAACACGGAGGAAATAAAAAAATGATCGGTCAACAGTGGACGTGACAAAAAGAAGAAAACAGAGAAACACACAGCAAACTTAACAAACCTGTAAAGATTTTGTGTGTTCAAGACTTCATGACGTCCAGACAATTCACATTGGGCAAAAACAAAAAAAACAAAAAAAAAAAAAAAAAACAGTTTAAAGCAGGATCAATGCCGGCCCAAACAAGCGAGCGTGTACACAGAGGAGAAAAAAAAGCAACTGTTGACATCTTTGCTCACAAACTTGATTTTCACGTGTCATTTCATCACCGCGTGAAGAAGAAAACCCTCATTCAAAGTCATTTATCAGCAGAGTCGTGATACTCCGGCGCTGGCTCCTGCGGAGAGCTGCCACCAAGTCCTGTTTTTATTTGGTGACTTGTTTGATCGATGATGCATGAAATGAAGTTGTGAGTGAAACCTGCGCGTCTGCGTCAGATAACCAGCAAACATCATTGTGCTGTACCATTACTGCCGTAATGTCAATCTCTTTCCTGCTGCAAACAAACAACCGCATGGAGGACCGCTTGCTCGACGCTTTCCAGAAACTTCTGACGCATCATGAATGCTGATGTTGCTGAAGACACATGCTGAGGTCAAACGGCATCACGGCAAGGTGGAGAAACTTGGGACCGGAGGCCAGGTGGAGTGAAATCCCATTTATATCGCTTCACCGCGGAAATGTTGTCATATTAAGAAGTGCAACAGATATTTTGGGCCATGTGGTGAACATTTTTTTTCTCAAATGAACTGTTCAGCATATCGTTACGCCTCAAATGTATATTTAAATGACAATAATAAACAGCATGACAACCCATTTGGAACAGTAGGAGTTTGTGGGTCTAGAGTGGAATCATCTTGAATCAGTGTGAGTGAATGTAGCGCTTCTAAAAACCACTGTTCCACTCATAATTTAACATCTATAATCTATTTTATGTCCTAATGTTCTGTTAGATGTCCTGCATGGTATTTTCCAAGTATAAAAGAGACTCAAGTACAAATGAAGGAACTGAGATGTGAGAGGATAAGAAACTCACTATAAAATGTCAACACACACAGGTTTGTCACACTATCTTTGTGGGGTCCGCTCATTGCCATATAGCTTTCCTCTCTCCCTAAACTTAACCATCCAGAACACAAGACTAACCTGCACCAGGACAAAACTTAAAAACAATGATAATGACCCAATTATTTGGATATTTCTACCCTCAAAACTCTATGTGGACCGGCCAAAATGTCCACACAAAACAAAATGTCCTCATAAGATCAGTGTCTTGTCAAAGATTGGTCCACACAATAATATTAATACATGTACACACACACATATACATTTGTTTTCCTATCTTAGTGAGGACTGTCATTGACATACATTGCCATAATGCTTCCCCCACATCTCACCCTAAACCTAACCATCTAAAACAAATGGCTAAACTTAACCTTTATGCTTAACCAAACTAAACCCCAATTATAATAACCAAGCTATTTTGTAGTTTTAATCCCCAGAATGAGACTTGACAGTGAGGACCAGCCAAAATGTCCTCCCTCTGTTGATAAAAAGAAGTACAAGAACACACACACACACACACGTGTAAAAATATTAATCATAGCTAGCTAAAAATAAAAGTCACAAACTCCCAAAGAAGACAACAGTTGCAATATGATGAAATAATATATGATAAACTCTAAATTTGACCCCTGACATAAAAAACAAAGCAAACAAAACAAAACAAATATAAACAAAATGTTTTTGGGGAAAAAACTCAAGCAGCCCTTTCTCATCACACAGAAAAATACATTTACATTTTTCATGCTTTACTGTAAATAAAAAAAGTATAAACCTTCCTCATAAGTCTGAACAATGAAAAGTACAAAAAAAGAAGTTTAGTTACATAATCAACAAACAATGATATTACTTTTATGCATAAAGAAAAGAAATCTGAAAAAAGCAAAAGAAAAATTTAGGTAAGAAAGCAATAATAATAATAATAATAATAATAATAATAATAATAATAATAATAATAATAATTTAGCATACATTAATGGCGCCCTTCCCGAAGATGACAACCAGCTCTCCTCACAGATGAACAGACACTGGATTTCATCCTCATCTGTCGGTGATGTTCTGCGTGTTTGCTTCATAGTTAAATGGATCACAGAATCAGCAGCTGCGACATTCCTGTCTGGCGGCGTTTCATCAACACATGAGTAAATTCAGCTCATTGAAGCAGTGCCACAAACTCGATGAAGCTGTTCTCAGCTAGGTGGGCCTCCTCATGTGTGTCTTTTATTTTGCCGAGTTTTCCTAGGAGGTCACCAAATAAATCAACTTCCACTTCCACTAGTATTGCGGTGCAGCATTCACTCTCCAGGGAGCTGGAGGAAGAGGACACCTTTCTCTTCTCGTTCGATTTTTATTTTGGTGCCTCTCGTCTTCTTTGCCTGAGGCCAAACTTTGTCGCTGCGCAGCGATTGGCTGCTCCACCTAGCCGGGTACGGCTGTTCTCACAACAGTTCCGCTATGTGTTTATACAGGGTCACGCTGCCTTCCACGTCCCATTTTGGACATTTGGGACCAAAACTCCTCCACTCAGCCCTTCCTCGCTCCTTTCCTCCTCAAAGCGTCCGCTGTCACTCACTTTTTTTTTTCTAAATTGCTTTGTTATGCTCTCCTGGAAACAGCAGTTAGCAATGACTTCCTTGCACAGGCGATCTGTTGGCGCAGCTTATCAGCAAGTGACAGGAAATGCCCCGCAGAGTTTTACTGCCATGTTTGTAGCCATCACTTTAATTCCACACTCCACTGTTACACTGCGAAAAAATGGCATCAGCTACAAATCCATTTTTTACGCATGTGATCTGATAGCAATCCACGGTTGATGGTAGAATCACATGTAGAGACCAGATCTGATCTACAGACACATATTTGAATGAAAAAAAAGGATAAATTCAGAGTCACAAGGGAACGGACTAACAGACAGAGGCGGTTCTGGACACCTGTGGGCCAGAATCCAAGGAAAAGTAGAAACAGATTTCACAGGCTGTTGCACGTTTTTTTAAATATCAACAAAACATAGAAACTTAGAACTTTCCCTGTTTACATTCTACCACCTCAACATACCCTGTAAAGGGGAGTGAGTGTCTGTCTGCCAGTGGGGATTCAAATATCATAATATTGAACATCGTTACATCTGGACAAAGTCAGGAAAGGGTGGTCCTGTGACCTCAGTTACATATTTGACCCCCTTTGTAAGCTGAGATGCAGCCACATACTCAACAACTAACTGCTGAAACATAAAATGTTACACAAATTGGAAAAAGACAAGCCCCAAATAGCAATGTCAACATTGATAAAAGTGTGTGGAAAGCTGGACTGGAGTCACGTCCCACAAATGGATCGGGTCGTAACATGAGCCGTTCTATAGATACCTGTACCAGTTGACATCTAGAGTATCTTGCACTCGCAAACTTGTAATCCGTGGTACTACTATCTGTCTATGCAGATTCAAAAATATTCATGAATTAAGAAATACAATGACTTTGGTGACCAGTGACCTCAATTTGCATTTGAAAAGTCCACAGCTTTTCTGGGTTTTGATGAACATCAGTAGTGATCTGTGACGGACCAATGGCAGCTAGAGTGAAAGAGAAGCTCTACAGGACGGTAGTGAGACCAGCTATGATGTGTGGTTTGGAGACAGTGACTCCTAAACTAAAACAAATAGAGTTAGAAACGTCAGAGTTGAAGTTGCTCAGGTTTTCATTGGAAGTGACGTGGAAGGGCAAGAAACAAGTCTATTAGGGGGACAGGTCATGTTGAAAGGGAAGCCAGACTGGAGAGGAGTGGAGAGGCAGGGAACATGTTCCCTGGGCAGCACGTCTTGTAGAAGAAAGACAAAGGAAGGGGTTAGCCATGGAATGTAGACTTCATCGTGATATACGAGGAGCCTCAAAAAACTGTGCGCCTCAGTCACGCCAAGATCTTTAGCACCTCAGAAGGGAGTTACCTACCTAAGGAGCAACATCTACCTATGTACAAAGCCTTCATGATGAGAGCTCCTGATCATCACCTCCACACGCTTGTGCTTCGTGGTACTACAGAGAGAGTTTTGATAAGTCTCGCAGCAGTGTTCACATTGTGTGGACCTGCTTAATGGTGAGTGATGGTGGATGGTTGGTGTCCTGGGATGGTCGTCTAACTTGTCTCCGCCACGTGCAGCCAGCACTCACAAGTTGGCAGATGAGAATGTGTGAGATGCCAAACCCCAGTGTGAGCGACCTCCAAGTCCTGACTGAGGTCGCCGTCACCGCAATATCCCGGCTTCCTCACTTTCTTTTGTCTTTTCATTTCACTGCGAAGCAGCAGGTAGACAGCAGATTGAACACCTCAGGCACTTTTCTCTAGAACATTGCTTTTCTGGAGTACAGCGGTCGTAGTCAGAATTGTGCCGCAGTAATAATAGAGACAGGGGACACACACACTGTCCACTTTCATCAATCCTGACTCTACATTTAGAAAACATTTTGTTCTCCACAGCACATTAGGCAATTTGAGTTGTTCTCCCCGCCACAAGAAAACCCTGAAAACAATATCTGGAGCAGGAGCTTGCTTCTGCTGCAGTGGCTCTAAGTGACGTTAATGGAAATCAAGTTAAAGATTGCTCTGTTGGACTCAACGCAGAGCAGACACAGAGAGATGACTGATCCTGGTGGAGTGGACCACTTCCCTACCCAGAGATCGGAGTGTTTGACCCGAGTGACTTGGAACACGGGTGCACTTCAGGAGAATCAAGAGGAGGTGCATATGACATAAATTCATTTAGAGGAGAATGAAAGGAAAAGCCATAGCTGCAACAGAGAGACTCAATTGGATTTGGGTGCCTCAATGATTCAATGTGTTCCATTTCTCACATCACCGGGACTTGTTCTGGTTTGTTTGAGTCAGTGTTGCCGTGACTTGTTTTCGTTCTTAGAGTGATTTAATCATTTGAGTCAACCTCAACCTGAACGCTTAACTCAAATAATCTGAGCTACTCACCTAGGTTTGTGTACCACATGACTCTATTATGCCTCGTGTCTTGAGACGTGAATGACAGAGACTCACTCAGATGTGTGGGATTCAAGTGAGTTATATTGAGTGTGACTCACCTGGTGAGTTACACTATTCAGATCTAAGTCAAGTTACATGTTACATGGAATCAAGGATTTGCAGGGTGCTCTCTTGTGGACACTGACTGGTTGCTTTAGGACTCAAAGACACTCATGATCTCATTCGTAATCATTTAGTGCCACACGTGTCACTGGCCTGCACATGAGAACAGTTTCATTCTGGTTTTCCACGGTTCATTTGAAGTGACGTCTGCTATTTGGAAGGCTTTGGCGCTAGAGAACAGATGCTCTCTCTCAGAATATTTAATTCTATCAGCAGCTGTAAATCATGTCATGTCTGAAAACAGCTTCACCTTCCCTCTCACTTCAACGAACCCTCCCAGTTACAGATGTGTGTTTCTGCACCCATGTGTATGTGTGGCGCTGAGGGCAACTGACCTCTCAGAACAGGGCTTGATACAGTGTCTGAGACTCAATGATTTGATGGCCAGACGCTGCCATTAGTTTGCTGCCAAGACATGACAACAGGAGTGTTTCTGTTTCCGGCTCTAAATCTTATCACAACCAAAGTGGAAGATTGATTTTGACATGAATTCAGAAGTCTGCAACAGACTCTGCATATATGGGGCTCCAAAATGAGACAATACATAAGCATATTAAAATCTAAAAATAGACAAGCTAAACTGATAGCGTCCAAACACAATTGAGTGAGAAATGAGTGAGAAATGCACGTCAGAAATGTGCTTACCAGAAACAGATAAACTACTGCCACTACAGCGGTACCTCGGTTTTCGAACGTCCCGGAATTCGAGCAAATCGGAGTTCGAACAAAAATATCGAGATTTTTTTGCTTCGGATTTCGAACGAAAATCCAGAACTTGAACGCCCCCGAAAAAAGCGGGAAAAAACTTAACGTGCGCAGACCGATCAGCTGACCCACGACGTGCTTTTTTATTGTGTATAACGCAGCCTCTGTATGCAGACGTGTCCTGTTAGCTACATTTACTGACTGTTTTTTCTTCATTCCTTCCTGTCTCCGCACTGGTAGAGTGTCACAGGGGAGGTGCTCTCTCTCCACACCTCCGAGGCTGGAGCACACACTCCAGGGTTTGATGTCCTGTTGTCTGCTGGAGCTGGGACAGGGATGAGCCGAGTCTGGGACAGAGCGTTACTTGGTTTATGACTTTGTCACAGCCAAACTGCACAGAAGCGCACATTCAGAGCTGGACACGCACCGGGCACCTCTTCACTTCTGGAGAGACGTCACTCACTCGGCAACCCCTCCCACATGCAGCGGCCACACACATAGAGGAACAGCGCACCTGCAGCAGACACGCTACATTCACTCCTACAAAAGACTATTTTAAGGCTTGGAACACATTATTTCTTTTTCCATTCATTGTAATGGGAAAAATCAATTCAGATTTCGAACAATTCGCTTCTCGAACGGCCGTCTGGAACGGATTGGTACCACCGAGGTACCACTGTACTTGGAAATAGACTTGCAACAAACTAACAAATCTGAAAGGGAATTGGTGAACAGGATAGTCAGAATTAGACTATATAAATCTAGGAAAAGCAAAATAGAATTGGTAAGGTAGCAGTTGAGAATGAGATGGGCTAAACCAGTAAGTCTGAAACTGACTTGAAAGTAGTGACTTGAAATAACCAGTCAGAGTCTGGGATCCAAAATAGAGTTGGTGCAGAAATAAGTTGAGATAGACTAGGATAAGAACATGCAGAAAAAGACTTGAAGTCTAAAAGTGCACACTTGGTGACTTACTGAGTCAAATCAAGATAAACAAGTCAGAAACAGAGAATATAGAAATGAAAGTACAATACAATGCCTGCTTCTCTTTAGCAGACGTGGTAGATGAAGCAGCACCAAGCCAGTGATCCAAAATCGACTTGGTAAATGAGGCCTGAATAAGAAGAATTGGTGAACTATGTAGAAAACAATAAACTTGGAAAACTTTTGAGGCCATCTCCTTTAACTAAAACTAACTAAAAAGGCGACAGAGGAGACAAGAAACAGGTCCAAAAATCTTTTGTGTTTTGCAGATTGAGTAAAATGGGAAATCAGAATTAGAGTTGTCAGAACTACAAGCCTGAAATGGACTTGGCAAAACTGGAACTCTGCAAGAGGACTGGCTCTCAAAGGTACTCCATGGAGATGACTCACATCAGTCTCATTATGCTGCCCTGCGTGTGACTGACAGCCGAGTGGCGTGGTAGTTAAAGATCTGAAGCTGGAGGAGAAATCTTCGGTGGGAATTGATTTGGATGCTGCAGCAGGACGAGTCAGGTATGCTGGAGGCCGGTGGAATTATCTTCAAACAAGAGAAGACTCTGCTGATGAACAAATCCAGCACACCAACATGCCCGTGGCTCGCTCGCATGAGTCACACAGCAGACCAGTATTCCCTCTCTGCCGTCGTTCTTCATTCACCAGGAAAAAAAAACACAAGGCTCCGCTGTGGGCCGATTTTTCCGGGACACTTTCAAAGCGGAGACAGTTGGTGGCTGCTGGCAAGATTCCTTGTCCAAAAAAAAAAAAAAAAACCTATTACATATTCCAAATCTTGTGCAAATTTCTATCAAACCCCCCGCACTGCACATCAAACGCAACGCTTGGACAAGCATCATAGAGACTGCAGCGATCAAATCCGTTGTCCCCAAATCATTTTGGGGGGATAGAGAGACAAGAATGAGAAGACTGAAGGAGGAAGACTGCAGAACGTTATGGTGTTAGGCTAATGAAGCCAAGACGCATGTTCACATATGCGCAGCTTGTGAATAGCCAAGTAGCTGAAGCAACAGTTTCCAACCCGTCAGTCAAATGGGCAGAGGAGCACGGAGGCTGCTTTCTGAAGGGGGTTTAGACAACTCCATTTACCCACAGTGACTTTGCAAGACGAGTCCCACAGACTGACCAGGTTTAACCGTCAGTAGTCACAACAGCATTTTATGACAATCATTCATTACATGTTATTGTATAGACTCAAGGCTCAGAGGACTCATTGAGGGGAGGATGTTCATGATTAAAATAGTATTTCACTTTCAGTGAAGACTTCCACGGTTGCTATGGAGACCGAGTATCACACCTGTCTTTGACCCGTCTTCCTTCACTGCCTCACTGATGTGTGATTTGAATGTGAAGCGACAAGTTTCCAACACAGACAAGTTCATCGCCCAAATCTTTCCCGGGAGGAAGTGCAAAGCGTGTTGGGGTCTGTGTTGTCCTGCGGGAGACGCTGGGAAGTAGACGGAGACAAACTGCACGACTGCACCTTGTTCACGCTCGACTGCTCGCACTACGCTGCTCCTTCTTCACACGTCTTCATTTCACTGCTGTGATTCTCTTGCAGAAACACAAGCAGACGAATTAAAAATCAAACCCAAGTGTGAAAACATCCAACCTGACAGAGTACCCGCGAAAACATTAAACACGCATGAAAAACATAAAACCCACACGCACACTCACGTGTAAACATCGTGTGTGCGCCACTAGTGGCGTTCTGTGTGTGTCTGGATGAGCCAGGGGAAGCGGGCCAGCAGCAGAAACCCTCGTGGGAGTCGAGCGCTGACAGAGTAGCTCTCCACTTCATCTGGAGGTTCTCCGGGTTCTCCAGCGTGATTACTCACCTCTGAGTTCAGCCGCTCCTCCATGTGCTCTGTGATGGATGGGGGTCTCTGCAGAACGCCGCCGGGCCACCAACGCCAAATTGCTGCGAATCTCAGATGAGGCTGAGAAATAAGACTCGGGGTCTCGGGCCGGCGCCAGTCGTGTTAAACGTATATTGATAATTGGAATCTTCTTTCTGCTGAGTGTGATGTTTTAGAAAGATGCTATCTATTTCTCATCTGGGAGTCGAGCCGTGGAGGGCAGGGGGAAGGGGGTGGAGGGAGGTGGAGGAGGAGGAGGAGGAAATTGTATCTTTGACTCAGAAGACTCAGAGACATGATGGCTTCCTGTGGAAGTTGAACAACAGCTTGGATCCGTCTGATTTTTCTCCGCAGTGGAGCATTCACTCGCTCTGACGCAGAAGCCGTTGCGAGTCCACCCAGGTCACTCAGTCACTCAGACCCCTCACTGTTGTTCCACAAATTGTTTATCAGGCACTTAAAGGCCACTGCAAGATTCCATAAGTCTGAACCATGTGGAGCTCTTTCCTCTGTAGAGGCATGTTTAGAGACTGGTACTCAAATCCTGCAACTTCAGTCAATGAAAAGTTCAGTTATTTGCCGGTTTTAAATCTAAAGACTTTTGGATGACAATATAGACTATGGATGTTAAATGCACAAATCTTTTGAGGGCTTTTTTTTATTTAACCGTGTCATACAGAAACAAAGATTATTCCTAAGTTGTGAGAAGCTTCGTCTGGAATTGTAGCTGCGTTTGATGCTCTCCGATCAGTTTATCAAATTTATTGATTGATTTGGAACGTTGGATTGTGAAAGGTTACACTCACGATTCTTTTCAACAGGCTACTTAAAAAGTGATGGATGTGGTCCTCGCAGGTTTCCTCCAACTATGTGCATCGGAGCCGTAACCAGATCGCTGCGGCGCAAATGAGAGCCCTCGTTTCATTTCCTCTGAAGACCGCTGCAAAGGGTAATAGCCCATTTTGTTCTCGTGGACCCCGAAGCAGAAATAGACTGTTGACGGTAACCAATGTCACCTAATCTTTCCCCCCAAGGACAACCATCAAGGATCAATTTATTTTCTTAAACGCTATTCATATATCCATCTCTGCAGCGGTGCTCCCGGGGGACGAACAGGTCTGGATGGAATGTGACTGGGATAGATGTGATGCTGGTGGTGGGGAGTGTCGCATGAGAGAGGTGACAAACAAGATCATAGCCAGCGATGAAATGAATTCAGAGATTGAAAGTGTTGTGGAAAGTGGTCAGGAACTCCTCAGAGAAACAATCTTCTTTCCACAATGGAAAGATTGTTTCCCAGGGAACAACAGCGCTCGCACTGCTGCCACAACACGAGTGAGAGCAGGCTGTGTCAATCTGGCAGACATCAAAAACAAAGTGACTTGATGAACATTAGTGTCTGAAGAAAATCCCAGACCCTGAAGAGGCTATTCTCATGGAGTCATTTGTTTTTTGTGTAAGGCACATTTACAAACAAAATGTATAGTGTTTTGGAACATTGAAATATTTGATACATCATGACAAATCTATCATATTTCATGTTGTCAAACATGCTTTTTTGTCAAAGCTAACCTGTCATGGCTGTCTATGTGATCTGACCCAGGTGCAATGTGTGCTGGCTGACAGAAGGCTCGGAGACGAGATTATCTTAAAGATGTATTAAACATTGACAAACAGACCAACAGATGCGATGAACAAAGGGCGCAGGAACCAGAACACGGACTGGGAAATACACACTAGCGCTGGAACAGGAAAGAGGCAAATTATACTCAAGCCGAAGTAACGGGGACAACACAAACGCACTCGGACATAAACTTGCGAGGCCCAATAAACAGAAAACGCTCGGTGGTGGTGAACACACACACACACACGAGGAAATAACTATCAGAAAATAAAAGTACTGGAGAAATAATTGAGGAAATGGAAACAGAAACGAAGCGAGAAGAACGAGAACTAAGGAAGCGGCTGAAAAGGGAGTCAAGCGCGCACAGAATTTAGACTATTCAGAGGAGCAAACGAGAGAGTGGAGTCTTGGGAGAGTTTACCGTAGGAACGTGAAGTAACCATTTGGCAACACGAGCTGGCACCAAGGTGTTGAAGACTTGATTAGCTGATGAATGCCAGCCGTGTCGCTTGGAATGCTGCGGAAAAACAAGGAAACGGAAACAAGACGCAACCAGGAATCACAAAAATAAAAGTATGAAGCACGCAGACATAACAGAACCCTGTCTTAATGTTGCGTTAATATTAATTGTTGTGTTAATTATTTGTCTTCTTGGTCCCAGTGAAGCAAATCAGCATATAGGAGTAGCTCCTGCCAACTTTCCGCCTATGCTTACAGTGTGCTATTTCCTATATGTCAACATCAAAGTACATCCAGCACCATGCTTCAATCCCTCGTGTTTGGACCGATGGTTAATGTTTCCACCTATTCTTCTTTTGAAACTCTTCTGGCCTCTTCAACCGACCTGGTCTTCTGTTGAGTATCCACTACTACTGCAAGCTTCTAACCATCCGACTGATCTCCGTTGATGCCTTGAACCAGCTCTTCACATTCCGACATTAAACCTGATTCTGTCTGGAGTCGTTCTCAAGGTCATGTCCGCAACTTGTGATTCATTATTTATGCCACATCTTTTCTCCAATCTGACACCTGAAGGACTTCTGGTCAAACCCCGTCCCTCATCTTAGGCTGTATCGATTCTCCCCTGTGATCAAATCAGCTTTCTCACTGAGAAACGCTCTTAAGCATTGTTCCTCACCTCGCAAGATTCAGTTTTTATTCCCGTTCCAGCATGTTGAAAGGCGTCATACTCCAGACTGTAAACACATGTCTCCGCGCTCTGCAATTATCAAAGGGGCAGAGTGGGAGAAGAATTGATTGGACGCCTCGTCGTGCGGTAAACAAAGCCTCGTGATCCCGTGTGTGCCGAGCAATTATGAAGTGAAAGAAGTGGCAGGTTTGTGCGTGCACACGAAAGAGCCACGGTGGCAGGGGGCAACAAGTTGCTGCCACGACCAGCTTTGCCGTTTACTTTTGTTGACGTATTGCTTTTCATAGCTTCAACTTAAATTGTCATCTTTACATACCTGGATTTTTGTATTTGTTTTCTGAACGGTTTATTTGCGGCTTCTATTCATCGCTTGCTAGCATGACGCTAGCAGCACATATGGTTTCTGAATTTCAGAATTGATGCAGCTGAATATCTTGTTGCTCAGATTAGCATGATAGAGCATGAGCAATTTAGAGATACAAAGACTTTGGCTGCTTTTCTTGGCACTCGCTGGAACATGGTTGGAGCTAGAGCTATGAGATTTTTGTCTGACCAGGATTTGATTCTTTTTTAATAACCGACATCACTCATTCATACAGCCCTAAGTGAATCCTTTTGTCGACATCTTATCTATTAACTGAAGTAACATGGCCTCATTCATATGTTTGTGGTCTAGTTAGCCATCGTTTATCACAGGCCTGTTGTACTGGAGGATTCAGTGAGTCTCAAAAATTTCCCATCTAAAGTAGTAGTTGTTACAAAAGTACACTGGAGGGGCACTATTGTGCATTCAATTGATTCTTTTTTCTTCAGAAACATTAGACATTAACATACAACATTAAACATAAAATACAAAGTTATATTACGTTGAAATGACTGTCTTGCTGAAAATACTCTTACTTTTACTTTCACTGTGAAAGAGCGTCAAGGATAACAGAAATGGCCAATGCACTGTGCCCCAGTTTCAACTGAGCAAAAATACCATTCATTGCACAGTGGTCATTCAAAGAAGTTGTTACATTTTAACCCAGAAGTTAGAGGACAGTAACTCCAAGGTCCTTTGACGTCAGTTCTAATGATGAAGGCATCGCTCAATGATGTCTTATCACTGTACATGGATGGGCCTCTTTTCAAGCAAAGAGATTTACAGGGACTTGCTCTGATATGTGGGGTTCATTGTCTTTTCAGCAACTTGACGCACAGGAACTTATTGTGAGACTCACTCATAAATGTGGGATTCAGTGATTTCAACTGGAAAATTGAAATCAATTCCAACTAACCATGAAGAATTCATGCTTTAGTGGACCCACCATTCGACTTCATATGGGAAAACGTAAAATGTGTCTCTGTTGGAAAGACCAGAAACCTATTTGAATTGTTTTAGTTACAGGAAGTCATTGAAACAGGCCATTACATGGATTTATTCACTTATGGCACAGGGACACTCAGATTTGTTGCGTGAAGCAATTCATGAGTCACATTAATTTCCTGGCTTGGACTCAGAAAGAATGAGAAAATATGGATGAACAGACAAATCGACTTCTACTCACAGATCACAAGAGGAATCCAACCCACAGTGCTTGATCAGAGAGAACCAAACTTCTGATTTTCTGCCCCACAATAGTCGTCCAGCTGATTAAATAAACTTCTAGGCCACAAAAGCAGATAAGACTCCTCTGACAGGAATCGTTGATTTATGTGCTGACACCTCAGCGCAGCCCGACCCGGACTGGGGAGCCAGCAAGGGGTAAAGAGAAGCAATCTCAGGAATGACGGGTGTCTGAGATGATGCCCAATATGCTTCAGCTCTTCACGATTTACCGCCTCTGCAGTCGCGCGTAAACAGCTGCTGAGCAAAACAGGCCGCGCTGCAGTTTCCTTCTCTCCATCTTTTATGCTCCGTCGGCAGCGTCCTTGAGAGCACCGCACTTTTACGTTTCTCTGGAGAAATATTTAACTTCCATTGTTTGGACGACGGTATTAGCTTCCTTACTCGCATTGCCGGCGGCGTCGGGTGCGGCAGGGGACTTTGCATTGTTTACGCACATTTGAGCTAAAAAAAATGACTTGGCAAGCAGTTTTAATGGCTGATTCGACAACAATTTCAATAAATTAGAATAATTCATCCCAAATTTGAGATGTCAACACAGACTCTAGAGGTATAGAACATTAAACTAACGCGGATGTGTAAAGAAAGTGCCCCATTCTGATGCAGTCTGACTCCATTTGATTCATAATGAGTCCCACAGATGCAGCTTCATCAATCACCCACCAGGTTTTATACACGAAACCTGACTGAACGTGATGTGGTTCTGTCTTTCTGGACTATACAGTCCGAGAGTCGCACTTAAGTTGCTCAGACACACACGAATAAGTCAATACTGCAAAGCGACTAATGGAACATCTCTGAGTCAGAACAACCTGGTGGATACTGTAACACTCACACTGAGTTGGTTTAGGAGACTCAAAGATGCGATTCAGACTCAAAACACGGAACCAAATTTTAAAAAAGGTCAGCTGCTGCTAGAGGACCATAAAAACACCTGGGCCGTGTCCTCTGCTGACCTTCTGACAGACTTCCGACGACACACCCTCACTCACGACTCTGGAGCTGTTAAACTTTTCTGTTTATTACCTAAATTGATGAATATGCAGCCACCAGCGAGCGCTGCATCCATCTCTCAGACACCGGGACCTTTTTCCGATAAGCGGGCGGATAGCACTCAGCTGTCTTCTGTAGATGTGGATGTAAATCAGTCGTATCGACGTCTGCATACAAATGTGCTTTTTTGGAGGGTGAGGAAGTTTGAACTCCTCACTGTAGAGGATGATAGCTCTCCTCAGGGAGCGCCGCCCACACGCCAGAGGCCAAACATGCTCGCCGACCTCACAGGTCACTTCTCCGCCGGTAGCTGAGCTCCAACCAGGCTGCTCCGATCTTCATGTGCACTGCAGGCGGAGTCTGTCTGACCTCAGCGCTGATGAGTGGCATTACACTCCGGGGTCCAATCCTTCCCGACTGGAGGCCAAACAAGTCCACAAACACCCCTCAGGAAAGACTCCCTGTGTTAGCGGTGGATTCTATCTGTGACAGCTGGTGTTCCAGACTTGAGCAGGGAGGCGTTAAGTTAGCCGGGATGAGGGAGACGGTCTGTCCACCCACGCGGGGAGACGAATTCAGAGCCAGAAAATAAGCAGTCCAACACAAATGTTTCTTTCCTCAGAGCTAGCGTTGACTCATCCACAGAAACCAAGATCTCTACAGCTGCCCTAAACTCATGAGGACTTTGAGAAGACCTGACTCACTTTGAATTCACCCAAATTTACATATGAACAGCCAGACATCTGAGTAAGTTATATTGAGGCCTACAACTGTATTGTTGTCCTGATCAGTAACAAGTTCCTAGAATAATGTTCCTTTTCATTGCTAGGACCGGTGTTAGTATCTGGCCTGGCCTGGTCCATTGAACAGGCCCAATATATTAAATGGGAGAGGTGGCGGCGGGATCAGATTTGACAGTTGAAGTGGAGTTTCCGAAGTTTATACAAAGTTCTGTAGGAGATGTGATTCCGCGGAATAGTCAAAGCCTTGTTTGAATCCATTTTTCACATATAAGCGGGGGAGTTGTTGAGGTGCACAATACTGTCTTCTATGTTTCTGCACATTCTCAACATGCCCCGCTCTGGTTCCTGGATCTAAAACGGTCCAGGGGAAAAACAGCATAATAACTGATTCCCACACATCTGGGTGAGTCATTATCACAGGGAGTGGTAATTACCACCGGAATGCACCTGCTACAGTGGAGCTCAGCAAGTTATTTGTGTTTTCACAAGAATGTGTGTGAATATATTGTCAATTCCTTATCGAGGTTTGATCCTGCCTTGCAAAAGTAAAAAGGTCTTTTAAACCTCTTGATCTTGGAACGTGAAATTCAACATTCACCTGTGCTTTCAAACCTCTGTGTTGCCCATGATTTGGAAGGCGTCTCTTCTTTCGCTTCATTTCAACTCATCCGCTGCACCAGCTGAAGCAACTGCTGGGCTCACCCGGGCAGAAGAAGCTCCTTCCATCCACGTTACGCCGTCCTCAGCAACATCTGCGGCGTGATTCAAGGTCAAACTTCCCTCCAGGGCAACGTAATTGTTGTGAGCATATGCTGTTTATGAGCTTCAGATCTGCAGGAGAGTGGGTTTCCCAGGATTTCACTCTTTAAATCAGTATTCTGACGTTCAGGTTTGTGAATCCTCCGTCCTCGTCTGAGGTCACTCTGGACCGCAGTGCCGCCAAGATTACATTTTGTCCCCTCTGAGGCGATAATCAAATCCTATCAGACGTTCTTTGGCAGGCGTGGACTCCTGACTACTGACAGATAACTAAAAACAGATTGTCCTCGGGGAGTCGGATGTCAGTCTGGCTGCAGGTCTGTCTGCGGATGGCGTCGCACAACACCTGCAGTGAAATTGCTGTCAATGTGCGACTTGGTCTTGGCGTGTTTCAAATGCTAACACTCTATATAGTGAGCGAGATGTTCATCTACCATTAGGAATGACTTTGAAATGACTTCAATGAAGCATGATGCGGGCTGAGCTCAGAGGGTGGGTGTAAAAGCCTCTGTTCTCTTGACGCTCTGGACTGTGAATATGTTCTGGTTAAAGTCGTCCTGCGGTGCTTCATCAGTCAGAACAAGGAAGTTAAATGTGATCTTGAAGGTCACAGGAAGCCAGTGCTGCGACAACAGTCTTGGGGTGATGAACATGAACTAGATGAAGCAGAGCAGCTGCAGTATGGATTGAGTGAATCCTGTCGATTTCTTGAGACAAGTGAACAGTGCGTAGCGGCAGAGATGGTGCAAAAGAATGGAGGGCAGCATATATAAGAACTAGTGGTGGGAATATTATCGCGATGAATTAATTACAACCAAAAAAAAAATAAATTAATTGAACAGTTTGCTCTCCAGACAGCGCAGAACCTTTGTAAGTGCAGGAGTTCCTGGTCCAGTGATCACACTGATGCACAAGACACGTGGCAGCTAGGATGATAACAACAACAACAAACATGGAGGAATCCCTGAACAAAAGCAAACAAAAAGCATCTGTTTGCTTTTGTTCAGGGATGTTTTTCACTACACAATGGCCAGGGTTTCCACTACTCTGAATGGACTTGAAATTCTTATAAAATTGAAATTCTTATACAAATATATTCAAGAAAAGCGCTTTAGTTTAAATAAGGTGATATAAAAACTTGAATATAGACACCATCGTGATTTATTGTGCTATTGTCAAACTGATGCAAAATAAACAATATTTTATTGTTTAACTGTATGTATGAGTCCATCATTTGATAAACCACAAACTTTCTAATTGACTAGATTTATTTTTTTTAATCGAGTCCCACCCCAATCAAAAGCAAAGAACTGAACCTTCTTTTAGTGTGTTTATTTAGTGTTGCGTGTTTATGTGCGTACCTGTCCTGATGAAAGAATGTTGGACTCGGCAGCAGATGTGTCAGCCTCTGCACTTGAATATATTAATATGATGTTCATCGGAGGTCAAGTGAAGGTTGTTGTTGACTCGATCAATAGCTGAACATGTATCAGTCACCATCAGCGTGTTTGTGCTGCGCTAATGCAGACTAATGCTTTGAGCGCTAATTCGAAACACGGGACGGAATACGTCTTGCCGCAGAATCCTGGCCATGTGAACCTGCGACCTCGCGCTCATTACATCAACATTCTTCGCTCAGTGCGACACGTCCGCCCTGCCGTCCGCCGGCGTGATATCACCCAGGTGGGCCAAGCGCAGACCGTTTACACGCTCCTCTCCTCCTCGACACTGCCCTGATCGTTTCAAATTCAATTATGCTAATCACGGCAAAGGTCGCACAGGCACACTGATTCCTCTCCTCAGGCTTCATGCAGCAGCATTTCAGAATAATTATTCTTAAAAGCACATCATTTAGATGGCAGCCCGGCGTGGGAGCCGTTTGTGCTTTTAGCAGTCGCAGTGATCTCACACACATGAAGATGTGTTGACTGCTGAGAGCTGCTGAAGCTGGAGGGAACTTTCTGGACCACAACACTGGCACTGCACCTCACTGCTTCACCTGGTAGGACCAGTGTTGGGAGGGTTGCTTTTAAAATGTATTCCACGGCAGATTGCAGTACAGCGGTACCTTGAGAGTTCGGGAGTTCGAGAGTAAATTAGAGTTCGAAAAAATTTTCAAAAATTCAAAAATTTTGAGTTTTTTTTTGTTTCAGATTTCAAACGAAAATCCAGAAGTGAAACGAAAAAAACATAATGTGCGTGGACCGATCAGCTGACCCACGACGCGCTTTGTTATTGTGTATAACACAGCCTCTGTATGCAGACGTGTCCCGTTAGCTACATTTACTGACTGTTTTTTCTTCATATTGAGGTGTAAAACCTTTCCTGTCACAGAGTGTCACAGGGCAGGTGCTCGCTGTCGACACCTCCAAGGCTGGAGCGCACTCCAGGGTTTGATGTCCTGTTGTGGGCTGGAGCTGGGACAGGGATGAGGCGAGTCTGGGACAGAGCGTTACTTGGTTTATGACTTTGTCACAGCCAAACTGCACAGAAGCGCACATTCAGAGCTGGACACGCACCGGGCACCTCTTCACTTCTGGAGAGACGTCACTCACTCGGCAACCCCTCCCACATGCAGCGGCCACACACATAGAGGAACAGCGCACCTGCAGCAGACACTCTACATTCACTCCTACAAAAGACTATTTTAAGGCTTCGAACGCATCATTTCTTTCTCCAGTCATTGTAATAGGAAAAATCGATTCAGATTTCGAACAAATCGCTTCTCGAACGGCCGTCTGGAACGGATTGTGGTTGAGAACTGAGGTACCACTGTATTTTGTAATGTATTCCTCAACGTCAGTAACGGATTCCGAGTAATTTGGAGTACTGTAATACTACTACTAACAGTATTTGTCACCAAAACAATGGCTCGAATTCTAACTCTATACTTTCACTTAACGCAAAGGAATTTGCTGATGATGAGCGCAAATATATTCCAGCTCAATTAAATAATACTTACAACAACTACATTTGGTGAGAAGTGTACAGGTACTAGGTAGTTAAAGCACATCTGAATATGGTATATTTGTAGCTCATGGCCAACTTATTTTGTCATCAACCACTGAAAACCAAAACACATGACACCAGTTTAGTTTGGATAAAGGAAAGATGAAACACTGAACTCACTACTTTCAGTTATATAATAAATACATATAAATGATACTCTCTCCAGACTCTCCCCGTGATCCTTTGTTTTGCAGTCGGCATTCACAGCATTCATGAAATGATCCTTCATACTGTGAGGAAGCGGCGATGTGTTTACATGCCAATACAATATAGTATTGAATCAGAATCAGAGTATGCTTTCAGGCTTAATTTTATTTCTTTTTAGATTGTGGTGGTATGCTACTGGTCTGTGCGCATGTGCAGGCTAATGTAATTAATTTTTGCTGTATTAGCTGCCGCCTTAGCAGGGATCGCTGTTTGGCAGGCCCAAGTACCTCAATTTAATAATGTAACTGTACTCCAAATACTGCTACTGAAAAATGTGACGGAATGCATTTATTCATTTGTATTCAGAATACAGACATCCAGTATGTATTCTGATGGGTGTTAACTGGATATATACATATATATATATATATATATATAGTGTTAACTTCCTCCAAGAACCTCTGCAGCATCATCATTCAAACAGTAGGTGACTCACACCCTCTTGTCGCCATCGATCATATCTATATTTATGTTTTGTGTTTTTGAAGTCTTAACGTGGGTCACAAGAACAATTCCAGACGAACTGTCTCTATCATGAAATATTTACTGCCGTGTAATTATTTGATGCGGCGTTCAAAAAGTGCTTCTGTGGACTAGTGGAATTCCAAAAGGGGGAAAAACTTCTGTGAAGACGTCTTATTAATATTCATCTGAGAAACGCCAGATGCTCTTCGCACGGATCTATGACCTTTGTGATTCAGACTCCCTTCGAATCTGTGCTGAAGCTTTCATTCACACAAACAGCATCTAGAAGTCCCTACAACACATCAACCGCGATTTAGTGACACACCATCTGTATCCTCACACTTGTGAATTATGTGGCAACAACAGAATGTTTAATTCCGTCCTATAGCTGTAGGACAGTGCAAAGATGAATCGGATGTCCTGAGGGTTCTTCAGAAGGAGTTCTCAGTGTCACTTAACAACTCTTCCGTTTAAAAATCGGAAATGTCCTCAAAACATGGAGTCCTCAGCAAGCGTTACCTTGGGAGCATGTCTTGCCCAAAGGCTCAAGGCAGAAGGTCAGAAAAGCAGATGGTGCAGTGAGGCAATCTGTAATCTGAAAAAAAAAAAAAAAAAAAAGACATTCCCGACGGTCATCTGTGCTTCTCACATCGGATCCAGGTCAGATCTGGTCTCTCCTTTACAAATCATCAGTAAGAAACTTCTCAAAACTCGAATGTCGCGGGGAGACGTCGTGTCTGGACAGTCTTTTGCTCGCCTCATCGATTATTGTGCTTTTATTTGACATGGTGCTGCACTCTGGCGTGTCTGACTTCATCGGGCTGGCGAGGTGAGGAAGCCTTCAGATGGACAGATCATCACACACACACACACACTCTCTCACAGGAACAGTAGACCAGGGAGGCTTTCATGTTTCATGCACTGTTAGGTTTTCCCGAGTGCTTCACTCGTCCTGCTCCAGAGTCCATCACCCTGCTCCGGGTCTGTGGAGATGCCTTGTCCAGCCAGCGCTCTCTCACCCCGGTCCTGCCTCGCCTTGCTCCTCCTGGGAATGTGGTTATTGGAATGGGAACGCTTGGACTTGAAGCATGGACTTGGTGAGGACAATTCAGAGGTAGCTTGGAGCTGAAACAGCGAAACAAGAAACAATCAATATTTCAATGTCAGAATTCTTCCACCTGTGTCAGACAAGGTGCAGTCAATAATTCTGTTTTCTATAAGGCTGTCACAATATCAGATTTTGTTGTGGGCAAAAAATGGCACGATAGCAATATTATCATCATATGGACATAAATGTAAATAATAATCTTTAACTTGAATCATGTTGTGAGTTTTTTAAGTTACCAAAGGAGAGAAAACACTCTAAAGTCCAATGCCATCATAACTGAAGTTTTGAAAATCAATTTAGACCTGACTGTAACAATTACTTTCCCAACTCATGCAACCTGCTCTTT
The DNA here is from genome assembly GCF_027744825.2 of Synchiropus splendidus. Lineage (NCBI taxonomy): Eukaryota > Metazoa > Chordata > Actinopteri > Syngnathiformes > Callionymidae > Synchiropus > Synchiropus splendidus. The sequence goes on from NC_071337.1 coordinate 15,215,617, forward strand.
CTGCTGTCACACAATCTTCAGGGTGATGAATGCGAAGGTGGGAGGGCAGGTTTGTGGTATTACCGCCTTTCACAGATGCTTTAGCTCAGCATTTTTAGCTGGCGTGTCATCAAACATGCTCTCTCTCCAGAGGAAGAACACACTGTGTGCACGCTGGATCGCCACTGTCTCCTCGTGTTGACTGTTAACTTAACACATATCGTCTTTATCCATAGCTACATGCCATATTCAGCGGACTTCAACTCCTCCTCCTCCTTCACCTGGTGCTTACTCTGGACTCGAGCCGGCATCAGAGCCAGGCTCATGATGGCAGCCACCGTTTGCTGTTGCAATGAATCTGATGCGCCTACAAACAGGACTTCCATCAAGTTGACATTGGCAAACTCATCGGTGCCGGCACCAGTTCCAATTGCGCCGTTTAGGCTGGTTTCTAAATGCTCCGTTGTGGCATTGTGTAGGCGCTGCACCCGTGACCCCAGATTTTCACCAAACTATTCAAGTATGTGGGATTTTGTTGTACTCTCCAAACATTTTATTTCATGTCTTACTTGCATTCTTCTTTTTTTCTCGTCCTTCAGGTATGCATTTATTTACTGAGCTCAAATATTTTTCCATTTTTTTTAGATTTATTAGTAATAAATCAAGTTTAACAAAGTGCTGTCCAGTGCTTAAGATGGAAATACAAAAACATAACAAAAAACACTAACTAACTAAATACACCACAACGCTTGAATACTGAACCGAAGTTGAAGCACCAAATTGAAAACATATTTGCCTCACTCTCGTGAATGTAATCTGCTTTGTACAGCCAGAGAAAACACTGTCAGTGTTGACTGGGCTGTTCTTGAAGGAGGAAAGTTGTCAACGCTTGCCACAACAAACAAACAAACAAATGGTGGGGCCAACCCTCATTTGGCCTGTTCAGGTGCTTTCAATGTTACTAGCGTTTTGAGGCGATCAGTGCCAGATTGAACTTTCTCAATCTCATGCTTCATCAGCTTTGCAACCGCAGTAATTTCTCCAAACAGATCGTCTCATTCACACTCCATTGCTTCTCTTGCTTGTGTGGTAATCTGGAATTATTAATATGGAAATTACTTTGTGGGAAACAGGTTGATAGGGAATAATTCATAAATATACATGCGCAAATCTGGGCGTGTTTTGATAAAAGTTTGGTGGCTCACAAGTCTCCCAGACCTCCACCTTGTTTTGATGCTTCACCTCTGCGCCCTTCGGTCCAAAATCAATAAATGCCTCATAGCTGAGAAATTAGTTTAGCTCCTATATTGGCCTCCACATCAATGGAGTTTCACAGACCTCTCGATCTCATTGTGCTGCTGGCACCTCTGCTGAGGCTTTTTGGAGGGAAGAGGCAGCAGTGTCAAGTCACCGCTCTTTAGTGGTAGTTCGGGTTCACGGCAAAAGCGTCATACAGGATTGTGGTCATCACAAAGGAGTTGATCTCGGCCGTGGGCTAGCGAGGCCAGATGTGAATAGTGTGGATGGCGTAAATCACAACTGGGGATAGTGCGGCCCTTCGACCACATACGGCACTTAGCTTTTATTTTTGCAGCCCCCATTAAGTTATAGTGAAACTGCAAAATATTTGTATTCGCAGTTTGCTAAAAGAAAAGAAAAGAAAAAAGAAAGAAAAGAAATACAAGGTCAGTAACATTTTTCCATAAATATTTTACAAAGACATTCACGGCTGAAACAAATAAATAAATAAATGAAATTAAAAATAATAACATACATTATATACAGTATATTGATAATGCTTATGATAAATAAAGTGTAGATTTAAAATTCCAAGTTTTCATGGACTAATTACATCATTTAGCACCTCTATTTTTCATTTTGTCTTTACTTACTTAGATATAAATTGAAGTTTGCCCTTTAAGGGTTAATTTTATTTGTTCTGTTATTTGGCTTGACAGCCCTCACAACAGCCCCAGTATGTACAGAAATGTGGAATCAGATTTGGGTCAATAATAATCAAGCAAAAGTTTTTACATTGCAAACAAAAAGTGATTTTGAGAAAAAAATGGAAGTCAAACAAAAAATAGGTTCATATTTATTAAAGTAACATTTACATTAGTTTCAATGAAACCTGCAACAAAAAATGATAAGCACAAAAGTGAAAAAAGCAGATTTTCATTGAAAATAAAAATAAAAAAAAAAAATATATTTTTTGCTTGACTTCGATTTCCATCCATTTTTTTTGTTTGGAAATTTTCAGGCGGAAGAATAGGCCAGACCAGGAAGCAGCCCTGAAAGGGAGGTGTGGCACCGAGGTGGGTTATGGCCTTGAGATAGCCATCATGCGGCAGAGTCGGTTCATACGAAAATGTAATGAATTCATTTAAGATGTACTGTATAACTCTCCATAGTTTGTCTTTGAAAAAGATGGCCGCTGATCCTCATCACGGTTCAAGTCCAGCAGCTCTTGTTCTCTAGTGGAGGAGAGGTCCTGAGTCAGCGCAGCTAGGAGGAGATTTAAACCAGAACTCAACTTTCATTAGCCGCTGTCACTGCTGCAGCAGCCTCCGCCTGACAGATGGCATTGTGGGATATCGGATTTTATGGCAGGTCATCTCTCACGTCCAATTTCTCCTCCCGCCTGAAGTTCTCGCTGCGGTCCGCTTCAGTCTGAATATTGATCAGACTCTCGCTCGGCAGGATCCAAAAGCATCTCGCTCCCCGAGAGATAAAAACAGAACCTGATGACTCGGGTTTATTCAAGAAAGGCTCCTGTGGTGTAGGAAAGAAAGAAGGACAGAGCAGGTCAAGAGCTGGATCGGATCTGGTAGCCAGGAAGCGCTATTTCCGTAGCAAGGTTTTCAGTTCACAGCCGGAAAATAGATGGAGGATGAGTGCAGATATTTTGCGACCTGACTGGTCCGTGGTTCGGACTGCTGACACTTGAACAGACCTTTAAAAAGCAGGTGGTCCTGCCGCTATGTTCTTGTTCAAATCAATTAAACGGTCTAGACTTGGTCTAGCATCGAACGCTGAGGGGGAACTTCCAAAGATCCGTCACTGCACATAACCTGAGGCTCAGCTCCTCACAGGGAATACCTTAAATTCAATATTTAAATCCTCAGTACCAACCAGTCCCTCATCGCCATATTTCCCTTGGAGTCCTGGATGGCGTATGAATCAATTCTGAATTTGAACAGTTAACCCTTAAGTCAGGAGGCATTTACTGTTGCAGCCATGAGAGTGTCTCACAATGAGAGACTTGAAGTCAAGCTGTACTGGTCATGTTCAGTCAAGCAACACCCTGAGTCAGGCTCACTGGCTCTACTGCGACTTGGAACAAGCGGAGCTGTTAAAATACCTTGTGTACTCCGTATCCAGAGCATCTTCATACCTGGCCATTCAATGATTTGAGCGCCTTGATGCCCGTCGGCCGTAGAACCCAATATCAAGCTCACAAGTCATATTGGACATGTTTCTCTCGCGACCGTTTGCTTGGACAAACTCCATTAATGACGCTGCGGCAGTGGCCTGTGGCTGCCTCTGCTCTCCTTGACTCTCTGGGTTGTTGTGGCGTCGGAGCTGACAGAACAAAACTGTGTACCGTGCGTGATTAATGCGCCGCCTCCTTGCTGATTTACTGTACGCTACTTTCCAACAGTCCCCAACGCCAGAATCGGAAAAGGTCACGCTGTCAAATCCCTCTTTCTATTAGCGAGACGGGGTGGCCGTAAATAGCAACACAAACTCATTGTTAAAAGGACGTCGATAAATATTCATTAATTCAGTGCTCGGGTTAATCTACCGGTTTCCCGAGGACAGAGGGAGAGCTGCGCCGCCCCTCAAGCTCTTTCATGGCATATGTAAAGTTAATGGCCTCTTAAATAAACCGTCAATCCACCACCTCTCTTGTTTTATGCATTTGTTTGCCTGTCATGAAGGCCCCCCCCCCCACCATCCACCCCGTCTTCTGCTCCCTCAGTTTCAATATTTGATCACCTGGAATGGAACAGAGCGATCTGGAGCCTGACTGATGTCAGCAGAAAGCGTTCTATATCTTGACTGTCTCATTTCAATATCAGCTGTCGGCCTAAATCATGCACTGCGATTTCCTCCCGGCCAAAAGAGGAATTAGCAATATTGAATCTCCGGTTCAGTATTGAGTCGTTTGTCGTTTGACCAGATAGAGAAACACAAACAAGATTGTGTCTTTGTTTCTGTAACCATAGCTATTTATTCTAGAAAAGCATACACTGACTGCAGAGTTTGCAAACTTTGTCTTCCTGTCATTGGAAGTAAATTGACAGAGGAATCCCTTTGAGCTTTGGGAACAAATTCAGCTCCCAAACAGAGACTCAATGTGTGTCTTTCTCTGGGATCTTGAGTCACCATCAGTGGATTATCGAGTAGGGCTGCCATCATCTGCTTCTGTCCTGACTCCATTTTGTCCCGATATATTTAAAAAGTTGCCTAAAATATTCAACTTGTGTTTTTTATTTTCTGCTCTGTTGAGCACGTTTGTTATGTCATGTGAGATGCCTTCAATAGACATGCTGGCTCGATTCCCACCACCCTATCATTTAGTCTTTAAAAATTTTATGATAAATCCAACACAGTATTCAAATTGCTCAAAATTAAGTTGCACTCAGTTAATTCCTTGGAATTCACAATGACCATGAGTCCAGGACTCATGCGGGTTCAGTGATTCTATTTTATTCTTCGTCCTATTTTTTCGATCAAGCTACTGATACATAAACCTAAAAGTTCACGGATACGGCTGTGGAACTATTCATCAATATATATATATAATATATATTATTATATTATCTGCAAAGTTGTTCGTGTTGAATTAAAAACCTAAACAAAAAATTGAGAAAAAAGATTTAACTGTCCGGTAAATTATATCTTCAATATTATTATAAAATAGTGCATTAGTGCAAAGTGGAAAATATATCATAATAAAATAATAAAAAAAGAATACAAGTAAGAATGTATAAATATTGACCATGGCACCATGACTCAAAGTCCAGTAAAATACAACAGAAAGTTAAGTGGTGGGCAAAACTCACGCATGGGGAAAAGGAAGGAAATAAGCACAAACAAAAATAAACTTGTGGTGGAAACACGCACAAACAAAGGGAGAGAAAACAGAAAGCGTGTGGCAGAACAGAACTGACTGACTGGAAGCAAATACAAAGGGAAGCATGGACTGGAAGGGGAGAACACAGGAAATGAGCAGACAAAATAAAAGCAGATCAAGTCATTTTTTTAAAAAAATGGATGAAAAAAAAATATTTTAGAAAAGAAAAACAAAAGATTATCATTACAACAATTAAAAACTGATGCTGCCCTCATTGCCACATTTGGCCCATTGACCTCAGAGTTTGCATTTCTGCCCTTGTATTTTGAAATAATAAATGTGCACAAACTCTGACTTGACTGTTCATTTGCATGTTAAGGAGCTGGCTGGTCCTTTCACTGCGAGCTAACTGGGTTAATGTACGGGGGCCTCTGGAGAGATCCAACCACATCAAAGCATGGAACGTCTTTCTGCTATTTTTCAATGACTCCTGAAAGCTGGAAAGGGAACATCCTTGAGAGAAACCTGTGTTTAACCAGTAATGGCGTTTTTTAATGGACAAAAGGAGCATCAAAGGCATCTCCATCGCCAGGACTCAGCATAAGTCGTGTTTTAATGAAGAAAGATATTGGAATGTTTCCCCCTCAGTGAGACAGACTTCCCCAGCCAGCCAACCGCCTTGGAATTCCAGGGTAACCAAATAGCTTCACGCAATGCTAATTGGGCGCCGCGTAAGCCGAGAAGAAGTTTTCTCTTTAATCAACCTTGTTGGCAGAATTCTCGTCCTTTTTAATAAAAACAGCCGAGTCGGCCTTCTCACCCCACCCTCCACCGCCGGCTTGTTTTTAGGCGGCGGTTTCCGCAATTATGACAGTGAGACAAAAGGTGCATCAGCAAACAGTCTTCCACACGGCCCTTTGATTCCTGCGTCAGAACTTCTACAGCAACAAAACGGAATAGTCTCGCGGAGGAGGACAATTCCTTTACTGCAGCACAACGGAATGTGTCATACCTTTGGGCACTCTGGTTTCCTACCATAGTGCACATCATGCATTCCGGTTATTCATGTTGTCGTGGTGCTGACGGAGAACCGACTGAACAACAAGGCTTTCCGCTGGTCTGGGTCGAAAGGTGTCAGGGGTCGATCCAGGGAAGGTGCTCATGTTGACCACTGTCCTCTTACAAACACACCTGAAACATTTGGTTTCATGTTTGAAACCACCTTCGTCTATAACTAAATGGTTCTGTCATTTTGTCAGTTAGCATCAATCTTTCTATTTCTGAGGAGTTTGACACAAGTCTCCCGACCGGATGACGGAGGAGTAATGGGTTGTTACTGCAGGAAATTCTTCGCTAAGTGGCAAACTCAACTCCTTTTGTTCCAATGGTGCACTGAAATTGTGAAGTGACACTGGGAACTGGGGTCTTTGAGAGTCTGTCTCTCTTGTGAGTCTAGCACTATCCCAGTCCTCAGAATGAGGCTTAGAATGCTGCCTTACTCATTGCTGAGTTTTCACAAAAATGATCAACAAAAAGGAATCACAAAATCTAAACATGATAAGACGGTTATTAGATGAAAATGTAAAGTATTATTATCATTTTTTTGTTAAGGACCCATGGTCTATACTCTCTTCTCTAGCCTCTGCTGGCTACACGGTCAGTGCCCGTGGGCACTATGTTGGTGACCCCTGTTGTAGTGCCATTTAGATTCAGACGTCCATGCAGCTACTGCAGAGAGCCATTGGCTGGCCCAACTGGAGTACAGAAGTCTGCACCAAGCCGAAGGGTGGAGCACATCTGAGTACAACAAACAGATTTCTTAACAGTTTATCGGTGTTCGTGGAAACACACCAGCTGTCCACAGAAAGAGCCTCATCGACAATTGACTTCCTCCAAATACAATTGTCAGATGACCTTGTAGAGTGAATGGGTCACGGAAATCACAGCTCACTAGCGCCTCTATCTGCCTCTGAGTCATTAAAAATGACATTCATGGATTTCTGGCACGGATGAGAGAGATGTGGGGCGGGTGCAAGGAGGCAGAAGGATGGGACGTGAGGGGACCAGGTGGATGAACTGGTCGTAAATCTCAGAGCTTTTGTATTTGGACAGAGTTAGTGATAACCAGAAACTCTTTATCAAGCCTTGCTCACACATGGGCCATAGGAGGCGCTGTCAGCATTTGTGTGGTGTTGAGTCCAGACAATTATTCCTACACTTTGACAATAATTAAAACAGAGGACTTTCCAGCCGATTTAGACAGTTTAGACATTAGATCAGGGCTCCTCAATTATTTTCTGTGGCGCCCCCCAGGAAGATGTAAACGTTTTGCACCCCCCAATTCTTCGCCTCCTCTGTAAATAGTATTATTTGTCTATAAAATTATTCCAAGTACACCTCTGTATAACATTGTATCCTTGTTAACTTTAAAGAAAAGAAAAAACAAACTACAGTGGTACCTCGGTTTTCGAACGACCCAGACCTCAAGGAGTTCCAACAAAAATTTTGAGATTTTTTTGCTTCAGACCTCGAACGAAAATTCAGAAGTCAAACGCCCCCCCCCCAAAAAAACGGAAAAAACATAACGTGCGTGGACCGATCAGCTGACCCACGACGCGCTTTGTTATTGTGTATAACTCAGCCTCTGTATGCAGACGTGTCCCGTTAGCTACATTTACTGACTGTTTTTTCTTCATATTGAGGTGTAAAACCTTTCCTGTCTCCACACTGGACCGTGGTAGAGTGTCACAGGGGAGGTGCTCGCTCTCCACACCTCCGGGGCTAGATAGGGAGCTACTGTATGGTGACTGGTGCACGGTTTGTACTTTAAAGAAGGTTTGTCGGACCCATAGAGGAGTCACATTTTACACATTTATGATAGCAACTCCTGATTCATTCACTCATGGGATCTTTACCTTCTTCTGAGGGACTCAAGTTTCTTCACCCAAATAAAATCTACATCATTTCACTTTCTCCCAACTTTTCAATCAAGAGTCTTGACTAAGTCGAGTGACTCATTATTAAAACTTTATGAGTCAAAGTCCACGGTCCACAAGTCAACTTGATTCTCAGTGAGTCACTCAGACGAATCAAACCTCGAGTGAGTGCCTTTGATTTACTGTCAATTGACTTTGATGTATTGATCCTGTGTGTTTTTTTTTCATGGAAACATACATTGTGACATTGTCTGAAGACTGAACGTGAAAGTGCCATATATGTCATCTTAAGGCCTGGAGGTAAAGCTTGACCCTATTACCGTGGCAACCTATCGTGAGGTAAACTCATCACAGCCTGAGCCGCTTCAGTCCTACGAAGTGACTCACTACTCACTTGCCTGGATGCTGCTGCCGCTCCCTGACCACCCTGGATGGCGCCGCCCTCCTCTTGACTCCTCCACAGATGTACTCGGCTCTCACTCACACAGTGACATGAAAGCGTGGCATTCAGAGCGATGCTTGGAACAAACGGGTGCAAACGAATGGCGCCGCTACTTAGCCTCCTCCGCTGTCTTCTCCCTCCCACTCCCTCGGCAGCGGGACGGGTGGGTCAGCGCGGAGGGCGGGATACTCACTAGAGGGCTCCTGTTGCCTGCAAGTGGCAGAGCTGCTCATCTGATTAGAGCTGATGACTCTCTAATTGGAGTTCTCCAAAAACAAGATGACCTCTGCTTTGTTTACTGAGGGGATTAATCACATGCGGAATGAGAGATTCCCGCTGGAGTGACTTCAGATTCCGAGGCAGTGTGGCCCCCTTGGCGCTGCCCCTCATCTTCTGCGGATGCTGAGTGGACAGAAATGTCAGTGTGAGAGATCCACCAGATAGCGGTGTATTCACATTCCAGATTCTCTGAGGCCAGACTCTTTTTTTTTTTTCCTTTTGCACTGCTTTCTCGGAGAGTTTGAATTCAGGCGATGATGGAACACAAAGTACGAACACAAACATGTTTCTGCTTACTTTTGAAAAACTTTGCAGCTATTTCGATGACGACTGTTTGCACATACAATCGACTACCAATATGTCAAAAGCAGAATTTGGAATCAAGAGAAGCTCTTCTTTGCCATCTTGAATCCTACAGGCCTTCAGTAGTCATCAACCTTGGACCCTGGAAACACATTTTCTTTCCTCTGGCTTATTCCATGTTTGGCTCACACTCTAGATTATTATTATTATTGTCATTTACAATCATAAATGATAGGGATGCACTGATACTGATATCTGGGCTTGAGTACCAGTACTCTTACTCATCGAATGGCTACCGACATCATGAAACCTATATCACTTTACGGCAGTGCATGCTGTGTTCGAGACGCTGAGCGGGACCCAAGTGCAGTAATGGAAGAGTCATGGGAGCGGGTCAAATAGTTTAATACAAAAATACAACAAAAAGTGTCAATAAACCGGGAGAAATAAACTGAAGTCCAAAATCCAAAATGTCCCCTAACTGGGATGAGTCCACAGTGGAATAAAGACCAACAAAAGCATCACCAGACTGGGAGTCTGTAACTAGAGAGAACAAACACAAGGAACAGTAAAAGACAGACTTACTACAGTGGTCATCAAAACGAATGCACAAGCAGAGAAAAGCAACAACAAAGAGAAAACCAGGAAGTCACACAGAGCAAATAGAGGGAGGCAAAATACAAAACTCAGAGCACCACAGTTTTAGAAAGAGTGAACAAAAGATAAGTCAACGAACGGATAAATGAACGACGGAACGAGAGCAAGTGAGGAGAGTCAATTCACCAGGGATACAAATGGAGCCGATCTGGCACATGTTGCTGGAGACGGTGATGCGATCATTAACTCCAGCCGTGAGCCGCTAACCAGGAAGAAAGGAGGGAAACCAAACGGAAGTGACCAAAACCGAAATAATGACAGTGAACAGTTTTTGAATGACAATTTTGTAAAATCTGTGTATGTACTGCAGTGAATGGGACTGTCACCCATGTAACCATGAAAAACATACTGAGGAATGTTGTTCAAATAATGACATATATATATATATATATATATATGGAAAAAATAATAAATAAAGACTCTAGTAACTTTATCTGTAATGACTAGACTGAAGTATTTAGTATCGGTATTGTTGAGTACTCAAATGCAAGTACTCATTATTCAGTAATCATTATTGAATATTGAGTTAAATATTAAGTTCATTCTAAACAGCACCTTAATTACCAAGTACTAACTGTAAATAAACAAGTAATCGTTTGAATAAAAGCCGATTGGTGCTGCCCATTCTAAAGTGTTGACACTGCTAACAGAAATGGTCGGAGAGAAGAGAAACAAGTCGCTTCCTATCACGGAGGAACATTGATAACTAGCTGTGATACAGCCTCCAAATGAGGAAGAGTTGCACCTTCCACACTCACGGCATCAAGGTCTCCTACTATAGAATAAGAAGGTGGTTTGCAGCCTCTTGGCAGCAGGGTTCCTCTCTTGAGCCATTTTGACTCGATGATATGTACGTGTCTCCAGCAAAGAGAATCAATTACTGCCTCTGCTCCTGCGTTGCCGTGTTCCTACCTGAGAACAATAAAGCATATAAGCCTGTAGACCTGAACCAATGTTCGCCTCCTTCCAGCAGCATCCCTGCTACAATTTCAGCGGGGCTCTGGAATAGCAAGTTTCATTACTGATTCACGTCCCAGGGAGTAGGCCTCTGTCGTTGTCAGTGCGTGCGGGAAAACAAACCTCCAAGGCTTCTCTTTTTTAGAGTTTACATCCATTGCCAGTAGCTCCCGCCGCGCACCGTTTGTAAAGAACATTATACTTCTAATTAGAGCGGGCAGCAACATCTGTTCTGGCAACTCTCATAGAGGGACCAGACTCTTTGTGGAAGGTCAGCCTGCCACCTTGCTTCCTGTCATCCAGGACTGGTGCGTTGCCATCATCTTCCCTCCTAAACTTGTTGTGATGATGTTGCTCCCTCTCTTCTCTGCCATTTGCCAGCTAGGATTAATGCAAATTTTGGAAAGGCAGGTGCTGTGCAAGGGGACAAAGCGAAGAGGTTTAGTTTGCATGCAAGAAAAGCTAGTTTAAATTTCAGAAGGTTACAATTAGCTTTCGCAAAGCATTTTTGTGTCGACTATTTTTGTCGACTGAACCAGCAGCTGGCGGTTTCATCGAAACATCTTGCGGGATGTTGCGAAAGCAGTTTGTGGACAAGCGAGTTTTGGAGGTTTAAGTGTTTCTGACGCTAAAACATCATAGCGGTGGAGACTCAAACAACGTCTGTCGAGTTTCTTGTGGATTAGCTCACGCAATGAAAGCAGATTACAGTCGACAAGAACAGCGACGCACGCAGACAGGTACAGAGACCCGGACAAAGATTGGTGTCGACGGCTTGGCGCGACAGCATGTGAGAGGACTGAACAGATGCTGTGGGACGGTGCTCGCCACAATCGCCTTGTCAGCATAGAACTTGACATCGGCACTTAAGGAACTCCAGATCGTCCGCAGAGACCCCCAGTCAGGAGGCAGGTGATGTGGGGAGCTTGTCATTGGCTGGGATTGAGTGAGGCTTGATGTGACACGTTTCACCCTCTAAAAGCATCTTATGAAAAGTCTTGACTGGAGGATGTTCATCTCAGATGCTGATCTTGTCTGTGTACCTTTTTTGTTTTTTAAATATGATTCTGTTTTAGTTTACAGTTGATGTAATTCCTGCTGTATTTTATGGACTGCTGACTCAACAGGGTGTATGAAAGTAGAAAATAAGAAGTCGTTGGAGTTGGATTCTGAACATGATTTGATAGACCAAAGCTTTGTAAACCAAAAATATGGAACATCCAAAAGAAAAGAATCTTTTTATTTATTTAAATCGTGTGTCGCACAATGTTCACACGAATGTAACAGTCCATAGAAACGCTGGTTTCAATTTGAACGATTAAAGCACTAACATTTGGTCTGTGCTAGCTCTGACGCTCATGTGTGAATTGTGAGTACTGTTGATGTGTCCTGCAGCATTGTGAGCGCTATAGCGAACAATTCAAATCCAGCGTAGTCACCAAAACCAAATGTGTCCAGTCTGCCGCGGGATGATGATGATTTTTTTTTTTTTTTTTTTTTTTTTCAAATGTCTCAGTGAGCCATAGAAAATTGAAATGAATGATTGACGGCATTTTCTACCACATTTATGCCTGCAAAATACAATGTTTGCCATCGGGTTGTTAGCGAAGTATATGTGCGTTCTTCTCCACGGTCTGCAGAACAACGTGCTGTGGTTGGCTGGCATGTATTGATCATTGCTTGCATTTGATATCGCACTGAAACCTGAATCAACTTACCAGTTCTGAAGATATTTTTATTTATTTGTCAGAGGAAAGTGTCCATCAATAAAAGAGTTTTCACCCTTACTGAATCAGTTCCACCATTTCCGGGTTTGGTGAACCACATGACGTGGTTTCTCAGACCGCAGGGAATATACATCGCATGACAAACATTGTATTTTGTGGATATACATGCTACACTTGTGGTAGAAAGTGCCGTTGAATCCTTCATTTCCAATTTGTCTGGCTCATTAAAACATTTGAATGTAGCTTAATGTAGCTGTGACGTGTGTGACGTCATCATCCTGAGACAGGTAGGACACATTCGGTAAGCGGACAGACTTTGTAACGGCACCGGCGGCATTGTGTGGCTGAGCAGGTTGTTAGCTAGCTCCGTAGTTATTGCATGATGGTAGCCAGACAATTGAACTATCACTCGCTAGAATACAATGACGCTATTCTACCTAGCGTAACGCTCAACTTGACCGTTAAAATACGAATTTGCGTCGTAACTAATAAGTGGTTGAGAGACCTAGTTGAGCCATTAGTGCTGCTGCTCGCATTACCTCCTAAGCGTCTCTGTGTGAGTCTGAGCCTCATGGAGCAAAACATAATTTAAAAAGATCAGTGAGGATGAAAACTCTTTCCAACTGTCCGTTCATCCGTCCTCACGCTGAGCTGCTCTGACTCCGCAGGCTGCCTGAGCTTCGAGCCCCTGCAGAGGAAAGAAAAAAAAAATCAGCCTGCCACTTCTCAGCAGTAAACAACAGCTCGCTGCTTTCACGAGTCTGACCCTGAAATCACTCTGCTCGCCACCACGAGCTGCTCGGGAGGTCGGGCGGGCCTCCGAGCTGGTGTTTAATGCAGAGCGAAAATATTGCGCAGCTACACGGATAAATGAAAATGCTTTTTCAGGCACTCAAATCCTCCGTCGTCTCCTCCTCCACTGCCCGGAGCGACACATCTCCGGTCTGTGAGTGGAGTGAGCACCTAACAGAGTCGGTCAACCGAGGATCTCCCTCTCTGTTCAGGTCAGAACTCTCCACATCCTTTTATCAGGGTGTTTTTTGTCCTTCTATTAACTGGCTGAAAACAAAGACAAGCCCTGGGGGAGGCTCAGCAAAGTTGTTTTGGCTCCAAAAAATATCTACTTTTAATTTTCTTCAGCAAAGAGGGATGTCCCGGCTCAGAACTACCTGTGTGTACTAATAGTACTTTTGCAGTTTTCCCCAAATCACCTCAGATACACCTAAACTGGTGGACTCTGAGACAGAACTACGACATATATAAGTGCATCATTATCTGCAAACAAGAAGCTCCAAAACTACTTGTGGCAGCAGCTAAAGTACAGAGGTCCAGACTTCCTGCTTTCTAAAAACCTTTGGTTTTTGGAGGTAATACAGGCACATGATGTTCTCAACTGACATCTTGTTACAGTGTCCTTTTGACACGTACAGTATACCGACACAAAAGGCGCACACAAACCTAAGCATACACACACGCTCACACATGAGCTCGTACTCACCTCATGTCGTAAAAACACAAGAAAATACACAGGCCCTGTCAATCCCCTGCACAAAAACACACATAAACACGCATGCAGACACACTATCAAATAATGCATGCATGAGCACAACTCACAAACAGGAGTTGTCACGCATGCACACAGAAGCAGGGGCAAAAACACACAGACACAATCTCATTTTCAAATCTGGTTCTGATATTTCGTAGCGGCCCTGTTCTACAAACCCCAAAACACATCTGCTAAGGGCCCATGAATGTGTAGCTTCCATCTGTAGAGGTTACCATGGCAACGGCGATCTATAAATCAACATTATGAATAAGTGAAAAGTCTGCTGCCGAGGAGAAGCAGGTTCACAGGTATCAACCGGAGATTCTGGGCCTCTGCCGTAACCTTCGTTCTATCGCGGGTCACACAGGCAACGGTGCTCACATGTGCTGGTTTATATAAAAACAGTGCAGTAATGGAGGTGAGCCGACGGTCAAGGTGAGTGAGGTAACACAGGTACACTTCAGATAAACGTGGAATTACTTAGTTCTGGAGGGAAGTGGAGTCACAACCAAGTGAGGCTCAGCCTGCTGCAGAAACTGGTGGTCGTGTCAAACTGAGGTCCCTGGAGTCAGAGGTCAGGACGAGTCTGTAGGTGTGTGTGTGTGTTCCAGATCCAGCAGAGAGAGAAACACCACATATGGAAAAGAAGCAGCATTGGGTTTACTAACATGCTGACAGAGAGGTTGGAACCTGGTCTGGTTTTGATGGCATCCTATCAAGCTGCTTAAGTCTCAGGGATTCTCACACACTTGTTGGACTCAATGACGTGATTGTCTGATGGACACGTGTTAGCATCATATTCCAAGTGTCTCTTATGGACTTTCATCGACATAAACTCACACTACAACTTTGAGTCGACCTCTGTGCTGCACGTGAGGAGGCCCAGACGTGATGAGATCTAATCCCTGTTGTGTTCTCCTGAACCAGAATCAGAAAGGTCTGCGCCAGCACCGGGGCGACTCAGGCATGTTGTCCCAACAAGCAGTCTAATGTCACACCTCACTGTGCAACTGAGCCCTGACACCTGGCCCAACGGACCGGCGCCAGAATACCAATTGACTCAGGTGGCTGCACGCTGGGAGGATGACTCAGTGTTTTTCCTGGGAAATGGCTCCACATGGTATCGCCGTGTGCTGCTCCCACCAGAACCCTCACTCACACACACACACTTTTAATCGGCTAATGGGATGCATTACAACAGCCTGGGGTGAAGAGCAGAGCTGACAGAAATGAGATGCAGCATCGTACTCGGGCCTCGTCGGCTTCAATTAAGGGTTCGAGAGAGTCGGTCACCTCGTGGTGTGGGAGACACTGCCGCTTCCTCAAGTGCGCTAAACCTGCTAATTTGTAAAATGCCGGCGATCCCCAGAGTTATGGCTCAGATTGGTTCTCAGAGGTGCGTCACGAGATGCACTTGTTGTTGGATGGTTCAACTGAAATCTCTGAAGTGAACTGTCCACAAGCAGCACCAGCCTCGCAGTGATCCACATCGTAACTTCTTACGAATGGAAGGTGTGAGACCGACTGTTGAAAAATCTCAGACAGGAAGTAAGAGATGGGCAGAGTCATGTGACACACTGCGTTCAACACGTTTTTTCAGACCAAGCTGAACAATAACAGTCTTCCTGTGGTGGGGGACTCTGAGCACAGACATAGTGGAACCATCTCAAACTGAAGTCTCACTCGCTCTGAAGAACATTGGCGCTGATTTTCCTCCCACCCACTTTCTTGAAGGAATGAGTTATGCAATTACCCAATTACTGTCTCCTTCAAGCTCCCCACGGCAGCGACACACATTTGTCAAGTTATCCTGTTAAAATAACGGAAAAAAGGATGGCTCATGTGTTTCATTATTCAAAATACATATCGAATTCCAACACGTGCCAGATTTGAGGAGGAAAGTCGTGACCATGTCCAGCACATGGGAGATCATTCAACGCCCTCATTCAAAATTCAAATAAAATCTACTGTCAGCAGCTGACCAAAGTAACTTGTTAGGAAGCCTGGCCATTACTTATTCCACATCAAAACAGCAATAACTAGAATGATGTGTTTAATATTTATTGACCGGCTGTTTTCTGTTCAGCTCATTCATAGCTCGCCGACCATTTTCACAGTGTGTCCTGTCACCTCCCCTGCAGACTTGTTCTGAGGTGTACAAGCTTGTGGCCACTTTGTATGCTAGTAAATCACCACTAATGTATAGTGTAATTATGATTACTTTCAGTCGCTGCCAGTGTCCCAGCTGTTTGATCTAAGCCATTTCCAAATAACATTTCATTATTAAAGACAATTGCAGTTGGTGGTGAGAATTTCTCCTCTTTGTTGAAAAGACCTGTAGCCATTCAGTTACCTGTACACATGTCAAATCTATAGGCAACATGTAAATATGGGAGATAAATATGTAACAAACAAGTGATCACAGCGGAGTCGAACCACTCTGCATCTACTCACTGTTGTTGTTCGTCTTGTTCCTGCAGCGTTAAACACTTTTTATTCACTGTTGAGCTGCGTTCTGAGTGATGGCAGGCGGCCAATGAGCTTGACCAGTTGCATCGAAGTTGGAGGACAATTCTGCTGAGTCTAGGTGCTTCAGTACTAACAGAAAAATAGCCGAGAATCGTAGGAAATGTCAGCTGACAAATGATAAATGTCATAATTACAAAACACACCAGTCATTCAAGGTCATCTCTGTCCTTTGTCAGAAAATCTTTTTGTTCAGATTTGTTTGCTATAAAGAGAAAGAGACGCAGCAAAGCAGGAAGGAATCATTCAGCTTACCATTTGAGTCAGTCGTCTTGTTGCACGTAGATGTCTGGCAACACGTTCTCGCTCCCATCTACGCATCCCACCTTCTAAGTGCAGAGGGGAAACGTTTGTCTCCAACCAAACACCTGTGCATCACACGGAAGGCTGGCGCAAAAGTCCACATCAAACACCAAGCACTGTCTGCGTTTTTTTTCTCCAAATACCCGGCCAAAGTGTTCCCAGTGTAGCATCAGTTAAACAAGATCTTCCTGACCAAATGAAACTTGGCTCAGGTGTTATGGAGAAGATATTAAGTTCTGAAGGTGGGGTTCCATTTGATAGAGTGAGGCTGTGTCCTTGAGTGACCATCCACTCCTCCTCCTCCTCCTCATTACTCAGAACTTAAGTTTGACTTTACAATACTCTGAGTGCTGTTGATAAGGGCCCGTTGCCGCAGCGGGGCCCCGGAGGGGCACAAAGAGGAGGTGGGAGTGTAGGGGGGGCCACAATGCCCACAGAAAGGCAGCAAAATCGAAATCCCCAAGACAATAAGGTCCATTTGCCACGTCGAGCTGGATAAAAGCCTCATATTTAAAAGCCGCCGTTTCCACCGTCGCGCTGGTTTTTAACACCGCAGATGGAGAAACAAAAGCTGGTGGTGCAGAAGGAGAATTCGATGGGAAGCGTTTAGTCACGTTAATTAGCGGCGGCACTGGCTGGAGAGCTGAGATTTACCTCAGCCACACGGACAAACAGCTGCCATGTTTGTGCTCCGCTGTCGACTTATGACTGTTTTCACCCTCATCTGCTGGGGTCGCTGCAGTGGTCTCCCTCTCTAACACATTTCAGTGTTGGGGACTCCTGCTTGGTCACGTGCATATGCAATTTAATGTTTGAAGTGAGCAATAATAGCAGTGATCTCTCTGATATTTGACTCTCAGTTGCCCTCGACTAGAACGTGTTCCATTCATATTTCCTGTGTACACTGAGACCTAGTGACTCACTCATAAGTGTGGGATTCATCATGAGTCTAGTCGACTTCCAGATCAGTCATTATAAGTGTTTTCTCTCCTGAAATGCCAGGCTCATGTAACCACCGGTTTCATCTCACTGAGGCCTGAAAGTTCCACAGGGGTTAAGCAAAGCTCTTTTTTTCCACTTAGACTTTCCCTTCACACAGTCAGATGGACTGTTCCATCTGAAGAGAGAGAGCGACCAGGGAGAAAAACAGCACACTGTCCTGGACCAAGTCACGGAACCTCCAGTCCAACACTGTCCTTCTGAGATACATAGGTTAAGGTGGAGGAGGCTGACTTGCATCAACAGCTGACGGGAAATGACTCAGTATTTATGCTATTTCAAGCCTCTGATCATTTCCTTGTCGTCATAGCAACAACACATAGACCTGATGGAATTCATTATTCTGAACACTTTCATTTCTATTTGAATCAATACATTTGATGTTTTTTTTTTCATACACTAGATTATCTCCTCTTACTCCCATGTGATTATAAACCTTTCCTTTTATTCAATTATGACGCTTGATCACACAGTTTCTTTTTTAACTCTTAAGAGTGACGTGAATTGACTTTTACTTAATTCATTCTAAATTCCATTTCTCAATTTTCCAAACATCCATTTTTTTGGCGCTCCTGACATCACATGGCTCACAGAAGCCTCCACACTTCACACTTGCCGTGGGCCCAACTCACTCAGTCCAACAAATGAGACGTCGCAGAAATGTGGAAAACAAATTATGTTTTTGTTGCTTTGGCTTCATTCAGAGAAACAACTGACTCCTGCTCTCGATTGTAAGACCAGTGAACAAATCAGACATCGATCGTTTCCCGCTGTAAACAGGAAAAACAAAGCAATTCTTTAAGAAAACAGCGGCGCTGAAACGTCTCCCACCGAGCTGCGTCTGGAAGAGGCGGCGCGAGACCGACGACTAGCGTCTGCCTCTTCACCTCCGCGCCGCCCAGAGAGGGCCGCAGCTGAGACACTCGTCCAATTTAATGGCTCCATTGCCACTGTTTGATGAACAGCGCCTGCTTTGCTGACAGCATCCCGCCGAGCAACGCTGGAGGAGAAGGGAGACAAACTCAGACGCCTCAGTGGAGAGACAGTTTCCTGCCATAGAGATGAAAGCAAGGGAGGTGTAGAGGAGTTGGTGTTCACTGCAGCGTTACAGCAACATTGATGCGGGGTTATTATAACACCTGATTTACTTCTGCGGCGAGTTGGGCGTGGGCGTGGCTACTTTCTCACAGATCCACACATCACCATCGCACTGTTGGCGGCATAAAAGACGGGAAGTGTAATGGCAGTTGGAAATCGGATGGACAGAAAGGTTGACCTCCACTGCTGCGACTGAAGTTTATTGTGAATGTTACTGGAACTGACACACCGGGCTCACAGAACTGTACTGGACGCAGTAAGTGAACCACATCTGCTCAGAACATTAGTTCTGCTGACTCACATTCAACACTTGTTGTTGTAAAGTTTCACCAACAACGGTGAGAAAAGTTGAGCTGCAATAACATAATACAACAACCCTGGATAAAACTAGTATAGAAACTGACTCAGCAGTCCTCGACTATCTGTCTTGTTGGTAAACAGCAGAACTATCGCCATGACAACCGGAGCCAGGTTGAAATTGATGGCCTGATCGCAGGGGGGAGATAAAAGAAGTCAAAGAAAGCACTTCAGAAGGAAATGGGAATGTCAGCGTGCGGAGCGAGGCCATCTCCGACAGCTGAGTGGCCCCTGACTGGGATGAAGCGGGAGGTGGGCTGCCTGGTGTGACTAAACCTTTGCAGCTTTCTGGAAATATCTGCTTCTGTGAGGTGAAATAAAGAGATTTTTGTTTTTCACTGCAAGGCATAAATAGGTCAGAGCACACCGAGGCGTGGAAGGATTACTGGCTGCCTACTCAGTGACCTGGTTTGTCACTTCTCGTCAGGGCCACCGGTTCTGAAGTCGTCGTCTCGGCTAACAGCGGTTTTGACCCACAAATGTTCATAAAAGGGACGAACAAAAAAAGTGATTCCACTGATGTAGAGCCGCAGGATTTGTGTTAGAGATGAAATATAAATGGAAGATCTGTAGCCAAGAGTTTTCAGAAACGGTCAACACAACACGACATCCTCAGATTAATTTTGCGTTCCATGTAGTTGTCTGTCTAGTTGGCTATCAGGTGACCTTTTATTGAGCCTTTAGCTGAGTGCAGTCCACCGGTCAGATCCTTATCGAAGTAAAGAATATACATATATGTATACGGCGTACATCGATCTGTCTGCGAGTCCTGAGTTCTGACCCAGATGTCAGCTCCCGATTTGGACCCGGCGCTCAACTCGCAGCAGGGAGGGAAATTTCCAGTCGTGGCATTCAGGGATTGCAGTGACCCCGCGGGGGTATGTTTAAGTTGGCTCACTCTGCAGCTGCGTTCAGGGACTCAGGTGTGTTTTTGATTTCTCTGGAGGCACTGGGATCTCACACAGATGAGTCCGACCCCAGCAGCAACAGCGTCCCGGTGCCGCATGGAGGGCCAACACTTCCTTCAAAGGTTTACGCTTTTCAGGAGAAACTCTGTCTTGGTTCATAAATATTGGTACAGTATTAACCTTTTCTTCTGACTGGCTCAGATCTGCACGACTCACTTCCTCAAGTCAATAGAACCTCCTGTCAAGTCACGTTAGCCTCATTTAGCTCAAACCTGGTGTAGCAACTCCAGTTGAATAGATTGACTCAGGGCAGGGTCACTCCTGGACTGTCAGAGCAAGCTACTGCTGAGCTCGCTCGCTTCCTCGGACCGGCATGGTTGGATGAGGTGTACGATGCTAACTTGATCATTGCCACGATTGGTGTCAGTGACGGTGCAGTGCAAACACCTCAGCAAAGCATTGTGTCATCCTTCATGGACTCGGGTGGATGCCTCTATCTAAAGAAGTTTGTGTTTGAGGAGAAGTGTTGTATTGGGTTTTATGGTTATGGCTCTACCACTTGCTGTGGAACTGAAGTCTGAGTCCGAGTGATTTTATTTCTTTTGCCTTTTGCACCAAATCCTGGTTTGATCCAGGTTATTCCAGGGGCCGGAAACGCTCCCGGTCCAAATCCATCGCTGTCTTTGCTGTATCCCACCCCCCCACACCCACCCAAGAGGGTGCCTTCTAAATCGTTCCGCTCTTTCCTCAATTGTTTGAGGGACAAACATGGATCATCAAGAGTATTCTTTTATTTCTTTTTAACTCCCTGGCCGAACCATCTCAAGCTTCAAACAGAATGGCAGCACCATTGATCTGCACGTATGGAATTGTTCAAATAAACGTGTTGCTGCTTTGAAGTGAAACAGCCGGGATGTCGGGGTTTGAAAAACTGGTAGTGATGCGTAAGAAGATCAAGAGGTGCGGATAAACGACTCGACGGTAAACTATGAATCAATCATTCACCGGAACAGCAAAGTACTTGAGTCACTGGTTCAGATGGTGAAGCTGCGACGGGACTTTAAAGAGCCTCTTACTAGCATCAATACAGACATCACTTCCTGTCATGGCCAGATGTTTCAGAATAAGAGTCAAGGTTAGACTCATGCTACTGGTGTCACAAGGACTCATTCAAACATCTGGGTCTTGACATGACTCTGATTTGCTTCACGTTTCATCCTGAGTCAGAGCTTCTTCCTGTCAAGTCGTCCTTGTCTAATGTGGTTGATGTTAATAAGGCATTAAGAGTCATTTTGATACTTGTAGATCCTGTCAGGCAATTCGACTTTTTTCATGACATAATTCCACAATTCAGAACCAGATCCAGTCTAATGATGGGTTTCACTGTCTGCCTGGAATGAAGAAAATCTGTGTTTGAGTCAGGAAGCAAGACCAACGTCCTGAGAGGCTTTTTTTTGTTCTGTTTATTTTATTTTTTTTATTTAAGCATACGCCATTGTTCAGGATGAAGTCTATGGCTTAAATCTGCAAGAAGTCTTGGTCCCAGGTCAGTGGACTTCATCATCATCGTCATCAATATCGTTGCTTGACAGATGAAGAAGAGTACTTTCCATCTGTAAAAGTATATAATTCACTATGACCACCACCACCTGACGTCATGATCCACACAAATCAGACCAGTGACTTTACTCCCATCCCAAACTCCAGGTCATTTCTATTTTACTCTAACCATTTTCATTTTACAACCCTACAAAGCGTTGATATCAAAGTCAAAATTGTCATTGAAAAAAATGTAAATTTTTGAAAGGAAGCACCAAGTTTCAGAGAATGAAGAGCGGCAAGTAAACAAAAACTTTTCTGTAAGACTGGAGGAGTCACGTCCTGTGAGGTGCTTACTGGTGACTCGTGTTTGCCTCGGAGAATAATCCAGGGGCTTTTCACCGTGTCAGTTTTGAGATGATACATGGAGAGAGTTTGCAGCTGAATTCATTGCCTGAGTTTCCCCACTACTAAATGTCTCTTACAGACGACATAAAGAAAATGATCTCTGCCACAGCAGATCTGTGAGCTGGTGCCAGCGTTTATATCCTAAACGTTTTGCTCAATACAGAAACTTTTTATTCTTCCCAGATGAGAGAGAACAAGAAAGAGCGCATAGGGAGTGTTCCATAATCTTTTGTCATGGGATTAATTTCAGTATAGCTTATTTTATTGTTCTCCTTAATAATCTTTACTCCATTTAATGATTCTCTGTTGTGTTTGCTGATTTGTTTCTGTATTTGGACTTATTGTTTTACTTGTAAGTAAGTAAGTACAGTAAATTGTCACTAAATTGTTTAGTGCATAATTTGTGGTCATGTTTGTCAACTCCTCAGCCTCCCTGGAAAGGTCTATTCCAGGGTACTAGAGAGG
This sequence comes from Synchiropus splendidus, assembly GCF_027744825.2. NCBI lineage: Eukaryota > Metazoa > Chordata > Actinopteri > Syngnathiformes > Callionymidae > Synchiropus > Synchiropus splendidus. The sequence goes on from NC_071337.1 coordinate 15,238,126, forward strand.
AGACTTCGGCCAATAGTCGAACCTCAGATCCAGGAGGAACAGTGTGGTTTTCGTCCCGGTCGTGGAACACTGTACCAGCTCTATACCCTCCATCGGGTGCTCGAGGGTTCATGGGAGTTCGCCCAACCGGTCCACATGTGCTTTGTGGATTTGGAGTCTGTGGGGGCTGCTCCGGGAATATGGGGTACGGGGCCCTCTGCTAGGGGCTGTCCGGTCCCTGTATGACCGGAGCAGGAGCATGGTTCGCATTGCCGGCAGTAAATCAGACCTGTTCCCGGTGCATGTTGGTCTCCGCCAGGGCTGCCCTTTGTCACCGGTTCTGTTCATCACTTTTATGGACAGAATTTCTAGGCGTAGCCAGGGGTCGGAGGGGATCCGGTTCGGGAACCACAGAATTTCATCTCTGCTATTTGTGGATGATGTTGTTCTGCTGGCCTCATCGGACCGGGACCTTCAGCATGCGCTGGGGCGGTTTGCAGCCGAGTGTGAAGCGGCCGGATGAGGATCAGCACCTCCAAGTCTGAGGCCATGGTTCTTGACCGGAATAGGGAGGTTTGCTCTCTCCAGGTCGGTGGAGAGTTCTTGCCCCAAGTGGTGTAAGTATCTCAGGGTCTTGTTCTCGCGGGAAAAGGGGAGCGTGAGACTGATAGACGGGTTGGTGCAGCGGCAGCAGTGATGCGGTCGCTGTATCGGACCATCGTGGTGAAGAGGGAGCTGAGTCACAAGACGAAGCTCTCGATTTACCGATCGATCTACGTTCCCACCATCACCTATGGTCACGAGCTTTGGGTAGTGAATGAAAGGATGAGATCGTGGATACAAGCGGCTGAGATGAGTTTCCTCCGCAGGGTGGCTGGGCGCACCCTTAGAGATAGGGTGAGGAGTTCAGTCATCCGGGAGGAGCTTGGGGTGAAGCCGCTGCTCCTCCACATCGAGAGGAACCAGCTGAGGTGGCTCGGGCATCTGATCCGGATGCCCCCTGGACGCCTCCCTGGGGAGGTGTTCTGGACATGTCCTACCGGGAGGAGACCCCGGGGAAGACCCAGGACTCGCTGGAGAGATTATGTCTCCGGTCTGGCCTGGGAACGCCTCGGGATCCCCCGGGAGGAGCTGGAGGAGGTTTGTGCGGATCAGGAAGTTTGGGCTTCCCTGCTCCGAATGCTGCCTTCGCGACCCGACCCCGGATAAGCAGTAGAAGAAGGTGAAGGTGAAGGTTTGTCAACTTTAATTCAGCAGCTCAGTGGTAAACAATGTTATAATGATTTCTTTTTTATTTTTCAGTTGAAGCATTTAATGCAAAGTCTTGCCACTGTGATGTGTTCATATGTTCATTCTGTTCTTTTGTCAAGTCATATTGTGTTGACTGAACTGATACTGTTTTCATTCGTCTTTTTTCACAGGGATTTTGTCATGATGGGCTCAGGTGAACAGACCCATGTGCTTAATTGCAGCTGGCTCACAGAGGACTCGAACACAGACCAGGTTACGCTCAACAAATTTAATGAACAACAAACAAATAACAGGGCACAGACAAGAAAACGAGAGACTAAAGACGTCGCCACCTAAACGCGGAGCGATGGAAACACTGAAGGACGGGGAGAAACCTGAAACAGAAAAGAGGCGTATTACTATCAAGCCAACTAACGGGGACAACCAAAAACGCACTCGGATAACCTCGCGAGGCCGAAAACAACGAAAAGCGCTTGGTGGTGGAAGACTCAAACACACACGCGAGGAAGTAAATTCTCACACAAAGCACAAAACGAACCTTATAAAAGGACAGAAAATAAACTAGAAGGAAAACCGAGGTTTGTATCTTAATACAAACACTGTTTAGTACAGTTTTTGTGCATTTATTCAATGGAGCTTCCACCTCCCTTGCTTCAAATGTGCATGAGCTTGGTGTCAACGTTTTTTGTGTGGAGAAATTTGGTTTATGTTTGGTTTGAATTGGTTTGTGAGTAAGCTCTTTTTTGTTGTGTTTACGGTACCAGATTTTTATGTTTTATACCATTATTGTCATGCTAAATAATATATTTTTTGTTTTAATTTGGTTTTCTGTGTTTCCTGATGTGTTTCATGCTTTGCATTTACCAATTTATTATTTATACAAGTTTGATAACTTTGTATGGATATGTTGAATGTCCGTCGGTTGATGTGTTTACTGCACGGTGAGTTGATAAACGCGCTTAAGACATGATTGCGCTTCCTTTGTCTCAACAATGTTCTGCATCGGCATTTTAAACCAACCTGCAGCAGTTTGCGTCGTAGCTCGCGGCGGGATGTAAAGCGGGCAGCCGTTCAGCTCATTCTGCGTTCACATACACAGCATAAGTCATTTCCGTTGCCTCCCAGCGTGGAGCTTATTACACACAGACTCACACGCCGCCTGCTGTTCGGGAAGTCGTCGTCTTGTGGATATTATGTGCGTGCGCTTCGCGGGAACTCCATCAACTTGATAAAAATGCTAATTTCCCCTCAGATGTTCGGCGAGGCTGCAGAGTTTAATTCAATCGTGTGGTGTGATGCAGAGATGATTCAAAAATAAAACACAGTCTCGTCTTTTATTTCATGCAAAGCAACCGCAGAGGCTGTTGATGAGCAGGTTTGTTTGTCCACCGCAGATAAAATTGACGCGTTTATTTTAAGAGAGCCATTGACGTCATCGGCTCAGGAGTGTTACATGGGGATGGTTCAGCTGAGCTGGAAGCCTGATGGGGAATGCAATAGACAGAAACTAAGTGTAGCCTGGACAAGAGGAGAGGACACTCAGCATCTGAGTGCCATACTGTAAACAACTGTTCTGACATGCTTAGATGGAGCACACAAAAACAACTTCATAAAAGAAATGTGAATCACAGTCAGTCCTCAAAAATAAAACTAAAATGTGCAAGTTTTTTAAATAATTGAAAAAATCTGAACTAGGGCTGTGCACCTATCGAGAGCCACGTACATTAGGATTACAGAAGATTTAAGCGTTTTTTTTTTATTGTCGTAGATCCCACACATTTAAACAAAAGGTCTGTTGTTGACCATTAAAAGATTCCGCCTCACCACCAATCGACTACATGTAATAAAACAAGGTGCAGACAACGCAACAGGCAAAACACAATACTGTAGACAACATGTAAGCGCAAACATTCTTTTGTTTCCTGGAAGAATCAAGAAAGAAATAAAGGAATTTGCTCCTTGTAAAACGGAAATGCACCAGTACGGCTTCAAGATTTACTTCGAATTATTTAAAAACTAGTATTTTTAATGCCATCAATACAATCAATCTCTCCATTGCTTCCTTGTTGCTGTGATGGATCACTTGTTTGTTGGCTCCGTCCTGTTCTGCATCACAGTTTGGGTCAGGAACAATTGGCTCCCATCACACACAAAAGTAAATATTGACCATTTTACCATTTCTGGACTGATTGTCTCATACAGACCCCAGACATGAGACCTGATTCTGAGTCAGGAAGAAACAAAAAGAGGGGTGAAAAAGATTTGGGATGTAAACTGTTAAGGAAAAAAAAGCAGAAGCTGAGCTGTGGTGTGGATAAAAGCAGCCTCTATTTTGTCATACTAGAGCCACGATTGAACATATACAGTCAGTATGTCAAGGGTTTGACTGAACCCAAGTGCATGTGGAAGTCAGCAACAGACAAACTCAGTCCAACAAGATTAACAGTTTATTAATCCACAAAAATAGATTGACAGTACGGACAACCAAGGGCATCTATGAACAGAAAGGGAAATCCAGAAACGGAACAGAGACGGAAGATTGGGAACAGTGAACTAACACAGAATCAGAAGACGTCAGAAATAAAACAAGAACAGAACAAAGAGTGATCAGCACTCGCTCTAGAACAGGGATAGAAGATCAGAACATTGCACTTCTGGTGGTCCTCTCACAACACAAGGAGGTGGAGAAAGCGTGTGGCATTCATAGCTAGCGCACAAGGAATTGAACGGATTTCAGGGACCAAAGACACGATACACCAAAAGACAACAAACCAAGGACATGGCACCAGAGCAAAACAGATCTGGCACACGAGCGGTCCAGTGTAAGAGCAGGTGTTCTTGATCACAGAATCTGTTCCAGGTGTGTGCAACAAGCAGGTGAAGCTCTGGAGGCCCAGAGACAGACAGAAAGACCAAATAAAACCAAAATAAAGGCAAGTCATGACTCATAACTACGAAACTGTCACATTAGATTAGTTACTGTCATTAAGAAGAACAAGACGCACGCCCTCAGCGACTGTGGTGACTGAGAACTGCTTGCCCACAGTGAAAACTAAAAGAACAATGTAAAAAGCACATCGACCAGGTACCATATTCCGCAGCCTGTGCTCATGAGGAGAGTCGGCGTGCCGACCTGTCAGACGCCCGTCACCTTGCTAACATGGCCGCTGGCCGCCGGGGACAATAAAGCGGCTGGAGCATCAACGTTTCGAGTGAAATGGGCTGTGTTGTTATGAAAGCGGCATGCTGGACTGCTTTGTAATCACGCAGTAAAATGTCAGCCGCAGGCGAGCTACTCATTAAAGTGAAGAAGATATCGCAGCTCGCTCTCCAGGACTGAATATTACCACTGCTGTATTTATTCCTCCTGCTGGATCAGCTAATATTAGCACACAAATGTGAGTTTTACTTATTTTGAAAGGGCATAGTCTGGCTAATAAAGGGGAACCAATAAAAACTGAATATGATGAGACCAGGATTTCAGTGACGTCTGGGATTTATGGAGGATGAAAGCCGCGCAACAAACCTGGCATTTATGCTTGTTGTGCTTGTGTGTCAACCAAGTGTGAAAAAAACCCAACATGGTAACTAAGAGGAACTGTGAGCGTAGCCCACAGGCCTGTGCTAAAAATATATTTTTTGTACATCATCAGGGTTTAATTTAATGTTTCCTATCCTCATTTAATTACAGTAAAAAATAAAATAAAAATATGATCAGCGTCTCAGATGAGCACAATGCAATATTTATAGCAATATATATTCACAAAGATTAAGAGCAACTTTTGCGATATCAGAAGAGTGTTTCACGATAACTATGGATCCTACAAGAGCTGCCATTTTGTCCAAAATAACCACCACTTTTTTCCTGTATAAACTCACTAAAATACAAAAAGCTCATCATTTTGATGATGATCATTCTGATGACACTCACAGCCGCCAAAAACAAAACAAAACAGCGCAATTGACTTAATTCAGTTTTTGGCGGGAAAACTCGGCGATGGAGTGGCGGCAACATCCCAGCTGGTGATTATCATAACATCCTGTCATTTCTGCTCGAACTGGACCATGTCAGAGCCCCAGCCGCCCTCAGGCAGCCGCTCTGCCCATGGATCTGGACCCTATTTTGGGACTGACAGTTGAGGTATGTCTCCTTTTTCCGAGGCGGCGGATAACCCTGTCTGACCTCCAGGAACATCAGTTTGTAGAACATTGTGTTAGAAAATCCTCCTGGGATCTGAGTCGGGAGCTCTCCAGCTAATAGGTACAGATATCCATTTTCTCCTCTGCCTTCCTCCTCCTCCACTGTAAAAAATGTCCAACTCCAAATCACATGGAGGTTTCTGCATGTGCTCACAACATAGACGAGAGCAACACACTCTGTAAAAACGCCGGTAAAAAAAAAAAGCACTAGCACAGAATAATTCACTAACAAGCCTAATGAGGCTTTAAGCGGCATTAAAATAACGCTGAGGCTCATCAATCCGCCGGCTCTTCTGTGCCAGTCTGCTGCAGAAAATCGAGAAGACACACAAACGCTGTCCCTCGATAATTATTTTGTCAATACTGGTTAAGTTCTATCAAAGAGGCGAGGTCTTTAGGCTGCCGGGACCTGAATAGGCCTTTTGGCCTCCAGGGGGAATTGATTCAAAGGAAATTCAGACCATATGAAATCGAGTCAGGAAGGTCCGATCACATCCGAAAAGCAGAGCCTTTGGGTTTTGCTTTATGTCAAAGCAAAGCCAGACCTTACAGTAAGATGACAAAAATGAAATGACAGGTTTAAAATCTGGGCCAGGGATGAGCTCACAACATCTCGGACAACACATCCAGCGCAACAAGGTCACGTAAAGTGAGTGCAATGTCTAGTAAACATTAGGGATGCACTGAAAATTTTGGGACGAAAAGTGAATTTTGGTTTTTGGCTGAAACTGGATGTTGTGATGACGCAAGCAAAACCAACTCCCTGGATACAACCAACAGGTCCGCGATGTGGAGATGTTTCTGAGAAAGGCTGTCAAAGAGTCGTTTGTACGATGTGTGAAGCTGCGTCTTTGAAGCGTGCCTCTATGTTGCAGCAATTACATGCTGTAAATCCCCTGCGCACAAACGCAGGTCTGGGCTGAATGTAGTGCTAATGGCGAGATCCGCAACAGTCATGTCACAAGTTTCTTTTAATAGCAGACTCTATCTCTTTTCTTGACACCTTCGAGCTGCTTACTGTACCAGGCATTATTTTATCATCATTTACTTAGTTTAGTTATTTTGTTAATATAAAACATTTATATCATTTTAAAATTGATTTGTAATTTGAAGCACAAATACTTTATGTGACTGCAGTGCACTGATTTTTATGAGTTAAGCACAAAGTTACCGCCATAAATTCAGCGGTTCTAATATTTCATAATTTAAGCAAAATTCTTTTTTCAGTTTTCGACCTTCATTACCTAATTTTCCTTTTTTTTTTCTTTTTTTATTTTCCACAAAATCCGATCAAAGAACTGTTGACTTTTTTTTTTCCACATTCTGAATCAGTGCATTCTGATCTTTCCAGTCTAAGTGGTGCAAAAACATACTGACTCAGACCTCCATACTTAAATCTGAACTGAACCAAATCTGACAAGCACTGTATCATGAAACCACATTTAAGTAGCCAGTAGAGTAGCACAACAAACTCTTCTATTCATAGTGGAGCACCACCTTCCAGTAAAGAATATTTCATTATTCCAGTTATTTGTATCTTTATTTTGTTTAATACATTTGCATAAATTTCACTGTTGAGACGAGTAGCACTGCAGCTGCAAGCGGCACCGGAGGACTTGTGTTGGTAAGAATGCATTTACGGGTCACGTCACACGGAGTAAACACAAAATCAGCCCAGACACACAGAGACAATCTGACAATATTCCACCCTTCACGATCCATATGGAATTTCATTCAGAAAGCGCCATTGCATTTACTCATTCATCGAGTTGAAAGACGTGTTGACATGAAGCAGATCAGGTATAGTCCACGTAAACACGACAAATACCACACAAATGTCACAGTGTTGCATGAAAGCAACAACCTGCCATGAAACAAACAGCAAATGTGAGATAACAATTCTACAATAAATATTTGTGATACAGACGCAACCAATCGACAAATATAACAATTTCAGGATGTGTAGGACTAATGTCAACAAGAGAGCCTTCTGCTACATAGGCTTAACCACCACACACTCCAGAGTCTGTTCTTCAGGAGCAGTGCAAATGCACGAGTGGAAAGACGTGGCAATTAGGTTGGAAAGCAAAAGCAAATCTGACCTGCAGGCTAAACAACCTTGTTCTCAGGCTGCTGTGTTATTGAAGTTCCTCAGTGTTGGTAGAAAAAGGTGGATTTGATCTAATAGGGGAACCATTTACATTAGTGAGCCGGTTATTCATTGAAAACAGTGCAAAATCTGGTTTTAATGACTGAGAATTGACTTGTGAATGAACCCCCACAAAAGAAACCCACCTTTTCCTGTGATATGACACTGAACTATTTCATCCCGATGAGCAATAAAAACAAGTGAGGCAGCAGCGACCGCCACGGTCTCTGGCTGTCGGTGTTGGGCGGCAGGCGCGGAAGATTTGGGGCAGGTGTGCTGATTGACGAGTGGCTGCCATCAGGTGTGACATCTTGACAGATCAGCTCTGAGCCTGACAGTCGTGGTGCGTTCAAGTGCTCCCGGAGGATCCAGGCTGTCTGAGCGGCAAAGTCGCTCTTTTGACTTCAGCATTTATTTCTCCTGGGAGCAAATGTGACTCCTGATATCCAGAGTGTCTCAACCGTTCCCCGCCAGAACAGACGCACTGTCAATAAATAGAATCACGAGTTACCTGGCCTTCACGTCATTAAAATAGTCCATAACCGAAATGAATGAGTGAATTACATTTGGTTTCAATCTTAATCTCACCTACTGACAGAGCTTATTAGGCAAAACACATTCCTTCCTAAAACATTTGCACCAACACTACATTCTCGCTGTCCCCACAGCTGCATTTATTCTTTACAACAACAGCACTAACCACATCATAAATTGTGCTACAGCTGTACTTATCCTCTCTCTGCTCTTGTGCTGCGTCTTAGCTCAGGGTATATTTTATTTTTATTTGATGCTTTGCTTTCACGTTGTCTTTATTTGTATTGCCTACTGCTGCTGCACGGTAGAATTCTTTCTTATTATTCTTATATCTTTTGCTCTGAAACAGCCTGAATTCCTCTTCGACTGTATTTGAGTTTGCCCTTTAGTTGGAGTCATACTGAAAGATACACTAACTGAGTACATGAGAGCCAACACAGCTACAGCAAAGAGCAACCGAAGCGTTAGTTGTTCAAAAGTAGCTATAGCTACAACAGATATGAGTACTCCCATCTCACAGTTGTTGAAAATGTAAAAGAATGACATGGTGTGAGGAGTGTAAAGCTACACACAGGAAACACAAATAAAACTGAATTGCTCAGGTAACTTCGTGTTGACTTTGCTAAAGTTAGCTACGATTAGTCATGGCTAAAATTCAGCCTAAAGTTTAAGCTCAGATAGTTTTAAATACACTGAGAACAGAAGGTAAAAACATGAAATCAATAAACAAATAGCATTAGAGATGATTTAACAAGCCGTGATGTATGAAATAATAATATCAAAGATCCTTTTGTAGCCGCTAGGAGTCATGCCTTAGCATGCCTTAATTAGCTTAGTTAGCATGAGCCAGAGAAAGTTGCTGTACTATGGCTGATCGATCTTTATTGTGTTAGGTATCAGTTGTTGAAATTGAACAATGGCATGTGCAAATCCCAAACATAGCTAAGGTCGCCATGTCCGCTTAACTGACACTTAATTGAACTGTTATTGATTTGTGAAGACCATTCTGCGTGTGCGACTGTTTTGTAGGGAGCCCTGGAAGTGACATGTACGTGTTGTTTTTTTTTTTTTGGGGGGGGGGTTGGTGTGTGTGTGCCATGCATGACTTTATTTTACTTTGCCCGCAATAACAAATATCTTGAGATAATTTTTATCTCGTGATAATGCGTATCTCGAGATAACAGTTATCTCAAGATCATTTTATCTCAAGATACAATCGTAAATGTCAGCGCATGCGTAGCTGCCTCTCTGGCAAAGCATTTTGTATACGTCCTCCTGGAACCACTATGTCTCGCATGGCTTCGTAACTGTTTGCCAATGTTGTCAGTCACTGTCAAAACTCTCAAAATAATACCATATGTGGCTAAGCTATACGTATTACGCGTCCCTGGAAGTGACATGCATGACTTTATTTTTTTCATCCCGAGATAAAAATTATCTCGAGATAACTGTTATGTTGGGAGAAAAAAAATAAAGTCATGCTTGCCATATGTGGTATTATTTTGAGTAGAAGCCACTAGATCAGAGTGTACACAAGAGAGCACAAACCTAGCCGTCGGCAATATTCTGACTTGCAGACAGGGAATGACAACGTTGACGAACAGTTACGCCGCCATGGGAGACAAAGTGGTTACAGGAAGTAATCATAATCTTGAGATACTAATTATCTCGAGATAACAGTTATCTCGAGTTAAAAATGATCTCGAGATAACTGTTATCTCGGGCTAAAATAAGTCATGCATGTTTCATCCAAAAAAAAAAAAAAAAACACATGCATGTCCCTTCCAGGGCTCCGTAGTTTTGTAATTTCTTTTATCTCGGCGTTATTACCGTTATTTTAACTTCACCGCCGGACATTTCTTGCAGCGCTTTTCTCCCCTGACAGCAAGCGCGGCTCTGGTGATTGACAGCTCTCTCGACCAATCAAGTTAGGGATGCAGCCCGTTGCCTCGTCGTCATTGGCTCATCTCAGCAGGTTCATTCTCATCACACCACAGTCGGAGGCGCATCGCCGTGCACCAGCCTGACGCGGTCCAGAGGAGAGATGCGACCTCAGCTGCAGCCTCGGTGAGGACGTGAGGCGGCCAGAGGAAACACATAAACCTCGGACCGACGTGTGGATCACACAGGAACCTGTCTCCGTGTGGCTTTTTTGGACTTTTCCCGCACAGGAACCGCTTCCATCATCTGCGTAAAATAGTGTTGCGCTGCTCTGGTCTTTGGAATAAACAGATTCAAGAGCTACAATGACCGAATCCGGTGAGTTGACTTATTTTGAATTGATTTAGAATCGCGCAAAACTAATACGATGTTCACCAGTTCTTCTCCTTTATGGTCTTCTTCGCCTTAAAGTACGAAATAACTAGAGAAATGTGAGTGGAAACGTGGTGTGCTGGGGTCTGTAATGTATGCGAGGTAATTACCACAACTGCGGATGGATTTGCGCGCAGTCTTGATGAGTTCAGATACACAGAATGGTGGCGATCCTCTACCTCTCTTTCTACCTCTCTTCTCCTGTTGCATAGAATTTTGTTTAAATATAAACGTGCTGTGAATCCGACACTTTTTTTCCCCAGGAAAAATAAAGGCTCATCTACTATTTAAAATCGCGTTTCCCACACGCTCCATGGCGCCAGTGGAAATACCAGATGCGTAAAACTGAATTCCCAATCGTAATTTTCCTGCTGCTTGTGAGCTCCAAGTGCGCTTGTGTGTCCATGCGAGGTTTTTACAGTGATGGATATGATGGATTTTGGCCTGCTCTTCTCGAATGACTCACCTAAAATGCTGCCCAAATATGAAAAGCTTCAGTCGAAGCATACGTTCAGGATGTTCAGAACGTCTCTTATGAGCGTGGTACGGACGTGGAACCGGTTTCAGGGACAGTTTTTTTTATAACAATTATTCTGGTCCGCCATTAAAGAATGTTAAAAATCAACATTAGGAAAGACTGGTGTCTTTCTGGGACACTTTGTTTCGATTTTGTTCTAAAGCTGTTCCTCAGCTACATAGTGTCTTCATCGAAATCCTTCAATTTTGGGATCACAACAGTCACTGAGCATGTGGTGTCAATTCAATTCCATTGCTATGCTAGGCTTGTTTTTGACTCACCCTGATAAAATAGTACTTTATTTAGATCAGACAATCCCCTTGTGACGTTGACTATTTTGCTGCCAAGTTCCTTCCTGTCCTTGTGTCTTTGCAGGGTTCTTCAATTGCCTGGTCATAATTCTTTTTCCCCTAAACCACACTGCCCTTTATTCATGTTGTTCATGTTAGCATCCACTATTCTTCAGGTATTAACCAGCGTTCACATGCTTCATGCTACTTCTTGTTACTGTGTATTGCCACTATGTCGGGTACACAAAGTTGTACTGAGCTCCTTAGGCACTTCCACCATAAATAACCTCCTATTCTAATAGTTGACTATTGTGCCATGTTACAGGGTTCAATTAAAGATGTTAAATATGAAAACAATTAATTCTGAAAACGGATAACAGATAATCGGCATGGACCGATTATTTACCCGGACGCCCATCTCCACGGCTGCTCTCATTCTGTCCATCACCATACACCGTCCGTAGAGGGAAGCTACTCTAGAAGGCGTAGCAAGCCCGCAACACAGACTGAGCTACCTCCTCTTCAAGAAATGTAACCAGCGTGAAGCGGCAGCTCTGCTTCTGTCAGCGAGAGAGCGCAACCCTTTACACAGAGTGGACAACGCTAGTGTTACCCACTGTAGCGTTTTCTTTATCAGGACCTCACAGGATTAGACACTCGCGAGTTACAACAACAGTGATAACTGCTTGTTGACGCTGTTCCGAAAACCAATGATGATTTGGAAGTGTAGATCTTTGGATGTGGTAGATAAACCAAGCGCTCCTTGTGAACTGAAAGTGCATGCAACTCAACAAGCGTTATAATGAAAGGAGTGTGTTCTTCTCTGACGTAGCTCTTGAAAAATGACTAAAAATGCTTGAAATATGAAGTCACAACTTGCTACATCAGAACCACATAAATATTTTTGCGTCCGAGTCACAAGTGCCTGCTTTGAGACGGTTAACGGCAGTGGTGGAATTGTCTCCACTAATCTCTAGTTAAAGCCAGACCTTGTGAACAGACTGGTGTTTTTAGCTAGAAACTGCTAAGAGTTACATGATGGAGGTTAAATGTAGATGTTAAATTATTATTTATGAGCAAAATCTTGAATCATTGAGTAACTGACTACTGTGTGACATCAATCTAACCCAACAGTCTTAATGCAATCCACTGCGTCCAACACATTCATGTCTTTGCACCAGAATCTCTGTACTGAAATCGGGTCAATCGAGCTTAACCGCTTTTCTAGTTTGACCATTCGCTTAAGCTATAACGCCTTGCTCATATAGTGTCAGCTGTCATTGTTGTTCTACTTCCTCAACCACGTGAGCACCTCTCCTCCCCATTTTTCCTGTGATATGATCTATTTTTCATTGTGTTTCTGTCTACTGTAGGCCATGCTGGTTTGTTCATATGCTATTCATCGGATCCTGCACACTACTAGACTGAACACATGCAGAAGCGCTCGCTCCACCCTCCATATCTGCGGTATGTGACATTAGTAGTATTGGGTTCCACTGGGCTCACAAAACAATAAGAGTATTTATTCACACATTAATATTTGTCTGATAGTCTGTCGGCATAAAGCCACCGAGCGTTACTGCAGTATGTCACCAGAGTCCTCTCTACTCACTAAATTCATGCCATGTATACAATATGCAGTACATACTGCACTCACCTAGTTGGAACAGTTCATACCGAACTGCCTTGGCCTGGATTCTGAGAAGAAATAAGTCCCGTAGTCGCCCACAAGCAACAAATTCTGTCGTCCAACATTTGAACGTCTCTCCAAGGCTGTTTCCTCTGTTATGAAGTATCGCATTAAGTCTTTTAATTTGTTGAACAGTAGACAGCCTCAGTTCAAGCGTCGAGATTCACATCACAGCTACATCTGCAACACATCTCTCAAGGCGTTTTTCTGCCATCAGACGAAAGTGCCTCATTCTAACTACTAATTTTCTCATGATGCTTTTGTTCCTTCAAGCGATGCTTTGTCTTTCAAATATGACTTAATCCTTGGCCACACAGTCCCTGCCACATGGGCCAACTCTGATTGAGTTTCATGTTGATAGAAACACAAAGACTGAGTCATTTCCCCTGCAACATCAGTACCTCAAATATGTGAGCGTCTCCACTGCCTCCCACTGTCGCTGTGCTAGCTCCTGCGTTAGACAAATGTCGCTGGTGCCAGTTCTCCATTAGTGACAATGCATCTGTCAGATTTGGCTGCGCGATAGTATCTACGTTCTGAACCGCTAGCTTTATCTTCCCATGAAGCGTGCATTCCGGGGCTTTGTCAGTTTTCCCGCTACAGCAGCCATGTCAGTTTTATTGTTGATCAAGAGCTTCTGCCGAGTCGACCTTCGCCTGTGTTTACAAATCTGCCACAACGGTTTCAAGTATCTTTGCTAAGTTACATTAATATCTCTTTGCCTGCCTTTCTTCTGACGCTATTTTAGTCCTACGACTAGTCTTTTCCGTCAGAACTGCGTACAGTCCTTATGTTTCCTTCCTTATGTTTCAAGGATGTTTTCATCTCCAGGTTGTTACAGTACCAACATTTGCGTAGTCAATATGAAGACCAGCGATTTTCCATTTTTCGATACTCAGTCAGTACCACAAAAAAACTACTTCAGGGTCTCTACTTATTTAAAAAAATGTGTCACTCTGTCTTCTGTACTTGTACTTTACCAGTACAAAACAGAGAGCAGTCCTTGTAATTATGGCTTTAGAAAGAAACTTAGACATTTAAAATAAAACAAATTTAAGAATAAGAAAGTGTCACTCTGTGCATTCATCTCATGCAGTTTCCAACAACCCAGGCATAACTTTTGATTCATTAACTTTTGAACATTTGAAGTCTGGTTCTTTTCCCTTCAACAAAGTGTTATTTTGGCTGAGTTGTATGACACTTCTCCAGCTTGTGCTGCTCACAGTCATACTCAAAGTGATCCTGTAAAGAAAGAGGCTGGTATTGTTCCATTTTTTTGCGTGTTGGTCACAAATTGGTACGCAAGTATCGGCTCCTGTGAGAGCCCCAGTTCATCTATGTGTCATACCCCCAGTCCATTCAGAATTGTTATTATTATTATTATTACTATTTTTTTTGTGCACGTTTTGAAAGCGGCAATGCCGTGACAATCATATCTGTTTCCTCGACAAGGCAGTGGATCAAAAACGCAAGTTTAATAGTCATGATGAACTTTTGTTTTCAAGCACAACAGTCAGTTGTATAGCAGAGACCCGTTGCCCGGCTGCCATGTATCACTCCACAGTGGCGTCACTCGGCTAAAAATGTGAGACACATGGGAAGCGTGGCATGACACACACCTCATTTGCATCGATTACGGCAGACCTGTGCTAACACGCTAGTGTTCTCCGCTAACCGCTGCTCAGCATCGCTCCAAAGAGGTTGTAGATACTGAAATAACACCGTCTATGTGATTAAGAGTCATACTGAGGTTTAGATATTGGTTATTTATTGCGGCTCCTACAGCGTCTCTCTCCTGCTGCGTCTGAGAAGAGGTGTGTGATCACGCAGGTTCTCAATATCTGAAACAATGTAGCCCCCAGAGTTTTACTCCCAGACTTGTTGTTGAACTGAAACTACTTTGTGTATTTATAAACAGTATATAATTGTCTGTGCAAATACACCCACGGTCACCACATTGACCAAATGTCTGTGGGAAGTGTGATGTGCATAAAAAAAAAATATATATATATAAAATATATATATATATATATATATATATATATATATATATATATATATATATATATATATATATATATATATATATATATATATATCGCAACATAAATCAAATCATTACCCAAAACAAAATGAATGGAACTGAAATTGAAGAAACATCGTCCCAGTCGACACAAGTACTCCACTACTGCTTTCACCACAATCATACAGTAGTACTGGCGATACTTCCCACTGGAATCTTACTTCGGGTTTGATAATATTTCTGACACAGCTGTGCTTCGCAGTGATAGTCCACAATAAAAGTTGTACTGCCACTGCAATCGTGCTACAGGAATGATAATATCAGCGCAACAATACATCCTGTCTAAAAATGTCGAAAATGCTGCTGCTCTGTATGCGACTCGTCTGCCCCCTGTTGTTGTTGTGATCTCGCTGTCATCTGAATATCTGTGTTTCTACCACTGAATGACAAATCTGAAATCTGTTATGCTAAGGACGGACTTCACGTCCAGATGTAAGACACTAGAAAACTGATCTTCTGTTTATGTCTGACTAATGGAGCATTTGTAGCTCTGATTTAGCCCCTGGCGTCGCACCAGCCAGACAATATCCAAGTCAATGTATCTTTTACTTTTAAATAGCTTGTGTAGTGATTAAAAAGAACATGATGTGGAGGAACGTGGTACTGGTGCAAAGTATACAGTGATATGTGAATCATTTTAATGTAGCCATGAACCATCCACGAGCTGAGGACAGCCACCTGCCTGACAGTGACAGTTGGGAAAGGGGGGTCATGCCCTGGTCAGGTTGAAGATGAGCTCCTTCCCCAAGTGAAGGGGGTCAAGGTTGTTTGGGTCTTAGGTGTCTCCGATTCTGTCCCTCGTGTAGGGATTCACTGATCCCGGTATCAGTTATTGACCCGATCTAACCTAAACATTCCCTTTGTTAAATGTTTTCTTGAATCATACAAGCGTAAAAAAAACAATCATAAACATAAAATCTCCCTGAATCTCCTCATGTTGCTGAGATGGAGGGGTCATAAATCAGCTGATCCGACGACCGTGTCTGCAGTTTCATTGGACAGACGCGGGTGGAGCTGATCAAATCTGAACTGTTGTGAGTTTCTTGTGTCAAAAGTACAATTCAGACGTGCCGTGCTTTGGTTTCAGTTTCATACAGCACGGAGCTGTAGTCCATGCTATGGTTTCCCTTTTGTTCTCACAGTAAAATGCGAATAACATAAAACACATTGTCATTTATTACAAAGTTTCCCTGGTTCACTTCACTTTTCACAGGTCGATTTCCTGTCTGTATGTTCTTCTCCACTCCAACATGAAGTGGTGCCACGCGTTTCTCCACTGTAAATAGAATCCTCACCAATTTGCAGTAGTGTCCAGTAGCGCAGGCAAACACTTGGCAAAAATTTGTTTCAATAAATATCAAGTTTGTAGTTCCATATGAAGTCATTTTTCCTTCTTACTTAAAGCTTGACCTGTGTTATCGGTGCATCAGTACTGTCGTGGTGAATCAATGAAGAAAGACATTGATATGGATATCTGTTCCTGTGCTCTCGTAATTGGGACTTCATGTTTTGATGTGACTGATGTGGTCATGATTTCAGGTTCCAACATTCTGTTCCATAAACTGTTAGCCATTGTTTGAGGCTGAATTCATGTCCTTGGTGTGACCCAGAGATTTTATGTGTGTGTTTATGAGGAACCACACAGCAACCCACAAGTGGGTCGCTCCATTAATTTGGGCACATTTGTTCAAAACAAATCAATATCACATGTCCACAACAAGTCATTCGCTTAAAGTGAGCAGCTCTGTGAATTGGCTATCGACCCGTGTGTGAAAGAAGCAAAAGAAAGGTGTGTGAGGGTGGGAGAGGAGGTGGGGGAGGGAGGGGGCTGCGCTGGCCTGGTGGAGGTTGGGAGCAGCAGGATGGAGGGTGTTCCACATCAATTCCTCCATAGGTAGAGGGCAGCAGGTTCCCGTGAGGTGAAAAATGAGTGGGTGCCAAGCGTGCACTTGTAGGAGGAAAGTGCCACGGGATTGAAATGAATCTCACAATTGAAACCCTCCCCACCGCTCCTCCAAACCCGCCCTAGGTTTTCCATAATGATGGTAACGAGAAGCCGCAGGATTCCCGGCGAAATGCATGTAAACATATTCATGGAGCGGCTGCAGGGCGTCAGGCTGTTCGGCCGTGCGCGAGTACCACGATAGCATCCTGTTCCCAAACAAACGCAGGAAGCATTAATGAGAGAGAGAACGCAGAGAGATTCAGGGAGGGAAGGGAAGAGAGAGCGAGCGAGAGCACTGGTTTACAGAAAGAACTAGTGACCCGTCTACCACACTAATCGCTGAAAGTTCAGTTTTGCAGTGAGTCTCGCCTGTTTCCCGTCCAGCAGTCTTGTCATCCTCTTGGGTCAAAGGGAAACAAACAGCATTGAAGGAGTTATTTATTCTCCTGTCACAGGGACTCACTCACATGTGATCCAGGTGGTTTCATCCACTCAAATGAGGAACTTCAATCGATGAGTTAAACTCCATTCATGGGACTCATTATGATAGCACTTTGAGTCATAGGGACTCATTTATAATCCATATGTTTGTCTCACTTCCTGCTCAACACGTTACTGGAAGGCACCCAGATATGTGTTAGGTCAAGTCAAAGCATCTCCCTCGGTGGTGTGGGATCAAGTCAGTGTGGCCACCACATTTCCTTCCTGGCAACTTCAGCTTCAGGAATCCAATTAGATGTGCGGGACTCAGCCATTGCATAAGTGCCCCGCTTCTTGTTTAGTGGCTCATGGGTCGACACACTCGACTCAACCCTACATGGCCTTAGCTGCGGCTCGACTCGTACAAGGCGAGTAGTGCAGAAGCAGGCGATGAGAAATAATTGTTGGGACGCTGTGATTTGGTGGAGTGTAACGCTCGTGGTGACATGAAAGAGGAAAAGGAATCCCAAGATCACAAAAACATGCTTCGCCAGCAGCATCTGTGACATTTCCCTCTTCTGGTCGATATCAAAGGTCACATCGGAACGTGACACCCCTATTGTGTCTTGTGACATTTACATCACTGTAGCGTCTCCACGAGGTCGACGATGGCCACGCGGTATAGATCAAGTATAGGAGATCACATGCAGAGGAATCACAAAACGAAATGGCGATAATGGCTCATTAGTGTTGTGCAGACTGGTATCAGAGATGGACATGATGGCAGCATATGTTGGCGTCCCTTTTTCAAACATGAGCAGAGAAGAAGGAGGACATGTGAGGGCTGCTGCTGCGTCCACCATCTGCTCTGCATTCACACCCAGACGTATAGAAGTGGAGGAATAGGAGTGATGCTGCGCCACTATAAAAATAGTTTGGCTGTATGCGACGACATTTCTGCATCAACATCATATGTTGATGCCACCAAATTGAAAATTTGAGGCTGAGGCAGAATAAATGTTTAAATGTTTGGACGAATACCCAATATTCTATGGTTGTTTTTGACTATTTAAAAAAATATATTACATAAATAGTCGATAACACATTTACATCAATATTTGTCAAAGAAAGTTATTGTTTAGATAAGTGAATATTTATGACAATTTTAAAACATTTCAGATTTCGTTTGTCAAATAAAAAGAATAAGAATAACAATAAGAATAACACAATTTGCCATGACTCAATCGGTTGATAATGTCAACAGGAGACTTCAAAAGAGCTGATAATTTCAATACTGTATGCGGACTTTGGGTCACACTTTGTGCTGATGCGTCGCCATGTCGACGGTCAGAACCGCTTAATACTTTGCATGGAAAACAAAGAAAAATCATGATACATGAGTTGGAAACTTGTGTTGAACCACTCCTGCTCGGTCTCCAGCCGACCAGGTAGTGAGCCGGGGAGTCGGTGCTGTCACCGCTGAAGTGGAGGATTGTGTTGCCAGATTTCCATGGCACTTTGAGAAAGGTGGAGTGGACTGATCGCATCACCTGCCATGATTCGACTTTGGTGACTCTTCGTCACCAGAGATCAGATAAAGAAAACTATCAGTTCCTATCTTTTGATGGAGTCAAAATCTGGGTCACTCAGACGTGAGCCTTCCTGTGCAGGTTGCTAGGGAGAAAAATAGACTCTGTCCATTGCTCCTGACCATAATGGATTGCCTCCGTTTTCTGTTCTTCCTCCTATATGACATCTGCATATTAGTTACAAGGATGTGAGTACTGGTTCTCTAAGTGTTTTCAGAAACTAGTCTTAGTTAGTCCCGCAGCTGTTGACACGAAGGAGTGTCACAAGTGTTCACTCCTGATCTTGGGTGATGAGTCTGTGACCATATCTGCCATTTTATGCTCTCACTGCTGTTTACAGTGACAGGCCAATGATGCCTCAGACAGATACACATAACGTGATTGATGTTCTAGTCACAGGAACTGCATTGGACGAGATCTGAAAGACAACACTGAGCCACATGCAGTATTGTGCTCCATGTAGTGCAGTATGTATCAGATGCTGATACATGTGATGTATCACAAATGTACTTTCATCGGTGTACACGTAACCTTCGTGGAACATGTCAAGTTATGACCTTATCCATTAACATTAACAAGGTGTTTATGATACAGTAGGACCTCAACCTACCTTGCGTGACTTGGCTGCAGTTTTTTTATCCGAACTAATGTTCTGAACACTTCAAATGAGGTGCTCCTCTACTACAAAAATACAAGCCTGTTTACTGGCTGATGTTCTGTTACAAACTGGCCAAATGACCAGCAGGTCAAAAGTGGTCACACGCCTCAACTGCAGAATGACGGCGGCGTGTTCCTTCCATTTCAAACCTTTATTTTCTCTCACAGCGCACCAAGGTTTACCTTGTTGTTTGACGATTGGCTGAAAACGAAATGCTGTGCCAAATCATTGCTTCATTGAGATGATGAATGTTAAAGATTTTTCGGGAAACTCCCCAAAACTGAAATGAAATGATGCAATAAAAGGTAAATGTAGGAACTACTTTCAGACTTTAATATTTTCTTACTTATTGCAAGTCATATCATAATTGCAAGTAAAAACTCTATGCATCTCCTAGCATCATCATGCAACGGTGATATGATATTTTTGCCATATCGTCCACACCTTTTTAGTATGGTCACTGAAATGACCTACTCCAGTGAGGCAGGACACGTGTCTGTCTTTCAGACACACACTGCAGCACACATATAGACGAACAGTTTAGCGTTGTTAGCAAAATATAGTCGACCTCAATTGTCGACTAGCTGATGCAATCGGTGCAATATGTCGACGCGTTTCCACCAGGTGGTCCGACAGAGAAACTGATAAAAATTCTGATTGAATCACACGACTTGCTAGCCGTCCACGACACTGCTGCCTGAAAGGCCACGTCCATTCATCTGCTGTTTGGCGAGGATGAAAACCCCCAAAAGAAATTCAAACCCAGTGAAATCGATAACAAAGAGCCGGCAATAAATGCATCTCAGCACCATATGATGATTGATTCCGTCTGGCTCAGGAACTTATTCCCCGCAGGCGTGCGGCCTCTTGACCGGACATTTATTATTCATATAAATATAGATAGCAGTGCATCTTTCTCGCCACGTTTGCATCTGCAGATTTAATTTGGCTCTGACTTTGAGGTGCACGTCGTGGTTTGTTTCCCCTCCCGCCCCCCCTCTGGTCTGTGGTACGGGCCCGCAGCAATACACAAGAAATTATGCTGATATGTGCGAGCATGATTATGTTGGGTAGGAATGACTGCTTGAATGTTCGGAGAGTCTTTGACCTTATCAGTCGGCGCCGCAACGCCAACTGTCCGATTCTGTTTATTCGAAAAGATTTACTGACGACAGGAAACAGCTGCGTTCTTTCCCGGTTTAGTGGCGACGGCCATTGTTATGCAAACCAGCTTCCATACGTGCAGCTCTGTAGTGGGTTATCGGACGCAGTTTACTGTGTGAGGGACCGAACACTATGACAGCAAATGATTAAAGTGAAGCCGGAAACAATGAGCAGCGGCAGCAGCCTGACACATTACAAAGCACAACAACTAACACCAGAAATTAATGTAACCCAAACAAAACATCTGAAGCTGGAGAGAGAATGTTGTTGAACACAACCAAAAGGTACTTGGGACGACAATTCACTAAACCCAGCAACATTATGGCAACAAATGGGAATGGAATTCATCAAAAATATACACAACAGAACACAAGATAGACACATAAAAGATAGACATTGAAACAAACATCACTAAACAGGACATACAAGGGTTGGACAGAACACAATCTGTTACTGAACATAATGGCTCTTTTTTTACACCAAAAAATCTCCAAAACCGACGTGTCAATTACAGTTACACAACGCTGTTTTGCAGAACACAACAGCATTAAATAGGCATCACAACACAACACTGAACGCTGTCACTAACAACTCATGCACCGCAACTACAGTAATACAACAGTGCATCACAAAACACAACAACCTCACTAAGCACAACAATCGATCTACGCAATCGGGACTGAACATCACTGAACTAAATAGCTAATGATGACTGTGTCAGTAAACTAGTGGTCACAGAGAAACCTTGAGACGCAAATCAATATCCGATCAAAGCTTCAATATCCAGTGTAAACTAGAGTGAAATAAGGTATGCGCTTTTGCCGTCGCTTCAAACGGTTGTTGTTTTTGTTTGTACTACCTAGGGCTTAGTGTGAACTTAATGTAGTTTTGCTGCTGTGCACACGTTACATTTAGTGAAGTTTTTTTTTTTAAAGTGCCCATCTACACAAGTGCATGTTCTGTTATTCATGGTAACATTGTTCTGATTTATCTTTGTGTTCATTGAGATATGTTGATTTTGGATGAGATGTGGCTCTGGGAATTCATTTTGCGTCAATATTTAATGTGTTTGTTGTCATGTTAATGCTTGTTTTCTTGTTGAGTCTTTTTTGTAATGTTGTTATGTGAGCCCATTCATCCAATATTCGCATGTATTATTTTGTTGTTGTTGTTTGGTAAAGTGTTCAGAAAGGCTGTTGGTTTTAGTGATCATATGCTGTTGTGTTTTGAGGCCTACTGCTGTGTGTCCCTTATATGGTTTATTGCATGATTGATGATCATTTTACTCTTTTGTTGTGACCAAGTTTCAGCCGGGTGTGTGCTATTGTGTGTGCATTGTTGTCATAATTGATTTGAGCTTTTGTTTCCAATCAATATTGCAAATCAAACAAACAAGCAACATCACACGCAGGCCTCAATATTGGTCATCTAACCTGCTGTTGTCGTGTATGTGTGCCTCCACCCCCAACACTCGGGGTGTGGGAGTCCGGGTCCGGGTCTTGTGGTTAATTCGGGACATTGATTTCACATTAAGAGGCGACTTGGCCACTGATTCATGGTCGCACTAGTGCAGATGTAAGGTGAAAGGTTCGGGCCCACTCCCACACACACATGCACACACACACACGCACACATGCACACAGACCCAGGAAGCTTGATCATACGCACACACAAGCTTCTCTTTAATGGACTCTTCCTCACCTTGGAGATCTTACAATCATAAATCAATGAGGTGAAGGGCAGCTGTGTGAGGCCTCCAGAAACAAAACGCCCACCCACGAATGGCTTCACCAGGAAGGCAACGTGTTGACACACCCTTTTCGCATATATAATCAATCCCCCTGCACGTAAATACTGGCTTTTATTCATGTAACTCAATACTGCAGTGGCACGTTAGCCTGAGGTGCTGCGATATGCGTGTATAGCATTGATCGATAGCGCATAATGAGCAAGAA
This sequence comes from Synchiropus splendidus, assembly GCF_027744825.2. Classification (NCBI taxonomy): domain Eukaryota; kingdom Metazoa; phylum Chordata; class Actinopteri; order Syngnathiformes; family Callionymidae; genus Synchiropus; species Synchiropus splendidus. The sequence continues at coordinate 15,260,863 of NC_071337.1, forward strand.
ACCGAACAAGCATTTGCAGGTATAATTTTAACACCCAGAGCTAAACATGTTTTAAGAAAATGCTGATATTGCTGAAGCGCTACAGTGGCGCATTTTGATGTGTTCAGTCAAGCTTTTCTAACTGCTATTATAGCTTTAGCTTCCATGCTAACAGGAAAGAATTGAACTCATGAGGAAAGTGTCAAAAAGATCAATTCAAACTTCAGAGTGGTGGTGGTTGAGCCCAAGGATTGTGTAGATCTACAGGAGTGTTAGGATGTGTAGACCAGTTATAACGCCTGCACTGGAACTAGGGGTGTCCCAATCCGATATCGGTCTGATAGCAGTCAAACATTTGCATTTTATCAAACTGAATCTAAAACCATACTTATCGCTTATAAGATTCCGCTTCATTTTCCGCTCTGGCACTTCTTGACATTATCCACAAAATATCAGTGGCAATATCTGTAGCCATCCAGTAGCCAGCCAACGTCAACAACGTGTGTGCGCTACAACTGAGTAGCAACTGCTTGTCATACACAATTTCCCGTTGTGGCATAGGACCGGAAAGTTTAATAGGATCAACCACATTGCGCATTTGGCGCAGCATCGCAAACAAGACCACTGAGGCGAAGAAACAACAAATCTCTTGAGATGCTGTGTGACTGGAAGGTAGATATGAAAACATTATTTATAACATTATGCCAATTACTTTATAAATAATAAATGACTTCATTTTTCTTTATACCTACTGCTGCTGACTATTGTTCTCAGCTTGAGTCACATATCTTGATCGTATCGGTACATATCGGAAGTAAAAAAGTTTTAACTAGAGGTTGTTGTTGATTGTAATGGCTGCACTCCCATGTTTAGGTGATGCATGTCATAGTGATATATCTCAGGACCGCTTGACCCTGGCAGAGCTACGTCTCGCTCCAAGACGCTAGGTGTCACAAGTCAGATGTTTGATGTCGTTGACCGGGTGGGTGGATTCATGGGTGTCATGTTGGCTGGGAATTAGGCCTGCACGATTCAGGAGAAAATGTGAATTACTATCTTTTTAGCAAAGAATTGATGTAGCGATTCTCTGCCACAATTTTTTTACTCATGAAATATGAAGTTTATGACACACATAAACCATGACAAAACAAAGTTGCAGTATCAAACTGATTTTTTTGGCAAAATGGCCTATGAACAAAGGATTCAATGAAAAAAAAAAGCATTTAACTGGTCATGAAAATTGTAAAATAAATATGCTGAAATAAAACACATCTGCCAACCTACTAAGGAGTAGTGATAAACAAAAGTAACCCTGACTATGGCATTCAAAGATTCCTGGCAAGAAAGAAAGAATTGCAATTTTGAAAGCAACTGCCTCTGTTATTTCTTTACGTCGGCTGGAGTTATATGGGTATGGCGTTGCATTGTGCAAGGTGTCCTTGGACGGCTACGTCAAATTGCACTTTGTGGTGGCGTTTGAGGTGTTGATAAATATTGGTGATGTTGCCTTGCGGCGCAGCGACGAGTGAAAAACACGTCTTGCAAATCACTTGAGACACTCGTCATTCGGTTTGAATCCAAAATATAAAAATAAAAATAAATCATGCACAAGGGTGAATCGAAATCGCGATTTTTTAACAATTTACAATGCAAGCCTACTGGGATGTTTGAATATACAAGCAGGTAGATTTCGGGGGCATCTCCTACATGTGCAATCCTGTGCAAATGTTGCCTTGTGTTACCCCTCCAGGAGTTGAGTCTGTGCCATGCAGTTCTTAGTCCAGGCACTAAGGCCAGGGTGCGAATCTTCAAGGTCCGACCCAGACAAGATTGAGATGAACCCAGCTGTTTCTGGTTCAGTCTGTGAGGAAGGTTTTGCGGTAAGTAGGGTGAATCTAGATCTGGTGTCTTTGGTTGCACATCTAGGAAGGCTTGGCAGATCAAGATGGTAACTGTGAAAAGATTCGGAATATACAATTCCCATATTACTGGCAGATAGAGGTAACAAGCTAAATATAAACAGTGGATTGATTCCACCTGAAGTGGCGTGATGTTCATCTAAAATGTCCTTGTTCGACCGAGAAAGCTTCATTGGTTGCGTCGTAATCTCTCAGTCGAGCTGGCAAACTCTAATTTTGTTTCCCAATCGATACCTCATATGGAGGGGTTTGTTTTGATGGCAGCTTTCGGCATTTTGGCCGGCGAGCGACAGCTGCAGGAACATCTGTGCGTCAGGGTTTTGCCAAACAGCCTTTTTATTTGTCAAGTAGATGGAGGAAGAGCGATGGATCGGAGTGCAGGGCGGCAAATATTGAGAGGGATTGTTCTGGAGACAGGAAGTGACTGATGGAGACAGAGCAGAAGAGCGGACGGGAAGAGAGCAACAAAAAGAAAAAAAGGCCTTTATTCCGCCACAGTCCTCAGGCCGGCCGGATCGTGATGCTAATAGGGAGCATAAGCGGATCGGTTCTCCATTAGGGTTTGAAGAGCGGAGACAAATGTGGGAAGGCAGGATGAAAAGGACAAGGGAGTGCAAACTCATGAGAAAACACAGGAGAGGGAGAAGGAAGCGGCGCCGGTGCTTATTACTGGTGGATCAAAATTCCCACGGAAGCGTTTCTACAACACTATTCTCTGGCTCTCCACTTACGCCTGACCTTTATGTCTTCCACCCGCTGAACATCTACCTCTCGGCAGAAGCGTCGCCGCCTCGTTACCTCTTAAAACCGTGTCGGCTTTATGATCGCCTCCCTGATGGCCAATATTCTCCTCTTGGAAATCAAACAGGATGCTCGGATCAGGCTCACACTACCCAGCTTCATCCAGATGCTGTTTTTCGGCCCTTTTAAAAAGGACCAGTGCAGAAGAAGTGTGCAGGGAACAAAAGGCGTCTCAAGCTGCGTCTGAACGACGGCACTCATTAAAATGCTTTTCTCTTTCTTTTGAAAAATGATTATTACGTTTTTATTCATGTTGGAAAACCAGTCACCTGAAATAATTGAGTGATACTATCTAAAAATGTTAGCAAGAAAGTTGCTATGAGAAATGAGAGAAAAAAAATGATGAGACAGGTATTAAATAATGTGATTCAAGAAATATCCCTGATGAATAAATTACATTGTTGTAATGATGTGGTGACATTGACTTTGGTGTTGAACGGTGATATTAACGTTTCATTGTCTGAATAAAAATAGTCCATGTATACAAATTTAGTCTTCAAGACATTTTATCATCAAAACTATTTTTCCATTAATTAATTATATTATACTTAAATCTGAAAATAAAGTCTCATAAAATGATGATAAATTATTGACCTACATATTTAAACCAAAAGACATTGTTTGTGTTGGGCTGTTATTCATTGCGGTTACTCCTGATACAAAAGGAGGAAAAAAACAAAAGAGGCATGCAACATTTATGATGGATTCTGAGTCGTCACGAGGCCTGAGTTTGTTTGGAAAGATTGTAATTAATAGCACAGAGCACTCGGGAGTTCCACTTGGCATTTACTCTGAATGATCTGTCAGCTTGTGCAACTGCCATTTTCCTTCCTGCATCCAACTCTATTCTTGAGTGACTCCATGCATGTGTGTTAACACACACATGCATGCGCGTGTACATGGCGCAAACCCACTCTAAGTAAAATCCACTCCGTTTTAACCTCCAAATATTTTGTCTAAATTTGCACCATTTTTTAAATAATGCTAGTCAATTCATTATTTGTTTGTATGTGTTTTTATTTATTTATTTATTATGAATATGGCCAATTTGATAGAATGCTCTTTAAATGCTGTATAATGGACTTGATCTCCCAGTCATAGAACAAATAATTGTTAAAGATATTGAACATACAAACACCCTTCCCTCTCAATAGTAATGCAATATTTACATCTTTGAAATCCACTTATAACTGGCCATGGTGGTTAAGGATAATCGATAATCACACTTTATTTAATGAAGTAATTACGCAAGTTTAAAGAAAATTGGGGACAGTGTTTGTATTCGTGGAGGTATCTTAACACACGGAGGAGGACATCTGAAAAGTAAATGTTGTACTGAGACGAGGTGGTGTTGAATAAGCGATGCTAATCTTCTCAAGCTGTTGAACAGCTAAATTGCTATTGTGCCTCGGAATTATACGAAGCTCAGTAAAGAGCCACTCTGGGAATCTTGCAGTGTGACGGATGTGACCGGAGTTCACGCACCACTTCCACCCGGCTATTAAGTACCAAGTCCGGCCACACACAGACACACACACACACAAAGGCGCGCGCGCCCGGACCGCGGCTAATTTTCCGCCACCCACTGCTCAGGAGCTGGTAATTGATGTAGAAGAAGAGAGCGGGGAGGAGGAACTTGTCCTGGTTTCGGTGTAAGTCTATTAACCTGTGGGGGACCCCGAAGATGTCATGATGACGGAGATTGGGGACGAGAATATCATCTTACGGAACGTGACCTCATTTACAAGTCAAGAACGTTCAAAGACAAAACCATAATCAAACCATGCTACCTTTCTTGCTACCGCCTCAGTTGCACCTGGCGACCGACATAATACACTTCTTTCTACCTACCTATTATGCCTCTCGTGCTTCTCTACTCACCTAAGAATTGCTTATAGATGTATGCACTTGCATTTCCATTTCCTTCTACATATTTACAATTGACATAAATAACCCCAACATCGAACAGCTACATATGCGAACTGCTTATTAACACTGCTATTACCGTCACTTGTTTTTACACCTGCTTTGCCTCCTTCCTCGCCCTCCTACTTTCCATACTCAGAAATACCCAGCTCCCTCCTCACCCGCCGTCTCACCCACTGTTCTACCTTCCTACCCCACCGCATATAGCATGTAGCACATTTAGCATCGCTGCTTCACGTCAATGCTTCATGTTCTTGTGGCTTAACAAAAAAAATATAACAATAACATAACACATAACTAAAAGAATCAAAACGGGAAAGAAGTTTTCTCTGAATTCAGTGACATTGTAAGACACACTGTACCCATTTCTTTGCTGATGCGCCTACCTATTGCATATATCTCCATCTTTTTACGGTGCCTCTGCCTAACTACTAGCATCCCCGCCTGGTTACCCACCACCACACCATCCCACACACATACGGCGCCTGATCCCTGCCGACTGACTGCATGCATACTCCCTACATGCCTGAACGTTCTCACTTTCACCACCCCATCGCACGTGCTTTCCTTAACATATACCGCAAGCACGGTGTTCACCTTCTTCCGTAACAACGCAACAGCCTCTGTTTCATCCAATGTATTCAAATCATGTCCTGTTTAAAAAACACGGCGTTAGCTACCTTCCAACTGCCGTCCCACCCTTCTATGCCTCATTACTTATTCTTGTCCTCTCCTTGTCAGATTGCTTCTCCCTCTGCTCCTACCTCCAACCTGTCTGCCTCACTCTTACCTATTCACTCACTCGCTGCATTGGACTTGCACACGTGAACATGACGAGACCGCGATGGCGCACTACGCTCTCCAGCTCACACACTAGAGTGTCTGGATCTGTGTTTATTTTATTAGATGGAGTGGTCCTCATAGGTTCTCTGAGGGGGTCGTCTGCCTGGTTTACATCAACACATGCAGGTCTCCTGCTGCGCAGGTGCCTCGGCGAAACACCGCGGTGAAAATAGTTGGATATTGGACGGACACCCGCTCCGGTACTGGCGGTGGCGTCCTCTTCCTCGTCCCCGATTAGGGTTCGCTGATCCCGGACACACTCACGCAGGCAATGCTAATACTACGATCCGGCATCAATTAGGGACCATCAACAAATACTAAAACGTTCAAAGTATTTTAGGAGAGAGAATTGTGAAAATGTTTTTCATCACGCAAGAGAAAGGAGTGACAGTTTGTATCATAATTTTGAGAATAGAATATTATTGAGAGATACAGCAGTGAGACGGCTTCTACGAGACGGGGTTCTACGAGAGACATGAAACATTGAATTTGTCATCTCTACACTTGGTTAACTGTTACATTTAAACATAAACAAATAATGATGCTGGAGACAAACTCCACTAATAAGTGTCGCCATGAAACAGTTTCAAGAGAGACTGTCGTGTGTACAACACATGGAATAGAATGAAATTATCGCCGAAATGATCGTGATAACTTTTTTTGTCCATATCGCCAACCGTCATGCCAACCTACTATCCACCAACCTGCAAACCTTGTAACAAACAACCTTTGTAGATGTCATTTCACGTTGTTATTTACTGAGAGTCCTCCTTCAATCTGAGATCTGTCCATTTACAATGTTACCAACAACTGCCTTTTCACATGTTTATGTGCCAAGCATGCATTTTGTCTTGCTGAGCGAGCTGTTTCAAAAGGAAAGCAGCCACTATGGCAGGCTGTGACAGAACATTCAGTCCTGTGAACGAAGCTGGTGTCGCTTGCTAGAAAAATGGAGGCCATTACATCACCTTACATACAACTTTGCTTTTAATAACAAGGCCCACGATCGATCCAGTGAAGTGGAAGATTGTTGCGCTCCAGCAGAAGGTTTGTCTCGGTGTAATGATGTAACTCTAGACGAGGAAAAATGGAGCCAATATTCCTGTTCTAAATAGAATTCCAAGATGGATGCTTGCAATTGGTGGCTGTAAAATCATCCGCAGACACTCGAGTGCACCGGCAGGTTGCTGAAGGAGCCAGAGGAAGCAGTTTAATAGGTCACAGGAAGGTGTTAGCTAATTTCAAAGTGCTGGAGCAGGAAATCACTTTGCGGGGATGACAGTGTGACCACGGGGCGCTGACAGTCAACATCCTCCGTAAATTCTCTGCTCTCAGGACTCCTTATCTATTAAAATTGAAGCCAGTGACATCATCCTTGCATCATCAGGAAGCTGGATATTTATTTACATTCCCTCTCACAAGAATGACAGCACTCTTGCGTCAGTGTGCTAAGCAGCTTTAGTGAGTCAGAGGACTCAATACGCATGAAATTTGACACCAGCGGAGGCGAAAAAGCCCTGTTTCGAGCATAGATGGAGGCGGGATGTTCCTCTCTGCCAGGAAATCTCATTCAAAGTTGTATCTTGAAATGATTCAAACATAAATAGGTGGGATGTCACAGGTGTCTTGAATCTCAAAATCAAGAACATAAATGAGGTGTGAGTGAGTGGTTTCTCTCGACATGTTCCCAGTGACGGACAGATTGAGTCAGAATCAGAATCAAATTTATTGCCATGGTCAGTGGGAATACCACCAACTAGGAAAATGCTTCACTAAATAAAGTGCTGTCAATAAAATAAAATAAAATAAAATATAATTAGCCCGCATGGCCACATCACTGGGATAGACTCCTCCCCCCTGAAACTCCTTAAAGGAATAATCCGAAAAGAATGAATAAATGGTGATTTTGCATGAAGTCGTCCTTCAGATGGCACCTTCAGGGCTCTGCATGTGTGCCACCATCTGTTGGTGCATTGGATATGCTATCTATTGCACAACTAACTTCACAGAGGTAGATATTAATTCAGTGTCCATCATTTTTTTATGGAGGTTGTGGTTTTGAACAGTCCTGTTTAGTGAGTAGCAGTAGCTACAATGATACAGCGTGGCATGTTGTCAGTATGATATTATAAGTGAACTTCTTTTCTATTTCACTTCTTTGTTCTATAGTTCCCTTTCTGTATATGTCAACCTAAAATCTGATCTCTGATGGGAGTCGCAGTCTGTCGCTGGAGTTCATATTTTCAACTTCCATGTTTGATGCAACAAAGTACAATTGCTACATTCCCCTATTTTTGTCGTACGTCAGCCCGGAATAATGGGCATAAGTCATGAGACTTGGAGAGCCAAGCTGCTGGATAGGAAGCCAGCCTGATTCTTCAAGTGGTTGAAATACCGATGAGTGTGAGAAAGAGCAGAGCCAAACGGAAAGAGCTCTACATCTACTGAAGCATAGGGTAGTGACCAAAATGTACAGTATTCCAGATACTAGCAGCTGCGCCTTGGAGATAGGGTGAGAAGAAATAGAACTGGCGCTTGTCCAAGACAGACAAGTTGGGTGGTGCAGCTCTCGTCAGGAGGCCCGATTGAGCTCTCCTCAGCGATCCAGGCGCCGGACACGCTGTAGAGATGGTCTTTCCCAGCAACACCTAGATCAAGGGTTGAGGGTGCAGGTTTTTGCTACAACCAGTCAATGCTTGTTTCAGCTGAATCCTCATTGGTTAAACTGCGTGTGTTTGACTGGCTGGAACAAAAGCCGCCACCACCCTGGCCCCGTGAGGACCGGACCTGGATCTAGGAACAGCTGCTAGGAGCAGCTTTTGACTTCATGTGAGAGGAGAGACAACAAGGTGAAAGTCTTGATGTAATGGGTGGATCTGTGTTTAACATTTTAGACTATGAAGACTTGGCAGACAAAAAAGGGAAGAAATAAAACCAGACTAAAGGTTGAACCCGTCGAGACACAACTCCACCACAAGCCAATTCAGTCTCCGCTTCATATCTATGGATCTCTCAGCCAAGAGATTCCTCCTCTGTCAAGGTGAATTAGCTTCCGGGCTCAGAGTCCGGCCCCGTCGGACCTCCACCACTTACTGACAGCGTCACATTTTAATTACAGAACAGCCAAATGTGAGCTTTTGAAATTACCCTGTTGGGCTCGCACAAGTATTCTTGGAGGTGACCATGGCGGAGAATACCATGGCTCAGCATGGTATTCATATACACACCAGACAGTAGTCCAGCAGGGACGCAGCATTAGTTATCGTAGAAGTAACTGTAGTTTCCGCAGTTTCAGTAGTTCTCTGACTAGAAACTATACTTTTGGTTATACGGTGCATAACTTAGTAGTATTATTAGTTTCAAAGCACCAACAGCATTGTTCCTAACTCCGGAGTCAAAGTGTTTCCCGTAGTACTCGAAGCAAAGTGGATAGTTCCGGGGATAAGTAGTAGCATTTTCATGCATATTTGTATTCCTGCTCCTCTCCCTCTCCCTCTGTGTTTACTGTCGCACCATCTTGCAAATAGTCTGCTAAAGCCGCTTTAATGCTGTCCTGGACCGAGATCCACGATGCTCATCCGCCGTCTGTCCTGCCTTGATCCACTTTTTCATCTGAGTCCAAACCATCAGTGAGTTTTGCAGATGGAGCACTGAAATGTTCCTTCATATCCTCACTCACATGTTCAGATGAAGATCATCTAGTGTTGTTTGAATGCAGCGCCAAGCTAACCCGGCCAGAGACGACAATTTCTACATCGTAGTAGCGCCCCCTTTCTGCTCGCCAACAATCTGTTACAACTTTAGCAGACAAAAAAATATATATCGCAACGGCTATTACTTTTCTGAGTGAATAAACACCTACAGTATGTATTTTTACTGTCCTTTATTGTCAGTTGTACCTGCTGCATTTCTCTCTTCTCTATTATTTCCCTTTTGTGAGATAATTTCTATTTTTCTAAACTTTACTAATGTAGACATATGTATTCATAATGTCATAAATCTTTCAGTAATAGAATGCGCAATAAAAATAATAATGATAAAAGCTATTTTTAGGTATTAAATGTGTGGGAACGTAGTGGGAGATTTTATTAAAGAACTGATACATAACCTTCACACCACACTGTGGTTTGCAGTAGTGGTAGTAATAATAATGATAATAATAATACTAAATAGAAAAACGCAAAATAAAGAATTCAAGAGAACATGTCTTTCTTCCTGCCTGAGTACATTAGTTGATCCCAACCTTATTTCAGTGTTGTATCGGATGAATTTGGTTTTAATTTTCATTTTAGATGTGAAACTGGGAGTGTTAATGTTGTCAGTGTCGGCTGATTTAACAGACAAATAAGATGCAAAGTTCCCGCTGGTGGATGCAGTTGTGTTTCTTGCTGGCGAGATGTGGTTAGTGATGAGAGCTGATGAGGACGGCGAGGCCCAGAACTAATTACTCATCCAGTTTGATGAGTCTGGAGCTCAGCGAACCAGAAGAAGGCAGATTGTTCAGGACAACAGCACACATCACAAAATCTACACAAATTAATTTGATGTTAGAAAAAAGGAAAACCTGAAAAGAGTCATCGTAATTGCTACTACTACAATTACGCTACTATTACTACGATAATAATAATAATAATAACAATAATAGTAATAATAAAGGTGAAGGAAAGAAGAAATTGCATTTGTAGAAATAAGGAATAAAATAAAGAGCATTCATTATAAAAACAACAAACTAAAACATATCTGTCAAAGAAAAATGGTTACAATATTTACACAAATAGATATATAGGTAAGTAAACCAAACAATCGGAAAAAAACCAAACACCAACAATAAAAAAAGACATTGACGCAAAGAAATGTAGGGAAACGTGAGATGAGCCAAGAGTAGAGTTAAAAGAAATTCTCCAACCTTTAGTGAACTGACTGGTATAGTTCTTGTTCTTGTACACAATATGAAACTGAGTTTGCTGTAACACATGTTTGTGCGGTTTACTCCCTTCTTCACTCCAAATCTTTCTCATGCAAAATGTTTGCTTCCTCACATCCACTGAGTGGTCACTGAACTGGATGCATCGGAGGCAAAACAATACCCAGCATCTCTGTGACCAGCACTTCTCTTTTTGTCCGATTGAACAAAGATGTGCCTCTTACTTGGTTCCGCCTGGAACATCATGAACATGGACGAAATGTATCTGCTGATTTGAACGACACATACCAGCTTCCATCTTCTGCTGGTGACTCATGTGACATCCAAACAGGCTTTTGTTGTGAGCCGGAGTTGTAATGAATATCCTCATTCATGGGTCCATCGAGAAAGAAAGTAGGTGTTTGCCGGCATTGAAGCAATGTGACGTTTTCAACTTGCTTGATAAATTGTTGCATTGGTCTGTGCCAGGAAAATTGGAATTTCAGCTACTAAGTGAGGCTAGTGACTAATACATGGAAAAACTACATCAATGTGAACTACATACATATGGACTGTGGAATTGCTTATCATTAAACTTGATCTTATATTTAAAGGAGATAAGGCTACAGGTATCTTCTTTCTCATGTGCTGACATCTGCCTTCTGGCTGGTCTCTATAGTAACAGACCGATCCCCTTGCTTTGAAGATTCCTGCCCTGAAGGATAATTCAGCCCAAGGACATCTGCCATTTAAGAATCTTTAGTAAAGCGCTCTTTAACCGATAATGCTTGGACGCCGGCATCAGCGTTGAATGCCAGATTGTGGAAAAACTGTGCCGATGCGTCCCGGCGACAAACTCTAGAAGGTCAAGCAGATAAAAGTCTGCGGCTCTGCATCTTGCAGTGAGACTGTGTAAATGTCAACATACGTCAGGCTGCCTGTAACAAATGTCAACATGCCCAAATCCTTCACTCCACACCTTTGCTGCTGATGTCGCTGACTCTTCTCTCGTTTGTCTTTTGCAGGCGGACATGGACTGGTCTGTGGAAGATAGTGGCCATTGAGGACCTCTCATTTCACAGAAACTTTTGGGACACTGCCAACTGCGTTGCTTGATTAATCATAGCTAGCAAGGGCGTTTGCACTAAAGACGGAAAGTAAAAGAAGTCCCTCGGGAGCCCTGCTGCAGTTGGGAGCTGCAGCGGCGGCAGGGGCACTGAGTCAATCGCCTCAGCAGAAGCTGCAAATGATTACTTACTGCTAAAGTCTCAAGGTTCAACCTCACCCACTCTACTTAGAAACCATCCAAAATGAGGGACATGTCACTTGTGGATCATCTCTTGTTTGGCATGGCCATGGCCTGTTTTGTTTCAGCTGCAGAGAAAAGGCCAGACTGCCCGAAGCTCTGTGTGTGCGAAGTCAGACCTTGGTTTTCTCCCAGTTCTTCCTACATGGAGGCACAGACAGTGGACTGTAACGACTTGGGACTCTTTACCCTGCCAGTCGGACTGCCGCTGAGCACACACGTACTGCTGCTGCAAACCAACAACGTTGCAAAGCTCGACACCCCACTGGATTACCTGGTCAACATCACTGAGATCGATTTGTCGCAAAATAACATATCCTCCGTGGGTGACATGCATCTTGGGAACCTCCCGAGGCTCCTGTCTCTTCACATGGAGGAGAACTGGATTCGGGAGCTGCCTGAACGAAGTCTGACGGAGGTGGCGAACCTCCAGGAGCTTTATTTGAACCACAACCTCATATCTCACATTTCTCCATTGGCATTCCAAGGTCTGGGCAAACTGGTACGCTTGCATCTCAATTCAAACAAGCTGACGGCAATCCACAGGGAGTGGTTTGACCCCCTTCCGAATTTGGAAATCCTGATGATCGGAGAAAACCCTATTCTTTCTCTTGACGAACACAACTTCAAACCCCTTGCAAATCTCCGCAGTCTCGTCCTCACCCGGATGAATCTCTCTCAGCTTCCTGATGGTGCCCTCACCGGTTTAGATAATTTGGAAAGCATCTCCTTTTACGACAACATTTTCCCGGAGGTTCCACATTCTGCCCTGCGACATGTCAGAAACCTCAAGTTTTTGGATTTAAACAAAAACCCAATTTCCAGGATACAACGAGGTGACTTTGTGGACATGCTTCATCTGAAGGAGCTGGGGATCAATAGCATGCCAGAGCTTGTCTCCATCGACAGCTTTGCCCTCAATAACCTGCCGGAGCTAACTAAGATCGAAGCCACCAACAACCCTAAACTCTCCTACATCCACCCCAATGCTTTCTACAAACTCCCTCGTCTGGAAACATTGATGCTGAATGGTAACGCGCTCAGTGCACTGCATAGGATTACTGTGGAGTCACTTCCAAACCTCAGGGAGGTCAGCATGCACAGTAACCCTATCCGCTGCGACTGTGTCGTCCGCTGGATGAACATGAATAAGACTAACATCCGCTTCATGGAGCCCGACTCCCTCTTCTGTGTCGAGCCCCCAGAGTTTGAGGGTCAGCATGTCCGTCAGGTTCATTTCAGGGAGATGATGGAGATTTGTCTGCCGCTCATTTCCCCAGAAAGCATGCCGGGGCGCATCAAGGTGCGAAACGGGAGCGCAGTGTCTCTTCACTGTCGGGCTTTTGCTGAACCGGAACCTGAAATCTACTGGGTCACGCCAACGGGTATCAAAGTGATGCCTAACACCGTCTCTGACAAATTCTACATGCACCCCGAGGGTACGTTTGATATCTATGACATCACAGAGAAAGAAGCTGGCCCCTATACCTGTGTAGCTCACAACCTTGTCGGGGCGGATCTGAAAACTGTGTCGGTTGAGGTGAACGGTTATTCCCCTCGACCGGCTAACGGTTCCCTAGACCTTGCCATTGAATCAGTGGAGGCAAACTCCATCGTTGTGTCATGGAAGGCCAGTCCTGGAACGCTATCTCCCCACATAAACTGGTACACCCTTTCGGACACCAACCATTCCACCACCGCCTTCACCACTAGGGTCCCATCGGACATGGAAACCTACAACCTCACCCATCTCAGCCCTGCCACTTTGTACAAAGTCTGTGTGGACATCCGCAGTGTACACTACCACCATCAGACCAAGTGTATCAACATCACGACAAAAGGAATGGAGCGGAAGTTGGAGGACAAGGAGAAATGGGATGCCGCTGTGATCACCATGTTTGGTGCACTGCTAGCTGTAGTCTTGACGGCCTGCCTCCTTGTATACGTCACACTGAGAAACCTCCACCTCTACCGGGATTTAAGGAAAGGCGACTCTAAGGCGCTGCTGACACCAGTGGAAGCCACCGGGATGCCTTTTTTCACAAAGCTGTGGCTTTCAGGAAGAGGGCTGCCGAGAGGCGTGGAAGTGAAAGCAACAGTCATAAATGGCTACGATAACTCCTTTTAAAGGTGCTTGGTGAACTGAGGGAACAGTTTACGTAACTATGCCAAGGGCGTATAGGGTTATATTTCAGAAATATCCTCACTTCTGCAGCCCAGCTCTTACTATAACCGGACTGGGGGAGGCGGAACAGTTCTGACCCGAGCTGGAGGCTGTTTGTGACATAAACCTGGACGATCATTCATCCACAAATGCAGGATACAGGAATTGTGATGACGCTCTTGTAACTGACTGTTAAATGTGTTCGGAGTTGTGGAACTGTCCGTGTGGTCCCAAGCAATACCGTCTGTGCTTTGTCGGGAAATAAAACATAGACGAGTTAGCGATACGACTGCTGTCCATTACGGCCAAAAGGGAGTTTCAGTAGAGTAGACGAATAACAGTGACTTTTGGTGTACGAATTATACCCGCGACCCTTTTCTATTTAAACAGATTTTGTTTTCTTTTTTCATGCAGATGTTGTTATATATTCTATTAAGTTGATGTTTAAGATGGAATATGAGAGACTTCTTTTTAAGAAAATACGAGGATGGTACACATGCAGTTGTTGCGACAGCAACTACGACAAGAAGCTAGTTTGTCATTAGGAACTTGAACCTGTTGTGCGACATTTGTGGGATTCGCCCAGTCGTTTTTTTTTTGTTTTTTTTTCAACTAAAAATTAAAAATATCTAGTTGAATAATAGACCTTGAAATCAAAATCAATGAACTATTGCAATTAGCCAAAATGTAAGCCAGTTCACATCCCTGGCACAATGGTTCACTCAACTGCAGACAGACAGGATGAACTCGGAAAATGAGGTTTAATTTGGTAATGCGATTGAGTTCACTCATATCTTAGTCCCAGAGGAGAATTGGCTAACCCACAGTTTCGTTTGTATTTGTCTGGGGTACAAGAAAAAAACGCGACACCTGAGTGTGTTGCATACAAGGGGAAGTACCGTTTTATCCTCACCTCAGGGGCCAATGCCACTGGTGGTTCAGTGGTGGCTGCTAAGTCCAAGTCCATTGGAAGGAAGCTCCACTGACAGCTATTTTTTGGAAAGGTTAACCTGGACTTTGTGGAATCAGTCCTCCTGGGGTCAAAATGTGATAAAAGCATTTGTATTGATTCCGGGTGCGGTCCAAAATATTCCAAAGGTCACTTCCTGTCTAAATTGGATGGCATTGGTGGACCGAATGGAGACTGGCAAAGGGTGTTCCTGTGCCTTTTGCTCAGTGGTGGGGACCTACTGGAGCTCCCTATCGCCCTGGTTCACAGGAATAATTGGTAAAGAAGAAAGGAAAACCTGCTTTGTGTGTTTATTCAAACAGACCAAAATTCTAAATATATTGTATTGTAAATTGAAAAGTACAGATAATGATATATTGGGCTTTCAGGATTTGTTTGTGAAATGCTGGAGTCATTCAAACCTCCTTCAGCCTGATCATAAACCGGTAACTCTTTTGAAAATGGCTTCCAGGTCAACCAGCTCGACTCTCTGACAGCTGTGTGCGTTAGACACCCAGCACCTGAAAACCTGTGGCGCCGCTAGCCAGTGCACCATGAGGAGTCTGGGTGACGAATTCATGAGATTACATCCGTGGAGGAAATTGGACTTCTGGGGAGGGAAATAGCGGCTTGTTGTTTTAAGGACAATAATGTTTTGTGTTTCATTTTCAAAAACGACTGAGGCGGATCATTTGGTTTGGTGGTCTGTTCTGCCCTGGTAAGTGCCTACAACCAGAACCATGAAAGGTGACCAGACAGGAAGTCGAGGAAACGGTGAAAACCACGTCGTCGTTGCAGAGCTTTCCCCACCTCACCCGAACCCCCACTCATGTACTGTTGACTGACAGGCTTCCCCTCAGTATTTTTAGCATATACAACATATTTTAAGAGTAAAAATCCCATTTGTTGTTGCTTTGGGTGTGAAGTTAAAAGCCATTTTTATATTTACTGTATTATATGATGTGATCGATGGGCACAACTGACTAACCATGAAAACGTGCTGAGAAAAAAAATAAAAATAAATGTCATCATTTCTTTTACCCTCTCGTTGTGTGTCACTGGTGTGATTTGTTGTTCGGATTAAATTCTTTATCGGTCTTACCGGCGAAGTGGTGAACAAAGATTTTCAGGTGGCCCAGCAGACCACCCAAAAAAGGGAAGTTGACTCCATATCTGTGGTTGTTGTTGACTCAGAACCCAAGGTACCTGACTTCATTGACATAGCAGGATAGAGTGATGAAAGCCTCCGATTGTGCTGTGTCATGAGCCCAAGAGTGCAGATATAATATGGAATACAATTTTTGACAAATAAAACAAGAAGGCCACACTAGTCTTAGACCATCACATTGCACAGATCATGTCGAAATATACTGGTTATGTTCTGCAAGGTTGCTCTTGTGACCATATATGACTTGAATATAAATGACAAAACATTGTTTTTCAAAGGAATGTGTATGAACAACAGTTAAACAACAATTGTATTAAACAGAGTAATGAAGTTGGGAGAGCAGTGCCAGAGAATAAACAAGGAAGTATGGGATGGTCATGATGAGTGAAGAACAATCCCAATACATCCCTAAATAATGAGTCATATTTCATGGTATTCTAATAATACATACTTTTACTTTCATTCAATTATACATTTATTTCATTGAATTAAGGCTGGGTCAATAACATTTTTTTATTGCATCAATTACTGGGTCACTTGACAGTTGACATTCTTAACAGTTCAACAATTCATTCAGATTATATCTAGTCACAAATGTCATTTAGTAAATAAATGTTTCAATAAAGGTGGTGACTCTTTATTATTCCTCTCAGTACTGTAAAAAAAAAAATAATGAAGAAAATAAATAAATAAATCACAGTATCCGAAAAATGCTCTGGAGATAACTAGGGTTATCTCAATAACCTTGGTTCTCAATTCCCAATACTTGCCTATTTTGCTGTACTCGTACTTAAATACTCATTCATGATAGCACTCATGATACCCTAGCTATATTCAGTGGATTCAGTGAGCCATCGGTGACGGCTCTATTTTTTACGGAGCTCCGCGTGCCACCGAGGATTGTTCAGGCAAGAAATCGCCCCGTGAAAATTGACGTCAGTCTGGGATCATTTCATAACAAAGCAGTATGTGTACGTAGATGTCATTTGCATGTTACTGTAAAAGAGCAACTGGTACATTAAGACATGGACTGCAGCTTGGCGCTGTGTGAAACCCGACACCAAAGCCAAGCATGCTTGTGTACATGATCGTAGTTTTAACTGTATTTTGAACCAAAGAAACTCAACGGTTCACACTGTTGATTTGGTGAGATCCACCCGTGCATCAGATGAGATAGCAGGCGTGTCGTCTTTGGTCAGATGATTTGTGACATGCAAAATGGCTGTTATGGTATTATCAATTCCTCGTATCAGTACTTACTTGAGAGTGAGGTAGCCACAGCCAGCCATGTGACTAGTTTACGGCAGCTGAGCGGTGATCATCGGTTGATGGGTCCGGGAAGAGAAAACAGGAACCCGACAGACCAACTCGATATAGGAGTTACATTCACACCCTGGTGAGAACTGAGGACGGCTGAAGGGCTCAGATGCTGAAATGACAGTGTTTGTACTGGACTTGTAAGTCATTCTTGGTGTTTACTGGGGGTCTTTGGTGTATAATCAAATGTGGGGAACATATGTTTGAGATAACGTCTCAGTCATTGTTATGTTTCCATGTTATGTTATGTTCCGCAGCATCCGATGCTGAACCACCAGATTCAGGAACAGTTTCTTTCCTGGTGCTGTCAGGTGTGTATATATATATATATATATATATATTCATCTGGTAAGTATTTATCTGATATTTATTCATTTTTGGACACATAGTTTTTCTTTTTAGAAACCGTAGGCCTCAGACCGAAATTTCGGTGCCATAATATAGTGATATGTTTTTGTGTAATGACAATAAAGAAAGTCTAAGGTCTAAGTCTAGTATATTGTAGTAAGTATAGCTTAGATATAGCCAGCCAAATGGGTTAGCTCCGCTAGCAACTATCATCCGCTAGCATTTATCAGACAGAAAAGAGAGTTTAGCTGATTCACGGTCATTCGCAGTGTTGATGGACTATCTGGTTTGGACAAGTGTGACATGTTCTACCACAACTGTATCTCTACAGCTGCCGCAGACTCCAGTGTTCTGCAGACCTGCATTTCCACATCCCTGGCAGTCGTTCTGTAACCTTTTGAAGAAGACTAGTTTCTTGTTATGGCGTCTGTCTCCTCTGTCGATTGGAAATAAACGTGTAAATAGACGTTTTGTTGCTTTGATCGCTGTTTGCGTGCTCCTTATTGAACCATGCTGAGTCATGGTGTAATGAAGATGGGCGGAAAAAAAAAAGCTGCACCTTTGTCTTTGTTGTTCAAAGATCATATTCCTTTGTTAGTGAAGCAATTTGTGAACGGCGGTCTGAAATGTGCAATCCAAATAAAGTTGTGTTTTCTAGGCCATTCGGCCTGCAGCTGCTCCAGTCCTCACTGGCTGAATGAGGGAGTTAGATGTTGAACGACGCATGTTTCTAAAGTCCCGTTGCAAGTATGAGCTTGGCAGTGGGGTGTATGTTGCCATCTGAGATTACAATTTTCACTGTTTTGCAACGGTCCTTCCACATAAACAAATAAACGTGGGATGGGGACGGGGTTCAACATTTCAGACGCAGCCAGTGACTCAGATGGCATTTTTTTTTTTTTTTTGTCCGCAGCGGTTTCTCACCTGGTGGCAAGACTTTTTTTCGTCCCAAGCAAAATCAATATTTCCAACTTGGTGTTTAGATTTATTTTCAACAAGGTTTGTCAACACCAAAAACATTTCATATTTGTCAGTGGTGCGATTGCACGAGATCATTTCGATTTTAAGACAGAAGCTTGATGGGTTTCAGCTCAAACCGTCCAGCCTCCACCAAGTGTGACGGAGCTGAGGTGATTTATGATTTCAACCTGCAAATATTGATTTTAGTAGGGGAAAAAAATGTCTTGCCACCAGGTGAGAAACAGCTGCGGACGAACAAAAACATTGCTCAGTGATGTGGTCCAAGACGCGTTTGTCCTTCGTTGGAAATAGTCACCAGCTGCCCTATCAGTGACAGGAACATCACGTCCACCAAGCGAGAGAAAGAGAAGATGGCTGACTTGGCGAGGCATCGGGTTGTGGTGGAGAGGAGCCCAGACTTTCACATTTTATTTGTCTTTTTGAATCATTCGCCACAGCGAGCATTTGATGATGAATGGTTGTCAGGAGCCGGGTGACACGGTGGATTTATCAAGCCTGGTCCGAACGGTCGTACATCAGGGTGGCGCGGGCCGCAGCTTTTAGAGCTGCGCGATCTGTCAAAGACGGGAGAGCTGAGATGCGACGCAGTGACTCTTCAGGTGTCACTGAGGAAGATTCAGTTTTGCCGACCAGACATCAGTATTGGGTCAGAGTGAGGTCTACTGAAGAAAACATGCTGAGGAAAAAAAAAAACCCTTATCGTTTCTTTTACCCTTGTCACTGATGTGATTCGTAGGAACAGATATAATAGAAATATTCATAGTCGAGCTTGGCACCGAAGTCTCAAAGAAGAGAGTTGTCGCCATATCTGTAGTTATTGTTGACTCAGAACCCAAGATACTTTGTCCACAAGCTCATTGTAGCCTCATGAACCCGACCTATGTTGTGAACCCAAGAGTGCAGCTATCAGACAGCCTCTACTTGCCTGGACCATGGTGGCACTCGTGGATGTCTCTCTGAGGGGTTCAACTGGAAGGACATCCACGACACTGTGGTAACATTAAGTCTCCCTGTTGATCTGTTTGCACCCCACAAAAAGGAGCAGAAGATTTCTGGGGTCTCTGGAACTCCTTACAGCTGCAGTCCCCTCAGCGTGCCGTTGACAATCTGATAAATTGTTGTCTTGTTCTCGCATGCTGTGTTGTCATGACAACAGTACAATTCCATCAAAACAAAATAATGAATTGCGTGTCCAATTAAGAAGTTTGCCGCGCTAATAAAAAGCCCCTCCGTTGCCCACCGCTGGTCGAGAGAGAGAAGAAAGAGACAGAGGAGATCAGGCCGACAGCAGCGGAGATAACATTCAGTGAATTCACTCAGCTATGAAATCAAATCATGATGCACCCAACACAGAAATGTCGTGAATCAACACGGCGCTCTCATCTCCAGGAACATGTCTGAGACTCCGCTTGGTCGGCGCGCCAAGTCTGGTTCTGGAAATAAAGCCACAAGCTTGGAACGTTTTATAGCCGTCTAGCTACCACAGAAGGTATGGGGGGAAAAAAGCAGGTCCAGAGTAGATGTGGCAGCTACAGAGGAGATAGGGAGCTGGGGGCACAGGTGGCTGGAGGTCGCAACATCACTTGAGCAGGCGTTCGGCGTGTGCCACAACAGGCTGACTTGCCTTAACAGGCACTAACCACTTGCGCCACATCAGGAGACCACACTTTGTTCCACAAGAGTGCTGCCCTATTTGACCACCTAAATTTACACTTGTGCCACAGAAAGCGGTGCCCCACACACTGACACTTGCCCCACAGAAAAGAGCCAAGAGTGCAGGTGACTTGTGAGCTGAGAGAATGCACAAGTGTCTTCTGTAAGTGAGACTTTCACATGATCAGACCAGAGGGCATGTTTGCACTGCACCTGTCGGTGTTAAGAGAATATCAAGAGATCAAGAGCGCTGCCATGCACCCGGCATGGACACATGACAGAGTCTCAGCTGAACACATAGAGTGGATTGTCTGTGTTTTCCTGGTCTTTAATCAACAGGTCTTTAACTCGCACACGCATGCATCTATCTGGCTCATTTGCGGACATCGATCTGAGCGTCACGTGTGGCGGCGGCCAGACGAAGGCAGGCAGGAATATATCAGCCAGGAGGAAAGCCGCGGTGACAGACTGGTAATTAGCGGAAGAGCTTCTGCGGTTGTCCCTCTGTGATTTGTGAATCTCCAACTGGATTTATTGACACAAACAGAAACAGTCATGTGATTTAAGATCGCCATGGCGACTGCAAACTTTTGACTGAACTCTCTAAGACGAGCCTGAGCAGGAATAGACTTGCTTTTTTTTTGTTACTTCTATGTTTATTATTAAATGTAGATAGATTTTATAACCAAAATGTATTGATTGTTTTTCACAAATATTTTGTAGAAGTATGAATGAATTTGGTATATTACTGAATCCAATGATGGACCCATACATACAGTTATTATATTGACCCATACATACATACAAAATATTGTTTATTTTGCATCAGTTTGACAATAGCGCAATAAATCAAGATGGTGTCTATATTCAAGTTTTTATCTCACCTTATTTAAACTAAAGCTCTTTTATTGTCTTGTCTTGTCTTGTATGAGAATTTCAGTTTTATAAGACTTTCAAGTCCATTCAGAGTAGTGGAAACCCTGGCCATGGTGTAGTGAAAAACCTCCCTGAACAAAAGCAAACAGATGCTTTTGTTTGCTTTTGTTCAGGGATTCCTCCATGTTTGTTGTTGTTGTTATCATCCTAGCTGCCACGTGTCTCGTGCATCAGTGTGATCAGTGGACCAGGAACTCCTGCACTTCTGACATGAGCGTTTGTCGCGTTCTTCACGGAAGCATCAACGATGGCGGGCTGCTCTCTCTGACGTGGCTCATCTCTAATCCCATCAATGATTTAAGCAAAGATGGCGACTGAAAGCCATTTAAGCGTCGCAGCTGTTCCAGAACCTCAGGAGAATGACCAGGGCGCGCGCGGCGCCCATTAAACCCTTCTCCTCTCCGTCGCTTTCATCCGTGCCCATGGCTGTCTGACTTAATGACAGCGCCGTGTGGGTGGCCGGGTATATTGGAGGAAGACTCTGGAGGACCGTTGGCGGCGGAACACCTGCGGTGCCGGCAGAAGCAATCAGCAATGATAATGTGATGAACTTGCAGAGACTTCAAGAGCACTTGTCACCGCTGATTTAATGTGCATGGACCAGCAGGGGGCGACGCAAATCAGATGTCTGATTGTCAGGGTTATTAATATTGAGCGAGGAGAGCAAGAGCGCTTTGACGCCAAAGAGGAGTGGAGAAGCGTTGCTGCTCTGCAGGTCAGGCTCAGTGAGTAAACTTCAGACGACGTCCAATAGAAAGGCAGGGAAGTTGTTTTTTTCACTGCACAACACTGCACAACCAATGCAAAAGTGGTTGAAATTTATTTCAGCAAGAACAGCGACAACTCTTCCATCTAAACTTGATCTGGGGGATCGAAAAGGCACAGAGAGAAGAACAGTTCTTACCATTTCTGTCACGTTTTTCTTGTCAGAGATTGACATATATTTTGTTTATAAAGACCATGTTGAATCTTTTTAACCGTGTCAGTACGCCTCTTCGTCCATGACCAAAAGGTTTCTTCCTTTGGTACCAAGTACCAAGTGTGTGTGAAGAGCTGCTTCTGGGTTTTGGTGAATTTCCACATTACAGTCTTGGAACTCAACTCTCATCTCCGCAGAATGAGTATGCAAGGCTTCGGGTTATTTCACAGAAACTTGCTCCTTCCTGTGTTTGTAGACCTGGTGTGGGCAGTCGTGGTCGAATGTAATCCTGGTCTAATAACTGACACGTCTAGCCAGCCATGCCGCCCCCTGGATTTTCCTCACTTCCTGCTGGAATTTCACGAGGACGTGATTAGTTTCCTTGCACTGAATCATCATTGTCTTGGCTTTTGTGTTGGCTTCCGAGCAGGCGACTTTCACATTGGTTCTACTTGTGGACGATAGCTTTCCCACAGGAGTTTTGTTTTCTCTTGCCATATTTTAATCTCAGCCTTTATTTCAACATTGTCCGTCCATTGTTTCTTCTGTGACTCTTTCAGTTTTGCAACTCCCTGACTTTTAATGTGATCTATCATTGCTGCCATCTTTGATTCCATTTTCTCATTTTGGGATTGGATGAATTTTGCCAAACTTTCCGGCTTCATGGCGAGCTTCATTACTGCAGACTGCCCATCAGAACAGTCGTTGGTCTTGTCCGACAGGTTTTCTTCCAGGTCTGTACACATCATGCTTCGAGCTGATGGATTTTTTTCTTTTTCAAAATGATGGTGACGACTCACGATTCTCTCCTCTGTCATTTCCTCTCCTTGGAGTCTCGCGCAGCCTCTTCTCAAGCCAAAAACAGTTGAGTCAAATCTCCGTTTTTTGCGATGCACCCTCTCAGCAAATCCGGAGCTCTGGTTACTTGCAATCGTCTCATCAGGTGACTTTGAAAAAAAGGAATTTGGGTAGAAGGTAAGCAACCAAAAATTGAAATTAAGAGTCAATATAAAAATAAAAACTGTAAACAATGGAAAGATACTGTATCAGAAAAAGATACCATATAAAGCTTCAGAAGAGTGAAAATATGTTGTTCAGTAGAAGAAAATCTACAAACAAAACGCTTTTAACAAACCCAAAATTCAATGGAAAGCAAAATGACTTGAGTTATATCTTGCAGCAGCCCTTTTAATCTGAGCAAGGTTGAAATAAATCAAGTCATTTGTTGTGAGTCGATAATGAATCTGACTGTTGAGCTATCTGCTGCTAATTCTTCCATTAACATAACACACTTTAATAACTGGCTGTTTTAGTTCACAGGCGAGCGGCTCTAAGTCACTGCCAGCCTGCGCACTTCACACACACACACACACCATTATTTATGCTAAACACTTCATCAGGATGAAACGCTTTTTGCCTTTTCTCATTGTCTGAGTCGCTGGAGGAGGAAGAGATGGAGAGATGTCAGGAAATAATCATGGACAAACCCACCACCATTCCAGTTTAGGAAGCAGCAAACCGAAGACAGTCAAATAATATTGTGCAAGTGTGTTCACTTGCAAGACAGAAAGCGAGTCTCACTCATAGAATTTGTAATGACTCACTATGTTGGGCTGAAAGTCTGCTGTTTAGGACATAACAAAGTGACAGGATGGAGATTTGTGGATGACGCTAGCATGGTAAGGATTGTGGGAGCTACCACTTGGGAGTTTGCGGAGATTTGGATCCACAACGCTCGCCAGCGTCGAAGGAGAGCCAGGCAGGATCATGGCGGCACTTTGTGTGGTGTAGTGATAGGTTGATGAGGTTTCATGATACAGTGTCCTGATTTTCAGAGGCCACCAGATGGCACTGTCTACTCCAAAATGTTTGGACCTGAATAACTAACCAAGAGTGCCAGCTGGACGCCTCTGAAAATGAGGTCTCTGTTTCATAAACCCTGCGATACTGTTTCATGATACCTCATCTACCCGACACAAATGTGGTGGGTCATCAGATCAAAGGTCATTGTTGAGTTGACAAAAGATGGTTTGTGAACAAAGGGGAGTCCACGCGAGGGTTTAGATAGCTGCCGTCATTTAGGTCCTAAGAATGACTCTTATGGCTCACTATCGAGAACAATATGGAAACAACTGAGTCGTGTATATCTGAGATATCTGAGTCCTCTGTTCCTGGTGTTATAATCAGACGCAAGTCAGGTTTACCTGTCAACACACAAAAGACCAAGAACCTTTGAGGACCCATTCATTGATAGATTTGTAATTCATAAAGCTGAAGACCCGGCTGTGTGGATTCAGTCACCAAGAGTCCCTGGAATGAAAGATATACATGAGTGACTCATGGGAATGGAGATTCCGACCTGGAATCCATGAGCTACGCACAGTTCTTGTGGCGACTGCCTGTCACTCTCTCGTTCGCACACTTTCATACTTCACTGACCAAACGGCATCATGTTCACACGCCGTGATATTGAAATCAGTCGGACTCAGGAGACGCTTGCGGACCAACTGTGCAGGCTAACAAACAGATTCTCCCGGAGCACGACAGTGGGGGATGATAGCTCGCTGCCAGGAATATTGATGACCTCGGCTGGAAATTAGCCGCCTCCTCAATTGAGAAAGAGCAAACTCAGTGTTTCTTGAGGAACAAGAATTTATGACTGAACCAACAGTGACATCCTCTTGATCACCGTCCGACCGAACTAGCCTCACGGCTTCTGTCAAATAAGTCTGGTTGTAAAGAGACTTTAACTGTAGTCTAGTTTTATTTCACAAGCAGAATCATTTAAGGGATTTTAAAACAATTTTATATCCTATTTTTCTCCAACTTTTTTCACATTTTTAAGCTTATGTATTTAGTGACCAAGCTAAAACAAAAAAAATATATACAAAAAAAAAATAAATAAATAAATATATATATATATATATATATATATATATATATATATATATATATATATATATATATATATATATATATATATATATATATATTTTTATAAATAAACCACTACGCGCTGGAAGTGGGAGCAAAATCACAAATCATGTCAAGAGAAATGAAGCTAGCAGTGAAGAAAATGAAGGAAGAATTACGAAAACAAATGCAGAATATAACTTTGAAGATGGCGACAGGGACGAATCAACTGAAGTTTGAGTGAGCTTGCTGATAAAGACACAGCCTCAAAGGTCTCAACAGACGCGTTATGAGGAGAGAATTGCCCACTTTCAAGTCAAAGTAAGTGCCAAGAACATGATATACTCAGTGCCAGAAGACATGGAAGGTGATGATCTCAAGCTCTTCACAGTAAACTTAAGCAGAGACCACGCCCTTTTCTAGTGAAATTCCTACAGGAAGTGATGAAATTCAAGGTTCTTAAGGTTGCATGGCTGATCCAACACATCACTGTAAACAATAAGGCCCGGATAACATTGGACCACGATTACCCACAGAAGGTTTATAACAACTGCAAGACGCAAGTGGCAATGAAGAAAAGGTTCCAGGGAGTGAAGGCTGAGACGCGCCTTCTCTGTGGGTTAAGTTCAAAGAGGGTAGTGGCCCACTGCCACTGTAGGTACCAAATGTGTCCTACATGCCGCGGAGTGATGACGTCACATCCAGCATATATGATATCTTTTTTTTCATGTTTTAATGAGCCAGATGAAATTGAAATAAGGGATTTCTACCACATGCATAGCACTTATTTCCACAAAATACGATGTTTATCACCGAATCATTTGCGAAGTTTATGTCCGTTCTTCTCCGCAGTCTGCGGAACAACGCGTCGTGATTGGCTGACATGTACGGAGCTGTGTTTTTCTTTGATGCATCTTTCAGCTAACGCGGAAGTGGTAGGACCGATTTGGCAGGGGGGGGAAAACTCCTTCATAAATGCATATTTTCCCTGGTAAATGAATAAAAATGTAAGCGTCTACTGTGGAGACTATTGTGATTTCTTGCGTGATATCAAAGAAAAACAAAGCTCCGTACATGTCAGCCAATCGCGACGCGTTGTTCCTCAGACTGCGGAGAACAACCGACATAAACTCCATTCGATGACGAACATCGTATTTTGTGGAAATAAATGCTACGCATGTGGTAGAAATCACCTTGAAATCCTTTATTTCAATTTCCTCTGGCTCATTAAAACATTAAAAAAAAGATTTTTAGTTTTTTTAAGATAGTTTCACAACGATCTTATATGCAGTTTCACTTTATTTTTACCTTTAACAATTATTTCACCATAACATCACTACCAGTAGTTTTAACAGTCAAATAATGTGACTTCTTTTTAAAATCCAACATAAACAGTTATTCAGTGACTCACAATGAAGCGTATGAATTGTTCATTTAAAGGTTTATTTTCATTTTCTGGTTTGTTCATTTTATGGTTTGAGCTGTGGGCTGATGCTACGAGGTGTCCTCCATCTCCGTCTTACGGTACGTAACAGAGACTCTCGTCCATCAATCGATTCCTGCTGCGCTGCTCTGATCAGCGTCTCGGATCAGACGGGGAAAACAATCCGAAATATAACAGGGGAAGAAAAACGCGGCCGGGACTCGACCATTGATCAGGCGAGAGGCGGGAGCAGCGAGAGACGACATCTCTCCCATCAGATTCATTAGTTTTCCCGCAGCGCTGACATTTCCATTTGCACACTCCAATTGACAAAATAAAATACCCAGTCGGCTCGCATCCCTCCGCTCCTCTCTGGGTAATCACTCCCCTGTCGTCCTGCCGAGTGCTGCCTCACAAATTCACCAAAACACTGACAGCTCACCTCAAACTCTGAGGTCAACAGGTCAGATCCCATTTAGTGGATGAGATTTTAATCAATCATTGAGAGAAAAAAAAAAGATACATTGAAAAATACATAACATGAGAAGGCTCCTCTGAGACATGCACACGCACTGGTGACACACTTGTGGGAACGTCGAACATGCGTGACCAACTGCAGATGCTGATGGCACAGCCATCATTTTAGAACCGGGTGGAATCATGTCGCAAACAATGATGCTATGTTTACTGTTACACACTTTTCTCCCAGAATCCACCTACGGCATTTAACCGCACGTGCATTAACTTTCCCGGACTTCCTCAGAACTCCACCCAGCCGTCGGCGTGGTAACATGCTGACTGAGTTTTTGGTCAAAACCGATGAAGCTCTTCCACTACAGTGGCAGCTCATCAATGACAATGTGATTCGGGGGAGAGAGGGCTGCCTGTGATGACATCACACGGCAACAGGCCGCCAGGAAAAGCACTGCCCAACCCCAGAAGCAGGTCAGGAGGAATTCTGATGTCGACAGAATTCTGTCTGCGTGGACATGTTTTGCCATACTTGTCAGTACCAGGCCTTGACAAGCCACCTTCTTGTGAGAACATTTTGCTTTGTGAGGACATTTTGGCCGGCCCACATCGAGTTTTGAGGACCAAAACTGGGTCCTTACAATTGGGTTTAAGTTTGGTTCCGAGTCCTGGTTAAAGAAAGCCATTTGTTTTGGATGGGTAAGTTAAGGGCGAGATGACAGATATTTTATTTTATTTATTTATTTAGTTTCCTGATGGCCGTCTTCGTTTTTACTATAAATTATACATTACCATAACATAAACATTTCAGGACTTTGTTTTATTTATTTTGCTAAAACCAACTTTTGGTGTCTTCTTTTCCCCCTTAAAAGTTTTTATGGTATTGAGTGTAATTTATTTTAATTTCATTCTGGGACACTTTCCCTACATACTGTGGTGAGGAGTCTCTTTTCAACAACTCTATTAACACTATAAATGTATGGAAATATAGTTTGACACCTGACAGAGAGCTCATGTGATAACAACACAGAAACACAAGCCAGTTTTGCTCACACAGCTTCTCCAGCTGCAGCATCTTTTCACATGCAAAACGGGAGAGAACAAAATCCTGCAGTGGCCACCGACATTGTCCCCGAACTCATGTTCCCTTCTAATTTGGGAACGCTAATCTCCCTGTAGTCAGCAAGAACTACAACTTCAGCCGACCCGCCTGCCAACGCCGTCCTTGACCGGGACTGTGACGTGACACGGTCCCTCGGCACCGCTGTGTGACTGTAAACTGAGTCAGATGAGGTGACTGGACAGAGGTCAACGAAACAAACAAACAAGGGACGGATGCTGATGGGGACGATGGCATCTGGCACCGCGAGGACACGGGGAGCACAGAGGTCGAGTTACAGTTGGACTGAAAGACTTCTTTGTTACTTCAACAAGTACACACAGTCTAGCCATTACTTTTAGGTTTTGTTTTGATGATAAATGCTAACAATGGTAACACATGCATTCAATATCAAATATTTACAAAGAAAATAATCGCTGTTTTTTTTAAAGCCAGAGTTGATTCTTGTCCGCAGCTGAAATCAATTGAGCAGTAAAATATGGGGGGTAGTCCTGACTAGCAAAGGACCAAGACTCTAGACTTAAAAGATAAAGCCCTGACAACAAATCTTTAAGCTTCCAAAAACCGGGCTCATACTCAATTATCAACAAAATAATTTCCCATTTTTATCATCAAAGCTAGAGACCAATGATAATTTTGTTGGTTGGACAGTTGCCTAGTAAGTGCAGGAGGTTGGCTTCACTCTACGGAGTCTTTCTCAGGTCAAAGTGGGTTTGGTTCAAAGATGTGTGATGTAAACACATGCGAACAGTGCTTTGGCCCAGGACTTGAGCCTGGTGAGGTTCTTGTCAGTGAAGTGCGAACTCTCGCCGGAGGCAACACAACCCAAGATGTAAGAAATCGTGTGACCACATTGATGTGTTTGGGAACAAAAACCACCAACCAGTTGTCATCAGTTGACTGCTGAGACAGTGGCTACTTTGTTGGATTGTAGAATTATTCCCTCTCAAAACCCAGTTATGCGCACAGCGCCCCCAGCAGGTCAGAGTGAGAACTGAAAGACAGAACACAGCTCTGAAGGCAGAGGTGTGAAGCGGCGCAGCGGTGGGTGAAATGGATTTGGACCCCTAAGAAGTAGCGATGAACGAATGAACAAGAGTCTCATAAGTGCATTTTTGTCGCACTTTTATATATATGTATGTTACTTATTTGCTTACAAACTGAGCCATATACTCTGAAAGTGTTGAAATATTCATTTCTATGACTCGTGATTGATTAATTTATCAAGACAGATAGATAGATAGATAGACAGACAGACAGACAGACAGACAGACAGACAGACAGATAGATAGATAGAAGGATGGAAGGTCGGATGACAGATAGAAATTCAACATTTTTAGTTATTCCTGTTTTCAGCACTTGATTTATTCTTTCTTTTTATATTCTGCTTCTATCACCCCGCACGCTTAAAAAAAAATCCTTCCCTTCTCCCCACAAAACTTTCTTATCAGGATTTTTTTTTGTTTGGTCAGATTCTTTTTCCAAGTCAAGGGTTGTTGTTTCAAAACTTTTTCTTTCACTGAAAACCTTCTGAATGTATTGGTTGTTGACCTCCTTAACCGCTGGACCATACTACCACTGTAGTGACCACACAGCCTTATCAACTCCCTCTAGTACAACTACACTGAGATCACAAGCTGTGGTTCAACAATTACTACTACTTCCACAGCTAGCGTAACCTCCATTTTTTTATGAAAATGCAACAACGCCTAGCTTGAAACAGTCGTCACGCACAACTAACATGAGGAGATGCGGAGGTGACAGTCGAGGTGAGAATCAGTCGCCACAGATGCAATAAAAGTCTGTCGCTTTAGATATGATTTATTTCCGTCCGTCAGCAAATGTTGCTCAACTTTTATCACACTCTGATTTAATTTCCACATTGATTTTCTCTTCTGGTGGCCGCTGGGTGAGGAAGCTTTATCGAGTGGAGCCGAGGAACAGAGTCAACAGTGAGCAGCAGCTTCTTCTGCTGACTTTTTAACTTCCATTATCAACTTAGAGGCAGAAAACGCTTGCGATGCTTTTACTGTGCAGCAAAGACGCAACAACAAGGTTGTGCTTCACAATATCCGACGGAGAAGACAAGGTCTCACCGACAGCAGCCAGCCACCACTTTATGTTTCACTGAATAGATTTTCTGCTCCTCACACTTTTCAAGATGGTGTCTCAAAAAGCATTATGATAGAATGAATTTCCATTCTTCTTCCAACATTTTATATTTTTCTTTTTTGTTAATTCAACCATATTTTTTATCATGGGCAGTTTTCCTTTCTTTTTCATGCTCTGTGTAGTTTGAGTCATTTATTGTACACTTTAGAATTTTTCTACTTTTTTACTTGGGTGTATATGTGCAAGTGTGTGTGTGTGGGCTTGTTTTATCCCACTTCAGGGCGACCTATCCTTGACAAAACACTATCTTTGAGAGGACCGTATGATTCTGTGGGGACATTTGGCTTGACCCCCTGAGGGTAAGCCTCAATTTGAGGATGAAGATTTCAAAAATAACTGGGTTGTTATAATTGGATGCATTTTGGTTCAAAGTCAGGAAGGTCCCTACAAGGATAGAATACAGCGTGCATGCGTGTGTGTGAGCTATTTCATATTGACCTCCTCGGGTCTATTCTCTCTACGTTGTTGCTGTTGCCTCCGGATTCTGGGTCTGGCGGCTCGTGTGACCTTCTGACCTTGTGTCAAAAGAGAGCCAAGTGGTGTCGACCGGCTGTCAAAGACGGATTGCAGCGGATCTGAAACCCTGACAGGAAAAGTTGTAGAACATCAATGAGAGAGAAAAATGGTTCAACTGCCACCGGGGTGTTTCCGTTGCGTTATCAGCCAAGATAGCAAACATATTCCTCCTGCATGAGCTCAGCATATTCAATATACTCGAGGAACCTTTGAGAGTTGCTCTGGAAAGCATCGTCCTCTCTCTGTATTTCACGCCACACTGCCAAAATTTTGAATTTCATAAAAACCTAGGCTGAATAAAAATAAGCCCTTTATAGCTAAGATGGAGACGGAAAGGACAAACGCCCTGTTAGAGTACAGTGTTATTGCTCACTGTTTGAATATGACTGTTGCGCAGTATCAGGATGAGACAAGCAGCAGTGCAGACATCTGCCCCTGGCAGAGCCGGAGGTGTTCAGGACCGACACAGTTTCATGCAGACAATATAGAATCCATCACATTTCCTTGTCAAATGTGGTGTTTGTTGAAAGCGATAGTGAAGGACGACTTGAATCTGCTTTTGCAAACGGAGCCCAGAGTCGGAACCCTTCAGTGGCAATGGTGGATTCCTCCTCATGTAGTATGAGTTCACATCGACAGTAAGCAGCTTTGTGGAATGAAACAACCCACCTGCTTAATGTGAATAATATATCCTTATTTTTCAATGGTATTGTTATAAAACATAAATTATTTTGAAAAATGATATATACTTTCATGAGCTGTAATTAATAAGAAACAAATCTACACCCATCTTGGGCTCCTCCTCCTCCTCCTCCAGCTAAGTGAGCACCGTCTGAAACCTCAGGAGGACCAGTCGCCACCTGCCGAGTTCAGAGTGAGTGTTAAAATTACGCTCTAATTGTTCCTCGCTGTTCCTAAGAGTTTGAGTTAAAGAGGTCAGCGCTGAAGCAGACGGAGGAAGAGCTGGAATGTGCTTTTAATGCGGTTTTTAATCAACGTCACAAAGAGTGGAGGTGGAGGAATGACCACAGTGTGTGTGTGTGTGTGTGTGTGTTGTGGTCTAATTACTTAAATTGTGCTTACGGCCGTGACTGTACTCCACATTTCCCGACGGAGAACAACACCGGCTTCCCGTTTCCTGTCGCATTAGCAGGAGAAATTAGCAAGTGTGGCGATTTTGTGTTCCTCGGCAGCACCTGAGGGACAACCTCGGCCAAGACCACGAGAGAGATAGTTGAACAAGTTGGTTAGCTGCGAGGGTGTGTGAGTTGAGGTGGGACACTTCGCTCCATCACAGGACCAGAGCTAGAGGAGTCAAGGAAACGTTCCTGACTAAGAACGGTATGACATTTCAACTCATTCATTGGGAGATCAGATGCATTTGCGCGGTCCACCAAAAAGTCAATATCTGTGATGCTTGCGTTTGCGTAGGAAGTCACAGTCGGTGTAGACAAGATTGTCTGAGTACCGCTAGCAGTGGAGGTCCATAGCTGAATTACTCCCCAGGCGAACTCACCTCGCCAGCGCCTCCCGCCCAACTGAATAGATTGAATTGTGTTTTTGAGTGACAATGTAAGTGTAGTGTCATTTTGCACGACATGAAGGATCCCGGTCTAGTCAGAACTGTGGTATGGCAAAGGCTGTTATGCTCAGTTGGGCATCATGTCACATGACTTTGCGGTAGTATAGTGGTTAAACCACAGCCCCGGTTGCTGGTTTGCATCCAGCGTTTATCTTTCGTGCATTTATTTTTTAACATGAATGCATTTTACTGTGATCCTGTTTGAGATGTGAAGTGACAGTCGTGTGTTGCACCTGTGCTATGTGGCGAACTGGACCGGCACAAAGCCATGCCAGTGTGAAAGGCCACACTGAGATACAGCGACATGAAGCCTGATCGAACTCATAGTTAAAGAGAACCAGAGGGTAGTTAAACAGAAGGTAGTTTTTTCTCATAAATATTGCTTTTTATTCTCAAGCTTCAAAAATCCTAACTTTTCTGTCTCATAAATGCTGTTGTTTTCTTAAAAATATATTTTTTAATTCACCTTTTGTCTTTATTACTGACTTCGATCTGACTTAGATTTGACTCCCTTCCAGATCTCAGCTTCTCATAAACATATTTGTTATATTTTGTACAAAAACAAAAAAAGTTTAATTTGATTTGATAATTTGACTTTTTTTATTGTCAAATATTTTGACTATTTGTCTGACTTTCATATTCATCACAGAATCGATGACTTTTCACAAACTTCAAACTACCATGCCAGAATTAGCTTCTTTCAGAAAATGCTACCTATAGCTTGCTTGCCATCCTCTTATGTCATGTACGGAGAGAAGAAGAAACCGCCTTCAGAAGTTCATACAACAGTTTTCCCACCCGTTTGTTCATCTTACAACCATCGTCAGTATGCAAATGTTGTCGGCTGGTACATGACAGAAATGTAGGACGACCCGTTTCCTCTTCTACAAAGAGAGACTCTGTGTGTGTGTGTGAGTGTGTGTGCTCGAGCAGGCTAGCAACGTGGCGTTGCTGGATGCAAGATCTCCCTGGAGTCTGCGCTTGGATCTCCGCCGGAGGAAAAGCCTGAAGCGTCTTTTCAAAACTCAGCTGAGAGAAGAGCGGCATTGATGAAAGGATGAAATGAATCGTCACACTTCCTCTCCTCTGCCTTTGTCGCCGATAAGAAGGGGCTCACTCGGGGGCGCAGGGGTGAAATGAATCATGTGATCGAGTGATAGTGGTGAGCTGGATCGTGGTCTCCAGGCAGATCAGCTCCGAGAATGTCTCCTGCTCCTGTAGAAGACATAATGACCACATTTGCATGAAAGCTGACATTATTATCGGATTAGTCCGACTAAGATCAGGCTTTTAAAAGGCACGTCAGCACCTGAGTCCAACTGTGGGAGTGAAATTCACGTTTGTCTTTCAGTTACGTGCACGATTTAGCCAGCATGCTTAGCACGCTAGCTGCATTACTCTACAAGTAAACAAAGAGAGACAATCTGATAACATTATTTACTGTGCACAAATCATGTGTGCCGTATTGGTCCGTGAGCGGCTATGTAGTTCTCTCTGTCTTTCAGACAGATGTGTTTTAAGAACTGATCCAGTAACACTGCATGCACCACTATATATATATATATATATATATATATATATATATATATATATATATATATATATATATATATATATATATATATATATATATATATTAAGCAGCGCACAAGACACATGGCAGCTAGGATGATAACAACAACAACAAACATGGAGGAATCCCTGAACAAAAGCAAACAAAAGCATCTGTTTGCTTTGGTTCAGGGATGTTTTTCACTACACAATGGCCAGGGTTTCCACTACTCTGAATGGACTTGAAATTCTTATAAAATTGAAATTCTTATACAAATATTTTCAAGGCATTAAAAGAGCTTCAGTTTAAATAAGGTGATATAAAAACTTGACTATAGACACCATTGTGATTTATTGTGCTATTGTCAAACTGATACAAAATAAACAATATCTTGTTGTTTAAATGTATGTATGGGTCCATCATTTGATTCAGTAATACAGTAGTACCTTGGTTTGCGAACGTCCCTGTATTCAAACAAATCGGAGTTCAAACAAAAATTTTGAGATTTTTTTGTTTCTGATTTCGAACGAAAATCCAGAACTCAAACGCCCCTGAAAAAAGCCGGAAAAAACATAACGTGCGTGGACCGATCAGCTGACATGACGCGCTCTGTATGCAGACGTGTCCCGTTAGCTACGTTAACTGACAGTTTTTTCTTCATATTGAGGTGTAAAACCTTTCCTGTCTCCACACTGGACCGTGGTAGAGGGTCACAGGGGAGGTGCTCGCTCTCCACACCTCCGAGGCTGGAGCGCGCACTCCACATAGACCAATAGCACACCTGCAGCAGACACTCTACATTCACTCCCACAAAAGCCTATTTTAAGGCCTGGAACGCATCATTTCTTTTTCCATTCATTGTAATGTGAAAAATCGATTCAGATTTCAAACAAATCTCTTCTAGAACGGCCGTCTGGAACGGATTGTGGTCGAGATCCAATAATCCCACCCCTTTTAGATGGTTAGGTTTATGGTGAGAGGCTGGGGAAATCATTATGGCAATAAGAGGTCCGCATAAAACATAAACACAAATGTGTATATGTGTGTGTGTGTGTGTGTGTGTGGTGATGGTAGATTTCATGGCCAGTGCAATCTGTGTTCACCACACTCCCCCTCAGAGCGTTGGATTACCGGATAAACTGGGTAGTGGGCGCTTCTCTTCTGCTCCACTCACACACACAGACATGCATGAAAACACACACACACACACACCTGGAGGTGACAGTCATGCACTCAACCGATATTTGTTTATCTGCACAAGTGCTGATTAGACTGATTGTTAAAAGCCCACAGGCTTGTTGTGCGTTTGTGTGAGTGCAGGTGTGTGTTTGCTGTGTTGTAAACATATCTTCTTGTTATTATCAACATAATAAAAGTCATTAAACAAATGGGTGTTTTAATTTAACTGTCAGTGTTGTGTGTTCCCAACATGAGAATTCTGTGTGTGTCTCAGTGTGTGAATCAATATGTCTATGTTGGTGTGTGCCATAGTGTGGGTGGTAGCACTTGTGTATTTGGAAGGTTTGTGTATTCAGCTTTTGTGTTTTCAATGTCTGTTTGTGGTGATTTGTGTGTGTTACTTGTACATTGTGTCTGTGTGCCAGCATGTTGGAATGTTGGGTGCTTTGCTATTTCTCTTTACATTAGTTTTGCAGGTGGCTCTGTACGTGTTTGATGTTTGTCTATCTGTGTGTGTGACTGCAGCTCCAGGTATGACACTGAGATACATGTACAAGGCTTGAGCCAAGGCAGAGCCCCAGATGACATGGAGTGTTTGGACACTCTGACATGGGAATGTCTCGGCATCCCTCAGCCATTAGTGAAGAAGTTTGTTCCAACAAATATGCACATAAGCCACAGAGGATTGTGCCCCCCACATATGTGGAAGAGCTGCCCTCACCTCCCTTCAAACACATTTATTTTCAGTATGTCTTATAATGTTGAAACTTGTTTGGGAAGGTGAAGCTTGCCATGGTGCTGGAGAGTTCCAGCGCTGCCTTTCTGACATTTATCTTTGATTTTGTGATAGATCCTCTTCTCCACCTGCAGCTGAGGCAGAGAACAACAAAATAAATACTGTGTGTGAGTCAACAATGGAGTTGTGTGAACTCACTCACAGCTCATTTGTGCGTTGGCTGTCAAATTAGTCTGCAGTGGAAAACATAAATGGGTGCAATCAGCGAGTCATGTTGGTGCAGAGGGAGTCGGGACGGGGCACTTGGCCAACCAAAACCTGGTCCCGTTGAATGGGCTGATTCTGTTTTTTTCAGCGTGAACAATAAATGCACATTTAATCAGCCTGTTTGTTGGAGAAACGTCCAACTCTGAGAGGAACAAAGACTCAAAATTCATCATAAAATAAAGACAATGGTGAAACAACGAGTATTGAGGTAGTTCTCCACACTTGAAATACTCATTGCTTTTTGCAACCTGGAGCATTTCTTACGCTAAAAACGGACTTTTTGTTCGTTTTCTTACTGAGCTAATTTCCAAAGGTCCTTATCTCCGGTCATGTTGCTCTAGACAGCTTTCACTGCCATTTTTTCCTAAAATCTGTAGAGTGTCTGCTGCAGGTGCGCTGTTCCTCTATGTGTGTGGCCGCTGCATGTGGGAGGGGTTGCCGAGTGAGTGACGTCTCTCCAGAAGTGAAGAGGTGCCCGGTGCGTGTCCAGCTCTGAATGTGCGCTTCTGTGCAGTTTGGCTGTGACAAAGTCATAAACCAAGTAACGCTCTGTCCCAGACTCGCCTCATCCCTGTCCCAGCTCCAGCCCACAACAGGACATCAAACCCTGGAGTGTGCGCTCCAGCCTCAGAGGTGTGGAGAGCGAGCACCTGTGACACTCCCTGTGACAGGAAAGGTTTTACACCTCAATATGAAGAAAAAACCGTCAGTAAATGTAGCTAACGGGACACGTCTGCATACAGAGGCTGCGTTATACACAATAACAAAGCGCTTCGTGGGTCAGCTGATCGGTCCACGCACGTTATGTTTTTTCCAGCTTTTTTCGGGGGCGTTCGAGTTCTGGATTTTCGTTTGAAATCAGAAGCAAAAAAATCTCAAAATTTTTGTTCAAACGCCGATTTGTTCGAAGTCCAGGACGTTTGAAAACTGAGGTACAACTTTAATTCTAAATTAGCGTCACATTTTTGTTCATTTATTTATTTATTATTTTTGTGCAATTAATTAATTTCCTTCTTTTTTATAAAATCGACCTCATATAACTGTTCTGCTGAGGTAGTGGCCTTACATTACGATGACAAGTGTTTTCCCACACGCTACACTGAAGAGCAAGTGTGGGTGTTTACTACTACACTGGCGAGAGAGTAATTGTTGTGATATTTTCATTGTTTTTTTTTTGTTATTTGCCTTTTCACAGTGAGTTACAACTTCCATGTAGAAATGTGGAAATGTCACATCTGATACGTGATTGAGCCACTTCACATTTATTCTAATGATATGGTGCAGTCTTTATTATGATAAGAAAGACAAAAAAACATCTTTCCACTGACAGAGAGAGTCTGTTCGTCTCGACCCCATCTTTTCTTTAAACAAGCAGTAGAATGCAAGCAAGCAATGCAACTAAAGCGTCTTATTTGGACCACTTTGTCTCTCGTTTAACGAAATGAAATCTGACTTAATGGAACACAAACCAAAGGCATCAATTTGACTTATTTAAACCTCCAGCTAACGCCAAGCGGCGGCTCATCAGAGGTCTCGTTACGGCCACTTGTCGGGAGGTTCACTTCTCTGCACTGAAAAACTTCTGCAAATGGAGAGAAATCATCTGCGTGTTCTCTTTAATTTGCTGGGCAATTATTGTAAACGTTGGCGTCCGAAAACACGGCGGCCATGTAGAGTGAGGAGCAGATGTTTGCCAGATCTTTCAGGTTAACGTTATTAACTTTCCGGCAGCGGCTGCACCGAGCGAAACAGTTGAAGAGTCTTGGATTTATTTCAGCACACACAAACCGACTGGTTTCTGCACTGAAATGGCCTGAACTAGTAGAGAGACAAACACTGTGAGTCATGTATAGAGTCAAGTGTAGAGCCTGGCTGTGATTGGAATAGCAACAAAGACTGACTAAACTAACGCCTGATGAAGAGGAGCAGAGAAGGAGAGGGAACGTCTACAACAACTACTATATGATGGAACCATAATGACACAAAAGTAAGGAAAAACCTATATATGAATCATCTGACACAGAAACTTCAAGACTCCTCCAGAGAAGGGCAAATACTTGGTTAGGAGCTACTGAACATAACATAGAACTCGACAGAAAGGATACTGCAAAGGCATAAGAGGTAACCAAATGCATTGCTATCTAAGAGAAGAAAAGAAAAACATATAACATCAGTTAGCGAAAAATGAAAAGTAGGAACAAAGGGCAGGAATATGAAAAACACCTTCATTCTGCTATTTTAGAATCTTTATATTATGTCTGACAAAACGATTCTGATGGTGTAATGCAAATCTTGAAAAAAAAATCCCTTCAAATCATTTTAATTATGAAGTATTATTGTAAATGTATGTACATTTTTTTTAAGGTAAAATAAAAAAAATGTGACATTAAAAACTACTCAAAGCAAAAATGTTCTTGCTATACTATTATACCTATGTGAATAATGCGATATCAGAAGATGCTGACCATAAATACATCTACATTTTAATACCATGTTTGTATTTTGTTATTTTGGATTTATATTTCTTTGTCTCTCATTGTGCCCATACTAGTCTTTTAATGTGCTATTAATGAACATTAAAACTTGGAGTAATTTCAGATATTCTTTTGGATGCTGTGTTTTATAAAGACACAACACCTTTTACTGCAGCTGGTAACATGACTGGCAGCGCAGCTGAAGCTATAGAAGTCAGTCGGGGGACATTTCAGAACGTTCTTGAATTTACTTCAGAAACGCCCCCTAATATCACCTGACCTGTAAGTCAGTCACCTCTAGGTCAACCGACTCCAAGCCAATTTTATTGGATTTCTTCCGTTTACAAATGAACAAACAAACCAATAGCGAAGCCGAATACCACAAACCCTTTGCCACTCTGTGATCGATGGGGACAATATTTATTTATTCAAGCAATTGTGCTTCACAAGAAATATTTGGTGAAACAATGTTATATACTTGTTTTGAAAAACAACTATATTAGCAGTGCATTTGCATCTATAATGTATATTTAAGTGTAATTTAGTATTTAGTAGTGCGATAATAATCCAACTTTATTTGGTCGTAAGACTATGAATTTCTAAAAGCTGTTTAAGCTTTATGGGGGAGTCATTTCTACAGCTTTTAATGTGTGTGTGTGTGTGTGTGAATGATAAGCAAATGTGATCTTGCTCTGAGGCCTCTTGGTCTGTTAGGAAACAAGGCTCCGTATATTATCATGGATTCTGCATCATGAACGTGGCAGCCGTTATCACCGGCGGGCCAGAAGTGACCAGAGATTAGACCAGTCTCATTGTTCGCCAGCATTTTCCTGCCGCCAGCGACGCCGCCACACTTCTGCTGGTCTTACTTATCTTCCCGAGCTTTACGCTTCATAAATCATCACTTTTTTTCCTCTGTAAAGAGCTTAAAACTCATAATTACACTCCTCTTTCCCCAAATGTTGAGTGTTGAATCGTAGCCAGTGGCCAGTTCAGCACGATAAACAAACTCGACGGCTGCTTTCATGACTGTGGCGCCAGAGTGGTGATACGATTGTGACGCAAACCTGTGAAAGAGTCAAAGAGAAAAAGCCGCCTCATATTTTGACCCGGGGAAACAAGTTGTTAATGGACCCCCCCGTGCTTGTCACTCTCTCAGAGCAAAAGCAAGTTAGCAAACATCCTCGCGGTAAAGAGTGTATCCTCCACTTTGCTTTGGGGCAGAGTCGACACAATTACTGGTGTGAAGACGTGGAAACCTCACTCCAAACAAGATTCTCTGCACTCATTGATGTGCCACAAAGGTACCCAAAGCATGGACTGTCTCTTGAAAGAGGTAAATCTTACCAACCACATTTTGGTGACATGTAGCTCCGGGTCTCTCAGTCAGAACTAGCTCCTTCAGCTGAGCCAAAACAAAGCGACCAATTGTGTTGTAAGACCATATTTTCAAGGTCTTGGAATCAGCTGCGTTGAAACTACCAATTTAGTGGTTCATTTGGAAAAAAGGCCACCAACAGGCCAGTTAATACGGAATACTAATGCGGAATACGGAGTAAAAGTATGCACCATTAATGTAATTAATAACTAGCATTATTCACCAGGTACGTGTTCTTAAATATTCAGCATATAATAATTGAGGGGATTTCAGCTTTTCATTTTCCATGAAATGGAGTCATAGTTCCTCACTGCTCATGACACTTAAAAGGCATTTTAATGCAGGTGAGTTGCCCTTACTGACGGTAGAAAGCATCAGGACCAAGACCAAACTGAGCCAGATCATGGCCACATTGGTCTCCTATTGAGTCTTGAATAAATCTTCAGTTCGATGGTATTTTTCAATGAGGCTGCTCAAACCCTTTTTTTCAAAGTGTGCTTTACTTTGTCTCCGACAGGATGTTCTGACTGAAGAGTGTTCCAATCGTATCCAAGTAAGGAGCCTTGTGTGGTTTGAAAGAAACAATAACAAAGAGACTTCATCGCTGAAAAATCACTCAATATTGGTGACATGGAAAAAGTGACCCACCAAAGATGACATACAACCTGTATGAGTCAGCGACCCTCCTCTGAGTGACTCCTGTGAGCATCGGGCCCCCAGACTCTGAAACTATAAACCCTGATTTCTGAGTTGTCAACAGAGAAGGATAATATCAGATTATCACAGATGATGCATGTCTGAGATTGTAGTGACTCCACGTCGCCAGACGTATCCAGCATCGGAAATTTACGTTGGCACTGCTGCTTGTCTCAGTCAGGTTGATAGTTATAGTTCATCATGAATGCTGCCGTTTGCTTTGTTTTTTTGGTGTGTAAAGTTGGCAACCTTCACCATCCTTCTTCACCATATGTGAATTATAATGTGTCCAGATTACATCAATGGCGCCGTCAGTGTTGACTCCATCTGTCTGAGTTTGTGATGACTCATTCATGCACTTGTCTTCAACAACCTTGTAACGCTTATGTTTGTCAACAGGACTCACCAAAAGACTCGTTTCTTCTGTGCATTGATTCACAAAGAGGGAGATACATCAGCGTTTCTTATGAGTGATGTATGAGTGTAGTGTGTGTGGTGTATGTTGCCAGACTTTTGCGGAGCCATTCTCAACAAGTGCAACCCCAATGGTGGACACAGACATCCTGTTGTTGTTGTCGAAACAGCATTTATGTGTCATTTTGCATCAGTATCTTTTGCTCTTAAACCAATGAACCATTTGAGCCATGTTTTGCGGTTTTATTGAGCCAAACATTGAGCAAACGTTCTTCAGGTTTTGTTCCTTTTTGTGAGCGTCAAGAGGCTATATCTCAGCAGTTCCTCTCACCTTTGTGCCCATTGGTGGACAATAATCAGAACAAGTAATGTCTGGTCAGTGAGTCGTGTTGCAGTCATTCCACATCAGGAATCCAACAGGTCTCACAAGTCACACGTGTAGCTCTCATATTACAGTGGCAGCCACCTTAAAGAGCCAGTCCCAGCCGACTGACAGCCGAGTTCCTCTCACTTTCCAGTCAGCTCCCAGCAGGTTTCCGGCCAAGTTCCAACCGTCCCCCCCTCCACACAACTTGTGTGAGTGCCTACGTAAACCCCACCAACTCATTGACTTGCAAAGTCGGACCTGGGGATGGCGTTCTCTCACAAAACACATAGCCATTCTGATTTTCGGCCTCCCTGAAAAGGACCTGTAAGAGGACCTTGGTGACTTTTGTAGAGACCTTGGGTGAGTATTGAGTGCAAGTGGATGACTTGCTTTTGTAGTGTCACATACTGTGGTGAGTTGTTGAAGAAGCAAACCCAGTCAACAGGTGGAACAGCTCACTCTCGTGAAGGTGAGCAGGCCTCTGCATTTCAGACTGGATAGAAGCGAGAAAAGTGTCCCGTCATCTTGATGCTCTCTTCATGTTTGATTGATCCTTTCTTTATGTAGATGTTATTAAGAATGAATCGTGTGGAAAAAAGACGCAAGTTGATGAAATGACTTGTGTTATCTACCCAGTGACTGGACAGTTGCTTGGACATTGTCATCAGCCAGCCGTGATGATGATGGTGATGAATACTGTCTGAAACTGTAGCGATCAAAACCACTGACACTGAGTCTGGGGACTGTGGTCGACTCATCTTTTACAACTCATCCCTGCGGAAATGTGATGAGTCGGTTAATGTCGAGAGTGAAAAGATACTTGCTTCAACCCACTCCTGGTCTGCACACCTTTGTGTGAATGGCCGGGTCCATGAGTGTAACAGACATCACTCGGCGCACAATCTGCCCTCCAGCCATTTTTGCTGCACCTCGGAGGGTAAAAGCCAGAGGCAGAGGTGCTGTGAGGCAACACAAGGGAGTTCCACGGCTCAGCATGGTCCGAGTCCTCTGCCCCGCCAGCAGGCCGCAGCTGAAAACACTTTTTTAGAAATATTTGAACGCAACCCTGTGCTTCTTTCGTTTGCCTCACCATAGCCAAAGAGGGGTGGCTGTGGAACCGGAGAGGCGCTGGCGTGTGTGACAGAGAAAACCTGTGAGACTCTTCACATCAGTGTGGAGAGAATCCTACGGTTTGAAGTCGACTTCTTTCGCTCCACTGACACCAAGCCGCAGTTTCAAACGATAAGCTGCCGAGCCGCCGAGAGCCGAAAAAACATCTCCACACTAGTGTGCAGTGGGTGTGAGAGTGACTTTCTTATTCTGATTGAAGATTCCTGTTTGCTTACACACCAGTGCAGCTGAATCTAAAACATCATTTAAATTAACTCCGGTTCAACAACAGGATTCCAAGAACTCCGATTTGCGCCTGCTTGAATGTTGTTCAACCACGGATTTATAAGTAACAATGCAGGTTTCGTCCTGGCCGTGGAACTACCCACTGACTCTTTACTCTCTCTATGGTTGTTGAGCGTGCCCTGGAGTATGACCTACCAGTCCACATGTCTCAGGGACAAGTTGTGGGAGGTGCTTCGGGAGAATGGAGTGAGAGGTTCTCAATTGAGGGCTGTTCAATCTCTGTATTCCCTGGGTGGGAGTTGTACCGGATTCCTGGTTGCAAGTCCCCTGTATTCCCAGGGAGTGTTGGTCTCCGTCAGGGTTTTGCATGGTCTCCAATCCTGGTCTGGTGTTTCATGGGCAGGATTTAGATCAGCACCTCTAAATCCAAGGCCATGGTTCTTAACCGGAAACATATGCCTCAAGCAGAGAACTTTAAGTATCTTGGGTTATTTTTCACGCATACCCTCACCGATGGCCAGTTGCCTTGGTGTCATGACAGAAAGAATCAGATCCTGGATACAAGTGGCTGGAATGAGTTTCCATTGACGGGTGGCAGGCATCTATTACAGA
This sequence comes from Synchiropus splendidus, assembly GCF_027744825.2. Taxonomy (NCBI): domain Eukaryota; kingdom Metazoa; phylum Chordata; class Actinopteri; order Syngnathiformes; family Callionymidae; genus Synchiropus; species Synchiropus splendidus. Next base: position 15,304,203 of record NC_071337.1, read on the forward strand.
GGTAGCGTGAAGGATATTTATATTGGATGATGTGAAATGTGCAGTATCGAATTATTTTGCTCACACGAATCGAATAGAGGTTTGATTTTTGAAATACCAGGTGGCGTTCACGCTCATGGAACCATTGGATTCCTTTGACCAGAGCATATTATGGTGAAAGGGCTTTACTCCCAAGGCAAGTTGCATTATGTGGTAGCTCAAAGTAGCTTTTTTTGGAGCAGTGAATGGAATGTCAGGAGGTGACAGTTTATCCTTCATCTGAATTCGACCACTGCTGTCTATGACATGGCAATGCAAGTGTCCACCAAAGGGCTCCCCCCCATGGATTCTGAATACCTGTAGCTATCTCTAGAACTTGTGACCGAGGAGACTCAAATTGCTTAATTCCAAACAGGAAATGATTTTAACATTCCAGATTGCCACATATCTGAGTGAGTCCCACTGAGTCATCGGTCCATTTGCCACTGAATAACAGAAAAGAGACAGGGGACTAGATATGGGCAAAAGAGGTAGATGTTTGAAAATTGCCTGAGACATTTCGCCACAAAAGAACAACATTGCTTTGTGCACTTATTAATTTCCTGTCAGAGGTCATGTGACTTTTCAACGATCGGTGAGCCTGAATGGCATAACACAGAAGAAAACAATATCAAATGTACACCGAGCACGGCTCACCTTGCTGTGGCTGCTGTGTTGCCATGGCAACCCTCTGAAGGTATGCCTCACATGCTGTACAGTGTGTTCCAGATTTATCTCCTGCCTGATCCGCCGCTGTAATTGTCTGTCCAGAAGAATTCCTGGAAAAGGGATTTGCTACAAGATCGACAGAGCTGTCCATCATTCCCAGAGACGCTCCGGGAATATTGCGCGACAAGAGCCATGCACACAGTCATCAGTAAATGTTTAGTTAAGAGTAGAAGTTGCAGGAGCGCAGAGAGGTTTCAAGCTCACCACAAGGTCACCGCCTGCAGGCAGCAATAACAGCGCTGCGACTCAAAGCCCCATTTAACTGACTGATGCTTTTTGACATGTTGGAGCGACGCAGCCAGTTAGCCGCTGGGAGCCTTCAATTATAACCAGGACTTAATGTAGCGAGGAACTTTGCAGAACCCTCCGACGATGTCGCAGATCAATATAGGGAGCAGCATTTTGTGCCGGCGCGACGTAAATCATGGCCGCGATGGAGAACTGCCAGGTGCGTAAATGTAGTTTCAGTCGAGGCCAAATACCAATTCCCCAGAGCGAGGCAGCTGAAGGAAGCGAGAGACTGGAGTGGAAAAAAAAAATCTCTCCTGTGAGGTCGTTCGGCACCAGAGGATGATCCTCATCAGCAGTGGCTAATTTTAGGGTTTGTCTTTAAGTGTAACTAATGTGTGAGTAATTCTGTCAGGCAGATCTGTGAATTGGATTTACTGAACCCAAGAGTCATTCAACAACAGCACAAGCTGGACATGCTGTTTGATGTGCAGTTATGTTGTTGTCTGGATTCACCAGAGTCATTTGAGTCATTTACAGTCCTGGAAATCAGAGTAAAAAAAACTTTATTAATCCCAAGGGAAACTGTGTTCGTAACAGCTCTGTACACAACATATCACAATAAATGAAAAATAAATAATATTATAAAGTGCAAAAAAAGCGATATAAAAGAGCTTAGAATGTGCAACAAAATGCAGTTCAATAACAGAAAAACGTGCCAAGGAATCTTTCATTATATTTTTTTCAGGGAGCAATTGTATGTTTTCACAGCGAACAGAATTGTACTGGACACCAGCGACTCATATAACATCCTCAGCAATGTCCCGCAGACGTTGAAGGACCTGAGCCTCCTCAAGAAGAAGAGACGAATCTGACCTTTTTTGTAAAGGCCCTCAGAAAACACATGGCTTCACTGTTCTTGAGGATTCTCCGTAATAAGCAGTAAGACTTGTGATGTTGCCGACTCCTGTGCATGTGTTGGTTTATTGTCTCTCTGGATTGACCCACACAGGCAGCATTCTCTCACTCCTGAGATGCGCTAGCTCATAATGTGTCAGTTTCAGTTTCCGTACTTGAGCACATTGTACAACAGGTCTCTCAGAGGCAGATTGGATTTTACTTTAAAAGCGACCTCTCTGTTGTTGTTTCTCTAAGGCACTACAGGTTGATTGACAGGCCAGCACCATTATTTCATATCCAGTGACAGATCCATTTCCTTGCAGCAACCACGTGACTTGCTAGATGCTCTTCTATAACTGCCATATCTACCTTACATCCACCGTATGAGCCTGATTTACGAGCATGATGTGTGGGCTTATGTGCTCCCTCAGGGACTATGCCTGTTTGATTTAGTCGTGGGGGTGAGATTGAATGGTCTGGGGTGGAAAACGATGATATGATGAACTGTCCAGACGTTTATGATTCCTCGTCTAAAAGCTCGAGTGGGTATTGGGTTTATTCGAGCTAACAGCGGCTGAAGGAAGAAGGCAACGCTGAGAAAGTCAGACGTGGAGGTCAGCTCTGTCGCTCTCTCCAGACAGTGCGGGCGCATCATTGTCGAGGCTGTCGCAGTCAAAAATGACAAGCGAGGGTGACACCGAGGGGTCCACGAGTTCAGTTGCCTGAAAATGTCACCCTGCTTGACAGAATGGCGCCGTGGGACACAGAGGGAAGTGACAAAACAACAACCTTAAAGTGACGCAGATCGCTGAGACGCAGGGTCTCGTCAAAATCTGCGTTTCAGCGGCTCTGCATCGCTGTAGGTGTCCAGACAGAATCAAGTCCAGAACTGGGAGTGTCAGGTCCGATGCAAGACTTTGACAGGATGATGGAGGTCGTCCTCATCATTGTGGTTGGTAACAGATGGTAAGCAATTCTTTCATCACCAGACCCACTGAGTTAACTGGTATGTGTAGCCTTTCGATTCTGCATCTTGACTGGCATGAAAATTTGGGGTGCGTTCCAATTCCTTCCTCAGTCCTGAAAAATGCACATTCTCACAAGGAGGAAGGAAAGTCTAAATTCTTAGGAAGTGAAATTGAGGAACAAGATTGAGGAACTCAGTGACCTCCCTCTGTATTGAGGAATTCCCCATATTCTTTGTGTAGTGTCAAAGATGGCTTTGAAAACAAAGAGACTGAGCTACAAATGTAAGTATCTCCATTGCTAATGGAGATATAAAGGACAAAAGACATAGCTGCAGATCCTGTAAATGCATCTTCTTCTGAATTGAAACAGACAGACGGAACATCGCTTTGGTGTAATGCTGCCACCAACAGGCTAAGGACATACCTGCATTTTGGAGTATCCCACCTCTAAAGAACAACATCTTCCTTAACACTTGGTTTGGAGGAATGACGTTCAGGATGAAGGAAGGGACCCCTATTCCTTAGTATGTGCAGTAGTTGTATGTGGCTAATCTCATGACTCCAGGATGAGTGATGCGTAAAGTCACTTCAAAGTTTTTTGGCAGGAAGTGTGTCTGACTCATTGCAGAATCCTACTAGTGTGAGTCATGCTGTGTGACTGACAACTAGACAGGAAGGGTTTTTCACTCAAGTAATGAGTGTAGCTCAGGTTGCCAGACATTTTGTTGAACTCAATGAAATGTTGAATCCAGCGACATTTGAATGACTCCCCCTGGCTGTGAATCAGCCTTAAACCGGTTTCCTTCAGACTCATTCACAAGCGAGGACCCCAATGCGGCGCCACTGCGGCTCCATGTGGCTCAGTCACGTGTCACAGCATATAAAACTATATCAAACTTTCCGTAATCCAATATGTCCGAGGCTGACTGAGTCGGTTTGGCAGATGAGATCAACAGGGCCAGTAAAACTGTTTTTGACATGAAGCTGAAACTTTCAGGAGTGTCTACAGTTGCCAGGCAACTGGTCTCTGTCAAGAACCACCACATCGCCGGCTTATGAAATGGTACATTTCTGGCACTTTGTTTTCTTTTCCACCACAGATTCAAAATATTGATTGTTTCGCCCTGCAGGCGTGGGAAGAATCTGCAACCTCAAGATTAACTCGAAGGTCTTGTTTCACTCTTGGAGTTCAACATAGCTAGCCAGGGGTAGACGCTATTTTGGCATGTGAAAAATGCTTCTGCATTCTGAAAGGAGAGGGATTTTGGGCTTCATCGTGGCGTTAGCGATGCTGTGACGGAAGGGAGGAGAGCGCTGGGCAGAAACGTCGCTCCTCATTAGAAGTTACACCCAACTCGCGGCAGCAGCTGACAGACGGACTCTTATCCTCCAACACCAGTCGCCGCTGTCAGAGTGCATAAGTCCGTCGGCGTGAGTCTTCCCTCTGGTCTCAAAAGCATCTTGATCCAATTGGCCACGCGCATCAGCATCACCGTGTGAGTGCGAGGAACTGGTGGATCGTCTGATGTCGAGCCAGGTGGAGACGCCGTGTTAATGTAAAGCAGATTTCCTGCGGGTGTCAACTTATTGTCAGCACTTCTAATCTTCCACACTGTCAGCCTCGTTTGTCTTCGCCCTTGTTTCGCCTGCTGCTGTCAGACGCGGAATCAGAGAGAAATACTTGGAGATTTCCCAAAAGACCACAAAGAAATATAGCTATACATGCTGTATCGCAGATAAAGGAAACTAATGAGAGACGCTTGCTGCCTTCACAACACACTAACTGAAAGGGATTCACATCCAGATCATGCAAGGTTCTTCGTGTATGTTTTGAGGCCAGAAACATCTGCATTTGCCAGTTCCTCAACCTTATCATGATGCTTGTAAATGTCATGAAAATGTCTGAAATTACCCAGACAGCCATACTGTGTTTTGTTTCTACCAGAAATTTTCGAGGTGCAGCAAGTTTGTCTTTTGGCTCAGCTTATTCTTCATTTCAACAGATTGATATAGAGCAGGGGTTCTGTACCTTTTTGATCTCAGGGCCCAACTTTTCCAGAACAAATGGGGCCCATTCAAGGATTTCAATTGTGATCAATAACTATATTTAATCTACTTAAACGTAAACAGACCAAAACCTTGTGAAATGACATGAAAGCATGTATTTGTCGAAAAGTCCAACCAGAAAACCAGAGAAAAAAAAATACACTTGATGCAAACTGTTTAGAAAATTGCTAAAACTGTACATCACGAATAAAAATCTGATTAATATAAAAAAAACAAAATGTCATCAATAAAGTAATACACATTATTTTCAAAATAAACTCTGAAGAAAATTTAAGTGAAGTATAAATAAAGCATTGCCATAAAATTTTCAAATTCATTTTAAAAACTGCTTGAACAGTTTTTACTCTCGCCGAAAAAGCAGGTGAAGAATGTTGCCTCTGTTGCAGGTGGGAAACAGGGCTTTGTTGAGAAGGTGATGGAGTGGAGGACCTGAGAGGACACTGACCCCTCACTCCCTTTGTAGGTGATGGACCTTTAGTCACAGACCCCTGGATCAGAACTTCTCACTCTCCTTTGGGCCAACCGGTTCTGGAACGGCTTCCAGTTCAATGAAAAACTCTGAGAAACCTCTTAGATAAAACTTTGTTACTACGTCATAGTACGTCAAGTATATTAAGTACTCACTGTGATTTTTTTCATACAAATCCCAAAGAAAAAAAAACCTTCCACTGAGTAGCTGTGGGGGGTGATACTCGCCTCATTGATGAGAGAAAATAGAACCTGAAGAGAAGTCTCCACTCGAGTCTCCTTCAACAGCTCAACTCCCAGTTAGACCTTGACTTGTGTGACCTCGGGCAGGTCAACAACCCACTCCTGACCTCCACCGCTCTCATAGTGCTAATGGCCCCACAGGAGGATATCTGCTTTAAAGATGAGCCAAGTCGCAGCAGCAGGTCCAGTCACCTTCACAGAGCGGCGCGACAGAGAAAGCTGCTGGTGAGAGCAGATTTATTATTGAAAGCAGCCTTTCTATAAACACTGTGTTTAATTTGTACATTTCATTTCCCAATGAAATACTTCCCTGAATTATTGAGCAAAGCCTTCGGAGCCAGTGGAGGCAACGCCGCTCGAAACGGGCCGCGACACATTCCGGATGAGACGCCATATTTTATTTATTCTTAATATTCGTATTTGTTTCGGAGCAACAGCCCTTTCTCTCACTCCAAACACACTCCATTAAAGATGTCTGCGGGAATCGGAATCAAGCAAAAATATATTATTCCGGGGTGAAGCTGGCTATATTCTATCAAACAAGTCGCAATTGAGAGCAACCAAGCGTGAGATTGAGTCGCACTTTCAGGTTTGCTTTGCGTGAGCTTTCTATCAGCTGTCATTTCTGTCAGCTTTTGTCATGAATCCATTAGCTGGGGACAAGATGGCGGATGAGAGTGAACACAAACAGCTTTCCTCAAGTAGACAATGAGGAACGCGTACACCACATCTAGACACACTCAAGATACATTATCTCGGGGGGTGTCAAACTGATCCACAAAAGGGCTGCAGTGCGGGTTCCTGTTCCCACCATGAAAGCATGTAAAGGTTAACCAGTCAGGTGTCTGAGGTTGGGGAACGGTAAGCCATGTGAAGGCGCTCCTTTCATTCTATGTTTAGCAACGGAGGGTGGCATATAGACACACAACCACTCGCACACACCTGCAAACTGCCGGAAACCCAAGGAAAGACAGGACCCAGCTTCACTCCAAGTTGCCGAACATTGGATTTGACCCCTTCATTGGAGAAACCTTTAGGATGAAGATCGACTTCCAAATGGTGAAACAATGCAGAGTATGGCTCTTACAAACAACAGCCACGGATCTATTGGACAATTTAAGTCGGGGTGAGGTCCAAAACGTGATCTTAGACGGTCGCCAGAGTAGAGTGCTTCATACCGTCACTTCTCCATTGCCACAGTCAGACTGAAGAGATCGGCCGATGATCAACCTTTACAGCGCACGCTGGCATGCACACGTCTTATTTCCTTCACAGCTGGACTCAACATGCAGACGTCACACAAATGCAATGATAAGAGAGAGAAAAGCAGGGCGCAGCTGTGGGAACGGCATAATAGCAGCAAAACATCCAGAGAGGGGCAGAGAGAGGGTTCACGCAGATGCTGCCAGCTGCATGAGTGTAATTACAGCTGTATAGATAAACACACAGCCCAGGGGTTGCCGTGGCAACGGCAGAAAGATGATGTATGAGTCCATGCAGATCAGATTTTAAAAAAAGGCTTTTTTAAATTAGTGTCACCTGCAGTTTAGGCTGAAAGACTTTGGAGAGTCGTGATCACAAAGATGGGTTTCATGAGCAGCCGGAGCGTCGTCTCCACCTGGAAGCATTGCAGAGTTAATTGGCTCCTCGTCCGCTGCGGGCGCTAAAATAAAAGGTGTGAGCTCGGTTGTGCTGATCGGATCTGATCTGCTGATATGTGTTAATCTGAGAGGTTGAGGCGACACGTGTCGACCTGAGTGAGGAAGTAAAGAGCCAGTGATGGAATCCATGTGTTAACTATGAGCGTGAGAGAAAGAAAACACTGTGAAAGGCTGCTGTCAGTGCTGAGGAGAAACTGAGAAGAAACCAGAGTTATGAAACGTTTATTATCGCCTGAACTACGACCATACGTGATGTTCGAATTTGTTGGGCTGTTGAGTGAGTTGTCGTCATGTTAAGTTGTTTGTTGTTTAGTGACTGCAGTTGTGTTGATTTGCTTATCATGAGGTGTTTAGTAACTTGCTGTTGTGCAGTTGTGTTTGGTGACTTTTGTTGCTCTATGTACGACAAGATTTGATTTATTGCTAAATGTTTTTTCAATGTTTCATACAATGACAGAGATTATTATTATTGTTTTCAGCGAATTTATTATTTTTTGTTACATTTTGTGTTTAGTTATTAGCAGTAATATCCAATGATTTAATGGTTTTCTTCTCATTGTGTTGTTGAAGATTGTTGAAGATTTGACTTTGGTGGTTTGTTATTGTGGTTAGCGACAGTCATTGTATTTTCTTTTGTTATGCATTAATTCATGGAGCTGCTTTTTTTTTTCATCAGTATATTTAATGATTGATGTGATTTCTTTTTGTGTTAAGTGCCTTGTTCTCAGCACAGTAACTGCAAGGTTTGCAGCTACGTACTGCTATAGTAAGCGATCTGTGTTCCATAATGCAGTTTCTCCTTGAGAATAAGGAACACATTAATATCTTCTTATCCTCATATGTGTTAACAGTACATGCGACTGTCATTAATAATAAAGTGCTTACACTTACACACAAACATTGAATAGTGACAATGAAATACATATCCAGTTCACACGAAAGTACACCTCTTTTACGGATTTCTAACAGTGAACAAGTAAGTTATTATGGTTTATATGTGTGTTCCCAGTCTATAGTCTTCAAGATTCACTGTTGTGTTGACCATTTGTGTTGTGTTTCATTCGTCTGCTCCGAATAACAAACACAAAGAAGAAAACTATCAATCTACTGGTGATGCCCGAACCGAATCACTTCCTGTCATCACTTCGCCGCGGCGTTCAGTCAGTCTTCTCGGGGAAGCAGCAGAGTTTCCCGCGGGAGCAGAACCTCACGGCGGTTGCTCGCAGGAGAGCTCAAGAAGAAAAGGAGCCTCAGGAAAGAAGTGGAGTTTGTAAATTCGCCGAGCGTGAAGGCATGAAACATGTTTTCTCTGGAGGATTTTGCTTTTTTCCAAAATAGAATGGGGCTAAAACAAAAGCAAAGACTTTCAGATGCTGCAGTTGACATCGGTGTGACTCGGTTCTGAGATTGGGAGTTGTTATTAGATAAGAGAGTGAAATCTATTGTTCTTCCACTCCACACTGCCAATTATCTGAGATCAAGACTTGAGTTATCACTACCAAGGCAGTATCTAGACAGGGTCACCATGAGTTTTGGAAATGGAAACCGAAGGTTTTGCCAGAGAAAAACAAGAACATGTTAGTTAATTGTTTGGAGCAGATTGAGCTAAAGATTTTAGAGGGTTTGACAGACCAACAGTTCTAATGTGTGGACCAAATGAAGACTTCCCATAGTGGAAGTTCGACCAAAGCCTTGATGTTGCAGGACCAAAGCTGTCAGACCGAGACTTTTAGGTGATAGCTTGGCTTTATTACCATGTTTCAATACCTAGACTCTACTGCTGAGGCTTTTAGGCTGAGATCAAACTTTAAATGTCTCAACCAAAGCCAAAAAGACTTGTGAATGTTGAGGCAAGCAATGACTTTTAGAAGAAAGCAAGACAGGAACTTCTGTTCTTGTAGACTAAAGAAAGACCAGGGTGTCATGCAATGATGCCAAACCAAGACCAGGACTGTTGGTATGGTGTACGCTGGAAGGTGAAAACATTTTGGCCAAAACAAGACCATCAGTTTGGATTTCCAGAGCAGTGCAAGGATCAGGGCTAAAGTAAGACCAAGACTTATAGTGGCCTGAATCCAAGCAATACCAGAGTTAAACCAAGAATTTATGTTTTTGGTTGGGATACAAGTAATTAATAATACAATAATAGCATTATTATTATTATTATTATTAATTTAAAAAAATATTGTATTATTTTTTTCATTTGTTTGTTCCCTGAACAAACACGAACACCACTGCCACAGATTTCACATTTTAAGTTTAGGCAATCTATGCCAATGCTGATATATAACATATAACACCGGAACCCCGTACTAAATAGAGCCGTGACTGAATTGAATTTGTGTGGTGGTCCGCCACCGCCTACCTGCGACCCCCCTCTTTTGCATGAGAGCATGCAGCCCTGTAAAAACTGGTGATGCACTGAATCCACTGAATATAGCGAGGGAGCACAGTGATAGGTAGTGGGTGCTGTCATCTGACACCTCCCGAGTACAGCGGAATGGGCCAATTTTTAGGCCAATTTTTTTGACACATTCCCAACGTTTTTGGGATAATTGGAAGAAAAGCTGGAATGGACAAGAAATAGGCCGAGGCATTTTAGACCTTGGCCCACCATGATTTTGATCACCATATATATATATATATATATATATATATATATATATATATATATATATATATATATATATATATATATATATATATATATATATATATATATATAGATAGATAGATAGATAGATAGATAGATAGATATAGATAGATAGATAGATAGATATGGTCCAGTGCAGAGACAGGAAAAGGTTTTACACCTCAATATGAAGAAAAACAGTCAGTGAATGTAGCTAATAACAATAACAAAGCGCATCGTGGGTCAGCTGGTTGGTCCGCGCAGATTATGTTTTTTCCATCTTATTTGGGGGGTGTTCAAGTTCTGGATTTTCGTTCGAAATCAGAAGCAAAAAAATATCGAAATTTTTGTTCGAACTCCGATTAGTTTGAAAACCGAGGTACCATTGTATATATATATATATATATATATATATATATATATATATATATATATATATATATATATATATATATATATATATGGGAAGTCTTCATTTGGTCCACACATTAGAACTGTTGGTCTGTCAAACCCTCTAAAATCTTTAGCTCAATCTGCTCCAAACAATTAACTAACATGTTCTTGTTTTGCTCTGGCAAAACCTTCGGTTTCCATTTCCAAAACTCATGGTGACCCTGTCTAGATATTGCCTTGGTAGTGAGCTATATATATTTATATATATATATATAGCCAGAGCAGCACAGGATGAATGCAGACGTAAGTTCAATACAAGTAGAAGTTCAGTCGTCAAGATGATACCATTTCAATATTTAAACTGTTTAAGGACATTAAGATACCAAGGCAGGTCAAGCAAAAAAAAACCCATTTGTCCGGCTTACATCACATTATAGAGTGACAAATATGATACGGATGTCACTTACAGGCCGCAAGAGGGCATTTGCCTTCATCAGTGGCACTGCACAGAACAGCAGCTTTTGAGATAAAATAAAACCTCCAGATGCAAAAACACAAAAGCAGTCTTTCATGGGTAACAGAAACGTCACAATCGTCCAAATCTCCGCAGCTGCTGGGTTGACATCAAATGGAGCTCTTCCAGGTGAAAGCGTTTTCCGGGCTGATAAAGGCTAAAGATGGAGGGGAAAAAGCATCATATCAGGCTCTCTTCCCCGGGGACTGTTTTAGATGAAGAGACAGATCAAACGTTTGCTGCACTCTAAATGAGATTCAAATCCACTTGAGCTCAGTTGATCTCACATGTAAAGAACCACGTGCTGCAATTTGTTCTGATTCAGTTTGTTTTATTGAAACGGCGCCGCAAGGACAAACGTCGGACTCAGCGTCTCCAGCCAACACCTGGAGGACTGAAGAGATCATTCATGAATATGTTTATTAGACCACTGCTTTGCTCTTTAACAGTCCACGCCAAACAAAAACTAGATTGTGAGTCAATGGAAAAACAAAGATGTAGCTCAAGAGGGCAAGGCTAGACCTTTGAACTCATAGAGACAACATCGTGACATTAGCAGAACAAAGCAAAGGCGAGGCGTTGTGGCCAAGACACTATTTTTTATGTTATATACTGTACATAGTTTTAATGTCAAACAAGCAAGACTAAGGCCTGAGCTAGTGATTGACCAGAGTGAGGCACCAAGATATATGAATTTAAAAAATAATAAAAAATAAATAAATAGAAAACGAATAAAACATTTTTATATTCTGAACATTTTGGAAATCCCAAGACACTGATTGATATATATATATATATATATATATATATATATTCAACACTGACACCAAGGGTTTTGGGAAACAGTTAATAGTATATAAGGGTTTGCATTCTGACCATCCAACTTACGACGAGGGTAACAGGTACTACTGTAGTGGTAGATGGCTGTGTGAGAGTGAGATGCTGGGATACTGTGCTGCTACATGCTGCGGTGCCAGACATTGAATGAAAAATAAAAGCATGTGCTGGCCGTAAGTGTGGGTGGACATAAGTCAAGCAGGTCGTAAGTTGGATGTTGCTTGTATTGGGGGTGAGAATTTTAAGGGGTTCACATGAAGAGAACTGCTTCATTGGTCAGAGCCATTCTAGATGGTCTTGGGAGGGTTTTGCATGAAATGCTTTGAATCACATTAGATGGTGCCACCACCCTAAAGCCCTGTCAAGCAACATGTCTTCTGAGGGACGGGATCGACGTTTCGTTCAGCTCTCCATGTGGCTATCGACGTGCCCGGCGTTTCTTGCCCATCACAATCAGTGCGACATTTGAATGTTGACAAAGTGGTCGTCTTCATCATTTCAGCTCAACATTATTGAAAGCGGGAACAGAAGGCGTCTAATTTCCTCGCCGCTCACCGCTTCATTAACAATGTCTTTGATTAATGCCTCACATCCGTCCAGGGCCCCACCTGAGACAGGCGCGGGTGGGAGGGGGAGCGAGGGGGAGTGGGTTTGCACCTGTCCTGGCGCTGCTGCTGCGGTAAATATTGAGACTTTTTTAACCCGTAGTTTTGGCTGGAGGAGGCGGCGGTGGGCGTGGCGGCGGCTGGGAAAGAACTGCACATCAATACTTCTCATTTCTGCCGACCTGGTCGCTGTTTGCAAGCCGGCGGCGTCATCCATCATGGAGACATTAATTATGGAGCGGAATCTTCCAGGACAAAGACTCTAATGAAGGGGCTGTCAGCGCACGCTGCAGGAAGACACCAGAGCGGGCCAGACCTGGGCTCCAGCCTGAACCTGAGGAGCAGTCACATGACGGCAGGCTGAGGCCAAATCTGAGGGCCAGCTGAGGTGAACACTTTCATATTTAAGGTAAATAACCGTCTCAGATGTTGGGTCTCTACTGATGTAAGTGTCCCTGTACTGATGTAAACTGCATCTAAGGCAAGATTTTGAAAAGAACACTGAGAACCCGCCAAAACAATCGTTCTCATCTTTGGTTCTTTTATTGTCATCTGCTTCTTTTTCATATCAAAGTTCATTCCAGAGCGATTTGAAAAGTTTTTCAAAGGGGAAAATGTAACTTAAGACAAGGCATGATTGTGTGGAGATAATGGTAAAATGTTTATATTTTTTTGTAATATACAATTTCCAATCTTGAGATTTCAGCAATCATGCACATTTTGAAAAACACAAAACAATATAATAAATACAGGCATTGAGAACATAAGATGTTTGAACCACATCTGTTCGAAACTGCATAAAGAAAGAACTGCAGTATTATTGAAAATACATATAATATATGAAGAAAAATGAGTTTTTGGTGTGACAGTGTGGTTTGTGTGTGGTGAAGATATGAATTTAAGAAAAAAAGAACAGAGTTTGGCAATTATATTTAATACTCTACAGTCCAAATTCAACACTGAAAAAAATGTTTTGAGAAAACAAATTACAACAGCAAAAAATGAACAAATATTCCAACTCAGTGTTGATGATCTTTAAAAGAAAAAATTGAATTTTAAAACAAAATATTATGTTGTCAATTAAGGACTCAGTTATGCTCCATAATTTAACGCATACATTTGGATTACAGACAGTAAAATGGGGGAAAATGCTCATAATCAAGAATATAATAGTATTTCAAGAAAGAATGAAAGGAACATTTAGAAAGCGCAAATGCCATAAAAAGTATAAAAGGTCATATGAGCGAGATTAATCTTTGATCACATAAGTGACAGGATGTTTAAACATCCGAAATAAAAAGCAAAAGAACATACACACTGCTGGTTGTATTCAACACCACACAAGCCTGTCTCTATAGTGTCACAAAGCTTTTCATTTGAATCTGAACTAGACAGCGCAGCGAGACCCGATGCTGGCCTTGGTTGTTGGAGAAGAACATAAAAAGACTGTTAAAACTGTTAAAAGGTCGCACATAAATCTCACCGTAGTTTTGGTCGTTCAGGTGATCCAGAGGTTTTCGCTCATCTCGCCCAGACAGTGGTGACAGGTTGGCTAGACAACCCCCGCCAATGATATGATGTATGGAAGATGGCGCCTGCACTCTGCTGCGCCAGCCCTCTCCTTCTGCCGGCCACTTGGGCAGCATCACAGGCTGAGGTTGTGAAGTCATCACCAAGCTGAGTGGGCTGTTGTTTCATGGATAATTACCGCCGACTCTCCTCTCGCGCCGCACTCCTCCCCCACCGCTCTCACCAGCGGAGAAAAAGGTATTGCTAATGACAGAAGAAGGTTACACGATTCATCTTCAGGCTAAAACCTTTCAGAGCTTGCCTTTGTTTGGTCCCTGCAGAGAGCGGATCAGCGTGGAATCGCCGCCAATATCGTCAGCTGCTTCCACGGATACGACTGATCCAGATCTTTCTGAAGAATTAGAGCTTTTAAGAAAAGGGAGCCCGCGGGTTCTTATTTTCTTCCTTCCAGTGGCTGGCGTGAAGTTGCTATGACATTTGAGAAGGTAAAAAGACTTTAAACATCATGTGTCACACTTAGGTATAAAAAAAATAGCATGTCAAATTGTAAACTGCAAAATCATTCAAGATGCTTCGGTAAAATAAAATTAAAAATAAAGATGATATTGATATTGGGTTCAGACTTATCTGCTCCATGTCAGCAAAAAGAGACTGATGGCAAGAAGAGTCAGTCGGACCTGGCAACAGCGTAAAGATCGAATCAAAGTCCATGACGAAAAGGGCCAATTTCCTCTATCGCCTGGCAGATGAGTTCTCCAGTTAGTCCGGAGTCTCTGTCAGCCCACAATATGCTCCATTGCTTCATCCTTTAAGATCCAGTTCCAAGTCAAGAAGAAAGTCAGAATTGAGCTGTGGTCTCTGAATAAGCATGTGCCATATCCACACTTCACACCACAGTCGGACACAAGGTACTCTAAGCTTTTTTTTTTTGTCTATCTACTCTTCAAATGTAGTAGCTATTTAGCATTCAACACCAAGTCCAACATCTGGTTTTAAAGTCCGTAAAAGCCTTTTGAAAAAAAAAAAAAAAAAAAAAAAAAAATCACCTTTGGAGGTGTCCCACCACAGGCTGTCAGAATGGTCCTGTCACCACACACAGGCGGGGTCCCACAGTAAAACCTCTGAGTTGGAGCACAAACAACCTGGGAAATCATCCATTGTTGAGTCAACAGAAGAGTCCCAAACGAATAAGGTCCAACACTTTAATATTGGGGGGCGTTTTAGGGGCTTGAGTTTTATGAACAAAATCCAGCAAAGCTCCTTCTCAACATAATAATCTGGGTCGACTTAAATCGACTTAGTTGTGTTTCTGTTTACTCTGTTTTAAAAAGTAACTTGGTTGCTGCTGATCTCAATGGAGGGACATTTATTCAGTGATGTTGAATCCCATTATTCAGCACATTAAATTACTCACCTGTGGAAAAAGTGCTCATGTAGCATGTGACAGATGACAACAAAGCATCTTTTAAAGGCGCAATAGTGCCCACCTTCCATTCAAGTTCATCTCAAAAGGACAATAAATAAATAAATAAATAGAACCTTCCATTTAGTTCCTCTGTTTCATTGAATAGCTTTTCATACAGATGCAGAAGCCTGGACTAACAGGAAGTGCTATTATACTGACTTGGATATCAGAGACTGGACCATGGATACTATCGCACGTGTGATCTTACATGTTTGTCTTGACAAAGACGCCTATCACAGCCGTCTGTAAACAGGACCCCCCAACCTCGACTTACCCAAGCGCCCGCTCGCTGCCTCCTCCATCATCTCCCTGAACTATCCTCCTTTTATTCCTGTCACCTCTGAGTCCTGATTACGGCGATGCGGGGCTATTCTGCGATGCCATTTATCAACGGCAGCCTCCATGTTGTCGGGCTCTCCTCTGTCACCGCGGCAGCTGTCAACCACACACCTCCTTCCTGTGATGACCTTTGCGATTCTCCTCGCATTCATTTCCCCAGTCGTTTTTCACACAATGTACACAGAGAGACGGAAATTAGCCGAGGTGCGGTGTAGGCGCCTGCCGGGAAACGCACACCCAGTTACAGAGCTGCTGGTGCTGGGACTTTCATAGGAGAAATACAAAATAAATACAATAAAAGGTGGACTGAGACCAGTTGTGGAGGCGTGGCAGGTGTGTGTGTGTGTGGTACTCAACACAGGAGAAATAAGAACAGAACACAGAGCAGTCAAAACACGATCATAGAGTTTAACCGCTGAAAAGCTCAAGCACTAGAGATGTTTTACATTTATTTAAAAAAGAAAACAATGAGAGTCCCAAAAACCTTGATACAAACCCAAAGGGTAAAAAAAGTGGCTCGAACAAAAAAAGTGTTTTCCTTTGAAAGTAAGGCTCACATGGCTCTAGAAATTAATAAAATCGTAAAATTTAATTTAATTTAAACATTATGAAGCAAATCAAAGGATTTACGTCATCAACAACTCAACACAGATTATCATCATAGCTAGAATATTCCCCAGCACTGATCATTAACAGGATTATCATCCGTCTCAGATTAAAGCCGAGAAGCTGAAGATTGATTTGCCGGTTTGGATCCGTCCATTAAAGTCAACTGAATGGACTTCATTTATGTAAATGATGGCGGAAGGGAAGATGTAGAATTCCATTACTGCTTCTCTGTGTGTTTTATAGTCACTCTGACGTCCGCACCAGCTTTTAAAAGCGTGAGGTTTTACCCCCGAGGGCAGGTCAGTCGGCGAGGACAGAAAAGAGGTTTAATTCTGACCTGTCAGCAAATATGAGGGGGAGATTACTGGTTCAAGACTGGAAGGAGTCTTTCAGAACAGGGCTCATGCTGGGCCTGGCTACGGTTCGTCTTAAGAGCTGCCACTGAGGCTTTATATGTTGTTGAAGACGACGAGAAGACCAGGATTGAAGAGGACCTACACCTGAGGTTGGGACTTATTGAGAAATGACTTTAAAAGGTGGTTTGGGGAAATGAACAGATAAGTAGGTCATGTGATTTTTGGGGTCAAGATCAAGGTGTTTTAGGCTGCGCCCACAGAAATTTGACCCGTACCAGGACAAGGCCGAGGCTAAACCAGGCATGAGACTATTTCAAGATCAAGACTTTGCTGGAGGATTTCCTGGCCCTAAATACCTCCCTGACTAAATATCTAAATGTAACACGATGGAATGACCAGACTCTGAGGCTTTGAATGTCCCACGAATACAGAACCACCCATGAAGCAGAGAGAAGATAATGGATGCCGTCAGCGTTCATAATGGTTCAATGTTGGAGGAGCTGCCGGGTCTCCGTGATCCTGGCATCACTCCACCAGCATCTGTCGGCAGCAGCAGTAGAAACATCTGTCTCTGAGCATGTGCCCTCTAGTCTGCAGCACATCTGCAAGTCTTCCAATTGCTCATGAGAGCAGTTCAATTTAGGGCTTTATTGTCTGAGCCAATTTTTGATTTCTCACTCCCGCTGCAGAGAAACATCTGTGGGATGCACAGTAGACCACAGGAAACCTGGAATAAAGATATATCCCTGTACGTGCCAGTGCACGTCTTCAGTGTTGTGTCCACCAACACCTCTCAATGTTTTGGCTCTCACAACAGGAGCTCAGACTCCATCATCACATCCAGCCAGGGTTGATCAGACCTTGACCTGTCACCCAGCAGCACTGGCCAACTGTTCACACCTTCAGATCCAAATACAGTAAGAACTTCAGTGTGACTTGACGCACTTCGCACTCATTTGATGCAACAAAACTGTGAGTTCTATAAACAGGACACAGATGTGAAGACGATGTCCAGTCTTGATGGTCGGCCACATGGAACTGAACTAAGGCTAAGTTCAGACTTCAGCCTGAGGTGAAGTACATTGTTCTATGTTTTACAGATGATATCAGTGGACGTGCTCAGTATGTGGCTGAGAAAAGATGCAGATCTTTTGACATAAGACTGAATGAACAGGTCATTCAACCGACCTCACAGTGTCATCACACACAAATATACAGGAAAGTTGTTCTTGTCGTAGGAACGTTATGAATGAACTTCAATGAGCGTCACAATCCTACCACTCTGATTCTGCTCCAACACGTTCCTCTGTTTTCTCAGTCATTACCCCACAAAATGCCATGACATAAACTCCCCCTTAAAACAAGTATGTTGTGCATGTGCTGGCTCCGGTAGGAAAGCAACTTTAGCATCTTGGTTTACAAGCACTGAGCAAGCTTACTGTGTGTGACGTGTCCTCCAGGGTGGTCGTCCCATGGGGATGTCTTGGCTTTGACAGTGGAGTTGGAGTTGTCACACCTGGGAAGGATATTGGGAACCTTTGAATGACAGGGGTTTTCAGCCTTTCAACTCCAAAATATCCTCATCAATGACACCCATGGGACTATGAAAGGCAGAGGCCACTTATAATATTCATGACAGAATAACGTAATAATGGGGAACAAACCCAGCTGAAGTACCTCTGTGGTTGTCAGTGCTGACAGCAGCTTGGTTGAAATGGATCATAGTTGACCTCCTCAACACTGTTGCACCCCTTAAAATAACTCTTTTATGGACGAATAAAATGAGCAAACACAAAAAAAAACAACAAAAAAAATATATCTGCTATGTTCTCCTCTGCAGTTGCTCAGAACACAAAATGACAACAGATGCTTGTGACCCAAACACTAGTAAAAGTATTCAAAAGCCCATGAAGCCATTTTTATTGTTTAACTTAACTTTAAGTTCCTGCTCATGCCAAATGTCTAGAGTTTTTTTCAGATTCATAGCTTTCACTGCTGATCCATCATCATCACGTCATTTGTATTTCCTTGTGTAAAAAGTGTGTGATGCCCGGCACGAAGTCCACAGTCAACAGATTTCAGTCATTTAAACATTTGCAAATGTGACACACTCATTCACAGCTGAGCTGGAGTTGTTTGCAGACATAAATAACCTCCAATCGTGGTCCTAATGGCTTGATCAGATTCGTAAACAGAGTTGGCTTTTCCCACATGGATCCATCTGTGATTTAAGCATCTGGCGAACGAGACTCATCTGTGTGTTTACTCATGCAGAGCTTCAAGAGGATGGAGAAGATCTTATCATCAGATGATGTCATCGGCATGTTTTTTTTTTTTTTATCTAGTCTCTTTAAATTTAAATTAGAGAACATCACTATATTATCAATGCATGTCTGATGTGTGAATATCAGTGGAGGGGAAACAGGAAAATGACATTGCCAGTGATACATTTCGGACAGTTTCGAACAAACTGCCCCTCAATTCCATGCGCTGTTTGTATCTCCAGGATAGATGGAATGTTCTCTTGACACCTGAGGACGGTCAATCACCAAACATCTCAGTGGCTCCTCTCAGACCAACCCTCAGACGGCCGATGGTCTGAGAGGAGCCACTGCTGTGAGTGGAGTGGAACAGGAATGGGTTGCTGTATCCTCTCCTGCACGGTGCAGAGAGACATATTAAAGGGAAACACTGTATCGCTCTCTTGCTCTCACGATTTCCTCCCTGTTCCTGAAATCTATTTTGCTGACTCCTTAGAAGACTTTTGGCGTCAATAGAGTGGTCGTAATTATATTACAGAACTGAACATAAATGGATTGTTGTTGACAGATTGCAGTCCAGCATGTCTCCAAGCTTCATGTCCTGCAGGGCCCCTTTAGCAAAGTCTTTGAAGTGGCAGAAACTCTTTATTTCAACTCCTCAGCCACATAGGAGTCTAATAAAAAACATCATATATATATATATATATATATATATATATATATATATATATATATAATCTTGTTTGGAAGTTAAATGCACATTACAACGTAATTCACAATACAAGTAACATCCGACTTACGGCCAGGATCGGTTCCGACCTACCGGTCGTAAGTCAGATTGGACCAAAGTCGAATGCCATTCAAAATGGCCGACGTGAGGGTTATAGGTGCTACTGTAGTGGTAGATGGCTGTGTGTGAGTGAGATGCTGGGATACTGTGCTGCCGTAACTGTTGTACACAATACCAGGCTGCTATGTGTGCCAGAAAAAAAGTAGGCATCTGCTGTTTGTGGTCCTAAGTACGGGTGGAGCAGGTCGTAAGTCGGATGTTACTTGTAGTGTCCAACAACCAGGTGGCCAAGAAGTTGTGGGACTTCAGAGGCGACTTGATAGATATGAGTAAAACATTACAGCCACTTGTGAATAAAAAATAGTTATGTTTATTGTCATGGCTCCGCTTCCAGGCTCCGAGTCCTGGTTTTGCGTTTCTCCCTCTGTTTCTTTGGCACACGGCTGGAGCCGATTAACTCCTGACGAACTGTCAAAAACACCTGGGCTCCAGCAACGTGTGCCAGATCGTTGTCTTTGTTTCCTGCCCGTTCTCCTAGTCCCTGTGTGTTCCCATGTTCCCTGTGATGTTTCCTCTGGTTCCTGTGATTTTGGACTCCTCTCGTTCCCCTGTGGTAACTCCTGGTTCTCGTGTCTCTCCCTGTGTTCGGCTTTTTGTTCTGTTTTGTTCTGTTCTGCCAGCTAGCTCATTTAACTCCTGGTTCTCTCTGTTCTCGGTCTCTCGTTCTGTGAGCAAGCTTATTTTGGATTTGTCTGTGTTTAACTGTGGTTCCTGAGTTGGTGTTTTTGGTTTCTTGCTGTTTGCCGTGTGTTTCTTGGTTTCTTTTTGTAGTTTATTCTTGGTTTCATTTGTGATTTAAGTTCGTTTTTCTCCCGGTTCGGTGACGCTTTCTGTTTTGACTTTTTACTCATGTTTGTGCACTTCTGTTAGTTTCGTTACTGTTTTTACATTCTGCGTTTGCTCTGTTTCTTCCCGGTTCGGTGACGCTTTCTGTTCTGTTTTAGTTTGTTAATTATTAAATATCTATTTATAATTCCCTCCTGCCTCCTGTGCCTATAACCACTCGCACTTGGGTCCTACACCACGTCCTCTATACCTGGCTTTAGCTCCCTCGTCCCTTCGTCTCGTGACATTTATATTAATTTCTGCGTCTGGGACTTCAGAATGTTGCCGTTTCAGGAGTGATAATGTATTGGAATAGAAAGTAGGGTAGATCTGCTTGGAGGACCAGGAGTGGAGGGGTCATGCAGGATCCCCAGGTGGCAGCAGAGACCCACCGGTGCCAGGCCCTGGAGTGAGGTTTTTACCCAGATGAACACAACTTGTTTCATTTTCACTTCAGGACATTAAAAGTATCGAACGGCTTCCAAAGTCACACAGAGATGACGCCCAGAGTTTTGTGACGGAACTGTGTATATTTGAAAGAGTGTCCTGCCTTTGTGCGGTCAAATCTATTTTCCAACCAGATCGTTTCCATCTAAAAGCCCAGAGGACGGTTTCCATTTAGACCAGGATATTGGCGAGCGGCGTTCCGGACTCACGCTGTTAGCTATTATGTGAAAACCAGGGAAAAGGCAGAACCTGCTTTTTTTTCATTTTTGGATGCTTTTAAAAGGGCTCGTGCTGACAGCTACATTTAACCAACGTCCCTGTATTTGTGGTGCGCCGCGCTGTTCCAGTCAGTCCACTTAGTGCCATCGTTCCCTAATGTCTGCGCAAGGCCTGCCTCCCTGCGTCCTTGATAACCATCGTGATCACCCACGCGGAAAAGAAAAACCACTCCTCCACCTTACCCTCGCCCCCTCGCTCTGCCCTGCAGAAGGTGAAAACTCAGACTGGTCATAGAGGAGGACGGCTGAGTGAGGAGACTGGCTTCGCTCAATGACTCGGAAAGTGGAAAGGTGGAAGGAGAACTCTATCGTAATTACAAGCTTCCAGAAGAGTAATTATACCCTATAGAAAGTCTGCTTCTCAATCTTCACTTGGAAAACTATGGCATTTATATATATATATATATATATATATATATATATATATATATATATATATATATATATATATATATATATATATATACACACTAAAGCTCTTTAATGTCTTGAAAATATTTGTATTAGAATTTCAATGTTATAAGAATTTCAAGTCCATTCAGAGTAGTGGAAACCCTGGCCACTGTGTAGTGAAAAACCTCACTGAACAAAAGCAAACAGATGCTTTTGTTTGCTTTTGTTCAGGGATTCCTCCATGTTTGTTGTTGTTGTTCTCATCCTAGCTGCCACGTGTCTTGTGCATCAGTGTGATCAGTGGACCAGGAACTCATGCACTTACAAAGGTTCTGCGCTGTCTGGAGAGCAAACTGTTAAATTAAATTAAATCATTAAAGTGTATATATATATATATATTAGGGCTGTCGACGTTAACGCGTTAATCTACGAGATTAATGTGACTGTGATTAACTAATTAAAATAATTTGACGGCGTTAACATAATTTATGTCACTGCGCATGCGCGACTCCTGACACCGAAGCCGGAAACTTTTGGACATCCGGGTCTTGGTTTTGCGTGTAATCTACTGCCGCTAACACCAGATTGGATGCGATGGAGAACATTGGAAGAGGATTATTGGATGGAACGTTTTTTTTTTTTTCAAAACGCTGAGTGACGGAACAACAGACCGCTCTAAAGTTGTGTGCTCAATTTGTAAGTCTGAATTCCGCTACCACCGTAGTACGTCCACGCTACGATATCATTCGAAAGCGAAACACCCAACGGAAAGCACCGCATCTTCTGCCAGCCGCCGGACAACGCTCCCCGAGTACAGTCGGTCAATCTCCAAACCTGTGAAAGAAAAAATCACGAATGCTTTGGCGGTTTGGGTTGCCGCGATTGTCGGCCAGTTAACATTGTGGAGGATGCTGATCTACCCTGCGCTGCTCACATTTTTGCAACGGACAGTCACCGTCGCCCTAAAAGACTGCGGTTTTGAAAACGTCCTCGCTAAAAGTCGGAAAATAGTTGGACATTTCAAACACAGCCCATCAAATGCTCGTGATTTAAGAGCACAACAGACTGCACACGGACAGCAGGTTTCACTGTCAGGCCACACTGTCCAAAAGAAAAGAGCAGCATTGACTCCAGAAGATGTAAATAAGCTTGTGTGTCTCAGTAACTGGCTGCAAGAGAAGCAAAGTTAAGCCTAATTCAGTGAAGAAAGCAAAAGAGATTTTCCTAGTTTAAGGTGTTAAAGTTAAAGTGTTTTTGCACTATACCAATAACAATGTGAATGTTTAAGTTCATTTTGAGCACTTGATATACTGTTAGGTCACTTTATGGTCTTTTTGTGGCAATATAGTTGTTCATTGTTTGAGATACCAGTGGATGTGTTGTGATGGGTAAGCTGCGTCATTTCATAGAAGAAGCAGATTTGTCTGTTCTTGGTTTTCTTTAGTTTTATTTATTTATTTATTTATTCAATTTTATGTTGATGTTTTTTGGCCATAGCATTGGTTTGTAAGCTAACAGCCCTTGTGATTTGTATTTGCCCTAATAAAAGAAAACTAAATAAAAAAATTACAAATTACTTGACTGGTTTACTAATCTCTTTCAATCTACATATCTTAATAGTTTTGTGTTTGCCTGAATACACAGACTTTCAAACTTTAATCGCGATTAATTAATTAAGGAAAATGAGATTAATTAGTTAATTTTTTTTAATCTATTGACAGCCCTAATATATATATATATATATATATATATATATATATATATATATATGCAATTAAAATTAGCACTGTAACAGTTCATCATTTGTTTTTGCTCTAGTTTCTGTTTAAGTTCAGAAAATTAAAAAGTGAAATTTATTGGTTTGAGTTTTAAATTCATTCATATCTACTTAAAAGTTGAACTTGTTAAATAATTGATGATTTATAAATAACAAAGTCCATGTCTGTGTTAGTGACTCAATAACTTGAAGTGTTAAAATGTTCCATGAAAATTTTTTTTTTAATTGACTTCAGTCCCATTTCAGATTTTGGAGCGCTGTGGGAGTCATTCCATGAAACTAAAACAAATTAATAAGGCAATGACTGTAGTTTGTGTGCAGCTGCCAGGTACTTCCTGTATCCTTTTTTTTAAATGAAAAGAACTGCAAAAGTAGAAAAGCAACCTGTACTAAGTGAGTCTGGGTGCATTTACCACACTGTTCACAGACTTCAAGTGAGTCTCAGCCAGGGTCACAGGAGCTAACTTGTGTGGGCAGAACTGAACTTATGAGTAGTCTCAGCCGCTCCATGACTCACAGCCAAAGATCAAAACCTTACCGACCTGTTTTGACTCAGTGATCAACAAGTCCAACTTCCTCCCTATAACACACAGGGACTACTCCATGTGTTTTCCCAGCCTCTTGTCTGGCAAGATGAAACTGAGGGACTCCTTCACATACACCCCAAGAAAAGATGGTGCGTATGAGTAGTTCCAGTGTGTCTTTCTCGGCACCTGAGTTTGACTCACTTTCTCAAGTAGGTCTTGTTTCCTACTTTAGTATCTCGAGTACGAAGGACTGGCCCAGATATATGGGATTTTAGAGACTGCATTTTCCTTACTCGCTTTCTGTTAACTCTTTAGTTGTGTCTCAGCAGTTCAGTTAGCCAGGCGTGCCTCTAATCTTGGAACCCCTGTGTCAAACGCACACCCTGCCAAATGGCTCTGGTACTGTAACACTGAGTCATTTATTGAATCCAACACACTCCATGACTCACTCCCTCTACTGAATAGCCAGCTAAGTTTGAAGGTCTCAGCACTCTCGAGGTACGATGACTAATTTGAAAGAATGGAACCTTCTCAGGTCCCGTTTTCTCCTGAACCATAGACTTTTTCAAATAACTAGCGAGCCTTGGTGAAATGACAGAAGGGGGCGTTGTGTGCGATCACAGGAAACATGTGTGCTGTAACTACCGCTTGCTTTTCCATTAAAATATCAGTATAATGGAACATGCACGACCCGAGGTGGCAGTGGCGCTTTCATCCACCACCGAGCAGGTGACATGCAGTACCGCAAACAGACACAAATGCTTGATGGTTAAATATGAAAAGGGATGAAAAAACCATGGAAGAGACAGAGATGACAATTTTTTGTGTCTCTATTTTCCTTGGAAAACAAAGTCACCTGTCTGACATGTGAGTGTGCCCAGGTGGTTGCATTAGTCCAGCCTGACCGCTTTTGAAATAAGATGGTTTCAGCAGTAATTTGCACCCGTAACAAGTCACTTCTCACGTGAGGTATGAACCTAACATGCTAGTGATGATGGTCAGCATTTGAAATAAGTTGGTGAAATGTATTCATAGCATCGCGGGAGTGTGTTTTCCATGATCATCATCATCCATCTACTTTGAATGTCAGAGTCAGATCATGAGCCACCTGCTCGCTGACTGACAGTCTCTCCGGTGTAATTGCGAAGTTGAATTAGCTCTCACTCATCGCGGGTTCGCTCTCGCAACACATTCGTCGCCCAGAAAAAGCAATTAACGCTCGACAAATCAAAGCCTACATGCGACCGCTCGGCCGACCCGCAGCGGCGAGGTCAAACGCTGAGCGACATGAAAGATTAAAGGTGTAAATAATACATCCAGGCAGGATGATTCAGTGGTGGGGTGACAGGACTGGGGAGGCAGGAGGGGAGGTAAATGAGGCACCTCTGTCTTGTCATATCGGGGAACAGGTGCGCCGCCGCCGCCGCCGCAGACCTCGCCGCTGATATCTGCCTTGTCACCTGAGCAGGTGTTGTGTATAATTTATCTCTGCTCCATATTTCATGTACGGGAGGATCAGGCTGGGATTTAGGGATGGGAGGATGGGGGGAGGCGAGGGGGTCTCGCTGGGAGGTGGTGCACTTCGTCAAGACGCTGCTCGCCTCGTGTGAGTTCATGAATAAATGCATTGTTGTTTTGTTTTCCTTCCAAACAAACATCTGACATGAATAAGCTAAAACAGAGACAGGAAACACCTCATAAACACTTTTTTTTCTTTACGGAAGAATAAGGCTGTTGAAAAGTTTAGCCAACAGTAGACAAAAAATAAACATGTTGGACCTGAACTGATCCTGACTGAGGTGTTTTTGCAGTAGTTGCAGGTCAGTTGGACGGTTTGCAGCGAGGGTTACATAGATGTTGTCATTGTAGAAGTAGCTGTAGTAGTAATCATCGCAAAATAGGTAGTGGTATTACTGGTACTACTCATTACAAGGGATGCATTTGAAATCATGGTAGTTGGCATAGTAGAGGTATAGTAGCGGAGAAGAAATACAGTAGTTGGTGAATTGATAGTATTGGTGGTAACTACCACAAGTAATAGCTGTAGCTGAAGCATGAGTATTTGAACTGGTTGTCGTAGTAGTAAAGTTCAAGTGTGATAAGTAGTCCTCGCAATAGTTTGCCAACTTGCTGTTTTTCGAGGGTTTGGCTGCATTTATGTGTTTGTTTGACAGTGTTTTCCCATATTTTATTTATTTTTGCTTGTCTTCCTCAAGCACTTTCTGTCTTCACCTGCACGTCATTTTTTGTGTGATACCTGTGTGATTGTGTGTACTGTTTTTGCTTGTTTGTTTTGCTTGGGGGAGTTCAGTGTGAAGCCCAGAGCTTTGTGTAATTGTGTAGTTTTGCTACTGTACTGGAGCAACGTTCACTTTTCTCAGGTCAGCAACCCTTTTTCAACACGACATCAAAGATTAAAATTAATTTAGATAGAAACCCCTCATGCAAAACAGTAAAACGGAAAGCCACCTGCTACTTGAAGATATTCTCGATAGACCCCAGACTCGAGCACTTGTCTCGGTTCAGACTCTTCTTCACACAACCGAGGCTGCTTTTGTTCCGCTGTTCTGTGGCACAGACCAAATGCACTGAGACCTCCCTTTCTATCGGATGGATGTGTGAGAATCCAGCGGATCAAGCCGCTCCAGAAGGAGCGAAGGCCGGACTCTTCACAGAGATGAATGGCGACAGTGTTGTCAGTCAGGGACTGGGTTGTGTTTGTAGTTCCCCTCCACTTCATCACAAGTAAACAAGGTGATATATTTTGATCTGCTGACAACAGAGGATGAATTAAACACGACACCATCCTTGAGGAGGAAATGAAGCCGCGTGATGGTCCAGATGAAGACAGATGGAGAAGTGTGGCTGATTGCTGACAGCCTGTAACTGATGAGTGTCCGGGCAGATGTCAGGAAAGGTTTCTCTCTGAGGACCTCAGCCGTCGTCTCTGAACTCTCGGCCGTAATTGGAAGAATCACAGCTCTGCCGCCAGAAGGTTCCTGAAGCGCCTTTCAAAGAGATGAAGACAGAGTCAGCGTTTACCTTGCAGCAGCTTCAGAGAAAGACAGAGAGAGCGCGACATTCAAAGTAATGACTCAGAAAAGCAATGATAATAATGATCACTTTCTGAATCATAGACACTGCTATCTCAACAGACAAACATACACACATACTGTACACACTGTCCCAACTTACCCTCCGCAAGCACAGTGGGGGGTAACAAAAAATACAAAAACAAAACACCAGTAACTATAAATACTCCCAAAAGGAGCCAAAACATAAACCCAGATTAAATTCATATAAACCATAAAACAAACCAGAAAAAGAGATTCAAAACCCCAAACCAAGAAACTTCTACAGCAAAATACTCAAATCTTTTTGTATAAAATACAACTGCTCCAACTCACAAAATATCAAGGAAAATAAATCACACAATCCCATCACCACAACTCAAGTATCAGACAGACAAACAAAAAATGCAAAATACAAAAAAAATACAACGCACAAAAACCTAAAATTATGAGGAAAAAAAGGTCTGTCCGCTGTGGACTTTTATTATGGTATCGTGTCTCCATCTTGACAGAGGTCTGGTGCACCGGCTGGAGGCAGTCAGTGAGTCAGCCATCACACTGGGGCACAAATACGGCAAACCTCGACGCTTTGCCAGAAGATCACGTCTTATGACTGCGTGCCACCAGTGTGTGCACCTCCAGCCTGCGTCTGCCTCCGAGTTTTGTTTTGTCGTATCAGTTTGACTTTCCCCCATCGATTCATCCATTCCAGTTTACCACCCTGGATTTTGATAGTTTTTTTGTTGTTGAGGATTTTTGTGTCTTGTGCCTGTGTGTGTGCAGTAGACTTTTGTGACTGAGATATTGACTCTTCTGTCCATGTTTGTGTCCGCCACTACCATCGGAAAAACAAGGGTGAAAATTACATAACCAATAAGAAAACATCCTTACGGAGTTGAGACCTAGAATTTAAGAGCAGAAAACACAAAGTAGGCGTCTGATTGTTTATTCATCTTCAGATCGCAAATCTGTCTCTTTGCTCAGATGGTGACGTTCTAAACAGGGATTTTTGCCTTCATTTGATTTAAAGTCTAAATGCAACACTCTCCAAGAGACGTAGCATTTGGTTTTGTTTCTTCGCTGGGTCTTCGGTCACTCATCCCACCTCTCATGCCATCTTCACGGAGTTGTGCTCCTGGTCAGCTTCTGGTACTATCAGCACCATCTTGTGCCCACTTGATCAGAACAGAGCACTCTGCACTCCACTTCTCATCGCCTGCCTGTCCAGTGCTACATCTGCTCTTGATCTACAACACATCTCTGATTCAGTCTGAGCTGTCATCTCCACCTTGACTAACCTTAAAACAAGGTCTTAAAATGGAGTCGCTGGGAAACAATATCTCCAGAGGCAAGATACTTCTACAATTCCAAATTACAGAAACAACGGGAGATGAACACAAAGCCGACAGTTAGAACACAAACACTAAGGGAGAAATCATGCCTGACCCACAACCTGCACGGCTCTGTCCACAGAGCACCTCTGTATTTGGACCTCAGTATGGCTCTGGACAGCTCTGTGGTCTCCCTGACATTTGACAGCCAACACTCCTCAACAGTTCACATTTGCATGTTCATTCAGGACAAGAACAGGCCAAGGTACAGTACCTACAGTCTTCGGACAAAACCCCAACTTGGACCTAAGACCACTCTAGTCCAAACTTTTAAGTGGCGTTCCACCACTCGTTGCCGTTCTGATATGAACGATAAATTCCGCCAGCAAATAAAGCGACTCCAATGATCACTCACATTCATGTTCCCGGGAGAGCTGGGGCCCGGGTGCGTTCAGAGTAATGGGGCAGCGGGATGATTTATGAACGTTTGCTCAGACAAAAAAAAGTCATTCCAACAGCAGCTCAACCGTTTCTGGGTATCTGGAGTTTGTTTGTGTAATAGAGCATTCCCATCAGCGAAATTTCTGCCCTGTGATTTTCTGAATTCCAAACAAAGGAGTAGACACCCTGAAAACAATCTGACTCTCCATACTAAGTGGTGAATCTCATAAATGCTAAGTTGGTTTACCTTGACGTTAAAGCGCCGTCGTCATGACAACCGCTGGTGTTGCCTTTATGGGATTATGGCTCATTCGACCCTCCCACTGCATATTTGCATTTTTGACATTAAGCTCCCGTCTCTGTCTCTTGCGGTTTGTAATGAGGAGTCGGGTGGGTGTTGCTCCGGGACACCACGGCGAGGAGTTTGTTCAGCATTATGAGCTTTTGGTGAGACTTAGCGACTTCCTGTTAGAGTACTGTCAACCTCAATCTATTTTTTGCACATCTGATGCGCTTGGCCTCCTCCTCCTAAAGATCTCACGAGGGTTGCTCCCACCTAACTTGGCTTCTCTCTGAGGAGCAGTGCTTCTACTTTGAGTCTCTCCTGGCTGACTGAGCCCCTTCATCTACAGCAAGACCCAATGTCTGGGAAGGGGAAAGGTTCACACTAAGAAAAATGCATTATTCAAGGGGGAAAAACGAAATATTTGGTGTATACTATTTAAAAAGTCAACTGTCACGCATGGATCATTAAAAGAACAAAAGAAAAAAAAAAGGTCAACCATATTGATAGAAAAATATTCAATGAAATGAGAATGTATGAGTAAGCTTCAGAGGAAAATCAATAAATATATTTTAAAAATTAATTGAACGAAAAAAAAACTATCATGAAATATACAATATACAACAAAAAAATCTCTCCTTAACTTACAAGGAAAACTGTCGCAAAAGAATGCAATACATTAAAAATAAATAAAAACCTTTTGATGGTTGTGCTAATGCTTCCTAAATATACAGTAAAAAGCATTTGGGATAATAATAAAATCATTGAGGGAGAAAGAAAGAAAATTCTCTTCCAGTCAGAAGATGAATGACGTTAAAAAACAAAATAGATTGTAGAATCAAAAACAAACATGACCCAGGAACATGGCTGTGCAGCAACACATTTGTTATGGTGGACCGCGGCTTGATGAAAAGACAATTACAGTTTGACCTTTGAACTCAGTCTGTGTTGTGGAGCCTGAATAGCTTGTTAAATAAGAGCTCTGCTGTGGGTCAGGTGCGCACTTGTCGCCTCCCACACTGCCGACTGGGCCGAGGTGCCACGGGTCGCCGTGAGCCGGGGCACTTCATTAAGACTCGCAGGCCTCCGACGCCACCACCGGCGCCGCCGGTGACTCCGTGTGTGGGAGGTTGGTTGAGTTGTGGTGGCTGATGAGAACATTCAGGGAAATTAATAAGAGAAGCAGAGAGGAGGGTCATTCTTTCTTCTGCGACATTTCCACCCACAGTGCCTCCCTCCCACGCCGCTGCTCTCGATTCATCTCCAGGAAATGAAGCAGACCATGCGGCACGGAGAGATTCCAGCGGTGACCTTCCACCACCTGCCCTGCACCAGCGTCCATCAGTGTGAGCACACACTTGCCAGCGTCACTCAAGTCAGACCGGGGGCTGCAGGCAGGTGAATGTGTGTGTGCGTGTGTGTGTCAGTAGGTAGCCGTCACGTCCTTTTTCACGGTTTCAACCGAACCGTGCGGGCAAAAGAGGTACAAGCCGTGACCTCCTTCAGATTGATGTCAAGTCCACTCAAGCCGGTCTGTCTAGCCAGGCACATGCATGACAGCAAGAACGCCCCCCCCCCTCTGAGGAACCGCTGTTAAAGACACCAGAAAGTGATTGACAGCTCGGCCGTGTGGCGGCCTGGGAGGTTGAGTGTTCTGAGCCGGCATGGCAGGATCGCCATCGCTGTTGTTTGTGGTGTGCCGTATGAATGTCAACAACAATGAAGCTCAGAAAACATATGATGCAGCCTGCAACCGCCTGATTCCCCGTGGCACGTTTCATCCAACCAACCTGGATTTGAACAGTCAACCAAGCGTGGTTTACATCCAGTCGTGGTTACGTTAACTGGTAACTCGGCTGACTCCGATCATGATGAGGTTCAGGCAGGCGCTCAGGTGACGCCATGGCTACTGTGCCACTGTCATTTATACCACTGGGGTTGATGATTCAATAGTGATTTAGACAATGGGAGCGCTGACAAAGAAAGAACGTTGAGGTGAATAGTCGACTTTCCGTGAGACTCATGTAAACACAGAGTCCTACATATTTAGATGACACTGGAGTTGGTCTGTGTTTTGCGGGTCCAGACAAATGGAGGAATGATGCCAACCAGCCATCATAGTTGCTTAGGTGATGAGGAAGGGTATCACCTGTCATGAGCCGCTTTTATTTTGTCTCTTGATTCCCGTTTTGTTTCCTCCCTCCTTCCTTTGTGTTTTGTGTACTGTATGTGACGTCATCTCCCTCCCTCCCCCTGCTGCTGCTTGGGACAGGGTGAGTAGGACGTGGCTCAGACTAATGGAACAACTGACTAACTAGTTCTACTGAGTCCTTGTCTTTGTGGTTTTCATGTATATTTTGCCCATCACTCTTGGTTCATGTTGTTATTTCATGCCTTTCACGCTCAAGCCTTTCATCGATATTCATTTTTCCCCAGGTTTTGCCTCCACTCACTTTTGTGAGTTTTGCAGTGCAGCAGAAAGCTTCCAAGTGTGTTCTGATTGCACCCACCGGGAGGTGAGGAAGGCTTCTAGTCTCGACTCTGTAAGAAAGTTTGGGTGCAATTGGTCACACAGCGATTAAGAATGTTTCAGGACCAAAGTCAGAGTAATCCATCATTGGGGCAGGACTTGTTCATCACAGTTAAACTCTTGGACTCGTAGTCGGGGGTTCAGCTGAGGTCGCTGGTGTGCCCAGCGCTCCAGGTACTCTCATCTACACAGCACTTTTCGAGATGGCAGCAAACCCATTTATCTGATCCAACTTTTTGTTTTTGTTAAGCATCAAACTCTTTCCACGCTGCGTTTCATTTGAGGCTGATACTTCTTTCCCTATAATTGAATTTTACTCCCTGTGCATGGTGGATTGTATTCATGCTAATTCATTAACTCGTCAAACGTGCACTCTTTTATCTCAGCTGGTTCTGGCGGTCAGAGCGGCTCTTTTGTTATTCCTCGCATAATAATCCTCAGAATTTGCAGAGGACGGGAGAAGTTTTCCTCATAAAATATTCACCGGGGGGATAAAAGACAAAACAAATTGAGTGCTGCAATGGTCATGCTTCAGAACTGAGCAGGACTGTTTACTCACTCTGTGACACGGTGGGTCAGGACACGTTTTAGCTCTGGACTTGCTGCCATGGCAAATTCAAATCATTTGCAAAGGTATTCTGATTAAAACCTCGCACAAATCGCCAACCTGCGATCCAACAAGTGACTATGACAACAGAAAACACAACCGCTGCCAAGCAAGAATACACTTGTTAAATGAATGTTTTCTCAGTTGGTGAGTCTCAACTGAATCAGTTCAGTGGCTCTAGAGTCCAACAACATCAAGTGTTTTTATGAATGAACAGATGCAGACAATACAAGCCTGTGACTCAGGTTCCCTGAGTTCCTGTTGGTTTGGTCGGTGAGAGACAGGCTTAGAAACGTAGCAAAGAGGCGGCAGAATTCTTTAACTTTCAGTGAGTCCTGGTGTCTTCACATTTCAATGGGAAACGAGTCAGACTAATTGAGTTACTGAGTCTAACAAAAATCTCAATGAATGACACAAAGGCTCATGAGGCCATGTGCTTTATAGATAGTCCTGGATCCTTCAGTGGACATTTCAAATGCAATGAATCAGTGTGTCTCACACATCTGACTAACTCATAATGCTGTGACTCGTGACCAGCCACAATCGACAGCCTTATCAAAAAGTCATTTTGTCAGACACATTTATGGGATTTGATGAGTCCCATCAAATCCCATAAATCTAAATGAGCCCTTGTTAAAGTCAATGGAATCAATAAATCCTACAAATGTATGTGAGTCACATTCTAGAGTTCATATGAACCGAGTCCAACAAATCAAGTAACCAAATAATGTACTGGACAGGAAGTGAATCCACCTGTCCTGTAACCTGGAGCCTGTCTGTGCTTTTATTGTTACTGTCATGTCCGCGTTTGCGATGCTTTTATTTTTGTGATTCCCGGTTGTTCCCTCGTTCCCTGTTCCTTGTCTCTCTCCAGCTTTCCGAGCGACACAGCTGGTGTGCATTTGGTAATGGGACTCTCCTGATATCAACTCCTCAATGGCAGCTTGTGTCACCAGATGGTTTCTTCGCGTTCTAATGGTAAACTCTCCCAAGACTTCAATCTCTCGCTAAGCTTCCTCGAATATTCTAAATTTCGTGGGCACTTGATGCCCTTTTCAGCCACCTCCTTAGTTCGAGTATTTTGTAGCTCTCACTTTTGTTTTCTAATAGATGTGTTTACATGTTCATTTTCTGAACAGTACAGCAGTCAACACCTGATCCAAATCCAACAAATCAACAAAATAAGCTCCATCCACCTCGAATCAGCTTCACTGTGATCAAACCCGCAGCTTCCATCTGATAACTCTTTCATGGTCTTTTAAGTGTCATAAATGTTTCACGGCACACATTCAACTTGGTGCTCAGTTCGGAAGTCTGATCTTCAATGAAGTTAAAACGTCCCTCTGGAATATCGACATCAATTAAAGATGAAAGTTCATTTTCTCTGGAATATTCTGGTTCTATTAAAGTTTTAGCGATGATTGTGCTACTTCTTTCTGTTGCAGATATTCATGTGGAAGTTCAGCCTCTGCCCGGTTGAGTGGCATGTAAAACAGCTGCTGTATGTTGGTGCATTGCTATGGTAACCACTCAGTTCTGTGGTTGTTCCTCAACTTGATTTCCTTCTACAGTAGAAACCATTTCATATTAACAGCACAGTGGGTCTGCCCAGAGACCTCCTCCTCACCATGGAGACGCCAGAACATTGTGTTTATGAGAAAATACTGCATAGTTTTAGTTTTGCAGGATCATATTCAGGACTGATCAATGTAAAAAAATGGACTAAAATGTAAATGTTACATGTTCACATTACATTACATGTGAGCACTGAAGGACTTGGTCCTGACACCGGTCTGCATCCATCATCTCTTGTCACCTCTTGAGGTCTGTGGATTCAAACCGAGTAATTGTAGACACACGTCCGTGCGTCTCCTCACACCAGTTGACTTTATTACACGGAGCTGACGCCCGCAGATATTTATATCACTTTACAGCCGTGTTCCGCTGCAGATGGAGGGAACAGAGCAGTCCAGGACTAATGGTCTGGAATACAGAGGACGGATGTGCGGCTCTGTGGAGGGGGGAACGGCCTCCAGATCCATCTTCCCCTGCTTAAAGCCCCGGTGCCCGGGTAATGGCTGTACGCCGGCTGCTTTCAGAGGTTACGACACGGAAGATGAGTGATCTGGGAGCAGCGAGGCCAAACGCAAGGTGATTTCCCCAAGCCGGAGCCTCTTCATTTTGGGCACCAGTTCTGCCGCAGCTTACAGGAAAACCAGCAAATTGCTCCCCGAAGGAATAGACGGTTGCAAACCGGATCTGTCACCACTTTGTTTTTGTTAGCTGGCTAGTGTGTATCTTCACTGTGTCCAGAGAGGGTCCACACCGCTGTCCAAGCATGGGGTTCAAATAAAAAAAAAACCTTCAGATAGAGGCCATGTTGAGTCGGCAGCAAGTCCGGAAATGTCACACCGCAACGAAACACCAACAAAGTCCATGGGACATGGTGACCATAATGATCATGCCTGGAGTTGCTGTAAGCAATTTCTCATGAGATCCTGTAGAAAACATATCATTCTTCTATTATGATCCACTTTACTTTTGGGCTCCAGTTGTTTCTCAGGAGTTTATTGGAGCCATTTTTCCCCACACCCTTTTTAATGTACCATTTATTTTATAAACACATCTAACGTCAGCAATTCAGTGGAGGTGAAAATCTTGAGGAACATCCGGATGTCCTCCATTAGCAATGACACAGGTGGGGAAAATCCCGGATGCAGCGAGGAAAGGAAGGAAATGAAATCTTAAGACCAGAAGACGAGAGCATCCAGATAACAGCTGTTACTTGTGGGGCGAAGGAACGCAGGACTCTATCTCTGGGCTGCAGGGTCTTTGTTGGATATATTGGTGGGATTTCAAGGCACCTCTGGACGCCTCGGCAGAACCAACGTAATCTCAAGGTGGTCAGGACGGAGTTCACTGAAAGTTCCAGGATATCCAGGAGCACTGTGCATCTGCTTGTTAGTGCCAGACATCTTGCTTGGCACTTCCATATGGGTGCACTTTGCTCTCAGAGAAACTGGAGTTCTGCTGCTGCCCCTGGCTGTTTGGGCTGTGGAGGCGTTCATGCAGCTATGGTCAACTGGATGTATGCCATTCATAAAAGGCCTCAGAAAGGTGGCTGCCACAAGCCATTGGAAGGTTTGCTGCCAGAACTGATACGGAAGTGTGCTTTCTAATCGCCAGTCCACCAGAGGCACCTACAGGCCCCTCTTATTTCCGGGACTGACACCTTGAACGTGCTGCGCTCCTCATGACTGAATATAGCTCGAGCTGATGGGCACCTCTGACCCTGCTCCAACTGAAGCTGGTGGCACGACTTCCATGTAGCATTTGTGCCTGGATTTCGCCGAGCTTTCAGGTGCCTTTGGCTCTGTGATGAACCACTTCTGGTCCTGGCAGACAGCAAGTGTGTAGGGGCAGTGAGGGGGAGGCTGTGTGTCTAGCATGTAGTAGAACACTTGAAGACTTCACAGATCAGGTGGAGACAATCCTTCTCTCTCACTGACTATTGTTCTCTGTTGTCAACTCTCCACACTCGAGTGCGACTCATGAATCAACCCAGGTCTTCAATTTGTTTGGGCAGCAGTCTGGAGTCCACCGGAGCCTTAACAAAGTCGAGCTCATTCTTCTTGCCAATTCCTGTTGCTGGACGCCACCGTGAATAAATTCAGTCGCTTCACGGAATAATAAAAATGAGGTTAGCAGGCTGCAGTCTCCGTTTCTCCTCATCTCTCCGGTGTTGACGCTGGATTAGGCAAAACCTCTGAAGGTCATTCTAAAAGGTGTGCGTCTTAAAGTCAACCATTTTTATGAAGCTTTGCCTGCCTTATCTCATATATATATATATATATATATATATATATATATATATATATATATATATATATATATATATATATATATATATAATGTCACACCACTTCTGTAGAATAATAATAATTCATCTCAGCTAAATCTTAAATTATTATCTTAAATTATCCAACACAGCGTTCCCTCTTCATTCATCTTGATAAGGATCATATAAAAATGAAAGAATCCCGGAATTCTCCGTCAACTACTGGATGTTCCTGGAAAACGAGCTTTTATCTTGGGCAGCCACAGACATATTGATTCTGCCGTGGAGCAGATATGAAATCTTTAGCTGCATCTGTTGGTTTGACCCTCTGATAAATGAATTCTCATCCTTAATGGATGTTCATCATTTCAAGATTTTCTTCAGCTCAGTTGGAAATGGCATACAGATCATTGGAAGCAATGTCTGAACTTTATCGCTGCAGAGTTAGAAAACGCTTCCTAAGAGAGTCAAACAATGGAAAATCCGCGACTACAGACGTGTTGGACATAAAACATGCCAATATTTCTTCAAAATATAGTTTATAATTAGTTACCACGGTAAGGAAGGCACAGTCCGGAGATTGTCGGTTTCGCCGGCCCCTAAGGACTGTTTGATTCCATGTGAGGATTTAAAAAGAAGTGTGAATAAGAAAAGGGAAAAAATGAAAAAAAAAATTCATTTTGTTTTCTTTTTCTGAGTTATTTATTTATTTATTTTATTTTTTTAATTTTTAAATTAATTAAAAATGTGTTTTTTTTTCCTTCAAGAGAATCAAATACTCTTCCATACGTTTTTTAAGAATCACGATTTGACTAATATTCCATGAAAATACATACGATGTCATCATTTTAGCATCTAATGCTCTATAGTTCATACTGTGCACTGAACAGAAGTACAGAAGAATAAGTTTCCATGTCAACCTGTCATCTCCATTTATACTTCGTCAACGTGGGTCCTTGACAAAAATGAATACTGAAATGGATTTACACTGACAGACCTTTTATAGCGATTTTATCAATTATTACTTAGTAAGCCATTGAGTTTCATTTGGTTCATTCTTCAATAATGTTGTATTATAGCATATATTTAGTAATTGTTATCATGAAATTTTATTTTATTTTATTTTATTTTATTTTATTTTATTTTATTTTATTCCAAAGCACTTTCCTAGTCTGATTCTGATTCTGAAATGTCCAACAATTTTTTCATTAAACCTGATCTCATTTTCCTCATGAAACTGGGCTCTGTTGTTGTCAAAATTTCATCATTATTTTTGTTGACAACAACAACACTCTGTCAAACGTCTGACGCAGTTTTGCCCTTTGACTGCAACAAGAAAGACAGGAATCGTGTCATTTCAGCGTCAGAGGATCATACTTGTTGTTTTTTTTGCCGTTGTGACTGAAAGTCAGAAGCAACACGGGAACTAGCTGTTGTTGTGGGCATCAGTTTAAAATTTAAGCAAATCTCAGCCATCATGGACATCAGAACTGAAACAAACAAAACATTGCCGCCAGACAAAAAGTTGATTGATGCCAGAGGCTTCACAATGACAAAAATAAAAAGTTTGCCAAGCAGAAACACTCATCGAAGACAGTCATTATGTGAGAATACAAACAAACCACCACAAATCCAGCCAAGTTAATGTTTAAAGTCACAGGTTGGAACTGTGGGTTCAGCACAGTTTATGTTTCAGTACGGCACCAAGTGAAGCACACTAGTCATAGAAAAAACATGTTGCATGCTTGCACAAAAATGCTTCCAAAAGGTTTTATTGTAAACATAAAAATGCCACAAATATGTGACAAAATGATAAGCAATCCAAAATAACTGAGTGCAAAAAACACTAAAGATTTTACTGTTATTGATATTGCTGTTATTGATTGTTCTTTCTTTGCCTGACAAGGTAGACAGAAAATTGTAAAACTAAACTTCAACTTAAACTTAAAGTTTTATTCATAATGAGAACAGTAGCCACAAAAACAAAACTACAAAAACAAAAGTATTAAGTTAATTTAATTTAAAATGATGATAAATTTGGAGGAATTACTTAACTCATCATAAACTTTGTTGGCATCTGAAAATAGATGAACTTAACTGACATTAAAATGTGTGATGTACTGTAGAAATTACAGCACAAATCGCATCAAATTTTAAAAAAACAGTGCACCAAATTCAACTGCAGTTCACAGGGAGAAACAAGGGGGCGTCTGTAAAACAACATACAGGACTGGAAACATTTGAACCTTCACAGTGTTATCGTTGATCTCGCATCATTCCTGGATGTTCATCTTCAGTCACAAGACAAACATCTTGTCATATTCTCAGAAACGTCTTCTTGTTACACGGCAGCACAAAGGCCTTTCATTCCTCCACGTCAGAAACCTCGAGGGGCTTGTGGGCAACAAGACAGCTGTAATGGAGTTTGATTTAATGTAGTCATGTATCCGATGCAGCAGTCGTGCTACACAAGCGAGTTCACCTCTGGCGTGAATATGTTAGTTCTCAGAGTCATCTTGTCCTCCCCAGCTCCAGAGATGTTTTAATGAACTCCATAGTATCCAGGAAGTGCTTTGCATAGCATGACATTGCACACGCTGCACAAACAGCTGTTGTTGTCGGTGACGTCGCTCCGATGCATGGGACAAAATAGCTTTCAATACCTCTCAGATTAAGACGAATGAAGTCGCCTCATGTTTTATTCATGCCGCTAAAGTGCACTTTAGTTTTCGCTGGTTTGGTAAAACCCCACCAACATGTCATCTCCTTTTAGAAACTCGCCAAGGCCTTTAATACGCGGCAGAGGTTGAATTATTAATCATGGGAAAGCGCGTGCTCTTGCCTCTCTTTTGATTCCCCGTCAACAGGAGTTACATCGTCCTCTGCCGATTCCTACTGTGAGGGACTGGAGCTTCAAGAAACGTCCCTGGACCAGAACCTGAAGAGGCTCAGACATTAGAGGGACAGCAGCGTCTTTCATCATTCTTTGATGACCAAGTCGAGTCAGATGATAATATGTGAGTTATGAGTCTCTAATTCTTTCTCTGGAGATTCGTGCAGTCTTGCGTTAGTCCATGAGACGAGTCATTCGACTCTCACCACAAGCATGAGGAGAAAACGGCAAGGGTTGACCCAACAACCCAACAAT
This sequence comes from Synchiropus splendidus, assembly GCF_027744825.2. Taxonomy (NCBI): domain Eukaryota; kingdom Metazoa; phylum Chordata; class Actinopteri; order Syngnathiformes; family Callionymidae; genus Synchiropus; species Synchiropus splendidus. Next base: position 15,343,372 of record NC_071337.1, read on the forward strand.
CATCTTGTTCATAGTAACACAAGTTCATCCTTTCAGGACACAGAGTGAAGCAGTAGAGTTGTTGCACCACATGCATCTACGAAAGAAACTCAAAAAAAAACATGTGAGTCTGGTGCGAGTGCTCTGACTCTTGAGACGGGTTATGGAATCATCCTGCAGCCTGACCAAGCCCCTTTGACTCAAGACAGGACTTCTCATACATACATTTAAACAACAAAATATTGTTTATTTTGCATCAGTTTGACAAGAGCACAATGAATCATGATGGTGTCTATATTCAAGTTTTTATATCACCTTATTTAAACTAGAGCTCGTTTAATGTCTTGAAAATATTTGAATAAGAATTTCAATGTTATAAGAATTTCAAGTCCATTCAGAGTAGTGGAAACCCTGGCCATTGTGTAGTGAAAAACCTCCCTGAACAAAAGCAAACAGATGCTTTTGTTTGCTTTTGTGCAAGGATTCCTCCATGTTTGTTGTTGTTGTTATCATCCTAGCTGCCACGTGTCTTGTGCATCAGTGTGATCAGTGGACCAGGAACTCCTGCACTTACAAAGGTTCTGCGCTGTCTGGAGAGCAAACTGTTGAATTAAATGAAATTAAATTTTTGTTTGTAATGTCCGAACACTAGGTGAAACATCAAAGCAGTGTGAACCAGTTTGTGTTTCATGAGAAATCCCTCGACTCCCGAACAAACACCGTCACTTCATGAGGGACTTGTGTGGCGACCAGACTCAGACCGATGATGGGGGCAGCCACCCCAGGCCCCGGCAGATTATTTAAATACCATGAGATCCAGATCTCACCATTCATCACTCGTGCGCTTCCGCTGTTTTTCGCTTCGATTTCTCAGTGAAGGACTCATTTGAGCAGCAACGCTAATCAATGGAGGCTCATTATCCTGGCACTGTACTCAGTGATATTGACGGACGCTGGCGACTGGATGTGGCTCAGACGTCGGATGTGGGAGCGACCCCAACATGGCCATGTTCATCGATCATTCAATTATGCGTCAATGCAGAGCGGGGCGCGACAAACGAGGTGCCCCGTGATCACAGCCGGGATCATCTGTTAATGAAATATTAACGTCATTAGCAGGATATTCACGAGACGGAGGGTCACAAACAACGCCAGGGACAAATGATTGCAGAGTGAAAGCCACAAATGGCTGAATAGAAGGAAAGAGAAAAACACAAGGAAATCGATGAGACACTTGGGATTGAAATTATTATGAGGAAAATGTGTGTGTTGTTGTAAGAATTTAAAAAATATATTCTGTTTATTATAAAGGCTTTTCATTCACAAGAAAAACTGTCAAACTTTTGAAATAAATAAATAAATTAAGAATACAACAAGGGCTATCCAATGTGCAGGGAAAACCTCTTGGAGTGTTTCAACCAAGGCGTTGCCAGGTGAGGGACACGATCTCTTCAGCCTGTGCTTGGTTATTCCCAGAGTCTCCTCTCGGGGGGAGAGTCCACTAGCGTGCCATTGATGCCACAGTCCTCTCAAACGTCTTCTTTTGGAGCCTTTTCAGTGCCTCTGATGTCATTTTAAAGAAAGCTCTTCGCAGTATCTGTTATGGTTGTAGCAAACAAATGTTAGCATTATTGATCACTCTTGTGTTCATAACAACTTCCTTTAAGTTATGTTTCGAACAGATACAATATGTGTGACTCATTTATTAATCGGTAGTTAACTCAGCTTTAGTGCGATCGATGTTAATCTGTTGACAGCCCTCTTTATATGAGTATGTGGTCCCAGTTAAACCTGGTCAAAACTGTGAGAGACTCCACTCTGCTTTGTATCAATGGATCTGGGTATTAAAATCTTTGAATTTACCTGTAACTTTCCAAGTGCTCATCGACCCGCCAGATGTATTGGGCACAAAAGTATCATAATTCACAGGTACTTCCTGCCTTTTAAACTCTAGACTCACTACTATGTGCAAGACATTCTCAAGAATTCCACTGAGGTCCTGACCCCTAATTTTGCAGTCGGTGGATTGATGCCGAGTCGTTCTCTGCACCTGGTCTCTTGAAGTGTTGGTGGTATGAGCTGCTATTTTTCCCACTGTACAGTGGCTGGGCTCACTTTGTACTACAAACACGTGTCACTTTTTTATCTCTGTTCGACTCAAATTCAAGTCACAGGTACTGACTCTCACGTGGCGGAGTCCAGCCTGCCTCTTGAGAAGTTCAACGAGTGACATCAGCATCCCCTCTCGTCTCAGACTCATTTTCCAGTCTACCAACTCCAGTCCCCGGGATTGACTTAGATGAGTGACTCTTCTTTTTCCAGACCCAAGTCCACACCACCGTTGAACTCACATATATAAAAATGAACACAATGTTTGGCTGGTCTGAACTGAAATATGTGCTGGGTCTGTTGGAGCCATGATACTTGTATCTAAGGATTCACACATACCAATGGGGTTTGTACCGCCGCCATAAAATACACAATGTATCTTGGGGTGAGTCACAGATTCAATTATTTGAGTCTCATCAGAACCAATAAAGTGAGGTGCTGAATATCATCCTTCCTGCCGCCTCTGTGGTTTGGTGAGCCAGACTCTCAGATCATCGCTGCCAGCTCATGAGGAAGAGCCGGTTTCTGGATACATGTCAGGCCTTATATGGGCGTCTCATACAGGAAGCACCCGCGGTTAGCAAACATGTTAAGTCGCTGCGCTGACGGGTAGTAAAGCAGATTAGCTGCAACATGGGGCTAGCATAAAACCTTTATTTTGGCCCGGGCTGTCAAAATAATCTTCCAACACTCATGTCCAGAAACGTTCACGCCTGTCGGATCACGAAAACACAGCAAATCACAGCTAATGGAGGAGACTTCCTGACGCACCATTCTAATTCTGAGTGCAAGCACGTTGGGATTTGATGAGTCTGCATTGCTTCAGCCCACGAGTCAAACATGTGCGGAGTATTATAAAATATTGAAAGTTTCAAGTAATGGAAGGGAAAATATATAAATCGTAGACCAAGTTCTCTTTAGACTGGTTTATTTCAACTCAAGATAAAAACAAAAAATAGAAAAAAATGATTTATAACAAAATTTATTTTGCAAAGTAAAAGATTTAAGGTATAGATAATATATTTAAATTTGATTCATTAATTCCTACAAAAGCAGTTCATTATTAAGCATAAGGAAGTCAGGCACATAAAATGGAAATAGTACTTGAAGTATAATACTAAATACAAACACAGTGGTACCTCGGTTTTCGAACGTCCCGGACTTCGAACAAATCTGAGTTTGAACAAAAATTTCGAGATTTTTTTCGGATTTCGAACGAAAATCCAGAACTTGAACGCCCTCGAGAAAAGCCGTAAAAAACATAACGTGCGCGGACCGATCAGCTGACTGCACAGAAGCGCACATTCAGAGCTGGACACGCTCCGGGCACCTCTTCACTTCTGGAGAGACGTCACTCACTCAGCAACCCCTCCCACATGCAGCGGCCACACACATAGAGGAACAGCGCACCTGCAGCAGACACTCTACATTCACTCCTACAAAAGACTATTTTAAGGCTTGGAACGCATTATTTCTTTTTCCATTCATTGTAATGGGAAAAATCGATTCAGATTTCGAACAAATCGCTTCTTGAACGGCCGTCTGGAACGGATTGTGGTCGAGAACTGAGGTACCACTGTACCAGAAAAAGAGAGAGATGATTTCTAATTAAAAAAAAGTTTTTAAAAAATTAGTTAGTTTAGAATGATCTGAGAAATGCAAAACTGTTTGTGCATGACATTGTTTTTGTTTAAATTGTCATTTTGTGGGGGAAAATAAACCAAACAACTTCTTTACGACACTTATAAATAAAAACATTTAATTGTTAAGATACAGAAATTAAAAGCATATCAAAACAAAAATAACAGTTACAAATATTTTTATTTTCATTAATCGAAATAGAAGAAGACAAGAGATTAGACAAGAAGCCTCACAGCTCCATCAGTCGTCATCCCACCATCACTATGTGGCTGGTCGACCGGTTGAGGTCCCCCGGAGTTGCGTGAGACTATTTCAAGTTCAACTTCAAATTGGAAACTTTTCCAATGTGCGATTTTGCCAAACTCACAGTAGCGACCACCAAAATACCAAACTGAAACTTTACAGTTTCACATTTCTGTTATGTTTGTTTTTAACTGCTCAATGTTTGTTGCATTCACTTTAAGTTTTGGTGGCTAAGTTGATCATTTTATGCATCAAAGTCTATTGTTGATGATTCACTGTGGGTATGTCTTGCTTTCCGCAGTTGCGATGGCATCAAGAGGGTTGGGCGGGCCTCCATGGTCCTCTGCCCTGGGGGTCCTACTGCAGAATCTTGGATCTGAGCAGCATAACACTGCGGCTCGGAACATTCTTCTGGCACTTCAAAAGCGTAATCTTTTAATCACATCTCGGGTCAGTGACTTTTGTAACCACGGCGGATTATGGTGAAAACAAAAGCTGCTGAACATTAAAAATCCTTGAACGCACTCTAATGAGAGAAAACAAAATCTGCCCTCCGAACCGGCTGCTGCCACGTGAATCCGCTCCAATATGTTGCTCTGCTGGCTCGACATTATTCCATGTGACTCGCTGCCGCCCATTCATTTGGGTTTCCTATTAAAACCGACTCATTAAAGCCGCACGCTCATTATCAACACCGAGTCACCATTGCTCACTCGGGCTCCCTCGTAAAAAAAAATAAATAAATAAACGCTCCGATGATGTGTCAACATGACCGGGTCGGATGTTTAACAGCACCAACAGCAAAATAAGACGTCGTGAATGAAAGATTTACATCATAAAAATCTTCACCTTGGTGATTCACCAGGCGCCTTGTACGTGAGTGCGTGTTAGCATCTTAGCTCATGCGGGAAAACTGCAAGTCCATTGTGTAATAGCATTAGAAACTTAACAGCCACTTATCTGTTGCCAGGTCAAAAGCAGTTTAACACATTCTTGTGCCACGCGGGGAACACATAGCTAGCAGGTTTACTCTAAACCTACTAAGCTAGAAAGGAGGCATGAACGACAGTAATATCTTCTGTATATCTATATAACATCTGTCTAGTATTGTCATTGTATTATTTTCAAAATACAATAGAAATATTTTGTCCACATGTTGTATGACTATTACAGTAAGTCAATAGTATGTGTTCCAGTTTATCAGACTCAGTGTTCCTCATCCTACTTTTACATCAGTAAACAACAACAACCCGGCCCTCCTCTCTCAACAAAACCAGGTTAGCACCGTCACAGGATATCTGAGTCACACATTTTTTTTTTTGTACCTCTCAATGACGTTGGTTTGTGAATTTCTCTGTGTTCAAAATAATTTGAAAAGTTATACAACAGATTCAGATGATATCTGAATGTCATCAGATGAAATATTTGAATTCAGACAATAAACAAAAGATAACAATGTGGATTGGACCATTTTCGGTATCCGTACCAGGTTGGCATTTGGATGCAGGATTTTTTTTTTTTTTTTTTAAGTATAGTTTGTCATTGGGAGATTGTTTTGATGATGTTGCATCGTGAAGATGTTTAATGTGTTTTTGTTCTAAAAAATGTCTCTGAAGTGTTATTGGTTGGTTGGTTATTAAGGTATATATATATATATATATATATATATATATATATATATATATATATATATATATATATATATATATATATATATATATAACCCCTGTATATATATATATATACACACACACACACATATATATATATATATATATATATATAACATATACAGTATACATAGTCTATTGATTTTAGTAGTAGAAGTTAGTAGAAGTTAAAGAAAGGGTTTATTTATTTAGATACGAGATATGATATGAGGATTTTTGCTCCTAGAATGACGCATATGTGGGGTTTTGATGTCACGGTCACCTCTAAACCTGAACTGCCAGCTAGGAGAGAAACAGGAGCTTCTCTCTCCAGAAGCTTCGCACGCACCAAATATACCAGTGCTCACGTCAGCTTCCATGTGGATTCCACAAACAATTTTGGCCTAAAAAGGGAAGCTCGCATGTTCGCTGGCGTGCTGTAATCCTGTTTCATGCTCTCCTGGAGAGGAGTCGCACCAGCATCCCCGGGCCTGACAATCCCACCTACAGGAGTGTATCAGCGAGCTCCGCAACACCAGCGTGACTGATGTGTTCACGCATCCTCTTATCACATTTAGCCCTCAGTGTGATTCACTCACCAGCAGTGTGTTACCCAGCCCCAAAAAAGAGAATGTGGGGGCCGCTCTTCAAACAGCTGAGAAATAACTGTAATTTACTTTGAGGAGGTTTTGGATCGTCAGTGCGGAGAAGTCGATCACGCCTACACGCTGCTATCATGCTGCGTCCAGAGGATAAATGCTTCCTGATAAGTGTTATGTTCAGAGTGACTGGGTGTCTTTTCAGAGACAGGCTGACGGAGGAGGGTGTGTGAACATGTCCTGATGTTAGCACTTGCTGCTATTTAGTTCTTATTCATGCGCTTTCATTTTTGCTTGTTCACATTTGTCGAACCACCAGTGTAGCCATGTTAGGGTTTCGCAAGTTGACTGTTCTGTCAAAACGCGTAGACTGTCATGATTTTGGATGGATGGACCCCAGTGCAGGAAGTGCTGGTCGACAGAAATTACAGAGATTTAATCGAAGGATAAATAATAAATAGACAGACAAGTAACGATAACAAAAGGCACCGGAATTAGAACGCGGACTGAGAACAACACGCAGAGACTGGGAGGACACAAAACACACTCGGAGTTAAGTTCACGAGGTGGCAATAAAAAGAACGCGCTCGGTGGTGGAGAAACACACACACACGAGGAATAAACTACGTCGGAGAGAGACATGAAAAGTGAGACGATAAAACTGCTCACACGTGGGCTGAATGGCGAAGGGGAGAAACAGAAGCGGAGCGAGGAGGAAGGAGGAACTAAAGGAGGAGGCTGAATAGGGATTCGAGAGCATAGAATTCTTAAAGAAGTTACCGTAACGGTGCGAGAAGCAACCATCTGGCAACTGAAGCTGGCGTTGACGGGTTGATATCCTTGGAAGGCTTAATGAAGGAATGACCGCCAGCTGTGTTGCCCGTGAAGCTGGAGTGAAAGGAGGAACAGGAAACAACTGTGAACAACTGAGAGGAACAAAGTAAAAGCACCAGACCGAATAAAGGAAATACAAAAATGAATAAAACAAACAAAGTGCGGACGTGACATAGATGAAAAGAAGAAAATATCAGTCGGACAAAACAACAAGCACAGCATGTAAAGCATAAAAAAAAAAGCAGCTGCACAATTTAATATACACTGAAATAAAGTCAAACCACCGAACATAAGGGCACAACATGTCTATTTCACCCTTCACTTATTCCCCTCAAATCCAGAAAACGTTCCCTCTATGATTGCTTTTCTTCCTCGTGATCCCTGACCCCTACACTCGGGCAGACACCACCTCCCCTCAGGAGCCTTCTCGCCTTATTGTCCCTGTCTTCCACCGGCCGTGACAGGTGCCATAAACTACCATCAAACAAGCGCGCCCCCACGCCGCTCAGCACGAGGCCTTCGGGATTCACCGCCGAGCGCCAACCCAGGTCGCCTCTCATGTTGATCAATAACTTGGCTCTCCACGACGTCGGACAATCTGTCAGTTCCTTTTCTGAGAAAAGCGACAAAACAAATAACAGAAGCAGGATTTGTTGCTTTCAGTGACGGATAATGGGAGATAGCGTCTCCTTGGCAACAGTTCTGCAGTGTTCTCACGCTGTAAAGATCTGGAGCTTTTCTCTCACAAAGAGGCGACTATTGGCAGACTGTCACCATAAACATCTTCCTATGGCTCTGGCTGAATAAAAGAATTGATTTCTCTCCCAATTCCTGCTCAAACAAGACGGTCAACACTGTAATCACGTTCTTTTTCAGTCATCAAGAGTGTCGATGTGGAAACACCATTACCTGGAATGAAACGCTCATTTTGGATGGAATGACAAAATAATAGGACGATAGCAAAGCAGATTTCTGGCGTTTCCCCACGACTGCAACTTTGCCTGACAGTGCCTCTAGCAGCGACACTCCTCCAGCAAATCAAAACGGACGGCAGCCTAAGCAGTACATTTAACCTCCTGCAGCTTTTCTTGCCTCCCAGAATTCTGTGGCAGACAAGTCCTGTGCACTCAAGGAGCTTCCTGCTGTCATAGAGGAGCTCTCAGACTTGCTCAAGAAATCTGACTGTGAAGTTGACTGTCTTTCTCACACTCATACTGTATATCATCTGCTTGTACAAGGACATTCATCGTCTAGTCTAGTTTCCCTCCAGGGTTCCAAACATCTACCATCAGAGGGTAGTCAACAAGTGCAGCCAGGACCACCAGGGGCTGAACACCACGCAGACTCTCCCTCCACACCACCCAGACAAGTCCAGTGTTTATGGTGGGGGTCAAAAATTTCCAAAGGGAATCATCTCCCTGGACCTAAAATGGACCCACAACATAGATTGTCAAGGTTCTGCCCATTTCATTTTAGTCTGTTCCTTTGACCACTTCTTGCTCTGGACTTCAACTTTCAACCCTTTACACACACCCAGTCTTGGTCAAAACCATTGACGGCCTTCATCTCTACTAGGACAGAACCTTGGAAGTTTGTTGCATTATTCTTTGTTCAGACTTTCTAACTCTATGGGTATCAAGCCTCTGGTTCAGAACCCTGAACGTTCAGGTCTGGTCATCTTCCTGCTGACGGTATTTCACTACTTAAAGCTGTGTTGGCGTGGTCACGATGTACAGTCTTGGTCATGGCCTCTGAACCTCTTGTTCTAGTCGGAGGTCGAATCCTTCCAAGTCAATAAAAACAAGTCATGGTGAAGAAGGAGATAAGGCATTAAGTCAACCCATCTCCATACATCTTGATCAAACCAGCTAAGGAAGCCAATCCTCTGACAAGAATCTACCCGCTCTTGAAACTGAAACTAAACTGAATAATTCCAAAATATTCCTAGTTTGGTTTTAAAAATGTATTCAAATTGTCATCAAAATATTTGTTTTAGAATTAATATTTAATTTAGGTGTGTAGTAACTTTTTTTCCATCATATTTTTCTTCTACATTCGTTGCTCAAAGTATTTTCACCTCTTGAAACCTGAGCTTTTGTCTTCTTTTGCCACACTATACGGGACAGCAAGAAATAATAACTACAGAAAGTAGTTTATGGTTATTAATTCTCTAATTTTATTTGTATTATTTCTCTAGTTGACATCCCCATCACCTTCTTTTCACTGCAAAGAGTGTAAAATCATGTCGAAAAAAAGGAAAAGTTCAAAGTTAAAAAAAAAGAAGTGTCATGGTGCTGCAAGGGAAAAATGGCCTTCTAGTATGAGGACACAGATTCTCTGGGGGGGAAATGTCATGTTTTAAATATGTATTTGAATGTAAGAATAATTCTTCTGCTTTTAATTTCTTGTATTCTCCTCTAGACCGTTAAACAGTGAAATTACTGTCTGCTTCTTGCCTTGAAGTTGATAATGTGAAACTGTTTTGTCAACAATTGTAACGTATGGCAGATGACTTGAAACAAGCCAATACATTTGGAGTTGTAAATGGTCCTACCAAACATCCCAAGAAGTAGGGATGACCTTGGTGTTGTGGCAAAAGGAAAGTGCGACTACTACATGTGACTACAATTGTAAGTCCAAAGAACAGGTGGTGGACCCGAGGAGGACCATGTCTGCCGTGACCCCTGTTTCCATCCAGGGGGGTCAATGAGGATATGGTCAAGCACTATAAATATCTAGGGGGTCCACATAGAGAATAAACTTGACTGGGCTCGGAACACTGAGGCCCTTTACAAAAAAAGGACAGAGCCGCCTCTACTTCCTGAGGAGGCTCAGATCCTGCGGATCGGCGGAACAAATGGAAGAAAGCCATGTGAGGTCTTTCTTCCAGTTGCAATAAAATGTAAGAATTCATCCCTGTAAATTTGCAGTGAAAGATTGTTTTTGGCACCTTCTTTTCTTTCATCTCATTCTGTTACTGGCCTACTATATTTTTGCATTTTTTAAGCTGCTTCAATTGTGCACATTGTACACAAATAAATCTGAACAAACAAAAGTAAAAGTTACAACTGAACTAGACTAATGGGAGTTAGACAAACTGGAGAGCAGAAAAACATTATTCTAGTGGTCTAAAAAGATCGGTACCAACTTGTCAAGAGGAGCAGCTTTTATACTCCCAGTCACCTTCTGGTGTGGCAGTACGCACAGGTGTGGCAGGTGAGGTCAGATGTTGCAGAGGTGGTTCACTCACATAACAAGATGACTGATGTCTGTCGTCAATTTTTTGGATTATTATTCAAAAATGCATGAAAAACTATGATAATCTACGTCCAACATCATGGCACACCGTCATGTCCTTGCTCTGTGGGGGGTAAAAGACACATTTGAAAAACCTAACAATATGCTTTGAGAAATGCGGCTATTAAACGTCTTGTTCAGTTGGAACTGTTTCCATCCAAAGTCCTCACATTAATTTGCCGAGATGGGGAACAAAGGCGCCCGAGCGGAGGACAGAGTCGTGGTTGGTTTTAATAAAGCACATTTGAACCAAACTCGCTATAATGATGAGGAACAAAAGGAAACATGTGTTCCTTTGTGATGAGCCTGGAACCAAAAGACCACCGAAGCCTTTGTCTTTTCTCTGTCGTTGGACTTAAATCACTCCATGAAAGTTTTGCTAATGAGCTCTGGAAGGTGGATTATCATTAATAAATTCATTGTCTCTGTCGCTGAGTAAAGAAAGCCTCCAGGACTTATTAGTGAGAGAAACACACACGGCTCTCTGCTCACGGCTCTCGGTCTGGGTGTGTGGCTGGAGGGTCATTATCCTCAAGTCCATCAGCTTTCAAAAGAAAAAAATATGTTGCAAAATGAGTACTAAAACTGGCCAAATGACCACCCGAAATACCGTCTAAACACTACTGGTACAAGAGAAGGAGATGAACAAGACTACACTGCACTAGGACAGACTACTGTACTGCTGTATTAGGACTTTAGTTGGGTGAACCTTATTGGCCGTCGCTGCCCACGACGGTTGGGTCAGGATTGTTCAAGTTCAAGCACATAGATAGCAAGAGTTGAGTAACACTGAAGCTCATTGTTCCACTTGTTTCCTCTATAGGGTTATGGGGTCTATCCCAGCTACTAGACAAGACCTGGAGAGGAAGTGAGACTGCTTGATCGCTAAACCAGTGATTCTTAACCATAGGGCCGAGGCCCATGGTTGGGCCGCGAGCGCCCCCTAGAGGGTCACTTAAAGTTTTGAGACGCCCAGTTTGAATACACTTGCCACGTATGGTGGCAGTAGTGTGTCACTGAAATGACTTGACTGCTGCAGATTTGTGATAGTTACCAACTATGGAGAAGTTCTTAAAAAGAAAAAAATATAAAGACTAACTGTAAATACGTTTCCTGAAAGAACCTAGGAGTGTTTTTTTTTTTTTTTTAGATTTAAATTGATTTAATGGCGATACTCTCATTTACACTTTACTTATCTGCTTTGAAGTTCATTTATGAAGCAGAAAATATTTTATGATATTGAGACATTGTTTTATTACATTTCATTTATTCAGAATATTATTCATGTGGTACAGTTTTTTCCAATTTTTTCAACAGTTTGCATCAAGTGTTTTTTTTTTTTTTCTTTAGCAAATTTGATGAACATGACTTGCACCTGCTTCTGCCGCTGGTTGGACTTTTCCATGACAAATATCTTGGTGCTGAGCACATCATGTGTCATGTCATTTCACAAGGTTTTGGTTTGCTTACAGGTATGGTTATGGCACACACAAATGAAATCAGTAATTTGGAAGTCAGAAGTGATGAATCAGTTCTATTCCTTTTTTCCTTTTCTATTCCCTCCCATTTGTTCTGGAAAAGGTGGGCCCCGAGATCATGAACGTGAAGAACCCTGGCTCTGCACAACCACTCACCTGGTCAGTCCCTCGCTCTTTGTGCACGTGTTTCAGCGGCAACAGCAGGACACAGTGGAACAAGCGAAATTCCAGTCATAAAAAAAGCGAGAGAAGAGAGGATGAAGAGGTGACGGAGGTCTCTGAATGACAAGACTGAAAAAACGATGAGAGTTAATAGAGGTTGAGGAGGCGGATTAGAGGCGATCAGAGGAGAACAAATGAATTCCACACTGTCTACAACAACGACGCGGCGCGGCACCATGAGCCGAGTGGCCGATTTATTCTGGGCATAATTACCTGACAGTGAGGCTCCCGCAGACGCCTGGCACGAGGTTAAGACCAGAGGTGACCCGGATTTGGAGCGGTCTTGTGTGAAGGTGTGTGACAGTTGAGGGACTCCCACATCTCTTCGGTGAAGTGAACATCAACGCAGACCCATTTCACGGCCCAAATCTTTGTCCTCCATTTCAGCCTGTTGGTGACTCGGTAGAGAACTGAATCTTCATTCATGAAACGGTAAAAGAAAGGCCCCAAATATTTGCGATGTTCGTTCCTTGTGGCTTACTGAGGCCTGTGAATTTGAGTCACGATGCAACCGTCAGAGGATCAAGAATAGTGATCCAGGCGAGGACGTCACGACGAACGGCCGCGTGCGTCAGCTTCCTCGTAGCGTCGTCCATATTAATTCTGCTTGTTACGTGATCGCTCGTCTGTGTCCTCATAGCACACATGCAGCACTGACGCACGCACACAAGGCTTCCATGGTAATACTTCATGTCACCGGGCTCATATCGATTCAGAAGCGCGTCTGTGGGTTTAATTACCCGTGCTGCATATAAAACAGCCTGGCCAGCGATGAGTGCGCCCGCGGCAGTGTGAGGCTGGAGGCTTCCTGCCCGACAATCCTGTTAAAGCAGAAAGCTTTTACTGCTTTTGACCACTATCCAGAAAGTCTGGATCCTTGACCCTTCCATCCCCCCTCTCGCCACCTTCTCTTCCCCCATTTTCTCTCTCGACACCAGCTTTCATAGAACAACAAATCCATAAATCATTTCTTCATGAGCAGTGACATTTGAGCTCCAATGCCATTGCCATTAGGTTGAACTCATCTGTTAACAAAATGTGGATTTATTTCAAAGGAAACACTTAAACATTAGAAGCTCTAGCTGTAAAGCTCCAACTTGAAAACTTTATTTTCAACAGGTTGTCAGGGGTACAACCAACCTATGAATACCACCAGAAGAGTTGGTTATAGAAAACAGTTGTTGCAGCTACATGGTGGTCTTTGCTAGGGAACGTTGATGCATTAAGTTTTCAATTGAAATACATGTTCCACCTTCGGAAGAAGCATCACACATAAAAAAAAAGAAAGACAGAGGCTGGGGTTTGGTAAGCCATGGGATGGCGCTCCATTCATTCTACGTGCAAAAATGTGTCAATTGCAATTTAAAGCCTGTCAAACAGCTGTGCGTTTCAAAGCCCATTTATGCTTGACAGAGCCTTCTGCATTCGTTTTGTCCGTATTGCTGCATGTTTCCACCAACCTCATGGATACGGACAAAACTGAGCAGTAGCACCAATTTACCTCAAATAAAACACAAAGATATAACAATGCCAGAAATTCCGCTGCCTCCGTTTTCCTTTTTTTGTTCAAAAGTTACACTGCCAATACTTATTCCACATTCTCCATGTTTGTTTTGGAATTTGTCGTTGTCATAAACTTTTTGATTCCGAGCTGCTCCCCTTGGTCGACACAGCACTACCAACACACAGAACGCATGGAAGCAAGTGATCAGAGATGGTAGCGTCTTATGAATGAATGATTCAGTATGAATTATAAATAGCAACTGACATTCAATATGATTCAGTGAAGAGCGCTTCCATACTTCTCCTTGTCCCTCACACCCCCCCATAAATTCAATGAAAGGCCTATGCATATGCGTCAACATGCAACGTCAGTAAAGGACACTAAAGTCCACTTTCCCAACGTCAACGTATTACGACATGGGAGATGACGTAAATTCATACTTCAGGGTTTGGGCACTGCGGTTGGATTCGTCTGTTTCGGGAAAAACTGATGTTTGAGGAGTCTAAGCAGTAATTTTCTAGGCCAAGCCAGTCGAGCAGAATGTGCATCGAACAGTTGGTTTGGGATATAGGAGCCTGGTCACCCACTGAAGACCTCCATTAGAAAGAGTAGGGAGCACTGTAACCAATTTGCTTTACATGACTAGCATCATCCCACCTTCTCACCCACACATGAGGAATCCATCTGTATGTCAACCTGGGAAGCATTTTAGCATATAAATAGCGCTGTCATCGACATAGATGACGGCATGCGAAATTGTTGCCAGGCACAACTTTCACGTCTGAACATTCAGTTGACAAACAAGGAAATCAGAGTGCGTGGGCTCCCACAGGGGACAAATCAAAAGGTAAAGACTGATATCTTGCCCTCTCCCAGCAGCACGCCGGCTGCTTTGGCACCCGTGCTGCACAGGAGGAGCCATTGTTTGTGCTTATTATAAAGGTTCAGGGCTTCATTAGAGGAGCAGGAGAAACCAGGCCGCTCCGGCATGACAGCAAATCTTTACTAAAAGCATATAATAGGACACGGTTTCCCCGCACGGATGCCAACACTGAATGAGTAACGGCGCCTCGTGCCAGCTCGCACCTGCACCGCTGAGGGGCTTAATTGTGTGTGATGGTGAATAATGTCATGAGCATTTCACAATAAGGTTAATTGACCTTTTCCAAACCTTAATATTGACTTTGAAGCAAATTAGTTTTTTTTTCTTTTTTTGCTGAGTAATGACTCTTCATGTAAGTTCTGTTAGATCAATTAAAATCTTCTTGAGAATAGATTTAATTATAGAGTTTAAACAGAATCTCTTTTGTTTGAACACGAGATACCTCTGCTCAAATGTGAAAATACACAGTGGGATTGTGTGGATCTCACTTGGCCCAATGGATCAAACACTTTGGTTTTCTTCACAAACCAGCACTTACACATGGGCAGGTACTGAGGTATTGATAGGCATTAAAAAAACCCCACCAAGGTTAGGGAGGACTGGGCTGTTGACAGTCACAGTGAAGAAAAAACTGAAATCAAACTTTTTCAACACGTTGTCAAGACGTGAATGAAGGTGTCGCACCGTTCCTACAGCTGTCGTAAAACAGGCAGAGTCTAAATATATAGAGACTATAGATCATCTCAAAATGCATCTTTAAGACACAAAATAATAAAGACAAAAATGAAGGACATTTTTGCTTTAATTTCAGTTTGTTGCGGTGGCTGCTTTATTGGAAGTGGCGAACTTTCTCCGCCTGGCTGTCTCGCTGGTGTAGATGCCTGGGAAATGCAGGGGAGGAGAACAGCGCAATACACACTGGAATGTCACCAAACATCTGTGGTTTCATTGCTCTGAAGTTTAGTTTGCCTATAAATACCCTCACATGTTTAAGCAACACGCTTCCGAGAGCGATAAAGGAGGAGTGCGTCCTGAAATGACGCATGATTATCCAATCACAGGACACGGTCACGTTCAACGTGAGGCCAGCTAGAAGGCCTCGCTGTCCCCAACTCGTGATCTGATTGGCCATCGCAACTATCCATCAACTATATGTGTCCGTTCACTCTGAGGGCACCTGCGCCTGCACTGTGGCTGCTGAAGGCCTTGGACATGACCACACAAGCCAGCTGAATTCTGATTGGATGAAAACTCCAACCTGGAAAAACAACACTGGGACATACTAAGACATGACTATGATTATTATATATACAATATTTTGGGGAAATACATTAAAAATGAAATTCACTTTTGTCATAAATATGCTCATGATTTGTGGTTATGTTAGACCAGCAGAGGAGGCCTTGCTGGCGCTGACGGCTCACCACTGGTGGAAGGGTAGGAGAGGACAGAAAAGTAAAGGAGTAAAGTCAGTAAATGCAGTTTGGTGATGTAAATGCAAGGTACGGTATGGTGAAAAATGGCTGCTTGGAGACAGAAAGGTGTGGTTTGGTGGGTGGCCATAGGGATGAAAGACATATTTGTGGGGAGCAAAGGCAAAAGGCTTGGTAAGAGAGATAAAGTACTGTAGAAGAGATCTGGGGCTACCTAACTCAGCATGTGTGCACTATGGCCTCAAGTCCAAAATCAGTACAAGGGAAGCCAGATATGATGTAAGACAGTAAGATGAGTGCAATAGCAAGCCAAATGTGGGTCACTAAGCCTGTGTACAGGCAGGATGTGCTACTGGGATCCAAGAGGACATAAGTTGCTTGCACAGCTATAGTTTCTAGAAAATGCTTAGCAGCAGACGATCTGGCGCTTCCGTTTATGACTAAAAGCAGATTCACTGTCAACAAACTGCCATATTCTTTTAAATACAAGTGATAAAGTGAAAACAGATTTCAAAGATGCTGTTTTACTCACTCCCACGGCACAAACCAACAGTCAGCATTTCCTGACGAAGTCCGACATTTCACCCCGCTCATCTTTCTTTGCCTTTTCAGCATGTGAGAGTGGAGGAAGACAATAAATCAAACCCCCTCTTCCTGCTGTCGCACTCGGTCGGTCCAGGAGGACAGTGTCCACCTCCTTACATTAATCTTTTAATGGACTCTCCTCCCTCCTCTTTGGCAGCTGCACTTCCCCTGACAGGTCAGCAACGATCGCCGGGGTCATTAGTCCTCTGATAGGCCCAACGATAAGATCAGCAACAATGGGGACAAGGTGTGTGGAGAGACAGCGCTGAGCAAGCGACACGCTCTGGGTTAAAGAGTTCCCTCTGCAAGGTCGCAGGCGGAGAGGCAGCAGGAGTTCATTTGGCTCAGAGGTAGCATGTGCGGGCGGATGCTGCCGCTCATTACTTACCGCTGGTGATGGTTGCTGGGAAAACAGTTTGAGGAATATTTCCTGAGCAATGAGAAGAGTAAACAGAAACAGCTGGACGTTCTAAACGTGTTGGTCTTCTTATCAGAAGATTGAGCCTGGGGGAAAACTGTGGATGGATGCATAGGATGATGGGTTGGGGGAGGGGGGGGGGGTATGATGGTAATAGTTGGACAGGGATGCTGCGCAGCCTTTTCTTAAATCCAAATCCTTTTGAGTCAACGATTCAGGTTTGAGTGTGCAGTAAGTATTTTGTGACCGAAGAGAAGAGGCTTATAGGTGAGCAGCCCTAGAAACCCATGACTGTATTCCGTCTGTACATTGGTGTGGGTGAACCTGGCAGCCATCTAGGGAGTCATGTTATAAATATATATATATATATTTTTATCATCTATCAAATCACTGCAGTGTTGCCAACTACCACCTGCTACACCGCCCTGCGTTCTTCGATAACAATGAAAGAGTCCACTGAATTGCTGCTGCCTCACAAATCTTGCACCCTGTCGAGCATGTCGGACCACGTTTCTGCTGCTGGATTCCCCAGTTCACTCACTCAAATGCTACATCGGGTTACAGTTGATATTTGAAGGAACAGAGAAAGGTTATTTTATTGGCCAGGCCGACCCAGGTCCCACGGGTCTGCTCTTTATTTGATCACTTTTCCACATGATCCGTGGGGTATAGAATCAAGTGAGATTATCTTTAGCCCCCATAGCTTAGTGCCCATATCACAGGTGCCTCTCAGTACAGGGCTTTATTTTGAACACAAGCCACAGATCTTCGGTCCTCCGTGAGTTTAAGGTCAGCTACTAATAAAAGTCTCTGTTGTATATGATTCAGTGGGGATTCATTGACCGGGGCGTGAGTCAAATCCACCTCCCGTCCAGTACATCAGTCAAATGGATCCTTAGGGCCCTGGATACGGACGGATACGCCGTTCACTTCTTCTGTATTTCTGCACCTTCCGGATGGGGAATAAACGGAGCAGTACCACTGGAAACCCTGGTGGAAGTTTTGCTGTTGCTACTACCCAAAATGTAGCTCCAATGAGACACAAAGAAGACATAACATTGACGGTAATTCTCCATCCTCCAGTCGATATATTTATAGATATATTTATCAGCCTCACCGATCACGGCCTCCTACAAAGCTGCCTCCATTTTCCTCTTTTGTATAAGAGGTATCAATTATTTTTAGTCTGAGGTGAGATGCTTTTTAGGACGGGATAAAAAGGTAGACAGGTTTTGCTTTGCTGAACATAAAAAAAGTGGTGCCCGAACGACCCATCGTCGATGGTCTGATTGAGGTTAAATGTATTTCTTAATCTAAACTGTAGTGCGAGGGTAACCGGGTAAATGTGCCACACTACTCACAACACTTCCCCTGAGAGAAATAAACCGATTGCCATTTCATAAATGAATTCAGTGACCTACTGTAATGTGAAATTCATTTGCATGCTGGTTTGCAGCCAGACAGAGTGTGTGTGCGTGTGTGTGTGTGTGTGTGTGTTAAGCACTTCCTGATTCGAACATAACAATAAAAGACATTCAGAACAGACACATGTCCGGACGTCCAACTGATTTTTGGTCTCCCGATGTGATTATTTATTGTGCGGAGTGTTTTCAAAGAGTAAGTCATCAGCTCAAGCCTGTTTGCACAATGACAATGGAGATTGGATGAAAGCCAAATGCGCCAGCTTCGGTTTGGCCCATATCAAAGCTACAGGCGTGTGGTGAATCTCATTTCCAAACAACTCCCCCCAGTGGATGACAACTCAAATGTGTTTTTAATATGTTTCTGACTGAGATAGGCTGACGATCGGTGGCACGAATGGTGACACGTGCGCAGTCAAAGTCGGGTATTTGCTTGAGAAACGTAGGAAATGTACATGAAACGTACACTGCTTTTATATCACATGACCCATTTACAGTATCAACATGGAAGCAGCGAACTGCTCTCGCTGGTCTGTGCAAAGGGACCTATTCAGGAAGTCCATTCCAGTTTGCGAGTATTGAAACTTTCCTTACTGCATTCCTTCAGTCTAGGGATTGGCGTATATACATGGTACATGCGAGAAAATTGGGTGTTGATATGGACCATGGAGTTGGCTGAAGAAGGCAGTGAAGGTTGAGAGAGGCTCCACTCCATATAAACACATGCACCTAGAAGTCTGGAGTTGTCGCTTCTTAAGTGCAATGTTGCGTCTTTAAATCAGCCAAACACAGGGGAATGCGCCAAACTCAGACACATGGATTTGTCGATCTCGGTTGCAAAAAAGGAAATCATATTCGTAATAATACCTCCTGATTTGGAACCAATGCGAGAATGAGATGTTGAAATTCCACCGGCTCATTCGGTTCCTTCAATTTATTTAAGTGCCGCTGATCGTTTATTAATGAAACAGCAAGACTCCGACTCGACCATCCTCCAAAACCTCCACACAACGCCGCGCAGCGCTTTCATTTCATCTATTTCGCCGACATGGAGGGCGACTCTTCCTCTTAAATATTCCCTGTGAAGCACTTAGCCTAATTTGAGCTCATTTATTCCCCAAACTAATCAGTCCAAATGTTGTGTGTCGTGTAAAATAATAACAGGAGTTGAACTATGTAAGGGTTCGTTGGCCCACGCTGCTTATTAGTCTGGCTGCTGGAAGTGTGTGTGTTGGCAGCGCCCGAAACTGTTCAAACTGATCCATGCGGAGGACATAGCTCTTCCAGGGATTATAAACCAGATTACAGCCCTCTGTAATGAGTGAGGGTCTGCAGTGGTCAGCAGCTGTCAACACTGACACCAGCTTCTTCTTTTGACAGGTACTGAGCACCGCGGCTCACTTTCAAGCCAGCACTGCTTCATGTTCATGTCGACCAAAACAAACATGATTTGGCAACACTTGTCTCTTGTCCATCAGATCCTTGGGAGGCCTTGTCTGCTCAGCTAGTCAGTGAATGGCAGCAAACTCTACGGTAAGATCCTCTTCCATTTCACTTATTGTTGCTTCTGATAAAAGTTCTCTGTCTGATTAAAGTTCTGCTGAAATGTGTCGCTGAACACCGCTACATTGGCTTTGCATTTAAATCAGTGGTTTTCAATGCAAACCCGACAGTTTGATGGACACTTTTGGATGCACAGTACAAGCCAAAACACCTTGTGATTCAAGGTTTTTCTTTATTTTTACTACTTTCTGCATTGTAGATACATACCAAAGACATCAAATATATGAAGCAGGATATATGAAATAATGTAGCAAAGAAGTAGCCACCATTTGCTGAGTTGGCAGCGCTGCAAACCCTTGGCCTCTTAATAGGGTTCATGATGTATTCGCCTGTTGGAAAGCCTTGACTGCCTCATGGAGCTCATCGCCAATATGCCAAGAGTGAGCAGAGTAGAAACCACAGCAAACGGTGGCTGAAGAATCTACAATGTAAAACATGTTTTGAGTCATTACACACTTCTTTGTTTACTAGATAATAGTATATGTGTTCATTCATAGCTTTGATGCCTTCAGGGAGAATCTACGGTGTAAATAGTTTTGGAAATTCAGTAAATCCATTGAATGAGAGCTGTGTCCAAACTTTTGTATTGTACATAGTAAGTAACTATACATCAAATATAACCAGTTCAACTGCAATAAAAGTCTACGATACTAGGACTCAGGATGTAAAGCACCCAAAGATTATATAAAGAACACAAAACAAAACATTCTTACACAAGCGTGAATTTCTGATGCTTACTATGTACAAAAGTTCAAGGGGCACTTTTGTTTTCACCAGAGTGTGTTTTGGTTCATATATTATATAACCATCCAACAGTATGTCTTACAACCCTGGTAGCTACAGAGAGGGTGTATGTTTGTGATTTGTTTTCTGCTATATCATGATGTTTTTTTGTGTGAACTAGTACTGATTACATTGCACTGTGTTCTAACTGTTTCCCTTTGTTTTTGTGTTTGCTATTTGTAAAGTCTGTTTTCAGTGTTTAGTGGATTTTACAAATCCATACTGTTGTGGTATTGGATGCGATCATGTTTGACATGTGTAGCAATTGGACAATCTGTTTATTGATATACGTTTTTTGACTGTTACTCTTTGTGTGAAGTTAAACAAAAGTAGTTATTGTGTAATTGTTGACTCTTCTTTTTAATAAATGAACGTTTATTGCAATCTCCTCCAATGTATGACTATAATCATGTCTTCTTAATTGTTACACTCCATACTATTCAGTCAATATTTCTTCTTACATTATACACAGATTGAAAAGGAGCAGAGTAAAGAACAGATCTTACAGTTTCGGCCCCTTATTCACTCTTTCCCTATAACAGTGGTTCTCTGTGTCATTTTTTTCTGTGTTCAGTTTATCTTTTGCTGCATGCTGGGGTTTTTTCAGCTTCTTCAGATGTGAAATGCCACAAATATTGTTTTTTTAAACTGATGATGTGCTTCTACAACTCCCACCACACCATGACTTCAGCTGCTTTTAGTCTAACACCAAGTTTCTTAGTGAGTAAAGTGTGGGATGTCCTGTTCAGGAACCACATAAGATCCTGTCCTAGAAGCAGCTCAACTGGCCTTTATTAGTCCCCCAGTGGGGAAATTCAACATTCATTACAAGGGGTATGATGCGAGATGGACAAACCTGTGAGCCGAGTCCAAGGTTAGCGATGGAATGAACACTGTGGCAGAACAAGAGAAGTGTGGTCAACAGGGAGAGACCTGAAGCAGAGCCACTTCTCCCGCAAGAGAAGCAATTGTGCCCAGGGGTTTTCAGGGGAGATAGTTCCCCGCGCTTCACTCTGACTCCATCCAAGCCGGCGCTCACATCAGCGTGCGGAACATTCACAATAATCCGAGCTCCCACATTTTTCACACCCTCTTTGCATTATTTATGACTGTAATTCATTAAAACCTTCTTCATTTGTAAACAAGAAATGTGACCTCTGACTCCGGTGCTGACAGCATTTGTGTTTCCTGCATATTATTAAAGTTAATGGTGTTTGGCATGAAGCTCGATCTGCTAAATTGTAATTAAATGTTTTCACTGGGAGGTCTGCGGGTCAAAACTCATTTGTGGTTGTTCTGTCGTCAAACACTTGATAGATTCCTTTTTTTTTTTTTTGTTTGTCTTTCAGCGACAGCAACGTTGCCATGAATCAGGAGCTAGCATAGACGTGGCGCTGCAGGCGCTGAGTGAACAAGGGTCCAGGTTTGTTTTTAATTACATGGAACACTCGTTCTTCTTGTTGTGCTCGCTGTCGTTCCTCGCACACCGCAACTGCCGCCGCGGTCCGTCCGTCATTAACACAATCCACTTCACTCATCCTGGGAATCCTCAGATATTGACTGGCGTGTGTGTGGAGCTGCGGGCCACAAACACATTCACTGCACATAATGAACACTCCTACATTGTATGTATTTATGTTATTACATGCATTACAATTGGACAGCTCACAAGAGAGTTCAGCTTGGCACTTGTTTTCTAAAACGTAGATACATCAAAACACTCTGTTTGGTGGGCACCACACCAAGAATAGCAACTCGTGCTGTGTCTCATCATCGGAATTGGAACACACACACACACACTTTACCTGGGAAACGTATGCATCTCTAACTAGTGCACGAGAATTTGTCTCTCTCCAAACTACGTTCCTTCCAGGGTGACAACACGAGCAACTCGTCGTGTGACAGACCCCCACGTTTCCTGCTGAACGCACCTGTCGTCTCAGATTTGGGATTAAAGTGCGCTCATTGTTCCGGGAATAGACATTGACAAAGAGCCGAAGGTGAGATGTCTTTTCCAGATGGAAACGCAAACATGCAGAAGAGTGGTGGAAAGAGCGGGCGGCGGCAAGAGAGACAGGTTTACGAGATCTGACGTTGACTCATCCGTGTGGGCGGGAAGCGGCGCCACTTACCAGTCAGGTGTCGCTAACTGCTTTCATCTCCTTCTCCATCTTCCCTGCCTGTAATTAAATGTTTAATTCTCTTAGTCTCTGATCGCTTGGCGTGAAGTGTGTTGTGGGAGGAGAAGCAGATTTTATGTTTCCAACAAAGACACCATTACGCCACGCTGACAGCACAGCTATCACAAACATGTCAGCCTGCAATTTACATGCTGAAAAATGAGAAAAGAATCGTGATCAAACCCTGGACTTGCTTGGACTTTTGTTTTGTGGCAGAGTGTATAACTGCATTTCTGACTATATAAACACAGATAAACTGAAGTATTGTTGATCCACTCCTTCCCCCATGAGAAGCACCATGTTTTTTGTTAGAAGAATTTTGAATGAGAGTGCAGCAGAACCAGTGTTTTTTTTAAATAATGTCTGTAACCAATGTTCATGCACTGTGCACATCAGTGTTTTCCAGGCAAGTGTATGTTTTGGCAAGTGTTGCTTCAAGTAAAGGTATAAACAGAAAAAACAAACGTGCACATATCGTTGCAGTGTTACATCAAATGAATTGTATAAAAATATTATTGAAGGCAGGAGTAAATGTTTCTGCTCAGGAATCAATGCTAAACATTTAACACAAACCACACATTATCTTGCTAAATTAGTTTATGCATGGTGATCGGACACGCGTAATGCAGCCACCACCACACTGGCAACACTACAGGAAGGAACTTAAACTTACTTTCTAATGGCAGAAAAACTCCCATGTGAACACACGCTCCGCTCTCTTTGTGCTGCACTTCTGTAACTGACGCACAGGTGATGCTCTCTGCAGTGGCCAATCGAAACACTGCGATCATTGCCTCATGCGTGAATGACTGCAGAGTGCAACAAATAGTGGCACCCTCTCCTTCAACCATACCAACAGCAGGTTCACATTCTTTTTGGAAACATTTTTAGAACTTGGCTAATGTTATAGCCTTCCTCAGCTCCTTCTGCTTGGGTGTGGTATTTACCTAAGTATATACCTGGGGAGGCGATGTACAATGTGCGAGTGTTGTTTTGGTCCACAGGTACCGATTTCCAATTTGGGTTACAAGTGACATCTAGGGCAACAAGCAGCTGCCCAGGTGAACAGTCAGGTGCTTTAATGGAACTTGTGTCATTGGTATTTAAATATTAAATCGTGTAGGAGTTTAGATGGACACCACCTCAGTTGAGACGTGACCCCTCGACTCACCTGAGTGTCACGTCAGTCCGCCTCCATCCTGTTCTCTCCTCCTGCTCTCTTTTCCCAGAGGCCTCCAGTTGTCATCCAGATCCACGTCCTTTCCACATCCATCACTCCCACGTTGTAATAGGGTAGCGCAGTGCAGTTGAACAATGCAAGAGAAATACTTTACCTTTCAGGTCATGACATCACATGGCTCTCTCTCTCGTAAATATTTAGCTCTTCACATCATCACTTCCACAGAAGTGATTCTTTTTACCAGTGCCTTTGACACTATCACTGTTGCTTTCTTCAGGACAGTACAGCCTCTTATCTTACTCTAATGCAAACCAGAATTGACCTGGTGAGCTCAAGCAACTCTTTTAACTTGGTAGCAAGTGTAAGTCAGTGCTTCACTGAAAATATCAAAAATTGATTTTCCAATGAAAACACCGCCATCGTAGGCCTGGACTGCTGTGCAGAGTCTGGCTATCTGTGAATTAAGGACAGATTCCAGGTTTTCACAACGAACTGAATCGATTGTTCTCTTTTTGAGGCGCTGAAGTTTGTGGAGGAGGAAGCGAACAACAAGCCCGATGAATGCAGAAACAAAAAAAGGCGGCTGACAAACAATCTGACAGACGAGTCTGCCAGGATTCTCTCCTGCTAACAAGTTGTGCTTGTGAATACATTAGAGTGCCAAACGCTCCCGGCAGACTGGGGGGGGGAGAAACAGCCGAGCTGAAAGTTTGAAATCCTCCCCATGCTAAATTGCACATGGCTTCCCCAACCCCGCCACCCCGCGCCTCCCCAGGGAGATGGGATTTTAATCTGCGCTCTACTCTCGTCGGCTCACGTGTGCATATTTCACAGAGCCAAATCATCACGGTGACACTCTCACAGAACACATTCCTCTCCATACCCTCCCTGGTCTTCAGCTCCCCAAAATATTCAGAGTCGAGCTGCATGCCAATAGAACACTCTGGCAGTGTTTGGGACCGGCTCCGTGACCCCGGTTACCCTCATTTTGACAGCAGAGGAAGTCGCCTTTGTCTTGACGACTCAACACGCAGCTAACTGAAAATGGAGTCACAATATGCGCCAGTTAAACGTGATCATAGCAACATCGAGAAAAATTGAAGTCGGAAAGTGAGGCTTGTTGTCATCACTAAGCACTGAGTGACTGGGAGACATGAGCTGCAAAGTGATAGTGAAACATGTTCCTTGTCTTCTGTGATGGCTGAGATTTTATTTTTTTTGTCTTCTGTGGGGTTTTAGTTTCATCTGCAGGATATATGTGCTTATTCCTTCTCATCCCTATTCTTCTCTTCCAGCAAACAAACAAAATAAATTGTATTGCCATGTCACTACTTTTCTTGCTTTCCAGCAGACTTCATCAGAATCACCAAAACTTCACTCAGGTTTTAACATTCCTCACATTTGACTGAACACCCTACAGACATGGGAGGAAGGAGGGGCAACCTTCCCAAGTGGTCCTTCAGCTGTCAATCAAAAAGACACTTCCCCTCTGCTGTACCAGCTTGAACAGTCAGTTTACTTCAAATGTGTGGCTAATTTGACAAAACACAGGACAGCGGAAGTGGTTTAAGAAGCAGCCAGAGCACATGGAGGCACATTTTGCGTAAAAAACGAATGATGTGAACCAAAGGAGCCACAAAATGTGACCTCATTAAATGGCCTCAACAATCAACTTCACGCCCAAAACTTTATCCAGTAAGTTTTATTACCTTATAGTGAGGACAAATAGCAGCAATTCCAGGAGCACCTTAATCACCGTTACATTTAAATCCACCTCGGGTTTCTTCTCCACACAGTCATTCATCTTGCAGGTGCTGCATCGCCATGGCAACAGAAACATCATTGCCGGGAGCAGAAACATCCTAAAATGTGTTTGTTTTTGCGCTATAATTCTTTTTCCAGTCACAAGGTGTTGTTTGTTTGTTTTTTTTCACCACTGACTTTTCATGTCAAGGTTGACTGGTTTTCTTCGGTCCTCTTATATATGTCAGCACTCAAAATAAACATTTAAAAGTGCTTTCTATTCCAATAGGAAAAGTGCAGATTTGAACGGTGCGCTCAGCGTTGTGTGTGACGTCCGATGGTGCCATTGCACCCTGGATCGTCCAAGTCAGCTGAAGAAACTGAAACACTCAATGAGTTTTCGCACCTGAAGTCAGCACCACACACAACCCTCCAAAACCCATGGAAAACGTTTTTGACTATTTATAGGGGATGCAGTCACCCAGCTCTCACCCGTCCCTCACCACTCTGCCCTCTCTGTCCTCCGCTCACTTTCCTCTTCGCCCTCCATCTGCATAATTTCTGGCTCCTGACATCTCGATGTCCTGCTGCCTCCATCTGTCGCTCTCCTACCTGCGTCTTCCACTCTGCTGAGCTCACTGTCCCCCTGATCTGTGACCGAGACTCCTCTGACCTACGTCCTCTCCATCCCCACCTTCATCAGTGCCATTAATTCCTTTTGACTTTGAAACCTGCCTCTCACAAAGTCTCCTCATCCTCCTCACCAACACGGTAAACGGCCTTACAGGACAGTTACAACTAGCATTTGATTACTTGTTTATGAGAAGTTGTTAACGTTGATGCTCCATCTGGTTACTCAGTGTTGTTATTTTACTGCAGGACTTTTTGTTTTGTTTTGCATCTCTATTTTCCCAAGTACAAATTGTCTTTTGCTACTCACTTTCTTTTACTTTACTGCGTTTTATATATATATATATATATATATATATATATATATATATATATATATATATATATATATATATATATATATATATATATATATATTGCTGTTACTGTCTTTGTTTTTGTTTTATCCTGCCTTCTTGGTGGATGATGATTTTTTCCAAGTACATGATAAATATTAGTTACCCATGGATACATTTTCTGTGTTGCTTTTAATGGATGAGCAAATGCTTAAACAGAACTATTTTTTTTATTGAAAACAATAGTCAACTTTTCAAATCAGGCTCCACTGCTCTCTACCGCTCCCCAGAGGAGAGATCACCAGCCTGTGGGATGGGTCTTCTACATGTCTTCACCATTCCAGCCTGAGGCCGAACCACACGTATCGTACCTTGAAGCTATGGAGAGGCAACAATGACAACAATCACCTACGCTAATCCATTTAGTGCCTTTGTCAACAGGCCTCGCTCACAAGACAGATCGGACGGGATCAGGCATCTTCTGCTCAATGAAGCTGGCACACAAAGTCGTCCTCCAAAGATCTTGTCAAACAACACTAATCTTGGAGCGGATCGAAGCGAATGAAGGAAAAATTGAGATGAAAAACATACAAGAATGAAATCCTCTGTTTGGGGACGACAGGAGGACAATGTCATGGGGCTCACAGATCTACTCAATAACAACAATCTGTTGGCTTATTACATCGGCATACTATATATCAACTTCAGCTGGCTCCAACTGAATGTTCCTTCTCCAATCGGAGGTCAAGAAGAGCAGCTGTGAAGAGTGAACAGTCTTAGTACGCTTCTTCATCTCTCATCGGGGTTGCCACGCCAAGTCTTGAATGTCCTGTCAGGTCACACCTGTCCTCACCGTGTCCGCCTTTGCCATGTTCATGATCCTCCTTCGTTGTCTTCCTCATGTCCTCTTACCTTCCATCTACAAACTGAGATTAGAGGTGGCGCTGGCCCCCGTAGAATTGCCTCCAAACTTCTCCACGAGATGTCCCTCAGATATTTTCATGTCTCATCTTGTCTTGTCTTGTCTTTTCGATTCTCTCAAACCTGAGGTTCATTGAAAGCTTCCTGTCTATGTGTCAGACTCTCCAAACTATCCCTCATACTGGACTGTCATCTCCACCTGTCACACCCTGTCTTCATTCTCTTCTTCGCCTCCCTTCATCTTGGTAGCAAAATGTGGATTGTAATGAAAAGAATCTAAATTTTTTGTGAATTATATTCAGCAAATACACCAAAACTTCATTGCAAAAAATAATGAAAAAAAAAAAAATGTAAAGGCATATTTCATATAAGGAATAAGACGGATGGAAGTGTGCCATGGAAAACTAAATCAGAAAAATCTTGACAATAAAAAAAAAAACTAAAGGTTGCCAGAATGTCAATGTTAAAAAAACAAACAAAAAAGGCCTCTACATAAGAAAGGCTAAAAAGTGATTTTGTGAATATTAAGGCATTTCAGGGGAATTTAGAGTTGCAGAAAAGTTCGAAAAAATCTTCACAGAACGCTCAGATGCTAATTTCATGCTAATATTGCGAGGCATCATCATGGAGGCGTTTGCTCATTGTCTGTCATGGAGGTTCGGCTCAGGCCTTGTTGGTCTTTTAAAACGTATTTTAGAACCAAAGTAAGTCATAATTCAGATGTGAGGTTGAACAATGAAAGAGGCCAAAAGAAAAATTGAAGTATTTCTCTCGGGGTCGGATGACGAGTAATTAAGCAGGGCACATGACCTTGTGTTGGCAGGCACAAAAAGCCGAGGTCATCCAGATTAATTTTCGGAATATTTTACCATATCTTTTTTCTCTTAATGAGTACAGTAGAAAAGAAAAAATAATGTTTACATAAAAGCGTGAAGGTTTCACTTCTAATACCAAAGGGAGTCAAGCGCAGTATCAGACACAAGGACGGTTAATAGTTTTCACATTAAAATATCAGCTGCTTTTGCACAATGAATGATGAGATCCAAAGTAGAAAACGCACCAATTTAGCTCTAAAACATGGTTCGCACTTCACAATCCCATCTTCCCTGCCTTGTCTCCTACTCAACTTCTCAAGCCCATTTTGAAGGCCCATCCTACCACTCGCCCCTTCGACCTGGTGCCCATTTATTTCCATTGCTCCTCACCTTCATCTCACCCACATCCATCTCATCAACACCTTTCCAACATTTTCTCATTCTCAAGTGAGGGCGACACAACAACTCCCAGATGTCAGAGCACCACGCCAAACTCAAACTAGACACAACTTGGTTGCTGCGTCTTCCAGCGAACAACCGATGACAACACCGACACCTCAGTAACACCCTTGACCGAGCAAAATAATTCAGTTGGACCACGAGTACTTGACAAAGAACTGCCAACATCCGTGCAAGAAATAAATCATACAGCTTCTTGCAACAGCCCGTCAGGAGTCAGGAGGCGATGCCCACTTCTGACCCACAAGGCAACACAAGTTGTGCTCCAGGCTCTTGTTATTTTGTGTCTTAGAGCAACTTCCTCATGGGTGGAGGTCTGCTGCTGGTACCATCAGGTCTACAGCTCATCCAGAATGCTGCATCTTACATTCTCCCACACGGCACCACTCCTTAGCTCCCTTCACAGGCTTCTGCTCGTAACCAGAATCTGGCACTTGCCTGAAGGAAGAATGCGTATCCAGGAAAAATGCCTACCACCCCAGTCTGTCCATTACATCAGTGGTTCCCAACCCCGGGGCCGGAGACCGGTACCGGTCCATGGATCAATTAGTACCGGGCCGCACAAGAAATACATATTTCCGTTTCATGTTGAGAGCCAAGATGTAACCCACAAGCTCGCAAAATGAGTCAGAGACAGCCGTCTTTGGGAAGTTTCTTTGCGAAGAAGAAAAGGCTGAGTGAAGAGACAGGAGAAGAGTCCATGACTTCTATAAAGAAGAACGTTTTTAGCAGACAATAGTACGTTGTACATGAAATATGGATTTATCATGGTCTGTGATTCCCACGTGCCAAGCACACAAACATGCAGAGGATTTATCTGACGGTTCAAAGTGGCAACTTCATGCCCCCCGGGCCACGTTCAACTGGTCAAACATAGACCGGTCATCGGTGATAAAAAGGCTGGGGACCACTGCATTACATTCTGTATGGACCAATCAGCTTTCTTCCTCTATGTAGGCTTTACCATGGTTAGGGAAAAAAAATATCGCTAGCTCACTCAAGCTTAGCCACTTGGTTTGATTCTATAGGTCTGGCTCCAAACCTTCAGGATAATTCACGCACTTATTTTGGTCACTTTGAATAAAAGCATCTGATGGCTTTTACTGTAGTGCAACAATGCAGACAACAATGGGATTCAAGAATTACTGAGGATTTATTTTCTAGGATAAAATATTCTTAGATCACAATTAAACCCTTCAACAACCACTTACCATACTTAATATGCAACGCAATATCAAAAATATTTTTAAAACTCTCAAGGAAAAAAAGTGTCATTAATTAAAAATGAGTCATTAATTAAAAAAGCTTTTTTTTTATTTTTTTACTAAATATGATATGATCAGTGAAAATATTAACAAAAATGAAAACTGGAAAATTGGACTTTTATTTTAGATGAATGTGCTTTTACACTTGCTGTTGTGGACCATATTTTGGGTTGCAAGTCTTCTCTCCTATTAGAAAAAGTATTTTAGAAATATCCCGGCGATGCTGTGGAAACACTGTGGTCACGGCTGCCAGAGCTCACCGGGGAGCAGCTCCTTATCTCATCCCCTTAAGTTGCTGCTCAGTGTGCTGAACCAAGCATCACTAAAGCTCTTGGGCTGAGAATGGAAACACTCGGCGCAGATGACCTCGGGCTTGTATGTGGAATGTGAACCAGACTTCACTGATATCACGTATCAGGGAATAATCCGGTCTGTTATGAGCGCCGCCTCCTCAGCCCTGATCAATACGAGACTTGCCATCGACAAATCAAGCAAATGAAAAATCCAAAGTCCAGCAACAGGAATGACTGGCAGGCCAATTAAAGCAGCGCCGACGGGCATCGTGGAGTCGGTGCCAGTGGCCAACAGAAGCTGGCTGATCCGCTCCTCTCTATTGTTCTATAAATCAGCGGGCAGATTTGTCTGCTGGCAGCGGGAGCTTTCAAGAAAATATTGAATCACCAGTGAATCAATGCAAAAAAAAAGTTGTTTTTTTTTCTCCTTTTTTTTGCTCATTTTTCAATGCCTTTAACAGACCGTATCATGGTTTTGGTGGTTTAAACAGCAAGATGAGGTGTCACCAGAACATTTTGTGGACTGTGAAAGAACTACATTTTAGTTTAGAAACTAAATTCAGTTGTTAGTTTAGAGAACTATGGTGCTTTGCTTCAGCCAAATGATTTTGCCGATTTCCATTGAAAAGGATTGGAAAGATTCCTCTACGCTCTAAACAGATTCTTGCTTCTAGTGGACTTTTTCAGCTAATGTTTGCCAAAAAGTCTCCCGGGTTGGTTGTGGACCTTTGAGATATTTAAGCAGAATCAAATGTTTCCTCTTGACTCTCAAAAATGACGGTTGGGTTTAGGATAGGAAAGCAGATGGGTGTCGAGCGCAGGTGCTCAACGTCACTTCACGTGCAATGTTACGTGGTATATATCCTTATGTGTTTGGACATCAAGTGCTGTTAAAAGAGCGAAACAAAAGGACCACCAGCTAAAGACTCAAGCCTTATCCCAGCCAATTGTTGGGTTAGTCTGAAGAAGCTCAGCTGACATTTCAAGAAATGCCACGAGGGGATAATATGTCATTGAAAGCGGAATACATCATTATATGACGAAATGACCTCTGAGGTCAAAGGTCCACTTTGTCAAAATGTGTCACCTTAGGAATGTAAACGTGTTTGACCCACTACAATCCAGGTTTTGCATGAAAGCCACGTCCGGGAAGGGGGTCAAGAGGGGGGTCTGGAGTGGGTACGACGCGGTTTCAGGCTCACAAGATCACACATGATGCAGTTTTGAGCTGTTGTAAATTGTAATACAGTATTTATTTGATTCATTTTAAACTGGTGCAGACTCCGTATACATTTGCAAACCATTGTGGGGATGACAGACAGCCACTGTGTAAACTTCAGTGTAACTTAAAAACACGACATATAAGTGTTGTTTTTATTTGAAGCTACTGTACTGCAGAGTCAAAAGTTCAAATATTTAAAACAATGAAAGATGTCCTGTGTGAGTCTGTGGATGATGTGCTGGGATGGATTTGTCATGGGTGTCTCTCGCCTCAAGCAGCTGGTTTAGACTCCGGTCAAACACTAACAGGCACCAAATAATAACAATAAAATTAACTGCTTGGGTTTCAAATGGCAGAGAAATGCCAATAAAGCTCACTTTCCACCTGACACCTGAAGTCCATCGCAGGGTCTACCGCAGACCTGCTCCCTGAATCCAAACAGGTCAAAAACCCTCAGGCAGGAAGAAGCACTCCGGCTAAAGTCTCCTCCCCAAGTCCTCATTACCCACCATATCATCCACATCTGGTCCTCCACTGACAAGAGCCGCCCTCCTTTATCCCTCTTAGCACGATCCCAGCGCTTTCCATCATCTTGGCCTTAAAGCCCTCACCTTCATCCCCCCGCTCCCCGGCTTCCTCGCGCTGTCTCCTATCAGAACTGATCTTTGTGGTGATTAATGCTGGCGGGAGAAGGGGAGCACGGTCCATCTCTGAGACCCCATCTTGGAACCTGCAGCCTGCCGGGGGGGCCGGCAGATAAAGGCAAGTGCTTCTATTTTCATCTTTGGTCCTGTTTTATTCATGCGGGACGCTCTCAGCCGTCACCAGTCTTCGGGAAGAAAGGAACGTGTCATCGATGCCACAGGGACTCGATCAGTTCCAGTCCACGCTCCGTATACCGCTCCGGCTGGTGACTGCTCGAGCACAAGGTGGGGCATTAATATCTGGGGTCACATCAGAGACGGGTGTTGCGATGGGGCTCCCAGAAATCTACTGGGTAAAGATGGCTAAGTGGCTTCAAACACCCAACCACATAATTACAACATGACAATGTGCCTGGTTTGTTCCCATTAACATTCTGTGCAGTACTCAGTGTTTTAGTGCATGATTGTGTCTAGGCAGAGATTTGTCTCTTTTAGAATATGTGTGTCTTTTCTGCATGTATGTCAGTCTCATATCAGTTTGTGTGTACTGCAGTACTATTCCTGTACATGGCGATGTATAGTTATAATTCAAACAGTTTATATTTTGGGGTGGAAGAGAACATTTGAAGTATTGTATACGTCGATTTCCCCAGTTTCTCTATTAGTATTTGTGAGTTTTGGTTTGTGTTCAGTGTTTGGAGAAGTGTGAATGAGTGAGAATGAATGCAGTAAAATGTGTCTGCAGGACAGTGTGTCTTACACACCCGTGTGTGGGTGTGTATGTACAGTAGATGTGTGTGTTGGGGCAGTGAGGTAAACATTGGTTGTATGTTTGAATGTGTGTGTAAACATGTCTTGTGTGTTGTGTGTATTTACATTGTGTGTAGGTGATCGTTCTGGAGGTGTACTGTGTGCTTTGTTGTGGGCGATCTGGTGCACGGGTCTAAACTTTTGTGGTTTATTGTAGGAAGTTGTGTACAGCTTTTAGTTGGTTGTATAAACTGTTTTGAGTGTGTTTAATTAATTGTGTGTGTGTGTGTGTGTGTGTGTTTAAGCATATATATCCCAGTGAGGTACAATTTTGAGTTTGTTTGTTTGTGGGGTCCTTTTGCTGGACCCCAGAAGGTTTAGCCTCAAAATGAGGATGAGGGCTTCAGAGTCAGAATCTTTAACAAGACAGGACATTTTGGCCAGTGCTCATACGGTTTTCATGGTTGCGACAAGAGAATTTTCAAGACAGAAGCAGAAAAAAACCCAGAGAAGTCATTTCTGAAAGATTTTGCCGGCCTGGCATGACAGAGGATATATATATATATATATATATATATATATATATATATATATATATATATATATATATATATGTGTGTGTGTGTGTGTGTGTGTAGGGGGGTACAATACACTACTTCCCCATGTGCTTATAAAAACCATTATAGTTTCATGTTTTCTGAACTTTTATAAAGATTGTCATAATCGCACTCAGTGACATAATAGAATGATTCAGTTTTGCAGGTGTCTCAGCGTCTTTTACGCTATTCAGCCGGTCAAGCGATTAAAAACACAGTGCAATACACACCCACCAACACACCCACGTACACATTATACTGCACAATTGTCTTCTGAATGTAGTGTGAGTGATCAGCACATTGACAGAGACAGAGGTGGCATCAATGCACTGTTGCATTTATTGACTGCAACACAAAGTCAAGAAGTGCAGAGGAGGTCAATGGTGTATTTTAGATTTTGTTTTAGACCCCTGTGATGATTGTGGCAGACTGAGGGCAGGAGTTTGTTAAGTAGGTGACAAGGATTTGTTTCTCACATTGTTTCTTCCCAAAGATCAATCAAAAGGTCAGCAAAGTTGTCAACATCAAGAGAAGTCTGCATTGTCCTAACTGCCCGCAAACCAATGGCCTGGTGGAGAGGATGAACGGCACAATTCAGAGGTAGGAACGTTCTAAAGCTATAGTTCTATATGCGTTTAAAAACATGTTATATTGAATTCTCTAGAGCCTTGAGCTACATCCAAACACTGAGGGAAGTGTCTTGTCTGTCGACCCATCCATCCAACGGACTGAGTTAAAAATATTACAAAATGTTTGCTTCTTTCAAACAGTTGGACAACGGCGTGGAGGGCATAAGGTCGGTCTAGGAGAAAACCATCGACTTAAAAAGCCAAGTCCCTCAAAGTATGAAAAAATAAATAATAATAATGGTATAATAACAATTTTTAAACGCTTCTACTATCAGAATGGGACACTGACTGTCAAGCATCCAGCAAAGAAAGGGTGAAAAATGGATCTAAACTCCCTTGGCCTTGGCATCATTTCCAAAACAAAGCAAAAGCATTGATTTCAAGAAAACACAAAGGCGTGACACTTTCGCAATTCAGCTGGCATGAGTCAAAAAAGTGAAGTAAGAACCAAATTGAGGACAATGTAGTGTCGATCAATGAGTATGGAAATGGAGCAACACAATCAAATCGAAGAGAACGACTGTACTTTGGCTGAGCAGCCGTTTTACTTTGACTGATACACACGTACATAGTGTTCCGCTTTTGTTTATATCATTCACTTCTGCTTTTATAAGTAGCTACATAAGCTTTAGATTCTGTTTGTATTAGATATATGAAAGTAATACAAAGCTCAACCTATAAATGAGGCGGAAGTGTCATGTCTTTCCTGCAAAAGAGGCCGATTGAATCATGTTTCCCTGCGTTCTTAGGCAGTGAGAGCCCTGTAAAACAGTGCGTGGCGCGCGTGCACCCACGGATCACTTTCTGGCAGGCGTCAGTATTGAGCACGACAAACTGTGTCACTGGGTGGTTTCTGGCACATTTCTATCCAGGCTGATCAAACGGGTTGCTGCGGGTATGCGACCTCCGCTCGTCCTCGCACCTCCCCACCCTACCCCCCCTCAGCCCTCACATGCAGGAAGCTACAGGTAGCCTCAGGTGTTCGTAATGTTCTGGCTGATTAGTGTATTATTTCAAGTGTCCTCAGAAGATGTGGACGAAATGTCGGCCTGTTGGCAAAGCACATATTTCATGGCTCTAATGAATAGCTGCTGCTGACAGGCGCTCTCCTTCACCCCCCCGCATCCCCCCTCGCTGCTTCAGAGAAAGAATAATAAGCTTCTGCATAATAACTCTCCCTCATCAAGGTTCACTCATCGTCGACCATGTCCCTCCTCATCCTCCACGTGCAGCGATGCGCTAGCTCGGTCGCCGACTCCCCTGAGAGCTGCCTGCGCCGTGGAGCCATTACCGGGAAACAGTCTCGAGCATTTCAGGGTTCAAAAGGGGGCGTGCTTAAGTAAAGACGCTCCACCACTCACCTTCATAACCCAGACTCTAACAACGTGCTTCACACGCTTTCATTACTATTCAGCAGCAGTTTAAACCCAGCCATTGTTGCGTCACGGGATTTTAATATTCCTCGCAGTCTGAGCCCGCCAGAGAGCCACAGTGGAATTGTGGCGCCGACAGCTTGATGCACTTCAGAACGAGACTTTCTACCGGAACGTTGTCGTCGGTCGGAAGCATCCAAACATGCCGAGACTTATCATCATCATCTACCTTACCACGACGCAGGCAGAAGTGCCACCAGGGGACGACAGAGA
This sequence comes from Synchiropus splendidus, assembly GCF_027744825.2. Lineage (NCBI taxonomy): Eukaryota > Metazoa > Chordata > Actinopteri > Syngnathiformes > Callionymidae > Synchiropus > Synchiropus splendidus. The sequence continues at coordinate 15,379,321 of NC_071337.1, forward strand.
CACGGGCGCTTCAACAGCAGCCGCACCTCAGATGAGCCACTTGTTTACACTCGTAAAAGTGTTGTTGTGAGTTGTTTGACTTTTCATTTTTTATTTTGTTTCATTATCCTTCATAACTGTTTTACAAAATAAATTAATGATACACAATGAATAAGTCGGATTTTTTTGTGTTTGCCGAAATACTTTCACGATAAATAAACATTTGTCTTTATTAATCAATTAATTTATTTCATTATTTTATCTTATTTTTTTGACAGTGTCAACTAGGTTGACATATATTATATATACATACATATGTATATATATATATATATACATATATATATATATAATCTGATTTATATTATATATATAATATATATATAATATAAATCATATATATTTATGATTTATAAATATATAAATCAGTAATTTGGTATATTACTGAATCAAATGATGGACCCATACATACATTTAAACAACAAAATAATTTTATTATTTTGCATCAGTTTGACAATAGCACAATGAATCACGATGGTGGCTATATTCAAGTTTTTATATCACCTTATTTAAACTAAAGCTCTTTAATGTCTTGAAAATATTTGTATAAGAATTTCAGTTTTATAAGAATTTCAAGTCCATTCAGAGTAGTGGAAACCCTGGCCATTGTGTAGTGAAAAACATCCGTGAACCAAAGCAAACAGATGCTTTTGTTTGCTTTTGTTCAGGGATTCCTCCATGTTTGTTGTTGTTCTTATCATCCTAGCTGCCACGTGTCTTGTGCATCAGTGTGATCAGTGGACCAGGAACTCCTGCACTTACAAAGGTTCCCTGTTGTCTGGAGAGCAAACTGTTAAGTTAAATTTAATTAATTATGTTGTGATTAATTAATCATAATTAGCTTGTTAAAGTCCCAATATATATATATATATATATATATATATATATATATATATATATATATATATATATATATATATATATATATATATATATATCCATTATCCATTTACAAAATAAAACAAACGATAAACAATAACTAAGGTTGCCAAAATATTTTTACAATAAATAAGCATTTCTCTTCATTAAACAATCTATTCATTTCTTTGTTTTATATTATATTTCAGACATTTTCAACAGTGTCAACATTTGCTTGGTTCATTTTACCTTTTGTTTTCCTTATTATTCAATATTTATTTGGTTCTTCCATCAACCTCTAGGAAGTCAATGTTATTTTTTCCCCTCCTTTCCTTCGACACTGACTTCGAGAGCACAATAGCAGTCTTCTAAAAACATGCTTGTTCAGGTTTTAATGGGAATGAATTATTGAACGCGATAGTCATCGCTGAACACGCACCAAATGAGTTAATCACCTAGAACAACGACACGGTTAATTGAATGAATCGGCACAATGTTAAGAGCATTTACGCGACATTTTCAGCCCATCTGTTTCACTCCCCGACATTCTCTTCTCAGAAAGCGGCCTGCTGAAGTATCCCGGGCTGCAGCTGAATTATTCATACAGGAACACTGAATATGAAATTATGGCGTTCGCCTCACCGGTGGACGGAAAATGAGGTAAATTAATGCCGTTTCACAGTCGGCTGTGTCGAGTATACGTCTTTGCATTTACTCTGACATGATGGGCCGTAATGAAGTTGTGATCTACGGGGGGTAATGAGGCGCTCGCAGGGACGCCACAGTCGGCCGGCTTCATTACCAACCGTCGGCAACTGAAAACATACAGCTTATTTGCAGCGACTCTTCACCGGTCCATTTGAATGGAAGTAAGCTGTGATTAAATGAGGGGAGAAAAATGAGAGCAGGGACGTGAGCCAGCGCCGTATCTGGGTCGATTGCGAACCTTCCATTTATAAACACTCATCAAACTTGACACCAACCCTGTCCAGCATCATGCGTCACTTGTTCAGACGGAGCTAACTGCTGGTGAGACTTGTTGATTCATTGGCTTCACTGCCGTGTCACGTTACTCAGCTGTGACTCTTAATACTATCACGTCCTACCTTTCGTATCAACACAGTCAACACTGCAGAGGGAGGTGGTTCACCAGGTTCCTGACAGACAGAACCACTGGCCCCAAATGTAAACGTATATGCAGATGACTGGAGGCTGGACGGAGACAATAATTCAAGGAACTTCAACCCTACATATATGAATGATCAAAGAGAAGTGGCAAGATGTACCACAATTGAACAACAATTTTTTTTTTACTGCGGTATTCATCATTTGTTAACTGTGAAATATTTATCAGCACAACAGCTGAAACAAAAAAAGAAAAAAAAAGTCATATATCATTGTGGTTTCCGCACCTTCAGTTCAGTTCAAGTTTTCCATTGAGAGTTACTTACCATCTTGCCTTGGACAAACTGGGAGTGTGCTGTTCAGTCCACATAATGCTAGAATTGGACAACTAGTGCTGGGCCGCTGAACTGCATCCTGTGGGGCACAAATGGCCCGCGGGCCGCAAGTTATGTTCACTGATTTACATGCATCGAATGAAACATCAGACAGACCTGATCAGCCACCAGAATAATCCACCCGAAATTTTCATTTTGAACGGACCGTTTCATTTGGAAAGACGTGCTCACATCAGGCATTCAGATTCAGATCGGGTTCTTGTTTGGGTTAGCGTGTTCCGTGTAAAAAAAAAATGTGGAAAAGTCTGCCATTGAAATACTGCCGAAGCTCCAGAATCACAGTTGCTGTTGCAGTATATTTGATTCATTATTTGAAAAACAACTTAAAGTGGAAAGCAATCTTGACATTAGACCAGTAATTCATCATCTGAAAACAATAAATTAAAGCTCATATTTAGTTTGTTCTTGAGTCGTCTGAGGTTCTTTTGTAAACGTTTCATTGTTTTCCCTCCTCAGAGAGTCCTTTATCTCAGAGCGCTGCTCTGAGTCAACAAACTTGTGATGAATGAAATCTCCTCACTGCAGCAAGGCGACCACAAAAGCAGCTCATGATAACAAACAATCTCGGGAGCGTCACAATACGCAGAGTCAAGCGCTCTCTGCCAGAACACCGCCAGAAAACATGCAAACCATTTCATTCAACAGCCAGTCACAGCATTGATTACAAACCTGTCAGACGGTTGTTGAGAGCTCTTCAGGTCTTGCCCAAAACAGGGCATTTTGCTGTTTAAGAGTCGAAAACATGGCGAAGTTATCAGGCGAAGAACAGGTCTGTCCTGCTTTCCTCACCACTGTGTCCAGTGTTGCTCACTAAAATGGGCTTTTACAGTAAAACAGCAAGAGTGAGCTTTTACCAACCTTTGTTTCAAGGCTCCTACCATGGTGACATTTGTTGTTTGTGAAAAAGTCTCCAACACTTCAACTATTACAGTCAGTATGACAGTACTGCATGACGGACAGAAACAATTTTGACAGATAGTCAATATGCAGGTAGTGGGTAGAACAGGTTGCTGCTCACCTTTTTATCTGGCGTGCCTGGTTCTGTCTGTCTCAGGCTCTCACACACTAACACTCCACATCCAGAGGACGGTCTGTTTTAAACAACATGTACACACAAAGATGGCCATTAATTAATTGTAAAGAATAAATAAAAAATAAATAAAAAAGAAAGAAAGTAATTGGGGTGATTGTGGCGTCCGGCGGTTGCCAGGCAACACTTTCTGTCACACACGCTCCTGGTGGAACATGTCACCAGGCAGAAATCTCAGCGAAACTGTGGCACTGCAGCTTCACGGCAGAAACGCCTGTAGTGGAAACCAGTCCAGGAAGAGCTGCGCTTTCCCTACACGTTCTATCTTCCTCACACTGTTTGTGACGGCAATTTGTTAAAAAAAAAATCTTCTGGACGTCCCCAGAACAGGTTCTTTGGCTGTGGAAGAGTTGAGGCAAGATCAGCAACGTGTACGTGGGGACATGCTTGTAACTAGCTTGGGTTAAGTATATCACATGATACATCTTTAGCAAGTTCAGCATCTATCGGTTTACATTCAGTGGAAAATCATCTCAGCACAAAACATATTGGTTCCCAGTCTGATTTATGATCATGTGACTTCATCCATGTTCATTATTTCCTGGTAGAAACTCAACAACTGTTAACAACAGTTTGCTGCAAGTCAGTGGAACAGGAGGTGGACAGCAGCCAGGAGCCTCTTTTCATTGAACCAACAGCTTCAGCATCACAAATCATTGCATTTAAAAAATGAAATCACTAAGGAGCAGAACATTAATATGCAAATCACAATGACACAGTCAACAAACACTCGAACAAAGAGTCATCTGTCATCTGACAGTGAAATGAATGGGCAGTCATAAGTCAGAGTACAGAACTATGGATGTCTGAACACAACAAAGTGACAAATACAGCTGTGGACGACTGCGTCAGGTAAATCTCTTGATTTCATAATACAGTGGTACCTCGGTTCTTGACCACAATCCGTTCCAGATGGCCGTTCAAGAAGCGAATTGTTCGAATCTGAATCTATTTTTGGAAAAAGAAATAATGTGTTCCAAGCCTTAAAATAGTCTTTTGTAGGAGTGAATGTAGAGTGTCTGCTGCAGGTGGCTGTTCCTCTATGTGTGTGGCCGCTGCATGTGGGAGGGGTTGCCGAGTGAGTGACGTCTCTCCAGAAGTGAAGAGGTGCCCGGTGCGTGTCCAGCTCTGAATGTGCGCTTCTGTGCAGTTTGGCTGTGACAAAGTCATAAACCAAGTAACGCTCTGTCCCAGACTCGCCTCATCCCTGTCCCAGCTCCAGCCCACAACAGGACATCAAACCCTGGAGTGAGCGCTCCAGCCTCGGAGGTGTGGAGAGCGAGCACCTCCCCTGTGACACTCTACCACGGTCCAGTGCGGAGACAGGAAAGGTTTTACACCTCAATATGAAGAAAAAACAGTCAGTAAATGTAGCTAACGGGACACGTCTGCATACAGAGGCTGTGGTATACACAATTACAAAGCGCGTCGTGGGTCAGCTGATCGGTCCGCGCACGTTAGTTTTTTCCGGCTTTTTTCGCGGGGCGTTCGAGTTCTGGATTTTTGTTAGAAATGTTTGTTTTAACTCTGACTTGTTCGAATTCCGGGACGTTCGAAAACCGAGGAACCGCTGTAAATCAATGAACACAACAAGTTTGTAAACACAACTTATTGCTCGATTTAACACAACAAAACAAAACATGCTGGCTTTAGAACAGACCACCGCGGAACATACAGTACTGTTTGAGTTCTCCCCGCTACTGCGTTAAGGTTTTTCCAAATCATAGCAAACCCTGGTCCACAACAGGACACAAGTGCAAAGCTTGAAGGGCTGAAACTTCTTCTCTCCTCACGTCTTGTCCTTTTCTTCCTGCAAATCTTGTCTTCATCTCCGTGTCATTTGTTTGTGTCAACTTTTCGAACTGCAGCAGAGAATTCATGCAATATTTCTGAGCCGTTCTCTGTGTTGAAGTTCCTGAGACGTGCCAGGAGAGAAAAATGATGCAATTCAACATCAACACTGGAATTATCAAAAAGTCCTTTTGTACAGTAGGAAGACACCAGTTCTGGGGCGCAAAGCTCAACCGCCAAACCCTAATATGCCATCTCTCGACATCCTCTTCTGTATTCACAAAGGACTTTTCTCGCTTTCTCTCAGTCGCTCGCTATTCCCACTCCTCCCGTCCCCGGCCTCCTTCTCCGCAGCTCCCCCTCCGCTCCGGGGCGTATTGTTCTTCAAGACTGGAATCATACGGGAGATTTAGAACTCGCTGGATTAGAGGAGGCGGCGATGTCCCCGGTGGCTTTTGCCTTTTTTTTGCAGAATAGACCCAAAAATAAAGGTTCAGAAGCGCCTGAAGAGAAGGGAAACAATCCATCATGCCGGTTTTAAACCCCCACTTGTGGTCAGTTAAAAAGACCATCTGTGAGAGTCACCATTGATATATCGGAGTTTTCCCCGCAACGGGATGGAAGACGGTCCGGTGAGGACTGAGTGGAGCCACAATTAGAAGCTTCCTCAGATGTTCCAGCAGATGTTCATGTGCATCCATATCATGTTGTTTTCGTGGCGTAATCTTGAGCAAGCTGTGCGAGGATTCTGAGCTTTAAGAAGACGTTCTGCCTGCACACAAGTGGAACCTCACTTGAGCAAATAATGATGTCTCTTGTTCACCTTTAGACTCCTGGTGATCATTCTCATTCACTCACATCATCACCAGAGCGCTGTAAGTCCTGTAATAACATGGTTATGACACCTATGAGACCAATCACTATTATGCCTGGAAGTGATTCCTAGTCTTATTTTACTTTTTACATCATGGTTTTTGCACGGAAATATATGTAACTTACACACTTTGCAGGTATATCAGTGTAAAAAATGTTTATTTTTAAACAGTGGATTAAATCTTTAAAAGTAACACAGACAAGCAACATAGCGAGACAGGCAATTGAGAAGAAGCTTTCTCACACACACACACACACACATACACACACACACACACACACACACGCAAACACACACACATACACACACACACATACACACACGCGAACACACACACACGCACACACACACACACACATATACACACACACACGCAAACACACACACACACATACACACACACACGCAAACACACACACACACATACACACACACACACGCAAACACACACACATACACACACACACGCAAACACACACACATACACACACACATACACACACACAAACACACACACACACATACACACACACACGCAAACACACACACATACACACACACATACACACACACGCAAACACACACACACACATACACACACACACACACACGCAAACACACACACATACACACACACACGCAAACACACACACACATACACACACATACACACGCAAACACACACACATACACACACACACGCAAACACACACACATACACACACACACGCAAACACACACACATACACACATACACACACACGGACGCACACACACACACACATACACACAACAACAAACACACACACACACATACACACACACACACACACACACACACACAGAACGAAAAGACTAGAATGCTCTCCAGGCTCCGGTCCTCATAAAGTGAAGCACTATTCATGTGAAATCATGCCAAACTATAGCCAATAATGAAACATGAACATTTTACAGTAACTTCTTACTGCATGTACATTTTTGGGAACAAGCTCCTAAAACATTTTTTTTGCGACTATGATCAATATTTTCAATATGTCAATATGTCAGTGTTTATAACAACTTTCTAATATCATTGTTAATTCAATGGTATTGTATTTATTGTATTTATTTCACAAAAACAACAGTTGATTCAAATCAATGTTTGTGAAATATATCAAAGATCAAATATATAAAAATAAAAAAAATCCCCTTTGTCCTCTAAAGGTACTAAAAAGACAGACAATATATCGTCATAAAGACCCAGAATTCATCTGCTGTAGTGAAGACAGAGCTGAGCCAAATGACAAAGGTTCCAGACACGACATGTCTCTCACTTGACCAGGAATACTTGACTATTCTGAAGAGCTGGAGGAGGCTTTGAGGAGACGGACGTCTGGAGTTGTCTTTCAAACACTGGCCCATAACCTCGGACAATTGGAGGAAAAAGAATGGATTGATATTTTAACCTTATAATCACTTTCATTTCAAATCTCTCCAGTCATTCCAGCGTGATAAAGAAAGAACAAATAAGAACTGTTTTAGACATAAACCAAGAATTGAAATTAATTTAAGACAGCAAATATAATCTGCATTCCTTTTTTTTCTTTTTTTTTTTTTATAAATAATGAGATGCACATGTTTAATGTTTGATATTTCTCCTGTAGAAACAAGCTTCTTCTCCTGAAGAATCCTGTGGAAGAAGGTTCTCCTGGATCATAAGTCAAAGTCTCAGGCCGGTGTTGCACCTCCAGTGATAGGTTTCACCCTCAGGCAACGCTAGGAAAAATTCCAGGTTACATCATGTCTCCTTTCTTTTCTTCATGAAGACGCCCACACGCCAGTGATACTGCCCATGAGAGCAGCTCCTCCAGGTCCAGAAGTCGGTCCACACCTGACAGCAGTGCGGGTGTGAAGAGCCTCAGCTAAAATCATTTTCAGCCCACTGATGTTCTCTCTTTTCATCTCTTCATCTGTCCTCTGATGAAGAGTTCTGAGACTGGAACACAGCAACAGTCAGTTTCACCGTCCAAGTGAACGTCCGAGAACAGGGGAGTCGATCCACAAAATAATTCTAGCAAAGCTTTTTCATCATAGTTTAGGTGGCATTAAGAGAGGCAGAAGAGATATAATCATCATGTCAACAAAAAGATTCAACAATCGCTATAAGATGAATTGAACTGAAGGAGAGATCTACGAGGAGGCACATCTACAATGACAACAATATTAACTGAAACAAAACGAATCACTGCGGCGTTCGCACCGCATTCTTTGCTCACTGGTTCGTTGTCAAACTCCGCCAGCTCTGCACTTTTCGAAAACTAGATGAAAATAAAGTAATTCTACACCTGCAAGTTAACTTTTTTGGGGTTAGTATGGAGGTGTGGTTGAGGGTCATCCCCAGCATGTTCCCCAACACCTGCTAGCTTCATCCACGCTGCCCTGCTATTGAGATTTCTGAGTGAGTCACATAACAATCGTGAAATTTGATCAAGGTTTCGAGAATTATTGAGTCATTTTCTAAGTCACATGACCAAGACACCGGACTCGCCGAGAAGCTATTTCCAGGCGTGATTTTTGGCATTTTTCATGTTTGTTTTCTGTCGTAGACCATGGGCTCACAACGTCTCCTGCTGTGCATTGGAACCGATTCCCAAGTCACATCTCCTTTGCGACCCTTAAAAAGACGAATCTAGCGTGAAGCCAGGATTCCAGTGACTTCTTTTGCCATTAAAGTCACAGCAGAATGAGACGTAATCACATCGTTATGTTCTAATTACGCTCCAGATTGCGACAGTTCTGTCGGCACGTCCATAAATCTCAGCGACCAGCTGCTAAGTCGCTCCTGAAACTAAGCAGCTTTGCAGCGCCAGCCGAGGATTAAGCGCCAGCGCGGAAGGCACTTCAGCCATTTGGATTCTGACACGTTTATTTCCTCAAAACCAATGTGAAGGACTGCTGTATGAGCTTCGTTCTGCACCCACCAGGACACCGACATGTTGGGTCCAACCTCCCGGGATAGTTTTGACCACAACTCAAGAGGTTCCTCTGCTGTCTGTGGTGATCTTCTTGTTCACCTGTGTTGAAAGACCGAGACCAAAAGAGTACTGTCCATGATTCAGTGACTGTATTAAGCATATAGAATAGTAGTGGCACTAGCTAGAATTCCTCTTCTTCTTCTTCTTTTCCTTTCGGCTTCTCCCTTCAGTAGTCCCCACAGCGGATCATCTTCCACCATCTCACCCTGTGCTCTGCTTCCTCTTCTCTCAAACCTACAAACCTCATGTCCTCCTTCACCACCTCCATCAATCTCCTCTTTGGCCTTCCTCTCCACCTTCTGCCTGGCAGTTCCAACCTCAACATCTTCCCACCAATGTACTGGCTCTCTCTCTCCTCTGTACATGTCCAAACCATCTCCATCTAGCCTCTCTGACTTGGTCTCCTAACTAACTAGAATTACTATCAGATGTTATTTACCTTTAATACATATGTGCGTACATTGAAACGCATCAATGCATGGGTTTTTTTTCTTTCAGTTTCATTTTTTTCCAGTGTATTTTTATATGCTATACATATGTGGTTGGAGCGTCACTGTTTCCGATGACGTATGTCGCGAGGGGAAATTCATCAACAACAAGAAACGAAATGGGAGAGAAGCTGATAGAAGCAGTTCCGATGCTGCACAAACTGAAATGTGTCTTCTACCAGAACAGAGGTCAAAAAGACCCTGGAGGAACGTGTGTGAAACGGTCATGCCATTCTGGTGTTTAGATCAAAGCGCGAGATGTCGCTTCTGCGGGATCACATGGATGTAATGTAGGGATTACGCCGACATCCACAGGAAGCCGCACATTTTCATACCCTAGTTTCCAAGTATTCCGCAAAAACGGGACAAACAAGGTGCTCTGCTGTCGATCGTGCCGTTTGATAGCGGTGAGCTGCTCAAGTTTAAGCAGTACAACTTCACTTTATTCAGTAGTTAGGTTTAAACAATGAGATGATGCATGGTGCTGCTTCTTCCTTTCGGGAACTCTGAGACGTCACGGTGAGAGGATGAATACATTTGATGTGGCGGCTCTACGGGATGTTGGTCGTGATCTGCATTCAAAGTGGCACCACGACTGGAAGAGAACCTCGGCAGAGTCATTGCACTCTGCAGATCCCCCTCCTGCAGATGCTCACAGAGGAAAGCAGAATGACTAATGTGGGCGGAAGTCTGTCTTTGGAAGCCCTTGGAAGGATGGATATGTGTGGCAGCTCCAGGCCCGGCCATCCGTCTTCCACGTCAGGGTTTATAAATACCCGTTACAGAGGACGGCTGCTGGATGCGCCGCACCGACCATGACGGCGCGCAGGCAAACACACAACAAAAACATACAAGAGTCAGTGGTGCTGCGACCCTGAGGAGCCGGGTTCCTTCCTGGGCTTTTAGAAAGCCCTTTAGCAGAGACTACTTGAGTATCAATCTGGATAACTGCCTCAGAGTCCAAACAAATGACAAGTTTGTCCTCTGACTCATGCCGTGGCACTTAATCTTCAAAGCAGGTTCTTTTAAAAAACACAGATTCGGGTCAGAACTGCAGATTAGAGGAGAATGATTAAGTGCCCGACAGCTTCAACCTTTCTAATCAACATATATAATCATTTTCCCACGAGGCCGCGTGGGAGGAGGAGGGGGGGGAGCACGGAGACTTTTATTTTTAACCTGCGCCGTGCGGCGATTAATGTGCCGTTACCATTACGAGCAGAATCTACGTGATCTGACCCGAAGCTTTCAGGCACTCGTGCAATGACAGACGAAAGTTGTGTGACTTGTGTCGCCTATTAAGGAGAGAACTGGAGGTTAGCATCAACAACCGGTTAGCTATACTGTAGTCTCATTCGCGTCTACATTGAAAAAGCAAAATGGAGTGTTGCGACCACGTCAGTTCCTGTTGTTGAAGAATCTCCCTCCTGCAGGACTAGAACAGCAAATTATGTTCTCCAAAACCTAGTGTTAAATACACAGTGGACAATAAGATCATCGATTCAAAAACAACATTCTGATACACAGTGTACCTGGCAGAATTGGGCCGAGACTCTGGAACCTCTTGATGGTGGACATTCTTGTGAACTCTTTTTGACCCTAGCACAGACTTACACAGGGGACACGGGCAGCGTTCACAAGAACAACAGAGGAAGAGTGTTGCACTGGGTCACCTGCAATGCTGATGGCTGTGCAGGTCAGGTACGTGGAAAATGTCCTGGCCTCCGATGATCCTGAAGTTTTACAGAAGGAGGTGCCACAGCTTCCATAGTTTACAGTAATACAGTGAGTGATGATGATGCTCTCGTAGAAGCAGAGCATGGTGGTGTTGGGAGGATGTGCTGATGTGTTTAAGTGTTTCCTGCTAGTGCTGTGGTGTTTTGGTCCTGTCTTTGTTCTCTCTTAAGTCCACCACAATCTCCATCTTTATTTATTTAGCTATTTATATATTTTTATTTGTCTATTTTGTTCATTATTGCATGACGTACTGAAGCACTTTTCTATTTTGTGGGATCCTCACTGACATTGCAAGCTTTTCTGAGTCTGATTCTCAAAAGAGATTTAGACCACAGCGTCCGGTCGGCTCAACTCCATCCTGTAGTTGGCCTCTTTGTTGCCTGAGTCCCACCACAGTGACGCTCTCCTCTAAAGAGTTTGCTCTTTCTGTAGGTCAATCGCCTTTGCAGAACTTGGCCCTTTTTGCAGTTAATTTTGTGACAGCTGTCTTTGGATGGTTGACTTTTGGTTTTGGTTTTTTGTTTGTCCGACCGACTGGTGACATCCTCTTCAGCCTGGATCAAGGTTCAGACAAGGACCTGCCTCACGCTCACATGCTGCCACATCAACCGTCCCGTTGCCGCCCTGTTTCATTCTTCTCTCTAGCAGCCGGCCTCAGCATCTGATGAACTGCAATGTATTGTTCCAATCTGCCTTCTGGTCTAATCCCTGACAACCAACTTTGTCTTCCATTCTACCTGGCGCCCCATGTTTTCTTTCACGATTGGACCTTTGTCATCTCCCTGTCCTCAACTACAGCTCTACCTTCAAAGCCTTGGACTTCCCTGTTATGACTGTGGATGATTCTCACTTTCAGCCTGGATTGGCATCGGGTCTGATCCAGGAGGAAATGACTGGATGCGGTATGAGATGATTTCTGTGTTTCATGATTTCAATAATTCAGTGTTGAACAGTTTACACTGGTAGACAACGACAAGTAGACGGTGTCAACTGATCAATCTCAATCCTGCAGTATCGGCAGTATCAAATGTGCAAAAGTGGTATTGATCCATCCAAGTTTTGATCCCAACTTGTGGCATGCATGTAATTTTTTCTTTTTGTGCTCAATAAAGACCAGAAATGTGATACCAGATTGTTTCTCTGGACTTGGTCCTATACCACCTGCCAGTCTGTGTCTGTGAAGGCAGCGCAGGTGGAGAAAAGCGACCGGCTAAATAGGCGTAATTGACCAAATGTTGCTGTTTAGAAGTGTGTTAGTTTGTGTGCTTGTGCCAAGCGTAACTGTACACAATCATATTAGCCAGCGTTGTAAGTCTTCTTGTCTGTTACAATCTCCCGAGTCATATATCAGCGGCTGGGTAAAAGCTCATTAATCCTGCTGTATAAATGAATTCAAAATAGACTGTAATTACTATTTTTAATCTACTTTGGCTCTCAATATGTCAAAGCGCTGGCCCCGTTGTTCCCGTCACAATCCTGAGCGATGTAGGTCACATGGAGGTCTGAGGACAAAGACAGATGAGCCCAAATAAACACTTCCAAATCAATTTCCATTTGATTTCAACCCGCCGCGGCGTCACAACGGCTGGTCCTGACAGGCGGCGGCGGCGGCGGCCGGACGGATCCGGCGGTTTCAAAATTGCCAAGATACATTCTCTGACCTTAATAACTCGGCAGTCATTTAGAAAATGGCAGCACTAGAGTAAATGAAAAGATGAAAGTTTGATGTGGCACAGGAGGCAGAAGGCTTCTAATTTTCAGAAGAGATGACCTTCTCCAGTTTTTGTCTCGCCTGTGTGTTGTGCTTCTGCTTTATATTGGTTTGATTAAAATTCAGCAGCTCTTGGAGCCCATGTCCCCGGCCGGCCTCCCACTTGAAACAAAGTTTCACAGTCATCGCCTTTGTTCAAAGCTGGAATTAAAGCCTCTAAAGGACCACACGAGAAGTCCGAGTCCGTTTGAATGTTATTTGAGGGTCATCTGTCAAGTGAATCACAATTTTGTGTCGTCAGATGTACAGACTATTGTTGTCGACCCGTCAAAAACAGAAGCTCTCGTCCACGAGCTACATTCTAATCCAGACCAACAACTTTCTGTCCTCCTATATGGTTAACCGGTGTCAGGGGTAAAGCCTCCTCCACCTTGCTTACACTCCTCTTCATGTCCTCATTGACCACCTCATGTGCCTCACTGCTCGTCTAATCCTCCATCGTTTCTGTCCAACATGCCCACTGTCTCTCTTTCAGACGCGTCCAACCTACCTTTGTCAGAATCAGAATCGACTTTATTGCCACGGTCAGTGGGATCCCACCAACTAGGAAAGTGCTTTAGAGTAAAGTGCTGTCAACAAAAAAATAAAATAAAATAAAATAAAACACAAACAACAAAGGCTGATCATGAATTCAACAGTCTGTCGAGGGGAAGAAGCTGTTCCTGTGATGGGAGGTTCTGGTCTGGATCGACTGTAGCCTCCTGCCAGAGGGACGAGGGACAAACGGTCCATGACCAGGGTGAGAAGGGTCGGCTCTGATCCGACCTGCACGTCTCTGGGTCCTGGAGACATAGAGGTCATGAAGAGGTGGCAGACTGCAACCTTCTCAGCAGGACGCACAATGTGCTGCAGTCTTCCCTTATGCCTGAAGGTGGCGCTGCTGTAACGGACGGTGAAACTTCTCTACCTGAGCCGCACCCACGTACCTTCACCTGGAGATCGAAAGCTTGTTTAGCATCATGTTTGCTTACTTTTCCAGCACAATCTGGTGTTGAATACAGCAGGAGTGTAGGATTTCGCTGCGTACACTTCTGAGTTCATGTTTAACTAACAGTGCATCGTTGTTTGAGGCTACGCTTGCTAAAATGATGTAGTACTTGGCCTGGCCCAAAGTGGGCGCTGCAATGATCTAACCAAAAACTAAGGAGCCCACGTGAAGCGTATGAAGTCGCAAAACAAACACGGAGGAGACTGACAACAAGGTTGAGCTGTTACTGCGAGGCCACTCTGAGCAGCAGGTCAACATGAGAAAATGACCAGAGACACATTCCTTATTGAGCAAGTTCTGTGAAATCCTTGCTACATGCTCCATCAACAGTGGAGGCATCTGAATTACAGTACTATCAGTTCTACAAGTTCTCATTTGTTTGTGGTTTGAGAGAATGTTGAAAAATGTATTTGTGTGCACTTCACAACAGTCACGACATGATGCTCACTACAGAGAAGCAGCAGATTTTGTGTCCATATTAGGGCTGATAATAGATTTAAATCTTTAAACACAGCAGGGTTGATCACAAATTCATCACTTTGATCTATTCTGAACGCAATTCAAGGGGCATTTTAATCAATCCAATTTTCATTTGCGATTAGTCATGAGTAAACTCTGCTTCAGTGCAGATTATGAATCTATTGACAGCACTAGTTCATATGAATAATAAGAGCTGCTGGTGAATAAACACGAACACTTTGGTCCAGCAGCATTGTAAAGAAGTGACGGCGGTATCCATGCGGATGAAAGGCCGATCCGGCTTTGAACTTGTGCAGACACAACCCACTCCGTCTCTGTGTGGTCAGTGCCCAAGACATTGCATTCTTTCTACTGTAAACATGCTGAGCTGCATAGTCACTGCAGCGAACCGACGGTCACATACCTTTGAAAGACAAAGCTTTTAGTTCGCTGGATTCATCACTGTGACTGTTTTTAGTGTGAGCTGTGTGCACCCTCAGTACATCAGCACCCTGTTGCCTTCAGTAATCTGTTTTTTATTGACATATTAAGTTTAAGACTGCCGTTATCCGAGCGCAGAAGCAGGTGACTCATCGTAGTAAAGTTAAAGGAACAGGAGCAAAGTGCCCCAGACTGAGGCAGCAACTCTTGGCATTGAAATAGGACGGCGCTTGTCGTTGGTTGTGGCCTTGCAGCAAGCAGATCCTTTGGTCTGTCACTCAGTGCAGGCAAAGTGCATGCAAACCTTCAGTCAATAAAAGAGCAGCAGCGGAATCTTGTATTTCTGCATCTCACTGAGCTGTGTGGGAGTCAGGTAGGTTGGGGTGCCAACGGAGCAACATATCGAGCTCCACGGTGAGTCGACGGCCGCAGGGCCATTTTGTCCAACCTGTTTAAAAAGGCTCCTTCTCCATCCCCTCCACCATCTGCTCCCAGAGCAGTGATCTTTTCCCCTCCCACTTCACTTCCTGCCACAGCAGCGTGTCCCTCGCAGTTTATTTTCCATCCCTGCGCAGCGTGAGTCCTTTCTGTTGATTTCAGAGTTGTTCTTTTTTTCCCTGGTCGGCTCCTCTTCGTCGCCGCATTCTGCTCCACTTGTAAATAACCCTTCTCTCCTTCACTTGGTTGGAGGCATTAAACAATATTTGTCGTAGCAGGTTTTTTCATTTGGAAAATTGAACTTCTAATAAAAGGAGTGCGTCTCGGCGAATTTAAGAGCGTTCAGCGGGTCCAACATTTAACTGCAAATCGAGTTCCCCAGTGCTATTAAATCGACTGTTTTACACCCATTTGCCGACGCTGGTTCTTCATTTACAAGCTAGAATGCAGTCAAGGACGCGTTCAGCTTTCGCTTTCCTGGAATCAGAAACTGTCGTGACAGATGTTGATACAGAAAATGAGCTGATAATTCCTGGAAACATTGTGAAAAAATATATCAACAGCAAGAAGATGAAAATGGCATTAACTCAACAAGAGTCCTGCAAGAGGGAGAGTCATATATTTGCTGTTGAAATAATGTGTCCGTCCTGTTCGCGGGGCATAAAATGAAACCAAAAGAGGAGAGATGTTTCCGGCACACACCGTATTTACTGGAAGTCTCCGCTGAACATTCAGACCCGAGGTGGCATCCTGAGAAATCGCGTGTGCACGAGAAACTTTGAACGGTGTCACGTCACCAGTCAAACTCGTCTCGAAGGAACCAGCCGCTGAAAAACGCCCCTCATCACTCATCCGTTTGTTTTCAGCCGCTGTTCTCCTCTTGTTTCTCCTCCTCACCGTGCTCGCTGCGTTTTGTCAGAGTGATTAATGTCAGGTGAGGCGCTTGAATGCTCTCCGCTGTACCTGTCGAAGCTTTCCCGCTCTCTGCCATGTTTCCTGTTGGTCTCCATTTGTCCGCGGCCCTCCGTCGCTTCATTAAGAGGGACTCTGCGCTGCGGAACCTCATTCACCCCGTCACAATGGCTGCTCCGTGGAAGTGTGTCGGCACCGACTTCCTGTTGAGACGCTGCGACGCTGAGGAGCGTTTTAGTGATGCTGACGAACCCTGGAAGCTGGGATAACTGAGGCATAAGTCAGTCTTAGGTAGAAGAGTAACAAACTTTTCTTTCTGATGGAAAACATGCGGTCGAGACCACCCACTCCAGACTGTGACCAGCGTGAGGTGAGATCAAACTGAATATGGCACAGAGTACTACAGTTCATTCCAATGAGAGTATTTCAGTTTATTTTACTGTATTTTTTTTGTCAAAATAAACCCTTCCATTGGCGTCGGTCTCTGTCCCTCTGTCAGCTCTGGTCTCGGTCTCAACTACAACACTAGCTCACAGTAAAAAGACCTTGGTGGCTGAGATATATGTGGATCTGTGGTCCTGGGTCCTCGTGTTTACAGAGAGACTTGATCCACTTCAGGGTGGTAAGTGAAACCCGTTTCATGCCAGGAGACCATCAGCTTTCTCCTGTTGATATTCAAGTCCCACATGAACCCAACACATGTAGCTGGATGCTGGGAGCAAATTAAAAGTAACTAATAGTAGCAGATAGATAGTAGATTTTTTTGTGGAAATGAAAGTAAAACAAAAATTATTGTCGCTAAGAAATGTAGTGTGCAAAAAGAAAGATGAGAATAACTGGAATCAATGAATGAAAAAAGCATGCAGGCAGCACATCGCAAGCAGAAAACTCCAAATGCAGCAGTTTGCAGTTTATGCAGTTTCGGAATGAGAGAGAGGTGAAAAAATAACTCCAAAGTAGCGGTGGCTCAATCTCAGAAAATCATGACGCCACATCAGTAAATAGTTCAGCCATCAAAAAAACATCTGGACGTGTGTGACTGAGAAATGGGACACTCCTTAAATGCTCAGACTGTGGGGGGCAGCATTACGCAAAGGTGGTGTTCAGTCTGTCATTTCAGAAGAAGAAAAAGATTGACAAAAGATTGTAAAATAAAAGTAAAAGTCCTGCTACAAATAGGTAGACAAAATACATTGGTTTTCATGAATGTTAAATGTATGTTTTCAAGCTCAGTACAGGAAGAAGCGTGAGGCCAACATCACGTGCAACTGTAATATCTGACTTCAATCACAGAAACGCTCGCGCAGTGGCGGCACACACTTCATCTGTTGTTTCAGACGGAGATGAAATCTACGTGCCGCGGCCCCGTGCTGCTACATTTTTCATGGACGATAAACATGAGCTGTGATTGATGTGAAGTCGAAGGAGAGGAAGTACGGAACCCACTCGCGAGGCGCTATGACAACGGAGCTGTGATTGAACTGGTCAACTTTGTCTTGAGCATGTGGCATCGAGAGAGGCTGATGATGCTGGAGGCATCCCAGCTACCTGGGGCGTGAGGGGCCTGCACTTCTGTGCTCCTGTCTGCGGAGGTTCCCACCAGTGGTCACAACCCGTGACGGCCGTGACCCGAGTTTTCAGATTACATCCTGCACATGAGCTCTGAAGGGCACTTTCAACAGTTTCATCAAACCTAGTTTCTTCCTGTGAGCCGACCAAGTCAGCGCACGTCTCAGAGGTAATTTTGATCCGAGAGAAAGCGCACTCTTGCTTCTCGCTGCAGTCGTGAATTAAATATAAGGACGAAGTGGAATGCTATCACCGATGCTGCAATTATTTAAAGGAGCAGCGCGCCCGTCCTCCAGTGGCCGGTCGGCGTTAAACTTCAGAACTCCTCAATAAATTAGCACTTTTACCAAACACTACTGGGTCGCCACGTGAAAAGGAATCAAGCTTGTTCAGAATCTTAAATGGATTTTTGGATCATGTGCAAGAAGCACGGTCTGCTACCCCGATATGCTGGACCCAGATTGAGAATTTTGTTACACAGCTTTCTCAAGTCTCACACATTCACGGCGTTACACGCACATTTTGACCATTTTACACGCATAAAAATGTCACTCGCCATGTTACGATGATATTTTAAGTCACAGTGTGCATCATTGAGTTCGACTGGACTTTGACATGCGCTTGTCACTGAGCTCAACCACCCACCAGCCAATAAAAACATAGCATACTGCCGGTGATCAACCAGTCTGCCGCGGTGTGTCGTTGGCGGTCAATCCTGTACGTTGTCGTACCGTGAAGAGGATGAGTTCTCGTCCCACTCCAAGAACAGTAAGTTATCCCATCATTTGATCTGAGCCCTAGTGAACCAAAACAAGAACAAATCTCAGGGCTTGTTACCCTTTGTAACAGCCAGGACACTCACACCTGTCACCGGCCTTTAATGTAAATAGGTGGTACAATAGGTGTCAGTTTAGAAGGGAAGAACATTGATTTTCAGTAGTATAAAAAAACACTCCTGAACGCACCATCCACACGCATCTGAGATACTAACTCAAAGCACTTTCCGCAGGAGAGAGAAAGAAATGAAGGAAAACAGCAAAAGCGCAGCAGAGCTATGTGTTGCCCGACTGTGACATGTAAACAAACATATTCCTCAAGATCAAGTAAGTAACGTAAGTAGCTTGATCTACAGTGACCTGGCTATTTATCGAAGTAAAAGTAAACCAAAAGAAGTTATGTTTCACGTAAACAATGTAACAAGTGTTGCAGATGCTTCTATAGTTGCCTAACTTAAAACACTGGCGTTGATGGTGTTTTATTGGCTTTGGCAACTTGAGAGAAAACAAAACATAAGTAAAGTTAGAGATGGATTGGAATTATCATCATTTTTTTTTTGCCCATGATGTAGAGGCAGCCCTCGTTCAAAACCTCAAATGTATATTTACAAAAAAGGTTTTCTAAATTTAAAAGTCACAGACTAATTTCCGATCTTCCAGGCGAAATCCCAAATTCATCTCATCATCATATCATATTTTTTATTTGTCAGAGACCCCATACATGAAGATAAAAAAGTCAGACAGTTGTGTTATGCACCGACAGTCCGCATTGTCCCCCAAGCCAGAAAGATTTCGGTTTCCAAGTGGAAGCAGCAGAACAACTCACAACATGCAAGTGCATCAGATGATGGTTTTATTTGTTTTCTAGCAGCATAATAACTCAACGACTGGAACACTTCCGCTACTCACAGAACTTAAGTTTGTTTCCGTATCGTTTCCACTCAGACACCTGACTGAACGGACATGGTGAGCACAACTATGGATTGCAGTGATATTAACATCAAGTGATTCAAAACCAGCATTTTTATTGCCATCAGTTCAATAAATGTAAACCCATCCCCCGGGTCCGAGTCGGCCCTGAATGTTTTCAGAGCCGATTATCGCGACAAATTCACACTTAACGCTGCCCAGACATAAGGACTCTCTAACTTTGCAAGAGTTAAGATAAGCAGGCCTTTACTTCCTTTGGGACCAAACCAGCAGTTATGTTTGTGGCCCCCTCAGACTGCCATACCTCTGACCCAGAGGAGTGACATTAGTGCTCCTTAGATTCACGACGAAAAAGTTCCTAACTCTTAACCGAATGTAACGCCACACACGCTTGAGCTTGTGATGCCCAAATGTGTATCAGGTTCCTCAAAATGGCTGGGCGTCGATGTTCGGAGGAGCTCCTCGCTGAGTAGATAGATATAAACGGGAGGCAGGATATTCTCTGATGTTTCTAAACAAAATTGTTTACGTGGCGGCGGCCAAGCTGCTAATATGCAGTAATGATGCCACATCACGCCGTCTTCTGTACGGAGGGATAGACCCGAGCGGAAAATGAAAACCCATTCCACGTTTGTTCCCAGGGAGCAGGACGGCCGACAAATAGGACATACAGATGGAAATTGATCCTTCGGCGGAATGACTTTTACAGACGGCTCACTGATGGCCGCCTCGCCGAATAAATCAGGTCTATAATGGCCGCGGCAGACAACCAGAGAGCGCAGGCGGGTTTTGACGCTCACTTGAAAATGTTGGATATTTAGTGAGCCGGGCTTTTTCGCAGCGAAGCAATGGCTCACTCAACTGTTTGTTTTCAGGAGTGAATCTCAATGATGTGTGGGAAAAACAAACACGTTTGAGATGGAAACTTGAGGAACAGACGCTGGTTTGGATGCCAACGGTGAATCCTCAAACTTTTACTCTCAGCAGCTATAAGAAGTACATTCTTCCTTCTCTGGAATGTTGTCTTCCTTTTATGTTGTGTTTATTTCTTACACACTCTTCTTTCGGTGTTGCGCTTTCTCCGTTCATCATTTTTGTGGTTTGTCTTTTCTGTGCTGTTTTCGTTTGATGTTGTGTTTTCTGTTTGGTTATGTCTTTTTTCCCTGACGGTGTCCGTCGGGTTGTTTAATCCTGTGGTGCTTGTACTACTACTGCATGCTGTCATCCGCTGTTATCCCCCCCACTTTTTGTCTACGTTTTTTTTGTCTTCACCACTCACAAATCCAGTGAGCCATCGTTACCTCAGTTATTATCAGCAGTATATAAAATTCTCATATTCATTGTCAGAGCCAAAATGTTTTGTTGCTGCGTTTCATTTGGTATCGTTTATACTATTAGTGATTTGTTTGTGGTTCAGTGCTATACATATATATATATATATATATATATATATATATATATATATATATATATATATATATATATGTATATATTAGTGGTGGGAATTTAACAAGCTAATTACAATGAATTAATTCTAACAAAAACCATGTTAAAATATTTTACTCGCATTTAATCGTTTTTATTTAATTTCATTTAATTTAATTCAACAGACAGCGCAGAACCTTTGTAAGTGCAGGAGATCCTGGTCCAGTGATCACACTGATGCACAAGACACATGGCAGCTAGGATGATAACAACAACAACAAACATGGAGGAATCCCTGAACAAAAGCAAACAGATGCTTTTGGTTTTTCACTACACAGTGGCCAGGGTTTCCACTACTCTGAATGGACTTGAAAGTCTTATAAAACTGAAATTCTTATACAAATATTTTCAAGACATTAAAAGAGTTTTAGTTTAAATAAGGTGATATAAAAACTGGAGGAAGCAGAGCACAGGGTGAGATGGAGGAGGATGATCCGCTGTGGTGACCCCTGAAGGGAGAAGCCCAAAGGAAAAGAAGGAGTGGACAGCACATGCACAAGGTTGGTTCGTTGGTGATTGTATGTTGGAATATCGAGGACGGCATGATCATTCAGGTTTTTGACCGTAGACCTTTGGAATTCTTCATGTTCCTGAGCCCAGAAGAGTTTGCGACTTTCAATAAAGAAAAGGATTTCAAGTTCCACGGCACGAGCTTCAGTTTGGTTTTTCTTTTTTGATTCCTGTCAAAGAGAAGCTCAGGGAAAATGTTCGTCCGGCTGTGCTGTTGACCGCGAAGGACGAAGAAGCAAACACTCAGGACAAAGGAGGAACAGGTCCGAATAACGTCCACAAAAAGAACCAGGTAGCGAGCTATTGGAGTTTGCACACACACTCCTGCGAACGCACCATCCGCACACAACAAAGTACATATATCAGCACTTCACCGGAGAGAACAAAAGAAATTCAGTGGAAGTGTAAAAGAAACATATTCCTTGTTTATTTTAGCCTGATCAGCTCAAGCAGGTAGCACAAGTTCACTTGATCTGCGATGGCCTGAAGTGGAGAAAAAACACTTACACCTTTGGATGATGTGTTTGTAAACCTTTTCTTTTAACCTTTTTTCCTCAGCTTTTTATTCTATTTACTATATTGTTGTCATTGTGAAACAGACAGAGAGGAAGAGGAGGAGACAAGCACAAGATTGATGCTGGAACGGGAGGACACTCATCCTCAGAGGTGCCAACACTGTGTCACACAGGCAGATGACCGGGTCAGGGATCGCTGGGGTGAGAAAACTGAACTGCAGGCTCATGAATCTCAATTCCTGAAATAGCAAACTACAATTTAACTCATGTTTACAAATATCTTGCTTTCTGGATCATAAACAACAACCTCCTGTCTCACACCTTCCGATGTACGTCAACAGGATCAGTGGACTTTGTGTGAGCCAAACTCCTGGTCACATGACAGTGATAGAGCAGCTCATCAGTATTCTTCTGCAGCTCCCGACTCACTTCATCAGAAGGAGACATGATGTAACCCCGATACACGTTTCACCCTGACCGGGAATCAGCCTCACTCGGCAGTGGCACAGCGCCCCCTCTGGAGAGACATATTTCTGCAGTCGCACAGAATAGGATTCAATAGAATGCATGGAAACGCAATCCCTGAAAGATGTTTTTGCTTTCATTGAGGTATGAGGCTTTAGGATTTATTTTTTGCAAACGCACTTTCTCCATTTTTCTCTTTATGATTCCAAAGCCAACCTCCAAATGAACCTCTCGATGTGCGTTCACCTGCGGTCATAAGCCTTCAGTAGCGACTGCAAGGACTAGCTTGCAGATGGAAGCAGCTGAAATGAATCTTCTCTGCAGGGTGTGACAGGATGACAAGCGCATCCAGAGGAGACTCAAAGTAGAGTCACTGCCCCTCAACATCGAGCTAAGCCAGCTGAGGTGGTGGTCTTATCTTGTCAGGATGTTGCCGGGATGCTGTCTGGGAGGTGGGTTGGGAAAATCCGCTCCTCCGGGAGAGCAGGAGCAGGATCCTGGCCAGAGGGGGCTGTGGGCTTCTCTTCAGCTGCTGCCACCAGTCAATGATAAATGCAAGGAAGCGGATGGACCTTCGCTAATTAGCTGTCCGTCAACATTCTCCGAGGATCTTCCACCTTCATGCAGCTCCTCCACCTTCAAACAGGGATCTCTGTGGACTTCAGGAATCAGCTCTCTCCAGTGGCAAATCTCCAAGTGAGAAACCAAAATATCTAAATGCCATCGTCGGCTCACGGCGTAGAGCGCAGTTTAAAGAAACCTGGATGGTTTGGGAATGAAGATTATTGATCCCAGAATGTCCCGGGGAAAACATCGATCCTGACATTTGAAAGACTCCTCAGACAAGCGTTGGTGAAAAGGAAAGTTCTGGACAGACGGTACAGCGAGTTCCAAGTTTGGCGGGTCCTTTGTTCACGTCGATATTTTACATCAAGGTCAACGCAGCTGCCAATCACCCTGTCCTCATTTACACGCTCAGACAAATTTGGGAATACCGCGCTCGGAGGATATTTTCTGTCTGGAAGGGGAAGAGACGACGCGCGTCTCTGCGGGAAAGATCAAACTCATCCGATATTTGAAGCGGGAAGAAAGAAACGCTTGGCTGCTGCTGGTCTGGACGCTGATGACACAGATCCATGTCAGAGGAGTTGACGGATACAATCGATGATTAAAAAATGTCGTGCTGTGAGAGGCGAGGGCGGAGCCGCATGTTTGTGATACAAATGTCTAGAGAGTTT
The DNA here is from genome assembly GCF_027744825.2 of Synchiropus splendidus. Lineage (NCBI taxonomy): Eukaryota > Metazoa > Chordata > Actinopteri > Syngnathiformes > Callionymidae > Synchiropus > Synchiropus splendidus. The sequence continues at coordinate 15,403,229 of NC_071337.1, forward strand.
CATAGACAAACCTGCAGACTAACACGAGACAAGTTTTCCAACCGCTGGTCATTTTAAACAAAGACTGCTGCTGGTTGAACTCAAAGAAATGTGTTCACTGGATTGTTTATTTTTTTCACTTTATATATAATCTGAATAACCAGTTGTGTGTTCTATACTTTGGATTTTAGTAAAAAAAGAAGAAAAAAAATATATATATATTTTTTTTTTTTTCATTGGTTGTGTGTGAACCCATTTCTTTCTAAACATTTCTTATTCATCTTAAATATATTTTCAACAGTATTACATTGATCTTGCGCACAGCCTCCAGTTTACTGGTGCTGGTTGAACGTGTTTACTGAATTGTTTATTTTTGTTTTTCAGTTTATATATGATCTGAATAACCAGTTGTGTGTCCTGCTGTTAATTTAGTTTTGATACGATTTGATTTTTTGAATCATTTCAATTTCATTTTTACTTTTTTTATTTTACATTTTCATAATTCTACACTGCCGTCAATGCTGTAAGACATTGGTTTTCTAAACATTTCTTGTTCATCTTAAATATATTTGCAACAGCATTGCCTTGATCTCACGCGCAGCCTCCAGTTTACTGGTGCTGTCTTTTGCTGAGTACAGTCTGGAAAAGTTTGACTGAAAGTTGTTTCAGTTTGTGTCTGTGTCCTACCTGGCACGGTGCTGGTGACCCCTGCAGAGACTCCCCTTCTCCCCCACCAGCTGTCTCCTCTCATCCGCTGATCCTCCGACGACCAGACTACACTGAGTCGCTCCCCCCTGCAGGCCCCGCCCACTCTAGACCCACTTTCCATTGTGCAGCTGAACACAGGAGACGCATCAGGAAGCATCTGCTCCATGATGAAGTTTGGCAATTCTCAAGGAATACAGTCAGAACTTCTAAAGCTATTTTAAAGCAGTTCAGTGAAAGCGGTTTGAAAACGTCGTCCTTCTGGGAGGAAGCCACCTTTGCCGACCCCGAAGCTGAGAGCTTGGTCACAAGCTTTTGGTGGAGAATGGAAGAACAAGATACAAAATATGACTTTTCTCTACAGCTTGTCAGAAGTCTCTTAGAAGCTCAACCATCCAGGGAAGACTCAAACTAGAAGCCAGTTAAGGTGACACAGTCATATCGCTCCTGGTGTGAGTGAAGCTGAGCAGTTCCGTCCATCACATTTGTCTTAATAGCACATCACAGCGCCTCCTGCTGGTCAACCAAAAAGTTGTTGTTTGATTCATAAATTCTCAATTTTTCATTTCCGTCTGAAGGTCATAGAAACAGTCGGATCCCGCTGACGTCACCGTCACGCTGAACGTGTTGTTGCTCCCTCGGAAGCAGTGTTGAGTGTGAACGCAACAATTCCCAAAGTGTTTAGATTATATTTGCGGAGGAAGTGTCGACGGAACAACAAGCCAGTCATCAGCAGGCAGTTAATTAACGGCTCCGTTTTCAGCTTCAAGTGAGAAACAACACCTGTTCTGGGGCGGGAGCGAGAGGTAGGGGAGAGGCGGGGGAGTGTGACTCCACAACAACGCCAACAAAGCCAGGAGAAAGAAGCTGAGACTGAGACCTTCAGGACACTTATGTTGGCCTAAAAGACAGAACTGGACAACCAAGAACTTTTTGGGATCATTTATCTGTTTGATCCTAGTAGGGTTTTTTAATATTATTACAAAAAGATGAAGAAAATAAACTCTGTCACACGAGAACAAAGCGGTATAGCAGAGGACACTTCGACAAATGAAAACAATGCAATACCACATTACACACGGAACAAGTAAAATATGAACAAATGGACCGCAAACTTTCTCTTTCTTTTGAACCGCTCTTATAATCGCACACGTGTCTGCTCCGGTTCACTCTGTTAAATGAAAACATACGACATAAACATGACGACGCATAACAAAGTTGAACACACATGTAAGCACTCAATCACACCTAGCCAACATGAACAAAACAAAACCATCTTATCGAGACACTGTATCACCCATATACATGTGTGTGACGCATCTGCACCCAGAAACTACTCAAAACTAAAAATGACCATTAATATCTTGTGCAACGCCTAATATCCAACATAGTTTATACATATTAAACACTTAGGTTTTCCTCTAACGCAGGATGACAAAATACTGAACACACCGATGTAGATTTCAACACTTGTTCTCTGTGACATCTATAACTTTGATAAACTAACACCGACATGGGACGGTAACATTTAAATACATTTTCCAACTGGTTACAGTTGTAAAGAATCCTATGCTCCTGACACTTCCGTCACTTCATGGTTTGTGCCACATGTCACAAACATGGCCACATCCCATTTGTGTTATGTGGGGCAAAAAAGGGCTCGGCCTGGTACATCATTTACTGTGTCATGGACGAATGAACACTCCTGCTGCACATCTGCACGAGAAGTCCAGGGTGAAATCCACATGTGCAGGCAGATTCACGTACAAGTTAAAGCGCTCTATGACAGAGTCGTGCGATGTAAATGGCTATACATGACTCCCAGCGCTGAAGTTTCTCACATGAAGTGAGTCTTCAAGTTGCTGTATGATGTCCAAGTGAAACAATAACACTGGCAACCTCAGCTTCAAATGCGTCGCAGCACAACTTTTATAACCTCCTCGAATGACATCATCAAGGCATGTAGAGCAATTTCAACTGCCTAATAAAGTATCCGCTCCATCGATCGGGCCTCCAAACTAGCTAATAACTCCGGCGAGGTCGCCACTTTCCATGCGGGTACGTGCGCGCAGGGGAGCAGCGAGCGGCCGTGGCAGCACGCTCGCCGCCGGCAAACTTTAATTGGTCACCCATCACCGACAACTAATTGAAGCTCCGAGCTGTTCGCTCCTCGTGTGAATAACAGCCACCCCGCGCCCTTGCAGGGTCTGTTTTCAAGTCCGAATTAGGAATTTTTTATAATCTCGGAACCTCAGACGGATGTAAATACGTCGGACGCCGCCATCTCTAATTAGCGCTCGCTGGCACAAAAGGAAAAAAGCAAGTGTTTGTCACGAGGAAGAGGCCGTTCACTTCATTATGTCCATCCTGCGGCAGTTGTGGTGTTGTGACGCCGCGCAACTATGACACAACGTCCTCTAGGTCATGATGCCATCGCTGCTGCAGAGGCCATGGTGGAAAATGAGAATTGAATTTAGTGAGTTTTGCTTGCAACTTCTTCTACTCAACTCCTTGCTGACGGATGTTGCACATCACATACACAAATGTAACATCTTATAACATATTAGACACGAATATAAAACATCACACACGAAACACAATACCTAACGTTGGCACGTATGTACATATTACATATATATCTATCTATATCTATATATAGATAGATATAGATATACACTTAAGCCCAAAATTGTTGTCAAAAACAAGGTATTCCTCATTTTTCTCAGTGAAATGAAACTTCAACAACAAAGCCACCATGTCCAAAATTATTCATACCCCAGTGATACTAAGACACTAGCCACAGGATAAATCGTCCTCTCTGAGGGTCTGAGTTCGCATTTTGTTCTTTAGCCAGTTTTCGGACTATAAAAGTTGACTTGCTTCAGACATTTCAGTCATTTTCGAGTCAACACAAGACTTGCCATAGCTCATGTAGGACTTGAGAACACGCATTGTAAATGCTAAAACGGAAGGAAAAGGGTACAAAAAACAATTTCAGGTGTCAGTAGCAAAAGTGCAAAGTATCATCCGGAAGTACCAAAAATTTCACACCGTCAAAAACCTCAATGGACGTGGACGGAAGTCAATAGTGTCACCTCAGCCTGCCAGAAAGGTCAAGTGGGATGTTGAATCAATCCAACGACAACTACCAAGAGTTTGAGTGCTGTGACTCTATCAAGGCAGACACTCCAGCGGGCGCTGCACCAAAGTGGCCTCTGTGGACGTCGACCAAGGGAGACCCCCCTGCTTCAAACTAAGTATGTAAAAGTTCGTCTGACCTTTGCAAAGACACACTTAACGAAAGATCAAAGCTTCTGGACGTCTGTTCTATGGTCAGATGAAACAAAGATGGAGCTTTTTGGGCACAGAGATGTGGCTTTCATCTGGAGAAAGAAGGGTGATGCCTTTAAAACTTTAAGTTAAAGTTTAAGTGTCTAACATGGAGGTGGAAGCATAATGCTGTGGGGTTGCTTTTCTGCCAATGGACCTGGCAGCATGGTTAAAGTGGAGGGAATTATGAGGAAAGAGCAGCACATCAAGATTCTTCAAGAAATCCTCAAGAAGGCAACAAAGAACCTGGACCTAGCATTGGACCTCTCAGCAGGACAATGATCCAAAGCATACTGTGAAGAAATGGTTCCAGTGCAATGATATCAATGTTATGAAGTGGCCAAGTCAAAGTCTTGATTTAAACCCCATCGAGAACCTTTGGATGGAGCTCAAGAAAAGGGAGGCAGCACGGAAACCCTCCAACCTCAAAGATCTGGAAACATTGGCAAAGGAGGAATGGTCCAAATTTCCTGCTGATACATGCAAGAAGCTTGTGAGCAATTCTAAAAATCGTTTGGAGGCTGTGATAAAAAATTAGGGGTTTGCGACTGAGTATTGAGGCAGGGTATGAATAATTTTGGACTGTGTGATTTTTTTGTTTTTAACCCGATAAAGATGTTTATTTACTCTCTTTAATAAATTGGTTATGGCTTCAATCTTTGTGTGTCCGATTTAAGTAAAATCTGAAGCAATATACTATACTGTGTAACTGAAAAAAAATAGGGAATTGTTTGTTTTTGACAGGAAAACGCCTGAAACACACACACATAAAGCATGTTGATATGATGAATATCCCACACACTATGGTTCAATATTTAATAAGCAGATGGATATTCAGCCTCGAGGTTCTGCAGGAGACCTGAGGTCTGACCCAGAACTCTGGTTTGGGAACATCTTGGAAATATCAAAGTGAAAACTGCAATGAAATAAGGCTTTTCTCTCTTTGTGTCTGCTTCTGAGCGCAGCAACTTTCCCCTTCACGTCCCCAAATTTGATTTCTGGAGTGAGACCATGACGGTAGAATATTTCCCGCCTCGCTCGATGGGAACTGTTGAACTCCGGCGCCGCTATCAGATGGAATTGGGCTTCGTGCTGTGAGCGTTTATTGTCGGCAGTGTTGATTTCACAGCCAGCCACATTTCATTTCCAGTAATTTGGCAGAAGTCAATGGTTTCCAGCCACCGATGTGCGATAAATTACTTCATGTTTCCTCTTTTCTCTTGATAGAAATCATCTTTAGGAAACCAGCAGCTGCTTCTCGATGTAAAGGTTTTACGGTCTGTCGCCTCGCTGCGTTATCGGAGGCAGGAGAGATCAAATCGTCTACAAATTAAACATCTTTTATTCTCCTCCATTTCAGTCTGAAATAACCGTTTTGGGTTCAAACACTCCTATGATGTTACTTGAATGTCTTTCGCTGCAACAACTCGTAACCAGAAATCGCTCATTTGCTGCTTAAAAACTAGCAAGTCAGACTTGAGCGAGTGAGCTAGCAGTGCCCACGCTAACGCTGGAGTTAACCAATATTCAGATCACACAAACAAATTCTTTAGACATGACGTACTTGTACACATCGCCTCATTTCTGAAGTTCACATTCGGCAGATTTCAGGCACAACAGGACCTAGAGAAAAAACCCTCTCAATCTAAAGCACATCCGCCTCACATCAATCCTGTACAACAGTGTAAAGTGCTCCCCGCCCTACACATTTTACAGTTTCTGTCATCATATATCTGAAACACATCACTCACTCAGACTTACATCGATCGCCATTGTACTTGTACATGACTGAATTCCTGTGGAAAAATGTTTATTGCCAGAACGGCTCACCACATGGCTCACGCTTCTATTCGCAGAGAAACACAGATGTCCCTCTTTTCCACCGGCAAGTGAACGCAGCGTGAATGGACACCAACAGTTCCCAAAATCCATGCGGGCTGTGACCAGCCGGAGCATTCACACACACGGCTGACATGGAAAATGGTTCACACGGAATGAACATGCACAATGCACAATAGCATCACACCTGTGAGGGAGCATTTGTTTGACTCACCTCTGAGAAACAAACATGAATAACCAGAGAACCAACAAAGACTGATGCCTCAAACACATCAGGATTGTTAAGCCTTGGACACTGAGGCTTTAGTGCAGGGGTCAGGATCCTTTTTGAATAAGAGAGATGAAAAACCCACATATTTTAAAACAGAATTCCATGGGAGCCATATATATATATATATATATATATATATATATATATATATATATATATATATATATATATATACACACAGTGGTACCCCGGTTTTCGAAACAAATTCGGAGTTCAAGCAAAAATTTCGAGATTTTGTTGCTTCGGATTTCGAACGAAAATCCAGAACTCGAACGCCACCGAAAAAAAACGGAAATAACATAATGTGTGTGAACCGATCAGCTGACCCGCAACATGCTTTGTTATTGTGTATAACGCAGCCTCTGTATGCAGACGTGTCCCGTTTACTGACCATTTACTGACTGTTTTTTCTTCATATTGAGGTGTAAAACCTTTCCTGTCTCCGCACTGGACCGTGGTAGAGTGTCACAAGAGAGGTGCTCTCTCTCCACACCTCCGAGGCTGGAGCGCTCACTCCAGGGTTTGATGTCCTGTTGTGGGCTGGAGCTGGGACAGGGATGAGGCGAGTCTGGGACAGAGTGTTACTTGGTTTATGACTTTGTCACAGCCAAACTGCACAGAAGCGCACATTCAGAGCTGGACACGCACCGGGCACCTCTTCACTTCTGGAGAGACGTCACTCACTCACCAACCCCTCCCACATGCAGCGGCCACACACATAGAGGAACAGCCACCTGCAGCAGACACTCTACATTCACTCCTACAAAAGACTATTTTAAGGCTTGGAATGCATTCTTTTTCCATTCATTGTAATGGGAAAACTCGATTCAGATTTCGAATATATATATATATATATATATATATATTATTTTATTTTATTTTATTTTATTTTATTTTTTTCTGAATGATTTACAGTCCCAGACTGCACAGCAAAAACGCAACATTTGACTCTAGTAGGGCTCTCCCCAGCATTTAGCATCTTCAGGTTGCACCCCCTTCCCACCATAGGGTTTTCATCTTTTTTTGTCAAGATGTGGTGAAATAGAGAGGTAGAACCTTAAGGAGCACTTTGCGGCTTTTGCGTTTACGGTTGTCAGAATCCGACACATCACTGCTGCTACCCCTCCATCAGAGACACCTCCTGTGCTGTGGAAAAATATGGAAAAAACAAAACAACTATGCCGCATGACAACACAGCATATTCAACAGACATCAACCACAAATGACAACAGCTGCACACAACAGCATGCGCATTGACAATGGCATGCAAGGTGCACAGCCACATCATTGCACCGCCCACCAACGACTGCAGGCAAAAACAGATCAACAATGGTGCACAAAAAAGCAGGTGACAAAAAAGTCCCACAACATCAACAATGCATGACAGCCATGCAGAGCAACAACACCTTACAGCAACTGTGACAAAATGGCGGCTGACAACAGCGCAGATCAACTGTGAAAATGCTCAATAAAAAACACAGCCACTGTTGAAAATCAAACTGACAAAAGGCAAACAAGCCTAAATTTGCTTAGCGCCTCACGAAGGAGCAGAACCAGTGAGGCCGACGTGGGAGCGCAACAACGCAGCGACAAGTCAGTCCGGCTCCTGGTCTCGGAGGAATCCGCCATTAATTCTGCCTTCATGCTAAATAAGTCACCCGTCTGCAAGGGCGCGACTATATTTAGTCGCTCACTCACATGACTCCACGCAGAGCACAACAATTAACATTTTAAAGGTTCCGCAAGGAAACCTCGTGATGACACTCACAAACCTCCGAGTCCCACAGCTGCAGCGTGGAAAAATCACTGTCTGTTATAATGTTTTATTTATTAGTGTCCACAAGAGGGCCTCGGCAATTACGCCTGACACACCACTTGGTTGACCGGCGCGATATTTCGTAAGTGGGTCACTGAACATGAGAGCAACCAATGTGCTTTATCTGAGCCAGTTAGAGAGGCTCAACAAACCCAGAAGAGGCAAAGTTCAGAGGGACAGAACTACCTGTACAGTCCAGTCATCCAGGCTCCCAATCGTTTTAGAATGTTTGACACAGTGCTACACTGCAACAGTTTCAGCTGCCAGCAGAAGCTTTTCTCCAACAGGGAGCCCTTTAGTGGACCACGGCATCACCACATTATTGAAGGGGCCATAAGAAAGTTCATTGAAACTGGCCACCTCACACAAAAACACTAGGTTAGGCGACAAAAATGGCCAACACACGCTCCCAAAAGTTCTATACACAAGTCCTGGCAAATTCGTTATTCATATTTCGAACCAAACTATACAGGTCTATTTTCTGTTCTCTGTGTGTTTGATGTGGAAATGCAAAATTACAAGTTGGAGGATCGACTGCACAAATAACATTGGTTGGTCTGAGCGATAAATTCAGTCATTACACGCCATTTCCTCACGCTACTCAGCGCTCACTTTCTTCCCAAATACATCCTTTTTTAAGTGAACTTGCGGCAACTGAATAAAAACGCAAACTGAAGGTGAAGAGGGACATGTGTATGCTGTTATTTACCAAAACGCATACTGGGCCACTTTATTAAATGAAGGCATTCATACAAACATGTCCACATTCATACACTTCATCTGAGTATGTATTACTTTGAAAGGAATCCTTTCTTACAAACAACATCCTGCTTCCAGAACAGTGTTTTCCCCTGTTGGGATAAAACCAAACTTGGGTTCAGCTATCTGTACATTTTGAAAATACAATGTTGGCTTGGTATTTATAATGGAAAACATTTATAAATCAACCTACAGGTTTATCTTTTCATCTGTTGTGCAAGAGAAGAGTAAAATAGTTGTTGGTAGTCATGGGTAGACGAGGTTTCATGAAACTGTGTGCTGGTTTTTAAGTGCCACCAGATATTGGCTGCAAAAGGTTTGGGTTTGATCTAGTGTCCTCTGAAAATTAGGTCACTGTTTCATGCTAGTTCAACCGCCCCATCACCAGTTGTCAGTTAGACACCAACTCCAATGCAGTGTGTACTCAAACATCCAGGACTTTATCCAACCAGCCTCAATATCTACACTTTATTGCACTTCATTCACAAAACAAAATTCAGTTAAAGTCGAAGAAATACACAGGCACACATAATGTTGGAATGTTATGTGTTTTCCACAGTCAGTTCTGGCATGTGGCGTATCGTGCCTTCCTGCAGGGCAGGGAATATCTTGGAAGGCACGCACGAGTGGTTATGCCATCGTGTGGAGCGTTGAGGACCCAGATGGAATTTCCCGTCAAGGAGCGGCACTACATTGCCTTCCAGCCTCCCCTCGGCTGTACTGAGAGACGTGGCTGGCAACGACCTCCTGGTTTGGTGTCTTCTCAAATTGGGAGGACCAGTCATCTGGAACTGGGACCTTATTGAGTTCCTCAACAAACTGTGCAGGATTGTCCAAAACCTGATCAAAAAGGAGACTCATCAGATCACCAACATATCCTGCAAAAAACAACACATCATGTAAGTGCTGACTTGTAAAATGTGAGTGTGAATAAAGTGGTTTAAAAAAGAGAGATTTTGTTAAACAAGAGCGTTGACTCACTGTACGTTGGCTTCACTTTTGGAGGTTTAGCAGCGGCTCGTCCTTTCATTGTTTTTGGAAAATCTGTCTTGAACGCAGCGGTGCCATCTGCAGCGGGTGACTCTTCACGGTTTGTATTCTCGTTGAAATGAAAAGATGCCAGGAAGAGTCTGGAAGACACACACAAGATCAGGAAGTTAATTAAATGACACAAAAATAAAAATGTGTTTTAGTCCAAATATAGAGCAGCGAACAGTTGGTCAACAGACGCAACTATGTAAATGTGTCTGCCAGACCAACGCCTCCTAGTGACCTTCTTCTCAGATGAGGTGCAGAGGCCTTAACTGTACGTGTTTAATGTAGGAACCTTTTTATCTTGTCAGTATGGGGGGACAAAACTCCTCAATATTATGTGTATAATTTACCCAGGGAGGCCTCGATTCCAATTTTGCCGACGAGTACGAGTACTGACATTTGACTCTTGCCACCCACAAGTACCATTAATGTCACATGTCCCCGAACAAACATGCCACCCTGCCACAGATTTCCCTTTTGGCATTTCAAGACTAGCCTGCACAATCCATGCTTATCCTGATCAGGCACAAGATCCTGCTACTGCCCACTGGTTCACGTGTACAGAGCTCCCTCCAGGACCACATCGGATTGTTGAAGCAGCATAACTCCGATCATCAAATAACATCTCTGTCACTACTAATCTCATTGTAAAGTGCTTTCTTGAATTAAACATGTTTAACACTACCGTCATGAGAAAAGACTCCTCCAGTATCTTGACTTGTTTCTCTCACAGCGCAGCTGCACTGGCTAATACATCAGCTGATCTCATCGCGGCAGACGCACAGGTGGATCTAATCGCATCAACAGAGTGAACTGTTGAGTTTCTTGTGTTAAAAGTTCCATGAAAACTACTCTAGCACGCTGCGCCTGCAGCAGTCTCTGATGTATTGAACGCCCTGCCTGCCATACTGTACCGACGACCACCCTTGTTTGGGTGAGAGTCGACAGCCCTGCAAAAACCGACGACGCACTGAATCCCCAAAATACAGCGAGGGAAGACAGTAACAGGTATCAGGTGTCATCATGAGCAAATATTTGACAAGAAGGAGTACAGCAAAATAGGCCAGTATCGGTGCAAGTACCAAGGCTGGTTATATTATAGACATCATAATAGTTTAACTACAGTAGAAGTGGAACGTTAAAAACATTTTTACCTGCACAAAATCCCGATGTATGAAAAGACCAAATTCTTTGGTGCAAATCTCTGAATGAGACTCTGGGAAGACTCCAAAGTTGATGTTTGGTTACAATGGCTGAGGTCCCCAACATCACGGACGACTCGCTCACTAGTTAGAAGCTTCTCCAATGAAGAATGGAGCTGTGAAACTGAGTGATACCAACATCGTGCACTAGTAAAAACACATTTAGTTTACTGTGCATTCTCTGTCGTGATGTAAAAATCCTCACTAACCAGGTTGCACCCATTTCTTCTGGTTCCAAGTGGGTGAACACAGCGGGGGAAGAGCGGGTCATCATGTGCGTGGACATCTTGGATGTGACTGAGGAGACTCTTCCACTTGGCCACTTTCTCAGGTGCCTCTTTAGAGGACATGGCCGTCCAGTACACATGGTTTTTAATACTTGGCAACCATTTGTGCAGCAGCTCGTGAAAATACTCTCAAACTTTGAGTGAATATAAAATTCTAGGATCTTCCCACCTTTCTCAAAGTGACATCATAGTAGTGCTTGGTGTTTTTTTCCCTCAGATATTCCAGTACCTGCGGTTGGCGCTCAGTGACGATGTAGGCCACTTCATGACTCTGTTGAAAGGAAAACACAAGTCACTATGATAGAACCCGGATACGCACTGGATACGCCGACTCATGACACCTTGAAACATAGGTAAGTGAGTTGGTCAAAGGCGAGAGGGAGATGGTTTACCTGAACTAGCTGCATGTCCAGAACTTTGTTGGTGTCCAGGTGCATGAGTGTGTAACTTCCATATTTGGCAGAATGTCCTAGGTTGAATGAGCAATGTCATTACTGTGAGGATTTTAATTCAAGATGTATCCTCACCTGGTGACTCTGCTCTCATGACACCACCCAAAGCAATTTTAGTGAGCGGCTGTAGGTCTCGCATCGTGGCCTGTTGGTTTGTCTTCCACTTGTGGTGTATATGGTTGGCTCCAGATAGCTCCTGGCATGATGTCTGAACGTGTCATAGTGGTGGATTTGCATATTCGTGGCCTGACATGTCTGGAAAAATAAAGCATGAGTTTTGTTTTTTTTTTCCAACCGACATCAAATATTTCATCAAACCTTTTCCATTTGTCCGAATGATCCACCGGTGAAATACACCGCTGCAGACAGTTGCAAGCTTCCAACAGGGGTGCTCCCTCTCATCGGCTGAGTCTGCCATTTTCTGGAGTATTTGCAGTCGCCGCAGACCTGGGTGAAAACCACACACCCACCGCCGAGATGCGACATGCTGTCGCTGGACATCGGTACGACACCGACAGATGGGACATGTGTTGAAAAGCTCTGTGAGAGCTCTCAAAAACGATATATTTTGCTACATTGTAGTCACTACATGTCCCAACTCCACTGCAACAATAAAATAAATATCAGATTCTGAACAATAAAGTCAATTACAGACAATACTTGACATTAAAACTGTACCTAGTTTTACATCAAGAAGATGACCAATGCCAGAAATACTGAATTCCTCATCTTCCTCCTTCAAATCCAAACAAAGTCTCTTGGGTTTGTGGCAGATGTGGAGGGCATCTGGAACCATGACCCCGCTTTGGCAGATTCTGTAACAACCCTTGTGGCTACTGTTGCCTCCTGTGTGACTGAGAAAGTAAAACAGGAACTTGAATTTATCAATGGAATGTTTCATGCACCTTTGTTTGTTAGCTTGCCTGACTGTGGTGCGGTATTCTGGAAACGGAGCAGAGAGATGCACTTCAGTGGACCTGTTTGTGTTTCGGCGTTTTTAAAACGGTGTGTTGCCTGTCTCGTGGACACTTGCTCACCTGTGATCTGAAATGGTTTTCAGCATAACAGATAAACAAGACAGTCATTTATAACTATGTTCATCTTAAGTAAACAATTGTCGTATTCCTGTTCAGAGAGTCAGACGCGAAACTACTAGCCCTGCTAACGGCAGCTCACTCACACTTGCTGCAGGTACAGGTCCAGCGCAAATCGTCGGAATAGCTCCGTGATTTAGCCTCAGTTTGGTCGCAAAACCTGCAACGTACTGGCTCATATTGGCAAAACTGGCCGCCGTGAAAAGCTTAAAGCACATGTACAGTCCGATGCCGCTGGGCTGATGCCCATGTGGAAAGGCAAACTTCACCCACTCAGCATTGGTCTCTGGGTTTTTAGGAAAGGAGAAGGCATGGTCTTCTTCGCCACAACCAAGGACACACTTCTTCATCTCTCAGCAGGACACACCACTGCAGTAAAATATATATATTTAAAAAGTTATTCCTCAGCGACCGAAGCTGATTCAAACAGTGGCTGTCAGTACAGTATCTGTGTAGGATTAGTACTGCGCCTGTGCGACAGCGTCGAAGCTTGATGACTACCGTTACGCCACAAGGACAAACATGTCTAACGTCTCCGAAGCTGTACATCAGTCCATTTTTGGAAGGGCAGCTTTACTCAGAATCAGAATCAGAATAGAATTTATTGCCATGGTCAGTGGGGGTTCCACCAACTAGGAAAGTGCATCGAAATTAAGTGCTGTAAAATAAAATAAAATAAACAACAAAGGCTGGTCACAAATTTAACAGTCTGATGGCTGAGGGGAAGAAGTGGAAAAGGAAAGGCAAAAAGCAACAAAACAATCCCTGCAGGGATTTTATCCATATCAGCTGTTGACAAAGAGATCAATAATGTGGAGAGTAACTTACCGCGCTGGCTTCTGTTTTGTACGGAATTACTTGTAAATGTATGGTCATCGCTCACACAGTGGACGAGCACGACACAGCCCTTTGTAGCAAGTGGCAGATAAAATTCTACAGCAGGGAAACTCAAAAGACTCATTTAGAAGTGTGTCTTGTGACCGATGGGTTAATTTACAGATCCGGGTCTGAAGAAATGTTCCGTTCAAGGAAGAGAAGAGGCCTCTGCGAAACAGGATTGCTGAAACAGAGGAATATTCCCGGCGAGCATCTCTCTGCGGGGTCGCCACACAGCGATGCTAGTTGTTAAACTTTTGGCTAAAAATGTGAGTCATACAAATTTCCAGGTTTCTCGGGATATAAACGCTGGCTGCTGTTTCAATATTTGCTCAGGTTAGGAGCGAGGAGGCAGCAGCCGCTGACAGCAGCGGCTCCAACCATGACAAAATGGCCTCGGAGGTTTCGGGCAACTGCTCTCAAAACAGCGAATAATGAGACAGGCCTGTCAGGAGGCGCGTCAAGCTGCGATCATGAAGATTCACTGCTTCCTCTATCCTGCACAATTAGCCCGGGCAGCCACAGCCCAAGAGAAATAAACGCCAGGCAAGAGAGAAACCCCAGACCTGTGGCAGGAGCCGGCTTTTGTTCTGCTGCAGGCGGAGCGCCGACAGGTCCCGCCGGACGATACCTCTACCTCGCAGCACGTACGGCGGGCGCCTGCATGCAGAAACCGGGACTCCTGCGAGCGGCTTGTCTTTGATTTGCAACCAAGTCTGCACCCACAAGTCCAACACCGGTGAGATGTATTAAAGAGACTGGCGAAATGAATCACAGTTAAATCAGATTTCGACAAATCATATGCTCGACTCCGGAGCCTGGAGGAAGTGCCAGAATCAAGTTAGATTCTAGATTGCAACGCTTCACATGATGAACACAAGATGATGCCAAGACACACATTTTGCAGGCTAGTTTGAATACATTTTTTTATGTTGTTTTCAGTTGTTCTGATGTGTCCTTGTAGGATGACCTGTTAAAGGGTCACAACAAACAGAAAACCGACAAATGCAGGGGCAATAGAAAGATGCAAACAATGAAACAACTCAAAGGTCGTCAGTTCAACCAGTGCTTAGTCCTGTCCAGGGTTGCGGGCAGTGCTTCAGTCTATCCCACTGGTCACTGGGCGAGAGGCAGGAATACACCCTGGACAGGTCTGGACTGTTGGGCTGTGGGAGGAAAGCCGAGTACTGGAGAAAACCCACGCAGGCACAGGGAGAACATGCAAACGCCACCCAGAACTGGATTCAAACCTGGAACCTTCTTGCGGAGAGGCAGCAGTACAAACCATTGCTCCGTTGTTCCAATCCATTTATTATTATTGATATTGTTATTATTATTAGTAGTATTAGTAGTAGTAATAACTGTCTCAAATGTCTCATTTTTACAAAGTAAAATCATCAACAACATTCACCAAATCAGTGAAGACAATAACATGAGTTCCTATGACATGAAACGGACAAAAACAGAAACAATTTAAAGAAAATTAAAATAAGGCAGCGGAGCAACTAGAGCAACCATGTCAAAAAAAAAAAGATTTAAATGCTAAACAATTTTCAAGCTAAGTTGCAGATGTTGGAATTTAAAGTATAGCCAAATAAAAGAGCAGTGGACTTTAAGAGCGCCATGCAAAAATAGTGAGCATGAGGGGAAGCTGCCCAGCTAACTGTGTAGTGATGCCAACACTGGGGTTGAGTCAACATGCAGGCAGATGCGTGTGACACACACACACACACACACACACACACACACACACACACACACACACACACACACACACACACACACACACACACACACACACACACACACACACACACACACACACACACACACAGACTGGGGATGTTGGATAAGACGTTTCCTATTATGGACGCGCCAGGAAATGTCGCTGTGTTGTGGGGATCCACCGCCGCTGTCGTCAAGCTTTTTGTCTGCTGTCGTCATCACTTTGCTTCAACGTGCTCCGTGAAGAAAAGGCCCTCGGCAGAGGAAGATACATTTCATCCGCTCAGGGAGGGAGACACTGCCTGATAAACCAGCGTCATCTTCTCTCTTTCCAGCAGAATGACTGCTATGTTCTAGAACCATCGGAGAAGTTTCTTCCTGATGTTATTCAACGTACTCAGTGGTTTCAGGTCCCCTTCAAAATGAAGGATTAACGATAAGGCCAGTAAATTAAAATATCTTGCCAGCATCGCCGTGAGAGAAAAGACGTCGGGACCACAAATTTCCAACCATCAGAGCGGTGCGTTTCCCAGCATCCTGGCTCCGTCACACACTCTCACTTGGTGGGCTTCGGCGTGAGAGGCAGCCAACAGCCGGTGCTTGGCGGGGTCCCGCTGGCCCGAGTTCGCCGTCGCCCCAGCGCACCGATGGAGACAGATGGATCGGGCCAGAGCTCAGATGCCACAGCCAGGACCCCCGATCAGTCAGAGTGGAGGAAGAAACGGCAGGTCAGTCCCAGGACCCCCAACGGGTTTGAACTTTTGAACCAGGAAATATGAGGAGTTGAGGAAACAATGAGGGGAAGACATTTCACTGTCGTGGCTGACAGTCTTGGTGCCGTCCCCAGGTCAGATGAGGTTCATGGTGTATCCAGAGTTTTCCGTTTTAAAGCAATCAAATGTGGCTAATATGGTTGAAATGCACTGAAGTGAAGCAACAGCACTGACGTAGCATAGCAGCTAACAAGCGCAAAAGCTTCAATGGCAGCTAGCCAAGTATGAAAAATAGAAGTGAAATCAGGCTGGGGAAAAGGGCTAAAATGAAAGTTTCATTTCGAGTTAAAATGAAATGAAAGTGTGTGTTTGTGCTCATTTATTCATGCTGACAAGTTTGCGATTTTAATTAAATTGCATGTGGCACAATCGGCGTCACCTGACTTCACGTTCACTCATGCATGTCGGAGTCGTTGCAGATGAACTACCCGGGCAGAACTACAGAAATCCTCCAGAGGGGCGGCGAGTCAGAGGGCGACCCAGGTCGCTGCAAGCACCCAGACACGACAGTGAAGTTAAACATCAATCCGACACTCAATCCACGGCCCAAACTCTCCAGTGTTGCTAAACAATGAGTCAATGGCCTTTCAGCTGCTCTGAAACACACTATGTATCAGCAGAGAAGACGACTCCCGCAGAGGCTGAGCAAGTATGTCTCATCCAGAGCCGACATGAAAAGGACTCTCTCCAGCGTCAACCCTCAGAAGACTTACCTGGCTACGATGTGAAGGTGGTAAAGAGGAGCTCAAAGATGTCCACATCACCACCTCCTTCAGGAGAGCAGTTGTACCATAGTGGCACCAACAACAACTCCAGCCATTCCAGACACATTGACCTCCACCAGGAAGTACATCCCCACGACCTGCTCCCATTTCACTTTGTTGCTCTCACCCACCTGGACTCTTCAACTCAGCTTTCAACACCATCATCCCCCAAAAGCTCATCCAAAACCTCCTCCATGTCCCTTTGCAACTGGGTGCTGGACTGCACCACATTTTTTTTTGAACGGAGCCCAGAGAGATGGTGTCAGACCTCCGCACCCCAGACTGTAAAATCAACAACTACACACATTCTAAATCTGTCTCAGCTGCCTGCACACAGGGACACAGCCAAGTGACTATTGTCGATATATTAGCGCCATCCTGCGCCGTTGTTCTCGCACTTGAATGGCAATACTTTAGATCCCTGCAGCCATCTGCTCAATACTGAATATAGATGGGTTGGGTGTTTCTACTTTTCTTTGTGTTGGCAGTGAAGAAATGTTGCAACGGTGTCCAGTATATCGTGGGTGTGCTGCACAGAGAGCCAGGTTGACCCTCGCAGACTGACGCTTCCTGCTTCTATTCCAGCTGAGGTTGCTGGTTGCCCTCAGATCAGCGTGTGCTGAGAGCCGAGTTCAGTCCGCCCAACATCCTCCAGTGAGTTACGACATGATCCACAGTGCTGATGCGCGGAGAAGTTCAAATCCACTGGCAGCGCTTGACAATTCATGCGATTGGCTTCTTTAGTGTGGAACAGGAAACTCACCGCCGACAGAGGCTTTGAAAACACGGAGCACAGAAGTCTTTGAGACGTCTATCAGCCGTGGCCTGTGATGAGAGGCAGATTAGGGAGAAGTTAATTACACAGGAGTGGAGAAGGGTCCACGTTCTGTGGAGACTTCCTCCTGTTCAACGTAGCAATGTCTTGGGTCTGGAAATACAGATGATATGACCTTCCTCCTCCGGCTCATGTGGGGAGTTCCCAGGCATACAGACATGATGGCGCCTCTCAGTGGTTGGATGCTTGAGGCACTTCATCTGGCTTGGCTGACTCTACTTTGAGTCTGTCCCGGATGACTGTGCTTCTCACCTTATTGCCAAGAGTCAATCCAGGCACATTAGTCAACCACAGGACAGAAACCATGACAGGCTCACAGACACCACACGGTCCCCTCTGTCCATCTCACGCCCTGTCCTTCCTCACTTGTAAAGAAGACCTCAAAATATTCAAGCTTCACTTCAAGTGTTACTTTTATCATCCCGCTTCTGAGCGCCAGTGAGCGTTTTCAGTTGCTCCTTTGTACCTTTCCCCGATCTGTTCAGTTCAGCTCTCGCCTTCCGTCTCAACTGAAACTCCATTTTGTTTGCGGTTTCATTTCATTATTTTTTGGACTTTTTTTGAACTCTCTACTTTGTTCTATTTTTGTTCTCCTCACTGAAGACTGTCGAGTTTACTATTTTTGGACTCGTACTCTACTTGTCACAGCTTCGGTCAAATTGATTCCACTTCATTTAGGATCTGTTTGAAAGCCAGACATACATAATTAATTTTAAGCTTGCATACAAATTCAGGCGTCAAGGGGAACAAAGAATTAGTCCCTCCAACAACTGAGCTCATTTAAATGTTCTTTTCCATATATATTGAATGGGATGAGGCCAGAAGCCTCGCAGCAAGACGCCCATTTGTTCGATTTCCACTACAACTCTTGTAGTGAACCTTGATCGGGGGTCGCAAACTCGATTGACCAGGGGGCAACCAGGGGCAAATTCTTGGAGAGGCTCGGCTGCAGACCAGAGGAGTGAGGGGTCCTGTGGTTTTTGCCGCTTATCATTCTGTTACATCCTTAGACTCTAAAGCCATGTAGATAATGTACATGGAGGTACAGTACATTGAGGCCAACAAAACAATAAGACTCATTTTAAGAGACCTTATCTGGTGTTTACGTGTCTGTCAAGATGATACCATTAAACACATCAGTATGTTTGCATAAGAAAATGTGCATAAGCCCCGCCCATTGAGAAGACTAGTTTAGTGGGAGCTGAAATTGTGCTCTCCTCAGCCACGCCCACTCTGCTGTGGTTGGTCAGGAGAAACACCTCTAAAAACTAACACTCTTGTTGATGTTCCTCACTGTGGGGCTAATAAAGGTCATCTAATCTAATCTAATCTAATCTAATCCAACCCCTCCCCATAGCTCTGCAACAAAGTTGCAAATTATCTGCACCATTAGTCGAGAGTTTAACTACATGTTTTCAAGCTAACTGTAGCCTGTGTCATCTTCACTCATACAGTGTTTTTTACCAGATGACATGGAACAAAGAGGCAGTGCCAAGTTGGGGCAACAATCATGCTAAAATTGGGCACCAAATAGCATCTTGGGGGGCGAAAATGGCCTACAGGCCGGAGGTTTGACACCACTGACCTACATCCATCTGCCAACTCCCATTCAATCGGAATGAGACACAAGCAAATGGCACGTTTCACACACACCACACCTCCCATTCCTTCAAGCCAAGTGGATTTATAACTTCTCTGCAGCTGTCCTTGAAACGGCACAGTTTTAAAGGACAGCGGTCAGATCCAATGAAGTCTGAAAAGGCACTGTTCTGACTCGGCAGGCTGCCACCATACAATAAAGGGAGTGGTATTCTGTCTAGATCCTCACACATTCACAAACGTACTGAGGTGAGGAACTATGTAGGTACAATTACGCAAGTCAATGTTTGTTCATCTGTGCGTGCCTGGCACGAGGAAAAGGATTATTAAAAATAACTTTGCTATATTTTCATACCCACAACTTTGTCATAACAAAAATGACTCATCAGGCCGGTCGTGTTTCATCGGGCAGTTTATTGACTTCGTAAATGTGTTAATCGCATCAGGTACGACTCCTGATCCTCCTGTTTTCTTCTCTACACACAAAAAAAAACATAAACGTAATAATCTGCGGCTTCAACATTACATTCAAAGCTGTAAATCGTTATAGCTACATATTATTTTTCATCTTCCCGATAAAAACATATTTACATCAGTCGAATACACAAACCTTCAATATTTGGCATAATTACATTTAATCTCATTTACATCTGATTCTTCTTCATCGCACCACAAATCAACAATATGAAACATACAAAGGACTCTAAAGCTAAGCCCCGCCCACCCCAGCCATCTTTAGAAAATCAAACATCTCACCTCTATTGTACAAAACGCTCGAATAAGCTCGCGTCACAACTCTGTTGCTTTACCAGTGCAGCTCGGTCCCGCATGTCATTGAAGTTACAATAAAATGTGTCAATTGACTGTGCTTTTCTAGAGTTTCAATCTCACTGAGCGAAGTGCAACGTGAGCGCTTGAGGGAAAAAAAGGAACTGAACTGTAGGTTGCAGACTGTGAAAAAACAAAAACAGAAGGTTTGTAATTAACACTATGAGTGTGTTCCCAAACATGTAAAAAAAAACTACCTTAGAGAGGAGTACTACTACGGGATGAATTGCCTTTTTTCTGTTTAATGCTTTGCAGAACTGGGAGACAGAATCCCGTAATACAGAGAACATAAACACTGCTGCCTCCTCGCTCACTATCATAGGTTTGTTTTGTGTGCCAGCGCTCCTGTAATGCGGCGGTGACATCACCAATCCCCGTCTCTATGTGGAGGATGGTTCCAAGAACAACGTGGTTCTGACAATCATTCTATAAACTAAAAAAAGGAAAGAAGCAAATGTACTACATCAGGAAGTTGCGGTGATAATTCTTATTGTTAGCTGATGAGTACAGTATTTCAGCAGATGCAGACATAAGGATTGTCCCCAGAACCAATACTTTGGCATTACTTGTCTAGATTCTTCATGGCAACATTATACGCGTATATGTGCACATTGAAATATCTGGGCTGAAGAAAGCACTGGCCTTGTTTTTTTCCTAAAAATAAAAATAAAAAAAGCTCCCAAAATCCTGTGTTTTAGGTTTCTACTGGCAAAGTACAAGTAAAAACTGAAGACACTTTGTCAATTAGGAACATTTTAATAAAACAGTGAACTTGAAGTACGTTTGTTTTTTTGTCGAATCAGCTTCACTAATTGTGGGAAATTGCTGGTATTGGTATCAACTACTGAAATATTAGTAGTATCATGTGTGATGTCTCAAATATCATGACAACCCATTAATTCTAAAAGTTTTTCTTTTGTCATTTTGGTTTTGTATCATGACCTTTTCAACGTTGGTTTTCCAGTATTTCATTTATCCCTTTAATAGTAAGAAGTTGTTCTGAATCAGCAACTTCTCAGGTGACAAACATAATTCAACTTTGAAGATAATTTCATGTTTAAAAAAAGGCTACATTTATAATAAATACCAATGCCTCACATGAAAAGGCTGTTTCCAATGGACTTCAAGTCATTAGCAAATGTAACTACAACAGTGATTCCAATTTCTTTCTTTCAGTTTTTCGTAGAATTTGACTAAAATGGTTTTCCGATAAAAAGTAAAAACATTGATTGATGCATTGAAGCAGAATGACGTAAAATTAGCGGAGAACTCAAGTCAGCTTTGTCTCAGAAAAGCTCAGCGTTCAGAAGACGACAAACATTCTACTCAATAAATAATGACCTATCAGACAAAAGACTTGAACATTTAAACTGATGCTGCTCAGATTTAGTGACTAGCTATTATTAGCACATCACATGAATATATCTACACATTGCACCAAAGTACTCAACTTTTATTACGATAAATACTACTTATCCTTTTGATGATGATGTGAAAACAAATAAAAAAGAATGTCACTTTTTTTTTTTCCTCAAGCGTTAACGTTACACAGCTGAATAATACCAATAATGACTTTCAGCGTTTTATGGTCCCGTTGGATAAGCTATTTCCTTTGGCACAATAATCAGAATCATCAGAATATAGTTGCGTCATGCAGGAATAAAAAGTCGTGTTTTTAACTCGGCAACGGTACACAAGTGTTTGGTCCTCATCGGTTTGTTTGTGCGCAATGTTTTTTTTTTTTTTTTTAACGAAAATGACCGTTAAAATCGGAAACGTTTTCTATCAAAGGTGATTTATAACTGAAATAACAAGATGGATGTTCCGATTGTTCCACTGAGTTCATCTTTAAACTAAATGCAAGCATACGTCTCCCTGGCCAGTGACAACAGATATGTAACAGTAAAACAGGAAGTTTGGAGTTTCAAAATGGATGTCTTTTTTTTTTGTTATTCGAAATTAAACGTAATGTTGAACTTATCGCATTCATAAGCGGTTAAGACCTAAAATCAAAGTGGGTGTGTGTGTGTGCTATTAGCGAGAATCCCGCACCCTGTGCCAGACTGTTTTTCGTGGTGCGGTTGCCGCATCACTCCGTTTGTGCCTTCAAGTGAGGGCTCAATAAATCGTTCGCCTAAGTTGTTTCTCCAGCTCATGAACAACAGCACATTTCGGAGCCCGACTTAGCTCCCAACATTTGAGACGGATGCTAGCAACCCGCTCTAGGATGTTGGACTGTGCGATGTTACTGTTCATGGCCAAACGGAAGGGTAAGAACGTGAACTGATACGAAAGCATTTCTCTTCATGTGGACACAGAGTTGTTCATATTGTGGGAGTACGCTTGTCTTCATCAAAGGAATGCTAACATCCAAATACAGAGCACGACACGTATGAACACAGTAGGATTTGAGAATACGACGGCAGCTTGTGTCTGGTGGACTCGCGGGTGCAACTGTACCATGTTGCATGTGACGATATAACGACGAGAACATGCCCTTAGCACAACCCTCCTTCTAGCACCTAAGTAATACAGTGTACAAATCTCTTTAAAATCATAGAAAAAGACGTGCAAGAATCACCGATAAAAGACTCTGTTTCCAATACTTAAGGCAAAAACAATTCTGGTATATAAACTAATGTACATATTAGAGATTATTACATCTATCAAAACCGCGTGTTTGCAAGAGTGTAAACAAAAGTCGGGACTGACCTGGTGACCTGCCATACGTAGCTGCTCGAGCTAAAAGTGCGGAGAAGTCTCTAGAAGATACCAGCTGATGTTCTGGTCTGGATTAAAAAAAAACAAACAAAAAGAAAAAAAAAACTCCCGGTAGAAAAGTGCAAAGAAAGCCACAGTGCAGACCAGAACCTATAGCTGGGACACCTTCCTGGGGAGAGGGCGCGGTCTGGGCACTCGAGGGTCAGAGGTCCCTTCGAGCTTCATACTGCCAGTGCGGAGCTGGTGAGGTTTGGGCGGGAGCGCCGGGGGGTCCGACTGAGGCGGGATGGAGAGGCTGTGGGGCAGCAGCACTGGGCGACGCGGGTTGTTCCGCTCATAGACGCTGTACGGTGGCGGCGTCTTGTTCTCCCGGCGGATGGGTTCATCGGAGCTGCTGGAGACGGAGATGGGCAGGGTGGTGGGGGGAGGCAGTGGGTGGTCGGCGGTTGGAAACTCTGTCCCTGAGGCCTCGGAGACGCTGCAGCGACTCAGGGATGAGATGCCGCTGCTGTAGCTGCCAGACAAAACGGGAGAGCTGCTGACCAGACCAGTAGACTGGCACTCTGTGGGCGACGGCGTGAACGGCGGCACCATGGCCTGAAGGGGGGGAAACAGAACATGTTGCGAACACCATATTAGAAAAAGAAAGAAAAAACGTGACATTGGGTGGGTTTTGAAACTCAACTGACATTGTCTGCATCACATAGTCTTTCCTTCATAAACAAAGTACAGTATGTCAAATGAAATCCCAATGAAAATAAGTTCACAGACTGGAATTAGCCAGCCGTGTTGTGTTGTTGCAGTTAAGGGCCTCCAGCTGCCCCAAGCCACCAAAGACACATTAACAGGAGCAGCAGGAGTCCAGTGGAGGACCCTGGATGGCTGTTGCTGTGACGCCTTGGCAGCCTGCTACTTTCTTCTCGAGGCTCTTCTGTCCTGCACCACACACACACTCACACACAACTCCGTGATTGACAGATCCTGCTGAGCACCGAGCTGTCATTCAGAAGACATCACGCTTGCACCGAGGCTGGAAGCTTCGCGCCCGTCGTTCGCGATAACGCCGCCGCTTCTGTTCAAAGCAACTTCCTGAGCCTCATTAAGAGCTCAGAGTCAACAGACTCCCCATGATCACGCGGGCGAGTATTAACGACTACAAGCCTCATTAGCGGTAAACCACAACAGACACGCAGCGATAACACTCGTGAAAACACAAAAAACATTGTCTGGGGAAGTTTTTGTGCCGTCGCGAGTCATTGCTGCTTATGTTGTTTAGGCTGGGACATAGTTTTTCAAATACTTGCTTTGATTATGAAAAAAAAAGGCTGGTTATCGTGCGCCACTCATCACAAGACTGAATGTCTGTTTCCAACTGTGTTGACGGCAAAGACACAACATAATTGGTTTGCTTCCCTCACGAGCTCCCTGGCTCATGACGTGTTGGGTTTTTCTCGGGTAATAGAGACACATTTGGAAAAAGTGCTGACCTTAGCACTTACGGTCAGAGGGGAAAATGCAATTTAACTCCGGAAAACTTAGCTTGTGTTCGACCAGGTTGGAGGAATAGGTAAAAACAATAGGTAGAAAGGTGCAGTCCAGATAGCCTCATTCGGGTATCAAGGAACGCTGGTGGCGGTGGAGGATGAGCACTGACTGACAAATCTCTTCGTGAATTACTGGTTGATCTACGCTTCTAGATCGGAGATACAAACAAGTATTCTCTTCTGAGTATCAGGACTGTCTCCCACAGACGGGGCGAGGAGCTCACTAATGCAAGACAGAAAATGGAGTGGAATCAGCGCTCCTCGACTGAACAGGTGGCTTAGGCATCTTGTCAGCCTGGAGGCTTCCCTGGTGAGGAGACGCCCTGCGGCACAGCCAGGATGCCAGAAGAGCGGGAGGGGGCATGTGGGGAGAGTGACGTCTGAGCCGCTTAAAATTGACTGCTGCCCCCACAACCTGACTTCAGATAAGAGGAGAAAAATGGCTGGCTGGAAGGACGTCTAAAAACGTATGCTGCAGCAGAGCCAACCTTTATCGGAACCCGCATGAAATCCCAGCGCAAAGTAGTACATAGTCGCACAACATTCCGAGAGAGCAGAATCGGTACTCACCTTCTGAGGAGACCTGGACAAGGGGACAGGCGACTGCGACCTCATGTTTCGGGCCGAGGATCCTGCTGACAAATCAAAAATGAGAGTGAAAGGCCAGATGAGAGGACAAACTCCAAGGCTTTCAGGGTGGCACTGTGAGTCACACACACACTGAGACACGCAACCAGGGGCTTTCACGGATCAACTAGAGGCTGACGCCGTTCGGCTCCTTGAGGCGGCCAGAAAACTGTTTTCACTCCGGACAGCTGCTGCAGAAATGGTGGGGAAAAGAGGGGGGAGAGTTTGTCCCATCTGTTTTCCAACGCCAGCGGGATATATGATGCACCAGCAGCTGGCGGGGGGAGCTCGTCTGTGGTGACTGTAAATACGTGATTCTGCTCACAAGTCTGACGATTAAATGTGGAGACACGAGCGACTACAGGGGACGCGAGAGGAGAGGAACGATAGAGGCCGCGCTCCAACGGTGAGCTGGTGGGAAACAGTGACACCAAGTGTTGATCTTGAAAAAATGTATTCACATAAAATGTTTTTTCTTCGGATGGCAAAATAAAAAGATGTGTGACCAAGATGATAATAAATAAAACCCAATTAAATTAAATTGTTTTCAAAAATAATGCTTTTTATTACTTCTAATACAGACCAAAATATATTTCTATGAAGAGTTTTCATGAAATAAATAAAAATGAAAAAAAAAAAACATTATGAAGAAAAGAACAGAAAGGAGAACGAGAATAAAAAGAAGAAATATTTTCTAAAATTTCTATTTCCCAGGTTAAAAGTTACTCTCACAATGTGGCAAAGTAGGTAGTTCCAAGGAAATGTGGAGGAAGACACAGGAAGTAGAAGAGTCGGTTGAGATGGTTAAAAGTCGGGGCGTTAGTGAACGAGCGGGTTCTGCTTTGGTCAGACCAGTTTACCTGAGTGTGGCGGTCGTGGTGGGATGGGAGGGCAGAGCAACTTCCCGACAGAGTCTGATGGTTTGACGCTGTCAAGACTCCAGCTACTTGGGGCGAGGCGCACTTACACAGGAAGACACACAAGTCACTCGACAACATGAACAAGATGGTGAACGTTGAAACGGAAACACACAACACACGAATGAGCCACATGTGAAGAAAGTTGGAGAAATATCGAGAGATCTACTGAGATTTCTCTGGTTCCGCAGGGTTTTAGTTACATGTCTTGTGTTTCGAGGCTGTCAGACATGTTGCAAAATCTCAAAATGACACCTGCTGAAAATAGAACGTCACATTATGACGAGTGCCAATCCACCTTTTATTTCTTTTATTTCACATTCAAATAAAGATTTATTTTATACATTTATTTTATACATGCTTAAATCTTTTAAATCATGTTTGTTGTTACATATAAGAGACTAAAATAAATAATAAATATTCATAATATTGCTTCTCTCTTTGCACTTATGTTGTTGTTTCTTGCAGGTTTGTCATGTCTTCTGGTAGAAAACGAATTCCACATCTGTCACAGTTAACATCCGACTGTCCTTGTTTTGTTTTTTAGGTCGCACTCCATCACAGCCCGCACCAGTCTGCACGGGACAGACGAATAAGTCTGGAGCGCCATTACTGAAATTACCGTCTGCTGCTCTGAGGAACAAACACAGACGACTGTCAAAGGTGCTCCTTCACTGCGCGCTGGTTATTTGGAGGTAATTTATGATCAGGTGGCATCACCTGCTCACCAACAGCGTTAGATCTCAGAGCTTTTATCATTGTCACTTTTGGAAAGGTGCTGTGTTAAGGTGCGGCTGCGCTGAAACGCTCCAGCACCAGGAAGTGTTGGTGGTGATGAAGTTGTTATTTCCGAGTGACTGACATTCATTAACACCTACTTTTAACTCAGTTATCCACGGGCTTCACATGTGGTGGTGATAAGGAGAGATGGAAGGATGGAAGGAATGAAACTGAAGCACGACAAACCCAACAACAAAAGAGATGTGTGGGTGCAACATGGACAGCTCCTGACCAACACACGCAGTTCCAATGGTGCATTCATCTGACAATAATTCTCAGTTCTGTTGAGAGTTACCTTTGTCTGGCGCCGAGAGATTTGGGTCGCTCCTAGGTAGAGTTGTGTCTCCAATCTGATGAGGAGCAGCTCGCTGGGGAAACACAACGCCGCGTCAAATGTTATGTCTTCTGCAGAGAATAAAGTGCTGTGCATGCCACATCCTTGGCACACAGCACTCTCATGTTTCCTTCCGAAGTGCAACACTGCAAACATAAATACACACGGCGCCTCTTCAAGCTGGTTAGCTGTAATTACAGTAAACCATAAAGCTAATTAATGGCCCCAATAATCAATATTCCATTAGCGGCTAATAGCTACGTCCAGTGCAGTCGCACAGCAACTCTCAACTTCTTCCTCCTCTGTCTTAGAATTACAGACACGATGTGCTGAGGAATTAGGACAAATCTGATGACAAGCCGAGGTTAAAGATATAAACACATCCTCAGCATCACTGAGCAGGAACAGTGGCTGGATCTTTTCCTTCCTCTAACAGTGTTGGACTGTCATCGTGTGAACGCTGGTAAGTTGTTTCAATTCGTCATGAAACAATTACACTTCCATATATGAAAGAACAGTAAACAGTTAACAAGTGGGATTAAAAAGAGTGGGATAAAAAGCAACACAAGAATGAAGGAAGAAGCGATGGATAGAGAAACCTGTAGATAGAAAGATGGATGGAGGGAAGGAGGGGGAGAATAAATGGATGAGTGCATGGAAGGATGGAAGGAGGGGACGAAGGAAGGAACAATGGTAAGAATTAGTTGAAGGAGGGGAGGAAGGAACCAAGAAAGGAAGGAAGGAGAGACTGAAAGAGGGAAGGTAGAAAAGAGGAAGGGAATAGGAGCAGAAAATAGTGATGGAGGGAAGGTCTAGCAGTACAGAGGATAGATGGATGATTAGAGGAGAAGAATGAGATGGATGGGCCAAAAGAAAAAGAATGAATGAATGAAGGAAGAAAGAAAAAATCATTGTACTGAAAGACGAACAGACGGATGGATGAAAAACAGACTCCAACAATGAAAATTTGCTCGGGCGTCGACCTCAAGTGTCTCGTGGTTGACATTGTACATGTTGAAGAGGAGTAGGCCACTGGAGCTCGTCCCAGTGGGAGTCGCTCGAATGAAACAACACAACTTAACAAAGCGACAAAAATAAACACAAACTCCTCATCAAAGTGGCTCTCATCTCCCGCCACGGTTTTCATCCGCTCCCCCGCTGAGAGCAGATGTCAAACGACGGCGTGACGCCAAACACTTCTATTATTAGTGCCTCTCTAACCAATTACGGAGTGTGTCTCGACCTGCGTGGGGTCCAGAGGGTTGGGAAAGATGGCGCTGACGGGCCGCTCTCTGGGCGATAGGCAGGCGTTCTCTCTGGAATGTTTGTGTTTCTCCGCCATCTGAGGTGACCCTGCAACACACACACACACCACAATAAAGTGAATGTAGCAGGAGTTGTGCGACTATTACCTGCAAACACTTGCAATCAGGAAAAGGCCAATCTTGTGCTTGTAGCTGCGAGCCTCCATTTTCTCAGGCTCACTTGCTACAGCACATGATGAATGGACCGAACCCCTCCTCTAATGCTTCTTCACAACGTTTGACATCAAGCCCCCACAAGCACTAAATGACTCCACCTTTAGAACAAATCGGTAGCATCAGTGATTGAGACAGTGTGGTAATAACACTGTTATTATCACTAGTAAAGCAAGTGCATGGTGTAATAACACTTATGAAAAGCTCTTTTCCAAACGCAATAATTGGCTCATAAAAAAAGGGTCTCACAGCGCATTCTGTTCCTGTCTACGCTTCGATTTCCTGTTTAAATGTACCATAATCTGTAGCTTCTCCCCAAACCTGTGTGGCAGAGCATTACAACTGCTCTTGACCTACCAGAAACTTTGGTGAAACATGAGAGCAATATTGCATAAATATTTTTGACCCTAGCGATAAACAATTCAGTCCTTGCATCTGAGACCTTGTTTCTTCAGTCATTATCTAGCGCTTGTGACCAAAGTTGAAAATATCGATGGGTAAATCGAGAGTGTCTTTTGGCACAAGTCTTTCTTCTCCACAGGCCAATAGAAGTCCTCATGACTGAAGACGCCTCACACATTCATCTGTCTATCTACATCCTTCCATCACTTGCGAACAAGTTCCAGAGATACTTGAACTCCACCACCAGGACTTACACATATTTTATCAGGACTAAAAACACCAACAGCAGAAAAATGGACCCACCTCTGGCACTGGATGGAGCGGAGCTGGTGACGTTGGGCGAGGCAGAATGGTTGGAGCTGAGGCTCGAGGTAGACGGACTGGGCTGGAAACACCAAACACAGAAGGTTTACACACGCAGGAGATCCTCCAGTAAACTATGTTGTCATTTCGTGCTGTGTTTACCTGCATGTTGAAGACTTCGTCCGAACTCTCCGACTGTCCCGTGATGTTACTGACTTCGTTAGATGCCTGAGACGAGAGCGAAGACGACGAGTAGCGGTTCACTGCAGGATAGCTGAGGAGACTGACACAAAGCACAAGCGGGGAGGTCAGACCTTGTTACAGACCAGGAAAAGAAGTTGTTCTCTGAGTTTAACTCACCGTGAACAAACAACATCAATGAGAAAAGAGAAAGAGAAAAGAAGAATACGTTCAGATTAGTGAACTCTGTCAAGTCTTCAATGTAAGAAACACAATCTTATCCACAATGTCCAACAACTGCTGACAACATCCAGACCAACTAGTGCCTTTTACTGTTGAACCACATTAGTATTCCTTTCATTGTTGACAGTCCACACAACTCCAAACGCCTAGTTGATGAACATTTTTAACTCTGCGAACTGAGAACAACAAAGTGAAAATGTCACAAAGACCACAGCCGGTGTGTGTGTGTGTGTGAGTCTCTAGGGGCGAAACAGTGGAGGCAGAATGTCGCAGGTAGACCGACTGTCGCAGGGTCAGTGGACACATCAAAACACAGACACGCCGAGACGCATGCGTAAAATGGTCCCGGAGGAATTGAGCCAGACTGACCCCTCACAGTCCTCAACCACTGCCGCCCACACCATCTGAGACAGAGTCATGACGGTAACGAAGCGGACAAAAGAAAAGAGCAGAGGACTGGAGTGGCGGTGAAGTGAGGACAAGAGGAAGTGAAGCCGGAGGCAAGTAGTGTGACACTGCAGAGAACCAAAATGTTAACTGTGTTAAACTTTTGCTGTTTTTATTATATAAATGACATCTTTATGCTGTGCTGTACTGATGGTTGTCTTAAAAGGGTTGTAATAACACCTACTGGTGTTCCAGGATCCAGCCAAAAACAACATGACATCCAGCTGAGAATTTGTGTAGTCACACCAAAATACAATGCTGCTGAACTTAAATACCAAAGTTCTTGCACTTGTTGAGACAGTAGTGGTCAGACACTAGTGAAATTGAGCTAGCAATTGCACTCATAAGACAAGCGTAGTCAAGCAAAGTAGATTGTTGGGTCGAATTAAGAGGTGGTGTAGAAGAAAGAAGAAACTTGGGTCAGTTAAGTGGTCAAGTCAAGAAATTGGCATAGTTGAACAAAGAGAATTGAGTTGCAGAGTAATGAACGTTGGAGAATTGAGTGAAAAAAAAACTTGTGTGGTTGAGTTATAAAAGTTATTTGGTCTGGCTCAGAAACTTCCGCTGTGAAGTGAAGAAATTTGTGTGGTCAAGCTAGGAAATTTGCGGCGTCAAATTAAAAACTAGAACTCAAAAACTGGAGCTCAACAGAGCCTTAGTTGAGCTAAGAAACTTGTGTGTGGTTGAATGAAGAAAGTTGTGTCATCAACCAAAGACACTCGTGTAGTCGACTTAACGAACGTGTGTGGTTGAGTAAAAGAACCTGCGTACCCAAGCTAACACAGAGGTTTCCAAAGTAGGGGTCATTTGGGAACCTCTCAGTTAAGAGACTTTTGTAGTTGAAGTTCAGAAACTTGCATAGTTGCATTCCCACACAATAGAAGGAAACAGTCCAGCAGCTAACAGTTGGTCAGCACATCGATTACAGTTCTGCGGCTACTCACCTGCGCCGAGTGACCCCGCGACCTGCGTCAGGACTGATGATGTTCGGCACAGAGTTCCGGCATGCTCTTGGGCTCCCGTTGGTGAAGTGCACAGGGCTTGCACGCACGTATGCTGGGAACTCCTGGAATATGGGCAGAGCTAACACTTGTGAGGATAGGTTTCTTCAGCATGGCGATGAGGGAGTCCACGAGTGTGACCCACCTGGATGCCCAGACTGGACTTCATCAGGTGGAACTGGTCCACCAGCTTCTTGTGCAGCGGCCTCATGTCCTGAGGAACGAACTTCTCGTGCACGGCCAGACCGTACTCCAGAATGTGTGCCTGACCAAAACATTACAGGAAAAACCGGGGAGGAAATGAATTCAACATATAAAATACTATTACTCTGTTAAAAATGACAAAAACAACAATGCAATACTGACTACAACAAGCTTCATGAGTTTTATTTTAAAACAATCGTTCAGCAAAAGCAAAGAGATCTGTAGTTTTTTGGGGGTTTTTTGACTCACCTGCTCAAACATGAGCTCCCTCAGTCGGCCAATCTTCTCCCCATCCTCCGGATGGTTCACAATATAATCCTTCACAAAGAAAGCCTGACAGGACACAAAATTATGAAGACAAAAATTCAGATTCACTTTCTAGAGAATTGAAAGACTGGTGCTTCTAAAAAAGACAATTCAGTGAAAGGATCTTATCATTAATAAGGCAAAACAATATTGATAAGGATGTCAGTAAAACAAGAGGAAATAAACATGGAATGCAACTATAACTTCAATTTACGAGAGTGTTATAAATTTAAATTAAACTACGAACAGACATTTTTTTAATGACATGATGGATTTTTATCACTAGTATTAGTATTGCTCATACTACAACCGTAAATAAACAAAAGGAACAACAATAAATCAATGAAAAATATATTTCACAGGTTATAAAACAATTGTACCTATAAAGTAATTAAAATGTTCTGAGGATTTTTTTTTTTTCAAATTCTGACAAAACAGTTCAAATTCTGGAAATAATAACAGTAGCTAAGTAATGAGTAGGTCTCTTAATGGGTAAAAAACATAAAACAAGAAACATAAACAACATAAGAACATAAGAACCAGAATTAAATGTGTAGAATCATATGCGTCACCATCAAAAAACTGCATCGGGGGTCGACATGTATTCCAAAGAACACACACACACACACACACACTCAGCAATGTGGAGGCAGGTTGCTAAGCGACCACTGTGGATCGTGGAGCGTGAGGAGGAGAAAACAGGTTTTTCTGGAGTTCATTTTTCATCCAGCAGCTTTCGTCTGTCAGAGCCGCCGACAGAACCGCAGACATTACGGCCGTGTTCCACTTGTGTTCGCTGTGGCCCTACGATCCAGCAAGTGGTCCAACAGGAACGTCAAATATGACTCAGAAAGCATGTAAACACATTTTTCATTTTTATCCCCCACATCTATTGTTCTGACAGGCAAGTGAACATCCATTCAGCCATCCTTTAGGAGGCCCATCCTGCAATCCGTCCACTAATCCTTTAATACTTTCTTCATCCCTTATTCCATAATAATTTATATTGTGGAATATAATACATGCATCCTCCCCAGGGCCACTCCATTCTATCTCTAAGTCCAGCCAGTTGTGGAGACAACACGTCCTTTCAGAATGAACAAGCCCATCTATTGTTTCTTAAATCTTACCACCGAGCCAGCGATATTTAAATCCACCGAGTCCTTACTCCACCATCCATGCATCTGTGAATACACCCCACATCCGGCAATCTGTCCATCAATCACTCATATTCAAACCCAACCAATTGTCAATGAACCAACATATTCATACTAAACTCCATCCCTTCCTCCCGTATAACAATAACAACCCCCACCTCCTGGTATCTGGCCAGTCCTCCATTGACGGCAGCATCAATGACTCCATTGAGACACATGGTGAGCGGGTTGATGTTCTGCATCTGTCGGTTCTGACACTGAGTGATCAGGGTCCTCAGCTGCAGGTTCTTGTTCTCCATCACCTCGGTGGCGTTTTCTAGTGGGCTCACCTCCACCTGCGTGTGCGCACACACACACACAGGTGAAAAAAACATAAATGCTAGCGGATAAACATGCGAGGAGACAAACACATATAAATAACAAAAACATGACTTTTTTTTTTCCTCATCAGGTGACTTGGCCAAAACCGGTCACACAGACTCATGAGACTCAGATGCTGAACAGAAACCCATCGTGTTGATCCTTCACCAACTCACCAGGTCGCGTTTCTCCACCTCAAACCATCGTGATATTCCTGGGAGACTCTGGACAAGAGTCAGAGTGGTCCTCTCCACCCACAGACTCTATGGTGACACACACACACACACAGACAGTTGGTCCAACAAAATCATAGTTTTAGAAAAGTTGTGTTGTAATGCTGGAAAGCAAGGCAGATTTTGAATGAAATACTTGCGTTGCTGCACGATAGAGAAACAGAACGGTGCTTATCAGTCATTCATTCATTCATTTTGCAAAGGCATGAGTCTGTGCCAATCTTGACGTGTATTTGTCCTTAATGTGTACATGCTTTGCTGTAACTGCATGCAGTCCCCAGTGTAGTACAACGCACACAGTATCTCAGAGTTCTGCGAGTTTGTGTAACCAATTGGTGTGTGGATTATGTTTTTTCCACTTGCCTCTAAAGGAGTGGATGTGTAGCTGCACACTTCTCTGTGGGTTTTGTGCAAACCAAATTTGAGTTTGCAAAACGATTCTGTGTGTGTAATTATTGATATAGAGTCCTAATGAATAATGAATATACTCACAACCCACCCACGCACGCACGCACTCACTCACTCACGCACGCACGCACGCACGCACGCACACACGCACACACGCACACACGCAGGTGCCTAACTGAAGAGCAATACAAACATTCCACAGGAAAAAAATGTAAAATAAACAAAATATTCATTATTTTCTTCACGTGGCAGCAACGCCCCCTCCTCGCTTTTTAATAACATTTAAACCGGCAGAATTATTTTCGGTGAAAAACTCATTATTGAGCGGCTGATTAACTTCCGTCACCGCCATTAACTGATTAACATCACATACCACTGAACAGGAATTAATTGTTGAAGAACAAACATAATGCACGCTCATAAAAAAAAAGAAAGAAAATAATCCATGTTAACAATAAAATATTTACAGCACGACTTGATAAAATTGAAAAGTCAAATTAACTAATTAATTGTCAGCATGTGACGTGCGTACCTAGCTTGGCTATACTTGTGAGGACCAATTATTGGAAACACACCTACTTGTGGGGACGTATTTGCTTTGGTTAAGTTGAGTTGAGTTGATGAGAGGCTGGCAAATACATCATGTCAATGAGAGGTACCCAAAAAGACCGTGGTATAAGTGTGTGTCTGTGTGTGTGTGTGTGTGTGTGTGTGTGTGTGTGTGAGCTTGTTTATCCAACTTTGTGAGGAAAACTTCTTCATTATCATTGGGTTTAAGTTTGGTTCAGAGTCCTGGTTAAAGTTAGCCATTTGTTTTGGATGGTTTGGTTTGGTGAGAGGCAGGGGAGAGCATTATAGAAATGAGAAACCTCACAATGTCCCCACAAGAGCAGAAATACAATTACGTGTGAGTGTGTGTGTGTGTCCACCTTGAACTCATTCTCCTTGTCCTTGCTGCCCTTGTGGAAGGGCCGGTCGTATCTGAATCGCCAGATGTGGTTAAACTTATAGAAGCTCTTGATGTTGTCCGGGACTCCATCTCTCTGCAGGACATCTTGGCTCTCAGGGATCGGGGTCACCGCATAGATCTGCAGGTCTGTTTGTGCTTGAGTCAGGGAGACCAAACAGACCGAAGACACAGGGTATGTGTGTGTGTATCTGTATGAGTGTAGCTGTCCCACATTACCGTCACATAATGCTCATCAGTGTGTGTGAGTGCTTAATGAACACAACTGTGCATGTGCATGTGTGTTTAATCTGTCGTATGAGTGCCACTATGCGCGTGTTTTCATTTTTTATGAGGTGCTTGGGTGCGCGTGACTGTTAAACAGCTGCCTGTGCGTGTGATCTAGCGTTCTGCAGTTTACATGAGAGCAGGTGTGTGTGTGTATTGTTTGTGACTGCGTGCGGGTCACTATAAGTGCAACTTCTGTGTGTGGTAAATGCAAGTATATTTCAGTGATCACATTTAGGTGGCTTCATTGGTGCAGTGGGTTGCTGTGAATTCTAGAAAGGATACACTGGGCCTCAGCCTGGTAGATGGTCTGGTCAGGCTGGTTGACATGCTGCATGGCGATGGCATGAGGAAACTCGCTGAGCATTCGCTGCTGGAAAGCCTCCAGTCGCTCGTAGTCGTGACCCCGGCACACAAACTCTTTATTCTGCAGAGAAGACGGAGACATGTGGGCTCACACTGACCCCTGCTGGCCGCACTGCGCTGCCGCAGCAGACTCACTGGTACTTACGCGAAGGAAAAAGGGAAACTTCTTGCCATAGAATCCGACTCTAAAGAATTCCGGCTCCAGCCGCTGCTGGTCCATAATCTTGTCATAGAGTGACGCCTCCATCATCTGAAGAATGAAGATGGTTCAAATGTAAAGATGAAGGAAATAGTGAGATTAAATTTATCTGTTTAAAATAAATATTAAAATCAATGTATTCTACTAACTTTTTTTTGTTTGTTTTTTGCAAAAGTAAATAAGGGTTTAATGCCCATTATAATTATTGCACTGGTGAATTTTATGTAATTACTGTGAACTAGTGTTAGTAAGGATTAAAGACAAAATAAAATAAAAAATATTTATTTGAATTGTATTTAAATACATGTTGCAAAAATAGTGATGAAAAAATGTGATAACATTATCAAAATTATATGAATGACAGATATTTAAAGAAAAACAATGCAGCTTTCAAGCACATGAAAATGCTATTCAAAAAATAAATTAAAATACACGTACGAACGTATATACATATACTTACAAACTAATGATAGCAAACTAAAAATATAGATTTTGTTTATGTCACTATTGTAAATTAAATGTATTTAATCTGAAAATGCACAATTAAAATAAAAGCAAGAAGAGAAAACTTAAAGATGCAGATTGCTTATGTAACATTTATCTATTCCAGGGACTCAAAACTACATTTATAATATAATGTAAAAATGTACTGAATATGAACATAGCTTCAAAACTTTCAAGTAAAAGAAAGGATGATAAAGAGGTAGGACTGACTCTCATCTTGCTGAGGTTCCTGTAGTCATAGTAGGACTCGTACTGGTCGGCGAGCTCCCTACAGAGGATGATGCCGTTCTCCCAGCACTGGAACACACAAGCTCAATTATGTCATTAAAAATTAAAGGACACAAGAAATCAAAGTTGAATAAAAACAACTCACATCTAAACATAAAGGACATAAGAATTTCAAGCTATGCATTATACATAAAGCATACAGGTATATTCAATCGTATGATTCATTGACGGTAAACATATCAAACGCAAATACATTTACAAAAAAAATTACACATCATTTTCATAAAAATAAATATTAAATAAAAAGGTAGCTAATATTAATTACATTTTTAATATATAAAAATCTGAAGACATTGTAAAAAAAAAAGGTTACAAAAATCTGTCAGCAATCTGTTAAGTCACAATCATTATATTGTGACAAAAAGAAACATCTGAACATCTGATCCACTTTATTGATGCTGCAGTTGTGAATCTGTCCACGGGGCGTCAGTGTCGCTCAGCTGTATGGTCGCCATGACAACACAGATCAGCGCTGCTGCCGCTTCCCAACCTCAGTCCCTGCAGTCATCACAGCGGGAGAAGGGAAGCGGCTGCTCACGCTTCACCTCAACAAACAAACAGCCTGCCTGAAGAATAAAAGACACGACTCAAACGTCATCAAAACCAACTGACACAGCTGAACTGCACCGCCACTGAAATGCTCACACAAATGAATCACTAGCCTGACACCAAACAAACTAGTTAGACCACGGTGTCCATTCTGGTCATGATCACATGACCGTGGTCACATGCCTAGCAAACACTCACCTTGCCACGGTCAAAATTCTGGACAATGGTCAGGTGCAGGAACTCTTTGCGCTGCCACTCGCTCTGCATGGGGTAGTTGAGGAACTCTCGCAGGGGTCGGTCCGACCACTCCAGCAGCTCATCGTAGAGCAGCAGCGTGTACGACGCCTCTGCCAGGGAACATGGCAAATGTGAGCCATAACCAAAGCCAGGTTGAGGAAATCATCTTCGAGCGTACCTGTGTAGTTCTGTGCTTTCAGGTGAAGGTCGTAGAGTTTGTGGATGTAGCGGATGTACATCTCTTCTTTGTTCAGCTCCGTCTTGTAGAAGTTCTGACCCGGGAGTTGGACGAAGACCAAGTGACACGTCAAGATGATGTTCATACTCGCAGTGTGAACAACTTATCAAAAATACATCAGAGCACACACTTAAATAACTAGCTTTACATCTTTTAAGTTAATTTTAACTGATGATAGACAAAACGTCTGGATATTAACTTCAAAATGAAGCCGTTCCAATCGCTCATTTGACTGACCAGTAAACTGACGGTGCAGCCGATCTTCTTCCCGTCCACTTCTCCGATCTTCATACAGTCCCTGAGACGCGCAAAGTTGTGATCAGCGACTTGCCACATCTGACACAACGTCATCCTCACCTGTAGTCCAGCAGGCGCTCCATCAGCCGGGTGACGGTGGCAATGAGCGAGATTCCACTTTCCCGCCACGTTTCTCTCTCGATCTTCTTGAGAAGACTGGAAGCAGAAAAAAAGGTTGGTGATGGCATCAAAACTAGTCATGTCGGAACGCGACAGAAAGCCTGCTGCCGCCACTTGGTGACAGCACGCTGGGTTGTGAAGTTGTGAAAAGAAAACACTCAACAGTGAACAGTGACCCAAAACATTGTATACAATACACTGGCTACCACGACCTTAACCTCATGAAGTCAGAAATGTCATTCTGGGCAAATGCTTTCACAGATGTTGGCAGAATTCGGAAACAAAAACGACGGCGGTGATGACGTCGCAGCAGCGGGGGATGGGTCTGTGGAAGAAGAAGGAGGGCGAGCAGGAAGAGTCTTACCTAGGGTACGGACCAAACAGAGGAATTCTATCCAGGTGGGAAGCAGAGGCGGAATAAAGTCAGACCGTTAATAGTCACACACGCACACACACACACACACACACACACTGGTTATTGAATTAAATATTAAAAAAAAAAAACACAATTAAATATGTTTTTTAAAAAGTGGGGGAAATATGAATAACAAAAAGCAGAAAAATCAAAGTACACTATTTCTTTTATTACATTTCTATGACAAAACCACCAAAACCCTAACATGAAAAATAAACACTTAAACTGAAGCATTAAAGGGAATACAACTAATAATAATTTTAATAAAAGATCCTATATTAAAAGTGATGAAATTGAAATGATTTTACTAAACAATTTCCATAGAAAGATGAAAATGAATGGATTCACAAATGAAATCAAGAGTAATAACATTGCTGGTTGCACATGTCACTGACATCCTATTGATTTATGCCTCAAACTCCATATTTGGCAGTTGAGTTGAAGCATGTTGGTGACTATAAAAAAACAGTGAGGAGGGATGACGAGAACAAGAACACCCACATTCAGTACACACCAGAGAAAGAGAGAGAGAGAGATCATGCAGGAGTCAAAGAGGCGCAGTGGAGTTGTGACGGCAGTGGAGATGAAGACGAGAGAGGACTTACCTTCACCTGTCAAGGTTTGAATTCATTTCCCCAGTTTTGACATATCATTGTGTTTACTAGTGAGTTATAGTAAAGGTTCTATATTTCTGTTTTCACCTGGGACCCACTTAAATGTCTGTTTTTCCTTACCAAACAATATTAAAAATGTATATAAAATCAACCAAAAAAGAAAAAAAATGAAAATAAACTTTTAGAAATATTTACTACCTACAAACTCATTTCCAGCTGTCAATTTTGGGGATTTGTTGTTCTGAGTAACAATCGCAACACTTTATATTCCATGAGTAAGAAATAGGTACAACTTCTTTCCAGATCAGTCAAGTTTTTCGCCCGCCTGCAGGTGAACATCAAGCATCCACTCACATGCTGTTGAAGAGCTCCCTGTACGTCTCGTCCCCTTTGCCCTCTGACATGAGACTGTCCAGCTTGTCGATCAACTTGGCCTCCACCTGCAAATGAGAAGGTATGGTGATGTCATCATAGCGTGACAAACTGAATAACAAAGAGAGTTCAGCCCACCTGTTTGAAGTTCCCACTGCGCCGCTGTTCCCAGTCCATCATGTCGTGGAAAATTGGGATCATCACATTCCGCAAGTCGGGCTGCGGAACCAGCGTCACCTCCAGGAACGGCCCAATCATGGCCGGGATGAAATTCAGCTTGTGTTCACCTGTCAGAGCACAGCACAAGATGTCGGGTTTTTTATGACAATATTCAGGATTTGAATTGAGATTGACACTTTGAATTAACAAATATTTAATCTGACTTTTTTGCTATTGGAAGGAAGATGAATGTTTTATGACATACACTTTGGTAACCTTGTAACCATATTTTTATCTAAGGTTGAATATTTATCTAATTTTGATTTTGATTATATTTTTCAACTTTTACACCTTTCATTATTTTTTTACTCTCTGACAAATTATCTACAAACCGTATTTTAATATTAAATGAATATAACTTAAAATATGCACAATAACCTAAATTAATATTTAAATATAATTTCCATGGTTTCTGATGTATTTTGAGCTGTATGCATATTTTTATTACGTAATACTCTTAAGCCACCGCTAATATTTTAATAATGTGAGTGTGAAATTGTGTTCCAGTTATCTATTCTTCATGCTAGCGTCAATATTTTTTGTGATTTATTTCCAATTAATTGTATAATTATTAAATCATCCAAATGGATGATGCATTTATTTTTCAAAATTAATATATATTTACTTAATTATATTATTTATTTTAATGATTTCCTTTTTTGTTTTCATTCTCCATTTGCTTAGTAAGGACTAGTATTTTTTAAGTATTTACTTCTCCCTCACAACTGAAGTCTTTTGCATTATGAAATCAAATACTTGAGGGCAAAGAGAACAATTTGAACCAGTTATACACATCTTTTTAACAAGGAAGTTGAAAGATGAAATTTTAAAAGTACACATGAACAAATGAGGATTAGCAAAGCAGTTTTGCTGGAGAAAGATTGCTCACCAAGGTTCTGCCACATACTGAAGATCTCGCATCCCATCATCACCCTCATGTCTCCATACCTGGAGGAACAAAGCATGTTATGAATTTGGATTTATGGCAGTGAATCTGGACCTACTTTTCCAGAATCTTCTTCCTCTTGGACGGAGAGAAGAACTCCAGTTGGAGACACGGCTGGTTAATGAAGATGACGGACAGGTAGAAGTACGAGTCCCACACCTGAAAGGAGTCAAACTGCTGCAGTCATTCTGATCAAATGTTTCAAAGCCTATCACAGTCAATTTAAATGGTCATTTTATTAATTAGAAAAACCTAAATAAGCTCTCACACAAAAAAAAGGGAAATATTATTAATGTTTTCAAACAATAATAAAACATTATAATAAAAATAACAACATAAAGATTAAAACATTTTTTAAGTGTTCTTTTATTCAAGCGCTTACATTGTATCCATCGGATTGTGGAACAAAATTATGTACAATAATAATAATAAAGAAAATACGGCAAAGTAGGGATGATAAACACACTTCACCTTATAGTCAAACTTATCATTGAGGAAGTTCTTCCTCAGTGCTTCAGAGAGGTAGAGGACGGTGGTGATGATGACGCTGGCAAGACAAATACAGAGTTGTTGTGACACATCTGCTCCAAGATATTACTTCCTAATGTCTATTATTTGATGATCTGTCCCACAAAGCACTGCTAAAGTTACCTGAGTCGAAACTCCGAAGTTAAAATCTAAATTGTAATCCTGAGAACAAGATTTTACGGATAAATGTCGATCCTGTTTGACCATGATTTTAATTTTATTTTGGAAAACTCTGCTCTGCAACATCACCACCTCAGTTAACACCACGTGACCGTACTTGTTGGTGACGAGTCTCATGACGGTCCAGTCTTTGGGGAACATCTCTGGTCTGATCAAGATCCTGAAGACAGTGAAGATCTGGAGCAGGAAATCCTGGGACAATGGGAACACAAGGAGCTAAGGGAGACCAAGTGCGTTGCTGAATAGTGAAAGTGCACTAACACATATTAATTCTAAACGATTCTTTCAAAGCAACCATCACTCAGCTGATGTGGACCAGATTCTGGTCCTGCTCACCCGCAGGTCGTCTTTGTTGGAGAAGGCCTGCAGCAGCTGCTGATAGTGACGGTCGCTCATCTGACGCAGCAGAGCCAGCAGGCATGACACAAACTCGCCCTGCACGACCACGACAACACAAGATCAATCAAGGCTGCATTAAAAAAATATATATTTTGAGGAATACATGTTCAACCAAACAGCCACATAACAACACACAAAGACACACGCACACATGACTAAATAATAACAAGAAGGAAATGCACATGAAGCACAATTAAAGCGATAACACCCAAAACAAGATCCATAAAGAAACACACACCAAGGAACACAAACTTACACACCAAAATCAGTCTGAGATTTAGGAAGAGAAACACAGTCAAGCACAACACATAAACCAACACTGTGACACACAGCATGAGACAAAACACGCTGGGCGACACAAACACACACCACAGCACAAACATACCGTGACGTCCTGGAACTGCAGCCTCATGTTGGGTCCAGCTGGCTGCGGACGGTTGCTGATTTCCAAAATGGTCCGCAACAAAACCCCCAGCAGACTCTCCACAATCAACTCCACCTCCTCCGACACCAGTGGCTCCTGAAACACAACAAATGCGTCAGAAGATGCAAGTGAATTAAGTTCATTTCAGCTTTGGACTGTACAAAGACTAACAAATTCACTGTAGTGTATTCTCAGTGGACATAAGTGGCAAACTGGACTTATAGCATCTTGAATTTTAATTTTCCACAATCATTTTTTATCGTAAACTTTTCCAGGTAGCCATGACTTTTTCAGTATGGACCCCTTATGGCCCAACTTTTTCCTACTCCGCACACAACACGATGTATGAAACCAATCAAGATCATTATCACAACCAAGTTACTGCTGTCAGTCATCCACAACAACTCTCAAATTGGGCTCACGTCAGCAGGAGAAAGTTGAAGATGATCTTAAACACTTTTACACAAACATACAAGAACCTCCTTTTTTCATGACTTGTGCAGGAAAAGAAATTCATATTCGTGATAGAGTGGTATTTACAGGACTCTGTGAAACCTGAGATTCAAACTGACAGTATTTTTCAACTGCTCATTCTGTCAAAACAAATAAGTTTGAAGGTTGTCCTAAAGTCAGAAGCCGGAGCAACAGAGGACACAGACAGGGCAGAGCTGCGATAAACTAGACTGTGTGTGTGTCCTGCTGAGACAGACAGGATTTCAGTCTGACACTCTGCCACTTTTCCTCAGAGGTGCAGACTGCCGGCGGGAGTGTGTGTGTGTGTGTGTTTCCCCCAGCTCTGGCCCAGTGGATAGCAGCAGTGCACACCTGAATCTCATTGCTCACCTGCACGACTGCCAGACTCTCACGCTGAGACTAATTACTCCTTTTCACAACACAGTAATCGACCTCTTGAATGTGGCGGCGTGGAAATTAGCCAAGAATCATTCCTTGCAGCAGATGATGTAACAGAGACTAAAGACTGTCAACGGCATACGGCAGAAGTAAAAGGAGCAACATGGAGACTGGAAGGAGTAGGAGTAGTAGGAAAGGCAAAGCACATACTGCAAAAGCTGTACTATAGTAGAAGTCAAAGGAGCGGGGGCGGTAGAAGAATCCTAGGTTGGAATAGCAATTGTGAAAAGATTACTTGTATCTGTGTACACACTGTTCACACAAACAACACAATAGAAACACTCTGACAAACAGAACTTATTAAAGACGGAGACAAATCATAAGAAGTAATTATTGGAAGCCGAAGAAAAGCTCTAGCTGAATTTATGGGGAGCTTCCTTCCACATAACTAGGGCCCCTCAGGCAACAGATAGTACGGTGCTTTTGGTGTCATGAGACCATTTCATGATTGGCAGGTATGTTGTCTTTTTCCCGGTGCTCCAACGGGAAGCTGCGTCTTCCAGAATGCAATCATCTGTTTGACATGTTGCAGAGCATTCAGACACTCTCTTCCTCAAAAGAGCTGAATCAAAAGGAGGAGGAAGGGGAGGTGGAGGAAGAGGAGAAGTAGGGGGAAAAGGAAGAGGATGAGGAGAAGACGAAGGGGGAGGAGGATGATGGAGGAGGAGCAGACGTGGTAGAGGGATGTTTTGGATAAGGAGGCAAAGGAGGAGGAGGAAATGGCAGAGGAAGAAGTTGAGGAGGAGGAGAAGAAAGAAGAAGCAGGGGAGGGGAGGAATGAGGAGGAGGAGGGAGGAGTGGTAACA
Organism: Synchiropus splendidus; assembly: GCF_027744825.2. Lineage (NCBI taxonomy): Eukaryota > Metazoa > Chordata > Actinopteri > Syngnathiformes > Callionymidae > Synchiropus > Synchiropus splendidus. The sequence continues at coordinate 15,446,890 of NC_071337.1, forward strand.
TAATAGGAGGATAATATGGACTGATCATTTATTCACATTATTCATATTTTCTCAATAGCATCTAGGACATGTGTACAGATGGGTCCACAGTTAAAGTAAACTGTTAAGAGACATGAAATACATTGGGGACAGCAGACAGACGGCTGAATTTAACCCCTAAATAAAACTGGCAGAGCAGTCTGTCAGACACGACGAGGTTGTGAAACAAAGAATTTCTCATCTCTACGCTTACTTAACTAATATATTTAAACTAAAACAAATGATGTTGGAGACAAACTCTACTATGTTTCATCATAAAACAGTTTCAAGGGTGCCAAAATGACAAAATGTATCATGATTTTTTTTGTGCATATCGCCCATCCCAGTGGTAAAACATCTAGTAGTACAAGATCTGACTCCAGCTCAGTTGGAGGAAAGTGTCTTTGGACTGAGAGAGACCCAGAAGCACTCCTCCCACATCAACAAGTGACTCACCGCCGTTCCGTTCTCCTCCTTCTTGATGAGCGACAGCATGCTGGTGAGGATCCGGGCACACATGACCTGGTCCCTCTGCTCCTGCATGTGGGCCTGCAGGACCCTCAGGACCACCGGCAGCAGGATACAGCGAGACTCTGACACATAAGTATTGAACACATGATGAAATCTGCTGTCCCACACTGAACCAGGATTTTACAGCAAGAATCCATCATCATCACCAACACAACAATTTCCAGATGCAGCACATGCTCCTCCGCACCTGGGTTGATGTACAGCTGACTCTCCACAGTCTTGGCGATACACTGCAGCTTGACAGCCTCCAGGGGGCAGTCAGGCTGGACGGTAGCCGGGAGACTACCCAGCGTCTCCCTGACAAAGCCTGCCACCTCGCGCACCGTGAAGATCTTCAGCAGCTCGCCGTACACAGCCGGGAACGTCTGCAAGAACACGGCCTGGACACCCGCACACAATCACAGAAGGTCAAACAAAACACCACAACAAACTGTGTTTTATTAATTCATGCATTTATCCAGAATATAACACTATGAAGCTGAAACATACACATTTCAAATTATATTATTATTAGTAGCAGGGACAATAGCAAATGAGCATCCGAAACAATAATAAAACAAACCTGTAAATTTGAAATAAATATATTCAATACTAGCATATGTTTTAAGTAAATATCATCTAACAATAAGCGAATGACTGATAATGGTAACATAGCAAACCATCAAATATAACAGATTTCTATTGACAACAGGAACATTTTGAGGTCGTTTATTATTGTAGTTATAATGGAAACAATTGTTATTGCAGTAATACTAACATTGTTGTCGCAGTATTAGTCGTGGTGGTCATTTATCTCCTCCTAATTATCAAGCTCACAAACGAAGACGAACTGTGGGCACAGCTCGTAATTGGAATTAGTTGGTTCATTTCCACAGAGCTGACAGTTGAATCCTCATCAGGACCGTGGGCGGAGCGGGAGACAACAAAACAACACACACTCCCCTTCTGAGCAAAGGCCCACACGCACAAATGTTGTGTGTAATTGCAATTATTGTCGGCGTATTTACTGGCTTTGTTTCGGTCCCTGAAGGCGTCTGGCTGCTTTGAGGCTGGGGAAGAAGACCTACCACTCTGACAGCAAAACAGACACATACACACACCTGTGTTTGTGCGACGGCGGTGATGCCTTTGTTCTCCTGCGACAGGAAGAAGCGGATGGACATGAAGAGCTCGTGGATGCAGACCCGGAACTCGTCTTCGCTCTGACCGCCGGTGGCCAAAGAGAAGAGGCGGCGCGACTGGATGATGTACTTGAAGATGTACTCGCTCGCCTGTGGGACCCCAAAAACTTGTGAGCGAGACAACCAATCGATGGGATACTAGGAAGTGCATCACCTCCAGCTGTATTTAGAATTGTGGGTCTGAAAGTGTTGGCGAGATAAATTAACACATGTGGAATAGTGTGTGTTTTTTTTGCATATAGGAAAGTGATTTGTGTGATTAATGTACACACACACGTTCACAAACACAAGCTAACTTAAGCACCCACAAATTTTCATCCATACATAAACACACGGCAATCCCACACGTTGCACTAAAACAAAACAAAGGCCTCACTGAAACACACTCATTTATGCCATACGGTGACTTGCATGTGCGTTTAACTGGTAGCAGGAAACTCTCCGTGTCCAAGGTTGTGTCTATGCAAATGCGTATTCTCACCTTGAGCACCTGCTGGATGTGATCCTGATGCTCAGCATCAACAATCCGATCCACGTACCACTTCAGCACTTTGATTAGGTCCCTGGGGACGCGCGCACACACACACACATGCAAAGACATACACGTTAGATTATCTGTTTACTGAGCACGTGCAGACCACAAAACCTTTTCATAATCAGGTCCTCGCAACTACCATGTAACCCACAACCATGGGGCACATGTGATAGTTGCAGGTTTCACAATGACAATAAACACACAGATGAGGGAAAAAAACATGACACTCACTGAAAATAAACCCAAATGTTTAAAGTTTTTATCATGAAAATCTTCAGCTCTTCATCACAGTTGAACTGTCGCTCAGTGCCCAGCAGGGGGAAGCAGAGTCTCAGAGATGCAGACACTCATTCATCACGCTCTGTCGTGTGAGCCTACACGCGTGAACGCCTGCTACCTTGATATAGCTACAGATTGGACACACACCTGTATGACAGAGCCCCAGCAAAGTGGCTCTCAATATAAGTGTCCATGACCGGCTTGAAGTGCTGGAACTTGCTGTCCTGTAAGAGGTTAATGATGTGAACCTGCAAAACAACAACCACAAAATATGTGTTAACAGTCAAGTCCCAGAAACAAACTTTGACAAATATAATCGACACAAGCAACAGGTGATAGTGTCTGAGCGCAGCGGTCAGTAAGTACTCAGAGCAAGACAAGTGTGTCACGTATTTTTCCAATTTTGGTTCCCAATCTGCTCAATCTGTTACGGTACAGATTGATAGCTTAGTACAGTTTTTTTTTTAATCCAAAATGTATTTTAAATAAATGATCTTCTCATAAATCATTTCGAAAAATGGATCATGACAGATGGAATAGTATCCAAAACTTTAAACCAGATAAACAGGCAACACAATTTCACAGAACAGTCATTTACTTCATGGAGATAACCTAGTAAGCTGCATCGAATATCAAATGAGTGATATTCGATGTGCAAAAGATATGAAATAGCAAAATGACACAACTTTTTCAGTATCTACCATAATGTGTTTAGTAGGAGTGCAACATCATTTTCTGAAATTGATTGTTTTCCATTTGTCTTCATCTACTCAGGCATTGCGATGCTTCTGGCAGACAGCATTTTTCTCAATTGTCATTCAGGTGAAACAAGTTCAAAACCTATTTATCTCTTTTGCCATCTTTAATATCATTTATAAAATAAATAAGTGCAACTTCAACTCCAACCTAACTGTCCTAACCCCTGTTCTGTTTGTCTCTTCCCATAGTCTTGTTTCAGAAATGCGATGGAAACATGCAGAACTTTCTAAAACGTTCCTGAAAGCGATCAGCCAAAACATCAGTCCAGTGTGACACTTTTATCACTGACACGATGAGGCTCAGAGTGTGCGTCAAACGAAGATCGATCTTTGGAGCCACTTGTGCATGACCACTGTGATGAGTTCACTGACCACCGGAGCGTTTCATCACTTTTCCCTCAGTTCTGTCCTGACTCATACAAAATACACGTCACTTCATCCGTAAAGGACAAAATGAAGAGCTTACCAGAGAGTCAAAAACTTTGAGTCCATAGCGCTGTGAGCTCTCATCCAGAATTCCAAACAGAGTGTCCAGAGTGTCCTGCAGGAACTGCCAGAACAAGGAAAGGTAAGTTTCAACCAAATATTGACAATTAAGGAAGTGGTAATGACGCACTTTGACAATCTCAGAACCATCAATCTCCTTCAGCTTGGAGAGGCTGTCGTTGATCCGCTCAGGATGTGCTCGCCACTTCAGCAGGTCCAACATGTCGCCTGCAGAGCATCACATCGCAAGTCAGTGGAACTCATTTGTCAGCTCAGAAATAACTCATTTCATTCAAGTTTCTCAGTTTCATGATCCAACTGCCAGAACTGGGGATGTAATGGCCAGTCAACGTAGTCGACAATGACAACAATTAACTTAGTTGCTGACAGATTAATGTGTAATGTGTAGATGAGTCCTGACTTTATTATTTATTTATTTATATATATATATAATATATATATATATATATATATATATATATATATATATATATATATATATATATATATATATATATATATATATATATATCCTGACTCTTTTCATGCTTAAGTTAGTACAATCCACAATAGGAAAACCAACGAGAAATACTAAGTAAGGGAACATCTAAGAACATTTAAACATTTACTGTAGGTTTCGAATTTGTGACGTTTGGACTTTTTCTTTGGCCAAATCGACTTTTTTCTTTTTTTCTTTTGCAAGACGATATTTTTTCATCATGCTCTATCTTATTTGATGGCCAAGTTCTTTTTCACATAGCAAACTGTTTGTCGTAGGATGGCTTCTTGGGACAGTCCAAAAATGTGGCAACATTCAGGTGATTCTTAAAATAAACACTCCTTATACATAATTGCATGGCAATGGAATTTAAGCTTGAACGGTCCGGGTTTACCATTCTGTGTGAGTTTGGTGGAGCACAGGAAACTGGTGATCCAGAAGGACTCCTTGGTGCCTTTGAGCGTCTGGTTGTTGGACGGGACGTTGGCCTTGGAGAAGGGGAGCTTCAGGTATCGTGAACAGTCCGCCAAGTTGGTGTTTTCCTCACACTAGAAACAAGAATATGTACATTCAATTACAATTCAATTAACGTTCTATGATCTCTAAAAACTTTAAATTAATAAGGCTCAATCTCATGACACAGGGGGTCACCGCTATTAACCACTGACTCAGACATGGGTTTTAAGTGTAACATTAAGTGTAGAATTAGAATATGTGGAAATGTATCCTGTACTTTGAATATATATAAATCATTGTCCCTCAGCAGGTGTGATGATACAGGACCGGCCCAAAAAGAAACATTCCAACAGGGTTATTTGCTAAAGCCAGATTGTCCAATCTCCTTTGTTGGGATTATAAATTCTCTCAATCCAGCACAGATTTGTTTGTTCCTGAACTCACAGCTGCCTGTATTTGAGCTGCCGAGCTTCCTCACACTTTGTTCTGATTCTTGGGTCTATTTTGGGTCGGAGGAGAAACTAGGCCACGTCAGTTTTGCACAGCAACTTCAGTCTGTCACCAGATTTGACTTTTTTCACAAACTGCAACGGGCGCTGGACCTCGTCATCAGAAGGTCAGTCTTCAAAGCTCGGTCCGGAAGCGTTGTTGACGGGCCTCACCTTGTGAATAATGAGCTCGTGGTTGCCATCTGGCAGCGTCCTGCCGTCTTCCTGCATCAGAGGAACAAAGGAGTAGCCGAACAGTTTCTTCTCACCCTTGTCTTTGGCTGTGAACAACAAAACAGATAATGTCAGTCACAGAGAAATAAACTTAACTTCTACTTTTAACCTTTTCCAATGCAAACTTGCATTGAATTCTACTTGTACGATGCTACATCACTACGTCGCTACGCATTTCTGAAGCAGGTCCATCAGAAACTTGACAGACAGAGCTCACATTGTTTACAACTTTTTAAAAACGCTTTGCTGCTGACTGAACTGAAATCATCACAGAATTTCATTTCTTCTTAACTGCTTAATGAAAACTCCATTTTGGTTCTCAAACAAGCGCAAGCGACTGATGAACTCACAGAGCATATGTTTACATTGACAAATTACAATAGAACAGCCATAAAGCAGTGGAGAGGAAATATTCCTTTTCAAAATATCTGGCTCCGTGTAAAGTCAGGAACATGAGGTGACATCTTTGGTGATGCCAATGAACTGAATCAGTCCCTAGCCAGACATTCAAAAAACAACTTCTACTTTCACTCCATGCACCAAACACCACTGTGACGCTAAGGCCATAACATTCTTGGTAGGCCCGATTAACACAAGCCGTTGTGTTTTTAAGAAGCTTTGGGAAAGCTGCAGGCGTGATTTACATCAAGAAAACTTGTAATCTGGTTTATCCGAGTCGCTGCTAATAAAGCGCACACACAGCAGGAAGCGCGGTGAGGAGCACAGTGTTCCATTTGCCTTCTCTATGTTTGATTTGTGGCTGTTTTTGTGAGCTCCGCCATGAGCCAGAGACAGCAAAACAGCAAAATTGTCTCTTTATTCAGAAGCCATTAGAGCCTGCTTACAGCTGTTTTATGTCAAGGTCATAGATTGTTTCCTTCCTGATCTATAAACGTAGCAGGCAACAGCAGATTACAAAAGATTAAGGGTGTGAAATTGAAGAGTTTTGGTCTGACAAGGTACAGGATTGATGTCAGCTGTATTTGGGTGACACTAAATTCACATCGCAGTTGTTTACACAAACATTTGTCCAATTCTTCAAGTCCATGGTTTGTCTTTAATCCTAATCTTAGTGAAGTCTGTTCTGCCAGTCGTTAAATATCTGAGAGCTATTTTTAACTCCTGGCTAATTCATCTATTGTCTTCCTCTTAGTTGAAGTCGGGTCGCGGTTGCAGCAGCTGAACTAAAGAGGCCCAGACTTCCTGCTGCCCAAAATAAAACAGCAAATATGCTCCCAGGTCAACAGAGACAACAACGTAAAACCTCAGTAATGATCAGTCACATTATCAAAGCGCACTTACTTGAACAATGCCGGAATTCGAAGCGCACGTGAGAGCCTCGAAACATATCCACGGGAATCGGCAGCTTGATCTGCTCCGCCCACCGGGGACTGTTGTTGTGGTACAGAACCAGGGAATGGTACTCGTCACTTCCTGGTTCACCCGAGCCAGCGGCAACGTGACCCTGATGACGAGGGAAGTTCAAATAGAACAGTTGAGGTGACAAGTCATTTGGGTTTTTGGCTCAATTAAGTAAGTATTTGTCGAAAAATACACGAGCAGACACCAGCTGGACTCATACCATAAAATGTGCGGCAAAATAACATCCGACACGTAGACAGTGTGCCAGTGTGTGATGATGTTTTTCAAGTTTTTCTCTACTTCAGAACAAGTCAAGCATGAAATCTGAGAGACTGTAGTAGCAACACACAACACTGCAGGGAGTCAATAAGGGTCAGAATTGATCGCACATGATGGACTTAAGCAGCTGTGATTTACCAGCATGCACAAAGGACAGAACGGTTGGTGGTCACCTTGAGCACTTGTCCATCGATGTCCAGCACGTAGACGGTGATCTCAACATTCCGGGCCACGCTCTTCCCACCCTTATCGAACTCTCCCTTTTCCAAAGTGACATACAGATCGTTTCTCATCTCTCCTGTGGAGAGACAATTTTTAACCATCAGAACTATCGTCACCCTGGATTCAGCAGACTCTGGGATCCTGATTCAAACATGTTTACCGAGAAGAGCATTCCTCAAATTGATACAGACTCACAGGATTCACTTAAGTGTCAAATGAGCTTGGATCTACTTCAGTCAGTATCCCAAGTCCACTCCTGTAATCTTGAGCTTACAAATATGAAGATGGAATTCATATTCAACAAAAGATGTGGGCAGGATTTTTTTTCAGTCAGAATGACTCATATTTATCAATATTTTTATTTATTTTCCATGACAGGCTAATTTTGCCACTTCAGGTCTTGTTGTGTGCAGTCTGTATCATATATAATCATATAATCATAGCTTCAACAGTTGTATATTTAATTATTAATAAAGTCCCCTTTTGAAAATTCAATTTGAAACCTTGTTGATTGTTCATAATAGTAATAATGAATGCATTTTTTTTCTTGTTATATTTATATTATATATATATATATATATATATGATACATACTTTATCTTAACTCCACAATTAGATGTGTTTGTTGCATGATCAATTTTTTGTTTTAAACAATTTTTTCCCATAGATTTTTTTATTTCGTCACTCGAATATATTTTTAATATTTTTTAATTTAATTTGTTTTCATGGAAATCCTTTGCTCCTGAAAAAAGGAGGGCAACATTTCTGTGCTTGAAAGGTTAGCTCAAATGAATTAAATCGATGTTTCGAACAGATAATTGTAAAAAGGTGCAGAGTGTGTGTGCCAGTAGGGGGCCTAACTTGGCATCACACTAACTTGAGGCAATAGACATTAGGTTCAACCGGACAGGTCCAGATAGTCTTGGTCATTTTTGCCAACTAACTGTTGCTGTAAAAACAATCTGGCGAAAAATGAGGGAGGGTTGTTGTTCGGGTGAACACTCTCGTTTCCTTCTCATACGGAAGTCAATAGTGGAGAGGAAAGGCCTGTTTCCTCGGCAATGTGTACATGTATTCATCATATCCGTCTCCTGGGTCAACATTGATTTTGCTCTTGACAACAGTAGCCGTGGCAACATGAGTCGATCTATATACTGTACAGGAAGGCAGCAAACATGCAGGATGTTGTTTTAGACAGACAATAGACAACAGTGAAAGCAGCGAGGGGTGAGGTTGAGGTACACCAATGTGCCTGTTGTGTTTTAGTGTGTCCCTGGGGGGCAGACAGGGTGAGAAGAGACATTTTTATTTCATCATCTGAGTTTCATCTCATCGGAGACTGCGGCGACCCAGCAGGCATTCAGAGGAGTGCATCATTTCTAGCCCAAAATGACCCACCAGACACAAAGAGAAGTATGGTGACGACAGCCAGCTTGCTTACCTGGCATGATGACATCTGAGAAGCCCAATTTCCGGGTTATGGACACGCCACGCGTGAAGAGGACCATGTACTCCCGTCGCAGCTGTTCAATGTCACCGTGGAGGAGCTGCATCGCAACCGCTAGTCCTGAAGGAGAGGTCAAACATAAAGCATTAGTCCGTGCTAACGTTTTATATCACTTGCACATCAAATGGATTCATGAAGTTGTATGGGTCGGCCGGCCTGTACTGCAGGAAAGCGGCTGTGAAAGTGATTCATTGGGGAGGATCATGTTTGAGGCTAAGGGTTTCAACTTGACTTATGAATCTATAGACTATACTGGTGAAAAATGCAGGAACCCAGAGGAGAACAGGTGCTCATCTGCTGTTTATTGAAAAAATGATGCGGCTAAAGGACGTCACAATGAGCTACCGGGTGTCAAGTAGCCAGTCAGCAGTCACTGGGAGCTCCTGTGTGGCAGCGCGGAGCAGTCGGATCTGCCCGCTCCCTAATTTGGAAGCAGCGTCTGGCAAGGAAAGAAGGCTGTAACAGCTTCTCGAAGGCGATGACCGAGCAGACCAGCTTCATTACTATTCCGGCTGCTTACAAAAAAAAAAAAAAAAAAAAACATGTTGCCCTCCAAAGACTCCCTTTATCTGTAAGGACTGTTGAGTTGTCGCGGCTTCTTCTGTCGCAGCCTACGCCGGCATGGAGGAGGCTGCCGAATTATTCACCTGATGTGACTCATCCACAAACACAAAACTTGCTTTTTAAATAAAGTAAAGCCCACACAGGTAAAGAGGGATGACGTAAGTAATGTGGGAGCAGTCCTTTCACGTCGTTGTGCAGCCGCATCTTTGTGTTCCTGGAGCGGGGTATTCATCCGGGGCTCAGCTAATTGGCAGCTAATAAGAGACTCCTGGAGCAGCGCCAGGCCTGTTTAGAAAAGGGGAACCACACAGCGAGACCGAAGGAGACACAAAGACCGCAGACAACACAAAACCAGCGCTGCAAAAACTCAGAGACAGAGCTGGTTATAGTCGGGTCAAAAGACAGCATCGTACTGAAAAAGGTAAGTGTCACCGTCCCTTTCCGCGAATTCATAATACAGGTCCATAAGACTAGTGTCAAATTCACTTAAGTACTGGAAAAGTGATTTCAGAGTCGACAGGTTGAATTACACAGAAGACAAAAGAGACTTGATGCGCTTTGAAAACGGGGGCGCTCAGGCGAATCGGGCTCTCAGCCGGATCACCGCTTGGATCTGACAGCTTCTCGATAGGAAGCAGCAAGGTGACAGTGAGGAAAAACCTAGTAACTCTTAATTAGATCATCTTGTTCTGCGGAGGGAACTCAAGTGAGAAGGAAGGTCAGCTTTGTTGCGACAGGTGACATGCTAACACTATTGCACTTTCTACTTAGAAACTTTTACAGAACACTATAGCTCGATTTTCTCCAACCACATATCGCTACTTATCCCTCCTTCGAGTGGACAGCGGTTATGTCCATCAAACATCATTCATTGAATGTTTCTGTTAACCTGTTAACCTTCAACAGGCAAACTTTTACATCAAGGGTGGGTAAGTACATATCTGCACTCATCAAGCTCCCGTGCTGAGAACATCAAAATACTCTCTAGATCAGGGGTGGGCAAACTGTTCCACAAAGGGCCGCAGTGGGTGCAGGTTTTTGTTCCAACCAATCAAGAGGACACTTTTTCACCAACAGGTGTCTTAGGGGTACAATCACTCAGTCAGTCACCTCCACTTCATTGGTCAAACTGTGTGAGCTTGTTTGGTTGGAAGAAAAACCTGCACCACCACGGCCCTTTGAGGACCGGATTGCCCACCCTTGCTCTAGATGGTTGCAGCGCCACTGATCACAGTGACTTTGATTTCCACAGCTTAGATAAGGCTTGGATTTATCAAACTCAAAAGCTATAGAAGACGGTCATTATGCAAATACACAGATAAATACATTCATCCGAATGACTACATGTTACAAATGATGCTGATGAAGCTGTAGGATCTTTGACCATGACCAAGACAATAGTTCAAAGGACACTGTTTACAACTGAAATGTATGACCACCACCATATTAAGAACATCTTCTATCACATTCTACCAACACTCAAGTACTTCCCAACAACCTCCTCTACCAAAACACACAGTGGACGTCAAACACTTAACACTATTTGTCAACCTAATATTGATCATTAAGCAAACATCTACCATCTTCAGTCACATTCCTTTGTCAACCTAAAACCGTTGTTCCCAGAAGAATCTGCAAGACAAATACTTATATATCTACTATATCTACTTCTATAATCACCTCTGGATCATTTTTACCAAACACACGCAGACTAAATAATTGACAAGTTCTAACACTTGGAAAGTAATGAAACCAAAGGCTTCAGCCAATCACATGAATCAGTCCAGCAGCAGACGTCAAGGAAACATTTTCTTCCACCAACATTCATGTTCCTCATTTCCTTAAAGTCACACATTTCTAAATACAAGCCACATGGCAAATATACTCCTCAACAAAATTCTTCTGATTCACCAGAGTCGGCGTCTAGCTAAACCTTTCTATGGAAAAAAGCAGCAGCATCAAATCCTAGCGGTATTTCAATAGCTCAGCAGTGAACGAACATTCTTCTCTACCAAACGCTCACCACACACAAGGCTTCTTCCCAACATTTAAGATGTTCAACAACACGCCAAAACATTCCAGAGACAACCAAAACAAGGCACAATTCAGACCATAGTCTACCAAGCACCTAGTCAACTTGGTTCCATCCAAAGCAAGTAAAAGACCTGATAAGCCGATATTAAGTATGGAATATCCAACAGTTTTTAAGTACAACGACCACAAAAATACCAAGAAATTTGAAAATGATAATAAAACAATAATAGTTTAAAATATGAATAGGGTTTTTGTCCCATGGTTACAAAAACAAGAACACCATACGGAAGAAAAACCTCACACCGCACATTTAAAAATGCCATTACTCCACCAGTCGATGACTCAAGTATTTTATCGTCTAAGAATTGCATAATCACAGCAATGATGGAACACTTAAACATCTTTGACATTTGCAGTACGTTCTCTGCCAGCGTCGCTATGGGAACCTGCTGATGCCCTCGTCAGTTCTGGTGTGAACACAGTTATTTATAAAAAAAGTGGTTGAGAAGCACTTGGCTGTCGACTACCTGCACTAACCAGCTTATTTCTCAGCTCAGCTACAGAGAATGTCCCGGATAGGGTGAGGGATCTGGTGACCCGGCACTGTTTAGGAAAGACAGCAGGAATCAAAACGTGACATATCCACTGACCTGTGTTGGATCCAGATAGGTTATATCTTGAATTGGCCTTTTTAATGATGTTCTCGTGAATTTGGTTCCAGTCACTCTCCGTATTGCACCTTGGAAAAACATTTAATAGCTCTTAATGTACAGCTGTCGTCAACCAAATGAAGCAAAACATGTCACACAATTTGTTACATTTCAAACAAAAACATCAGTGACAATTTCAGGAATTATTGAATTGAATTATTTTAGCTTTGGTTGATAATTAGCAAGCTAGTTCATTGCATCCCTGTTAACATACATTCCATAACACACAAGTGTGTTACAGTCATGATAACAAATCAAGCCACACGTGGGTAGAAAAGAAACAAACACAGCTTTTGTAGTCAAAAATACTGCTCATAACTTGGATGCTAATCGGAGGTTGCAGCTCATGATCCGGCGACGAAGGTGCTTTCCTCCGAGCTTAACAGATTTGGCAAGTCGGTCTGAACCAGTAATTTTTTAGGTCAAACTCCTTCAGGGTCCTGAACATTTGTGTCAGACCACATAGCTGAGGCACTGAAACATGGTTGAACATCATAGCACTGAAATATTTCATTAGCTTGTTGACTAGTCACAGAAAAAAAAATAAAGAAAAGTTAATAATTTGGAAAAAATAAAAATAAAATCACTGTGAAACACATCACATTGTTTTAAAAATCACTGTGAAAACAAAACGACAAAAGCTATTAGTTTACTTACGCATAAACTTTGAGCACGTGGTCATCTTTGGAGTCTGCCGTCAGGAGATCCGCGATGCTAACAATAGCGCAGCCAAATGGGCGTCGATACTGGACGCTGCAAAGGTTCTTCTTCTCTCCAGCACCCATCCTCCCTGCATATATAGGCCAGCTCACAACAAGACCAGAAAGAGTCGATGAAGCACAGACTAACCTATTCTGATGAGGTGGACGACGATATAGACGTCTTTTCTGAGATCACTGCTCCCCAAATCCTGGTGGAAAGAATGTTGCGTTAGCTACACACACGAACGACTGTATTAGTGCAAATGTTCTCTAAAAGAGCGGAGTCGTAAGGCAGATTTCAACCTCTCCTGCTCAATATACAACTCCACACTCACTCAGAAGACACAAGGTTAAGAGCACCAATCGTGGAAATGGGGTGCACGAGGATGACACTTGTTGGCAAGCAGAAGCGTTCAACCAACCATTAGGGAAGTGTACATCTTGTGACGGCAAGTTGGCCAGTCAATGGTCCGATAATACCAATATCATTGTGGTTCAGAGGCCAGAAATGTTTGTCGGATGTCAGATGTGTTCACCAATTTGCCTTTTGATTGTCAAATGACACGACAGTGTCGATGTTATTTTCAGCTCTGAGAATTATGAGTCGATAAAGAGAATCGATGAACAGCAACTCAGCTGTTTGGAAGCATAAAGGCTCGCATGAGTTTCTGTTTGACTGAAGAGAAACGTGACATCGGGTGGGACTGATCGACTCACCACAAACAGCGTGCACTGTCTCTCTGTCTTCTCTGGCGACTTGGGCAGTCCGCTCTTATTCAGCCGCACAAAGAACCTTTCACTGAAAGAGGGAGAGAAGAAGAGGGACACTCACTGATCGACTGACTGAGATGAACAACAGTCTCAATAGCATCAGAGTGAATGAAACTACTGTGGTTAAAGTTAGCAGCTCTTTCCCCTTTGACTGTTTTACCCACCACACGTTTTCTCATGTGATCAAAAGCCTTTTTAAACTAACTTTTCTTTTCCTACACAGCACAATATGAAAACACCTTGAAATCATTAAGCTCTTAAAAAAATTAATCTCCAGTCCTTCCAGCGACAATAGTGGCATTGTTTCACAAATTAAACAAATTCCAAATACAAGTGGGAATAAAAACCCTTCAGTGTTCAATGGTCAGAAAGGCTTTGTTTCTCGTTTCTCTCACAGCGATGAGTGTCGGTGGTGGTGGTGCTGAAGGGGAGGAGGGGTTAATATCGGTTCCTGCTGTGACAGTCCTGGTCGGTTGGGCCACAGAGCACTAATCCAGTTAGGTGACTTTCACAGTGGGAGATAAGCAGAGAGTAGAACCCCGACACGCCGGCCAAGTGGAGAGACCAGCAGTCAGAGTGAGCCCGGCTACGTCGGAGCAGAGTCCGTATTCTCACCAGGGATGGACTCAACAATGGTCACTCATTTTCAGTTCATGTGGATGCTTTCTTTTTTTTGTTTGGATGGATGGCACAAGGGAGGAGGAAAAAGGCGAGAGAAAGTGGAGAAACAAATGGCAAGGGAGGAAAAAAGAACGGCAGAACTAAGGGAGTCATTAGGTGAGGAAGAAACTTAAAGACAAAGACAATGAAACAAATAAGTTAGCAAAGCATGATATCTGTAACAGGGGAAGTCAGAGGAGTATCAAGCCAACAAAGGACAGATGGGTGATAGTCATGGAGCCTGGAAACATGAGAAGAATTAAGGGCAGAAGTTGGAAAACAGAATAAGGGACATTGGCGATAGATGATGGACAGATGTAAGACAGGGAAATGGCGAGGTGAAGAAAGAACTAAAAAGGAATCTAGAAATGAAAAGGACAGAGGGATGAGAATAGAATGGATAAAAGAGGTCATGGAGATAAAGAAAAAGTAGGAATGGCTGAAAGACAAAATAGAAAACGGGATACAAATGAGATAGATGCGAGAAGAAACAGGAAAGAAAGACTGTAATCGAAGAGAAATGGAAGAGGAGAAGAGGTTAGGTGGTTGGAGGGGTAGTCATGGAGGGAAACAAGCAAAGTAGGACTGAAGAAAATGGGAAGTAGGAGACATAAGAAGGGAAATGAGGGGCATATAGAAAGTAGGACGGCCCCATGAGAATGAATTACCCAAACTTGTAATTAATTATACAAGTGTTTCTCCTTTACTATTCGGCCTCACATCAGAGTCCAAAGCCAAATCCATTGGTTCCTCATCAAGGTTCCCGACTCCAGCCAGAGCATAATTAGTCCCCAAGTCGGGAGGATCGAGGGTCCTTGATCCTCTGAGCAGAGCCAAATCTCCCGCGGGATCCGCCTCAGATCCATAATGGAAACAAGAGCTACTGACCACTGCTGGTGTGGAACATGACCTTCAGGTCTGGCAGAAAAAGAGGATGTGAGTATGGTTAGGAGGCAAAGGAGAAAGAATGAGATAAGATGGCAAGTTTCGAAGGAGGTAAGGCAGAAAGAGAAATGGGTAAGAAGAGGAAGAAGGTCAGGGTAATAAAAGAATGAATACGAGCAGAAGGAATTGTTTTGAAAAGAAAGTCACAAAGACGAGATAAGGAAAAGAGAGAGGGCGACAGAGACTGAAGAGGGTTTGAAGGGAGGAACGGACCGAGAAAGAAAAATGTAAAATGCAAAAAGAGTGTAATTGTCAAATGAGGGATTACTATGAGACAGGGAGAAGGAGGATTAGCGGAAAGAGGAAGAAAGCAAAAATATGGTGAGTAAGGTATGACTGGATTGAGGTGTAGCCTAAAGGAAGGAATGCAAAGGGAAGAGGGAGACAAAAGTAGAGTTCATACAAGACAATAAAAGGAAGCAAGTAGAGTGGAAGCAGGTCAAGAGGAATATGGCAAGGAAGGAGATTGGAAATGAAGAAGAGAAGGAAGGAATTAAAGGAGGGAGAGGAGAAGAAAGACAGAGGGGGTGAAAAGTAGGTGGATCCGCTGCAGTCTTGGAGCAAAACTCATGAGCGGCAGCTTGCCAGTGTTGTCTATCACACAGACCCACACACCTGGAGAGCAGCCAGCGTGTGTGTGTCAGGACCAGATGGGGGTCCAAACCCAGCATCTTGTTGGTGCCAACACCAGAGTCTCTCTGGAGCTGGGGCTTCTTTTGAGTTCAAGAATGTGGAATTCACTGTGGAGCCGGCTATCCTCCCTACAGTCCTTCTCCAGGTCATACTTCTGGGCAGACTCCCACTGTGGACTTGTGACCACCTGTGAGAGAACACGCCTGACCATCTGAAGAGGTGCCGCAGTGTCAGCGCCCCCTAGTGTTCATTTATATTCTTTTTTTTTTCAGTTTCGATTCCAACATTACAAATGATGATTCAGGTCTCGAACTGAACCAGAGCTATTCGGGCTGGATGAGTCTTAGTACCTCAGCGGCCGATTTTCTCGCCCGTCGTAGATGTGGAAGAAAACCTCCAGCTCCTCCCCCAGGTTGGCGCTCATCAGGCTCTTGACGTGGACAAACAGGTGATGAGTGCTGGCCGTCGTTGACGTCTCCTTCTTCCGATGTCGGTGCTCCATCTGACAAAGAAGAGTCACATCAGGTGAGAAAGGTCCTCACACCTGGATGAGTCAGCATTGAAAATAATAGCCCCAATCCCAAATCCTGTCTTTTTTCTTTGGATCACTTTACATTTTGTCAAAGCAGATCACACACTGAATTTCAAGATTAAAACTTCAGTATGTGTTCAGAAGATCAGAATCTGCATTGATAGAATGGCCCCAAAAGACTATATTATCAACATTTTATTTCCTCTCTGTCTCCCTCAAATTAGTCTGTCACATTATTATGTCATTATAGATTATGTTCCATCAGATTATTTCTCTCTGCACAATCTGCAAATACTCTATCTTTACATTACAAAGATTACATCTTCCACATTATATGCCTCATGATTCTTCAGATGATAATTTGGATTGTTGCTCTCTACACACCATCTCTGTTATTCATGTCTCTCTTGATTCTTCAGATCTATCAAACTTTCAGATTATTCTGTTTTTGATAATTCCATGAGTCTGTCGGACTACATTCTTGATTTCTTTCTGGATGCAGTCTATTTTTTTTTATTTTATTTGTTGAATTTTCTCCAGATCATGTCTTTTTATATTATAGCTCACTACATTATGTTGTTTATTCTCCCAACATTATTTTACAGTTAATTCCATCTCTCCAGTTCTTAAGTCTTCCACTACAGATTATGCCTACATTTCTTAGTTCTGGATTATTTTCTTGATATTGTCCATCTCATGGACTTTGTCTCTCCTCCCTCTGGCAGGAGGCGACATCAATTCAGACCAGAAGCTCCCATCACAGGAACAGCATTTTCCCCTCATTGATAAATTTGTGATCAGTCTTGTTGTTTGTGGTTTATCCATTTATTAGTTACTTCTATTATTACTGTTTATTCTCTTCTAATCTCATCTAATCTCATAATGATTTTGTTCATGACAGCACATTATTCCAAAGCACTTTCCTAGTTTGTGGGATCCTCACTGACCATGGCAATAAAGCTGATTCTGATTCTGATTCTCTCAACTCTGTTTCTTCTGCAGCTACCTTCCTTTTTTGAGGCTGTAGATTCTGGACGTCTCTCTCAATTACCCTCTGAATTGTTTTGACTATATTATATATCCCAAAATCAACTCATTTCGCTTTCCAACATCCTCATTGTTTTCGTTAAACCTTTAAAGATTATTGAATAATAACACCTTGTAAGATTATGTCCTCTAAAATACACTGTAAATTATGTTTCAATAGAGTTTTTTTGGATTCCACCTCACTTCACACATTAAACAGTAAACCTTGAACCATGTCTCCAGATTACGTCTCACTAGATGTTTCTGTTCTATTTTGTCTCAAGATTATGTCTCCAGACTGAAGCGTCTGCAAGCTCAAAAAAAAAGAGGGGGAAACCAGACAGTAGTAAATTTACACAATAAAACTCCTCCAGCAGAAACACGCACATGCACACAAACACACGCACACACTTAATCTTCCTCACAAAAAAGACGGTGAAAATCTCATAAACGCAGGTTTTATTGGGTATATCGATGTCAATCTGCTGTGTGTGTGTGTGTGTGTGTGTGTGTGTGTGTGTGTGTGTGTGTGTGTGTCATTACATGGTGTGTCATCAAGGTGAGACTCTCATCCTGTTCTCCCGCCTTTTGTTGGACTCACAACAAAATAAACTGATTAAGCTCCTCAATTATCCCTCAGTGCGTGTATGTGTGTGTGTGTGTGTACGGGTGCCGTAATAGGGAAGGGAGACGGTAACCATGGCAACAGCGGCTGCAGGAAGCTGGAAGGAATTCCGCGGAGGGAACGGAGGCAAGAGGAAGCACGATCGAATGAGGAATTCTGCTTGTTTGTTTAAAAAGAAAACAATGTTTTTTCTATAACATTTCCAGCCACTCAACTGGCGATCAGATATGTACCCAGATCTGAAACAGTGGACTTACCAGTCTGTAGAGTTCTGTGACGCTGATTTCATCCGGGTCCACCATGCTGAACTCTTGTCTCGGAACCAGGTCCAAGCCCAGTTGTCTGAGAAACACAGCAGGGAGGGTTGCTGACATCCACTATGATAAGCCAGTAGAAGACATGGATGGATGGATGGATGGATGGATGGAATCAATGGATGAACAAAAGGATGAAAAGATTATTGGACAAACTGGAGAGTAAATGGATGGAATGATAAGCAGTTGGATGACTGAAGAGACGGATGAACTGACGAACAGATGGAAAGCTGAAAAGAATGAACACAAAGTTCTGCTGCTCTCACTCGTTGCCCCAGTCCAGCCGGGCCGTGATGTGCTGTTTGACGTCCCGCATGCGGTCATGTGTCAAGTGACCCACCAGAACCTGCCGCCGCAGGTCCAGAATCTCGTTCATCACGTGCCACAGTCGGTGGAACAAGTCGCCCTCATTCTTCTGCCGGCGTCAGTCAGAGGAAGCGAGAGAAGAAACGACAGAATGAGGATAACGGACGGGAACCCTCAGAACCAGAGCAAGAAGGAAACATCAGAGGAACATCAGATGAGCCTTAAATGGATCTGAGCTGGCATCCTGCTGCTATTTAACACCAATCTCTGCTCTTCAGTGGAGCAGACCGGAGGCGCGCAGGCGATCAATAATGCTGTCGATAAACTTGGCTATTGTAAAACTCTTGCCAGTTTACATTAACCAGACTTTAAATGAAATCCAGAGTGAGAGAAGGTTTGATCATTTAGTTTGATCAAATATTTAAAATATTCTGTTTACAAGTGCCCTGACATAGAAACCAAATCAGTAAAATTGGGGAAGAAGAAAACAAATTTGCTCAAACTTCAGACATTTTTTGTTACAATGTAGACATCTATTTACACAAACACACCACGTTCGTACCACATAGAGCTGCTTCCACATGGCGCCCCAGTCTCGTAGAGTTGACGTCATCTCTGTAATAACAGAATCCTCCACCGGGAGCACTGTTTCAAATTGCCTGAAATCAACAGAAGGAGCATACATCCATTCATGAGCACCATTTTTGTCTTTTTGAGAGGAAGTGAGGACACTTTTGGTGAACGAAAATTAGCCAGGAATTTTGGAAAGAAGAAGTGACACGACTTGACTCACCCTTTATTTTTGACATCAGCATTCTTTAAGTGGATGTAGCTGGACGGAAAGATCCCCTTTTGGACAAAAACAGAAAATAACCATTGGATTTTTGGCTTCAAACGCTGGTTGAATTACACTCAAGACGAAATGTTGCATGGCTCTTTGCAAACCCAAAACGCCTCGCTAACTTTTTTTGACCTGGAATGTAAATAGTCCAATTATGGCAGCAAGCGGAATGCCAATTTCTACACGAATATATTTTGGGTGAATACATTGTTTAAAAAAAAAGTAGCCCAGTGCTTGACCCCTTGATCTGGTCATGATAAAGCATATGAATTTGAAATGAATCTGTGATTTCCAAACAGCTTGTGGGTCATCAGACTCGACTGGAAAGGAGTCCGGCTAATGGAATCATCTTTGTGAGTCAATTTGTCACTTCCACATGAGAGACTCCTTTGGCTCTAAGAATGTCTAAAAGATTAAGATAAATACTGATGCACATGCTCATTTTCTGTAAAACAGGAAGAACTCAAGTTTGTCACGTTCACTCACCTTGACATTTGGATTCTTCAAGATGAATCCACGATACCAGCCTGCAGGGACACAACATTTGTCCAGAATGAAGGTTTCTACATTTTTCGCACGAGGTGAAACAAAGAGATTGATGAAGGTTGTCACAACAAGATAGGTTCAACATCCGACACAGGTGCAGCACCCTCTCTGCGCGTGATAAATTGAATTTGATGTTAAATTATATAGTTGGACAAACAGAAATTATCCTGCATAACTGATGATAAAACATTGACTTTTAATTTACATATATATATATATAACATGAGAATATAAATATGAGGGTAATGGGTGTAGGTGTTAAGAACACCTACATACATCTAAATAACAGCACAGATGATTTTGATATAAACCATTTCAGAAAACAACACTCAAATATTACTAAATGTATCAGTTAAATAAACGCAAACATTTATAAATCCTACTAGTAACATCAATACTATCCAGAGTTTATTGTTACATGAGGCGTATAGCTACATATACATACTTGCAATATAAATTTCAAGTGAGAATTTGAATTGAATATTTTTATATACAAAAATGAGAATGTATTTCATTAACAGTTGAACAGACAATTCCATAATGCATTTCATTTTAAGTTGTTAAAACATCAAATATTAAAACTGGGAAGGCACTTAAGTTCATGAATGTACTCTGATACAGCCATTCAATTTTCACAGAAATGCATTTTTTTCACTCTATGATTTAAACAGGCCTCCCTGAAACACCAGCCTGATTAGAAGGTCTTTAAAGCGAAAAGAAACGGAGGAGCAGCAGACCTGTTTTCTCACAGGTTCTTCACTGACATCATCACAGTGTTTGTAATTACTATCATGATTGTAATGACTATTATTATGGCAGCAGCTGCCACCGCACTCCCAAATTATGATTTCAACCACTTTCCACGAAGCAGCCTCGCCGATTTGGAGCAACGGCACGAAGACGTGATTAAATACTGAAGAAAACATGTAAATACTTGTCTGGTCTTGAGCCCATGAGCTTGTTCTCCTAAATAGAAGGAGAAGCTGTTTGATCTGATCTTCCCGCCATTGTGCTCTGATCCTGATAATAGCATTAGCTAAACAGATAAGATGCAAACGCGGCACATTAGCTAATCACTGCTGGAGTGAAGACATGGTGAAGTAGTGGCTGTCGACTCAGCCTTGTTTTGAAGATTGCCAAGTCGGCTACTTAGAAAAGACAATCCATAGATCCATTTTGGTACACTTATCCAAAGACACATCACAGGGAAGGTACACCGATGAGGCCCAGACTTCTCTCTCCCCAGAAACATCCAGCTAACACCACCCAAGTCCACACTGGAACATGCCCTGGTTGTGCCCAGGGACCACCACTCAATTGAACAACTCCCAACGGAGACGTTCAGGAGATCTCCTGGAATGACGTCCAAGCCACCTCAAATTGGAAGAGTATCTCCTGGACATCATTTCAGAAAGTTTTGACCAGGAGAAAAGAACATATTTTTGGGCTGGGTTTGAACTGAAGACAAAAACAGAGTCAGTGTGGGCAGGAGAGTTGGGAAGGACATCCAGCAGGAAACCTCATCAGCAAGGCCAAGCTCCATGTGTTTTCTCCTTAAACTCAAACAGTATTCTTGCCACTCTTGGTTGTTCTTCTCTCGACAACGTTCCAACCTGATCTGCTACTTTAATACACATCTAAAGGTACTAATAAATACCACATGGTCAAACCTTTTAAATCTATTTTTACGCTGGGAACTAAAATATTTACAGATACCTGGGTGCCAAAAAAAGTACAGTTTATTTATTTACAACCTTTCTTTCATGCATATGAGCTAAAACTCTTTTGGATCTTCCTCTTTAGTCTAGTCAGGATACAGGGGCCTCGTCCACTGTAGCCTGACTAGGTCACCCTCACCAATCCTGTTCACATCCTCATTTATCACATCCATGATTTTTATAGGATGTCTACCTCTTTTCCTTTTTCTTTCTCAGTACCTCCATCTCCAACATTCCTTGCCAACTGCAACTATGAACACCTCCGAATTAAGGAGAAAAACTATTCCTACTTTGTCCCCCAAAAATTAAAAAAAATGTGGAGCCACACAATAAAAGGTTGTTCACTCTATTTTAGTTTTTACAAACAATTTAGTAATTACGTGATGTTACCTTCACATTTCTCCAGGATCTGCACGGTGTCTCCGATCTCCAGTGGGAGTCCGTGCTGAACAGTCCCTCGGAAACTGGCGAGCACTAAGAAGAAAGACAGAAAAGCTTGATTATGAAGGGTGTGAGGAAACAGGTGTGTAATCGAAAGGGTCTTTGGTTCAATCACACCTCTTGAACATCAGTTATGAAGGTCTATTGGTATTAGTAGGTAAGTTGAGCTCCGGACATGAGGCTCAGCAGTTCTTCTACTTTGAGTAGCTTCACATCTAAAAAGTGTGGTCAGTCACCTCACAGAGAAAATTCATTTTTTGTGTCAGCAATCTTTCAAACTCAAAAGCACGTGACAACGTCACAAGTTGCTGCACTGATCAGTCTGCCACTTCATGTTCCAGCTTTCCCTCACTTGTGAACTAGAACCTCAATCCCATCATTGGATACAAGACTGATGTACTACTATATGATTCCACACTTTTTTTCAGTTGAGTTTAAACTCTTACAAGAACTGTACACTCTTAAAAAGTCTGAATTATTGGTTTAAAGCAGGATATCAGAGGGCATCCACACAGCAGGAGTATAGCAAGGAAATTCGGATCACCCCAAATCTTCAGGAATCAAAAAATGTACCTGTGGAACACTTCACTTCAACCAAACAACAGCAGTGGGCCAACACTCTGCAGCCACACAAACCCACAAACCAGCAAAAATCCCAGCAACCTGTTTTTCAGTTGGCACCTTCACACTCGGACACGCTGGGCTCCTCAAAGTAAAAAGTAATAACCAGCAAAAGGCCCGAGAGGAAACTGGGCTGAATTTTATTTCTACCGCCAACCCGTTACGGAGAATTCCCACTGCCGCGAGGGGATTATGTTTAATCCAGACCAATTTAAAGACGCCTGGTAGACGCAGCCAGACAGTGTGAGGAGGGCAAACGGCAGAAATGCTCAGGTGATGGGCCAGGGACTGGAAAATGCTTTGGTAAATCGTAAATGGTGGACTTAACACACAGTAACTTTTTTTTTATTAATTGCAAGACCTTTCAACTGGGCTCCCACAGGTTTTCTTTTGAGAAGACCATTTTGACCACTAACAGGGACATTCATGTGGCTGTGAAGTTGCATGGAGGTGGAGTGGTCCCAGGTGGAGTCATCAAGAAGACTAGTGAAGTCAGCAAGTTGGCAACACTGCTTAGTTATTCAAATAAATTATGTCATTGTTGTATGTAGCACTATCATGGCCATAGAAAAAGTGTCACCGCCTCTGGAACAAGGCACAAATATGCAGTATGAAATGATCATATATAATCTAAAAATATCACAATATGTGTATATCTGTGTAAATCCAGCTCAACCAAATTCAAGGCAGTTTTGCACGAAACAAGAGCTGGTCACTGGGGGTAGATCCTGTCACCGCAACATTAGAATGCATGTGAAAAGGCTTTTCAGCTTCAGTATCAGAGGAGAAATACAGAACCGTTGCACATGCTCACGGTTTCAACATAAACAAATGGCAAGCGATGACACCAACCTATCGAGAATCACAATGTATTTTACGGTACTACATGGCAACAAAATTCCTTGAAATATTTTTCGCATACACAAAATGAAAACCCAGTATTTTATCTTTCTAAATATGTATTGATTGATGGTGACATTGGTGACACTATAATGGATGCTGTCCCTGAGAAACAAGATGCACTGTTTTCTCTGCCCTAATAGTAGTGCCATCATACTGGTTTCCATGAAAACAGTGTTTCTCCCTGGTAATTTGTCTGAATTAGATCAAAGTTTGCCAATTCTCATGCCTCTATGGACCCGAAGCTTTTCCGTTGTGGGCGCCATATTTGTTTTCAGGCGGAATCTCGTTGAAAGCTGTGGACGGGAAGAAAACCCAGGTAAGTTTGAAAGTTGAAACATTTACAAAACTTACTGAAAGCCTTTTAAGCCAAGGCATATTTTGGTGTTTTGTTTTTGGTTTCTTTTTGCCTCTTTGGTGGCAAAATGTAGGAAAGTAGACATTTGAGTACAGAGTAGTCAGTAATCCTCTTACACTACTACAAGCATTTTAAATAGTGATATTTTCTTTTCAGCATGTGTCGTACAAACATGACACCACTGCCACAGATTTCACTTTCACAATCCATCAATATGATGGTTTACGTATAGAGAGTCAGTCTAGGGGTACCAGTGGACAATTTTTTTATTGACGCATGTAGGGAAATTCAGCAAGACGAGATAACAAGAATGGAAAACAATGGCATGATCATGGTCAAAATTGGGACAATAACATCATGTAACCCCAGATTAGCATTGGTAGTGCAGATCATCAAAAGAAAACTGAGTCTCTGTAACTACTAATGTCATTAGTGTGCGTTTTCTTAAA
The DNA here is from genome assembly GCF_027744825.2 of Synchiropus splendidus. Taxonomy (NCBI): domain Eukaryota; kingdom Metazoa; phylum Chordata; class Actinopteri; order Syngnathiformes; family Callionymidae; genus Synchiropus; species Synchiropus splendidus. The sequence continues at coordinate 15,471,420 of NC_071337.1, forward strand.
TTTGATCATGAGAAAAAAAATGTGAGGGCGCTGCTCCTCACATTTTCAACTACTCACATACTGGAATACGTGAGTAGTTTCACCCGCAGCAGCTGGAGCGGTTCACAAATCAACTGATCCAAAGCGGCGTCTGCAATCACATCAGGGCAGACGCACAAGAGGACCTCATCAAATCACCACTGTGAACTGCTGAGTTTCTTGTGTTAAACGTACAATTAAAACTACAACCACAAACTAAGTTCCACCACGCTTGCATGCTGGGCTTGGGCCTCGTGTTTCACAAGTGCTGAGCCGCCGTGATGTTCCAGTTTCTCTTTTAAAGTAAAATGCGAATGGTATTTTATCCTGAAATCTTCCTGGATTCACAGCACTTTCCACAGACTGATTTCCCGACGACCCTCCTCGGCGGTGCTCCGTCGCACAGAAAGTGCTTTCCTTTGAACTGCCCCCCACTGGTTTGCTCTGAAAACTACAACGCTCACCTCTGTTCTACTGAAAGCCCTGTCAGGAGTATATTATTTCCTCACAAGCGATTTTCCAGACGCACTCAAAATACGTCTAGATGTTTCTTCTGTTCGCGTCTGCTGCAGAAATTATGGAGACCCATAAAAGCTCATAAATAAGGAAGTGTAGACTGTGTTGCCAGTTTATCTGCTGAAACATTCAGATGAAGTTGAAATTCAATCTTTGAGTTAGTAAAACACAGAGGAGACTGCGGAGCCCCCAGCAGCCCCCTGGAGGCTGCATCACTTCCTTCTGTAGCAGAGCACCCGAGGAGGGACACCTGATCCAGACGAGGGATTTGTCGAGTCCACATCAGAGTTTGTAATGAAATCATAAGACCGACTGCTTGTTCAAAGAAACCCGAAACCACATTTGTGAATTAATTAAGTGGCACACATAAATGACTCCACACACTCACACTTGCACAGGCACACACTCCCGACACATGAATTAACAAACCATCTTCAGCAGCGCAGAGAGCTAAATTATTCTTCACATCATCCGACCAAATCTGTCCATCAACTGGACTCTGGGCGTCATGGAGGAATCAATTTCTCGTGGTCTTTCTTTGCAGCGGTTGACAGATGTGTCCCATTACTCCAAAGAGGAGCCGCAGCCAGGAGCGAACAGAGTACGAAGTCGACGACAACCCTCAACGGACGAATAAACAGGCAGACGGACGAATGAGCCAACGCAGCTGAGGCATGAATATTGAGTATAAAATAGTAGTCGACTCAGTTAGGATCTCTCAGTCAAACTCCAAAAGAACTACTTCAAGTCTCTAGAGTCGATGTTTTCTATTACTCTGGTTCCTGTCAGAAGGGGTAGAAACTGGGGCTTGCACAAAATGGCCATATTTCAGGTCATATGTCGCAGTTAAGAAGGAAGTGTGTTTCGCTCTTAAACCCTTTGTAGGGCAAGGAACACTGGGTGAGTGACCATTGACTGGCTTGAATGAAATGTATTGAGGTTAAAATAAAAAGGTGATTATGACAACTAATACATCTTAAGGCTCAGTTGTTCAGTTGAAAATCCTTCCCACATTCCTGCTCCATAATAATCTGAGTAGCTGTACTGCACAGCAATGTCTCCTCTAAACTGCGCGCACGCAATTGCGCACAGCTGATACGAAAATATCTACGCTGTGCAATATAAATTCATCCTGAATTGTATGTAAACTGCCACCACACAAAGACACTTGTGATTGGTCAAGATGTGCGCATGCACTGAGCCAATTGGGCGGCGGAGTTACGCAGAAGGAGAGAGAAACGAGAGAGAGAGAGAGAGAATCGTTGCAGCGCAGGTTATAGACTACAATACACAGAGACTACACGCTAGTCAGGTGAGAAATTAACAGTGTAGTCCGTGAAAGAAATCTGTTCCCTCTTCATTTTAGCCTGGTCCACACAGGCTCGCTGTTCCACGAGGAGCGGTCACAGAATACGGTGGCCTCCAGTGGACAGAAAGTGGCTCAGAGAGTTTCTGTGTTTGCTCAGACGCATGAAAAATTTGAGGGAACATTGTTGCACAGGTCACCATGCAAGACGGCACAAATCACCCTGCAGTTTTTTCATGTCTAAAGAAGCCACTCATGTTCAACTTGCATTTTCTCAACCCACCAAGCACATGTAGCAAATAGAGTTCACAGAGTTTGACAACAAAATGGGACACATTTTAAGAATTTTTGAGTGGTACAAAAAAAAACCCCAGGAGCCAGTGGACTCACAGTACTCTATCTCCACAACAGAAACGATAAGATTCACTAGTGCATGGGGTAAGAGGAAGGCCTACCACAACTTCTGCTCGAACGCAGAAGCATGAACGATGGAACCCAGTTACAATTTACTGCGATATTGGATTAATGTTGGTGCTATTGTGTTAGCTTGACATAAATGAAAGAACATTTAAGCATTGAGACACGACAAACATAGAAATTAATTAATATCTATGTCATTGTTGTTGCCCTAAAGTAACTAGAGGGGCTTCTAACTTGTACTAAGGGAAAACCCAGTCAGAGTCCCAGACCAAACACGATGTATACTTATTCATAACATGAAACAAGAGTCAAAACAGAATGTCAAACTAGCGCAGTGCTTTACCACTCTACTTTAGCAACACGAAAACAGTCTGACATCTAGCATCCACTTTTATTTCCTTCCTTCTGCATCACCTGTCTAAGTTTCCAGAATAAGTTTACATTTACAATCGCAGCTTGCTTAAGAACATTCAGTTGAACAGCAAAGTTTGAACAGTGTCCTCTTGGAGTGTCACAACAATGGCATGTTTAGGAAGGTAAGCACTTGCAGGCCATGAAAGATGACTAAGGAGACCACATTTATATCCCCCACACCTTGGGTTTGACACATAAACAATAAAATATCATGGAAAGGAAGGAATAAAAATGTCAGACAAAAAGGATGCAAAGCGGACATTAAATCAAAATCAAGGCTGTGATGTGTTTGAATTCTTAAATGAAATATTAACCTGAAAAAGGCCAGAATGTCACGTGAATATACACAATGTTAGAAGCTTGACAAGGCAGACAATGACAGTGGACACAGGGGCAAAGGCACACACACATAATAATGATCATTTTTTGCTTCATTTATTTTCCCTCAATCAGTTTTGGTCCCCATTGTGTCAAAGTAAAGAAACTTTAATACATTCCTTTTTTCGCTGCAGTTTCACTGTAGATAGTAATTGAGAAAAAAAAGAAAGTCTTCAGACTTCAGAATCCATCTGGCTTGGTTTGTCCTACATCCAAACCGAATGCTGATTGGCAAAAAAGCACGGTCGTGTGGACGTTCGTCTGCTTCCAGACTTTATAATGCACCTTCAAGTTAAATTTGGGACGCTCACGCTAATCCATTGTGAGGGCTGCTCGCTGGTTGGAAGTGGATTCCTGCAGAGCCGCATAGATTTCTCTCACGTGTGTTTTCAGCTTCAAGTCATGAGTTGTCAAACCAAGTCACGTTTGGTTTCTGAAACCAGAGACACCGGCAGCAGCAGCGACTCACCCCAAACGCTCAGCAGGAACATCAAATCACAATATTTCCACACTGTCTGCTGTCTGTTCATTTTACACAAAATTACACGCTAAATTTCACTCTGCAGTGGCGGTTAACATGCTTTTTAACCTCATTAGCACGACCCTTTCTTCCCTCCACAGCGACTCACAGGCATCATCCACGCCCACGCGTTAATTATGCAGCATTTATTTCATTAATATGCAAATTTGGCAGCAACTGGTGGCGTTACGGAAGCATCATGAATATTTAACGATATCGAGGCCGAAAACACGGCCAGCATCGCTTTCACCCTCCGACTCAGTGTGAGAAACCGAGTCGCTGTCACAGAAATATGAAAACTGCACACTATTCGCGTCAATTTAAGCCTTTGTACAAGTGTTACCCAACAATGTATACTAATCTTGATACAGCAGAAATCTAATTCAAACTCCCACCAAAAAAATTCCCAGAATGCAATGCTTTTCACGTGAAAAAAAAACATGAAAAAATGGACGCCCGGAGCATGACCGCCAGATGCCGTCATCAACCAGCATAATCTGGTAAGCAAAGCAACAGTCGGGAATCAGGCGTCTATTTTCTCATGTTTTGCATGATGCCCAGACGCAGTCCTAGCTAAAAGCCGGCCGCGTGATGACAGCTGCAGATTGGAAGCAGATTACTTCTTATCACCAATTCAGTAAAAGACAAAAGGTTCCCCTCTGTTTCTATATCACTACTTGATTGGCAACATTCCGTAATTTGTTTGTTTTTTTTCCTTTTTTTGAGACGGAGTGCAGGGGCAATTAATTATACAATAATTATACAATAACTAAAAATTTAAAATGCACTTTGTCAATTGTCATGTGTATGTTCGCTTGTATCATTTGCTCATCATTTACGACTAACTAGACCGTCTTCACTCTGTCTACAATGACACCACTCCGGTCAGATTTGTGAAACATTTTGTTGGTCCTTAATCTCAGCTGACTCCTCCAGTCATCTACTGAACACAAACTCAGTGTTGCAATTTAGCGGGAACCGCGAGGAGCAACAAAATATACGATATCTTAATGGAAATATAGGGAGGAAAAAAGCCAAATGCCACAGCCCCTATGTGGGAATATTTTTGTTTCAAACCTAATGCGCAAAGTGAGCACAACAACATGGATGCGCCACTTTGTCAAATGTGTTCTCATGTGGTGACAACAAAAAGTGCAACACATCAAACATGCATGCTCACCAAAGCCACAACAACCAGCAAAGTGTATTAAGCTCAGATATTGTTAATTGAGACTATGGAGGCATTTTGAATTGGATTTTTGCATTATTCATTTGTTTTAAGAAATTTAAAAGTTCTTTAAAAGACATTTCAACTACAATGATAAAACACTGATGACAAACAACATTACATTTGGCCATAATTTGGTCTCAAAATAGCACAGTACTATCGTGTATTGACAATAATTTGAGGGACAATTTATCTACCAGATGTATTATATATAATATAATAATGTACGCTTTCCACTCCAACCAGACCCTGGAGCAGATGCAGGACATACAAGACAGAATATAACTCTATTGGTCTTGTTATCTGCTCAGTATCTCACCAGAAAAGGTCCATGTGGTTTCTAGGGAGAGATAAGTCTGGACTTCCCCCATACACCTAAACCTTCTTCTTTCCTCCCATCATGGTTGTCACAGCAAGTCAGCCTCCTCTACCTGAATCTATTTTGATGACCTTCCAAGCCAAAACTATCCTCTTCACCCAGTCACAATGCTTATTTATAGAACATAATTTAATTTATTGCCATTATTTTTCCTTCAGAAAATGATTACTTACTATTGTCCTCGACTGACCAGTCTACAATTTAACGTTTTTTAGCTTCTTTGTTTTGACATATTCTAAAAACAGAGTCTTACCACCAATTTAAAATGTTACACAACAGCAAACACAAAGAATCTACACAAGAGCCAAAACCAGAAATGAACTTTAACTGGAAACCAAAAATACCCAAACTATGTTTTTTCTGCACGTCGTCTTGAGGGATCCATGTTCCTCTCTGGTGGAGCTGTCGGGCCGAGCAGGCGTCCAGGACCATCTTCGTGGTTCCAGCCAGTGAATGTGGTTAAGGACTTACTCTGGAATCTCGTGCCGTATAAAATCCAAACCACAAAGACGTGTTTATGCTTTTAGGAAGACACAAATATTCAGAAGCTCAGAGTGTGACGGCGGATTAAAGCCAGTTGAGTGCACTCAAAAAAAAATGTAGCTGCTTTTGGAATGCGTCAAAGCGGTATTTTAGAGCAGAGGAAGAGCAGTGGGGCAGCAGAGAGATCTGAAAGTGTTAATGGCCTTGCAAAGAAACACAGCCGTTTTCTCCTCATTTGTCTGAGAAGAAAAAAACTTTGCAGATGCGTCAAAGGCTTTGTGAGCAACAAAACCACCCAGCCACATTGCGCCTGGAGAATTGTTGGCTGTGGGAGAGAAAATGAGACCTAGATACATTCAGGTACAACTGTAATAATTTCACACCATCGGCCCAAGCGGTCAAATTGATCTGACTACAGGAGTCACACGCACAATTTCACCTCCCATGTCTCTGTTGCTTCCGGTTATCTTTTCTAAAGTCAAACCAAATTACTTGTGTGGTCATCCACCTCAGAGTTCCTTAGCTTCATCAGTATTTCCACCACCGAGTTCATCCACATCAAGGATAATAGTGGTCAAAATGAGCCATCTCTGCAGGGTGTTTGGACTCTCTCACAATACACTCACACCAAACGTGATTTGGCAACATCATTTCCTGTGACAAAAAAGAAGGTTTGCTGGGAGGTGAGTTGAAAGTGAGAAGTCAAATAGAATAAATGGACCATTGAATAAATGTCTTAACTTTCATTGTGTCGTGAGTCAGTCAGAAACCATCCACAACACAAAGTCCAGTCACCCCAAACGGGTCGCATTCACACACTCGCATTCACATGTAGAACCTCAAAATTGACTTTGTCAACTACTTGTTCCATTCCATTTTTCACTTGCGTTTAGTGCTAACGTACTGTTAGGTGCAAAATAAGAGGCTCAGTCATAAAGGAGATACCCAAAGTAGGTAGACAATAGTCCTCCAGAAGTTCAAGGGGTGGACACGGGCATCTTGTCAGGATGTCTACGAAGTAAGGTGCTCACATGGCAGGAGCCCACAGGAAAACCAGGAAACGCAGGACTGATCATGTCTGTCACTTGACCAGGGAAGACCTCGGCATTCCCCCAGAAGAACACCGATTATTGCTATGGTGTGGATGAACTCAGATAAAAAAAACATAAACGGCCGGGATTAGGCAGAAATATAGGTCAGTGAGCTAAACCACATGCTGGGCAGTAATCTGACCGTGAGTGCATGCTGTAACATTAGTTAAGTGCATGCCGATAACTAATTCCTTAATTGAGATGATTATATTAATCCTCTTGAGGAGTTTTTACCACACCTGGAATGAAAGATTACAACCAGGAGAATCATGGTACTTTTCAGTATTATGCTCTTGTAGTATCATGAACGCAGAACCTCCGTTATTTGTTCTATGTTTTAGCAGTGTAAAATGCTCTTTGGACAGCACTGTTGGAAACTCTACTCCAAGTGTCATGAAGCAGCTCTTGAGTACTTCAACCAGAGCTTGCAGAGGAAATACTTAATGCTGGTACAGCAACTGTGTCTGAAGCCACTCCTAACACATGATTCTTTCCTCCAGGCACTCTGGTTTCCTCCCACAAAGACATACTTAGTCGAAATCAAGGGTCTCAACCCAGTCCTCAAAGGGCTGCAATGGGTCCAGGTTTCTATTCCAACCAAACAAGGACACAAAGGCAAAACGATCAGGTCTCAGGATCAGGCCACAAGTTCTACAGAGACTGTCATGAGCTCTCGCACCTTTCAGAGGGCAGCACTACAGGTACAACCAAGGGCATCATCGAAGGTCCTCAGAGTGCTATACCCTCAATTACTACCAATTTGTCAAGGAAGTGCAGAAATGTAGGCGAACGGGTATTAAGCTCATCCTAGAACTCTGAATGATCCATTCTGGTGAGTGTCCTTCAGCATCTTCTCCTAAGTACCCTCCAGAGCGCTACTGCAGATCTCATGGCAAACGGTTTGAACCCTCAAGCTCTTATAGAAGCAGAAGCATGAAGTTAGTGGATGCCATTGTCTTTCTTGTGATTTCCTGAGCAGTCTCATGACACACCTCCAGCAAACAAAAGCAGCTGCAGCGATTGTCCATTTTTAGCCAAAACCACACAAGCGCCTACACATCCTCCCACCCTGCAGAGAGCAGAAGTGAGGAGGAGGAAGAGTCCGACGTTTGATGGAGGCTGCTGATTCTCCTGACAGATGGATGGCCGAAACAAAAGATATACTTCCTGCAGCTATGGTGGTTAAAAGAGATGCTACTTATCGAAACCCGCTTTGTTAATCATGTTCTGACTCAGAGCCACTTCCTTTGTACGTGTCGCTGCAGTTTTGTCCGCCACTTGAAATGAATCTACAGTACAAGCGCTCCATCACAACATCTGAGGCGGATGAGATGAATCAGTAGAATATAGGCAGTCATCTTGTCGGGATTAGGCATATACAAGTTTTGACTGGTCGTCCAGAGTTTCCACTACTACGTACAGCGCACCACTATGGCTTGCTTGAATGAGTGCCGCCACACGTTCAGAAAAACGATCTCTTTTTAAAGATGAAATATCACGAGAGCAGCATATGTACAGCATAAGTACAGGTTTTTTTTGTGTGTGTCCCTCTCGTAGCACCAGTTCAATCTCAGATGTAGGCTAAGCGTAAAAATGGCGGCCAATGCTCTTGCAAAACCCATGCAGAGCTGAAGACCTTTGCACTAAACTATTATATGTGGCTTCACTCGCGGATTGGAAACACAAACAGTGTGTATAACTAGACCAGTTGCTGCCTCATCCTGAAATGGCCCCAGCTGGTCCAGAAGTGCAGTGAATTAATCTTCAATAAAAACATTGGGACGGCGACAAAGTGGCGCCATGGTTAGCATTGCTGCCTCTCGGCAAGAAAGTTCAGTTCATGGGTTTTCTCCGAGTACTCCGGTTTCCTCCTACAGTCCAGGGTTAACTGAACACTGTAAAACACTGTAAATTGCCTTCGTATAATTGTTAAGATAAACGTTAATGTCATTGTACTATGTGAATGTTGAACTGATGCTTGACTTAAAGAGAATCATGAATCAAATTGCAATGTCTTCCAGAAAATTAACAATACATTGTTGTCCAACAATTGTTTAGCACTAATCTACAACCTTCTGCTGCTGCAACATGACACCTGCTGCTGTTCATGAAACCACACAAGACCATTGTTTGTCACCACAAAGAGCAGGAAGGAAACACACATCCAACAGAATGAAACTTGAAAAAAAAAAAAAACATCTGTTTTGTGATTAAGTAAAAATGAGGTTGAATTCATGAACAAACAATGCTGTCTTTGACAGACGAGTCTATTACATTTAAATTACTAAAAAAAAATGCTAAAATAATTTCCTTTTGTGATAACAATTTACTCATTTATTGGAAAAAAATGCACACTGAATTAACAAATAGTGACTACTATGACTGCATGGATTTTCAACGCGCACACAAAATGCCAACGTCAGGCCCACAGTATCCAGGTACACTCGAGGTGGCCTGATGCAGGAATCAAACCAGCAGCGTTTTCACGCAGCCTTGCTTTGTAAAAAAAAAAAAAAAAAAAAAAAACACAGTCTTTTAGTGCATCTGTGAGTACACCCCATGATGCTCAGAAATATCAATACATGTTTTGATTGGATCAGATAACCTATAGAGGAAACTTCCAATGTTCCACCAAATCACTGAGTGGTTGAGCTGTGTTCAGAGGTCAGGAGGTGTCAGAGAAACAGACAGGAAGTGAGACAACTGACAGAGAGATAGAGCAGAACAATGAGACCAACAACAGAAGGGAGCGGAAGACAAAGTCTGAGTCAAAGAGGGAGAGGCAGCAGAGATAAGTGGCTGTCAGCCTCAGTGTGTTTGACTCACCGGCAATAGAAGGAAGGTACAGGAAGTGAGGGAGTGCTACATCGCATCACCCTCTTAAAAAAAGTCAAACACTCCCATCACCACGAAACCTTCCAGTGATGTTATTTGGAAAGCGGTGTTCCAACTGCCACCACACATCATTAGTTCTCATCCCGAATTGCAGCTTAACGTCAACACAAATCAGAGGATGGAGACAGGTGACGATGACGTAAAGCACGCTTTGACGCCACGTGACCTCAGTGACGGCCGTTGTTGCTAACTCAGCACGTCAATAATTGTAACGCTTCTTTCGTCACATAATTCTGCATGTGAGTGTTTGCTCTTTGTTCCCAGTGTGTCTCTCTCTAATGTGTTGATATGCACTCATCTATGTGGCTACTTGTGCCTTTCTAAGTGTGTTTGTCATTTTCATGATATTTCTGTGTCCTCCTTTTACACTTACTAGTCTGTGTGTGTCATGTCCTGTGTGTGTGTGTGTGTACATGTGCAACTCAGTGTGTCAGCATGTGTCTTATTCACTTTTGTATGCTTCTGTATATATCTCTGTCAAAGTGTGTCAATCCCTGGCTGTCTCCTTGTGTGTGTGTGCAAGTGTGTGTCATTGAGGGCGTCTGCATGTGTAGGCATCTTTGCCTGTGTCTTCAGTGCATCTATGTCAAACACTGTTTCTGTTTGGGTGTCATACTAGCAGTGTGCTGTCCCATTGGCCATGTGTCTATAATTCCTACACACATCCACTTTAATGACCCACAGTGTTTGGAACTCATCGCCATAGCAACCAAACCAGCTCACCATAATTGCAGGGTACACACACGCACGCATGCATGCACACACACAGTTGTACATTCTTCTGTGCTGTTTCATTTTTAGGTTGACAATTCACATAACATGGGTTTGTGGGTCCAACAACGAAGATCTCCAGACACCATCTTCCGTCATTGGTGCAAACTCTGCCATTTTACTTTTTGATGCACGCACAGAACCAATCCGAGACAAATTAGACAAATTACTTGTTCATTATGTCACCCTCCATATAACACAGACATCAATCCACCAGGTGGCAGTAGCAGAGGGGTTGGCTATTGAGAGAGGAAGAGATTTTAGTACTGCTAGTTATGTGAAAGCACAAACTTGAGCAGCCTGCGCCTGCACCTGCGGCATCTGCAACCATGCCACCCCCAGCTTTGAAAGAGTTATGTGGAGAAATTTAAGTCATACCCCTCTTTTATTACGAGGCAGAAATATCTCAGGTATAATTACATTTTATTAGCTTTCTTTTATTTTTATGTTTATAGTGTTTTTTTAGCAGACTGGAAATGCTTCACATGCAGCCATGGTAGGTATTGATTATTGTGACTTGCTCTATTATCAGTACCTTGCAAGCTGAAAAACGGTGGGCACCAATGTCCTGTCATTAACCCCCATGTTTCTGTGAAACTTCAGTTCTCCTATATTGAACATACCTGTTTAATAAAGACATCACAACAGCAATAATGAATGTGTTCATTTCATGACAGCAGATATGATGTGAAATCAGTTTTCATTTTACGTGTTTGTAAAATATCAGCATATTGGATATTGGCAAAAAGTCAATATCGGACATCCCTATTATTATTACTCATATTATTACTCAGTATCAGCAAATAGGGATACACCGACTCAACTTATATGGACCCAATACCGATGCCAACAGCTGGGCGTTTCGTATCAACTGAGAGATACTAATCCAATACCAGAGTTCAAGCATAAACCTTCTCACCGTGCTGCAGGATAACACTGGTCATGCTTTGGCACAGTGCTTCCTAAGGTGCTTAAATAAGTTTGTGGTGTTGAACCTTGTAGGGTCACTCCCACACCTCGAAACATCCACTTACACATTGCAAGTTGCTGATGCAGTGGAAGCTGTAAAGGGAAGGTGACTGTTTCCACAAAGCTGAGCATCTAATGTTAGTTACTGCCATGTTATCGTCCAGACAGGTGCTGTGTGTGACGTCACTAAACATAGAGTTTAAGTGCCAAGATCGGCCCATTTTCAACGCTACCCAATCCAATGTGAAGAAGCTGGTACCAGGATCGGTGCATCCCAACTGGCAAGTACGTTAGGAGGGAGTGACCATACAACTGCAAAAAAGTTCTTACTCAAGTTAAAACGTATTTTACATACAAGACAATCTCAATAATTCCATTAGATATTAATGAAGATCAGCAGTCACATGATTTAAAGTGAGTGCAGTGTTTGCCAATGTTGGGATCTAAACTAAAATTGTGTTACGTATTTTGTGTGTTATCGCCGTGAAGTCATTTTGATTCAGCTTAGCTGAGAGTCGAACAATTCGACACTCAACACACACTCACACAGCTGCTGCTCCAAGAAAGTGAGAGTACTCGGGTGATTCTCTACAGGAGGGTCTCGACACCTTCTGACAAGAACACGCACTCTTCAGTTAATAAGCTCAGTGACAAAAGGAAGCTCGCCGCACAGTAAGGGCACACAAACGCACACACATTATCATCACCTGACCACAGCATGACATTCAAAACAGCTGCTTCACCCCAGAAAACCTTGTCAACTTTTTACTTTTCACTGCCGTTCCTTGCTGTGGAGCCAAACTCATCAAAACTAAAAAGTTTCATGACATCGCAATTGTAAGGTGACAAAAAGATTGATTTAAGTGTCGTTTTAACATCAATCACAGCTCGCTGTATTAACATCATACATGGATCGGTTTGGTTCCAGGGATAATTTAACATCAAGAGGTTCTGGGTCCATGAGAACCTGATAACCATTTGTTTACCCAACAATGATTTTCTGTTACTAGTAAAAGAAACAGAACGCATAACAACTGACACAGGAAGACTCAGTTCCCTGTTTCTAAACTTGCTTTCATGTAAGCCTCCATGAGAGCGCTGCTTCCACCACCTGAATCCTAAAGAGGAATGTGTAGAATGAAAAGCTCTGTTCTGAGTGGATGTATGGCCGTGTGTGTGTCATCAAGCATTCCTGCCAAGGCTAAAGGGGCTCAGCTGTCGTCTGGGCTATTTTCCGGTGTGCGACATGCCACTGGAGGATCAGCCGGGATTGTTATGGTTCTGGAGAAATGGTATAATGTAGTCTGCCAACAGAGAGAGAGAACCAGGCCCCATCATCATAATTAACCGGTGAGAGGAAATCCCTGGTGCCGACTTTGAAGACGACGTAGCTGGGGGAAGCTTCCCGCTCTGCTTTTCTGCACTCACAGCTAAACGGGAGCTCCTTAGTTTATTTTGCCACCATCGACTCCACTTTGAAATGGATTCCCCGATTCATGCCACTGTTGGTGACCACACAGTGGTCCAGCAAGAATTCAGAGCAAGGTTTGAGAGCTAGAATAACCACACCACCGTGGGGTGAGTGTCACATTCTGCATTGTGTTTATCAACACGCCAGGACACTGGAGAACAAACACAACATTAGGTCTAGAATGAGTTGGCAAAACTCAATTTAAGGTACAAAATTAATGACATCAAAGAATCTCTTTTCACCAAAAGCCGGTAGGAACCCATTACTCTCAGAAATAGCAGTTGAATTTCAATTTTTTTAGGCCCATGAGATTTCTGTGACGCTCAACGTAAAACTTAGGGCGGAACTCTCCGCATCGGTCCCAGAATGTTAAACCTTGTAGAACTCTCTGCAGTGGTATAGTTTGTTATACAAAACAGTCAACAATTAACTCTAACTTTAAAAGTAAAACAGCGGGTATGAGTCAAACTCACAAGTGTTAACGACAGAAAAGCTACACCACTTTCTTCGGAACCGCTCGCGTAATCTAATGAGTGATTAAGATGAACAATTCTCTCACAAACTCCTCCTGACTAACTGGGAGGGGGCGCTCACAGTAGACTAAACTGGGCTAATTCAGAGGCGGGTCCAGAGAGACTGGCTGACACAGAGCGTGAGAGTCAAAAGGCTGATTTTCACACGCCGGCGTCCACATAGACAAAATCAATAGGGCTGGAACTTGGAGGGGCTGACTAAAAAAGAAAAAAAAAAAACGCCCCAGTTTCCTGATTTAGGTCATCGAGCGTTTGCAGCCGGGAACTTTCCGTCGGTAATTAAAACCAAAAAAAGTCTGCTGGAGTGGAGATGACGGGATGAGAGAGTGATTAATTTCATCTTTGTTTTTCTCCTCCCACCGATGCCGGCGAGTGCTGCATTACAAAGTAGACAGGTAACCTCATTTACTCGCCTGTTCACGATGCTAACATCCCGCAGGGCTGAAGGGGAAGCAAAGAAGCTCTTAATGAGCTGCAGAGAGACTTTCCTGAAAGACAAACAGACCAGATAAAGGCACCGTTTCGTCAGACACGACAGCTTCATGCACGGGAGGAACTTCGCCTGAATGCTCTGGCGACTACAAATCAACCATCCGAATGTCACGTCTAGTTTTACTCACAGTCCCGTATTCAGCCTTTGTCAAGAAAGAAACACAAGTTTTTTTGTACAAGCATGTATTTAACAAGGACCAGTCAATACTGAATAAAGGACAAAAAAGGTGGCTGGATGGACAAGCATGACATGATTTTGTGGATAGCCATGGATGGTTACTGATATGTAGCTACTGTGAAGAATGGATGGACCACCATGAGGAATTACTCACGAGAATACAAATCAGAATGAGATGGCAGGGAAGACTAACTGAAGGAAGAATTATTGTCTTGTAGATGACTGGATGGATGGATGGACGACAAGACATGGATGGATGTTGGGAAATGTAGATGTTAGGGCGAATGAACATGGAGTCACAAACAATTAAAATGAAGGCTTGATGATCCACGGACAGAAACAAGAAGACTTTAAGAAGACTGAGTGGATGGGTGTAGAAAGAAGGATGGATTATTCAGAAGATGTAATGGTGGATGGACAAATACAAGGATGGATGAATGGTTGGACAGAAAAATGGATGGAGAGATAGAATGGACTGAGTGACAACTAGTTAGATGGAATTCCAAAGAGCAATGGGAAGAGGGAATAAACATTGACAGTACAAGGTATGAATGAATGACAATTAGGAAAAATGGCTGCTGCAGAAAGATGGATAACTCAATCTAACATTTGTGGACAGCAAAAACAATACTGCCGCACCATCTTCATCTCTCCTTGAGCCAGGTCGTAAGTTCTGCGGTAGAACCATCACCTGGGTCCATTAATGATATGACTGTCATGAGGATGATACGTTTTGATTTAAGGTTACTGGATTGTCACAAGTCTGACAAACGTTTCAGCGAGAGATGACAACAGCTGGTTATAGAACCAGGATTTGACCGAATTAATCGAGATGTAAAGTAAACCGGATGCTTGGAATGGCTCAATGCTGTTGCTCCCAGAGGAGGAGGAGGGTTCAAAAATAGCTGCCCAGTTTCTAATATGTGCTGTTAACGATCAATAATGGAAACCTCACATTGCATCATCAGCTGCCCCCCACCAATCCATCTTCAACCCATCAGCGGCATCTCTCTGACCTTGATGCTCAAAACTAGGATCAACAGTCAGGCTCATGGATGCTGTTCTTTAAGGACTTTGAGAACAACTTGGATAAAGGACAGTGAAGAAGAAGAGGTCTGTTCAGGTGGAAGTGCTAACAGCTGGCTGAAAAACCTGCTGGAGCAATGCACGTTAATGCTAAAAACACTGGCAATAGAACAGCAATATTACAGCATAGAAAAGACATTAAAATGGTTTAAAGTTCGATTTGATCTAAACTAAACTTGGGAAGTGTATTTCAAACAGTTACGAAATGGACGGATAGAAAGATGTGTGTGTGTGTATACAACAATATGGAAAAAGAAGACCAACAAATGAGTCCAGTCAGAATGAGTTGAGTTTTTAATATCTTTTACAGCGATAAAGTTAAATGCCCAGCGCACCTGGTCGATTGCACCCGTTGATGTCTATGGGTATCTGGCTCTACTGGATGGTTCCATGAAGAGATGACGATTAACTGTGTGTCGTCTGTGACTACAGTACTGCAAATTTAGCCAATACTGCCATCAGTGGACGAAAACAGCACATTTTGGCATTAGCATTCAGTCATGTGGCGTGGCTCAATATTAGCAGCAAAGCTCAACTGTGACTGGTTGACTGGGATGCAGTGCATCATAGGAAGTCACCGTTACTGAGCTTGCTGTTGAGAGTGATCGGAAAAATTGGGCGAGAGAAAGAATTAAATAGAAAGATGGACAGATGCCTTGAGTAAGTTGGGCAAATTAAATGCTGGTTGCTTTATTTTAATGAAAGAAACCAGCATGAGCCAGACGGGACCAGGATCACTCTGGATCTTCAACTGGCATCATGTTCGTGCAAGAACACTGACACACAAAGGTCTGGTGCAACGATGCAGACTCTCCACATCTGGATATATCAGGGCTGCTCTGGTGCCCTAAAGCAGCTCAAGAGAACCACTGGTGTGTGACGAGGTCTGCAGATGTTTCCTCCGCGGTGGAGTCGGCTGAAATCGTTCAACTCTGGTTCTGAGGTGAATCGTGATGATGTGGCGTCCATAAATCCACCACCCCCTCACCCCACTGGACCCTCATCTGGACAGAATCACTAATCCTCTTTGGCTGCTCTAATGCACCAGTAACCTTCCCATCACCAGCTGGATCCAGACCGGGTTAAACACAGGTGAAGATAAAACCCGAAGCAAGACGAGGAACTTGTGTGATGGCCATGATAACCACCCAAATCACATCACAACTCTTAAGCTGAGACCAAGAAACTAGAACCTGAGTTCAACAGAGCCATTTGACCTCAAATAGTCTCGTGGAGGTTCCGACAACCTTTTTAGTATCAAGACCATAGTTACCATGATCCCAGGTTTTGGCTAGGACTTTGAAAGAGAGTGTCCAAGCCCCGGCCCAAGCCCATTCACCTCCCAACACCCATGTCAACGACTGACTGAACAACTTGCTTTGGTAAAAAATAAAAAATAAAAAAAGCTTTAAACCTCTACTTGTACAAAAATAACTTTTTCTAAAACCAAACATCTGATTCTCCTGATCTCTCCTTGTTTTAGTTGACTGACCCCGATTCATTCATTCGTTGGGACTTGCGCACTCTCATTCAAGTAGAATTTTTCTTGAAAATGAAATGATGAGATCATTTGAGGCTGAAAACCCACCGTCGACCGAAGTACACTTCATGTGTGACATCATTGACCAGGATCCAGCTGCAGCCTGCAGGAAGGTTTTAATTACTCTGGATCCAAGCAGCTGCACCTGCCACAACTTTGAGGAGGTTACGTGCAGATACTGAAGGATGGAGCCAGAAGTTGAAGACTGAACTGTGGGTGGATGATTATTTTATACAACTCCAAGTGCTTTTGCAGATGGAATTATGTTACTAGCTAGCACCAGTTGAAATTCCAAATCTAAACCGGGGCCCTACAGCAAAGATAGTTAGGCTTTAGATAATGCCCAGTGCACTGTTTTCTTATCTTATAATATAATTTAAAAATACATATATATATAATAATATATAAATACATGAAAATAAAGAAAAGAAAGTAATCAAATAAAATTATAAATATTAAAAATGTATTTAAGTGTCTTTCATTGTGGAGACTTTTTTTTAATCTATCAACATAAAAATTTCTGTTTGTCTGATAACAGATAATATTGCGCCCAATAAATAAGATAGCAAATGTAAGTTCTAACATTGAGTAATCACAACACAAGTTAGAATGTAACACCAATCAAGTATTATATTTACAGCATATTCTTTACCGTTGCAGCTAGAATGACAAAACTAAATTCGCTTGTTGTCATGACAAATAACAGCAAGAGCCTCCATTCTTTAATCCTGCACACTTTTCACAATTCTGCTGGTGAAGTGGTTTTGTTTTTGATACGTTAATAAAGCAAAACAACTGGGGCACCTGAGCTGTAGTGGCGCCTTTCCTCAGTGTCTAGAGCTATTAGTTTACAGACCACAGCCTGGTCTCTAAATCCAGCCACACAGAGAAAGTGCTTGTTAGCCAGAATAGCTGGGAGTCTCTCGTGGATCGAAATTCATCCCCAGAGAGTGAGACGGCTTCAGGCTTAGAGCTCCTGTCGTGTCCACAGCCGACGCCACATACAAATTACACTCTTGCTTCCCACGGCCTCCAACTACTGCCCGAGGTGCCCACCATTATCACCCCAACCAAGTGGTCTTACTGTGTGTACAAAGACGACCGCCGAGGGGGGTTTACCGGCCTTCGCCCACACAAAGGGGATCCATTTCAGCTGCTTTTAACATCAACACTTCACACTTGCAGGTCTGGGGTCTCCTTCCCCTGAGGGTAAGGGGTCCCAGACACCAGGTGGATGAGAGGTTCTGCTTGTGGCTTGCATTTCAAGTTAAGCCTTGATTCCATTCTACTTGGGAGGAACTCCACTTGCCAGTTCGATGCTGGTGAATTGAAAATGTTTGTGTCTTAAAGTTTTACGTAGTTAAAAACTGGAAAGAAATGATTGTTGTTGTTGTTTGTTCATAATGTGAGAATAAAGTTTTGGATTACTTCTTAATCTGGCACTCATCAAAGGGCTGGAAGGGGCTGATTCCAACAACACGTTTATGCACCAACCAGCGCACTGTTGACACCTCCATCCTTGAGAAGTGCTGACACATCAGCAACATGAGCAAGGACACCGCAACACTCGCGGACAGGCAACACGGTCATACAGACCAATACACTTGTATAGGCTGGTGCTATGACGGCATTATGCTCTGATACACCATCAAAAACAGAGATACAGCACTCATAGGCGCCAACACAGTACCAACACACCGGCATGCAAACACTCCACTGCAACACCGACCTGCTTTACTAAACAATTTGCCCTGTTCAGTTGGTTCAGGTTAAGTTGCGCTTAAAAAGCCCTCCCATTTCATTGGGGTTTTATGTGGGTTTTTTTTTCATACACCAATATTCCTCATACAGTCACACAAAGAGACATGCTGTTTTCATCTTTTCATTTCAATAATTCACAATAGCTTGATGAGTCATTAACTTGATGACCTAATCTGAGTCATCATTGTGTCTTTCATCATCATTTTAAAGTGAACAATATTAGAATGACTAAATCACAGGGGGCGCTCTGATGAGAATCAGTAGTCCTTTGAAATTGAACTGAATCTCCTCTCTATGGTAGTCTTCTACCACAGCCGTGACATCACAAGTAAATAAATAACTCCTGGCCAAACACCTTGGCACTGCAAATGTTGCCTGGCAGGACGGGCGAGAGAGCAGCGTGCAAGGGATGAAAGGAGCTCTTCTTTTGGAGAGGAAGTGAGGGCAGCTCACAGCGGAGAGAGAGAGAGAGGTGAGCAGGACAGGCGTTGTTCCAGCAACCTCGCATGTTGCTGCAGGTCAACATGCAGGGAGAGAGAGCAAGTAGAAGAGGAAACAGATCACTTGTATGCATGTGAAGCCACAGAGCATTGTGGTGAATACACACATAGACGCACACACATACATGCACGCACACATATATACACTACTGCTGCTGTATGCAGACTCAATTGCATCCCCCTCTTAAAACAATTTTCCTAGTTACATACTTAACCATAAAACTCACATCAATATGTATGACTTTTCTCCCCTAGTCAGAGTTCGATGACTCGACAGGAATTGTGTTATTAAACTCTATTTTTGTAGCAACAATAAACCCAGAAATTCAATTTCATAACAACTCGGCTCCTCCGAAAGGAGCCTATGATAAGCTGAAGGAGTAGGTGTTGTTGCTTGAACCGAAAATGCACAAACACATCATGTGAAATGAGGGGAAGACAGGTAAAGCTGACAGTTGGAGCATCAGATGAGGGAAATCAAGAGAGATAAGGTCCCAACCTGCGGTCTTTGAATTCACTTGTCTCTGCCAAAATGACAGTTTGAAGAGAACAAGCAAGAATGATTCCGTTGGAGGAGCAGAACAGCACGGGTCAACGGCCAGTCAAGGTCGCTATATTTCTGTTTAAGGGCAGCTTACTTCCTGTCTCGCTTTCTCGCTGACATTCATCCAGACGACCTTAGCAGTGATCAACTCTCAGCAGTGTCCTCGCTGACCCCATCTGTGGCGCTGAATCACCAAAATTTGAGACAGAACGACTTTGTCGCAAGATCCGTAGCGTGACTCAGAGCTAAAAAAACTGAATGGCCATCACAAAACTGCACATGCAGAAGAAGTGTGTTCTAACAGTTAAAAGATGTAAACAAGATGACCAAACCTGAGGCAATTTTTGACACCTCACAATACGCTGTGACAATACACACATAATATGAAAGACTCAGACATTGCATCACTTTCAAACACAACCAAATGACACAAATCACAGTGTGATGTGTCAAAATTCAATGTAGGCCACAACAACACTGGCACGTTGGCAGCAATTGTGTCACAACGAAATCGGCTACAACCTCACAAGTCTGACAAGACTGTGATGTGATGCACCACCTAGAAGAAAATACAAACGCCACATCTAATAAATCGGCGCAGCACCGCATATATGCAGCGCAACATCAGAGCATAACATTTGCAGCAAAACGCACACGCCATACAAGATCTTGTTATATGTTGCAGTGCAATGATGTCAGAGTTACAGTGTATACTGTTTAAAAATAGAGGGGAAACATGTAGCATGTCAACAACTAGACAGCAGTGTGAAAAGTAGAACCACCTGACATGTTGTGAGTGTGACTCAATATAGCACCTCATACACTGATATAAAAGAGAATAAAATGCAATATGATTTTTTGCTTTATTCATTTGAGCAATTGACCTGGACACCATTTTCTTTGATTATTTATTCAGAACTATTTTGCAGACATATAATATGAACAGCTATCTGCAATGTGCCTAATGTTTCATGCATAGTTTGTACAGAAAATAAACTGGCTTCATTTATATTTCAAATGAACACATGAATGGGACAGAACACCCACAAAGGGCTGAGCAAGAGGGGACGCCTCTGCCTGACCCTCCCCCACTCTGATGTCTACCTGAGGCTGATTCTGTTCCACACCAGCACCAACATTTACACCCTTTCACATTTTTAAAACCTAGTGTGAGCTCACCGCCTGCTCCAACACTTCATGATCCATCAATGATGCATTAACAACCTGACGGAGCTTCTTTATTATCACGTTAATATTGAATTTAACAATCGCTTCAAGTGGTGTGACAATGGACAGTGAGCGTCCATTAGGCAACTCTGGGTCACGCTGCACAAACCTTCCCACAAATCAATGCGCGCTTCCTTTATGGTCAATACTGGCAGGCCTGAATTACAGCCACACACGCACGCACAACACACATATACAATAGCTTTTAGATTTTCAGTCGTAAACTAGCAGCGAAGAACAAGAGGGATGCTAGCTGCATAAACACACACTGATAGTCCTCTTCAGTTGCAAAAATGGCACGTCAGTCACATGACAATCACAATTTTACACACACACACACACACACACACACACACACACACACACACACACACACACACAGATCAGTTGGGCAGCTGAATTCCAAATAGGACATATCTCATTAACCTCTCAACTGTGAAGGCAGACTGATGTCCAGTGGTGGATGGCCTCATGACACGAATAAGAATGTTTTGGCCAAGATTTGCAATGTCTTGTCACCCATCAGTGGCCAACTCACGCATGCAGTCCTATCACAGGATATTCGGTCGTGTGGCTTGTGGATGACAACACCGTTTAGTGACCACTGGATTAACCCTTACCCAACCGTGCTTCAAACAAATACGCATGTGCTTTACATATTTAAATATAATTGAGCTTAAATGTGGAATAAAATATTATACAAGACTTTTAATTATTAAGAGCATATCTGGCCAATAGTTAACAATTTCAGAACAAGCCCTGCACACGGCTTGCGTTGATACAGACTAGGAATATACTAGTACTAGTTACTATATATCCTGTTATATATTTCCCTCAGAAAGTATCGATATTTGAACCAAACATGAAGCTTATTCAAATCAATGTGCCTGGCACGATCGTTGAGGAAGACTAGTTCCATACAAGACCATGTCGGTGAACATAATGGCAGCACCTTCAGACATGATGTATGGGATAACTTCGGTTTTAAAAAGAAGGACTGTGCAGACATTGATCAAACTGTGGCAGCTTGCAAGCTCTGTCACACAAAAGCACAGTGTCAATACGACAAACCTCTGAACACATCTCAGCATGTCGTGAGAGACTGTCAGGTGTATGATCCAGGTTTACCTACTGTGTCCCGAGGTAGAGGTGGGTGACATCCATTAAATGAACAACTGACAATCTACCAACATGAGGAGATGAAATGGATTTGGTCACATTCTTTATACACTCTCAAACCGGCCCTCAAGGGACGGTGCAGCTTTTTGTTCCAGCCCGTCACCTTTAGCTGATTCTGGTGCGGTTTGTTTCAGCTGCACCTAATTGGTTAAACAGTGTGTGATTGTTTGGTTGGACCAAAAACCTGCAACCACTGCAGCCCCTTTGTGGATCAGTTTGAGACCCCTGCTAAAGGTGATGCTATAATTCAACCATCGCTCGTAGCTAAGCTGAGCGCGGTGCTCCTTTTCCGACACACTCACAGCAAAGAAACTGGTAAATTGTGCGAGTTACGAGTTGTTTTTAAACCTGATATGAATATCACGACACGTCCTGCGAGCTGAATTTCGGGAATTCGTATCATGAGATTCATGTATCGTTACAGCCCTAGTTAAGACCGCTGTATTATGGTCCTGTGGAACACAAACTAAGTAACACTTGTTGTGCAACTAGTGCTGGACTCATGCCATCATCTATGCTATGCAGTGTGTGTTACTTACAAAATTGAGCTCGGATTATGCTAGGTTGCTAATACGACATGTCGTGAAGGTACTTCAGTGATACGTTGAAATGCAGTCAGTTCATCATATAGGTGTATGTTAAGTAACAGCGCAACAAGTCACAAGTCTGGAACAACATTTTTGGCCCCCATCATATCTTCCAACACACGTGTAACCGTATAATAGAGATTAGATGTGTTTAGATGGCCAATAAAACTGCATTTTGCTGCAATGTATGAAGTCACGGACCAAAAAGGTTCTCCCCAACTTCTAACAAGAATACATTAGACCATGACGGCATGAACAGAGATCATTTTTGAATATAGCCATCACATGCAGCGGCCTCTCTGATGGCTAACACATTTCTTTTAAGAAAAATTTCTACCGTCCCAAAATATATTTCACCTAAAAAAAGAATTCAACATTCTTGTATATGAGAGAATGGAAGTCCTCCCCTGACTGTTAATAACTGATCAGTACTAGTGTGATATGAATGGCCAGCAGACACGCACAAAACAGCTAATGAAACCAGTAATTCATATCAAGTCGATGTTAAAAAGGCCATATGCGCTCTGACAAACTGAAAATCACTGGACTAGATCACCCCACAGCAAGCGAACTGGGACGCCACTGGAGCGTGAACACAGCCGAGCTTCCCCCGGCTGCCTGTCACATCATTACACAGGGTCCTGGTGCACGCTGGCACGTCCATGTTGGCCAACCACAGCGAGGCAAAACCCAACAGGACAGCGACGGAGGGAATTCTTTTCTCAGAACTGGCGTGTTGTCTATTGTTGGAGGTTTAATTGAACAACACAACTGCAGCAGTATTATTTCCCCAGCGTGCCGACGTGTTGGGTCTTGATTCCACAGGCATGTTCCACCAGGATGGAACTTCAGGTATATTGGACACTACATCCAACAACAAAACAGAGGAAAACTGTAAGCACAGACCGGTTTCCCTCATCAGAACCACAGCACCCACATCTAACGGATACTCCATTTGCAGACATCAGCAGGGGAGGCGCAGTTTCTGATTGACAGGGCTACTGAACAGGCATACTCCTACTACACTAACTTGAGAATAGACACAGCAATGTTTTTATATTGTGATAGTCTGTTGCATCCAGCGTTTTGGCTATTTGGGAGACAGCTTATTATGCAGTGTTGCTAACGGCAGACGTTGACAAACCTGTGGATGAGCGGAGTTTGGAGAATGTCCGAATGTGAAAGACTATATTTGTTCAGCATCATATTTACTATTATTATTTATTTCGGACGGCTTGACATCTAACTTTCAGTACAATTCCTGGTATTCAAGGCAACTAGTGAAACTAGATGGTTAAGGATTTATACATAGATATATATTTATTTAAATGTATACATTTAAAAACTGTGTTAACAGTTAGCTAGAGATTATACCCTCACAATATTGAACTAGTGCAACAAAGATAGCTAGAATAATGTGGACAAATCAGAAATATTGGAGCAAATAGTCTGCAGTAGCATTAGAGGAGACAATACTCAAAGGGGGAGTAAAGAAGGGTGATGATTGGGGCCTTCTCCGCGCTCATGATGTGCAATGAAGTCGGGCTACTTGTTTGTGCAAATGTGTGCACCGAGAGAAACAAGAAGGGGACCGCTACTGCTGCAGACGAAGCAATTACGAGCCAGCTTCACCCACCGCACCCCCACCGCAGGCTGCACATGGCCGTGGGGTATCAGCATTAGGGAATCATGGGTATAATGTTGGAATGAGCCTTAAGGGAGGGGGGCTCTCAAAAACAACCTGCTAATCCCCTGTGGAGAGGGGCGTGCAGGGATAGTTTGGGGGTAACAGCCATGATGTACACACGGACATCAAGTCCAACCCCTGACACGCGCCAGCAGCATTACCCACCCCACACCCCACATTGGAGCGCGGCAACATCCCCCTGGGGAGGGGCTGAGCAGTCAATCGGAACGGGGCAAGATCTGGAGGCAGTTTTTGTTTAAACATGAAGCTGTTTTCAGAGAATCCATGCCAGGGCAAAAAACAAAAAACAAAAAAAAACGATAGGTACTATGAGGTACTAAAGTTCATCAGGCTATTAGATGACGCAAGGAGTACTGACAAATTTGAAAGTGATCCTTCCAGGATAAGATGAATCCTTGGACACGCATCATGGAATACTTGTTGCAAATGTAGCCGAAGCCCAGTTTGGAACTAAGAGAAACTGGTTCACCTGGTAATATGGCTGTCAATCCAGAGCAGCTTCACACAGATTCCAACCTCTAAAACAACAACCTCTGTCAGAGACAGTTTTGAGCATCATGGAAAGTTACTTAAAAGCAACTACTGTGCAGGATATTCCACATCCAAGCTTGTCATTACAATCTCACGACCATAACTAAAAGTCCACCTCAAATGTCAGGATTTGTATGGCTGGAGGTTGTGTGTCACTGTGTCATGATTCCACATCATTTTAATTAGCGATGTTTCAATCCGCCAATCATGCGTGACATTGCTCATCATAGAAGACGAGTAATTAAAGTATTTTTAATGAGTCGGACTCCTCACGGATGATTGTACAGAGTAAATAACTGGAATGGGTCAGAAACAAGCTCAAGGCCTTTTAGAGTAGTCGTTGGGCAATGTGTTCTTGAATGCCTCATTTGTCAATAATTGTCGCCAATTTTGTGTTTGTTCTTCATCTTAAATGTCATTTTCTGTCATTTTTCCGGACTCTCTTATTTTAAAGTCAACAATAAAACAATTTAACATTGTTGAACTTTTTTGTCATTTGTTTTTTCATTGCTAAGGTCAACTTTTTAGTGCATGCTAATTTTTTTTATAATTAATTTTCCCCTTAAAAGCGATAAGCACTGTTTATGTTTCTGCAGGCTTTGTGTTTCACATTACATCATGAGTAATGTTTAACAACAAGATTACAATATTGATTTTAAAAAAATCGATGATCAATTGGGTCGTAACGGTGACTTTTTGAGTGGTGCCTTCAATAATGACAACCTAGAGTGAAGTTTTCTTTTCCTGTTTCAAACTGGTGGTGGGAGTTTTGAGAGTTTTTTCCACCATTGACTTATGGATGTCAGCTTATTATATGGTTACTCATTTTTTCCATGTGAAAATGTATCCATAACTAACATTTCATGTTGAGGTTTGCACACTACATTTCCTTTCTATAAAGCAGAATTATGTCTCTTATCCTCAAGATATATATATATATATATATATTTTTATTTTAAAAGTCTGATTCACTACCATCAGTCTGCTTAGCAACTTTCAAATATCAGTGATAAAAGTGGTAACTCATTGTACACAATGCAGCATCTGTATAGGCATCCCATAAATTCTTCGAACGAAACAAGAGCAATCCAAACAAATTTTTGACGCCAGTAATATTCAAAAGTATCAATCTTGGCTCAAATGATAACCCACTCATGCAGCAGCCTCGACCCCCTGGGGGTATATGAATGTCATTTGGGTTCATAAATAAAATAAATTCAATAATCTTCACTGGGCATGTTCAGAACCAGTAATTCTACACCCCCTTCTCCATCTCTCCAAATCTAAGGCTTAGCAAGTCCATTAAGGAATCAGACATTAACATGATCTCATCTATCTTTCTGCGTCTTGCTCCAGGTTATAACAGCCAACTGGTGGACTAATGGGCGCAGTAACATCAACTCTCCACTGGTCCATTCATATTTCATCAAGACGCGCTTCATGGGGTGAAAGATGAATCAACATCAAACGTCCGAAACATCCAATTAGACCTGGATATTCCCTCGCTCTCTGGTCAGGGATCAAGTGGAATTCCAAACCCTTGGTGTGGAAATGTTTGCCGAACACACCTATATGCAAAGCCAATATTTAGATATCACACTTACGTAAGTTGATCAAAGAACCAAAAGGAAATATGTATAACATTAGGATTCCCTGTGTCGTATGGATAACAGCGAATCCTCTCAAGCATGAATAATTAAGAACATTCACATTGTTCTGTGACCTACGGCTGAGAGGAGACATTTGTGGGTGATCGGTCAGGTTATGACAGCAGAGGAGGCATTTGACTTTTAGAGAGACTCAAGAAATACACGCTCGGTCAGTTGCGAATTAAAAAAACGTGTTTCGAGACAAATTGAGAACTTGAGGCTACAAGCTTGCTCAACCCGGCCACCCATCGTCATTCAGTGTTGCCATTACAAGCCGATACATATCTCTGATGAGACACGAAGAAGACGTAATGATGCTGGAAATTCTCCATCCTCCAGCTGTGGTATACTTAACAGCCTCACTCCTCCAACGCTGCCTCTCTTTTCCTCTTTTGTGTCTTTTGTCTCTTCCACAGTCGTCATATTTGTTATGGAGTTTGTGTTGTCATAAAATTTTCACTGTGGGCTGCTCCCCCTGGCGGATATATTGGTGAACAGCAATCCTAACACAGAGAACGTATGGAGATATGTGACCAGTGACATTGTTTGAAACAGACGGGTACAATTTCGGGAGCATAGATTGTCCTTTAGAGATTTCAGTGAAAACTTATTTCATGTTTCTGTGCACTTCGAAAACCAGAGACCACAAACAAGTAGGAACTTGGATCAGTGGTAAATCTTTTGTTCAGCTCACACCCGACCGCTTCAGACTGCTCACGAATGAAGACAAGCGCGCTAATCAAAACGTTTATCTCATGCCTTATCTTTCACTCAAGACTGCAAAATTAGAACTCTTTCCTAAGGATGGTTTTATAGATCCCTGTTCTATACACAGCGTTGATGACCAGGAGGAGCCTCTAATGTTAACTTACTGATGGTTAGGCCCAAGAAAACATTGCAATGTTAGGGACCACAGAACTTATGCAGAGTTTGACAACCACCAGATCTGAATTGCTTTCTCCAAAAAAAAAAAAATAGTGAAGTCACTACAGAGCATCACCAGATTTTGATGTCAACAATAAAATCTGAAAAAAAAAATTCAAAAACTTGATGCAAAAACATAACATCAAAAAAGAAGTGTAGGCCTTCTGGTGACATCCAGGTAAACTCCAAAGCAACTCTCAAAGCCAGTCCCCACCCATCTCACAGCAGTGACTGTGTACCTCTATTAAACAAAAGAGCAACATTTCCAGTCTGAGAGTGAGGCATGAGTTTGTAAGGAAGACATCAGTTGTCCCCATAGGGAAGCCTATTTCAGCTTCTTGTTCCATGATTTGGTCCCCTGGTAGAAGGGAAGTGGATGAGAAAATGCGGAAGCTTGACACTGCCATGAAGAAACCGACGTCTTTGTATACAGAGAACTGGTCACTGCTGAACCCCTCGTCTCATCTCAAGGGGCATTCCAGTCGCCCACCAACAAACAAGCCCACATATAAAAACCACTCTTCATTTTTTTTCCTAACACCCACAGCCAAAAAGTACCAGAGTATGATCAGTACCAACACGATTCCACGCAGACAAAAACACTGAGCACCACTTCTGTGTGTGTGTGTGTGTGTGTGTGTGTGTGTGTGTGTGTGTGTGTGTGCGTGTGTGTCATGTAAGATGAATTTCCCAACAGGAAACAAACACTGCAGTTCCTTCCTCGGCGGGAACAAGCCACAAAAGAAGCATAACGCTGCCAAAACACGTCCTAAAAAATAAATCACGGCCAATTAAATGAGCCTTAATGCTGCTGGAGAATGGCGAGGGGAGTGGGGCTGGATCAAGAGTCCTAATCCAATTAGCACGAGCCCTTCAAGCAGGTTGGGAACAGTAACAA
This sequence comes from Synchiropus splendidus, assembly GCF_027744825.2. Taxonomy (NCBI): domain Eukaryota; kingdom Metazoa; phylum Chordata; class Actinopteri; order Syngnathiformes; family Callionymidae; genus Synchiropus; species Synchiropus splendidus. The sequence goes on from NC_071337.1 coordinate 15,499,616, forward strand.
GTATGAGGCCCCCAGAACAAATATCCTCGCGTCAACCACAAGTGAACTCTGACTGGAGGAAAAATAATCTTAATGAAATGTCTGAGGATGTTTTCTGTCCTGCGGTGGACGATAACTCCTCCTCGACACACACCACAATGACGAAGTCAGGGGAAACTACAGCGCTGCAATGACCAGAACACATTAAGATGTAGACTTTAGGGGGTACTTCCTGGTTCACGGATTGTTCAAGCTGGGTTTTATTTCTTCAGCAACAAACAAATATATTTGTAGACCATAAACAGCAAAGTGTTCGTCTTAATGTCAAGTTCAAGAGCTCTGTTTGTGAAATCTCAAGGGACAGCAGCTGATTTCTGAATGAACTATGATCAATAAGAGCATCTGAAGGTTGACCACATCTTAAGCAGTGGAAACATCAGACACTTTATTCAACAGTGTCTAGCATTCAGTTTCTGTTTCTGCTGTGAAGTCCTTTGTGTTGTAGTACCAAGTCTTATCCCACTTCCTATGGGTAGTCAAGTTCCAAGTCAAAATGTTTCCAAGGGGGTTTCCAACGACCGTCTGAACCAAGACTATCCTTTTGAAATTGTAGGAAACAATTTGTCCTTATGACAGGAAAATGCTTGTCACTCAGATGGGGTACGCTGTCACTCGCTCGGTGATCAAGCGTGATGGAGGAGGAAGAGGGAGAACATTGTTTTCATTGTTTCAATGGACCTTCTTCTTCTGTCTCTCAGTCCCTTTCCCTTTATAGTAATATAAACAATAAAATGGCAATTATAGGGTGGTTAATTTGATTTGAAAACAAAGCCATGCTGTGTTGGTGAATCTCCAACACCATCAACACCCCAATTAAAATGTCCGTAACAACCGGCTGTTACGCGAAATGTGTAGAATGAGCACGATCTGGAGCCATTTTCAGAATTAAATGGCTCCAGACCAAGAGATGTCTTCAATCTCTTGGTTATGACTGACAACAGTAAGAGGTGGATGCAAATGTTGAACAACATTCGAGTTAAGCAGGGTTCTCCCCGGATTGTGTTCTTCCCTAAGCTCCTAAATGCAGTGGAGAATCCTGGTTTAAGTTTCTATCATCAAGGTAAACAGCGTTCCCATGCAAGAGACTCTCCATATTTACAGGTTATGGCTCTAAAGTGATGTAAAGAATGTCCAATAACTTGTATTCTGACAGACTGACGCTCTATCCCAGGTTCCCCCCCTTTCGCTCCCAATTGCAAGCGGCTGAAGGAAATAACTGAAGTGCAGAGACTGAAACCTTTTCAGATGAGAGTCAAATGACAGCACTTTGCCAGGTTGCGCTGTTAGTCACACAACAACAACATGACACTGCACCAGCATTGCAAACGTCCAAGTCAGATGCCTATCACAACTTCTCATTTCAATGGTGATTTTTCACAACAAGCTCTATGGAGGTAACGTTAGTTGTTTGTCACTTCTCAAGTACCTCCAGCCTTCAAAAGACATTCAAAAGTAGGGGGCAGCTTCCAGCAGCACGCCATCCCATTTATACCTCTCAGCATTTCAACGTCTTTGCTGAGCACATAAGCAACCACAATCCTAAAACGACTCGATCGGGTCGTTGCCCTGCCATCACCGGGTCCTGGGCATTTCACACGCAGCAGACCTCCAGGGAATATTGTTATGAGACATTTAATCCGCCTCTCAGCGGCCGCATCTCAATGAACACCCCCCCCCTTCTGTTTTTTTTTTTTGTTTTTTTTTGTGGTTTGTGAAACCACGAAATTCCATCAGCAGGACAAGAATATGCGTGTTCTTTCCTGAATATTTGGCTTTGTTTGTCTCTGGCATTGGAACAATAGGATGCACATATTTAGAATGATAGCAGGTACAGATCATAAATCTATATTGTTTACATGGCTCCTCATATTTAAGTGCATTTTCAGACAGAATAAGACTGAAGAAAAAAGATGAGGCAACCCGCGAAAGCATAAACAAAGGCTTTATAGTGAGAGTTGTGTATTCTCCAGTGACATTTAGCAGCGTGACAAGGGAAATGTAAATGTGCCTGCTCATTTAGGAATCCGTGGGGGGTCACAGAGACAGACAACCCCGAGCTGTAGCGATGTGGCAGGATCCCCTCGGTACAATGAGAAACGGAGGAGAAGCGGACAGCATCGGACCTTCACAGATGCGGTTCACCTCTACGCCGCTTCAGGCGGAAAGGACAGCGGAGGAAAAAATCAGGTTGATGAACTTACCGACGCCGTATTTCTCCTGCTCCGTGGGTATCCACATGTTTACAGTCGGCACATCTAGGCGAGAGGCGGAGAGAGAAGCAGAGAGCAGGTCTCGGTGACGCTGTAACGCATTCTAGTGGCGTCCAAAGCTCCGGTCTGTAGCGGGACTCATTGTTTAGCTTCCACGGAGAAGAAGACGCCGCCGCCGCTGCTGCTGCTGCTGCTGCTAGTGGTGCGGAGACGAGCCGCGTTCACTGGCAGTAGGAAAAAACACCACCCTGCAGTTATCGCCTGTGAGTGGGGCTAAAAGAGTCACGCTTGTTGGCGCAGAATTTTCTGGGCTTCAACATTTACAAAACATTGTGGGCTCATGAACTAACATGGTTCATGATCTAAAACGAGAGAGTGATTAATAAAAGCGGAAAAAACATGCAGACAAAAGTTAGGAAAACAAAAGGTGAAAAAAACATATATTTATATACATATTTATAAAAACATCTCTATTGCCTAGATACTAGACCAAGGACTTTGTCTTCAATGACGTTTTTGCATGTATAATTGATTTATTTCAAATTTCCTGTTCCATTCTGTTACACCAAATGTTTTACCACAGGTCAGAAAATCACCACAAAAAACTAAAGGTTAATTTATTGTTTGTTTTTCATCCAATTGTTTACTTTCTTGTTTACTGTTGTGTCTTTTCTTTCGAACAGACTTGGTGTGGTGTTGTCAATCCAGAAGGCATAAGAAATGAATCACTGCAGTAGATATCAAACTGCATTTCTTCATTGAATGTTTCAAACTGAAGAATAATGATAATAAAGTCAAGGTATTTCCACACCCCTGTATACACAAACTATTAACCATGTGACACAATTCATTTGAAAGTAATCTGTAGACATTTACTCATATTTTAAACAAAGGGGTTATGTTCACCACAGGAATAAATTCAACAAAATGTATTCAGCATTAAGTGTATCCATCAAGTGATGAATACACTATAAAAAAAAAGTTAATATTTTCATCTGTAGACGTTGTTCATTAAGTTTACAATATAATTTAAGATATTATTTCATGACTGGTCACAGTTTGTCACCCGGTGTGACGAAATGCTTCTTAATATTTTGTCAAACGTGGATTCAACATTTGTGCTTTTGCACATCAATTGAACAGGCGGTGAGATGATTCAAAGTATTAATTTTAAAAATGGTTGCGTATACCTTTTAAAGAAAATGTATTTTAATGTGACACGCAAAATATAGATAGGTTGATAAGTGTTAATGTTGTTGAGGCCGCCAGAAACAAACATATACATTAATAAGCACGGTATCTTAGGATGGACTGTATTAAAATAGTCTAATGCTACAAAATAGTAAATGAATAAAAGCGTGATTTTCCGTTTCGTTGAGCCCGTGCAACGTTGACATTTAAAATTCCGAGGGACTGTGAACGCAGCGGGACAGAATAGCGTGGTATTTGTGGGGATTGAAGTGCCACGGTGTGACGTCAAAGATGTAATTTATGTTCAAACTCAGAAGAAAACAGTTTCATTTCTTGTGCGAGGCCTTGTGTCTCTTGAATCGACGAAAAAATAATCCGATTTTTGAGGGGATTTTAAAGAATTACAGTGAAGGGGAAAAAAATGAAAGTAAAATACAACACACCAACAGTGAATAGCCACCCTCAAATACATAAGTAGATGAATACATGAATAAGTGGGGGTCCGATGAATGTATGGTTGAATGGCTAAATTATTTCATGAGTGTAATGAATGAGTCTAGCATGTGAAAGGCAGATGTGTGACAAATAGATGCATATATTGGTGACTAAAACAGAGGATTGTAAGGTGACAGATGGATGCTGGATGTTTAACAGAAGCGTGAGTAAATGAAAATAGTTAATTCACGTTCTGGTATGAAACCTCTTTGGTTGATAGCCGATACAAGGATAGCAGTAAGAGTATGATTGGTTGTGTATTATGAGACGTAATGAAAGGGTGAGTGCATGTCAGAGGCATGACTGGATGAATGAAAGTATTGAAGTTGGATGAACTTTATGAGATGGAAGGATGAACGTTGGATGAGTTCAGGCTTCAGATGACCTCCTCATAATGAGTGCGGTGACTGGTACAACGTGTGTCTTTGAAGAGTCTGCGTTTCATCACTCACGTGAAACTACTCAGGTGAGCCGCGCACACACACACATGCGCAAGCGCACAAACCTACACAAACCTTGACATTAAGCGCTCACGGGTCTGCGTCTGACTGGAGGGTGGGGGTTGTGTGTGTGAGGGTTGGGGTGCGGCGGAATGTTCTGCTCTTCAAATGAATAAATCATCAGCCAGAGTGAGACAGAGAGCTGCAGATCCGTCCCGGTGAGGACGACGTGCAACTGTTCCAGAAACAGAGCTTGGATGTTCTACATCTGCTGTCACAACACGATGATGACAGTAAACAAACAGAGATGAAGAGGAGAGTCATGTGACCATTTGAGCTGAGCTTCTATGATACAACTCAGGGAGACAATGGTACGACGTGTTGAGATGAGTTTGTCTACAGCAGCAGTGCATCACTGAGGAGACTTCATAATTCAGCCATCGACCATTGAGTTATTATTGCTATCCAGTTGCTACACCATCAGCCAACCAACTGTAGCCAGCGGCCAAGCTGGTGCAGCTAAATCTCTCATTGGAGAGGAGAGTTCTGGCTCGGCCCAATCCCACCTCTATATTTAGACTCGGGAATGGAGGTGAGGAAGGTTCCTGCTGAGCAGCCGTCCCAGGAGAGAAGAGCTCCTGTGAGGAACAGACGGGTAAAACGTAGGAGATCCTGAGACAGCCCACTCACCTGGACCTGGATTCATGTTAGAACAAAACACTGTACCTGGACTGGACATACTGGACTGACATGGACAGCCTTAGATGTTAAGAACAACTTAGGTAAAATAAAGCCATTTTGAATCTTGTGTACCGCAATTTTTTATCATCCATTAAACACTCCCCCCCACCACACTCACTACCCTCTACCAGTCCTTCATCATCCCCCCATTATAATATTCCTTCTTCAAGCCATCTACCCATCAATCCATCCATTTATTTGGATTATTCCATGACCCTCCTCTTTATCTCTATCCTCATCTCCCTTATCACTTCCTTCTAAATTCCTCAATGGTTTAAAACCCTTATTTATACAACACCATCCAACTATCCATCCATCCATCCATCCATGTTGTCAGTCCATCCATCTATCCTTCCACATGTACATCCCTCCATCCCATCATGTCTTTGTAGTACTCTTCCAACCATCTGTCAGCAGTTCTGTTGGTCCATCATCAAATCACTCTGACCTGCAGTACCTCTCTCCCTCCACTTTCCAGGGAACCTTTGAACAGTTCTAACCTTTGTTCCTCAGTGTAGACGAAGATAGAATCACGGTTGTTGTCAGTCTCAGGTTGCGACCAGCTTCTCTCTTTGTTCCTTCTCTGTGACACCCATGCCGGATGTGAGCGCGAATCACCTGCTCGTGTGAAACACACCACTGATGTTCCTCACATTTGAAGTGCAAATTTGAGCTCAGAAGTCACAAAAACAATTTCCAACGCAGAAATAAATTCTGTCACATAGGACAGTTCTCTGCGGGAAACAAAGACCAAAGACCCCTCGCTGGCCCACTGCCCGATATTTACCGTCAGAATGTTCCTGAATCATCACAGAACACTTAAGTCCAATTATCTTCATCCTTGTTTCCTGCTGATTAACCTTTGAAAGCAAATCGTTCTCAGATCTCTGTGAGTGAGACCGGACCTCAGATCAGGTTTACCCACTCTGGAGCATCTCCACCAGCTCTGATGTGGCTTCTTTCATCTGCTCGGCCTCCAGCGATTCTTCTCCAGCTGCCCTTCTGAGGATTAGTCCAGTTCTTAATAGTCCAGATATGGGATCCAAATTCTGCTTCAGGGTCATTGAAGTTCAACTCTGACCCGGCCTCTGCAACCCCAAAAAAGGGTTTCAATCATGTATAAAAAGTCTTACAATGTTGAAAAGCCACACATTACTTGGTTTTCCATAGAACTCCACATTGTGTTAGGAGACTCACATCCAAGCAGGAGGCGTCAGCAGGTCCAGCCTTTTTCATTTTTAGTGTATAGCACATGGTTCTCAGTTGAAGAGAAGACCACTGGGGTTGCTGATGCTGCAGTAAAACTAGTGTGTCACTGCTAGATGTGCAGTGAATGGGTCAGTGGACCATTTATACGAGGACACTGGAACTGGAACCAAAGTGACTAGACAAACGTACTTGTATTAACACTCTCTTGAAGCAACCAGGTGATTGCCAAAAGGTGCGAAGGTGAATGAGTCCATAGTACGTGGAGGCATGACACACATCTATCGAAAGTCCTGAACTGAATTGTTAAAAGACAAATTAACTGGTAAAGTTGCGTGTTTGCAGATGTCACTCATTTATATTTATTGAAAATAAGAGGGCACAGAGAACATAGTTGAGAGGATAGAGGACCATATCTTCTTACCACTCAAATAAGAAAAATATCAAAAACAACCTGCAAATTCATCATTGGATGGAGTTTTTGTCAACACAGTGGCAGTGTCATATGACAAATTTTGAAAACAGGTGGAAACTTTCAGCGCTGAAATTTGTGCATGGCACCTACACATTCATCATCCAGATGCGTAAGTTTCTGTCAAAGGCAATGAATGGCACCATTGTCACGTAGACTGTTTCACAAGGTCAGACTTTTCTTGTATCCAGTCGTTTTCAGTGGCACAGTCACCTGGCCTCGGTGGACTGAAGCACACTGGATAAAAGCCAGATTCCATCAGCACCACTCTCTGCGGAGGGTATTAAAAGGATAGAAATACCAGAGGAGAAACTCATCCAGCCCCAGAAAGAAGGAAAAGATCAAAGGGCAGTGGCCAAATGTAAAGGAGGAAGAAGAGGAAGGAGGAACAGAGAAAAATAGGACTTCTAATGCAGTGCTTGCAAAGAGCTGAGAATTCCCCAATCTCCCAAATTCAACCTCAGGTTTGGTCCTCCAATATGGACGAAGAGAATGCATGCAAAATCAGCATCAGTGCCAGAACTGCACAGCTTTGCATGTAAGCGCTACTAAAACGCTCCAGATTTTCTGTGCTATCTTTGGATTCTCGTGTGGCAGAAGGTGGTAAGACCAAGGTGTGGAGAATCACTAGGTGTGTGTTAATTCTCAAGAAGAAGTGAGTGACAGACATCAAAGCAGTCCTCATCTCGGTACCGTCCACTCTCACACTGGACACTTTTTGTTTGTTTTGTAAAACAAGCACATTCCGTCATCTTGTAGCACACAAAGAAAAGGACACATGACTAACTCCTTAACACCACGCACAGCCAACTGGCATTCAATTGTTTCTATGATGTTATCAGCCGCGATAACAAACAGACATGTCCAGTCAGACCTTTCATTTTTTTCATGGCATTGACGTGTTAGAGGGGTATCAATATCTATTTTATAGCCGCGTTTGTTTTAAAAATCAAGCCAGTCAGAAAGAGTCAAGGACATTTTTTTTCAAGTCACACCATTTTAAAAAGAATATTCTGCCTTAAGACCACAGATTTATTTACCAAACCGTTCGTGCTGGATTGATCTGGACGTGATGTGGAAGTGGGAGCAGTGTGTTCACCGGCTGTTGTCGTCCAGATTGAGTTTGTTTTTGTGACTCGCTGATCTGCGTGTCTCCCACTCTCTGCTTCTCAGCGTGGGTGAAGTATCGCAGAAAAGAACCACCTGGACCCCCGACACCCACCACACACGCGGGTGGCCACGCACACACACGTACAGACACACACACACACAAACACTCACAACAACAGATGGCCGTCACTGGCGATGTTCACATGTCGTGAAAATGTGTCTTCTCCACCACCGACCCACTCACCTGTCTCTCTGCAACGGCTCATACTTACAGATGCGCCACCACTACTTGCCTATAGATGTCGCTCAATCTTGTACTAATGTGAGAAATGACACGTGGTTTGGACTCCGGACTGTCACTTAGCACCAGCTGGCCCAGTACTCACTTGAGCTCTGCTCTTTTTCTGTTGTGTGGGTGAAGGTGTGAGGAGCCAGTACGGCGCCACCTACAGTCTGTTTAACATTCAACTGAGATGCTGCTTTCTCATGACCATGAGTCAGCAGTTTTTGATAACATGACTCAGTCGTTGTGGTGCCCCTTTCCTTCATCACCAAAAATTCAACTCAACATTTTACCACTTGCTGCTTAGGAACACGCAAAAAGAGAGTAAAAATCACAGATCACTCAAGTCACTGTTGCTCAAAAAAAAAAAAAAATCTCAAAACAGTTGTAATTGACAAAGTTGGAGCCGAGCAGGGTTATGTTTAAGAGCAAGAAGCTCGCTCGCATAATTTGGGTTTCTACTTACTGTTTTTATTTCTGAAGAAGCCCGAGCGGCACATATGACACCTGTGTATCCTTCCTCCCCCAGATAGCTTGGTGTTAAGAGCAACCTCGAGAGGTTCGGCGCTGCTGCTCCCTGGAGACCTTTTGTTTCTTCTCTCACCATGAATCATGTATGCAGCTGGATCAAAGAGTCATACGTGATGTTTCGGTGAGAGCACATACATGTGAGTTGGTAACCGACATCATCAAAAAGCAGCGTAAACTAGCCCGAGGGCACATAGGCAGGATGGTAGCTCAGCTAGCGTGATCCCGGTGAGAGCGTGAGACCTTAGTACTGTCAGCACTGCTTTCATCACACGCAGAGGAATGGTTTTCATTTTCATTTAAAAAAAGGGATTTCAGGGTCAAGATGTTTGTCCTCAAGTTCTCTGTACTCACGCATGCAGAGCATATCTTCTAGTCTTGCTCTTCCACAGCCTGTCCTCTTTCACTGAACCCCTCCAGGTCGTTTCCCTTTACCCTTTTGTTCCACATTGAGCTCTCCAATTCAGTTGGACTCAAAAGTTGTTGCATCACGAACGATCCGTGATGATGGAACCGTGACTTCAGTTCTCGACCACATAGGGCATGGGTTTTCAGCCCGGGGGGGATCAAAAACCTGCACCACCCTGGTCCTTGGAGGACTGGTGAGAAGACCACCAACCTAAGGGTTATTTTGTCACATAAACCTTCAGTGGTGAGCCACAGCAAGAAAAGTTGTCTTTGTAAAAGCCATGTTCAAAAATTCAAACTTTTCAATACATTTACAGTTAACATTAAGAGATGAAACATCTAACATTTCAAAACATTAATGACGTGTTTGAAAAAGTCAGTCATGCCTTGTTTGATCACCATTGTGTGCTGGGCTGATTGATACCTTCAGGTTGCGGGCTAGAGCTGAGCTCAGCGGGGCAACTCCATGAGAACCTCTGGTGAAGACTCTATCAGAAGGTGAGTGGCTGCCTGCAGAGCTGAGAGATGAGGTGAACCATTCCGTCTCCTCTGAGGGATTAACTGGCTGACGAGTGGAAGATTAGATCGTTGAGACGTGGAGGGGAAGAGAGGATGGAGTTTGCACCGTTATTCACACCACTTCCGATAACTGCGAGTGGGAACAGCATCCTTATCCTTCAGTAGTTTCAAGAATCAGATGAGACTAATTGTGGAGTGTTAGCAAAGCAGTGTTGAGTGGAGGAAGTTAAATCTGCTGAAGAGACTGCGGTCACAGTTTCACCAAACTACTTTCTTGGATCGTGAGAGAGTGGTCACAGTTTGACAGGCTAGAAGCTGGACAAGGGGTTGCCAAGAACAGAAGTAGCAAAGTGTCTTTAGTGACCTGTTTTCTTATGAGAATGAGTCAGTGAGGTCAGCCGTCTTGGTTGCTTATGTCCGCTGGAGCTAAATTTGTTGTCCAGAAGCAGAAGCTCAGATGGAGAACTGAAAGCGCTCATCAGACGACAGAAGGAATTAGAATTGAAGTCTGCGTTTGTGGAGTGACTGAAGTCTTGTGACTGAGTGACTGATGGTGATAAAAGCTACTCAGGGTCAAGACTTCCCTCTATAGTTGTGATTCATGACTTGGAAAGCTCTGCCTCTGTCATCTGTCTTCCTGGTTGCTTCATACTTCTGCGTCTAATCCAACTGAGAGCACGTTATTTAGGCAAAAACCAGGACAATGGCTGATCTTTCATTCGTCCTGACCTGATCAGAAGTGGGACCATATGGATATTTGATTAAAAAACTTTTTTGTGGTCCTAACACAATGATGATTGAATAAGTCTAAAACAATTACTAATGTTTAGCAATCCAGAAAGTGTCTATGGCTTTCAGTGGCACTTTATCTATACACTCCAAATCGAGAGAAAAAAACCCAGGAACCCTGAAATCCCAAGAGTTTTCCTGACCAAAACAAAACAAAACTGCTGAAGAAGAAGACCCACACACAGTGGGACGTCTGGTAGGAAGAAGTCCCAACAGCGCTGGGCAAATGAAGACTGTCTATGTCACCAAGCCAACCAAGACGAAAACCCTGGAGCGGCCCACAGCTTGACAAAGACAAAAACCTTTTATGAATCACATTCTCAGCATTGGAGGAGTAAAACCGTTCACGACAATCTGATGGCAAGTGACAATCTGACTCAAATTCAACATCTGCCTTCAGACACACAGCATCAGAGCCATTCTATGTGTTTTTAATCCACTGAATCTGAAGCACAGACAAATGTGTCCTTATCAGCTCTGGGCAAGGAGTGTATGTCGGGGTGTGTGAGCAGGAAAGGGTGTGTGTTTTGGCACCCGCGCGTGTGCGTGTGTACTTCAGGGGCTTAATGGATTTTCCTCAGGACTCAGATAAGCTTCTATCTGAGGTGTAAAAAAGCTCAGTGCGCAGATTTTCTGTCTGATTGTGCAGCAAATTGATCAGCACGCCTTTTATTAATCCGTAGAAGAAGAACCCATCAAAACTGGAGCCTGGAGTCACACCTGACTGACTGGTGCAGCTGTAGCTTGTCCTCAGCCAGGGGAAATACACACTCGATCTGCATCATAGTTTTCTGTCAGCCTGAAGAAGCAAGTCTGTTGCTGCTGCAGCCGGAATGACGAGAAGCATTTGTGCCATTATGACCTATTAAACACCTTCTACGCCCCGTGAGTTCAGGATGTCACGGACACTTGGAACCATGTGGTGAATTGAAGCAGAATGTCGACCTCTAGTGTCACATGTTAGTTATTACATTCTATAGGGCTGTGACAAGAAACGGAATATAACAAAGAACAAAGATATTAAGGGTGGAACCGTTCACCAACAACTATGTCTAGCAATTGGCTACAAAGATATTTATGTGTAGCGACGCAAGGGTGCCAGTGAATGGTTTCATCATGTTCTTATGGGGTGTTGAGCGGTAAACTAAAGGAAACTAGTCCAACTGGTTTTAATGGTTATGACAAAAGCAATACAAATATTATCAGTAGTTCAAATACAACTGGGTCTGGTATTTTTGTTGATTTCAGCCATACTGAAAACATTTCTTTCTGGCCGAAACCACGGTTAAGGTCAAAACCACAACAAGAGATGGAAAACTTTTTATGAAATCTAATTTTCACCCGTGCACACTTCTGTTGACTACAATATTTAACAGTAGTTTAAAACAAACTGAAGACTTGCTAACAATGGAATTAATTGAAACAAAATCCCAGTATTGCGGACCAGTGTCAATATTTACGCAATTCCTTAAGGTACCTGAAATTGGAGATAAAAAAAATTTAATGATTAGCACTTTTGGTTTAGGAGCAGGAGATAAACGTCATGCATGGGGCAGCAGTATGCGGGAAAATAAAATATTGCAGTACAGTAGGGGAGAAATAGCAACTCACTGGGAAACAGCTCATAACCAACAACAGAATGAAAATATCTCATCAATTATTTATTATGAATAAATGCAAATTCAATGACAAAAAAAAGTGCTGAGAACACTCTGACTCTGACACTACTAAGTCTATGCAGTTGAGGAGGTGCATTAATACAATAATACAACGCTGCAGAATAATGTGCAAAGAGGATGACAGACAACACTAACTCTAATAAACTAACTCTAATAAAGCAAGAATACTGAAATGGCCTGAGCTTGTATACTATTAGAGACTATTAGTCATGTTTAGAGGTATAAATAGCTACCAGTATATCTAATTCCCGATGGGGAGGAATACAGAAAAAGACAGGACTTCTTCCTACTATATATACAACCACTGTGAGAAAAATGCACACCCCAATAATGAGAGTAAAAATGTACAACTCATGAACGAAGGAAATGGCATAACTAAATAACATCAAAAATGTGCTTGACACAGATGTGTCAAGACTACACAAGAGAACAGTAAATACTTCAAAGATCAGGCCCCAGTGAACATACAACATGAGATAAAGAACACTACACTGACACAGGAGAGACCTACTACTGCTGCCACTACTACTACTACGAATAATAATAATAATAATAATAATAATAATAATAATAATAATAATAATAATAATAATAATAATAATAAAGAATGCGTGAATTTATCTAATGTAAGAAGTGAATCCAGACATAATGGGCTGTATTAATTATTGTTTTTGTGCAGTGTCATGGCACGTTGAAACACCTCATTTACACGCCGGCTGTTGCGTAACGAACCATTATTATCATTACTTGAACAACAGTTACTACATTTCGTACAAAACGCGTGCATCATTGGTCCTAATCGGCGCACGACAAATGACTTCAGAAGTCAGCATTTTGTTTTTAATCAGAAACTCAAGGTGCCACATCGCCACTTTGCCTCACGCGCAGACGCACGCGATATTCGTTCCCGTCATCCCATTGGGTGGCGATGCCGGGAAAAAAACCCACGTGACCAGCCGGCGGTATAAATACTCCGGGCTCCATTTGTGAAGCGCAACCCTGTTTCATGAGGGAAGATGTGTCGTCGCGGCCAACAGTTTATCTCCCAGATCGCTTTCCATTCCTTTGTGTCCGCTGTGCCTCGGGAGTATTTTCGTTTTACGAGACAATACAATAAAGGTTGGTCGTGTATTGGCTGATTTTTGGTGAAATTTTTCTACTTTCTGCACGGAAACATGCCGAGGGCCAAGAAGAAGAACAGCCGCGGTAAGTCGCAATGCTTCGGCCTAGCTCCCACACACTCATGGGTACTGTAGTTCGTCTTGTGTTGTTGTGCTGTTTTCGCCAACGGGTTGCGTTCACTTGAAGGACTACAAATGCTAGCTGCTGGTTTGCGTCAAAACAATGCACAAAGAAACGCCGATTTAAAGTGCTATGAAAAGACAGCAGTTTGTTCGTTTTAACCTCAATGGGCTGATGAAATGTTTTTGTTAAGATAAATCAATGGTATTGTGACAGCAAGGGACATTTTTATGCTCAAGTTATGAAGGGTTACTCCCTTTGCTAGCTTTAGCAACATTCGATAAACACGCTAATATCGCTGAAAAGCAGCAATAAGACACTTATTGCTGCCATAGTCTTTAGTTTCGAGCTTAAACCAACCAAGAATATGCGGTACCAGCTATGGCTAATAGATGCCTATATAGCTATGGCTCCGCCGTCAAAAATATACAGTATTTTGTGTATTTTGTATGACACATCGGGATTTATTTTTAGTTTGTTTGGGTGACCAGCAGACATTGAACTCTACAATCCTGATAGGAGCAGAGGCGGCGCCTTGTGTCAGCTGGCGTCCACGTCAACAACAGCACAGGCACGTTACTTCAACAGCTGTGTCGACCTCATGGTGTCCACTGACTGGCCTGACCATAATAAAAAATGTATTGTAAAAATGTAATCATATCGTCTTTTCATACACTGCAAATGTTTACTGTCAGTGTTTACGTACAAGGCAAATGATCTGGAACCTGTTTGTGTGACTGGTTTGGACAAACGTGAAACGTTGACTCATAGTTACAATGAAGGACAAAAAGGAAGTTTAGAATTTGAGAGATTTTTAAGTTTTAATTGGGATTGACAAGACCTCCTATTAACTGTCTTACTGTACAAAGTTGATTTGACTTCCTTTTTATTGAATGATTGTTTTACAGCTTTGTCTCCACCAGAATGTTGTTGATTACAATATTTAAATGTCAGGGTGTAACACAAAACAAACAGGACTCTCTGAATGCTGAGTCATCAGAAATGTGTTAGTGTCATTAATCTGATACTAATATTATAATGCGTTTCATTTTGCCAGTTTGAGGAAAGCCATTTTCTGTAATGATATTCTACAGCAAGGATGACTCACTCTTATCTCTCGTTCACGTTTGTCCACCTTGAACTTGTTGACTGTGCTGACTAGCTGACAACTTGTCCTCCACAAGTTCTTTTGAAATGTGATGCCAGATCAGAACATGCTGCAGATTAGATAATCTCTGGCCAGTTACCTAACGCACCTGCTGAGCCGCATGAGTATTTGCATTGACAAAATGTCTTGTACCCTCAGGAGGGCAGCACGGAGGCGTGCAGCCTTTCAGCGATGAGGACGCCTCAGTGGAGACCCTCAGCCACTGCAGCAGCTTCAGTGATGTCACGAGTGTGGTGGACGAAGGTCAGTTTTGCCTATAGACCAACATGCAGCCGCTTGTGAATGACCACACCCAATGCTGCTCGCCGATAAGAAGTGCTTCACAATATATGTCCAAGTAGCACCACTGCTCCTCCAGGAGAACTCAGTTGATGTGGTTCATCTTAACAGGATGTTTCCTGGATCTAATGAAGTTGAGAGGAAGCTTCAGGTTAGACCCAGGAGTTACTGAAGAAATGTTGGTCTCCCAGTTAGCCTTAGACAATGTGGGTATTTCCCTGGACAAGCTGGGTGATGCTTTGGATGGTGAGATATGTGTCTTGACTTCAGTCACTGGCCCCAATATTTGACTTTCGACATATGAAAGACAATGGATGGACTTTAGGCTCTTTTGTTGAACTATTATCCTGCTGTCCCTGTTGAAGACCCTGATGCAACATGTCCTTAGACTGGTTTAAAAAGTCAAAAGTCCATTAGTGATGCATTTTGCCCAAAAAATATCACATCAAGGAAAACGCTAGTTAAAAGCTTGGCATTAGTTTGTGTTGTGTGTTCGTCTTCTCAAGGTGTTTTCAAAATTCTCCTCTGTTTCTCATAAATTTGTCTTCCTGCCATGTTTCTCTTTGGGCACCAGGTGGCGACGTAAATGAGGACGCAGCTCTGGAAGACTATCAGTTCAAGCTGAAGGGTTTCATCGACAGCACGGTGGACAAGAGGTAGGACCACCAGCCTTATCTGCTCACACCAGATGACCTGGCTACACAACACGTCAGAAAAGACACTTTGTATAAAAAAAAAAAAATCATTTACATGACTTCACTGAAAGACATAAAGGCATTGAGATTTTTGTTGACTTTATATTACAAATAAGATTTGTTTCTGGCTCTTCCACATGCCTAAACTTCTTCCGACATCATAAACGCCATGTGTACTAGGATGTTGCTAAATGGGTGTTTGTTGATGATTTCACGAATAATAACATATAAATCATTGTGCATTTAAAATGGTATTTCTTTTGTTATTGTAATGTCCAGTTTAGTGATGAGCATTTAACCAGATAAAAAAAAAGTTTAGAACATTCACACCTGCCATGTCACTTGCTTTGGTTTTCTTACGTAATTCTTTTTGCGTATTTATGAAGAGTTACTCTTCACAATCTAATCCAATAAAATCACGTGACCCCTTTTGACTGGCTCAGCGACATCCAAGAGTGCTTCAGTGTGAGTTCAGTGGCCAAGGTACATAGACAGACTCTAAACAGGATGTGAAGACTGTTCAATTTTTGTCTTTAGTACTAGTGGAAGTTTCTCTGAAACACTGTCATTAAAACTAGCCAGTGGCTAGTCCGGCTGAAGAGAGGTTAGATTTGTGTCTGTGTTGTGTTTAAGAGGCAGTTTCTTTGTAAAAGTGTGGCTGAAATGTTGAGGTTATTTGCACACATGCTGGTCCAGATGATGCTATCTTGTGTTGCATCATTGTAATGAGCTGCCTAAAAAAATGCCTTTGTCCTCAGCGCAAAAACCAGACAGGGGGCACTTGACGGTCTGAAGACGGCGATGGCCACACGAATCCTGTACGAGTTCATTTCCGAAAGAAGGATGACTATCACAGACAGCATCGAGCGCTGCCTGAAGAAAGGTACAGTCATCTGTAAGGAAACTCTATAGAGTTTCCTTTTTTTGGTTAAAGAATGTTAAACTCTACAATCTTAACAATTCCACCCACTTGTCTCCGTAGGTAAAGGAGAAGAGCAGCGGGCTGCGGCATCTCTGGCCTGTCTGCTCTGCATCCAGCTGGGCTCGGGCCTCGAGAGCGAGGAGGTGCTGAAGACCCTCAAACCTATTTTCAAGAACATCCTGGCAGATGGGTCCGCCAACGTTCAGGCTCGCCAGGCGGTGAGTCTCGCTTTTCTCTGAGTGGTCAAGTGACCCACATATCCTTGCTAATGCTGTTTCTCTAGGTGGCGACCAGTCTGGGTCTGTGCACACTGGTGGCAGAAGATGACATCTTTGTAAGTTGTGGTCCACGTTACTCGGGTTTGTTGTGAGAGGACAGGAAGTGATGTGTGTTGTTGCAGGACGTGTATGCCACGATGGAGTGCTTTGAGAGTCTGTTCACGCACTCGTATGCACGAGCGGACGGTTCCTCTCCCACCGTGAGTCTCCCAACTAGCCAACTACACACCAACGCGCTGCTGTCGTGGGCTCTGCTGCTGACCATCTGCAGCGCCAGCCAGCTACAGGACATCCTTAGCAGGTATGAGCAAGATTTTTACTTTCCCATTTTCTAAAGCCCACATTAATCTCCTCTTATTTCAGACATCTGCCCAAGTTGCCAAGTTTGTTGGAGAGTGAGGATGTCAACATGAGAATCGCTGCAGGAGAAACCATTGCGCTGCTCTTCGAGCTTGCGAGAGACCTGGACTCTGTATGTCTGTTAGCCGTAATGATCCCCACTTGGTGCTGTGTAAAGTCTCATCCGTGCCTTTGTTGTTGTTCTTGTCTGCAGGAGTTTGAGTTTGAGGACTGGGACCAACTCTGCGACAAGCTGAACGCTCTTGCCACTGACTGCAACAAACACAGAGCAAAGACGGACAAGAAGAAGCAGCGGTCCGTGTTCCGCGATGTCCTGAGAGCTGTAGAGGTCAGACATCACTTGTTTCTCTTGGTCAGATCTTTTGACGACTTACTGCATACAAGGGCAATGACTCATCATACACAATATACCGGCAAAAAAAATTCTGCATCTCACAATAAATGCGATAAGCACGCAGCACACTTGCTGTACTGGACTTGCATACATGAACATGACAAGACCATGGCGACACACTGTGCTCTCCAGCTCTGTGGCATTTGACTGCTGAGTCACCTGTGTGTGACAGTTTTGGTGGACAATTGCTTCACGATTGTAGTTTTAAACTTATTTTTAATAAGGCAACTATTGATGATGACACTAGTCGACTCTGGGTCTTTGGGTCTGTTTGTTTTATTAGATGGAGTGAGTGGTCGTAATGGGTTTTCTGACATGAGGGTCTCCTACTGCGCTGGTATGGCTTCATTGTTGGCTGCAAACAAATTAAAAATAGTGATGCAAGTTGACCATCACTAAAGGAAAAAAAAAAGAACACTAGAAGTTAGTAAATGAGGGTATCGTAAAGAAAAGCCCTGGAGGAAGAATATGTTGATAAATCCTTAAATGCCAGTGTGTCATTGAAAAGACACACCTGAAACTACTGCAGGAAAAAAAATGGTGAAAATAAATGTAGGAAAGAACGTCAGGTAATTTATACCAACAAAAAAAATTGAGAGCTATATCTTGTGAAACGATGTTAAGAAAAACAAAAACGTGGTCACAAAAGACCTCTGAAGATGGAGGTTTTCTGAAACACAATTGAAATCAAAAGTTGACAGTCACTAACAGATGAATGCAGCAAGGACACGGCCTGGGTGCATTATAATAGAAGTTAGTAAAGGATTTCAATGGTGATGTTGCGTCTTGTGATTCCAGAGTGGAGACTTCCAGTGTGAGAACATTCGGTTTGGGACGGAGCGCATGACCATCGACAGCTGGCAAAGGAAGAGGACGTATGATGCCTTCAGGGAGTTTGTGGGTGCAGGGATGAACTACCACCTGCAGGTATGTGAGTGGCTTGGCTCTGCTCTCTCCTGCTATACTTCTATGGACCAACCCTTGCAACTTTCCTCAGGCTAACGACTTCATCCGAGACGTGTTCGAACTGGGGCCCCCCATCCTGGTGGACTCGGCCACCATGAAAGCCATGAAGATCTCTCGCTTTGAACGGGTATGTGACTTTTGGAGCGTTCTCCTTTCAGTATGGAGGTTTCCTAAAATTATCCGTCTCTCCGGCAGCATCTCCACAACTCTGCCGCCTTCAAGGCTCGGACCAAGGCCCGCAGCAAGTTCCGAGACAAGCGGGTGGATGTGGGAGAGTTCTAGTCTTCGTCCGTTTTCCAAACATGTTTTTGTATTTATCATTCCGCCCTGTACCAGCCCGTCCTATCATACTCTCTGGAATATTGAGTTTAATTTAAATGTCTTTGTGTTAAACATGAACTTTTGTAAATATGAAAGTGCAGTTGACCAGTGGGTGGTTAGATCCCTGCGTAGGACCTTTTATGCGTATTGATGAACCGATATCCCTTAGACTCTCTCAAAGAAATGTTGGTGAGTATGATGTCTTGATGTGTTTAGTGTAATAACCTGAATAAACGCTGAAAAGTACTGTTCATTTGAGTTTGTTTCCTCAATGGTAGAGCAGGGCTGTCGAAAGCACATGCAGTTGAACCAATCAGGTGTCAGCACCAGACTGACAGTCAACTGATGAGTCTTCAGACTCCTGACTGAAGCTGGTGGCGTTGGAACAGCAGTCTGAATCTTCTGTCTGTGATCTTTCCATCAGTACCTAAAGCTGCCGACTGCTGGTGAGAGTTGGAACATTGATGCACCTGGAAAACTTTTGGTCCTCATGACTTAACTTGGTAGGTTTTTTTACAAGGTGTATACTGCCATGCAAAAGTTGGAATAAGTCACACATCCTTGCACAAAAACAAATCCAGCTGGAACAAAAGAGAAGTCAGTGTTCACCAGGACCTTGCATTTGAATCCCACATGGCTGAGTGAGTTCCTGATTCTAGTGCAGACTGAATCATCCAGTGAACCTGTTGTCCACTGGTTCCTTGTCCTCCCAAATATGTGCTGGACCCTGACATGTTATGTAGCCTTTTTTTTCAAGCCTGCTGTAATGATAATTTTAAAAAATATTTTTCTCTTGCTGAAAAATGACCTTGGGACCAACAATTGAGCTTTCACATGCGCTCTCTTGCTCACTCTCACACAAACGCAGCTGTTCTCCATCCCTCACCAGGTTAATGTGATTCCTCCTTCAGCAGCTGCTTCCCCTCCACATCATCATATTTCTCTAACACCTCACATTCAAACGCCACCCCCTTGACTCCCTCCAGCTGTCGTCATGGTGACAGCAACCCCAGTCCCGGGATGTTAGCGTTGCTGATAGATCAGTTGACAACTACCCTTCATGCTGGTGAGGATGACGGACAGCTTCATCAGGTCTCCATGGCAATATTTTATTGTGCTCATCCTGGTGGCATTTCTGTCTCTGTCAGGACGTCAACGTAGTGCATGACTATACAAGGTTTTCTTTTGACACATCATGAGGCATTTCTTTATTTTTTCTGGTGGCACTTTTTTAAATTCAGCATATTTTTTTTTTCTATTCATAATTTTCATCTTTACGCTTTGACATTGGAATAGAAACAATATCAGATCACAGGGAATTGCTTCTTGAGGCTTCCCAAGCATATGGAACATGTGGAAGCAATTCAATTCCATTGGACTTAATAGGTGTTGTGGAGTTATTTTGTTTGATTTTTTTTTTTAAACCCCAGCTCTTTCTTGATCTTGTAGAAAAGAAGGCTTTCCCTCCTCTGTATTATTTTGCAAATCTAACTCTATTTTTCAGCTTTTTTATGTTGATGTCACTCCTTTGTCTTTTATTTTTTTTTACTTTTTAACTTTTTTAATTGTTATAATTTTGTTGGAAAAAAATCATCAGAGTTTGCCTTCTACATAATACCTCAAGGGACGCTATGTAAAAAAGTTCTCTACGTGAGCAGGTGATAGTTCTACAGCATCACAGCTGAACAGAGAGACAGGTACCTCTTATTTGTCAGGTGCTCATAAAGTTTTGTTGGATCCCATCGATTGTCAGTGATCCACATTTGCACATTTACTGGTCACTAAAATATGTTTATAACAACATTACTTAACTTTAAACCAAAAATCCTTCTGAAATGATCAGTTATTCCTGTATCATAAAGGTTGAGATGTAATTCTGCGTTAGTCCTACAGGAGGCGCTCTCCACCAGGCTGCAGCCTCTGTGCTGCTGCCATACTAAATAACACATCCGAGGTTCAGAAGTCACCATGTTGAAGAGTCAACGTTATTTTGAGGGCCAAACATTCGTCATCGTTATTGCCAGCTCTGCGTTATCACGGTTGTAGGTACCGTCAACATCTTCACCCTGAAGAAGATGGAGAGCCTCCATCTTCCAGCACCACATGTTCTCTGGAATCAAGCGACTTGTCGTGCTGAAGCGTGAGAGCCCACACGCCATGTGACTCACAGTTATCGAACACACACGCACACCCACTCCCTGTCTTTGTGGGCACCGCTCATTGCCAGAACCCTTTCCCCAGCCTCTCACGCTCAACCTCACCATCCAAAAGAAATGGCTCACCTTCACCTGAACTCTGAACCAAACTTAACCCCATGACCTCATATTGAGGCTTAACCTTGTGAGGACCGGGAAAACTGTCCCCACAAAGCCAAATGTCTTCACAAATGCTTCCAAGAATTGGTCCCCACAATTACAGCTAAATCAGGCAGGCACACCCTCCCACCTCCCCCCACACCAACTCATCATCTCATTCACGAGAGAAAAATACGCTCTAATATTTTTGATAATATGAAAACTAATAATAATAATGGTAAAACTTTGAATTACCCCAATTTTGAATGATTCATTTCCCCCATTTTTTTTAAAGAAAATAGCAGCACTGATATTTATTTATTTATTTATTTTTGTAGTATTTAGTGGTAGTAATTCCTCGGGGATAAACGTGTTGTATGAATGTGGCAGCTCAAAGAAATATGAAATGTTGTTGATAGTGCCCTCTGCCATGGTGAACCAAACATCCCGGGCCAGTGACGCTTCACAAAAAAGTGACCTTATCAAGTAGATAACAAAAAGAAGAAGGTCATGTTTGACTCTGAAAACTACAGATGGTTCCTCGGGGAAGTCCGGCTCTCTCCCAAATGAAGGAACTGGACGACTGTTTTCTTTCCCTCTCTCTCTCCCGCGGACGCGTCTGAGCGCGCGAGCATGGCCGGCGTTACTAATTCACGAGGTCATCAACTCGTCCGTCAATCACTCCAGCGGCGTCTTCGTGTAAACAGACGATCGGAGGCGACGCGCCGGAGCGGAGAACCGAGACCCAGACTCAGGCTCGCGCGCTGCGTCCGCGCTGCTGAGGCTGTTGCCAAGGCTCCGAGCGCGCGCTCTGATTGGTCGCCGCCTCTCATCAGCCGCCGGATTGGCCGGTTCCGGAAAGGAAAACATTCCTATCGGCTGTGTAATTTGCGTGAGCACGTTTTTTAAGGAATCATCCTGAAGGAAAGAGGCGCGTGCACGGTTGTGTGCCACACCGTCGTGACGACGCCAACACACCGCCATCGTCTGAGAAGCACCAATGACCAAATGTGTCCTCGTCCTGAGGGCGTGTGCGCGTGTGTGTGATGGTGTGTGAGCATGTGTGTGCGTGTGCGTGTGGTTGTGGTGTTGCAGTGAGTTATATATGTGTGTCAGATGCCTCTGGCTGTGTGTGTGAAGTGTGTGTGTGTGTGCTGACTTAAACAAGGTCACTAGTGGAGGCCTCTCTCTCTCTACACACACACTCTCACACACACACACACAAATGATATTTGAATCCTCATGATTAAAAGACTCAGACAGACTTTCAGGCAAATTCGTGAAGAGCATCTAGAAAAATCATTACCTTGGTTTCCACCGTAGAACGACAACCACCACATCAACCTCAAATGACCTCACAGGAAGTGAATGTGACTCAGTGAGTGAGTCCTGACCCCACACGCAGGCTTTGTGGTGGAAAAGAAAACATGTATTTCCGAGTCATATTTGGTACGTTTGGAGAAGTTTTTCAGCAGCTGAGCTGCATCTGACTGATGTTGGGTATGAAACCAAACCCTCGACCTGAAGCTTGCGCTGTGCATCATGTCACCCTGCACGACACCAAACACCCACCTAGCCGCTCCATCCCATGTTCCCCCCCGATAAGCCGTCAAACACGCCTCCAGGTTTATTCCCAATAAGACAGGCGTAAGTGGAGTGGACGTGTGATGGATGGCTCCTCAGCCGGCCTCAGCTTTACTGATCTGTGGAGTCAGAATGGCGCTGAACAAGATAAGAGATTATCAGCAGTTAGCTGGGCGCCGTATTTCTTTGCTTTTACTACCGGAGAATCCTTGCAAGCAGCGACGTGTTTATCGTCCCACGTTTTCCGTCATGCCGACGGCGCTCGCCGGTTCACCCCTGCTGCGGCAGAGGACTCTGGTGCGGCACCTCGGGTGAGTCGTGCCTTTGGAAATGACATCGTAAAGATGACTTACAGTTTCGGAAGGAAGGGAGGAGCACTCACTTGTAAATCCTGTTGGGAGGTATCTGATTTACCATAACAGCCCTCGTTATTCTTTCAAAGTGTTTATCAGCCGGGATTTATCTTTTTATATGCAAAGCCTTTTAACAATGATGACTCTGTTATGCAGATGACACCCAAATATATTCAAATATGCAACGATATTTTGGCAACAGAAGTGGGTCTTCGCTCCGTCAACATTGCTGTGTAAGTGAACATGAGTACAATTTTCAGCATGGCGTGGTCACTTGTCCAATCCGGTATTTAAGCTGTGGATTCTAGTTCTGCTGCCGTATACCTGACCAGTATCCTCTGCCTGTTCAATGAGACGTCAGAGTTCTTGAGAAACAATGGAAATCTGCCGTACTTTCGTTGCCAGAACGTGTGCACAACCATTCACAGATCTTCATGTTTCCACACACTTCCAGATGTGAAGACGTTAAGTGTTTAAGATTTGGAATATGAGCCTTTCTGATGGGACTCTCATGACTATTGAGAGTCCCAACCTCAGGAACACCGGGCTTATGCTCCTCCTCAACAAGAAGTCTACTGCTCGAGTCTTTACCGCATGTCCATTTGTCAGTTCGGCCCAAACACAACAGCAACATTTTCTTCTTAGGGCCAACAACAGGAGGATACCCCACGGCAAGAAGAACTTCATTCAAGTGTATTAGGAGTCCACTTTTTTCATACTATCACTGAAGAAGTATAGTTGAAGGTTACTTTTGAGATACTACATTTGGAATACTTAAAAGTAGGACACTTACTTATACTCAAGTCTACTTTATAAAATTCAAGTAAGCCACTTCCTTCTAAGGGATTTCAAGTATATTACTGAGGCGACCCAGCAGCAAACTGTGAAAAGAATCATGGGAGTTGGTGAATGGGGGATAGAAAAACAATTCTCTGATCTTGTTTTGTTCTCATTTGACAGTTGTTTAGTGCTTTCATTGAATTACTAAATAATTGTTTGTCACTGTGAGTGTGACCCTGCCATCAACCATAGGTGATGTGTGGTCTGTTAGCATGACTGCCAACTATATATATGTCTGGTAGGTAGAGGTGTACTCTGTTGGGTGGTGCACATGATGAACAATTTTACAGTTATCGCCTATAAATAATGTGAGCTTTAAATATGCATTGAATAATTGAAATGTGGATGAGAAGCATATACCTTGTACACTAGTAGTATACTTCTTGTATACTACTAGTGTACAAGTTTCTGCCAATGATCCGTTCAGGATTCAAATCAAGTCTAATTCCTGTTATCCTCTCAGCTGGCTGTGGTCCTGCTTCTCATCTGACTTTGTATGTGTCCGACGATCAATAGAAGCAAGAAGATTGCGAAAATGCCGCCAAACAAAATCCCCTGGTGACAGCAAACATGCCTTGTTTGTCGTCAACCACTTGTGTTGCCTCCAAACAAAAGGGTGAATTGAAAGAGCAGAATGACTCCGCTGGTATCGACAATCCACAGTCCCAGAATTCATGTTTGCTGCTGATGTTGACATGGATGTGAAGATTCCCCATGCTGCTACGAGCCCCTGCGAGCGCCGCGATCGATGCCCGAGGACAGGAGCAGATAAGACGGCTGAATTACTTCTTATCTCTGGAGGTGCTGCTCTTGAATTTCAATGACTCAGACTGAGAAAGCACGTAAGGAAATAAACCTGGGCTCTTTAACTTTGGCTTCACTTTTAATGCTGCTTCGCAAGCTCTGTCGGTTCTGAGCACCGGAGTCAGGGTACGTCTCAGGTTCCCTCATTAGTTTGGACATCGACTCAGTCTAGTGAGATGACTCAGTAGGATGCATCCGTCTTCCTGCCGAATGAGGGAGCAAAAGCAGGTAATGCTAGAAGGGGCCCTGAGAAAGACTCTTCTAGTGCAGGTTGAAGTTCCCCACGCTGACACAATGACAGGAACGGCAAGGAGATAACTTGGTGCGTGGTTGGATACTCGACACATCATGGCACTGATTCGACTCCTGATCCATTGCAGAGTTGCTCTCGGGTGCCCTCTGGTGGAGACCATCATATTTATTTATTTATTTTTGTTATTGTTTTTGCACTGTTTTAGCCAACCAACAATTTCCCCTGCACCACCAATGGAACTCACCAGGACTGACTCTCGTTCTTGTCATCTTGTTGCCAGGCTCATGCTAAGCCATGACAGACACCGCAGAATTCTCTTCTTGCAGATGGGATGAACTGTGGTGAGAGTGCTCAAGACTCAGTTTTCTGACGAAGACCGAATTTCCTGAAGGGCCACATTAGAAACTGTAACTGTCGTGGGGACCATCATCAAAAGAAAGACTGCAAAGAATACAAAACATGATGGAAAAATATCCAAAATATACACATAAGTAACAAGGACAAGTCGACCTAAAAAGATTAAACGTAGGTAAGGATATTAAGAAGTGTAAATATGCAATGAAAACTATTGAACTATTTCATTTCATCTGCACTATGGACGAGACGTTCAAGATAAAACAGGAATTTATTTCAAAATATATTTTCTGTAGTCCTTTAATGTATTTTGAAGAACAAGAAAAACACACAAAAATAGACGATGAAAATTTTAGTCTTCAAACAAGAACATGCTATATTTACTGCTGAAGTGGTGGCGGTGACTAAAAGAGAACGAACAAAAAAAATGACAACATATCACATAACCAACTTCCAAAAGGCCACGGAAATACAGGCATCGGGCCGCATATGGCCCCCGGGCTGTACTTTGCCCAGGTCTGGACTAAGTTGAGTCACAAGTGCGACAAGTTTGACTCAATGACTCCCATACATAATATACAACATGCAGTTGATCTTTTCTCCTGACTCATCTTTAATAAAGGAACAAAAAAGAACGTGTTATTCTGCTTTACACGTGTCATGCGGTTGGTGTCCACCAGTGGGTGCCCTGGTTAAGGGATGTCAAAGTAAATCGGGGATCTGAACCCGACAGGTAATATCAACCTGAACGCAGTGTGGTGTGAGTCAATGCGCGTGAGAATAAAGTCATTTCAGTTATTGACTGAAAATCCATGATCTGAGTATTAAGCAGCGGCGACGGACGTCAGCGTAGCATCGAGCCGTCGCTGTGTGTAGTCGTGCTTGTCGGTTGTAGACTACATTTCCAACTCACCGACTGGAACGCTTTCCAAGTCATCCAGGTACTAATCGCCTCTCAACTCAAATTGAATGCAGCCCTCAGCCCATTCTTTTACTCTGTGTGTGTGTGTGTGTTTTGCCCCGTCATCATTTCCTCTCCACCACAGATGCTGAGTCAGCAACATTTTCATTACAGCTACAAATTAGCGATTTCTTTTAGCGCGCTCGCAGTTGAGCAGGAAATGATTTCGATCCGTCGGATGGTTGCAGCATGACTTTGCACTTCTGTTTTCTTTCTTACGAGCGGGACTAATAGTTGGCCGAGTCGTCGGGTCAGCAGCGGCGAGTCACACTGAAATATGCCGTGTCAGACAAGACCTGCTGAGCTGTTCGCTTGATTCAAAATGATGAAGTGAATGAATGATATTCTGGTTTTTGGAACGTGTTTGACGTTTGATGTTTTTGTTGCCATGGCAACTCGCAGACTTTTACACAACTCAGGAAAGCGGTGACAATTCTACAGTGAAAAAAGAGTCGCTAATGCTAAGTATTTCTTTTTGAGATAAAACTGAAAGGTGCTGAGCCCGGCTGGCTGCACCAACTATCCTCAAGTTGGATTTTTCTCTTCAATGCTTTTTTGTGACACTTGCATTCCATTTTTCTTTAAATTGCACGTTATTGGAGTCTGAGTTTTTCATCATTCAGCCAAGCTACACATTTGTTCTTCGGCTTGATTCTCACTGTGTCTATTTACTTACCTTACAGACAGTCAATATTTTATAATTATCTATGCATTATCAATTCACTTATAACTACTTATACTTTATTTATATATTTAGATACCTTCTGACTTCACTCTTTCATGTATGCTGATGCTTTGTGAATGTCTTTGATGTTTGTCGCGTGTCTTAAATGTCTTTCATGTGTGTCACTGACTTTGTTGACAGTGGCTGCTGTGACACGTTGAATTTCCCCAGACTTTTCCCTAATCTGTGAGGTATTTCATTTTTCTTTTCATTCCACTTTTTAAAGGCAATTAGATTGTGTTCCATTTTAATGCTTTAACGCTATGAGATTTAATTCATTCGAGTCACACGGTGCAGTTTTCAGTTAATCCGCATGTGTGGATGAGTCTCACCTCCTCCAGGAATCAGCCTGAAACTTGGACTGGATCAAACCTCCGGGACCAATACTGAAACGGCAGACGTGATTCAGTGAGCAGAGACGAGTCGACACGGATGATTTCCAGCCAAACACCCAGAGCTCAGTGGGAAGTGTCAGAGTGTGAGTGTGTGTGAGTGGAAAAGAGAAATCTATCGGTCGGTGAATTCCACATGTGATCATCAGCAAACGCTTCATCTCCCTTCATAGACATTATCTTGATTCACAACCCGACCACTGACTCCCCATCTTGAAGTCCCGACTCATCACTCAATGTTTGTTGTGTCTGATCTCACACTCCAAGATCTAAATGTTCGTTCGGTTGCCTTATTACAGGGAAAATGACTTTCATTTATCCTCAAGCTGACAGGTGGCGCGGTGGGTTGGAGGTGAGTAACTGCAGCATCACGTGGGGTTGAGTCCACAATGGGGTTGAACTCTTGGGGTGAAGTGAGTGCGTTCCCTCCTGGCGCACGGGTTTCCTCCCACAACAACATACAAATTGACTCCTCAATTCTGTCTGCAGGTGTGTGTGTGTTTGTGTGAGGGGTGTCAGCTGAGCTGTGCTCTGTAATGGAGGGCGACCCCTGCCTCTAACCCTGGATAGCTGGGAGGGGACGCCAGAACATAAATGATGGTAGAAGGTGAACCGGTGATGTACGTGTAATGATGCTGCTTCCGATATGATGAACTACTCTGCATCATCGTTTCACCTTTCACCCCTGTTGAACTGTTTCTGCCAGTCCAAACACAAACAAATGAAAGTGTCTCATTTACTGGTAAAAAACAAATGCGGCATCTACTGTGTGTGTGTGTGTGTGTGTGAGAGCGGGAGAAGGGGAGAGTGTGCCAACAGCTCCATCAATATCTGTTCATCTAATAAATGCACAATCCTGCAGAACAAAATTGCTTTTCATTCACAGTCATACTGAAGGCGATCGATCCACTTTCTTCTGCAGCGTGATGTCGCGTCTGCAGCGGCAAGCTTTCTCCCAAGTTGACCTTGAAGCTCTTCCTGAACAATGCCCTTGAGAGGGGAGGGAGAAGGTGGAGGCAAGGTGAAACAAATATATCACACGTGCAGTGTGTGCAGTTAGCAAGCTGCTGCTGTGTGTGTGTGTGAGTGTGTGTGTGTGTGTGTGCGCCAGAAAGGTCAGCAGGCAGGAATGATGAAGTCATCTGGATGAGATTTAGTTATGAGAAGAGCAGGCCAGAGAGGAGAGTTCACCCGAGAGATGCTAATCCTTTGTGAGGGATTGATGGAGAGATCTGCTTACCTACATTCATACAGAGATCAAAACAACTTGATTTTGCAATGTGGAAAAAATCTCAATTATGATATTAATCTTTTCTCATTGACATCACACCACCGACAAAACCATTAAACTAATCTGGGAACATTACCTAGTTGTAATCTGACTGCAGATTCAAGAAAATGGAAAATAAACATAAACTGACGACATCACAATATTGAATTCAGACCATCAGTGAAATTATTAACAACATGGCAACATCAAACTAGAGGAATACAGATCAGATGTTTGACCTCCATAATCTGGATTGGACTCTATTAACCCTAATCTGGTTTAGGTTTGAATAATGTAACAATTAAAAAAAGACAGAAACTCTTATTGCTAACTTCAGAAAGTTGGAATCAATCATTGTAATGCGACAATAATCAAATTATTTTAATCTTGTTTCTATAAATTCAACTTCTTTCTATCACTTATGGCTTGTAGAAGGGAAAGATCTGAAATGAAGTGACAGCCTCTCATGTTATTGACGCTAATCTGACTGATGTGAGATTCAGGGATTATTAATCCTCATGGATTTCTGCAGATAGAAATGAAACGGTTCGATCACAGTTTACGTTGTCAGACATTGGTCATCCCTCTTCTCACACAGGACAGTAATTGTTCCCAAAAAGTCAGCAGACACAGTTTTCCTCCAGAGCGTGGCTGCGCCCCCCCAACCCCAGTCTGGGTGGTAAAAAGAAGCAGTGATGCGGCAAATAGGCAATCGTCCCCGGGCGGCCGGGACAACGACTCCGCGGGCCGGGCGGGCGGATTCATAACTCAGACAAAGTAATGACTTCGTGAGAAAACACAACCTCAAGATTTTCTCTTCCCGACCTATCAGGCGGTTTGTGAGATTAGAAAGGTTAAACTGAGATTAACCACCTGTATCCATTCATTTGAACTTTATTTACGACAGCCAGATTTTCTTTCAGTTCACTGAGTTGCGACTACAGCTAGCGTCACCTCCGCCTGGCCTCCACAACATCACGTAGAGTTCTCGTGTCTCAAGTGGAATCCGAACACCTGATGTGATCTAACGTGTTTGTACGAAGCATCGTCATCTCGAGTATCCAGAGTGTCATATTCAAATAGCAGTGGAGTTTTGGCAGCCACTGCCTGATGATTGTCTTAGAGCGCGGTGCTCGGCATCGCTAAGCAGCAGCTAAACACGTTTGCCGCGCTTGTAATTTCCGATAATGGCTTTGACATTTCAATGTCAGGCCGGCTGGGGAGTCGCCCAGCCAGCCTCTTCAAAAAATTAGAGGTGAGCCGTGGCATCAAAAAATTCTCATCCTATTACTGATCCCAGAGCGGGGGGAGGAGAAGGAGGGCGCAGAAGGGACGGGAGCGGGACGGTCAGCACTTTTGAGTCAGTCGGGTTCCAACCTCTGGAGGAAAATCTAGAAGAACGCCATGTCCTTTAAGGAGATTCAGTTAGAAGCACTGCCGTTAGCTAGAGGCTTAGCATTTAAGAATTTGACTTACATTGGAATTTTCTGCTTTTTTCACAGTTTAAAATACATTTTTTTCTGTTTATAGGTGCGTCATCACGATTTAGCTACGGAGCTAAAATGATTGGAAAATAACAACAAACATGAATCTAGACATACAGTAAATGTTTTGATTTTTGTACCTTCTTTGATGTTTTAATTTCAATAACAGCATTTGTTTGCAGTGTGATGCATCTGAATCTTACTGTCAAGATCATTTAAAACTTTTTCAATTGTTTTCTACTTCATAACATTGTTTAAAAACTTTTCTTGAGTCTGATAAAAATGCACTCAGCAGCAACCTTTAAAAAAGGAGCTTCCTATGTGGAGTGATTCACCTCAGACTGCAGAGTCGCTGGTTGACAAGAGTGTGCTGACTCAGCACATCCGAGGAGGCGCTGGCTCGCTTATTAGCTAATCCAGTTTAGGAGATGAATCCACTGGTAATCTAATCATCTCACAAATGATTCGCTCTGGATATACAAGTCCCTGTGACCTGAACCGCGTCTGAGAAACAAAGAGCTCAACTCAAACGGTGCAGCTTCTCATTGAGATTGAGGCTGACGCTGACCCGCTAAACATGAAGTCCATGATCGGCGGAGATGGTAAACCAAAACGCACCATATAAACCAGAGAAGTCCGCAAGAGTTTGAGGTTTAAAAATGGGTAGGAAGGAAGTGTACAAGAGAATTCCAAAGCAGATTTATAGATGGATTTTATGGAAAATAAGTCCATAAAAGACATAAAAAAAATCCCTGTATGTGGGGTTGAAAAAGAAAATTTGGAAATAATCTCGACAAAAAAGTCTCTATCAGACAAAGAAAATGAGACAATGGTAAACGATGATGTTTAAAATCGGCTGGTGGTCTATTTTAAAACAGACAGCAAAGATATTTGTCAGTGACTTGGTAAACCAGATAGCTCAGACAGCCCATAAAGAAACAGCAAGACCAACATACACAAGTTGGTTATCTAAAAAACCCAAAACAAACTTCATAAACAGACTGACAAACTACTGGGTGAATAAAAAAACAAACTATACTCCACAGTAGACTTGCTTCACTAAGAAGTGCAGAACATTATGAGGAAACTGGTGGGTTAGAACTGGAGAGGAGCTGGAGGAGGTCTGGACTTCTGTACATCAGCTAGTTTCATGTTGCTGTTGCATTACAACCATTGTGCTTCTTTGCTGTAAAACCACATGAGAGTTGAAATGAACCCGCCGCCCACCAGTTAGTTTGGATCAAACCATCAGCCGTCGCAGAGCCAATATTTCATCACTTTATTACGCTGACATGGAACAGAGAGGCTCATGGGTACTCGCTGATAATAAGCCCTGCTTGACCTATGCGACCCCCGTCAGACACTCCAGCGAGTGCTACGCCACAGATGAAGAAACAGTCGACGGTGCTTCTGAAGGTCGACACTGCAATAAAAAAATAAAAAATAAAAAAGCTGAGGAGAGAAAAGTATCGAGTGTGTGTCGGGAGTTCACGTGAGGATGATGAACAGCGTTAACATTCAGTTGGTCCTCTGGCTTGCGGAACATTGCGTTGCTGACAGGCACTTAAAGATAAATGGCACCAGTGTGGAAATTTAAAAGTCGTTAAATAAGTAAACAAACATTTCAATGATAAACTCCACGGAATGAACCACTTACATACCTCACACCATCTTCCTATACTATCGGCATGTAGTCCATACAAATCCAACTGCTAGCTTTGGATACAAATGGCATCGTTTACAAGAGCAAGAAGTTTCACTTCGTAGCCGAATGTAGCTTGAAGCTAAAAGATGTTGTTCCCTGTGATGTGACTGAGAAGTTGTGACAGGAATACATTGATTTTAGCATCTATCAAACACATTAATGTTAAGTACTTTCAGTGTTTAGTTGATCTGATATGGTGTAGAATTTGAAGCAACAGTCTGAAAGAAAAAAATGGATCAAGACAAATACAATTTCAGGAGTATAAAGTCATGTGTTATACATACACATAGATAAAGTACAGATCTCCGATGAGTGCTTCCAGTCAAATAGTAGTGTGGCTGTATGGACAACATTATGTGGACCTGGACAAGAACATTTGTACATAACTGAACAGGTCAGTGTGACTCTAACATCTAACACACCTGGTTCCACACGTGTGAAGAGTCAGCAAGTCCAGCGTGTCTATGAGTGCACCAGCTTGATTCCCTGCCCCGTGTCCAGGACGGCCGGGGGGAACCAGGCCATTTTGCACCTCCTGAAGCAGCGCAAGCAGACGCCGCACAGCCAGAAGAGGTTGAGGCCGCAGCACCAGTTGGACAGGTGCACCATGGGATAGGTCGCCTTCGGGAAGTGTGTCTCCCAGTGCTTGGCTACGTCGCTTCCGGTAGGCAGATGCAATGTATAGTCGCTCCAGCGCTTGGACACGCCATAAATGGCCGTCACTGTCCGACCCTTTTCTGACCACTGGGTGTCGCTGTCTGGGTTGCAGTTGAACTCCACCCACTCTGAGGTGAAGTCCCCAAGCATTGGCACGTCTCCCGACTCAGGATCCACGTCG
The DNA here is from genome assembly GCF_027744825.2 of Synchiropus splendidus. NCBI lineage: Eukaryota > Metazoa > Chordata > Actinopteri > Syngnathiformes > Callionymidae > Synchiropus > Synchiropus splendidus. The sequence continues at coordinate 15,532,207 of NC_071337.1, forward strand.
GAGCAGGAGAGCTCAGCCGACTGCACCGCCACATGGATGCCCTGCACCTTCCGCACCTCCTTGACCCAAGGAGCTGAGTTCTCGGTGTCCAGGACCAAGATGAGGCGGGAACAGTGGCCGCCGTTCTTCTCCATCCACAGCTCCAACAGCTGGGCTAGATGGAGACTCTCACCACCTGCAAGTAGATGGAAATTGACAATTGAAAGGTTAACAATTGGACGATGGGCTGTCTGCCATAAAATATTGGAGAACTATTTCAAAAAGAGAGCAACACTGACTGTTGTAGGGTGACAACATGAACTGATACTCTTTGCTAGTGTCTAAAGCCTGACCTGACAGAGCCCAGGCCCCGGTTCCTTTGTGAGTGTGGCCGCTGTAGAAGATCAGATAGGTGTCATGGCGCGGCCCGTCAGCGGTGCGGAGCTCCAGGAAGCTGCGCAGTTTGTTGAGCAGAACCTCGAGCGTGACCCCGCTGGTGGAGTAGTCGCAGCCGAAGGTCTGGACCATGTGATGGGAGAAGAGACGCTGCACGTTGTTCAACATGGCTGTGGAGCGGAGGTTCAGCTGTTGGACCTGCTCTGGCGGCAGGAGGGTCGGCTGACCATTGGCACTGGAAGAGAAACACACGACCTTGGGTTGTGAGTTGAAAGAAACCTCATGATCATTGGGTGCCATCAACCCAATTTTTCATCTTTCTTCGCCTGGCCTCGGGTGGTGGAGCCGCAATCTCAGAATGTAACCCTAGGTATCCCACATATCGAGATGACCCCGACCCTGCCGATGACCCAGTTTCGCAGACCCTTGTTAGACCAGTGACACACCACAAATGGTACAACGGCGACACGCAGTGAAAGCTTCACATTTGCTTTCCATGTTTTTGCTCTCATGCTTTTCATGACCCAGTGCAGGGCGAAGTCATGGTTGACTGCAGGAGACGTTTACATAACCGTTACATCACAGCCTCACGCCACCACGGTCACCTTCACCCCAGCTCGCCACAGAGCGTCCACCTCGGCCCAGACTGAACCCTAAAGAATGAGTTCAGAGGGTGTTTTGGTCGTCTCCTTTACGATTACTTTGTGGAATTAAAGCCGCACTTTTACTGCGAGTAAATCCTGTCTCATTAAAGAAATGAGGTCCTGGGACCTCCACATCAAAAAGCCCGCACAACTCACTGGAATTTAACAGGTTTGAACAGGTGATACATTGGCAAAGTCCATCCTAAAACCTTTCCTGGTCCATTTCATTAAACAACCTGCAGTAACTATGAAGACAAAGTATTCATGGGCAGCTTTCCAACTGGGGTTTTAGTTTGAAACTAAAAGTAAAACCCACACTGACCTGAGATGTTCTGACTCTGTGCGGGACACTTGGCAGGATTGGAGCCTACGTAACAAGGCGACAGGGTATATATTTACACATTCAAAAGGCATCCTGAGCAGCTTTATCCTCAAAAGAAGCCGATGTTCTTTTCACTCTCCACCCCCACCTGTGCTTGCTTTTAAAACCTCCCGCAGAGGCCCGGCGTCGGACCCTCTTGTGTTCTCCTCACAGCCCTCTCGCTCTCATCTCCCGGTGGGGCTCTTGTCATTGTGGAAACACGATCTGCTGCCATCAAACAGCCGATTATGCACCTCTGTATTCCCGTCATGCTGCCGGCGGTCCCTGCGGAGCCCCGCGTGCAGCCGTGCATACAGATCGCAGCGGTCCTGCCAGGACATGGACTCGCATCGCAAATCACTGCCGCCGCTCCGCCGGCCGACAATCGATAGAGAAAATCTCACAGTGACATCTTCGGAGGCCTCAGATGAGGCATGAGATGATGAAGATGTTAATTGGACAGCAAGCAGATGATGCTCCTTGGAAACAGCGGCGACATGTCTGAACCAGAATCCTAACGGAGCTCGCGGAGGAGCGGAGGGGCTCCTGGCTGCAGCAGTAACTTGGTATGCGGCAGGAGCAGTGCAGCAACGATCCCTTCTGGGGCTGAACATTAGCGCCGTGTTTACAGTTATTGGCCGATTCATCCACTAGGTTGAGTGTTTACGGGAGCAGAGGCAGAATCAGCTTTGGTGTTTACTGCTGATGCCAAAAAGTGAACGATTGTAGATGAAGGCGGCGCAGAGTCAGCAAAAATTCTCATTGAAGGATGCGGAGATTTAAAGATCTATTTGGCCATGTCTACGTTCTTCACCAGCACTTGTTGCCTCAGACACGTCTTCTCACTTTGCTTCTGTTACGTAGATACTATACTCACTATACTCAAGCCTCACTTCTCTTCCCGTCACTGTAATGCTACTGTAGTACTTTACATACCTTCTTCTACCAAAGCACACTAGCTTTTCTAGCGTACCTGCAGTAGGAGGTGGGCACCACCACTGCGTAGCCCACACAGGTTCCTCCCAGGCAGCTCCCCAACTCGTGGAAGAGCCCATGAGCCAGGGACTCCAGAGGTAGAACCACCAGCAGGGCAGCCAGGAAGAGCCCGTTGGCTTGCTGTAGAGAAAGACAGCTGTTGTTATCAGCTGACACCCTTGATATTTGTCAAGACAGAGGAACAATGTGGGACTGACATTTTGGTGTCATGGAGGAGGTAAGACTTCTCAGCAGACGGAAACTAGATTTGCTGTGAGTAGAGATCATTTACTGTTATGTAGATTACACTTCATCGATGCAGTGATGGAATGATGATGTTGAAGAGACATTTTACTGAAAGGAGAAATATACTACAAAAATGCGAATTGTGGATTTGAAATGTGAACCTATAAAACACTAAACATAAAAGACAGAAAATATATAGTATTTTAATTATTATCAGTTGAGAAGGTATAAGATTACATATTATACAGTTAATATAAAGTCTATGAACATGAAAAATGAGATAAATTAGATGGTGAGTAAAATAAAAACTTCACATGTGAAAACAGAATCATAACTTTAAGATACTTGAAATTCCTGGCCAGCAGTTTGATGACTCACTTCCCCTGAGGAAGCAAATAAACTCCTTCACTGTTAAATAAAAGTGGAGTTTGTGGAGGGAAACATAGGGGCAGAGGGAATTCAAATAAATGCTTCACGGAATACTTCCATTAATACACGTCTGTCTTCAAATGCAGTACTAAAGGTGGACGAAGAATAGAGTCTGTGTGGGAGTTTTGCAGATTGATTTTATTTTCAAGACAAAACTCAGCAGTTGAGTCTGTCACAAATGGAGCTGAGATTCAGTTTGGTTCAATGCCAATAAACATTCTCTGCCATTAACCTGATTCTATACAGCAGTGTTTTTCTAGTCACAGCACCCTTGGTTCATTGAAAAAATTCCGAGGCTCGCCACCAAAGGAACCTCGGACAAAGCGCACTTGTGCTGAAAGTCCAATAGAAAAATCCCAATTCATTTGTGAAAAAAGAAAAGCTACTGACAATCGGTTATTTTGCCAGGGTATAAGCAGAAACAAACTGCAGAAAATTTCAAAGGGTTGGGCAACATGGCAAAATATATCATGATTTATTTACTTACTTTAAATAACGTAATGTCACGTAATGTTTCGATTTTATCACTTCTCTTTTGCGTGATTTTATTGTTGTGTTGAGTTTCCGGACAAATCCTTAGCATTCTTTGCTTGAACTTGCTCCATAAAAACAATTATTCCTTCTCTCTTCACATTTTGGAGCGCATTTATTTTGTTGTGCATTTAGTTTTTCGCCGCGCACCACAGCAGCGCTGCTTTGACTGACGGACAGATCTGCGCATCAACACACTGTAGCTCTACAGTACAGTGTATAGAAAGAATGTCAGCGAATCCATGTGATCTCCTCACCTTGGTTGCTCATCTTAACGTTCTAATTGTCATGATTAAATGTCATCATATCGCCCACCTCTATCTATCTGAAATTGGTCTACATTAATAGGTTTGTAGTAAATGATTCAAATCAAAATGACGACCAAACCATGAAGACAGTAAAGTGACCAGTCAAAGAGAAGACAGATTGTGACTCCTACCTGCCAGGACACAGCTGCCAGTATCACTGTGGACAGCAGGCTGAAGAAGACCAGGCGCTCAGAGATGAGGCAGAAGTGTCGAATCCCTCTTGAGGCCATGACCTGGTCCAGGCTGCGGCTGCCGGACCGCTGGGCCTGCCACACTTTCTGGCAGTCAGTCAGTTTGCTGTGGAAGCCCCACATTGTGATGACAAGAATGACGTGGCAGATGGACCAAAAGAGGCCAAACAGGCAAAAGCCAGGGATGACCAGGTACCAGAGTTCCAGATGACCCAGCTGAAGAGAGAGAGAGAGAGAGACATTGGAGAAGATACTAAAGACTAAGACAAGAAACAGACCTCGAAATTAACCCATTTTAGGATGTCACACCTTTGTTTCATTGAGCAAAAAAAAGCTTTAGCTAGCAAAACATCTACCATTGTAGACAGCAATCCAGGTCCAGAGGACCAAACTACAAGATCAAAGTGTATACTGTACATGTGTTATATTGTACCTCGATGAGTCTATGGGTTTATTGGGCGATAAAACAATGTTGCGTCTTATGTTGAGATTATGTGGGGCTCATATAAATATCATTTATAAATAGTACTTTTTCATTTTTTTTAAATAGAATGTTTTTTTCCTATTCTATTGTATTGTATTTATATTCTACCACATTCTTTTATTTATTTGCGTTTTTCTTGGGGGTAGTGGGAACCTACGCAGTCAAATAAAGGGATCTCTGTAAGATTTGTAGTTACGTAACATCTGTCAAACAGCATTTAGCACTAACTGAGCGTGACGTTATGAGTAAGCGTTACCTTTAAGGCAGCCAACACGAAGAACGTCACTTCCACCAGCATCAAAGGAAGAAGAGAGAACCTCCTCCACAAGTTACCCAGTGAGAGCACCGGCATCCACCGCTCACTGGGTCCAAGTCCACTAAAGTATAAATCTAGCACAGGCTCACACAGCAGTCGGCCCAGGAAGCAGCCCAAAGCGAAGGGATTCGCTGTGATGCCAATGGCCTGGAAGAAGACCAGCGAAGTTATCAACGCAAAGCAGACCAGGTTCGGTACAGCCAGGAGGGACTTCATCCTCAGGTCCACCATGATGGCACCCAGTGCCACCACCAAGGTCGATATTGCCAGTGACTTGTGCAGCAGCATGGTGGTGCTGGCTATCCCAAAACCAAGAAGTTCCAGAAACTCATTGGACCTCAACAAGAGAGGTTTGTAGCGGACAGCGCAACACACTCGCTCTGTCACAGCCCAGACTGCTTTCATGACCAAGCTAGCAAGGAGGAGGTAGTTGGTGACCAGTTCCTCGATGTTCTGATCCAACACAGGACTGTTGAGGAAGCAGATGAGTCCAAGCAGAAATCCGAACCACAGCTGGAACAAGCTCTGGCTGGCCTTCTCCATGGCGAAGTAGTAATGGAGGATGCCGGCGATGCCAAGAACAAACAAGCCCAGGATGAAGATGACCAGGATCATGGGCTCGCTAGACACCTCCCAGCGCAAGTACATGCCCAGACACACGGCCACAAGCAAGGTGAAGCTGGACAGGTAACCAAGGCAACGGACCGACGTGAACAAGTCCACCTCCCTTGGCTTGTTTTCCACAAGCGCCTCCTCTTCCTCCTCATCTCGATCCATGTTGGAGCGGGGTGTGAGTCTTCTGCTGCACCTGGTTACACTTGAAGTCTCACGTGAAATCAGCCCCTGGAGACATGGTGAAGGTCACTTTAGAAGCTTTCAACTCACTTCAAGTCAGCAATATAATAAAATCATAGATAAATTGTGGGAAGAATTGTGACTACCTGATGTATGACTCAATTTATAACTTGATTTTCAAAACCTGTTCAAGGACCAGTCACTGTAGATTCCTAAACTAAGGTTTGAGTAATAGAATGATAGAATTGTTTGGCAAGTGTCAAGCTAGACACGTGTTCTGCAAATTAGTTTTTAATATTCATCAGTGATAGTAGACTCTAAAGTCAACATCATAAAATCCAAATCAGTTACACTAAATATTATTCATCGTCAACACTGATAACGAAAACCTTTCTTCATTAAGAGATGAAACTTAAATCAAAAACGTTTGAACATATTCAGCTTCAACTAGGCAGAGATTTGACATACATTTACTGATATATACAAATAATAACCCGAAATACCGAGCGAATGGTAAAGTTACTCTGTCACACTCCACATAACTTCCTTTATGAAACAAACGGATTTAAATAAAAATAGCGTCGTCGACACAGTTTTCACCCACTAATACAATTGCCGCGGTGTGATGACACTCATAAAAGACTAAATAATGGCAGCAAACACAACTTTTGGAGCTGAACTAAAGCACTTTGGGTGTGTTATTACATGACAGCGGGAGGTTTCCAGATTTGACGATGTGGCAGGAAGTTTGCTAACTCGTTAGCTTCACCCAGCTAACTCACTCGAGTCTGACTCGGGTCAACGTCACGATGATTTCCATTTACACCGGTCACTTCTGCAGAAATCGAATGACGGTTGCGAAAAGTTGTTTATGATGAAATTGCGCTTACATCGTTGTTTGTTTAGATCACAGCAGATCCAACCGGTTTCCGGGTTCCAAAACTACGGCGCGCACCAAGAGACAAAAATGAGGCGTTTGCATTTTGCTCAACGTCACTTGACGTCACGTAGGTCATTTAATAGTAGATTCGATCAGATCAGATGTCCTTTGCTATGATACATGACTGTAAATATTAACTAAAATGCATTATACGTTTCACACTCAGGTCACCCTATATTATGAGCAAATTATTTACAAGTATTTAGGTAAAGTAAATCAATGTGTACTCAGTACATGTATTTATATGGGTTTTCTTTTTCTTTTTCAGATTTTGAATGTAGTATTATTGTATTTGGACATAAATCTGACAGCATATTTGAACTTCTACCCAGCGAGTGGTGACCAGGCCCCTCCACCTACCACCTCTCCAACCAGAACCACCGTGAAGACCTTTCACCTGATGTGCGAGCTGGTGAAGGAGGCTGACTCCAACACTGGAAGGAAACTGGACTTTGAAGAAGCAAAGATGGAGGTGGGGACTGGGGACATCGCTGACGGGGGGCATCATGACCAACCCCTCACACCTTCATATGTGGTACCTTCAGTCAGGGATTCATCACCTCGAACTCAGAACTTCCAACTTGACAACTCCAGTGACTTCATGAGACCAGTTTCTAGTTCATGCTTTGTTGAGAAAACCCTTTAGGATATTGTACTGTAGTTTCCTCCGCAGGGTGGCTGGGCGCACCCTTAGAGATAGGGTGAGGAGTTCGGTCATCCGGGAGGAGCTCGGGGCGGAGCCGCTGCTCCTCCACATCGAGAGGAACCAGCTGAGATGGCTCGGGCATCTGAGAGGTGTTCCGGGCATGTCCTACCGGGAGGAGACCCCGGGGAAGACCCAGGACTCGCTGGAGAGATTATGTCTCTGGTCTGGCCTGGGAACGCCTCGGGATCCCCCGGGAGGAGCTGGAGGAGGTTTGTGTGGATCGGGAAGTTTGGGTTTCCTTGCTCCGAATGCTGCCTCCGCGACCCGACCCCAGATAAGCGTCAGAAGTAGGTGAAGGTGAAGGCACTGTAGTTCCCGGTAAGTAGCAGCACGGCATGTCTGTGAAGTGTCCTGGAAGTAAGTTCTCTAGTTTCCTCATTAAAGTGTTTTCTTCGGCACTTGAATGTCGAGGTGACAACTGAGGGTTTTTGGAATGTGGAGCAGGTGATATTTTCACCGTCATTCATCATCGTGAAATCCAGGAGACAGTGAGAAATGGATGGCGCCCGCTGACTCACAGTTGTTTATTAGAATTACCACAGAACCCGAGCAGGCAGCAGCATTAAACAGCGCTAACAAGTGTCCGACCCAATTCTTCCTGTTTGTAATGGCCCGATCTCACGCTAATTACTGCTGCTCCGCTTCCATAATGGAAGCAGACACTGTACGTTTTGAATCATTGATGTTGATTTGTTGGTTTGAATATTTAAAGTCGTATACTTTAAAGCTTTTATCTTGTAAACTTCTCGTTTGTCGGCCGTGTCAGCTCCCATTGTGTCCTCTCCTGCTTCAAACCTCCCACTCGCGGAGATAAAACCTTCTGGCTCCGATCGGCGATAAACCCGCTGGCCTCCCGGATGAGAGGGTTATTTACCGCGTCGCCGAGGAGAAGCCTTTTAACGTTTATTTAGGCTCCGCAGCAGATAAGCGTAATGATCAGGGGATCCAGGAGAAGCAAGATTACTCAGCACCCGCAGGGCTTTGCGAAGAATCCGTGTGTGTTCTGCAAAGATGATGACATAAGACATGAGTGGGAAAACAAAATGCCTGGCTTTCGAAAACCATCCTCACATCAGAGAGTGAAATATACATGTGACGCGGATCCTTGAATCATCCTGTGATTCTTCACAGGCTGACTTTAAACATGAACCTGTAACCGTCTGTATCACAGTTGGACGAGCAGTGGAGGAGCAGGCACTGGGCCTTCATGGACCAGCAGTGACAAACACTTGGGTCAGAACCAGTGATGAGTCACACACTCAGCTGCAGTGTGCATCATCATCATCATCATCATCATCATCCTCTTCATCCTTGATCGTGTCACTGCTTCTATCATCCTGTTTCACAAATAAATGTCACTACATTGACAACTAACTTGGAAAATCATGAACAAATAGATGGTCCTGGCAATGCAGGACTGGAGGGGCAGTGTTATGAGACAAAGGTTAGCTTATTGTTATGGGATGTCCTTTTGATCCATGATTAGAATAGATCCCCTTTATTTGTCGCACAGTGGGGAAATTCCATGCATCTCAGCAGCGACAGCAAATTTCACCAGACACTAAAACAATAGACATCAAAGACACACACCAGACAACAAACATGGACACAAATATTGTGTATATGTATTATTATTATTTATTTTATTTTGTCATAACATTCTGCGACTTTATAACATTTACTATTTGTGTTTTTATTTGATCAATTTGCTAAATTATGCATTTGTAGGATAGCTTTGTGTTTTATGTGCTACTGCCGTTTGGGTGTTTGTACTTGGGGTAAAACTTTAATGTGCACTGCTCGTCTTTAATGTTTAAAATGTCTTCAATGATCACTTTTCTATTGGATTTCAACACTATGGGACAATAAATGTCATCTAATCTAATCTAAAACAACGGCATACACACGCACTATCGTTTTCTTGTTGACATAATGCTTCCCCCAGCCTCTCACCCTAAACCTAACCATCCAAAACAAACCAAGCTAATCTCAGCCAGGACTCTAAGCCAAACTTAAACCTAACTATATTGACCCAGTTCATCCCCACAAAGGCACAAGGTCCTCACAAGGATAGTGTTGACAAATGGTCACCACAAGGGAGGATAACAAAACAAACAAAAAAAAGGTTATTGCAGCGACGACTTTTGCTGTTCACCATATAACTGTGATGACTTGCACCGCACAATGAAACCTTGATCCTTACCAAGCTGTCTGTCCCCTGCTTCCTGGCGTTCGAGTCGGTGGCTTCTGGCTGTCTTTCCAGCCAACAGCTGCTGATTTGTCAAACCTGAGGAAGCGCAGTGGGACTCTGGAGCGCTGCCCCCTTCCCTGGCTCTCTCCTCCACATTCTGGCCCTCCACTGCTGTAGGTGTGAGCACAGCATCTAGCGGAGCCACGGCTCCCATCCATCTGCCACCGGGGAACGCTGTTACCAGCCCGTCCAACAAAACGCTGACTAATCCGAGCTCATTACAAAAACAGCCCATTATTTGTGTGGTGTCAACACAGACAGTGGGTTTTACATTTGGGACTTGAAGATTTCAGGTCTTGCTCGCATCACAACTACTATTAGAGCGATGTGGTTAGGATCAAGATCAAGAGAAAGATTCTCTCTTTTGTTTTAACCTTCCAATTATATCGACTGGAAAGATGCTTCCATGTGAACCTGCGTTTGGACTGAATTTCAAAACATAGCGAAACAAACAAACAAACGAAAAAATACTAAGAACGTAGGGTTACTGTGTTTACAGTTCATGATAATTACTGTGACCAAAATAATGCTGCAAACAAACCAGTAGAGCACCAAAAACATTGTTTGTCTCTGTTACATAATGGGTATTAATGATGTAATAGTGACAAGGTGTACACTCCAAAATGTTGAGTAAACCTGTTAATGCTGTGAACAGGCTTATTAAAACACCTGGTCTTGTTGCCAAATGGCTCACCCTGATCGATGTATTGGAAACATCTTTCATGGATGTTTAGAGGACTGGTTGCACGCCATGTGTGATTCTGGAGCGTCTTAGCTGCAGAGGCGTATAGGGATTCTGGTGTGGACCGGCAAATTGGATCTGAATGGACCGTCATGACCTAAAGTGCTTGTAACCTGCTGTCGTGGGATTCAAAACTTGAGTCATTGAAGAAGCTTTTTTGTGACAAATTTTTAACTCAGTGTGTAAATAGCTCCACAACTCAGCAGTAATTCTGGATAAATTTGGTTTGAGCACACTGAATCACTAGGGTCAGGAGAAGAGCAGATTTGTGGCTCATTTTACTGTGCAGCTCCAGTTCAATTCAAGTCGTGGAGAGAATAAAAAAAAGAAAATGAAAAATAAACGACAGACCAAAAGTTAGGATCAAGATGGCAGCAGCAGCGAAGATGAACGAGGCCTGCTGAGTAATTCAGCACCACATTTGGCGTGGAGGAGTGAGTGACCTGATTCAAAGTCCTCTGCTGTAGCCACGACTCCCCAGCTCCCGTGTGTCCTCGCGTCACCCTCCTGTGTCTGAACGCCCCTCTTTATTATCTGTCTCTTCTCCTCTGAAGCGGTTCCAGACCAATCCACACTTCGGCTTAGTTTCGCTTCACACCGACGCTTCTTGGCAGATCATTTCATTAATTACACAACACGCAGCAGCTGCTAATGAGGTACAAGTGGAGGTTCTGAGATCTGTATCTGGGAGTCGAGGGATGAATGAACAAATGCTTTTTGTCATCCAGGGAAGGTTTCAAACAGAGACGTTTGGCAGGAAGGGCCTGATCTCAGGTGGAACCCTGATCGAGCAGCCTCCAAAATGCATTTAACAGTCAACCTGCCCATGATGTGGCTCTACTGTCCTCTAAATCTTTACTCTGTAATGTCACTTGTTTCGCCTTGAACTCACCTTATCGAGGACACGCACACTTGGAATGATCCCATTTATATACGTGATTTATATGTGCACCGTGTAGTCCAGCAACTTCCTCCATAGTGGGTCATGTTTTACTCACTCGTAAGTAGAGCTAGTACATAGTTATTGTATGAGCAAGTCAGTCATTTAGATGTCAGCACCACTTTCTGTCCATTATGAAAGACTCACTCAGACAGTCAAAGACTCCATGGTTCTATGAGTTACAGCCACTTCTAGTCCAGTGAGCTGTTTGCATACCTGTCAACTTCTACGTTTTCTCCGTATTCTATACGTTTTTTTTTTTTACGATTTCAAATCATGTACGCCCATTTTTATAGGGGGAAAAATAAATTAGAACAAAACAAATTCCCAATGATGTTTCACGCCAGACTGATATCGACTCGACAGTTTCGGAACCAAAACGGATCGTCTCGTCTCGATGGTAGCTGGCGACTGTCACCGCATCATACTAGCAAAAGTTATCCTCAATTGCGCTTTTATTTTTCTTGTTGCTTTTGGCTTTGACGATAGGAGTGTTGTGTGCGCCCCACGTCCGTTGTTTTGAATTGTGTTGCAAGAGGAATCATTCATAGAAGTAACTTCCATGCAAGAGCTTTTATATACGTTATCTTTGTTATCATTTTCCAGTACATTGTCTGCCTTGCTGTGATGTAAATAGCAATGCTAAAATATTAAAATGCGCTGCGATTGTGTTTGCAAGGTTACTTTTCAATTCATAAGGGGAATTGCACTGCTTTATAAGTGGAGTTATCGGCAGGGGTTCGACAGGTATGCGTTTGGTATTCACTGACTTGATTCACGGGGCTCACACAGATGAGAACAACTTGGGGAACCAATGAGTCCAGCCCGCTTCCAGAGAGGTGAATGCTGCTTAGCAACTCATAGGTCTGTTCTGTGCGTGTCAGGCTTAGCTCAGGCTCTTCTTCGTTTCTTCGTGTGAAAGACTGTTGCCAAGATGAAAGGGAGGAACATCAGTCATCGCGTTGACATCTAGAAAGCATCATGTACTCACGGCACAATCCCACTCACCGTCAGAGAGGACAACACGCAGGCGGTTAATCCATCAGTCGACTTGCATCAGGACGCCTCGCTGACTCCGAGCGACACTGCATTTTTCAGATGGCAGCAGAATTTAGGGGTTGAAACATGGTCTGTGTGTGGGTTGTGCTTGCATCATGAGGATTCAGACGGAATGCTAAATGAGCTAATTAGACGCAGCTAACAAGAGGAATCGCTCACACATCCGGAAAGTGGGGTGATGACTCCGCGGATCTGCTTTCCTTGTATGACACACTTGTTAGCCCCAAGATGTGTTTCCTGCCGCTGCGAGGTGATCTGCGATCTGCGGTAGCTAATTTCGGGATTTCAGGTTTAACAATTTGACATTTTTCAATCATGAAGTAAGGTGACTTGTGTGGCAACCCAGCTGGAGATTCCTTAAAGCTGCCTTTATTTTGGTTCCACTTGGGCCCCATGTTGAGCTCAGACTCAACAAAGGCAGTGGCTGAAGGCAGGTGACCATGAAACATGTAAAGGGAAGCTCATCCTCATCATCATTTTTTTTTTGTTGGATCTGTGTGTTTTTTTGTTCTTTTTTCTTCTCTGAATTATCAAAAACAATATCATCATTTGAGCAGAGTAAAAGCAAAAACCACCTCTGACTTGTGATGTTCTGTTTTGTGTATGCTTTTATTTAGTTATTGGCTTCCTGCTTCTGGAGTGTCAAGTTGGCCACTGTCACTGCCTGATGTGGTCCGGAAGCTCCAGCACTGGAACTGGAAGTTGCGTGCCGGAATATCCAGACCACGTCGGGCAAGTGGACCAGTACTGCCTGTAATGTGTTACATGGTGCTTGAGCTCTTTGGCAGTTGTGTGTTTTCTGATGCTCCACATGAACCTCTGATTAAATGTGTGAACTGTGACCAACAGGTCTTGTTTGCGTTTGTTTGCTACTTCTACCAGTTTGTTTTATTCTACTGTTCTATCATCCGAGTTTGTCTCTATTGAATTTCATTTTTTAAAAACTTTTTTCTGATCTGGAAACTATTTTAGTGTCAATTTTACAAATGAAAGTACAGTGGTACCTCGGTTCTCGACCACAATCCGTTCCAGAAGGCCATTCGAGAAGTGATTTGTTCAAAATCTGAATCGATTTTTTCCCCATGACAATGAATGGAAAAAGAAATAATGCGTTCCAAGTCTTAAAATAGGCTTTTGTAGGAGTGAATGTAGAGTGTCTGCTGCAGGTGGCTGTTCCTCTATGTGTGTGGCCGCTGCCTGTGGGAGGGGTTGCTGAGTGAGTGACGTCTCTCCAGAAGTGAAGAGGTGCCCGGTGCGTGTCCAGCTCTGAATGTGCGCTTCTGTGCAGTTTGGCTGTGACAATGTCATAAACCAAGTAACGCTTGGTTAAGACTCGCCTCATCCCTGTCCCAGCTCCAGCCCGCAACAGGACATCAAACCCTGGAGTGAGCGCTCCAGCACCTCCCCTGTGACACTCTACCACGGTCCAGTGCGGAGACAGGAAAGGTTTTACACCTCAATATGAAGAAAAAACAGTCAGTGAATGTAGCTAACAGGACACGTCTGCATACAGAGGCTGCGGTATACACAATAACAAAGCGCGTCATGGGTCAGCTGATCAGTCCACGTACGTTATGGTTTTCCTGGCTTTTTTCAGGGGCAATTAAGTTCTGGATTTTCGTTCGAAATCCGAACCAAAAAATCTCAAAATTTTTGTTCGAACTCTGATTTGTTCGAATTCTGGGACGTTCGAAAACCGAGGTACCACTGTACATTGCATAGCTTTTATAGTTTGTTTGCTTAGTCAGCAAACTTCAGGGGCTTCTAGGATATCTGGACATGTTTTGAGCATAACCAGCTGAGTCAACACAGTTGCTTGTAAGCAGAGTTTGGAAGTCCAGCTACAGCACATGTTAACTATAGCCATAATATGTAGTTCACATAGACATATTTTGCTTATGTGAATATAGAGGACATAAGTACCTGTCAACATACATTTTCATCTGTAGTTTTACAAACATTTGTTCAGGGGCAGGAATGTGGTTGGCGCTGACCCAGGCTTAAAATGATGTAGCATTGCTAGCAGAGCTCCGGCGACACTGAAGGCAGTATTACTAAGCACCGGTCAAATTCTACATCAGCACCTTGTGACTGCTGTATGGTCAAATAAGGAGATGATGCCTCGAGAGTTTGATATTTCCAAAAGTTGAATTCCTCACTCTGACTTAGTGGGATTTAACACTGCTGCCACAGTGATGCGCTGAGTCATGCTCTTTGTTTAAAAAAGGAGACAGCAATCGCTCCAGTGGGGTGATGAGCGGTTGTCATGGCGACCTGAGCTCCGAACCAGCCAGGTGAGATTTTGTTTGACGACTCCAAACTGAAACGTCTGAGGTCGAGTCACTGGAGTCAGATGATACCCAACCAATCCACAACATTCACAATCAACGTGACAGTGCCTCAACTCTGAATCTCTGACTCAAGAACTGCCATTTCATTCATGAGTCCAAAATACTGAGGATATATGAAGGTATGAGAAGTGGAAATCTGTTTTTATTTTCATTTCTAGTCTGGTCTGTTTTCCCAGCAGGAGAGTCGGTGAGTATTTGGATTGAATGTGCGTTTTTATTTCACTGTATGTATATGTATTATAAATGTGAATGCACTTCACTATGCATGTGCCATTCAATGAGCGTGTGTGTGCTTGGCCTCTCTCTGTCTACGCTCTAAAGTGCTGGTCAGCGCCGCAGGGTCACAAGTGAGGAAATAACTCAGCAAGGAAGAGCTCATCAGAACCACAGCAAACATTTGAAGCGGTCATCTCCACGGTCACTAATGGAAAACAAAAAAAGGAAAGGGAAAAAACAAACAAACGGAAAAAAAAAACACAAGCTCTGAAGCTTTTAGGGACGGATCGAGTCACAAATGTCAATTCTGGATGGACGTATTCATGAAACCTGGGGATGTCACTTTTATTGCCAACCAATACAAGTAACTAATAATGATAAAACAAATTTACATTATGATTTCTTTTTTCTGTGATTGCGGGAATCGCAGGGCCCTATTTTACATGGAGCAGGTATCAGGTGCTGTTGTGAGTATTTGAGTATTGCAAAATTTGCCACTATCGGAGTACTGAACCTCTTATCAGTAACTGAAATTCAAATGTTTTAAAATGTAATGTATATCTTATTTTTGTAAACATTCTATTTTTTTTGGTATAGATAATATCATAGTATTTTCTGAAGGAATTTCTTATAAATTGACACAGACTTCACTTTTAATATCCACATTCTATATTTCTTCATTTTTATATTATAGTCTTAGTATATAATATTTACCTTTTTATATTATGATAACTACATTGGCAAATATGAATCTGATCATATATTCTTCATATAATTAAAATATATATATAAAAAAACATCCAAAGATTTTAAGTTTATGTCCAGCTGCGGCTAATCCTTTAGAGGTAGAGAGAAACTTGTGTATTAACTCATGATACATACCATTTCACCACCTTAAAATCAAAAGGTTTCCAACACTCCCTCATGACGTCTTCCTCGGCTTGTCGTCGAATGAGTTTGATTATTAGGTGAACGCTGGCTAAAAAGCCAGGCTGCCGGCGCATTCTTCAGTCTGAGGGAAGGCGGCCGCCCTCAGCTCTCCACTGCAGGCGCTTTCCTTTCTCATCTTGTTTTCTTCTCTGAAGAACTTAAGATTCTTTGTTTCAGTGAGGAACAGCTCAGAGCAGTGTGGGCGAAAACACTCATGCGCACACACACACACACAGGCACTACACTTTCTCTTTCGAAGCCAAACACACACACACACACAAGCTAGAAAGTCACTATATATCTTTGTGGAGGAAGAGCGTAAGATCTTCTGTCACGGCCACAAGTAAATTCGACATCCCAGACGAGCAGACTTGGATCTGCTGCTGCTCCAGTGAAAGTTTAATTTAAACGCAGCCAAATAATTCATGTTGTGGTTTGTCTCTTATGCATTTGTGCTCAACAAAAGTGGAAATGAGAGGCCGTGTTGTTGTGGAATTGAACTTCCTCAGATCCTGCTCCTGAGTGACACCTCCTGTTATTTGTGCAAACATTTCAGATCTGCTTCATCACTTGGCATATTCATTCGTGGATTGATTTGAGGGGAATAAAGCATGACTGATGTCAAAACAGCCGTGTGCCAGTGGCCCCATTTTAGATGATGAATTTATTCTAAAAAGTGAAGGTCAACAGTGAAGCAATATATTGAAAATGGCAATTTAAAACAACATTTGACAGTTGTAGCAGTTGTATATAATTATATATATATATATATATATATATATTTTTTTTTTTTTTTTATATATAAATTTTTCTTTTTCACATGTGGGTGAATGGATTACCTGCATGCTCAAGAGGGTAAAACATCTGTTTGAAGTTAAAGGATCTATTTCAAGCAGGGATGGGACTTTTAAATGTCCTTCTTTAATCACAGAAAAAGAAAACGTCACAAAGACATGGAATCTCTGTCCATCTGCAGTCCCTGGCCTGTCCCTGGCCTGAATCTTAGTGATGCACAAGATGTGCCGCAGCCACAACAACAAACATGGAGGAACCAAATGAGATTTTAATCTTCATTTTCAAATCAAACAACTTATACATATGTATAACGTATGATCCATGTAGATGCTTACACTGCTAACATGGTTAGCGAGTTCAGCCTACTAAAACAAAACTGCTCAGACGTTGGATTCAAGGGTCAAGGATCATCTTGGGGTTTAGAAATTAGGTTGGATGTTGGTTATTTAATCCAGATCCAGCTCGGTTTTCTCCTGCAGTGTCAGAGCAGAAGTCTGTGTATGACGCAGCCTTGGTAGCACAGAAACAATTTAGCCCCATAAAAAAGCTGAAAGTAAGTGTTCTTGCTTGTTGCAATTTAACCACTTAAACATCAGATGTACCGTGTACCTTATTAGTGCAGCAACTCTCTATAAATCCACAGTTTCAGTCTTTCTAATCTCTTCTAGAAAGACCGTTTCAAAAGGGATTGTTGGGACTGTGGGAATGTTTGTTTTTTTTTGTCTAGGGATTTTTATCATGACGCATTTTTCATGGATATATATATATATATATATATATATATATATATATATATATATATATATATATATATATATATATATATATATATATATATATATATATATACGCAGCTCAGAAACCAAACCAAATGGGGGAAGGTTTCACGATGGACATGAATAATAAAAACACATCAGGATGCAGG
The DNA here is from genome assembly GCF_027744825.2 of Synchiropus splendidus. Lineage (NCBI taxonomy): Eukaryota > Metazoa > Chordata > Actinopteri > Syngnathiformes > Callionymidae > Synchiropus > Synchiropus splendidus. Next base: position 15,549,717 of record NC_071337.1, read on the forward strand.
TGTGTTTTTTAAAAGGACGACCTGCACATTTCCACTCAGCCGCCATGTTTTATCGCCGTTGAACCCGGAGCACTGATGGGTTCGTCGACCTTTAATTGGATCACATTTGCATGGTCGCTGGAGGCAAAACAAAACAGCGGCTGGTGAAAGTGTCGGGAGGATTTATTTGTGCTCTCTAAATCACAGAAGGCATAACCATGACTTTTTAGGAAGCAATTAACCCCCGGAGAGGATTTTTACTGCAGGTCACTGGCCTCTGACCTACTGTTCCACCTCTCCAACTCCTTCTTCTAGTCGCCGTAGGAACCTTTTTTTTTCTTCTGCAGTCAGATATTGTGTGTTTGCTGTTTGGCTGAGTAAGTCAGGAGTTAGAATCTCACAGTCAGATCTGGACCGTGAAGGTTCCACGTCTGTACATCGACAGTTCTGCTGCAATTTTTGTCAGAACTCTGCGTGCTTCAGTTCGTGTGACCTCCAGGTGCGAATGATGCTATCGAGTTGGACAAACCGCCCGGGGACTCGGGTCCCTCTCCCAGTGTGGACTGTTCTGACAGAGTTAATTCAGCTAGCTGCCGCATATATGAGATGCAAGAGATTGAACTGTGGTGTGGGTTTGTGTGCCAGGCGAGATGATTTTGACTCGAAATACATGAGAACTTTTTATAACTGAGGGACCTGAGGGACGTGTGAGTCCATGTTTGTTGAACATGTGGATGGAAACATCTGTGCCAATAACTTCAAAATGTATATATGAGCATCAGCTAATTTAATGTCCTTTTTTAATGTTTGCATCTTGAATTTGGTTGAGCACATGTGGATGACTGGAAAACCTGTGAGCGCATGTGGTTCAAACGTTTCATTTCAAGTTATGCAAGTCTGTCCAGGTGTGGACGAGATGGTTCTAAGAGTGGGCGTGAGAGGGTTCACAAATGTGTGCGCGGAGTCAATGAATGCGTGAGATTAACAGGTGTGTGTGTCACATTAGTGACTGGCAAAAGTGACTGAAAGTTTTCAAATGTGCATGAGGTTTACAAATTAAATAAGAGCTTCACTAGTTATGAGGTACACAAGTGAACATGATAGGTTTAAGTTGAGGTGCGTTGGTTTTTTTTTTTGCATATGTTACATAGCATGGAAGATATTTTCACCAAATTCTGCTTGGCAGCGGTTGATTTATTTTGTTGTATTTTTTCTTTCCTTTGTATTCTCTACAATACCTTACATTTTTGAAATACTGAAGTTCATAAAATATGTTAAAATTTTAATTTTTCAATTTGTCAATGTATTTTCTCATGTAATGTATTTTATTGCTTTTAACTTAAGCCACATTTTACATTCATATTTCAACTGGCCGTAATGTATTGATATAACAATATTAAAAGTATTGGAGTAATATACTTGAATGTGTTTATGTTTTCTGGTTGTATACAGTTTGTTAAAGGAAAATCTTTGTTCAATCTGTTGATCAATCTGTTAACTACTGCTATTTATTATGGAGTAAATCAGAACGGTCCCCATTTATTTTGCCATTACATTATTATTTCATTTAATTCCAAATCACACCAAGAGGCTCTTTTGAATTCAAAAGATCTGGTGTGTCTGGCTGCTCCTGCTCCATCAATGAAAGCGTCTCTCTAGGGCCAGAAGGACAGAAACTCTCTATTTCTTCATCCGTCGCTCCTTCTCTCTCCGGAGACGCTGTCTATTTCTTGCCACACTCCGATTTCTTCCCCTCGACTGCTTGTGTCACTTGAGATTATGGCCTCAGAGACCAAGACTCAGAGAGTCACGGGAGAAAAACACTTTTCTCTCCGACACTGTTTTCACGTATGACAAGCTGCATCAGAACCTTGTTTGGACCAGGGGTGAACCTGGATCAAATGATGTGGTCTCCATGTCCCTGTGACTGAGGTGCGCCTCAGAATCCACCTGGTGTATGTCAGCATCTCACTTCAGGGAGCGTGGATCTGGTGGCCTGGACCAGAAGTTGTATGTGTAGTGCTCTTTGGGGTTGGAGGAGCTTCAAGGCAAAGAGACCTCCTCCAGCTCTGCTGGGGAATACAAATGTGAATCCTGGCCAATGAAAGGTTTCCAGAAGGCTTCTCACTGCTTTGTCTCCATGTGGAGGAATAGTGCTTTTATTTTAAGTTTCTCTTGGAGGAGAGAGTCTTCTTAACACCGCTACTTGTATAGGAACATGGATTTATTTTATTTTATTTTTTAATTCAATGTATTATTTTCTTGAAATATAAATGTTATTTTACTGAAGTATTCATTTATTAATGTATTTGTTTATGCAGTTGTTTGACCAAATATTTTTAGTATTGAGGAATTATTTTGCCTTTATTCACATTCACCTTTTTTTATGATACTCGTGATTTCACTTTAGTTATAAATACATTGAATTCCACATCATGAATGAGTCATTAAACAATCAAATGAGTATTATTTAAATGTTGTTTTAGCTTGGACCAGATCTCCTCCCTTGGACCATGCAAAACATGAAGTGTTTAATACACACAAAGGTGCTGACCGGCCTTGTGTGTGTGTGGACCGGTGAGGAGTGAACATGTGACTCTGAGTCGGGGGAGAAGGCCGTGCCCCTGAGCGTGTTCAGGCCAATTCCATTAACTGGGAGGACGGCGTGGAGTGAGGGAGCCTGGCTCAGGGTTCAGTTGGGATGCTGACGCCGCCGCTCGTCTACATGATCTCATTTATGGATATTGATTAACGTGCGCTCCGCTCACCTTTAAACGGCAGAGAGGTCGCTCTCTTTAGGTCGTCATGGATACCAGGGCCCTGGTGGCTCCGCTGAGCTTTGAGGTTCACTGGCCTCCGTGTTCTAGTTTTTCACTGGTATCTTTGTCCTCATTAATGCCAGAGCACCTTCGCCTCTGGACCACAGTGTTATCTACCGCCACCGCTCTTGTCAATGACCCGTCTATTCTGGTCGCTATCTTGAGTCTCTGCCGGTCAGATAAGGACAGCTGCGGCATGTGTGTCGATCGCCCCGGAATCAAACTGCTTCCTCTTCAGTTGTGAGTGTTCCGACGGGACACATGCCGAGGCTCGGCTGCGGGTCTACTGGGATTCTGGTGTTGAAGGCACGGCCAAGGAAACGTGGAGACACACGTTATAAATTGGGATGTGCATTTCAGCAGATCAGGAGATCTGCGATTCTTAACCATTGGCCAACAAGCGCCTGCAAGAGGGCTGCCTAAAGTTTTGGGTTTAACAACTGTGGGCTGGGAGACGTTCAGTTTTCATACATTAGCCACAAATAGTGGCAGTAGTGTGTCACTGAATAGACCTGACAGCTGCAGATCTATGATAGTTAAGAAGTATGGAATAAAAAATGAATGTGAGCACCTTTTTGAATTGACTGTTGAATTTGTGAACAGCCTTTGTTGTTTATTTTATTTTATTTTATTTTTTCTGTCAGCAATTTATTCCAAAACACTTTTCTAGTTGGTGGGCTCCCAACTGACCATGGCAATAAATTCTGATTCTGATTCTGTTGAAGCAGTTTTGAAGATTAATTGGAACATTTTATGGCAATACTTTTATTTACACCTTACTTATATCTTCTTTGGAATGTAAATAAAATTTTATTTTACAATATTTAGACATGGTTTTATTATATATTTTTTTCCATTTCAAAACTGTATTCTCTAAAAATTGTATTCTGTATTTTTCTCAACTGTATGTGCCAAGTGTATTTTTTCTATTTGTCCTTAGTAAATTTGATGAATATGACTAGCACCTGGTTCTGCTGCTGGTGGAACTTTTCCATGACAAACATCTTGCGATGATCACATGGTTTCATGTCATGTTTCAGTTTGTTTATGTGTAAGTAGATTAAATATGGTTGTTGATCATGACCATTCCTGGAATGGGACCCAGACCCATATGTTCGGGGAAAGGTGGACCCCAAGATCTAAAAGGTTAAAAAAAAAAAAAAAGCTTTTGATCAACGAAAAAAGGACTTGGAGGTTCATGACATGTACTTGACGATTGAGAACTCGGCTGTGGAACCATAGGACTCACTCTTGAGTCTTCAAATGTGCATTTGAACTTTAAGATAAGAAGGGCTGCAGCTACTGGTCAACGTATTCAACTGTGATCGACTACTGAAAAAGTCTGACAGGCTCATGAGTGGTGAGGTCGTCGCTCTGTTTTCCGCATGTATTTTAGAGTCTGATGTACAGTATATTCCTGATGATTACTCAGTGTTTAGAAATATTACCCACCTGAAAACTGAAAGACATACTGCAGATTTACACATTTGTCCCTCAGGACATCAAGACACATGAGGGTGAAGAAAATGGATTGAAGGATAGAGATTTGTATTGGGGAATTTAAATGAGAACTAGGTAACTGAGCGGTGCAGAGTCACATTTTAGCCTTCAGACATGAATTTGTGTATCTATCAATAACTTTGAGGATGTCTTTCAAAAAAGCTGACAAAGGCTGTATGTGTGTAGATTTTCAATATGTGTCAGTTATTCAACATACATGAGTTCTGAAAAAGGAAAAAAGCACAACTGGGATTTGTGCTTTCTAACACTGTAAAAACTCTAACAACATGAATGAACACACTGTGATGATAGACTGAACTATGATCTGTTCCACGTTTATAGTCAAGGTTCACTCCTTGACTCTTATGAGCATGTATGAAATAGGAATAGTTCCTGGGTGTAACTCAGTTCTATGAGTACATGCAGACCTTTCTAACTGTTCCCCCAACTGGGTCCTCTTTCCTTTGCTGAGTTTCAAACAGGGTGATTTGCGATGGGGACTTCCCCCAGTGGGGCGGAGAGCATATGAAGGATTTTCAGTTGCCGACTTAAACCAATACTGAAGTCCATGTGAGGGGAGAACGAGTAAAAACTAGAACTGGAGTTACATCCAAGTTGCTTCTTTTTTTCTGCCAGTTGGTGCATGGTTTCCAAAGTAATTCCTAGGATTATAATTTAATATAAAAATATTTTCTAAAGCAGTGTTTCTCAACCTTTTTCAAGCCACGGCACACTAGTGTGCTGCGGCGCACCGGTTGCAACACCACTGTATATTTCACTCTGCATCATCGTGGAACGTCTCCTGCTTTCTGGAGCCTTCTGCCCATTTTAATCTCGCCAACCGTTCGGCAGTTATTAGCCGGCGTGACTCTTGGACCATGAGGTGGGGTTACTCAGTAGGCCGTCCTGGTGCAGAAGTGCTGGGTACTAGCTGTAGTGACGGAGGTGTGCGCACAAAGCCATGGTGTTTGTTCTCTCCAGGATGACCCCGCAGAGGTACGGTAATTTCAAAGGCGGATGTGAAATCATGTCAACAGTCAATAAAGTATTAAGGAAGAACCTCTGCCCTCCATCGTGGCTGAGATAAGTAAAGTAGGGAGAATGAAAGAATCTAGTGTCTTTGACTGGCTGATGGAGCATGTTTAAAATAACTACGCTAACTCTAGTGTTGGAGCACGTAAGGGATTCAGAACTGCATTCAAGCTTCAGGTAAATGAAGTTGTCAAGATATGTATTTGGGGACAAATATCTGCTCTTGAAAACCCGATGGAACTTTTAAAAACCAAAATTCTGATTTGCATTTGACAATTTGGAGCGTCACCATTCAGTAATGAAGCTTGGCGTTCAAGATTAAGAACAGTATCTCAGCATCCCCTGGGCATCTGGATTGAATGATTTGGATTCAAGAAACTGAAGTGTATAGGCAGATTCCTATTTACCTGTTCAGACTTTGATGTGTTTAAAGACGATGACGAATATGATGAGTTTGCTGAACATTATTTAGATGAAATTGTATCGATCACAGTCATGTTCCATTTCCATGTAATTCATTCGACTGCATAGGAGCCAGCGACTTGACTCTCTGTGGATCATAACACTGAGAGGAAGCTCCTGAGGTCAGAGAGGTTTGAAAGTGGAGAGCCACTGTCTCTCTGACTATAAATGCATTGGTCATGCACTAAAGCAGGGGCCGCCACAGGCAGAGTCTTGGTGAAGCTGGGCCACAGGCCGGTGGAGTGAAGCATTTTTGCATCGGTTTCGATCACCATTTTTGCTTCATCTGGTGTTATTTGTTTCCATTGATAACTTATTGGCAAATCCACTTAATAATGTGAGCATCTTGAAGATCTACAGAAAAGGCTCCTTTAAGACCACAGCACCAGATTACGTTCAACATGAAGAAGATAGCATGTTGGCACACAAATGGTTTTTGTACCGTAACAAAGGTACTTACTATCTAGGAAGATGAAAATGCCATTGTGTACGATTGCCATCGTCCCCTGCCACAAAAGCTATGGTAGCCATAAATGGTAAAGTAGCAGTGGTAGCATAAACAAAAATGGTAGCTACATGTTTGTGACAAAAGTACAGGATTCCTAGGTGAAGCCAAAATGTAATTCATTGGAATTTATTATACAGTGTTTGCTACATATCTCACTTTGGACAAAGCGTGAGTGCCTTGGGGGAGCTCCCAGGGTCGGGCCACAAAAATGCATCCCGAGGGCTGGAAGAGGCCCGGGGGCCACAAGTTTGAGGTCCCTGATCTAAAGCAATCCACTCGTTCATATATGAGAATCACAGAAACAAAACTATTCCACAAAATAAAACAGAAATATTACCAACTATCTTCAAACATTTACCCACCAATGCACATCGTCATATGTGAATGTGAAACAATATTTAAATCAGGACTGCATGTCCCACCTGAATCCTTAAATACACAAGCAACGTTGATATGGATTTTGGACCAGTTTCAGAGAACCTTGAAAGTCGATATTCATATTTTAGGTATTGATAAAGTCTTGATGGCAAGAAGTTCACAAACTGTACATTCGAGGATCATTGTGGGCCTCCAAGGACGACTTCACCGACGGTTGCCCACAAACAGCTCGAGTCTGCGGACGCGACGGTGAGAGGAAAGTCCCTGAAGTCAGAGAATCAGACTGGAGATAAGAGAACGCATGAGACCAGACGAGACGAGTCACAAGCGCTCCCCGACGCTGATCGACGCGCGTCTGACAGTTGGTGAGTCGGCGCTTTTGATGGGGATCGACAGCGAAGCCCGCCAGCCAGCCATCCGTCCATGAGTGACTGTCAGCCCCGGGATGATGTCATGAGCATGTTCCACTCTCAAGAACATCACGTTGCAGTTTACCTCACCCTCATCAGTCATGTGACAGTCCTGTGCTGCTGAAGCTGATTCACAAATGCGGCACCACAACAGTTACTCTATAAAAGCATCCAGCTAGTTTACCGACTATCAAACATGCGTATCCTTTTCAAACAGGCCAAATTTGCAACCTCAAAAGTGGAGCACCAATGTAAAATATTAAACCTAAACTATCCTCAAATGCAATGTTGAAATGTGTTTCCCAATCCACAATGGTTTTACAGTAAAAAATTCCAACTCAAAACATATTTTAAGAACACGGTCTAACTGCTCATACGACATACATATCTACATATATATACATATCTATGTGTTTTTCAAATGTACATAAAAACATCAAAAAAAAGGTTTGCTAATATCTCAAACATAAATGAACTCACTATCAAGACAGAACAATGTATTATAATTTAATATTGAGCAGATCGTGCGTCAGTCATTGGTGGCCCAGAATATACATTTGGAGTTTGGTGATAAACTCATTGTCGGGGAGGATTTCAGATGTAGAGACGACATGAGAGCCAAGTCTTGTTTCCAGCATAATAAGCCAGTGTTTTTTGTTATTGCGGTACATCCATTTGTGCGTTGCCGTTACAGCAGTTACCTGATGAATAATTGCAGAGCGGCGTGGCCTTTTTAAAAAATGCATCCTTCCTGCCACGACAACAGGCCTCGGCTCCGCAAAGATCCCCGATTGCGACAACATATTTGGACATATTTTAGCACTCTGAGCAACATGAATATTTCAAACCATCACAAAACACTTTCACTCGTCCTTGTGAGAATCGCTGACTCGGATGCGTTTATGAATCTATTTAAATACTTTCTGGACAATTTTCATGTTTACACAGGTCACCACATGACCTGGTTGCAGATTCAAGCAAGTCAAGTAAGAGATCCAGTCAGCCTGAGCACAATTTTGTATTTTCACAAATCACATTTGACATGTCATCATTCTTTAGTAAAACACCGACATTTAATGGAATTGATTTGACTACTTCAGCATTTATTTTATCTCAGTTTTCAGGAACCTCAACCTACTTTTCCCAAAATACGTAAAAAGTAATTCCTTTATCCATCTTGTGGTCTAATCCTGTCAGAGCCGTCAACTTCCAAAATCAATTGGGAAATGTCGGGAGGCTCAAGAGACTTTCGGTAAAATGACAATCACGGATCCAAAACTGAGATTAAAAACGTTTCTCATCATTTTTCCTGTTGGATGTTGGGACAAAAGTGAAGAATTATGAAAGAGAGATTTGATATTATTGTTTTTCTATTGTATCCACTGTTTTTTGAACTGTGGTTTGAGCACAACTGTGTATTGTGGTCTATTGTCCTTGAGAGTTTGAAGCTGCTAACAGACCTTTTCTGACTATGAAATTGGTCATTTCATCAAGACTGAAATAAATGAAATGAGAAAAAAAATCACCAACAAGGTGAACATGATTATTAAAACAATAATATTTTGATCTCATTTTAAATGTCCATTACACTTAAATAATTAATAAAACAATGTTGGACATAAATGACTTCATTTAAAAAACATTTCAAATAAAAATAAAACATTCAAAGTGTCACCACCTCTTTGCCTCATTCTGGATTTGTTTTAAACAGAAAATACATGACAAGGTGAAGTATAAAAATATGAAGCATAAAACTGTCAAATCACTTTCTTGCAGGTAAAATAATTTGAAATTTTGACACTGCTATAATAAAATATGCACACATAAAAGTGCTCTGTTGGCGATAATGGTTAAATGAATATGTGAAATAAAAATTATGAATAAAAAAATGCTTAACAATGCAACATCTGGGGAGAGAAAGAGTAAAAAGTATGATGTAAAGAGAAAAAAATAATTGAAGTATATACTTATAACAACAAAATCAAAGTGAAAAACAAAAAAGCAAACCAAATGTTTGTAATATAAAACACTAAAACAGCCAGAACATTTCAATTATGTTGAAAATTGAGGGGAAAAAACGCTGTGCAGGTGTATTTGTAAAATCTATAAGTATGAAGCGCTTGTTGAAAATGTGAATGAGAATCTGTGGCACTGTTTAAATGTTGGTGGATGAGATTATAATCCTGATTGTTTGGTGGAATTTGCAGTTGATCTAGTGCATCGATTCCCCATCATGCCCGACAGCCCAGTATCATGGGAGCTGTAATCCGGCGTGAAAGACGTCTGTAATCCCAGATGGGGGCTTAATCCCAACCTCTCCGGCTACTGGAGTGTCCAATGACCCACCGATCGCCGCTCATCCTGCAGCTCCGTCTCTGATCCCAAGTCTTAGCGAAGTAAACTGCCTGTTTACTACACAATCCCAGATTGACCGTTTGAGGAAGAACCTGCTGGATTAAGTTGTGAGTTCAAAGCGGGCTCCACGTTTAAGTGTCAACTCAGCAGGATTGTTTGAACTATTCACTAAAGATGGAATGAGTGAGTCAGAGGGGACACAAAAATATGCCATTCAAATGGATTTGCATCAGGCAATGACAGAAACATCTTAATAAATAAATAAAAAAAAGTTAAATTGAGGGATTAAATTTAGGACAAGAATAAAATGCTGACCTACGCATTAAATTGTCAGTAATCTCAGCCAGTCAACAGGTTGTGTCAGCAAATTTGAATTTGCATTTTAGGAAACATTCGAAGGGTTTTTGGGGGTTACATGAAGACAAGACGTTCCAGATGTCACATATAATCTGGCAACAACAGCAACAGTAACAACAACAGCGACCTTGCAACGCTCTGACACAAACAATGGTTGGTTCAGTTCCTGCGGCGGTTGCCAGGCAACAGGAGACTGGAGTGTGTTTCTTGTCTCCACCAGCAAACAGCTGATAGATTTCTCTCTAGATCAACAGCTACACTTTTCTGATTCACATTTTGTGAAATCTTCATTTGAGTGTCTCACACATGACAGGATCACTTTTAATCCTCTCATTTACAACGGTGCTGATCCAGATTTAAAACATACTGTGATGATTATACGAAAGAGAAGACGAACGAAAGTAAATCTGAGTAGAAATAAAATAGTAAAATTGCATAGAAAGAAGCAAAAAGTACATTTTTTCATCATTTCCTCTTCATCAATCTGCCCTTTTCATAATAATATAATATATAAGAAATAATATATCGGGTTGTTGGAGGAACTGTCCTACTCCTTTTGAGTGTCTGCTGGATGACTGAGCTTCTATCTCTAGGCGTGTGAAGACGTGTGTCTTCTATGGTCTTGTTCTTTCCGTCACAACCTACGCTTGAGACCTCAGGTGGGAGTAGGAATGTATATCAACCGTTTGAGAGCTTTGCCTCTTAGCTCAGCTCTTTCTTCACCACAACAGAAACCGAGTCCTCAAGAGTGAGACTGTGAAGCCCCAGCAGAGGTCTGTGGGTTCAAAAATTCTCATCTTAACAATGAAAACATTTGCATTTTGGAAAATTGATTATTTTTTTATTGTCAAAAAAAGCAACAGGTTACACAGTTAACTTTCAGCAAATGCAAATCCCAAACTGTCCTAACATTCGGGACTTTTGGAATCCAAAAAGAAAGACTGAAAGGAAAGACTCACACACGTACACACACCATCTATCGATAATATACAAAAGAGGAAACACAGAATAAATATTAAAAATGGCCGCGTGAGAGAGAATCAGTCGAGATGTCCAACACCTGTTGCGCCTTCAAACGTCTTCGACTTCTTTGACTTTTACAGTTTTTACAAATTGTGCAAGTTTCATACTAAGGCTCTGGTCTTGAAGTGGTCTGACACACACACACACACACAGGTACACACTGACAACACTGGCTTCCTGTGCTGTGAGCGCTCACTGAGGTGTAAACAAACAATCGCACAATCAGGATTTTTGCCAGTGAGAGACGCACTCGCGCACACACACACATGCATTTTGGCACAACTTTCTCATGCAAACACAAACACACCAGTACTTACCTCATTTATACCCACACACACGCCAATTCACAGACGGTTGTACTCAATCTTTCTGATACACCCTTGCACGCACACAGTCACACTTACTCTCTCGCTCTCATGAGAAACACAAACTTTGACCCATTTCAACACACACTCCAGACTCACTCAGGGATATACACAGATGGAACACAGATGCAGGAACACACACATACATGCTCACACACACAATGACCCACAGATATTTTTGTGTGGATATTTCATGCTCGCACACATTCATGGTCACACAGTGACACACACATAAAACACACTCTAAGACGCACAGTCACACAACAGAAAGTGGAGACAAGTGTCATCACATCGTCACAACAATATCTGACCCACACAAAAACACATTCACACACACTAGAAGACACGTTTGTGGGCACACATTCCGCACACTCCCTGACGTGCAGTTAGACAGACAAACTAATAAACACTCAATTATTTCGACACACACTCAGTCATACGCTAAATGCAGACACACTGATGTCAAAGAAAACACACTCACACTCCACCACACACAGCAACCTAATCAGACACACAAAAATAGGACATTCACACACTGAGAGTGTCTGACTACACCCATCCTTGCACACGCTTACTACACACTCCTACATCTTCTGACATACTTAGACATATGCAGTGCATCACACACACTGAGCGACACATGACGGCACACATGGAAGAACACACTCAGACAGCTGAGACCAATAATGAGACACACACACACTCTGACATACTTTCCTATTTTGAGTCTAAGAGACACCCACACTCTGACGTACACTGAGACACTGGTACTGACACACAAAATGGACACACATACATAACACATTAAGGACACACTCCCAGTGACTCACCTAAATATATGCACCACAGGACGCAAGAGTTGAAACAAACCGAGGTGCACATTTGCTCACACACACATCAGGAAAAACACACAAATTGATAGACCAAACGCCTCACATAACCGACTTGCTGAGACAATCACACACATGAACAAACAGATGCTGGCAAATTTACAGAAACACAAGATGGCTCACACATCTGACTCTCAGACACACAGGTATTTAACACACTACACACAACAAAGACATAAAAATACAAAGTAGAAACAAACACATAATGTACTGCAGACATCCATGTGTTTGTTTGGCCACTAATATACACATTCTGATATGGGTTTTAATACACACTTCTGCACAAACACACAAGCACTCTTTCACACTTGTCTAACTAGGGCACACGAAATTTCGGCTCTTTTGATATACACACAGTCACACATGAGACATGAGGAACACACACACACTCAAACAAATTCAAAAGCACACGCACCACACAACACACCCTCACTCTCACACACTGAAGCCTTCTGACAAGTGCACACACATCCATGCACATACACACACACACACACACTACCTCCCTCTCACTTAGTGTTGTTGATGTCACAATAAGGAGTTTTTGGGTCGCGAGTCTCTGACAAACATGCACCATCATCAATTTCCAGCTTCACAACCAAAACAAATAGAGGTAAACAAACGCTCCTCCCGTGTCTTTAAAGCCAAAAATTTGACGTTGATTCTCCTCAAAACTTCAAGAACCAGAACCAAGTTTAAGGCAAACACACTCGGAGTGATGTTGGCAAAACTGGAACAAGATGTTTGGAGATCTCAACGTTGACTATCAGTGTCTTTTTTTGTCTGTTTGTCCTTCAAAGCAACATTTAAAAAGAATCATTGATTTTTTTTTTGTTTGTTTGTTTTATCGTGAAAATGATGTCAGACGGGACGAATGGATCATAAAACTACAAGAAATCATTGCAAGTTCAAAAGCACACACCGTAAACCCACGTCCCGAACCGCAAACCCCGCCCATATCATCAAACCCCCACCATCTTCAATCCCCACCCTCCACCCAAGTCCCGCCCCCCCCCCCAAAACCCTAAAAAGATATCACTTACATCGAAACCATTTTAATCCTCTCGTGACGTATTCCAACACGTTTGCTTTACTTACAGCGATCGTGGAGTCTGTTGCAATTCATTGTCTATTGAAAATGTTCACAAAATTAAAAAGACCAAAAAGGAAAAAAAAGCCTCTTTACATCTTCTTTTAGTGCAACTCTTAAAAAATGTCGAACCAGAAATTCCTCTAGTTGTTTTTTTTTTTTCAGACAGAATCACTCAAAAAATATCCAAAGGTTTTTTTTTTCTTTTTCTGTTTTTGTCTCCAACATTATATGGTGTCCCAGAGTCGGACTCCAAACCCAGCAGAGGACTTCAGGAGACTGTATTCCATATCCAGCCTCCATGTCCAACACTCCCTGGTGGAGGGGGTGGGGATGGACGTCCTGACCCAGCTGGGGTCAAGATAGAAGTAGAAACGGACTGTACAACCGGGCGTCTGGGCCCGGATCAAGATCAATCAGGGAAACCAAAACAAGAAAAAGCGTAAACCTTCATATAACGCAATAGGGTTCCCTGGGTAGCCTGGATTTTCTGCAGTAGAGCAGCGTGGTGCTAAAGCAGCGCCGCAGCTCTCGGTTAGAGAAGATGCAGATGAAAGGGTTGACCCCGGCCTGCGCAAAGCTCATCCACACAGCAGCTGTCAGGTAACCTGCCGGGACCACCGGACCCCTGGCGAAAACCCGCCAGTAGCAGGCAACCAGGTAAGGGCCCCACAGAGCCAAGAAGAAAAACGTCATGATGTAGAACATCCTACTAATCCTCTTCTCCGTCTTAAACTCATCCAGAACTAGAAGACGGCGTCGACCGGCGGCGTTGCTGTTCTGACGGATTCCCAGCAGAGTCGGCGGTGTCGGGCCTCGGCCAAATCCAGCTAGCCAGTTGGCCGCGGCTTGCCCGCTCGCGCCGGGTCCGTGGAAAGTCCAGTTCTGGCTCACGGCGGGTACGAACTGGACTGGCTTCATCTTCCGACGATCGTGCACAAAGAATATGAGCTTGAGGTAAACCAGCTGTGTGGCGAGAAGGATAAGCGCCAGCAGGAGCATGAAGCCTAGCGAGTCGTTGGCTCGGAACGACCGGTGCTGGAAAGTGCACTGGTCCTCCTCATGGATGAACGAGTACGTCCCCACATCCAGAACGGGCGGGAACGCCATCGCCACCGACAACGTCCACACCATGCAGATAATGGCCAGGCAGGTCCAAAAGGTTAACCTCTTGGTGTAGAAGCGGTGGTGGGCGATGGCCAAGTATCGGGTAACGCTGACGCAGAAGAGCATAAAGGCCGTGTGGAAGCACGACAGGACGCCCAGGAAGGCGATCACCTTGCAGGTCAGCGTGCCGTAGCTCCACGCCGAACCATTCTTGACCGACGTGAAGACGAAGGGGAAGCAGATGGCCGAGCGAAGGATGTCCGAGGCGCAGAGGTCCAGCAAGAAGTAGTACGGCGCCCGGTGCAGACTCTTGTCTTTGACCAGCAGGATGGAGATCAGGAGGTTCCCCACCACGCCGATGCCGATGATGAAACCAAGCGAGGTCAATTTGAGGAATGTGGCGAGAGGAGAGACATTCTGCAAGATGGTGTGGTCCCCTGCATGGCTATAGTTCGCCATAGATGGAGGAGGGATCATAAAGATAGTGGAACAGCTTCAGCCAAGTATCATGATCTGGAGGCGGCGATGGTGGCGGCGAGGAGGGGAGGCGTTAGATCCATTTGGCGGTGGGCTTTGAAGAGGTTTCCATGCATGTATGCCACCTCTCCTCTAAGGCATCCTTTGTTCCTTTGTCTCATCACACCTACAAAGAAAACACAGTCCCTGAAAGATCATCATCCACATCAGCATCTCTGGTGCCGAGTCAAAGCGACGCACGTTCACGCGGAAGAGAACCAAAAGCCAGAGAAGCACCTCGGGTGGGATTTGAGTGGACATTTTGGGCGCAGATGCAGCGGTTCTAGCTCACACCCTGCAGAGGAGAAGCGGTTAAAAAAAAAAAAAAAAAAGCCTCGAATAAACTCGCCCTGGATGAATGCGCGTCGTGGAACATCGACGGAGGGCGAGAACACAACAATGCCTCAGTGTTTGAGAGGCGCTCATTACAGTCGCACATCATCACCGACGCTGAAACCATGGATTCAAATACCCAGATGTCTGTTTATGAGTCGTCATCCGAGCGCTCGAATCTCCAAACGTCATTATTCTCAAGTCAAATCCGAGCCGTCGACAAGAATTTCCCGGGATCGTCGCGGAGCAAGGCCGAGGGAAAATCAAAACGTCAAATAAGCAAACTGATCGCCATCGATCCACGATCTTACCTGTTGATGACGCGTTCCGATCCCCGCTGGCGCTTATTTACATGGCACAAGTCTCGTTTTGGTGATTCTAAAAACGCCTGGTTTGTTGCCTGCCCCCCTTTTTTTCCTCCACGGTGAATATCATACAGTAAACGGCGCCCAGTGCGCATGCGCCCTGCATCCCTATTTGTGATCCAAGACGCGTCTTGTCTCTTGTTGCAGCAGCAGCAGCAGCAGCAGCGGCAGCAGCGGCAGCTCCGTCTCTCTCATCCACTGCTGCTGCCGGGCTGTAACGCGTTACTCCGGCATTGACCGTCTCCCGTGGCAACGGCTGCTTGTAGGGAGTCGCTGATTGGACCTCGACTTATCAGCAGAGTCTCCCACAACACACAGACGTGTCTTAAAGACCAGTGAAGCCGAGAGAACTTCAAACAACAAACAAGAGAACAACCGTGCTTTTAAACGCCGATAACGTGGAGACAACACCATAAAACTGTAGCACAATATAAGCAAAGTGGACAAACAAAACAATTCATTAAGAGGAAAATTTCCATCCACTTATTTGAGGAAGGTCGCAGGGGCAGCTGCTGAGTCAAAGAGGGCTGGATCCCTGTCGCCCCCACAATGCCCTACAAAGACGGCCTTCAGGGGATACTGTGAAATGATGATGCTCAAGCAGCCTCACTGTACAGGAGAGTCCACTCTGTTAAGACAGAGAACCAGGGTCTTTGTCTTTGAGGAGTTGACCCTCATCCACCACACTTGCATGGTGTCGATTGCCTTTTTAAAAAGATCTACATTTCCTGTTTAAAACTACAGGTTTGACTGTAACATTGAAGCTCGGAGATGTTGAAAACCTTTCAGATAATGTCGTCAGCAGTTCTTCAATTTCTCTCTTTATTTAACTGCAGCACCGCAGTTTGAAGACTTGAGGATGACTAAACTGGGAACAGCAGCGAGGGGTTACCCGGGGCAACGCTCTTCACCTGCAGGTGGAATGGCACTCTCACTACTGTATTATTGACGACTTCTTAGTTGTTCCCTCCATCAGGCGACATGACAAATTCATGGACTCTTGAACCGGCTTGTCCGACCAGAAGTCTCTGGGACACGGGTCGCCGTTTGTCTCAGGGTGCTGCGGCTTTTAAACATGAACATCATACATGCAGCAGACGTGTCACTGCACTGCTGATACGTCTATGAAAACCAGGACGCGACTGCCGCTTCTACATTTTTAACCAGGGGAGGGGAAAGAGTCTGCATGTCACTCGCCACCATTGAGTTTCCTTCAGTCCTCTAGACCCCTGACTAGTCGAGTCAGGAGCTCCTTAATTCACCAAGTTGATATGCGGTTGGCAGCATAAGGGTCTCTGCCACAGATAGGTCCTTGGTGCTTCACATCGAAATTCTGGAAAGTGTGTGGTCCCACCAATGGTCGGACTGCACAGATATAGAGGAGACACCATGTAGCGCCCTCCCTGTGTGTGAAACCACACCCAGCAGTAGAGAAAAACCCAACGGTTTACTCATCAATATATACAGTTTTACCAAGACTGCCAATAAAATTTTTACTATTTCGTTTTTGCATGCTTACTGTCTTATGTTTCCACAGCAACGGGGCTGTTGACTATCGCAATTTCAATCCTCTGAATGTTCGACACATTGCAGACTTGGCAATAAAGCTACCTTGACCATAAAAAGAGTTTTTACCATACAATTATTAAATAAAAATGAATTGTGTTCTATACATATATATATATATGAAGTGGATAAACAAAACAATTCTTTCAGACAAAAATATCCATCCACTTATATGAGGAAGGTCTCAGGAGCAGCTGCTGAGTCAAAGAGGGATGGATCCCTCACTGTACAGGAGAGTCCACCCTGTTGAGACAGAGAACCAGGGTCTTTGTCTTTGAGGAGTTGATCCTCATCCACCACACTCGCATGGTGTCAATTGTGTTATTAAGAAGATTTACATTCCTGTTTAAAACTACAGGTTTGACTCTAAAATTCAGAATTAACAGAAGATATATATATATAATATATATGTATGTATATATATATATATATATGTATGTATATATATATATATATATATATATATATATATATATATATATATATATATATATATATATATATATATTCTAACAAGAATGCATTATGTAGGATTTTTTTTAAACCAAGAAAAGAAATAAGCGCGATGTCACTCTCCAACCCTGAGGAATAACACTTGTGCATGTGAGTTATGATTAAAACACTCAAGGGTCTACGCTTCTTCGTCTTCTTCCAGTAAGCTCGCATGACCATCTCGATGGCGTCATAGGCCGCGCGTGCCAGCTGGTTTGTCCTCCAAATACGACCGATCCTTGGTGAGCTTGCAAAAGTGAACAATCACTCTGGCAGAACTTGTAAACATTTGAATCCATCACCATAATTCCAAGGTTGGGACTTGAGACATCCATCAGCCGAGAGGCCACGTCCTCATATTGTTCGTCGTAAAAAAAGTGATTTCATCTGGAAAATTAATTTGGCAACACACGGGGTTTGGAATTAAAGCGCAGATTTTATTTGGACGGAGGAGTTTGAGGTGAATGAGAGAAGTGGTGCGGAGCGGGACAGATTTATCCTCGGGGTTAAGCTGCTGATGAAAAGCAAAGAGGCAGACTCTCAGTCTTTTAAGTGTAAAAGTGTAAACTTGAAGTGACCTTTTATGTTGGGTAAAGTTACACAGCATCAGAGGGTCACGTTTGTTCAAGACAAAATGTGTTCGAATGAATCTTTATCCTAATTCATAATCTTGTGTTGACACCGTACACACACAGAGAGAGCCAGACTGAGAGTGACCTCTCTCTGAATGCTTTTGGATAGTGGGAAGAAACCAGAGTGCTCAGAAGAAACAAGACAGGGAAGAACAAACCAATGCCACACAGACAGGACAGAGGTTCACTGGAAACCATAAGCTGAAATGAGCTGAATTGAACCAGCAACTTTCTTACTGCTTAACAATTAACGCATGTCATTTTTAACACAAATATCAACAACTAACTGGGAAGTCCTAAACTACATTTATTCAAATTGACATGTTCATCCAAGTGAAAATCTAAACCAATGTTATGAATAACGTAGTTTCTGAACTGCAGAAACAGTTGGCACAATTCAGAACATCAGCAAACGTTTGCGTGCGTCATATTTGTTTATTGTGGTGAGTATATTGCTCTTTCATTACACAAAAAAGCGTGATAGACGTGCTGTGACATTTGGGCTTTGGTTTCGTCGCGGATGTTAAAAGTTCAGTCAGCTTCGCAGGAACTTCCGTACTCCGCCGCGGGTCACGTGACTGATGTCGACGGCGATTTACCCCCGTCTGTAGACAGAAAAGTTCTGACTCCCGTCTGTGGAGGTTCCAAACTCCGCGGAGGGCTCCATGATGGACGTGACGCCCGGGAGGAGCCGCTTCCTCACAGCCGATCGGCCCGCCTCCGGGAGTACCAGCCGAGGCAGACGCAGACCCCCACCACGGTCAGCACGGTGCCCAGCAGCAGCGCCAGAACGTCCCCGGCATCGTAAGCCTCCACCGGCGAGACCCCGCAGAGAAATATCAGGCAGAGTGCTGCGACGAATCGTGTCAGTCCCGGAGTCATGCTGTAGCCTTGTTGACTTCCCGGAACAGCGGCGTCACGTGACAGATCAGCGTCATCTTCCGGGTTCGTCCCGCCAAGTGAATTTTAGGAAGAATGCCGATACATTGTATTTATTCAAAATTAAGCCTTAAAATAATTTGTCATGTCTTCATTTTTATTTCTATCTTGAATGTTTGTTTGAGTCACATCATTCCCCGTTACCCACTCTTTCTGTTTCTTCTTCATTACTCTAATGATAATAATAATAAAAATGCTATTTCATGGACAGCCATTGTCAACACCCATATCCTACAAGTTAATTTAATGGAACACTAAAGTGCATTTTCCTCCTTCAGTAATCAGATCTTACTTGTTGTGTACCTTTGTGTCAAAATGTAATTGTATATACTATAATAATATCATTTCAAAGTGATATCAAGTTAGGTTTATAAAATAACTGAATTATCGGCTTAGGTCTCTTTTATAATGCAATGTGTTGCTGTCGTCCTGAATCCCACCCAACAGTCCAAAGACACTTGAGCAGTGTTTTTATTTTACATTTACATCTTGGTCTGTTAGGTTTTCCAGGCAAGTTATTCTCTGAACAATTTTAATAATGATCTCCCTGCATCTCATCTTCCCCTCTAGCCAACCACTCGGACTGTAACTCTAACAAGGCTTTGTTCCTCCACCACCACTCTCGGCTTTCACATATATGCCCGAGTGCATGTTTGTTTGAACCAGTATCATTGACTGTATGTGTGTGTGTGTTCTCTGCGGGCACTTTGTATGTAATTAAACTAACACAGACGACTTCGAATAAACACAGCGACCTTGTGAAATTACAGAGTCCGAGTCAACTGGCTCGCAGTCGGCAGATGGACAGGAACAAAACGTCCCACTGCTCGCGCTTCACACTTCCTCATCGCACAGTCGAGCTCCTGCCGAGTATTTGGATGCTTGACTTATGTAGCTTACACGTACAAATGTGCACACAGCCACACACCGACAGTTTGTCCTTCACATCAGTGCAACTTCACTTCGTCATCCGACAGATCGTGGATCGTGCGATGTGTTCTGGTTTGGAGTTTCATCTGTATTTCATTTTCTTCCGCTTATTCTGTGGTCTTGGGGGGTGTGGCCTAGCCCAGCAACTTGGGGCAACAAAAAAAGGAATTGTTTCTGTTGTAAAAATAAAGGATAGGTCAGGGTCAGGGCGGCTTTCGGCAAAAAAAGGGAAGTAAATGTAGGCAGCAGCACAATGCTTAAGGTATGTAGTCCCCATGCCTTTTAGCCTCATGTACTTTTTCTAGGCACAGAAAAGTCCATTTGTTCGTAGCGAGAGGAGTGTGAGGAAATGCTTCACAAGTTTCTACAGGTATTGGTCCATTAGTGATGTTTACATTAAGAGCCAATGCTACAAAGTGCTTCAACACATGATCCATACATTCCAAGTACAGTTTGGTTGGAACTGGCAACCAGCTGGCAAGATGGACTTTTACACTCCAGTGCATGAAGCCCTGGAAGGGGAGACGTCAATTACTCTACCATCTGCACTCAATGTACTGTACAAAGGAAACATGCATGGATTCGTGCCTTCTCACAGGTTTGTGTATCTACAGCAAATTATTTTGTGCGTACGCCATGTTTACATTCTTAAACTCCACCACTTGGGGATTTACCGATCGATCTACGTTCCCACCCTCACCTATGGTCATGAGCTTTGGGTAATGACCGAAAGGATGAGGTCGCAGATACAAGCGGCTGAGATGAGTTTCCTCCGCAGGGTGGCTGAGTGCACCCTTAGAGATAGGGTGAGGAGTTCGGTCATCCGGGAGGAGCTCGGGGTGGAGCCGCTGCTCCTCCACATCGAGAGGAACCAGCTGAGGTGGCTCAGGCATCTGATCCGGATGCCCCCTGGACGCCTCCCTGGAGAGGTGTTCCGGGCATGTGCTACCGGGAGGAGACCCCGGGGAAGACCCAGGACTTGCTGGAGAGATTATGTCTCCGGTCTGGCCTGGGAACGCCTCGGGATCCCCCGGGATGAGCTGGAGGAGGTTTGTGCGGATCGGGAAGTTTGGGTTTCCTTGCTCCGAATGCTGCCTCCGCGACCCGACTTTGGATAAGCGGCAGAAGAAGGTGAAGATGAAGGCCATGTATACATTTGAAATCCAGGTAAGTCTTGGAGCCCACAGAGTCACAGAGTCCAGACCTTAACCCCATTGAGAATCTTTGGGATGTGCTGGAGAAGGCTTTACGCAGCGGTCAGACTCTACCATCGTCAATGCCAGATCTTGGTGAAAAATGAATGCAACACTGGATGGAAATAAATCTTGTGACATTGTCGAAGCTTATCGTAACAATGCCACAGCGAATGCGTGCTGTGATCAAAGCAGAAGACGGTCCAACGAACGCAACTTTTTTTTGGCCAGGCAGTATAGATTCCCACTCAACACTCATCCACTATTGGCACAGGATCACATTAAAACCTTTTCATTGTAAGCTTGGTTGCCAAAGCATGTTGCTCGCCCTTGGCTCACCCATGTACCGAACAAATTCCATTTATCTTCATACCAATATCTTGAAACACCTCTTCCTCAGACTCGTCCATGAAGCTCTATTCCCAGCGGCCCTTCTTCTTTTGAAGGCAGGGCTGGTGATCAATTGCATGAGCAATGTCAATATCAATATGTCCGTGTGTCTTTCTTGAACACAAGACTCATCACCTCTTCTCAAAATCCTTGTGCACGGACGGGTACATTTGGTTCACAACTCCTAATGATAATGAATGAATTTCCACCACTGTTCATCTTTCCCTCTGTGAAGCTATTCACATCCCCCAGTAGATCCATTTTGTGGTTTTTGAGCACGACTCGCTGCAGTGATTATCCCAATCTCAGCAGTGGCGGTAATTGATCAGTGGGAGGATGAGAGATTATCCACAAATGTGTTTGTTTAACAGGCCAGAACATTGACATTCATCTGTCCTGCTAATGTGTTTACGATTAACCGCTGCTCCTGAAGGCCTCAAATCTGTTTGAGCATTTCCACATTGCCTGTCTGATGCAATGGGAGGAGGGAAAAAGTGTGCAGTGTTTGGTCCTCTTTCGTCTTTTCCATAGGGAACGGGTCGTCCCTCAACGTCCTTCACTGAACACTAAATGGGTGTGTGTGCTGCTTCTGTCCTCCCCTTTTTATGGTCCTTTTGCTTTGATTTTAAGAGGCATTTCTTACCCCTCTGTGGATTTGGCAGCTCTTCGGAATCCTTGACTGGAAGGGACTCCATAAAATCTCAATTTTTCTTTGGCTTACTCCCTGTGGTGTCCCAGGTGACCACAGCACTGCTAAAAACACTGGAAACACAGGCTGGTTGCGACACATCTTCACTCCCATGGCGTCATATATTGACATTAGGAAAATTGCTTTTTGCGTCCTTTTGCGTCAGTGATGCATGTCGACACACGGAAGTGCATCCCATGAAATAAAAGACAGATGTTGGGCTAGATAAGCCATGGAATGGCACTGCATTCATTTAATAACTTGTGCAGTGATACCTCGGTTTTCAAACGTCTCAGACTTCGAACCAAAAATTTGAGATTCCAGAACTCGAACACCCCCAAAAAAGCCGGAAAAAACGTGCAATCAGCTGACCCACGACGCGCTTTGTTATTGTGTATAACGCAGCCTCTGTATGCAGACGTGTCCTGTTAGCTACATTTACTGACTGTTTTTTCTTCGTATTGAGGTGTAAAACCTTTCCTGTCTCTGCACTGGACCGTGGTAGAGTGTCACAGGGGAGGTGCTCGCTCTCCACACCTCCGAGGCTGGAGCGCACACTCCAGGATTTGATGTCCTGTTGTGGGCTGGAGCTGGGACAGGGATGAGGCGAGTCTGGGACAGAGCGTTACTTGGTTTATGACTTTGTCTCAGCCAAACTGCACAGAAGCGCACATTCAGAGCTGGACACGCACCGGGCACCTCTTCACTTCTGGAGAGACGTCACTCACTCGGCAACCCCTCCCACATGCAGCGGCCACACACATAGAGGAACAGCGCACCTGCAGCACACACTCTACATTCACTCCTACAAAAGACTATTTTAAGGCTTGAAACACATCCATGAATTGTAATGGGAAAAATCGATTCAGATTTTGAACAAATTGCTTCTCGAACGGCCGTCTGGAACGAATGTGGTCGAGAACCGAGGTACCACTGTATTACTATTTAAATCCTATCAAACAGCTGTGCGTGTTAGTCATGGTGACTAAGGAGGCCAGCCACATAAGGGGTTATAAACAGCAACTGATGTCCTGCATGACTCAGTGAAGAGAACTTCAGCACAACTCCCTGCGTTGCTCCCCGCGAACCTCCTTGCATCATGCATTCCCACACCCATGCCTCATGCATGACCACATTTGCTGCTCCTTGCCCCTCGCGATGCACAATCCGCAACTGCAGTGCTACATGGGAAGGAAAATGTTCTTTTAGTCCGTGGAAACACCTATGTGTATGCATAACATGCCACGCTGAAGGCTGCCTTAGTTGTCAGGATAAGACGCAAAAGTACACTTTCCCAACATCAATTTTTACACCATGGGTGTGAGGATGGGTTGTGAAACAGGCGTCCCCCGCCACTCTCCCATGCCTCTGACGACTTGTAGTTCCGTGTTGACCGCGTCGCCTGTACACACCAATGTATCTTATTGATCCATTTGTTTATGCTGTCCTGACATATGTACAACAGAATTTTGGTGTTTTATTTTTATGGAGCATCTTTTTTAAACTGAAAATGTTCTGATATGAAAATGAGTGGCTCCCTGTGGATGTAACCATCATCTCTCCTATGTGTCCTGAAGTCCTGCGTCAGCCCTGGGACCTCCTCCTAGAGGACACCGGGGAGGGATCCGGGACACATCCCGCTCCGGTTCCTAAGCCACCTGCACTTGGCTTCTCTTGGAGGAGCCGTGTTTCTTCTAGGGAGCTTTTCAAATCTCTCGGTCACTTGTTCATGAGTGAAGGGACACGGGAGCATGAGCTGGACAAGTGAAAGAGTGAAGCATTAGATATAGG
Source organism: Synchiropus splendidus (assembly GCF_027744825.2). NCBI lineage: Eukaryota > Metazoa > Chordata > Actinopteri > Syngnathiformes > Callionymidae > Synchiropus > Synchiropus splendidus. The sequence continues at coordinate 15,573,827 of NC_071337.1, forward strand.
ATATGTATAAGAGGATGAAAAATCAAAGGATGGAGTACTTCATCCCATCATCTCGCCTGAGTTTGTCTCTTCTACACAAGCCAATCCAAACACACAAAATGCAGTTGACACAAGATTAATTATACCCTGAAATTGGTTTCTCAGGAAAGTCTGAAATGCTGACCCTCTAAGCGATTGCTGCCATTGTGTTGCTTCACTGCACTATCCATAATGAATTGTACAGCGAAGAAAATGACAAATGGATTTTTCCTTGTCTCTTGTAGCTGCTGCTGTACAAGGAACGACTTAAAAGGCAGTGAATCAACGCTAGAAAAGGCACGCGTGGATTTAAATAACGTCGAGTTCCTTTGTACTTCAGCAGACATTTCCAAGAATATCACAAAGCTGAATGTGACGCGGGTACGACTGTGCTACTGAGTCAAGATATTCAATTTTGTCGAGATGTGAAGTGGAAACATGAAGACATGTCTTAAGTCAAAGTAAAGGATAAGAGAGTCACAACACAGAGGCTCTTAACCTGCTGGGCGCCTGAATTCTTTTTAAATATTTCACGTCATATCGCAATTTCAAAAGGTTGTAGCTTATTGCGTATGGTAATGAGAAATATGACCCTCTTTAGAGTTTGGGATAGGTGTAAATTCGCTTTGTATGTACATCATGACATCACCAACCCAAGATGCCCCCGCCATCATCAATGTCGTGGAGCGTGAACACCATGTCCCAAGTGTGGCAAAGCACCGGCATGTACTTTTCATGGACTGAGCATATTCACTGTCTCTACATGCCACAGGAGCGCTGCTTCTTATGATCTTTATTCACTCAAAACATTCACAGAAACACATCCACTACCTGCCATCTGCTTGTGTGAAGTAGTGGCCACATCAGGCTTCAAATTTGCAGCTTGACTAGTTTAAATGCAGAGATACTGCTTGTCCGAATATTGCGGTTTTGATGAATCATGCTGAAGGGTTCACAGCATGATTCAGTTAGGAGGGGAGATCTGACAAGATAGCTAGGTATTTGTTAAGAAAATTGCTTTGGTTGAGTCAATGTTTATTATGAGTCAATCATCATAATGAACATTTTTCTTTGCTTGTTCCCTAGTCGTGTTGAGGTGGGCTGGAGCCTGACTCAGCCAGTTGGAGTGATACAACAGTGGCAGCCTGTAGCCGAACAGCCATTCATGGACAGACTCACACCGATGGACCATTTAGTCATCGATTATTATAAGGAAGGAAACCAGAGTGCTTCAAGGAAACCCATCCATAACAATGACAATGCAATAGTGAGTCCAAAAACTACACTGTCTAGATCTTGCTGCGTCTGTGATAGCCGCCCAAACCAGACAGAGAACGACCCACTAACTCCTCCTAAAACTGCTCAATCACAGTTCCTGTCGCCTGGAAGGCTGTTCTGGTCCATGTGCTGAGCTCACTGCAGAGGCGATCGATCCAAGCATAAAGAAATGAGATCCCGCCGACGATCCACCTGCAGAGTAATTGGGCTGAGTGAGCCTGCAGAACCCGTCCCGATAAATAGGTCACTTAACAAGTTGTTTACAACAGCGACCCGACATGATACACCAGAGACCAGCGAGCTCCGGTCTGGCCTCGAAAGCGTAACGGTGGTGAGTCAGTGCTGGAATATTTAGGACACTTCTGCCGCTACAGTACCAACACAAATCACTGCAGCTCTTAAATGGTGTTGGAGTCTAGCTGTGTCTCAAGGAGGGAAAAGAAGGGGAGGGGACGGTGCCTCAATCGCGGGAAATAGGTCAAGGTGGTCATGTTTTAGCTGTACGAGTGTCCAGAAGGGTGTGATGCCGGAGGCTATGCCACCTTCTACAGCAGACCACCGCCATCGTCTTTCTGTCACTAAATGCCGAGTGTGGCTGACCATTGTGATAGAGAATAGAGATTCTGCGTGGAAGCATTGTGGTAGTAACTTGGACCGCTGAGCTCACTGCTGAGTCAAAAGTGAGTTAAGAATGCTAACACACTTTCAATGTCTTCCATTGTACCGACAGGACCTGACGTGCCAAGGCTATGTCCAGATTTGCTGCTGATAACGCTGCACATGTTCCTTCTGTGCCGCACCAGGATCCACTGGAATGCTGCGGAACGTCGCCTCTGCTTACTTCTGAACTCGTTCCAGCGCAGTTTCTGCAATTGAGCCGTCAGCGCCTGAAATTAACGAGGCTGCTGATCGCTCTGCCGGTAATTAGAGAGTGCAGCTGGACGACGGCGAGCAGCCTCTCGGTGCTTTCAGCTGACGTCTGTTCTCTCAGCCGGTCAGCTGATGCAGAGGACCGCCGCGCGGAACGGACCACGCCGATGAGTGGGGAGCAGATTTCTGGATGGCAGCAGGAACTCAAGTCACTGTGAGAGCTGTGGATTCACCGACGCCCAGTCAGGTGTTCAGTATTGTTAAAATATCGGCATGACTTGTATGAATTACACGAGGATTAAAACATTTTACAGGGTAAGTTAAAACATGAAGACAGTTGAAGAAATTCGATCAAAGAGTGCGGAAATATTAACATATTGAATGGCGATAAGCAGTCATTTGTCATAAACAAAAAAACAAAAATATTGAGGGGCTGAGTCAAAAAATCGAGATAATAACTCAATCATTGCTCACTGTTTCCCTCCCATCAGTCTCGCTGGCCATAGTGTTCTCAGCTGAGAGCATCTGAATCTTCATCTGACCGAGGGGGACCCGTGAGGCTCGAGGCCGAGTCAGCAAACATGCACTTGCATCCGCTGTTTGTGTTCCTGTCCAGATATCAGCCTGACTGAATATTGTCAAGACCCAGGGGGCTACACGCACGTGGAGGTAGCGAGCAGAGGAGGACGCGACCTTGAAAAGCTGAGACCTCACGGGAACTCCAGGAAATGGCCTGCTTACGAGAGCGGAACTATCACTGCATCTTCTCATGTGGCGATCTGTGCCGTCCTAACATCTCATACTGGAGCCTTTATCGGCATCAGACGCCTGGAAGTGTTCTGTATCACCCAGGTTAATGAGGTTATCTATTTTGAGTCGTGGAACATAGGAATACAGCATCTGTTGAGGCTGGTTCCCGTCTGACTCTGGTCTTGTCTGGCTGTATCACCCAGACCTCCAGGAACATAATGCTGACTTCGAATTCAACTGTGATTTTTTATTCATTTACTTTTTAACAGGAAGAAAAAGTGCAACCACGGTGAAAAAGTAAAAAGGTGAATACAAACGTCAGCGTGAAGTCATGAACCTATTCTGCTGTTGTCAAAGTTAAGCCCGGGCAACAGTTTGAGCTACTCATGGCCGTATTTTCCTGCAAGAAACCAGCAGAGAAATAAGGGCAGAAATATTTACTATGGTGCAGAGGCCGCGATTCCGTTTCCATGTTCATAATCCTCAAGTCCTCTGAGGTACACAGTAACATCTTTGTGTTGCACACGGTGCCTCTCACGTACTGTGTAAGAGACTCTAGTACTCGCATCACTTTGCGTCCCCATGGCAACTCATGTCTCTGTGATCAACTCACCTTATCGGCTTTATCCAGTCACATTCCCATCCACATAGCTATGGCAACTCCCACAACCTGCCAGATCATGTTTGTCCTCATGCATCCAGCACTCATGTTCTCGACCTCATCTGCCCTAAACACTACAAGGGAATTTGAAAGGATCCGCATGCTGGTGGCCACTGACGCATGAAGCCCTATGGTAGACCTGACATATATGTAATTTTATCACAAGCACAAGTTGGATTTCCAGGCAACTGTTGCACTGAAAACACTGACTCAGGAAAGAGAGTCAGACTCAGGGGTTAGTGACCATAGGTGAGAAGACAGGGGTCTGGCCACCCTTGGTATATACCCCCAGGAAAGGAACGTTGTGGAGGGAGGAAATCTCTTTATTTTGACAGATGCTCCCAATTTCAAACCCTAGATTAAAAAAGTGTCCGGATCGGGGCAATTTATTTTGAGTGGGCCAGTGCACTTGCACTCGTCCCGTTGAAGAGAATAATAGATGCGATTCTATAAACCTCAAATTAGGTGGAGACGTCCAATTAAGTCTGCGTGAACTCTGCAAACTTCTCAGAGTTCTTCAGACAGACGACGATATGTGGCATTTCAAAAGTTTAAAAGGTGGTCAATCCTGGCATTTCGCTTCGAAAGCCTTCATGCGACTGTATCTCTGCAACTTCTTGAGTTAAAAGGGGCATCATTTCTCAAAAGGGCAATGCTTGCAAGTGGCATATATCTGTTGAGGTGTGATTTGCTCTCATCTGTTTGCGTTTCCGCCCCTTTGAGTCGTGCTTCCAGTCCTGTGCTGTCACCTGGGGAGAGCCTTGGGTCATAATAGTCTGTGGAGAGCAGATGCAGCAGGGTTCCAGAAACAATAAATCAGGTTTTGACATATTATTTTCACATTTTCTGTGATGGTAGACTTCATATTGAACAGCTATAAATCACGTAGTCTGGCTCTGTAGCTATTAGTATGACAAGCCTCTAGACAACGCAACTTTCTCTGGTCGAACCGACAATGAGTGTGTCCTGAGAGTGATGCCACAACCACCCATGTGACTGTGAAGTGTGACAGTGTTTGTACCGGACTTGTAAGTCATTATTTGTGTTTACATCTTTATCCTCACTCCCATCATATCTTGGGGGTAAGTGGGGAAGTAGACTTTTGCGTCCTATACCAACAACAAAGGCAGCCTTCAGCGTCGCATGTTGATGCATTCGTGTAGCTGTTTCAATGGACTATAAGAGCGTTTTCCTTCCCACGTTCCAGGCAGGATGGTGGATTGTGCATGGAGCATGGAGCATCGCACTCATTGACCCATGGAGCACCGGTGGAGGTGTGAATGGTGTGTCGCGAAGCACAAGGAGAAGCACATGTGGAGGTGCTGAAAAGTGGGGATATTGTCATGAATCCGCTTTTATTTTGGTCATTTGAGTCCCGTTTTGCTTTCCCCCTTCTGTCTTCCTGTTCCTGTGGCACACGGCTGGAGCCAATGAACCCCTAATCTTCCATGCTATATATATAAACACCTGGAATCCAGCAACATGTGCCAGATCGACTCATTTGCTCCAACTGGTAATCTGCTCCGTTTGTTCTTCTCTGCTGTCGTTTAAATTATCTTCTGTTCAGCTATTTCTAAACCCTGCTGTTCTGAGTTTTTGTATTTTGACTCCCTTTGTTCTCCCTGCTCTGCATGGTTTCTTGGTTTTCTCTCTGTATTTGTTAATCTCGATAGTTTACTTTGTGTTTTGTTGTTCATTGTGTGTTTGCTCTCCTGTTACAGACTGTTCTTGCATTCTTTCTGCCGGTTTGGTGACGCTTTTCGTTTGGACTCTTCCCAGTTTTGGTGACGCTGTTTTCTTCTCCCGGTTCGGTGACGCCCTTTTATTATATATATATATTTTTTAATTAAATAATTGTATTCAATTACTCCAGCCTCCTGTGACTCTTTCACCACTGCACTTGGGTCCCACTCTGCGTCTTGACTCCCAACAAATATGACGTGGTGAAGCTCTCTTCACTGAATCACACTGGATGTCAGTTGCTATTTTATAACGTCTTACATGGGGCCTCTCCTTAGTGACGGTACCGTCACCATGACTAAAACGCACAACTGTTTGTTGGGCTTTGAATAGCAATAGACATGTTAAATGTAGAATAAATGGAGTGCCATCCCATGACTTGCTTAATCCCGACCTCCATCGCTAAACGTAGATTGAATGGAGCACAATACTACCTACCAATAATAATCCCTAACGCTGAAGACTGCCTTTGTCGTCAGTATAGGACGAAATAGCCACTATCGGCTATCGTCCACTATCATTCATTAGGCAGAAAAGAGAGTCTAGCCTTTTCAGTGTCATTAGCAGTGTTGATGGACTATTTGGTTTGGACAAGTGTCACATGTTCTATCACAACTGTGTTCCTGCAGCTGCTGTGTTGGGTGGCGGGGACCAGAAACCAAGCTTTATGACAGTTTACATATACACTTTTTTTTCCAGTGACGCTGCCAAGAACATATACTGTTAAAGGGTCATGGTGCTATCATCAAAGAAAAGAGTCCCCCTATCCCACCCCATTGGAGGGATTGAAACGTCCCTGTGATCATCTGTTGCCAGTACCGTTGTGCCCCAGTTGAGGGACCAAGCGAAATGCATTTCTGTTCTCCAGCCCCAGTTCAGTGGAACCCTGTTGAAAGCCTGGAAAAACGGCAGCCAGAACTTATACCCCCAGCTATTCGAAACATCACCTGATGCATTACTAATCTACAATATACCATCCCACCACTGTTTGATGTCGGATGTTATCAAAGAACCCCTAAAAATAGTACCATCTGTCCATTCACCTTTGCAGTTACTCATAACCCAAATGCAAATTGTTTGTAGTTCAAAAAGCCACACTGTGGTCAGTATGTTGTTTACAGCTGGATTCCTAATCTGTGTTTCTATTTGACAATGCAAGGAAATGTAGGAACTACAAGAGGCTCCTTTGGTTTTCATTTCTACATCAACAGATTCTCACACTGCTTGTATTCGCACCTTCACACTTGCTCGTCTCGCTTCCGCGACACACACGTAAGCAAGGAATTACGGCAGGCGTGTTTTTCCAAGTGACGCCCGCCAGCGTCGATATCATCTCATTCTTTCACGTTCTTATCGTAGCAGGTCATGTAAGGTTATCTCCGCTACAGTTCATTCCCGGCCGTAATGAGGCCGGAGTGGTGAGCGGAATATTAAAGACGTCGCCCTCGGCGAGCAATCTGGAATCAAACTAGTGATGAATTAGTTATAGACGTTTGCGGTCTTGTATCACACGTGTTCTGTGAAGGTTGGTGTTGATCTGTCTGGGGTGCGAGTTTGAAACCTGTCAGCTGTAACGCCACACAGCAGAGATTAAATCTTTATTTCCCTCAGCAGTGTTTTCTCTCTCCACCGGCGAGCGTCTGTCCTTGGTTCAACCTGCCCCCAAAAGGAGTTTACATTTGCATGCATTAGCGCTCTCCTGTGGCTCGCCTGTTACCCGCTGTGCCATCCAGTCTGATTAATGATCCGAGTGTGCCACTTCTCTCAGCAGCCAGCGCCCGCCTGCTTCCCTCGCATCAAACATCCCAGTTTGGGCAGAAGCAGCTCCGATGTTATTTTCTCAGTGAATCGAAAAAGCACTTGCTCGTGTTTGCAGGCTCCAACACGCCGTGTAAGTGACAGCTGCAGGATGCTCCCACGAGAGCTGATGTTAGGAGCCTTAATTAAGATCACGACTCAATTTGTAGATCACTTTTACCCATTTGGATTAGCTTGTGGGAACAGTGGGGCAGGTTACAGGCGTGAATTCCATCTGCCTGTCACTCCATCCATCCATCTAACTGGAGTGTGTCTTGGGGTGTAGTCGTAGAAGAAGGGTTTTGGTCCATTAGAACTGGTGTGGGATTTAAACAAGCCCAAACACAGACACAATGATCTGTCTGCATTTAGTCGCACGGCCCTTTCAGCTTTAGCTACCCGCTGTTGCTCTGTCAGCTTGTCCTTTCTACATGGTACAGTCAGTTGCATCTTCCTTACTGGACCTTCCCTGCTGGTCCAGGAAATCATGCCTCCCCCACTTGGTTCTAGCATTTCTCCGGTTCTCCCATGCAGATGGTCACTTCGTGTTCCGACGGTAATATTCTCTCTCTCGACCCTCCGATCTCTTCTAGCTCCTGTTTATATCTCTGTTTTCTGCGCGCGCCTCTGTACCTTTTCTATAGCCTTCATCCTTGTGTGTGTGTGGAACCACCACCGAGCGCTTGGTGTTATTTGGGCCTTAGTGAGTTTTGTTCCAGAGTGCATTTCAGTTCTCCCGTTATTTCAGGTTTGAACTTAATTCACCTGCTTTTCTGTTTTCAGGTTTTCACCCCTTCTCTACGTGCCACTTCTGGTGTCGATGTCCTCAGTTGTTCCCTCTTGTTCGTGTATAGGTTGTGTTTATTGTATTAAATTAATTGTTAACTCCTACTCTCGTCGTTCGAGTTTTCTGTTAACTGGCAACACTCCTGCACTTGGGTCAGACTCATTGAGCGATCATGACACTCACACTTTTTCATTAAAATTCCTCTTTAAAAAACGTTTGGACCCCCCCCTATATTGCTTGGAAAAAACATACTTAAATATAGATGTGTTCAAAATTCATCTGAGGAGTTGAAATGTGATTCATATAATTTTCATGGTAGCTACAAAAGCAATGATGCAGGCAAACAGCCGTCACGGTGTCATTGTTTCACTGCGTGTCGTCACTGCATTTGTTTTATGTTGCCTGACCGAAGTGCCTGAGTGCAACAGTCATTAGGCGTCACCGTGCTCGTGTTTATGGACCGCACAGCTGAGGTGAGCGATGGAGAGAGGAGGAGGAAGGTTTGGGGTAGCCGTGGAAACCCTTCCTTCGTTGGATCATTGCTGTGCTGTGATTGGTGGAATGACCCGCTCCTGCTCTCGGTTGCATCATCTGCTACATGGAAGACACCTCTCACGTTCTTGGCTTTTCTCTATCTCTCCCTCTTTCATGAGCTGTGAGTGGAACTGTCTCCCACGAGTGAAGCACGTTCAAATGGAATCCCCATCCCCCTTTCCAAAAAAACGAGTGTAGAAGTAGGAAAATGGAGGATTTTTTTTTTCTCTTCTGCATATCTTTTGCTGTCACGAGAACAGTGGCTGAGCATGTCCCTGGCTGCCGGGGCTGTGACTGTCACAGATGCTGCCTGGTTAGTGTGGACTGGGTTGAACTCTGTGGAACTAAAGATGCTGCGTGCTCTGATTACCAGGTGAATCATCGCACTAATCCAGAAGTGCAGTCGTCTGTTGCTATGCGACCAGATCAGTCATGCCAGGCTTTTGGGGGTGAATTCGCAGTTACAGACATTTTACTCCAGTTTGTGAGGAAACTGTTGAATCACTCGGCTTTTCTACAACAAAGTTTTGGGGGTGACAGGTAGAACGTTCAGATTCTAGGCAGGAAAATGCAACGTAATCCAGATGAAACCAATATGGGCCTCAAGAGAGAATAATCTGAAACTTTACGTTTTACTAAACCAGAGCAGGTTGAGCATTCATCACCTGTAAAGTAAAAAGAATATGGACCATCAATTCATGGACAGGGAGATGGTACCCAGCCCAGAGGAATGTAGACATCACAGTTGGTCCTTTATCAGCATTGTATGGTGACCTGATTTCAAATTCAGAAGTGGGTAAAGGGGGTCAAGTCCCCAAAAATGAGACCAGCAGTGTTGACATTTAGGCAGCTTCATATCCAGCACACACCTCACACAGATGAGCTTAACACAAGTAAGACAAATGGAGTGGTTGTTGAGAGCCCTAAGGCAAGTTGCCTTTCACCATATTGCTCCCAAGTGAGCATTTAAATCCAGTAAAGAGCAAGCGTGAGCAAATCTGATAGGCGTGGGTGTCTTTGTTGACGGCTGCTTGATCCTTCAATTTCAGGACGGAGAGAGGATTTCGAACAGAGCTGCGAAGTGGAAGAAAAGGATCTAAACTCTTCTAACCACTTGTATGTTGTTACATATTGTTTCGAAACCATTTTTGACTTTTTATGGCTAAAACTGTGGGGTGAAAGGTATGTGTCCAAACCTAGGATGTTTTCGGTCGCGAAGGTCACATAGATTCAGTTTCATGATGTGTCATGTGCCGATCTGCGACTAATATAACAGTCGACAATGTCAGCTAGTTGTTGCAGTTGTAGTTATAAACCTTGGTTAGTGAACAGTTAACTCATCCGTTGTTGAGCGATTAGAACCGGGAAAGTGCAAGGCTCGCTATGAAGGTGCCTTCATTTGAGGCCGGTTCGAATCCAGGAAAGTCAAACTTAAAACACTGAGTGTGAGCTTAGTCGTTTCATGAGAATTTGACTTAATGGATAAAGGTTGAGCGTTCAAATCCAGGGATGTGTGACTGAACAATCCTGAGTACACAAGCAAAGACATCCATCTGGCAGGGTGTTTGGTGTTACAAGTATTCCAATGTGGTCCAGCGCCTAACCTAATAACCCATGGTTGGAATTGAGGAAGTGCTTCATATTTGGCAGCCAGTTTACTTAAGTTGCTGCACACCAAGTGGTCGAACCCTGGACTGCTTAAAGGAGAGAAACCAGGATCCTCTATTTTTTTTCCAAGTTTTATGTTTTATTTGTGTGTCCAGTTTAATGAATCATTCCACAGCAGGCCGTGACTGACAGTCATTACACAATGTTGTCATGGCGACAAATACAGGTACACTACTGATAACCGTCCCTGTTGCCATGGCAACATCAGTAATGTGTCACTTAGCTGCATTCACACTTTGATCCGAACTCATCTGTCCCTCTTAATTGTGACGCAGACTCCCTCTGTGATCTGAAGGAGTCCTGGCGTGTCGTTTGAGTCATAACACCATTATCTGTGGATCAGAGTGGCACAGATGTGCGTCTTTGAGGAACAGGCTACTGAGAATCTGTCGCCTCGAAACAATTCTTTTTCTGAAATCACACTCACTCTCAGATGATGGACGTGATCGACTCATATGTCTGTCTTCGTTTTGTTTTTCTTCATAGATCACTCAAATAAACAGTGCGCTGAGTGTGCGCACTGACAGAGTTGTCATGTCTCACTCTGCTGTGAGAGCTTGTGGACAACAAACAGTCAAAAAGGAGGTGGAGGCCAGAGCCTCAACGTGAGTGAAAGTGAAGCTTGATAGGACAGTGGTAATCTATGGCTTAGAGACTCCAAAGAGATGGTGATAGTCAGGTTTACACTTGGACTGACAGATGAGGAATGAGTGCCTTAGAGGGACAGCTCATGCAGAGGTGGTCAGAGACAAGATGGACGAGAGAAGGAGAGGTTCATGGATGTGCAAAATGAGGACATGAAGAGGATAGATGGAGGGTGGACGGTCGAGATACGTAGGTGGAAGAGGCTCTGTCTCTTTTTCACTTTCAGTTTTAATGTTTGCCCTCTTTGGCTGATATTCTATTTATACTTTTAATTGTGAGTATATATATATTTTTTGATAATCTTACTTGTGCACACTGGGTTTTTGAAAGACAGTTTCAAACTGTCTCAATATTGGTATTAATATAAAGTTTTTATTTTCTTCACAGTTCTCTTTGTTTCCCCCATAGTGAGTTTTGTAATTTTATTTAGTTATTATTATTTATTTTTTCAGAGATGTTCTATAACTTTTTTGATTGTACATTTCCTACGCAGTGGCAGTAAATTCAGTTTTACATACATGCCGACCTTTTTGCTTTTATTTTCTTCATCATGTCTTTGTTTAAAGTTTATTTATTTGAAACATTTCATTTCCCACTGAACAGATGTAACCAGACAGTGATTTATTTTTTATTACTATTTCCTTATTGCTTTTTTGTGAAAGTATTCAGATTTCCCCTCCTTCTGCTATTTCCTCCACACAGACGTTTCAAGGATTGTGGCTCATTATTTGACGGTTTCTTCAAGTCCTCTCCTTTCTGACTTCACCAGATGTGAACTTCAACATTAACCAGTAACTAGAGAGTTAGCTACTGAAGTACCATTACCCCGTTGGCAATAGCGACACTTTTCTATTGTTTCCTGTCCTTGTTTCGCCTCCTCAGCTTGACGCTGCGCTGGACCTTCAAGGCTTTTTGTTATTTTCTCTTAATTCAGTACTGTTCTCTTCTGTTCTCACTTCTTGAGTCTAGGAGCAGAAGACGTGTTTGGTATAATCCCCTCAGCCTTTTGCGATCATCCTCATCTGACCCCTTCTTCTATCAGCTGTATTTCCTCATGGTTCCTCTGCAGCGCCCCGATTCTTGTTGTCTTCTCTCAGACTTCAAGCCTTCAAAAGCATTTTTGTCTTCTCTTCCAGTGTTTGGTTGTCTCTACCTGCAACCTGAGGCCACCTCTGCCCCAATTCTCCACCACCTCTCCCCAAATATAATGTGTTCTTGTGATGTTTTCCTCATTGAGCTGGCGAGAACAAAAGAGAGATAAATAAAGAGGCACTGAAGGCGAGCCTTTTCAATTGATGCAAAGACAGTCGCCATGGCAACACAGCAGTCTTCTCCTTCACCCCCTTCCTTTGGCTTTGCACCGATTATGAAATGTTTCCCCTGATTGAACATTGACGGACGCTGACTTCATAGGCGCCGCCTCCTTTTTGTCTGCGATTGAATTTTGTTGATGCGACGATGGAGTGCAGGTCAGCAAAGCTGACAGCAGCAGGCGGAGGAGCTGCTTCCTCTCACCTGCCAGTCAAGTCTGAGGGGAGAGTGCTCCTCTCCCAGCCTCCCCCCAAATCTGTCTGACATTCTCAGACAAACATCTCGTCGACTCCCTCTGTACAGTAAAGCACACGTTCAAGACTGCTGAGGCGAGACTGGACTGTCCATCTCCCCTTGTTAGCGCTCCCGAGAGGCAAAAGTACAGAACCAAACCTACACGGTTCACTTCACTTATTCAAGACAGCAATGTCATGTTTTTATAAAATATTATTATTTAAGCTACTTGTCTAAAATGTTTGTTTGTTGGGATGTTTTGAGTATGACAAGACATCGTATAATGTGGTGTAGCTAGAAATGGTGCACTAAATCATATCAATATTTTTTTCTACTGTCGACCATTTTTTGTCATTGAAATGACATATTTTACTGTTCACAGTGACTGGCCTGTGGCTAAAAGGCTTGGAAGGTTGTTACATACGGTTGTGGTTCATTGTTTTCTCTGTTCAGGGTCAGGGCCGCTTTCACTTTATTGTGGAAAAGCCGTGGTTTTATGTAAGAACAGAGAATGAGATAAAGATGAAAATGAGGGCGATAAAGTCACCACTGACAAAAGCGTGTCCTTCGGAAAACAATAAATAAACACTGAGATTCCTGACAAAGTGCCAAACAAAAGTGACCCAAAATCAATTCTATCCAGACCAAAAACTGCTTTCTCATGTAAGACTTTATTACAGCATCAATCCAATTTCATTTTTTTTTCACAGTTCATCCACCCTTCTTCCGGATCACTGGCTGTTCTTGGTGTTGCCATGGTAACTGCAGGTAGCTGTGGAAAACCATACAGAAGCTTTTGAGCGCTTGTGATGGAAGACAAATGTTATTTGAATCATTTCTGTCTATGTTGTGTGGCCGTGTCAAAGTCTTTGGTACTAGAACATGAACGATTTCTCCTTTTTAAACAAATTGGAATAAAAAAAACTGTTGGGGACTTATTTGTATTCAACAATGACAATTCTACCATTACTGCTACTACTACTACTAATAATTATTATTATTAATAGTAGTATCGTTGTTGTTGTTGGCATTTAGCATTTGTAGTAAAAAAAAAAAAAAAAAGCTGGAGCTTATGGAGATGTTGTTCTCTCACAGAGCTGATGTTCACGATCACAAGTTAACAAGGCCATACTTGTATGAGAAGCCATGGGAGACTTTTGAAGTTTTAAAGATAATGACTTGCTCCTTCATTGACTTCCGCAAGCTTGAAAACCCCAAGTTAAGTGAAGTTAGCCACAGAAGGGCTTCCTGCTGTTCGCTGACATGAAAGAAAGTTAGGTGATGTGTTTCTTCTGTTTTAATTTGGAGCCCAATTTTTGCTGCTGGCTGACCCCGATATATCGGCTCAGTCTGAGAACCAAGGAGTCATCCTGTCAACTTGTTACTTCTGGTGGCTAATGGCTGTGAGCAGCTCCCCCTGCTGTGCGTGTATGGGTGTGTGTGTGGTGTCCCCAAGGGGCTCCTGGAGAGAACATTAATCAGACCCCAGGGACCTCGGCTGCTCTCTCTCTCCGTCTCTCTCTCTCTCTCTCTCCGTCTCTCTCTCTCTGTCTCTCTCTCTCTCTCTCTCTCTCCTGAGTGTGTGTGTCTCGACACGTTGAAGGCAAAGATGTGCACTTTAAAGAATACCGTCTCATTGGGATCTTATTTTAGATCAAACTTTGTTTCACAATTTCAGAAATCAAAGTCGCATCCCGACTTAAGGAGTTGAAATATTAACATATAAACTAGTGGTGGACCCTTAGCAAGTTAATCACAATTAATGAATTAATCGTAATTAACGCATTAACATATTTTAATCGCATTTAATCATTTAAATTAAATGTTAATTGAACAGTTTGCGCTCCAGACAACAGGGAACCTTTGTAAGTGCAGGTGTTCCTGGTCCACTGTCCACTATCATAGGATGATAACAACAACAACAAACATGGAGGAATCCCTGAACAAAAGCAAACAACAGCATCTGTTTGTTTTTGTTCAGGGAGGTTTTTCACTACACAATGGCCAGGGTTTCCACTACTCTGAATGGACTTGAAATTCTTATAAAAAGACATTAAAAGAGCTTTAGTTTAAATAAGGTGATATAAAAACGTGAATATAGCCACCATTGTGATTTATTGTGCTGTTGTCAAACTGATGTAAAATAAACAATATTTTGTTGTTTAAATGTATGTATGGCTCCATCATTGGATTCAGTAATATTTTTTAATGGAGTCCCACCCCTAATATAAACACTGTGGAATGCTCTCCCTCCCCATGTGAGAAAGGCATCATCACTGTCCACTTTGAAAACACTTCTTTTACTCCTTGGCTTTTATACAACCGCACAACGCTGATATTTTTTGTAATTTTGAGTGTAGCTGCCCTGTTTTTATTTTACCTATTTATTGTTATTAATATCTGTTTTTTCCTGATTCTACAGTTGTACAGCACTTACTGACAATCCTGTATTGCTGTTTAAGTGCTTTATAAATAAATATGGTATGGTATGGCAATAGAGGAAGTCAAACCAGGTCAAACGTCCGAGTGACTCAAGTCCACCTTGTGTATAACTCAGTGATTCTCTGATTTCCTCCGGTCAGGTCTGGTGAGCTCATTCATAGCCAGTGGTTGCTGGTCAGTCAGGGCTCATAAAACCTGCATAATGGTGCATTTTCTTTTTTAAAAACAGCTTATCGTTCTTGCTGCAGCACAGCTAGGTCACAGACCATCCAAGCAACACCCTAGAATCAGTTGCCTTTTCTCCAGTGCCTCAAGTTTTTCGATGGAAACCCTCCACAAATTCAGTCAGAGCCTTTCTGACTCCAATATCTGCCAATAATATTTTTGACACAGTCTTTAATTAGTACAGTTTAAAAGAGTGTTGCTATTCTGTCGTTTGAGTCAAATAATGTGGCTATAAGGACAAACATCCCGTGGAGGTCTCTGATTCACTGGACCATATGACACAGACTACTGTTTTTCTGAGTCACTAGAAGCTTGACTCTGTCCCGGGCACCTCTTGTTGGACGCCATAACCACTAAACTCAAACACGATGTCGACATTCTGCATCACATTTGTCATGTGGCTTGGGATTCATCACCGATGATGCACTGGAACAATTGAGCCATGACTCAAGGGTTGATGAGTTTGTGTGTAGGTAGGTACACTTCTCTACCATGTCAGAATGAATGTGTTATCATCTGCTTCAGAAGTCAGGTACTGTTGCAGCTCAACACACGCAGATGAACACGTAGCCCTCACAAAGACAAATCACAAATTATTTCAGGTTCATGACTTGCTTCGCTCTTCACAGTTGACCGAGAACGTGAGGACGAGGCTTTCGGACAGAAGAGTGTGTGATTCAGTCTGTTGGTGTTCAGATGGGGTATGGTGGGTTTTGCGTGTCTGTGTGTGTGTAAGCTTCACTTCACATTTGTGTCGGTTCCCAGGAAAGGCATGAGTGCGCTTGTTTGTGTGTCAGACTGCGGTAAACTGTTCCACGCGGTTTTACATGAAGGTGTGAGTCGTGGTCGCTTGCGGCGACAGACGTATTGAGAACCATCATGCACACTTTTTTGTTGTGTATCAGGCAAAGGTCAAACAGAGAACATGGTGTTTCAGTTCTTTATCTCCCCGCTCGCCTTCAAAAGACACTCCATTAAATTCGGAACATTAAATGCAGCTCAGTTCTCAACGTTTAATTAAAGTGTGTGTACGTGGGCGTGTGTTTGAAAACTCAATTTCACCAGACTTGTATCACAAGTTGGCAATGAAAACACGCAACAGGCAGCACAAACTTGGAGATTTCCTGACAGTGCTTGAGCGCATCATGCCTGGACCTGGTTTAAAACTCAAGTTCTGAGTGCCAGCTCAGCAGTAGATGATGAGGAAACTGGAAGGCAAAAAGTGATGATGGAGCATATGAGCTCAGATTTAATTCCTTGCTCTTGTTTGCAATTTTTGAATTTGACTGGTATGGTGAAATGTAAAGAGAACACTATTTGTTGCGCGATTGCTAATGGATAACAGACTTTGTTATACTGACAGTGAGGTCTAATATCAGATAAAATTAAAGATAAATTACAAATGAATATTCGTGAATCCTGAATATTTCTCCACCACTCACCACAGCAAGTGTAATCTGTCAAAACATGGGAATGTTATCGCAGATTGTGGATTTGCAGTCACAGAGGGAGTCAGAGGAACAGGTAGAGAGACCAACTAAGCAGGCAGTGACAGTTGTCAGTGACTCTGCATGGGTGGTAAAGACCTGTTATACTTGTCCTATTCATATTTAAAAAGGAGATCAATTATTAAATCAACATATTTATGAACATAACTTAATGAATAAGAGTAAGTAATGATCAATAACTGACGTAACGTGACTAGTTGCTTCACTTTAACCAGAGCTTCAACTGCTCCTTAGCACTAAGCATCATTTTCCATAAGGGTGTTGTCTCAAACATTTCTTTCAATGTTTTGAAACATGGTAACAGATTTAGGGATGGGGGAAATAAAATCTCAAATACATTGGGTTTTTTTTTGTTTTTGTGGTGATACTGAATACCGCTATTAGTTCCCAGAATTTTTTTTCCCCATATTTTTACAGTGAGAAGATGCAACGCAAGTGTATCGCCTGCTCAACAAAGCTGCTGATCTGAAGTTTAATACTCCTGACAAGGTTTTTTTTTTTATTATTTGAACGACCAATTTTGTTAAATCTGTACTTGGAAGGGCAAGAGAAGGGCAAAGTGTGTCAGAGTTTCACAATGGTTACAAGGAGGTGGCGGCACTGTGCTAACATGCTACCACTTTCTGCTTCACTTCCTGGAGGATGGTACACACAGGCTGTCAATCACTGCAACAATTTGGCCCCCCGAAGCATTACTGTCAGGAGGAGTTTGCAAAGTTTGTTATGTCTCATGAATTGCTTTGTCATACTACTCATAAATTCACAAATACACCCAATGTTTCCACTTCGACTTGACTTCTGTTTCTGTGTGAAAATGTGATGCGCATTTTTTATTGATTTATTTATTTTTATCTATTAAAAAATAGAATTGTGAGCCATATATTGGGAAAAAAAAGTCGACAGTAGACATCACTAGATGTAAATTATTGTCTGAATGGAATCATTGTCTGTGTATGTGCTGCCCTGTAACGTAGCCATTAGTGTGACAGTTCCAGTCAGATAAATATGAGCTGGTGCTAAATGTTGCATAATGGACTTCCACGACTCACCGCGTGTCAGTTATTGTATGTGGGTCAGACATGAAGACCCAGCTACATCTACGGCGCTGGTTCCTGGATCCATTCATGCTAATTATTCTGATCTGCCGCTCGCAGGGTGTCGTTATGATTGATGGACAAAAATGCTTCGGCTGAGTTGCTGTGTGTTTCAGGATGCAGGACGGGACGAGGATGAAGCACCTCGCATGCTTGCTCTCCAAATGCAGAGTGACAGAATCCCTGGCTCTGCCAGGGACATAGTGGCCAGCGGACATCTGGGGACGTCGCGTCATTGAGCTTTAAGGGGAGATGAAGGAATGGAGGAGCGTGAGGAGGGGTGAGGAAAGGCTGCCAGAGCGACGGTTGTGTAAGAACCGAAGCACTTCCCACAGTGCACAGTGGCAGCTCCAGGTTCCGTCACTGCCCAGGTGCTCTGGGGCCTCGAACTCTTGACGGTCCTCGCTCTCCCACCGGCTGGATGGGCCAAACTGAGCGAGCCTCATCCAGAAGGTCAGGCAGGTCAGGTTTTATCTTCAGTCGAGAATGAGTCAAGTAGAGGTATAACGACTACCAAAGATGGTGACGAGTCTTTCAGGTGATGCTATACTGACCTCTGCCGGACAGTTAACAATATTACACTGTCTGGAGCAGAACAATGAGACTGACGAGAGTAAACTGATCAAATATCTGCTACTTATTTATTATGCATAAAAATGTGAATTAGGCACAAGATCCAGTTTTATCATAAAACCCTATGATATTTGGACGATAGGTGACGTTTAAATGACGTTAACATAGTCACCAAGTGTATTAATGAAAATTTTATTTTGGTCAAATGCTAGAAAATTTTGACTTGTTGTAAGATGTTCGATCTGTTAATGACCTTTCTGTGATTCATTATGTTTTATTTTAATTTTTGTTAAAATTTGTCTTAAAATTACATATAATAAAAATAATAAAACATTTACAAATACTACTTACTTTTTCTTTCGTTTGTATTCTTTTAGTTGGCTTTTCTTCTTATGAATAATGTATTTTTTTATTTTACGGTTTCATATTCATTTTTAAAAATGTAGCCATATATGAACAAACGTGTTAACTGCATTAACTATTTTACATTAAAATATTCGTATAACTGAATGCTTCTTTTTATTTTTTAAATGTATCTTTTTCAAATTTATCTATAAAACATAGTAGTGGTAGTTCCCAATAATCGTATTGACAGAGAGAGTTAGATAATAATTTAATTGCCCATATATGGAAATATTTAATTACAAAAGAAAAAATTAAAATGATTTATTCTAAACATATTTTACATCTTTTAATCCCCATGTAGAATCTAATCTAATCTAATCTTTCACATGAATAGAATACAATAAAATATTTTTTAAAAAATGTAATCTTTGACCACCAGGGGGCAGTTGTTCCCTGCAAGAGTGGTTCTCTAATTCAATGTTAAATTACAGGAAGAAGCAAATGTGTATGTTTATGTTTTCCCTCTGCTTGTGTGTGAGTGCAGTTAGTCTAAATCTTTCCTGAGGCTGTGATGAACTGGAGATCACAGTGCGTCCGTGCTTTGTTAAGGGAATCACTGTGACTTGACACACAGACAATTACTGAATAATTCACCTCCGTCACGAGGGGTGGCGCCTTGAGCTCTTCAATCCCTCTGCTTCCATTGCTAAGTTAATGTGGTGGTAATGTCGTCTTAAACCAACAAATCACATCTTATCCTCTTGTGAGAACTCAGGATCAAAACGACCTGGGTGAAGGACGTTGAAGACAGATCTACACATCTGCATAATCATGGTCGAGTGGCAGACATAGGCTCAGACCAGGAAAATACACATACTGCATCAGGTTCCACACACGACTTCTCAGTGGTATAGAAGGACATTAGACATCATTTGACAGTGATTAGACTACGAGTGTACAGTGGTGCCTTGGTTTTTGAACGTCCCGGACTTTCAAAAAAATGTTTGAGATTTTTTTGCCTCTGATTTCGAACAAAAATCCAGAACTCGAATGCCCCAGAAAAAAGACGGAAAAAACACGTTATTGTGTATAACGTAGCCTCTGTATGCAGACGTGTCCCGTTAGCTACATTTACTGACTGTTTTTTCTTCATATTGAGGGGTAAAACCTTTCCTGTCTCCACACTGGACCGTGGTAGAGTGTCACAGGGGAGGTGCTCGCTCTCCACACCTCCGAGGCTGGAGCGCACACTCCAGGGTTTGATGTCCTGTTGTGGGCTGGAGCTGGGACAGGGATGAGGCGAGTCTGGGACAGAGCGTGACTTGGTTTATGACTTTGTCACAGCCAAACTGCACAGAAGCGCACATTCAGAGCTGGACACGCACCGGGCACCTCTTCACTTCTGGAGAGACGTCACTCACTCGGCAACCCCTCCCACATGCAGCGGCCACACACATAGACGAACAGCGCACCTGCAGCAGACACTCTACATTCACTCCTACAAAAGCCTATTTTAAGGCTTGGAACGCATCATTTCTTTTTCCATTAACAGTAATGGGAAAAATCGATTCAGATTTCGAACACGTTTCTTCTCGAACGGCCGTCTGGAACGGATTGTGGTCCGGAACCGAGGTACCACTGTACTTACTTCCACTGCGTAGCTGAAGCTAGTGCAGCCACACTTTACCCAGTCCAGTCATAGTTGAGCTACTCGGCTACATGCCAGCTCAGTCCAGCTATTAAGCACATCATCCAGGTCCTGTAGACCGACTAAGAGAAATTTGAATTTCCCCCCTGTAGTCGGACGAAGCTGTTTACATGCATTTTAAAAGGCCAAACTTAGCCGGACTAACACAATAATTTGTTTCCCGAGCCTGTCACTGTTATATTATTTTCTTGTGTGCACTCTCAATATAACCTCAAAATACATTTGCTCATGAAACTGTTGCTCACACACATACACATGTTTATCTTCCTTTCTTAGTGAGGCCATCATTTGACATAATGCTTTCCCAAACCTCTCTCCCTAAACCTAACTTTTACTCTTAACCAAACTAAAACCCAATTGTAATAACCCAGCTATTTTGTCGTTTTAACCCACAAAATGAGGCTTAACAAAGTGAGGACCAGACAAAACACCCTCACTCTGTTGATTAAAAAGTCATGTATATTCTCACAAAGATAGAAGTACAAGAACACACACACACCAATTTGTTTTGCTATTTTTGTGAGGACCTCTCATTGCCCTAATGCTTTCCTCTCTGAACCAAACTGAAAACCAGTTATAATAAAGTATTTTTATTCACGTTTCAACCCTCTAAACCTGGTGAGGACGAGTCAAAATGTCCCCATACAGCACAGCAGGTGGCTTATCTGAGTATTGCAAAACATGCCAACACACACACACACACACACACACACACTTTGTCACCTTTTGTAAAGAACACAAAGCCCCTTCAATAGCTGTGACATTTGACACTCCCCTCACATGATCTGGTCTCCTTGCTCACCTCAAGTCTGATCATGGATCAGACCCTGCCTGCGCTGGCGACACTGGTGATGCTGGCCCCTGTCCAGCTGGGTCTCAGTGCCTGTGTGGGATCAGTGGCAACCAGCTAACAAAAGGTCAGCATACCTCAGAATGGATCAAGTGACTGCGGCCTGCAATGTCACTGTGTCAGTGTCCAGTCACAGCAACGTGCTGGACTTCTGCTCACACTATCGCAGTAATCTGCTGCTTCTTATGACTACTGGGTTATTATTCAGTAGTTACTACGAATGACTAGATCAGCCCGTGAGGTCTGAGTGCAAGAACTGCTGGACAAGTCACATATTGCAGTGGTTATTAAGTTTATAGCTCTGGCTGTTCTCCCTGGAACTCCCAACCTCTGTGGAGAGACATGGAATTTTGTCATGTCATGCTCTCACTCAGATGAAGGGGATCAGTTGTTGCTGGTGGGCGTGTCAGCTTTGGATACTGTTTTTGTAAGTAATGGGGGCTCAGAAATTCAGACTGTTACACCACGCATTTGGGATGTTTGTTCAATGGACAACTTTTTTTCTTTACAAATAACATTTGAAATGAAGATGATTCCACGCTCCTTACTTTTATGTTTCCATCCTGATGGAGTGGTGACAAAACATGATGGGTCAGTCTGAGAGAAACACTCTCTCTCTCTGAGAGAGTACAGATGCCCTGTAAAAAAGACTAGTTTCTTCTGTGATCTTGTTCTTTCGTTGATCGACTGCAATTTCTGAAACAGTTGTGAGTCGGTGCACAGAATCCAGAATCATCACAGTTAAGTGAGTCACTGCGACTCACTCAGAGTGAACTGTTTGTGCAGAAGTTCGGATACAGTAAGTGAGGAAACACTTCCACTCCGACAAAATAAGCAATTATCAAATCAAACTACATCCTGTTGTGATGCGATATACTGCTTCCACCTGCAGGGTGAGCTTCAAAATACGATAGTATTAAAATTAAGAATTAAATAATTAAAAAAAGGTCAGTTCTCTCACTGACCTGCAACTACTCGGGTCGAGATCTTCAGTCTGAACCTTCAGTTTTGTGTGCTCTGCAGGGACATTTCAGGGTGAATGTGTCCTGGAACACTTTGAACTACAAGCCCATCGTCAAGACGGCTGTAACAAGGATTTGTGTGTTTGATGACTCGTCTTGATTTCCTGAGATCATCTCAACCTGGATCTCTTCAGGAAGTCAACTGCCGCGCCACCCTCTTCAGGCCGGGACGCCCTCTGATCCCGGTTCAGTGTCTCCATGATTGGTTTTTAAACCTTTTGTAAATGTAGGGATTAGTTTCTGTGATCAAGCTGAAATAGGTGACTTTAGTCTACAGCCTCAGTGTGGTCATGTGCCACTGTGTGCATGGCATGAAGGCAAATATAGATGTATAAAGTTTCTCAGTTATATCATGATGAAAAATCATGATGATTAATGAGTGATATAAATAATGCATCAACATCGAACTAAAACAAGAAACTGAGTTTTCATATTTTTATTAACTCAAGTGCACTTCACACAACAACCAGAAACATATAACAGTAGACTTTACTTTCATTTTCATTTTTTTGTTTCTTACCCACCACGCAGTGGTAAAATATAACAAATTCTGGGATCATTCTAGGATCATTTTGTTGCGCCTTTCAAACCCATCTCAGGTTATGAGGCTGCAGCTTCACAGCTGTATGTATGTGTGTTGTTGCTGTTGTCGTCGGTATTCACTGGAGCAGGCGGACAATCCTGAAACAACCTCCAGACTACTGTTGGGGAGATTCTACATAGAGTCATACAGGAAATCACTGAACAGCTGGCCGTTTCCCCCTCAGAATTCACAAGTGCATAGTCAATGTCTCAGTGAGTCCCTATGATTCTAGTTGTTGGGACTTAAGTTAGATAAACTGAGTGACTTATTGATTCACTGTGACTCAAATTTATGGATAGGAAATGGGCCATAAAATCCATTTTATTTAAATGGATTGCATACTTGTGACATATTGCTAGTTGGGAAGGGACATGGACTCATGGATGTGTTGGTCTGCGTTGGATGAAAGGGCAGAAGGATATTCTCAAATAAAAATAATACACATTGATTTGGTCCGTGTAACTTGCAGTGGGAGGATCAAACCCACTGAATGAATATATTGCATATGGCTAAAAAGAAGAAAGTGAATCTTCCGGACTGGAGTTTCTCAGACTGTTGACCAGGTTTAACTTCCTCCACACATAGAAGCACTCAAATAAACACTCAATGAAAATGCCTTTGACTCAAAACTGTCTCTCTTTACCCCTACAAGTGTGACTCAAAGCAGTGGTAAGATTTGAGTCACAATGGTAACTTCCCCAAACCACCATCTCTCAACTCCTACTCTTGTCTGCTGAGTTTGTACCTGCCCTCCACTTGTAGAGACACCAGCAGGTTGAGAAAACATAGAGAGCAAAGAACACTGGGAAGTCATAGATCAAGACAAAGACAAAGAATGCTGCGACAAACAAACCAGTGGTCAAAAGTTTGGTGACGTGACTGAGGATGTAGAGGACACTCCACCACACCAGGCCGTCACACTCTTTGGATCTCTTCGAGGGAGGGCACTGATGGGGGGGTGACTCAGTGGAGTCCAGGTCAGTTTGAAAGTTAATAGGTCTTTCTTTAAACAATGTGTGGTCTTCATATGAACTGGATGTTTTAGTGGCTGGATTGAATCCCAAGAGGCTGTCACTTAAAGAATCAATTGGCTTGAACTCTCTCAGTTTGGGGTCACCCCCTGCCTCATTTGTCGTTAAGGACTTATCCCTCTCCGAGTGTGGTATTTGCTGGAAGCTGGACTGATCGTGAAGTCCACGGGACGTATCCGTTACCACGCTACCTCGTCCAACAACATTCCTTGTCGTTCTGCTCCGAGAAGCCAAAGAGGTGTTGAAATCTTGACTTAGATGAGCTCTTAAACTCAAGTGCGACTGTAATTTTTGGGGAAATGTATCAGGTTCCACTCCTGTGCTCGTGACCCTCTCGTCAGTCATTGAAAACTCATCACAATTTGAGGATGATATCATCTGACAGGACAAAACGGATTCAGTTAATACCACTAAATCCTCCTCCAGAAGACACTGCAACTCAGTCTGTTTACAGTTTGGATCATCAGTCATGTGTTGTTGCGTCTCAGAGTCTTTGTCGTTTTTCCCCCTGCTCTGATTCACGACAGGTGCTGATAGATTTCTGTCTGTCTCCTGAACAACCGTGCTGTCGTTGCATCTCAGAGGACGGAGTTCTTGTCTGTGATGAAGGACTGTGTCTTTTCTGTCAATCATTTTTAAGTTTGTTGCCATTTGACTGAAAACCTCCTCCCAGATTCCTCTGATGAGAATTTCAACAAAGTGTTCTATGAATGACTCTTGCGGTGCGGCGTCTGTGGAGTCCGGTCCACGCTTGAGGGATCGTTTTTCAGAGCTCCCAATGTCCTCTACTATTGTGTGAACTGGTGTGTCCTTTCTCTCGCTGAGGGGCCGGACCCCCTCCGCCTCTCCTGCCACTGTCTGGATAACCACCCGACTCGTGTCTAATATTTCAGGCTGATGGCCTGCGCTTGCATTTCTGCTGACACCCTCATTCTGACTCTTCATTTCCTCTTCTGAAAGGCTCCATCTCTTTTCAAGCACCTCTGCTGATTTAAAAAGGCGTTTTTCTGCTGGAGGACTCTTGAAGGCCTCACATTTGAGGACCTGTTCCTTCTCTAAGGCCTTCTCACTGAACACCTCATCCCAAACCCCTTTGATTACATTTTCTACAAATCTGTCGACAAGCATCTTGTCTGATATGGCTTCCGTGAAGATCTCTTTCATTTCTGTTTCACATGGACCTCTGACAACCGAGCCTATCTCCTCCCGCACAACTTTCATTTTCCCGAAAGTATCATCCTTGCTCCTGGTATTTGTGTCTGCTCCCTTCAAAGTTTTGGGTATCATGTCTGTTGACATCATGGTGCTACCTCTCATATCCTCTCTCATAACCTCCCGGAGCTTTTCCAGCAATTCAGACTGGGATTTATGACTGCCATGCTCCTCTTGACAGACTCCACTCCAGTTAAAGTCTCCTAACCTCTTGTTTGAGTCATCCACTTCACATTTCAGCCAGCTATCTCCCTGCTTCTCATCTATCCTCTGGATAGCATCAGCTCCTACGTCAGTGGCCGTCTTTGTTTTAAAATAGGCCCTTTGCAAAGCTACTTGTTTAATGTCCAAGTGTTTATCCACCGCTGGGTATCTGCCCTTTGAGTCTGATTCCCTCTGTGCGCTTTCTTTGTGTGTTGACGTTTGACTGTTTTCTTCTGACTCAATTTTTGCCTCGATATTTCGTATCGGCCTAAATTCTGCAGGTTGGTTCTCATTCGTAGAACCTGTTTTGAATTTGTCTGTCTGTCGGGGGACGGCTATCGCCTCGTCTTGGTACGTGACTATCCCCTTCTTTTCCAGCAGAAATAGGTTGCTTGGACATATTTCATGAATTGCCTTGTCATTTGAAGAAAGGTCTACCTGAGTCGAAGCTGGTGTGACACCGTTCTCACTTGATACAAGAATGTTTGCTTCGCTGATATCCTGCGCTTGGTTTCCTAACTTCATGTTCTCAAATGAACCTTCATGTGTATTTCCTTGCTCTGACATTTCTCCAGATAGAGATCCTGTATTTGGTTCGACCAGAAGGAAGTCTTTGGAGTTTGTTGATGAGTTTTCTCCTTCGAAAGCAACATCATCAGTCTTGAGCTGTTGACTGATAACCGACTTTTTCAAAGGAGTAACAGATGTAGCCAACTGCAGCCATTCAGACTCTCGAGTAATCGACTCGTCCCCATCACTAGGCCTGTTTAGGAAGGCCCGCCACACGTCACACACTGGTGTTTCCTCACTGGCATTTCTTCCCTTCTGATCATGCTCCAACTGTGTGTCATTCATAGCCACTTTTGACTGTTCTGCTATGATAGCGGCCGATTTAGAAACATCCCAGTGCTTGGCTTCATCTCCCCACTCCAGTGTGAGCAGAGGAATCTGATGGTACGTCAGAATCTCTGAAGGCTTGTCCACTTTGCTCTGACTCCGCAGGGCTCTCAGGTCACATTTCTTTTCTCCTTTCTTCTCAGAC
Source organism: Synchiropus splendidus (assembly GCF_027744825.2). NCBI lineage: Eukaryota > Metazoa > Chordata > Actinopteri > Syngnathiformes > Callionymidae > Synchiropus > Synchiropus splendidus. The sequence continues at coordinate 15,599,959 of NC_071337.1, forward strand.
AGCATGTCCTTCACGTGTGCCAGTCGTGCTGCTCTCTGACGTCTTTTCCTGAGTTCCACCTGTCAGGGAAGGTCGGACATCACAGTTCAGGGCAAGTATTCATGACTTAACCTTTTCAACTAAAACACAAGGCCAAGGAGCATGACTTATTGCTGTCAAACATCTATATTGCAGATACTTGGGGTGCAACATGGTGGACACTGACAGGTCACCATACCATCCCAGCTTACCCGCACACAGGCACAACGCAAAACAGAATGGACTTAGACACCCCAAACCCAGAGTTCCCTAAAGCAGGATTAAAACAACCTCCCAGAAGAGTGTTGTTGTTGTTGTTGTTGCCTCATTTTGTGGCAAGAAAAAATGTAAATTCTGTAATAGAGATTTTTAAAAGTTTAGAAAATGTCAAAGTTGTGATTCTAGTTTGACATTTAACCCTTTAAGCAGCTCAGTCACAAAATTGCAACAAACAACGTTTGTGTGCCACAAGTCAAGCAGCAAAAATGGCACCTCATTTTACTGCTTTACACAACCTGATGGTGGACACCTGTTACTTCAGTTTTGAATTCGTGGGCATGTTTCTATCAAAGTGTCATCGTAAATTAAGTCACAGTCACGAGGGAGATTTTACGTAATAGGAACAGAGGACATAAGATCTACATATTCAGATTCATCATCTGAATCTTCTTAATATGTTCAGTCATTCAGTGGGACAGAAAATAACGTTGCTTCTGCATGTTGCATGACAGCAAGTCTGTTGTCTGTGAGGGTCCACTAGCAACACACACTGAAACCAATGCTTTGCCTCACCACATCCAGCGGATTGCTTATTAGGAATGTAAAAATCCATGGCAATAGCAGTAGGTGCGGTAAAAGCCCTGGGAGAAAATACACTGCCACTGGCGGCGGAGGCAGCAGTGGTGTTCACCGTCCTGCTGAATTACTCACATCCCATACCATCCACATACCATTTTAAGCTACAGCCTTTGAACGTGTGACAGTTGAATATTTCATTGAAAAATTCTGAGTTTAGTTCAGGTCAAGTCACAGTTTTGTAGATTTATTACTGACAAACCAACCAACAAATGCTATGCAGTTTTTAAACTTGGTTTGAAAGCTGAAGGACATTTTTCTTCAGCGATGGTCAGGACTTGGCAACGAAATGTGTTGCAACCAAAGGGCACCTCACAATTACTGCTTTGCTCACAGTTATCAATTGTGATCTACAACAACAATGTACTCTAGAGCACCCACACATAAGTCAGTGTGACATGCTATGCAACACGTACATCAGCGTTCTGAGGACATATTTATAGTCGGCACTTGACCTGTTCCTGCAATGTCAAGTTTGCTGACCTGCCACAACCCTGCTGCACAATGTGGATGAGATCCAAATCTGCCTGACACTTGCTTGGGTGCAGAACGGGCTGTGAACCCAATGACCAGCCACTGGCAGACCTGGACGCGGTTCAACAAGTTTCATCACGCTGCTCACTTCGGCATTTTAATGAACGGCCGATGTGAGTGTGTAGTTTGAATGTAGGCTCTGGTCAGCTGACTACAGGAAACAAATGAGATTCTTTTGTTCACATTTCTCATGGGTTAATGAGTCACAGCATACTTTTCAAATGTTGATATCGTACAAAGTAATATTTACAGCGACTAAGTTCCCTCACACACCAATGAGGAGAGATGAGACAGTCTCCTTGGACCTCATCTCCGCTGCAGCACAGATGTGGATGTAAAACCCAAAGATGGAGTCCCAGACTTCCCCTTGACGTCAGCTCAGGAAATCCAGCCAGTGAGTCCAAATGTGATCTCAGGAAAAGCGCCAGGTGACCGCCATGCAATAAGACCCGACTCAACAAGAGTGTCCAGTAGGATCTGGACACCACCATCATCAGTGACTTAACACTTTTTATTGAGGTATCTATTAAAATCACTGAGCACAGATGCAGGAATGTCTGTGACGTCTCCGAAATGTGTTGGTGGTCAGGAGCCTCACCAAGGTCCTCTGATCTTTCAGGTGTAGTGTCGAGTCTTCTGTCGTCCCCTCTGAGAAATATAGATATGATTAGAGTTTATTTGAAACTTAAACTGTGTCATATTTGAGAAAAACTGTCGTACCAAAAGCACTGCTCCAACTTCTGCCTTCAGTGCCTCTTTTCCTGGAACAATTAAAATGAAAGTAAAAGTTGTGGCAGTTGTTAATAACTGATAATAATAATAATTAACTAATAATAACTACAACTACTACTACTAATAATAATTATTATTATTATAATGTGCATTTTTTGTATTTTGTTGTTGAAATTATTCTTTATTTTTTAAAGTGTGTTCTGAATAAAAGTAATGTTTACACATAAATCCTCACTTTCTCTGTTGAAAATGACATCAACCATCCGATCAGCACATGAAACAGACCCTTGAGTGAGACTGTGGACAATGTTCCAGTGACATTCTTCATTGTGACGTCATGGAAACATGGATCTGAAGAACTGGACTTTCCCTTATTTGGAAAATACTCTTAAACCTTTTTTTTGTTTCCATTACATTTGCCTTCTGTATGAGTTTTCTTGCTTTATTCTTTTTCCCATAACAGACCTTTCAAGTAATGTAACTCCCTCACAAGATTCATGGGATCTTGGGAGAGAAGAAAGAATGGAGAAAGACAGTATGGTCGCAGTGAAGAAGCAGCAGAGCCATAGGACTAAAGCTGTCCATTTACTGGTTGATCTATGCTGCTACTCTTACCTGCAGTCGTGAGTCTTAAATAGTGAATTGGGTAGTTGAAAATAAAATTTTTACACCCCAAACCTTCATGGCACTGTGTAATTGTCACTTCTATTTCTATTCTATTTAAGAATAGCTCTATTTAAATGTATGTAATTACGTTTTTTCATGCTATTTTTGTCCCTTAAGGTGCAATAAATGGAAGGTGAAGGAGGAACAGCTGTGTAGATGCAAAAAAAAAAAAGTTTTAAAATTGGCAGGAGTCCTCGGGTTTGGCACAGGATGCAATGGACCGCTTTTGTCAGATGCCCTCACAACACCTTGGGTTATCTTGAACTCTTGGCTCATAACTTGGGCGTGTGGCAAATGATAAAGGGTTGGGAAAGCAATCGACTGTCTATGTAATAGATGGGCTGCTTCCTTGTGATTAAGGTGTAAGTTAGAAGAGTGCCTCCATATGGTAATGTAACGCATCACAACGTTTCTATTCCTCACCTGTTCGCTTTCAGGCAGCTCTTCTTGTTTGGCTCACCACCACTGTTCTCTTGCCCCTCCCTCACTGCCCCCCTCTGATGGCAGAATATCACGTAGTTCATGCCGTTGTTGTTGGCCCAGAAGGTTCCGGCAGACGTCTCATACCGCAGGCAGAACTCCACCCTGGTTCCTCCTCTCTGGAACGGAGGTGCCAGAGTGTAGCTGAAGGTGAAACGATCTGTCTTGCGATCACTAGAGCCTGGCACGTAGTCCGCTGGCAGGTCAAAGTAGCTGCTCCAGTCGTCCAGGGTCACACGGGCGAAGACTGATTTACTGTAGCAAAGGTTGACAACTCGGATGATACCTCGCAGTGTGGTGGTACCAGGGAGCAGCTCAAGGCTCTCCAGCTCAACCATCTGGGCCTCCAGCTTCTGATACAGCTCCTCTGGACTTGAGGGAACCGTGAAGACACATGACATGTAGAACTCCTCCACTGCAGGTGCCGCCTGCCTCTGCGCCTCTGACTGGCTCGCCTCAATGTTCTCAAACTCCTTCACGGATACCAGATCCAACCCAAAGGCATCGGCGAATGAGACTTTCCTCCGCACAACTGGTGGAGCTTCTGATTCTGAGTCCTCTGTGTCTTCTTCCGTGGTGGCCGGAGAAATGTTCTCCACTTCGTCTTGCTCTGTGGCCTCCATCTCCTCCTTTCCGGGTGATTCTTTAGAGAAAAACCTCTGGGCAAAGTTTCGAGCAGCGACGACACAGATGCCTGATCCAGTCTGAAGTGAGCACAGCGGAGGTGATTGGGTATAAAGAGCAGCAGGAGGGACGTGACTAGACAGATGGAGTCTAGTTACAGTTGAACACTGTGAGACTAAGCCAGAACTATTAATAGCTTCCTTAGCTGACCCAGGACAGAGAGAAACAGTCGCTGGGGAAAAGTCAAACAACTTCCCTGCCATTTTTAAAACTGACTTGAAAGAAATTTTGTCCAGTTTTAGTGATCCTGGAGAATAAAATATTTTCAACGGCTAAACACTCATCGAGATCTAGCAGGGTGAAACAGCTCAGGATTTTTACACCAGAGCCTACAGATGGTCAGAATATTTTCCCCTGCAGTCTTCAATGTGTCATGGGGGAAAAAGACGACTGACAACATGATCATGTGATTGTGAAATCCTCAGTTTTTTGCTGTGAAGTTCATTTTCCCATGTGTTCCTTGTGTCTCTCTCGCGCAGCACCACATCTACCGCACATGTAAACTAATGACTGCTTACCGCAAGGCACTGCGATGTCACATGTCCCTTTTAGGATGTCAACTAGGATGCGAGTTTACGTGCTGCAGTTGCTGCTTTGTTTTTTTTTAATCGCTTCAGCTGAACCACTAATGTTGTTAGGAGATCAAGAATAACAACGTTTGTCATTTGGGAGTTATTTGAGGCAGCAGACGTGGGAGGGACTTTTTTCCCCTTGAAAGTTTCATTTCTTCATTTGGAGAGAGTGTGATCCACCGTTCTGATAAAGAAAATTCAAATTGATTCTTAACTTGAGGGTTTAAGGTTTTTGCTGGTCAATGTACACTATCTTGATATCTAAATAAATGTTTGTGCCTATTTCTGACTTTGTGCTTGACAAGACAGTAGGAGTTTATTTATGTTTACATTTGTTGAGATTAGTTGTCAGCATCAAATTCATAGCAATAAGCGGACTCTTATGATGTCAAAGACATACAATTTGTAATAATGAAAACGATCATTTCAGGTACAGGTCTCTACTTATCGCTACCCCTGTCTGACGAGTGGTTTCACTCTGGGCCCCCTGATCAAAGATCTCAGGCTCCTTCACTGCCAACAGCACTGTAACATGATGATGATGGGGGACAAATCCCTCCTGTGACTGCTGGCACCGGGAGAGTCATGAGTCACCAAGAACAGAGCCAGAGGTTTCAAGTGTATTTCCTGTAAACCAGTCGAACGAGAGACATTCAAAAGTGAAAGTCTGAGAAGTTCGAGGGGTTAGTTCTTGTTCAATGCAAGAAAACACGGACAGTTTCAACAGCGCCCTCGTGTGGTCTTTTTGTGATGACACTGATAGACAACAGATGCATAAATAAGCAGATGAAGTGATACACAGAAAGGTAGAGGAAGACAAATGTTGCTAAATAGACTATTAAAACATTAAAAAGACGCAGATAAAGTAGTCAGGCATACAGGACTGACTCACATGCTGGCATGAAGAGGAGCAGTTCAGGCGGTGGACACATCAGTAGATGGTCAGGTCGACAGAAATAGACAGATAGGTAGGTTTCTTACCTGCAGATCGATATATAGCTCCACATAGAGAGACAGATAAATAAAAGACGGATAGTTAAATGGCGTGACAGACCGATTGATGACTGACTGACAGACAGACCAGGCAGACCAATAGAAATAATAATAGAATGATTAAAACAAACAGATTGATGTATATAGGTAGACGGTTCAGTGGAAAACATGCAGACATATATATATACAGTATATGGCCAGAAAGAGGGAAAAGGTAAAACTAGAAAGACATTGGTACAGCACATAGCGCCACTCATGTCTTCCTCATATATTCCTCTTCACCATTTACACTACGGACTTCAACTATCGGTCGGAGACTTGCCACCTTCAGAAGTTCTCTGACGACTCTGCCATAGTCGGATGTATCAGCAGGGGTGAGGAGACTGAGAACAGGGATGTGGTGGAGGACTTTGTTGCTTGATGTGAGCTGAACCACCTGCAGCTCAATGTGGCAAAGTCCAAAGAACTGGTGGTGGACCTAAGGAGGACCAAGTCTCCTGTGACCCTTGTTTCCATCGGGGGGTCAATGTGGATATGGTCAAGGACCATAAATATCTTGGGGTCCTCACAGATAATAAGCTGGACTGGGCTTAGATCACTGAGGCCCTTTACAAAAAAGGACAGAGTCGTCTCTACTTCTTGAGGAGGATCAGGTCCTTCAACGTCTGCGGGACAATGCTGAGGATGTTTTATGAGTCGGTGGTGTCCAGTGCATTTCTGTTTGCTGTGGTTTGCTGGGGCAGCAGATTAACGGTGGCAGACATTAATAGACTCGACAGACTCATCTGCAAAGCTGGTGATGTGGTGGGGGCGACTAACTAACTAACTAACTGGACAACATCACCCACCCCCTCCATGAGCTCCTGGTTCATTACAGAAGCACATGGACCAATAGACTGACACTGCCCATCTCAAAGACTGAGGAGGTCCTTTCTGCCAGTGGTGATAAAAAAAAAATACAATTCATCTCTGAAAAAATCACAATGAAGGATTCTTCTTGAATTGCATTTTCTTGCACATTGTTTTCTCTTTTACACAATTGCCCTATTTTGTACATGTAAAAGCACTTAAATAAGCTTCGTATAGCAATGTGCCACATTGGACAGTAGGTGACAGTCCGGCTCCAACAAACACACGCAGTAACTTGGAATGAATGAGAACATCTTTTAAACTAAACTGAATGAAAGTCGATTTCTTAGAGTGACGCACTGGTGGACCAAAAAAACAACAACTGGGATATCTTGTTTGGAAATCCAAACTAGCTGATTGAACAGCACCTAAATCAAATTACTTCTCATTAGTCCATTACCAGCCAACCCCAAAAATGTACTGAATTACAGTCCGGAGGCTGAGGTACAGGGTGCACTCCTGAGGACCTTCTATGACTCTTGGCCATTTTCTGTGGATCGTATGCTGGGCTTGTAGTATTGCAGAAAGCGGCTGGACAGACTGCTGAAGAGGGCCAGCTCTGTCCTGGGCTGCTCTCTAGACTCAGTGGAGGATGTCGGAGGATTGTGGCCAAGCTGGCGTCGCCCCTTCCTGCCCAATGCTATCATGTCGCATGACCGTAAGCTTTGACCCGACTCACTGTGCGTCGTCAAACCGATTTTTCGGTCACTGTTTTTATTTTGATTTTTTGTTTTATCATATACGTTGATAACATTTATTCATTTGCCTTATGTCCACATTTTTTACAACATTAATAAATGTATATTGCCTGTAATTCATTGTTCATTGTCAAGTATTTGTTTATGTGTTTAATTTATTTGTTGATAGAGAGGTTGAGTGAGATTGACACAAAATAAACAAGCATATTGTATTAGTGATCAGGTAGAAGAATAACAAAGAGAAGGACAGGGACCACAGCATCATGTCGCTTTTGTATTTACATATTTTGCGATTCAAATCACATATCATCGAGCTTGTTTGTTTGATTGTTTGTAGTCCTTTATTTATTTATTTTGGTTATTCTCATGCATTATACTTTGAACCATTTATTTTATCATGTATTGTTTTGAAAATGTCAGGAAGTTTCAAACTTCTACATTGTATATATAGAGAGACAGGTCAGTGAATGTCTGGTATGTAACCCACATATGGCAATAGATGGCGCTACATGACCGGCGGAGAAAAGCAGACGACGCTTCGTATTCGTCTAAATACAAGCATCAAAAACTGAACGACAGATATTTGATTTGACAAAAATAAACAACACAGCGTCACCACTACAATTAAAAACTTACATTTTATAGACATTAAAGCGTCCTTCGAAGCGATTTAATGTAAATGGCCAGTTTTACTACAGTTTCTCTGTTTGACAGTGTTAAATCCACACAGAAAGTAATGACAACAATTAAAGAAAAATACAGGGTGAAATGACGGTTTTATGTTTCAGTAGCTATTAAAACATTAAATTATGAATCATGTGGTCACAGCAGCAGGATTCAAGCAACGGTGACATTTCTCATATCCATAATATAAATAATATAGATCAAGTATAATGTGAGGAGCACTGCTGGAGATTCTTGCATTTTTAAAAACCCTCTCTTTTTCACAAAATCATCTGGATGTTAATTTCACTGGAAGTAAAATGAAGAAAAGACAGATGAGAATTTTTGATGATGTGCTATTAATGATTTAACACATCGAGGGATCTTTTTTATGTCCCGGCACTGTGATAAAACCGGATTAATAAAGCTCATTTATGGTGTAATATAACATTCACTACAAATATATGTTTTAAATTACATTGAGAGAACATTTTTGAGAATGACGTCAACAACAACAATATTGAAATTCATGGCGACAAATGCATCCGTTGCAATGTTGGATTCTTTACATAAAACGATTTATAGAAATGTGACGATGCCCTTTTATTACTACAGTATCTTTCTTCCTGATGAAGCCAATCATAAAATAATACCGAACACTGAAAATGGTTGGCATTCGTCAGTCGTAAAAAGTGATGAAACTGTCATAGTGCTTCATTTTATTTTATTTTATTTTTTGGTTTGCTTTGAAAAAGTATCAAAGTATAAATAAGCGACCGGAAATTAGTTAACAGACGTGAACACACACGAAAAAAAACAAAAAACATTGAAATGATTTACTGTAATAAAGTCAGTGGATTGAAGGTGTTTCTATTTAAAGAAAAAATATTTGAGTAGCTCCGATCATAAACTAAAAATTGTTCCAACAATGAAGTTTGAATGACTTCGCTAACGAGCAGGTGGCCCTGACGTCACATGGGGTCGCAGTGCACCCAAAAATAACAACACCTCCGCGCACAAGCAAGTGCCTCCCTGAGGGACTTCTCTTGGTCCCAAACACTGTCTGAATCAGGCAAAAAAATAACAAGCCGCGTGTTCGTCTTCGTCAGTCAAACACTTTTCTCTCAGTTGGAGGCAGAGAAAGTGTGTGTGTTTGTGTGTGTGTGTGTGTGTCCGGCAGCGGAGGAATATACGAGCCGCCGTTACTCGTCGTTTATTTACTCACCGCGCTTGTTGTCGGCTCTCGCTTCGTCATGGTCAACTCGGACAGTGACGTGTGAAGGAATCTCACCTGGACTCGGACAACTCTCCCGCACCCGCCGCCACGGTCAGTTCTCACTTTTATTACTCGTGTTTTCATATTTACAAAAAAAAATCCCGTCCACTTTTTCACTTGGAGCTCGAGCAGATTCGCGCGCACCATCCCTCCACTGACTCTTGCTAACGAAAGTTTCATCACTCCCGGATTTTTACGTCTTAATCCTCAATGAAAAAATAATATGTACGGGTACCTCAATTGTCTAAAAACTATTTGATCTGAAATCCAATCAGTTAGACGCACGTGCTACTGTTATTATCATAAATCTTATATTGTAAAGTCCTGTTACACATTAAGCCTTAGTTTCCCCAAAATGGCGATTAAGTTGACAAGCATTCGAATAGTTTTACTTTCATGGAGCTGATTAATACACATTTTAGAATCAGAATAACTGAACACATGCTGAGACAATGATGTAGTGTAGCATATATATATATATATATAAAGTCTAAGCAAATAAGACAATTAAAGATTATTTTGTGTATCCCGTATTTTCAAATATATTTTAGAGCCTCTCACATTGCAACCATCAATCTGAACTACTAAGCTGCAGGAGCAACAATACACTCTTGACTATTTTCAATCTTAATTTTGCATTGGAGACTTTCAATAACGTCCATGAAACAAGCTCTTTCTAAAACATTTTATGCTTGTTAGTTTAACGTGTGATAGTTGAAACTTAAGACTATACAGATCTACTGCTTTTCTAGTTTGTTAGTTTAAATTATGGTGAAGAAAAAATCAATAACTGGAATTTTGTCTTTTTTTTTATCAGAGTCTTTCAAACACTCATCCTGATTTCAATTTTTTAACACGAGAGAAATTGTTTCATTATATATCCATTTACATGATTTCACACAATGGTATTTTGACTGCACTGACTCTGTTTAATATTCATGGAGGAAAACTTAAGTTCCAATTAGGTGTGGTAATGATGTCTTACTGCTCCTGCTGAAGAGATTTTCCTTTCTTCTCCATTTTCAAGTTCCATATTCCGTCCTCTGGTCGACATCTATTCACTTTGATGAGGCGAATTTGGTTATCTGCTTAAATCACATACATATACCTCAACTCTTGCCCTTGAAACTACAAACAGCTCTTTTTTTTTTTTTTTAATAATGATTTTTTTTCACCATGCATCCTGTCATCAAGTCCATTTCTCTGGACCGAAATATATGAATATGAGGATTAAAAATGCTTTTTGATCTGCTGTCGCTTCTGTAGATTTATGCATGCTTGAATCAATACTTCTTGCTCTAGATTTTGGGTCTGCACGTTATTAGCTGTCTAATTTTAGTTTCAGTGTGTTAATTAATAACAACGTCTTATGGATTTACACAGGCTGCTTACTGTGCCGTCATTTTTGACTCCATTTCTGCAGCTTGTTTTCAACATTCAAATGTAATGGCCTTATACATCACCAACGTTTCTCTCCCGCTGGTAACTGCTCAGCGTGTCAAGAGGTTTGGATCCGCTCATTTCTTTTAACCTCAGGATCATCTGGCCGATTCAGTCATAGCAGCTCAGGTGCTTCCTCCCGGTGGTGCAGGTGTGGTGTGCTGCTTCACCCTTCGGCTTCTCAGGCGACTGCAGCAACTTAAAACAAAGCCCCTTATAGACTCACAGACCTTTGCCTTCCTCTTTAGCCCTAATATGAAACATGCGTGTGCTGAAATCTGCTGCCTTCACTTCGGAAGAAATCAGCTCTAACGAAAGAATTAGACTCCATTTTTATTAATGAACACATTTCATTTTCACTAAGAAGATGTAGTAGTTGTGAAAGATGAAAGATTTAACATTTGATGTTTGTTTCAATTTGTTTTTTTGTTTAGAATACCTCACTCAGTTTTATTTTTTTCACTTTTTATGTCTTACTAGTGTTCCAGTAAAGTTCATTAAAAAAGTAGAGTGTATTAAGGAAGCACATTGATTTTCTTCATTTAAATCAGATGAAGGTTTTGGGATCTTTTTGTTTTGTCAGCGTATGTTTTTCAGAATGACTGATATATATATTTTTTAAAATATAATTTGTCTTATATTGCCGATCAGAACACAGCACCGAGAGCGATGTCAGGTTTGGTAACAGCAAACTCCCTCGATGCACATCGTAAGTGCATCATCTGAAAGACTGTTCAAAGTGGCTCCTCAGTTCAATAAAATGAACACTAGCAATCCTCAGCCTGAAACATGCTGTTCCTCATCTACTGAGTCTAATATGTTTCATTTCCGCTGAATTTCGTTGTGAATTTTTTGATGGGGTCATTTATTAAAAGCAAATAATAAAAGAGGATTTATTTTTACCTCCATCAGGATGCTCGTTACGACTGTGACTCTCTTGTGTCCGGTCTGCTTGATTGCTGCATTTATCATCGAGCGCCGCTGCTGTACATTATGGTAATAGCAGAATAAATGTCCTCCACTGGATTAATGCGTGTAACCTGTCAAACGTTCCGATCGTTTATCAGGATTAGGACTCGGCTCGTTGGCTTGATGCTATGAGTTAATCTGGAAATGAACCAGGCGGAAAATCCGGTAGTTTGTGCTCCAAGTTTTAAAGCGGAGGTGTGATTAGCTAGTCGAAATAAGTCACATGACAGCTGTGTTGGTACAACACAGAAGTGGAGCCAACAAAACATCATTACGTGATACTTAACAATTAAAAGTTGGTTTAGTGGTTTGACAATCGTCACGTTTTACTCTTTGAATTCCGACGCTAACATTCTTATGTCCTTTTAGCCAACTGTTTTGTTGAACACACTCACGTACTTTGACAGTTGGAAGAGCACATTTGTCATCTTTTTTTTCTGCATGATTTAGGTGTGTAGATTTTGGCTTCCAAAGCAACTTTTTGGTGCATTGCATGCTAGTACATTAGTATGGGGTTTGTTGTGGACTGTGGTCACAACCACAAAATGACAGCAATATTTCAAAATATTCAGCAAAATTGTGCTTCCATTGAAGGAAAAGAAAGAAAAATTGATCTTTCAAACCGTGCTAGTAGAAGACAATGGTTGATAGTTGAGAGGCAGAGTCAGTCAAAGGCCATGTAGAAGGCATGTCTAGAACCTTAGTGAAGATCTGTGTCATATAGAAGCACGAGAACTGTTTTCAAGTCATTTCAATGACGTCTGTGTGGTAGACCGGTTCATACAGAAAACTGGTCTTGATCTTGATATGATCGCTTTTTTTTAATATTTTGTAGAAATGTCCAAAAACGTCTGCAACATGCGCGCGACATGATTTGCCAAGTATGGCGGCCGGCGATCGCTCTCATAGCAAGGAGCCCTTGGACGTGAAGGTGTAGGTAACCGTTGTACTTAATACTCAAGGGTACAGTATTTTGATGTTCAGAAGGTACTTCAATGGGATATTTGGATTATGATCGTTTGGTTAGTGCTCACAGGACAAACAAAGTAATCCTACAAGGACAAAATGCAAGGAAGTTTGGGCATCCTTCGATCCAGCCATCCAATGGTTCGGATGAAACCTGAAGGGCAGTCTGTTATTCCATACTCATGCATGAAGCTTCTCTCTCAAGGTGGTGATGGACATGATGGTTGTGATAGTAAATATATGATAATTTGTGAAATTTGCTATGTACAGTCTTCAAGAGTTTGATAAATTTGTATTAGAAAAATTTAGGGGGGTTTCCGTGACAGCATGCCCACGTCACCACAGTTATCTTTCACTCAGTGTGTTCTTTCCTCCCAGTTAACTCTCCTTTCATTAGAAATATGAACGTCAAAGTCAGAAATCCTGTGTTAAAACGCACTGTTTAAAGTGGTCACTGCATTTGTCGGACTAAACTGAATCTTCATTTTTGGATGTTCTCTTCTGAGCTTAAAGGCAATTAAATGTCAAATCTTCAGGTTTTATCACTTCACAGCAACGTTTCCATGACAACCTCCTCGCGAGTTAAAGCAACCAGAAGTGATCAAGTCCCTTCCTCCTTCCTCTCCCTCCCTTTCTCCCGTAAGACTGGAATTTGTGTTGACAGTTTTGGCCTTTTATTGCACTTTTGTGCCGCGCAAAAGTATTTGTTTACCGGGATCATATGCTACGAGCTGTCAGCCTGGCAGAGTCTGACGGGAAGATAAAAGAGTGTTTTACACGCATAAGAGGTGCCCGCTGGCTGTAATTACCCACATCGCCATAATGATGTTTTGTGTGCCCCTGTTAGGGAGTCTCGAGACTTTTTTAGTTCCGCTCTGGGTCACCTCTTCTTAAGCTGGACTTGTGACCCCCAGGACCCGGGAGAGGGGCTTTGTCGAAGAGATCAGGATTAGATGTTAAGTACTATCTGATGGTAACTGCTCATTATCAAACTTTTCTTGTTGGCCCTCTGCTAACCCAACAATAATGTTAGTGTTTATGACGCGAAAGTGCAAATTTGTGAACTTGTGTTTGAAAAGTATCTTTGGCTGGTGCTTGTAGGGAGCAGTTCTGATGATTCACATCATCAGTAGTGTGTCTTCGATCTTATCAGCTTTTCATAGAAGGTGGCTACAGGGTGATCAAGCCTGAGCGTGTGTCTGCCTGCACCGTATTAACGTTTGCAACCATGATCATATTTTATATGGTCTTCTATTTTGGAAAAGGAATGGGAGTGTTATTGCTATTTTTCTTCATGTAACATGACTGTTGGATTCAGTTTCAGATTTTCTTTATCTGTTTTAGCTAATTAGAATTTTTTTTTTTTAAATGGTGCAGAGTTGTTTTTACTTATGCGGATGAAACTGCCCTTCTAATTTGGTAGTACCCGGGGACCAGTTCATAGTTTTTAGGAGCCCAACCTAAGAAGCTACCAAGCCAGTCATGCACTAATCGAGTCAGTCAAAGAGAAACTCTGGGCTTCCTCCAGCAAAAGTACTTGAATATTGCATTTGTGAGCTTCTTTTGCCAGAGTTTTTTTTTCATATTTTCTACAGTCTGGTGCGAAAAAATTATAAAATGATTACTGTATATCTTTGATTTTGTTGTTAAGATTCAGTGAGGATCAATCTAGGTTTCCCCATGGAGTATTCTACTTCAACCACCCTTGAAATCACAGGAGTTACAGACATGGGTTTTCAGCAACTGTTTTTCCCAATCATATTGACTTAAATGTTCTGAGGAATTTGGCCAAACACAATTACATCATCCCAACATTCAATTTCACATCTTTCCCTGAAACGCAAGGGTTCTGAATTTTTATATCTTCTCGTGTGTTCTTGCTGTCGTGTCACGGTCAGATGGACCTGGCGTGAGTTAATGTCCTGACTGAAAGACGGGGGTCTTTTATGGTGGAAGGCAAGGTCGCCAGTGTTGGGGCCATGTTCAGCCGCCAGCGTGTCACTCGTAAATAGTCCAGTGAGACAACAAAGCGCCTGGCAGCAACGCTGACTAATCCTTCGAGTCACAGCAGCATTGTTTGTTCCCCAAAAGATGCAGAAACCCTTTTACTTTGTGAATTATTTGGCCTGATGGATGATAGTGATTGATCGTTTGAACTAAGCTGCTGACAAATGAGCGATGAATATTGATTTATTGTCTTCTGGCTCAGCCGGTGCGCCAATGTTCTCTAAAGAGCTTTTCACTTCACCAGGAGAGAGAAAATATTGTGTGTTTGAAACATGTTGTTGTGTGAGGAGAAAAAAAATAACACTGACATGGGAGGTGGGGTGAGTTAGGGGGGTTTGTGATAGTAAGGGTTTTTGACAGGCACATTAGGCTGCAGAAAGAGCATCCAGCTCGGGGCTGCGGGCATATGGTGCTGCCTTCTGCTGGCGTAGCTGGAGACCAAGTTACAACACTGGCACAGGGTCACGACTGTCTCAGGTTTGTTCCTTCTGTCTCGCTCATCTAAATAAAAACAGGACGCAGAAGATGGAAGTGAGGGCACTGGCGATGGTGGTCTTTCAGGTCATGTTCAATGTTTTGTTTGTAGTCCTGCTGAACTGTATTCTGAGCACCAAATAGCAAGTAATATCTGGTGCACTGGTCACAGTTTTCTGCAGTTGCTGAAAAGGTGACCAAAGTTTTCCAATGGTAGTGAAAGTATTAAAAACAAATTAATTAGTATCTGGAAATGGTTTAATGTATTTATTGCTTTCTTTTTGTTCCTGATTTATTGCTCAACAGGCCTGTAGTATTGTTGGAATGGAAGTTGATGTGAAATCGATCTCATTCTGTTTTTCTTCACGCACACTAATCCTTCACATACAGTCAGACTTTTAGTGAGGATTTTGAGACAGTCTGTCCCAATGTCCGTCGCTTGACCGGGGGGGTTGGGACGATCCCTTCATGCTGACGTACTTTTCACCTTTCCCCCAGTTATTGCCCCTAATGAAGCAAAAATATGAATCCAAAATACTCCTCACATTTAAAGGCTTTCAGTAAATTGTTTAAAGTATTGAACTTACCTGCGTTTTCTTCCTGTCAGCGGCATCAGACATCCTATCAATATTAGCGCCCGAAAACAAATATGGCACCCCTGATGGCAAAGCTGCAGCTCCATGAATGCATGACAGTCTGCAAAATTACCAGGGAGTAAAACCCCTTTTCGTCGAAACCAATATGAAAACACCACAATTAGGACGCTACACTGATGATCAGAAAAACATGAGAAAATTGAATGCCTTGGTTTGTCAGCAGGACATACCACCAGCTAAAAGCCTTTCTACAGTACATCTTAAATGTTGTCTGCATTTAATTTGAGTAGAAATTATGTCAAGGTTTTGGACCCATTAGATAATGTTTATACTAATGTAAAAGAATTGTTCTGCAGCAGTTTAAACTGTGATGACCAGATTGTGGTAAAAAGTTCCTGTTAACATTTGAGTGTTTTTGGAACATGTATCAATTGTCGTGAGTAGTATATGTGCAACACCTTGGTTACATTCATGGCATTAGCAAAGTCATGCAACACGTCCAAAAGTCTTGTGATCTCCTCAAGCACCCCTCTGCGCACTGCCTTAGAGTACTCGCACCATATATAAAATTCTCCCGCTGCAAACAAATCCTTGCTAAAAGACTAACGGTGGTCACCATACCCTGCTGAAATGGCGATTTGCTGGTCAGACCTACTTGGTCTGTCAGTCCTCATATTCTTGTGTAGAAAAAAAGGAAACTTTACTTTAAAACTCATGCATAATTCTACAATGTCATGCTGAGAGCCCACCACAAAAACAAGATCAGTTTAGCGAATTCTGTCTGAGCACATCTGAACAACCACGTTGTGTTCTCGGATTACGGACCCAAATCCTTCTCCAAACAACACTCTCACCGCTGCAGCTCTGCTGAGCCTTCATCTCACATGTGTAGAGGATGGAATCAGATGATGTGGGAGACGACTCAGGGTTGCGGTCTGTAGACAGCGGCTCGACGGGCAGCTAATTACAGGCTACTGTGTAGATTTTCCCCCAGATCACAGCTACAGCCTCGGATGCAACTCTGGGAAGGCCACAACATATGGTCGCAGCAAAACAATGGTTTATTTTTATGATATTTGATGAGCGGTTTTTAATTCAAATTGTCACTTCTGGCAAGCGGCGAGGCAGATGGTGCAGACTCGAGTGCCCATCAGAGCCTAAATACCTCCAGGCAGCTGTTGGGCCATAAACTTTTTTTTTTTCTTCTCCCGTTTTTTCCTTGTGTTTCCTCTCTTTGACACGGCTCAGGTCAAGAGGAGTCAAACCTGTTACAACACCTGTTTCTGCATATGCAAATCTGTTGTTTTGTCATTTCATTAGGCAGGGCAAAAGACGGGGGTCCCTTGTGGTTGCAAATGCGACTGGCACTGGGCCCAGTTGGCAGAAGAGAGGCGCTCTGGGCTGAGGGGAGGGAAGTCAGTATTCACAGTGACTCAGCTGACGGATGCCTTCACACTGCCTTCATCTGAATATCTCATTCAGCACTTACTGCCAGATCATGGAAATATTGACTTCTTTTTATGAATGAGTTTCGAGGGTGAGCTAAAATTACTGTCTGGCTCCATTAGCGACTAGTTATAGCACATTTCTTCTTCTGAGCTAATGCAAAGGCTTACGTTTGTTTATTAGAGACTGAGTAGAAAAGAATTACAGTGTTTTTAACATCTAGAATGCAATACTACTTAGCTATACATGGTTTGGAGCTGTTTAGTGTCTGCATTCTTTTGCCAACAATTTTGACTCACAGGTTGAACAATGTAGGGGTTGAGATTTATGTGTAACCCAGTCTGTGACAGAGCTCCAAACAGTAAAGCCAACCTACCCAACACCTGGGAAGATTAGTCATTTTTATCAACAGCAATGTTGTTGCTTCTGAGCTGACGCAACACTCAATTCAGGCATAATGTTTCACACAACTTGACAACTCAAATAAGATGACTATACATCAATGTCACTTTGGTTGAATAGGAATAGCTTCACAAATGGAAAAGGGGGGAGGTTAAAAACATTTTCAGGGCCAATTGGATGTAAATATCCATTATATACCAACAATTTCTTACTAAAATTCCACGAGTAAGATATTACTATAATTAATATAAAAATGACAATAATTTGCTCATTTAAAAAAGAGTCTCTTAATAGTGTATTTTCTCTTCTACCTTCATTAAGGGGAATTGCACTGGAAACAAGATCCATTTTTAAGTGTCAAAGAAGCTTATTGGTGAAGTGAATTTTAAGTAGCCTAGACTCCCCTTGCTTACGCACGGTGTCCATCTAACAAAGCCGTACCAATCTATTTTAAAGTCTGTAAGTAGCTTGCATGAACATATTTAATTTTGAATCTGCTCTTTTAGGTTTATTCAAATCTCATTTACATAATTGATAGGAACACAAACGATAGATGTAGTGAGATTCCCAGCCCTTTTCAGATCTCCCCTGCTTGTGAATGACGTGGGACATCTCCACCCACCTCCAAAATGGGTCCACGCGTGTCTGGCACACGCCGTTTCCCTCCTCCCCTCCGCCTTCCATCCACATCCCTTCATCATCTGGCGCTCTCCCGCAGCGTTCGCCTCTTAACCACATGTGCCAGCACCAGGTTTGCGCTTGCTCCAGGGCTAATTGTTCACTGGTAAACTGCATGCTTGTTGGTCGGGGTCCCCCACCTTCATCCAGACACACTCAGATGCTGGTGTTTGGCAGTGGGAGGGGTGCAGATCATGATCTCTCCATGCAGTTTATTTTCTCTGCATAAGTCTGCAGATTGTCGGTTGTAATCCGGCCTCTGCACTGAATGCAACAAATACACCATGAAATTAAAGGTTATTGCAGCGGCGTAATGTAAAAGCTCTGTGCGAGATTACTGGAGCCGCTGGCAGACCTGCCGAGGAGCTGGAAGACATGACGGCACAGTGCGCTTTCCCCGAGTCTCCTGACAGTCCAGGAATCTTCCTCGCCCCCCCCTCGCTGCTGGGGATTATCGTTTCTTACCAGATATCTATTAAACTGCTTTGATTTCTCTCACATGAAAAGACTTTTTGAAAAGTAGCTTAGCTCTCTAAGAGCCAGTTTTTTTCCCTGGTTTTCCTGAAGTAGGTGCTATCCTTAGGACAGGTCAATGTTGCAGTGACATTTCAAATGTTAGTCTAGAGTAGTCTTTAACTTGTTCAGGACCGCATACCCTTTTAATCACTGATTTCTCAAGTAGTTTCTCTCTGAGAAACCACAATATCTTTAAAGGCCATGCCTGGGGGTGTGTACTTCTGTGCCCCTCGTTGTTGACTTTTCTGTTTGGTAAGAAGTACATGTTTGGGCTACCCACTGGTCTCATTGAGAACAACACTGAAAATATGACTCATCCCTGTTTGACCATGCCGCTTCTCCATACTCTTGTCTGCCTCTTGGTCCTTATCCTGCCACTCTGAGAGCAAACCTTTATTGTTATCCACTAAGGTCCAAATATGCTCTTGGATCTCTTGTTAATTTATCATCCTGGTCTCGGGTCTTGCTCGACAGCCCTCTTTAATTTGCGTAATACCCTACTATACCTGATTGGTAATTTTACTTCCTGAATTTTTTTGGCTTTTGTTGGATTCCTTTTCAGTTAATGTAATTCCACATTTTGCAGTTTTCTATATGTCACCCCTGGGCCATGCTCTCTACTCTCACTTGTACAAATACTCCCAGAAGACAGGTTCTTGGAGGTAACTCATGACTGATGGCGGAGATCCTGACTTCAGGACAATTTATCCATCAAGTTTGACCTCTATTCGTATAAAATGAACCTGTGTAGAAGTTGAGGTTCCATCACTGTGGCTTCCCATGATGCTCTTCTGCCCAGTCAATGAATCACAGTCTTTGGTCACTGTAATATGCTTTTCTACGGGCAAACAAGCCTCATGCTGCCTAGTTTGATCTTTGTCTCATCAGACCAATGAAATTACAGGCTTTTTATTGGCATTTTAGTGCAAAATGCATTCTTTTTTTTCTTCTCTGGCCCTCTTGGTCTTCATTTTCCATTAAGTTGTATTCACTATGAAAAAAGAGTAGGCAGTAAAAGTGAGTACCAAGAAATTTGAAAGAGTTTTGGTTCCTTTTGGAGTACCTCTTTTTTAAGGCCTTTTTACACTGTGTCCCTCAAGTGTGCTCTTCCTCACTGATACTCGATTGTCCACTGTTGTTCTTGGTGTTACTGACTCTGTTGTCTGTTGTATCGATGCCCCCACACTGTTCTCGACATTCCTTTTTGTGCCATGGCTTGGCGGGTTTGATTTGTGCCTGTACTCTCCTCTCTCGCCACACAGGCAGCTTTAACGCCCGGCCTCACAAGCCTCTTCTGATACGGGAGAGTTCATTAGAGATGTGCCTTTGATGGGCGGCCTTTTCATGTGACTACCGGTTTCTCAAATACCTTGATGTGGGAGCTTAAGAAGGCATTGTGCAGTAAGCCCTCCATTTGATGCGACTTATTTAGATCTGCATACTAAATCAGGGGGGAGTAAATAACCAGCCAGCAGATGGAAGCAAGGAGATAAGGCGATGCCGAACAATCGCATTTGTATTTTGTTATGATGTTGACAGCAGCTAAAATTCACTAATCTAGCACCACTGATCTGCATTTCAAAGAAATCTCATTTAGCGGCCGGGAGGATAAAGTTCCACTCTTTGTGTCCATTTTATTGCATTCTTCACTAATTTATCTGGCCACAGATTTAACGTGCGAGGGCCCGGCGGTGGGAGTGGGTGCTGCCGCGTTGCACAGGGGGTCTTAAATACTGTGAAAGCAGTCGCGTCTAGACTGTGAGCTGAGGGTAATTACACGTCTGACCATGAATAGAAGGAGTTTGAAGACTCATCTTTCTTCGAGCAGGCCTGAATTGCTCAACGGAGGAAGATAAGGAGTCCCCACTGAAATTTCACAAGTGACTTTCCTCAACGCCCATCCCTTTCTCCTCCTCCCACTGAACACTGAGGATGGTATTTACTTCAGAGATAAAGTTATTGTGTACTGTAATCTGACTTGTTAGCATAATGTCCTCTTTCACCACCAGTCCCTCCTTTTCTGCTCCTTGTGGAGGTATTTGTGGCCCAGGTCTTTAAATAGTTTATCTTGACTTAGAGCGCCATTTCATTATGTAAATATCAGCCCAAAGCATTATTAGTCCTTCATGAATCCTCAATGCTTTTCGCTGCATTCATGAGTTGATAGAATTTACAAATGGGCTTATATTTGGCACAAAGATGTGTGAGGTGTTTGTAAATCCCCCAACAATCTGAGGTCACACGGTGTCAACAGCATTTCTGATTTTTTTTATTGTTGAATAAAATGCAGACAGTCAAGAGGCGCTGAATATTGTAGTCGACTAAATGACCAATTTGTTGCTTATGTTGACATTATACAAAGCCTTAGGAAACCTCTCTGTTATGTTGCTAATTGTTCAGTTTTATACGTTTCACCTTGTTATTTTTAACAAGCTACCACACAGTTTGGAATGTATTATATTTTGGACTTGATATACTGAACAGAGGAAATGATATGTAGTGGATAAATATTATATCCTTAAAATTTGACCGGTTTTCAATTTAACTAGATGCCCAGGAATTTCTCATCATGTAATCTAAATGCCAACAAATTGTGTTTTCTCATGAATGTTCTGCAAGAGACGTTTGACAGATTGATGACTTTATAGGACTGTGTGTCCAACCTTAAGTACTCGTCCGGAGGTCGGGATCTGTACCTGAGTATCTTAGTTTCACTATTTGTTCCTCTTGAGAGAGATGACGAGGACCTCCCCAGATTTCTGTGACCGTGTTTCGTACAACTGTCAGACAAGTAGACATGTCCATGATGAGCTGTCAATGCTCATATGATTTGGGTCCCATAAACAGCAACAGTGCTCCATCATTCCGTACTTATTTGTGTGTCTGACGCAGCCTTCCCTGTTCTGCTCTTGAGACTTCATCATCTTCTTTCAGACATCAACAGCAAGTCACCAACAATGGTGAAACACCCGAACATTCCTTTTTCACAAGGTACAATTCCACATAGACGTTGTTATGATAATATCCAGCATATTTGTTGGTTCAGAATTTGTTCACAGCATGCACCTTTTCTGCCTTTTGAAACATGCTAAATTGAATTGCATTGACAAGTCACCAGTTCACCGTTGTTTGTACATCATAATTTACTTACATGATTATATTTAGTTTTAGTTTTATTCCCTTAGTGAATTGCAACACTCAAGCACAGACGAGTCATTGGCAAAGTGTTTTTTGGGGGTGTTTCATCTCAACAGCCGGGGCCTTGACCATTGTAAAAATGACACTTTTTTCATAATAGAAGCTGCTAAAGAAGTGGAAAATGAATCGTGCAGACAAAGTTTTTTTTTTTTTTTTGGCGAGTTAGGATAAGCTTTAACCTTTTCTACATGTGTTTTTTCTCTCGCACACTATACCCCCTCTCTCCCCCCCTTCGCTTTGCTCCTTCATCTCTAACTCCACCGTGCAACATTTTCCAACGACTCAAAACAGTGAAAAATTATAGCAGTTGGCATGTTTTGTTTTCAGCTGTGCTCTTTGAGCTGAGGGGCTTTTTTGTACAGTTCAGAGAGCACATTCCTCAGGATTCTGCCGTTGCTGGTTGCCTGTAAGGGTCATTGGAATTCTGGGCGAATAAAGCTGAAGAAGCCCAGTGCGCTGGTTTAGTTTGGACATAAAAACAGCTTTTGTTTTGCAGATTTGGGGGTTTAATCACAGCGGAATCAGTCAGATGAAGTGTGATTAACACAAAAGTCATAAATCCGGCAGTTTTGTTAAGCATCTAAATGGAGAAAAAAAAGAAATAAATGTTGTGATTTACCCGACTCTCAGGGCTCCAGCCTTGAGGCACTTTTTAACGAGTGCCTGCGAATGGGGTATCACTTGCACATTACTGTACGTTTGCTGTTTTTTAACACACACACTCAGATCCAGGTGTTCTTTGTTGTTCAAAGAAGTTTATGGCTTTCACCCATCAGCTTCTGAGAAAATACTTTTTGAGAAGAGTGACGTCTTGCCCACACATGTCAGAAGAGCAACTCAAGATTCTCGGAAATGTTGGAGATAAAAAAAAAAAAATCATCACATGAAAACTAATAGTTTCCTATATGGACTTCGAAAGCTAACGAGGCATCAATCCTAATTCAGCTCTGCTGCTGTGTGAGAAACAGGAAAAGAAGTAGAAATGTTTATGGCTTAATATGTTTTTCTCTTTTTTTGATAATCCTTGCAAAACAAAGTTCATGATTGCCTTTATTTGTTACAGATTTCTGACGCAGAACACCGATCCTGTTGTTGAAGGACGCACACTATACATTTTTCTCCTAGGTGAGTATCTGAAGCTTCTTTGACTGAATCAGACAAAAATGTTTATCAAAAATCTTTTTTTTGCTAACATTTATTTATTTATTTATGTGAACTGATGCGTATACTCATCTTGCTTCTCTTACTGATCTTCAAAGTCTCTCAGCTACAGAGTAGGCCTTTTTTGTTGGATTGTAGTTTGATCATATTGATGGCAGAAGTTCCCTCTTCTTCTTTATTTCCATTGAACGTTAGTTTCAGTGAATTTGTATGAAACAGAGTTGCACCAATGTTTCTCATGTTGTCACGTCTGTTTCTGCCAATAGGATAAAATACAGTATGATGAACACGCAGTAATCAGAACTCCCAGACGTTGCACAACCGTGGAAACCCGGTAGGTGGATGGACCTTTCTCGATGACCTTGATTTTTCGGCCATATTGTTGTGAGTCACTTTGTACATCAGGAAACACATGGGAAATCATCTAACAAAGTCATGTCACTGTTGCGTCATTCACAAAATTCTGATAATAATGTTTAATTCTTCATTTCAAATATGCATACAAAGTGAGTGTGTCAACAATACTATGAGATGGAACTTAAGGCTTGGTGGTTTGACAAAAAAAATGGCCAGGCCTAGTAAAATGTTATCTTAGGAAGGACAGAAGTCAAAGTTTGCCCTTTTGGATTTTTTAAGATCAATGTCTGTGGGATCTGAGCTCCATTATAGAGAACAGACACAGCAATTGTATTGTAACGCCAACCCACCTCTGTACCATCTCCTCCTTTTCAAAAGTATTGTGTTATACCCATATAAGAATCATGGGCCCTAGCTAGACCAATGTGTGTGAGTGTCCGTCTCTCTGTATGTGTTCTGTAATGTCCTCTTCCTTATAATGATTTAAACTATACGTGTGCAGAATGAGTATTCCATTGGTACCCAAATTAGTTTTTGAGGTAAGTTGGTTGCCCTAAAGTCTCTACGAAGGTGAGCGGACCAAGATCCAATGTAGAGTGAGAAGTATATGTGAGTACGAACGACTGCATTTATGGGTACATTTATTTGGCCTCAGATATGGACATTCTTCCACATTTCTCTTCTTTTCTTCTTTCTAATCACAATCACAATCTAGTCATCCAAGCTGTTCAGCTCACTCAAAGTTGTGTGGATTTTGGAACCATGTCATGGGTTGTTTATCGTTTTGAATACAATCCCACCAAATGTGAAGACAGGACACAGTGATTTTACTTTCATATGTATTCCTAAAATATTTTAAGACTGGACTTTCGAACCAGGGCCTCGTCTTTGATTCTTCACTTTCCGTATTTGAGCTCTCTGCAGCTATCTTCAAAGACAAATTGGAATATCTGCTGGCTCCGAAAACCCTAATCACTGCGGTCGGCTTCACTTTCCCACTTTAGATATAAATTTGAAAAATCTGCCTCTGTTAATCTGCTGCCGCTTCCGCCAGGACCGCTCGTCCCTCCGCTCACATTTCCACCCAGGAATTGATTTCTTGTCATAGATCAGAGCAGCAGCGGTTCCTGGTGGAGTGAAGACCTTCGTGGGTCTTTACCCGGGGCACTGGGAGGACGGAAAGAAACAAAGGGAGTGGGATGATTCCCCATTGACACGGTCCATTGTCAGACTGTGGATTGGCAGGCAAGGTGGAACTCCAGGGTGGGGGTGTGAGGCTAAACGGAGATCAGGCAAAGCAACCCCGTTTTTTTTTTTTTTTCCTTTATCCTTATCCACCATTAACCCTGCTGCCCCTGGTGTGTGGCTGAGCTCAGGGCCAGTGGTCAATCCCCTATTCCCTGCCACCGTTGAATATTTTAAGTTAAGCCCCATCGCCTAACAAAAAAGTCATCAAAGGTTTTTCCCTTCTGGTCTCCGTCCCAGGGAATCTGCCGCCAACCTGCCGCCTCCCTCCTTTATTTCTCTGCTGTTTTGTCTTCACACTCCTGGAGAAGTTCTATGGAAGTTGCCCAAGTTTCCATATTTTGATTTAATGAGGTTCTGGGTCAGATGGTGTCACTCTGTGAGCAAATTGGAGCAATGGCGTCCAAGACGCAGCTTAGCTCAGATTTTTTTTGGTTGTTTTCTCTGGACTTCAAGTCGTGCGCAGAAAATGTTTTTGACACATGATCTGCTCTTTCTTCACCGTTTTCCCTCTGCTCTTCATTTGGGAATGTTCCACATGTGACCCGTCACCGCTCCAACACACAGCATATATCCCATGACCTAATACGACGTTTACAAATTTGATCTTTCTAGTTTGGTGGATTGTTTTTCAAAAGCTCCCAATTTATTTTGAAAACCCAAAGGCTGAAGCTGTGTCAACAAAGTCTTCAGTTACTGGAGACATTTGCACATCTGGACTGAATATTTGTCCTGGACATATTTACATTATGTGATTGTAGTTTTTATACATCTCTCAGAGCTGATAATGAATTTCAGTGTATTGTGCTACCATTTTAAATATTAAATTGTGACAAAAAAAACAAAACAAACGCAACAGTATCCATGTTCATTTACGTTTTCATATTTATTTTGATAATTTACTGAACATTCTCAAAAGTTTGTAATTCAAATAAAAAAAAAGTTTTCTTTCACTTATTTAATAAAAATCAGTGAAGATAAAATTCTGTATTTTACAGCAATATTATCCGATTGTTAATTCATTTTTATAGTAATTATAAAACATATTGCTAACAAGGTAGCATTACTTCAACTTGATCCAAAGACATGGCGGACGTCCTTCATAACGAGTAGATGGTGCCACATCTCATAAGTCCAGACTAGTACGACTTAACATACTATGAATCCAGACTCGAGGTCAACTTACAGTTCATCACTTCAAGTCAAGTCAGAAGTCGCACAATTGAGTTACCACTGTTAAAAAGTTGACTGATATGCGTGAAATCAGAAGAAACATAGAAATAAAACAATAGCATAACATTGTACAACAATACAACAATAATAACATTTTTTTAATATATATTACTACTGTCAAGTACTGTACATGCATGTACTTGATCCAAGTAATTTTGTGAATCACTATTATGAATATATGAAGTCCTCCCACCTACTGTCCCCCATCACTGCTTTAAAATGCACTTTAAAAGGTGATCGCAAAGGACAGTTTGAAGATCTCTAAATTCATCTGTGGATGTGAACATATTAGAATGGTTCACTATGTCTATCTCAGTGCCACAACTTATCAGCTTGTTTAAATAAACCTCCTGAAAAAGATGGATCGGTATGACTTCTCGCACAGCTTTCTATAAACAATCGGCCCACTCCAGTTTCACCAGTTATTCTTCCCCTGCAATTAAATTGTCGTGCTCTGCGGCGGAAGCTCCAGCCGGGTGGCTCTTGTCCAGCAACCTCAGCTTATTGTGTCATCAGAGTGGCCTGACTCCGGCGTGAACTCCCGCCTCAGGTGGGAAGAATTACGCGCTACGCAGGTGACATCGTCTGATGATCCGGTCGAGCGATCTCCTCCGCTTCTGATTGTCTTGACAGGTTGCACTGGTGTGTTATCGCCAAACTGTCACGACGCCTCGTTTCTCTCATGCTCTGTTTACATTAGCCCTTCACGGCCGCTGTTTTATGAGGTACGTCGCCATGACATAAACCAAAACTGCATTGTCTCAGCCTGCAGTTTTTATTCTCTGATTGGGTGACAAATCAGGAGCTTTCACTTCCAGAATGTAAACATGAGTGGATGTGGTTTCCTGGAAACAGGAGTCTATTTTTGCAGTTCGTTCAGAGGCGATGAGAACACTGCCAAGAGCTTTTTTTTCTCTTCTAACCAGTCATGTTTTTTTGATACTGGAAGTTGAACTCTGCTATTACCTTACAAGAGAGCAACTGAATATCAACATCAACTGCTTAAATCATCCATTAGCATGCAAGGTAGCCTTCAGCTTGCCTGCCCATATTAGTGCAGCACTTGGAGTTTCATTGTAATATCACCATGCTGAATGTTTGTATAAGGAGAAGTATGTTTGAATCAAGACTCATCTGTTTCCTTATGTTTTCTTTCATCTGTGTTTTCTGCGCCTACTCTATTTTCAGTCTGACAAATAAAAAAAGAGTGGGAGCAAGGGAACGGCAAGTGAGAGACAAAGGGGAAGGCAAGAAAAAAAGGGGGATGCAAAAGAAGGCAGTGTACATTAGAAAGAAAGAAATGAAAGCCAGTGACAAAAGAAAAGATATTGTGAGGTCAAGCAAGTAAGGGAGAGCAATTGAGTGGGAGAAAGCAAGTGAGAGAGAGCCAGAGTGAGCTACAGAGACCATGCAAGAAAGGGGAGCAATAGAGAAAGTGAAACAGGAGGAGGAAGCAAGAGAGCAAGTGAGAGGTGGCCATCGAGCGAGATCTCCTCCCATGATACAAGACCCGAGTCTGTTCAACTGTTGTCTACGTTAAACCTCCACCACACTAGTGCCACAGAAAGGTTTAGAAGATTTTAGAAACATCTGAAAGATGATTAAAAACTGCTGACACACAGGGACATCTTGAAATCTAGAGTGCTTGTTAAGGTTCAGTAATTTATTTTATTAAATCTGATTCTGATTCTGATTCTGATTCTGAAGGATTTTTGATTGACATTAGCAAACAGTTTTATACTGATCAGTCTCGTATTGATGAGCTGAAATTGGATGCCTTTTGTGAAGATCTTCTGTCCCGCTCGTGGCTGAGCTAAATATCGACGGTGATAAGCATTTATTCTGAAATTCAACAAATGAATTGAGACTGATGTTGGACAAACCTCAAGCCAAGCTGGCACAACTCCGGTACCCGTGTTGGTGGGAGGACTCAGATACACGCATGTACGCACACACTCAGACACACACACACAGCAGGCTGGATTTGGGTCACAGAGCTGACAGACAGTGGAATGTGAATGTGTGTATGTTGACAAACTCCACTGCACTCTGAATGGGGTTTGTGATTACACCTCATCATGCTCCCTGCTCACCCCCCCACTCTCCACAACTCTCCCTCTCTCACCACTTGTGCCTCCTGGGCAATCATGTGGTCACACTACCTGACTCCTCGCTGCTCAAGAGTGCAGTTGACAAAAACAGCCCGAGGCCCGTCATGTGGAAAAGATTCAGTCGGCGCACTGCATATATTCGAGACCCCCATCTTCTTCTCACCAGCCACACTCAAATATCTCTCTCTCACAATCGGGGTGTTTCCTTCTCCCGCTCACCTGTGAAGGGAAACATCCTCTCCAGGATATTTTTGTGTTCTCAAAATTCACCTCGTACCTCTCTTGTCATGTTCCACGGAGTTGGCGGCAGCCAAACACACTCAGCCGTCAATCATCTGGGTGGTCCCGGCCTGTCGAGCTGCTCACCTGTGTTTATTGGACACTCTGCAAGGGAGAACACCTTGTCTCCACTTTTTTTTCCTTCTAATTTTCCAGCTTCTGTCCGTCGCTCTCCCCCTTGCCTTCCTTTGTTTCCCTGCCTTCTTCTCCCTGGCTGTCCGTTTATTTTCTGAACGGCGATGGAGAGTGAATGCCGACACTGTGATCATCTGACCTCCACACCTGACTGAGCACATACATGTGCCGCCACCAGCAGATAGATTGAAACTAGTGTTCCAAAGTTGGGAATGGTCATTCAGGCATTGTATTGCAGTCAGAGTAAATAAACTGGGTCATCCTGGGAGAGACACCGCCAGTACTCTGGTGACTAGTAGACAAGGAATGTCATGGGATTTTTATTTTGCGTTGTATCTGTCAGTATGCCCAATTTGTAGCAAATATGAAGATTTCAGTAACGTAACTGTAACCATTCAGCTGTGGATCGACTTCCTCCTCCTGACCAAGGTTGAAAAGTACTTGTATGTCAGAAAAGGGTAGGGTTAGGGTTTCACACATGAAGTTTCACGCCGTGTCATGCCTCTCGTAGAACCAATGCTCCTCAGCTTGGAGCTTGATCCTTGTCTAGGTGCTTATTGAGTGACTTGCTCCGGCATCATTGAGAACGCCAGTGTTGGAAGTGTCCATTCTTGCGTCGCGTCATGAGTCTTGTAACTGTATATTGTTGAAGTGTTTGCTGAAATCTTACCAGTTTGATCTTGCAAATACAAATCTTCCATTTGGGAATTTCTCTTCGGAGATTAATAAAGTATTTATCTATCTATCTATCTATCTATCATTTATTCTCAGCAATTCATCTTTAGGTAGCACTCTTCCGCTTGAAGTTCGGTGCGATGGAGGAGTAACAATGTCACAACTGAATACAAATCATCCGCATTGGAATACATCATGGAAATTCTTAATACAATTGAGAGGGGAGACACTTCCTGTCCCACTTGAATTCTGTGCTAAGCCAGTCTGTCCAGTGTAGACGGTCTAGTGAAGGTGTTATTGCCTATAATGAGAATGTATTTGCTGTTGTGAAGCAGATAGGTGTGGTGAATTTCTGGACTGTTCATGGTTTGTGTTGATGTTTCTTCTTGACAAACTATTATGGAACCATAATTCCATGTATTTTTCATTTTCCAAAACTAGTGTGCTGCTAACTATGAATCTTGACTATTACCTGTTGAAAGGACCTTTCAACTGCGACCTCACTGCCCGAACAACGTTTTATTCTTGAAGCTCTTTAATTCGTCTTTTCTTCCACAACTTCTTTCAAACCGTCCTCAGTCAATTCAAACGCCAGTTAAGCATATTGGATAAATACAGGCGGTGACCCTGCCAGGCTCGGAACCCCTCATCCTCTGAATGATGCCTCCGTTTTTGGAGTGCTGGTGAAGCAGATCGACAGACACTGGCGTTCATAATTTCAGGCCGTATTATGTAAAAGTACCTTGTACTCACCGTTGTTCCATTCTCTGTGGTAAAGTGGTATAGGTGACATGGTAATACTTTTGCTTTGTGCCTGGTGATAAATACTCTGGCGGCTCTTTCTCACTCGGCTGCTTCTGAATGTCTGCGGACAGTATTGTCAAAGGCACGCGGGGTCATTCAAAACCGCCTTTTGTGAAATATTTTTTCTCATTTATTTAGTGAATAGTCAGCGGGGCCAAGAAGAAAGAGACTTTTACATTATGGAAATGACGGAATGGCTCATAATCTCCCACATATTCATCACAGCAGACATTGGACCCCTTGTGATAGCGGCCCGCTATCGGCCATTGTTCCCGCGCCGGCGCACTGTTTCCTTCAATGGGCGAGGACGAGCTGTAATCCTGTTCTCCTTGTAGAATGACAATGTTTACCAGCGATCGTTCAATACATAGCCCACGGCCCGACACACATCGACCTTTCAGTGAAAGAAGCTGGTTATTGTCACTTCGCTTGGGATTGAAATATTTGCATTCTAGCTGTGGTTTCCTTTATTTGAAGATTCGTCACTGTTGGTCATTAATTTAACTTGCATCTTCTCAATGAGACAAAATTATCCAAACAATGAATCCAGTGATTGACTCAATCTGGGGTGTCCAAACTGTCCCAGAAAGCGCCACATTGGGTGCAGGTTTTTGTTCCAACCAGTCAAGCACACACCAATCAGGTGTCAGCTGAAACAGTAGCAGCAGACTGACATCATCTGTTTGGTGAAGCTCTGGATGCTAGTTTAGTTGGAACAAAAACTTGCACCTCTCCTGAGCCTTTCAGGACCATGGACTAAATAGCTAACAGATTCACAAGATATCAAGAATTATCATTTAAATACTGCCGTGTAAAAAGATCCAAGTGTTATGTATTAAAAAACTATGGCTAAAACTTTGACATTTCAGTCGTCCCTTATCACTTGATATTTTGTGTAAAACGTTATACATTATTAATGATGCGTCAGGCATAAGACTTTTTTTTACTTAAATTTCTGATGTGAGTGGGTAACTAGAATGAAGTGTCTTGATCTGTCTTGATTATAAGTCACTGTTGTCGCTGTGTTTTGGTTGTTTGTAAGTTTAGCTTTGATGTGAAAATGCAACCTAAATAACACAACAATAACAAGCAGAAAGCATTTACTTTCTTCACTGCAGCTGCTTATTATTTCTTTTGTAAAATGCAATGTATTTTCCATCTGTGGGAGGCTTTTAAAGTGATTTAAAATACAATCTAAAGCTTTATGTAAATGCTTGTCCTGGACCGTGTACATTAGAGCGGCACTCAGACTTCAACCTTGGACTGTCTGACTCTGCAGCGGTGTTGACAGAAATGGCCATAATGATGCAAAAAAAAAAGTCACAGATTGCAATTGCTGGTAACAAACTTCATCTGTGGTTCCAACATTTGTGCCGATATATCTTCAGCTTGGTTTACTCTGTCATTTTATGAATTGGAAAGATTAAAATCCTCTTTAAGTTAGTGCTACTAATATAAAGAGCTGAAGATCCTTTCAGGAGGCTGTGAACTTTTATCTTTAGCCACCTACCTCTGTGACATTTATACTGGTCGATTACCAAGTATCCCATGAACACACACACACACACACAACTGCCGCACGTCTGTGTGGAAGCATTGTCTCACAAGTGGTTCTGACTAACTTCTGGATTCACTTGAGAATTTAAATATGAATTGACTTCCACTGAAGACATGAATTACTGCAATTTTAGATGAAGAGCACCAAAGAAAAGCTGGGAGGAAAACAGTAGAAAAATGTTGACAGTCATGCTCAAAAAAAAAAAAAAAAGACATAAGTTAAAAAAGAATCTTTTTCTTCTACTTTAATTTCCCATTAGCGTTTACCAGTCAGTCTCGCCATCTGAACCGGTCTTGTTCCTCTCTCAAGGTACGTAGATCTTGTCAGTCTTGCCTCCCTTACATCGTCTCCACATTTCCGACGTTATGACTAGCGTTCACTATCACTTCTTGATTGGTTCTGTTTTTATTTTTTTGATGGGGGGGCTCCTCCACAGTTTCAAAAATCCCAGTGGAAAGCCTGCGAGTTGTCCTTAAACTAAAGTCTGACATTGCTCTTCTTATCACTCTGGATGACAAGCCTTTGTTTGACTGTACAAACAATAATGATGGTTCAGTTGGCTAACAGTGGCCATGTGCATGCAGAACATAGTAACGGTAACACAGATCGCTCCATGCGTCACATGTCACTAAATTTGAAACCAGTCCTCAGTGCCATTTGCTACAAAGGACTGTCAATGTTTACTGTGAAACCATGAGGACGGCGCTTAAGGAAAAAAAAACAAAAAACAGAACTGAATGTATCAAAAGCAAAAAAATCCAAGTTGGACAGAAACTTTATTGTATTTACCAAAGGCTTGTTCAGTTCTTGACAGCTGATGTGGAATCCCCGTTTGTCATCAGTGTTTATTTCAGTGTTTGTGACAAAGCACCCCCCAGCCGCTCGCCCCCCTTATGGTCGTCTCCTGCAGAAAATGAATAACAGTCGCTGCGACCCCGGGCGACCCCTCCACGCGTGCAGTCAGTTAAATGGTTTGTAAGACGTTTAATTACCAAATGCTATAATCGTTACTCATCTCATCATTAGACGTGGGATATTAAGCGAGCGGGCTCCCCTGGGACCCCGAGTTTCACAGATCAATAGATTTAGATGGTGCTTGAAGGGGGGTGGGGGGTTTTGACAAAGGGGGGCTGGGGAGGTGGCAGTTAAAAAGACTTTTGATATGAACATTGTTCCTGTGATGAACACTGCTGACATCCACTCATTTATTTATGCAGTTAGCTTTTGTATCGCGTTAATTATGCAAATGTTTCTGTCTGGGCTCCGTTTTATGTCTCATCTTAGTGTTTTGGAGTTGCACATCATTCAGAGGAGTTATCAATAACACTGGAGTGGACATTGGAACGGACAGTTGAAGTGGGGACGCGGCTCTGGCAAACTTGCGGTTCTCATTTCGCCAGTGAGGGAGACACAGATGGAGCTCAGGACCGATGGGTAGCACCCAAGAATCCAAAGCTGGGATGTACGGTCAATGCCACAGGTGCAACCAAAGTCAAGTGAAGTGTAGGGCTGCAACTATGAATGGATAAAATTGATGAAAAACAGTGTCCACTGTATATTAGCATTTTGCTGTTTTGCTTAATTATGAATCATTATGAAGTCCCAGCAATATAACACAAGTTGAGTTCAGCAACAAGCAGAGGTAAACCAGGCCAGAAAGGCCACCAGAGAGCTGCTTCTTTTTTTGAATATGGCTGCTTGGCTGTCGGTAACAACGCTCTGATCATGTCATGAGCTGCCAGTTACATGTAACACTCACCAAGTACACGTGGTAACAAGCTATCGCCTAGGCTTAAACGTCCCACTGTATGAACAAAACAGCTGGATTGTGACCTCAATACACCGTTTTTGTTTCTAATAGTTACCTATTTTGAATTATGAATGGCACAGAACATAATTTAAATCTTAAATCGTGTAAATAGCCACTTTTTGTCTGAGGCCTGTGGAGGTGGAATGACTCAATCTAACAAAAAGAAATTTCAGCTTCATCATAGCTCAGGTCGATTGTGGTGAAGGTGAGGTGAAACATTGTTCTGAGAGTAGTTGAGATGAGGTAGAGTTGAAGGCGCTCATGTAGTCAAGGCCATTACTGTCCGTACACAGATCTACTTGAAGTGAATGAAAATCTCACACTGTTAAATTGGCAATGCAGATTTGGCTAAATCTCTAATGTAGTGATCACTCAGACCTAGTTACGGTACAAGCTAAGTGTGGATCTAATCGTGACACTGTAGCCAGAGCTTGCTTTTGGTCCATATATATTGTTGATCTGTTCAAGAAACTGAAAGGTTGGGCTGTGGTGTCCCAGGCGCACCAGCACGGTTTGTTTCATAGTTCAATGAATGGACACGAGACAATGAAGACAAGGTTACAACACCCTGCGCCTCTGCCCTGGGGTGCCCAGTAGCTGGCAAGCTTTGTCTGCAAGCATCACCCCGAATTACTAATGTGCCTCACATGCACCACTGAGACTCACATCACCCGAATTCCCAGTAAAAGTTTGACTGAGTGGCGTTTTGGGACTGTAGTCGCTATTCAGTGCAGCCACCACCAGGAGCAGAGTTAATTGTCCATTATCTGCTATTACCTCCCCCCTCTCTTTCCCCCTAACTCGCCCCCCATCACCAGCCTCTCTCACACCCCTGCATGCACACACCTACACTCAGCACCTTATTTTGGCTGCACTGTGTATAAGGACTCCTCAGATGTTTCACTTGATGGCACTGTTTTCCTTTTCTACAGCAACAGGCCATGAGTTTTACACATATACAGTAATATATATATGTGTGTACGTGTGTCTGTGTGAGTGTATTTGTGTACGTTCATGTCTCTCACTGTCACCATGTAATAACATAAATAACAACACCAAGTCCAGGGTCTGCCAACTTCAGATGCAACTAAAATAATTGTGCTGTATGTAATGTATGTGTGAATGGAAAGCTCCAACATGAATGAAATGAATATTTATGTCAGTTTTAAACCTATATCTGAGTGAAGTAAAATGTCTCTGTCACGTCTCCATTAAACTTCCACTCCTGACGTGCTGTCATGTGTGACTAATGATTTCTGTTGGCTAGGTTTTACTTGTATCAGAGCCACAGAAGGTTAGCACTTAATGTGCGGCGTATAGGCTGCAGGAAACAGATTGCTGCACACTGGTCACTTCAAAAACACTCTTGATTTGATTTGATCGTTTTGCTTGTTGAAATTCATAAATAACTTATTGCTTGCTTTGCATCTACTTAAAATAACACATTTCAGAGTATTTAAATGCTATTGTGTAGAAAAAGATCTCTTATCCACTGTTCAAATCCTATACCATAATATAACCCAAATATCTTTTTTGTAATTATGTTACAACCCTTATTTACCTGCTATTAAATTAATAATATTCCATGTTTCTCTTTTATTTATTTATGACATGTTTCATGTTTTTAACACATTGTGTCTATTTTACTATTTTTTTCCTTCGCATACCTGTAGTGATTTTGTGTAGTTACAGTACATTATTTTTGATGATTATTTTGTATTTATTATTCGGTAAAAGGGTTATTTTTGTCTCACATTTAATTTAGTGTCACAGTAGAAAAATAAAGTGATGAACAAATTTAAACACTATCTTGGAATCTTTAAAAAATGGCTAGTAGACTCACTCATTTTTAATGAAAATACGCTTGAAGGAAATAAACATACAGCGTCTTCGACCTGACTTTAAATCAAAGCTGGATTGGCAGCAGTAAAATGGTGGAAAGTCATTTGAAAATAGGGTGGAAAGGTGATGAAATAAAGTGTTTTTGTGGTTTTGTATAGGAGGTGTAATTAGGTAATAAGACATTCATGGGACTGTGGAGCAGGAAATACTCTGATGCATTTATTTTTGTCTGAATGTTTTCTGCGGGCACAAGGGTTAACTGAGATGAAATAGGTCTGGATGGATGTGCAGCGGGAAAGAGGGGTGAGGAGGGGGGTCAAGATCACATGAAGTGCTCAGTATCAGGACGTGTTGGTCTGGTGGCCTCGTCTCGTAAAGAGGCGATACATCACAATGAAGAATAACTGGAGCTCGCATTCTGCCGTGGAGCGTGTCATAAATAAAGGTGTAGCACGTATAATTGGGCCTCTTTCACCAAGTGCTGGGGGGCGGTGGCAGCGGCGAGGGGTACCGCTCCGGTGGAGATGAGAAATGGAAATCTGTGTACTGGTAAATAGATAATCACACAAAAGTAATTGAGGTTTTCAAACCCCAATCTCGCCTGCCAGCGTGGGCTCGTTTGCATGTTAATCACGCCGTCATCACAGGGAAGTGTGCCGCCCGCCACCGTCACCGGCTTTTTAATTGCATTTAAAATGTCGCGGAGGTGGAACATGTGTAATTCAGCCGGAACCGTGTCCAAATCAATGGCCACTACAGAGAGGCTCCGGCAGACGGCCATTTCTGGGAGAGCGGGAAACAGGCTGCCCTGTGTTCTCCTGAAGTCTTTGTGATCTCAGTTCGGGACCATTCAGTTTACGATTGAAATAAAAATGTGTTTCGTTAAAGTGTTTTATTAAGATTTCACTCTTCACAGTTGAGCTCATCATGGACTTTGGAATCTGCTTCTTCTTGGGGCACCACACAACCCCTCATGCCTACCTTCTCGGTTTTGACTTCAGATAAAACAAATCAGCAAAAAAAACGTATCCTGGAGTCTCCCCAGTGATTTGGCAGCATTGGGACCCCCAACGCCAGGGTTTTAAAGTGAGCAACAAATGCCACAGTGGGTGCAAGTTTTTGTTCCAACCAGTCAAGAGAACACTTTCTTGCCATTCTCACGACTGAAATGGATTGATTGACAGCAGTGCTGCTTGACTCAGTTGACTCCTCATTGGTTTATCTATGCACACTTGTGGGTTAGAACAAAAACCTGCACGCACTGCAGACTTTTGAGTACTAGTTTGAGAGCCCTGCTTGACACTTTTTCTGGTGTTTCCTCACATATGACTGTCCATACTTGGTCTGGGTCTAGTACCCTGATGTTCTGCTGAGCTGGTATCTGGTCCTGGGCTTTAAATTTAAACCGTGCTTTAAGTTATTCTTAATGTTTTCTCTATGTTTTCAATCAACTTTTAAGGACGTCTTAGATTTAGTTGTAGTTACCGGAGGATTTCAGAATGCCTTTGTTGGACCCTTTGCCGGTGTTTTTGTCCTGAAGTGTTAAAGATTGTTGAAAGGTTTCAACTTTTCGGATCATGGCAAAATCCACCGCTACAAAAGCTGGAAAAAGAAACGGCACAACGAAATATGGCCAATGGTTTATTTTCTTTCATCAGCAGCTGTTTGGGCGTATAAATTACCAAGATGATGTTTCCATAACGGAGCCGAGGGCACTCCAGAGAGGGGAAACCTGCAAAACAGGCCTGTTTAATTTTTCATGGAGGTGGACCATCAGGAGCAATAAGCCAATACCCGCACACCCCCTTTTTTTTTTCCAGACGCCTTCCACACTGCTGCATCGTACCAGAACCAAAGCCCCTCTTACTTTCTCAGATAGAAAAAAAGTTCTGCCGAGACCTACATGAAAGGAAGGAACTGTTGAAATGTTAATTTTACCATCTGCTGTCGAGGCCCGCTACCTTTTTTTTTTCTGGTGTGTGTGTTTTCTTTTCTTCCTTGCCTTCTTTAATCCCCAGTAGTTCTGTTCTGTTTCATGAACGTGCCGCGATTTTGGCTGTTTGAAGTCGCGGGGTCTTGCAGGGCCGTCAAGTCCTTTGACTGTCAGAGAAATACAAAGTCACACGCCCAACGGTGGAGGCTGTCCCATTAGTTCCCTGTTTAGACCGGGTCCCTCTTGGTAGACCCTGTTTTCTGATGCTCATGTCAATTCAGACCTCTGCTTTTGGAGCTGAAGATCGTCTGAGAGTCGTTCTGTCTGTGATGTGATTCTGTTAAATATTTAGAAAGGCGAGATCCTCATACCTCTCGTTTTATTCAGGTCATTCATTTCCATTTTTGCCCCAAGGAAAATTTTCATATTTTTAGTTGATTCATTTATTTAATTTTGGGGTCCTTAATGGTGAGCTCTGTCTTGTAAGTGACAAAGGGCATGTCAACAAAATATACAGTTTACATACAAATATGCATTTTGTTATCTTTAGTTTCTGTCTTCTTATATTTATCTAATTTATGTCTGATATTTGAGTTTGTCCTACATTTTTTTCATCAGTCACAAACCAGACGTTACCCCAATACATCTGTTATTTAACATATTATTGAAGGTCTTACTTAAAAATGTGTCCATTATTAAACATCAAACCCATGCATCAATTACATAAATTGTAACTTAATTTTGATTTATTTTTAAAACTTGTTGATGTTTAAAATTATGGATGCACTGAACATTTGGTGGCTGAATATATTCTGCCGAATAGTGAATGGCTCTATGATAAAATAGTGGCGTTTGACGCGATCAAACACAGAGCAGCGCAGCCTGAATGATTATTTTCGACATCACAATGGACTGAATGTGTTTTTTAAATAACTAAAATTTGCCGTGGGGTGATGAGGGCGTTCTCGAAGCGCAAAGAAAAATCTCAGCACAATCCGCCACTTTCAGCAGTGACAGCACCTACTCTGCAGCTAACTGTCCGGTTGCCTGTGACGGAATAGGTCATGATTTAACACACGTCGAAGTGATTTATGACTTCCCGACCCATGTCTCACACATTTCCTCTTTATTTGATCATTTCTTTTTCGTCCACGGTGTCAAGTAGTAAACGCGACCAGTTCCGTCCACCATCATAGCGATGCTTCAGTGCTAAGTGTGATCCAAAGTCTGCAGTGTTGAAGTTTTCGGCCCTTTGAAAGGGTGCGAGAATTGAATTTCAGTTTGCAATGAGTGTTCAACCAAACTTTTATTATTTAAAAAGCACAGTCTAAACATCTAAACATGAACTTTCTTTGACAAAACATGTCTGTAAATATGTTCTCGACTATTTTTCCAACATTAAAAAAAAAGTAAAAAAATTGGTATTATTCAGCATTTGGTCAAGCATTTTAAATGTTACTCAGCTTTGGCTTCAGCCATGACCCTACGCCATGTTTAAATGCCATGAGATTGCTTTTGGTAGCTAATGAGACAAGCTCATTGATTAGTGTTTAGGAAGAGATCACTGCATTGATCAGATAAACATGGAAGAGTTGCTGTTAGCAGCCGCTGGTTAATCACTCAATACCACAATATTAATGTTATTTACAGCTTTGGCAGAGTGGTGAGAGATAAAGTGGGTTCAACTTCAGACCACTAAGAGCAGGAGGTGGGACCAGCGGCTTGTGCAGGATCTTAGTGTGTTAGTCATTCAGTCTTTTCCATTCATCTGATGTGAGCTAACATACAGACAAACCTAAGTGTTTTCTGATCGACTGAGATGGATAGAACATGGCCTCTGACATTGAAACCATTTGGAGGGGCCAAGACCTAATGTCTCGCCTCAAAGGAGTTGCTGAGAGCTCTTTGCTAGTCTTTATTCTTTTAAATGAGTGTGTCATTAAAGAATGCTAACTACAGTAATCCACTGGCATCCAGGATAGGTTAGGGCCCTTAAAACAAACTTCAGTTCCGGATGTTTTAAATTGTATTATTATTATTTTTTCTTACACCCATGCCTTTTCTTATACTTGTTGGCAACCACTCATACTTAATATATTGGTTTCAGGTTCACATCCTCAAAATATTTTTGTCTTTTGGTATAAAATGATTTGTAAGATTCCATCCACAAAGTTTATCTAATATTAGTTCGGCCAAAGACATTTTTTATTTTCATTTTACTGCTTTATTTAACAGGTTTTAAACGACGTGGATGACATTATGAGCAATTGTGCCGACAGGTGCTTTGAGAAAACATCTGCAATGGATTATCTTCACTTCCTCTTGGTCTGCTTCTTTCACATATTACAAACAGACACATCTTCATAATCATTTCTCATCATTTCACTTCACATTTATCACTCGTCTAGGGTTTGCTCCAAATCTCTCTTTTTTAGTTTTTTTTTTTTTTTTTTTACGAGTTTCTGGGTCTTATTTAGTGTGTTTATCTGAAAGCTGACGACTTGAATCGTTAGTTTACGAGACCCCAGAGCTCTTTATCTGCTTTTTTTCCTCCTCAGTAAACATTATTGTTCCAGTAAACCTCAACAATACAGCCGAAATTAATTTTTCCCCTCCTTCGCTGGAGTCTACACTGTGAGCATTTCGCCAACATGGATGGATGCCATTGTGAGATCGGATCGTCGGCAATTAGGCCGAGACATCCTGTGTGCAAAGTTGCTTAGCATTTTCCTTGGCCGGGAGCGGATTGTTTAGTCTGCTCTCATTGTGAGCCGCTTCAGTGTTTGCCGAGCACTGTGGGGGGAAGAAAAAAAAAGAGTGTGGGGGCCTTCTTCTCTATTTATTTATTTCCCCTCCCTGGCCAGCCTTGGAGCTCGGAATCTGAATTCTCTCTGAGCGGTTTTTAAATGTGGCTGCTGAAATCTAGACTCTGTATGACCTCACTGCACCGCCTGTGTTTCATTAATGACCAGCTCTGTGGTTTTCTTTTTTTTTTTTGTGAGGGGGGAGACGAATATTTTTCATATGACACCGCCTTGCATTAGTGCAGAGCGGCAGCTGCACCGCCCGCAAAACCATCCAATTTTGTGGCTTTGAAAGGTGTGAAAAGTTCAGCTCCCTATAGCAAGCCTTGCATTTATAATTACAGTTCACGCACGTGTGAGCGCCGGAAACTACATAAGTCTAGTAAAAGCACCCCCTCAAAAAAGGAGAAAAGTCACCTGCTAATGAAACATTTGTCTTTCATTCACCGACTTGTATATGACTTCAAAGTGCGACGTCCACCGTAAGTCTACCTGGTAGCACTCTGACTCGCCAACATCTGGCAGATGAAGCATTTTCTTTGCGGATTGATTGATTTCCCAGGATTTTTTTTTTTTTGTCTTGCTGGAAGCTCCTCACACAGCAGCGATTTACTTAAGAAGCATGCAACAATTTTGCAGACACATGGGGGAAGGCTTTGCACCCCTCTTCTGCTCCCCAACCCAGACACTAGACTACTGTAACTCTGTTTTGTACCTTTCAGGATATTGAATATCCAAAAGGAAACCTCAGATTTGTCCAGAAAACAAAGAGTCCTTGTGCTGCCGTACTCCCTTTCTCTTTCTTTTTTCCCTCTCTTTGTGTCAACATGATTTTTAGGATTGATACTTTTGTATGCTGTGTTTTGGTTGATCGATTAATAGTGTCTGGAAATGGACATGTCTTTATCCTCACCTCAAATTGCCAACCAGTCCTCATTGTTAGCCTTTTCCTGGCTCCACTGTGCCACACACTTTTTGACTCTTACCTGACAAGACAGGTGCGCATTGTGCTAGAGGAGTCCTCCAAGAGAGGTTCAGTTCTGGTCTACAATCAACCACTTGATGGTTGTGGTAATCTACCTTAAGTTCAAGACATTGTCCACATAGACCTCACCTAATTCATGATGTTGCAAAGCGGGAGTGAGCAGTCTTGTCTATATCTTTGGCCCATGTACGGCATCACCCAAGAGATAATCATAGACCAGGTATCAAAGGGGAAACACAACTCACAAATGTATTTATGGACCAGATAGCACCAGGGCAAAGGGGCATTTGTTGCATAGGGTGGCACCACTTAAGATACCATATGGGGTCTAAGAGTTCACTTACTGGTACTTAAGCATCAGCTCTAGGGAGCTTCCTCATACTTGGATATATAATTCATTTACTGACATAGGCAAGGCAAAACCTTCGGACTTATCCCCGCATCCTCTGGACAAAGAAATGTCCGCATGGGTCGAGCTGGTGACACCAAGCATACAAGGAAGGATGGCCAAGCTAAATCCTTACAGTAAAACACACAGGACATGGATATTTGACCAGTTCTTGGGAACAGCTTAAGACCGTATACAACAAAGACTACTGACCCAACCTGTTGACTGCCCTGTAGAAGAACCTCCGATAAGACCTGAGACTCCACATTGGTCTTTCGCGTGGACTGTCGACACGTAGACCTTAGTAGATGTTGGGCTGCTCTTGTATCTTTAAAGAACCTTCCCATCCTCCTTCTCTTGCCACCTCAATTTCAAACAAATTTCCTGTGAGTGAGCGCTGAGCGATTTCAGATCTGTCAGTTCCGGTTGATCCCTCTGAGCATGGTCTCATCACCCTGGAAACAAAGATCGAAGCTTTAGTGAATGAAGGCGATGACCTCATGGTCCCGCTACGCACTACAAGTGGAGCCTTCTGTTTGTTTGGGAAGTCGTTTCCCAGAGCAGCCGCTGCGGCACTCAAACTGTCGGAAACTTTTTCCCATGTTTTCCCAAACAGATGAGGTGGAGGCGCGCAACTTCACAACTGTTTCAAATGATAACTGGGTGTCGCTTGCGAATGACCTCGATGACAGCTTGACAAGTTACAGTCACACACAAATCTGTTCTTTGTCTGTAATGTTTGTCCACAACTCTCTCTGGGAAATTGTGTGTCCTTTGGTGCTCTAAAGTAATTTGTAGCTGCCTCACAAACGCTATCAACTATCGGTAAACTAATTAATTTGATGCCAAAATAACATTAATCTTGTCAACAATTCATGCTTTTGTCTTTCCGTTAGCTTGACCTCACTAAATGAAGTCCTCAATTGTAACAACACTTGATTCTGCGCTTGTCAAGAAAAACATTTGTCTACTGTATATTGCCACTTAACTCATGGTCAGGTTTTTGTGAGGAGATGGTAATGAAAATGTCTATCTTGGTTGATCGACAGTCAACAGTGTGTGTATAGTGTGTGAATATAACAAACTGTGTGTGTGTGTATATATATATAGTATTATTGAATATTGGATAGGCAGAAAGATTCACTGGTGATGGTGGTTGATGACAAATAGCACTTTCACACATTAATTGTAGGTGTGGTGAAAAGTGAAGAAAGCTATTTTGCTGAGCTGCTTGTTTGAGTGGTGATGGATCGTGCATGGTCACCTGAACTTCATGTCATTTTGGTCAGAATGGGACAATATCATCCCATGATTCAGCGGAGTGACACAGATTGCTCTGAGTGTCTGTGTTGCGTCAGTGGACTGGTTATTCTGGAATAATCATGGAGTCAAATCTACAGGTATTTTCGATACAGGCCACATTGTAAGTTAGCAAGTAGTCAATCACAAACTCGCCAATATCTCAGTCTGTCTGCAGAGCTCAGTTGAGGCTGGTGGCTCATGACACTCAGCACCACTGAATAAATCGTTTGATACACAAGTTTAGAGCTCTCATCTGCTTTTCTTTTTTGAAAACAAAATATATAATGCAGTTAAGGTGATTGATTTCCCATTTTATTTATCAGTTAAAAAAATATGGTTCCTCATTATGCTTTTTTCATTTTTTAATTTAGTAGTTCAAATTGAATTTTGGTCACTATTTACAGTGGCAGCTTTTGAAAATTAAATCTTCATTGTTGATTTCATTTTTATTCTAAACAAATACAAATTAGCAGAGTGAACATGCTCACATGCGACCTACCCTGCAAACGACTATTTTCATTCAGGAAAAATGACGGTTAATGCTGTTGAAGCAAATTGGAAAAATTGAAGACGTAATCACTTGTTGGCCTGACAGCCTTGTTTCAGGTATGTTTTTATTATTTGTTCCTGTCTGTCGATTTTAAATGTCATGCCGTCCGGGTCTGAGAGAACAGATATTTCATCCATGCTATATGTCTTGTACTGTAGCATATTTGACAATAAAGCTGACCTACCTACCTACCTACCTATGTTGATTTGTTTAAGGGCTTTGACATTGTTTTCACCTTAGTCGTTGGCACTGTAACGTTAATGTTTACATTAGCGAAACGCACCCTGTCATTTAGGGCAATATCATCTTCCACTTCATTTTAAGCCCACATCCAGCATCACTACATTTTGAGGGTTGATTTTAAGTCGCGCTCTTCCTCGCCCCCAAGCGGAATGGGACACACCACTCTTAAAGTGAACACACAAAATCAAGGGTTGGCGGGGTATTGGACGCAGTCTGAATGTTGTTTTTCCACTTCCATATCAATGTGGTCTGGAAAAGTCCCTTGTGTTCTATTCCCCTCATGCTTCAAGAGGTTTGAAGTAGCTCTTCATCATGATTTACCTCAACCCACATGAGCAGACTCCTTAACAGTACACACACGCCTCCTTGCTTGTCGACAGATATTTAGCAGTTTTCCAGTCACAGAGGATCACAGTGACGAAAAGACGGTTGGAAACTTTGAGAGTTGATTTGTGAGCATTAATCATGAGATGGATATAGGTATCAGAACGTAGGCTAGGGGTTATTTATCCTCAATCCTAAATCAGTTGCTAGGTTTTGGATGCCCCCTGGTGGCTGAGGGTCCTTAGCAGATGCTTAGTTTGCCCCATGGGAGTGCCAGCTAACGCTGTAAAGCTCAGGTACAACACTAGTGTTTACAAGAAAAAAACAAACAATCTTTTGATCTTTAAGTGTAATCTCTCTTCTCTGTTCTGTTTTCAATTTCTCCCTCCGCTGTCCACTTTTCTTCCCGCATCTTGTAAAATGGCCACAAGCTCGATTCTGTTTTGATAAATTGAACATCTCGTCCTATTTCTTTTTTGAAAGTCATCAGCCTTTCTCGCCACTCAGAGCGCCGAATGCCAGCGGCTTTTAGCAACCGCAGCTGGCCCGATAAGTGGCT
The DNA here is from genome assembly GCF_027744825.2 of Synchiropus splendidus. NCBI lineage: Eukaryota > Metazoa > Chordata > Actinopteri > Syngnathiformes > Callionymidae > Synchiropus > Synchiropus splendidus. Next base: position 15,644,029 of record NC_071337.1, read on the forward strand.
CAATCCTGGAGCGTTTTTTTGTTAGCGGAGGTTTAATAGCGACCGTATAATGAATTATAATGTATTCTCTCGCATTGCAAATTTGCTTTAATACAACTGTGCTGCCTAAGCAGGAGCTGGAAGAATAAAAATCTTGTTTGATTGGAGCAGCCTTTTAAAAAATACAAATCAATTATGTGATTTTAAGTAGTTGGACTCATACTTTAGTTGCGATTCGCCAAATGGAAGCAAACATGCACCAGTTCCAGACTTTCAAAGCTTGTGGTCCCATTCGCTCCACATTCACGTGTAAAGAACAGGAGTCTGAACATGTAGTCCTGGTTGAGAAATGGTTTATGAATTATCTTTAATGGAAACATCTTTGAATGACGGCGTGTACAAGCTCATCATCTCCACAACGGCTGGAAAAGTTCAAACTTGTTGCTGAAGTAGTTTTTGGGGGGTGAAAATTGGTGTCTCCAGCAGGTGTATCGGGGAATCACAGTTGTCTCGGCTGGAGCTCTTGTCTCGCCCTGCGGTGCTGTTTAGTCGAATATAAAGTAGTAATTTTATTACTCGCCACATCTTCTCCTCAGAAGCCATTTCGTTTCCGCCTTTCACCGCCGCTGAAGACTTCATTTGATCTGCCGACTTCGACCGCTCGGTTTATTTTCATTTGGAAAACACATTTACAGGTGCAGGATAGGATGTGAAGAGGGTGGGGGGGTCTTTTATCACACGAGAGGTCCTCCTGCAGGAATTCTACACGGCAGATTGTTCCCAGCTAAACTTTTGATTTCATTTGCTTGGCGGCACTTTTCTATTGAAAAAGAAACAGGTGAGACGTCCGCCTCCAGTACATGTCCAACTGACTATTTGAGGGGAAGTAAAGGTCCTCAGAATCCTGCTGCACTTTTGTTTGCCATGAAATGTGTCGTCTGAAAAAAGACATCATCAAAATAACCTAAATAATTTCCATTTTGATACTTTTGTACCTCAAAATGAAGTTTGCCATTGTACAAGGACGTGACTAAGGGTGGTGCATCTTGAGTAACAGTGGCAAGGGGTGATGAAGGAGAGACAGAGGCACTCGAGGTGAGAGTAGGATCACTTCAGCGATCAGATCTTCTTGTTGGCTTTTGTAATGGACGGACAAGTTTGAGAGGAGTAGTCATGGACTATGATCTTTGCTGATGATTAGAAGAGGAGGTTGAAGAAAAGCTTGAGGTGTGGGGCCATGATTGGGAGAGATGGGAGGAGGGCAGGGGGAAGAATGAAGATGAGGGAGTGGTAGAGGTAGAGTAAACAGAATCAAGTTTTCAGGGTTATTGAGAGAGTGCAGGCACTGTGGAATGGGTGGAGATGACTGTAACATGGGAGTCGGAGCAAGAGCAGAAGAGTAGTATAAACAGAAGGAAACTTCTCAGTTGCAGAATGTTCAAGATGAAGATACCTAGAAAACAAGAGTGAATGTGGCAGATGAAAGGTTAAAACTTTGGGAAGCACCACTGCAAAATTACACCCGGCAGCATTGCTGCATTTGAACAAGCCAAGCTGCAAATTTTCTCTCTAATTTACACAAGCAGATAGCGGACACCATCAGAACAGTAGATAAACAGATTGAAAACTGCCTCTGGTCGAGGGATGCAGTAGACATGTAGTTGTAGCATAACAGAAAGCAAATTTGACTGACTTGGCTGTGGCGTTTTCATACTCTGGTGGTGATCGTGCAGAGAGACAGAAAGTGATGCGATGAAGCAGCGGCGCTTGCTTATACTATGGCCCACACCTGGTGATGTCATGGTATGAACATTAGATGAGCATATTTACATCTCCAATCTTAGGGTCAAGTGGCCTGTCTTGCCGTGGTGACACCTGATGAAGAAAGTCTTAGTCCATAGTTGGCGCTTCTATTCTCTTGTCTTTGAAGTCTTGTTTTTACTTTATTGTCAATCCATATTTCTCCTCCATATTGTAATGCATATTTTAACTGTTCAATCCAAATATCCTATTAAAAAATGATACATACAAATATCAGCATTTTTATACTTCTATCGAAATGGAAGCTCAAGTGCCGCTATGTTTTTCATTGACCTTACATTCACTCTACACGAAGCTGTGTTGACGTTTTGAGTATGACTTTAACCTGTAAGTGACCGCGACAGCAATTAAAGATCAGAGCAACATTTTTTTCAAAATCACACTTCTTTATGAATGAATTCTTGCATCTGTTGTCGGCTGCTGCTCACCGACATCGATGCACCTGGATTTCCTTCAACTTGCCCTGAAAAGCACTCACCAAAGTGCGTCATTTATTAGCTGGCCCTCTTAGCGCATCCAGATGTAGCCAGTCACTTGAGAAGTTCTCATAAACTTTAAATCAGGCACATCGTCCCACCGCATAGCTGAAGCGCATAGCTTTAAATCCATTGACTGATTTCTGGACAGTCTGGCAAAGGTTTAGTCCCAAATCCCTCCCAATCCTCGCACTCCTTGCCATCTTTACCTGCACCAGAAGTGAAAACATTCTTATGTCATGGCCGGAAGTCCCACTCCAAATCGCTCGTCTTCTCTGTCTTGTGTTATTACTCTTTTTTTTTAAGGTTGGAGCGAAGCGAAGGGGTGCTGGGCTCGGTTCCACACAATGAATTACCTCCAGATGTAATCCCCCTCCCCCTCCACCCTTCGCCCTCAAATTAGTGGCTAGTAAAAATTAGGTCTGAATTAGCAGCGGCGTGGAGAATAGAGAGTTGAAATTTCCATTTAATGAGTTTATTATTCTTTGCAAGAACGCCGTTTTCTCGAATTCATTTAACAGCTTTTTTTAAAGGTGTAATTGGTGTCTAGTTGAAGGCTCGTTTAAGGATGAATGGACCGGCGCCATGTCAGCAGTAAGTCAGAAGGCAGTCGGAGGAAGCTTCATTCCCCAACTCTTCCCATTATCTCTCTTCTGTCTGTGCTTTCCTGTCAATCTTGTTCTTGCTAAGTGTTTCTGTGGGTAAGAATTCAGACGCGCAGGTGACTTTCACCTCTGAATGACCACTGCCTGACAGGCACGCGGGGAAGACATTAGAACTGGATAGCTTCTGAAGTTATTTAGTGTCTGTGTTGTCACCACTTTCAAATTGCTGTTGTCTCTTTTCATAGGCAAATTCTACATATTAAAAGATAATGGAATATTATTTTACTTAAAAAATGCAGAACAATATGTTGTGTTTTTGTGTAACTATTTAACAGTTAATGCTAAATTATATATTTTAAGCTGATTGACTGCTTATGCTGCTGTGAGACAACATCTCTCCAGTCCATCGTGGGCCCTCCACCGTGCTGAGCACCTCACTAAGAAGGCTCCCGTCTCCCTTCCACCCGGTTCAGACAAACCTCACAGAAAACTTGTTTTTCTTGCTGTTTATTGCCACATTAAGCTAATGTACAGTGCTGTATTTGGGCTTTAGTGCGCTGGGATGCTGGAGTTTGGTATGGTTTTCCAGGATTATCTGGTCTTCTGTTTTGGCTTGTTGTCTTCCTGAAAGGCTCAAATATCAGATCGGATGGGTCCTAGTTCGTCATAATATACAGGTGCCTCTTCTTGTACTTGTCAAGGTCCTGCCTAGGAGGACCAGGCTTCCCCTCTTACCTGCTTTTTCAAGTTTCTTATACCTCTTTGTTGAGATGGAATGACTTCTTTCATTCCAATTTGCTGCACCTTGGTGTATGACACCATCCAGGTCATCTCCAGTTTGATTTTCATTCCTTCCTAGACTCTAACCTTCCTTCTCAGGGCCCCTCTCATCTCACACTCGACTCGTCCCTCAAACTTCTAAACTCAAATTTTTGGTCTTCAACACATTCTTCTGGTTTTAGCTGCAGTTTCAAGTGTTTCTAGGCTGAATGAAGGGTTCCTCAACGGCATCTTTGATTGGAGGCTGTGCGTCTGTGGCTCTGATCTATCAGGGAGAAAGAAAGGAAGTCGTCTGCCGAGCGTTTTCTTTTCATCTAAATCCTGGAGAACAGGTAAACTGCTGTGAGCTGCACTCGCCTGTCCGAATCCTCCCACCTCAGCTTTGATTTCTGCGACTCGTTTAATTCCAACACGCCTTTTGAAGAAAAGCTTTTGTGCAGCGGAGGGAGGGATGAGAGAAGAGGCCAATTTAACCTGGAGTGGCCGGTCTGTCGGCTCCTTCGCTTCAAGAGCCTCGGTCAGCCATCGGACTTCTGTCGCTTCAATCAGATTTTTATTTTCTTCTGTAATGTATACTTTAATTCTCGCCCGCTGTCTGTGCCGGCGGGGCAGCTGGAGCGAAAGCGCGTGTATCATTAGAGAGCTAAACCGACTTGTGCAGAGTTCATGCTGCTGTATGAACCTTCAGCTTTCTCCTGCTAGTATGTTTCTTTCTCAAGTGCGCAACTGCCATACAAAGGTTTGCATGACTTGTTGTCGCCACACATGGATCTGACCCATTTCTTGTGCCAGACTCGCATTAGAACTGAAACATGTCTCTGCAGTCACCTCGCAAAAACGTCCAGCGTCACAAAAATAAAGTATACGAATTAAATAAACCATGAGAAAACCAAACCAAAATATGTTTCAAGTCAAGGCAAAAAAACAACAAAATTATGGACATCGAAAAGTGGGACTAAAAATTGTGATGTCATCAGCATCAGTTGAATTTAAATGAGCTGTTTTGGACACAGTAGGTGTGAGTGAATTTCTGGTGACTCGCCAGACCTTGTGCTGCTGCTCTTGTCTAAACAGAGTGTGGAATTTTTTTCAAAACATTTGTGGGTTGAGATGGTAACCATCACCACCAAAATGCACTCATCTGTTCCTTGTTCCATTATCACCATTGAAATCCCCTTCATCTTTCATTACTTTGCCGGACAGAGAACTGCGACAATTGCAACTGTAACAATTCTCAAAAATAAGCAAACAAACTTGGCTGTCATGCTTATCGAGAATAAATAATGATGTGGCACGTATGTTCATCTGGTGAAGCTGATTGGATCCTACAGAAAAGAAAGAAAGTATCCTGGATATCATAATGTGTTGACCAGAGAAATATATTTTCACTCCCATCAGAAACAAAGCTTAGAACAGCAGTCATGAAAAAGTGAAATTGACAAATAAATAATAAATTACTCAATTTAAAAAGTAAAACATTGTATATAAGAAATATATAAGAAAAACAAAACATATCACCATATACATGTTGTTAGAAGTGACAAACAACTGCCACCTAAGTAAAGATAATTACCATAAAGGCTGACTAGAAGAAAGGACAGAAATCAGTGAACCTCCTGAAGAAGAGACAAAGAGGCACACGTGAACACTCCACATCTTTTCAGCGCCACCTCCCTCCCCATCGAGAGCCAAATGAAGTGATTTTGTCTGAAAAATGATGAGCAGCTCCTGACATCTCTCATGCAAGCATAACAAATATTACTGAAGAGCAAAAAACACACACTTATTCCTCTTCCTAAAATTAATAAAAGCCAAAAAAGGCACGGTGATGGGCCACCATGCCTCTTTGAATCACACGTTTGTGTCCGGAGAGCACAGACTGTTAAGATGGTGATTATATAAGTGATCCAATGGCGGTTTTAATTTATCGTATCCATAGCAACCTGCCGACCCCAGCTCCAAATGAAATGCCTATTAAGTGGCCGATAATGACGGCACCCAAATATATTTGCATATGCAGGAATAAAGAGCTGTGATGAAGAGAGGCGCCGCCATGAAGAGATATTTTAGGAAAACATTATCTTCACTGAGAGCGTCGATGAGAGGATTTCAGAAGCAGATTAGAAAAGAAAAGGTTTAATTGGTTTAATGTCAGCGTGAGGTTGAAGGATGAAATCATATTTAAAATAAAATATTATTGAAGAGGAGGTTGCTCATCATTATTCTCATTTTGATAATGTGAATCATTGAATAAATTGATCCTCAATCAGCTGTACTTAAAAGTTATATTTAACATATCTTCCCTCTCAATTTCAGTTTTTTTTTTATAAATGTTTAACCTCCAATCCTTTTATGTCCAGATTTGCATTTTTAAGAATGCATATTTAAAATCTTTCATTAAAAATAAAACAAACAAACTGAAAATAAAAACTCTGAAATGGGCGGACAAAGCTTGCACTGAAAATCTAGTTGGAAGAGTTCGTCAAATGCCTGAGAGGCACGTCACGCTGGCTTGGGCTGGAAATGAATAGTTAGCTCTTGTGTGTGCGAGTCAACTATGGAAACGAAAGTGGGGCTGGGAGATGAGTGGCATTGTCATGACGCCCCCCTCCCTCCGATCCCCTCAAACACACACACACCCTCCCTCGTGACACTGCTGCTTCCAGTGTTGGTAACCAGCTGCTGCCACCATCACTGAAGACGCTGGTGGGTCTGTTTGTCTCTGTTAACCTTGGCGGCACCAGAGGAGGATCAACACCTGAAGGGAGGGGGCGTGAAGGGGGGTTAAACAATGGTGACTGAAGTCAAGTCGGACTTTCTCAGGCCTCCAGTTTGTCTTTTCCAATGGATTTGTTTTTTGAAAAAGCAGCCTGGGAGCGAGCATGTGGCAATTAACAGTTGCTGTTTATTCTCCTACTCGCTCAGTAGAAGCACATCTCTGTGTGTGAAAGTCTAAGGATGACATCACACTGCAGCGGAGATGAGGTGCAATTGTTAAGTTCAAGTGGTGTTTACCCTCTTGTGTTGAGGGTGGCGCGTAATAAATTAGGACTCTGAGGTGCCCCAGTTGGCTGCGTATGTTTTTATTTACCACAATTTTGTATCTTGCGTCTTTGTATGCACTTGTTGTACACATAGCCGGCAGATGTTGTTGTAGTACTCCAGCAATTCATTTTTCAGACAGATGTCAAATTGTCATTCAAAATAAGTGAAATACCTTGAAACCTAGAAGCAAGTTATATTCTTTTGGGCCTGATTTCTCATCATTTATATGATATAATCCGAGAGATTTTGGATGACAAAAAAAAAAAACAAAGATGCTGGAGCGTCAACTCAGTTATTATGCAAAAGCTAATTCTTCTTCCTTGTAAATTCTCATTCTGTGTTGATTCCAGTGCACCCTGAGAAAGGAGGACAAAAATCATTTAAAACAAGGTTTTTGTTTGGTCAGTTTTGCAGTTTTGGTTGGTTTTTGAGGTTTACGAAACATGAATTCTCTCCAACCAACACCTGTAGATTGTGTTGTAATTCGAAAGATGAGGAAGCACTGACGCTCAGTCATTCAGGTGAGACTCCTCCACGTCGGCGTCACAAGTCAGTTGAGGTGTCTCATCTCAAGGTTTCTGCCAGGATTTTGGGCCGAAAATGCTGCCTATCAAGAAGTAATCCGACAGTGAAAGAAGAAAGCAGGGTGGGGAGTTTTGACATTTATTGAATTGCAGACAATAAAAACTGATGCGTTTTCCACTTGTTTTCGATGTGAGATTTCATCTTTGGAAAAAAAGGTCATTATTCTGAAGCCGTGGTGGCTCTCACTCAAGTCGTGGTGATGCACCATAATTGTTTACATGTAGCGGAAACCAATGTTGGCTATGAGGTTCTCAGGTAGGGGGTGCTCAGGGGCCGACCCAGGATATGCTGGTGAAGATTACACCCCAAATGATACTGAGAATTAATATACTTTAATCTGTAAGTGACTGATGGAGATGTTCATGTGGATGAGTTGATGATGGTGATATTGGGCCATTCATGGATGATGCAAGTGGGCCATGATATCATTGTATTCATGCCGCATTTATATAACGTACATTTTTTTTTTAATCCAAATACAAAATGAGTCACACAGGATCCCAAGCTTAAAACACAGTCTAAGTTGCCAAGTGTTTATAAGTGCCAAGAGTGTATAGGAAGCACTGGTTGTTTAACAAGAACTACAATAGTATATATTTTTTCTCCACGAGGCACCTTTCCTCATCTTCAATTTTACTCAGTGTGGGGATTGATATCCATAGTCACAGCTTGTTAACACTGTGCTCTAGTGGCGGGAGGCCATCATTTCACAGGGAATCTGCATTTCATTGAGGAGATGTAGTTTTCTTTTTTAGGCCAAGTCATGCAGGGGCTCAAATAAAATAATGTGGCAGGTTGAATTCCGTCCTCTGGCCTAGAGTTTGACATGAGTCTGTGCGGCTAGAAAACAAATCTGATTCATCATTCTTCTCTTTCCTGGTGATGTCAAAATCCTGTATATACATTTCTTTGTTGAAATATTTTTATTTGGATGCGGTGGTTTGCTTGTTTTCACCTGAGTCTGCTCATCAGCAGCATGATGGTGTTATGCTTGTATGCAGGTGACTTTTGTATCTGTGACGATCAGCCCTGTCAGCAGTGCCGTAGCTCTTCATTGAATTCTTCTGCTCGGATGGCTCACTTCTGTCGACGCAGCTCAAACTTGGCAAAAAAAAATATATATATATATATATATATATATATATATATATATATATATATATATATATATATATATATATATATATATATATATCTTGACTACCGAGGCCCGAGTGTCCCGACGAGCTGGTGGCAGATGGGCCGCCTCACTGCATCTGCCGGCAGCAGACTTGGGGGTCTTTGTGCTGGCTCTCGGGGGCAGACGCAGCCTTTTCTTCCTTCCAGTGGATTCCTGTCCGTTGGAGCGACGAGCAAAAACATCTGTGAGTGGAGAGACGAAAGGGGGTTAATAAACATTTATGTCTCAGTGGGTTGTTTATCGAGGAAGGGGAAAGAAAAAACGGAATCATGTCATACGCCGCTCAACTGAATTCGTGGGCTTTTATCTGCGCTGCGGTCACAGGTTCATTAGCAGACTGAGGTCGTAAGATCTTCTTAGCCATCGCAGATTCACATTTCTATATGGCTCTATCTGAAGGAACCTGCAGCCCTACCCCCAACTCTGGTGTCACGTCACACATCAAAAGTACTTTATGCAGATGACATGATTATTAATATTCAGATGATTTACGCCTTTGTATGCAGACCATCATTTACACTTGGATTATAGAAGATTCTGCTGGAACGTTCAAAGGCTAATTCTTTGCTCCCGCACACCACCATTGTTTATTGACACCGTCATTTACATTTGGTCCATATCATCCCTGAGACATAGTTTATCTTAATTTATAATTTATCACTTTGCATCTTAGATTATCACCCACTGTAGATTTTGCAATTCTTTCTTTGCAGGCAATCTTTATTCATACTTAAATAACCATGACGTCTTGATGGGAAGAAGATGAGAATTTAAGAGTTTGATTCAGCTTGTATTCCTCCCATAATCCGTCTGTTTATGAATTAATGTAATTATACAAATGCTCATGATTCATTATTCATCTTTACAGTGCTTTTATCATTGATGAGCATTATTTCTATGCTCATGATGTATGTCTCTTTCCGTACAGGTTGATTATATTTGGCTCATATCAAATGAATAATCAGTTACATTGTCCACCTTCATGTGATTATTTGATTAAAGTGATATATTCCTAAAACCACAACTGAATTACAAAGGCTTTCATGCAAATGATTAGTCGTGTGTATTTTCACCTAATAATTATTAGCATGTTCTTGATACATTTCTATGCCTGCATTTTCTCCATGGAGTATTGATATCCAAAAGGTTCACAGATATTCATCTATTTATTTTATTACGGACATGAGGATAAATTTGTTATATATATATATATATATATATATATATATATATATATATATATAAAATATATGAAGATAACGTCACTACGAGTGAGAAATTGTGATTTATGTCTGATAGGAAAAAATCTGTGAAAATGTTTTCAGATATAGTTTCATAGGTGCAGGTGATGTTGCATATTATATGTATATAATATAATGCTTGATAAAATTTGTTTCTGTTATCCTCGAAATGTAGAGAACATTCTGAAACTGTGAGAACGTTGTCTGTATGCAGATGATTGAGTCCTTTGGCTGGCAGAGCCTTCATCAGCACGTGGTGTCATGTTTTACTGATATCTTTTCTTCACTCTTGTGATTGTGGGACATTGTGGGTGATGATAACGGATCCAATCCTCTGTTTCTGATCAGTGCAGGTGAGGCGGTCACGTCAGCTGTCAGTGGGGTGGTTCTCTCAATTCCACTAAAATTTCAAAAGTTGCACAGATGTGTTTTTTTTCCACAAATTTCAACTATGATCTTTCCGAATGCATCCGGTTTGAACCCCCAAACTCACTCCCTCCCCTGCTAGATTCCTCTACAAAACGCCTCCTCTGACACCCCCCCCCTTCTCTCTCTCTCCTCCACGCCACCACACACACTTTCTACACACACTGCCAACTCTCGCCACCCTCCTCCCCTCTCGAACAGCCCCCTCTGCCTCCCCCCCCCTCCACCCCACCGATCAAGCCGCTGGTTTTTGTGTACTATTGGTCCTCGGGCGTCAAAACAATCCAGCGGGGGCTGCCTGACTTGTTTTAATTAGGCGGCGCTGCAACTGTCTCTCAGACGTGACCAGGCGGAGGTCGTGCGCCGCCGTGGTGAAACACAAATACTCGCAAAGTACTTTTTTCCTTGCTTCCTCCAAGTCTTTTTTTTTTCTTCTTCTTCTGAGAGTACTTCTTCAAATGCCCGTTGCCGCGGAGAAAAGGAGTGGATTTGTCCGTGGTGGTTTCAGAGGTAGGTGCTCCTCGGCTGGCTGTGACTCTTTCACGGTGATGCGCGGACGGCTAATTGTTTTGAAGAGCGACGCGGCGCGGCGGCGCTCTTTCGCCTCCTTTACACCCACACTTGAGCGGAATAAAAGCAGCCACATACCTCTTGTGGTCCGGTCGCCTCCTCGCGAGTGCACTGTAGAACCGCTCCGATGAGTGTGTGTGAGCGTGTCTGCGGGAGAGAGGGAGGCAAAGTGTGTATTCGCTCCGGAGAGGGAAGCGGAGAGAGAGCGTGCAGCGGAGTGCGCCTTGGAACGGCAGAGAGGTGCAGAGGAAGAGCCGGTGTGCGTGTGTGTGCGTGTGTGAGAGAGTGAGAAAGAGAGAGAGCGCGCGCGCGTGTGTGAGACAATTGCAAAGAATTCGTCTTAACTTCAAAATAATGAAATAGTGGCTGCACTAAACTTAGTTAATCTCACTCTCTGAAGTCGTCTTCCTCTCGTACTAAATTCACCTTCTTGTTATGCGCGTCAGTGGATGTCAGGGTCACACACGCTGCGACACGCGCGATGTTAGGGTCACTTTAATGCAACTTTAATGCAGCTTGCAAAAAGTTTCAAAACATTCCAGCTGTAAATAACAAAACGATCTGAAATATATGCAGGTGACATATCTTTATTTATTTTTTTATTTCTTTTTTATTACACAATTGACGAGATGCACAGGCAGATACGCGCACGCGCGTGCTCATGCGACAACGCTCTGTCCTCCACTTGTTACTGCTTAACCTGCAACTTTCAATCAAGCAGAGGGGGAGCCGCTGAGCTGTCAAAGCCAGGTCGGATCTCTTCTCTCATGCTTACAAACAATCACACATAAGTAGGAATACACACGTCCTGGACATGGTGATGGTGGAAATTAAAACAGAGATTAAATAATCATTGTCAAGCAAAAAAAAAAATCAACATTGTGAGTTTTTTTCTGTGAGTTCTACACTGACCCACACGCGCCTGGATTCACACACACTGTTCTGAAACGCAGTCTTACTGAGCTCGAATTAGACCCATCTCTGGGTAACAGTAGTTTAGTTCATTGTCTTTTTCAATCCACATAGACAATGAAAATTGTGAGTATTAAAATAATGATTCAAAATCCCTTTTCACTCGCTTGAACTCCATAGTTTTAAACTTTTTTGACTCACAGACTAAGCCCCAAAAGTGTGAGTAAAAGTGGGGCTTCACTCTCACACACACTTGGTTGCACACTGACGAATTATTTTTGAAAAAGAAATGTCTGAAACACAATTTTTTTGTGAGTCCGACCCGTGCTTGAGGTGTGTGTGTGAGTGGGTGGTGGTGGTCCGGGTCGGTAATTGCCCCGGTGACAACTGGAAATGATAGAATAATTGTCACCAGAGAGCTTTCTCCTTCTTTTTTTTTTTTTTTTTTTTAAACGGAGGGCGAAGGGTGATTTAGGTATGCATGAATGGCACGGCAGAGGTGGTGAGGGAGGAGGGCGATGGAGGCGGGGGCTTCAGGGGCTGAGAAGGGGGGGGTGTTGCAGTGGGAAGAAAAAAAAAAGGGGGGGCGGCTTGTTTATGATGCCGTCCCCCATAAACACGGCTGGAGTGATGACACAGATAGTGTTGCCTCTCCACGCGGTGACACCAGACCCTCAGCAGCGGCGGCAGCGGCGGCGGCCCAGCTCACCTCAAGGTACTGACAAGAGAGAAAAAGTCATCCGTCCATCCGTCAACTTCATTGTGTGTGTTGCTCAATTTGTGCTGACGAAGTTCCTGGAGAGTGTGTGTGTGTGTGTGTGTGTGAGTGTCAATCACTTCCTGATCACAAGTATCCCAAACTCATCGACAACTAATTATCAGGAGCGGGCGAGTGATTTGTTTACTTAAATATTGATGAGAGGACTGGAGTGGGGGGGGTGGTGGTAGGTGGGTGGGTGGGGGTCTGGTCGGGCTGAGGAGGGGTGTGGGGGGGGCTGCTGGGCTGACTATTAACATTTCATAGAGCTTTGTGCAGGAATGTGGGGGGGTGAAGGGTGGGGGGCTGCTCTTCATAATTTAATACTCTAATGCATAATGAGCTGCGTGATTAGCTGGCGCCTACTACTCCACTACTTTTTTATATTTTTATTATTTTCTTGGTTCTCTGGAGTCTTTTTCTGGATTCATCGTCTTCTTCAAATGAAAATGTTTGTGGCAATTAAGGGGCTGTTTGTTTGCGAGCTGCGCTAATTGTGATGTAATTAAATCTGAGCGGTTAATGACGCCGGCGCCGTAAACGTGGCTGGTTCATTTGCATGAGACGGTGGCTCCCACCTGCAGGTTCTCCTCTCCTCCGCCGCTCTGCACTCTTCCTTTGTCTGAACTGTGATATCAATCCATTTCTGTAAATGACAGCAATTACACTCGATTGTGCATCTGCTTGAATCAGACCACTTACTTTAACCTTTTTTTTTTTTTAAATCAAAAGCAGTTTGGATTTTCAATAACTTACCCCTGAGAATATTTTCTATTTCACCGTATTATCACTCATTTCATTTTTAACCGATATTTTTTTATTTACGTGTTTCTCTCTATTTTTAGTATGATGCAGCTGATCTTTTGCAGTTTTGCAAGTGTTTGTGTTTGACTTTTCATGTCTCGGTCTCAGAGGTCTAGAGTCTGTTTGGGTGAATTGATAAAAATATGCCTTTTTTTCCTTGTGAAGTATTTTAGTTCAGCTCCTATAAATGAGCAGTAATTTACAAAAAAAGCATTTTATATTGTGCAGCATTTAAATGTCCTAAAACACGCTTACAAAATTTTCAATGTAAACCCAAAATCAGAAAAATGACTTGACGGCTCCCAAAACTCATCACAGTGTGTGCTCTTGTGATTCCGCTGTGTCTCATACTCTTCCGAGCACTTTGCGTGGACTCGGGCATCTCCTTCATCCCCAAGAGCTTTTCCTATCCGAATATTAAACGCCTTTATTGCAAGCCAAATGATATATAGTGCAACTATTCCATTTAAACAAAGCTTCATTTTTGTGATTTCTATTTTTTTTGATGCATCGAGAGCTGCAGCATGAGATTATGTGAAGTGTGAAGATCAGCACTTTTTGGGGTTTTGGGTGTGTTTCTTTGTCTGCTTCTGAAAGGAAATATAGCACACAGACTGCTAACTTGTATTTAAAAAAATGAAAAGGATCAAGCGTTAGAATTTAGGGTGAAAATCTGTTCATTATGTTAATATTGTTACATATTCTGTTCTGTGCAAGCCTTCGTCTCACCTTCTTCCACTGTAATCACAGTGTTGGTGTCTTGTTCCTTTCACAGTGAAATATTTGTATTATGTATTTAAAAAAGAGCTAATTTCGTTTGCAAAATTGCATTTTTAAATTAAATTAATTTGTTTCTTTATTATTTGTTTCTAGTTTGTTGTGTTTTGATTGATTTTTGCAACAAATGCTTTTTTAACAGATATTAATAAAACAATGCAAAAGCTTTTTTTTTTTCAGTTAAAAGAAATTTGAGTAGACACAATCGGTTGAAAGGAAAAAGAAACAGTGATCTTTATTTCTGCGTCCCTTGTTTTCGGTAATATTTCTTCTCTCTTGAAAGAGGCGATGATGTCGCCGTCCCGTCCCGCTGCTCCCCGTCTAATTGGTTACATAAATCTCTCCCGCGATTGAGCATTGTTGCGCGCCATCTTCACCCTTATTTACCAATTCATTAAGATCTGCGGTCGTGGGGCTGCCGGGAGGAAATGACGACATCAATCAGCGGCGCCGACATAATGGCCCTAATCACGCAGGAATAACCGCAAACGTCAGTGTGAGATACGTCTGGATGCTCCTCGCGCCCGTCCGCTGGATCCGGAGAGCAGAACGTCCTCGCCGCAGTCATTATCTCCTCCGATTTCTCCCGACGCGCTGCTCTCGCTGGCTCCTGTCCGAGAACTTCCAGCAGCTTTATAGAGAGTCGCCGGTCGCCTCCTCTGCTGAAGATGATTGGACGAGACGTGCAGGCCTCCCCCCTCTTTATAGGTCAATTAGCCCTGATTAGGTGGGCTGAGTTAATTAATGCAATTGGCAAATATGCAGATGAGGGGTGGGCTGTCATCGCACAGGCGTGGAACAGCTGCTGAAGTGAGGCTGGCACTGAAGTCTCACTCGTCTGGCTTTCTATTTTTAGTTCAAAGGGGTGAACAAGTTTCCTCTTCACAACAAATGGAGAGAGTTAATTGATAAGACGTCGTTGGCGTGAATCCACTCGGGTTCAAATCCTTTACAAGAAGTGCACAAGAGACAATCGGCAGTACCTGGTTAGCATGCAACTTTGGTTCTCAGCTCCTGGTGCGCTTGTGATAGCCCTTAAACTCCTTACCATCGCCACGAAAGCAACACTTCCTCCATCCACCACTCCGTGTGCTTCCTTCATGGTGCTTCGGTACGGTGTGATCTCTCGCTCTGCTGACCAGCGAGCTCCTGGGAGTGACAAGAACTTTCCTGGTCAGCACCTGCCAGTGCTCATGATGATTCTTGCTCATCCTGTTTGTTAACACGTGCACAAACTCTTGCTGCTTTTCTGGAGGCCTCATTCAGGCGGACTCTCCCATCACCCTGGTGGTGTCGGCCTCCAATCTGCTGAGGATCTAAATTCACCCTTGTGACATCTCCAATAATCCTGAGGTTATCCATCACTACAGGATCTGGTGCTCAGTCAGGTGGTACTACTTCAGTGATCTTTTGCTTGTCGGTGAGGTTTTGATGCCACAGTGCCATTGTTCTAACTCAGTCTTGCGCTGACACGATTGCACCAGTGTCCCTCTGAGGCTCCAGGATTGGTTGCCAGTGCTCATCTCCCTAGTACCATGCCACAAGCCGTACAGTGCAGCCCCCAGTGCTCGTGCCAGTACCAACATGAAATCCACTGATTCATCTTTTGCGAACGCTCCCTGTAGTTCTGTTTGCTCTCTCCGTACCTGCAGGTTCTGACACCAGAGGCTGTGGTTCTCAGGCAATATTTTAAAATGCTCACACACAATACAAAATTGATAAGTGTCTGTGTGAGTAACGCTGGTATGATAACGGCAAGATTAAATTTTTCTATTCAGCATTATTGGATCGACAGTGTGCCGTACGTATAGTCCCCCTTGTCGTTCAAATAAAACTGAATTTGTATTAACACGATATCACGCTCAGGTTTCACCAGCGCAACGCTTACATTTGATTGAACACACACTTTTACACGCATGCCGTCTCTTTGTCATTTCCCTCCATTCACTGGCACACACTCAAATAGTCTCCCACTTTCATCTGCCGCTGCCTCATCTGCTCGTTGTAAATAGAAGCGAATTAAGTTCTCCAACCTTCTCCGACGTCTCCGATCACAGAATTTATTGAAGAAGAATTGAGGTTTTCTCTGGTCGGACGCCAGATAACCACATTTGATTCTGTTGCTTTGAATAATCCCCACGAAAAAGTCCATTATTCTTTTCACCAGGCCCACTCCTGATTTTGTAAATATGATTTCTGCCCCCCCTCCAATCCCGCCGAAGCAATCTGAAGCACTTTTGAATTCCTCTATCTGAGAGCATTAGCATACACAGGTTCATGAGAAATAGTCATTAATGCGCTTTCATGGCGGCTCTTTAGTGCCCGAAAAGGAAGCCTTTAATTCTCGGGCGCCGCTGCCGGCTGCTAATCCAGCTCGCCGGCAAAGGTGCCGGGGCTGAAGGCTCACCTGAAAATGAGCACAAACATCAAAATGACAATCTGAGATTATAGTTTAAGGGGAATTCTACTGTAAATTTTTGTTCTGTGTGTGATGCCACAGAACAAGGAAAACGTAAGAGAACGTTCTGTCTGTGAGGGACCAGATGGACCCTAGGCTGAAATGTACGTTTAGCGGAACAGACTCAGTCGTGTAAAGGATGTAACCAAAACTGTAGCCTCCGGCTATTGGGCAGGGATCCTCCGTCCAAAGTATTCACTCGACCTCCTTCACTGCATCTACTCTTCTGCTTTTTATCTTTCATCCGTTCAGTCAGTTCTGTGTTGCAATGTGCCGCTGATACCTCCCATGTACCGGATGAAGTCATAGTACCGATTAGTCCATGTCTCCTCATCTAGTGTGTAAATTAAGTTTGGCGGTAGCATCATCTGATCTTTACTAATGGGAGGAAAGCAAAGTTTGGCTGTCTGAACTTATAACAAATGTACTGGAAGTGTTCGTGATGACACAATCTCAGACTTTCAGATGATGAACCTCAACAAATGGAAAACTTTTTTTCAATAAAAAGCAGCGTTACAGTTCCATTGTGTTGTCATTGACAAGTTGTAAAGAAACATGACCTATTTCGGGCAACAACAAAAAAACAGTGTAGCTACTCCAATGAAAACGAAGAATTGGAATCCCCAAAACAAGGAGCGTTCCACTTTGCACACTGCGAACCGATTCATTATTAGCTAAATGCGTTGTTAGCTTCTGCGAATTAGCCGTGATGTTATGTAGACCCCGGCTGCAGACGCACTGAGCTGTGAGTTCTTCTGTAAAACATCTCCAACTTGTCACTGATGATCATTGAAAATGCACGGCAGCATTTTGGTCGGCACACGTGGCATTTTGATTTATTAAGCAATCTGAAGTGTGGGATGACAAGCCCTTGCCCTTGCCCACATATTTCTTTATTTGTGCAGAAACTTGCAGCAATGATGAATTAATTTCACTCATGCACATAATCTGTGATTATTTTAAACGATGAGGGAGCGTGAAGAGCCGCCCGACTGTGAAATGTCATTTCTGCCATTATTATACTTTTCTGTTTTGATCCTGCAGACCCCAGGATTTTCACCTGGGTGATGCTGAGACCTCTGTTTTGAGGTTGCTGAGGATGCTGACAAAAAGTGCATGAACAGAAATATTTAAAATTCATCTATTATATTGTAAAATGAGGTAAGAAAAATGTTCTTAGTTGTCACATTATAACATTAAGAATTTTTTTTTTTTAGATTTTTGATTTACTTAAACATTTTTGTTTAAGTAGGATATAATGTATTAATTTAATTATTAATATATTTTTTAAATATATATTTTTAAATGATTTGATGATCTATTCATCCAGACTTCCCCTTTTTGTTGAAATGAATTTATTTTTAATATTTTATTAATTCAAAAATTAACCATATTTTGTTTGCCCACCCAAATAGACATGCTTATTAAGTTCAAATGTATATAGTTGCTACAGTCAGACTGATACAGGTTGGTTAAAAATAAATAATATATAATAAATAAATAAATACAGTTATGTACTCCTCACCCTGAGGTCAAGTATCATGCCTAGTTGCTTCATATGCCCCTCAATCTTATCTGGTGTTTGGATGTGAAAACATAATTTGGTGGGCTTCAGTTGCTTCATTAAAGGTGACAAAGTGAAGCTGGAGGGAAAATTCTCTTTGGGTCTTCAGGTTCAATGCATTTTATTTTCAGTTTGTAAACGGCTACAATTGACCTTTGACCCCACACAACCACGGGGTGTGAATAATCAAACTGTTCTTAACTTGAATTTGGAGGAGCGGAGTGTGTAAACTTGTTTGTGTGTGTCCTCCAGACAGCTGTGTGTTGGCTGTAGATGGATGGCTGCTGTCAGCGTGTGTGTTTACTGCACATGATGGAGTGGCAGACAGGGCAGGTAATGAGGCCGCATTAGTGCTTTTAGAGCTCAAACAAAGATAGAGGAGACTTCACCCTCATCGGCGTGTGTGTCAGTGTCTGTGCCCTTATATGTTTGTGGCTTCAGAGATGAGAAAAGATTTTTACAACATCCCAAAGAAGTGTGCGTGTGCATCATTGTGTGTAGTCAAGCTGTGGTGTGTCTGTGTGTCTCACTCATGCAGCAGTAACGCCCCCTAACACACACCAGATCCTTCCGACCCAGTTGGTCCAGTACAGACTGAGCCTGGGTCGAGGGCTGGTGCCCCTTCGGGTGGTGACACACACATGCACCGTAAACCCACGCACACACATTTATGGGGTCACACACTCTCCTGCCCTCGGGTGTTCAGTAGTGACACTATCAGCCCATTCAATAGTGGGTGTGTGTTTTTGGTCCATATTTATGTGTGATACTTCTTTATGACAATTTGTTTCTAAGATCGTGTTTTATCTTTGTGCGCTTCTGAATGTGAGTGTGTGGCTGATATTTTATTCTGATCATTTAAGTGTTTATGTTTGATTATATTATTGTGTGTGTGTGTGTGTGTGTCCATATTGTTTCCTGGTGTTTCTAATTGACACTTTAATTGGCAGATGTGAGTGTCGACTTTAGACGGCTAATTAATTTATCCCTGCGCTGTCAACGAGGTTAAAGCCTCATCTGATCGCTGCACACAGACACGCGCACACACACTCAGCGCATACATCACCAGCGTGTTCACCTCGTGACTGGGTGCAGGCTCATTATCATTTTCAAATGCAAATCTGTTAATGCGACGGACTTGTTTCTTGATCTTTATTCTGTTTGCGCACTTAGGGTCGTCTGCGGCGTCTGTCAGACTTTATTTATATTTTTGGATTCAAACAATTTGTCTTGAAAACTTGACTTTTTATGTCGTTTTTATGTGTTTGGGCTGAAATAATTATTTTGTAGTCTTCAAGGAAAAATTAGAAAGTGCGTTTTGTTGTCATTGGATCGGGGGGTGGGTCCAACTGACCGGTCTTCCGTCAGAACTGGTACATCCATGTAAAATTTATGCCTCATTTGAATACATATTAGCAGGCTGATCACGGCCCGGGCTCCCCCAAATTCATCACCAGATTGGATGTCACATGGTGCCAGTCTCACCTCCTTCCCTCCTCCCCCTCTTCCTCTCCTCTCTCCATCAGTGTGTGTGTGTTAAACAGGAGGCCTGTTTGCTCCTCTTATTTACTCGTATCCCGGGCAGCCCCCCCCTTCTCCTCACCCACTTTCACCCACCTTCATGCAACCCCCTCCCCCGTTTTCTCTCACCTACCCCCCCTTCTGTTTGTCCGCCTCCAACCCATGTCCTGTTTTTCTGAAGTGTGGACTTCCTTCAATACCATCCACACACACACTCCCAAATAAACGTGCACAATTAAATGCACCTTCATCAGGACGGCTACACACCCACACGTCTACTGTGCGAAATGTCACACACTTGTGCTCACTCACTCGGGTGTTTGAAATATTTACACTCGTACACACACACTCAGTATTGAACGTTCATACTCAGTAAAACATTTACAAGACACAACAGAGAGCTTACATCGGTGCACCCACTCATGCACACTCTCTAGGAGGCACTGTTTATTGAAGATATGTGGTCACTTACACACAGCAACTGTATGTACATACACTGCCACAATTTTAACACAGAACCAAACATTTGTTCCTAAACACAATCAAATAAACACACGCATACACACATTCGTGGCGCACATTTGTTGCAACACAATTTTCTCGTAAAAGTGGTTCGATTAGTGGATATTGTGGTCTTGCTGTTATTGTGATTTAATACTTTTACCAAACATTCTGTCAGCTTGAAAGTACAGTGCTTTTTGCACAGTGTGAGTGTGTTCATGTAACATGAGTGTCCGCATGGTGTTCTGTTTTCTCAATTCTTCTCAGCAAATCACTGCAACCAGTTTCCTCGCTTTTTCTAATTTCACCTCGCTGAATCACCTCTCTGCCTGCTAAAGTCTGTCGGAGCTTCATGTTTGACACTCACCTAGAAACACATTTTAATTCCAAATTATTCTATTTATCATTTTATTTTAACGGAAAAAAAGAAAAGGACATGAATTTGTCATGTGACCTGGCTCCACCCACTGCTATTTTTCTGTGAGACGTCACAATTTAGATGTTCCAAAAATTATTTTTCCCGATTTGCTCATTTTTGTCGTCATGAACGGATTGTTCTGTTTCACTTGACTTGGCCCCGCCTACGATTCCTCTTTAATTAGATCTCCAGTACTACGGTCTTAAGCTTCAAATATATATAAAAAATATTTTTGTCTGAAACATTAAGGAGATTCAATATTGATTTTTAACATCATCTCTTTGTATCTCTTCATTTGCACAATCAAGGCATAATTGCACCCCTCCCCCAGCCTCCCTTCCTTCCCCCCTCAGCTCTTCTTTAAATGCTTTAATTTGCACAAAAGGGGTGGGGGTGACAAAAAGAAATATAGAAGTGTAGCAAAATAAAGGGTGGAGGACCGGCGTGTGTTTGTGGTGAGGAGGGGCAGGGGGGGTGAGCAGAAGAGCCCTAACTGGTGCCTCTTAATCACTTCTAGGTTTGAAATGATGATGATGATGATGCAGGAGTCGGCCGCGGAGACAATAAGCAACAGTTCAATGAGTCAAAATGGAATGAGCGCCCTGAGCGGCAGCCAATTAGAGGCTGGCAGTCGAGACGGCAGATCAAGTGCTGGTGACACCGGCAGTGGAGAAGTAAGCACAGTCGAGCTGCTGCATCTGCAACAACAGCAGGTAAGTTGTCGTCCTCCCCGTCTGTCTCCTGCGTCTGTCTCTTTCTCTCTCTCTCTCTCTCTCTCTCTGCTGCCACTGCCGCTGCTGCTGCTCGTCCGCGGCCGACTCTGTCTCCTCGTGGTTTTGTTGAGTTTTACTGAGAAGAGGGAGCTGCTAAAATAACTTGTTTTGTTGCTGTTGCTCAGTTGTTGTTTATTTGTGAGGCCACGTGTAGAGATGTGTCGTCACCACCACCAGAGGGCCTCCTACTCCACTGGCTCTGCATTTTTGCACTTTTGTTGTACTTTTTATTCGACAGCCGGGATTGTTTCTAAGAGTGGAATGTGACTGAGGGGTCCTCGGATGGGTGGGCCGCAGGGTCGCTGGAGTTGTGAAAGTCAGGCGCCCGCCGGTGTAAAAGAGTCAAGTGCTGCCAGTGTCTCTTCACGCCGTATGATGGCTTTGACAGCTCGGAGAAAAGAGCAGCGGGGGGGTGGGGTTGCAGGGTCGCGGGCGCCGGCTTTGGGGGGGTTTGAGGGTATTTCTGTGTGTGCATGTGCAGCTGAAGCCCTTTGGTGAGTTGGTTCGGGTGAGTGAGGAGGTGTCCTGCAGCTCCTCACCACCCCCTCGTCCCTCTGTCCCTCCTGCGCTCTCTCACCCCTTCACCCGCCTCCCCCCTTCACCGTAGTGGACCTGCTGGTGGTCCCATTCATCAGGACTCACTTTCACCTGACTGGGGGTCAAAGGCTGAACATTGGAGCCTTGTTAAAGCACTGACCTAGGAAGTTTCTTTTTCCTCGAAAGTTCAGTTTATTCACATGTGTTTATTGAATTTACATTGTTGTTTGTTTATGCAAACACCAAAAGTGTGCATTGTTATTTCCTCAGTTATGGTAACTTCATCAAAACATTATATTCTTTATTTGTATTTATTTCATAATATAATGCAAAAAGTATCATTTTTAACTATTCATTCTTTATTCTTATTATTTTTAATTATGAATATATATTTTTAACAACATTTCTGTTGTGAATGCATTTTATTTTGTTATCTATCCAGGAAACATTTCATTCCTATTTTCAATCCTATCCTTTTAAATATTTATTTAACTAAATTGTTCTTATTTTGGTTTTAAAATTAGCTACATAATTTTAGCTGTTTATTATTTTTGTGTTCATTGTTTTGGCAGTCTATGAAATGGCTAAGTTTTCCAAGAGTCAAAGACTCAAACAATAAATAGCACAGTCATGTCTGTATATAACAATAAACAAGATCTGGAGCCTTCAAAACACAATTCTGAATCTGAAGCAGCTGACAGACGTGAGCTCGAGGCATCTGGTTAAATTTCTGAGTCATTCAGACGAGTGCAGCTTGTGACACCAGGGTGCAAATGGGGGTGTAGTTGGGGTGTATGACAGTCCACGTCGGCGGTGAAAAAAAAGAGGCCCGGCCCCTGAGTGGCCTCGGCGGGCTGCAGACAGACACATTGAAATGAGCGGTCCAGCTAACAGGTCTCCTGAGGCTTTTTAAAAACAGAGGCTGTTAACTTCACACACGTCCTGTGGCTCCACAACGTCCACCTCAAATATAAAAGAGACGGAGGAATTTGATTATGAAAATACCGGACTGGTCCCAGTCCCTCGGCTGCACGGGTCTGCACTTGAAGACGCAGGACCATATGTGGTTCCCTGGTCCATGTGGTTCTTGCTTCAACCAAAATCCTTTTTTGAACACCCATAACAAAGGTCCAGTATGGTCCTGAGACTTGACCTGGAACAGGACCTTCAAAACCAACCAGACATTGAAGTTATTGAATGTTGTTGACATGTTAGATCTTCTCTTACTCGTGCCATAGTTATGTTAGCAGCTAGCTCATGTCGTTGGACATGAACACGTCCGATGTGTAACTTCTTGGTTTGCCTTCACTAACATTTTCAAGTTCTGACCAAATTTCATTTAGTCGGCCTATTACAGTATTGTTGTTACGTTTCATCACATTTTGAGGTGGTTAGCATAGTATAGCATGTGGGTGTTAGCATAGCAGTTTTGACAACCCAATCTGTCCCTTAGCATCAGCACTTGAGCTACTTTAGATATTCGGATGTGCCAGAAGCCGCTATTATGACGCATCATCATCAACTGTTTTACTGCTGTATGACTACCCCATTATTTGCTCTTCAGTTGTACTCAACACAGAAGCAATTCAAATCTTCACCGTCATCTGCTTTTTGTGAACAAGCTTTCCTCATCAATGTGTATTGATACTTTGTTTACACTAGCACGTCTCTCACTTAGACATTTTAGTTACAAAAGTAGCTGTGTAACCCAAGAACATGGATGAAGGGGAAAAGAGTAATCGATGTACCCTGTTCACATTATCAAATATTTGTTTTTGAAGAATGAGAAATGCGTTGTTCGTGTTGTTGGAAACAAAATGGTGTAATTTTCAGCCCGTACTCGGGGTGACATTGAGGGGTCCGCTGGGTATAAGAGCTGCTCATCACTGTGATGCAGCAGGGAGGATGGGTAGGATGAGGGGGGTGATTAATAATAAGCGCTGATGAATTCTCCAACGTCCCTCTGGGTTCTGCTATTACCTCCCGACACCCCCCCCCCCCCCCCCCCCTTCACCCTCCTCGCCCCCCTCGATACCACCTGCAGCTATAATTAGAAAAAAACATCTTAAGGTCTCCGGCCCGCGATTCCACCCGAAGGCTTCCAGGACTCGCATCACGGCCGAAGTTCCCGCCAGTAATTATTCCTCGTTCCATGCAAATTAGCTCTGAAACGCTTCGTTACGCACGGAAATTAAAATATTCATCTGTGGTATTTCTACATTTTAAGTAAATTTGTGTTCTCATGGAGTCACATTACACATGAGAGTCGCTGGTAAGAACATGACCATCTCGCCATTGTACTTTATCAGAATCCTTGCAGTTGTGTATCATAGCGTTTTATAGTGACACAGCAGGACTTGTTAGGATATTTTGCTGAGGCGATTTATGTACCACGTAGCTGAACACAGTTATGATTATTTTTTAAAATACGCTTTCCTGCTAATGCCTTGAGTTGTTTTGTGGTGGCTGTTATTTGCAATATTTGTTATTTGATGTGTTGTTGTTGTTTTCTTTGCCAAGTTTTCGAGGCAGATTGATAATCCCAGCGCAAGATTAGCATTTGTTCACATTACATTTATGGCATTCAGAAAACTTTTGGTGGCCAATGTCGAGGCCCTAAATAAAAATAAGCAAATGAAGTGCAATGACTCACACCTGCCACTAGGTGACATGAACTATAGAACCGTTAATCTTTAAAGGTATTTTCTTACTCCGGCGTCAGTCACGGTGATGAGCCGCTTGTTATGACACCGTCGTTCCCCCAGCAATCATTTTTAAAGCACCTGATGAGCAGAGATTTGGCCCAGTTCTCCCCCAAACACCCATCAATCATCGGAATCCTATTTAGAGGAATTAAATATTCTGGATTATTAGTCCATCAATCCTGGTTAAACCCGTGGCGTAGCAGCGTAATCAACTAACGGCCTCTTCATCTTTCTCATTCAGAGATCAATACATCATCCACACGCACGTGCACACACTGGGCCAGTGTATAAAAGATGGATAAATCAATTTCCGACATGAGCTCAGCAGTTTTTGCTCCCTGCGACGCCGGA
This sequence comes from Synchiropus splendidus, assembly GCF_027744825.2. Lineage (NCBI taxonomy): Eukaryota > Metazoa > Chordata > Actinopteri > Syngnathiformes > Callionymidae > Synchiropus > Synchiropus splendidus. The sequence continues at coordinate 15,668,815 of NC_071337.1, forward strand.
GCTTTTATAGTGATCATTGTGTCGGGTAATTAGTGTGTGCGACATTCATCATCATCCACTCTGATTCATATCTGCGGCCGGCAAATTGCAATCAGATACAGCCAGCATCTAATCTGCGATCTCAAATCAAATTAGGCCTATTTAGACAACCTCAGGAGCAGGGGGTGGCGAAACCCGGGTGGGAATTACCAAGCCCGGAATTCAATTGTGACATTTGTCTTTGTGATACAAGAGTATTTATTATGGGATCATTACGCTGAAATATGAGGAGGAAGTCTGTCGGAAAGTGTCCCGCTCTGAAGGAGACATTTGTGGAGTGAGGACGACACCCCACTGATCCCTTCAATGAATTGCCGAACCAGTTGAATTCTGTACGTACTTGATGAAGATTTCATGACATACACTGTCAGAATGTGTCAAGCAAACAGCTAAGGGAGACACTATGTTCTGCCTAGAAACAGAACTGGGTTGCATAGCAGGCAGTGGTCCTTGGCTTCCTAAGGACGTACCAGGTGTCTTCCTGGGGAAGTAGTTTTAGTTCTTGTGGGGTCAGGTGGCACCAACTGTCAAGTGACTGGTCATTCCCTGCTTTCTTAAGTTGAGTTGAGAAGTGGATGTCATTTTGAACTGGCGATCATGTTTGGGTCCACTTGCCTGTCTGCCAAAAAACATGATCAGCGTTGGCATTAACTCATCCCTGCCTTGGCACTGTCATTGCTAAACCATGCCACATGTTGTGACAGACACCTGGTTCATCTGGGCTTAGAAAGTTTGCGTGCTCCACTAGAACATAATTGAAGTTGGTCCTTGTTTGTTCCTTACACATCAACTTAATGTCATCCCAGGTTAACTGATGTCGTTTGCGTGCTTTTCAAAGAGCTTAAGACTGGGGATGCTAAAGTATGCAAAGATTCAACAACAGTAATGCACATTATGGTCGACATTACGGAACTGAACGGCGCTGCTCTTTGGACCTTAATGACATCATCCATCTCAGAGAGATGAAAGACAAAACACTCTCAGAACAAAAGTCTGATAAAAGACTGTGAAGGAAAAATGTATTCAGAATTCTATATGAAACATTTCCTATCAATGTTCCTAATCTGTGAGATAATACCACTTTGTTTTTTGCTGATCCGGTGTTTTAACACTGCCTCTGTCTTATCTGTGCCTGAGACACATCCTCCACCTGCGCTGTGCTAAATAAATTAAGTATGTTGGCATAAATTACACGCTCCAAAGTGCCTATCTACCTAAGGGATGCGGTACGAGACAAAGGTCCGGCGTGAGCATGACAGCAATTAACCTGCATCCCCCTGCTTTTTGGAGGCAAGAGGAAAGGGACTCTGTCAGCATTTGGAGGCAAATATTATCAAATTTGAACAAAAGCCTAGTGGTTTTGAATGTGAAGTGCTTTGGTTTCCTGTGCTTATTTTAGATCCACAAAAACCATGACACTGAGCTTGACTATCCTGCAAACAAGCCTGGAGCGTCTCAATCCCGCCGTCCTTCACCTGCCTCTCCTTCTGTCTCAGCGCACCCTTTTTCTTTCACCAACACACACACACACACACCAAAGATGCAAATCTATGCTTTGCCCTTGAGCATAATTTAAAGGCCTAATCACCCACACTGTTCCTTTTGGACAGAGAAATGGAAGCACAGTGGGAGGATGGTGTCGCTCATTTACACACTTACACAAAGAAGCTCATTAGGTTTATCTTCCGGGCCTGAGATTGCCCCACTCAAGTGTGTAAATAAGACGCCGGCCCACTGGCCCTACGCATCAATCACCTCGCAGGACAGAAGAAAGACCTCTGCTGAAATATGAACTCTTTCATGAAAGAACTGGCGGAGATAAGGGGGCTATTTTCTGCCCCAAATGTTCAGAAGTATGTCTTTGTCAGGATGATTTGTCCGCCTCTGTGAGAAGGCGCCCCCCGGCGTGGTCTTTATTTTTGCCTTATTTACTATAAGTGACAGCCTATCTGCTGTCAGAATTCGACCCCACTCTGTGCCGTACGCACCAGTCCAGTGACATGGCGGTGGCAAAGCAGTGCTGCACTAGAGCATGTAGGTCTGACCAGAGCATTACATTACTGAGCATTGTGATGGGCGTTTTAGTCAGAGCAAGTCAGGACCAGTTTTACCTTTTTGCATCACCAAACGTGAAGCTCTTTTTCTTCTTTGTGTTATCAACCATAGCCATATCAAGAAGATAAAAACACACCAGCAGAGTAGTTGTTAGTCCAGTAGTCATGCATCTGGAAGATTACAAGTTCAAATCCAATTTAAGGTTTTAGTGTGAAATGTATCCTGTGATATAGTATAGCAGTATGTGAGTTGGTCAATTATTTAAGCTTTAAATGAATGGACACTACTTCCTGTCTTAACATCAGATTCCAAGTTTAGTTAGGTTAGTAGTCTATAGTTCCCTTTCGTAATGGTTTCCCCCTCAAACCAAAGATTGATTTTGGTTTCCATAAATAACTGAACCACCAGGTTTTCCAGTAACATTCTGGTTTCCCAAATGACATACTAAACCACATCAATGTTTGGGACGAGGTCACTCTCCCGCAACTACAGCTGGCCATGTTGATTGGGGATGTCCAGAAAATACGGTCAGTAAAAAAAAATTCAGCTGAAAATTGCTGAGAAGTCTCTTTTTAGTTTTCGATCGGAAGCCTAAAAAAACCCTCGTCCGAAACCGAATGTTGTGGTTGTGGTAATTGATCCTCTCTCCAAATTCCACTTCCCAACGTGTATATATTACACCATGGGAGTGAGGATGACCAGCAACTAACAGTATGTAAGATGTATGAATAACATGCTGGAACACGTAAGCGGGTCTTGATGGCGAGCTCACTCAACTTCAAGCCGCTAACTATACCATCTCCTCTGATGTGACGTTATACCTTTTAGTGGCGTGGGCCAGTGAAACCAACGACAAGTACACTCCTAGTTTGTCTTGTTTGCGAGACTTTTTTGCTGAGATCTAGTCGGAACCGCCAAACACCAACTCGGCTGCTCTTCTTTATAAAGATCTTAGTTGGATGCAGAAAAAGCGTAATGAGCATGGATGTTGAGAACTTGTAAGACGGAGAAGCCCAGAGATCAGAAAACCTTGACTTGTCTCTCTGCACCCTTGTTGTCTGCTATGCCTATTTGTCAATATTTGTTTTGATAAACTATTATGTGCTTGCCTAACACAGAAAATATCTTTTTCAGAAGTTGCACTTGTTCTGAATGAGAGAACACTTAGAAGCCTGTATAAATGTGACAACAAAACATTTGAATTTCATTTGATTTGCATGTTCGTGAAATGTCTTGATTATAACTTGAATACTTTGAGAATTTTGTTATTGATCTATTATTTGAAATGCATTGATTTTTGTGAGTTATGCACACAGTCAAAGCCATAATTGCTTGTTTGGTGTTTAGTTTTTTGTTTTCAGCCTTTGTGTTCTCATTTTTAGTTTTCGGTTTTGGCAAAATTTCAGTTTATCTCCAATGTTGATGCCTTGATTCATTACCAGAACCTGATGCAATATAACAGTCTGGTTTTATTATCTGTCAGACCCAATCTGAATTGACTTCTGTTGATTTTTACCTTTTTCTATAAAACTTATTTGCACCTCACTGGCATTAAAACAGAACAGTTAATGTAATCACAAAATGTCCCAAAGGGCTGCCACATCAATCGCGCATCAGGACAGAACTGTCGTTGAAAAAGAGCAGCAGGAGATATTTCTGCCACAAATGCTCGGATGGAGCCGTACGTCGTCATGAAAAATTATTTCCCTTGTTCACTGAAAAGGTGTCTGCAGCTTTTATGTTTGACTTATTTACAATGAGCTCCATCCTTCCTGCCGTCTCCTGTCGGTCCCTGCTGAGTAGTACATACAGGGCCAGTGACATATGGGCCTGCAGATCCGCGCAGGCGATGACACTGAAGATATAGTGTGTGAATGACAGCGAGGTTCCTGTTTGCTCAGCCCCTTCCCCTGATGAAACACAGTATTATTCTATTATCCACTACTTCCTCCGTCCTCGCTGCCGTCCGTCCTTGTCTCATTCCCCTGCTTGGAGGAGCCCTGTCTGTCCGTCTCATGCTTTAGACACATTACATGCGGCCTCCTGGAATTTACAGTGGTGCACTCCCGGTAACTCCATTTCGCAGCGGTTTCCCCCGAGAGAGCGGCGAAATGTCAAGACTTGAAAGAGAAAAGAGGAGAAGAAGGGGGGACGAAAGGAAGACGAGTAAAAGAGCAGATGACGGCGGTATCGAGAGGAGCCAAATGTGCTGGAAATAAACATTTATGGGTGTTTTATGCTCCAGTGGTTGGGAGCTGTGAAGGCAGAAGGACGCTAGGTAGCACTAAAAAGAGTTGGCATCCCTCGTTCGTCATGTGCAGGTGTGTGGGGAGGGTCTACACTGGAACAGCACTTGAATTTTACTGTCTTAAAAGTCACAAGGACGGCAAGTGAACTGAAGCACGAGCACCCACACATTAACACATTATGATGGCCTGACTTTAAGGTTCTTTGCTCGGGGTTGCGGTATGTCCAGATGAAGGTTCATTATTATTGCAGTTTTATTCCGCAGTCATCTTAAGTGGGTTCCCATGACGTGTTGGTAGATTTTGATAAAACCTGGTTTCGTCACATTTTGCAGAATTTGCTGTCCCGTAGTGGGGCGACTCTAATTGTTAAGATGCTGGAATTTGTCAACCGTAGTGGATTAAAGACCAGGAACCGAAGCAGTTGTGACTTTGTTGAGGGATTAGATGGTTTCCTGGAAGGAGCAGATTTGTGGTCTGTAGTGGAATGGGCTGACAGAATCTCAACTTTGATCTTCGACCTAGACGCAGGCTCAGTTCTATAAAAAACATTTCACCTGCCCCATTCAAGTTCTGTGGGATAGGGTGGTTCAGCAGACATTCATGTGCTGAGGTCTCAATGCAAAGTGTGTGGTTTTGCGGAACTGTCTGAAACACCCACAACCAACACCCACTGGAGACCCAAAACTACCTGTAGTCTTGGACATCCCTAAGCAGCCAACTTAAAGACATTCTTCCAAATTGAAGGACACTCATGTCATATTCCTAACATCCCCATCAAATCTATATACCTCCCTACGATGACAGCAACCTCTTCTCCAGGAGGCTTCTCCTAACTCATTACCCACTTGCACAAGGCTCAGCTGTCTTGTAGGGGAGGAGGAGTTGCAGAGGCTCACAACTCTACTTCTCTAACTTGATCTTTTGAACGTCTGGTTTTAGATCAGCAAAGTGCACAGAAGCAGTGCCTTTGAACAGTAACCAATGACCAGCACTGTACCCTACCACCACAAAAGGGTAAAAAATGTTTTTGTTTTTTGCAGAAGGTGCAACTTTTCTCTCTATTGATCATGAAATGCTACTCTTTTAAGCTGGATGTCTTCTGTCACAACTAAAATGACTTGCGTTTTGTAACATTGTTGACCAGATGCACAGTTTTACCGACAGACATTGGTTGGTTTTAAGACAGATGTCTTTGCAACATTTCATCAACCAAGTCTGGATTGTTGAAATCATCTTGTTTGTCTTCCCAAAATACGATGTTGATGTTGACTGAATAAAAGCAATTTATGAAATGCTCCATTCGACTTCGAGGACGTCTAAGTGTAAAGTAGTCCCACAACTCAATTGCGCTCTCATCTTTTGACCTCACCTCTTTTCTTTTCTATTTTTCCCCAAGTAGCGCATTACCCCTCTGATAAATGAACTTGACTCGGGGTGAACCTCCTCAGTTTAAATAAGACGCAGCCATTCAGCGGCTCATAGTCCCGCGAACGCAGTCCAGGCCCCGGATCAATGGTCACTTCACAACTCATTTCCTTTTGTACGCCTCCCTAACTGCCCCTGCTTCAGCTCTGGGAAATAAATGGTACTGGATCTATAAGTCCGCTCACACAAACACGTACACAGCGGCGCGCACACACAAGCACACTCTGGCTCCAGCTCGATACCCGCCGCTGTAATTTATTTGCCTGGCTGGTGAGAGGTGTATCATCTTTTGTGGGCCTCACAATCGAAAACAGGCATTCTGTCATTGTTTGTTGCCACTCCCCTGTCATCGGCTTAAACAGAGCGACGGTCGTTAATATGGCGGGGTGGCGCGTTACTGTCACATCGCCTGAATATATACATGTAAATACCTGTGTTTGCTTGTAATGTGGAGTTAACGGGAGCAGAGCACACAAGGTGATGCATGCCTCTCTGTAAACTCGCCCCTTCCCCCTGTCTGAAATGAAAAAACCCCAAGTGGCTTACAGTCATTTGATAGGCCACGACACCACTATCCATTTAACAGAGCTTAAAAATCCTACATATGCATATGCCGGCTGTCTTAAGCTGACAACCAAAAGACAGGATTTGCTAGAAGGCAGCTTTGGAGTGTTGTGAATTTAACAAGCATGTCTAGTATTACAGTTTCGCTTCGGTTTAGCCATGAATAGTAACAAATCAGAGTCTGAGACGACGGTTTGTTGTGGATGCCAGCCCCCCTCCTCCTCCTCGCCTCTTGAACTCATTTCAAAATGACTTAAAATCGTCTAATATGACGAGCCGCGGCATCGCTAATGACATCGTACAGATTGCAGGTATCATCAAAGTTTTCCCCAACTTTCCACTCTGTCACTCAGATTACCTTCATCCCTGACCCATTTTTTGGAACGTGTGACTGTCTCCAGTGTTGTTTGTCGTTGTAATTCCAGCCGGCTGTGAGCAGGAGGTGCTCCTCATGCACGCCCCCTCCCGCCGCTCCGTCCAGGACTCTGTATACATATGTAAGAGAGCCAGTCAGCCCTCACGTCTTTGCGGCTTTTCATACAAATGTGGTAAATAAGCTCGCGCTGCCGGGAATTGAAGGATCCAAACAGACGAGTTGACTGACATGTTACTTAGTGTTGGCTTTGGCTCTCTTCACTGGAGGCTTTAGAGCTGGGGCTGTTGCATTTACAGCTGCAGCGGCCAATTTTAAAGGCCTTCGATTGCTGTCAAGGTGTTCTGACGTCTGTATCAGGTGGATGTTTACACGCTGGATTATGACCAGACTTCCTGGGATATCTGCTTTAGATGGGTTTTGTCTCAAGCTAATCTGTTGTTTTGAGCTCTGATCATGGGAAGTTGCCAACATACTGCACATTCTGCTTCTATGCATCTATGAGGAGTGAAGCGAGCGAGTTCGGCACTCGTCGCTTTGTTAGAGGTTTCAGTCAGAGCTGAAGGCAGGTGGCGGAAAGAGAGTCCTGCAACCTCGTATATATTGTGGACACCAGATGTCCCCAAGGTGCTTCATACCCTCTGCTTAGGGTCATCTTTTTCAGAAACTCAGACTCCAGTACTCCAGTAACACACAGTGACATAGTTGTACATTTCACTGCAGTGACAAGAAATACTCAAGAAATTCCGTTGTCAAGTGAAGAGCACATCAACTTGAATTCTCTCCCTGACAGCCACCGGCAGGAAGACTTACACCAAAGATGTCTCCTAGTTGGAGGTTAATAACAGGAGTCACCCCACGGATCCCCCACAACAACAACCGCTGCTCTCCAACCGCTTGCCAGTCCTCATCAGGACTTAACCGCCGCTTATTTACCCTCCCTGCAGGACTTAGCCAGCTGCAATTGATCAGCGATAGCTCTGGAAAGCTGCTTGTTCCACACCGATAACGGCGGCGCATATGCAGAACATGCTTTGTGGGCTCAGCGCAACACTTCAAGCTCGACTAGACACTAAGCTGATATTGGTTTCACGCCGGTTGCAAAATCTGAATGAACACCGTGCCAGCTGATTTGATTTCTCCTGCATATGCATTTGTCAGAAGTTTACATGATAAATATACATTAGCCGGCCGGCGCAGCCAAGCGTGGTATTGTTTCAGCGATACCATTCTTCATACATACCCCGTCACCCCTTTGGACTTCATCATCCAATTCTCCGCGATAATCGAGATCTGCTGTGAACTGGAAATGGATTTGTTTTCAGAAAACCTCTTTCTAGGAGGCAAAACATTCTTTTGTTGGCCTGTGAGGAGAAAATCCTCCTGAACGGCTCCATTTTTCAAACAGTTTGCGTGTCGTGACATCATTTTCAGTCTTGAACAAACACAATCTTTCTCACCGTTCAGTGCTTGTCTCGCTTTCACCACGATCTAATTATTCGTCTTTGACACAAATTTCAACCAGTGCTTTTATTTTTTAATAACCGCTGTAATTGCCACGTCCTCCTGCGGAGTGATCACGCTTTTGGCACATTTATCAAAGCTCAGCCAACACACACAAAAAGAAGTGGGGGCTCGTCACACAGGCGAGCGTAAGTGTGCGACAGAGTGATAAATTTTTCTTGTTAGGAGAAATTACATCCACTAACTTGAGCTACTTCAGCATGAAATTGAAAAAGAACAGTTGTGGTGAATTTCCATTCTTGATTCAATGAGAGATGCAGATTAGCCCTGCGGAGATCGGGCCGCCAGCAATCGCTGTTGCTTGTTCTCAGAAGCGTGATATGGAACGCTGTTTAGGGATGTATGAAGAATGCCTCAATCTGTCGAAGAGGAATCGCAGGTGGCTTCATCTGAACGCCTGTCCCCATGTTGGCATTTTGAAAAGTTTAATCTTTCCCTTCGCAATGTCATTTTAGAGACCCCAGACTCGACGGCCAAAATTTAAGAGTGAAATTTTGGATGTAGTTGATGTTCCATTTTTTCTGATCTTGTTGTACATTGGTCTCCCAAGATGCTCTCTGGCCAGGATGAAGTAGCTAAAAATCCAAACCCCTGGTTCTGAGTCATGCGCGAGGGACACACTGGTGACTGAGGTAGGTCTTCAAATGGGTCCAAGCACAGTCCGTATACAAACGGTCCTTTAATATTCAGCAATGGTCGCAGTATCCTCACTGATATTAGTCAACCATCAACCTGTCTCCTGGACAGGGTTGGTAGTGGAGCGGGGGAGCATGGCGGACTGATTGATAGACGCTGCGTGTCAGCGAGGACGGCAGATAACTGTATCTTCTCCAGCTCACTTAAAGGTCAAACACGCATCCTCGTAATTGGAATATGCAGAGGTATGATGGAGGTGCGAGGCTCGCTGGAGGGAAGAAACGGAGAAAAAAGCGGTTACGTAAGACACAGAAGGAGCAGCGAAACAATCGCCCTGTTAATTAAGAAAGCGCCACCTATATTTGGAGACGCCACTGCTTCCTCTGGAACAACAACTTTGGATTTTGTGTGGAAAGTTTTCTGTTTCTCAAGTTTGATGGTGGGTTTGTGTTTGTGAGGTAAGCGTGCTTTATTTCATTTATTTATTTCTTATTTTTCTGTAGACAAAGTAACTGAAAAAAAGATGAACAGATTCAGTTTTCAGCAGATATTAATAACAAATAACATACATTTTGGTGGTGTTCAATGAGATTTCAAATGCTGAGATGTCCGGTCATGCAGATGAAACAAATATAGGGGAATGATCCTCGATGAATACTGATATATAGGTAGAAATGCGATATGTCAGAGGTCTGAAACTCTCGTACCAGCATTGCACCCATGACAAATGTCTGTCTCCATTTCAACGTCTGCTTTCCGTCCGTCTGCTTTTCTGTTCAGTGTCAATGTTCCGGGTCAGACTCCTCTCTAATCGACCCGTCAACGGGGTAACACTTACACTCAGCATTTAACCTGATCTCAGAGACTGACTTGGAGCACAAGTGTATTGACCCGGAGGCCCCAAGACACAACCAAGGAGGGGGTCACACAAATCTAAAATCTTAGCCAAGTACCTTTTTTTTAATGCTGATATTCTGCTCCACTGCCTCTTCTTTTATTGACTGTGTTGACATACCTGAGTGCTTCTTACTTCCAGCAGCATCTATTGGTGTTGACAAGACTCAGAGTTTCTGCCTCTTGCTGCCCTGGTCCGGTTTCTCAGTCGCCCCAGGCCATGTTTTCCTTTGCGGGAGCTCCTAATAAGAGCTTGTCAACAAAGAGAGAAAAAACAACTCCATTGTCAGGGGCGAGGAGTCAACGCTGATGTTTCCTGACATGCAGCTGTTGAAACTCATTTATTGGCTGTAAAGAAGCTTTTTGTGTGGATGCTGGTTTGTGGGGCTCCAGCACGGACTTACTGTGTTGTTAACCTAGAACTTTCCATATTCGTGTTTATTTAATCTTGTTATTCTAATATTTGTCTTATGTAAGCTAGCCGCTTCAAGCTTAATGACAAAGCTACACAGCCATTTTGAAAATGCATTAAGATGATTTATTATGTTTAAAAAGCATCTATTTTTGCCTCCACCCAAGAACCACTCGGCCCGTCAGTTGAAATGACTCCATGCGCCATATTTATTTGCAAACCTTTGGTATAGAAACTTTAGGAGTTACTTTGGTCACAGATCCTTTTCACCTCTGCTCTCGACAGGAACTTCAGAACTTCAAATTGGATAAAGCCTATATTGTTGCCGTATTTAGATCAGTGCCGCAGACACTTGACCTCTACTTCCTTATAGCCGAAATCGCACAAATACCAACCTCCATCGCTTCCTTTCTCTCCCGTCCGTCTCTATTTTCCCTTTGTGATGGTTCGTATTGTGGCACTCCTCAGCTGTCAGCCTCTAAAGGACTTCCAGGAGAGCGGCAGTAGATAAAGAGAGCCGCTGAATGGGTTCGCTGTCACCTTATCTGAGCGGCGCCGGGTCAGAGGAAAGACTCGGCTTTCGGCAGCCAAGGGAGATGAAGAGGAGTCGCGGCCCACGGTTCACGCTTCGGTGCTTTCAATCACAGTGCCTGCTCATTCCACAGCCTTGCATGTTAACATTACCACCGCAAGATAGCGTAGCTGAGGAAAGCAAGCAACATGTGGAGTCCATGCTAATATTAGCGTGTTAAATAATACAAAAACCCTTTCCACTTTACCAATGGCTGCCAGCTTCGTGGTGGAACTGATGCCCCACCCACTTCCAGTCGGCTCCAAAATTACGAACCACTTATGTTTTTTATTCTTATTCTTATTATCATTATTATTAAGCATAATGTGTTTAAGCATATATTATCACATCCGGGAGTCTTTACAACATTTGCAAATACATGAATCCTAACATTCAGCTTCAGGAGCCAAGGAGCTAGCCATGGCGGAACTGTTAGCTCACAACTATGTTGAGTTTTATGGTAGGTTTTCTGGACTCCATGAGTTGGAATTACAGACTTCACTCAGTTGTGAAACTTCCTTTCCCACTCTCAAACCCACTTAATCTGAAATGGTTCGTCTTTTAAAACGCAGCCCCTCCCCCCCACTTCTCAGAGCAGCGCTCCGCTCTTTCTTCTTGGGGTAGGAGCGAGCGAACTCATCTCGCCAACCCTCTGGGGAGGGCGTCGCCATGCAGCTCTGTTTACTGTGGCAGAAAGTTAATATAAATTTTCATCAGTGGGGGAAGTTTACACGTATGATTCTATTTGTCCTTCATTATTAGCACCTGAGTCTGGCAGGGGAGGCGTAATTGTCTACAGACGCAGCCAAATAGATGCAAGGGGAAGGCAAATAAGCACACTCCAAAAATAATTTGATGCTTGTGTGTTGCAATCTGCCGCTGAAGGAATTCTTAATCTTGAAAATCAATAAACAAGAGGCAGTGTCGGGGGAGAGACAAAAGGAATTATTATTGTGATATGAGGAGGAAGGGGGAGGAGAACCCAAAGAGCACCTGAGCAGAAAATATAAAACGTTTTATTCGAGGGAATTCCTTGATGGGAACAATATGTCACAACAAACCAGCCGATCCGTTTCCTTTTTGGGGGGGATCTGGAACATGCATGTTTTACGTTCGTCCAGAGAACCTCGCTGCTCTCCCAGGACTACTTATATTTATACTCTTCAGCTGTGTACATTCCAGATCCTGTTTCCTCTCTTCCTTCCTGATTTACAAGAATCCTGACAACAGGTTATATTTTATCACACTGATTTAGTTGTACCACATTGTAAGATCCAAAGCCAAAATCTGAAGAAGTCATGCGACTTAAAAATACAACTCGCAGGCTCTGGATAACTTGTGAAGGACATTTAAGATTGTACAGAAGTGATCAGTAGTACTTATCCTTCGATAGTGACTTATGTTTCTGTTGCGATGTTGTTCTAATAGAGTACTCTCAGACTGTTGAGCAATGAAAAAGTCTTAATCTTTGCAGCCAATCAGTTGTGTTTTTGCTTAGCTAGCTTGTTTACCTCCATGTCTGGATGGTTGCACCAGTTCCATCCACTTATCTTCAGTCTCCTGACGTGAGATCGAGTCAGCGGTCGGTTCCTCTCTACATTTGTGTATTTGTGGCACCAGTGTTGGAAGAGGAGCTGTCATGGCTGTCGGCACGACTCCGCTCTCTGACTTCCCGGTGACAAACACAACTCCTGCAAACACACACCCTGTCTCCTCAAGACTCATTTCTTATTGATCAGCGGCTGACGCGGTGTGTTTACAGCCCCGTGTCGTCATCCTGATACCTGCCACACGCTGCTAATAACAACAACTCCCTGCCTGACCTGATCTGCGCTGTCCAAACACAATGTCACAGCTCATCAGATGTGTCCAATTCTGATGTTGCGGTGGTCTCCGGGTGGATTTGGCAAATAATAACACAAAGAAGTGTACGATGCCTTCACCAATGAGCAATCTCAAGATTTGTAATGGCCCGGCTCGCTTGCCAGCACGGCCTGCTAATGTTTTCATGCTTGTTTAAGGTCTTTGCATGCTCTGTACAAAGGTGCTTTGTGACGGCGCACCTTATTACCCCGCTCTGTGTGGAGTCTAAACACTGGGGTTGGATTCTCCGTCGTCTTCCTCCCCGTCATTCTCCCTTCCACATGCCTATTAATGCGGCGGCGGAATGCCTGTGTAAACATTCTTGTTTCTCCGTCCGTTTCGCATAATGGCGGCCCGTATCGCCTTTCTCCTGACCTCACTATCTGAAACCAATTACGCTGGATCCATTTGGGCTGAATCTTATTTTCATAAGGATCCCGGTGTCGTGGCTCTGTGTGTTATTTTCCCTCCTTCTCCATCCTCAGTGATGGATATCAACATCAAATATGCCTCTGAGTGCCTTGTTATTTATATAGCCGGGCCAGCGCTCTTGTTTTTTTTCCCTCTTTCACTCTGTCTTGCTCCTTCGTTTCCAAAGAATGTGTCACATTGTGCTGTTTATTCAACGTGTGCATTAAGAGAGTTGGGCTTGTCATATTTTCCTGCATAGCAACCAGGTTAAATAGACAGATTCCTTTCTCCTTCAGAAAAGTTTGCTGACTTTTCCTGCCTTCTTTACCAAGTCACCAAGTTCTCAGACAAGCAAAACTGGTGCGGCCAAAGTTTGACTGAAGTTTTCTGGAGATAAGAGTGATCGAATGAGCTCAACATCCTACCTGAATATGCTTTTCTGATTCATATATATATATATATATATGATGTCTGGTATAGGAGAAGAGAAAGTGATAACATTTTTTCAGTTTGTTTTTTCAAATTAAATAATACCAGTCAATATTATCCTTTAGTAGGACAAAGTATACACATACAAATGATTAAAGTAAATTCACACCTTCAGAAATATTTAGAATGCATAGTTGTGTCATCAAAAAACAACTACAATTGAGGTGTGTTGCTTTGACTCACTCAATTTGCATCTAAATCGAGGCACTTTCCACTTCCTCGGAGGAGTCACTGATACCTCCATGAGTTAGTGTTGGTCTTCTGAGGTCTGGGCGCCGTCGTTTCTCCTCCACCTCTCACGCTGGAGCCTCCCTGGACATTTAGCTGCAGCCTCTTAAAAACATATGTCTGTACTTCGGCAATAAATCCGGTAGATCCCGGTAGCTCCCTTGGCTCTTGGGTCTTTGGGCCGAGTCTTTATTGATTCACATGCAGATAAACATTTCCTCCTGACAGTGACCTCGCAGGTGCTTTGCGTGTGATTCCTTTCCCACTCCTCGCCGCCCACGTCTCAGTAACCTGCCATGACTTTGATTGGTCCAATCACAGCGAGATCAATTAGCCCCATGTTTTAATTAGCTGAGTATAATTGCTCCGCCAGCTGTCAATGCGTTGTGTGTTTGGAAAACACAAATGAGCAATTGATGACGACAAAGGCGACAGGACTTTGTTAAATAACATCTGAAATGAAAACAGAATGTCAAATGTGCTTTGATGTCATTTGGTTATTGGCTACAATAGTGTGAAGGTGAAGAAGGATTTGTGCAGGAGACCACTCAGGTCTACACTGATGTTACGAGGCATCAATACCTACAGCTCTGAAGAAAGAAAAAATACTGGAAAAAAACCCTCAAATTCCCTCATCACTTCAAGATTTAGAAATATAGTATTTAGTTCATGAAATTCTGCAAGTCTGGCACACAACCTTCCTTATATAAAAAATAAAACCACCTTCTTTTGACTTCAAAATTCACTTAAAGCAGTGGTAACCAACCTGGTACATCATTGTCCTACTTTGAGTCAATTGCAAGCAGTTGTCATGCTATTGTAGCTCGTCCCACTCTATGCGATGTACTATGTTTATGCAATGAAAGATGAGGGGGACCTGCTGCAGTCCTGCCTCTTATGCCACTGCAGTTATCAACGCTACATCATTGAAAGGCATTTAGGAAGCGCTTTGGATAATGAGATCGACTTGTGGATCTTGTCCCACTCGAAACATGAGAGGTTGATCCCCATTTAAACAAAGGTTTTGACCACTAACTTTAAGATTTGTGAGGCTAATCTTAGAGTTGTGGTACTGAATTTACATTGTCTTTTGTATTTTCAGATACACAAGTTGTGTTTTAAGTATAGAAACGTTGCTTTCTTACTTTATACTTCACAGTCAATAAGTTACAGTGAGATCTGTTTTCATTGTTACTCCAATGGCTGTGGTCACATAATTTCACAGTTCATGATTACTATTATTTTTGCTCACTTTTTCATAATTGTGATCATTTATTTCAGCATTAAGCTCATACAATGCCAGGACGATAATGTTGTATGCTTTATGTGGCCATTTACGAATTTCTGTTTTATGTTTTGATGTAGTGGCAGTGACATGAAAGGGGAGGAAGTTATTGTTGTGCCATGCACAAATAGACCAAGTAACTGTACTGTCATGGACTGTCATGGGCAAAAACACATTTTGCACCAGATGAGTATTACTTTTATGTTGTGAAAGTTGCTAAAAATAGCTGAAGATTTGGAGAAATTTCAGAATGATTGGTGTGTATGTGGTCGATATGCACACACACACACGCGCACGCACACACACACATACAGCAGTGGCGACAGAGCTCCTCTTACTGAGGAGACAGATCAATGCAGTTAGGACCGAGTGTAACGTGTTTGTTTACCTGAGTTCGGAAAGTCTGGCTCCTCCTGAGCAGACACACGCGCACGCACACTCACCTACATACACACACACAGACACACACCTCTCTTTTCATAATTGATCGGGGTGGCTGCATCCCTGAGGGGTTAAGACATGGCAACTTTTTTATTCCTGCTCTCTCCTCAATCTCATTGCTGCGCCTCCTCACACTCGCCTCCCTCGATTCCTCGTGTTTGCTCAGCAGCTCAATGTACCAGTTCAAACACCGTCCCCACCCACTGGCGCCGTACGCGGTCCTGTCGAGGCGGCCGTCGTCATGGATACTGTCAAGCGACCCGCAACTTAAAAACCCGCTCACTGGCTGGCTCTGACTGTTCTCCATCAAAGGGAAAGCAGCTGTGAAGTTGTTGTGTTGTTTCCTGGAGTTGTCGTGTTGCAGAATTCTCTTTACTCGCGGACGCTTTTATCCATCCTCTCTGAAGAGTCTAGAGAAACTCAGCAGTCGCTCACCTGTTAAGCTTGCTGGGCGGCAAAACATAGATGTGGTGTTGTGACGACTTATTTTACACAGTGAAGGGTGTCTTGTCTTTTAGGACAACAGGGTCAAAATTCCATCGCAGGGACCCCAATTCTTCTAAAGCACTGGTGAGAACCCAGAAATAGAACCTGAACTTGTGTATGAACGTGGGCCTGCAAGCAATATGGAGTCTCTTGCAAACATGTATTTATATGGGATACATATCGAAGGGTGAAAACTTCAGACAATCAATTCCTACTCTCTGGTTTCGAACCAGAAGCGGATCAAATAAAGTGGGGTCCGCCTTGTTATGTCTTTCATCAGATGAGTTCTTTTTCATTACAATCATCTCTGCGGTCAGTGTCTCACCCACGTTCCGTTTGTCTCCCTCTGTTGTGTTCCAGGCTCTACAAGCGGCGAGGCAATTACTCCTGCAGCAGCCAGGCAGCGGCCTGAAGTCTCCAAAGAGCCAGGACAAGCAGCGTCCACTGCAGGTGACGCCGCCCCGTCTAA
The DNA here is from genome assembly GCF_027744825.2 of Synchiropus splendidus. Classification (NCBI taxonomy): domain Eukaryota; kingdom Metazoa; phylum Chordata; class Actinopteri; order Syngnathiformes; family Callionymidae; genus Synchiropus; species Synchiropus splendidus. Next base: position 15,685,229 of record NC_071337.1, read on the forward strand.
TCTCTTAAGTCCATCCATAATACATGCTCTCCGAAAAAGATTTCCTCTGTTCCGCAAGTGTGTTTGATTTGTCGACACAATCCCCCGACCTGTCGGCAGAATCCTAAAGACGGACAGACGGGTCCCCGAGAGGCGGGACTGTTGCACTGACAACAAGGATGATGACACAACTGCAATATTTTAATGTTTAAATAATCCCCATCTTTTGTGGATCGGAAAACAAGTGAAGTGAGTTTTTGGTTCTGATCAAGATGAGTAGACAGTAGTTGTACCAAGGCCAGCCTGCTGTGCACCTAGTCCAAGCTTTTAGCTAGGAGGGCGTCTGCAAAACATGAAAAAATGCTGGTAAGCTACGGTCGCGAATCAGGCGGCCAAGCAACGGTCGAGAATCGGGCGTCCATTTTTTCATGTTTTGCAGACGCCCAGATGCCCTCCTAGCTAAGAGCCTGACCTAGTCAGACCTGATTCGGTTAATGTCCTCAGATGACCTAAATAACCCAAAAATATAACTTGAAATGATCTTTTCATAATTGACGATGCCATTCAAGTTGAGCTGGGGGAAAACAAGCCAACGTCTTTGGCAGAACGTAATTAGGTACACAGGGTTGTGAGCCCAATTGAAGGTGTTGCCGTTGTGCGACTGAAAAAATATCAACTTGCGAGCCTGACGCCAATTTCTCCTTCATTAATGGAATCTGCAGATCCCCTAATGAGGTAAACCGTTGCACCTTGATAGCACTTATTAGCAGGGAGAGGACACAAACTCCCTCTACGCCGCCTCAAATAGGCTCGAAAGACGTATCAGGAAAAAAAAATAACACAGAGCAGATGTCAAGGGAGCTTATGTAATTTTAAAAACCCTGAGTGCTGGCCTTGTTGACTCCAACCAATACGGTGAAATGAGAAAAACCTCCACAACAGGCGTGTTAACGTGTGTACGTGTGAGCGCTTACTAGCCTGACCTTTTCCAAATAACTGACAACAGAAATAGATGTCGGAGTGGATCAATGAGGTAAATTAGCAGTGACAAGTGGAAGTGGCAGGCGGTTAAAATTAGATGCCGCTTGACTTTCAGATAACAAGGAACCTTCTAGTACTTCAGAGTCGAGAGCCGCGCAACTTCAGCCTCCAACTCGTCACATATTTTTGGCAGGTAACCTTTGAAGGTACCAAAAGAGCGTAACAATGTCAATTTTCACTTCTCATACAAACTGAGTGATGACAAGGGAGAAACTCGATCGTCAGGACGCATCAAGTTAGATGGAGCGACGCAAACTCCAAAGATGTCTCCGTGAATAGTGCCAGTCACCCGTGTGGGTCTGTACTTTTAAGGAAACACTAATACAACGATCTGGAGTCCAGGTTTCTGAGGATCAGTAGCTATGTTTATCGCCTGACCAGGTGTTGTAAATATGCAAGATTGCCAACTGAGGCTGTCTCCACCAATTCTTCTGCTATAGCAGCTTCTGTTTTCATGTGTGGCAACTTAAATTCACTTGTGAATTTCAGTGCTTCAGAGTCAATCACTTCTCTTTAGCGCTGCCAAAAGTGTATCTCTTGACATATCTAACCTGCATCTTCTTAAAGGATGCCAGTTCCTGCTAAGTCACTCAGCTCATTTGGATACATGAATTGTCTCCTATTCATTCCGTCATATTTGACCTGTCAAACCAGACCAATGAAATCAGAGGTGTTTTAGAAATAATACATTTTGCTGTTTTTGCCCTTGTGTATTCCTTTATTTCCTCTACTGCACTGGTGTTCCTGAACCTCCGCCACCACAGCCGGTCTCTGGGAGGATGAGGAGACAAAGCTCGGGACGCTTTTGAGCCCTAAATCTAAATTGTCAGTGATTTCATTGGTCTAACGTGACTAAGCTCAATATTTTGTCAGTGTGAAGCTTGTTTGCCAGTGAAGGTCCATATGTTCGCTGTATTGTTTGAGGGCGCAGGGTTCAGTATGTGAAAATTTCATTTCTATCAAGCCTTCTAATGTGCTGAGTCATTAGAATATGTGAGACCAAGCTACAACTGTTGGCCTTTACATATGGTGGACACCAGCCGTCTGACTCATGGGTTAATACTATTGTACTGGTTTGGTAATTGCCATTTGCAGTTGACTTGAACAAAAGAACTCCGGTATTGAATGTGTATACACAATAAGTGTCCGCCTGCGTCTTCGACTCCAGTAACACAACCCACGGTAAATATTTAATATCCATCGTTTTCCTCACATCTGCCGTATGAGTCAATATGAGTCGGAGGCCTCATCTTCGCCACCGACTAATCCGAGTGTTGATCCAGCCTTTATTAGCATCCTCACCTGTTACTCGTCAAAAACTCCCCTGGTGTCCCGGACTCTCTGAGCGGTTGCAAAAACAGGACGCAATGCCTTTGGGATCCTTTTGTTTTCTGCCCTAATCTTCTCATTTCAAATGACATTTTCGCTATATTGTGCAAATATCAATTTTTCACGAAGCTGAGACGCTGGCTTCATTAAACCGACTGTTGTGAGTTTCTTGTTTTCTGTTGGCCTCCGTTTATTCCAGCGCAGTTGTTTCATGAGCTGACAAGTGTTCAGGCCGTTGCAAAGGAGCTGGAGGATAGCTTGGGATTCACACCTGGTTATGTTTGGACGTCAAGGTCAGCTCAACACATAAATGCCTGTAGACCCTAGCTGTAGATTGTGGAGATCTATTTTGATATGTCTTGATGGCTGTGTGAGCTTTCACAGATCTCTGTAGCTGAAGTAGTACGCCTTTGACAGTTGGTGGCTCATATGCACTATCCAGCAATAAAGAGTCAGGCACCCATGGGGTGATACTACTTTTAGGATCCCGACTATTGTCAGGGTGGGTTTAGTTGTCCAACATTCCATTTAGCTCACCTGATAATGAACGGTTGCCTGGTGCAACAGTGTTATCCTTGGTGCCATTCTTGGTTTTCCATATAGAGCTAGTACTGTCGATAAGATGTCCTCACAAGAATAACAATGAAGCTTGTGTTTGTGGTCCGGATCACCTGAACAAAGGTGAGAAGGTTGTGCCTATTGACCTGAGAGTTAGAAGGAGCTCAAATTACTCAGCTATGAAGTATGATGTCAGGAAACCTCAACTACGTTTGTGTCTCCAAGCATCGCTTGGGCTTGTGTGGGAACGATCTCTCTGTTTCCTGCTCTCTGAGCCGCGCTGCTCAGAGGGCCATTCCATCAAGATGGAGCCTCAACATCATCTGCAACGATTAGCTCGCCTCAATGTTATCTATTAAGCCTTCTGCTTCTTCTACAGACTTCACGCACTGTAACCCCATTATTTACCTAGATTACACCATTGCTTTGGGCTTGTGTTCAATGTTTTATCAGCTCTCCATCATGCCAAACGTTCTTCCACCAGAGAAATCATGCAGATCGATCCCTGTGTGTGATTAACACATAGCAAGCCAGAGTGGTATTAATAGTAGCATGACATCCCACCGTTGAGAGACACGCAGGCGAATCCTCTGCCAACCTTTTCATCTCTTGTTCTCGCATCTCTGGTATTTAAGTGAAGGAAACGATCCATAGATCACGGCATGTAAATTATTTAGTACACAAGTATCTAAGTGGCTCGGCTTGCAGTTTTAATTACGCGTATTAGTGGTTAAAGGCTCTCGCCTGACTAATTCTATCCGCTCATCTCGGGAGTTGATGAAGCAGAAGCAGCTTTCCAGACACAGTCTCACAAACACACACAAACTCACAAACTACATCTCTGCATTTGCGTAATGTGACAGGTCTATTATTACACACTAAGCCCACGGGAGCACTCAATAAACACCTATTTCTCCCTGTAAATCCCCTGCCGCCACAATGCTGCTTACACGGCTCTAGCGTAGCACACTGCATCCTCTCGCCTCCTCTCAGCGATCGCCTGCCTCTTCTCCGTCCCTCCTCCGCTCCCTCCGCCACCTTTGCGATGCATTTATACGCTGACATTTGAAATACAAATAAAGAAACGCGGACACGGAGAGGCGGCGAGGATTAGGGAGGCCTACCAATGTGACACTTGTTTCATGTACATAATGCATCCACACGCTCTTGTAGACGTCACCAGATGACAGTTTGGGAAGTTTTCTTTGGCTAAGTGTGACTCTGCGCCACGCTTATTTATTACCGGATTTATTGAATGTCATTGATGACAAACAGTTGAAAACAGGATTGAAGTGGAGCTGGCGACAACTTCTTCAACGAGTCAACATTTTTGGTCAATTATTCTGTTACTATAGCCAAGCACATATCATCTGTAATGTAGAAATGTAGAGGATGCTAAGGTAGCACATTTAGATAAATATGTGCTAACCAAATCACCTCTATCATGTAGCCAGGCTTCAGTCACGTGGAACTGCTTATCCAATAAGCAGTCGACTTAAAATGCAATTGATCAATGTTATATAAAGTAATCCACTTGACAATGAGGCTCATCTTAGTACTACATTTAGCCTATCACCATCCTAATGTTGCATCAACATACCGGGGGCCCAAGACTGAGTAATAGATGTGGTCAATGTGAGACTGACTCCAATATAAATGGCATCAGAAGTTAGATGTTGACCACAAGGTATTTCTTTATACTGCAATCCTAGTGTGTTTGCCATCGGTTAATTCGAAGGAGGAGATGTTGAATCTCTCTGGCACGTTCTGCAAGTCAGGTTGGTCATGGGCACCGGGCCGTCCTCGCAATTGTCGCATTTTTCAAAGGTCAGGTCTGCACACTTCTCACTGAGCCAATATGGTCTCGATAGCAGCTTGCTCATCAGCCTCGAAAGGAAAAAGGCGGCACATGGCTGAGTCTTGACGCGCGTGGCTAAAGGATGTAGTGCACATTTACATTTCCAAAAAACGCCTCTGGTCGGATCTGAAAATAGAGAATCAGGGCAACAGAATTAAAGAAATGAAATATGATGTTATTCATGAGGAAAACTTCTGTTGACTCCCGAAAGAGCAGGAGGGGGGAGTCGTCAGCACATTTTTAGTCAAACAGCCTCGCTTTTATCACCAGAAAACAAGATTTCTTTTCCTCCCCTGCATCTCCCTCTGTCTTTTTTCCCCTCCCGCATTTACAACACCTACAGGACAAGATTGCTAAATTGCGAGGACAGAGCAGGTTCATCATTGTGATGCAAAAGAAGTTGAAATGCAACCCCAAGGCGAGGTAGCTGAGTTTGGCAGGGAGGAAGAGGAAGGGGGGGGGGGGATCAAGTGGAAGTAAGAGGGCTTTGATGTAGCAGCAACAAATTTACCTTGTGACAGAAGATACATGGGAGCAATAAACGAGTTATACCAGCCCTTACACATGCAATCAGATGATTCTGGCCTGGGTGTTAATTGGATCCTAACTGGCAGATCTGATACGCCGGGTCCCCGCCGGTGAGGAGGAAAGCCTTTCCAAGTGATGAACTATAATTCACTGAGCTGCTTGAAGCACTTGTAATTTACTGTGTGTCACTGATGAAGAGGCTGATCCAGTGGAGGCCGTATTACCTGCAACATCAGAGGGGAATAACAGGTCCCCCGCCCCCTCTCGCTCCCCCGATCACTTTCCTTCCATTTCTCCTCTCTCTGCACTTTTTAAAAAGTGCTCACCTGAAGGGCTGAGTGGAATTGGGGTCGTCTGATGACAACAGCGTTAACCTGCAGTCTCGCAAACAAGAGGGAACTTCAGGGAGCAAACGCCGTAGTTCATGAAAGGATGCAGAGGCTCCTTCTCAGTCAGTCTACAGATCTTTTCAGTATGGAATTGAATGTTGGGACAAACCTTTGAGTTACACTGTACTGACTGACTTCAAGATGCTTGAATTGTTTTTCACATAAAGTCAGAGTTAACGTTCTTGTCATATTTTTCACTGATAATTTTGAAATATTTCTAACTACGAGTCTGTTTTGCGACTACAATGGACTAAATCGATCCCAACTAGCTTTCTTGACGCTTAAAAACCAATGTTCTTCCGGTACACTCCAAACATGAGCCTTACCTTGACTGCTGGCTTATCCAATTGCAATCTTATCCCTTATCAATGGTTAGCTAGCTTGACACCAAGCCTAGTGCTCACCTCATAACAGGAACAGAGAGCTGGATTGTTATGCAGCTGATCTCAGCCACAGGAAATAGACATTTTGTGGTGTCCAGGTTTGGTCTGTTTTCTTTATCTTTCCTTCTATCAGCCTTACACCAATGCGCGAGTCAACAAGTTGGCTGCAGTCGAACACTCTTTGAAATACTTTTCCACGATCAAAGCCTGTGAACAGAGCTCATAATTTTCTCCTGGCACCATCTTGAACATTGTAACCTTTATTTTTTTTTATCAACGTGTATCGTTGCATATACGATCAAAGAAAACTTAAAAGGGTTAAATCCCATTTTGCATTTCAGCTCATCTTTGCACGTCGAGAAGAATCAGTATGGAAATTGTTCTAAGCCCTTCTTCTCCATCTCCTCAGGCACTGCATATTTTACATGATGGTTCGTCATGATAAATTGCCACCGAGCGCCGCGATGGAAATTGATTTAGGGAAAACATTGGGTAATCTACTTAGCTGGAGTCCTGACAATCTGCAGTATTGATCAGGGCAAGATGAATACATGTGTTTGAAGGCAACGTGAGTGTCATTTAACAGGCTAAACACTGTGGAACACTTCAACTTCAGAGACAGTTGCGGTTGCCCAGGAGGTTTGGTGGTCCTCGGTAAGAAGGACCCCCGGCTATCAATAACCAAGCAGCTACAATTGGCAGTAATTGGGTAGTAAATGAGCAGTGTCAGCCAGGAGAGAGTTGAGAGGTCAGAAGTACACAAGCCACGAGGGGGGTCCGAGTTTTGGATCTATGGGCCCCTGTGGGATGCTCAGGAGACTGAGATAAAACACGAGGAAGGAGTCAGGGTTCTCTCTCAATGTCTCTCTGCCACTCTCTCTCTCTCCTTTTTCAGCCTACAACGAAGCAAGTGGCTTAATTAGCGCTGACTTTCCCCCGACAAGGATCCGCAGTAATTACACTGCAAAAGACCTTTCCAATTCTCTTCACATTTATCTTAGCGTCCGGCGCGATGCGACCGTCCTCGGCCATTGATAACCTCTCCCTGTTCTGTGCCCCCACTGTGTTTACCGCCGACATCTAATCTGCAGCTTCCTGCTGTTGACTGCTGCGAAGCGAGTTGCACAAAGGCCCAGCGAACAAAGGGAATTCCTCCCTTTAAACCTCGCTGAAGTTGGATGCCACTTATCTGGAGGTGGTTCAGGTTCATGCCTTAATTCCCTTGCAACTTTAGCGGATTAGGAATGCTGACATTCGGAATGCAGTTTGTCACAATCCGGTGTATTTGTGAGACAGTGTGCTGGTCTTTGAAGGCAGCAGCTTGTTGCAAGCTGGTTTGGCGCTGCCCTGGCATCATTGGCTTATTCGCCAGGGCACCTGTGATTCTGACATCATTGTCATTACGGTTTGACAGAAACATCAGAAGTTGGACGTGCTCTGTTGCAGATGGAGTTTGGCTTGAATAAGGTTTATGGTTAAGAGTTCAAGGTTAAGGATGAGGGGAAAAGGTTAAGGCTGAACTGTGTACAATTCCCATGTAGCCCTATTCCAGCCATGTGAAACAAAACTGATCAGCAACAAGCCACACAAATGCCAGCTACAACAAAAATTCAAAGCTGCCTTCACCAGTGTGCTGTTGTCAGAAGTTGTTATTTTGGAACCTAAAAGAACTGTAGCTTACAGAACAGAAATTTCAAAGCATGAGTTGCGCTTACAAACTCGGTGTAGTCAATGTGGCGTTTCAGATCTCCTCCGCATGTTATGCTCTTGAGTCCATGTGACACCAAAAGCATTATTAAATGGCACCTTAACAGTCTCAAATATTCCTGCTCTTCCGGTTGAGCCTTCAGACTTTGAGTTGTCGGAGGAGGAGCTTGACCTTTTCAGAAGCGTTCGAGAAGCCGGTTTCAGGCGACTGGTGTGACAAGAGCAGCGTAATGACCTGCTTGTTCCGTCGAGGGCAGCGACCTGCAACCGCTCATCAGGAGCCAATTTAAAGGTCCTTTGTTTTTGCTCTTCATCTTTATTTTTGACAACTTCTAAGAAAAAAAAATGGGGTCCAAATGGCGAACACAACTAAATGTTGAGGTTATTTCTGGCGAGACGTTCACTTCCACTGTGTCTTCATGAACACTTGTAAGTGAGAAACACCACCACAGCAAGGCTGCTTCCACTGTGTCGTCATAGGTCATTTCAAATTGTACCAACGGTAGCTCAGGTTCAGGCCACCTGATAACCCTGGCTATGAATCCTTAGATAGCAAATACAGTAATTTTACAGTATTCTAACCCCTTTCACGCTGTGCAATTCCATCAAAATCGTCTTTGTTCCCATGTATGTTGTCATCTTATGTGGGTGTGTGATGCTGTGAGACTGAGTTGAACTAAAATCCCATTTAGGCCACCTGAAGCATCAAGACTGGGTGTCCAGCCGTACGCTGCGGCTCCTATACACCGTGTTTGTGACGCTGCCACCGCCATATAAATGCTCATTAATTTCATCCTTTCATGGCAAAATCACTTTGGGGCAAAAGCAATTCAGCCTCCTGTTCCTTTCAATTCAGCACCCGTGTCAATCAAGCGCCGGCGCTGCATCCCGGCGCACGGAGGTGTTATATTCCTGCAATTATCATGTCATATACTCGAAAATGTAAATGAACGTGTGTGTAAAATTAAATTTATGGGTTGTCAGTGAAGAATAAGAACCAGGAGAGCAATTACTTATCTGCTTTCATCTCTGTGCCTCTGATACGTCAAGCAGAAAAACACGCGGTTAAACGGCAGAATGATCTCTGTGCCGTTTGTCACAATGGACCTGGGCCACAGCCGCGACTGCTTCTTCTGCAGCCCTTACGTGTTTTTCAAAAGGCTTTTAAAAGTATAGACGTGAGCATCAAGTTGTTTGTGTTTTTGCTCCGCGTTATTCATTTACATTTGGCCATGGAACCACTCAGACAGCAGAAGCAACACTTTGATGCTCCATGTGAAATTCAAATCCAATTTATACACCTATAAATGCGGACGTGTACATTTGTAGCGGCCTCTTTGAGCCGGGCTCCAATTAATAATCCTAATTTGTGCACCTTTCGCGTTGTTTCTCTTCTGCGCTCGCTCCTTTGTCACGGCGTCCCACGCAAACCCAGGAGTGACTGCGGGGTAATTACTTACGTTGCAAATGCACCTCGAAGGGTTAATAACGTTGAAGGTGTAAGCAGTGCATTTGCATAATTACACGCGGACTGTTTAATGTGCAACTTTGACGGCTTTTGTTCCGCCGCTTATTGTGAGATGCATATTGTGCCTGTCTTTTTATTATTGTGTGAGACCAGATAAGAAAAGAGATGTAGTGCAAGGTCCTCCTCCTCCTCCTCCCGCGGCTGCTTCTCCGGTGCGGCTAGCGCCACCTCACCACCACCACCTTTCCTCTGAGTCCCCTCTCTCGGTTAATGAACAATGGAAGCTGGATTTGTTTGAATATGAATATGAATGTGCGCGGGGCCGGCTGGAAGTTGACCTTCAGCTGTGATTTTCAGTTCATCAGGATTAGTCAAGGCGGGCGATCAGGAGCCACTAATGCATAATGACTTCTCAAATGAAAAATGTGTAGTGACCATGCAAATGTCTCGGCTAATCAAAGAGGGGGGGTGGGGTACCTGGGTAGAGGGGAGCTAAACAAGGACGTGTCAAGGCCTGACAGTGAGGGAGCGAGAGAGGGGAGACATGCGTGGAAAGTAATCAAGGCAGCTTGATTAGCTTGGCGATGAGGACGGGGATGTCTTATTGGCCCCATGACACTCGGTAAAGACTCGCCACTGTCATGGCAGCTCACCGCCAAGCGCTGTCGCAATTAGTGTCAGCAGAGGTGTTTCTGCCTATTGATGTTTTTATTGTTTCCACTGGCAGCCAGTCAGGATGATGAGATGCTGCGGCCAGTTATTACTGCAACTGATCCGCCGCACTTTTCTCAGCTGCTGATTGAGCAACATGGTACTGCGAACTTCACAAGTAAGGCAAATAACACGAGTTGAGTTTGACTCAGGAAAACATTTTTGATGTTGTGAAAGGTTTTCATGCTTTCATTTGAGGTCAACGCGACCGCCATGGCTGCAATTTCGACCAAAAGCATTGCAACACGTTAGAAAACTTAAATATTTGTCTTCTGTTTTTGAGCTGCAGGAGTTATACAGATGTGAGTCCTACCCCTTTGATGCTCTCCACAAGCACCATTCAGAGTCATGGCAGTTCAAGTCACATCCGATTTATGATCGGGATCGGTTCCGACCAACCGGTCGTAAGTCAGATTGTACGTAAGTTGAATGCCATTCAAAATGGCCGACGCGAGGGTTACAGGTACTACTATAGTGGTAGATCTCTGTGTGAGAGTGAGATGCTGGGATACTGTGCAGCCGTAACTGTCGTACGTGTTGCTACGTGCCGCAGTGCCAGATATTGAATTATTATTATTTTTTAAAGCATCTTCTGGCCGTGGTCTGGTGCACGTAAGTCTAGCAGGTCGTAAGTCGCATGTTACTTGTAGTCACCGCTACTGTCCTGTAGTATATACTGTCCTATGGCTGTGAGTTTAAAATGTGCTGATGTGGACAGATCCCAGCTTGTATGTCTTCTATCTTCTATGTGATCTATCCAAAGGAGAAGTTATTCCCTCTGCAGACAAAGTGTTATGGTTTTCAAGTTCCATCGCCAGCCACTTCAGCTTGGTTTTATGGTTCAAAAATGAATGTTGGTGATGTGGAATTCTTTTTTCCAATGGTCCATCTCGAGCGAGTGGCTGAACGGTGTGTTGTTCATGCATTTTTTCTGGCGACTAATTGAAGAAGAAGAGAGGGGTGAACTGTAGATCATCTCTAATGAGGAAATGTAAACTATAACAGCCATGTTTTCTTCCACACTTCCTTCCCTCTTGACGCGTCAAACCAACAGCACATGAACCCCCAACCTCCCGGCCATCACATCACGCTGATTGCGCCGCAACGTGTCCACTTCATCAGCGAGCCTTTAATCAACTTGGGACTCGTGCAGTTTCACGCTGGCACACGATGGCAGCGGCAATGATAGGTGCTAAAGTACGGGGGGTTCAAGGGTCCAGCTAATTAAGGTCTACGTCTATTTAAAACCAGCCAGGAGGAGGGACGGGGAGTACGATGAGCAAACACTGGAGCGCAGCACCCATCTGTCCTTCAGCGGCTCCTCCAGGCTGCCAACCGTCACAACCACAAGATTCCTCTCTCACCCTCGCACCCGGAAGATCCACTTCTAACACTCTATTTTTCTGATGCTAGTTTTTTTTTCTGGCTTCTCAGGTACCTGTGTCAGTGGCCATGATGAGTCCCCAGGTGATCACCCCACAACAGATGCAGCAGATTCTCCAGCAGCAGGTCCTCTCTCCCCAGCAGCTTCAGGCACTGCTCCAGCAGCAGCAGGCCGTCATGCTGCAGCAGGTATGACCCACCCTCCCCAACAATCAATTTATACTTGCTATATTTCATGATGAAGCCTTCACGGTCAGATCTTTCCTCTGAGGTGGAATCCGTTCTCTTCTTCACTAATCTACATTTTGCACTGTAGATATTCATACCTCAAGGTCTTCTTTGCCAAAGATGGATGCCATAGAGGTTTTTCTTGTTAACAATGAATGACAAAGATAGATCTTCTTGAAGGCATCTTTGTGGATGTCAGACATGGTTGATCGTTTCTTTAGGAAGGAGTGATAACATTATCGGTAAATAGACGCAGAATGTGGTAAGAAAGACCTGAAAACCCTGAAGAGAGATACAGTATAATTTCGTCTTCTGTTCACCAACCTTCCATCTTTAATACCACATCTTTCAGAAGTTGGGAAGCACTTTGGAAAGATTCGATTTTATTTTTCCGGCCAACCTCGCCCCCCAAAAAACAGCTATCCATCCTCATAGTAAAGCACATGAAGTGGAGATCATTTTTGGTCTAGTAGTGTTGTTCACCAAACACATCCGTCTGGATTCTGCTGCCTCACCACCTCCTCCGTCCTTGGCACGTTTACCACAACATTCATAAATTGACTTCTTGGTTCTCATCTCCTCTAATTAACGGGCCTCCAGTCAGCAGCGGCTTCTGGTCTCTGACAAGCATCCATCAGGGACCGCTGTTGTCGTCCCGCGCAAAGTGACAACTGATGGATGATGTAAAGGAGGAGAGTCCGAGTGGTGTCGGATTTGATTACACGAAGGAGAAACTTTTAATGAACACGTGATGGTTTGCAGACGCGGCTGTTTTCTCCCCTTCACTTAGTTTTGGACTCTCAGACTGAAGCGCACTGGAATGCCTTCATCTGTCCTGACTTGATACAAAGCATGTGGCTGTCAAATAAAGACATCACAGTTCTCCGGGACTGTGTTAACTCCATCTGTGGAACACGTCTTGGACAACTGCTGCCAAAAGTTCAATTTATGAGGTGCAAGAGTGTGAAGTCCAGCTGGAGCAGTTGGTGGAGACAGTAAATGCTTAATTACGAGCGTCGCTCTGTAAATCATGCTCGGTTTTAGAGAAGAAACACGAAGCTGAAATTCTCCAGAGATGATTTGTGCATGTGTATTAACATGTGGATGTGTGTGTGTGTGCCTGCAGCAACATCTGCAGGAGTTTTATAAGAAGCAGCAAGAGCAGCTTCATCTACAGCTTCTGCAGCAGCAGCATCCTGGCAAGCAGGCGAAAGAGGTGAGTTGTTGCTTGCATCACTCGAGGTTTTAGTGCTTGTTTGCCTTAGAGAAAGCCTGATAGTGGCAGTGCTATTTACTGGTCGAACTTCCATTGGTGCAAGCTGTAGTAGTTGTGATAGCACTTCTGAAAACACTGGAGCGGTAGAACTCTACAGGTCGCTTGACCTTATCAATAAAACTCTGCCTCACAGCAGATAGTCACAGTACCACATTCATTCATGGTTACCCTCGATATATACTCAATGGAACCTTGGAAAATATCAATGAACTGAAGGTAGAAGTCCGAAATAGTCGAGCCACTATCACTTACCAAGGGAGAAGCCGCAGCAAGAGCTTAGTAGCTTGACAGAGATTCAGTGTTGAGTGACAGATTCTACTATAAACCAAGGATAAAGTTGAGGTAGTTAGCACATCTGGCCTGTGAAAAACCCTGTCGAGGCTTTCTCTGTGATGCCTGCTGTTCATGTTTAGAAACAAATATACTGACACCCTTAAGTGGGGGTTGACCCATCAGATGATCCAAACCGTCTCTTCTTTGCATCGAGAATATTTCGACAGAGCGTCCGACTCGCTAACGAAGCCGCCGCCGAGCAGTGAAAACTTGTCAGCAGTGTAGTTTTGACTTGCGATCCTCATAAATCACAGTGACAGACAGCCGGTCGACGTCTTTTCACTGAGACGAGCGTGACTCATGTTTCTGTTAAATTGATCAGGCGAACAGTACAAACAGCCGTTTTCCACACTCGGCCCATTATTGCTCCCTTCCAGCCCGGCGCCGCTGACCTCCCGGCGGCTTTGTTTCTGTTTGGATTTGTGAATTCCCTTTTTTTCATGCCGCCATCAAACATGGAATAGAAATTGCCCCGTTATTTCTCCAGAGAGATCGCGAGAAGGCGGACGTCCACTTCAACGCATCACTTCATTATTCACCCTGTTTTCCAGTGAATGCACCACAAGTTCTATTCTCCCTTCCCTCCCCACCCCACTTGCTCCCCCGCTGCTCCCAGGAGCTTGACCACCACGATGTGTGAATGTATACGTTTAGACATAAATATTGAGAATGTCAAAATCAAAATGAACCGATGAATGCAACAGCGTTGTCATGCTAGCTGTAATGATGTTCCAAATGTATCCTCATCTACATTAACACTGCTGCTAAGAATTGGCTAACCTTTGCACGACATTCATGAACACAACAACTAACATTCAGCTAATTCGACATTCAACATGTAGGTGAGTTGCAACTTGGATTAACGCACAGCACAGTCATGATCTGATTCATTTGGAAATCCAAATGAACTAACTTAAATTCATGACTAGATATTTATTAATAGTTTATTTTATTTATTTGATAATTGATTTGAGCTTTTATCACACCATTGTTGATTTGATGCTATTTTCTGTCATGATCAATTTTACATACAGGGTGTAGTGATTTAATGATTTTTTTAAAACCATTTTAGTCATTAATTTTATCAGTTCTTAGTGTGCAACATTTGAATTGGTTTATCATGCCGACATCACTAAAGATTCTGCACAAATATGTATCTTGATCTCAGAAAAAAAAACTGTCTTTGCTAGCAAACAGCACTAAATGTAATATCACAATGAAGTAACGGTGACTGCCGCCTCTTCTTCTGGTGTTAAGACCCCTGTAATTGTCATCTCCTCCTCTCCCTGTTTTCCCTCCTCTGTTCAATAGCAGCAGCAGCAGCAGCAGCTGGCCGCCCAGCAGCTCGTCTTCCAGCAGCAGCTTCTACAGATGCAGCAGCTCCAGCAGCAGCAACACCTGCTCAACATGCAGCGGCAAGGCCTGCTGTCGCTGCCTGGGCCCGCACCCGGCCAGGCCGCCCTGCCCGGACAGACGCTGCCCCCTCCAGGTAAGTGGATAGGTCGGAGATTGCTGTCAATAATGTCCAATGTCTTTTCCTTCCACATCGTCCATCTCTTAACTTACCATCCAAACCGATTCTCCTCTTCTCGTTGTTTTTGATGTGGACCTTTAATAAAAGGGGGCAGCTGATAAGTTTCTTCTTGAGCCACTTGTGTTTCTTGCTTACTGGCGTGTGGCAGACAACCAGCTTTAAGAAACAAAAATTAATTCCTAAATTAGTTTTAAACAAGCAGCGGATGAGGCATAATCAGTTGCAAACTATGAGACATTCCCCACAGGTGAATAGAGAAGGTGACTGATTAAAGTCTGGTTCAACCCAGCAGGTCTGAGTCCCGCTGAGCTGCAGCAGTTGTGGAAGGACGTGACTGGAACCGGTGGCCACAGCATTGAAGACAACGGCATTAAACACAGCAGCAGTGGCAACGGTACAGCCGTCGGTGGCGGCGGAGGTTTGGACCTCTCAACCACAAACAACTCAACGTCAACTACCTCCTCATCCAACCCTCCCAAAGCGTCGCCGCCGCTCTCACACCATTCCATCGTCAACGGGCAGTCGCCGGTCCTCAACCACAGAAGAGAACGGGACAGAGAGCGTGAGCGAGAGAAGTAGGTCTTATTTTGTCTGAAGGATGGTTGGTTGCTACCACGCTCATTATTTTTAGCTATGCAGTTTGGGTTTCATGCCCGTAGCCAGGTAGAGCTTCAGATACAACGCAGATGTTGTGTTCGGTGACAATGGGTGTTGAGCCGGGCCGACCACGTAGCAGTTGGTGTGGGTCCCCTAGGGGACTAACAGAGTAGCCACTAGTGTCAAGGGTTTACGTATCTGCCAACCAATTTTAGGGGCTCTAAAATTATATGGAGCACTAGGCTTCTTTTAATAATCTACTTGAGAAATTGTATTCACAGGCGAAAACAGAATGAAGGATAAAGGTAAGCTTAGTTTGCGGTTTAGATTAGACTATCCTAACTGTCCAGGGTGCATCTCGTGTTGTTGAGGGAATAAAGTTGGTAAGCGTTAGAAATAGGCCACAAATGATAGTTAAGTGTTTGGTCAGGTACCAATAGCAATATCCAAGAGGTGGGAAGAGATTTTGCAAAGCATTGTCACCGAATTTGCTGGCGCAACAAGTTTGCAGTCCGTCATCATGAGAGGATTTGTTCCCTATCAGAAGAACCAACAACAGCTGTTTGTCTCTGCGATGCCACATCGGTTTCTCGACTACACAGAGAAGATTGTTTATTTGCTCAATCGTTTATTAATGTTGTGATTTTATTTATATGAAAACAAGAGTGTTGTTCTCCCCAAGGAGCAGAGCACACAGATATCAAAGACTCACAACAAGCCTCTCTGGCAGCCGCGACAAGCTAACCTCCTTGTACATTAAGTATTTAGAGCTTCCACTTTCTTTCTTTCTTCTCTTTGCCTTTTGAAAATTACCTCCCCGGCTGGCTTGTCATGTAAACAGAATACGTGATGCCTTGAGTGGCGTATCCAGGATGTTTATCCGTGTGATGGCGTGTTTTATAAAATGTGCCCGCCACCAAAACACGGACTCTTCACGTAGCGGGTGCATGCATAATTCAAAGGCTTTTCTTTTGCGATATTATAATAAGGACTTAGCGTAGCGGCGGCGTGGCGGCTTGCTGGGGAATGCAAGGTGAAAGTGCTGTGTAATTGGTTTAAAGTAGATGCTATCTCTCTAGCACTGCTGAACAACAGGCTTGAAAAAGATATCTAGCAGGGACCGAGGGCGACTCTATAGAGGAGAGAGAGGACTTTTTTATCAGCTGCTATCCCGCTGGGGAGAGCGTGGTGGCTCATAATGATCGGACAAGAGTATTGTCAGAGGCACTGCTTACCAACATGGATCAATGCTAGGAAACTCCCCCTGAAAAACAGAGAATGACTCACACACACACACACATACTCACTCACTCACTCACTCACAGGAAAGGTTAAACTGTCATCTTTAATAGGACGATCGGTCTCAGCAGGGTCATCACTTATTTGGATGCCATTTGAACATCTCCGCTCGCCCGTCCTCAGAGAACACAAGTTACAGCCTATATTAATCTTCTGCTGGTTTTAATGTTCATGTTCCCAAGTAATAAAGATCGTGATCCGTTCAAAAAGAGATTGTTGAGACGCAGGGGGAAGTTTCAGATAAATATAAATCTAAAGAGGATTTACTTCTGGAATTCATTTGTGCGGCAAATGAGAGTTTTTACTGTCTCACCAGTTTAACACAATTCCAAATGATTTCAACATGAATTTAATCAACCTCGATTGGCAGCGTTTAGCTTCAAACTTGACTTTTTACTTAGTTGCGTTTTTTGCAATCTTTCATCTATTTCTATCATATTTATTCATTCATAAAAACAGCCCATTTTTGATTTTTTTTTTCTTTTGAATTCAAATCTCACCGAGTCATGAAGTAGCTTTGTAGATTCACAATTTCTGTTGTGGTCAAAAATGTTCAAATACAGAACCGATTGATAGAAAAGTCCCTGGATTTAGCATATGCGTGGTTTTGAGCAAAACGCTAAGGTCTGATAATACTACTGGCAATAATGATGTTTTCGACTTTCACGTTGCTTATAACTCATTCTCTCGTCGATGACTCAGATGTCAGCAGGAGGCAAAAGAGCAGTGAGTGTTCAATGATCGTCTCTGCAGATTTATTTATTTATTTATTTTCTTGTCCAGCTCGCAACATGAAGAGAACGGCGGCACCCACCCTCTGTATGGACATGGAGTCTGCAAGTGGCCTGGCTGCGAGAGCATCTGCGAGGACTTCGGACAGTTTTTGAAGTGAGACTTTATCTGTTGTGTTTCTTCATCTCTGCGGTCATTTTTAAATCTCTTTGTTGTACGTCAGGCGTTCATGCTCCGTCGACGGCGGAGTTCATTAGCTGGCCTGTAATTGGTCGGCTTTGTTGCCTGTGAACGAGCGGTGGTGGGGGGCGGGGATCAGTGAGAGATAGGTGTTTGTGGCGATGCCAGTTATCACACCGTCACCTGCCGAGTCGTCACACTCTGCTTGGTCTCACGCAGAGACGCAAATATTCTAATTAAACTCGTTGGTTGCAGACAATTGGAGCAGTTGGGGCGAGACAGAAATGAACATAGCGTACGTCAGTGGGTCCATAGGTCTTCACCCAAGCACCGGAAGGAAAATCTTTCTCTCAAATCGTCTTTCATGCCAATCTCCCATCTCTCCTGTGTGTTCCTCTTACTTGAACTGAAATTTATGAAAGGGGCAGAGGCGTTTAAACCAACCTGAAAAGATCGACTTCAGTCTTCCTGGTCCAGCTTCGCCCCTTGCCCACCATGGTCTCATACTCACTGGTAGCATCAGGTCTCCTCCCAGATTTTCTCTAAGAGAGAGTCCTGCGTTCATAAGAAGAAACACACCTTCTGTAGGCTGGCCTGGTTCCCCACCTCATCTCAGTGCATCGTGCGCGACTCAGTAAAGCAGCTGTTCTAGATGTGAGCACTCTTCTGAATAATAAGGAGCATCATGATTATTTATTTTCACCTCTCGTCTGAACATTAATCCACACTTTCACACGCCGTCACCGCCGCCGTAATTGACAGCAAATGGATGTAAATGAATCAGAGGTGAATGCACGTGTGACAACAGCCGCCCTGACGAGCGCGTTATTGCTTATCCCCTGCGGAAAATGCAGCACACACGCACGCGTCAGTGTCAATATCAATCTCTGCGGTGGACACAAAGGTAACGCGGAGGTATCTGACGACACACTCATGAGCGAACCAGAGTTTGTCCTACAGCTCGGGAGCAAATGTGAGTGTGAGGCGGCATCAGTGTTCCGGATTATCAGTTGACTTCCTTAAAAGAAGAGTGAGGAAAGTGTGTGTGTACGGTACAGATACTGTGTCCCGCTAGCTTAGCGGGTTATTTAGGTGAGGCGACGAGATACTTCCAATCCGGTAAGCTGCGAGAACGATGCGCTGACGAAGTCGGGAGAGCGAGGACAAGGATAAGAAAGGAAAAACGTTTATGTCGGAACACAACAAGCGACGCAGACCCAGCCAGCGTCAAAAACACGACAGGAAATAAGCTCGTCAGCACAACAAAGATGGTGGCTCGGTTGCAGAGTGTCACACGGAGCCCTTTAATGTTGGAGGAGATGCCACTCACACGCACTCACACACATGTGCAGCTTAAACGGGGTTACAAGAAGCAGGTGTCAGATTTAGATGACAGTCTGGTGCAGGGGCGGGGTTCTTGGCAGTGGGGGCCCCTCTAGTCACGTCAGCGACGCCGCAGGAGCTGGGATCAGGGACGCCGACGCGTTTAGTCGTCTATTGTTTTGTGGCGGGGAGGAACTTGTCAAGATCAGCGTTTAGTCGCCTTTTAAGTGCTCTCACCTGGAAGAGCTTTTCCTTCAGGTGCCTGGCATCCCGAATTAGCCTGCGTGTGTGCGGCAACATTAATAATGCAGCGGACGTTTTTGTGTGGATGCTAAATAAAAGTGTAATTAATGTTAGTCAAGAGGAGTCGCATGTTTTATTTACGATCCATTATGGTGTCGGCCGGTCAGGAGCCGACCTGGTGCTGTGACACAGAAATAATATAGCTGTATAGGAACAAGTCATATGCGCCAGAGTGAGTCACATGACACAAACTGATTTGTTTCTAGAATGCTAAGTGGGAAGTGGGATTCACTGACTCAATCGTCCACACCTTAGAATCAGTCTGATTTTGACCGGGTGCGAATCTTAAAGCCAAACAAAGTACATGTGAGTTGCTCAGACTGTCTTCCAGGTTTATCTATTTATGGGAAAGTCTAAGTATGGGAAAGGGTCTTATTAATGGACAGGGATGGATAAATAATCAGGGTCAGCGTTCCTTGTGTCACAAATTAGAGGATAATAACCAGCAACCAAGATGCTGAATGCGCTCAAGTGACAGTCACTTTCTAGTTTGACAAATGCAAGTGTACACGAGTCTTGAGTTGCTTTATGTGTCAGATCTATATACGCACTAGAACCCACCCTTATTGTCAGTCATCAACTGGAGTAGCTAGATGTAAAATAGATTGAAATTATATCAAATTGAGTCACTCTGAGTCACGGTTCATACTGGATATAAGTGAGTCACTGTAACTTGAATTGTTGGATTGAAGTCCAGTGAATGATGTTTTGCTAAACTTTTTTTTTATTATTATTTTGGGAGCTTGTTCATGCATGTCAGACTAGAAAATGACCGTCATGCATGTCCAAATACGTCTCATTTTTCTTGACAGGAAATAGACCAGAATCGTAAGAGTGAGGGTGAGACTTACAGAGTGAATCCTCTCTCATTGCGTTGACTGGGTTTAACTAAGTAATGGAAGTAGTGATGTAGACCTGAGTAATTGCCGAGTGTTAAGTCACTCATTCACCATTAAGTTTGCGCAGGAAACCCTGAAACTGCTCTTCTTTGTGTCAAAGTCAGGTGTTAGGAAGTTCTCACACACTCATCAGTGCTGCGATGGTTCCACTGAAGCCCAACATCGCTCGGCTGCAGCTCAACGTCAAGCGAGGGAGGGGCTGGAGGTGGCGATGAGGAGGAGGAAGAATTCTGCCTAATTGCTGTTTCAGAAGGCAGAAGAAAAAAGCCAGGGCATTTCATTAATCATTTAATCACGTCGCTCGCAGGATGAGGGAACTAATGTTGCAAATACCCTTTTCATTCCGCTGCCCACAACGCTATTGCTGCACTTGATGTATGGCCGGTGTCAGGAATTACAGCTGCTTCAAAAGCAGCGGGCGCCACTCGCCGTCCCTCAAGATACCTCATTACAAAAAAGAGAAGGGGAGGTGGTCTTTATTATGTTGGCCTCTCGTCGACAACACCGACGTATTTATTGTTGCAGGTACGAGAGATGGTGGCCAGAAGAGCCGTCCTCGTACTGTTAGCTGATTACCACGAAGGTTTATGAAATATTTAAATTGCCAGTCCTGCTGTGCATTAATAATGTCACTGGACGGGGGGGCAAGGATGAATACAATAGAACATTATAGGCTAAGAAATTATAGCTATTCATCAGGGGATAAAAGCCAAACACTTCAGGAAAAAAAGATCTTATATTAACAGAAAGTCAAAAGTAAGGAAAATAAAAATGTGGACATTTACAGCGTATAAATTAATGCAGTGGTGGGATAAATAGATTTTCAATGATGAAAAACAGGACTTTGAAAACACAAGAAAAGCAGAGAAATCTTGATAGTTTTATTGAACTAATTGGAACATGGAGAAACATGACTAATGGAATAGAGTGTTAGCACGGCGCTGCCAGTGATGTCGCGCGAGCTAACGTGGTTGAAGGAGGATTTTGGATGGTGTGATGAATGATATTTTTGTCCAACAACCTGGAGAGTCCCTCTGATAAATGGAGACTCCAAAGAGTCTTTTATGTGAAGAGCATCCTGGTCTGTTCCGTGATAAATCTCCAGCAGGCAGCTGGCAGAAGACGCCATTGCACTTCTTGCTAATTGTGCGTGTGTGTCATCGGGGGCCGCGCAAACACCCGGCAGAGATGTGCTTCCTGTCTAGACGTCACACACGCACAAGAATAAACACAGTCCCTGGTGAGGAGATGCGAAGAGGTGACCTCCGTTTTAAAGGTCTTGTCACAGTGCAGCAGACATGTGGAGGGCCAGAGGGGGGTGGGGGGTGCGGGAGGGGAGTCCTGCTTCATACGGAGACCACGACACTCACCGCTGCCTTGTGGGTTTAATTAGCAAAGGTTTAGTGACGTGCAGGTTTAGCGACGGAGCTCGCCATTTTAATCTGTGTGTGTGTTTATCGGAGCGTCTCTCCAAGTTGGGAGGACATTGATTTAGTGAGGTCACACGAGGTGACGCGAACACGAGTCTGGACGTCTCAATCCGACTCATGTTGTGAAAGAATTCTTAACGAAGCAATTAAAAGGCTTTGCCTAAAGAGATGGATGAGTTTACCATCGTTACCGATTAACAAGAAGAGCACTGGCTTTCCTTCACACCACAGCTTCTTACTTTATTGCTCCCGTCAAATATCATTATCGTTCAAACCTGTCCACAGTCTGAAATATTCAGGTTTTAGTGAAGTCCATGACTTACAGTTCTGCTTGTTGAGTCATTAGAGGCTAATGAATAATGAGTAATTGGGTCTACTGAGCCAGTCCTGGAACTTTCAGAGCCCTACGTTATCCCGAACAGGACTGAGCTCCATAGGACTCTTCTGACCAAATGAACTTGAGAGTACTGATAGTGGCAGTGTGTATTTGCTGGAAGGAGTTGGTAGACTCTTCCGTTTGTGGTGGTTGCACCTGAACCTATTTTGGGAGCCACTCCATCTCCAAGAGCAGGACGCCAAGGGTTATCATACCAGGTGCTCCAATTCTTCAAAAAGACCATTGAAAACTGGGCTGTAAAGCAAACTAGGTGAAGGACCAGTGGAGGTGGCATGTAAAATGTTGTTTGGCATTGTGGCCTAATAGGTCAAAAAGATGAAAAACTGACTGCACCATTTTCAAAAGCACTAAAGTGAACAAGACAGTGTGATCCGTTCACATTTGTGAGTGTGTTTGAGTCACATTCCCAAAGGTGTGAACCCTTCCACTCCGGCTCAGGAACATCTCCCCTGACCCTGATACCAGCGGCGGAGAGGAAGGGAAGTGAGGGATTTTGCATGACCTGCTTATGGAACACAAGTATATACACTTATCTTGTTAGTGGAAGAGGGGTTTCTTTCTTTTGCGGCATGAGGGTTTTGGTGTGGAAGTGTTCTCATGTTGCAGCAGTCAGTGTGTGTGTGTGTGTGTGTGTGTGTACAGTGGTGGAGTGCAGGGGTGTGATTGCGCATCTCCCCTGTCCTCCCCCCTCTAATGCACTGGAGGCAGCACTGTAAATGATCATTGAAGGGTCTGCGAGCTAAACCTATAATTACTGCAGATAAAGTGGCAGCTCTGGCATTTGGTTCCTCCTCAGATGCTTTTGTGAGTTTGTCACCGATGATCGCCGGCGCCAAGGCTCATTACTCGGCATCACAACACTTCTCTCATCCATATTTTTCTTACCATCGGATAAAAAAAAAAGGTCTCACTTAATGGCGAGTCTCTTATTGTGTCCCGCAGACAAAATCCAATCAAGACAGCAACAAAAAGAAAAGAAAAAATAATCGAGCGTTTTCTCCGTCTGGCTTTTCTGTTTCTTCCTAATGAGGCGGCAGACGCATTAAGTCGGTCCGGATGGAGCCGCCGCAGTGGAGGATGCTTTTGTGTCAAATGTTAAATTGTGTGTATTGTTTTGGGTAGAGGCGCGGAGGACAAAGCCATTCTTCCTTTCATTTGCCCGAGTTTGAAACCTGTGCGGGGCCATTGTCATGTTAAACACCGGCGTCACACACCAGCGTGTAACTTCTAATTACCTCGTTTGAACGCCGAACAATGCAGACAAACGGCCGCGGTGACGACAACACAACAGAGCTGAAGTTGATACCGTAGTCAGCGGCAGCCTGTTTTGATTCAATTAATTTAATCTGTCGCTGTCACACGCCAGTCGTTTGGAGGAAACATCAGCTGGATAAACAATTAAAAGATAATGGCTCATTATATAACCCGCCAGCTATTCATGTCAGACTGTAACGCAAATGTGGGGTTTTGCTGTGAGTGGTTGCTATAAGGTGTTTTCTGATGGAACTTTGAGTGTAGAGGAGTTACACGGCAACGTCTTTCCGGTTTCATGGTCATTTGTTGGAGGGCCAAACACCAGACCTTGTGCTCCACCTTCTCGACTCGTGAGGTCCTGAAGTACTTCCAAACCAGTACTCATGAAACTATTGTATGGATTAAAGCTCCCCAGAAAACACTAAAAAAATTGCACAATATGTTTGCAGAACCACCATTTGAGTTTAAAGAGGGGTTTAAACCATCTAGGTCCACATCTCCAAGACAATGGAAGTACAAACCCAGGATGTGCGTAGATTTCAGGTGGAGACGCTGCTAAGTGGGAAGCTCATTGTGAATTATTGGAAGGTTCCCCAGACGTGAGCAGTGATAATAGCTGTAGAAATTATTACGTGTGGAAAGAGGGCGCACTTCCTTCCATTGTTTTACAGGTGCAGGAAGAACATCTTTATCATCAGCTAGATATGGTTGCAGACTAGACCTTTTGTCTCACAGATAAGATAGAAAGGCAACTGGAGACACCTCGGTGCAAGCCTTTGTCCTGAACATTGGCACCCTGGAGTCAGTTTGTTGTGGTTCCACACTGGCGTTGAGGTTAAAAGTGGGTTCCATTGAACTAATAATTACAGCTTGAAATCATTGGTTCATCGCTGGCTATTTTTAACAGCCACCTTTGCAACTATGGAGTAGCTGGCATCCTCTACATGAGCTAGAAGCCGAAGCAGGTGGAGTTCACCTTAAAGCGGACTTCCCCTAATGCAGTCGGAGGCCATTGATCCAGAGGCCCTGGGGCAACCGTGCTCATAGCCATTCATCTCATTTCACCTCCTTTGTCTTTGACGCAGCACAGGTTCAAGATGCTCCTTTCTTCAACGAAAGAAACTATATCCAGGCTCAGCTCACGGTCTCTGTGTCCCGCCTTCTCTTCTGCAGGCATCTAAACAACGAGCACGCCCTGGATGACCGAAGCACCGCCCAGTGTCGAGTCCAGATGCAGGTGGTTCAGCAGCTGGAAATACAAGTGAGTCCTCCCAAACTTCAGCGCCCGGCCAAACTTTCTCCATCAAACGCACCAGCGGTGGACCGAGCCGCGGTCGGCACACAAGCAAGACCTGCCGGATCCAACAATGGCGACAGACAAAAGAATTCTTGGGCCGTGCGCCGAAAGCCATTATGGCGGTTTTAATTGAATTAAGCGAGCGATTCATTTTCTATTGCTTCCTTTCTTAACGCCCCCCGCGTCCTCCTCTCCTTCTTTCCAATTAATGACGAGCGCATCTCTGCCGCGCCGCGTGTTAATTAACTGCACTTTGCACCTGAAGAAGCTGAAAAGGAGGGAACTATTTTCGGGAGGTGGAGCGTGACCTTATTAAGAAGTCACGCTGGCGAGATAATGAGAGCGCTGATTGAGCGACACGACCGCTTGCCACCTCGGGAAACAAATAGACCTGTGTTCAACAGCAGGAAGCCCGAGTCCAGCGACATCTAGTGAGCAGCCTGTAGATGGAACGGTTTACGTCGTTCCATAGCAGTCTCAGACGAGCCAAAGGCAGAGCTTGTGGGCCACTTTTAGCCGACCAGTTCTCAAGATGGTTTCACCATGGCAACCAGAAGAGCCATGGATAAAAAGGAAATGAAAAGCAAAAATTTCTGGCGCCTGCAGAATTTGGCCTTTATGTTAGAAAAGCTGTTTGATTTATAAATATAAAATAAATCTGTGAATATCAAAAATATCCTACAAAAAATAAATAAACATGATTTTTTTTCCTGTTGAAAAAAGGAACTTAATCATCACCCAATTTTTACTGAAAAAAGAGAAATAAACAGCCTGTATTCAATGTTTTTGTTTTACTTCATGTAAGGGAAAGTGACTGCAGTTGGACAAGTGAAGCTCTACTTCTGATTCTTGTCTTCTTCCTCTTGCAGTAATGAGCATCATCTGTGTGTTTCCCCTTGTGTTTATATGTGTGTCTATGTTTGGTGGGTTTCACTCGGACCCTGTCACAGTGCCCCTCAACTAGATTGATGACGGCCAGTGGTCGGGGCCACTAACAGGACCAGGGGGGTGGGTCCACCTGGCAGCCAGTGTTTTCGACCCCGTCACCCCTCAGCTGCGTGGAGCTCCTAACAGAGTCCACGGGACTTTGAGTCGGCACTCGAGGCGCTAATTTATGACCCGGCAGCTTGTTACTGTCAGCGCTAGACTGACCCAAATTCTGCTATTGACAAAAAGATGAAATGCTATTTGTTTAGCCTGATCTGCTCCCTGCAGACTGTAGTAGTCTCCAGACATCTCCAGCAGAAGTCTCTGATCGCATCCGCAATCTTTATTTGTACCACGATCCATCACCGTTGCCTCTGTGAGATATCATGAGGCAGGAATGAAGCTTCAGAGGAGTTTCTTTGCTTTGAGAATGTGTGGAAGACCATAACTCACTTTTCTTTAGATATTCAGAAGACAATAACCAAAAAAATGACACAAATAAAATTAAATCAATGATGAAAACATTTGAATTAAATGAAATACATTTGTAAAATGATATTGAGAGAAATATAGTCTCAAACAATGAATAAAAAATGAAAATAAATGTTATTTTTCATGTGGGTTATGTATCTCTCCTTCTCTCTCTCACTCTATAGTTATAGAGAAGTTGATAATTATACATGAAAATACTTTCTTTACTTACTTTTCTTCTCCTGCTTCTTTCCCCAGCTCTCTAAAGAGCGTGAACGTCTGCAGGCCATGATGACCCACTTGCACATGCGACCCTCAGAACCCAAGTCCTCCCCCAAACCGGTGAGTGCATATTGTCCATGACGCCAGTCTGCGGTCGACAGCGAGACGTAATTCACTCTTAGCGTTCGTTTGACCGCCGCTCATCTCTGTGTGATGGATGTAATGGCCACAACAACTTGCCGCGTCTCACTTAGCTCACCGGCCGTGGCGAGGCGGCGGCACTTGAAGGTGTAATGGCAGGAGAAGACGAGTCATTTTGTCAACAAACACCTGAAAATAATGTGGCTGGTGCTTGAGATGGCTTGAATACACTGCAGCAAGATTGGCCGCTAAATAAGTCTGAGGTCGAACCAGTCATCGACCCCATGTTGCCGTTGACTGATGGTCCACACTGAAGAACTGGTTCAAATGTGAGACCAAACCAGAACACCTGCCCAAACCAAACCAAACCAAAACCTGTCATCACAGACATCATTTCAGTCTAGACGGAAAACTATGTTTTTCCTGGATAGAATTCTTTTCGTGTTAGCTGGTGTGCTAAGGATCCTGCTGACCCTGCTGTTGCAGAAAATGTTCATCTTTCTCTTAGTTTCACAGCAACTGTTTTTACGAAACAAACCTCCGACATTTAAAAGATGTGTATCGCACAGTGATGGATGTGATACCGGCTTTGAAGATGTTTCATGTCTTTGGTTTTAGGAAAGCTTGCCATTTTTTGCCTGTTCATTTAAAAAAAAAAAAAAAGTGGTTACTCGATTGCCTAGTTCCATCACAAATCCCAACCAAAAGAACAACTAAAATTGTTTTTAATTTTAGCTAAAACAGTTTGGCAGTTTGGCTTTAAACATAAAAAAAACAAAGCTACATTGCTAAGTGCTTGATCCAGCCAATTGTGTTCACAAACATTTATCACTGATCTGTAAATGATTTTTGAAAGGAAGTCTTTCCTCACTTAACTTGAGTCCTAAAGTCACCTCAGGTTGTAAGCGTTCTCTTTAGACTGGGCATGTTTCACCGTCTTTGGGCCTGACACCCCCTCATCCCTCCCCCCTCGCGACTGTAGAAGCTCATTAAGGCCAAGTGGACTTCTAATTACCATCAGACGGCTCCCGAGTATTTCAAACTTGACATTTGGTCGTATTTATCAACACACGCCACAAATGACCGGCGCTCTCCCGCTAGGCTGGTCCATCTCTCACCCACTCCGGCCCCTCCAAGCCCAATTCCCCTCACTGGCTTTTCAAGTTTGCTTCCTCTCTCGGCCGCATTCCACTTGTGGACTCACAATTAAGGCAATTTGGTTTGAATATGTATAACGGCGTCATTACCATTCCGGGTAAATTAGCGCAGAGACTAAAAGGTCAGTTAGGAATTTTCCAGTCGGTTAGCAGCGCTCACATGAGATTTGGGAAGCGAAGGAAGACGTCGGACCATTAGGAAATTGGATAACGGAGGAGTGTCCAGTCCAATAGACGTCTCCAGAACTTTGTGATTCACAGTGGGTTATGGGGTTGATATGTGATCAGTTGCTGTTTTAGTTGCAGCAGGAATCTTTTCTGTTTGTAATTGAAGATAAAGTTAAGCGATGACATTATTATTGATAGAGAAGTCTGATGTTCTGCCCTACTGGGGTGGTCTTCCTCTGAAGTCCTGTCTTCCACCGAGCATGTGATTGAGAACAAAACTGGTGACAACCCACTAATCCCGCTGTAAACAAGTGAAGGAGCCTGCTGATGCGTGTGAGCAGGGGAAGGCAGCGGAAAGCGACGAACAGAGAGATAAAGAGAAGGACAGAAGGCAGATGATCATTTGATAATCTGGAACATTGTGCTCTACTTACAATTCTGGTGATACAATTTGTTTGTCGCCATTAGAAGAGACTCCGTGTTGGGGTTTTGGGAGGGCAACAGCCCGAGACTCCCCAAATAACCCTCCAACGTCTCTCTTTCTCAGCTCAACCTGGTTTCCAGCGTCACCATGTCAAAGAACCTGCCCTCAGCGTCACCCCCAAACTTACCTCAGACTCCCACTACGCCCACGGCACCCATCACACCCATGGCAGCTATGCCACAGGTGCCCTCCGTGTTGGGCGGTGCCAACGTGCCCAGCATGGGCGCTATGCGAAGACGCCACTCGGACAAGTACTCCATGCCAATTTCGTCAGGTAGGTCCAACTACACAACACTCTAAAATGGGCACACACAAGTAAATACACATACACAGTGAGATGCACAAGTACATAGTGAGACACACTGACATATGGCCTGATATGCAAACATCCATAGTGCACTGGTAGCACTCATCCAAAAGCAACAACACTGCACAGCATGAACACAAAAACACACATTAACACAATGACACACACACATTCTTTCATCACTGAACTCATTTGTACGTTGTGTATGCTGACACAAACACGCCCCAGTATATATATATCATACGCACAAGATCACATGCTTTGTCGACACAGACGCACGTTGCGTCGAGTGCCGTTTATTCAACACTTGTGTGCGTTTAATCACCCTGCACGTAAACACGCTAGCGCTTCCTGCAAGCATCAATATTACATGCTCGTTAATTAAGTCGAAATAACGGTATTTAAATAAAATCCAATATTTATGACGCCTCTCCGAGCTTTGCATTTTTAAATGCTGCGCTTTGATGTTTGTATTTACGGCGTGTGTGTTTAGTGAGCATCAATTATTCAGGTCGGCCTGACGAATGACTCGCCGCGCTGTTACCGGCATGTTGAGGATCCTCGCGAGAGAGACAAATTAAAAATGCATTTTGTTAGGAATGATGATTTGATGTGACCCCGCCCCCATCTCCTCCCACCTCACCCCTCCTCCCTCTCCACCCACCTTTTTTTTTTTTTTTTAATTTGATGAAAGCTTGAGTCACTTCCTGAAGGATTAAAATTTACCAATTATTTCAGGTGGTGACACAGTATTTATTTTTCCAGAGATTGCCCCAAACTACGAGTTTTATAAGAACGCAGATGTCAGACCGCCGTTCACGTATGCAACCCTCATAAGACAGGTGAGTGGGAAGAAATTAACTTTTGGTGATTAGACTCAAATGAGTGAACCTTGCATGTGTGTGTGTGTGTGTGTGTGTGACAAGGCCTTGTGAGTCAATCATGATGGGATGTCATCTCCTTGCAGGCTATCATGGACTCTGCTGACATGCAGCTAACGCTTAACGAAATCTACAGCTGGTTCACGCGCACCTTCGCCTACTTCAGACGCAACGCCGCCACCTGGAAGGTAAATCCCTCAGAAATGCTGTGACTTGTAGAGAGATCATTTACTTCCTCCTTTTACTCGCTGCCTTTTAAGAACAGCGTAATGAAGAGTGCCTGGTCAACAGGCTGTGAATGAGCAGTTTTGCCTTTGCAAGCGTGGCAGGAACGAGAACTGTGAAAACAAACATTAACGCATCACAAAAGTAGCGTTCTGTGCGCTACTGTCGATGTAGCGCCCCCTATGTAGCACCATTGGGAGCAGTTTTCTGTGCAATGTGGACGCGCCCCGTGGACGCTTCATCGGGCCGCTAAAGAGTTAATTAGGCAAAAGTATTTTTTCCCTCCGATCACTTGACATAATTAATAGCGGCGGCAGCGGAGAAATCATAATTCGGCGGTGTGTGAGCGATTAGCGCTCTTCAACGTTGCCTCTTTATTTATTTCCCGTTTGGAAGTGACAGCCGAGAGAACGCCTCCATTTTCTTTCTTTTTTCCTCCTTCATTTAGAGCAATTAATAGCGGCGTGTGGAGAGGAGCGGCGAGCGCTCTGACGCACTAATTATACAGCAGCCACTCCATCATCAGCAGCTTTTGTTAACAGAGCCCCCCCCACACACACCTCATCCCACCCCGCTTCCCCCCCCCGACGCCGCCTCCTCTGGAATATCATTGGTTAATTAGTGAGGAAAAATGGCTGTTTGCTTATTATTAACCAACTCGAAGCGAAAATACACACGAAATTAAACACACTGAGCTGTGATGCATTGAGGTGCATCTGGGATAATAATGTGTTTTGTTTGTGAACAAATGATGTTTCAGCCGGAGCTGAAGTGGCACTAACTTTATCGTCCACAAAAACGCATCAGCCGACCGATAAAGCAGTGTTTCAGTCTGTTAGCTCCGTTTGCGCCTTGGTGGACGCCCACATGGCCGGGGCGGGGGCGGGTGGTGGATTTGGGGGGGGGGGGGTCAGGCTCTCATCTGCATGTGAGACATGGCTCCAGATTTAGTTAAAAAAGTGAATTAATTTGGATTTGGGATGCAAATGAGCGGCGGGGCGCGGACAGTCGGCGGACACAAACGTGCTCCGCTGGATCCGAGGAAGTGGTAAAAACTCCATATTTACATTCCTTTGTGCGTCGCCGCGGTGATTAACGCCCAGAATTTGTTTAAAGGAAGAGAATGAAAGGTAGTTTAATATCTCATCAGCTCAGAAGAAGAATCTCCCTCCTCGTCCCCTCTTTCTTCCTCCTCTCATCCAGAAGCTTATTAGTTCTAACTATATAGCATGCATAATAAAACTGCTCATTTGCTCATTAATATTAAAATTATCATATTCACAGCCACGGGCATTAAGATCAATCAAATCCAGGGATTTTCAGGTCAGATGCGAGATCTGCTTATGAGTTTTTTTCTCCTCCTGAATCCCTTTTTTCTGGCAGAAAGAGCAGCAGGATGATAAATATGAGCGGCAGGGATATTAAAGCCGCCGTTATTATTTGTGGAGTCTGATGCATGTTTTAATTATGGAGCCTATACAGCACGGCGGCGCTTCGTCTTCGCTGCGCCCCCAAATCATTGTCACCGTGATCATTGCTGTTGTTGTTGTCAAATCCTCACCACCTTTGTTGTGTGTCCGCAATTGAGCATTAGACCCTAAGACACGCACCTTCACCATTCATTTACATGTAGACGCGTGTGCATATATATTCATATACACACGTGCATTTAAACAAATACATGCTTGCATTTGTTTAATGCTGCATCGTGAATACATTGGATCACACAATTGCATACAGTCGCACACACAAACATTCTGCCAATGCCCTGAACTCTGACATTTTCAGACACTGAACACTGTAACACAAATCTGACTATGAAAACACACATCATACAAAGCCATTTCCTACTGTAAACGGTCATTTTTTACAAATATTTGTTCACACACTAAAATGAACACACATTTACACAGTATCCTCGGCACATTCACGACCTCTACATGCATGTGGTGTATGCAAAGATGTGAACATTTTTCATGTACACACACACGTACCGCTGTCTTTGTGGGGACAGTTCATTGACTTTCATGCTTACCCCGGCCTCTCTCCCTAAACCTAGCCATGCAAACCAAAGATCCAGTTATTATGAAGTTTTAATCCTCTAATTCAGGTTTAACTTTGAGGGGACTGTCCCCACAAAGCAAAATGTCTTCACAAGTCAGTGTGTTTCCAAGAAATGGTCCTCACAAGAATAGAGATACTGTTTCACACACCCACATATAAGCTTTGCAGACATGTTCACAGACTAATCGAGACACACAAAAATACACACACTGATAAACATCTGAGTAAAAACCCTCACTGGGATACTGACATACATTTTAAAATTCACGCTAACGCACACTTATATCTCAAGCACACACAGAAGTTCATATGTTATAGCTACATTCCTTCCTTCAAAGCACTCACTTTTGCTCTTGTGTTAATGTACACTCTCTGTCAATCTCAGTACTTCCATTAACACATGCATACACACAATCACAGTTTGGCTTTAAACATACAGTTACACAAACCAGTGTTGACCACACTGTTGTTTAAGTCATACGTACACACAGATATATCCTCAAATGTGGTTGTGTGTTTGCATGAAGAAACATCCGTTCAACAATGGACTTTGCTACACACGTTCGTGGAGCTTGGGAGCCAGCGCACTCAGGCACACACTCGTCATCAGTGAGGACGTCCATTAAGACGCAGCGTCCGCGCTGCTGACATCAGCCCCGCCACTCATGTCCCGCGCTGATTAGCTTCTTTTAGCGCACTCGCGCTGATTGATACGTGCAGCACTTATGCGGTATAATTAAATCAGCCGTGTGAAGGTTCTGCTCTCTCATAAATGTATGGTGGAGGACGGACAGAGAGTGATGCCCTGACCTGTGTGTGTGTGTCCACAGAACGCCGTCCGCCACAACCTCAGTCTGCACAAGTGCTTTGTGCGCGTGGAGAATGTGAAGGGAGCTGTGTGGACGGTGGACGAGGTGGAGTACCAGAAGCGCCGCTCACAAAAGATCACGGGGTACGAACCCATGCACTCTTCACCTGATGATCGAACAATAAAACACACAGCAGTGGGGTGCTCTCCCTGCAGATTTAAAGGAGCATAAGTAGTACTATTACCAGAAAGAAGTCACTCTTTGTTACGTTTATGCATGACTAACAAGAGCTGTGTGTCGGTCTCAGGAGTCCGTCCCTGGTCAAGAACCTTCCCTCCAGTCTGGGCTACGGAACCGCCCTCAACGCAAGCTTACAGGTCAGAACCAGAAGCGGCACCTCTGTTGTTGTCCTCTCCCTCTTCCTGGAAGGTTGATGGCGGTGTGTGAGGACTGGCATGAATATTGATGGTGGCTGTCATGAAAGATTTGGCTCACTCGCTACACGGAGCGCCGTTCATGGCAGAAAGTTTAAAATTTTAATCAGCCAATATAACTTTAATGCTCAGCAGGCAGAAGTGTCAAGAGTTCTCCTCTCAGGTGGACAACTTGGACTGGAAGGGGAGATGTGTTGTCGTCCCACCGCGATTCTAAGTCCTTCCTCTCTCCACCTGCAGGCAGCGCTCGCCGAGACCTCGCTCCCCCTGCTGGGCACCCCGGGACTCATGAACAGCAGCGCCGCCGGTCCAATGGGTGGCTGCCACGGACTCCTTGGCGGTGACCCATCTGGACTCATGGGAGGCAGTCCACCCGGGCTGCTTGGGGGAAGCCCGCCGGGTCTTCTAGGTGGAAGCCCCCCAGGAACTATCAGTAGCAGCCCTCCCACCCTGCTGCACGCCAACCACGAGGAGCTGAACGGGTCTCTGGATCACCTGGACACTAACGGACACAGCAGCCCTGGATACTCCCCTCCAGTACACATGTGAGCCAAACTGCATTCATCACATTTGTAGTCACAGTCATGTAGTCACAGTCATGTGACAGCCTAGAAGTTTGCAGAGGTATTTATTCAATTCATTGCTTTGGTGAATTTCCTCCTTGTGGTGTCAATGAAGTCTCCCTCATCCTTTATCAAAAAAGAAGGAATTGAGAGTTGAGCCCATTTTTTTCTATTTTAGGTCATCATCATTTTTCAATATTTTGCTTATATATTTTTTCTAAATAATTATATATGCTAAGATTAGGTGCACACATCCCTTAATACCAACTATCAGTGGATGTGTTCAACCAAATCAACCAAAAACAAAAAACTGAGACTGCTAGACGGGTCAGGCGTGTTCTTGTGGGCAGAGCGGTGAGCGGCGCACGTGTCAAAGCTGCTGGAGCTTCTGTGACTGAATTGATCGTGTCCCTGTTGTTAGTTTAATGGCCTGATATTTGACCCACAGCGGCAGTTTGGGCTCCAGTTTGACCCGAGGCCACAGATCAGTCTTCACATGGTACGAGACCTCCGCCACTCTCTTCTTCTTCTCTCCTTCCAGCACCAGTTCTCTGCCGTGGTTAATATTCAGTAGTCCTGCTTTCATTACCTTAATGGAACGCGTAGAAAACTCATGCGACATTCATGACCCGCCGTCGTCTTCTCACCCGACCCTGTGTTTTTGGAATGTTTGTGAAGAGACGAAACCCCGTCTCGCGACCACGACATCCTCAAAATGGAAGAAATGTGTTTTTTCGCGAGCGTCTTTTCTCCAAGATCACCGTAAATAATGGAAGAGCCGTCACGCGGAGCTAAAGAGAACATCACCTTAAAGGCCTCTCTTCGGAGAGGACACCTCGGCACAAATTAGACAAACCGCCTCTTCCTCCTCCTCTTCCTCCGAAGCCGGAGGTTAATGCCGCCTGTTTAACCGCACACCCCATTGCCTCAGGCCCGGCCGGTGCTTTGCGTGCATGCAATCCAGCCGTGTTCACCCCGAGGGGTCGGAATAAAGAATCACCACTGCAGAAATTAGCTTCACTGGTTCACTTCAAAGCCAGTACTCAAAATACTCCAATAAAAATGTTACTTGGCTTCTAGCATCAGGCTATGTGGAGCTGACATCACATCCTGTTATAGTATTTATGTATATTTATAGTGTTTATGATCTGACAGAAGCTTTGAGAATCAGAATGAAAGGTCAACAGTCTTGAAGAGACTCTCTCCCAGACTGGACTGAGTCACAATGTGAGTCAAAATTATGTGTGATCATGAGTTGTATTTGACTGAGGACTCAGGAGATGCAGAGACTCTCTTATGTTTGTGTCCTGGAGTAGGATTCACGCACATCTGGACGGTCACTACTCTGATCATGGATTACTCCATGAGCTAGATGCTCTTTAAAAAGTACTATTTTGTCAGTGGTACCAAAGTGAGTCCTTCAATCTGACAAAAACATCAAGCAAGCATTCTCCTTTCAAGGACGCAACTAGAATTTGACTGACCCACCTTCCATCTATCTGTTTTAGTCAACAAGTACACAACACGCTACATGAATCAGAGCACAACTCAACTAATGCTGGTGACTAATGCTCGGGACTCAATACCATTGGCCTGAGCACTTCCTGTGTAGAATTCAAGAATTCACACAAGGTTTTTTCCACACAGGACGCAGGTTCTACTTGTCAGTGAGAGCTTGGGTTCATTCATTCATAAGTGTTGGACAATTGTGTTGGACTTAGTTTTTTAACTATTGAAAAGACAGTTGAGGAGCAACTCTCTGACTCAATTGTTTCACGTTCGCTAATGACTCATAGTGAGGTGTTGCAAACGTCTTTGATCTGCTCCAGGTTTCATCCCCTCCCCGTCCCATCATGTCTCTGGACTAATGACCTTATTTGCATCCCCGACATACCTCTGCATGATGGCAGCTGCTAATCACCCACTGGTGTGAGTGCACACTCACAGATTTATGACGGAGTCCGGCGTTTACCGTGGAACCACGCGGTAGTAATAGCGGTTCCACATTAAGTGTTAAATGAGTCATGTTTTTAATAAAGCGTTAGCTGAATTGCGTCCCGCTTTTTACCCCCCTGCCCTCGGCACAACGACACCTACCAACATGCGCCATTCTGACAGACGTCATCGACGAACAAAGCCATTGCTGACTAGAACCAGCTGGGCTTTACACTTGAGCGTCGGATTCAAAAACAATTCACTACTTCTACTTTGGCTCAATCTACTACTGAAGCTGCTGTTGGAACTGTGACTACTGCTGCAACTGCTCCTACTACAACTGCACGTAGTAATTATAAGAATAACTACCACGGTATTAATATTGATAATATTGCAACTATAACTATAAAAATATTAAATACTTGGTACTACTACTACTCCTATAACTACTACTGTACTACTGCGAGGACAACTACTGCTCATCACAGGTGCAGTAAGTTTGTGTGTGTGGAAATCTTCTCACAAACTCCACATCAGAATGTTTATATATAGAAATTGGTGGTGGATATTGCCATCGATTTATTTTTAACTGGGATGAATCGATGGAATGGAACACAAGCAGGTTGAGAATTAGATGCATTCATTCTCCTACTGGCGTCATAGTGTCTGTGGTGTCCTGTAAGTGAAGTCCTCTGCCGAAGGAAAGGAAGGAATTTAAATAATAAATAATAACTAGCAAAAACATACAGATTTGCAGCAGCTGGGCTGTTAACCCTGTGACATCTGACATTTTTTTTCAGTCACAGACTTCTGCTTCCATCAGCCACTTCGAAGTTGCATGTTGCAATTGTTAATAATAATTGAACGTTTGTGAACTAGGTTGTAGTTACACAATAGTGAAATGAATTCTCAGGTAGAGTAGATTTATAGCAAGTTCAGCTCATACAAGTAACATCCGACTTACGACCGGGATCGGTTCCGACCAACCAGTCGTAATTCAGATTGGACGTTCAAAATGCCCGACGTGAGGGTTATAGGTACTACTGTATAAGATATACGATGTCAATCTGTTGCATTTTTAAGAAACTTTTTCTATTGAATACTATTATATACCAAGCTGTTTACAGCTGTAACTGTCGTACGCGATGCCAGGCTGCTACGTGCTGCGGTGCCAGACATTGAATAAAAAAAAAAAAGCATCTGCTGGCCGTGGTCTTAAGTACGGGTGGACGTAAGTCGAGCAGGTCGTAAGTCGAATGCTACTTGTATTTAGTCAGATATTGGTCATGCCATGAAGCAAATCACCTTTATCGTAGAGTCATGATAACAACGTTGGTAAGGATAAACACAGCAGGCGTGTCCTTGCCTCGCTACATTCCCGAGCCATCATGGAGGCTTTCATTCGGAATATTAATTTACAGTATTTGCTGCTGAATATTAACGTCATCTGTGCCTTTTAAAATTCTTTTCAAACCGAAGCCCCCCTTCTCAGCGACGGGGAGAGTGCGGCCATGAGACACGTCCTAATGTACTTGAGCGTGATAACCCCCCTCCTGAGAAGTCTGGGGGGAGTGATGCATCCAAAGTGTCAGGAATAATGAGGTTTGTCAGATGTAGCCTCTCCCCGGCCCTGGATCATGTTCTGCCTTGTTTGTGTGTGTGACAGCATTATTCTTCTGGCTCGCCGCCCACTCCGGTGCTGTCCTGCAGGGTGCAGGCTGCCATCCCGGCCCACGGCCGCTGGACGGCAACCAGAGATATTCATCCATTCACAGTTAAAAACATGGATCACGGTGTCCGCCGCAACTGCCAGGGCTGAAGTTGATTAATGGCAGAACCTCGCTGCCGCTTTTTCCTCTTGAGGAGCGACACGCACAGGCGCCGCATATTAACGAGCAGCTTTCTATTAACTAGATAAAAAAGCTTCTGCCTTTGCTCCGGGGGACTGGGGATGAGATATTCTCCATTATTTATCATGTGGCCTGTTTTCCCCTCCTCTTCTGCCGCCTCTCCCCCTCTCCGCTTCTTTTCATGTATTTCAACCTGGTGTCATCAGTAAACTTCTAAATGCCAAACATGTCGCAGCTTATCATACGAACACGCGCCGCCTTTTCTCCCATGCAACTTTCATGCGGCGGATCGCGAGGCTTCGTGTCAAATTAGCATCCAGCTAAACAACACGCTTGTTCCGTCGCAGGACGCTCCTAATGGCCTTTTGATGCAACAAAATATTTGTCTGCGGCACACGACATGCTCTGCATATGCTCCCGCTGACTTCCACGAAATGTTCGCACTGTCTTCACGTTCCCGCCGTCCACACACGATTCCTCCGTCATCGCGACGTCACACGTTCCGTTTGTCTGCGTGAGCTGTTCCCACCGTCTCCACCACAACTGTTATTTCAATAGCTGTCTTTGTGTCGAGTTGAGTTGGGCAGTGTTTTTTTAAAAATGCTTTTTTTCTATTTTATAAGATGTTTTTGTATTGAATGTTTTTTTCCTTGTTACTATTGCTTAAAAATTTTATGCATAGTAATTGTCCTCTAAAATGTTTAATTTTTATTCAGGAGGAAATCGGTTATAAATCAGTTAAGACTGCTGATTTTTGTCTTTTTGTTTTATTTTCCAATTCCTGAAAAATTTAATTTTCATCTGCAATTTCAATATTTTAAAAATACCTTTTTTTTCTTAAATATGATTTTAATATATTGCCCAATTGTCTATTTTTGTTCTATCTTTTTTTTATTTTACCTCCCTGATGTTTCAATATTAAAAGAAATATATTCATAAATATATTTAAAAATATTGAAATAAGTCTAGGTTTCCTACATCAGAAAAATGCTAGTCTATTTTCCTGGGAACTAACATCTGCATGTTTCTCTTTCAGGCCGCCAGTTCATGTGAAGGAAGAACCGCTGAACATGGACGACGACGACTGTCCGATGTCGCTGGTCACGACGGCTAACCATAGTCCAGAGCTGGACGACGACCGGGAGCTGGAGGAAGGGAACTTGTCGGAGGACCTTGAGTGACTAGGGCAGGTTTTTAGCCCTGTCACTTTGCCGCACTACTTCTCCCACACAGACTAAAAACCACTTCCCGCCGTTTCTCACCACTGGGACTATTTATTGAGCATGCATCCGGACAGAAGGAACTCTATGTTGGAGACCTTAGGGATTCCCGAAAAACCCAGACAGGCATAAGATGCCTGTTTCATTAAAAAAAAAAAACTGCTTAGCGACAGCGTGGGCCCAACAGGACGGAGGAGCGATGGAATCCGCGGCGTCATATACTGCCAAAAACATGGTTTATGTGAATATTCTAGTTGTTGCTGTCTCCTGACAATTGCTGGTTCAATTCTTCATTTGCACACCACATGTTCCCGAAATTTCCGTCACTGCCTGTTTGTCGCTTCCCACTTTTCTTTCTTATCCTGTTTCGTTGAATTTCCGAGCCACATAAGAGCCACGCCACCTGAGAGGAACGGGAAGGACTGTTCAAAATGAGGCAACGACTGCCACAAGGCTAGCTGGTGTGTGGCACCACGTGCTTCTCTCACACGGTCCTCCTCACCTCCTCGTCGGGAAAAAGCTTTGTCTACCTGAAAACAGTCGCAGGCAACAGCTAGAAACCAAAGCCAATGTGAGCGAACGGCTTCTGGACGGGAGCCGCCCACCAAACCGGTCCGACTTCAGTACAAAGAGACGCTTTCTGTTCCGCTAAAACTACCTTCGAATAACTCTGGGATTGTTTCACTTTTGCCCAAAAAACGGCGACCAGGAGACAAAAAAAAAAGAAAAAAGAGGGGAACATGTGATGCGTACTTGTGATGTAGCGCTGGATGCTAACAGTGACTCATGACCAAAATGTGTATGTGCACTCCATGTGTTCGTAACCTGGTGATTATTTAAAAGTGGCAGTTGTGTTCCGATAAAAAACAGAAACCTTCGCTAACCAAACAATATCTAGTGAAGCCAAATAATCTCATGTTGAAATGACGAGGCTACTCTGCTTGGTTAAGAAAAGATCGGTTCTACAGCCATCGCAGTGTTTTGTAATGATACAAAAGAATTGTAGAGATTTGGTCTCGTCATTTCCTCGCAGCTAAAGTAATCTCAAAAACGTGTTGCTTTAACGCTCATTTCTGTTTTCAGTAGGGTTGGGTGCCGAGCGCGATCTACTTTTTCAACGAATAATACCGATTAAATAGGAGTCGATTATGTGGACACAACACATCAATACTTTCAACGGCAGGATCGCTCCACTTGCTTGCTGCAGTTGCACTTGTCAGACTCAAGTTTACTCAGATGGGAAACGTGCTTTCGAAGAGGTTGTCGCCAAAGATCTGTTTTTCTTAACTCATCTAAGTCACTACTGTCCACACACAGTCAGAACCAAGCGGAAAGAGTAGGGTCAACCTCCTGCTCGAATTTGCTACCCAGCAGAATAAAACAATGTGCAAAGGCTCAACCAAAAAGATCAATGTTACCGAAGTTTGCCAAACCAAAATATTCACCGAGAGGTTTTCACGAACAAAGGTTAGATCAGACTTAAAAAGACTGAACAACCTGTGGTGTCCCCAAGGGACTGTTCCAGATTCTGTGTTGCAGGGGTCAGTTTTCATTACCCTTCTTTAGCTGTGGAACAATAGTCAAGGATTGGTTGGCAAGAATCGTCCCATCAGACTTTTTTGGATCCTGCATACATGGGTAACTGGATTCCGCACAAATTTGCAGAACACTGGGACCTGTGCAGGGTTCTCCTCAGCTATCTCAACACTGGGAAACTGACCCCCCCAACGATTTTTCCCGTGTAGGGGGAGTTTTCCGCTGTTTTTGTCAATATGCAGAGATGTGTGACTCGCAATATCAGTGCCGCCATCCCGCCACTAGGAGGGAAGACGCCCCTTCAGAGAGAAAAAAAACTGGGAAGAACCCTGCTCTTTAGGTCTCATGTCGTTCTTAAATTTTTACGCGAGCGGTACCCAACCCTAGTTCTCAGTAAACCAAAGTTACACAAAGTTCTGCCTCCTCTTGTACACAAAAACAACTAGACCGAGGCTTGCTAGCATCTTGGCTCGGACACAGCTAGCAGTTTACTCCTTTGCAGATGAACAAACGTGCGATGATGAGTGATGTGTAATACTGTATTACAGCTTTACGAAGGTGGCTAAGTTCCCCTCCAGCGGGGCGCATCTACTTCTTTTAATACTTGGCTGGAGTCTGCGACGTGAAGATGAAGTTCTGAACAAACGTACCAAATAACTAGTACGCTGTCTTTCAACATGAAAAAAAAGGGTTTCCCACTTTACCCCCAAATCTCTGAAAGCTTCTACCTCTGCACCAGACGATTTCAATTCCGCACGCTCCGACACAAACCAACGTTTACATTCCCCGCGATCCGGAAGCTAGCAACGTTACGTCCTGAGAAACTTCGTAGATGGATGACGTAGATTCAACCTGTGAGGGAATTTTGTGTTTATTAAAACATGCATGTGGAAAAAAAAAAGAAGACTGGAAACAATAAAAATCTGGACGAAATATACGAAGATGTTACCTCAAAGTTCCGGGACGGTCCGCCACAGAAATGTTACCTGTAGAGTGCATGTATTTTTTTTTTGGTTTTTTTTTTTGTACAAATGAAAAATAGTTGCTTGCACATGAACACCAGGAAGACCTCCAGAACTGATCTCCACTAGATTTTAGGATTGTCTGGACTTTCTGGCTTTAATTTGTCTGTATTTTGATAACTGTGCATACTTATGTATAAACGAAAACGGAAAAAAAAAAATTCGGTGGAGGAATTTGCCGATCTTCTTTTCTATAAGAGAAAAATATCTGTGTTTCTTTCTGGGATTTTTACTGTTTCATTGCTCGCTCGATAGCAAACCTGCTTTTCTGCATCTGCTTTGCGTAGCTGTAAGGCTTTAACCTGACGTGTGTATTTATTGCTTGTACCTCTGTGGAGACTTTGACGAAACATTATGACCGGCAGTCATGTATCCTTTCTACGGCTTAATAAGTGGGACTCGCACCCTTCTATGTATACAGTCGATCGGAACCGTAGCAAACATTTATGTACTTGGTGGTTTTATTTCCCACTTTCTGTTGGTGGTTATGAGTTCCATCCCATTACTGTGTACTGTGTCTGAGGTTCTCCAACGTTTAGAAGGTCATGGTTGAAAATTGATCTTATTTTCTGTATTCATGGCATTTCACTGCTGAATAAAATAAAGGACCAAAACTTGGAATTTAAAAATACTGAATATTTATTGACAATCCGTTGTCCTCTCCATGTCGGATATGAGATCATGCCCCAGGTGGAGGAGGTGAAGTGTGATGACTAAAGCATGGAGCATGTGCTGGATTGATGGACTGCTGGGTCTTGAGGTGATGACTCATGAGGTGAAAGAAGAGTGGAGCCAAATAACAAAGCTCAACTTTTACGATTGTTCCTAAGTTCTTTTGTGGACACAAGCTTTGGATGGTGGCTGAAAGAAGCTGGGTGTGGACCTCCTATGGGAGAATGAAAGTAGAACCACTGCTCCACCCAGAGTTGAGACATTGAGGATTTCTCCTCGGAGGATGCACAGAGGCAGCTGACCACTGACAGAGAAGACCTCAGTGCTGACCCAGAAGAAAGGTCCTGGGGAAAGGAATGCCTGCCCTCTCTGACTTGGCATCTTCATCACATGTGCTGTCCCTCAATAATGAGCGATTGGAGATCAGGCCATGTCGGTGGCGGTCAAGAGCTCGGCCCCAGGCTCAGGGAACCAAACAAACTTTGGCTTCTGCAAACAATCTTTAAACCTCTTCCCTCATGGTCCTAATGCCACATGTTTGGGCGACTTGACTGGACCCACCTTGCCAGGCAGCCAACCCTTCATTGAGATTCAAACAGACTCTGGCGTGACCGCTCTGCTGCTCATTACCCCGCTTGTATTCAGACAGGTTCCAGCGGCTAACCCCGGACTCACTGGGGCCCTGTGAATGATGTCCAGGGGTCATTTGATGGTAATGCTGATGCACGCTCTTTGCTAGGTGTCCCAGGAGGGGTCTGGGTCTCCGGCACAAGACGGTCTCGGGCAGCAGCCGTGGCCAGTTAGCTCGCCAGCGCTGCTGCTCCAGCGCTGATTATGCACTCTGAAGTGTTTGTGGAGCCGAGCGAGGGATGGGGCAAGATCCGGTACACAACCATCAGGGGGGTGAAGACTCTTCTTCTGA
This sequence comes from Synchiropus splendidus, assembly GCF_027744825.2. NCBI lineage: Eukaryota > Metazoa > Chordata > Actinopteri > Syngnathiformes > Callionymidae > Synchiropus > Synchiropus splendidus. The sequence goes on from NC_071337.1 coordinate 15,727,655, forward strand.
GTCACACTGGCTGGATTTCATGAAGTGCCATTTGTTTACAGCCCGGTTCATTCGGATTTACAAATGTTGAACAATAGGACGTCATAAAACACAACGTGTCATTTGAGACAAAGGGCAAATTTACGTGCGATTTCACTGTTGCAAAGTGGTCAGCTCCCGGTGTTACCATGTCCTGCGGTGCAAGTCAGGGAGCAGTTCTCACAAGAACTCAACTAAATGCCCTGTCAGATACCAAATTACATTCAGGCGGAATGGATGAAAGAGTAACTTTTTTTCCCTCAAGAACTGCAGAATGAAGGAGAAAAAAAAGGGCTCCAGAAGGGGCACTTTTCAAATTCAGGGAAAAAAAGCTGGTGGTCGTGTCATGTCCTTGCTTTGTTTATTTCTCAGTGATTCATTGAGCATGTGGCAATTATTTTACATTCAAACATCTTTATTTTTTTATTTCTAAACTTATACAATCTTATGAGCGACCTGACAGAAGAATTAAATCTTGAGTCAATGAAAGATGGTGTGAAACATCAGAAATTAATTTTCTGAATCATATTCAAAGAAAAAAATCATCTTATATTTGAATAATATGTTAAATATTGAAATATACATAGTATTTTTGGGGCTGTCATGAGATTACTTTTTTTAATTCTCAATTAATTGCACTAAAGCTGAGTTAAGTCGCCATTGATGGCAAATAAATCATCACCTTATGTATCCACTCTAACTTAAAGGAAGACTTCATCAATTGTCCATTAGTTCTTGAAGTGTTTTGCTACTTACTTTTAGCTTGTTTTTGAGCCTCTGAAGTTCTAAACAATGGTCTTGACAGTATCTGTTATGTTGGGTAGTAAACAAATGTTTGCATTGGGAAAGCAACTCTGCTTTAGTATGATTCATTGAGATATTTGTATATTATAGTATGTTATTGATGTGATATTGTTTTAGCTGCTCTGGTGTTTCATTGTTTCCTTTTTGCGAAAGTGACTGTCTCTGGACTTCCTGTTGCCTGGCCAGCAGACAAGACTCCTTGTGTCCTCACAACTTTATTTGAGGAGGAAGTGGTTTTGTTGATCTGTTCAACACAACTACTGTTGTCATCTGAATTATGACTTGGAATCAGTTATCAGTCGTGTTTGTCGATTTGCTTCCAAATTTTATTCACTGAGAAATTTTGTTTGAGCAAACTTGGCCTCAGAAGTTCTGTGAGGAACATACTTGGACCAGGCTCCATTGTTCTGATCTGATGTGAAGCGACCCTTTATTGAGTCTGAAAGAGATTCATGCGGAAGCCTTGACCCGCTGGTGCAGGTCCGCTCCTCAGACCTGGAGCCTCCGGGCAGGAAAGACGGCCGAGGACATTTGTGGCGCCTCCAGCCCAAATTGAGGTCATCCTCATCCTCAACATCATCTTTACAGTAGCCAAGTCCGGAAGTATCTTTCTTAATCTGCAGTCAAGTTGATTTGGGAGGCGTCCGGCCTCAGGGCACACGGTTCAGAAGACAGAGAAACCCTCTGTGACAAGTTCTCGGACAGATTACTGGTCTGGTTCTGTGGAACTACTTCCCACCCAAACTGAAGTTTGTTGGATCTGGTCTTCAGATACAAGGCCAGTCTGACATAGTAGTTTTCCCTCAAACAAACAAGTATGGAGCTCTGCACTCAAGCAGAAAACCAGAAATGAAGTAGGTATGTAAAAAATACACTTAATTCATCCTCTATACTTTAAAATGTTTTAATATTTTTTGGGCACGTGGCCTGCAAACAACCGAGCCATATGATCCTGCCGCATCTGTTGTTTGGGGCAAATAAAAACAAAAAGTTTTGTTGAAGATCTTTGAGGGGGGGGCGCTGGTGATGTGAGGGGGGGAGATTTTAACGACGTGCGGACGCTCCTCTGTAATCACTGCTCCGCCGCGGCGTGCTAACGCTGTTGGACAGCGGCGGATCGCACTCGCTAGCTCGCTTCATTAGCGTGTCGTTCTCGCTCCACATCAGAGGCTTTAATTGTGACGCTGAATATTCACAGCGTTCCGCGGAAGACTAATCAAAGTGGATCCACTTGTATTATTAATACCCCAAATCAGCCGCTTGCTTTTTTAATAAATAAAAGAATACAGACGCACAAATCAGCTGTCAGTTATTAGCGCCGACCTGGCACTTCCACCAGGCGTGAGAAGGGGCCCCCCCCACACCCGCCTGCACCACCCCCGCGCGTCACGCTTCAAGATTTAAAAAGAAGAAAAAAGTGTCTATCTATCTATCTATCTATCTATCTATCTATATATATATATATATATATATATATATATATATATATATAGGCCACACCCACCACGGCACACCTGGATCCTCTGGTGACCTGGACCCAAATATCAGTGACATATACACAGGTACCTGGCTGTTCACCTGGTCAGGCTTGGCCTTCCACCTGTGTACCAGAATGTGGTCCATCTTCAGTCATGATCCCACGTCACCCATTTGGACCCGAGTCACCATGATGTGAACCCACCATAAAGCCACCTGCCGACACTATACACTGTTCAGAAAACAGACCAAAAAAAAAAGGGTGGGAACCCTCCATATTCCACCACAGAACATAACTAAACTCACAGCTGTCCTCTCCAGGGTCTCCAGTGGACGGTCCACAGACGGCATAGCCTCAGAAGAATAGAATCCTCCTTTATTGGCTGCCCGACGGCTTCTGTTCTCTATTCCCAGGTTCACGAACAGACAGAACAAAGGTTAGCGAAAGTCTCGGGTCCATTCTCGCTGAAGAAGGAGAACCAGAGTATGTTAAATCACAGCCTCCTAATACCAGCTTTAATCTGGCTGTGGGAGGTGCTGTTCAAGTCCAGGTCATCTCCATTACGTGGTCCGGTATGTCACATTGCTGCCCGAACACGTGTCACCTCGACAAGATGATGTTCCCACCCCTCCGCTGCCTCCCGTCCAAACTCTTTGATCTGCCATTTGCATTCTGGAGCCCTCGGGCCGCAGAATTATGAGGATGAGATTTTTTTCCCCCCTCGTCTCCATTCTGTGTCTACCGCACTACCTGAGGCCTGTAAACCCATCCTCACCACCCACCACAGACGCCCGCTAATATCAGCTCTGCCCCACAACCAAACAAACAAATTAGCTGCCCAGGAGATGGGGCAGCTCCACCTGGACGAAAAGCCCACGGGTGAGGCGCCAACTGACCGGGGTCAATTTGTTCGCCAAGCTTTTCAAGCATACAATGATTATCCAGATTTTCTTTGCATGTCCATTTCCCAACACATCCTCACTCCCAAAATATATTGATGCTGGGAATGTGGACTTTTGCGTCAGCGTTCTGCGTTGCATGTGGACGCATTAGGCTTTCTGTTGAAGCACATGTTCTGCCTTCCGCAGCATATCCTGACGCGTCACATTAAAAAAACCAGATTAGTGTTAGTAGGTAAGACGTGGATCCTTTCGTATGACACTCACACTTAACTACAATTCAGTCACGGTCACTTTCTGGCAACACCTTCAGTAAGGGTTACTTGTAAGGGGTTAGAAATAACAACTGGCATGTAATGAGAGCTTCCAAACGTCTCCCTACACCTCGCGCTACCCCCTACGTGTGATGATCCTCACAATCCAGCCTCTACCTGGAACGCTGCTGGGGAAGGAAAACATTTTGTACTCCATTAAAATGCCTATGCGTCAACACGCAATGATAAAGGCCTCTGACGTCAGTATAGGACGCAAAAAAATGACTCCATGGGAATCATATTGGGTTGAATTTCCTTGTTTCAACTCAGTCAAAACCAAAGAGCTTTTGTGTAGTTACCTTTTTCAGTGAGCAAAAGTACAAAGGTATTGCAAGATTGTTTTTTTACATGGATTGCTTGTTTGATGCAAATTTTCTTCCCTACAGTGGAGTTACTTTTTCCACCACTTTCAGCTTTTTCCCCCACTTTCTTCCATTTCCAACATGAGCTCCAACTTGTTTTTCTATGCTCGTCTTCAATGACTGATTTCCTTCACTGTGTGATTTCTCTTTTTAAACATGTTCTTGTTCGAAAGTGGTTTAAGAGCTTGTAATGCAAGAAGCAAAACTACTTTGTTACTCTACTTAAGTACATTTTTTCCCTCATATCTGTACTTAGTTACTTATTCATCAAGTTGCGGCTTATTGTTCTGCTACGAAGAAGAACGTGCTCAGAAAAATATGCTGTATTACTTCAGAATCAGAAGACTCTGTCATGGTTGGCTCAGGTGAACAGACCCAATTGCTCGGTGGTAACTGGCTCACAGAAGACTTGACACAGACCAGGTTAGTTTAACAAGCTTTATGTACAATAAACAAAATAACAGGGCACAGACAGGAAACAAAGAACTAAAGACCTTGCTATTCAAAACACAGAGCGAAGGAAACACTCAAGGAAGGGGAAATACCTGAAAACAGAAGAGAGGCGAATTAATATCAAGTCAAGTAACGGCGATAACCAAAACTGCGCTCGGATACACACACAAGGCCCAAACAACAAAAAATGCTCGGTGGTGGAACAGAAAAAAAAAGTCAACAATAGAAAATAAGACACGAGCAAGAAAATCTCTCGCAGCTATAAAAGGCAGGAAACAAAGTAGAAGAACAAACAAGGAAGCTGCAGAAACAATTGCACACAACAGAAAGATTTCAAAGAGCTAAATTTGGAGGAGAACTTTACCGGAGGACAAGGATCAACCATCTGGCAGCGCAGACTGGAACTCAGGTGTAGAAACTACTGCGGCTTGATCATCGGACGAGCTCCAGCTGTGCTGCCATTAAGCTGGAGCGTGCAAAGGAAAAGGAAAACACAGACAATAAATAACAAAATAAAAGCACAAGAAACATAACAGAATCAGCTTTATTGCCCAATGTCAGTGAGGATCACACCAACTGGGGAAGTGCTTGGTACGTGCAATAATGAACAAAATAAAAAATGATAATAGTAATAAATTAAAAAAATTAATGAATGAATAAAAATAAATATTTACTTTATTCATTGTCGGTACCCATTAGTACAAAATAGAACTTGAGTTGGTGACGTAACAATTGACATGATGAGACATGAATGCGACAGAATCTGCATGTCTGCCATTTGATGCATGTAGTTCCTGGCAGTGAAAGATCTGTGATCTACGTTACGTCCACGATAGCTTGCCTGTGACAAGTTCAATTTCAACTTCAAAGAATCCTGTGTATTTTGATATCATGTTTTTGCGAACTGAAACATATCTATATTTTACTGCATGTAGACAGTTATTATACTGTACATTATTGTACAGTACATTGGAGTTAAGGATTTGTCCTACCACTAAGAAAGAGTACTTTGTTACCGTACCCAGTACATAAAGTATCATATCATAAAATGACTTCTGCTATTCATGTTGCTGGGCTACTTGGAGAAGATACCAGTTTCCTTCAGGCTCCTTCATGTTGGCTCCAAGACTCCATTCGTGAGACTTTGGTCGGCACACAGAACTGAGGGAGGAAATGAAAGCTTACCATCTTCATCTGCGAGTGTTTGTTTCCATATGTTCTGTGTCGTCCTCAACACTGATAGATCTACCCCCGTTTTATTGTCCAGCTGCTCTACATTGTCTGTTATCTCATCCCTCGACGCTCTCCTTGTCTTCACAAGCTGCCAGTTGAGTCAAATCAGAATAACATCTTCAAAAATTCAGTCAACATTCAACCGACAAACAGTGAGGCCTTGTTGGCTATTCATGTATTCGGAGTACATTGTATCAACGCGGCGCCAGACTCCCAGCCTCCATCAAAATGTGATGTATTCATTGGTGGTCAATGGTAAAGTCGCCGGTGTGTTTGCTGTCGGCTGCTGTTGACCAGCGACCTCATGCAGATGCTCCTCACTGGCGCCCCACCGGCCACGTGACCTGGTGGGGCGCGAACCTGAAGCGGATGAAAATGACCAGTGTTTGGTTCTGATGTGTTTGTGACCTATAGGTGCAGTTCAGGATGCTAAGGAGGCCCACCAACCACTCTGGAGCGCCCTCTCTGGTTGTGGATGTTACGAGAATCTTTCCTTTAAAATGTACCAGCAATCATCATATATATAAATGTTTACTATAAGTATGTAAAACCAGCTCCATTACATATTTAAAAAAAAAAGTTTCTGGAAAGTCACTTTTGGGACTATTTGGAAATACATTGATCCCAAAATGAGGAAAATGAAATTGAGATTTTTATTTCCATGTAAATGTATTTCCTATCATGTTTACATATTTGTCATGTTTATTTATCCTTCTTTATTCCCACATTCCCAATAGTCATCTCTGGCATCATCGTCTTTTCATGTCCACAAGTCCACATTTCTGACCCAATGTGACCTCCCTAAGTTTTCATTTCAGAATCAGAATCACATATCAAAATCAGAATCAAATTTAAATAAAATAAAATAAAACAACAAATTCACAAATTCAACAGTCTGACGGCCGAGGGGAAGAAGCTGTTCCTGTGACGGGAGGTTCTGGTCTGGATCGACCGTAGCCTCCGGCCAGAGGGAAGAGGGACAAACAGTCCATGTCCAGGATGAGAAGTGTCGGCTCTGATCCGACAGCATACAGCAGATCGGTTCCTTCCTCTCATACATGAACCCTCTTTCACTCAGTCATAAAAAAAAACCCATCTGAACCTGAGAGAAGTTAAAGGGGTTCATGAAGTGAATTTCAGTGTCTCGTACCAGAGGGCCAAACCCTTGAGCAAGGCTCTCCAACAGAGACATAGTCGCCGCCTCTCTCCTCTCCTGAAGCCCCCTAAAAAACTCTGGTGTCAGTGGGCATTAGGAACATCAAAACATTTGTGTTTACAACATCGCAGCAGTGCCGATTAAATCTGCTCAATTATTCAAACGTTTATCTGCTGGCGCTGCGCCCGGGGAATTTCTCATCAAGACTCCTATTTGCTTTAAATTAGCGGTGTCAAGCGCACACCGCTGTAAAATCATGAAAGATTTATCAATCGGAAATCTGTTTGGGTTGATTTGCCTGTTAATTGGCGAGTAGGCGTCTTGCGGCGCTGCAAACAAGCCCAGCTGAACTGCAAACACCAGGAGGGAGTCTGAAGCAGAACCTGCCGCCAGTCTCACTTCAGCACCAGCCTTTTCTGGGGGAAGGTTAAAGGCCTTTAGCAGTGTTGGGAAGTTCCCTCAGGCTCAGACTGAGATTTCCTTCAATTACAAATGGTGGTGACGTCTGACTCGGTGTCTGGACTCTTCTCTTAGAGACATTCAAAGTAGAACACCGTGTTGAAGAAGGCGCGGGACTCAGGACAGACCCAGGATGCACTGGGAAGACTGAAATATTCCTCCCTGCGAGGGAGAGGAAAGTCTGAACCTCTCAACTTCAACATGACCCTTGCTGGATAAGAGGAGGAAAATGCATGGGAGTCTGTTTCCATCCCACATTTTCCTCTTCCAACCTCCTCCTCTTCCTCCAGGTGTTCTCCATCACTTCTTCTCTGGACCAGACTGATGATGTCATCGTTCCCTCTCCACTGATCCATGAAACTGGAGTCTGCGCCTGTTTTATAGAGGGTGGAGTGTGAGAGCGTGTTTATGAGAAGTTCTGTTGTTTCCAGGTGGGCCGCACCGATCCCACCCTCTGAGACTCGTCCTGGTTCTGATTCTGCCAGGATGGAGGCCATTAATGTATTCATGACATTTATTTATTTAAATATATTTATGAGGACTTCAACCCACAAGGGAGGGGGCTGATTTAATGAGATGCAAATGAGGGCTAATGTCTTTGTTCAGTTTTAGGTCCAATCTGCTGCAGGAGGTCACCACGTGACCCGATGGGAAGCTCGAGCAAAAGTTGGTTCATTCATGTTCTTCCACTTTTTATATATATATATATATATATATATATATATATATATATATATATATATATATATATATATATATGTTGTGGGAGGAAACCAGAGTGCTAAGAGGATAGAAGCACAGGGACTCATATGTGACTAAGGGTCAGAAGTTGCTTCAAGATGGATCTGATCCAGAAACTTTCTTCATGAGGCTCAGATACAGTGACCACAAGAAGATGTTTTTAGGCTCCACCCTTCTCACCTGTCGGCTCACCCTCCTCAACCAATACCTCGCACGTCTACTTCTTCACCTCACCTACAGCAGACCATCAGACAGGTCAACCAATTTCCACCAGCACAGCTCATACAGAGTTGTGGTTGGCAGAAGGAGCGCGGTTGATTCTGCAGTGGGCTGACATGGCTGACCAGACCTCCTTCAGACTCTATGATCCAGAGGCCATAGCCAAGGCTTGAGACCCGAAGCTCTGGAGGCTTGGGGCGAGATGTTTCCAGGAGGAAGGTTTGAGTTTGGTCCAATGCATGGTGGAGACCCTCAAGATAGAGTTTATCTCTGCTAATAAAAAAAGGAGTGTTTCTGAACACCTCAAACAGAAGTGTGAGTTGAGTTGAGGCTCTCGACAGTCTCTCTGAGGTTGTTGGTTCTTGGTCACTGATCCTGCCTTTGACCTCACAGGTACAATGTCTACCTTCAGGTCAGTTAGCGGCGTGGCTTAGTGCTGGTGCTGTTTTTTGCTGGTGACCGCTGTATCACGGGGTGAATTCGAACTGTGGGGTTCAGCGGGAAGCCACCACGGTTCCTGTGGAGAACTTCCTTCTTCGTAGCTCAACGGAAACTAGCGCGTCGCTTCAGAGTCGTGATCACAAACCACAATTCAATCGGCTCCGCTGTTTCAACTCCTGACAGTTAATGACTCTGATGTCTATCTGACGACGCGAAGACTCGCACGCCTCCAGCTGCTTCTGTGATCCGCCGCTATAATCATATTTACCATAAACCAGCGGAGGTTTGCCAAAGTCCCTGCGGCGCCTCATTAATAATCCAATTTTCCGCCGTTTGTTCCGTCAGCAGACAAACAACAACAATTATTTAACAGTCGGTTAGCGACGATCCCCTGGAGTTTGGAATGGAGTGTTGGATTGGATTAATGTTGCTCCCCGTGCGGTTAACCGCCGCCGCGGAGACGACATCATCAAATTAGAGAATCAGAGGAAATCAGAGCTCCTGCCGCTCTGAGATCTAATTATTGAAATATAACAAACACACACCACTGTTTTTGATCACACACACAAACACAGCCTGATGTGTGGTTTAAAAGAACTTCAGTCGGTTGTCGGCTCACTTGTGGAAGGTGCTAGCTTCATCAAACTAGCGTTGAGCCAAGTGAGTTGAGAATGTGGGACACAAACCCGTGGGCTGTGGGCCACTTTCGGCCAGCAGAATGCTACTTTATGGTCCATAGAAGTATGGAGTTAGTGTAAGCTTCTGTCGCTGTTAAACTTTTTATAGACATGTATCACATATGAGGCTCAAGAAGGAACTGAAATGATGCTTGCAAACAGTATAAATGCAACGTTTGTACCAATATCATATTTTCATCCATGATTTAAAGGCCAAAATGTTCAAGACACCAGCAGAAGCAAAAAGTTGCCATTCATCTGTCAACTAGAGGCACAGTTCATCGGTCACTCCAGGCTTCACCAGTGTTCATGCTGGTCCTCAGGATCATGCTCAATTCCAGACACAAATTCAGACACACGCCTTATGCCAGTCAGGTTCATATGACCGGTTTGGCAGTAGGTCAGTAATGGTGTGGGGTGGCATTTCTTTGGAGGGCCGCACAGCCTTCCATGTGCTCACCAGAGGTGGCCTGACTGCCACTAGGTACCCAGTTAAGATCCCCAGACCCCTTGTGAGACTATATTCTGGTGCAGTTGGCCCTGGGTTCCTCCGAATGCAAGACAATGCTGGACCTCATGTGGCTGGAATGTGTCAGCAGTTACCAATAGAGCACATCTGGGACATCATGTCTCGCTCCATCCACCAACACCGGGTTATCCAGGAGTTGGTGGATGCTTTAGTCCAGGTCTGGGAGGAGATTCCTCAGGAGAACATCCGCCGCCTCACCAGGTGCATGCTGAGGCGTTGTACGTGCTACTAAGCTTCATTTTGACATCAAAGTTGGCTCAGCCTGTAGTGTTTTCCCCCTTTAATTTTGACTCCAAATCCAGACCCCCATGGGTTGATACACTTGATTTTCACTGATAATTTTTGTGTGATCTTGTTGTCAGCACATTCAACTATGGAAAGAACAAAGTATTTAATAAAAATATTTAATCCATTCAGATCTACAGTACAACGTGTTACTTCAGTGCTCTGTAATGCTTGGAGTTCTTCCACGTCATTGCATCTTGCCCTTTCTCCATTGACTCCATATTTGACTGCTCACATTGTCATGTCACACTTTTACTTTGGTTTTATTTGTTGTGTTCACCACCACGTAGCTTTCTTTCTGGATTTTACTGGACAAAGTTTGTGATAGACAGTTGTGTCATTGTGTGCTTTGGTTGCTGATTACTTTTCATTCTTAGTCTGGTCTCGTCCCTCTGGCTTCTTTTGGTCATGATGTGAAGAGATAAATTCCCGTTGTTCGAGTCTCTTTGCTGCTGGTTAGTACCCACACAGAATAAAGATGAACATAAAAGGATGAAGACCAATCAAATAGAAAGTCAACAGTGTGCATCAATAGCGATCCAAAAGAAAACAATACAAATGACTGAAATAATAGAGTGGAAGCTCCAAGAAAAGTCCCAGAAACACAAAACTTAACTGACACAACTTTCACATTTGACTCGTCTGGTCACACTCTTGCCGTCTCCCGCCGATTCATCAGAAAGTAAATGTTTACCGAGCAACAAATGGATTCATGTCTTGAAGAGAGTCTGTTAATCCGTCGCTCTTGAACGTCCGGCTGTAATTAATTGGTGATCGGTGGTTTGCTTTCCCTCCAAATCTCATCCTCTTCACAGCGCCGACGTGCCGCGCCACGTTGATGAAGATCATTAGACAACTCTGACGGCATATTTCACAAATCCCTCTTTCCTCCCGCATTCGTCACTTGTTCCCTCGCACGCAGCTCGAGGCTTGAAAGCTGAGGGCGTGTGGATCAGACGATGCCTTCACAAGCAAATGTTTGACCAGCAGAGTCAAGAGCCCACACGACTGGCCCTTCACTGAAACTCTGGATCATCTACCAGACAGACCTGTCTCCACCTGCTGGTCGTGTAGTGTTGCTGTGACTGACATTTAGAGTCATATTAATACACCGTCAGTCCTCACTCTCTTTAGCAGTGAGCTTATGAGGCCTTTTGTCCCCATCCAGTTCAAGAGTTCTCAGTTTCACTCCTTATATTTCCATGTTTTTGTTGTTTAACGTGTTTTATAATGACGAAATTATCGATTCATGTGATGCTAGTTTGTCATCCTACATGCGATCCCATGATGATTCCGTGACGAACTAGAGAAGGAACCATGGCCTTCAATTCCAGACAGAGTTGTCACAGCCTCCTCAGCTTTTTACCTATGAGCTAAAGATTTGACTCATCTGATCCAGATTGAGTCTGATTTCCCTCTGTGAGCTCCAGCAGAGATTTTATTGATTCTCCAGCGCCGCTCCGTTCTGCTGGTTCTCTTGTTTCATCCGACCCTCCAGCTGTGTCGGCTTCAGACGCCCAGGTTCCTCGTCTGCGGCCGTGCGGGAAACCAGATGTTGAATAACTTCAACAGGGCTGAGAGTGTCCAGATCAGGAGTCAGACCCACTCACTGCATAAAAAAGTTGTGGGCGCCTCGGGTGTTGTTCCGCTGTCAGGACGTAATCTCCGGGTGGACCTGGAGACGCTTTCCTTTTATCAGATCTGAGCTCATGAACATGAGACAGCGTCTCGGCAGCTGCCAAATAACTGCACCATGCTCACTACTCAAGTTAAACATTATGACCACCTGCCTAGCTTTCTTCTAAGCAGTTGGCTTTTCCCTGTCTTTACTGAGACGCTGCAGCTCCGTCAGAGTTTAGCGAGAATATATCTGTTTCACTGCGTATGAGTGAACTCCACAAAAATCCAAGTCAAGTTGTACACATTTGTTTGACTTATTTATGATCCACTTATGAATAAAATTGACATATTTACCTTTTTTTCCCCTACATTTTGATCTTATTTCCATTTTTTATTGTAAAATTGGATTTATTTTCTGTAGCAATGTTTCCCTTGATTCTCACATCGACGCCCCTCCTCAGACAGAATCCGCCTTTCCTCGCTCATCTTCTGCTCCTTTCATTACAGCGGCGGTGTCATGGCTGCCGCTCACCTTTAGCATTGGTTTGTCTTTAATTATTGTTGGCGAGGCGCACGCGGCCCAGCTCATCAACTGGATAAATATTTGACCGCTGCTCCATAAATTGGCATTGGGGGGTTTATTTTAACGTTCTGTCCGAGCCAGCCATCCTCATGCACAGCGAATTGGCTCTCCGCAGGTGAGCGCCGCTTGCCTCAGCGTGCGGTAAATTAAAACGCCCGTTTCTGTTGAGGAAAACGAGAGATTCGACTCTCCTCCTGAATTTGTCTTATTTAATTATAACCCACGTCAAAGCCTAATCTTGGGAGCTTAAGTCGGCTGGCCAATTAATCAGGAGCCGGAATGTTTGTGGAGACGTGTGCGCCTGCATTCTCACTTCCCGCATGAATTCAGAACCATCTTTGTTTGTGTCTCATCATCAGAGGCGAAGAGTGATCTGCCTTCCACCCGGGGGGTGAGCTAACTGGGCTCCGGGGTGCGCGCCACGCTCACAAATACACTTCCCACTGTGACTTCAGCCAGGGTTCGCTTTAGCGTGGCTTATGCTAATCGCAAATCTGCAAGGGATCATCGGAATCCAAACAGTCTGACGTTTGTGATTATCGCTGGCACGTTTGACAACAGGGAAGGACAAAGAAGACACAGGAGTGACGCGTCGCCACGTCTCCTGTCAGGACTTCAGAAGTTGCTAATCCTTATTCAAAGTCACCGTGTTGTTCGCCAAACACGTCGGCATGAAGGTTGCTCGGATCGCGTTGTTGTCACCACAATAAATCGTTGTTGTGGAGATGTGGCGGGTGGATCCTGTCAAAGTCAGCCGGGGGTGCGAAACATTGTTTTGTGAGTCTGTCACGACTGTTGACAGATGATGTCTAATGAACTCAAGTGAGAGGTGTGATGACGGCGCTATCCCAATGACAACAACAATGAAAGGTCACTAGTGTGTGCAATGTCAAATGAACGGGACGGTTCCTGTGGGGTCGGCAATCAAAGACTCTCCTTTAAAGAAATCTAACAAAAAGCATCCATTCAAAATCATGCCAAGAGGCCTGACTCATTGTTCGTTTATTATTTCTGCTTCAAACATTCCTCGTTTTAAGGCCACACAGCAACCCGGTGGTTGGCACTCCCGCCTTGCAAGACGGCTGCGGGTTCGATTCCTGGGTCGGAGCGGTGGAATTTCTGCATGGTGTTTGCACGTATGTTCTCCCTTTGTGCTCGTGGGTTTTCTCCGGGTTCTGTGGTCTCCTCCCATAGTTCAAAAAACATGCTCATTTGGGGTGTGAATGTGTGAGTGAGTGGTGATGGACAGGCGACTTGCCCAGGGTATCCCCTGCCTATCGCCCATTGATGCTGAGCTTGGCACAGCTCGACAGCACTTTGCCTTGACAGTTTTTACTGATGCCTGGTGACAACATAGTTGTGTGAGAATGTTCTTTATATTCCGAGGTAATGCCTCTCAGGGGCCACGGAGGAGTGACATTGCGTTTAAAAAAGTGACATTTTACAAGGAAGTAGAAGTAAAGCTTTGTGTTTCCACACACTCTGCACTCGCTGCATTTGGACATGGTCTGCATGACGAAGTGTATATTTGTAGGGTCTCGTTTCTATTCTTTCTACAAGTAACATCCGACTTACGACCTGCTTGACTTACGTCCTCCCGCACTCATGACCACTGCTAGCAGATGCTTTTTTTTTTTTAATGTCTGGCACTGCAGCACATAGCACCCCAGCATCATGTACAACAGTTACGGCAGCACAGTATCCCAGCATCTCACTCTCACACAGCCATCTACCACTACAGTAGAACCTATAACCCTCGCGTTGCCCATTTTGAATGGCATTCGACTTACGTCCAATCCGACTTACGACCGGTTGGTTGGAACCGATCCTGGTCATAAGTCGGATGTTACTTGTATTTTCACGTCCTTATTCTTTGAGGGAGGAGGTCATCAGCTTTGGGTGAATACTTTGTTGCTAAAAGACGATAGATATAAATGAGTTAAAGTCTGCTGAGGTTTTGACAAACACAGAGTGGGCGTCTGGTTATGCACAAAAAAACTGAAGACGGGACGACACTGATTTCGGTCACACGGTCCATGAGTGGAGACTGAAATTGAGCCTACGGCTGAACCTTGACGTTTAACAAAATCATGAAATGTCATGTTAAATGAACTTGTCAAGTCTGTCTTTCAGAAACACAAACTTGCCGAGGTCAGCAGGAGTTCAGTGTGTCGCTCACGGGACAGACACACACGCCGACTGTTCGCTGAGGCTTTCACACCTGAGCGCCAGGTGAAGTCATTTCTTTGCTTGACCTACATGAGTTTTCTTTTTCTGTCCACACACGTCTGGGAGAAGATCCCAAACCTTCTCTCATTAGATGGAAAACAGTCTGTCACCTCTGATCAGACGTACAGTGCGACTCTGAAAGTTTCTCTCCGGGTCCAAAGACGAGCGGATCAGGTGGTATCACATTTGATTAGTGGAATTCTGATGTTTCATTTTTAATCACCGTCTGCAGCTCATGAGTCGAGGAGTCGCCGAAGCCCAACACTGATCACTCAGTGTTGAATACCAAAATCTAACAAGTCTGTTCTATCACTAGATAATCCGTCTGCCAAACAGACCTGTAGCTTTTTGATCCTTTAAAAGTGGACTTTACATAATGTCATTAATCCTGCCAGGGTTCTGGGGTCGCGCTGGTGTCATGGTCAGCTTCAAACAACCTTTCTTGTGAAGCCCGACTTATTCGGCGTGTGAAGCGGTCGGGTCCGGATCTTTGAAGGTTTGATCAGGAACAGGTGCCAGATCTTAAAACGGCAGGATTGATGTCAAAGAGGAAGTTCCAGTTCCACTCACATACCGCGCGATAGAGAATAAAGCTTGTTAGAGAGAAGTTGACAACAAGGCTGAAGAATCAGTCCATCTGTTTCATCAAAACACAAATGATTCATCATAAAACAGAAGGCAATGTCAAACTTCTTGTTAGCACAATTGAAAATGTTCAAACAACTCAGTCCTCGAACAGGAACTCATCGCATCTGTGGAGAAGGAAAACCTGTGGCGCAAGTCGCAGTAAACGGGTGGAAGAGGGTGACAGTTTTGATTGAGATATATGATTGAAAAACAAAACAATAAATCTCAATAATTTCCGGATACTCCGTCAAACTGATAATGCAATCATCACTGTAAGCAGCAACTGCCACCTATAACATTTCAAGTTTTAAACTCAACAAATAACAAAATAGAGAGTAAGCAACATAAGAATTGCGAAACACTAACCACAAATTATTTATGACGCATTACAAACCACACAAAGCTGAACACAACACAACAGATCAACGGAAAAAAAGACAAATTCAACCACATGAAACCACAAGGAAACACAAACATGGCGACACCGTACAAAACAGACGCATAAATTCTTGCATTATGCACAAACAAATCACATCTTGTGATTGGAAAGACGACAGAGAAGCGAACAATGAATGGACACAGCATTTATTAAAAACAAAAAAAAAACTTGATCAAATTAATGAAACAAAACACACAGCAAAACAAACCAATAAATAATTGAAAACAGCAAAACAATCATTACAAAAACAAAATCACTTAGTAGAACAACAACCAATTAGAAATGACATGACGTCAGAAAACACAATCTTTACTCAATATTTCTGAACAAAATGGCCAATGCCTAAATTCAGTTTGCAGACAAACATCTGAGCATGAAAAATAATGTGCTCACAATAAACAATAAATACAACACTTGTTGATTTGTCGTCTGTTTTGCGCCAAATGGCCTCTCACAAACTTGTCCATGCTAGTGGTGAAAAATTGTTCCTGTATTGTTCACATTTTTAACAGCCTCTTGTGGTGGTGTTTTTAAGATGCCCGGTAGTAAAATTAAGTCCATCTGCGTGGTGTATGTCAATAATGAAAAGTGTTCATGTCATCGTAGGGTTCGCATCCCCCTGTTTGAAAACCACTGGACTAAACATACTTTAAACATCAATCTGTAAATGGAAAACAACTAAAGAATCACTCGACTATTTACCACACGTACTGTAAAACAAATACAGGAGAAATAAAAAACATCAAACACAATTCAAGTAGACACAACAAGTGATTAAACGCATCAATGTGACACACACAACACATGACTGTGTGTGTCAGAGGAAGCAGCAGCATATTGTCTTGTTTGTTCCCAGATTCAGGAGTCAGAGGATTAGACTTGAGTTCGCGTCGCTCCAGCAGCCCGGCAGCTCACCGAACAAACAAATGAAGTCAACAGAGAGAGGTTTCCGCCTCTTCCGACATGCAACAGTGACACCGCAACTGACACAGCGTGACAGTCGACCGTGTCGACAGCGTTTGTTGTGAGGCGGGTGGGAGGGGGGGTTGACAGTGCGCACATGATCACACACAAGATAATGTTTGTCAGCAGCAACAACGGAGGAGACAGACGCGCGGGTTGATTTCACGCTGCAAGTACAAGAGCCTTCTGCTGGTAGTTGAAGAAGTGCTTATGTCAATCAGCCGTAACATTATGACCGCCCGCCGCACATCGCGTAGGTCCCTGTTTTGGAGGACGAATAAGCAATGAGGCCACGAATCCATCCATCTACAGTAGTTTACTCTTCTTCTTCAAGGTTGGGTCATGGGGGCAGCTACTGAAAAAAGAGGCCCAGACACCACTCACCACTGGTGAACTGAAAAACTCATCTCTCTGCTCTGTGCCAGGTCTACTCTTGGGCACCCACACCTGAGATATTCTGAGTGTGGTGTGCCCAACTGGCTTCTCTTGTGTCTGTCTACGATGGAGAGAGTCCAGGCATCTGGTGAAGAAAGAGCATCTGCTGAATCAGCAGCCGTGCTTGTTGACAGACCACTCAAAGCTCATGATCATGAGGTGAGAGCAGGAAGATAGATTGACCAGTAAACTGACAGGTTTGACTTTAGCTCAGGTCTTGCTCCACCATGCGATCCGGAGCCCACAGGAGAACCATGGTGTCGGTGTTGGACATGAGCCTGATCTTTCCTACGGTGATGGACCGTTGGAGGTCTCTGCCTGACCGTTGACTGGACAAGCAACATAGACTGAGTTCGAAGGCCTATTATCCTCATGCCTGGATGATCATCTGTGATCTAACATTCTTCCTAGCAAACCAAGAAATGTACTGGAGAGATTTTAGTGCTGAATACAACAAATCCATCATCATGCATGAAGGAACTTCAACGTAGTCAAACTATCATTCTAACGTCACTGGACTTTGCATCGCTCTTCCAGGAAACTTTTGGGAAAAACACTTGTTCGTAATAGGCTTGGTTGAAATCTGGCCTCTGCTGCCGTACTTGATGAGTTCCAAAAACACACATTCCAAATCATCGAAAGTGCCCACACATAATTCACGTGAAGTAAGCGCTGAATGGCCGCACGCCGTGTCCTCTGCCGAGTCACCGGGGTATTGTTCGAGCGCCCCAGCTCGGGCTGATTGCCATCATAGCCATTGAACCCTGTTGGTAACAGTGTAAGTGAGATTTAAGCCCGGCTAACACCAGAGTGTGGAGGTGATTGATGTGAAATATGCCCTCCCTCATTGACTGGCTGAACTCCATTTTCTGCTCCTAATGCAGAAATCACTCCGGGTCCCCGGCATAATGATTTACGATGAATCTGTGTCAATGTTGAACTCTGCAAACCCCACGTAATCCATCTTGCAGATATAGCTACCTCCTCACCCCGCCCAGCTCCCGTCCCGGCCCTCCCTCGCCTTTGCATTGGGAAGTGAAAGAACCCCCCCCCCTGCACTCCCTCTCTCCGTCTATATGTGTTGAATCCATTACAGTGCTGATGTGTAATCACAGAGGACCCCCGCGCCCCCTCAGACTGTAATTACCTGGATACAGATACTCGCTCACACCAGCCGCTGGAACCAAGAACTCAGTTAACCAGCATGCAGTGCTCTCAGCCCGACTGGGTGGCCGCCTTGAGAGACGCGCCTTGGATGGAAAAATTGATAAAATTGCATTTAAGTAATGAGATTTTGACCTTGCAAAGCGCTTCGGTTCAACCTCGGAGATTGATGCTGCGTCGCAGCTCTCACACTTCCATGTGCTGCAAGCCTGCGAGGTCAAAACTGTGTTCCGATTGCCAGCTCAGACAAAAGTCCTCTTAGGCAAATATCCAAGATGTTTGGAACTTTTTCTTAGTTCATCAGTGCCGTCAGTAAAAGCAAAGGAAACACATGAATTGATGTGCTGCCTTCAGATGGAACTGGAATTCTGAATTCTCTTTCTAAAACCAAGTGAAAAACTAGCTCAACGTTTGGTTGATATTGAAGAGTATCATCCGGAGAGCTGACCCAAAAGGACCCAAAGAACAAGGGGAGTAGCTCCGTCGTCCTCGGGACACCTTCACTCCTATGTGACAATCTAAAATTAAACAGTTTGAGTTGAACCTCACATGTAATACCATCTTAGTTGCATTATGGTTTCAAACAGGCCTGCGCAAAGTGTGGTCCAGGGGCCACATGTGTATTCCCGGAGCAGAAGTTGTGTCCAGATCCTTTGTTTTCAGTAGGGGTTGTCTCTGTCAGGGTTGTGCTGTGTCTCCGACCCGTTTTTTTGTGGACAGGATTTTGAGGTGCAGCTCTGGTGGGCAGGGCTTACAGTTTTGTGGCCTGAGGATCCAGTCACTGCTATTCACAAGATGATATGGAGAACTTTCAGCTCTCTCTGGATCAGTTTGCGACTTAGTGTGAAGCATCCGGGAAGAAAATCAGCACCTCTAAATCCAAGGCCATAGTTCTCAACTGGAAAAGGATGGTTTGCTCTCTCCGGATGAGGAATGAGTTCCTGCCTCATGTGGAGAACTTGAAGTATCTTGGGGTGAGGAGTTGTGTCACTCAGGAGAGACTCGGAGTAAAACCGCTGCTTCTCCGTGTCAGTGGAGGTGGTTCGGGCATCGGGACGCCTTCCTTTGGAGGCCTGTCGGGCACGGCCAGCTGGCCTCGCAGTTTTTCGTGATCCCCCAGTCGGAGCTGTTGGAGGTTGCCCGGGAGAAGGGAGTGTGGCACGACCTCCTGAAGCTGATGCCCCTGTGGCCCATCAACACATAAGGGAGGATGAGGATAGACCTCTATTTTACAGTAAAAAAAACAAAACAATATTAACTTCTTATAATTGTCCCTCATTTTTATTTGATTTCAGAATCAGAATCAACTTTATTCCCATGGTCAGTAGAGATCCCACCAACTAGGAAAGTGCTTCGGAATAAAGTGCTGTCAATAAAATAAAATAAAATAAAATAAAATAAAATAAAATAAAATAAAATAAAATAAAATAAAATAAAATAAAAAAGGCTGATCGCAAATCAAAATTCAACATCTTGAGGCAATAATACATTTCATCAATTTACTACTTAGTTTTTTGATGGCTGCATGGCCTTATTAATATTAATGCATTTACATATCATGACCATATAATCATACATCTCAAATTATTTGACAGCCCCTTGTGATGGCGCTAGAAAACAACGCTTCACTGCAAAAATTGAGTTGATTCATAGTTATGAATGAGGAGTATTATTTGCACTGGAACTGAAAATGACTTAGTGACCCACTTTTGGGTCCAGACCCGCCTTTGTGAATCACTGTCCTGGATGGTCCTGGATGAGCCGCTCCACCAGGGGGAGGAGGCTGGAGAGATCATGTCCCTCAGTTGACCTGCGAACAGAAGAGCTGGGAAAGGTCAGGCCTCTTTACTTCAGCGGCTGCCCCCTCGACCTGACCTGGAATAGACAGTAAAAAAAAAGTTGGTAAGACGGATAATTACTGAGTGACTTTTCACTTCAACTTCAGCATGACATTTAAAAACAGTGTTCGAGTTTGGAGCTCCGCGTGACGTCAACATCTACTTGTTCCAGTTGCGACACAGTTGGCTCCGAAACACAAACGGTCTAAACAAAGCCCTTAATTTATAATTCCGTCATTTTAGAACGTGAACTGTGTGTCCTCGTTTTTGCCTGAATCGGAATTTACGACGCAAGTTCCACTTTTTTTTTGTCTCGGAAATGGGAAAGTAAGACGGAAAGCTAGTTCCGAGTGCATCGCCGCGTCACACACTTCATCTGGCGGCTGAAGTAAACAATATTATCAACTGCTCAGGGATGAGAACATGGAACGGTTGCTTCATGTGAACTTCCACTCGTACAAGAGCTTCGACATGAACTTGTCAGATGATCCGAGAGGAGGAGGGCTGTTTCCACAGCAGACGCCTTGGAATCCGGATATGATGAAAATGTTTGAGACGCACTGATTTGAAAAAAAAAAAAAAAAAAAAAGTCGCACGACGTCCGAAACTTCTGCGCCACAACACAGCAACTTCCCCAGTGCAGACGGACTTTGAGGAACTTGGGTGGGTTTGCTTTCTAACGGCAGCGCGGAGGAGCTAACGAGCAGATGGAGACGCTGTAGACTGGACATGTCGGAAAGGTAACGCCATTTCCGTGCTTGTGAAAAGTGGATTCATCCAGGTGGAAGTGAGTGGGTCGGCTCCCGGCGCTGTGTATGTGACGGTTTGTGAGGAGGTGAAGGAAGTTTCCAGCAACTTCTCTCGCTGCTCGACGTCACTCTATCAACGTGTTTGTGTCTTTCCAGCTCAGAGGAGTGAGGGCACGGTGGTGGGACTAGCTGTTCTGAGGGATTGAAGGACCAGGGTCTTCATGTCCTCGGAGGCTCCTGACCCGCCTGCTGATGCAGGGCAGAGCGGGGACCCTCGGCCGGAGACCCCGCTGCTGCCAGACGGTAGGAGACTGCTCACTCTGACGACATGGCGTTTTAGAGTCACGCGTATGCGTTATATATAGTCACACTTATGCGTTATTGCCTCGAAATTCACATAGCCACTGACGATGACCTTGTGTTGAAGACAAGCCCAAATGTTTTTATAACATAATATAATATGTGAAAAGTCTAAATTGTTGTCACCAGTTGACCAACTTATAGTCATGTAGCATTAGCATAAATGAGCCCTTGCTAATGTTGGTGTAGTTTTCATCATGTTTTATCACTTGTTTGGATTCCTCATCCACTATGAGCAGAGCCGGCCCTCCCACTAGGTGAAAAGGCCTGTCCTTACATACAGCCGTTCATATCCTTCAATACAGAGGTTCGTATCCTTCTTTTTTGGTGGCACCCCAAAGCCTCAACATTGTGTAGCAAGCGAGTCACTTCAGCGCCACACACTGCTTTCAACTGTAATTCCTTATATGATTTGTGTGACCATTTAAACGCTGCTCTCATGTACGTCTTCAGTGATGACATTTGATTTTGGATATGCATGAAATGTGAGGGTGTCTTGGCGCCAGTTTGTGATTTGCCAATAGAGACCTGTCTTATTTTTAAACGCATCTGAACTCAAGTAACCTAACTTTGGGACGCTGTGCTCCTTGTATTGAGGATTTTTCTTCAATAAACAGTGGTCCTTTGTGAGTTGATTCATTTCACAAGTGCCTAGCAAGCCTCTGGAGAGTTTTGAGTTAAAAATATGGGTTAGTCCGAGAATTATCAAGTGTTTTGGGATCTTCTTCACAAGCGCAGAAAGGATGGGCTGAGTAGCAGCTTTGGTCATGAAGGGAGAGTTTATTAGTCTTCTGTAGTGGAGACAGACCTGTTCCAAATATCATAGCAAGATCACAAATGCAAGAGTTTTGTCTGCACAACCCTGACTCTGTCGATTAGAGATATAGTGAGACACTGGGTCATCCATGGGAGGCACAAAGTAAATCCCCCAAAAAAGCCAGTTGAAGTTTCTTGGGCATCTTGAACTACTTTCTCTCATTAGGTGAAAAGGCCTATCCTCAAGTACAGAGGTTCGTATCCTTCTTTTTTGGTGGCACCCCAAAGCCTCAACATTGTGTAGCAAGCGAGTCACTTCAGCGCCACACACTGCTTTAAACTGTAATCCCTGATGTGATTTGTGTGACCGTTGCTCCAATGTACGTCTTCAGTGATGACATTTGATTTTGGATATGCATGTTGTAACTATTGAAATGTGAGGATATCTTGTCTTGTTTTTGGTTGTGGGCACTAGTGGGTGCCAGTTTATGATTTGCTAATAGAGACCTCAATATGAGTAATCAGACGCATCTGAACCCAAGTAACCTAACGTTGGGACGTTGTGCTCCTTGTATTGAGGATCTTTCTTCAATAAACAGCGGACCTTTGTAAGTTGATACCGTTTTTGTTTATATTGTCTTCACGCCACACCCAAAGCAACATTACAAAGTGGTCACATCCTCTTCTCTCCATCTGCGGATGATACAGCAATAGATCTGCACCATTAATCTCTGGTCCTATGGTTCCGTATTTGCTTGTCCATTAGGTGGAAGTCAATACAGTGTCATATTTTTGCTGGTAATTGTTCAGGAAAGAGTGAATTGATGCTTATGAACAGGTGGAATGAAGTTTTGTTACTGCCCTCGGGCCGTGACCACTGGGACTTAGGGACAGACTTGTGTTGGAGTCTCCCTGAGTGCAACAGCCTTTGTCATCTGTTGCAGACTTGGAGTAGATTTCCAATAAATCGGTGTCATGGGCGATTTATCTACAATGACATCATCAACCTGCAATTGATATTGATGTCATCGAGTACTTAAAATGTCTCAAAATGTGTGTATATATGGTCAATGAGCCACGTGCAGGGCAGCGTCTTGCTTGGTATAATTGGTGGCAAGTGGTCACATCTCTGGGAAGGGGAAGATGTGAATTTGTCCCCTCTGACTTAAGTCATAGTACCCCATCAAAATGTGGCTGTGGGAAAGGCAGCTCAATGACTACAGCCACATACAGTAGAGGAGTACAATAAATGTGTGGAGCTGAGGTGACAACAAGAACCACTTATTAAGGCAGCGCCGGTACAACCAAGCAACACGCTCAGCAAACATTGACGTGAAGTGTATAATGAAACAAGCCTGAGCCTCTGTAGGTTTCCCAGGCTGCTACAATACAGCAGCCTGACAATTACGTGACGCCTACAACTGAAGCTCAATTACGGCTCCAAATCTGGTTTTTGCTTTGCTTTCCAACAGCTACACAACGAGTCAGAGATCACTGCCCCTCTTTATCAGCGCGCCGCTATCAGGCCTGTCCTCTTAAATTACATTCATGTGGTTTTTAGTTTACACCCGGGCTAATGTGTGATAATATTTTTGCTTTATTTTCGCCTTCAAAGTGTGAAAGAAATAGTCCTGGTGACTATTAACAGAAACCACAGCCAATTATAGTTTTTAATTAACTTTCTAGTTGCCCCTCAGATTATCACATGTAAAATAAGCTTACCCCTTCCCCCGCCTTTTCATTTTTCTTCAAACAACCAATGAACCGTTAACCATCCTATTTATACCGAGCATCATTATGGCTCTGTCAAAAAAAAAAAATAGCAAAGTAGGACAAAGTAAGCAATCACTCGGGCTGCTGGATTGGATTTTCGCTCGGCCTTCAAAGACTGGATTTTCCCTCTCAGGGGACTTTAGATGTACTGAGAACAGAGCAATTTATTTCTAACTGTGATCACTAAATACTGCGATGCATCAGGCCGTCGTGCCGCCGACTGCACCGCCATACATCAGCTGCAAGCAGAGATATTTGTGTCGCATCTATCTGGAGCTGGTGGCCTGCGTTCTGTCGTTCCTTCTCCCATCCATCAATGCGCCAAATGGAGAGTGCTGGAGCAAACCATATATCCAACCCTTCTAGGAGGTGTTGTTCTCTTGTGTTAAGTCATTCTTCAGGACTTTACTACTCAAACAAGCGTGGTTGGCACTTGCAACCTGCTTCCATACGTCTGAAGAGACACTGTTTTGACAGATAAAGTGAGTCTTAGTCCAGCATTCATTTCACTAGTGCCAAGCAGCAGCAGCAGCAGCTTTGGTCATGAAGGGAGAGTTTATTAGTCTTCTGTAGTGGAGACAGACCTGATCCAAATATCATAACAAGATCACAGATACAAGAGTTTTCTCTGCAGCAACCCTGACTCTCTCGATTAGAGATATAGTGAGACACTAGGTAAGCCAGTGGAAGTTTCTTGGGAATCTTGAACTACTTTCTTGTAGAGCTGAACATTTTATTATATTCTGATCGAAATCACTATTCCTGGAAATAGAATGATGTGATCATCAATGCTGCGTTTTTTGCTGAATTGTCTCTTTTTTTTTCATCCACCCCCTCTCCATCTGTAGCGCCTCTGTCTCAGATGTCAACAAAGAGGAAAAAATGGAAAACCCTCCCCACGATGTCTTGCAAGATCACATGCCTTTTCAAGCCCTATACTTCCCGCCTGGATTGGTGTTGCTAACAATTGCTAACAACTTCCCCCTATTACGACTTAATTTCTGAAATGACTTTCAGCTGGTCCCGAAGTGAGGTTAGCAGGATTTGACCCTGGTGGAGATTCCCTTGCGCACCAGCCTAGCTTGGTTGCTAGGAATGTTTTGAGCTGTTTAATGTAAACTTCAGTTGAGTGTTCATTACCATAGAGTTCCATCACATGAGTTAAGAGTCCATGCCTCCTGAAGTTGGGTGACTGAGTTGTCAAACTTGCGAGATGAAACACCTAAACATATTCAATTGTATTCATTTCTGCACTTGAAAATATGAAAATCAATTACGCCGATCACATCTCTTCTCCCACATGTATTTGAGTTCGGCATTGATTTTCTATTGTATATAAAAAGTGAGTGAGTGGAGCTAAAGATGGTGCAGGGACTTTAGCCAGGCTGACTTGGGTGTAACCAAACAATTGTTGGCCTGTTTGTTCATGTTGGCTCATACTATTTGCAGCAAATGTCAAACCGCTCAGAACAGCTCCAGCCTTTAAAAGTTGATAAATGAGTAGTGAAGGTTTTATTTACTGAGAAAAACATCAGCGTGTGCAGAAGACTCTAAGAGATGGGTAAATGTGTCTCTGGTGCTTTCTGTGCAACTATCAGGCTTGAGAGTTTTTTTTCCAGCGCAGATGAATGCTGCCTTTATGGCCGTCTGAGGGAGTTTGGCAGGTAGAGCAGGGCCTCGAGTGCAGGGAGAGAAAATGAAATCCAGAATCCTGGCAGAGGCCTCACCTGAACCGCACCGCCATGTTTTAAGACTGTGGCTTTCATTCTGACAGATTCCGAGCCTCGGCACCTTCAGCCTTCTGCTTGGTTCTGTCAGCTGCGGTTGACCTTTCAGCTCAATCTTTGACTTGCGATCTTTCACTACAACAAATGTTAATCCTGGAAACAACAAATTTGAGTTTGAGTCCTGGAAAAATGCTCCGTTCCCGTCAGTGGTACACATGTTTGTTTTGATATCTGTGTTCAGAGTTTGACCCAGATAGGAATGAAACTTGCTCTCCCGGGTTTAAGGTTGACGTTGTGGGGTTAGGAAGATGCCCCTACGTAGTATGAAGTTGACTCAATGTGGTATAAGCTTTAGCGGACCTGGCTAACCAAGTTGACAATATGGAGAAAGGTTGACTGTATACATTTGACTGAATGAGGTAACACGTACCTTAACTGTAAGCAGAAAGAGAGACGGGGGTCATGCCAATGTTGCCGTGTGTTTTGTGAAAAACAAGCCACAGAGGTGGTTCTTTTTCTTTCTCAGAGCTGTGATGCTCTGAGCGTCATGACATCACCTGTCATTAGCGCGGCATTAAACCTGTTTTGGACACGTTGTTGCCTGGTGAGAACAACATTTGTTTGTGTTTTTTTGATTGCAGATGTCCGTGACAATGGACCATCAGGAAAAACACTGTCGCCACAGAGTCCAGCAACAGACGGACCGAGTCATGTGACCAAGGAGAAGCTTAATAATTGCAACCCTGTTCGAAGTAAGTCCTGCGCTCCTCATTTGATCAATTTAACGACAGCTAGCCCGTTGTCTGTTGGTGTTAAACTCTTCGGTTTGCTCCCTGTTTCTCCTGAGAATCCAGATGTTCTTGTGACAGTGTTCCACTTGCAATATCAGTGCCAGTGTTTCCTATTAAATTAATATGGCCTCGGCACCGTGGGCACTTGGCAAATGAGCAGCCAACATTCTACCACGCTGACCAGAACTTGGCTCCCATCTGCTTCCACATGTTTTGCGAAGTGAGGAAATCCTGCTTGTGGTTGTGGACTTGTGTTAGTGTGGCAGCTGCACGACGCTCGCCGATCTGGGAAAGGTTTTTCCCAGCGCTGGAGGGTCTTTTTCTCCTCAGCTTTTAATCACGGAAGACGCCGGAATTGTCTCAATGTTGTCAACAAGAAATGGAAAGTTGGTATTGTTACGTCTCCGTTCAGTCGTTTGGTGTATCGTGCCAATCTGTGTGCGTGGACACTCGGGAGGCTGAAGTGTTCCACCACGTCGTCATGGTAAAGCGGTTACGTGTTTGCTGGTGTTTATTCACCTTTTCACTTGGGCTGGACGGCTCTTTTATCTTTGATAAACTGCTACTCGATGCTATGCTGCTGGAATTGTTATTTCCAGAAAGGGAGTCGGCCCAGATGTTTACTAACGTTCGATCCAATCGAATCTGATTTAAGATAATCTAGTTTGCAACCATTTCTGTGGTACACAGTGATAGGTTCAGTTCCAAGATTGTGCAGTTAAGACGGCACCTCAACAGGACCTAAGTGTAAGGCAGAATGAAATGTATTACATGATCGATATTTACCTCTAAATTGTGTTTATCGCCACCTTTTTGTCGCACCTCTGTCTGAAGGAATCTGTCACAGGATGTGAAGCGGTTTGGACATTCATTTTAGTTCTTATTAGCAGCTGATATTTGTTGTGATTTATCTCTTCCGTGTATTTACAGTATATACACATTTAACTTCAATGTCTGTGTAGCTACATTAGCATGCTACCTGCTTTATGTGGGGCAGCTACAGTTGGAATTTGCTGTTTATTGTACAGGGACTCTTTCATATGGCAGTGACACCAGTTTGGTGCGACTCAGAGCTGATTTTAAATGTGAAATGAACAGAAACAAACATATTAAATGTGGAAAAGAGACGTGTCAAACCAGATTGACTGTGCAGGTGAAGGGAAGGCGAGCAAAATAGGAGAGCTGAGATGGAAGTGAAAGCGAACCTTGTTAGCCAAACACTTTGAGTGTTATTTTTCACTCTACATTACCATGTGTGAAAATTATGAATACTTGTCACTGGATATTTTCTGACACATAAGAGTTTTAAGCCATTGGCCCAATAAGGAGTCAGTGACATCAATATTAATTGCCAGGGTTAACACCAGTGCAAGCTAGAGTTTTATAAATTTGCATAGTGAGCACTTTGGCTTGACGCTCTTTTGGCCACATAAAGTAAACCGTGTGTTACAAAGGATGTAGTAGTTTAGTAGCATGCTTCAGCTGTATCCAAATGTTTACCACAATGATGTTTATGGTTCTCCTCTCCACCACCTCCTCCACACAGCCCTGTTTCCATCCACTGACCAACCCCGCTTTGTCACAACTCGCTACTGCAAAAATATGAGTGAACTTCCTGATGGATGTGGTTTGCTACCATGGGTACTGTCACTGATCAGTAAAGTGAGTCATTGAATTAGCTAATGTTGGCCATAAATGAGTAGCAATGATGTGATGAGGGAATTTGGATAATAACATGATGGTGTTTGAGCACCAGAGTAAGAATAATTCTAATCAAGAACCCGTCGTAACAATTACGACGTTTGCGCTTGACTCTCATTTTAATATGCAAATGTAATGATGCGTTCCCAAACATTAATTTAGTGATGAGGCTTGTGTTGATTTTCTTTTAAGGAGCATCATTCTGACTTTATGAACTCCTGATGGTGAAGTAACAGTGGGTCATGAAGTGTGTTTTTTTTGTGCGTCAGGAAATGCTAATAACAGCTGATTGCTTCCATCCATGTCGGCTCGCTGCGATCCTCCCACTGCTTTTTGGGTTCAACACAACACGTCTTTTGTTTCCAGATTGTTAACTTTTCCAGGCTGCCTCTTTAATGGGGTCTGAAGTTTAACTCCTAACTGAGGCCAGGAGAAAGAGCAGCATAAGTTTGTCCTTCAGTACTTAGAAAATTTTTTGGGAGTGAATAATAAAATAAGTACAAGCACAACCACTTTGACCAAATGTTTGTGGGAAACTGTGATGTGTTCACAATCACCATACAAATTGAATCAGACAATGAATCACAATTCAAACTAGAATCGTGATTCAAATTGTATCGGGAAAATATCGAATCTGGCCCAATGCATATCGTCCCAGCCTTAGTTTCTAGCCTGTCGTGCTGTCCTGAGAATCTTGAATTTCCTTACTTCCCTCTGTAATTTCACCAAGATACAAGGTCTTGCAAAATAAATATGTTATTACCGTGTGCAGCCATGAAGGGTAACTATTTAGCAACAATTCCCACATAGGTCTGATGTGCCTCTCTCTGTTTGCCATTTTCAGGCAAGGGGCGGATCTCACTCACAGTATTGTCAGTGATTGACAGGTCTCAGTCAGTAGCTGCGCCACTATTTTGTATCTGCAGACATTCCAATAGATCCTCCATTTGACACTCCTATAGACACTCTTATAGATGTTTCTCATATTGTGTACATATTTTCGTTCATGTTTGCCAACTTGCGGCAACTTTAGAGTGAACCTGGGTCCCTTCATTGTGTCTTTTGCACGTTCTGCCAGGGATTCTTTTCTTTCCTCCAACAATTCAGAAACATAAACAGGTGACTTGATTACTCTAAATTATTCAAAGGTGACACTTGTGAGTGCGAGTGGTTGTCCGTTTATATGCCCCGTGAAGGACTGAATTCCTGCCCAGGGTGTCCTTCTGGACAGGGTGTCCCTCCCTTGTTGACTCTTGCTAGGATGGCTTCAAGTCCCCCAAGTCCATTGTTTTGAGCCACTGGGTTCTAGTCATGCTCAGATTTAGCTTTTGTGTTAACCTCCTTGTGTCAACGACCCTTGCTGAGTCCCAGTGTGGCGGGGCGAGGGGGCTGTGAGACTGCTGCTTGTGGGGTAATTGAGAGCCCTCTTCAGAGCTCAAACAGGAAATCAATAAGAAATCATCTAACTGCTCCTTGCTGCCTCCAAGCTCACGTACACACATGCACACAAACAGACACACACACATAGACAGACCTCCTCCAGCTGGGCAGAGCCTGTGTACAGTCATTTTTCACAACAACAGGAAGCTTGTTGAGCTCTTGTTATACAAGTGTAAATACAATCTCTGTTTTGACAAGTCCTCATCCTCCGCCGTCCACTTCCAGCAGGAATGTAAACACAGCAGACTTTTTTTTTGGCTATCAAGTTGAACTACACTAGCGGAACATTTTCTTTGAACTCAATATGGAAGTGCACTGGGTTGATTCCAGTGACCAACAACGTTGCACTTTTAGCTAAGCACTTCTCATTTGTAGCCCAACAAGTGACCAGTAAGTCATTTTCTATCTGTTCTTTTTCTCTTCCTTTACATGGCGCACTCAACTATGGAGACATACACGCACATTCAGGGAGACAAACAAACAGTGAGAGATTAAAACAAACACATACGCAGGCAAATGCGTGTGTTTGTGTTAATCTCTCAATTGAGTTCAAAGAAAATATTCCAGTGGTGTAGTTCGTCTGAGGTTTGAGATAAGTCATCTGATTTTCTAGTGGGTCCATGTAGAGTCGTGGGAGATATGTTCTGTGTTTGTATTTTTGGGGTAAATGCAAGGTCACAATATGTGTTGTCCTTGTTGGTCCAGAGTGGGATCTGATTTGAATTCCAAGCTCAGTGATGGAACCGTCTGGTGCTCCATGATCTTGTGGAAGAATGTTAAGATTAGCTCCCTGCCCCTCTGAGATGCCAACGTGGCTCTCAAGTCCAGGCGAGAAATAAATTGCCACCACCAAGCGGCAGTTGGAGAAGTTTAATCGTCACATAATTCAGTGGATGTCAAATACTTTTTAATGTTTCTGCTGGTGATAGCGATAACCTTACTGCCTCGTGGATCACCTCTCATTCCCTTTTTTTTTATCAAGACTTGGAAAGGAATGTCAAATAACACCACTCTCGTCTTTCTGAAAAGAGGTGAGTGTGGCCATTGTGTGAAGCTCTCATTGGTCTAGTGGCAACACACCTTCAAGGTTATTACCTGCGTACAGCCCTGACCTGTCGAGCAGGGAATTTGTGACCCTAATAAATGCAGTCAAATGGATTTTAGTAATGAAAGGTGCCACCTTGCTTCACCTGCTGAGTGTGGATGGATTATGTGCGAAAGTCTTCTTGAATCTGGAGCCGGAGTCACCTTAAACATTCACTGCCGCTCTGTGATCATATTGATAAAGTAAGACTGACTCAGTTTAGTCATCAACTCTTTCCCTTTTAATGTGTGGACTTTTATTTCTATTCGATTATATTATGACGTCAATGTAGTTTACAACAACTAATCAACAACTAATCATCA
This sequence comes from Synchiropus splendidus, assembly GCF_027744825.2. Classification (NCBI taxonomy): domain Eukaryota; kingdom Metazoa; phylum Chordata; class Actinopteri; order Syngnathiformes; family Callionymidae; genus Synchiropus; species Synchiropus splendidus. Next base: position 15,758,324 of record NC_071337.1, read on the forward strand.
GTCGATTCATCTTGATCTCCAACACACACGTGCAAGTTCATTGGGATGCACTATACACTCGCCAGATTCAGAGGCGCACATATACACATGTGCACTGAGATGCTGAGTGACAAAAATTCATGCAAACTGACAAACGACCAGATTGAAACGCCAGCGTCGTTCACAGGCTGATTGCTATTCAGAAGTGACTCGACTAGTTGGAGACTTTTTAACCTTAAGACACTTTCCTTCCTCCCGAGTGAACTCTTGCGACAACATGATTGTTGTTAGGCGAGATCCATATCTCCATTGTGCTCCCGTGAGAGCTGTCTGTGCAGGAATAATGCGTCTAAAGTACAGAGCCATTATAGCCCTGCTGCCTTATTTTCAAGTGATTACTAACCATTGGGTCAAGGAATCAAAAACTGAATAAATAGGGTGAAACGCTATCGCTGGGGTTGATTAAAATGGCCTTTGTAATTCTACCTCTGTTGTAATTATTTTCTCATTGTCTTGCTGGAGATAGATTTCATATGGGAAATTTCAAGTGCGTTAATTAGCATATTTTACCCAAAGTGCCCGAGCCTATTCAAGACTAATTCTTCTCTTTTTTCACTCAAAGATATTCAAACTACTTGAGCTGAATGATTAGATTCGCTCACAGGCTTTCAAGAAGCTTTTGAGTGCTTGTGATCGACACCCGACAACATCTATAGATTAGACTGTGAAGAGTCTATTTTGTGTCGTCTTAGCAGAGACGAGAGTCCTCCACTTGTTTTAACATCAATTAGCTTTTGTGTTTTTGTGATGGAGGACAAAGAGCCGGAAAATGTAGCGGGTTATTTTTCTGCCCCAGCTTAAGAATTATGAGACGATTGTTCCGTTGTCGACATAAAAAGTAAAGAAATTTGGTGTGAATGTTTGTTCCGAAGAGGCGTTGCGCGATGACTTGGATCTTGTGTTGTCACATTTGGAGGCTTTGATTAATCAGAGTGGTAAATGATTTTAAAAATTTGCTCTTATGAGATTCGGTTTTACAAAGATGAGTCTTTGTGATGTGCTTGAATGCCAAATCGCCGTTCCCCAGGCCGCACCGTACTCAATCAAGTCGCCTCGAGATACACAAAGATTTATGGATTCTAAATGTCACACTGGGACGGTTTATTGAATCTTTTCTCCTGGAGCGGCTTCATGGTCAGCAGTGTGTCCAGCTGGCATGTAATGCTGACGAAAATCACCTTTCAATGTAACACAGAGCTGTTTGAGGATTTTAATTTGTGATCAGCGTCAAATACAAGTTAATTTGCTTAACAGAAGTGAGGACATGTTATGTGTGTTATAGAGCATATCGGAATATGGGATAAGAATATGTATCGATACATTGAAATGACAAGCAAATAAAAGCATCAGTGAACAACCACGCTCCATTCAGGACTATATGATTCTAAACAAAACTCAACTACTAAACTTTTTGACTCACCTCTCTGTGTTCAGCGTGTTCTTCAATTTCTCTGTGATTCTCGGGGAGAGGAGTAATCTATTCAAGCAGCCACCGCAGCTTTCAAATGCTCTTGTATACTCTATACTGGTAACCTGCCCCCAGATATATAGACGGAGGGCCATCCATGACATATTTTGGCTTTGTATAACTTACATTTTGAGAAGTAACTTCACACTGACACGTGTGTTTACTACTGTCCATGAACGCATCGTGGCTGGAGGGCCTGGACTGACAGGGGTTTTGTGTGATGAAGGTTACTTGTGCTGTGTATGTGTTTTGGTCCTCTAAAATATGGTTCCTGCGTCGCTACAGTATGTTGGAATGTGCAGCGGATGGCTGTGTTAGACGAGGTCCCTAGATAGAATCAGTTTGCAAAAAATGAAACGTTGAACCTGCAAAATTAAGATTAACCGTGTAGATCGATTGGTCCATCCTTCATTTTTATTCTTGTCAATCTGAGGCACAATAATCCACACACCAACACACACTGGGGTGATATAGCTCAGGAGGATGTTAAACAAAAAAAAAACATGTCATCTATTGTATCTGTCACTGAAGATGCATGTTGGGTGTGTGTAGATATGTCATCACACGAATGCGGAAAACAGAATACACACTGAAGAGGACAGTGATCAACATCATGCCCAGTTTGTCCACACAAAGCACTTCAGTATTTCTCATTAATATATTCATAAAGAGAGGAAGATCTTTGTTCCCGTTGATATGGCATGTCACATAAGGCTTTTGTTGCTTATCTACAGTCACTATTTTGTGGTTCAGTTTTGGTTAGATAAGTTGAAATGTATAAAGCTGCTGCGCCTGTGTTCACGGCCTCGGTGACAGTACGGTGGTACAACAGAGAAAACATCAGCTGGTTCAATTGAGAGTGAAGCGGGGGGGATTATGGGGCCTCTAACAGGGTTTTGGCTCCAACATTAAGGTTAAAACCTTTTTCTATTACTGAGCTGTGCGCTTGTGTCGCCCCCGTCACCACTGACCCCTCGAGCTTCCAGCGTTTGGCCCCGTCGTGTTTGCAGGTTCAGTGGCTCCGCAGCTAGGTCATTCTGTCGAGCTCCTTGATCACCGAAGGGTGACCGAGGCTCGACTAGGGGATGGATCCCGTCCACACAGTGTATACAACACCCCCCCTCCCTCTCCATCCTTCTCTCGTCTTGATTCGAGTGAGAGCTAAAATCGATCAGGGCGTCTCCATGTTTAAAGTCAGAGCAGCGCTGCGGTCCCGATCGCTGATCTCTCAGCTTAAGGCCTTGATTGGCATCCCGGAGAAGTGAGGCGGTGACCCACAGCTGTCCCATTAGCAGAGGGTTAATGCTGAGATTGATACCGAGCAAATAAAGGAACTCTGAGTCTGGCTTTTTGATAGACTGCCGATCCTCTCTTTGACCCGGAGATGGACCTCGACTGTATTTTCACTCGCAGGAGTTCAGGCCAACTGCTGCTTGATCCTCGTCTCCCGAGTCTGCAGATCAATGTTTGAGATTTGTGTGAGTTGCTGCCACTGACTCGGTAGAGTGGAGACCTGCGCTGCATCCAGATTTGGTGACATCATTATTACAGATCATTTGTGATATCAAAATGATTCCAATGGCGAGTGTCAAATCAAAAACATTTATTAATATGATGGTTTCATCAGTCAGTGTTGTATCCAAAAAGAGAAGAATACGTCATAAGCAGAAGCAGAAGAAGAAGAAGTCTCTGAGGGTGACAATGACCCTGACGGATGAACCCAAGTGCAGGTCCTGAGGCAAGGTCCTCATCCTAGTCCTCTTAAGCCATTGAACGCAACATTTGATTCACATTCAAGTTGCATCTCCCATTAGAATTGTAGTGTACTGCTTCAGTAATGCATTCCTCCTCAAGTTTGTTTCTTTTTCACAAAACCTGCCATCACCAAGATACTTTTGTTTTAATATGTAATACATACAATACAATAAACGTGTTTTTGAAAAATGTCGAACATTATGAGATCTAAGTTTGGGAAAAGGATAATTAAAATCTGAAAACTGCAACAACTAGAACAACATAAGGAGGCATCATAAAAATGTCCACCAAAAAGAACAAAACACGAGATTGAGACCGTTGACTGTAGAATTAATTAATTATGTTGCTCAGAGAGAGAATTAATTCTGGATGTGAGAAAAAGAAGTGGAATACTTGGCTTGGCCCACTGCAGATTATTCCCTCATCTACGTAAAAATGTCCGTTACTAGAAATCTATATATTTTTTAAAAATTTCCTACCCTATGATAACAGGTAAACATTCCTGATCCTTAAAGGCTCTCTGCTCTGAATCCTGCTATGCTCAAGGGATCACTGTAGCGTGAATAACAACATGTTTTCACATTGCCATGAATGAGGAACTGGGGTTGTCAATACATTGAAGCTTGACTGAGACTTACTGTGGGAAAGATTTAAATGACGCAAAAGACAAATGGATTAGAAAATTATTAAAAAGGACAATACGTAAAGTTGTTGTGTGTTTGTTACAATGACAAAGAAAGCTCGGATGTTTTTCTTTCCCCAGTTAATTGTAATGAAGTTGAGTTGTGCATAGGTGCCTGAACCTCTCACCCAAACTTGAGAGGGACGTGGGGCTTTCTGACAGTTCATCTGGAGCAGCTTCAGATGTATGCCATATTTGGTGTGTCTCTGTGTTTCGGTCCCATGGCCTTTTATTTTATTTTATTTTTTATTTTTTTCTTATACATTTGCACGCCTGTGCCTTTGTGCGTGCGCGCGCAGCTGGCGATGAATTTCAAACAACTTCCTGTGGAACTTCGACTTCAGCGCCGAGATTTTTTGAAGCTGGTGGAATATTTGAGTCATGGATGTAACAGAAACTGAAAATACTCTCCCTCCCTCTCCTTTCGTCCCCCCTCCCGCTCTGTTGCTCCGTTTTTGTTTTCAGCGAGAGGGTGGAGCGCTTCTGTTTTATTATTTTTTTTTTCTCTGGGATCCTGGCAGCTCCCTCAGGCCTGCTCTGAGTCACGTCCATAATTGATCTTTCTAGAAATGGAGGTATCTCGCTGGGTAAAGCTGCGGTCTCTGCAGAAAAAAGGTTGAAGCTTCATGCAGACACAGACTTGTACAAATTTGGGAGCTGAAGAGTCATTTAGTCTCAGAATTGCCCGCTTTTGTAGAGGCCTCCGACGGCTTCCTTGATGTCTTGCTACATTAGCAGCACTCAAATTAGCACGCCGCCAAATTCCACACCAGAGTGGCCGGAGCTGCAGGCTGGGAGGGAGGAGGTGTGGGTGAATGGCTTGCCTCCTCAACGTGATTCATGTAAGAGAAAATGGCATCTCATTGGGACTTTTAATGATTTAGATAGCAGTCCGACATATTAATCTGTGAAAATGTTCAGTTTTAGAATCAAAGGATAATTGATGAACGCCCCCCAACACACTGACGCACACACCTCATGGACTTGCTGAGAGCTTCACGTCGCCAAAACTCCAGCTCTTGTCTTTCAAGTTCGCTACTGTAAAATGTAATTAAGCTGAACAAGGTCCAGAGGGGGTATTTTTTTTTACGCTCAATCAGTGGCCAAATTTCAAATTACTAAATCCCCAATCTCCCTTTTGTTGCGGGGAGCGGAGAAAAAAAAATGGTGGGAGTGAGTTATTAGAAACAAAATGAAGGGCTTCATTCAAGTGTCAGTTTCTCTTCAGTAGACGAATGAGAGGAACCATGACAGAGAATTACGGTTGAGAATAATGACTTGACAACACAGGGTTGTGCAAGTGTATCTCATGCACTTGTGCACCGTACAGTATTCGCTATTCGAATGACTTTAGATTTTAATGCAAATAATCAAACAACTTCTGCTCTGTTTTGATATATTGCATTTTATGTCATTTTAAACAGTGATTATTAACCTTTACCAGGTCAATTACTCTAAATTTCCTGTCCGTCTGTCTTGCCATGCTTCCACCGTCTCTCCCACCTTCCCTCTTATTCGTGATCAATCAAGTTAGTGGGGGGCATTTGAAATAAAGACACTCTCACTGTCCGTCATTACCAGGGCTCTAATGACACGAAAATTTCATGTCAATTATCGGGACCAAAATGATAATGATTATCGTGGTATTGTTGCAATGTGCTCAAACGTTCAAAAAGTACTTCAATAACCTGATATCAATGAACAGCATTTCATTTCACTGTGTTTAGAACAACACAACTTATCCAAACAAATCAGATAAAGCACACTAACAGTCTTGTCCCTCCATCAAAATACTACTGCTGGTTTTACAAACGAAACTACTAAACTTTTAAGAATAACATATTCAAATGTTTGGTTTATGTTGAAGCTGCAGAAGTAGCTGCCAGCATCAGCAGCAGGTCCTGATGCTGCATGTGACGTAATGGCATTGTGCAGTTTCATTCATTGTTTCAGCAGCAGAGTTGTGGTTAATGTTTCTTACGAAGTACAGCTGCAAGTATCCGGATGACTCCAGAACCTTAGAAAAGTCTCTTTTGTGCGCTGATCACGTGAATATGTGCAATAACAACCAACGACAGGTGACTATTACCATTTCACATATGTTGGTGGAACAAAGCAAAGCATTTAGCGCAGCTTATCTAAACCTGCTTGTGAATACAAATAAAGCTTGACTCCTGTTTCACCTCGGTGAGATGTTCGTTGACGCATTTCAATTCGAACTCCTAACCATGTGACGTCACACTAACTCTCAACTGAAGCTGGTTTCAGGAGTGCTGAGGTGTGCCCTCTGTTCATATGTTTGTCCACAGTTGTATTCATTCCAGAAGGTGTTGAATAATGTTTTCCGCGCGTCTCCTGGTCTTGAACACTCAGTCCTGATTACTGTTCTTACTATAATCTGCAGAATGAGCAGTATGTAATGTACCATATTCTGTGGGCTTATTTTTCTAACTATGATAGTTGGAAATGGATAAACTAAAATTTGATCTTTCTCATGTCAGTGTCTGTTAAAGTGACAGCGCATCTCACAAACAGTGTAGATAACGCTGAAAACAGGACAAAGCAAGCATTTCTAAAGTTTCTTCCCCTTCTGTCTCAATAATTTCAAGTCCCCCCTCAAAACTCAAGTCTGATAATCTTTCAGAGGCAATTTGATTTAATTTGTTCTTTATCTGTGTATTTGACTCATTTTTTTCTAACACTTGCTATTTCCTTACATCGGGTTTCCATTTTCCTGGAAGGTTTCTACCAGTATATGTGGCTCCTTAAATAGGAAGGTGCAGTATATGATCAGTGCTGACAGCTAATATGGTGACACACATACACAGCGATCATGTCACGCTGGTTGATGATTATCTGAGCTGGTAATTTAGCCGTCCTCAGCGACTGTCACCGTCCTCATTTTATCTAGAATAAATACAAAATGGTGTTGGCCGAGTGACACGGCCAGAATTGCCAAGTGATGTCCGGAGTCACATTCTGTCCAATGTCAGATCTAACTAGTGACATTTCTGTTAGCCAATGTCAGCCCGACATCCACCGTGTGCAAAGACACAGTGCCATAGATGTCCGTCAGTGTTCGAGGAAATGAGCATCATTATTGTAATTCAGAAGTGCTGACTATTTTGATATTTCATGAGGCTGCGTGAAAGCGGCTTCCTCTTTTTTTAAATCCATTTTTTCAATGTTAAATAGTTTACTGTAAGTAAAAAGAAAAGTAAAAAACAAACAAACCAAAAAAAAAACAGTAAAGAACCCTTGTCAAAAACATACAATGGTAGTTTAGAGATAATTCAGGTGCCACATATTGTCAGCTCAGCCATTTGAGTTTTTAGTTGATAAATTATGTGTGGTCATACCAATTGGATTTTAATAGAACATGAATGAAAAAAAATGCTGTTTAGCTGTAGTCTGTTAAACAAATAACTTGACTGTGGAGAAAGGCTACAACATTTTCTCTACAACACAGACTCGAGTGTAGAAAAACTAAAGTGACAACGTTGTGATGATCGTCATTGAAAGATGTCATCTTTCCATAACTGTTAAACAACGTCACACGCCATGTTACAGATTATTCTGTAAAGCACGTCTTTTATCATGCAGTGGAACCACTTGCAGCTCCTCTGATTGTTCAGTCGTCTTCAAACATCTGTTCTTGTTGTTCCTTCCATAGCAGTGACGAGTCCTCGTCCAGAGTTTAGAAGGTCAAATGGTAAACGGGGCTTTTGATACGCCCAAGGAAATTTTCCAATCAGAGCTCTTTGTAATAACATTCATCGCTCCCCCCTTTCCTGCTCTGTGCGGGCGATAATTCCCCAGGTTTGGCGTCTATAAATACGAACAGTGGAAGACGTATAATTTCTAATGAGAAAATAGATCCCTTTGGATTGAAAAGCAGGGGGCTGTTGCACGGGTATTTGTTAGGAGGAGAGATGATACCTCGGGCTGTTTTGGTGCCGAGAGCAGGGGGTGGTGGGACTGGTGAGGGGACTCGGGCTAGGTCATTGCACATTTGCTAAATTAGCATTTCAATCATGCAGGTGCTCGAGCAGAACATGTACATGTTTTCACCCCGGAGAGATAAACAATGACAGCTTTCCTGTTCTGTCCCGTCGGCTTGGTTCTGCAGGTGCCTACTTTTCTGTTTCAAATTTTAATGGTGCACAACGCAGGCTTATCATCCACACGTTCTCCATTAGGATTGTGACTCTTTCTGAACAGAAGCGGTTCACAGCCAATCGCTGATGATTTGATCACATTTGGCTCCCACATGATGAAGTTGTGATGAAAATATGTGTTGCCGTCTAAAGCTGTTAACTCTTTAGCACAAATATGGGATGAAATTCTGCCAGTTGTGGTCACATGACATTCAATGTGTTGTATGAGTTGCCGTGGAGGTAAGTTAAATGGGGCGCTGGGAAATGGGCCATGCTTGGGAAGGGGCAAAATTGTGACTTAAGGGTTCTCAAATTTGGCAATCGTTCAATTTTGGATGGCTGGTTCATCTGTCAGGTCATGTGACATTGCTGGTGGCAACCAACAGTGTCAGTCATGGGTTGTTGCTAAAAAAGTAAAAAAAAGGTTGAGATTAATATTAATTTTTACCGCAAATTCATATGTTTAAAATGTAGCATATTCCTTTAAAGTTAAAAAGAATTTAAGGATGGAAAAATAGATTTTTGAAGTAAAACAAGTTTCAGCGAGGAAATAGAAACAGGCATTCAAATTCACAAAGTTGGGCTGTGAGGTAGGAGAGAAAGCATTAAGGGTGGAGCGCCCACATCAGTGACTAGATGCAGTGCTTTGAGCAGGGACAGCCCAGCGAATGCGTGGATGGCACACCAGCCCAAATTGCTGCTGTCAGACATCACCACCGCTGAACAGGCTCATGATTCCAAATAGGGCAGCAAAGTAAGGCAAAGCCCGCATGAGGAAGTACAAAACGAATGATCAAAAAATTGTTGACTGTAAATGGTAAAACGAGTGTGTCACTTCACAAGATCAAAAACAAAACAAAAAAATGAAAATGCAACTATCAAATTTTTTTTGTATTCAAGACAAACTCAAACTTCAACTAGAAAACAAAGACAAAACCTTAAAGATTGGAAAAGTTGCCCATGGAGGGAGAGTACAGTCTCACATGTTGAAATGTTGAAAATGTATTTTGGGCCACCATCACCTAGTCTGTAACCTCTTAGTTCAAGGTCATTTCGGGGGCTGCTGCCCACTTCTCCTTTCTTTGAGCTCCTCTTGTGGATGTCTTCTTCTTTCAGTCATTACTGGAAGCTCATGGCTGTAGGTGAGAGTGGGCATGTAGATGAACTAGTAAAGGGAGAGATTTGTCTTTTGGTGTTGCTCTTCCTTTTCCAGACAGTATCTGTCTGTGATGCTCCATCCATCCTTCACACAGGAACAAGACTTTATATTACTTAAACGACTGTTGAATGCGAGAGCCGATTCTGATCTGACTCACAGTCTACGTGTAAACTTCAGGTGGAGATGAAACTCCATCATTCTCCCGCGCTGTTACTGAGTGAAGTGGGCCCTTTAAGGAAAGAGGCTGATATTGTATTCAGTGTAAACTTGTGTAATTCGGCTATTAGGAGATTAAAACAAGATGAGGATGCTGCTGTTTATTTGGTCGACATGATGTGACATTTGCATAACCGCATGCCTCCTCTGATGGGCATTCTAATAAGCTTCAGCAAACACTGCCGCCCTCGTTCCGCCGCCGTCTCGTGGGCATTAATATTAAAAAGCTGCGAGATAGAAACGCAGGCAGCTTTGGTGGTTATCCGCTCGACTCCCGGCCTTTTTATAGTTTTTCCTGGTGAGCAAATGAGAATCTCCACTGCGCCCTGTTTGACCTCTCAGCTACACTTTCATGTTCTGAGCTATTTTCAAATTCTTGTTTGTGCGACTCGCTCTCATTCGTTCATGCATATTCCATCTTGCTACCTGTGTGTGTTTGACTAGTGACATACCCTGGCGTTTGTGTGCACGCTCCTCCTTTCTTCCCGTCTTTTGGGTGCAATTTTGTGCCTCTCTCCTGCAGGACCTATTTTCCGTGACAAAAACCGAGGTGTTTATATACTCAGTTTTACATACAGAGCGATCCCTGGCTCTCTCCTGACGCTCCGGCGCTCGGTCCCTGTGTGGCGCAGCTGCTGAAGACTCTGTGACAAATGGCAATTATATTTGTGTGTTCTTCATGAATCCATCAAACACTGGCCTTTTAAAAATGCTCCCCAGATATTTGAGGCTGTCAGCTACTAGTAGCTGCGACCAAATTGGGATGCTGCTTAGACAGTCAAGAAGCACTCACCCCGAGTTTCCCCTGTGATGTGTGTGACAGCGTGTGCAGAGGAGTACCATGTTTTATTCAACTACAAATGTACACTCTCAACAGTTGTTGATGTGCTGGAAATAGGGCGGTTACGAGTCCAATTTGAAGCGTGGCTGTACGCGTGTGTGCGACCACATCCTCTCGCAGGAGCTCGCCATTTAATGCAACCTGTCAGGTTGTTTTCAGTGATCTCTGCAGCGTCACAACAGTGTTTCAAACATTTGCTCCGTGCCGCGCCTTGTTCGGGTAGATTCTGGCCAGGGGGATGTTCCCTAGCCAGAGTTGGTGCAATCCTGAGGAAGGATGTAAATACTGTTGCTGAGTGGCATCAAAGGTAATCAAAACTGACAGGATGAAAATATACCTGGACTCAACTATAGTAAATGCTGCTGAAATATTCTTTGAAAGCTTAAGACAACTCTTTATTTTGATTGAACCTGTGTCTTCACCAGCGATGGTTTTCTTGACGCACTCCAGTTTCCAAAGAGATGTAATGACACAGTCAAGAAAACTATTTTTTTAGTTTAATGGTGAAATGCTTTTCAATCCCTTAGGTCGCGTCGAGACTGAAGACCTGTTGTTGAGATGTTTGATGTGGGATTGAGTCTCTACTAGGTGTCGAGACCAAGGGTCGGCAACCTTGACAATCAAAGGAGCTGTTTTTTGTTCCCTTTCCTGCCAAAGCTGTCTGAGGCTACAAAACACTGCATGTACACTAAAATAAAACCTACCTCATTTACTATTTTAGAAACATGGTTGAAAGAATCCCCTCGGACTCCAAAAGACCTGGACAGCAAAATAAACTAAAAATAATATTTAATGATTCACATCTCACTCTGAAACATCAACACCACGATTAATGGAGATCAGACAAATGTGATCAAAGAAAAGAAAAGCGTGTGTGAGACATATCACCTGCTGGTCAAATAATTATCAGAACACTGGACAATTGAATCAGTCTATTTTGTCCCTCCAGAGCTGCATGTACCCATGTACATGCACATGGGTACATGCAGCCTGCCACCTCTTCAGGACCTGTATGTCTCTAGGACCCAGAGACCTGCAGGTCGGATCAGAGCCGACCCTTCTCATCCTGGACAAGGACTGTTTGTCCCTCTGGCAGGAGGCTGCGGTCCATCCAGACCAGAACCTCCCATCACAGGAACAGTTTCTTCCCCCCGGCCGTTAGACTGTTTTATTTTGTTGGCAGCACTTTATTCTGAAGCACTTTCATAGTTGGTGGGATCCCCACTGACCATGGCAATACATTTGATTCTGATGTGTGATTGAGAATCCAGTAATGCTCTTGTGCTGCCTGTGCTCAGCAAATTGCCTGTTTATGGCGAGAAACCTTTCAGTTGTGACCGAGCGATCCGTCACTAGTCAATGCTGAAGGCTGTCACAACAAAGACCCAAAGACCTGCAAGTGGCTCTGTAGCCGTGGCACGCCGACCCCTGGTCTCGACCCTTTCATAAATATGGTGAGAAGCTCAGTTCACCAGATGAGACTCAAAGTAGAACCACTGCTCCTCTATGTCGATTGAGGGGGTTCTGGCATCTTAGCATAATGTCTCCAGGCCTGCTCCCTTATAAAGTGTTTCCCTGGAAGGCAGCCCCAGGGTTGACCCAGGACTCACTGGAGAGATTATGTCTCTTTATTGGCCTGGTTACACTTGGCCTTCCCCAGAGGAGGTATCTAGGGAAAGTCTGGACCTCTTTGCTCCAGCTGCTGTCCCCGCGATCTGACCTCGGCTAAGTGTTGGAAGATGGATGGGTCGGGGGAAAGTCCTGGTTCAGTGCATGAGTTTGAGTTTGATTATTAGTAGTGCCACGTCAGTAATTGCTTATGTTGTTGTTTTTTTTAGTGTAATCCTACCTAAAATTTGAAAACCTAAAATATTTTGAGTTGCAATATGTAATTGTGAGGCTGGCCTTCTTTTGGCACGTTGACTCTCAAGACTCCCAAAAGTTTAGCCCCTGGACTCACTGTTTCGAAGCATCTCGAACATATTTTCTCTCATTACATTTCTGGGCGGCCGCTCGAGTCCGTCATTGCCATCTCTGACAGAATTATCATTAACGTGATCAATGATTATGAATATTCCTCACCGCCATCCATCCGTCTCTGTCACTGTGTTCATCAAGATAAAAATAAAAGACGGACCTGCTTCTTCTTGCCCCGATGACGTCGGTCCTCTGCTCCAGACTTTGAGCAGTTTATGGACTTGGTGGTTTCTCTAATAACTATTTATACTGGAGGAAATTGAAAGTTAGAGCTCAGTAGGGAAGGTCGTTCAGCCTCCCAGTTCGGAGTTTGTGTGTCAGTGTGGAAGCCAGAAATTATGTTGTATCACATCTGGAATTGTGAAAGGATCTTTATGAAGGAGTTTTGTGCTTTTGAAAGAAAGCAACCTTCAACAAGGGAACTTGTTGACCACATCATATACGTTTGGGGCTTTTTGTTTCGGTACATCGTACGACATAATTTCTGCGCTGAGTGATGCACTATTTGTAAGATTGCTAGAACACGTCCCTCTTCTTGTTAGTCCACTCCCTAGTCCTGGTGGTCTTATTTAGGTGCATAAGAAATGTTATTGCTAATTCTCGAGTGTGTACTTGTTGTGTCGGAGGTGGTGTGAATGCTCAGGAATCCGATATATTTCTCTAATTGCTCTGTTTCATGTCCGGCCTTGTGGGGTGAAGTGCTGCTCTAAAGCGCGATTCCTTCACTTGCCCTTGTGAGCTGTAATTGTGGCGGAGCGGTCGGCAGAAAAACAAGTCAGTCAACACAATTCTGCTGGTAAATACGTGGTGAAGTAAATGAAGAGGTTTCACTGGAGACAAATGGTTTTTTATCGTTGCTCTACCAGTCAGGGTGTTCTGTGGGTTGTCTGAGGTCAAATAGTGATTTATTAAGCTGTAATGCTCAATACCAAGACTCAGGTCTCATTCAAGCCATTGACAAAGGTAGAGGAGCTGGACTGGACCTAGTTTCTTTCCTGTGGAATGATTAAACAAGTTTAAAAAATGTTGAACGTGATGAGATCTATGTTATGAAAAAGAAAGTTAAAAGGATAATAAAATCCGAAAACGACAACAACTAGAACAACATAATGAGGTTCACCCTCAGGCTTTCAGCTAGGATTTTGAAACAGGCAGTCCAAAACCTCGCCCCCAACCCATAACCCCGCCCCTAACCCTTCCTCCTAACAACTTGCTTTGTAAAAAACAAAGCTGTAAACATCTATTTGTACCAAAATAACTTGATAAACAACAAATAAACAAGCATCTGAGTCAAATAACAGACGTTAAGAGACAAGAATTCTCTGTTGCCACAGTAACAATTTGAGATGCAGAGGTGCCCTGGGGAATTGTTTTACTTAGCTGACCCTGATTAATAAAAAAATAATATACAATAATGCATATAACATTTTATAATGATTGTTTCCCTTACTACAAGCCGTCGTGTGTACAGCCTTGTGTCTACATCGTTTTTTCATATATTTATGCAAGATTACCATGCAGTTGCATCAGCTGTGATGGTCTTCTAAACTTTCACAACCACAACATTCCTTCATTCAAACAATGCATGTGTAAAGGCTTGTCGCTTGATTAAATAAATAGAAATAAATGGTCTAATTTTGATACCAGAGAAGCTATTTTGTTGTCATTCTGAAAGGGCTCAGTGTTCGTCCGCTTGCCGCTGGGATGCGCCAAATATTCCTTCGATTAGAAAGCAGTGAGTTAGTTTTGTTGACAATTGTTTAAAGTTTGGAACCTATCTGCGGTTTCCACCTTTCATCAGTGTCAGACATCCCATCAATAGCAGTGCGCTTCCATGCTTCGAGTGTCGCGACACGCGAGATGTGGATCGCCGCGAGATTACAGCGGTAAACAAATATGGTGACCGCGATGGCCAAAATACGATTGCGAAAGGTTCCAGAATCTGCGAATTTGGATCATATTCATCTAAATTACTAGGCGTAAACACAATTTATTGTAAACCAGTGAGATGACACAACAAGTTGGGCATTATACCGGTACTAATAATACATTTAAGATGCTGAGGAAACAGGGCGTCCAGTTTTCAGTGCTGGAGGACGTTCATTTTTTCATGTCTTGCGGTTTAGTGCGCCCTCTGGCCAAAAGCCTGGTGAAGGATATCTGGACCGCCCGCGCGGCCTGACCTAATAAGAGAGAAAGGTTGGATGGATATGGTCCAATTCATCAACTGGTGGTAGTTGAATAAAGAACAAAGAAAGTCAGTGATGTAAGGGTGAAAGATAGTAAGAGTCACTCAGTTACTTAATGTAATAAATCAATAATCTAAAATTGACACTGGCCATGAGTGACGGAATTTCAGCGTCATCTCTATGCATGAGGTTTGAAATTGAAAGTGATCTGGTACGTCCACCTGCCAAAACGTGGGCCGCTGCTCCATCTGTGCAGGTGGCCACGAACCTTTGTTCAGAGACAGAGATTTCTGTTAATGGCCGGACTGTTGAGCTGTTAAGACTCCTGGTATGTAAAGAAAGTGTAGAGAGTCAAAGTTAAACTGCGATGAATAATTCAGAAAGGCCCAGGCGTGCACTCACTCTGATGTGTGGGGAGGAAAAACTCCCGGTAGAGCTGAATGTGCAGGAGCACCACATCCTCATCCCTCTTCTTCATCAGTCGGGTCGTCGTCGCCTGACTTTCCGCGACTGTCACACGCTCTGCGAGGACATCTTGGAGCGTTTTTCGCTAGAGCGCAGATCATTACTGCTGCAGACGGCAGCTATTTTGTGTACGTGCGCTATCACACACATTCATCTCTCGTTGCGTTTCAACTCACCTGAGTTCCGTCGATGACTGTCAGCGTTTCTGATCCAGCGTTTCTATCTCTCTGCTCATCTCCAGTTGAAGTGTTTGCCATGTGATCAATATGGCGTGGGGAGGATTTGCTGAGAATGATTTCAAGATCGGCGGTTCATAACATCAACTCGACATTGAAAAGTGAAGACTGCTGACAAAGTTCCCCTTCAGTCCAAATAAGTCACAGGTTTACAGAGCGCTCACATCTATCAACGGAATAACTTTAGTTTGCCTTGAAATCGACACTTATCCACACCAAAGATTGCCTTTTTACATCGTCTAGCTTTTTGATGAACTACTCACAAACTTTACCTGATTGTTCAAATTGACATTTTCTGAATTTTGCCTGCTGGTATTTTAAAGTTGAAGTCTTTATTGTACAGTCTGATTTATTCTCTATAAAGTCGTTCCATGCTTTCAATAATCTGCAAAAGGCATCGTGGATGGGTAGTACGGTGGGTGGATGTAATATTTTCTTCAGACTGTAGTCATTTACAGTATTTGGTTGTTAGAGGTTACAACATTTTGGTACATGGCCCTCATACGTTGTATGGCTACCTGCATTTTCTTCATTCTTCCAACTTTCTTCCAACAGTGTCAGACATCCAAGCAATAACAGTGCTCTTCTATGCTGCATTGATCGATCAAATGTGAGTGGCATGAGATGTGGATGAACAGATTTCACCCCTAACAAATATGCCACCCATGATGGCAAAGCCGCAGGTCCACCAAGGCATGAGAATCTGTGAATTTCGATCTAATTTAGTGACATTTCTGGGGAGATATTTGAAGCCAGTATGATGGCACGACGATTGGGGCATTATATGGGCACTAATGATCTGAAATTTAGGGGATCCTGCTGAAAAAAAAATCTAATTTCATGCACAAAATGCCTTTGCTGATTTAACATTTTTGCCCTTCCCTTCACCCTCCAGCTCAACCCCATCGCATCTCTCATTCTACGGACCAAGAACACCCGGCAAACGACCAAAATGGAATCCACCTCAAATCCCCAGTCTCATCTGGGATGAGCAGCTCCAATGGAACCCACCCAGCCATTGGTGCCACTGGTGCCACATGCACATGCCAATGTGGCGCCACATCTGCTCCCATCGCGGATCTGAAAGTGCCTGCAACAGTAGAGCAACCCAAGAAGCATCCGTCCACGCCGGTGTCCCAGAGGATGCAGAGGAAGTTGCGGTCCAGCCTGTCGGTCAACAGTGACAGCAGCCGGCGCAGCAAAGGCAGTTCCACCGGCTCACAGAAACCTCCACTGCCAGAGGGTGAGTGTGTGATTGCTGGAACGCACGCTAACATGCTAACAAACACTTGTTGCTAGCAAATTAACATCTCCTGTCTGTGAATTCCTCTTCCAACTTTTCATACTGAAACGTACCACTAACACTGACTACCTCTGCCAGTTGTCCTCAAGTGACCACATCTTGAACATTCTCTGTCCACACAACCTCACAGTTGGAAGATTATGCAGTGAGCCCTTTGCTCTGCTCTGATTACACATTCATCACTTTAAGGTGTTCACCTTTGGCACGACTTCAAGGTTTTTAGGTTGTTGTCTGTCAACTTAATAGTGTTGCTTCATAGTTAATCCAGAACAGTGAATCAGGGCTGCTAACATGTTGGTTACCTTGTTGCAGTTCTTGGCGTGAATGTTCCTCCTCTATGAAGTTCTTTTGGTCTCATTGTGAGCTTTCCGGTTTCCTCCCTCATAAGGAGAGCATACACTGTTAACCTCTGTAATTAATTCTTGGCGTTTAAGTGTTTGTATGTGAGTTGTGTGTGAGTAGCTGTCTATATGTGCCCTGTGATAGACTGGAGACTTGTCCAGTGTTTCCCTCCGCCTCAAGTGGTAAGGACAGACTCAGAGGTATGAGTAGTGGAATGACTGGGTGTCACTTTTATCAAAGGTATTTATTTATATGCAACAAATTGTGTTGACATTGATTATAAATCCACTTTTATTCCATATTTTATCAATGTTATTGTTGTCCTTGTGGTGACCCAGTGAGATGGTTCGTTGTCAGGCTTAGAGAGTGGCATGTGTTTTCGTGTGCTTATATTTATGGTGTGGTGAGATCCAGAGTTTTTGAAAACTGCTTTATAAAAGAAGTTCTCTGATGGATGGAATACTTCATCTGGCTTGTTTGGGATGATGGAGGAAAGAATGGAAGACTTGACATTTATTGCATTTCTCATCCTGTTCTTCATCATTCATGTGAAATGTTTAAACAGAGGAGCATAAATTCTCTGTTAAAAGTTCATCCTGAAAATCTGCTTAAATACCATGGAGAAGTCAAGAACTCCAAATGAATTAGGTCAGCTCGCAATGTTGTCCTGAAGTGTAGAGGAACCAGATTTGTCTTCACTGAAAGTTAGGTTGTTCGGTGTTGGTAAGCAACGGTGTCCCAGAATATCAGAGTTGCAGTTAGGTTGTTTTGTGTTGGTAAGCAACAGCGTTCCAGAATATCGGAGTTGCAGTTAGGTTGTTCGGTGTTGGTAAGCAACAGCGTTCCAGAATATCGGAGTTGCAGTTAGGTTGTTCGGTGTTGGTAAGCAACAGCGTTCCAGAATATCGGAGTTGCCGAGCCTCTGGAGAACAGAGCGGTAGTGAGAGATGCGATCACCTCCTCTGCAGTGCAACAGCGAGCACAACAAGAGCTGCCTCTATTTTTGGAAGTAATTCCTTCACACGATGCTCGAGTCTTACCCTCTATCACCTTTTTAATGACTGAGGTGTTTATCATCCCCGTCAGGTGCGTGACAACCCTTGTCTACTCCTGTGGCTTTTTTTTCCCCTTAAAAACAAGTTCATCACCAGCTCACTGTGCGGAGAAGACATCACTTTGTCAGGTGAGAGGCCGAGGTGAGTCCAGTAATGAAGGCGGGTGGATCGCGGAGGACATAGGTGTGACCGCCTAACGAGGCCGGCGAGTGCAGGGTGCCTATTAAAAGTCGTGACCAGCCGTTGTCGGGCCCCTCACACCTTCACTCGGGCCTCTCTGCATCTCCCTTCATCCCGTCAGCGCCGCCCCGGTGCTCATTAACAGGCCGCCTCCTGCTACTCGGCCTTCTGCTGTGTTTGTGGACATGCAGATGTTTCCTCCCGACACGTCCGAGTCATGTTTAATTCCGATTGAAGAGTTTAGATGACTCCAATCACAGGTGCTGTGTGGTGGAGGGATAGAGACATCAAAAGTTTGTTGCCTTGCCATTACTGGGCTCTGACCTCAGTCACTGGACAATCACTATTTAACTGTAGTCCAAAGACTTCAGAGTTCCGATAGACCTGATGGACCTGCAGTTGAGTTTTAAAATGAGCGTGTGTGGGAGCTGACCTGCTCTGGTTACTGTGGTTTTTTATGGTCCTTATCGAAAGTCCTGATCGACTTATATGTGGCAACGCCAGTCTGCAGCTTGCAGCAGTCTATTAGGCTTCCGCAACACTTGTTTGCAAGAGCTGTCTACATGAGTGTTTCTGATTCACCACTGGGTTACATTCACTTCAGAAGAGCAACATCAACTGTCACGAAAGTTATAAGGCTGTTTGTAATCGTTGTTTCATGACTTTGAACCCACTAAGAAAAGTCGACTGACTTCAGACTCCATTGCAAAAAACTAAGTGAAATACTATATTGTCATGTAACAAAATGATTGCAACAAAGCATAAAAAAAATGAATGTCCAAATTTTCCCTTGTTTGAGATTCTCTCATTTTCTATCCACGTGTTCTGTGATGGACCTCTCACCCTTTGTAGCTGGGATGGGTTGAGCACCCTGTGTTTCCATTAGGTCCATTAGGAGAATGAGTAGCGTGAAATGAATCATTGAATCCCTATTTACATGTTTGTTCAAATGGCTGTATATCCCACAGATTTGGGTAGTCGAGATACGAACGAGAAGTTCCCATTGTTAAGTGTTTTTTGTTTTCTCTGCTTTCTCCGCTGTTACGCATTCACCCCGAGGCCTTCCGCTGTTTAGACTCCGTATGTGGGCGTTTACCCACGGGTGAGGATGAGAACCAGAGATGATCTTCTTAAAAAATTGATAAAAAGTCGTGTTGAGATATAAACGAGGAGGAGGCGGCGTCAGATCTTTATTTGATGACACGCCGCTTGAAATATGCATTAGCTGGAGGTTGCAGTGAGCCAAACAACACATTCACAACACCTCGCCGGCAAAGACGCTCACCAGAGATATTCCAAACACTTTTTTTTCCTCCGACATCTTAATTGGCAAAGACCCAGAGAGGGAGTGAGTGAGCGGGTGAGAGGAGGAGGAGGAAATAAAACCAGCGGCAGCTCAACAAGTCTCTCTCATTATGGCGTTTGTGTTGCTTATTTGCAGACGCCGGCACTCAGAATCAATATGCCTGCTCTCAAGTATTTATTTCCCCGCGGAAAAAAGCCAAGCTGTTGTGTTTGAATGTTTACATGGATTAACATAATCTGTTTGCCTGTGAAATTAGCCTCCTAAACAGCTCCCCGAACACAGGAAATAAAAAGGCAAGAGCCAGCTCGGGGGATTCCTCTCCTCCCCGCGTTTCTTGGCACGCGCTGCTGGCAGATCTGTGATAACACTTCTTATTTACTGCTCCGCTTTTGTTCCTGCGTGTCATCCAACTGCTGTTCAGCTTAATTGTGTGTAATCAAGATTTTCAAGCAGCTTTAGTTGCATTGATCTGGAGCCAGCCCTCCAGAGTTTTTGAGGGGCTCCTTATTGCGTAATGCCGCAGAAGTCTGGCTTCAGTCCAGCTTCCTTTGCCAACAGCGCCGACTCTAGCGAATTAACACAGCGGCAAAGACTGGGGTCGGGCGGCAGTACTACGTCAGACTCATTCAGCAACATTTAGACCTGAAAGCATAGTGCTCATTTTTTTGTTTCTGCGACTGCAAGTTGACCTTGAACAATATGTTTTTTTTAAAAATGTTTTTTGTATTTGTGAAAAAAATGTGTGCTGTAGACTGAATAAGTATGTAGAACTGCTGAGCTGTTTCGGGAGTCTTTGACATGCAGTTCTTAGCTGGTGGTCACAATGTTTAGAACGACCTATTTCTCTTGGCGTCTCGCGAAGGGACCCAACTTTTCCGGCCAGTCATATGTCAATGACATTACGGCCCAACTCCAGTACTGCTTCTAGAACCACGCTGCCTGGTTCTAGAACTAAATGCACCTTGTTGCCTCTTTGGTCACTGAGGTAATGGGAGTTTTATCTCTTAGAGTCAAACCTCCAATCCAGCATTTGTTGCCCGTATGCTGGATTCTTCTTACTCTGATCTATACTTCAGAATGTGTTTGAGCATTGAAGGAACTCTTTCACACTTCTTGTTGGACTCCCTCCTCCCTCTTTTAGTCCCCCATCCACTCCAGACTGGGCTTGAGCTTGTGGACATCTCCACTGGGGTTTCAGCTTTAGGTGTTTTGACTTTCCTCCCCGTCATACATTCTAAAGCGAGCATCCCCCCCGAGTCTGATCTGTCCATCCTGGCGGCCACCGAGACTCATCTGATCAATCCTTCTGTTTATCTCTGCGGCTCTCGCTGTCCGAACTCTTGAATGTTTTGCACAGCTTGCCGCTCCGAGGCTCAGCCGGCTTGTTTTGTGTCATGGTGCCCCCCCACTCCCCACTATCTTTTTTTATGTTAGCTTTCCAGATGTCTTCGGGTATTTCCACTGAGACCATCCGCGCAAACTGTGAGCTTCATCACAATAAAACATTGTCAGTGTGCTGCTCTGTCCGTCTGTTGGTTGGTTTCACTCCGTCTCGCTGTCTTCATGGAGATGTGCCTCGCGTCCAGCTCTCTTGTGTACAGCCTACGACCCCCTCCTCCCCGTCCTCTTCCTACACCTCTTTGCCGGCCTCTCTAAGATCCAGACTAATCGCTGCTGGTGAATTATACATCCAAGTGAATAGCTGAGATGCTGGCCGCTGCCTAATGTGTTTTCAGGGTTCTGCCAGTCCAGTTTTGCCGACGTGGGCCTGGTTTTACCCTCTGGGTCCTTCAAAGTTTGTTCGTCTGAACTTTGAGGTTTTGTTCATACAGCTGTGGCCCGCGCAGCAGTTTGTAGCACCGCAAGCAGAAAATGTGAAAAATGTGAAAACCGACTTCTCCTCCTCTGTGCTGCTGTGCTGAAAATATTCAGATTAGACTTTTGGCCAGATCATCTGACTTATTATGCCATTTACATGCACACTTTCGACACACAATGTTTCACTTTCCCACTCTCCATTCTATTTTTTTCTGAAATAAACAAGTACTCTTGTCTGAAGCATAGAAAGTGGAAATCCCTTCCATAAAGAAACACATTTTGTCACCTGGAGCCATATGTTTATTCGGGGAACACCAAGTTGTTCTCAGGATTATGTAATGTTTGGAGTCCCATTTTTATTTAGCCAATTCCATTGGGTTGCATTCTCAATTTCAAATAAGGTCACATTCCAGAATTTAAGAGAACTTTAATTTTGTGAACATGCTCATGAAATTAAAAACAAATGTTCCACAATGTGCTATCGATGTGGATTTAGGAGGATGAGTCAGGTGTCCGAAGGACTGGTTAGAGGAGCTTAATATAGACTCAGGATTTTATTGTAAACTAAATTGTAGCAGGGTTTGGACCCTCATTGTTCCCGCTTAAATCTGCTCCATTTACTTTATTGTCATTAGATATTGCGATGCTTGTTCTGTACAGAAAGAACTCATTTGTGCAGAACAAGGTTTTGTTTCTTAATTTTTTTCAACTTCTTCCTGCTAATGTTTAATCACAATTACAAAACTGGTTCCAGTTTCTTGTTGGTCAAGTGGTCCACAAAAACAAAATAACCATTATACCGTCATAAAAACTGTCCAACTTTCAAGACAAGCTCAAACGGAAGAGTAACTCCAGAGTGTCGATAAGAAAAGGTAGTTTTTGGGGACCAAGGAGAAAGGACGTTCCCAAACAATCAAAAAACCTAAACTGACAAGATAAAATAAGGAAAAATCCAAACATGAAAATTTCCAGTTGGAAAACCTTTTGACATTTTGAAATAATTCCTACGAATGGGAAAGCTGACAAATAAAATGTAAAATAAAATAGAAGAGAAAAATGATGAAATTTGTATGAAAAATGGTACTCGGCTCCCTTTAAAGTCAGGGTCATGTATTTATTTACCGTTAGTTGTTATCTTTTTTTAATATATCTCGTTTTCACAATCGTGGGAAGCCAAAATCGAATTTCATTCCATTGCACTGCCCTCCGACCAAATTGCTCCTTGCGACCAACTCTGCATCCCAGGTGAGGTCACGAGGTCAGCAGTTGTCAGTAGTGTCGACAGGTCATCAGAGATCAAAGGTCCGTGGTGTATGGGCCTACTTCAGGCTCTAAAGATCCATAAGATCCTCACTGTCTCAGGTGCTGAGTTTTACAGCTGCTGAGAAGTGTGTTTGCCCTGTAGACATTTGAAAAGATGAATCTGTTTCCTGTCTCTGATAAGGACGAATCCTTCAAACCGTCTTCAGAAGACCCCCGCACTCTGCCCCCCGCTCGTTTCAACTTGAACATCTTGTTTGTATCACAGCCGGCCTCTGGTCATCTCCATGGCCCTGGACTGTGGAAAATAAGAAGAAAAAAGCCCTGCACTTTGATTAATCAAACATGAGCATCCAGCGGACCCCCTGCCCCCCTCCACCTATACACCCCTTCTAACCCAATCAGCGGCGGCCGCCTCTGACGGCTGGAGACGGCCTGATGAAAGTTATGCAAATGCATCGTGTTTGTAATGCTATTTTTCTGCATCTGTCCACATCATGTCTGCTTAACGCTCAGAAGCAGCTGTGCGGCGCCGGCCGGCTTCAAACGCCGTTGACGGTCAGAGTGAGGTAGCGGCACTGAGTGATATTTAGTCTGACTGACTGCTGATGCAGGCTAACGCATCTACATCTCACTTCCTGCTCGACCGCAGACCTCTGCTTTTTGTCTGAAGAACTGTTTCCCTTTCTCTCGGACAGCTGTGATACTTGTTATAGGCGCTGCCACTCAGTGTTAACTGCTGGATGCCGAAACTTTTGGTGTGGCACTTTTAACTGTACTTTACGTCTGGGGCAGTGGGAGCACACAGGTTTGGTTAGATGTGTTTTCTCCCTGCCAATGGTCATGGAAGCAGCTGTCTCCTGACATGTTTGTGTTGTGTCGATTTACATACTACAACTGAGGTCTCTCTACAGAACTGCCATGTTTTACTGTTGCAGATCTCTGCAAATCTGATCAGACATTTCAGAATTTGAACCTGATTTTCATACCGGAAGAGATTGGATGCACCTATCTATAACACAACTCAACCTACTTGCAAGTGGAATACGTGCTCATAAGCAAACCAGATTGTGTAATAAGATGCGGTGTTGGATGATACGCTCCGCGGCTTGTGTCTGGACACACACACACACACATATACACACACACACACACACACACCTCACCTGTTGATCATTTCTCTTCTGACTGACATGTTTTTAATTGAACCTTCCAGATGAATGATCCTTAGAACTGTCATCTTCCTCTTGGCCAACTGAATTCTCTGATCAGCGCTTGCATGATGATGTTCTCACATTAATCGAGCGCACAGTGGGCTTCATGTTCGCTGACTCTTCCCCTGCTGCTAACGCTCCGTGCTCACCTCCGAGTTCAAACGTGATTGTGAAGTGGCTGCTGTTGTTGCGTTCAGACTGCTGTGTCCACTGCATCCTGGCCTGCCTCTTCTGTGAGTTCCTGGCGTTGTGCAACATGGTGGTGACGCAGGCGTCGTGTGGCACGTGCACCCCGGAAGCGTGCTGCTGCTGCTGCAGCGAGGAAGTGGGCGACGACTGCAACTGCCCATGCGACATGGACTGTGGCATCATGGATGCCTGCTGCGAGTCGTCCGACTGCCTGGAAATCTGTATGGAGTGCTGCGGCATCTGCTTCCCAACATAAAGGAGGGGGCGGGGCTTGTTCTGGGGCGACATATATAGATTATCCTCCTTTTTTGTGATACATGTGAAGCATCCCACAACTGATTGTGATGTCTTTCCTTCTTCAAAGTATTATTCGTCGTCAGTGTTTTAGTATTCTGATGTGGTCGCGCTTTGCTTAGGTAAAGCAAGTATCTAAATAACAGTTCAGAAGTACAGATTTTAATAGTCTTTTTTTTTGTTGGTTGATTACAATACTAGAGATGCTAACTGTTAGCTGTCCTTTCAACAGCAACCTCCGTCACTGCTGCTGCCGCCACCACATAGGATTAGTTATCCATACAGTATTTAAAAGACGACGCCACTATTTAGTGTCACCTGTTCTGAAGCATAAACTCCCGCTGACCGTCATCAAAAAGGTCCTCCAAATAAATGAAGACCCCTGAAGGATGCTCCAAAATGAGGAGGTCAATTGTAGCCACATATCTTTTCTCCACTCCTCTCTACTGTTTGGTGAGTCAGCTCTTTGGGTTCCAGAAAAATCCTCATGGGGGTTGTGTTGATGTTGAAACTCATGTTCAAAAGAAAAAAAAATACTACAGTATCTGTCACTGTGGCAAAACAGTTTATTATTACCCCACTGATGCATCCTACCTCTGTCAACACGAGGTAAAAAAAACACTAAATGAGTGACAAAATTTTCCTTTTATCGTATAAATAATTTGACAAATGGTAAACTAAACTGAAACTGGGAGAATTAATGTTGAGAATTCATGTCCATTCTGATGGACTCACTTGGTGAGACATCTGTGAAGAAGTACACTGTGCTTCATGTATGTCTTTTGTGGCTGTGTTCTCTTGGTTAGTCTGTAGTTCAATGCAAAGTGCTGATATTTAATCGCTTGTTCAGGAAACATGTTTTCATCTCTTCTGTCCAATGGACAACTGTTATGCATTCAGTCAGGTAGGCCAATGTTTTTACACTTCCGAACCACATTCCAAAAGTATTATATTTTTAGAGATTTCAGTATGTTTTCTCTGAGTTTGTTGGTAAACTTAACTGGACGCAGAGAGAATAGTCAAAGGATTTCATCTCATTCCTGAATTTACTGGAGACACTGCACTTTTTTGGCTGATCGGAATTCTGTTAAACTGAATGACATTCCAGATGAGTCATGCAATGTCGTCTTATTGCAAGAGAAGAGGTGAGGAGTCACAAAACATAGATCAAAGAAAGTGTTTTTAAGTGCTGAACAGTAATTTTAGCTTCCTATTTATCTTTTGTCATTTCCGAGCATCTCTCATGTGTTGACAGAACCACACCGCAGAAGCCAAACCAGAAAGGTCATCCTTGTGTCTACATTTGATAAAAACCATGTGCAAAAAGTGTCAGAAATACTTTATATAGATAATGTGAAGAATCTAACTTGTAAAACATCTTCATCCTCTCGATGCTCCTTTCTTTGGTTTGCTGTTTATTTTGTGAAATAAAAAACATTTGACTTGGTGTCTTTGTTGTTTGTTTTGTTGCCACTAGTTTTTCTTGAGAATATATCATGTTTACCGCTGAAATATTAAAAATTGGAAGCATTTCCGGGACAACTTCAAGTGCACATCTTCAGGACCAGTAGTTCCACTAGTCCTTGGTCCAAGTCCTTGCTCTGGATGTCCGAATATAGAACCAAGGAGACAGACTCCACATATGAACAGTTTAATATGATTTCCTTGTCTTCAATATGTTTATACTTTTATATTTTTTAAAGGGAGTGGCTCCGTTATTATTTTGTTCATCAGTAACTAGTAGGGGTTACTGTTGGTGGTCACGCTTATAGCCAGGAACCACCGCCAGTGTTGTGCAGGTTGATTTGCACTTTTATTCTTTGCTCAAAATTAGACTAAAAATCACATTTTTAACTGAATTATATTAAAAATGTTAATTGTTTGACCGCCATTCCTTTCTGTTCTTTTTTTTGTTGTCTGTCATGAGGAAAAAATTCCCCATTGCAGAGATGTTGGGAATTAGTGCCGCTTGTGGTTTTGGAAAAAACGACAAAAAAAAATTGTTTTGGGGAAGAAACCTGGGCACAGTTGTCTTCCAAAGACCGCATGTTCTTTCAAATTCAAATCCAGATGTCTTGTGCCTTTGTGTCAGTACTTCTTCTCCTCCATAACCGACAGTCTCCTAGCACTGTCACTTTCTCTTCCAGCTGTAGTGTAGGATATATAACCCTGTTCTTCTGAACTGTCAAGCAAGTGTAGGTCCCTCTTCGTGTCACATTGGAAGCAAGTGACAAACCACCCCATTTCTGATGCTGTTGTGCCATAGAACGTAAGAGCCATCCGTCTCGCAATGTGTTATTATACATAGTTGCAGCAGGAACAAGAAAACACGACCGCCGACACTCGTGAGGTCGTAGAGGAGCAGAGACCTCCCGCTGGCTGGAACAGCAGTATGACCTTCTGTCGACACCACCCCCTGTTAACCCCTCAATTAACCCCCATAGCAGCCCCCCCACTGATGGAGCAGAGTGGCGACACCCTCCCACCCCCCATCTTTATTATCTATCATCACTTCCTTTTATCATTTTGTGCATGGCTGCGCCAGCCTGCAGGAAATTACCATCTTATTTCACTAATGCGTTCACAGAGAAATGTCCAGAAAAGTCTCTCACTTGCTCAGAAGAATCAAGAGAATAAAAAGTGCAGGTGCGGTGACCTTTTCTTGCAGTCCTCTTTTTTTCTTTTTTCCCCCCCCACTCCTGTAATCAATCCCCCTCTGATCGCTCGCCGTGCGTTGGATTGTAGTGCCACAATTAACAGCAGCTCCATTGTTTCTATTTGCCACAACCACCTCAAGGTCGTTTCTCCTTTTAATATTAAATCAATGCGACTGACTCACCACTGGGCTCGTTCCAATCGCACAGTAAGTAGACGGGATCCGTTTCTTTCTCGTGGAATGGTTTGGTTTGTCATATTTTATGGAAATCAGGCGGGTGAATTGCTCGCTGATATAACCCGATTGTAATTACAGCCAGTGCCTCTAATTAGAGAGGACATGAGGCGTGCGCGAGAACGCGCGACACTTCTTTGTGCTCGCCATCTGTTTTTTATCCCATCCTCTTCATGTTACATCAGTGCTTGTTTTTATAAGATGTGCTTTTTTTCCCAACTCACTGTCAGTCCTCCAGATCTATAGTAACCATCATTATCTCAAGTCGGGTGAATCAGTTTGATATATTTATGATGTTGTCTCCTGGTCGTTACAGGTAATTACGGCAATAGAGTAACTGTCAGCATGTCAGGAAAGTATGAGCGTTGCTGCGGAACATACGTGAGACTGATAATCCCAAAGGGAGGAGACAACAGCACAACACCGCTGGAGCTGTTGTCGACATCCACAAAAGTCAGAATGATTGTTTCAGGCCTGGGAAGTCTCCAGAGACTTTTCGTCCTGCTGAAAATGTCCTTCTCAAATGTAGCTTGTAGCGGAGTTCGCATGTTCTGACTGTGCTTAAGCAGTAGTACTCCGGGCACTCTGGTTTCCTCCAAACACATGCCGAGGTTAATGCAAGACTCAAAGATGTCTGTAGGTGTGAGCGTCCTTCCTGTTGCCCTGAGGAGCTGGGATGGACTCCAACTCCCTGTGATCCATGATGGGAATGTTGCCGGGTCAGCGTTTTGTCTGTGCTTGCTGCCTTTTACCAAACTTGCTGTTTGTCACTTGTAGGTAAATAAAGCAGCCCCGGAGCTGAGGGCAAAAGAAGGAAGACGGGAGTTCAGGTAACGTCACTTTCAAT
The DNA here is from genome assembly GCF_027744825.2 of Synchiropus splendidus. Classification (NCBI taxonomy): domain Eukaryota; kingdom Metazoa; phylum Chordata; class Actinopteri; order Syngnathiformes; family Callionymidae; genus Synchiropus; species Synchiropus splendidus. The sequence continues at coordinate 15,786,206 of NC_071337.1, forward strand.
TAACACACTGCGGTATCGACCTCATTAGCTCGCTCGCTCATGACTCCGTCTCAGCGTCTAACGGGGTCATTACCTGGAAACTCAAATTGAGTATGACACAATCCGCTGTCGCGCTTCACTCCTGATTTGTTTGTTTGTTCCGGAGAAATGGCAGCTGCAGCGTCAAAAATGAAAGCATTGAAGTTTCGGTGTTTACATCTAAACCGTGTCAGAGCAGCAACCTGCCAGCAAAAGGGTTTCACAGCGATTTGTATTCTTTGTTCCGTCTTCTGTGCGTTAACAAAGCGCGATGCCGCGCGCACCTTAAATATTTAAAGACCCCCTTTTGCTGGATCGGTGCAAGAGGCCTTCTAATCTCCTTGTTACCTGGAGGCGTCGCCACGGTAAACACAGAGATGACACATGGCGGTTAGAGAGATCAGGAGAGATGTGTGAGGTTCAAAAGATGCCAGAGGAGGCGACAACATCTGGCAGCTCGAGAATCACAGACGTCAAACCTTCCTTTATTTTTCTGGAAACGCGCCTGCCCCCCCTTCATCCTGGAGCGGCGTCTTTTTGTTTCAGGAAGTCTATTTAAGATCCGCAACTTACTGTGTTTTCCTCACTTCACTTTGTCTGCGAGTGGGCTGTGTGAGAGGCAAATTGGGGAGGACGTGAGGACCAGCGACGCCTGTTTACTTGCTTGTTCATTCTCCTTGAGCTATAAATTAGATGTCACCGTTGTTTCATGTCATCGTCTGCCGCACAGGCGTTCTGCCATGCAGCTTTTTTGGCTGTTTGTTCCTGACATCACTTAAATGAATCTCCTGCCTGCAGTCGTCTATATCACCGGATGATTGGCAGGTGGCTCGGATGGTGTGCTAGTGCTGGGGTTGTTTGTTCCAGCATTCGCTGCGCATCATCACGCAGCATTTTGGAGCAAGAAGTAGAAGTGTTGGTGCATGGATCTGTCAAATCTCAAAACTGAACAGAACTGAACGCCAGTCTGAGATCAGCTACTATCTTTTTTAAGCCCATAAATTACGCTTGATGTTTAGCGTGGCCAGTGTAGTAAATAAAGCGGCCCAGGCTTCACCCTCCAGAAACCTCCCACATTGAGCGGAAATACCACGTCGGGTTATGTCTTTTGATTCTTTCTCTGCATCTGTCCAGCTCCCAGTTATTAAGATGAATGTTTTATTGCTAAAAAAGTAGCTGGAAGCCAAATCTTTTGTACAGTGACTCAACAACATGGTTATTAGTTAAACGGATTAAGTCATTCGTGTTTTTTTTTACCCATGATTTACATCTACGTTTGTGACCCCCTTTAAAACACACCACCTGTAAATATTTCTGTTTCTCTCAAAATTTACTGTCGTAGAGTAGATCTTTTTTTTTTTTTTAATGAATTTCCGCCTGCAGCTGGAGTTCTTTTGTAATGGAGCTGCTTACAAGGGCGGTGACTGAGGTGAGCGGTACAGGTGGGGAATGTTTCTCTGTGCTGGTCACTAGTACAGTGAATTAAAACAGTAACTTGTGATCTGTTACACAGGCTTGGGATGTAGGGTGTTGGAAATAGCATGCAGAATGGCTCTTGTGGTCAGCCATGTTTGTTTTCAAACACCCATTATATTGTTTGAGTGATTCAGACTGCTTCAGAATCGTACACGTCCAAATTCTGAACCTTGGTGGTCATGTTTATGGGCAAAATTGATTGGCGGACATGACTTCATTTCAACAAGGTGATGGGGAATATGATGATGCACCTGTCTCGTTGCAGGGTGGGCGAAAGGGGATTCAAGTGATTGGTTGAATTTGTGAGAAAGTAACTGGACAAATTTTCTGCACCTTGCTGAACTGGAAGGGATTGGTTGAAATTGTGTTAATAGTTGTGATCGCAACATTGCGGTTTCCTGGAGGGGCTGATTATTATTCCCATTTCCTGCGTGCAGTGGAAAAGGAAGGTTGTCCACAAAAACTAAAATACTTTTGAACTCATCGATGAGCCCCATTACTGAAACTCGCTTTTGTTTTTTAATTATATTGCTACATTTGAAAACCAATAGTGTTTGTTCAGTCTTGAACACTTCATGTGCTGCTTTCATGGATGTATTCTGGTGTGCGTGCGTGTGTGTGTGGCCATGTTTTGCCATACTTGTGAGTAGTCTTGACAAGCCACCGTCTTGTGAGGACATTTTTGCCTGTCCTAACCAGTTTTAAATAGTTAAAACAGGAGGAAAAGTAGTTTATTATAATTGGGTTTCAGTTTGGTTCAGAGTCCTGGTTAAGGTTAGCCATTTGTTTTGGATGGTTACGTTAAGGGTGAGAGGCTGGGGAAAGCATTATGGCAGTAAGAGGTCCTTACAAAAATAGCAAAACAAACCTTATGTGTGTGTGTGTGTGTGTGTGTGTGTTATAATCCGACCCGCAGCAAAGCGAGTGTGAGGGAGTCGCTCCTCATGCGGAAAGAAAACAGGGATCAAGGTCTTAATAACGGCAGCGTTTGTGGCAAACATCCAGGACTCCACTTTCCGCTCCGAGCAGCCGCTTCACATTGAGTTAGCATGAGTGACAGCAGCACTCACACACAAAGACGTACACACGTGCGAGTGAAAGCATGTTGGCAACATCAGGCGGAAGATAAAACCAACCTGATATCGTTTTGCAAATAAACACTTGTAATTGTTTGTCAGATGTGTTTAGATGCTGAACGCAACAACAACCCCCCGCCGCTCCACTTCCTCCTCTCGCTCTGCAGCAGAACCACCAGATGCTTCTCTGCCACGTGCTTATTTGCCCGTCAGTGCTCCCTAATTGTTTCATCTGCTACAAATAAACACGTCGCCTGTTGCGTCTTTATGTGGCATCCGGCATCCGCTTTGTTTTTGCTTACGTCGCTGATGGAGAGGCAGGCGGCTGTTTCTCCGTGGCTGCTGGGAATTGGGAAAGTTTACAGGTGCGCCTCGTCAACACCTGCTCACATCTGGAGGAGGGAGGTGTGAAAGAGACAATTAAAATACAGCCGCCACAGGTTTGTTCTTAAAGAAGCCGCTTCCGGAGCTCTTTCATGCTAATCCGTCATTTTAGAGGTTTAAGTGAGTGACTTGTTGACAAAGAAGCATGAGGTGAATGTGCTGACAGTTATTACCAAGATGAATATGGCATTATGTGTTCACTGTGTTCATGAATGTGGCTGGATAACATCTCAGCAAAAGCAGAAGTAACTTGTAAAATAGGACGTATAAAAATGAGTTTTTCAGAGTGGTTCAAAGGGGAAGGTGGCGTTGTGCCTCTGGCAGGCTATTCTGATGCTTAGGTGGCCTCATGGAGAAGGCTCCTGATGCCCCAAGATTTAAGCATTCACTTTGGGAGAACTAGCCCGGACTCACCTGTGGACCAGAAGGTCCTGGCTGGCTCGTGCGGATTCTGCAGTCGGGGGCCTCTAATGGTCAGGGAGCCAGTGATGTGCTGTTGTGTGTTTGAACCACCTAGATTCCTTGCTGCTGAGTTCTAAACCAGTTAGAGGTGGAATTTCCTGTTGATACCAGCGAGACGAGAGTTACGGCAGACCAGGTTGGAGAATATGAATGCATGAATACGTTTTCCTAAGCTGGCAGATGACAGCATGAGTTCAGTTTTTAACTGACAGAAACAGGACTGAACTGTTTTTTTTTTTTACTGTTAGGGTCTAATGAAAGCGAATATGAAAAAGAGGACACCAAAATGTTGGTCTCTATTTAAGGAGCTCAGCAGTTGAATTTATGAGCCCCACAAACCCAGTCAAAACTGGAATACGAAATCTGGACCGGTAGTTTGTATCAGGTTGTCAACCCATCCAGTGGATTCTTCAACGTTGACGGAACCTTAGTGATTCCTTTCTCAACACGCGGAGCCTCCATTTTCCCAGAGATCAGTGGGAATGCCTAACAAATTAAAACCAGGACATATGTTTGGAATCATCTTTGATCGACTTCAAAACAGCCTCCGATAAATGAATAAAATATACACGCACTGTTTCCGAGTTGTTCAATTACCTCAGCTGCTGTTACGAGAGCACCGTGTGGGAGTGAGAGGTGTCGGCGCTCGCCTCCTCCTCCTCCCACGTCAATCAACATACCTGATTTCCTCCTCATCTGCCAGGTGATAATTGACACGGCGTTTCTCTTGCACTCAAATGAATATCAGACTCTGCTCTTGAGCAAACAACAACCATGGTTTGACTCCGGCAACTTGAGGCGGCGTGGACTTGCAGATTAGACCGCATCTCATACATAACCGCCTCATATTTGGGAGCATCTGCGGCATGCATTTGAAGACAAATATGAATAGTTCATCTGCGCTTATTAATAGTGCATGTTTGCTCTTCTTTAAACGCCGAGCGTCTTCTAAACAGACGTGCCATGCGCAGCACCAGGCGAGCAGCATTGAAGAGGCGAGGTGATGAAGTGCAGATATCTGCCCTGAAAGAATACGAGCCCCGAGGACACGCGTCTCTTTTCTCGGCTTCCTTCTTCTAAATTCAAATGTGCTGCAACTTCCCCCCCGACCCCCGTCCTCCCCAACCTCGCCTGTCCTCCCCCCCACCCTCCTGAAGAATATTCATCTCAGGTTAAAAATGTAAATGCAAATGCGACCACATTAGAGCGCGCAGGTTGTTAATAAATTAACACGTGGCAGAAATAATTCAGTTTAGCGTGATGATTCTCAGGCGCAAGCTGTCAGCTGTCGCATTGTTCTGGATCTGGATGTGACACGGGCGCCGAACTGTGATGTCGAGTGCTGCTTTCCTCCTTGTGACACAATAACCACCTCACACCACCTCCGACGCCACTTTGAGTCATTTTGGGAGAACAAAAGGTTTAATTAAGGGCGGGCCACATCACACGCACACACTTGCACTCATACTGTCTGGAGCCATATTGGGGTCACACTCTGATACATAAACACCCTTGAACGGACAAACACAACCTGTATGTGACCCCCAAACTTGTTCATATAGGTGGAGATGTTTGCAGCACCCGTTCAAAACATGCTGTCTATCATATATCAGTACACACTTATTCACAGTAAATGTTACACGCACGTATTTCCATGCACACAGATTGGGAATCAAATGGGCTCACTCATGCATACAGAGACCAGGTAGAAGGAAACACACACCCACACAAAGACACACAGACATGAGCTCAAGAATGTAACATGTACAAGTGGCAATGTCATCTGTGTTCAGGAGGACATTCTACTTTCACAGAGTTTTCTAAAATGTGTTAATGTTGTTTGTTGTCACACACTTGTACATTCACAACACAACACATAGTCATTACAACATCAACAATGTATGTACCAACTTGTATGTATAGATGGCTATTTCACCTGTATACTCCTATTCAGCCACGCACACAGAAGTAGAAACCTAGTTGCACAATGCTGTAAAATGCTTAAATGTATACACCCACTAACATACATTCGACTGTTTTGCATCACTTTGGAGAGGCTGCACGACTTTTTAAAAGTTAGAGAAATTAGCTGTAGTGTCCCCTCATGGACATTTCAAAACTAGCAGCAGCACAGTCTTGACGTCAGGTTGTCCTTGCTCATGGCGGCGTCCTGTGTGGTTCAATCTGCTGACCGCACCGATCAGAAGTTGCTCCAGCGGGCCGACAAACGCTGCTGATGCTGACTAATCCAGTCCTCACAGAGAATTCAGGAAAGAGAAAGGCAGCAAGCCGGCACTTTAGTTTGCGTGTCTGTGGTTGTGCCAGGTGTCAAGTGGCTCACAGAAAAGTTTTTAACAAGTGCCACTCGTTCAATCTGCTGTTCAAACAACGACGTGTCCTGAAAGACCGAGCGCCCCGTTATCTTTTAATTAAGTCTCGGCTAATGTGCCACTTAATTGACTAATCTGGAGATTTTGTTTTCTCCAATTTATTTGAAAACCCCCGACGTCTGCGATGAGGAGGCGACACTTCAGGCGGCGACGAGGGGCACTGAGGTTCAAGCCCACTCAAATTGACGCTACAAGTCATTGTCACGAGTGTGATGGCCATGTTTAAAGCTCTGAGGACGGGTTAGTGTGTTGGAGGGAGGTCTCTGTCTGATCCTTCAAATGGCACTGCGTAGCGGAGCATGGGTGCAGACGGACCAAGCACATCGTCCCATGTTAGTTTCACATGTCTGTGCTATGTCAGTGTTGAGCGTTCTTTTGCTTTTGTGAGGCATTTCTGTGGTCACTACCATCAGAGGAAGCATCAGTTCTTGAACAAGCTTGCTGACACACAGTGGACCCGCTGATTCCCTGAGCAACACTGAGGTTGTTGTTTTGTTTGTGTTCCAAACATGTTTGGAGGTGGAGAGCAAAGATTTCCAGAGGCTGGTCCAGAATCTTGAGGGGAATGTGTGACGCTGGACAGAGTCTACCTCCCTTGCACGTTTTCAGAAGTATGCAGGATCACTTTTGCAGGCCGACTAAGAGGCAGGAAGCATCAGAATACGAGAAAACTTGTGTCAAATTGAAGCATTTTGGGGATCTGTTGCTGGGGTCAGGAGGAAACACTCAAGCAGATTAGAAGGAAAAGTGGCGTCACAACGGGGTGTCGGTACTGAAGAGTGCAGGGTGTGTTGACTCACTCGGAGAAGAGGAGGAGAAGACAGGAGAGGGACAGACCAGAAGTGAGCTTTCCGTCCCTCGTGAGCCTGAAGATGCATCACAGCTCCACCACTGGCTCATCAACAACACAACATGCACGCAAACACGGCAGCAATAATTGATTCTCCAGTGGCCACCAGGACTCCAGCGACTCGCTAATTGGGCAAAATTAGCATGAATTAAAGCAAATAAGTGTAACGTGTAATTTATTACTCATCAGCTGAAGTTTAGTGCAGGAAGGCTCCCATTTCCCTCAAGATTGCCTTAACAGCTATAATGCATTTCTTAATTTACTCTGTGGAAAATCAATTTTTTCAGACTTCATTAGGCAACGATATGTTGCCGTGCTGCTCCCCTGAGTGCCGCCTCCAAAAAAAAAAAAACATTATGCTAATTCCTGCCAGAGCATCTGTATGTAAATACAGAGCGGCTTTGTTAGCGAGGTCTTTGTTTCGGAACTGGGCCTTGTTCATGATGGTCTGGAAATGAGGAAAAGTCTGTTTGTGTCAGCACGCTTTGACACAAAGTCAACTTGAGGTTTGGTGGAGTGTTAGTGTTTTGGTTTTTAGTGTTGCTCCTTGTCCTTTTCAGGCATCTTGTCAGGTCGTCTCCTCAGCACCTCGCCAAGTCCAATGTATGCCAGAGGAATTGTGTCTCATAGTGGTCCCTCAGTGGGGCTGGATGAGTGTTCAGGGGAGAATGGAATCTCTTTTTGGAACAGCACAGATCAAGTTCTGGTGTGCGGATGTGAACAGTCAGTGTTGACCTGCTGACGCTGTCACAAATCTGTTTGAGGGATCTGTTGTTTCTACCAGTGGCCCTGACTAATGGTTCCATTTGCTCAAGCTACCTGTTCTAAGCCATTTTCAGAAACTTTGACATAAGAAACGAAATGTGTGAAGGTTTGTTTGAGCCGAATGTCATTGTGTTTGCTCATTAATTTCATAAAGCAGTCTGAAACTTTCCTTTGATTTTCTCTCCGCCCCTCCTCCTGGTAGCCCCTGGGCCACGCGACCATATGGCGCGACATCCTCGGCTGCATGTAGAACACTGCGTCTGTTCAAAACGATGAATTGGGCAGGAACTAATTAGTTAGATTCCCAGGAATTGTTTTCGTCTGATGTTCATTAGTCGAGACGTCAACTCAGCCCTCTTAACGGTCGGTGTTGCCACTGTTAGCGTGAGCATGACTTGACTGTCTTGGTGTTTAGTCAGCATTGTGTGGATTTCATTGTCAGCATCATCCGCCTTCTAAGAATCAGCACCTCTACGTTCAGGCCCTGATGGTTGGTTAAGCCCCTCTGTTCTGTCAAAGGTCAACACCAACTGTTGTTGAGTTTCAAATTTGAGGATGAAGTTCTGAATGAACATGGATCCTCTTACTAACCATCATAGATAAATCCTCCCGACTGACTCACAACACAGGTTCTGCAACGGTTTAAAAAACTCGCTGGAAAATCCCTACAGTTTTATCAAGGTAAATGTGTCCCATGAATTGTTGGGAATAAAAAATAGACTCAAGATTCACTTTCAGTCACAAGAAACTGCTCACCGAGCAAGTTTGTTGTTTTCAGTCAACAATCATGTATTAAAAATGTTCCCTAAACTAATGGTGCAACATCAACTTTAAAACAAACATCAGTGAGTGTGTTTCCTCCACCGTCGTCTCCAAGCGTCGAACGTCGTTAGATATTTTTTAAGTGAAATTCCGTGGTGGTTGCAGACTGGGGCGACGCTTCCTGCCCCAGTTTACCTCCCGGAAGACGCCTCGTCATTCCCAACTTCCTGTCTAACATCGTTGTGTTTGTTTAGTGCATCAAGCATTCACCGACGATCCTCTCGGGAGACATCAAGAACCAAACGCTGTTTCCCCGCCATGCTTGTTTGACTAATTTACGCTCAGGCGAGTGTCTCCAGGTGGCCGTCGCCGCCACCTCGCAGCCGCCACCGCCGTTTGACGTCTCCACCTGAGAGATTTGCTGGATGTGTCTGATTCTTTGTGAGTTTCCGCTCTGGGCTTGTTTACCACTAAGTGTTTTTGTGATTCGCTGAGACGACTTTGGGGACGGTGTGCTTGATTGAAATTTGGATCCCTCGCTTGTTTCTGATGGATGTTGGTAAACACACGGCGTCTGTTAGTAGAGTTAGCTCGAGAAGAAGCTACACACGAGGCAAGATGTGTCATTCTACCTCAAAGGTTGTTGATGCTGTGTTCGCTACATATTTGCGTCGACAGTAGATCCTCCGCCTTTTTGTGTTTATGTCAAAGTTTCACCTGGATGCCAGGGACAAATTTGTAGCGTTGTAGTTGATGCGAGTATGAGATACCGATCATGAATTTTTGACATTGTGTTGCGTTCATGCGTTCAACGCGTCTTCTGCAACATCCGATTGAGATGGTCGAACCCGAGAGTGACCTCTTCTGGCACCTGTTGGAGGAATTATCAGCTCTACTCCGAGACCCTCCGATAGTTCTTCCGTGCTCATGAACCACCTGCAGCTTGCCCCTCTACTCCGACATTTCTTTCTATATCCTAAAGAATGTTGTGACCTTGTCGTCCATGGTTGAGTCGTGTGTCAGAGTCAGATGATGTAACAAAAAGCGATTCTCTTGTAGACACAATGAAGAGGGAGTGAGTTCGGGTCATCTACTTGTGGAGTCCCCCACATCGCAGTGGTTTCCTGTGACTTGAACATCCAAAGACAAACCATATCCTCCAGCATAGGAGTCACATGGACTGTTGACCAGACTTCGATGCCTCTAACTGCCTCCTCAACTACTCCAGGTCATCTGACTTAATAAGAATCTGAAAAAAAAGTTGAACTCATTTCTCTACGCGCTGAAGAGAAAGTGTGTCAGCATGTTGCAGTTCTCCCCCTCGTCCGCTCTCCCACCGCTGTCGGTAAACAAATCCCCAGTCCCATTAACCTCAGAGTCCCTCTGAGAATTCCACAAACAAGTCCAACACCTTTCGACAAACACACTCATGTCCTGGAGAACAATATGGAAATATTTGTCCTCCTCCACTGCTCCATCTGTCGGTTTTGTCTAATTGCTTTAGCGCTAGTCTGGCATGCTAATTTCACCCCCCCTTTATTTACATATTCTGCTTGATTTGAAATTGTACCTCCTTAAAGGGTTAGCATTTCATGCTCACCTACATTAAACCCCTCATGCTCTGAGGATGCACTACCTGTGTAAGCAAGACCACCCACTGTACCTGAAAACCAGTTGGCCAGCTCACTTCCTCTCTATTCCTCTTCTTTAGTCTTGGTAAATGTGACCAGACTACTTCCAACCAAGAAACCTCCTCCAGTCTTTTTGGAGAAACACTCGAGGTGCTCACAGATTATTCATGTGTGTCTAGGTCTCTCTTTGCAGTTGAAAAACTCCCAAGTGAGGTATTTAGGTGACATCCTGACAACATGTCCGAGCTGTTTCAGTGGGATTCTCATGATGTCACGGTCGTACTTTGAGCCTCTCCCTGGTGAGTGAGTTGATCCCTGACTATCAAGGGCCATGTGGAAGAATCCAGTTGCGGGTCAGTTGAATTCTGAAGTTGCTTTCACAGTCCAAAGTCTGGAAGTTTGTGTTGGTGTGACGCGGTGGATTTTTATTTTGCAGAAATCAAAGAGGAAAATGGATGAGAAGGTGGTCTGGACTGCGTCTGAGGAAGCATAGGCTACATCTCTGTTTCCTTAAGACTACAGATGGCCTTTTTGATGTGCAGCTGAAAGAGAGAGGCCGGACACTGGGGGAAGGTTTGGGAGTGTTGTGCGCTCACATGAGTGCGATTCAATCAAAGGCCAAAAGCTATTTCAATTTCTTTGAGCTCATCCTGGTTCTGCACCAGTGCCGCCTCCTCTCCAGCTGAGCGTAGCTTCTCTCCTGGAACCGGACCACATGATGACACCTCGCCGTCTAGAGTTTCAATTGTTTCTCTGCTCTGACCTTTTGATTCATGAGATAGAGAGTGAAGTCTGCAGCCCAGTCCTGGCTGAAAATACACTGAAGTTTGCAGAGTTCACTTTCCTGGATTAAAAAAAAAAAACAATTCTTGGCTCGGTTCATATTTGACTCTCGCTTTTGTTTGCTCGCTTACTGGAATTCAGGACAGTCAACCTGTTAACATCATCAGTCAGTCTGGCACTATTTAACCTCAGCTGGACTTTGTGAGTGCACGGCAAGTACGTACAACTACACTTAGGTAGTAGATAGGATAGTAGTGCTCATATAGTTCAACCCAGTGGCAGCAGGTCAGAGTCATGGGAAAGGTGAAATAAAGGTGACGTAACAAAAAGTGGTTCTCTTATAGACACAATGAAGAGGGAGTGAGTTCGGCTCATCTACTTGTGGAGTCATTGGAAGAAGGGGTCAGGTCAGAGTCATGGGAAAGGTGAAATAAAGGGGTGACGTCTGAAAGTCCGTAGTTAGTGTCCGGAAAGATGGGTGCGCAGCACAGCAACGGTTGATCTCGACTTTAAAGAGTCACTTTCAAATGACGGGCCCTTGGAAGCGACTTCATGAGTCAGAGCCACATGCTGTTGAGACATCAGAGTTGAGGGATTTGATGAACTGTTTGAATGGAGGAGTTTAGCAGCAGCAGTAGTGTAGATGCTTTTGAAACCAAGCCCTCTGCTGGAGGCAACCGTAGGCACACGTATGAAGCAATGAAATGCAACTGCACTTCACTCGAGTTAGCTGAGGTGCGAGTCCAGCCACGCACGGCCTTGTCAGTGTTTGTACTCATAAGAAGACGTTCATTGGCTGCCCTGAGATTCTGCGCCCCAGCTCAGAAGAGGTTTCTCTCGAGAGTCGCCCACTCGTCCAATTTACAAGAAAGCCAGACAACTGGAGAATATTCAAAGCAACACTTGTTATTCTCAGCGAAGCAAACATGCTACAACTCACGCACACGCAGCGGGCTTATTTATGTGGCGGGGGAATGCTAAGACGAGGCGGATTTGAGAAATTAAGGCTTTGTTATTTCCCCCCCGCCTTATTTTGTACCCCGCTTTTTCTCCTCCAAGTTCACCCAAACAGAGAGAATACAGTCAATATTAAGTCAATTATAAATATTTATAATCTACACATTTTAAAAATCCCGTCAATCACAGGGATGCGGGAGATAAGCTCGCAGCAGCTGGTCGGTCCGGATGTGATTTGCATGCCACAGAAAGCCTCAGCTTGCCATCCCCGTTTTGTTTTTGACTTTGCACGCCTGCTTGTTCTCAGCGCAGATTAAATATAGAAGTTTTGTTCTCGTTGAGGATAGATGTGTTTTTCTCTTCTCCCCCTCTCGCACACACACACACACACAGGCGGTATTGACGCCTGATGCTGATGGCGATTCATTATTGAAAAGGAAATCGTCTGGATATGACTGGAGTTTGTTATGGGGGTCTTTGTTCTCGTCATCTATATTGCAGGGCATCTTTGTCAGTCAGCACTCGGAGATCTCTCTCTTCTCTCTGTGTTTGTGTGTAGTCGGAAGAGCTTTTCCTCCTCTGTAGTGTTTGTCAGTGATGCTGTCCTATTAACTAACCGCCTTCTCTTCCACATGATGGAAGTTTAGCCTCCGAGTTGTTTCAGCTGCGTGACCTCCAAAACTGAAGTTTCTGTCGAGTACCTTTTTCTGCAAGTTTTTTCTGAACACACCCTCTGCCGGCTTTAAATTTTAAATTGTTGCTAAACTACTTTGCTGCAGAGTCGTTCAAGAACCGATGGGTCTTCCTGCAAGTCACATGTCTGTGTTTAAAACTGAAACTAAAGCACATTTGGTTTTCTGTTGGCTGTCGTGGATGTGATGATGTTAATGTCCACTTGAGACTCCGGTTGAAATGAATGTACTACTAAACCCAGGAACCATGACGAGGGACGATTTCCAGTCATGCGTGTGTGTGTCTGTGTTTTAGGTTTCCTGATTGTTTGTTTGTTTGTCTATGTCAGTGCTGCACTGAAAATCTCAATTCTCATCAGGAGCAAGGAATGTCACATTTTTAACTCCCTGACTGTAGCAGTCACATTTCAAATTGTGATGACACCAGAGGTGTCTGTATTTGATAACAACAGTCCTGAAGTGCCACGGCACTTGATTCTTCTTCGCTTTTTAACTGAACTTTTGCAGTCATTTGTGCAATGTTTGATCTCTGTGACGTGAAGAACACAGGCAACAAAACTCCACTTACATAACATGAGAGGGATTAAAACGTCCCCGCTTCCCGCTTGCCGCAAAATGCTCCGCTCACGTCTGACGGCGACAGGCTGAGCCGCATTTCAACTAGCAGCGTATTGTGGCGTATCTTTGAACAAGCAAACAACTCAAGTGAAGTGCCTGCAGTCCTATAAGCACTTTATCCTCAGAGCTTCATTGGGCAACAAGACAGGCGACGAAGACCCAGAGAAAAACAGCAGAATGCAAATGAACGCTTTGACATGCCATTCAAACACCAGTGGGAGGAAACATTTTCGGTGGATGCCACTCTGGAACGGTGTAGAAGAGGCGGCGTGATGAAGAGAGATGGCGAGGCTTCTCGGCGTCATGATGGGGTCCCATGTGTCTCATCGTCTTGTTTAGAGTGCATTAGCAGCCGATGACACCGCCCCCCTCCCTCCTCGCTCCAGTTTCCTTGTTGTCAGGGAAAGTGTCCCGAGGCAACAACAGCACCCCCTTCACCTCCCGCCCCTCCTCTCATCTTCATGCTCAGATATGCAGAGGCCTCATTTTCCGTCAGCAAAGCATGAAATCACCAGAGATGTCGCACAACAGCAAGCGCTCTGACAAGGGGACACTTTGTCAGCCCACCTGGTTGGGCAGTGCCAAACCTGAATGAGGGAAGTTAGATGCTGATCTGATGGGACACATATGGAGAGACACATACATACCACGTGAAAATGTCAATTTTCACATCTCATTTACCAATTGTTGAACAATTCCTGAAAACCAGAAAGCTCACGACTTCAGGAAATGACTTCTTGTCATTTCTTGTCGTTCTTGTCGTGTGGTCATAGCGGAAACGTTATCCGCACAAAGGCCCCAACTTCCTTTTCTCAAATAACACATTTTTGGCTGTGTTTTGTGGTGGGGTTTGCAGGGCAAAGGGCTCATAATTTTTCCCTATGGGACCAACCAGGACCTCTACTCCCCTGGAATATAAACTTCCCTGCGCCACTCGTCGAGTGAATTTGCCACTCAAATGTTCCCCTCTGTTGAGTGTGGTGGCGTGAGCCAGCTTGATCATGCTCAAGATCCCTTGGATGTTTTGGATTGTGATGTGACTGCTTGAACAGTGAGGCCGCAAACACCTCCCAGAGACTCTGGTGCTGTCCTGTAATACCAAAAGTGAATATGATAGAGGCCCTCTGGTCTGAGGCTGCTATCTTGTTCTGGTCTGACTGTAGTGGGGGATATATTTCTGGCTGACTTGGAAAGTTTCGACATCATGTGTGGAAGTCACTTCGTCATGGAAGTATCCACTACAACCCCATCACGTTTGAGTCCAAAAGCTCCACCACAGACTCGACAGTGAAAGCGGACCGCCCCAAACTTGTCCTCAGTTGTTATGCAACAGAGCTAGGGATTTTTCCAAACACTGCTCTGGAAAAACTATCCAAATACTGTCTGCTGCGGTATTTTAATAAGTCCAGCGTTCCCACAAGTTCCTCTTTGGCCTCCTGGTTCTCATCACACTGTTTGGATTTCACATTAGTGTGTGTGGGTGTGTATGTGCGTGCATTTCAGGGAATCCCTCCCTTTGTTCCCCTGATTCTGACCTTGCGTTGTTGACTACTTTCTGTTTGTTTTTCCAAGATTTTTTCTCAACATTCGCAGCAGTATCTTGGCTACATGAGCAGGTTTCTTTATCACCAACACAACATCCAGACTACACAAGCTCCCAGCTGTCTGTGACGGATCAGCTCTTTCAGTAACAAGTGTTACTGTCTCTGAAGTCTTTCTCACTACCAATATTTTGACGGTGTTGTTGTTGGGCCTTATGATTTGGTATGTGGCTGATAAACTGTTTTTGTGTGGAAGAGGGGCGTGTGCTTGGGGAGAGTTGCACAGAGGGAAGCTACTCTGAAGCCAAAAATAAAACAGAAAAATTGAATTTGGGAAAAATATGTTGGAGGAATAAGCAAAGTCTTTGTCATGTCACGGTGGGTTGTCTCTCTGGTGCAAAGTTCAGGCCATTGTCTTCCAACATCCATTTAACTAGAAAGTGCGTAATGTGCCGCTGTTTGCGCCTATAAAATTCTCACCTGTTGCGTCAGTCCAACCTCTGTATGTCATGCAGCAACCTGACTGTGTGTGAAGTTCAGTTGGTGTGAGACAGCGCATGGACGATGAGTGATGACGGCTTCTAATTTTCAATTGGTCGTGTTCAATCTCCACCGCTGCGATCCACAATCCGGTAATTAAGGTGGGAGCGAGCTTTGGAGCCGATATTAACGGTGTTGGGTCGACTCACCCGCCGCAATTCCAGAAACCCTAATGTTCCATTTCCATGATTGCCGTGGACGCTCGGGAGACTCGCTCCCGTCCATCTGAGCGTGTGGAGGAATCGATCTGCCCAACTTTCCTCCGAGTGCTGGTGAAAGACGTTTGAAGCTGAGAGGCAGAAGTCCACCGCTGAGAGCCTGTTGCTTAATGACAATGACCTTAGAGCAGGTCGCCCGCCCTGAGGCTGCTCCAGGCCTAAGTGCCGCACCCCCAGCCCAGTCATGATGCTGCCCCGCTGCCATCTGTCCTGATAAATGACTTCTTTTGCTTGATTGCTGCATCGGGAGGTGGAAGGTGCTTGGAGGGAAATAAGCGTAAAATGGGGGGAAGTTGAGACCGTATCTGTTTGACCTCTGATAGTAGAGGTCTGTGTAGTTGAGTAAAGCCAGAGCACCACTTTATGGTATGTGCAGTGAATCAACCAAGAAGGAGAATTATTTTTTTAACTGCAGGTAAAAAAAATTGTATTCATCATTCCATATTGTTATGGCGTCTCAGGATATAGCGTAGTGGTCAGATCAGAGTCATCCTGTTTGCCTATTGTCTTCATAAAGCCCTCATGGATGTTGCCTGCCTTTTTCCTGCCTCCTGAAGTTGTTTTATTGTTCTAGTTGGCTTTTAACTGTTTTAAAGTTGAACAGTGTCCCAGAGTGTTCAGAAAGGCACTCGTGAATAAAATGCGTTTTTATTATTGCTATTTTTATTATTGTTTCATCCGTGTTTGTGCAATGCTAGCCATGTGCTCTAAGACGATTCAGACTGCCAATCTGTAATCCTCTGCTTATGAACCTTCTGAAGTTGCACAGACAGTGCAAATGGTCCTGAACTCAGTCTCAGTGGTCGGTCAACCAAATAAGTGAAGCCCACTTGAAAAAAAAAGTGATCTCAAATAATCTATTTTATAACCAGAGTGTCTTATGTAAAACTCGATGGAGGAAAAACACAAAAAAAACAGGCCAAAGGCAAAGTACACTAAAATGGGGAGAAGTGTCATCTTCACTTCATATGATTGTTTTGCCTTCATTCTTGATGTCTAACTGGATATCCACTGAACTGACGCCTCTATATAATATTGGGATGTTCTCACAATTGTTTTAAAGAGATAAAGAGAGTTCAGTGGAGGGATTCGTTCATCTGAACGTCACTTGAGTCGTACCGATGTTTGAATGCTGTGAGGGATGAAGTGCAGCAGTTCAGCACCCAAAATATGCTGCGGATTAACTCTTTTGTGTTCAGTTCCACTGTCGCTATTTAGTTTGGGCTTATTTGGGACGCACCCGTGCGCTTGCACACACGTCTGACGGCCAGGATTTGCATTCCTCCGTCTCTACCGAGTTGAACTTTGATTAAGTGTTTGTATGTAGCGCCTGGAGCGCGCTCAGATAACGGCCGGTAATCCCAGGGAGTGTGCAGGACGGCTGGGAACGCTCGAGCACCTGTACGACGCTACGCGTTCCAGAGTGTTGGAACCGGCAGCTAATGCTGTTTTAATTCAAGTTAACTGTCATACAAGTTCAGAGGAGTTGGAGTGCGACCAACCAGGGGGTCAGTTGGTTGTCAAACCAGGGTGGAGTTTTGTTACTGTGACTCCAGATTATGTTGTTATGTGGTGTGACCTGCAGGGGTGGAGGTGTGCCTGGAAGAAATGAAGCTATATGTATATATATATATATATGAAGCGTCTTTCAAAGTGTTGTATGTCTATGATTGGAATCTTGACTTGATCAGATCACGGTGACTTTAAGGCAAATGACTGAGTGACTTTCAGATTTTTACATTGTGAAAAACTGTCCTTCAAAAATGACTCGTATCCGGCAAACACATAGAGACAGAAACTCATATGAAACAGACAAACGCAGGCATGCAATAAGCAATCACGTGTACGGACAAACACGTACACACGTTTGTATTTCTGTCCTTGTGGGGACATTGTGAGGCTTTGCCATAACCCTTTCCCCAGCCTCTCACCCTCAACCGAACCATCCAAAACAAATGGCTCGCCTTAAAAAACTACTTTTACTGGCATTTTAACCCTCTAAACCTTGTGAGGACAGGCCAAAATGTCCTCACAAGAAGGTGGCTTGTCAAGCCTAGGCAAAACATGCCCACACTGACACACACAGGTTATTTTTTTTATGCACACACCGAGGGACCCAGGGACCCAGAAGACACATTAGGGCATAAAGGCACACAAAATAGCTGGGACACACACTCGCAGACACACAAACTAGCGCTCATACCAGCACAGAGGTGCACATACAAAGGAAAGATGGTGAATTGCGTGACTCCGAATAAGAGTTATTGTACCTTCATGCGACAACAACGTGTGTGGAGTCGTACAGGTGTGTCATTCGTGCGATTCAAAGGTCTGAGTCAGTTAAATGGTTTGCTGGAGTGCACCCCGGCTTGGGAAGGTCTCCTGGCCAGCGCTGTGTGCATCCGGCATGTCATCCCGCTCACACAATTCCTAGTGTTCCCAAAAAGAGGAAGTGCTAGACCGTGACCAAGAGCCGAATTCCCCTAATGATCCAGAGTCATTTCCAAATGAGTTGATTAGCGATGTCGGGTTCTGGGCCTATTACACATTCATGACAGTGAATTAGCCAACATTTACAAGCCAAATGAAATCTCAGCAGAAAAGAGACTTCATCTGCAGCTCCCCTCTTCCTTTTGTCTCTGACACTTCACTGCCCCCTGTAGTCGGAGCGGGCATCGCACGGTGGTCCCTCCCCTCCTGCGGCCCGTCCACAGGTGAAGTCACACCTTTTGGTTGAAAAAGATGGACCCTGAGATCTAAGGTTTTTTCTTTTTCTTTTTTTTTTTCCTCTCTCTCTCTTCAGCAAGCGGGCAGGTTCAAACGCTGCACAGATCTTTGAGCAAACATCCCTCCTCGCCAATCAGCTCACGGCTCTGTGCGGTGCCGTCGCCCACATCAATATTTAATTTCTGCAAATTTGCAGTGACACACATTAGTACAATTAGAGGCAAGTTTTAGCTGGGTCTTTCTGAGCCGAGAGGAGAAGTGGAGGTCTCTCCGTCTCCCTCTCTCTCTCTCTCTCTCTTTCGCTTCAGTGTGGCGCGCCGGTTCCTCGGCCCTCCACCTCTAAATAATTCATCATCCAATCAATCATCTTCTCTTTGTTTTGGGCCCCGGTGTCTGAGATGAAACGGCCCGCTGCCAAAGCTGCTTTGCCTCATCTGAGGCCTGGAAAACCTGATCTGCTGCTGAGATTACACACACGCACACACACACACTAACACACACACACACCCTGCCCACAAACACTAACACACAATAACACAGCCAAGCTTTGATTCATGTAGAAACGTCCAGATTCATAGACTCATACCCACAGACATGTACACACTCACTCACACACACACACACACCGAGCTCTCGATGACATCATGAGTGTTTATGAAGATGTTCTTTATTTTATGAGCTGGATATTGTAGTGTGTGTATGCATCCAACCCTTGACAAACTTGATGCAAGTCGTTGCGTCAGTGTTTGTCTGGTGCAACTGCCATGGCATCTGCCTTTAGCATAGATATCCACATGTATCCGCTACGTATCCTTCTGAACACATGAACATGTGTGTATATTTTACTGCATGTGTCTTTATATGCGATAGCCTTTTCACCTCTGAGTATATGTGCCAGTGTGCGTGTGTGTTTAAATGAGTGTGTGTGTCAAATCTAAAGTTGTGCACCTGAACTCTGATTTGGTCTGGCTCCTCTTCCAAAGCTTGCGTCGCAGCTAATAGCGTTCCGTCATAGGCCACCAGCGGCGTGTGATCTCCGGGCTTCAGCGCCGGCGGATGCGGTTGCGGTACACCCGTGCGGCGGCAGCCTCTCTTAATAGGAGGAAATGTCTTGGACAAGTGATTTTGAAGACGCTCCGCTTCATCATCTTTTCCTTGCTCTGCAGGTGACGCCGCCGCTGCTGTCCCGGTTTGATGTGAACAACACAGATGTTGAGTGAGACCCCACCTGCTGCCCCTCTCCGCTACATCAGAGCGCTGCCGCGTCTATTATGGTAAAGAAAGTGTCAGAATTTCTTTTCGGCTTCTCTCTCTTTTTTGTTAACAAGGTGGTTTTTAAGTGGAGCGTGTCGATATGAACTCTGCTGGATGGAGCATGAAAGCAGGCTGACATGTTTCAGACCCCCAAATATCCCCCCCTGGTGCCCCCCCGCTCACATTCCTCCAACAAGATTAAACTGAACACTTGAATCTCAGCAGTCTGATCACACAACTTTCTTCCGTTTCTGCTGCTGTTTGACGAATTTGAGGACAGGAGTCTTGTGATGTCAACAACAGGCAGTTGTACAGTTTTTGTTGGATTACACGTAAGCCACTGTCATGAGTCAGAGCTCATGGTTCTCAGTGGAAATATCGAAGCATTTCATAGGTTGCTTTGCTTTTTTAGTTGGATTAATCCCACTCCGAACAAGTGTAGGTTTGGCCTTTGATCTGGATCATAGCTCATTAATCCAATGCCACAAACCAGTCAGTATTTCTGCATTTCACCCCATAATTTCTTCAGGCCATATTGAGAAACACAGCTGAAGGAAATAAATCTTGAGCAGTCACTTCCTCCCGCTGAGATCCAACCGTTAGTTCGAGTGGCGTGTGCTCGATAAATGACAGCAGCGAGGGTCGGTGGGAGCGATAAACATTCACAAACAGCTTCTTCATCATGCACCAGTCCAGGAGTGATGGATGAGGAGGGACGGAGGACGAGTGTCGGAGCTGAAGGATCACCTCCGTTTGTTTTACCCGCACTCGTTTATCTTATCGTGCTTTCGCCACGACTGCTGTGTCTAATGTCAACTAGTGTGGGGACACAACTGCTGGATAGTGACAGATTTGTCACTAAACCCGACGAAAAGATGTTTTGTGATCACAAGTCTTAAATGTAAAGCTCATCTGCTTTCGTGTGGAAGTTGTAAATGATTGTTTTGTCATGACTATTTACATGATAGTTTATATATATATATATATATATATATATATATATATATATATATATATATATATATATATATATATAAATGGTCACTAGAATTGAGAGAGGTGAGGGTGAAGCCTCCAAGCTTGTATACAGTACAAGGCCCCCAGGGACAGCTGGAGAGCCTGGAATGAGTGAGGTTTTTGGAGCGGCACAAGAGAGGAGGAGGAGGGGTGCATCTGTGAAGGGATGAAAATGTTTTCTCCTGTATTTAGACTCGGTCCAGTGAGACGAGGCGGACAGACACCCTGAGTTACAGCCAATCAGAACGTCTGTTCACGCAAACAACATCATGAACATTAAGATGATTTTCTTTATGTTTTAAAGAGTGAGTTGTTCCAGTCATTGCCTGTTTACTTTGTTGTGAATTACCTTTTGAAAATCTGATGTTTTGTGTGCAAGAAAATTTAAGCAAAATCCAGGGTTTGGATCTTATTTATATCTTAAAACAACACAACTAAACAGACAATAAACATTCTAGCATACCTGAAAAAATGTTCCTCAAACAAAAAAACGTTTTATATTTATATGGATGAGGCATGGGGAGTCTTTGTCCTTGACACTTGAGCAAGGCTGTAGCCCCTCTTCCCCCAGGTCTCTCTTAATGACTGTCTCTCCTCCAGGCTGATTTGAAATTTCCAGTTGTAAACTTCCTCCTCGCTCTCAGAGTCCAACTTTATTTTCCTGCTGATGTCAGCCAGCGCTCTGAAGCGCCGGGTCACTCGTCAGAACACGGCTCCCGAATTCTTCCTGGGCACATCAACATTGTTTGCGACGCGTGTGAGAGAAGTTGTGGGGAACTTTGGAGTATTTATTATTCAAAGCTCTTGTTTGCTATGCTGTTTCAGACGCCACAGTTTGGATCCTGACACGAGTCACTGACAAGACGGCTGCAGTCCAGGCTGGAGCAGGTGAGATCACACGCTCCTGTGTGTGTGTGTGTGTGTGTGTGTGTGTGTCAATCTGTATTCCCTCTCCGTCCTGCCTCATGATGGTCACTAAAAAAAAAAAAAAATCCACATTAACAAGTTCCATGAATAAATAAAGAAGTTATTTTATTGATATTGTTTTCACTGAAAATGAAACAGATCTTTTTGTGTGTGTGTGTGTGTACTATTGTTTGTGTAACTGCCATTAGGTTCAATATTGAAAAAGAAATTTGACAGTAATTTATTAGAATAACACGTATAAGGCTACATGCTCTTCAGAGGTGTCGTGGTCCTACTTTGAGTATCTCCTGGGTGACTGTGCTTCTCACCCTAACTCGAAGAGAGGCGCCCGACCTGCTTAGCTCTTTTTCTTTTGGCCACAACCAAAGCTTGTAACCACAGTAGAAATATTTAACCATTTCTATATTGTCTATGTCATTTACAGCAGCATTTTGAATAATGCCTTGAGAATTAAAATATTTGAGTTAGCTATCATAATCAGATTTGCATGTAAAATCAATATAATGATTAAACTATTTTGCCGATTTTTGTGAGTCACGTGATCAAGAAAATGAAGCAAATCAAAAAGGAATTACTTTGTAAATATGGATCACGTGTTTGTGACAATAAATATAAACGAAATGCTCTCTGATAATGTCAACATAATAGCGGTGTGCTATCACATTTTCCAAAAATGATGTTTCTCTTTCTTCCTGCCTAAATCCCGCTGACCCCCGGACTGTTTGTTTTTAATTGTCGGCATCTTGTTTTGACAAGCAGCAAGTTTTTTCAGTGTTGATCAATCAGATCCATCGATCGCTGCCATCATCCGTGTTGACATACACTCTTCACACACCTGTTTGTTTGATCGATAACTTATTACCTCACACACGCTCACATTTTGTGAGGGAGAGGCACACGCAGTCATAAACCAGCGAGGGCATAAGTGACTGCTCCACGACTGTCAACTTTATGTGTCTGCAACCACCAAATTCATCAGAAACATAGTGTGTTTTGCCGTGGTGCAGCCAAAGCAGCAGGTTGTGTGTTTGTGAAGACGCACACACAGAGGCACTGCTGAGCGTGGTAATTGACAAGCACAGGGCTTTTAGTCGGCATATTAAATGTGTCAACTCACAAAGTCGAAACGCTGTAAACGCCGTCAATATTCATGTTGTCGTATTTGTCAACCAACATTTCATAAGGAATTCATGAAAAAAGCCTCTCGCGCGACACGCCGCTGCGCCGCATGCATCTTTGACAAGTCTGGATCCATTTAGAGCCCGTCAGCGAGGCCTGTGGAACACGGCGAGCACAACAGATAAATATTTTGTTTCATGCATCTTTCAGATGCTGCCTCTGATTGCTGCGCGTCGCTCGTCTAATGGACTCTGATGTGGAGTGAATAATTAACACTTCAACAACATGTACAATCACGCAGTTGTATAATTGATATTATTTTCTCTGTGGAAGCCACGTTTGAATAAATAACCTCAGAGAGTTGTTTAGAGAATCTGCTGACAGAAAAACAGATGCTGCTGCTTTTCCTTTGTGGATTTTGAGTCAGCGCTGTGGCAGAAAAAGAGCCATCAAGCTTCGATCCCTCTTCAGTAATGGTGGTGGGCAGGACGTAATTCAACATGATTCATGTTTATTTGCTAGTGATGGAGAGGTTTCTTCTCCTACTTTTGGAACTGAGGGAAGTGAGGATGCTCCAAACCACAGCTCAGTGTTAAAGCTAAGTTAAACCTGGTGTCGTCCCGGCTGGACTTCTTCATATGGTGACCAAATTCTATGTGCGCAGAAGATCTTTGTTGGCTGAGCCACTGTCCTCCAAGTCTAAGAGGAGGAGTGAGAACGAACCAAAACTCGATTAGAGATCAAGAATGGTTTCTGTAAGCAGTCATGCTAAACTATACTATTGTTTTTATTGTGTTTTGATGTGAAGTCAGTGTATAGTCATGATCCACTTGATCAGGTCCGGGTGATCTATCATCAGGTGTTCTCTGCAGGTTGTCTGGCCTCTCTCGAAGACATGGTTAGTGTGGCAGCACCTCAGTATTTACCTCTCTAGTTTGGCTCTTTTGCTGCAGCCTGAGCTTAGAAAGAATCGTCCTGAACAGATTTGATTTGAAAAGTGTCTTTTAAAAAAAGCAGCCCAGAAAGAAACATGTTCAGTTAACAACATTTTTGTCAAAAGAAACACACACACACACAAAAATAGGGATGACATCAAAATAAAATTGTTTAACTTATAAGTACCAAAAAAAAGAACTGTTCTTCATTTCACCTGACAATCGCCGCAAAAGAAAAGAAAAACAAGATAAAATAAAGTTCAATAATAACAAATAAATAAATGAAGCAGGACATAGTAAGAATCGATAAGTAGAACAATAAGTAATAATAAAAGTAAATAAATAAAAAACCCTCTGGTGGACAAATATAATACCTTATCCTCAACCGTGTTCGACAGATGCGTTAATGCACTGCAGATTCAGATTTTTTAAAGAATCCCTCAAAAAAGAGAGTCAAAAAAACAAACAAACAAACAAAAAAATTCTCTCTCCGTTTTTCTCGAGTCAAGATGCAAATGAGTGGCTGCGGTCACATGCCACAAAGACAAACATAGTTTGGTGTGTTTGTTTGGCACTGGCGTCTCCTCCGGAGCCGTTTGACCTTCCTCATTAAAAGAACACGGCATCATTACGGCGCCACTTGCTCGTCCTCCGTTGTTGTTTAATTAGCCAGCTAATGTCGTTACTCGCCGCAGCGAGCCTCCATTTGTCTTGCTTAAGGAGCCCGACTTCAGCACCACGGGGAGATGCTCCTTATTTATCCTAAGAGCTGGAAATGCCGCGCTGGCGTTCGCCGGCTGTTAAATCTTAATAAGCGCCATTTTTTAACGACTCTCCGAGCGAGTGTTTCCTGGTACGGAGCGGGTGGAGTTTGTGTGGAGTGGAGCTGTCAGCGCCGCACCAGTCTCTGGTGGCATTTCATTTGTGACTTCAGTGGCTGTTTTGAAGGAGGAAGCTGGGTTGCGGGGGACGCGGCGTGGTCTTGATGGTGGACCTGAAGTTGCAGACAATTATCGATCGCGCCGATATTCTCCGGCATTTAACCTTTACACGAGCTCAAGCAGATATGAAGTCCCTTATTGAATGTGTACTTTTATCTTCTTCTCTGGTGACAAGTCTAATCAATAGCAAGCCTCCTCCTCCACTGCCTCACCCTCATTAGGAGCCCGAGTGCTTCCACTCTTTCGTCTGGAAATGTTTACAATGAACGATGGAGACCAGCCAGGATTTGTTTGTAGTTTGTGACCTTGGACTACTTTTCTCCACCACTTGATTTTATGACTCACACTGGAGTGCAATTCGTTCCAAGTGCTATCATAGCTAAAGCGCTGTTGGTTTAACGTAGTTTGGTAGCTGAAGTGCTGTCATGTTTCAGGTGCTAGCTGACGTAGCTGAAGCTGTTCTGACACTGCATGAAAGTCCCACTGGTGCGACAGTGAAGTGCTCTCATGCCTGAGGTCAAGCTGAGGACTTGGCTGAAGTGCTTATCGAGTCAACTTTTAAAGCTGTATGATAGACCACCACCACTAGGGTGCGCTGCACTCCACTGCAGTAACCTAATAGCTGGAGTGCAACTGCTGTAAAAGGGGTGATGCGTGGTCACTTACATTACTGTATACTGTACAGTAATGTAACTGTATACTCACATTGTTACTGAAATGCTATCGTAGCCTGAATACTTTTGACTGGGAATCAGAATTGTGCTAGCTCACGTTTGCCATTCTGACTAAAATAGATGTGCATCTTACAAAAATTGTTTTTCTCGCTCACACCCACATAAGGTTACACAGAAGCCACTATTGCATAAGGAAAAGATTTTCTTTTCATCTGAACTGAAATTGAAGAAGCTATTGCTGTCATGTGATGGCTTATATTCGATCATAAAAGATGTGACGTTATAAATGTTATGAATATCTTCAAATGAAATGATAATAATAACAGACAGAAATAAGACATCCCCAGAAAGCCTGGCATTACTTGTCCTACCTGCTAAAATATTACCATTCTGTCCGATTTTTTTGAAAAGGAGGAGTAAGAGGATCAGCTTGCAGGGCTGTTTTTACTAATCACTTTAATGTCTTAACTACACAAATGCCGGGAGATCCTGATATGGACGGAGCCTTCTGTCCATGCTCCGCGTTCATTTTGTCCGTATTTCTGCACGTTTCCACAGAGCTTACGAATACGGACCAAACATCTACCCGATACGTAACTCTAATGAGACACAAATAAGACATAATAATGGCGGAAATTCCTGGTCCCGCGTTTGTCGATGTCATAAACTTTTGACTGTGGACTGCTCCCCCTGCTGGATATATTAGTGAGCAGCAATACCAACGCAAAGAACGCCTGGAAGTATATGAACAGTAACATTGTTTGAAACGGACGGGTACAATTTTTATATATAGGCCTAGGCATAGATAGGCCTTATGGTAAACCTTAATCCCAATTTAAAAAACAGGATGAAATTGGAAATGAGTGTGGACAGTTTGTAGAGAAGATTGCAGACAAAGTTATGGAGATCTGACTCAAAGAGCTTAGATATGTCTTGATGTTAACCTTGAGGAGCAAGCCGGGGTTAACTGTCTGGAGGTAGCATCGAACCAGCAACCACCCTCACCAACTGAACTGTGCTGTCCCAAAAAAATTCTAAGCAGGCAGTTTTCCTGAATAACCCCAGATGAATAAGTACAATCCGGGAGTGACGGATGAAAGGTGAAGTCCCTTATCCACCATTATCTCTCCTTCTCTGTCTCCACCGTTTATTTGATCGGACCCGGGTGCGTCTTCCTTCCCGAGCCTCGGTGTCAGAGCGCTTGGCCTGAGGCGCAGGAAGCATTAATGTGAACCCCGGAGAGGCGTGGAGGGAAGAGGAGCTTCTGCCGACGTTTGGGAAGGTAAATGGAGGCGATTTCTTCTGAAACCATCTGCTGATGCTAATTAGATGATCAGAGATAAAGCGAAGAGTTTTCTTTGTACATTTTAATGAGATGGCGTGTCGGACGATCGCACTAACAGTTTTTTTCCCCCCTTTCTTCTTTCTGAGGACTTTTCAGGTGAAAGTGGACGCGGGAGAACAGATGTGGCGGGATGATTAATGGTCTTTATCGGGAAACATCTTGCCGACATCAGGGGAAAAAAGATTAACCAAGAAAAAAAAGTATTTAAGTTGCTTTCTACATGAAAATCAAAAAGTGTCGGCTTCCAAGAAAACTGAGAACTCGAGTGAAAAAGTTGTTGAAGACCCACAGAGGAGATGATCCGGCCCAACTTTCACATCGTGTGCACCCTTTTGTCCTGGAAACAAGCAAACCTTCTAGACAGGTTTTCCAGGCCTACTGTGTTCACTTTTCTAACTGTATTTTTTTGTCTGTATTTGTGTATTTTGCTATTTTCTGTGGCAGAATAAATCCCTTCTCCAGTTACAGTAACCTTTTTTTTGGAATGCTGTTGCATCAGCAATGTTGTCATGCTAAAATGTTGCTGCCTCTAAAATGCTAACAACACTAGCATTCCTGGGCCGATGGCGAAACTGCACGGCGTACTCCCAAACTGAACAGGTTTGGACATCCTTATTTCGTACTTACCTCATTTCCTCTCTGGGATTTTTCATATTTAGAACTAGCATCGGAGTTCAGTAACAAACTTCAGTTTTGTTCCTTTCGAGTCTGAGAGCTTATTCCGCCCAGCGTCCTTTGTCTGAGACGGTTTGAGAAACACTTGGAAGTTCAAACATTTGATTGAATGATGTTCCTCAAACAAGTTTTGCAGCTTGGCTCTTAATGGTGAGCAGTGAATCGGAAGTTTCTCTGCCGCTGCCGGTCGGGCCTGAGCGGACATCAGCCTGGCGAAAGTCAAACCCTCGTATCATTAAAGAAGGAGAAGGAAAGCGGTGTCCAGATTTACATCAGACCGGTCTGCTCTCCTCGCCTCTGACACTCTTCTCTCTCGTAATGAGGCCCGTTTCCTCCACATGAAGTACGGCGGACAGGACATCCTTGGCCCGCCGCCGCTCCCGCCGTCCCGGCGAACACGTGGAGCAGAAAGAGTCGGCGTAGAGACGAGCTCAATTAACTCGGAGAGCTGAGCCGGCTTTTCCTGCTGGCCAGTGGAGAGGAACAATAATGACCGGACTTAGAATAAAAAGATGTCCACAAAGATGGGAAGGGGAGGAAGGGGGAGTTAAGGGGCTCTGTTTTTTGACTGACAGGTCTGGAAGGTCAGACTGTGAAGCGTCGCATGGACAACAGTGCTAACCCAAAGCTGCCATTTAACTGCTGAGGAAGCTTGGAACATGGCTTTCCTTTTTATATCATCATCAACATGCAAATGTTGGAATGAATTCTGACTCTCCATTTTATTTATTTATTTATTATCAGTATTAGTATTTTCAATAATAATAATAATAATAACTTACTTAAACATTAGAATGCATTTCTTCTATATAGTTCATTAAAACCTGAGCTATGAATTACAACTAAATGGAGTCTGGTGTTTTGTTATTTCATAAAAAAAGTGAGCATGGCTTTAATTTTGCAATTTTGTATTTTCTTTTTTTTTTTCTTTTTTTAACAGGGATTAATGAATCTGCCCGTTTCAGTTTCATTGCTATTTAATGTTTTGTTCAGCAATATTAAATCTTTATTTCATTTGTTCCCATGTTTGTGGAATTCTTTATTTTCATGTCTTTATTTTACAACTCTGCTTCAGTTCCGAGAGTTTGACATGGTTGGTGATATTGGTGCTTCATCTACTCGAGTGATTTCATTCAGCTGAAAGTGAATCTGAAGGATCCCTTTTGTGCCATGAGTTAGATCCATGGCGGAGGTGGTCATAATGTTTTGGCCTCCCAGGCCTCAAACTAAAACATGTCGCAGGTGAACAGTGGCTTGAGTAGGTTTCATTTCAAAATAAACATAACAGTGATGGTTGGCCATGTTGTGTGTGCTTTGCTGTTATTAAAACTACATATCGATGGATCATCTGATTCTCCTCGGCTGTCTAGAAATAAATGCAATCTGTTTTCATGAATGTTATATTATTGTTTTTTTTTGTCTTTTTCTTTGATTCATTTATTTATTTATTTTATTTTGCTATCACCATTGATTTGTGGTGAGAAAAGAGTGGATAGTACTGATTTTCCATAAAAGGGAAACGTGATAAATGTGTGTTAAAATGCTTTCAGATTCAATTTCATCTAGAAGAAGTTGTGGTGCTACATTTTAAAGGCAGCTCTGGTTTGAAAGCTTGAACGGCGAGGGCACGATGGGTTCACAACTTTTTTTGCTGCCATTTAGTTATAGACTTGAATGTCTACAATCATAGACTGAAATAGAACAAGTGACATTGGCAACACTGACAGGAGTGTGCAATGCAAGCATGCAATGCCAGTAATATAGACAAACAGTGTAACTCTTTGTTCCCGCGCAAATCAACTGACGCTTTTCTTTCTCGCTCCGCTTCAGTCACTCGACCGAATTATTCACTGATGTCATCATGCTGACCTGCACTTGTCTGTGTGTGTGTGTTTTTGCGTGTGTGTGTGTGGGTGAGCGCCTGTGTGTGTACGTGTGGAGAGGTATGTGTGTGTTTCACCTGTAATTTGTGTCACTGACTGGAGTTTGACGGGTGAGCAGCTCCACACAACAGTGTCACGGGGGTGGAAGTGTGTGTGTGTGTTTGTGTGTACCTGCATCAGTGTCACGGTGAGGAGCCCGGAGGAGACAGCCCGGGCCGCTCACAGCTGCCACTTGTCACTTTAGTCGCCGCGAATATGGAGAAAATCAATTCGGAAGCTTAATTCGTTCCACGACTCCCACGGCCCCGCAGTGTCTCTTTGCACCCGGCCACCGGCGGGCCCCTTCACACCAACAAGGACTCCCTTGGGGGGAGGTGACGTGACTCATCAACGTAGAATGGGCTCCCACGGACTAATGGCAACCCGAGACCCGGGCCGTCCCACTCCCTCGAATTATGAGCGAATTGACAAAAAACGGCGGGGAACATTTTTGACGGAAGGAAGAGTGGCGAGCAGCGTAATGACAGGAAGTGGTCGGGGAAAAGTCACGCTAACGCTCAGCGCCACTTTAGCTGCCGTCGCGTGGTGCTCATCAGCAGCAGTCGTTTCGGATTACGCGGGGACTTCTCACTAAGACCACCCACTCATGCCAGACCGCGATCTGCATGGATAGTCGAGATGGAAGTGGAATCTCCTGTTTGGAATGTTAATGACCTGAAACCTCTCCACTGCGCAGCCGAATGTCTCTCCAAAACCAGTTCTCCTCAATCTCGACCCTCCTCATCTCACCAGGACATTCTGACTCTTTTCATTTCCCCCTGCTAGTACGTTTGGCCAACTTTCTCCCCACTTTCTCTAGTTAGTTTTGGGACACTACGTTCAGTTCTGTGTCTGGCCTCTGGAACCTTTGGGCTCTCTGGTCTTAGCCACTTCTGCTGTCAAGCCCCTCTTCTTCTGCTGCCCTTTATCTTTGGACACAATGTTGATCAAGTTTCAGCATGCAGTGTCCCCTCTAATCTCAGAACATATTGAGGTCTATCACTTGGTTCAGGCTGGCGGATCTGAGGTCCTGTGGTCTTAGTCCTGTCCAATCGCAGACCCTTTCCAATCAATGACCCTTCTTGCCTTTGAAGTCTTTGGTATTGGGCCTTGTGGTCTCTGGGCACTTTAAGCTGGCCTCTGTGGTCTGACAGTTGAGGTTCTTTAGTCTCTGGCTCATGTGCACTTGGTCAGTGGCTTTGCAGAATGGTATGATCCCCTTGCCGATTTTTCTTTTGGAAACAAATCATCATTCTCACGTTGTTTCACTTGTCATAGAGGGACCCTTCTTGGGTGCAGGTTTGGACTCCAGCCCCTCAGCTTCATACCTTGTCAAACTCTCCTGTAAACATGTCGCCTGCATCAGTACGGCAACTTGTTGAGACATATTTATTGCTGTGCTGTCAGCCATCGCTCCGGCGGCGATGTCCCCCTGGGCAGGCATGAACATGAAAGTGATGGATGAAAGTTCCCAGCTGCCTGGGGAGAGGGAGGAATGGAATTGAAAGCTGGTGTTTATTCCCCACAGAACCACGTTTGTTTGGAATTGATTTAAGCGGCGGGAGGCAGGATGAGGGAAGGAGGAGAGTTGAGGCGGGTAAGCTCCACTTGTCCTCCTAACGGAGAAGATGATTGAATTTGTTTTGTCTCACGAGTCTTCAAGTCACTTGCTGCTTGTTGAGCACTTGCACTTCATTTACCGTCAAGAATTTGAGCCCTCTCTTTCATCCTGCAAGTCCTCAGATCTTCAGCTGAGAAAGTCTGGGTCACAAGTTTCAGTTTCACATCTACCAAACCTGCCACTGCAGTGTTGTTTGTGGCTACTGGGGCATTTTGTCGGTTCAGGTTGCTCAGGCATCCTGTCGGCATGTCTCGTGGATGCAGCGCTAGTAGGGTGTTCAACTGGGAGGAGGCCTCTGGGCAGACCCAGGACATGTTGAAGTGACCGTGCCACTCAGTTGTCCTGTGTTACCCCTGATGTGGGAGGGGTTGCAGAGTGAGTGACGTCTCTCCAGAAGTGAAGAGGTGCCCGGTGCGTGTCCAGCTCTGAATGTGCAGTTTGGCTGTGACAAAGTCATAAACCAAGTAACGCTCTGTCCCAGACTCGGCCTCATCCCTGTCCCAGCTCCAGCCCACAACAGGACATCAAACCCTGGAGTGAGCGCTCCAGCCTCGGAGGTGTGGAGACAGGAAAGGTTTTACACCTCAATGTGAAGAAAAAACAGTCAGTAAATGTAGCTAACGGGACACGTCTGCATACAGAGGCTGCGTTATACACAGTAACAAAGCGCGTCGTGGGTCAGCTGATCGGTCCGCGCACGTTTTTTTTGGGGGCGTTGGAGTTCTGGATTTTCGTTCGAAATCCGAAGCAAAAAAATC
This sequence comes from Synchiropus splendidus, assembly GCF_027744825.2. NCBI lineage: Eukaryota > Metazoa > Chordata > Actinopteri > Syngnathiformes > Callionymidae > Synchiropus > Synchiropus splendidus. The sequence goes on from NC_071337.1 coordinate 15,817,284, forward strand.
TCGAAATTTTTGTTCGAATTCCAAGACGTTCGAAAACCGAGGCACCACTGTATATATATATATATATATATATATATATATATATATATATATATATATATATATATATATATATATATGAATGCAGTATTATTATCATCTAGATTTGAGCATGTTCATGAAAAATTGATACTCAGCAGTCAGCAGTACTCTGCACTGTAATGTGATAAAAATAAGATGAACTCTGACTGCTCGTCCTCCATGTTCCTCTCCAGTCCTGGTCTTTGAAGAGCCTGGTGCTGCTGAAACTTCACTGAAATGATGAATCCTGTCCCGAACAGGTGACGTCTCACGTTCGCTCTGTCCCCCAGCACACGACCCGGTCCAGTCCCGCGGCCCCGGCGAGCTCGTCAACTTCTGGCGCTTTGTAGAAGAAAGCGGCCGCAGAGCGGGAGCTTTACTGGGGGGAGAGAAGTTGGGTCGTTATTCATCATCCAAGACTTGGCTGGGGCCCGTCAGACTCCCTCCCCGGGCAGCGGTCCGTCTCCCGCACCATTCATCATCACTGCTGAGGGGGAGACGCTGGGGTCCCTGGCTAGCTAATGAAGACGCTCGCTCTCGTTCAGACACCTCAGTGATATTAAGACGGGTCAACGATGCTGTCGCTTGCCGCTGGCCGTCAACGGCGCCGACGTTTGCTGCAGCAAGGAATTAAACGCTTTAAATATGTGGAACCTTTCTTGATGCTCTCATTAAGTCATGTAGATGCAACTTCTGAGGTACCCAGTAAGGAGTGTTGCCATGGCGATGCTGCCAAATAACAGTATCATATCTGTAAGTACAAAAAGCGACAAGCCGATTGAAATAAATAAGAGCGTTCAAAGCTAGCTGGAAGCTTCTTACACCTCTTTTCTTGAAAACATCGTTGGATATGTAGAAATCATACTTTATTTCTCCCCACAGTTGCGACACAATTTCATTTTGGTGTGTAAAACAGTCCTTTGGTTGGTCCATATCTATGTACAGTAAGTTTTCCTTTTTTTGTAAAAGAAGTACAAAACTCTCCCTCACACGTTTGTAGTTAACTAGAAACTTAAGCTAATGTTGTAGCCACATGAACACCATGAGTTATTGTTGTGGCCAGACAGGAGCCAAAACTAAAGTCAGCTCCTTTGCTGTTTCTGTGAAACTCTGTGGGATTATTCATCTCCCGCAGCTCATGTGATACAAACCACTGCGTTTTGGGCGACCAGATGTTCAGCAAGAACGCCAGTTTAGAACATTGTGTCCACCGGAGACTCGTCACCGCATTTATAGAGACTCGTAGACACACTCGAGAGCAAAACATTTGCCTTGAAGCGGCATCTTTCGTCATCTTCTGTGTCGACCCCCGAGGCACCGGCACAGCATATGCTCCCCGTGCGCACCCAGACATGAGCGCCACGCTAGCTGCCGCATCATCACACAGCGGTGGCACTTGCTCACCAAACAGATGTTCACTGGTGACAACAGACGGGTCTCTTATACCCCCCTCTTTTCTTGCTCCTACAGACTGCCGTCACTCGCACAATTAATCCATGGATGTTGTCGTATCGTGGTGAGCATCCGTCCACAAGTCGTGAAAGATGGATGTTAGGCCTTCAGCGAGGTCGCACCGGACGTGACGAGGTAGGCAACACAGCACTAGTCAAAGGGATGTTTCCCTCTGTTTGTCCTTGAGACAACAAAGACAAAATATGATGACATCAGTGCAATACTCCACGCTAAGGTTAAGGCATGATGTCCACCTGACCAATATTGATGCCGTCTGCTTGGCTTCCACAACTACTGCTTTGTTGGCAATGTAGGGCACCTAGTACAAGAGTCCACTTCCCAGCTACATTAACATGACATACTCAGGTAGAAGCATTCCTGAAGTTAAAGCTGCCTTTTGTACTTGTGCGTGTTTAAAACAGTCCACTCCTGGTGGGTATGAAGAGGTTGGTTCATGTATGGAATTCTGAGTGCCAGTCACAGCTCTGCGAATCCCAACTTACACTGGGAGAGTTTGGTTCAAGAAAACATTTCAAAATAGCCATATGTTAACGTAGGAATCTTTCAATAATTGCTGTAATATCTAAGTCGACGCTGACTTAGTCTTTTTTAATAAATGGAGAACTAGCTGTGGGGAGTCTTCAGTTAAGTTTACATGATCGACACTTTCACACTGCATGTGAATAACTGGTAAAACCATTCAGAAATCAATCCCCTGCTATGTGCGAGAGGGGACTCATCTTTCAGGCCCCTCGACTGGGTACATGCTAGTCACTCTCACTCAGGAAAAAAAATTAATTGTGGGGCGAGCTTAAGAAAGTAATCTGTGAAGCGGTGAAGCACGTCTATGTTGAGGTCACTTTTCAAAAATATGTATTATTTTTTTCAACAGCAAACAAGTCTTTCAAACGTCTCACTGAAAAGATGGGCCGACGCTGTGCTTGGAGACAAAACGCCCTTCTCACCATTGCAGGTTGCGCTCCCCTCTTTCTCTTTCAAGACTTCTCGTTCATCATATTCCAATACATTTCAGGTTCCATCTGACTCACATCACCAATATTTAAGGTTACAAAATATTTATTCTCTGTGTCGCACATCTGTGTTATTGTGCTGTCTATCTGCGTGTGACCAATCACAACCAAGTCCAGATAGGTAATGGGCTGTTGGAGAGAAAGCTGTTTTCTCCTCACATGACTGGAAGTATTTTATGAAGGGAACCTCACTTCCTTGCGCCACTGGGGCTCGCATCATTTTAAAAGCCCTTAAAGTGGGTGCTCAGGTAGCGGCCGTGCTCACCAAACAAAAACAGACGCTCATTTTCCAGGTGCCAGCGAATGAACCTCCAGGATTCCATGTTTGACATGAACAAAGGAAGAGGTGCGGCGCACTCCTCAGTCGGAGACCCTGGAGCTCTGGCAGGTTCCCACTCGCCCACGCCGGCGGACCCGGGTGCCGCTGCACGGAGACTGTGCAGGCCGGCAGGCAGCATATTCATAAATCAGGTCTTTCAGGGCTGTCAGAGGCTCCATAATGAGGGTCATTACTCAGGCAGGTGTCAGGGAGACTGTCTCGGGGACCCGGCCCCCCAAATCTGCCTCCTCGTTAGCTAAACACAGAAGTACACAAAGTGCAAACAAGACTCGGGTCAGTTTGAGCTGCTGCGGGCTTCCGGAGTAATTCGCCCTCCGGGAATTCTCTAAGCCCGAGAGATGGACCGGACAAGAGAAGAGAAGAGATGAATGAAAAATGAAATCACAGGAGGAGAAGAAGAAGAGAGGATGGAAGATAGCAGACACCTTCTACAGCAAAACTGATGACTCGTCACTTCTGTAACATATACATGCTTGCTCTTCGTTTGCTCCAGACTCCGAGTTTTTTTTATTTATATTTGTAAGCTTCCCAGCTGGTTTATCCATCTACCCATGTATTCATTCATCATCCCTCCATACGCATCCATTTATTTATACATGTACTCTCAGAATTCATTCATCCTTCCGTCATGCGGACACCGTTTATTTATGTCCCCTTAACATCTATCTAGTTAGTATCTCTCCATTCCTTCCATCTTTCTACCACCCTTAATCTGTTGAGTGACCGATCCATCCATCAAACATTATCATCATCACTCTTTCATTGTTTTATTTATCCACCCATCCTTCCTACATTTTATTTCTGTCCTTCCAAAAGCAGAATTTGTCTGTCATCTGCCCATCATCACCCCTCCACATCCATTCATCTCTTTTCACTCCATTTGTTAGTCCATCCATCCAGAGTGTCTGGTTAAGAGAGTTCCTGGAAAGGAAGGGCTTGTTTGGTGGATGGGTGAAGGGACTGGATCAGTTCTTTGGTGGTGAAGGTTGGAAGCCAGGGGTCGTAGTCCAGGTGTCTTTTGGTACAGTAGCAGGTCCAGGGAGGTTTCTGGCCTGAGTTACTGGTGTGCTGATGATGTTTTCAGCCATTGTTTGCAATCCTCACCGTTGGATTCTCGGGTCGTGGTCGGTCCTGCTGAAGCTTCACTTGCTCTGATTGGTGGGAGTCTCATGAAAGTTTCAGGCGTCTCTCCTGCAGCACCGAGCCTCCACATATTAACCTTCTTAAATATCTACCGTATCAAAGGCCGTGTCAATAAATGATGAGGCGTGCTCGCCGCTCCGGCTTCGCCCCGGCTGAATCAATTAAGCGGGCGATCGCAGGAAGAGGGGCAGTTCGGGGGGCTGGAGGCTCGGCCTTGAGAAGAGACCGGGAGGGCGGGAGTACGCCAATGAACATAAACAGCCGGAGATCCTGCAGTGATTCACGAAGATCCAGAAGTCCACACGCGACTGCTGGTGGAAAAACGGTCAAGGAAAGTTCTAGCCTGAGGACACCGCGGGATAAGCTATAAAACTGCAGAAAAAAAAACATTAAAATGAATGACTCCTAGAAAGATGAACAAACAAATAATACTTTCAATTATATAACGAATATAAAATTCATAATTCCAAACATCCTTCTATTTATTCACCGTTCTTTTCATCTTTCCCACTTCCATCCTTCATCCCTCCTCCATGCCCAACTTTTTATTTACCTCACCTCCCATCCAGGTGTCGTCTTCCATCCTTACTTTCATGCGTCTATCACGCAGATGCCTCTCCATTTATCCGATCATATTGACCTGTTTCCCTTATTCATTTATGGCGCCATCCTTGTATTCATTTAATTCATATACTCCTCTGTCCATCCATCCATTCACTCCACTTCCCATTAAGCAAACCTTAAATTACTGTCCCACCCATCCACCGGCCATCGAGGTCTTCATCTTCCCTTTATGCATATGTCCATCTTTCTAGTTTTCCTTCCTTCTTTTGTGGAACAAAGCTATCTAATCTAATCTCATTTTATCAATTCACCACAGATGAGCCGGTGTCCCTTTACCCAGCCAGATCAGGTTTGACCCAGAAGTGCGCCTCACGTCTCCCCCTGCTGGTCACACCACAAGTCTCAGGTCTAGAGAGCCGAGTTGCCGGTGACTCACTCAGGTCGGCTAATAAGTCCGCGTTTATGCAGCGAGTCTCTCTGCCACCTTCCTCTCATCACTCCTTCTCTTGATCTGTTTTTAATTATTTACCGACTTTGAGGGTGAAAAGAGAGAAACGAGTGCAGGAGCGTTCGGACGCGGCACTTTCTTCCTCTGAAACATCATGCATATTTAAAGTTAATAAAGCATATTACTTACCTTTTATCTGAATGTGTGTGTGTGTGTGTGTGTGTGTGTGCGTGCGCCTGTGTGTGTGATTCACACCATCACTGCGGGAACATTCGAGAAAATTACTACAAAGTCGCTCAATGATTTAGTTTCTTTGTCTGCTTCACATCTGCATTAGTTCCTCTCTGATATTCCCCACTCAACGTGCGAGCGCTGAAGATGGTTAATGGCCGCCTGCCCTACATGCCACTGCCTCCTGTTCTACTGCCAACCCTCCAGGTGGAAATGGAAAATGGAAAAAATTTGGCGCATATGAGCTGTTTGTTTGTGATACAGAGTGAAAGTTTTACTAACTCCTTGATACAAATATTTTTCCAAAGATAGTCTTCTTTACCTTTTTGGTGTAAACTGTAAAAATAGCACTAGCAATAGCACAAAATTTCCAATTTCTGCATAAAAGGGTTGATTTAGAAAAACCGTTTTCCTTTGAAAACAAAAATAGTTGCGTAAATGCATCAAAAAAATATATTGACAATTCAATGTAAATGTTAGAAAAAAGAGGAAGTAATGAATAGTTGACCAAACAAGACAATGTGGTTAAAAAAAGGATATATACAGCATAGGGAAGAAAAAATTAAATTAACTTTCATTCAGCTTTTTTGAATAATTTATGTCTTTGAAATATTAATAGTAATAGTGATTTAAAAAAAAGGTATGGACAATGACAAGGTGGGAAAGAAAAAGATAAAAATTAAGGGGGGGTTTATAATTGTCATAGTGGAATTTCCCCAATATGGGACAAACAAACAATGTCTAATGTGAAGGACATTCAATCTAAAAAAATGAAAGTCTAAATAGTGAACAACAGATAAACATGATCACCTAGATAAATGGAACATAAATGGACCAACAATAAATTTAAGTACAAAAATCTGGGGTGGAAAAGTCGTTACTTTACGCAGTATTTTCTGATCGCAGGTTGTAGCAAATAGCGCTATAATGCTAGCATGGAGTGTTAGCCCTGCTGACATCTGTAGCAGGTTCCGCTGTGAACGCTCCTATCAGCTGCCGTGCCTCTGGTAGACGGGACTCCTTCTGCGCCTCGTCGTCTCCTTGATGCAGTCGGAAGCCGATATTGACACGCCGACACCGCCGCTTATTATCCAATTGATTTCCTCTGGAGGCCGCGTCACGGCGCCGCAGCTTAACTCATAAGCAGCGGCTTAGCCCTCATTAGCCAGTGTAGCATCTCCAAACACGACAGCTCAACTCCAGCGTAAATAGATAAATACATAAACACGCTCGGCTGTGTCGGATCACATTCCCCCGCTGAAAACACTTTTTTAATAATTCTGCCTCTTTAATCTCCCGCCGCGGCGGCGGCAGCGCGGGGTGGTGCTCCGCCATGATTTGAAGCAGTAAAGTGTTTATGCGCCTTGTCGTGTTGCCTCCTAATAGACTATTTATTCCCGGCGCAGTTATTTATCCTGCTCTTTTACAACATCCTCCACTTTATATCTCATAAACTCCCTGGCGCTCTCTCCCTCCCTGAAGTGTTGCCGGGCCGTGAATTTTAATTCCAGGTCTAGTCGGGGGTGTAATCCCGCCGCCTGTCCTTCATGCCTGGCACAGGCTGATGTATTAATGGCAGGACAAGCTAATGAAGGAAAGCAGCAAGTTGTTAAGTCGCTTTTAAGGTGCCATTTCTATTCATTTGCTCTGCGCCCAACTCCAGCGCCGCTTTCTTTGTCTTTCCTTCCCGCCGCCATCTATTCTCACAATCTGGTTGGGATGTCACACCTCACTATGTGTGAGCATGTGAGAGGAAATATTGCTATGCACAGATAAGACTGTCACACACGCGCTCACATGACAATAAGTCATTCACTTGTGTCGCTCGCGATTCATGGTGTCACTGCAGGGGGAGATGAAGACAGTCTGCTCCAAACAGCGCCAGGATTGTTTGTGAACAGAACCTCGACACCAAGTGTCAAAACACGACAAAACGATCAATACAGCCACAGAATTTGGGAAAACCCATAGAATAGAACGCTCAAACTCACTTACTTTCTTCATGTCCTTCTGGTCTGTGACACCATGGGTGGTTCAGTTCTGGATTTGTGATGCACTTCAGAATTCAAGTATTGTGTTGTGACTATCACCTGAGATTGTGAAAATAACACCATGAAACAGATCACAGAGTCAGCTGTCAAAATACGGTAATAGAGACTGACTGTTGGAATCCTGGACTGCTGGCAGATGGGACATAGTTCAGTACAAAGAAGGGGATATGACACCAGACACATCGATGAAGTTAGAAAATGACTCTATAAATTGTGAACCTTTGATGTCCACATACATAAAAAATGCCAGAGGGAGAAAAAATAGATTTTTTTTTTACCTCAGAGTTGCAGAGCAGCTGGGCTCAAGGGTGACTCCTGTTGCTGAACTCAAGATTGCTTTTATTCTTCTCACAACGGGAACATTTTGGTGAGCATACAGTACATTACTTATATACTCCATAGTCACATTGACCTCTACCTGCTTACAGTAACCCTTCCGCAGCCACGTCAGTCTTTTACCTGTGAGTCCTCTCTTACCTCTCAGACTCCCTGTCTGGCTCTTGTCCCATCACCTTAAAACTCACAGCAGACTTGATCTCAGCTGGTCAGTCACCAGAGAGATCTTTTCCAGTACCCATCTATATCCCCAGAACCTTCGACCGGTTCACTCTTCATCTGGAGGTTTCTCTTGACCTCACTCACATTTTTGGTCAGCAGAACTTGTTACCCCCATAGACACCCCCATCTCCAGGCTGACCTCTCTCCATGATGTCGTCTCCCTCATTGTTTTTGCTGCTAAAAGATCTCCTCGCCACACTTTCCCCTCCACGTGCAGCGCTGAACTGGCTTTCCCCGTCCCACTCCTTGACTCTGGACACCTCGGTGGTCACCCCACTTCTTGTAGGGACATCCTTTCATTGTTAGAATATCCTAATATAATGGGAAGATTCAGTTTACTGCTCCCCCATGTTCTGTGTTTTAGTAACTGTGTGGCAAGTTTAAAGCAAGTGTCACATCGCTGTGTTCATTATCAGGTTTCAAGAGGAGGGTTGCGTGAGGCTGGTGTGGAGCTGCCACTACTTTTTATTTTGGTTGGTTGGAATCACATCAGATAAGCCTTGATGAGAAGGAGCATCATTGGAAAGGTCCAGGTTTTGCTCTGGGTCCAGCTCTCAGCAGATAACTGGACCGATCCCAGGTTCAGATAAAACATCTGGGTTTCCATAACCTCAGCGAGGCGGTGCCAAACCTGGGCAGGGGCAGCGGGTTGGGTCGAGGGTGCGCTTCACTGCTTTTCCTGGACCGACGGATGCTCTCAGGTATCAGCCACAGACCAGAAGGCTGGTCCGTCTGGAAACTATAGATGCTGTTGTGGTGGTTGTAAATATAGCAGCGAGACTCAGTGAGACCCGTTTCAAGGATTGTGCACTTGTGAGGTGAAATGGCTGCCAGCTGGTTTCACCCTGCCTGTTGTTAAAAGTGTTAAGAGTTTGGTTTCCTGGTTGTGTTGTGAGAACAAGGACCAGTGTGTATGAGTGAGCAAAATTGTGTGGATGTGTGTGAATGTGTGTTTTGGTCATGAGTCTGGTCAGTGTGTGAATGAGATGAGAGATGAAGTTGTGTGCACGCATGGTTGCATTTTTGTGTTTCCATTGTTGTGTGTACCAGCTTGTGTGTCCTTTTAATTGTGTATTGGTGTATACTTGTTTGTGCATATGGCGGTGTAACTGGGTGGTTATTAATAACTTTGTTTATACTTCTGTGGCTGTTTTGTTGTATTTTAGTAGTTCTGTTTCTGTTTGTGTGTGTTTTCATGTACAGCTATTTTTTAAATGACAGTATATGTTGTGTGTTTGTGTCATTTTGGTCTGCATGTGTGTGTTTCACTTGTGTACTTTTTCTACAGTGGTATTGCAGTTATGTCAGCATCTTCATATTAACATGTAGCTATTTATTTACATGTGTTTATGCTGTATGTATTGAATATTTATGAGTGTTTATTGTTGTTCATGCGTGCGATTGTTAGTGTTGAGTGTTTTCTGTAAAGAAAGTGTTGTTTGTAGAATGTGTGAATCTTGCACAGCTTTGTGTTAAAGGTGTGTAATGGGTCTCTGTTGTGATTCTGAGTGCCTGCATTCCTGTTTGGATGATCTGTGTCGATTAATTGTGGGTCCTTGTGTTTTTACAGAAAGTTAAACGTCTACAACGTTTTCTCTCTTCACTCTTGGCCTGACCTTTGACCCCGACGACATGAAATATGCAGCAGCGACACACACACACACACACACACGCTCAAGGTTTCATCCCAACACACTTGCTCCTCTCGCTCCTCAATTGCTCATCTGGCCGCTAAATAGCCGCGGTGCTCGGGCGAAAAGGTCGCACAATTAAACGGCAGGTCGTCATGTCGGTGTCACAGATGGCGATGTTTCACTCCGGCTGCTCCGAAACACTCCACCAGCATGAATATGATTTCAGAGATCATTAAAAATTTAACAGCGTGACCTAATTACCACCACTCCACATTCAGATTCCGGTGCTGAGTGAGAGACGGCGGCGGCGGCGGCGGCAGCATCCGTGCTCGCTGGAATATCTGGAATCAATTATAATTACTTTTTGTCGCAGGTTTGTCAGTCAATACGCCTCGGACCCATCGCTCAGGTGTCCTGAGCGTCTGTGACGGCTGTGTTTGCATTTCAGATGGAAAGAGCCGGAGCGGTGGTTTGCCGTCTTGATTTTCAGCCCTGGAGGTAGACTTGTGTCTCGACTTGGACTAGAGCCTTGATACCGTAGAGCTCAGAACGCAGCTGTGTAAGACAAAAAAAAGCTTCATTTCGGGGTCTGGTTTTGACCACTGGATGTCACTGTCAAACATGCGTCTGGAAAAGATACGTTCAATACGTTAAAGTGCTCAAATGCGGGATTATATTTTGTCTGTGGCGTCCGGACATGTGACATCATTGCTGCGGCTTCGAGTTACTCAAGTCTTGTCTGCCGACCCCAGTATAAACATCTGTTCGCCTGGTCTTCATGAAGACGTCTGATCCCCCCTCTGATAGTCACTGCCCCTGGTGTATTACAGCCGAGCCTGGCAGTGCAGCGCCTCAATGTGGCGCACTGCAGCCTTGTTGCATTTCCATCAAATACTCATGTGGGCAATAGAAAAACTAAAAATCTGCTTGTGCACTTTCTTGTCACGCACTTGCATCCAGCTATAACAGATGACATCACTTGTTCTGTTTCATGGTAAGAGTCAGGATTGAAGGATTGAAGACTCAAAAGAGACTTTTATTGTGAAGTGCTAGTGCTGTTGTTTATATGCAAGTTAAACCAGGCCCTGCTAGATCAACTCTGTACTCTGAGTCACAGGCACCTCAACTCAGCACCTGTATGGAGTCATCACTGTATTTGTTGGTGACTTTAATCCCTTCGACTCATGTCCATGTGTAGTTACCAACAACTATGAACTTCCAGTGGAGCAGAATGTACGCACAAATGTGTGAAGCTCACAATTTAGACGGAGTTGCTCAGACAGAAGGCTTTCATGAGTCAGAATCTCTGGAAACATGGAGCACGATAAAGCTAAGGTATGACCAGCAGGGCGGCCAATGACCCGTGAGCTTGTAGTCCCAGGAATTTACGGTAGAATAGTGGTTAGAGTGCGACCTCTTGCTTCACAAGGTTGATGGTGAGACAGGTAATAACAAACAAAATAACAAGGATATACAAATTGTGTGTATGTGTGTGTGTATATATATATATATATATATATATATATTTTTTATTTTTATTTTTTTTTTTTTTTTTGAGGTATGGAGGGTGGATACATGAGTAGAGAAACAGTACTTCAAGAAATTGATATGTATTTAATAATATAATATAGTTCAATATATTAAAAAAAAAACAACATTTACCCCCTCCTGCCTGCCGAACCTGACCAGACCCAATTGCAGACCCCCCTGCTTTGCAACACAGACCTGTGGGACTCACCATTGAATGAGTCTGAACCGCCTTATCTTGTCCTGTGTAGTACTTCAAAGGAATCACATGAACTTCCTTAGTTGTCCTTGTCTCTTCTTTTATACCAAGTTAAAAAATGAGACTCAGTCACATGTGTGAGACTGGAGGAAACCAGGTCCCCTCTCTGACAGTCCGGGTGAAACTACGAGTCCAAGCCACCTGGATGGGTAGAAGCTGTGGCTCTGCTTCTCGAGGATGCCCTCTAGTGAATAAGCCAGCTCTGGAGTTACTTTATTACTGAACCCGATGTCAAAGCTCAAATCTCCGCTTGCCGTCAAAATTTGACACCAGCGCTGCAAATCCAAAAAAAAAAAAAAATTGAGGGCGAGTGGAAGGAGTGTTTCTGTCAACAGGGGTTCAAGTCTCAGGACTCGAGTGTGGCACCATGTTGAGCACAAACACGTGGCGCCCCCCTGTAATTGCCCCCTGAATGTTTCGGCACACGGTGGCCTTTTGTTTCTGTCGGTTGTATTATATCGCAGCACAAAAAGGTGAGGCAGTACCAGTCCACCAGCCCTGAAAAGGCGTCGGCAGACCCTGCTATTAGTCTGCCGTCCTCCACGCTAATGCTGCCATTTCTTCTCTCCACAATCAGAAAGCAGCTTGCAATTGACTGGAGTGTCATTGTGAGCGGAAACACACACCTCTAAGTGCTGTGTCGCTGAAACACACCTTTTGATTAAATGGATTTGAATCACAAAGCAACAGTCAGACCCCCTCCTCGCGCTTTCAGCTAATAAGGGTTCCTTTTCCCGCGTGCGCACACTGACTGGTGACACCCGCCGGTCCCAAGGTGGGGTCTTTCTACAGGGGCGCTGCCAACCCCAGATGAATCACATTCATGTTGGCGTCACCACGGGGGTTGCAGTGCTGCTCAGATTCTAATGAGTTGGAAATAAGCCGCTAATGTTATTGATCTGCGTATGCTAGCGCTGTTCCCATTCAGACCCTGGCTCTGTCCAGTTCACCTCACCCAGTATGGCTCCTGGCCTCCTCGACTTCTTCTCAATTTTGGCTCCTAAAATGTGTTGTTTCACCGACGTGGCTAAGAGCACAATTCTGCTGGAGGGAATAAAAATAAAATGTTCCTTTTTACAACAAAAATAATCTTTGCTGTTGTGATATTTTCTCATAATGTGTTAGGCAGGAAAATTCTATCATAAAAGAATCTAAAAAATATATGTGACAGCGATTAAATCTGCTAGTAATGCAAGTGTAAACTGCCTGTGTTGCCCAGTCAGGTGTATCGAAGCGGTAAGATGGTCAAACTACAGATGATTTTAAGATAATTTGATGACTCAGCAATGGAACCGGGTTATTAGAACTCATGTTTGTTCCCTCTCTAGCGCCGTTCCTGGAAAATCTGGGTTCCTGAAATGAAGACGGATTATTGAGGCGGCAACACTCGTGGAAGTGGAGGGTTGGTGTGATCCGAGGGAGGCGTGGAAATCACTGTGAGTATCTCCAGTGTTTGCATAATAGATTAGAAATTAGCATCCCGGCTCCTTCTGTGTCTGTGTCTGTGTCTGTGTCTGCGCGCGTGCGGTGGAGGGAGAATAACTGGTGGGTATCAGATCGCAGCCCACAATTCTGCGCTGCAGCGTTTTATTTGACAATCTAAAATGTGTAATTTGCATGAAATTGCTTAATTAAAACACAGTCAGTGGGGGTATTAATTTCTTTGTCTGACAGGAGTGAGGGGGAGGACGACGCTGTCAGATAGCGCTGTCACAGTCCCCCCCCACCCTGCCTCCTCCTCCTCGCTGAGATAAGGCCGGCCCCGCTCATGATGCTGGTAAACGAAGGCCACTGCACTAGAAAGATTCCAGAATTTTGAGTCGGGGGGGAGAGAAGGGCAGGGGGGTGGGGGGTGACAGTACTTGTCCCCGGGCAGCACGACACACTAAATTAATGAGGTCTTCGTCATGTGACTTAAATATTTCCTTCGGATTTGCAAAGTAGAAAACGCTTTATTTTGTCTTCTTAGTTTTGATTTGTGTGTGTGTATGCTTGTTTATCCTGTCTTTGTTCTTGTCAAACACTAACCTTGTGGGGACCTTATGCCTTTGTGGGGACATTCCACAAGGTTAAGCCTGAATCTGAGGATGGAGACTTCAAAATAACTGTCATTATTATTAGGTGTAAGTTTGTGCTGGTAAAGATTATCCATGTGTTTTGGATGGCTGGGGAAAGCAAGGGGAGACACCTCACAATGTTGTGGGGAACAGCACCAAACAAAGTCCTAGGGACTGAAAATAGTGTGGGGAGCAAAAACCAGGTCTCCAAAAAGTAATTCCAAACTGAAACTGCTCTGATGCCCCACTGTGCTTTTTAGCATTAGCCCATTATGCACATTTTTTTTTTCACTGCTCATCTCTGCGTGTGAGGAACTCCTACTCCCCCTTCAGATTTCTCTTCACAACTGCACCCACAGGTTTTCGCTCACTTCTGTCCATAGAAGTTTTCAAGTGTGTCAATGCTGATGTGTCACTGATTAATATTTGCTTATGAGTAAGTTATAAAACTTTATTATCTTTATTTATTACTTTGGTACCACATGTTTATTTGTTCATGAGGAAGCAAGGCAGCAAAACAATCGAGCATATAATGGGAATTCTAGATTTTTTTTTACGTTCGACAACAGGAGCCTGTCACTAGAAGCTGTTTCACAAAACCCTGAGAAAAAACCGGATGCACAAGTTGTCCAACTGTGAGCGGCAAAACTCAGCAGTTAGTCTCATGAACCTTGAGTCAAAGGTGATCCACGTTCAGCTTGTGCATGAGGACATCTACAGTATGAAGCCCTCATCGATGAATACATGAATTCGCCATGGCAACAGTGAAACAAAGTGTTGCTCGTACTACTTCTTCTCAGTGGAGACGGAAACGTTGACAAGTGGGAGAGGGATGAAGGGTGGGAGTGATGAACAAAAAGGATGTTTCAACTTAAATGTTTGAGCACAAACGGACTGTTACAAAAGATAAAATATACAAATATAGTGAGGTATAACTGATTTACTTGAGTGTGTGGTGGTGTTCAGCCTGTCCACAGCAATGGATAGAATACAATTATTTTTATTATTATTAATTCTTATATTTTTCAAATTGTTATTGTTCACATTTATCAGAGAAGCTGTGATGAATGTGTAGCAGTCATTTCAGAGCAGGTGTTGAAAAGTGACTCAATGTTTGAAGAGGAAAGGCGATTGTCCAATGACTGCTAGAGCTTAGCATTGTTCCTATTGGTTAGCTCTCCTTTGCCCCGCCCCCTCTGCATGCAGAGAGTGACACGTAAGTACACCATATTTAAAAGCGTGCTTCCTGAAAGACACAGTTCTCAGTCAGGAATGACATAATATCCAATGGAGATGACCGTCATCCTCTCCCAACAGGGATTTCTTCTAACTTGATGCGCTTCAACAGGGGAAACTCAGGGTTTGGTCCTTGGTGTATGTTGCCCCGGTAACTGACCCTGAGGTTAGCTCATTCTGCTTCATGAAGTCTAAACCTAGGTTTCTGCTCATGTCCAGGAAAACAACTCAGACTTTCACTGACCCACCTTTCCAAAACGGACCCCTGGAATCAAACTCTGTCAGTTCAGCCTGTGAGGAAAGAGGTCGAAGAAGACGAAAGTAGACCAGTTGATCCAGAACACAGTTAACTGAGAACTCTACTGACAAGATAACTTCAACAAAACATTGTATAATAACATAACACATAAAATAATAACCCACTGGGCTGGCCATATCTACACTTGCTGGTGCACTTGTGCATAGAGGATGTTGAGTCCATGGACGCCTCTTTCTTCATTATCTCCTGAAGAAGATTGTTTGCCTGATCAGACTGTGGAACCAGCTTAGTTGGAGCTTGTAAAGAGCTTCAGTTCTATTACGTGTTGAAGGTCCCAAGTACACCAACAGTCGAGGAGGTTCCCACCTCACTCTTCACGCATGGGTGGTGCGCACATGAATTGGAGATTCTCAGATTCATGGTTGTGCACTCACTCTTCAAGTTTGTCAGATGAAGTCTTGTGTGCGCTCATGGCAGAAGTAATGACTATCAACTCCAAACCTTCTGTTTCTGTTTCATCTGATCCAGAAGTCCCTCGGATACTGACTCCAGCCATGCTGCTTATGCAGAAACAGAGTGTGCCACCTGCACTTGGGGAGTTCGATCGAGTCCTGGTTAAGGTTAGCCATGTGTTTTGGATGGTTCAGTTTAGGGGAAGAGGCTGGGGAAAGGGTTATGGCAAAGAGAGGTGCTCAGAAAACATTAAAACATAACTGTGTGTGTGCAGGGGCATTTAACATTAGTACAATTGTTGTGTGTGTATAAACATGACTTGCATTTGACAAGTGGCTTTGTGTGCGTGTCTAACTGATTGTCTCAGTTAATAGTGTACAGTCTGTCATATGTGTTTGTGTTATATATGTTGTGGTTCCTGGTGCCCACTTTGGTAGGTCTTGTGTGAACATATATGTCTGTGCACACAATTCACATTGTGTCTATGTTTTTGTGTCATCTGCAGTTGCATGTTGGTCTGCTTATGTGAGTGTGTGTTTGCCTCTTTGGTGTGTTAGTTTGATGCTATTCTCAGCGTGTGTTTTTGTGCGACTATACTAATTATTATTGTCGTATTGCTGTCTGTCTTCACTCGATGTCAGAGCTGTATTGTGCCGTCGGCGTCAGGTGAGCCCTCAGATGAGCAGGAGAACCTGTTTGGTCCTGGTTCCCTTGAAGTCTGCAGCCTCAGAGTTTGGTGTTGAACCCTGGTTTCTGCCGAGTCTGATTCGTTTGCCTTTCTGCCATGTGACTGGTGGCTGTAATGAAATGGTTGCTCATTAATGGCCGCCTTCTGTCTTGATGCTGCATTGAGGAAGCGAGAAAAGGGCAGCGAGGTAGACGAGGGATGAAGCAGAGATGGAGACTTGCAGGTGGGCTCCGAGGAGGAAGTCTTTGGAGTGTGACAAAGAGCCAGATTAAAGGGCCTCCTTCTCTCCTCCAGTTGGCCCGGCGTCGGCGTGCGAGCACTCGGCGCATCTCTACCCTTTTGTCTTAAATATCAAAGGCGGCGGAGGCGCGTTAACATTTCAGTAATTCCAAAGATACACGCAGGAGGACAAGGGAGGTGGAGCGGCACCGCGGCAAAGTTATCAAACTGAAGCGAAGAGTGTTCTCTGATACCGACGCGCAGTTGCCAGAACACCGCCACCTCTTGTTCCGAAAAGAACGCCGCCACGTCGGGGAAGGCTTTTAACTGGCAGCGAGAAGATGAAGAGGGAGCACTCGACGGCAGGGAGAGTCAATATCTGCCTGTCGAGCTGAAATGCTGCTGATACCAGCGTTTCAACAACCGTTAGCAACCACGCCGTGTTCCACTGATCTCCGTCGGCGTCCGTGCCTTCTTGTTGCTGCGGCGAGTCTCTGAGATGTCGAATCAAACCGTGTATTAGAGTCAATCTGAGTGACTCTCCTTGCCAGACAGGAAGTGGGTATGACTCGCTAGTCCAACACATCTCAGTGAGTCTTCTCATTGAAGTTGCTTGAATAGAAGTTGGCGAAAAGTATAACTGCTTGAACTTAGATCCAAAGACATAGATCCGAGTCGTTGTGACTCAAACTGCGAGAAACATAGAGACTAAATCTCACCTATCTGAATAGACAGGAAGTGGGTTTGACTCATGCCATCTATAATGCTGGCACATCAAAGTGCATCCCTATGAGTGACGTTTCTTACATGAAGTTAGCTTATGCTCATGCTGACCCCACACAGAAAAGGGAGGAAACTGATGGAATACATGAATGACTCGTTCTCGCAGGCTCATCTTGTTGGGCAACAGTAAATATCGAGGCAGTTTACCAGGTGGAAAGTGGACCAGACCCACTATTGGTAACTCTCTCTGCCAAATGTTGCGCGATGCTTCAGCTGAGTCACACACGTCTGACTCTGACTGTTTAGCTGGAAAGGGATTTGGGGATTCGTGACCTGGTGGGGTTACAGAAAAGAGGCTTGTCTCAAAAAATCTCTTGAGTTCCACACATGCCAGTTGACTCTCTGATTCACAGAAGGGCTGCTGTGGGTGCAGGTTTCTGTTATCAAACTCGCTGCTGACGCCAAACAGCTTTAAGTCTTCAGACACCATATTGGTGCTGCTGTGTTCCCATGATTGTACACATGTAGCTGACTCACTGGCCATTATAAGACTAGCCTGACTCTTTTCTGCTTCCGGCATGACTCATTTTAAACCCAATTTACAGTCTCTATTTTTTTAAGTGTGCTTCTTATAGAAGCCACGTATGGAGACTTGGAGAAAAAAAAAAAAAGAAAACTCAAGTAGCACATTGTGGGTCTGGTGGTGGCAGGGGTTTAATGACACGCCTGCAGAGAGGGACAGTTCCCATTTCCATCCCGTCACCACCTTCACCTGTAACATCACAGGACCAATTAAGGGCCTTGTGGCGCCAGTCGTCACAGAGCCAGAGAAGATCCTGTCAGCGCCGGCCGGCCCTCAGCGTCCCGCAGCACTGACACACCAGACAAGGACCGCTTACTGCACCGACCGCTGGAACCTCAGTGAGCGTGGACCGGATCATTTGGACCTAAACTGGCGTTCCTCCCAGCCACGTCCAAGTGTCTCCCTTACAAGGTTCACATTGTTTACATCCCAAAGAACCGCGGGAAATTCCGACTTTAAAAATGGGTTCTTTCAAAGTTGAAGATCCAAAGAGTGCAGTCTTGCTCTCTTGTTATCTTGTTTGTCTGTAATGGATGGAGGGATAGACATTTTCATGCTCAGAAAGAAAGACTTGGAAATTTGATGTGGTTACGGTTGCATCTGAGCCTTTTCGGTGGTGTTGCCAAAGCAGACCCTATTGCTCCAGCATGATGACAATATAGCCAGTGCTTGTTTTTTTTGGTGTCTCGGACATGGCAGTGCTAAGCTGACTGTCCTTCTTGAACAAAATAAGTCGTGTCCTCACCAGTTGTAATGGGACAGTGACCCATTGTGACCTGCATGTGGCTGGTCCAAAGGCAACTCTCCATCTGTGGCTTCTGATGCGTCTCTAAAATGAACTGATGTGACTGTAACCTTTTTGTGCTCACCATTGCGGTAATTCATGAGTCTGTATGCATGTAGTCACATCAAGAGCGTTGCCTGAACCAGTGAGTGTCGTGTGTGTGCACGTGTGCGCGTGCGTGCCTGTCTGTCTGTGCGTGTGTGTGTGCGCACGTGTGCGCCCCCCGTTGCTCCTGCTGATCAAATGGTGCAACAGGGGTAAGTCCCGCTAATGTGGGGAGCTGTTTAGAGCCCCTGCTCTCCTTTTGAAATGATGATGATAATGGATTCAGTCCTCTCATTAATGGAGTCCGAGAGCTCATTAGGCTGCAACAAACAAGGCGGCCTCGTCAGCACAGGAAATGCCAAGCACCCCCGTCCGCCTCCCTCTCCCATTTCATCCAAGGATGTGACCATGTTGCTGTCATTTACCTCGAGCTGCTCTCCACAGGCGCAAACACACACCAGGGGGGCGCGCGCACACACACACACACACACACACACACAGAGCTGCACAGTAGCAACCTCCCTGCCTCCCAGACCCAACTTCAAAGCCGCCCGGTTTCAGCACTTGGGTGAGACTCCCTGAGAGACCCTCCCTAGACTCTGGGGTCAGTGGATCAAGAAGGTTGAAATTGACCTTTTTCATGCTCGACCCTTTTTAGCCTCTTGTTGTCGCCTTTCGCTCGTGGGAGACGGCAACCTGTGAATGATGGTGGACTAAGGACGAGGAAGGAGGTCATGATCTCAGACAGTCATCCTAAAAACACGTTCAGAGAAATGTTAGACTCCCATGAAAGTAAGTTAGAGTCCATGAAAGTAACACTTATGTCATGGTCTCTTGATGCAAAAGAATCGTACACGGGTGATATGTTATCGCTGGAACAAACTTCACGTTTGACAAGACAGATTTTATGAGGTTGTTATGAGCACGATTGGAGGGCTGATAATCGAGTGAGAGTCATAGAAACCTGAAAAAGGTGTAATATTCATGCTTTGAAGGTCGTACAAATATGTATGTAAATGTGTTTTAAAAATGTACAAATTTTGTTCCAACTTGTGTTGAGACGCTGGAGGTCCCTGTTGTGGGACATATCGCAGCTCGCAAAAAAAAAAAGTTGTTGAAACAGAATTGCAACAATCAGTTTGTGGACGTGTGAGGAAAAAACCCGGCAGGTTGACACCAGACTTGAGGACGATGTAGAAAAAGTATCGGCCTTTTGTTGAGGATATTGTTGCGTTTATGTCATGAAACTTTATTGAGACGTTTTGTCAACAAGTCTCGTTCGCAGTCGCAAGTTGTTGCTCTGTTTGTTAGCCACAGTCGACCAAGCGAAAGTAAAACTACCTCCTCATGCTCACAGTTGTACTTATGAATGACATCTTCGATCAAGTGCTGGGAGTCAAGAGCATGTGATCAGGTTTTTGCAAACATCAGCGACGTGATCGTCGGCGCGCTGGCAAGATCAGAGCGCCGCCTACCCACCAGAGTCCGCCTCTGTTCTGGAACGTAAAGATTCGCCATGAAGTTATCAATCCATACTTGTCTCTTTTCTGTGCTCCTCCTGCCATCCGCTGTCGAGTGCAACTTCACGGCAGGATCCCGTCTTTTGCATCGTAATTACGCTGCTTGAGGGATCTCAATTAAATGTGTCCAATTACAGAAAGCTTCAAAACTCCAATCGAATATGGCGCCTCCTTTTTTTTTTTTTTTTTGATCTATTTACTGGCAGCAGCGGCGGAGAGGGAGGAGGAAGTTTGAAAAACAGTCTCTGTTCCAGATGAAAGACAGTTTTGATCCTATTTTTTATTTTGCTGGTAAAGAGGAGCTCGCCAATGAGGAGTCACTCCCCATTAGAGTCACGCCAAATTATCACTGAGCAGCTTTGGAGAGGCGAGATATGTATCATGCATGTGGATATGCATAAACATGATGGAGGAGCTTAAGTAGAAAATGAGATCTGATGGCGGGAGGAGGAAGCGCGGCGGCGGCGTGCGCGGAATGCATTTACATTTAAATATTCATGTCATTATAATTCTGAGGAATGTGGAGCGACCGTATGATATTTTATTGAGCAGTTTTTAAAAATGGATGCCGTCCCTGCTCCGGGAAGACTTCCTCGCCGCCACTCACCAGTTTGAGCGTGAAGCGGCTGGATGGACGGATGTGACGGATGCGAGGGAGGAGGGCCTGAAGCAGCCGAAGGTTCCTCAGCCAGGTGGAGATGGGCTGGCGTTCGCTCGTAAAAGTTTCATCTCCATAGAAAATGCTGTCAGTCCATCGCCACAGTTCACTCTTTCATCAGCCAGCATCGATTTGTGTCTTAAGCTATTCATCCAGCCATCGTATCTATGAATCCGTCCATCAAAACCCTGCGATAAATGAGAGCATTCCTTTCCCTTCTCCATCCACCCATTCATCAACACTTCATCCATTCATTACCACTTCATCCATTTGTGTCGGCTTATGTCCACGCAATTATTATTATTATGTATTTATTTTTTTATTTTTCATGTTGAATTTCCCCTAATAAAGGTCATGTAATCTAATCTAATCCTTCTATTCACCTATTCACCCTCACCACTCCCAGACATTCTATCATTTCTTTCATCTATTCATGAGTCCATTTTTCCTTCTGCTCATTGTCACCATATTCATCTCTAATTCAAGACGAGTCCGACCATGAATCCGTCCATTCTTTTCAACTTCATCAATACATTTATCTCACATGGTCATCCATTCATCCTTCCGTGCAATATTCACTTCAATTCACATCACTTAATCTGCAGTCTGTCTATAAATTCATTCATTCATTACATCGCCTCTGTACCAAATATGCATGACTTCATTCACCTATCCATCCACTCACTCATCCAGCACCCCATGTCATCCACTACCCACTGTCTATCAACCATCCAGCACCTCATTCCAGTTTATCTTTCACCATCATTTGTCTCTCAGTGGCCATTCGACTTCATGTATCCATTCATCTGTCTGTATATCTAACTCCATGTCTAATTCTCCAACATCCATCCATCTATGTAACTGTCCATCTGTCGCAACCATTCGTCCTTCCACCTCAGCAGGCTTCTCATCTGTACCTGAAAATGTGGAATTTCTGAAACATGTTGACTCTTCCATTTGGTGGTTTGGGGCAGTGAACCCCTGACCTCCTGTGTCCACACAGGTAGATGGCCACACTGAGTGGAGGTGAATGGGTGAGGCTCCTCTTCACCGTCATTGTCAAGAGAGTCAGTGAGGGAGAGCGGGTGGGGAGGGGAGGGGGGCTCAGGTGGGGGAGGCTCTACCTCACGTCCCTCCGCCTGTTAATTATCTTTTGTTTGCTCGGCCCGGCGCCTGTAATGAAAACTCTGAATCAAAAGGTTGTGTTGGTCTGATCAATAATAAATGAAGGTTGATGAGCGCGTGAACACTTGAAATTACAACCTTCATTACTTCACTCTTCATGTCAGGAGTGGGGCGTTCTGGGGCGGACATGTTTAATTTGACTGTTCTGACTTCCTCCGGCGCCTCAGACCAGTTGTTGCTCTCTCATGAACACACACACACACGCTGGAGTCTGGACGACGACTCGTGCTGCCCCCGACTCTTCACGCTCTCTGCTCTGCTTGGTTCTGCTCAGCTTCAAGGCTTTTCAACCTGCAAATAAAGCCAGGTTGAAGTAAACCGTGACTGGCTGAGGACCAACCAACCGCTGGGAAGTTTAGATGATTCCTTGCTTGATGGGTGGACTAAAACAGGGAGAAAACAACTAGGATTTTTCGGCGAGACAACACTGGACTCACACAAAAACACACACTCATGCATCTCATATGTTTGCTATGTTTAATTCTGTCTTTCAGTTTAAGTCTGCTTCTGTTTGAATTGTGTTTTTGAGAATATGCTTGTTTATACGGATGTTGGTGGCTGTTACATCTCATATGTTTGTGAGTCTGTTTTTCTGTGCTAAAACTTGTATCAGTGGTGTTTTGATGTTGTGTTTGGAACAGAAATAGTTGTCTTTGTTCACATTTTTCTCTATATGTACGCTTGTGTCTGACTAGTCTGCAGATGACAACTTGACTCATGTAGTCTTGTAAAAAGTTTTCATGTAGTGCATGTGGGTGTGAATGTAATGTGCTGTTTGTTATGCCTCCCTCGGACCTCGCAGATGGAAATTGTCGACTAAATTGTCACTAACAAGACAATTACGGCGTGTGATGGCGCCACTGACCTCCGCTGACCTCTGCTGGCTGCTGCGGCGACCCACAGCCAATCGGCTGTGTGGCTGGCTGTTGCATCAGAGAGTCGGCGCTTGTGGATGGACCACATTTGAATGAAGGCGTCGTATTCATAAGCAACAATTAAGAGCCGCGGGTGAATAGAGCGGACCTTCAGTCAGACGCTGACAGATTCTCAATCGGAGAATTAAAGTTTCACCCGGAGGCTGACGACAATTTGCTCCTAATTAAAGAGGCCAATTTTTAAATCATGATTATTTTCCCTCTCTTTTTCATGTCCATTTTCACATTACATTTCATTTTTTTCTGTCTTGCAAACACAAAACAGTCAAAAAGAATGGAAAAAAAACAGAGAGGAAAAGCTTGAAAATTTAAATATAAGGAGAAAAAACAGCTTTAAATCTGACTTATGTTTGAAATCAACCAATCGTAAATGACACAAAATAAATAAAAAATAAATATGTTGTCAAGAAAATCATTCCATCAATTCAAGACTATGAGAAAAAAAAGAGAGAGAGAATAATGAAATACAGTAATTTCCGGACTATAAGCTGCAACTTTTTTCTCGCAGTCTGAGCCTTCCGTCCACAGAGTCGATCTCCTGGAGGTCTGGAATCGAGAAGCAGCGGCTGAGACCAGCAGTGGTGTCGGGACCTTTGAACCTGCAGCTTATGAATGAACAAGATCTATTTTCCTTCTTATATATAGTGGGTGCGGCTAATATTCTGGTGCGCTCTATAGTCCGGAAATTACGGTAATTCATTTTCATTAGCTTTTATGTCAGGTGATCTTAAGTGAGACATTTGAAACATTGTACACAAAACAGAACAAATTAGTATATATATAGTGTTTCACCTCTGATTCTGAGTTTGTGCTTCGTGTTGACTGGAGCCTTTGAAGCGGGACACGATGACTTGATTGACTCGGCAGTGCTGGAGATCAGATTCCCTCCACCACAGAACAAAATCCTCCCCGTCACAGGCACGAAACCGTGTCTGTCGACAGTTTCCCTATGTCATTGTTGGATCGTCAGGCGTCGGACCCATGGTTGCTGCGCTGCTGAGACAAATTCAAGTTGCTCATACGGAACCTTCGGGTTTGTAATCAGAACGAGACCAGAACCAGACTGCAGCCAAGCTCAAGTTATGTTTACTCTGCTGGCGGAGACCTGAGAGGAACCTTATCAAGTCATCGGCTCCTCGAACAAACCTGCATCACCAGACATGACATTAGTTTTTTTTTTCTGCAAAAGTCTCTTTTTCAACTCTTTTAAAAGACACATATTACATGTTGGGCTTGTAATATTAATAATGTAAACTGGGTCTCATAAAAATATGAAGTCTTTTTATAAATAGGAGACTTCAGAAACAAATTAAAGAGAAACAATTTCATCTGTCAAGAAATCAATGAAACATTTAATACAATCTTGACATCACAAGAAGTTTATGATTTACAAAAGTCACGATGAGTGCATATAGATCGGTCAATATTCGTCATAACTGTGTGGCAAAACACTAACGTTAAAAGCATATAAAATACAATTGAAAGCAACTATGATTCAATGGAGAAACTCACTGAAATGTTGCACGCGTTTTTGTAAACTCTGGCTCCTTAGATGCAATTTTGTCATTCGCTTTTCTTCCTCTTGGGAGGGAGCTTGGAGGTGACGGAAGAGGAGCAGCAGAACTTGTGAGCGATAAACAAACTCTCAGAACTCGCATGCTTGTGTGGCGCCACCGCGGGCCAGAACTTGTGCTTTGCACGTGTTCGAATTTCAAAAACGTGCGTCATTAAAATGTGCTTTGCTTGTGTTAAAGAGCCACAAACTCCTGGGGAGCAAAACAAAGTGTACGATACATTCTTTATAGTCCCAAACTGTGTCCTGGGGTTGCTGCGAGGAGCAAGGGTGAGGAGACAGCGGCGAGGAGGGAGTCGCTCTCTTTTGGGATCAATTACGTGGCCGCCGGCTTTTCTTTAAAATGTACCTGATTAAAACTCTCCTGGCTTCTGAGGTCCCTGCGAGCGCCGCTAGTTATTAGCATATCATTTCTTAAAGGTCAGCGTGTGTTTGGCACTGTTGTACCGGAGCAGAGGTGGACTCGGTTCTGTTGGTACCACAGCTGTTGAACTTACTCCTGGTTTTGGCACAACTCAACCGGTGTGGGTCGGGTCTCTGAATCTGGTGCTGAAACAAAAGACGGGCGCTTGTAGAACAGCGAGACTTGAAACAAACGCAGAAGAGCGCACGGGTCCGGCCAGCCGAGTGCAGCCCGCCGCTCTTTGAAGGGAGGCCCCTCGATGGGACGGGAGGAAGCCAGGACCTTCAGATGTGCTAAATGCCAGGTCCCTAAAGACGCCATTAGCGCTTCATCTGAATCCAGAGTTGGGAGGAGAGAGGAGGGGAGTGTTGTGTCGTCGACAAAAGTACCCATGAAGAAGACTAGTTCTCCGCTTCTTTGTTGAGCAGACTAAACCAAGCTAATGTGAGTCACCATTCACCTTGAGGTTCAACCTCAGTTGGCAGTTTCAGGATCCATTAGCATCAATGCTATGTATATCTGCACACAAGCAACAACCCGGCTCAACATGAAGAAATGAAGTACAAAGTATCTTGTTACAGGTCAAGCCAGACAACTGAACATTTTTTTCTGAACAGAAAAAAGGTATCAACAACAAGGCATCAACATTCTAATTCAATGTACTGATCATTGCCAAAAACGACATAAAGAAAAACAGTGCATTTTACTTAAAACATTTAAGTGCCACAGCCGCAAAATTGCAACAAGCAACATCATGTCATTTTCGAAATATGGAGCACGATGTAGTTTACACAAGCAAATGGTGGATACCTGTAGCTCCAATCTCAGCCACATTTGTGGGTGTGTTTCCATCAAAGTTTTGGAAAAAATAGAGTTTGAAACCAACCCCTCCGGTCGAGGAGTCGAGGGAGGTTGTTGTCATCTGATAGGAACATAACAGAGAGCAAAAGAGCAAATTTGGTTGGCTCAGATCCTGAGGAGGTTTGTCTTTAAAGTGCAGTTTTTGAAGCATCTGTAATGATAAATCTAGAAACCACAATTATTTGAACAGTTTAACAAGCAACAAAGTTAGTAACATTGAGAAAAAAATAGAAATACTTAACAAGGAACAATCTACCACTAAACAAGTGTAGAAAAATATTTAACTTCACACTTTACAATGATGCAAACAAAATAAAGTTACGATAATGACACCATAATAACCTCCACTCCTGCCCTATCGGAACTAGTCAGTTCGGTGGCTAATGCTAATGCTACAAACGGACTTCACGAAAACACCAACAACTGACTAGTCTAATATTTCACTAGAATACATGTGCTAAATTCTAGTGTCAGACATTCTACAAGAGCTCACTTGTGCGAGGACAGAATGCACACACTACCTTTTGGACTTTGCCGTCATCAGTCACGTGCAGAACACGCTGACCTCTGGTGGCCTGGATGGAGAGGTGTATCCAAGTGTTTAATCTGGAGACAAGGTGATGGCCAATCGAAATCATCTGGAAATTTTCTGCAATTGTCAATTGAGGTTGACTAATCCCTCGCCCTAAATTATAGTGTGCCTTTAACGCTAACCACATTCAAGCTCCCGCGTATTGTCATCTGAGCCTTGGAGAAGAGCTGCTGACACAGCACATTGTAAGAGTCCAGACAGAGAGAGAAGCTCTCAGTCCTGCCAGGTTTGGAGGGAAGACTTCATCACCGTGTGTCTGCGTAAGCTGCCGAACCCGGTTCACGTGAAAACAAAGTCAGAGATGATGGTAATTCTTTTCGCTGAAGTGGCATGAATGTCTTCCCCACCACTGAGCACTGTGTGTTTTTGCGTGTACCCGGGATGTGGGACTCTGGATCAAGAGTGACTCGGGGCGTCCGGCCCGGTCTGACTTTGATTAATTGTCTCAGCCTCCCTGACAGAGCGGGAGACGGCAGGACGCCACCGGGAATGAGCCGTCTCTCTTCCCACATCGCCGTCGGCAGGTGACGGCGTCGCGCTCTGCCAAACTTTGTCGGCGCCGCT
The DNA here is from genome assembly GCF_027744825.2 of Synchiropus splendidus. Taxonomy (NCBI): domain Eukaryota; kingdom Metazoa; phylum Chordata; class Actinopteri; order Syngnathiformes; family Callionymidae; genus Synchiropus; species Synchiropus splendidus. The sequence continues at coordinate 15,843,920 of NC_071337.1, forward strand.
CAAACCGCTGGAGTGCACCCCGGACGACCGGGCACCGTGGGAGGAGGCATCTTACTTTCTTCTTGTGAAGATGATTAATGAGGAACTGGACGACTTTGTGGTGAAGGAACCACGACAGAGCAACTTTACGTTTGTCAGCAGATGTTGATCTGCCTGTGTCTTGTGTTGGAAGTGAAACTTAGAGTAATGTTTGCTTTGCTAGTATTTATTGCAGGGTGCGACGTTGCCGTAAAAGTTGTTGCATCTGTTCCGTTGCACAGGCAGTTCAGTACTATTTGAACTGTTTAAATAACACGTGTTGTCTGCGCCATTTGTTTTTGCACCGTTTTAAAAGTAACAGGATTTGTAGTAAATGATCTTGTGATAAGTCTTCTGTTGTGACAGTTGCAGTTAAAATGTAGATGCAGTTCTGGTATCACTGTAATATTTGTAAATGGCCATTGTAAACACATATTTCCATAGCAGAGGTGTCGCACTCATCGTGTAGCTGCTTTCACGTTGGTGTTTGATGGTGTTCAAGAAGCTCATGAAGATGCAGCACAAGTTGAGTTTTCAGTTGTATTAGTAGCTGCACTGCTTACAGTGGTCATTTGTGGTTGAAACTGCAGATGTTGCTGTAGTTTATAAAGTTGCTGCTGTGACATTATAGTCGCGATGGAATCATAGGTTACGATCGGATCGTTTTTTTACCCTATGAGACCTGTATCTGATCCTTTAATGACTGTCTGAACGACCCAGATCCGATTTCTTCAAATGGGACCCAGGCCACTTGATGTGGTCCTAAATCCGATATCTGGTAGTCGATATTTTGACAAGCGACGTCAGTTTGAATGACCAGGTGGCATTCATCTGACCTACACATCATGGAGCGCTCACAGTGTACTGTAAAAGCTCTTCTTGTCAGAGGGAAAGTGGTGGGAATCTCATGTAAGAACCTCACCACTGTTGGCTGCGAGTCCAATGCTGCCTTTGCGACACAAAAACAAAACAAAAAAAACTCCTCTTTTCCATCTTGACCATCTCAAAATAAAAATGTAGTCAAGGACAGCAGCTTTAAAATGACCAGAGACGTTCCACCGCTCACATGCTTTTAACAAACTCTGAGCAAACGCTCCGTGTGTGATGTCGACTCCAGTGTGCGTGCGGGACATTTGGCATGTTTCACACTGGAAACACATACAAGCCACATTTGTTTGGAAACGTGAGCAACCTCTCAAAAAAAAATTCTTTAAAAAAAAAAAGAGCATTAAACCCTGCAGTCTGAACATGGCCTGGGTTGCATTGCCATTATGTTGCAGTAGTTACAGTCTAGTCTGTAGTTAAAAATTCCACGACTGAAGTTTCAGCGCAATTTGCTGCTGTATTTGCAGTTTCAGCGTTTATTGTACAGTTCCAGCTATCAGTTGGCATAAAATAAAAATTGACCAGTGCCGTGTGTATTTGTGAAGGGGGTGATAGAAGACATCACTTGGGTTTGAATCACTTGAACAAAATGATGAGGCGTGTGTGAACAACCATTGAAAGTTGGTTTGCAGTTGCATTGATGTTTATCTTCCACTCCAAGCTGTTGTTTGCCCCACCATCGAGAGAATGAAGCGTTCATGTGGCGCGTACCAAAGGCAACTCTAAGTAAATCTGCGGCCGTGTTTGCCGTGGTCGTCTCCCGCCGGCCGGCAGCGTCTCGCAGCTCTGCCTCTTCGCTCAGCCCTCCACTGGCTTCTGTAGCGTAACAGGTGGCAGGAGTCTCTGCCAAGTCCCCCCCCCCTCCCGTCCTCATCCGTCCCACCATCAGTGTTTAACCTCCGTCAGTTCTCCGTCTGCTGGCAACGCAACTTGTGAGCGTGTCACGGCGCCTTATTAACCCCAATTACCACAATTAAGAGCCGCCGCCACTGCCAGGCGCCTTCAAGTCTTAATTAATCAGTTCGGCAGCCAAGAGGTGACCGCACCCCCCGCACCTCCCCCTCCCCCACCCTCACCTCCGCAGCTCCACGCTGGCACCGCTCCCCGGCCCGAGTGGAGCGGCTTGCCTTGCTGAGAAGCGACCCAGTGCTGTGGGTGGAGTCAGCCGGCGCCCCCTGGCACGGCGCCTCGTGGGGAGGCTTGGAACGCAGCCCAGTTTGTTCCTCGCCAATTGCTTAATTGATGCATTGTTTTTACTGATGATACCGATCCCCCCCCCTCGTCTCCCCCACACATGGAAACGGATACAAAAGGAATTACAGCCCATTAGCCGGCGCTGGTGGCTCTCAGCCGAGTGGGTTCCAGACTTAAAACCGGGGGCTTCCCCTAATTGAGCTGAACCACTTGATGGAACATAATGCAGAGTAAATAAACGCCCCCCCCCTTCTCCTCCTCCCCCCCCTTTTCACACTCTGGTTTCATAAGCAGCCGCCAGAGACGAATGAAAATCGCGCCGCTAACGAGAGACTCTTTTACGGTTATTGCCGAAATCTCTTTAGGAAACACAGGCGCGCTTGTTTGTTGGCTGCAACCCAAGAACCTCTCTGCAGCTGCGCAACTACAATCCTGCCCTGGGAGTCGTCCTTGATCATCAGCGATCCGTTTTTTCCTTAAATCTTACAACTTTTTCTTCCATATTTTTTATTTTAAAATGTTCGTCGGATCAACTCCATTTTCGAGCATTTACTACGGTGGCCCCGAAGGACAAAAGACAACACAAAAGCAAGGTACCGACCACAAACCCAAAAGCACATTTACAAAAACAGAATCACAAAATCGCAACTGTCTTGTGCAATATGTCCAAGCAACAACAGGCTTTATAGCAGGTTCCCCCTTCCTATGGTTTGCGTCAATGTTATTGCGATTCCGTTTTCGTCATTGCGTTTCTGTTTTGGGGCTTGCCATTTTGTTTTTGTAATTGCGATTCTGTTTTTGTTAATGTGCTTTTTGGTTTGTAGTCGTACTTTCGGGGCAAACGTCAAACACAATACTGAATATTATTCTCACAAACAATGGCACCACTAAATACCGTTTTAAAAATGATTTGTTTCTTGACGCAAAACAGACGAAATAAATGACGACTATTTATTGTAGAGGCACGTTTTGTAAAAACATTCATTTGTGGAAATAAACTAAATCAACAGATGAATTTCCGAGCTCATCGTGGAAAAAGAGTGCGGTGAATAACAGTGAACAGCGTTTGGCGCGGCAAGGCTAAATAAATAAGTGTGAGCATCTGAGTAGGAAGATCCCACGCTGGCTCTCTCCTTGTCGCCACACGTGTCAGGCGACGTGGTGCTCATCACATTATGATAATGCAATAAATCCACAATAGTGGCTCTTCGCTCCTCTGCCCGTGTGAACGCAGCTCCGTAGGGGTCCCGAGCACAGCCGCCACTTCTCCGCGCCGCCACAGAGAGATAATCCACCTCCTGTTTGCAGGGGAAGCTATTTTTACCCCGCCATGCCTCGTCCCGAATCCTGCAGCACTTTTGCTCCCCGCCGTCCCGATTCAATTAATATTCCCGATGAAAGAAGAGAAATCGATTTATCACGCCGGCAAAATCAAGTCTACGTTCTTTTGTCAGCAGAGGCTGACCTACATTGGAGACGCCGGCTTGTTTTTCATCCCAAACTTTGGAGGTGTAGCTGCTCAGGTGAGGGTTGCGGTGAGACTAGTTCGGAAACGTCTTCCACACAAAGACGGCGGCATTTGACCAACCTTCGCTTCATCTGCCCGACTTCAGGCTCCTTGATAGCCATCAGCCTCGGACGGAGTGTGGCGACACGTGACTTGAGTGCCACATTGAGGGGATGAAACTCAGGGAGTGTGAGATAAATGTGAAGGAATCATGTGGAGAAAATGATTTTATTTTATTTTTTAAATGAGAAAGTGGTTGCGCTTCCATTCCATAAACCTTGATTCAGTATTCCATTGGTCAGAAACCTTTCTGGAGAGGGAAGGATGAAAAGTTGCTTGTTGATGTAAAAAGAAAACACACAGGCTCATAGTTATTTTCAGCAAATCATCATAGCAGTTCAAGGAAAAGAAGAAGATCATCGCAGTTCAAGCTTCCTGTCTGGAAAAAGTTGGAGAAGACATTGGTGTGGGAGCAGTTGGCAATGTGTCATGCTCTGATTTCCATGATAGCAGAACGGCACGTGTGACAGGTGATCAGGATCTTTCTTGGACAATGATGTTGCAATGTTCCTCGTGTGGTGGCCCAACTTCTTCACCTGTCCAGCTTCACTTGAGTCTGGGATCCAGTTAAGATCCACCTGAAAGGTCCGCTGTTGGTGTCATGACCACTGGCTCAGGATGAGAGGTGGCACCATGACAGAGTTGACAGCTACTGCTGGTGTTCCAGACAGTATCAGACATAAACAACGGTCCCTGTCAGGAACCTCAACCTTCCACATGTCGTCTTAGCCTCTTTGTTTTCCCTGCCCTGCAGTTGGCGTCCGGATTAAGATCAAATGATGAGCAAGTGTCCTCGCAGTGTCCAGTTCAGGTCAGGTCACCAGAGTCCCAGACTGTCCAGACTCCACGCTGTGTTATCCGAGAAACTCTGTGGTTGTCTCAATTCAAACTCAATTCTCCTGTCTCGCTGTCATCCAGTGCTGAGATGTCAGGACCCGAACAGAAGTGAGGATGTTGTTCAGGCGTATGTGGGGAGCACTTGTTATTCCCGAGTCGGAGCGCACTGCTGGTGTGTTTACAGCTGCAGGGGCTTGTTGCCTCCCGACTACAAGAAAAGACTGATGAATAAATAACGTCCCGCTCTCCCTTTCTTTCTCGCTCGCTCACTCTCAGGCCTTCATGTGTGTGTACCAGCATCCGTGTTTGTGCCGAAGCAGGAGGGTGTGTGTTTGTGTCTCAGCGGACCTGAATCTCCTTCATCCGGCTGATTCCCGGCCCCTCATGGCAGGAAGCCGTCAGAGAGGCAGCGCTGTGGGACAAACACACGGAGGGAGGGAAAACATCCTCTTTATCCTCCACATCACTGGGAATATAAAGGTGTGTGTCTCTGTGTGTGTGCGCGCGTCAGGTGAAGAACAGTGTTTCCAGAGAAGAAGAATTCAGGTTCTCCAGAGTAAACTGATCGACCTGCATGATATCGGTGATAAAGTACAGCAGCGTGATTCCACGACGACTTCCAACACGCCAACAAACATCCAGTTGACAGTTGAACTGACTGATCCAACTTGGATTTCTTCCTCTGTTGCGAGCCGTGTTTGATCCCTTCACACGTTTTTCTCACTAGATTTTCATAAAGGCAGAAACTGTAACAGTACCATGACTTCTGTATTGGTTACACAGTGACGGGAAACCCAATAGCCAGCATTGTTCTTATCGCACTTTATTGCCAGTGTTTTTGATATTTTGTTTGTTTTCTCTTAACCTGGTTGTTTTCTTGTCTTTTGTCCCCTTTACTCTCTACTTCTTTTACTCTTGTGTTGGTTTCACTTTTTTCCTGTGAAGAACCTTTTTCTGTTCTTGATTTTACTTCTATGGTCACCGTTCTGCAGGCTTCACTTGGTTTTCATTTTTTCTATAAGCTTTCTATTTATATTTTTTCTTTTCCGTCAGGTCAAATTTTTCCTTTGTGTACTTCTTTCAGTTTTCACCACTTCATTTTTCTTTATTCTTGATCCGCTTTTGGACGGCAGGTGTTGTGGTCGTCCTTTTTTATGATTATTCACTTTGTTTTTTTGTCACCTTTGTGTTCATTTTTCTGGCTCGTGACTCTTTCTTTGTGTGCTTTTAACTTTTGTTTTATATATATATATATATATATATATATATATTAGGGGTGGGGCTTTAACAAGTTAATTACGATTAATTAATTACAGCATTATTACAACTAATTAATTCTGAGAAAAAATATTTCATTTTATTCAACAGTTTGCTCTCCAGACAACAGGGAACCTTTGTAAGTGCAGGAGTTCCTGGTCCACTGATCACACTGACGCACAAGACACGTGGCAGCTAGGATGATAACAACAACAACAAACATGGAGGAATCTATATATATATATACATATATATATATATATATATTAGGGGTGGGGCTTTAACAAGTTAATTACGATTAATTAATTACAACATTATTACGACTAATTAATTCTGAGAAAAAATATTTCATTTTATTCAACAGTTTGCTCTCCAGACAACAGGGAACCTTTGTAAGTGCATGAGTTCCTGGTCCACTGATCACACTGACGCACAAGACACGTGGCAGCTAGGATGATAACAACAACAACAAACATGGAGGAATCCCTGAACAAAAGCAAACAAAAGCATCTGTTTGCTTTTGTTCAGGGATGGTTTTCACTACACAATGGCCAGGGTTTCCACTACTCTGAATGGACTTGAAATTCTTATAACATTGAAATTCTTATACAAATATTTTCAAGACATTAAAAGGGCTTTAGTTTAAATAAGGTGATATAAAAACTTGAATATAGCCACCATCATGATTTATTGTGCTATTGTCAAACTGATGCAAAATAATAAAAATATTTTGTTGTTTAAATGTATGTATGGGTCCATCAGTGGATTCAGTAATATACCAAATCCATTCAAGTTGAAAAATGTGGCTTCTTGTGGCAAATATTCTCATACCATTAAACTGCGATTAATTGAGATTAATTCATCACAAATTCTCCAATGAACTAGATTTCTTTTAATCGAATCCCACCACTAATATATATAAATATATATAGTTCACTTTCACAGCCATCTGACTGTAGAGAAAATGGTTGACTGGCCGATTTTGTTTGCTCGGTTGCAACATTCCTTTGAGTTCATGTGTTTGTTGTAAAAGTCGGCGATTGACTCCTCACTTCACTCCAGAACACACATTTCCATTTTCCATACATGGCACTCAATATGGATGTGTGCTGTCATATTTGTGATCACGTGACTCTGTCTTGTTGGTTATTTTGGCGATTTTTCTCACCACCCTCAGATTTTCCTCGGAGAGAGTTCCCACTCTCTCCATTATTCTCTCTCATCTCCACTCGTTACCCTCTCTCCTGAATATTAGTCTGCGTGTGTGCGTGCGTTTGTGAGAGCATGTGATTTCGGCCTCCTCCATCCCACTTCAAACACTCCTCCAGGATGCAGATCTCCTGCACGCTCAGCCCTAAAATCAGCAGGCGACTCCCCGCCCTGCGTCGCATTAACCTGCCGTTTCCCTCTTCCTCCTCCTCTCCTCCAAGTCTTCCTCCTTCACTCTTCCATCCTCCTTCCCGTCTTCCTCCTTGCCTCCCTCTTCATCCTCCTCCTCATGCATTATGTCCTTTGAGTTTGTACCTGAACGCACCTTCAGTGCGATTCACTTCATTTCGCTTCAAGAGAAAAAAAAATAATAAAAATGGGCCGCTGCTTTTGTTCTTGGCCTGATTACATTTTGTCTGTTTGTCTCTAAAATAACCGTCTTGTTCCTCTGAAGTCTGCAAATGAGAACGCAAACATGCGCGACAGCAACAGCTTGTGCAACATCGCGTGCGGCGGTTTAAGAATAATCTGGCTGACAGTGAAAAGGCGTCAGAGTGACACCTCCATTGAGCGTCGGATGATTAAATAGACTTATTTTATTTGTACATACGCTGCTAAAAAGACTCGCAGGAGATGTTCCCTCGCTCAGGATGAAGAGGGCTCCCACTGCTGCAGATTTCACCAACAGTCACAAACAATTAGCTCCAGCTAAAATTTGTTCTGGAGCTTCACTGAAACGTTGATGTGTTTGTGTTAGCGCTGCTTATTCTTGCTTAACTCCGGTTTCATACTGTCAGTGTTAAACAGCGGAAAAAGGGAGGATAAGGAGGCGAGGACGAGGGGAGGCCTGTCGGGTTGAACTGTCCAACAAACGCTTCTTTGTGTCCCATAGCAAAGATGAAGCCTGCTAGCGCGTGCCCTCAACACTGTGTTCTCAAAACTCCTCATGTTGCTTATACAACAAGTATCATAGTTCCTTGGCAACACAGTTTCTTCACCAACGTGTTCCCTCAGCAATGCGGTCACCTCATACCGGAACCCTTGAACACCATATTCTCTGACCGCACGTCAGCAACGTAACTAATGCTAGATGCTAATGCTGATAGTAATAAATGACTTTTTGCACGACCGCAAAGGAAAAAGAAAGATGTCAAAAATAGGACACTGAAGAACACTGGACTAGCAAAGAAAAAAACGAGTTTGGTTGGTCCAGTTTGCCTTCTGACGCTTTCGTTCAATCCATGTTCTTTGCAGGACATTTGAGATCCAAATCATGATGACGGTGGCCTTGTGATGTCATTGACATCGCTCACAAACAAACTTATAAAAAAAACTTTGTCAACTTTCCGGCCCGCCCCGGGGGATACATATTAATATCTGCTGCCAAATTAAATCTGCCAATTCCTTGTTGTGCAATTAGCATGGCGGCGCATTGAAGTTGGCTAACGACCAGCCGAGTCAGGAGACAGTCAAACAGAGCCGTGGCGTCTGGCATTAAAGCCATGTTTGTATTGAGACCAAACATTGTTGGAAGTGTTCATGCCGGCACAGCTTGACCAGCTCCCCCCCACGCCGCCAGAACAGCTTGACTCGCCGCCTGATTAAGAAGCGTGGACCTTGCTAGCTTCTGGACAGAACCTCGGGGGAAATAAAGGTCTGGACCGGCCTGATGTGGCCAGGCGGAGGAGAGGCGGCAATTATACAGGGCGGTGGCGTGATGAAGCAACCTGCGGGGAGGCGGCAACTTCAGCTGCCAAAACGGTTTTGTTGTGAAATATTCCAACTTTTCCGTCCCCGCCACTCACGCTGACCCGACATGTTGTTAGCATTTAGCTCCGGCTGATTAGCTTGTTTTTGGCGGCTGCATCCTCCTGCTGCCAAAACCTCCACCGCTCCTCCGGGTGACATCCAGACGGCGCCCCGGGGGCATTCGGAGGGGAAGCACGGCAGCAGGTAATTGCGGCTCCACTTCCTGCCCCCACTCGCCAAATTAACCTCTGCTCGGGAATTTATCGGCCGCTCGGCAGAATTATTTAAAATTGCAGTCTGGCTGTATTTAAATCTTTTGCTTCAACTTGTGCTGGTTTGACTTGTGGCTCGGTGGCTTGATTGAGGTTTTGGGAAATAGGGAGTATCTCCAATCTGATACAGCCCCGGACACTGACCCTGGTGTCGGTCCTTCGGTCACTTCCACCGAACTTCGAACATGTTTGACGCAAGATTGTTTGGTGTTCTTTAGCCCAAGAGGCGTGTGTACGCAGCACTAAGTGAACTGCTGACTGATACTTGTGAAACTTGTGGATGTTTGATAAAGTGAAAAAAAAAGAACTAAATAAAGAAAATTCAATAAAAAATTATTGTTTTATCAAAATATGAAATTAAAAAATAGAACTGTTTTTTAAATAACTGAGGAGAAGAAAAGTTCAAAAGTTAAAATTAGAAAAATTTTAAAAATGAAAATTTTGTAAAAATATCAACAAATGTGTGTCAATAAGAAATTCGAAATTGACAAAAATGTCACTGAGAGAAACACAACCATCCAAAATAAAAAACTACAAGTAACATCCGACTTACGACCAGGATCGGTTCCGGCCAACTGGTCGTAAGTCGAATGCCATTCACAACAGCTGACGTGAGGGTTATAGTTGCTACTGTCGTGGCAGATCGCTGTGTGAGAGTGAGATGCTGGGATACTGTGCTGCTGTAACTGTCGTACGCGTTGCTGGGATGCTACAAGTTGTGGTGCCAGACATTGAATAAACAAAAGTACGGGTGGATGTAAGTCGAACAGGTTGTAAGTCAGATGTTACTTGTATTAAACCATACATCATCTGACGAATTAACCTGAAGATTAAAATCATAGTTCTGAAAAGAATGTGGAATGTAAAAACAAATGTATCGTAAAACAGCTACGAAATAAGAAACATCACAGTTTCACGAAAAAAAAAACCCTGGCGTCGCCATGAGTGTTGTTGAACCTTCAGGTCAGCAGAGCGTCCTCTCAGATGTGCGTCGCCTGATCCCACTTCAAACTCCTCCAGAGCATTTCTTTCCTGGCGCTCCCCTCGTAACTTGCTTACTCAACAGAGCTCGCTACGGGCCGCCACTTTACTGCCTCGGCAGAAAGGTCGTCGCCGTCGCGGATGATCTCGTTTGGACGCGGCCTCGCTCCTTTACGACCGGCACATTATCATAAGCTGATTCGCGAATGGCCGCGCTGAACAGTAATGAGGTCCGGGACCACCGGGTTCTGGGGTTGAGGGACGGCAGATGAAGGGGAAGTGCACAAATACTTACGCAGCACAACAACTTGAAGGTGGCACCGGTGCACGCAGGGTAATTGGAGCTCCTCCAAAGAGAAGAGCGAGGACGCTGGCGACTCCTCACAGGAGCGCTTCCACGTGTGATGACTGGAGGGCCTGTCAGCTCGCCGGGGGAAGACGGGAGTCAAATAAATCTGACTGATACTTTCTCCCGCTCGGCTCAAATGCCAGACGCAGCGTAAATCAGCGGCGCCGACTGTCCGTCCCGGGCCCGCTGACGTGGCCCCCGCCGGCTGTCTCCGCTTTACGATCACGCCCGTCATCTCGTCCGGCCGGATTGATGTTTATTCAGAAGCTCTCCACATATTTCAGCTACACATGCGGGGAAAGGAGACACTTAGCATTAGTCAAGGCCGTTAGCCAGGGAAGGGTCATTTAAATCACTGTATCGGCCACTCGTCTTCTTCATCACAGAGAAAGTTGAGCTGGCAGCGCCGCACATCCTGACGTCCGCTGGGAACTTTATAAAATGTACATTTGGTTTTCATCGCTGCTCGTGTCAAAGAGGGAAAGGATTCAGCTGACGGATGAGCGCAAGTCAAAGATCTCTTACATGTCAAACTCACATCCGAGTGAATGTGTTTGAGTCATGTGGAGTCAGTTTAATTGCTGCTGAATGAAAGCTTCAGCTTGCTTTTAGAGTTGTTTGAGAACCGTAGAGGAAAAACAAGTGACGACAGGTGTGTGTCTTAATGTAGATTGAGCGGTAAACTTTTTCATTGGGCTCGGCTCATTCTTCAAGACAGATTGATACAGAGACACAGAGTCCTTCCTCCCCCTCACACCACCCTGCTCCTGCTCCTCTCACCTGAGGACTGATGTCCAACATGGACAGGACATTCCACCCTATTCCTCCTGAGAACCACGCTCTTGAACTGAGTTGCTAAGGCTGTTTCGAGCCGCATTGATGCTAAGGCTCATTCCAACAAAACTCGCTGTCAGCTCTTGTCAGCAACGTTGTCAGTTTTGTGTCGTCTGCTGACTGAAGAAAAGAAAAACTTCATTTATTTCCCGCCTGCCAGGTGTCCTGTCGCACTCTTGCAACTCATTCCATCACGCCACAGGGTGACAGTGGGGGAGGAGTTTGGCGGCGCTGTGTGCCTCCCGTTACCCCGTCGTGCCCTGCCTGCTGCCGTCAGCAGCTCGGAGCACCACAGTGAGGGACCAGTGGCGGTCGGGATTAACCCTTCGGCCTCCCGCGGCAGGTGTTGAAGCAGCCACGCGTCCAAACATCATTACAGGAAGCCAGCCAGGGCAGCATGCTGCAAGCACCAGGGGGAGCTAGTGTGGAGTCTCTCAGCCAGTGGAGCGCAGAGCTGTTGGGCCCAAGCGACGCCTCTGACCCACTGCTTTTTCACTTTTCTAACTGATTTTCCTGCTTCTTCTTCTCCTTCTTGGGCCATTTGTATCATGGAATATTGACAGAATTTTATGCAGTTCATCAATCAAGAAGCTTTTCAAAACAGTCATATATAATTCGTCGAGTCTGGAATGAAAAGAAATGTCTGTAATTTAGCTGCAATGTATCTGTGAATTGAAATAAACATTCATTCATTTTCAGCCAGGGGTCGAAGCTGCAAGTCAACCTTCATCCCTCACCTTTATGCCTTTGTTTTTCTTGTCCTCAAGTATACAGAGGTGAACAGGAGTGGCACCTGTTGATCCTGAAGGAAAGTTATCTTCAACGTCTTGCACTTCTCCTAAATGTGTTCCTAAAATGAATATGTATGGATCTTCAGACTCACTGCTACCACCAGTGCCCACACACACAGTCCATCATGATTCTAAGAATGAACTTCAAGACATAAAGGCACCGACCTGCCAGTGACGGCCACAAATCTGAATGCGCCTCCTTAAAGTTTACGGTCACAACAAATACTTAAATGTCATTGTATAAAAATAAAAACTGAAAATAAATACCTGGATGTCCAAGATTTACGGAAATTATTTGACCAGAAAATGAGAGAGCATGTAGAGTGGCAATAGAATCAGGTGGAGTTGTGTAACACAAGTAAAAAGCGTCTGAATAGAACAAGAAAAGAGAGTCTGAACGTCAAAACAAACTTCCTTTCTAATTTACTTGGGATAAGTTGTGAAAGTTTTTTGCTGACTGGATCTTTCTCCCAGTCCAAGCTCATGTTTGGTGGTCTGATCACGTTTTTTCTTTTCCCCCCTTTGATGGAAACTTGTTTCCACACGTTACTCGTCCTTTTTCATCAGCGGCGCTAAAGCCCGGTCTCTTAACGGGGAAGACTGGTTAATTAAAAAGAATCAGACTTAAAGATTCGCTTTGATCTCTCAAACATGTTTGCGTTTCCTCCTATTTGCTCATCGCTGGTTTCTTAAACCCGGCCCAGTCCAGGCGGCGCCGGTCTCCCGGTGCTGCTCTTGTGACGACACCGGCGGTGAATTATTCACTCGCTGAGCCGCACACTTTGGACCTCTTTTGGGACGTTTGATCAGGAAACGGGAGGCGATTTGTGAGCAATAGCCCGAGGGCGGCTGGCCTGAGGCGAGCTTCAGGGGTGGGCGCGGGGGGGACACTGGCCCCCGCTCCCAGCGCCCAGGTCCGGCCTCGGCTGCCGGCACTGTTCCATCCTTGAACTTGGATTAGTCCAGGAAGTTGAAACAAGGAGTTTCCTCCCGAAACCACCGAGTCCTTCAGAATAAACTGAGGAGTTCAACAGATGTTTCCACTGTTCTGATAAAATAGTTGTGTGAATGCAACAAGAAAAACACGGAAAACATGAAGTGGCATTTTGACATCTGCTAAAATGTCTATTGTAGGTCAGTGACCGCCATTTCATGCGGAGAATAGAATGATTGAGGTGATCGCTCAGTGGAGCCCTGAGTCAGCTGCCGATTATCCCGGTTTTCATGTGGCGCAAGTGAACGGACAAACCGGGGAGTCCATACATGGACATCTGTGCAGGTTAGCATGGAAGCTACAGTTAGTACGTAAGAAAAACACCACAAGCTGCATCAGCAACTTGAACATAAGTCCAAAGATGAAACACACCTCTTGGATGATGAATCCAACTGGAACATTTAATATCTAGAAAACACAGTGGAGATGATTCTGTCGCCATAAAAGGCCTGAGTGTATGTGTCTGACTTGACTCTCCTTCACTGCTCATCAACCCAACACTCCTTATTTATGGAGGAACATAAAAACATTCACTGTTTTTTTTTTGGCACGTTTGTCGCCATAGCAACAGCAGCACGACAGGACGGACGTGTGTCATTAAACCGCTTGACTTTTATACATCGAAACATTTGTCATGGAAACAATGCCAAAGAGCTTCTTATTGACGATATATACCCTGAGAGTGAGTCACAGATCTGACTGAAATTATTGATTCACATTGGTCAAATGAGTTGATTTTTCAAAAGTCATGAAAGTAAGGAACAGTTATTTCTGTTCCTTACTTCCCCCACGCCCCCAAGTTGAGTCAGTGGAAATGACTGTTCATTGAGTGATTCCATGAATCTACCGTATGACACCTCCTCATTGTTTGAACCACCAGAACTCATTCAGATTTGTCAGAAATGCTATGAGTCAAATCTGCTTTAATGATTCGTTGTTGTCCGGCAACTTGAGGGACTGACGCAGCAACTCACTCAGATATGTAGAAAGTATTGTTGCTGTGGTATTTTCTGATTCCATGAGTCAAACCCACTGCCTGTGTCCGTGGCCTTACGTGAATGGCTCAGTTCCAGTCCAACTATATGAGAGGGATTCATTTAGATGTGTAGAATTTAACATGTCTTAGTCACATCCTGTTTAGCAACCAAAGGACTCATGGAGATGAGCAAGAGCCAATGACACCATAAGTCCCAAAATGGGACAAGTTTTTCATCTGGTCTACTACTAACACATCTCACAATGATCTAAAGGTCTGAAACTAGTCATCGAGAGTCGGAAAAAGTCTGAATGCTTATAGTTCTCTTGAGTTCCCTCCGAGTTTTCAAGGACGAGAGATGAAAGCCTTGTCTTTACATCGAAACAGCTGCTTCTGCCCTGTCAGCACTTTTATTAAAAAAATAAAATAAAAAAAGAAGAGGTAATGCTTGTGATAATTTCACCTGGTCAGATGTGGGCGGGGGCAGGGGGGGGATTTGCTTGCCCGGAGTCCTCTGCATCTTCGGAGTGTGAAAGATTGGAAGGATAAAAGACACTTTTCTAATCAAAATTTTCTTTTCCTTAAGCACTTCTTTCTTTTTAAAGGCGTTTCTTCATTATTTATAACGTTCTGAAGGTGCCACGGAGCCGAGCGCTTTCATGAGGCCGATATGAAGCCGCGGAGCCACGAATTGATTAGATAAGCTACCAAATTACAATGTGAAGCACGCAGAGCGCACAAAAATACACCCAGTGCGAATATTAATACCCAGAGCTTATAAGCACACATCTGAATGTTCAGGGGAGGGAGGGGGTGCAGGGCATGATGGATGAAGTTTCCTGAACTGTCCAGTGTGCACTCTGGAATATTAGCCATCAAATAAAATATGAGTCTCGGTCGGCGGCGACGGGCGAGTAATCAGGATTTCATCATTAGTCCGCTTGCGAGCTAATCTCCGTTTGTTCCTGAATAATTCCGAGAGATCAGAAAAATGCCGACGCGCATTTTAAAAATTTTACAAAATGATGCTAATGATTCTCGGAAAGAAAAGTGTCCGCCAACTCTAGTTGTGCGAGTGTGAAGGCAGTGATGTGCCAGCAGGGGGCAGCAATCGCGGAAGGATAACGTTGGTTATCTTGGCTAACAATGCTGCTATTGGGTGTTGACCACATGCTGCACTGTCAACCTATTCTCATTCCTGTAGTGTAATATATACAACATACATCCGACTTACGACCTGCTCGACTTACGTCCACCCAGTGGCACCGCAGCACGTAGCAGCCCGGCAATGCGTACAACAGTTACGGCAGCACAGTATCCCAGCATCTCACTCTCACACAGTGATCTACCACTACAGTAGCACCTCTAACCCTCGTGTCGGATATTTGGAACGGCAATTGACTTACATCCAATCTGACTTATGACCGATTAGTTGGAACCGATCCGATACCTTAAGTCGGAAGTCGGATGTCGGATGTTACTTGTATTGACGTTTCAATGGAGGATAACAGTCTTCCTTTCCCTCGTAACGTGCCGGGATGGGGAGCGACGGAGAGGACTGGAAGCTCTATTTGCTGGATTACACTGAATGTCACTTGTATATAGAGCCCCCTATGTGTATGTAGCCCCCCTCCTCCATAGTGACGCTGGCATCTGTGTCGCCATGACTGAAACGTACGATCATTTGAGGCACTTTATATACCCAGTGACGCTACAGTCCTCTTGCAAACGTCAGTATAGTAGGCTATTGGTGTGAGAATGTGTCGACACAGTTCTATTCGCAGTTAACATGAAATTCTGCAACAGTTACCATGTACTTGCAACCGTCGAAAAACTGCCCTGAATTTGTTTTTTCTTTTTTGAGTTGGCGCTCGGATTGGCGCTGATGAATGTGCGACCACTTCAGCCCCCACATCTCAAATTCATGACCACTCTCCGCTTTCACTCAAAAAAGTAGTAAAAGTGTCTGAGTAGTTTTAGACTGGTTTTGCAGCATATCCAAGTTAGCATACTTTTAGATACAACTTTCTTTCTTCTTTCTTTCTTCTCATCTTATATAGATATTTATATTTCTGTGAGGGTTGCGATTTCGCTGGTAAAACAGAAATTGCTGAAAGATGGAAATGTTGTTCGTCAGTTTTCTATTGTTTTTTTCTTCTCCCCCACACACCATAGATTTGCTTGAAAGAAAAGCACCTGCAAGACTTATCACGCATGTGGTATCCTGCATGTTAGCGCCACAGCAGCTGCAATACTAGAAATCTGAAATGTTAGTTTCTAAAATTCAACCTTAAAAACCTGTTTACACTTAATAAAAGTCCACATCCCCCCCTGACCTTCCCTTCCACTGGCACCCACTCCCCCAAAGTGAGCTGGACGTAATGAAGCTTGTGTTTGAGTCCCAATACTTCAATATCCTCTAATGAAGTGAAGTCAGAGAGAATAAAACATAATAATCAATAACATTCTTCCCAAGATGATTCTGGAATTCCGGCAAGTGAGAACACTCACACACACGCACGCACACACCACCCTCCCTATTGTGGATTCTTGGGAGATGATGAGGAAGATGAAGACGAGTGCATTTGTATGTAAATGGGACATTGATGGTATTAATGTCCACACACACACGTGCACACACACACAGTCTCACTCAAACTCCCACACACCCAAACGGACGAACATTTTCGCACACATTTAAATGCGACAGGCGCATCCATATTCATGACCACACATACACACGTGTGTGTACAGCTGTGTACATATTAGCACGCAGGTTCTATATGTGCGTACACACATGCACAAAAGGCCATGCGCTTGTGTATAGTAGCACTTCTTCGTCACGTGCGCACACATAACGTACATACACAATAACATATTCCAACGCAAGCACAACTATCGCACATGAACACAACTCTGTGTGTGTGTGGACATTGTGTATTTTTGCATCCACACTTGCACTGTATACAGTATATTATGTACACATATTGACACATGCACACTCACGTGTTTCCACATATACACGTCAATACGGTTGCATGTCTACACATTGTATACACAAAGGCTCATGTGTGTTTATATATTTAATATATTTCTCAACCTGCTCAGACAAGCAACTCCACTACACTTGTGAACACACAAATATTTTGGGATATTTTTTGTGTGCACACTTACATGTTGCTCAAGGAAGCAATTCAGCTGCGCTGACAACTTGGTTTTTGTGTAGTTCCGCTCAGCGCCTTTCACTCACCAGTCGTGGGATTCCGTAGATCTGCATGTAACAATTAAAGGTTGCCATGGAAATGTGTGCCCTCCATCTCACTTGATGTCCTCTGATTCATTTACGGCGCCATTGTTACTTGTCCACAATGCATTAATAACAGATAGAGCAGAGGAGGTGGTGGTGGAGGCGGGGTGGGGGTTGTAATTTGAAATTAAATAAAACGCCTAATTGACGGGAAAAGTCAAAGTCAGCTGTTGTGGAGGGAGAGAGAGGGAGAGGGAGAGAGGCGTCCCGCTTGCTTCCCTATGAGAATGAATGGGCTATCAAAGGATCCTGGTCAGCCGAGGATGATTGTACGGGTGAGGGGGGGCGCGGGGGGTGAGGATGCCCTTTGTGTAGGTGAAATGTGTCGCCGACTGTCATCGTAATATACCTCGCTGCAATGAAGGTTAATTCTGATGTACAGCCGGCGCGGCTGTCATTATCGGTGAATCATGAAAATAAATTAAGCCGGTGAAATAGATCCCGGCTGCCACCGTCGCCGCGTGACGGATGGACGGATGAACTTTAGCGATTATTATTGGTCGGAAATAATGCCGCATTCAATTAAGGGCTCTAAAGAAGACACCTTTATAGAGGGCAGCTGTAATTCAAAAACGCCGCTTGTTACGGGCAAATCTTTTATTTGGAGGCAGAGAAGAAAAGAGGTGTGTTTTATTGTCTTTACGCTAATCCCTCACTGCCGCTCCACGAGCCCACAGATCCTGCGCCGGACTCCAAATGAACCGGGTAAATGGTTGACCCCTCACCCGCACGCCATGTGGAGATGGAGCCCTGTGGCTTAATCTAGTCGGGCCTCAGCGTAGTAGGTGAGCGCGCTGCGCTGACCCCCCACACCTCCTCTATCTATTGATCTCCACCTCCGTGTAGCGGCGGCTTGAATTAACACCTCACCTGCCGGAGGTGAGTCAGGAGGGGGGCGGGGTTCAATGCTAATAAATTTAGCATTTGAGATTCACCAGATTTGGTTTGATCAAACTTGATTTTGTAAACTAAACAGTAGATTGTGATTTTTTTTTTTGTGCATTTTAGGGGTTTGAGTTTGATCCAGTCTACCTGATGTTTTTTTTGTTTGTATTTTGGTGATATTACATTAAGAAAACCTCATGATAATGATAATATATATACATACTATATACTTTACATACATACTTGAACTTGTATATATGCATATATTAATACTGTATATATAGATATATACATATTTGAATATACCTGTATACATATATTAATACTATATATATGTGTGTGTGTATATATAAATATATATATATATATATATACAGTATCAAATCAAGTCAACAGCTGTTTAGCTTCACATGTAATAACCTCGGTATCGCCGAATATTTACATTTACATTTCATATGGAATATTTATGCTTGAGAGATTTTATTTAAATGGGCTTTAATATTTTTGTAAATCTATTTATTGTGGTCTGAATAGAAACGTTTTTAACTTAACCTGTACATTGTTTGTGTTTGCATTTTGATCTTTTTAAATGATGGTTGTATTGAAATAATGTTTTCATTTCCAATGATTTCAATGAACTTGTGTTCATATCATTGACACCAGTGTGTGACTCTGATTCAGGTCAGACAGATGAAGCGTTGCTAGTGTGACTGTTTCTTCTTGTACAGATTCAAATGAGAATAATGGTTGTGTTCAGTGTGCTACGGCTCTAATGCACAGCAGAAGTTGAGTTGATTTCTGTGACCTCTCTGCGGTCATGTGACTTCCAGCGTTCAACAACAGTTTTAACAACTTAAATATTTACGAGCCTCGTTTTTGTATTTTACAGCAGATTTATGTGATGCAACAGGGAAGGGGAGTCTTTATGGCGCATGAAATGTATCGAGGAAGAGGCGCAACAAAGATGAGGAGACAGAGGGAGGGAGGAGCGAGAGAGGGAGGAAATAGTGGGGAGAAGAAAAAAAAAGTTGTTAGGAATGGATGAAAGAAAAAGCCAGACTCGCCATTTTCTCTCAAGCCAAATCAGAAGAGTTGGATTTGGGGGTGAATGTAAAAATTTGGACGATTAAAACTGTCGCTGACGTCTGTCTCGTCTCACACACACAAACCTCCAGCATCATTATTAGTATTGAACTCATTTCTACTTCCAGAGATCAGTCACTGCTGCAGACCAAATCAATGCACATGAGTGTGTGTGTGTGTGTGTGTTGAAGCAGATGCAGACAAAAGGGGAATGAAAAGTGAGGTAGTGGAGCCACCTCTTGACGACAAGGACATACAGTCACACACACACTCTCTCTCTCTCACACACACACACACTTCCTACTGTCAGTCCACCAACACTCATGCTAAAACACAAACAAACTCATACATCAGACCTGAATGAACACACACACAAGCGTACGTTGTCATGTATTGACAAACAAACCTGCTAACACCCACACATGAAGTCAGGGTTGTGTACCTGAGACACAGGTGGATCACAGCATGTCAGTACATGGAGAAACACATGGAGAGTCACAGTTACTCTTGTGCAAAGTTCTTTACTCACACCAACGCAGAGCTACACAAACTCTGGGATACTCAGGTGATAACACACATATATCGACAAACATCCATTCATACACATAAATATAATACATGAGTCCCTATAAGTGCGTTATGGAATTGGACACAACATATTTGGAGGGTGAATGGTTTTGTTCCCTCCTCCTTCTGTTTCTCTCTCTTTCTACTGCTTCCTCATCTGCCTGCGTCTCTTCCTCTCCTCTGTCTCACTCTGCTCACCTGTCTCTCTCCTTCACTCCAGTCTCTCTCCTCCCTCTCACTCTCTGGTCCCTCACCTTTCTCTCCCCTTCTCATTCTCTCCCTCCGCATCTCTCCTTCTCCCTCCCTCCCTCACTCCTTCCCACTCTCTACTCCTCCGTGTCCCTGGTTCACTCTCTCTCTCCCTCCTCTCGGAGTGACGGAATGAGGGCAAGCGTTGATCCCGACGAGAGTCAAATCAATCAAGTCCTTTTAATCACCACTCTGCTTTTATAGTGTGGCAGTAATGATGGGAGCCTGTGTAGGGGCCATCCCCTAAGACCCCCGACACACACACACACACACACAGATGGAAGCAGACACACTCCACTCTGATGATTTTCATTTCTCAATTACATTATCTTATTAACCAATCAATTGCCAGCCTTATCAATAATTAATGTCCCGCCCCCCCCAACTATTAGATGAGATTAAACACCCCTCTCTTGTCCCCCTCGCCCCCCCCACCTTCCCCTTTGATACACTAAACGCAGCCCTTGATGCTCCCTTCAAGAGAATTCCTCACTCACAAATGGTTGAATTAATTTCCCGAGTCTCTTCATTTACATGTTGATGACAAATAAATAAATTAAAAAGTCAAAATGAACATCAGATCATTTTCGTCTGAGTAAAACACAGGATACATTAATAATTCACATTAATGAATACAAGGAAATGTAATGCGGACGAAGACATTTAATTACATTTCTTGATGATTTATATTTTAATTTAAATTAATTAACAAAAAAGTTTTCTAAATTAAAGCATCATCATTCAGTCAGTACAAAGTAATAAAATATTACAATAAAATATTAAAATTTAAAACTTAATATGTTAAATATTAAAATATATGACATTATATATATGGAAATGTTAAAATATATGTTATAAAATATTAAAAACATTATATTTATTCATTTTTGCAAAACAAAATATAGACATCATGCTTGAAAGCTTCAAACGTGAATGTTGTAAAATTAACGTAATAAAGTGAAACAATGAAATCAACATTGGACAATGTTTGTTATCAAGTGAATGTAAATAAACCATTTAAAATGTTCCTGCTTGTTCATTAATTCAAATTAAAAATATGGACTCTCGGATCTCTGAGTGTGTGTTGGTGTGTGTGTGTGTGTGCTTGTGTTGGTGTGTGAAAATGCGCTGTGACCTTTATCACTGAGTTACTGCTACGGAGGAACCTGGATGGAGTGAATTTAGAGCAGTGAATCCAGCTGGTCTTCAACAGGCAGTGGCCATGGTCAGGCTCACAGTCTCACAGGGGCTGCGTCTTCTGTGTCCCCTCCATTCTTGTTAACAGTATGGTGTTGGGCACCTGATGGTTAGGTCAGTGGGACAACGCTGAGCTATGTGGGTTGTGCAGCTGCAACAGCGCCTAAAGTGCAGGAGGAGCACAGTCTTCTATAGGTATATTCCAAGTCTTTTTGAGGCTGGTGCAAGAATCTTTACGTTGGACTATGTCCATCTGGAGAGCCACCAGAAAAGCTCCAAAGTTGATCCCTCCCTCTGCACATGTGGTTCACATGTACTTCTGTGCCATGTCTTGGGTTTTGAGGCTGCCCACCATATTGCTTTTTAGGCCATTGCTGAGAAAAAGTGGTTTGGACATCTGAAGGGGAACCTGGAGAGTGTTTCTGACCCTCTAAATCTGTCCTGCCTGCCAACCATGCTGACTCTGTGGCTGTGGTTGGGGTGACTCAAGGCCCCTGACTGTGCTTCTGTGCAAATAGCAAACCTGCCACTGCATCCTGTTTGCAGGAGACCGGACACAGTCTGGGGCTGCCCGGTTTTAGCAAGGCAAGTGGGAGCCAATCGGAGCCACAAGCCTTGAATGGCACTTTGCTTTGTACCTGCAAACTCGCTGTCTACTTTTTGCCCTCCCTCCCGGCGCCTCCCTGGGTAAGTGTTGAGGGGTGGTCTTGTTCCGTGCGGTTTGGGAAGCTGAGAGGGAATGTTCTGCATTGGGTCTGATAGTAGCGATGTCCTCCTTCCAGCGCAGAACTTCTGTTCTGAAGATGAGGGCAAAGCTAAGGAGTAGTGAGGACCTTGGGGACCTATACCTGCTTGGGCAACTGGCAACAACCCAGGGACCACAGGAATGACGCGGAGGAGTAAAATTTCCTAAAATGCAATCGTGTTTCCCAGTGGTGTCGGTCCAGGTCACTTGTAACAAACACGTTTCCCTCCCCAAAAACAGGCTCTCACTGAGGTAACGCTGTTCTGCTTTCAGCTGGAATAAATCTGCCGGTTTCCATCACAACGCTTTTTTTTTTTTTTCCTCTCTCCTCCTTTCCTCCCTCTTGCTATGCAAGCTGGACCAAGCGGACTCACCTCGGCGGCGCCTTGACATGCAACAAAGCTAATGGTGGCCGGGACAGCGGGGCCTAATCTTCACTAACTGACAAGATTTAAATTGAGGAGACATCTTCCGCTGATTAGCTCCCACACCCACAATTATCCAACTGGGGTGTCAAGGAAGGTTTAACATCTCCACTGATTCTGCTCTCCTGAGACATCCGGGAGGGAATGCAATCGCTTTTAATAACCGCCTCCCTCCAGTCGCCCCTTCTCCTGCGTGACGCCCATTGCTCCTCGCCGCCCCCCCCCGACCACCTTCCACCCCCTTTTCTATTTCTTTCTTTCCCTCTGCAGTCATTCAAAGCTCCCTTCAAAATTAACCTTTGCCGCGAAAATATCATTTCTCACAAAATGAACCCCACCGAGCCATTTTTTCCACAAAATAATTTATTCAAATTGCTCAACCCGGAACCGCAGAGCAATCTGTGCAAACCCCCAGAATTTGTCTCCCTCTTTCATCAGAGATGGAGGGAAAAGTTGACGCACCTTGCTGTCTTCTGGCTCCGGCCCCACTGCGACACCGGCGCTGTTCCCCCTCGAGTGTACACCTCATTAAAATTCATCTGATCTGAATATTTTCTGCAAATATGGTCTGATTGCTGCCACGACATGAAACATCCCTGTGTGTTATTTTAATCACACACACCCCGACGGGCAGTGTGCGACGGCGCTGACATTGAACTCCTCCACTGCTTGACCCCGTTTTATGAGTTACTTTGGGGGAGAAGAGAAAAGAGCAAGTGTGTGCCAGTGCATATGTCTATAAAACACACGACCCATATGTCGCACCCCTCCAAATCCAGCTGACAGTAGCTTAGTGAAGTCAACTAAACCGATTTTGGAAATACAGATCAGTGTTTGATTGACATGTTGAGGTGTTCACATTCAGTCTCTTCACTTCTGACAAAAGACATATGTACGGACCAGGTCTGTAGACATCACATAATGTCCATGTGAGGTCCATTTCCAAACACAAAAATGTATAAAATTTAAATAAATGTTCAACTCAAATAATATTTCTCTGATAAATAATAATATTTCTTCATGGTCTGGCTCTCAACTAAGATGTGGGTACACACTCAGGAACACAAGGTTCATACATAAAGACTGGTTTCCACACTAATCTAACTACACAAACAGTGACACACAATATTATGCAGGTTCACATACATATAATAAGTTCAATGGAAAAAAAAATAGAAAAAAAATAGATAAAACAGGAAGAATTTAACATTGGTACACACAACAGAACAGAATACAGTAACTAACCTAAACATGTTAGCTAATAGTCGCACACACACATTAAAACCCTATAGTGTTGTTTTTTTCTCCACAATGACCTACACTTCCATGAAGTCTGGCCCTCCTCACTGGCCCTGATGCTGACCTGTGTTGCCTTTGTTGTGAGGGGACCCACAGTCACACAGGTCCTGTCTCTGTCGCCAGACATGCCTGGATTGGCGCGTCACTTTCAGGGGAGCAGGGGACGCACGCGGGGGCGGAGGCTGTTTGGAAGTCACCTGGAGTGATGGACGTGTTTGATAATGTGCAGCTCTCCGTCTCTTCACATGCTCACGTGGCATCCGCTCCGTTTAAAGCGGCGCTCAATCACGCGGCGCTGGCTCTCCAACGAATTGTTGATGGAAACCAGGACACTAAGCAAAGCGATGAATAATTAAGTGTTTAGTTTGACTAATTGATCTGTTGTGGGACTCGGGATAAAAGTGGAGATGCACAACGCCTTTCATACGGCATTTATCCCGCCGCCCGCCGCCGACTCCCTCAAGATGAATAATGAAGCAAACAAGATCAAATAATTATCACTTGGGACTCGGAGGCAGCAGGAGAGAGTCGAGTCGCACAAACAACCAGCAGTTTACCTCCAATTCTTCTCCCCACTTCGCTCCACGCAACACAGAGGCGGAACGCCGTCAGCTACAAAGAGTCAGGGAATCGCAAGGACGAAACTCACATTCAAATGTTTGTGCAAAGTTCGGCACTTAACTGTTGTTTGTGACTCAGGTGAGAGGAGACATCCACATGGTGATGTCACCGCCATGTTTCTGTTTCGTTGATCTTAATTTTTAGGGGTGACCGGAAGGTTGTTAGAAATGTTATTCGTGTCCAGTCATAGAGACTCAGGTCTGTGGGACACACCATGAGTGGACCCACTTTGTCTTTAGCAACCGGCCTCTCAGGGTCTCACTGTAAAAATTCAAGACGTTTCTGGTTGCAGAAAGAACTTACTCCTCAGTTGTCAGTTGACAGTGTGCTGTCTCTCAGTCTCCTACTAAATGGAAGAGCTTTACCCTTTTGGATTCCTGTTTAGACCAAACTCCCTCACACTGAGTCGGACCGGACCGTGAATCACACTTTTGTTGAGATTAAATGAAACACAGGTTCTCGATTTTGTCTCTTCGCCTCGATTCGTCATAACAACTCGGCCGAATCGCTTCCTGCTCGAATGGAATCCTGCACCGAGACGTGTCATGGAAAAAGTACAACGGTCAAGCCTGGAGCCTCCTGATGGCCGCATGTGTGTGTGGGGAGCCACCGGAGGGAATCAAATGACTTTCTGCAGTGCAGCTGACAAAACTAAAATGGTCATAATGCAGCTGCTCTCCTGGAATCCTGGAGTCCTAGCTGACTTTAAAAAAACGGATGAACAAAAATGCCTTCAACTTCAACTTCAGCATTCAAGAACTTCTCTCATTGTTGTCTCATCAGTTTTCTGGATCAAAATATGGAGCTGAACGTATTCATATTCAGATTCATATTTTTTCCAGTTGTAGAATAAAAAGGTTGTAAACCGGAAAAATGTATCATTTGTCTTAACAGGCTTTAGGTAATATGGATTGACAAGGCTGTGGAACTATGCATTAATATGAATTAGAACACTAAAAAAGAGTAGAACTGAATTCAAATTCAATTCAGAAACGTGACGTCCCAAAAGTCGGCCTCTGTCGAAGCATCCATTACATGCCGGAAAACAAGCTCTTCAGCTTCAGTTCCCGAAAAAGCAATGTCGTACTGTTGTGTGGCAGCGACACATTCTAATCGTCGTCAGTACTCAGCGATCATTTCGCCATTATTCAGGAACCTGAGGTTTCACTGAAGCAGGTTCTGAAACTGACAACAATACCCACAGTTTTCAAACGGAAACAAACATATCAAAGCAGTGGAGAGAAGCAGTCGTGTCAAAACAAGACATGAGTGTTTACCCACACGCATCATATGTTTTGTACTGTTGTCCCTTCTTCAGAGAGTTTATCACCCATCTCAGTTACGGAGCCGATGGCTGTCAGACTGTAACTTTCTCCGCAGTGTCTGATCTTTCATCCTCTGACAACTGCGAGTCATTGCTTTCGAACTACATGGTCTGAATAAAAACAAATCATTTTGTTTCTCTGAACCTGTTCTTCTCCCTCAAAAAAATGTTGACAAATGGCTCAAATCTTGGCTGATGTGGCACATCACATCCGCCGCTTCCGTGGACTCAGTAGTGCTTGTTCACAGAGTTGGTTGCGTCAGTTACATGACAAGATGGCGCCGGAGTTTGAGCAAGTACTGATGATCAGGCTTCACACTCGTCTGTATCACATGATTATTTATGGTTGTTTATAGTGTATTCACAGAATGAAAGCACAGTATTTCTTCTGTCTTGGTTGACTTGATGTCAGTGACCCTTTGAAGTTGCAGAAGAATGACAGAGATTTTGTCTTTAGTTTGTTGTGTTGGCTGTTTTGTGAGCATCTCATTTGAAAAGCCATTGTGATTGAATATGGCTGGAACTATACTGACATGAAGAAGTTACACGGGAGTTTTTTTACTGTAAGGAAATGGCGGAAACAACCTGCCCACAGTCACAGTTCACACAAAAGTGGCATAAATATTAAATAAAATCAACAATATTTACTTGTTTGTTTGTTAGCCTTTAGCATGTTTAGATGTCTATTATAAAGTTGAGAATTACTTCGCAATAGCTGGTGTTGTGTCGTCCAGTTATACTGTACAAACAACAACCAGTTGAGGGGACTGTTGGACGAATGTTGTGGACAGACGCCAGAATAAGTACTGATGCTGACTAAGATTTAGGAAAGGAGTGGCATTTATATTTTAAATGTTTTGAAGTAGAATTGGAAATGGCGGGAATGACTCAGCAAGTATTCTCGTGCGTGACTGGATTAAAAATGAAACCGCCCTGCGAGGTCTTAAAAGACGCTCCATATGCTTATCGTTTCTCAAATGTACATTTGGTCGTACCCATGCGGGGAGCGCTGTGTCGGCTAGCTGCTGTTTCATCAATAACCCGCGCCTGTAACTACGCTTAGTTACACGAAGGAGACGGGAAACACTCGGCTAGAGAGCTTTATTATGTGTTCGCTGCTAGCTGCGAGATTAAAGCGGCAGTTAAATACCCGTATCATTAGCCCATTAGCATGTGACATATATGTGTATAGGTGCGGCTTAATTAGCGGTGATTGATCGCAATCAATGTCTGGATGTAAAAAAGGGGGCTAAGCGGGGGCAGGGCTGGTGGGCGGGCAAGTCTCGGCAGCAGAATTAAACTGCAGATTAAGACTCTTCTTATTTCTGATTTGGCTTAAAGAGGTGACAATCGTTTGATGCTAAAATCGGCGCCCCCCCCTCCTCTGTAGAAGGCCTGACACTGACTGGTTGTCACTGGTTGGTGTTCGGGATGTTAAACAGCCCGACTTCCGAGGTGTCATTTATGTTGAGCCCGTCTGTCTGAATTTATTATTTATGCCGGAAAATAAGCCGCTTAAACGGAGCACCGCTAGCACCTACGCGCTGCCGGCGAAGACCAAAACCTCGCCGATGCTACTGATGGCTCCAAACAAAACAGTGTTTGTTCTCGTTGTGATGCATCACGGTGTTTTTCATTCCGCTCACCTGGGCTCTCAGCGGCGATACGACAGGCTCGGCCTGTCACACTCGCAAAGTCGGGCTTCAGATCAGAGGCTCCCCCTAGAGCCTGTTGGACCCAGTCTGAGGAAACATGAAGAGGAGTGTTGACAAGGGTGTGTGTGTGTGTCGGAAATACACATTTAGAAGAGCACTAATCACCGCGTTTAAATACACACATATCCACAATCACAGATAAAGAGGTGAATGTAACAAACACATCTATAGACTTACCGCACAGATTTATGAACACAGACAAAACTCAAACAAACTTTTAAGACGTGGACACAATACACTGTTTGTGCATCATTTTTCAGTCACACACATTTATACAAACTGTGCCGGTTTGCACTCACACACGCAGTCCTCATCCAGATACACACTCAAACACAAACTCTTGAAAGAAAGAAATGGATGGACAGACAGAGGACACGTAGACTGGACAAACATACATACTGTAGCACAGACAAACCTCTCACAAACACACACTTACTCTTGAAAGCCCTATGACCCATCAGTCATCCTAAACCTTTGTCAGCGAAGAGACCCCATTTTACCTTTAACACACACACACACAGGCACGCACTTGAGCTCTCGATGTGGCTGCATTAGCTGCAATTTCATTGGGCCTCCTACTTGACTCTCAATTCTCTCTCGTCCACAAAATAATGGTATGTATCTGCTGGGCAGCCATCCCATTCCCTCCACAAGTGTGTGTGTGTGTTTGTGTCACACCTTTATCATCCTTACAAGTACGAATTTAGGGGTTCTTTTTGCATGTGGTTGTTGCTGTATCTTTCCTACCATGGAGCTATTTTCCCACTAAAAGGTGTGGCGGCTGTGGAAATGGGTCACAGCCTAATGGCTCCCCAAATGTTGGTACTGTATTGCGCCTATCATCATCTGAATATTCCTGCTGAGAGTTGCTGTGTGCAGTCATCCTGACATGCCAGCTAAATAAAGTGAACAAAAGTGTCGTGGGCCTTGTTTTAGTGTGAAATCAGATTTTTTCCATTCTGCATTTCCTTCACTTTCTTCTTCATTAACTGAGCTACCATAGCTCTTGTTTGCAGCCACTTCAGTGACACTCAAAAAGTTTGATAATGTTGCACGTTAGTCGACATTGTCACAACATTTAAGAGTGTTATTCAAGTGTTCAAATTCATATTGTAACATGCTCCACATTTAGTGACGATACAGTGCCAGCATTAAAGCGCCAGGTTCTAAACACAACCCACACGCAACACAAAAGAAAAGGTAATAAGAAAGACACACACAAACCCGCAATGATGTGTTCATAAGTGTATGCAAAACAGACTGCAGCTACACACTCACTAATATCATGAGGAATAGGGAGCTGACAGGAAACATAAACTCGCTGACAAGACCAAGTTTTCATGGTAGGGTTGGTCACTTATCACAACCTCTCCGTTGCGTGTAGCTGTCAGAAACACAAGAGTCAATTTCACATGCGAGCAGAGAAACAGCAGCGACGTTGACTGCATTATTGCCGACCGCTGTCAGGTGTTTTCTGTGAAGCCAAGCGCCGCAAATGCTGTTCAAATGCTGATAGAGGTCCACAACTCAGCATGTTACTGAGTTGACTTGAGGAGTTCATGCTTGACGGCATTGGTTCACTGCTGAGCCACAGCACTGACTCGCAGTCATGACCTGTCAGATGTTTGCTGATTTAAGGCCTAAAATGTTTGAATTAATTACAACTAAAATGAAACTGTTTACTCTGAAAATCTTCTTCTCGAATTATATATTTCTTAATAATGCTTCTAACCTAAATCCATCTACTCTTGCTGTGACTCTATCCTTGACTTGATCCTTAAGCGCTGAACTCCTTGTATGAATAAATATATTCTTTAATGTGGGCCACCATCTTGGAGTTAACTCAAACTCCTCCAGACGATCTGTAGAGGTTTTTAGATCTTTTTTAAAGCAGGATCCGTGGCTAGAACAGCATCCTCATATGTTTTTTTAACTTGACCTCATGTTGTGTGTGACTCCATCTCGACCTCGTCCTTTGATGTTTAACATCATCTTAAACTCAGTCCATAAGTATTTGACTTCATGCGTCCCGTCATTTCCCAGTCAGCTCTTCTGTACTTTTTTCAGAGGTCTTCGTGCAGCGCATCTTTCAGTGGAACTTTGACTCTGTGGGTGGAGCGTTGAGGAGTTCAGCGCTGAAAAGGTTACGCTAAGCAAAAGTGTCACGGCTGGATTTCCTCTGCAGGTCCGACGCAGCAGTTCAAGTCGTCCTCACCCTCCTCCCCCGCCAACGCAGACAATAAATATCATGTCAGGAGGACGAGGACGCTCCTTCATGGAACACTGCATGTTTATTAGAGGCAGAGAAGTTGAAGAGAAATGCTAACAGTCTTCATTAATGGGCCGCGTCGGCGTTTGATGAGGCGTGGCTCTTCCTCGCCGCTGGCCAAATGGGCTGGTTTTTTTGGGTGGGGGGAGGGAGGGGGGTCTACAGAGGGGTTGATGGGTTTAACGGCCGCTGGTAAACGGACGGTAATTGTGTCCAAATTGCGCGGCGAGAAGGCCTCTCAAGGACTGACAGTGACGGAGCAATTATGGCGAGCCAAGCGGGCTGTGTCAAATTAGCCCCCCGATCCCACCCATGCCTCTGACGGGGTGGGGGGGGGGCTCATATTTCTTTACCCCGGACAGCAACTACGGAGATCTCATTGTGAACGCTGAGCCGCACTGACCACGCCGATGATTCCGCTGGTCAATGGCTCACCAGGGTCACATGGAGGGCTTCAGATTCTTAATGGGGGGGCGGGTTACGGGGGAAACTTGTTCCCGAGAAGGTCATCAGTCAGCATCAGCTGTCGGGAGGGGGGGGGTCTCGCAGACGATGGTTGGTAATTACGAGTGACTGGTGAGTGCAGATGTCTTCTTCTGCTGCGACGACGCAGTGACGGCGCTGTGAATAATGGAGCAGGACTCTCCGGTCACATGCTTGCGTCTGGGATTCTGACTCCAGTCAAGTTCAAGGTCTTCGGTCAAGTCTGGGGGCATTCAGTGAAGAGAAGTAACAGTACTAATGGAAACAAGTCCACAAATGCATCACTGCTTTTTGGAATGTGACGTCAGGCCCAGCAGCAGCTGTGGCGCCCCCTTCTTTTTAATGAATCTCAGACCTATGTAACATCTTGAAGATTGCTGTAATTCAACTCAAAACTTCGCAAGACAGCTCTCGCTGATATGCATCATGTGAACTTTTGCATCACCGTTTTTTACCTTCGAGTGTAGGGGTCGTTTCGTGTCCTGAACGGGCCCCTGCTGCGGGACTTCCCTTCAACTTTCAATGGAGGAGCAGTGGGACAGACTTATTAAGGTTCTACCACACAGCCATGCTTCTTAATATGCAGATGATGTGTTGAAATGAAGCCCTCTGTTTTATTGAATATTCTCAAATGTGCGCCTTCATGTGCAGAGGAACCATTTGTTCCACTTGTCCTATGCACTGCGTACTTTAAACATGAAACTTGAGCCACAAATGTGTCGCTGACAGACGTCATTGCTCAAAACTATTTCGGGTCTTCTCACGTCAGAAATCGGAAACAGAAATCAGAAACCACTTTATTGCCATGGTCAGTGGGGATCCCACCAACTAGGGAAGTGCTTTGTGTTAAAGTGCCGTCATGAATAAAATAAAATAAAATAAAATAAAATAACAGAGGCTGATCACAAATTCAACAGTCTGACGGCCGAGGGGAAGAAGCTGTTCCTGTGACGGGAGGTTCTGGTCTGGATCGACCGTAGCCTCCTGCCAGAGGGAAGAGGGACAAACAGTCCATGACCAGGGAGAGAAGGGTCGGCTCTGATCTGGTCCTACATGGACTCTCCCTTCCTCCCCTTCTCTCAGACGACCACGTGAACACACAAATGTAGCGGCAATTAAAAGTTTGAAAGTGATTGATGCGGGGCCTATTGCGTTTGCGAATCTTCCGATTCATCACTCTCCACGGTTGTTGACGCTAACTAGAGAGCGGTGGTGTAGGGGGGGCGGGTCGGGGAGGCGCGGGGGCGACAAAGAACAACATATCGGCTTCCAGAGCAAACTTCCCGCCGTACAAATTGGTTTTATGAAGATCACAGCGGCCGGGATCAATAGGCCTGATGATTCAGGACGTCGATCCGCACATGCAAACACATTCTAATTGATTTTCCCCCTATTGATTCTTTGTGTGTGTTTGTGTGTCTGTGTGTGTGTGTGCGTGTGTGTGGGCTGTGATTAGTCCTGCGGCGCTTCAAAAATGACTTTGATTTTTAATTATAATCCATATTAAATAACGCGGCCGTGATCTCTGGAGAATTATTTATGTGCGCCGGCGTGATGATCACTTGATGAATTATGTAAACAATTATGACCACACATCACAGCAGTCCGTATCTTCCTTTTCTTTCTTAAAGCCGTTTCAATAATTCATGCGCTGGAATTACAGACAAAGGCAGCGCTTAAGTTCGTTAGCGCAGATTCATTATCTTCCCGTGTCCTGGCAATGAGTGGTGCCCTCTGGCAGCCAAACAGGAACATTTAAAGAGATGTGTTGTTAAAAACAGAAAACGTGTTCCATGAATTTGTCATGAGTCCAGGACTCGGATTGGAGCGCATTACTTTCAACGCGCCGCCAATGATTTACAATGTGGATGTTCAAGTACGAGATGAAAATATGAATCAATACATCAAACTGGAGGAAAAAAACAAGAGAAGAAACTCGCCATATGAGTTTGGATTTGAAAAGGATTGAAGCATTTGAGGATCTAGATAAACAGTGAAGGATGAGTGTCAACGTGAAGTCAGGTGGTTGAAGCTTGAGTTGTGCATTGAAGAGTGTGAATGTACTGAAAAGGGAATTCAGTGTTCTCAACATCTGCTCATGCAGTTGAGGATCCAGTTATGGTTTTGGGGTATGTGTGAAGATGAAGTTCCGAATGAATGAAGTTATGCATTTGCTGATATTATTTTGCTGAAATTGTGTGCCTGAAGAACTTCATTCATGCATTTCCAAGTCTACCTCTGTGTATGATGACAAATTCAGCGATCAGGCTTTGGGATTTAAGGATTCATTTGCAACTCAAGCCAGGACTTTTTTTTTGCCTTTGTTGGTCTCTGGACTTGAGTCCAGGACCAGACAGGGTCTGATGCGTTTCCCAGATGGTTGAAACTTTAATGAGGCCGTTGGACGTGGCGGGGAACGAACCATGTGAGGGTTCAAGTGCGTCTCAGTAAATCTGATGATGATGATGATGACTTCCATCTTTTCCTCTGATGCGGCCCTGGATCAGAACCACATGTGGGTCCAAGTGGAAAGTGGAGCATAGCAGGTTGTTCGCGGGACGCAGTCAATAATTAATTGTCATGTTTTAAGAAGCCACCGTCGTGAATATGTCATGAAGGTGCGGACGACTTTTCGCTGCTTGTTTCCATGAAGAAGAATCAACATCTACGTCCCGAAGGGACCTGAGCGACTCACAGAACACACGCAGACTGTTATAGCCTTACCATTTTAGAGCAATAGTATTACCAATAGTATCTTAGTCCAGCCTGAGTTTGTACATCAATGTTTATTTGATTCAATTCCATACATTTAGTAGTTGCATGCAAGCAATGTTAAATGCCAACCCCTGGTTTCTAAGGGAATTAACACATTTGAGGATGCTGCCATCTCCTGATATTTAAGTTGCACATAGTCTTGCGAGTCAACACTAAATATTTTATTCACCTTTGTGGATAATTCCAGCCAATTTTTGCCTCGAATAATGCGACAATTATTTGCTTTCATGACTCATGCCTTTGAGGATGTGAGTACTGCATGGACTCATGCGATTGTGATGTTACGTGTAGACTGTAGCAAGCACTTGATATTGCAATCTGAGATGGAATCATACATTTATTTCTTACATACATTATATATACACTTCATAATACATTTATGAATCACGTGAGGTAATGGTTGTCTTGTATTTGCAGCAGTAATGTTGCCTGATGATTTTGCAGATGGTGTTGCACAAATCCGGACATGGATACTACACACAATGAGTCACTCATCCAGTTTTTGGGGTCACTTGGGACAGAATGAAACGCGCTGGAGGGTTGGGCTTTAACGCACTTGCCTATAGTCAGGGCCTCCATCGAAGGATCTGATGCTGCTTTATGTGTCAGGACGTCTGAAGTGTAAAGTTAAGGAAGGTGTCAGTGACTTGAGCATGCGCCCGGAGTGACACTCTCTCACTGAATATAAAGCTGTGGTTTGGTGGCAGGAAGAACTGAACCTGCGAAAACCAGGATGTTGAAGCTGAAAAATAGATTTTACCAGGCTAATTTGCCAAACTCATATAAGCCAACCATTATAGTTTGTTGTCACAGCTTTAATACTTCAAATATATGTCAAATCTTGTCGGATCAAAAAACAGTCGTGAAAAGTTTTCAAGTCTGGATGGGTACATTTAGAAGTAAGGCGGGTTTTGTGTCGGCATGACTCAGCAAAAATTTATCTTGCGTTAACAAATTCTGACAAATGTGAAAGTTCTTTCAAATTTTATAAAATGGAACTTTACTCAACATTTTTATCCACTTCAAACTCTGAATCTCTCGCTTGATGGCACTGATGGAATCCATGTTGGCATGCAGTCGTGGCCAAACCTAGCTACATTAGCTTTCACGTAAATAATCAAGTGTTTACGAATAAAGAGGAAAGTTTCCAGTGAGACTTGTGTCGTTTCTGCATGTGAGTGGACGCCATGAAAATCGGATTCTTTGCAATCTGGCATTAACATTCATGCCGGCAGTCGTAAATTATTGAGTGGAATTTGGAAATGATGAGCTGAAAGTGACATTAATGGCAGCAACAAGATTGATATATATTTGGATTCGCCGCCGGAATGATGCACGCACACACACACACCACTGCTTGTTTCCACTTGCCCGGATTTATCTTAATGCACGAATAAATTAATAAAGAAAATTCTAATAAAGTTTGTGTCCTCAATAATTGAGGTCTTCGTTCTTGGGTTATTATTTCAATCTGGTTGACCAGCTGAGTAAATTAGTCAAGATGTTGTCACGCAACATCCGTGCTGATGTTTAAGTGACGTACGGTTAATAATTCAGGCCTCAGGAAGTTCTTGGAAGGTCGAGGACATCAAGTTCACTCTTCCTCTCTTTTGAAATATATTTCAAATCCTGTTTACATTTTAGCGTTCATACTGCTCCAAGAGGTCGGGCTTAGCTTGACATCACGTCCGGTAACTACTGTGTATATGACTGTTTAGAAGTTTCTCGAATCAGAAAACACTTTTATTGAAGAGTGTTGCTGGTCAGCAGTCTGAGAGACTTACCGCACTTTGTCTTAGTATTGTAGTATCTCTTGAGTAGGACTCACCGTGAGCCCTGTATCCATGTCGATGAGTCAGCGACTCATCTTGGAGCTACACTGGAGAAGATTCGATGGTCTTGATCACTGATGATTTTACCAAAGTACTAACACGTTTGCGCCTCGGTGTGCGATAAGTAAGAGCTGTGTGGTCAGCAGTAAATGGTATGATAGGCCACTCAGGGCCTCGTTGGTCTGACCACTGTTGACCACACCATCGCTGGGTGTCTGAGCTGGATGAGCTTAGCTTCTGTAGACCAGTTTTGACTGGTCCTCATCACTGCAGACCAAGACCACTTCTGCACAGCTGCCATTTTAGAAAGGTGGATAAGGTTAAGGCATTGAATCTGAAGACAATAGGCCTTCGCTGGATGTGAACTTTTGCATCACAGGTTTTTTCGTTTGAGTGCAGGGGTCATTTGTGTCCTGCCCGGGTCCCTGCTGCGGGACTTCCCTTCAACTTTCAATGGAGGGGAAGTGGGACAGACTTATTAAGGTTCTACCACACAGTCACACTTCTTAATATGCAGACGATGTGTTGAAATGAAGCCCTGGCAGATCCTTCCCCTGCCTGGCCCCTCGTGCCCCCTCAGGTCCCTGGTGGTGTCATTTTGTTTATTAGCCGGATTCAGGGTCCTGTTGTTTATTCATAAGCCATTGTTTTCAAGCTTGAACTGCTCTATTTTGAGGGCTTCCATATTTGTCAGCTGAGTGTCATTGGGATGGCACCCGTACGCCTCTTGGCACCTCAGGAGACTCCCGCTCTGACAAGGACATTCTTTTCCACCCACCCCATTGTCCCCCTTCCTCCGCCCCCCACCCCACTCCCGTTCAAGCTGCTGGCGTAATGAAAACTAAATACGCACGTCTTACCGGCGCTGTCTGTCTCTTATCCAAGTCTCTTTCCTCTCTTGCTTCCCTGGCGGCTCCCTGACACCTTGGCCAATGGGACTTGAGTCGCTGCCCAGCGGTTGTCAGGAGAGACGGCCAACGAGCAATCAAAGACTGGCGGCAGAGACAAAGCTTTGCGAGGTGCTGCAGTGGGCCGTACGGCGAGGACTTGCATGTATAATTAAGTGGGAGAGGAAGCAGGGGCCACTTAATCTTCCCCCTAATGGTGATCCTAGCTCCATCGCCAAAGTCCCCTCTGGGGGAGGGGGGACCGTACCCCAAAGACCCACTCTCCGGGTCACCGCTGTCCCCCAATTGTCATTGGCATATCTTTCTTATCGGTTTCCCTGGACCGCTGGCATTGATCCATTCATCACCGCTTTGTTCCTCTAAGAACTCGGAGGGCAGCGAGGGTCCGCTATTTATCATCCAGCCGGGGAGTGAATAGATGCATGTAGTTTTTCTCCCACCATACCACAGCGCAACATATCTTCAGCTTACACCGTTTCCCAGCTCCCTGTTGCGACAACATGCAGGGGCCTGACAACAGACTCTGCAGGAAGTCCCTCACTCAGATGGGGTCACTGTCCCTCAGGATCACCACTGACCACCGCGTAGACGTCTGGACTGCCACTGCTGCCTCCGCAACCCGGAAGTAAATTGGGTGGAATCTTTACGTAAATCTGCTTGACTCATTTTAATACATTGGATCTTGAGTAACGGAGAACTTTTTGAAGAATGGGCTCATTCAGGCAGATGAGTAGAAATAGAGGCGAGCAGAACTCGGCTCCTGAAAGGTTTATGAAACACAAACAATTGAATTTACAGCTGACGTTCATGTGGTTCGACTCCAACAAATCTCGACTGGAATACTTCAAAGCTTATTTTGGGGAAACACATTCTCAAGGAGAAAAAATCTGACTATTGTCACGGACAGTGGAAGGGATTCTTACTGGATCACAGAAACACTTGAGTCCCTGTGGTCTCTCATCTCCTTATTGAAGTGTAACTTCCTCCTTATATGCCCTAATACTCCAAGTCTAAAGACGTTGGAAGATCATAAATAACCTATATTCAATTTTATGCCGAAATACAGAAAAAGGAAGTGATGTCATCTCCTACGCTGTGAGTAAGTGACTGTTTCGGTGCGTCTGTGATTTACTGTGATCTGCCATCTCTGAGAAGATTTGAAAGTTCCTTCTTCCTTAGCGGAGTCAGATGTGCGACTGAGATGGAGCTCATGAATCCTGATTTCCTCCCCGATGACTTGGTGCGTCCGTCTGAAGCGTAACCGCGTCTTTACCTGCATCATGTCTAATTCATCACTGTGGCTCCTTATGCAGTAACATTGTGAGTCAAAGCAGGAGCTTCAGGGACTCCCACCTGGGGGCCCCCACGACCCTCCAGGACCCAGGTGAGGATATATAAGCACCTGACTGAGTCCAAATGGAGCGTCTGGCAGTGATCCCTCTGCTCGGGCCCGTTAAGCGGCCGGCACTGACACTAATGGGATGTTACATTGATTTAAAATGATTTAATGGCTCCCGGGTCGGGGGCCCCTAATGGCCCTCTTCATACAACCGTGTGTTATGAACGGCCCTGGCAGCAGTTTCTCTCACTGTCCTCTCGATTCTTTTTAATCGGCTGCTCAGCGCGCGTGACGGCCGGCGATTAGCAAGGTGAGGAGTCGGTAGCTGTCACTCAGAGGATGGCGGCCACATGACAAGTCAATGATCGTGTTCAAGCGTCCGTCTTAGTCTGCGGTTATGGTCCAACCACATCACCACCACTCAACACCACCAGTCTGAATCAATGACTCACGTACAGTGCTTTAGTTGGAGCCACAAGTGCCGCTCTTCTCACAGAGATGTATTCAGAAAAACATGCAGGAAGAAAGAGGAAGTGCAGGGAATTGAAACTTTAATTCTGCTTCTATAGATTACTACAAACACTACTATACCCTGGAAGTACTAACATTTGCTGCAACCTGCACTGCCACCTTTGCTAATAATACTACTTACTCCAAGTCCCCACTATTTCTTCCACTACTTATTAATTCATGTACTTCTACTACTACCACTGGTTATTGAGTACAGCTACTACTTGTGAAGTACTACTGCGTTTTGCTAATACAATTGCTACTACTTGAAAATACTGCTCACTGTTATGCTCACTTGCATACTTGCATCTAACTGACTACTACGAATACATATGTATTACTTGTGAGTAGTAGACATTAATGACATTTTTATTACTAATCCTGACCACAACCACCACAATGCCCTACTGCTACCATCCGCCTATTCTGTCAAGCACTGTTGGTGTCACTTATTTAAAAGGCTTGCTTACTTGCATTTTTTGTGAAAACCTGAAATAATTCGGAAATGAACTGGCTGCTATCAAATTCATAGGCTGCTGTCAAAGACTTCCTGGGTGACACAAGCTCAAAACATCACATCTGACTTGCTCCACTGATGAAATAGTAGAAATGAAGAGAAATAAAGACCCTTCACTAAATAAGATACTGTACAGGTACAGCACTTACAGTGCTGGATTATTTCAGCGCAAGTGCAGCTGTTGTTTTTCTTTTTATTCCCTTGCATTTTGGTTTCCTGCCAAACCAATGAGGTTTATTGAAGACTGTATATTTCCTTTATGTTTGAGCAAGTGTGAGTTCTTTGTGTCTATGTGATGGACTGGACACCTGTCCAAGACGTCTCACCAACCCAGCAACTGGGCATCTTGGACTTGTGGTTCCATTCACCAGTGACCTCATTAATGGAACAGTATAAGAAAAAAGTGTGTGCTGTCCGTGGATAAATGATTGAAACAGCACAACTACACGTTGCTTGCATGCAGGGGCCTGTGTGTGTGTGCGTGCGTTCGTGTGTCTGATGGCCAGGATTGACAGCTCGAGCAGTCATTACACGCTGGATTGAATACCAGATTAGTTCTGAGTGTCTCAGGTCAAGTGGCTGCTGCGACTCCCAACCTGCGACTGTGTTCGTCCATCGCTTCAACTCCCCTCGCCACTGCACCTCCTCTCCCACAGTCTATCTAGTACCCCCCCACCCCTCTGTGTGATACACACATCTATATGAAATTATTATTATTATTATTCTATTATTATTATAGTAGTGTTATTCGTATTATTAATGATAAATAGAAGGAAAAATAAATGGAAACAAAAGTGGATTTTATATATGTATTTACCTTTATGTATATTTATTTGCATTAACATATTTCCTTTTATACTTCCCACATTTCTCTCTCTCTCTCTCTCTCTCTATATATATATATATATATAAAATCCAAATATAATACATATATAAAATCCACTTTTGTTTCCATTTATTTTTCCATATATATATATATATATATATAGAGAGAGAGAGAGAGAAAGAGAGAGAGAGAAATGTGGGAAGTATAAAAGGAAATATGTTAATGCAAATAAATATACATATACGTAAATACATATATAAAATCCACTTTTGTTTCCATTTATTTTTCCTTCTATTTATCATTAATAATACGAATAACACTACTATAATAATAATAGAATAATAATAATAATATTTTCACATACATGTATATATATATATATATATATATATATATATATATATGCATAATCAAGACTGGGATACGAGGAGTAACAAAACGTGGAAATAAATATAATATATTGAAATGAAAATAATAATAATCATCAAAATGTGATCTGGCAGCAACCAAAATAACAAAATGGCTAGAACAGAATTTGGAGCTTCATCTCCTCCAGTAGTTGGAATGTTAAATGGCTGCAGTGTCACTCTGCTCCCCCTCCCCTCTTTTCGGGGGGAGACTGATATGACCTTAAGGAACAGCAACTGACAATTACTGTCACGGCGAGAATTATCGGGAGGTGAAGTGGCCCCCTCCATCTCTGGGCTTTTGGAACAAGAGGAGACGGGAATCGAACCTTTTCAGCTGTTTCATCGTCAACACGCACAATTACAGGTGTGTGGCAGGGTCAACGGTCAGAGCGACACACACTTTGACTTTTACTGCTTCATTTACACGCGACAGATGAACATTGATTTGGGTCTGATGGTGTTTCTGTCTCTGTTCCCACACCTCAACATACACACACACACACACATGTTTGTATTGATATCCTTATGGGGACATTGTGAGGTTTTCTCATTGCCACGACCTTTTCTCCAGCCTCTCACCCTAAAACTGACCATCCAAAACACATGGATCACCTTAACCAGGAACCAAACTTAAACCTTCATCCTAATAACCCAGTTATTTTGAAGCCGTATTCCTCAAATTCAGGCTTAACCTTGTGGGAGACAGCCAAATGGTCCGGACAAAAGCATACTGTCCCCACAGGTATAGTGTTTTGTCAAGAATTGGTCCCCACAAAGCATGACAAACAAGTACACTCACACTCGTGGACATGCATGGACACACACTGGCACAAACGTGGGCGGACGCTGCGTGTATACATCTCACAGAATAAACATACAGTACATGCAGAAAACCAACATACTGCATACACAGAGATCCAAAGAGTCACAGCGAGTTGGGCAGGAGAACACACACAAATAGCACTGGGAAACATCAACATAACCTCCCGGCACTCGCACGCAGAAACAAACATACATGAAGACTCACGCGCACAGAGAAGCACGCGTTGAAGGAAACCCATTAACATAATGTACAGCGCCACACATCAGGCTCTGTAGTTAATTAAGCGTCAGTGAAGGGGTCTGACGGTGAGGGTCCAGGTCACATGGTCTCCTGCGAAGAAGTGAGGGGGGAAGGGGCTGTGACAGGTGGGGGAGCCTGCTTTATCCTCTGTTGCTTGTTAATAGAGATGGGGGGCACAAACAGTAGGTCTGTCTCATCACGGAGAAACACACGTTTGTCGTGAGTTTGGAGGAATTATCAGACAACACAACCGTTTGGGATCGTATATTGTTCTGGAATCTCAGGTCCATGGGACTTTGTTTCTCCTGAAGCAGTTCTCATGCCATATTCAACAGGTAGAGAACCTGATTCCTGAAGTTGTTCAGACAAGTGTCACTGTGACCAAAGTTCTAGCAGAGCCCTCCGAAATGGACATGAATTGCTCAGACTGCTGACCAGGTTTAACCTTTTCTGCATGTAAGTGAGCCCAATTGGATGAGTCCAGAGTATTTTCTGTTCCATCAAAAAAATGAATCTCACTTCTTGACTCACAGCTTATTTTGAAGGGAAGTGTTTCTTGTAAACTGACTCTGCCGAAAAAGAGGGTCGGTTCTGGCCCAGTGTTGTTTACATTAACCTGACTTACATTAACTGAGTCTTGAAGATGAGTCTGAAGATGAGAAGAGAGTCTCACAGATGAGTTGGCCTCACATCCTGTTGGATTTTATGAGTCTAAGCTACTTCCTGTCCTGTGAGCTTAGCTGTTTGAGGACTCTTAAGGATATACATCGCTGTCTTACAAGAGTCATCAGTCTCAGCTCAGGTGAGCAGAACATCCACTCTTTCTGCAGGTGTGAAGGAAGTGGTTGGACAAGTTTTGTATTTTTCAGGAGAACATTTTATTGACAGATTCTTCAACACCTCCATCCACTCCAAGTTACTGATGTGAAGTGGTTTATATCAGCAACTTCCTCTTGTCCTCTTAGGCACATAATGTCTGAGATCCCCTGCACAGATGATGGGAAGGTGGGAATAAATCCGACCGTGACTTGTGACTCACGGGTTACGGTCCTGATCCAACCCCGTCCACGTGATGTGGCTGAGAGACGGAAGCAGTCTCCTCTCGCCTCTGCGTGTATTAATAAAACAGCAGCACGGATGAAGCGCTTATTTTTCCCCTTTAATATGCAATGCCTAACCTCAGCGTGACCCCTTTATGCAACAGCCATGTCATCTGCATTCTTTGTTGTGGTAAGAAGAGTTAAATGACCGCTTGGGACGAGTCGGGCCCGACCTTTGACCCGCGGGGATAACGAGTGCGATGAGGAGCGTCGGGTATAATGGACTGATCGTATCGCAGAGGGCAGGTCGGACTCCCGTGCGTCCTCGCTTTCTTCCCTCCACCTCTTTGGTAACGATGATGCCGACACAGAGGAGCAATTACGGCGAGAAACCGTCTGACAGGAAATGACCTCGTGGAGGCAGGAAGCCGGGAAGGGCGACGGCTCGTCGCACATTAATGTTCCATGCCGACTTTTCTTTGGACATTTTATGAACACATCCTCACCTGCTGGTGGCGCTTTATTTTCCATCTCCTTTTGTCTGCATACCTTATCCTTTTTATGCATATAAATGTACAAAATATCTTACTTTTATTTTTTGTCTGTCATTCTTATTCAACATCCTTATTTATTTTGTCATCCAGGAGAGTATGCAGACGTGTAGCTACATTTACTGACTGTTTTTTCTTCATATTGAGGTGTAAAATCTTTCCTGTCTCCGCACTGGACCGTGGTAGAGTGTCACAGGGGAGGTGCTCGCTCTCCACACCTCCGAGGCTGGAGCGCACACTCCAGGGTTTGATGTCCTGTTGTGGGCTGGAGCTGGGACAGGGATGAGGTGAGTCTGGGACAGAGCGTGACTTGGTTTATGACTTTGTCACAGCCAAACTGCACAGAAGCGCACATTCAGAGCTGGACACGCACCGGGCACCTCTTCACTTCTGGAGAGACGTCA
Source organism: Synchiropus splendidus (assembly GCF_027744825.2). Lineage (NCBI taxonomy): Eukaryota > Metazoa > Chordata > Actinopteri > Syngnathiformes > Callionymidae > Synchiropus > Synchiropus splendidus. The sequence continues at coordinate 15,886,177 of NC_071337.1, forward strand.
CTCACTCGGCAACCCCTCCCACATGCAGCGGCCACACACATAGAGGAACAGCGCACCTGCAGCAGACACTCTACATTCACTCCTACAAAAGACTATTTTAAGGCTTGGAACGCATTATTTCTTTTTCCATTAACTGTAATGGGAAAAATCGATTCAGATTTCGAACAAATCGCTTCTCGAACGGCCGTCTGGAACAGATTGCGGTCGAGAACCGAGGTACCACTGTACTTTATTCACCACCAGGATTTATGTGGATTATTGCATTTTGTCACTCCTTTATCTTGACTGTCAGTTTTTTGTTGATGTATTTTTTTTTCTTGGCCTTGCATTACAGTCTGAATTGGGCCTCGCTGCTCTGTCACTCTTACACAGTACACGACACAGTAAACATCACCTGAGGCTCCTGTCTGCGACCCCCATGATTAGCTCATTCAGACAGAGACTCTGCTCCGCTCACAGCACCTGGGTTCTAAGGAGTTCTCCTTGTCGCGGCTGCACCTGTCCCTCCCGCCAGTTCGCTCTCAGAAAAAAGGTCACATTTGTTGTCGCGCCGCTGTTGTCAAGACGTGTGAAAGAAAAGAGCGGCGCTTCCTCCGCGAACAATCACACATGCTCCGCTTCATTCGTCTTGGTTTGGCTTTGTCTTGCCGCAGATACACGAGCCAGCGCGGCTTTTGTGGCTAAAGATTGATGCGGCTAACGATGTAATAAAAAAGATGGCAATGACTGGAGTCACACTCGGAGCGGCGCTTCTTTTGTTCCGCGCTGCCTCTTGTATGGGTGAGATAACGCGCGCCACAAGATGGATACGTCGGCCGGCCCAGCGTTCAACACCATTGCTCTTCTTTTGTGCCTTACAGCGGACAGAGTTTTTTCGCTAAGTGGTGAACAATCGGTGCGGAGGAGAAGTTCATCTTAGCAATATGGCCGACGTGTGTTCGCATTTTTTTGTTTGTTTGTTCATTTTCAAACGAATTAAATTACTGGTCTTTACTTAACTGAGTTAGAACATCTGCTCGGTTCCATACTTTCCATACTAAGAGAAAGAAATTTAACCACATTATTCATCATCATCAAGTTCTTCAAGAAAAGTCTATTTAAATTTGAGTTGAAAAGATCATGGGCCTCAAGTCTGCAGTGAGAGAGGGCGTAAACATGTTTTTATTGGGTTTCAAACCTGATATTGTTTGGTATTTCTTGTTTCCATTGTCAATGAATTTTAATAAAGATGTCCGATCGGGTTATATTCCATTTTATAATTTTAAGTTGTTGACTAGTCCAGCTGCATAGATTTTAGTTAATTGATATCGTGGATGTTGGGTCATGAAAAAACTAAAATTCCATCACACATTGTAGGGCTTCTTGTGAGTTTTGCTGAACTTTCTGTGCGAAAAATCTGAGCTGAACTTTTGCTTTTGATCCATCTCCATCTTATATTTTGGGGTGTGTCCATGGTCAGTACTGCAGATAACTCATTCTAAATGCAAAAAGGATAGTGCTGTTTTTTTGTTTGGTCATGGTTTGTGGCTAGCATGGCAGCTTTCAGCACAGAATAATAGCAAGGTGTCTTTGTGAGAATAATGGATGTTAGCTGCCTTGTGTATTTGTTGACAGTGAGGCTTGGATAACAACACGATGACGTACTGAGCGTTTTGATCCCGCCTCCAAAAGGTGACCTCCTCCTCAACTGAGAAATATTTTTATGTATTTTTTCTTTCTGGTGACAAAAGTGAAATCCAGCACTCTGGAGTCACCGAAGTGTGTCTGAGGACTAATGAGAGAAATTTCCCAGGAGAGTTTTTATCTATCGCTCGTCACCTTGGGGACCTGTCTGTCACCTGCTCTCTCTCTCTCTCTCTCTCTCACACACACACACACACACACACACACGTGCAGCGTCCACCTCCCTCTCTCGTCCACATCCGCGCCTCCTCTCACTCTTGGTGTCGCAGCCTTTTCACTTTTGCACCTCACAATTAGAAGAATATTCTGATACTTTCATCCTCCTCCTCCACCTTTCAGGAGTCTCTCTCTCTCCTGCTGTGACTCTCTCTCTCTCTCTCTCTATTCCGAGTTTAGAAGAATGGCAGACACTGAGTTAATTAACGACGGAAAGCTTGCCGTGGCGCTCGGCTGCGACCAGTAATTGCAGCCTTTTACTTATACGCAGGTGAAAGAAACAATCGCACAAAGTGAGATTTAATGTGGAGAAGCTGGAGGAGGATCACAATCGCACACAACATCACACTCAAGTGCATTGGTGAAGTCAAAGGATTGTGTGATCGCTGTAGTTCTTCCACTGACCTTGAAGGACCCGCCTCCTGCGTGCGCGCGCGAGAGCATGTTAGTGTGTAACTTAACGTAAATTTTGCCGATCATAAACGCGCTTAGCACGTGTTTCGGATCAACACAGCAACGATTGTAGACCCTAAATTTTGTCACAGCAGCGAAGTGTTGTCGCTGCAGCAGTCATGGCCTGGCGATCCGATATTCCGTGATTGTCCGCCTCCTCGCACAGAACTCCAGCGTCGCTCCAGGATTAAAAAGACCCTCGTAACGAACTGCGATGTTCTCCACATCCGTCGTTGTTAAACATTTACGACATCAAACCGAGGAGTTCGGGATCCTGGGCAGCCTTCCTCTCCCTGATCTGTCTCCTCTAACCGCTGGTCGGACCGCAACGTTCACCAGGGAACGGTTTACAGGAAACACGTGCTGAACCGCTCGTGAGTCATGGCTCTTACAGATGTGGGCGTCGCGCTATCGGCCGTCGCCACATGTGGAACACATCGCTCGAAATCCCAGAGAGCTTCCTCGACTGGACCGGAGGAGCACACTTCTTAATGAAACAGGTCGTCTACGGTCAGAAACTCCCCCGTACCACCTCAGGATTTCTCACACGCTCACATGCACACGTAATCAATCGCGAAAGATGATTGTATTTTTTGAGCATTGCACATGCTTGTTTTGTCCGAAAATAAATGTTGAAAGATGAAAGCTGATGAAAACGAATTTTTAAAAGAGAAGAGGAAAAATGAAACTCATTGCATGAAACACCATTAACAACCAGGAAACGGAAGTGGCTCCAAAGCCAAAGACCTTGTTGTCATGCGTTTTCAACAAGTTTTATAAAACAGGGCCGACGCTCTTCGGCGCCGCCAGCCGACACACGTCAGGATAATCTTGCTACAGAGGAGCGTTCTGGAATGAAAACGCCTCGATTCCCCTCCGCGGATTAATTTAAGACTGTTTGTGCTGATTTTCCGGTGACCTGGCGACCTCGCTAATCTGGCGAGCCGCGGACGTAACACAGAAGAGGGCGTGGAGCCCACACGTGTCTGTGACGCCCCCGCATGTCCGCCATAGAAAAGCCGCGTCAGCGACTTGGGCAGATAAAAGAAAGAAAAGAGGGATCATAAAAACAGCAGAGCTCTTTTTCCCGCCTTTGCATGTCGGCGCAGGACGATCAGCGGCGGCAGCTAATTATTTTATTGAGTTGGGGCACAAAGCACCCCCACCCCACTATCACCCTCCACCCCACCACGGATACTCGCCCGGGGATTTGGCTTCAACTGCAGAGATGTGTGATTCCTCCGCCTCACTGTGCCGGCCGGCGAGCTGATGGAGGGATGAGCTGCAGGTGCGACGCTCGGCTCTCCTCTATCAGTAAGAAGCTTAGCAGCTGGGTGGTGACTGGGGAGGAGGAGGGAGACAATACCGCCACCCTCCCTGGTCAAACCCCCCCTCACCTGTCCTCACAAGGTTTTCTTGTCCCCTCACTCCCGCTGACGTTCCACATTGACAGTAAACGCTTCACATTTTGCCGTCCTTGCTGCATCCTTCAAGTATGTGGGGTATTTATTAAAGAGCATTTGCTTTTGTGTTGTGTGGAAACTTCAGTCTGACTGAAACCCTGATGTTCCTGAGCCAGATGGGGCCAATGATAAACCTCATTATTCCATTTCTCAGTGGCAACTTTTGTCAATATGAGCCTGGCCGTGTCACTTCCTGTTCCTTTTGTCCCCAAAGAACCGGAATCGACCCAGTGACCTCTGTCAACAAGACGTGACCCCCCTCCCTCCCTCACCTTTTCCAGCCCGACAACAAATTGGATGTTTCTGGACGCTGAGGTGAGGCTCTAATTGCGGCGACGCTCTGGACAAAATGGCGGCAGCGGCGGTGTCAGCAACCGTGTTGTGAATAGTTCAGTGTATACACAGCGGACGTGTTGCAGACACCTTTGCTCCGCCTGCCGCTGCCGCCGAATCACAATCTGACATCAATTCTGCGAATATAAAATTAGTAAATGCCACTGAAGCCATAGTTAAATATCACGTAGACCCGTGGGAGGGATGGCGTGAAGTGGGGGAGTGGTGAAGGAAAGGGTGAGTTACCTTGGCCTTTTTTTTTTTTTTTAGAGCAGGAAGTAAAAGCCACAAGGAGGCAGGAGAGGAAGGCGGGACAACTGAGTCAAAGCTCAACGTGTGGTGCGGGGCCCTCGAGTGTCCAGTTGACTGTGAAAAATGTATGCTTATATGGTGTAAACTCAGTGTGTGAGCGTGTGTGCACATGTAATATTCTGGATCAATCTTTAACAAGACACTGATCTTATGAGGACACTTTGCTTTCTGCAGACATTTTGGCTGGTCCACATTGAAAACGTCAGGGTCATTATCATTGGGTTTAAGTTTGGTTCAGAGGTCTGGTTAAGGTTAGCCATGTGTTTCGGATTGTTGGGTTTAGGGTGAGAGGCTGGGGAAAGGGTTATGGCAATGAGAAACTTCACAATGTCAAAATACAAACATGTGTTTGTCAGCAGCAGTTTGCTAAAATGTATGAGTGTGTGCTTGTCTGTGTATTGGTGTGTAAATGCTTGTTAATACAAGTAACATCCAACTTACGACCTGCTCGACTTACGTCCACTTGTACTTACGACCATGGCCAGCAGATGCTTTTTTTAAATTTCTTATTCAATGTCTGGCACTGCAGCACATAGCAACCCAACAACGCGTACAACCGTTACGGCTGGAAACAGCTTGGTATATAAAAGTATTCAATAGAAAAAGTTGCTTAAAAACGCAATAGATTGACATTGTGTATCCTATACAGTAGTACCTGCAGGGGTTGGACAAAATAATGGAAACACCTTAAAGCTTTTTTTGCTTTCATTATTTTGTCCAACCCCTGTATAACCCTCGTGTCGGGCATTTTGAATGGTATTCAACTTACATCCAATCTGACTCTTGACCGGTTGGTCGGAACCCAGTCGTCGGTCGGATGTTACTTGTATGTCACATTTTTGGAGGATGTGGCCAAAAAAATGGCGTCAATGATGTCAACGATAAGCATGATGATGTCAGGGGACGACAGCTTCATCAAGCTCAGAAGATCACGCACAAAAATACTGCATTCAGTTCATCGGCGCTTTACTCTCGTCTCTGTTTGTCTCCAATTACGTGTTCGGCCAAATGCCAACGCACACACAAACATGCTGCACTCGCACCGACAGGCGAACCAGGGGGAGTACATTTCTTCTGTCTGCAAAGCCAAACAACATTAGCTGTTTATCACGTTAAACTCGCCACTTAACAGATGCAAACACTCGCTGCGATCTGTTGCGCCGCTAATGAGGAGGTGGGACGATGATTCTCGCCCAGAGCTGGAAGTCTGCCAGGAGGAGAGGACGCAGCAGGTGAAGTGATGGGAAGCAAACAACGTTCGGGGATCTTTTGAAGAGAACCATTTGTAAAAAGCAGTGGCAAATTACAAGGTGTTACAAGTGCACAGGTATGGGCAACAAGGCCGCAGCCGAACTGCCCTTCAGGTCCTTACACATTATTTACACGTGTACCAAGTCAATCTGTGTGAGAGTGCCATCATCGAGATGGTGACCTCTAGTGGTGGAAAATTTTCCTCATGGTACTTAAGTGTAGGAATATCAGGCGACAATAGAGCGTTGAAGCCATTTGCAAGGGAAACAAGTCCTAGTTTTGGGGGGAGAAGTTATGCAGAATAGTGAAGTTTGAGTCGGGTGGTTCTGGTTGTTTTGGGCCAGAGCTCCCTGGACTGGAATGTTGAATAACTCAGAACCGTTTAGTGTGGACTCAGGAGAAACGCCTCGCCATGTGGAAGCCTTTACGTTATGTTTTCTTTGTTGATTTGGCGAACGTGTAACAAATGATGATCGCTAGCAGATGTAGCAGCGGGGGGAGGGACGCAGGACTTTCCTGCTTTTAGAGGGAGTTAATTCATTTATAGATCAGCCTATTTAGTTTTATTCTTTTGAACAGAACCACATTTTTTGGTCCTTCCATTTCCTTTCCCTCATAAAGAGGCCTAGACCTCCTTCTCCCAGGAAACCACCTCCTGCCATTGTGGGGGGAAATCACGCTGTTCTCAGGTCAACTGAGAGACAGTCTCCCACACGTCCCGGCTCCGCACAGGACTTCCTCCCAGACAAGTCAAGAATGTTTTTGTCTGTTTTGATTCAATTTAGAATTGTTTTTCTTCCTATAAAATATGCTCATTTTTGATGAATCATTCCTGTGTAGCCTGTATGTATTTAATCTCGATGCCTACAAGTGTTTTGTTTGTTTGTTTGTAAAAACTAAACTTTTTGTTAGTTTTACTTTCATTGTATTTCTGAGCTGCTCAGAGGCTGTTGAGGAGCCGCCGTCATCTAAAGACCCTCTGAACATCGGGAGGCTGTTTGATCCCGTCCATGTTTCAGGCGCTGAGTTGAAGAGGTTAACAGCGACACGTGGGTTTGATCGGCGCTGGATTTACGATCAACGACCGATCAAACCAAGTGCAGCTATGACAAATTGCGTTTCGCTGCAAATTGCCCCGTTTTTTGTGAAAAGAGTCCAATTTGTCGCCTCCAATAACCAACAACGGACCCAGTCTGGGCTCGCTGCCCCGGGTCTGCTCAAGACTGCGCTGATTGGGTCTAATGTGAGTCAGCTGCTGCTTCTCTAGGTGCGTGTGAATGTGCATGCGTTTGTGTGTGCGGGAGTGTGAATGACATCATCACATCCTTTCATCCATTTATATTCGAGAAACGTTGGAAGGGGTTGAGCGCAGGGCTCTTTAAAATACTATGTCATATTATTCTAAGATTATTGAAGCAGAGGTCCAACACCATTCTAGGATGTGTCCTGCTGTTAAGTGGGTATTTCGATGACAACAGAACTGGGACTAGAGGTCGACTTAACACGGGCGACTGAAAGACCCAGATGACTAAGTCAGCTTCTTTCACTGTGCTCTGCAGCGTTGTCACCTGTCAGAGACTTGAAGCAGAGCCAGAGAGGTATAATATGTTGTCAACATCACAATGAAGTAGTGATTTTTTTGTATTATTTTTTTAAGACTGTGAATTATTTTAAAAAAATTATCATGAAGTGAATCCACCAGCAGAGGTGCAGATTTCTCTGTGAAACCTCCTTTGGTGGCGAAGTGAAGTGCTTCTCTTGGAGGAAGAGTCCAGACAAACTGCAGAGAACATTTCCTACTTTTCCTTGTACTTGTGATCTTTCAGTCACTAACCACAGCCTGCGCCTGCAGGTGAAAGCAGGCGCACCGTCATTGTAGAGCTTAGTTTGGACTCTGTTATTTAGTCACCATCACATACCAATATGGAGTCCTTGTGACTGAAGATGCTTCTCTGATCTGTCAGTCCGTCATCTCACTCCATCCACACTTCACAACGCCACAAGGAACCTTCTACGATAGCAAACTGGAAGAACCATGGTGTCAGACTTTTTGGCACTGATCCTCATTTTAGCTGCTCCACTTTTTTTTTTTTAACGTGAAGTCTGTATGACCTCCAAGTTCTGTTTGACAGGTTTATCTGCTGTTTAACACCCAGGTGGTCATAATGTTATTGATGTTCAGTGTGCTTGTGTCACTTCACTTAGGAAAAAAATGAATCTTTTTAGAACTTAAACTGCAGTCATCAAAACATTCCTGGTCGTCCAGGAAGTTGAGTTCCCACCCCGGAGCGCTGCTCACTTCAGAAGGACTCGGGAGCGTACGACTCCCTGACTTGTTTGTCGTCCAGCACAGAAGTCGTTTTTCTCGTCATCTCTCAGACACCAACGTTCTAGCGGCTTACGCTAAATCCTCCGGAAAACTAATCCTGGTTGTAAACGTTCCGGGCGAGTCTGACTCCCACGCCGCCCCCAGGCGGCGCCGCCTCCCGTTAATCCAGACGCCAATTTGTGGCTCGCCAATCGTCGTCTGCCCGCCAGGTCCGGATTGTTTAGGTGGCGCTCAGGTGCGTGAAGGTGGTCCGGGCGCGCTCAGCTTGGTGCATCTATAATTGGAGGTTGTCAGTCAGCGCCGGGGTTGCCCGGGGGCCCCCGCCGCTCCTGTGGGTATCATGGTGCTGCTAATTAAACGTGGGCCCTCACCACTGGGCCCCTGCACCTCCAGAGCTGGGCTGTCGTCCTCCATGTCTGAGAGCCTGCACTAATTACCCGTGGTCCAGCCCCACTTATATTTATTATTTTAGACTTCCCTTACGCCCCCGCACCCCCACGTGCCGGACTAATTCATCTCCAGGAAATCTCCTCCAGCCAGGTCTGCCCTGATGTTTGGGAAATGAAAGTGCTGCTATCTACCACAGGTGACCCCGCTGTTCCCCACACACATCAGTGAACACCAATCTGCTGTCCTGTTTTGTCACGTTTGATTCACCGATTGCTTTTTTATATCACTATTCATTTCTTTTTTCCGTATTTCTTGATCCTAAGTTCCACCTGTGGATGTATGTTTTTGGCCCTTCGCTTTGTCAACAGCGTGACTCAAAGATTTCAGTAGGATTTTCAGGATTGGCTTGATGTCAGCGAAGCATTTCCGTGTTGCCGATGTTCAGTACTGTGGTCCATGTGGATGAAAGAAGGCTTTGACGCTTGTTTGGCTTCTTATGACGGCAGCTCATGCGCCCAGCTCTGCTTTCTTCATGTGTGGTCTTGTGCATTGTCGTTGTTTATTCAACAGCTGGTGGGAACTCAGGAATGTGATGAACGTTACTGTTTGTCATTTTTTTGTTTTGTTTTTTTTCAGCATCATAAATTTCATTCACCTGCCCCTTTTTATTACACAAATTCTTCCATGTGGACTTGGTCGCTTATTTGTTTATTTTTCAGGACTTTCCTGCATTTTTTTATTCTTGCCTTTTTCTTTTGTTTTTTTTTCTTGGAGAAATAATTTTTGTTTCTTTTTGTCTTTCGTTTTCAGGTATTAGCTTAGCATTTGATTAGCATTCATCATTGATTTATTTTACCAGTCAAACTTAGTTGAACCTCTCAGAAGGCTACTGTCACGCCACCAAATTTGCATGTTGCTTTGCTAACTTGTCTCTAATACATGTTTGTTGGACACATTAACGCTAAAAATAATCTTAACATTGGGGCTCCATTACCAACTCCATATCATGTAATTTCTGCGAGACTCATTTCTCAAATTATTCCGTAGATAGATGTGCTTTTTTAGCGTCAATGCAATGACAATGGTTCTAACTTGGAGAACGGTGGAATGTTCTGTCCATACTGAAGACGAAACCCTTTCCCAGTTGTCTTGGCAATGAGGGAAGGATGGAGTGTGAGACAGAAAGTTGGGTGAGTCCCGTGTCTTCAGATATAAAGACTTGGTATCGATCTGAAAGAGCCAAAACGACCGGTGCATCTACAGCCTTTCTCTTTCTTGTGGGTGTTTTTGGTAATAACTGAACCATTTTGGCTTCAAGAACTGAGTCTTCTCCGCTGTGTGTTAGCCAGAGCACGAGAAGTTCAACCATCTGGGAGACACTCAAAGTTGAACTAGAGGCAGAATTCTTTCCCGCAAAGCTTCCTGTTTTGAGGTGCACTGATTATTAATGGTTTCTTTTGGCTCAATAATTGAAGAGAGATGATCTGATTCAAACATTTCAACTCTGATCCATAACTGTCACAAATCCCCTTCTGCTTGTTTTTCTTTTTTTTTGTTAAAAGGGTAAATAAAACAGCAGTTCTGGTGCTGTAAACGTTAAAGAAGCATATTTTCCCACCGGTGTCGTCCTCAGATGACCCAGTGTGGTTCCCACGCTCTCATCTAAGTGGCACAAATACAACAAACACACCAGCACAGGCGACGGGGTCCCCCGCCGCCGCAGCAGCGATAAAACACCATTCTTGTTTTCGTCTGGAGAGCGAGGATCGAGAGGAGAGCCGGGAGAGAGAGAGAGAAAGCTGCTTATTTATTTGTGGCTGTTTCCTCGCCTGTCAGGATAAAGAGGGCAACAGTCTGAGAACATAATTTCTCTGCGAGAGCCTTCGCCTGGAGCGCTCACACACACACACTGTACACACACAAACACATGCTTGCGAGCAGTGAGAAAAGCTGTTGACCTGCTGAATAATGCTTCTCGACTGCTGTGTACATGTGTGTGTGTGTGTGTGTGTTTGAGTCAAAGTGGTTAGCAGCTTAGCCTCCTGCTGACTTCTGTTAAGGGCTAAAGGGATCCGTGTCAACAACAAGCAATAAAGACAATGCCTTTCTCTCACACACACACACACATATAAACGCACATGCACACAGTCTTGGCATGTCTCTAATGGAACATAGACGGAGGTGAGGGTGTGTGAAGGGTCTATTAGCGGCAGCAGTCGGGGGCTGATGATGGGAGGCATCAGTGTCATGGCCCGCCTCATCGCCCCCCACAGTTGGGGAGGAGGAGCGAGGTGTTTGGAATGTTGCCAACCACCTGTTTACCAGCCAGGTGCAGGTTTGATCCTCAGTGATCATGTGATCAGGCCAACAGGGGACGAAGGTGCAAGCAGATGGAGGGAAGCGTGTTTGGTCGTCGTGAAGACGAACAAGATGATGTCACTGGCCACACCACTGTTGATCAGTTATGACAAGATAAACCACAGTTTGTGTTGCCACTTTGACTCTAATGTTTCTCATGTTTGTCCGTTTGACTTCAATGTTTTTATTGCGCGTCTTTGTTTTTGGTTCAGAGTGTAGTGGGTCATGATGGTGATAATGAAGGTGTATCCTGGATGGAAGGAAGAGGAGGAAGTGAGGGTGAAAAGCAGGAAATGTGAGAAATGAAAATGGTGCTGATAAACAAAATATAGGTAGACTGGACTGAACTGGTTTGGATGTCACTGGAAGAGAAGAAACAGAAAGTGCTAGACCCACTGGCGACTGGACTGGACTGATTTAGAGGTCAGAGTAAACACTGGTCGCCACTGAAACCGTACCAAACTTTCTTTTCCTGATCCATTTTTATTTCCAAAAAATGAGTCCTGCATTCCTCCAAATAGTAGCCTGTAGCTTCTGGTTCTTATCTCCTGTCGTGAAGATCGGACCTTACTAGAGGTGGCAGGTTATGCTAATAACCTGGGCAGATAACCGTGCCACCGCGAGGGCTAGCGGTCAGGGTCCCTTCGAGGCCCGAGGGGGGATTTAAGTTGGCACTGGTCACAAAGAGGAGGAGCCTCAAGGTGGTGTGTGGAATTAAGAACGACCAGGAAGACCCGGGGCGGACCTGTCCCGGAGTGCATTGCCACCAGGGACGTGTTCTGATCCAGTTTGAGAAAGTTTGTTCGCTTCTAGTTCAAGAGACATGGAGCGAACTTTGCTGTCTGTCCGTCAACAATCCATCCGATTGTTTGTTTTTCCATCATACATCCAGCTTTCTTATATTAATCGATCATTTGTATGTGTGTGTGAGGAGGTGTGTGTGGGCATGTTTTGCCATCCTTGTGAGTACCAAGTCTTGACAAGCCACCCTCTTGTGAGCAGACTTTGGCCTTTCCTCACAGAGTTTAGAGGGTTTAAACCTGAGCAGAATTGGTTTATTAGAATTAGGTTTTGGTCCTGGTTAATATGAGCCATTTGTTTTGGATGGTTAGGTTTAGGGTGAGAGGCTGGGGAACGCATCATGTCAATGAGAGGTCCACAAAAAAATAGCGAAACAAATGTGCATGTGTGTGTCTGAAATGCCGAGTAATTTTGTCACAGATTGTGACAGACAACAACCGGAGATTATATTTACTTGCCGGCACGGCTCCCAGAAGTCCTGTAAAGCTGCGACTGCTCCCTGGAGACCGTGTGCGTGCGAGTGTGTGTGTGAGTGTGTGTGTGTCCAGTGTAATGGTTTTATTTATGAAGTGGCAGTAGCGCTCTTGATCGCGTCCCGTTCTTCTTTCAGATTGATGGTGTTTGCTGCAGCTTGTTGATCCTCAGCGGAGAGACAGAGAGCCAAGCTCTCTCTTCCGTTTTTCCTCCGCTCCTTACATGAGGCAACAATGAAGTTTCTCTCTATTTCTGACTATGTCTGAGTCTTTGTGGACTAAAACAGGGAGAAAACAAAGAAGGAAGGAGGAATATAAGGATAGAAGGGGGGTGGAAGGAGTGAGGAAGAAAGAGAGAAGGGTTGAAGACCCATGGCACAAGGAGGAATGAATAAGGAAAGGAGGGTGTGAGATGATGGAGAAGGATGGAGGTAGGAAGAAAGCAGGAAGGTGATGGAGGTGTGTGTGAGGGAGAGAGAGAAAGGAATAGGTTGAGAGCGATTAACATGGGGTGTTAATGAGGTTTTACACACACGCACACAAAGTTGTTTCTTAATACATCGTCTGTATTACTATCACTCTTGTGGTATCTCTTCTTGCTATTGTGCGAGCATGTGTATTTTTCGAGCCTTTTCCTTTGGATTTTTTTGTGGATTGTTTTGTTTTCAACATTCAGAGTTGTGATTGTGTGTCTTTATTAATCTTGTGCTTGTAGTCTATTTCTCTAAGTTTGTGTTGAATTTTTATTGTGTGCTACATACAATAGGTGTGGGCCAGTGTTTCGTGTGTATGTGTGCAGTTATCATGAGTTTATACACAGGCACGTGTGTTTGCTTATATATTGGTGTGCGTTTATTATGTTCTAATGTATGCGTACGTTGTTTGTGTTCTACTCAAATATGCATACTGAGATTTGATGTGCTTCTATTTTCCCGTGTGTCGTATGTTTATACACAACATTGTGCATGTTTTCATTTGATTTTGTTTTTATATGGGTTTTCTCTATTGCACAGAATTTGTGTGTGTTTTGTTTTTTCTTGTTTGTGTGTGTGTTTGTGTTCGACACTTTCAATAGAATCTTTCTATGTTTCTCTTTTTCTGAAGGCACATGTGTGGTCATTTCTTTACTCCTGTTTGTGTTCATGATTTACTATACTTTAATGTGCATGTGTGTTTCAGTGCTCTGTTCATCCTGTCCTTGTGTTTATATTATTGCTGCATCTGATTTATATTTCAGTGCTTATATTGCGCCTCTGTTTTCCTGTGAACTGTATGTTTGTGTATCTACCTCTTGATTTTTCTGTGTTGAAATTTTATAATGAGTGTATGAATGGAAATGCTCATCCTTGTCAATAAATGAATGTGAATCTCTGAGGACATTTTATTGTTTGCATTTTATTTGAGGACTGTGTGGTTTATGGGGTTGTGTGTCAACACTTTTCTGTCTGTGTGGAAGTCTGTTTATTTATATTGTGCAGAGTTCTCTGTCGTTGTCTGTTTTATATTGATCTGTGTGTAAATGGTTTCATAGTAAGTGTGTTTTTACAGTGCATAGTTTTGTGCTTTATATTATTATTATCATCATCATTATTATTATTGTATCTGTGTGTATAGGTTGTGTACATGTCTATGTTTGTACAAACTATTGACAATGTCGATTAGGTACTTTTGCAGTTGTGTATTGGTTCAATGTGTGTTTCAGTGACCTGCATGTGTGTCGTTAACCATGTGTGATCTTACAGCTGCTGTGTGTGTGTGCGTGTGTCCCGTCCTGTTGGCCCCGCTCGTCCTGTCGACCCGCTAATGAACGCCCCATGTTAATCGCTTTCCAACCCACCTCCACCCGTCCCGTCTGCGTTCGTCCCGATCTTCTCGGAACTGCGCATTAAAAGACCCACAATCCTCTGCGACGAGTTCGTCGTCGCCAATAGCGCCGTGAATAGTTTCCGCGTGTTTGTGGCCAAAACTCGGCGCCTTCCGCGCGCCAACTTCTGGCGAAATAAAATAATGAATCCAGCCGTAAAACTGAAAGAAAAAAATGTCATTTTAATTGTATCTGATTTACTCTATCTGACGGATAATTAACGACGTAATCGGTGTTTCTCCGTCTCCGGGAGCAGTTGCCGTGGAAGTCAGCTAAATCCTGAGGCAACACTGACCTCTTCTGGCGGAGCTGGTACTGCAGCGCCAGTGAGCTCATGGCGCGCTGGACCTGCTCGCTTTATTTAGTCGGGTCTGTGAGCGCCTGCAGCGGGGTTCGATCCCGGTCGGCCACAGGTAGATTAGGAGTCCGAGTAATGAGCAGAGGAGCGGCCTGGTTGGGGGAGGTCTGTGGCAGACACTCGGGGATCGACCTCTCTGTGGCGCTGCCGACGACTGACCTTTGCTGTTGAAGTCGCTGGAAAAGTTGAGCTCAAGTATTTGTCTTTGCAGCGTTCAACCGCACAACTCTTCGGCAGTACAGTCCCCTGTGTTTCGAGTATCATCAGTAGCATTGTGGCTCTCACGTTTGCATCTTCGCCAGTAGAGTATATATAGAATCAGAATCAGAATCACTTCATCTTTCTGGGGGGAATTGCTTTTTAGCATATAGTATATAGTATAATTTAGTATATAGTATATAATATATAGAGTATATAGTGCAGGAGTAAATATGAGTGACACCATCTTAGCTAATATTTTTTGTCCATCAACTTTGCTGCAGCTGCAAGATTATTTACTGGTATTTCTTCAGCTGAAGTGGTCTTTAATAATATTTTAGTACAGTTTTTTCACTCATGTTTTGTGGAATTGTTGACTGCAGCATTGTGAGTAATGGTATCAGTAGTGTAGTATCTGCAGTTCATTTTTAAATCATATCATTTGACTTAGTGCAGTAGTGCATTAGTACAGTCTGTTGTCATAGCTGTCTCTGTAGTAGAAGTCCAGCAAAACTTTAAATAAATGTAGCATTGCTTAAGAGCTGGTGTGGTTGTGAGTGTCATGTGTCAAAATGGTGTTTGGTTAAGTTGTGTCATTGTCTAGCCACCACTGAATACTGATGTCATCTTGTGTGTCTTGCAACTGAACCTGCGCTTGAATCTCTTGAACCTTTGTTTGGACTGAGAGTTTCTGACTTGGCTTGCAGAAGTCAACACCAAGGGCTCATGAAGGAAGAAGCCTGGAAAGTCCTCATGTCCAAACATGGGGTATTGAGATCTGATGAGAAACACAAGGCGAAGACCCTGGTCCTGGTTCTGGCTCTGACCGGGTTGGACCCGCGTTCAACCAACACTCTCACATCTATAATAAATGAGTCGGGCTGCGCTGGCCCGGCCGGAGAGGAGGCGCAGATGAATAATGCAGACAAGACGCCGGTTAGAGGCCCAAACACGGGGGCCCACGTTGCGCCAATTACCCTTCTGTACTAATGATGATCATGTTGATGGTCTCCCCTGACGGACCCTGACCCCTCCCCAAGCCCAAATCTGACATTTGCATCATGCAGCTCAGCGCTCCCCAATCATGTGGATCTCCATTTTACACTTGAAAATAAATGAGTTAATCGAGAAAGCGATGAGTATTCTCCAAATACCACAAGGATTAAACTATCATATTCAACCTCCTGGGACAGAAGATGCCAAGCCAGAGTGGCATCAATTCACACATGCGCCCTAATTCATTCCCCCTCTCGAATGTAGTTGAGATATATATATATATATATATATATATATATATATATATATATATATATATATATATATATATGAAATATGACGTCAGAGCAGACAAACGCGATCCCTTCCGTCCATGTGTTTTGCTCACGAAGCTTCTCAGCGGGTCGTCCCAGGTGTCCCCCCTCCCTTCACCCCCACTGTGCGTGATTTAAAACCTGCACTGCCGATTTTTACTGATGCAGCTGAGGCGCTCGCCATCGCCCCCCTCAGACCACATCTGCCACACATCTGGAAGTGTGTGACCACTGCGGTAATTGTGAGTCAATTTGTTTGAAGTTATAGATCTGGCATCTGGAGCTATTCATGAGAGCTCTGCAGATCACATCTGTGGGTGTGTTTCTGTCTTGGAAACACATCTCCTTGTGGCGAACTTTGTCTTTTGTGAGGACCTTTTGTTTAAGCGTCAAATGGAGCATTTATGCTTCAAAATAACTGGGTCATTATAAATGAGTTTGAGTTTTGTTACGAGTCCTAGTTAAAGTCTTTTGTTTGGATGGTTCAGTTTAGGGTGAGAGGCTGGGGAAAGGGTTACGGCAATGAGTGTTCTCCACGAAATCGCCACAAATGTGTGTGTTTTCAGTTAGTGACAGTCAGTCATCAATAATACTAACTTGATAGCTTAGATCTGATAAACGTTTACAGTGAAATAAGTGATATTTAGACTGTATTTTGGTGGTATTGAAGCAGTTGTGTGTACTAGCATGAATTGCATTCGTCCCAGTGTCAGTTTAAGTCGTGGTACTAGTCAAACAATTCAGACACTGGTAGAATTAGTAGTATTTCCGCAGAAGCAGTAGAGAAGCAACTTTGAAGAGGTGAAAGTATTTATGTAGGTTCATTCCTGAGTAACAGTATACAAACAATACTATTACTAGTTTCATAGAATTGATGGGAATAGTAAAAGTCATTTGTTGTATTTAAGCCATCAAAGCCATCGCAGTAATAGTAGTATTTAAGTGGCAGCAGCAGTATAGTTAGCGAAGTATTTAGCCCACTGTATCAGCAGAAGTATTGGACCGTAGCATCTATCGTAGTTCCTCACGTCACGGTGGCGACAGCGCGCTCGTCGGGCGGCAGCCATGTTGTTGCTGAAAATAGTGTTGACAGTGATGTTGGAACGTCAGCGCCACCTGTCATTTTGTTCTTCCCCCTCGTTTGTGCTCTGGTTCTGTCACACTGTGTGTGTGTGTGTGTGTGTGTCACTCTTCCTCTCAACAACACTTGTTTGTGTCTTCCCGCAGTAATTAAGAGTTGGACAAGTTGACGTGTGTGTGTTGTTGCGGTGTCATCAGCTCAGGTGACAGTTGTGCGACGCTCATGTCATGTTAGTGTCTCTGCAGACTGCCAAGTGTTGAGGAGACCGGTGGAGCCACACAGTCACTCGAGAGACAAATCCGCACCCACACAGTCATCGAAGGAGTGGACACAAAGAGGACACAACCCGAAAAATGCAAATAATAACGCCACTTAAAAGCGGAGGTTATTCATTCGTAGATCAGTACCGTATCTATTGCAGTAACTGAGATCGCATTAGATTAAATACATACTGCATGATAGTATGTGAAAGTGGTAGCAGCAGCCATAGTGGTAGTGGTAGTAGTGGAAGTGCTTGTTTTATTATGTGTGGTGACAGGAAATATATTTGAAATGCAAGTCATTATCACCCGAAGTGTTTGGGGTTGTAGCGGTGCTAGAAGTGTAACGTTTTGAGAGCAAGTTGTATTAAAGTTGGGGTATTTCTTGTGAGATAGTAGAGAGAGTTTTGAGAGTTTGTATTGATAGTGGTACTGCTGATGTACCACCATCAATGTATTGGTCATTGAAGTATGTGTTTTACTTGCATATCACTATATTCTTATATATAATATTAGAGGAGTAATAATGGTGATATGACTACCTGTAAGGGTACTGTCAGCACTTTCAGATGAGGGGGTGGTATTTGAGTAGTTTATCAGGATTAGTAGCGTGAAAAGAGTTTGAAGTATGTGTGGTAGTAACTGTAGAAGTAGTGGGTTACTGCCATGTAACCTACTAAAGCTGTCCAGCAGCGGGCTTCTGCTGCCACCTGCTGTTCAAGTCCTGACACTATTGTGACACGTTTATTTTACCACAACATATTGAAATAGTGAAATATAAAATGGTGAATGGAATCGAATCCATCCGATAACCCTCAAACATACGGTAGTATTGCATCATTCTATCTGTTTGCTCCATCATTTTTTGACTGAAAATGTTGCTGTCTCTTGTAATACAGGTAAAACTTGCAGGAGTGCTGTAGTACTGGGCTGATAAGTAACAAGATAGGAACAGAAGAAGCCCACCACCACTAGCTGTAGAAGTATTACCAGTCCTGCAAATAGCAGAAGTAGCAGAATTGGCAGTAATTGTAAGAGTACTAGCGGCAAGGGAAGTATCAAGGTCAGCAGAGGCAGTTGTTGTCGTATTGTTGCCGTAGCAGGAGTAATTGTGGTAGTACTGAGGCAGTAAGAGGGATAGGAAATTAGTGAAGTTATGGATGAATACTACTGCTAAAGTAGCAAAAGGTGCTGACCCAGGAGGAAAAACTACTTTCGCAGGATCAACTTGAGGATGGTTTCCCTTCCAATGAAGTAGGTGCTGTTGTAGAGATGAAGAGGTGGGAGTGGTCGCAGTGTGAGTCTGTTGTGGGATGGTCCAGACTGTGTGAGATGACATGTGGCATCACCTGAGGGTTCACGGGTCTGCAGACAGGGACTCTGGTGGTCTTTTGAAAACTCCTGAACTGAATGGGCTCCTGTTGAAAATCTCTCGGCAGCCAGGTGCCAGCATGTCCTGGCTGAAGGTGCTCAAAAATGAGAATGCAGTTCACAGCACAGCAGACAGAGACATTTTCTTTTTCAAGTTGGCAACATGAAAACAAAAAAAAAATGTGGAATTTGTCACTATTGAATTTGTCTGGCACAATAATTGAATTTGTCTGGCACGATAACTTCATGTCCTGTTATTACATATGAAATCTGTGTAGTATTTGATTTCTCACGTTGAACTCAAGACTACAAATCGTTTTCAGATACTCACAATTCTCTTGTTTTTTGTTTGGTGACCAGTGATCACCTTATTTTTGAGATGGTATTGACTCAGTATTCATCACGTGTTGCGACTACAGCTATCAGTGATCAGCTTATTTTTGAGATGGTATTGACTCAGTATTCATCACGTGTTGCGACTACAGCTGCTTGCTAATAACAATATAAGTTGGCAGCGTGAGCCAATAGCAGTGGTAGTATATCAGTAATTGGCCTTGATAACAACGTCAGGAGGCGGATTGAGTTTATTAGACTCCTGTTTGGAAGGTTCCCCTCAGAAGAAGCGGAAGCCAACATGGACCACGTACAGCTGAGGAGGAGAATAAAGGGGCTCGCAGGTCAGTGACTCTCTGGCTCAGAATGCCAGGAATCAGGAGCAAGTTGAAGAGGAGCATGAACGAATCCTCAGACAGATGGTCTTTAGTTCAGATGAGTTACGCAAATCTAGGCATGTTAAAACAAGGAAATTATATATCTGTTGACATAATAATCAGAGTAATCTGAGGCTGAAACACAGCAGCGTATTTAAAATTTTCAGGTGAAACCAAGTGGCGTGTGCACGAGTGTTTGTCAAGGCTGAGTAGGAACTTCGACCCCGCTGATAAGAGCCGTATATGATAAAGCGATTTGAAGGAATCTTCTGACGGTGGATTTAATCCTGCGCTGTGTCTTTTGTAAAGTGGCTCCATTTATTTATCCCATTACTTATTTTATTTTTGCTATAAATACATTCCTTTGGACTTTTCTCCCGTGATGTATTATTTGTCAAATTTGAATCCTTGAATCTCGGTGTTTCCTGGTTCTTGAGTCAGCTACTTGTTTATCACATGCTGGATTATTAATCATTACTTGTGGCCATGTGTATTCAAAACTTCTTCCGTGCTGGGTGTGCACTTTATTATTATTATTTTTTTTGGGTACATTCACATAATAATGTGCATGTACATGAAAATAAACTTTGTTTTTCTTATTCACAATTTGTCTTGTGTGTGTGTGTGTGTGTGTGTGTGTGTGTGTGTGTGTGTGTGTGTGTGTGTGTGTGTGTGTGTGTGTGTGTGTGTGTGTGTGTGTGTGTGTGTGTGTGTGTGCGTGTGTGTGTGTGTAGATGCTCCACCTGAACCAGCATCTACACCTGGAGCAACACCCAGCCACATGTCTATGAGTGACAAGTCCATGAAAGAACCCATTTTTTTCAAACACAAATCTTCAGCTAACAGGTGAGATTCTGTTAAAAAGAGATGTTATGCTGGTCACACTTCAAGTGTGTTAGCGCTGTGAACCTCCTGCTTGTATCACGTTCCTTCTGCGAAAGACACAGCTCTTACCTCAGTCACACACACATCTCAACAGTGCTCTTGTTGTGTTTGTCACTATAATCCAAACCCTGTTACTAAACTCTTAAAACACGTGGACTCAGTTGTGAGTCTAACAGGATGGAGAAAGTTTTGAATGTTGACAAGAGTTATGATGTTAACAGGATCCATCAGGATGAAGCAGAGGAGTCTGAACTTCACTGTGACCGCTCCATGTTGCAACCTATCGACTTCAAACAAGGACTGGAGTCTTTACATGACAGGTGAGAAGATGTTTCACCAGTTCATGTTCTCATTGTGGCAGAATGGTGTCCAGACCGTCAACACAGCAAGAGCTTATTGACCGTCTGTCTTCACCTCTTCTTCATAGACTGGATCAACAGCTCTTAGAACGTTCAGCAACACAACTTCAGCAACACAACTCACATCTGGACTCTACATGGCAGGCATGTGCATGAAAGAGTGAAGATTTTCATTTCATTTCAACTCAAGTTCAGCTGGTCTGTGTAGTTCTAGAGATGCTCAACAACCTCTATGACTCCGTTCCAGCTGCTGAAGAAGAACTTCTTCAAGTCTGCTGACCAGGAGCTGAACAGATTCTGGAGAGTTCTGAGTCCAGATGACCCAACAGGGCCATGCGATGAGGAGGAAGAGGAGCCGGTAATGAGAATCAGAGAGGAATTCCTGAAGATCACAGTTCACCTCCTGAGGAACATGGAGGAGGAGGATCTTGCAGAGCGTTTGTGGAGCAGTAAGAACATTAAATCACCTCCAACATGATGACATTTATGTGAAGTGTGCACCAGATCAATTATGAAAAAAGAGAGAGAAAGATCATTTTCCAGCATCACTTTTCAGAATCTTCTGACTGACCTTCTGTCATACAGAGAGTTGTGCTGCAGAGTGTGGAGCTCAACTGAAGAGGAGGCTGCAGAAGAAGTTCTCCCGGGTGTGTGAGGGGGTCCCTAAGGCCGGACACTCTGTCCCCCTGAATCAGATCTACACTGAACTCTACATCACTGAGGGGGGCACAGACCAGGTCAACCAAGAGCATGAGGTCCAACAAATTGAAACTGCAGCCAGAAGAGCGAGCAGACAAGAAACCACCATCAGAACAGAGGACCTCTTCAGAACCTCACCTGACAGAGACTATCCAATCAGAAGCCTGCTGACGAAGGGTGTGGCTGGTATTGGGAAGACCCTGTTGACACAGAAAGTGACTCTGGACTGGGCTGAAGATGAAGCCCACAAGAACTTCCACTTTGTGTTTCCTTTCACATTCAGAGAGCTGAATGTGCTGAAAGAGAAGAAGTTGAATTTGGTGGATCTAGTTCATCTCTTCTTTCCTGAAACTAGAGAAGCAAAACTCAGCTGCTTTGACAACGTCCAGGTTCTGTTCATCTTTGACGGTCTGGACGAGTGTCGTCTCCCTCTGGACTTCCTCAAAAGTCGGGTACTAACTTCAGTCACAGAGTCCACCTCAGTCGATGTCCTGCTGACTAACCTCATCACGGGGAATCTGCTCCCATCTGCTGGAGTCTGGATCACCACACGACCTGCAGCAGCTAGTCAGATCCCTCCTAAGTGTGTGGACATGGTGACAGAGGTCCGAGGGTTCACTGATGCCCAGAAGGAGGAGTACTTCAGGAAGAGGTTTAGAGATGAGGAGCAGACCAGCATCCTCATCTCTCACATGAGGACCTCACGAAGCCTCTACATCATGTGTCACATTCCCATCTTCTGCTGGATCACTGCCACGGTTCTGGAGGACATGTTGAAGAGCAAAGCGACAGGAGAGCTGCCCAAGACCCTGACTGAGATGTACATCCACTTCCTGGTGGTTCAGGCCAAAGTTAAGAGTCTGAAGTTTGATGGAGGAGCTGGAACAGGCCAACACTGGACTCCTGAGAACAGGACAATGATTGAGTCTCTGGCAAAACTGGCTTTTGAGCAGCTACAGAAAGGAAACCTGATCTTCTATGAATCAGACCTGACAGAGTGTGGCATCGATATCAGAGCCGCTGCGCTTTATTCAGGAGTGTTCACACAGATCTTCAGAGAGGAGACAGGACTGTACCAAGACTCAGTCTTCTGCTTCGTCCACCTGAGTCTCCAAGAGTTTTTTGCTGCTCTCCATGTCTATTTGAAATACTCTAACTCTGGAGTCAATCTGCTGGAATCCAAACAAACATCCAATTTTTCTAGATCCTTTAAACGCAAATCGTATGAACAGTTCCTCCAGACAGCTGTGGACGAGACCCTGAAGAGTCCAAACGGACACCTGGACATGGTCTTGCGCTTCCTCCTGGGTCTCTCACTGAAGTCCAACCAGACTCTCCTGAGCGGATTGTTGAGAACAACAGGAAGTGACTCACAGACCAACAAGTACACAGCTGAGTACATCAAGAAGAAGACAAGCGAGACTATCTCTGCTGAGAGAACCATCAACCTATTCCACTGTCTGAATGAGCTGAAGGACAGTTCTCTGTTAGAGCAGGTCCAACAGCAACTGACATCAGGAAGTCTCTCCTCAGATGACCTGTCTCCTGCCCAGTGGTCTGCTCTGGTCTTCATCTTACTGTCCTCAGAGGAACATCTGGACGTGTTTGACCTGAAGAAATACTGTGCTTCTGAGGAGGCTTTTCTCAGACTGCTGCCTGTGGTCAAAGCTTCAAACAAAGTCCTGTAGGTGGATCAAACCCAAACATCTCCAATGAGCTGAATTACAAATGTCACATGCTTGATTTCTGTGTCTTCTCACAGGCTTGGAAGTTGTGGATTGTCAAAGAGAAGTTGTTCAAGCTTGTCATCCGTTCTGAGCTCATCACCCAGCTGTGTGACAGAACTGGATCTGAGTGACAACCACCTCCTGGACTCCGGGGTGGAGCTTCTATGTGCAGGACTCAAGAGTCCACATTGTCAACTGGAGACACTCAGGTTAGAGAAGGATTCAATGGAAACGTTCCTAAACTACCAAAGTCAAGTGAAACCAAGACCCATACCTGTATTCACTAAGAGAAAACACAGTTGAACTGCTCTTTTTACAGGCTGAGAAGCTGTGGACTGTCGAAGAAAAGTTGTCCACTTCTTTCTCCAGTTTTGACTTCTCCGTCCTCCAGTCTGACAGAGCTAGATCTGAGTGCCAATGAAATACAGGACTCTGGAGTGAAGCTCCTGTCTGCTGGACTCAAGAGTTACCACTGTCACCTAGAGACACTCAGGTCAGTCTTTTCTTCAGACCTTCACATCTGGAATTCTCTTCTGGATTCATGAAGTTACAGACACAGAGTGATGGATGTTTTCTTTCTTTTGATTCCAGTTTGTCTAACTGTCAGATCTCAGAGGAAGGCTGTGCTTCTCTGGTCTCAGCTCTAAGGTCCAATCCGTCTCATCTGAAAGACCTGGATCTGAGCTACAATCATCCAGCAGGACCAGGACTGGAGCAGCTGTGTGACGGACTGGAGAGCCCTGACTTCAGGATAGAGAATCTCAGGTGAGAAAATGACTTCAAGTGATAGTGAGGTGAATTTTGTCAGTACTTCAATGGCTCCCACTATAGCTGGGCTCTTTCCTGGCCAAAGAGGACATGCTGCATGTCCCATGAGTCAACTTTGGAATCCAAGTTTCAACTGAAACGGGCTCTGTTTCAGTTGTAACAAGACAGTATCCAAGTTTCTTGTTTGGGCTGCCTTTGTGGACAAAGCCCCAGGATCAAGAAGGAAGGATGCTTCATGGTACAGTGGGTCTTAACAGTTTAAATGAAATGGAAAAAAACTTGTCAGCCCTGTGGACAGGGTGGCATCAAGCTCAGCGAGATGAGTTCAAGAGCAGACTAAAAGAAATGATGGGGACCAGCTCCAGAGGGAGAGATTGGCGATAAGAGCAGACTTCAAGGGACACACCGATGAAGGGGAGAGGGGACATGAGAAAGTGATGGGTCGGTATGAGTTTAGGACCGAAATACTGAGGGACAGAAGGGGCCAGATTTGACCAAAAAGGATCATGATATGGGAACTGGGTTAAGTGTGTTCCTTAAATCCCATGTAATGAAGTCTCTTCTCAGTACAATACACTGTGCACTCTACGCTGAATCTGAAAGACATAGGTGATGCCAGGAGTGGAGTATGTCTGTGATCTGTGGCATAAGGTTACTGACCAAAAAGACTGAGTGTAATTGTGGAAACTGTGGAGTGAGAAATAGTTACTGAGGATCAGCTTTAGAGGAGAGGTCAGAACCACCCATCTGTTGCCTTGTTGATGTTGATAGAGAACTTGAGAGATCTTCAGAAGGAGCTGTGCTCTGAGAATCTTGAGCAAGTCTTTGTGTTACTATGAGGTTGGTGTGCTTCTTTGTCTGAAACCACATGGCTGTTCTGCTTTACAGGCTGGGACAATGTGGCCTGTCAGAGAGAAGCTGCCCCCTTCTGGTCTCAGTCCTCAGCTCTCTGTCCTCTAGCCTGACACAGCTGGACCTGAGTGACAACCAGCTGCAGGATTCTGGAATGGAGCTTCTGTCTTCCGGGCTGGAGAGTCCACACTGCCGGCTGGAGACCCTGAGGTCAGTGTTCTGTGAAGTCTTTGAGGGGGAAGTAAAATTCTGCCAGTCAAAAGTGAAACGTGAAAACTATACAGTCAAAACGATGAGTCCTACAAATCATTTAAAATCACTGTCAATGATCGACAGAGTCAACGTGAGGTCAGGAATACAGTCAAGAATCAGACCTGTGTAGCTCATGCTTAAGATCTCCTTTGCAGGCTAAAACACTGTGGACTGTCAGAGAGAAGCTGTCCCCTTCTGGCCTCAGTCCTCGGCTCTCCGTCCTCTAGTCTGACACAACTGGACCTGAGTGACAACCAGCTGCACAATTCAGGAGTGAAGCGTCTGTCTGTCGGACTGGAGAGTCCTCACTGTCACCTGGAGACCCTCAGGTCAGACCTCTCTTTAGTCCTATTGCATGGATGGTTGCATGAAGTTCTAGACCCTTAGTGGAGGATGTTTCTTTTTTACAGTCTGTCAGGGTGTCAGATTGCAGAGGCAGGATGTGCTTCTCTGGCCTCAGCTCTGCGGTCCAACCCATCTCACCTCAGAGAGCTGGACCTGAGCTACAATCACCCTGGAGGAGCAGGACTGCGGCTGCTGTCTGCTGGACTGGAGAGTCCAGACTGGAGGCTGGTCACTCTCAGGTATGAAGAGAGAGTTGACTGACGAGCAGCTGACTGAGCTGCAGACTGGACAAACATTTCATCCAGAATCTCCTCAGACTCTTCGATATGTTAAGTCCGGGTGTGATCTGTTTCTGTGTCCCACAATTCTGACTGTTTTGTCCTTCAGGGTGGACCACAGTGGAGAGCAGAGGTTAAGACCTGGTCTGCTCAAATGTAAGTCTGAATTCATTGGTACTTAATAGTCTTCTTCTCAGGCTGTGGAGGATTTGTGCACCAATATAACTGAACCTTTTTTTTAAAGAGAACAAATGTTTTATACACACGGTCTTGATTGTTTCCTTCCTTGTCATCGTTTCCCACTTGTCTTAGTGCTTACTCTCTTCACTGGGGGGCGCCACTGCCCCATTAAAGCACAAAGAGAAGCGTGCAGTCCAGTGCTTCTTAAAACCATCATCACAGGTGTCTTCCTCTCCCTACCAGATTTCAGCGACCTCACCCTGGACCCAAAGACAGCACACCGGCGCCTCCTACTGTCCAACAACAACAGGACAGTGGAACATGTGCCTGAGATCCAGGTCCATGTGGACCAACCAGTGAAACAGTACCGCTTTGCTCAGCTGCTGTGCACGAGAAGTGTGACCGATCGCTGTTACTGGGAGGTGGAATGGAGAGGAGACGTCTCCGTCGCTGTGGCTTACAGAAGGGACAGCGGAGAGGAGGAGTGTGAGTTTGGAGAAAACGACAAGTCCTGGAGTCTGACAATAATAGATGGAGTCGGTTTTCATTTCTATCACAATAACAGAGGACACTTTGTCCAGTCCTCGTGTCTCTCTGAGAGAATAGGTGTGTTTGTAGACTATCCCGCTGGATCTGTCTCCTTCTACAGCATCTCTCCTCATGCTCTGACCCACCTCCACACCTTCATCGCCTCCTTCACTCAACCGCTCTACCCAGGATTTGGACTCTGGGGCCTGTCTCGAGACGCTGTTCCTGACTCTTCTGTGACTCTGTGCGACCCGTCTCAGGATCATCTGTGAAATACTATAAATACTGTGAAATACTGTGTTTATATTGTTTAAATTTGCTTCCATTGTGAATAAAGAAATACGGTTCATAAGTCATGACTGTTTTGCTTCACTTTACTGGAGGGAATTTTGAGGACAATTGAAAAACAAACCATTGTAGTTCATGTATTCACAAAGTCTCAGTCCATCCACAAATCTTGTTTGACCTTCATTTCATCATCAACTAGATGAACTTTTTCTATCAAGTGTCATTTATTCATCATACCAAGGCACAGTTCAGAGCCTTAGTGTTTTTTCACTTCTCGAGGGTCATTTCTTCAGTCTGGTGCAAACGTGGCACATGGCAATAAAATAGCGTTCAATAAACAAACATGGATGGAACCATTTTCACGAACACACAAATTTCAAATGCAAACATGTAGTAGCTGCACACAACACAGAGACAAATTAAAGCAACACACAAACATACAGAAGTACATAAACCACGGGAACCAAAAATATAAAAGCAAACACACACACTTTTGAATGAACTCCTCCACCATTCCACTGTCCACTGTCCACTGTATTTGTTGGCCAGCAGGAGGCGCTGGTGTGCTGTCATAGGGTCCAGTGTGAGATGACAGAAATCTGAGAGACTTCCTGATCTCAGCTGCTCTACCAGAGAACTGTCCTTCAGCTCGTTCAGACAGTGGAACAGGTTGATGGTTCTCTCTGCAGAGAGAAGCTGCTTGTCTTCTTCTTGATGTACTGGTATGTGAGTCACTTCCTGTTGGTCTCAACAATCCACTCAGGAGAGTCTGGTTGGACTTCGAGGGTTTAATAAAGGCCATCGGATCTGATCTAATGTAATACAATCTAACCTGAATGGTTGATATAGGTTGGGAGTTTGTGGCTTTATCTCCCCCTGTTGGTGGTAAACCAAAGAGGACTAAAATGTGATGAGGTAACTTCTCTGATCAAGGTGGCACAAATCCATGTTTCAATGTGCACCGGAGCGTCTCACACCTGGACACGCTCACCTCTGACATGAAGGCTCTGAACTTCTTCTGAGGAAAATGGATTTCCCATGACAGGGAGCTGGCCCAGGCCCAGATCTTTGTCCAGCAGATTCTGGATGCCGCTTGGCTCTTGAACGCAGAAGTTACAGTAAGAATGAAGATGGAGAGTTCCGGAGGGCTCTGATATGTAGGTCTTCATCTCACCCGTGAGCTGTGGCCTGGTCATCGCGGTCATCACACCAAGAACTATGTAGATCAGCTGCAAATCAAAAATCTGAAAATCTAATCTCTGCACGATCGTGAAACCTGTTTGTCACAAGCAGGCACATGCTGGTGCAATGTTCCTGTCATTTTTTTTTTTTGTACTTCTAGTTTGGCCAGTTGTACTGGGGGAGTGGAGTCTTCATAGCTGACACCCTCTGACACCCAGATTCCCACTAATGAGTCTGTGAAAGTTGGACGTTCAGTGCTGCACCTTGTCCCTAAATCTGTTCACAATTTTTTTTCAAGACTATAGAATATCATGCAGCCAAGATATTGAGGGTCTTTGGGTTACATGCTGTTTCTGAAAAGAGGGAAGTCTGGGCCTCTGTGTTCCGGCTAGTGCCCCCACGACCCCGCCTCAGATAAGTGGTGGAACTAAGTCGTTGACAGTGTGTTGTCTTCTATGGTGTTTTTCTACCATCTCAACTGCCCCTCAAACTCACTTTCCATTTGTGTCACTTCTCTTTACACGTTTTTGTTTCAATTCATGAGTCTGAGTTCAGGTGGCATTAATGTTCAGATGAGCATGTCCTGGCTGAAGGTGCTCAAAAATGAGAATGCAGTTCACAGCACAGCAGACAGAGACAGTTTTTTTTTCAAGTTGGCAACATGAAAACAAAAAAAAAATGTGGAATTTGTCACTATTGAATTTGTCTGGCACGATAATTGAATTTGTCTGGCACGATAACTTCATGTCCTGTTATTACATATGAAATCTGTGTAGTATTTGATTTCTCACGTTGAACTCAAGACTACAAACCCTTTTCAGATACTCGCAATTCTCTTGTTTTTTGTTTGGTGACCAGTGATCACCTTATTTTTGAGATGGTATTGACTCAGTATTCATCACGTGTTGCGACTACAGCTATCAGTGATCAGCTTATTTTTGAGATGGTATTGACTCAGTATTCATCACGTGTTGCGACTACAGCTGCTTGCTAATAACAATATAAGTTGGCAGCGTGAGCCAATAGCAGTGGTAGTATATCAGTAATTGGCCTTGATAACAACGTCAGGAGGCGGATTGAGTTTATTAGACTCCTGTTTGGAAGGTTCCCCTCAGAAGAAGCGGAAGCCAACATGGACCACGTACAGCTGAGGAGGAGAATAAAGGGGCTCACAGGTCAGTGACTCTCTGGCTCAGAATGCCAGGAATCAGGAGCAAATTGAAGAGGAGCATGAACGAATCCTCAGACAGATGGTCTTTAATGAAGAGTTCAGATGAGTTACGCAAATCTAGGCATGTTAAAACAAGGAAATTATATATCTGTTGACATAATAATCAGACTGATCTGAGGCTGAAACACAGCAGAGTATTTAACATTTTCAGGTGAAACCAAGTGGCGTGTGCACGAGTGTTTGTCAAGGCTGAGTAGGAACTTCGACCCCGCTGATAAGAGCCGTCTATGATAAAGCGATTTGAAGAAATCTTCTGACGGTGGATTTAATCCTGCGCTGTGTCTTTTGTAAAGTGGCTCCATTTATTTATCCCATTACTTATTTTATTTTTGCTATAAATACATTCCTTTGGACTTTTCTCCCGTGATGTATTATTTGTCAAATTTGAATCCTTGAATCTCTGTGTTTCCTGGTTCTTGAGTCAGCTACTTGTTTATCACATGCTGGATTATTAATCATTACTTGCGGCCATGTGTATTCAAAACTTCTTCCGTGTTGGGTGTGAACTTTTTCTTTTTTTTTTTTTTTTTTTTTTTTTTTTTGGGTACATTCACATAATAATGTGAATGTACATGAAAAACTTTGTTTTTCTTATTCACAATTTGTCGTGTGTGTGTGTGTGTGTGTGTGTGTGTGTGTGTGTGTGTGTGTGTGTGTGTGTGTGTGTGTGTGTAGATGCTCCACCTGAACCAGCATCTACACCTGGACCAACACCCAGCCACATGTCTATGAGTGACAAGTCCATGGAAAACCCCATTTTTTTCAAACACAAATCTTCAGCTAACAGGTGAGATTCTGTTAAAAAGAGATGTTATGCTGGTCACACTTCAAGTGTGTTAGCGCTGTGAACCTCCTGCTTGTATCACGTTCCTTCTGCGAAAGACACAGCTCTTACCTCAGTCACACACACATCTCAACAGTGCTCTTGTCGTGTTTGTCACTATAATCCAAACCCTGTTACTAAACTCTTAAAACACATGGACTCAGTTGTGAGTCTAACAGGATGGAGAAAGTTTTGAATGTTGACCAGAGTTATGATGTTATCAGGATCCATCAGGATGAAGCAGAGGAGTCTGAACTTCACTGTGACCACTCCATGTTGCAATCTATCAACTTCAAACAAGGACTGGAGTCTTTACATGACAGGTGAGAAGATGTTTCACCAGTTCATGTTCTCATTGTGGCAGAATGGTGTCCAGACCGTCAACACAACAAGAGCTTATTGACTGTCTGTCTTCACCTCTTCTTCATAGACTGGATCAACAGCTCTTAGAACGTTCAGCAACACAACTTCAGCAACACAACTCACATCTGGACTCTACATGGCAGGCATGTGCATGAAAGAGTGAAGATTTTCATTTCATTTCAACTCAAGTTCAGCTGGTCTGTGTAGTTCTAGAGATGCTCAACAACCTCTATGACTCCGTTCCAGCTGCTGAAGAAGAACTTCTTCAAGTCTGCTGACCAGGAGCTGAACAGATTCTGGAGAGTTCTGAGTCCAGATGACCCAACAGGGCCATGCGATGAGGAGGAAGAGGAGCCGGTAATGAGAATCAGAGAGGAATTCCTGAAGATCACAGTTCACCTCCTGAGGAACATGGAGGAGGAGGATCTTGCAGAGCGTTTGTGGAGCAGTAAGAACATTAAATCACCTCCAACATGATGACAGTTATGTGAAGTGTGCACCAGATCAATTATGAAAAAAGAGAGAGAAAGATCATTTTCCAGCATCACCTTTCAGAATCTTCTGACTGACCTTCTGTCATACAGAGAGTTGTGCTGCAGAGTGTGGAGCTCAACTGAAGAGGAGGCTGCAGAAGAAGTTCTCCCGGGTGTGTGAGGGGGTCCCTAAGGCCGGACACTCTGTCCCCCTGAATCAGATCTACACTGAACTCTACATCACTGAGGGGGGCACAGACCAGGTCAACCAAGAGCATGAGGTCCAACAAATTGAAACTGCAGCCAGAAGAGCGAGCAGACAAGAAACCACCATCAGAACAGAGGACCTCTTCAGAACCTCACCTGACAGAGACTATCCAATCAGAAGCCTGCTGACGAAGGGTGTGGCTGGTATTGGGAAGACCCTGTTGACACAGAAAGTGACTCTGGACTGGGCTGAAGATGAAGCCCACAAGAACTTCCACTTTGTGTTTCCTTTCACATTCAGAGAGCTGAATGTGCTGAAAGAGAAGAAGTTGAGTTTGGTGGATCTAGTTCATCTCTTCTTTCCTGAAACTAGAGAAGCAAAACTCAACAGCTTTGATGATGTCCAGGTTCTGTTCATCTTTGACGGTCTGGACGAGTGTCGTCTCCCTCTGTACTTCCTCAAAAGTCGGGTACTAACTTCAGTCACAGAGTCCACCTCAGTCGATGTCCTGCTGACTAACCTCATCACGGGGAATCTGCTCCCATCTGCTGGAGTCTGGATCACCACACGACCTGCAGCAGCTAGTCAGATCCCTCCTAAGTGTGTGGACATGGTGACAGAGGTCCGAGGGTTCACTGATGCCCAGAAGGAGGAGTACTTCAGGAAGAGGTTTAGAGATGAGGAGCAGACCAGCATCCTCATCTCTCACATGAGGACCTCACGAAGTCTCTACATCATGTGTCACATTCCCATCTTCTGCTGGATCACTGCCACGGTTCTGGAGGACATGTTGAAGAGCAGAGCGACAGGAGAGCTGCCCAAGACCCTGACTGAGATGTACATCCACTTCCTGGTGGTTCAGGCCAAAGTTAAGAGTCTGAAGTTTGATGGAGGCGCTGGAACAGGCCAACACTGGACTCCTGAGACCAGGACAATGATTAAGTCTCTGGCAAAACTGGCTTTTGAGCAGCTGCAGAAAGGAAACCTGATCTTCTATGAATCAGACCTGACAGAGTGTGGCATCGATATCAGAGCCGCTGCGCTTTATTCAGGAGTGTTCACACAGATCTTCAGAGAGGAGACAGGACTGTACCAAGACTCAGTCTTCTGCTTCGTCCACCTGAGTCTCCAAGAGTTTCTTGCTGCTCTCCATGTCTATTTGAAATACTCTAACTCTGGAGTCAATCTGCTGGAATCCAAACAAACATCCCATTTTTCTAGAACCTTTAAACGCAAATCGTATGAACAGTTCCTCCAGACAGCTGTGGACGAGACCCTGAAGAGTCCAAACGGACACCTGGACATGGTCTTGCGCTTCCTCCTGGGTCTTTCACTGAAGTCCAACCAGACTCTCCTGAGCGGATTGTTGAGAACAACAGGAAGTGACTCACAGACCAACAAGTACACAGCTGAGTACATCAAGAAGAAGACAAGCGAGACTGTCTCTGCTGAGAGAACCATCAACCTATTCCACTGTCTGAATGAGCTGAAGGACAGTTCTCTGTTAGAGCAGGTCCAACAGCAACTGACATCAGGAAGTCTCTCCTCAGATGACCTGTCTCCTGCCCAGTGGTCTGCTCTGGTCTTCATCTTACTGTCCTCAGAGGAACATCTGGACGTGTTTGACCTGAAGAAATACTGTGCTTCTGAGGAGGCTTTTCTCAGACTGCTGCCTGTGGTCAAAGCTTCAAACAAAGTCCTGTAGGTGGATCAAACCCAAACATCTCCAATGAGCTGAATTACAAATATCACACGCTTGATTTCTGTGTCTTCTCACAGGCTTGGAAGTTGTGGATTGTCAAAGAGAAGTTGTTCAAGCTTGTCATCCGTTCTGAGCTCATCACCCAGCTGTGTGACAGAACTGGATCTGAGTGACAACCACCTCCTGGACTCCGGGGTGGAGCTTCTATGTGCAGGACTCAAGAGTCCACATTGTCAACTGGAGACACTCAGGTTAGAGAAGGATTCAATGGAAACGTTCCTAAACTACCAAAGTCAAGTGAAACCAAGACCCATACCTGTATTCACTAAGAGAAAACACAGTTGAACTGCTCTTTTTACAGGCTGAGAAGCTGTGGACTGTCGAAGAAAAGTTGTCCACTTCTTTCTCCAGTTTTGACTTCTCCGTCCTCCAGTCTGACAGAGCTAGATCTGAGTGCCAATGAAATACAGGACTCAGGAGTGAAGCTCCTGTCTGCTGGACTCAAGAGTTACCACTGTCACCTAGAGACACTCAGGTCAGTCTTTTCTTCAGACCTTCACATCTGGAATTCTCTTCTGGATTCATGAAGTTACAGACACAGAGTGATGGATGTTTTCTTTCTTTTGATTCCAGTTTGTCTGGCTGTGAGATCTCAGAGGAAGGCTGTGCTTCTCTGGTCTCAGCTCTAAGGTCCAATCCGTCTCATCTGAAGGACCTGGATCTGAGCTACAATCATCCAGCAGGACCAGGACTGGAGCAGCTGTGTGACGGACTGGAGAGCCCTGACTTCAGAATAGAGAATCTCAGGTGAGAATATGACTTCAAGTGATAGTGAGGTGAATTTTGTCAGTACTTCAATGGCTCCCACTATAGCTGGGCTCTTTCCTGGCCAAAGAGGACATGCTGCATGTCCCATGAGTCAACTTTGGAATCCAAGTTTCAACTGAAACGGATCATGATATGGGAACTGGGTTAAGTGTGTTCCTTAAATCCCATGTAATGAAGTCTCTTCTCAGTACAATACACTGTGCACTCTAGGCTGATAGAGAACTTGAGAGATCTTCAGAAGGAGCTGTGCTCTGAGAATCTTGAGCAAGTCTTTGTGTTACTATGAGGTTGGTGTGCTTCTTTGTCTGAAACCACATGGCTGTTCTGCTTTACAGGCTGGGACAATGTGGCCTGTCAGAGAGAAGCTGCCCCCTTCTGGTCTCAGTCCTCAGCTCTCTGTCCTCTAGCCTGACACAGCTGGACCTGAGTGACAACCAGCTGCAGGATTCTGGAATGGAGCTTCTGTCTTCCGGGCTGGAGAGTCCACACTGCCGGCTGGAGACCCTGAGGTCAGTGTTCTGTGAAGTCTTTGAGGGGGAAGTAAAATTCTGCCAGTCAAAAGTGAAACGTGAAAACTATACAGTCAAAACGATGAGTCCTACAAATCATTTAAAATCACTGTCAATGATCGACAGAGTCAACGTGAGGTCAGGAATACAGTCAAGAATCAGACCTGTGTAGCTCATGCTTAAGATCTCCTTTGCAGGCTAAAACACTGTGGACTGTCAGAGAGAAGCTGTCCCCTTCTGGCCTCAGTCCTCGGCTCTCTGTCCTCTAGTCTGACACAACTGGACCTGAGTGACAACCAGCTGCACAATTCAGGAGTGAAGCGTCTGTCTGTCGGACTGGAGAGTCCTCACTGTCACCTGGAGACCCTCAGGTCAGACCTCTCTTTAGTCCTGTTGCATGGATGGTTGCATGAAGTTCTAGACCCTTAGTGGAGGATGTTTCTTTTTTACAGTCTGTCAGGGTGTCAGATTGCAGAGGCAGGATGTGCTTCTCTGGCCTCAGCTCTGCGGTCCAACCCATCTCACCTCAGAGAGCTGGACCTGAGCTACAATCACCCTGGAGGAGCAGGACTGCGGCTGCTGTCTGCTGGACTGGAGAGTCCAGACTGGAGGCTGGTCACTCTCAGGTATGAAGAGAGAGTTGACTGACAAGCAGCTGACTGAGCTGCAAACTGGACAAACATTTCATCCAGAATCTCCTCAGACTCTTCGATATGTTAAGTCCGGGTGTGATCTGTTTCTGTGTCCCACAATTCTGACTGTTTTGTCCTTCAGGGTGGACCACAGTGGAGAGCAGAGGTTAAGACCTGGTCTGCTCAAATGTAAGTCTGAATTCATTGGTACTTAATAGTCTTCTTCTCAGGCTGTGGAGGATTTGTGCACCAATATAACTGAACCTTTTTTTTAAAGAGAACAAATGTTTTATACACACGGTCTTGATTGTTTCCTTCCTTGTCATCGTTTCCCACTTGTCTTAGTGTTTAGTCTCTTCACTGGGGGGCGCCACTGCCCCATTAAAGCACAAAGAGAAGCGTGCAGTCCAGTGCTTCTTAAAACCATCATCACAGGTGTCTTCCTCTCCCTACCAGATTTCAGCGACCTCACCCTGGACCCAAAGACAGCACACCGGCGCCTCCTACTGTCCAACAACAACAGGACAGTGGAACATGTGCCTGAGATCCAGGTCCATGTGGACCAACCAGTGAAACAGTACCGCTTTGCTCAGCTGCTGTGCACGAGAAGTGTGACCGATCGCTGTTACTGGGAGGTGGAATGGAGAGGAGACGTCTCCGTCGCTGTGGCTTACAGAAGGGACAGCGGAGAGGAGGAGTGTGAGTTTGGAGAAAACGACAAGTCCTGGAGTCTGACAATAATAGATGGAGTCGGTTTTCATTTCTATCACAATAACAGAGGACACTTTGTCCAGTCCTCGTGTCTCTCTGAGAGAATAGGTGTGTTTGTAGACTATCCCGCTGGATCTGTCTCCTTCTACAGCATCTCCCCTCATGCTCTGACCCACCTCCACACCTTCATCGCCTCCTTCACTCAACCGCTCTACCCAGGATTTGGACTCTGGGGCCTGTCTCGAGACGCTGTTCCTGACTCTTCTGTGACTCTGTGCGACCTGTCTCAGGATCATCTGTGAAATACTATAAATACTGTGAAATACTGTGTTTATATTGTTTAAATTTGCTTCCATTGTGAATAAAGAAATACGGTTCATAAGTCATGCTTCACTTTACTGGAGGGAATTTTGAGGACAATTGAAAAGCAAACCATTGTAGTTCATGTATTCACAAAGTCTCAGTCCATCCACAAATCTTGTCTGACCTTCATTTCATCATCAACTAGATGAACTTTTTCTATCAAGTGTCATTTATTCATCATACCAAGGCACAGTTCAGAGCCTTAGTGTTTTTTCACTTCTCGAGGGTCATTTCTTCAGTCTGGTGCAAACGTGGCACATGGCAATAAAATAGCGTTCAATAAACAAACATGGATGGAACCATTTTCACGAACACACAAATTTCAAATGCAAACATGTAGTAGCTGCATACAACACAGAGACATATTAAAGCGACACACAAACATACAGAAGTACATAAACCACGGGAACCAAAATTATAAAAGTAAACACACACACTTTTGAATGAACTCCTCCACCATTCCACTGTCCTGTATTTGTTGGCCAGCAGGAGGCGCTGGTGTGCTGTCATAGGGTCCAGTGTGAGATGACAGAAATCTGAGAGACTTCCTGATCTCAGCTGCTCTACCAGAGAACTGTCCTTCAGCTCGTTCAGACAGTGGAACAGGTTGATGGTTCTCTCTGCAGAGAGGAGCTGCTTGTCTTCTTCTTGATGTACTGGTATGTGAGTCACTTCCTGTTGGTCTCAACAATCCACTCATGAGAGTCTGGTTGGACTTCGAGGGTTTAATAAAGGCCATCGGATCTGATCTAATGTAATATAATCTAACCTGAATGGTTGATATAGGTTGGGAGTTTGTGGCTTTATCTCCCCCTGTTGGTGGTAAACCAAAGAGGACTAAAATGTGATGAGGTAACTTCTCTGATCAAGGTGGCACAAATCCATGTTACAATGTGCACCGGAGCGTCTCACACCTGGACACGCTCACCTCTGACATGAAGGCTCTGAACTTGAACTCTGAGGAAAATGGATTTCCCATGACAGGGAGCTGGCCCAGGCCCAGATCTTCAGCAGATTCTGGATGCCGCTTGGCTCTTGAACGCAGAAGTTACAGTAAGAATGAAGGTGGAGAGTTCTGGAGGGCTCTGATATGTAGGTCTTCATCTCACCCGTGAGCTGTGGCCTGGTCATCGCGGTCATCACGCCAAGAACTATGTAGATCAGCTGCAAATCAAAAATCTGAAAATCTAATCTCTGCCATCCATCCATCCATCGTCGTCCGCTTATCTGTTGCCGGGTCGCGGGGGTAGCAGCTTCAGGAGGTCACGCCAAACGCCCTTCTCCCGAGCAACATCCACCAGCTCCGACTGGGGGATCCCGAGACGCTCCCAGGCCAGCGTAGAGATATAATCTCTCCACCTGGTCCTGGGTCGACCCCTCGGTCTCCTCCCAGCTGGACGTGCCTGGAACACCTCCAAAGGGAGGCGTCCAGAGGGCATCCTGATGAGATGCCCGAACCACCTCAACTGACTCCTCTCAATGTGGAGAAGCAGCGGCTCTACTCCGAGCCTCTCCCGAGTGACAGAACTTCTCACCCTATCTCTAAGGGGAGACGCCTGCCACCCTTCGGAGAAAACCCATTTCAGCCGCTTGTATCCGGGACCTTGCTCTCTCGGTCATGATCATCATCTCTGCACGATCGTGAAACCTGTTTGTCACAAGCAAGCACATGCTGGTGGAATGTTCTTGTCATTTTTTTTTTGTACTTCTAGATTGGCCAGTTGTACTGGGGGAGTGGAGTCTTCATAGCTGACACCCTCTGACACCCAGATTCCCACTAATGAGTCTGTGAAAGTTGGACGTTCAGTGCTGCACCTTGTCCCTAAATCTGTTCACAATTTTTTTTCAAGACTATAGAATATCGTGCAGCCAAGATATTGAGGGTCTTTGGGTTACGTGCTGTTTCTGAAAAGAGGGAAGTCTGGGCCTCTGTGTTCCCGGCTAGTGCCCCCACGACCCCGCCTCAGATAAGTGGTGGAACTAGGTCATTGACAGTGTGTTGTCTTCTATGGTGTTTTTCTACCATCTCAACTGCCCCTCAAACTCACTTTCCATTTGTGTCACTTCTCTTTTCACGTTTTTGTTTTAATTCATGAGTCTGAGTTCAGGTGGCATTAATGTTCAGATGAGTGAATATAGTCAAATAAAGCCACTGACCTGCGGGCAAGTCTCCTCTCTCTTGTCGCTGTTCCATGTTCCACTGGACGCTGGTAAACTCACTTCGACAGTTTGACGTCCTCAGTCCCTCCTCAGCTGCCGACAGGTGAAGTCTCCGCCCCGTCATTTTTTGATGACATGAATTCCTTGTCAGTCAACGTGAAAGAGGAAATGCATGTTTGCATGTTGCCGAGAAAGACAGTGTCAAACCCAGTCGCGCAGGAGCCAAAATATTAAACTCAAATATAAATTACATAATGTCCGCACAAGGATATTGTTTTATCAAGAACTGGTCCCCCTCCTCACACACACACACAAAACACACTTTAACAAAAATGAGTTTTATTTATTTCCCCTGCCGGGCGAAGAATAAAAAAGTTAACATGTTACATACGAATAATAATAGTTTCATGAGAATACCTGGGTTAAAACAATATAAATATATAAACAGTTAAGTTTGAGGAGGAGCAGCCACACCACCACCGTTTCACATCTTTGACATCTTTTTGAGTCAGAAACACTGAGGTGTTGACGCGCACAGAAAATGATTTTGGTCTGTTCATATAAAAGCTTGTATAAATATATTAAAAGTT
This sequence comes from Synchiropus splendidus, assembly GCF_027744825.2. Lineage (NCBI taxonomy): Eukaryota > Metazoa > Chordata > Actinopteri > Syngnathiformes > Callionymidae > Synchiropus > Synchiropus splendidus. The sequence continues at coordinate 15,924,327 of NC_071337.1, forward strand.
AAAAACACTCATCACCTTTGGCTTGTTCTTTGCCCTGTTGACACAACCACAATATTCCTTATACATTTGCATAGTCGATGGTTACATTTCATCTTGTGGTCACGTTTTAATGTTTGGAAGTTCCATGCGTGCAGTTGTGGAAAAAAATTATGTAGTGAACATTTTGAACTTGCAAAGCGCTTAAGATTATATTTTCATCTATTTGGTACTTTTCTAAATTCTTGCACCCATCCATCCACCCATCTATTGATCAGGAAAAGTGGAATATCCTGTCCAACCGAGGCCAACTAAGAGACAATGTCCCAAAATATTTTTTGTTTTAAATTACTTAAAACAGCTAAACACCAGTTGCGTCTATACATTTACATTTTTGGGTCATTTTCCTTCTTCGGACCGGTGTGCTTTTCTCTTCTTGCTCTTCTTGTTTTATCTCTTCTGGGCCAACATCCTGTTGGCAGGAATATGTTTGGAGGGTTGGACCAAAACTTGAGCCTTGTGGTGGTCCTTGTTCTTCTGGAGGACACATTACCAGTATTTCACCTACAGCATATTTACCAGAGACAATTTGGTTCTGTTGTGAAGAATGTCATTTAGTTCAGTTGCAGTTTGGAGATGTATGACTCGTTACACATCCAATTTTTGGAATGGTACTGATGCAAAAATATGAATTCTTCTCCATTCCATTTTTTGGCTTGAAGACAGCCCAGGGGTCTCAGGTGCTGCAGAGGTTTGATGTTCCAGACAGGGTCTCGGAGCCCTCTTCCAACATTAGAGTTCATCTCCCTCAGCCGAGCTGAAGCTGCTGCGACGGCTGCTGTCTTTGGACGCGGCCCCTGGCGAGCTGGCCGAGAGCAGCGGGTCTGCGCCGAAGGGGGACAGCGCATCGTCCATGAGGATCTCGTCCAGTCGGTGCTCCTCTTTGAGTGTGGCGCTGAAGAAGTCCGTGAAGTGAGACAGAGGGTCAGAGAAGGTGGTGCAGCCGTCCGCCCCTGAGAGGTGGTCAGGCTGTCCGGCCTGGGCGACGGCTCCAGATGAAGCCAGGGAGGGCACCCCGGCCACCACGGCAATCCTCTGAAGGTAGTCAGCGTTGGGGTCTTCCTGGTAGAGGGGGGTCTGCGTTGATGACTGCTGCTGCTGCTGCTGCTGCTGTTGCTGCTGTTGCTGCTGTTGCTGCTGCTGCTTGAGGAGGTGTGTTGGGACCTCTGCAGACCCCAGCGCTGTTGCCATGTTGGGGAGACCATGTGCTCGAGCCTGAATCTCCAGTTCCTATAGGAGTGGAGTTGGACACTTAGTCGATGCTACAGGAGACATTAGACGTGTGGAGATCTAGATTCAATCATAAGATTGAAGCAGTCAAAATGTAGAAATGACTGGCATCTTGCTTTCATAGTCTTTAAGTAGGCCAGGCTCAGATAGTTTTCTAACTTGATGTTTACCTTTTAGACATTCACACAGTCTGACTTTTATGACTTGTTTTGAGTTTTTGTAAAACGTAATGTGTTTCTTTAATGATAGATGTGATTCGCTGTGACTTCAAAGACATAAAGTAAGTTATAAGAATTTTTGTTAAAATGCTGTTTGTGGTAAAAGTCAAAAGGATCAGAGGTGGAACGTTCTGCACCTCGAAGTATGACCATCGTCCTAATTGGATGTCACAGGAAGTGAGATCATCGATAAAGGTGGTCATGTACTTGCCTGGATCCGGAGCAGCAGGCGTCGGTTGGCCTGCTCCAGCTTCTTCTGCCGGCCCTCCAGCTCGCGTGCATGCTGTTGCTCTTTCTGGAGCCAGCGGATGTACTCCACCGACGCCTTCAGGATGGTCCCCTTGTTCCAGCGCATGTCGCTGCACACAACATGGCCATCGGATGTCAAACAACTGAGCCCTGGCTCTTTCAGTCTCAAATCAAGATTCCATCTTAGGGATGGATCAGTCGGTCAATAGTCGGTTGACTGAGAGGCAGCATGCGTTTAACAATGCTTGCTATCTTCTGACGTCATACATGCGATGTTTCATTTGTAGTCCAATTTACGTAGTTTCACAAGCAAATAAATCATAAATTACACTACAAACATAGTCGAAACTCAGATCATTATTTATCTTTTAAATTGAGGTACAGCACATGTGTGATCCTGGGCATGAGGCAAAGTGGACCAGAAAATAACTTGCATCTCCCCATAGACTTGCATTCATTTTGTGTCCGAACTTAGGTCCCGTGGACCGTCCGGAAGGGGGCGGAGACATAGGCTCCCTATTGTGTTTGAGGAGTAATATTAGTCAAGCAGCAGTGTTAGGTTAGTAGCATGGCTGAGATGTGTCTTTGTTGTGCAACACGTGACAGAGTTGCGTGCTTTGTTTTCTTCCCTCAGGGCTAGCTGTTACAGTGAGGGTCAGTTGTCTCTCATCCGGGCACTGCAGCTCACAAATCTTCCACTAGAGATCACTGTTAACGTAGCGCGAAGTCAAGTCTCACTTACGGATCATTGGACTTCGGAATAAGGGTTCCCAGCTCCTTTATCCTGTAGTTGATGTTGTATCTCCGCCTGCGTTCAACTGAACAAATGAAAACAAAAAGTTTTGCTTTGTGACGTCACGCACACAGATTAACTGTCGTAAACATGTCGCTAACCAACACGGAGCTAACTTACTGAGGTTGTGGTTGTCCTTCTTCTGTCGCTCTTTAGCCATCACTCGGGTGTCGTGCTCTGCCAAAAAACAGATAAAACCAATTAGCCACGCCAGCTGATTTAGCAAGGGCGTGAAAAGCACACAGAACAACAAAAGGTTCAGTCACGAACACGAGCGCCACGGTCCGTGGTCGGGGTCGGACGGAATGTGAGTGCCACTACAGTTTGACCTCTAGGTCTCTGAAAGAAGCCGATTCTTCCAATGAGGCATTTCTACCGTTCACAAAACGGCAAGCATTTTTAAGCCAGTTAGCTTTGCAACTGGGCTGTGACGCAAAAAACGTTGCCATCGGTACTTGCATTCTCGCGAATTATTGAATTATGGAGTCCATATTGGATTTCCTAATTTGTCACAGTTGATTCAATCAGGGCCAGTTAAGCAGTGACTGACGTAGCATTGTCCTCCGCTAGCTCAACCAAACAGACAGCGATTTACGGATTTGTGCTTCGAGGCCTGGTGGCTTTTTTTGGGCGACTTGATGCGCGACGGCAGGAAGGAATGTCTGAGAAAAACGTGACAAATAAATTCACAGGATAAGAGTTCCAAAAGTTCCTGTTTGCATGTTTTCAACTGCTTTTGTATTCCCAAAATGTCACACAAATTGTCCGGGATGCGATGCCAGGGAATACGGTATTTGACCAGCTTTCTTTCAGTTTCTCCAGAGAAATTATTTTAGTGAATAAATCCAACCAGATTAGGATCAAAATAATTGGTGGTCAACATTCGACTCGAGAATCCTGACTGTTATGCCTATTCCACATGCATTTGTGCTGACCAGATGAAATCAATATTTTTCACAACTCCAACTAAACCACATTAGAACAGTACTTATTTAAACTCCAAACTACTCAAATAGATTCACTCACACTTCAAATCAGATCAGATCTCAGTCCAGGTAAATATTCTAGTTAACTATGTTCAAGTTAACCTGCTGACTGAACGCTCTAGATTGGCATTCATATCTGATGTAACCCCAGTCGGACGATAACCTCATGTCTTCCTATGTTGATGTAAATCCAGATCTAAAGGTTTCTTTTTTTATATTTTTGAATTAAAAGAAAATCATTTAAAACAGTGGGATGAATAATTCTATACCACCAGACTGGCTGTCGAGTCAATGAGATTCTGATGATGGTGAAATTAGTCTGTCAGATCATCTGGATTATGATGCAATATTCATGTCGGACAGGTTCCATAGTCATGTGTAGAATGGCCTGAATTGTTAGGCACATTTTGGTCTAGTCGCACTGAAGCTAGCGGTGCGAGTTCATACCTGTGTATTCCCTCTTAACAGTGAGCTTTGCAGGGTTAGATGTGGGACTCATTCCACCATTAGCGGCGTTCATACCTTGTTCACCCCCATAGACGTCCAGCATGCTGCTACTGAGCGACACCTAGAAGACGACAGAACAGGATGTTTCAGTAACATGTTTAGTGAGAACTGATCATAACAGATTGGTGAACAGTTTAATAAACCAATGACAGTCTGGCTACTTTTCTGATGTAGACACACACCAATATCAGCTCATGAATATGCTTCTTCATGACTTATTCTTTGTCATTATTAATTTTAGTGTGGCCAGAATCCACATCTAAAACAATGACTTCTTGTATCATAATTTTCAGATTAATAATCTTTGGGGTGATGCCTTCACATGCCCTCCTGCGTGCAGCCTTGTTTTAACAAAGGACTTAACAAGAACCAAACAGGGTCAATGACCTCCGACCCCGACTCTGAGGACATTGATCTTCTGAACGATGCGCTCCGCTCCCCTCCTCCTCTACCATCCTGGACACAGAGAACCCCTCAGTGTTGAAAATAGCCCAGCAACAGATTATACGCAAGGCTAGGTCAATGCCGGGAACAGAGGCAAAACTGTTTTGCTTTAAGGTCCAGTCTGGCCCGGGTCGCTGTTGCCATAATGCCGCCTTGTCCCAACTGGCAAGACGTCCACAATTAGCACGCCGGCCCTCATGCGTGACCAATTTGCATTTGTGTATTTACGGCAAGACGATGTTCTTGTGTCTGAATGCGTGTCCAATCTCGCTGGGGTGGAGCGATAATGTCGAGACAAGGAAACAAAACAGACAGAGGAGGTTATCTGACCAGATAGTCGGGGCAAGGGGGACTCGGGTCGCAGTGGAATTCTTATCCGCCAACAGTGTCTTCGGTTATTTACTGTAACAACTCGCCACATTCACAGAGTTTGAAGGTATCTGTGTTACCTTCAGCTCGCTCTCTTCAGCTAGCTAGCTGTCCTGAACATTGCAAACTTTTAATTCATGTATCCATTTTCTTTATCTCATCTGAGGTCGGGTTGTGGTGGCTACCATTGAATTTAAGAGGTCCAGACTACCATCTCCGCTCCAGCTCATCTGGAGAGTGTTGAGGTACTCTCAGCTCAACTGTGACACAAACTCTCCCGTGCGTCCTGCATCTGACCCGGGACCTCCTCCCAGTGGAACACTCTGCATATTTGCTGGATGACTCAGCTTCTCACCCAGCTCCTTCGATGGGGTCAAGAGAAAACTCATTTCTTGCATCTCTCATTTTGTACTACCCAAAGTACTTGGCCACAGGTGATGTGCAACGTTGGAATACTTGTACATTGAGCAGTTTTGGAAGCCCTTTCGTGGTTCAAGAAAACACGCCGGTGATTTCCCCACTTGCAAATGTGTTCAGGCGTGATAATAGAGGGGATGTAGCCGGAGCATCCTTGCTTTGGTCCAGTACTCCTCTCTTATCTGCTCGCCCCTCTATCCCCTCTGTCCCGCTATCTTCGCTGTTTTCGCTCTCTGTCACTTTATCAGCCTCTTTGTCGCTGCTTCTGCGATCATTCCCCAAAATTCCAGTTTTCCTATTATCAGTGTTGTTATCTTGAGTAAGAAATGTAACTAAGCCCCATGAACTTTGGCACCAGGCTTGAGCTGCCGCACACAAACACACACACACTCTGGACGCTGAAAGCAGAAGAAGCTAGTGACAGAGACGATGTGGTGACGTACAAGTAGAAGATACTTACGTTGTTTTGCATCATGATCTTTGGATCCAAACAATCCACGCCCCCGTCATTGAACCCGGACTCAAGACTAATGAGGTCATCAATAACTTCATCCATCGGAAACTAAAAGAAAGCAGTCAGTTACATTTCACTCATGGGCCCCACCGTCACAGCAGTCCAGAATAAGTCTATAAATTTACAGAGGAAAAAACATTTATATATTTATTTGGGACACATAAGAGATTATTCATTTCATTTTTTTATTTTAGGACATCTTTTTTCTATTCTTTTAACGCAAATGCTGTTAAAAATTCAAATGATTTTTGCAAGAAAATTATTTAAAGTTGAATTGATAAATTCACCATGAAAAAATTATTCTGACACAGATAACTTTCAGTGTTAGATTAAAATATAAAAAATAGAAAGACAGATAATATTGAAAATAACTAAAACTATATTATAGCCAGATCAAAATATAATTGTGTTTTTAGGAAACATTTGACAATACAAGTTGAGCAACAAAATAATGATTATACATCCGTCTTAAGTTAACCAGCGCTTCGTCCTGTCCGGGGTTGTGGGCAGTGCTGGAGCCTAACCCAGGAGTCATTGGGCGAGAGGCGGGAATACACCCTGGACTGGTCACCAGTCCATAGCAGGGCACACACACGTCTTTGTGCAATGGGAGGAAACTGGAGTACCCGGAGAAAACCTACGCAGGCACAGGGAAAACATGCAAACTCCACCCAGAACGGTCCAGAGTTACAAATAATAAGTATTAGAACTGTGAAAAAAAGTATAAATAACGGAGGTCATTTGATATATATATATATATATATATATATATATATACTTTTTCACGGTTGGTAAATAGTATTATTATTTGTAGTCATATTAGAACTTTGAAAAACGGAGGTCATTTAAGATGTTTGACTGATTGATCGGTGATCTGTTTCCTGTGATCAGTGTGAAGTTATTGATGAGCACATCAGAGAGGCTTTATTCCCTCATCAATCTGTCCGGACCCACGTTCAGGTTCGAAACCCGGTTGTCAAACAAAATGGTCAGTGTCACCAGATCGTTTTCAAGCACGTTAAGTCCCGCCCGAGCTTCTGCATCCTTGAGCAGAGCCTGTAAATCATGGATCCTGGAATCCTCTTCGCTTCAGATTTCTGTTTTTATTTTCAAGTTTTGAAGTTTTACTTTTCTGTTGATTATAGTTTTGCAGTTTGCATTTGTGAGATCCGTCGAGTTTGTTTTTTCTTGCGATTAAATCTTCAACGTGTCGGACCATATTGTAAATAAACATGTCAGTGAAGATCTTGGCAATGACAGTGGCCATGAAAGCTCATGTTCTACTGTTCCATAGACGGCTCACCTCACTGTCGTGGTTGGCCATGGTGAGCAGTGTGACAGGGCTGTTGGGGCTGCTGCTGTCACTCACGCTGGTCATGTGACTGTTCCTCATGATGGGCACCGTGGCCAGAGGAGGGCCAGGGGCGTGTCCCTGCCCGGCCGCGGATGCCAGCTTGGTGCTCAGTGTCAGATACTGCTTCACCTGCTGATTCTGGTTCTGATGGAGGTGGAACTTGGAGTTCTCTAGTTGGCTCTGAACCTGCAGCACAGTACCAGATGGTGTCAGTGGGAGGTCATGTGACCAGAACGTCAAACGTGCGCGCCAGTTTTGCACCAACCAGGCAGTTACAAGATAAAAAAATAGCCGAAATTGATTTTGCACAAAAAAAATGGTAAAATCAAAAGACACAAAACTGCACTACAATATACAGTGAAACAACTAAAAAAAATGTGTTTATCTAAAAGTATGCAGAATAAAATCTGCGCATAAACATCACACTCAAGCAAGCACTTACATTCAACAAGACATGAAACGCACAAACCTACAGTGACAAACTACACACGAGCACGTCAGGCAACCTATCAACACTGCATAAGAATACAGAAACAAACGGACAGCAAAATTTGCGCACCGCCAGCATAAACCATAAGGGGGCTAGTGTAGCCCACATAAGCGCCCACCCACACAAAAATATCAACATATGGGCACGTATCCAAAACTGAACAATATTAAGTCAGAAGTTTGTCTGTGCTAGTTTGACACCAGCAAGGACACAAAATGAACCTCCAAACACACACTTTCAATAGTAGTGGCTCACATGTATAGAGCAACTTTCACGATGCTCAAGTCGTGTGACAGAAATCGTAAATCATTCATGCTCCATTCACACAGCTGCTGACAGCAACCTGGCTAACCTTCATGCACACACACACAACCACCGTACAAACACTGAAACTGCATGAACATTAGACGTCGAAAACTACCCCGCACTGGTTCACGCGCATGGCCAGGAATATGCACACAAACCATACACAAACAAGACCATTTAAAATTAAACGCTTACACAATTAAAAACAAGAAGACAACGCACAAAGTCACGAGCTCAAAACAAAGTGTCACAGGCAAACACAGACAACAGCAAGAGTGCACGAAGGACAGGCAGAGGAACAAGAATTAAACAAACAACAATTCATGTTCAACACATTTTCCCGCTTCTAATTTAACTGAACTGTGCACAAAATCTGTTTTTCTAAATGTACAATCAAAATGCATGAAAGCGGTTCTAATCTGACGCTTATGCGTGATTAGACATTGATAACAATTAACTCTAAAATGCTAGCTCACACTTGCGTTACACATAAACAGCGACATTTCTAAAACATTTTTTTCAAATAAATAGATATGTTTATACGGTATTTATAATCATACTGGATAATATTGGATATCTGAATTTAAATAAAAGACAAATATACAAATTTCGTGATACAAACTTTTCTGCTGATTTCAATTTTGAGGTTCATTTACATTTTAAAAAAATGAACACGGCCGCTACGAGGCGCTTACGTTGGAGGCTCTGGTCGCGTCCCGCATCATGTAGTAGCCGCAGTCAGTTAAGTGTGGCATTCTCAGAAACACTCCAGTTTGCGTCCACGAGCAACAGGTCCGACTCTGCTGCTGCTGCTGCTCCTATCCTGCAGGGACTTGGGCTCCTGAGCGAGTGTGGCCCCTGCGGACCCGAGTCTTTTAAAGGCCCTAATGAACTAATTAGGGAGCAAAGCTGTGGGTCTTCAAGAGTCCCGGCAGAACAATCACTTCAAACAGGGCTGTGGGTTTGATCACTGCAGGACGCCGGCCTTTATCTCGGACCGTGTGGCCCCGCCCACCCCGACTAGCCTGGCCAATCCAGCACCACCGTCCTCTGATTGCTCTGGGGTTCTGGGCAGCACAATTGACCTTTGTTCCCTCTGAGGGACTTCAGATCAGTTTCACTGTCAATTATGTTTTTAGAATGTGTCGTTTGAAACACAGCTAAAATACGACGCTTCTTCTGAACTCCAGTGAACCTTTGTCTTCTCCGGGTGGAAAACTCCGGGAGAATTGATCAGCAACAGTCACGGAAGCGACTCATGACGGATGGTGAATGCATGAATGACATTCTGACGAAATGAAACTTGCAAAAGTCAAAGCCTCAGATGATCAGTGGCAACTGTTAGATGGGTATATTTCTGATTTCTGTTGCTAACGCTGGGTGTGGAAATGACCAAAGCCCACTCATTGGAACAGTCGCTCAAACCTGCTTATTACAGTAGAACAGCAGAGGCATTTACCATCGTGTCATTGGTCATCACAACGACAAGACAGAATCCCCGATTTCTGCCACTGAAGCCGTGGCACATCTCATAGTGACAACGATGCGAGGACATGCAGCTCATGCTAAGGAGAGCTCACAAGGGTTTGTGTCTTTCGAAGCGCCATGTGTATAACATTGTGATTTCAATAGTATTTCAGGGAAACAGGGATCACCAACACACCTGAAGTACACACAATCCCTCCATCATCTAAGATGCGGAACTCGCAGAACTGAGTTAACTTCAAAGCAAAGCAGTTGTGTCACTTGGATCAGTGGACTCGCTTTAACTCTTCCTCCTGTGACTCCAGTCACTGCATGTTTTCTGTTTCTGATCAATTGACTTGTCTTTGAGAAACACAAAGCAACTGCAGGGTTACACAACATTCTCCTTCACATCTCACATTCTCAAACGTCAGCAGTCATGCGGTTGCCAAGCAACGTGCTGACATACATGGCGTATAGTACGTGACAAGAGTTCATTTCACTTTGACGTGTGATCCTTTTTTAACGCGTTCATCACGTCTATTTATTTCTCTCTGTGAGCGTTTCTCGGTAAATAACTGAGGCGACTCAATGCTAGGGCGCCCAGCTTCAAGCTATATTAACCTTGACATGACTCTCTGTCCCTGTACTCTATAGTGTATGTTCATGGCGTATGATCAGAAGTGTCTAGAATAAAAATGTCTTCTACCTCAGTCGCAAGGACTTACTTTTGACTTTACCCAAAGCGATTCTTATCAGTAAAAAGACGGCGGAGCAGGAACTAAGAGAGAAAATGTCTTTACCATGAGAGACTCAGATTAGAACGCTGTCCGTCTGCCACTGATAAAACCAACGGACAAAATGTTTCAGCAGAAAGGATGTTGACATCTTGGCTCATGAATACACCTGAAGATCAGCAACACAGGAGAGTCATCAATTGCGTCACCCCAAACCTGCCTTTGTTGAGTCCCTCTGCTACCAGCGTGGCTCAACTTTGTTAGTGCACTCTTGTCACAAACATCTGAAAATGTGTGGCGCAGCTCAAACATTGTTGAAACATAGTGTAAATACAAGAGCTTATTCTTTCTGTTGCTATGTCACTGGTCATTATCAAATATTGAGCGACTCAGTCGAGCAACAAAAGGATGTTCTGTGTGTCTGTAAAACCTTGAAAAGTCTCATGAAATCAATGGGTGTGATATCTCTGTGGCACAGGAGAATCCGGGTGTGACCGCCGATTGTCTTGGTTGCACTTTCTCACTAGTGTAAACGCCGGAGACGCGCTAGTTATCCACTTAGAGGAAACTGATTGGATTTAGCAGCTAATGGCTTCAGTTTGCGTGGCCACAATGGCGCTGCTGTTGAGACCTTAGCGGCGGCGCACGGAACATAGCAGAGATAACCATCTAAGTTTCAGCTCTGGAGACCATTGGAAGTGTTCCAAACTTCCACACACTTTTTGTGTGTATTAGCACCTGCTGCTCCAGGGTTCACCGAGGGGTCACGTTTCTCTGCTTTGACCATTATTCGCTGTGAGACGTGACAGTGAGTCAACGTGCTCCGTTTTGCATTTTGATGTGAGGTCACGCATTTACGGACGTATAATAAAAATAATTTATTCTGAGGTCAAACAAACAAGATAAGAGGTACTTAGGTACGTGATGAATTAAAGATAGTAGATCAGATACGGAAGCAAATATTTGATGATAGACTGAGGGTCATATGATAGAAGATGAGCATTTGATATTAAGGAGCTGTAAGGAGCTATGAAAAAATCTTAGCCTGAAAATCAGACAGTGGAATGTCGTGAAACAATATCTGTCACAACATGAGATAAGAGGTCCAGTTAAGAAATTCAATGACCTCAAAAAGTTTAGGTCTTCTCTGTTCGATGTTTCAGTATTTCAGGGGTCAAAAGTGACAAACTTACTGATCAATACAATTAAGATTTTTAAATTCCTGCGTGTAATTACTTGTGTATTACATATATGAGATGGAGTGACATGATGCAAAACAAGAGTAAATAAAATGCTAAGGTGCTGAGTAAGATATCTAGTTTTTTGATTCTCTACACTGTTTTCCTTCTGAAGCAATGAGAAAAGGGAAACACATTAACATACATGGAAGCTGTAACACTCCACAGTTAAAGCCTCTCCAACTCCAGGAAACTTTTACAGGATCTTCGATACTGACGACTCAGCAATAGGAAGCTCAATGTAGCCTGATGCTACAAGTTAAGAGTCAACAAAACTAAGGCTGGGCATTACTGTTAAGATATTAGTAATGTTTTTTCTTCTTCACCTTCTTCTTATAATATGTAATAGTAGTCATAGTAGTAGCAGTAGTACTGACACTGTAAGCCAAACTAAAAGCACCTTCATGAAACTTGGAGTCAAGTCAGAGCGCAAGCTTTACATGTCTAATGTGAATAGAGCAGACTTTGGTGTCAATTGTTGTCAAAGCAAAAAACAAAAAACAAACTTGACCCACAAAAAACTTATCTCATTTTTCCGTCCCAATTTTTATAGCTCCACCATCCACTTCCTGTCTGACCTAGAAGGGTCATCTGTGTCCTCCTAACTTCATTATCTCTACTGGAGACATTTTAATCACTTAATTCGTGCGTCTGAAGCTACACGGCTATTTCTGCACAGACATCAGTGCCTGCACGTCTTTACAGTGTTCTGACCTCGTACTTGATCATTTATTACCCCGTGATTTATATCTGATTTCATCTTGGATGTGTATTCCTATCATCTCCGGTTAAACAGTCTCTGAATGAATGCATCACATATTTAGTTATTACGCCTCTTGTCTGGCCAAGTCTTTGGAGCGCATTGAAAAATCAGTAACAGCAAAGATGATTCAAATATAAAATATATTGATATTAAAGTCAATCTTTTATAGGCATGAATTACCCAAAAATAAAATCTCGCAGAACAGTATTTGTAAAACATGAAAAGTCAGAACATGGTTCAACACAAGAACATGGACAGATATTTTCAGTGGGAGCTGGAAAACCATTGGGTTGAGAACCATGCATGTGGAAACAAATCTATTTTCTTCCTCATTCTCAGACACAGAGGCCCGGACCTGCCTCTGCCCAGACACCTCCAGGAGAACTGAGAGAAACAGTTTCTCTGGTTGTGCATCCAGTTCTCCTCCCAGGTGAACACATAACTAGTGAGGCATCTCTATATTCTCTTTATGCTGAGGAGCTGCTTGTCTTCACTAAGTCTCTCCTGGATGACTGAGCTTCTCTTTAAAGTGAGAGTCAGCCACACACTGAATCATTCTTGAATCATATTCTTGCGGTCGCTTTCCAAAGCCCATGACCACAGGTGAGATGAAACATAGCTTTGTCTTTTGGCTCAGCTCGTTCTTTACCATGACAGACTGATGGCTGAAGTCATTGCACTGATCTATACCAATACTTTCACCCATTTATTTATTATTTTTTATTATTTTGTAACTAGGTAAAAAGTTTAATGGGGCAGCAGATGGCAGTAGCATTCTGGAACACATTTGCAAATGGTAGCCAAAATGTGTGCATCTACATCCCGAGGTTGTCTTCAAGTATGAATCAAAGTTTTGTGAGATTCAGGTTAACAATGCGGTAAAAAGATAAGCCAGTACAGTGTAATCCATACAGAGTAGTAATTATTCAATAAAATAGTGTAAGTCAATCTTCACGGCAAAATATTCAAAGAGAAATGAATCACTCTAAACGATCAACAATGACACGATGACATACATCAAGAGGACACAGAGTCAATCATTTACTGTATATGACCTTCAGCTGTGTGAGATGCACATTGGAAAAATGTGGCCAAACATTATCAAACATATTCATGACCCAGACAATTGAAATTTCTGAGCTGCATCTGAAGGCAGCATATCTTCACACTAACCATCTTTTTAACTGTGACCTACTACAAGGGCAGGGAGTCGCCTGAAACTGAAATAACAAAAGTTACTTATTGTACACTTCATAATCTAAGATACCGATTGCGTTATTCATCATTACATACAATATCTTAACAAGATAAGATACAAAACAATACATAAGAAGAGGACTGATGCAACACCTGACTAACTCTGTGATACGGTTACCTTGTTGGTGACATCGACGTCAGTTGGAGGCGAGCACCGGAACTAGCTCCCAGGTGTCTGTCTCCCTGTCTGAGACTCGCTTAGTCGTTGCCCAAGTAACTTTCAGTCTGACCCACTTCTTGTTTCACTTCATAAACGTGATAATATGGAGCTGAAGTGATGACAGCACCACAAACATGTTGACAGTTTACATCAGTCTTATACCTCAGGTCGCGCTGTCAGTGGTCACCAGTTGGAGCATCACATTCGCAGCATAACAGTAGTGATACCTGGCAACCAAGTCTGACTTGAAGAACTGCAGTCGTGACTCTTTTAGACCTGCATTTAACTGAGCTGCTCCCAGAGCATCCGTACTTCTTTGCTAGATAAACCTGCGACTGTAAGTGTGACATCACAATTTAATGCTGGCTTCAAGCCATCAATGCCCACTATTTATTACCATCTTAATGTGGTTTTCTGGCCCTGACCTCACGGCGCCGCCCCTCCCCCTTCACACCCAACCCATGTTCTTTCCCACAGTCCCACCAGTGCCACGATTAGCCTACCTGCAGCAGCTGCATCTCCGTCAAGGTGACAACCTGAACCACACAGCAGCGACTCATGGCGCCTGGACCTGATTCTGAAGAAGCAGAAGTGTGCAGGACCAGCAGAGGAAGCCCTGACACACTCTGGGTCTGTTTCCTGTAATTAGAGGGGGGCAGAAACTGCTGCGCTGGTGTTTGGGGTCCACTCAGAAAGTTCATGCAACGCCACAAACTCTGTGCTTCCTGACGCCAGATCAGCATATTCTGCCGGGTTATCTGCCCGAGCCCCACTTCCCTCGCTGAGTCTCACCCCTCCGTGCTGTCAGAACTGCTGCACACACCATACCTCTTATCGGAGTTCCCGACACCTCATTCCGGGTGCTCCCACGGACCCGTTCTCCTTCGTCCTCGTTTTCATCTTCTTCTCCAAGCGTCTTATCCATTTTTACCATGAATATATTCTGCCTGCTATTGCAACACTCTTCCTCAACTCTTGAGTTGTGTCACTGTCAACAGCGGTCAGCAGCTTCTCCAGCTGGGCCACAGGGATCCCAGCTCAGCACTTCCCTTCATGTTGAAGGCTGAAGCATGCAGAAGGTTAAGGTTCTGACACTGAAGTTTGCAATCCATGTTTCTAAACGTGAATAAAGCCAGTCAATAAGTGAGTGTGAAGAGGGACATCAAGTGGAACTAATGAAACAATGGCTCATGCTCTCATTGACATTCACATTCTTAAGTTTTCATCTCTCTCCCTGTTCCTCTTTCTTCCTCTGACATTCCCGCTTCCCCTTCTCTGTCTGCCACTTCCTGTCCTTCTTATTCATCTGTTTCATTTCTGCTCAGATTTAGAAATTCCCCACTTCACCTTTTTGTCTGACACTGATGAACTTTCAGGACATTTCTATTAAATAAAGCTTGAGTCGATGAGAGAGACCAAAAAAAAACATTTCAATGGGAACTAGAATAAGTGGTGAATGTTTTTACATATGTTTTTACATTCACAAATAAACTCCTTTTTTTTAAACTTGCATTTGTAATATTAATAAAACTGCGTTGTCAAATATTTGCATGACAGAGAGAGAACAGAAACACAATGTATTTGATCATAACTCTCACCAACTCAACTACAACTAACTTGTAAAGCACCCGCAGTGCACACACCTCTATCATGGCTAGTTGCCCACAGCCCACCATCCCTAGTTGAAGGAGGAATTGTGACTATATCTTTACAAGTGTATACCAAACAGACAAACTGAAGGAGGCTCCACAAGAGACATTTTTAAACAGATACATTTTGTTTCTGCAAGAGCATGTCAGAATAGCAGAGAGTCAGTAGCTACAATTTTTCACAAATTGGAAGGGATTTCCTACAGGACTTCTTTCTACTTTTGCCGAAGCACAGCTGCTCTTTGGCCAAGAATCCTTTGGTGATGAGCCCCAGGATTTTTTCAATGAACAAAGTGTGACGTGGCTTAAATAAGGTTGAAAAACACTGGTCTATGTTATTAAAAACAACAGCTTAAAGTGACGCAAAAAAAGAAAAAAGGGTCTCAATGTAATGTTACATAACTGAAATTACTGTGTATCAAACTACGAAGTACAGTACTGAGGGGGAGTGAAGTCTGGGTTAGTTGCAGGTGATGTGGTTAGTGGAAATAGAATAATTTCATTTTGTCGCTGAATTCATTAAAACACCTGATCCTGTGCGTGTAAATCGCTTTACGTGAACACACACACACACACATGCCACACACACCCTAACACACATGTGTGTATCCCATAGCCATAACGCTTTCCCCTGCCTCTCACCCTAAATCTAACCATCCAAAACAACTGGCTAACCTTAACCAGGACTTTGATCCAAACTGAACCAATTACAATGACAGTTATTTTGACGTTTTTCACACTCAAAGCCTTTTGAGGAACTGAAAAAATATGTCCTCACAAGAACAGTGTCTTGCCAAGGATTGGTTCACACAAGAATATAAATACATGTACACACACACTCACATAATAAGGGGTAGTTCAGGTCCAAAGTGAACAGTCACAGGAGTGTTGCGCCTCCTTCACGGAGCAGCTAGTCAGCTGACCAGGACAAAGCCAGGAATTATGGGTAAGGACGCAGTCTTGAACGGAGCACCTCATCCTTGACTCTCGCTGTCCAGTGGAGCATCACAAAAACTAAAAATCAACAGTGATGATGTCATGGTCTGATGTTAATCTCCAACTTTGGCAGAAGGTCAACAGACATCCAGCAGTCTCACATCACGCTGCTCAAGTCTAATGTGTGATGGGGCAGCAGACCGAGCATCGCAAAGGAAGTGTAACACAATGTACTATGCACAAAAGTGATTCACAATAGCGCCAGAAATAAAAAATAAAAATATAAACAGTGCACTCAGTCAAACTGATTTTTCCAGCAAGTCTGGAATTGGTTTCTCTTCCAATCATCAGACAGTTCCAGCTCAGAAAAACTAGGGAAGAATTTAGTGGCATTGAACCTTACAGGTTTGGTTGCTACAAATCATTTGTTGATCCATGTACCGTGGTAACTCCGTTCTTGACCACAATCCATTCCAGACGGCCGTTCGAGAAGTGATTTGTTCGAAATCTGAATCGATCTTTCCCATTACAATTAATAAATCATAAAAAAATAAATCATGCGTTCCAAGCCTTAACATAGTCTTTTGTAGGAGTGAATGTAGAGTGTCTGCTGCAGGTGCGCTGTTCCTCTATGTGTGTGGCCACTGCATGTGGGAGGGGTTGCCGAGTGAGTGATGTCTCTCCAGAAGTGAAGAGGTGCCCGGTGCGTGTCCAGCTCTGAATGTGCGCTTCTGTGCAGTTTGGCTGTGACAAAGTCATAAACCAAGTAACACTCTGTCCCAGACTCGCCTCATCCCTGTCCCAGCTCCAGCCCACAACAGGACATCAAACCCTGGAGTGGAGGTGTGGAGAGCGAGCACCTCCCCTGTGACACTCTACCACGGTCCAGTGTGGAGACAGGAAAAGTTTTACACCTCAATATGAAGAAAAAACAGTCAGTAAATGTAGCTAACGGGACACGTCTGCATACAGAGGCTGCGTTATACACAATAACAAAGCGCGTCGTGGGTCAGCTGATCGGTCCACGCACATTATGTTTTTTCCGGCTTTTTTTCGGGGGCGTTCGAGTTCTGGATTTTCGGTCGAAATCCGAACAAAGAAAATCTCGAAATTTTTGTTCAAACTCCGATTTGTTCGAATTCCGGGGCGTTCGAAAACCGAGGTACCACTGTAGTTTGTTTGAATAAAATGAAAGCAGTGTACAGGTACAAATCACACACCTCAACACTAGAGTCGTAGCCTGCAGCAAATGTTTGTGTTGTACTGTTCTGCTCAGGGACTCTTTTAAGGCAGGAACAAAATCAAAACAGTACGACTTGATGCTATTTAATTCCAAGTTTTGCAATAAAAACCTGCCACAACAAACTATGGTTGGGCCATAAAACACTGGCGCGTTGATGAATTTCTTTTTCTATTAGTGCGACCTGATATGAACAATAATACACAAAATATCTCATTCATAGTCCTAGTAGCTGTTTCCATAATAAAACTTTAAGTGTTTATTTGTTCCACTTTGTTTAACAACTTGAGCAGCAGCTACTGTAGTCGCATCACACTGAACTTTCTGATCTTCACGCCACAATTCACTAATGCGTCAAAGGAACGCCATGTTCATGCTTGTGTTTTTTGTATACGTGTCATAAAGCACTTTCTGTCTTCAAAAGGAGAAGAGTGAGTTTTGAACGCTGCCTGTCTGACCTTTGAACCCACGGATCATCAAAACGATGGTATACATGAAGCGCATTTGTGGGCTGGCAGTGACTCCTCTTCCTCCTCTTCCTCCTACTGGCTCCTCCTCTAACTCGATTGTGGGAAATGAAATAATGCAATAGCTGTTTAATAAGATCTGAGCAGAAAATTAGATCAGCTTTGACCTTAGCCGAACTAATAATATATGGTTTGTGTGCTGGACAAGGAGGCTCCTTGTCCGCTTGTGCTGCTATCTTTGTACGGCCTGATTAAGACAGCCACTGTGACCAAACAGAAGAGGCGCTTCTCCACGATCATGGAGAGTGTGAAGACTCCAAAGGGTGCGGCTCAATGTTCCGTAGAGCTCATATCTGAGTAAACCTGAAAGCTCCGCCACAGTTTGTGGCCATTTCAGGCATATTCCAGCTGGTTATATAAGAGCCTGACTGTGTCGGGTTTGTGTGTTTAGCTTGTGTGCAGTGATGAGAATCACCTGCGGTTCATGAAGTTCACTGATGTGTCAAACTCTGTACTACACTGGGAGCATCGAACCAGGGTTCATTTTGTTCGCTGATCTTTACAAAACTAAAAAATACAATCCTCCAGACATTGCTGCTTTTATAGGGAGCCTAAGTCTTCACACCTTCTGGTCGGTCCATGGGACCTAAGGTCGAAAAAAAAATGAGTGGAGGTCTATGGGGAGTTATTTTCTGGTCCACTTTGCCTCAATTTAAATGATAAATACTGATGTGAGTTTTGACTAAGTTTGTCGCGTAATTTATGGTTTATTTACCAGTGAAAATATGAATTTATTTGCATATGCAAACGCTGCATAGTTGACGTCACAACAGGAGACTGCTCTGGTGCTAAAAGTTGCTTCAGTGTCAAAGGTAGAACATAGCAAACATTAGCTGATATTGTTGAATACTTACTGTGACCCTGTAGAGCTTTTCCCCCGTGCAGGGTTTTACTCGATCAACTATCGAGTAGTTCACCACTACATATCAGACAAAACCGAAAGTAACTTTTGATGCAGGGCGAGCAGTGATTCAGTGATCAGTGGTGCTTCTGAGTGACAACAGGAACCTGAATTTAAATCTGGGGATGTTGAGCAGCAAAGACAAAATGGCACTCTGTTTGTTGGAGCTTGTGCTTTGAAAAGCGTTGAATGAAATGCTGTGATCGTATCCATGCATTATATTTTTACATGAATCACTTGTAGTATTGTAGCTCTTGTACTGTTAGAGGACTTTGAATACATTGTGGGGTTTGTTTGTTACGATTTCATTACAGAGAGACAAAAATAAGAACATGGAACATATAGTGTGCAAAATTTGGAGTGAAAAATTGAATGTATCTAAATAATCTTTTGCAGAAAAACTCTATTAATTAAATTAAAAATAAATGAAATACAAATGCTGACAAGTATGTAAACAAAACAATGAATGGGCAAAATGTAAACAGAAAATATACTATAGATATTTATGCTATTGTCTAATAAAAATTCATCTATTCTTAATAATATGATACATAATGTTGAAAATTATTCAGGTATTTGTTGTATTTTTTATGATCAAAAGAACAAATGAGAATAAAATACAGATACACCTAGAGTTGGCTGCACCTAGTGGCAGTAATTCAAATTCTTACAAAGAAAAAAAAATATGTATATAGAAAAGAAATGTCGTTGAACAACAAGAAACAGTCAAATAAATAAATCAAGAATAATTCTGAACACTCAGGTGCGCATGAAAACATATTTCAGTCATGTATGAATAAGCATCTGATGAGACAGTTGCTAAGTAAAGAAACACAAGTGCCGGTGTCCAGCAGTCCAGGCTCAGATCTTAGGTACATGAAGTCGCTCTCGTTAGACTCCCAGTTAAAATTCCATCCACGCTTATGTTGATATCTTTGTTTGATACGTTTTTACGTTGATAAATTTGATTTGTGACTTATTTGGGGTTTGCTGTCGGATCCTGACGGCGCTCCAGCGTAACAAGCTAACAAGCTGAGTCTGACTTCACTTAGGTTTCCCATCGCCCATCCATGCTAGTCACCAAGCATCAGTCAGATGAAATGCTGCTTGATGTTGGGAACAGCTTTCAGGTCCCTTGGCTACTCCTCCGGTAAAAGGAACATATCCTATAGCAGGAGGTTTAGGTTGCACCTTGAAAAGAAATCTGAGATCTGAGACCAAAGAAACGGAGTCTTCAACAGTGGGACCATGTGGAAACACTGCTGGTACTAGGTTGACATACAGAAAAAGAACTCAGCTGGAGGAAGCCATCAGACGGGAGCATGATCATTGGAGACAAAAAGTCCAGGATACTGACATCTACAACTGCTACAAAACCACAGTGTCAGCGTTTTTGGACACAAGTGTCTTTCACTTTTAAGAATTTGCAAAACTCAAATGAAATCAAAGGAATGGCTTTGCACGCAGAGGAAACAAACCATGGTCGCTTCAAAGAAAACAAAGCGTTTCAACGCTATAGAAACTTGTATGTTGTGCTCTGAAAGTCGCTGAAGAGTTGAACCGGGCCACCAGTCCCAGGGGTGTGTTACATAAAGTCATTTTTTGAGTCCAACTCACTTTTTAATTTCACTGTGCTCTCATTTCCAGGTGAAGAAAAAGGGTCACGAGTGTAATCGAAAATACTTGATAACCACTTGGATGACCACAGCTGTGAAACTTTTCATTGCCTTTGTGAAGGTGCAAAAGAAGCCAAAAAAAAGAATATCAAAATATCACCACAAACACACATATATAGTGTGCTTTATTGTGCACACCTGAGACTGGCAGTCCAATCCCACGTCTCCAACAGTTCCAGTAGTGGAACAGATGAAGTTCTCTGTCAACATCGACCGCTACGTCTGAAGGTTCACCACTGGCTCTTCTTAACACTTCAACCACACATTCATTCTCTTTGTTCATTGGTTCCTTGACGTACTGACTGACCGCCAGTTGCCGTCATCATGTCATCACAGCTAGATGCTAGCAACATTAGTAGCTAATAACGTGAAACTGTCATGTGCATTAAACATGTAATAACAATGACAACAGAATCCACATATTCGGTCATTGTGGTTAGGGTTAGGTCATACAAAGACCTACTGTGTCCTTCAACGCACAACATGGACGGTTGACTTCTGCACTGGATGCGTAACTTCACTTGCAAGTAGTCACTATTTGACACCATGGAAGTGGAAATGTGTCGAATCAATCAGCAATCCATATGATCATAATAATGCGTAGCACAAACCTCATGCCTCAACTAGGGATAGTAAAAACAAGTTAGCACAGCCACTGAAACACTTACAAGCTATGTCCAGACCACGAATCGACAGCAGTGGAGAAGTCTTATTTTATTTATTTATTTTTTTAAGTCTCAAATGTTTTTTTTTTTTTTTTTTTTTGGAAATGGTTTTATATTCTAATGCCACTGACAAACAAAATGTTGAATCAGGCTAGAGTGATACACTCTAATATCACCAATCACGAACGCTCCCACTGTGCTTTCGTCAACATTTTTTAAAAGTTGTAATGCTGCTTCCAAACTATTTTTTCTCTTACTAATTAATTCATTTTAATATTTTGTGGCGTCTTTGTTGTCTTAAATGTTAGAATTGGTTCTCAAAGTGAAATTGAATTGCTGAAGTCTTGATTTGAACGCTGGAATGATGAAGGAGCGTGAAGTTTGTGACGTTCTTTGCTTCAGTCGCTGTGACTTAATTCAATTGGCTCATGTTTTATCAAAGCCAGCGCACACAAAAGCGCTTTGAGACGTCCTTACTGTCACGATGGAGGGGGTGAAAGAGGCTGAAGGAGGGGACTTTTAACTCAATCACTCTTCTGCCCACACGTAATTCCTACTCCAGAATACTCGATCCAGACTCTCGCTGCAGTTCCCACATCTGTCCAAGCCTTAGATCACTCCCCCACAACAAACCACTTTCTCTTTGGCTGCTAATCTGGTGAAGTTATTCATAACCACCTTGGCTTGATCCCCTCAAGCTGTGGGAGAACCGGCTGTACTCTGAGTCTCTTGTGGATGACTGAACTCTTTTTGAACACTAGGAATTACTATAATCTAGTCTCAGCATGTCAGATCCCTCCTGTGTCTCGGGTCTGACTCAATACCTACCCGGGAGGTGTCCTGTAGATACCATGACATCCATCCATTTTTCACTCCGCCCTCACTCGAGAGCAAAACCTATCATACTTCACCTCCCGCACATGGGATGGGATATGATTTACAACCTCCACTTTCCACTTTCTGGTTCTTATACTTGTCATTTCACAAGGGAAGGTCAACTGGTTTTTAAATATTAACAACATATACAGCATAATAAATACAATCTTCACGTGTGTTCAGTGTTTTAACTGTATATTTACTGTATGCTTTTCATCCCTAAAAATATTTATTTGTATTACACTGAGGCTGGTACAGATCCAAATCAATTTGTATTAATTATCAATCTTTTAAATGATTGTAGTTCTCTTCTATTTTTGATTAATAACATTTTCTCCTCAATCTGCCTCTCTCTCTTTTTAAGTTGTATTTAATGGAACTCATGTGATGACTTCATTCCAATGTAACTTCCTTTTTATTGCACAAAAACCTATGTGGCATTCATACACATGGTGACATGTTTGTTTTCATGTTGTTCACCTGTTAGTGTTATCCAACATTTTATTTCATTTGTTTGATTAGACTTTTTTTCATTTGAAAAACCACTGGTTACATGAGCAGTAAAAGGCAAATGATCAAATAGATATGTTTGGGGTACTTTTTTTTCCTTTTTTTTTTTTTTAAACAATTGCTCCTCTGTGTTGCGCGCTCAGGAAATGAAGACCATCGCTCAGAAAAGAAAAAATGATCATTGAAATTAGATTTCTAGGCTGTAACTACAGCTGTAAACTTTGCTGTGCTCCTCACATCATGACAGTGACTTTTACAAGCACATTTGCAGAGAAAATGAATCACCATTGAACCTGATTTGATTAAGTCCAAACTGATAGTATCTATGTTTAGGTTTGTGTTTTAACACAAGTCATCCTGTCAACACAAGGCTGCTATTCATCTGGCGATCACATGACACGTGCATTCAGTCCAACACAAAATAATAAATACGCTTCAAGCACCAGCAGGAATTCATGGACAGTCTGAGAATACACCGTTGTACTCACCTGCCCGTACCAGCTATACTCCAACATCGTAGTAAACGCAAGAAAACCTCCAAAATGTCTGAATAAATATGTAAATAAAGAGTGCTCGCTGCTCTCCAGCACTTTTCCCAGAGTGAGATTGATGTCATCCAAGTTTGCCAAAGCCGAGTGGACACACACATTCCTGGATGCACAAGCGCACACACACCCACTTACACACACCTACACAAAAACCTCACACACATCTGACCGCTGATAATGAACCTGAGGCCATTATTTTGAGTCAATGACTTGAGAGAAATCGGCCAAAGAATGAAAGCCACAGGGCCAATTAACGCCTCTTTGATGTTTCACCGTCCGGCCGCCGCTCAACCGAGCCGCTTCTGCGCCGTTTGTCTTTATCCCGCTAATTATTCTGAGCAAGGTCGGAGTTCACCTGGCTAATTGAGCAAGCCGTCTCTCTTTGAGGATTCGCCCGACGCTGACACCACCCTCCGCCTGGGCAGACGCTTTGAATTGTTGCGATTCTTTGCTAGTTCTGCTCGAGACCTTGTCGCCATGACAACAGAACTGAGGTGCAACAATCCTTGTTATGTCAGTTGGCACTCGAAACACCTGATCCAGTATCGTAACGGACAAAATACTATTAAATACTACAGCCTCAACTTAAACTTTTGATTTCTCAAAAGTCGCTGCCTCAACCTCCACAAAGTCAAGATTTGTGTGTTGAGCTTAGCCAATAAAGCATATGGTCATGTGTTGAACTCAATGTCTTGTGTTTCGGAGTGAGCCTGAATGTGTCCCTCATCGCCTCGACACTAAGGTCCTTGAATGAAAACGTGAATGTTTTGATCTTCTGTTGAACTGGTCAGTCTTAATAATCTCAAATGCAAAAAGTCTTGCCTGAATATTCTTGTCCTGAATCCCATCACGTGAAGGCCTCAGACTAAAGCGCAAAATCCTTCTTATCTACTCAACCTTTTCAATGTTATGTCTGGATTTAACCCTTCAAAGTCTTGACTAAATTGGTAAAAACTGCTCTCTTTGCTTTGTGTTGGAATGAACACCAGTGGGAGGTGGTTAGTGCTTTTCTGGTTTCAACCGTGAAAGTCTTGTCATGATTTTTCTGCAGCTCGCGGATGCACACCTCAGTGTTCTGGGAGTTTGTGAAGTTGTTGTCTGCCCAGACAGCAATCAGACCCTTTGCTGTCTGGCATCATGGGTTTGTGTGGAGTCACGCTGTACATGTAGTTTCCGTCTTCTAGCGCCGAGCCGCCAGAGGTGAGAAGCTAACCACTCAGTGAGAGTTTCCCGAGACGAAGTGCAGCTCTGCAGCAGGGATCAAGTCCGCGGCCAAAACCGCATCGCTTGTGTTCAACATCTCGGACTGAGCCGAAAGAGCTGTGTCTCGAGGCAGAAACCGCCTTGTGAAAGTGACCTAAAAGTCTTGGTCTCACTTTGGATTCCTGAAAGGAATGTTCTAATATGATTGGTCTTGTTTCACTATTGTAACTGATTTATCTTGCTGGTGTCCCTAAGTTGTCTCGTCTTGTGTTTGACCAAATATAAAAAAAATATTATGGCCTTTTCTTTTCTTGTCTCGTGCTGAGCCTCTGAATGGAACCAGGTTCCACGGTGGACTGTGCTCTCCTTGGACTGACTGAGTTTATGTTGGTCTGGCTGTGCATGCAGATGAAACAGACATTAAATGTCGATATCAATGAAATGTTTGGAGAATTGAATTTCATCTGTGAGAAATCTGCGTACACGCTGACAGTCTTGTGGTCCGATCGCAGCCGGACTGAATCAAAACGCCTGTCATGGTTCGAATCTGCACTTTTGAAACGCATTGCATGAATGTGACTCAGAATCATCGGTGTTCCTTATGTAGGAGGAAATTAAGCTCGGCTCTACTGAAGCATACAGTACCTGCAGTAATGACATCACAACCGTGACCAAGATCAAAGGTCAGAAAGACATCACAGTTCTAGCAATTTCAATTTTGTTTTCATGTTTTGCTTTCAGAATCTGATACACACATGGTCATCATAGTACACACTGTGCGTACAATGTCCTCATGTAATGCAGCATAAAGTATTTACATAACTCCTCACAGTACTAAACTAGACTGCCTTTATACTGAACTTAGTTAGATCACCGTTCTACACTCACAGTTGCGCCACAGAGCGTAACACCACTGAGTAACGCCAGACTGTGTAACTCCAGACAGTGTTAGTCCTCAGACTAGAGGGTTCTGGTTCTGTGAGCCGAACAGAATAGACCTGTGCGCCTCACTCGATTAGCTAACAGGATTAGGCGGCTGGAATGACGGCTGAGGTTTAACCAGGGAGGAATTTTGGCACCTGCTCCTTCTGATAACGTGCGCTTCTCTGGGGCCACTGAAGCCACCGAAGGGCCGCCGGTTGGCTCGCACAACTAAAAATATCCACCTGATAATGTGGGAGCGTGAGAGACAATAGAGAGATGCTGCCTAAATCCAATTCAACTCCATTAACTCAATCTGGACTGTAATTCTGAGTGGGATTGGTCAACTCTGTCTTAACAAGTTAACTGTCATTATGTTGTCAAGCAACGTGGCAACAGAGGCTCGGCAACAAACGCTCCTTGTTCCACGTGTCTACAGTCAGTTATTAAGCTGATATTTTTAGAGGCGCATCAAAGGCGACAGAGATCATTTCACTCTTTTGTTGAGACGTGTCGACATTTTTTTTGCCGCTGGATTCATTCATTGTTGAAGAATACTCACTATTTATTTCATTGATATGAGCAGTAGTCGTTGTTTTTTTCCTTTTTCCGAAAATTCTCAACAGGAATGAGGAAATACATTAAAAGTATCGACAGAACTTCACACTGTCTTCACACAAGTGAAAGTGTTGATAATAAATTAGTGGTGATCAGCTCCATCAACACCCGACTTAGTCACTACTGACCCGACGTGTCACTAATCAGCAGAGTTCCCAGGACAGCCGAGTCGCTCTCATACCATCACGTCACCCCGACACACTGGTGGGTCCTGAAGAGCCTGGTGGCCCTCAGACCCCGTACTCCCCGCTGGGAGGAGATTATGATACGTCTGCTCTGTCTGTGTGTACTTGTATAGCTTTACTTGTGGGGACAGATTCTTGGAAACACACCTACTTTTGGGGAACGCAAGCAGTTGTGGGAACATTTTGCTTGTCCCCATGAGGTTAAGCCTCATATTTGACAATTAAAACTGGTCATTATAACTGAATTTAAGTTTGGTTCAGAGTCCTGGTTACCTGCAAAACATGATAATATGACCGTGTGTGTGTGGTTTGGAGGCAGAAAACATGGTCTGAATTTCTTCTCAAACAAAAAGGTATGACTGCTGAACTATGGCGGGTTAAGAGTTTTCTCATTTCCAGCGTGAAGGCAAAGCCAACAACCTCAGGTAACTAAGATGTGGTGAGTAGCCCAAACACATTGGTGGAGTCACAGCATTTTCACAGTTGTGAGTTTGAATTTATGGAATATATAATCCAAATGTGTGCACATTCCTATATAATATGTATATTAGCTAATCTAGCTGTGAGCAGCAAACAATGGCAAAGTGGAGCTTCTCTACTCTACATTTTCTTTTACATCAAACCATGCATCAAGTTCTTAAGAACGTGCCGTTCCAAAATTCCTATGGTGTAATGAGTTGCACCATTGACCAGAGGACCAGCTCAGCTTTAAGCAATATGATGTCAGGTCATTTTTCTCCGTTTATTTGTACAAAACCTTTTGAAGACCTTTTCTCTGTGGGGTCCATAAACTTTCCTTTCGTTCATTCCATTTTGATCTGTCTCACACTTACCAGCAAAAATGCCGGCCCACAATGCACTGCAAGACAGTGATGAGGTGTCAAATGTGCGTGTGTGTGTTTGCAATGGAATTGCGATGTCAACAGTACCATGGTTTGCTAAGCTACATGAGAGGGCTAGCTAAAAAGAGGAAGGCAAATTTGAGCTGTTAAGATACTGACTCTTTCTCAGCAGGTATCAGTTTGACCCAATCAATCTGCTGCAGACTTGAAGCCGACTGCCTGAGCTGCTGTTCTGGGTGGGAATCGCTAAGCTGCATATTATCATGGAGGTGGTCATAATGTGACGGCTGGTTGATTGTCACAAATGAAACAGAAAGAGTGAAGAAATCTGTGAAGCGACAAAAGTCAGAGGAGTGTTGAGACTCACTCTGACTCACCAGACCACCCACCAGATCTGGACCACCAGATATGAATTCCCATGGCACCAGTAGGTGACATAAGTCCTCCCAAAAAAGAAAAGAAAATCCAGTGAAAGAAAAGCCTATTGGCTGTGACGCTCCAGTTTAACTGAACATGGTGGAAGGTAGATGTTGCAGAGAATCAGTAAATTTCACACATCCAATAACCTAGACACAGTGGTACCTTGGTTCTCGACCACAATCCATTCCAGACGTCCGTTCGAGAAGTGATTTGCTCATAATCCGAATCGATTTTTCCCATTACAATGAATGGAAAAAGCAATAATGCGTTCCAAGCCTTAAAATAGTCTTTTGTAGGAGTGAATGTAGAGTGTCTGCTGCAGGTGCGCTGTTCCTCTATGTCTGTGGCCGCTGCATGTGGGAGGGGTTTCCGAGTGAGTGACGTCTCTCCAGAAGTGAAGAGGTGCCCGGTGCGTGTCCAGCTCTGAATGTGCGCTTCTGTGCAGTTTGGCTGTGACAAAGTCATAAACCAAGTAACGCTCTGTCCCAGACTCGCCTCATCCCTGTCCCAGCTCCAGCCCACAACAGGACATCAAACCCTGGAGTGTGCTCTCCAGCCTCGGAGGTGTGGAGAGCCAGCACCTCCCCTGTGACACTCTACCACGGTCCAGTGCAGAAACAGGAAAGGTTTTACACCTCAATATGAAGAAAAAACAGTCAGTAAATGGAGCTAATGGGACACGTCTGCATGCACGATATGTTTTTTCCAGCTTTTTTCGGGGGCGTTAGAGGTCTGGATTTTCGTTCGAAATCCGAAGCAAAAAAATGACTGGCTTCTGTGAAGAGTGTCAGCTGCTCACATGTCTGAAGTACATCTGTCTCTGCAAAGACAGAGGAGCAGAAGATTTTGAGTTAATGTAGACACTAGCCTGAACTGTTGTTGCAGAATGTACCCCAATGTGTAGTGGAGTGGGGCCTTTCAGGGGCCGTGGCATCATTGTTTATCCAAAAAAACCTATTGCCATGGCAAAAAGTTGCAATTTCTTTTGATACGCAGAAATCCACCTCCTCCAAGCATGAATTTTTAATTCGTTTGTTTGTGTGTTTCCATTAATGCTTCGCTATTTGTGAAAATTCAGATGAGAATGGGTGGATGGAAACTCCATTATTGATATATGTATACTTGTGGTTCACACTTGCTCTGTATGGTTATATGTGAAGTTTATGTTTACCATGTGCGGTCGAGTTCACATGAGTATATTTGTAATTCAAGCATATACAGTGGCTTGAAAAAGTATGAATACCCCTTGAACTCCGACCACAAACATAAATATAACTGTGAAGTAGAAGGAAAATTATACATGACTTTCATTTTTTTTTTAAATAAAAAACTGAAAAATGTGGTGTGCAAAAGCATTCAGCCTCCTTTTCTCTGAGTGCTTGTATGAGGACAACACATGTTTGTTCAAGTATATAACAAGTGTTTTCCCACAGGTTTTAGTGGTGGTGACTGCAGTAGTAGTTTGTGAACATTTTAAACAATTATGGAAATATTGCAGTTTTCATATTTCATATTGAGTAAAGGAAGACATGATTTTGAATTTTTTTTAAATGTGGAAATAGAACCCTTTCAATTCTCTTTGATTGAATAATAGTAATGTAATATAATCAACATATGTATCTAGAATCTAATATATTACGTAAACTGACACAGTTCCATCAGGATATTGCAGTCACATTACACAGTTAAAGGCAGTGGGTATCAAAGCACGAGAAGCAACTCTAACAAATGATCGATGAAGCTTCCATTGTAAGATTTGCATTTTGTCCACTGGAGGCCACTATAGTCTGAGACCTAGTGGATCAGTCCACGATGCTTGTGCTTACTGCCTGTGTGGAAAAGGCTAAAATTAATGATGTGTTTATATGTTTCTTTCACTGACTAAACTGTTACTTGCCTCTTTCTCAATTTCTTTACCTGACCAACAAGCAATCGTTTCTCTCCCTCCTGTTGACGGGCAACACTGCCGTGTGTGTGGGACATTTACATTTTGCATACACACGTTTGGCCAATCACGAGCAACTTCACCAGCGAGCAAAAGAAGAACACATTAATCCGCACTTAAGTGTTAGCCAGTTCACTTCAAAGCACCGCCTCTTCTTCTTGCTTTATGTTCCATTGTGTATATATAGCAGTGTCACACGGCGGACACTGATCTTAAGCGTAAAAGATGCTCAGTCACACGCTGAATGTGTGAGACTTGAGAGCTTGGCACATTGTGCACATCCGTGTCTGAGTTCCCGCGCATTGATACGAAACGCTGCTCAGAGCAACACAGACAGAGATGAGGACGACTGGGGGCGAGGCACTGAACTCATATAGTTTGTGTATGTTTGTATGTTCATTTTTAAGTACTTCGCTCCAAACGTGAGACACAGGAGGAGAACATGACATCAAAGAGAGAGGCATAAGAAAGTGGAATTCCAAAAAGGTGAACTCTGGTGCTACGATAATCATAGCGGAAAAATACGTTTGATTCATTTCAGGAATTCAGTGGTTATTTCAATAATCTCCGGAATTCCAGCTCTGTCTGCAGCTTCATCTATGACTCCTTTTATCCTACTGGTTGTAATGGAGCACTCAGCTGGCGTATGCACAAAAGGCCGCCGACACTGCTTTGATGTGCACCAGCCAGTCAGATAATGTGAGGATGTTTTGGGTTCCTCTCGCTGCTGTAGTTGGCTTCATGTCTGATGTCATCCAGAGTCACACAGTCCTCCACAGACATCGGTTATTACGGAGCAAGAGCTCACCCCTGAGTCTCTCATGGATGTTTCATTGAGATTTCTCAATCTGATAATAATCCGAGCAATTGGCCTGACACTCGCCAAACACGCTCTTCATTTCTCATCCAACATGAGCTACAGGGAAATGTGTGTTGATCAGCAAAGCCTCTGATGTGTTTTCCAAAGGTGACACAGTTGTGGGTTCTGTCATTCGCTTCTCTTACCTTCCATGTGTTCCGGGTTTGACGCCAGGCCAGAGGCAGCGTTTGCTCATAAGCTCCTCTGTAAGGACAGCGGAACCAGGGACGGTGTGTGGTCTGCCGGCTCCATGGCGGGGACAACCCAGGCCAAATATGTGAACCCAGTCCGGTCTCCCACGCACCGCCAGAGCTCTGATTGATGGCCTCTCCTGCAGCCGGGAACATTTCAATCTGAAAATAGAGTTGTTGCTTCATTATCAAATTATGGCGATTTTACAGATTAAATCAGGCTCTTCTGAACTGTAATCTGATTAGAGCGGTGCAGTGAGGTCAACCAGCATCTTCATATTGGGACAAAGTCATGGCACATCATGTGTGGGGGCAGGACTGGGACATGCTATTCACAGTCAACTAAGCAGGTAGCAGGAGGAGCCTTCTGGGGTTCACCCCTGACAAGAGGTGTCACATAGCCATTAGAGGAAAACTGGAAATGCAACCGCATAAACAAAGAGACAAAACGTATTCAGAGTTTGAGGGGTCCTGATCGACAAGTGTCCAGGCAGGTTGATAAAGCCCAGCCATCATTCCATCCACCTATCTGCACTGCAGCCATTCATTCAGACTAACTGGCGAGGCTTTGTCCAAACATTGTGAGTGTCTCTGTTTGCCCATGAGCAAGGCATCTTTCTGAGTTAACTGGCGGTGGGGGTCATGTTCTTTTGGGCTTTTGTTACATTTCTCCCGGTCAGACAGATGGAGCTGCGAGCACAAGTCTTCATTCAGAACCACTGATGGGAGCTTGCGCATCAGCAGAACCTCCTTCAACGTGGCGACGAAGCTAAAGTGGTCAACAGTTGAACCCTCGAGAAAAATGACAATGTTAGAAATACTGAAACCAAGAGTGACTTAATGGAAATTGTTCACCGAAGACAAAAGTTCCCTCTTAATTCGAACAAAAAGCTGTTGCTATAATTCAACGAAAAGTCGGAACTGATGGCGAAACTAAAGTATGTTGCTATAATCGACACACAAAGTGGTCAGTAAGAAACCAAACCACATAGAGGAACTACTACTAAAACAAAAAGTCTTAAGTAATAAAGTTAAAAAAAAAATTGTAATTAAAACCTAGAGTTACCTCTATAATTGTCACTAAATCCACTCATCATGTTTTCTGCACTGTTACTGTCATAAATCCTCATCACCCACATGGAGACAGGAAGTACACTTCATCATCACCGAGGTGTCACAGCTGACAAAACACACACACACACACATATTCATGCCCACAACATGTTGGCTGCCTCATTAAAATCCCTCTGGTGGACTGTGAGTGGCTTCGCTGCTCTTCGTCACTCCACTCTTCTTCACCGTTTCCATCACATTTGTATCCATCTTTGGCTTCTCCCTCTCATTGTCATCGGCTAATTCTAAATTATTGTCCCGTCCAGTCGGGTACAGGGCCACCACCGGAGATTCAGTGCCAGACATGAGTCGGTGAGCGGAGATAAAGACGAGGATCCAGGAGTCAAACTGTGCCACTGATTTTCCTCACTGGCAGGTTCATAGTCACAGTATTGTCCTCCCGGATGAAGTGGGTTAATCCGCTTATATTTACCACAACTACTTATTGTAGTCTCCTCTTTTTTGTTCAGTGGAATTGAAATTTATAACACTTGAATGTCAACTGATTTCAATACTGTCCACACGGGTTTAACAGCAGGATCACTATGTTTGTATTAGCAAGCATAGTACTCATTCAACTGTGTTATAGTAGTTGCGAAAGTAGCAGAAAGTTTTTTTCATTTTTAATTTGTAAAAAAAATCATTTCCCTGGCAAAGAGTAGAAAGTAGGAAGAGTAGTTTAACTACAAAAATGACTCCCAACATGACTGAAATGTGTGATGTGGCACAAAATAAATGAGTTCGACTGGTAACCAAGTACAGCAAGTTGTAGTTGAGTGCGTGTATTGTGTTATGTAGCTGAAGTACATTTTGTCGACAAGTCTCCTAAGCATTGATTATTCCTGTGTCATTACAGGAGTATGATTTGTAATGTAACTATAACTGCCACAGTAGTAATATTTGAGGAGTAGTGGCAACATTAGTCATAACCTGATTATAAAAAGTATCAGCACAAGTATTAATTGAGTTGAACTGGGTAACTACTGCAGTATTTCAAGTAGTAACAGCAGATGTAAGATCAGAAATATCAATTTTAGCTGCAGAGGTATTCCATCAGTTGTTAACCAAATTTGTCCTCTCTTTTCAGAAAATGTGAGATGAGTTGTGCAACACTTCCTCCTTGCATCCGTGCCGCTGAGTCATTGCTCGCGTGCGCCATGTGACCGTGCCCGTCTGCCGCACGCAGCTCAAGTCTGCACTCGTCCTCTTGTCTGTCTGGTGACTGCTAGCATGAGGCTCCTGAGGGGGACACTAGAGAGCAGTGCTAGAGAGCAGGGCCGATGTAGTAGGAACTACTGCTTTATAGTTAGAAGTAGTTTCTGTAGCAAATGTTGGCCAACATTATCAAGAGCAGTACTGACACTAACAATTGTCTGACTCATAGTAGAAGTAGTTGTGAAGTCAATGGATACAGTGTGAGCAAAAGGAGTGGTAGAAGCGGTGGTATAAAAAGTATAATTCTTAATCAGTAGATATGGCAAGATAAGGTACCAGTAGTAGTTGTACAATTGCATGTAGAAATATTAGCAGCATTTTTGAAGTGATCAAACTCGGATTATTGTTATTTGTCCTGGGAGAGGCAACATAAGTTGTCATGGTAGAACGTAGTGGTACGAGTAGCTGTAACAGCAGAGGCATAAAAATACTTTTTCCCTCACTTCTATCCCCCACCCTTCCCCGGCCCAGCTCACACATGCACGCTCTCCCGTGATGATGGCGCTCAATTGCAGAAGTTCAGCGGGTTTCCTTTTTCCCGTCTCACTATTTGTCAACAAAAGCAGGTGACTAAAGAATTGAGGAAACACGGAAGAGGAAGTCCTGAGTTATTTCTGCTGTGTCATTCTGATACACACACAAAAATACTTAATGTTGTGATTGAGGTTTCTATGGACATAAAGGCAGGTGGTGGTCATAATATTAAGGTTTGATCAACAAGAACTCACACTCAGTAACACAGTGCTAACAGCATGAATTAGTGAGTGTGAGTACCTAGATTTCTTGGTCGTAGGACTTGTAGTAGTAGTAGTAGAAGTGGTAGTCGTAGTAGTATCTGAAGAGCAGCAGCATCAGTAGTACAGAAGAAATATTTGGATTTAACAGGTGTGAATGCGGTAGAAATGAAAGTCGCATTACTGGTACTAGTTGTTGCAGTAATGTGAAAGTTATTGAAATGTATGTTGAAATAGCAGAAGCACTGTCGTGTCTTTCTTTCATGGATTGTAGTAAAATTGTTCGTAGTTGTACTTAGGTTAGTAACTTAGGGAGATAGTCACTTAAAAGTGTATGGTTGTGGTCGTATTACCAGCAGAAGAGACGTGGTTTAACATTTGTTCCAACATCAGTGCTTGGAGCAATAGTTATTGTTCTTGGAGCTGATACTAGTGGTCAAGTCATGTTGCTAAAGGAAAAAAAAGTGCGAGCAAAAGAAAGGATGGCTGTATTCACATAACTGGTATTAACAGTCTTACTTTTGAGAGGATTAGTATCAGCTGAAGTCATTGCGCAGGCCATGCATTTCACAACAAGGCCCACAGTCAAGTCCACTCACCATATATATAGAGGGAAAGCAGACATTCAAGAAGTGCGAGCGAGAAAAGAGTAGCGTTTGGTCCTGAAATGACAGTATGAGTATCCAATCACA
The DNA here is from genome assembly GCF_027744825.2 of Synchiropus splendidus. NCBI lineage: Eukaryota > Metazoa > Chordata > Actinopteri > Syngnathiformes > Callionymidae > Synchiropus > Synchiropus splendidus. The sequence continues at coordinate 15,958,325 of NC_071337.1, forward strand.
GGACGTATACAAGTCACGTACGCCGTGAGATTTGATTGGCTATCTCAACTATCCATCAACAATATGTGTCCAGTCACTCTGAGGGCACCTGCGCCTGCACTCTTGCTGCTGAAGGCCTCCAACATGACAACACATTCTGATTGGATTAAAAACTCTAACCTAGAAAAACAACACTGGTATATACTATGACATGAGCATTATTATTGTATATGCTGCTGTATATGTAATATATTTTGGGACTGTACATAAAAAATGAAATTCACTTTATTCATAAATATGCTCGGCCAGCAGAGAAGGCCTTGCTGGCTCTGGTGGCCCGCCACTGGCTGGTGTAGTATACTGCCTCTTCTGGAAATCTTAGCAGAAGTTAGAAATGACAACAGTAGCAGTGAGGTTGGATCGAGCCAAGATGTCATGTCGTTCTCACTCAAGGTATACATCAGGTCATGAACCTGGCAGCAGGACTGTACATGTTGTTAAAGATTGAAAGAACAATGAGTAACTCAAAACATGCCATGAAAGGTCTATCAATACTCAGAGTAAGCTGCCACATGGAGGCTCCATCATCACTAGGGCAGAGTCGCAGCTTATGTGAGAAGTGTTGCATCTAATCTGAAGGAAGAGCTCTTCCTTTAAACAGAAGCTGAACAACATTGTTATCAATTGTTTCCTTAAAAAAGAAAGGAGGAACGGATTCTTGCCGCTAACAACGATGGCTGATGCTGGATGTTGTGATGTTCTGTCCTTTACTGAATGAGTCAGTAGGGCATGAAGGAAACAATAGAGGGCTGTAAATCGAGTTCAATTGAGTTGAAAGAATTCGTACATTTGGAAGTGTAATGGAGTGCTGTTGTGGGGATTTACAGCAGATGCCCAACCACTTTTGGCAGATTTACCCGATAGAACCTACCCGACGCAACACAACACCAAGACTCTGCCTCATTAAAAAAACTAATAAATAAACCAAAATATATACAATATACATGTAAATAGCCCTCAGCTGCTACAATTCAGTGCTTCACTCTTTTTCACTCCTTTTCCCAACTCAACGCAATCTTTTTGGACTCATGGCCACCGCCATCTTAAGACATTAATACAGTATATTAATGACAATCTAATATTGATAACATCAAATTAGTCACATTTGTCTCTGGGATAAAATGCCCATCCATTGTTGGGCAGTAGATACATTCATTTATTAGCTTTTTTTTTCCTTCCCTGAACACATTAAATGCACATAAACGGCTCAAATTGCAATTTTATTCCTTTGAAGGAGAAAAACCATGGTGATTTGATAAATATCATTTTGGGGTTTGAAGAGTAATCAAGCAGCAGGATGTTTCACTATTGGGTTTTACTGCGTGGTGCTATGTGTTGGTTGCTGAGGAGGCTGCTGCGTGGTTGATCAGTGATGGCGAGAAAACCAGTGACCTGTTATTGGTTTTCTTCAACTGTGATTTAATCCATAATGTAACAGCTGCATGTTGTCATAGCGATATATGTATATATGTGATTATCAATAATAGAAGAGGCCATCATTACAATTTTGGTACTAATAGTCACAAACAACTGCCAGTAGAAATCACAGCGTCATCATTCTGATAACAATCAAAAAAGTGGTCATTATAACAATAAGCAACAATAATCTCTGGAAAAAAAGTGCAAATATCATTGAAAAGTCCGACAGTTAAATATGAAAGGTTTTTCATTGTTTACAAACATTCCAACTGATTGAAGGGAAAATAAGTAGTGATAAAAAGTAGTTGTTGTTGACTGTTTGAGGATCCTGTTTGTCAATTCTGCCACATCTGTTAAAAGTCTGCTCTGAGTCAAAGTTCACTCACCTGAGTCTCTGTCCTGGTGACGTCTCTTCAACGATCAGCTGTTGATGTCACAACAAAGTGAAAGCGCCGCAGATTTAAAGAATTCTGTTTCCTCTTTTCTCGGGGCGAAGCGCGGTGATGACATCACTGACACTTCATGTTGCCAAACTTGGTGACCAACATCCAGAACCTGGATTCTGAGTGTCAACTGCAAAGCCCACAGGTTTTTATCAGGACATGGACAGAGGACCAGAGTGACCCGTCCTGGATCGCTGAAGTTCTGTGTTTTGTGGTGAAACTTTTTTGTGACGTTTTAAAGTTCATTTTCATTTTCCGTTTTGTTTGTTTTCTGTTTCCTTACTGACTTTTTTTTTTTAATACACTGGTTCCTGCTCTTTTTCTCAGGCTACAATTTTCTTTCATTCTTGACTTTTTTCTTCTTTCTTTGAATTCAAACAGTGATGATGCTTTTCACTGTTGAGCATTTCTGTATAGTTACTTTTTCTTTATTGTCAACTGTTTTTTTAATTCTGAATTCTGGAATTTGCTTTCTTTTTAAGATAATAGTTGCCTGGTTTTTTTTAAATAATTTCTTGTGATGAAACTATTAATGTTTCAAACTTGCCAGCAAAACTAACAACGAGTTCGTCCCCAGGAGAGAACACAATTTCCCTTCTGTTTCCTCACAGACGACAAACCCTCCACAGTCGAGTGTGTGCAAGCGAGCGCCTCACGTTCCAAATTGTGTTAAAAACGTGTTTGTGCGTCTAAGAAAAGCTCCAAGTTGTTAATGTGTTGGAATGTTTGGGTGAAAGAGCTTCTGTTTTGCCGTGCTTGTCAGCAGAGTCACAAATCAGATCTCCTCCTCTGCCTTTTTATAGAAGGTCTTTTTCTTTGTCTTCTTCGTGCCCATCGTTTCTCCTCAGTTGATGGATGCATGACCTCTCACACAACAGCCACCGTATTAAACATGAATCCCAATAAAACAACACACGACTAAACATGACATCATCACACATATTGACGTGAGCATCAGCAAAGAAACGCAAAAAGAAACTACTGGAAACAACTGTGATCATGGTGACAGTTCTCTAAACACAACTGTTGGGCTTGTCCTGTCCCTGATCCCTGCTCCAGAATATTAATCCAAATCCTGCAGAAACAGTTTAACAATACGGACAGCAAATAAAATGGTGAAAGGGAACTCTCTGTGGTCTTGTCATAGAAGGCTAGAAATAATGTGAGTCCAGTTAAAAGAAATGCGCAGGAGAGGTGTTTGTTGTCTATTAGTCCTTACTTTGACAGTGTAGATTAGGGAACATTTATCACCCTATATAAACTACTTATTCATACAGTATGAGAATGAGCAGCATATTAGCCAGTAATTCATCTTCATAATGTATTGATTCGTGGCTTGCTAAGACTACATTTTTTTTCCCTGGAATACTCACAGAAAATTCACACTAAACTATGACATAATTCCCAAGCACTTACCAAAAATTAGTCATTAAATGTTTTTTTTAATTGTGCTATTATTATTATTTATCTTTAATTTAATGATTCCAAAATTCAGAATAACACACCGGAGAGAGACAAAATAAATAAGAAAATAAATGCTCAATACTGTGACGTCACACTGTGTTACACACTGTTCAGCTTTCCTCAGACCAAAGTTCCGTTGCCACTTTGTTTCACAAAGGCATGATGTTATCAGAAGTCCGACCGCTAAAGCTTATTTTTTTCTAGTGCTTGACTGTCTTCGCAATTGTTTGGAAATGCAGAAGCTGTTTTCTTTTGGAACTCTCAACCTTTGTAACATGACATCGGCATCGAGCAACTTGATACAAACAGCGTTTCATCCGTATACAGCTCCAGCGCTTAAACACAAGAGTCACTTGACATATGACAAATATATGACAATGAACCTTCAATCCAAACATTGACTGAGACAATACAACTAAGGTCAATAAAACACAAAATAACAAAACAAACTGTGGAAGCTGAAGACACAACACAATGGCATGTTATTAAATGGAACTTCAAATTACCAAGCCATTAATAACAAACAATACAAAAACCTATTCATTGAAATCAGTCTCAAAACACTATAAATATCTTAACACCAAGTATATGAACACAAATGTCAAAAGTTTACAACCAATAAGAACAACAAACAATATTCAAGAAATCACCTGACATAAAACAGTTGTTAACACAGTCAGTAATTACTAAACACAAATCATAAAAAAAAAAGATTTCACAATACATTTAATCACTTAACATAAAAAGAGCAATGCTATAAAAAATAAAACACCGCATCGTCGGCACACAACATTATTTAAAAAGATTTGGGATGGGATGTCCCAAATAGTGATACCAGTGTACAGTAGGGACTCACACTGATGCTGGCCTTTTTTTTGTTGTACTTGTACTCATCAAATATCATCGCTCATGACTCCACTACAGTGTTCCCTCGCTGCATTGTGTTACACTGTGCTTCAAGGTGCAACATATCTTGAAATGTTGGAAGTGGAATCTGTGGCAGTGATGTCATGTTTCTTCGGGGAACATGTGCTTATGAAATAAAATAACTCAATGCATCAACATTTAAAATGGTTGTTGTGGTATTATTTATTACTTGTCGGTGAGTACTCTATTTCATTAATAGAAAGTGATTCACATCACATCAATGTGCAATAAAAAAAAAAATCTATAAACCACTGAACAAGAACAAATTACTTACACACACGATTTTGTCCACCAACAGTCAGTAGTAAATACACAAATCACTTCAGTTAGTGTTGACACAGCGCGCCAATAAAGAGAAAAATGGCGACCCCACATCAACCAGCAATTGACTTGAAAAGTGGTTGGAAACAATACCGTTCTTCACACAGTCACACTTGTTTGTGTTTAGTGCTGCCGCCCTCAAGTGGTTCAACGATAGAATAACGCCTGATCTTTCAATCGCGGTAAATTGTTGAGTAAGTATTTACATTTTTAAGTAGTGATTTTTTTCTTTACTATTTCTTTACTATTTTTTCTTGTTTATTTCCACATTTGTTTCCCAATCATAGGAGTCCTAGCATTACAAAAACTTTACACAATTATCCCCTTTGACTAAATGTAATGACATTTATTTTCGACGTCCTTTAAAATAAAATTACTTTTAAAAAAATAGGTTAAAAAAAATATCAAAGGTGTTTCAGAACGGTCGGTAAAATGCAAAAAAAAAAAAAAAAAAGGGATTAATGGAACAAGGATGAGGCCATTTTGGATGAGTAATGTCTTAAAATCGTCTCGATTTCATTGATCCATCAATAAAACTGCTACTACCCGCCTTACAGTCATTGTTTATACTGTTTTTATTTTGAACTTTTCTTTTTTTCTGTTGTTTCCATCTATAGTTTTGCTCGGTCTGTGACCTTTCAAACATGGCGTCCTTAAACTCAGCACGCAGACATCACTAATCAATTACCAAACGACGCTCACTCTGAAGCAGCCGTTCCTGTCAGCTGAATTTTCCGCCGTTGGCTACAGCCTTTGCTTCATTTACGACCACACTTATTCGCCTGCTGTGATAAAACCATGGCAAAGACCGTGAAATTGTCGTCAGGTGCAGAGATGCCGATTGTTGGACTTGGTACATGGAAGGTGCGTGTTTGAACTTATTTGTGTATGTGTGTGTTCACTTACCTATGAAGTCGTCATGCTTCGGTGCTAGCGTAGTTTTTCCCCTTCATGATACTACATTTATGAAACATGAGACTATCAGCAGGTTTGCTAGCACTTGCTAAGTTTAGATGCAAACCACACGTTTGTTACGTATGTGACGTACAGAAGCTAGGAGTGAAAACCGAATTGGAAAAAGATAAACGTCTGACATGTTGTGTGAAAGTCTTGATAGTAACAATGTAACCAAGAAAATGTCATGTCACGTCTCCAGGTGGCAACCAACATTTGAATTCTGAAACATTTTCACTAAAATTACCAAGACAAATCTGTTCAAGAAGGTGGATTTGAGTTGAGCTTGTTTAACTGTTTATGTCTTGTGGTGAAACCTTGTGATTCTGTCAGTAATTGTCGTTTTGTGCTTCCTAATTTCAGTTATGACTAAAATGTCACATGCTTTGTGGTGAAACTTGTGGAGCCTTAAGACATACTAAAGATACCAAAGTGTAGTGTACCTCTTACAACACATAGTAGGACAGACAAATACATACACACTGGACACAGAGGTGTCTCATATCCTGCAACTTTGAGGGTTTCAAGCTGCTGCAGAAACCAGATGCCATTGTTTTCATAGTCCTTCACTTGCTGCTGGCCTTCATCATCTCCCTGATATCTGACAGTATCTGACTCATGTATCTGTTGGTGTTCTTCAGTCCCCTCCTGGCAAAGTGAAGGAAGCGGTAAAAGCCGCCATCTCAGCTGGTTACCGCCACATCGATGCTGCGTTTGTTTACCAGAACGAGGTGGAGGTTGGAGAAGGAGTTCGGGACATGATCGACGGTGGCGTGGTCAAGAGAGAAGAGATCTTCATCACCAGCAAGGTGAGATTGACCGCTGTGATGACAAGTCAATGGGCTGTCGTTCACAACACAATTACAGTGCACAAAAGACGCTTCTCTATTGTTGTGTGCATCGTCCTTCCTTGTGTTTCATCACTCTGAGGAAGTAGCAAGAGTGGAGAGGTAGCCAAGTGGTGTGTCTACACGGGATGAGAAACTGGATTTTACGCAGTTTAGAAGTATCCAAGTTCTGGTCAAACTGTGACACGAAGTAGTGAGACGACAAAGCACTTTCTGTGGATGTTAGATGGATAGATAGATCAACTTTATTCTTGCCACTGTGTGAAAATGTAACTTGTCACAGCAGCCGTAAATGAATGACATTAAATGTGTCTCTTCTGGCAAAAGGTCACTCTGAACTGACCACATCTAAATGTAAAAAGTTATGGAGAGTCTAAGACCGAGACTGAATTCCAATTCCGTCCTTAATCCTCCACCTCAAAAATGCTTGCTCCCTCAGAGTGCAAAGGCTGTCGTGGTAGGAGGTTAAGTTAAGGAGCGAGATTGAGGAACGTAGCTTCCTCAGTTTTGAGATTCGCTGGCACCTACTTGAGGATTGAGGAACACCCAGACTACCTAATATTGATGTGACCAATATATTTGCCATACTCTGTGGCTGAATTTATTCAGCCGAGTTTTGCCAAAAAAAGGCAGCATTCAGCTTCATAAATTCATAAATATTGATCTGAAATACTGCAACTGGAATGATGCAGTAGTTTGTTGTCCACAGTGGTTTGTTCTGCATTCAGTTTGGTCTTGGTCTCAACTGAATCTCGGTCCCTTCAATGTCTTGGTCTCAGATTAGGTGGTCTGGATCACAACACTGCCTGTAAAAGCACAGAGAAAATATTGTTTTACCTTCTCTTTTGCAGCTCTGGTGCACATTCCACGAGAAGTCCATGGTTAGGAAAGCATGTGAGAAAACCCTTGCTGACCTGAAGTTGGACTACCTTGATCTTTACCTGGTCCACTGGCCGATGGGCTTCAAGGTGAGTCTTTCAGTTATGCACTGATTTGTGACGTCTTCAAAATGACAAAGCTGCACCATTTTTTTAAGATGCTGCTTGTTTTTTATACGCAAGTTATATCTTTACTCCTTAAAATTGTACATCACAGGAAACTGGAATCCTCATTGGTCATCATTTTTCTCCACTTACTTTTACAGGCTGGAGATGCACTGTTTCCTCTGGACAACGCTGGAGACACTGTCAATGATGACACTGACTTCCTGGACACCTGGGAGGTAAAGCAGGAAGTGCAGTTTGGTGTCTACGTATAATAATTACCATTGCTAAATATATAACGCTGTAGTTCCTCTGATCAAGATGAACAGTTCTCGTTCACGCAGCCACAGTTAACTTCTTAACCTCAAACAGCATTTCATTCAGAAGTTCGCTAGCTATGTATTTGACCTGTCTTGAAAATGCAGGGACAGAACATTGACAGTGTAGCAAAGGTGGAGGATGCCAAAAGTTTGGCAATATTGTCATGTGACAGGTCAGCTGAAGAGTGCTGTGCCTGTCCCTCCTGCAGGCAACAATATTTGGCGTTTGTGTCGCACCAGCTTCACATCACACTCCCTCCAATGTTTCTCTCAATGAGTCTCTCTTGGCAGACTCTTTCCAAAACAACAAGGCGGAGTTGGCGCTGTAAAACACTCTGTGATTAAAAACCCCTGGTTGAAAGCACAGCACTAACCGACATGTGCCAGAAGGATATGTGTCGCCTTTTGTCGGCTGTGTTTCTCATGTCATTACTGAATTGGAAATGGAGTAAATCTCCACACGCACAGGACATTATTGTAGTTTTTCATTTGTGTGCACTGACTTTGGGGGGAAAAATGCTGAGTCGCCTTAATTTTCTGTAACATTTCCGAACACCCCTGATGTTGTAGATCGATGAATAGACAAGTGTGTGGTCATAGCGTTTTTTTCAGAAAGCTCTGCTCCATCTCCAAACCAGGCAATGGAAGAGCTGGTGGATGCCGGTCTGGTCAAAGCGGTTGGTGTGTCTAACTTCAACAAGGAGCAGCTGGAGCGAGTGCTGAACAAGCCGGGACTCAAACATAAACCGGTCAACAACCAGGTCTGACTCTCCCTCTTATATCGATGAGCTAAATGAGAACGGTTGTTGGCTCCCCACAGCCAGAATCTTGTTTTGCTTCTGCTCTTCTGTCTCTCGTCTGCTATCCTCTGACCTAATGGAGCACAGCAGCTCTCCCTCGGGCCACTGACCTTTTATGATCATTACAATCTGTCCGCATCAGTGTCACACAGCCCAAATCTTGTCCTCTTCCCCTGCTGGTGGAACATTTCACCGCAGCTTTGGTTTGTGCCCACAGGTGGAGTGCCATCCATACCTCACTCAAGAGCACCTGATCCAGTTCTGCCACTCTCAGGGCATCACTGTCACTGCTTACAGCCCACTGGGCTCCCCTGACAGACCCTGGTCAGTCACTCACCTTTTGCACTGTTCGCTATGTAACCTGTGCTTACTCTTGCACTTGAGCTGTTGTAGCATTTCGACTCAGACTGGCTTCCACTGTTGCTCTACATTCGTTCTGCCATGCCTCGTCAGTAACACATTACATTTTCACTGCATTTAAACATTATTCGTGGCTTAACTTCCTTTAGTAAATATATGACCAGAAGTTGATTATTATACTCCTGGAAAAAAAGCACAGAAAATCCTGTCATTTTTTGTTTTCCATACTTAACTCAAGATGTTCCCATGGAATGAACATTTGTTTTGTCGACCAGCTAATATGCAATGATCAAAACAGCGTCTTCCCAGAAGAGTATAAATAGAGGGAAAATGTTCTGGCCAGTCTCCTTTTCTGATCTTTATGGCCGAGAACAAGGAGCTCTGTGAAGATCTTGTTCATGCCATATCAAAGGTCATAACCATGCAGTATGATGTCCCGTGTCAACAGTCCAGAGCATCATCAACAAGTACAACAAGTTCAACACTGTTGAAAACCTCAGTGGACGTGGCAGGAGGCATATAGTGTTTTGCCAGATTTGCCAGGAAAATCTGTGGAGAGGTCAATAACAACCCCGGCACAACAACCAAGGCCCCAATTGAATCGCTTGACTAGGCAGTGACACAGGCATCACGCTCCACCATCAAACATCTTGAGATAACTCCAGATCAGGCCTGGCCAACCTGCGGCTCCTGAGCCGCATGCAGCTCTTTCCCTAGATTCACACTGCTCTTCACCAAATGAGCCACTAGCTCATTAGCTGGAATTTTGGTCAAGTTGCTGTTGAGATGGTTGTTTATAGAGGAAATAAGATGCAATGTGAGATGTGAGTCGCCAATGTGAGTCGCGGTCTGGAGACCGTCATCAGATCCACGATCAACACAATTTACATTACATTGTTCCCCACATTTCACTTTGTCATTCCCTATGCTAAATGTATGGCATGTGTTTCACATATCATTCATTGTTGATCGTCGTGAAGTCTGTTTAATTCAGTGGCGTGAAGATGAGACGCTCCAGTCTGCAGCGTCGCTCACACACACACACACACACACAGACCGGGGCCACATTATTGGTGGCATGAGCCACGTAAGAAAATACATAAGTAAAATAAATGGCACACACATTTCTATCTACACGATATTTCCAGGATGATCATGGTAAAAGGTTTGAATTAGAAGAATAAATGCGCAAGAGACACACGCTGGACGCAAACCAGCAACCTAGTGGCACGCAGGCATGCGCTTTAACTGCTGTACTGCCGCTGAGTCACGTGACCAGCTGTCCAGGTGAGCCTCACAGCCTTACATATTTGTAGGATGTGGCTCTTCGTAGCAACACAGTAAAACAATGTGGCTCTTAGCCTCTGACTGGTTGGCCACCCATGCTCCAGATAAATGAGATGTTTTTCTGAGATTTTGCCAGGGGGATGAATAATTCTGAACATGGGTGAAAATCAACTTTTGGCCTTATATTTACTTCACTGAAAGTAAAGTTCATCCACTGATGTGTGGGTTTGAGAAGACATAACATACACAGAAATTAATTATTTTCTAAATGAATCTAAACTGGAATGTTTCTTTTCATGGGGCATGAATCATTTTGCGGCAGAGTGTGTTTCAGTCGGCTACCGTCCTTGCTGTCATCAGTGCTGAAATGTTGTATGTTTCAGGGCTAAACCGGAAGACCCGTCTCTTTTGGACGAACCGGCCATCCAGGCCATTGCCCAGAACCACAAGAAGACCACAGCCCAGGTATTCCAGACCTCGATCAAGACTTGCACCTAACACTGCCCTGCTCACCAGTTTGCCTCCAGGTCCTGATCCGCTTTCATGTCCAGAGGAACATGATTGTGATACCCAAGTCCGTCACACCCCAGCGCATCCAAGAGAACTTTCAGGTAATGAATTGTAGACCTAAGGATGCGGCGTTTTCATGTCACGGTTATAGTGACCAAAATAATTACAGGTAGCATTGCTTTCGCAGTATTGTTGCAACGAGCTCAAATATAATAACCTAATAATATAATAAAAAAGTTTTAAATGCTCAGAGATCATTAAACAACATTTCATTCAGTACTAAAATAATGACAAGCTGGTGTGTAGAACTACACAAATGATGCAAAAGTATTTTCCCTACTGAACTAAATACTGAATAAATAAGGTACTGCTGGCTTTGCTTATAAAATATCACTTGAGAATAGCACAATCAAATGTAAACATATCTGCTGAGGTGGCAACTCCCAGCATCGCAGGGTGTGATGTTGCATGCGATGTCGTGACATTGCACTGGTTCATTCACTGTTTCAACAGTAGAGTTGTGAATAATGATGAAAGAAGAAACAGCAGGATTTTGCAGGGATGAATCCATGTCATTAGAAAAAGGACGGCAGGAAACGATCACCAATTCACAGATGTCAACAGAACAAACAAAATGCCTTTGAAATTGTATTTATTTGTGTTTTATTATTTTAAACAGTTGAGAGATCAAGACAAAATCCTTGACTTTTGAGTACTGTTTGAGCTAAATATTCACAGGTGTGTTTCAATTGTTTCAGGTTTTCGACTTCAATCTGACCGAGGATGAGATGAAGGCGATTCTGTCGTTCAACCGCAACTGGCGAGCCTGTCCCTGCTCCGCGTATGTGTGTGTTTTGTGGTGTGTAATGAGGGCATCACTAACACTTGTGGTCTTTGCAGGGCTCGCAAGCACAAGGACTATCCCTTTAAGGCCGAGCATTGACCCGAAAGAGCCGGCGGCTGCTGGAGCCTTCTCCATCAATGACTCGTGTCAGATGTCAGATTTTCTGACGGATGAAGTCATTTGTGGATTTCAGATCACATGTTGTCTCATGGTTGCTCACCATGACAGTGTGAAACATCTGGTATTTATGTGTAGAAAACTGATGATATGCGGTAAATGAATGACATTTCAATTGAAAAGAAAACATTGACTGGAAAAAGAAAAGTAATCTATCCACGCTAAACTTATCTTAAAATGCGTACATCTCTTGGCTAATCTAATTCAGACCCATTGTTTTTACTAAAACACTGGAAGGAATTTCTTTCTCACATGTTTGTAATCCCAGGCATTGGAAAAATGCAACAGCCCAAATTAAAAAGGCTAAAATATGATGAAATCACCAAAATGTTTAACATGAAAAATGAAATCGGGCATGATCTCTTACAGCTGCTTTGTTTTTTGTTTGGTTAATTTCTTGCTAGCTATTGCGCTAAACACTAGCTATTGTTGTTGTGATACTGACAATCCACTCATCTATCATAGTTACCTACTGCTGTTTGCTGAGCATGAAGTGAATTTCTAGTTTAAGACACTCAAGCTAATGTTAGCGAACATTTGAGATAGGCTCTTTAGCGTGTGCTCATTGTTTCCTAGTTGAATTTTCTTTTCAGTCAAACCGCTAAATGACGGTTGTCTTTCGTAGCTCAGTGAGGGTGAGAAAGTTTTACCTGCACTGAATATGTTCTCCTAGTTTTGTGAGTAAAACCTGCAACATTTCCTGGCACACTCCCTTGGACTGTCAAACATGTACACTTCCCTTTTTGTTACAGAGAATCTAATATTCTCGATGTTTACACAACCCGTACTGTTACATTTCATTTGCCAAGTACAAACAAATGAGCTCTGGTTTGGCGTTACTGGGTCAGAGACTGTGAAGGCGATGAGTCGGCACATTTGAAAAGAATCCCTTTGTTACTGAGGCGAAAAGCTAAATCAAATAAATGTGTGGAGCAGCAGAAATCTGTTATGTGTTTGCTAGTCAATGAAAAGGTGACACTCAGAATTGTGTTCATTTATACTGGCTTTATTGTCTTTCTTGTATTTGACCTCCAAACTAGTTTCTCTTGCGGTTCTACTGTGAGACTCTCCTGGACGACTCCTGGATCTTCAAGAGTGAGGGACCCAGCAGTGAAAATGCATCTCTTGCGTCATGGATGTCTGCTACTTCTTAACAAAAACTCAAAGGAGCAGAAGAGTCAGTGGTTCGGCTGCCATCTTTCATCCGTTGTCAGATATTCAAACATCCTGGTGGTTGAAGTGAACTGGCGTGACAGAAGAGTTGGAATGCTGAGGTGATTTTGAATCCTCTTCGTTGTTTCAGAATTGGCATCTGATAGTGCAGCCTCAGTATTCTGAATTGAAAGGGAAGTCTTTATGTTTGGATCCCCTGGAGAGCAGAAAGTGATAGTGAGACATGATGACCACTGACTTCTATGGCATAACTAGAACTTCAGTTTCATTGTCTTTCATTTAATGTAATTGAGGACCTGACATTCATCCTGGTCCCAGGTTTGCCGAAGACACACTTTTTTCCCCATCTAATAAGGTGGCTTTCTAGGTCTGTTGTGCACTGTTCTTTGAGATATTGTGGGTTTTAGTGTGAGCTCTATCTTTGTGTGAAGGCTAGGTATCATTCTTGTGTGTTTCTTAATGAAGCCCAATAGGTAACAAAGGTTCCCATTATGACCCTATCGGTCAGGTGGTTCTAATGTTCCGAACAAGTCAGCTCACCAGGTTACAGGGAATGCTCTCCAGTTCTTGTTCAGGCTCAGCAGGGTCTTCATCTCATCCTCAGTCAGGGAGAAGTCAAACACCTGGGACAGATGAGAAAACGTATAGATTTTGTCTCCACGCCGGCATGGTTCTGAAGAGGACTCGCTCACCTGGAAGTTCTCCTTGATCCGTTGTGGCTTTATGGACTTGACAATGGCGACAACGTTCCTCTGGATGTGGAACCTGATGAGAATCTGGAAGAGGTTAAGGATGTGGTGAGTTAGGAAGAGTGATCTGACCATTTGTGTAGTGAGACCAGTGGAGCGCAAGTTACTTTGGCCAAGTCTGTCAGGAGGATCCAAATTTTTTCTTTGTGTCATCAGACCTTAGCATTGCCAACAAAACCTCCAGTGGCAACCAGGTGGCACAGCCCGGCACTTTTTGCCGCATGATTCATGAACTTGGGTTTAGGCAGAGTTCATGACCCCTGACAAAGGCTACGCCCTGGGTTCACATTAGACTTCTAGGATGTTTTAAGACAATATTTTGATGCCAAAAAGACCTGCTGCCAGTGTCCATTCCATGAGCACCAGGTTGTAGACCTTCCTGGATCACTGTGGCACCTCCATTTGAGTGTTGCCTCCCTTTAGAGGACAGTGCAGGATAGGACTATACCAGGAAGCAGAACCAGTGGTACACGACCTGGTAGGTACGGATGGGTACAGTGGAAGGCCAAACTCCAAAAATATCCAAATAAAGTCTGAATGAGTTGAATGAATTGTGCTGAATTGGCAATGAACTATAACACTGGAAATTCAAGGGTCCAAATGTTTGAATTTGGTAGCACTGGTTAGAAATAGTGATGATAAAAACACAATTCAAGCCATAGAGTAGATAAGTAAAGTAGACACAACACCTGTGCGGATGTCTTGTTGTACTTCTCGGCAAGGGCTCTGACTTCTGCTTCCTCAAACAAGGTGGGCTCTTCATCTGAGGCCCTGCAGAGTGATACAGAACCAAGTGGTGAAAAACAATGTTGGAGTCAATTTCACTTGCCTGACTAGGAAGCAAATGAAGGCACTGGTGCCCTGAAAACACCTATCAGAGGGTGGAAACTGAGGAAGAGCCGTTGGCGTCAATGGAATTCTGGCGTGTACACTTATATTACTTGTGTAATACTGCAGGGCTTTGACAGCATCTGTTGAGTCTGGTGTCAAAAGATTGTGCATATAGAAAAGGAAGTCTATTTGGTTCAGAGGCTCCAGGCGTGACCTTCGCTTCATCAAGCAAGGTCGCCACTTTTACACACACTTCCTTGTGTGCAGCGTCTGTCGTCTCACCAGGGTCGGCCAGGTGATCCCAAGGCACCATAGGCCACAACAGAGATGCCTTTGGAGTGGCAGTACTTGATCAGCATCTCCTGGCTCAGGTAGGCGTGGCTCTCGATCTGCATGGATTTAAAGTTAGATATAGGCTGTTTTTTTTAATATTCCGCCTGTCATCCTTTCCTCTGACCTGGTTGACGACCGGCTTGTACTTGAGACCAGGCTTGTTGAGGATCGCTTCGATCTGCTCGCTGTTGAAGTTAGAGAGGCCAATGTCCCGGACCAGTCCGGCATCTACCAGCTCCTCCATGGCCTGTGCATCCAAACACACAGTAAGCATCAGTGAAGTGACTGACGTCCCTAAGAATTGGGACAACTCTTTATGACGTCACACATAAATATAACATGTCACTGGCTGCCACTGTTTTGTTTCCTGCGTATCGAGTGTTGGAGACGTTTTGGAAATGCTCGCTCCAGCGTTTTTGCAACCTTAGTGATAATCTCACTTGGTTTGGTGAACCAACGGAGAAGAAATGGGCAGCCGAAGCCAGCTTTGCCGCTATGTTGCGGTGTTATAGATATGACGACGTTAACATGTTAACAACTGTTGTTTGTTAAGAAGAAATAAAAACATACACTTGAACATACATGTTGTATTCTTCATGTTGTTGGACATGGTAGCCCATTTGCGTCGCTAATGTGTGATACGAGAGAAAGTAAACAGAAGAGTAGTCCTCTACTAAAATGTCCCCGTTGTCCTGTCCAACATTGTCTTTAAATAAAGTACTTTTGTATCCTGGAAATGAAGATCCAGAGATGAAGAGGCTGCTCTCTCTGGGAGTGAGCAGGATGATGATAGGATGAGAGGGACAGCACATGTGCTCAGGTGTTTTGGAGACCAAGTCAGAGAGGCTAGATGGAGATGGTTTGGACATGTACAGAGGAGAGAGAGCCAGTACATTGGTAGGAAGATGTTGAGGTTGGAACTGCCAGGCAGAAGGTGGAGAGGAAGGCCACAGAGGAGATTGATGGAGGTGGTGAAGGAGGACATGAGGTTTATAGATTTGAGAGAAGAGGAATCAGAGGACAGGGTGAGATGGAAAGGTGATCCGCCGTTGGGACACACTACACTTACTCATGATCGAGTGTCAAGGTCAGAAACAAGTGTTAGGGTGAGAAATGGGACACAGCCTGAGACTAAAGATGGGCGTTCAGCCCTACCTCCCACGTGTCCAGGAAGTCGCAGCCGTCTGAAATAATCTTTCCTTCCTCGTCAAGAGGGAAGAGCTCATCTCCAGGCTGTAATGAGAAACGTGTTGTAGTGGAGGTTTGCAGTTGATGGCTGAGTCATTTGTGAACCTTCATGCCCATGGGGAAGTGCATCAGGTAGAGGTCCAGATACTCCAGTCCCAGGTCGCTCAGACTCTTCTCGCAAGACTTCCTCACCAGAGAGGGAAGGTGGCAAGTGCTCCACAACTGAAAGAACATGACACAACCATTACTCTGCAGGTTGAACGACGTTGTCATGCAAGGGAGCCAACAGCGTGGCATGTGGGTAGCGTGACAAGTCCACTTGCAAATGTCAATGTCGCACGTCATGGGGCTGACAATGTGTGGACTGACCCCGCCATTCTTAAGCTGAACCCTCCTCACATGACTTCAGTCAGCTGCTGGCCTTTGACCTCTGCTGTAAATAATGTATTTGAAATCCGGGCTGATCAGTTATGCAATTTCGCAGTGTGTTGTGGGTCGCAGTCGCTATTTCAAGGTTCTCTACATATAAGCATTGTCGAAAGCTGCTCTACGAGAGGCGAAAAAAAACGGGTGGTTCTCCATCTGGTTAATGGACTGAGTTTTTACAATGAATTTTGGAATGCTTTAAGAGCCCATGGACAGACCAACATTGGGTAGGTGCAAGACCTTGTTAAAAAAAATATAATAATAAAAAACTTTGTAGAAGCTGCTCTATTTGAACCAGAAGTCCTCATGTATAGTAGAATCATCTATTGTAATGACTGAGGGAGATAACAGTCAGTCAGTCAGTCAGTCAGTCAGTCAGTCAGTCAGTCAGTAAAAATGGTATTATGCTCCAAGGAGTGGTCGCTGTGTGTTGTGGATGCACCTGTTTTCACTGGTCCCTTTGCTGCTGCCTGTTTCCTGCTGGTCCCTCTTTCAGAGCCCCGGTAACAAGTGGATAGTGACGTTTGTGAGGGAGAGCTCAGTTAACCGGGCCATCACTCAACAACAGTTTGAATATGTAAAAGAATGCTGATGGTGTGAGGTTGACCAAAGAGAACGGGTAGGAAGAGAGTTGATAAACTTCATGAATGTAGAACTTGGTCCAGTTTCTGCTGGTCCAATTGGATTTACAATGGCTAATCCAATTGAACCTTGGTCGCAGTCTGGGACTCGGTCTGGGACTTTACTCTGTCTCGCTCCCTCAGGATTCTGATCTTGTCTCGGTCCTGGTATGCTTTAGTCTTAGGCTTGACTCGGGTCAGGTGGTGTCAGCTTCGAGACCAGTGATTTCCTATTGTTTTCTTCTTAAGCGATTAGTCTGCGTGACAGGGCTGACTGACATAAGCTCAATGGGCGTGAGGGCGTGACATACTGCAGCACACTCATCGCACCAGACATGTCAAACTTAGTATTGTTAACAATTTCATAGCTTGTCTCACTCCCATTTATCTGAAGTGAGAGACGGACATTAAATCAGAGAGCAAGAGAAGCACGGACGAGAGTCACATCTGGATGTCGGAGTGTGAGACGTAGGCATCAGGAGAGCTCAGATCAGAGTTGACACCATGAGAATCGTCACCTTGCTGACGACAAACAGCTCCTCCCGTTTCACCACTCCTTTCTGGATCATGGCCTGAACTCCTTCGCCAATCTCCTTCTCATTTTGGTAAACGTAGGCGGAGTCGATGTGCCGATACCCAAGACTGATGGCCTCTTGCACAGCCTCGGTGACATTGTCCTCTGCCTGTTCAACAAGACCACAGGTGGTTACGTTTCCTTGATGGAGTCAGCACTTTAACACCAGCCAAATGGTCACTGACGCCCTGTGAGGCATCGCCTTCCAGGAAACACCAGAGGAAACAGCAAGCTCTTCTGTGACTTTGACTTGACTTTGACTATTGTTGTGTCTGGTATTACCCTGTTGCACTTACCACCTGATGCAGCCGCCAGTTCCAGTCCCTGTCTGGGAACTGAACTTTTGCCGTCAATCATTTTTAACTCACTAAATTGTTGACAAAGATCAGACCCAGCATGGCCGAGGAGCCAAGCAGAAGTTCCCGCTGGGTCGTCCGGAACGTTTCAGTGACGTTTCCGTTTCAGTGAAATTCTGTATGTTCGCCTGTGTTGGACTTTTTAGTAATAATACTACTCCAACTGTGAAAACCAGTTCCACACTCATCGTAGTTTTAAGACAGTGAGTGTTGCTGCACTAGTACAACTAACACTACTACAACACTACAGTCTGTGCGCAGCCCTTCACCATCATCACAATTCCCACTGCCTTTATACCTTACTAAAGGTGCTTTGAAATACACAGTGCGTTATGATCACCATTACTGCAGTATTACTAGATTAGGACATTGGCGATAAATACTTCATGTAGTAGTACAACTAGAGGTTTAAACTAATAACTAATTACAGTAGTAATATCAATAAGACTGCTAGTACCCTCTTCCAACAATGTGCACTATTACTAGTTACTACAGTACAGTACTTCATTTTTCAAAGATAAAAGTTCCTGCTCTGCAATCTAGAGGTGAAGAGTGAAAAGGAGTCTTACCCTCCAGGTGCCCAAACCCACAATGGGCATCTTCGCTCCACTGGTGAGGAGTACGGATGCAACCATGGTGCTGTTCTCTGTGTTCGAGTGAAGAACCGATGAGCTGCAGCAGCTTTAAGTACCGCAGTGGAGTGCTGGAGGTGGAGTTAAGTGTGTGTCTGTGTGTGTGTGTATACTTGTATGGCTGTCCTTGTGGAGACTAATTTGTGGATGCACACATACTTGTGGAGACAGTTTTTCAATTACAAGCCTCAGGACTGAGGATTCATATAAGATGTTATAAAAGCAGCTTTTGAAAGAGAAGTTTTTTTTAATGAACCGTTAATTTTGTAGACAAATATCGAATAAATCCATATAAATACTACTACTATCACTGGGAGAGTTATTACTCATTTAATCACCCTGACAAAAACAAATGCAGTGTAAGAAATACACAGAGACTCTCCACAGTTTGACGTAACATTGTACTGTTCGTGTTAGTTACGTTTCTGATTTTGACATAATTTTATGAAAGCAGCTTTTCACAGATTTTCAATGACAAACACTAAATTATGGAATTTCCTGGCACCTGCCTGAAGCAGGCTGATCGGCCATCGTCTTCCCTTGTGACAGTCAGGAGAAAGACCCTGAAGCTGTGACCTAGAAAGAATTAATTTGAAGTAACAATGAGTCAAGGGAGCCGTTGTCACTGGGGGTTGGAGATGGTCATGCAGCCGCGTAATCCGGCAGAAGCCATACAGGGATATGACAAACACGCAACACTCTGACATCACTATGACATCAACTACATCCCCAAGCTATTATCACAGGTGGCGCTAGTGAGTGATAATCCAGGATCTTCAAACAGGAGCAAACAGAGGATCAGCTGCTGCCCCAATGAAGCCACCAACTCGTCATGAGTTGGTACGGTTCTTAGCGGGTCACGTTACGGTTGTTTCGGACTACCAGTTGGAAATTGACCCACAGGTCGCCATGGGTCACCAAACTGTTCCGGAAAGTGTCGCACTGGTTGCAGTTTTTCGTTCCAAACAGTCAAAGACAGAAAGTTTAAGCTGTCAAATGTCAGCTGATTTTACGCCATCCCATGCACAAGTGAACACTTCAGGGGTCAACAATGTGGCGCCTGCAGGCCTTAAAAAAAAAATCATACAATGATCATCCTTCTTGTCACATCATTGGTAATTATTGTGAAGAACCTGCCAAAGTAACGCAACAGTATGGACTGTGAGGCGTTTGAATCTCAGGGATTTATGTGTTTATTCATTGACACACACATGCACACCCACACTCCTAGTTGCACCCCCATTGTTAACTCGACACTTATATTTGTGTGTATGTATGTTTGTGTTGTTGTTTGTGTTTGTTATAGTTGTTCATGTTGTTTTAGTTATTTATCTTGTATTGCTAAAACAAGAATTCTGAAAGTTCCTGAGCTAGCAAGTACAGAGAGACACTGCTGGTCATGTTTAGAGTCAGAAATGGACAGTCGACAGCACTGTTTTTTAACCAGTGGCACACATTATTTATTTAAACCTGATGTGCCTCTAACTTGATCACACACTCCTTCACGAAAGAACAATGGAGTGCTACTTGACGGACCCACAATGCCAAAGACAGTCTGCAACTGTGACGCGACGTCTCACTTCAAAACTTTACTGACACTCGTAGACCATCAAAGTTTAAAAGTGGACTAAAAACTAAACGTAGAACCAAATAAATCCAAAATAGCCGAGTGTCAGTAGCTACAATTTTTCATAAATTAAAAGGGATTTTCCACACGACGTTCGACTGAGCACAATTGGGCTATGGCTGAGGTTCCTTTATTGGTGTGACTCAGGATTTTTTCCAGTGAACAAAGTGTGTCGTGGCTTAAAAGTCATTGTCATGTAACTTGTCATGTAACATGTTTACAATGTGTTAGAGGAGATTGAAATAAACATTCATTCATTCAAAACGTACCATCCATTATATACATTTCATTGTTTCCGAAGTGTGTTCTAAACCTTCAGGTGACACAGTGGCCTTGGTTAAAAAAAGGTCAGCAACTTCTGATTTTGATCCCGTCTCCAGTAGTCCAAATGGACCATCAGAACACTCAAAAACCAGCTTCACTGGCCCAAACCCCTGTGGAGAACACCTGTAAATGGGTTCCAGGATCAGACTCAATAGACCAGCGACTGTTTTCAGAAATGTGGAGCAAAGGTCTCAGATAGAAATTGTGTAAGAGTCTTTTTAGGAGGCTGAACCGAGACCCAGCATGATCAGAGGCAAACAATGCACCTATTTACCATCTGAAATCAGAGCACGCAGAGACATCTTGAGTGATCTGTGGATTCTTTCACACCTTCCATTGGCCTGTGGGTGGTACACACGTAGTGTGGTGTACCTGCGCCCCGAAAAAACCCTGCTCGAATTGACCACAGCTCCCACAAAGACTGGGAGACCCTGTTAGATGTGATCTCCCAAAATGTGCAACTGAGGAAGAAAAAATGGTAAGGCAAAATCTGCTGAAGATGTGGAGGGCAGAGGAACTGCTTCTGACCCGACAGTCCTACCGCTGTTGTGAAAAAGAGAAGATGTTACATGACAAGTTACATGACAATGGTTATTTGAATCTGCACCTGGTGTCCACCCCTGAATATTGCACCCCTCAACTTCCCCATAGAGGCCAAGGCCGACTATCACAGAACTCACCAATTGAACGGATGACTTCACTCCAAGACGTGAGAGTGAGATGTGAGAGGTGAATAGCAGTAAAAACTTTAGGGCACCAGGCTATGGGAACCTGTTAAGGGCCCTGGGCAAACCAGGCCACGAAACAGACAGTTAGTCATACAGATGGATTTGGTAGCAACATGTCAAATGACAGCCATGAACACGGCCCAGTAGGAAGCTGGTAAGCATAACTGAGTTTTGTCACCTGAAAGCTGCCACGCACATACCAATAACTGGGATGTTTTTGTCCCAATTTTGCACCGTCCTGACCAAGGATGATAAACACCCGATTATCATAAGGGAATCCTTTTGTCAGCGGGGTGTTAAAGGTGAATTTACCCCCGAAATGTTGAAATATTTACGACCAAAAATCATTGTGTGTAGGAAGAGTCAACCGGGATTGTCCTTCATTTTATCATGCTTGATCTCAGGAAATGTCTGGCTGGGTGGATGAGCTTCTCGGCTAGAAATGAGTGAAACATGGGAAGTGTGGTGTGTGAGCATGTCTCATTGGCGTGAGTATCACTTCACTTGAAAGATGGCGTCATAAACAATAATCAGAATTCCGATGACAATATCACAGTTGTGAATGTAAGAGTTGTGAAAACTCATGTCTTAGATAAGTAGATGGCGATGAATTGAGGTTCACTTCTATTCCAAGTATTAAGGTGACTATTCATGGACATTATAGTAAAGTTGTCAGATGTGTTCTCTGGAAAATTGTTACATAAGTGTGACAGGGCACTTTCTCTTCTTCACTGAAAGCCTGATGGTGGAAACCTCTGCGCTGTGATACCTAGTATTTATGAGCTGAGCAAAACTGATTATGTCTAATTCGACTGTCATTTTTCTGAGGACTTGTCCACATGCTTGTCAACCCTTTCATACCCTAACATAGTGATCCAGACTGACTGTATGGAGGTAAGTAGGTTGGAGAAAGTCAGCCATCAAGGGTGTCATAGTCATCAAGATATAGTACACAAACACCATGTGGGATTACGTAACAAAGAGACTATCAGCCTGAGAGTTTTACAAGTGTGGAATCAGATGACGTAGTTATGCCTGCAAGATGTTACATAGCCGCCATGAGCCATCCACCTTTTGGCATCATGTGAAACAGGGTGGCCGTCAGACTGTCGAGCTGCTGACTGTGCCCAAATGCTTTGTAGTGGCCAACTCTACCGGCCCAATAGCCACTGTGCAAAAACAGAGGTCTGTCGGAATGCAGTGTTCCACGCATCCTGCTGGCAACCAGGAGTCACAGGTAAACTTTATTCTTCACTTTGAAAAAAGCAACGGTGCGAGCCACACAACCAAACCAACAGTGTTGGATGACTTGTCAAGTTTGCATGCCTACCACAACAGAAACAGTCGAACGTCATTCCTTGCGTCACAATGTGGGTCATGTTTGTTTCTGCTGTGTATTGTGCGTGTTAACGCTCATCTTGTCTGTACATCTTGTGTATATTTTTAATGTGTGTTCTCTACGCTCATGTTCTTTGTCTCTTCTGGGTTGTTGTGACACAGTACAGCGAGTGTGTGCTTGGTGCACCAACTGTCTTTGTGTTAGTGCGAGCCAGGGTTTTGTGATGCAGTCACTGATGGCAACTTCATAGACACAGTCCTTCATTTGATATCCCTCTGTAGCATCTCCTCTGGACCCACCTCCACATGTCACAGACTTGGCAGAAGGTTGCTGGAAACCTCCATAATGTGATGCCTAGTACACATGAGCTGAGAAAAACTGAGTGCATCTTTAATACTTTATTACAATTGTAATCTTTGCACATCTGATATAAATATTGATGAAAGGATGTAGTTATATTCATATATATCTATATTTGAATTCATTCACAAGTCAAACAACACGGAAAGTGCGAACATGAAAACCCAGCAGCTAAGCTCACACATCGATCAGTAAGTCAGATGATCAGCTGGTCATATTTCTGACGACTTGCTTGTCAACCCTTTTTCCTCAGGTTAGCACGGTGGTCCACACCTAATCCAATTATCTTGACTTCCTCTGGGATCATGGAGATCATCTCAGTTCATGGATCTCATGGACATTTTGAGTTAATCCGACATATTCTCAGTGAATCGGATACGTGTTGTGATTTGGGATTTCAAATGACATTTCAAATTAACGTCAGACTTGGTTCAGTGTTGGATTATAATAATTCTGGTTTGTAAATGTACAACTGGATTCAGTCGAAATGTCACTTATCCTCATCCCAACGTCCATCTAAAGTGAATGAAGTACTCGGTTAGCATGGCCGCCCAGGGAACTTGCTATGGTTGCTATGATTACAACATAACACGGTTCCATAATCCATTTCCCAGTCATTAAGGAACAATGATGCAGTCTGATGAACAATAAAATATTGACTAATTCGAATGATTGAGTTTTAGATGAGCACTTCACCGTGTTACTCCAAGCCGTCAGAATGTCACCCCAGTCTGATCAACATCAGTTATTGCTGTGTGTGAAGCTGTAGCTGCTGACATTTAACACTATTCTTATAAGAGGCAAAGTGAACAGCAAAATATTGCACGTTGGCCGCATCGATTTCATGCTTAGCTTGCTAAAGTGATCGACGACGGATGTTTGTTCTTAAATTAGACAAAATGGAATCTGTCGAGAGATTAGCCACAAGAGGTAACAGTTGATGATGAACTCCCTTCACAATAAAAAAATATCATTCTTAATGCAATGTCTGCTTAGTGCCAACCTGAGAGTCTGTGTTACAGGGTTGGACCGAAACTGTAATTAGACTTATTAAGTATTGCTTAAATAACCTGCACACTGGCAGCCATTACAGTGGACAGTGTTCGTGAGACTCAATGTCTCAACACACCTGGCCACACGCATCATCCACAGTCAGCAATCTTCACACACACAAATTCAGTATCAGTTCAGGAACTAAGTTTCAAAACCGATTAGCTTCTGTTTGCAACTCCACGTCGTAAAACCTGTTATCGTCCCGGCAGACATCACCTATCAGGAGCAGTCAACAAAGGTGTTCACCATGTTCCCGCGCCGCTGCGTCACTGTCCTGCAGTGGCGCTCCGCACCAGCAAATGTTGTCCTGGAGTGTGGCGCGTTAAAGGACGTGAACAGCTTGTCCAGGTCATCATACATGTCTCCGAACATTCTTTGCTGTGAACCTCTCCTCCGGCCACCCTTGGCCTCCCGGTGGGCGTGGTGACCAGGCCACTGAGCAAACGGGTCCCTGAAGACGTCATCGAAGTTGAAGGACTGGAAGAACTGCTTGAAGTTGTGGTCACTTGTTGGCAAAGGCTGTCGGTCCAACCTGTCGTAGTTTTGCCGCCTCTCGTCATCCGACAGGGTTTCATATGCTAGTGGACAAAAAGATGTTGTTAGTCGCCACGTCAAATATTTATCACCTCTTTGGCGTTTTGGCTGTCAGACAAGAGCCGGTTGATTCAAAGAGCTATTAAAGTGGTTTCAGTCGTGACCACACCTTGGTGTGTTTTAGCCCCAGTCTTGTTGTCTGCATTTTTTTTTCAATATCGGACCAATAACCAATTATCCCTCATCCCAGCGTAAAGGAAATGGGCGGCATCACAACTATTATTACACTTTTACCACAGAATTATCCTGGACTCTCACCCTCAGCTATCTGTCGGAACTTCCTCTCGGCTCCTGGGCTCTTGTTCCGGTCCGGGTGGTACTTGAGGGCCAGCTGGTGGAACGCCCTCTGGATCTGGCGCTTAGTGGCGTCCCTGGTGACTCCCAGCACGTCGTAGTAGTCGCCGTCCGCCAGCACCAACTCGGTGTAGAGCAGGATGTGAGCCACAAGCAGCAGAACGATCAGTGTCGCCGCCATGACGCCGATTACTGCTCTAAGAGAGGAACCAGACGGTCAATGATCAGATGATTTTGATAACTGGACCTCCAGCACTGTAAATACAACAGAAGGCTTCACACGTCTGAGGAGGTCGCAAATCTACACGAGTGAAGCACATAGTTATTTTGGCTGTTTTGGTCCTCAGTTGCATCTGTGCCAAAATAAATAAATAAATCAACCAAACACACCACGTCATACACACAAGCAATGACACAAACTCAGAATAAGTAGAGGAAGTGCTAGGGTGGACGTACACACCCTATTGGTGCTCATACACCAGCCCTGCAAAAAAAAAGTACCCCCTCTGGAGCCCATTTTTTTTACCTTTCATTCTTAAAAAAAGATGTATTTTGATATTGGACTGTCGACTGGCTGTTTATAAAACACTACATAGCCTAGTTATTTGAATTGACATTTAAAACTGGCTCAGGGTGTAAGGCATTACAGTCTAATGCCCGACACAAACTGGCAACCTTATGTTCCACAGGGATATGCGACCGCAACTTCACTTGCAAGGGTGATCTAAAGTTTGAAGTTTGCTAATGTCAGTGACAAACCAACCAAGCAACAACAACAATAATCATATTTGTTTGCGACGGGTGCCCTTTTTTTATTTTGGACTTGAGCACCAGCCTCTCAAAATGTGCATGTTCCTGGCCCCACATTTGGGACCAGGTTTGGATCACGTGTGCGGATCACTTAGTCATCTAGTCCCTGTTTAGACAACTGACACTAGGCCCCGTGTGGGTGGTCAAGTGTGAGGAAACACCAGAAGAGGATTAAGATTTTAAAAAGTTCTACCATGAAAAAAATTAAATAATAAAATAGAAAGTCATAGACAATGCAGATAAAATAAGGGGCATGCGAGCAGATAAAAAAAACATTCATAAAAGGGAAGGTGATGACCATGTTAAGGACAGGCGTTAATAAATAGTTGACCTGTTTCTACTATACTATTATTTCAACTACTATGTCAACAACAAAAATAAGAACCCTTCTTCACCCAAATCTTTGAATGTCTATTGTGACGTTTAGTTCGACATTAGTAACTAAACACAAGTGTCTCCGGTGTCACTAGCACATCAATATATACAGTACATGTAGCGCTGCTTTAGATTTACTCGTCAGTTATTCTGCTGTTTGCAGACAGTGGCAATGCTTTCGTTCTTCTTTTATTTATGAGCGACTCTATTTTAATGACAAGAGACAGAATCTGAAATGTCAAACAGTGGCGCTCACCGAAGCGCCAGAGTTCGACGTCCTCCTCGACAGCAACAGGCAGTTTCACACCTCTTTCCTCTACCTCACGCTTTAAACGAACAATAAAGTCATTACACTAATGTCACTTTGGGGAGAGTCGGTAGTTGGACCTTACCTGGAGCCGGACAGCTGCACCGCCGCGGGGACCTTCAAGCTCCAGCTGACGGCGGCTTGTTGACGACTCGCATTCCTGAGCGCTTTCACCACGACTCGCAACGCCATTGGTCCGTTTCTGGATGCTGTTACGTCGAGCGTGCTGATTGGTGGAAACAAAGCGCACGTGGAGCTTGGCGAGGAGCCGGAAAGACGCAAGAGAGGCATCACCCTTCAATTTCCGGCTTCGCGTACCGCCGTTTCCTCTTAAACTCAAGTTAGTGTCACACATTTCAATGAACCATTTTCTAAGCAATCATTTCTAGCTGTTGTAAACATTCGTGAATTTGAATTTAACATCAACTTTTCTTTTGCTTAAAACGGTTGTTGCGATCAAGACCAATTCTCTCTTTGGTCCGTTTAATAAACACGGGATTTAAAAGCCTCTGCTGACTCGCGGTGATTCAGCAAATGGTTAAATTATTTTTTGTTTTTTCTGTGACGACCCTCATGACCTGGTCCTCATGACCGTCAAGGTCTTCTTGAAATATTTTTTCTTGATCCAAAATTGTCTTCATAAAGCGGATTTTTTTTTCTGTAACAAACGGCAGTCACACCATGGCCAGTGTTTTCTTGTCGAACTTGAGAGTTAGTTTCCTGTTGAACATTCTTCATGTGTTTGTGAATTGATCATTACATAACGGTAGTGCAATCATGAAAAGCAGAAGACAAAACAAGTCTTTATTGTGAAATTCACGTCAGCAGCGGATGGTCAACATTGACGTTTGTTATGTCGCCACCCATAGGCTGTATCAAACATTGCATGTTTCAAAACTCCAGCATGACGTCACGACATCCGCGACAAACGTTTACCAAACAGTGCTGCGACTGAAACGTTGATATATATATGTATATATATTCAAGGAACGTCTCGAAAGACCATTCATTCGGTAAGGCGGTATTTCATCAAAGTGTCATGTTTTCAATCTTCACATAGATGCTTTAGGCTAATGGCTATTAAACGCGTGTTTATGTTAGCATTTCACATCCTAACTCCGCCGTAGTCTTTGTCTTAAAAGTTGAATGAAAACTCACACACACTGGCCAAAGCTCTGCATATTTGAAACCGATAAATGTTGCGTCAACATGAACTCGCAAAAGTAGCAGTAGCATTAGCCACCCGCTATCAAAACAAGCTAACAGCAGTGTAGCATCTTCGAAAGGCTCCAGAAACCGGTGGTTCGGTGTCGGTTCAGGGTAGATACCGTCTTCTCAGAGCGCGTTTGCTCTCGATCACGTCCGACAGCCACTTCTCCCGGAACTGTCCCCGACCCGGCGTGTGCACCAGCCGGTTCGACTCCACCACGAAGTGGGTGTCCACGGGCCGACGACTTGGGTGTTTGGACCGAGACACGTCAACGATGAAGAAGACGCTGGCCGTGCTTTTGATCGGTGCCCGGGGTGTCGGGGTGCTGAAGCGGGCCTGGTAGTGGTAGAAAGTACGGTCCGGCTCATCGAGGGAACCCAGGAAGTCCAGGCTGTAGAACCAGCACGCAGGGAGGTCCCACGTTCGGATGTGTTCTGAAATCTGCCTCTTACCCACGGTCTCAGAGAAGTGTTGACTGGCGACCCAGCTGACCATGTCCCACTGCTTCTCACCATCATCATCAGGAGCAGGACACTTCTGTTTCACCACAAAGTCAGTCTCATGTGGGCTCCGCAGGTAGTTGGTCAGTGTTATGGACTCGGCAGGCAGATCCAGGCCACTCGAACTGCTGGATTCCTCCATTTCGACCCTGAGTCTTCCACAGAACCAGACCGGTTGTGGATCAATAGGTGCCAAGTTCTGCTCTTATGTTTTGATGAGCAGTTCTGTCACAAAGTCCTGTCCTCAGCAGTCATGTTTTTGTTAGGGAACCGTTCCCATGGAGACGGGTCTTCTGACAGCAGCGGGGTTGGTGTTTGGACACTGCAGCATGGGGTAGTGTTAATAAGTATCATGACAAAGATTCGTATCTTTAGTCACCAGAATATTAGATTAGATATCCTGGGGAAATAGTAGTAGTAACAATAATGAATGGTCATACTCAAATATGTTCATTTTTAATGCTAACAAAATTGGTTACCCATGAGAAAAAAGTTGTTTTACAAAGGCGTGTATTTTTAATGTATTCTTATTGAATAACTCTGTCTTTCTCTGACTTCAGGTGACTCACCGTGTCCCCATTAGTAACTGTCAGCTGGGTGATGATGGTGACCTGTTCATCGTTGCTTCTGATGGATGTCTGAGGTGCTGACTCAGCAGACGCATGTCTCGTATCAGGAGCACGTTGGACAATGTGACCAAAGCTGTCGGCAACACCGACTTCATCTCCAAGTTCTCTCGCCTTAAGCCTGGAAGCTCCGACGGCACCAGTGTGGAGAAGGTTCTGGTCAAAGCCGAGACGCTGAGCTGTAAAGATGCAGCCACTGAGCATCACGTGGACCAACCCAAGGAAATGTCGGACTCTGACCTGAAGCCCAAACCCAGCCTACAGCTGTTCCATCCCTCAACCCTGAGTACCAACATGGACGACACCTACCGGACGCTCGCTCAGCATATCAACAGTTACTTCGGCCAGACTAGTGGGGAGCAGCACGTCCCGGAGCCTCCTGAACCCAAACCTTCCACAGCCTCAGCTCCAGAACCCTCGACCGCTCCTGTTGTCCAGCCAGCTCCGACCAGTTCTCCCAAAAAAGGCTTCACACAGTACCTATCGTACCCACGGCCCAGTGTGCAGGCCTTTGTCGGGAGCTACATTGCTCCGCTGGTGCCCAAATTCCGGTCCGATACCAAAAGTGGAACATCGGAGAAACATCCAGCAGCTTCTGAGGAGACGCCAGTGAAGGAGACTGAGATGAAGAACGAGGAAGAAGAAGCACAGCGCCGCCTGCTGGCTCAGAGGGAGAAGGTGGAGTATTTATAATGTTATTGATGCTTGTGTTTATGGATTCACTAGCTAATTGAGCTTCATCATAGTGTAGTCCTGTGACAGACATCGGATGAAGTTGTGTGAAATCGTTGAATTGGATTAGATATGCTTTACTGGTCTCAGTTAAAATCCTCATCATCATAAGCATCAAGCTTAGTTAAACAATTTATTCACATTTATTGACTTCGGTTAGTCGGTTTGACACGTCTCTTTCTTGTAAATTTAAGTGCTACATCTACAATAATTTATTGCCTGTGTTAATGAATTGTTTTATCCTTGCAATATATGAGTTTTTAATGCATTTCAATGTTGTTTGGTGGTTTAATTGATTACTTATTGAACAGTAGACTGACATTGAGTCCATTGAGGGTTTTGTAACATCGGTAATGTTTGGGCTGTGCATTCAGATCATTGCCCGAGTCAGTGTGGACAACAGGACCCGATCTCTGGTCAAAGGTCTCCAGAGAGTCACAGATGTTCGAATCCTGACCGATCGGGTAGAGCAGCTCAGTGTTCACCTGCTTGAGTTCCCAGAAACTCGGGGCGTCGCAAGCAAGGTAGAAGTGGGCATCGTCTGCAAAGAGAGTTGTACTGTCATCCTTTTGTTTCTCACGGCTGATGCTGTGGTCTGTCCAGGAAGGGGCGCTGCCGTGCTTGTTGCGCCTGCGTCAGGCGTCTGATGTGCGACTGCAGGCGGCGGTCAGAGAGGCGCTGGCTTTGATTGGCTACAACGATCCTGTTAGAGGGCGAGGAATTCGAGTCCTTGCGATAGACGGAGGCGGAACCAGGTGAGTCATGTGTAAATCATTGTCAAATTCCAGCCGTGAGGCATGGACATCATCTTCAACGCTTCAAACAGGGAATGTAGTTTCCGCTCCTGGGGATCTCAGTTCAAGGGTCACATGAAGATCCATAGGAAGTTATGATTGCTAACAAGGAAACCACAGGAAAAAGAAAACACAGTGACAATATTCAATCTTTTTTGCCGTGTCCAGAGGGCTTCTAGCGCTGCAGACCCTCCACCAGC
Source organism: Synchiropus splendidus (assembly GCF_027744825.2). Lineage (NCBI taxonomy): Eukaryota > Metazoa > Chordata > Actinopteri > Syngnathiformes > Callionymidae > Synchiropus > Synchiropus splendidus. Next base: position 15,988,776 of record NC_071337.1, read on the forward strand.
TGGAGACCCTGACGGGGAAGCGAGTCCACCAACTCTTTGACTACATCTGCGGAGTCAGCACTGGTCAGTGGTTGCTCCAGTCGAGAAGGTCTCTGTGTGTGGCTTCTCTCAATGTCTCCCCGTCCTCAGGAGCCATCCTGGCTTTCATGCTGGGCATCTTCAAGATCCCCCTGCAGGAGTGCGAGCAGATGTACCGCAAGCTGGGCTCCGATGTCTTCAAGCAGAACGTCATCGTGGGGACAGTCAAGATGGGATGGAGCCATGCCTTCTACGACAGCGAGATCTGGGAGAACATCCTCAAGTTAGTTACAGAATCTGGCCCTTCAGGAGGGTGGTTTTGGTTCTTAACAACTGTTTGTGTTAATAGAGAGCGTATGGGCGAGGGCCGGATGATTGAGAGTGCCCGAGATCCCCACTGTCCCAAAGTGAGTTCCACCATTATGGGTTACATACATATATGAGCTTTGCTGATGACCGTTTTGTGTCCACCAGGTGTCAGCAGTGAGCACCATCGTCAACAGGGGTCTCCCATTGAAAGCCTTCGTGTTCAGGAACTACAGGCTGATGCCCGGAGTCCGGTCCCACTACCCTGGAGACTGTCAGCACAAGATGTGGCAGGCCATCCGAGCCTCGTCTGCCGCTCCTGGCTACTTCCAGGAGTTCGTGTTGGGCAAAGACCTGCACCAGGTGTGCATCCCTCCAGGGGGCACTAGACCTCTAAACCTCAGACTCAACCTCTATACTGCGGTCAAACCTGATCTAGCACGTAGTATTGATGGAGTACTGATCCACTTATATAAGATCATGAAAACATGGTGAGTGAACATGTCGCCCTCGACAGGACGGTGGCCTCCTGATCAACAACCCGACGGCACTTGCCATCCACGAGTGCAAATGTCTGTGGCCCAACACACCGCTGCAGTGCGTGCTGTCTCTGGGCACCGGGCGTCACGAGACCACTAGCAAGAACGGGACCACGTACACCAGCCTGAAGGACAAGCTCACCAACGTGATCAGCAGCGCCACTGACACAGAAGGTGACCACAACATAACACTTCTTATAGATCAGGTTTTGATTAAAGTGTTTACTCAGCTGAGCGGCTGGTGTCAGTAACATTTCAGGGAGAATCAGTGAATATGTTCAGTGCTACTCTGTGTCTGTTGAACTTGCTTCGAATGAGTTGCTGTTCCGTCATGATTCTTCTGATCAGAGGTCCACACCATGCTTGACGCCCTGCTGCCCCCGGACACCTACTTCCGCTTCAACCCGCACATGAGTGAGGATGTCCCGCTGAACGAGAGCCGCGTGGACAAGCTGGACTTCCTGATGGCTGAGGGCCAGCGCTACTTGGAGCGCAATGACGCCAAGCTGCGCAAGGCAGCGAGCGTTCTGGGCCAGGAAAAGGGTGCCATTCAGAGGTTGGCCGAGTGGGCCAAGCTGAAGGCTGCAATGTATGAAGGTCCACCCTTCCGTTCCAAACTATAGGAGGTATGAGAGGGAAGTGGAGCGGGACAGCAGAGACTGGAATCAACGTTTTTGGGCGTCCAAGCACAGAAACCTTCAACCATGATGATGTTGTTCACAGTATTGCCAGGAAACACACTGATTTCATTTTTAACCTTTAAAACTTGACTCACTACCATGGCAGTGTTAGAGAAGGTGAAACAAGGATTCTGTCACATTCTCTTGCATTAAGACCAACAACCAACTAATTTAACCACCACACAGCACTTTTATGGTGATATTTTATCAAACAAAAAATCACTGACCAAAATCACTGAACTCTTTTTAAATGAATTGTTTAATTTACAAAACCAGAGTTCACATTTGATGTTAAAATCAACATGTTTCTTTTTAATTTCTTTCATTTTTTTATAAAGCAAAATATAACTGGCAAAAGGAATTCAATTCTACAAATAAGCTGAAGGTGTTCTGACAGATTTCACTGTTGATGTTCTCTCACTAAAGTGTTTACCAACTCCTCTGTGTTTTGGAGTCTAATCTGAGGGTTGATTCAATCCAGACAAGTACTTGCTGACTTGATTCCCTGAAGATGAAATAAAACTTGAAGCACCTTGTCAGGAAACTGAAAATAAAGAATGTGTTTACAATTTAAGTGATTTGGGCTTTTTTGTGAAGCTGCATGTTGGAGCTCACAAACAGTCTGGAATCTATCTTTGTTACTGATAATTCATTTAACACTGAAACCCTGAAATAAATTCTGTCGCCTAATTGTCTGTGCCATTTCAAACTGGGGAGACAGGCTGCTGGCAGGCGAGGCACAGAGACTGAGTAGACGGTGACAGCAAACAGCAGCAGGGCGAGAATGGTGGCAGGGGATTGAACTGGAGGACAGTGGAGTGATGGGCTGCAGAGGTACCTGGGGCTGTGTGGCGACTTTGAGAAAGAAATGACAGAGAGGTGGATGATGGGCTCTTTAGTTCTTTGCCCACAGAACTAAAAGAGGGCAGATTTTTTATTTTTCTAGGTCCCAATACTGTTCATGTTATGTCAACTTTCAGATTTTTTTCCCTCACCACGTAATAACCCTCTCTGCTTTTGTCCCTATATGTATTTGCAAATGGCCTCTTCCTCTTTGCTGTCTCTGCCTGCCTCTATTTACTTTTTCTCTCTCTCTTGCCTGTCTACTTCTCTTCCTGTGTCTCCTGCAATCATTTTATTGCAGTTTGTGATTGTTTCTTTCACTGTATCTTTCCTTAGACTTTCCTCAAGAGATGTGCTTGTCTCTCACCATGTGTTTGTCAGTGTCTGTGTCCTGGTCAGACTAGGGTATTTACATGAAGTGCAACAGGTCTGTCTGCTGCTCAGGCTGTGATCCTGATTCCACCGACGTTGCCTAGCAACAGTATAGTGTTTGCAACTTTGGTCTTCATCAACCATCAGCCAACGTTCAATGCAAATATGCGAGAACATGAGTCAGCACTTTGTTTTCAGCGCTGCAAATGCTCCGAGTCAGTGAGTCACATGACTGCTGTTGGCCGCGCAGGTGAGCCTGTGAAGGAGAGGAACACGAGACTCAAAGAAACGACTGGAGAAACTCAACTGCTCGTACCAGGTAAGACTTTGAGTGTCATGTGACCAAATCTGCCATTACCACCTACTGGTCAGACAGTCGTTTTCTTGTTCTCTTATCTTAGGTGTCTGACACTAGGAACCTGCTCACTATCCTTCCTTTTCTCATATCAATCTTCTCCTCTTTCACCCGGACTCACTCCCTCTGATACTCTTTCCACCTGCTTCTCTTTATCATCTCATGTTCTGAATCTTTGATTTCTCCTCCCTCTCACTTTCTTCTCTGCTTCCTGTTCCCACATGGAGTAAACGTTCTTCTCCTCCTTTATGCTTTTCCCCACTCACCTCTTCTCATGCCATCTCAGTCTTTTTCTTCCCCCTTTCCTTGTTAACCTGAGTTTGCCCCTCTTTTTCTTCATCTTCACATCCCTCTTTTTTTCATTGCATTCATTTCTTTTTCTTCCCATCCTCCCTTTGTCATCTGCCTTTTAGCTCTTGCCTATCCCCCTCTTTCAGCTGTTTTTCTCTCTCATCCTCATGTCCTTCATGTTTCTCCTCTTCACTTACTTTGTCTCCCTCTTCTTTCCCCCTTGCTCCATTTTTCTCTCTTTTGCTTCCTTGTCTTAGCTCCTTCCCTTTCTTTTTCCCTTCCTTTGCTCCTCCTCCTGCATCTTCTCATCAGCAGTGCTCTTTCTACAACATGTCTTTCTTCAGCTTTTCATTCTTCTCCATCTGTGTTCTCCTCTCCTCACTGTCCTGCATCTCGTTTCTTCCACTCCTTCGTTCACATCACTCTGGAAACCGAAAATGCCAATTACCGTTTCGAATAGTTTTGGAAAACTATCTACGCCATTTATTGTCGTAGCAACGACACCACGTGGCCTGAGCAAATGCTATTGGAATCACCATTCTGCTAAGTTGAAAATAATAATTCGCATTATTTCAAAAGTGTGTTGTTCATTGTTCGCTCCTGTCAGCTGCACCACTCTTTCCTGCCAGAGGGGGCGCCTCGGCAACGCTGGGCTCTCTGACAGACGTCTCACTTCAACTGGATTGTAGTCTTGTCAAATCATATCACTCAGTACGGTAATCGTGGTTAATAGTGCGACCCCATATTTACGGTTTGCACTGTTAAGTTGTTTTTTTTTTTTTTTTTCTATGGCGGCTCAGGGAACCCTGCGACATTTTTTTACTCCCACTTTGAAATTCGGACTGAAGGGTGACATTTCTCCTGGTACTCTCGTTTGAAATTTATATATTTACCTAGTTCCTGTGTTTAGTAAGACTATTTCTTTGTGTATTGTTGAATATGTTATTATTAAGGCGCTGTATAATTGTGTGGTTGGTAAGGTACGTACGGTATGTACGCTGTGACACTAGAGTTACGCTAGAAAAATAGAGAAACGTGCAAAGTAACGTCCACGTGAGTCTCCATCTCTTCGTATAAGAGCCGGTAAAACGGAACCCGAGGATTTTACAGAGAGAATGCCTTTATTTTCTTTCAAATTCGACGAGGGGCACGTATCCAAAATACCAGCGTTTTATGTGTGACTCCTAACAACCGTTTGCTTTCTCGTCACAGACTCCGAGTGACACTCCCTGTCAGCAGCAGCAACAGAGACGATCTTTGGCCGCTGCTGGTTGTGAAGCTGCTGCAGCTCCGACCCACACACACGCAAACACACACAGACACACAATCTGTCTCACACACACACACACACTCCCCCCACACACTCACACACCTCATCTCTCTGCAGCATCGGTGGACCAGGAACCAGCTGCCGGTGAGTTTCATCCTTCCATTTCTATTTTTCCCCTGTTCAAAAACGCCTTTTCCCACTGAAGTGCGGTCAGTGAACGCGTCTCCCGCCGCGCAGGGTTCAGCAGGTAAAATCGCCACCGTCCATCACATCACGTCTTTATTCTAACATGGACACTGGAGCGTCTGAACCGGGCCGACGGTTCCACCGCGAGGATGCGGGTCCGTTGTCCGTGCCGCCGGTGCGCCTAGGCCCGCAGACGTTGCCGGTGGTTCTCCGTCATATTTACAGTGGTGGGATGAAAACAGACGCAGGGAGAATGAACTCGCACTCAGGCCCGGATTAAGATCTGGACCTGCATCTAGAGCTCGCCTTGTGATCCATTAACCTTTTGACTGATTGATGGCAGCGACTGCTGGAGCGGATTTTATCTCCGGAATGATAATAAATTGGCCTCAATAGTCAGATTACGTCCCTTAATCTGCACAGGATGCGGCAGCTGGATTATTTCACCTGCAGATTCACTCCATCAGACACGTGATCTCCCGAATAACGGTTTTTTATTATCTCGTGTTGTGTTTTCAATGTAAAATTGTAGATCAGTTAGCAATACATCCCGGTTATATCGTTTATTGAACGTCAACACCTTTCAACCGCAATCTGGATTAACTACACTCAGTATGAAGTTTCCCTCTGTTTATCATATAGTCCGAGTTAAAGAAATCTACACTTCTGATCTGGCCCTGGTCGTCAGATTATATTCATTATTTATAATCTGGCAGGATTATTTATGACTTTCAGAAATGATAATTTGCTGATTTAAATAGCAGATTATACAATACTATGGTGAAGGCAACGCAATCTGGATTTATTAACCTACTGAAACAAATTGTCTTTTGACACTGTTCTGGCAGTCAAATCATGTATATTTTTAAGTTGTTTCTTGAGTGTTTTTCTTTTTAAGATTCGAGAGAAAGATTCAGTTATTTCACTGAGTGGACCCCCGTTTGCAACGTCTTCATTCTTTGTTGAAATTTAATATGAAATTACCAGGGACACTGTCCATCAAATAGCAAGATTAGTGCGACTGTGTGCTCAATTTGAGAAACGACAGGATAAATATTTCATAGATCCTTGCGTTGGATTATTTATAACAGCTACATTCTGAATTTAAGTTTTCATGGAGTGACTGCTTTGTATCATGATGTCGTGAATTTTAGAGTCTAAAGAAAACTTTCTTAAATAATGGTGCCTTGTAGTTTGAGATTATAATCAGTCATCTGTTGAGAAAGGACCCTCGACTATATATGATGTTGCTGTACAGTTCAGGGTGGAGGATTCCACTCCACTAGGCTGAAAACATGCAGATTTAATATGAGATAATTGATAATTTTGCTCGGATAACCTTGTTTCGCTGCAACAAAAACACTTGAGAAAAGACTAGATAATTCTTTTATGTCATTTTCCCTCAGGGACACTTTTGACAGCGGTAGTTGGTAGATTAAGTGGATTATGTGGGCATGTGACTTGGTTTATTCATATTTTCTCTTTGGGTATTTGTACAATTAAAGTAAGTTGAATTCAAGTTAGCCATGAGATATTTCATTAGATTGATAATGAAATGACACAGATTATTTTATCTTCTTGCTTGATCATCAGATTAGATTCCATAAAGACACGTTTAGCACAACAGAGGTTCAGATTATCTTCCCATCGCCCCTTGGTTCACAAGACTGAAGTCATTAAATTCTCCTATATCTACTCCTGTGAGTCTGAAGCAGGTATTTTATATTCCAGATTGTTTGGTGACTTTTGAGTCCCACTCTGAAACATTGTGTTTTTGTTATCAAGTTTTATTGTGTGGTGATGTCTGTGTACCCAAGGGGTGCTGTGGTCATAATTGGACGTCATTGCTGTGGCGAAACATTCATACTTTTGCTTAGTAACTGAACTCAGGTGACTCAATGAAGAGATTTTTTTATTGACTCAAATCAAAGGTTAAATGAATTCTGAACAATTCTGAAAAACTCAACTCACTCACAGGAAGTCACGTAGAAGGCACAATACACTGAATAATGGTTAAACGTCCAAACAAAAGTTTAGTTGTTAAAAAGGAAAATATCTCTATTGTCATGAAAAAAATGCAGCATTCATAGCCAGCTTGGAAACTAAAAGTTTGTGGAACATGACTAAATGGTTAGCTAGATTACGTGGATGACAAACGCAATGAAAATTAAAAGTTGGGCCATGACAAAGACATCTCCATGTCTATAACGGCACAAACATTTCTATGAGCTAAAGATGACAATAGAAAAACACAACTTTGTCGTGAAAAAGGAAAATTACAAAGGCTGGCATGAACCTTAAATAATGTAAAAAAATCTTGAGGTCACAATATACGAGTGAAATGTTACAAATTCATTTCAGAATAGAAAGCTTGAGCTAGTATTGACGATTGGAAATGCTTGAAGAAGACATGGATGTCTCATTGAAGATGATGGAAACCTGACCATCAGAAAAATAATCATAATTATATATATAATCAAGACAAGAAAATGCAGACTTGCTGAAACAAAATTATTCTGTAACTCCAGAACAGGAAGTGATCTTTTGCGGAAGTCAAGATGAGTAAATTCGTGCTTGAACTGTACAACATTTCTCACTCCAAAAAGTGAGTGAGGTATGGACTGGACTCACTTCAACACTTTACTTCGCAAAGTCTTTGATTGTTGCTATAGAAACACCGGCGATATTGGGACCAGAAATATCCAGACCTTTCAGAGCTATTTTTGGCTTCTTCTGGGTTCTTGTGGATCTCATCTCTGACACCTGCGTAGGTGTCCAGACGTCGGCAGGAAAACGACTCAAGAGTGGAGTGCAGCCTGGTGAAAGTGAGCGCTGCGCTTGGAGGTTCTGTTTTTTTGGTCGCACGGTGAGATTCCGACAGGAACAGATGGCGGAGAGGCGATGCTGGCAGCTGCAGCACAGTGTTGCTCTGGAACCTGATCAGCAATATTGGGTCTGGTCGGATCTGTAGTCCAAGTCTGGAAAATATTTTATAGTTCACTTGGTTTTTATGACGTATTGTGACATTGTGTCAAGTTTTCTTGGTTTTAGTCCCCCTTCTTGTAATAGTTTATTAACGTAGATCATTTTTTCTTGTTCTGGTCATCATTTTTGCCGACAAGGTCAGTGGTTTGGTTCAGAATCTCTGTCCAGTTCTTTTGGATCTGACACCCAGCCCTCAGATCTTCACTGGAATGAGATTTTTCAACTCTTACGTATGAGATCAGGATTCTCAGTTGGAACAGAAAGGGATGTCCTGGCTTGGCTACAGACAAGATCCTTCCCCAAGTTGCAGACTTCTTGAGGTCTTATTGTGGAAAGAATCCAGCATGAGAGAGACAGATAGAACAATGCAGCGTCTTCAATCATGACAGTTCTCTGTCGGCTTGTCGCGGCAAAGAGAGACGAGCCGAAATGAAAGCCCACAAAACACCGCTTCCTCCTGTGTTTTGATTTCTCCTCTATTGAATCTCTATGTGTGTTTTCGGCTTCAAATTCTCAAAAGGTGAAATGATATTATTTTGGCTTTTCTGCATTAATGTAATCCCGAACACCACAACAGCTGTTATTCTTAGAAGATTTGATGCTGTTCAAATATAATCCCGGTGCATGGACTCAACCCCGCCCCCTCGCAGGAGTGATCTGCCAGGATTTGGGTCAAAGATCCGTTAAAGAGCTTTTTTTCCATATCGCACTGTCGACGTTCTTGTTAATTAAATATGTTTTTTGGGGGGATTTGAATTATGATCTTTCTAGTTTTCCCTGTGGCTGAAAAAATACAGCGCTTTTACTAATCACATGTTTTTAGCCCACTGAAGATGGCTTGCTAGCATTGTAGCTCGTCCTCCATTAATATTGTTACGGAACAACGTCTACTTAATGCTGATGCCGTTCTGTTGGGAAACTTTTTCGTACCAGACAGACACTAACAAAAGGTCATCGCGGCATTGTTGGATGTCAAAACCCTGGTCTGTTATGACACGGTCAGTTGCTAGCATCTTCTGTTATAATTCACTAGTATTGTAGTTTCGTCAGTGCAATATTAGTGTGGAGTAGTTTGACCTGTAGTGCATTTGTTCTTTTCACAAACATCTGCGTTGTTTTCAGGCAGATTGTATTTTCGTTTACATAGATATCTAACTTAGGTTGGCGAATGACTGCTGTTGGGTACAGAGGTCTACTTGCTTTACTGTAATTGATTCATGTAAGTGTCACAGTATCCCGAAAGAGCTTCTTCAGTATGAGGCAGACAATGACAAGGCATGTCTCGGCTTTTGTTTTTCTACGTCACTTCTTCATCTGTTATTCACTTTTGCCGTGATGGTGTCTGGCTTAGCCCCTCAATGTGCTGCTCTGGCTGTTCTGGCAGCTGCTGCGTCCAATCACAGGCAGCGAGCTCCACTCACCTTGTTTTGCTTTGATGCGATCGTCCACTCAGCACTTTGGTCCGACGGGACATGTGTGTGGGTGTTTTGGTGGGAGAGTGAAAGCTGTCCCACCAAAACCTCACCAAGTCCATCAGCGCTGCTAAATCGATTGGTCTGAAAATTTAAAAATCTGTTCTCGTCTTGATGTCACAGCTCATTCCCTGCGTCCTGATCCTTCAGTGAGAGTCGGTGATGTTGTCAGGGAGGCAGCAGTCGGGAGTATGTGGGTTAAGAGGACGGCGTTTCCTCAAAGGGTTTTCAGCTGCCGGGTTATTTTAATGACTTTTTGACTGAATATTAAAATAGATACTGTTTTCCTGACAAAAGTTGGGCGTCTGGGCCGCTTGTGTTGACATTTCAGTGAAAACCAAAACTGCTGCAATGATAAATGTGTGGAGCAGACGAGGGAGATGTTTGGATGGTGTCTGGACTCGACTACACAGACATGAACTCTGCATTTGTCATCTGTATTTTGTCGACTCTGGTGCACCTGAGATGATCTGTTTGAAACATGAACATCCATCTTTTCACCAACATTAATGTCTCAGTTAAGTTTGTTGTCATAATTGTCGGCTGATGGTGGATTTTGGAAGTAATATGGGTGCTTTTGCAATTGTTTTTACAGAGTACCTACTATTTTCTTGAGTATACCATTTAAAAGATGGTATCTATGGCAACTCAGTGAAACAAATATTGGTATGACTGTGTCAACAGAACGGGTGGTTTGGCAAGTGCTAACTGAAAGCTAACCTCAATGGTAAATCCCATTGACATGCAAAAGTAGCTGGATCATGTGTGTTGTGTTGTAACCAGATTTTTTGTTAAATTCCTGACCAATTGAATGATTTGTTTCTGAAAAAACATCTTAATCCCAACTTTATGACGAATAATGAAGTTTTTTTTTTACGTCATAGATGAAGGGGGAAAGAGAGCTCTGACTGTGAGTGTCAAGCTCGCTCTGAACACAGTGCTAATCTATTAGTAATCGATAATTTCTTCCTTCAATCATAGAAGCTTCTGTACGTCTCAGAAGGCTTAATGGAGCCCAATAAACCTCTCAGAGTTGTTTGGAAATTGACTAACTAGGAAAGGATTTCATTTATTTCTCAAACTCTTATCCACTTGAACAGTTTCACATGGTGTTCTGAGCATGTGCAACATGGCCGCCATCTTGGACAATTGTGTCGCTCTTTCTTGGTTATGATCTTGTTGTCACTGCCTGATCTGGTCCGCTGGAAATTCCGGTGCTGGAAGCGGAAATTGCACGTTTTACCAACTGACGTTCACTGGTAACCGCATGTGTATGGTTGTCTCACGAAAGGTGATGAAGTTTTTTACGTACTAAAATTGTTTTTTTTTTTACTTAAAATAGTCTAGATTTAGAAATTGTATGTTTTTTATCTGATATTCTATTTTTTTTTAAATCCAACAACATAAACAAACTACAGCACTGCGCCATGGCCTCGTTCAGGGGCAGAAGCGCTCACTCCTGCTCCTGTTAAATCTATGTACGCATGCATGTTACTAACATCCGGTTGAACTAAAAAGAATCACTTTCCATCTTATGTGAAGTTGTTTCACAGCGCAGCAGCCTACGTTTTTCCTCTCCCCTTGAGAGACAGAATTTCTCCAGTTTTCTGGGTCTGTCCCAGGTCCTCCTCCACTTCGGACGTGTCCGAAACACATCCCCAACATCTCTCACGTAAGGGATGGTGACACCTTATGCTCTGCTCAGATCTGTCAGCTGTGTCAGAGGTACAGTTCTGGACAGTGTCCAGCAACCCCCTCCGGATTCGTCTGCAGTCTGAGAACCTTCCAGCAGCGTTTGCACTTCTGCGTCAAAGTCAACATTGACTGAATTCCAGCGTATCTGCGACGCGATGTAGATTTGAGAGTCTCACGACTTGAAAGTCGCTAGAGTGTTTCCTAAAATAGCAGTCAACTGAAATGAAGCTCTCAGGTCCAGTTCAGATCTTTTTTTTTTCCTGAGGAACGGTACCCGTCTGTCTTGCTGAATAGCAGCCAATGGATATCTGGGAACGACCCGATGGGCCCAGTGGGCCTCCGACTGCAGCAGGAGTCAATATTGAACCACTGGTTTGTTTGATCCGAGATTCTTTGTCCTCCTCCGTCTCGTCTCCTCTTCTGTCCTCTTTGTCTTCTTCCATCCGTCTCCATCTTTGTCATTCCCTTACACCTCCTTTTGTGCTGCTCCCTCAGCCCTGATGACCCCCGGCGCTGGATGTGTCACGACAATAGGTCAACCTGTCACCGCGGCGATGCTGACACCTCACACTCAGTGCTTTCCTGAAGAGATGCAGGGTTTTATTGTTGGAGTCGCAGCTTCGCTCACTGACTGTGCTGCAGATGCCTGTAGTCCAAGAGTCTCACTGAGGGTTAGGAGCCTGCCTGGTGTGTTGGACATGCATTGAGTAAGACAGTTTTGTTCGGGTGTTTAGAAAGTGTGTGTGGTCGCACCAGTATCTTCACAGGGAGTGAAAAAAAACCAGTCGACTCGTCACAGTAACCAACTTCCCTGCTCTGATTCTGTCAGACACAGAGTGACACAGTAGCTGCAAGCGTCTTCAGATCCGCTCAGGCGCGTGTCTTCAGCACAAACGGCTGGTGCTTTTTTTTTTATGGAATATAGATACTCTTATCTACCACGAGTGGTACTACTGCTGACACCACTTCTGCAAGCAGTACTGCTACTTCGACCATCACTGCTTTTTCTTTGCCTATTACAATTGCTATTGTTTCAACTTCTGCTGATACTTCTGGTACAACTGCAATGGCTCGGAACACTGTTATCGGGTTGCGAGAGCAGCAGATGAAGCCAAGTGGCCCAGACCTGCTCATATCTCACCATATATCTAATACCTGGTTCTGTGAGTCAACCAGTGGTTGTCATGGTAACAAAGTCATCTTCTTGATGAAGCATTCACAACCTCCTCTTCCTCATCTCCAGGTCACGTTTACCTGCTTGGCAAATGCTTCTGTTCGGCATCTTTGACGTTTAAAATGGCTCACAGTTGGGCCTCTGTCACCTGTCATCACCTTCCTGTTTTTCATCATCACCATCATCATCCTCACAGCTCCACTTACAGTACTTAGGTGTCTGTTTCGTGTGTTGTAATGAAAATGAGTGTCGGTCTGGTTTATCGATCGAAGATGTTTTGAGTGATTTGTGGTGGGGTTTCCCCTGAGACCAACTGAGAGCTTTTATTCATTTAATGTGCGTGTGTGTGTGTGCGTGGTATAGCAATTTATTAGCGTCTCAAACAACAGACACAGATCCTCACAACCTCACCATTTTTTTTTCAATCTTTTATGATTTATTGATGATTTCCATCCTTGTTTTCATACTTATGGCCTTTAAAAATTTCCACATAAGCTTATTTATTATGTCATCTGCTGAGTCATAGCTAGCAGGTGGTTGCTTTACTAGCTTTCCTTTACCTTCCTATTGTTCTTTTTCTCAATGTCATTCTTTAATCCCAAAGTGCTGTCATTGTCACTGAAATTAATCTAAACATTACAGATACTGTCAAGAAAGAAAATTCTTCATGACATCAGAGGCACTGAAAAGGTGAAAAAGACACCCTAAAAGAATAGCGTTGTAAACATTATTGGCCACTTGTGTTGGATAAATCTTCCTTGAAGGTACATTCAGAATCGATACAAAATAATTAACTTGCCATTAATCACAAATGACCTCTGAATGGGTTTTGGCCATGGCTTATTTGATATTAAATGTAAGCATCCTGCTTCACCCACGCTATTTGATTCTCAGTCTCACAAAACAGCTGTCAGTCCGTTGAGTGACCCATTCATGTGTGGCCAAAGAGGCTCCTGCTTTGCCTCCTAGTTGGTACAACAGGCTGTGCTCACCCACCCAAACAATGAAAAATGTAACAGGGCACTTTTTTGTCTGTCCGTAACTTGGCGTGTTTGTTCACTGTGCGCCGACTTGTCGACTAATGGTTAGGATAGTTGTTGACAAGTCAACTACCAAAATACGGTACCGCTGAACGGTATGTTGTTATTATTGATCGATATTGAGATCTGGACATTCAAGATATTAATATGGCAATTCCTCCTCTTGTCTTGCATGTGATGCTCTTTGTGAACAACGTTCTAAAAAGTGCTATATAAACAATGCTTATTATTATAAGCTACTTCCTTCAACCTCAAACCTTGTTCAGTGCCATTGATTGACAGCTGAAGTCAGCCAATGGTAAACATCTGACTTTCCACGTCTTTTGCATATACTGCGTCTTTTTATCTGAAAAGAAAAACTCAAAACACTAGTTTTTCACTAAACCCATTCTCCTATGGCGTCATCTCGCCGATATACTTGCAATGGCATTCACAGTGGTGCCCTGACAGATGGAGGCGCTCAGAATAAAGGAGGTGAGACTCGCTGTGGCACCATGCGTATTCACTATCCTTCAGCCCTGCGGTGGAGCTGTGACTGCCTTTCCTTTCAGTTTCACTCTGGAGACTTTTGAGCGTCATGTCTTGTGTTGGGCTCATCTGCTGGTCTGCAGAGCTGGTCAGCACTTTCTTTGCTGTCTCACTTGAGTGTCCAGGATGAAGACTGTTGTTTAATAATGTATGGTCCCACAGATGGAGGGACAGATGAGGAGGTCGGCAGAGGAAAGTGGAGTGGAAGGAGGGAGGGCTGAGGGGGCCGTCGTGCCATTGAAGGTACAGCAGGTTGCGCTGGTTTCCCTCGTGCCATCTGTTGAGTGGAGTTCCAGCTGAGGATCATGGCTTTAAACCTATATATGTGGGTGAGAGTAGCAAGTTCAGAGTTCATTGGAGACAGCTGAACTCTCCGCTGAGATGGCTGCTGCCAACAGTGTGGGATGATTGCATGATGATGTCACGGCCAGAAGAATCCTGTAAACATTTCTGAATTAATAGCGGCATTTTAAACTGGAGGCGGAAGGAAAGTAAGTTTTGTAAAAAAAAAAAAACTTAAGCGGATGAAGTGGGCTCATTTCTTCACAGGATCAATAACAGAGCAGCAAAATATGACCTCTGACCTGAAGGAAGCGAATGGTTAGAGGCGATACTGAGTGGAATCCAGCTTAACTGCCTCACAAAAATAGTACACTGACCAATTTCACCTGGCTGTGGTCATCAGTGCTCAGGTGGCTGGGGCAGCAGCTGGAATAGAGACGTCCATACTTCCTTTTCCCTGAACAACATCATCTCGATTGCCTTGTCTTCTGGCTCAGCTCTTTCTTCACCATGTGTCTGAATTGGGCCCCAGTCAAGGGGCGGAGGCCATAGACCACCACTCTCAGCCGGGATTCATTTACAGTCACCGATTAAGTACGCATTGTTAAGTTCCTGAGCCGACACCTTTTGTTGGCCCGAGCCATGGAGAGCGACCCGGATGTCAGAAGTCAACACGACACCAGAGGACAAAAGCTCCCAGAGGCCCACGTGGACCTGAGTGAGGCGCTGACTTGCTGACGGTCAGCACTTCTCACTGAACCTGTGTGTGTGCGTGTGTGTGTGTGTGTGAGGGATGCTCTGCTCTGATACACGCGGGTCTGTGTCTGATCCGGTTCAGGGGATTTGGAGACAAAGAGCTCATGAGCTAGTGTGAAAAGATGCCAGTGCTAAAACCACTGAGTGATTTTTTTTTTCTTTTTATGAACGTGTTTGTGATGACTGGTTGTGATGTCATCCGCTGTGACATCAGCAGAACCGTTGTGCTAATCTCATTCTCCAGAATCTTATCCTCTTCACTTTTCAATCTTAGAATGCATTATGGAGCCATCTGACTTATTTAGAATCTCAACGTTGATATTTTTAAGGCTGGAATTTTGATGTGTGTCTTTATATTGACATTATTGTTTTTTTCTTTTGTTCACTATTACCAAAAGTTTTTTTTCTCCCTTTAATTTAAAATGGGATTATTTACTGCTTAAGCTTGTCAATCTTTCTTAATTTATATTCACTGAACAAACATGAAAACATGATAACAGTAATATTTGGTATTAAGCTTTTCATTCTTTTATTTGTTATAATTTATAGATTTTACATTTATGTTGTTACATCTCACCCGGTTAGTTTTTCATAATTTTATTTTCATTTTTATTATTATTATTATATGTGTTTTTTAGTTATTTTTTTAACGTCTAACGTCTCTAGTAAAAGTCTCTAGTTCCCCCATTTATTTTTATATGGGGGAATTTGAGGGAATTTTTAATTTTTTTTGATTTAATTTTTTAAATTTCAGTTTAACGCTTGAAGATAAAGATTAAAGGAAGATCAGGATGCATTCATTCTGTGCAAATGAAGTCATTAAAAAGACAATATTTGTAGAAGAAACCTGGTTTAGAATCTTTAAATACATTTTACGCCACAAATGTGGTTGGCTCAGAGAAACTGGAAGTGACAAGTGCTGAGCTGCAGATGCCGAATCCTATTCTGACAAAGTCCGACAAAGACGAGCTGCAGGATCATGGTCCTCCTTTCTCCCCCCCCTCAGGTCATTGTCATCATCATCATCATCATCATCAGCTGCTGCTTCAGTGGTCAGCGCTCCTCTCAGCGTCGCCTGCTGCTGCTGCTGCTGCACACACACATGTACATGGATGCGTGCACAGAGTGAAATAGAAATGTGCATAAAGCTCAAGTACGCCCAGGCACCATACACACATGCACAAGTTTGTATTTATATTTGTTAGGATTTATGGAGGTTTCTCATTGACATAACCCTTTCCCCAGCCTCTCACCCAAAACCTAACCATCCAAAACAAGTGGCTAACCAGGTTAAAGGTAACCAAGTTATTTTGAACTTGTTAAGATCGGGAAAATTGTCCTAACTAAGCTGAATGTCCTCACAAGGAGGTATTTTTCCAAGAATTTTCCCGACGCTTCATGTTCTGCTCCAACTTCTGCAGTCTTCTGTGTTTCTTTGTCATGTTAATTATCATCAGAAGAATCATGGTGACAGAAAAAGGCCAGAGGGGGCGCTGCAGCCCGCCTGTGAGCCTGTGACCTTGTGTTCAATCTGTGTGTGCTACATAAATGTGTGTTTCTCAGTGTGTCCATGTTAATGCATGGGGATACGCATCTTGTCCCTTTGTGCTGGTGTGTCTTTTCAATGTGTGTATTTGAGCCGTGCGTGTGTGAGTCTGTTTCGCCTTGGTGTTTTTGTGACCGCCAGTGTGTGCGCTTGCGCATGCTTCTATTTTGTTTGTATGTGTGTTTGTGAGAGAGTGTGCGTGTGTGCAGCAGATTGTTCCGACTCAGCGCTCTCACATGTGTACATCACTCCGTCCTACTCTCCCTCCTCGAGGTCATGTGACAGCAGTAGGTCGTTTCCAAGCGCCATGTCGAGTGTGTCAGAATGTGTTTATTTCTACAATTTTGATTCACTGTGGAAAATGTTTTTCCCGTTTTCATTGTTCGATTATTGTTACCGTTCTGTTCTGAGGCTACATTTTCCATTTATTGAAAAAAATGATTTATTATTTGATTTTACTTTAACTTGAGTGGTTCCAAACTTCACAGACATACAGACTTACATAACCACTTCGTAGTCCTGTTCTGGGACTACTGAGGGCGGGTGTACTCCTAGTCTCAGTGTGAATTTCGTGGCTCTCCTTGTGTGCCATTCAGATAAATTCTGGATTAAGGTTTGTTGTTTTCCCTCCTTTGAGTCGGCAGCTGCTTCTTCTCAATGATGTAGTTGAGTATGTCTGGACCTCATGAGCCCCATCACACTCACACATCCATAAAGCCTCGTGAAAGAGTGGTGTTTATTACAAGCATCACGAGACAGCAACAATATTAACACGGTGCTCCAATGACACCATTAATAAATGTAATGGACAAAAATAGCTGATGTGGGCATTGTATGGAGGACGACATTGTCTAAACAGGGGTCGAGCGCTCCCGCTGACTGAGGCAGAGCTGTGTGCCATGGTTACATTTTTATAAAAGAGGGGATCAGTCTGTGTAGCAGGCTTGCTGTGCTTCCCAGAGCAGCAGGAGTAGGCAATATCTCATCATAGCTTATCATCAGTCAGTCTCGATGCTGGACCCTGTTGTTATCATGTTCTTATGTATCCTCACTCATTTTTCAAACACAATATGGAAATTGCTGACCATTCCAGTGGGCATACGTCATAGAGCTGCGTATCACGGAGACTACCTCACTGCTTCTTCTCTGAAGTCTTCCGTTGCCTCCAAGTTGTGACGCTGTTTTTCTCCAGCAGGTGGAATCGACCGCTCGCTGAATCTGGCTCAGGCAACTAAAACATGGACTGGAACTGGTTACAAGGACTCCGGGTCATTCTTTTTGTACTGTCGAGTCATGTGACCTCAGCGCTGGAAGTGCCTCTTGATCGTAAGTCAATCCTCCAATCACTAAATGAACAAATGTTTTTTCTCTTAGATCAGTTGAACACAAATCCAGAATGCCGCACGTTCTAATGTTGAGGTGGACTATTGAATGTCACATCAGATGCAGCGAATGAACTCACTTTTTGTTGCAATATTTTAAAACAAGGAGAAAATTGGAGAAGGTGTAATTTCACAATGACATTCTACTGTATGTTCTTTAAATGTGTTATATGCCTATTTTCACTGAAGCATCATTTTATATACATTTTATTCCAACATTCTCAGTATAAACCATAATTTTATATAATATAATTATCTTTCTATGTGGTGAATAACATGTAACAGAACTACGGGAAAAACATGTAAATATGATGTAAATACACTTTTTTTAAATTAGGTCTTCTTCCAATGTATTTTTTATTTTTTTTTGAGGGACCAGAAATGGTGTTCAAATGGGTATTACTCATTAATTTGTTCTCAGCAGTAATAGTTTTTGCACTCCTTAGTATTTATTGTATACATACTATTATTATTATGTAAGCATTACTATTGGAACCGGAGGCCATGCAACGTCTCGCTGCTGTGTTTTCTTGTGCAATGACAATAAAGGAAGTCTAAGCCTAAAAACAAAAATCTGTTTTCATTGAACATTTCAGTAGGACTGTTGGGGCGATGGGAGAAGAAAAATAGACCATAAACCTAAAACAACAGATTTAAAAAAGAATTTTATTTAGTATGTAAATAGCAATTAATTATTTATTTTACTCTGACCTGGAGGTCAAATAAGTTCAGAGAAGATCCGCATGTGGCTGCGCTTTGGCCACTTCGTCTGCTCTCATCACTGTAATCTAGTTCAGCAGGTCGTTCATGAACGTTCTGAAAAGACTTGAGTGTTGCGATGATGAGATGAAGGATTCACGTTGAAGCAACATAGGGAACACGCACATTTTCACTTTTCATGTTCGACTCATTTGTAATGTGAGGATTAGTGGTCCTACTCTCCCTCTCTCTCTCTCTCTCTCACTCTCTCTCTGTCTCTGTCTCTCTCGCTCTCTTTCACACACACATAATTTAAAAGATCTGCATTATAAATGTTATTCTGTAACATGTGACCTCTGACCCTTTTCTCTCCTCGCGGCACTCAGCTAAAGTCCTGGAAGGATGTAAGTTCCAAGTTTGTGTTGTTGTGTCCTGTGTCGTGCTCTGTTTGCAGTGTTTTGTGTTTATTGCTCCAAAGCTGCATCTTTTTCTGCATGTTTGTGTGGTTGTGTGTTCATCCTGTGTCTCTCCGGCTCCAGTGCCGCAGCCGCCCACCATCACGTCGCAGTCCCCGAAAGATTACATCATTGACCCGCGCGAAAACATCGTCATCCACTGTGAGGCCAAAGGGAAGCCACATCCCAGGTGAGGCACTGCCTTTCACTTCATCTGCTTTCGTGCAGTCATGGAAACCAACGTCCTTATGCAGTGGAAATATTGGATCATATAGGGTTGGTCTGACTTTGATCTTCAGGACATAAATGTCATCATAGCAACAGGCGCCATGGAGATGACCTTGTTTGTGTTGTCATCGAACACCTGTGTTGAACTGTGTGTTTAGTATTGTGGTATTATTGGTAATTCTGATGATGAGGAAGAAACAACCTAGCAGCTGTTGCCATGGAGACAATCGATGCCAGAAACCTACATATTTGTGTTCACACTGAAATGACTGCGATGCTTCATACTTTCTGTCATGGAGGGCTAAAAATATGCCAACAACTGCAACTGTTGCCATGGAGTCCAGCCGTGACCCCTGATGACCTTTGTTGTTATTGCTGTGGCTGTTTTGAATGAATTAATATTAAATGTATTTAGAGCTCTTCTTATCTATTTTCACTTTTTCACTTCTCTCAGTTTCTCCTGGACTCGGAACGGCTCTCACTTTGATGTGGAGAAAGACTCCAAAGTTCTGATGAAGCCCGGTTCTGGAACTCTGGTCATCGACATCAGTGGCGAGAAGGCCGAGGCATACGAGGGGACGTATCAGTGCACGGCGCAAAATGACCACGGGATGGCCGTCTCCAACAACATCGTCATCAGACAGTCACGTGAGAACCAACTTCTCATTAAATTCATATCATTTTTTCAAAGTGTCAACGACACGCCTCAATGCATAAATATATAATATGAAATGATCTACCGTCTGCAAAGGTTGTTCTGCTGAATTACAAAGCTGTCAATCTAGTCAAACTGGGAGGCACTGGAGGTGAATCCTGCCGGGGCACCATTAAAACATGTCTTAAAAAGCTCTTCAGCTTCCGTGTCAGAGGAGAAAAGCTGAACGCTGGGATTAATGTTTTATTTTTTCAGGTTCCCCCTTGTGGTCTAAAGAGAGAATTGAGACACTGACGGTGCAGACAGGCGTCTCACTGGTGTTGCAGTGTCGCCCGCCTGCAGGTCTGCCGCCACCTGTCATCTTCTGGATGGACAACAGTGAGTCGTCGCTGATGTTTGGACGTACCTGAGGCTGCACACGGATGCTATTGATGAAGCTTGCTGTCTTCCCACAGACTTCCAGAGGATCACGCTGGACAAACGCGTGTCGCAGGCGCTGAACGGAGACCTGTTCTTCTCCAACATGGTCCCGGAAGACACGAGGACGGACTACATTTGCTACGCTCGCTTCCCGCACACGCAGACCATCCAGCAGAAGCAGCCCATATCTGTGTCCGTGCTCAGCAGTGAGTCCACCTGTCTGTCTGTCTTTTACTATATATATGACCACGTTGCGTTCCTTTTTGATTTTCTGTTTTAGTTTTTGATTCACATTTCATTACTTGTTGCCACGTTTTGTTTATTTTTAAGTGACAGTGAATGTTGTTTTTCATCCCTCATCTGTGATAGATCATACATTTTATTTCATTATTGTCTTAAAATCTTGGTAATGTATTATCTGAAGTTATCTTTTAATATGTTTTTTAAAGAGTCAAATCATTTCTAGTATACAGATGTTATTATCCTACTTCTATTCATCTCAAATCAATTCAGAGCAGTGGTTCTCTCAGTGTTTATCTGGACATATTGTTATCGAGAAAAATCTTTGTTTGAGAAATTCTTTTCTTAATGTGCCCTTTTGTCTTCGCATTTGTGTTTTACAGTATATACTTGCAGTTCTGCCTGTTTCTTTGCGTGTCCATTTGTCTTCTTTCGGTTGGTATGTATTGATGTTCATTTGTCTGTGTGTGTGTGTGTGAGCAGCAAACCCAGCTGCCGAGCGCCGTCCCTCCTTCATGACTCCCTCAGGAGGCTCCAGCTCCGTCACTGTCCTGAGAGGAGAAACTCTGCAGCTTCAGTGCATCGCTGAGGGACTGTGAGTGTGGAGACACATGATCGTGATGCTCTCAGTCAAACGTCAATTCCACTCTGTTTTCTTGAAACTTATTTGGGCTATATTTTTTTAAACCTTTTCTTAAAAACATAACAAAAATAAATTGAATCTGCAACTTGAAATTGCAGATCACACTGTTGAACCGTCATTGTTTCCTCCGCAGACCGACGCCTGAGGTTTCCTGGAAGAAAGATGGAAGTGAGCTTCCAACCTCTCGATTGACATTCAGCAGCTTTAAGAAGACACTGAAGATTTCTGAGGTGACGGAGGCTGATGGCGGCGACTACCGATGCTCGGCCTCCAACCGCCTCGGCGTCGCTCACCACATAGTCAAAGTCACCGTTAAAGGTCAGTTGTCTTCCCTCTTTTGTGAAGAACTCAGATCTAAAATAAAAAAAATGTTTCTCTAGATTTGCTACACAATGTCTTTGCTAAAAATCTTTACACCTACTTTACAGAGTTTGGGTTAGCAGTACTTACCGTCATTACGATGTTCAGTATTTTACACTGCCACCTCCAAAAGGCTTAAAAATCATAATAATAAAGAAATTCTCAATAAACAATTTAATAACAAAACAAAATGAATGAAGCTTTTTTTCATAAATATAGTAAATCTTCTGAATCCTGTTTTTTCCTTATTGAGGCTTGATGGCCAACCTTTTGCATATTGCAACAATTTTGAAAGCCGAATTTTTTTCCCCCACTTTTTTAAATTCATAAATGACTTTGTCAATCCAAATTAGACTTTGACTGTTTTCTATTAGAATTTTTGGGGGGATATTTAATGTGTCAATGTTTTTTTCCATTTGTTCATTTTGGAACTGGATATTTTCACCAAATTAAAATATTTTTCTTTCCATCTTGCAGCGGCACCTTTCTGGGTCAGTGCTCCTCGGAATCTAATCCTTGCCCCAAATGAGACAGGGATACTGACCTGCCGGGTGGGTGGTGACCCCAAACCCATCATCGACTGGTTCATCAACGGAATTCCCATCGCTAGTGAGTCTCATTGGCATCAGCAGATGAGGGATGAATGATGAGCAGGAAAGAGATGTTTCTGATGCTTGTCATGTGACAGACGCACCGAAGGACCCTGGCAGGAAGGTCGAGGGTGACACGGTGATACTCGGCAGCGTCAGGTCCGGATCCAGCGCCGTCTACCAGTGTAACGCCTCCAACGAGTTCGGCTACTTGATGGCCAACGCCTTTGTCAGCGTCCTGGGTGAGCACCTTCCTCATTTTCTGTCCGAAATCTGAAGAGAATTTAGAACTTTGATGTGCTCACTGTTCATAGGTGCCTTCGACAAACCAGTGTAAAAGTGCAATTCAAAATTATTTAAAGGTGGCTAGATAAATTGATTTGTTTTCCTGTTATTATTTATTTAGTATATTCCTTACTGCGTTATTTTTAATATTATGTAATAGTATAATAATTTAATAATACATATTTATTTTTTTCACAATTAAATGTTATATTGATGCATTGACCCTTGGTACGAACAAAAATTCAGATAAGTTCTATGTCATATATCTTCTAAAATTATAATGCTGTCAAATATCATCCATTTTGAATGAATATTTTTCCCCAAACAATAAACAAAAATGCTGATGCCTGAACATAAATTAGTATTTAATAATTTATTTTGTTTTGTTTTACTTTTGTATTTGATATTACATGTAAGCACATTAAAATACATTAATATAAATACAATCTATATATGAATAATGAAATGACAACCAAAATATTATATATTCTTGATACATTTTTTTTATTTCAGGCTATAAAAATGGAGATTTCCATTTTGTTTTTCAACATGGTTGCTTTTGAAATGAAAAAATATTTTTGTTTGTTGCTTACATTACATTATTTTGAAGTATTAATGGCTAAAGTACTTTCACATCCGTAGATTTTTTTGATTTATTCGACTGATATGGATTCTTTTTCTGTATTGGCTTCATAGAACACGTGTTTATTTTGTACAGAGGCGTTTGTATTATGATTTTTTTGTAAAAAAGGACCTGTGCGATGTGGCGTCCTCTGCTGCTGATGTAGGACATTGCATCACCGCAAAGCGAGCGCGTCAATAATAATTGTGTTTAGAAAGTTGTGGAAAACAGTGTTTTAGTTAGGTGTGGGAAACTGCTGCACATGCGCGGAGGTGCTCTTCTCCTCTCTGGGTCTCGAGCCTTTTGCTTGCATGAGTCGATAAATCGTTGTCTTTTTCTTTCCGGGGACCAGAGACAGTGATTTAGAGTTGTTTGTGTTCGCAGCTGAGTCTCCGCGGATCTTGACCCGGCCCGACCAAGTGTACCAGGTGATCACCAACAACCGTGCCCTGCTGGACTGCGCCTCCTTTGGATCGCCGATTCCAATCATCACATGGTACGTCTTAGACTCAACTTCTGCACAAGTGCTTTTCGGTGATAATGTGATTATGTCGAAGGTTCAAGGACTCAAAGATCAGCATCAAGACCGGGGATGCTTACGTGATCCATGAGAATGGAACCCTGGAGGTCCACGTGGCCCAGCCAGCCCACAGTGGGAAGTACACGTGCATCGCCACCAACGACCTCGGCGTTAAGGAGAACCACGTGCACCTAGAGGTCAAAGGTAGAAGTGTGGAGATTGTTTGCCAAGAACATGTTGA
The DNA here is from genome assembly GCF_027744825.2 of Synchiropus splendidus. Classification (NCBI taxonomy): domain Eukaryota; kingdom Metazoa; phylum Chordata; class Actinopteri; order Syngnathiformes; family Callionymidae; genus Synchiropus; species Synchiropus splendidus. The sequence continues at coordinate 16,012,454 of NC_071337.1, forward strand.
TCTCATTCTTATGTGTTTCTGCGCCAGAACCCACCCGGATCCTGAAGCAGCCAGAGTACAAGGTGGTACAGCGCGGCATGGATGCTGTCTTTGAGTGTCAAGTCAAACACGACCCTTCGCTGGTTCCCACTGTCACCTGGCTCAAGGACAGCGGAGAACTGCCTGATGATGAGAGGTCTTATTGTATTATATATATTGTGTATTTTTTGTTTTTTTGAAGACATTTTAACCTTTTATGTCCAAGTCTGTGTGGTGTTGTGCTCTTGCACCCAAGACAAGTGTATGTGAGTGAAGTTGTTTTGTATTGTACAGTATATTGTGTAATTACAGACTTAGTGTGTTGTTTTCTTTAATTTGGTTTTGTGCTCTTTCATTTGTGTGTGGGTGTGTATGTGTAGGCATGTTTTGCCAGACATGTGAGTAGTGTATTTTGCTTTGTGAGGCCCTTTTGGCCTGTCCTCACAAGTTTTAGGTTAAATCATCAGTGAAATTTGTTTGGGCTTGGGTTTCATTGGGCGTGAGTTTGGTTCAGAGTCCTGGTTGAGGTTAGCCATTTGCTTTGGATGATTAAGTTAAGGGTGAGAGGGTGGTGAAAGTGTTATGGCCGTGAGAGGTCTTCATAATGACAGAAATCCAACTATGTGTGTGTGTTCCTATTATTTGAAAGTGAGCTTTGGATTCAAATCTGGTTCAGGTTTGAGGTTGGCGCCGACGGTCTGGTCATCAGGGACGTGATCCACCAGGACGAGGGAACCTACACCTGCGTCATGAACACCAGTCTGGACCAAGATTCGGCCAGCGCCATGCTGACGGTTGTCGGTACGAAGCCCCCGTCTTCTTTTGCTTTGTTTTCCTGATGTAAAGTTCAAGTATAGATGAAGACAAATGGAACAGAACCTTGTTCTGACTTCACCTACAATTGGATTCAGACTGTCCGAACCTGCTAATGCCCCAGTTTTCTTCTTTGCTGCTAATACTGTCGTCTCATACTCTTTACTTCCTGCCGCTTCAGAGGCCACGCCCACTCCAGCTATCGTCTATGGTAAACACTCCTTTGACACCAGTTTCTCCACCTTTGCTTCATTTCACTCCAAACCCCACCGTCCACAAGTCCATGCTCACATTTGTGATCATCTTAACGTCATTTTCCCAAAATGTTGAACCCCATACCCACAAAAGTGCTCACTTTCAGCTCTGACCCTGCAAATCCCAGTGGAATTATCCTCAGTATCTGGCGTTTGACGCCCCCTACCGGGGGGAATTTTGTGTCGCAGTTACTTGGACTTCTAGACGTCATACTCTGCTATCACATGACCTTTAGGGAAGACTCTAGTAATGAACCAGTCATTGACCAGGATGATGAATCTAAGTCAAAGTGCCATTTCCAGCTGTGAAAGTCCCATTGGAGCCACTTTACCTTCATCAATCCCAAAAGCTGGCAGGACTTTCGCCGCTGAAGCTGCACTTTAAAACCTTCAAACAAGGCGGTCCTGATTTAACGCCTCAGTGATGGTGGGCCAAATGTGCGAGTGAGGAGCACCTATGGTGCCCAGAACGCTGGGGTTCTGCTCGAGAAATCGATTAGTGTATAGATTTTTTGAGTGAATATTAGGCCACAGTAGCAGAAAAGCTGTGTATTTTGTCATGAAAACCAAAACTGTCCCAAGCGTCTGGACCTGATTGTTTCCTCCTGGTCTTCCAGAGAAACCGGACCCACCGACAGGCCTAGAACTGGGCGACCAGACAGACAGGGGTGTCCGGCTGACCTGGACCCCTGGAGATGAGCACAACAGCCCCACTCAGAGTAGGTTTGGTCCGGAGCAAGGCAGGACCAGGAGACTATTTATCGGTAATTTCAATGTTTCTTTCCAGAGTTCCTGATCCAGTATGAAGACCTCCTGCATGAGCCGGGGAAGTGGGTCAACCTAACAGAGGTCGCTGGTTCCAGCACCTCAGCCCAGCTCAGCCTCTCGCCCTTCGTCTACTACTCCTTCAGAGTTCTGGCTCAGAACAACATGGGTTTGAGTGATCCGAGCCTGCCGTCTCCCCAGTACAGGACCAGCCCTGCAGGTACTGGACCCGGTGCGGAAGACCTGCACCAAGAACTCGGATTCTTAAATCTTCTTCGTTTTCCAGCTCCTGATCAGAATCCATCCGATGTTAAAGGAGTTGGGTCAGAACCGGACAACATGGTCATCAGCTGGACGGTACGTTGCAGTCTTTCATGTAATCCCACCAAAACAGACAAGGAAACACAGAGGCCTGTTGCAAGCAGGTCAACTAGCTAAGAGTGGGTCTTTAAGAAAGGGAGTCCTGTTTAGCTGCTGGCTAACAGGGTCTTCTTATAGTCGCTAACAGGGTTCCAGTCCAACGGTCCTGGTCTGCAGTACAAAGTCTTCTGGCGGCAGATGGATGTGGATCAACAATGGGCATCGACGACGGTGGCCAACACTTCAGAATATATTGTGACTGGAACAGCCACTTATGTCCCGTACGAGATCAAAGTTCAAGCGCTGAATGATTATGGCAACGGCCCGGAACCCTCAGTCGTGACTGGATACTCGGGAGAGGACGGTGAGTCTCTTGAAATTATGTCAGGAATTTTGAAAAGAAGGACTGAATGGAAATTCAAAGTTTAGTTCGAATCCTTTGCAGAATGCAAGGGACATGTTTACTTCCTTTATATAATAATAAACAAGTAAAAATGACAATGAAATAGTAATGAAAATAACTATAATAATAATCAAAATAATAAAAGAATTCCCCCAAAAATCTGGAAAAGAAACGGCTATCATTCAATGATTAAAAAATTCATCAGGATGAGGAAAAAATCCATATGAAATCAATCATGCTTTCCCCAAAAAATCTAGTTAACAATCATTAGACATAAAAATACGTAAAATACAAAAGTTAAAAACGACAAAAAGATGATTAGTTAATCAAGTCATCAATCAGAAATGAAACATGTCGGTCAAAATTTTTAAAAACGTAATTTTATTTAATAAAAATAAATAAATATATAAAATAAACAGGGAAAAAAATACAAAGGGAATATGAAAACAGAGAAAAATGGAAATATCACTTGAGAGTAGTAGTATTGGAGTTCAAAAGTCAAAACTGTATTAAAAAATAATAACTAAACACAAATAAAATAATAAAAATATAAATTCAATAAAATAATAATAACAACAACAATAAGTAATTGTTTCTCAGGGATCCTGATTTTTATTTAACTTCTTATTCCCGGCTTGAGAGTACACGCGAATCTCAGAATTGGAGCTTTACTATGTTGGGAAAGACTCTTGAAAGACAGCAGCAGTTTTCTTTCTGACAAATGTCTGTTTTCTCTTCAGCGCCGTTGGCTGCTCCAGAGAATGTTGAAGTTGTGGCCCAAGACAGCACCCAGGCCGAGGTGCAGTGGGAGGCCGTTGCTGCCGCTTCAGTCCGAGGAAAACTGCAGGGATACAAGGTGGGTTCTGGCGCTTTTGATGGAAACAGATGTGAGAGAAAACACACAAAAAAAAACTTTTAAAAAATTTTAATTAATATAAGGTCTGAATCACCAGTTCACACTTACGTTATATTTAAATATATAAGTTGTGACATTCTAAAATTCATTGTCTTTTTTAAACAAAAAATAACTATAATAATAGTAATAATATTAATTCATTTTAGTTTCAGACTAATGTTCACTTGAACCATACAATTTAAATGAAAACCAATTACCCACCAAATAAAAAAAACACAACTGCAGTTGCACGTCAGATTATGCCAACTCCCTTGCGACCCCTGCAGGTGTACTACCAGCGAGAGCGAGGGCTGCAGGATGGCGGGGAAAAGCAGGAGCTCGAAGAGCAGGTCCTGACGTTCAGCGAGAACAGTACAGTGGGTCAAGTGTCCAACCTAGAGCCTTACAGCGTCTACACTCTCTACATGAGGGTCCTGAACAGCAAAGGTGAAGGGCCGGCCAGCACCAGCAAGACCTTCCAGACCCCAGAGGGCGGTAAGTGGAATCTCTGCTGGTCATCATGTCTTTTAGCAAATGGTTGACAAGCAAACGCGGTTTTGCTTTCAGTTCCCGGCCGTTTGCCTTTCCTCAAAGTGGTCAGTTCAGGTCTTGACTCGCTGGCTCTGGAATGGGGGCCGCCCATGCGCCACAATGGCCGCCTTACTGGATACACACTGTCCTATCAACCGGGTAGGTGACTCGCTGCAGGGACATGTAACTCTGTGAGAAATGAAAGGATTAAGATGATGGGAATTTTGAGATTTAACATAAGGAGATCTGGAACCGAGAAACAGTGCTGACTTGTTGCCTTCCTTCAGTCAACGGCACCAGTGAACTGGGTCCAGTCAAGGTGATCACTTTCCTGGCCAACGAGACCACCTGCACTCTGACCCGTCTCAACACAAGCACAATCTACAACCTGTCCGTCAGTGCCATGACGGCCAAGGGGTCCGGACCGGGTCTCTCCAAGGAGGTGTCCACGCTGGTGGAGACAAGTGAGTTCTGCACACTCATGGGGTTTGCTAGCCTCAGAGGCCGGGTCTGTAACCTCTGTCCATCTCCTTCCCTCTGAAGCGCGCCCACTAGTAGAGACCAGCAAAGGTAACTCGGGGTCACCAAGCCATTGTCCTGGCATGTGCTATAGATGGAAAAGCAGCAGCCCTGTCTGTCCACAAACATGTTTTTATTCCTAATCTCAAAAATGTGTAGATTATTTTCTCTTTTAACTCTGCCTTTTGTGAATTAGATTTTATTCATATTTTTATCCTACTTTCTTGACATCTGATTTTGTCACCTGGTTTAGTTCTCTTTCTTTAGTTTGCTCATCATATATCATTTTTCCTTGTGGTATCATGGTTTTGATCCACTTTTCAATTTTGACTAATAATCTTGGAGTGTGTCTTTTAATGCCTCACTCTTTTCCTGTGATCTGAAACCTAGTCTGGGTTGTTTACTGGCACAAATTACTCAAAAGTTTTGATCTTAAAAGTAAGATTTTAAGCCAAATTCCCAATTTCCAGTCTTTGTATTGGTCATGTGAAAGATTTGTCTCAAGTGCATTTCTTCTCTAATCTTGTTTTTGTTGCACTGTATTTACAAAATTCTCGTATTTTGTCTTGAAGCAAACTTTTGTTTCATTATTGTTTTCAATATTTATTACCTTTCCTTATAATCTCATTATTCTCAATGATTTTTACCTTATTTCCAGCCTCATTTATGAAATGTGTTTTATAATCTCAAAATTACTTATTTTTCCTTAGTCTATTTTCTTTGACTCAAATTTTGAATTATAATTCTGGTCTAAAAACACTGCTCTGACACATTAAACCTGCTGGTGTGAATGAAACACGTTTGGACGACGGCCCTTTGAAGCTGTGCCGCTTTAATCTGCATGTTAAACTGTTGCGTCACGGTCGAACTATGGCACGTTTTAATCCCAAACTCCTGCATGAAACAAAATGCGTCGCCGCTCCTCCCCCTGCATGTGTGTTCAGTCGTGGTGTTGTTGGTGTCTGTCTGACTCTCGTGTCCTTTCAGGACCCACTGAGCCCTTCCCCCCATCCTCCCCCATCACACAGTCCCAGGTCCCCCCACTCTTCAAGGGTACCTACACTCTCTCACCCCCTCACTCCCTTCTGCCTGAATTGGTTTCTTGTCATTTAGTCTTCTGACTTTTTTCCAATTTTCCTGACTTTTTGTTTAGTTTTTGTTCAAATCATTATTTATTTTAATTATTTTATCTACCTTTTTTATTTATGCTTCATAATGTAATTATTAATTATTTTCATTTATTTTGACATTTAATTTTTATAAAATAATGATTATTATTAGTAGTTGCAGTGGTAGAACGTTATTACTTTTGTGATTACACATTTTTTTATTTTAAAGTCAATTATTTATTTATTTATTTATTTTTTGGTTCACTTGGTTTGTTAATTTGATCATACAGCATTTAACCTGTGTGTTGTTTTTTTTTAGATGTTTACACCTCAGTTCATTTTAACGATTTTGTGTTGTTTCTAAAGCTATTGCTACTTTTTTATCTATCAAAATGAGTTATTATTTTACATTATTTTTTTTACTTGTATAAGTTCATATGTCTTTGAAACCTGAAAAAACCTTTGAATATCTTAAACGAAAAATAAAAAGTGACATACTACATTATTTCTATCATTTTCAATATCAATAAAATCATCTATAGAAAAAAAAAGTTAATCCTAATCAAACACACCTCTTCCGTGTGCGTGCATGTGTGTACGCTCCTGTGTGAATGACTTGTCCTGTGTGCTCAGCGCCCCCAGTCGGCCCAGCGTTCGGTGCCGTCAACACGTCGGTCTCGGAGGACGGCGCCGTGATCAGTTGGGAATACTTTGGCCACCATAAGAAAGTTTACGTGGAGTACATTGTAGAGAACAGTAAGAGTTCCTCTCCGCCTTGGTCCCGCCCAAGATCCGGGTCTTCGTCTAAGTCCCTGTTTCTCCTGAAACCCCAGGTAAAGAGGACTGGACCGAGGAGGAGGTGAACGGTTCTCGTTCGCACATGATTAAGGGCTTGAAACCCGGGACCTCCTATAGGGTGCGGGTGGTGGCCCGGGACCCGGCAGGTGCGACGCCCCACAGCACCAGCGAGGTGTTGGTGACGGTCCCAGGTGAGGCTGCATGCCTCTGAGTCTGAGCTCCATTTGTCTGTCTCCATCATCTGAGGTTGACATGGGGAAGAGGAGGAGTGGGCGTGGTGTCTTGTTATATAAATAACTCCATCCCAAAACAGTTCATATTTGCATCTGAATATCACTGGAGATGAGAACTTGATATCTTCACAAAAGCCACTTGAAGCAGAAGAAGAAGTGCTAAATGACGGGTTGACCTCTTTGAATAGTGCGGCCTTAAAAACAAACCCGGGCAGCAACTCCTCGGACTGAATCTCCAGTCCACCATCTGATTCTGTCCCATTGCATCTCATTTGGTCTTGCCTCACCGTTCTCCATCTTCTGCTCTGACTGAATACTCCAATGTCCTCTGTGTGTTGCAGCGGTTCCGAGTCGGCACGTTGACATCGCGACTCAGGGCTGGTTCATTGGGTTGATGTGCGCCATCGCGCTGCTCATCCTGGTTCTGCTCATCGTCTGCTTCATCAAGAGGAACAAAGGCGGCAAATATCCTGGTAACATCTGAAGCTCAACTGGGATGGGTGGTGGCGGAAAGTAGGGGTGGGGGATGCAGCCAACGTAGCCTCGCTGAAGTCTATAGTCTTGTGGGTGTTGGCCTGCCGGTCAGTTGTTTGGTCAGTGAAAATGGGCCTGTATTTACAGTGAAAGAGAAAGAAGAAGCGCACCAGGACCCGGAGATCCAGCCCATGAAGGAGGATGATGGGACGTTTGGGGAGTACAGGTGAGAGTTGACTGTTGTCAGCCGAGTCCTTGTGTGTGTCTAAAGCTCTCCTGAAAACACAACTGTATATTTTCGTTTGATGACTTCCGTTTCTTTCTGGGAGTTTCAGGTCGATAGAGAGGTAAGACGAGCTGACGCATGTGCCGCACGTCTTTCAGGTGTCTGCGATTCAGTCTTGAGTCAGCAACCTTGGTTAAACCCAGCCATGAGTGTCATGCTTGACGACTAAGTGTAGAATTTAAGCAGCTACTAACCTCATCTCGCTTCTTTCACCTATGTTAGTGCTTATAACTGCCGCTCGCTCAGATCTTTGTTAGATAATCTCCAGAGAAACATGGACCATGTGTGGTCCAGTCCGTGCCTCCAGTGCATCATGTTTTGGGTGGGACTGAAGCAATAGCTCCATAAAGCCGCTGAGTGCCATTGCATCGCTTGTCCGGATTTACATGCAACGTACATTGATTCAATTTATTGAGTTATGTTGCCCTCGTGGAGAGAGGTGGCGCTGTGACCTCTTGAGTCCTTCTTGTTCACCTGTCAGTAGTTGAGCTCTGCATGAGGACACGGTGCGACATCTAACAAGGAGCCGTTCTGAGACATGGACTCAGCATCCAGCAGTCATGCTGCATGCTCAACACACATCAGAGTGATGGTTCAACGCCGGAGTTCTGAGAAAGCACTGTCAAAAACAACACTTCCTCCCCTTTGAAAACATTGGGTTAAAAAGTCACATGACACCACAAAGAAATCACAACCACATTTTAAGCTTCATATTTTATCGGTTTTCTTTTGTTTTTATAAATGTTTTTCAAAATGTTTTTCAACAATTCAAAATGTACCACTCGTCTCATTCACTCAATACTCAATACAGTCATCTGCATTTTAAAATGTGCATCTGAATGGTAGCCAGTTTCCTGCGTGTGACAAGAGCTCACTTGCCAAAGTTTAAAGAAGTTGTTAAAGAGTTCTCACTGAACTCAGGTGGAACTTCCATCAAGATATAGGACCTTCAACAAATACCAAGCGTCCAGGTGTGATTCCCTCTGTGTTCTTGTTGCTGAGGATCTGGGCTTTTTCTCTGACTTCCTTGAAGCTTAGTCTCTTTCTCTTACAGCCTGGGACTGGAGTGAGGCAAGGCTTATTGATGCAGGAGTCTTTAGGGATTGGCTTTTTGAGAATTTTGTAGATGGTCCCTCTCAGAACTTCAGAGGGAGTAAAAGTCTGGGTCTCTTCCTTGGCATCTTCTCTGTCATGCATGCATGAAACCAATGAATTCGCTGCATTCAGAATTGGTGCAAGTTTGCTGGTCATCTGCTGGATGCCCTGAACTGTACCCCTCGGTCACTTGTTGCTACTGTGCAGTGCTTTTGGGAGCCAGGTCGGGAGCGCAGTCCTGCAACTGCACTGCAAAAGTGTGACCACATAAATTAATCCGGAAGTGCTAACCCATCATTAGAAACAGTTGCATCACTGGCCTCAGTAGACGTTTCTGCCTGAGAAAAGACTCAGACTCCATCTGCTTTTAATCGCACTATTGTTTTCCTTTCAGCGACATGGAGGACCACAAACCACTGAAGGGCAGTCGAACACCATCCAACGGGACAGTGCGCCGCGACGAGAGCGACGACAGTCTCGTGGACTATGGGGAGGGTGGGGACGGACAGTTTAATGAGGATGGCTCATTCATCGGTCAATACAGTGGTCGAAAGGAGAAGGACACTCACGAAGGAAATGAAAGCTCAGAAGCCCCGTCGCCAGTCAACGCCATGAACTCATTCGTCTAACGGCGGCCACCGCTCTGCTGTAGTGGCCGCAGTGGGCCAGCAGATTACTTTACCAGTGGCCCTCTCCAGGGTTACCTGTCGCCAAGACTGCTAACACCCCCTCATCCTCTCCCGCATCATCTGACCCTCGTGGTCACCATGGATACCACGGACTCCCCTCCCCCAGCAGGGACGAATGAAGAGGAAGCAATACAAGAATGTAGACGCGTGTTGGTGCCAAAACTCTACGAACTTATAGCCTAAATATATATTTTAACTATTTAAATGTCCCACAGGAAGTTAAATATGCATCCGAACACATTAGTCAACATCTGCATGGATACGACCATGGTCCCCAAAAAGCATCGTACACATTGAGATTGTAAACAGTTTGGTTCACGAGTGATTGTGTTTAATGGTGTCTGATATTTAGAGGAATGAAATAGCAGAAGTAGCATTTGTCTTTTTTGGGACGAGTGATTCGTTTGTAAATAGATATATTGACTATTTTAGGTCAGCCACAGGTAGGTATCGGAAACAGCAGGAAATGGCTCACAATCCCCCAACAATGAAGCGAAGTCGCACAGAATCTTTAGAGCCTGCCTCACACTTGGACGCAGTACTTATCTCTCTGGATTTTTGTTTTGAAGTTTCAAATTGTAGTCTGCTATGTTGAAGCTCGTAACCTTTCCCTGCTGGCCCAACCCTGGTACTGCGGTCATTCTAACAACGTCAGTCACGGCTCCATGCACTGACGCATTAAGGCAGAATTTCCTTTCATGCGCATCTTGAGGACCTCATCGAACAGAGGGCTCAATGTGTCGGCGCTGCTGGTCAACCTGGTACAAGCTAGTGAATGTTATCTTTATCAGTCAAACCGCTTTTATTTTGCAACTTCAGCCAGTATTATAAATGTTTTCCAAAATAGAATCAGTTCCTTTACCACATTAAGTTTTTCTGTTTGGCTTTATTTATCCTTTACATTTGATAAGCTTAAGATCAGTAGCAGTGAATTGTTGTTTATCATAAAGTTACATCGGGGGATGCTTGTGCATGGAAACCCAAACTGAAGAAGATCCTTTGTTAAAGTATGTTACAGTTTGTTCTTTTTTTTTTTTTTTCGTGACAAAATCAACGACAGTCAGTGTGGTGACGAGTGGTGCATGACAGCTATTCTGATTTCCAACTGCAACCCTGCCAAAAAACATTTCCACGCAGAATAAAGAAGTAGCATGTCTTTGTTGTTTTGCAGTTGAAAGGTAAACTCTGACAGCTCTAACAGACGCTAATTGTTGAGGGAGCAAATTGTTTCACTGAACAATGAGGCAGAATTTTGGTCGGAAACGACAGCATTCACTTTGAGTTGAGATGCACAAATTTGTTCTTCATCGTGAAACCAGAAGACCATTGGCTTCTATTGCACAATATTGAAGATGCATTATTACAATTTTGAAAATAAACAAGAAGAAGCTGTGGCAACGAGCGGTTGTATGAAAACTATTTTGCTCTTTGTTTTGCGTAACATGAGTCTGTTTTTCCAAAATTGGTGTTGAAGAAAGTGACTACCACAACAAGCGGAGCGTAATGGCCATGTTGACCCCCAGATGTGGAAAGGTTTAGAAAGTGAACAATGTGCTATTGTGGCGACAGCTGGCCTCTTCATTTTCTAAGCTTGAAAACTCACAAGACAGTCGGAAATTGTACAGTTTATTTATGGAAGGCAACAGACAAACAGAGCATGATGTTTAGTGATCAGTGATTTAGCATCGCCATGGGTTTGAACAAACAAGATTGCTGCTGGCTGCTCTGACATCTCTTGTTCACCTCATCATTTCAGCTTGCTACGCCAAACTACTGCCAAACTAGCACCAGGTTACTGCCAACAGACGCCGGAGTTTCTGTCTGTCACAAAGGCTTGACAAGCATCCTGAAAGTATCCGTTTCTGAATGTGAGAGTTTAATTGTTGCTGGTTTCACTGAGAATGATACACTAACACACATGTCAAACTTTGTCATCACTTAACTGTAGCTGAAAAAGTGTATGGGGAGCACTCACTGGGTTTTATACCATTGCTACTGAAAGAGTGTGTGTGTGTGAATGTGCATGCTTGTGTGTCAAAGCGTGCGTGGCCCTGCTTTACCTAATTTTGTGGCAAGCAGTTTAAGCCCCGCCCCCTCCTCCGACGTCATTATGTTTGGGTTATCATGACTTGCATCAAGTTTATTTGTGTTTCCACGTGTCAACTGTGAACGATGAAAAGTAACTGAGCACTGAGTCGAGGTCGTGGGTGGGTGGGGGGGGCGGAGTTGAGAGATAAGCTGCGTTGTGGGTCGCGCGACAAATGTGAGTGTGATGAGATTATTTAGAGTTTTATCATTTGCTGTGATTTTACTTTTTCTGACACCCGTCAGAGGACTTTGCAATCAGGTGTCACCGGTTATTTTCACTTGTGATTGTGAGTCTGGGAGTGAAAAAGTTGTCGTCAGAATTTTGACCATTTCAGTAAAGATCTGAATATGTTTTATTGTTTCCATTGAAAATTAAACGTGCACAACTGACTTAGCTGGCTGCTTATTCCTGTTCTCACAGTTGAAAGATGAATTCTGACGACGTGTGCAGATGCGACTGACGTTCTGACGCCTTAAGTGTTTTGAATGACCTGCACATATGGGCAAGATGTGAAACTTATGAAGGCATGAAACATGAGGAGCATGAACGGCTGTCTTCAATTCCACACCACAATTCTGCGAAAGATTTTGTATTTCAAATGATTAAGTATTAAATGTTGGTTTCAGGAAAAGATGTCTTTGTGTCTTCGTCACAAACCGAACTCCAACCCGAAACTCATCCACTTATCATACCCTGATCTCACCATCATACCGACTTATATTAACATGAACTAGCAGCACACCCCAAGACCTGCTGCCACTCTGGGTTATACCAAAGAACCACCCTTAGACAAGAAGGACACACACTTCATGTTCACTCATGTGTGACTCGACGGCTCTCTGGGAGCCGAGGAGTTCCACCTCCTGAGCCTCTACAGAAGTCTCCATCACACCCTGACACAAAGGTACTGGTCATACTGGTCCCCAACAATGATCATTAATTCAATTAATAATCATTCACGCCTAAAACTAACTGATATGTAGAATCAGAAGTAAGAACACTTCTGACAGGATGACATCAGAATCAGTTTCACTTTATTAATCCCAAGGAAAATTGTGTTTGTAACATGCTCAGAAAAAAATAAATAAATAAGAAATAATATTATAAAGTGCAAAAAAAGCGATAGAAATATATATATATATATATATATATATATATATATATATATATATATATATATATATATATATATATATATATATATATATATATACATATATATCGCCGTGGACCAGTCACAACATCCAGCCCTGCTCCTGTCAATCACCCTGTGGCCCCGCCTCTCGCGCCGCTGTACCACATGCTCTCTCCTCCAGCAGGAAGTTCTGTTGACGGGACGGTGCGGGCTGCGGGACGATGCGTCTCTTTTGCGGGATGTGGTGAGTGGACCGAGCATCCTGCAGTCTGTCGCACTCAGGTAGGTCCTACAGGCGTCTGAGCGGATGTTCGGCTGTGTGATGGGGCAGGACCGGGGCTCAGGTGAACCGGGCCGGGCTCGCCGCCGGTACCGCAATGCAGAGTGGTACTGTGCTGATGTCAGAGCTGCGCAGACAGTGAGTGTGTGTGTGTGTGTGCTGGGAGGAGACCTTGAAACTGCGTCAAACGTGCACGGATGTTGGCGAGCACGAGAGTCCAGAGCGGTTCTGGTTCGGCTCTGATCCGGTATCTGATGTTATGATCGAATCAATGAAAAACAGAGACGCAGAAAGTTTCCAAACTCCAGCCATTAATGTGTAGCAATTTGTTTGTCAAGAAAACTGAAATGTTTCCCAAAAAAAGGTCCAATTACATACACAGAATAATCTTGTATGGTTCATATTTAATTATAGCATTACTAGAACTCCTAAACCTCTGTAAAATGACAAAAAGAAGATGTCAATATTTTTAGTTTTTGTGTAGCTCTAGCGATAAAAACGTACAGTACGAGGTTGGCTTCACTTTATTGAAGTCTAATGGTAGAACTGTAAAATAAAGAAGAAGAGCATAGAATGAAAGGATTTTCTTAACATTCAATAAATCAATTAAAAAGCTACCAAACTCCCAGGAAAGCGTCCACAATTTGACAAACCACACTGAACACCACAAGCTGTGGAGAGACAGGCGGCTGCTCGCATCCTCCCTTCACTGCTCCAAACAAGCACTGCCAGATTAAACCAGTTGTGACCTAGATTCTAGGATTACGCCCTGGCGAATCGATCAGAATCAGATGAGCAGATTACTCTGAGATAAAAAAAAAAGCTCATATTTTGGTGAAATGTTGTGTTTTGTTGTGCCTCCTCTGCTGCTGCACAAAGTTAGTGTGTTCATGTCTCATGTCTCAAAGTGCCCCGGCGTGGCCTCGCACATGCTCATGTTGGCGCTGTCCGGACCACTCAGACCTCTGAAGATGGCCTTGACAGTTCTTCATGTTCAGTAGCACAATCGCTATAAACACAGGGTTTGCTCTCTCCCAAACGGAACACTCACCATTATGATGATATTATTATTATGATATTGATATGTGCTTAATCCTTACAATCCCAAAATACACTGAGCCTCATCAACTCCGAATGAATCTCTCTGATTATTACACTATTCAGATGTGTTCTGAGCATTTTTTCAGTCTCATTCTGGATACCTGCAGTCTTTGACACTTGCAATATGTGCTGAGTCACTGACGCTCTGACTGTGTTGTTGCTGCAGTGAACAGGTCTTCACAGAGAGATGGCGTTCACCCTCCTCCTGCTCTCCCTTTTCGCCTCACTTTCTCTCACCGGTAAAAAAAACCAGCACGTTGTCGTCGCTGTTTTTGTTGCTCCACCTGACATCTGTTTTTCCTCCTCAGGGGCTGTGTTGTTCGGTGAGCCCAGAATATTTGGAGGTAAGTGCAGTCGACGCAAAAGCTCCTGTTCAGGCCAACGGTGCCTGTTCAGTGCAGTGCCACCCTGCTGGTCAGGTGGTGGAAGTGTGAACGGTGACTGTAGGACTCAGTGAAGATAACTGAAACTAAAAAGAGGAGGAGTTTTTTTAGACTTAAGAGTTACAATTCTTTTGTTTGGCATATTAGGAGTTTCATAGACAAAAATTTATATATAATATAAATAAATAATATAATAAAGTAAAAATCTGTTTATTGTCCATTTCTATGGAATTTAAAAAGATATATTTACTTCATCTTTTTCTAAATGTTTGACTGTGTTTTACATGTTGTAAAATCTAAAATCATATATTTTCATTCCCAAAACGATGCAAATGCTTTTGTTGCGGTTGTCACAGGTTTCCATAAGTCTTTCTGGCCAAGTGTGTGAGATTGTGACCATGCTTTTTGGAGGAATATTTTTTTTAATATTTGAGAGAAAAATGTGTCCTCAGAGGATGCGACCGGCTATGGACCAATCTTCGAGGAGGAGCCGGTGGATGTGGTCTACATGGAGGACTCTCCTGACAGGAGGATCTCCATGAACTGCCGAGCGCGAGCGAACCCACCTGCCTCGTACAGGTGTGACTACTTCTCCCAGGCTTATAGTTTAGCCTGAAAAGTGTGTAGTGACAATATCTCTCCACCAGGTGGCGCCGCGACAATTGGGAGATCAAGCTGATGGAGCAGCCAGATGAACACTACAGCCTGGTGGGAGGCAATCTGGTCATCACCAACCCCAAACCCAAAAAGCACTCTGGGACATATGTGTGCGTCGCCAAGAACATCTACGGAACCGTCATCAGCAAAGAGGCTCGCGTCAAGTTCGGATGTGAGACCCTTTGACTTTCAGTGATGAGTGGAAGAGGGTCAGTCGCTCTGACAAAAAGACAGCAGAGCAGAATTAGATGTGTCAGAGTTGAAGATGCTCTTTGGAAGTGACTCGGAAGGTTTAGACAAGTGGGGGGGGGGACAGGGATCACGATGGTCGAGAAATGTTAGACATGGAGGTGTCTGGAAAAAGGAGCAGGAAAACAACCAGACAGGTTCATGGATGAAGCAGATGAGGACATGAAGAGGCGAGGTGTGACTGTCAACACAAAGTGGCACTTTAAGTTCTGAATACGACATGTTCATGGAGACCTTTAAATGTGCTGACTCACCCACTCTGATCTCTGATCCTGGTTCAGTTCTGGAGGAGTTTCCTCAGGAAGAGCGAGATCCGGTCACTGTAAAAGAAGGTCAGGGTGCAGTCCTGCTGTGTGTTCCTCCTAAAGCTCTGCCAGGTGAGGATCCTCCTCTTCTGTTCATCATCCCAAAGTCTGAAAACATTGTGTCATCCATCAGAGGAAGTCACCTACCGATGGATCTACAACGAGTTCCCCATGTTCTTGCACACGGACCACCGACGCTTCGTCTCCCAGAAGACGGGGAACTTGTACATCTCCAAGGTGGAAGCTCAGGACGCAGGAAACTACTCGTGCTTCGTGTCCAGTCCCATCATAGGGAAGAGTGTCTTCTCAAAGTTCATCCCACTCATCCCTTTGCCGCCGGACGACGGTGTGTGTCTGAACGAAGCAGCACCACAAACCAGGCTGTCTCACTCCTGCATTTATTTTGATTTCCACGCAGGTGAGGAGCGGAAGTACCCAGCAGACATCCGGGTGAAGTTCCCGGACACCACTGCCATGCTGGCGTCCAACATAACTCTGGAATGCTTTGCCTTGGGAAAGTAGGTCGCACAGGTTTTCCTCTCCTCACATCTTGCTCAAGTGACAACATGTTCTGTGCTTCAGTCCCATCCCGCACATCGTCTGGAGAAAGGTAGACGCCACCGACCTTCCTGCAAATCATGAGATCAGCGAATCAGGCGCAGTGCTGCATCTCTACAACGTCCAGTACGAGGATGTGGGAGGTTATGAGTGCGAGGCCATCAACACTAAAGGGAAGGACTGGCACAAGGCTTGGCTCTATGTAGAGTGTGAGTGCAACTTGTGTGTCACCTGTTATTCATTGTTGATCGTCGTGAAGTCTGTTTAATTCAGTGGAGTGAAGATGAGACGCTCCAGCGTCGCTCACACACACAGACAGGGACCACATTATTGGTGGCATGAGCCACATAAACAAATATATATGAATAGTAAAATAAATGCCGCACACATTTCTATCTGCGCCGCCGAGGAGGATCATGGTAAAATGTATGAATTTGAAAGATACATGTGCACAAAAGACATATGGTGGACGCGAACCAGCAACTTTGTGACACGCAGGCATGCGCTTTAACTGCTGTACTGCCGCTGAGTCACGTGACCAGCTGTTCAGGTGAGCCTTACAGCTTAACATATCTGTAGGATGTGGCTTTTCTCAGCAGCACAGTAAAACAATGTGGCTCCGAGCCTCTGACTGGTTGGCCACCCCTGTACTAGGACACTGCCCGATTGCCCTTAACCTGGTTTCTACAATATTAACAATTTTATCTACACGGTTCTGCAGCTGCTCCAGAATGGGCCGAGACCATCAACAACACTCAAGTGGACATTGGCTCAGAGCACACCATGCGCTGTGTGGCGGCGGGAAAACCCTTCCCCTTCATTCGCTGGTACAAAGACGGGTACATGGTGAGGATGACTGATAAGTAGAGCTGCTGCCAACAGTTACCTCTCGCTGACCAGCCCCTTGTGGGCAGAGTCAGACCTCTCATCATGGGGCATCAAAGACGTCAGATTGAGGTGGTGAAGCTTTGGGTTGAAGGCTCCCTCTATCCATTATTAAGATCAGACCTGATTCCACCACAAGCTGAAGGATCCATGTGTGTCCACAGTACGGTAAAGGAGAGCTGAAGTTTTCCAGTCTGACGTTTGACGACTCAGGCATGTACCAGTGTATCGCAGAGAACTACTGGGGCATCAAATACGCCAACGCAGAGCTGCGAGTGATCGGTGAGACGGTTTCAAACAAAAACGATCTGAGCAAAAACCTAACTGCGATATTCTCACGACAGCATGTGCTCCAACGTTTGAGTTTAACCCAGTGAAGAAGCAGCTGCTGGGGGCCGAAAATGCTCGAGTGGTCATCGAGTGTAAACCAAGGGCTGCTCCTAAACCCCGGATCACCTGGACCAAGGGCAAAGAGCTGCTCTTCAACAGCTCCCGGTCAGTTTGGGTGATCTTCAAACAGTTGGGAAGTTTTGCTTTGACTGATATTTGTTCTCCTGGGATCAGTATTTCCATTTTGTATGATGGGAGTTTGGAGATCCTGAACGCCACCAGGAACGATGTGGGGACCTACACATGCTTTGCTGAGAACGACAGAGGGAAGTCCAACAGTTCTGGCTATCTCACCATCACAGGTCAGTTTGTCTAGTCACTCTGTTTACCTTGGGAAAGTGTTGGGGAAAGATATGGTTGTGGGATTGTTCATAAGTGGCTTTTCACACTGCGGGTTCTGTCTCGGGTGGCCTGAGTCCGATTCCCCCCCTGCTGCGCAGCCTCGCACCGCTACGCCTCAGGCGATATCCCTTTATTCCTGACAGCTGAGCCGCAGCCACATCACAGCAGTGAAAACAGTTACTGTACAGCGCAGCATTATTCATTTAAGCAAATCTGTCTGTCAGTAAAATCAGGTGTATATCAGCCTAATAAAGGTGAAAACACGCGAGTTATCAAACATCTGCATACACCGCGAGTCTGTTTCGTGCAGCTCCCAGCTACACACCTCAGTGTTCTAGACAGCGATCAGAGCCTTTACTGCCCGGCATTTATCATGTTTGTATGGATACGCTCTGAGCCGAAAGAGCTTTGTCTCGAGACAGAACCCGCAGTGTGAAAGCGCCCTGAGGGGTAAGACACTTTTAAAGCTACAGTTATCATCCCTGAGTGTTCAATCGAGTTCCGATGTCATCCAAACCATTTTTATCTCCTAATCTTCCGTCCATTGCTCTGTGACCTAACCCTAACTTCACTTAATTCCACTGGTGGTTGGGGCACTGCTCCAGCTAGGGGGGCACTGTAAAAACTGCCCTTTCAGCAGGGCAGCTGAGCCAATCACAGGCGTTAAACAGTGTCATGACAACAGAAATTCATCAAAACTGCGGCCTAGTATGTGTTGCCAGATTTCTCCATTGCCCCAAATTTGTGACGGAAGAGGAGATTAGAGAGCTTGAACAACCCATAAACCAAACTGTAACAACAAGAAGGGTGTCCAGTACTCTAACATGCAACTACAATACTACAGTTGTGTCCCATTTAAGCCTAAGAAGCAAGTCATTCTGATGAAAGAGATGAAATCAAAAGGCAGAATGGAAGTGACTGTGAGGAGAAGGCAGAGAGGAACGAAGCCTCAACAGCTCTGATTATCTCGACTGTTAGATGCTACCAGCATCACCGTGGCACCTGAAGACAGCGAGGTCCAAGTGGGTGATGAGGTGATTCTAAAGTGCTCAGCGTCCTATGATCCAAAGCTGGACATCACCTTTATCTGGGCTGTGGACTACAGGACCATCAACTTTGACACAGAGTGGCAGCACTATGAACGTGTGATGGTAAGAACCGCACCATTGACTTCTGCAAACAATTCACATATTCATTTGTGTGGTTCCGACCCAGACTGAAGAAGGCAGTGGACACCTGAGAATTAAAAATTCCCAGATCTGGCATGAAGGCCGCTACACCTGCACCGCTCAGACAGCAGTGGACAATGACATGGCCTACGCAGACCTGAAGGTCATTGGTGAGTCTCCTTATCTTTTTGTTCGGTTTCCTTACCATGGGTCCCTCATTTTTGAGAGTCTCCTTCTTCTTTTCCAGGTGTTCCTGGACCTCCTGGGGTTATCAGAGTGGAGGAAATTGGGGATACATGGGTGAGGCTGCAGTGGACCAAGGGGGCAGAGCACAACAGCCCAATACTCTTCTACACCATCCAGACCAGACACTACTGGGCGCTGTACGAGGACGACTGGAGAAACGCCAGCAGCTGTGAGTTGGTTTGGCACATCCGGCCTCCTACACTAGATGGTGATCATGAACAGGAATATGAGATGGTGTTTGGATGGACTTTACAGCACCACAATTCTTGGACGGCAGTTTGGAACGGGCAGATGTTACAGACCTGTACCCCTGGATGGAGTACCAGTTCAGGATCATTGCGACCAATGAGTACGGCTCTGGAGAGGCCAGCATACCCTCACTCAAGATCAAAACCTGGGATGCAGGTAAAAAGTGTGTTTGCCATCAAACTTGAAATGAAGCGTGTCTATAAATGTGTCTTGAATTCCAGCTCCTGTGGTTTCACCGACGAATGTCGCCGGCTACGGAGGAAGGAACGGCGAGATCATCATCACGTGGACGGTACTTTTATGACTAATGCACTCGTTGAATTAAGAGCTTCCAGTAACATAACCGCTGCTGGCCCACAGCCTGTAGAGCCATGGTTCTTCTATGGTAAGAACTTTGGATACATTGTGGCCTTCAAGCCTCATGATGCGTTAGACTGGTGGTACAAGACCATCTCCGATCCCGAGACAAGACGTTACGTTCACCAAGATACCTACTTCACTATCACTGAGGAGGACTTCCAGGTGCGAGAGTTTCAGGTGAAAATCAAGGCATTTAACATCAAGGGTGACGGTCCGTACAGCCTCACCAAGGTCGTCTACTACCCACGCGATGGTGAGGCCCAGACTTCTCTCTTATGTCTCTCCAATTGTTCCCACACTTTAATGTTTTCGGCTTCTCAGTCCCGATAGAGCCTCCGACCGATGTCTATGCCAGGCCGGTGTCGTCCACCGAGGCTCTGGTGTGGTGGCTGCCTGTGGTGGACACTGGAACAGGTCTGCAGCAGTACATTGAGGGATATCAGGTAAGAGGTAGGCTGCCAGTGGAGATGATGTTTTTTAAGAAGCCTCATTCCATCATCTGTTATTTGTTCTATCCAAGGTGAAATATTGGAGAAAGTATGACGACCCTGAACCAGGTGCGAATCGCATATTTGTTCCTGCTACTGTCAATCAAACAAGGTTGGAGAACATGCTGCCGGACTCCCACTATCTCATTGAGGTGCGAGCTTACAATGGGGCCGGACTGGGGCCTCCCGGGGAACACTGCGAGATGTTCACCAAGAGACCACGTGAGTCCTGCATTGAGGGTGGTGCCCAACCCCAACCCCAGTCACTGAGTGGTGCATGTCTCTTCAGCTCCTTCCGAGGCTCCCAGGATGTGGCGTTACATCTCTTGGACAGGAAAGTGGCTGTACGTGTGGTGGGATCATATCCAGTACGACTGGTTTGGGAACGTCTCCTTCCCTTTGTACTACAAGGTAGGTGGAGGGATTTTTTTTAGCTGAGCAAAAAATGGATTTGATATCTCTGATGACGTATTTCGCTTCACATTGTCGTCAAAAAACAGAAGCAAAGTTTATAGTAACTTGCTGACGGGGATGACTGTGTTCCCCAGGTCATGTTCAGGAGATCTGGCTACATCTACAGTAAGGTCTACGTCACTGGCTGGCACTTCATGGACTTCCCCATGCCGCAGTGGGGAGACTACGAGCTTATGGTTCGTGGCCGCTACGAGGGAGGCGACGGCCCAGTTCGCAAGATCAGAATCCTGGGTAAAATGAACGTTCTGAATCAGTCAAACGTTTCCTCAGACGGTCTTTAATTGTGTTTGTTTGTGCACAGGTAAAGCCTCAATGACCTCGCCGACATTCAGCCTCGTGTCTCTCACTCTGCTGGTGCTGAGCGTCATGAGATTGATCTAGACCTCAACAGTCAGCGCGGCGTCGGGGTCCCTCACTTGTCAGTCGTTGGCTTCACTCAACCATCTTTCACATTACAGCACTTTATCACATAAACAAACGGCTTCACTGCGTTTTAGTACTTGGTCATTTTCTCATCTTAGAGCAGTCGAGTCGGAGGAGACTCTGGATCCCAACAATGTAACCAAGTTAGAGGAACGTTAAATAAACAAGATCAACTCTGTTGTCAAGTGAAAAGGTACACGTGTGTGTGTGTGTGTGTGTGTGTAAGCACTCAGACATCAATATGTGCACACCAGACTGAGAATGGAAGAGGACAATGAAATAGAGAACAATAAAGAACAAATAAAAGAAACTGAAATTTAAAAAAAGCCACATGAGAAAGGAACAGGGGGAAGAATAAGTGATAAAATCAAGAAAATAAGACAAGTGAAATGAGAAAGGGTGGCTGAGCAATAATGAGAAGAGAGTGACATCGAGATGAAGCAAAAGGATGGAGTGAGAGAGCAAGAAGAAAAGGCAGAGGTGAGACAGTAGAAATGGAGTGAGGGTGGGAGAAAACCAAGAAGAAAGAATGAGAGAGTGCGAGGACAAGGGGCTGTCAGTTACTTGGAGAAAAGGCCAGAAAAGGAAGAAAAAAATAAAGATAAAGACCGGTATTAAGAAAGAACAGTGAGAGAGAAAAGAAATGACCAAGATGGAATGACGGATTGGACTAAAAGTGAGAGAGGGAAACAGGGAAACGTGGAAAGTTGGACACTTGAAAATACAAACAAATTGGAACAGAGAGAGTCGACACAGCAAGCGGAGGTGATACATGGATTCAGCCAGCAGGAGGCAGTACATCCCCGTATCGTAATCCGTGCTTATGATTCCTTTCTTCTTCTTGACGTCAATAAAACACAGAAATTTAACGGTATATCCATGTTGACGTTTCAGTTAAAATCATTCTATAATAACTATTGTTGTTTTGTTAGTGAGCTTGCCAGTGTTCATGAACAGACATAACTCATATTATAATAAATCATATTTATTATATTTAATTGTTTTTTCCACTTGGTGGTCAGAGAATGAATTATTCAACAATAAACAGGAATCTTGTTCTCAGTTTACTCAACACATCACACAATCATTAATTCACTGCTTTATTGTGTGTGTACGTATGAGCCCCCAACTGCTCCTTTAAACAACGGAGAAACTCCCCCGAGAGACTCAAATCAATGTTTTAGTCATTTACTTGGGATCAGAGTGGCGAGCGGCGATGGGCGGGGCCTGTGAGTGTGTGTGTACATGTGAGTTGGCTGGGATCCTTTCTTGTGCTCTGTTTCATTTTCCTCCACATGCTCCACCACATCCCTGAGTGATGAACAACACGGCCTGCATGGGTCCATGACCACACACCAGGAGTCATCCTCTTGAACTGTGGGCCTCAGTCTCTGACAAAGTCAGCACACAAGCTCCCCACTGGTGCAGTGACAAGCCTGTACAACCTGAACAGCATCATTTCCGTCAACATGGCCCTCATCTCAGCTCCATGGGAGGCAGTGCTCCAGTTGAGGTGGCATGATTAGGAGACCGGGTTGCTTCAAATGGAGACCCGAATCCCACAAAAAAACCTGTGGTATGAGCGGAGCCACCATGTCTGACACAGTCCACAGCACTGGCTGAACAAAGTGACTATTAAATGCACCACCTGTAGTGTAGCTTTCACTCTCTGATGGGAAAACAAGAGTCAAAACACAATTCAGTGTCAATATCTGTTTTAAATGTTGGTGGCAAGTTTTAGCATTACTATTAAATGCATTCACTCCTTCACCACTGACTTCATCATATGCCCTTCCGTCATCATTATCTTTTGTTTTTCCAGATTAAATGTTCATAATCTCTGCTTTTTAAACTCAAGTGAGCGCTGGACAAACAATCTCACAAAAAATGTCACTTAAACAATTTCAGCTTAGCGGGTGGAGTCTGACCCAGCATGCTGTATTGGGCCCAGTGTCTTTGAGTTGAACACACATGACAACAACCCACTAAAAGTTGACTCCGACCACCACCACAATTACTGACTATTACCAGTAAAGAAAGTGATTTGTTTATTAATGGCTAATATATATTCCCCAAATAAAATTTTTGAAAATGTAGTTAAACATTCAGTGGAAAAAAACAAAACATCAAATCAGTTGAAGGAACGATGGAACGGATGAAAGTGACAGGAATTCAGCTAGTTGCTTCTGACCTCTGTGTCAATGAGTGTCGTCCTTGGTAGAAGCAAGTGAGGGGCCGCAATAGTCGGGGTCAGAGGTCAGCATCAGAGGGATTCAGACTAATTAAGCTCAGACAGTGATGCATTACAGAGCAGGTGTTTAACCACCGGTGGAGTTTATAATCTAACTTGGTTCACACATGTACACGAGGACACGCAACATCGAGGAAACCCTTTAAAGTGCAACACACGTTTATGTGAAGACAGGTTGGACCACAAACATATTGCACTGTACTTCTTGAGTTACAATGTTGTGCTGAGGAATGGAACAAGACAGATCATCTCAAGTGTATTTTGAGCAACACTGTAAAGGTCATACAGTAGCAAGACTACAAAGGTCACCGTGACCAAGTGAATTGTAATTTAAAATATGAGTTGGTATGAGAAGCATGAAGTCACTGGTTTTCTACTCAAGTATGAATGGACGATAGTTTTGGTATGCCTCCTCTGCCTGTGCCCAGGACCTGTTTTCCTGCAGACAGACCTACTTGGTCAAGGTGAGAGAAAAGAAAAAAAGAGATTTCTCCACAGAGTTAGACTCTGTCACCCTATCTCTAGAAGACTAGTTGAGGGGCTCACACTTCTGGACTGAATGTCTCCTGGAAACCACCCGATTGAGGAGTTTATCCAGGTCCCTATGGCAAGCCTGTGTGTGGACTAAGAACAATAAATGTTGACCAAAAATGACAAAAAATACATCTAAGGGTGATGTGTCTTCAGATTATGACTTCAAGGTTAAATGAATTTCAAAAGGAAGAATTAAATAGAATCATTTTAAATAACAACCTTGCCATTATCATGTGTTTGTTATCGTCTCCTCACAGAGACATTTTTAAAGGAACACTGCGACTGAATAATTTTCTTACTCGCGCACACACCCACGGCCAGATTAGACTCGCACCACAGACCACGAAAAGAACCTGCAAAGTCGTCTCATTTCCTGCACCCAGTTGAAACCACTTCCTGTGTGGCGCCGTCTGTCAGGGACGATAACAAACTATCATGTCGCTAATCAGCTGTTTTTGTGGCCTGTTGAGTGCAACTGTGTGCATATGTATGGCCCTACTACACATGTGTGAGTTCACTTGTGGGTGTTCTGTACAGTGACACTATATTCATTGTAGTATGTGTCTCTTTTTGAGGATGAAGACTTCAAAACAAAAGGTTCACTACGTTAAAAGTCTTGTTTAAGTTTAGCCATTTGTTTTGGATGGTTAAGTAATGGAAGAGAGGGTGGGGAAAGCATCATGTCAATGAGTGTGTGTGTGTGTGTGTTTTGCATATTTCATGTTAATTCACACAATTATATTATATTATATTATAACAAAATAAAATAACAATAAATTACATTGTTTATTTGTCCCACAGTGGGGAAATTTGACTTAATGTGTCTGTCTAATTGTGTCTGTATTTAAGTCAGTTTGTGTCTTTGCATATACATATATATATATATATGCAAAGACACAAACTTTATATATATATATATATATATATATATATATATATATATATATATATATATATATATATATATATATACCGACAGGCTCACAACATGTTTCTGAGGAGCTCGCTGCAGTTGAGTGACAGTATTTCTGCTAACTCCAACCTGCAAATATTGAGACTAACTCCTGAAGTGACCTGAAGACTCACAAGTCAAACAGCAGCTCATCAATTCAAAACAAATGAATCTTGCGATGCGCAGTATGTTGTGTTGTAGAATGTAAAATGTGTCTTCACCTCTGTATACACAGTTTTTATATTGGTGCTTGCTTGGTGTGCTTCTTTCAGTGCATGAGTATGTTGGGGTTCTGTTTTTTTTCGTATTCTATTTGTGCATCTCACTGTGTGTCTTATTGTGGTGTGTGTCGCTTTGGTGACCATTTATGTGATTATTTTGTGTGTCGCTTTGATGTGTTTATTTCCACCGTCCGACTGATGCAAGGTTTTTGTGGATGCTTTTTGGAGCTCCAGTTTCTGTGTGTGCACCTCTGCATGCGTATGCCTCTTTGATGGGCTTTGGTACATCGGCAGTGAAAGTTCTAACGCAGGAACATGATGTTGCCACTCCCTCTTCCCTGTTATCACCGAGGTTGCTATGACAACACAGACACATTGATGGAATGATTTGGAGAATATGAGACGCGTCCATCACCGCTGACAGCTACTGCCGACTTAACAAGCATCTAAACGCCGTAACAGGACGCTGACAGCGTTACGACGTTCACCTTGTTATGTACCAATAAAAGCAGCGTAGCGACCTTGCGGGTCGACCTGGGCGGCCGTAAAGACCCGCGCAGATATTGGATCGTAAAGCAGCCACGGCGTGGTGCAGATGGAAAAACAAGGACTTTTATTTGGAGCATAAAGTTGTGATGTATCACTGACAGCTCCGCGCAAAGGTTGCCGGACGCCACTATCGATCCCATCGTTCCCCCAGTCGGACATTGTGTTCAGCTGAAGTTGTCTCAACTCGTCGTTGGGTCCTTCAACAGTGTCCTTGGCTTGGAGTGTCTGTTCAGTGTTTCACTTCTGATCGAGGTCTGCTCAAGGCCTACAGCCATCTACTGGGCAGAGGCTCGGACCAGTATGAGTGTATTGTGTCTGTTCAGGAGACTCTTTGGATATTTGGCCATGTGCCTAGTTGTGGACTCTGCATGTGTTTTGGTGAGTTAAAGATCTGGACAGGGTTGTGTTCAGTGTGTTCAAGTCTGTTTTGGCGACAGTTTCGTATATTTGAATGTCTTCTTGTTTGTATGTGAGGATAAGGGCAAGAGAGACCCTGAAGCCAACCAGTGGTCAGATGTTGACTCTGGTTCACTGAGTTCACGAGTCAGTCAGTCCTGGACCCGGACTGCCGTAGAGCTCTAGAGCAAAGCAGTGCCTGACTTCTGCTCCACAGAAATTGATGGGTTACACTGCTGTGTACAGTTCCGGCCTGTAGTGAACCATGAAGCCATTTATTGTCCCCACAGCTCCTGTGACAAAACAAAGATCCTTTATCGACACCGAGACAGGAGACACGTTCACCATCCGCGTTTGTCACCTTAAATCATTCATTGCTAATGTTCCTCGGAGGTGCTGGTCTCGTCACAGGATCTGGTCCCAGGGGCCCCACATCAGTCCTGAACTGTCATCTCTGTCATCAATGTTAAGAGGCTTTTCTTGTGTGCCTGTGAATGTATCTTTTTTTTTTGTATGGCTGTGAGTTATAAATGCCAATGGGTTTGTCTGCTGTTCGTTTCTGTCTATGTGTTGTGTGGAGTGCAGCAGTGTGTTCACATAGGTGCTGTATTCTGTATAGTTACATTATATTCAGAGTATGTGTGGGGATCTTATTTGTGTGTGTGTGTGTGTGTGTGTGTGTGTGTGTGTGTGTGTGTGTGTGTGTGTGGGCTTGTGTATCCTGCTTTGTGGGGACCAATTCTTGACAAAACACTATCCTTGTGAAGTCTGTATGACTTTGTGGGGACATTTGGCTGGACCCACGAGGTAAAGCCTCAATTTGAGGATGAAGACTATAATAACTGGGTCATTATAATTCGGTGTAAGTTTGGTTCAGAGCCATTTGTTTTGGATGGATATGTTTAGGGTGAGAGGCTGGGAAAAAACACTATGGAAAGCAACGGTCCCCACTAAGATGGTGACAAACCTGTGTGTGCGTGTAGGTCAGCGTCTCCCTGTGTTTTCAGTGTTTTGGTTTGTGAGATGTTTTGTGAACTCCACAAAACGTCTGTCAGAATAAGAGTCACAGGAATAATATTGGCAATAAACATGATTGACATATTTACTTGTCAGTGAGAAACATGTAAATAATGACAAACGAGTTTGTCGTCCCAGTGACTAATGAGGATTTATGTCCGCAGCGGTCCGTGGCCAGAGGTCACTGGAGGTCATGAGGCTGACCTTTACATACTCAATATGACAGAACAACATGAGGTTTCTTGGCATCAATAATCCCAAACAAGGTCTACAGAACATTATGACCTGCCTCACTGAGAGCACCGCAACTGTCCAAACTGTTTAG
Source organism: Synchiropus splendidus (assembly GCF_027744825.2). NCBI lineage: Eukaryota > Metazoa > Chordata > Actinopteri > Syngnathiformes > Callionymidae > Synchiropus > Synchiropus splendidus. Next base: position 16,039,724 of record NC_071337.1, read on the forward strand.
ACCCGCAGTGGTCAGTGGCAACCTGTGGTTGTTGTGTGTCTACCAAGTGTTGCGTTTGAATATGGCCTTTTAACTGGCTACAGTTAGTGTTTCTGGTTGGCCTCGTCTTCTTTAATTCATTTTTACTTTACTTGTTTATTTATTTATTTTTGCTTGTGTGTGTTTTCTTGCATACTGTACATGTATGTTTCTTTGTGGGCTTTGGTGTGTGCCCATAAATGTGACTGTGTCTGACTTCAATGTATACATTATATTATATTATATTATATTATATTATATTATATTATATTATATTATATTATATTATATTATATTATATTATATTATATTATATTATATTATATTCAATCCTTTATTTGTCCCACAGTGGGGAAATTGGACTTAATGTGTGTGTGTGTCTAATTGTGTCTTTGCGTTGTGTTTAAGTCAGTTTGTGTCTTGGTATATCTGTGCTCTTGTTTTTAAAGAATCATCTTACCCAGCACACAATTCGTCCTGTTAGGGAAGCAGCAGAGCTTCGAGACTCAGAGAGTGTCAGGTTCAAATCCCTCGACTCCTTGACTTTTATGAGACTTCTGAATTTTAAATGAGGAAGTGAATCAGATGTCTCAAAGCACTCCAGCGATTCTGACTGGAGGAGGCCAGATGCTGGTAGTAGTGATGAATACGGTAAAGATGAAGGTGATGATGATGATATTTTCCCATTTGACTGGACTCATTTTAGGGACCAAATGCGTTTGTGAGTCTTGCCGTTGTTTTTGTCCTCTTCAACTTTCAAGCACGTTTGATATTTATGAAATTCATCTTTTTATTTCAAGTTTTTTTATCAGCCATTTCACCGGCTGCTCATTTATTTGTGCCGTTGGAGCGACAAACATTCGACCTTCAGCTCGAGTGTTTGTCTCCCTCAAGGTGGAGGAAAACCCTTCAGGGTAAAACGTTGCTCTTTTATTTGGTTGCCTCGCTGCATCGACACATAAAAGCCCACATGGGCGGATTTGATCGCTTCTGCTGAAGAGGTCCGACCAAGAGCTGCTCTTGTCCTCGTCTCAGGATGTTATTAATTCAGATTTTTCCAAAACATGTCCTCATTTAATCTGCTAGTTCTTCTCCAACAATTTATTTGAATGTGTGTGTGTCCTTGTATCGCTCTACTTGTAGGGACCAATCTCAGAAACATCCCTCCCTGTGGGGACCTACGGCCGATCCTGAGGTTAGGCCTCAGTTTGTTAAAGTTAAAACTTCAAAAGAACTGGGTCACTATAATTGAATTTAAGATTGGTTTGGGTCTTGGTTAAGACTAGCCATTTGTTTTGGATGGTTAGTTTTAGGGTGAGAGGCTGGGGACAACAATATGTCAGTGAGCGGTCCCCACAAAACATAGACCAACATAACGTGTGTGTGTTTACTTGTATTAATATTCTTCTGTGGACCAATCTTTGACAAGACATTTTGCTTTGTGAGGACATTTTGGTCTGTCCTCATAAGGTTTACGATGAGCACAATATCAATGAGTAGTCCTCACAAAGATAGAAATAGGTGTAAAGATGCTCAGGACCAAGAACAACGCTGCAGACAGACGCAACTAAATGAATAAACAATGCAGAGACGCACGCAAAACGTCATGCCAATGAATGCGAGACCAAAGCAAACTACACGGCTTTTCTTCTGACTTCCCAAAACAACGACGCACGCCTTCACACACGCGCATGAGACGTCCCTCCATCACTCGCTCACTACTACAGCCAATCAGCTCCCTGCTCAGGACGCGTGCGCGCAAGTGGGCGCGCGTGGAAGGTGTGTCTCCGGGAGCTCCAAGTGTGTGTGAGCAGAGTGGCGTGGAAGCATGTGACCCAAACACTCACACACCACTCTCACACTCTCTCCTCATGTGCGATGCCTCGGAGCGGCGGAGCGGTTCTCTGCTGAGAAGGACGGAGGGGGGCGAGAGGGGAGAGGACGGTTCGACCCCCGGGGGGAGACGGAAGTCACATCTGCATCTCGGTGCCGGAGACGACGAGGATGGGCTGCAACCTGTGCACCTTGCAGAAGCGAGAGGAGCACTACAAACTGCTGTACGAGATCGCCCAGGTGAGTGAGGAGGAGCAGGAGGATGCGGGTGGAAAAGAGGGAGGTAAGCCAGTTAGTGCCAGTGCGTGCGCGCGCGCCTCCATCAAAGTGAGTTCTGCTAGTTGTATCCTCACTGCAGCAGCGGCAGATGAGAAGTTGGTCTTCCGGGGAAACCTGGCGACTGTCGGGAAGCCAACAAGACTTCTTTCTTCTCGTTCGCACGCGCTCGCTGGCTCGTCGGGCTGACCTCGTCTTATAACACAAAAACAACTCCCTTCTAAGAACGGAGCGTCACTCCTTCTTCAGGAGCTTCTGCCCGTCCGTGGTGTTTCTGACGGTGAGTGAATGTTTAACTCGAGGTGTTGCTGCGACCTTGGCTGACTGATTAGATAGACGGGAGCAGAAGCAAAAACAACCATTCTTAACAACTCAAAATTACTGAGAAGATAAGAACCAACTAAGCGTCAGTCATTGATAGCTAGTGACCATGAATGGTTTCAGGTATATTCTCTGTGAAAATTGTCTATTTCTAATGTCACAATAAAAAGACTGAAGCAATTCTTCAGTTAAAATTCGTCCAGTAGTGCTGAACTGAAGTATAGAGCATAGACAGTCATGGAAAATAAAACAAAAAATTTCTAAACAAAATGAAAAAAAAAAACAGTCCCAAATCTTATATATGATTAATGACAGAAGTCAGTTATTCAAGTGGAAAAACACGGTAATAGCAGGGGTCAGACTCTTTTGATCTTGAATATGTTTAATCCACAGTACAAGTATTCGACCGACGCTCTGCAAAGAAAAGTCATTTCTGTTAGAGAGGCTTTTGGTTTAAATGGTGGGATCGACTGCAGTATCAGAGAAAACTCCAGTTTGCTTGCCACTCGGACACTGTGCTGGGTCGGCATGTGGCTCATTCATCATTTAGCGCTGTGCACTCTTTCATTCGGCTGGAAACCAGATCCAGCACCGGTATTGTTGTGTGGAAGTCTTCCCACAAGTGCTAAAATCGTTCTAATGATACGCTTCAGTTCTCTTCTTAAATGTGTGCCCCTTTTGTATTTTTGCCTCTTTTTTTTTGGGCCGATACTGATTTTTTTTTTCACCCACAACTAAATTACCCAGAAAATTCATACCTACAGTACAGGTCGCCTGTCCATCGCAGACACTATTCAAACACACGCGCACACAATTAAGGGGCATCTTTAAGTGTCCAATTAACCTAGTGAGTATGGGTTGAAACTTGAGCACTTTCATTCCCCTTTCAATGAACAGATCAAACCCTGTATGTACAGTTCACTCATCGCTTTAATTCGGAATGTTGCCTAATAACCTGACAGACCGCTCTACTTCTCATCGACTACATGACCAGGGAATGAATATCTGGGGTCCTGATGCACTTCTAGCTGCTGAGAGCTCCAGTTAGCTGTCGCTCCGTTAGCCTCTTGGAAGCGTTCAAATTGGTAGAGGTGATTTCATCACAACAAGTAGTGTGGTTTTCCTAGTAGCTGCAGCAGTGTCACTTGATAATGGTGATCTCTTAAATGACCATATCGGCGCCGATAAATCGACCGGACCAATCGATCGGCGCATCCCTATTTGCAACCGCTATAGGCTGTTGAGAAGTTGAGATTGACGTGGTCCTGTGAGGGCACCTGTGGATGTGTTCCTTTGCTGATGTGGGAGGGACACTCTTCAAGATGTTGTGATGCCTTCATAGCTGGAGCAAAAAGTGACCTGTACTAGTTATGGTGAAGCTGCTCATGTAGCCAAGTGCTGCTATCCTCGCTCTGCGGAAACGCACAGCACACGTCAGCACAATGAAGACAATGGTTATATTTGGACTCTGATCAATTCTGATCAATTTTTGCGGTGTCTTGTTGACATATTTTTCCTCTCCAAATGAGGCGTTCATTGTTCACAAGCAGCCTCCTTCATGAATGTCGTCTTGACTGTCACCTCAACCTCAGTGAGCCGTGATTAATGGTATAAACCTCTTTGTAAAGTCAATGCAGGCAGGTGGTGTGTGGCACACAACAGCAGTACATGTATTGTTTCGTCTGCAAAAACTGGCGGAGACGACAACAAAAAACATCTCCCTTATGGTTTCCCTCGATTTCTCGCTGCTGGAGTCGCAGCGCTGTGGCAGCCGGCCAGGAAAACTGTGTGTAACAGCGTGTGCGCAGGAGAGCTCAGTAACTGTGTCAGTGTGACTTTGTCTTATGAACCAAAATGTGAGAGGCTTCGTGAATCCAGAGAGACAACCCAGCCTTCAGACAGTTCTTTCTCTTGTCTACACTTTCTCCCTCTGTGCTCCATCTCCATCCTTCATTAGCCTCCCGGTGCGACCGCTCTCTCTCCTCTTTCACGCTGGCACAGTGTTCCAGGAGCTACACTTTCACCGCCAGACTCCACCTGCTCATTAGCCGGCAGGAAGAAGCCGAGCCCATGCAACAGAAGCAGATCAATGTTCTTTTTAGCCGAGATGTGAGACTCCTGGCTTCGTATAGATCCCGGGCCAAGTTAATAACTGTGACTTCATTCATGAGCGCTGATATTTTCAGATTTACTGTAAACTTATATCGGCCAACTGCTTGCTATTCTCATATAATTGCAAAAAATCCTTGTTCAACTCAGATGTCTACCACCTGGGGTGGAGGGCATTTTGGAGTTTTGTTTACATGGGAAAATTTTCCCCCCTTCTGTTGCTATGGCAACATTGATGACCATAAAAGCAAGCCTGTCATCTGAAAGCTGAGAGGTGTCTCTAAACTGTCTGTAAAAAAAATAAATCAAAGCGAGCACAATCTGCGCCAGGCGACCCACTACAGCTCACCTTGCGTTTTTACCAATATTATGGACAATTGGCAATGTTGCACAGTCCTTCTTCTGACTGGCTATCATGTAGTTTAAGTGTGAAGATCAGAGTTTCTTATATGAGAGCCGCCACGGCGTCAGAAAAATTGAAAAATCTTACGTGATCAAACGTATTTAAACTAAGTGGAAGGGTCAAAACAAGCAGATAATGCGTGACGCAGATTGTTTTAGACGTGCATGTTTTAACAGGAAAGATCCAGGAATAAACCTCATAATGACTGCAGTCCATTACTCATGGAACTCACGTATTCCAGACGGACATACAGTCAAAAGAGATGAACTGCTGCTGTCACCAATTCGGTGTAAGTCAAAGGTTTCCCATCTGCATCTTTCTCTATCGCTTCTTGATTGGCCGCATTATGTTTGTTTTTTTGGTGTTTTTTTTTTTTTTTCAAAAAAAATCCTGGCGGAAACCCTGAAGAAGATTCTGTTTGCGGTTTACGCCACTTGCATATCTGAGTCAGGACTGCTTCAATACTGACATAACTATGTGGTTAAGTCACCAGTACATAATATAAACACATTAGAATAATAATATTAATACTACTTAATAATAATATTAGTCTTAAATAAATGATATAAACGTCACCTCAACTAAATCACTTCTCAGCAATGACATTTCTAACAAGCAGTGAAAGTTTTATAATAATATGTTGGTGCTTATTAGAGTTATTCTGTGTCCTAACAAGAAAATAAAGACACCGTGACCTAAACTGCATAACCGCTCTGTGGCCTTTGACTGGGAATCAGATTGATCAAGCCGTAGGTACAACAGGCGAAGTGTGATGAAAATGCCTGGTGGTGAAGGTGATCCACAGAACCTTTGGTTTTGAAAATACCAAATGGAACCAAATGGAGTGCCAGAACTTCACAGCTGGGAGAGAACCCACCAGTTTCCCACCGCTCGTCTCACACAGAAGATGTAGATGACCACAAACAAAAGACAGTTCTGGGGTTCCCAAATGGACGTGTCCACCATAGACTGCTGTTCGGCTGCTCCCCCAGCCTGTCGGACAGCATGTAGACAGGAGACTCGCCCAATCAGCTGCCAGCAACAATGTCAGAGAGCAGGGAAGCTACGGATAGTCAGCTGTTCCCTCCATATGCCCACACCAGACCTGGACCTGGACCAGGTGACTGCTCACTCACATCAATGGCTCTGCCTTGATCTGAAAGTGTTTCTAAGAAATGACAAATGAGGAATTCAACCAGGAAATGGATTGGCCAGACTGGACAGCAATGGACATGAAATCTCCACAAGTGAAACAAGTGTTACTGTGGCTTCATCGAATCTATCTTCGAATCTATCTATTAAAAATAATTTTAATTCTGAATTCATTTGTGCCATTGATCATTTTTTAATCTACTCAAAAATGTACTTTTGTGCCTATTAAGTATCCATGCATTTTACACCTTTTTTTATTTTATTTGTGACAAGTTTCTGAAACAAAAACAAAAAAGGACAGAGAAATGTATGTCCAAATTATAGTGGAAAATAATTTGAAATTTTTGTACATATTGAGCACTATTCAATAGCAATCTACTGCATCTAGTCTCTGTTGGCCTGATGCTAACCCATAATAGGAAAAGACAGCTAGCACTTAGCATCAGCTGATGCAAAACACCACATAATCCTGCTGAACATTGGCTGGCTTTACTTGAAGTCACTTCTGTGTTGACTAATGAGAGCGGCTTGTACAAGCTGAATGGCGCTGTTTTACGTCAGTGCGCTTCATGTCATGTGACCTGTCAACGTGTCAGCTCCGGATTCTTCTAAAAAGCACTGAGACGTGACCTTTCACAATTTCAAGATTTTTCTGCCCCAGCTCTGTATCTGACCTTTGTGAGTCAAATCCTCTTTGTCTCTGGCCTTGAATTTAAAACACCTGAGTCACATGACAGACAGCTGAGTCTGGTATCGATGAAGCAGTGTGTAGCATCTGTCTTTTGTGTCAATAACAATGTGTATGCGCACATATGAAGCCGTTGTTTGTTACCTGTCTGCACCTGGTTAAGCTATACTTCTGAGAATCAATTCTTGGAAACACTCCTGCTTGTGAGGACACTTTGCTTTGTGGGGACATTTTCGCTGGTCCCCACAAGGTTATGCCACAGTTTGAGAATTAAAACTTCAACAGAACTAGTTAATATAATTGGTTTTAAGTTTGGTTAGGAGTCATAGCTACGCTTAGCCATTTGTTTTGGATGGTTAGGTCTGTTAAGGTTTTATATTGTTGTGAATGTCTGTGTTGACAACCTCCTGAAGTGTTGCACTTCTCTGATGCTTAGACTGTACTAATGTATTTATTTTTATATTAGTATGTTCCTATATTTGCCTGCATTTTGTGTGTGTGTTTGTGTGTGTGTGTGCACATGTGTGTGTCCGGCTTGAATGACAACAATCATGGTTCTGCTCCAGCAGTCATCTTCCCCCTGTGTCAGCTCAGATAAGCCCAGAATGAAGCTCTTTCTGTGGGGAGAGTGACACTCCCACAACCCCTCCTAGCACACGCTCTGACACACAGACACACACACAAAGAAGGATCTGTGTGTCCATTCATCAGTCGCATTGTGCGCATTATTTCACAAGTGTATAAAAATGTCACTCAGGCTTTTAGCGACAGACAAAATCAGCTGTTATCAGTCGCCCGCCGATCAGCAGGAGTGTTCGGGATGATAAAGGAACTGGCGTTTGCAGCCGAGGCCCAAAATGCAGGACAATAGAGGATCGGCTTTTGTTCCCGAGCAAGTTGACAATTGCTCTGTCTTAACCGGGATGTGGAGTCAGCAGTCCAAACCTCGCTTTCATGACTTCAGTTTAGATGTTTTCACTCTCATACTTCAGATAAATCTTTTCTACATTCTGTTTGTTTTCTCATATGTTGCCATATTTTGGAGAATCTGTTGCTTTTGTTTCTTTTTCAAATTCTCCTTGAGTGAATTTGTTGTTTTCCCAGATGACGTTATCATACATACACGTAAATTTAAAAAAAATCATACTGATAATAATTTCAATTTTCATGCAATAATCATTGCATTATGTTTGATTTTGTGATTCCTTTTATTTGTTACACCAATGGTAGTTATTGTGAGAACTGAGACAAGTGTTTGATAGGAATATCATTTATCATCCATTATATATTGTGATTTCAGAAGTGTGTATTGAACCGATAGCAGCCCTCCGCTGGGGCTACAGTGCCCTTGGGGTAGCTTGTGGTTGCTAAAAGGTTAGTGACCCCTGCCCTAGAGCAATTGTGCACTGAGTTTTGCACCTAACAAGTTGCCTTCCTTCCAGGGTTGAGGCTCAGACAGGATGAACATCAGAACCAGAACTCAGCTGGAGCATTCTCAGAATCAAGTCCAGAAGCAGCTGTTGTTACCTTCTTCCTGCTTTGCAGGCTGTCAACCAAGAGCTCGGGTTGGGCTCCGGGTCCAGGTGGTCCGGAGGGAGATCAGGTTGCGTTGGGCCATGGGTGTTCGGTTCCCACTTAACCAACTTGAGCTTGAAAGTCATTAGACGCTCCCAGAGTCTAGTTACAGATAATATGACAGTCCACCATCTGTGAAGGTGGTGGTGGTGGTGGTGGCAGGGGAGGGGTGCTGACCGGGGATGGGGACATGTTTTGATGGAGCCATTTCTTGTTCATGCTTCTTAATAGTTTTGCGGATTTTGATGAATGGACTTGACACTGTTTATGCTGTTGTCCACTCCGGCTGTCACCTACTACTGGTTCTCATGTGCCACACTTCTTCTTGGGGAGCACTGAAGGTTTCCTGGAGGAGGGAGCAGAGTTTATCTTTTCTGCCCTTGAGCTGTCTGAGACTTGACTTCATACATGTGGGCTAAAGCCAGTGGGTCTGCCGACCAGGTGCTTGGACATTCTCTGTTGACTCTTCTCTACACTGAGGATCTGATGACTGACTTGTCTCTGTCGACCTCTGCAGGGAAGGAGGGACATCTTAGACGCCCACCAATCCTGGGGGTAACGTCCACCTCGCATCAGATTCTGTCCACACTGCCTTAACAGCTGTGATCGCAGGTCCAGTGGACCAGAGTCCCTGTGATGAATAGTGCCATCCCAATCCCCATTGCATACTTGGATGAGTTGACAAACTCCTCAAACAACCAATGAGCTGGCCCACATCCTCAAAAATCTTGCCACTGAGTGTCATATCCACTCCTTGCTTTATAGTGCCGCTGAACCACTGTCATGTGAGCTCTTCCAGTTTGGCATCACTCTAATCCAGACGAGGCTCCGAAGCTTCGCTGGAGCTCCGGTCCTCCCAGTAGTCATTACATCGCCATTAATCTGACAGCTGCCACGAGAACAGCAGCCAGTCAGCATCCCCACTCAACAGTGGGACCCTTCCGCAGACCCCCGAGACTCAAATGGGCAATAATTTAGATTGAGGTTCCCGGGGGCCACAGATCAGACCCCCATAATTCATCTGGAGTTCACAAAGAGGTTACAAATTATTTCTTCATAAAGCAGCCGAAAGATTCATCAAAGTGCTTGAGCTAAACTCCTCTTCAAACACACAAGCATGAAAATAAGTCTAAATAAATCATAAACAATGAGGAAAATGTTGCTTACAAATTGAACAACAAGCAGAAAATGACTCCAATGTAATTGGAATTAGATTTTAAAGATTTTTCAGATATACTGTATAAGAAGAATGAAAAAGGTGAATGTTCTTAGCAGCGTTAGTATGTTAATCTTCAAAACATGATGCATAAATATCTACAAAAATGTGGAAAAAGTGAAAGATCATTTCATGTATTAACAAAAAAAAAACTTAAAACGCATTAAAAGGGAGAGGACGATATACAAATGCGTTTAAGAGGAAGTCCAATCCAAGAAATAAGGAAACAGTAACAACTTTAAACAAGAAAATATATGCAATATATAGACAAAAGAAGGATAATTTCAAACAATGTAATGAGTATCATACTTGAGAGAGAAGATACATGAAGAAAAATAAACAAAATGGGGAAAAAAAAATCATTGAAGAATTCTAGAGCACTCAATTCATCAGGCTGGTAACTGGAAAGTTACGCCCCAAAGTCAGCCATCTTTCTAAAGCATTTCCCTCCGACTACAGCGTTAATGCAGATATTTAAAATGATAATGAGCAAGCGAAGCAGGCAGCGCTGACTCCTCACACATTCGTGGTTCGGGGCAATAATTCTCCGCATAATTAAGAAAGCACGCTCAACCTGAAAGTGAAAACATTTTAGCGCCGAGTGGGAAACTGAAAGATTCATGGGCTTTTTGCATAAATCAATTTGAGCAGCAGCCACCGGCGTGAACTTCACTCCCTGCAGCAAGAAGGTTCTGCTAAAGTGTTATCTTATCTTTAGAAGCAAAAGTGTTTTTGAAGCTGCGAGCAAAAAGAAGTTTGTTGCCTCTCTCTTCGTCAACTATTCAGCTGATTGACGAACCGAAGTTGAATTGGGGAGCTAATTATGTCGGTCTCCTCTTTCAAGGCGGCGCTCTTCATGAGGCCTCCGGTTCCTCCTGGTTCCAGTTTACGTGGGCCTGGAGCGAGCTCCAGTTATGCATGGTAGTTGCTTTTTAAGAATCCTGAAGCAGCCCAGAAGCCGAAAACACAAAAATACTGCAACTAACGGCCGACAGTCGGAGATGAATAGATGACACGCTCGCTGTCATTCAAGACTAGGTCACCAGTACTGTGAGTTCCTCATTTATCAGGTGATCTTATTTGCTTGTTTTGCTTCTATTGTATGTTGTCATGCAAGGTTTTGCCTTTATTAGTGGTAACTAAAAGGTTTCGTTGTATTTCTGTCATAAAATTGTCCTGTTTGTTTACTGTTTACTTGCAAGTTTAAAATGTATTCAGCTTATCTGGGGTTTGATGTTTCAGTGTTGCTGTGTTTCACACATTGCTTTGCATGTTTTGTGTTCCCCACTTGTGTTTAGAAATGCGAAGTAATTTGCATTGTTTTGATCAAGATTTTTTTTTCTGTGCTATGCTTTGTTGGTCTGTGTCGATCTGTGTTGATTCTCATTGTTATTTAGCCAGTTCCTGATATGTTAAAGGTACGTGCAGAGATCTGTTGTTGTGTTTGTCTATTTGCATACGCAATGATTCGCGCTTGTGTGATAAGTTGCTCATCTAGAATATAAACCAATCAGTCCAGAGTTATATATTCGATTTCTTTTCACACTCCAAGTGGTGTCTCCTTCCATTGTACTGTAAAAGAGGTGTGTGTTTGTGCGTGTGTGGGCTTGTTTATCCTTTGGCCTTTGTGGGGACCGATTCTTGACAGCATTTGGCTGGACCCCACAAAGTTAAGCCTCAATTTGGAGCTGGAGACTTCAAAATAACTGGGTCATTAAACTTGGGTGTAAGTTTGGTTCAGAGTCCTGGTTCAGGTGAGCCATGTGTTTCAGATGGTTAGGTTTAGGGTGAGAGGCTGGGGAAAGGGTTATGGCAATGAGAAACCTCACAATGTCCCCACAAGGATAGAGATACAAACCTGTGTGTGTTGCACTGCCGTGGGTTATGAATGTGTTGTTGATGCAGTTTGCCATGGCGGCCTGTCGCGGCCGTTAGTCAGGCCGGTGATAGTGCTTAGATAAATGAGCTCAGCATGTCGGGGTCGTTAGTCATTGTTGAGTTCCAAGAGAGACACTTTTAGTTGAAGACAGACGCAGATTCACCTCCCATATCTGTTCTTCTTCTCTCCTCCCTCGTATTTTATCATCGTGCCATCATTCTTTTCGTTCTCAATCATAAAGTTGTGTGTTATTTTTTTTGTTCTCACCTTTCTTGAATAATCAAAATTTTGAGTATATCGTCATTTCTGGACTATAAGTCGCTATTTTTTTCTCGTGGTCTGAACCAATGACGTATAGTTTACAGGCTGAAGAGTGTCATGCTGGCAAAATATTGAGCTTTGTCACTTCAAACTGATGAAATCACAGGTATTTTATTTACCCTAAAGCGCTCAAAATGCACTGTTTTCGCCCGCGCGTTTTCAGCTGCGCCAACAGAGGCGATCTTGTGGAGACGAGAGGCAGCAACTGGGACCGGCTGTGGTGTTGGACCGACAGACATGCGGATGAACAGCGCATTTTAAGCGCTTTAATGTAAATAAAATATGCAAGGAGTTCATGATTCAAGTTCAGATCATTACGGAGTCATGAGTCAGTCTCCATGCTGGACCTCATTTTCAGAACTGGTTTAGAAGGGATCCTCATACATTTTTAAGCCGGGTGCACCACTGACCTTTCTTCGGTGCAGACAGCACCACTGCACCCGCAGCTTATGGAACGGTGCGGCTTATGTATGAACAAAGCTATTTTCCCTCTCAAATTTAGTGGGTGCAGCTAATATTCTATGATACATATCTTTAAATTTAGATGTGTTTCTGTTTTCTTCTTTCATCATGCTGTATTTTTGTTGGATCACAAAACCTAACAGGACGAAATCATTGTCCAAATCATTTCAGACCCCTTCTTTCGTTGGAACAATTCCAGAACGGGAAAATCAGATTTTAAAAGGCCATGACTGACTGTGGTCTATTTTAACTCTGACTGCTTCTACGAACATAGCAGCAACAGCTACCAGAGAGACGACAAACGTTGCCGCTGCTGTGAGGCACATGAGGAATAAATAAGTCAGTAGCATCATGGTTTATTGCGCACGTCGCTCATTTGCAGAAATCATGTTTAATTGGCAGTTGGTTCATTTCGCAGTTTGACTCGGGAGTGGAGGCATGTAAAAAGTGTCATTAAAAACAAGTGGAGAGAGAAGGCAGCGGCATGATGAGTCTGTATTCATGAGACCTAATTGAAAGGAAGCGCGGCCGGCGTGTGGAGGGAAATGAGACGCAGCTGACGGATGATAACCTTTGATTTCCCTCCACTTACATCAGATGTGTGAGGAGTCGACTGCTGTTGCTGCTGGGAGACGAGGCCAGAGAGCGACTCACTATTAGACGGACGAGGTTGATCAAAGGAGATGGACGTCGACCACAGGATGACATGACTCACTTCTGATCCGCTAGTCATTGATCGACATCACAGGATGTCGGATGTTGTCTGTGTTCCTGGTTCCTTGGTTATGGTCTGAAGCCACAGACCTTCAGACCTTGTCGAGCAGTGGAGACTCTGTGTAGAGCCACACAGAAGAAAGAGCCAAATGGCCGCGTGTTTCTTCAGGACGTGCCACAACTTCTTGTCACCATGACTATAGAAGTCATGGCCTCTACTAGTGTATCACAATAATAATTTCTGGGTTCCACAGTTGGATCCCATGATCACACAGTACTACCTTGACACTCACTCCTACTGTTACCATCACACAGTACAGCTATAGTACCAGTGCCATGAAACCACACCGTTTGATCGCCAGCTCCTTGTCTTCACTTGCATCACTTTGGTCGGGTTAATCTCCTGCTGACAGGAAGTGCGCGACGGCGGCGACGGCGGCTCACATTCATGCGGCTCAGCCAATTAGCCGGGCCTTGTCGTCTCGCTGTTAAAACCCCACTTAACAAGGCTTGCTCAAGAGCTCACTAGCATTCAACTAGTCTTCTCGCTCAGTGCGCCGCTCCACTCCCTCCTGCTCGCGTCCTCATTTGCATCTTTGGTTATCATGCTAATTGGTTCTCATTAAGGAGCTTGTCACTATGATTAATTGGTGCGATACGAAATGCAGAAAACAGCCAGGCGGGAAAAGTGAAGCTGAGTGGAGTGAACGAGGAAGGAAAATCATGCTTTTCCTGTCGTGTCAGCGCTTTTGTTGTTCACATTCATTCAGCCAGTAATTGACTCTCACGCTGACCCTGGTCTGAGGGAAACATGGCTGAAAACACAAGACTAGGATCACTTTTTTTCTACTAAAATTATTGTTTATATATATACTTTCATTTTAATCTTGTCTATTATATCATTATTATTTATTTAAAGTATCTTTAAGTATCTATCTATCTAGCTATCTATATAAATGTATTTATATATGAAGACTTTCATTTTAATCTTGTCTATTATATCATTATTATTTATTTAAAGTATCTTTAAGTATCTGAACAGAGGGTTTTAAAAAGTGTCATAAAATATCATATTCTAAATGACAGTCTTTGTCTTTGTCTAATGATTTATTGTGCATTTAAAAAATGTACACAGTACATATATATATATAAGTATCATGAAATATCATATTCTAAATGATAATCTTTAAAATAATTTATTGAGCATTTATAAAAAATAATAAAATATTTCACTTTAGCTTTCACTTGAACAATATATGATTTACACTTTACTTTTAGTTGTTCAACATATTTAATTATTTTAATAGTTATGAACAAATTAAATATATTTTTAATAGTTTATTGTTATTATTAGGAACAGTTTATTTCACTAAATCCTTTCTATATAAATATTCAATGGAATAATGTAATATGTGAACTGTGAAACAACAATCTCCAAACATATTTTCAGAGATAAGATGGTGAGTGGTGAGAAGATTACACAAACCAAAAATCTCTCATGCTCCACTTGTTTCTTGGCATCCATGTCGCTCTATCATCTGGTCGCTCTCCAGTCACCGTTCCATCAGTTTCGGCTGACCGAGCTCGGCTCGCCCATCATTCAGGTTTTTTTTTTAAAAACCTGTCGTCTGCCTGGAGACATGGCCGTCTGTGACTTTTTATTATTGAAATGAGACATTTATGACAGCGAGTCGAGGTCACATGACCCTGCAGCTCAAGGCACCTGAGCTGCCTGTCCTGTGACAATGAGGGAGAAAAACCCTGCCGTCGTCAGAGAGATAAAAGTGAGGTCAGGGTTGAAAGGTTGAAAGGGTATCTGAACGGAGCTGAACAGTTGGGGATCTGCTGTCTTGGTTCTGGTTCTGATACTGTGGTGTGCTCGCTTTTTTTTTGTTTGGCCTTAACACAGTTGGCAGTCTTGCATGGCCCAGGCACATCAGAGCTGCCCCCGCTGTCGTTCTGTTATACCTGCTGTCTTGTTGGTCTTCAATAATAATGTTACAAGACATGCTGGAAAATCCTCACACTGTACTGTACGCCTCGTCTAGTCTGGTTGCGAGTGGCTCCGTCTGCAGTCTCAAAATTAAGCTGCGAGTTGTGAAATGGTATTTCACAGCAGCAGTTAATCGATGGGCGACCCAAGTCGGATCCAAAAGAACTCTGAACCTTAACCTTTAAATCGAAGGTCGGACAAACTCGGGTTTGGATCAACTGGGATATGGTTTTATTGGCAACTGTAACCTTTAACTACAGAGTGATGCGAAGGAGGAACGCCAAGTTGCTTCATTATTGCTGCCCATGGGATCAGGATGATCTCTGGTGTGGAGCTTCTCTTCTGGCTCAGACAAAAACACAAGGCGTGAACATGGTGGAGCACCAAAGCTACACTATTACGTTGAAGGGAAGGAATACCAACAAACATTAGGTTACCGGACAACAACATTTGACTTGCCATTCCAGGTCGACATAACAAACTTTAAAAATATCTTCTCACCAACAGGTGAACGGTCGAGACTTCTCCAAGACAGAGCGTGATGGCAGGGTGTCAAACCGGCGGGACCCCATCGTGGTCCAGGTCATCCACCGGAGTCCAGTCAGAGGCACGGCAGCTATTGGTCACAACGATGATACGTCGCTGGAGGAGGGATATGCGGTGGATGTGTGTACACAAACGGACATTACTTTTGAGCACATCACAGCGTTGGCAAAGCTCAGACCCATGACTCCGCCGGTCCCAGACATCTGTCCCTTCCTCTTGTCAGACAGGTGAGTCGAACATTGACTCTGAAAATGCAACTCAATCCTGGTAGGTGTTGTGTTGAGTCCTGCCATCATGTATGACCAGCAAGTCTTTCCTGCTCAAACAGACTAAAACATTGCCTTTGAATTGGATTAACTCTAGTGGCTTGGTCATTGACCACTGATTCTGAGCAGTGCCTCCACACCTGTGCAGAAGTTCCCACCTTTGTTTGACGATGTTTCCATTCACCATTGCCAAAGCAACTGTGTTTCTTGTCTCGCAGCTGTCACTCTCTCCACACCATGGAGCACGAGTTCTACGAATGCCCAGAGTACTGCTCCAACATCCCAGCTGACCTGGACAGAGCGGACCACTATGAATACGAGGTAGTTTATGCTGCAGTAGTGGGTATTTCTCTCTCTGAAAATGGTGCCAAAAAATATCTTGCAAGGACATTAAAATGTCCTCAGCAAGCTGTGTGCTTTTTTTTTTTTTTTTGAACATTTATTAATAACTAACAGCAGCAAATGAGAGTTTTGCCCTGCAAACAAAAATTGCAAGTGAGAGGTCTGTGGTGCATTGACTGTCTGTCGAAGCACCAGGTCACAGACAGTGATGTCTGCTCCTCGCTACTCGTAATAAACGCTTCCTGGTTCAACAAACTGTATTGAGGGTCATTAAAACGCATCCTCCACCAGCTGTGGTCCCATGCGAGGTGTCAGACCCGGATCAGAACCACCTCCCTGACCTCATCAGGCGTCTCACTCTGCTCCCTGCGGTGCGTTCAGGTGCATCTAAGTGGAACATGAAGTGTTTTCTTTTGATCTACAGGAAAGCTTGGGAATTCCACCAAACAAAAAACACGGCTGCTGTATTTGTTCTGATACAGACAGGTGCCAAACGCCTTAGCCCCGTGAGCATACAACCTTTTATCGTGTGAGGCGCAGATGTTAAAATCTATTCAGCACTGAATAATAATGTGTTTTGTTCCAGCGACTGAACTGAGATTCAGAACCAGGGATGGTCCGATAATTAACCAGGATGTGTCCAGATGTTGGTTGAGGTGATGGTAGAGGAGCAGCTGGTATTCTAGGTGGACCACAACAAGTGTGTGGTCCAGATGATGGAACCCAGTAACAGTAACTGCTGCTGACAACTAAATAGACCCAAGACCAAACAACATGAACGTGTAGAGGTGGTTGTCTCTTTATGTCCAGGCAGATCCTGCTCACAGCCCAAGCTTGGAACCAGGAGATATAGTTTGAATTTAGATTGTGTTCAATGCATTCCAGTCGACCCAGTTCCTTCAAGTGGATCACAGGAGTGAATTGGAAAATCACTGTCAAACAGTACAGCCTCTGAATGAACAGCCAGGGGGGTCAGTGGTGGGGTATGGGCTACCCAAACTCTTTTCCATATTCCTGCCTTCATCTCTGGTGGTGAGCGAAACAATGAGATTTGGTTGCCAACTGTTCACCTCTTTGGTGCCTGGAAATGCCTGAGAAGGGAAGTCTGTGTTTTTCCCTGGGCATCTGCTCTCGTGATCCAAGCTCCGATAAGAACAAGACAAGTTAAACACGACGTCGCTGTTAACAAAACTAGCAGACAGATGTTCAACTAACTTTCCATCTCTTGTCCTGCGCCAGCATCTGCTCGCTGCTTCTGCACCACAATCTGTCGAGAACAATTACGCTAATTGTCAGTTGGTGTCAGGGTCCAGCTGTCAATATTCAATTAGCGACAGGGCGCCGATTATGATCGAGTGGCGTCTAATGGAGCATCTTCACAGTTCAGCTGAAGCTTCCATAATAATCCTGTAGAAACACATGATGTTATGATCCTCATTCAGCTGCCAAACACCATGACCGGCCGGGCGTCGGTGTCGGACTCACCCGTTAAATGCCACAGAAATTAATTAGTCCTGCTGTCAATCACGCTCGCATGGTTTTGCACAGCAGTGGTAGAAAGGTGGGGGATGGTCCTGTCTTTATTCGTACCACCCTTGCACCCCCTCCCCGGTCTCGCCACATTTTACTTCTTAAGAGTGCTGGAATGAGTCTGCCAGCGCTGAGTTGATGTCGATCACAGCAGGAGTTTTCCTGGTGTGATCACCTTGGCATCCAGCTCAGATCAAACGGTCACCAGCTGAGGTTCCATCAAAGAAACTTCAGGTCGTGCCGTCACCAGTTGCCGCAGGGCAGGAGACGCAGGCAGGAAGAGACAGACTTCCCTGACATAGCTGATCTCTGTCTCAACCACCCAGGTACTGACTCATGGAAAACCGAGTACTAAACTGGTCCTGAAAGCAAGTGCCTTCTCCATGACTGCTGTTCCTGAATTTTGAAGTTGAAGGGCGTGACTTGAACAACAGTTCCAACTTTGTGTCATACAGATGTTTAATGGGCAGATAATAATGCTTGGTCTCATGCTTTCCTGCAGCTGTTATTCAGAATACATCACAGGAACGTTAATGTAAATTCAAAGTATTGTCTCGTCTTCCCCAAAAGAGCGATAATTTAAGATGCTCTCTGCCTGTGAAATCCTTCCAGGTCGTGTGGGGAAACTGGTGTGTTACAGCAGCAGCAACTGCAAACTGATTGATGGGTAATAAATGTGTGTGTGTTCGATAGGAAGTGGAGTTGCACAGACAGAACAAACTGGATAAGTTAGGACTGACGCTCTGCTACCGGACTGATGACGAGGAAGACATTGCCATCTACGTCAGTCAGGTAAAACGTGCTGTCGACAGTGGCATGCCTTTTTCCAACCTGTTCCACATGTTGCTGAGACTTTGGTGGGAACAGCATTTGGTGACCAGGTCTGATCTTTCCCCAGTTCTCAATCATATTTTTGCACTCAGAAGTAACTGACTTCCGCCTCTTACTGTTATACTAGATTTGATTTATAGTGTATGGTAGCTGGTTTGGGAGAACCTTTGTAGTCTAGTTCCTTACATTACAACACCCCACTCGTATCAGAGTCAGGTTTTCTTGCCGTGGGAGGAAACCAGAGCACACAGAAGACAACAATCCGTAGAAACATCAATGTAATTTGACAAGTCTTCCGTGGCCAACAGCTGGTCTAAAGAGGTAAACTGTGTTCACTGTTGATGTACGCCAGAGGGGGGCGACATGACAGTAGAGTCTAACTCCCACTAGTCCCCTTCACACCTCCACCGCCGCCATGCTTTAATTGACGCCTCTAATTAGCTGTGAGCAACAGTCCTCCCCGACTCCTCCTGATGATTTCACTGACAAACTTAAATTTCACGTCTCCGAACTGTTCAGAGAAACTCATGAGGGAATCTTCACCAGGGCTGATGACAGTGGGAATTAGATGGAAATGTGGAAAGACAGCAGCTGCTGGTTTCAGTCCCATTATGGGACACAAAGCAGAGGGTGTGAGGGAGGCGCTGTCGGGAGTTATTACAATATGATGCACTAGACTAGAGGTGGGCAGCTAAATTTCCTAAAGGGCCACATTATAAACTGTATCTTTTGTGAGGGGCCATCATGCCAAAAGAAAGTCAGCGATGACTATGAAACATGACGGAAAGAAATCTTAAGTAACATAGACAAAATGAACCAAAAAAGGTTCAATGAAAGCAAAGATATTAGGAAGTGTTAATATGGCATGAAACCTATAAAAGATAATTTTACATGCATTTTATTTGAATATAAATCATAATAAAACTATGGACCAAACATCAAAGATGAAAAGGCAATTTATTTCAAAATATATTTGAATTGAACTTGAACGAATTTTGGGGAAAATACTAAACTAAAAAAAAAACTAGAAACCAAAATTACTGTCTAAAACGGAAACAGAATTTAAAAAAATAACAGAAAAATGACAACTTATAAGTTGTATAGTTTTATTCTGACCTCATGAGGGCCGCAAAAACACAGGCAAAGGGCTGCATATGGCCCCCGGGCCACATTTTTCCCAAGTCGGTCTACTGTAGACTTTGATCGCTCTTTCTCTAGACTGTCAATGCAGGTGACAATAGCAACCTCAACAGCTGATAAAAACATAGAAACGTAAATGGATCTCACATGAATATATTTATAGAGAACAACGGCTTGCCTTAGGGAAATTTCTTTTCATCCTCATTGCAACAACAACCAGAAGATGTCACCTCACATTGTCTCTCACATTGTCTTGTGTGCTTTGTCTCCATTTCGTTTTGTATCTGTAGAATCCGTGTTTTAATTTTCTGAGCAAGCAGGTTTGGTGTGACTGAAACCTTTCAAACAGCATCGCTTCATTTCTTATCTGCTCGGCGAGAGTGTGTATTGCTCCCTGGAGACATCAAATTGTGTTTCATTCACAGGTGGAACCAAACAGCATCGCAGCAAGAGACGGCCGCATCAAGGAAGGGGATCGGATTTTACAAGTGAGTAGCAGGCACTGGACCGCAGTTTCACGGCGTGAAAGTGAGCAAAACACGTGATAAACCCAAAAGTGTCTCTTCAGCATTCCTGGATCCTTCCACCCATCTGCATTCTGCCATCTGAATATTTAAGTAGCGAGACTTATGTGCGCGTCTTTTCTTTAATCACCACATTTACCCGGGAAATTAAAGTGCTTTGTCAAAGCAACACAACGTTGGCCGCCGCCACATTAATCAGACTGCAGATAAGTAGCATCCAAACAACACAAACTCATTGAAAGAATATTTTACTTGTACACACTTTGTTCGGGAAATGTGTGACGGAAAAACACACCGCTTGCTGCTGGAACAATATGCTTGTAATAGAGAAGTGTTGGTGAGGATGACTACCAAAGTATGTTCAACAAATTGTGACCTACTTTGTATCCTCATATTTTTTTCCTACATAATGGAAAGTCTTCCTCCCATCATCCAGTGTACACAACAATCATTTCATACATCCATCGTTTGTTTCCTCTCGAGTATTGTGAGGGCGAGACCCGGTGTACTCTCGGCCCTATTATCTGCCAGTGACAGCCCCATTACTCTAGTGAGGGGAAGATGAACGCCACCTGTCACGCAACAGTTAATTGTGTGTCTGGATGTGTGCGCTCGCAGCAGACAGACTCTCCTGCACTTAGTGGACGTCCCCCAGCAAGCGGGCGGCGACCCGTTTCCTCTAACGAAGGGGGAGACAAATGGACGTGAAGAGGATGGAAAAATTAGAAAGGGCAGAATGAGAAGAGAATGGAGCTTGTTACAAGTATATATATGTTTTAAGGGTTGGACAGGTGGTTTCTCTTGTTGGCGTTTTTCTGTGGTGAGCTATGGTCAGGTGTAGAGGGATGGAGCTGTACACGGATGAAACGCTGTTCGTATCAAGTGGGTTTAGTTGCTCGATTGTCCTGTTGAAAAGGTTCCAAAAGAAAATAGCTTCTGCATTTCCATACAAGTGCGAAGACATTCAAGCACTAGAAAAAAATAAGCTTTTGTGGTCAGACTTCTAAAAACATCATGACTTTCTGAAACAAAGTGGCATGTCGACGGAACTTTGGTCTGAGGAAAGCTGAACAGTGTGTAACACAGTGTAAACAGTTATATTGAGCATTTATTTTCTTATTTATTTTGCCTCTCTCCAGTGTGCCTTTCTGAATTTTGGAAGTCATTAAATTAAAGTTACAAAAATAATAATTGTAAGTGCTTGGGAATTATGTTGTAGTTTAGTGTGAATTTTCTGTGAGTATTCCAGGGAAAAAAAATGTAGTCTTAGCAAGACACGAATCAATACGTTATGAAGATGAATTACTGGCTAATATGCTGCTCATTCTCATACTGTGTGAATAAGTAGTTTATATAGGGTGATAGATGTTCCCTAATCTACACTGTCAAAGTAAGGACTAATAGACAACAAACACCTCTCCTGCGCATTTGTTTTAACTGGAATCACATTATTTCGAGCCTTGTATGACAAGGGCACAGACAGTTCCCTTTCACCATTTTATTTGCTGTCCGTATTGTTAAACTGTTTCTGCAGGATTTGAATTCGTATTCTGGAGCAGGGTCATGCTACCAAACTGGTTCCTACTTTGTACTTAGCACTTTTAAAAATCATCTGGGACAACCCATTAAAAATGAACCAGACACAGAATGGTACCATTTTCAGTGACAACACGTGGCAAGATTTACAGAAGAACTCACTCGAGGATATTTTGATTGAGATACTGTCTAAGCAAACACTACATGGTGCCACAAGGCAATGATCCGATCAAAATCTCATCTCTTTCATGAACAGATAAACGGCTGTGAAGTGCAGGACAAAGACAACGCTGTGGCCTTGTTGGCGAGTGAAGGAGAAACAAACATCCTGCTTCTCGTAACGAGACCGGGGCTGCAGGTGAACTCTCCTTTCCATCATCTTGACAACTTGTCAATTAAATGCTGCACGCTTCCTTTGCTTTGAACCGCGTCTGTGAGATTGGAGCAAAAAGGCGAGACAGATTTCTGACAAGGTATTTGTTATTTCAGATGGAGGAGGAGGAGGTTTGGCTTGAGGAGGATCATCAAGTGATGGTGGAGGAGCTGAAAAAAGAGATCCTGGAGGAGCAGAGTGAGCAGAAGAGCTTTGACTATGAGGAGAGAGATGAGGTGAGTCAAGCTTGGTTCTCCTCACAGACGACACCTGATGCCTCTCAACCACGCCCTTCATGGTGCCAGGTGACCTGTATTTCACACCTGCTTTATCGTTGTTTCTCTTATTTCTCTAAACAGTATCGCGATGAGGAGACTACAGACACGGCCTGCTCTTCCAAGAATCAAGACAAAGACAGTGGATTTGGATGCAGCTCTGACAGGCCGGAGCGCCACCCTTTACTGGACCAGCTCTGCAGAAAGAGTCCAGCTCAGTGTCTGAGGGACCAATGGCGGGCGAATCATCCACATACCCGACAGGGCCAGCCAGGTCCGAAGACCAAAGGCCAGTGCCATGAAGGGGTGGTCAGTGTACGTAAAGGTGGTCGGGGGATTTTTGGATTAGAAAACCACTTCCAGAAACTTTTAGAGCTCAAGTGTCAAATTAGGAAAGGAGGCGAGTGCGGGGTGTACTCTATCCGCCACAGTATCGAGTGCAGCCTGACGGAACAGGGGGGAGGCGAAGGACGCAGTGGTGAGGACGCAGAAAAGGGGGGAGAGATTGAGAACGAGCTAAGGATGTTGAATGAGGAGCTGCGTAGCATTGAGCTTGAGTGCCAAAGTATCATGGAGGCCCACAACCTCCGCCAGAGTCAGCAGCTTGAAGCCTCGCAGTCACCTGGGCGAAGGTCAAAGGACAGACGGTGTGGCGGGTTGGCGGACATCCACGAGCACCCCGAGAGATTGGACAGTGACAAGATCCCAGACAAGGACAGCTCAAGTGCCTACAACACGGCAGAGAGTGCGCGGTCTACACCACTAGGCGTGGAGAGATCTCAGGATATTTCCCTGAGAAACCACATCAGTCTCACTAACCAGAAGAACCTGAGAGATGTCACTCCTGCGCGCTCAAGTCCTATCCCTATTCCAGAACCCCTAGGCCCGCCCAGCCGGGCTAAACCACCAGACCAATGTAGTGTTTTCTCAAGCAGCCCTGACCAAAGCAACCCTTCCCGGTCCGAATCGGACCCGGCTTTGCCAGCAGATGATGAGCGCTGCGAGAAAAAAGGGAGGAGCAGAGGTTCAAGGAGGGCACTGACTTTTGGTTCCTACCAAACAACACCTTACCATGGCCCAGCACATTCCCAGCAGCTTCAGGTTAGTTTCAATAGTGTGTTGATTTTTAATTTTTTTTATTCACACATTATTGTGTTTTTCAGAGCTACATGCAACTCCTCCAGCAGCACTCCTCTCTCGAGTATTCCCAGAGCCAGGTGAGTCTCCTGAGTGTGTGCCGGGATCCTTTGCACCACAGTGGGCGCTCTGGGGAGCCCCGTTTGGAGTGGAAGGTCAAAGTGCGGGCTGACGGTACTCGATATGTGGCTCGGAGACCGGCGCGGGATCGGATCCTGAAGGAAAGAGCTCTGAGAATCAGAGAAGAGCGCAGCGGGGGCATGACTACTGACGATGACGCCATGAGTGAGATGAAGATGGGTCGCTACTGGAGCAAGGAGGAGAGGAAGCAGCACTTGGCCCGAGCCAGGGAGCAGCGAAAAAGAAGGGAGTTCATGCAGAGGAGCCGCTTGGACTGTCTGAAGGAGGGGCCGCAAAGCGGAGCGGAGGGACGGAAGGAGATAAATATTTTGGAGCTCAGTCACAAGAAGATGATGAAGAAACGTAACAAGAAGATTCTTGACAACTGGTTGACCATCCAGGAGCTGATGAGTCATGGAGCCAGAGTCCCTGAGGGCTCCAAAGTCCACAATGCCTTCCTGTCGGTCACAACGGTCTGAGGGAAGTCTCAGCTCAGGGCCTCACTTCTGGACGTCACCACTGAAGATGGACCAGTGGTCCTGGGATGCTGATTTTGTCTTTACTGTGTATGTGCAACACACCAAATTCAGTTTTCAAATGGCGCGACTTTGCTTCACTTTTTTCAGGTTTTTTATACGGCAAAGGAAATATTTTTCTCTTTGTAATTGTGACTTTTTTGTATGAACCTTTTTACACTGAACGTCTGATTGTGATTATTTAAGTAGATTCCTACACAATTGTAGACTTGGCCATGTTATGTTGTTATGGGAGAAATGGCTTCATTGTCCAATTCTTTATTAAGGAGTAGCCTGTAACTAACAGACTTTCATCCCTGGGTCTGTTCTGTTACCTTCTCTTAGTTGGGGTGCTGTCTCCAGGTACCACCATTATGACCACCATTAACACAGCAGTATGGAGTGCAATGCTACAGCATTATTTATTATCAAGAACTTGCTTCTTCTTTCTCTAGTGGACAGCGATAACAGCTGTTCCTCAAATTAAATGTGATGTAATGACACATATTTAAAAAAAATGCTTCTGTCCATATAATTATGGTTTTGCTACTTTTTTTTAATTTATTCTGTTTTGACAATGTGTTTTAAATTTGTTCACAAAATGTGACCTCAGAACATGCTGCCTTTCCAGAAGCCATCCGGTCAGTGTTGCTGTATGTTTGTTTGGGGAATAAAAACAGATGGAAAGTACGTCTTCCTATATGTTTCCGACTTCCTGAGGATTTAGGGCGGTTTCACACTGCGGGTTCTGTCACGGGTGAGTTCGATTTGCCACCTTTTCCACCATTTCACCTCTGCGCCTCAGACGATGTACTTTTTTTCTCTTCAGCTGGTGGCGCTCTGTGCAAAATAGCTGGTTTGTGACTCACGACGAAGCACGTCTCAAGGAAGTCGTCACCAGTCGCGCGTCAACCTATAAGCACCATCGGCTTGACCGCCTCTTTTGTCAGTCACTTCTTAGCTCTACGAGTCATCGTCACCTCAGATATAAACTGATGACGGACCTCCGCAACGGCTCTAACAGAATGTGGCGTTTCACAAAACTAAATATGAAACAGTCTTGTGTGGTTTATTTTACGAGGAAATAGCGAAAACAAGTTCGTACTGTAATACGGAGCGTCTTGATTTGTCCCCACTGCTCTCACAACACGTTGAACAAAGTGAGCAAGATTACTGACAATCGAGAAGGTTTTAGTCAGTGATGTACAGATCCAGAAATGATCAATGAATAGTCTGGTGATCTTCAGTAACTTGGGAAAAATCTGCATCTTTCCTCTTCCTTTCCTTCTTTCCTCAGGTCTCCTCATGCTACAGCTGCAAGATCACAGCAGTGAAAACAGTTACTGTAGAAGGCAGCATTATTCATTTAAGCAAATCTGTCTGTCAATAAAAGGTGTTTATCAGCCTAAAAAAGACAAAAACACATCAGTTCTAACTTCCTGGGTGTCTTCCACGGGACCAATGAGTTGGATTTTCTCAAACGATAAGGTATATTTCTGTGGTTTTTACTTTGAAATCGGCTTCTGTTTTGGTGCGGGCTTGACTCCGGTCATCAAGAGTCCCAGTCCACTGCGCTCTTTCCCAAGACAAAGTGCAGCCGGGATCAAGTCAGCAGGAAAGACGCTGATTTTTCCCAAGTTACTGAAGATCACCAGACTATTCGTTGATCATTTCTGGATCTGTACATCACTGACTAAAACCTTCTCGATGATGAAACCACCCTTAAACGTCCTAAAAAAGGGGACTCAAACTGATCCACAAAGGGGCTGCAGGTTTTTGTCCCAGCCAATCACCTTCTCACCAGTCGGATATATGAAGAGTGTAATAAGTTGGTTGTCAGTCTGGTGCTGCTTGTTTCAGCTGCCCCCTGTTTGGTTAAACTGAGTGGGTTTGTTTGGTTGGAACAAAAACTCACCCCCGCTGCAGCCCCTGTGTGGATCAGTTTGAGACCCGTGTCCTGAAATGACCTTCAAGAATTTCAATGGATTGGAAAGAGCAAGACATCATTCACGTGTCATCACTCACTCCACTGTAACCCAACCAACAGGCCTCTTCAATACAGGTTTCTGCTTCAAAAGCTTAGTGTTGCTATAGTGACAGAAAGCCGGAACATGAGAACATGAAACCCATTACACAGGCGTTACGGAGTCACCCAGCGTCACATTAAAGCAGGTGAAAGTCTCCACCCGACTGCTCTGACAGAAACATCAGATAAATCATTAATCGGCAGCTCAGTGTCTCCCAATTGGAATCAGGGGAAGCAAACATGTTTTTCTTCCACCCAGGCAGAATCCTTGTCATCCTTCGTCGATCCTAAGCCTTCAGACCTCAAGTGGGAGCTGTCCAGTTCATGTTGAGGGTGGTGCTTCGTCTCAGACCCGCGCTGGACTGCAGTACACATTAAAAACCATGAACTGGCTACACTCAACAAGATGTGTTCACTATTTGCATTGCAAGTTTTCACAACTTATCAAGTTGTTAAGTACTTATCAACTTGCTGTTCAGCAGGTGCTACTGGAATTCTCAGATTACATTTTACTCTTAAAAACGATTGGCTGAATGCAAAAGTAATAATAATAACAGAAGGTTCCATTATGTATTTGAATCATAACAACTTCCAAATAAAATTACCGAACAAAAACAATCAGAAGATAATCCAATTCAGTTGTTTTTGGCTGTATTCGTGGAGATTCAAAGGGATGTCCTCAAATTTGGTGGAGGAGATTTTGGTGGAGACATTTTATTCATCATTAGTTCAGGGTGAATCAAATTGTCACCCCGGAGGATTGTTATTTGCAACGTCCCATATTTGAAAGTGAGTAAAATCCTCTTGTAGCGAACTGTTTTTATGAAGCAAGAACATTTATTTGGGGTGCTAAACCACAGTACCACTCGAATAGTAACTATGTCAACAAAATGCTGTAAATATGGGTTCCAGATTAAGGACCCACCCATAGAGGATGAAAAACATACAGGATGCAGGAGACTTTCAGTTCTGTAACACATGCTGGGACTCCAGTTTTTTTTTTTTTTGTTTTCAGATTGAGGGGAGGGCGAGTCAAGATTGGAAAAAAAATAATGTACCATGCTATTTGTTTAATCATATCATGGTTTTTTTTCTTTTTAGGATTTTAGCCCAATGCCAAAAAGACTTTAAATAATTTGCATCAAAATAATGTTAATAACAAATCTATGAACACACTTATTTGACTTGAAAATACGCATTTTCTTTAAGTGGAGGTCCTCTGAGTTGGTGCCCACGGGTGACTGCAGAAGCACGTGAGCTTTGGCTCGAGTCGACCATGACAGAATCAGAATCAGAATCTAATTTATTTATTTATTTATTACCAACTAGGAAAGTGTTTTGAAAATAAAATAAAATACAATAAAATAAACAACTAAGGCTGTTCACGAATTCAACAGTCTGACGAAGGGGAAGAAGCTGTTCCTGTGACGGGAGGTTCTGGTCTGGATGGACCGTAGCCTCCTGCCAGAGGGAAGAGGAACAAACAGTCCATGTCCAGGATGAGAAGAGGCTCTGATCCGACCTGCACGTCTCTGGGTCCTGAAGAGGTGGCAGGCTGCAACCGATCACCTTCTCAGACCTTCCCCAGCTTGACCAAGCTTCCTTCACTCACCAGACTCTTGAACGTGTCTGCCTGGAATCAAATCCTATTAAAAAGAAAATAAGAAGGCTGAGAAACTTGCAACATGGTATGTCTGTGGAACCATGAGTGGTGTAAGTCAAGGCTGAAAACTGAGAGACGCAAATTAGTATATTAAAAAGACATCAAATTCTCTGCTCTGTGGAAGTTCCAGTGCCCACTTCTGAAGACGTTTCACTGTCTTGCTGAGCATCTGTGAAAATCTCTCCCCCTGAAGCACTTCACGTTCACTTCCGTCCAAGGACGAATTAATTAGTGACGAAAGACGGACAGATGGCGGTGAAGGACGTCTCCGCCTCAGGTGAGTTGCATCGAGTGGTGTTGAGCAACTGTCAAGTGGAAACTGTCAAGTGAATGTTTCCCTTACGGCTCTCTTTCTTTCTATCACACACACACACACACACACACACATTCCGACAACTTTCCTGCACAAGAAACCAGCGCACGCGATGATCTTTGGATGGTGAATATTTCATCGTATCATCAAACAGAATCATAAAGCAGCATCAGAGTAAACCCCCGACGACATAAAGACGAGTGGGAGAAAGCCGCTGCAGGATTATATATTATATATATACATATACATACATACATTCAAACGACAAAATATTTTGCATCAGTTTGACAATAGCACAATAAATCAATCGTTTTAATATTACCTTATTTCAACTAAGGCTCTTTTAATGTCGTGAAAATATTTGTATAAGAATTTCAATTGTATAAGAATTTCAAGTACATTCAGAGTAGTGGAAACCCTGGCCATTGTGTAGTGAAAAACCTCCCTGAATAAAAGCAAACAGATGCTGTTGTTTGCTTTTGTTCAGGGATTCCTCCATGTTTGTTGTTGTTGTTATCATCCTAGCTGCCACGTGTCTTGTGCATCAGTGTGAGAACACAGACACATTTGTGGTCAAAATGAGACCCATCTAGACAGGAGCACTTCTAAACTATCAAAAAATGAATTACTTGTTTATTTACGGTTGATAATCAATATTATTATGATGCTGTTTAGACTGAACTTTTCTGGGTAAAAATGAAGTCAGGCTTAGCAAAAGGCTAATAAGTACAGACTCCTATGCTGCTAATACACATACATATAAGTCAGAGGTGGGCAGTTAAATTTCCTAAAGGGCCACATTATAAACTGTAACTATTGTAAGGGGCCATCATGCCCCATGAAAGGCGGCGATGACTTTGGTACATGACGAAAAAATCGTAAGGAAATGAACCATAAAAGATTAAATGGAAGCAAGGATATTAAGAAGTGTAAATATGGCATGAAACCTATTAAAAAAAATATATATATATTTTAATAGAAATCAACAAAAATATGCACCAAACATTGAAGATGAAAAGGCAATTTATTTCAAAATATCTTTTTAATTTTCTTTCGACAATTTTTGAGGGAAATACTAATAACGAACAAAAAAAGAAACAAAAATGACTGGCTAAAACGGACCCAGGATTAAAAAATTATGAGTTATAAGTTATATAACTATAAGTTATAAGAGGGCCACAAAGACACAGTCAAGGGGCCGCATATGGCCCCCGGGCCGCACTTTGCCCAGGTCTGATATAAGTGGTTTATTTATGGGAATATATGATCCCCTATCTAAAGTGTCACTTGGTTAACACAGTCCAGTTACTGACCAAGTATTTCTCGCAGTTATTTTCGAACTTTTTGAGTCACCTTTCTTGATCTCTGCAGATGTGAGTAAAATCATAACCACAAATCTCATTAATGGTGGACACCACCCATTGGTTCCATTCAAGGCTCTGCTGTCAAGAGTTAAGAAAGGATGTCAGGAATTACCTTATTCAGAATTCTACAGATGATGAAAAAAAAAAACACGAATGTACCCTGCAACATAGTGTGGCACTATAGAGATCCCCAAACAGCCAGATCTTACGTGACCACTTGGCAACGATGAAGAGATTCTGATTCCAGACTGCAGACCATGTCTCCTCTTGAAACAGTGAAACCCTGGAATGGAGGGAAAAATAGTAATGTTACTGTACAATCGGTTTGAAATGTATGAGAACATGAATTATAAAGTGTCAGCAGGAGAACAGTGCTGGTTGAAGAGCTTCTGCATGTGGGATTTAAACTGACTGGTGGTCTCATCTGTAATGTTTTTTTAGTTGAATATTGAAACAGACTGGTGAAGTTCATGCAGGGCTTTTAGCTGAAGCTATAAATAACGTGCTGAGTAACTACATCACGGCTGAGGGAGGGGAGCAACAGGGACAAAATGGGGAGTAAATAAAAAAATGGCTTCAAACACTGGATGGTCTATGAAGTTCTAATTGTCCTCCATATTTATGAGCCTCCACATTCCCATCTTTCGCCTTCAAAGTGACTCGTTCCGTCAAGTTTTTTTTTTCTTTTTTCAATTCCATATCCACAGTGAAAACTGATAACTGAATCAGGTTAGTGGCTGGTTACCACGGCAACCGTCTGGTTGGCATTAAACTGGGGGAAAGAGAAGTAAGATGGCCAGCGGTGAAGACGGACAGGAGACAATCCATTAACAGCGATTACGGTCAGAGAATAATTAAGAGAAGAGAGGGAGGAAGGAGAAGAGTGGCACGTGGAACGTCTCTCATGTTCCTGTGAAGAGGGAAGCCTTATGCTTCCAGAGAGCGTCTCGCGATGCGAGGGAGAATTCCCCTGGGACTCATTCATAGTTCACAATACCCCTGGTGTCTGAGCTCCACCGTGACATCTGAGCTGAAGTCTGCATCTCTTCTTCATGTCTCAGCTCTGTCCTGAAGTCCAGCCGTTCTAATGCCGGTGTGTTTGAAGGTATAAGTTCATGATGTAGGTCCTGAACTGGGTCAACATTTTCCTTGGGTCACAGTGGGGTGACAAGGCATCATCATTGCATGGGCAGGTCCATGGTCAGTCGTCATGGATCAAGTGAAAACTGAGTTAGTGTTAACCAAATAATATGAGATTAGACATGTATGAACTCAACCTGAAAGTTCTAGTGGAGGTCTTGATGCCGGACCTCAGGCTCCGGACCTTTTATGACAAGGTACTGAGCTGTGGATTTGAGTTTGAGTCACAAGATCATACTGGCGAGGGCTGGACTTCCATCTTCATGTGTTCTCACTTCCTCCTTCTCCTCGCTCTGCTACCTCACGATAGCACAAATCCATCATCCAAGATAATCATGCTGTTCTTTTTCCTAATGGTGCTCCTTAAACATGGTTAGCAGAGCTCATTACTGGCTTTTGATGCTATCACACGTTAGCCGCGGCCTCAGATCTCATCTCACCTCCGTCCCCCGGAACATCAAGACCCTGATAAACCCTGCATGCATCTGATGATGGGAAGATGCTTGAGTCATGCCATTGATGACATCATCGAGAGGGATGCAGAAGATGAATGATCGGTTCATGATGTCCACTAGGTGGCTCCCTGCTTCAGAGCACGGTGAGCACCAGAGTTCGTCAAAAAAGACGCCGGATGTGGCCCGAAGCTGCCACTGTAACTCCAACTGATGAGATTCGGAGTGAGGGAGTCAGTGGAAACTGACATAGTCGTTCAAAAAAATTGTCATCGACTGCGACTCGTGAACCTGTGGAGCATCTTCCACACAAACACTGCAGCTCATCCTCTCTGCATCAGCTCTTCTTATCCACGCTGGTGTTTCTATTCCCAACACGGAAACGTTCTGAAGCTTCACTCCAACGTCGGCGGTGGAAAACCTCGCTTGTTTGATGAGCACAGTGGGTGTTGCTGTTTCCGCTATCTGAATCTGGGTCATGCGCCGAGGACTTTGATTATCGGAAGGGAAAATCAAACAAGATGGTAAAAGGAAAATATGGAAATGTGAATTGGGCACCATTAACTGAGTTTGGAGTCTTTGAGTGATTCTGTTACCTTGAAACTACAGGATCAAGTACTTCACTGGCGAATGAGGGTCTGGGTCTGAAAACAAAGAAAGTTTAGCCTTTGAACAAGCGCATCAGCCGCAGAGCTGTGACTGGGAGCAACAATCTGATGGATTTCTGAAATGTTTTCACTGTTTAAATAAAGTTTTGGGCCAAAACAAATAAACTAGCAGTCATGTACCATAGAATGGGGTGATTATGGCCTATGCGGTACCAACTGGGAGGCGCAGTGGAGCCTAATGGCCCATAAGAATGGATGACATGGACTATGAAAAGAGCCATTCTGCACTGGCGGCGTCCGTATCAACAGACAACAGGGACCTTGGGATTGAAATTGAGGAGTTGGAGACATGAGACAAAGACCGGGGCTCCTGATGGTAAACCACTGAAACACACGCGTGTGAACGCACAAATGTTAACTGAAGTTGTAGTTAATTCCTCCATTCTTTGGGCCCCTACAGCCTAATCCCATAACAGTCCGTAGTCTTGAGCGACTGAAAGACAGTGGTCGATGGACTGATGAATCATCTGACCACTGAGCCTCTGAAAGGACCAGACATAAAGCCTGGCACCGCGCAGTTATTGGGCCATCATTTACACTTTATGAGCCACTCGGCACCTCTGAGGTCCGCTCCAAGATTATTGGCAAGTTTATTGATGGGTCGGTGGCGGCAGTGGAAGACGAGCATTGAGCTCAGAAGCTCTTCAATAACCTGCAAGAGCTCATCTACAGTCATTTCACTGTGCGGTTGTTACTTCGGACACCTCTGTGGAACTGCGTTAGGTGGCAGTGAGTGATCTTCAAACCAGAGCTAAAACAAACTTGGAATAAACATTCTTGGGTCGTGGCTGAGGGATGAAGGAATATAGCATGAAACACAGAGCGCAACATTTGAGTTCGTGGATTTTCATTGTAATAAGCAACTTTACATTTACCTTGAGTTGCATCATTGCTTCCACTGCAACTACAGTACTCGTGTGGCACGACTCAATCGAGTGATGAGAGAAATGCTGGTTAAATTGACTTGTGAATCTGTGCAGTGCAACGCCACCATCTCGTGGTCAGCTGACTGTATTGCTATTATATGTTTAGATTATAAATTGCTACGTAAATGACTGAAACTACACTTCATGTGGGACAGACTGACTGAAGTCACAGTTTGGTGAATACATTTCTTTGATATTGTTGCTATGCAAAGTCAGTTTAATATAGTCATACGTAGAGTAGTATTTACTTCATCAATAATTTGATCTAGCTTTAATAATATAGTTAATGCTAATATTTTAAAAGCTTTTGTGGATGTTTGCTCATTATTTTAGAAATCCGCTATAAAAGGAAGACTGGAAATCAAAAAGTAAATGATGCCTTTACACTTATTGACAAATATTGTGAACTGTATACCCACTAGTATTGTGTAAAAACAAATATCACAAGAAGCCATGGATCACTATAGGCTTACAGAATGTATGTAAGAAGAAACCACTTGATCAAAAAATAAATATATAGAAGAACAATATAAGAACAAGCTGACGTATATAATGGAGAGGGCAAAGAAGGAGACAAACAGTGCTGATCATGCTTAGAAGCAGAAATGCTACACAGACACACAAAGGGACAGACACAATGTTACACACAGCTACTGATCCAAAAAATGGGGAATGTGGGAATAAGGGACAGAAATGATAAGAACTATGATCCTTTTCAGTCTCTGTATCATGTAAGAAGAAATATTGACAGAATAAAATGAACTGAAGTAATATGCAATATATCACCTAAGAAGCCATGAGATATTACAGTTATAAAATTGTCATGTAACTTGTCATGCAACACGTTCTGAATGTATGACAGGATTGGAATAAATGCTCATTCATTATTTTGGTTTTCTTTCTTTGTAAAAGTTCACTTTGACTAATTCTTAAATAATGTATTAATAATAAAACGGAAGAAAAAAAAACACGCACATCACAATGGACATTGACGTTGATAAATCTGTATTAAGTTTAAAAATTAAGTATTTCTTAGGAGGATATGCGTGGAAATAGGAATCGGCGGCCCTTCTCCAGTTTCCAAGACCGTTGCAGGTGACAGATTAGATGGTGTGAATTCTGTGGTAAATGTGAGATGAGCTAATGTAAGTCCTCCTGCTCAGTTTGGTTGAGCCAGCACACCTAAGAATCCAAAGAATTAAGGCCTGAGGATGAATACTCATTTCAAATAAGCCCTTTTTGCAGCACGAAAAACGGTTTACATTTCATGTCCAAGAAGAACTAAAAATACTAATAAGAATAATTAAATAGTACATAAAAAGCAGTAAGTGAGCTAGTATTCTGGTTCAGACATTTGACTTTTTAAATGTTCGGATCACTTATTTGGTTTTGTTGCTGCTGTTTCGCATAGACTGCGAGTTAATGTGGAATTATTGAAGTACAGTGAGTGCAATTCAACCATTTCGGCGGTACTTTTACTACTTTTCCGTGATTTTTTTTTAAATAATCCTCTCGTTCCGTGTATGTTGGAAACGCTCGGGTCAACGTAGACACTGCGTTGAGTGAGCTGCCTTCTCTGGACTGACTCGCCTCCTGAACCGACGTCACCGATGGGCGGGGCTTCGGGAGATGACGCGCCGGGGCATCAGCTCCAGACGGCTCCGACTGGAGGAAGGAAGGGCCTGCGGAGAAGATGGCGAATGTTGGAGGCGACGACAGTCAGTCTGTGCTTCCTTCGGCGTTCCGAAACGGCATGGTTGTCGGTTTGTCAAACGCGGGCCACGTCGCCACCATGGTGACGTCCGGTCCCCGGGTGGTGAGGATTGTCAAGTCCGAGTCCGGCTACGGGTTCAATGTGCGCGGCCAAGTTAGTGAAGGGGGGCAACTGCGGAGCATCAACGGGGAACTGTACGCTCCGCTCCAGCACGTTAGCGCCGTCCTGCCTGGAGGAGCGGCGGACCGGGCTGGCATCGCGAAGGGAGACCGCATCTTGGAGGTGTAAGTTCGATTTTTGTCTCTCCCCGTGTCTCGCTCCGGGCTCTGCTGGAAGCACGAGTTACCAGCCGTCTTCACGGTATGCGTCACTTGTCTGTTATGATAACAAAAGTATGCGCTCACATGACAAACTCCGTCTGGATTTTCCTTCTCGGCAGCTGAAGCCCACAGTTTGGGTCTGTGGCTTCCGATTCCAGGTGGTTGCTCGGTGCTGTGTCTCTGCGTAAACAGCTTATATAAGTAGCACTACTGGCTGTGCATATTGATTAGCTTTAGCATGTTAGCAGCGTAGCCCACGTCATTTTAGCCGTTAGAAAACACTCCTTTTTTTTACAATTCTGTGCTCGTAATACGTCTCTGCGACCTACCACACTTCTCCTTCACTGCACCGACTCTGTTTTCCAGTCAAGAGTCACATCTCGGTGTGATGCTTTAACAATGGCCTGATCTATGTTTCCAATATTTGGACGTTAGAGATTTTCCATGTTGGTGTTTGCCGGTGTTATTTACTACCTAAGATTGTAAAAACATAGAATTCCGAGGTTGTTTGTAATACAAATGATGCTGTAGTGAACGATGTTGTTGGAAATTCAGACAAATCATTTGTCTTGTTTCCATTGTGATGTTGAACTATGTGGTGCTGACAGCCTCAGTCAGCTTGCATCACATTTAACCAAAGAGAGAGAAAGTGATTTATGATACTGAAACGAGGAAACTGAGTCTTATTTAAACTTCCTCTGTTTCCGATCACTAACACCATGATACTATTTATTGTTACCTGACAGATGTTGCTTCGAAATGTAAAGAAAGAAATGGGAGATTACCATATTTGTGGTATTTTGTGCTATTCTTGGTCCACTGACAGCAGTTGTGGGAACAGAAACTGACTTTCTTACTTCAGTCACAGTGGAGGACAGATACGAAAACAAGGAACCATGCTTGTTGATCCTTTAACATTATTTCCTCATTTGAAACTTAGCTGACTCTGGATCATGTGACGTGGGTCAGTGGACACCGTGTGACTTATTAACCAATTCAGAACTTGCTTTATTCATATGCATCTGTTAATGTTTTGCTTTTCTAAAGATGGCTAGTTATTTGGTGGCGATCTGATAGTGCTGCTTACTCATTACAAACGTGAATAAAGTTTTGATGACCTTTCTCTTCAAAAACACGCCCTGTGTAGTGTAGTGTGTCATGACATAGCCGAAACTAGCGATGCACAGAAATGAAAAGTTGTGACCAAAGCTGAATAAAGTGATGCGTTCGGCCAAATACGGAATATCACGTGTGGTCATTTAGTTTTTCTTTATTTTTTAGATATTGCATTAATAGTATATAGCCTTTTTTTTTTTTTTTTACAAAGAGTTACTTTTATTTGATTATTCTTGCATTTAAAAAAATATTCTTAGTGGCCTTTTGTTTAAAGAAAAAGCACAATAAATATTCCATGTATTCAAACAAAACCTGCATTAAATTCACAACAAATGAATTTTGTCCTGTTGGCACAAGTCTGCTTAGCCACGGATGAGGCTATAGCTAGTTTGGATGGAAATAACTGGATCAAAGTGGATGGTGTCATTTTTCAAAGCTGAGCACCGCAGACTACGAAACACACTTTGCACTGAGCGTCACCGTGCTTGGTACTCAACTTCAATGTACTGAAGGAGACTTTGAGAAAGTTATTTCAAGTCAACTCTTCAAAGCAGCTGATGTAAGCAGAAGTCTGTGGCAAAAAAAAAAAAAAAAAAAATTCCAGCGTCGAGAGGACCTGACCAGTTTTATCATCAAGCAGCTGCCTGATGAGCAGTGTGGTCTGTAACTTTAAAATGGTGACATTTTTAAAATTTATTTATATGTTTTTTTTAATAATTTGAAAAAGTCCAACATCACTGGAGTGAAAACTATGAATATTCCCTTGTGTTAGATCTTGACGTTCATGCGCAAAGTAACATTAACTTATATGCTAAATAATAAATGAGGTCTGGTGGCAGTGAGGCTTCTTTATTTAGGATGAGCCTGCAGTTAACCCAGATGCCGAATGCTCTTGGCACGGTACATTTCGGACCCTTGGAATTGTGGGACATTGTTCATTTAAGCTATATATTAATATAATGGGCATTATTAAACATTTTCCCCAAAATTTCGTTCCATTTTGATTTGTGGTAGTTATAAACAAAAAAATGTATGCAAATAAAACAGAAATCAACTTGCATTTACTGAGGTGAGAATACAAATGACAAATATTTTAATCCTTTGTCATGCGGTGCACCAACAACAGTCAACATTTACTCCTTCAAAATTAACTTAAACCAGTTATTGAAGCTGTAAAACTAGCCTTTGTGATCTACTCTTTCTTCAAGTTTCACAGTTCACCTCATACATTAGCTCATACTGAAGTTAAGACTCCACGTCTGCACTCTGCGGGCACAGGCTGATCATCAACCGTCATTATCAAGTGGTTCTGATGTAGAATGCCATGTTTTTAGTGACTTTTTGGCTTATGAAACTTCTATACATGATTGCTCTTTCTGCAATTTCTGCAGTTTTGTTTCAGTGTGTTGAGTGACACAAGAGGCACTCGGTGTATTCACAGCTGTCTCAGTTTAAGCATGAGCAATTGTTCCTCTGCAGTCATCCACTTTCAAGTCTTCAGTGGTTTTCAGTACACTTCCAACCAGCAACTGTCACTGCTGTTGTGACGACGTTGCACACAGGTTGGAGCTCTCTCGTTGAGAGAGGCAGAGCTGTTGGGAGCTCCGTCGTGCTTGTTTTGCCCATTCTTCAAATAGGTTCCCCCTGTGCAATTTTCCATAAATGCGCGTCCATCTTCCACACAAAAAACAGTTTATGAGATGTTCTTAATGTCACAGACTGTGTTCTGTCAGTTCTAACTGGGGGTGAGGTTGTGTATGTCAGACGGTGGCTTCAAATGAGAAAGCGTGCATGCGATATTTGTAGCTCTGAAATTTAGTATCAGCATGATTTCTAATTTGTTGATCTTGTAATTTCAATATTCAGTATCAGATTAAAACGTAATTGAAACTGAATTGATGATGCTAAGTTTATTTTTAGTTTATTGGGATCTCAGCAGCGGAGATCTTTGAAAAATCATAATCCCTCATGTACTGTAGTACTACTTTGTCACAAACATAAATAGTGATAAAATGGTGATTGAAAAGACAATGATCAGACTTTTGATTTTGTTTCTTTTTCACTTCATGTGTATCAGTGTTTTCATCTGGATGCTATCGCAGACTGGGCTGAACAATGTGTTTTGAGAAAGACAATTAGACGTCTGTGCCTCAAATGTCTTCTAGCCAACTATTTATGATTCAACAGGCTACAGTGGTGAAAGACGGTGGTACAAATGTACTTTGCATACAGTCTTTGAGCAAGACTGATAGCAGACTACACTTGTCAGCTTTAAACAAATCAGCTGATCAGAGTGAATCAAAAACATTGATGTTTTATTCAGTCTGTTCACATGGCTGATTATCCAGCCAATGGCTGACATACACACACTTACAGATTGAGCCTCCTTGTATTTGTACTTCTTCATTTACCTACTGTCTTGGTGTGTTCTCTATAATGTAAGCTGTGTGTAAGGGAAAGGTTTCGGTGGTGTGCGTTTGCCAAACTGGCGTCAGCATGCTAGCTTCTTTCCGCTCTCCTGCTGTTTCTCATAGGAAGATTAGCAATGATACCTGATGCCAGCACCATCTGGCCTGGCAGGGAGGTGTGTCACTGGTCCAAAAAGCGATTAGAATATTCATCATTCACCATATTCCATGTATGACTATATGGTCACAAATACACTGCTGTTTTGATCAAGTACATTCAGTGCATGTAGATCTACTCACAATACAATCTACAAAGAACAATTGAGTAGTTCAGCTGAAGCACATGTTTTGTTATTGTACAAATGACAACTTAAGATGATTGTTCCATTCATTTACATAGTATACATAGGATTTTTTTTTTCCAGGTGGAGATTTCTATTGTAGAAGGGCATGATCACTTGTGTCTCACAGCTCTTCTTGCTCCTCTTTCCCTCCAGTAATGGCGTGAGTGTAGAAGGCGCCACACATAAACAGGTCGTGGACCTGATCCGTGCCGGGGAGAAGGAGCTGGTCCTGGCTGTGCTCTCAGTTCCACCGCAGGAGGCTGATGGCTTGGAAGGAGGGGAGGACATCCAGCCAAACTACGACTACAGCGACAAGCAGGCCGTGCCTATTTCAGTTCCTACGTACAAACACGTAGAGCAGCATTCAGAGAGGTTTGTGGTAAGTGCCTTTTAAAGTTTCTGTCCATTTGTCTTAGATACATAGTTGATCTATCAATGTTTTCTGAACCTGCTGGATGGTCGGACTCTTAAGGTAGCAAAAACAGGAATAAAAAGTAGAGTAGAGAGTAGTAATTTGCTCAACACTGGATGCAGACTGTATGAGTTAAACAATCCTAGTCCAGATAATCTGCTAGATGTGTCAGATAAAACTGTTGTCGAATCGCACCAGCATGGTCATCGGGCGGTGCTGTCACTACCGAAGACGCCTGTGAAACCATGGTCTTGTGAACTTGCATCAGCTCTGTGGCACAAATTGCAGCCTTTACGATTCAAAAAACGTATTCTTTTACCAGCACACTGCAATGTTGATTTGAATAAAAAAACAATAAAAAAAAAACATTATTATTAATAAATCAATCTTGATGAATCACATTTTTCTAATTTGATACCAGAATAGTTACACTGAACCTGTAAACATAATCTTAAATTTATTTGGATCGATTATTTTTCTCTATATATATATAATGTGAGATAATTCCAAGCAACCTTGCTCAACTGCGCATGACGTCCCATCGTGTTATTTTGCATTCAACAGCTTGTCATGTTTCTTCCTGTTCTCTGTGTTTCTAGGTATACAATGTGTACATGTCAGGAAGACAGCTGTGCTCTAAGCGCTACAGAGAATTTGCCATACTCCACCAGAACTTGAAAAGGGAGTTTTCCAACTTTAATTTCCCAAAGCTTCCAGGAAAATGGCCTTTCTCTCTTTCGGAACAGCAGCTGGATGGTCGTCGTCGAGGCCTGGAGGAATATCTTGAGCGAGGTAAAATCACTTGTTGTCTTCATTTTGTTGTATAAATGCTTTCCTTTCATTCTCCACATTTTTCTCTTTGTCTTTTTGTAGTGTGTTCTGTGAGAGTAATTGGAGAGAGTGACATCATGCAAGAGTTTCTCTCCGAGTCAGATGAGGTACAGTGCACCCAAGAACAATAACTTCATCATTATAGAACTCCTCACGGCTATATGATACATGTTCTGTCTAGAGGCTTTTGTCAGTCGCCAGGACTTTTTTCACAAAGCTAATTTATTATTCTGTGATCAATGATTTCTGTTTGCACTAAATGGTTCGAGGTTAAAGGAATCATTTTTTTCTTAAGTCATTTCACATATTTTTCCAATCCATTAATGTTGCATTAACTTTATTATTTATTTACTCTATTTTATTTGGTTTTGTTTTTACTTCTCAATTTAACCTTGAGCAACAACAGAGGGACTTATTAAAAGTTTAGTAATGAAGGAGTCACTCATACTTTTTCTTATGTTACATCACTGTTCAGAACTACAACGGTCTGACTGATGTAGAGCTCCGGGTCGCTCTTCCTGACAAGACCACCATCTCTGTGAGGGTTCGCAAGAACAGCACCACTGACCAGGTCTACCAGGTAGAAACCCTAAACCTGCACACACTCTGTCCAGTGTTGTTGTTGCTGTTGCCTGACTCACCAGCATCGCTCTTCCTCCAGGCGTTGGTATTAAAGGTCGGAATGGACAGCATTATGGCCAGCTACTTCGCCCTGTTCGAGGTCATCAACCACTCGTTCGGTGAGAACTCACTCCATCGCCATTGAATTTTACTTCTCGTCGCCACTTTCACAGTCATTATGCTTTGGTTCAGCAATGACCGGTAATATGAGCACAGATGTCGCTTCCAGCTCAGTATCATCATCCCTCGGTTTTGTCTTTTTCAGTCCGGAAGCTGGCGCCGAATGAATTTCCACACAAGCTTTACATGCAGAACTACACATCAGCGGTGCCCGGGACCTGCTTGGCGCTAAGAAAATGGTTATTCAGCCTTCAGGAGGAAGAGTTGCTGCGAGACAACCCACTAGCACTGCACTACTGTTTTCACCAGGTATTTGACCTGGAAACGTCCCGCGGTGGAAATGAAGAGTCAGTGTTCTTGTTGTTGTTTACCATGCATATTTAAGTTAGCAAGCAAGCCGTTTCCTAAGCAGTACTGCAGAGACATGAGGCATGGTTTGGTGTCCTCTAAAGATGATATGTATTTCCAATGTTGAGGCCAGTGTCATCAGTCTGCAAAGTTCTCATTGGGATCAGCATAGCTATCGTGTAACTGAGACGTCAGTGGGTGTTGGGTGAAAAGAAGAATCCGGGTTCGCTACACATTCAGCCAATTTTAGTCCGTGTCCACTACACAGACCATTTCTGAGGCTTCAAAGTTAGAAAGTGGTTCAAAATTTTGAAACACAATCGCATAATTTGGTGGCCCTATGAATGATCCAGCTCACCGCCCCTCCTCCTTTCTTTTCAGGCATTGGAGGATGTGAAGAAGGGATTCATAAAAACAGAGGACAAATCCTACCAGCTGCAGAAACTGGCAGAGCAGCGCAAGATGAACACGGTTAGTCCACAGACTCATCTTTGTTTTGGGTGGGGGTTAGAAGAGTGCCATTTTTTTCCTCCCGCCAACGAAAACCATCATCAATTTAGAGAGCAAATAGAAAATGGTGATCACACACTCACTCACTCACGATGAATCCAGTAGTTGATATTAAATTTATATCGAACAAATTGGTTTATCTTATTGTGGATTTTTGTTTTGTTTGTGTTGTGCTGTGTTGGATGAGTCTTAACTTTTCATCTACCCATCAGTACCTGAGCCTGTTGCGCACCTGTGAAGGCTACAATGAGCTGGTTTTCCCCCACTGCTCCTGTGACTCCAGGAGGAAGGGACACGTCATCACAGCAATCAGCATTCATCATTTCAAACTGCATGCTTGTACCGAGGACGGAACACTAGAGGTATGTATGTGTGAGTGAGTGCATGTGTATGTGTGCGCGCTGCATTCCTCATATTGTTATTTAACAATGCCCCTATTATGATGCTGGTGAGGATATACATATATCATTGCAGTAAAGGATCAGAGTTTGTTTGTTCTTTATAGCTCTGCTTGCATGTACCGATGAAGTGTGCAGTGCATGTGAGGGTGATGAAAAGCAGAGAGGGTCTGGTTAATCATGACGTCTTTGTAGTAGAAGAACTCCTCCTGATGTGAGTCTGTGTTTCAAGTGCAATATGGCTAACAACCCAACAAGTCAATATCTTGCAGATTTGTTACTTTTGACTGCACATGTCAACTGAAACAAGGTGACCTGCACCTAAAGTATTGATTCTCCATTTGTGGGTGAGGGGGGGGTTGCAGGCACTCGGGCAAAATACTTAGCTGATTTTCTTAGAGTAAACTGTTGTTAAACTACACTATATTCTGTTTTGTTTAAGATTGAAAATGCTTATTTTGTTTCCTTAGGATATGTTTCATGAAAGTAATTTCAATTTATTTCTTGATTTGGGTCACGGCTCATCTTTTAGTTGGAACGACCACCGAGTCACTCTCACTGGTTTAGCCTTGCCACATGTTGACACCGATACAGGCTTCCCAGTGAAAGATCAAATCCAGGGTGGAAAAGAAAGTGAGATATCGAGTAGTGTTAATGAGCCAGTTGCACCGCAAGTAGTAAAGTGGTTTATGCATTAGAAAATGAGTTGGAAAACAATTTCATTGTAGTCAGACATGGGTGCTGCTGTTCTCCATGTTTGAACCTGTGTGTCACTTTAGTTTTTTTTCTGTTTAAGTCCAACCACACTGAGCAGATCAGTTGGCAGAAAAACTGAATAATAAATGGCCAAGAGTGAAAACTTTCATCGCAATTCGCTTCTAATGCTTTTTGTTATGAGTTATGTTAAGAAGATGGAAAAATCCAACACATTTTTATTGTTTGTCCCCATTTAAACCGACTGTACACAGTCAAAAAACGAATTCATAGCACACCCTTCCTCTGTACTGCTATGTTATCTAAGTAAACCTGTTTACCAATGAAGGGGTTAAACATCTCTGTACGGGGCAAAAAAACACAACAAGAAAGTACTCACTCGTTTTTTATTTTTCCAAGTGGTGGTTCACGCTTTACACAAGTGACTTGTTCCGTCAATATCTGGTTCAATGAGGCCTCTGACACTGTTGTGCTGTATTCACAGTATTTGCTTTATGTTGATATTTTGAGTGGAGTGAATCACAGTGTGTTGCTTTAGTAAACAGATTATTTTTAAGTTTATTTCGGTGTGTACGAACATATCTGATATGATTCATCTTTTCTTCAGAACCAAGTAATAGCATTTGAGTGGGCGGAGATGCAACGCTGGGACACAGACGAGGAAGGCATGGCGTTCTGCTTTGAATATTCCAGGGGGGAGAAGAAGCCTCGCTGGGTCAAGATCTTTACTCCATATGTGAGTGAGCACATCTGTTTGGTCATTCAAATACTTACTTAATACTTACTTAGATGCTACCAATTCCCCAGAACAAAAAAAAAACTGTGGATTACATGGTAAACTTAGATTCGCTTTGTCTTTTCTATTCAAGAATGTTATGTGATTCTGAAGAAAAAGGTTTATCATCACCTAGAAGATGATTTTTGGATGGATTCTTTGTATATCAAATAGAAAGTTAAAGATCAGAGCGCTGCCAGTGTTGATGCTGTGTATTTCTAGTCACTGCCTGAAACACCTCAGTTTAAAGTCAGGCTCTTATATGCTAGCTG
The DNA here is from genome assembly GCF_027744825.2 of Synchiropus splendidus. Taxonomy (NCBI): domain Eukaryota; kingdom Metazoa; phylum Chordata; class Actinopteri; order Syngnathiformes; family Callionymidae; genus Synchiropus; species Synchiropus splendidus. Next base: position 16,083,274 of record NC_071337.1, read on the forward strand.
CTGCTCCAGGCGCACAAAGGTCATGGGGATTCCATTAAATATAAACACTGCTCCCCTTTATATAACAAAGACCCTGGTTTATGATGTCGGGTGGAAATGTCTCAGCTGTGAGTTGTTCCTGCTCTCTCTTCCAGTTCAACTACATGCACGAGTGCTTTGAGCGGGTCTTTTGTGAGCTCAAGTGGAGGAAACAGGTAAAGACTCCTCCCTTCCTCTCCGTTCTCAGGAAGACCACGACCCTGAAATTGTAAATCAGGCTCAACCATTGTAATAGTTTGAAGCTTTACCTTCTGTGAGGACTTCTTGTGTCTTTGAGGTGTTCAATTGTTTTCTGAAAAATATGCACCAGCCATATCGTGGCCACCACCTACATTTTGATCAGTTATTTACAACGCTACTGCTGCTAATGTTTAGCATATTTTTTGGTTGCATTTTTAATGGGTACAAAAAAGGGAATGCACTGTAAGGTAGTTTTGCCAGTGGGAAAGGAAAATCTGGACCATATATTTATATATCCCATCATTTACTTAATAAATACAGACAATCAATAAAGGCTAAGCTTTGAAATGGAGCTTCCATATTGGGGCATTACATTTCCAGTGGTGCTACGTTGCATGGTGTTTCTATCAAGGGGTTCCACACAATGACGAAGTGTAATCATTCATTTGATTTATTATTATTGCCATTAAAATCGTGGTTACGCTTTAGATTGGGGAACATATATTAACTGTTAATAAGCTAATAACTTGATTTTTAGAGTCAATAATCAGTCATTATGATGTTGTTTGAAGGGAACTTTTTGTGACCATTCCTGGGTAAAATGTAGTCCGGCATGACAAGACAAGACACACAAGTACTTAAGAATGTTCAATTACTGGCTGATATGCTGCTACTATATGTACCAATACATTCTTTCTTTATGGTAATATTATGTTCCCTAATCTAAAGTGTGACCAAAAGTAATTATTTTCAATCGATTTTGAATAAAATTGAAATCAAAATAAAATCAATAAGTGTATGGAAAGTAAGTTGTGTGGAAAAGAAACCCTCTAAAATTCAAATAAATACAAATCCAACTTCTATTTTTCTTCATAATCAATATTATTTTATTATGTAGTAGTATAGCATCTTATCATTTAGTGGTAATTTTAAAAAAATTAAGAAAAAAAGAAAAACGAAATATTTGGACGCATGTAATGATATATATATCGTCAGATGTTTTCTTTTTTTTTTAAATAAAATTAAGTAAGGAAATAAATAACATTCTTTTCAATTTTATGATAACAGATATACAAATAACAAATAAAAAAAAATAAATTGAAGTGGCACCAAGTGCTTTAACTCTGTATAGTTGATAGAATAATAACAATTTAATTTAAATTACAAAAATGGTCAGAAATCCTTGCAAATGTTAAATGTCGCAACAGAAACCTCTAATGGTCGATACTAAAAAGTATTGGCACCCCATACTCTGAGGCTGCTCTTCCGGGTTCTGATCGATACAGCAATGCCTTGTGTGTGTGTTTGTCATATAATCTCTTCTTGTACATTGCTACGCTGTTTTTCGTACTCATGACCTCTGCTTGTTCCCTCCTTAAACTGGCAGTTATTTTGCTTTCTTCAGTGCGGGCTGTAATGTTTTCATGGAATACAGTGTTATATTAAGTTACCTGTGTTTGTTGTGTAAAATAGGTAGAAATCAAATCAAAGAATGAGGCTCTTCATCAAGAGTTTTTAATGCGCAGGGGGTTGTGACTACTTGACCCTAGGTAGTGATGAGTTATGCTTTAATGCCTACTAATAAGGTTGTATTCACAAATATTAGCATAAACAAATACTGTGCATAAAACTGAGATTACCTTTTCTAACTTCTCTTTCATTGATTGACCAGGTGGAGGATGAGGCATCTGACAAAGACAACAAAAACTGCGCCAGCACCGGTAAGAATCCACACATGGCACAAGCATGTGAGTTTTTGACGTACGTATTTGTAAGAAACACACATGGAATGCAAAATATGAAGGCCTACCTGTTCAACACGAGCTAAGATGGATTGTTGTTGCTGATAAAGTGCGTGAGTGATTCCTGTGCCTTGTCGATATTATACAAGTCACTCGTGATTTTAGAGATATTCATCTGCACATGTCAGAGACAAAAGTAAAAATGTGCCTCAAAACATTTTCCAGCTTTTCACGAAACCAGTGATGAACTATGAATGAACTTTGCTTTCAGCTGTCGAGAAAATGTTTTCAATTTTTTTATACTTTAACATATTGAAAATGAGAGTTAAAGATGATCTCAGATGTAAGTGCCCTCTTAAGAAATGATACAATTTTAACATGTCATGCTTGCATTTCAATATTATAGGCATGGAAACTTGATATTAATTTGCTAGACAAGATTGAACATTTGTGCTGGTCAACATTTTCAAAGTTCAAAGAATAATAGTAACTCCGTAACGATGAATAGTAATGTAACCATGTCAGTCATAGTGCTTTATTATCGTCATCATTCATTTCGCCTTTGTAAATATGGAAAACAATATTGATCTCAACACATGCTTTTGAACAGAGATGTTTGATAAGCAGCACAGAGATTTGTTTGGCAAACAACAGATTAACAGATTTCTTCTGACCTTTTGCTGTGTTGTACTGTTGCAGAGTTCCTGCCTCCTCTGGAATCACAGCAGAAACCATGGCGCCACCTAAGGGGAGAGATTGTGACATCGTAAAACTGGTGTTTACCAACCGAACTGGCATCACCAATCCCCTCTCATCTGAACCAGAGCAACAGACTTCATGCCCTTACGACTCATAATTTCAATACATCTGTCATATCCATGGAGGAAGGAGTTAACAAACAAAGGTCATAGTGGTTTGATGAACCCTCATAGCTCTGTGGTTTGTCCTCCCATGCACACGCCTCCTGTGAAGTGGTGAAGGAACTAAGCAGAAGTGATCAGATGTAGCACATACGGCATGACGAGGAGTTGCCATTCGACTTAGAAGCTGACTTCCTGGCAAGACAGTGGCAATTCTTTGTCAGGAGGGGAGCCGACTCCGGAGGGGCTGAGAGTGAAAGCGTTGCTTCTCTCGCTGGACATGAACGTGGCTTTCTGTTCCACAAACCCCAGGTAACACAAATGTAGATAACAGAAAACAGATCATGTGGTTACTTGTGTGTGCTTTTATTGATCATTTTCTGATATATATATATATATATATATATATATATAGATAATATAAAAGCTGTAATTATTTGTTTCTTCATCTAATATGAGTTGAGCTGCCCGATGTGATCTCCGTTTTCTCTGTTCACTTCTCGGTCGAGATGACGTGAGTGTAAATTTGTCATGGCAGCGTTAAATACTAATGTGAACATTAAGCTCAGGCAAGTGAGGCCATGGCACGTAGCTTGGAGGATACACTCTCAAAACACTCAAAATACAAATGCTGGATGAGTCTGTACATTGAAGCTCACTGACCGTAGTGCTTAGCTGCGTTTACATGGACTGAAAGTTCTACTTTGTCATTCAGATACAAAGCAGTGTACGTCAAAACAAGCTATTATTGCTACGGGGCTTTATTTATCAAGGGTAGAAATCAGGAGTAAGGATTACTGCTTTTAATTAGTTGGCCTTATAGCCTTTAAAACGTAATATAATTTGACACTAGGCTTTTAAAGTAATCTTTTCAGGTTAAATATGAACTCCAATGATGTTGTCGTTAATACACACTGCTGCTCACCAGTCCTTGTAAACGAGTCACCTGCTCAGTTGCAGTTTCCTGAACGTACAGCAGAGGGCGGTGGAGTCAAAGGTCGAAATTCTAGCGAGCTCACTCACACACGAGGGCTTAACAAAGCTACCTGCTAAGTATTACTTTAATTTGTGTCCATTGTGAGACGTGTCTGTGAGTGGACAAGATGATATAACAGTATTATGGATCTCTGTGTTGAATGCACATGACAAGATGTTTCTCTAAGCAAAGTCAGGTGTTTTATTCCTTACATTTTTCTGTAATGGAAGTTGATATGTTGGCAAGCAAACTAACGCAATAGTTATGTTTATCCCTCTAAGGGCTCTGTTTCTCGGTGGAAACACTAGCAACTCATGAAACTGCTATAAAGTTGTAATAACTTTGCAATTGGTTCACTTTGGTTACAATAGTGTTTCACAGTCTTACTGAGGTGCATGTTGTGTTTATGTTATGCCTTTGTTTAAGTCAGGTTTTCACATAGTGTCTCAATGTATGTTTGTGTGCGCCCAATTTCGTGGTGATGTTGCTCGGACAAGTGTGCGCTGTGCTGCCTGTGTGAACGCAAATGAAGAGATGCCAAACAGATGGAGACGAGTGGCTCCAGCAGTCGGCGTGCTGAGCCACTTTTTTGTGTTGGTCTGACTGATTTATACAATGTCTTTCAATTGTTTCCTGCTGCTTAGTGATGGTGATGAGCCCCAGTACTCGTGTCCCCGGTTTAAACCTACGGTCAAGCAGGATGATCAAGTCGATATGACTACAGACAAGCCTGTATTGCCCATTACTCATTCAAACATTGAGGGTCTGTGCGAAGAATCCCAGCCTCTATTGAGCCCTTTTTGGGACTGGGGAACACGTGTATGAGAGGAGAACCACAGCAGCAGGTTCTGAAGTCAAACTATTATTGTGAGGGAGCTCAAGAACGGTCAGCAGAGGTTTACCTCATCTGAGACAAAAAAAAAGTTTGATCGTAGAACATTGTTGGGAGGAATGTTGGTTAGGGCGAGCTAGAGTTTTGCCTTCTTTTCAAGGTTATCATTGTGGCCAAGTGGAGATCCAGGAGACATCATTGGTTTTAGGGGGTGCCCTGTTAGAAAGACAAAACCTTTGCACATACCTATATAAGTCAATGATCTACCATGTTATTGGTTAAATTTATGTTTCATGACTACAAAGCAAATATGGTGGTTGAGATAATGCAGATCATTGTGGTTGTCTCTATTGAAGTGGAAGGTCCTGGATTTAAAAAAAAAAAAAAAAAGCACCTAAATTTTGAGCTTTGAAGATTGACACAGAGAATAAACACATGTGAAGTTGTTTGCTCTGCTTATTATTTGGAGCTTATAAACATTTTTGTTTTGACAAAAGCCTTCAAGGCTGTTACTTTTACACCAGGGCAAACATGCGCGACCATGTATATTCAGTTCATTGCCCTCCTTCAGACGCTGCCTCGCGGGTGAAGGCTGCAGTGACACAGCCTCCCATAGCAATACATTCCCGACCGAGGCAGCACATGAGAAGCTGATGGAGGGATTGAGAACGTGAAGATTGCTGGAGGGTCAATTTGACGTCCAAATTAATAGCCAATTTCAAGATGGATGGAATAAGAATCAGAGGTGCAGAACCGCAGCCCGTTCCCTTGTGTTGCGGTGGACAAGGTGAGATTGCCCCCTCTTCAGGGTCGGTGCCAATCATCACGGGGGATGCGGTTGCCGTGGCAGCACTAAGTTGCTGCCGCTAGCTCAGTGCAACCCTCTGTTTGAGTAAATCCGGTAAGCCCACCGATGCCTCCCAGTAATGCATTCAGAGCAGTGTTTTATTTACCATTTGATGTCGTCTGTGGTCTGAGCTACTGTCAATGGGATGAAGAGCAGATTTCTTTTGTCAAAAATCGATTCTTGATGTGTCTTCATTGGTCATCACCAGGTGCCATTCTATACTCCGTGTCACCATCTGTGCGGTCTGTCGCTTGTCGTCACGTGTCCGTGAGGTACCTGTCCGACACCACTGTTTGAAAATCCAATGAGCTGAAAAGAATGTTTTTGTATGGTGGACAATTTTATATAATTGTTTGTCAGTCAGTGCTGCGTTCTGGATGCTGGGATCATTGAAAGGCCTAAAACCTCAGTTTGTGTTTTACAGCTGCCACTTTAGCGATGCAGTTGCTATAGTAACAACGGAGTCTGCTACCATTTCTACTATGATCTAAAATATTCTGCACTGGCAGATGTAAGATTGTTGTCAGTCCTGCAACTCCCGAGTTTGCAGTCAGGTTTGTGATGATTCAGTCCTTTTTGGAGCCGCGATGCTTTCATCATATGGGCTTGGTGCTGGCCGTCCTCAAAGAGAAGCCGATTCACCAGCAGCCAGAGGCCAGAAACCTCGCTTATACTTCCCTTCTAGGCAAATTGGAGCAGACTTCAAAAATAACCTCCATTTCTTAAAATGATAAGATCGTTTTGAGGAGCATAATCAGTGTTTATGATCATGGAAAGTTATAGGAGCAATTATAAGGCATATAAACCCCAACTGCTTTCCGAGGGAATGTGACCGGTCCTGCTCTGATGTCACCGAGGCATTCAGTTTTATCCTGGTTCCTTATTTTGCTGTTGAGCTGAAGACGCAGTTCTCAAACTATTTGAAAAGGTGTGTGGTGCATGACCTCGGGAAATAACATCCATTTAAGCATCATTACAGGATATGAACTCAAAATGAAGCTGTTAAAAGGGAGGATTCTTTAAATGCAAACCTTGTCCCGACCTTGGAGCAGATTCAAACGTTTGAAAGCACCTCTGCGGGAGCTGACACCGTTTAAGAGTGAAACGATGCTTTTAAAACACTGAGTGTTTTCTGCTGTTTGGCTGCAGCAGTTCCTGTCCTGGACTAAATGAAGGCAGGTTTTAAGTGCTGTTTTAGAACTGTTCGGGGACTTTTGTCGAAAACGGAAGCCTTGTTTGTGTGTGTGTGTCTTTAACATAGCCTGTATATAGCTGTTTAAAATGAAAAAATAACTGTTGGATCAAATGCACTATTATTTCTCATACTCTGATTTATTCAAGCAAACCTGTTCTGGGCATAGGGTGGTGATAAGTCCTACACTCATGTCAGTTGCTGGTTCTACACTGGTGTGGACATGGTGTTACTGTCTAACCACAAACTAAAAAAAAAAGATCAATCTGGTGTGTTTCAATGTTATTAACACCTGATGCTGGAGTAGACTACAAAATGGAGAGTTTTATATCTTAAAACAAATAAAGTTTACTAACCATATGAGAAAGATGTTTTAAAATGTGTAAAAATATAAATTGTACAAGAATTTTAAATAAAATTATATATTGGGAACAATGTTGCGTCTTTATTTGCATATAAAGTGCCTTGAAGTGCTACTCTTAAGCTGACCTCAGAACTGCCTCACTTCTACGCTGTTAATATTCCTTTTTTTTTTTTAAGATGTAATTGTGGTTGTTAAGAACAGTCCTGCTCAGAATTCTCTTTACGTTTCCGTAGGTTACGCAACAGTAGCACACAGTGTGTTAGGCATGGCTGCCACCATTTGCATACTCGCCAGCTACCAGACCTTTCAGACCTTGACCGTACTGACACCCAGAGACGCCGTTTCATTCACGAAAGACGCTCTACTTCAACTCCATAATTTTCCTGCTGTCATCTTTTTTTTTTTACCTTAACCGCGGAGCAAATTAAAAGCCATCACGGAGAATTTGCAGCTTCTGTTAAATATATCAGTATATAGATTCTGCTGCCATCCGGGGGGACCTCATCTGTCTCTTTCAGACATAGTTACATCACCAATCTGCAGCGTCGACTATCAGGCTTTTAAATAAAAATCACCCTAAACGGCATTTTCATGTCTCTTTAACTCTCAATAAGGCACAATGTGGAGGCTTTAAGACACTTTATTTCTGGTGAGCTGCCAAATGAAAATCCTAGGACATTTATTTGAATTAAATAACGGCGAATAGATTAAGAGCAACGTTTCTGGCACGAAATCCAGCCGCTTTTTCTGTAGTTTGTCGCTGAAGTGAACGCGACAGCCTTTTTCTTTGTGTTTTCAGCAGCACTTTGAGCTTCATCAGCAGGCCTGCTGAGAAAAGATGTGACAGTTTGTTGGCAGTGGGCCGATCAGTGTTCCCGCTCACTATCAAAAGGCAGCATAAAGTAAAATTTCTGTGGGGGGTTTTGGCCACGATCCAGTCCAATGATGGACTGCGATGTCTCATTTGGAGGTGACAGCTCTTGTTTTACTGTTCCTTAATTAATGCTAATACCAGCAGCAGCCGCAGAAGTGCTGCTCAGTACATCAGTGTTCCATGAGCGGAGAGCACTGACACTAATAAAATGTCCACCAGCCCATTACACTCCACTGCCTGGCAGGGAGTCTCCAGGGAGCACACCCATGTTATTTACACCTCGGGGCAGATGCTGAATGTCACCACACTGGTTGGACGATCAAATTAAAATATGACAAGAAATTATATAAAAATAAATATATTTTACTACACACATATTGCTGAATTAAAATGGCCAATGGTACTGTTATGAACTGTCATGGGATTATTTGGGGTCACAGCTTTCAGCTATCGCAGTACATTATAAATTGCGAATTGTTACGGTCTTAGCCAAAATTATTGGGCATCAATTTAATTTCTATTTTTTGTCTCACTCTTATCGAGCAGCCGTAATATTGTCAGCGCTTTTCTAGTATTGTAAACGTCCACATTGCGGCCCCTAGTGACGTGATCTGTCCATGGTGCGCAGTTTGCAATATGACATCCGTCCTGTGAGGGGCGCCGTTTTACAGGATGTCTGGTGAGTTAAAAACAAAGTTTACGATTTTCTTTTTCCCCTTAAACGACATTTGTGTCCAGCGGAGTTTTAACCCAGTGGAGAAATTTAGTATATACTGACTCTCACAACGCCAGTTGTTTTGGTAGCGCCGCAGGAAGGTGAAGGTGCGCGGCACTCCTCACTGTCACTCCGAACCGATCCATGGAAAGTTCAGGAAGGAGGGGAAAATGGCCGTTTCGACTGGACAGGTGCAGGTTAGTCTGAGGTCTGTGTGTGTGTGTGTTTATGTCTACCTGCTAAGTCTGCGTTCTTTGACGTAGAGTAGAAGTGCAAAATGTGGCACTGTTAATGAGAACAAAAAAAACGAATAGGAGCTAGCAATGGCAATGTTTCACTTTAAAGGGGTTTTACATTGTGTATTTTTTTCTTACAGTCATATAGACACATAGTTATATATACTTCCTGCATATATAAGTATCAAATTCAAATTGAAATGCATGTATTTGGTTATTTATAGTAGCTAAAGTTTCCAAAATGCCCGCCTCATAATGCACTATATTACATAGGTAGAGAAACTGAGAGTCATTCGTTCACATTCCAGGTCATGGTCAGATGCCATTGCATCTTGCCTGTACTTAAGGTTACATAACTGGGCTCCCTCCCTCAATGTAATACATCTTTAGTGACGTCTTTCGAACAATCCAATAAGTCAGTAAAATATATGATAAATATTATGTGCAATGAAACGCATTTTTCTTTAGAAGTCCTTCAATCAACATGTTCTTTATAGCCCACATTTTTGTGTTCGGAAAAATTTGTTTTACATGTTTGGATTTATTATGAAAATATCTCTTACCGAAGGTAACATTTGTAAGGATGCAAGTTTATCAGGGATGTAAGGGTGTGGGACCATTAGTATCGTGGTATTGTGCTCAAAATGTTCAATAAGTATTTGACCACACTTGAATCATTTAACACAATCATTTTACTATGATTTATTTGGTACAAATTGTCAGTGTGGTTCCATCTATTCTTTCCCAGAACACACTTTGTTGTGGAAGTCGAGCCTGTAGTTAACGTGTGTCTTCCAATGCAAGAAAAATATCCAGTTATTCCTTTTAACGGGATTTATTGAAATCCTTCTTCTGGAGACGACAAAATAACTGCGACTGACAAATAAACTAGTAAGCTTCTCTGGCTTCCATTACACCTCTAACATCAACATGCACGTCACGTTGCATACGCCATCTGCGGCCACTGAGAAGAGCAGTCACACCAACCAACAGACAGACTCAACAGTGCACACCACTCATCCACTGTGCATAACACACAGAATGACTCAAACACAAATAATAACTTGCAGGTGTTTAAGAAATACACAAACCATGTAATCAAATTAAATAAAACACATTTATAGTCTTTCCCCAGGAGATGAAGCAGTTGCATCACTGCTTGCTGCACGCCCACTCTATAAATAAATGCAAAACAAATGCATTATTCATTAATGAATCACATCATTTGGCTTTGTCTAATGAGAAGGATGACAGAATAGTGCATCACTTCACAACCATTTGTCTTTAAGAAGTTAGTAATGATCACTTCCTCACTTCATTTCTGCTGGCAACGCCTCACTTGACATGGAAGATGTAATGTTATTGGGATTATTTATCACCAACACCCTTAATTATTATTATTAAACACACACATAGTGGAAACACTTCACGCTAGTTCCAGTACAGATCAGGTTCGTGAGCAGATATGTGCAGACTCTGCTGCTTTAAAATTAGAATTTTAGGGAACCACTGTGTCTATTATTTAAGAAGTGTAGAAACGTTAGATTGAGAGACTGCAACTTTTTCATATTAGAGTAACTCACTTACCTCTCGCTGTATAGTTGAGCGCGGTGGTCATAGAGATGAGTCCTTAGATTCGAGGAGGAAACACGCAGGTTTTCCTTCTGCATCTTTATAAAAGCCAAAATAAGTCCAGAATTGGGCTTATGTGAAAAGGGAGAAAAAAATAGCTGCACTCACTATGGTAGGCATAAAGGATGTCTAATCTGTCTAGCCTCTCTAGCCCCTGCTTTATAGAGAAATGTTGACCACCTACAGTATGAGCCAGCTCCCAGTCTTAGATCCTCGGGCGGGTCCCTTCTTGTTGTTCCAAAGTGGATGCTGAAATCAAAGGGGGGTCGAGCTTTTTCCATCATGGCACCTCGACTTTGGAACAGCCTGCCTGAGGAGATAAGACTGGCTGCGTCTGTGCCTTCATTTAATCCCCTTTAAAAACACATTTTTACAGAGTGGTTGTTATGTGTTGATTTGGTGGTCATTTTAGTGACCTTTTTTAGATTATATTATGCTTTTATCTGAACTGTGCTGTCCTTTACAATTTTGGACAATATTCAACTGTTTCATCAATTGTCCAATTTTCATTCTTTTATTTTATATATGTCAGTTTGTGACTGTGCCATATAAATAAACCATAGTTATTGTAGATGTCTGCACTGAAAAAGTTGAGGTGCTTTTCAACTTCTGAACCTGGTAGCCTACAATAGATGAGAGTATATATAGGGCTGGAGCGAGTCTCAGGACTTGGTGGAGCAATGACATCACGCTGGCGAAGGAACATCTCAGATCCCTCGGTCACATTTCCATCCTACACATGACCCACACTGGGGTGGCTAATCTTGCGACAGCAAAGCTTTGTCAAACTTGTTGCAATGGATGATATCAAAATACAGTTGAAGTGCAAAGACGTCCCAAATTGCCCATTAGACACAGAGTTTGTCAGCCTGATTGCCGTTCTGGGAAAAGTGCAATAAATTGGGATGCTTGGTCGTTTTCTAACATAGGCTGTTCCTTCCATATTAAACATTCAATGTGTGTTATTGTGTGTTCACATAACTGTTCTGACCTGTGAGTGGTCATGCTGAGGAAAATTAGCATTTGAAAACTAAATGTTATGCAGTTCAGACATGTTTAAACTGTATAAAGCTGGTAGAATTAGCAGTACAGATCAAGGATTAGTTCTTCTTTGTATTTTCACTGCTCCATATTCATTCATTTATTACAGAGTTGCATTGCATTGCATCATCCTCAGGAGATCCACCACTACTGATCAGTTGTTGAGTAAGACGGACCCGAAATTGCTGTGTGTGTGAACGGAGCGAGTTCATCAGTTGCATGTAATTTGAGGAATGGACTCTATGATCTCAGAAAAATTGAAATAGGATTTCATAGGGATGGCGATCCGTTCTTCAAGCTAAGAACAGTCAGTTCTGTTCCTTGGGGTGTCAGTAGTGAGCTGCATTATGGCTGTATAATAGGATTTGTCAGTTCCTGCTGCATAACCATGATGGAGTCCTCTAGACTGAGGAGGTAATTGCTATTTTAGAAATGAGAAAAATGACTTTTGAACTTTAGTTTAAATCCTATTTCCTTAAAAAAAGATTATATAAAATATTTAAGATAATATAATAACCTTAGCATTCTCCTACTTTGCCAAGCTTTTACAATTTATTTCTCTGAAGGATGTATTTTGTTTTACTTATTAAATCTTTAAAGCCTATTAAAATTACGGTATCTTTACTAGATTATACGTTGTTTGTTTGGCATTTAGTTCAGAAATTTGGTTCATTACCTGACTTTGGGTTGATATGTTACTGATGGGAAATCGTCATGAATAAGGATTTCCACCAAAATAATTGTCCTCTGAGCAAAGAAGCAATGTTCATATCTCTTCCCATGTAGCATTTTGTTAATTGCGACCAAATGCCTTTATTTTATTTTAAAACCACTGTTTTCTGAGATGTTTCATAACAACTTTAAAATGTTAGATTTGATCGTGGTGCCATTAACATGAAGTTTGGCAGTAATGCGTAACCTTGACAGCAGTCATTGACTTCAAAATACATGATTTGGTCGAGAAAAAAAATAGATGAATGACAGGCTGAGTATTCGGTATTCATCATCCGTTGGGCAAGAAATTCACCTCATGACTTCATAAAGAACAGAATGCAGCGGAACAAAGACTCTTGGCAGGTGAGTTTCGGAAGATTAACTGCTGGAATGAACCTTTATTAAAAAAGGTGGATGTAATTTTTTTTTTAAAGGCCCATTAGTCAGATGGCAATGAAATAATAAAGCAACATCCTACCCTCCCCTTACAGACCTCCAAACAGTTCTTATAGACTGAGATGTGAATGGCAGAGTTCTCCCACTCTTAGCAACTGTTAATTTAAACTTTTTTAACTGTTAAATTAAAGTCCTTTAGAACAGTGATTCTTAACCATAGGGCAGAGGCCCATGGTTGGGCCGCGAGTGCCCCCCAGGGGCCGCTGGAAGTTTTTGGTTTTACAGTTTTAATACACTTGCAACTTATGGTGGCAGTAGTGTGTCATTGAATTGACTTGACAGCTGCAAATCTGTGATAGTTACCGACTATGGAGAAGTTCTTGAAAGAAAATGATGGTGCCCCCAACAGTAAAAACTGTTCACCTGTTGGAGCAGTTTTTAAAATTAATTACTACATTTTATGGCGATACATTCATACGTTACTTATTTTCTGCAGAGTTTATGTTCAAAAAATAGAATGTTTTATATTTAGATGTTGTTTTATTTTCCTCAGAATTTCATTAATGAAATACAGTTTTTCCAATTTTCAAGTGTATTTTCTTCTTTTTTTCTTGTGTAAATTTGATGAACATGACTTCTGCTGCTGTTTGGACTTTTCGATGACTAATATCTTTGCGCTAATCACATGGTTTCATGTAATTTCACAAGATTTTGGTTTGTTCACATGTACGGTTATTGCGTACAAATGAAATCCATATTTTTGAATTCAGAAATCAGTGATCACAGTAAAGAATCAGTTCTATTCCTTGCATGGGCCTAAGACCCATTTGTTTTGCTTAAGGTGAGCCCCGATATCAAAAAGGTTAAGATCCCCTGCTTTAGAATGTTGTGCAGGAGTCAAAGCTCTAATCACTTACAGGAAGTTTAATAAATATCAATGCCACTTGATTTCAACAGTTTGTTCTGGACCCACTGTGAGTATGACGCATCTCATCATGAGTGGACAGTCGTGGGACATGACGCTCAAAATTCCTGGTTGCTGTGCTTGAACACAGTAGTGTTTTCTAGCGATCCAAGTTTGAGGGAAACTGAACCTATGTCACTCCTGAATCAAAACCTGATCACTCCTGGTTATGCCCCATGTGGACAACTGCCCAGCTTTGTATTTGAATTTTTTTAGAATCATATTTTGACTGAACAATGTACTTTTCAACGTTCTATCATATGCCCAGTTTGAAATGTGCTGCAAAACGCTAACAAAGGGCTTTTTCTTGTTATGATGGATGCCGCATTTGGCCTCCAAGAATTCCGGTCTCTCTTTGTATTCTGCCTAATTTGTCTTGTTTAAGCTTATTATCCCTGCGTAGTCCAGAGAAGCAAATACCAAATCGATTTATAGTGCTTTTAAAGGGATTGAATATCTCATATCTCAATACAATTTAACTGACATAATGCAGTATTACATGCTTAGCAATCACACACAGCCTCATCCAGCCACGATGAACCGTGTGAGAGAGCATTGTTGCTGAAGGCACAACACAACACTCGGTGCCCACTTAACCTCGTGACCTCCGGGTCCCCGGCTGGTCTGTCCCGCGGCCGCTGGAGTGAATGGCTGGCAGGATTAATCAAGCCTAACAACACATCTGTAGGGCGACTCGCAGGGAGGAGTGCGCATCAATCACGGTCTGGAGCATCTCCTCCTGCTTCTCGTCAGCGCTATCGACCAGTGCTTTGGGCCCTTGGTAATTAAAAGGCATTGATCAGGCTCGGCTGCTGGATGTTGGGATGCAATCATGCAGCGCAGCAGACTGAGACCCACGCAGTGCTTAAGTGTGTAGGAAGGAAGCTTCCACGTGTGTCGCGACTGGCTGCACAGAAAAGAGACTGGTTTGCCCCAAACCATTGTTTTCATGTTGGGAGTCCCAGAATAGCTGTGGGTAACTAGCTCTTTATCGAGTTCTGCGGAGGAAAGTTGGCGGGATTATGAAGTTCAAGTTATCATTTCTATATCCCTGTTCTAGGAGAAACAATAGGAAATGTATCAAAAAGTGAACAGATTATTTGGCAGAATAACCTTTTATTCATCCCCCGCAGTATTAAGTACAACCTCCAATAACCTTAAGTAATACTGAAAGCTCATAGCGATACAGAGTTAGCTGGTATTTGTTTTGTTGTGCAAATGTATGCTGAGAATCAGAGCATCACGTATTAGCATTCACGCCGTTTCCCTTGGCGATCACTTGCTGCGTTAAGCCGTTTTTAAGGTTAACTTTTACATTTATCCCTGCCTCATTTGTATTCTGGGCACTCGCTGCATCTTTTTTAGCTCGCGCATCTCCACTCACTTATCTATGTGCGGTCTAATGTGCCTCCAGTGGGCTTCCGCTGTCTTTCGCTATCTGTATAACATCAAAGCTGTAGGTCAGTGTTCTGGATAAGATAAGATTTGGGTGAGTAAGAACAACAACCCATTGATTCTGTGCATTTGTAAACAGCCCTCTCCTTGCTTTTCTTCCTTAGAATCCCAACGTCTGCTCCTCTTTCTTACCGTATGAGTGAACACAGTAAATCTAAGTGGCGCCAGATTGCTTACACTGCACATTTTTCAAGCCTGGGGAGGAAGAGAGAAGGTCCATCAAGCAGGAAGCCTTGCAGTGGCTGAATAAAGACCACACACCACTATAAATACACCCCAGACTCTTCACTCAAGGCTGACTGAGTCACACACTGAAGGCCACACAGCATCCACTAATCAGCAGGTGGACCACAAGTTGTGTAAATATGCTTCATAATTTGTGTTTATTCGCTGAATTTATATTTTCTTTTCTGTGATAAAGCACAGTGGCCTTTCATTTGATGTCTGCGTCTGAGTTATGATCGTCTGAGCAGCCATATAGCAGCCACCGTCGCTCATAAATCCGATGAATTACCCAACATGCCCCCTCTTTCCTCCATTAACTGTCCCCATCTCTTCCAATCCTCTTCTCCCCTCTCTCTCCGTACAAGTGATCAATTAAAGTCCTGTCCGGCGCTCACTATGTGTCAGCACTTTCTGATCCCCTCGCTCTGTCATTTTTCTTTTCTTTACGGGTGTCGTGCCAGACAACTCATGGAGACATGGGGGTCGACCAGTAAACGCCGATCCTTCTTTAAAGGTGGTGTGTTCAGATTTCAATGGTTAGTTATCAACATGAGATAGTAGGAGAACATCCGTCACTAAACTCCCCTGAGGACTGATATTTACTCACTGTGTGCTAAGACTCTAGACATTAAAGAGACAGGAAACTGATGAGATGAGTGAACGACTACTTAGCTCAATATGTCACAAAGCCGTGAGGGACCAATTGCACAAGTCACGATATTTCACTTAGTCTCATGCCTTGTAATACTCACTGGTCAATATTCCTGGGTTTGGGAACCAAAAAATCTGACGCTTAATCTCTACGTGGTTTTGCTAACATGTCTTGAAACAAACAAACAAAAAAAAAAATGTTTAAAATGGATGTTCCTCGAAATAGAACAGAACAACGTGTTTGTTTACTTCCATTTCCAGCGTGTCTCTTGTTAAAGTGCCTTTTATTGGCCAAATGCTTCACACAACAGTCAACATCATGGACGGCCTGTTAAACAGCGCCAGATGGGTCGTGTCCTGATTGCTATTTTAATTGTACGTCCAATGAAATTGTCCTGCCATCCATCTCGTGGCCATATTGCTGTGTTTATTGTCTGTCAAAGCTCATGTCACCGCTGGGCCCGTTTCAGAAAGGCGGTTAAGTGATAAGCCAGAGTGGGTTTTCCGGGAAGTGAAGAGAAACTCTTGAGTTCTCGGTTTCATGAAGCAGGATCAGCAAACCACTCTGTCAGTTACTAGCGACCCGGTATGAGGGAACAAAACACTGAGTTACCCCTTGACCCAACCCTGCAGATACTACAGAAATCCTGCCCCCGATTGGATGCTACACCACCTGGATGTGAAGTGTTATTGCAGCTTCCAGAAAATGAATGAACAGTTGTTTTAAGTACTCTGATCTCCCGTGTCACACGCTACATGCAATGGGGGCTGGGTGTAGCAGTCACATGTTAAAAGAACCTACAACAGCGCAACTGTTTAGTCTGTATCCTATAGGTCGTACACGGTTTTTAGATTACATTAGATTACATTAGGCAATTTCATACAGTACTAATGTTAAACATACCACTACATACGTTTGTGTTCATTTCGTATTCATCACAGCAGCTTTAATAAATGATTACTATAGAGATTAGATGTCTTTATTTGATGATTAAATGCATTTTATTCTATAACTGCTGTTTGATGAGGACAGAGTGAACAACGCCACACTTGCCTGCAATTCAATTATGCCATAAAATGTTTTTTATACTTCATTTTAGTGAGAGACCATCCATTCAAGTCTGTTTTGAGTCTGTAGGCTGCGCTCAAACACTTATGTTCTCTCTCTTTAACAGTAACACTGCCTTGGCCATCGTTCTGTCTTGTAATGTGTTCACTTTCTGATTAAACATTCATGAATGTTTTCATTCCATTCTCAGTCTGAGGAGCGACAGTTTGTTTCATGTGTTGCCATGGTGAGTCGCGTGATCTATTTCCATTGCTGAAGGCTTTTGACGTCCCCTAAACTCTATCATAATTAAATTAAGCGTTAACCCCTGTTCAGAAATCCCAAACTTTTGTTGTGCAGTTCAGACTTGGATAGCCTGCATCTCCAGTTTTGTCACTGGCTTTGGTATATGGCTATTTGAAATGAATGTCTGGTGGAAAGTCGTCATTTGCTTTACATGTTGTATGAGTCACGGACCCTTCTGAGTCTCCAACATTGTGAATCAAGAGGGACAGGGAAAGCTGGGGGCTTGATCTGAAATGATGTTTGATAGACATGACATGGCAGGTGCTGATGCCTTTGTCAGTGTTAATAGAGGCTAGCACCTTTGCCACCTGGCTCGTGGGTACGCTTCATATTCTGACACCGAGCTGTAAGAACCGTTCCTGAGATTTGACCCAAGTGACAAGCCTTCACCCGTGACCATGTGCGTCATGAGTTCTGGCTGCCTTTGTTTTTCACTTCATATCTAGACCCTCACAAACTAGGAACAGTTTTGGAATCAGAAGTACAACATAGGGGAAAGCTCTTTATGTGGCTAGTTAACCCTGAATCTTACACTGTAGTCCGCTCAACTGAACCATACCAAAATCCATTCTTGAGAAACCATCTAGAAGAATTGTAAAACAACAGCTTTCAGTGAGCAGAGCCTAAATAAAAATCAGCGCTCTGAAAGGTGCTATATAAATATAGTTGGTTATATTCTTGTGCAAAACAGAAAAATATCCTGGAGAAATCTAGACATGATCAATTGAAGAGGTTTCTATAGTTTGAATTAAAGGGAAATGTAAATGTTGTTGCTCCTCTTTGCCAAAATTAGCAGAAAAAAAATCATAATTAAGTATTGGCATTTTTAGATCATTGATACTGTGTATGTTTAATGAGGAGGGTTATGTAACACAGAGAAAATTTCTTAAAATGTATTCATAAAGTGTCTCACAATATCCAGTGTTAAGACTTAATAAAACATCATGTCTTATTTTAGAATCACGATCTTGCTGGAGTTGCTTTGGCTGGAGACGGCTGAATGAAATTAAATAGTAATAAAGAAGAGTATAATGCATTTTTCAAGGCTTTAAAATATGAAAGAGTACAAGTTAGAGTTGTTCCCATTTATTCACAGTGAGAAAATACAAAAAACATAAATGACACAATGCCTTTTCATAACCTCAGTCATCATGTCATTGTTGTGCCCCCGTCAAGGTTCCAGAACTCAGTGTCCAGATTTCATGTCGAGTAGCAGTTACATGTTGTTTTTTAACATGAAACAACTGCTGCTGATGATGGTGTTGTAGTGTATAGTGATTGAAACGGTGAGTTAGTCCAAAACATAAACTCAAAAATAAGATCCAGGTAATTGTTCCAGAAAAATCATCTGACAGCAGAATCCTTAACAGAATACCTATACCTACGAATACCCCCCACCTACGTTTCTGTACGTAACGTAGGTGGGGGGTATCTGGATGCCATTTGTGTAGATGAGACTCTTCAAAGTTTGAAATACTTTAATACCTGTCCTTGGAACTAATTTGTATTGCCTCATTCGCCGCTTTTCCACAATGTGTAACGCTTGCACACACAATACTGTGATCTCTTAATCTCAGGCTTCACGCAGATGAATACTCGTTTTGATTAATTTTTGAATTCTAACATAAAAGGAGCATAGTCAGTGCATAGGTACCTGCCAAACAAGAGGTCTAATGGAAAGCATTAATATGTTCAGATAGGAATATTCTGTACTTTAAAGATGCATTTGCAACATTGTTGTGAAGTATTATGAATGATGGTCACATATCATCAGTTGCTGGGTTGTTTCGTACTGACAACATTCCAAATTCAAAGAGTCACCATTGGTTTTAAACCCTCATGTAGCACATGTTGGAGCAGATTCCAATACATCTGAGTCCAGCAGTGTTGTTTAAAATCCTCTCCCTGATGCTTTTTAATCTTCTGTGTCTTCTTTAGCCAACACCAATTGTAATCTGTTCTCCTCAGTCGTGGCCCTGAAATTTAGAAACACATTTAACCTTGTCTGAAACTAATGCAAATACCTTAAGGCAGTTTTTTTTATTCATCAATTTTCATTATTTGTTTTGCTGTGTGAAATGCATCAATATTATAGTCAATATTAAATTGTTTCTTTTGATACAAAATAAATACATAAATAAAATCAGAAAGAGAGGATGACACTTTTCATTGAAACACAGCTCGAGCCTCCGAAAGCCACCCTTAAATACTGAAGTCAAGTCCAATTTGACTTGTGTGTCTGTTGTGGAAACCATTAGTGACATTTAGGTTGCTTCTAAAGGAGAGATTGTTATGCCTGGGCTCCACTCTGCCCCGACTACCTGCCTCTATTTTGCTGATATGAGCGTCGCTCAGTGTGCCCTCTGTGAAGGAGCTTTTGATCTCTGCAGATTGCTGAAGATTGGTAATTGTGCCCCCAAAGATAAGGCCGTGGGAATTCGCTCCGGTAATAACTTCATCTTTTTCTAATGATGTTTCATTCTAAGGATAAACTGAGGACGTCCAACGTGACGGTCATTAGACAGATGAGATTAAATCCAAGATGAGCTCCTGGTGTTCGTCTGTCCCGTCATGTTCTTGATCTTTCGTCCACAGTGTGTGTATCGACATCAAACTAGAAACTCTGCCTCAGTCTGCCGGTGTCGCAAGGGATAAAGTCTTTTTCCTTTACCGCTGTTCTTTGTTCTCTGTCCTTGCGCAATGTTATTCTTCTTTACCCGCCTGCTCCTCGACACATCTTTTTAAAAGATCTACTTTTTTTTCCAACGCGTGGGAGTGAAGGGCTGTCTTCCGTCTTTGGGAAAATAAGTAGCAAAAAGGCAGAGAAACATCTCTTACTTATCAGGTTCAATCTATCTGCCTTTCCTTTTCCTCCTGATAGTCAGTTTCCCTTGTAAGACTTTGTCAAAGTTGCATTCGATTTTTATTTTCACTTTCATTTACTTTCCTCCTGCCTCTTCTCAGTTTCGTTATTAATCTCAATCCATTTTGCTGCGTCAAGAAACCAATAAGCAACTTTGTATTAACTCAGCTCCGATTCTCCCACACATCTGACGAAACACGACATATCACAAAGAAAACAATTTGTTTTTCCATTTCCTAGCTCCTCGAGGTCACAAATCACAGTACCTTTAGTCCCCAGAAAATTGTGTTTTCCTGGAACACTGCCCACACTAGCCTTCATCCGATATTCCACCGTTCTTTCATGCGTCTCGTACCCTTTTCCCTGTTCTTGGATTTCAAACAAAGTCTTTAGAAATAGCTTCCACAAAGTTTGGAGCGGACATCAAGATGGAGATGGTGCATATTATGTTGAAAACACTGAACGCCACCAGACACAAGCGGTCGATGACAGCACCGGCAAACTTCCACTGATCAGCCATGCTTTCAGTCTCATCCTGCTCCCTGAAGCGGTCTGCCATGTAGCGCACTTCTTCTAAGATGGCTTGAAGCTGGGGGTCTCCGATTCCAGCTGAAGAACATCCTCCCAGCCCTGCTCCACCTCCGAAGCCCCCTCCACTCGATACAGTGCTTGGACAACCCACAGTGTCTGCATTAGGGGTGGGTGGGGGTGGGGAACTACAAAACTGAGATGGGAGGTGCGGAGGCGGGCTCCCTGCCACTCTAGGAGGTCCGGCAGAGATGTTATTCCTCTGGACAGGTTCTGAGTGTACGGACGACTCCTCCATACTTTGGAAGCCCATGTAAATGAGGTTCCCATTGTTGTTTGCGCTAGATTGCGTGTGGAGGTGAGGGTGTCCTCCATGAAGCGGTCCTGTTTGAATTGGAGCCAAGTTCTGTGGGTGCAGTGGATGGAGAGTGGGGTCAGGAGGGTTGGGGATGCTTCCACTGTGGGATCCCGAAGAGCAGCGTCGCAGGTGTGGAGCACAGGGCGGCCGCTCTGGGTTGTCGTTCTCTCCAGGTCGCTTCATACGTAAAAACCAGGCCACCCACTGAAGAAGGACCAGTCGCACCTTTGGAGAGGATGAAGACATACTATTAAAATCAGGTGACTTGACAGCACTTACCTGGCCATGAAACGCATTTCACATGACTTAAAAACCGCATGGAATCAATAAAACAACTTCATAACTCAAGAATGGAATGGCAAACTAGGATTCCCAGCTTGTTCATTAGGCACGTGGCTATAATGTTGCACTATTTTTAGTTCTATCCATCGCAATTGTTTTGCATCTTTCGCTGATACCATTTTCATGCCACTTGCATAACAGCTTCTGCCAGCCACTACTTATTGCTTTGATGGTTCAGTCGCCACTTCAACCGCCTGTCTGAGAGCTGAACTTTTGCTTTACCAAGTGCTTATTCAAAAAAAAACTCACAGCGCTCACATCTGCTGTTTCACATCATACACAGTATACAATGAAATGAATAAAACTACGTCCATCAATTAATATTTCAGCTGCATCATAAAGTAATGTGTGTGTCACGACAGTCACATGAAAGTTGATTAATTTATTCTCTTATTTTTATTCACTTATTTTTAATTTGGCCCCCTATGAGCAACGATAGGAAGAAAATCTGAATGAACCTATGGATCACAACCAAAATATTTCAGTAAGATCAATGTCTCTTGCCATTGTTGAGTGACATTTTCTTTAGTATTAGTATTATGGGAAACCTTGCTGTTATAATTTAAACTCTTGCAGTGCATTATGGAACTTAGGATATATATGATTTACGGGTGTAATGATTCGATTTGAGGATTTGATTCGCACCACAGTTTGAGGCTGACGATTCACAGACGGTATTGGGTCATGAATGATATGATTCAGTTACTTGAAATCGATTCAGTAGCTTCTTAGCCCAAATTCTAACCTGTATAAATGTGAAATAATGCAACTAGGTGGAATTTTAATTCAACCTGAACAAATGGTGCTGGTACCTTTTGTTTTTGGTTCATAGTAGAACATTTCTGCATAGTTAAAAAAAAACGAACTACTTCAGTTGATGTTTTTTAAACTAAAAGTACAGTTGAAACATTTCTCCAGGTGGATCACCTACTACTTTCATTTTAATGAACAAACAATGGAGCACTCAGGTTTGGTCGCGTTGCCGCAATACTTACTTCACAGTTACAAATCCAACACACCGCGACCTATTTAGAACATCTGTCTTGCAAAATTCCAAATGTTTCCAAAGCTCCGCTTGTGACATCACCGTCACAGTCGCAGACATGCCAAATCCATCGACCAATATTCACGTGTTTGTCATTCTAAAAGTCTGTAATGATGAAATAAAATGTTTTATTTTCCTAATATCGATATTATCGATTAATTATGTTTTAAAATGATGTTAGATGGATGTACAGACCTGGCGAGCACTGATCCACGTGGTTGGATCGTCGATATTAATCGATACGGGTAGCATATAAATGTTGTAGTTCCATTTCATCCGTGAGAAATGTTTGACTCGTAACACTCATGTGTTAGTACAATATTTTCATCAAGTGTTTTAAGTTTAAAGCCCTACACTGTGCTTGCAGTTTCACTTGAAACAGAAAATTGCAGAATTAATGAGAACTGGTAAAAAGAGATGATATTTATGGTAAAAAGAGATGATATATTTAGTAAACTTATGGTTCTGTATCTTTCCTGCAGTATAAGTAGGATCTCGATACGCATCTTCCCACGCATCTCTACCTTCAAGCTAATGAGGTGCAGGCTTACATTTGTGCTGTCTTCAGCCTCATGACTCTCTGCAAAATGTAGCTACACTGCTTTAAGTGGATTTAAATACATTAGAGCTTGATAGAAACATCAAGCCAGTGTGTCTGTCTGAGCACTAAAGATCTGTTGCATAATGGCATTTCCAGAAGATGCCATGCTTTAAAATGACACTGAGGTCTAACATAATTCAAGTATTCCTGCATTTTTGTTTGTTTTTCTCATGCCTGTGACAAGAGTGTTTTCGCCTACAAACATATATTAAAAAGGTTTCTCATAAACACTTCAGATTTCTAACAACCGTTCAAGAATACGCCTGTCTGCATAATAGATTTCATCTCAACTATTGTTTGTGCTGTAGATATGATCGTGCAGGTCTGTTCGAGTCAGTCAAGCTTTGCATTCAGAGCATCAAGACAAAAAAGGAAAAACTTCTATAACTGTAACTTTTAAGAAGGACTCGGCCTTTAGTACACCTCAGGGTTCAGGGAGAATACAAATGTACAAACAAGAAAACTGGGACTCAAGGCTGACTGAGGCTGAGCCTTTACAGCCTATGCCTTCATTTGTGGAGAAAAACTACTGCGGGGGAAGATGCAAGGGTTAGTTGTGTTTTAAACATGTAAACAGAGCAGTGTTTGGATGAAGTCATGTTGCATGAGAGCAAAATGGAACATTAGAATCCAGACGGCTTCAGTAGAGCGTTTGACAAGCCGAGGTCCAGATGACCACTCATTGAGTTTAGGCTGCGTATCTCTGGCGAGTTAGCGGCTCCTGATGTTGTTGCTGTTCGTGACGGGGCTCCAATTATGAACTGCGCTGGTTCGATGACCTCCTGAACCGCATCAATTAGCTTGTTAATTGGCCATTGGACTTGCTGAACAGGCCATTCATCAACAATTTGTCCTTGCTGACTGCCAATACCTACACCATCTGCACTGTCATGCATTCAACACACTTTTAGCATCAATAAGTGCTGACCTTTTTGCTCTCCCGCGAAAATGTCAAGTCATGATTCTATTTGTTGTAGCGCATTCAAATATCAAATAAGTGCATTCAAGAGGTGTTTGGCTGTTTCCCATGCCATGCCTGAAGCGCACAATATACTGGATTCAAAAATGAAACCTTGGCACTGAGCCTGGGTGCAGAAAGGGCTTTGGGCTCGAGGGGGTGGGGATTTTAAAACTCTGTGCTATGTCATTTTGACTTTAAGGATAGGTGTACATGCGACATGCTCACTGTCACTCATGTCACCGATCAACTGCTTGATTCAGATTAATGGCAGCCATTCCAAAGTTGCCAATCTAGAGCAGGTTTGAGGTTTGGCATCATGGATGCCGATTGGCCCCCACTCGATTTGTGGCTTCACACTATGGTGTCAGGCCAAGGACTGGAATGAGAGATACATTCTGGGCCTGCTATTTGACCTGGGAACCATTTTTATTCTTGTGCCAAAGCTATGGTGGTGGTCTGTTCATAACTTCACGCAGCGCATACCAGCCCCAGCTGGCAGAGTGAGTTCTGAAAAAATGATACTCAGCTAAATGAGTTGGCACGGCATTAGAAGGGGTTATTCATATTTACACTCTCCACATCCTCCTTCATCACATCACTATCACATGAACCTCAATGGTTTTCATCCTCTACTTATTTTGCTTGCTACTTGCATGTAACACACTTGTTCCCAACATGTTCCCTGTCACTCCTCTCTGTGTGTCCAACCCTCTCTGACTTTGGCTCTAAACTTCTCTACATGTGCTGTCCCTCTGATATAGTTGTTTCCGATCTTATCCTTCCTTTTCGCTCCTCCACTCCCAACGAAAATCAGAGCATCTTCTACGGACACTTCTCAACTGCTCGTATCGGTGTCTGAGCTACTGTGAGACCATCATGTCCCATTTTTCATGATTTCTAAGTTATTACTTAGTGGAAGTTGTCGAGAACAAATAGCTTTTAGCTAGGATTTTGAAACAGGGCGTCCAAAACCTTGCCCCATCCCTTAACCCCACCCTAACCCCACCCCATCCCAACACGCTTAAACGACTGACAACAACTTGCTTTGTATAAAACAAAAGTGTAAAAATCTATTTGTACTAAATAACTTGGTAAACAACAAATAAACAAGCATCTGAGTCAAATAACAAACGTTCTCAGTAACACATTGAGATGCAGGGGTGGCGGGGACTTTCTAATATTCCTCCGATCAGAAAGCAATGAGTTAGTTTTGTCGACGATTGTTTAAAGTTTGGAACTTAGCTGCTGTTTCCACCTGTCATCAGCGTCTGATATCCCGTCAATAGCAGCGCATTTCCATGCTGTGAGGTCTGGATCACCGCCAGATTATGGAAGTAAACAAATATGCCGACCACGATGGCCAAAATACGCTTGCGAAAGGTTCGAGAATCTGCGAATTTGGATCATATTCAGCTAAATTACCGGGCGGAAACACAATTTCATGTAAACCAGTGAGATGACACAACGAGTTGGGCATTATACCGGTACTAATAATACATTTAAGATGTCCTGCTGAGGAAACAGGGCGTCCGGGTGCCGGAGGGCGTCCATTTTTACATGACGCCCAAGACGCCCTCGAGCCAAAATCCTGGGCGCAATAGTGATCAATCAGGTTAATTCACTTATGAAGGTCTGGATGCAGAGTCATACTGAAAATATAAGCGGAACATTGGATCACCGGGTGATTCACCTTCAGTGAGAATTCCAATGAGGGTCAGCAGTGTGTGTTGTACTGTGTTGCTTCTGACGAGACAGCCTCTCCTGAGGGACCTTCTGCCAGACCTGGATCAGGCTTTCAGTCAACCTTTGGATAGTCTGCAGTGGGATGTTTGCGGCGTGGATGTGGCACAGTGCACTCTGTCCCAGAGGTGCTCGTCTGGATTCAGGTCTTAGGAACACTATAGACAAGTCTACAGTATCAATAGCTTCATCATGCAGGAACTGCTGACACACTCCAGCCCCATAGGCCTGGTCCCAGGAACAAAGCAACAACTTTTACCACTGGTGCCAATCCAGACATTCTCTGGAAAACGCTAGTTTGCTTGCATATTGTTGGTTACTGAGCAACATTGAGCAGTCCCTTCAGTCACCCTTGAAACTACTCACGGAACATCATAATTGAAAAGACTATTATTTTTTCATATTTATGTACATTAAAAAAAAAACTTTTTTGTGTTGTTCTCTTTGCACTTGTTGCTTTTGAAGAAGTTTAAAATGTTTGGCTGTTGTTAATTTACTGTGTGATTCAGTATTCAGAAAGAAACATGATCACATTCTCGCCTCAACAAATTCAAGTTTATATCTATTTATTTTGTTACATATGTGTTTTTAGTACAATTAAAAAAAGTGAACTGAAGTAAATGAGTATATTGTCAATATATAGATTTTTTGAAAGCTTAAAAAAATAAAAAGTTTGGGCTATAATGTGCAGGCCTGTACACTACCTGAGAAAACGTGTGTTGCAGAGACTCATCCTACTGCTAGTTGCGACTGCACTTGTGTAATACAATAACAAATGTTTCGGAGCAGATTGGAGTCTCCCTGGTTGGTTGTCAAGCTACTTCACTCTGAAACAATATGAAGAATTATTTAATCACCCACTCGCCTTGACATATTCAATAAACACCGCACCAGAAGTCCCACGCAGAAAGACAATCAGTTTATCATTATGAAAATATTATACAGAGCCATAATACTGCAGCGATCCACTCACTGAGTTAAAAAATAAGATACCACAAACAACCACGATGCAGCAATCAAATAAGTAAAAACTTCCTTACACTTATTAGTATCAGTCCCCAGCACCAGCAACCGAGTAGTTTACCGATTTTCTGCATGAACAAAATCATTAAAGGAGGCCACAACACGGCTGCTTTAGCTTGCTGTGGATTATTTTTTCATTCAAAGCATGAGCTCCACACATTCACACACAATTTATATTTTGACACTAAACTCTGGAATGATATTGTGTGAAAAAGACTGCGGCATTATTGACATCAAAGAAAAAGAAAATACAAGAATAAAGAATGAGTTAAAATTGAATCCGCCTACAAAGCCCAGTGCTTTGAAACTCAGTCCTGTTGAAGTCTGCACTGAGGCATTTGATAAACGCGCTCAAGCAGACTGACACTGCCGGATGAGTCATAGCCGGGAAAGACGGGGCGGCGAAGAACGGGGAGAGGAGCTGGCACAGGAGCACACATTAATAAAATGTCACTCTAAAGCATATGGGAGTGATACTTAAATGGAGATTAATACCATAAATAGATCATACATATGGGGGTGGGATCAATGATTTCCAAGGCTCCACAGTTTTTAATGCTGATTCAAATGATGGAGAGAAGAAGTTAATCCTCACCCATTTTGGCATGTGTCCTCCGTTTGGATCATGGTGATGGTACTGTAGAACCACCACTGTAGCAACGACAGACATCCCAACAATGATCATGATGCTGGCAAAGTATTGGCCTGGCAGAAGCGGAACAAGATCATTTTCATTTGTGACGTTCTAAAAACATCCATAAAACAGAATAGAACACGTATTTCAACAACATTGAAAACATGCTGCAAAGTAAGATATTGCATTGTCAAATTACTTTTGGACATCAGATCAGAAGGTTTTTTTTGTCATTGTGGGAGTGATGGCGATATTTTTTATGTATTATGATCAAAACAAGGTGTGAAATTTTTGTATATTTTGATAAGTAACAAAATAGATGGAACTTAAAATGCTTAAAACTAACTGAAGGTGATACAGTAATGACTGTTGAGTCAGGTGAAAACTACTTGGAATAATAGTCACACAACAGGATTGGCAGTTGAAGCAGAGAATACAACATGGTTAAATTATTCATTTTTTTGTTTTTATGGTGAAGCACACAGATAATATTAGAGTAATAAATGAGCAGAATTCATAGATGACAGTCCATGTGAAAGTACAGTACACATCTATACTTTGGTTTTGTGTTTGGCACAGCTAAAAAAAAATTTCAATTTTCAGTTACAATGAGAATTGAACAAATGTTGAAGTTGTATTTGTAGAGTGGAGGAAGGGGCAAGGAGCAAGTTTTGACTGTTACGTTTGTCCCTTTTGTGTTTGTGCCCTATTTTGTTCTGTTTTATTTGAGCTTTTTTAGCTGATTTGTTTTAAAAGACAAAATACGTACCTATGAGAGGCACAGAATCAGAAGTTGCCGGCATGATTTCGGCCACAAGCAGCATGAAAACTGTGAGCGAAAGTAAGACGGTGATACCTGTGGAAAAAAGAGATGCAATTACTGTAAGCCTGGATTTAAGGATCCATGTCTGAACCAGGTGTGTCGTCTGGTTTCCTCCATCATGGTTATTTACATGTGCACTTACAAATGAATTAAATGTTGTCAATGCAGACTGTATGTCTACTATTACTATTGTATAACTAGGAAACATTTTCTTGATGGGCACTTTTAATTCATACTTTATATTATGTATTTAATGAACAAAAATATTTTTTGCATATTTGTGGCTTCAGCTTTGGTCTTAAG
This sequence comes from Synchiropus splendidus, assembly GCF_027744825.2. Lineage (NCBI taxonomy): Eukaryota > Metazoa > Chordata > Actinopteri > Syngnathiformes > Callionymidae > Synchiropus > Synchiropus splendidus. The sequence continues at coordinate 16,111,784 of NC_071337.1, forward strand.
GTTGAATGAATGTAGTCTAGCCATGTAGACGGTCTTCTGGGGGGGTGTTAACCCGTATGTTGTTGCTGGGTTAGAACAAAAAACTGCTCCCACTGTGGCTGTTTTGTGGATCAGCTTCACACCCCTGGTTATGGTGATGTCAAAAGAAAATCATACATTTGCTATAAGTCAGTATCACGTAATTGTTAACATAGTGAAACTGTAATTTGAGATTGTGTGCTTGAAGCAATACATTTTCACTTTGTTTGGCAAATATTCGAATCACCGGATTAAATCCCTGTGTTCCTAGTATCCTCAGCGCCGGGGCTGCTCTGCCTGAATAGCCTCTCTGTGAGCACACTGCTGGGAATAGTGGCATTCCAACTCCTAGTCATCGTGCTAAACCTCGGCCCAGTTTCACTCTCTCAACGAGAAAAGCCATTTTTGGTGACTGCAATTAAACCCAATAGTCGGTAGGAAACACATACACAATCCGAAACTGGGATAATGAGTAAAAAGTGTTGCAGTTTCTGGGGGGGAAAAAACATAACCGCTGAAATTCTTTCTGGATTCTGATTCTGAATAAATCTTCTCTAAAATGGTGCAGCAAAGAACTCGGGAGTCCCCGCGTGCTCAGCTGGCGTTATGAAGTCACTCTGACACGTCTCACTTAAACTCCTACAGGAGAGATTCACTTTGATGGCCCATTATAGATATTGGAAAAATTAAACTGCCCTCTCCTTTGTCGCTTATAAATGAATCAAGGCGTATTAAATAGCAGCTTGTCTAACCTTGGGGCCGCGGCTGTGGCTCTCTGTGTCTGTGCCACGGAGCCGGTGACAGGGTTTTTCCTGGGAGGCAGCTCATCAATTCACTAGCCTTAATTACATCGATAGGTTAATTGGCTCTGGATAAAAGGCCGGGCTTTTTTTTTTTTGTCCTGAGCAGAAATGCGGCATAATGCATCCTGTATCGAGCTGCTAAACAGATATAGTTTGACAACGGTGTCGCTGCTTCCCATCTCAATCATAATTTCCCAAATGGAATGAATGTAGTGTCATTTAATGAGATGTAAATAATGTACATTGTTCTCACATCAAATGCAGAGAAATTTGTAAATGTGTTTTTGGTATTCATTTATTCATTTTCTGCAGCGTATTCACCTGCTGGGGCGATGTGGGGGTGGAGCCTATCGCTGCTAGAGGACACCCTGGGCAGGTCACCAGTTCATCGCAGAGCACACATACACTCCCACGGACAATTTAGAATAATCAATTAACCCATAAAGGGGAAGCCTGAGTGGAAAAGCACAAGGAGCGCGCACAAACTCCACACTGGAAAGAGCAAGTTGCAATGGAACCACAGACATTACTGCTTTGAGGGTGCGTGACCTACCACTGCTACACCTTGCTGCAGCTGGACACCCAGTCGTACAAATGATATGCTCAGTGACCGAATCTCACTGAAAGGTTACCTTTGCATCAAAATACAATTTTAAATGTCTAAAATGTCTCTGGGTTTCATAAATGTTTACAAAATGGCCACCTTGCTCAAAACACCACCTGTATATTGAAAGTTGCAGGGGCCTGCGACTCCATTCTCACTCAACATCTTAGCCATGCAGTGTCTCATGCAGATTTGTTATTTTAATATGTCAATTACTTGAAATGGATGAAGACTGTGGCTCCCACGTTCCTTTATATACAGTACATGTACTAAGGTGACGCGTCATCTTGCTGACACTGTAGATGAAAACATGGAAAAATGTGGCTTTCACCTTATTTCTCTGCCTAAGAACAATTTAAGAACATTTAAATCATGTATTTGATTTTCTGAAAGGTAAATTTTAATGATGTGGAAGATGTATGTTCTAAATAATAAAATTATTATTTGTGGTCGATTACAGGAAGGAGAATAAGACACACAATTAAAAAAAAATTGAAGTGCAAATAGTAAGGCTGCTGTAGGTACTTTTATTAGTCATCTGATATACTATTAACCAGGATACTAACAGCACTAGGCCTGTCACGTCACTGTCAGTTGTTAGGAAGGGGATCACTTAATCTGATCTCTGTGCTGATTTACAAATATCTTTTTTTTTTACATTTTTAAAAATTTTATTATATGTTAAATTACCTCCTGAAAATAATTTGTGCTTCTCTAAGTAAAGCATTCATAGACATCCAAGATAAACACCCTCCTTGTGGCATCTCAGCAGCTTAAAATTAGATCCCCACAAATATCTCCAGACACTCCCTGTGTGTGTGTGTGTGTTTGTCTGCCTCCCCTCTCCATTTCTCCCTCCTTTGTTGCGCCGTTTCTCATCCTCTCCCAATTCCACATGTCTTTATCAGTCACCTCTCACATCCATTCTTGTTCCTCCCCCTCACAACTCTCCCCTATATTATCCTGCATCCCCCTCCCATTCACCCTCATCCCTTTTTCATCCCTAAACATCTTCAGCCACTCCTTTAATAATTTCTCAATGCATTTTGCTCGCCCATCCAGAGGCGCATCCCTGATATCTCCACACAAACATCCACATGCTCTTTTGTGCCTCCACAAGCAACAACACACATCTACAATGGCATGTCACACACACCAACTGTGGCGGTCCTTTCTTTGCACACACACACACACGTCAACCTGTGTTCACTGCAGCATGCTTGAGGACGCAGCAAAACTACAAGCTCACCGGCTACACGGCTCATTTTGACAGTAGCGTCAACAGAACTCAAAGGTTCCAGATGTTGAGAAAGTTCAGGCAATTTGAAGATTTTTGTCATTCAGTCTCTGATACTCTGAGTTTATCCCCCAAAGTCTAATTATAACCTCTGCCAGGTCACATTCTAAAGTATTTCTCAGCCTGCTTTTTGTGGGCTCACCCAGTGAGATCTTCTCCCCAGAGTCTGCCGGCAGCACAAAGATGAGCAGGGTCATTGAAGACAGCAGCACACAAGGGATGAGCAGATTCAACGCGTAGTAGAGAGTTCGTCGTCGTATCGTAACAATGTAAGTGGCATCCGGATAAGGCTCCTTACAGCAGTCGTAGAATAACTCATTCCGGGTGCCAGGAACCCCTAAATAGAGCCAGACAAAAATACAGAGCTGCAGTCAGGCAAGGCTGAAGGAGATGTGATGAATCGCTTCCGATTCTTACCAATGAGGTCCCATTCTCCGTTGGCCATGTAGCCCGAAATGTCGGCATCATTCACCTGTAGGTCCAGCAACCAGCCGTCGTACGTCCATGAGCCAAACTTCAGCTTACACCGCTGGATGTCGAAGGGAAACCAGCGAACGTCCACATTGCAGGTGCTCATGAAGATCCCTGTGTGTGAAGTGATATGAGTTTAGCATTTGATCAGCTGACTGTTCACCTTTTTTATGAACTTCTGTTCAAAAAGAGATTTGTGCTGGACGCAGAAATCCAGATGTTTGCATGAGAAGCCTCCTAATAAACTGACTACAGTTAACCTTCTGCCTGTATGAAGTTGACAACAGTCCTCCTCCTCAGCCCCTGCTGAATGATCTGCACCCAGTCTTGACTGGACCCATACCAAAGTGCATGTGGAATATTTGAGAAATAATGCTGTCATTTATGGATATATACCTGTTAAAAATATGAGCTTTGTACTGTGCGAAAAGCGTGTGGATACAATTGGTTTCTGAAGCTTGTGAATGGAGCTCTGCTACAGTACCCAAGTAGAAGTGTGTTTAATTTACAGTCTGTGTGTTATGTTAAGTGCTTTGCTCCAAACCAGCCAAACTGCAGAAAGCTAAGTTCCAGCAATGATTCACATCCGTTTGACTCTTTGGCCACACACTGCTGGGTGTTTGAATCACGTGTCCAGCTCTTGAGTTGAGACAGTACTCTCGCACATGACAGGTAACAAGTGCATCTACACTACATACATTACATGAATTTCAACACAGTTTCTATTATTAGGTAAAAATAAACTTCTTATCTTCCATTTACATATTATGACTCACATAGCACCACAATTGACGGTTGTTGTTTTCACGCCAACAGGATCAAATAACATAAAAGTTGGTAACATTTTAGATTGGGCCACACATATTAACTATTAATAGACTAAATAATTGTTTATATACAGTTAGTGCTTGGTAAGTATGACATTGTTTAAAGTGACTATTCCAGGGTAAAAGCTAGTCAGTCTTAAAAAACTCTGTGACTGTTATGCTGCAAATACACATATGAATAAGTGGCTTAAATATGGTAATATATGTTCCCTTATCTAAAGTGTGGCCACAAAGTTTATAACAAATACTCCAACAAATAGTTTCATTTTGATCCCCATTATTTTAGTATTCCAGCCTTCCATGGGAATTGGTTCCCTGTGTAAACAGACGATTGGTTTTAACTTCCCCGAGCGGTTCCTGTGCATGTTGTTGAGCTTGGCCTTTTCTGATCCAGACTGATGCAGTGCCGCGGCTGCCATGTGGAAGCCAGTTCCATTTCTTGAATTGACTAAGTTGCCCTTTTATCATATGTTACAAGAATGTATGCAGATGACACACCAGTGTCGAGTGCTTCCTGAAACATGAACCGATTTTTTTTGGCAACTCACTGGGTTAAGCACCCGCAGCTCTCAAAGACATTCATTATGAGTGTGCCGACATGCAAATGAGCCAGTGGGGTGAACTAAGAGTGGAGCTGCAAGAGGGAAGGAGAATTATCTAATTATCTATCACACTTAACTGTGTTCAACTTCCTCTTCCCGACACTCCTACCCTTGTGCATGACCTGCAAAATGGTTGTGTATGGAAGATGAATGGGTGATGATAAAGGCCTTAAATGAAGGTTTACATGGTGATCATAACAGGCCTCAGTTACAAAGGGCACTGTGGGACTGTAGCCATTGCTGTCCCAGCTCAGCGTTTTTCAACCGGGTGAGTGTCAGGTGTGCCGTGGGAAAATTATCCAAGTTCACCTCATTTGCACGGAGACATAGGTGGGCGATATGATGCTATTAAATCATTACAATTAGAATGTTAAGACGAGCAACCTAGGTGAGGAGATCACATGGATTCGCTGACATTCTTTCTATACTCTGCACTGTAGAGCTACAGTATGTTGAGGCACTGTCCGTCGGTCAAAGCAACGCCGCTGTGGTGCGCGGAGCTCCTCTTCCTACACACTCACAGCGAAGAAGCCAGTCACATGCGCAACATCCTGCTGTTTTTAAACCTGACGGCCTCTCATTTGAGCACACACTTTCAAAACAGAACCATGGAGGGAGTGATCCTTGTCTGACCCGCAATGCCAAAGACTGTCTGCACCACAGAGCTAACAAAGCTAATGACTAACGTGACATCTCAACTTCAAAACTTTATTGATAGTCATAGACAGTCAAAGTTTGCTTGGTGGTTTAAAGGTTGGCGAAAAACTAAATGCGCAACAAAATAAATGTGCTCCCAAATGTGAAGAGAGAAAAATACTTTTATGAATTGTTACTTTTTTATGAAGCAAGTTCAGGCAAAGCATGCTAAGGATTTGTCTGGAAACTCAAAACTACAATGACATCATGTAAAAGAGAAGTGATAAAACCGTAAAAAGTAAGAGTAATAAGTAAGTAAATAAATACATGAATCATGACATATTTTGCCATATTTTTCACCCCTTTCTGGACACATTTGAAACAAATACATTTTCTGCAATTTGTTTCTGCAAGTGTGTCAGAATTGAATAGGGATTTTGTATAGGACTTAAAGCACAAGTGCGTGTTGGCCGAGGTTCATTTGGTGGTGTGCCGTGGCATTTTGTCAATGAACCAAGTGTGCTGTGACTTGAAAAAGGTAAAAAAAAAAACGCTGCTCTACTGTACCTCTGTCATGTGTAATGTGTCTAGTGTCTATTGTTATTAGCCAATAACATAAGCTCACTCCAACAACTAATACAAGTCCCAACTATCTCAGCAAACTTATTTTTTGTTATCACTCCAGACATCAGTAGAGAGAAGACAGTCCTTTGATAATTTTCTGAACGGTGAAGCAATTCTTATTCCAAGCATGCTACTCTAAATCGCTGACAGTTGACACTGTGATTAGCATCTTGGGATTTTGGCTTAAGTAATGGTCTCTCATTGCGCATTGCAATCCAGCGATATATAGCTGTCCCTTTTTCATACAGTTGATGCGGATGGTAGTGCTGCGGTCTCTAGCTTCTTAGCTCAACGATGCTGAGGAAGCCCTGGTCTACAGTGGCAGTTTGGTGTCTTAGCAATGATGGTTCATTGCTAATAAATAAGGTGTGACCAAATACTGCCGTGTTTCAGGTAGCTGGAGCCTCAAGTTAGTGTTTTAAAACGTAAAGGAAATGCTCAACCTGACAGCTACAACAGGGATAAATATCCATAATATTGATTTGCCCACTTAAAAAGTAGTTCCCTGCTCTCATGCATATCGTCTTGGCCGCTCTAAAGGTATAGTGCTTGTGTATTGGGTATCTTCACACACCTACACGCATGCATACAATTGGATTTACTGCCGGAAAATCAGGAGTTCCAAAAATAAACCTGCTACATTGTGGAGTGTGAAGGCTGTTGCTGTTGACTCAAAGGGTTGTGAGTGCACACAACAAGAAATACCTTTGCACTGGAGATGCCTGTTTCTTTCCCCCTCCTTCTGTGGATGCAAGAGGAGGTGAGAACTGGGATGCATCTTGTGAATTATTCACTCATCCAGACGCTTGATTTACCTCCCGCAGCCTGCAGACCCGCTGCCCTATATTTGTTTGTTGGAGTGACACCAGGAAGCGTCTGCATGCTGGCGTGAAGAAATGTGCCGTCCCCAAAATATTCCTTCCGTTTTTCTGTCGCTCTTAGGTAATTATTTCAACGATATCAAAGCATTTTAGAGAAAACCTGCTGGTGTCTGAGGGCACCAAGAGTGTTTTTCATTCCCTTAAGTGTTTAAGAACAAGATTGCTGCTGCTACATCACAGTCAGCATCGCTCTATTAATAAACTTGGAGTGGAATCCACTCAACCCAAAATCGCAGACTTTTACTTTTAGGCTGTTGGAACAGTGGTGACACCAGCAGCGACACCCGGGTTTAACTCCTGAGTTTGCAGTAATCTGGGATATAAAAAACGTCCTGAAGAAAACCCAGTGGAACTTTTACTCTGGCTGTTTGAGGGCAGACAGGAAACCAGAGGATGGTCATCTCTTATTTAGGAGCCTTTTTAATGTAAAAGGCACAAGTGCCATGCAGTTCTGTATGGATGAAACACAGATGGCGAGTGAAGGATAGACTGTCAAGGAAAAGCAATGAATGAGAAATGAGAGGACTAAGTGATGTTGACAAAGGAATGAAGAGCCAGTAACACACCTGGAGGTTGATATTCAGCATAGCCACTGGAGTTGACCAGAACATTGGTCTTAAATGTGGAGTCAAAGTCGTCATCTGCACTGAGGAAGTACAGAAGGAGCGTGAGGAAGAATAGAAACGCGTGTGTGTGTGTGTTTGTGAGGGTGAGGGCGTGTGTGTGTGGTTACCTGTTATAGAGAAGAATGTCTGGTGTCCAGATTTGGTCAGTTGTAAATCGAAGGTTTTTCACTCCAGGGTGTTCAGTCTGGTTCCACTGGAGATAATGATCATACCAGCTCTAATACCCCCACACACACACACGCACAGACACACACACAAGAAGTCAATTTAATTACAACGTTCATGCATGCTGTGCTTTTCTCCCTTTGAGTGTATTTGCTGATTATATGAAAACATTGTTGCTTAAGCCTGTAATATATGGATTAATGTTTCTCCTCTGCTGTATCTATTGAACTATTATTAATGCAGCCATGGCCATATACGCCATGGTCACAATTGCTCCCGCTATTTCTGAACCAAAACTTGTTTTAAGTACAAGATTTGACTCTACTGCATCCCGCCTTCAGCTCACCTTCAACCCACTTTAGCCAATGGGGAACATCCCCCAAAATATTCCGATGGCTCACTCTGAAGGTTTGCCAGAGCAATGTTGTTGTTTTTTGTTTTGTTTTGTTTTTAATATCACCTGGGGAATCTGAAAAACAGACCAATATCCAGGTGGACATCTAATACTGTCCTCTTTCTTTGCCACGTATCTGTGTTCATGACCATGTAAATAATACTTTGTTGTCTAATGTGCATAGATATGTCAACATTTCTCTTCAGAACAAATATAAATAGCTTTAAAAAACTAAGTAACATAATAATGTATGTCTCCAGCTGATGCTAATTAAATTAGCGGCCATTTACCGCCAAGTTTCTGTCTGGGATTCAAACTCAAACCCCTCAAGTCTTTCATCCACATTGTTTATTTGAACATGTTTTGAAAAGCTGTTGGCCAAGTTTTTTTTTTTAAAAACCAAACAAGTTAGCGAGCAGCAGCAGATTAATCCAAACATCCCTGGAGGTCTTACCATGCGCAGCCACATGTTCGAGGTGAGAACTTGGTTCTTTTCATCCTGCAACACATGACACAACCATTTTTACATTAGTTCATCTGCTCCCATGGATAAAAAGAGGTGGATATCTCTGATGTTTCACTTGACAGTGTGTGGCTTTGCTAGCGTGTCTCAAGTGTCTTTGATGTTTCAAACCGCTAATTCAAGAGGGCAGGCAACAGAAATCTTTTTCTTGCGAGTGTTGTTGTTGTTGTTGTTGTGCTTTAACATGAACGTTGGATAGAGAAATGTTCACATCTGCTGTGATTCACCAGGGCAACACCAGAGGGGAAGCCCCTCTGAGGATGAATAGTGGATTTAAAATCTCATCAAGTGATCAAACACCGGAGACGTCCTCTGTCTTTTCTCACTGTCTCTGTGCGGATTAGGAATATGAATATTAACGTCATCTGGCTGAGAAGAAAACCCACCACATCCATGATCTGTATCAAGCTGAGAGTAAAGATGACAGTGATCGGGTGCGAGTCGTTTCCCACCGGCCGCTCCATCCGGTTGTAGTCTTTCAGAAGGTTCTTCAGCAGGTTCCGCTGGTGTGGACCCTGAAGCGACACTGAGACGAAACAGATGCAAATGAATGGAATGTAAAGACGAGGATGCTTGGCCGGAGAATTTTCCTGAGTGTGAGGCTATAACATGGAAAAAAAAACATTTGTTTTTTGCACAAAACATGTTCATACAAAGCTATGCTTCATGTTGACTAAATATGTTACATGAGCACTGACTGCCTGCCTCAGTCAGTCAACAGTTTCCACTAAAATATGCTTGTATAAGCAGCGTTTACAGACACGATGATACCAAGGTGCAGCCATCATTTCATTCAAAATTAAAATTCAATAAGCACCCTGAGTTGAGAAAATGTCAATATTTTTGTGAAACCAGTGTATTGTAATAATGATTTTGACACTGGAATCTGTATTCCAGACAGAGACTGTCAAATGTCTAGTTCTGCTGTGAAGGTTTACCACAGTAAATGTCACACATGTGGCAATATAGCTGAGTGAGTGTGAGGTTGCGTGATGGAACCAACTCTTTCTGTGAAGTTGGGATCTGTTTGAAAAATCTGTGGAGCTTAGTAGCCTCTCATTCATCATCATTGGAGGTGGTTTTATTCACAGAGAGGCCTTTGACCTGAGTCACAGAAGGTTCTTGCAAATGTAAAAGGATTTGAAATTGTGCCATCAGTCACGTCACATTCTCTTATCACAGAATCAACCGTGATAAAAAGGTTTTTGTGAAAACATTTGAGATGCACATGTATTTCGGGTAACAACAGACTATCCCAGGTGTGTCACATGGTGTCTGATGGGGTATTAAAATGCATCATTAAAGCTCTTCTGTTGGGTTTTCACAGTACTTAGGACCTCAGAGACCTCTTGTACGGATGCTACCATCTCAGCTTCCATTGGTGCCTTCAAGTAGTTCATTGCGGAGTGAACCTCTCTGCCAGGTTGTCATAAAGAGGTCTGCACTCTGAAGCATCTCAAAACTCCCAGTCCCTTCATGGGGGCGAAAATGTTTTAAAGTCAACATTCAAATATTCAAGGTCACTTTTCACTTAATATAATAAGTGATGTAATGAAAATGATTTTTTTCCACATTTCTTTTCCAGACTTAATGCAACAGAGCCACCTTCTCCTTGACATGATATGAGTGTATTTTAACCTTCTCAGAGAAGATAAAATATAGGGAGTTTGCGCAGTTTTGCTGGAGTGTCCTTACACTGTGGAAATGCAAAAACAAATACCTTTGGATGAAAATGAATTATTAGTCATGTGACCAGTTCTCATGGCAAAAGCTCTCGCAAGAGTCAATTGCAAAGATAAGTCTCATTTAAGTAAAGCCTGTCTTGCCAAGTAGTCTTGAGTGACCTAAACATCTATTTGTAGTCTGCTTAGTTTAAGTGACTTCAGGCTTGACTTTCTGTGGCAGTTTGTCCTTTCCACACCCCCATACAACAGATATGCAAGATTGAGGGCTCTATCGGGAGGATTTTCAAAAACATAAGCCATTTTTTTGTCGGTCAGAGACCCACACATGAAGATGGTAAAAAGAATCTGTCGTTGACTGATGCTATAAGTATGTAATGCGCCCCGATAATCTCATCGCAGCTTGTGTCCATGCAGCGATCGAGGGATCTCGCATGATCAACAAAGTGGAAACACCACAAAAAGCAGAAAACACAACTCGCAACATTGATATGTGTTTTGTTCAGGGCTGCACCAATTGATCGGCCAGGCCGATTTCTCGGCACCGATATTAGCATTTTTGATGTCATCACAATAAGCCAACCAAATGACAAACATTTTATTATTTATTTCAATAATGCTATTTATATTCATACATGATGAGCAATATTACTCTATAAACTTTAACATCACAATGTAACAATGACAAAACAAAGCAGACATTTCTGCAGGACGTGACACTACTTGTTGTGAGGCTGCAAAGTAGACCTGCAGCTGCACACGACAGAGCCAGCCAGTCCAGGAAAGTGACAACCGTATTGCAGTTTGCAACGTGTGCACCCACACGCCATTGAAACAAGACGCTTGGCCTCAAATCACCGCACCAAATCCAAGCGCTACCTACAGGCTAACGACTGAAAGCTAAGCTGACCAGAGTGAACCACAGGCGAAACCGATTCTAATGGAGTTTATTGTTTTTGGACGAGCAGCTGAGTTCTGTTAAAGGGAGCGGTCTGTCAGGTTATATGGCAACATTCCAGTATTCTGGCATGTTCATTGTACTTTGCATTTTGTATTGTTAGTTTGTCATTTATATGCTTTATAAGTAGGAATGTTTTATTTTAATGAATCTTTAAAAAAGTGACTTGTGTGTGACTTAGTTCAGAAAAAAAGATCTGCAAACATCAGTGTCTGCCTTAATTCAACTATCTGTTACATAGGGTCAGTTTCCATGTAACTGAAATCGCGTCAGCTTCACATTCTCATCTTGAACCTGAGAAGAGAATCCAGAGGGGCACAGGTCAGCCCAGCCTGTCCTCGCAATGACTCTGCTAACCATGCTCGATACTCGTAGTGGGACCGTATTGCTCCTCACCCTCTGTGTTAAACTATTTTCTGAGGTAGACAGTCGCGAAAAATAGTGTTCAGTTCAATGAATTTCTCATCTGGTTCTCATGAACCCAATCTTATGTCTCGCCTCATAAGATGAGGGTGTAAAACCAATGTCATTATATATGGAAATGTGGAGATTGGGGAATAAATTAGTCCACATAACTGATATTGTGGCCTTCATCTGATCCCATAACTTTCAAGTGTGTATTCTGCCAACATTACTCCAAAGAAACAAAAACTTTTTTGCCCTGACTTTAGTGGTGACCTGACATCTGCGGTCCGTCGCTGGTCTGCCTTCACTGCTCCCTTTTCCTTTTCACTAAAACACGTTTCCTTCTCGACAAACTATAGCTTTCACAAACTTGAATTATTTAACAGTGTTCTCCTCTCACGTACTCGTGAAATCCCCGCAGCTGAATATTAATAGTTGTCTCTGGTTCCAGACTGTGCCGATAAAGAGGTTGTTTTCTCCGCAGCACCGGTGCTCCTTCATGTTCTCTCTGAGGGTCGACTGTGTGTTTACATGCAACATTAATATCACGTTGTTACTGATGATCTTGTTGTCTTTCTGCCTGCTTGTACTACAGGTTAGTCTAAGATAAGAAAACACCTCTTCCTAGGGCTCTTGACTTTTACAAGGGCACTGGAGCTCTGCCATCAACCTGAGACTCATAGTAGAATGAAGACTGTACGATAAAGGAGTCACTTGAGGTAGCTCATACTCCAAAGGATTTCTGTGACTGTCAGTTGAGAAGTGTTCAGGAATGTGTTATAAGCCAAAAGCCTCAGTGCTACCTTCCTTGACTTTAACTGTCCTCTACAACAGTAAGTAAGACAAGTCATCTGTGGTTTTTCTAGGAGGTGTCTTTACAGCAACGAAGACAAGTGACAGAGCCAAGATAGAAACCAAAGAGCTCAGACTATAGATGTTATGAAGAAGTCAGAGTGAAAATCTGAAACTGAATATGAAGAAATGAATGAATTAGTAAACTGGCACTGCAAATATCCGCTTCACCATAGCAACCAAAGCCCTCGCGTTCATCAAGTCTTCAGTCAAATGTCGCTCCAATTTCATCATTCTGACTTCTTGTCAAAGGCAAACGTCGTAACTTATTACTAGGGTTTTTCTTATTACCGGCAGTAATTAAATTGACTGCTTTTCTCATTCGCCGAGAGAAAACAGGGCCCGGGGTGTCAATCAGAATACAATAGATAAGTTGAAAAAACAAGAGGCAGCAAACAGCAGACAGTCAGGGGCAGCAGGAGAATATTCAGTCAGCTTAATCCAGTTGGTGCGGGTGGGAGACCTTATCAGGCCACAATTGGGCCTAATGAATGTATAATTCAGTTAGTCTGAAATGCTCTGAGGTAATACTCACATAAAATATTGAGTGAACCGAGGGTGGACTTATTTAGAATAAATCAGATGGACAGGAAAAGCAAGCCAGAGTGAAGAGGATCATGAATTGTGATGCGCTTCTTGAATTTATGGCTGGGTGGACTTCCCCATCTTAGGCTATTTAACTATACATTTTAAAGAAAGGACTCAAACCGGAGTCTTTTGGCTCAACGGTTTATCGAGCTCCGGACATGACAAGCCCAAATCTCCCCTGACAACCTCCTGGTGCTCTTGCTTTAGAACAGACCACTGGGCCAGTAATCGCTCAGCATCTTAAGAAACATCTCACAGGCAGGGAGTGAACTAGCAGCACCTAACTAACATGCAGCTTTTTTGCTTACAATTGGACCAGGCCAGGGCAAAGCGCGACCGGGGGCCACATGTGGCCCTTTGCTTGCATTGATGTGGCCCTTGTGAAGTCAGAGTGAACCTATAGAATAGGTGTATAAAGCAGTCTAATGTAATCTATTCTAACCTAAAAATGGCCTAAAATTATGCCAAAGAAATATTTAAAAATGCTAATATATGTTATATGTATATGTATATTTTTTCCACACACTATTTCCATTTACACACACACACACATACTTTATTTATGTATGTATACTGTATATATATATATATATATATATATATATATATACTCTTTTTTTATTGACCTTTAGTGTCTTTGTTACTTGAATATTTTTCTCTCAAAATGTCCCAGCCTTTTAAAGCTTAATTTTACTCCTCCTTTCTAGGTTTTTTTTTCTGAACAACCCTGGTGAGGTGTCCAACATTGACATTTTATGTGTTTTGTCAATCAGACTTGCTGTATTTCCCCTCAGGGCCGAGTCCTCGCCGAGGGCTGGACTCCTCAGCATATAGAAAATAATCACATTATAAACATGCTCAGTTCGGAACAGTGCTGCTGTCTTCAAAACAATCCTGCGACATGTCAGGCTCTGTCAGAGATATTTCACACCCTCACGATAAACTCCACCAAACAAATCTGCTTGTTTTTCAAGTCCACACTGCTGACCTCGCTGCACCCGTCAACACATGGACCAAACAGAATCTATGAATACGTCTCCCGACATCGCAGTCAGTTTCAATACAAAGAAAATGAAAGGAGAAAAGAAATGCTGTAAATAATTCAATCAGTTTATGAATGACTTATATATGAGTGTTAATTATGCATGGATGACTAAAATGTTACTAAAGCTTACTAAGCAGCTCCATGTTGTCCCTTAAATTGTGCGAAGCCAGTCACCAAATAAAGCCCACAACAATAGGACAGCAATTGAAGGCTCATTTCACATGTATATAGAACAGATGCGCAGCGACTCTCCAGAATATGTCTGAATACCTCTGTTGAATCTCTCCGTCTGGTGACCGCTCTACTTCAACCACATTCATATTCACACACGAAACCCTTTATTGGTGTGTTAGCAACAAAAGCGTCTGAAAATGGAACCGTTTTCGGAGCGAAATACAGAGGTACGGATGTATTGGGCAGCATAGTATGTGATGGTCATGGTGCCAGGCAGGTCAAGTCGGTGTTGAATATTGACCTCTGGCTACACAATGCCGTCTCATTCTCATAGAAAAGGAACCACAAACAATTAAAAGGAGGCATTTTAAGCCTGCGTGAGCTGCTGCACTGTGGAGACTGAAGACGCCCCCCTTTCGTCGGTGTGTCAGTGTAGCACGGCGGGAAACTGTCCAACACGTCTGATTCTCCATCACTATATAAAAGCCCACTCAATCATCCTCACTCAATCTACCTGAATCCAAGAAAAAGAAAAGCGCCGAGCTCTCGGCAGAGCCTGAGCAAATGGAGGCTTCTTGAATGTGCACTTGGTTTGCTTGGTTTATTTTAAGATTCCCCTCAAAAAAAAATAATGTTCTGCCCTGTTACGAGAACAGCCAGAGAAAAAGAGATTGGTGTGCGTGAAGGGAATGGAAATACAGACAAGAGGAGAAAAGGCTTAAATCGCGACACAAAATCATAAATGGTGCAAGCAAATAAAATTTTCAAAAATGCGCTCAGTGAGTCATTTCATGCTGTATTGTGATTGGTGTGTTTTTGGTGTGAGTCATGGTTGGTAATCTAATGTTTGTGGGACTCAAATCTGACGCTGTGGTCGACAGCACTGCTGTCTTTGCTAGAAAGACTGGTGTTCTCGATTTAGCTGAGACAGTTCATGCAAAGTATAAAGAATAAAATGTGACATGATGGCAGGCTTTCCAGCTCGGTGTGTCACTGGAGCTTAGCTTTTCCCTCAAGAGCGAGTGTCTCAATTCAACTACAAAAAAATGCATATCTTCAAGTTGATTTTTTTTTTCTCTTTCGACTGAAAAAAATAGCTTTTCGTTTAGCGTCAACTGTTGCATTGCATTGTGGGACAAGTGGAGTGAGTGGTGAGCCCATGACTAAGAGACATTATGAAATCATGTCGCAGGATATGGTCTGTGGATCTTAAGTTTTGATCTTAAGTCTTAAATAACCGGGAAGTGCATCACCTTCTCCCCTGACGCCACACGATGAAAGCATCTCTCGATTACCTCAGAGTCATTTCTTAGACTGAGATCAAAGGAAATTGCCCACACACAGTTGAATTGAAGGTTTCATGGCCAATCAATGGAGTGAGATCTTAGAACCTCATCAGCTGGCGCCATGTGACATGCAGAAGCGCTGGAGATCATCCAAGTCTCCTGAGATTGACATGGTGTGTCGATGGATGTCAAACAGAACAAGACCCAATCGGAGGGAGCACATTTCTGTGGCTTGTTCTTTTGCTTCTAAACGTGACGTTTTACTGTTTGCCGGTAGAGAAGTTGCAACCAGTCGCTGGAGTCCTTTGACTTCTGGCGCAGCTCTTGTTTCTGAGCTTATTTTACAGCATGTATTCATAACAGGTTTCTTGACTCAAAATGTTTGTTTGTAGGCGTTTTGGCATTTGGAGATGGAACGAAGGGCATGAGGTAGCAGCGGCTTCCCTGCACAGCCTGGACGTCACATTCACATCCAGCTAACGTTGCTCATGCAGCAGAATCAAACCTCCATCCAATCAGCAAGTGTATCCAAAAAGGCGATGAGCGGCACAGGCAAGCAAACAGGTGAATCACTTCCTCTCTCTTCTTCGGCGCTTGGCTTCCCAACCCAACATCAGAGACAGCCATTGCACTTTGTTAATTAAAGAGACGCCTTGTTGAAACTAAGAAAGAGGGAGAGGGAGAGGGAGGCAGGCGGCTCACCGTGGATCAGCGCTGAAAAACCAGTGAGAAGCAAAGCAGCTGAGTTCCACATCCTGGTGTTGAGAAGCGGCGAGGCACAAGAGGAGACGCTCCAGCTGTTTAAAGAGGAGGAGGATGAAGGTTGAGGAGGAAGAAAGAATCAGGAAGATGGTGGAAATCCCCTGCTCTGCATCCACCAAGCATCAGTGGGCAGGAGTGAGAGCATGTGCTGGAGGAGAGACGAGAGAGAGAGAGAGAGAGGAGGAGATGTGAGCTATCTCTGTTCTCTCTCTCTCTCTCTCCCTGTCTCTCAGTGAAGAGGTGGGACTAAAATGGAGAGCTGGGGAAGGAGAGATATTAATGATGTGGCAGTGGAATGAAGCCTGAGCACTTTTAATGAGTTGGTTACCACAAGACCTCCACTCGAGGTTTCACACCGCTTCAGAAAATAAAGAGATGGAGACTCTAATGAAGAGCTCAAGTTCAGTCTGGCAGACTTGAACCAATCCAGCACCAAGCTCTGAGAGACACCCAGTCCTGGGAAACCTCTGACCACGGCCCCATTCCAATCAGAGTTTTTCTGTGATGCAGACTGTGAAGTCCAGACCTGGCAATGTGGATGCAATGAGTGACCCGGGACAATAAGACAGAGCTGCAGATCGACTCTTCTTCCCAGGTCTTGGAATGACATGAGTGGATTACAGCTTGTTATGTCTCCAGGTCACATTCAGAGTGACATGAGATATTGATCCCAACATGCATTCTTCCTTCATTCTGGACTTGCTTCCAACCTGTGGTAGGTTCCAGTCTCCATGAGAGGGCTCAACTGGGTGACCAAAACAATCTGCTCACGCTGTCTTGAATGAGAAGCCTTTGAGGAAGCGTGAGAGCTGCGTCTTTTCTGCCGCGAAAGGCTGATTTGACATCAAGTCCCAAGCAGCATGAAGTACTATGTTATTACATTGTTTCATTAAAAGTTTGTATCTCAACAAAAAGTTGCGATATACAGCTGTAAAAGCCCTGTCCTTGAGAGGCAGCCTGGGAAGTGCAGTTGCAGACACATTAAATGGCTGTGATATCCGTGATGACACTGTAGCCAGCTTCATCTAGCAGCTGCAGGGAAAGTTGGAATGGCTGCTTGGATGGTCGCCTCAAACTTAATGACTGCACTTAAGGTTTGGTCTGTCACAACGTGGCATTACCCTCAAACCCATCTGGTTTGTGCTGTGGTCAGTTCAATACACAACTTTCTGGCCATTACTTGCCATCTGTTTTAAGCTGAAGGTGCATGGTTTAAAGTGGTGTGTACTGTATAGCAGGGGTTCTTAACCTTTTTTTTTTTATCTCGGGGGCCACCTTTCCCCGGACAAATGGGAAATTACATGATACATGTGATCAGCGCAAAGATATTTGTCATGGAAAACTCCAACCAGCAGCAGAAGCAGGTGCAAGTCATATTCATCAAATTTACTAAAGAAAAAAAATACACTTGATGCAAACTGTTGAGAAAATTGGAAAAACAGAATAAAATGGTGAATAAGATAAATATAATAAAACCATGTCTAAATATCATAAAATTAAAATGATATATTTTATTTAAACTCCAAAGAGGATATGAGTGAAGTGTAAATAAAAGTATCGCCATTTCAAAACTGCTTCAACAGGTGCGATCATGAACCGTTTTTACTGTTGGGGGGGCAACATCACTTTATCATTTTTTTTATTTTCAAGAACTTCTCCGTAGTTAGTAACTATCGCAGATTTGCAGCTGTCAAGTCAATTCAGTGACACACTACTGCCACCATACGTGGGAAATTCAAATTAAAACTGAGTGTCTCGTGGCCTAAAGATGTTAAAAAAAAGACAAACTTTTAGTGGCCCTCTAGGAGGTGCTCAACCATGGGCACCGGCCCTATGGTTAAGAATCACTGCTGTATAGGACGCAGGTCCGGACACACTGAGAAATGAGTTTTCTCTTCTTGTTTCCGCAGGTTTGTTCTCTTGGTCACCACCCAACGTTCAGGACCATCGTGAATAGCAGAAAGGAAGATAGAGCTCGTGCTTCATCCGAGTTATGTGCACATCTGACCGCCAGGTGGGTTTGACTGAGGAGAGTGTTATGGTTTGTTAACTCGTGTCGCCTGACACATCATAAATATATGGGCTCGGGTTACACATGAGAAAACAGCCTACGGTGGTTGTGGTCATGCACCGCTGGGCATGTGTGTGTGAGTGTGTGTCAGCAGCAGGGGTGGGCTCTGAATCAGCTGGGTAGATGGAGTCCAGTTTAATTGTGAAAGTGCTGGGCTCTGCAGGAGGGCAGCAGCAATGTGCATAGTTAAACTCTGCTCCTCATTTGTCCTCGCAAAATGCTGATGCAAGGGCAGATGCAGCGAGAAACCACCATTCAGAGAGAGAGGAGCTGGAAGTTGGACTGTATAATAGATTACCCCATTACTTCCGCTGCCCTTCGGAATTACCCCTCTCCCAAGCAGCCTGTCAGACACCCTGCGCAGTCCCGAGGCACAGATTCATGCTCGGCTGAGCACAGGCCGTGGAAAGTGGCCCTCGGAGGCGTAAAGAAGGATGGCTAAGTCACCGCTAAAGGGAGAGGAAGCCGCAACTCAGATGGAAGAGACATTCATGCATCATCTCACAAGGAGCTTCCTGTTGCTGCTGCCGCCTCTTCAGAGCTTAAATCGGAGCAAATTTGCCCCCAAATTTATCTTCAAGCTCACAGAGCCGAAATAAATGGGCGTCTAGAGCAGTGAAGTGCCACACACCGTCACAGAGGGCAAAAAACACAATCCCTTTAATGTAATAAAAGGACAGATTGGGTGCACTGAGGCGTGGGTGACATCTGGTGGTTTGGAACTTAACTACACACCGGCTCGTGCTCATGTTCGGATGGAAGTGGTGAGGAAGAAATTGAGCGAGATGAAAGGAAAAAAGATGGTGACTTGCTTTGAGACTAATTTTAGCAAAACAAAAGCAGTACTTCCATGTGTTTGTAACGCAACTGCCATCAAGAAAGAGCCCTTAAAAAAATAGATATTGACAGTGACTTCTACCTGTGTCAAACTCAAGGCCCAGGGGCCAAATCCTGCCCGTCGAGTCATCTCACACAGCCTGTAAGAGCGTTAAACATTTAGAATCGGCACCTTAAGTGTTGGCCGTGTTCAAGCGTCAGGCTGTTTAATAGCAGGCAGAAAACCTGTGTCAAACAGATCATCTTGATCCCGACAAAAACTGAAACATCAAGCAGACGGAAGGGACATTGATGAGCTGGTGCGAAAAAAGTGGATGTATGTTTGTGCCTCAAGGAAAAAAACGGTGACTTGCGTTACATGCTGGAATCAGATCAACCACAGTGATGCTTTATGCTAAAATGCATTCTCTAATAATTTAAAGTAGAGTAGTGTTGAATTATGTTTGGACTGGGACTGTGGCCCAATGGAGTTTGACACCCCAGGCTCAATACTGTGAGACCTGTGGTCAATAGTCATAAATAATAAAACAAACAACATGATGGAAAAAAAAACAGTATTTGCAAGAGTTGAGGTGTTATAATGGAGCTTTTGCTGGCAGTGCAACGACAGCAGTGCAGCTGGTGGTGAAGGGAGAACTCAGGTATTCTGATGACCCACAGAGCAAAAATGCAGTCAGGAACCAACAGCTGCAGGCTGATTACCCAGTTGGCACTCTGGGAACAAGCCCCAGAAAATGTGATATGATGCCTGTACAAAAAAATAGTGAACAGAAATATGAGTAACCTCGATGGGCTACAACCACAGTGACTGTTGCTCCAGCTCCAGCCGCTGATGGAACCAGCAATGGGTTTGAGAATTGCTCTGAGAATAAGACGCACAGAAGAATGATACCAAGCACAACAGGACGTGTCCATGCATCACCGGCTTTGTTATTTATCAATACCAAAAGTGTATTGGTTCAGCGACAGTCCTGCCTATTGTGTTTGTCAGCGAATTCATGCTGCATACTAAACCTTCGCCTCCTCTTTCCTCCAGTGTGATTGACCCCTCAATACAGTCCTGGTCACGGCTCGACTGTCTCCGCCTAAAGACTCAATATCAGGTCTGACAGTGCAGCCTTTAGCCTGCGGAGCTGCTCCACTGTGTGTTTTTAATTACTCTGCTGATTGGATTACGGTCTCGGCCACGCTGACACGTCGCCTCCACTTAACGCGGCGATCGACGTATTCAGCAAGAGCATCTAGTTGTGCGTGACGTCTGATTCGTCACCGTGTCTCTTCTCCAGTCCTGAGCTGGCCGCGTGACGTTCCTCTCGCTGAGCTGCCACGTTCATCAACGGCTCGGAGCTGGAGCTTCTGAAGCCAGTAACAATTCATGCTGTGAAATATTTAGCGTGGAGGCCGGGAAAATTGATTCCTTGCTGAGAGTGCAGATTGAGAAGTGTGTAACGTGACTAGATGCTTTCAAAATGATGCGTTTTGGTGGGGTCAATGTGAAAAATGTTTGTTTTTTTTTTCCCAGAAACCCAAATATATTTTCATGTGGCAGAGTCTCAGTGTGAAGTGGAGTATCCTCGTGTGCTCTCACAGATTTATCAAGGTTCTCGTCTGCATGTACTAAAGTGCTCGCACAGCATTAGAGCTAATTTGCCTAAAAACATTTTAACACAGGGCTGAAGTGGTTATTAAATTCAATCCGAATTCAAAGCACACCAAAAACGGCACCATCATCATCATCATCATGACCAATGAGGATTACTGTGTTCCAGCTTTGCCATCCGACAGGCTATTGCAAGTATGTGTGTTGACATGGATATACATGGTTATTTGATATTAATCCCTTTAAAGGAGACACTTTGTTCTGCTGGTTTTGTGGACTGTGTCCAGACATTTGGCTGCTTGTGTGATTGACACCTCTGCATTTGGGGGCAATGGTACAAGCTAATCTACTGAACCGTGAATTCACCATAACAGCATTTGTAACCACGAGCAGCAATTCTGAAAAATGGGATTGAGAGATCTCTAAAGTAAAAGCATCTGTGAGGTTAGACCACTCTAAACTAGAAAAGAAATGGTGTCAGTTGTTGCTATAACATTTGTGCACGGTGGCAAAACATAACAACACACACGCTACGCTTGAAATGTAGACTCAATTTCTGCATGCAAAAAAGTCCTCGTTGTAAACTCAGATGCATGTGGTTAAAATTTTTACCTCCCAGAACACACCAAACTCCATATTCATTTCAGCAAACACACTTCTTTCTGTGTGCGGCCAGACGTCACTTCATTTACAAAGTCAGCAGTGGACCACTTGGTTGAGACAAAAGAAGTTCAGTCGGATTCAAGACATAGTTCAGAAAACTACTACTGTTTTTTTTGTTTGTTTGTTTTTAGTGGAACATTGCATTTCCTAAACCAAATGTAAGCTCTTTGCATGTTTTTGTGTCTGCCTCATGAAGTCTGTGTGAAAGTACTGTTTTTTTTTGGTCTGACTAAGTTTATGTTGCTATATCTAAACTACATTTTGCTGCATTGACATTTTTTATGTTCACATCGATCCAGTATTCCTTCAACTATTACTAAATTCTTAAATTCTTGATTAATAATTTTTATGTAGAAGATTTGGGTTCTTTCTTTACTTATTCATCATATTGTATACAATAGTTTATTTTAATAGGAAATAAAATAGTAGGGACTGACAAACTGTTCTAGTATGATGTGCCCCTTCTACATTTAGTCTTAATTCAGATTCAGTTCTGATTGAACGTTGCAACATGTAGGGCAGGTGCTCGAGCAGCAATAAAAGGGCTCCTTTTGCAAAAAAAAAAAAATTGTTGTTGTTCTTTGGGCGAGTTTGGATTTTTGAACAACAAAAAGATGTCCCCATTCATTTATATTATTTCCAGTCATGTGACCAGCTGTGGCTAAAACCATGAACAAACTGTAAAATTCGACTTCAAAGACGTCAACATCTATTGTGACATGATGCGTGAAACATACTACGTTACCGTATGAAAATCTTAGAGCTCCTTCACTACTGAGGTATAGTAGTTGGAGAAGATTGCTGTGGAACGTAATGTTGCAGGTTCATGTCAGGTCTGCGTTTTTTATATGCAATGCTTTTTCCAATTTTCTTCCAGCCTATTAACATATCAGACAAAACAAAAAGATCCCAGTAACGCGCATCAGTACTCTGGCTGGCAAGGCTTGTTTACTTTTCTGATGCTACAGGTCAGAGTAGCCGTCGAACCGTCGCTGTGCGTGGGCTTGTGTGTTCTCATAAGAACTTAAGTAAATGCCCCATCAGACGTCAAAATAGATTCAGAGAGTTGGCTTCCTCTCTGATCACTGCTGCCCGCACAAGCAACAAAAGAAGGGCTCAAATGAAGGCACCAGTCTGACACAAAAACCACTATCTTCACAGCGCACAAAAATGAAATGAAAGTTGTGTCAGACTTGTCAATGATTCCAAAGAGTTGGCTGTTCGCAGCCACAGCAATTAGTGGACATAAAATCTGCCTTTAATTCGTCTGTCTAAGCTGCCAGCATGTGACGCGTGGTTAAAGTGACTAATTGAAGAGACGCTGGCCTCCTGCCACGGAGGAGAGATGAGCAGAGAGACTTAACCAGCAGCTACCACCTGGATTTATAAGCATCTGGCTTCAGGCTCCAATTAATTTGAAGCCTCGCCGCTATTAATGACAACATAATTTAGGGACACCGCTCCCGCACTGCAGAGTCAGTTTGTCATTTGTCTGGCTGTTGTGGTATTTTTACACTCTCGGCTCAGATCTGTATCAACTTCCAGCAGGGATTTTCCCGTCTGCAGAATACAGCCAAAAAAAAAAAAAGTCCAGACAAAAGCATCTGGCTCAGAAGTCGGACATATTTCATCTGCTACCAAGAGGTGGATGTTAAACTCAGCCCCCAGTGTGTCGCTCCGTCGACGCGCCACCTCTGTCCTTCTCTCCTTCTTTAAAAGCATGTTGTCTGCAGATTAGATAATGCTCATCTCAATCCCGCCAGTGGCCCCACCCTCGCTGGGCTCCTTGGGCTTTTCCATTCGCCGGCCACTCTATTATCTGTAAACCCATCTGTCACCGGGATTTAAATAAATAAATGATGCCGAATGTCATTGTTATGACTTTAATGCTTAATACGTTTCCCCCGTCGGCATGCATATTGTTCGGTGATATATTTCATATTTCATAATCTCTCAAGTATTAGGCCCCTGCTGATTAATCTGGAGTGTTCACTGGGTGACTCTTATGAAGATTATGTCCCTTTTTGAAGGGAGTTTGAAACAAAGTCACATGAAACATTAGGAGCTTGAAGCTGTTCCGGCAAGAATAACGAATCAATGACTTAATTGACGCTCACACAGATGAAGAAACTCGTCTTTCTCCACAGAACATCTGCAACTTCTTTGTGGTCATTAAGCCCTCGGCAGCTTAAAGATGTCCTGATGGTGGACAATCGTTAAGCAGGAAACGCTGCCAAATAAGGGAATAAATGCCTGTAACGGAGAGTCGTGATTATTTACCTCAGATGTCGTCACCCAGGTTCGTAACCTCTGCCGGGCCGGGCGGGGCCCCGACATGTTGGAGCAGCTAATGGATCTCAGGAAGGTCCAACCAGACAGAAAGAGGGCACTTGTTACGACCAGATCACATGTTCCATGACGGCAGAGAGGCTTTGGTGGTCCGGCTGGATTCCACGGGGAGGACGGGTTTGGTGGAATTATACAGACTGAGAAGCAAGAGTCAATGAGGAGGCCTGAAGACGTGTAGAAGGTAGGATCTTTATCTAGATTTTGAGGATGACGATTTTTTTTCACCTGCAAGAACAT
This sequence comes from Synchiropus splendidus, assembly GCF_027744825.2. Classification (NCBI taxonomy): domain Eukaryota; kingdom Metazoa; phylum Chordata; class Actinopteri; order Syngnathiformes; family Callionymidae; genus Synchiropus; species Synchiropus splendidus. Next base: position 16,135,764 of record NC_071337.1, read on the forward strand.
GCAAAGAAAACAAATTCAATGGTCAAGTAAAGTTTTTAGTTTTGCTTGTATGTTTAAAAATGTGTATTGCATGTATTTGCGTGCATGTGGGTGTGCTGCTAGAGTCCGAGAAGTTTTTCATTTTTTATTTCACCTTCATCTCTGCCCTTGACATGCATTTAAAACCTTGTCCTCTTTTTATCAGTTTTTGAGAGTAAAGTAAAACTACAGTGTTGTAGTGGCGTTTGCAGTTCTACTCCACGCTTAACCTCTGCTGTGATCTACTGTGTTGCTTTAGACTGTCCCATTAATGGAGTTGTTGAAGTTTCAAAGACAAAGAAATGACTCCTATTTGACTTGTTAAGTGACAAACTCTCTGCTGCTGAGCGATTCTTTCGTCACTTAAAACTCTTAAAAAAAACAGCTTCACCTTCCAAAATGTAAACGTCTACACCTTAAATTGTAAGGACAAATAAGAAAAGAAAGGTTTGAATCTTAATGCATTGCTCCAAAAGGGAAGGGAAGACAGGACATGCTTATGTAATCCCTCCTCAATAATAAGTCTGAGCCAAAATAGGAGGTCAGCTTCACGCAAGTCACAAGCCATTTAAGAAGAGCGACCAATGAGTCCTGAGACACGATATTTGAACCTGTGTTGATTCAGATATAGCAGAACACATTTATGACGGACAGTAATTGATGTGGATAGACAAAGGCACAAAAACACACCTCAACTCCAGCGAGAGGTAAAAAATCTTTAAAAGGTAACTAAGAATAAAAATTTATTTGGTCTCGACATGTCACCCCGACATATACTGGAATTATTTGTAGACACTATGTCTTGTTTTGATGGCCAGCTGGTGAAAAGTCTCAAAATGCGCTGTAACAGTTGAAGTTAAAAGGGTAAAAAAAAGGGTAAAACAGCCGGAGCCACAAAACAGAGTAATCGTTGATCCAGACTTCACCATGACTCCTCTGTCTGGATCGTTCCATCTCTTATGTGATGAAAGAAATATGGGACATCACGGGAATGTTAAGGAGACTCTCTGCAAAGTGTTGTCCTTGTTACCACTCTTTAGAGAAGGTGTCATCGAGTTACTTGCCCGCCTCTTTTATTCTTACTTTGCTTTTTACTGACTCATCAGATTGTACAGTCTGCTGACAGGCCTCCACCATGGATCACTCCGCCTCCATGAACTTTTCGGTGGTGGATGAAGGTGAAGTGGAAGACATGCGCTCTCTCCTCCCACAGAGGATCCCCCACCCCGCACAGGCCTGCTCTCCCCAACGTGGCAGGCTCCACACGATCCAAACGTCCACAGACCACACTGTGTGGCTGGAGAGGACGCAGGCCATGGCCACCACACCTCTGTACAATGGCCACCTGTACATCGCGCCCTGTTCCAACCGCAGAGGAGACAAAGCTCGAGCCAAAGACAAGAGGTGTGAGAGGAAACCCGGAGGATGCAAACAAACCGCTGCACGCAACCGTCAGTGCAAAGCCAAACCCCCTCACAGGGTCCAGGAGAGCCTCGGCTCCTTCACAGATGTCCAAAGGTCCCCGTGCGCGTCCCCAGCCAAGTGCAGGTGTCGCTCCGAGCTGGAGAAACGGGCTCGGCAGAAGCCGCTCAACCTCTCCATGGAAATGCACGACAGACACAGCCTTCCTGAGATCATCATCACCAGTAAAGACGACGATGAGTCCCACAGCGAAGCGCATCAAGACCCCAGTTTGTCTAAAGCCAAAGGGCACCTGCCCGGCTTGGAAGGCTCAATGGTGGTGGGCAGCGGCCCGATCCCCCTGGATAGTCCAGAGGAGGACGATAAAGACGACAGGTACTGGAAGACCCACAACATTGGCTGGAGGCTGGTCCGCCGGAGGGCCCTGTTTCTCAGGAGGCAGCAGCTGAACGACTGCGCTGTGTCGGTGGGAATGTTTGGAGTGTTGATGATGGTCATGGAGACGGAGCTTTCCTGGAGCGTCTACAGCAAGGTCAGAGCTAACCAGGATGAAGCCATCTGCTCTTAGCTTGCCTGTCACTCATCTCTCACTAGCTGAAGTCTCAGGGTTTCTGTCAATTGTCAGTCTTGTGTAAGTACTGTTGACTTACTCACTCGCTCACTGGTGACTCACACACCCGATGAGTCACCAGTGATTTCTTGCCCTTGGAATGAATCGCGAGCGCTCATTTACTGAAGTGACTCAAACAAACATTCTCCCGCTGAATAATTCCCAGAACACTTAGGAACCAACTCCCACTTCAAGCACTAAATCACAGCCAGTCACTCTGTCACCCACAGCTTCAGGTACCTTCCTCCCTCTCTGACTCATTAGATTGCAGATGCAGTCGTTCAAGTAACTTCTTCACGCATGACTGATTAATTCAATTCAGTTTGTCACTAACTTCTTGCACTTTCATTCACTCGTATGCGTCATTTTCTATTCCAACATACTGTATGTTTGCATATTCTCTCCCACAGGACGTAGAGTCAAACACCGACTCACTCACTCTGTAACTGCAGTGCAATTAGCACCTAACTAAACACACAGTACTAAAATCAAAAAGACAAAGAATTCACACAAAAATGAAGCGCAAATTAATGACAAAATTGATGTAAACGATTTAGGCTGAACAACAAGACAAACAAAAGGATGGCCGACAACCATATGGAATACACCCTGCTTTGACAAGAAGGTGAGCCAGACATTCTCTAAAACAAAGAGGAAATGAAAAGCAGCAGCAACTACTGGCCAGTTTTTCAGAATTTCCTATAGGGCCACATTATGAACTGTAACTGTTGTGAGGGGCCATTATGCCAAAAGAAAGGCAGCGATGACTGCGAAATGTGACAGAAAAAAATCTTAAGTAATGAGGACAAAATAAACCAAAAAAGGTTCAATGGAAGCAAGGATATTAAGAAGTTTAACTATGGCATGAACCCTATAAAATAATTTTATATGCATTTTAGTTTAATAGAAATCATAATAAAACTATGGAACAAACATCTAAGAAAAAAAGGCGATTTATTTCAAAATATTTTTCGAATTTCATTCATCGAACCTTGAGGGAAATACTAAAATGACATGAAAAGAAGAAACAAAAATTAAGTCAGGAATGTGTTGTATAAGTAAATGACAAGTTATCAGTTGTATACTTTTAGACTGACCGTATGAGGGCCGCAAAAACACAGGCAAAGGGCCACATATGGCCCCTGGGCCACACTTTGCCCAGGTCTGCAATACACACGTGTAAGCTCCTCACCTACCGAGCAACTTGCAATTTCATAACGTTCAAAACCATAAATGACAGTTTTATTTTTGAACTGAGCTGAAGAAGTTTTGCTCCTGAGTTTTGTTATATTTGATGACGCCAGACGTTATTTGAAATAGCATTTTCAGAAAATGGTATTCTATTTTTTCTCCATGCATTTTGCCCTCACCAAATATGACCCTTGATCGTTGTTGAGTTGATCATCATGAACCTTGTCATAAAGAGTGATGCAGCATGGTCAACACAGACATTACTAGAGATCCCTGTCAGATCATGTTCATTAAATCCACCAAGTAGATTATTTAATGTATGTGGGATTAGATTAGATGGCAGAGATTTAGTGAAGCTCTTACACCAGGAGCCTTGTATCGACATGACCCTCAGCTGACATTGTGTTCCATTGTGTGCGCATGTGTGTTTAAGCATGTCTATCCTGGTGAGGCCCAATTTGGGGAAAAAAAAACACCCTTTTTGCTGGACCCCACAAGGTTAAACCCCAGTTTGAGGATGAGGGCTTCAAAATAAGTGGGTCATTATTATTGGGTGTAAGTTTAGTTCAGAGTCCTGGTTAAGGTGAGCTATTTGTTTTGGATGGTTAGGTTCGGGGTGAGAGGCTGGGGAAAGGGTTATGGCTATGAGAGGCCCCCACAAAAATCTCTGTGTGTGTTATGGGGGGAGTGAGAAAGGGGTTTATGTTGTTCATTTGAGGACCAATTCTTTGCAAAACACCTTGTGAGGACAGTATTTCAGAATCACTAGGTCATGATAAATGGGTTGAAGTATGGTTAGGAGTGATGGTTAGGTTTAGGATGAGAGGCCGGAGAAACCATTATGGCAATATGGTGGAACCCACATAGTCCTCGCATGGTTATAAATATGAACCTGTGCGTCTCTCCCACAGAGTTCCATCTACTCGCTGGGGCTAAAGTCCATCATCAGTTTGTCTACCATCATCCTCCTCGGCTTCATCATTGCGTACCACTGCTGTGAAGTTCAGGTAAACAGCTTGTTTCAAAGTGATGAGCACATACAGTGGCTCCGTTCAAGGTCAGAGAGAAAGTGCCGGTGTCCATTAATAACTGATTAAATCCAACAAATATTCTATTATGAGCAGAGCTAAGGATGAAATGGCATTACTTTTTATTTGACAAATACAGTATATCACTTCTAAGCTTCTAGGGATCCTTTAAAGTCTCGTTTCAGGTCCAAAATATTTCAGTTTGAATCTCATTGTATTCAGTCACATTGCATCTTTCAACTTCAACTGGAACGTATATTTACTTCACTAAATATTGGCGTGTATAAAATGTGCAATGAACCAAGCTCCAATGACTCTGCTCTGCTGTAGCTGTATGTCCATGACATTGGTGCCGAGGACTGGCGGATCGCGCTGACGTCAGAGCGCCTGGCGCTGATCGCGGTGGAGCTGGCCGTGGTGGCCATCCATCCCTACCCAGTGGGTCTGCTGGAGTACTTTGAGCATTCCAACTCTCAGGAAGCTATAACAGAGACGGAGCTGGAGATCGTCCTGGCGCTGCCCATGTTCCTCAGGCTCTATCTGCTGGGCCGAGCCATGATGCTGCACAGCCGCCTCTTCACCGACACGGCCTCTCGCAGCATCGGGGCGCTGAACAAGGTGAGTTGAGGGGCTTTAGTTGAATCTGGAATCTGTATTTTAGCAGATTGGCTGCTTGTTTTCAGCTGACATTTATTTCTTTAAGTTCCTGAATGGATCGTGCTTCATCTTCGACCTAGTCTTCAGCTCCTCTATACTGAACTGCACAGAATAAGTAAACCTGTACATTTCATGGGTAATATCATTCCCCCATCAACAGCATTGTTTTTGCCGCCACATTCGGGATCATATGTTCCTGTGGAGCAGAGCTGCTGCAGCTGTCCGAGGCAGGCGTGATTTGATTAGTGACGCCGCCGTCTCCATCCTGCTGGATTATGTTGGTGATGCCCTTATGTTAGGCCCATCCTGCCGCTAGACATCGGCCTGAACGATGGGCTGAATGGCATCATATGGGGTTGTTACGATGCTAAGCGCAGTGTTTTGTTCTCGCCTTTTCAAGTCTGTTTTGTCAGTTTCCTTCAACTGGCATTGGTCTACAGAAGTGAGAGAGAGGAGTCAACCCACATTTATGCTACTTTTTCTCGTGGCGTGTTCACTGTAATACATGAGTTGTTAGTGTTGCCTTGTGGAGGTGGGAAGGCAGTGTATCTATCAGCATGGTACAATGCCTGCTGTTTCTGCCACAGAGGTCTGTCATCAACCAAACAATTCTGGATTAAAAAAAATGAGGAATGACATATATGAGGTCAAATGTTAAAAAACTCTGACTCTGGAGCTGGAGCTACTTTAGGCACATTAACCAGACGACTGACACCTGCTCATTATTATATAACACTGGTGGTCTAACATAAGCAGATGATCAGAATTATGATAAAAGTCAGTCGTGTATAAATAAAAGTATGCTTCGGATGCTGTTCATGTCATATTATCCTCCCTACTGTGTTGTTTTTAGATTATGAAATATGCCCCGGCCTTGATAATAATAATAGTAATAATAATAATAATAATAATAGTAATAAAAAATAAATAAAACAGTCGTGGTCAACTGTAGTGATCCCTCCAAATAGATTTTTAAAATGGACCTACTATGTTCCTCCATCTATCTGCAGTTATCCAGGTAAAAGAATGATTCATCCATTTCTGAATAATGCAACAGAAGACACTGAAGCCACACTGCACTGTATAAACACCTGCGCTGCACCGACAGACTTCATGAAGCAACTTTTTGCTTGTTCCCCAAAAGCTTTTTAAGGGAGCCAAACTTCAACCAAATATAACACAGGAAATACAAACAAGATTTACATTTGATGCGTATTTGAGATTCGATTACTGAATAACAAATACTCAGTGGGCCTTAAAAGGGCCTGTCAACGCTCGTGTCCAAACACTCTGTTAGCAAGTTCATGTCTAAGTGTAGTGTGTCCAAATAAGACCGAGGGCACTCGCTGGTTATCCCTTGAAATGATCCCTTCAAACCGAAGGGTCTCAGAGCTGACTTGAAACAAAGTGGGAAGATGAAGTGCGGATAGATTCCCAGGACACCAACGAACAGTGACGTTTGCTTACTTTCTCCTCCCATCACACGCTAGTCACCTGAAGGGTCGACCGTGTCCGACAAAATTAACAATACAAGATTGTGGTATCTTGAGTGGACGTCTGAAGGAGCTCAGGTAGCTTATGTAAACATAAACATGCGTGACTCGCAGAAACTTTTCACAGGAATGTCAGTTATGTTGGAATCACCACGTACATGCTGTCAGGGCCAAAAAAATGATCCAAGTCCATGTCTTATTTTTGAGATTTTGATATCTCAGCCCTCCACTTCTGTAGCAGGAAGATAAGAGAAGAGGTGTTGGACAGCCGTCGCCATCAGATGACCTTTAACCCTGTCCGATGTTCAAGAGACGTCTCAGCCATTATACTTGTGCAGACGGCCAGTCCCAGATGCTCTCGCAGCATTGTGCTTGTGTCCATGACCTTCAACCATCTATCACCACTGTTGTTCAAAAATGGCTCAGAGTAAAACATTCACTTCAAACTACTCAAACAACAAACAAGTATGACAACAGAGTTTATTTTGGAGTCCGGCTGGAGTGAGTGGCGCTGTCACGCCCCACTCTCTCTCTTGCCTGTGCCACTGCTGACCACGTCCCCTCCGATAATCCCTTCCCTTATTACTGCTATTTAAAAGTGGACAGATTGACCTTTGCCTCACTGTCGCGGTGCCAAACTGCCGGTCCATGTTTCAGCCAGATTGAAAACAAGTCTTATCCCAGTATTATATAATCTGATAGGTGCTACCGGAAATAGGCCAGATCACCAAAGCCAAAACCTATGTATCGGAAGAATAATGCTTTTGGAGTTGTGCTCCAGGTCTCACCCCAGCAGCTTCATGGTCACATTTGAGAACCAGCATATGAATGACGCATGAGTCACTGACTCGCAGGAACTTAAAATGATTAAACACATGAAAGGCTTAACCCAGAGGCGGGAGATTACATTTGACCTATAGACTACGAATGTTGTGAGAGGCCACCTTACCAATTGTCTTAAAAATGCATTATTTAAAAAACAGAAAGAAAGAAAGAAAAAAATATATATATAAACCATTAAAATCCATGACAAATACATTGCAAAACTGAGAAACATAAACTTGAGGAATTGTAACATTAAAGGAATTATTATTTATATTTGCCCGATAAATGTTCCTTTGTTCCTTCACATCATGGGTGACCAACACAAGGTCTGGGGGCCACCACGTCACTTTGTGCGTCCTGCAAGATGGTTGGCTCAAAGCAGGACGAGCAAGGGTGGGGTCCAGCAGGGGTGGCGATCTTGACAACAGAGAGGGTCCCGAAGAACAAAAAAACATTGACCCTTGTAACAATTTGCTTCAACTTCAGCTGTTGCAGTGCGTTATGGGACTTGCAGAATGAGTGTGTGAAGTTATTGACTTGTGACCGCCTTTGCCACCGCAGATCCACTTCAACACCAGATTCGTGGGCAAGACGCTGATGACCACGTACCCAGGCACGGTACTGATGATGTTCAGTGTGTCTCTGTGGGTGGTGGCCGCCTGGGGCTTACACGTGTGCGAGAGGTACGTGGAGTTGAGCCGCAGCACGAGTGTCGAGTCCAATGTTCTCTGGTCCCTCCGCTCCTGCAGGCACCACAACTACAGAGACCTGAGCAGCAACTACATGGAGGCTCTGTGGATGGTCTCCGTCACCTTTCTGTCCATCGGCTACGGAGACGTGGTCCCTCACACCTACTGTGGCCGCAGCATCTGCCTGCTCACTGGGATCATGGTACGCAGTGTTCCCCGAATTGATTCACTCTGTTTTAGGGCATTAATTTTGTGGGATTAAAAATAATGCGATGGTCGGGCCTTTGAAGATTAAAACAAGGACATTAAAGTGCAGGAGGACACGGTGGGCAGGTGTCAGAGCCACACAAACACAATCCATGATCGTGCTGCGGAGCAGAAGAGATTTTGAAGTTCAAGTATATATTGCATTACAACAGCATATGACTGTTAAAGGTTTTGTGGTAACATTAGAACAGGTCATCTGAGCCTGTTTTTGATGCCTGCTTTGTAACAACTCTGACTCTCCCAGGGAGCTGGCTGCACCGTGCTGGTGGTGGCGGTCGTGGCCAGGAAGTTGGAGTTGACTCGAGCAGAGAAACACGTGCACAACTTCATGATGGACTCGCACATTTCCAAGAGGGTGAAGTATCAAAAACGCTGTTGTGGACATGTTTTATTATTGTTCGATAGACTCAAGAAGACTTAGGCTAAGACTTAGCTAAGACTCAAATTCATGTGTTGGCCGTCAACTGGCCGCCAAGTTGAAACTCTCTCATGGGCAAGAGATTTGATAAAACAGACCACATCCTAAGCCACTGCTTCCCATGACCTTTTCCACTGGAATTGACTTCTACAAACCAAGAAAACACAACACAAGTGTAAGTTAGTAGTAAAGGGGACTTGGCCCATACTTGGACTCCATCTTCAGATCATATATCTTCTGTCCTTTTTCACCTCTAGTCGAATCCCAACACTGGGAATAAATCTGTGGTGGCTCTTCAATAACACGCACATCACCGCACAACATTGTCACTTCTCTACTGTGACGGTAATTTGAGGTGAAACTGGGCTGCAACAACTATGCTGAATGTTGCTCAACAACGTTTATTATTTGGACATTTTTCAATGTGTTTCAGAAAGAATGCATTCCTGCTAGGGATGGGGCTTTCACTGACGAATTTCGATTCATTCATTAGACATTTCTTTGATGCAAAACACATCCCTGATGAAGGAGACGAAATGAGATCCGTTAATGGACGGAAAATTGAAGCTTAAAGAAACACAAAATATGCAGTTCTGCACACTCAAGGTAGCAGAGTTCACTCATGGCTGGAGCACTTCCACGCTGATCTTTAAGCTCAGGCCTATGGATTCAACTGAAATTCCATTATTTCTAAACATTTATGAGACCTTTAATGGGGGATGTTATTTGTGTGCGTGTGGGGCAGAAGAGGATCTGGCTGGTTGTTGGGGGTCTCTGAGTGAGTGACACTTCATTCTCCTCGATGTGCTATCCACAGTGGCATGAGAGTGGGAGTCGTGGTCAGAGTTTTGATGGTGAGTCTCCAGTAGGTGCTTCAGAGTGCAGAGCAATATTGCGAACAAGGTCACCTCATCCCAAGCCGGGTGTTTGAGAGGCTCAGACGAGAGACTCTGCTACTCCGCTTCAGTTTCTGTTTGCTCACAAAGTCTTTTCCACCAGCTTCACCTCACTTGGGAAAGTTCCAACGCTGACTACAAAGTAGAAATATGAGTACTTTCACTTTATGATGCTCATCAACATAAAATAACTCCCGAGTGATTCTGTCTCCGACTAGATAAAAATCGCCGCAGCGAATGTGCTGAGGGAGACTTGGCTCATCTACAAACACACCAAACTGTCCCGGGAGAGGGATCACACCCGCGTCCGGATGCACCAGAGGAAGCTGCTGCTGGCCATCCACCAGTAAGAGCCACGTCTCCCCCACACGCCCCTCTCTGATCTTCACTCTGATTTCTTCCCAGAGTCCAGAAGCATACAGGCATTTCAGTCCAGTGTTTTTCATTGTGTGATTGTGTCGGTGCTTTACCCTGATGTAGTTCAGACTCCAGTAACACAATGTCTCAACTGCTGAAGTCCGGAAATACAGTCTAGTTCAGCTCAGTGTTGGGACCAGAATAGGATTATAATGAATGCGATATAATAATGTACTTAAAGTAAAATGCCATAATATGTTCATGTCATACTGACTCATATGTCAGTCAATCTGTTTGAGCACTGAAAAGTGCTTCAACAAAATATACATTTTAAGTCATATATGATTACTGCACATAAAAAGAACATTCGGTAGGTCCCACAGACAGGGGTCAAAATATAGCGCGGTAAATGAAAGCGTGTGTTCAGACTCCGGCGAGTGAAGATGGAGAAGAGGATTCTGGCAGATCAAGGAAACACACTTGTGGATCTCTGCAAGGTGAGAGAGGCAAGTGGATGCAGCAGCTCATACTGGGCCATGAAAGTTCAGTGTGAAATGTCTGACACTTTTTTTCGTGTCGCCCGTCACTCATTTTTCTCGGCCGGGACCTTGGGCACAGATGCAGAACCTGATGTACGACGTCCTGTCTGAGGTCCAGAGCTGCAGAGGAGAGCTGGACTGTCACATCCACGTCCTGGAGAAGCACGTGGAGGAGCTGAGGGAGGGCTTCAGGAGCCTGATGCCCCTGCTGTCCAGCACACTGTCCACCCAGAACTCCTCCATCAGACACCTCCTCAGGGAGAGGGAGGTGAAGGCCGAGACTGGCGCCGCTGACGGCTAGAGGCGGCCGGTCGATCTGGGACTAAAAAAAGTGTAGAATGAAAACATTAGCTTTTGAATAGAAACATCCCAAATTGTTTTTCATTTTTATGAATCTTACATACCACGATGATCAATTTCAACTGCTAATCTGGTGACGGGTGTCACAGTTGCAGCTCATGAAGCCATTGATATTAGTGGGCAAAAGCAGAAGGTGACCTCAACTCACCCGACACACACGGCTAGGATAAACTGTTTAGGACCATCACTGTAGCACGCTTGAGATGGCTGACCACAACCTCTTCAGTGCTCAAGAGGTGCTGTTCCAGTCGATATCACACAGAGGTCAAAGACGTGAGATTTCACATCCATGGTTAATACTTTTCTGTAAATAACACGGCACGACTCGGAAGGTGTAGAGTACTAAAGTAGACCATAAACTCAGTGAGACACAATAGGCATAAAGTGCTAAAATACCCAACAGTGCTAACAAGTCTTCCACAAAGTGACATCGGTGTTACATGACAGGATTTGAAAATGCACTTTTAATACAGTTAACAGCCTCACTTATCACGATCTATGGCAAAATAGTGCTGAGAAATCCTACATTAAAATAAATTAATCATTTAAGCTGCATAACAACCCACAGTTCCACTCTTGTAACGTGTCAAAGAAAACCAGGGCTCAAAGCGATTTTATTGGAGCTCTGCGTTTAGAAAATGGCGTTCATGCTGCGCCCTCTTGTGGAGAAACGTGTCAATGCACCAACGGTTTTTTTTTTGGGGGGGGAATAGAAACTAGGACGAGACATGATGTACCAATATCAGTTTGTTCCATATGCTAGGGCAAAGAGTTCCAGCAGTCATGTGAATTAAATTGGACAAAATTTAAAAGGTCAAGTACTTCCTTAATGGTGTCTTACATTTGCACTTATGGAAACTTTACATCAATAGACTGCATTTTTATGTTCAATACAGCACGAAACAAAAGCCACCCTGTTTCTTTGGTCACGTCAAGATGAACATAATGTGGAAAAACATTACACGTCTCAAAGCACTATTCTGTAAATTGAAATAAAGTTTTGTCATTGAAATTCATTGTCAGATTTTATTATTCACGAGCATATTCACCAAAACTCTTTTATTTAAAAGAAAATTTTATTAAGAGAACAGGGTTGGAGGGGTAGAGTTACAGCAACATCTGGTCGATGAACATAGATGTCCGATCCGTCTCCAGAACCCTTGACCACTGAGCTGACCACCCGATGGTGGACAGAAGACGCTGATATCTCCCAGTCCATCCCGTTCTCTTCAGCTCCGAGGAAAACTAGTGCTGCTTCCTCCTGAAGGAGCATCCTGGAAGAAGACACATACAAGAGTCATACAAGCGGCATGGACATCTATTAACCCAAGAAGGTCCACAGGATTTGTCCTCAGCCTTCGAAAGGGGGGAGTCAGTGGTTTAACTCAACCCTTCTGCAAACTGAGGTTTCTCTAGCACTGGAATGAGATTGGAAAACCACCACACAGGAGGTCCAGTCACTTGACAGTGCCGACGACTATGAGGGACACGCTTAAGTACAATCCCATGAAACATTAGCGCAGTCCCCCAAACAGAACTGTGTTATGCCATTGCATTTGTCTGAAGCAGCATCAACATGTAGCCATGACATGATCGCCTGGGATCAGCAAGTAAAAGGCCATAACACAGCTGACGAAGTTGTCAGAAAAGGATGAGGGAAGTCAGAGGAAAACTAAAGGCAAACAGCAATTCACCATTTGAATTGTTGATGTGACTGACACTTTAGCGTGACACTCCCATGACAGGAGATCTACACCAACGTTGACAACCTCTGAGGAAGTAGTGCCCAAGTGACACGCCACACAAGATACTTTCAAGAGCAAGTGAGCGTGATTGTGAACGAAAGAAAACACTTTTCTCAGGCACCACCTGGATACTGACCCTCTGTGAGACGAGCTTTGCCTCCAGTGGGCTGACACAGGACTGTGGAGCAGCCAACACACAGGACCACCGTCTGAGCATGGCTGAACACTGTCGTGATCTTATAACATCCTGCAGGAGGTCAGGGGTGCGTTAGTGCCGTCAACATTCTCTGGACTCTCGTGTCCAACAAGACGTTACCTGGACACTTCACATCCATGAAGTAAGAGTTTGGACTCTGGACTAGACGCTTCTTCTTGTGCCTCCTCTTCTCCTCCTCCGGGGATGGGTGCAACAAGTCTTTTGCGAGCTACAAATGGAGACAGAGTCGATGATTCAGCAGAAGTGCGTTTGGTGCGCCTCATGTCTGTTAGCTAACTGCGCCAGGATGCCATTACGTTAGCCAGGCTTCCCGGACGGCCTGCTACACATTACGTAAAAACACATTCACGCCCGAAAAACACGTTCGATCGGTGAGTAAGCGGGAGCTACGCCATAAACCACATCGTCTTAACAAGAAATCCCAATGTGATCGGTTAACAAATTCAGACGCGCATCTCAGCCATGACATGTTTGCGGTGTGCGCGCCGCCATATTGAGTCACAATGCGCTCAGATGTGCAAGTTTGCGGATAATTTTCCTCATAAATACTGACCGATATCATAAGTTAAGACCAGATACGCGATTGTTGAAGTTTTACGGGCTCTAATGTAGCAAAAACAAACCAGCACAACGGTAATATACACTGGTACTGACACTGGAGAGAAGGCGGTTGTACTCACTGGCATGTTGGCGTGGAGACAGCCGCTGCCGAAAAGGAGGTCTTACCGGAAGCAAGGCCTTCATATCGCGGCAGTCTGCCGGACGTGACGACAATTTAGGAGCTCGTCCGCCATATTTGTGAGGTAGGCGATGCCGCTTTTAAGTAATTGATAAACAACGAAAGTCAAATCTTGTATTTCCTACCCTATATTTTGTGATATTTCACCTTTTTCATTTTATATACAAGAACTTTTCTTCTAATTTTTTTTCTTTTCTTTTGAACGTACATGCATTTTCCTTTGAACATTCCCCGAATTTCTGTAAGCCTTTCTAAGGTGACAGTCAATTTTGTCAGCGATATAAATTCAACATTTTCAATCATACACAAATAGTGAAATTGAATTTCTTTCTTGTCATTTTTATGACTGTTTTTTTTTATTTATAATCTGTATTACTCCTGACTTCCAATGGCAACTTCTAAGGGGAAATGCAGAGTGAAGAACAATCATCCTGATATATAAATGTCTACAAATATACAATACAGTTTAATTATTAATAAAATTATAATAAAATTATAAATAAAATTAATAAAAAAGTTATGCCACAAGTGAAATCTACTGCTCACGAAACAACACACATAGGTACATTATAAATTAAATCAATGCAAACTTATGGCTGGCTAGTTAACGTGACAGATGGACATATTTGGCTCAACAATCCTCTAAACCTCAACTGTTAAAGTTTATTGTAATACCAAATAAAAAGTGGAGCATTGCATTAGGAAGAACACAAATCAAAGTGTGCAAAATCTTTTATGTGTTTGTCTTGGGTGAACAGATGTCTCATGCGTTGGTTCACCTCGTAGACACAAAACAGTCTCATGTTGGCTGAGAGAAAGAAAACCATCCATTTAGGCGTGTTCCTCTGTGAAGAGTTTGTTGATGATCGGGTCTCTGTAGCTCATCAGCTCCTCGATCATTTCGAAAGTGGGACAGCTGAGAGGGAAGTTGTTTCTCTAAGAATGTGAAAGTGTAACGTCAGAGGTTCATTTCTTTGTCCTGACACAGACATGACACAAACATTGGGCCTCACCTGTAGACACAGACGCAGCACACCGACAGGAGCCTGTTCCTGCAGGGACCTCAGGAAGTGAGCCAACGACTTCTCCGTCAAGTGGTTTCCTTCCCAAACATCACACGGTTGTAAAATCATGGTGATGAACAAGACCTGAGCAACTAACCTGAGAGGTTCAGTGAGGCCAGACATGTGTTGCCGGGCAGAAAAATCTCTCCATCCCTCCGCCGGCCAGTTTTGTCCAGCAGTATGTTCACCTTCGCTCTCACATCCTCCTTCTAACAGAGACATCATACTGGGAAACCATGGCTACACAAACTGCCCTCTTCTTTCCATGGTTTTATTCGAAAAATCATTTCCTTCGTGAGCGAGAGCACACAAACCTCTTCCGGGGGTGTGATGAATTCCTCCTGCGGGAGCAAAGAGAGACTCTTAAAAATCATGAGAGAAGAAGTGAACGGAATAATAATAATCATATAACATAGGAGTTGCTGCTTTGCTCATGATGTTGCCTTTTTGTTATAAAGATACAGATGTGGCACAGACAAACAACTTCACCATGAGTCGGAATGGAGAGAGAGAGAGAGCACAGCGGGGCCAACAGCTAGAGGGGCATGCATGTGCTGGAGCTACATCCAGGGAGCTAGTATTTTCTTAAGTCATGTTATTCTCACTATTTTGCATGTCATTCATCATTTACACCGTTATCTTAGTTCAGATCTTCATTTCACAATTATTGTCCTATTCATTTGTCTTTCTCACGCTTTATTTTCTCTTTATCCTCCATTCCTTCCCTTCTTCCATCCTTTCTGGTTCGTATTTGGGGTTAGTTTGCACACTCCTTCAAGATCACATCTTTATTTTAGTGTGATAGTATAGTAGTGATAGTAGCAGCACTAGTAGTACCACAACCAGGGGTAGTATTAGCTGTTGTCATAGCAGTAGTTCTACTATTATTAAGAGTAGTACTGTTAGTAGTAGCAGGAGAAGTAGATAGTGTTAGCAACAAGAGAACTATTGGCAACAGTCGTGGTAGTACAGAACCTACATACATCTGTTATTGGTCTAGGTGGAGGCTTGGTGATTTTAGACGGAGGCAGCTTCATCTCAGCTGGAAGAAAGAAACAAAAGCATTAATCGCTTTATTTGTGAGCAAAACAATATTTAGATTTGGAAACAAAACGGATTACCTTTCTTGTTATTTTTGGGAGGTTTTTTGAGCTTCTCGTCAGCTTTGCTGTCCTGCGAAGAAGCCAGACTCACATGTCATGAACTCAGACACAGTGTGAAGCAGGGCTGATCTGTCACTCACAGGTTTCTTGGCGTTGGCTTTGTTGACAGGGGAAGAGCTGTCTGGCACAGCGGGAAGCAAGTCGGTGGGTGAAAACGTTTCACTGGGCTGGACAGGCACTTCGACCTCAGCTGCAGGCTGGTACGCAAAACATCAAGACACACATTATCACAATAAAATGATTCTGAAGTCTGGTGACGTTTTGTCAGGTCCCATTTAAGTCAATAACCAGCTGGATGAAAGACTCACCATTTGCAGTTTGTCAAAAATGAGACGCCTCCTCTCCATAATTTCATCATGAGTGAGCGCAAACTCAGAAAATACCTGGAAATAATAAAAAATAGATAAAGTCCAATTGAATAAAATACTTTTCTAAATAAGATGATATTATAAATAAATGATGCTTATAAAATACCGCTGCCAGTTGAGCTGCTCCAGCGTCTCCGATCGAATTGTTGGCCAACGACAGAAACAACAGCGTGCGATTAAGTCGAAGACCCTTTAGGACAGGACAGAAAAAGCAGTGTAACAGCAAAACTAGCATTTTTCCCCAACAGTAGAAATATATTGAAACATTTCACTTCATCTAACACTGTCAACGGACAAGCTTTGCTCCTTTATTAGAGCTAATTTAAAAGGAAGGGCAAGCGTATCTATCCTAAGGTTGGATTCATTACATGGTGAAGTGGGTTTCATAGGGGACACATTCTGGCTGACCTTGTGATAGAAATCTATTTTTATTTTCATTTACATTTTTTCTAACTGAATATGGGTCAAGCGTGTTCTTGAGACAGATGCGGCGCATGAAGTTTCATCGTTTCCATCCCTGACAACTACGACAATCAGAATTACCTTGGCGATGTGTCCAGCACCAACATCCCCAATATTGTTAAAGGCCAGACTGAGTGACAGCAGTGTCTTGTTGGTCGACTTGGGAGTGGAGAGAGCGCAACCGATCAGAGCGGCGCCTTCGTCCGATATCTGGTTGTTTCGCAGCCGTACGTGAGTCAGGCTGAAGCCGAGACGCAGAGTTATGAGGAGAATATTTGAACCAAGCTTTCTGTGTCAGACGACTCACGAGCATTCGTCCGACAAGAGCAGGTGATAGCAGTGATTTGGAAGAGGGTTGCCGTCCAACGTCACCTCCCTGAGATAACAATGTCACACTGGTTGTAAACCATGAATAACAGTAGGTTATAAGGAAAAAAATGCCTCACCTCAGACTCGTGCACAAGGGGATTGTGTTGATGAGGGAAGTGAACATCTCACTGCTCATTCTTGTGTTAGAAAAACTGCAACAGTCAAACGCAAAGGCACATGGTGACACAACAGAGGCTTTCTGAGGTTCAGCAGATGAACACTCACGAAAACTTCTCCAGACGCTTCAGGCCTGGTAGGAGCCGGTACAGCAGTTTGACCATTTTCTCACTTATTTTCCAGCCTGTGAGGAAGAAACGTGCAATGAGAGGAGGTGAAATTCCTTCATCGAGTCTTGCTCCTACCTTAGACTTCACTCACCAAGAACCTTCAAACACTGGGTGTAGAAGAAATCTCTCTCATCCTGCTCCAGTTTATTGCATATCTGGGACCACGCCTTTGCAGAGTCTATCACAGTTTCACCTCCTAGAAAGTGAAAAGCAATGATGGGTCCACATGGATGCGTATTTTGCCCTCACTCTTCATACCTGCACTCCATCCATCAGTGATGGGCAGCGCAGCAACGGACGGCGACTTGTGTTTAGGATCTTGACCTTCCTTGGCATCTGACAGCGGAAACTGAATGAATTATTTGCACCTGACTGAAACATTCTGATAGTTTGAACACAAAACTGTGTTTCTGCTCACCAGCTGGAAGAACAGGCGTGTCTTTTTTGATGGTTGGTTCTGTACAAAATATAGATATTTCTCTGTGAAATAATTTTTAAACTGTAGCTTAATCACTTATATGTCAGAATAAATGCAGAAAATAACTGTCTGCCTCATTGTTAAATGGCAGCTATAATGTTATGACCACCTGGCCAATGACATGAGCGGGACACTGTCGGGGCGAAGCATGTATCATTGTGTTTATCAAAAACATTAAAAACTGCTATTTTTTAATGTTTTAATCAGTATTATTGTAGGTTGTGATTGTTACTGCACGAGAAAAAGACACACGAACTAAACACACTGGCCTGTGATTTCTTTTTGTTTTGTGCGCGGTGAATTTGCCATGAGATGAATCCCACCTTTCGAGGGCTCTTTTTTCTTGCTCATTGATGCGCAGGAATATTGTTTAACAGGCAGAACCGAATACAAGAAGTGCTCTGCTCGTGTTTGTCCAATGTTTCAGTCAGCAACTCATTCACGTTTTATTGAAGCGAGCACTTTGAAAAATGCTGGTGAGTATGAAAGGCATTCTGTCCGAGTTTAAAGGCGTAAACACATCACAGCAAATAAAGTTATAATACGAATAACAAACGGTAATATAAGGTTTAATTGGAAGTAGTTTTGCTGTTTGCTAACATTAAAAATTAGCTAAAAGCGAGTGTTTTTACGACAGCCTCGTTGTTTACCTTTGTTTTTAGCCTCCTCTTCTTGACTCCCTGCATTCGTCTTGTCTTTGCTTACTTTTCTTTTGGACATCGTGATTATTTCAGGTTAAAATAAAGCATATGATACGAAAAAAAACACGTCTGTCACAAACCAAGTTGCTATGGCAACGACGAGCCGCGAGATTTCGTCATGGATGATACGAACAATGAGGTATTTAAAATATTGTTAAAATAAATAAGGTGCTCACTACAACTACAGTATTGTTGTATGAGAAAATGCATTTAATTTTACTTGCGCATTCGTTTTGAAGCGCGACTTCATGAACTATCGCGAGAATATACGCTCACTCGCGGTTAGTACTTGAGCTACAGTGAGCGACTCCTGGCTCGAGTCTTCGTTATTCAGCCGTGGGAAGGTTGGCTTTTCATGAACTAAAGCTTTGAAACGTTGAAACAGGTGAGTTGACTTTGCTAAGAAATAAGCTTAATTTAATTTCAACCGGTTTTCCTGTTTAAAAAGAAGTACAAGAGAGTATTGTCACAATAATGTAGTGCTTTTATTAAAAAACAAACAAAACAAATATAAAACAAAAAGTAAAAACCAACAGCATTTTTCATGACTTAAGAATCATAATTACAAACTCTGAAACGAGAGAGAAGTGTTTTTTTTTCTGTTGTTGTTGACAAACTGTACACATCACAAAATGGCCGCTTGACTGCCATATACAATGCTTGCATCTTATTTTGTGATTGTCTAAAAAGAACTAAACAAATCACACAGAGAAAAAGCACAAATACAAGAACAAGCATCATACAATGACCGCTATCACAAAACGGAACCATTTCTTATTTAAAAGATTAAAAATAATAATAATAGCATGGTACTGGACTGACAGTTTTTACTTTATACTTAAAAATATCATAACATTTTTCATCTTGGTTTGTTTTTTTAGTGTTCAACACTTTGCAGCAAAAAACAAGGAGTACATTTCTCCTTAAAGAAAAAGAAATATTATTAACAATATTTAGTGACAAAGGTGTTGCCCGGTCACCGCCACGTCCCAATGCCTGCGGTGTTGATGTGACATTCTTCCTGATCACATAGATGAATTGCATTTACAGGCAACCAACATCAGCATTCATTTTTACGTCGTGGGGACATGTTAAGAAAAAATCCTTTTACTACAAGTGTCTTCATTACAGTAAAACAAAATTATAATATTATTAGAATAATAATACATTTAGGGCAGAGTCCTGTACACTACAATAATAGACAAAAATTTAAGATATTGCTTTTGGAGACACTCTGATGTAAAGTGTATATCTATATATATATATAAATATATACATATACATAACGCTCTTTCTCCCTCTTAGTGTCTCATTGAAGTCGCATCTGTCAGTTTTACACAGGAACATTGCAGGTTGCCCCTCTTTTCAAGAGGCATTTTGGGAGGACAAGAAATCTCATTGAACGTTGCAATTTAAAAAACATTTGCCATGGCAATAAGGAGTATAGTTTTAAAGACAGGAAGAATAAATGTTGAACTCCGCGCCTGCCTGAATATACAATTTACACCCCTGACCCATCAGAGCTAAGAAAATAACGACCATCACGATACATTTCATGTTAACTGTTGTTGTCCTTAGTTTTCTTAAAACCGTTAATTGCCAACGAGCCCTTGTTTTTTTTTGTTTTTTTTCTTTTTCTTAAAAGGTAAATCTTCAAGAAATCTAAAAGAATACAGACACACAATTGAGACTGGCACGCACTCGCACGAAGGCAGTCGGAGAGTGCGGCTGCGTAAGGCGTTACAGTTAAAGCCGGTATCCCTCGTGCCGGATTTAGCTGGTGAATCATGTTACTTCAAAACGAGGGCTGAAGCTGACTGAGAAGAATTTAAACCTCTAGACAAAAATCACACACTTGACCCCTCCCTCCCTCCTTTCTTCAATAAAAGACCTAAAAGACCTAAATGAGTCTACAATTAAACAGGAAAAAGACTTTGATGTAACTGGTTTTGCTTTGCTTCAACTGCATCATCCAATACTGTATTGTGTTAGTGTGTATTCATTATAGATACATAAGCTTCACCATATCCACAGTACCAAAAGTGCAGTTTATATTCATCGCCTCACTTTCTCACAAGCAGCATTTAGGCAACCACACTTTCTTGCTTCCTCAAGCAGCCATTTGAAGTTGCAGCCAGGTTCCACAGGGGGAGCAACTCTCCTTCGCTACCGACTGAAATGAGCGGACGCTTCCTCTGTACCACTTGGTCAGATCCTCCTCCATCTGTACAGTTTGAATGTCAGCATTTTCACCTATTCGTCCACAATTCCTATGTTTTTGCATCATAAATATACAAGATGTCGGCTCTGCCCACTCTCCGGAACTGCTGAAGAAGCAGAAATAGTAATTAAGTCAGCAATTTCCGACCTGGCTCATGCCTCTCTAGTGTCTGGACGACACAGTTTTGGAAGAGGTAAACTGGAAGAGGCCCCCTGGGGTGCATTGTTGTTCGAGACGGTCAGCCAGCCAACACAGCTTTTGACACCTTTCTGCTGTGTCTCCGTTTTCAGCTGCCTTCTCTAACAGTATAAGGCTTTATGTTTTTCCCGCAAACGGAAACCTCACTTCCTGAAAACAAAATCAGCAAATCCAAGTGTCCGTCGCCGGAGCCTCCGCCCTGCACCCTCTTCCAGGAGGTAAGTGACATCTATGGCTGTAGAGAACAGAAAAAAGTGGGCGATTAGCTGAGAAAGAAAGAGCTGACAGACACTAATCCAAGCTATAGGGCTCCTCCGCACTCGGTTTAATCCTCAGCAGTTGGAGGCCTTCTCTAAAAGTTGGTGTTCTGGAAACCCCACTGTGGTATCAAAGTAGCAAAAGAAAACACTGTAGGAGAGGACAGACGACTATTGAAGAAAACCAGACAAAATAAAGTCTGTACTTTGTCCCTCAGGCAAAGTTTAATTCAATGTTCTGGAGGTGAGGAACCAGGAGGATCACGAACCCCACTTAGTCTCACAAAATCCAGAGGGGAAAGAGTGATCCAAAAGGGAGGTGTAATCTATGACTTTCAAAAATCAGTTTTTGTGCCCTCTCCCTCACCGTTCTTGCTGGGCGTTCTGTGCAGCAGATTCAACAGAATCTTGTTGAGTCGTTCCCGTTGTGCCTCCCTCCTTCCTATCACAGGGTGGTGCAGCGGGGAGGGGGCAAGTGAGGGTGGGAGGTCAGGAATCTCCACCATCCTCTCGGTAGGAACAACATTCAGCTCCTTGCACTTTTCCAGCTCCAGGCTCTCCTCTTCCTCCTCCTCTTCATCATCATCCCTTGCTGCCAATGCAGTCTTCCCTGGAAGGAGTTCAGGGTCTTGTGGGGTCGCATCCTGGTCACCCTCGGCCACTCTGCGTTCGTCAGCCTCCGGTAGGAACTCGTCACCCCGCTCGCAGTCATCTTCCTCGCAACCCTCGGATCCTTTAGGTAGTTCGCTCTTCCAAGCAGATCGACCTCCGTTCCTCTTGTAGTTGTCGGGAACGTAGTGAGGCTGAAAACAAATTTTGACATCATGGTTTTGATCCGGTCTTTAGGAATGTCCCAGTTCAACAAAAAATTTTGATGACATTTTGACATTTGTTAAATAAAAAAAAAAAACGTATATCCAGAACATGCATGACAAGCATAAATGCATGGCTCTGATAGCATCAAATCTTACCGAGAAATCCCTCTTGGGCGTGAGTCGCTTGGGGAAGTGGTTGAAGGCGTATGGCTTGGTGCACACGGGGTAGCGGTTTCGATGAATCTTATAGAACAGGTGAGCAGACTTGTCCAAGCGGTAGTCACAGATGTAGACATCCTGCTCTTTCACCCCCTTCGGTCGTCCTGCAGGGTTATGGGGAGCAGAAACACTTTAGTGGGTACCTTGCATATACCAGTCAGTTTCATTAAAATGATGGACTGTGTCACAAGAACATCTTCTGGATCAAGCCGTATTTTTAGGAGACCAACGCGACCGTAAACTCTTCAAGTAACTTAAAAGTAATAATGTCTACATTACGGGGGTCTGAGCGAGACACACCATTCACATCTAAAATGCTGTTTTTAATGCAATGTTTAGCGGCATGACAGTTTTTATTTTCAAATGTAGTAAAATTTGTTAAATAGTAACTAATTAATTGTAGTTAAATAAAAACATGCATAATAATTGTACTGTTGCATCCAAAGAAAATTACTTATAAATACTAACAGATAACTGAAGGTGTTGCATTACTTGTTCATCCTCCCACATATTCCATAATCATGATAATACACAAACTTTTCTCACCTTTGCAGTACGTGTAGAGGTCCAGGACACAGCAGGGTCCCACCACCGCCTCCAGAGGAATGATTTCATACAGTGGCATGCGAAACAACTCGTTTTGGTAGAAGCGTCGTGATGGGGAATGGTGTGTCTCATGAGGACGGAAGTAGTGGTGGCCAAAAGCAAAACGCTCACCCCTATCAGAGAAAAGCAGAGTCAGGACCAGCAACGATGAAAAGCCTTTTATAACTCCAGTCTCACTTTTCGTTCTTCCAGAGTTTCTCTATGCGGAAGATGTCGAGCTTGTCCCGGTTGACATGAGACAGGAGACGGTAGGACTGTCTGACAGGCTGACCCTCAGGTGTGCGCCTGCTGTCTCTCATCAGGTACACACAGTCTCCTGCACAATTTCAGAAGAGAATCATTTGCAGCTTTATAACTCATGGACAGAAACAGGGCATTTATATCCATGGACATGTATTATAACAGTAAGAGTACATTTCATGACTGCATATTACTCCAAAATCAAATAAGTAAACTGATTACTAACTTCAGTATTACCAACCTAACGCTTATTTGGGATTTATATTCTGCGGTCAAATTTACACAGGCATCCCATCATCACACTTGACGTGCGGCTCATTTATTTTACAGTGCTGACAGTGACATTGAACAGACACCAGATAAACATGCAGGTAAATGAAGACAGAATTGATCCAGTCATTAGAGCTGTGGTGTCTGTGACAGATATCAAGGAGCGAACTCTCACACTGTGTGCCACTGACCTCTCTCCTCCCAGCCCTCACTCCCTCAGCTGCTGTCTGGATCACCCAAGTATAGTACAACATCTCTCCTCTAAACCTTTCCTCTGCACTCTTACCCTAAACTGATGCCCTCCTCTTTCCTTTGTGCCTTCCTCCTTCCTGCCTTCCTTTAAGTCTCGCCTCAGAACCTCCATATTGAACACTATCAACGCACTAGATGTTACACACAAAGAGAACTTGTTCTGAATTACAGCCACATTGATGACTTGTACCTTGGTGAAGCAGCAGTTCGTCTCTCAGGAGGCAGATGTAGTAGATGGAGCCAGCCTGAGCGTAACTCGGTTGGGGTATCATGGGAACCTCCTGTACCAGTGGAAAATATTTAAGTCCACCTTACCAAATATAATAATGATGCCTCCAAAGTCAAACATATTAAATGTTTTGGTTGAATTAAAACAAACTGTACCCTGTCCACAGGCCGAGGATCACACTGCTCACATAGGTAGTGTTCCACTTCGGTCTCCAGCCGCATGCAGTCAAAGTGTTGCCAGACCTTAAGAAGCAGAAATAATTAAGGATTGATATTCTTTTGTAATGGAACTGCACAGGTACAGTATTTCTAAAAATAACAACATTAACAGTACTAAATCTATAAAAGAGATTTTACGTTGTAGAGCCATGTAATACTGTTTATAGCTAATGTATGGAAAGACAAGGCAGTACTTTATAATTCTGATCATACAATTATCTTGTTTGGATAAAAAACATAATTGGGAGGAATTTTCCTATTTAATGCCCATGCATATTGGAACACTGGCTTCAACTCACCATGCACTTTTCACACTGGATCATCAGGCCTTCATCCTTGTACATCCCACAGATGCAGCGAATGACATCGTCGTCCTTGTCGTGGGACCCTCCGTGTGTGTGACTGTGGTCTCGTTCCAGGGACTCCGAGCTGTCGGCCTCGCTAACCGTCTCACCCACGATCTCGTCTATCTGTACAGCCGCTTCGTTTCGCGCACTGTAGTATGCTTTCCGCAGCCGGCACACATCTCGGCCAACAGAGGATTTCCGGCCGTAATATTTCTAGTGAAAAAAAAAAAACAAAGTTGCATACACAGAATTCTCTGTGGCTAAAGACAACAGAAGCGTTTCAGGTACTACTGAGTCTCCTTTAAAGAACGTCTATGTCTGCATATCCTTGATGGCTTACTTGTTGTGTTGTGCCGATAAAAGCACTATGTTCTTACTGGTCTCATATTAGCATGGGCTGAATACTTGTGAAGCCTCAAATGCTCACAAGTAGTCAAAATGGATCCACAGAGACCTGTGAAGTGGATCTAATTTAGACATCCACTTCAAACCTCTCTAGAAGGATTTGTAATCTTCTTGGAGAACTCACAAGTGGCCCTTGTCCTGAATAGCAGGGCTACATAAAGGTAAATTATGCACAGGATCAGCAGTTATCATAATGTATCACATTTTGAGGCCACGTGTTGTTGTCATGTGACCTGTCCAATCTCTCGGTATCTGGGCGCTCTAATCTGAAATACAAAGCTTTGTCCGCTTACCTCAGCGTTGCGGAAAACCTTGAGCATATCTGTGTCAAACGATTCAACAGTCTTGTAGTGTCCAGTGAGGATCTGCTTCTCAATGGTGCTCAGGTCCAGCGGGTCAGACACTTTCTCATAATACTGACTGTTCCTGTGACAAAAGATTTGTGAGGCTTTGGCTCAAAAGACATAGTTAATATAATGCATGCCCTGGCTTGCGTATAAACACAACTGTAACACTCATCATCTCATTTTGCTGTGAATTTTGACATTTATTGTAGCCAAAACAGCAGAAGCCCGGACCACGATAACAGCACTCTTAGCTGCTTGAGACTGACAATGATCTGTGACGGTTTTGACACAAATGTGTTGGGCGATGTGGGTGGTGAACACTGATGAAGCAGATTACACAAGAGCACGGAAACAGTCAAACAAAATAAATGACCCATTTGCCATGCAGGCTTCAAACTCTTACCTCTTTCTTGATGGGAGGTTGACAAGTGGCGCTGCAAGTGTCTGACCTGCTGAGTCTGACAAAAGAGACACGCGAAAAGCTGATGTCAAGCTGTGATCATATGTGTATACGGTTTTTTAACAGTGTCTGCTGCAGAGTGAATTTAAAACAAATTCAGTCTAAGCTGAAATCAACTAAACAAAGACTACTTACTTGTATACAAGTAAACATCAATATAGCAAATATAGCAAATCAATATATACCACATCTACCAATACTGTGGGTTGACAATGACCTTTGTAGCTTGTGATCATGTCACAAATCTCTTTGAAGATGTGTGCGAGGCGAGCAGTGCGAGTGACTTCTGTGTTTTCCTCAGCAGCTGCAAGTCTCCGTGTACGCACAGAGCGAGACGTCTGAATGGCTGAGAACTGTGTCAGGAACACATCTAAAAATGAAAAAGACAATATTATGCTTATCATTAGTGAGATACCACACATGTAAAGTTTGTAGCTCTCAGTTTTGACTCTTAAGACTCTTAGTTTCGTAACCAGGTACAGAATTCAAGTTATTCTTCCATCGGCAATGTCATTTGTAAGAGATTTTTTTTTTATTTTTTATTGTGACGTATGAACTACCAACCAAACCAAACCAAAATTCATTTATGGACTCATTTTTTATACAAAGGGGGGCAACTCAATGAGACCATGTTTCATTTAGTGTGATTACAAAAGGATGCAAAATAGTCATTAAAACAATAACATTTTAAACACACCTGACTTGATGTTGCCGTCATCTCGAATGACTCCTCCCCAGCGAGTGTACAAGGACAGGCTGCTGGAGTCTCGTTCTCTTTCACCCTCTCTCTTGAGCATCTCCTGCTTCTCCCTCATTTTCTCCCAATTCCTCAGCAGGAACACTCGATGTTTCAGTACAAAGTTTCTGACATAACAAGGAAGAGATTACTGAGTCTGTCTATATTAAAATCAACCAATTAGTTTAACATATTGAATTAATTCAAGGATCACAAGGGTTTGTGAGTATGTACCTCTCCCTGTTGGACATGGGCTTCATTAGATGAGGATAGAACTTATTGGAGTCACTCGATTCCTCCTCCTAAAACAGCAGCACAACCCATACAAGCGTGTACTGTAGATTATTTTGACATAATGTTTATGGGAAAAGAAAAACAGCAAGATTGATTCAAACAGAACCTGGCAGAGACGTACAGAGCGCACAGTCCCAAATTGTCCTTAGGCTGCACAAGGTTATGTTTATCTATTTTCATGGTTGTCAGCATCGCAATATAGATTCATTACTCACTCGTTTTTTAAGCTGGTGTTTGGATTTCCGTTTCTCCTTGAGTCGACCCAGTCTGCGAGTGCCTCCTGTTTTGGGCGGTAGGCCGTTAATGCGCTGGCTTTTACCTCCGATAATGCCCCGGCAGCTCTCCGAGCCGCACTTGCACACTTGCTGCAAAAGGAAAATGTCCACATTTAGTTGTTTAGCCTTCGCCTCCCAAACGACACCTGGAACATTTTTGAATGAATGTTTTTAACTAAGGCTGTGGTTTCACCTGTTCTTCTGTGTTGAATGAATGAAAGTTGTAGTCGTAGGTGAGCTCAGTGCCACTGCTGATTTCCTTCAGAGCAAAGAGGCCGATTCTGTAGACGCCATTCACCGACCTACACAAAGGAAATCAAATTCTTAATACGCTCATGGAAATGAGAAGTATTTATTAGCTTTAAGGGACACTGGCGTAAAAAATAAATTACACTATGGTCAGATATGACAACAGCAGCAGCAATACCTTCTAGTGCGAATTTTATTATTACCTTAA
The DNA here is from genome assembly GCF_027744825.2 of Synchiropus splendidus. Lineage (NCBI taxonomy): Eukaryota > Metazoa > Chordata > Actinopteri > Syngnathiformes > Callionymidae > Synchiropus > Synchiropus splendidus. Next base: position 16,162,973 of record NC_071337.1, read on the forward strand.
AATTAATATTTACAATGACACCTTCAAGTAAGACACTTGTGCAGATAGAGATACCACCTATCTGCAGAAGTAACAGTTATAATTTGTAAAGTTAAAAAAAGTGATAACAGCCAACAAAGCAAAGCAAGTGTAGTTCTTGTTATGTCACCAATAAATTACCCGCCAGAACCTTTGGATGTATCAAATTGTTAAAGAGAAGCAGAGGAACAGTTCATTACAACAAGAGGTTTTAAACAAATTTGATTATTAAGAGAAGAAGTGACCAAAAGGCGATTCATTCTCTCCGCCTCTTTAAGTGTTGCTCTCCAACCATCAGATCCTGTATTTTAACTTCTATTTCATCACAAGACCCATCATCTTCTGTTCTATTATTACAATTAGCGTGTTGCTGTAGTGTGACTGATGAGGGAAATATTAATATTATTATTTGATGGTTACCATGGCTAAGACTTTTAGGGGTTAATTTTGATAATTTCCACAACTGAATTTCTTTCAATGTATTCGTGTAATTATGCAGATCAATGGCGTACTGAAGTGTCTTTTGAGTGGCGCATTCTGTACACAAATTCTAGGTGCACACAAAAAGTTTTTAAAAATTCGATCTAGAAGCACAAAAGGTGTTGGTCTGTGCAGAAGGACTTCCACCCTGATGTTTAAACTTGTTACCCATTCAACTCAACTCTTCAAGTCGCATCTCAAATGTTTATTTTAAACCCTGTATTGAAAACATAACTGTAGCTACAGCAGTGCTAGAACGACTCAAGACTAGAAGTAAGATTCCAGGACGGAAAGGCAATCCTGACTACTTGCGATCTAATCATAATCACTGCGCTTTGAAACATTGTTGTTTCATTTCAGATAGTTCAGTTATCTCATAAATAATGCATATCCAGAGTTGGTATTGGAAAGATAAAAGCACAGTCTCGGTTGCACCCAAACTTGATGAGTCATTCCCAGGACTTAATATTTTTGTGTGATTAGGGTTTTTCCACGTCAAACACGGAGTTAATGCCCGACATCTATTCTGAACAGAGTCCCAGAGTTTGAATAATAATTTATTCAAGACCTCTTATATCTCGATAAAATAGAGGTCTTTTACTTGCCCGATCTGGCCCATTATTCGGGTCACTCTTAACTGAATTCATCTTCTTCGCTGAAGAAGAGGGCTTCAGGCCGTCGCTACAGAATAAAGCATGCTGTTGTGTTTGTCAGCCGTGTGCTAATTCGTTCCTTCTGTTGGGGCAAAAAGCTGGCTCAGCATCTAGTCTTCCGGCACCACAGCTGTATCTAGGTCCAGGGCATGTGCAATCGCTCTTCTGTGACAAGACGGATGAGTCGTCAGGCTTCATGCTGAAAATCCTCCAGCCTTGAGATGGCTTCTATTCCACAGTAACCTTTCATTTATTGCCCAATAACCACTGTCTCTTACTGAACAAACCCAGCGAGTTGAAATTTAATAATCTTTGCATTGACAGAACATACAGAACAGAACCGGTCTGGATTTGATTGTGAGACTTAGAAATTAAAGCAGGTATGTTTCGTGTTTCTCTGAAAAGATTCGTCAACCAGGGCTTTCAAAAATCCCAATTAAGCAGAATTATCATGTCATTTTTATGGTTCTAGTAAAACCAGATGAAACACATAAAAGTGAAATATTTGCTTTAAAAACCACTCAAATAATATTTGATTTTTTAAAATTAATGCCTCATTTTCAGTTGCAGGTATTGTGATTGAAGACTTGACTGTCTCTACCTCCACTGTCTCGTCGAGTCAGCACAAATGACAACCTAAACAAACAGACTTCTGCACAAGTTCTTAAGACAAAACACAACTGCTTTTCAAAGCAATCTTGTCTACGTATTTTCACAACAAACATGTTTCTAAATGAAGTTTGAGAGAGAGCTGAGTTACCCTAGTCCTCATGCAACTGAACCAGGTAACAGAATACCTTTCACCTTCTGTTGAGAAAACTTTGTCGGAATAAGATTACAATCAATATATTTTTTTCTACTTCAATCACCTTCATCTTTACAGGCGCTGTCCTCTGAGCAAATATTTGCTCAAGTTAATGTGAAACTTGAGGTCATCCACACAATGTAACACTCCTCTACAAGCATTATAGCCACTCAGAAGCCTATGTCCACTCATTTTGACGTTATGAAAAACTTCAATGCACCACTGCCAACATTCACTTGACAATTACAGAGCAGATAAAGCATTCTCTATCTCACCAAAATCACCAGAAACACAATTAGCAGTTAACTGGAGCCATTTAGAAAACCACTTGTCTATTTTCCAGTTCGTTTAACAGAAGTGAGAGGAGCAGAATCCACAATTAGAACCCTTTTATTATGATTACATGCTGCTTTCGTTCCCAAGTATTCAGTGGGAAACACTCTCCTTGAGTCACGACGTGCCAGAATGTTACGTTTATCAACATAAAATAGGATGTGTCAAGAGAAAATCACAGAAAAACAACGGATGTATACATATTTTCACATCCCGGCGACTCATCTCAATCTCAGCATTACGTTAATGAATCGTTTGCTGACCTACATATTGTTATTTTGTCGAAGCAGCAGTTTTTAGATTGTGTTAGAAGGTCAGGGCTCATTAGCATGCAGCTATTCTGAATATTCCGGGTTGATGGCAGTTATTGTAAGAAACTGGCGACCCAAAAATGGTCGATGAGAGAACATTTTATGTTATGCAACACCCTGACTGTTTGTTTTCTTGATGAAAAATTCATTAGTAGGATTAGGGGTGGGCAAACACTTAAGTGAAGGTAATGATTGCATAAGCATTGAAGGTTTCCTGAGCAACGCATATTTGTAGCCCAACCTTATCATATTAGATTATTACTGAGCATCTTCCCATTTTCTCTCACGCTGCACGTCCATTTCTGTGCTTTTGAATTTTCACACTTAAAAAGCCATTTTAATAAACGCCACAATAGACGGACCCCTTGTCAAGGTGAGCTTAAGTGTATGCATCATTTCATTTCAGCTGCTTCAAAAGACTATCACCTTCTTTTATAACAAATTAATTATAGTCTACAGGAAGCTCCTTCTCAACAGACTTGCTACTATGAATCCAATTTACCTGGATGAGGACTTAATGACCACCTGCACAGCATTTCCTCCATAACCATCCAACTAGTATGAAAGCACCCCGCATTAAGAACAATAAAAGCCCCTTATCGTACCCATCCATAACAAATTGCCAGCGTAATAGCACAGCCTTAAAAGGCTTTGCCAAAGCTTAAACTGCTCCCGAAAACACAGTGACATTGAAAAATTCACCTACCACTTCTGCATCTCACAGTTGGGTTCACAGCTGTGGTTTATAAAGCGTGCTTCATTGCCCATTCTGTAGCTGTCAATCACCATGCCGCTGTCCAGATTCAGGCAGTAGTGGCCACTGTGGGAGAAGTACTGCTCCATCATCCGGCTCCTAAAATACAATAGTGTTAAATCAGGAATTGAACACCCCCCCAGGTCCCCATTAGAGAGTGTTTGATTAAATTCACCTGAACTCATGCTCGCTGACAACTTCACCCAGGTACTCAATGATGAACTGACCAGATCGCAGAGGCTCTTTGGTGCGGATGCCCCACCCTTTTCCCTCTGCACGGAATCTCTCAAGACATTGTACCCAGTCATGTCTCTGGATGTGCTGGTTGTCGCACAGGTCACGGCACGGGCAAGTACTAGGAGAGCACTCAGCAAAGCTCATTCTTTTGAAAATAGAAAAACACATACATTTTTAAGGTTATCTGAGTGTCCTTCTTTCCACATGAGTTCACACAAAACAATTACATTGTAAAATCCACAAAAAGAAATGAGCAATGATTATCAAAATCAATACTGAGTTGACATTAAACCTGCCAACTGTGCTCGCTAGGAGACTCTTCATCTGAGTGTTAGCAGTAACAGGGTTAAGTCCCAGTCAGAACCATGTTTGTTAGACAAATAAAAAACACCAGTGGGGAACAAGTACGTGCTTAGCTACATGGGATTTAAAAATAAATAAATAAAGCCAGAGATTTCTATTCAGTGGCACGACAAAATAATGCCACACATTCAATGAGGAACTGAGGGTAAACAGTTCACTAAACCACTATTTACCGATTCAAGCAGTCGTCCAAGCAGCCTTTTTCAGTGGAGTCCTGTGGCGGTCTGCAGTTGCATGTTGTTGTTTCATAACCAGAAAGAGGCTTAACATCCACATAGACATCTGAGAGACAAAACAAGATGGAGTATGTGCACTAACAATGCTGGTGATTATCAAGATGAATGGTCAAAAATAAAACTTCAACTTTGATTCTTACTTGATCGAATCTTTTTATACAGGGGGACATCAGGCCTCTTATGCAGCTGAAACACAAGATTAGATTTTAGACATGCTTTTATCTTCCAAGATGATCTGATCAATTTAAAATCGATATTAACAACAACCTGGTCATGTTTCCACAGCCACAGAATGTCGTAAGGCAACTGGAAATCAATGCGCTTCTGTCTCAGGTACTTCCCTAATGAACAGGGAAAAAAATAGGGTGCAGAAAATAAAGGTTATATGGATAAAACTGCTAAAACCACTTCCTGATTAATATTCATTAAAATGGATGACACACAGTCAAGTGTTATGACTTCTGATCTCAAAACAAACAGCTCATTTGAAAAACTCACCAACATGTATCGGAGCCGGAAACAATCCATAATCATGTTCTCCGGGAACGTACTCCAGCTTCTCTTTCTTCAGTTGCAGCAGCTGGCTCCGGGGGCTAAGCCGTGCAAGAAAGAAGTATTACGGCTTACATGGGTCGAGTTTTCCCACACAAAGCAAATAACTAGATTGATAGCTACTCACTCTTCAGTCTTGTACACATCAGAATAAAGGCCTGCCTTCTGGAACTTTTTTTTGGGAGGTCTGGCTACCCTCTTCTCCCGCTGGCTGGTAATGCCGAGAGCTGGATCTTGTTCGCTGGAGATGGTACCTGGATGTTCTGGGGTGCGACGGCCATCTTGCTTGCCAATCACAGAACTAAAAACAAGGCATATATCAAGTTGTTTCAGTTCTAGAAGCCTTGTGCTCATTTCAGTTTTCTGTGACAGGAGAAGTGTATTATTATAACTACTGACATGACAGAATACTTTACAACACAGAACATGGTGAAGAAAAACTCCTTGCCGAGGTCTAAATCACCATGACAAAAATCTCCTTTTTTAGACACAGGACTTCTCGACAAATAAATCAGATATGCTACAGTTATCGCACAACTTAGACATGCAATCATTAAAAACTTATTCTGTGACCAAAACATTGCAACATAAACTCACCCATGAAAGTGACTGAGCTTTTCCTGGGTGAGCCAGCTCCTTCCAGAACCAGGTTTTGATCTTGCCGACAGAATTCCTGAATTCCCATCTCCATCTAAAAAAGTGACTACAGGCCCCACTACCTCCCCCTCTTCTAACTCATATTCCTCATCTTCCTGGTTTTCCTCTCTTTCCCAATGTTTTCTTTTATGACCTTTTCTTCGCTGGCCTTTAACCACTGATTCAATGGCATCTTTGACAGTATCTCCTTCCCAAACCCTCCCCGCTGCTTGTCCTTCTACCCCTCTGTCCTTAAGTCTGGCCTGATTCAACTCAAGCTCATGGGGTGGGGATGATGGCGGGGAGGGTAATGGGTTTTTTCGAGGACGTCCTGGCCCCCTCTTTTTCACCATGTTGTTTCCTGTACGCGCCTGTCTTTGGAGTTTCTTGGCACGCAAGATTTTGTTGACATGGTAAAGGCTGTGCTTGGATTGCTGCATCCGATGGGAGAGGTGGTGTCCAGTCCTTTCCAGATGAAGGTCTTGGGAGGGGGAGCGGTGGGCAGTCGTTGCATGTGAGTGGAAAAGAGAAGACTGGTGGTGAAGCTGTCTGGGGTTCACAGATCCTTCATGTTGCTCCGTCGCTGTGCCTTTTGCCTGAATACCTGATGTCCCTTTAATTTAACAAAAAAACATTTTTTTAGACTCTCTCACTCATCTTCTTTCACAATGCACGTCCATTTCAGTGCTTTAAAAAAATTCACACTTAAAAAGCCATCCGTGATGTAAAGAATTCCAAAAAGGATTCTATATATAGTTACATTTAAGGTAACTACATAATTAGTAATAATTAATTTATTACACTAAACTAAGTGGCTGCATCTGCTTCAAACATATCTATCTGCATGCATAACAAAGATCAATTCAAAATCTCCTGTGTTGATGAAAAAAATAAAAATTTGCTAATTGCATGTTACCCATGAATAAAAATGAGCCTCAAAAAAGGTTTGTACTAATAGATATGTTTTGAGACGTGCATCCAGCAGCTGTCTCAGTAGATGTCATAAGACATCCTGAAACTAGTGTCTGCTTTACAATACTTAATTTTACAAGATTTTAAGTATACTTCCCAGTCTTTGATTCATGTTTCTGAAGCACTTTAAACACCCTATGCTTTACGTCAAGGTTTAGTTGAAATGTGTTTCCCATATCTCACTGACCCTTGCAGACCACTAACCGGTATCTCAGCAGTGTGAAAGGAGGTTACAGCAGCAATGATTTATTCAACCCGAGAACAGCAGCTGCAGTGACAAGCATGCATTAACAATTTTCTACATCTTCTCAAGACACATTTTAAACTCTTAACATCAGCCAGTCTAATACCTATCCTTGGCCCTCGAACTCTGCACAGTCCAGTCTGCGACCAATGATTGACCCTGGGCTCCAAAGATCTAATCCAGGATTGCCCTCACTTGAACTCCACCATACTGCCTACATTGCTCTGTGATTCCCCTCTCCCCCTTAAGAAACATGCATTTACAGATTAGCAAAGCACAAACATGTTAACAACTTGACATTCATTGCCAACATTGCCTAATAATATTCAACCATAGCTGACACTGGCAGTCACAAGAAATGCGTGATGCCAAAATTCACTTACCAAATTCCCTTCTTTCTGCAGATGTCGAGCAGTCTTTCCTGAATGGCCGATCCATGTGTGAGAAGTTGCCATTGTCTTGGACATCATTTTTCCTTCCTTTGCCTCCCCGTAGGTTAGAATGGGTTAGGGCAGAGGCAAACAAATTTGTCAGGTTTGGGGACTCATGGGCACCAGGCACAGCTTCCTCAGTTGGTGTGGGTGCTTCCTCATCTTCACTGTCAGAACAACCATCAGGATCTTCAGCTAATCCATCTGAAAAATGACCTTGAGCAGCAACCACATGACTCCTCTGTGGCTTAGAGGCATCTGGGCAGCCGACTCTGAACCAGGACTCTGGACGTTGACTCTTCGAGCTGCTACTAAGCGTTAGCCTTGACGGACCAAGACAAGAGTTTTCTTTGCGCTTGTACCTCTCAGCAGATGATGAGGATGAAGAAGATGGAGAGTTGGCAGAAGTGGAGGCTCCTTGCTTGATGGTGCTTTTACCCGAAGCATCACGTCCAAAGCGGCATCGCTGAATAGACTCTGCCATTCCCAAGCTGCCAACTCGTTCCCCCTTTGCAGAATCTCCAGTATCTGAGATTCCTGAGCTTGATGCACGGATTCCTGATCCACCTCGCACAGTGTCCTCTCTTTCTTCGTCAGCACAACGTTCCCTGTGCTTGTGCCTGTGTTTGTGTTTGTGATGCCAATTAAAAGACAGCTCAGATGACATGGCAGGAAACAAGACAGGAGACCTTCCTCCACCCAGGTATTCCTGTCTAAGTAGCTTATGTTTCTTCTTGTGGAATTTTGTTGGGTTCAATAGGAGATGCGAGGAGTGTGGATGATGCATATAAGAAGAGTGGGGTGGTGGGGGAAAAGATGTTGAATGGTGCGAATGATGTGTGGCAGAAGAGTGAGGTGACTGGTGGTGTGGATGAGGGAAGAGTGCACTGGCAGGGGGATAACCTCTGTAATATCCCAATCCAAGAGGTCCAGAGGAGTAAGGAACACTGTATGAAGGATGATAAAAGCCCCCGCTTGACAGTGGGAAACCAAGACCAGGTACAAAAGACAACTCAGACATGGACTCTCTCAGTTTTGGGGGTCTTCCTCGTTTCTTTTTCATATCTGGTTTACGAACATAGTGCAAGGGATCGCATGAGTATGCGGGATGTGAGTAAAAGCTGCCAAAATTCACCCTGAATATTGTGGGCAAAATATCTCGGTGGACATAATGGTGTGGTGGAGGGCCACTTAGTCCTCCAACACCACCGCTGATATGGCTGCCCACTCCTGGTACTCTGTTTGTTCCCAATCCCATGGATATACCACTGCCATGGTGGTGTCCCATATTTCGGTGAGCTATCCTTATCTCACTCAGTCTCAGGACAATTTCATCCAGTTCAGCAAGAAAATCAGGATCATGCCGTCTCGCCCGCAACTGTAGATACTTCTTCTTGCGTTTCCTTTTTTGCCTCTTGAGCTTGTCGTAGCCAGGGCAGCCATGGTTACGACGTTTGCATTTATGTTTATGTTTTTCCTTGTGTCCCAATAAAGATGAGGGAGGAGCAGCTGGATGAGGTCTACGAGGATCAGGTGATGACCTTGCACCATGCGGTGATGGTGAAGGTGAAGGATGCTCCAAAAGCACAGCAGAGTGCCGCCGTCTACCTCTCGAAGTAACACTCATCCCCGCGCCCATAGATGAACTGATGACCCCAGGCATTAACAAGCCACCGCCTAAGCCCAATGGCATCCCAAGCCCACTTAGACCACCTGCCCCACCAGCTTTCTCACCGCGATCAGAAGTACTGTTGTTGTCTGTTCCAATACCACTGTCACTTGGAACAGTCTCTTCACTGTGTGACTCACTGACAGGTGATGGGGTAGCTTCTTTTAGCTCGCTGAGAGGGGCGGGTGAGGTGGGGTGAAGAGGTCTTGGGGGAGAAAGTTTGTGTTGGTGGAATTGCTGTCGGTAATGGTGATGGTGCGTGTAGTAGCCACGACAAGATGACTTTTTCTGGACAGAGGCTGCAGCCACAGAGGACAATGGGGAAATAAGACCAGAATTTCGAGGATTAGGGGCTGAAAAAGTTGGAGCAGCAAAGGGGAATGCGTTATGTCTATGGTGAGAATTTGAATAGTGGGAGTGCCCAGCAAAGTGAACAGATCCTGGCTCTAGAAAACTGGCATCACTTGAAGGACTATGTCCTCCACTAGATTGGGACAAAGAGGGTGACGGGAAAACTTCTGAAGAAGAAAGCTGATGTTGGTTCTGATGGTGGTGTAGAGGCGAAGTAGTGTTTGGGGACAGGAAGGGGGATGATGGTGAGGTTGATGAAGACTTAGGTTTCCTTCCTCGTCTCTTGCCAATATATATTGTCCCTTTTTTGCTGACATTAATTTGGGGTCCCAGTTTCCCACTAAAAGCTGCAAGTGAGGACAATGATTTGGATGCTTGGCCAGCAGAATTAGTCAACCCAGGTGTTGTGGGTTTGGGGACATCCTCTGGTCTTGGGCCAATGAGGAACTGACTTAAAATGCGCTTTCGTTTCACACTTTTCATTTTGTTGATCTTTCCTATTATAGTCTTCATGATAAGCTGCCCATTCCCTTTGCTGTGAAACATTTTGTCCCTCGTTTCCCCTGCCTCTGGTGCCAGTGTTGGAGGCTGACTTTCCTGTGGTAAAGTTGGAGGTAGACGCTTTGGTCGCCCACGTTTTCTAGGTATTGACTTTGCAAGATTAAGATCAACTTCTGGATGGAGAACAGGGGGGTCCTGTTCTTCCTTGGATTTTAGTAAAGATGAGAAGACCTTGGACGGAGCAAACTTACTAGAGATGCGTCCATGGGAAGGAGCATCAAGTCTTGGCATTTTAGATTTTGGCCTTCCTCTTTTTCGGGGCTGGGATGTGAACAGCTGAGAAACTGAATTTTGTACCAAAGGATTTGGTCTCACCTTGTTTGGATTTGGCGGCCTGCCCACAGGTCTTTTCACTGGGGAGGAAGATTCCATGCTTGATGATAAATGTATGGTTCGTTCAAAAGGACTTTCTGAACCAACTCTTGGATTGTCACTCCAGCAATGTTTTCTTTCCTTGCGCTTTTTAAGGGGTTTGCTTTCCTGTTCTGCATCAGAGTCAAGTGATGAGTCAGCAGATTCACCTCTGAGAGGTGATGGTGGATCATCTTCACAATCAGGCTCTGGTGAAGAAGATGCTCTTCTTCTTCCAGGAACAGGAGGAGTAGTTGGCCGACAAGGTCTACTTTCCCTGATGGGACTGCGCTTAGATGGACTGGTACTCTTCCCTCTCTCAACTCGCTGTGAGTGAGTGCTGGGTCCCTTATTATTTACTTCTGGCTTACTCACTCCCATGATGGAAGGACAGCTGGTAATATTCTCAGGACTGTCTGCATCCTGCTCCTTCTCACTAGCACTGCTTTCATCTGCCTGAGTAGGGGACTCCTGTGAAGGATCAGGTGACGTACGGTGACTGCCAAAACTAACTGGTCTCTGTTCTGCAGTGGGAGTACCGGATGATGAGGTCAAACAAGACGTAGATGCGGTGTGGGGTAAACTGTGAATAGGGCGTGAATGAGGCTTAGGATTACTATTAGTACTGTTTGTACTTTTGTCACTGTTGTCTGCAGTTAACATTGGCACTCGGCTACTACCACAGTTTTGTGCTGGACTGCTGCTGCGACTGCTGCTGTTACTACTGTTAATGTTGGTGCTACAGTTGCTGGCCTGCCCACACTCATCAGTGTCCTCCTTTCGGAGCGCAGTCACAGGTGGACTCTCCAAACCATCCCTGTTCTTCGATCCATAGGGTCGACCAGGAGGTCTAGACACAGGAGGTGCTGGAGAAAGATGGAGCACTCTTGAATACGTATTCCTATTGGCCAAAGCTCTGTCTCGCTGTTTAGCAGTCGGAGCCATAAAGCCTGAATTTAGAAGAGAAGGCGTGGCGTCCGTCTTAACAGTTTTCACTGGTTTGGGAGTCTTTGTTGGAGGACAAGTTGCAATAAGTTGAGCCAATTTCTCAGTGACAGTGGGAGTGCCACAAGGCTGTACAGTCTTGTCTTTATCCCTCTGACACTCAGCGTTGAAGGTATATTGAGGAGGTTTAAGACATTCAAATGTGGGGTCCTTTGGAGCGGGTACTGTTTGGGAGGGAGAAGATGTTCGAGGGTGAGGCAATGGTGATGATGTTTTCTTTCCAGAAGGTTGACTTTTGCCATCTGACGGAAGGCGTTGAAGATTAAGGGATCTCTCGGAAGGGGTAGCTGTGGGTTTTGCCTCAACTTTCATATTAGATTTACAATCCATCTTTGGTGAACCCTGCAAAAAAAAAAAAAAAACAGACATTAAAATGGTTAATTATAAATCTCTGTACTTGTGCAAAAGAAGAAACAATGGAACTGGTGATTGAACTGGAGACTAAAGTTTATCCACATTTTTTAATGATCAGAATGAGTGATCAAAGTAAAAAATGTATTTCATTTCAATTTCAAATTTATATATCACTGAGATTAAAACACACAACTTCTTTCTTGAATTGTTAAATGTAATGGTGGATTAGAAATGGATTAGAATTTGCATAAGGCCTGGAGCTCAGGCTTAAAACAAAGAGGCACAGTGATTTTAATGATTTTTTTATTGATTCAAATTTTAAATCGTTTTCAGACTTTTATTCACATTGGTATTTATTAAAATTTGTTATGCGCTCTCACACTGGATTCAGAAAAATCCCCCGCAGAAAAATTTGTAATAACGGCATTTTGTAAGAAAAGAAATGAAAATGTATTTTCAGAAAAAGAAAATGTTTCAGGCCAAGTTAAACCCAGTGTGGCACGTTAGGAGAAAGGCCTATACTATAAATCAGTAAATTCTTTACTCTTTTCGGCCCAACCAGCCTTCCTGGGAATTTCTGTGGGTGGAGCTTTACATTCAACTCAATGACATTTATCAGGGTCAGACTGAGGACAGAGAGGGAGCGCGAGAGAGAAGGGTCAACCAGGGGAGGGGTTTATGGAACAAGGCCACAAAGTGAGAGGATAGACAGACAGAGGGAATGGGCAGGGTGACGCGGAATACAAAGAAAGCTGAAGAACTATTTATGCTCTGCTCTTTAGCTATGCAATTATGCTGTTATTACTTGCTGGGAACCACTACTCTGACACTCCTGTGAGGGCAATTTCAACATATTCAAAATATTTTATTTGGTACAATTGTGGCTATTCCCAGGCATAAATTCTACCAAAACAAAATAAAACGTGATTGATCATTACCCTTTTAGCAGGTGCAGTTCCATTCAATTGAGATGGAGAAGGGGTGGTCGGGTTCCCAGGTGGTGGTGGTGTTGTAGATTTTGAGGATGTAACTGCCGGAGCAGTTTTGTTGACACAGGGACTTGGTTCCTTCTCTTTCCCTTTCTGAGCAGGACTCTGGGTTTTGTTGATTAGTTTGTCACCTGCCACAGTGCGGTTTCCTCGAGCTCCATTTCCTCCACGACTTGTGTGCCTCGCTGTTGCCCTGAAAGCTGGTCTACATACATAGTTCTCCAGGATTTTGGGAGGCTTCTTTGTCCGTTTTGCAGATTGGAGGCCAATCTTAAGTTTGACATTGCCCTCCGACAGGCTACTTTCCTTAATGGAAAAGTGAGACTGGTCACCATCAACGCCACCTTCCCCACTGGCACCTGTAGCAGAGGCTGCAACAGATCCATCCTTCTCTCGATCCCTCTTTGTTTCCTCTTCATCTTCTTTCTTTCCACATTCGCCCTCTTTATCTCGCTCTCCTGCAGGAGCACTTGAGGGTGGGGGAGGAGTTGCTGTTCTCCCCTGACCCCTCTGATCCATTTGAAATGAAGAAATTGTGTATTTTTAAACTATAACTGGAGATAGGTAGTATTTGACAGGAAACCAGAGATGGGTGAAGGGTATAACATAAGGAGGAAGGTCTCCTGGTTTTGGAGAGGCTGCTTTCACTTCCTATTCCTTCCTGTTTGCCCTTTCACTTTCTCTGTCCTTTTGCTGTCAAGAAACAAAAAGCAGAAGAGAATTTTCACATTAATCACTGCAGTAAAGTGCATTTATGAATATAGAACACCTAAATGAAATTAGAAAAATGAAATGACAGCAACTGATGATTTACAAAACTAAATGTCACACAGGAGGTGGAGTTCCACACTTAACACCATTAATGTCAACTTCTAAACATGAAACAGCCTGAGTTTCACCAACTCAGTCAGTCATTCATAAAAAGTTCATTTTGTAATGCAACTTCTCAACCATGCCAAATAGGAAGGGCAGCACATGAGCAGTTAGAACCCAATGTTCAATGATGAACTTAGTACAGAATGTAAATACAACACAACTTTGTTTGTGTTGAAAATGTGTGAAATGCAGCCAAAACAGTGTGTACAATTGAGTCGCTGAGGGTTTGTTGTTTGGACTAGATTAGATTAGAAACAAATCACACTCTCCTACTTTTTACTGCCACTGACAGCATGCTTAAATTGTTATTTTCTCTTAAAAATGGCAGGTTTCAAAAACTAGACACAGTTAGAGCTACATTCTGAGGGGTAAAAACAAAACCAAACGACAACAAAAATCAGGAAAAAGCAGGAAACCCTGTTGCCACGTGCACTGATACCCCAAGCAACTATATGCTTGCCTAAATAAATCTGCGAAAATTTCAATTGTGGCAATTACGACTATCAATCAAACATACTGTCTTAATGTCTAAACAATAATGGATGCCAAGTCAGAGGGCAGCCCTGAAACAAGCAAAAGCACAAATTGGGTTACAGGTCTTAGCAAGTAGCAAGTACTGATGAAGTATTACTAAAAAAAAAAAAAGTTATTCCCCAAAAAGGGGGAAATAGCCCAAATTACTAAATGAAATACCAATATTGAAAATTAAGTCAAAACAACATTATAATATACAATATTATACATAATAAATGATTCCAATAAATTATGCTCCAGAATGCTCTCACTTTACATTGAACTATGGTACATTCACTTACAGTACTGAATGAGTCAGTGCCAAACACAAAATTAAACAAGACAAATGAGCCACTTTCAGGACATTAGTGTAAACGAGCAAATGCAGTACTTTGGGAAAGCTTCTCTTCACCACAGTGATAAGAGAGGGTAGAATGTCTCAATTAAGGACAACCTAATCCATGCAGCTGAGACTCCCTATCAATAGTGAACGATTGAAGCTGATTCACCCAACCAATTGAAGTGCCTAATAAGGATGAAGTGATTCAGAGTGTTAGCAGAGATGTGACCTCAGCCCTATTGGCCCTCTGGGACTAAACAGAGGATCTCACTATCTGTTCCTGACTGCCAGAAGTATCAAAGGACAGTGACAGTCGATATGCTGGTAGCTTCCGTGCACTCTACAACATCTGATAATTCCATAACAACACACTATTTGAATGTAAAATACCACCTTTTAACTGTCAACCATCTGCAATGTGAGGTTAAACAAATAAACATGGTTTTCATGGTCTACTCCGATGTACTCTCAAACCTCTTCAGCTGATTATCACATGTCAGGTCATGGGGTAATTTTTTTACATGCCCAATCTTTCCAATGGATTACTCATAGCCAGTGGGATTGGTACTTTAGGGACTTTCAGTCCACATTTGGGTTTCTTCTAGAGTCTTACCTCCTGACTAATGCAGATGTGAAAGAATGTAATGACGCAAATGAAGACTATGCTCCTTACAGACGTTGAATTACAGATTTAAATAAGCCAGCCGAAACCTGCTCTTTAGTGAGGCAATTGATCAATGCTCCATCCAGAGCACAATTTTAGGCCCAAATTGTCTGCAACACTAATCAGTGTACCAGCTGTCTTGAAGTCATGCTTGTTTGACTCACCATTATCTGCCCATTACAGGATTTGCCAGCTCATACATCTCCAACTATTGATAGTTTGAAAGGCACAGACTCGGAAGGCTGACAGGCAGAACAAAATCATTTACCATAGATTGCCATTCTTTCATTTCAAATAATTCACTAAATTTTTGACATCCATTTATCTCAGATGTACGAGTTTCAATACATTAAGCATTTTTTTAACTGAATTTTAAATTGTTAAGTTGGACTTCCTTTGAAAACAAACTTAACATGGATTAAACAGCTTATAGATAAACAGCGCTACACTAAAAGAAAGCACGTTATGACATGATTTAACGCCTACAAAAACGTTGGGATGCAAAAAGTCGACATTCGGCTTCAGTGGCAAAAAGTCATCAAAGCCAAATAGCGATGTGTGACACAATTAAACACCATGCAAAACTGCCTGGACGATGATTTTCAGTTCTTATCAACAACATGACGTAGTAGAATATGTCGATATAAAAATGCGCCGCGTGGGTGAAATGACCTCCGCTGACAAAATTTTGGCAACACACTCCTCCATTTTCAAAGCACCGAGAAATGTACAGCAACACAACTCTCCACGTCAGCAGTGATAACTTCGACTCCCTGGCTCGCTGCCCAGTCGGCTGGTGACCAAGCAGGAGCAGTTCAACACAAGTGGAAATGATTTTGACTTTTCAAACCATGTCACACGTCGTTGTTGACTACAGTGTCTAAGCGCCAGTTCTGGTCAGTACCAACCGTCATCATGGCGACGCTTAAATACAAAGTGTGATTCAAAGTTTGCATACAGTGGTTTCGGTTCTTTTTAAGTGTTGGAGACTGAAAATAGAATTTCAGTCTGCAATGAGTGTTCAACCAAACAATCCAGAGCCATCTGTTTATATTAAAAGTTCATTATATAATGGGAAATTTTAATATTATTATTTGAAAATCAAAGTGTGAAACATAAAAAAGTCATCTACACAATGAACTTTCTGTATGTATGTAAATATGTTGACTATATGCAACATTTTTAAAAAAAATTATAAAAATCTTCACCACATTAGATATTCAGTATTATCATCTAAAACATTTGAAACTTGTTTCCGCTTCGGCTTCAAATTTTCAATTTGGCGCATCCCTACAAAAAAAGATGACTAGTACAGTGTGCCTCAAGACCAATGCATCAAACCATAAAAGCCATTCAGGCATAGCTGGGGACTCTGTCTGCTTGTTTTTGATTACGGGGCCTCAACAGTGGAGATTTTGTTGAACCACATAGAAAAAGGAAAACGCAGTCCATTTTTTTGCCTGTGCTTTCCCTGCTCCTTCCTTTCTGTTTGTACTTCGATTGCTCCATTTCACACATACCAAATCAAAATAACCCCCATCTGACCGACTCATCACAGTCCATCAATATCAGGGTTGTCTTATAGATTTTCCCAACTTTTCCAACATCCCCCTCAATTAAAAAGTGGAAAACAGTCTAAAGTTACTGAACCTAAGTCACTGTGGTCCAACCTTAATCAAAAACACATTTAGTCTACCATTTGCCCCAACTCAGTTCCATGTGTCGTTCTCCCTCATTGATAAATACACCAGGC
Organism: Synchiropus splendidus; assembly: GCF_027744825.2. Taxonomy (NCBI): domain Eukaryota; kingdom Metazoa; phylum Chordata; class Actinopteri; order Syngnathiformes; family Callionymidae; genus Synchiropus; species Synchiropus splendidus. The sequence continues at coordinate 16,179,424 of NC_071337.1, forward strand.
ATTCGAAAAGAGTAAATATAGCAATGTCTTGGGCTTTCAGACAGCAGCTATGTCGGAACACCTACTCTCTGACAGGCACTAATGGCACACATCCCAAGGAAAGCCCAAACGAGAACCAAAACATTCCTCACACCTCAAACACTCAAAACAAGTCTGCAGTCACATTCCAAATCTCACTGAGGAACGGTTTCTTTTTTACTATTTCTCCAAAGGCTATGCTGATTATTGGTGCTACGTTTTTGTCTTTTGTACATTCTAGAAAACTTGTCTAATATTTAACTGACACAGATGTTTGAATTAATATTGAATATATAAGTATGAGTAAATATATGATTTCAACCCGTTTTTTTACTTTCTCAGCAGAACGCCCTACATTCCTGATTATTAGTGCCCTACTCATAGTTTCATCACACTGGTTTCCATGAAAAAGGGTGTTTCCACTCTGTAATTTGACCGGATGTGTAAGAATTTCGCAGCTTCTCAACCCTTTTGTAGTAGTATCATGACCATCGCATGTTTACCGGCATAATCTCGCACGGAAGCGCGTCATTATTAGATTAGATGTCTGACATGGCTGGCAGCAGGAAAATACATAAGTTCCATACTCCAAAACTAACTCATGGCTTTAAGGTGTATATTGGCGGGGTTTTTTTTGGCATGCATGCATGAAAATATCATAGAAATGAAGAAAACTGGAGACATGATAGCTTGAAAGAGCTGGGAAAGAATCGTTTTATTAAATGTAAAATATAAAATAAGTTATTTGACTCAGATGTTTGTTTTTATAAAAAAAAGTTATTTTTGTACAAACATGTTTACAGGATTTTTTTTTTACATTGTAAGATGTTATATCAGTCGTTGACATGGTGTGTTGGGAGGGGAATGGGCTGTGGGCGCGGCTTTGTAGTCCGTCCTGTTTCAAAATCCTAGCTTGAAGCCTGCCATGTGTACATATTTGTTGAATTGGTGAATTCTCAAGGAGGGGATATACTTGATAGAATTTCAAAGATTTTACTTGTAAACACGTGGTGACTGAGGTGAATTCAAAATACTTCAATTTGACATTTTAAGGGGCTTTTTCTGTGGATGTATTCTTGTATCAAGTGTCCAACGAAAAATGATATGTTTCGTCTTTTAGAAAATGAGAGACCTGTGTCAACTGATACAACAATTGTGGTGAAATACTGGAAAACTGGCAAATCAGACCAGGCCACCGCCAGAATACTTATTCTACCATTTATGCTCAAGTGCTGGTCTTCAGAACTTCAGACAGTGGAATACCTTGGTATGTGGCTGCTCACACTACATGCTAAATTAAATGAGCGCAGTAATCACCCTTTCATCAAGTCAGGCATAACGTTTTCAACAACTGAAGCTGGTGGATATTGTCGTTGAGAAAGTTAACATAAGATGACATTTACAAGCCAGTCCTACCCAAGCAACCACACAGCTGGGGAACAGCAAAAGACTGTGACAGGTGCTCATAATTTTATGACTAGCATGTCAGTCTGAACACTATAGAAACATTTGCAAAAAAACAACTCCAGTACTAAAACCCACAAGGAAATAGCAATAGAAAATAAATGACCATGTTAACTCAATTTTAGGCACGATGATAAAAACCCTGTAGTTTACTGAAGTTGATGCAGAAATACAAGGGAAGCACTCTGACTACTTCATAACCTGAACAAGAATTCAGGTTACAAAAGCAGCAGAAAGATAGTTGCAAGTTGCTTTGATTTAGCATACTGAGATTCACCTCATTGGAATCTTACGTCAAAGTAAACAAGCTGCTTATAACTGGTGGCCTCCCAATGGCAAGTGGAGTATGTCATTTTGTTGTTACTTTTCACACATACTGAATGTAGCTGATGGCAGATCACTGTTAGTGATCACTGTTTATACTATTTTTTGTTGTTTTGACAAGTAGAAAAGTGGCAGTAATTCAGCATGGCATGGTAATAAAAGACAGCATGTCAGTAAATAAAATATGTTGCATTGACTTGATGATTTAGTTCAGCATCTACAAACCAAGATACATTATGTTTATTAATGCTTGTTTTACAAACATCCTAAGTAATGATATCTGATTTGAGACACAATTAGTGATAACAGTGACTTGAATTGCGTTTGTTGACGAATAATAATAATGAACCAGGGCCACCTTCTACTGAACAAAAATCATTGAAATGGTACAGTCCAGATGACTATAAACAACTTTCTTCAGCCCCCTCCTCTTTCTTTCTTTCCTCCCCTTCAAACCCTCCCTCCTTACTCACTTTTGCACACGTTCATAACTGCTGATTTCCCTTTGGCTACAGCAATAGTATCCACGCCACCCACCCCCACATCATTCATAGGAGGTCTGGCGTCTGCCTTTGGAGCTCTGTGTCACTTCCATGGCCCTAACTCCTCTGGTATTAGCACAGTGCTGAGGTGAAAAGGGGGAAATGTTGCCAAATTCCTTCTAAGCACAACATGCTGTGTCTTGAACAGTGGTGGAGTGAAAAGAGGCACCTATATTTAATTGTTATATACTTCTGCAGAGTTTAAGTGGGAGTGCTGTTATTTATTTAGCGAGAGATCCTAATCGAAACAACTGAAATGATTACAAACAAATACCTCTATATAGGAAAAAAAAACAAACAGACGCCGACCATAAAGGGGGCGCTGCGGGGGACCTGCTCCTAACTGAAGGAAACGAGACTGGAAGAGAGACCCCTGACCGGAATGACAGGTGTCAGTTTGGACACAAATCCGAGCTCTCCTCAGTGATAAGAAAGTTCACACGAGTAGAATACAAAACTACGACTATACATCGGTGACGAACAAGCGTACAATACAGTGAATAGCATCAAACACTTGTTAAATAACCTGAAACGAATGAGTTCGTTCTACAACTTCACATATAAGAAACAGCATCCATTACTTCATGAAATCCGACGAGCTCATTTGAACTGGTCGTTGCAGAAAAAGAGACGCGTTCTTGAATCAAACTCACCTCAGTTATTTATCCAGATATAGCTTCACATTATTCGGCTGCGTTCCCTCCTGTCTTGTCCATCAACGTGGGGGACACATTTTAACTCCAAGTGCTGAACTAGCAAGAACCAAAACACAAAAACGTAAGCGTCTCTCCGCGATTGAAAGTAAACAGATTTGATTCTTACGGGACGTGGGTGCATTGAAATAAGCAGATCTGCTTATGTCTGAGTCAGTGCTGTCTAAACAATACTCATAACCTCAAAATATAAACTCAATAGCACAGGACTGACGTAGGAAATACGACGATGATATTCGGTATTTGTAAATCGCTACGTCGCATGGCTTTATTCCAAATCAGAGTAAAAACATGTAGTAAGACGCTAGCAGCTACACTCGGACCAATAATAACAGAAAGTCGCTGTCGCTGAAGGGCAATGAAGCGCTCGTTTCTCCGCTGGAAACCGACCATCTACTATTTAAAGAGCCAAATAAACCAGGAGAATATGACAGAGCTTGGGACGAGTGATGCACAGAATCTCCGTCACATTCTCGCTGCCACTCGTGTAACTACATCTCAGCTACAGAGGCTAACGATGCACTAGCACGTCGGCCAAAAGCGTATTCCGAGTACAATCGCATTCCAAAGGCTATATCGCGAATACGCATGAAAATGTGGGAGTATATTCCAATCGGTAGACCAAACAAACGCCGCGTAGCGTAGGTTATTAAAAAACACTAACTGTCAACAAAATGGCGCCTGCGTTGAATCAACAGAGGCGAAGCGAGTCTTCTTGTATTCCTCCCTCGTCCGCGTATAATTCCACCTTTCTGACAGCCGAGTGAGTCCGAAAGCAGTCCACAGATGCTCCCAAAAACACAGCGCCTCGCCGTTAGCTGGGCCTGGATGTGTCAGCGCGGGCCTGGCTCGTTAATCGGGCCTCCATGTCTACTGAGCCCGCTACTGTGTCAGTACAACACGGGCATTCTCCCAGAGAGGAGGGAGGGAGGGAGGGAGGCGGACCAGGCGAGGAGGGCGCCCGGGAAACAGAGAGGGACGGAGGGAGGGAGGGGAGAGCAAACGCGATTGCTGCGGCCCCTGGTCAATGAAAATATGTATTAGTTTCTATTTTTGGGTTCCACTGAATGCCCGGGTACTAGGCAGTTTGCGAGTGACTTCTCTAAGCGTCTGCAGGTACTTGAAACAAAACCATTGTTGTGTCCTACAAAAGTCTTGAAAGACTTGACACCCTTATTGCATTCCTTTCATTTCAATACCTGTCAAGCTTGAGACACATTCATGACCGAGTGTTTCCTTTGGGCACTCCACATTCTCCTCCAACGATCCAACAGGATTTATTTGATGACTGTCCACTGTGAGTTTATGTGGAATGCAAGAGACAAAATGTAAAAGTATCGCAGACATGGCTCAACCAATGATGAAATTAAGACATGTAAAACACCCTAAACATACAATAACCTCATCCATTGGTTCCACATGTACCGAGCACTAACACAGCTTGGATGTTTGCGTGAGAATCATACAGTATATTGCATTTCCATAGAAACATAGAAAAGCACATAGAGCTAAGATTTTTTTTAGTATCTTTTATCAATCCATTTCACTTTAGATATTCCACGTATGATGAGCTCAAACAGACTGCAGTAGCACTGCAGAGTTCCTTAAAGACATATGAGAAGAATAAGAGACAACTCTGTAAGAAATGTAGCTTGCAACCAACCCTGAGAGTCATACTGAAATACGTTGGTCCCTTCTGGAGCTATTCTGTTTACAATCAGTAAAACAAAAAGAACCTCAATAGATAACCTTCATCACAGAGGTTAAAAACCCCACTCATACCTGATCTTCTTGACACGCTGTCTCAAATACGCAGGTGAATTGTGGGCCCCTATTAAAACATTTTACAGCATCGTACTCTGCAGCCAAGTTCTGTCAGCCTGGTCATCGCCCATTCTGCGTGTCAAGTTAGTGAGTGCAAATTAGCAATGATAACAACTTTGTTGGTCAGCAGGAGCAGCATTTTGAGTTTTTTTTTTCCCAAGCGATGGCAGAAGTCAAAGTTGACAGAGAAGTGGGACGAGTTTGGACAATTTTGCACCACCCGCCCTGTGTCTGCCAGATGTTAAACTGGGCCATGTATCTTTATGATAGTGCATATCAGGAAAACTTGACACAACCCGGCCTCACCTGCACTCGACTTCAAAAAAAGCTTTCTCACATTATTTATATTTGAAGATGTATTTTCCTTTTTCAGTTAGGTTTATGTACTCATTTTCTGTGTATTGTCGTCAACAATTTCCGATAAAATAATATAACTTCACAGCACAAAACGTATTCACTATTGCATGCTTCCTATAGTTCCTTGTTTTGTTGTGCAAATAAATACGTAAAAGTAAGATCACATCAAATGTAATGTAATGTAAATGTACATTTGGAGGAAAACTAACTACATCACACCAGTGTAGTTATAATTAGAGAAAGCTCAAATTACTTACAAGTTTTCTAGAGTGTTTTGAAAAGCTAACGTTGGGCAAGTGTGTGTAGTCTGGACCGTATATGTGACAGTCAACTGTCAACAAAGCATCACTGTATAAACAGCTCAATCAGCAGTATCAACTGGCCGATAAATAAACAATGACTCTGCCTGTGGCTGCTGTCAGTGGAGTTTATGGCTAATTAACTAAACCAAAAAGAGAAGTGATGAAATAGAATTGTATTGTGTGTTTTTTAAATACTAAATCAAATACTTTTTAATACTAAAAAATGTAAACCCTGACAGCAAAACGGTGGACTTTAGCCTACTTGGAAACGCACTTATAGGTTTCAGCAACATGGTCAGCAGCAGTTGAATGCATGTTTTTAAATTATGCTGACTGCTAAAGGTAAAATGTTGTTTTATTATATGCAGCTAGGTGCATATCTTTGGAACTTTTTAGTTCAAATTTAAATCCTAGCTGATTACAGAGGAAATTATTTTTGGTGCACATTTACATTTAACCCATATATTGTACAAAATATACTCGAATGAATCACAACCCATTTTGTTTTATCCAATTTGTTTCAGTACAACAGCATTCTGATGATATAAACTCAACAGGTTCAAGTTTTTAATTACAGGTTGACCCCAAAAAGGAGCGATAGTTTCACCACTACATATTCACAGTACAAGGATTCTGATTCACCAACAGTCGTCATACAGCTGTGTGATGCTCTCACTTTGTGGAACATTTTGCATGAATGATAAGTTCATATCATCAAATCAGTCCATCAGGAAACCACATCAGGGGTCAGCCCTGGGAAGACCACATCTCGGCATCTTGATTGAAATAGGATGGATTCGCCACTTTTGCAACATCCTTCGATGTGGTACAGAATTGTATCACCTGAGTTTGAGCTGAGTTCCCCATCACTGGTGCTAAACTCACTCAGTAGTCATAAGAATCACAGGCAACAAGGGTCTTGCCTTCTGAGTGGGACAACTGACCAAGACCTCTTTTGCTTCAGATCGTCTGACTTTCTTGTGGATCTGTCCGAATGGGGCGAGCAGCTGGGCGCCCTGCTGCCGTTGGGATGGTGTTATCGACACCACACAGGCTTTTTCGACACACAGGGCAGGTGTCATGCTGTGGAAGGAGACGTTGTAACTTCAATACAAAAACCATTTTACAGGCCTTATCATTTATCACACGCAAAAGCATATTTATAAACACTTGAGTTTGCTATCAGAAATCCTGAGGCTTCATGACTACATAAAGGTTGCTACACTACTCTGGATTAGTGATTAAAAATATTGATTTATGAACTGTATATAGCCATAACCACTAGGACAATCCTACGTGATGTTGTGCCGAAATCTCCTCTTACCATTATAACATGAACTCAGCTTTAGTGTACTGACAAAAACTAACACAGAAAAGATGTGGACCAACAAATGGGTCAGTGGCTCAAATTGCAAAAGATAATAGTGGTGTTGAAAGACAGGTGTCAGAACACAAACGAACCATTCAGGGGACATCCTGTGGCTGACAACAACAACAAAAAAAACATTCAAAATGAAAATGGATTTTATTTGACTATGCTGGATTCTATTGCTTCATAAAAAATAAAGCCAAGCTTTAAACTAAGTTAAAAAGAATCTTGTATAATGATCCAATACTGAAATAATTTAAGGCAATATAGGCAATGATTTTGATTTAAAGTACTATTAGAAGAATACAGACATGTATGTTGTTGGGAAGTTTACCACCTCAGATCCACTTGTTTCCACTGGACCTTACCACAAGACCTTTAGCCATTCATCAAACAATCTCATCAAACTGAGCACAGCCAGTGGTCCCTCTTACCAGCTCCAGCCAAGGCACTATACATTCACTGTGGAAGTAATGGAGACAGGGAAGTTTCCGAACTGATTCCCCTGATGAATACTCTTCTCTACAAACCGGACACTCCAGTCTGCGCTCTGAGATGACAAACAAATATGTGAGGAAGACACACAAGGAAAAAAAGAAATGGGTTCTAAATTGAATACAGTTATTCATTAACTCTGAAATATAAAAACACATTTTATTGTTGGCTGTCTTATAAGAGCAATTGATTTGTATAAAGATGAGTTAATATTTGTACTACAATGCAGGAGTAGCAGCAATAATATCCAGAGTATTAAAATGCTAGTACAGTATAGAAGTAGAAAACAAAGCTGAAATGCCTTAGTGGTCAAAGAATCAGTATGAGTAGCAAAACTGCAAGCACCATCATATTCAGTTGTAGTAGTAGAGTAATCGCTATAGTAGAGGGAGTAGTTCCCACAAATTCAGTAGCTATTGGCAGTACTTGAAATAGCAGTAATACAGGTTGAATTCCAGGGTATTGATGGATATGATGGATAAGCGGACGAGTCGAACCTGTCTGCTCTTGAGAGATGAAAACGGTAGGCAGCGAGGAAATCATGTCTTTCTCTGCAGGAGGTGGGCCTGTGTTGTCCACTTCTTCAGCCAACTAGACAATTGATGCAGATAGCAATGTCAGAGATGGCATAACTGGATGATGAACTGCGGTTGCTATGGAACAATAGCGTCCTGATTGCAATAGATCAGCCTGCTTTCTACAGCAGTTAAAAGTTACCATGGTGAGAGGAATGGATGTCCAAGGAAACAAATGAAATACGTGGCATTTAGATAGTATAAGACATTCGAGTCAGAACTCTGAACACCCTCAATGGGAGTCCTCATTGAGGAACCCACCAGAAGTTAGATGAGTGTATAGATAAAGTCATCAAGCTGACAGCCAAATGAATATTTATAAGTAATGCTCACGCAAACCAAGTTCAAAATCTGGTGATGTGATTATGTCGCACAAGAAAAATCACAAGACAATATACTGTATATGTGCTCATGTGTTATATACTGCAAAACCAAGTTCTTCAACAACAGCAGCAACTGCCCAAATGTCGCCCATCTTTCTGTTAACTTGCCCCAGGCCTGAAGGACTGGGTTTAATCCTCGCTTTGAAGAGCCAATAACTCCCTGATGTCAGGATCTGCCCAAATTGCCATCCAATATTAAGAACAGGTTGGAAGAGCTCACGCTGCAAACATTCCAGAAGTAGATGATTGGTGTGTTCAAGGGGCTACAGGCCTGTCATTCCTGCATTGCCCTTAAGTGATATCACATGCATTGTCATAAAGCTCCAAATGAAATAATGATGGTTCCACTTGGTTCATCGGAATTCTGGGAAAATCCATCCCAGCAGCATTGCTTAATGACGGACAGAGAAACATGAGAGTGTTACCACCTCACAGATCTAAGTTATGGCTGAGCAGATGAGGTCTGGAACAGTCACTGACCTCGCGACAGACACACAAACTTAAAACATGATACGCACCAGCCTTTACAATCTGAACTCACTATGCATTGCCTGGCGTGAGCATTACACTTACTCAGATGTACTTTAGTACAGCCTTGTTGGTACACTAACCCTATACTTTCTTCAATGCAACACTTGTACAATCCAATGGACACATGGGACCCAATGTACCTGAGATACCACATTTTACAGAATCACACATCATTGACCTCTGAGATGACGTTGTCCAGTCCTCCTTGACCCCACGCATAGTCTCCTGGATTGGAGTACAGCTGCAGCACATCTGATCTGAGAGAGAGATCAAACATATCAGCGGGGAGATCATCACACCTTGACAAAGAGACCTGTATGTTGTTTACAGAGAAGCTCCATCACTGGAAAAGAGGTGGTCCATGAACTGTTGCAGCATCCTTGAGAGAGAGGAGAAGGGAAGGTGTGTGTTTTATTCACTTTTAGAACCCACATATAAGGCTTTATTTAACAGGTTACGATCTGTTGCCTGCACACAGTTCTGATTCTGCTCTATACCGTGTCCACACACCCTTCCACTGCAGGACTCTGCTGCGTTCTGGACGATCGCTCCGACTCGGATTGGGGCAGAGACTCTGGCTCTGAATCCTCATCGACGACGGTGGGATCAGGAGAGTGACGGCTTAGACCAGCTGACAGGGGTTCGCTGTCGTCCTGCTCCGACTCTGAAGATGGCGGGTGTGACAAGAGAGCGGCGCGCTCCATGAACAGCAACTGCCATAACTTGTCAAGCAAAACAATAAACAACACAAGTCAGACGAGTGGGGATTTAGCATGTAGCTGAGTTAACCTACTTCTGAGAACACTGAGTTTGACTCTTCACTTGTCTCTGGCATGCTGGTTTCCAGGAGACTAGACCACAAAGCCGTAAAATAAGACACAAAACATCACTTGTGAGGAGTTCCCGACATCAAAAAGTGATGACTCATCAGTACCTGGAGTCTTCTGGTACCTCCTCAATGAAGTCAGACTCACAGGAAGGACAGGTAAAGTCCTAAAAAGAAGAGAAACACAGGCTGTTTTCCAGTCTGAAGTTCAACCAATTGCTGGAGAGTAGTTGTACTTGTTAATGTGTGTTCTGCTTCTTGCATTTGAGGAGAAACTACAGCAAGGGGGGGCAATTGAATTTAATACACTAGGACTGGAGTGAGTGGCCAGCAAACATAATAAAGGGGGAAATGTAAACAATATCAAATGGGGGAAAAAGGGTCAAATGTTGCAAATAAAGATATTAATTACTGTGATCACACATTATAAAATGAGATATCACTACATAACACCTCATTTTATATCCATTTAATTTGAGATCTTCATTATAAATCATTAGATAGATGAAGATGATCTATTTAAGTAGTAACTGTTAAAGAGTGATGCCAAAAACATGAAAGGGCACATCATTCCAAAATAGTCTATATTTTTTAATATTTAAGAATTTATTTTGAGTTGCAATACATTCAGAAAAATTCTATTTGACAAATAAAGCATGTATTACTTAAAATACGCCAAACTCACTCACAAGTCCCATTTAGAATTGAAATGTAATGGCAAACAAAATACAAAATATTATGATCTTATCTGTAAAAAAAAAAAAAAAAGACAAAAGTCATTGTGCTACACTCGCCGTATGTGACGGTGGCCATGTAACTACAGGCCTCGGGCCGCACTTCGCTCTGGTCTGAGCGACAGAGCTGAACTGTATCCACGCGCAAAAATCCCGAGCAACTATGAAGCCATGAGACATGGTCATGCCGTGCTCCTGGTATGTTTGCAGCGTTATCTGTTGTAACTCATCTCTTCTAACTGCACTACCGCAGTGGTCAGGGAGACAAATGTGCATTCCCTTTACTGTCGACTGATTAAATATGACGTAAAACCTCTGCCTCACCAAACATCACCGGGGTCAGGTGGCAGACTATGTCATGCAGACAACTGGACTCAGACACGCCCACCGTGCGAGTCTAAATATGGAAACACGGACCTGTAGACTGGTCACTAACAGATAGACAGTGTCGAGTTTTAGTAAACCTCCGCCGCCAGCAGCCTGGTCACTGAAAAACACTGGCATTCCAACTGATCTGGAGGCAAATAAGTGTGATCACGTCTTGTCGGTGCAGCAGAGCAGCGTTCGTGCCGGAACCGAGGTTCGAATCCACGTGCGTGCGTGCGTGTGTGTGTGTGTTGCTCAAAAGTTTGGGAGAAGAACTCACCGGGAGTTTTGGTTTGGTTTCGCATTTACAGCCATGACAGAAGAACCGGCTCGCTGGTGCAGCAGCCTCCGCCATATTCACCCCGAAGCGAAGCCCTGACGTCGCAGTGCCCATATAAGTCCTGTCCGTATCAGTCCTGGTCGGTGTGGAACCTCCGAGCAGCCGCGAATAGGTCCGGATTTAAATCCACCTGAGCTGAGACACAGTCCACATGCCACCTAATTCACATCAGAGTGGAACATGTCATGGAAATAAAGTTTCATGACATTTTAATTCACATTAAAAGAGCAACCAAAACAATTACACTCTTGTGCACTAGGTGTCGCTACTACCAAAGTAAGAGTCTTTACATACATTGAACCATTTGAGCCTATTCTGAACAGAAGAGCTATATATATATATGTATGTATATATGTGTGTGTGTGTCACATGATTTATGTTGCTTTGATAAGTCTGTGAATGAACATGAAGTAAGGTGGTGGCTTTAGTTTATCATATTTTACAGACAAAAAATTAAGTAGGATACCAAACATAGTCAGGCAAAACGGCTGGGAAATGTGTGTTCAGTCACGTTGATCAAACTCTTCACTGCAACGTAGCAGTTCATTAGTCTAGAAGTGACTTTATTTACCCATTTTTCTTCCTCAATATCTCAATATTCACTCTGTGAGGCCAATATTCAAGCGATATGGTCAGTGCTCCTAAACTGTGGGCAGTTTTTGTAAACTAGAAGTCACTGTAAACTAACAAGTGTTTTGGTCTTCACCCAAAGATCGCTGTTCTGAGAGTCAGTTTTAAACTGGATCATGGATTATAGAAATAAAGTAAATTTGTTAACACATACAACCAGTGTTCTTCATCTTATTTATGAATTTATATTACCGACATCTTGATAATAAGCCTTTGTTTTAAAATAAAGAGCAAAAAAATCGATCTCCTAGCAACAGCATTTAAAAGGCAGTAAGACATTGAGCGGCACAATGCAGTAGTGGTCAGTCGCCGTTGAGACACTTTGCGTCTGGACACAGCCTCCTTGCTTGTGTGTTTGCCCTGGCTGCATTTCCAGTTTGCCCCCACCTGCTGCATGAAAAACTTGGGATTTGCTCCAGCAACTTTTTTTTTGGAAGGTCACACCAGGCTGCTACATGGAACTCACTTGAGGCTCACCATAATAAAAGCCTCAGCTGGACGTAACCTGATACCATTGCGTCAACCTAAACAGAATTGGAATCATTACGGACACAAACTTCAGCATGAGACTTTTATTTTTTTAACAAGCGAGTGAACTGTAATTATCACCATATACAGAACCAACAAAGACAAACACAAACGAGATTTTGGCATTTAAGTCGAGGCATTTTTAAATAACAGAAAAACACAGTTACTTCGATAGCTCATTAGAAATGCTGTTGAACCAAAACAACTGATGAATGGCATCATTTCAGTGTTAAGCGTCTTATAGACAGACAGGAAACACAAAGTTCGGCGAAAGCCACGCCACTACCTTCAAATGTTAAAACGTCAAGAATAATGAAAACAGACATTCATACTTTTGTATCCACGATGGAAATCTATTGTACAAGTGAGCTCTCACCATTTGAGTAGAGATGCTCGTGCGGTTTATGGAAGAGATTTGACCAATGTGTCTGCAAATGGATGAATATAAACAAGACCTGAGCATTTCTGAATCACTCAAAAGTTCAGCTCCTATACTTTATATGTATCATAATGTGCAATGTAAGACTATTGGCGAAGGTATTTGGAGTCTAGGCTTCACTTTAATGACAACAGTTGCTCCCATTCCCTTTGGCATGAGCAGACTGCAAATATGACAGTTGTGTTTTCCTTGTTATAGACTTCCCCAATATCAAACAGAAACTATCTGTGGTTGTGCAACATGTTTTTTTTTTTTTTTTTAGATGAAGCGTAGCATGAAAACAGATTTAAAAAAAAAAAAAAAGCAGAGCCGTGGAGCTTCGTGCATGTATGCAAAATGCTATCAAAATCACCATAATTATGTCCTTTTGTATACTGTCATTTTTTTTTATTATTACAGTGTCTCGATTACAAACCACATTTACATCCCTTACACGACTCCTCATTTGGCACTGCTTCCTCTGCACACTTTGAACCCCTGTGTCGCTCATGCACTTGGTATCAAGCAGAGGCGGGAATGAAAATATTCCAGTCACCTGCCAGGATGAAAAACGTAAATCTTCACCCAGGCAGAAACTCCTCCCACCGCTCTCCTTCTCACCCACCCTGGCTCTTATCGGGGAGCGGTGAAGGCGCCCTGGGCAGCGTTGGCAGCAGCATTGGCAGCAGCCTGGCGAACTGCCTGGTTGGACATGACACCTGTGGCAAACTCAGCCTGGGCCTTCTGGAAGCTGGCGTCAGTCTGCCTGTAGAGACTGTGGACCTGAGGAGACAAACTTGATGTAGTTGCTCACCACACAGCCAGACACTCACACTTTTTAATCAGGTTACATGCTACATTGTCGCTCAACTATCCTACTGAGACTTGACCCATCTCCCGATAACCTTTGGCCAATGATTGAGCAGTTGGTGCATCATGCTGTGTCCAACTCACTTTATGATACAGCAGTACCAAATGTAAACCTCAGTAGTAGCAGTAAAACGCCAAAGAGACCCAACACCCCCACCAGGTTTTCAGCCGTTTTCCCGTCCGCAGTCCAAACCATTGTTGAGTCTATAAACCAGTGGTTCTCAAATGGAGATACATGTAACCCCTAGAGCTAGGTCCTCCGGGGATACATTCAATACAGATAATGTACAGATATTGTACTAGGATGGTTTATGATCACGCACTAGATCACTGAAAACCGGACATCTGGACTATAACAAAGGAGTCATGGTTTACTCACTGTGCTAGCTGAGAAGACAAAAGTTATTTTCTGATCTCGCTTGAAATATACCAAAGATCCCTCATATGTCTATGAATTTGAAGGATGCATTCTAATGCCATGAGAGCCCTGCTATTCATCTCCCCATAGACTTGCATTCATTTTTTTCCCCAATCTTAGGTCCTATGGACCGACTGGAAGGGGGCGGAGACTTAGGCTCCCCATACCTGATGTGTATGTGGGAATTACATCCACAAGTCTCAATTTTTCGGCACGAATTTAAAACAGTTAATTATTATTTTAATAAGCTGTTTTTATATATTTGTCTACGCTACCAGTTAAATAGGTAAAATGGTTTATTAATAATGATAACGTATAACTGTATGCAGTTAAAACATTTACACAGTGCTGAGACAGTGGTTTATGGGTGACTAAAGTATTGTCTGTCAGGGGGTACTTGTTTGGAAAAATATTTTAAAAAGGAGAACATTGTTAAAAAGGGTTGAGAACCATTGTTAGAGGGTAAAATGTTATATTTCACAACCCATTTGCCATGGCAACTTCAGGTTTCTTTCTCCAGAAGGTAGCCTCATCCACCCCAAACCCAGAGGTGCCTCTATAGAACTTTTACCTTTTTCAGCATGAAAACCCCAATAGCAAGTTGGGCGGTGAAGAGGATTGCAGTGATCATCATGATCACACCCACTCCCACGCTGGCCTTGAGAGCAGCCAGACTAACAATCCATCCACTGAAATAAAAAGACGATGAAAATATTAGTTTCAGCGTGAGCTTCAGCAGTGATGTGGTCTTACATCTTTAACTAAAAAGAACACCTAAAAAAAAAAAATCACAAACCTGAACCCCCATCCTGGGATGCCGATGGTCATGATGACAAAGACCACAACTTGTGCGAAGAACACAAAGAAGAAGGTGAAGAAGTTGAAGGAACTGTCGGTCCTGGACAGAGGCGACACGAAATAGTCTTCTTTGTAATTTGATATTAAAAAACACCATATTTTTCATGGGTGGAAAACAAACATTATTGATTCACTTCTTAGGAAAGAGTGATCAGAGCAAAAGGAATGTAGTGAATGGCAGTGTGTTCAGAAGGGTTGTGCGAGTTGTTCCTAAACAAACCTGAAGGCCTTGTAAACCGGACGATACCAGCACACAAAGGAGCATGGCGTGAAGAGGAGGCACCAGAGGATAGCAAGACCCAGGCCAACACCATTTGCCGTGTCCACACAGAAGATGGCCAGAGAGGAGAAGAGGTTAAGCACCAGTGTGCCGGTGCAGACTGGATCAAAAAAAAAAAAAAAAAAGAGACTCAAGGTTATTCCAAAAATTTGTCCAAACACACTTGTTAACCAGCAACTGTGCACTCATTACAAATATCCCACAGTCCATACCCAAACAAGCAGGACGTACTTATGCACAGCTGAAATACACCAGTCCCATAACTGCGCAGCTCATTCACACAGCAAAAGCAGAGGCCAGTTTGAGTGTCCAAAAGGATCACCACATGACGGCGCCAAAGATGGAATCTAAATTATGGCGTCTGAATCGCAGCCAACAAAACAACATCATCATCCTGGAATGATCTTAAAGATCCACTGGGTTGTTGCGCCACTCACACATCCAGAAGTAGTACATGAAGGTGACAATCCTCTGGAAGCGCTGGCTGATCTCCACACTGATGTCCTGGTAGAAACAAGGCCCCACGGGACAGAACGATGGCAGCGGAGGCCAGTTGTTCTGACGGGCTGATGAAGGGAAAAACATGTTCTTTGACTTCAGGGAAATCATTAATGAGTTGGTTGAAACACAGCCGTCTTACAGGCTCCAGGGCCGAGGCCGTGAGACTCTAGCTCTCTCTCTCTCCTCTCCAGGTCTTGGGCTTTCTTCTCAAGCTCTTCCTGCTTCTTCAGGAGCTCAGTTGTCGTAGCAGTTACCACTGGCTGGGACACAAAATCGTTTTGAAAGGTCACGGTTTAAAAAAAGAGCAGAAATGAGAGCTACTTATTTACAGCTAAACATGCCTGACTTGTCCACTGAACTTGCAAGATGCGACAGATGCCTCATAACATTTGCATAAATAGCAGGAACCACAGTAAAATTAACCCTTTAATGATGCCTGATTTTTTTTTTTTGCCACAGTCTACTTCTTACACCTGTCACACTTAAGGAGGAAGACATGCTCCTGGAGAGCATTGAATATGATCATGCAGTCATGATGGGACCATGTTTTCTATTTAACTGAGCGGTGAACATAAGTCAACAATCAAAGTTTAAGATGTATTAGCAGTGTAAAAAGATTAATCAGATACACTATTTTCAGTAATTATGAAGGGAGATTTTAAAGCAGAGGTGAATGAAATGACAATAATATCAGTTTAATACAAATAATGGAAGCCAGAGAATTGGAGAATTGGGGTAATAATACTAATCTTTGAGGGAATGATGAATTAATATTGGTGGAGGACGTCATGGGTTTTAAGTATTAAGACTACTGGCAGTGGTGGGAAGAAAAAGGATATGCAGCAGTACCTGATCCAGTATTGGTTGTAGGAGGAAGAGAAGGTTAAGTAGTAGTTGTTATGAGTGGAGTAGTTGTAGGTGATTACGTTCTAAGGTGGTATTACATAGTATGTGTACTGCAGACGTATTGCAGTACTGTAGTTGGCCTGTAACACTCAGATCATTGCTCATGTTGTAGCTTCTGTTGTGGTTCAGTGTTAAAAGCTCTGGTTTGAATCTGAGTTTAGTCAAATGAGAAACACATTTATTATTCATTGGCTGTTCTGAACTGCTAAGTAAACCACATACATGATATCAATTATTTAACACATCAGTTTATGGTTTATATAAAATATTCCCATTTAACTCACAGTACTTTCTTTGATAAGTATTTCCAGATAGCTTTGCTATGGATTGGGAAACGTAAAAATATCGAGAGACCCACGGTCTTTAGCTTGCTTGACTGTACCTGGGAGTTATTATAGGATCCGTAGTTCCGAGGTTCTGTTGGTGTGGTTCTGCTGGGGGGAGTCTGTGCCGGAGGAGCAGGCGGGGCAGTGGCTTCATAGGGAGGAGGAGGCTGGACCATCAAAAAATGAAAGTGTAAATCACTGTTATTTCAGTTGAAAGCATTTGCTCTGTTACGCTAACCAACATTTCAAAACCTTGATGTATAATTTGACTTCTGAGTCAAAAAAAAGTGAGACCATTATAAGGTCTACCGATGTATCCTGACCTGCTGACTGAGCATTTCTGGTCAGACTAATCGCTCATCAAGGGAACCTGAAATCTAAAAAGACTTACCCTGGTCGTGTTATCAAATGGGTTGTAAAGGTCCAGCGTAGCGTATCCTGTGTTGCTGCTGTGTTGAGTGACCGCAGGGTCCTGGCAGCACAGAAGACAGAATAGTTTTGAAGAGGAGCCAAACAGGAAATTTCAGAGCTTGTATGTTCTGTGTATTGAAATCAAAGCGTAACCGAGTCAGGTGAATTTTGATCAGAATGTCGGACAGGGAGTTCTGTTATTGACCTGCTTATCTTCAAACCACTTGTTTCTGATGTGTTATAGCCCAGCACGTACGACCTAGGTGTGTTAGAAACACACAAACGACCCCATCTTTATTTGTTTATTGTCGGCATTTCACACTTGAAGACACCATAGTTGTTGCTCCACAAGGCTTTACATGCAAAACCTATCCTGTTAGATTTAAAGCTGGTGATGGAAGAATTCAGAGCGATCACATCACCTGACATTAAATGTATTTAAGTCATATGATAGTGTTAAAATAAAATAAATTACAGGTATATGTGCCAGTAAATCTGGGTCAGATCCTCTTGGTTTATTATTGACTCACAATTGAGTTGGTTTTAGATCACGATTATATTTAAATGTGTGCGGAAAGCTACTGTCGGCAAACAGACTGCTATAGGATTATTAACATTACACCATCATGAGCCAGCTTTATCACCAACTAATTATTCGGTAAAGAAATAAAAGAGCATCCTTAGAAGACGCTCAACCACCTGTGAAGAAGCAGCGGTTCACCATACAATTGAGAGCCACTCAGTCAACGTAACTCCATTTTGACTCTGAAAAGCAATTGTTTGAGTAGCATTCAAACCTATTTGGTGCTGGTCAACGACGTTTGTAAGGCCACGAGCACAGCTCCAAAGGCCTGAGTGATACAGCACTGGTCACATGAGCGCGTGAAACATGATAGTTCTAGCATCATATCAAAAGCGAAACGAACACTGACAACAAGTATTGGACTCACCTGGAATGGGTTGTCTTCCAGCGGCTCCGGGAAGCTGGTGTACTTCGACATGATGACAGATCAAACTAAAGCTAGCTGACAGTAGCAACCACTTGGAGCGGATGCTCAGTGCAGAAGGAGGAATAAGCAGGCGGTTTGGGTGACTACAAACAGTACAGTCAGCTAACGAGCTGTCCCTCCGCTGTACATGTCTTTCACTTCACTTAAACTCGGTTAACGTCAGCCGCCAGTCCGGGGGTAGCCGGGTCACACTCGAGCCGCCTTCTGTCACGAGCCTGCAGGGCGATCTGACGTTTTCTTCCGTAGCAATAACAACCGCGGCACTGGGAGTAACCAGACAGGCGGTCATGTGACTGCTGCGGCAGGGAAACATGTGACCGCGTCCGCGACGCTGGCGGAAAAACGGGAACTTAAAACCGTGTTATCGAGATGTATTAATTTAAATGTGCTTATGCTTGATTCAAAGGTTGTGAAATGTTAAAAATAGGTGAGGTTTTTATTTCGTAATTATTATTGTTTATGGGCAGCGCTACTGATATTGAAGTATTTTTACATTTTATTGTGCTAAACCTTCAGTTTAGATTTTAAAAAAAAAACGATTTTGTTACAAAATATGTGTTCATCGTCATCAGTTCTTCGGTGCTAAGATGACGAGTCAAGTTTTATGTGTCACCAGTAGATGGCGCTGCTTCTGCTCATAATCGTACACTTCACACTGGGTCTTGTATATACCGCTTCTCTGATCTTAAGTTTTGATGCTTTATGTTACTTTCATTTGGTGTTGATTCTGTGCAACTGACCCTAGCACCTGAAGTTATCTGTTTTCACCCACTGCAACTCCAATCTACCGACTCCCTACATCCCTCTCACTTCAGCGCCTTGTACTGTATCTTGTTTTGGCTTCTCCTCTGACTCTCTCTACAAAGCACGATGTCAACATCAGGCGTCAGAACCTCACCTCATCTAACTGTCGCGTTGCCGCAGCTCTAGGTATAACTAAAGAAAATGTAAATGTTCTTGATCTCAGTATGTTCTTGTTCTTATTCCCTCCCACCCACATATGATCCAGAACCATGCTACAGTGAGCATGCATGAAGACATGAGAAAAAATCCTCCAAACTAGAGTGACAGAAGCTGTGTAAATAATAAAACAGCAATCATTGCCAAGTTACCACTTTCACTTGCTTTCCCATTTTCATTTATGTCCAGTTCCTCAGGCAGCACCTGAGTTTGCCTGTAAATTGAAGTTCTTCATTTTCTCCACCAGCTGCGATTCAACCATATGGCCCTGAATCGAAAACTACTCTGGAGGCCTCAGGTCCTAAAACCGCAGCATTCCACAGCCAATCGTGTAATACACAGTCCATGACATCATTACCTCAGGAATGAACTGGCATAACAGTTGTGTGAGGAAAATGACCCAGCTAACAAGGAGAGGTTTCGACCAGAACTTTGATGGCAGCAAGCATTAGTCAAAGGGATCATTTAGAGCCAATGAGACAGGCAGCGTTTGTGTGTGTGTGTGCGTGCATGCTTTCTACCAGGTTTCTCATTAAATGAAGGAGCAGAGAACTTTCCATCCGCCCCAGAGTGCATTTGAAGGACTGTGGTTTCTGACACAATAAGACACTGAGCCTTTTCAACACTTCGAGTCAGAGCACAAGCACACATGAGGTGGTTGTGTAAGTCATGCATTCTTAGTCACACAAAATCTTTTTTCGCTTTTCGATTTCTGTCACATTACACACACATTTACTCACTGAGAACCTTAAGCCTCTCTGTTCAGTGTGCGCATAAACCCGGGAACGTCTTGGTGCTGCTCGAAGAACCTGGAAAAACCATTGCTGGTGGTAATCCAAGCTTTGCTGTGAGATGTAACAACATAAAGCCTCATATTTGTGAGGCAAATTATTGTATATTTTCTCTTTCTCTTTCTATTGGTAATTTTAAATTTAATTAGAATATCTGTGGTTACTGATTTGAAATGTAGAAGTAAAAAATACCGCACAACAATGTTGTTTTTGTTGTTAACATTTTTTTCTTGGGTAAATCTTATGATACCATGCAATATTTTTCTCCTTGTTGCCCTCTCACCGTCCCTCACTCATTTCCTTTCCACTCCCAGTTTCCCCGGTGCATCTGCCAAATGCTTCTCAAAGCAAGTTTATAAAACTTCTTTGGGAGTATTTGAACTAATTGAGAGCATATTGTGGAGAGTTATGAAGAGCGAGAGCACACAGAGGACAAGGCGAGCCATGAACGGAAAGATGGAAGGGTGTGGGGTTTTGAACGGTGATGTAAGGTGATACGTGCAATGGAGAAAGGGGAAAATGGGGTGAAGAAGGAATGCAGCGGAAGACAGGAATTTATGACAAAAACAGCTTTTATTGATTAAGATTAAATTCACTGGATACTTTTATTAGTGTATAACATGCATCATTTGCCGATACTTTGTTGTTTTATGAGAGGCAAGCGTCAGGTAATAATGATAAGAAGAGTTTGCTGGAGAAGATCTTTTGCCTTGAGATCACATGGATAACACAGACAAACAGACAAACACATTTCAAAACGTCCTTGAACTATTGCATGTTGTGTAGCCCATTTGATGAAGAGGACAAAGCTCGGCCCAACTGACAGACGCGGGAACGGGGCGGGTAAATGTAAACCAGGCATGGAGCCGGAGGTCTAAATCATTTCCTCATTCTCGTTCATAAACTCTGGTGCACACAACATCCCCGGCCGTCATCGTCTGCAGAGCAAAGGAAAGACTGGTGTCAGAAGGGGCTTCTCTTTCACGCTGAGCCTGTCACCTGAAACTCACTAGAATCATTTCTCCGTCGTTGGTCACCTCTCGGGTCCATGACGTCTTCGGCCCCTCACCTTTCTGTAGAGTTTGCTCGCATCTGATCTTGCTGTCCGTTTCCCACGTCGGAACACTCTTCATTTAAGACATAGCAGGGTCATAAAAATGTGTGCATGGCTGCTGGATCATGTTTTAACATTTTCAGGCCTGACACAAGACCATGCTTTGTTCTTTCTTGATAACCAAGAACAGAGTCATCATGTGGTCAAAGTTGAGACAAATACAAGATGATGTTGCAGCTGGAATATTACACAGATAATAAACCAAATAAATATCAACTGAGGTTCCTTGCATAAAGTCATGATGCATGTATAAATGTTAATAAAGGTTTGAATTATTCTCCAAAGGTAAACTGAAAGATCTGAGGTCATATAAATGATCATATAAATAATAATCATAGAAATAACTTAATCTCTTTATCTTTTATTATGTATTTGCTACAATGAGGAACACTTCCTGTAGCATTGTGTACTGACAACTTAACACCATCTTTAACTTAACACCATAATTATGGAAAACTTTCTGTCCAGTTTTTTGAAACAACACCCCACCCAAAACAAATAAGTAAATAATATAGTTATTTGGTCTTTCGCATCCGAAATTGCTCAGAGAAAATAAATAAATTTACCCCGTAGAAAGGCTCGGGTCTCAAAAGGTCGTGTTGGCAATAGTGGAAGTGGCAATAGCAGTAGCAGTGATGGTGGCAGTGGTTGAAAGGCAGATATGCAATGTCTAAAATGTGTACTAGCAATATTGATTTTACAACAGCTACCACATTCAAGTTCTCTCAGGACCAGATTATGCCAGAACTACAAATACACGACAGAACATGAGGAGGTGAAACATACCGTGCATGGTCGTCCATCCACCGTGTTCTCGTTGAATGACTGACCCACGGTGAAGGATATCTGGGTTGTTCGGACACTGGTGGATGTCTTGATGGACAGATTCTCCCCCTGCTGGGTGATCTCAACCGCAGGGCTGGAGGCAGCTGCTACAGCAATCTTCCTCAGGAACATGTTTACACCTGAGCCAGGAAAACCAAATGTAAAAAGCCATGGTCGAATTTGAAATATTTTAAAAAACTTTTTTTTTAATGTTGAGACAAATGTGTTTTTTATGTGAAGTTAGAGAGTTACATTTTTTGAAATTGAAAGGTTTCAGGAGTACACATTTGATTTTATGCTGCCTGTTGCAGAGCACTTAACATGTACAGTGTTGAGTTATTTACTTTATTCTCACTCCACCTAAGATGCAGGATTCTTGAATGATTCAGGACTATTCGTTTCTAGACCTAAGATTACACATTGCATTTAGTGTTTGTCGTGCTTGTAAAAGCTGCCTCTTCCAGTTTTTCAATAAAGAAAACACCACAGTGATTGTAGCAGGACACAAAGATTATTTGACCTGGAGCCTTGCCCATCTGTGAGTGTGGTGGTATTCAGTGTAAAATACACACAGCGCGGGATTAGGGCAGGGACGCTCGAGGCTACGGAGGGAAGTCAGTCCCAGAGCCGGCTGGCTGCGGGGGCCCATGTCAGGGCTTAGTTCCGTTTACACTGGCTCTAATTACAACCGCATGAGCAGGACCCTGCCTCAGATGAGTGTAATCTGACATTCCACCACAGGCTGTTTGTCTTCACATTTTTAATGGATGCCACTGCTTGGCCCTCACCTGAACCCCTAGCCCCTTACACCACCCCCACTTCTGGAACCCATGTCTCCTCACTTCACCAGTACAGAATCTGATGCAGAACACTGGAGCCGCGAGTGAACTTTGTCTTCTTTTTATTAATAAAAAAACTCAGTATATTTAGGAAAACATATCATCATGATTATTTATAAGATACATTTCAACTGTTTAATTGCATAAAATTAACTATTTCAATTCAAATGATTTCATTTCCACAAAAGTGCAATAAACTGAATGTTTATTTCTATTATTAAAAATGAGACGAACTGCATCAGATATATTTATATTTATATTCATACAAAAAAGAAGCATAAAAAATTTTAGTAAGGAATCATCATGACCCAAAAAAGATCATACAAAAATTGATTTGCTATAAAGAGCAGGACTTTTATGACCTTGCTTTTTTTGACCACTGCTTTGATTTTCCATTTCCCTATTTGTGTTTGCTTCCAACACCCGAGAAAATTTTACGTTTTGATCTGATAGTAGTCACTGGCTCTTTTGATTGATTCAGAAAGGTATTTTATTCTTCCACAAATATGCCCTCATACTTTAAGGCAATGAGGCACATCCCATCATCCAAACACTCAGACGTGAAATTCGCAGCCAAAAAGGCAAAGTTACAGAGAAATGTTGAAAAGTTTTTCACATCAATAAACACATATATTAATAAACAAACCTCAAATTCTAATTCTTCTTATTAAAATCAAAAGCAGGATTGAGAATGCATAATTTAATTTTGCGTGCACATGCACTGACAAGGGCAACTTCAATGCAACTCGCAATACAACAAGCTAGAAAATATTATCATAAAAAGAACCATCTGGCTCTGAAAAGAAGGGATCAACTCATCCAAACAAAGTAGGACTAAAAATACAGGAGTGAAGTCAGAAGAATCAATGCTAATAAAGTTGCATTTGAAAGGCAGAAGCAGACAAGCTTGTATTTCTGAAAATGTATATGAATGTACTGCGATGTCCTTGCTCTCTTACTCACCCATTGCTTTCAGAAGCTCCTCAAAATTCTCTGATGATTTCATTTTCCACTTTCCTGAGAAGTCAGTGATGTTCTTCTCCATTCTGATGCCAATGGTGAACGACTTGAGCAAAAGTTGTCCGGCAGTGACTCTGAGTCTGTCCCCGCACTGTGGATCTGGATTTGTGTAGCTGTCTCCACCTCCCGTCTCACAGACTCATTGGCTGATGTCTCTCCTGGTTCTGATGCTGCAGCCAATGCAGAGGCGTGGAAGGGAGGGAACCCCCCAGCGTTCCGCTCTGCCCCACGCCTCTGTCAGAGGGGTGAAAGATTTAGATACCAGATGAAAACTCGACTTCCAGTCAACCATGATGTTAATGAATAAACCTGCTAAATGCTTTTATTTCTTAGAAGGTGGTCACATGTATGTGAGGAGACACTTTTCGTGGATCCTTTTTGTGAGGTGAGAGATTTTGAACGCACAAATCCACTTGAATGAATAAAAAAAATATAAGTGAACATAACAATTGTGTTTACAAATGTTACACATCACTTTGATTGTGAATAAAGCTCAGATCGTCCGAAGTTATTACTATTTTATTGTGAAAAACTTTTTTGCTTTTGCCATATCTTCTAAATAAAACACATCTTTTTAAAGAGAGTGAAATAGTTTACATGGTTTGTATCTTTGGGGGATTCATTACCTGCAAAGGAAAGGACAGAAGATAAGGATCCCAGCTGGAGGCGATAAAAAGCCCTTTGGTGTCACTCACACATCAGTGTCTTCATATCTGATGTGCGCAACATCCCGTCCCCCTGCATGCTGTGTTTGCAAACAAACTGAGGTCTGCCATCACCCGACACTGCATGTAACCGTGTCATTGAAGTATAACAATGTCAGCCGCTCGCTATGTGTATATATATATATATATATATATATATATATATATATATATATATATATATATATATATATATATATATATATATATATATACACTGGATACGATCCATCAACCTCCTGTGAGAGCAAACCTGGCAGCTTAGTAAAATGCTCAGTTTTGTGTCAGATCTGCAAAATTAATAAGTTTCCCCACACTAGCAGCCGTCCAAAATTAAATATTCTTCTTTTTCTGCACATTATAAATGTGTTATACTTAGCTGGCATACTCTCCATTGAGCACTCGATCGGTTTGTATGCATATTGTATGCATATGCATATTTTTGCTAAATCATTTTGCCTGCTGTTCAGTTTCTCTGTGTGAGCCATGAGGATGAAAATTCATCAGGTCTGGTACTGAAAGGAAGGATCTGGAAATATGTTGCAGCGTATTCATCTAACAAAGGGAGCCATGATGTTATCGTACCCACATGAATCACCAACATTCCACTGTGTGGTAGAAGGCAGATACTGTATCCTAGCTTGGATTTCAGCGACATGGGAGATGGACTCATCCCATCTTTAATACAATGAGAGACCATAAAAGACAGCAGTGTTTCGTGCAAATTCATGAATTCATGAATATCCGGAGTGGCATCCAACAAAGACGGATAGAGAATAACTAGCCGGCCATGGTGGAGTAGAAGGATAGAATGAGGGGACACACAGAACACACATTAGTGTTAGATGGTCAAAAGAAGGGTAGGTCTGACCACCAGATATTTATTAAATTTAACTGCATTTATTCTAGTATTTATAGTATTTTTGGTTGTTTTTGTCTGCCCTTGTAACACAATGATTGTACACATAAAATATTTAAGTACAAAAAAAAATTGAGATAATGGAATTCAAGTGAGTTAATAATTGTAAAGGTGATTAATGTGACTTGTCAACGCGCGTAAATAAAGAAATAAAGTATCACTGAAATTGCAAGGCCTGGAATTGTCGTTTACCCTTAAATTACAGGAACAATTAAAGTTTAAGCGTCACCTAGCGGTCTGGTGAATAATCACGCCACCTCTTACCGGAACTTTGCTACTCATCCATGTTTCAAGTCGGTGGATGTTTCAGATGCACCGACACTCATCATGGCGAGGCACCTTCGCTTCGTTGCGAGGACAGTGATGGTCCAGGATGGCAATGTCGACGCCGCGTACAAGAATTTGACAAGGTTAAACATCTTATCATTCTTTTCTTTGAACTGTATCTTTGCTGATGAGAAGCAATGAGCTAATATTAGCCGCGTTTTAACATCATTTGCTCAAAGTCACAAGTGACGCATGCGCAATAATGTTGTTTGGACTCCGTGTCGCCCTTGAAATCTAAATAGAAATTCGATTTCGGGTCTGGCGTCTGTATTGGGAATAAAAACATAATCCCCAATGTTTTATTGGCGCAACTTGGTGATTGATGCTATCTGATGTGATCGCCAGGTGAACGTCATCAGTGTGTATTTTGCCGACCATCCAACATGCCAACACAGCTACAGTTTGACCACAAGCATAAAGCAGCTATTTATAAGTCATCACATCTATTAATGTCACAGATTATTTAAATTCTACAAAGGCACACCTAAAGTGATAATCTTATTCAAGGAGATAACATAACATTTATTCTACGGATGCTCCGATCACGATTTTTGCTGCCGGTCACCGATACCAATCACATGGATTGACAGTTAATTTCTGTTCAAAATGATCAGACATTCTGTGTGAAAAAATGAACTTTAAATCATTTTAATTCTGACACGTTTAATATAGCGCTTCAAGGTGGCAGAAAATAGAAAAGCCTTGCTGAATGCAGCTATTCAGTCAAAAGGACAACTAAAAAACATTTAATTAGATGTGAGACGTCGCAGGTGAATCTCTAGAGACTCTGCTATGTCCGTGAAAGATTTACCTACCGTTGCGGCATTCCAAGCCAGAGAGCACTGCATTTATGAAAGCTTCCACTCCGGACGTTTTCAAAAGTTTCAGATTCAGCTGGCTAACAAACTCTGCACCTGACTCCAAAATGGTAATTGATCCGGTCGTTTCTGTCTCCGCGTAAACAACACTTGAGACAGGCTGGTCATCTAGCTCGGTGAAATGAATTATTATTTTTTATCATCTCAAATGTCACGCACAGACCTGCAGATGTTGCTAGGCGCCAGCTGCGCTAACAGCCTCATGCAGATGAATCAGCGGTCACACTTTCATGAGCCCAGAAAACTCTCCGCACTCTGCCAAATGCTGGTGCTTTAAATGCCATATTTAATTTGAAGGCGCTTCCCTGCACAGACTTTTCCCATGCGTGTGCTGCAGGATGCAAACTTTACATGACGGGTTGAAAGTATCTTCACAGCAGACATACCGCTGTTTAGTGAGCAGCAAGTAGGGAGGAACGCATCACAACCAGCAGGGCTTCATGAGAGCTCGGGCTATCACACATGATCAGTTGTTGTGATCGGCAGTGACAGGTAGTGATCGGCATTCACCGATCACACTGAAATCGGCCGATCATGATTGGTGACCGATCGATCGGAGCATCCCTAATTTATTCAACACTTGAGAACCATTTCAGTGAACTACATGAATGTCACAGGAATTCCACATTATTGATTCTTAATTCTGAACTCCTTGGTAAAAATAAATAAAATATGCATGAACATTGATTTATATATAAGAAAGATATGGTATAACAACGGATGTGTTTTGTATTATCCAGGTTTCTCAGCCAGGATGGGATCATTGATCATGTGAAGCGGAAGCGCTACTACGAGAAGCCCTGTATAGCGCGCCAGAGAAAGAACTTCGAGAACTGCAGGCGTATCTACCACTCAGAAATGGCCAGAAAAATAGCCTTCATCTCCAGAACAGACAGAGAAGATCCATGGCTCGGATGCTAGTGTGATGGAGTTGTGGATCAGAAGAGGACTGACTAAAGATGGGACACCAGAATGGACATTTTACAACCTTTAAATACTGAGTGATATGGTTGTGGAAGAATTTGATGTGCAAGAAAATGCAGCATTTTCAATTTTCATTATTGTTCGTCGATGTTTGCTATATAAAAAATAAGTGTTATCTATGTCAAGAGCAGTCTGATGAATATTAAGTTATCAGGAAAATTAAATAATAAATAAACACTGTCATGCTCCACCAATTTAATCTCACTGTTTAAAGACCTTGAAATGGTACAACAGGGGCCGTTGTGTTATGCTGAATACAGATGGCATAACAAGGCTAACGCATGTATTAGATTTCTGACCACAAATCCTTTTTTAAAATGTTGACACTCATGTTGTCCCCTATGCTGAATAAAAATAAAGTGGTGGTATTCGATACCTCACCAGTATTAATAGCTCTGTAAAATGTTTCTCTTCACAAAGTGGCCTAAGACTTGATTCACTCTACTGTATACTAATCTGATTATGTGATTATGTAACACTATACGGCTTTATCTACTACAGAGACGTGATATCAAACCCCTTAAGCTGGTCTGCCATTTACCTTGATGCAAAACTATTGGGATGCACTGATTCTCTACAATAAAAAGCTACTGATATATTGTGAGTGGTACTGATGGTTTTTAAGCTTCCTTTCAGTGCATTGTTTTGCTGTCAATCGAAGAATAATTTAAAAACGCTAGACAAAGCACTTGGAGAGTACAAACCTCCACTTAGCAGTTTCATTTCGCTCACAACACAATAGAGGGTTTTCACGGTGCATCACCACCGCGTCATCCAACCCGGAAGCCGCCATGTTGGAGATACTCTTTGTAAACATCCTCATAGGCTGTGAATGGAGTGCGATGGAAAAACGCAAAAAAAACCCAGAAAGGCTCGTCGAAACGAGTTGGGAGTGACAGGACATACAGAGAGGGAACACGAAAATGGGTGACACTTCGAAAAGTTGAGCTTTATTGGTGGTGCAGACCTGTACGAACTGGCTCCGCCGTCGTGGGTGAACGGCGATCCGGACATTCTGCCGTCGGTGACGTATCCTGATATCATCAATTACCTGTTTTTTCGCCTATTCCATCCACCGCCGAGGACCTGAAATGTCAACGAAGTTCGGGGGAGTATAACCAGATGGTGTGCGGATGGGTCAGGAAACCGAGTCGACAACATTTGCACCTTATATGAGAATGTGATTTAAATATTTTGATGTTTCATTTTGAGTGTGTGTGTGTGTGAGAGAGAGAAAGAGAGCTTTTTAAGGGAACGTTCTGAAAACTGTGTGGGTTGGCATCAATAAACTTGTTTTGATAAAAGTTCTGTGTATTCTCTTCCACCACAATACAATGCAAATTAACGGTCATTTAGGCTATACGTTTTCTTTTTTTAATGAGCAAAATATTCGGATGTTAACCACAAGCGCCTCCTTCCTTCCGACAACTTGTGGTATTGTTCTCCATTATTTGCCATAACTTTTGGAAGTTGATAAATTTCCAAAGGTTTTTCACAATCAGAACGATTCGTACAACCCAAAACACGACCGTAATTCACCATTTTTCAAGGAAACGCTGCAGAATCGCCTTCAGTACCGCTCTGTGCTGAGCAGTGAGTATCTCCAACATGGCGGCTTCCGGGTTTGATGACACGCCGTGCAAACCCTCTATAACCCAATGACAAAGAATCCTTCAGAAAATTTCCTGCACCCAAATATTGAAAATGGTCATATCTCTCATTGCAGACGATGATCTGGATCGCTCACAAAATTCAATCATTTGTTCTGTGTCCCGTTTCACATGAAATTAAAATTTTGTCCAATTGTGTGCCTCACTTCGCAAGTCATTTTGAACACAGACAACAGACTAACCGCCACTGTCAAAAACATGGCATCCTTGGCCAAAGTAACTGTCTCCATTAATATATGGTTCAACTGTAACACAGGCAGTTCTTAGGTGCCACAAATTTGGAGAATGCCCTCCTGGGTGAGGTGGCTGAGAGAGTGGAAATTATGTATTCCGTTCAGAAAGATACCACCTTAACTTTATAATATAGTAAAGTTGATGATGTAAACACAAAGTAGCTGAAGAAAAATATCCATATTTAAATTCACTCCATCATTCCTGAGTATTTTGCATTGATCGAAATAAACAAGAAGTTCATCATTTGAACAACATGGCAATACAAGTTATGGTTTGGTCAAACGTCAGGATATTTCTATAAAACCTGTAATAGTAACAGAGAGCTAGAGAAGTATTTGCACGTCTCAGTCCAGCCACACTCACAACACGTGCAGCCGTGTTCAGCGAAAACCAGCCAATCAACGATAGCAAGTCTATTGATTGGTTAGAACATGAACCAATCAGAAAGACTGCTACTTTTCACGGGCCAATTACTTTGCTGTGTCAGTCCCGCACGTGCGCCGTATGTCTCGACACTGAGGACTCTCTGTACCAGCAGAGTTACGCGAGCACGCATGCGCACATTAACCGAAGACAACGCTGGATCGCAGACGGTCTGTTCAGCCTTCAGTCAAATATTTGTGTCTGAAGCTGCGTGAAGAAAACTTCCACGAGATAAAGTGCAGTTCCTTTTTTTAAGTATTCCGATTTTACTTCCGTGAGGTAAGCAACTTTAATCTAATTCTTTGGCAGTAAACTCTTGAGTTGAGTTTGTCGAGATAGCTTGTTGCATTATGGTTACGTTATGTAATTGTTTTTATTTCCCCCAAATTACTCAAAGTCTGTTGTATTTTGGTTAATTCCTGCAAGAGTACAAACAAGGTCGTTATTCGTAATATATTTTTTGCCTTATTATACAATTTGAAATTTAGAGAACGTCATCTGGCAAACTGTTATGCAACGACACATTTTATAATATGGTATTTACTGACGTCTGCTTTGTTATTGGGAGTAACTTCGTCGTGACTTTCTGTCGTTATGTGCGGTAAATCCACCCTACATAACTTTAGGTTGAACAAACGGTTATCCTCAGGTGACTCTAAGGTACCCTCATGTTGTAAACAATACCAAGCGTAGGTCACGTGAACAACTGAGTACACGCTGTTCTTTTTGGCCACATTTGCTTGTTAGGCACCAATACAAATTACTTTTCATATCTCTAAAAAACCTGACGGTCGGCATTAGTTTGTCTCTTATTTTCAGTTAGCCTATTATCGAGACATATCTGATTGTAAATGGTTGTACTTAAGTTCTTTGCCAATTTTAGAGTTTGAAACTTTTTTCTGATGGTAATGTAAACAATGGCAATATTTTCTACTTGTACTTTCACTGTACATTTTTGGTACACTAGGATCTATCTTTTATCTTTTTTTTTTTCTTGTCACTACTTTCTTTTTAGTTATCTGCCCTTTCCCCAAAAACATTTTCATTGGTGAGATGTTAAATAGATCTGTCCATGTTCTTCCATTTACAGCAGTTAAAACAAAGAAGCCCAGCCAGAAATCCTTTTTCTCCAGCTCTTATGGAGGAATACTGGGGCAAACTGGAAGACATAACCAGCCCTGGCTCTGTAGAAAGAGATTCATTTGAGTTGTGTTCACATGGTAAAGGCCACATAAAGATACATCTATTTTTGTTCTTTTTTCTATCAGATGATGAACACATTGGAATCTTCCAAGTGGTTATTTTACAACTCTCCTCCGTCCACACCATGCAATCACTTCAGCGAGAGTGAACACACTGAGGATGAAGCAGATGTATCTGAAGGAGAGTGGGACATGAGGGCAAATAAACCATTCTCAGTGGTTGACGGAGCCAGCATTAGCTTCCTGAGCCATCCACAGAAGAGACTCGCCGAGTGCAAAAAGGGGAATTCCCAACACTGTCTTGTCTCTGCTTCTGCGGACGGCGTCACCGTTGAATCTCCAGCCAGCACCCCAGGAAATGTGTTCTTTGCAAAAAAGGTCTGATTTCTTAATCATCTCCTTCTCAAACAAGTTTTAATAACTTACTTGTAGTAACTTGCATATTGTTTTTCCAGTGCGCTGATTTACATAGGTTTATCTACCCTCTGCACCAACTTCTACACAGACTCAAGACGGGGAGGTATAACAAAGGTCTGTATTCTGAACGACACTGAGTTGATATTAAAATAATCTAGATTACACTGGGCTGTAAAATGATGCTATTTATCTTGCAGGTTTGACCACCTCGCAGAAAGCTGTTGCAATAGACAGACTACAAAGAATTCTTGGGATGCTGCAAAGGCCTGAAATGGGGTAAGCCACAATCACGCTAACTTAATTGACTGTGTGATCAACTGTTTTCCAAAAGTATAATCACATAGGTCAAGTGACATCAAAGTCTAATGCTTGCTTGCTTGCTTGCTTTGTGTGTGTAGTAGTTATGACTAAATCCTATTTTATTTGCCATAAGTGACCTCCCACTTTCTGAAATGGAAACCTAGGCAAAGATCAGAGATTACAAAAGAATGTTATTTTTTTTGGATTAGAGATAATCATTGGAACTATTGCTGTCTTGGCCAAAATGTTGTTTTTCAGTTGTGTTATTATGTGTTATTTTACCTAGTTATCTTACTTCTTTTTCTTTGACTTAAAAGTACATAATGTCGACAGAAGGATAGATTACACTACAAAATATATGAAAATGATTTTGAGTACATTTCGTGAAAGTGGATGAAAGTATCACGTTATTTCACGATAGTATCATGTTATTTCATGTTAATGGTTGTGTTCGAGTACCACCTGGACGATCAGCGAGAGTCACATCTCCTGCAGGCAACATGTATTTTCCTGATGTTTACTAAACACTCACAGGGATTGAAGAAGCAGAAACAAGTCTGAGTGCTTGGAAAATGAAGGCACTCACACGTTTGTGGGAATAAACTTATAATAATTGACAGTTGTAGTGGCCAAGTTTTTATTACAGTTTATTTAAATACAACCTCATTAAAGTTCTTTTACGTTAATAATAGTATATTCATGATTGGATGTGAGATATGTTTTAAAAAAACGTGAAATACAGTTGAAGAGAAAATGGACTTGAGTCTCACTTTCTATTGCGTTGTCTCATACATGAAACTAGCAGATCAATATTAGTCGTGGAAGAATGTGGTTATTCAACTCGATTTACATTGACCTGGAGTGACCTCCAGTGACAGGTGCGCGTCACTGCATCAACCTGACAAAACGCGTCATGTTGCCACTTTCCACCATGAAAGAGTGAAGACTCCCCTCCAAAGCTTTAAGGAAACGAATTTCTGCCCACATTTTCACCATGTACTTCTTCAATCTCAGCAAGTGCTTTGTGAACTTAAGGAAAAAACATTTTTCCTACAGGCGAGTGCAGAAGATGTCACTTGGTGTGTAACTGAACCCTCATTTCTGGCCGAACCCACAAGCCGTCTAGAGTATCAACCTTGGCCATCATTTTAACAGTGGTTGCCTGATCCTGGAAGATCATTAATCAAACCAACCAACATGATACTATAATGAAATAATGTGATAATTTCATCAAATAATGTGATACTGATTCTAAAATATGTTTTCCCTTGTTGGCAGCTGAGCTTCCCTAATTCTTCTACTACTACTAATTCTACTAACACTACTACTACTGCTACGACTAGTAGTAGTACTACTACTAATACTACTACTACTACTAATATTAATAATAAGTATATATATATATATATATATATTATAGTAGGCTGTTCAGACTTGTTTAGTTTTGGTAATACTTTTTTTTTTCCATCCTTTCTGTCAGCAGTGAGAAACACCTACATAACCTTCTGCAGATTGAGATGATGCTGAAAATGTGGTTCCCTCATGTGGCAGCTTTTCAGTCCACATGTGCTAAATCCCAGACGCCCACACCCAGAATCACTCCTCACTGGCAGCAGAACCAGCTCCACATGCCGGTCAAGGTATGACGGAATCGTGATACTAACTGGCTGCTTACTGTGTATGAATAAACCCAGTCTACCACACTATATCATATATACTATATACATAAACTCAAGTGATGCAACCAAGCATACAATTCAGTATTGTATGAGAGTAAAGAACGACAAGGCCTGAGAGAAGCAGATGCTCTGAGAGAGCCAGACCTCGGGAGCCAGGCATTCGCTAACTGAACTGACTGTGAAGAAATTATGGATAATTGAAGGAAATAATTGTTATTATTACATTGAGGATTAGTTACTTCATACTTATGTTGAATTCAAAATGTTCTTAAATTGGTTTGAAGGAATGATGATTATTAGCAGTTTTGCTCATTTAACCTTGTTATAATGGTTATCACCCTTTTGGTATGGTTGATTTATTCATGTAAACAAGTTAGGATGAGTGAATATGTAATGATAGATGAAGATGAAGATTTATTCTGTCTGCATGTAACATTTTGACCAGATCTGTAGTTGCACTTTGCTTGGTAAATGTGGTGTTAACTGCATTTGCAGAGTTGTAGGATTTCACTTGGTGAGTTGAGATTAAATAAGATCCCTGTTTATTTGGCTGCCAAATTAAGTATTTGTTCCAGGGGATGGCGTCAGTTTCAACAGCCATTTTTTTCCGTTTTTCCTGAGGCATCATAAATATATTTGAAATGGAAGTACTTCATGAATGATAACCAGATTGTATTGACCGAAACAGAATCTGAGATTTCGACTTTACAACACAATATTCTAAAGCACTACACTTCATGAAATGCTGCAGACAGGAAACTAGCTTTGGCAGAAAAATGACATTTGGGTTTGGGGATTTCACAACTCATCATGCTCAGTTGCTTATCAAGATCCATTAGCTCATCCTTCAATTTTTATTGTGTTTGTTTTCTAAATCTAATGAAAACTAACCCGAAGCTAGTCTCTAAAACCCAACCACATGACTGATACCGACACCGAAACTGCCTTGCTCAATGATTCTGCTGTGTGTTATATTTGGTTCTATCCTCTCATTCCAGAAGCGTAAGCTGAACTGGGTGGACCCTGACAACTCGAGCACCAGCCCCGACTGGCAAAAGAATCATGGAGATGAAAAACACAGCAGCTGTCCAGTGTTTGACACGACATGTCTTCCCAGAGCTGCTAAGACACCCCGACGTCCGGTGGAAAAAACTGCAGATGACCAGTGGTCTGAGCATCGCATGTTTCCAGAGAAGAGAAGCACTTTTGAAAGGCCTCAGCGTGAATCTGCTGAAGAGATGCGTCCACCCTCCCAGTGTAGCAGCCCGTGTACACAGGAGAACTCCATATCGTCCAGCTCTGTCTTGCCTCAGCTATCCTCAACTGAACTTGTAACCAACTGGATGAGCAGGATGCCGGTCAGAGTGAAGACGGAATGGATTACATAAGTTTGAATTTAGGAAAAAGCCATAAAATCGTTACTCTGAGAAAGAGGGAGAAAGATTGACGTGCAGCAACTTTCGACTACGCATTGTGGCACTTTCCGTCCCCATTTAAATCATTGCACTATTCTTTTTAACATATTTATTTTGTAAAGCTACTGCTGACTTTGCACTGTTTGGCTGGTGAGAATAAGTGACACAGGTGAATCGTTTAGCGATAAAATGCCTGTGATCTTATGCTTCCATCTTAGTTATTAGTAGTTCATTTTGCACCTTGAGATGAATTGTGCATCTTCAATTCCCTATTCACAGTCCAGCTGTAACCGCTTAAGTAACTGCTCCTTACAGAAAGAATATTGTCTTAAATTAAGAGTGAAGTGTTGAGTGAAAAGCGATTCGATTCCTATGTTAATGAACACAATAGCCAGCTGGGTGACTCCGAGAGATAAACTTAACACATGACATAAAAATATTTTCAGAAGGGATGTCATTTATTTTCCATTTTTTATTTAATTATTATGTTTTTTTGGATGTGAATGCAAATAGTGAACACATAAAACGCAGTATTCTGAGCTCTACTCTGTTACTGCTTTTGAATTATGCCATTCTTACAGACGTGAGTCCGTCATGTTCAGCAGAAGTGCAATATAATGTGCAGTAGAGGCCAACTGCTTGTCAACATGGTGACAAAATATTTTTGTAACCAAAATAAATCAGAAATATTTTTATTGATTTGTAAAGGAAAATAATGTTTATTGGTGAAATGGGGGGTAAATTAAGAGAAAACTAAAATAAAAATTTCACTGTTAATAACAGAGAATATATGAAGCTTCACACAGTGGTGAGGACCCTGTCAAAGTAAAAAAAAACATTGATATAAAAACTATTTTTCTTTTTTATTTATAAAACAGCACTTTTTGTTACAGGGGGAAATGTTACGCATCTGTCATCGTAGCTCGGTGTGGCGTTGTTTTCTATCAAAGTGTAACGCTTCAAAATACTGTGGACTGTTTTGAAACAATTTTGTGTTGAACTCTAGTGTAGTTGTTAATATATGGCAAGAAAAGCATTAACAGAATTAAGTTTCTTGGATATTGTTATGAGGGCCTACACAAAATATATTGCTCTGTTACTTGAAGTGCTTTATCGTCAAATTTAAATTTGAATAACAAATATTCCTTTTCCTACTTCTGATAGTGTGTTAGCATCGTACCACTGTCTTCAATTGATTATCATTCATGTTGAATGACTTTTTTTTTTCCTTTGGTGGATTGTCACCACTCAGCCTTGGTTTTTACATGTATTTAAATTGGTTTAGCAAGTCAGTGCAGAACAGGTCTTAGTTTACATTCTTGTCAACACTTCTTCTGCATATGTTTCATCAAACCTCTTTCTGTATGGAGTGATACGTATTTTGACCTTAAGTGGTTAGATGGAGATTTTGGGTAAACGTTTAAAATAGTACCTGGTGATGTTCTGTTATTGAAAAAGCACAATTATTGAATAAACATCTGCAAGTTGTTTTCTTTAAACTATTTTCCATTATTGTTTCAGAATCAACTTCTTCCCTTTGTTCCATAAAATACGCTACTGTAAAAAAAAACACACACAAGAAAAATGACAAGACTCTGCAACTGTTAAGTCATGAGCTCAAAAGTGTTCACTCAAATTTATATTCCTGATTATGTATATTTATTACTACAATCCAAAATGTTTTGCCATGAGATTCCTTTTTACAATAGAGTTGCAAATTACTTTAAATTATTGCACTACAATGCTGGAATTCGATTTACAGCGAGCGATGATCGGGTTAAAATCAACTGGAAGGCGATCATGCATTTTCACCCCAAACACCAAGGGGGTGCTAAAGCCACGTCAGGCCACTCATTCAAGATGGACGAAGAAGGAGTGTAGCGCAGGACGTCACAATGCGCCGAGTGGTTTCTGTAAACATCTAAGGATTATTCAAGTTTGAACTAACCCGACTTTTGTTTTGGTATCTCGGTAACACCCGCAACAAGAGTCTAGATTATCACCGTTTAGCCAGCAGGCTAGATGATGTGCTAGCCTCGGCTGTTTCAGCGACTCGTCTCGACATGGCAGCGGGAGCAGGAGGCTCCTCCGGCGGCTCGTTCGAGTCCACTGTCGACAGGAAGTTTATGAGCGTGACCAACACTCAGGACTCCATACAGGGACTGTCTGCTTGGTGCATCGCCAACAAGAACTACCACAGCGTCATTGTCCGACACTGGCTGAAGTGTTTGAAGAGATGTAAGTATACTTTCCTGGTGCATGTGTAGCTTCGGTTTGAGGGTAAACCTAATTATAGCCAGTATAAATCATCCAGAAGTCCAACTTTTACCTCCCTTGACCCGAATACACCACTAAATTACGTGTTGGTAAAGTTTACACTACTTTTATTTATGCAACGTTATCTAACGTCACTGTTAGCTTAGCCAATCAACCGCTTGTTTCCGCAGTGGGTCCTTAGTTGTGATTCTCCCAGCAAGTTGTGAATAACCAACGTTTGTTGTACAGTTGTGGAGCTTTCTAATGGCTTATTTGCTCGTATACATATCTCTGCAACATCTGCACTAGTAGTAGCTTCACTGTTTATCAAAAGATGGAGTTCTGTCTGTCACTACAATAGGATGAAGTTTTCAAGTATGGTGTCAGTTGGAAATATCTGTTCTCAACCCCTACATTTAGTGGAGTAGAAAACTTATGACAATTTAAGACTCGAGTCTGTCACTAATTATAAAGTTATTCCTAATCACAGTTAGGGATGCACTGATACAGATCCTGGTATCGGTTATCAACCCGATCAAGCCTCTTAAAGTGGGATCTGGAATTGAAAAATTGCAGATCCTGGAAGCTGGTCCTGGCAAATAAACTTTATGTGTAGCGCTCACATTATTATTACTTACTACCTGTAAGGTGCATTCAAACTAGTTTGTAAAAAAAAAAGGAAACAAGAGCAACACGTAGCTTGTGTACGACGGTGTATGAGGGCCATGCAAATAAAAAAATAAAATGAAAATCGTTATAAAGAAAAAAATGGTGGTCTGAGACCGAAGAACGTGAAACATCTCATTGCCATTGAATTTTAGAGTCAGTCAGGTGGTTATCCACTCCATCCCAGCTTGCCCTGGGGGCCAGGCGGAAGTCAGGTGGGCGCAGTGGTTCAGAAGCAACTGCCGGGTGCCTGGTTCCCGCCCCGTTTTTGGGACTCTCTCAGGATTTGGTACTGATGATGTCAGAGCCAAACAGCGCAATTCTGGACACCCCACCTTCCCACAATGCATTGTGTAGGGATCAGCTCGCTGTCCCTGAGAGGATCGAGCCAAAGACGCTGTTTAAAGCCACTGTAGTATTGGTGGTGGGTGAAACTCGTCATCCTTGCGGACATCAGCGCTGAAAGAAAGCCTGACTTCCCACGATGGATTCTGTACAAATCGGCGCTGATTGGTGCGCCTGCCTGGCTCTGCCTGAACGCACCCAATGATAAGATGACAGCAGCTAACAGCATGTACAGCTGTTCAATTTCTACCTGAATCAGAGCAGAGCGGCAGTTTCTCCACTCAGTCATGCAAGGATGGCTGGATCGCGAGTTACCTGATGCGTTTAAAGAGACCATTAATGCAGGATGAGATCGCTCAGTAAATCTGAGATCAGTTAACCCACATATATTCATTTAGGCTCCCCAATACATACAATCGTGGTGCACTATTTGTTGTGGATTTGGATGGATGGATGGATGGATGGATGGATGGATGGATGGATGGATGGATGGATGGATGGATGGATGTCCACAGTAGATGTGCACATGCTGAGGGCGTGCTTCATTGAGTTATAAAAAAATACACAAAACATGTTTAGTTAAGAATATAATCATACTCGATTAACAAACTTGGATCACATATCAATACAATATCCTACTCATATCTGTGGATCATCACATAAAATCATCACAGAGTCTCAGTAACTACGGATGCCATTGTTTACTGTTTTCTTGAATTAAACATGCGCTACTACTAAACTACTAAAACTACATAAGATCCCCCAGAATCTCCTCATGCTGCTTTGCCTGGATCCGTGTTTCTATCGCAGCAGACATGGAGCGGGTCATAAATCAGCTGATCAGACGACCATGATGATCTGCAGTCTCGTCAGACAGACGCACGGGTTGATCTAATAAAATCTCAACTGTTGAGAGTTTCTTCTGTCAAAAGTACAATTAAAACCATGATCATGAGCTGCAGTCATCCACACTTCAATTGGCTAAGTGTCGTGCTTTTGGGTTTCGGTTTCATACAGCGCACAGCTTTTTTTTTTAATTGTATCTGTAGATAATAAATAAACAGATTATTGACAATCAACGACGGACACTCAGTCCCTCAGATTTTACTGTTGTTCAACCTGACAGCACTGGGCCGAAAGGAAACTCTATTGCTGAGGTTTATATCATTATCTTAACGTATAATTAGGGCTGAACGATGACACATTTGAAAATGTACTTGCGATTTATTTAGACAATATTGTAGTGATGATTTTATGAAGCTTTGTGAAACAGTGTTAGAACTTTCAGAGCCCACTAGATGAACCTGTCTCCTCTAAACTCTTTCAGTGACTACTTCAATGACAACACACATCATTCATCTGCTGACCTCTGAAAATAAAGAATATAATTATCATGAACTTAAAACCTAAGAAAGGAACAAATTACTGCAGTATAGAATATAAACCCAGCTACGGTCACAGAAAAAAAAACAAAAAAACTCCTGGCGCTTCCATTTTTTTCTACGTTTAGACTGGGTACAATGGATCACTCTGGGAGGGAGTCAGTCGATGGAATGCAAAGTAGATCTGGTAAATTTTCAAAGTTCAACTGTGTTTGCTTCAAATTACGCTGATGCTTCACTGCCGTTACGGAACTGGCTATGCTTGATATTCGACACCATGACAACGAGAAAATGATCAAATGAAGAGCAAATATATGAGACATGGATTGGACAGTTGACTGCTACTGCTTGGTCATCAGATGGTACTGTCACAGCGTGGCACCTCTGTGACTGGTGGAGTAGGTTGCTAGTTTTTCTGTGATTTCGTGGAGCTGGCATCCACTCCACAGCACGGTTTCACTTTTAAAACTGTAGTTTTTTGCGATTCTAAAATTGCATTCTGTCATCTCAATATTGTTTTGAACCAATGCAATCTTTCAGACCTGCTTATAGTAAAACATATTCTTCAATAAGCTCAGTCACTAAACTGATGGAACAATCAAGTGCCACTGAAATAACCATTATGTAATTCAAGATGCCCTGGTGTTAGGTCTGTAAATTTGTTCAAAGTGAAAATATATATTACATTCAGGTGAGGTTTATTAGTAGAATACATAACAAAGTGAAATACTGTTATTACTAAATACATTTTTTTCCCAATCAAACTTTTTAGTGAAATAACAATTGACAAACATTATTAATAAATTTGTGTTTCTTTTGAAAATATTGATGAAGTGGTATCGTGTTTTCTCACCATTATGGTTTTATTTTTCAATTTAATGTATTGTATATTGCGCCTTTATTTTATTTCCTCACACAAATGAGGTGTCATTATGTATTTTGGAAATGCTACTTGGAATTAAGAGTGCAAATCTTCTCCCTCGCCACCTCTGCATATGTGTTTTTGGATTCAAGCTTCTTGTACTCTTCTTCTATAAATTTCTCGAATATTCTTTTATAAGTATTATGTGAATGCACTCCTTAAAATGGATCCTCAGTCTGCTCCGGCTATCACGTGACCATTGTGCAGTGTAGCATGTATCAAGTGTGTCTCTCAAACTGAACAGCTTGTCTCTGATCCCACAGGTGATTCCAGACACAAGCTCAACCTATTCTTTCTTGCAAATGACGTCATTCAAAACTGCAAAAGGAAGAATGCAATCGTTTACCTGACAGCATTTGCAGACGTTCTCCCAGAAGCCCTTGTTCAACTAAGGTAAGACAATGGAGGGTTGTGGACATAGACTAAACACAGAATCCTCCAACATAAGGACCGTACTTGATAAACCATTTCTGTTGTCTGTGGCCTCTCGCCCTGTCTCACTCAATTGGAATCACCTTTCAAAGTCACTATAAGTCTAAACTAAACATGTTGAGGATTATCATATTTTCTAATTGAATACTCATGTTGCCTTTGCTGTCACATAGGAGCTTTCTTATCATAGTGTATTAAATGTTGGTGTTACAGTTTGTTCTTACGCGCAGTGATCAATGGTTGCATGGTGTTCTGTTGTCACTCTACACATTAACTTTGGTTGCTCAATGGTTGCGTTTGACCCAATCGCAGTGGGATTTATGACCAATGTTCAACCCCAATTTCAAACGTCAGCGTGTTTCTTACAAATTTAAACCTTGTTTTGTGTGGAGCATTATCTTTAATTTTTCACCAAGAATTATATGTTAGTGGAAATCATTGTCGATGTTGGGCTTGGCGTGAAAAATCAAGGGACCACTCTAGTTGACTGTACTTGGTGGCAAGCAAGCAGTTTTTATATTCTGCTGAATCAACACTTGTTCGAGTAATATTAGGTAGAATAGTTCCAAAACATATCTTCATCTTTTCTCATGGGTTTTTCTCAACACATGTACCAATTGGTGGGCATCGTGCTGGAAAAGTCCAGTCTGTTTTAGAAGTCAGGCAGTCCATGTTTCAGATTGTGCCCCATACCGCCACAATGTCACAACCTTTGACAGTCTCAGATAGTTCTCAGGATCTCCCACCTTCAACAGTCTCTTAGATACATTTAGAATTGATGTCACTCCCTGATTCATTCATGACATTTTCTTTATTTTTTTTATCTGGTTCCTCATTTGATCTCCTCATAAACACGCTGTACATTTTCTTATGGATCAATTTGCTCCTTTGGAACTTTAATCTGCAGAGTTCTTACTCATCAAATTCTCATTATAACGGAGTGTTAGAATACTGCAGTTCATACAGCTAGACTTTGTCTTTTGGCATTTCCCATTGGGAGTTTACCTCAGTAATCTAATCAAATCTAAAAGTCAGTCTCTAATATATCTTCATCATCCCTTCTAAACACATATAACCCCTGTATCTTTATCTGCATTTATTGAATCTTCCTTCATGTTTTTACTTGAGGAATGGAATTTAGGAAATTGGCTACTGTTTCATTTGGTCTCATTGATATAATACTGGCCCTTGTGCTACACTCCCATGGTCACACTGCTGTTCCTCACAATGCTGACACTATTATTTCTAGATAAGTAGCTGAGGTTTGTCTAATATTTGTTGAAAAGGGTGCTTTGACTCCTAATTGTTCCGAATGAGGG
Source organism: Synchiropus splendidus (assembly GCF_027744825.2). NCBI lineage: Eukaryota > Metazoa > Chordata > Actinopteri > Syngnathiformes > Callionymidae > Synchiropus > Synchiropus splendidus. The sequence goes on from NC_071337.1 coordinate 16,221,766, forward strand.
AAGTAAAAAAGTGTAATCTCTACTTAGAGTTCATCCCAGCACTGAGAGAGAAATTGTTTTAAAACCTGCTTGATCTAACATTACAACTTCTTTAGTAGTTTGCAGGACATAAGTGTGTTATTTTACTTAATGTTTTAAAATGAAACATTGTGTTTAGAGCTACTGTTTCTATATGCTTAATGTTGAAATCTTTTATAATCCTACCTGTCCTCACATTGTTATGCTTTCTTCTGCTCAGCTACAAAGGTGATGCTGCAGTGATCAAATCAGTGGACAGGATACTCTCCATTTGGAATGAGAGAAGTGTGTATTCTGGATCGCTGATCGCTGAACTACGCAATAAGTTTTCCAAAGCTGAGTCTTCACCTGAGACAGGGGTGGAGCAGAAAAGTGAGTGTGCACTTTACTTTTGCTTTTCCGGGAACTATTTACCTTTGTGTGTATCCCTTTGGCTTAAGAATCTTTCTGTTAAAATGGAAAAGTTATCTCTGTTTTAAATTTTCTGTAGAAGAGTGTTAAACCATGGAAGTAGAATTGTAAGCATTTTACACATCTTAGCCGACCCTCATCCTGAATCTCCTTCTTAATGCCATTTGAAGTAAACCACTGTAGCTGACTTTTGAGATATCTGCAAGGGTGGCAATCTCGAATGTTAGAAATGTATGAACTTCCTCTATTAGGATTATTAGGATTACAGGGTTACAACATTTTTAAGGATACACTGAACATTTGGTAACCAAATATATTCAACCCAATATCACAAGAACAGCCACAGTCAGACTTTGGTGGAGTTAAGCAAGGTAAGTAAAAGAAAGGCTGATGAAGCAGTCATACGACGTTCAGTAGGCCTAAACCCAACCGAGATCGACAACAGAATGTAATTGAAGGAGTTATTCAAATCACTGAAATAGAAAAACAAAAATGTTCCATGGACCTGAAGCGAGCTCAGTGCCACTGCAGTCAAATCTGGCAACCCACTTCAGCAGTGGCACCATGGCAGCAATATCTCCCCCGGGTCACTGCACAGTCTGGTGATGATGACGAAGCAAGAGTGATACAGCACCAGTCAGAGATGATTTAGACTGACCCATGTCTCACATATTTGCTCTTTATTTGATTGCTTCCCCTGTTGTCTATGGTGTAGAGTATCATCCATGGTTGGCTCTGTCGTCGTGGTTACGCTTCAGCGTGAAGTTCGATTCAAAGTCTGCATACAGTATTGAACTTCGAAAGTTTACTAGATGTTCTGTGTGTTGCGGAACGAGAATAGAACTGTAGTTTGCAACAAGTGTTATATATTGTTTCATTTTTTTATTATTATTGGTACCCAACACCACAAAAACACAGTTTTGTTACATTCCTGGTGAATAACCGTTTTTTTTCCTGATTCAGATTTTTGCTCTTGTCAATACAACTTTTAAAAATGTTGTTGTTTCATTTCACAACAGCTCCACTTGAGCTGAAAGATGATCTACGGTCTAAGGTTGTTGCAGAGTTTGTGGTAAGACGTTTATTTCAACACGCGTACAAGATTTTTGCTATGATTTTATTAATGTCTGCTGTTACTTCCAGCCTCAGGCCCTGGTGGACAAACTGTCCTCGCACATCCGAACCATGCAGGAGGTGGAATTGAAGGAGAGACATTTGGCTTCGATGCGAATTGACATCTGCAGCACGGAGGGGCTCAAGAAACTCAAAGGTCTAATCTCATACCATCACCTAGTTTTAGAATACATCATGTTACATTAGCGTTTAAGAAAATAGCCCGGCATTTTATCTCACTAACTTTCCTTTGATACAGGGCATGCGTCAAACCACTACATTTTTCTCACGTTCGGCATTTGTGTGGACATAAACTTTTCTCTTTTTAAATTTAGTTGGTGTGCAGCTTATATTCAGGTGGGCTCTATAGTCTGGGAATTATGGTATCCTTGACCCCTATGAAATGTATTTCAGATTAGGTCTTTGACGTGTTAATTTCCTTGAATTGAATATCAGAAAAAATATTGTTGCCAATTGTATTGTGTATAAACTTTTCTTTCTGGTGCAGTAACATTTTCAGTGCACCAATTCCAGGTACATCTCATTACACAACTACTTCATCTATGATGGAGTCTATATGAGATTGTGCTGATGTATGGAAAATTGGAAGTTTAAAAGTGTTTCAGGATTGAAGCCCATAAAATGTTTTCTGTACACTTCATGCAGAAGAGTTTGCTTACCACTGCAGCAATTCCTTCCTGATGTTTAAGCTCATATGTCCAGATGTTCCTTAAATTTCATCATTCTGGTGTCATATATGAAATTGCAAATTGCAATTTGTTACGAATCGAGTCACACCTCTAGTCATGTCATATTCTTCCTGTTGTTCCCTCCCGACAATACATAAAGCTTCATAATTAAACTGCAATTTTGCCTTGTTACAGATAAAGCTGGAGGAAAGAAGTTCTCCAAGGATTTTGAGGAGGGGAGTTCACTGCTGCGAGAGTTTGTTACCTTCTTTGACAAACAAAACAAAACAGGACCTGCTCTGTTAGAAGCTTTAAGCCATGCTGACATCTTCTATGAGATGCAGTACAAAGAGGTCAAGATTGTGGCAAATGTAAGTGATCATGTATCATAATGTGATCATGTGAGACTCATTCCGTCCTATACTGCTAATAGTATATGTTGTTGTATTGCTGTAGACCAATTTACCATTCTTGATTTTCTAACCAATGATTGAAAGAGCAATACAGAAATGCAATAAAAAGTAGAAGGGTTGTTAAGTTCAGATTTTCCTCTGCAGGCCTACCAGACATTTGCCAACCGGGTCACGGTATTGAAGCGTAAGCTTGACGCCCTGAAAGCCACGTTACCGGACTTTGACGAGTCCCCCATCCCCTCACCTTCCATGGATGCACCTTCTCCAACTGGCTCAGAGTCACCGTTCCATAATCTGGGGGATGATAAACCTGCCATGGACATGAGTCCTGACGAGGCCTACGATGAAGCACCAGCAGTGAGCCCACTCTCAATCCTCGGAGGGTCGCCCCCGCCTGTGGGACAAACCGATAACCGGGAGGTGGAGGACATGGACCTGTCTGATGTAGAAATGGATGACAAAGGAGCAATGTGTAAGCACTGTGAAGATAAAAGTTAGATCATTGAAAGCAGTACATCATCTTTTCTATTATATGTTTATGTACCGTAAATTCCGGACTATAGAGTGCACTGGAATATTAGCTTACACCCACTAGATATAAGAAGGAAAATAGATCTGGTTCTTACTCGATAGGCTCTGTAAGCCGTGGGTGCATTGGTGCTGTCTGCACCCTAGAAGGGTCAGTGGTGAACCCGGTTTAAAATGCATGAGGATCACTTCTAAACTAGTTTTGAAAATGGGGTGCTTACTCCTGAAACAAACTCCGCAATGTTCTGAACATGAATCATGAACACATCACATCTTTTATTTACATTAAAGTGCTCACGTGTCTGAAGTTCCGGCACCACAGCCGGTCTCAGCTGCTACCACTCTCCGATCCTCCAGGAGATTAGCTATGTTGGCAGAGCTGCCGACTCGCACGCGAAAATGCCACATTTTGAGCGCCTAAAGGTAGCTAGCTTTAAGGTGATTTCATCGGTTTGATGTGATGAGATGACGCTCCATATATGAATTATGTCGTTGTATAAGCTGCAGCGTTCAGAAAAAAGTAGCGGCTTTTAGTCCGGAAATTACGGTATTTTTTTTTTTTTTTTTTTGTGACCAATCTCACCCATCTTCTCCCACATTAGTTGAGGAGCATGCTTCAGTGCCGAGTCCGGCCCCTGATCGCACCGAACCACCAGCACCAAACGCCCAATCCACAGCCCCAACAATTGCCCATGCAGTGACGCATGCATCTTCAGTTCCACCGGCGGCCTCAGCTCCTGCAGCAGCTCTGTACACAAATCCTGCTGCAGCAGTTCCTCAAGCTGCTCAATATGCAACTCCTGCTCCGGTAGCAGCTTTGGCCCCTGTGACAACTCCCACTCCAGCAGCTAAAGATTTGGACTTTGGTAAAATTGGGTCCATTCTCAACATCATCAATTCAGTCACCCCGAAAATGCCAGGTGAGTGACAGCTCAAGAAATTGTTCATATTATTCAAACAGTGCTGCTGCAGAATGTGCGCTCATGCTAATGGTCCCAGGACTGCTTGAGAAAGGTTCCAAAGCCTGGCATTGGTATTGTTGAGTGCACACCCAATAAGAAAAGCAAAGGATTGATGTGTGACATCAATATAGAACAGCCATTGGAGATTGGGAACTTGGGATGTGACACATTTGGGGCGACAGGGTAATTTTTAAATAATCTTTTAGGTGCCATTTCTTGCATCAAATGCTGAAGCGCTTGACACAGTAACGTGTGTTGTTGAGTGGGGGGTGAGTCGCTTTGGTGGCTGGAAACCGGCGATTGTACGGTCTGAGTCGCACAAAGTGTTTGATGTGAATGCACATTGTGAGTGGGTGCTTTCTTGCTGGTTGTGTAAAGGTTCTATCACGAGCTGAGTCCCATAATTTGACATGGCATAAGTACCAAAGACAAAAGATAGTGTGACCTTTAATAAACACCTCCGGCGGAAATGCAACATACAGTACCAGCCAGCGAGTAGCATTTTAATCCCGCAATATACAGTGGACAGAGTGTGTGTGAGTTTCTCTTTGGTGAACTGTGGAAAGAAATGTGAATGAACTGTGTGTCGTGTTGGTTACTAACAAAAGTATCATTTATGACTCAGTGGACAACTCACCTGCTGTGGCTGTTGGCGCCAACATAAATGAGACCTCAGCGCCTGCTGCTGCTCCTCGGGAACAGAAACCTGCAGTCAAGCCTTTCTTCCCAAAGGTCGACATGAGCCCTGCTGATCTGCTCAGCGCTTTGTCCAAAATCCAAGGGAAAGGCATCCAGGACGGTGAGTTATGAATGAGCCATGTTTGATAAATCTTTTTGAGGTGAGGTGTTCTAATATTCTTTTTTTTCCTTCAAAAACAGCCATCAGTTCTCTTTTGAGCTGCCCGCCGACACACATCCCTCCACTTTCCAACAGTTCAGGCAAGACTCCTTCTCCGTCTTCCACTCCAACACCTCAACAATCACACCCTTCAGTTCCTACCTCAGTACCCCACTTGGCTTCTCAGAACAACCCAGCCACTAATCTGGCAGAGGTGGTACAAAGAGACAGAGATCTAATGACCAAACCCCAAATGAGCAGCTTTCAGGCTAAAGCAAGCACGCTGAATGAGACTGCCAGTAACTTCCAGTATAACTCTCCTGCTCTTGAGGGGATCCAAACCAGAGATACTCAAAGTGGCACACCTGTCCGTGATGAGGGCGGGGGCACCCCAACTCAAGACGAGACTCTTGATAAGCCGATGGGGAAGGCAGTGTCTTCAGCTGCTGAAGAGTCTGCAGGTTCAACTTTGTTCCAGAGCAACATGCAGCAGAATGCTTATCTTCCGCAGCAGCAGCAGCCCCAGAACGGCCAGCTGTACCAGTCCTTCCAGTACTCTCAACCAGCAGCCGCAGCTGCACCTTTGAATCCATATTACCAAGCCAACTCTGCGCCAAGCGGCGGGCCAGTGACTGGAGAGTCGAGCAGCTACGGAAGCACAACACCCAGTCAGGGTACCCAGAGGGGAGGTCCCTGGCACGGCGGTACCTTCACAGAGGGGAGGTTTCAACAAGGTTACAACCCCACAGTTGGGGGTGCAGGAGAGAACCAGGGGTACAACGCAGAACAAGCCCAGCAAGTTCAGCAAAGAGCCTCTTCTGTCTTTGGGAGCGTCCTCCCTCCGGTTCCACAGATGCCACCTCCCGGTATCTTTGGTTTCAATCCGAATGAGATGAAAGTGCCAGAATTACCTCCCGCACCAAATGCATGTATTGAGGAACCTGACAGGACCAGAGGTGAAGGTGGTGCGGACTTTCAGGACCATGAGCATAGACCCATGCTGCCCAGAGAGCAGTTGCCCTATGATGGCCCAGTCCATCAGCAGGACAATCCACGTGGTTATGAAGAGGATATGCAGTACCATGACCAGGAGTACCTTGACAATGATTACTATCAAGATGGACAGTATGCAAATGATCCATACGAGCCTCCACCGAGGCCCCCCAACCCCGCCTTCAGGGCTCGAATGCGCCTCCCTCCGCCTCACCCAGATGACATGTACCACCCTCAAGGCCACCACAGGCCTCGACCTCCTCTGCGCTACCCTCCGGGGATGCCAGGCCCAGACCTGGGCATGCATCGCCCACGCACAAGACCCCCAATGAGGCCTCCACACTTGGCTCATCGGCCTCACCCTAGAGTGCACCCCTATGCACCACGGTTCGAAGGGCCTGGTCCTAGACTGCGTGGGCCATATCCAGGTCCAAGAGGTGGGAGAGGCATGGGTCCTTTAAGACCCTTCAAACCTCTACCATATTAACTGGACAGAGATGTTCGCAAACCTTTGGGAGTGTCGTTCCGACCTGCCGGGGCCCAACCCACGCTGAAAGGAAGCAGGGCATTGTTGTGTTGAGATGATGCAACCGTCGCGAGAAGCCAGAGCTGCTGAGAAGTGAAGACAGGAGAGAACAGAAAACAAGAGGTGGATATATCCAATTATTTTTTATTTTTAAGTCTTTGCTTTGTTTGTAAAGGTTTGTGTGCGTGTGTATGTATGTATGTATGTATGTATGTGTGTGTGTGTGTGTGTGTGTGTGTTTGGTTATGAGTGTGCGCTTGTGTTTTAAAGCAGCACAGCTGTGACATAGAGTGGTGCTGTAATTTAGTTTTTCAGTAACAAGAAATTTCGTGTAGATTTTGATAATTTAAATCTGAAAAAACGCGTCATATCCACTTGTTCATAACAGGTGAGTGTGTGGAGAATGTTTTTTTTTCAGAATATTGTGTTTGTGGATTCATCTGAGAAGGACACACATTCATTTCAAAGTAGGTGCAAGAGTAATTTTGCGCCAGCCTCCAACTCAGTCGCAGCAGAAGCATTTTTTTGGAGAGGAGCTGCTCCACCTCAACAGTTTGACCTGTACTGGCTAATAAAAAACTGAGTTGACAAATGTTTGTGTTTCATTCCTTCGTCTTACAGAACCGAGTTCAATGTCGAGAAGTGCGCGGCTTCCAATACATTTAAAATAAACCTTGCAGGTTCAGAGGATGCACTTTGTTAAAATAATTCATAGTTGCAACATGCTGTGTGAAATACTTCAGACGCAAATGTTATTGTTTCCTAATAAGGTTTTTCTACACAATATTTATTTTCTCCAAATCAGCCTGTAAGCGCGCCCAGGCAGTACATATTCCCTCAATGACACTCAGCATATTCGGTCCACTCTAGGAACCTTATTCCTAGTCAGTCCTCTCAAAGTGAAACTTGGAAGCGCGGGCGTTGGCAGTGATGGGCTGATGAAGCTTCATGAAGCGGTGTCCTCAGACAGAGAGGTCTTCAGGTGCACTGGCTTTGAAAGTGATGCGAGATTTCATTACACTATTTGTTCAGAGCCAAACGTATTAAAGCAGAGGGTGCCACCTAGTGGCCACAAAAAGTGCTTCATGAAGCTTCACCCACAAGGTTAAAAGCCTTAATGCATGTGAAGAACTCTCAAATCCAGAAATCATGAAGTCATGTGCTCTGAATAGAAATGTCAATATCTGGTCTTTAGTTACTTCATGTTTGTTAAGTACTACCACTTTAAATGCCACTGAAAGGTCTAAATAGATGCCTCTTTAAAATATTGTGAAACCGTAGTATTGTGAGCCCATATTACCTCTTCACCATTCAAAAATCATTTGAGAAAAAAATATAAACAGCAAGAACTGCGTTATCTTATTCCAACTTAATGTTACTATTCATCAGTTCAATAAATAATAAATGTTACATTTTAACACAAGCGCTCCATAAATACTTGCTAACCCAAGTAAATTACATAGTGAAGTAAACCGAACCATTTTATTACATTATTATCTTTATTGATGATTGTAGATGATGTAGACGGTTGTCTCTTATATCTGTGTCGTAATTTAGTTCAAGTGTTGCTTATTCTATCCTTTAGTAAGTAACTTTTTAGTTTTCTGCTCTTTTGAGTGTTGTGTAATGTCTTCATGCTTTGTAGCTAATAATTTCTTACATTTGTTTCTTAATATTGATTGTCACACTCGCCATATTTTTTTTCGTTTATGAGTACTTGCACCATAACACATAAAGTTACTTTGATTTTATTTCATTCTATATATATCATCTGTTATTTGATTCCACGGTATCTTTTTCTCGTACATGGGTGACAGTCACAAGTTTCACTGCAGTGCAAACACAAATTTAACAAAATTGTCAAAAAATGACATTCAAAAGATGCGCTCTGCTGTGAAGTGGTATTGGTTTTGTGGTACCAATATCCTTTTTATGTATGTGTACTCAAGCCCCGGTAGCGGTCCATCCCTCGTTTTCAGATTAAGATTCTGCTATAACCCATGAATTCATACCGACCTTTCTTCCTCTAAAATGTGTGGAACATCCTAGTAGCAGCCCAGCTTTGTAGCAAATAAGCTTTTTTAAAGTTTTCCGAAAGTTTTTTTCAAAAAAGCCATCCACTCAGTGAAATGTTTAGTGTGTTATTTGGGCCATATTATTTTTACTTTATATATTTACTCCATTTTTTTTCATTTTTTTTAATTTCCCCTGCTGGTACATTCATGAACAGATTTTATCCAAATACATTTATGTAAAACATTAGGGTTGATTGTAAACTGGCTAACTTGGGAATTATGTTCCGCTGGGTGGTTTTGTTTCCTTATTCATTTCTATCACTTACTGTCACATGACCAGCTCAAAAGAGGCGTAGATAATCCTGACTTTGCAAAACAAAATCTGTTTTTGTATCTCTGTTATAAGTAAACTGTGGTGTGTTGAACAAATTCTGGCTTAACCAACGTTTTGAAGGTTTTCTCATTCAGCATGGCTGCATCCGAATGTATTAAACACAAATTATTAGGTAAAAATAGTGGATGTATGAACTGACTCAGTGCCTTTCTAGTTATCAATCTCTTCCTAATTCCTAAGGATGTTGTTTAATTGCATGAACAAGTTCCATCACTCTGTTTCGCACATGAAAGTTGAGTTTTTTTGTTTGAGGTGTGTTTGCAAGAACACGAAGAATAGTTTGATAGTGTTTCAGGAAAATCGGTGGTTTGGGTGACCAATAATTTGAGTGTTAATTGTTAAGAAATATTTTCCCTTTTAGGTTTTCTTTTTTATTTACAATCTTATGGTGAATTCTCTATATTTAACATGAACATCAAGCTTTTCTTAATAGTGAAGGAGGTGGTGGGAATTCATTCATTCAGTCAGTAAAACCAGCAAGACCCAGTAGTATGTGGATTTTAAAGTGCAGTAGAGTAAAGTTTTCATTTGAACTACTACTGGAATGTCTTGTGAATTGTTTTTTTTTTTTTTTGTCAAAACCTAAAGGATTGGTGGAGAATTTCAGAGCTTTCATGACAAGGCTTTGGTGCATAAATTACATCAAAGACATTGTCATATATTTTTATTTGGTTGATCTAATAGTAGCGTTGGTTAAAAGAAAAACAATTTCATTTCAGTGCAAATGTGTTAGCTCCACTCTTCCACCTCTATGAGGACCGCAAACCTTTTAACTCTATGACCCAACTCCGAGCAATAATTATGAGCCACATATACATCAAAACGCTGTTTAAAGTTGCTGGCATGTGGAGCTGTCAGCGTTATTGTCATTCTGCATGAGCGCCTGTATTTTTGAATGAGGTGTGCTGCTCCTCACCCTCCTCTCATGTCTGCACCACCCCTCAGGGCTCGGAGACTTTGAAGTGTCGGATCTGATGAAGAGCCATTTCCACTCTTGACTGAAGCGGGAGGATGATGGAGGCGATGCTGTTTGATGCTGTTAGCTGGATTCCAGAGGACAAACACTTGAGTGAGTCCATCACACAAATGTTCTTGGAAGTTTACAGTTTACAGAAGTTTGTCTTCTCCTGCTTGCTAGTTCGTGAACGCAGAAACTCCTGTGGATGTGTTGATTTGGTCAGCACCAAAAAGTGATGGATCAGCGACTTGGGGAAGCAAACTAGGAATAGAAAGTTGGAGTACATTGTTTGGCCCCGCTGCTAGTATCACGCTGGTGATTGGAGAACATGAATTGCACCACAGTGACCACTCAGCGGTTTGATAGCCTGAGATGGTACCTGCCTTCCAAGGAACGAGTCGCCCTGGGTCAGGTGATGTCGGAGAAACTATGAATCATCAAGCCAAACAATCTTTCTCTATTGCTCTCTGGTGCTGTTCTTGGGCTCACTTGCCTAATGTCGGCCTTCTTGGCTGGGGGAGTATCATGCAATATAATTTATTGTTCTTCACTGTGTTCACACTCTTCTATTGGTTCTTCCATAAACTGCGTCACCTGAAACTCCAGGCCTAAATGGAGGTTCAAGTTATCTATTTTGAAGAAGCCTGATGATCAAAAACACTGACACTCAAGTTCCATCACCTTTAACATTAAAATGAAATTGCATTGTTTATCCTGTTTTGTCATGACTACATTTTTTGCTTGAGCCTGCTGTGATTAGGTTTTACACATTTCCTTGATACTTTTCAGAGAATGGACACAGAGTTTCTTGTCAGTTGGATCTGGTGACGTGAGTCACTCTTCATGCCCCATGTGGCTCTGACAGTCTTGCTCACATGTGCTCCAGTTTTGGCAGCAGTGGAGCTGCTACTGTAAGTATGAGGCAAACTGTCCTTATGTTGAGGCTCATTTGTAATCTGTTTAATTTAAATTTATTTTTTAATGTAATTATTTATTTATTTATATTTATTTATAGAGATACAAAACCGATTTTGTTTTGGTAAGTCAGGAGTTTTTGATAAATGTGTTGCAGATTTGTTAAAGCTCTCATTCATATATAGAGCTTTGGCCATTTTTATACAAACTAGAAAGTCCTGAGCACAGAACTCCTCAAAGAATGTTATTGTGATTTTCTTTTTCTTGACCGAATTCCATGTATGTCATCTGTTTCATGAGATACGTCCGCACTTGAAATATCATTAATAATCTAATTCAAGTGAGATCACTTGAACAGCAGGTGGCAGTAGCCTTCCGTTTGTCACTCGCACAAACACACCATTCCTTCCCTGTTGCAGACCATTTCCCTATCAGTTATTACTTCCATGATATTGCTATCTGGCTAGGTAACAAATATACTTATTCTTTTTCAAATTTAAAAAACAAAAACACCCCTAGAAACCATGCCGCATGCCTTTTTTTTTTTTATAGTTTTTTTATTCATTTATATGACGCCAATATTTCGACGTGGTTTTTCCTGCTTTGTTGGTACATATTTACATATATTCCGTGTCTGTAAAATAAAATCTCCGAGATCGGAATGATTTATTCGGAGTCGCCACATGTTTTTAGTCTGTGTCCTTTTTAGAGTTGTGAAATAGGTTTCGAGTGAAATCATGAGAATTGATGTCGCTAGATGGCGCTGTGGGCGAATGAAACGCATCTATTTTAGGACTGTTTGTTGTGAGTCCATCCGGACTCGGCTTAACTCCAGATGGTGGCTTGAACCATAAAACCCCTCAGTCTGTCGACACCGTTCAGAATCTGAAAATGTTGCAGAGATGCGTTTGTCTGAAGAAAAACAATTCTCAACGAGCAGTGCGTGACTGTAATTGGCGCATGCGCGGTGTGTCCAGCGCGCTGTCATGTGGGCTCATTGTTTACATGCTGCTCCAGGTGACAGATGCAGGTTAGTGTCCATGTTTCGGAGCAGATCAGCGATAGTGACGGGGCCCGCGTCGGCACCGCGCTTCTCTGACGGCCTGGACCGAGTCAGAACCACGGACAGCTCCTCAAGCAGAACAAAAGGCGGACTTGCGTAGCTTGATGTTAGGGAGTGTCTGCAATGAGGAGAAAACGTAAAATGCATAAAGTCGTCGTAATCCCACTCGCATATTTGTGTTATAATAACAACGAGGAGTTAGAATAGTGAAAAGAGAGAAACATAGATTTGTGTCTGAATTTGTTTGCTTCATACCTTTCTCAAGTCTAATTGATATTGCTACTAATTGTCCTGTACGTTTCTAATTGCTTCTTAATACAGTGCATAGTTGAACTCAACAGGATGTTACATATCCAGTACAATCAAACATCCATATTTTCATCCCTTGCTGAAATGTGTTACATTTCAAAGCGCCTGTGTTTGAGGTATCTCCTTTGAAACATGAATTATATTATTATTATTATATAAATTATATATAATATAATTATAAATACAAAATAAATATTTCACCGCGATGATCTACCTTAACTTGCAAAGAAAATATGCCTCAGGGCAGATTTACTGATAGTTTGTACCCACTGGAATGTGCAAAACAGCTGCAAAATGGGGTCTGGCACCCAGATAGTACATTTGCAACACCAAAATATGAAATTTGTGGCATTCGCATGTATTATGATGTTTTCTGAGTGGCAGAAATCCACATTTTTTCCTGAGTCTTTTAACTTGAGAGCAATTTCATGAGTGCAAATTGTATCTTTCTGTATTTATTTATTTTTGCATGCTCACCTGCAGTAATTAAAAAAGGAAATGCAGAAAGTGCCTTTCAACCTTGTGTGAAACTGTATCATTTTATCTTTTTTATCAACAGAGTACCTCTTTCTAACGTTGACGTGACCTACTGTTCGTCTGCGGTGCACAAAACAAAGCAGTTGTCTCGGCATCTGTGACCAGGTTCTGAAATCGAGGCAGCTCTCCAAGGATCCTACCCTAACTGTCTCACTGCACTTGAACAGAGAAAAACATTTCAAAGTGGTCCTGTAAGAAAGTTATGGAGAATTGATGAGTTCACTTCCTATTCAACGCTGCTTTTGTATCATATGACGCACGCCAGCCATCCATCTTCGCCCGCTTATTTGTCCCCGGGTCGCATCCTGCTTCTGGGCAATGTCTGCCAGCTCTGACTGGAGGATCCTGAGACGCAGAGATACAATCACTCCACCGGGTCCTGGGTCGACCCATTGGTCTCCTCCCACCTGGCCGCCCAAGAACCACCTCAACTGACTCCTCTCAATGCTGAGATGCTGCTGCTCTACTCCGAGTCTCTTCTGAGTGACAGTCTCAGCCTACCTCTAAGGTAAACACATGCCACCCATCAAAGGGAACTAACTTTGGCAGCTTTTATCCTAGGTCTTGTTCTTTCCCAAAGCTCATGACCATACAAAAGGTGAGAGTCAGGACGAAGATTGCTTCGCCTTGTGGCTTAGCTCTTTCATATGGAGCACCACTGTTGTGCAATTGGTTTCACTTGTAATAAAAATTCTGGTGCTGTGCAAATTCACTGTTTTTCACAACTCGAGCACCGTTTCACACTCCTGTGTTCCACCAGTGCTTTCCGAGGTGCTGGTGAGTTGACTGAATGTCATTGCTTCCCTTCCAACTTGCAAACCATGACATGCGCAGTCTCTCATATAATGATGCAAGTCTCAACTGTTTATCTCTTTTTAATGTCTGTTTTTTTTCCAAATCTGACTACTTATGGATTTTTAAAATTAGTTTAGTCATGGCAGCACCATGCTCTTGAGGTCAAAAGCTGTGACATCACATTGAATGCCACTCAACATCACCCCAATCCCCACTTCTGTCAGAGCATACATACTGTACCGTGACGATCTGAAAAGTTTTCTTTGGTTATGTGACGACTGAACCAAAGAATAAGTGATCCCAGCCTGTTCTACCGACTTGGGAGCACAGTATGGGCCTAGTGGCCCTCAAGGGTAATATTTGCTGTGATTATGACCCGTCACGTTCAATGGGGTGCTACGAATCAATTCATTTCTACTGCCTGATATTTAAGATTTATGGAGCATTTCCTCAAAAGAAACTAACAATAGCGCTCCAATGGGATATAACATCAATTTAAAGGCCTCTGAAATGAACATAATTCAGAACCTTTTAGTTATAGTTAAGTAAATCAGCCGCCAAAGTGTTTCCACAAAAACTCACAAACTGTGAATCAATATTTTTATAGCAAGTAAACGTGGAGTGCTATTTTGTTGACGCAATCTTCGGGTAGTAACTGCACCACAATTTGAAAGTGTGATCCTCAGTGGCAAATCGCATGAGCAAACTAAATATTATGAAGCAACGTTGAGGACTCAAGAGTCAAGTGAGCCTTTGTTATTCGACAGGTGTGTCTCGTCGCATTTGGCCTGACAAGGCACGTTCCCAAATCACTGCCTCAGGGCAGGATTACAAGCGGGATTCATCATTCTCATGTTACCACTAAAACAATTCAAGATCATTTGAGATGATGCGTTCAGGTCCATTTGCCTCAGTGTTTTCTTGTCCTCCGGTATTATTCTGATGGCGGTTAACGGTCTGTTCATGGTGGACGCTGTGATTTTCATCAGTTGAGGCCCCTACACAAAGTGAGCCATCGTAATGATAATACATGCAGGAGCTCTTCATTCCTAATGTTTCAAAGGAGATGCGAACATATTTAAGGGAGAGCCTTAATCTGTTGTAATTCATATTTAAGTCAAAGTCTTCAAGCTAATCTTCCAGAGTCACATTTTTGTCACTGCCTCCTGCATTTTGCATAAGGGGGAAGGAGACAATTCAATTGTAGTCGCTATAAATATCCTGCAAATCCTCCATCTGACGCCTTCTGGCGGAAATGAAATTATCTTATTGAATGTCACTTCAAATTTAAAGGTTATACAATGCGTGACTTACTCCTGTAATTCGACTTTTTTTTCTTGGTTGTATTACACATCTTAATAGTTTATTTTTTATTCTATACATTAAATTAAAAAAAGTACACAAAATCGACAGTTTATTTTTATAGTTGCGTAGCGTACAATAGAAGTTGTATGAAGAAAGTCACGAAACATCTGAAATGAATACAAGGACAAGCATTATATGATAAGAAATCTACAACGATAGTGTGATTTTAGATGTACTATATAAAAGAAAAAGATACAGAATATGGCAATGACTCAGAAAGGAGGCTATATTACAATAACAACACCCTGAAATGACTGAATATTCTGCCGTTTGCTTCTTCACCTATACATAAGTGTCTTCAGCTGTTGGTACAACAAAGAAACCATCTGATAATCACTCATTTTTCCCTCTTTATCACTCGTTCTTCGCGATTGATACTTAATTTACAGCGCAGGTCATTTGGTGGGGAAGGTAAATATATATATTTTTTAATTTGCCAAAGAAGTGATAAATGAATGGTGTGATCTTTTTGCTGCTGGTAACTTGTCGACGGCCCCTGGCGGGAGACATGACGGCCCGGGGGAGGGAAGGACGTGGGATGGTCAGGGAGGGAGACACCGGCTTACGACGTCAAACGAGACTCACACGGAGGGAGAGGAGGGAGCACGAGCGGCCAGACTGCCAATTCCCCACGGTCTCCTCGTCTCCGTCCATCACTCCGCTCGCTCCACCACGCTGACTTGTTTCCACGCCGCAGAAGGAAACACGCGCGCGCCGATGACAGGAGCGACGCTGGCTGACAATTGTGTCGCTCCACGGAGAGATCAGGCCTGACTTGTCACACATGAACCGAACCTTCTCTTAGCACAGAACCGCGAGTGGAAGACACGACACACGCGCATTCACTGAGACGAGCAGAACCACAGGTACAGTTGACCCTTGTTCACATTTATCTTTATTTATTTGTTGGGGGGAGGAGGGGGCAGTACGTGGAGTATCCCGCCAGTCTCCTGTCATCTCTAGTAGTCTCCTATTTCTAACTTGCATTATTATTTTATTTTATTTTATTTTTATTTTTTGGTTACAGCAGACAAAAACAAAAATAATCACCACGATAGCGATGGAAAAATATTTGGTATGAAAAAAAGAAGAATATATTCTGATTTTGATCTTCATGATTTGCAATCATTCTGGAGCATGTCACCGATTATGCATCATATTTTTATTATTTAATGAATGGTAAGTCCCATGTGAAGCGTCCATTTGTTCATAAATGTTGGATCAGACTGATATATACTCTTGAAATGTATTATGTGATATAAATTAGATGCATTAGTGTAGCACGACTGTGCATATATATATATGTGTGTATATATATATATATATATATATATATATATATATATATATAAGTCAAAATAGCAGCCTAACGTGTGCGACGGGGGTGGGAGTCAGGTTATCCGGTCTCTGACAGCCTCGCTGCTTATTTGTCGTGAAGATCTTTTTCCAACTGAACTGAAGACCTGTGGGCCACATCTGCCCTCCATGTATTTATGAATGACCGGCAACACAAAGTCTATCATCATTCCCGGCACATCAGTGAAAGGCACCTGCACTGCTCGCACTGCAAGTCCCATATTGCACTGCAACAATACTAACATTTAGCACCAAATCAACCAAATGTTACTACTTCATTTAAGATTGCTTGTCAAAAGAGTGTATTTAGTTGTGTTTTGACCCTCTCTGTGACTGAGTCTGACCAGTCAGGTGAGGACATAAGCTAGTTCATAAAAGCACCTGTGTGTCACTCTCTTTGTGTGTCGCTACTTACATCACAAATCTGTTAACTTGAAAAGTCATCTGCACAAGGTGACATTAATATGTCACCTAGTTCCAACTGCTTATTATTGTCTAATAACATTTATGCTGTTAAAATGATTGTTCATAATAATTCTATTGAATATGTGAGGAGGCAACGCACCCAGTTATGAAAGGATAAAGGCAACATGTAGGTTGTGGGTTTGACTTCAGATTTAGGGATGTCACCCTCTCTTCTTTTCTTTTCTTCCTGTGTGTGCATGGCACTCTGGTTTCCTCCCACAGACCACAAACATATGGGGTTAACTTGTTCAAAGGTGTGAGTGTATGTATAAATGGTTGCTGGTTTCATGTGATTTGTGATGGCAGGGTCTACCCCTCCTCCAGCTGCCTGGCAGCAACTAAAGCAGCCTACATAAAAGGACATTAACCATTAAGACACGTACCCAAAACCCAAAAGTACCCAAAATGGATGAAACCGAGTGAATAAAAGACTCACTAACAGCATTCATGTTGTCCCTTGAGTTCTATAAGAGTGAAATATATTTTTCCTGAAGTGGGTTGTGACCAGAGTGAGGAAGCGGCGGTTCGTTCTCACACCTTCTGTTCAGTGTGATTCCAGCCTCACAGGCTCTATTGACAACCTCTGTCTCTGTTTGTCCAGACTTTTCAATGAAGGAACCGGACGCCATCAAGCTCTTCATCGGGCAGATACCCCGAAACCTGGAGGAGAAGGACCTCAAGCCCATTTTTGAGCAGTTCGGCAAAATCTACGAGCTGACGGTGATAAAGGACAAGTACACAGGGATGCACAAAGGTACTGCAAGAGTTTGAGTCAGTGACACTAACAGCAGCTTAAAATAGAGTCCTGAACTCATACGCCGTTGGCTGAATTTAAAATGTATTCCATATCTCTATGCTTAAAGCCTCCCTGGGATGCTCATGTGGATAACCTTTTGTGTCAAACCGTAACTCGAACTTGCTCTCCAGAGATGTTGAGCAAAGACAAAGGCCCTAAACTGAGCGGAGAGCTTCTCCTCTCCTCTCATCTTGAGAAATACTCTTAATAATATTCCGTTATTTAAAGTGATTGTGAACAGAAAAGGTAAAACTGTTGCCATTTATTCTTCACTATGTGTCTGATGTTCTTGCGGTTCCCAGCCACTATATATATATATATATATATATATATATATATATATATATATATATATATATATATATATATATATATATATATATATATATATATGCATGTATACACACCCTATAACCCCTCTATTCCCCTCTGTGATCGAACATATATATATATATATATATATATATATATATATATATATATATATATATATATATATATATATATATATATATATATATATATATACATATACATAAGAGTTAATTGGAAATGAGGTTTAATTTGGCTTTTAAATGAACATTTAAATAGCATCAAAGTAACATATTCACTAACTGGATTCAACAGACAGGCGCTGTAATCTAAATAAGTTGTTTCATTTAGCATGGACTGAATGTTGTGCAGCGGTCTGGTGTCCTCTGAGGACCCCTGGGTTTCGGCTCTGAAATTCAATTTAAGATCTTAAGAAGGTGTGAGTGTGAGCTATTGTTGTCATAATCTGGCAGCCTGCCCGAGTCCATGACGCCTTTTGCGCTCCTTCAGAGGGGCTCTGGCTCAGCTCCCGTGCACAGGGTGGCAAATGGAAGCTGAGACACTAACAGCTGCTGTTTTATTTGTCGCCACATCAAGACGCTGGTGTTTCAAACCAGCGGTGCATTGTAATTAAATAAACCATATTGCTTACCAGATAGCATTTATGACTTGTTGATCTCATTGACTCCACCTTCTTGAGATGAGATGATTTCTAAAGGCTTCATATGGTGTCGACACCAATTCAAATTTAAACATTTGGTTGGTTGGTTCTGATATTTTCCCCTCCGACTGCCTGAATTCATCCAGTTCATCCTCATCCATCAATATGAATTTGATTATACTACATGTAATTGTATGTTTTGTTGTTTTGACTTTCATGCCTCTCACCCTAAACCTAACCATCCAAAAGAAATCACCAGGACCTAAACCGAACTTAAATTCAATTATAATGACCCATTTATTTTGACGTTTTCATCCTCAAATTGAGGCTTAAACTTATCCAAATCCATAAGGTCCCCACAAGTTGGTGTGTTCCCCACAAGGACCCCCACACACACAGACAAAATATTAAACACAGGTGCAAATGTAGAATAGATTAAAAGAGAAGTACAAAACAACAACAAAAAACCCTTCCCTCCCTTATACCAAGGCCCCTCGATATGAACGATATCACAAGTCTCTCATCAGGATAGAAACCACCTCACCAGACTGGCAAATTAAGTGTATATTGACAGTGAATTTTCTTGGTCTTTTTCAATGTATCTTTTAACCATGGAAACATTTGGTTGAAATGTGGAATCTTGCGGATACGATCAGAAGTCAGGTCGCTATTGAGGGAAGCCTGACTTATGATCACGGCTGTCTTCTTCTGACACGGTGATCCAGATCACAACCAATGTCTAATATATAATCCCTTTTTCTTAATTCCACTTACCTACTTACTTTGTAAGTACTCCTTCTTTAAATTTCATCATGGATGCATGTGTATTTGCAACCATTAAATTTGACACAAGTCTGATTTGGGGTTGTACAGTATCCAATTCCATGAAAAGCTTATGGATCATCGGATCAATATCACCATGATCCAGAGCAAACTGTTAGGTTACATTATCTACAGTGATGTCCTCTTGTGTTCTTGCTTGTATAGAATGCTTTGTTGAACTAGTGCCAAAATGCCCCAAAATCTGATCCTTTCATCAAAACAGACGTTGTCCAAAACCCAGCCTCCGCCTTGGCAGAGCTAGTGAATGAATTGTGTTCAGAATTTAGGGGAAGAAAGTGTCATTTTATTGTAACAATTAAAAAAAAAATCCCTATTCACATACATGTAACAATGAAGCCTGATATAAAATTTGCAGAAAAGGCGATGACAATATGATGAAATAACTGGCTGGTGATGAGAAAATATGCAACATCTAAAATACAATCATTTCCATCCATGTTGTAAATTTGATGATTTTTACTTTGTATTTGCCATGATTGATGTAAATTGACTGTTTTATTCGATTTGCTTAGATTATTATGGATTAATACAGGTGTTAACCTTTCATAAGTACACTCATAAATACCAAAATTAATTATTGATGGATTATTACGACTATTGCTGGGGACCCCAAAGGTCATGCAGCAGAGGGTTGACGTGCCGACCACAAATGTGAGGATACACTGGTGAGCTAAAGATCATCCAGTCAGTGTAATTCCTCTTCTGTCAGTCCTTTATTGGCTTCCATCAGTCACCCCTGGGTCGGGTTAGACTCCCAGCATCCCAGCAGAGACGCGCTCCTCAATTATCACATCTGTTGTTTGTGATTCTGGCCGGAACGCACAAGAACAAAGGTTCCAGATAAATGTGCTAAACCTTCGGAACCAGGTGGCCCGGCTGCTCTGCCACCCACCTCATCTGCTCGCCTCATATTTACATATTCACCCTCGCTGAGGACCCTAAAGGTCAATGAAGGCGTCTCGCTGTTCTGCGTTCTGACATTAAACATGAATTCCCTGCCTATTTTTTATTCCACCATTAGATCCCTGTGTTTTTTTTGTTTTCCATTTTCCCTCACATTTCCCGAAGGATGTTTTTAAATATACCCATGTTATTTGTTTTCACGAGTCGTCTGAATTTCGAGGTAAGAAGATTTGAAATGTGGGCTGAGCCACAAATGTTGCTAAAGACGACCAAAGCAGGAAATGGCAGATTTATAATGGCGCTATAAACGGCAGCATGTTTCTGCCCGCAGGCGTGGAGGGCAAATGGCCAATTAAGATTAGTTACAGCAATGTGGCGCTGCCAACACTCGATTTTTGTGGGTTTTATTGACTACATGACTAAATTAAGGAGCTTTATGGTGCTCATCAGCACTGAGTGACCCGATTTTGCATTGTGCGTTTTATATATGTATTTAGAATTGTCTACAAATTGTGTACAAAATTTCCTCAAGGTGCTCGCCGTCTTTTAAAATGTCCTCAAACAAACGTTATGACCACCCTCATAGTCAGTGGGTTTCCTTTTTACTCCTGCTGGGGTTAGTGAAAGTCACATGGGATAAACCAGACACACTTTGGATTAGAATGTGATGTCAAGGTATAGACCTCAAGCTAGCTTTGTCCACCTGCTTCCCATGAGCTGGGTTGCTCCTTCAACACTCCTCTCTTCTCTGGCCACTGAAGGCCAGGAGTACTTAACAATAGCATCAGATTCAGTGGCCAAAATGGCGACTCAATTTTAAAAAGTAAGGTTTTATCATCAATACAACTTTACTTCACCTCCTTCAGCATTTTGGTTACAACATCTCAATGGGGACACCTGAATTTGTTGAACTGAAAAATTCTATTCTATTCTTATTCGCCATAAAACTGTGTTATTTGCATTCACTCATCATTTTGTCAGTAATTGATGAATCAAATCTTGCCCTCAGGTTGTGCTTTCCTCACCTACTGTGCACGTGAGTCCGCCCTCAAAGCCCAGAATGCTTTGCATGAGCAGAAGACTCTACCTGGGGTGAGTTTGTGCGTCTCTTCTTTTGGAGATGGGATTTTGTGTTTTTGTGCATTCACACTGGTTCCTGAACTTTAAGATGGTTTGGATGTAAGAAGCATCAAAATAAGAACGTAATAATTTATTCAGGAAACTTTAGAGATGAGAATAATTCATGAGAAGAGCACTATTTTTGAAACACGAAGCGGCGTCCAATTTAAACACTGGCCATATCACACCAAATATAATGTGATGTTTCAGTGACCACATGAGACCCCCGGGCTGCACTTTGTCCAGGTCTGCTTCCACAAATATCACCCCAGCCAAATATCTGACATTGTGGCGGAAGCTCGCGGTGCACACACAAATGTTATGAACATTAAGCGAGTGTGACAAGCCGACCCAGCTCCCCCTGTAGCCAATATGCTCCAATAAAGGTCAGAGGCTGGCCCGCTCCCCCCCGCCTTCCCCATACGTGACGCTTCCAGACGTATCCGTCCAGTCAGGCCGTGATTCATCTCCCAACGTGCCGTGATTAAAACCAGGCTGAAGTGACTTTGTCTTCTTCTGTGTGATCTCGCCGCCGCTGCCTGTGAATCCTAATCAAAGTTAAAGCTGGCTTTATTAGCATGGCCTGACAGCAGGTGTGCCGCCAAATGACATTTCCGCAGCTAAATATGAGACGACAGCGGCAGCGTGCGCGCAATAGAAGACAAGAGGTGACAAGGCGAGGAATTATGAGATGTGTTCTCCCAGCGTGAAGCGACTTCCTACTCTCTGGCTTCTCGCAGTTATTTTGGTTCTCCAACATTTGCGTCTCCTCATTTTAGGATTCTGTGGGAGTTTATAATGAGTCAAGTGGGTAACAAATTGCTTCTACAACCAGTTGATTATGAATGTATTTTTAATATCTGCAAGTGATCTTGTTTCATTAAGAGAATTGCAAATATTTATGTTAAAATGTTTCCATTTGATCAGCCGCTTAAATACGTGGAATTATTTACGGCTCAAGCTTTTCTTTGTTGATTTGTTTGGGGGCATGAAACTAGTAATTTCCTTTTGAATATCTATGTGTCTGAAAGCATTTGGACGCTCAGCACTACAGCAAAATCAGACTTTGTAAAGAGTTCTGTGGGTAACACAATATCGAATCACCACTCGTGGTGACACGTGAAGCTCCGCCTCCTGTGACTACTGTTGTATTTTTGGCAATGTGGGGGGTGCTTCCTTTTTTTCCTGCACCCATCTGAACTTGAACAGTGGAGACACAGATGCGTACCGCAGAGCAAACTTTACCTGAGGAAATACATTGTGTACTTTTGGTCAGCCGATGTGAAGCTTACCATCTATGAATAGCACGCACAGCTTGCTCGGGCCGATTCTAAGAAAAAAACACTTTACCATCAGAGGCATAATTTAGAGTTAATAGTCATTGAGAATAAAGTTAAATTTTGATTTAAGTAGCAATTATTCTACAGAAGGGTCCTTTTTTTGTCTGGTGCAAGCTTTATCCCCTTTCTTTTTCGCGAAAAGTGAGATGTTTTTCTGCTGTATTGAATGGCTCATCTACGTGTTTCACCTGCTGTTCATGCTTGTAAATGCTGCTGGTTTATTTTACTATGGGAGTGACTACTGAATTTTGGTGGGGAGAAACGGCTTTCTCTCTGAATGCATTTAACCTGTCCTGAAGCAAATAGAAAACTAGAAGTCAGGAAAGCCACTACATCCCAGGTGACACAGGTTTCCACCTGAAGACGGGTCTCTCTGGACCTCTGTCTGATGAACGTGTAATCTGGGCGGGAAAGCTGCTGGAAAACTCGGGCGCATATAGAAGCTCACAATTCCTCCTTTGGTTTAAATGTGTAGACAAAGGTGGAATTTGGACGACAGGTTGAAGCAGCAGACTGGAATTAGAGTGTTCACAAAGTAAATCCTATTGTTAGCGTGACAGTAGCGAGACCTTCCTGACCTGGTGGAGGGGATCAGCGGGCCGAGCCCCCCCGTTGCTAAAGCCTTCTCCCCCCTCTGCTCTCTTATCTCTAAACTATAGAAGCAGCTAAACCATCCTGCGCCTCCTCAGCTCGCTCCCTCCTCCTCCCCAGCTTGAAGAAAAAGCATCTTATTAGCTCCGTGCACGCCCCCGCAGACAAGAGCGGTGGCCCACCCTGCGCCCAGCTGTGGTGTGATTGTCGTCTAATTGCACCTGCGTCGAGGAAGAATAATTAACTTTGGCATGTCGTGAATGAGTCGCTACAAAAGAAATAAAGCAATTATGTGAGCTGGAGGTTGAAGGGGCTGAGAGTAGAGAAAGTAAGGGATGTCATTAACACCCAGGGCTGACTTATTTCCAACGTTTCCCCTCTGAAAAGTCCCACGCGTCAATTCTGCGCCGCTGACAATAGTGAGTACGAGCGAGCAGGTGACACCTGGTCTCCTCTTTTATCTCAGGTGAGAGAGATGGAGAGAGAAGAGCGTCGTGTGGAGTTAATGAGAAAAACTGATACAATGCTTCTTATGTCGAACAGAGAGATCATTTCCGTTTTGTGTCCGACTCTGTGCCTTTGTGCAGTGGACAGTGCCTTTCAAGGGCTCATGGGGCGCCATGAGTCTTCTGAAGTAGTGTATGTGGTCTGATGCACGATGATAAAACCATGGTAGATCACAGGAGAACTTGACCCAAAGATGTCAAACATCATCCAGGTCATGAAGTGACTTTGCAGTGTCACATGACCTCTACTAAAAGATCGTCTCCAACTTCCCAAATTGACAATTTTGCTGCTGACTTCATCCCAAATTATGATCCTAAAATGAACCTTTGGCAAGGAGATGGAACTGTCCAGGCGTTTTCCACTTACAGTATGATCAAATTCACCTGGTAGCGGTTTGGCAAGACTCCTAATGGACCAGGTGCCATGCACTGGAATGTTTCACAAACGGTTGCAGTAGGTGCAGGTTTCTGTTCCAACCAGTCAAGCACACACGATTTAACAGGTCAGGTGTCAGCTGAAACAAGCAGCACCTGACTGAAAATCGATTGAATGGTGAAGGTGTGTGCGCCACATGGGTTGGAACAAAATCCCGTACCAACCTGGTCCTTTAAGGACCGGTTTAGACACCCCTGCTGTACTCCATCGTGAGCCAGTGAGAGTATAAACTGGGATCACCGATGCTTCTGATGAGGACAGACTCTTGAGATTTTGCAATGAGATGTTTCAAATTGGCATTGCGTACTGTGTTTGGTAGTTGGTCCCTGTCAGGGGTTGCAATGCAATCATTGTGTCTCTGGCCATTGTTTTACATATCACAACAAAATGTAGTTTTGTCTGATATAAATTCATTCAATAATCTTGCATGCAAAAACTTTGACACACTTACACCTGGTCCACTTAATCGCTAGCTAGCTTTGTTGTGTGAAAGGTAGAAGATACCCTGGAAACGTAGATAGTCACTTGTTGGTCAGTCACACTGCTTGACATGTCATTTTATATGGACCTACAGTTATAGCCAAAAAAGTTCTTCAAAAGCTAGAGAAGTGATAACCCTAAAAAGCATGTTTGCCAATGTATCTCATGATGCAGTGATGGATTGCGAGTGCATTATAAGTCGCTGGTGATGAAGAATTGGAAAAGATGGAAGATGGAAAGAAAACACTAAATGCAGACAAGCATTGCTCTTAAATTAGCCGCCCAGACAGAAGACCCATGAATACGATTTTTCTACCCACATTGTGGACTGGGATTTCAATTTCAGGCGTTGAGTTTGACTTGTTTTAAGTTTTGACTTATAACAAGTCAAGCTGGCTGTCAACACATGATGACTTGTCATGATAACCTGATCACGGGTAAAAGTGGCTGCACAAGATGAAAAAAAAAGGTGTTAGCATGAGCGCATTTCCTTTGAAAGTAAAAATAGATTATTGATTATTGTTGACGTGGGAGAGAAAGAGTGTGTTAGCTGACAGGTGTTCGTGCTGGTGCCGACAATGGGAGGTGTGTGCTTTGTGCGCCTAAATGTCTGTTTGCTTCCGTCCCCGCAGATTATGCTCGCGCGCACTCGCAGGTATAGATGCTAGGAAGTTGTTAGGTTTATTGTTGGCACACAGGGTGTAAAATCACTGTTTCAAAAACAAAAGGAACCAGCTGGCGTTTAAGTGGAGCGTCTGACTCAGCCTGACATTTAGTGAGCCATAAGGATTCAGAACGAGCAGACAGGGGTTTTATCAATAGTCTGGAATAAATGCATAAGCTAAATATAGCGCAGGATTTATGCCGGAAAGCAGGCTATTGCCACAAATGTTCAGCAGCTGGAACATTGCAGCCATAAACTGTCTCTCCTGGTTGAATTTCTACGTCGTGTTTATTTATAAGTTCAGGCTTTAAAACTTTATTAGAATCAATTAAATGTGCAACAGTGCTGCATCACACTGAGATTTAAACTGACGCCTCATTAAAGATGCTAATAATGGCTTTGTTTTTCTTGACAACATTGAGGCATCAGTTTAGTCCGACATACCCGTCGGATGTGACCATGCCAAAGTACACTTGGAAGAAAACTAAGCTGGTGACGTCCTATCATTCATGTAGCAACAACAGTGAGATGTTGTTTTGGAGCTGGCCACCTCTGGTGATGCAACCTACTGATGCCTCTGTTAAAGGTTGGGTGTTTGAATCTCAGCGGATACGTGGTTGTAAAAATGGGAGTCAGAGTTTTCCACACTTACACTTGCTTTTATTGCCTTTCAAGAAAGCTTTTTCAACATATTGGCTTTTGTTCACTCTTAGTGGTGTGTAGTAATATATATATATATATATATATATATATATATATATATATATATATATATATATATATATATGTCAGGAAGATTTGTTAACTACAGCTCAGTGTTCTGTTACATCAACTCTACCACTTTGTTCCCTGGACCTTTTGAAATTGCTTCTTGACATGAAATGGAGCTGTGATGTCGGGCCCAGTTTTGTGGGGAAAAAAATAGCATAATTTAATTTCATCTAAAGGGCAAGAAGAAGCACCTATCACCAGTCAGTGACTGACACTGATTTACTGTTGAACTCACTGATTCTTTTGACAAGACAACAATAGTGTGATTCCTACTTCCTTGTTTAAATAGTTTGATCTGTGAATCTACCACTCCATCCCCTACTCCTCGGGCAATGTGTGCTACACATTTGTCACATGACTTAAATTATTCTGGATGATAAGTAATATTCATATTAAAGGAGGCTTAGAATAAAATATAGTGAGCTGGTTGGCACATCAATCCACCTGGTGCACACAGTCGCAACACTAAGTCCATATTGGGTTAGTTCATCCCATCACTATATTGTTAAATAATTTGCTGGTAAACCTCTGTTGCTAGCTTTGTATAGCTGTGTGTGCCACATGTAAAGTACTATATTCCTGTCCAAGTATATTACTGCTGGTTCTTCCCCTTTAAAAGCACTGTTGTGGTCTGTTGTGATCATTTCAGCATTTAAATTTTCATTTTTTTTGTTTGTTTTGTTTTATCCTAGTTTTATGTAAATCTCTTCCTCAAGCAGAGCTTCATCGTTGTCTCCTAATTATTAAAATAAAAAAACTGAATCAATTTCATGGTTCATATTTTTTGTTGATACACTTTGTTGAGAGTGCCAAATAAATGCATTTTATTATTGCTATAATCATCAAAATACTTTCCTGTTTTGCGACAACTGATCTCAATATTTCTATTAAAACTAAACAAGTGAGAACCTTGGATCTTGTAATTTTATAAATCTACATTTCATTACATTAATACGGTCCATTATTGTGATTATTGTGGATCCTCCCACTGTTTTTGTTTTTCCTGTTATCATTAAAATATGCCTATAAACACTTATCCAGGCTCTACTCAGCCATGAACAGTGGAATCCAGCATGTTGATATGATGAGTTCATTCAAATCATTTTTTTAAGTTCCAGCCCGTGTTTGCATGTTTGCACATGGAAGGTGACAACAATAGATGAAAATGAATCACATCGCATCCACGTGACTGCGGGACGGCTGCTATGATGGACACAGATTGGATTTGTAGAGGTTGTTCCTGGGTGTGAATTAGGGAGAAATTGGATAAACGAAAGGGGGAGACAATAAAGTGGGGGGGATGGGGGGAGTTTGACATAATGAACAGTTAGTGGCAGTGAGGGTGGGGGGCAGGATGTGCATCCAGGCAGTGTGTTTATCAGCTTAAATACAGGCATCTGTCATGGTGGAGGAGTGTGTTTCGGGCGGTCGTGTGTGTGCGAGAGAGGAAACACACAAAAGGGAAAAGGGGCTGTTGTTTCAAAACTCATTAGTCTCTTTGAACCCAAGGCTGATAATCTAATGAGCATGCATGTGTGGATACTGGTGGATGTTACGGGAGCAGAAATGCATCAGAAATATGAGTGACACACACACACACGCAGACAGAAATCTGTCCATGATTCACTTCTCAACCCCCTGCTCCACTGAGTCGAGTCAAACAATGCTTGCCATGAATATTTAGCAGCAGGAAGACATAAAAGTATCAAGAGTCAACTGCAGTGATTTTTATTTTTTTTTAAATACTCTCCTTGACTCCATTCACATCTGGATTTGTTTGGTCTGACGAAGCTATTCTGACTAACTAAGATTATGCTTTAACTTGATAACTTCAGAGGGCTGTCGCTTTTTCATGCATGTGTTGGTAATGTACAGCGTGTCTCGCTGTGTGTTATATAGTTATACGCAACCAAATACTGATGTGTAATGATGAGGTAATAATAAGTATAACAGGAGATGCCAATGTGTTTCTAGTGAAGGGGAAGCTCAGTCATCTGTGACTCAGTTTAAAGCTGAATTTGAGGTCCATATTTGTAGAGATTTTCTGGCCATATTTGAGAAGAAGCAGACAGTGATGTAAACTTTAAATGGGGCAAATAGTTCTTTGACGATGGCAAGCAAATATAATATAATGCCTCTATCCGTTGTGAGGGGAGGGTGGAAAGTCCATCCATTTCTTCCACAACCTATAGCTTGGTTGCATACTAAAGGTATATTCACAGCAAATGCAGTGTATCCCTTAAAAGTGGTTGAGTTAGATGTGAAGTCAAAGTAGAGACACTATTCCGTGTGACAGACTGGCAGGGCCCAGAAGGTTCTGATGATGATTTGAGACCCCTAACAGATTGACCTAGTTTTTTGGCACAACATGAGAGACAAAGTTGTTTTTGTCGGCTGAAACGGATGGCCACTCGATGTCCTGGACACCCCACTACAAAGAGATCCTTGAGGCTCAACTCCTCCTGATCTTCTCTCTTGTAGATTAACAACTTTGTCTTGTAGCTCACCTTTATCTTCACCACACCAGACTGAGCTGCAGTGCTCCATCCTTCCCTCACTCATGAAGAACGATCTATATTTGTATGAACACCACCACCTCAGGAAAGATCACATTCCCATCCCACAGAGGACATTCCACTTTTTCCCCTCTCTGTGGCTGCACTTGGATTAGGGTGAACTAATTTGGATCAACCAAAGCATTACGACCCCCTGGCTCATAGTGTACAGATGCCCGAAATGTGGGTCTATGTGGATGTAGTGCCTTTAAAAAGGAAATAAGCCCGTCGTGAGTGGAGGTGTGGGGGGTTAGGGAGGGCGGTGTCTTGAATTTTTGGTGTGGACTTTTTATTTGCTCTCAATGTATATGTCATGTGCTCTATGGACAAAAGTTATTCGATCGATTGTCTGCTTGCTCTCAGCTCAGTGTGGATTTTGGAAAATGTATTGAATCTTGTGGGTGGACAAGGTGACACTGGAAAGCTGCTTTGACGCCCAAGACTGGATTATTGATTAAAAATTATTGAACTGTACGAGCTTTGTGCAGTGAGTGCTGAGAGATTGATTTGAATCCCGAGGAGTTTGCGTGCCACATGGAGACGCTCCCCTCCTCGCCTCCACCCCTTTGTTCCCTCTTTCTCTTTCGTCTCGTATGTACCAATTTCCACCTGTGTGTCTTCAATCCCCTGATGTTTTCACAAGTGCGTGCGGCTATAAGTGTATTTGCGAGGAGGAGATGTGAAAGCGAGGGAGAACAGCGCAGGGCGGGGAGGAGGAAAGTGGCAGGTTGATTACGGTCGCAGGTCTGGTTGCCTAGAGACAGCTAGGACATGGGATGCCAGGTTGCTAGGCGACCAACACTATGCAATGACCAGCGCTGTGTGATGGAGCAGAGGGGAGGAAAAGACAGAAAATTGTCTTTGTGCCCCCCTTTCCTCCCTGGCCCCTCCCAGCTACCCCCCACCCTCCCCTGCTGTAAATGTTCTTCAAAGAGCAGCAGAGATGCTCCACGCTGATGTATTTGCTATTCAGAGGGGCTTCTGTTCCACAGAAGACAACAAATAGATGTTAATAACGGCGACGTCCACGTAGACATCACCCCTCTGCACCGACTTAAATAAGTAATCATCAATCTCTGGAGAGACATATTAAAGATGGCACCATAAATGAAAATATTGACTCGGCGTTGACTGGGCTGCGCCTGAGGAGGGTCGTGCATTATTGCGAAGGGGTCGAGCTGTGATTTGATTGGATAATCTATGGATTTAATATGTCATAATCCTCACCAAATCCCTTTCACAGCGCAAAAAAAAAAAAAAAAAAAAGATTAAGTCTATGCCGCAGCACATGAGAGGACTGGTGCTGGGATCGACGATGATTCAATATAATATCACCATGTTTGGGGACGAGGGGAGGGAGACCGAACGTCTTGTTTGATAGGATGTTTATCAGGCAGGTTTGTCTTGTGTGTCTCCCCTGTTTTTGTAAACAAGCCTAAGAGCAACAGTGGCGGGGAGGGGGAGCAACAAGAGGAGGAGGGAGAGAGCAAATTACTGTAAAGTGTGTGTTAGCCGCGGAGGCTTAGAGGAGATGTTTTCTCTCCGCTCCTGCATCTGCTCTCAAGGCAGCGCCAGCATTCAACAGGCCTCATCGCCAGCTTCTGTTTGCGCAACACTCGTCCACGATGTGCCCTTCTGTCCACGCGCCGCTGCCCCTCTTTCTACACATTTGAATTGTTGTCTTTCTCCAGCAGCTCGATGTCTTTTGTGAGACACATTTCACATCGGCTTTAACTGCTGTTCCACATTCATTACGCGTGTTGATAGCCACGAGAGCCCAAGACGTTTGAGGGAAAACGGCCTTGTTAGTATTTTTCCAACACAGGTGTAATTGTTATCTTCCCCTTGTTTCCTCACACCTGTAGATATAATCCCCGTGCCACTCTGCACCTCTCACTCATCGCCCTCCGGCTGTCTTGTTGTTCAGAACAACCCTGTTTAGCTGATGTGGGCTCCTGATCTCCAAGGTTGTCATGACGATGGCAATCTGAGCCGTGTCTTCGTCAGAGGCGGCTCGGACTGGTTGCCCTGCCGATCTGAAGTGGCCCAGCCTTGATGGCCTCCATCTCGCTCTGTTTTCTCTCTCTCGTATATTCAAATTCCAATCTCCTGCGCCATCTGCCACGCTTCTCCTTATCAACAGCCTCTGCTGTTTGTCCCTCTGCCGCCGAATCGCGGAAATCGTCCTCTGGGCAGCTCGTGTTAAACAGTACTGTGGTGCAACTTTTTAAAAATTTCCCGAAAAGCGGTTTGTTCATGACTTGCTTTTCCTGGGTCAATCCAGTGATCGCAACATGGCCCAGTTGACTGTATTAGTCATGAAGGTCAACAACACTGGCATCCATGTATGGAGGAAAGTAGGGCACATATTTAAGCCTTTTTTAATGTGTTGTCCTGGCCTTTTTAAACATGTAATCTCCTGGGAACTGCTCCTCTTGTGTGTTCTTTCTTGGTCCACCTTTTTAAAAAGCATCTGACTCAAGATTCATTTTGACCTTTTTTGTCATTGTTTGCTAAGAATGCGATTTGTTTTCCCTTACTCTTAAAATTGGTAACTGGGGTGAATATTTTGGTTTTTTATTCTGACAGGAGTTTTAGATTCAAAGGCATATAAATCCTGGTTTTGTAACAAAGAATGGATTGTTTGAATTTTGTTTGTACCGAAACATGCTGAAGTGAATAGGATTCAAATGATCAAACTATATATGTCACATTACCATATTTTACAACACAGGCAGAGACAGTGCCTTTCGGTTTATTATCTCAAGGTCTTTTCTGTAAATACAAGGTTACTACCACAATAATAATAACAATTGCAAACATTAAGTGAGATTGATTGAGGCATTCTTGAGGCACATCCAGAGGGAATCCTGAAAACCGTCGTCTTCTCCAGAAGGTCCAAGCTGTTTTCCCTGTATTTTGCGTGTGCTCAGAAGTGCTTCCTCTTGATTTGGTTGACCTACTTGAAGGAAGTGAGAAGCTTTTGTTGAGTATCCAGGAAAATGTGAGATGTTGATGTCACCCCTCTTGTCAGTTCAATCTCACTTGTGACTGGCTCATCCTTCCGTTCTGGTTTGGAAAAGCAAAACCTTGGAAAGCAAGCGCAATATAATCTGTTAATACTTAGCTAAGATATACACCTGCCTTGAAAATTCCCCAAAGAGCGCAGAAGCAGATGTCATGTTTGCATGAGTGATTCGAGGATGGTCCTAGGGCCTCCTCCTTTCACTTGTCCCTCGGCCATAATTGCAGCAGTCAATGGCTGCTCAACAACAGGGGGCTCTTTTCAGCAGGTGCTGCTGGTTCAAATGCCTGTGAAGTGTTTGAACATGCGGGTCGTGGCGGCGCTGGACCGTGGCCCCCGATCAATAGTGTCTCCCAGTGAGCGACAGCGGCGGATTAATCAGTGACACGGGATCAGTGACTGGCTGAAATGTCACCAGCTCCATAATTAAGACCGTCATTAAGTCACAGTTAACAGAGTCACTCCAGCTCTGGGCGCAAGCTCCTCCCCCTCCTCCATCCTCTGCCCCATATGTTCTTTCCTTCAATCCCTCCCAATCATACTCTTCCTGTCTTTATTCCACGCAGCAGCGCCCCCCCCCACCCCTCCACCCTCACTGTGTCAGATCTCCAAAGAAAAGACGCTGATGCTCGGTCGAGCTTTTGTTAAATAATGGGCTTCGACAATTATAGAGGAGGGGAAAAAAATGGAATTTCAGCAGCTTTTCTTTTGATGAATAATGAAAAGGTGAATGTTAATGCTGCCTTCTCTTTTTGGTTCCTGTTTTCCTTTCCCTCCTCTCTAACCCTGAATACCCCCGTCGCTCTGCTCTCCATCACAATCTCTCGCTATTCTAATGCTGCGTGCTCCTGTAATCCAGATTAGCCGGCGAGTGTTCTTAATCTTATCACTTCCCCAATCCCTTGTGGGTGTGTGCTTTTCCTGGTTTGCTGTCTGTGTGTGTGTGTGTGTGAGTGTGAGTGATGGTGGGGTGATGGACAGATAGACTTCAGGATTAGATTTGATTTTGAGAGACTTGCAGATTGAAGGGTGGAAGACTGGATAACGTAATGACACGAGCACGCGTGCCCACACACACACGACTTCACAAATAATGTCATTCATGTTTGAGGTGGAGAGTGTCCTTGTCGTTGTAGCTTTCACAAACATATGACACATTTTTGTCCCCCAGCAATGTCCGGCTTTCGAAGGTGGAGGGATTACATCACCGCATTAGCTTCATTGTGTTTTGTTTTTTTTCATAATATATTTTGTCTCGTACAGTCAGGAGAATGAGTGGTACTAGTGAATGGTTTGCTGAGGAGGAGGCAGGGCGGAGGTGGGTTGTGAATTGTGAAAGAAGAAACGGAATGATCTACCTTGACATGTGATTGCATGTCAAGACCTACCATCTGACAGAACATTTGTGCTTCTGTTTTCTCTTGAAGGCAGTGTCACGTTCAGTGAGCCAATGTGTAACTCTGACGTTCATTCTCGACTAAAGTGCGGTCTTTTCCTTCACAGATGAATCGACCCATCCAGGTGAAACCGGCTGACAGTGAGAGCAGAGGGGGTAAGAGTGAATCATCAAATACACAACATGAATGAAAACACTAATATCTTATTTCTTTTATTTCTCTCTGCCACCATTTAAAAATGAAAATGATTTCCACACATTTATACCCACTTAAAATAAATGGGTCGTCCATTAGAGTCCATGTTTCTTGTTCACTACTGGGGCCAAAAGAAGCACTTTAGTGTTTGCAAGAGCCCTTTAAGAAGAGCCCACATTTTAGCGTTAGCATGTACTAGTGAGGTACAGCAAGACAAACTGATATCCAGTCTGTATGAACAAGATCTTCGGATTAGTCAGGGTGTAAACAAGGTTTGACTCACATAGCCTAAAACTGCTTTAATAATCAATTTTTGTATTATTTTTATTTTATTTCTTTTAAATAATATTAAACTAACTCCTTTATGAGTATTCTTTATTAGCTTCAGCAAACCTCCAACTGCACTGTTATTGCTACGCATTACACAGCGAATACTCGGTCAGACTTTTGCCTTAAGTGGATGCATCATTTGCTTCTCAGACATTACAATTCAGAATACAACTTGCTACCAAGGACAAATGGAACGTGGCGGTTGTGAGACGAGCGAACTGAAGCAGCCTGATTTGAAAAAATGGAGACTCTACAGATCTGTCTACACGTCTCCCATGGAACACATGAGAACTGGATTGTTTGCTATAGGCAGGCCAATCTGACTCATTTTACTCAGACACTACTCCCGTTTTCTGATAAGACGGGGTGTTACTCCCAGAGAACCTGCTTTCTTTTAATCCTTAGAAAACGTGTCAAGTGGAGAGTCGCACTCCCAGCACGCCCTCTGATGTCAAAGAGATGCGTCCGTAATGACTCATCACCCAGAGAATAGTTCATCTCCAATGTTGAAAGCTCTGGAAGCTGTGTCAGTGCAATTTAGATTATAATGACTACACATCCAGCCGCCATGTCTCGTGTGCGGACGTCCTGACGTCCAGAACAGCACCCCCCGCCCCCTCTGGGCCTTCTCTGTCAAACTGTCTTCGGATTAGTGATGCATGTATATATGGTGACATCTTGCCACCCTCCCCTCCCCCCTCTGCTTCTTCCCTCAAACATTTTGTGTCATCTCCCTCCCATCTTGGTGAACACCCCCTTTCCCTCAGAAGACAGGAAACTGTTCGTGGGCATGCTGGGGAAGCAGCAGGCGGACGCTGACGTGAGGAAGATGTTTGAGCCATTCGGCAGCATAGAGGAGTGTACGGTGCTCCGCGGCCCTGACGGCACCAGCAAAGGTGAGGTCACTAATGGCCCTGACATGTTTTCATGTGAGGAAGGAAGCGTGAGTGAAGTGGAACGTGTCCAAATCACATCTTGTAAAATGAGAGCAAATGTGTTTGAGATGGATACATGTATGTGTGTGTGTGTTCTCATGGCAGATACTTTTGTATTGTCGTATGGCTAATGCTTCAGGTTCAATTGTAGCCTGTGTTGGTGTTGTCATGGTAACTGATGAGGTACGTCATGGGTTATTGCCACGCGGAGCTGTGTGTGGTGTAATTGTCTGTCAGCGTTGATCTGAACATTAACGTGACTTTATGTCATTCAGGTTGTGCGTTCGTCAAGTTCCAGAGCAACGCAGAGGCCCAGGCTGCCATCAATGCTTTGCATGGGAGTCGCACTCTACCTGTAGGTTACTGAGCGAGCGCACACTCATACACATGCTTGACACTGTGTCTGCAGCCCAGCAGATCCAACAGCAGCATGTCTATACTTTAAGCTTCATTTCTGTCACCATGATGGGAAAGAAAAGTGTAAAAAAACACTTAACAAATGACAAAAACCCACACAGAGGACCTCACACTGTTTCTTTGTGATTCTGAAGTGTGAAAAAGTCTGTTGAGATTCTCCTCTTGTGCTCGACAGGGAGCATCGTCCAGTCTGGTGGTGAAGTTTGCTGATTCTGAGAAGGAGCGAGGTCTCAGGAGGATGCAGCAGGTGGCCTCTCAGTTGGGGGTCATCAGTCCCATGACCCTGCATTTGGGGGCGTACAACGCTTACACACAGGCGGTAGGAAAAGCTACAAGTCACTTTATTCCATTGTTGCATCTGTTGCTTTTGAGTGAGACAGCTTCCAAGTGTATGTATATCATTGGATGAGCCATCTTATAAAAGATTTGCTGCTTAATTTGATATCTAAATCCACTTTTCCTTTGACTCTGCTCTGAATCTGTCTCTGGTCCAGCTGATGCAGCAGCAGGCTTTGGTGGCTCAGTCGGCATATCTCTCTCCTGTTGCCACGGTGGCAGCGGTCCAGATGCAGCAGCTCGCCGCCCTCAACCCCAGCAGCATCATCGCCACACCAATCGCATCCATCACCCCCTCCTCAGGTAATAAGAGGACGACATGTCTGGCCCGGGCCGCTCCTGATTCGATTTTGGCTTGAAATATGAGCCCTGATACATGAAGAGAGAAGAACCAGACGGAGAAGGCAAACATTAGCTTTAGTTATATGTTGTCTGGCAGGCACAATGTGACTTGGTTAGTTACTGCACTGATGGAGCAAAGATTATTATGAGGGCGGGCTATTATTTTGTGGAATACTCCCACTTTAAAGGACACACAGTGCAAGAGGGATTTGAAGTTATCATGTGTAGACTGTGAGAGAAAGTTTGTTGCAAAGCTAAAAGTCACTTCTCAGTTGGAACTCCTGATCCTTACGCGTACATGCCGTGTTTGATCTCAAATGACTCCTCTGCCACAGGTACCAGCACTCCGCCCTCCATCGCAGCGACACCAGTTCCTACTCTGCCACCGCCCATCGCAGTCAACAGCTACCAGTCTGTGCCCACCGCCCCCAACGGCCAGTCGGCTACCGAGGCCCTCTACACCAACGGGGTCCACGCCTACCAAGGTGAGCTCAATGTTGCCGTTGACATTTTTGCAGGTGAAAGACATGATCAAATGAATGTATCTAAAACAATTGTGAGTAAATCAGTCCATTTTATAGCCCAAGTTTTTAATGACAAAGTTGAATGGAATGAATGTATAACAAATGTACTGACTGTGTCACAGCTCAGAGTCCTGTTCTGGACCCGCTGCAGCAGGCGTACACTGGAATGCAGCACTACACAGGTGAGCGAGTCTTATATCAGGTGTGTATAAAAAATGTCCTAGTGTTACTACACTTTTTCCTATTTTGTAATATGTAGTTGACAACATGAGGCTACATTTAAAATGTATCTTTGACTGTCCGTCTGTCTGTGAGAATGACGACCCCTCACCACTGCTTTAAAGTGTGACCATTGATGCCTTTCATCTCCTGATGCAGCCTATGACCTGGAGGAAGGAGTTTGTCTTAAATATGATGAGCCATGAAGACCTGTTTTTCATAAACATGAGTCATCTGAAAAAAAAATTGTAATGTATTTTTAAGAAATGTATTAGGACACAAAATTTATATTTTAAAAAAGGATACTTAAAAGTGTTTAGAAATGCTACAAGGTAGAAGGAAAACTAAATATTGTGGGGGAAAAAAAGAAAGCAGAGATATTATCTTACATCTTAATCTCAATAACAAAACCAACAAAATGAGCACTCATATATGTTAAATCCGTTCCTCCCCGGGCTGTGATCGTTTCTTTCTGTTTACAATTCCAAATTTCATTAAATATGTCATCATGGATTCCTGAAGCGTTCAGCTTTCTTAAATCGTTATATAACGGCCGCGTTATAAAAAGCACACATTTATATTCCAATCATGCAAATACGAGCGGATGCTACAACCCTGCAGCTCCATCTAGTGACTCACACAAGGACCAATATAGTTTTGGTGCGTCTGTGGGCGACAGGCTGTCGCATACTGTTTGTAAAGGAAGGAAGGGTGTCTGTCTCCTGAGCTGCTCTGCACTCACCTGCTCCTCTCTTCTCCAGCTACCTACCCTGCTGCCTATGGACTAGTGGGTCAGCCCTTCCCTCACCAGCCCACCCTGGTGGCCCAGCAGCCGCAGCAACAGCCCACCCAGCTGCAGCAGCGAGAAGGTCAGACGCGCCTTTGCTGCCACAGTGTGGAGCACACTTTCACTTAACTGCTCTGACAGCAACGCAGTCTGTCACAGTGATGAAGACAGTCTGCGCTTAAAAATGAAATTTTAACACCATTCACTATATATATTTATGAACATTTATATGTAATAAATACAGCTTTGCAAAATATTAAAAAGCGCACTTGATTAAAATTTGGTTGACCTAAAAAAAAATAACTAATTTACTGAGGTTCTTCACAGAATTTACTTTTTCAGTCCAATTAAAAGTCAACCTCAATTTTCGCTCATAATAATAATAATCACTTTTATTGTCTTTTGTTTATTTAATGTTTATAGCTAGATGCCTCATCAGTATTTGGAAATATCATTTATATCATGAACAGTCAAATGAGCTATGAGCTTGAACACAAAGTAAACAAATATCTCTAATATCCAGGTAATATTTCAGAACACCACCAAAATATAACAGCATTTCTCTCAAGCTAAATGAAGTGCGTGTGTTCCTTCCTCATTGTCGAAATTAATAGATTTTACTAAAATCCATGAAGGCGGAAACCTCCTTGATGAAGGTTAATATGTTTACAAGTGCACAGAGGCAAACAAAAACAATTAATATAAAAACAGCATTTCTGTCTTCATCGCCTCCCTGTCTTCAGTGTCCCTACACTTCCTCGTGAAATCTGATCTCTTCCCTTCACTCCTGCTGGACTGACCTGTTTAATCAGGAATACAAATTACATTCAAGCATTTGGTCTTTACAATGTTAACAGCTATTAGAGCTAGCAGTGCGTCGCGGCTCTTGTAATATGAGTGGCGGGAGTGCTTTTTGCTCGTTGGCCATTAATAACGTTAATGAAATGAAACTGCAGCCATAAATAAACATTGAGTGCTCACAGGAACGCGTACAGGAAATGTCATGCTGTGTCTTCTTATCTGTCCTCCATCTTCTAGGCCCAGAGGGCTGCAACATCTTTATCTACCACCTCCCGCAGGAGTTCACTGACTCTGAGATCCTGCAGATGTTTCTGCCCTTCGGGAATGTCATTTCTGCCAAGGTGTTTGTGGATAGAGCCACCAACCAAAGCAAATGTTTTGGTGAGTTGATGTTATTGTTTGAACACAAAGTCTGTTTCTTAGCTGTGTTCTGACATTGTTTTAAGCTTATGTATGGAGGACTAAACAGAGATCGACTGATTTTTGGCAGGAGTTCTTAAGATGTTAAGTTTTTTTGCTAAGATGCTTAATGTAGGTCTTAGAGTAGTCAAGACCGCCTGAGCCGAGACCATAGCAAGACCTTTTGAGATTGAGACAGAGACAGAAACCGAAAAAACAAAACAAATGATGGAATAAATTCTATAAGTTTTGCAGCATCATACAGCATACTAAAAGATTTTTCCACTGCAAGAACATTAACACAAGGATAGTCCATCTCTTTTGTGTGACCTCACTGTAAATATATTGACAGGACGATGTTCAAATTAGGGTCTCCGCCGGGTCTTGAACATCAGACCTCTGGGTTCAAAAGCTGACAAATAACATGGAGCTCAGTTTCCATGATGGGAATCATAGCGAATCACCCATGTCAATGCAGTATTGTTCTATTGTAGTGGCATAGTCAAGATAGTGTCCAAAACGATCATGAATCGATGAGTTTATAGGTGGCACAGGCTGTTGGAGTAAATGTGCCGCTGCTCTGGAGAAAACTCCTGGTACACTGGGTGTTAATGTTATTAAAGAGCCTACCGAAAACCCTGCCCTTAGTAAGTACCAACAATAGCATACATGACCTGTTTTGGCACACTTGTAGGATGCTGGAGGGCGTCTGGCTCAGTCAGTGTTTTTCAACCTTTTTTAAGACACAGCACACTTTGTTCATTGAAAAAATCCAGAGGCACATCACCAAAGGAGCCTCAGCCAAATCCTGGTAGTGTTCAGTCGAAAGTCCTGTTGAAAATCCCTTTTAATTTGTGAAAAAATATCTCTCGTATTTTGGCATGCTATTTGCAGAAACAAATAGCTGAAAATGTACAGTATTTGCTTAAAAATGTCTCCAGAAAGGAGTGGGTTATATGCCAAATGTACATGAGAATTAATTTATTTGAAATAACTGTTTTGATTTCATCACAATCTGCATTTAGTTTTTAGCCAACTTCTAAACTACGAAACAAAATTTTATGGTTTCAATAAAGTTTTGAAGTGAGACGTTAGCTCCATTAGCTCTGCGGCACAGTCTGTCTATGACCAGTTGAAAAACACTGGGCTACGTGATACAGAACCTGTTGGTGTTTTCGATTAAGGTGTCTTGCAAAAGTTGATGTGATTCCAGTGTTGGTGAGCAACTTCTGCACATTTATCCAAATGCTTTTTCTTTTTGAATGTTAGGCAAAGAAAAATGGTCTGTACGATTGAACCAAATCTTGCCGACACGCTCTCTCCTTAGTTGATCTCAGGACCAATGCTGGATATCATAAGTGGTGGAAGATATAATGCCAAAACCATTATGACCACAGAGATTGTGGGGGACTGAGAGAGACTGAGGGAAGAGACTGCCTGTGCTCTATCGAGAAGGGCGTCTCATCTGTATGTCTTCTGTCCAGGTTTTGTGAGTTTCGACAACCCGTCCAGCGCTCAGACTGCCATCCAGGCCATGAACGGTTTTCAGATCGGCATGAAGAGACTGAAGGTTCAGCTCAAGAGGCCCAAGGATGCCAACAGGCCTTACTGAAAGAGGTGAGTGGCTTCAACGGACGTGATCAGGGAGGAAGTGACTTGTGAGATTATTGACAGGCCGCTGTTATAGAGACTGCATCACGGAAGCAAATGGGAGCTCAGTAGTTAGTCTGTCTTCCAACAGAAGAAGTCAGTAACTCCTCAGTGGACGTACACTTTAATAAGGCCACTGCTCTCTGAATCCTTCAGAGGCTCTGGAACAAGCCATTGTTTGTAAACACATATACCCTCAGGCAGTGTAGTAAAATGCAAGCAGTTACAACTTCAAGACTATGTTCATCTGCGTCATTAGAGCTTTAGGCTTCTGAAGAGGGCAGAAGTGGCAGCCACGCCTCCCTGCAGGCGCTTTTAAAGGGGCAGGTATGCGTTCAGAGACAACCCCAAAATATAGCTAGACAGCTCTTGAGTGACTGTGTGATCAGAGAAGCAGAGCAGTCACATGACCACTTCAGAACATGTTTGGCTGCAAATGATAACAGACCATGTCTTTAACCAGTGTTTTGTCGCAGGTTTGAATGCTGTCCGTCATTAATTTTTCTTTCACTTTTTCATTCTATTGTTTTTGTGCTGTGCCACATGCCATTTTTCCTGAAAAAAAAAAACCAAACATCAGAACCACTCTCAAGACTCTCCATACATAACTCGTGGAGACGTTCGTCGCTATGGCTATGGTTGCCTAGCAACCGCTAAATCCTCCCCCTACCTTCTCGCTGCGTTGTAAGTTAATTGGGCTGTGTTGGTTGCTGTGGCGATATTGCCTGTGATGGTTTGCCATTAGCAATATTTTGATTTTGATTTTTTGGGCCGTTGCCTTGATTCACCATGCTGAACTGCATGGCGGGTTACTGTGGCGACCGTGGTCTGTGTTTGCTGTGTTTTTTCTGTCCTGGTTTGAATCCTACCTACACTGATTGACTGTCACTTCACCTCAGCATCTGTAAGTAACTGATTATCATGACACGCCTTTTGTTTTCAAGGCAAAAACAAAATAAAAGCAACAAACCTAAATGAGGAAGTGTCCCACATTCTCATCAGAAATTGAACATTTGACCTTGTCTTTTATTTAATTACTGTCTTTTCTGTTGTCTGTCATGATTATCATTCTTACACACTCCCTCTGTTTAGTTGGTTGCTGTGGTAGTATTTGGGTGAGTGCAGGGGGGTTTCGTCTTGTTGTAACTTGATTCCAAATTTGCTCTGTGACTGAATTTTGTTTCTCTGTGAGACTCTAACTGTTGTGAAGGTGTTCTTGTAAAGGGGTGACCAGTTTGTGTGTGTATCTGTTGGTGCTGTGCTGTAGTCACAAACCCTGGGCCTTCGACAGGACTGCGGTGCTTTACAAGTCCATAAAACTGTGAGGGTGAAAAAACAGATACGTAATTTCAGCCTGTTCTTATGACATTCTTTTTTTTTTAATTGTAGTGCAGTAGATGTATTTTATCGCTACGCTGAGAGACATCGAAATTGACCCATACTTGTCACATGATGACTCAGAGTGTAGGTATGATCAGTCTCTAACCAGAACGTGCATCTGTCCAAGCCACATTTGGGTCAAGATACAGACATATTAGTGAGTCCTGGCGCTCAAAACTGCACAACCATTGAAGGGGCTCTATCAGATTCTATTTTCAACGGTACTCAACTCCCACACAGAGCAGCCTCACAATAAAATGTTTCATGTTTGTAATTTAACTTATGACCAGCTGCTGACTTTGCTACGGTTTCACAGAATTTAGGGATGGGAATTGATAATATTTGAACAATTCTGATTCCATTATCGAAACTGCCTAATGATTCAGTTCCATAGCGATTCTCTTCTTGATTCTCAATGGGAAAAAAAAGTATTAATAGATTTGGGTATGTTTAAGATTTTAGCAATTCCATGTATGATACTACTCACTGGAACTGTTCTGTATCGACTGTTAAAGAGTCAAATCAAGAAGTTTAAAAACTTCTTGGTGGGTTTGCTGTGTTGCACAAATGACAAGGGAACTTGAGTAACTGTCATTTAGAGTTCGAAAAGCTCCGTGGATTTAGCATCAGAGAAGCAGGAATGAGTCGTGCTGTCTGACCTTATGAACAGAAATGAACCCTGTGATGCCAGAAACAGTTGACAGAGAGCTCCAGTTATTTGAAACTGAGGTCTTCATCGGTACATGTGAACAACTCAATACAATGTACATGCATGTACCTCATTTAATATATCTGCTCATTGTGTAACACAGTATAAATAACATAATATTTATACTGTAT
This sequence comes from Synchiropus splendidus, assembly GCF_027744825.2. Lineage (NCBI taxonomy): Eukaryota > Metazoa > Chordata > Actinopteri > Syngnathiformes > Callionymidae > Synchiropus > Synchiropus splendidus. The sequence goes on from NC_071337.1 coordinate 16,263,983, forward strand.
AATAACAGTATAAACATGACATCTAATACAATGCGTTTAGTGCACTTCCTGAGTTCAGTTCAACAACACTTCTCTACACCACTGTAAAAACAAGCATGGTAGCAGCACAGACGTGTGTGACATTATTAAAAACAAACACAACTTTCTCTGACAACAACAGTTAGCGCCATGCTAACCATCAACGTAACTGTTAGCTCAGGGTTGTCCACTGTCACAGATCAAACACGAAACACTGTTTCATCATGATACTGTGATGTTGAAGGGGTTCGAGCAGAGGTAGCACCATTTGTACGTTCTGGTGCGTCAGTGATCCCATGATCCTCGATGGGTTGCTTGAATGAGCACATCAGGACTAGTGACGTAATGATAAGTATAGGCTAAAGGAATTAGCGAAACAGAGCATTTTGTTTAGGCACCAGTTCTGGCATTAACTGGTATTAAAATGAACTGGTATTAAAATTATTTTTTTTTTTTAAGTTTATGGTAAAAAGAAAAAAAAAACCTAGGCTTCTCTACACTTTGACAGTTGCACTCTAGGGTTACTATGAACATTGCTAGAGGAAGGCTTGTTTTTTGAAAAAGATGATTTGAAACAGAGATTTTGTAGGGTTAAATATTGTAGTCGCTGCATGTTACCAAATTCTTCTCATTTGGATACCACAGTTTTCATATTCTTTTTGCCTTTTCATACTCTGTAGGTGGCTAAAATGTGAGCAACAGTAACAATAACAGGACATGTTTCATGTCTATAGGGGGCGCTCAAAGTCAGATGTTTTGTTTGTGAACCATGAAGGCCCTGATGGTTTCTTTCTCTGCTGTGTTTGAGTTAAACTGGAGGTGTTTTCATGTGTGAGAGTTTTTAAAAAGATGTGTGTGTTTATATCATGTTGTTTTGTGTCTATTACTGTAAACAATATGTTATTATTTGTGTTTGTACCGACTCAGACTAACTCACTTCACCTAAGAAGGTTCTGGATGACGCTGCTCCTGTGCTGTTGGCTGAGGAACTGCATTCCTCCAAAGGAATTCTGGGATTGAATCGCAAAAGCCGGCATGAAGATAATGATATTTGAAAAATATATTTGACTCCAATAGATGGAGATACAAGACATCTGCAGGTTTTCACTATAAGCACTTGAATAGGATCACTACATTTTACATCAACCCGTACATATTTAGCCAAAATAAACATTTTGATCCTCAGATTTATTGATAAGTGATAGATGTATTATTGTGAAAATCACCTCTGAATAAGATCAGAGGTTGACAGTGTTTCTCATGGAATCCCATGTTTTGGCATATGTAGATTGTGTTTCTCTGATCAAGGATGAATGGCAACAAAACTTCAGCAAGGCCATGTATTTTTATTATTAAGCATCCAGATAATCCAGAAAATGTAAAGCACGTAATGTCTGTAAAACATATCCCATGTAAAAAAAAAAAAAAAAAAAGATCTAACCTGCAGATTTCTGTAGAGCCGAGTCATTTTAAAACCTTTATGTATAAAGTGAACTTTGAAATACACTTCCCAGAATTCCCTTTGTGCATGTTCTGAATTTGCCTGCCCTAAAAGGATGAGCAAGTTTTACCCAAGAACGTGCACACAATTGCAGCAGTATGAATGTTTGACTTGCATGGACACTAGCTGATTACCCAGAATCCCCTCAGACTTCGGTGCAAGCCGTGTGTATGCAGACTTCTAAAGACTGGACTCTTGATCAGCTTTGTTTACCTGGACAGCAGTATCCGAATGTTCAGGCGAGATTCTGAATAAGACACCAGTGTTTAATGCTTGACTCTCCAGACTCAACTGTCAAATCCTAGTGAGAACCAAAACAAAAAAACAGCTCTTGTCAGGAACCAAACAGGAATAAAATTTGTTTCATCATATGGGGCCACAGCGCCAACTATTGACCTGCTTCCACTGTGCGGTTTCTTCTGCAAGTGCTGCTATTTTTTGGCTCAGGAAAAATGTGATGGAAAAAATATCTGCTCAAAGCAGCACATTCTGGAGATATAAACACTTCATTTGGACATAGATGATTGGCTGATGTCCATTTATTAATGTCATGCTGACCACACGTCCCAAAAAGTCCTGGGCAGAGTGTGGTCTTAAAACATAGAATGTGCTTCTTATTTATGATTATTTTGGTGTTGAATTATTATTATTTTTTTTTTTTTTTAACAAAAGGTCACAAATACAGTTATCACAAAGTGTAATCACTCATTACAAAATGTGTTGACTATATCGTATTTTATTTTGTATCAATTTTATTTTAAGATTCTCAATGTAGATCAATAAACGTGACGATTATACATACAAGAAAATACTGGTGTAAAAGATTTACGCATTTTTTAAATGTATTTATTTTTTCAGAGATCAATTAATGCAAAAAGGAATGAAGGACTAAAGGACTAAAAAGGACTGAACTAATAAAACAGAATTCTCTCATGAAATGACAGAGAAAATCTGAAAATTTTGTCAGTTTCATACCTTCACTCTAACTTTATTAGGTTCATTAGGTTGTTTGTTTTATTTTCATTTAAAGCAACTATCGTGGTGTGATGGACTAATCCTCCTGCTACAGATGATGACGAAATGATCTCCTCATGAATGAAGCTTTATTCATAAACAAAACCCCACTCTTGTGTCACTGAAATCCCAAGGTGTCTTGTTCAGAAGAAGTTCAATACTCTGGTCACTACTGTCCTTCCAAACATGGCTACTGTTGCTGTTCTTTGCAATCTTACGTTCAGTTAACCTCTGCTCTCTCCTCTCTCTTCTTCTGCCTCCAGGAAAGAGTTCAATCAAGAAAAAAAAATTGCCACTCGGGATGACCCAGCCTTGTTTGGTTGCTTGACCAACCGTATAGCACAGGAGCCACACTTCTCTAACGCAGTATCGTGATCATGTGTGCGCTTTCTAACACAGCAGTGGACAGGTTGAACACTGACAGAAGTGCTCCGGACTTCCAATCATTCCACAGCTGGATTATACCATGTACATAATCTCTACTGTCAGCCAGATCTACATGTTAACAAAAAGCATATCAATGATGTTATTCTACTCTACAGGGTTCTGATGTATATTGTGATTCGTCTTAAATGCTGGAGGGAAAAGAAAATACTATTCTCTATGATTACTATTGACAATATTGTTAAGTAGATTTAGTTTTATTATTTATATTTGGCCACTTCCTCTCACTGTACATACTGAAAAAAAACAAGCTAATAATATCCTGCCACCACTTTTACATAAAAAAAAACTGGGAGGAAGGGCCAGAGGTTTTTTCTATCTTAATTTAAAGTTTGTTTTCAACACTGAATCTGTTGGGAGGGAAGGGTGCGGAGGGGTTGAGGCGAGACTTACTATTGATTTAACTATAGAAGTATTCCTGTGGTCTTTGAGACGATGAAGAAAAAAAAGTTATGATAGAGTTTTTAATTTAAAAATATGTACCTATGGGAGTAACAAAGAATAATGTTTCTTTATTTATTGTCTTTAAAAACAAAATAAAGTACAATTTAGGATAAACGTGTGTCTGGTCTGCGTGGTGTTATTGTGAGATGAGATCAGAGAACCTCATTTTGCCAAGGGTCGTTTTGCCTCCACCACACACAAAGCCTGAAGGCCATTGGAACCTGTTAGTTTCAGTAGCATAGAAAATCCAATCATGATCTGCACGCATCTGAGCTACTAGACCAACCCTGGAAAGTGAAAGGATTGAAGAAAACAGCAAAAGCACAGTAGAGCTATGACATGCGCGGACTGTCACATGCAAACAAACACATTCTTCGTTTATTTCAGCCTAATCAGCAAGTAGGGCAAATTGTATGAACTACGGTGCCCTGAGAAGGACAAAATGTCTCGTTAAGAGCGCTTCATGAGAAGTACAAATACTGTACATACAGATGTTTTTTTCGCAATATTTTTATAGACACATAAGAGCAGAAATATACATCTCATTGATCAAGATCTTCTTTTCTCTATTCCCCCCCGACAGTATTCCAACAAAGAAATTATGTCAATAACATTGCAATAAAAAATAAATAGAAGAAAAGGAAAAAAAAAACAAGAAAACAAAAGAAAAACAGTTACAAAAAAAAAAATCACCTCTACTGCGTGACAACCCTAGTCTTGTATAAAAGACATTGTGAAACATAGCAACAATATCATATGAGAGGAGATTACAGACAGACGTTTTTGTTTTTTTTAAGTTATATTTCACCTAAACTAAAGTGAACCCCATTATAATTATCGCCCCCTCACTACTCCGATACCTACCTAAGAAGGCTGGAGTTGAGCAGCTGCTTCTTTGCTCAGAATAGATGGATGTTTTGGGAGGATCTTCGCATAACGTGACTAGACACAAATATTAGCGCTTTTAAATAACAAATAAGGGGCACGTTGTCAGGTCTTCGTCGCCACCTAGTGGACCAAAAATGTACTGATCCGTGTTACATTCCCTTGCACTTTAAATATATAATGTACATGAATTGTCTTAGACTTAAAGGTATTTGCTGCGTTTAAACTTCATCAATTAATGAAGTCAATCGAATTAAGACGTGATATTTTCAACCGAAATGTACCGTGATTACAACTTTTTTTTAGAAGAGTGCAATACAAAAACTGATTCATGACTTGTCGCATTAGTCCGACTTTACCAACACAGACTGGATAACAGTTTATGTCTCCATGTCATAAGCTTATGTTATTATACATTTGCATGATATTGCAATGAGCAGAATGCAGGGAATCCACTCATTTCCACCAACTGAATGAGATACTGATCAGAGCACAAGTTTTTGCAGGTAGTGTGAAACCACAAAAAAGGGTGAGATTCTTACTTCAGATGGGCCCCGACTTGCCTTCTTCAGCACGCCGGCTGTATGAGGGGTGATTACTGCTACAAAGCATGAGGAGGCAGTCTAGTTCCAACTCGTCCTCCCTCAGGGAAGCCACTAGCTGCCCAGACTTTGGCTTCACGATCTTCCTCCACCAAATGATGCTGGTCTGTTCAGTAACTGTAAGAGTATTTTTGGATGAATACGCTTTAAATTGTTCCGAATTTTCTAGTTATCAGGACTATTCTTCAAATAAGTCAGGAGGTATTTATTTTTGTCTTTTTCTCCGTCCATTTCTTTTGTTACCACAAGCACCGATCACATGGATGCTACATTATGTCAGCTGGCATTAGGCACAGACAGGAATTTATAGTAAACTTGGTTGTACCGAAGCTTCTCAAAACGAGTCCCAGGTCCAGATGTCAGCATGTGTTCCAACCAATTCAGTTTAGAGCCAGGATTGTTCATGACATATGGCTCCCAAATCAATAGTTGAAAAGGTTTTTTCTTAATTCATTTTTGCTGCACTGATCCAAACATTTGTTTGTAGTTCAACCACCAATGCGATTTTTGTACTTAATAACAGCAACAATAAGTGTCGCGCTGCTCTTTTTTGGAGGAGCGGAACGGCGGCACGATCCTCACTCCATACACAGGCAGAAGCCTCGTCACGTCTCTCATGTTCAGCCGCTCGCGCCCCGCCCCCAGACCCTCGGAGAACATACCATAATACCCACCACGTCTGACTGATTCAAGGAGCCGGCTAACTCCAGCTCAACGACCATAACGTGTCAAAAGTCGCGAAATTTGGCGGGGAAATATAAAGTTAACTTTTAAGTAGAACTTTCGTCGAGTTCTACTGGTTTCTGCCGGAGAAGTTCCGAGAAGCGGAAAGAGAGTGTTTCATTGAGCGTGCCACAAGTTTGGTGTGTCATTAATGGCGACAGCTACCTGAAACTACCAGAAAAAAAGAGGTGGAGGTTTGAAAGGAGGGTTCGCTCGTCTCTCTGCCGGCGGCTGACAGAGGACACCGACGGAGTTCACCGTTCTGCCCGTCTGGAAAATCAGGTAAGTCGGCGGCACCGTTAGCTGAAGTGTGTGCGCCACTAACGTTGTCACTGCAGATGCCTCGACTGCTCTCTCTTAGTGCTCAACGCATCGTTTTGTGGACGAGAAAAGTGAGCGTGTCGAGTTGTGATAACATTGAAGTCTTCAAAGCGCACCGAATATCAAAGGTGGGCGTCAAACGGTTCCCGAATATCAAAGCAGGCCCGCTTTCTTCTTGTTCGCTTTGGAAACCAAACGTCGATGAGTTACCAAAGGACGCGCGCACTCGGCCGAGGAACAGAACGTTATTTCTAGATCAAACGTTGACGTGCGTAAAAGTTTGTATTTGGCAAACTGGAAGAATATGGACGGCCATATGTGATGACGATGAAGTGTACAAGTTGGATGTGTGTGTCTTGGGTTGTCATGTTGACTGAAGAAACGGTTTGGACCGCTAACGTCCGGGAGACTCCCCGCTTGCCTCATGTGTACCACTCCCTGTCGGAGTTTACGCAAACAGCGCAGAGAGAACAGTGGCAGGATGCTGCTGCTCTTTCAACTGCGGCTGTGCGCACGAGGGCGGTCTACAAGGTCTCACAAGCATCGGCCGGTCACACTCTGTTTCTATGGTTTACACGACGGTCATAAATACCACCTCATCTTCCTCTTCCCCCTGGAATAGGGATGCAACTTACCACTGCAATACACTATAGCTCAGTGTTGTATTAGCCAGGCTGTGTTAGTGTTCTTTGGTGGCGTTTACTGTTTTGCAAAAGTAGGGAAAATATTAAAAGTCACCTTTGCCATGAGCTTACTCTAATATTGAAGTGCCTTTTTTGTAACTTGGTCTGTGCATATACCATAAGCATTACATCAAACATTATCATGAGGCTGAAAAGGAGCATATTGCGGAACGCTTATTAATATCGCTGCCCCTTGTTCCCACCTCTCATTTTTTCCAGAACTTCCAAGTTATCTCTCTAGAATAGTATTGAAGTTTTTGGGTCAAATTAATGTTTTAATTACCTTCATGTTATTGAACTTTTCATGTCCTTTGCTCATGAGTTTTTCTAATTATTGGAGTGTACATGGCTCCATCATATAGTAGGTAGAAGTTCACGCTTCTTCTGTGTTCCTCTTCATCAGTTGTTAAATTCATAGATGTTCCACTAGCAGCCTCTTTCTGCCTTATCTAAACATGACCAACACGGTGTTTGTCTTGCTTGTGGCTCAGGTCATCTCAGTACTCAAACAGGCGGTGTACGTTCTGTATTGTACTTTTTATATTACTCTTTTTGCTTCTTTGAGAAGCTTATAGATGTATCACTCCATGGAGCTGTGGTCAGACTGACAGTGAATTGGTGACACTCCTTAGACACCGTGTGGAACTACTATTATACCACTATATTTGGCATTTTGGTACATTATTATTAATTTCATGTGATTGAATAAAATGAATTCTAAAAGCATTCTAAACATGAAAAAAAAAAAAAACAAGGAAAGCTTTGCCTCGGTTGAGGGGTAAGCCAGGGCTCCCGCACATGGTAGGAAGTTACAGACAAACCGTCTCCCCGCCTGGGTAAGCCAGCCAGTCCTGCTCCCGTACTCCTCTGGAATACACACAAATGAGTACAGTACCTTGAGTGCTTTAATGTCAATAAAACGTCTGTGAGTTCATTGGTCTGGTGTGATGAACCTCTTTATCTTGGTGGCATTTGATCCCATGTCTTAATGTGAGGCCTGCAAGAAGGCTCTACAGTACTGTACTCAGGCTATTAGCTAGGAGGACGTCTGGGCGTCCCAGGTATGCACCAACTGCAGAACATGAAACAATGGACGTCCTCCCGTATCCTCAGCAGGATGCCCTAAATGTCCAATTCTTAGTGCCTGTATAACGCCCTCTCCTAGTGTCATCTTGAAAAGAGTGTTTCCTCCCGGTAATTTCGCCGAATATGATCGAAATTTGCCATTTTTCCCTTGTGCAGTCGTAGCTTGGCCATCATGGCCACCATATTTGTTTACCTAATTGTCTTATCTCACGGTTGTCCTCATCTCTCGAGTCGCCACACTCGCTGCATAAAAGCGCGCTGTGACTGATGGGATGTCTGACGCTGATGAGAGAGAGGAAACCGCAGATAAGTTCCAAACGTTAAACAATCGTCTACAAAACTAACTCATAGGTTTGTAATTGGAGCAGTGCTGTGCAGAGAGCTGTGCTGTGGAGCGTTGCATTTCACAGCACTGTAGTTTCACAGGGATCAAAATTCACATGGTTCTATTTATTTCATCAAGCGATGTGAGATGTGTTTTGTTTGAATGAATGAATGTTTAAATTTGTGAAAGTTCAGAAAACAGATACACAGCTGATACAACTATATGTTTATCTTGCATAAATATATAAATGGAAATGATCAAAATTTATGGTCAAGGGTGAATAAAACAGCTGCTCAGAAGACCCCTGCATCTGAAAGTGTGACTGTTGCAACAGCTAAACTGTTAACGTTTCTCAAATGAGAAACTTTACCAGAGATGAACTCACATCTCTGTTAGCGTTTCTTCTGTGACTCAGACTCAAAAGTCATTTTTGTAGAAATAGTTGTTTACAGCTTGTTTTTTTTACAAAGCAAATTGTAAAGTCAGTCGTTGACATGGCGTGTCTGGAGGGGAATGGGCTTGGGGTGGGGTTATGGGACCGGGGCGTGGCTTCGGACTCTCGGTCCAGTCAGGCTATCAGCTGGGATTTTGACAACTCACGATCTGATCTGGTTATCACAGCTATCTGTTAACTATACGTGCCCCTTCACGTTCACTGCCCAGACGCCCTCAATGTTCATTCTTAAGGCCTTGGGCAGATTTCATGCAGCCTGAAAATACAAAGTGAATTCTGATTGAATAAAATCTCTTACCTAAAAAACAGCAACACTGGAATAAGCGTAATATGACAGCAAAATTGGAAGAATTTGCCCATCCCCAGTTTGCCACACCAAGTCAGTTTAATCCGCTAACGTTTCATCCTTAACAATATCCAAGAACCTCAATGGCTCTTTTCACCTGTTTTATTCACAAGCGCTGATTCGTAGCCACTGGAAGGTGTCCAATGGCTACTGTTGATTATTCAGTGTAATACTTGAAAGTTTCCTTTTTTTTAGTTGCCTTTTTCTGTTCCTGTCAATAAAACTGCCATGTGGCTGGACGAGTTTCTGCTAAACTTATGAAGGTCTTTATATGACCTATAAAACCGTTGGAGTTGCTGACCTTTATCAACTATTTGTCAACTATTAACGCTACGAGAGGACCACGCTGGCAGTGTTTTCTGCCGAGGTTTGTCATCTGCAGAGTGATATCATTGTTGTTACTCGCTTCCTCAAGGAAATAAGTATGATAAGATGAGATTTAGTTCAGGTATAGGCTCCTTGATTACAGATGTTGATATCACTCAACTTCCTTTATGAAGTTACAATCCATCACAAAGCTTATGTCAAGGCCATAGCCTTCCATGGACATGTAATGTGTTAACCAGCGGTCACCCCTTGACCTCTTGTAAGAGAAACTGCAAGCCGCATTGACATCACAAAAAAGAAAAGCTTTTGAAATGCTGGTTTAGTGACCGTTTGACTGCACCTGTTGAAATGATTTACCCATGACATGCGTCTTGGTTAGAGATTCCACTTGCTTCCATGTTAATGTCTGCGGACTTCATCCTGCATCTGTGTTATATGTGATACATGAATAGATAATTATTGACCACTGAAAGAATGTTAAACTCAACGCCTGTCCTAGCTTGTTTTCCTGTCGGCCTTAAACTCATATAAAATATTTCTGCGTTCAGAACGAACCATTGTCCGTGTCCTGGGGTGTATGACTAGAAAATAAATGAGCGGTGAACGGTCAACTCATTAAAAAGCACTCTGCTATTCCAGTTATGCAGTTCACTCCCGAGGGGCAGCAGTGTCTCACTGAGTAACTTTTAACAGACTTTTTGAGCCTCTGAATGTTGAGACGCCTCTGTTATCGTATTCTCATCACTCTACCACAAACCATTGTGTGGCTTCATTCTGTCCGTATTTCCTTCAGAGCTTTCTCATTACATCTCTCTTAACATGTCTTCCTTTTGCATTTGTTTATCTACATTGCGATATAAAAACAGAAGATTGTGCCCTATGGTCTTCTAGAAACATGATTACTTACTACATTTCTCTTCTGTTATGAACCAACCACTGCAGGACATTGTTAACAGTGGCAAAAGACATGAGGCAAACGTGATGCTATATCTCGTCTGTGTAAACAAACCAGTCTGGTTCTCAGGGAGCTGCCTAGATAGTGTAGTACAGCAGTGAGGAACATTTCTTCACTGTTTCTGCTGGTGTTACGCCACTCAAATCTTGAGCACTTCCTGTTTTGTGACGAATGCAACTAGTGCTGGCCTCTTCAAACCTCGTGGTAGAGGAAGTGGCCATGTGCTGTCTTTGTGTCAGATGCTAGGCCAGATTAATCACTTCCACTCGATTCATACTCATCACACTGTCTCCGGTCATCCGGATATTGACTCGGCTGAGAAAATTGCCGAACCGATCAGGCCATGTCATGTTCCCTGGAAACAGTCTGGTGCTTTTACAAGCAATGACAACACGATGGCTTCCTTCTGTCTCTGATCCTCAGGATGTTGTCTCGGCTGAGGGAGCTTCTCTGGGCCGACTGGATCTGGTTTCCTGAAGGCCACGGCTGGGCCGATCTCACAGACAAGGATGGGGTCATCTTCCCCAAAGCTCAGGACCTGTGGGCCGTCGTCCCCATCGCGCTCTGCTTTCTCGTCGTAAGGCAAATATTTGAGAGGCAAGTCGATGTTTTCTCACAGTGTTGCTTGTTTGAGGCCCACAAATGTTTGCTTTTCAAGTCGTAGAAAATGTTCCTGATAAAGATAACGCAGATTGTGTTCATTCGCTGTGAGCCTCTGTGTGTTCTCTGCTCAGGACGGTAGCCATTCCTCTCGCCTCCTTGCTGGGGATCAGAGACAAAGAAAGGGTGTGTGCGGCACCTAACCCAGTTCTGGAATCATACTTCTGCAACACATCAAAGCATCTGACTCAGGTAAGTGCTGTGGAAGACAGTCACAATGTCAGAACGTTAGTGTACCTATGTTTTGTTGGTTTGAAAGGAAGCTAGGTCTTAGATCTGGGCTGTGGTTTTGAGTTTAAGATACTTGTTCATCTAATTTCTAAACGGATCTGATGCCTCAAAGGTGATGTATATGTTAAATCAATGTGTCATGTGGTGCGTTTCGGGCGGAGACGGGCAGCAACTGATGCTCAAGTTGGAAAGCTTTTGCCTCCATTCATGCCACATAAACCAGCCAGAGCACTGATCCTACAGTGACATGTTCATCAGTTGCCAATGTGGAAGGGAAATTGATGGTTTCGCCAGCAGGATGGCATTAAATGTCAGCGACATGAGAGGATCTTACCTGCAGGGAACTGGTGAGCGAAGAGCTTTTACTGCTTGCTCGCGCATTGTGTCATTTCTGTTGTGGCCTACTTTTGAAGCATCTTAAGAGACGCTGTGAAGTGGCTTTGATGTCGATTGGCTACCACCAATCGCAAGTAAAATGTGGGGGTGGTGTGTCGAGAGAGCGTATGGACGTACCTTGCATGAGGCCTCTTTGTTTTATTGTGGTCGTCTCATTTCTTGAAATCCACTCTCATGTTTCTGATTTGTCTGTTTGCCCCTGTTCAGAGTTCAGTGGAGGATTTATGCAAGCAGACAGGCTGTTCAGTGCGACAGATCCAGAGATGGTTCAGGCGGCGGAGGAACCAAGAGCGGCCCAACAAGTTGAAGAAGTTCTGTGAAGCATGGTAGGACCTGCAGCCTTTGGATGAAGACTTAAGTGCATTTTGTTTGATGGATTTTGCCGCCGTTCTCGCCAACAGTTGGAGATTCACATTTTACCTTCTGGCTTTCTTTGCTGGACTGCTGGCTCTGATTGATGTGAGTATTTTATACAGCCAAAACCATTGTTTCATTCATTAAAACCACTGCCTTGTGTGATGTGAGGACACTGTGTGGTGGACTCGTTTGTGGTGAGGTGTGAGTCAGTTGGTTCAGTTTCTAACTAATATATTTATTTTTGCCTATGTTTATTTTAGCTCGAAGCAGTAAACATGAAGAGAATCGCTTTTTTTCTGTTCCAGTCAATTAAACAGTCAGTGGACCTGCAGCAGAACAAGGCTCCTCCCACTTGTAGAACATCTTCGTATGACCTATAAAACGGTGCCTGACATTTGTGCAAGACAATATTAGACCATCCTTATTTTCTTAACTGTTGAAGTGAGTGTTCTGCTGAGATAGGGATATCATTGCTCTTTTACTCCAGGAAGTAAGCGTGATAAGGGGACAATGAGTTTTTGTGTCTGTCAACGTTTGCAATAACAAAGTTAAAGAAAAATAATAATGAACCGTCTACTGCACATGTTAAATATAAACCTGTGCTCCTGAAGCTCCACTGTCCTGTGAAAGAAGTGGAAACTTCAAAACTCACAGGAGCATTAATTACATTAACTAAGTTTGTGTAGCTCTGTTTGCTATCCTCTTAACTAAACTGGTCTGTCGCTGCGTGTTGTCTTCAGCCTCAGGCATCATACTCTTTAAATAAAGTTTAGGAAAGCAGACAGGTATGCTATCCTGCAAGCTAAGGCTGAACCCTAGCTCGTAGTGTGAGTTTAATCCTCCAAGTGTTCATTGATGGAATGTTATGGTGTGAATGTGAGACAATAACCAACACATCTGTGTGTCTCCTCCTGCAGAAACCATGGTTCTACGATCTGAAGCTGATGTGGGAGAACTTCCCAAAAATGGTAACCAATCTTGGGACTTGAACCACATCCTCATATTGATCTTTGACCACAAAGTTTCCTAATGTCCTCTGAATAATTTATCCACTGTGCTGTTGTGGTCCGCCTTTGGGCACCAGAAAGTTCTGCTGGACCACAAGCATAGAGGGACAGCTGCAGCGCTACTGTTAGGATGATGGATCAGCATTACACTCAATGGTTTTATAACCTCAGCTCCAATTGACCGTAATGAGTTGGACTTCCCTCCATAGTTCAGTTTTGTTGTTGTTAGTCTGAGTCATGCACGGTGAGAGTAACGTCTTGTCACTGATCCTCTTGTGGGTTTTCATTAAGCCGGTGTGCTGTAGAGGGTTTGTAGGTTGTTTGGCAAATGATGGCATCACTGGTGTTTATTGTGACTGTGGTTTTGTTGCTTTCTATCAGCTGTGTTGCTCACACTAGCTTCAGACTACTACTACTACTTTTACAGAATATTTGGGAGGTCTTGTTGCTACAAACAGAGCTGTATTATGTTGACAATGTTCTCCATTACTGTGTGTTGATACTGCAAAGACAGCAGTTGCATGGCTTTTTGACTATCACTGGGTGGAGTGAAATATGGGCCTCTGTTAGACCGACTCTGAAAACAGCAACATTATTGCTGCTGCTGTATGACACCTAGGATGGTGAACATTTAGCTGTTCTCCCCATAACACTGAGACCGTTGTGGCGGTTCAGCTATACTTTGGACTTTGTGCCGGTGCCCCCCTCCCCAACCGTGGACTCGAGGGAGGGATTAGACTGGCAGAGTTTTGGAATTCCTTAGTCTGTCTGCTAAAGTTGTGTGAAACACACAACAACACATGTATAAAAACCTGAGTCACGAATAAATCATTGGTATGTTGGTGTATTATCTTTTTGTAAATGATTCATCAGTTGTCATTTTTCAGCTCAAAGATATGACATGTATTTAAGTCAAATGTGTTCCACTTTCTCAGCCTCTGGACACTTCCCAGTACTGGTATTACATGATGGAACTGGGCTTTTACCTCTCGCTGGTTTTCAGTATTGCTTCAGACGTCAAACGTAAGGTAAGGTTTTTTTTCTTTTTAATTGAGAGTTCATTTTTATCATTTCATTTGTGCCTAGAAATTTCCATGGTTAATTCCGGACTGCATTTTAATCGCAGTCATGAACTGTTCATTGGTGATGGATTCTTGTGTCTCTCGCTGCAGGATTTCAAAGAACAAATTGTTCACCATGTGGCCACCATCATGCTCATCAGCTTCTCCTGGCTGGTCAACTATATCAGAGGAGGCACTCTGATCATGCTGGTACACGATGCATCTGATTATCTGATGGAGGTTTGTTACCACTATTTTTTTTCTTTAAGAAATACCAACGATCAGTTGGTACATGACAAATAAAACAGCATGAATTGTTTCGCAGCAGTTGCTTCCGATTCACACTAAAAGATGAGCAGCATCTTTGTGGACAATGATTTACCGATGTTTACCGATGTTGTATAATGTACAGGGTAACTGGGGACATGGCTGCAATCCTGAAGTCCATAAGGGAAAAGAGTCAGACGACAGCGTCATTATGCGCCCTGTGACTCTCTTATCGGATTGCTGGTTAATGATTGGACCTCATTTGTTCACAGAAGGCGCTGAATAAACACTGCTGTTTATTAGTGTCAGATAATTGCCGTAGCGCTACTATCACAAATGTAAATGTCATCTAATTTCGCCCATAAATAAATGTTTGTCCCTGCCATTTATTGATCAAACTATTTTTATATGTGTCTAAAATCATTTTGTTATGTAATGGTAAGATTTGTGTTCGGTTGCAGCTGAACTCGACTTGCTTTTTTAACTGGTCATTTCCAGCTCATGTTCAGGGCCGTTTATGTGTCAGAGTCCATGTGCAGACAGTTTTGTCCACCGACTCATTTGAGACGCTCCTCGGTCTGGCGTCGTTACCGCGGCCTTGGATAGAAACCAATTGAGCTCGGTGACTGCCCTCTAGTGGTCAACACGATGCTACACTAGATTCTGTTCTCTGTTCCAGTCGGCCAAGATGTTCAACTACGCAGGTTGGAGGAGAACCTGCAACATCATCTTCACCGTGTTTGCTGCAGTTTTTATCGTCACTCGGCTTGTCATCTTGCCCTTCTGGTAGGAACAATGCTCTCTGTTCTTCCTGTCCTGTTGCCATGACCATGAATAAACCTGCTTGAAAAGTTCAATCCCAATATTTTCACGACATCGGCAACAATTTAAACGATAATAAATCGTACAATCATTGAAACTCATCTGTAACTTTATGTTGCGTTTTCTCTCCGGTTATTAAAGGAGAAAAAACACTAAATTCCAAAGATATGAGAGCTGTACTTTAAAAGTCAATGATCTACTGACTAAAAATTAATTTCTCGACTCGCACAACTCACATTCTCAGCTGTGGGAAAATATACAAAGGTACAATACAATAGGAATACAAAGGTGCAGGACAGCTTTGCAGTATCATCCTTTAGCTCAGCTCATTTTTTGTCAGACTGACGCCCACTATAGTGGAACGCACTGCACGTGCACCAGGTGGCCAGCGTCTCCCAGGGATCACTGTAAACTTTATTTACAACACATCATTGTTATCTGATGTTCCGTGCTGCATCCTCTTCTGTTCTTCTACCCTTTACTTCATTGCACTCCGAGAGGGAATCTGGTCCTTATTCTGGACTCCTGCTGGACTGTGACATGTGATGTGATCTGAACGTATTGCAGAGGTCGCACTGTCCTTCATTCGCTTCCTTCTGACCATGTCACAGAAGTCGTGGAGGATGTAGCAAGAATAAATGGTGTGGTAGATCATGCTTCACATTTGGGCTTCTGTTCTTCAAAGCCACATTCTCTGACTCACACAGACTCTGCTGTTGGTGTGAATCTGATGCAGGATTTCTGTCTCGAACTCCTCAGTGCCGACACCAGTCGCAGCTGCAGCGTTTCCACAACATTGGTGTTGCTGCCAAACTTTAGAAGTTTCAGTTGGCTCTGATACCAGAGGGTAACCAGTGTAAACAAGCACTGCATCCACGAAAACATGTCAGTCGGCCCATTATCATACATACTGCACATTTTTAACACGATATTGACAATTCATTTATTTTTAAATGTTACGATCATCATCAACGCTGGTATACCACAACAGGCTAGTTGATCTATCCAGCAAGGTTGCCGTTGTTGTGGCGCGACAGTTTTTTGGCAGAACACAGCGAGGCTGGCAGTGGTCTGTGCTGGGGCGGCAGCGGTGCTGCAGGAAGCCCTTTGTGTGTTGACTGCTGATATAATAGACCGCTCACAATAGACAAAACCAACGGACTCTGAGACTCTGTATCTACAAACGTCATCATTGAGAGTTTCCTGGATTCAAATATGTAAACTACAATCATGAACCAAAGGCCTCCAGCGCTGCTCCGACTTGTTGGCTGCCACACGCAGCAGAGCTGGAGAGCACGGTGTGCCGTCATGGACTCCTCATAGTGGTGAAACAGTTTTGCCTCTCGTGACAAGGCAGGCGTGACGACACACATCCTGACCCAGAGTCCACAGCATCATGCAAAATGGCTTGAGCTGAAACAATGGAGATGTTTCATGGTGGATGAGAAATGATATGATAGACTTACTATATATTTACAGCGTTATCACCCACCACTGTGTAACTGTGCTTCACTTCTCCACATGCTGATGTAAGCTGAAATCCTACGTTGAGTTTTGTTCATTCCATTCATTATTTCAACGGTCAATTCGGTTCTCCTCTCTTAAAATAAGTTTGTTTCCTTCCCAGGATCATACACACAACGTGGGTCTACCCTCTGACCCTTTACAAGCCTTTCTTTGGCTTCTACTTCTTCAACGGACTTCTGATTGTGCTGTTGGTTCTGCACGTGTTCTGGGCCGTTCTCATCCTGCGCATGGTGGTCAAGTTCCTGCCAGCCAACGTGAGTTCAACCACAGTCATTTCCTGTACATACGTCTTCATGTTTTACAGTGAGATCGGTATGAGGTCTGAGCCATGAAACACAAAACGTACACATGACTCTATCATCTGCTCGCGTCCCAGCTGACTTTTTTCATTTCTAACTCTTTATGATTCCACATTTTTAATTCTCACTTATTATGTTGACTTTTTATTCTATTTTAAAGCCTTATGTGTCATTCATAAACAATTCCAGTATCTGTGGTTCTCCCCATCATTGTAATGTAAACCACACACATGCTCATTTAGCTGTAGATGGAGGTGAGTTCCTTTGATTTGCTCCATTGTTCTGACTTTATTAAAAAATGATTTTCCAAGAAGATCAAAACTACTGGGTAACACTGTCAAGAAAGGACATGACATGACATGATATGATGGCTATTGGGAGGGAAAATGTCCATCAGAAGAATGAATCCAAGCCAAAACTGTTACAGCTGTTACAGTGAAATGATTAGAAACAGTCAGTTATCATAACAAGACAAACAGGACATAACGGAAACAAGACAAAAACAGATTAAAATTGGTCTGCAGTCACACAAGCACCTGAGGGACGGAATAAATGTTCAATTCAAAGAGCTTTAGATTTTTAGAGCAGCAATAATGAGCTCATAGGCGAAATCAAGTCAGTTTATGTGACACTTTCTTGTTTATTTTGAAACTTGGAAGTGACAGTAGAAAAAAAACCCCCAGAATATTCATCAATTATTTATGATTATAAAGTATATTAAAAAATGAGGATAAAAACGAATGTTGTCATATAGCCACCAGAGGGCGCTACAGCCCGGAACTGCTGCTACTACTACTACTTAATACTGACGGAAATGAGAGACTTGTGGAGATATCGCTTGTCTGTGGAGGCGGGCTATTCACTTTCCAGCCATATTAAACTGGCAGCAACATGACCGGCTGTCAAATGATTATAAAACATTTCGAAGAAGACTATTTTAAATTGTTTTATAAATAAAAAAAGAAATGTCATAATGTGCTGGTATTGATGAATGTTCATACTTTATACCTGTTAATATAAATCAGTAAATATGTGGGGAAATCAAATGTGAAATAAAAATACAATCCAAGAAAGAACAAATATATTATAATGTATTTACTTTATTATAATATCTAATAAAGAATATATATATTAATATATGTATTCTTTATTATAATACAGTGGTACCTTGGTTCTCGACCTCAATCCATTCCAGACGGCCGTTCGAGAAGCGATTTGTTCGAAATCTGAATCGATTTTTCCCATTACAGTTAATGGAAAAAGAGATAATGCGTTCCAAGCCTTAAAATAGGCTTTTGTAGGAGTGAATGTAGAGTGTCTGCTGCATGTGGGAGGGGTTGCCGAGTGAGTGACGTCTCTCCTGAAGTGAAGAGGTGCCCGGTGCGTGTCCAGCTCTGAATGTGCGCTTCTGTGCAGTTTGGCTGTGACAAAGTCATAAACCAAGTCACGCTCTGTCCCAGACTCGCCTCATCCCTGTCCGAGACAACAGGACATCAAACACTGGTGTACGCGCTCCAGCCTCGGAGGTGTGGAGAGCCAGCACCTCCCCTGTGACACTGTACCACGGTCCAGTGCGGAGACAGGAAAGGTTTTACACCTCAATATGAAGAAAAAAACTGTCAGTAAATGGAGCTAACAGGACACGTCTGCATATAGACGCTGCGTTATACACAATAACAAAGCGTGTTGTGGGTCAGCTGATCGCTCGGCGCACGTTATGTTTTTTCCGGCTTATTTCGGGGGCGTTCGAGTTCTGAATTTCGTTAGAAATCCGAAGCAAAAGAGTCTCGAAATTTTTGTTCAAACTTCAATTTGTTCGAATTGTGGGATGTTCGAAAACCGAGGTACCACTGTATAGAGTAAAGACAAAAGATGGGCAAGAAATTAAAGCCAAAAAAAGTCAAAAAAATGTAAAACTTTTCTGGTTTTAGTTTTGAGTTTAACTTTTCTCGAATTCTTGTCAACTTTTTTTTCCTCCATTTGACAGCAAATCGTTGAAGATGAGCGGAGCGACAAAGAGGAAACTGAATCGGATGACGAGGATCATGTGGAGAGAAAGGACACATACAAAAACGGCTACATACAAAACGGGCACACGCCACTCAACAACAACAGAAGAAGGAAGGGAGACTGATGAGAGGGTCAAACTGGACTGTAAGAAGAAGAAGAAGAAGAAGAAGAATGGTATTGTGACTCTGGTCTCACACAGAGTCACATCCACACTAATTTCTGAGGCTGGTTACAACTCATGATTCCACATCCCAGTGGGTTGCACTAAATTTCACAAACCCCTTCGAGTCACTGTGCTCGAAGGTCATCTCGTGTCCTGCATATTTGCTTGTAGCTTCAGTGGTGTTACCAGAGGTGGCACTGCAGTTTGCACAGCCTATCTGACTAGCATTGGCAGCACTGCAACTTGACTGCTGATTTTGAGCTGAGCTGACCATGATGTCCATGATGACTTGTCACTTCACGTCAGCATGTTGATTTCAACGCCCCATGAAGCCAAAATAAATCAGATTTGATGTTTTAGATGTTTGAAGCTGCCACCTCAACAATGATTTGTGTTTCCTTCGCTGAAACGCACTGCGCTTTTGTTTGTTGTAAAAGTTTGGACTTTTATGTTTTAATCATTTCTGGTTCTGGAGCAAGGTGTTGCAAATGAGAGTGAATGTGCAAGTGAGAGCTTCAAAAAGAGTCCAACATGTCTCTTCTCAGTGTTGTTTTTCACCCGGAGTCCTCCTAAGATGCACTTTATAGTTTTGGTCACCATCTCTGACTATGAAAACAAAGTGTTGCCTATGTGTTTCTCCACTCGGAAAGTTCAGGTCTCGTTCTGTTTTTTTTTTTGTTCGCAGCCTCTTGGCATTTGTAAAAAAAAAACGCGCCAAAGAATCACCAAATTTGTAAAGTGCCTTCATCATTTCATCCGTTGTCATTGGTTGTCAACAGTGTTGCGACGTCCAATCGCTCCTCTCAAGAGCTGAAAGTTTTTATTCTGCTTTTTTGTTGCTGAGTTGTTTCATGCTGATGATTGACTACAACAACAACAATAATAATAATAATAATTGTTGATATCTACTGTGTGTTTTTGTTGTTCTTCTCTCCATAACAAGTGAGATATCTCCACACCAGTCGCAGAAGCTTCTGCAGGCTGACCAAACTCATCCTCTCACGAGCCACTCACTCTGAAACTAAACCTTTTGTTGGTGACTTAAAGGGGCAACATTGCAGGCTTCTCACCTGGATTAAAAAAAAACCTGTTTACTGATGAAATGTTGATTTACTGTGCTGTAGGAACATTGTGTGAAAGATGACAACATTTTATACCTTCATACCTGACTAATATCTGACTTCATATTTACCTTCATATTTGCAAGTCTCATCTCTACGGTGTCAATATTCACTGTAAAAACTGGCAGGTAAAGTCAGAACTTGGTAGAAAAGTCCTCCTCTGTAAGTCAGGGGCAAGTCACCATACGGTGCAAACCACTTGTGAAGACTAGCTCAGCACCATGGGCCTCACCTGGCCCAAATGCACCAGGCGCTCATGGGTTAATGGGCCGTGCCTCTGATCCCTCCATAAGAACGGAGAAATAAAATGCGCGACGGGATCCGGTGTCCTCCTTCGCCCTCCTTCATCCAACCACTTCTTAATTGCTCGTTTCATATGGAGGCAGATCACTTCTCCTCCACGGCCTCGGCCCCGGTTCCGGTCCAGCGCTGGCAGCTCCACTGTAACCACGTTCATCTTAAAGTGGCTGGGTCAATTTCCAGGCTGCACCTGCTGCCCGCACCACAATTTAATCTGTAATGCATCTCCTGTCCCGCCGCCTCCTCCTCCCACCCTCCGCCCCGAACCTCCTCTGGGCCTACACCTCCCTAGAAATCTTTCACTCCGCTTTCACATCAAGTTTCTCTCCTTCCGCTCAGGATGTGTTTAATAAATGAGGTCGGCGTCACCTGAAGTGACGGCCTTATGGCGGGGAGAAGCCAACTGCATCTGCGTCTGACAGCCGCACAAAAGACGCCGGGTGTTTGATTCACTGACCGTTATTCAATTCCTGCTTAAGTATTAATGCAGGCTTTACGCGCCGGGGGGAGGTCGTGAGGTGCAGCGGTGTGATCCTGCGTGTGCGCGCGCGACCCTGCACATGCGCTTATTATAATAAGTTCCATACTTTTGTGTTGAAGCGACCGGTATTTTTGTTTTGTTTTGTTTTTTGCAAACACGCGACGATGAAGTTCAAGTGCGCGCGCCTTTGAGCGCGTCTTCCGGCGCACCACGCACGTGCGGAGGTGTGCGTGCGCAGGTATGTGCCGTGCCGCACGGCTCATTTTTCCTGTGATGAGTTGTGGGACAGTAGTGACTCGTGAAACTGATGACTTTGTCTTGCGTAACTGGACTTGAGAAGGATCACTGGAGCCCATGGTGCGCTGACCGTTGCGCTGCGTTGTCAGACAGTGTCAAGCCGAAGGAATGGTAAGTGCCCGTCACCGTTTTCAATCTGTGTGTCGAGTAGAAAATGACCGGCGGGAAATCACTCTTTTTCCACAATAATCTGCTCTTATTTGCGGCTGTTTTTTTTAGAAAAAATAATTATTTAAATGCATGAGTCTCGTAGTAGTGTATATGTATGTGTACATGCTGCTGAACATTCAGCTAGTTTTTTTCCTCTGGATATATGAAAGTACTTATAATTTTACATCAAATACTGGTTTGTGCTGAGTGAGACTTGTGCGGACTGAACCAGGGTGCCAATTTCATTTCAGTTTTTAAACACAGATTCACTAAATTTCAGAGAACAGAACACATACTGCATGTTCCTTCTATAACAATCAAATTATAAGAGTCATCATATACTGCAAATTCCAAGCCAGTTTGTCTCTCCCCCCAGCGTTGCTGAACCCGACCTTTCTCAGAGGAAGATCTCGGCTCACCAAAGTTGCCCTCATGGACCAGAGGGCTCAGTCGGCTCCCCAGTTTGAGGTGGACGTGGATCTGGGCTTCGCTCTCTTCTTCCTCTTCCTGCTATGTTTCTTCCTGCTGGTGACCGTGGTCCGCTGCGCACAGACGGTGGTGGACCCCTATGGCTCCATCTCCACCTCCACCTACCAGGAGGAGCAGATCACCTGACCACATGGGGACGAGCGCATGGACATTTTTTTATAAAAGAAAATCACTATTCGTTTTTTTTTTTTTTTTAATGAAGATTTCACTTCTTCAACTGTATCTCTTTACTGGTGGATTCAGGAGCAAATGCAATATAACACCGGATATTATTCACTGTAAATAAAGATTTGAATTTGAATCCGAAATTCCAGTTTCGACTTACTCTCAGGTTTGTTCTGAACCTCAGTCAGTCTTAGTTTTAGTCAGAATGGAAAGAACAGCTTGGATGGATATCTGGGGGAGGATGTCCCCTTCACACGTCACATGATACTTGAGTCACTTCTTACAAAAATGAAGCGTCGTAATGCAGGATTTCCCTCTCAATCCAGGTTTGGCAGTTTTGTCCAGATTTTCCAGTTCATGCGACATAACAAAATGGAGGTTATTTCATAGCTTGATTTTTTTTATTTTAAAACATCAACACTAGAATGACAATTGTGGCTACTTATATGGCACAACTTAACGTCTGTATATCTGATGACATATTTTTGTGCATAATTGTGGTCCAGAAATAAATGAGTGATGGGGTGGGGGTTGAGGTGTGTCACTGTATGATGAGTCGACTCAGTTTTAGATGCGATAAAATCACTTTTTTTCTTTTGATCATGATATTTATTGAGCCACAGTGTGGAAATTGTTGGATCCACATTACTATTATTTGTTTCCACGGTTTGCCGAGTGCAGCTTATGGGTCTTTCTAGGTCTTTTGAGCTGTTTAATACTGGATCGTCAACAAGACTCAGGCTCTATCGAACTGTCAGTCTGACAAGGTGAGACCAATCTGGACGTCACAGATGTTTTTCTGCTGACTCAGCTTGGAGCTGGGAGGTCCTGGTTGGTCAGCGGGGGAGATAGTTCAGTACCTGGGCCTGCTGGTAGATCGGCACGCATCTCACTGTTCTGGACGTGAAGTTGGGATGCACGTGGATGGGTGGAAGGCCGGTAGGTCGGTTGGTGTGTGGGTTGATGTGCTGATGTGTCACCAAGTAGGTCGGCTGGTGCATCAGTGGAGCCTTGCATGAAGCATGAGTGCAAAAATACACAACACCTGCAGGCTGGTGTATCGTCTGTCTGCAGTTGTCGGCGATAATGCCGTCTCTTGCTCCCTCAGAGGCAGGCGGACCAACAGGCTTCTCTGTGAGGAAGGGGTGTCGCAGCACCTTCAGAGGAACAGCGCGGGCCTGTTGGTCCACCCGCAGCATGCTCTGAACCAGGTGCACAAAGCAGCGTGCTTTGTTCACATCGGTGTCGCCTGTTTGCCAAATCCTGCTCACCATCGCTTCCTCCAGTGACCTGAAGGAGGCGTACCTGCTGTCCACATAGCAGTGACCAGTTTCTGACGCAAACTTCTTCGGAGTCTGGGGAGACAGGTCGGACCGTTAGTTTATAGGGAAAGTGGGGGAGACACTGGAAAGGATGGGAGGGCACAGGGATGTGTTGCACATGTGAACAGATGAGCGGAAACAAAATACTGTTGACTGTTCGGTCCATGGGAGGCACCTTGAGAGTCCAGATATTCTGGCTGCCTTCAACAAAGTCAAAGAAGTACCGGCTCCTCTGACCACACCCAAGTTGCTTGACAGAAGGTGGGCCCAGCGTCTCCACGATGAACTTCATCTGTGGACAACAATCCTCAGTTGATCTGCTGCTGCACCACAAGCCTCTTTGTGTTCTCACCAAGTCGTACTCATGACGGGCAGGTAGAAGTGGGAATCCCATCGCAATCTCAAAGACGACCAGGCCCAGAGACCACATGTCCACTGACTCTGAAAATGTCATTCGTAGCACGACCTCTGGTGCCCTTGAGGTGAGGAAAACATCCCTGTCTGCTGCCTCCTGAGCACTTTGTCCGACATCTGCCTCACTCACCTGTACCACAAGGACTGAACGTTTGTCCCAGACACGGCGTCCACCACATGACAGGCCAGGCCAAAGTCGATGAGCTTGACCTGTAGGGGTCTCTGGTTTTGGTTCACCACCATGATGTTGTGCGGCTTGATGTCGTTGTGAATGATTTTCAGTGACTGCAGGTGAAGTAGTGCTGTGGTCATCTGAGGAACATGAGCAACTTCCTCTCAGTCCAGTGACAGAACAAACATCTGTTGATCTACTATTGAAATTTAGGATTAAAAAGATTTGATTTAAATATATTGACAACAGTTTTCTACTGTACATTTGTGCTTCAATAATATCTCCAACTATCACCACTGAGGTCTATTCATATGTTATCATTATTATCATTATTAGTATTAGCAGTACTAATAATAATAGTAATAATAATTAGGGATGCACCAATACCATTTTTATTCCAAAACAAGTAATGTACTTGCATTTGAGTACTCACAGATACAGAGTATTGTGCCATTACACATAACGTTACTTTGAGTTTTTTATTTTTCCATATATTGTCTGTTAAATGATCATTTCTCAGTATGTTGTTCTTACACAAGGGTGACATCATTACAGGCAGCGCAGTACAGTACTACAGTACAAATTTGGTAAAATTCAAAAACTGCATGCTACTGTGGTATAAGTGGTATTGGTTTCATGGTATCGGTTACCATCCTGTAAGTGCGAGTAGGAGTTCTCAAGCCCGGTATCGGTGCATCCCTAATTTTGAAATATGGCAACTGACACAAATGCACATGAACATTAAGACAAGTGAAGAAATGGATTAAAACGCAAAACTTGACTTTTGGTGATTATTTAAAATATCGGTCCTGACACAATGAGACACAGAAATAATTTATTTTTCCAACAATATTTCTTTTATGTGTGCTTCATATTATAACAGGTTGGAGGACAAAAAAAACGACTTAATTTGGTTTTATAATTAATAAATTTGAATATTTGAAATGAATGATCAATATTCAGTTGAATCTGTACAAAAATGTTTAAAAATGAGAGTGGAATTCCTCCAGTGATGCGTGAACTCTGCTGCATGGATTGCACAGAATCTTTTTTGCAAATTTCTTGTTATCATAAGTTTTTTAAACATCAATTTTCCATCCATCAGCTCATCTCATTTAATCTCTTTATCATGGATGTTTTGGTTTTGACATCACCTTGTATAAAAATTGAAGTGCCATATACATATGTGTGTGAGCAAGCAAATAGCATTGAAGCATTGTTAAGCTTCTGATTTGTATATATGATTTGGTTAGAAACCACATTCCTATTTCATTCCATCTATTATGAAAATAAACTTTTGAATTTCAAAAACTAATCTTATCCAAAAATCCTGATCCCTGTCATCACAGCTCACCTGGTGTAAAACATGGCGGACCTCGGCCAACAACAGCGGCTGAAAGTTCCTCTTCCTCATGAAGTCGAAGAGACTCTGGTCCAGAAGCTCAAACTGCAGACAGATGAGTGACTGATAGGGAAACCATCCGAACCATCTCACCAGGCTGCAGCTGTCTGAGTCCAGAGTCAGCAACTGCTGGAGAATTTTAATCTGCAAAGTTTGGTTTCAGTGTGACTCCTTTAGGCTCTGTGACTAAGACTCTAGTGTTGCTGTTTTACCTCCTTTGACACCATCTGGGTGTAACTGTGTCCGCTCTTTACTATCTTCACTGCCACTGACTCTTTGTTGAGCAGGTCTAGACACTTGACCACCACCCCGAACGTCCCCTCTCCCAGAAGCTCCTGCACTGCCAAGTGAGGGGCGAGGAGGGTTCCCTTTTGTATCGGGATTTGAACTGTACACAAAAAGGCATGGCTGTCAGTGGCCACCAGCAGGACAGGTCCACATCTAACAGTAGGTGGACTGAGACTCCAAGTGTAAATAGGCTGACACCAGAACATTAGGAGGTAGAGCCTTTCAGTGCACAACCACAACATTAAAAGCATAATCCTTGCTCTTTACATTCTAAAACAAAAGTCATTCAGCACAAAAACTCTGAACACAATACTGCTATTTTCAGATCACATGTTTTTAAAGTACGTACTCGCCATGGTGCATCAGACAGGATGCAACTCTCCGAGCCAGAGCAGCGCCAGTCAGTGTCCATCAGCGGGACACTGGACTGGTGGCTCTCCCGAACCTGCTTGATTTATTTGGCTCTGATTCACATGAATAAAAGGAATCCACGATGACTCTTTGTATGTCATCATTGCTCTGATTTTACAAATGTCATGCTCTGGTCTTTAATAAGGCCTTCATCTTAAAAGGAGGTCAACACTTGAGTGCGACGTTGTGATCACCTGATCCCAGAACCCGAGAGTATCAACGACCACTTTCACACAACAGTATACCTATCTATTATAATTCAAATCCAGATGACTATTCCGCACCACTAGGGGGCGCACGGGCGCTTCTGAACACAAGCGAAGTAGAGTCCGCCAACAGCGAGCGGTGCTGGGGGTTTGCTGTAACGCCACACGCATCGGCGCTGTTGTTAGATTACAGGTAATGACCGCCATCCTTTACGTAGAATTGCGATTACAAGACTTCAGGTGCGATAGGTGACGAAGGAATAACGGGTGTTTAGGTTCAAAAGTCAGTTAGGGTCGGATATCGTTTCTGATTTCGTTGGCGGGACTTCTGCTGTTGTCTTACGTGAAACAAACCATTTAGCCGGAGTGACTTTATGATCAAGAGAAAAGCCTTCCTTTAAACTTCTTTCCAAGTCAACTGACTTAAATTATATAAGCAGCCGGACTCTACTGCTGAGCCCAGGACAACTAATGTTTGAGTATACTTGGTGAGGTCAAATGGCACTGACGTGTTTTGTGGTGTTTCTTTCAGCAAAAATGGAGGATGAAATGCAGATGACAAAAGATGAGCTGAAGTTATGGATCGCAGAGAGAGTCCGGGCGATGGGCTTAAACGACAGTGAGACGGTTGACAATTGCAATCACTTGCAAAATTTAATAGAACGATTTCAGAGTCAAGTTTTACTATTCCTGGATCTCTGCCAGTATGTTTGACCTTGTTCGACACTCATTGTTGCTTGCTTCCTATCAGTGCACGAATTCAAAAACTGTGTCTTACAGGTCTGTAAATGATTTTGAATCAAAGGTGAAGACCCTCTACGCTTCGCTTGGTTTGGAGTACACAGATGTGGATTCTGAAGATGATAGTGATGATCCGTCAGGTTCAGGTGCGAGTCATGATTTACCTGCTAAACCTGCCTGGATTGTCCTTATGTTCTGACTGACTGACTACTGCTTTGTAGGTGATGTGTTTTCGAAGTTGTCCCACCAAACATCAGCTTCTCTTTCACGAAAAAAAGAGAACCAAGTGGATTTCCAAAGTATTGTGGCAAATAACCCAGTGGTGATTTTAACTAGACTTCCTGTGTGGAAGATTGAGGAGTATGTTAAACCAAAAGCTCGACTCGCAAAAAGCCTGACTGCCACCACCACCACCACCACCACCAACAACAATGAAGACAACTATGATTCTGATGTAGAAAACATGGAATCCGATGATGCCTTGTGGCAGCCAGAGGGAGAGGAGGAGTACGATTCAGAATATGAATCACGGTCATCGAAGAAGAGGAAAGGTTCTCTGTGGCTGTCGGAGGATGATGAAAACTTTTCAGATTTTGAGTTAAAGAAATCATCCAAGAAGAAGAAAATCATGAAAAAGAAAAAGCATCCACCAAAACCATCACCTCAACAACAACAACAACCTCCACCACAACAAAAACCACCGCCTCAACAACCTCCACCACTACAAAAACCACCACCACAACAAAAACCACCACCTCAACAACAAAAACCAGCACCACAGCAGCAGCAGCAACAACCACCACCACCGACACCTGCAGCACCGGCACGAAGTACCACAAACAAGACTACGAAAGGAGAGAGTAAGTCTGACTAACTTGACTTACCTATCTTGTCTGGGGTCTTCTTGCTCTCAAAAAGTGGGATATAGATTAGATTAGATTATCCTCACGTGATGATTCGTTCTCGTATTTGCTACCATAAAAAAAATGTACCATGTCTTTGACATGTTTCCGTTTTCTTGCACTGAAGGTGTCATGCCAGTGTACATGGTGACCACTCTTTGCCAGTCGACGGACGCCAACTCCAAAGTTCCTCGAGCTGTTCCGCACAAGGACATCACTGTGGGCATGGTTCTTCTGGCCCAGAAGTCTTCAATGTCCTGGGAGAAAGCAGAAGTACAAGCTCTTGTCGAGAAAGGTGAAAGAATGTTTTGGTTTAACTGTATTCAAAAGTAGCTGCTGCCGTGTGGGTGGTCCATCATGCTCATGTCTTTGTCATCTCCCAACTATTTCCAGAACAAGGTCTGATGAAGTACAAGGTCTTATTTGGAGATAAGAAGAAGACTCTCATCTCTCCGCACCACATAGCTTTGGACATTGTTCCGGAGCCAGAACACCTGTACGTTGGTGCTCGTGTGGTGGTGGGTGGCCTCCAGGGTGCTGTTTACAGACCTGGCATTGTTGCAGAAATCCCCTCGAGGAAAAACCACCTAAGGTAAGTTTGAAAACTCCTCATGTTTCCATGCAAAGTTGCTACATGTTGATGCTCATTTTGGAATATAATTTCTAGGTTTCTTGTCTTCATTGACAACAGAACAACAGTCTATGTGAGCTTGACTTTTGTCCGACTGGTGTACAAACCGCGTAAGTGCATTTTTTAAAGTCCCTTAAAAGTGCCTTGTCTTGCTTTACCAGCTTGTCTGACTTGTAACATGACATTGAAGTGAGCAGGAATAATCATAAAGCACTACCTTTCAGATAGAGAGCCTTCACCCGCTGCACGACATATACACCAGATGGTCTCATAATTTGCTCGGATGTAAACAAACTCTGCATTTGTGTGATCACCTCTTGTTTTCTTCCTCCAGTGCAAGACCCGTTAGACGATATACGTAACGCAAGCCACAAGGAATTTGTGAAGGAGTATATTCAGTTCTGGCCGTGCCCCCCTCAAATCCAGTACTCAGTTGGGCAGCCGCTGAAAGTAGAACGTGATGGAGAGATGCAGAGATGTGAAGTGTTGAGGACGGACTGCAGTATGGTTCAAGTCAAATATGAAGTGAGTATTCTTTGTCCTAGACATGCTTCATCTCTGTTTACCATTAATGAAACTGACATTGACCTCACTGAATAGCAACTTTAATAAATTGTTTTTCTTCTAATATAAAGGAGGATTATGTGTCCAAACCATCTGTTGGTCCTTAGTCATGTGTTTCGACAAACAAAGACCCTCCCTCCCAGTTATTGTAGTGATTATAAAATGTTACATTTTCTATGGACAATGTTAAGAGTGATACAGTTGCCTTTCAATATGGGATGCCACATCACTGCCTGTTCATACCCCCCCCACCCCCCACCCCCCGCTGCAATAGAATTACATTTTCTTGTGGTTTAATTGACAAATAACTAAGAAGTCAATAAAATGCTCACGCACTAAATACTCTCATCATTTTAAATGCACCATTCAGAATGATGAACAAACAGAATGGCTCTACAGAGGCTCGCTCCGCTTGGATCATATGGCAAACCTGAAGAAAAAGTGGATTGAGAAAAGTTGGTCACACAAGAAGAATTCACCCGCTGTATGGTATGTCACCGGAGCTTCTTAACATGCTTCCTGGATTCACTCGATGATACGCTTTGTCAAAAGAAAAAATTCCTGTGTGTTTCAGATACACTAAATTGTGCATCATGGATTTGATTACTCAACGGTGACCACCATCATCATCATCATCATCACCCATCCTGCGTGGGACTTGACAGTAAAGAAGAGCGACAGAGCATCTTGAATGAAATGATGCTGGATTTTAAGAGTTGAATAAATAATTCCCAGTTAATGAGAGATATTTTTGTGCTTGCTTTTCTACAACTCTCCCGCACATTTAAGTATGATACAAGCTTATGAGTTTTTCGTGTTAACGCATATCAAACAGAAAAAAAAACACAAAAACAGTATACCTCAAAAACCTTGTATATAAGTCCTTGTATGGTCCATGACATGCTTGTATCCTACTGGCATTTTCTATATTATGACTCCTTTTATGTTTGCCACAATCCTTTACTCCAAGATCACTGTTAAAAACACAGGTGGAAATATTGAGACAGAAGGTCAAAATAAAAAATGGTGCTGTAAGTTTTTTTCTCTTGGTTGGTGGTTCATCGGTTTGGTGGATTGTAATTGCAGTATGTCAGTCCTGTCTTCGGCGAGGTTTGAAATTTGCTTTCTGCCTTTTATTTATTTACATAAACAGCCACCAAATAAGTAAACAAGGGTTTGGATTAAGGTTAAGAGTTTGTCGTCAGCCCAAGGGAATAATTATTTGACTCTATAGGTCAACAATCTGTTAAAATGCGATGCATATTATTCAAATCTATACACTTTATGATGAGTCAGCTGCTCAGAAACTTACTGATCTCGCTGCCGTCAGTTTTGGGAGATGTCGTTTTGCTATAATGCAAGGTCACTTTGAAGTTTGACATAGAATTTGTGCTTTGAAAATCAAGCGGGAAGGATGAAGAGCAACATGTCATGCCCAGCAATCCATTTCCCAACTTGACCACACGCTGGAGCGCAGTGGGTCAGTGGAAGCTGCTGATGTGTCTCCACGCAGTGACACTCCGGGCGCAGGGAGGCGTTAGCAGCGCCGGTCTGAACCAGAACGAGCAGTGCGGGGGAAACGTTAGCCAGGCGCCCGCAAGCTTACACACTTTAACCAAACTTACCAGTAGGGAGAAGCTGAACTGGACCGCAATCACGGATTTCTTGTGGGACAAGCACACTGGCCTCGCCGCTAAAACGGTAAATAAATAGAAACATTTGAGGTAAAGACGTCAAACGGCGATCGAAACTGCTAGCAACATGCTATGCTAAAATGGCGTTCGAAATATTTACGTTAGCAAGTGTTAGCTATGAGCTAACTTGTCAGTGAGCATTGTTTTTGGGAGAAAATGGTTTAATTGTGTTCGTATTTTTTTCTTATATGTATCTTATCATGCAAACGACACTGGAAACGAGACAAACGAAAAAGGGCACGCGCCATAGCTTGTACTTCAAACGCTGTTTTTTGCAAGATAAGTACGTTATTTTGCGACGCGTTATAGTTTGTATCCTCCCTTTGCTCGTCGTTGTCCGACGAACATGCATTTCATATTATGTTCATTGCATTTAGCCTTCCATATAACCGTTTGAAAGACAATTGGAATTTTGTTGGGGCTCAAGATAACCACAACTCTTGTTAATCACGAACCCTGCCAATGACAAATAATAATTTTGCACGTGTTAATGGACCGGGAACGTGATATTTAAACCACTTAATTCTGTTGTAGTCATTTCAGACCAGTCTGTTTTTAGCAGTTGTTGTTTGGTCAGCAAACCATAATGATGATGCGAAAAGAAATAAACACACCAAACGTGTTCACTCATGACTGTCACGACTGTTTTCTCCACATGACTATGTTTAACATAGTGTTGTGCAGTCAAAGGGAATGTGACCTCATGCGACTGGATTGTAGTCAATATGACTTTTATACAAACATTAAACAGTTATTTGATGCTGCTCGTGGTGTACTTTTAGTTGTATGCACCTGCATTAGGATCTTTTGTTAGTGTTGTGGCACTAATATTACAAATATATAAATATCTTTCAGATGCCTCATCCCAGACGGTACTCGTCATCGAACAGCAGAGGCAGCTACCATGATCGTTTCAGAGGCAGGGACCGAGACAGAGACAGAGATAGAGACAGAGACAGGGATCGAGGACGAAGACACAGACACAGAAGATCGCCATCCTTCTCCTCCAGCAGCGACAGAGATAGAAGACGGGGACGTGCTCACAGACAGGAGGAAAGCTATGTTCGATCAAGGAGGTATGTTTGCTTTTATGAAGCGATAATTGTTCTTTGTTGTCATCATACACTCCATTATATGTCTTGTGATTCAGTCGCAGCTATGACAATCGCTCAATGGACCACAGGCCTTTTGATCGACGGAACTGCGAGGGATACAGGCGCATGGATCAGAGATCCGACCTTGAGAGGGAGCCCCAGGGAGCGGCTGAAAGTTACTACTCACGCAACTTCTCTCCAAGTATGTACGACTACCGCAGAGGACGGGAGAGAGAGCGTGAACACGACGAGTCGTACCGACGGAAAGGCAGCAGGCGTAAGCACAAACGAAGGCGGCGTAGAACCAGGTCCTATAGCCAATCCTCATCGGTGAGTACGGTTACTCCAGGCATTGCTGTTCCTCTCCTCACCCTCTCCATCTCGGTTTCTTCCACTCTGCTCTGTCTCTTTCTCTTTCTAACAAATTATTCCTCACAGCCCCAGGACTGGGTAAGTAGTGCAATCTTTATGCTTTAATTTGTTTTGCGGGGTCATTATTAATTTAGCGTGGGTGGGTTTTTTGGTAGAACATTTTCTTTATAATGCGACTTATGGTAGCTTATTGTCATCCCGAAAATTTATTTTGGGGTCTTCAAAGAATGAGATATTCTAGAACATAGGTTTATGATAACACTGTTAGATTTCATCCACAAAAATGTCTGACTGAGATAGAAAGAATGTATAGATTCCAGAGCTGAGTGGAGGGGTTTGCTCATTTGTTACACCACTACTCTACCATTTCACCACCCTTTTGGAAACAAGAGATTCCTGCTGCACAGAGTTACGACACAAAGAACAACATGGGGTTTCTGTATGTTGTTGAAGAACGTTTGGGTCTAAATATAAACTCCAGGTGTAGACTCTAAATATATTTGTGACCCAATTTCTTTTTTAAAAGCAATTTGATTACGTTGTCAAATGAGCATTGAGGCTCCTCTGATCCTCATTCTTTGTAAACCCCCTGCAATGATGCTTCATATTATCAGCAGGGCAGATGGTAACAATGGAAATGTTCTGCCAAACAATGTCGAAAATATTTTATTCTGCAGGTGTGCATTGAATGACATATATATTTGTAGACATGACAGTGCTACATTTTTGAGGGCTGTTACATCACTTTGGTAGTGTAATTTTGAATGAAGAACCGATCATCTTTCCTCCTGGATTACTCTGCAGTCCTGTCTCCACTGTTTTCTCTAAACCCTTCTTGAGCGTTGAATGAGTTGCATATTTGCTGAAATGGTTTTTGCGATGCTGAATGGATATTGTTAGCAGCTGTGGTTTTAAAGGTATAGGGGGAGAGGAGAAGAGGATGTGATCTTTGACTTGTTCCCTTGCACTATATTCCTATCGTTATATATTTCCTTCACGTGGTGTCATGCGTGAATCGCCCCACCAAACGCACCTCCAACCACGTCAACACCACCCTCCTCATCCCTCCACCTCCGACTGCTGCCTGATGCCATGGCTGCTGTCCCCGAATTCCCCCGTTCCCTCTGGTTGCGCCGTGACCTGCTGATGTGAAAACAGCGGAGCAACAGCCGGACGCGGGCACTGAGTGTGAGGGACGACGAGGAAGGGCACCTGATCTGTCGGAGCGGGGACGTCCTGCAAGAGAGATGTACTCATGCCACCTACTCTTATCGTAACCCTTCTCCACATGAGTTTTGAAACAGAGCATTGAGATGACAAGGGAGTGCCAGATGATGCTAGACTGCTCTTCCATCTAGCTCAAAATAGCAGGGTGAATTGCACGAGAGACTGAGAGGGACTTTACATTCCTTTAAAGCTGTGTTTTCACTGTTTCACAGGTTAACATAGAATCTCATTTGCCACTGTTGTTCCTGTGACGCCATTTCAAATCAGTAGTTCTAGCAAGCTTGTATTTTTCCGTAAGTGGGTCCTTAAGTGATAATCTCCCACAAGATTGATCTTCACCAGTAGAACGTACAGCACTGCCACATACGCCAGGTAGACACAGCACACGACACTTGTCAAGGACCTATCATCATTGTTGGGGGGAAATAAAGGGAGCGCTTTACATTTGCCCCCTTTATCTCATCTATGTTAGTCGAATTCTTTCCTTCATTTTGTAGTTATTGCAGATGTTCTAGATCAAGTAGGCAGGCATGTAGACAGGGGTTGGGCAAGACCATTGATGTGCCTGTCTGCCATGAGTTTGTGTTCTACGTGGTCCACATGTCTGATTCTCTTCCTCTTTCTTCCCCCGCTGCCCTCTTCTCTGCTTCTCTCTCATTTTACAGATGAGATTGTCAGCACTTTGGGAGAGGGGACATTTGGGAGGGTGATGCAGTGCATTGATCACCGCAGGTGAGAAACACATGGAGCTGTAAAACAACAGCTGCCATTCTGCAGTCTGTCGTGACATGTCACTGTGATACACTGAAACAAGTGTGGATGGCTTGCTGGATCTGCCCGTATTGACTGAAGCACATTGAGACTCCCATTGAAAGGATTTAGAAAAGCAGCTTGATTGATAGACTGGCCATTGCTACTCTCTTTTAATCGCAAGAAGAAGGAAGAAAGTCTGTTTCAGTTGGCTATTTGGTGTAATGTTATGTTTTTTGTTTGTTTCCTCAGGGGAGGATCTCATGTGGCTCTCAAAATTATCAAAAATGTAGAGAAGTACAAAGAAGCAGCCCGCCTGGAGATAAATGTCCTTGAGAAGATCAATGAGAAGGATCCTGACAATAAGTTGTGAGTGTATATTTTTTCATTTCAGTTGAATGATAGTTGTTCAGGAGCTCACTCACATTTTGTTTATGGAGCACCTTTGATACTGTCAAGCACCTCTGGTATAAACTCTCTGAATCAGCCATATTGTTAAATCCATTTCAGACAATAATAATCCTTGGCTCCCATGTTGACATTTCCGTGTCTAAATGTGTGCCGTCTTCACTTTTCAGCTTGTGTGTGATGATGTACGACTGGTTCGACTACCATGGTCACATGTGCATCTCCTTTGAGCTCCTTGCTCTCAGCACCTTTGACTTCCTGAAGGAGAACAACTACTTGCCCTATTCAATCTGTCAGGTCCGACACATGGCCTACCAGATCTGTCTGGCAGTCAAGTGTGAGTATTCAACTGGCTCTTTTGAACTTGATCAAAGAAACCAGTCAAGGATTCCAGTTTGCTGTATTTACAGTAGGCATGTAATGCTTCACAAAGTTTTCAGTTCGCTGTGTGTTCTGTTTTGTAGACCACGGCTTGTTCTTTCTTTGGTTCAGCAAGTTCATTCATTGATAATGAATTTTTGAGGACCGATGGCAAAAAAGCAAAAATAGAAAGTAAAACATCAAGTGCTAAATTAGATCTGGAACACCACAATAGACCATTCCTTGAAGGTATTATATGACATTGTTTTACCTGCAGACATCATTGCTGTTGGACCTGCAAAGTGGAGTGAACCAGTCATAACCACTGTCCAACATGAGGCGATGTTGAAGCTTTGTGTCCAAGCGTTCTCCATGCATGGGTCACCTGGAATATGACTAATGTCATGCTCTTTTCTGCACAGTTCTTCATGACAATAAATTGACTCACACCGACCTGAAGCCTGAAAACATCCTGTTTGTCAACTCAGACTTTACAATGTCTTACAACGTGGAGAAGGTGAGAGTGATAATCCGTCTGTAAATTGACCTACCTGTCTTAACTATGAATGTCATTTGTGGGGAACTCCCTTGCAATATACTTGATTTAATCCAAATCACGTTTCTGTCAGAAGAGGGAAGAGAGGACGATAAAGAACACAGCAATACGTGTGGTGGATTTTGGAAGTGCCACTTTTGACCATGAGCATCACAGCACAATCGTGTCCACGCGGCATTACCGAGCGCCGGAGGTCATCCTGGGTGAGCACAGACACACTCATGTATAAATCCTGTTAATATACTCTGCTGCTATTTCCGCATTTTCCTTTTTCATTCCTGCTGGAATGATGTTTGACCTTGAATTGGCTCCAGTCACGGGCGAACAGGAGCATTGTCACCAGTCGAAGAAGGAGCGCTGCCGTCACTCTCCTTCTCACTGTACTTCATATAAACGCACCCTCAAATGCAGCTCATATTGAAGTGACAGGCGTCCGGTATCGGCCTGTCTAAGGAAGTAACCACATCAGGCTTCGTATTTGCAGCTCAGCTTCCGTACATGCTGCGACTTTAGTGACTGAATGGTTGACAAACGTTCATTCCTTACATGGAGCTTAAAGTAAAAAGTGAACGTCAGTGTTTGCCTTCACAGAGTTGGGCTGGAGTCATCCCTGTGATGTCTGGAGCATCGGCTGCATCCTGTTTGAGTATTACCTCGGCTTCACCTTGTTTCAGGTACGTCAGTACTACAAACAGCTGCACTAGGCAGAGTAAACGTCGCTCTCAACAGTGAAGCTTCAGCCTTTATCTCTGAGGTCTCTTTCCTCATTTATCCTACATCTACTCCGACAGACTCACGACAACCGAGAGCACCTGGCCATGATGGAGCGAATCATGGGCCCCGTCCCCTCCAGAATGATCCGGAAGACACGGTGAGAAACACTGACGGCTCTGTGTAGAAAGACGTCACATGACTGAGCTCCCTCTAACTGCAGGAAGCAGAAATATTTCTACCGCGGCCGACTGGACTGGGACGAGAGTTCCTCAGCAGGAAAATATGTCCGAGAAAACTGCAAACCTCTAAGAGTAAGTGTTGGCCTTACAGCATGTCATTCCAGCGGTCATCTGATTTCCTTTTCGTCGCTTCCTTAACATAGAGAAATATGGAAATATAAGGTTTAATTCTAAGTAATTGAAGAAGTGGAAACTGCAGTGAACCTTTCTTCTATTCTTGGTACGTTTAAGTTGAACTGTATTAAGTATCTGTGGATTTAGACTGGCACTCATTCTATTAATATTCGCCCTGGGCGTCGGCCTGTTTTGCTTCGGTTTGCTGAGGCTGCCGACTCACGCAAATGAGCCTTGTCTCATGCTTCGTAGCATGTATGTCTAGGCAAGTTAACTTATAAATTACTATTATAGATAAACCGCACAGTTATAAGTGGAGTTGGCAGCTCTAGACTTTGTGTCAGTCTTTCATTTAGTTATTATTCAGTTCAGTCAAATACGTACTTCACATTTATCTAAAAGTCACATTATTTTAGTCCTTAGACAAAGTCATCCTGTAGCTGTTTGGGTCCAGTTTGATTCAACAAACATTGGTTATATTTCTGTCTAGTTTTAGTCGACAAAATGCTATTTTATTCTCTTTAAGTTCCGTTTCCCCTGTGAATATAACATAAATGCCAACGGAAGGAGAACCAGCTGTCGCAGAGCTGTTTGGTTAAAAAAATAAAAAATAGATTGAACTCAAAATGTGGTTTTCTTGAAACATTGTCACCATATTGGGAAGGTATCTGGACAGAACTAGTTGCAGGGACACGTTGTCGTCGATGGTTAGTTTTTGTTGATGAGCGCAACACCATCCCCTAGTGGCATTGTCTTGTACTGTCAAAACGAGAGCGGTTAGAAAAAATGCATCCCCTAAACCTACTGACTCTTGATGAAACACCGCGAGTCAGGGTTTGTTAACTTTTTCTTCTCTCTTTTTGGATGCCATAGTGAAAGAGACGTCATAAAAGAGACTTAAAATGACTGTGTCCCATTGACAGTTGCGGTCGTCTTATGGGATGAATCTATGTAGCGTATCCTCACTCCATATTGTCTGCTCTACCTGCAGAGATACCTGCTGTCTGAGGCGGAGGAACACCACCAGCTGTTTGACCTCATCGAAAGCATGTTGGAGTATGAGCCCTCAAAACGTCTTGCACTCGCTGACTCTCTGACTCACCCCTTCTTTGAGAGCAGCGGATATGGAGAAGCCACGAGCAGCAAGAGCTGGGAGGGGAATCGCGACATCAGTCGGTGACCCCGCGACCCTCCACAGACTGACGCTCAACAATGGGGTACAGATTAAGGAACTGGAGGTTTACATTTCTCCCGGTTGTCGAAGCATGGACTGCTATCTCCCCGGGCTCTTCCCAAAGTCTTGTGTATCATCAGTGGAGGTGGAACAGTTTCTTCCAAAACCAAAATAAAACCACCGTCAGATTATGTGCGAATCCATTCTGGTGCTCAAGAACCATGAGTGAGGAAAAGAAACAAGGTAGTGTGCGCTCTACATGTAGCTCTCTATGCAGCTCTGGTCTTCCTCCTGACCGTTGGACCTCCTCCTTCCTGGTATCCGTCCTGTTACCCTCCTCAGCATGCCAAGGCGGCCGCTCACCTCCTTGGATTCCTACAACAAGACTGAAGGAGAAAAGCTGCAGAAGCAGAAACCCGTTCTGAGGTCTTGGGAAAATGAGGCGCAGCTGAATGTGCAGGGCCAAACATGCTGTTGAGTCAGGAAGCTGCACCAGTGTGATCTTTGAATGACGCTGAACCAGCACTTGCACTTGTGTTTTTTTTTTTATGTTGAAAAACAAAGTGAGATTTCTATTGAGATGGGTCAAGGTGGTGGACACTCCAGGATTCTACTTCCTGTCCTAAAGTTAAATTATCTGTTACAGTGTTGGTGAGTGCGTGTGTGTGCGTGTGCGCATGACTCTCATATGTTATTGGCTCTGTGATTCTTCATCACAGGACAATCGCACACTTTTTTTAAACACTCAGACTGCCTTGTTCGGTGTGTAAGAACATCTCCGCAGCGACGTCTGTGGAGACTGAGCATTTGATGGTAGCATTGAGCCATGCATTTATTTTTGTTTTCAGAGTTCCCAACTTGTCCTTTTTTGTATTAAATAAAGCGTATAAAAGTGTAAATAATTGTATGATTGTGAAGATTAATTAAAGGCCATCTTTCCAAGAGGTCTGCCTCGTGTTTTTGCTCGTAAAATACATTTATTAAATTGACTGAAGCGTGAAGTTCAGAAGCAGTTGCCGTCTGTGGCGGCTGAGCTTCTCGTGCTAAACTGCAGAGGGCGCCAGCAGCAGCAGGCATGACGGAACCGTTTGACCTTAGTGAGACGGATCACAAAGCCGCTGGACAGTGCTTCTCCGACCAATAATAATAATGCAGTTATTATAATGGAGCTCATTCAAGCAGTGAAGTCTCCATAAAAATGTGGCCATCTCAGGTATATATAAGCGACAGAACCACAATTTCCATGGAAAACAAAGAATCCCATGTGCGGAGCAATGAACCTGACCCCTTCTGTGAGGAAGTTTTGTGCTGCACCAAATTGATTTTCTTCAGGGTTCATATTTTTATTTAAGAATGTATCACTTGTTGGTTTCAGCTACTTTCAATATGTTTTTCACTACTTGTGATATTCTTCAGCCTTTGTATTTTCTGTGTTTGAAAAGTGACACACTTCTTAAAAATACAGTTTTTGTAGTTTAGTTAAACATAAAAGCACAGGCAGACATCAGTAATGACAGACTGAAGTCTCAAAAAAACTGTAATAAGATCACTGAAATATAAAATCTTTTTTTCACCTCTGAATAAAGACTTGACACCAAAATTTATTTGTTAATTGCTCTTGTTCTTCACTCAAAACACTAAAGTACGAACATCAATAGATGATATGAGTGGTCTTTACTACATTTGTGTAATTGAAAAACAAATGGTTTCATACTGTAAACCACTGAATTAAATGAATTGTAAGGTGGAAGCAGATAAAGGGGGCGGAGCCCGGTGATCAGGTCAGGGTGACTGAGGCGGACCAGAGTGGGCCAAATGTATCCAGCAGAAATGCCTGTGATATGCTCCTGACTCCAGACTGACAAGTGATCTGTTCGCCGGTGTAGGAAACATGGGCAGGTGTCGCCTCCTAATCTCATCCACCTGTTTCCAGTCGCTGCCAAGTTCACTGACCTCAATTGTCTCCGTCATTTGAATGGTGTCTCACGGCTGCAGCTGAGGAGTCTTCATCAAATAAGGTCAACCAGGAACCATTACACGTGTTGAATGTGCTACATTTCATGTCTCTGTTCTATACAGGAAATATTCTAGGATTAAAAAACAGGCTTATGCTGATCATTTGTAGAGTTTGAGATGAGAATTTGAGATGGAGCCACAAAGAAAAGAGGCTGCTATTGTAAACAACAATCCAGCAGTTGGATGAGACATGACATCATTGTGGCCCAAGTCATAATCCTGAATCTTGTCCTTCACCAAATGCAACAACTGGACTCTCCAGAACCTTCCGGTGAAGCGGAAGCTTGTCTGATCTGCTGTGGATTTAAAAGCTACAGTTTGTTTGAACTGACTGAGTCACCGACTCCAGCTGACTCATGCCTTCCTGGCTCGTGTCCAGCCACCTCGCATCCTCTCCAAAACACATCACCCATGGGACGTAAACCAACTCATTCATGCCCAAGCTCTGATGTAAACAAGCAGCAGAGACACTCGCTGCTGCTTCTCCCGTTGTTAAAGAGATCAGCCAGACGTGTGGCGTCATCTAATCCTGTTTTCATGTCTGGGCAGGTCATAGGTCAAATCCCCATAAGAGCCGACACCGAGGAAGGCACGAGTCATCTCCGACCTGGCGATGGATCTGTAGCACCTGCCTGAGAGCTCCATTGCTTGGGTTGCATTTACTGTAGAAGCGAATTTGGGAATATGGATTCCATCCTGTCACTGAGCGCTCCGCTGAAGCACTTCACTTACGGCTGCGTGTCTTCCAAAAGTTCCTCGGCCAAAAACGCTGCCAAATCTCGAGCGTCCGTCCGCAGGAGCAGCTTCACGCGACGGAGGAGCATCAGCAGAAGACGAAGTCTCCCGTGCAGCAGCCAGAAGGTTCCAGACTCATGGCTGCGAGCCTACCAGGCCGAGCTGAAGAGGGAGAGGTAAACCTGGTTATATATGCCGAGAGAGAATGTACAGTATATGTATGTAAGTATAGCCAACTCTTCTTTTGCTCTTGTGAGGTCAGAGAAACCATTGATGCTTGAACATGGAGCAGATGAGTGTCGAGTCACACCTCTCAAATGTCACGCTTAAGATTAAAAATGGCATTTTAAAAGTTTTTTTTTCATAAATAGTGAAAAGACCGCGCGAGACAACCAAGGATTTGCTTCAAGCGTTGGACCACTGAAGTGTTAAACGTGTCAGGCGTCGTGGGCTTAGGAGGATTTAGAGAATATAAATAAGCGACTTGTACACGTGTAACGACTTGACGTCGCTTCTCCCCCAACAAGGAAGCGGCAGCAAGCGATAATAGCCAAGAAGAACGCGGAGAGGTCAGTGAGGAGGTCGCACTTCCGGAGACAACACTGTCTCCCCAGGGTGAGTCCAGGCCACCGGTGAGTCGTTGGTTTGTCTGAGGTGTGAGCTGCTTCCACTCCCACAGAGCACCAGCGCCGCTGCCAAGAAGCCAGCAGCCGCCGCCAAGGACGAGTCCTTCTTTGGGGCCTTCCAGGGCCTCAGCCTTGATGGGATGATGCAAGGCGCCAACGCATCAGCTGCTGTTGCTGCACCCAGCGCTGGAGGCGACCCATGCAAAGTCATGTGAATACGTTCAGACTCTTTTTCCAGAGAGCTGCCTGCCAAAGAGACTCCACTTGAAAACTTGGAATTAAACTGCTCTTGCTTTAACACTCAATGTTGGGATTTATTGCTCTCATATTATACACACGGTTCATTCAAAAGCTTCGGTCAAACGTTAACTTCAACTGCAAATCCTGTAAAACCAAGACAGTGTGACACCTCTGGTCCAACAGAATAGCTCACCAAAACAACTCTTTCTGGAGTATTTTTAAACATTTTCTGCAATTTGTTCCCGCAAATAAGTCAAAATAGCCGAGTGTCAGTAGCTACAATGTTTCACAAATAAGGGATTCACCACAAGAGTTTCGACTGAGCACAATTGCGCACGGGCCACGGTTCCTTCGATGGTGTGACTCGGGACTTCGGGAAGTGTTTCGTCACATAAAAAGCGGTTGAAAAACACAGCATCAAATCCTCAGCTTTTGCCTCCAATTCTGTAGCCATTTAGAAGCCCACATGCTCCCCTCCTCTGAACGACAGACGCGTGAGAAACGTGACAACACATGCGCCTTTATTTCCCAGAAAAGCCAACACGTGGGACTCCTGGTTCACACACAGTTTGTGACGCTGGACAAGCGTTCATATTTCAGAAATGGAAGATTGAATATGAAGCAGCTACTCCTTTGACACAGTAAAAACCCACATTATTGTTAGCTAGCATCTTAACTCTATACGATCCTGGGAAAAAAAAAAACAAAGTCAAATGACAACATCTAACACACAGGTGGATGAAAGGGGTCATGTATGTACAGTAGAAAAACAATACAAAACTCATGTCATGATGGTTGAGGAGTTAGGTGACGGCTTGCTGTCGACGGCAGCTACTCTTCAGACGGCGAACCACAAGGACACACTGGTTTGTGTCGAGTTAATAAGTCCTGGTTTTAGCATCACTCCCTTTGCTCCATCTTTACTTTGGGGGGTTTGAGGAAGGAGCGGTTCTTCTTCTCCTTGCTCTTTCCTTTCGCCTGGAAGTTCCTCCAACTGTCCACACGGCCGTCTCTCGTTTCCTAGTTTAAATGAGTGGAGGAAAAAAAAAGAAGCGGGAAGATGATCATTTATGTTCTACTGCCACACTCTAGTATTTGTGATGGTGGTATGATGCGTAAGTGACTGCATCCAAAGAAGCAGTGTGAACAGAAGAGAAATACAAGAGCACCCCCCTTCCCTTCACTTTCTTCAACACGAGACCAACAACACCACCAACAGATAGCAGTAGCAATGACTGCACTGAAACAAACCTCAAAGTTTTTCTGCCATTCTCGATCTCGCTTTGCTTTCTCTGCTGCTTCGATCTCCTCTTCTCTCGCTCTTTTCCTGAGGCAGACAGAATTCACGCGCTTCAGTGGACCAGATACCTTCTATACTGCAGGTTGCTGGCGACACGACTTGTCTACCTTTCGTGCATTTCCTTAGTTTCTCTTTCCTTTCTCTTGATCGCCAGCTCGGCAAAAAGCTTCATGGTCTGTTTGTACACGGCCTGTTTGAACTAAACATGTGAAGAACAACATTAGCAGCAAGCAAATAGATGATGCTCAGCTTTTGGACAGTAGGAGGAAGCAACAGCGCAAATATTCAAGACGTAAGACGCCAGTATATTACGGTCAAATTCAGTTCTTACAACTTCTGGATCATCCTCCTCCACATACTGTGGTTTGCCCTCCTTCTTCAGCTGTTTTCTTTTCTCCTTTATCTGTGAGGAAGCAGAAACAGAACAAACATGAGTACAGTGTTTACACGCATTAACTTTCCCGATAGGCACAAGGCACTCACCATATGCTCAACATATTCTTTCCCAGCATTGATCACATCTAAGGCTCTTCCCTTCTGCTCTGGATCCAGCAGAAGTTTGTACGCTTTATCAACAGCTGTGTTGAGAATGTAAGTCACAGTTGACGGAAACCGTACGCCATTTACTGAAGCAGATCAGGGACCTAAACTAAATACCTTCAAATGCTTTCTGTGCTCTTTCTGCGTCATCTTGATTCTTGTCTGGATGAACCAAAATGGATAACTGAAATGAATACACAGACAATATTGATGTCTTCAAATACGAGCCTGTCTCAAGGAAACTGCTTGCTTTATTGCTTACTGCTCTGAATCGTTTCTTCAGTTCATCATTTGTGGCCTCTGGATCAATTTGCAGCACCTGGAAATAGGGACATATTTTTAAAGAAGCAGACACGGACCCAAAAGATGGATACGTGTGTGTGAGAGTAACACAGGACAATGAAGCAAAGCAGCGTCAGTACCTCAAATGGGTTCAGGTTGAAGTAGGAGGATCCTGGCCGCAGCAGCCTATCGATCTGCTGCTTAGAGGTCAACACAGAGTCTCTTTTCTCAATTTGCTTCACCTGTAACCGCACGCAGAGACACCACTCCAGTGAGTGAACAGAGAGGCAGCAACATTCAGAATACACACACCAACGTGTTGAGGTCGACTCTTTCCTGCACGATGGAAAAATAGCCAAATAACAATAATAATCCCGGTGAAATATCCGGAGGTTAGTGTCTAGGAGATTGCAAGACGCCAACACTGAGAGTGTCGCCTCACTTGGAAGGATAAGCGGTGAGTAAATAA
Source organism: Synchiropus splendidus (assembly GCF_027744825.2). Classification (NCBI taxonomy): domain Eukaryota; kingdom Metazoa; phylum Chordata; class Actinopteri; order Syngnathiformes; family Callionymidae; genus Synchiropus; species Synchiropus splendidus. The sequence goes on from NC_071337.1 coordinate 16,307,877, forward strand.
ACACAACGAATAACGTTAGCTCGCGGCTAGCTGCGGCTCACAACTTCACGGGCCCGGACCAGGGTGAGCAGAGCAAGTAAGATCACGAGGACGAACATTTGAGTTGAACAACGAAACGACAACGTGACGTCCAGATCCGCATGTGTTGAATCATACCTCGGAGTAGAAGTTTTGGAATAATTCATCCGACACACTGTGAGAGGAAGACTCTCCTCCGGCGGCCGCCATCTTTAGCTGGATATGTGTGACGTCACCCAGTGACGGGCCGCTTGTAAACCTAGACGCACTTTCCGCACGCGTTTGCGCAGCCAATGCAAACGAATGATCGACTGAAGCTCGACGACTTTTTGTTTCGTTATGACGCGATACTAAAATTTTTTTTGAAGTGGTCGTGATCGTATAAGCGACGAACGGATTCATAAACTCTAACGCTTACGTTTAATCTTCAAAATTTTGACAGATTCCTCTTAAATGTGGGAGAAAACGTCATGGATTCGAATTTGCGTTCTGTCAAAAGAGATTCCCACCTCACGTGACTCTGTTGCCAGACCTTTCCTCCCCCATTATGTCGCAGTCATTTAAAAGCCTAACTGAACAACATTGTTAGGAAGGCGATGGCTTAACACAGAGAAATGTTTCATGAAATCTTTGAATCACGATGGCAACATTTATGAAGCCTTGGGCTTTTCTTAACCACGGATGGTTGGGAGGAACAGCACACACGACTGAGCCAATGTTTATTCATCATCACTACCATGGACACATACAGATTTCCATTCAATCCTGGTGGAGCTGAGCCAGGGCCTGCGACACGACAAACCCTCCTTCACCAGCATCTAGGAAAAGTACAAGACAACTGACAGTCAGTGCACTCTCGATTCATTCATGTCTAAAGCCTGGGTGTTGGTTGATATTTCTTAAATCACAAATATATTTGATTTTTGCTGACTTTTACACTAGTAGCTAGAATGCACACTGTAAAACCAGTCTGAAAATAGAAGTGTAACTTTACATGGTATGCGAGTGATTTTCAAGGATTCAGAAATGCTTGAAAATTATTCTATAAACATACGCACCCTGAAAAAAAGCCCAACTGACAGTGGTCTGTTTATTACATTAGTCCCTCTACAAAGCACTACAGTCAACGGTAAGAAAGGTATTCCAAGAAGAAGAAGAAAAATAAGGTCATCGTAGCTTATCTATTTTGTCAGGATGCTCATCGACACCCGTTTTTCCCTACTTCGCCTCCATGGTAACCATCACCCCCCATCTTAATACGACCTGATCACATTGTACCTCGAGCAGCTGGTTTGTTGGGGCTTTCCCTTCTGAATGAGATCAGACCTCCTGTGTGGGCCTCGTTCTTAGAAGGAGCCGTCACCTGCAAACTAGAAGACAACAAAAGCTTCCTTCAAATCAAATCACCGTGCAGAGGCAGCCTGTGGAAACGAAATAAAAAAAGGAAAACTTCAGGAGGCAATATGAACACGTGGCACGGTGGGTAAGGAAGCAGAAAACCACCACATCAGTTTAGATGAACAATCTTACCAATCTGCCCCCGTTGATCTGAGCCAGTAAGTCACTGGGGCCAGGGCAGCTGCTTTTACTGCCTGGTGACAAGAGGCAACATATAAAGCCGCAGTTCTGATGTGAGAATGACACTCCAGAATTGGACGGTACTTGAATGTGCAAAGGAGTTGCGGGCTTCAGAACCGTGGTCCCTACATCAGTCTTGTTTACATGAGCTGAGCTGACGGTCTCACAGCTACATGGGCAAACAGCCTGTTCCCAAGTACTGAATCGTAACCAAGATTGGTCTCACAAAGTTCATTTACACACCTCTCTGGGGAAAAAAAGAGGAAAACAAAGGCACTTTTAGCTCCGCTGTGAACTACGTAGGGACCACTGAGAAAGAGGGAAAGCAAAGGAAAGCAAGAGTAGTTGTAGAGCCACTTGTTTATTCAATAATCAATTGAGAACCAAAGATGAACTATAAAATATTTTAACCATTGATTTAAGAAACAATGGCCATGTCCTTAGTTCAATTAATAGAGTTTGTAATGGCCTCTCTTCTACATTCAAAGTGCTGTCAACTTGCCTCTCAAGGAATAATGGGGGAGGGAAATGTCATCTTTCATCATAGTACTCAACCATGAAGTGCCATTGTGTTGATGAATTACTGGAACACGAGATTTGAAAGACTGGATCAAGGTTAGACTAAGGAACGGGTGTGCTGGAAAGATAATACCCTGAAATGACTTCAGCACACTGCAAACGGTTGTCAGTCATGAGTACCTGGTGACCGTGAAAATGTGTCGGCTCTTTAAAGGTCACAATCTATACCACTGTGCTGTATGGAACCAGGAAAGACTGAAGGCTATGCATCACTTTCTCTCAAAAGAAACGCTACATGTATATACAGGACCTGAACTTCACCTGAAATATTTATGGTCACATGATAGAATTTGAGACTGAATTGGAACTTTCAAGCTCGAGAGACCTACAAAGTAGCTCGCCCACTGTACCACAAGAATGAAAAGCAGACTCCATTCCTTGGTCCAGAGATATGCAACTGAGCCAATGGTTTTATTGCACAGGGCAAAGAATGTGCGGACAACAAGACTGTACCACAAAATTAAAGTCAAAATGAACAAAAATGCAAAAGAAAATAAGGCACTTTTTGGTTCCAAGTTGTTATATCTTCTGTACCTTTAAGGTTTCAACACTATGTTGACTCAGTCTGACACAATATTACAATGACTGGCTCGTTGACTGGAGCAGCACTTTGATTGTAGCGTTGTAGAGTGTTTGCCGGAAGAACCAGCTCTCAATTCTTTAGCACATGAATCTGGGAAGGTTGCTTATCACTTGTTCATGACAGATGTCAATTGATAATTGAATCAACAACTGACAAATTAACCCAAAACTACAGCTCTAAAAGAGTTAGAAATTGAGGTCGAACTTTTGCTGCAATGTTTTCCAATTGAGTAAAAAGCAAACAGAATAAATTACCAGAAATTCCCTGGATTTTTTTTTTTGGGGTGGAATTTGCTTGCTGGCAAAAACGACAAAACTGATCATTGGTGGACTCGAGGCGTTTCTTCAGTCATTTTGGTTAAGCCACAGAAGAGGAGATAGTACTCTGCGCAAAGCTAGCTCACCCTGCAGTACCGTTCAGGTGAGTTCCTCTAGCGGTGCCGCTCTCTTTGCTCCTCCACCTAGGCAGGTTGGAATAAGAGGACACACACATGAAACACAACAATAGTAGCAGAGTGTCAAAAGGCAGTTAAAAGGTGAGGACTTTGGTATACAAAACCATTCTGACTTCATTTGACGATCAGCTGAATTTGAACCATTTGGATGGTCTGATCCTCGAGGAAAAGGTGGAGAAGATGAAGCGATTTTGTAGAATGGGGTCACAATTCCAGGTAACTTAAAAGATCTGATCAAATGTGCGCAAGGAATCGTCTCAGGATCTCTGTGCAACATTAAGATTGTCCCAGTCTGTTTTTGTGAGCAGATGTACACGTTTCATGTGCTATGTTTCAGTATAGTGCCAGAGATAAAAGTCAGCCAGGTTTGGATACTTTTTGGTATCCAACACCGGAAGTGGAGGAAAGAAACTCATATTTGAGAAGAATGGCAAGACTCAAGTGGGAGAATGTGAATTCCATGCTGGTTCTAAAGTTCAAATCCTTGAGGGGCAAAAATACTTCCATGCTAGACTTTTAGACACCAGTGGTGACATGGGTCAACCAAAACATGGCATTCAACACTACACAACTCATATATGACTGATCGAGGTCGACAGCAATGTTTAAAAAAATGGCCGTAAGAACACCACCTGCAACACGAGAGAAGGGGGAATAATGGGTCTGAGCACAGGTGTGGTAAAAAAAAGGGCTAGGCCAAAGTATTCTTGGTTGCACGCCGACATGACGGCCTCCTTCACAAAGTGGAAAAACGAGCCTGTGACCAGACCAACACATGGTTCAGTATCAGGACCTGTTTGACAATGCGCTTAGTTACAACTGCCAAGTCATGGTGCGCTCTGCTTACATGCTAACTAGCGACTACCATTGTGACACTTGGCAATAATGCCAAAGCCTGTAATGTTTATAACAGGTTCAGATTGGAGGTGTACATCTCTACACAGAAAGAAAGACAGGCACAACCTTAGAGCAATTTCAAGTTCTCCTGGTCGTCCAGCAGATGCTGCAGAGGTCAGCAGGAATGTTCATTTAATCTTCAAGATTGGTCAAAGAAAAAGAGTTTCACATTTTCCTTTTGTAATGCACATTTTCCTCATTAAAATTTGAGTATGAAAATTTGAGCTGAAAAAGATCATCTTTATTCCAATGTGATAATTGTGAATGACAACACTGAATTTGAGTATCTGACAATTGACTGATTCTCAGCTGAGTTTTATTGAAATGAAAACAAACTTAAAAGTTATAAATACAAAGACCATCAGAGAACAGAATTCTATGGCTTTTAAGGTAAGCCAAACCAAACTCTAATGGGCATGTTCAAAGAAAACATAGGAAGTTATGAATTCAATTTTTTTAGAAAAAAAACAAGACACAAATTGTTGACCTCTACTGCTACGCATACACGTGAACATTACAAATCTTGTTTTTTTTTGTATCCTTCCTGTGGATTCTTTTCTCCACCATTGCAAAAAAATGAAATATGAAGGTCTAAGCATTCGCATTTATATACAAGCAAGGCCCTAAGCAACTATGGGGGAGCACAAATAAAAGGAGTACAAGAGAGGGAGGTAGGGGAAGAAGCATGAGCAAGTTCTTATTTAATGTCCTCAGACTTTGGATAGTCAATGTCCACTTTTGAGAATGTTCATGTTTGGCCTTAGAATATTCAGAACGAAGAGGAACAATGACACGTTTTGGTTCTGCCATACAATTGTAGTAAGAGGAGGAAACCAGAAACTGTTATGTTCTTCAGCCAAAAGGTCTTTCCAGATCATCATCTTGAGCCAATTGCCAATTCAAGACAGATATATATACAGATTTGTAATGAGATATAGCAAATAAAATGTAACAGAAGTATTGAGGCCAATTTCCCCACACCTATGCATCAATTTTCTTCTTTTTTTTTTGTCTGTCAAAGCCAAATTTATTTGGTGCGTTTACTTCCACTGCTGCCCATAAGAATCCTGTGAAAACTCCATGTTGTCATTACTGTAACCATAGTTACCGGAATAGTCGGCCCCTTGCTGCAGAGGCTGCTGAGCGATCGGCTGGGACCCCCAGTTCTGTTGGGTGTTGGTCTGGCGGCGCTTGGAGTCAGGCTGGTTAAACACATCCGCCTTCCTCTTTCCACCCACGTTTCCTCCACGGTTGCCCCTTACACCGCGTAGGCCGCGCCCCCTCTGGGGCTGGAACGGGGCACCACGCCCTCCACGGGCACCTCTTGGACCGCCCAGCGGCATGCCTCTTTGGGGGTAGCCTCCTCTGCCTCGCGCAGGTGGTGCACCACGAGATCGAGGAGGAGGTGGGCCAGCTCTGCTGGGACGAGTGCCACGGCCCCTCACGCTGTACACATCTTCATAGTAGTAGGGGTCTTCATAGCCACCACGGTAGTCATGGTAGTCGTAGCCGTAGTAGTCATCATAGTAATCGTCATATCCATAGTAATCTGGAGGGTAGGCGTAACCCCCTCTGTTGCCACGCCCCCTTCCACGGCCGGGTGGTGGCATGCGTGGAGGTTGGTAGTAATAATATTCATCATACCTTAAAAGAGAAGTCACAGTGTTAAGGGAGATCTTAAGCTTCAAACCTGAGGGACATTTAAAAAATGTGGGTGTTTGGTCTCACCCTCCCCCTCTTGTTGTCTGGCGAGCCGCTTGTCTTTCTTTCCGCTTCTTGTCTGGGGGCTTAGCCAGGACAATCTCAATCTCCTCCCCTCCAAGCTCCTTCCCGTTCATCTCATCCATAGCCTATGAGAGATGGACTCGCATGAATAAGTGAACTAATGGACTCGGTCAGTGAAACCTCAATGACTGGTATGCTCTAGTATGATTTGGCATCATTTATAGACTCATTCAGAACACATGCCTAGAAGAAGAAAGAAATTAGAGGTAGACACAAGTTCTTGCAGCACAGCTGATGGCTTTAGTGCATGAATTTGTATTGCCTGTTATGGCTTGATGAAAGGCCAAGTACAATAGTACAATAGTAAACAAAAAAAAAACACATTCTAAACGTGAACTTGGGTGTCTCAAAAAATTAATAAAATGAAAATAAAAAATAAATGATCACAATTACATTATAGAGATTACAGATGACAGTATTTAACTGAATTCAGTGTTTCTGTTATCAAACCATTTTCCTTCAGATAAAAAGTGACAACTCACCTTCACAGCTGCATTTCGTTCCTCAAAATGTACAAAAGCGTAGTCTTTCAATTTCTTCACCCGCTCCAGTTTTCCAAACTGAGAAAAGGTGCTTTCCAGGAGCTCTTCAGTGACAGCAGTCGCAAGTTTTCGCACAAAAAGAACCTTCACCTGCAGATGAAGTACAAGATCACTATCTGAAGCAAAGACCAATCACAGACGGTAAAAGGTAGACTTATAGACCTTCGCCATGACTTCAGGGTCTGGCTCTGCAACAGGGTCTGCCCACTCCACGGTCACTGGGTTTCCCCACACCTTCACCTTTCCACTCATTAGGCGGCGGCGGGCCTGCGCTGCAGACTTGTGGTCCTCATACTCCAAGAAACAAAAACCTCGATTCTTCTTCTTGTCATCTGGTTGGTGGTACAGGATCACCTCCTGAAGCCCCTCTGAGAGTGGAAAAACATGTGTGAAATGGTCAACCTCTCTCTAATGTCTGCAGATTAAGTGTCTCAACGCCAATATTGACCTGTTACTTTGCCAAAGTCTTCCAAAATACTTTCCCTGGTCTTGTTCTTTGGAATAGAGCCAACAAAGAGTCGATTGTTTGCAACAGATATACACACGCCTAGATACTTTCCAGGGCGGATTTCGTGGTTATCACACTGGAACACAAACACACACCAAGTGTTAGACACCAACTATTGCCAAGGTAAAACAAATTGACAGAAAAACTGATTCAGCATATGTTGTTCCCAATATAATAAACTGTGTCACACTTACAAGTTTAACTGCCTTTTGTGCGTCATCCTTGTTGCAGTACGTGATAAAGGCATAGCCTCTGTTTTGACCAGAAAGTGGGTCCATCATTAATCGGAGATCCCAGATGGAACCAGCAGACTCAAAAAGGGGCACCAGTTCATCCTCATAAAGGTCCCTTGGAATTTTACCAACAAACACCTAAAGGACCAAGAATGACAAGTTCACAAGGTTAATCTCATCTGAAGTCACCAGCGGCATTTTGCAATAAACTCTCATGTTCCCATACTCTACCTCAGTGCCAATTCCTGGTTGGGCTCCTTTAAACACACCATCAGGTGGTGGACCTCCATACTTTCGTTGTCCTGTGGTTACATCCAGAGTGTAGCCGGTGCGGTCTAACAAAGCCTGAAAAACACACACCCAAATGTTTCACTCGGAGACACCGTGTATATTAAAAGTATTTTATAGCATTGAAGTTCAAGTTCATTTACCTTTATTTTCCCTTCATCTGGTCCCTTGGAGGACTCCTGAACTTTACTTCCTTGCTTTTCCCTCTGTCGATATGTCTTCATGACACCACAGAGGAATGCACTCTTATTCTGAATTTAAGAAAGGAACAAAAAAAAAACAAAACAAAACAAGAACATTGATTTATTTATGATCAATGTTGAAGTATTAGAAAAGCATAATACATCTTTGGTGACAGGGTACATGTATAAAAATGAAATGTATTCCACATGAGCTGTAAACACCATCATACAGGGATGCACAGAATAATTGGCCCAATACTGCTTAAAAAAACAACATTCAGGTACAGTGGCGAACAGTCACCGAAGCCCAATAGTGGCACGTGGTGCTATTACATGGTTAGAATGAGCAAACGATGCTTTGTTTTCAAAGCAAAGGCTGAAATAAATTTTATCTATACATTTCTTTTCTTTGAAAAACAAGAACAAAATATTATGGTATATTACCAGTGTATTCTACACTATTTGTGCAATAAAAATATTTATGAAAAAAAAACTTTTGTCAGCACGTCCTGAACTGAAAAACATGACAAATTGAAGGCAGTAATTTTCCATCATTAGTGCCTGCATAGAGCCACGATCGTAGTCCCATCACACTTGTGTCTATGTAAAAGTGTATCTGACGCTGTCTGTAAGAAAGTGTTTCAGTAGTAATAGAGTTTCAGGGGGTTCAAATTTCAAACTTTCTAAAAATTGCCATATATCGTCTGAATACATATGTATTCAGATCTAGAGCACATACCTACATACAGGCCACTGTGAAAACACAGAACCTTGTTCCATAATTACCTCTTGAATGTTCTTAAGGTCCCAGCCCCACCAACACTTGCACACCATTTATTACAATCACGCCCAACATCTGTGGATTTTGTTTTCAAAACTGATCTGTCCTTCTCTTATGCATGTTTCAGATATTCAACAGAGAGCAAATGCAAATGCTCCATGGACATACCTGTACATGGGACAAGTCACTCTCTTTAAACTGTTGCAGCACTGAAAGTGCCCCCTCTTCATTGAACTCCCGCAGTGCATCGATGGCCCTTTCATCGAGGTCTTCGTAGGCCACTAATCCTACATTTAACACACACAACTTGTTAACTCACGTCTCTTTGAACAAACTCTTTGAGAAGTTATTGCACTCACCTGTCTGAAAGATATTGTCAAGACTCTCAGCCACCTCCTGGGGAAGCCCTACATCAATGAGTGTCTGGTAGTTTTCTGTGCGGGTGGTCACATCCATAGGTTCTTCCTCCTCTTTTACAAGGACAGAGCTCCCGTTCACCTCAGCACCAGCCATTCTGTTACATGGACATGGACAGTATTGCATTGTTTACACAAAGTATGGCTGCCACGGGTGATAATAATAACTTCCTTCATATATCTGGGTTCAACGGGTTCTAACAGTTATAACGGTGAGAGTCGTTAAAATATAACGAATAAGGTATATTAACATTTACAAACTAAAAGCAGATGGTTAAGAGGCCTTTAAATCATTGTAGGAACATGCGTTCTTATGCACAGAGATGTTTTGACGACACGGAAATGACATTTTGTTACAGTTTTATATCACAGAAATGTATTCACTAAGATAGGCACCGGGTAGCCGATAATCTGGAACCAGACATGCCACATGATTGACACATCAAAACAGGAGGTTAGAATTTCAAAACGGTCCACTGTTGTTAAAGTTGTTTGACATTATATAAGCAGTGATGTCGTGAAAGCGACCTGTAGGTTTGTGTTATTGTGTCGGCATTGTGTGCGGCCGTCCCGCCCCCCTCGCCATGCCGCGCTCAAAATAATACGTTTGAAATGTTCCAACGAACCCACAACACCTACCTGGCACTACTTTTGACGTTACAAAAGCCACAAGTCAACTTCAAGGTATTTTTGTACTTGTTATCCACGTCTACGCAGGTTAGCAAGCGAGCTAGCAGAACAATCGTAGGCCGCGCGCCGCAGACGCCTCACACAAATCAAACACAACCGGCGTGCAAACAAACAGTTAGCCGAACTCACCGGACACCTGTGAGAGTCTAGCAGCAGTGCGGGGCTCGGTATAAAAACAAAAAACGCGTCGTGGGTATAAAAAGCCAGCTATTGTGGAAAATATCAAGCTGGAATCAAACACGAGACAAAATTTCCAGACAGCCAGACTCTCGTCTTCGACTGGCTCGAACAACGCCGCGGCGTCGCAAACATCGCGAGACTTCAGAGATCACGCACCATAGGGCGTGTTTTGTATTGCCATCCTTTTACCGCCATAAGCTGGAAGAAATACACAGTTTACAGTTTTATTAGAGAAAAGAAGACCACTTCAACCCCTTGTTTTAAGGAAATAGAAGAGGGAGAATTACTCTGATTCAAATAAAGTTTGAATAAAACCAATTCTTCATGCATTCAACAATGTGGTTCATTTCACAGTTAGTAATTTAAAAAAGAAAACTGGAAACACCAGCTATTGTTGAAAAAAAAGTTACTTTATTCGTCACTGCGTACTCATGACATCTCATACAGAAGAGCACATGGGCTTATAAGGGTATATGATATTTGTTTTTCTTTTGGCAGGAATGAAATGACGTTTAGTCATCATGTTTGAGCTTCCTGATTTTTCCCTTGTGACGATCGATCTCTTTTTGTAGGCGCTCAATCTCCTTCTTGTGGTGATCAATCTCCTCAGCATGGTGCTTCCTCAGAGCCTCCATCTGCTCCCTCTCCTTTTGCCTGCAGGAGAAGTGGGACTTGGTCAACAAGGTTTCACTTAACTCCCCACAAGATACCGTCTCACCTGAAGTATCGCTCCTCTTCAGCTGCTTCCCTTTTGCCAAATGCACCTCCAGCTTGCCTCACTGCGCCTCCTCCTCCGCCGCCCTTACCGGCCCCTGACCCCAACTCACCAAGCTAGGGACACAAGAAGAATAATTTAATAATCATGTTTGTCAAATTAACACTCTGTAAATAACTAACTTGTCATGTAAGTTATTTACAATGTTAGAGGAGATTGTCATGAACATTATTATTTCATTAATAATGTGAAGCATATCAATCAATGCTAGAATAATAGGGAAACAACATGCAAGCTGAACACAAATCGAACGTTGCATAGTGAAAGGTACATGTATGCGAATTTAGATGGAACATTATCTAGTGCAGCAACCTACCAAGTGGAGTCCAAATTAAATAAAGTGGAGTCAAGGACTCTCCGATTCTCACAGAAAGTTGAGTTCACATGAGGCACGTCTGCATTTTCAGTTGCACAGCATTCAAGTGCAATTGGGAAACAGGTATCAGGCAGTTTTTCCTCAGTCGGGCCACTTAAGACACGTACAGTCAACTGCACAGCATCGGCAGTCAAATGGGAGCGACTCGTTTACATAACTCATCATATTGTCAAGGCCGAAAGTAGCAGACTAAACATGGAAAACAGAGAACTGTTCGATTATCGTTCATGTCCTTCTTTTTAGGAAGCATGACACTGTCCATCACGCGATCTATCACAGTGAATCTTTTGGTTTATTTAGTGACATTGCAGGAAAACACCATTGCAGTGGCGATGATTGAAAGTATACGCTATTCATGAAAATACACTGCAGTAATATGTGCTTTAAGCACAACTCAGAAAGGGATCAGAAACATTAAGCCATAGCAATGTCAAAAAACCTATTGCGATTACTGAATTATGAATTGCATTAGCCTTTAGCCTAGCTAGTATGCTATACTGACATGCTAACGTCAAACGTCATTACCTGATCAGACCGCTTTCTGACTTGCGAGACCAGACAGTCTCTTAGCTTTGACCGCAGCAGAAATCGAGACATTACCGCGACGGATGCAAACACGCCAGCAAAGAAGATCGAGACGATTGTCTGCTTCAACGTATATCACGAATATGCGGAAATTTGCCTCCAAGTGTTCGTCTAAGGTGGAAGCAGCATATGGCTCGCTGCTGCCCCCAAGTGGCAAGGAAAGTGAACTGACGGTGTCATTCTTATAATAATAATATAATATATATTCTGAGAATAATACTAATAATAATAACATAATAATAATAACAATATAATGTGCGTAAGGAAAGTGAACTGACGGTGTTATTCTTGTTCTTATAATAATATAATGTATATTCTTATAGTAACAACAACAATAACAAGAACAACAACAACAACAATAAGAATAACAATGTGCTGAATGAGTCTTATGTATATACTGCCTCATTTAGATAGATCCAAACCAAATCAAATTCAAGCAAGTGTATTATTCGAGTTGAACTCGTTTCCATGTCTGGTTCCGGTCGACTGCTGACATCACCATGTTGATTTGATTTACAAAGAGAGTGGATGGACGGCTCATCTCCCAGTATGAGACACACACTTGAGAACCTTGGCAAGATATCCGAGCCTGTGGGTGTTCAGGACATCGATGAGTCACAGTGGTAAAGAAAAAAAAGTCTTCATTCAGCTCATGGTCGCTGACGCTGCCGCTCCTTTTTTTACGACAATTGTACGGCAAAGTAAAGATTAGACAACAGGAAATGTTGACATTGATGATCAGAAACGATCAAAATAGCATTGGACACAGTCATCAAGAGTGTTCTGTAATTCTGCAACCTTCGTTCTCTAAGATGAATTTGGACAAGTCTGGCTGCTGTTACACTGGTAAAACAGCCGGTGGCAGTATTGGTGCATATTCGGAGACGTGACTAAGCAGTTACACTATTGCCATTTGAGTCGTCATTTTAATCTAACATACTAAGATAAATGTATGTAAATGCAGCTATTAAATATTATTAATATTACTACTATAAAATACATATTATATATATATTGCCATTTGTCAGAATCCATACACACAGTTGGTTATTTTTTATTTGCTAATTTTTGCATGATTCAATGCATTTAGGATAAATCAGTGTCTCCAAGCGCCTCACAGATTTAAACAGGTTTTCTGTCTAGGATCACGTGTGTCTTCCTATCTGACAAGGTAAGTAAGGTGTTGATGATGTCCATCAGCCACTGTAAAGTTTGAGAGCTGCTGAGACTCTGCATAGCAAGGTGTCATTTCATGGGCTTTTTGTGTCAATGCCACCTGGTTTTTGGATGTCTCTGAGAGCTGCCTGGAAATGGTGTGAACAGGAACGTTACAGTACACCTGACCCACAAAGGTCCAATCAGAAGCACATTTGTTATTTATATCCATGTGCAACACAGAGAAAGAAAAGATTTTAAAAGCAAACACACAATGAAAATGCATACATGTTCTACTCTACATTTCAATGTTGAAGACTTCCAAATAAACTGCTGCAAAATATTTACTTTTTGCCATCGCTGGAAGCAGAATCAACTTTGTTAAATGAGCACATCCGTGTGCATTTAAGTACACTCAATGCTCTTTGGACTCACTTCCGGTTCAGAGAAAAGAGAGCAGCCCGATACCTGACTTCTTTCAGAGCTGCTCTCCTCGCTGGCTCATATGTTGCCATAGCAAATAGTTACCTGGCAACAGCCAAGACCTGAGCAAAGACAGAGTAAGGTCACGCAGAAGTGATAGAATTCTCCATTGTGATCATTTAGTGAAAGAACTGTCATGACTCTAATGATAAACTTTTATCACTCTTGCATCAGGAGAAGTGCATGCAAATATTTGCACTTGAAACTATGATATGCACAACACCAAAAAAATAACCATAATTTAAGTGTTTTTTCATGAATGTGAGCAAATATATGACCTTCATCCCTTCATTTTCTGGTGCTTATTCTGGGGTCACATGTTGCCGAGCAACATAAGGAGGGAGGCAGGGACAGGTCGCCGGTCCATTAAAGGTCATATACAGATATACAAGGTCATATACAGATCACTAATGTTGGACACAGCTATCACTAACTTCGGTATTCGCATTATGGGATGGCAATTTTACAGTTAAGGAGGACAGACCTGTGGAGTGGAGATACAATGGACATGTTTGAGATTCATGGATGTGATCAATGAGGACAATGACAAGGGAGGATGATCAAGGTAGATTTAAGTGGAGGAGGCTGAGGCTGTGGCAACTCTTGATGGAAAATGCCCAGGAGGAGCCAATATCACTGTACATCAGTGTTCCTCTGTTTTTCAAATTACAATTTTGTTTTGTCTTCTACTGTAACCGCACATGCAAAGTGCTCTGTAAATACATAACAAGTGATCGAATTGTATTTTCACCTATTGATGAAATACAGTGAATAAATCTGCCAAGATACTGACCATTAATGTGAAACATATGTGGTAATTTAATATGACTGATTAAACATCAGTGTGCAGTAAACCTTCTTCAAACATCAGCTCTGCAGGAAATATGAACAAAATGTCAGACACAACTTTGTGCGTCTCAATGTATCAACAATGTACTTCAATCGAGTGAAAAGGTATGAACACTCATTTGTCTGCAGCCCAGGCAGATAACCCCCAGATATCACTGGTTGCCATGGTGATAATCGAGCGTGATAGAGGCGGCAGAATCTTTGTGTTCCATTGGGCCGTTTTACCATAGAACAGCAGGTCCACGTAACCTGGTATCACTCGGTGCTCAGCTTCAGCAATAATTAAAGGAGAATTGACCGTTATGGCCACTTTGATTGTCGCGAGAAGGAGCCATCCACTTGTATGGATTCTCATCTCGACTCGACTTCAACAGGCCACTTTTCAGTTCGAGTGCTTTCCCCTCGCTGTGTCCTTTGTTAACAAAGGCTGGACACTTTTCTGTAAGGTCCCACCAGCTGAACATTCATTCTTCATGCAATGGGAGGTAAACAGAAAAAAACCCACAACACATTGTTAGTCCAATTTTAGTGAAATATACAGTACACAATATATGTGCATTACCCTTTGGCTATCAATTAATTTCCGTATTTCCAATTTGTCAGTTTTAATTCAACCCCAAAATTTTTTTTTCTCAACAAGAGGATACAGAATTAATAAAATTCATCTTTTTATTTATTTAGTCATCTATACTAATGACTTTAAATATTCAGTTTAATAACCTTACCTTGCTTAGATATTTTATTAGTTCATTACTTTTACTTTTTACTTTAATTTGTCCTACAGAAATAATGAAACAAAGAATGGAAATAATGAAGCAGTGTGTTTTTATCGTTCAGAATTGTCATGCATCATGGCCAGTTTAGAGACAAAGCCGATTGCTTTTGCTCTGACTTGAATTGGTCATATTTACAGTGAGTCACATGGGGACTCATTTTATCGTGTTGAGTGGACCTCAACATCAAACCTCTTCAGCATTTTGTCAGCGCTGTACAGCAGAAACGGTCATTAGCCTTCGAATGTTCGGGCACCCCCTGCAGTGTGCCTGGGGTCTGAAAGCCAGGATAGCATACTCAAGTGGCGCTGACTATAACCGATGACGCACGCCAAGCTAAAATCCATCACAGCAGAAACCACAGGTGGTGCACTTCTTTTATACTGCAATACATTGTCAAGAGGAGCTGACTGTACTTCACAGCACTGTGATATACCTCTAGAACTTCTACTAAACCGCATGCGTGCTGCAAAGAGCTCTTTCCATGTGCCACAATTTCTTTGACTTTCTTTGATTGCAGTAAAAGTTCTGGAGACTTTGAGTCATACTTATGGGATTTGTCATGCTCCGGAAGACAAAACAGATTTGTTCAAGCACTAGTCAAATTCCTGGGTTGTGAGTTATCTTGGGGCGTGTACCCGCCTCCTTGAGCTCTGCACATGGACATGAAGGCATCAATGATTTTGACGCTGTCGTTCAGCTCCCGGCAGAAACATGTGTCTGACTCTTGATCTCGGTCAATATGAAGAGTCTCTGCTCTGATCAAAGGTGTACAGGGACGACTTACTGAACGGCTGGTGTTAATGTACCTTCAAGACCTGACTCACCTCTCTTAGTCAGTGAAAGAGCAACTCATATTTCTGAGCTGGACAATCAGATGTTCTGCTCATTTCTGTGAGAATGGAGCTGAGCTGGGTTCCCCATTGAAAGTCATCCCAGAAATTTCAACTTAAGTTAGTTCAAGCCATGACCACGATGGAGGATTTCAAAGAGGACAGTCGACAAAAAGCCACCTGGAAGGATCAAATGGTTTTGCTGGCAAGGGGGAAACTTGGTGCTTGAGCGGTGGCTGCTCTCCAGAGTCGTCTCTCTGAGTCACATCCATCTCACTCAACCACCGCTTCATTCTAGACACTAATTTTATATCTTCATCAAATTTAATGGTTGTGCCATTAAGTCAATATTACTGGCCCTTACCTCACAGTGCCCACGTGGTGCATTTGTTTATTTTTACAGCCCAGCCAACCACAGAAATTCTTTCACGGCACCCTAGATTCCGTTACCTATGACGGAAACTCAACATAGGTTCAGTTTGAGCTCTGCTTTCGCGTCCAGGACCATGTTCGAATGTGAAACTGGTACAGCCCCAGAACAGAGAAGAATAATTATTATTAAGTCAACATTGAAATGTAAATGATGAAAATTGACACCAAGAATCAAGATTGTACATTTAACCCAAAATTAAATAGGAATTGAAATAATCTTTGGAAGGAAAAAAAAAAAAATCAACGTTTTACTATATTGTTTAACAAGTTCATATTTGAGTAAGAGAAAATAAATGATTTTTACATGAAGATTTCAATGTCATAAACATCTGACATAAAAACAAGGTAAATAGTGCATAAAAAGCAACTGAGTAAAAAAGTGACAAATACATTTATACTACATACTACAAAAATGAAGACGGATGAATTAAAAACATCAATTATGATCATCTAAAACCAGAAATCATTCGCTGCTGCACTGTTTAAACATCCCAGCTGGATCCCCTCCACATCCTCAGTGAGACGCTGACCTCATTAGCGCCTGACTTATGCAGTCAGGGGGCCACATGTGGCTCCCGGGCCGCACGTAGAGCAGGTCCTGCTCTAAATATTGAGGGAGTCTTGCCTTCATGATGAAGAAATAATAAAGAAACAAAACGCGTTACTAATCTTTCCATGTAAAATTAGGATTTATTGTCATGAATCGTAAATGCATTGTTCTTAAAAGAGCTTACGTAAAGGAATTTAATGGTGATGGTAAGATCACATTTAATTTTGTGGCTTATACGTGTCTCTATACAGAAGACAAAGGGGCCATGAATCATTATTACTACTTCTGCCAAGATAGACGAGAACAATTGGACGTTTTCACGTCATTATTTGCCTTAATCCTTCAGCTCTCTGTGAAGCCGTGGAGTTCTCAGCCAACAGGGGTTCCTAATCTGCTGTTGCTATAGCAACAGCCTTCAATTAAGAGCTAAGGATGGGCTTCGCTGCTGCAGACAGCAAGGTGCTAATTGATACTGGATTTCACATTAGAGAGTGTGGGGTGTTGAGATGAGATGTGTGAGTGTGTTCTTGTGCTTCTATCTGTGTGAGGATCTGTATGAGTTTTTTTTATCAACAAAGTGAGGACATATTGGTCGGTCCTCAGTGTATTAAGCCTCATTTTGAGGGTTCAAACTGCAAAATAGCCGTGTTATTATAATGGGGTTTTAGCTTGGTTAAGAGTAAAGGTTAAGGTTTGCTGGGGAAAGCATTATGGCAATGACAATACTCACTAAAATAGGAGGACAAACATGTGTGTTTACCTGGTTTAGCTATTGTGGGGACTAAGTCTTGGAAACACACCAACCTACCTGTGAGGATATTTTACTTTGTCCTCACAAGTAGGTCTCAATTCCAGGATAAAAACTTCAAAAATAATGTGGTCAGCATAATTTGTTTTAAGTTACTGGAGTACTGGTTAAGGTTCGCCATTTGTTGTGGGTGGTTCGGTTCAGAGGCATGAAAGGCAATGACACAAAGATAGCGGTATGTGTGCGTCTGTGTGTGTGTGGGAAATGTGTGTCATGAACAGTTCACATTGTAAAGAGATCTTTATGGCCCAGACTATCCCATGGAATGCACAATATATTCAAATTTATATGCAGCACATCACGTTTGCTGAGTATGTTAATAATCTGAATCCCACATAAATGTAGGTTATCATATATAACCCCTGTACGTTTGAAATACCTCTCTCAGTTGCATTTAGATTGTCCCTCACTGTAATATTCATCACTCTGACTATTCTATATTCAATCTGTCTGCCTGCTCGGCGGACCTGCACATCCTGTCCTAGAAAAGCGGTTCTGCATTCACTTTTATAATGCGTTTCACTGAAGCATGCCGCAGTTCTGTGGTGCTAACTTTTTGACTGAAAATGAAATGCCACAAACTGCTCACCAAAGCAGCAATTACACAAATGTCCCACAAGAAATGGAGCATGGCGCACACAAAAGATGGTGGCATTTTTGTTGTATGTCGGGGGAGAATTCATCAAAACTAGCACACTTCCATCACCATCATAGTTTACTTTAGCATAGTCTTCATCACATATCAGGGTTATCCACTTGTCACAGCTGAGGTCAAAGTGTTTTCCAAACTTGATCTACATACAGTAGCTTAAAAAAACAAGAAAGATGTTTTTTCTGGCACCAGTGTAATTTACAAAAGTAAACAAATAAATACATTTAAAATAAGAAAAAAATATGAATGCAAAAATAGTTGTGTCTCTTTGGCTGAAATATACAGCAAAAGAGAGAGAAGGCAACAAACATTCTCAAGGGAAAGAAAGTAGGGTGATTTCAGAAGGATGTTAAAAATGACTGGGTGGAATTCAGCGTCTGAGACATCTGCTCACCCACTTCATCTTGTAGAAAAGTAGCACTGCCTGCACACAGAAACACGTTTTCTGGATCAGGTGAAGCAAGAGAACACTGGGCACAGATTTTTTTTGGATTTTTTGGATCTCAGATTCTTTTCTCGATCTCTTTCTTCCTTGCCCTTATGTCAAAAGCAGAGGAACATGTGTGGGTATTTGCAATGGCTAAGATGGCATGAGGGCCTAAGGTAGAACAACACCACAAAGTCCAGCCATGCGTGATGTGATCCGTCACATCTGAATAAACCTCAGTGCAGGGTATCGCTAACAGCAACACAGACCTTATCATGATGAAGGTGAAAATGACAAACAGAGCTTTGTGTAGCGGAGGTGACGCTAAATTTAAACTGGCCAAAGCTTTCCAAATAGAACTGCGTTCTCTCATCTGTCAAACAGGCCTTTTCGTTTTCCATCTTCTTATTTTTTGATTCCCTGAAAATAGATCAAATGAGAACTGGACTTTTATCATCTTTAAAGCTTGAAAACTGTTTTGGAATCTGCAGCTCATGACTATATTTGAACCCTTATTGTTGTCTAAAGCAGATAGAATATAGAATTGTTAAATTTATATCAGTGTTGGGTTCATAAAGGATATTTAAGTTGGCAATAAAGTTGAATGATGTGTAGTAAGATAATGCTAAGATATTGGATATTGTTGTTTATTTTATTAGTGGCAACAACAAACAATGCCTTAAGTCATACTTTTGTAGTTTGGTTAGATAGCTAAGATAAGAGTAGTCTTTTGTGCACTCAATGTTGCTGCCATTAAGTACAGCACAGTAATCTCTGCTCAGTTATTATTATTTCAACATTGTTTGGTATTTGTGAATTAATGTTACTATTTTGACAAAGGATTCCCGGTGGATGGAGTACGATATTGTTTCACAGTCATTAAAACAAGATGCATGTTTTCTTTCGTAATATATAGTTTTCTTTTTATTAGAAATAATTCACATTCATTTTGTGCTGTGAAAACTGTACATGTACAGGTGGTTAAACTGGACATACAAAACGAGGTGTGACAGTGTATCACAAATAGAAATTTGTAGGAACAAGTAACTGGAGGTTTGGAAGGGCTGGGGGGTGAGGGGGCTGTTGAGGGAACAGTGGGGTCAGGTGGTGGCACATACCGTTGAGTTCCAGACAGGGGAATCAAAACGCACAGATACAGAAGACATGAGGTTCAATTACTCGATGCTACACAGCACAGAGTAATTACAAATATCCTGAAGCACAGTTTAAAGATATTAATAAGCTATCATTCATACTAGATAATGCTTTATAGATCCACAATTGTCTACCAGTCACGTAGGCCTCCAAATATGGAGTCTTGTGCTAACAAATCTCTAAAGAATAAATTCCTTGAATTACTAATACAGATTTGTTATACAATAGTCTCAGAAAGCATCTATATGCTTTGTAAATATAAGGAAGATGCCGTACAAAATTTGAAACATTGGTAAGAAAAAACGGTCTAAATCTTGCTTGAGCATCAAGCGCCCATCATATTGCACTGTATCACACTGATGGCTAAAAACACATATGTGTTGAAGTCTTGAGGAGCTGACACTTTGCTGGAAGTCTTATCAGTGTCAGCAGCCTCGGCTCGGTCCAAGAGTCCTGCAAGGCTGAGAAACAAAATGGCGATGATGAAAGGTCTTGCAAACCCCTTAAATCCAACATGGAAGAGCCTGCGTCTTGTGCTAACAAAGGCGGCACTATTCTCCACCGCCTCTCATTGACTCCGAGCGATTTCCAGAGGCACTGCTCTTTCCTGTGTGAGAGTCTGTGTTAGTCCTGGTGCTGGTGTTTCAGTATCGAAGCAACAGAAGTGCCGGGGGAAACCAGGAACGTGAACCACTTCCATCACCACTCCGTATGTTTGTCCCAATGCAGTCCATACCGGCTGACAACACATTACAGATCCATCGTTTTTTGAACCTAATATTGTGTTCCGTCGTAAAAAAATAGATCAAATCTGTGCCTGAACATCATGACAGGGGAGAGGAAATTGGAACCAAGTAGGTATTAATGTCATCAGGACGGTTATTACAGAGGAAAAGAAAATACTTTGTTTCTCATAGAGTCTTGCATTCGACTCAAGTATCTAGTCGCAGCCGTTCAAACTAAAACAAAGAGAAAGAAGTCAATAAATAAACCACAAAACAGATACACAATGCACCCAGGCGTGAAGCCTCTCCCTCTGCTCTCCTTTTCACAGTCCGATTTCTGAAAGAGATGCAGTCAAGAGTTCCCCTTGCTCCTCTTGGCAATGAGGGCGGGCACAACATTTCATAGGTTCTTCAACGTTGAATTGAAGGAAAAAAGATGCACAGACATGCCAACCACATCGGCAGAGCCTCGGCGGCAGGATTCAGGGAATTCTCGAGTGAAGCGCCTCTGGAGCCACGGCCAGTCCTGGTCCGTGGTAACCACCGAATGCTGACTCTTGACACTGACACCAGATGCCAAGTATGCACAGAGAAGCTACATCAAACCACTTCATCTCCTCCAACCATCTGCCCATCCTCTTCTCCAGGTCTGGTGGAGGATTGAAGACACAGATTCTTGGACCTACTCTCTTGGCCGTTCATGGTCTCCATTAGAGGGACCCAAAGCAAAAATGGTAACTGAGGTGAAATTAGGCAGCAGCTTTGTTGAATCACCTCAGACCTCAGTCTGCAGGTCAATAATGTCCTGTCCGACGAGCGGGATGGTGGTGCTGGTCTTCTCCCACTCCACAGAGTGCAGCTCCAGAGGGGAGGCAGCAAGAGGCTCCAGGTCTTTGCGCACCCATGCGGGAGGCGACTGTGGTAGTCCCCGGACACTCTCCCATGGTCTTTCCAGAGGACCCTGCTGCTTATCCTGCAGAGATACAGATGAGGGAGCCATTTTAGAACTTAGCTGCTCACCAACCAACAGCAACCTAAACATTTTGCTTTATGTAAAGCCATTTAAGACGTGCTGCATTATGGAGGAACGCTGTTTTAAGCCTTTTCAGTGGCAAATAGTTCTCTTCCTCAACACAACACCATAAAATAGACAATTGTGTTACCATGACAAAAGATAAAACAAATATTTTCAATCAATTCAAAAGACACAATAAAGCCCATAATTCAAATATAGCAATGAATAAGTTGGTCTATAAAATGAAATAGCATTACTTATGGGAGAGAAAAAGTGTCTTTAAGGTGTTATTGTCTTTAATTGGGACACATCTATTGTTGCCAGGAGAGAAATCCAAGTGTGACCAGAGTGTGAATGTGAACAATCTGGGAAGCAACGGGCGGCGTGAGCAGTGAAATGAATTTGAGGCACACAGAAAATGATATTGTGTTGGGTGGGGCTTCAATATTCTACCCCTCGCGGGTTTCATTCCCCCGTCATGAAGCAGAGAAATAACAGTATCAGGAAGGATTCATCTTTGAGGCAGTTGTGATATCAGATGCCTAAATTTAAGAGTGTGAGGTTGTATAACACTCACGCTGTGGTTCGTTTTGTCACTTCCTGCGGATGACACACTCCATCTCACAGACTGTAAGAAGGAAGGAAGAAAATACATCCTTATTCAAATGACCTCCATATAATGAGGTTCAAGACAAATATCACTTGTTTGTGTCATTGTTGTCGTGACCACAAGTCGCCTCTGTGATGTCTATAATGTTTAGTCTTTTTTAGATGTATCAGTGATGTCTGATGGGTCTGTTGTTGGATGAAGAGATATTTACCTTGCTGTCTGAGGCGGGTGACTCTCTGTCCTTCTCAGCGTGATGCAGCTTCCTGTTCAGGTCCTGGAACATGTTCTGGTGGCGCTTCTTTGTGTGCATTATTTTCTGTTGCATACAGAAAGATATTATTTAAATTTCTATTTCTTCCAGAATATGGAAATGATAATTCTGCAAATACAAATGATAGTCACCTCGAAGTCCAACTCGGCGTACCTGGATTTCTGTCGCTGCAGAAACAGAAAACATAAATAACCAGTTAATTCATGAAATGGTTGAGGACTTGGATGTGCGCTAAGATCTTATCCAAATGTACCTCCAGCGAGCTCATGGACAGCGTGGAGATGGTTTCACTCTTGGACATCATGGAGTTCATGGACTCAAAAGTGTTCTCCAGGCTGCTGTGGGTGATGTGGGACTCGCTTGACATGTTGTGGATGTTCTGGATGGGCGAGTCCCTTTCGGAATATGACACGCTGATCTGGTCGGAGGGGATCGACTTCATCCCAAAAGCTGCCTGTGGCTCGGCGTAGGGTCCACTCAGGTGCATGAGTCTAGCCTGGGGCAGCTGCTCAACGCTGATGTTGTATTTTGATGGGTCGTCTTTGGGCTTGGTTCTCAAGGTAGAGGTGGTGTTGGGCATGACGACGTAACCAGAGCCATCAGCAACGCCACCTTCTGCCCGAGCGAGATCCGCGTCCAACTGCTTGAAGAGCTCCCCCTCGCACACGTAGACGGGCTGTCCGCAGGACGGGTCGACTCCACCGGCGAGGCGGCTCTTCTCTCTCTTGAGTGTGAGGGTGTGGCTGGAGTATTCCGGGACGGCCTGCATGTGGGCTTTACTGGGGTTGGAGGGCAGAGTGTGGAAATTGGAGCCCATGGGGAGAGGAAGCTGAGGTTGTGACATCTTCTCCTCCGAGGAACTCTTCATTCCTACGAGCGGAATATGAACCAAATCCATTAGACTTCAGCCGAAGCTGTCTTTATTAAACTAAGGAGCGAGGGCCTCACCTTGTCTGCCGGAATCTCCATCCTTCTCATTATCAGATTGCTGTAAGCGGAACATAAAATCAGCGGGAACTCCAGGCAGTGACACACATAAAGCAAATAAAACACAACTTTACCAAATGTTGGTTGTGCCCATTGTGGTGGGAGCTGCCAGAGTCTCCGTTGCCATCATCCTTGCGGTCAACCACTCGGCACTTGACAGCCTCCTGAACCTGAAATGAGTATTATTAGTTTATTATTTCCGACTACATGTTCCTCAAAGATGAAAGAACTGTCCATACCTCTCTGCGAAGGATGCAGTGGACCATGACAATAATGAATCCCTCAAGGGAGTCGAAGACAGCAAAGAGGATCTGGAAAAGGGCGGAGCGACGGTCGGTGATGGCCAGCACAGCGGACATCCAGGTGAGGGCCAGCAGGGGGAGGACCACACAGGAGCTCCACAGAGATGCGCTGTTGAATAAACACAAGCGGAACATCAGCTCCGTCAACTCTCATTCACTTTTCTCACCGGTGGTTTGATTTCAAAGCAAATCAATCGATACAGCTTTAACGGCACTGATGGGGGCGATTATGCCCAAGTGCTCGGAAACGATCAATAAGACCTACCCAGCTCTCTCCTTCAGTTTCACATCAGTGATGCCGTCCTTGGATACCAGCTTGTTGAAGACCAGAATACCAATGACCATATTCACCTGTTTACAAGAGGGACGTGCGATTAAACAGAGAATGGCGACGTGATTTAGTGAAAAGTGCTGCGTGACATATACACGTACCAAAACGACAGCTGCAGCCGGCCCGACAAAAGAGTAGAGGAGTCCGCCCTCCAGAGACAGCCAGCAGCTACAGAGAAGGAAAAAGTAAATATTCCGCTCCGTGACAGACACTGAATCACAAAGGAAAAGCAACACTTACTAGTTGACTGTTCCGTAGCCTTTAGCTTTGGTGAATCCGACAGAGACGGCAACAACAAGGGCAGGCAGACCTGTCCGGCAGGAATTAGAGTGTTAAGATTAGCAAGCTACTCAATAATGCAAGGACTAGTCAAAGCGGTCTCGAAAGAGGTTTAAGAGAAGTTAGCAGGAGACTACAGAGGAAAGTGCCACTAGAACTTACCCCAGCCTAAGCACAAGAAACGCTTCCGGATGATTCGGTTGCGCAGACGGCCAGTGACAGCCATGTAGGACTGCCAAGCTTCAGTCAGAACCCAGCAGAAAGAGGAAAGGAAAAAGAAGTGCAGGAAGGCAGCTACCAGAGTGCAAACCACCTAGAGGAGCCCAGGGAAAGGAACGGTGAAGACATGCAGCGCTGAAGAGCTTCCGAAGGAAGCACACGGAACTGCCTCGAAGAGCCGCCTTACCTTGTTACGAGCCTGAGTTTGTCCGACGAGAATCAGAGCATTGGAGCAAATGATGGAGAGGCAGAAGTTGATGAGGATAACGGAGCGCTCCGATCGGATGTACCTAGGTTTTAGTAGAGGAAGAGCGTGAGTTGTGCCGTTCAAAGCTCAGGAGAGGGCTTTGCTTGTCGGTGTGACTTACTTCCACACTGAGACATAGATGATTATGAGGAGCAGCAGGGTGAGAGAGGAGACCCCACAGCCAACGATGAGAGTCACGGATGGGAGCAGAGCCTTGTCCATGATCTACAGAGAGAGGAGGCAGGACAGAACAGGTTTTAAAAAACTCAATCTCACACACACACGCACAGCAGCCAGGCGCTATCTGGAGCAGCAGACAGCTCCCTGCAGGCGAAGAGTTGAATGGCACAATCAGGCCGCCGCTCAGGCAAGGTGACCCCAAGGTGAACGTGTCAGAAAGATGAAGAGGCAAACCAAACAAACGGTCAGGGTCACTACGTCGCTTCATTGAGCTTTCCAGGCAGCAAATGAGGCGAGGAGCATAGTGCACATATATCTTCTCCTACTATCGGGGTTGCTCAAGTCCCAGGGTCAGTCCGGACCAGACACCTGATTAAATCATAAGTAATAGACGTAATTACAGAGCCGAACCGAACATGACATTAAGGGACTGAAGTAGATGCACGCAAGCTTGTTTTTACCACGAGGATGCAAGGATTCAGTCGCTGGTGCGATGCAAGAGTTCCATGTTCTATTTACTACCATCTCGGAAACAATAATACAAGTCTTCTTCTGGCCGTTGAACAAGCCACTGACACACGCCTGGAAGATTGTGGTCAGGTTTCAGTTTTCACAAGCTTTAGGCTTTAATTAGTTTCACAGCTAATCCAGCGCCTCTGATAAGGTTGTCCTTGAAATATGATAGGAAAGCCATAAATCATAAGCTGGTTGTGAGCTAACTCTTTCATATAGAACCTCCTATTGCGGGATGAAAATGCTTCTACCTCTATATTGGAAAGCGTTCACAGCATCTCATGCCTCAAAACCTGATTTCAAAGAAGACACGTTCGGCCTGTGGCGGCCAATATTTGATTTAGAGAGGAAATTTTGAAAAAAAAAAAAAACCTCTCTGAGTGGATCACAAAACAGATGGTGGGTAGCAGACCAATGAGTTGTCTTTGACGCCAAGTAAGAAAAAATTGGAACGGGAGGATATGAACAAGGTCATTGCAGTTTTTCACTACTTTCTCTATCTGGGTTGAAGTGAGTGTCAGGGATTCTAGAGAGAGACTTTCAGTTTGACCTAAATATGACGTTTGCCTTTGAAATACTCCTTTGTGTATTGCAAAAAATTAAATAAGAATTTGCTGTTCCATTTAACTGTAACAAAGGTACACTTTGTGTTATCTAAATTTTGATAGACACTTTCAAGCAAGGCCTTGATGGCTACTTATGAAATCATAAAAGATGGCCATTTGTGCTGTTTCCGCAAGGTCTTTTATGTTAATGACAGTAAGTATGCAGAGGTTATAGAAGGCATCCCCACATGAAAACTGAAATGCAACGGTAGACAGAAACTACTTTACGACAAATGCGAACCAACAGACTGTGGTATCAAGATGATCTTCCTTGTGGTTATCAAAACCGTCCACAACCCCACATCAAAGGATGGACAGAGAGGCAGCCTGGGTTGGGGTAAAGAGGGGGGGGGGTTGGCTCCAGACATCTGTCTCTCATTGGTCGACCTAACTAACATTCCTGGCCTTGCTGCTGTGGCCGAAGAGGAAGAGGAAAGAGGGCAGTAAAGATGGTGATGGGGATCGATTTGAAGCGGGAATTCATGTATTGCTTGACCGTGATATGGGCTCCTGTATTTCCACCCCCCACAGCTGGAGATTTGAGGAAGAGACATGAGGAAGACTATATTGGATGGCGGAGCAAACAATCGACTAAAACTAAAAGAGATGGAAATGGTGTCTCTCTCTCTCTCTCTCTCTCTCTCTCTCTCTCTCTCTCTCTCTCTATATATATATATATATATATATATATATATATATATATATATATATATATATATATATATATATACATATATACATATATACATATATGTGTGTGTGTATATAATGTGGTGTGGTCAGATATGAAGGGAAGAACATATTGTTTGTGTCAGGCTGTATGTTTATAGGTTGATGATAAGGATGGGGGAGGGCTGTCTCCTCCGTTATCAAAAATCACACAGGCCCAGTGTGCGCTGCAGAAGCCGTTACCAAGGCAACTAGAAGGAGCTGCAACCGTGGCAACACGGTCCAAGGAGGAAAATTACACACTGCTTTTGCGCACAAAAGGCTTAAAACACGACAATTGGTCGGTAGAACGGACGCAGTATTTATCTAAACGTTGACTACCATGCTACTCAAATAGTGCAGACTAAACTTAATTAATTAAATTACCAATTAAGCAAAAAAAAAAATAGCGGTGAAATAGCGATGTATGGATGCAATTTTGTCGTCCGTCAATGCGCAATGGCACACTTCCTCGGTTACCTGCACCGAGACAAAGAGGAGCCGGAGGGTCGGAGCTCAAAAACAACAAGTAGCTTCACCGCATTCGCACACACACGCACTCGCACGCGCGCACATTCTCCAAGGATGGTCGGAGAGCATCCGGCATTTAAGCGCGATACATCGGCGGACTTACCGAGTCGAAGTTGACGTGCGCTAAGATGGCGAAGGTGGAGAAGCTGTCACACACGCATTTGGTTCTGAATGAGTTGACTGGTACCGCTCTGCAGCTCCGAGCCGACCACGAACCGAGCAGGGAGGAACTGCACAGGCGAGGGGAGGAGAGGAGGAGAGGCGAGGGGGAGGGAGGGAGCGAGGGAGGCAGAGAGAGGGGTGGGGGGGAGAGAGGCTGTCAGTGCTGGCAAATCTCTGCTGACAATTCCTCACTTTACTTCACATTTCCGAAGGCAGATTTATCCTAGGAGGACCAAACAGTCTTTAATAATGATGAATAATAAAGAGGAATCACTGATGATGATTTCCCACTGTGGCTGAAATAATGAAACAGGCTTCTTTGAGTCAGATTATTGGATAAGAACCAGGGCACTTGGGGCGAAGTACAAAATGTCCCCCCTTTGTCATTCTGATCAGTCACTCGGTCTGATTTCCTCCTACTTTGAAAAGCTCCTCTGAAAGAAGTCCTCAACGAGGGCAACAATGTAAACCGTTTAAACAAACAAATTAATATAAAATGGAATTAAAAATGCAGGTTGTGATGTTACTGCAAATTTCTGAAACTAGTCGACAACAAAATGTAAGGATAACCACTATTCATTTCTTTGTCATTATATGGTTATTACATAGCAATAATCTTTAACTATGCAGTCATGTTCATATTCACATCAGTGGACGTGCTTTGCAGTTTGATTTCAAAAAGTTGCACATCACACTAAAGATAAATCATTCAGAGCGTGCAGATGCCCAACAATCTAACACCTGAGGGAGCAGAGTACAACTTTTCCGAATCATTGACTGTGGGATATTTTGTTGTGAGCCAACGTCCGAACAGCTCAGGATCACGCGGCACAGAGGCCTGGGAACGCGCAGGAGGTAAAGGCAGAGAGTCCAACTGCGCATCTGACAGAAGCAGCCACAGAGCAGACATGCTGCTCCTTCAGGGGCTGTTTGTTTGGTGTTTCACAGAGCGCTGCAGATCATTTCATCCTAATGCTTCTGGTTATTGTTGGCGTTCAGCGCTAATGAGGCATTTCCTGTGACCAGACGGCACCGCACACACAAACTGACCCCAAACTCTACCAGCGCTTCTGCTGTTTCCACTTTGCCTCTCCTGCCATTAATCACATCCGCTGTCAGAAATGAATCTAATTTCTCCGGCGGCTCAGAGGCCCCTCCCTCCTCCAAAGCAGTTGATTACATTTCCTCCTCTGATGCAGGTTTGTTTTTCCTAATGCTGGCGGCACGGTGAGGTGCAGCCCGAATGCATTTGTTATTTCACCACTAGTCTATCTAAATGCAAATGGTCTACCTGTGTATTCTTCTGGAGGGAAGGGTCCACCCGGAGGGCTTCTCCAAACCCAGCAAGGCCACCTGCTTTTACAGTGATGCAAATGCATCCCTGGTGTCATGTGAGCAGCAAACATTGACTCTTCAGTGTGACCTATGACTGTAATGAAACGCTCTCAAACAAATAAACCGGCTCAAGCCATCTCTCACGGTTCGTGCCTCAATCCACTAAACAATATGCGAGCGGGGATGGTGATGTGCAGCAGTTGCTTAGTAACAAAATATCTGTGTCTTATCGAGGAAGTGTATTTCACTGTAAGGAGTAGGTGCAGCTGCGTGTCTCACAGGGATCTGTGGTGGCTGAACAGGGAAAGGTGATGTGCGCAAGTGTAGGGCCGTGTTTTAAGGACTTACGTTTCGCTCTCGTCCCATGACAGGCACGTCTCATTCATGGTGCCCTGGAAAGAGGAGACAGACGGTGAGTATGCAGACACAGGAACATTCCTCCGCTATAAACGTGTGAGGCTCCACTTTGCCCAGCCATCTGCGTTCATCCTCCTCTCCCTCGCAAAAACTAAAAACAGATCCTTATCAGCTTATAATTACCCCGCGTGAGTC
Source organism: Synchiropus splendidus (assembly GCF_027744825.2). Classification (NCBI taxonomy): domain Eukaryota; kingdom Metazoa; phylum Chordata; class Actinopteri; order Syngnathiformes; family Callionymidae; genus Synchiropus; species Synchiropus splendidus. The sequence continues at coordinate 16,337,016 of NC_071337.1, forward strand.
ATCACTGCGATCATCATCAACGCCAACCGACTGGGTGCAGGTTTTGCCTGGACTAACAGTTTTACTATGAGCAAAAGTCAGAGTGTCACTGCAAATGCCAGCCAAATGTCAGACCGGCTGGTGAGAAAACACCCGGAGGCCAGCTGATATTTCCCTGAAGACTCCATTAGACAGAGTAAAGCCATTAGGGACTCACGTTGTGGAGGTGGGGGAACTCGATCTCGACGGGGGACGACACAAGTGCTGGGGTCGGCTTCACAATCACTGTCACCACTTTGGAGTTGAGCAAGGTGGTGTTACTGTAACGGAGGGGGAAGTCACACTGTGAGACAAGTCACTGCGGATTCATTTAAATGCCATTTTAGAGCAGTTATATCACCTGTGGAAGGACATGATGGGGGCAAGGCTTCTGTAGAGGACGATGCCGGTCACATACGCGTCATTCGCGTCTGAAAAAGAACAAAGGGACTGTTTGCGCTGACGTTTTTCCTCAGACACTGATCCCTGACGGGAACCGTTGCTTCAGTCTTACCAGCCTGCTCGATGGCCATCGCTTCCCGGGACACGGAGATCTTCTCCTCTGAGTTTCTGACCCATTCCAGCATCCCTCTCCAGCCCTTGGTGGGAATGGTGAAGTTCGTGTTTGTGGACGTGGGGCGCTTGTGAATGATGAGCACTGGGGGGAATAAGAAAACGTTATTTTTCTCGTCAGAATAAAGGGATGATTATCACATTGAGAAGTCACTGAACAGGACTCTCACCTAGATTCTCAGTGACCTCATAGATGTCCAGGAAGCCGCTCATCTGCATACCGATCATGTTCACAAAGTTCTCCACCAGGTGCAGAAAGTCCTTAACGTTGGCACCCGTCTGTACGGACAGAGGACATTCTAAGAGTTAAAACTAGAGACATATGCTGCCCTTATATGGATTTCCTTCCTGTTGTGACTCACTCAGCCGATGGAGAAAAGAATAAAACGTTTCTTGCTGCTATGCAACCACAGGGCAGTCAAAAGTCCATAAATGGGCAGTGTGTTGATTCATATCTTTTCATTACAATTCTTTCTCTTTCAAAGAGAGGGAGGGAGAGAGGGAGGACAGTGTGGCTCTCTGACGCAGATCTGCAGCCATGTGGGTGCAAGGTGCATAAGCAATGTGTCCCCCACTAGAGCCACTGCTATGTGGGATGGCAGAGAGACTCGCAGATTGCAATGTGGGTGTTGTGATTTTCTGTGATTCAGCCTCTCCCTTCGATGAGGTAGTTTTCTATACGCGTTTATACAGTCTAAAATACCGGAAAACGCTGTATTATATTACTCAACAATAGTGCTGGTACAGTGGTGCATTTTTATTCAAGGCTGCAATTTCTCATCTTTAGCGGCATCTATTGGCCAGGTTAAGTTCTGCATAATTCCGCTATAATCATATAAATAAATCTCATAATAATAGATGAGGTGAATAGATAAGTGATATTAGTCATTGTTTAACGGTGGTCACACAATAGACTGTTCAAAAGAAAACCCTTCTTTTGTGTGAAAAGCTTCAACAGTTATAACTTTGCATCACTAATATCTGTGTTGCACCAGGTACGATTTTGGGAATACAGTACGAGTTTTGTAATACAGTAATATGACACACTTGTGCATATATTTAGCACTACATATTGCTCCAGTAGATTATCATATCCTCCACTCTTCATAGGATTCACACTCATTCTGATGCCTTCTGCTCCAATTTGCAGACAAGCACTCAAAGCTTCTCTGGAGTTGATAAAAGAACCACTTGTTTTCTCACTCATACAAGCACCTTGTTATCACGTACCAGCTGTGCCTCTTCCCATTTGTCACGGTGTTCCTCCTTCAGTAAGTTGCTGATGGCCTGGACGTAGTTCTGGAAATCATTACAGTGCAAGGCGTGAGACGACCGACGAATTAATCTGAATCCATTTTTGAGCAAAGATGTAGTTTGGTGCCACTTGAAATGTTCTATCAAACATTCGTTGTACCTCCACATCAGCGTTGCTCAGCTTCAGACGTGTGCTCTGGTAGAGTTCAGTGGTGTTTTTCAGGATTTCCATTACAGCCAGGAGGTCGCCGCTGTACTTGGCTCCTTGGTCAGAGGAGAATCTCAGACGGGAAATCACTTCTGCCACTCCATCCACACTCTGGCCCATCTGTGCTTTGGCGATGTAGTCCCTCGACTACATGGAAACAGAAGGTTAATCTGAGCATCTTACACTGAAGAGAAAGGTGGATTCCTTGAATCTTACCAGCATCTGAATGTTCTCATAGTTCTTGGAGACACACTTGACGTAACTTGGGTTCTCCCAGGTGGCAAGACCAACAGCATTGAGGGCACAGCGGCGAAGGATCACACCTGAAGGACTCGCAAAATGAGTGCACATGCAAATAAAGCGGGAATTTATCTTGAGTGTATCACATACCTGCAGCATCAGTAGGGCAAGAGACGGCAGCTGTCTCTCCAGCAGGAGTCTCCCTCCAGACAACATCTCCAGCGCTCTGCTGAGGGCAAATCTCGTGGGGCTCTGTGGAGATTCAAAGGGTATCATTATATCTGTTCTTTTCGGTATATTTTCCTCACAAAATTATCAAAAACTCACCTGGACATCTCTTTTCGTTGCATCGCTTCTGCTCTCCTGCCTCACCAGGACAAGGTTCTCCACCAAAGAAAGGCCCCTGACAAACCCTCTGCCTCTGCTGGATTCCACCGCCGCAAGTTTTGCTGCAGCTGCCCCATGAGCTCCACGAATGCCAACGTCCATCAACTTAAAAACAAGGCAACATGTCATCAGTTTGGAATTTTGGCTAGATTCTTATTTCTTGCTCATGACTGACTCTCACCGGGACATTCTTTCAGGAAGCAGGTGGTTGTCTCCTCCCAGCCTCCGTGACACTCTGAACCTCCATATGAGGGGCCGTTGCATTCCCGAGTCCTTTGCATGGTGCCATTAGAGCAGGAGGCAGAGCAGGCGCTCCAGGCGGACCATTCGTTCCAAGAGCCGTCCACTGTGGGGGAGAAAAGCAGTGGTCTTAAGTGTCTAGCAATTGTCATTAGATCATTAAAGAATACTAGCAAAAACATTTTTTGAGGGCCGACACCTTAACAGCTCAACAGCTACATCTGCTGGTCATAGACAGTAATTACGACTTCATGGCACCCACCTTGAACAACCTCGAATAGCTTGAAAAAAAGGTCTTATTTCAAAGGGGTGAGTCACCAATAACAAACAGAATGCCACTGACTGATTGGGCTTTTGTGAGTGTGATGTGTCACACATTCTCTGACTTTTTAAATGGACATCTAATTGGTTCTTTCTGAATAAGTCGTTTTTCCCTGTGGACAGAGAGTCACGCACATATTTCTTGACTCACCTGGACACACTGCGATGTTACAAAACTTGGTTTGCCTTGAGGGGCCACGGCAGGGCTCGCCCCCATTCTGCGGCATCTTGCATGTGCGGGTGCGATCACGGAAGCCACGACCACACGTGGATGAGCACAAGCTCCAGGGAGTCCACTCATCCCAAATTCCATCCACTGCACAGGGGCACAAAGAATAAGGTTCGGGTTTAAATGGCTGATGGATTTAACAAGCAAGCGCAGGAGTGTCATTCCCCAAGTGTCCACTAGATGGCAGAAGTTTCTTGTCCCTTTTATCTCACCATTTATTGTTGGCACAAACATCCCAAGAAGACTCACCTGGGCAGACGGCGGTGTTGTTGCAGGGGCGGTTCTCACGCAGGGATCCGGTGCACTGGCTGGAAAATGAAGAGGTGGCGCAGACACGTGTGCGGCTCTGCCAGCCCTCGCCGCAGGTGACTGAACACGCAGTCCAGCTCGACCACTCATCACTTTTAGGACCTAATGCAGACCGACAAAACAATGATCTTCCATGCTGAAGCACATGACAGCTGCCTGGGTGGTCAAGCGCAGTGTTATTACCGATTTGGGTGGCAACAACTCCATGAATAGGCTCATCAGCGTTTTCTCTTTTCAAGCCAACGATGGCACGCAGACCCTGACTCCTGCTGCGTTCTTTGCCTAATAGTCGAAGCAAATGGCGTGTCAGGCTTGTGGAACCTGGGGCAGTCGTCGAGCAACTGAGTGGCAGGCTTACCAATGCAGGGCTGGGGATTGCAAGCGCGGCCCTCTTCAACAGTTCCTTCACAGATGTCATCCTCAGGCTGGCAGCTCCGGCTTCGCACCTGCACCCCACCACCGCACTCCTGGCTGCATACAGACCAGCGTCCCCACACAGCCCAGCCTTCTGCAGCAGACACAGAGAAAGGCATTTAGTTCTGATGCTTTCTAACACAGAATTCGAACCATGACTCAGCGTCTGCAAACGTTATGCTGGTAAGCTTCTGTCTGCAGAGAAAAAGGACATGGTTTTGTGTGCGACTGCAATGTATTCCATTTCTCTCATGACTATCTGAACTTGGGCCGAGCAATACGTAATGCAGACTTGTTGCTATGCCAACCGGGAGTGCTGTTCTTTGGTCTCCATCACCGTCTCGCTGTAAGGTCACCCCCCTCGCCCCCCTCCAAACACCGCCATCAGACAGGCACATTATCGCCAGGCGGCCGTCCTCTAAGTGTTTACCCTATCACAACTCCCAAGACCAGATTAATGGCAGGCTACGTGTGCTCTTTTTGCCAGCACTGCAATTTAGGTGTGAAGAGGCATGGGCAAAGTTCTCCATCCCCTTTGATTTACTTCAAATTAGATTGTGTTAGCAGACTGCACAGCCACTGTGTCCAAGAGCTGCAGGGAGGCTCACTAATCTCAACAGCACCCAGGACACACGAGTGCGGAGCTGCTCTGCGAAGAGAACATGATTCAAACCATCCAATAATCGCTTATTTAACCTCAGAGTCTGCTCACCTTTTTTCTTATGCGCACACTTACTTGTAATCTCTGCGCTGCGCCCGTTGTCCTTGGGAACTGGCAGGCATTTCTCGACGTAGACACCACCTCGGTAGCAGCTCCCTGGCTTCCTCTTGGGGGCCTCCCAGCACTGGCATGGGGTGTTCATGATGCCACAGGGGTAATCGTGGGTGCTGCTGGACAGACACTTCTCGAGCCACTGGCACAGCATTTGGCAAGCAGGCATGCTTGGGTTCCTCTTTCCGACCACCAGAAACTCAGCCTTGAACTCGCTGACATCGTTCTCCGCCGTCACCGTTGCCAGACCATTTCTTGAGGCAACCTTGCGAATCTGCAGGAACTGCTTGCTTGATTCCAGATACGTGACAGTGGTCGAAGCGTCGCACAGCCGGACAACCTCATCAAAGCTCTCCATTCCCAGGTAGGTGCGGGAAGTCTCGATGAAGGAGTCGAACTGGAAGGTCCGGATCTGGCGAGGAGTGCAGGAGTCGGTGGGCTTGGTGATCTTCATGTAGACGGTGTAGCGACGGGGGTCGGGGTTCTGCAGGGTCCAGGAGCACGGAGTGGAGGGCAAGGTGGTGGCGGAGGAGAACACACCGAAGAAGCGACTCTGTTCTAATGTAGCACACGTGGGAGAGGCCGGTCCGGAAGGAGTGCAGGAGGTCAAACCAAAGTAGAGCAGGAGAAGGGCCACACAAGGGCCTGAACACGCTGACAGCGCCATCTTGTCAGCACCAAGAGTGAATGGATGCTTCTTGAACACTTTGCTTTCTCAACTGATACAGGGAACTTTCCTGAAGAATTTCAGTGCTTAGGACAGCCTGTTAAATCTGTAGGGAGATATTAAACATAAACATATGTATCAATATGGAATCCCTTTCAAGCAGTAGCATGTCAAGCAACAGCACCAATGCTCAGCTGAAATAGCAAATTGTATTTATGAAGAGACTTAGACAGCAGTGTGAAATGAGAACTAATATCTTTTTAACTCTTTAACTGCACCATTGCATCCTTATCACATGCCTTTGTCCAGCTTCCTTGTGTATTCAGGACTGGAGATAAGGGGCATCTACCCTGATCTGATGCATATAAAGCATGTTCCCATCATTCACAGTTCATATCAGGGTATAATCATGAGTGATACAATGATTTAAAAGGTCAGTCCTCTCGGCTAGATAATTGCGATGGCGGTGCAATTACACTCCTTCACAGCAGAATGGTATCTCTACTTTCCTCCCACACACTAAACTGAGCTGCGACTCGATGTGCGTCAGTCTGACGTCCGCAGATGCATCGCCATGGGCAACTTATTAGAGCTGTCATTTGTCCAATGCACTTCTCTTAACTATTACTGGGCTTTTTTTTTGAAGTACTTGGAAAATACTGAGTGGTTGCTAAATGTTTCAGGGATCTTTGCTGCATGAATTCAGGTGCGATTCCACGTTGGAATACTTCAGTCGCCTGCACAGAATTGCATTGCATCGGCACATGCTTCGCTGCTGCACAAAGCAATGGAAAAAACTGCAATGCAATGTGTTCAAACATATTTGGAGTTCACATTGCCAAAGGCAGAATTTGCTGGTAGCTAAAAGAAAAAAATATAAAAGGAGGTTAATAACAATAAAAGTGGGGTTTATTGTTTAATCATTTAATCACTAATACATGGTGCACAATATGTGACCGTATATTACTTGTTAATGCCAAACCTTCAGCACCTTACTTCATTCTTCAATTGTGCAAGTGATACATATCTCTTGCAGAGTCTCCAGCTGCAGACGTGCATGCTGGAGACGCTGATTCCTTACTCTCCTGTTTGATTGGCAGGTAAAAGATGAGTGAGCTTTGGAAAATTAATTAAGCTTTGAAAGACTGGGACTGTGTCTGGAGGTGCGGAGTCAATACCATGAAGCGTACAGCCGCACCACGGCTATATCTCTGTGCACTTCAAGGAACACCTGCTGCACATTTCAGGCAGACAAGTCATGATTTCGTCAATGTGCATCCGTGTCTCTGAGTCTGTGGGAGCGTTAGAGCAGAAGCCCTTCTGCTTTGTGATGGTGGGAGTCTCTCCACCGCCTCCAAACAACCGGAAGCTCCATGAATGGCCATGAGATGAATCACAAAAGAGGTCCAGCTGTCTCTGTGGTGATTTTCTATGCAGCCTCACAGTCACAAACACACACTGTCCATTTGGTGACGTCAATAGCATTTCTGCAGAGCGCTGCGACTCAAACACCGACCGGAAGCGCCGGAGCAGTGATCTGCAGAAGGATCATGACATGGGGTGTTGTGACAGCTCAGTGCATTGATGCTGATGGTGCAGAATATGAGGGGTGTCACACTTATCCAACAAAAAATGTGACATGCATTTGTGCCGGTTTCTCATGATTATTTAGTTCTGTGGATGTGTGAACTACATGAGATATTCAGCAACAAAACATGTGCAGAATCACGGAACACAATCTGTTTGTGACGATCAGCATGTTGAAAACCCAGTCATTGAAAGCTCGACAACATTCTTCTTGGAATAAAAAAGAATCATGTTGCATGTCTAAAACCATGAGAGGATGATTTAAATACTTTCAAAGGGTTCATTTGAAGTCAAATCGACCATTGCCAAAGTTTCCCGTCGGTTTCGAGAGGCTGAGAAAACCAGAAAAGTTTAAGCACCATGGACAGCGACGAACTGGAGAAGTTGATGCGTTCACGGACAAGTCTGCGCGGGGAAACTATGTACTGTGCAAAGCAGAGTTTTAGATTTATCGAGTCACATGCATTTCAAAGGTTTTCACATAAATTGCCGAAAGCAAAGAAGTTCTTACCTTGCACTTCGTATGTCGTAAAAAAAAATCAGGCGGACTTTTAAGAAGTCTTGGCCAAAAACTTTCGCAGCTCGACAAGCCGTGGAAAGTTTGCGCCAACTTTCCCCGCCCGTTTACCCTCAAAAAGCTGGGTTCGATCCCAAGTCTCAGTGCAGTCCACTCTCACAAGCGAAGAATAAAAAAGGGCGACTCTTACCAAACTCCAAAGAGTTTACTACCAACGATGTTTAGCTGCTATAGCCAGAAGGATCTGGTGTATAGCGGTGTGACCAATCGGTTGTATCGGAGCTCCAGTAGCAACAGTCCGCGGTAGAAGAAGAAGAACAAGAACAAGAACGGCAGAATTTCAGCGCGGCTCTCTAAGCTCCAGTGGAAAAAAAATGTTGGTACTTCTACTCCCGGCTTCGGAGTCTTCTTGCTTGTGGTCTCTGCACTGCAAGTGGGTCCAGTCTCAGTGAAGCTTGTGGCCTCCTCCAGCAGGTATATATCTCACCCCGCCCCCCCCGATCCAAGTGCGTGGATGGCGCACGGGAGTGAATGAGACAGCAGCAAGACGGAGGGAGTGTGCGTGGGAGCGAGTCTCTCTCTCTCTCCTTCCCTGTGTGTGTGCGTGCTTGGGAGAGCGAGAGAGGAAGGAGGGAGAGTCGATGTGACGAGAGGGGAGGGACGGGAGTGTGCACGGAGACACAGACAAACGATTATCAACAGCGAACTACGCACATATCAACGCAGAGCCAAAGGTACCGGAAAGAGGATCAGCTGAATCAATGAGGATGAGAGAGGGAGAGGAGGGGTCAGATGACAACATTACGTGGATGATATTGAGCTCGCAGTTAATAAACAACCTTCGACGACAACCCTTACCTCATTATTCCTGTCACTTTTCATCCAGATTTCTGAAGCTGAATTAAAATGCATGATCTGGACCAGCTCTGTCTGCATTCCAGGAGGATTATCTTAAAGGACTTTCCTGCCAAGACAGTTCAGTCACTTGAAATTTATAAGGGATGAAGAAGAGCCACGGAAAAAAAAGCAGTAATGTGTCATATGAGATGCTTAAATCCCCAAACTTGATTTTTCAGAATGGGGTGCTTATCTAAAAAGAGGGCTGGACGAGTGGTGGTGAGGTTGAAGCCTTCTAACTGAAAACTGAATGCAGGATCTTACCCGGAAGCTCCAAACGTCAGGTTGATGCATTAAACATCTTATTTTTTGGCCTTAAATATCCAGATGATTTGCTGCAGTTTGTGCAGAGTCTTTATTTGAAAAGAAAGCCAAGATTAGAGGAACTGAACTCTGGGTTTTGAAGCCCTGCAAACAGTCTACCGCAGAGATGAAACACATTTGCTTAATATATGCTAATTCCCACCATCTGTCTGACAGTAATTCCATCATATGACAGTTGAGGGTAGCCAAGCTATGGAAGTCATTCGCTCTGAATACTGATTATTTACTGTCAAGAGGATGAAACGTTCTTCTGTAACCAGTGAAAAACACCTTTTCCAAACAACTCTTCCGATAACGATTATATTTTTTGTGTTTAAAATCTATGTGGCAGACAGCGCTGGCACCCATCCAGAGCAACTGTATTTCAGTTTTGAAATCCCTGTTGCTTTAAAGCTGCAGAGGAAATACCTTTCCGTCCTTTCCAAGTACACACATCTATCATTTCCATTCCCTTTCTTCTCTCCCGCCCCTCAGAAACTCACTCCTTTTTCTCTCTCTCCCAGGACTGTAGGTGGTTCTGGGTGCTTGTCTAAAAGGGATAACCTGATGTGGGTGACTACATGACAGAGTAGGAAAAAAAAACTCCACACGCTCATGAGTCAGGGAGTGAAGTGCCGTACATCTTCAGTGTATTCCGGAGAGCGAGGAAGAGGAAGGAAGCTGGACTAGGGGTTATTTTTACGATACATCTTGAAAAAAAGTCATAATCTAAGTGGCTCTAACTAATCTGATAGGTCAATATTTGTGGAAAAAGGTAGGAAAAAAGAAAGCAACGCTGTAACCCCTGAAAAATAGCTGATGGATGTGGAAACTACGCTCATTTTTCATGTGGTCACCAAATGAAGTCTTTTTAGAAGCTTCTATTTTTTCCCTTCTTTTTTCTTTCTGAATTAAATTCATTTAGTCAGCTATGCTAATTATGTCCCCCAAAATAAATGAGTAGAACAATATTGATGAAAACACCTTGCAATTATTTGTATTACTTATATTGAAAATATTTGAATAAAATAATATTAAATTAAACAACATATTTTAAGCAAGCAGTGTAATAACACTGCCCTATTTTATAATATTTAATTCATGAGATTTAAGATGTCCTTCTGTCTTTTGGCTTGACGGCCCCTTAGTCATAGGAAAGACCTACACATCCAAAGAGATGGTTTGAGAGATGATTCTGTGTTGTCATGGTAACATCTTTATGCACCACATCAGGAACTATATTTACTTGTTTCTTGGAAAGCGGGATTAAATACGCACCTGTGCCACCTGCAACTGACATTGCCATGCTCTTAATGAAGAGGGGAACAAACACCAACGCGAGTTGTCAAGGTCAAACAGTAAAATCAGTTGACACCAGGCAAAATGGCAAATAAAGACATTAATTTCTAATCAGGATTACAGATAAATTCTACCATGGTAACTATCCAAATTCAGGTTCAGGGTTGGAAGCATACAAGACACAAAATGGGGTCCGGTAAATTGAAAAATCAATGGCAGCCGAAGCAGGATGGCAGCTGTATAATAAAAAAATAAAAAAAATAAAAATAATATAATCAATACGACAATAAGTCAATATTCTAAAATACTGAAGGCTTTTATTGCACGAGAAATATTGGCAGCTAGCCATATCTTGTATGAGCCATAACACAAGCAACATTGGTTTCGTCATCTTTCGTCGTATTCCCTTCCGTCTACATGAAGTTTACATTTCTAGATGGCGCCTGAGACCTTAAAGCACCTGTTGTTTCTTTATCCAGTACTTCTACACAAAGATTTACATACCATATATAGTGCTTCACATAATCCCGAAATGCTCAAATGTATTGAGCAACCAAGCTAGCAGGATGGGAGTTGCCCATTTTGTGCCGCGGCCTATTTCAGCAGACCCTCGTGTCCTGTGCTTTTGATGTACCATGTGATGCTTTACAGACAGAAAACTTTTAAAAAGAATTCATTCAGCTGTGAGACAATATATTTCCTGCTGAGTTTCTTTTATTACGACAGGTGATATGACGCAGGTATGTAATTGTAATTACTACATTATTGTGAACTCACATGAAATGTGCCTGATTCAACCAGCAGGTGAGTTCAACATGTGACACATGAGTTCAACATGTCGTCTACTCTCATACTATTCTTCTCTGCCAAGTGAAGTGAAAGTAATTGCAGTCATTGTCAGTGTTAATAGTGCTCACATGCTTTGATACAATTTCTTGAGTGCTTCCTTGAGTGTCTTTAGATGACCAGATTATCAATTCGTGTGCTAAAATGCTAACACCAATGGGTGGCAGCTGGTCTTTGGCTCAGAAGTCCGCACATATGGGTCGTCTTTACTTGGTAGAGTGTTTGATGGTTCTGTGCTGCCACAGTTGGGAGGGCGGCGTGGGCACTGGTTACATAAACAACTGCCCATATTAGTCAAGTTTCAGGAATCACCACTGCCTGCTGCCCCCTCACTCTGTTCCACGAGAGTCAGTGATGTCTTGCAACGTTCAGTCACGCGCTCCCATATCATCCCGCCATGTGCAGTCTGACATGAAACCTCTCATTACTGAGAAACAAGGTCACCAAACAGCCGGGAGGAGAAGATGATCGTTTAGATAGATGCAGGAATTTTGACTTAACAATGACACGTTGTTTATTGACTGCTCAAGTGCTTCAGTATGCACCATCTTGGTGTATCTTTTATTTTCCGGTTCGGCGGAGCGAGTACAGCGGACGACACAGGTCAAGCGTCCGTGAAGAAGATGATGTGCGTCATCCTTTTGGGAAGAGGATTAGAACTCAAACCAATGTTCAGTCCTGTATGAGCAGTCGTTTGAATGCCAAAATCCTGATGTCTAAAAACTGCTCTGTGGATGCTGCGATGGTCAGCACCAGACAGAAGTAATCAAAGGAAGGTAGAGTGGTGACGCTCTGGCGGAGCACATCTTGTTATTAAGAGAAAAAAAAGAAGTAGGGCATGGTTTATCGGAAGGAAACATGGAAGGTCGATGGTTACTCAAGACCATTTACCATGACCTGGTGTGGACAGTTGAGCTTCGCTCTGTGGTCAGGTCACATTCAGTTCAGCTATGAAGGCACCAAAAATACACTGAAAGATTGTATGGTTCCCAGTTTGATTATGTTTCAGAAGACTGGTCAACCAAGTAAAAGAATAACATATGAGATATCTGAAAGAATAAAAAAAAACAACTTTGGGTTTACAACAACAACAACAACAACAACAACAACAACAACAACAACAACAACAACAACAACAACAACAACAACAACAACAAATAACTATTAATATACATTAACAGGTTAGTTATGATCAATTCATTATAAAAAAAGGAAATAACAGATTAATAATGTATGAACTTTATTTTAGGGAACATTTTTCACAGCAGCAATTTCAAGTGCAGCACATGAAGCAATGTGATATCACACCCAAGATGAAGGAAACTATGAGATTGTGCTGATCAACAGTAATAAGTAATAAGGGTGAATTCCATAATTCCTTCCTTAATTCTCAACCTCAAAAACGTGTGCTCCCACAGAGTGCAAGGACTGGCCCCGATTCTCAGGAGGCTAGTTGAGGAGCAAGGCTGAGGAAAGTATCTTCCTCAATTTAGAGACTTGCCAGCACCTACTTTAGGATTGAGAAACACCCAGAATGCTTTGTGTGTTGTCAGCCCCAGCAAAAACAACACGGTCCAAAGTGGAATATGAACTACAAATCTAAGTATTTTCTTTTTTAATGGACATATAAATATTACAAATAAAGCTGTATTATTTTTATCTAACAGCAGCTCACAGTTACTTTTATTTTACAGTCTTTTCTTAATCTTATTAATCTTCTTCCCCCACTTCTTTATCTTAGTGATGAATAAGAGATCTGTGTCATAGAAGTGAGAATAGTGTCACTAGATTGAACACACTTATTTTCAAATGAAATTAACCCTCTTTAATTTAACATATAACATGACCCTTACACAACCATGGGAAAATTCCAGCTACAGTCAGATTTTAGTCTCGAACGAAGTCAGTTAACTAAATGCATGTGCTAAAAAACACCTTTTAAGTGTCTTTATTTTTGTCGAAAATGTACACTGGGATCCGGGGAGAGGATTTTTAGTATTCGTCGGGACAGGTTGCCCTGTTTCTGCCATTCAAGTGTCCTTCATGGAAAAAGGAAGGCAGGTCACCTACTGTGTCGTGAGAAGAGACAGGTGAGCCTGAAAAAATAGCTGATGAATGTGGAAACTACGCTCATTTTTCATGTGGTCACCGGGTCAGCGCTCGTAATGTCGCTATTGTAAACAACTCTCTTTTTTAGAGACACTTATTTCAGTCTAGTGACGACAGGCGAAGTCATCTAGTCAACCAAGTGGTGCAGAGCCTCTGCTGCTGGCGATACCTTTGCCATGCATGAGTGAGTGGTGGAATATTTTTAACTGTGCTTGTGTTTTAATTATGAACTGCTTAAATCACTACTGCTTCTGCTTTTGAATTCATATTTAAGATGAGCAAATTACGCGTTGACAGCCTTTCTCAGAAGACGACGCCTTTTGGAGTCACTAAATTAAGACCTCAAATTACGCCCTTCCAATCATTTCACCTGTATTATTTGATGACATTAGGCTGCAATAATGTTGAAGTCAATTTTCAATCCACATTTTTTTTTTTTTAATTTTCTTCCCAATTAATGTAGCCCACTAGCCGCTTTTCATTTTCTGCTACAATCACCGCAGGGTTATATTCAGTGGCAATGTCTCATCCAGCGAAGGAAATTATACGCCGCTTTTATTGTCCATTTAGCGCTGATCCTTGGGAGACGCTGGATATATTTGGACACTGTCATTTTCTTGGTTCATAAAAACATTGCTTTTTAACTTGCGCTTATTTTCAAAGTGAAAGATTTATTTAAACAATTCACCAAATAGAATTACATTAAATTATGTTTTTGTTTTTCAAGTACATCACAGTACTTTTAGGGAAAAACAAAACAAAACATATTTTCTTTGAAAGTGTTCCATTTTTTATCCTCATGTAGCTGAATTACTTTCATTTCATCAACCACAAGCGCCACATTGTTGCAGGGAAGAGGTAAGAGTTACATCATACCTCTCTGTTTGTATTCCCAAACTTCCCTTGCACACCTTCTCATTTATTCTCAGTAAAATACATTGTTTGGTGTAATCGATTTGCATAAGGTGCTTTTATATGAAATGCACTGCCAAATATAGTCTTAACCTTCGACCTGGCCAAGTGAGGATAATCTTCAGTGTCAGGGGGAGCCTTTGAGTAAAAGAAAATAAGGTTCTTTGATTATAATAAGCATTTATTATCAAGCTGAATTTAATCTTTCTGTGGTAGCCTCATATATAAGCAAAAGTAGAAGCATAGGTGGATGGACGGAGCATTTTTTTTGGTTTTTGAAAAAAAAAAAAATGTTTTCTTGCCCAGACCGCTGTTGTTTTGGTTGAGAAACACAAACCTTTTCACTTATCTCACACCAATTGCTCCCTGCAATTGGTGCTCAGCCAGAAGCGAAAACCAGTGCAGGCAGTTCTGCTCCTGAAGGGTCAGTCTGGATGTTTTCAAAACAGCTCTTGTTATAACTGCCTAGCTAAAATCACCGACAATATAAAATGTAGTGACTGCGCATGGCAGAGGAGGATGAGTGTCAGACAATGCCTTTGGCCAGTTGAACAGATTGTTTCTCTGACATGGAGCCGTCATTGTGAATTAATGACCGAATTACTGCCACAAACTGTTTCGAGATACTACTGGTGTTATTACTCACCATTCCCAAGGGGCAGAATGAAATTCAATAGTAAAAAGTTAGAGTTGTGGTCATAGACAAATCCTAGGAAAGACAGTGTTAAAGCAGGTTTCGGATTGAGAGAACCACTCTCTCGGTCCAAGGACAGAAAAAAACAAGTTTTAACCGAATATGTTTTACCATTCTAAAACTATTGAACTCATGATCTCTATTTGAATCTATCCACCCAAGTCACTAAAAGCACAACGCTTTTTGTCCACTTTGTAGCAGACTGAGATGGAAGAGTCTGTCAATACTGAAATAGGGTTTCATTTAAAAAAAAAAATCAATGCCACACTTCTGCCCTGTCAGCTGACCGGACAGCCTCAGACGCACATCTGATCCGATATCTGATATTTATAATGGTGGCATATTCTTAAGTGATCAATAAAAGCAGATGGCTGAAACACCTGTCATTTTCAGGACATTTGAAAGGAAATACATTTTAATTCAAATCTGAATGAAAATTGTGTGTACGTAACCACTACCCTCTTTAATACCACACACTCAGCGGTATCAAGAGTTACTGTGCCTTTCTTCAACATATCAAGACGCTTCTCTTCAGAATCCAACTGTCAACATTACGACTGTGGAGTTGATGGGGTGTTCAGGAACAAGGCAGGTTACAAACCTGATGTATACATAACAAAAAATTTTGCAGCCAAATTATTCCAAGTGGTACTTGTTGCAGAACCAATGGGTCGGGTTTCATCATGTCCAACCCTGGGCCCAGGTTCAATCCCACCCCACTGCATATAAAACACACATTGGTTAAGTTTAGAATTTTTTTTGAGTGGAGCCAGGAGCAGACCCATTACCCCAGGATTAATGTATATGGCACTCAACCCACTGAGCAAATGCATGATAAAGTAAAAAAAAAAAAAAGACCGTAAAAATAATGATCTGTTACTTAAATAAATGAAGTTTGAATTCATGTCTCCTCTGGCTCTGGAAGTCTATGGGCAGTCTAAGTCACGCCCATCTACTTCCACCTCATGAGACCTAGGTTAACAAAAAATATAAATGGATGTCAATGGAGAGAAAGTGAGAAGCCACTCAAATGTTCCTCAATTCAAGCGCAAAGGAGGTTTCCAAAAAGGCTGTCGCTGCACCTTGTGGCACTGCCCTCTTCTCTCTCTCTTGCTCAATATCTTTTCATGTTCTGTACTTTGCACTTATTTTGGCTTCTGGTGGCAACAGTAGCCACCATATTAATCATGTCAATAAGACAACTTATTACGATAATACAACATGTTATAATTTCGTGACTCTTTTTGCAGTGCGGAGAGGAACGTAGGTGTCGCAACCTCTGACCAGTTGCAACAGCATAGTGCACAGTGAAGGATGTTGGTGGTCACCTGGACTCAAACCATTTGGTTGTCAATCAAAACACTCACTCACTCATAAATCCCTGCTGCCTCCTCACCGTCATTATTAAAAATGCTAATGTCTACGTTCTGGTTCAAACTACAGACGGTAGCAAATGAATTACAGAATATCATGAATCGATATCTAGCCACGTAAAGAAAATCAATACAGATTGAATCTTTTAAATCCAGCCCTATTAAAACCATTTTAGTTATCGGAAGTCATCAGATGCAAAACACACTCTTCACAGACGTGCGTCACACTGGACAAGCAACCTTTTCCTTTTCATGAGGTGTGTCCACCATTTCTTGAATTGATGACGTCTGATGACAGAAACGGCATCTATTCTGCAGGTATTTTCTTTCGTTCACATTTTGGACATCACTATTCAGATTTTTTTTGTGATCCAGTATCATTTTTAAGCACCTCAAATGTGCTTCAGTTTCACAGTGAGCCTGGAATACAACTCATCTTTTATATTTCCGGATCCTTGCTGGCTGATGTGGCTGCTTGGACAAAACTGAAGAAATACTACTACGGTATTTTGTCATTTACACCACCAGCTGTGGAACATCATTTGGCAATGGAATTGTTTTTGACACATCGTCCTGTTTGGTCAGTGTCATTTTGTTTCATGAGAAACAAGCAGTCTGTTGATTCTGTTGGCAAGAACACAGTGATCAAGTGGAGGTTTCCCTGTCGCTCAAATCAACAGCATGAGATTATGCAGGGCACAGCAAATCGCTCTTAGTCACCCTCTCTAAAGTTCCCCTCAATTGATGCAGGTGGTGTGCATTTTAATAAAGGGAAGTACACGGAGGGCCTGTTGCCAGGTGACTCACTGGACTTTTTTGAAGTTGACAGTCAGCGTGAGGATTCAACAAACAATAGGGTCCGCAGTGAGAAACCCTGCTGCAGCAGGAAAGACATACATGGCTGTACCTGTGAATGAGTGGCTGGGTGAACCCCCGACAAGGGTGAAGGCCACAAACAGTGCTTTTCCTTGGTGCCGTGACTCATCCTCTTCCGTGGCTTTTCTCGACAGCAACTCTCTTTCTTTCTCCGTCACGTGCTCGCACTGTGAAAGCAGGGAACGCTCTTCACAAAATGGATGAAGGTTCTAGAAATCACACCAGACAAATACCTACGTGGGCAACTGAGCTATATATACAGTACGTCCGTTTTTATCACAACCTTTTTTGAATTATTATTTGGTTGGCAAGCAAGACATTCATGTTGAAGTGAACCTTTAACTGATAAAAATCTAAATTTATTTTCAGTGTTATCTGCTTTATCAGTGTTTTCATACAACTACAATTATTATTATTGTTAATAATAATACAAACAAAAGAAGACTGTTTTCCTTGCTACAACCTTAAATTGCTGGATTTTGTTGTAGTTAATGCTCATTTAAATAATATGAATATAGTAGAGTATATATTGACAGTATATATTATATTATTTTAGCATAGCAGTAAAAGCATGACGTGATTCAAGAGCTACAAATAAATATGCCAGAATGAAGTCACACTCACGTCAACTCAGTTTAGATTAAAAGTCCTGTTGGAATCACGAAAACTTTGCAAACATTTTTTAAATAATTGAAAAAAAATTAAATGAGCATAAAAAACATTCAAAAGCACTTAACCTAAAGACGTATGCTAATTAATATCATGATGAATTCAAAGCACTTTTAAATGACTTCTTACATTTGGTTTCAAGAGTCATTTCAAAAGCCCTGAAATGTGTGTTACACTGTAAATCTCTATGAATAAACCTCACGTCACAAATGGTTTACATGCTGCTTAGACTCTTCAAAGCCATTGCAAAAGATGAGATGCTTCATTGGCAGCGAATGTATAACACAATAACTTGAATCTCTGTCTGACAAAAACCCTATGATTTCAAGTCACTGCTCACTGCACAAAATCAATGTCTTCCAGACAGAGAAGGAAAAATATTATTGTCTCTGTACTGTCTTTATTCAACAAATTTCAGTGCTGCAATTGACAAGCTCCCTTGAAATAATTTTGACTTTCATTAATTCTTTAAGCCGTCCTCAACATTAATGGATAAATTATCTATGTATTTATTTATTAAAGATACACATTTTTTTTGGGCCACTTACATTTCATCCAGCTGAACTAGGAGTAATTTTTCCATTTTTTGAGCTCATGTCCTTAAATAAATAAATACATAAAAAAGAAATACATTTTAAAAATAAAAATGTATATATATGTATATTTTTTCTGTTTTTTCTGGTTTCAGGTTCTGAAGGTTATATTATTACTTGATATCTGACTGGATTGTTTGGTTATGATGTCACTATAGAGATGAAATGACTTGTCTATGATAGTCTATAATATACTTTATTTCACACTTAATACAGGTGGGAGGAACAAGTCACTGAGATTTGGTAGGAGTCTGGCATCTCCCATTGAAATAGGGTGAAGAGTTCAGGCACAAAGTAGTGCTGCTTCCCACCAATACAAGCGGTCGATGTTGCTTGAGCCGTAAGACGCTATGACATATGCTTCCATATTCCGGTGTTCATGAGCAGATGAAGAGATTACTTTTTGAGTCTTAACTAAAGTGCAGGTGCAAGCATAGGAATCCCCTCCAAAACCCACCATGACACAAATCGATGGCCTAATGCCTTGCGTGCAAACAAGCATACACCAGTGTCTTCAGGGCTGCTCAGAATAATGTGGTCAGAAAAACGAGATCTTTAGAGAACTCTGACATGCAAAACAATCCATATTCACAGGTTTTTGCACGGCACACTGCGCAAAGCATCAGTTAGTGGCTTGAGGTTATTTTGCTCTTTGCGGTTTCCGCGTCCTCCCTTACGCCTGTCTCACCGCCTTCGTCTCCTTGTCTGTCTTACACAAATGCTAGAGCATGGAGAGTGGGCGTCTCAGTGATGACTCATCTGTTGCACACCTCATCCGAGCCTGGCCATATTTGGGCTTCCAGGAAACAGTGTTTTTTCACATTCTCTGCTTGTGCAGTAGAGGAGAGCCGGAGCTGCTGCGACAACAGGATGATCTCTGTTTTGTGCTCTGAAGGTGTTTTCATCATTGCAAGGGTGAATTGTGAGCCAGTGTTCCGTGGATTCTCTAGTTTCAAGGGCTTTTCGTTATTCATTGCAGTATAGTCGGTAATGTCTGAACAAAGAATGACGAAACATCCATCGGTGAAAATGAATCGTTGAGCTTTCATCTAGTCCATTTCCTTAAATTTACATTTCTTACAAATGACACGTTGATATAGTCGACAGGGTGGCAATGCCACTTCTGAGGGCCAAGGACAATAAAGTTAATACTGATGTCAGGTGATGCCATCTACAATGCAACAACCGTTTTTCATCTGATGTCCGGTCTACTATTTTATAGCTTGAGATGCAGAGTTTTGAAATGATCAGAATCTGTCAGTCAAATATGCATAGCATTATCATGCCTTCTAAAAGCATAAGGCACCTTCTATATTATAATGATGTATGAAGCCTTTGCCAAACTTATGTAGCAGGAAGCAAGAAATTCATTGGAATTTGAAACTCTAAAAGTGCAGCAGATTACATTAGCATGACTTAGCCGATGAAATTATTTGCTTTTTGTTACATTTCATCCAGCTGAACTAGTGGTCATTTTTCCATTTTTTGAGCTGATGACCATAAATAAATAAAAATATAAAAAAAAAAAAAAAAGTAAAAAAAAAAGGATTTTTCCAACAGAGAATGAGAACATTGGATTGTTTGGTTATGATGTCACTATCGAGATGAAATGACTATAATATAATAGTGTATAATATGTGAAATTGAAATATGAAAGCAAGAAATGAATTGGAATTTTAAACAGCAGCAGCTAAGCACATTAGCATGACTTAAATCCATGAAATTAGTGCATGTGCTTCTTGTTTATGTCTTCAATGACGTTTCTACTTCAGTTACATTGGGACTGGAGAAACATTCAATATGTCTACATCAGTCGCGATAGAAATTCCTGTGTTCGCAAATTCATGGAGTTCTTCCACTCGTAGTTGATGCAAGCTATAGAGAGTAATTCATATCAAGGGATTCATGGAAACCTCTGTTTGAGTAGAATAGCCAAATGATTAATAAAATAATCTGCCAGAAGTAAACTATATAAAAAATATGAAGAAAATATTGACAAAACGCAAAAAAGAACACCTGCAAAACACTAAGCATTAAGTGGGGTCAAGCTCTTAAAAAAAGGGGCTATTTGTTGACTAAGTTGTTGCTTTTATTGAGCTCCTTTCATTTGCATCAGTAAAAAATCAATAACTTTAAGCCAGCGATGTATTTGTGAAGAATTTGAATCAGTCCTGCAGTGCCTAGAATCTGATGTGTTTGTGGTGGCCACCTTTTGTCTGGAGTCATGCTGTGTAAATGCTGTTCTGTGTTGTTCAGTCAGCTTCAGATATGCACGGATGAACACACAAGCAGATTGTCACTCGCCGAATAATGAGGTTAACTTTGAAACCACATCACACACTGACTGAGAAACCCGATGAACTGAGCGTCCACATCCCTCTCCATCGTCCCTTCACTTTCAGGCCTATCGATCCTTGACTCCCCACTTAGCCTGCTTTGTAGTTTTACACCTCACATCTTCCTTTTAACAAGCCCTTTCATCTCCACCTCTACACCACTCAAGTCCGTACAAACACCCAAACACATTCACAGAATTCATTTGATTTCCCCCTGCGTCTCCTTAAACCATCCTGTATGTAGCGACTCATGTGCTTTGTCTCGATGCCGCAGGGCGTTTAGTTGTGTGGCTTTGATAAACGCTCAGATGATCGACTGCTGCACTGCAGTGTTCCTCCACACTTTTGATCTTGGTCGCTGAGGAGTGGTGAACGTTTGTATAGACAGCAGTGTTCTGACTCAAGCAATTTTATCTTTAGCATACATTAATTTCTTATATTGGTCTTGTGGGGATCAGAGATTTATGTTGCAAAAGAGATTTGCATCAGGTCAGGTCGGCCGAACAAAGCAAGGGGGTGAACGGACACTGAGTGATGTGATTCAAGCCAGAGACTCCGGTTAGGTAGCAAGACCATTGAGATAGAGATGCACCCAGCTGGGTTTAAGATTTCACCAAATGTTCTCTCTGAATTTTACCGTTCCAGGACTCCCAGGCAATTTTCACCTCACTCAACTTGAGATCTACTCTGGAGATGATCTTGGCCCTTAAAGACACTTATGCTGTCAACTTACGAGTTGTTCAAGATTTGTGAAAAAGGAATTCCATGTAATGGCAGATAGCCCTGTACTTTCGCTGTTAAAATGTGTCAAAATCAATTACACCAGAAGCCAAGATCTTAACCACAGTGACAGACAGTGCAAAATCTGAATTTATGGAACAGTCGGTAACTGCAAAGAATGGCAATATCATTTTGCATAAAGCCGCTATGTAGTTCTCCTACAGAAAAAAACACTTGTCTGTGCTTCTATCTGAAGTTTGTTAAACTATCGATTTATTAAAAAGGAATGTAGCTTCCATATACTTCCATGAATTACGTTGTGATTTCTGACAAGGTTCTCATCAGTGGGTCAGAGGCTTCTGCCATCTTGTGATGTAACTAGAGGTAGCCAACGTCAACAAACACTGGTGCACAGTGCACAGAAGTGTTTAAAGTAGAAGCAATAGCAGCAAATAAAGGAGAGGAAGGAGAGCAGGTTCATGTAGACATACATTTTTATTTGAACCACGTCACTGTGGAAGTGGCGACTCGGACTATTATGAGAGGCTGATGAGACGTGTCTGAACGTGAGGGCTCGGCAAGACTGAACTGTAATGTAAAACTCTATTACGAAGGTCAGCAGTACAAAGCATAATGCGTTTGGGTACAGTGGGACTTGTTAGCTTCTCTGTGTGGTTTTGATAGAGTTACCATCATTGCTTCTTTATGTTGGAAAACCATGGGCATTTGCTGTCGGTTTCGAAACCAATTTCAAAGCAAACTTTCAGATCCTGCAAAGCAAAACAGGGATGGTTGCCACTTGGCCCTCATTATTTAAACTTGCTTCACCTGTTTCTCATGATATTCGTCATCACTTGGTTAGAAACCTTGTCTTATCTGCTCACTGGATTAGAACATCCAGCTGTCATGCAACATTTTTCCTCTGACACTGAAGCTGGAGAGCTTTTTTACATGTTTACTAATGGTGCTGCAACAGCATCTACCTCAGGTGATGTCACAAAGGCTTGTTTCCGGTTCTCACTTTGTGTGACATTGATCTGAATCTGACTTACTTCCAACTAGAGTTACACTTCTTTAGTGCTGCAATTCAAAAGAAGCCACATTGTAGATGAGATATGAGCATTTTCTTCTGCATATTTATGCATTGTTCCAGAGGTTCAAATTTTTCGTCAATCAGCGCAATCTCATTGAGTCTCCAAATTTTGGAGATGCAAATTTTGGTTCACATTTTATGATGTGGTGCACCAGGAATGACATCATTAATACAAAAAAAGGATTGCTTAAAGTCCCAGCTCTTACGGACCACATGAAATGAGTTGGCAGGCCTGAAAAAAAAAAAACATATATCACATTTTATGGAAATTCACACATGATCCTCAAACTTCTTGTATTGGATCGCAAACTTGTGTATTTCAAAATTAAGTCGTTTTTTTCCCCTCCACATATTGCCATAATTGTTTTCTCTCAGAATCTTAATATTCCCATCTTGCTGTATTCATTTGCAGCGCTAATGTATTTTGATGTGCCTTGTAAGTGAGTGACGCTCGACCAGAATAATGAAGCCTTAAGCCTTCTAAACTGTTCGGTGACGCTCCATCAAGTAAATTCCGCAGCATGTATGGTAAAACTGCAACTATTCACTAAGGCCCCTGTTTGTCTAGATAAAGTTTTGAGGCCCGTCAGCACTACATTTAACACATCATTAAGCAGCGTTTAGAAACTTCGTCATAAAGTTGAATCATTGTTTAATTCTTCAAGGCCCCACAACAGCGCCATCATTATGTGACATTTTAGTCATCTGAGCGCATTGTGAATATACTGTGTTTGGCAGGCTCCTGACAAACCCACACAGCGGAGCTAGTGACAAGTGGGTGCAGCACAGTAGACTCATGAAGCCACTTCTATTTACGTCTTCTCTCTTGGCTGTCGATCGGCGTCTTTTTCTATGATTCAATGTCTCCCGTTTAGATAGGTGGGCTGTCAGCGTGACAAGTTAATCTTGCCATTTGCTGCTCCTTCATGAAGGTAGCCTGATGTGTGCAATTAGAAAATGGCGTTTAACACAAATTCAAAAGACACAGTCTTGGCAGCGAGGAGGCTTGACAGCTCCACGAGCCGATGAAAACAACCCTTTATTGAAGAACTATTCTATATACAGTATGTAGCAGAGGGGATCCCTTTCATACAGACTTTACTACTCCATGGTTTGAAACCAAACAGTCTGGAATTAAAATTCTTCTGGGGTCACACAATATCCTGCGACTAAAGTGTGGAGCCGTCAAGCCAAAATAAAGTGACGACAACAAAGAGCCATCATAATAATAATAATGATAACAAAAAAAAAAACCGAAAATATAAAGGACACAAGGACATAAAAAAGATCAACACTGAATAATGTTCCCTGTGAAAGTTCATTTGCAGGGCTGTACCTCAGAGACTTGCTCTCTCTCTCTCCCTTCCTCTTCACCATTGATACACCACACAGTTATTGGTCAGAGTCTTGCCACCTTCAGAAGTTCTCTGATGACTGGGTCATAGCTGGATGTATCAGCAGGGGTGAGGAGACTGAGCACAGGGCTGTGGTGGAGGACTTTGTTGCATGGTGTGAGCTGAACCACCTGCAGCTCAATGTGGCAAAGTCCAAAGAACTGGTGGTGGACCTGAGGTGGACCAAGTCTCCTGTGACCCCCTTGGTCGAGGATATATATCTATAAATATCTAGGGGGTCCACATAGAGAATAAACTTGACTGGGCTCGGAACACTGAGGCCCTTTACAAAAAAGGACAGAGCCGCCTCTACTTCCTGAGGAGGCTCAGGTCCTTTAACATCTGCGGGACAATGGAGAGAATGTTCTATGAGTCCATGGTGTTTGCTGTGGTTTTCTGTGGCAGCAGATTAATGGTTGTGGACACTAAGAGACTTAACTCATACGCAAAGCTGGTGATGTGGTGTGAGTGAAACTGGACTAGAGACAGTTATGGAGAGAAGGATGCTCCTGAAACTATGGAGCATCCTGTGCTCCAACATCACCCACCCCCTCTATCAGCTCATGGACGCACATGAAGCACATGGACTAATAGACTGAGACTAGCCTTCTCAAAGACTGAGAGACACACGTGGCGCTTTCTTCCTGTGGCAATAAAACTGTACAATTCATCTCTGTCATCTCAATGGCCTTCTTTCCTCTTTCTTTGTATTTTTGTATTTTTTTGTATTTTGCATTTTAGATTTTTACATTTCATATTTATATTTTTGTTGTTTACCATTCATGTTTAGTTAGGAACAAAATTTCCCTTGGGATTAATAAAGTTTTTCTAATTCTGTTATGTGATATAAGGAATTCCCCAAACTCCAATGTATGTTTTTTTTTTTTCAATTTTGGACTGGAAAGGAAGGAAACAAGAGAAAATTATGTCCTCATAGAGAGGTAGGACTTGGGCAACAGGTCTCTGTTGTGGGGAGTGTGGAGACCCAGGAGCAGGAAGTAGGAACTGGCAGAACTAGTCCAAATGTACTTAATAAAACAAGGCAAATTCAACACAAAAGGGTGATCAAAGTCCAAGAAGTCCAAAGAGAAAATCACTCGACAGGTCGGGCGCGAGGAACCGGAACTGAGAATGAGAGAACAAATATTTGAAAACAAACTCACTGAAATACTGAGGCGCAGGGCAAAAACCAGGAAAAACACACCAACGCAATAATCTACAAAGCAGCGAGGGAACGATCAGCAAACCACTAGGTTTAGAGGAACACGACTGGCACTGCAACGCCCTCCAACCGCTCCTCAAGTGTGCAGGGGGGCAATCAAGGGGATGAGGTGCAGCTGCCCGTCGAGCGAGAGAGATGTCTGATTCACTCATGCTGAATAATATATGGAAAATATTATATCATGTATATTATATATGTTGCATTCGATGAGGTAAACAAAATAAAGAGTCTGCATCATTTCGAAAATGGCAAGATAGATGAGGATTTGCAGCAATGTTAAGACTTCAACAGAACACGATGCCTTCAAATGAGATATTTCTGGCCCCAACAGCAATGTTGTGTAAAGAATGCAATGCAATATGTACCATGTGACACACACCGCACACGAATGCTATGAAACAGCAATGCTTATTGAAGCTCACTACATATTTGGAGTGGTTTGTTCAGTGTGTTGACCTCCTGCTGGGAGACAGGCTGAAACAAACACAATAGCTAAGCTTAACCTAAACCAGACTTCCACCGCCGGCAGAAAGATAAATCAATCTTTAATGGCAACTCTAGAATATTTGAACGATACAAATAATTCTAAAACTATCACTGCCCACTTTTGAAACACTTCTTAAAATGCACTTTTACTCTTTGGCTTTTATACATTACTATAATTATATAGTAATTTTTTGTGTATCTTCCCTGTTTAAATGTTATGCATTTATTGTTTTTAATGTTTGTTTTATCCTGATTTTACAGTTGTACAGAACTTAGTCATGATCTAGTAGTGCTTTATAAATAAATATGGTATGGTATGGAGTCTTCATTGGAGTGGAGACTGGCCAACAGCGAGCCCTAACCCCTCACCAGAGGTTCGCTTGGTAGGAAGGAAAGCTGATTGGAAAATAGACGGAAGTCATTCATCACAACTAAAGCTCAGTAATTGCAGTCTCTCCTTTTCATTGTGATAAAGTTTAATTCATTCAGAGAAGGCTGTGTTGAAGAGAGAGTAAACAAGGCAGCAGATGTGCCAGTCTCTGGTCGCATGGCACATTAGCATGCGTGCCACCCTTCCTGAATTTGGTTGAAGTATTAGCTGACATCAGAAAGTAGTTGTTTTGCCGACTGAGCAGAATCCACAGTGCCATAGTCACCGAGCTGAAATCATTTTCTGAAGTCAACGTCTGTTATGGTTCAAGACCTGAGCATGTGTCAATGTCAATGGCAAACCTAGGACTTTAGGGATTGAACACAGAATGATAAAAAAATATGGGGCTCAGCGGTGATAAAAACACATTTAGTTGGACCAGGATAAGGACTTCTAGGGGTCGAATCACAAATAAGGCCAAGGGATTTTAAGGATTGGGATAAAGTCAAGAAAATCACCTCAGTGGACAAACCTGGTTTCTGGTTCCACTGATGCACTTTGGAACTCAGTTTTAAGAAGTGTTGGGTATGGTGAGTGAAAACACCGGAACGGTGTGGATATAAGGCCAAGCCCTCACAGAGCATGTGTGGATAAGACTAACTCTGCCATCGTGCAGATGAGGTGTGGAACACCTATGTATCAACATGCAATGCAAAAGACTGACTTTGACGCTAAAGTCCACTTGGAATAGAGTCGCAATTTGACACCTTGAGTGGTAATTGAGACAGTTATGAGGAATATAAGAGGATATTGGGACAAAACGTGGTCCCAAAAAACTAAGGAATAGTCCTTTAAAAATAGCTACAAATAAAAAAAAAAAGTCCATTTGATGACACCGGAAAGGAAGTGTTTGCACAATAACACAAAACTTAGTCATAACACTCAGGGGAAGAATGAGCTAATGTCATAAAATTAATTTGTATTGTCATGTAATTTCTTCAGTAAAACCTGATCGTGATTCTGCCCGGAAATCTATGACTCGCATTTGAAAAAAAAAAGAAAAAAAAACAAGCCACCGTGACCAAAAAAGTCACGAGTACATGTTTTGATATGACAGCCACGACTTGTAATTTAGACACACAAAGACCGAATCATTACAGGTAATTTTGGCACAGTTGCCCCTGCAAAGTCTGGGTCTCCAGTCCCGCCTGGAAAATAAATGGTGAGGTGAGGTCATTCAGGGCGCAGCTGAAAACTGCATAAAATAGGCAAGTAATGAGCGTCACCATTTAAGAAGGCATATTTTGAGGGAGTTTTCATTTGTGTGGTCTGCATATTCTGAGTGAAAAACAAGGAAGCCTCAGCAGAAAATGTGCAAAAGGATGAGACAGTGATAGAAGAGAGTAAAGAGATTAGCCACCAAAGGGTTCATCTTTGAAACATTATCACAACAAAGGCTCTTGTGATTCCACTGTAACAGATATTTTGTTTGAAACTTAAGGGCAGCAGTTAATTCTCATAGACAAAAAAACTCCTTTTGAGCATTTTATCAGAACACGCAACAGAGCACCCAGCTTTAGCAATGTGGTACCGCAAAATAGTAACAGTAATTTATCGCCTTTGTTGTTGTCGGAAAACTGAGTGCATTATTCACCTGAAGGAAAGAATGTATCCCTATAAATAGAAAGGGGACAAGAGTCCTGAAGCACTGAAGGACACCACAATACAAGTAACATCTGACTTACGACCAGGATCGGTTCCAATCAACCGGTCGTGGAACCGATCGTAAGTCAGATTGGACGTCAGTCGAATGTCATTTAAAATAGTCAACACTAGGGTTATAGGTGCTACTGTAGTGGTAGATCGCTGTGTGACTGTGAGATGCAGGGATACTGTGCTGCCGTAACTGTTACGGGCTGCTACGAGCTGCGGTGCCAGACACTGAATTAAAAAAAAAAAAAGCATCTGCTGGCTGCCGTGTATCAGCGTGAGACTCACAGTAAACTGTGGTCAAGCAAGCCGCCAGACGCACCTAAAGCCTGGTGCAGTTTTTACGGCAGACTGGCGACTTCATCAAATAACGCTCAGGCTGCCTGTTATTTGTCCAAATGCCAGGATTATAAATACACTTAGGCAGCGACACGTCAATGAGAGGAGACAACTGAGCGGAGAAAAACTAATTCAGTTATATAAAAACATCTCACAGTGCAAAATAAGGCAACACGTTCTTTACACATGTTCATGATCTTCCACTCATCATAGTCTACTTCTGTCGGGAACCACTCCTGTGTCCCGCAGCACTGGGCACCTCTGCTCGACGCACATTATAAACATAAATATCAACGTGTCGGCTAACTCTTTATGATCATTATTTTAAAAAAAAAAACGCATTTTCAGGAATGGCAGTTTAGCTCTTTGAACATGTCAGTTTGGGAATTGCAGTCATATTTATGAAGTTTTATGCTGCAAATATTGTATTTGGATCCTCAGATATAAACAGCTGAATTCTTCTCAACAGATGCCAAAGGTTTTTTTTTAAACACTGTGCACAGTCAAACTCACTAGACTGGTGTTTGGGACTAGAAGAAGTTAGAGGTGCCCTATCATGCTCTTCCATGTTCCAAGAACTAGCTACAGTGTTAGCTATGAAATGTCACTTTTTGAAATTCATCCAAACAAATACTATGATAAAACCTTTCCCTTTTCTGGATTTCTTTTGCCCACAGGTCTCATTACTTCATTGGAACTGACATAATGAAATCTTCTTCATGTCTCCTGCAAAGAATCATGGGATTGATAACATGGCATGTGTCATGATTCGCTTTTATTTTGTATCCTATGGTAAATAAGCTCTCCTCGCTTGCTCTTGTTCCATCGTTCATTTATCCGTTCATTGACTTCTCTTTTGTTCACTCTTTCTAAAACCCTGGTGCTCTGAGTTTTGAATTTTGCCTCCCTCTGTCTATTTGCTCCGTGTTGCTCTAGTTACAGACTCTGTTTGGTGATGCTTTGGTTTTGGACTTTTGTTTATTTCTCCTGGTTCTGGTGACGCCTTTTGTTGTACGTTTGTATTCTTGTAATTCAATTATTGTACTCCGTGCTGTATAAAAAACACAACTCATCGACTTCTTGGAGCGACTTTTTTAAACAAGAAGACGTGAGTGACCTAAAGTCCTGACTCTGAAGGTGCCGTGGATATTAGTGTTAAACCACGACTGGGGCCTGACGACATTGTGGAAATGGTGGTCGCTATGCGAAGCTATTCAGCTAGTATGTGGGATTGGATTTCCGGAGAAAAAAACAGAACAAATGGGCACCTCTAAAACAGTTACGTATAAAAGCTGTCGTTGCAACGTCAGCGGCTGATGGGAGGTTTGTCAGTGGGAGTGACTCGCCACACGAATTTGGCCGCGATTCGACCAAAACTCGATTGTAGGTGGGCTCTCCTTGTGATTTCAAACCTTTGGACTCTTCCTCATTCATCATGGCCATAAATAAAACAGGAAAGCCCAGGCGTGGATTCCCGTGACGGCAAACTGAGGCCACTCGTAGTGGAACGTGGGCGGCCCACTCTGTCAAAAGCCACAGATGATTCAACTCTCTAACAAACAAGTGGTCGGTTTTGTCCAACATAACGTGGCAGCCATCCTGGTCAATCCTGGCCCATATGTACGCAGCGACAGATGACATGTGATGCGTCATTCTGGTGGTATTTTGGCAGCAAGCGGCGGTGACAAGTCTTCACCGCGGACAGTGTGGGTTGGAGTGTGAAGTCAATCATCTTTAACTCCCCACTGTGGTGTTTCATCAGCACACGGCCTCATGGGGAAGACGTTTTCGTCAATGGTCGTCTCAAAAACAACTCCCGGTGTGGTCAGGCTGTTATTTTGGGCCCCGATAGAAGAAGATTTCCATAAAATCAGCACAAACAACAACATCAGAGATGAGGGACAAAAATACAGTATTGCATAGAAGATTACCGGGGGAAGAAGGAGCGACGGTTGCGGGGGAAATTAACCTTCCCAAAGAACAACATGAATAATGCGAGATATTTAGAAATGTATCAGAGAGTATTAGATCAAAGTATGGAAAAGCTATGGTAAATGTCTACGCCAAATTTTCTCTTTCACTCTTTTGACTATTTTAATTAATATATGTATATACTATATACAGCATACAGTACATACAATATACAGTGTACTATATTACAGTACTTCTACTGTCCAGGGCAATGGAGAGTGTGAGAAAGAGGTGAAGAAGCACGTACAGGCAGGATGGAGTCATTGGAGAAAAGTGTCAGGTGTGATAAAAGGGTGTCGGCAAGGATGAAAGGGATGTCGCTGTACGGGGCTCCAAAATTTCTAAATTATCATTTGTTTTTTGGCCCAAAACTAGCTGAGGTGTAAGTGAAACCATGTTCAACGTGCCCATGTTTTTTGTGGGATGACAGCAGGATTGGAAGAGTGAAGGGAACTAGATATTTACAGGACCACGTCAGAATCCAAATCTTTCAAGTATGACTATCACCGATCGATTACTGATCTATTTCAATTTTTCAGTGTTGAGTAGTACCTTATTACAATATTATTTAATTTTTTTTAAGTGTTATTTCTCTGCCTTATTCAATTTTTTCTTCTTTTCTCGCCAAATTTTGCCTTTTAACAATGATTTATAAATGACAGATTAGCTCACATCTCATTTTTTGGTTCCTAAAATATTGACCTTGCTAAATGGGACGGAGGAAAGAGATACATTTGCATTCTTCATTGACTATTTTAATCATCACTCATTCATGCTGCTGCATTCCTTTTTCAGGAGATAAAATCCTCCTTTAATAACAGGATC
Source organism: Synchiropus splendidus (assembly GCF_027744825.2). Classification (NCBI taxonomy): domain Eukaryota; kingdom Metazoa; phylum Chordata; class Actinopteri; order Syngnathiformes; family Callionymidae; genus Synchiropus; species Synchiropus splendidus. Next base: position 16,367,789 of record NC_071337.1, read on the forward strand.
ATTTCACCCCTAGATGTGTTTCGTTGAGGAAATACATTAAGGGACTGATTTACCAATTTGCATTCACTAAAATAAGTTCAACTCTCATGAAAAAAAATCTTACAAACCCACTCATCAACAGCAATGGTTTATGTTTTGTGAAGAGGCAAAATGGCAAGATCTCTAACACACATTTTTGTGAATTGCTTGCTTTGCAAATTCTCCGTGAAGATTGGTCCCATATTGAACAGTCATGAATGGCTCAGTAACTATTATTGTGACCAACCATGGAGAGCCTCGGGGTGTCCTCACTGCAACCCACGTGACCACTCCTTTACAGCACGTATTGTGTGCTGCTAGCCGTTAAACTGCGTAGTGTAGATAGCTGGGACATGAGCAGCCAATGTTTTTTGTGTGGCACCCCAGACTAACTGCTCCAAGGGAAAGGGTTGAAGGAGCTGCAGCAACTGTGTCATTGATTCATCGATCGGTGTTTCAATTCAGGAACAGGAGTACTCATGCAGAGTGAGTCTGCGTGTCCTATAGTGGGATATTGACTGTCCATCTATGCTCCGGTGCAAAACAACCTCTGTATAATGGGACTGATGTAGAAAATGTGGCTTTATAGTTTACGTAACTCGCTGCACGAGTGTGTGATTCATCTGACGCCTTCTTGTATAGATCCGTGGACCAGTTGAACGCTGACATTTCTGCAGTTTTACTTTACTATGGGCACCTTAAAGTGCGCCTCAACAGTGCAGGCACATTTGCAAGAATTGTGTTCTGACTGGTTCAAATAAAAGCCATGTACATTTTCAAGGTACTTTAAGCTTGTGAACTTCATTGCAAGCACTGAACACTCCTCCAGATGATGCAACAGCAATAACTTACTTAGGTTGAAGGCTGTTATCTCACAAGTCGGTTTGTTTAGCCTTGAACGTCAGCATGAAGTTGACACCTCAAGCTGTTGTCAACAACACCATAAGATGTTCTGTTGTTCTATTAACCATCAATTTTCTGCGACAAAAACAAACATTCCCCTGACAAAACTAAATTACAGTAATCCAATGACTCATCTGATTTGTTTTTTTGTGTGTGTGTGGCACCCTGGAGACGTCTCCTTTGTAACTGCTTCAGGGGAAAACAGTCAAGAAAAACTGAAGAGGGTTGTTGATGAGGAAATAAAGGCTGTGAGTACAAAGGTGCAGTGAACAGCGGACAAGTGAGTTACATGATGATTTCAGGGAAATAATCCACCCTCCCATCCTGACGGCATTTGAAAGGAGATCAATACCGGTGAAATCTTAATGTAACTGTCACAGCCATAATCTTGGCAAAGGGACACACTGGCTCCTTCACATGGATTTGTCTGGCAGTCTTGATGTTTGCAGCCAGATAGATATGATTGTTTGTTTTGTGTTCAGAGCTTCATCTTTGTGATTAATCTTCCATCTCACTGTCAATGATTTCCCTTTCATATCTTTTTACAATACATTATTGTTAACTCTCACAGCAAATGATTTAATGTGGCTGTCAAGATCATTGAAAATATATGCAATTTGATATAAAATAGGAAGCAAATGTACGCAGAACTAGACCGCCTCCATTACTAGTTGTTACAGGTATCATAGAAAATGAAGGCAATAGTATAATTTGTCCATAAGCTTATTATAAGGACACGTTTGCATAACAGTGTATCCTTGTTAACATTACATTAAAAAAGAAATAAATATAGATCAACTTACAATAAAGAATAACTTCATTAACATTGTTTTTGTGTGTAACAGAAAAGACTTAAAATGCATCAATTTGCCTGAAAAAAAAAAGAAAACCATGAGTGGATGTGCAATTACACTTCTAGTACAGTTGGTAGCTTTTTTTTTTTTTTTCAAAATGATTCATGTGTGTTGAGACTCCATGACGCCAATGTAGGATAAATGAGGAGCTGCAGTGTTTTTATTTATGATGTGATAAAATGTTCTGGAACAAACGCACACAACAGAGATATTGAAGGTAATTCATGCTTACATACAGACCTAGCTCTCCTTGTGATCCTTATGATGTGAACAAGGTATGCTTGCAACTGAATTGTTAAATTGTACATGTTGACTGGAATCAGAGAACAAGCCAGAATTAACAAGCCAGAAGGTTCAGATAAACTCACGGGACAAAACTCACCAAAAGCTCAAGCTCCAGAGATAAACTCAACAGACTACCATGGACGTATACAGCTCTCAACTTCACCAAAATGGGAGCATGGACACTCTGACACTACAAAGTGGAACCAGGAAACTTGAATAGTGGTGACAGGTGTGCTGATTACACCTGGGTGTTACTACTGTCAAGGGAACAAGAGGAAGAACACAAGGAAGTAATACCACAAAATACAAGCCTTCACAGAACGGACAAAGGTTACAAAATAGCGATTAAAGAATATTTAAAATGAAGCTAAATGAAGGACATTTGTGGTAATTGGACTTGGATTCTTAGGTGCGGTGACCAAACGCGTCATACAAGTCCAAGAAGGAAATGATGAGGAAATATATGTCAGTGTTGACTCCATCTGATACCAGACATCTAAGTGCAAGAAATAACAACCTCGTAATATAGCGACGATTGGAAAGTGGACTTTTACATACTATACTGATGCTAAAGGAACACGAGGAAACGAGGTATAGGTCTTGTTTTTTTTAAAATTGTTTCTATCCCATGTAGTGTTTTAAGCACGGATGCAGGGAAACATTTACAAGCTCACTTCAGTCCCAAATGAAGCTCTCTCAATCAATACTGAAAAGCACGACTGTTTGATGGGATTTAAATAGCAATTGACACGTTGCATTTACAACAAAAACAGCACCATGCCTAACCTAACCCCACCCTCTAGATCTTTTTTTACAGGATGCGCTGCCCATAACGTCAGGAGCATGTGCTTCAATTGAAAGCGCCACGGCCATGAGGATTTATTGAAATGACCGTGGCAAATAACAAAGTATAGAGTCTAGTATAGAGACCTTCTCATAGTTGATGTCATCTCAAGATGACAGAACTTGGAAAAACCACCCAAACTGGCTTCTGTTACTGTGAAGGAAGGCTTTGACCTGGAGCCTCTCCTGATCCCATCCCTTCAGCAAACTTTCAGGCTAATTCCTGTCCTTGTACTTTCAGAGGCGACTTGTAGTTATGGTTACAAATGAAGAGCACTAAATCAATAGCTCTGCCCTCTGGCTCTGCCCTTTGTTCACCAGGATGGAGACGTAATCATCACGGCTGAAGGTGCTGCCAAGAGGTCAACCTCTGGTCAACCTCAGGATTCTGCCCTCACTTAAGTTTGAATAAAGGAAATAGATGGGTGATTACTACAGACGATTCTCTCTCCTATGGTGTGATAACCACTTTAAGTCATTGGCAACATTTTTACGCAATGAGCAGCCTGAATCTGTTGCGTAAAAATGAATCACATTAACTTAGATATTCTGTACCCATACAGTGTGAGCTGAGTGAGGGGGGGGGTCAAGTCGTCATCTTTCAAAGCAACTTCACTCGGCTGAAAATAGACCATCGAGGAATCCCGCCCCACACATTTGCGAGCGCTCGTAAAAGCAGCTTGGGCGAGTAGGAGTCACATCCATACACCGGTATCCGGAGAGCACAAAGATTCTTAGTGATTCCAGGGTGGTGGTTTTTCTTTCCTCCTGTTTTCACACTCCCCCATTCATGCATTTGTCATGACTGAGCTTTCATGTATTTCGTCAGAGATGGGAATCTTCTATTTATATTCATGTGTGGGTTTTAAATCATGCAAACCTGCTTATTGATGGGGGAGGTCACGTGAATTAGGACGGATGGGAGGTCGAAGTGTCATCTGCAACTGGGAGTATTGTGCCAGAGGGCAAAGCTATCACTCACACACTGTATATATATGAAGACTGATGAAGCCAGAAGAAGCTTCCAAATAAAGCTCTCATTGCTACAAAACCTCACCGTGGGGATGCAGCTTCTGCGCTCAGGCGTAAACTACACCTACTCAGGGCAGATGGACATCATGGTGGAATGAGAAGCAATTAGCAAGACACGCTGTGTGAGGTGGTGACCAGCACAAGGCGCTTGAAAGCACTGTCTATGAAGGTGGGCTGTGAGCCCAACACATGCAACCTGATGGTCATTTGAAGGAGAACACTTCAATTAGGAGATTCTCCAGTGGCGCCCTAGACAGGTGGGATCGGGTTCACGCTAAGCACATGTGACAGATGTCGCCGTGCAGAAGCTTCTGTTGCCAGGAACATTCTTCTGCATGACCTTTGAGGTGAGTCAGTGACAGAATCCCAAGTGAATGACAAAGGCATTTATACCTTTTGACAGATTTGAATTTAAACAAGCCCCTCTGCACCACAACCATACAGGAGCTGAACCTCGATCATGATCTAGGATGAGATCCCGCAGTAGATCATTGGTGGTCACATAAAAAATGACCCCCCCGTGTGTCTCAGCTCTCAGTGTCTGAGAATACGGTCAAACAAGGTGAGCCACTAACAATTCAATCATTGACTCAGCAGATTCTTTTTGAGTTTTACTCAGCAGTTTTTATTTACCAAAGAGGACAAAAAAAAGGTAAAAGAAGTGTCAAGTGGGTGACATTATCGGAGTGATAGATGTCGACTTGAGTTGGCCAGCTTACGTAAATCTGATGCCGGGAGACACTGGAATGGAGCAGCAGGACCATGTTGCTAGGCCAACCGCTAGAGAAGTAATATGTTTAAAAATAATCTTGATAACAAGAATAGACCAAATCACTTCCTGGAACAGTGAGAGCATAGCTGCATGGTTTTGGTTGGAGAAGCTTTTATTGATTCATCATTCATTTTTTTTTTTAAATATTTCCTTTTGGCCGGACTATTTCTCGAGCAACTTTTTCTTTCTATTTCTGGTTTTTGACTGAAACTTTGTTTGCAATCTGAGAGTGACATCTTCAATCAGTGTTATGCATTTGTTGAACTGTACTGTGTCACTGGCTTAGCGTCAATCATCATTTTTTTTATGACACACAAAAAAAGTGTTTTGTTTCTGAAAAACAGTTATTTGCACCATAATCCAACAAATCAGAGGTTCGAATCCGATGGCACACCATGGAAGTCTCTTACCAGAGAGGTCTCCTGTAGCGTGGCTGGACACGTGCCTCTGCCTATGTAGGTGAATTTTTGGGTCTTTGAGTGAGTAGACACTGGCCCTGTAGCGGTGGCAGAAAATCTGCTATAGCATGTTGCATCATGCAGGCATTGACATCAACAATATTACAACCTTAAAGTACAGTTCAGTCTTGGTCAAACAAGTTGCCGAGGGAAAATGCTGGGACTGACAAGTTGTTGCTTTGCACTGGCAAGAGTGACGGAAGACAGTGGAGGCTGGAGTTGCAACAGATGTCCTGCTCCCAGACATTGAAAGTCACAGGTGTCAAAACTTGTGGGGGAATTCATTGTAATGCTGAAGTTGTAGCCAAATAAATCTACTGCTCAAAACACCCAGTGGAGATTAAAAAGTTGTAAACCTTATGGCGGGAAAGCCGAGTGGCTAACCCATTGTGAAGGCTGTTTAATGGCGGAAACATGCATGACGTTGAAGTATCGTTTCACATAGACGTGAACAGAGAATTTGTTGGTCTTACCTAAATGATGGCATGCAAGGAATGTCCCTGTCCTACTAGCTTTATTGTTAAATGTTCTCAGAGAACATCCCAGCATGGCCTTGGAATCTGTGTGTGGTAGGTCTGAGTCACTTTGTAATAAAAAATAGGTCTTGTTCTCTTATTTTTATTCCCAATGCAGAAAAACAAGCTTTCCGTGTAGTCCTGTTTTTTGATTTTTTTTTTTTTACTTCAGAATGGACACGAACAAACCCAGAATTCACTTTTTCTGATTTCATTTTGTAGCAGAAAATTGTAAGAAGGAAATGGAGGTGAGCCACTGTTTATTCAGAGGCTATTTCGTGATCGGTGCCCTCCTGTGCTGGTATAACCAGGCAACTCTGTATAATGTCAGCGGGATATGAATGTTACAGAATTCTACTTATGCATATGGCTTCTCGGAATCCAAAGATCATGTAATTCCATTTTTTTAATTGCGTTAAATGCGTAAAGAATGTCATGTTCATGCTGGGGATAGAGAGACAACAAAACAAAAGAAATAATCTATGGCATGTTAGTGCTGTGATGTAATGTTGTAGTCAAAACCACACCAACCGAGACCAAGACATTATTGTGACTGGAGAGTAGCTAGAACAAGTCAAGGCCAAGACATTTGGAGGTATATACATATACTTTATAGGACAGTATATAAAAGGAGTCTCTGAGACTATTATGTCTTCAGGTTCAAGATAAGTTAACAAGTGACGGTAAATATGGTGAATTCATTTTGTCAAACGTTAAAAACAATGAGTACATTTGTCAGAGTGAGACATCTTCTTAAATTCTTAAATAAGAATCGTTCGAATACGTGTGTAGAGTAGGTTGCTCTTGTTTCTCCATATATAATCTATAGTGTATTTTCTCAGTTGCAATCGAAGAGCTCGGTAAAAAAGCTGCATGAACAGACTGCATGTGCGTCATGTTTGAACCTTGAGAAACTTTGGTCTTAAAGCTGCAATGTGTTTCATTCCACACTGAATGTGCACCTTGTGTACATTTGTAGTTACAATATACCATAAACCAAGAAAAGAATCTCTTGTGTACAGTGTCTTTTCAAGTTCGCTGGCTGTATAGATGCACAGTGGCACGTGTGGAGAGGACAGCACAGAGACCGAGACCCTAAAAAAGTGGTATTGAGACTTGTCTCAAGACCAAGATTGATTTCAAGTACTACAACACTACTGTGGTGTTTACATCTGCGGCGGTTGCCATGGTAGTTTTGAACAAAAGATGTAACCAATAGAGTCTAGTTCAGAGATAAACCCCATAGTTATTGCTGAGGACATACAGTATATGCACCCTGCAGTGTTTCTGTAATTTTCAAAAAAGTATTCCATTTTGCTTTGATGTACTTCGTAATCAAAGGATGTTTTTAAGGTGTGACTATATCTTTCACTTTCTTATATCTTTGTCACCGGTTCGGTTCATTACGTTTATGGACAGAATTTCTAGGCGCAGCCAGGGGTAGGAAGGGATACGGTTCGGGAACCACAGAATTTCATCTCTGCTATTTGCGGACGATGTTGTTCTGCTGGCCTCATTGGACCGGGACCTTCAGCATGCACTGGGGCGGTTTGCAGCCGAGTGTGAAGCGGCCAGGATGAGGATCAGCACCTCCTAGTCTGAGGCCATGGTTCTCGACCGGAATAAGGTGGTTTGCTCTCTCCGGGTCGGTGGAGAGTTCTTGCCCCAAGTGGTGGAGTTTAAGTATCTCGGGGTCTTGTTCTCGAGAGAGGCAAGAAGACTGACTATATCTTTCACACACGTATACTCACGCTAATACGCTCCAGTAGCCAAGAAGTCTGAATAGTTTTGTAGTAAATTACATCCGCAATGACAATGGAAGCAACCTATTCTACCTATATTCAGAAATGTCATGTTAATTGTGTTTGTGTGCAAGACCATAATCTCCTACTCTTTCAAATTAATGTGGCCATGGAGATGACTGGTAGATTGACATCAATTGCAATTGCATCTCTGTTCAGAACATTCTGGATGACGCCATCCTTGAAGCTTTATTTCTCTCTGACCTTTGCAGCAGGGTATTGGACTGGTTGACAGGCCAGTACAGCAACTACAGAGTAAACTTCTGAGGGATCACCTGAGAGAAGACTTGATGAGTCTTCCTCTGAACTGTGAACAGGAAAGCCTTTTGTTGCCATGGTAACCACAGTACCTGCGTTTGATTGGCGTCAACTCAGTCCCTTAGACACAAAACAATATCATTTTCCGGAAAACCTGAGCGAGCCGTGGCCTCCAGCCTGAGTCATGATCACGCAGACAGGAACTGAACGAGACAGGAACAAACCAAATGTGACGGATGACTGTAATCATAGCCTGGTGGGTTGGACTCTCATCCGTCCTTCTTTTCTTCCTACCTTCTTTACTACTTCGGTACATTCTTCACCAGCTTCATTTCCTTATTCCTTTCCTGCATTCCTTCGTTGTTCATGTTCTATCGATCTAAGTCTTCTCCGTGTTTGTTACTTCAGTCCTTCTTTTCATCCTTCTGACCTCTCTGCCACCTTCTTTCCTTCTTTCTTGCCTTTATCCTTCTATTGTGAATCCTTCTCTTTGTCCACTTCAACCTTCTCAAACTCTTCCGTCTTGACCTTATTTTTTTCTTATTTCGATTCCTCTTTCTTTGACTCTCTCCTCACTTCTTTTCCATCTTTTCTTTATTACTTACCTCTACCTTCCATCTATGTCCCTGAAGAGAGTAGTTTGTTTGACCTCCCATCCTTTGTCCTTATTTTTCTCTTTCTATGTTTCATACCTGTTTACTCATCCGACTCTCCTTACCTCATTCCCTCCTTCCCTGCAACCATCTCTGCCATTCTTCCTTTTTGCTACTTCTGTGTTGCCATTTCTTTCCTCTCTTCCCACCTTATTTACTGCTATCTTTCTCCCCATGCTTCTTTGTTGTGCTTTTATGAAAAATGCTGTTGTGCCCAGTGAATGACTCCATAGATGAAAATACTCATATTGAAACCATGATTGTCAATACCACTACCTTTTCAAAACAATGCTAATCTGAAACCCTTCTTTGCCCTCTCTGTAGTTTATAATGTCGACTACATTCATCATGGCCTGGGCGTTACATATACATAACATCACATCTCAAGAACAGCACATACATCAAGTCACTGGAGAAACTTACTCCTAGTCATTGTAGACTTGCACATTCAATTGGCTGTCTATATACTGAACCCAGTTGCATAGAGTGACGTCATCTAAAGTTGTGGAACATCTTCGTTGCTACAGATTAACAGGGCAGTAGCCTGGAGGATACAAGGGGTTGAAAATGTGGTGTTGTACAGGCTTTAAACATCAAGACGCATGGGTGACCTTTGTATTCTGTTTTACTTATTTTTTTTAACTTATGTAATTTTCTGAATACATAGGTTTAAAAATACCACATAAATGATGCAATATTGCTGCGCCTTAATGAAAAATTGAAGACTCCCTCTTCACGAACATTTCACGGAGTTCAACTGAAAGCCCTCCAAGCACCAGTCGGGAAGGGGTGAGTGCCTGAAATGTTTTTTTCCTGACGTCACTTTAGATCCATAATGAATTAGAAGAAGCCAAATGTTAAAATGACATTTGTATTATATATTTATAATATAATGTTCCCACTTGTAAGGCATCACCTTGTCAAGTGGACCTTTTCGTCCAATGCTGACGCAGGTGTCAGCCTTCGGTACTGAATGTTCAGTTGGGTCAAATGTTTCCCCCACGTCCAACACGTTAAAAAAAAAACAAAAAAAAAGAGAGGACACAGTTGGGGTATGGGTTGCTTGGTGCATATAGTTCCTCATATGGGCAACCATGTGCTATATATACCAAGTAACATCAAGCATGAAGCAACAATGAGAGCTCATGATTATCCACCCTTTAGTCCATGTCAGCAGAGAAAAAGAGTCTGCAGCACACGTAAAGATCAGTGTTTAAGATGATTTTTCTTGATCATTCGGCCTTTTTTATAAGTTCAATAGTTGTTGGTATGAAGGGTGGTGCCAAGTACTCATGACCCCATCCTAATCCAATATATTTATTTTGAAGAAAATGCTGTAGGAGGGGAACATATGATTCTATCGAAAAGCACTGGCCACATGGAAGGATGACTTCGGTTTCCATAAGAGATGAAAAAGTCCACTTAACAGCTTTCAATATGAGATGCCTTTGGAGTTACTAAACATGGCCTTCTCAGAAAACAAACAAAAAGTAACATGTTGTCAGCCAAATCCAATGTTCCTGACGCATGCATACGTTTCACATGTTGAAGTCCTCCTGTCATTATGATGCTCTGTTTTGACGTTACAAAACATTTCAGCGAACGAGAGGATACGACAGCCATGGAAGTGACAGACAGAACCGAGCCATGTCTCAGTCATTTGACCAGTAGTTGACACAAAAAGTGGTCGGAGATGGATTCAAAAACGTTTCTGTCGCCACCTTCCCTCATGGTTCTCAGTTTGGTTGAGTCGAAAGATACGCTGGTAACTTAAGTTTCAATTACGCCGTGCACGTCAGCTTTGGCCTGGCAAGGATGTGGGGCTGTTGGCTGCGAGTGGTTCTTAGTAGCAAAGTGAATGGAGTGGGTCTGTACGGCGGGGAGATTTCAGCGCCCCCAAAACGAAACGTTTTCGATGGGCAGGGCTTTTGTACATTTTGTAAGGTAAATATTTCCAATCATTGAACACATACTGCTGTGTTCAATAGTGGTCCAACATCATTTTAGAAGACGATAAAATCAGTAAATTAGTTGCTCTTTTTGCAAGAAGAAAAAAACAAAAAGGTCAAGAAACAAAAAAGCAACCTGTGATCTAAAACGACTCATCCAGTGGTGTCTCCATTAAGAAATAGCAACTTGAATATTCGTCAAGTGCTAATTAGAATTTTGAATGTCATGAACGTTGCTCAAGGTGCGATGTCACTTATCAGCAGCAACATCTGGACGCGCCTACAAAATCTTCGCGCTCAAGTGTGCTGACTGAAGCGGCACCGCATATTCTGTCCCTTATTTGAGAACCGTCACCCGTCACTCCCCCAAAATGTCGCAAGAAACTCATCGTTCACAGTGAAAATCATCCTCACTTGGAGTGTGATGATGGAACTTGTGAAAAGTTCCCACTCATTTAGTGTTTCTGAGCTTGTTGCTAATCGCATGTGTCCTCACGGACACTGTTTACTTGATAATTATCCGTTAATCCCGGAATATTGAGGGAAAAGCCCCATCAGAATCTCGGCAGTGAAAATCCAAAACCAGATGGTTGAAGATCTCACAGATGGGACTGAAGCATGTTGGTAAACAAGCCAAGTTGTGTAAGGTTGAATTTAGGGTGAACATTGTGGAAGCTAGTTAATGGTTTTGTCCTCTCGAAAACACTTTCTCTTCTTCTGTTTTCCATGTTTTCACTTGCAGTAGCTGTCGAAGGACTCGATCCTTACACGTTTATCCGACTGACTCACTCTGCTATTACTCACTCTCCTGTCTTCGGTCGTCCTCTCTCACTATTGCAACAATAGTTCATCAAATTCAAGCTTGTTGGTCCTTGTATCAAATGCACCAAGCCAAGGCCTTTGTGATGAGTCACACGCTTGAATGCAGAAATTCCGTGCACTCAATATTTTTTCAACTTGTAATTGGTTTAAAAGAGGAAGTAATGAGGGTTTGAAGCCAAACTTGGATGTTTGCACCTATTATGTGTGCTTATAATGTTTGGGACATTTATAAATGTAGGCAGGAGTGATGTCACTGTGACTGGGTATTGAGTCGTGGCCAACCCCTGATTTTGTACTGAACTCATTCTGTCGTGATCCGCTTTTATTTTGTCTGTTCATTTCCTGTGTTCTGCCCTCCACGTGCACCTGAGCTTGATCTGCACACACCCGGGACTGATTGTGCGGTGGACGTCACCTGCTCTTACACTCTGCCGTTCCGGTGCCGAGTGCCAGATTGTCATTGCCCCCATGCTGGGGACTTGCCTCTTTCTTGACGATTCTCGGTCCAGTTTCCCTTTGTGTTCACTCTCTGATCCTTGAACTTTTATAGATGAATTTATCTTGATTCAGTTCTTTTCTGTCACACACTTTGTTTTTTCAGCGGTGCATGCGTGTTTCCAACACTCTCTTTTAGTTTGTACTTATTTCCTCTCTTTTTCCCGTGCGTAAGTTTTGACCACCATGTTCCTCTCTGTTGTATTTAACTGGACTTTGTATTTCACCACGATTGAGTATCTGACCGTGTATGTGTATTCTGTCTTCCTTAACTTTTTTGTACTCTGCAAGTGATTGACTGCTTTGGTCCTGTGTTCCCTGGTGTGTGAGTGTTCTGATTCTTGTTTGCTTTCTGTTCCCAGATGTATTCCTCAGTTCTGTTCATGTTTGCCCCCGGTTCGTAGACACCCTCACTTCTTCCTCCTGTCCGTTCATATGCGTTAATGTGTAGATTAATACATTGTTAAATCTGGTCCAGTCTCTTTGCTGCCGGTCACCACTGGCACTTGGGTTCCGTGCACACACTCCCCAAAAATCATTTCAGGAAAAGTTTGTTTTGGTCTTGCAATAAATGGTTTGCTCCAAATATTGGATGGTTGCAGTGCGACTCGTACCGAAAGACACGGTGTCAGAGATCCGAACCCTATATTTTAGGTCTTGAACTTGATCACAAAGAGAACGTTATTGTGGAAACAAGTGGCTAAAATGAGTTTTCTCCGAGGGGTGGCTGGACCAGACAGACTGGAAATGGAGATTAGCAAGATGATGTGGCTGAACAATCAGGTCATGATGCCTCCTTGTTCTTGAAGGAGGCTTGTCTTTCGGTTGACTTGGGGTCATGGATCCTCTAGAAGAGCCGTTGGAGGGTTTTAGGGCAAGAGAAGTATGGGATTTAAAAAAGATTATATGGACAAAAGCAAATGACAGACATTATTTTTGTGGTTCAAAAATAATGTATTTTTAAAGCAAACTAAAGTGACTATAATAACAGTGTGACATGGATTTGGAGTGGAATCCACATTGATATGACAAAAATACCTTAAAAACAAACTAAATCATCGGTGCCAGTTTGGAGCAAGTGTGATCGAAGTGTAATTCAGTGGCGCCTTCGTGAGACAGCCATTTTGCTGTCGAGCTAATTGCAGCCAAGGCGAAGAAAAAGATTTGGCAGAAAACACCAAATAATATTGCAACCCACACTTTGACATCACTTCCCTTCAAGTCTTCTCACATACGCAATTAATGTTGGATAAGCGAGAATAGGTCCATATTTGAAGGACAATTTTGAGCCATGGGAAGCGGTCGTCTGCCAACTCCCACCGAGCATCAGAGCTCACTTGCGTCACACTGAAACCCAAAGCAGAATGAGAAGATGTCAAAGTGATTCATCCCGTCTGAAATAAACTGTACGTTTTCTGAATGAGTAGGAATAATGGTCACACTTTCTATACTATTTATAGGACAGTTAGAATGTGTCTGGAGATTTCCTTCGACTTCAGACTTCAATCAATTTGGTCCAACATCGTAATTCACTGTGTCACTTCTTTTACAAAGGGAGGAAATTACATTGAAAAAAATGTCCATATTTTTCCGAACTCTTGTACTTTCACCTTAACTATATTTGCTCTCCCCAAACATCCCAGGCAATTTACATCAGACCCCCTGGATGTGATAGTTTTCACCATCTAGTTCTCTTTCTTACAGATACAAACCCATACGATTAATGATAAAAAGATTTTATTTTTCAAATAAATGGAAACCTCTTCTTTCATCTCGCCGTTCACTAGACTGCCTCCATTGCATCCCCTTCAGTCTGCTTCCATTAGGACTGGCTTGTCCAGTTCCCGCTGTGGCAACATCTCCATTTCAACTCACTTGTAGCTCTACATTTAGGATGTGCCGCAGCCCTGCAGTGAGTGGCAGAAAATGACTGACTGACAATGAATGACTGAAGATTTGTTCCCACAGAAAATCTAATTTGTGCTTGTCTGAGAGAAATTTACCCAAAACTGCTCAAAGGCTCAGCGTGAGCTCTGAGAGAAATCAATGCTAAATGAAACCGCTGCTTCATTGTTCCATTGGAGGGACAGCGCTGCTTTAATGTGATTTTTACCCGTGGTGACATGCAAAGGGAGTGTGAATCATTTACAGAGTGGGTTATGTCAGACTTCATGCCCCTGAAATAACAGAAAGGTACTGGGTGAAATCTCAGTGTAAAATATTTAAATGTGCTCAAAGTGTCACCTCTTTCTTAAACCTACGCATCACCTGGCTGGTTAAATAATGTTCTCCATACAGCTGGGTGGTCGTAATGAGTAAGGAGCATCCAGCCTACTGTATGTTGCATGAGCAAACCTGCTCCGTCTTGGCCAGATGAAGACAAAAGTGCGTTTTGATCTCACTTCACTTCAAACACACTCTTCTCCCAGAGCTGTTGTTGCAGCTATTTTCCATTGATCCAAACGCAAAAAAACATAAAAGCTCTGACTTTCACTTGGAATATTGATTCGACCATCTTCCTCTTCTCACTCAATATCCAAGCATCACTGCAATTGCACCTTCATCAGTCGATCATCACAAGAGCTTGTCTCCTGCTACACCTGGTATACAGTGTACGTGGTTATTGATATGTATTGAGACTTGTCTGTCTCATTGTCTCCTCATCGCAGCTCAAGAGTGTCTATCAGACACATCCGTATGATAAAAATGTGGTGGCACCTCATGGACCACAGCACTCATATGGCGAAAACATGTCACGGACAACCATCCTGCCACTTCCCATGATACAACATAGACGCATTGACTATATTTTGTTTCATTTACACAAATGGTGACTTATTTAATGCCTAGTTAAATGTGAGTAAAAGCAGTTAAGTTAAAAAAAAAAGTATAGTATCTATACAAGTGGTGCTTGCAAGGCAGCTTCCCTAACTCTGATCTACTGTTGAATAAATACATTTTATGTTGATGGATCTATGAATTTCAGAACATAGTTCAGTCATTTTTCAAGTGAAGTTGAATAACTCGGCTATTGCCATTAAAATGTTCTTGTTTGGTCACATTTACAGTGGAACAGAATAATTTCTTAATGATCAACTATAATACTGTCATAACAAAATGCAAGGAAGACAAACGCGTCATGACTCCACTTTATTGACAGAAGCTCACTTTCTTGTCCATCACAAGCAGGGCAGATATCTGCAGCTATCCAGACAGCTTCTTTTTGCAATGCCAGCCAACATACACGGCTACACTTTTGCAAACTGATGGCAGACTTGCTGTTGAAAGACATTGGCAGCAGGTTCCTAAAACAACTCACAAAGAGAGGTCTTCATATTAGCACGCTTAGCTAGATGATGATGAGACACATTTGAGTTGAGTTCAAGAATGATTTTACAAGACTTTTTTTGGTGGATCAGCTTAACAATAGCAAATATAGGACATGATGCCACAGGTGGCGACCATCTAGGGGTCAGTGCTGATTGTTTTCTAGAGTGTTATTTAAATGGGATGGGCACTTTGGGGAGATTTTACACATTAAAATTGAAGATTTGCTGTGAACTCTACTGCTCTGCTCAATTCACCGTGACTTTAGAGGTGACATTATGCTTTAATAGCAAGCGAAATGTAAAAAGTGTCACTTGTTTTAATGTGTGAAACAATTGGGGAATCGATTTTTAGTCATTCTAAGCAACCTTAGTTCGACTGACCTACTCGTGAGGATTCCAACTTACAGTTACTTGTCTGGGAAGAGAGCGGAGGCTCTTATTATAGAAACCCCTCAATGACCAGTGACAGAAAGGGCCTATAATTATCTCCATGAAAACAGACATCCATCAATCTGAAAGAAGGACAAAGGAGTAAAAGAAGGAAATTTAATCTATAGGTGTGCAATTTTTTCTCGTTGCCCACTCAGTTATTTTAAGTCTGTGGTCTACAGGAAGTGAATGCTGAAGGTACGGGTGTGAAAATACACATCTTTTTCAGGATCCATTTGGGCTTCAAAGAAGTTCCACTTCCCAAAATAGCACAGAACAGTAATGGAAAGATGATCTCATCAAGGCACATGTTTTCTGAGTGAAGATTTTTCCATGTGTTCAAAAACGGCTCTAGGATGGAAAAATGGAATTATTTTTTTATTTTTAAATATCTCAAGCTATCTAGTGGGAGCAAACGGGGCTCCTAGGAAACATGGCATACAGTCTCATAATGCGCTGCAACAATAAAACCATTAATGTCCAAAGGGACAAAAAAAAAAGCAAAATAATTCTGCTACATTCCAGTATATGGTTGGTTCTCTGTGAGTCAATGGTCCCGTCTGACTGTAGCTCTCGTTTCCAATGCAAGTGTGGGCATCTATGTATTATGGATGCCGACAAGAAAAGGCGTGATTTTGTGATGTGAATTTCCATACACCATTAGTGCTTTGTTTGGAGTGCTGGTGACCTGAATAATTAAAAGTGGTCCTCGCTAGTCCTGCAGACGTACAGTTTCTCTAGCGAATTACTTTCCAGCTGTCGGGGGAGCCACGATCAAAGAAGGAGAGAGACAGCAGTGAACAAAGGAGAGGCCAAGGATAATGAGAGGAAGGCCTTTTTCAGAAAAAAACGGACAAACAGAAGAACACACAGCTGTGGGCAGAGGCGAAACAGCTTCACATTATTCTGATGTGAACCTGGCGGTGAGACAGAAGCGCTCGAGAGCGTTGACGATAGGGAGGGCTACCAGGAACGAGCGGAAGTGGTGGGCGAGGATGAGGCAGACAATATGTGGAGTGTTTGCGAGACTCATAGAAAAGCAATGAAAAGTGGAATTAAATGGTCGTCCAATGGCGGAGAGAGAGAGATGGGGAGTGAGAGAGATTTGCATAGAGTGAGTCGGTGAATTTGAGATGACAGAAAGCAAAGAAAGTGAGGTGCGTTTTAATGCACTGAGGCGTACAGCTCTAATAACATGTCGCACAGCTGCAGGGTGATGACTCAGGAGGCTGCATCTGACATGCAAACTGTGTTTAACAATAAAGGCTTTAATGACTATGAATAACAGTAAATCATTTTATTTTTTAAATTGGCCTTTCTCTGCAGTGTGACATAATAGACTGTAATTCTATTTGATTTTGCCCCGGAGCAAAGAATATCTCTCTGCAGTTTTATTTAAACTTGTATTTTCCACATTTTTCACTCTCTTAAAGGTGTTATTTATTTTGTGTTTGTCAAGCATAAATTGTCTGTCAGACCCAACACTTGAAGAAAAATAATATGGTGTTGATGGTTATGTTTGTGCTGCAACAGCCTGATTGCCATTATTTTTTCCCCCACTTTTTCCCAGCCACAATTGCAACAGCTGAAGGGAGACAAACAGGAAACGGAAACACACAAAAACTGGAAATACATGCACGGGGAATGACAGAATAAAAGCACGAGAAAACAAACATGACAACAGACTCAATTCTATACTCTATATATCAGACAATATTACAGCAGTGCAGGTTTAGAAACAATCTTGCTTGATTTCCTCCCTCGATTTTTAGACATGACAGAAAGATGGTGCAGTGCCGCAGTTTTTTACGTATTATGTATAGCATTTGACAGATGCCTCGGCCATGCCTCTTGTAGATGAAAATCCACTTGTGACAGCATAAGAATGAAGTTGAATAAAAAAAAAAATGCAAAAAAAAAAAGTAAAAAGAACAATCAAAAATGTAAACAAATGACATTGACTTGCCAGTCATTGTTGGACCACATGAGCAACATGACATGCAAGGAATGAAAAAAGTTACACTCCGCTTCATGAAAAAACCCACTCTGTCCCCAACTCAAAAGATATAAATTCTCATTCTCATTAAATTCTCATTAAAAATGTCCTTCGCTTCACATTGCTGTTCACATTGCAAGTCGCTCGGCTAACAAAAGTGGGGAGTTGAGGTTTGAAACAAGCCTCATTTGCGTGAGTCACATGGCGATTGCTTGAGAGTTGGCAGCCTGTGCTAACACAAAACAAATTGCATGTTATGATGTTAAATGACTGATGCACTGAATTTTACATACTAGCATGCGAGCTAGCGTGGACGCTGTTGAAATTCCGGAGTGTATTGTCCGATGCAGCATTCCCTAACCCTAATCCAGTGCTTCTCAAATAGTGAGGCGTAATTCTGGGTTAGGAGGTAGGAGGAGTGGGGGGTTTTGCTAGACGGCCATGGTCCATGGATCGGTTGATGTAAAAAGTTGTGCATGTTCAGTTCAAGGCTCTATGATAGTGGAAATACAAGGACCATGCTGCAGTTGCTGCGCCATGCTCCACTACAGACCAATTATGCTGCGCTCTAGCCACAATACGAAATCCCATCGCGCACCACTTCAGAGAGACGATCTCGTCTTCATGTATGAACTATCCAGCATCCTCTGTCGCACCTACTAAAGCTTGGGGTTTCTCAGTTGCTTTGATACTGCTCTCGAATTATCCTTGCTACTAGCAGGACAGTAAGTGTATTTCTCAAAAGAAATGTGTTGCAAAACACCATAGATCACCTCCTGTCAATGAACATGTCAGTGCCATCAGAAAGTCAAGTCTTTTGTCATTGTCATGTGGACAGTCAGATTGCATACTCATGTTGTAGTTATACAACGCAGTGTATGTGAGAGCTTGATTGCAAGAGACTGGATTCTCATTTCAAATTCACATTTACGCTTCAGCTGTACAGTAGTTTGTTGACCGTGTCATTGATACAGAGAAGAAAATACAGCACTGAATAGCACAAAACAAAAAACAATGACAACATAGTAGAAACATGAATTCTCTTTTGTGGAATGGGCCTCAAGTTCTCAGCCACATCACGACAAATATCATCTACGGTGATGCAGCATGAATCTTCAGGGGATCCACTGTGTTGTCATCACGTGGCAGCCTGAGGCTCATCGGTGTGTGGGGCTGGTGATCATATACTGTCCATCTCCATGCGGAGATGATGCTTCAATCATCAAATTGTGCTCAGTGAAATTCTTTCATCTAATGCCTCACACCTTTCCTTTCATCAGAGAAAGTCAAGATTCACCTGGGAGCAGATTTGCAGAAAAAGTCTAATGGGAATGTACAGATTTATGCTTGACAAATGAATGCCCTCTTGTAGACTCAGATATTTGATAGTCATCATAAACCGGGAGCATCTCGCATTCTATGTACTCTTTTTTTTTAATCAACAGCTAGTTCAAGAGCTGAATAATCCAGCGATCACTTCCCCAGAAAACACTAGACGACTTTACCAACAGTAATCCCAAGTTGGCTTCCCAAGTAAAACGTGGTCATGAGCAGTGTTGGGCAAGTTACTTTAAGTGAGTAACTTAGTTACAGTTACTGGTTACCTCGTTCAAAAGTATCTTTGTTACTTCAAGTTATTCATTACTTTCAAAGTAACTGGTTACTAGCGAAAGTAACTATTTTTTTAAACCGTATATTATAGCGGAGGTCAAACATAATCATCTTAGAACAGTCACGGTCATCTGGCTGGGTCAGGAACGAGCAACATTGGGACAGAATCGGCCCCATTATTGTTATTTGTGTGGCCTGTTGTATAAGCCATAACCCACTTCAAGTGCAATCCCATTACAAAGTAAAGGTGCAATGAGTACAAGTGAACGAATGACAATATTGAAACTTTTGATCGCGATATTTATAGGAATCATTTAGATTAGAACCTATACTTTTAGCAGTGCAAAAAACACTTAGTAGTAGCAGGAACAAAGAACAGATGCTGATGATCAGCAACACAACTAGACCAACTGGAAACGTCAACTGCAGTGACAACTCCACAGCTGCGATAGGTCGCATGTCTTCCACAACATACCTCGCTACTAGTGCGTTCAACTGCTTCTGAGATGAAGGCTGTGCAACAGGCGCTCTGAAGTCAAGCTTCTGCTGTTTGGCTGCAGTGGCTTCTTCCATGGTAGCGTCAGCTTCGGGCGCTTTTTCCATGAGCTTGGTCGAAGCGTGCACTTTGATGATGTTACACCAGATGTTTCGCCAGATTGGAATTGTTTGTTTTGGATGAGCATAGTGTTTTCGAGCCTCCACATAGTTTGCACGCCACTACAATATTTATCTGGTCTTTTACAGATAAAAAGGAAAAATAATGAGAATATTGGGCCGTCACCGATTGCAGCCATTATTTTGTTCACATGCCCGGCGCTGCGTCACGTGACTAATGTGGGCTTCACGTCCACCACGGAAGATTTTAATGCGTATTATGGACACTGTTTTTTTTTTATTTTTCAAAGAGTAAAGTAATGAGTAAAGGAATGCGTTAAAATATAAAGTAGTTCATATAACGGGTTACTTAATAACGCGTTACAGGTTATAAAGTCCCAACACTGGTTGTGAGTATAATATGTAAAATAAATACATGCACTGCAGTTCACAATTCATTACCCGCTTCCTGCAACTATGAAGAGAACTACGATCAATTCCAGAGCAGCTCCTCGTGCTACAGTCCTGGCCAAAAATACACTGTTCAACGATTAGAGGCTGAAGAATAGCACTGTTGACTCTCTGTGCATTTAGATGAACATAAGGCTCTTTAATGAGGGGTGGAGTAAGACCGAGACAGTGAGCCGCTGAACACGTTCCCTTCAAGAGTCACTGATTTAGATAGATAGATCCGTCTGCCAAAGAATGTGGCAGTGACAGCGAGTTATAAATGTGCCTCGCCGTTGTCCAACAGACCAACGCGTCGCATCACCGCTCTGGCTCCCGCCATTGACTCCCATTGCAATCTCTGCCAGGAACAAGAAACCATCCTAAGCTTTTCAGAGCAACTGTGGCGGGACTGGTGATGATACTAAATACGAAAAATACTACTAGATACGGAAAATAAACTGCAATGTCAACATTTTTGGTCTTTGATTGATGTCATTTTAAGAGCATCTGTACTGCACCACACTCACATTTAATGCATCGAAGAACATCATCTTGAAAGGCTGGTTTGTGATTCTACCTCATTGAAATACATGCTGTCAGATGACGTTAGTACTACTGCAGGCATACACGTTCTGGCTGTGCAACCATGTCGATCTGCAAAGTGGAAAACACTTGTGGCAGTCCTCAACTATAGATGGGCATCACCCTCAGTTAAAGGTTGAGAGCCATGTGGCAGTCAAGAGCGCCTTTTCAACAAGCCGTTCATCCAGTACCTTAAGAAATCTGTTTGTGGCAGGATCCTGGGTTTGTAAACCTGAAAGACAGAGCTGAGACAATTATAGAGTGAACATTGCAGTGCGCAGTGTTAATCTCTGTGCTCACCAGAGTAGATTTCAGATTAAAAGGGTTCCAAGCTGCAAACTTCATAATGATGTTGCAGTAGCTTCCCTGACAGACAGACACCCAGATGAAAATGTAACTCCAATTATCGCTCATCACGGAGACCTCTTTTCTGACGCCGGTTTCTTTGAAGGCCAGATTGATTGAGCCGTTTCTGGAGGCGCCATCCTGACCCACCGCGCTGTTTGTTTTCATTTAGTGCCGTCTCTGCCGGGGTAAATGCAGCATAATAGATTCAACTCTGAAAATTGAAACACAAAGTGGGAACAATGATTTGAAAGCTATTTTTTGCTCCACTGGCCATTTTATTGCAAAACACGAAAAACAAGTCAATGGGATGTAATGAAACTGTTTTGAGCTGCAGGGGAGTCCAATAGTCCAATATTGTTGACTCACCTTTTTTGTTTCTTGAACAGATAAAGAAGATGTGGACTAGAAAACACATGTCTGATGTGTATGGCAGGATGTCAATATCAACAATGTGTTATCGTGTTCAGAAGATACAATTTGCATGTCACAAACAACAAAGCTAAAATCAAATGTTGCATTTTATAAGAGAAAGAACATTCTATATTAAGAACATGAAGTGGACGTTCCTTCATGAGGTCAGTGAATGAAACCGAGTGTGTAGAGACCCGTAACTCTCTGCTCAAATAGAGACAAGTTTCCATTTTGTATGTATCAAGGTGTAAAAACATCACAACAGAAACTACAATCTTACATGAATTTCTGCTTATGTTTACATAATTTGAAAGATGTTTTATTTTAATAAAATATGTTTTTGTCTTCTCAAAGATTAGGACCTTGCCTCTTCTTCAGTCTTCTTCAGATCTTCAGTTATTTTTTGTGTGGCTTTCCCTTTGTGCAATTCAAGATTGTATAGAAATTACAATTTGAACTCAAATGTTGAATCTTATATTCAAAACACACAACGTATGCCAATAAATGAATAGATAAGAAACATTTCTGTAATTTCATGTCTTCATGTGAGACATATGCTTCAAATGAATGACTCCCACTTCCATCGATGAAAATATAATAACACATAAAAAACACATCCCGTCTCAAAAGACATTTTTATTATCATGATGTGGAACATCAAATTTCGAAGATGTCCGTGCTTTATTCAGAAAGCTATTTTAAATGAAAGAAAAAAAAACACACCTTTGTTTAATTGTATCCGCAAGTCTTATAGTAAGACCTTTTCTCTAGTGCATGAATTAGAGTTTTTGTGTACATGGACTGTCTGATCATGTGGAAGGCATTTGTGATGTGTCAGGCGTATGGTGGTCATACATGACACTCTCGACACATGGAACACGGTGTCATACATCATGCTATGAACATATAGGGACTATAACTATCATCTACCTTCTTTTGCTCACCGCCTCCACCGCCATTCTAAGTGTAGCTCAGCGGGAACATGGTGTTTACGAACAATTAATGCTATTTTGAGGAGGACTATAGGTGCTTTGACCAGGGACAACACATGCAGTAGATGTGGGTGACAGTCCATCACACTCATGTACTGTATAGCATCTGTCATTGATGGAGTAATGAGCAAACAGATGCCACGAAGGAGTTCAAACCCTGCCGTTGCAGCACAGCAACACCTCCGCCAACATGTTCACTCTTCGTGATGTACCCCGTCTTCCCACAGATATAGGCGCAAATGTCGAGTCCATACCCTGCTGGGGCAATGAATACAGCATATGATGAAATGGCTGCAGTGAGAGCTCAGCGCCTCCTTCATGTTGACTTACAGCGCACATTGTCTTAAACTAAGTCTCCCAATATGTGAGTTGACATTGTGACTCAAAGTGTTGACCTAGATCCACATGTCATCAACAACAAGCAGAGACTGAAAAGTTGATGCGTAGGAAGACGACTTAATGAAAGATGGAATATGTTTGCGGTTGACTGAGGATATCAAGTAATTTTGACGTCAATACATTGAGTGTGCCACATTTAGATGTTCAATAATATTCATTCTGTGGTGTAATCTGGGTGAAATTGCCCTGAAAAAGCTTGTCATCTTACCTGAACTTCCACAACAGGTAAAACTTTCTTTGTTTGAGCAATATAGGGATCCTCTCTTCATAACTTCCTACACTAGTTCATCTTTTTGAACAAAGGCTCAGTCCTACAAATTTAATAAGAAAAATAAAGGGAGTTTAAATAAGAATAAGAAAATAAGGTATCTATCTATCTATCTATCTATCTATCTATCTATATATATATACACACATATATAGTAAAGTAGCATCTGTGTTGTGAAGCCAGTTTTAATGCAACCAGTGTTTCATGTTGTTCATTATTCATGTCGTGATCCATTTCATCGTCTTCTTCGCGAGTGAACGAACTAGCGAAGAAGAACTTATTTCTTTCGGCCAGCTCCAGAGCTCCACAAAAGAAAGCCATATAAACAGTATCTATTTGTCTTGATCTTCTCCTTGTTATCCAAAACTGCACCAATGTCTCAGCATTTGTCGACTAATGAGCAGAGCTCAGTCTGAGCAGGCCCAAAGTAAACAACTGCAACAGACCAGGCTAAATCCATCAGCACACATTCCACACAGCAACACTGCAGCCATACTGGAGGTCAGATACAATCATGCACTTGTTTAGCTATTCTTGTGGGGACCAATTCTTGGAAACACACATACTCGTGTGAGTAAAACAATAAAACAAAAATAAGGTCAAAGGTCATTACTATTGTGCTTAAGTTTGGTCCAGAGTTCTGGTTTAGGTTGGCCACTTGTTTTGGATGGTTAGGTTTAGGGCAGGGGTCTCAATGATCCACTGATCCACAAAGGGGCCACAGTGGGTGCCGGTTTATGTTTCGATTGCTGTCTTCATACACCTGACTGGTGAAAAGGTCATTGGATGGAACAAAAACATGCAACCACTGCAGCCCTTTTGTGGATCATTTTGAGACCCATGATTTTGGGTGAGAGGTTGGGGAAAGCATTATGACAATGAAATGTCCCCACAAATATCATGGTACAAGTGTGTGTGAGCGGTTATCAATCTATGTCAGTTCTATGTAGATTGATGAATCATTATTTACCGTTTACCATGTGCTAAATATAATGGATTGGTAAATAACGTCAAAATAATGTGAAAACGTAATGCATGAAAACATGTGATGAAAACAGAAAAAAGGTGAATTAATGTAGAATGAAAAATATATTTAAAATGAAAAACAGAGTACAAAAAATATACATATATAATAATAATATAATAAATAATATTCAAATGATTCACTTTGCCAGTCAAAGCAAAACACCACATAATAAGTATGTAAACAAAGACCCACTCTTTGTGATTAATCTTATTTTCAGTTAGCGAATCCCGGTTGGCGTGTGAGCAGCAGCTGACACACGCAACGTCCTCCCACATCAGACCCAGGTCGTAGGCAGAAGGATGAGCAGGCATGAAGCAGGAGGCTCCCTGGTTAAAAATGAATCCCACATTCTGTCCCACCAACACTGACACACACCCCCTCAGATACACAGAGAAGCCTCACACTCACTGCTTCCCACATTTGTCTTTGTTTATGTTTAAGACAAGACGCTGTGTCCTTCATTGGAGATAAAAAAAAAAAAAAACTTATTAGTTTTTAACTTGTTTTGACACATTGGAGAAAACACCTAACTTACATGATGCTGTGTTCTTCCACAAGCTCAGGTCTCTGATGCAGAGGCAGAGGAGACTTCCCTGGCTCTCTACTGCCCCTCTCAGATGAATCTGGGGAGAGCACCACTTCCGGTTGTCATGCTTTGTATGCCACCAGTGCTGCAGTCCTCCTCCCAACCCTGAATCACCTCTCAGTGAGCAGACTGACGGCCACAAAAGCACCAACAAGCTTTATGGCCAGTTGCAGTGTTGTAGAAGGAAACTTTACACCCATATTCAGAGCATTCAGAGGGTATTAAAACAAATTTTAGACAGCGTTACGTGACGAGGGCATTTGTTATTGTGTGCTATGATACAGATAGGCAACCCTGATCTTGCATCCTTGCATGCTCCCTCTGGGTTTCCTCCTGCAGTCCCAGGACACACAGAGGTCAGCTGATGATCACCAGTGTGAGAGTGGTGGTCTGTTTGCATGTGCCCTGCAGTGGACCTCAAATCGAGGTCGAGACCTGAGGATACAGAGACCAAATCCAAGACCAATAAGGTGGCGTGACCAAACAAACTACTTGTGTAATAATACATTAACGTGTGTCTATATTACTAATAGACTTATGCTTCTGTGTCCCATATCAAATTTGGTATTGGTCTCGTCTCAATCTCAGGTTCTCAACTCCTTGTCTCGGTCCTGACACAGTCTTCGGTTAGGTGGTCCAGACTACAACACAATAGGCATATAATAAGCAAGCTATGTAGACATAGAACACAATATTTCCTATTCAAATTTCTTATCCAAGTGACTTGGTGTGATGCATTCAAGACTTCTCCTGTGTAAGGAAGTTTGCTGTGGATGTGGCAGCCAGGGTTTAGAGGCGATAATGAACTGCAGAAACCGATTAAATATCATTAATCCGGGAATCGTGTTGGGGTCAAGGACCTCACAGTCAGTTAATGACTGAATGATAATAGAACAGAGCATACAATTTCTGCTGACTAATTGCACTGGCTCAAACATTAAGTTTGTAGCATATAGTCGCCTGAAGGAAAAAAAGAATGTAATGTGGGGGTAATTATACTGTCACAAGTGTGTGCTTTCAGTAGCAGTGAAGTTTGATCCAGGTGAATTTTTCAATTCCAAAAGTACCTTCTAGCATGGTTGGTTTGTCCTTCTTCACCGGTTTATCTTACCTCTGCAGCCTGGATACTTGTGTATACCCACCTGGCGATGCACTTGTCAGGAAGGTTGAAGAAAGTTGAAGTAGGCTCCGCTCGATTTATGTTATTTTGCTGTTTCCTGTCCTGCCACACTGTAACGCTGTGACCTACATTCGTGTGCTCTTCTACCCTACTTGATCACATCCAACAATTGCTGTGTCACTTTGGAAATGTAAGTCCAGTTTCTGTGGCAGTCTGTTATGTACAGCGAAGATGAGGGGGTAATTTCCACCTCTCAATTGCTGGCCACTTTAAAGGATGCTCTCCCTCTCATTCGGGCAAATTGCGACCTGCCAGTGATCCACCAACAGTAGTTGTTCTATACTGACTTGTACACTTGCAAAACTACAGACCTGGGAAGGGGTTGCAATATCAAAAGCAAAACAACCATTGACGCTACCATGCAGATTGCCCGCTTGACCTATCCTCAGTGTGTAAAAAGAAAAATAAATAAAATACTTAGAAGCCAGTGCTGTGTATGAGTGACCTCGGGTGTATGTGAGCTTCAAAGAGGTGCTTATGAAAGCCTCTTCCTAACTAGTATGCTGCGTGCTGGTCTGCAAGTGCTCAGGGTCTGTCACAAAACTGCATTAAAATACTGAAGTACTTCTAAGAAGGGCACCAACAGTATAAGCCATGATTATTTACAGTCTTTATTTGTGTAGCACCTTTCATTCAGGTCAGAATGTACCACAATGTGCTGTACCACCTGCGTCGAGAATAATTCTTCCCCTCCATCTGCCTGCCTCTTACTGACTCCATTCTTCATTTAAAAATAACTTATTTTTGTCCTTTCGCTAACATAATCATCAGCGACACAGGAAAATACCTAGTCTGACCTGGGAAAAGGTGAACGGTGACTACAAAGCGGCTCCTTGGGGGATGTTGAACAAACAAGTTATCTGGACATCTGAGCGCTGTCTCCTTCTGAACAACCTCAATAACAACATTTTTCTTCCAGAAGGCACAACCAAAGAAAGAAGCTGATCCTGGAAAAAGTTCTGATTTATGCAACTTTGCAATGGTACTTTTGGAGGTGAACAACAACCCTGATGCTTCTGGTATCCTCACTTGGTGGGTGGGTGTTTTCTGAGAGTTCATTTTCCCTTTTGATGCTTCCCTTCATCTCAGAATCGTGTCATATACAGCATCAAACTGGACCTGTGCTCCAGCATGGTCGATGAAAAATCGATGCAAATCCCTGTCTGTATAAAACACCTCTTTGAAATCCTAGACAACCATCATCCCCGACCTTCTTAAAGCTCCACGTGAATCCTAGATGCACATGTTCGAAGCGCTCCAAGAGATCAGCGCTCTGCTCCTCCACACCCTGAAACCTCCTTCAGCAGACTCATCTCATGTCTGAGATTGCAGAGAGGTGGCCGGAGTGGGTGGATGAATCAGCAGTTTTCTGGGGTTGAAAAAGAAGCGCAGACAGCCAGAGAGAGGTCTCGACTGCCTGCGGGAGAATGATGAGCGCTTGACATTAGTCTCAAATGTACATCCTTATTTTATTGTTTAAGCACTGAGATAAAGTTAAAAAGGACATTCTCATCTTGTCAACATCTCTGTTCCACTTCTAATGGAAGCTGCCTCAATATTGTAGAGGGCCATCACGGCGCTAAATCCATCCTGAAAGTTTGGGGAACTGTGAGCGATATCGCAGGAGGACAATAAAAGAACAAAATAGATGTTCCATCTCCTCCTACGCTTCTAAATTTGTCAAGTTTCCTGCCACATGTCACTCACAGGAACAGAATATCTTCAATGAATGGTACACATGATTCATAGTAATCTTTTTGAAGGATGCGGAGGACAGGGCCATTCTTCTCTCAGAAGTAGGAAGAAGAAAAACATGTTGCTTCCTTGGGGAATTAAAAATAGCGTGCTGATTAAAAAGTAGAAGGATTTTATGGAGAGCGGAGCGAAGGCACTGCTTCAAGTACCCTGTAATTTCCGACCTGTATAGAAGGAAACATTGCTATTTATAAATATGATTTGACCACAACAAACTACCGCCACTAGAAAAATCAATGAGGTTTTATTCCAGGAGCATTTTGAGTGATTACTGATTGCGAGCATAGCAGGCATGCAGGCTTTTGGCGTACTGGGGTTGTTGGGGAGATTTGGTTTTTAACATGTTACCTTTCCGTAGGTACCTCTCGACTTCAGCCAAACATGTTGCATAACAGACCTGATGTGTCGTGAAAGCTCTGCTTTTTCTCATCATCACTGTTCATTTTCCACCTCTTGTCCCAGGCCCAGAAACTTCCTACCCCCCAGTCAGATGTAACCTCTCCAGGACGTCCTGTGTCGGCGCGAGAACCTCCTCCCCACTGGAGCTCAGAACACCTCACCAAGGAGGAGTCTCATCAACTGGCTTCTCCTGAGCAGCTTATTGCTCGGGGAGTCTCCAGACACCCTGAGATGGAAACTCATTTCAGCTGCTTGAATCTCCCATCTTGTTTACTTTCTGCCCACAAAGTCTGCATCAAATGTTTTATTAAGTAAACAAAAAGTCCACGCAACTAAAAGCGCAGTGCCATCTGGGGAGACGCCCTCGTGGTTGTTCACCCTCCAAGGCCTCAGGACCAAGAGGGGTCTGAATGTGTTTCATTATGTGTGTTGTCTCGAGCATGCACTCTCTACTGAGCACTTCGTAATGTGTGGGCGTAAAAGATGTGAACTCCCTGTGACCCACAAGTTTGCTCGGGTTGTTCAGTCTGCTGGTGTTAAGATTTCCAGAAGTTCCATCAGGCACTGAAAGCAACGTGATAAGGAGCCACATTTGGGTGGGGAACACCAATGCTCTCACACGAAGAGACTGATCCAGACTTGTTAGCCAAAAGGCATGCAGCTGCTTAAATAATAGCATGTGATCGATGAGAACAAATATTCCGATGCAGAGAGAGAACAATTAGCTAATGACTGGATAACACCTTCCTACGCAGGCAAAATTTCACTGACGTGTTTGACGTAGTGCCTCACCACTTCAGTGGAAGCTACCAGCCGATGAGCTTTACACATCGATGGAGGAGGTCATGAGTGTCTGTGAGTCACTGCAGGGTCAGCGTGGTGTCAGTACTAGCTTGCGTTCGGAAAGCCAAGGGTTTTTCATCCACCCTGAATGGGAGAAATATGTTGACTATCATATCTATGGAGAGAACCGGCTTTATATTGTTTCACATGGCAGTTGCCATGGACACTACATTACAGAGGGTGATGGTCAAAATAAAGTTGTAGGCGAGCGAGCTGAAAGACTCCTCCCCATTGTGACCCCATCTGCACTTCAACTACATGGCAGGTGTCGCTGTTCTCCATAGATTTCTTTCCCTGAAGAAGCTTGGTAGCCCTGCAAGGATCATGGGCCATGGTGGAGGTGTAGCAGATGTTGTGCTCGGATGGTGGCAGGAAACACTCCTTTTTCACCAGCAGTGTAGGAGCCGTCACCCACACCATTCAGAGGTCACAACTTCATCCACATTTGAAAAGGTTTCGTTGGAGTATGACTGGTCAGCTGGGTATTAGTTACAATTTTGTTTTTCTAACCTTTGTCTGCGGGCCACATAAAATGACTTAGCAGGCCACTTTTGGCCCCCAGGCCTGGAGCTACCCTGCTGCCCTGCCAGGTGCATGTTTATGTCATTCTCAACCTGCAAATACACATATATTCATTCATGTTTTTCCTCACAGGCCTCACCTTTGAGACTGCATATACGTTCCCAAACTTAACCCTGAAGTAGTTCCAGGAATAAAATCAGCTTCCTTCAGCACTTCAATGAGAAACAGGTGTTGTGCTAATGCATCAACGCTGATAAAAGTAGGGGCGGGTGAGACAGCCAGTTATTTCCATGGGCAGGGCTCTGTGGGGGCCGCTAGGCAAGGTGCTGTTTGGGGGGGCCTCTAGTTTGTTGAACAGTGATGAAGAGATTCCTATACCATTCGATGGATAACATGGTTATGAAACATGTTTGGTTTAGATGGAAAAATCAAACAAACCAAACACTTTTTATCTTTTTAACACAGTTTTTATTATTATCAACAGTAGCACACACAATCTTTAGTAAGGCGAAAATAACATGAAGTGTCAAATACGTGAGAGACAACTCCCACTGCTCAATGACAGAGCACTGACTACAACAGGCCGCGAGATGTT
The DNA here is from genome assembly GCF_027744825.2 of Synchiropus splendidus. Classification (NCBI taxonomy): domain Eukaryota; kingdom Metazoa; phylum Chordata; class Actinopteri; order Syngnathiformes; family Callionymidae; genus Synchiropus; species Synchiropus splendidus. The sequence goes on from NC_071337.1 coordinate 16,397,764, forward strand.
CAGTTTTACTACACTTGCCACAAACAGTGGCAGTGGTGTGTTATTCAATTCACTTGACAACTAGAAATTTCTGACAGTTACCAACTATGAAAATGAAAAAAATAACACACATACACTTTACTCATCTTCTTTTGAGTTTATTTATGAAAAAGAAAATATTTGATGATACTTCAACGTTGTTTTATTGCATTTATTTTATTCAGAATTTTGTTCATAACATTTTTCCAATTTTCTCAACAGTTTGCATCAAGGGTATTTTTCTTCTTTTTTTCTTTAGTAAATTTCATGAACCTGACTTGTACCTGGTTCTGCTGCTGGTTGGACTTTTTGAGGACTAATATCTTTGCGCCAAACCCAACCTCATCTCCCATTCAGGCACGTGTGAATCATTCTCACAAACTCAATGTGGACTCAACCTTATTAAAGGTCCCACGTGAGCCTGCTAGTCCACCATTCAGTCATAAGGAAATGAACTTTTAAGAGACATTTCTCAATTGAAGACATAAACAAATCAAAATGAAATGTGAATATACTTAGTGTCTGTTACATAATCATTTATTAAAGTGGTTTCTGAAGTCAACATAATAATGCTGTGATATTTGGTTGGGATTATTACGTCTTCACATCCCTAACAGAAAAAAATTGTAGTACGCAGATTTATTGAGATGAGGAAGAAGTAAGAGAAGTAAACTGCTACATAAGTTATGCAACAAGTGTCGCATAACTTCCTTCCAACAACAGAAGAATTCGACCATCTTCTCCAACATCGAGACACGAGGTAGCAGCTGATATCATGGCAGATGTTTATTGAGTACTAGGGTTTACTTTACTTGTTCTACCGACTCACAGCACTTTCAATTACCTCTTGGATCAGTGTGGAGTTTGCATGCCCTCCCTGAGCCTGCGTTGGTTTCCTCCATCCTAGCACTTTGGTGTCGTCCCACGGTCGAAAGATGCAGGTTGATAGATGACTAAACTGTCCAAGTGTGAATTAATGTGTGCTCTAGCGCTTCGATTTCCTCCTACACAAGCATGACGAGGACTCCGGCTCTCCAGTCAATGATGCTGACTTCTGATTTCAGGTTTTGTGTAGCATCCATTTCAACTGTAGAGGACAAACATGTCTACTTCTGAACACGAACCTGATCTCAAACCATTTTACCTGCAAAGCAGCAGTATATGAGTATAAATGTCATTCTCTGTGGATGATAATATATCATTAATGTGGCAGCTTTTGCACTGTTTTGGTTTGAGTGTTGAGTTTGTAGTTGGTTTGGCACCATAGGTAAAAGTGTGCGCTTTCTTGGAAGAATCACATGTGAAAATCGCTTCAGTGTTGTTTACCATTGTCACCTAGCCAACAGATGGCTGGGCATGGTGGCCATCTGTGGAAAATACATTTAAATGTACATTTTATGCACGTTCTTACACGTGCTGATACCTCCTACTTGACACTCAAACAGTTGATAATGTTTAGGGATGTGAATACTGACACCTAAAAACACCACACCACTGAAGTTGTGCAGAAAAGCTCTGGCTTTATTAAAATGTAGTTACCTAGTCATGGTGAATTCCGATGATAACCATCTCCAATTATTTCTGTTTCCTAAAATCTCACAATGAACAAAGATGGATTGGCGATGTGCTCGCTGAATTTGGACACCTAGTAGTAGGCCACAGAATTGCATGTACTGGTCTCAGTGGAGAACGGTACATGCCTCAGTGGAGAGTTAAGCTAGAACTTGTAAGTGATGGTCTCTATTAGATGAAACATGTGACTATTTTATCTAGTTCCTTTTAGTTTTGCAATGACCAGGAGAGGAACACACTGCCACCCATGACCTGAACCTCAGACAGTCAAGCTGCAAGCCTAGAGGCTTATTCTTATGTATCTACTGTGCCCATTAGATCTTGTGGGACAGAATGCTCATGCACTCGCTTCAGACCATCTCATCTGACCCAGCTATGAGGAGTCTTCAACTGCTGAAAGGATATTCATGACATCCCGTGAACTTGCTTGAATCATTCGTGTGGATCATTCCAGTGCCTGTGGTTGACCCACTGCTGGTCATAGTTACACCATTGATCTCCTTCATTCATATTTCCTCTGCACTCTATTCTCTCACCCGCCCGCTGTCCCAGTCTGAGCACCTTTTTTCTTCATGTTCTCCTTGACCGGGAACCTTATATTCACTTCTGTGTCGCATAAGTCTTATTATTTTTCCTGAAAATGAGGTCTAAGTCGCTTCTCATGTTGTGAGATCATGAAAATAGGACGCGATCAGTTGTGCTGAGAAGTAAAACCACAACTTGACATTTAAATTGTTTGGTGTTATGAAATCATATTGTTGCTTTTCTAACGTTTCTTCTCCTTCACTGATTGGTCGAGCAACTGAGGGCTGACACCACACCAGGAACCTGCAGCATAAGGGAGCACCAATACATTTCCACACCTATTTTGCACAGTGGCAGATTTATGTCTGAACCATGTCAAGTTTAATCCATCGGGGGAATGTTTCTCCGTTCGCTCTTCTAATGGACAGTTAATAAAAAAAGGCTTTTTCCCACTAAAAGCCTTTTTCCCGCATTAATATTGTGTAAAAGCTCTTTTCTCTTTCAATTTTGCCTTTATTGACGTTTCCGTTTTCAATTTCACACCATTAAGGAAACAGTCTCTGAAGCGCGGCAGAGATACGAGCCGGAGAAAGTGGAGAGGAAGTGTAAATATATAAATATATACACCCGTGGTTACACAACCTTTAGGAGGAACCTAGGTCATTCTCAGAGAGAAACTCAGCACCAAAGAGAACTCTAGTTGATTTAAGCAGCAGGGCTTTTCTGATAGGTTGAAGCTCTGAGAGGAGAGAACTCCTCGGATGCGTCTCAAGGGAGTTAGGTATGTCGCGCACTCACAGTCTAGCAACTGATGCAGCATCACATCTGCCATGAGTTTCATTTTTGGCCGAAGAACATGAACTCGGGTATGTGTTGTATCTTATGCAGTCAAGTAGGGAGCCTCAATAGAATGAACCAGACAAGGAATCCTGTCCCCCGATAGCAATGGATCCAAAGTTTTCTCCAAAGACACAATTGTCTCAAGGAGGAATCCATATATATATATATATATATATATATAAACTGAAATTCTTTCTTATATAAATAATTACTTTTCAAAAGTGCTTTTATTCTAAAAGCAATGACTCATGCTTGTCCGACGCTGAAAGGTCTGATGTTGGTGGACTCCATGTCTGTGGATGGTCATATCAAGATCATAAAAAAGATGAATTGGGTCTTCAACTCTCTTAATAACGCTGAACAATACATAATATATCATGCATGTGGGTAAACCTAAAGGAAGGATTCATTCTTTTCAAGACCAGTTTGGATATTGCTGCTCCTCTCCGATGCTTTGATGTTTGTTTACATTATTAGATACGGTTTCAGAGCCTCTGTGAGGAGACCTTTAAGGGTAAAAAGGTTCCTGCACAGCAGCAGAGACAACCAACTTGCCGCTTGTTCTTTTATGTAGCTTCACCTATTTCTAATGGATGCAGTGACAGGAGCTGGCTCTTGTGAAGACATCAATGCATGTGTGTACTTCTTTCTTAGTGCAAAACTGCACTGAATTTGAATTTTTTAAGACAATATATGATCATTTCATACGGCATATTTATGTTCCAAACCTTGTCAGTGACTCTTCTAATGCAATATCTCCTTTGCAGGACACATCAAACAGAAGTGTAGACCACTCACAGGTACAAAGGCCAGCATTTCCCGCAGAGATTCTATAGAGCGGATGACGTCAAACACCTTGCAGGAATTCAGCAGATGCATGTCAGGCTGAATCATAGCATATAAAAAGACAGATGACACATGTAATTGAAAGGCAGAACATAGTTCTCACTCATCACCGCACCAATGACATCACCTCTGAATTGTTCTTCAAATGTCTGTTATATACAATGCACCAAAAATACGTTTTATTTTCATCTTCGGGGTCTGACATGGGGGGGTGTCGATGTTCCCGCAGGCTGCTGGGGTGAGTCTGGGCCAACTCCACAAGACAGGTTTCAAAACTAAAAAACTACTTCAAAAATAGTGTGAGTCATGCAAATTATATAGGTAAACAGGCACAAAGTTTGACTGCATTTCAGACATGTGCTCCCAAAAAACGCCCAATCCACTCAGACATCCTGGAGAGACGGTGGAGGAGGGGGGCGACTCTCACTTCCACTCTTCTCCATGAAGGCGGGAGCTGCTCAAGAGGTTTCTCCTTCTGAGTCTATCGACGCAAATGACCATTGGCGCCCTCTACATCAGGGGCCCTCAAGGTAAAAGTACAATGAAATCACCTTGAACGGAGCTGCAGCCCAGGTCTTTCACAGTAAAATGCGTATAACAGTGAGTAAATGATGAGGTAGGGAGCCATTAAATATTGTCCGATTGACAGACCACGAGTTTGAGCCCAATGGATTATCAATTCAAAATAGACACATTTTTTTTCTTTGCAAATAGAACTAAGCCATCGATCCCGAGACACCATCATTTTTAAACAATAGAGACGTGCGCTGTTGTAAATAAGAAACCAGCTTTATTTCCTATTTATGTCACTCGAAATGCGCTGGGATACATTGAGAAGCAGTGAAATGTTGTTTAGCCTTATTATGCACTAAAGATTTTCCTGGTTATCTCAGCCTCTTATTTACGCATTGACCAACTGAAGTAAATCACACAAGTAACATTTGCATCATTATCACAGCGGAGCTGAGACAGTCCTGCGCTCAATTAGCAGATGAACGTGTCTCATTATCCGAAACGCTGACGTCAGCAGTGTGTTTGCAGCGATGTGAGCTGGGTTCAACTAGACTATAAAAAACAGTCGTTCGGCACAGGAGTTCTGTCCGCGACACTCATGAAATGAAAAGACGTCATCAGGCGTAGTCCACATGCCTGTTGTGGACCACTCATACGCTTTTGAGTCACACCTGATGGATCGGCTCCATGAGGTCGTGACAGTAGTGAGCACACAGCGTGCGCAGTTGCTGTATGAAGAGCACGTAAAGAAAACCATTCCTGAGGAACAGAGGTGTTGAACATCTCCCTGTTGATTTATGTCCAACTGTTTTTAATGCCATCACAGTGGACTGGTGACGTCTTATCCACAGTCAGCAGTGATTCAAGGCTCCCAACTGGACTATCATTTCTGAGTTGATGCATTTTAGAGTCTCGCTGTGTCTCGTACCGAGTTCAGAAAAATCACCAAAACTACTTTGAGACACAATGGCGGTGGAAGGAAACATAATTAAATATGCGTCGTAGTGGCTCCTTGTGTGAGTCCCCACCGTCTTAGTTCAATTAAAAACTCATTTATGCATCGCTTGGAATGAATATGGAGAAGGTGGTGTTAGGTCCGGACCGTGCGTCATTATCGTCCTCCTTCTGCTGGGGTTTGGCTGAAAATCAGAAAGGTCACGGTGCTTGGAACACTGACACAAATGCCTATATGGTGACAGATTGCTGCTGCCGGCACATACATGAGTGCATATTTTATCAATGCATATATGACTAAAGAAGTGAAGCGTGTAAACAACTGTAAAAAAAATAAATAAAAATGTGATATTGCAAAGTTATGTCCAACACTGAGCTGTCGAGGTCTGGATGTAACAACAGAGACTCTCTGTTTACTTTGAAATTCACTTCCTTTGACTGAAGAGTGGCGATTCATTCAGAGAAGCCAAGGCTCTGCTGCAGGGCTGGAGCGACCAACTGAATCTCAAGGTTAGGCTCCTGCTTGAGGAAAGTCATTCTTGTATCTGTGCTCCTGTCTTTTCAATACCACAGAAACTTTATGAGATTGATGTGCGGGAAACTTCTGAGTCACCACAGGCCTTATTCTTAAAACTGCATGTAGGAAACCCTGTGGTGCAGCACAGCACATGTGAGGGGTACAGTGACTGTACAGCGGCCTCGCTGATCATGTCAAGGGGTTTCATACTAGTTTCACAATCGTGGTAGTGTGTGGGCACGTTCTACAGGCAATTGATATGAAGTTAACATACATTTCTTTGTTTTAGAAGTTCAAATATCTTGCAGACTTGTTCTTGAGTGAGGGGGTAAGGGAGTTGGAGACTGGTCGGCAAATCTGCGCTGCAGGGGCAATAGTGCAGTTGCTCTACTACACTGTTGGGTGTAAGAGAGAGCTGAGCCAAAAGGCATAGCTCTCTATTTACAATCTTCATCCTGACCCTCACCTCTGGTCATGAGCTGTGGGTCATGACCGAAAGACAAGATCCCAGATACAAGTGGCTGAAATGAGCATGACTTATATTATGTGTCGTGAAATGTGTTTATTTTACTTGAATCATATGTTTTTTTGGGGGGTTTTTTTTTGCATCCTTCTACTGTTTTTCAATCCCTGTGTGTACAGCAGGGTCATAGCTGCTGTCGAGGCGCACACATTTCCATGTCAAGATTGTTTTTTTCTCAATACTATCCAACAAAACAAGGTGGTCTACCATTCATAAATGAGACCCCAGGTAGTGTATGGGAGAGACTGAAATATACTAAAGCATAAATATACTGCCACAACCAAATTTAAAACACAGTCCAAGTCATGTGCCGAACAATTTTCATAATTATTAAAGAGTCAATAATGGTATTCTTCAACAGGAAATAAGGACCGAAAAGAGGCTTAAGCTAACTTTGAGGTCAGTGTCAAAATACATAAATCGCTGAGCCTCACTGCACAAGAAATGCTTGTTTTCTCATGAATCTCATTCCCTTTCAACAACTTCAATTCCAGATCGCAAGAAAACACCCAGTCCTTATGTGAACCTTGATCACATGATCACAGTAGGTCCTGGTTCTGACAGTGAAAGCACTTGAAATTTGTCAGGAACTTGATTTTAAGCTGCCCATTTGCTAATAGCAACACATTATATACGTTACATTATAACGTTAATATCAAAATAATGTGAAACAAATGAATTAAACAAAATTCTGGCGCAACAAATGAAATTGTTTGCTAGGACAGTTGGTATGGATTGAGGAAATGGTGTGGCATGAAAACAGGGAAAACTCAATCGGCATTCAGAATACATTTATTCCGACTGAGAAACAAACGCCCACGTGACCGCAGCAATTTCTCCTTCACTTTTGAAGTTACTTGGTTTGTTGTATGTAGGACCTTAGTGTGCGCAGCCAAGGGCTTGGCTCACAGTGCTGACTGTTAGTGAAGCTTGTGCTCATGAGGCGACACCATATTCCTAACCCCTCTTTTTTAAATGACTGGGCATGTCATCAGGAAATGCTGTGGTAGGGAAATGTCACTCGGGTGCAGTACGTGAAAATCCAAGTGACAATCTAGCAATATTTTATGCCATAGAAATTAAAATGTCTTTAGGGAGGCCATATAAAATGACTTGGCAGGGCATGTGTGGCCCATTAGCCTGGTGTTTTTAGGAGAGCCTTGGAATGTAATTGACAGCCGCCGGGGGGAAAGAAGGATCAGGGCCAAATGCAGATGTTCCTGTTACAGGAAAGAAGCTGAAAATGGAAGAATCAAAGAATAAATGTATACATCGGTCAAGAGCGGCTAACATGTCTAATTGTGTTCTTAAGTCCCAGAGGGATAATGTTCTCTGAGTTCCGGGGAGCGGAGGGCACTGGTGTGTTTATGTGTTATGTAAATAGATTGAATACAAAAAAGGAAAGTGAACTCTGAGAAGGGAATAAATTGAAGAGCAGGAGCAGGAGCAGGGGAGCGATTAGCAATATTACTGAATTAATGAAGCAAGCCATTTTATTTGGCTCTGGGTTGTTTATCTTAGCAGCACCTCCATGTCAGGGCCGCACTTGTTTTCACTCCTCTGCCCACAAGATCAAACAATCCACCCTGGTGGTTAATTTAATGTTTTTTTTTCATCATTCAAGTGAAAACACAGCAGTGTCATTCTCTACACAATAAAATGGTGCTTGTCTGACTGCAAGAAAGGTTTTCTGCTTTCTGTTACAGGTGATTCATCTTAAAGTCTTCTTTGTCGTGATGCTGTTTCTGTCAGTTCTATCAATGAAATGAATAGAACATATTGTTTTATATTAGCATGCACTTTTTGTTTGCAGCCACAACTTTTAGTTCTCCTCTTGTCAATCTTGTTTTAGTTTAGAAATCACTCATTCTCACTCACAGACAAGAGAAGAAAGAAAAACCCAAATCTGCAGGCAACAGGAGACAAGAAAACCCTGCGTAATACATGTGGTTTATCACTTCCCAGGCTGTTGCTCAACTCAGCTCGGCATCTTTCTCCTTGAACACATTGCGACCTCTTATCTGAGTTGGTTTTGACCTGCATTTTATTCAAGATAAATATATTTTCCACAGACATCAAACAACAAAAGAGGCTCAACCAATACTCATTTCACATGTATAGATGATAAACCAGGACCGTCACAACAAGGAACATGGAATGCTGCCTATCTGAATACAGCATCAATCTAATGACAACAAAAAATGATCTTTACCATCAGAACATCAAAGGAACAGACATCTGGGAAAAAACAAAAGCACTGTGCAAAATGTGATAACATCCTGGCACGCATGAGTAAAAAGAGAAAAATCGTGGAATCTGCCGGAAGAGCAGAAATTTACTCAGTTGTCTGGTATAAATGACTTCAGGTGAGGAGGTCTGTTTTGTTTCTGTGAAAGGCTTGTGAGAGCTGGGCTTGTGGCGTCTGAAGTGAGCTTCCTAATAACCAAGTACCAGGCAGAGAAGAGTACTCTGTTTTGGTGCTGCTCATGCTTCTGATTGCTGTACTTGATTGCTGCATTTTTCTCTTTATCCGCACTTGTTGACGGTTTTTCAATATTCTCATCACCAACTATCACCTGGAGCTCTGACGTGGACCCAAATCTTTAGGTTATGCTTCCAAGGGAACTGGAAATAAGTGGTGAGTGGTAACATACAGTATGTAGCCAGACTATTCTAAATACAGTGGTACCTCGGTTCTCGACCACAATCCGTTCCAGAAGGCTGTTCGAGAAGCAATTTGTTTGAAATCGGAATAAATTTCTCGCATTACAATGAATGGAAAAAAGAAGTTTTTCCAAGCCTTAAAATAGTCTTTTGTAGGAGTGAATGTAGAGTGTCTGCTGCAGATGGCTGTTCGTCTATGTGTGTGGCCGCTGCATGTGGGAGGGGTTGCCGAGTGAGTGACGTCTCTCCAGAAGTGAAGAGGTGCCCGATGCGTGTCCAGCTCTGAATGTGCGCTTCTGTGCAGTTTGGCTGTGACAAAGTCATAAACCAAGTAACGCTCTGTTCGAGGACATCAAACCCTGGAGTGCACGCTCCAGCCTCGGAGGTGTGGAGAGCGAGCACCTCCCCTGTGACTCTCTACCACGGTCCAGTGCAGAGACAGGAAAGGTTTTACACCTCAATATGAAGAAAAAACAGACAGTAAATGTAGCTAACGGGACACGTCTGCATGCAGAGGCTGCGTTATACACAATAACAAAGCGCGTTGTGGGTCAGCTGGTTGGTTCGCGCACGTCATGTGTTTACCGACTTTTTTCGGGGGCGTTCAAGTTCTGTTTTTTTCGTTCGAATTCCAGGACTTTCGAAAACTGAGGTACCACTGTATGTATTTCCAAGAAATCAATTGCAGACTTGAAGTAGACACAAGCAATACAGTACCAGAAGATAAAGTAATAATGGTTTCTTTACACCATATAACGTCATACCTTCCACCCCTCAATGAGGCAGTTAGCAAAGGGCCTCCTTGTTTCACGAGCAATTGCACTCAATTATCGACAAAAGTCGCGTGAGCTTTGTACTTTACTGGTCAAGATCTCTGCAATTCATTATTTATCCCTGAATCTGAACCAGACCTGGGCAAAGTGCAGCTCGGGGGCCATGTGTGGCCCTTTGCCTTTATTTTTGTGGCCTTCATGAAGTCAGACGAAAACTGTACTACTGATATGTAGTAACTTTTCTGACTTTTGTTGTGCCCTATTTCCTTTTTAGTCATTACTCATTCAACAGCAAATATAATATGTTATAACTTTGTTATAAAACCAACATTGTCTTTCGTTTACTTCTTTTCATTTGACATTTTTGTGTGCACTTCTCAGAATACATTGAAAGAAAATTGACAATGTATTAATAATAAATTGCCTTTTTAACTTTCTTAGATGTTTGGTTCATAGTTTTATTAGGATTTCTATTCAAATAAAATCTATTTTAAGTGACTTTTCACAGTACACGTCTTAATATCCTTACTTCCATTTCGTTTTATATCGTAGTCATCGCCGACTTCCTTTTGGCATGACGGCCCCTCACAGCAGATACAGTTTATGATGTGGCCCTACAGGATATTTGATCGCCCACCCCTGGTCCAAACAGAACTGTATACTATGGCGCAGTAATTACTGAAGCAGCAAGGTTGTGCATATGCTCTGCCCCTCCTGCGCCCACTACATTTTCCTCATTAAAAGACACTTCAATGAAATGCTTATTGAAGCAATTTTTCCTCCTCGTGAACCATCCTCAAATGGTTCATTCACAAGATTATGTGAATGAACTTGGCCTGGAAAATATGTCTACCGCTTGATGATAACATTCCCTGCATAGTAACAGTGCAGCCAAATGTCTGCAAGTTCCTGAAATGAGCGGACTGACTCCAATAGTTGAGCAATAGAGTCGCGTAGTTCAGATATTTCTGCTAGTGAACAGCATTATACTGCGTAACTCAAACATAAGGGTCATGCCGACATATTGGGGCTACAGGTTTACATGGCACGAAACTCCTGACAACATAAGCCATGCATGACACCCTTGTGTAAGCCTATGACTTTCAGACATGACTGAAAGCATTAGACGAGAGAAGATGGTCTTCAGAAACACTCTCTTGACTCAGACACAAGCCTCTCCTGAGCAGCCGGAACTCTCCAGTTGCCTTGGTGAACTGGAACTTCCAAGTGATTGCTGAAGGCGTTAATTTTCTGCAGTCGGTTGTTTCTCCGTCATTGACGTCATCACATTCAAGAGGGCAGCCTCACATTTTTTTTCCTCAGACCATATTCATTCTTAGTCAGACGCCAAAATGAAATGTGCGAACATGTACAATCATTGGTGTCTATTGAAAGAATGCAAATCGAGTGGGCGGATTGCAGTTATTGAACACAATGACTGGATGAACGACAGCTCTTCAACAGTTGGAGATGAGGAACACGTCATGAAGCATGGAGAGTGAGAAAGGCTTTATCATCGGGCAAGAGAGGAAAATAGAAGACACCCGAGGAACTAGTCAATGTGTTAAATATGACCCAGCCAGGACGGTGAGGTCACCATAGTGTCTTCGAGAGCAGTTCAGTAACAGCTGCATTAAATGGGGTTTATTCCAGATTCCAATGTTGTGAGAGACTGTTGCAGGACTTTGAGTGTCGATCAATTGAGTTGAGTAAATTTAGTTTTTCCTTGACTACTTTTAATTTTTTTCTTTATATTTTCATATTATATATATATATAAATATATAAATATAGGGCAGCAGCAGCCCCAGTGTTGTCTCGAACACAAATGTTGGCGGAAGATGGCACGTCCGTGGGGTGCAGCCGATGATGAAGCCATCCCAGAGAGCAGCAGAGGAGGGGAGTGACTTTCCGTCCTGACCTTCCCCTCTTCTCCCGCTCTGCCGTTCCTTTACGGGTTAACCATCCTTAATGCTTCATGTATGGCTTGTGTGACACTCTTTGCATAAATGATACCAAATAATTGGGAGTGATGCATTATTCATTGTGTATTAATGCCGGTGAAATAGCTTTTTGGCTCGGACTGCTGTCTGTATATATATATACACACACTGTATATACACCTAATATATATACAATATACTACAGCAGATCAGAAAAAAAAAGTTAAAAAAAAAAAAAAAAATGTAGTGTGTATAAGAATTTCAATTTTATAAGAATTTCAAGTCCATTCAGAGTAGTGGAAACCCTGGCCATTGTGTAGTGAAAAACATCCCTGAACAAAAGCAAACAGATGCTTTTGTTTGATTTTGTTCAGGGATTCCTCCATGTTTGTTGTTGTTGTTATCATCCTAGCTGCGTCGTGTCTTGTGCATCAGTGGGATCAGTGGACCAGGAACTCCTGCACTTACAGAGGTTCCCTGTTGTCTGGAGAGCAAACTGTTAAATCAAATTAAATTGATTACATGTGATTAAAATATTTTAATGCATTAATTATTAATTAAAACAAAAGCATCTGTTTGCTTTTGTTCAGGGATGTTTTTCGCTATACACTGGCCAGGGTTTCCACTACTCTGAATGGACTAGAAATTCTTATAAAATTTCAAGACATTAAAAGAGCTTTAGTTTCAATAAGGTGATATAAAAACTTGAATATAGCCACCTTATATATCCTGGCACGCATGAGTAAAAAGAGAAAAATCCTAGAATCTGCCGGAAGAGCAGAAGTTGGCTTTAGTTTGAGATCACTCAAACACTGTTTCATATAGTGTTTTACGCTTGAATCTGGCCTTCACCCTCACATCTGCTGCCACAGTCATTAAGTGCCAGCGACGCAGCAAATGACTCATTCTGAAGATCCCTGTGACTAAACCTGAAGGAAACAGCGAAGGTAGCGAAGGAACAGTCTCACGCACAGCAAGTGACGCAAGTCAAGTCAGGGTGAAACAAAATGCTCACTGAGGCCACAAGACCAGCGAACAGCAGGAATGGAAAATTCAAAAGAAGTCGATGTGTCATCCGTGATGGTCACGGAACCACTGCTTTAATTTGGGACGTTTTCTGGTTCCATTCTTGGATGAATCACACAGGGCTTTATTTAGAAGCCGATGCACGTGTTGACCCGTGTAACACGAATCAAGTTGCACTCAGTGATGTACTGTACAGTGTGTGTTCCAGGACTGCACTTAACAACTTATGACGTTCCCCTGCAATTCAGTGTGTTTAGGGAGGGGGAAATGCAAAATTGTGTCTTTACTTTCAAGTCCATAATCTTGGTCATTAAACCATTACATGTAAAGATGGCATCTTTATGTAGCACATTGACATTCAAACAATTCACATGAGGACCGGCGCTAACAGAGTGCACTGTTTAGGTGCTAAACTCTTGGTCTCTGTGCCGTGGTGGTTGAGCAGACATTTTGGCCTAATGACGCATGCTATATTTGCATATAAGGGGAGCAGGTCACAACAACAGATGCCATAGCCACAGTGCTGCAGGCACTACTATCTGGAGCAGAGAAACACATATGCGAAGCTGCAGCTGAACAAACCCCTATCTAAACAGCACCGTCTTGGACTGAACACCATCCTGTGTCACTTTGTAATGTCATCACATCCCTGTTCCCTGTGAATGGAGGTTCATATGCTATTAATCTGTGTTATTTATATTGAGTATTATCGATTATATCACAACTCACTTACTGAAAAATGTTAATGTCCCAGTGCCGAGTTATGTTCATTTTAAATAATATCACTCTGGTGCAGCATGTGCCTGCAAACCAGGAAACGCACAACCGTTGCTCCTGTTTTAGATTGTACACACTCTCATTGAAAATGATTGGCAAACAGTGCAAAAGTCAAATAGTGTGCTGTATTTAATGTAAGCAAACAGGGCATCATTATCATGAGCCTGCCTCCGCACTGCAAATACTCCAACTCTTACTACGTTTATTATCTTTATTTGTAGTCAAAATGTCTCAAACGAAAATTTTGCAGTGTAGATCATTAACATATACTTTATTTGCCTCTACTGCAGTAGTATTCCTTCACTTGTCAGTCAAAATTCCAATAAATCTGGCAGCACAGCTCTTTAAAAATGAGTTAGTTTAGTACAGAAACACTCTGACTTTCCTGTTGAAGGAAGCAGTGGTGGGAGCTGGGAAACTACCTTCGCTGGCGTCAGTGAGTGGGCTGAAGATGCTCAAGGACACATGCAACTCTGACAGCGGCATCCTGCTGAACGTCATGTGACCACGAGTAGTGAGGTAGGGATGAAAGAAACTCACCCTGTCAGGCCACTGTAGCCTGGTTACGATTAAGATCTAGAGGCTTCCTTGTCAAATGTGCGATACATGCTCCACGTACAGCACAGATCGAATTTATAGTGAGTCGAGTCTGGGACTATGGCAGGGGGCAGAGCAGAAAGGGAGTGGAGCAACCAGGCATTGGGCAGTTGTGATGCTGAGACACAAGCAGGTCTAATAGAAACCAAGGTAAACTGAGGAAAACTTCACCAGCATACGTCATGTTTTGACTTCATAACTCTCAAATACACACAAAAAGGCATTTGAAGGAGCTGAAGTTATGGGTAAAAAAATTACTTTTTTGACATCTCTAAGGCTAATGTCATGGTAACTGACATTCTGAAGACGACAGGAAGACGGCGGATTGAATGAAAGTAGAGAATGCAGTGTATCTTTAAGAGGCTTATTATAAAGTCTTGTTCAAGTATTGACTCCAACCGGCTGCTGCTTGAGTGACCAGTGTGACCTCATAGCTTGATGAGGTCAAGGCGAGACGCAGACGCTGTGATTTGTGAGAGACACCGGGAACACAGTGACTCTCTGTGGTGTAACTCTCCTGACTTGCACTGACCAGCGATTCCTGGTGAAGCCTCAGCTTCCGGCTGGAACTCTGCACAGAATACAAATGCTGCAATTATGGTAACCCAGCAACAGGAAGTTGGCTGCCCTTGAGGAGAGACAGAAGAACAGCGTTGAATTCATCTCTCTGATACCGGCGAGCACGAGCGGATGCTGTCGGGTGGCCGTCGCTGCGCGTTCAGAGTTGAGGAATAAGGTGAAGACCAAAGAGAGGCGCGGGCACAGAGAGCCACGGCCCCGAGACGTTCAGTTCAAAGTGCAGAGTCAAGAGTGTGCGGAGTGTTCCTGGAGTGTCCCTCTGACAATGAAGACACTGCTGCTCTTTGGCATCAAGAAAATGTAAGATGGCAGCACGGCGGAAAGTGGAACGTGGACTGGCGATGCCGTCTCGGTCCGATTTTGACTCAGATTTAAAGTGGAAGCTGCCAAACTCAGACACAAAAGAAGCGAACCCCCAGTGGAGTTTATATGATGGAAAAACAGACCTCTAACAATGTGAACGGATGAAACCATTGGTCTCCACCTTCACAATTTAGCAACTGCATTGTTAACTTAAACTGGGAATCAAAGTCCCGCTTGCTGATCCAGTATTGCTGGGACTGCTCCGACATAAATGACTGGAAAGAGACAACAAGTTTGCTGCATTGCAGTCAGCCTCATCACAGGACATTCTTAATTGCAGCTTCTGTGACTCGGCGAGAATCGCTGTTCGACCCTCATCTCCAGTGAAGTCACTGGGTGCGTGTTCTGAATTTTGAGCGGCCCGGTTGCCATGGAAACATAAACGGCATCTCTTCCCAAACAACGCTTTCAGTGCTGCAGAGCACTTTCATCGAACCACACTGTTAAACCTGTTGCTGCGGAGACCTTAAAGCCAACCAGCACCGGGTGACTGACTGACTGTTAGTGCTGCAGGCTTAAATGCGCCACCATTCACAAACTCGTGCCAAGTTTTCAAGCTGTCAACTCCTCATCATGACAGCTAGCACGCTACTGTTCATGAACAGGAGGAGGTGGATTGAGTGGTGTTTTATGGCGGCCGTGATTCATGAGTCATTCAAGATTTTGTCAGGGAATCACGACCTTTATTCACAAGAGAGAGTCACGTTGGAGAGTTTTGTTGAAGGTGGAGCCCAGCAAAGGGGCCAGTCAGTTGCATTGCCACCTGACCTGCGAGGTTCAATCGAGATACGAGTATGCAATATGTTGTATCAGTTATATGTTGTTGTATGAGGATTTCAACTTCTCAGTTGATGAGAAGTTGAAATCCGCTGAGAAGTTGATCGGTCGCAGCCTGCCACCTCTGCAGGACCTGTATGTCTCCAGGACCCAGAGTGGTCGGATCAGAGCCGACCCTTCTCACTCTGGTCATTGACTGTTTGCCCTTCGTCCCTCTGGCAGGAGGCTACGGTCCATCCAGACCAGAACCTCCTGTCACAGGAACAGCTTCTTCCCCTCGGCCGTCAGACTGTTGAATTCGTGATCAGTCTTTGTTGTTTTATTTTACTTGATTTTATTTTATTTTTTGTCAGCACTTTATTCCAAAGCACTTTCCTAGTTGGTGGGATCCCCACTGACCATGGCAATATATCTGATTCGGATTCTTACTCGGACACTCCCTGGACCTGGGGTTCCACACGTGACACTGCAGTGCTATTCACTGCTAACTCCAGGCAAAACTGAAACTATTCTTTGTACTTCTAATCTCACGCACTCATGTGTAACAGGATCAGCTTTTGCTCCGCTGCAATTACATTAAAAGGTTTGTTTAGTTCTTTTTCCCCTCTGATGACGTGAGGCAGATGTAACTCAGAACATTTTAACCTCAAATAGAGCCAGCTTTTGCTATTTCAAGGGTCCAGCTTAACCCTAGCCTCCAAAATCAACTGATCATTCTCCACACAACTGGTGGTTAACCCCCTCCTAATGGTAGGGAATGTGTCCCTTCTGGTGAAGTATTTTTAGCCGGAAGAGCTGATAAACTGCAAGGGCGCTCTATTCTCGGTCATAATGCTTCTGCTAGGGTTGTTCTGAACATTGTTATTTGTGGAGGAAATCATCGTCTACAGATGCAGAGCATAAAAGCTTGTGTGGCTGCTGCTGTGTCACCGTGGCCACGCTGAGAAGAAGAAGTGCAGCTCATGTTCTTGTCACGTAGTTCTAAACGTGCAACACTTCGATGCAGTATTTCAGCAGAAAACAATCGTGTAGGACAGTGGCCATAGATTGTGATGAGTGTGGTGCTGTTATGGAACAAATTAAAATAGCCTGTGTTTTCTTTTTAGCAAAATAACGTCAAGTTTTGAATGGATTCAGGAAATGCTAACTAGGGTTGAAGGAACAGATGATGACATTGTGACAGTGTTTTAAGGGTTATCATTTGAAGTCACAGTTTTGAAGGAGTCTGACTCAAGTCACTTTGTCCAGAGAGAGCTGCAGTGTCGTGCTGTGCTCAGGAAAGTCGGCAAAAAAACAAAAACATGTTTCATGACACCCATCCCTCACGTTATATGGTAGTAATACATTTTAGGGCTGCAAACTGTAATAGATTATTAAATTAGTCGCCTATTGGTTCATTCACCATGACGTCATCATTCTCCTAGCATGGTCTGCAGCAAGAGGACCAATGGCTGAAGCTATGTTGTGTCATGGCGACTCAATACGTTGGACATATGGGACCATTTCACCAAGGACACACCAAATGCTTTTCATACCACATTTCCAGCAATTCAAATTCACATGCAGAGTTTCAAAATATTTAACGCTAGAAAAGTTATAATACACCTTTCAGAAATGTATACAAATATATATATATATGTTATATTCTGTTGGCAACTCGACAATCATGTTGCTGTGTTCATCAGCCTGACTAGTCGACTAAATGTTAAGGTGGTCGGTGACTAGTAGGCAATCAAAATAGTTGTTAGTTGCCGCTCTAATACACTGCTAAAGAAAAAGCGTGGACGCTCGACACGCTTGTGAAATCAAACCGTCCACTCAGGAAGCAACACTGACTGACAACGTCACGCGCTGTTGTGCAAATGGAACAGAGAACAGGGGAAATCATGGGCATTTACAAAGACAGACCCAAAAATGAAGTGGTCCTGCAGGTGGTGACCACTGCTTTCTGGCTGATGTTTTGGTCACTTTTAAATGCTGGCAGAAGCATGTGTCTGCAGTCAGAAACAGACTCCATGAGGATGGTACGAGGGCAATGAAACTGATCATGTTTAATCTGGACTGCAAGTGAGCGCTTTGGGTAATGGACGCGTTAAAACACATCATGAAGTTCCGTCTCGGACCATTTATCATGATGCCATTTTGTCAGCTTCGGCTTCAGCCTTTGTCACAAAGTTTTGTGAAAGTTTCCATTGTCAAAGCAGCACTCATTAGATCTATCCCTCTTTAAAAAAAAACTTTTTCTCCTTTGCTTCCTCTTCACAACCACATTATCTCTGTCCTTTTATAGCCTTCAATGACCATCGGAACGTCCTGCTGGAAAGTGGTTGAGCGGACACGTTTGTGTCATCATCACCAGGTGAATTTCCACAAGTACATAGCATTAGGAAAGAAATTAGCATGTTAGTGTCTCACTAAAAAGCGAGTCAGAGGAGGTTCAATCTGGCGATGGGCCTTGACGGGTCCCCCTGTTTTAAGCATACAGTATATTGTGAGAATTAGAGTCTTCATAAGAGCACGTTATTTCCTCCGAACTCTCTCCATCACCCTCCCTTCTTTCTCAGGAAATCTGTTTATGGAGCTCCTGCAGAAAGGGAAGCTGTTTCCATGGGGACCAGCGTCTCACAGAGCAGCGAGACAGTGCGTAAGACAGTCCTGCGGCTTGAAAACTTTTCACTTTCATAAAGTGAGCGACTGATGTGAGGGGTCTTTGCCGGGAGCAGGCTTGCAGCAAAGGAACAATATTGAACCCATGAGATGATGATGATGGGATTCTGCAGCATACACCAGGTGCACAAGCCTCCACGTCCCTCAGGTGAGGGTGAGAAGTCCCCAGCTCACACTCAAGTACTGCATTTAATGAAAGACTGTTTACACCATGAAACGCATTTGAGGTGATACAGCTGACATGGTCGCCTGTGCGGTGAACAGCGCTGGGTTTGGACCAACTGAGCGCCAGATCATTTCGAGTCACACGTCATGTTATTACACGAGAGAACACTGCCACCCAGTGGAGGAATCGTGGTGTGTAGGAGCTAAAGCTCTTAATAAAATAAACAAATAAAGGATCATGAACGTCTTACCATCTTACCAATTAATGTATCCAAGCAAAGTAAGTGGACATTTTTTAACCATCAGGAATGACGTGACATAAAGGTTGACTCTTGGAACACTTGCCTCTTGTAATACATAAATAAATAAAACATAAAAACCGTGGAAGGGTAACAAGGCGATGCAAATCGTCCTTTGATCTTGTTTTTTCATTTTATGAATTTACATTGAAGTTCCTTACATAGTTCTTGTAGATGAAGTGGGTAACGTTGTTGAGAAAACTACTGTTAGTGTAGTTATCTGCTGGGAAGAAGTTGGCAGCAAAGTAAAGAAGGACACCTTAGAAAGGGGGAATGCAGACAAGGACGTGCTGACAGTGACGCTCCACATAACTGTGGATAGACTCAAGAGGAACAGACAGACTGCTTTATTAAATCCCGTCCGTTCCCCCTGTGATATTGAGGCACAGACGTCACTGGTTTTGAAGGTAAGAGAACTTCAAGGGCCGTCACCAAAGAGTAAAAGACATTTAGTCTTTTAAAGAGTGTATGACTGTATGATGTGAAAAAATAAAATACATAAAAAAATACCTCCATATCTTTATAAGCACAAATACACATCATGTCATTAACATTCCAGGACAGTAAATTCAAAAATAAATGATATATTTCATCTTTGGAGCTAAACTATTACAATGTCTTAGGCCTCAAATTGAAACTATATTGTCTCTCAATGTTCCTCTGTTAATCACCAGTTTGGGAATGAACGTTTTTTAGATACAAAGCAGATTTAAATAGAAAAAAAAGTGTTATAACCATTTGCCTTACACATGTCTCTTTATTGTTTTGCTCTGTTCACTTGTTCCCCAGTCTCTTGTGAGGTAAAAGAGTCAAGAGTATGCGGTAGGGACGTGCACAGATAGACCCCTCGTGTTGCTCAAGCACCAGCCCTATGTCCATGTATAGAAATGCCCCGTCTTTTTCTTCCATCTTTATTCATTTATTTATTTTGATGTTCCTCTCAAAAGTAGTTTAATTTTCTTGAATTCATTAGATGTGGTGCACAGCAGCGCTCAAAGCCCGTGTCGCAGCCCCTTCAACTCCATCTCATGCCACACAGGAGTTCGACAGACTGCATTTCACACAGGTAAACACAGTGTGTGAGCAATGCCCTTCAGCCAGAGCATTGATACATTTTAGAAGTCTATATATATATATGACTGGCCTTTTTTCTGGCTTGACTCAAATATCAGCTGATCCAACTGTCTGCAAATTCAATGTTCCCACAAGTTCCACGATGTGCTGCAACAGTTGAAGCTATTCCTGCAGTTATAGGGGTCCAGGACTGCAGCTTGCTTGTGTTCCAGACAAGACAGTTTCTGGATAGAGTTGGATACTCTTGTCATGGCCAAATGAATTCTTAAAACAAAGGAAGCCAATTTCTTTAAAAACATCCCCTCGCTTGCTTGCTGTGCTGCAACACCGGTTTTGTTTGTTTAAAAGAGCAAATACCTTCAGTCGACTTGTCCTTTCCCCCGATGACAATGAGTGTGTTGAGACCTGCAGTTAAAGCCATTTCCTTCCCGACTTTTCCAGCCCTGTGAGTCACGACTAATTACAGTCATTTATGGAGGATTACTCACAAGCCACTCGGTCCTCGACAAGATCAGTGGGAATACAAATCCACTGCATGGACCAACATCATAATTCGTGCCTCTGGTTTCCTCTGACTAATACGTGTTGATGAGAAGCAAATGTCACGCTGGATGAATGACGGGTACAGAATCGGTGAACGGGGTTTGTGTGGAGAGCCAGGACAGGAGAGGAGAGAAAGTTTCAAGCTCTTATGTTATTCAGTTGCTTTATGAATAGTTCTTAAAGTACTTTGTTAATAAATAATAAACAATATATTCATTCCGTTTTAGTTAATAATAATAATAATAATTGACTTTTTAATAGCATTCTTGGTGAATATACCTCTTCAGAACATAAGCATGAAAGTAGCAACCATATTTGATCTTTATTCCAGATATGCTACAAATAAAAATAAAAGTAAACGCAGACTAGTAATGGATTCCTGCAACGATCCTAATTCAGCCGCATCAGCAAAACACAAAATGCTAACAATTACAAAACCGAAGGACGTGTATTGAGTCACCTCCACCAATCAATCTTCAGACTTCCCAAAATGAAGATGAAGGTAGTTTCCATGGCAGCCAGGTCACTGAGGGCGATGTCACTGTTTAAAAACGGGCCGACCACTGGGAGATATTGGCAGGGCTTTGGGACACTGCTGCGTCTGTTTATTATCTGTCTCTACTGGCAGTTGTTCCTCTTATGAGTGACATTATTCATAATATGTGATCACTTATTTAAATCACGACTATTTTCATCACCATCACCAGACGCTTTTGGCTGTCCAGGGAAGGAAGCCTTCCATTGGTCACGATAAAGAGTTAATATCCCTCTGGTTTTGTGATAAAATCCCCATTAAAGGTGGTCTGGAAACCCACCTTGGGAGACTTGACTCTAACCTCAACTACTGTGGAGGAACAGCCCGTGTTCGTTGGACAACATGGCTGCCTTAAAGGAAGCAGCTTGAGTGATGGTCTCCTGAGGTGAGTGTTGCATTCTTATATGAGCAGATGACTTTTCTGCCACGAGCGAAGAGGAGAACAGAGGCCAGGGTTTGTTTTCTAAATTATTTGGGATATATAGCATTATTCTACAGCAGTTACTGAACCACAAACCTCCCTGTCAGAGAGGCGCATGATTTCCCTTCCTGTCACTCAGGTTGGATATACAGACCTGTGATCAGTCAGTAGACCACGGTATCACAGATGCCCCCGCAGCTTCACTCCATAGGGCCTTGAGGGAGAACGTGTGAGCACCCAGAAGCGAGCAGAACGCTGGATGACTGGCTGCTCCTGTCTGTCACAGGAGGAAGCAGGTGTTGATTGGAATGGTCCTGAATTGGCTCTGATATTTTCACACTGTCAAGATGTTTCAGAAGCAGTCTAAAATTATGCCAGTGGATCTGGCATGTCAAACTGCCACTGCATGTGAAGACTCATATGCTATTATTGAAGGTCCACCGGGAAAGTACTGACAGTACTGGCGCTACTTTCAGGTCTGATGATGTGGTACTGCGGCAGTGGACACTTATAAGTAAATGTCATTGTTTTGTTTTACCCATTCGTTTTAACATTCGGTGATAGAATCCAGTGATATCTGAGTTCTTCAACCGAACAAGTGAAAAGGGATGATGCCCATCACTTTAGCCTGAGTCAATGCAGGACTCAAAAGTCAAACATATGAAAACAAGATTCACCAGTGTTTGTGTCACCGCTGACCTTTCCACGGCTGTTTGTCAGACGTTTGAGCAACGATCACAAACAAAGCCACAAATGTCTCTGATGTCAAAATCGCGTGGAACAAATGTGATTCGAGTGCGAACCGAGAATGAATCAAGTCTGAAGTGGCGCTGACGGCTTGCTGCACTTTTGCCTGTGTAATTATCTACGAGACCTTCTCAGTCGTGTGTAGGTCACCAATATTGTTTCGGATTGACAGTAACTCCCTATGATTACGAGTACAATGACATGTTTTTTTTTCCCACTGTCAATGACAAGTGGCTCACTTTGTCGCTCACATGCTGACAAGTCGTGTTGGCATTCAACCAGCAGCAATAATTCCCAAGCTGGAGTGACCAAGATCTTGGAGAGATGATGGACAGGGCTGAGGCAGCTACGCTGGAGCTCACTGAGTGAAGGGCACATTTACGTCATGGCATTTATGCAATTGGGTTATGGCTGTTATGTTGAACTGCTGTGTCCGGTCTGCATGGAAACCACCGAGCATCTGGAAAGTGCTCTCTCTCTGAGGTGCGGCTACAAATTGCACTGATGTAAAAGTCCAAAGATTACACGATAATACCACTTTGATCCATTGAAGTCAGATCTTTTGTAAGAAACTGGGTAGATAACCGTGTATGTATGTGATGCACTGCTCCGGGACTCTGTGAGTGTGATGATCCTGGTGACACAGGAGACTGAGCGAAGAGTAGGTTCCAAGTTTACAGGTAAATGGTCCATGCACAGATACATGCACAGTACTGAAGTCAGTTTTACTCTTCAATTAATGTAAAGACTTCTGGATTCAGACATATTGTCCCCAAACCCTTTCACCACCAACAATGTGAGGATTAAAATATAAGATGAAATAATGAAAACGATCAAATTACCAAAAAGTATTATTATTAATCTGTGATTTTCATTTTTCTGCCTCAATGTTAAGCTCAAGTTAGACAGGAGCTGAAAACAATAGGCGAACTATAACCTGAAGGGGAGCGCTCCTTGGACCGGACTGTGCTCGACACGACTGAACCTATTATTCATGTCAGACAGCGGGATTAAGAAAAACACTGACATGTCAAAAATGTGACCGCTTGGTGGCACTGTCGACTGAAAACGACGAAGAAGCGGCGATTCGTCAGCTTGCGCTGCAGTGACGGGAGTTGTAGTCTTTAGCGCGGACAACGTTTCTCGGCGATCGCTCCAGAGGTTGAACAAACGTTTCTGCCCGAGGAACCTTCAGGTATGTCAGGCTTGGTTCAAGGACAAATCGGACAGCGCTGGGTTTTTACACGAAGCGCTACATTGGTTGGGGTCGTATGGCGGCTAATGTTAGCTTAGCTTTGGAGGACAAGCGGATTTAAAATTATTTCAAACGACGTGTCGTCAGGACGTGGTTTCGTTTGTAATGTTTGAATACTCACTTTTATAGTATTTTGAGTGTCATGTCGTGGTCACGACTAAATGTTGTTGCCGTTAGAGTTTGTTCCTTTGCTAGCATTGAACACATCGCTCACCGTTCCGTTAATACAGCCTCATCTTAAGCCCCAGTTCAACATCGTGTGTAGTGTGGCGTGAGATCGTATTCAAGCGTCTGTCTGTTTCCCCCCGTCAGAGATCGATGGTTGACAGTCATGGATGGAGATGCTGAGGACGCACCTGTGACGTTAGTCATCAGGTCAACCACCCAGGATTTCAGTGACCAAACAGTTCACTGTTTCCACAACTGGACCGTGGGGGAGCTGAAGTCCCACCTGTCGGATGTGTACCCCCGCAAACCTGTAAGTATTTGGATCAATGAGAAGTGATCAACTGACTGTTGACCAAATCGTCGCTGAATGTTGGATCAAGAACCAGTCTGTCGACTGCTTTAAGACCTCAAGTCAACATGGTGTATTTTAAATGTATTTATTTTATGATGTGTGATGGAGTCAGTGTCCCGTGGAGCAGCAGCTGAACCTCATGATCCAGACAGTGAGGCCATCAAGGCCTCATCCTCGAGACTGTGGAAATTGACACACACACACAACATTGTGTTGGACCAGTGCAATGTTTTAGTATTGTATCTCCTGTTTTGTTGCAGAAAAAAAATGTCTTTATTGGGGCCGTCATATGAATTTCACTTCAAATATTGGCCATCGATGTATGCACTGTTAATACCTTCCAGTGTAAATGGCTAAAATCCAGTGTATCTTGTCTGTCAATCTCCTCACAATATGAGGCAAATCATCAGTAGGCATGATTCTTCTCAATATGCTGTTGACATGTACAGTATTTGACATAACGTCTGTGTCTCTGGTTCTTCAGAGAGTCGAAGACCAAAGATTGATTTACTCTGGGAAGCTGCTGGAGGATCACTTAGTGGTGAAAGATGTTCTCCGGAAGGTAAGTTTTCAACCAACCAGTCGCCGCCCTTGTCTTCCCATGATCCACGTATGACAGTTGTGTCCTCCACAGCAAGATGAATACTACATCCTTCACCTGATCTGCTCGACTAAAAACATCTCCAACTCCCCGAAACCTTCCTGCCAGCACAACAGCCGGGACAACACGGTGGGTTCCAGGGCCATCAGTGTCTTCACCAAATGTAGTGTACGGTGGCTCATTAGGGACAAACTACGAAGGCAATACAAATCACATGCTGGGAATATGTGCTCTGCTTTCTGCAATATTATAAAGACCATAAAACTTAACTAAATACGGTTGCCAATGAATAATACATGAAATTCATGACACAAATTTGGCGATGATCATTACAATGAGGCCATGTTAGATGGGTATTTGGCGGAGTCGACCTCCTCTGCATCCCCAGATAGTGCGAATATGATGTAAGGCATCCGCACTAGAGAGCGACTTGGTCTGATGAAACCAACTCTTAGCAGCTGGAATTTTTGCCCATGATTTTTTCCATTGCCAAAAAACAGGGACAAAAACTATCCCAAAACCATTTATCTAACCTCGTGTGAAAAGAGGAGATCCATTTTGCCGAACGTTCTCCTTCGTTCCGCTTGTGCATAAGGGTCTTAAAAGCCCTTGTCAGAGAAACACGGTTAGCACGATTCACCGTGGCAACACATGGAATCGCACCTCCTTCTTCTTCACTGTGGAGGGACGATTAATGAACATGCAGAAAAGCACTTATATAGTGACCGTCATTGTGTGTGTTGAGAAAAAATCTAGAGTGTTAGCGCAACACAAAACAGATGTAACTGAAGATGAACTATGAAAAAAATATATTGAGTGGCATTATTGGTTTAGTGTGCTGTTGTTCTGCCGGTCCTCATCATAGAAGAGTATTTGTATTTGATCATCCTTGAACACATTTGTTGACGTAGCTCTGATGAATACAGCTTCAACTGTAGAAATGTGTGTTGTCATTATAGAGCAGTTGTTCAGCAATGATTTTAAATATGACACTTTACACACAGGGCTTCTCAATTATTTTCCCACATTCTGTCAAATAATAAAATCTTGGCTCCTGACGGTTATGGTCAATTTCAATTAATATTATTAATAATATAATCAATATTTCCACTATCATACAGCCTTGACGTGAGCACGGACATCTTTAAACATCAACCGACCTGTGGACCAC
This sequence comes from Synchiropus splendidus, assembly GCF_027744825.2. Lineage (NCBI taxonomy): Eukaryota > Metazoa > Chordata > Actinopteri > Syngnathiformes > Callionymidae > Synchiropus > Synchiropus splendidus. Next base: position 16,423,567 of record NC_071337.1, read on the forward strand.
GTGCACTGCTTTACACTGAAATGCAAAGTTTAACTTAAGATTTTTTTAAAAATGATCCAGAGTTGACCAGTGAAATATTAAAAGAGAGAAGGCAACCAATGACAGCTAGACCTTTTAGTGAGTTTCCTCATGGTCGGCCCTTCTGCATTCCACCCAATATGATGCTTTGTGTGAAGAAAAATATTACAAGCTCGCTTTTCTGACTTTAAGCCAGTTCTGAGTAGATCCTGTTGTCTTCCTGCAGGGCTTCCTGGACTCTAATGTTTCTCCCTCCGAACAAAGTGGCCAGCCATCCTCTGACCAGAGAAGAGAAGAGTCTGCGCAGCAGGCGAACATGCTCACGTACCACCAGTGGTATATTCAGTACATGCACAGGTACTTTAAAATAGAAAAACAAAACCCGAGGAAGCTCAAATAAGACGCACACATCACTAGAAGCAAAGATGACGACAAGAAACCTTCTTCTTCCAGTTGGTACTCCCAGAGGTGGATCCCGCCCCCGTACTGCAACACCCTGATGCTGGCCTGGTGGCAGCAGATGTACGCCCAGCAGCACTTCCAGTACGTCCCTCCCTCATTTCTGTCTACATCTCTCGTCCCGTATCATGACACGGCTTCTCCCTGCAGTCAAACGCTGGCTGCTCAGACGCGGAATTCCAGTCCAACCCAGGTGGACACGTCTGCGGAGGAGACCCTCGAGGAGGTGAACAACGCTTGGCCCGAGTGGGCCTGCACCTCTCTGTTCGGTGCCGTCTTACTGGGCGTTTTCTTCTTCTTCACCTCTTTCAATCACTTTTTTTTGGTGGTCATGGCCGTCCTCTTCCTCTACCTGTAAGTTCACGCCCGAGATTCACTGTGTAGCTTCATCAACACTCATAACTTGTGCCATATTGGCCGGCAGGCACGAAGCCGGCTGGTTGGGAAATGATCTCATGATCCCCGGAGACAATCTCAACGAGAATCTACCGAACCACGACCTGCAAGACTTGGTAGCGGATCACTTTCATCAAGTCACTTTGGTGTCTACTCTGGAGTAAAAACTCTTCTGTCTCTTGACAGGAACAAGAGGAGCAAAGAGAAACAAGCGCTCCTCATGTGGGCTACCTCTCCACCGCATGGTCCTTCATCTCCAACTTTTTCATGTCTCTGATCCCTGCTGGAACGCCACACGCCGCGCCACAAGATGCCGACTAGGGAGACTGGAGCGAGCTTCCTCTCGTGTGTTACATGGTGTTTCAGCAGCCTGAGAAAAAGTTTAAAAAGGCGGAGTGATTGTTGAACACCCTCGCATGAACGCTGAACAAAACAAATATAGTTTTATAATTTAACAATAGAGAAGAAGTACTGTTACGTCGTGCCACCTTCAGTATGTGCTCTCGTGTCCGACCCAGTGTTAAATCTCTGATGTTGCTTTCTGCAGACACTATTGTTTGCAGAAGCATTTATTTGTGTCTTCAGATTTTGAGTGCGGTTGTATCGTGAACGCCGCTTTCCCTGAGTCATTGAAAACCTAAAGCTGAATCATCAAATCACTGTTTGACTGTTGAAATCAAACTTTGGTTAGAAAAACAGTAAACATGAAGCATATCATATTTGTTTCTGTCCTTACTCCTGTCGGCACTCCGGGTTCCTCCCCGAGACTCAAACATACCGATGTTAAGAGTGAGCAAGGGCTTGAGTGTCATATGCGACCTGTCGAGGGTGTCTTCTCCCTCTCACCCTGGGTAGCTTGGACTTAGTCCCTGCATAAACGAAAAGAATAAAACTAGTCCATCTTGTTTTTACTTTGTGAGGAATGCAGCTGACCACTGCACACTATGGCGAAATGACACTTATGTTACATGTCATGCAGCAGACTCTTTTGTCCAAAGCAGTCAACAAAGTGAACAATCCAAGTTAGTTCTGAGAAGTAAACTGCAAGCTCAGCAGTCTCCACACGAAGTGGCAAGGTGGGAGTGCGTCACTGATGATACTGATCCTGAAATAGCAGGACAGGATGTTGATGAAGTTCACAGATCCAGATGATCATTTCTTCTGCAGCGTTTCCTCTCCGCTGCGTAACAGCGGTTCATAAAAGCTCCCTGCTGCTGACGCAACTGTTAACATTGTGTCGGCAAAAGCGGAGGCGTTGTCATAATAAGTCCGCTTACAGCACCCCAGACACTTGCTTCATGTCGGGTGGAGAGCGCTGACCTGAACTTGAACTTGACCCGAAGTCAGTCCTAAAACAGAGTCAATGAACGGAAGGAAGACTTATTGAAAATTTGGACGGTACTCAAAAAAGCATCGACATGTTTGGAGGTGAGAATATGTCAGGGTTGGTTTGGGTTGTGAGTCTAAGAACAAGACACAGGTAGATGAAATAGCTGAAGCGAAGAGAGATGGTGACCATTTATTCTCTTTTATTGCTTTGCTCGATGGCAGTGGCAGAAAACCCATTCAAGCTCTAACATGATGTGTCACCGGTATACACGTAAATATTCATATATCTTCCTGTAAAAATAAGATCTGCTCTGATCAAAATACAGCTATGATGCAGTAACACGTCAACACTACTGAAATGATCGATGGAGGAAACAAGACGATATCCATCACAGCACTTGGTTATTCGAACACAGAGTCCAAACACGCGGTCTCCGCACATGGAAGAGCGACACGAGTCGGTGGTTGACGCTACGACTGGTACACTAAGGTGGACGCACGCGAACGCCGGAGAGGGGGGAAACACTGACGTCATCAACACGAGACTCACACTGGACAAGGCACGTAAGCGATCGGCTGTATATCACCACAGATGGAGCTAAGTCATTTGAATCACTGATCCATACTTCAGTTATGGAATACTTATTGCTAAAACAAGACGGCACTTTGCAAAATAACTTTGTAGAATATATATGTTTTTACACGAACTGTAGAAATATTTGCCATAATGATTCCATAGTCATCTGTACACAACACACCAACGCTAAGAAGGATACAGCGTAGAAAACAGGTACGACTAACTGGGGTCACGAATATTCTCCGTTTTCTTCAGTCCTACAGATAAACCAGTGATGACAGCGTTACAGTGGCTATATAGGTTAGTGACTAAAATATTGAGTGACCGCAGTCAGAAATCCTTCGAGATTCCTGAGGTTTTCCAATCCGACGTTGGTACCGTCCGAACACACCGCGGGAGACGGAAGCTTATTGTTGTAGTTGTTAAGAACACTGAAGTCAATTTCAGATAAAAACTAACAAACAAAAGACCTTACTGGCAAAGTGCTTTCTGTACAGTATAGACTTCATATGGCCTCCGAGCTGGGGGAGAAAATATTCAGACCAAAAAAAAAAAAAAAATCTGACAAATAACAGAGCAGCAAACTAGTTCAAACAACGCACATCTGCTTTGTGCTTTCTTTGTGTATATTTCCCATCCATACTACCACATCTGGCAATCTTTCCAGGTTGTGAGGTCATCGCACGCGGTCCGCAAGAATATCCTGATGTCCGTAATGAATAGCGAAAAGCACTACGACTACAGATCCCAAGTTGAACTGCAACAGTTGACACTTTAATAACAGTGATGGCAGCCATAGTAATAAAAAAAGAAAAGTCAAAAACCGTTAATTCTCTTGTATGAACTGGGTTGTATTTTTGTTCTGACACCTCTGATGTCGAGCGATGAGATGGTCAATATTTCCCAGGAAAGTTGGAAATTCTGTCATGGAACTTCACCCATTAAATATAATTTATAGCAGTTTGTTGCATTATGCTCAATGTTTTCTTACAACAGGAAGTTGATTTCTAACAGATGAGAATATACAAATATGTAATTAGATAGAGGAGTATATCTACAGGGAAAAAAACCCTTTGGAAATCTTTAAGGAATAGCCTTCAAATTCTGTATGTTTTCAAGGTAATGCCACGATTATTTTTAAAGAATAAAACTATAAAAAGGCAATCTATCTTTTGAACCTTCTGAGAAACAAGAATGTCATATTGGAATAAAAAAAAGGTACTATCAAGACCAAATGTTTCAGCGGCTTGACGTGTTACTAGAATAGTTTTAAAAATGTGTTTACCAAACACAATAAAAAGGACTATTCATTAATGTTCCGCTAAACTGCAACATGCTTCACTGCCATGACTCCTCAGCTGATTGTGTTTAGAGATGAAAGCTGGTAAACGTCCAATCGCCAGAGTTTCAGACAGAGAACATTTGGAGTAAGGTTTGACTGGTGAGGTGGAATAATGTCTGAACACAGAACAAGTGTGGTCACTGCTCAGAGATGGGAGGCAGCATGGATGGGAGGTGGAGAAGAGACGTTTCACCGAAGAGAGTAGTGCTTAGTGACAAAGCAGGACCTAAGCAGTGCGGGTCAGAGGGTCCAGTGACTGTGGCAGTAGAACATGCCAGGATGACACTTGTGCAGAGTTACATCAGCTGGCACTGAAATATGATGGCTTTCATAAAGTAGGATACACAACCGGTGCGTTAAAACACAAGAGGAGGAACAGCAAGTGTGTCTGTGCAAGGTTTAGCGTTTTGACACAAGCTGAAATGATCAAAAAGGTAAACGTTAAATTAAATTACATCGAAAAACAAAACACCCACACACACTTAAGATCCGACGGGGCCCATTCCTTTGGCGTCTCAGAAGAAATCAGGTGGGAGGGCAGTGACTTTCCTCGATTTTCTACGACAGGCGAGGAACGCTGTGACGTGGAGGAGGACTTGCAGCTCTGTCGGGGAGCTGGCTGTTCAGGGCAGGGACAGACGTGTCAGGAGGGGAGTCACAGGAAGGTCTCGGCCGTGGTGCCTCCTCCTGGCGTGTCCGGGCTGATGTCCACTCTGACACACGCCACTTTCTCTTGACTGCTGAACACAGAGAAGAGACAGGACATTTACATCCAATGAACTGAACACAGACTGGACATGGGGCTGTTGTTAGCACGGAAATCCAAACAAGCAGTGCAGCTACTGAAGTGGATGGAAGGGCAGAAAAGTCATTACATGAATCCTCTACAGTTTGCTTGAAAACAAGTCCACCTTTCTGACTCGACTGCAGGTGAGAGGGCAACTGTGAGCAGCACTGGAGGACATCACCGAATACAAGTCTACAATTCCCAGCTCAGGATCCTTGAAGTGAATTTACGAAGAACACTGTCTGCTTATGACATGAACAGATGTGGGAAAATAAATAGTTTTGTGTCCAAAAAAATCTAACTAAAACAACCATGAATTTATGTTTAACAAAGTGCCCACATCACTAAACTACTAAACAAAAGGTCCAGACCAACAGAAGTTGTGCAGCAGGCGTGTTATTTGTGACCATGTCAGAGAGTGAGTAATACCGTGAATCAGAAGACGTATCAGTAGCACAAGGATAGAACTACCTGATGTTAAAACATGTTTTTGATCAAGAAAAAGAAGATCCAGACTATTTGCTTACAGACTATCTTTCACTGCTGGTAACATTTTTCAGTGCACCACATTGTAACATAGTGATGCGATAACCAACACATCCATGATGAGGGACACTGCACTGACGGACAGAAATATTGGGTTTAAAAAAAGCTTCAGGACAGAAGCATGGAAATGTTATTACTCTGTGCAAACAGTTCACTTATCATTCTAACTGCATTCTGCCAGCTCACCACTAGAGGCCAGTGCGGACTAGAGCGATGACAGGCTCTCCACTTCCTCATGAAGCCCATAAACCGTAATAGCTTCATAATTTCCATCATCAGATCCGAATTCATTTCGCAGACAATAAAACGGCACGCTAATCTCATCTCCTGTCTGATCTACGATTACTGTGCCAGTGGATTAAGAGAAGGCCATGACCCGTGACATCTAGCGGCACATCTCATGATCATCATCAGGATTCATGCATCACATTATGAGCAGGAGCACATCAACACTCCAGGCAGCGACGCTCGCACCTACTCACAGGCACAAACACGCAGAGTGAACTCAGGGTTCACCTGCATGTGGACGTAGGTTGAAGCTAGCAAAGACAATCGGGGGTGTAAATGCGATCAACACACAACATGCTCATGTTAGTGACCACGCAGCTTTGATGAAACCTCACATGTTTATCATCCGTGTCAAATGTGAGGCCCAATGTGGACATGACTACAAATATTGTAACTGAGCAAAAATAGTGTGTTCAACCCATCAAATCTTTTATTAAAAAAAAGACAATTTAGGAAGTTTTTATGATTTTTTTTTCAGGATTTTAAGCACTCATTGGGTCACATTAAAACTTGATCTATTATGACCAGTCTGAAGGCGACATGTAGCCAAACAGGTAAAGAGCAAACTAAATCAATCACCCTTCATCATCTACAGTCCAGAGAATATGTCTCCACAAACAGGACAAAAATCTATAGGGAGTTGTGGTGATGTCTCTGTTTGTCCCAACAAATGGCTCCATCCAAACATTAGTGCGCATCAAGGTCCCAGTCAGGCCATGCACTGACTGCTGAGTGAGGTCAGGGTTAAATGAATGAATGACACGAGTCACACAGCCCTGCTACCTCCTGGTCCACGGCTGGCTGCTGGTCAAAAGTCCTATTCTGTAAGATCTGTTCAAGATGGACATAATAACGCCACCAGGTGATCGACCCGTCAATATTCAGCACAGATGTTTGGGATTCTGATTGCAAAACTTCATATTTTCAACTGGTAGAATGACAAGTGTTTGATGGGCAGACCGTCACTCTCACCTTCCTGAGAGAGCTTTCGCCGGGATGCTGAGCTGGGTCGCTTCATCGTAGTCGACAGGGATCTCGTCCTCGTCCTGCAGCCTGGACTCCTGCTCCTGAGACAACATGGTGGGACACGCTTACTCAACACATTCTACAGGTGATGCTGCGACACCGCTACGATCATCCTTCCATCAGAAACAAACACTTGCCAGCTTTTCTCGTGCTTTCTTCTTCTTGTCGTCTTCCTTCTTCTTTTTGCTCTCCGGCATCAGGTCATCCAGCCAACTCAGCTCTCGCTTGGTGAAGAAAAGGTCGAGGAGCTTCCGAACAAACACCAAAGCCAGAACCTGCAACATAAATAAAAAGTCAACCTCAGATAATGTTTTTAATTTAACACAAAAGAGGGAAATTGTGAAAGACCAGACACAGATTGGGGACACAGTAATAATAATAATACTAATAATAATAACAACAACAATAATGTGACATTGTCCAGGAAAAAAAATGTAACTGGATTAACTGTGAGCCATTTCCAACGTCAGGCGTGTTAAAGCCTGACATTCTGTCGTCCCTGTGGCTCCCCAGTGTATAAGCAGGAACAAACAGAAAAGGGCATTTCAGACAAACAAAGAGAGGCAGACTTTTCTAACCACTGTTGGCATAGCAACAAGGCAACAGTGTCTTCACCCCCCACACAAACACTGCATCGTCACCCTGCCTGTGTTTTGGTGGAAGAAACTGTTCTCCACAACCACAGGTGTCCTTCTGATCTGGAGCACTCGGAGAGTCATTTCTGTTGCCAGGGTAGAGTGTGAAAGACAAAAACGGGAGGGGGGTAATCACCATCATGGGGAACACCACAGCTGCTGCAGAGGCTTTGATGACCCACAGCAGGACCAAGCAGGTCAGCTGCACCAGCGTGAAGATGTGAACCTTCCACAGTGGAACGTAGCGCAGGTAGATGAGATCGGGCTGGTGCTTGGCTGGCATGCCGAACAGCTTGATCCTGTCGAAGAACTGCAAAGGGAATGGGACTTAACATCTGCACCACAGACAGGCCTTTAGTTGAGCTCACAGCTAGTGTGCTCACTTAAATGGGGACCAAATGACTACAGATGCACCTAATCGACCATGAATATATTGAATATGTTGGTTTATTTGAAAACAGCGAGGTGAAAAAGATGTATCACTGCTGGATGTGTTTATTGCTCCAACAAGATGGTTACGCACCAGCGGTCAGCAAAATATCATTTGTTCAGGGATGAGTGATAATAACCAACCCGATATTGAGAAAAACTGAACAAAATGAAGCAGCACAGCTTGGATTTCTGTCCATTTCCGGCCAAAAGGGAGGCAAACTGTAGTTCTTCAGCACTGACTAGTGATGGGTCTAATGCAGAAGAGCTCTTTAAAATGACCAATGTGAACCAGCTCCTGTCTGATAACCGTTCTCCTCCACTGCGATGTAATTCATCTGCATGACAACATGTGCAGTGCAGTTTTGGGCGCCTCACTTGATCGCAGCCACTTCTGCAGGATTCTTGGTCCACTAGAGTCAGGATATCAGTGACAAGAGTGATCATCACCTAACAGCCTCCAGAATCCTTTGTCTACAGGCTATTTTGTTGACTTAGTTCCAGCTATTCTGGAGTTCAGGCGGTACTTGTAATTATTTATAATTTTTATTTTATTTTTAAATGTTAAATGGGCAAGATGGCATGATAAGATTGGTTTTATATTAATAAAACATATATGAATGCAAACATAAAAATCTTATTATGAAGACGTTACCAGACAACCATTGTTTGATCAAGTTGAAGCACCAATGAAAACCCTTCTACCGTGTAAAAAATGGAACTTCATGTGGTTTGTCTCTGTGACAAGTACTGTAAGCAAAAAGGATACATAGCTGGGGTGGCTCTAGTTCACCAATACTCTCATAAAGAACAAAATAATATCATCATGTGCAACTTAAGTAAAGTCACATTATCCGCAAAATGTGTCTTTATTTTCATTGGAGGACAGATTTTGGCTCTGGTTTCAGTATAGACAAAAATGTCAAGTAAATTGCAATGTTAATATAAAACGGTGTCTCTTTGCGATTTGGCATGAAACCTGTGTTTCCCATCATAGAACTTCACAGCACAGAGATGATAGTTACAAGGTTCCTCATGCTCCAGGGAGCCAGTAAACTTTAAATTAGTGATGAGGCAGGTAAAGAGTCCATGAAATAATAATGGGCTGGGAAAGTTCTTACTTGAATGCCTTTCAAAGAGGAGACGCCCATGTAGAGAAAGACTCCATACAGCACTGGCATTGGAATAAACTAGGAGAAAGAGTGGAGAGCACCAAGCATGAATCACACGACTGAATCAGAAATACGGTCCTTGGATCTGAGGTAATGGGATTCTAACCTTCAACACCGACGTCATGAAAACTGAACATCCCATGAGGACGAAAATCATGAATCCAGTGACTCGCTGCTCTCGGATGCCCAGGAACTTTGGCTGCTCCCCAGGAGCGGAGCAGCCGGACTCCACCTTCAGGCTGTTGACGTGAGAGATGGAGAGGACTGTCGCTGCCACGAACCAGGGCAGGCCCATAACGGAGCAGACCCCCAGCATCACTGACACTATCAGTAAGTCCAGGTGATAGCCACAGCCTTTCTGTAGACGGGCAGAACATTCAAGAACAACAACATGAAATTCATCAAACTCACTTAAAATGATTTTAGCTCAGCGAGACTAAACTCAAGCAGACACAGAGAGAGCGAGTGTTTGATACCTTGAGCTTGTGTTCTTTGCGGTTGATAATAACTGCGGTAATCTGCTGGTCCATGAATATCAGGATAGTACAGAGCAGCGCCGGAAGAGCCGCCACAAGCATTGTCCACCACGGGTTATCACCCAACGGGTCGATCAGCCAGCCACGATTCTTGGAAGTGGGCTGTAGGATATAAGAAGTGGCTATAAATCAAGGCTGCTCAGATGCCAACGAAGGCCTTCTTAGTATGACATCACGAGAAACACCAAGCATGCTAGTTAGCCATCTGGTGTCTGTTTCCATAGGGTTAGGGATTCATATTTGCCAACAAGTCTTCCTACCACTGTTCAAAATGGTGCCATGATTCACACCATTGCAAAATAAAAATGTTTCAACTTTGGATAAACATCCCTACTTCCAACATCAAGTGGTCACAGTTCGCATATCAAGTGCAGTGTTAACACTTGAAGTTTCGATTTGGCCACACATTCACTTTGTAAAAGAATCTGCAACCGGTGACACAGTCTGTTGGTTCATCTCGGCAGACGCATCGATCAATGAGCACACACTGTGAGCTGGAAAGAGAATGAAGACAACTCAAATGCTGCATCAGCCGGGGGTGGGGGGGGGCATGAGTAAGAGCAACAGTATAATGTATGTGGGAGAACAAACTCCACAGGATTATAATATTGAAAAGTCGTTTTTGTCGTACCTATCTGAACCATAATGATGATGATGATGATTATTATTATTATTAGTAGTAGTAGTAGTAGTAGTATTAATGGTGGGAGTAAATACCCTAGTTTGGGGTCAATAAAGTAGATGTAGCCATCTATATATGACTGACAATCAGCATGCGCGCAGTGAAACTTGAAGCATGAGCGATAATGAGACATCATATGCAGCTTTATCATAGTGAGTCAGGCTGATGGAGTCTTTTTCTGCACCCGAGACACCATCAGAAACTGACCTCAAAGCGGTCAGGGACGTTGAGTTTAGGAGACGGTATCCCCATGAGGTAGTCCACCAGCACCATGATCATGATGGTCAGAAAAACAGCAAAGTCGCTGATGGTGGATCGCACCTAGAACACACAGTCAACAGGCCCATTTCAAAACACCGATTCACAGACACTCATTCATCACTTGCTGCAGTCGATACACCTGGGTCGACAGCATCAATCATGCAACACAAACAGCTGCCTACACAAACCACCAGGTGAAAGCAGACTCAGACATGCTTCGTAGGAAGATGAAAGAGTTTTTCTCATCGTGCAACAACAAGAGAACGTCACTGTAAACATTTACTTATGTTCAGAGAGTTTTTTCATCTGTACACAACATGCTGCTGAATCCCAAGAGGATAGATGGTAAACACAATGCACAGTTAAGGTTGCCATCTCACCTTGGTGGGGAAATATCGCTCAGTTTTAAATTGTTTGAGGAAGGAGGACAAGAAGAAGGTGGTGAAGAAGAGGATGATGGACCAGAAGAGAACGTCAGGGATGTACGGTCCATGGTCACCACAGGCCGGGCCCACAAAATCTCCATGGAGTTCCTTACACATCTAGATAAGTGACGAGACCCAAAATGCATTTCAATATGTTGCATTTCTGAGAAAACAGACACCATTGAAATGAAAATAAGAAATTGCTTTTAAATATGTCAAACCTGGCCTCAAAACTGTTTTCATATTGTGCAGTTAATGGGATATAAACCTTGTTTGATGATAAAATCAATTCCAAGGTAATGACTTTTCATTTTCCATCTTATTTAAAATGGAAAAGGTTCACTTTCTTCACTCACAGAAACATTGAGGCTGCTCCATGGTATTGAGTCTGGGGTGAATCCTGACAAATTCCATCGCTGCACGAGTTTATCCGAGGCATTAGCTGGGGCAGAACACTGACACCTGCAAAGACAAATACATATTTTTGCATACTGCTGTTAAGTGTACCAAACACTCCAGGTTACTGCTGTTTTTGAAGCAGTGTTGCCCAAACTAAAGAGAAACACAATTCAAACAGGTATTGTATAAAGTTTTCTAAATATTCTAGGATTTAATAAACAATAATAAAAAGATCTGTACACGTGCATGAGACACTCTTAGCAGTGCCACGGCAATGTACCACCCTAAAATGTTATCTAAAGTGAATACAATGTAAACATAAACAAGATATCGACATAAAATAACAAAAAACAGATGCAATTTTAACGCCATTCCCACTTACGTATACATGGTCAGGTTGTCCAGGTCGTTGTGGTTGTTGACAGGATAGTGTTCACCCAAGTGGAACAGCTTCTCCAGCGCCTCATAGATAAAAATGATGCAGATGAGTGCTGCGAAGGCTTCTTCTGTGAACCGCGTGATGTAGCAGACAAGCGAACTGGCGTCCGTGGCCACAAGGACAACACACAAGAAGGCAGTCCAGAGCCCGATGCTCGTCCTCAGCGACAGGTACGACAAACTGTAGTCACTGGGGGGAATAAAAGAAGTGTTGTGTATCTGAATCGGAATGCGCTTTTTTCTAAACATGCATATTCATTCATTAAACACAGGATTAAACAGTTATAGAAGTAGGTGTTTCCACACTACAGATGGAGTAAAAAAGTTTCTAGCCCCTTCTTCTGCATTTATCATGTTACATGGTTAGCAGTAAAAATCCACTTTTTCTTTTCTTTTGTTTTTAACCTATGATGTGCTGTGTCATTTAAGATGTAGCATATTATTTCTGTTCTGCAAAGTCATTTTTAAAGTAAAGATGTAGCTTTGAAAATGAGATCTTACCTGCAGAACTTAAATAGGATCTTCTCAAACACTAAAACAGGCCCGGTGCTTCCTAAAATAGTCAATGGTTGACCTGCAAATAGCGAGTAAGCCACTCCTGTCATGGAGGCTCCAAACAAAGACTCTATGGCACTCTGAAGACAAAGAAGAAAGTGGGCTGGGGGTTAGGGGAAGAAACGGCACAAATGGGAGGAAGACCGTGCAGGAAAGGCTGACGGAAGAAAGACAGATAAGGAGAATTAAGCTCAAGAATACTGTGGAGTTTTATTAAGAGAGTATGAAAGCACAAATCAGACATTATAAAGTTTTGATGGGCAACTTCAGGTACCCAATCACATCTCTTCAGTGGCTCTTTCCCTCACCCGGGTTCACCCAGGTCGGAAGGGACCAGATCTTCAAGCACTCTATAAAGGTTGTCCCACATGCCTAACATGGTTGACTTGGTATAGCACATACCTGATAAGGAGAGCAGGGTCAGCCAGTGAGACGGAGCCAAGTGCCAGTAGAGGCACAGCTGTCTCTCTGGTTTGGCCAACGACCTCACCCATACCTGCTCTTTCTAATACTATCTCGTCGGGCAGCCAAAAACAAAGTACAGGGTTGAAGCTATGGGGGAAGGAGCTGCCTTCCCTCTGACTCCATGGTCCATATACTCTTGGAGACTCATACCACAGAGTAACAGGCAATTGGCATTTCACATATTTCTGAACATCTGTTGGCTATATTGTAACACATAGATGATCTATTTATTGTGCTGTATTCATGCACCATTTCGAGTAGTTGATGAAGGCAGTTTGCTGTCAATAAACACTGACACACAATTGTCGAATAAAACCTATTCATTAAACAGTCCGCATGATCGCATCATGTGTTTTCCACTTCAGACTCACAATGTTGCCTTTAGTTGCCTCTCCGAGGAGACCTCCAAATGTAATGACAGGAGACATGCAGGCGCAGTAGAGGAAGAGGACGGAGGCTAAACACTGCAGGCTGAAGGAGTCTCTGATGTCACTCCAGTAAAACGGTGCCTTCCGTTTGATGTCCTGTATCAACCCTCCGAATATCCTGTTAACAGAGGCATGCAGATTAAATCTCATACTCGCCAACAGCAGCTTTGTTTCTGCAGCACATTCTCCAGTAAATCATGTGGATGAAGATCTGAACATGGATCAACACTCTGAGTGTGATCACCCAACAGACTAGTAAAGCAACGATGACTGAACCAACAGGAGAACTGGTGAAGTAGACCCAACTGACATCAAACAGCAATTAACGGATGCTGTGACTCAAAAGTCTGCTCACTACACAGCAGAGTCAGTGAAAAGCAGTAGAGAAAGAGAGACACCTACGTACTGGCTCGATCGCTCAGTCCACCCTCAGCCACTTCTCTTCGGTGAGAAATGACGCAAACACCAAAAACTGATTCATTTCTTCTTTTACGAAAAAAAAAATGAAAGACTGAAAGAGGGATTCTTATTTATATTATTCGGAGGTGTTTCTGAGGGATTTGTGCTTTGTTTAACTTCTACATAACACAGCAGTTGAATGCTAACAAGCAATATTTATCACCAGAAGCATTTGTTCAACTTGCCTTCCTGTTCTCTGAAGCTCTGGTCCTGTCTGATGTTCCTCTTCCTTTTCAAGCTCTCCTGCCAGGGAAGCATTACCATTGGGCTGGGACGGCCTTTTTCTTTTGAGCTGCAGTGAACATTACATTTGTGGTCACTCACTCACTATTGGGGTGCATGTTATCGACCCAGTGATTGAACACCAAACATCCAGTTTCACTTGCTTACCTGCGATGGTACATTCTTGGGGGGTTCGATTCGGATGGTGGGGTCCCACTCTCCAGGAGGAAGGACTGTCACCTGATCGAGGAACTCGTCTATTCCAGATAGAAGATCCGTTCTGTCTTTGGCCTTGTACGCCACATCGTGAAATATCTGCGAAAAGGTTTCCTGTCACTTCCTGTTTCACCCAACATTATTGAATCATTTAAAAGGAAACACACTCAACTCGAATGACTACGATCCACAACCAAAAGTCAAAACTAGATCCAACATAAATTCATCTCGGCAAATGCAGTCATACCATGTGCAGATATGGAACACTATTAGCTATGCAACAATAAAGTCATATTAACTGCAATTACTGCCATCTTTTGTGTTATGAGCTGTTTCTTCTATTGAAAATTCATTAACAGGTGTTAAATTAGGGGATATAATTCTACCATAATCTATAATTAAAATATAATTATAACCATATTTTCCAGGTTTTATCACAAAATAAAAAAGGTTTTTGTAATTAAGGTCCCAGATAATGCATAACTCAGTATTTTTAGTACAATAGAGACTCATCTGAGGAGTGTCATTCATTTTGAGACAGAACTGGAAACTGCTATCACTCATATGCCAACAATCATGAATGAAATGCCCCCCTCAAAAACACAAGAACATATAAATGACAGACATAATATAAAAACTAGACTACGATTTCATACAGTGGGATCTAAAAACTGTCATGATATGGGCCGTTTAAGGTGGTACTGTCTGACACTGAGCAACACTACCATCTATTTTCAATCACCTCGTCTGTCATCAGAGTGGCCATAGATCGACCAATCTCATGGTACTGAGGGCCCTTGCCGTGAGGACCCAGAAGAAGAAAAAGAAACCTGGAAAACAACACAAAGACATGCAAACACCATCATAATCGAATATTCTAGCTGGTGAGAGTCTGATGTTCTTACAATTTTTGTCGTCACACGGCAAATCCAATGTTAAGCTAGCTCACAGGATTAAACCCACAAGTTCACAGAACACAATACCTCGTGGGAACAGGCACCTCAGTGAGACCTGTGATAAGAACGGCTGGGGAAAGTCGCACAAATGCAATTATGGGCTTCTCCAGGAAGTCCACTTCTCCCACCAGCACATTGGACGCCTCGGCACCCGGAGGAATCTTCCTCATGAAATTCATATCCACCTGAGGAGAAAATAAGAAGGCCCAATAAAAAAACAGGCAATAATTAATGTGACTTAAATCAAACTGGAAGTGGGCAATATGGTAAAATATATTTTGTATTTACAATAGAAAAATGTCTATCGTGCCACTCACTCGTCTATACTTTCTATCGCCATTTCATCAAGTCCATTGAAGGTGCAGTGTAGAGGACATTATGCGAGCGGTGTCTGTAGGATTTCCGTTCACGATTGGAGTTCTAAACTTCTTTTTTTAGTACAGAAAACTCTCAATACTGACCATTTGTATTTACCGATGGTTGGTTTTGCCCCATTGAGCAAACCATTATGTCAGCAATCAACACTTGTAGGGTCTCAGGCAGTGAGGCTGCCTTTGGCAAAAGCCCTGCCTTGACTACATTCTTCCAAAAAAATAAAAAACCAAAAATCATCATCAACAGCAACAAATGTTGATCTAAGTGAATATCTTAACACACTATCGCCACAAAATCTACTCACATTTGCCGTAAAACATTTACAATTAAACCCCAAAATAACATTCGTAGAAGACCGTCTGTGACGGTACGAACACAACATGTTTCTACGAAAGATGTGAAACATTGATTTGCCTATCACTACACCTATTTATTAACAATGACAGACATTCTTTGCTCAAGAAAAACTCCAGTAAAGCACTGAACAGGTTTCATATTCCAAACTTTCATCATACTGTAAGATCAAATTTTGATACCAGTTATTTATAATTCTCATATGAGCTATGATAGATGTTCATTTGTGCCTGAAAATGTGGAGTTGATCTACCTCTCTGGCTTTTCTGTTCATTTTATCTTGTTATTGCAGTGAGCAGTTTTCACAGCATGTTTTCAAGTTATACTGCAAAAAACTATGTTGTGGTTTATCATTACGGTGATATAAAATGGTTCACATCATAATAGATTTTTTCCAATGTCAAAAATCAACAGACAGATTAGGAAATAGAGATTAGCA
The DNA here is from genome assembly GCF_027744825.2 of Synchiropus splendidus. Taxonomy (NCBI): domain Eukaryota; kingdom Metazoa; phylum Chordata; class Actinopteri; order Syngnathiformes; family Callionymidae; genus Synchiropus; species Synchiropus splendidus. Next base: position 16,439,781 of record NC_071337.1, read on the forward strand.
AAAATAAGAATGAATAATAACCGTTTATTATTAAGTAATAATTTGCACGGTGTGAGATAGCGTTAGAAATACTAATTTACAAATCATTCTATATTATTCATACTTTTATACCGGATGCCAAATTCATTGTCAGATTTCATGACAGTATATTTAACATTCACATTACAATGAAAACAGATGAAAATAGTCTAAGAAAAAGTCAAAGGACATTGTTCCCTAAAAAAAACATGGTGGAAGAAATGCAGGCAGAAGAGTGAAGAGCAGAACAACATGAAACAACAGCGGTGAGGTGAGCAACAGAACAAACATGACTACAAAGTACTGAGCAAAGATTGTCTTATAATGAGCCAAACACAGATGTTCATCTTCATGAAGAAGCGCCTTCCATTCCTCTTCTGTATACTTCTACATACATAAACAGGCCACCCTATTATTCCTCAGATCCACTGGAGTCTTGTGTGGCGGCGGCTACTGACGAAAGTCAGCTGCATGGAATAGAAACAACAAAAGAGACGAATGGAGGCAATGAAAGCCGTAAACTTTCATCAACTTAAAATTGACTTGAACATTAAAGTCTCCTCCACAGAGCTGATGGAGCAAGCTGGTCTCATACTGTAACTAGAAGAGGCTGGTGGAAGTGAGATGGCGCCACCATTTACAACGGATGTCACTTGATGTCCAGTAAAAACGATGAAGTCATGGAACTTCCGCCCATCAAGGACAACTTCTGTGCTCAGTACTGTGACTAGGTTACCTTGCTGAAGTCGACACTGCTGCTTTCTCTACTGACCCCAACTTTGGATGGCCTCCTCTCCACTGCCTTGTTACCGTCCAGGTTGCTTGGCACCGAGTTTTGAAAAGACAATGGTCCTAGAAGAGAAACAAAAAATTAGTAATAAGCAATGCTTGGAAACTAATGATCCAAAATAAATATACAGTCAATATTTAAATAAAACTAATTTCAAAACTACACCTCCTGTTTAAATGCAGCTTTCCAGGACATGAGTTTTTATAATACACCACGGTTGTAAGGACATAAAGATGTATCGCAAGGTTCTTATATCACGAGAAAACAGTGAAGTAGCTGAATATTAAGATTTATGACCTGCAGCAAATGGAGTAAATCTCGCTAGGAACTCACGGACATAATTGTAATAAAAAGGACGCAGGCAATTGGAAATCACACACCATCCTTTCTATACCAATAAGATTAAACATTTTGAAGAAATATTGCCAGATAATATCCAACTGCTGCAACTGATTTTTTTTCTTTAAACATTAAACTGGAGTTCATACAAACACTCTCGCGGCATTCCATTTGCATCCACTCCCACGGCACTGTGTGGTGTATAGCAACCCTGTGTAACTCGGATCATTCTATATAAATGAGACTTGCTGCACGGAGACGCACTTTTACACTGGTGAGGTAAGCTAGACTTTGATTGCAACTGAGGGGATTACTTGTCAGCAATTGAGTGCAATTTGCCCCAGTGCTGCTGGTGTCTTTGGGCTAAAGGTTAAGAGAGAGGTATCACCTGATTGCAGGAATCTCACAGGATTTCTATACATAACAGAAAGAACATGACGGTCTGTCCATGTGATTCGAGCCATGCCAGTTCCAGGAAACTCTAGCACTTGTGTTGACATGAGAGCAGGGAATGAAATGAGGGAATAATGCATCAAAAGAATAGCAAGTTTACTATTCTCTTTAAATGATATTTCACCATCACTGTAAACACCTCCACACACCTGTATCAGCTTACCCGACGTCACCCAAAAGGAAACCCAAGTGAGAATGTGTCCGCACTTGTACATGATCTGTAGACTGAAGCAAATAAGGGTAGTGCATGCTGGCTGGTGCACAGGAGCCTGATTGCTCACATACCCCACAAAGCCTCCAAGAATAAGCGAGGGATTAGATTAGTTTGTATCTGCCAACTCTCTTTCATTCAGCCAGGCTAAGCCCTGGAATGCTCACCCATGCTGGCCTTTCGCACAGTGGCGTCAGAGCATATTTAGATGCAGGAATAAAGTAAATAGATGAAACCGTACACGCATTATGACTCTGAGAGCAGCAGAGGAAGCTGAGCTGGTATCTCATCCACGTCAAAATATAGACATGGAATGCATTACTTTAATTGCAGCACAATAAAGTACCAGCTCAGAGAACTGCTTCACCGTGTCTTAAGGTGACTGTTGTCTCTGAATGCACACACACACACACACACAACAAAATACCTTTCCTTCTATGTAAAGTAGGAGGCCATATTCATCCAAAATATCACCTTAAATTCAGGTGATGAAAAGATGAAAAAGTGAAAGAAACACAAGAGAGTTGCTGAGTTGCGTCTTAAAAACATTAACATTGAAGTATTCTAAGCAACAAGCGTGTTTGAATCAACACTTGGTTTCTTTGGAAGCTTCAACTAGGACTGTTATAAAAGCTATTGATTGACAATGCTGAGTTGTTTTTTCTCTACATTGTCATCGACACTGACTCATAAAACACTAGAATTGATTATTTAATACGTTATTTTCTACTGTCTGTAGTACGGCCTGTAAATTGACTGTTAACTTCAGCATTTTAATAACACACTGAGTTAAAGGGTTTTTCTGCAAAGTTACAGCGATGGTTGTCAGAGAACCTCTTACACATTCAAGCCAATTGACACACATTGAATTAAATATTCCAAACCAAACTGAAATTGAGGTTTAAAATATTACCCATGCATAGCTACAACTAAAACATATTGAGAGTTTTTAATGGAAGATTATTGGATTACAGCTTTTCTGACAGTAATACACCTCATATACGTCATTGATCTGGGGCATTACTGGCATCGGTATTAATACTACACAATCCCAGCAATCAACTCGGTAACAAAGACCGTTAATTAATCACTGTAAAGACTTAAAAACCTTCCAGTTTAAACTCCAACCACTGCAGTCAATCCAACTCCCTCTTGGGAAATACGCTATATTTATTTAAAAGGTGTCCGAAAATAGAAGCGCTCCGCTATAATAAGACCAACCTTTCACATAACCTTTCATGTTGGACTCCGAGCAACTGAATGTCACTTCGGTGACCTATAGCTTATTATGGAGACGTGAGGACGACCAGCCACTACAAGTTAAATATAATGGTCTCACTGGTTCACAGATAGAAATAAAACATGGGCATTTGCTCATGCGAAACAGCCACATGTCCTGCTCAAGGGTCCGTAAAAACTAGATTGAGGATTTATGGTAATGGGGTCAGAGTTTTTCCCCATTAAGACTACAGCTTGTAAAGCAATTACACAAAATGGCAACCTTTTTATGAGCGTCACAATTAACACAGACAAAGATAGCGACAACAACAACGCAACAGGTCATGACACTCTGCAGTGTAGTGGAAGAAAACATCGTTGAGGGCAGCTGTAGAGGCCAAGGGTGACGTGTGATGAATGAACTGAGGCAGGGATGCAGAGAATTGAAAAGACTGATAGAAAAGTCAAGAAATATTGAGTGAGTTAGCGAAATGGAGTGAGAGTTAAAGGGGGACAGAGTGTAGCAGGAGAAAAGACGGGTGCCACATGAGCAAATAAAGCAAGAGTGTATCTCAGCGAGACAGCCTTGCTGTGGGTTATTAATGAGATGGCCGCAGAGTTGAAGTTAACAGGAAGCAGAGCTTTCATGCTTGTGCTAGTGTTCTCTGTTCAAGCCGTGACTCACACTGGCAGGCTACACAGATATTTGCCTTCTAAGGGCAGCTGCTCAAGTCCCTGGGATGCCGAGGATGCTTGTCGGCTGAGCTCCTCGGACGAGACCGCTTCTTCCGCACACTTTTGCGGCTCATCATCCTCGGGAGGCGATACAACCACTTCTGGTATCCCCTGGACAGTTCCAAAGGTGGGACTCGGAGTGGAGCGTCTGAATGTAGATGGTGTGTTTTGTGGTGTGTTGAGTGTTGAGGGACCGGCAGAGGGTCCCATGTTGGAGGGAAGGAGGTGGTTGAGGAGGATGGAAACTCTGGACTCGCGTCTCTCTGACAGGTCGGTGCCAGAGGAGGCTGCTCCTGGCTTGTGGAGAGAGTGACGGGAAGAGGACAGGCCCTCTCCTAACAAAGAGGAAAGTTGGATGAGGAGAAAAGGAGGAGAGACGTGCAGAAAGGAAAGAGGAAAAGGAGAAATAAAGCAGAAGGGAAGAAACATACGAGGTAGGATAACATTACAAGGATGGAATCTGGAGCCGAACAAGGTGATAGCGACAATGAGACAGAAGTGTCATTTGAGATTCATGCTAAGAGCAAATAATCACTTGGTTAGGGGGGTGGCAACAGCATTTCCATTCACCCATACCATTGCAAATCAGTGAAAACTAACACTTCTCCATGCAGGGTAGAGTGAGTTAGCGTGACATCCGTGAACACAGATCATGAGCCTAACCTGAACAAAAACACAAACTGTTCAAACGCAGACTTCAGAAATAGATTTTCTTTACATTGTTGCTCTAATTTTACTCCTAAAATCCGTAGCAGAAACTGAAAAATGAGCATGTGTCTTTCTTAGAACGCTGTGACCATGCAGTTAGAAAACACCCAAGCTGGGGCAACTAGGTTAGAAGAAAAGCTAGCACCCATATTTCTGTTTCCCATGGCCCTACCCTGATCAGGATAAGCTGTGAGAGATTAATATTTGGGTTTAAGTGTGGGGCAGCTATATGAATATAGGTCACCTTATTAAAATACTTACCGTTAATCTTGTTTACCTCGATTCACAGTTGTGGAATTTTTTAAAAAGGCAGAAAATAAGGGGGAAATAGAAATGCGAGTGCTAATAAGATCTCACCATTTCTTTCAAGCAAGAGTGGGTCAGAATGTTTCTTGCCTATGTCAGCAATCGATCGCACCAAAGGGATGCGATTGCTGAGCTTTCTCTCATTCTGATGGTGGTGTTTCTTCAGCATGGCTTCTCGCACCTTCTCGCGCAGGTCCTCCTTCAGCTGGCCTGTCGCCACCATGCTGTCAATCACCATATCTGAAGCGCACACCAACAGCCATGTAAAAAAATGTATTGCAATGTAATGTAATTGACAGGAATAACAAGTGGTATTCAGAAACTAAACATGTTGGCAAATAAAACATATGATGAACATTAAAATATTAAATACTGAGACATTATGACAATGTGAAAGCATTTTACAAAATTAACATGAGAACTTCCCAGCTCCCAGTTAATTATTGTACTTTGATCCTTTAAGGGTGTATCACATAAACAAGTATCTTACCAGCAATTTCCTCAATACTGTTGGCCCTCATGTCGAGCATGACAGTGCCGTTAAGAATGCAGCTGCGCAGCTCAAATAAACTGTGCAAAGACAATGTGGCCACGTATGGTTTACTCCACCTCTCCCCTCCATCTTCTACATCTTCTTCAAACTTCAGCCATCTGTAATCGGAAAGGGACACAAAGTATGCACAGCAGTTCAATGTAATTAATTCATGCACATTTTCCCCTTTTGCTGGTCAAGTTATGAACAGTGGTTCATAAAAAAAGAAAAAAGAGGTAAAAGGGAAATTTAATCTCTTTGGTTTACAACAGCTGTTACGGTCACTGCTTTTTCCTGGCGTTCTAAAACAACACTGTGAGTTTCCTGACCTGGCAGTTTCCCTCCACTCAGTTGCACTTCCATCTCTGAATGACAACTCATCCAGCTCAGTGAAGAGATCATGAGGTACATGCTCCAAATCGTCATCTTCTGTCCCCAGGATAAACTGGACCCTCTGAGATGGGGTGTCTGCACAGTGAAGACAATGGAAACACTTAGAAAAGGTACTTTACTCCCAGAATGCACAGGTAATATAAAAACTTTTCCCCGCACAATTACATCCTCTTTCAAGTTGTGCCATTTGAGGACCACTATTTTAAAAGCCTGAAACTCTTTGCCTCCAATGAGTGTTTAAGTCTTGATCAGCACATTAGATGAGAAATAAGATTTGTTGAGATTAAACTGATGAAAAGGTGATGTAATTTATGCATGAGAAGGTGTTCCTTACATGTCACATTCTCCTTCCTTAAGCATTTTTGCAGCACATCCATTATAGGTGCTGTTTTAACACAGACTCTCAAGTAGTTGCCATTGATCAGCATTACACTTTTAATTAAATTTTATTACACCTAAAGCTTCTTCAAGGTTTCTCATAACATCCCATGACTGCAGTAGCTGAGCAATGCAGTTCAAGTTCCGACTATCTATATCGTTAAACAACGTCTAGGAAAGTCAGTCATCTTGTATCCTTGTCAAACAATAATGACATGAGTGACCAATGACAGACAAATGTCTATCATAAGCATAAATTTTATTTATATTATTATTTATTCAGCAAGTGAATCTCCTCTCAGGAAGCTGGGATTGAAAGTGTATATGTGTAATTGCATGCAAAAATGCATTCTAAGCATTTTACCTGGATGCATTGCGTTATACATGTGAAAATGACACAATAAACTGAAACCGTTTCGAACCATATGATGGAGACTCTCTGCCATCTTCCTTCCCCTCCTCTGAATCTTTGTCTTTCTTCTTTCTGTGGTGTCGGTGACCTCTGTGGCGATGCCTCCGCTTGCTCTCCCTTCCAAATGGTACATGGACACCTACATATACTGCTCTGTGGCCTGAAAACAGAAATACATAGCAACGTTACACAGAATCATGAGCTTTGCATCTTCTAGCACAACAGAAGACAACCAAAGAAGGCGTTAAATAGAAATGTATCCTCAAAACTAAACAGTGATGAGGAATAACTGGCATTTTAAGGGTTAAAATCCCCCAAATATTTTAATCTTAGCTTTGAGCAGCGTAGGAAACTGCAAAACTGTCTTGACAAACAGAATATGTGATACTGAGAGATTTTCAGGAAAATATATACAGTATATTAACCTGTTTTTACACACATTTACGGACATCACTATTGTCCTCACTGATTGTAGCACATAAAAAAGGGCTGCTAAAGTGAACATACTGAATATGTTGGAAACGTGTTCGCTGAAAAACATCAGGCACAGACCTCTACAACAGAGATGACGTCACACCAGCAGTTTACGATTTGAGGTTCCATTGCAGGCGTGTAGGACTGATTTCTAACATGAAAGAGACCAAGACTGTATATCTCTCCCCCTCACGGTTTTATCCTCACTGCAGCTAGACATCAACACAGGAATAATGTTGTGAGACTCGGATGGCCTATTTCTGTCTTACATTTGATGCCAATTTTCATTTTTCACAGATGAGTCATTTTTCTTTGATTTAAGCAGGACCCCAGGAGGAACAGGGCTAGAATGAGGTGCAGGGAAAACACACAAGTGAGCAGATGGAGACAAACAGCAGACAAGTGGAGCAAAGACAAGGAAACTTTTAAGAAGACCAACTCAACGTCTAAAATTTGAATTGGTCAATGAAGGCAGGCTCAACGAGGAAATAAGATCATGAGGGTAACACTCTGTCGTGGACAGAATATAACTTCACAACTTCAAGATACAGATGATAATGTTGTGGTATGGACATAAAGTATTAATACTACGGTACTATTGTTATGCTGCTCAATTAGTTGCTGAGATGTTTCAGAGGTTGCGGTAATAACATTTGAGTGACATTGCTCTACAACATCAAAGTCTGTATGACATGAATGTGTGCATGTTGTGTCGCCAGCTACAGCAGATGATCCAGGATTGTACACATGCTAATTTATGAATAGCTATGGGTGATGGTCTCGCAGTGCAGGCTTGTTGCTACACAGTGGAGAGACTACTTAGCTGCTCCTCAATGTGTGGTTTCAACACCGATTTGACTGACTTCAGGGTATCCTCCAATTTTTTTTGAAACAGTGGCGGAATCAGAGGGTAAAGTTTTGACATTTGCTGCATTGGTGACAAGAAGAACATTAGTTTTTAATCATGAGTAGTACATCTCTCCTAACCGGAATGTACAACTTGAGTTCTGTGAGCAACATACTCACAAACATACGTTTGTTTTGATGTTTCCACTTAATATCAATATCTTTGATCAAGTGATATTTAATCTTTAAAAAGTGACAATTTTTCTGCTGCCACGGCGACTGTTATTTAAAATGTGGTGGTGCACCACACTGGATTAAATGCAGAATGTAGAATTTGGAAATCCTGGACTTAATGGCGTCAATACGGCATTTGAGACGCTGAAACCTCCAATGTGATGTCTGGCTGTGCTGTCTACATGCAGGATAGTTGGCTCATCCTTCTCTCACCCCAAACAGTCATCCTCATTTCTAGAGCCAAATGAGCACAATCTATGACCCGCAAAGATGAATCATTCAAACAGTTGGTGAGGCACACTGGATCTGATCAATGCAAGTACTCTCATTTGGACAGAACTAGCTGGAACTGATAAAGGTTCTGCACCAAATACAATAAATATTTTGTGAATTGTGTAATTACATTATTTAGTTATTTTATAAATTATTTATTGTTCAGGGCCCCTTTCACAAAAATATATTACAAGTATTGCCATTCTTCAACTCCTGCACATCTGTATTTATTTTATTTTTTTATAAACCATTTAAGAGCAAGCAGAGCATTGCATTTTCATGAGACTTTGTCACCTGTGACTCAATTGTGACAATTATGCAACTAAATAAAATGTGAATACTGTCCTCACACAAAGGTGTTGTTTTGTTTTGACTAAAGACCTGAGTGAAATTCTGAGATTCATTATACAATTGAAAGTATGTGCCAAAACATGTTGTTCTTTTGCATATGTGAGAGGACAAAAATAAAGCTAAATATCAGTACTTAAAATGTATTTTCATGAATAGCACAACACATTTTCACAAAGTTTGATGCAAGAAATTGAATGAATGTTTATTTCAATCTCTAACACAGTGTAATTATATTTGACATTTGCATGACTTAACTTCTCTGCATTTTCTAGCATTTTTACTGATGTATTACACAAAGAGCAATCAGCATTTCTTCTCCCATTTCACAGAGATTGAGCAGTGTGAATAACAATTCTTTTCGCCATTTCCCGAACAGTGATTATGTACAACTGTGTGTATATGCATGCATCTGTGGTGTCTTTTATGGTGTGTGCGATAATCAGTCAACCACTTCTGATCTCTGGAGTCTCTTCTCTAGAGTAATCTGGCAATTTCGCTGTCACTCATCTTCCTGAAAACCCTTGTTAAATGTTAAGGTTTGTCAGTGAGTTCCCTTTGTCTCAGTGCGTTCTAGCATATGTTTGGTAGTAGTTCTCTCTTCTTTCTTGCTCCTCCTCATCAGCAGTTAGTTTTAACAATCTTTGTTGATTGTCCTTTTTCTCCTGTATTTGTGATTGTACACTTCTTTTTATGATTGCTGTATGTAAAGCACTTTGGTCAGCACTTGCTGTGGAAATGGACTATATTAATACAATTGAGCTTGACAATCCGATAGCAGCCCATTTCTGGCTATAAACATGACCAGTAGTGTTTGTCAGTAATCTTGCTTAAGCCAACCGTTTATTTGTATCATATGTGATCTGTATTCAGCTTTATGTATTATTCCAAAAACCCTTCCACAGAGTTTAATGTTGCCATTTTAAAAGACGACTGAAATCAGTACAATAGCTGCCCTTTAATGCAAAAGTGCCCGTTCACTCTTTGCTTGCAAGCTACTTTTGAAACGCTGAAGAGTTAGACCCAGACAGACAAGCTGCTGTCTCACAATCAACTTGAGCTTTGTCTAGACTAGTTGTCCTGCATCAATCAAGTGATGAAGCACGATATGGTGTGAGTGACGCACTGTGGAAAGCGGGTCTGAGCAGCAGTCAGTGCCTGCTTGCCTCAGCAACAAGTGTTATAGTGAATGTTTGACTGATGCCTATATTTTTCATTACCATTCAATCGACACTCTCTACATGTGAATAAAGTGAGGTCAACAACATACTACACTTGGAGGGCTCCCGCCAGCAGCCATTCCATGCTCAAATCGTTCCAGTGCACATGCTGTCACGTTGGGGCGAAGCAGTGGAATGGGTCCTAGACACTGCACCACCACGCACGTTCTGGACATTGTTTGGGCCACGCACCATAATGGCGTTATATAAAAAAAATGAATACCATGATGAAAATAAACACTTGTCCTCTGTAAGAACCAGTATTCTATTCTTCTGGCCTTAAATGTATTTCAGTGCTCTTACGTTCAACAGCACTTAAATGAAAATGCAGCTAAAAAAGGCTGCAACGTCATGTTTGTACTTAAGCAGTGTTTAAGAGCCAGTCAACTAGTCTTAACCTCAGCCACAGCCAGTGAGTAGCTTTTAATAGTAACTGAGTGAAAGGTCCTGAACCCACTGCAACACTACATTGACAAAACACAGCAGTGATTGACAGGAGACATTACAAGTCTAGACTTCAACATTTCCCGTAACAAATCCAGGACACATAATAGAGCCTTTTATGCCACATGAGCCATTGTGGGCATTTATGAATGGCACAGATTCTCTAACTATTTTCCTTCATTCATTTAAGAAAGACGAGATACCGGTAGAAAATAACTTCAGTTTACAAATCTAAAGAGCCATCATCACTCGGAGTGGACGCTTCATCAGGTGTTTCCGGTGGGTAAGTTAAACTATAAGCTAAATGATTCATTCAAAACACCGTACAACATAAATGAGGCCAAGTTAAAGTCCAAACCCATTGCATCTTTAAACGTACTTTCAAGGTCATCCCTCTCGCAGTTGGTCTGTGTGGTGAAGCTGCTCTTTCCATGGTCCACTATGGCTTCTTCATCTAGACCCTGAGAAGAACCGAACAGAGAAAAACAATATTTATATTCAATATCACCGTCTAGTAATCTATCAGTTTTAACAATCAAGTGAACATTTCCCCGACAACATTTTATTTCCCAAAATCTAATCTTCTGAAGATTAAAACTAGTCTTCAGAGGTGATTCCCCGGCTCCTTTCCTGGACGGCTGGTGACTGAACAGAAGCGATTCAACACAAGTGGAAATAATTTTGACTTTTATCATTTCATTTTTGACCATGGATTCTTAAGCGCCAGTTCCAGCCAGTTGCGACTGTCATCATGGCGACACTTGAGTGCAAAGTGTGATCCGAAGTCTGCATAAAGTGTTTGAGTTTTTGGTTCTTTTTAAGTGTTGAGAGTGAAAATGTCATTTCAGTTTGCAAAAAGAATGTTCAACCAATCTAGACTGCCATCTGTTCACATTATCAGCCTATTATAAAATGGGACAGTCTGAAACATTAAAAAAATGTCTTGGGTATTCAATCATTTCTTTTTTCATCATGTTTGTAAATATGTTCGTGACTATTTATTCAACATTTTTAAAACATAGTAAACAAAAAAGTGGTATTCAGTATTTGGCAACGCATTTCAAATTTTATTCAGCTTCAGCCTCACTTTTTCAATTCAGTGCATCCCAAGGACTTTCTATATTGATACATCATTGTGCAATCAAGAATCCCGATGTATGAGTGGATCAATATTTTCTTACAGACCAAATACACATAACCCTCACTGTATAGTAAACTAAAACCCTAAACATGGTCCAAACTTATTATTAGTGGTCCCTTGATTCACAACCTTTAAAAGCCATGTCGACATCCAAGACAGCTTTCAAATGTGTCTCCAGTTACAGCAGCATGTGGGGTCAATACTGAACTAAGTGTGCAGAGAGGTCCACGGTGGGTGTTGCACCACAAGCCATTCGACATGAACGTCACCCAGCACAATAATCTCACCCTGAGTTAAAACCGAAGAGAAAGGGAGAGAAACAGAATCAAGGAAAAAATATAACAGTAATATTAAATCAGCACCATAAAAAAAAGAAAACACTTCACTTATCTCAGTTGCAACAGACAAAACAGCCAAATCCATGAAAATTTCTTTTAAGCCACCAATTGCCTGGAGATGGTAAATCCTGCTGTTTAGAAAGGCTACGCTGTGATGGCAAATCTACGGAAGTCAAGCCAACTGGATGCCCATTCGTGGCCACGTTTTCATACAGAGAATAGGATGTCTAACACAATAGCTCCATTAAGCAGCAAAGTCCAATGGTTGCAGTTAGTCCAGATTTACATGCAATATACAGTGAACCAAACTAATCAGTAATTCCAGTGAGGAGGGTGCTGCTATTGAGTCCTTCCAGTGAAACTGTCAACAACTGAACTGACACTAGGAACATTGTGCTGGCAAGGCAACAGAAAAATTCAACAGCAATCGTACCACGTTTGCACAGTCACAGCCTGGGCTGTGTCCATTTTATTTCAGGGTATCTGACTTTCATAAAGAAAATTATTCACTTTTAATGAATTAGAGCAGTTGCAATGTGCAAAAACGCCTTCGGTCAGTAACATTTTGGGAGTAAATTGTTTCAGTGATTGTGAGCCTGCGTCACGGAACGTCCTCTGCTCAGACACAGCAGATGAAATGAGAGCTGATTCTGGATTAAATAACCAACATCCGACTACATTTTTGCACCTAGTATGTCTGATCACATCAGAGGAGCGATACTGAGCAGCAGAATGCGCAAACCGTGAAACAATTAATAATATTGATTCTGAAGACACAAATCAAGTTATTGCAAAAAAAACAAAAAAAAAGCGACATACTGAAAGTACTTGAATCCATATTTTTATTGCTCACCCCTAGTAGGGCGGGAGTCATATTTCCATCCCATAGTTGGACTAAGCAGTTTTGAAGTATTTAAAATTCTGAACTTAGAAGAACGAAGACAATAAATCAATTTTCTGAGCTGTCATGTAACCGTAGTCACAGTGCCTTTCAACAATTTATGGTACACTGTGACCAAGAAGCAAAACCTATTTTAGGCTGTGAGTCATTCAGGGTGTAAAAATATCACAGGGTGACAGTGAGCTAATCTGTGACTACTTGTTGATAAGAATCATTTAATTTAAATGGTAGTTGGGAAAGCATGGCCACAGACTCTTTTGATGTACTTATACATGACATTTCACACAAAACTTGATGACGCACGCATGATTTCCATCACTCACTACTTTGGAAAATTACAAGTCAAAACTGTGAGCCTTTTCAACTGCTTATTTGTTCCGTGATTATCAGGATAACATTTCAGAGGCTCCCTATCTCAAGGCTTGTCAGCCAGCCTGGACTGAGCTGTAGTTGGGATATTATCTGGCCATCTTGGCTTTCTCTTGTTCTTCTCTCAAATGGATGGACCTGGACTGGTGTCCAGCTAGCATTCACAAGACAGCCAAAACAGTCGATGAGTTTTTAAAGGTCTGAAAGCAACACAATGGAATTTGGAAAAGTGTGAGTTCTGTCAAAGAAAGACTTTACACAGTACATATTCACTTGCACAATATGAGGCAGGTATGAAGACGAGTATACAGTACCCCGTGAGTTAAGCCTTTGTAGGTCAAAAGAAAAGTCAACATTTCTCTCTCATCTTATCCCAGATTAAGTAGGGCATTCCAATTTTCCCTCCATATACCACTGTAATCTGACTACCTTGTAAACCTGTCAAGCACTGCCACTCTGTGTAGTTGAGAGGATGCATGTACGACCCTGTGGATTAACATGGTAATAAGGACTCTATCTATCAATCTCAGTGTGTTGAGGACAAGCTTTAAAAAAGGAATTGAAGAGGAGCAATTGCTAAGAACTAGAGTTCCATCGATATAAGAAGCCTAAGGGCAGACAGGGGTGACGAATGAACTGGGAACCAAAAATAGAACGGCGATATGCAGAATGCAATATAAAATAATCAATGAGCGCAGCAATGATTTACAACATCACTTTTTTCTAATGTCTTTTAGAAAGCACAACTCTTGTTTATAGCCACTCTAGCTTCACGGGTAAGGTCTTATCCTTAATCTTCTTAAGATGCCGATACACCAAATCTGCTTGTTATAGAGTTTTAACAAAATCTTCTGTGCCAACATCGATTAACAAACGCTCCACGTGTGATTGTTTTTTTCATTACAACATACTCACACCTGCTAACATCAATGTGGTCTCTACCCCATGTTGCATATTTCAATGTGAATCTTGCAAATGTCACATAGTTTTGTCCCAACTATTACCAAGCCTTGCCTTGTGTCTACCGCATCCCTGGGGAGGTGAGCAACCACTATTCCCTAAGGGATTAATGGAGATTCCAGGAGCAGAGCCAGCATGGAAGAAAAATGTATTGTATTAAAATGAAAAGAAACTTGGTGAATAAAAAAAGTGTGTATGACAAGACAAAATAAACACAATCTCAGACTCCACTTAAATAGACTTGGGTTCAATCTCTTTGGTATATTCCAACTTCAATGCTGAAAGAGGTGAAACCAGTCAAATGTTTCATCACTCACAAATCCAAATCGATTCCCCTGTTTTTGATAATCCTCTGTCTAGATGTGACAACACTAGAGGAGGGAAAGGTTCATTCAGATGTGATGAAAAGTCAACAGATGTGCAGTCAAAGTCATAGCCATCTAGAGCCATAATGTTATGTGCAGCTGAATCCATGTGTACCGGTCACATAAAGACATTCAGAGTATAATGGAGTCAACCACTTAACCTTTGTTAGCAGTGCAGCGTCATCAAGGAACTGAAATAAAACCTTCAATTTTAACACAAGCTGTACAACAGCACATCAAACATATGATATAAAGTCATTTTTCACAACATTAAAATAGTAACTCATCTGACCCATCCATATGCTCAAAATTTTTTTTCAATATTTTTACTGAAAGCATGGAATCACATTTTGATGTGACCTTGTTCTTAATTTTGAAGTCCTTCTTCTCTACGATTAGACCAGCTGCAGTAAGTCCCACATCATGATGACGCTCTGTTTTGAAGTTATCTGTCTATAAAGTTGTCCCCCAAACAGCAAACGAGAGGTTACAAAACTGAGACCAACTGTTAGGTCACACTGGGTGTTTCACTCTGCCTGAAACACAGCTCTGATCCTGCCCTCCTCCTTATTAAACAGAGCTGTGTCTGCTTTGTATCTGATTTGATTATGATTCAAGTCAGCTGGTTCAGCGTTTGACTTTGTTTCAACACTAACAGGTGTTGTGTGCGCACATGGACAACATTCACATAGGTGACATGATCTGCAATGTACTCCGGAGCAATGTGTCTGTCATCATAGGCAGACACAGAAGTGAGAGGAGAGACAGAACTGAGCCATGGCTCAGTCATTTAACCAACATTAAGCACAAGCGAGTTCTTTATTGATTTGGGAGTGAGATTCCACTCCATTGAGCGGAGGCGTTCCCAACAGCAGCTGTGAGCAGAGGCGGGTCTTATACTCAGGTGTAGGGCTGGACGATTATGGCAAAAATCATAATCATGCTGTGTAAACAGAGGCTCGGGCTCCCTCACTGACAGGCAGAGCTTCACGCTGAGGGGCTCCCTCTGTGTAGAGGGCTCACTGTGCCTCCCAGAGCAGCTTCCCACCTGTCAAATTTCACAGGGACGAGAAGCGGTGCAGCGTTTGGGTTAGGCCTGCACGATAAATCAAAAAAAAAAATTCGATTCACCCTTGTTTCTGATTCCATTTTCGAACGTGGTAGTGACTGGATAGCTCTGCGACAGGATAGAAACGGAAGGAATATGGATGACAAACCGGGAACTAGTTATGAGAATCCACCAATCAGCCTAAAAAAAAACTTGTTCTGGAAAAAAAGACTTGCTGCTTAGGGTTGTGTGGCTCTATTTTGGATTCAAACCGGATGATGGGTGTCAGTCTCAAGTGATTTGCAAAACGCGTTTTTCACTCGTCGCAATATGGCAAGGTAACACACATCTTTATCAGTACCTCAAACGTCATATGTTTGGTGCTGCAACGTTGTTTTGTCATGGTTTGTGTGCAATACACTTCATATTTCATGAGAAAAAAAATCATGATATCAATTTTTAGCTAAAAAAAAATGTGATTCATATTTTCCCCCTTATCATGCAGGCGTAGTTTGGGTAGTTCGGGACAGAATGAGAGAAGCTGGGGAGACGATAGTTGGGCTAAATAAACATTTCATGACGATTATCATGTCTTCAAATCATAATCATGATAAAAATTTGACTAATTTTCCAGCCCTACTCAGGCGTGACTTATAATAAAATATAGAATTTCACATATTCTTAAATGTTATTTTACACTGACTGACATGGTCAAATATTGTAAGGGCCACATTTTGTACATAATAATAAACATCACAACTAGGAATGGATTTTCATAGGAATAGATTATGGTGGCTATGCAGCTAGTGCAATATAACTCTGGGGCTTTTCACACTGCGGACTCATTCGACTCAAAAGTACGAGGTGTGAACACAAGCGACCAGGATTTTGCCCACGGACATGATCTTGTCTGGAGAGCTGCACCTTGTCCTGGAAAGCTCTATACTCAGGGTGAGCTTCTCGCCTCAGGTGACTTGGTGCTAGATTCAACGAACAACAACACAACAAATGCGAATCAGTAAAGGGTTCTGATAGCTGTCTAGGCGGACAACATTGTTCAAAAACAACTTTGCGGACAAAACAACTCCCGGAACACTGAGCTGTGCACCCGCAGCTGCAGGAGCCTGGTGCTGGGGAGGAGCGTAGCACAGCAGTCTTGCTATGAGTGTCACATGTTTTTGCCTTTGTTAGACTGATAGACCTGATTTTATTGACAGACAGATTTACTGAAATGAATAATGAACTGTCGCTGTGCTGTCAACATCAAGGAGGGAAGACGCTGATTTGTTCTGAAGTTGCTGAGGATTACCAGACTCTTCACTGAACATTTTTTACGTCTGGATCTGTACTTCACTGACTAAAATCTTGATCGTATTCTGTCTCACTTTGTTCAACTTGTTGTGAGAGCCTCATGGATAAATTGCGGCGTTCCATATTACACACTGCTTGTTTCCACATTTTTTTGGGGGGAAAAAATAAACATGATAACACTCGAGCATATACTTCTGGCGATGAAACGCCACATTCGGATACAGCCATGGTGGAGGCCCGTCATCAGTAAATGTGGTGACGATGGCTCGTAGTGTTATGAAATGACAGAGAACTAAGGTGGTCAAGCCGATGGCCGTAAATAGGTTCGGCTCACCACCCTAGTGCGGGCTGATGATGGCTTCCGTGAGATGTGCTTCGTTGCGGGTGCATTGTGCATAGCCAGCTGAGAAGACATACAAGGACATCGCCTGGGAACACCTTGATCCCTGTTCACACTTAGGGTTCCACCTGACTCACATGTAACATAATACTGCACACCCCAGGACTCAAGCAATTCCATGCCAAGGACACGTCTGAAAGGCCAGTTTTAGCTCCCGGTTCTGCTAAATGCTTGCATGCTGCTGAATGGCAGTAAACTGTGAAATGGATTTCCTGGTCGGGAGTGTCTCAATGAGACGCACCAATAATCAGGAAATCCATTCCACAGTTTGCAGTGAGCTTGCAGAGCAGCTGACTGGGAAGAAATTTCAACTGACAACGTGACGCTCAGACTCGGCCCATGGATCAGAAATGGGTCGGCAATTTCCAATCAGTCAAAAACGTTGCTATCGATGCAAGATAATGATACTGGATTGGAATAGTCCCATCACATGTAGTAATGTAAAATGCCTTTTTTTTAAATAAGACCAGGTAAGTTTTGTTATGTCAACTTCAACTCTGAAAGTTGTCATAACGATATGCTGTACAACTAAAGAAATAAAATTAAATTAGGTTCACAACTATTAAATAGCAAGATAACTCGCCACAAGTATCAGTGCAAAGAGCATTGAATAATTATTGAAAAAAACAGTACTTTACAATTACAATTTTACAGTAAAATTTTGACACCGCAATGAAGTCCAGCATGTGTGTCAGAGCAGACAGGACAGCCACAAGAAGTCTCAAACACAGGACACATGTATGATAGCCACATCATAAGAAAATTCCGACAATAAACTAAGCTCTCATTTTTTCACAAAAAGACAAGGATGAAAACCCATAAATTGCAGTCCCATCTATTTTAGGAAGCTTTTGGCTCCACGGATATAATGGCTTATCAATTCAACAAAAGCAGCCCATTTAAATTCAATAAAGTCAACAAACATCCTCTGTTACCAGCAGGTACCCTCTTTGTATTCTGCTGCTACATTTGTCACACGTCTCTCCCTGACATTCTCTGTTCCTCCTTCTTGTCCCATTGCTCAAAGCAGCCATATCTGTCCCTGTTGGTGGATATATTTTTCAGATGCCTGAAGCATTAGGATGAAATAATCACATTCAAAGGCGACATGCTCTAAGTGCACTGCCGCTCTCGCACCTGATCCCCAAACATCCTCAAACGCTATCTATTTCTAGCTCAATCTGCATTACAGGGGCAGATAGATGCAAAAACACAGCACACTAGGGTTTCAGCCGAGCACAGCTACACACAAGAAACAAACCTACCGTCAGCGCATGCTCCTCTTTGCTAGTCTTGTCCATTTAAACCTAAAAGCAGGATGAGGATAATAGCAGGCTTCTGTCTGCAAGTTGCCCCTTACAGAATGCTAAGCGCTAACAGAGAGGCTGCCGCATTGGCTGCTGCCTCTTCCTCACCTCATCTTTTTATACGGAGAGGGAGAGAGAGCGCGATGCCACAGAACACATCGTGTTCAGCTCCAGCCTGACAGCCCGCTCTTTGCTCGGCAGCCAATCCCTCAATGCCTACATGAATTTTTTATTTGCCCAGTCAAGTGCTTGAAAACACTCGCAGAGGACACACACATTTGGAGGACATCCAAATGCTCACCCGCTGAGCTATTCAGGTCACAAATGAAAACCCATCCCCAGCACTGATAAAATAGAAACAAGAACACGTGCTGGTTAGGCAATCCTCAGATTGCATTCTTTGGCTTGGCATCGATTGAAAAGGCTAAATCACAGGGCTTTCATCACAATCCAGATGCCCCTTACCTTAATCTTTGGCACTTCCAGTATCCACCCAGAGCTCATAGAGTCCCCTTTTAACGACAACTATCGTCATGTGTGGTAAGGGCATGAAAATAATCATTTTACCACCGTGATCTGGTAATGGATGATTCCACTTCTAAAGATGGGTTTTAGCTGACTATCGGATCAGACATGGCACTATGACAAGAGACATGAGGGCGCCTCTGCCTTGTCCATTTCATATTTGTAAATGGACATCTCTAAATGTATACCCCAAGAGATGCCATTGGCATGAATTCAAAATCGAAATTTCTTCATCAATTCATGTGATATTTTTTCACCAATTTAAGATACGTTATATCACAGTTCAATGGCTTGGATTAATAAGACAATAATTACCATCTGTTTCTCATTAAAAAGCATGTAAGGGCTATAGCCAGATAAGAATGTATGCAGATGATCACAATTGTCCTGTCATTCTTAGCACCCAATTCCAAAGGACAGAGCAGAGCAGAATCAGGATTCACACTAGAATAATGTACATAAACTAGGATGAATGGATTGATCCTCACTTTTAGAATATTATGCAGAATTTAGCAGAAAAGTCACAGCTGTCATGAGCCAAAAATATTGAAGAGTTGTTCATTACATTTAAATGGATGGACTATTGACAAAACCCTCACAGCTCTTCTTATGAATGTGGGCTGGAACCAAGTAGAGCTAGAGTCTGGTCTGTGTTTCCTCTTAGCAATCATTCATTCATCTGCAGCTTGTTCCATTATGGGGGTCGCATGGTGCTGGAGCCTACAGTTTCCCAGCTACTTTGGGGTAAAGGTGGGGAACAGGTCACCAGACAATCACAGGGCACACAGTCACGCCTACGGACAATTTACTAGAGTACTCTCTGTGAGAGATTGTAGCAAACCCATGCAAGCACGGGGCGAACATCGAAAGGACAGAGGTCGCCCCAAGCTGGAAGCGAAGATACAGCAATCTTGCTGTGGTAGCGCGAACCGCTACCCCACCGTGTGACCTCTTAGCAATCAATAAATCTGAAGCAAAATGGCCATACACTCGAGGCGGCGCACTAATTCAGACAGATGAACACTATATCCAATGTAATTATTATTCGTGAATGACCAGACATTACCACTAATAACAGATTAATGAATCTCATTGAAAGAAAGAGGGCGAGCGCACCCATTATTTCAAGCACAACGTGCATATATACTTCTACTATAATGATTAGAAGCATTGTGATCAGTCAGTAAAATGACAAATATATGCCATTTTTTCAAATTATTTATGTTTTTATAAAAATAAGATGCTATTTATATATATATATATATATACACACATATATGTATATATATATATATATATATATATATATATATATATATATATATATATATATATATATATATATATATATATATATACATGATGAGATATGTTATTACTCTTTGAAATTTTGTATCACGATGTACACATGACACCTGCAGCCAGCCACAATGGCAGTTGTTTGATAATAATAATAATCATAATAAAATTTTAAAAAGTGACTTTTGACTGTGATGTGTGTGATGTGTGAGGAGAACATAGTGGCAAAAATCAGTATCGGCATGTTGGGACTTTTAAAAAAATCTGAAGTCGGTATCAGCCATAAAATGGTGCCACCACAATTTCAAATCCTGCAATCTCTGGAAGTAACGAATCAAGATGATATAAGAGGGTTATGTGCTTTAATAGCTAATTTAGCAAACAGCAATTTCAATGAAGCCAGTTGTTTTGCCGGATTTTCACAATACTATCATCCTCAAAAGTGCGTTGCGCTAGCATGACCATACCGAACCAGTTGTTAAACAATATAATAAACAAATAAATATATTTACAGTAGTTTTTGTTGCTACCGTGATATTCTGGAAAAAAATAAAGGAAGATAAAAGTAATGTTTCCAAAACCACAAACCTTCTGATTAGTTTTATTGTTTATAAATCATTAATCCAGATAAATGGCTGAGCTGATGTATGCGCCGCAACCAATATGTGAGAGCAGCCTCAACGCAGCCTTGTGCTATTAAGCATTAAAAACAATGGCTGCTCTGAAGGTGATTAGGGAACTTATATTGGATCAAGATAAGTGTTGTGCTTGTGGAGCAAATTAAACATTAGGCTTGAAACACATCTTATCAGCTTCAACAAGCAGCCTGAGTTCTGAGCAAGGAGAGGGTTTTTTTTATTATTGATTACGAAACAATACAGTGGAACCTCGGTTTTTCGAACGTCCCAGACTTTGAAGAAATCAGAGTTCAAACAAAAAATTCGAGATTTTTTTGCTTCTGATTTCGAACGAAAATCCAGAACTCAAATGGCCCCCATAAAAGCCGGAAAAAACATAATGTGCGCGGACCGATCAGCTGACCCACGACGCGCTTTGTTATTGTGTATAACGCAGCCTCTGTATGCAGATGTGTCCCGTTAGCTACATTTACTGACTGTTCTTTCTTCATATTGAGGTGTAAAACCTTCCCTGTCTCCGCACTGGACCGTGGTAGAGTGTCACAGGGGAGGTGCTCGCTCTCCACACCTCCGAGGCTGGAGCGCACACTCCAGTGTTTGCTGTCCTGTTGTGGGCTGGAGCTCGTACAGGGATGAGGCGAGCGTTACTCGGTTTATGACTTTGTCACAGCCAAACTGCACAGAACCACACATTCAGAGCTGGACACACATCGGGCACCTCTTCACTTCTGGAGAGACGTCACTCACTCGGCAACCACTCCCACATGCAGCGGCCACACACATAGATGAACAGCGCACCTGCAGCAGACACTCTACATTCACTCCTACAAAAGCCTATTTTAAGGCTTGGAACGCATTACTTCTTTTTCCATGAATTGTAATGGGAAAAATCGATTCACATTTCGAACAAATAACTTTTCGAACCGCCTTCTGGAACGGATTGTGGTCGAAAACCGAGGTTCCACTGTAAATCCTTGTGTCTTGTGCCCATGTATCTGGGTTTGGGCAGATTTCTAACTTACTAAGTACTAGCTTACTCACTCATAACGGTGTTGTTTAGCGCAAACTTTCGGTGACAACTGCAGGGTAAAATACAGTCCGGCTATCTGCACTTTAGAATGATTAATTACAGGCTAATATGTAGCTAATACCCATATGAACACATGGTAATATATGTATATAATATAATCTGAAGCATGGCCTTCTTAAGGATTATACCAAACACATCTTCAGGAAACTCTGACAACAGGGAAATAAATCACTGGAAAACTCACTGTATACCCTCTTAGTTTGTCCTCAGCCACAGCTTGGGAAGTTAATAATACAAGTCGAATGATGAGCATATATGCATAAACAGAGATCTCATTCGGCTAAGATTGCAGTTGTCAGCCAAACAAGCATCCAGCTATAACTCCACGTGGAGCCAAACTTCCTCAGCAGCAAGCACGTGTCGATACATGCACCCATATGGAATCATCCAGACACATACAAACATAGTAGTGGGCAACCTAACACCAGCATTGAAGTCAGAGTGACTGAGGGGGATTTTTAAACTTAGCAACGCAACTGAGAACTGTTCACTCTGATCGGATAATGAAAATAAAGTATGTAAACAACAGTCATGTTTTCGTTTGAATTCAGTGCTGCTGCTCTTAGTTTGTTTACTCAAAGAGTTTCCAACCAAATTAGACGCAGTATTTATGAAAGAAGTGTCACCCGTGGTCGCCAGGCTATTTTGGGCATTTTGACCCGCAAATTTGCTTTTTATTTTTGTGTTCAAGCAGATCTTATCAGGTGACTAGCTCAGAGTAGATTCGATATATATACAATATATAAACGTTTTCAAAGGTATCAGCTGAAGACAAAGAAGTACTATGTTGCCCTATATATCTGATGAGACAGTCTGGTGTTGCACCTGCAATTTGAATCAAAGATAATAACAAATGCATGCATGAAATAAGGATAGCTGAAGCATGAATCACACTTTAATAATTGTCATTGGGGTTCTACTATGCTTCTTAGAGTTATCTACAGTGTTTGCATAACATACTCTGGAGTGGAAAAGAATGAACTTTTTAAATTTAAAATTTAGTTTGTTTACTCAAATAGTTTCCAACCAAATTAGATGCAGTATTTATGAAAGAAGCGTCACCCGTGGTCGCCAGGCTATTTTGGGTATTTTGACCCGCAAATTTGCTTTTTATTTTTGTGTTCAAGCAGATCTTATCAGGTGACTAGCTCTGACTGGAGTACAGTAGCAGACAAGAGAAAATGTGACATTTAAAATGAGATCATTTCAAAGATATAGGAACAAACTACACTCACTATCACCTCGTATGAGTATTGATCATCATAGTATGTGATATCATTAAGGTTTGCTATATATACAGTATATATACATGTTCAAAGGTATCAGCTGAAGACAAAGAAGCACTATGTTAACTTCTGTATATTAGAGCATTTTGGTTAGCATGGATTATATTTTGAGGTGCTTTAGAAAGATTCTGTAATGATCATGTAATACGTCAATCAAATACAGCACTTAAAAGTACATGTTCAATTAACTTCTCACAAAGTTAAGATGAACTGCCCACACCTAAATACATGTGCACAGAATGCCGAATGAATGAAGTTATAGCTCTGTATAGTTACTTCATTTATTTGTGTAATAATCATGTACATAATGTAAATGGTTCTTAGATACAAAATGTATCATTTTAGCACTAGAGAAAAGTAACCGAACTTAATACGTACACAACGAGTAACATGTACAATGAGGCAAAGCCCCAGTCTAATAATTCTGACTAAATAACGGAAGTCACATTAGCCAACTCGAACCCGGCTAATTACTTTAGCTTGCAAGTATCGGGTTCAAAACACGCCGCACGTTAACAGCCACAAAACCACCGGCAAAGCGCCTTCCACAGCAAACACGAGAAGTTCGGTGGATCTGACGACCCAAACGCGAATGTTTGGGGTTATTTGAACTGCTGCCACGTGTCAGAAGAAGAAAGCCGGCTAACAATAGCGTCCGCCGGATGGTGCCCCTCCGACTCTGACTCCCGAGCATCCATCCTCTGGTTCCAGCAGCGGCTTGGCCATCGCGAGGAAGACAAACCAGCGGGTCTGTCGTGTTGTTTACGGTACTCACAGATCTTAACAGGGGTCGCATCTGTTCCGAAGACTCCTCCATTTAACTTGGTGCCCTTTCCTTCGGCCACCAGCACCGCTGTTCACCGCCGGCTGTGTGCGGTGTTGAGACCCGGCTTGACACTTCTGTAGCTGGTTGTGCTTTCCCCAGCGACGCGGAAAGGTCCACGCCTCCAAAGTGATTGACAGGTAGGGACAGCCAATAGAATTAGAGTATACTCTTTTACCAGCCAATAGCATTCGAAAACGTCATTAACGTTTTGTTTGTTGCCTTAAGCACCTAGCGGGCTTTTTGTTTACCAAAGAAACCCTTCGTGATTTAATGCAGTGCCTCTTAAATAGCGTGTTCGGTTCTTTCTCCCGACTGTCACACATGCGTATGCTACTTTTATATGTGCAAGGATGTGCAAACCTCTCGTCTCTCAGACGTTCCTGGATCAGAGTGTGGCCCATCTGATTCTCATTTTACTTTTGGTCCCAACTAGAAACCTTTAAAACCGTCCAAAGGAAGATGACCAGTACAGTTTGCCCTGTATATCTAATGAGACAGTCTGGTGTTGCACCTGCAATTTGAATTAAAGATAATAACAAATGCATGCATGAAATAAGGATAGCTGAAGCATGAATCATACTTTAATAATTGTCATTGGGGTTCTATTGTGCTTCTTAGAGTTATCTACAGTGTTTGCATAACATACTCTGAAGTGGAAAAGAATGAACTTTAAAAAAAAAGAAATAAAAAAAATGCATGGAGCAACCTTTTAACCATGGCTACTTCGTCTTGTCTTGAGCTGTAAGGGTGGCTTTATTGTAAACTTTCCTCTGAAATAACATCAAAAACATATGACATGGATTTTTTTTTTATTATTTTGAAGGGAGGCTACTGTTAAATGCGATTCCTGAAGAAAAACAGTTGCACAATACAGCCCCTTTTTATAGTGATGGGCTGATGAAGCTTGACAGACACCTGCACTGACAGAGCCTTAGTGGAGTGGGTCACCTGCCTTATTCCCTGCATGAAAAAATGTCCCTCTCTTCAGTTGCCTTAAGTTTCATGACACCTGTGAATGGCTTGCTCTTGCTTGAGATCACCTCTTCAAGGAAAACTGCCATCATATTAACATATTTATATGAGTAAATATGGCTATATTATTTTAATAGGATCCAGTTATTGGCAGGTACGTAAACACTTACAAAAAGCTCAAAGCAATTGGCAATTACATGTGCAATGGTTGTCATCTCAGTTATGGGGCAAAGTGCAATGTAAGCATGTATAACTACTGCTTTTGGGTGTGTGTCAACTGTTTTGGTCAACATTTTGGCAAAAAGGCTGTGAGTTGATTCTGAACTGACACCAATCCATGAAACAGACAATACCAACAAGCAGTATTACAAGGAGTAATGAAATTTAAATGAAATAGTAATAGTAATGCCCAGACTAAACTAGTTGAGATACATACCTTTATTTAAAAATAATACGTGTGCCATAAGGGGTTAACAAAAACCCATAAACAAAACACCACAAAGTAAACTTTAAAATATGCACATTAATATTAGATTATCTGACAAACATGAAATATCTTCAATAAAACATTCAATGGTAAATAAAGACCTCCTTCGACTTTTCAGTGGGAGTCTTGCAATGACATTTCTCTCCAATAGATGGCGCAATCCGCATTAAGGCTAATCAACGGTCTTTGAACTGGTTGTCCAATATTCTCAGACGTATTTGCGGTCTTATTTTTGTCCAGCAGATAGCAGCATTGTAACATCTCATTTCTCTCCTGTCTCTACCGTGAATGACTAGTTGACATAAATGTGAACTTATCCGCCGCTCAAAAATAAGAGTATCAGATCATGAAATATATAACATCTTTACTATTAAGTTCATTCTCCAATTGCAAGCAACATTGTGGTGGATTTTATCAGTGTTGTTTCACAATTTTATTTAGAGTCTTTAATCTATTATTAAAATGTAAGTCATGCCAATGCACATTTGATGTGTATTTTCCAGTAACATACATTGTCATTGTGCAATCATCGTAGCTGATGGAGTTTGACGAGATTATTCACGGATATTTCTACATATCTCACACGTATATAAAACCTCAGCATAATCACTGAGCCGTTCTGAAATAGATCTGCAAGGTGGGAAAACAAACTATCACCTCTTAATTGCACCCTGAGTCTAAAAGATTCCGGGAGCCTATTAGCACAGAAAGACAGAGGGTGTACTTCTGAAAACATGGATTCAGATAATACAACTGAGAGATGAGTCATATGTTTGACAACCCGAAGATGCACCACACTGGCATCCACCTGTGCCGGGGCTTTCATAATGCCATGCAGTCTGTTACATAGGTGGATGCAGAAAGTTTTAAATTGGAGATTTAAAAAACCATGCTAAAATGAAGTTGCTCTCATAGGGTTGTTCAAAACCATAGGTTTTGACTCATAGATAAAAGGAAACAGAATAGATAAAATGAGATTGTAGTGTGCCTGCCGTGTTGACATCGTACACTTAAAATGAATGTCATGTCATGTACAGAAAATCGGTTTGTCTTTGGTGCCTTTCCTGAGGAAGAGGAATTTTAATTGTATCCAGCTTTCCTGGATGGAAAAAGTAAGCTGTTTTCCATTGCTGTTGCTCTGTTCAAAGCCGGTCTTGTTTGCTAAAAAAGACACTAAACCTGCTGTTGTGTCAGTCTTATTTTATTACACCCTCTCGCACATTGCTTCCTTTATTTTTTGGAAAGACGTGTTGGTCCATTAATAAAGTCCTTTGAGGGGGGGGTGAGGAGAAAAATGCAGGCCACAGACATTCCCTAATCTGTTGCGCACCCCATGAAAGTGCCAATGCATTGATTTGCAGGTTAGATCTTTTCCAGATGGGTGGCTTCCTTAAGCATCTCTTAGGACTATGATCTTGCTTCAAGTCCAGTGGGACCATGAGGAGAAGGTTGCAGAGGCCAGTGACCAGCACGGTGTACTAATCGACGCAGGGATGGGGAATTGTTTTGAAGGATAAGATATGGAAATGGCGGTGGCCGAAGGAGAGAGGAGGAAGGTATCCGGGTCGGGGCAGCAAGCCTGTTGTGACTGTCCTCCAGAGGAAACAGAGGGGTTTGAAATCAATGTGCCCTTAAGTGCAGCTTGGCTGCAGGATACTCTCTCAGACGTTAGCCACGCCCCAGTGATTCAGGACCGTCCTGAGCCCTGCAGATGCCGTCTGAGGGCGCAGGCCCTTGCTTCCTCACTTCGCTCTCCTCTCACCTCCACGCTCTCTGCCAACACCCTCCTTCGAACGGTTATGGCCTTGTTAACTTGAGTCCAATCTCACACCAGCATCTCACTCCAGCCAACCCGTGAGCATCACACTTGGCTGTGGACTTTCCCCCCTCCCACTGCACAGCTGATGATCCATGAGATAGTTGGTGGAACTGAAACGTCATGCCAGTGTAGAACGCAACTCCACAGAACTCCTAAACCTACAAACTGTTTGAAACAGAGATTTTTTTTTAATCACATCTTGGTATATAATAACAGAAAACTAAAGGAACACTTAACCCATTTTTTTACCAACAAACCTAAGGTGTAAGCCTGTCAATGCCAAATGATACGACAAAGTTCACTGCCATTTTGGTTAGTCTGCAATTATTACTCCCTAATTCTACAGATGGAAAGTTGAACTGTCCTTATCTGTCAATTTCATTGCGCTGGTTCATAGCATTTTGGATGTGAAAGGTACAAGAAAACATAAATAGAGCCTCATTGACGTTCCCAGTGATGAGAGACTAGAGTCAGATCAGCCATCACCTGTGTCTTGCAAGGGACATTTATCAGTAAATATTGTATGTATTTGATGATTTTCGACACTTTTGCAATGTGAATCAAATTGTTGATCTGATGTTTAGTGTTTTTTTCCCGTTTTTTCCTTCAGCCAGCTATGTGACGAGTCTTTTGTGCGGGCAGTTGCGTCGTGACGATGGCTTCAACCCGCAGTTCTTCTCTCTCTCTCTCGTTCTTCTGACTCCTCTTGCCATAGTTGTGATTTTTATGACAATTCGTTCAATCAATGATCATCCTAAAAATTTAAACATACAACAATGCGATTAAGAACAAGAGGTTTTATTACACTGGCTGCACCTGTCCCTTGAGTTGACTTCACACGAGAATCATTTACTGCTGCCTATCAGACGGTATATAAAATTCACACATTGGAATATAGGATTGTGCTGAGGTCAGGTCCTCACCAGCCACAAGCAGTTGCTTTTGTTAGCTTGTATATAGGGCACTGTAGCACTGAATAACTTGGGTGGCGTTGATGTTTTTGGATTCTCTCATGCAAACATTTACAAGCGTGTTGTCACTCTTTTTCATGATAACAAGCATAGAAATGCATCAAAATGTCCCACCCATTTATTCTATTATTTATTTAAACACTGGACCGTCTAATAACTACAAAATTCTTATTATAATATTACAGAATCACAAAAACTCTACTGATATGTTCGCTTATAATAATTAAACAAGCTGATTTTCATCAACACACCCAAGTGGATGTGTATCGTCTGCATTCCCATGTCTTTTGGTTACTTCTAAAAGACGTGTCAAGAAATGTTGAACCCAACACTGGTCAGCCTGTGGCTGCATTTAGGCAGCGAGAGCAGTAATAGTGTGTGATTGAAGGTGAGGAAACGGCCTAAAGCCCACATCTGTGTTTGGGTGTCAGCCCTCTTTTGGGCTGATGTTCTGGGACCTCCATGGCATTTCCTTCATGAACTCTCAACATGGCCATTCAGCCTGGGGTAAGGACATGCCACTGCCCTCACATGTAACAAAGATGTTTTGGCCTCATCTTTTGAGTTCTTCTCAACTTATTCTCTTACAAACCTCCATTCGGAAGAAGAGTCAGGTGTTTTTTTCTGCGGATTTTCAGTTTCCAATTCCAGTCTCCAATATCTGAACATGACCTGAATTTGTGGAAGCATGCTGCGGAGGTGTCTATTGATTACTTTAACTTATGCTCGGACGGTTTAGAGAGACTGACATGGCTATTGATCGTTGGTCCGTCATTCCACATGGTGTTGGTCAGACAAAATATGATAAGGTTTCATAGCGTTCACTCAGGTAACTGTTGGAGAGCTCAACCTCATGGTGTCTAGATTCTAGCTTCCATTATGGGAACATCTTTCATCACCCCTTGTCATACTCCTAGTCACCATCGTAACTGTTGCCTCGAATTCATAGATGTTTGTGTAATGTATAACAGATTTTGTGTCTGTCTGTGGTCTGTTTCATCCAAGATGGATATACCTGGATACAGAAGCCAACAAGTTAACATGCGTCATCCATATGTTCTTTTTGGGTGTTTGCTGGTTGACATAGTAGTCCTGTTGTTCAATATTATAAACCAGCATCAAGAAACAACAAAAGTTAACCAACTTGTTTAAGAATTAATCCATAAAAATGTTTTGTTGTTCTTAGTGAAAATATCACATTTGATGTCATTCAGACAGAGAAACAGAAGAAACTCACAATGGGCTGATTCAAATCTGGAAAACACATAATATAACTAAATTCATTTTTCATCATCATCAAATTATTATTAATGCATTGAAACATCCAGCGGGGATATTACACAGCAAAAATATATAATGGCTTAATTTTTGTCATACATAATAAGCATGTTTTATTATCTCATTTTGTTTGCAAAATGAAAAAAATGTCTCAACAGATTTCAATGTGTTTTTGGGGTAATTTCTGGATTAAAGTGATTAAAATCAGGAACCTGAAGACATAACCGCTGGTGTCTTACCCATGCTGGAGGTCCTGGGTTGTGTGGCAAGTTCCAGAACACTACTGCCACCTGCTGTCCCCTTTGATTTAATTTGGATTTGACCAATATTGATGTCTCTAATCTGATAATGTTATCTAGTTAAACACTTGACATAAATGAAGGATTATCACAGGATGGATGAAAAGTAGCTGCTTGGCAGAGGTCTGCATTCTCTGATCTTCTTCCTCATAAAAATTAAACACCAGAAGAAATCCTCTCTGTGCTCAATCCTCCCCCCCGAGCATTTCTTTCCGCTTCCAAGAGGCCTCAACAATCAAGGCTTCTACCTTGTTAGGAGGTGTTAATTGGAGTTACACTCCACACTTCGTCAAGGAGTCTGACAACAGAATTAATTAGGATTTGACTATGTAAATCAATTCAAAATAGGGTCCTTATGGTGGGGAAGGAGGGGGGCGGTGATGAGAGAAGCTGCTTTTTCTCTAAAGAATAAAGTTGATTTTGGAACTTTTCATTTTGCAACCTCAGCCGAGTTCACTTGGAGAGAAGGCAAGAATACGCGCGTGTGCACCAGAGTTCAGGGGTTCTTTTGTTTGTATGCAAACCAACTAGCAGGGACAAAACAAGTCGGCGTGAGCGTGCTGTTCCACTTGACCTACATGTTTACCAATATAATGGCATCATCAGAGGACATGTTGAAAATAATTCCAGAATGTTTTTACTTGTCCCAAATAGCATCTTACAAAACTGAGATGGCAGTTGACGGTCTTCCTTATATGGGCAAAATCCATGAAGGAATATAGCTGGGCCTCATTATTGTGAACTTGTGAAGCGAAGTGGAGATATGTTGTTTATTTAAACCTGAGTGTTTTCTATGACGAGTTTGCCATTGGTTTCCTTTCACAGTCCAAAAACATAGGAAGGGCCTTCCATAAATCAAAATTAGAGGTGTGAGTGCATGGCAGTCTTGGCTATGTGTGTCCTGACGCTGTCTGTCTAGGGGGTCAACCAACTGTGTGCCCGAAGGATGATCCATGGTGACCCTCTGTACGGAATAAGCATGAGAATAGAGATTACCTGGAATGATCTTTTGTCAAGTTCTTTTCATTCTTTAAGGCAGCATTTGTTTTCACGGAATGAGTTTTATAGGAACTACACAGAACAGATTCATTATTATCACCAGCCACACAACAGAGATAGAATTCTTTTACATATCACCAACTATGCACAATTTGGCCATCATGCACCCACCAATGCCCATCTAGGATCCCAGTCAACTATTTCTTATATTGCATTTGCTTATTTATGTAGTTATTATGTAACTATACCATCATGTATGTCTGTGGATATTACATAAAATGGAATATAATTGAGATATCCCAATGAAATGCAACCGGGAAAAAATGTTTTTATAAACATTCACATTTAAATAAAACTAGAGAGAGAAACGCTGCTTTATGAAAAGCGACTTTATTTTCCATTTAATTACACCTTCATGAGGACACTTTTGTACAAGATACATCACAGTCTAAAGTGCACGAAATACTGTACAATAAAAATGACTTAAATACGCAAGGTGGCTGGGGAGGAGGGAGGGAATTCACATTTTTAAAAACATATTTACAGATTAAAATGAATCCATGAAATAAACATGCTTTTTTGTAGGGAAAGAAAACAAGTACTAGGGATGGTTTTGCTCAGGTTAGTGAGGGGTTGGCATGTGGGGGAGGGGGGGGGTTCTTGTGCAGCTTGCTTGGGGGAGTGGGGGACACTAAGCTTTGGCACCTTGAGAGAGAAGAGAGAAAAGACATTATCAAGGAAAGGTGATCACAATAGTAAACAAAAGAGTCATATTTAGTTTAATAAATACAGTCTTAAGGGCTTGTGTAGAATGCATAATAGCCCATGCCTTTTGGGTTGTCCTTGTAATCCTCCGAGGTCAAGTCTTCACACTTGATGGTCGGAGAGTTCTCTGTGCTGGAGCCCCCCGGGGACATCCTGCGTCTCTTGCAGACCATGGAGTAGACGCCCGAGTCAGTGGACTCTATTGATTTCAGAGACTGAGATGTCTCAATCCAGGATGGCGGGGCACTCTCTTCTGGCATTTTGTCTTTTGTTGCTCCGAGCTGGTCCTCAGGGAACGCTGGAGGACTTGGGCGCGGTGACCAGGGTAGACCTGTGGTCATCTTACGCTGATAGGAGCTTCTGGTGCCCCAACCTGCGGCCATAGAGGCAAAGGCTGAGTCTGGATAGTAGCTGAGGGCGTGGGACGTCTGTAGAGATAAGGGCTTGATGCCGTAGGACAGCAGGCTGCTAGTGGAATAGTCATTCTCGTAGGACAGATCAAGTTTGTTGGTGCCCGGCTGCTGAACTGGGGGGACGAACCAGCGCTGGGCGGTAGCAGCTGCAGAGGTGTCCTCGCTCTGCGGGGAGAGGAGGCTGTTGGTCTGAGGAACGGTCCGCTCACTGGCATAGAAGCGGTTCTGAGGCAGGTTGTTGACAAACTGGTCCTGAAAAAAAGGCTGCATGGCGTAGCGGGCGCCGGGAACGATTTGTGTGGATCGAGGGGAGTCTGTGGGAGATGGTGTCAACCGGTCACTCTCTGGAGCCGTGTACATCCTGTTTGAGACATACAATAAAGATAACTTTAGGCAACAGCATTTAGAAAACAGCCATGTGACTTTTGTGTTTTGTTTGTTTGACTTAAGTTAAACAATCTGAAAACATTTTGCAAGCCCATTAAGCAATGCAGGAACATGGATTTTCCCTGACTTCTTGAGAAATTGTCAATTCAAATAGATGAATTCAATTCAAAGAAAAGCAGAATACAATTAGATAAACATTGTCCACCCTATTTAATAATCAACATGACTGTCAGCAAATTCATAAAAAAATGCAAAATATAATAAATAAGACTGTTGGAATATAACAGATGTCTTAGGTCCATTTTGAGTCATTGCTAGTGAACAGTTAAATTCCCTTGCTATCAAGTCACAGCAATGTCCATGACAAAGCATCTCGTTCTTTGGGGCATTTTTTTTGTTCCCCCCGAAATAATACATTTACTCTGAAATTATTTAATCATCACGTTTTGGAAAAATGAAAGCACCACTCTCTCCAGAGTACTTGCAACAAGTACCAACAGATTGTAAATTGATCATAAGTCAAGGAGGAAACGGTGTTAGATGTTGTAGTTTACTTTAGAAAATGCCAGTCTTCGCTAGATGCCACTTACGTGAGGTCAAATATTCTTTAAGCCTTTTAAAATTAAATAGAGTTACAGCAGTAATTGTATGAAAAAAAACACACATCAGTAAGGACGACCAACGAACAGACAAACCCATCACACCCTAGAAGACACTTACGAGTCATAATTATCACGGAAGCCTTTTGCAAAGGGGTTGTGATCAATCTTTAGCTGTGTGATCTGAAACAAACAAAATATCCTGTGTTAACCACACAAGCATCTGACTGCTGACATATCTCATCCACTGGCTTTTTAAAAAAGTTTCAGAATGTACAATATTTTCCTGTTTAGTTCAGCCACAGTGCTTCTGATCATTCAAGGCTTACATCTGTGTTCTGGTAGGCCGTGACGGCTATAAACTGGTTCTCTGGGAAGGTGAAGGTTTGGGTCCGGGCCTCGTTGCTCATGTCTTCCACGCCATCTTCTGTCACCTCAACGATGTGGAGACGTGGTTGGTACTTGTGAAGGGACTGTAGGACGATCATCTGCCGCAAAAATGTGACACATGATAAAACAAATTAAAAATGCTCTGTCAGTGAAAGCCAAAGTGATTAAAAAGCGGAGATTGAAGCCAAACCTGTGTGTTGTTGTTGTTTGCTCCTTTGTTGTTTGTGAGCTTCAACTTGCCAAAAGAGATTTCTTGTCTCATCCAGTGAGCTCCGGTGTTTGGGGATTCAGGATGAACGTACATTTTGTTTCCTGTAAATAACACTTTATTAGACCTCTCAAATAAGAATGCATTCATACTGTTGAAGGATAAAAACTTGGTGCTTGTTTGTTACAAGAAGAAAAGTTGTATTGAGAAAAAAAACATGGTTAAATAAGGTTAAATTACTTACATGAATAATAATACGTTGGAGTTGAAGACGAAGATTTATTTAGTTTTTATAAATAGACTTGGATTCTATTGAACAATTGAATAATTCTATTTATTCATTTGAGGCCCAATACAAACGGGTATATTTATCTTCAAGTGAAAATGATGCCCTTTGAAATTTTGCAGAAATTTAGCATATAAGACGGTTTCAGTATGTCTTAACAAAAAACATGGATGGTGTGGGAAATAAAAATAAAGGCTTACAATTAAATAACAGCAAATCAAACCCAATCAGTTATATGTTTCATGAATTTGTTAAAAATAAAAAAACGTATCTATTTATTTAAGGCTAAGCATTTTTTCCACTTCAAACTTTAAACGACATAAAATAGCTGGACTATCGGACATTTCACCCACCTTGCATGTTATTATCCGCTTTGCCGCAGGTGACCCATTTCCCTCCTTGAAAGCGCCAGTGGTTCGGATCCGCCAGAACTATTTCCACAAAGACGTTGTAGTGGGCCGTGAGGTTCAGCCCCGTGATGTTGAAACTGAGGAAGGGGAACATCCGCCTGAGAAAATAGAGAATAAAACAAAAACAATTAACATAAAACTTTTCATTGCTTTTTGCGGTGATTTTTTTATTGGACGGTAAAAAAATATACATTTATAAGAGAGATCTAGGCGGGTAAATCGGACTCACCTGCCCTGCTTAGTGATGATCATCTCAGTCTGGTGACGGTGGAACTTGAGCCACAGAGGCCGGTTGCAGAGATACACCTGAGCCCGAGCTCCGACGCCCGCGCCCGGCAGAGACATGGAGCCGATCCCGGTCCCTGTCCCGGCATATGACGGGTACAGACAGCCCGGTCCCTGGCTGAACTGATACCCTCCGGTGCTGAACTGACTCCGGCCGGTGCACACTGAGGACGACGAGAAGCCAGCCGGAGGGAGGACGGATCCATAGTGAAGGGAGGCCGGGTACCTGGAGCTGCTGGAGCCGGTGTACACGGAGCCTGTCTGGCCCGCGTACGGGAAGATGGAGCACGGATTTGCCATGTCGGAGCTGGCCTGAGAGGACGTGATGAAATACCGATCAGCTCCAAGTTCATCAATGTATCGCCGACTCGTCAGCTCGTCCTCACCGAGCACCGGGGAGCCTTTCCTCCCATCGGGCCCGGCTTTAGAGAAGCTGTCCCCGTCCGTGTCCGCCAGCATCCCGGTCCCGCTCAAGTACTTCTTTGCCCCGACGCTG
The DNA here is from genome assembly GCF_027744825.2 of Synchiropus splendidus. Taxonomy (NCBI): domain Eukaryota; kingdom Metazoa; phylum Chordata; class Actinopteri; order Syngnathiformes; family Callionymidae; genus Synchiropus; species Synchiropus splendidus. The sequence goes on from NC_071337.1 coordinate 16,474,981, forward strand.
GACTCTGACTCCGCCCGCTCCACCTCTTGGTAGTCAAGCTGGGAGGCTGGTCTCGGACTTGTGCTGGCGCTGTCCGACGTGGAGAGGTTGTAAAAAGTTTTGGGTAAGGAACTTGGGAGGATGTTCTCTAACTGCATGGTTCTGTGGGGTTCAGTCCAGTTGATGCGCAGTCGTGGAGGCGACACGACCTCCCAGTGACACCTGGTCCACACAGACGGATCTTCAGAGCCGATTGGATCGACATTAGATGCGCACAGGCTTCTTATAAGATGCTGCTTTCCAGTGCAGGACGAGAGGAGGAGCCTCTTGCACTGGCACCTACACAACCTTCATCCAATTTTACAACCACCATTCTGTCGTTGACACTCATCGGGAGTCGCTTTTAGAATAATTTTAAGTTTGTTTCTGATTTTAAACGATTCTGATTTGGTTATAAATTTCCCGCGGTCAATTTCACAAGTTTTAAAATCATTTTTTATATCAGTAAGTACACACCTCTCACTGCAGCAAACACGCCACGCGCGGAAATCTATCACATGTGCACCTTGTTTCCAGTAATTGGCCTCCGCCGGCGTCCTTCCGTCCAAGCTGCTGGAAAATCGGAGATGCGACTGGTGAAATTGAAATTTGTTGCCCAGAAAAGTAGCTGACAATTTACCAGCGCCTCGGTTCCTTCAAATAATAATCCTAAAATAAGTAATTCCGTTAAAATTCAGAGTATTTATATATTTTTTTACGAGTGAGTGTTTCCCATGTGACAATATATAACAAAAATGTTCTGACTAAAATTTCTTTTATTTTATCAACACTTTCATTTAAACTGCAAGTGTCAATATTCACTTTATAAATTATTTCAGTTATTAAGTAACAAAAAAAGACCCTTTAACACGACTGTGTATTAAAAAAATAAATTATTCTTCCGTTTGTTGAAATGCGTTTTTAATCGATCGGTTTTGAATAATTTCAACAACTCTCTGTCACTAAAATCCAAACCACGCGTGGAATGAAAATATGAAACGATAATTCTGAGTGGTGAACACACTTCTTTTTAACAAACACTCATACAACGAAAAACACACCCACTCACACCAGAAAACACACTCGAGAGGAACCGCACGCGCGACCGTACTGTGGTGACGCGCGCACACACACACATAAAATGCAAACATGCACGTTCACTCTTTAGTTCGGACGCACACGTAGCCTAAATTATTACACGCACACGGGTGTATTTTGAACACACATTGACATTATGCTTATGCTTTGCATCTCACCCAAAACGTAACCATGACTCTTAAACCCAATTGCAGTATCCTAATTATTATGAAGTCTTCATCCTTAAACTTCTTTGGACCCTTCAAAATGTCCAAAGCCAAATGTGTTCACAAGGAGGTGTTTTGCCAAGAATTGGTCCTCACAAGGAGAGATAAACCACGCGTGCGCACACACAAACTCCGTGAAGACAGTGGACATACAAAGGAGTGTTATAACAAATACGCAACATAAAAATAAAGTCAGTCATACACAGATGGAAATGCTCCGCACATGCATGCTTACAAACGAAAGCCGGACGCGCAAGTTGAAAAAAAAAAAAAAAACACCTGAGAAATGAAAAAAAAAGTTGCCTCCTCTCACCTCGCATTTGTTAAAGATGAACAGCGCCCTCTAGTGACGTGAGTACTTGTGACTTGGCGTCATTTAATAGAATATTTTATTTAAAAAAAAAAGCGATTTAAGAGGCAGGTGTTACTGACTCCCACTTTCCGTATCTTTGCATCATCTTCAAGCCTGTGTTCTTCTCTGCGTGTGCTTGTGAGACTTAAAGGAAACTGATGGGTGGGGGGCTGTGGGGGCGAGATGAATTTGGGGAAAATGGGGATACAAATCTGTGAAAAGCTGAGGGACAATCTCGGCTGGAGGCAGATTGGCTGGTGTCATAAATGGAAGAGTCGAGTCGCTGCAGGAGCATCGAGGGACTTGGTTGACACGCGCAACCACCGCAGCCTGTCCATCAAACTACAGACCTGTCCCAGACTAGGGAGGGGGGGAACCTCAAACACACAATTCTGTTTTAGTATATTTCAGTGAAAGAGCCTGACACTGGTCCGGAAACATACAGAGTTGAATTGTGAGCAGTGTGTGTGTGTGTGATGAACTGGTGACCTGAAGGGTGTCGCCTGCCTCTCACCCCAAGTAGCTGGGGAAGGGTCCCACGGGGAATGAGCAGAAGAGAATAGGATTATAAGATTTACAATTTCCCATAGAGAAATACCACCAGAATTCTGCCAAAAGATTACGACCACTAGACTGATATTGCCTCAGCTGCACCAAAACTCCTGGGGTCTATAGGAGCCAATGCAACTTCTGGTTCAAGAAATGACACAGGTCCACAACAGTCTCTAAACCTGCCACTATGCCTATGCATTTCAGCAAGGTGATAATGAGTTTTGCGCAGCAATATTAACACACCGCATTAATTATTCATTAATAGTTCAATTCATTCCTCGAAGGTGGACGGTAACTTGAGATTCAACGTCACAGCTCTCTCCATCAACATGGGCAACAGGCCTTCGCTGGGCGCTGCTAATCCCTTCACAGCCAAACACAGCTAAAAGGAAGTCGTACTTGAATCAGAGGCAGAGTTTAGCTTTTCACACCTCGGCTGTCAGCGCCTCATTAGTTTAATCCAGCTGTACAGCTCTGCTCATTTATCGGAGATGTGCAAGGTCAGCAAATGACAAGAAACGGATGTTCAAGGGGGGTGGATGCGCTTTAATTAAAAATAATCATGTGCTTGGATGGCGCTAATTTTCATGATTTCAACTCTTCAACGTGCAATTGGATGCTTTCGCAATCTTTTCGTTTATGCTTTTATTTGACAAAGCATGCAATGCTCCCCTCCAAAAAAAAAAAAAATGAAAAAAGAAAAATCACCCTTTATTGTGCATCTTAAGATTCAAATTTGGAGTGTCTCGGTGACAGAAGACGAGACAGAAGGAACTGCAAGTGAGGTTCACTCAAAATGCCATCCATTCATTTATCCATTCATCCTCATCTGCTTATCCGTTGCCAGGTCGCAGGGGCAGCAGCTTTAGAAGACCACGCCAAATGGCCTTCTTCTGGGCAACATCTACCAACTGGGGGATCCTGAGACGCTCCCAGGCCAGTGAAGAGATACAATCCCTCCACCTGGTCCTGGGTCGACACCTTTGTTTCCTCCCAGCTGGCCGTGCCTGAAACACCTAAATTGGGAGGGGTCCAGGAGGCATCCTCATGAGATGCCTGAACCACCTCAACCGACTCCTCTCAACGCGGAGAAGCAGCGGCTTTACTTCGAGTCTCTCCCGAGTGACAGAACTCCTCACCCTATCTCTGAGGGAGACGCCCACCACCCGTCAGAGAAAACTCCTATCACCCACTTGTATCCTGGATCTCATTCTTTTGGTCAAGGGATGTAGGGATGTAGACTGATCGGTATATTGTTTTTGGCTCAGCTCTCTCTTACACACAAAAGTGTGGTAGAGCAACTGCAATACCGCTGCAACTTGAAAGCAAGACCCCCTAGATACGTCTATACTTCTATGAAGAAACTTCTCCACTTGAGGCAGGGACTCATTCCTGAGCCGGAGAGAGCAGTCCACCCTTTTCCGGTTGAGAACCATGGCCTTGGACTTGGACATGAATACTTTCAAATGTATTCATATGTGATTGATTAACCACATGTTTTTTCCCCATTAACTTTAAACATAAATAATAAGTCCACCATTTACGTGAATTGGGAGTGAGAAAGTGGGAATTGTGAAACCAATTTGAGCTAGTGTTGTCGCGCTCAGGTTGATTGGAGGTTAGGCCCAACACCTGGACTCAGTCCGCAGTCTGGTCTCCTCCACATCCGACTGTTTTACAGGTCAGTTGCAAGAAAGTTTATCCTGATAGGTTTGTGTTCTTGTGAGAGTAATTTTGAGTGTTTTTAAGAGTAGTTTCCACTGTAAATACATAGACGCTAATGCTGTGAGGCGTAGGATGCCAACACTGAGTACTGCATGAACTTTCATGAAATATTGATTAGAATATGTGCTGTGGATATTTTCTTTCAGTGTTGTGTACACATCTGCACTAACACAGGAGAAAATGCAAATCATATTTTACGATTCATTTAAGTACAGCTTATTGAATATGAATGTCAGGGTTCTACTCAAGATTTTTTCCCCAGCATTGGGGGTGTCTCCGATCCTCGGGTAGGAGCAGCAATGTGTCGGATTTTGAAGATGGGGAATGCAAAAGGAGAGCGCATGTACACTCTTCACAGTCCTACCAGCACTGACATTGGAGTCATATGGGGTGACTCCAATACTGGTAAAATCCCAGCGCATCTATTGTATATTTGAGCGTTTGGTCAACAAATTACATTTGAACTATACACAAAGCTGTGAATGTTGACTTTTGACTTGTGATCAGTCAGTGTATACTCGGAGAACAGAGAATATGGGGTTCAGAGGAGCGAGGACCATTGAGCTATGTGCAGTTTTGCTATGGTTTTATCATTCATTTGAAGCATGTAACACAATCAACTCATTCCTATTACAGAATGGCCCTTCCAATGTTACCTCAGACTGCTGCATACTTCAGGCCAAACTCTCCTCAACCCAAATGTAGCTCTTGCTAAGACTGGTTAATTTGGAGGCTAAAAATGACTTGACTTTTGAGTAACTTGAATTGGACACAGACTTTCATCTATTAGTGGGGAATGAAATGAGTGGGGAATGAATCGATTCAGCTCACTTTGAGGACTCTCCCTTAACAAGTTAGACGTTTTTTTTCACCTTATATTATTTTTTTCAAAGCAGGAATTCATCTAGTTGCTGAACTGCCATTCAGTCTCACACAGTGACACAGTCCAGCATGAGTAACATAACAAACCTTCACAACGACACTGATCAACAAATAAGCTATAGAGTGAAAGCAATACCAGTTGAGACAGTAGAGGGAGTCATGCTGTTTAAACGTGGCTGTACCCAAACACAGCTGAAGAGGATGATATATGACTCTCCCTTTGTAAGTGTGCTCTGCTATACGTGTAAATTGTCAATGTTTCAGGACACATTTTCTCATCACTTCTATTATATAACATAACTTTTCAAGCGAGCTCATAGTTTACTCCTATCAGTGATGCAAATAACCTAATAATGGTGCCAACAAATACATGAAAAAACACTTAAACACATGTAAGTTTACCTAGAAAAGACGATTAATGTGTTCAATTTGAGTATACATTTGGGTGTTGTGATGTTGTTTGAGGTAAAATGTGATGTGGACTGAAGTCATTACTTGTCGATAGTTCATCTGCGACGTCACTCCGTTTACAGTTAGTGGGAGGACTTTTCTAAATTGTTTAGCCAGGGAGAGTTATGCTTAAGTGGTGAGCTGGTGTTCGCGCTTTAACAGCCTTGGCTCTAAAGCCTCCTCAGACGCAAACCCCAAGACTCGTTTAAAAGCCAAAAAACAAATAAAAGATGATTTACAAGGCGGTTATAAATAAACTAATTCCAAATGAGGTGGATGTTCAGGTCCGACTCATAAAGGAGCTCTCGCTCGTGACCTGTCAGCATGTTTCTTGACCACCTATAAAAGTCCAAGTGTGTCTGAGATGACCCTCTTTGGCCCTCCACCAGGGCCGGCGCGACAGGGGAAGGGAAGTCTAACCATATTGTTGTCAGAGTAGATCATCAACACGCCACATGAAAGGGAAGCATTCCGCTTTTTACAGGCCCGGTTGGCTGCTGAAGCCTTTGCTGGGGAGAGAATTCATGTATCCCATTGCAAGGATTAATAACGCAAGTCTCATTAGAGATCCTTGCCACTGAGACCCCTGGAGGGAGGGGGTACTGGGAAAAGCAGCCAGTGCCACGTGTAGCACGCCGGATCAGCGCTCCTCCGCAAATCATCATCCTCTCCAACACTTTTATAGGAAAGAATTTATTTCACAAGTTTATCAAACATGTCTTCCAGTATATTTTCCAGTGCGCTGTGATTGCAAACATTGAATCAAAGCGGCGGTTCTTGGACTTCCACAGATTATGTTACAGACATGCTGCTGTCTTCAAAGATGCAAAGGTGACAGCTTTCATGAATTTCCACTCGGGTCCATATTGCTTTCATCAATTACTCTCCTTCAGAGTCCCGCTATTTCCTGCGTTTGCCCTGGAATGGAAGCAGAGCTGGGTTTTCCCTCAAGACTGGATGAACAGTGCTCGTCCTTTTCAACCCACTGTCAAGCCCTTGGAATATGTAAAGTATATTCATGTTCTCCATCACATGGGCTGGGTCAGAGTTCAGTCAAGCACTGCAAATTATCACGGAATTGGAGCCTTTCCTATCCAGTAGACAGAAGTGGAACGCCTTGGGAATACCCTTATGTGCGACGTAGGGTTTGAATCCCTCCAAATACATTAAAATCACCGGATTACATTAAACTTCAACTGTGCCTATCAGCATATATGTTTGACTAGCCAGCGGAAGAAGCTGGCTACATCATTCTTTTGTGATATGCAGGATTCAGGGGGCAGCGATAATCCACTGTGCTAAGACAAATCATAGAAAAATAAGGCGCAGCGGTCGCATTTGGGGATATAGGATTGGAGCTGCACTCACTGTATTTGAATCCCTGAGGTATGATAACATGATTTTTGGATTACTGCATTAGAAAGTGTCACCCAGTACCTGTGGGAAAAGCAGCAGGTACAGATCATGGAGTTTTAAGTGTCTAGGCTCTGATAACATCACAGCATAGTATTTTCATCAGATTTCTCAGGATGCAGAAGTGTTTTTTGAAATCCAAAATGATCTATAATGTTATTTACTTAGTAATTTGTTGCAGATTCTCTTTGCCCGAGGTGCCAAACCTTTTTTTAACCAAGGATTCACCTCCAAACCACTTGCCAGACACATATTTATGATGTATTTACGATGCACACGCAACTGTTGCAGTCACATATGATCAAAATGAACTGTACACTGGGCAGCAAATAATCTAGAACAGTGCAACCAGTCTTGAACAGGAAATCTGAATTAAAAATCAGTCTACATGTCAGTTATTTGAAGATCATTTTAGTGTTTTCCTTTTAATTTACGTTCATCAGCTTTCAAGGGCAATTTTAACTTTTATAGTCTCATCTTGCTCTATACAATTCTTATCATTGTGTAATTGCGTTTTTGGAATGCATTTATTTGCCACTGAATTTGGTACCATGTACCAACTATCTTAAGGGAAACCATCCCCACGAGTGTAAATGTAGGTTTGAAATGATGAGTCCTAATAGCCAGTAGTTTGCAGTAGCAGTAGCAGACACTTTACCGCTGTGGGTCAAACTATTGCTCACTCATTCTGCCCTGAAGATCAGACGTCAGGTTAATGGATCGTCAGCTTTAGGAACAATTTCTAGTTGAACCTTTGACCAACTTGTTCACAGAGACAATGTGAGTGTGTGTGCATGGGTTGGGGATGACATTCTGGTAGTTTCCTCCTTAAGGTACTTCTGAGGACTCAGATGGGAGGAACTAACATAAACATGTCTTATTGATTTCGATTGAACAAACAACAGAAAGGACCTTGTTGTTGAGTTCACCTCACCTGTCAGTGCAACGGCATAGAACTACAGGAGTTTTATCTTTCGACCACAGGCTTTGAGTTTTGTCTGTCTATGAGTGCTTTTCTGTCTGCATGTGGTAGAGAGGAGACTTCTGAAGGGGTCCACTGCTACTTGCCTGATGTCGTAGATCGACCCTCATATGACCCCCTTAATACTCTGTATTAATGTCAGAAAATACAGATGTACTGCCCTCTTTGCACCGACATTGAAGCATCATTAGCTTCACTAGTAAAGCAAATTGGTCATCTTTGGAAAAGTGCAGATGACTTGGCTCTTCATCTGTATTGTGGGAAAGAGAGTCACCTAAAATAGTTACCGATTCAATAAAAAAAATGTCGGCATCAAAAGCAGGTGTGAGAACTGACTTGCTATCTCAACATTCAGAGCGAACAGTCTGAGCGACAGCAAGTGTCTTGAGTCAGTCTTGAGCATAGGCATGTTAAATTGACACCCTATAAGCAAAAAGGAAAAATGAATATTTTCACAATGACCATTCATTGTGACAGTAACAAGACATTACACTCTGTTACATATGTGCCCCATTTACTTTTATCAGTTAGTTTGATCCCTGATCTGTTGATCTTCACCCACAGGTGGCACATGCACTCACGCACACACACAGTATCGTCACCCTCATACTTTCACTCAGTCCATCACAGTAGCTGCAGAGTGACGACAGTTCAAGTGGGCGGCGGTTCACTGGCCCAACTCTCACCCTCATCCCTGTTTTAGCAGCAACCTTTGTTGACCCACTTCTCCCGACCCACCCTCATGAAACGCCTGAGGAATTGACATCAGGGACCAAAGAAAAATAGCAGGTGCTAAAAGTTTGTCGGCGCAGACTGGATCTATGCGTTTCCTGGAACGTGAGGTGTAAGGAAGGATGACGGAATTGTATTGACTGAGTATTAAGCTTCTAAGAAAACAGGCTTTCTAACAGCAAAGCTCTATTAGCCCAGGGCTGCTGGGGAGGAGCAGGAAGAGGGTTCTTTTAAACATGAATTGAACAGTCCAACAATATTAATATATGATCAGCTTTTAGGAATATTATGTATACAAATATACTACTGTATGTGAATGATTGTTAAAGAGTGGAAAACCCCTGTTGTTGGTCATGAAAATATTGTTTGTGGAAAAAATGAGTGATTAAAAAAAGAATGGCATATGTAATTATAATTTCATGACATCTAAAATTGTGTTATTATTATTATTGTTGTTGTTGTTGTTATTATATATTATATACTCAATATAAAAACATAGCAAGGTGATATGCTGGCTCTAATGATCCATAGGTGTTTGGGGTTGTCCATCAAAAACTGCCCTGTGAGTGTACAGTCCCACAAACACCCATCGCAGGAATAAGCGGTGAAAGATGAATAAATGAAAAATGAAATTGTGCTGTTTTGTTCCCTACCTTTGATTGATTGTGAAGCCACAGGGATGCAGCTTAACAGGGCCTTCTGACCAATCGCAGGTCTGAGCAGCAACTCGTGTTGTTTCCAGTCCTCTCCTGAAGCAGTATTACTGCCAAGCAAGCTGAGCTTTTATCACGTTGGCAAAGCTGACTCAGAAACTGCATTTAAAAGACGGCCTTCATTTATTATTTTTTTTTGTCTCACTGGCTTGTTTTTTTATGTATTTCTCCATTCTTTTGGAATGGGAACACGGCGAGACCCACACCACAGGAGTATTCTAGCTGCTGCTTCTCCATCAACATGTTTAAATCAGTGACTCAGAAGTGAGAAGTTTTAACACGTCTCGCTCAATATGAAGATCATCAAGCGATGGAGAGGAAAGCCCTGACTGCCTCTACCCACCATCTAGGGAGTTTCTAAATGACGAACGCTCACATGGACTCAAGCAATGCAACCTGAAAATAGTGATGCTAGTGATGATATGTATAATGATAATATAACAATGAGGAGGACAACTTCATAAGAAATGGTTACGGTTCTTGTAAACACAAAGGAAAGGGAAACTCTCACTTCCTGTCAAACTTACAGGAAGTTATAGCAGGCTAAATCTTTATCAGACCAGATCAAGAAAACACAGTGCACAAGTATGGCCTCAGAGTGACACAGTGATCCTCATTTGTTTTCTCTTTATTTGTATCTCTATCTGAACACTGAAAGAATTCATATAATCGTCGACATTTTCAAAAACGTCTTGTCTCTCAAGTTGTCAAGAAAATCTTGAAGTTAAGTTGTGTACCCTAAGTCCTGCAGATGTTTGCTATATAGCAAATGCGAAAAAAATGTGTTGTGCCTTTTGATCATTTTAATATTACACTTCCTCTTGTGTATATTTATTCCCCAATTTTGCCATTATTCAGTCTTTTCACAAATAACAGTATGCAATATAAACAAGTATTTTTACACTTGTGAAAATATGACATTTTATAGCGCTTCTCATGAGCGTAATACTGTATAAGACATGGCTCACTTATATATAAATATATATTAATATTATGTGCGCACTGTTGGTCGACAATATCCTAGATCATTACTAAGTTGGCCTGAAATCTGGTTTGAACCTTCTTCAACACCAGTATTACATTACACTTTTACCACTTATGCATGTCTTTTTATGTAGCTTGCAGCGAGAGCATGATGAAATGTCACCTTCATGTGTAATGGAAGGAGAACGTTAAGAAATACAGCAGCGTCATTCAGATACATGTGAGTCAGTTTTGTTTTTATTAACTGGTTCCATTAAGATGCTTTGGTGATTGATATTTGTGATCAGTTGAAACAGGAACTGAGTCACGGACATGGTGCAGCAGCCATTTTTGTAGTCCTTGTCACTCCTTCAGTGTAAAACAGCTTCTTTTGGAAATGCAAAACTTTAAACTTTTGTTTGATGCAAAGCCTTTCAACAAGTATGTGAAATTAGATAGCTGAAGAAAAACAAAAAAAAACATGATATGGTCCCTTTCAGAGGCTGAAACTGCACCTGTAGGTAGGAGTGAGTGAGGTTTCACTTTCAGTTAAAGCTTGCACAATTTGCCCCATAAAAAGTCGCGAATGACAGCAGTAGTCAACCGCTAACTGCTTTTCATCTGCACACTGCCTAAAAATGAAAACATATTTATCTGCCAAACCGGCAGATGATGCTAGTAATGCTAGCATCTAACCCTAATTGACAAGAGTTCACTCATGTCACAAATTTTATTAAAAATAAACCTGCTGGTGTTGGTTCAAAAGCAAATGAATATAGTCCATTTCTGCAAAGTAATGGGAAAAAATGAAAATATATTTCAATTCAGTCATCCTTAGGCTATAATCAAATGCGAAAAAATTAATATAATTTGGTTTTTTTTTGAGGAATTGAATGAGTGACTAGTTGTTACTATGCCAGTAAATTACTAAAAATCCCTGATCCTGTTGGTGAGAAACACATCCAGCAGCCATTAGACATAATTAGAGACCACAGAATGCTTTTGTATTAAAACATTTGCAGTAATTTGGCAGCTGTATAAATTAGATGTACTGGATCATTCAATGCACATACATGACAACACATGCACTGCAACATACTCGAGCCGGTGCTCGCACACATACATGCGTTGTGACACACATATTCCTACGCACACACACATGCACAGAGGGACCTCAGTGCAGCGGACACCTTCAATATTGAACCCAGACCCAGGCCCGGTCTCTGTATTTACATGTAAATGCTCTACAACAATCTGCGGCCCCTTTCGTCTGCGCTGTCCCTCCAGCCGTCTGCGCCTGGGGAAGAGAGCTGCTTGTCAGATGGGTGGACCACATCAGATGGGCTCCCGCGGTTCTTAAGCCAAGCGGTCCAGAACGAGAGGGAAGAGGCTGCTTCCCTGGCAGCCACAGAAACAGCAGGGACTCCCACATAGCATGGAAGTGGTCCATGATCCAGTCATCTTCAGCGACAGAGAGGCATGAAGATGTCTGATTCAGGGCCTTCTCTTCAGAAGGGACGCAGCAAAAGCATACAGCTTCGTCGGCCCACTTCTTAGTGAGTCATAAATAAACAAGGTGGGACAGAGCACTCGGGTTCTTCGGAAAACCAGGTCCCTCTTTTTGTGGGTTGAGGTGTCATAATTGACAAGTGCGTGCACGGACGTGGAGGGCTAGGTGTCAATGGTAAGAAACAACGAACAGCAGTGAGCATGCATTTCCAAGTCTGGCGGTGGAGGGTAGGAGCCCGTCTGTATTTGTTCCCTACGATCGTCTGTCGAGTGTTTGTGTGTCCTTCTGTGCTGGCAGGTCAGACATGATGGAGGTCTAGACACATGGACCAAACATGGCGTCTGACAGTGCAGCACTTGTTTGGAGCTTTGTCTGATGGTTGCAGACCTTGATAAGAGAGATCAGCCAACACAGGCTGGACCTGGTGATGGTCCAGAACTCATGATGAATAATCCAATGTAACCATTAGTCTCATGTTTACTGTTCAGGGTGAAACACATCCACATGACCGCCGTGCATCACCTTTCCCCAGCAGCCACCCTCCACTCTCTCACTGCAGCATGTTTTATTGGGAACCACATAGTGCCACTGTCTTCTTAATACCCCTAGGTCAAAAAGTTATCGACATTTTGAGAGAGAAAATCTGTTCTGTTCAAATCTGTTTTAGGGATTTGATCAAGGGTGTCCGAACTGTTCCAGTAAGGGCCGCAGTGGGTGCTGGTTTTTGTTCCAACCGATGAACCGTTGAAACAAAAACCTGCACCCACCGCGGCCCTTGAGGACCACTTTGGACACCCATGGGAGAGATCCATTGTTAAGCTCGCTCTCAAGTATTTGCTGGTTGTTCCCAAGTACATCTCACAACATAAAGAAAATTGCTATGGCAGTAACCAGCTATACTTCCTCGGATAATAATTTCTGTATGCATGTGATCTGACAGCTTTCATCGTGTCCTTAAGATACTGTCAGACTCAGACTTAGGGGAGGTAGACATATGTTCTGAGGAACCGTCCTGAAGAGCTACATTTGTTTTTTACTTGGTGAAACCCGGGTCTAACACTTCTGACTGATGAATCATAGATTCGCCTAGAGACGGCCCACATCTACTTCAGTTGTGGCTAAGACCACACTCAAACTTCAGAAGAAGATCCCCCACCTCTTCAACTTTCACACCTTTGGTGAAGAGGCTGGCAGAAGAGCCCTGCACTCGGTGGGATCTAGAAATGTAGTATATGCATTTCTGATCATTGGTGTGAGTCTTTATGTTCTCCCACAGCTTGTCTGTTTTCATGCGAATAGCATTGTGGGGCGGGGGGGGGACAATGCAACACGTTCAAGCCGTGTGGGAGGTGTGAAGATGGGATCTCTGCTGCGCTTGATGTGAACAAAGAAGAGAAAGACTTCTGCTTTGTTTTTCACGTCTGGTAAAAATAGCAATCGTGTTTGTTTGCTCGTCTTTTCTTTTTAAATAATTTGTTTTCATATAGAGGTGTTAATTGACATATGCCGAAGAGATGAAGGAGCCCTTTGGAGGCCATTCTTTGGCTTTTTACCTCAATATAATAGAAATTAGAAGCAACATTCTGATGTCAGAAACATAGTATGGCTAAACATCATCTCTCTTTCGCAGTGGTTAGACCTAACATGCACTCACGTCGGTGTCTAATAAAAATAGTAATAAAGCCTATACATTTTGTTCAGTTGAGATACAGACATGGATGACAGCAAACCAGTTTAATGATTCTGACTTGGCTCACATGTGCCATGTGTCATGTGTATAAGTGCTTATGTCCAAACTGTCAGACCACTTTCAACAGATTTGAAAAATAACTTCACCCAATGCTACTCTTTCGAAAGACAGAGCATGTGTTATGACATAAAATGTAGAAGAGTGATGAGAAATCTCACATCGCAGCAGCTGGAAAAGCGAAGCGGGTGGCGGAAGGTGATGGAACCTGGCTGTTACCACAGAGAAGATTAAACATTCACTGATACATGACTTTATTTTTCTCATTCTTAACAATGCTTAATATTAAACTATTTTAGGCTGTGTTTATCGGTTGAAAAAATAAAAGATTTTGCACTAGAGTCTGTCCCAGCTACGCGGGGCTTGAGGCAGGGTAGTACTCAGGACTACAGGACAGGACTGTTCTGTATTCTTTTGGAGGGTGGGAGGAAACCAGAGTGGCCATGCAAAGGATTTAACTCATGAACCACATTTGCCCAATGCTGGAATGGATTGCGTCAGCATCACACTTTGATAAACCTTGCTACCACAAGGTTATTTGACAAAATGAACATGGTTCCATTGTTACATTAAAAGTAAGCAAAACTGCTGTTGAGTAAAGCTATCAGTTCAATACTTTACATTGTTAGGTCACTCGATCTTTACAGTTGCATTTAGGAAGGTGACAGGTGAGATGTGACTGGATACTGGTGTATTTACTCATGATCTTTTCCTTTGTCACCTTTCTTTTCTGAACTCTCAAGCACGTGGAATTTCCCTTGGTCAAATAAAACATTTGTCATATTCCTACTGGTTTATGTTGTGTTTCACTGTCACTCACAACCGTCGCACGTGCAAGTGGTTCCATTCTCATGTGAAACTACTTTCACTTTCTCATTGCCTACGTTCAGATCAGCCGTGGCATCATGATCAACAAACATCCCATTGTTGTGTGGCCCACACAATTCTCTGCATCAAAGTTGAACACCTGAGAGGTGACCTGTAGCCTTCCAAGTGCTACAGTAGCTCTGTTCTATACTGAGCTGTGAAGCCCTTGGCCTGTTCTTGACTACTGTCACTGTCCAGAGTGCCATTTGTGCATGTGTCAGCATGTCTCTGGACAGACAGAAGAGTCCAATGTAGGTCGGCCTTCACGTCAGCCCTGCTCTCCGACTCACTTGCAGTTCTCAGACTTTCCAATTTCAAATTGGTGTAGACACTACTAGGGTTTAAAGGTCACCTAAATAATGATGATACAAACGTGGGTTGGTTGATCTGTCGCAGGATCAAGGACATCACAGAAGAATTATTACACAATTATTACACAACACAACTCAACATAAAAAGGTAATTATTTGGAAGCTGATGGTATTTATGTTTTGCTCCCAATTTCCTTCAGCATAAATCATCCTGGCAAGATTTGCTCCTTGTAACATTTTTAACTGGCACAATTGTTTCTATCTATATCCTTGTGGAGACCTCTCACTGCCATAATGCTTTCCCCAGCCTCTCACTCTTGACCTAACCATCCAAAACAAATGGCTAACCTTAACCAGGACTCTTAGCCAAACTTGGACCCAATCATAATGACCCTGTTATTTTAATGTTTCCATCGTCAAACCGACGCTTGGACTTGTGGCAACCAGCAAAAATGTCCCCACAAGGCAAAAAGTCTGCACAGGTTGGTATGTTTGTCTCCCAAGGATAGTTATACAGTACAAGTCCGCACACTTCTGGGGACCTCTCATTGCCGTAATGCTTTTCCCAGCCTCTCACATAAATCTAACCATCAAAAAGAAAGGGCCAGTCCTCACAAGGTATGCACACACACATAGTTTCCTGATATCCCTGCTGAAAGTGACTAAAAATAAATGAAACAGTAGGTGGTATTCATGCTTTTTACTGTCTTAGTTATCAATACATTCAAACCAAAAGCCAGAGCAAAAATTCTACCCATATGATTGAGCCAAATTAATGGAATTCATTGGCTCTCAAAACCGTTTCAAGTTTCAAGAGCTTGAAGAATTGCTTATCATTTGATGGGTCAAAAAAATGACTCCCAGACCAGGTGTCAGTTGACGTGCTTGCACTCTAATCGCAATGTTTGGGGTCAACAAATGAGCCAAATGTCAGCAGTGTCGAAGTCTAATGCTGCCCATAAACAAGGTCAGTGGACTGTCACCAGCTACTGTATGCTTCCCGTCGCAGGATGTGAGTGTACGTGTGTGACACGGCAGGCTGCTGGCCATCCTCCCTGCTGAGGCCAGAAGGCATGATCCCCAAGTCCTGCCAGCATCTCCACATTCTGGGGCCACTGATGTCAGGATGGCAGGAGCTTGTGGGCGGCTGCTATTAGTGAGTCCTCTTCACGCCGGATTCTGGAGTTCCTTCAGCTGGTTGTGTAACTTTTGGATCCATGTCTGCGTGGCGGATGTGTGTTCTGAAACAAAGTCTAACTTTTAGATCAGCGCACTCGCGTATCATCGAGAAGTGCACACATTGGATTGTGCTGCATTGCAGCTTGGTAGAAGAAGGCAGATTTCCTGTATGTAACAAAGCAGAGGAACACCTCAGAACAGCTGTCCTCCCCACGTTCATTTTTTGGTTCAGTCCTGCCTCCCGTACAGAGCAGCAGCAGGGGCGAACCATCACATTTGGTGCCCAGCGTGGGGGCGGTTGGTGAGCTGTCGAGCTCCAACTCTCCCATGGAGCTTTTCTTCTGTCTTTTCACCACAATTTTGACTAACCTCATTTGCATCTGCTAATTAGATCCTGTTAGCATAATTCATACACATGACACCCTTTTGAAACTAATGAATAGATACATCTCCAGACAAGTTGCAAAAGGCATTTAATGAGACTCAACTTACTCAAGACATGATGGTGAAAAATCCAGCGTTATTGTTGTGCCCTGGAGATTTCAAGTGGGAGTGCAAAGCTGGAACCCGATAATGTGGTAAGATTTTTCATTAACTTATACATATTCAGAGATCATATTCAGAAGTCAGAATTATGTGCAATTTTTATTTCACGCTGAATATAAGGTTAAAATTGTCTGTTGTAATCATGTAGAGGGACAGTACAGATGGTGGGAGGCTGATCCTATCTGCGATTCCAGCCCATTGCTATATGCAAAATGTTCAGTAATGAATATTCAAGCGTTAAAACAGTAAATATGATTCACCCTATGTAGTCGCATTTTATTCACAGAACAAATGTGGAGAAATGTGCTGTCAGGAAGACTAGAAAGAGCTGAGGAGCTCCATGAAATATGCATGACGAGAGTTCACGACTTTCGGGTCACCAGGGGAGCGTTCTAACACTTTACATGGGTCGCAACTTTTTCAACATTCACTTTCCACATTTCATTACACACATTGTGATCCCCACAGTCATCTACATGGTGAGTCCATCTGTATTCCTCTGTAATGTTTGAGGAAATTAATGGACAGCCATGTGTATTAACCATATTTCGATAAATATAGGAAACATTAATATGCACAACAATTCATTCGGTGGTACATTTATATTCAGAACATAATGTATAATAGCCTTTTAACCTTTTTCAACTTGGGGCCCACCTTTCCCAGAACAAGTAGGCCCGGGGCCCATACAAGACAAAAATACTAGACAAAAAGAAAAAAAAATACACTAGAAGCAAACTGTTGAGAAAATTGGAAAAAAATTCTCTGAGGTTACAATCAAGCACCTTCCAATGGGCCGTACCAGAGACATCTCAGCTTGTTTCTCGCAGACCCATTGTCAAATACTTCCACGATACCTGACAGTGGCCCTGAATGGCGGTAACTGGACACCCAACCAGAAACCCTTTCCACCCTGGCCTAGAAAATATGACTATCGCTGTTAGAAATAAACAAAACAGTCTATAAAGGGAGTTAGGCACATAAATATTAATATAGGACAGCAGTCCTTGTCTGTTTGGCTCTAACAATTGGAACACTGGATTTAAAATAAACATCAGAAACGCTTTATTTATAGGGAAATTACTTTTTGTTACAACCACAACTGCTGCTCAAAATAAAAGAGTAATGAAGAAGAAAACAGAGAGAGTGGGTGACATGGAATGTCAAACAAACATGCGAGATAAAAATAAAGAATAAAGACAATAATATATACTACTAAGCACAAATAAAAAGAAACATCTAAACAGTATTTTCAGTGTACTTCCATATAAGAATGGAGACATAATATATACTACTAAGCACGAAATAAAAAAGAAGTCTTTGTCTTCAAGTCAAATGGTCAGGGAAGGCATCCACCAATGTTTTCCTTGGACTTCAGTTAACAAAAAAAGTCTAAATTAAAATAATAACTTTAAAAAAAAATTAAGTCTCAAGCCTATTTAGCCATGTATTATGGTGTGTGGAAGAGTGATGGAGAGGAGCCGTCACTCTGGTGTGGATCTCCACCTGGCCGGCGGAGTGACGACGCAGCAGGGAGTCTTGAATCATCTCAGCTGAGGCCTCATGGCTTGGCCTGGCTGGAGCCCTCACGATGATGAGCCAGGCCTGAGTGTGGGTGCACTTGTTTGTGTGGCACGGAATCTGAGCGTGCACGCGCGTGTCTGTGCGCGGCTCCGTCTATCTGTGTGTATGCATGCGCCTGCCATTGTGCACTTGAGTGCGCCTGCTCCCTTCTGCTCCCTCCAACCGGTTGATCTTTCACATTTCGCACGGGCAGGAGGGACAGGAGGCTGCCAGGCTGCGCCCGGAGTCTGGGTACAGTTCGGTTAGCAATGCCCGGCATTCATTAGCACCTCCCAAGCTGTCTGCACTTGTTCTAAACGCTCGAGCTAGCTTCCATGCACTGGCTGCCTGCTCCCTGCTCTCGTCACCCCAGTAAAGGCCTTCAGCAGGCTTTGGCTCCTCTCTGTCACAGCTGAGGCCTGCATTGCTGGCGTGGGCCATTTCAACTTTGTTTAGAACACTCACACGATCGGGAGCCAGAGAGCTTTGTTTCACTTCATGGAAGTTTTTGTGCAACGATCCAGAATCCTTCAACTAAAAAAGTTGAACTGAAGTGAACCACATTGCATTGCTTCCGCCTTACGATGTATTAGGGAAGCAGAACAGTAGATTCATTACTGATTTTTCATATAAACCTGATGAAACCAAACACATCATTGTTGTGTGTGCTTGGCTGTGGGAGGAAAACGGAGCACTCACTTCACAACGGCACGACTTCACAACAGTTATGACAGAAGGCTCTGACAAGGTGGGAGGAAGTCGTGTACAGGTGAAGGACTGAAACTGTGATGTTCCTAAAGACAGCAAAACACAAGGTGTGTCTCACCTTGCTTTTTTCTTGTTACATTTCCGTTGCTCCCTCTTCCCTCTCCATCCCAGGATTTCATATGTTTTCTCTCTCTCGCTCTCTCACTTTACCATCTCACATCATTGTGCTCACAGGCTCAACAGGCAGGGAATACCTCAGAGAGCTGCGACCGGGGTGCAAAGAACACAGCAGGAGTGGTATTTCCAGGCTTCCCTCGCCAAAATGAGTCTTTGTAAGACCTAATTATTAGAATAAATTCAGTATTTGTTTTGAGGGACGTTTGTCTTACCTTTGGTCACCATGAAGTAATGGTTGTGAACAGGACTCCTATTTTGCGAGAGCAAAAAAAAACACATCACATTCATAAGATCACTGATATGATTCTAAATCAAACCCACCCAACACGTCATCGCCTTAATCCACACCACCAGGCTGAGATCCCAGCGCGTTTTCAGGATGCTGCTGTAGTGTTATCCAGCAGTTAGGGCAGGATCTGTGACAGCTTCACCCAAATCACATGGTAAATCGATGTCATCCATCCACACTGACATTAGTAAACACAAAACTGACACACTTTGGTGTTTGAGAAGTCAAGCTTATGTCAGTAAAAGGCTTTACCATCATTTTCACCATTCATGATGGTTCATAGTTTTTTTTTTACAATGAAGAAAAAAAAGAAAAATGCTCCTTACAATGACTACGCAATAGTACATGCGGAATGTACACATGTGCTGCATGTGCCTTGAAAAATATGACTCAATTTCTACTGATTTTCATATTCATTGCAACTTGCTATTTTTCACTGCTGAATCATGCGACAAATTACAGGTATAAAATCCACCAAATTAAAAAGCAGAAATTAATATAGCACTCTTTTGTGTGACTTAATTTTCTTTTGTTCTCTGTCTTAATATAAATGATCTTCTAACTAAGTTGGTATGAAAAGATCCTAAATTACCTCTGATGTATTTTAATGAATACTGAATTTGTATGGGTCTACTACATCTCACCCTTTAGACATCCTATCTCAAATGTCCAGGTGTTTATCAGGATCATCTGGAGTTCTTTGTTTCTGTCAAGTGTTCCAAACATCTCTTCAGAAAGTAGCAACTCAATCCACCAGAGCTAAAGCCTGAAAAGGTCTGTGAATGATGAGTGGACCTTTGATTTCAAGCAAACTTAGGAACTGAAGTAGCTTAGCCTTCTGAGCCGAACGCAGTGTGCCAGTAGAGAGACGGCGGTCTATGAAGCTCTTCTCTGCAAACCACAGGATAGTTTGCTTCGTAAAGTGAAATAAGCAGGAAGAATTCAGGAGTCTTCAAGTTCCACTGGGACATAAGAGTGAGAGCAAAATAATATGGACAACAAGTGCCCATAACTGCAGATATAAAAGTAGCTGATCCTGAGTCATGAAAGTCTGTCATAACTTCGATTTTAGTTACTTGAATGATGGCTAGTGACACACCTTTGGTTTGTTTCAGTGTAAGAATGTTATGAACTATTCCATCTCTATCCTCTCGGTGGTCACATCCCTCAGCATTTGTCGGCTCATGTGTTTTGCGGACACATCCCTGTCTCACTAACAAGAGAGAACCTAATGTGATTACATTCATTGGGGATATATGTGATTGTTTGTTTAACCGTGACCTTTCTAATTGGCTCTCCCTGCTACATGTCACTCTCATCTTCTGACAGAGGAGCGCCTTGATGCGCCTGCAGGCCATGGGAACCGCCACAGGGGGTGTTTGTTTTAAAGCTAACATGGACTGAAGGTTGCCGCCAGGTTTTTCATGCTGCTATTTTAAAGCACGTCGTGAGCGAATCCATCTGTTAGCCAGATCTGCTCCCGATAGCCGCCCTGACAAACACTTTGGAGATATAGGTCCAGGCATCTGAATGGGAGACAACCCGAGAAAAGCCGCTCTGCCACATCCCGCGCTGGGGAGGAGGCTAGTGACACGAGAGGCAGAATGTATTCACCGAGCCTCCTCATCCTCCATGCACTCATGATGGAAGGGTGGAAAATAAATTTGAAAACTAATTAGCACTTCAGCACAAGACTCTCACGTCTGCTAATCCAAGCTTGATGAATAAATAATTCAATAGCTTGTTGAGTTTTAAAAAGTTGAACTTCAAGCCATACATTTTTTTTCTTCTATGGAATAGATTTAAACAGGTATTCAACTTGCTGTTCCACCATTTTGTAATGGGCACTTAACTGGTGGTAGAACTTTTTTACTTTGAAAAATATTTAATAATATGTTTTACTACACACACACAGCCAGATACATTTGCCAAATTTACTTTTGTGATAAAACAAAACAAAAAATGAAATTCTTTCTTAAGATGCTTAAAGTTAACACGGAAAATTGGTCTATATAGATATGAAACCATGGTCTCATAATTAGTCCATCTACCACCTTAATTTTCCTTCACTCGGGGAAAAAAAAGCATTAAAGCAAAATAAAAAATAAACACCCAGACGACTTGAACTAATTTTAGGGGACAACATGCGCACAGGACAACCTGCTGGGTCCAAAACGGGCCTTCGCCATGCCATGACAAACAAGTTGTGGGCGAACAAGAAGAGGAAGGAGGGAAAAACGATAACTGCAATGGCCCACGCCGGTTTTCTTTTCCGAGCAAACAATACAATCTTTATTCAGCAGGGGCTCTGGCAGGGGCTTTACATGCTGGTGGAGGATTGCTTGGCATAAATCAACAACTTTGGAAAATAGATTTCTCGGATTGCTTGAATGTCAAATTGAATATTTTTAAGATTAAAAAAACAGAGGAGGGATAGTCATGGATTCTGAATCCTGTTATCTCCTTCTCTGTGCCTGGACAGATGTGAGATGTGAAAACAGCATTGGGTCCAGCCTCCCGGGGTCCTCCCCTCGCGCCACATTCAGCATGTCGGCCTTTGTCTGTTTTAATTGAGCCCCCTGCTTAATTTAATGGCCTGTTTAATACTTAGTGAAACAGAGCTAGCGCTGGAGGTTAAACACATCTTAATGCAGGGCGCTAATCCGTTCATTAAAGCTGGTCGTAAGATGCAAGATTGCCTCCGTCAATGAGCATTCACTGACCATGTTGTGAAGCCACAGCGAGCTGTGGGCCACTCACTGAGTTGATCGAGACGATAATGCACTTTGTGTCGCAACCACATTTAGGAATCAGTATATAGTATATAGAGCTTCTGGTCATTCTGTTTCCACATCTCTGACCAGGTGCAGCTGGACTGAGGCTTGAGTTTTACTCCAGCTTGGATTGAAGGATCGTCTTTTAAGACTGAGTGACTTTTCCACAAGATGTTCCAGATAATGTTCAACTCAATAAATTCATTCAATAAATTCATATTGTTTGCATGTCTGCAGTGTTTCTCATGAATAGTCTTGAACCAGATTTGAATGATTTTATTTTAAGGAGACTTTCTTTTCTTAAATCGATCATCACTAACCTCTACTAACATATAGTTGGATAATTCAAAATCCACTGTACATACTGTAGTGATGAATGTAGCTCACCTATAGCATATATATTTAGCCGTGTTTTGTAAGTAAGAAGGAAAAATTAAAGCAATGTTTGAAATATTTCATTGTTTTTCAAAGAGGTTTTTTCTCTTTTATCTCTTTTATTTTAAATGGTTAAAACCACTAATAATAACAACAAGTAATAAAATAACATGCTTCCCATTGAGTGATCTCTTTAGTGTATCTATTGTAATCATGACTTTATTATTATTATTATTATTATTATTATTTGTAAACAGCCAAATGGTAGTTCTATGCTGTATATATTGAGCAACAGATTTTGATGCGTAAACGCCTACAAATATATATAATATAATATAAGAACTTATTGTTTCTCAATAGTAAAAGTTTGGCATGAATGTAATGTAATGAATGTAATGTTTACAGTCAAGGAAATTCATTACTGTTATTATTATTATTAGAACAATAATAATGATGATAATCATCATCATAGTAATAGCTGCTTTGCGGTGAGCAGGTCAATACTTGTTGATAAATTCTATTGAGAATCACTCGAAAGCAAAGCCACTCATTTGTACGTGCGGCCACAGTGCTGCCACATGTCGCAACCCCATCCCCCCTTTGACATAACCGCCCCTCTCCTTGTTCCTCCGCGTGTTCTTGAGGTGCAGCTCGCCTGAAAACACTTGAATTGGCCGCAATTGCCTGGAAAACTTTAAATAGCAACGAAGGATAACCTGTGAAATCAGCATCCAGCTGACGTGATGTTCCTGTTGTCAATCTCTCGGAGGAAAACTACTCTCTGAAGTCAGATAACCAGATTGCGTTCATCTTGATTGCTGCTCCACCACCAACCCGCCCCCCGCCCCTCCACATTCCCCCACCCTGCTGCTGCACTCCGTTTTAATTTCCCAACACTTTGAAAGCTTTTCTCACTGTATATTTTATCACTTTTTCTTAAGACTTGTGCTCAGCTACGCTTCAGCTCCTTTTAAAATACAGAGCCAAAAGACAACTCGCTTCTTGGATTCTCTCTTTCTCTCTCTCTCCTGCTGTAGCCCTTCACTCTCTCGTCCCATTGTGAACAGGCTTATTGGAAAGAACGCTCTTAGCAGAAGAATTTCACACTGTATCAGAAAAATGCATCTTTTCACACCTGTAAATATCTAATCTGCTCGGTAACCAGCTCCTCTGAGGGTGGGCCACATGCTGTACAGCAGAGGGGCGCCCATGGAATTTGCATCTTTTGCCAGCATTGACAACCAAACAGACAATGGCTTTATTATTAATACTTCAGTGCCACGTACTCCTGCAGGAGCATATAGGAGGCCTTGTTCTTTGTCTCACCGTCGCCGGAACCCCAGCCGTCGTCAATTAATTCCCAGCATGCGGTCAGTTGATGCTATGTGATTGAAGTGTGACAAAAGTTGTGAGGTTTATTTATTTTTCTTGCTGTTGTGATGAAGCTGGCGGATCTGTGGGCGTGTAATCGCACCGAAGTAGAGACACCTCAAGAGGGACACTCATCACATCGCCACGTGCCAACAAGTTCTGCAACTGTGGGTGCATGTCAAGCCATCAAAACATTGGAAGTGGGTTGATTGGAAAATGTCAGTTTATGTGGCAGTTTGATTTCTACATGTGTTTGCTGTAAAATCCTTCTTAAATCCTAAGATCAATCAGAATAAAACGTGGAGGTCAGGAGATTATTTTCAACTGACTACAAAGGTGAGCGGTTGTCTTTGTCTTTGTGCACCCTGGAGCAGACTGGCAACGAGTCTGGCGTGTCCATAACTAGGACAGTGATGACCAGTGATCCTGTACTGCAAGTGTTGTAGTCTTTCCAAATGTTGCTGGATATCATTACATTTTGAACGGATATCTCAGGGGAGACAAATATTCACCGAAACTTTCAGTGAAAGGCCATTACTATGTACATACTGAGTGCTTCTCATTAAATTTGCTAGGTATGTATGCTGTACAATCTCCCTCATGGCTTTTAGTCAAGGCGGACATTTTTCTTGGTGAAAACAAGTTACGATTAATTTATTACAACAAAATATTGCGTTAAAATATTTAGCATTTAATCCTTTTAATTTAATTTGATTTAACAGTTTGCTCTCCAGACTGATCACACTGATGCACAAGACATGTGGCAGCTAGGATGATAACAACAACAACAAACATGGAGGAATCCCTGAACAAAAGCAAACAAAAGCATCTGTTTGCTTTTGTTCAGGGAGGTTTTTCTCTAAACAATGGCCAGGTTTTCCACTTCTCTGAACGTACTTGAAATTCTTATAAAATTAAAATTCTTTTACAAATATTTTCAAGACATTAAAAGAGCTTTAGTTTAAATAAGGTGATATAAAAACTTGAATATAGCCACCATCCTGATTCATGGTGCTATTGTCAAACTGATGCAACTAATATTTTGTTCTTCAAATGCATGTATTGGTCTGTCATTTGATTCAGTAATATACCAAATTCATTCAAATTGAAAAATGTGGCTTATTGTGGCAAATATTTTTATACGATTAAACTACGATTAATTGAGATTAATTAATCACAAATTCTCAAATTAATTTGATTTTTTTTAAGTCCCACCCCTAATATGAACATAAATTTTGATTTTTATGTCATAGTAGATATTTCATGACACCCAGAAAAAAAATTCTAATGGGGAAGCAATTTCATATTTTTTTTCTCCCTGTCACATTAATTTGACTATTTTGTGTTGAACACACATGCATACATACATTGTCAGATAACCAACACTTAGTCCTGCTCAGGGTCGCGGTCAGTGCGGGAGCCTATCCCAGCGGTCACTACTGGGCGAGAGGCAGGAACACACCCTGGTCAGGGCACACACACCATTCACACACGCACACACACCTGGGGGGAATTTTAGAGTGTCCAAAAAACCACACAAAGTACCACACAAGCACTGGGAGAACATGCAAACTCCCCCCAGAAAGGTTCCGAGCTGGATTCAAACCTTCTTGCTGAGAGGCAGCAGTGCTAACTATTGAACACATGTTGACCACAATTTTTCTTATTCATTTTTTGTTGATACAAAATGTTTCTATAGTCAGGGCAGTTACTATGTCTGATCTCTTCGATGGTAAAGACACATCATTTCTGTACCTTGACGATGATGTTAGTGACACTGTCGTTGTACACCTCTAACAATTGCAGGGGTCAGTCAATCGATTGACTTGTTGATTGTGATCCAAGTGAAATTGCAAGCCCACGAGTACCAGCATGTCCACAACAGAACATTCAGACGCTCTGACCTCTCTCTTGGACCTCTCCCTGCTCTCTGTAATTGCCCCCCTCCCACATGTCCTCCTTCCTCCACAGCCTTCTAGCCTGCCCTCAGCCGGAAAACGGCCAGAATAGTGGTCATGGACCTCGGGATTGTGGTCTCTTCTGGGGCCCCCCTCGCTAACACTCTGCCCAATGTGTTAATAGATCCAATGCAATCTTATTTTCGCACTTCTGTAGGTCGGTGATGGCCGACCAGGCGGGATCAGCTTTCTGCCTCGTTGAAAGAGCTGGAACAAGAGGTGGGGGTGGAGGCAGCGGTGGGATCACAGCACTCTGCTGAGGAGGTCAACAAGAAGGCAGGGGGGCACAAGTTCAACTGTGTAGCACAGTGAAGTGTGATCAGAAGGGAGGGAGAAGGGGACCAATGTGGGCATCAAAGTACGGTTGGATGGAAGGATCAATATGTGGTTGGATGGTTGATCACAAGGAAGGATGGAACAAAGTATAAAAAAGGTCACATGGTAACTGATGGGTCAAAGGACACTTAAATAGTTAGGGGCGGGTGCATGAAATTATCCACCTATAGGTTGGGTTTCCCTTAGGCACTCATCTTTCCTCCCGCCATCTCAAGACATACAGAGGCCCATTGTTGACTCTGATGCGTGTTGGACTTGCGACCTGTCCAGAGTGACCTCTACATCTCCCCCAAGTAAACTGGGAAAGGCTCCAACGTGAGAGTCAAATGAAAGGGAAAACCAGGCGATCGTGACGAGGGGGGGCAAATAAGTGTCGGGGGGGGGGGGCTCAGAGTTTGGCTCAGAGCCAAGGGTGTCTCAAGCATTTTGGCTTCCTCACCTTCGCCTGCCCCTGTCAGGCTGCTCATGGTCTCCCTCTCTAGGCGTCAGAGATGCAAAGTGACAGCCAGGGTGGCTTCCATGTCAGTGAGGTGAGACCAGGCTCTCCGGCTAGATGCCCTGACCAGGACCACCCCTTTGGGTCTGCCTTGTGTGAAAATAAATCCTCACACTGTAGTGTCTCACCATGATTATATTGTCAGTGCGCACGCCTAACCTGTAAGCACCCCCCTCTCCGCCCCCTACCTTCTTCCAGTTTCTCCGACATCCAACAGTGGCAGATTAGGATGCTGTCATCAGAGTGTCAGAGTGCTAAAACAGCCATTAAGGTTTTAATTGAAGAGACAGCAAGATGCAATGGGGGGGAGTCATGTGAGGGTGTGCTTGTGGTGGTATGACAGAGCTCGTCTTGCAGAGGTGAGAAGTGACAGAGACTTGTCAAAGGTCACAGTCGGCCAGAGGCCAGCCCTACTATGCTGTCAACCCACGCTGCTCTTTTGTGGAGGAACTCAGTGATGCGCTGAAGCAAATTCACTTTTATCTGCACCGGCCTGGTCAGTGTCTGTTTTCACCAAGTACAAGTGCAGTTGAGAGCTGATGTGCAGGCGCCAAATCCGATTCACTTACACATGCACCAGGTTAGCTGGCAATATAAAAAGGCAGAATAATTCTTGAGTGTGTTTTTACACGTACACTCAGTCGAGGCCAACTTGCTGTAGCCAACAGCTATTATTTTAAGGGGAAAATATGATGAAACTTAGCAGCTTTAAATGAAGGAATTATTCTATTCGACTTTAAATAGGTCCGAATCAAGTTCACGATGAGGCCTTTCGGTTCTGGCTCTGACACTGGTGCCGTTCTGAATTGTGAAAATCTTGGTGCTTCCTTTTTGATCCAACCTGTGATCAAGTTTAAGCAAAGCCAGAGTTTGAGGGAGTTTAAGCGCGACTTGTTGCAGTGCAAATGACTTTTGATGATGAGGAGACACACGGCTTGTACATACAGCGCAGACTCCGACTGAATCCCATGCGTTTTAACTGCGAGTTCTTTGCTTCTTTACACGGCACCGCCATCAGAGCCGATGGAAATTGGCCTTCAAAGCGGAAAAGTTTGGAGCTTGGGCTGACTCTCGCGTGTCAACTAAATTCTTTCATTTAAATGCCAAGATGCCACCTCATGACCATGCGCAGTTACTGCGACTATGCCACCAAATACTGCCATCGATGCCGGTGTAGATTCAGAATGTGTCAGCTTGTGGAATGAGCCCTATCCGTGACATCACATTCAGTGGTTCTGATTTTTCAAAACATTTTAATGGGTTAATGATATTTCAACATTACAAAAGACAATGTTTTTGATAGTTTACCAAGCAAAAACGATGAAAGCATCGTGACTGGCTGACATGCACCGCGCTGACGTCAGACCACGAAGTATCTTGAAAACATAGATGGGAAATAATACCCCCAGACGTCAGCCATTCACAACGACACGTTACGCCCACTGATGATGTCGCAGTTCACCAGCTCAAAACAACTGTCGTAGGTTCCAGCCGTAAACCAACTTTGCAGGTTCCAAACCATTTTTTTCCTCCCTCAATACGCTGTCCAGTTGAACAATGCAGATCCATGCCATGTGAAGGTTTCACCTTTATTTTCTGCCGGGGAGGAACAGTTACGTTGATCACAGCGTCGAAGCCTAAAAAATCGCCAGCCTTTCTTGCAATTTCATTACCTGATGTAACCAGGTATAGGTATGAATGAATCACTTCGAACTGGTCCGCCATCCTGCGCTGCTCAACTCATCCAACTCCTCAACTTAGACATTATTTTATGGCAGCTTGATTGTCTGCTTTTTAAAATCATACCTTTTTTCCCCTTGTCAGTCTTGGTTGTGCTCAGCAGATGAAACCGTGATGGCCTTCACTTTGAAAGCCACACCAAGCTCTTTTTGGGCGGTCCAAAACCCTCTTCACAATAAGGCTAGAATAGAACCAGTGGTAGGGGTGTGTCTTAAAGAAAGACTAAGCTTTGTGTATTGATTTATAAGAGCTAGTAATGTTCTAAAAGATCACCAGTAGATGACTGTTGTCATAACCGAGCCACATTTTTTTACATTGAAGAGTGGCCGTGTAGAGATACCTGAGGAGTTGGACGGAAATGTTATGGGGCAGACGGGAAGCCAGCTCAGGTTCTGAGGGGTCCACTCGCTGTCAAATCCATGCCAAGGCCTTCAATGCCAAGTCAGTCTGTCAGCACCCCTCCTCGCAGCGGTGCTGGCCTTGACACCCTGCAGTCAGGCCGAGGCCAGCATAAGCTTTGTCGTGGCGCTGCATATAATTAACTGGACCATTGAGCAGCTTGGCCTGGGACAGGTCCTGGTCCTGGGCACCGGTCCACAGGGCACAGGCAAGGACAAGGCAGTCTATGCCAGAGACAAATTTCTGCTTGTGCTCCCAAGAACATGTTTGATAATGGAGAAAAAAAAAGTTAACATGTTGGGCTATCCAGAAGATAGTTTGCTTCAATGGCACTTCACAGGATACACATGACATTTCACCATCAAACATTCTCAAAATCAGTCATTGAACTATTCACTTCCAAGAGCATGATGGAAACAACAGAGCAATATTCGTTTTCCTTCTGCGTCAATAGAAACATATGATGAAATAAAAACAGTTCCACCACACCATCCCAGTTTTGGGCTCCCCCTCAACAGACCACTACAGTTTTGGTGTCAAATGAAAGACCTCTACACCATGAGTCGTCCGGTCAGGACGTCATCACTCACAGCGTATTCTTCTCCGCCAGCTGAGTATCACACCCATCCATTTGATTCCATCCGCCCTGGTTGAAATAAGTACTTGTTAGGGACAGAGGTTGTGATGATAATAATAATAATTGCTAATGTAAAGGCATAATTGAAAATGTGTGGACATCACCTTATTCTTGTTCCCTTCCCCCTCTGTATCTCCCAACCCCTCAAGCCCCCTCACCCTTATCCTCGCCTCTCCCACCTCCCTCTCGTGCTCTCCCTGAGGGCAGCGTGGCATTTCTACCCAGGGCTGGCCCTGCGCTTGTCACTCTGGATGGCTCCTAGCATGCTGTGCCCCGCTGTGATTGAGCATTACGAGGTGTTTCACGCCTCCGTGCATTAGGCCAGACGGCAGGGAGGGCGCTGGGTAAACGATACGTATGGATTGCGAGGACATCTGAGTTCACTGCGGGGTCAGGTCAGAGGGAGAAGCGCTTCAGCGGTTAACCATGCATGTAACTTCGCACACCTGCCGCTGGACGTACGCACACACCTGTACCTGCTTGAGCAGAATGAGATTTTATAAGTTTGCAGGCATTTTCAGGAAGGAGGATGATTTTCACTTTCCTCTCTCTGGCCTTTCTATGCTACTGTCACGATGGAATTAATGTGCCACGACGAGGGTCCTGTACACTGAAGACCACCCACTGACTTTTAATATGGTCTTTTGCCGAAGACACTTGATGAAGAGAGGTGGGCTTTCATCTGGTGGGGCATCTGTGGAGAATGGATTGTGTTTGACATTACCTTATTTTCTGTGGAGCAAAAATGAAACAATAATAATAATAATATGACAGAATCTTAGATGATGCCTGTTTTTCTATGAGTTAAAATGACAGCAAGAGTGAGTGACTCTCTCCTGCGGTGACATAACTTACCTAACTTACCCAACACAGAGACTGAGCACTGTGGAAAGTCCAATCCAACCAATGAAGATGAGAGAAAAAAAAACAAAAAAACTTTTTTCTCCATCTTTGAGACTGGCACTGGAACGAGATGCATGTTTTGACCAATGAAATGCCATTCTTGCAACTCCCAACGTTTGATAAACATAGAAATGGTGGCGCCAAAGTGACTCAGAACAAGGCTGGGGAATTTCATTTAAATCACATTCAGCAAAGTTTTCATAGAACACCCTCAACCACAAACATGTATCTGAGGAACAGTTTGGGAATTTGGACACACATTTCCATGGTCTTAGTCATATATTTAAAATATCTGACTCAAAAAAAAAAAATCCTTGGCCCCCAAGAGGAGTTGATGAGGAGGTGGGTTGTGAGTTGCGGCCAAGCTCTGCATCATGAGCTACAGAGAGACAACTCACACCTACGGCTAGTGAATAATCCCTACGAAGTGTCCTATCTTTAAGGAAAATCAAGGAGCATCTATCTTCTGAGCTTCTCAGTGATCTCTCAGCGACATGTGGAAGGGCTAACCACATCATGAGAAAGGTTACGATGTCTCTGTTGCTGACATGTGACGACAGCATGGGACATTGTGCAGATTGTGGGCAGGGTATTTAAACATGTGCATTATCATACAAGCTCTCTCTCACACACACACACAGACCGACAGTACACACATGCACACGCGCACTGTGACATACCTTGAACTGACATGTTATTTACCGCACTTAATCCTTACGATCCTGAAGGGCAGCAAAGTGTAAACGTAGGTACTAAACACCACTTGACCTCATTTAAAGTGTTCAGTTGAATCTAACAATTATGTTAATTTGAAATGAAAGATGAATATTATTCAGTGTTTGTTGCCACTGGAGGACAAGTAAATAATGTTCTTGATTGAGATTTCATTATGTGTTGCATTATAAGACCCAATAAATAAGTGTAGAAAGTATGTGGAACAATTATTATTTCATCTGGATTTGAGCTATTAAAAAAAAAAGGTTTAGTATTTCGGTACGGCTCACTCAGAATCCATAACCTGCCGCTTTAGACTGTGAGTGGCTGTTCATCGACCGGAGCGCCATCAGCTCTACCTTTTGTTCTACTGTCCGTACATACTTCTGACAACCGTGTTTCAGCCTGGCTGAGCAAACATGTGAGTGCACACATGTAATCCTGGTTCACCTGTGACATAGAAGAGCATCCCAGACACTGGAGCAATGTGTAGTCTCTTGTTTCCAGGCACTTTGTACAACTGTAGGGAGGAAAGCTTCACCTCCAACGCCCCATTGCCTGCTGCCCAGACTTGTCTGCTCAGGGAGAAAGTGTTTTTGCCACAACAGAGCTCCGTGGATCAATACCTGCATCCAGGAGGTGTCTGTTAGTCCACCAGACGGTCTCTTGCACAGAGGTCCACAACCCTTTTTGAGACGAGTAGAGACAGGAAAAATCTATAGCGCTGTTATTGTGCATTACAAGGTAGGTCACTATTTAATAGTATTTTATCGGTGATTTATTATATTATATTATATTATATTATATTTTATTAAGATTTATTACGATTAGAACAAACAAATAAAATCTGTATTGTGTACTGGGAGTGTCAACCTTGTCAAGACAGAGCAGGTGCCTGCAGAAGCGGTAACATTAGGTAAAATCCCATAATGTACTGCAACAATTGAAGCATCAGTGAGAAAGTAACATCCGACTTATGACCGGGATCGGTTCTGACCAACCGGTCGTAAGTCGGATTGGACGTCAGTCGAATGCCATTCAAAATGGCCGACGCGAGGGTTATAGGTGCTACTGTAGTGGTAGATGGCTGTGTGAGAGTGAGATGCTGGGATACTGTGCTGCTGTAACTGTTATATGCGATGCTGGGATGCTACTGTACGTGCTGCGTTGCCAGACATTGAATAAAAAAAAGTAAGTATCTGCCAGCTGTGGTCGTAGTGCGGGTGGACGTAAGTCGAGCCTCCAAATCTTGTCTGAAGAATTAATAAACCTGAGCTGCAATTTCTCTAAATGCTCACACCACTATGGTCTTGTCCGCCAGTCTGTCCTCTGTTACTCACTGTTTCCTTCGAGCATACCTGGTCCCGCTGCCAGACACGGCCTTTGGATTATGTTGGGTATCTCTGCCCCTCTAGACTTCTCTGTCACTCTCATCCCGGCCACCCCGGGGCTCGACAAGCTGCCCGGGCCACTGCATCTGCCAGCACATCTTTAGCGACTTGGCAGTTATCAAAGTCCGTCACAGGTTGTAATCAAACCTGCCTGGAAACGGAGCAGGAGGAGGTGGGGGAGATGGAGCGAGTGCAAGTGAGGGGGAGGGCCCCTGCTTCTGCCTGATTAATCATAATGTAATTTTAATTAAAAAGCACAGTGTCAAAGGGTTTAGCTGCCTGAGAAGTGAGCCCAGATTGTCACACAGCAGCATCCTCCTCAATCTGCAGGCAGGAAACGCGTCCTGACAAATCCAAGCAGTCAGGCCAAGAAAAAACAAAGGCCACCATTACAAGGATATTGTCATGGAGGGGAGAGGGTGAGAGATGGGGGCCGGGGGGGTTGACACGGGTGATGAGGGGACAAGGGCAGCACGGCGCACAGATATGGGTTGTGGCCATAAGAAGCAAAAAGGTTGGGGGTCACACTGTCACGATAATTGGTGCTCGGTGCAAACGCGCATGTCAAGCAAAACCGCAAACAAAGAGTGCGGCGTGAGAGATTCTGGCTTCATCTTTCGTCAGAGGTGGATATCGTAAGCGCTTGTGATTCACGCTGCAGGCTGGGGTGTGGCGAATTGCTTGATGCATAAGTTTGTTTACATGTGAGGTGCATGCGGCGGCGTCTCCGTGTCAGGTCGGCCTATTTTCACGCCACCTGAATCAGGGCCGCTGTGGTGTCGGCTTGGGGCCAAGATGTGGCTGAGACGATGGCGGCTGCTTGAGACGGGGCAGAAGGCGACGTGGTGTCGCGGTGGGGAAGCCAGAGGGCTGCGTCCAGGAGTTTCTGTGTTCACACAGCTGAGCTTAAAGTGAGGCCAAACACTTGTGGTGACATAGAATTACCCTAGGTCACCAGTGACGAACATGAAAGACCTTTTACAATCTGATTCACACCAGTTAGTTTCATTATTGTTTATCTATCACTGAAGCCTGCACCCTAAACCAACCAATACTGAAGACCAGAGTTACATTTAGACAAATTTCCTTGGATTTATTCTCACTGCCGTGTTTTATTTCTGGGCCTTCTCTCTCTCTCAAGCTGTTTCAGCTGGTTCTTTCATGGTTCCCCCAGATGTTTCCAGCCAGATCAGAGATATCCTTCCATCATCTAATCCTGTAGTTGCTCTTCACAACAGATCATTTGAGCGTGTTTCATTGGTGGCAGCATGTTTTTTTTATTGTATTGTTTTTGTTTTGAACAAATCAAAGACAAATTGTAAAAGAGTTATACTGCACAAACAGGCACATCATAAAAAATAAATAAATAAATTGTCACGGGTCAGGAACGCAGAGTGAATGTCACGTGTTGAGGACGTGGAGCTGGACCCAAGTGCAAGTGGTGAAGGTTTACAGTGAGGCACGAGCTAGTCAAAATAATATTTTAATCATTAACTAAAAACTACAAAACTACAAAAACACAACAGAAAAGCGTGACCGAACCGGGAGAAACTAAGCAAAAGCTGAATGTACAATGAACCGAGATAGTGACTAAAGAAACAAGGAAAACACGCGGAAACAGGAAGAAAAAGAACACTAACTCAGGCCCCAGGATTTAAGACAAAGTAATCAAAAAACAAGCTAGCTAGCGCACAGAACGAGAGAACGAACAAGGAGAGCCACGAGAACCAGGAGTTACCACAGGGAACAAGAGGAGTCCAAACCTCAGGAACTAGAGGACACATCACAGGGAAAACAATGAGGGACGATCTGGCACACGGTGCTGGAGTCCAGGTGTCTTTGTACGTGGGTGATCAAGGGTTGACTGGCTCCAGCCGTGTGCCACACAAACAGGAAGGGAGGCGGGAGAAACCAAACATGACTCAAGGGACAAAATAAAAGCAGGATCATGACAATTTTATGAACATAGATGGCATGTTTCATTTCTGACTCTGTAAAAAAAAAAGATTATTTCCAGTCATTGTACAGGCAACAAAGAATTAGAATTTCATGTTGATAAATAGTCATTTCTAAATGATATCCCAGTGGTTGTAAAATTAGTTTTTATTTTGAAAATACATTATGATCTCGTGTGCGATTCACGTTGCTTCACGACAGCTGGGATCAGACTGACATTGACTTTCTATTCTATGACTCATGGCTCAGAGCTCACTCAATGTTTCTGTATATATTCATATAATGAGACGTTTATCTGCCATCTTAAAATAGGATCGCAGGAGCAGGTAACACCTCATCGCACCTCGGTAGAGAGTGTTTAATTTGTCCACTTCACTCTCCACCAAACACTTGAATTAGAGTCACACTTATCTCCTTTCTCTGACTAATCAACCCCATTGACCGGCGATTGTTAGCAAGCGTTAAAGAGACCAGAGGTGCAAAGAGAGTAATGAGGTCTCCGTTTGATCTGATGCAGCCCATATTGTGCTGAGACGTCGGAGGGCCACGCCATACACTCGCGCACACACACACACACTCCGAGGACACTAACGAGGATTTAAGAACAACCGGGGGGCGCAAACAAAAAGCAGGGCACCCGCCTCACTGAAGGCAGACAGATGACAGCTTAAACAAGCACCAACAGGCAGGTAACAAAGCCTGCCCAAGCTCATTTGCATCTCAAAAGGCATTCACATGCTCGATAGGGAGGCACATGTACTGAAATGTACTATTACGTAAGCGGGGATGCACATATGTGTGGGTGTGACCCGCGACACACTCCCGACATCTCAAATCAACAACCGATGGGAGAGAGGAAGAGTCATTTTGCTTCCTCTCACCCGGAGCTTCTGGCTCTTCGGCTCCTGGTGCACCCTGAGCGAACACCCGCTGGCTGCCTTAACCACTCTCTAATAAACCCATCTGTCGGGTCATTATTGACTCCACGGCCATCTGAGGAGCAGAGAAACCCTGGGATGCATCCAGCAAGGTTAAAGGACACAAATAAGGATTACAACTTACACTGTGAAAATTTGTACGTGTTGTATTTGGAATACTGTGTTGGCATCAAAGGATTTTTGACAGGGCAACTGGACTCAAGTGAGATGTGAAGGATGTTTTCACATGCAATCTAAAAGGCCTACTGAGTTCTTTTCTTTATTTGTTTTGGATGAAGATGAAGCATCATCAGTATATATTCCAGTTTTCCAAATGTATTGCTTTCTTTAGAGGAAGGAATGTAACTGTAACTGGAACAACTAGGATGCATTGGATTGTCAGTCGCATGGTCTGACAATCTCTGTAGGACTGACTGGACTCTGTAATATGTCTATATTGTATTTACACCTTTGACT
Source organism: Synchiropus splendidus (assembly GCF_027744825.2). Classification (NCBI taxonomy): domain Eukaryota; kingdom Metazoa; phylum Chordata; class Actinopteri; order Syngnathiformes; family Callionymidae; genus Synchiropus; species Synchiropus splendidus. Next base: position 16,510,408 of record NC_071337.1, read on the forward strand.
CTCAAAACAGTTTCTCACTGTTGGGCTGGTATAAACACACATTATGACATGGCTTGCTTACTATAAAAATGAAATGCTCAAGCTAGCCTTCCAGTTTGCATGGCTAAGCTAGTCAGCAATATATCGGGAGGGTTTGTGCATCAGCAACAACTCTAGAGCAGGTAATATAAAAGCCCAAATTTAAGGATTCGTGCTTTTACGATGAATCAAGTAAGAGTGGGATCATAGCCTGATGTTCATCCTTTCATGCGTGTTTGTGCTACACAAGTTTCTTCAGTGACAGGCAGCAGGGAAGAGTTGTTGAGGCTTTAACTTTGCTAATCTTTTTCCTGCCAGGTCCCTGGGAGATCCTACTGTTCGTTTATATTGAACTTTGTAGGCCAGAGACTCTGCCAGGCTCCCCTGCCTGCTGCTGTAATATGAGAGCTGCTGGGGACCCGCGAGACATGCTGCTCCTCAGCACATTACCTTTAGCTTTCCTTATGCGGAGAGTGAAGGGTTTCCTATACGCGCTTATCGATGGCCAGTTTGAGAATGTAGTGGATTATTTTAATGTCATTTATGGGGAAAAAAAGCGTATTGTGTGTGTGTGTGTGTGTGTGTGTGTGTGTGTGTGTGTGTGTGTGTGTGTGTGTGAGTGGCACTGGCGACACTCCATGGTGTCCTCTCTGGCTCACACAGCCTCTGTCATAAACAGCCACAGCCTCTGGCAGATGTTGCACTGATATGTGTTTCCCAAAGTGGCACACACACACACACACACACACACACAGATGGACATGTGCACACACTGACTTACGCACACATCTGAAGACAGACCTTTGGGATTGCTCACGGGTGAACCTTGTAGGGCAGAGTCAACACCTTATTATTAAAAAGCATGGACATTCATGTGTGCACACACACAAACACATACTTTTTTTTAATCTATCTTGAAATTTGGAGCAGTCATTTTGAATTTCAACAAAACTTTATTTAAACTCTCCGTTTTCATCATAAAATGTCACTGTGCTTGTGTGTATCAGTGTGAGTCTGTGGAAACACAGAATGGTAGCTGTGTCTAAAACATCTAAATTTCTTGCACCCAAACAACTACTTTCCCTTTTGAAAGTAGTGACCGCAAATCTCAGTTCTGCCTCCACAGATTGGAGAGATAATCCCTACAAAGCAGTGTGTTTGTCCGTTGTCCAGAAAAAGCAATTCATCTGTGACCCTATAGTGCTATTCTCTGTCTGGGCGCAGCAAGACAGCACTAAATGTTCAAGTGGAGGTAAGTGCTGGCAAGTCCTCTGACAATACAAGCACGGTTTCAAGCTCCGCTCAATACCGCTCTCCTCCTCGGGGGCCGTGAGGAAGAGAATGTTGGGGAGTGGGAGTACAAGGAGCAGGACTCAGGGTGGAAGGGTCAGGGAGCGTGTGATTTGGGGAGTGGGGATTTGCCAACGTGTATGTGTGCGCGTGTCTCCTCAACAATGTTTGGTGGAGGGACACCGCACACTCACTAGAGAGGGAAGATGTGCTTGCTTCAGTGAACTCTGCCAAGGGCTAACAGAGAGGAAGGTCTTCAGAAGGCGAAAGACAAACAAAATCCCCTGACACCTTCTGAGACAATAAGTCCCTTCTTTAAAAATGTGTGAATGGAGAAACAAAAAAGGAAGATAGGACACACAAATGCAGAGCTGCGAAATGAGCAAACAGACAATTCCGGCAGAAAGGAATTGCAGTTGATAGAAATATTGAAATTATTGTTTGAGAGAAAATTTTATCTTGTATTGTCACCAGTAATTTGGCATTTTATGACACTGTATTACAGCTGATCATCGGATTGCTTGACTTTGCTGGTTATGAAGTCACATTGACGTCAAATCATTCTGTTTGATTCGATTCTGTTTATCCCCTCTATGTCCTTCACTTCACATGACTATATTTGTTTATTTGTCTCCACTCCAAGCTGTGACATCTTGCTGGATCAATTAAAGTGCTTACCACCATTGTTAAATCCACTAAACTCTGCACCAGGTTCACAGCAACCTCAGGAAGACAACTGTTTTTCCCTATCGTTCATGGTTCAAGAAAATGCCGTTGTTAATCCATGAGACTGAACAGTGAGCTTTTACCTTCTCAATCATTACAGTGCTGGACATCAACAACTGAACAAGGTGATGGTTAGTAGCTGCTCATATTATCAATGAAAATCCTGAGATTATCAAAGACAATATCTTGACCTGAACGCATTTCTCGACTTTTCTCTCACTGTCTGATGCGATTGTTCTGGTAACAAGCCCACAAGCCGGTCTGGTCTGATTTGGAGTTTCAACACCTCTTCCGTTCTGGCTGAAGGCTTCTCGCAGGTATGATTTCATACTATCGGTGCAGAGAACCGAAAATGAGAACTTTAAAATGAGAAGTCGGAGAGTCATGTCGTAGCTTGGCCCTGACTTCTCACCTCTTATCCAACTGGCCGACTGGAGAGACAGAGGAAGCATCACGCTGCGGTGTATTTCCAATTGCCTTGCTTGATGTTTGTAGATGTTAATATTTTCATAAGCAGAGTGAATGTTCAGACCACAGGTGATGCTAAAGGAGTTGGAATGATGCCAGGTTGAAGCCATTTTAGCAGCTATGGCCAGACTTTGTGTCAAAGGATTAAACATCACACGTTTATATGAAAGATATACATTTATTTTCAACCAATGAATATCAAATATGATTCATATTTATGCAAAACACAACATCTTTGATAGGAATTTAAAAAATGTCTAATGTTGTTTCTATAAAATAGTTAGGTGGCATTAAAAGTAATGCATTTGGTTAACATGTCAATACTTTTCTAAAAGGTGGTTGTGGTTCCCCTCCCCAGAGGCTGCTGTCAATACGAATTCTTGTGAACAGTCAATATTGTCGATATTGCTGCGATGTGTAATGATAATTTCTGTCTGTATCAATGGTCTATCTATCTATCTGTCTGTCTGTCTGACTGTCTGTCTGTCTGTCTGTCTGTCTGTCTGTCTATCTATCTATCTAGCGATGGTGTTCTCGCTTTGCACTGTCTGGACTGGGTAGGTTCCGGCCTTCTTGAAATATCAGAATACAGCAACTTGAAAAAGCATTTTAAAAAAGGACTTTCTTAAAAGATACAGCTGTACATTATGGTCTGTATTGAAGTACTTAAAATAAATAGACCGTAACCGATACGGTGTAAAGTGACTCTCACAGACTAAAGTCAGATGAGAAAACTTTGGGTGGGTTTTCATGGACTGACTGAGTGACTGAGCAGTTTGTTTTGTCCAGCGTGTCATTAAGTGCTGGTGCGCTGCAGACGTCCATTCATTGCCCACTTGAGTCCTCCTAAGCCGTCCATTAAACTCAAAGCAAAATGCCGCGCTCCCACACAAACACGCGAGGAGCATTGACAGACTTTGCTCGTCGCATCTGAACGCCGCTCGCTGCCAACCAGGACATGAAATCACTTTCAGCGGGACATAAAGGCGGTATTGTGGGGCGGCCCGGTGGTAATTGCAACACACAGCCCCGGACTGAAGGAAGCTATTTGGCACTATGGCGCTGGCCTGGGCTTCTACCGCTGATCTCATTTGGCTGCATGAATTAGCTTTCTCTGAGCTGGGTGTTAATGCAACAGCCCACTGCTTGGCTGCTTGCTTAGTTAAGATGACTAACGTGACAGTCTGTTCACTTCTGTTGTAAATCTGAAAGCCTGATGAACTTTCTTACACCTTGTCGTCCCCCTCTTAAGTACTATCAGTCTGGGACAGCTGGGGCTGCACAGAGGTCACCGCTGCTCGCTATTCAGACCGTTCAGCTCTATGGCAGCCGCTGCTGTTGCACCATTTGTTTGTTCGCTCAATGAGCTAATTCCCTCTATTTATCCTCCTGCGCTTTAAAAGGAGAATAGAAGACCACCGCCATCATTTCACAGAGCATTTTTCAAGGAATTTCTTATAAAATACCACATAAAATGGCTTTTTATTCAATTTTATTTTCCTTTAATTTACTGTACCTTCACAGATCACTACTCTGAATCCTGAATGTAATTACAGTACTGTGCTCCCCTGACTCCTAAGCGCCTAACCATTTTAGCACGCTCAATCTTGTACTGAAAGACAAACTGGATGATCATTTTCTCTGGTATAAAGCTTCTAAAAATTCATTCCGTCAGAAGGGGCCTTATTCTGCTTGTTTCAGTGGCCTTTAAAATGCATCGAAGACAAGCAGTGCTGTAAAATATAGTTCAAAAAGTTGGGAATACAGTTGAGGGGCCCTATGAGTTCCTTATTAATAAAAAAAAAAAAAAAAATCACAGCATGGGATATTTGAAGGCAGACGTTTTGTTTCAGTCATCAGAACATTTACTGCTGACTTACAACTCGGGAAGTGTCATTCTGTCTTTCACACCTCATCTTTAATTGAAGGTGTTATTTTTCTTAATGCAGTCAGTCTTATTTTTGGATCGAAACTCATATTGCAGGAGCTCCTTGTGCTTTAGCGCTGGAAATTTTCGGTTAGACTTATTATATAAGAGAAACAAAGCTATTATCGGCAAGGACTCACAAATTCAATTTAGACGGTCCAATGTGCTTACATTTGACTATATGTTCACAACTTCAAAACTAATCCAATAGTGTCACAAATTGCATTGAGACACAGTTGGTGAATGAACCGCAATTGGAAAACCATTTTTTTCGTGTTCCTCAGAACATAAATACGGCGTTTGTCGTGACCCCATGCACGATTCAATAGATTAACTATTCGTGACCACATGAACGAATTGCCTTGAGACTGGGTTGTAGTGTCGGTGAAGTGATATAGGATGGTTGGACAGACTGTTGTAAAAGAAATGCAGTAATAAACTGCAATTTCTTATGAAAAAAAAAAATGAATTGGATACCTCTTCTGTGGCCCCGTGTTCACACTCCTTATGAAGACCCTTTTATACTCAACTTATCATATGTTCTGGAAATGGACAGAAGCTTCTGTCCGTGCTGTCAGTTATTCTGCATTGTTCCACAAAGTTTACGAATAGGGACCAAACAGAGCAGAACCACTGGAAACCGTGGGGGCAGTGTTGCTGTTGCTATCCGAAACATAGCTCTAATGAGACAAGAAGAAGACATGACAATAGCGGAAATTCGCCCACGGTGGATATATTGGTGACTAGCAATACCTACGTAATGTACACTTGGTAAATGAGCCTTTATCTTACTCCCCATATCACCTGTAATACAAACCCAAGTGAGATGAAGGAAGCAGGAATTGGACAATGCGAGTGAGAACTTTGTAGGCAGAGCAACATGGGGAACTGTTTGGTGTAGAGGAAAAGATAAAGGGATTAAGTCAGAACATTGGCACAAGATTGTGACACCAGTCGTGCATGCAATGAGCATATCCACATGGGATATTGTTTATATGGGGAACGGGAAAAGGGAAAGTAGACTCTTAGATGACTGAATCACAAATGATGGCCCTGAACTTGTGTCAAATTGAATAGTTGGAGTTCCATTTGTAATTTATTTATCACCTATCTGTGAGGCGGGGAGAGTTAAATTGTTGTCGTCTTTGTTGGTAAACGTATGGCACACAATTTGGGGCAGTTGCAGTGCAGGGTGGGATTTTGACAAAACTGTGACTAGCTTTTCTACAAGAGGTGACGTAGAGAATTCACACGACACCTGCTGAAGGTGAGCCATGCATGTCAGATAGGTCAGCAGCAGCAGGTGATATCCATAAGGTGCCGATGGTGCTGGCACGAGCAGGCAGAGGTAGTGGGGCAGATGGACCTGTCTTGCACTGACCATACATCCCAGCGCCCTGCTGGGGCTCAGGGAGGGAGCTGAGCAGGCTCCCAAAAAATAAGGGCGTCCCACTGAGACCCTGGCTTTCAGCCTTGCCCAGCTTTGGCCTGCACCCATTTTCAATGTCCCCGCCCCCCTCTCACCCGTGTCTCACCACTCCTGCCTGCCGAAATGCTGACCAAGCCCTCAGGGCTGGGGCCGGCCTCCTGGGCTAACAATGGTCTAAACGGCAACCTGGTTCAGATCGGGCTGAACCAAAGAGGACGCTCTTACAGAAAATAAATCAACGGCACTCTAGTTTACTCCAGAATTTATCGTTTTTTTTTTTTTTTTTGTGCAAAACCCACATTCTCACCAAACAGCTTCTGAAGTGTTGGGAGATCTATTTATCAGCAATATGATGGAGTAATCTGTTCGTGCAGATGTAACTACTCTCTTTTTTTTATCTGCTTCTTTGGAGGTCCAGTCATTTTCCGTTATGTGGCAAACACACTCAGCTTGAGCTGTGAATTTTCTTTGCAAGGTGACATTTCCTGTCTATGTGTAAATAAAGAAAACACTGAAATGTTGTTACAAAGACTGAGGTGGATTTGTGCATCAAACATTAGACATGATTTCTTATTTAACCCAGGGTTAACTTTTTTTTAAAATTATGTACACATTATTTTTTAAATTTAGATTCCAGGGTTTTCAGATTTGTCTGTATATTAGTGATGTAAGCATATCTAAAATTGATCTGCCTATTACTATTATTATTATTATGAGAACTAACAGACATGAAAATGATCACTAAGCCCCGAACAATGTTCATTTATGTTCTGTGGCCTGAATGTAAAAATACAGTGAGGATAATCAATTATCATTTGAAGTGGCGATATACAGGAGCCGTCCTCTTTTCACAAATATTAGTCCAATAAAAAGTCAATTTACACCACCCTGGATGACGGGCAGTTTATATCGACCCATGGCTGCCTCCCTGCAGCTGCCTGGAGTTCCACTAATCCATGAGGGAGGAGGCTTGACGGGGGTTACTGAGCAGAAGATTGGTGATAATTGGTTGAAGGCTAGTATACAATAATAAAGGGTCTTAATAGCTAAGTAGTTGGTGTCATTTCCTTCCCCTCGTATTGTCATAGCAATTAAACCTTGTTGATGCCTCGCTGATGAGAAAATGAGTGGAGAGAATGTTAAATAACAGGGAGTGCATGTCTTTTTGTTGTTTAAACCAACTGCAGACAGGAGCAACACTAGCCCTTATCTAGAGATGGAGGTGACCACGTAGACGTGGCTCTCCAGAGAACGTGGCGCATCATGAGCAGCCATAATCCACGAGGAAGAGCGGGCCTAATTTCAAAGTAAAATCATCGCATTAATTCCACTTGACGGAGGGATGTGATTTTTGAGTTGAAATTTCGGATTGGATTTGGCTTCGGTGCTCCAGCTCGTCTCCCGGTGACCAGCAGAGCGTGATCAGTGCGGCGGAGTCAAAGCTCAGGGGCATACCTTCACATGGCATCTCAACTGGTGACTGCATATAGGTATCAGTGAGGTTCAATTTCTTCCCAATGGTATACATACATACAGTGTCTTGAACACGCCACGAAGCGCCTAGACCCACCTTTATGTACTGTGAGAAGGACAGACACCGGCCAGTGTCGTCTCCCCCATGTTGACCAAGCAGGAGTCCTCCTCCAGGCCTGTGTTTACATTTCCCTTCGAGTGTTTCCCCCCATGGCGCTCCATCCAATTCTGCCCAACAAGGGAACACAAGGGCGCGCGACAGAATGAAAGTGGGCTCATGAATGGAAGAGGACAAATTGACATGTGGCGTTTTGTGAGGTGGGTGCACAACCTCTCGACCGCTGATTACCATTCGCTAATGAGTACCCCGTTTTTGTCCTCTCTCCCCAAATCGCTGCAGATTGTGCTTTCTCTTCTGCAGCTTTGTGCGAGCCCAGAGTGGCTGGTGGACCAAAGGTGCGCTGTTAATGGGGAGAGGCACACATCAGTAATTAAAGCAGTAGGGGGTCTTGTACTATACCAGGTCCCTCCTGGAGGCCACTATAATTCAGTCCTGCCCAATTGATCATTGTGCCGGGCCAGTTTAGCTCCGGGCAGTTCTGTCACTCTCTAATGAGAGACGGGGCCGCTGTCCTACCAGCACCAGGACCGGTTGGGGCCAATTGTTGTGCTCATGCCAATCCGTCTGATAATAAGCTTTGCTCGCAGCTACAAGTGCAGTCTTGTGCCTATAGGAACATATAGATTTTAAAACACGCGATATTCACAACTTGGTAGACGCCACTCGATGTCTTCACTTGTCTTTTCATTTTCGCTCCCTCGTGCTGAATTTCAGAGAAGGATCGGAAGAAGAATCCTTTGTTCCAGACCTACACTGTTATTGTCATTGAAAATGTTTAATATAAGAATCAGTTCTTAGTCAGCACCTTAGTGAGCCTTGCACTATATGCACTGGTTGGTTGCAGATTCAAGCGGCAAATATATATATAACATATCATTCTGCTACTGCTGTTCTTTGTCAGCTGTTTTTAGTGAAGGTTCCATGTTGTTTTATTGACAATGAAATTGTTTGTGATGAACAAACAAGCCATTGCGAGCCCGTCCCGCCAGCGGAGGACTTGACATCCAGTGCACGTCACTGATCGGCCAACACTCAACTTCCCTTTGGAGGTGTTTGAGGTGGATTTTGAACAATTTCACTCCAAAAACATGCTGCACGCTTCATTAAAGACGGTGCCTAATTATTGATTCACACCCACATTTCCACACCATATGTCTGTTCAGCCCTCTGCTCAGAAGAGCGCTTTCTCTTGTCGTCTTCCTGTCTTGGCCTCCAAACTTCTTTTTAACAACCTTACGAAGCCAAGATGGAATTGTCAGTGCTGACTTTGTAACAAAGCTCTGCCAACAGGTTGTTGCATTACGGTTAGGCCTGTTAAAACTAGAGTCAAGCTTAACAGCGCCAATACTTTTAACATGCGATAACACGCACGTTTGACCATCCGCTTCTCTGTGTACACGTTTTGAATGACCCTCCGTTTGTTCTGTAGTCTAGAAATCTGGAAGCCGAGTGGTTGAGACATGAGCGGAGATGAAACTGAGACGGTCTATTGGTTGTCATGTGTAGTTTTAAAGTCACACTTGGCGTTTATTTCAACAAGCCTGAAGTTATTTGTTGTTATTGTCAATGTGAACTTTTGTCCATAAAGTATGCCGAGTCTTGTGGAGTGTTTGTACGGGGAGGAATCCACCATTGCTGCTGAAGGCTCGGACTCTGGGTTCTGTTTGAAAAGTGGCCGGACTCAAACAGTTCCTCCGCTATCACAACGAGCAAATGTCGCATTTGACAAGGAAAAACATTCTGGATTCTATCATTTTTGTCTGTGTGAAATGGTGTCATACTTGAGGCTCTCTGAAGGGCGAAGCTCTGCACAGCCACTTCTCTCATCCTGATACGGCGCAGCATTCATGTTCAAACAATGAGCAATAACACTGTACGGTAACAGTGTGTTTGTTCGTTCCATCTCCAGCTGTCAAGGGCTCATTTTCACTCAAATATTAATATTTGATTCTGTGTCGTAAAATAAAGACAGAGTACGATGGTTTGTAGAGTATTTCATATTAATATATGTGGAAAACAACACAGCAAGCTTGTATGAATGCAGCCAAACATGACCATCCTTTCACAGTACCCACCATGTTTTTGAGCATTCAGTGCCTCTGGGGTTATGCTGAAGAATATTCTTGACTTATCTGTTATGTTGGGCTGTTGTAGGAAACAAATGTTTGCATGATGAAAGCAGTATTGGCCACTGTTGTGGTGATAAAATATTCCTTTAAGTAACATTTAGAATGCTATAAGTGTAGAGTAGAAGAGTAAACAAACCGAAAACTGTCCCACACTTCACTGCGCAGAAGTCTTCACAAGAACTAAAAGAGCAGAGGTCCGCCCATGGTACGTGTTTCGATTCACTAAATTAAAGGATATTTCTCTTTTTCCTATCTTCAAGCCCTATATCACCAGGATGTTGACGACACTTAACAAATGTAATAAAACTGGACTGAATTGCTGCAGTGTCGACTCAGTCCTCTTCTAATATACAGGGGTTGGACAAAATAATGGAAACACCTTAAAGCAAAACTTTAAGGTGTTTCCATTATTTTGTCCGACCCCTGTATCGTGTTGAGTCAACGCATGGCAAGACAAGACTGAAGTATCCAACACATCTAAGTGAGTATGACTTGCACAGAGTGGGTTTAACGTTTCGAGCAGTGGAATACACTGCAACCAACAAAGTCAATATGCAGTTTCTTTAAACAGACTCAAGATAATCCTGTAAAATAAACACGTAAAATGATCATCAATATGAAATTTCCATTCTTAAATAAAAAAATCAAAATTAAAGCCACTTTATTTTACTGATATGGCAAAAGTTTATCGACTCCTGCACAGAGAATTGAAGCTAGAAACATAACTACAGCTATTGTCCCATCCGTCTTGGTGAGAGAAAGTGCTGCAAATATAAGCATTTATAAGCGTCTGGATCGTGTCCTGCTGAGAACTGTTTTACCTCTGGCGCGCACCCACCTAGCACACGTGCACCGCTGCACGTCCCGAACCCCCACGCTGTGCTCAGCAGGCCGAGGCGATCCACCGGGAACGTCTCTCGCTTCTGCAGACCACTTAATTCATGCATCCTCAAACCAGCGGGGAACCGCAGGTCCAGAAATTTAGTCGATTTAGTCCTTTTGACAAAGAAGTTAAAAGAATAATGATATTTGTTACACTTTGTTGCAATAAGTCCCACCAGTGTGAGGCAGTAGTGACTCCTCTCCATATGCCAAACCCTTGTGGACGCCACAGATAGTGTGGATGTAATTAAAATAACCCAGCCGAGGTGTTTTAGCACAGTCGTCTTCGCTTTGCCTGCACCTTGTTTTTTCCTGTTTCCTGCCCTCTTATCTCTCAGACCCCCTTGAGCACGGCGTTTTACATTTCTGTTTGTAAAACTGTCAACACATCCACTGGCTGTACTAACGTGTGATTTAGCGCCAGCAGAGAGGAGGGATGGAGCGTGAGAGAGAAGCAACTGCATGAGTTCTTGCACATTCTCAAAGTGAAATATTTCCTATCATTACTCCCCTCTCACTGCCCACCACGACCACTCCCCGAAAACACGCGTGTCAGTCACTGCAATGTCTTTATGTTGCAGAAAAAGTTAGGTCATTTAACAGAAAATAGCTCTTTAACCATGATGTGTTATCACTTAAGTATATAGCCTATTTGATATTCATATTGTGCCTGTAAGATAAATTCTGAAATAAACAACAGCCAACACCTTGCAATCCACCAATTAAAGCATAGATGATGTAAGATGTGAGGGTTAATGTTAATGTGGGTTTATGTAAGTAACACAAGTATCACAAGTAACTAAAAATGTGTTTTATTTTTCTTCATTAATATGAGACTAATGCATAATTTTGCCATTTGAATTTAAATATTTAAGTGTCTAAATGTATCTCTCTCTTTCTCTCTTTCTCTCTCTCTCTCTATATATATATATATACACACACACACACACATATATAATTCATAGATTTATTTATTTAGGGTTCAATTTTTTTAGTTAGGTACTTATTTATTTTGCCTGAAATCCAATTAATAAATGCTAGAGATGCGAAATTGAATTTGTCTAAAATAGCAGGCCTTTTTGTAAATTAAAATGAACAATTCAAGTCTAAATATGGTTGTTAAAATTGTGCGTTACTGTAAATAAAATCTTATTGTTTATTTTTACTTTTTATTTTTCTCCTGTTTGTCTCGGATTTCAATACTTTGTTTTGCTTCAATTTACACCTCCTTTTTTGCAACTGTGAGATGGGAGTTTAGCATCTGTCCCCCCGGAGTAGAGCTGCGGCAGCCGAACGTGAGCTCATTTATAACGGCCGGCCTGATACCGCCGGGCCTCGGTGGGAAGCTCTGGCTCTTCAGCTGAGGAGTCTCCCCTGTCAATAACAAGACAGCCACTTCATTACAGCTTCACAAGTCGCCCGGTTATTAACCGTCCTCCGCCAGAGGACGTTGCAGTCAGACGTTTCTCAATATTAATCAAAGATGCATCGTTGTGTCACAATGTCATTTCTGCAGCCGTGCTGGAGACGTCATCGTTTTTATTTGATAAGATGATAATGTGTCCAGGGAGCCGGCACGGACAGATGACTGAGGATCCAGACTGGTATCATTTTTGATTCTCCACAATCAGATGGATGTGTGGGGGGATAAATGTACAGAAAGATGGGTACGTATTTTATGAAATTCAAAACAATGATTAACTATCTTTACTTGTGGATTGACAAAAATAAACAAAAGTTTAATCAAACTTGCCTTTGTAAGGTGGAAGTTAACAAAAATACAAAGTAATAAATAAAGAATCTTAAACAAAATAGATGGCAAAATAAAAGGGCATAGATTGAATGAACCACCTAAATATTTTCCTACTTTTACTTCCTCTATTTAATTTGTTATATATATTTAGCATTTGAAATACCACTGATCATTAAAAGTGAAATATAGATGAGCTCAGTGGGACAGTAGGTGGCAGTAGCTTTCTGGAACTTGCTTTAAACCTAGCGAGAAAGTCAGTTAAAGACAAGGTGGTGATTCTGAACACCGTCGAAACTGAAATTGAAAGTCAAATTTTTCTGCACTGCCACAGCCCCATTTACATGCTATACTATGTGTAACACTAAGAAATGCAAATACACCACCATGCATGATATTATTCTCAACATGGATGGACAGCATGTGTATGATTTTTAGACTTCAGTAAAAAGAAACCAAACATATGACTGCAAGGTAGAGGGTTCTATTCATCTGTATTGTTGTGATATACTTGTGTAGAATTGTCGCATTAGTTTTCAGTATCACTTGCTCGGATTTTAGGTTGAATAACTTGGTTTTGTTGCAACTTTAAAAGAAGACAAACAAGCTTGAGTGTTTCTCCTTATGGAGTACTGGCAACCAGTTTTGCTCATTGTGTTCAATGAACAATCCGAAAGAGGCTTGTTCTTTGTTCAAAGCTGTCTTGATAAGCAGGGCCAAGACAAAGGGAAAGCCATCATTTGAAATCTTCTTTGCCCGGATTATTTATTAAAATAACTATTCGCGGTTCGTCCAGAACTCCTTTTAATCAATTAAAACATAGTTGCTACTAAAAGCCGGTGGGAAAAAAAAATTCAATAGCTATGGCGCAACACTTCAGAAGGGCCTTAATGTGTGAATCCACAGACACGTCTGCATGCGCGTAGTGGCTTCTTGCCGATTATAGTTGCACCAAATGTTGAACAGGACTTTCAAAAAACACGTTCAAGAGAAGCTGTGAGAATTTCAATCACACCAGCAAATGCACGGGCTGACCACAGCCAACGACGACGAGCAGAGCATACCAGAGAGAGAGAGAGAGAGAAAAAAAGCCACATTAGACAAGTAACACTCAAGAGGAAGAGGATATTCAACGTTTCACCAGACGAACAAAGATGAAACTCGGTGCTGCAAAACGTTTTCTGTCGATTAAATATAGACATGAGGGGGTGATTTTCACTGTTTAAAAAAAACGAAAACAAAAATGAATGTTTCTAAGATCATGAAAAAAAAGAACATGAGGATGCTCTTGCCGACTGTAAATAAATCCATTCAACTCTTCCACTCAATGTTTCTCACATCTGAAAAAGGCTGATGGAACGAATGTACTTTTCTTTATTTAATGTAATAAACTATATATATATCACAGTAATAAAAAAACACCTAAGTATAATTCAAACACTTAATAAAAAAAACATAATAAATAAAAACTATTAATAAATGAAATAATAAAACCATTGTTGTTTAAGTTTGCCTGGTAATATACTTATCTCCGGTCCAAAGTGTTGGGAAGTCTCCTGAGTTAGTCTGTGGAATCGGGAGCAAAAAAAGGATTTTGCCATTTAACACTGTAGCCAAGGGAATTCAATAAAATAACTACTGTGTTCACCTCAGATAAAAGCAAATGATGTTTGACGCAATGACAGATTTTTGAATTTGAACTAGATGGAGCATTATACATTAGCTTAGCACGCTGACAGCCTCTCAGCCACTTCCAGCGGGTGTGTTAATGTGCAGTCGAGGTGGTACCTCACTGCGTTCACATGTTTTGGGTCGGTGTGTAAACAAAAAGTAGCAGCTTAAGTGAAACCATATTATCATGTCATTAACAATTTATTACAATATTCCCAGAGTTTCATTGACTGCCTTGAACAGGCTGAAAACAAGGGGAGGAAACCACAGTGAAGGGGATCCTTACCATTGTTGCCGTGTCTGTGGAAGTCTGCACCCAGTGGAAAGTCATCTGTGAAGTCGGGGTCAGGATGAAGGATAGAATGCCGCACAGAGGTGGTTGGTGCTCACTAATCTGGGGTCTTGACTTCTCAGAGTGAGGGCAGGGAAAATGTATTTTTAAGAGGATGACACAAACATGTCAGAATGAACAGAAAATTAGACTTTCACAAGAAGTAATAAAAAAAAAAATCTCTTAAATGATTCAGAGCGCCATCTGCTTTTCTGGAGGTAGAACTCTCCAATGATTGTATTTGCACAGATCTTATTCAGTTATTAGTCACCAGAAACTTTGGTGAAACTTTGGTGCAACTCTGCATCACGTGCTTGTTGTATGTGTGAGATGTTTTGGCAGCACAGCCGCCTCATGGAGGAAGGTAAGCTGATAAAATTGACAGCTGTGTTTTCATCTTTTTGTATTGGTTTATTTTCCGTTTTAAAGGAATCCTCTTTCTGTATATGTTGCTTGCATACTTTGCGTCGATGAGAAATGCTTTCCTCGCTGTCGCTAACGGAAGACAAAAAGGCAGCCCGGGACCCCAGCAACCCCCTTTTTACATGTAATGATGATTCCCCTTCATTAGAACCGCTAGTAACCCTGTTAGGCTGGAATGGACTCATATGGGTAATCGAGAAAACACTTTTAATCACCGCACAGCAACAGTAGGGACCTTGCTAGGAGGCACTGAATCCAAATAAAGCAGCCTCTTTATAAACAGACGCAGCAAAACAGCTAAGACCCTGATAAGACTCCTCACACTCTCCATGGCGGAACCTGCCTGTGAATGTCTCCTGACAGCTCCTTAGCCCTCGCTAGAAAGAAGCACTTCCTAATTATTCAGCCTCGAAACATCAACACACACACCAAGTAACACTCGGCCGCGCAGCTTTTGCATGGCGGAGTCGCCCGTGGTTAGCTGGATGTGGGGATGTGCCATCGCTTGAGAGAAAGGAAGAAAGAAGCAGCAAACATCGCAATGTGACAGTGACGCCGGTGGTCCTGAGTCAAGTCAGGACTGGATGACGTGTTCCCTGTTCAGCACACCAAAATATCTTGTAAGCTTTTTTTGCTTTAATATGCTCACAAACAACAACTAAAACATACATAAACACAGTGGAAAAAAAAAAGTAAGGAAAGCAACAATTAAAACTACTGAAAACAATGAAGCACTTGTTGTTTTTTTTTGCAAAAATGCTAAACATAATGATGCTCACATTTGAAAAAACAAAAAACAAAACAATATATATTGATACGAATACAAGAGTTATTTAAGTGCAACATGTCAGCTCTGACATTTTGAAGAAGCATTCTATCAAATCACACTCCTCCCCCATAAGTCCCATATCCATGGGTTTAACAGTTGGAAGGTGTAAAACATACACATGAATAACAAATCACATACATTCATTTTAATATATATAAATATTGAATAAATCCAATATATGTGTTCCATAGTTTTTTGTCATTTTTCAGTATAATATTTGATCAATCCTGGGTTGGAAAATTCAAGTGAATGTGACATTGAGCTTTAGACAGTTTCAACACTGTGCTTTCATGAACACTCTGTCATATCCAACTCCTCGACGCTGCCATTTGCATTTGGATGCACATATATTTGTGTCTCTTCAATCAAGTCTTATGTAACACCAGCTAAAGGCAGCAACAATCTAAATGCCTCATTTCTATGGAGAGATAAACAATGATGACAGGAATGTATGTGTGAGCTCCATCTCTGACTCAGAGGTGTTTATTCTCAAACGAAGCGGCGGCGGCAGCAGCTGTAATTCCGCGACCATCTAGACCAGGCAGAGCTGCACCGAAGCTGTCAATTATAAAGACTGGATTTGACTCATGGATGATATGACTCTGACAGGTGTGATTCAGCCGAGGAGCTGCCATGCGCCAACACGATGATTAAATATTATAACTCACGCTTTGCACACCGACACAAGTGAATCAACGATGGAGCTCTTTGGAGGAAATTGAACTCATGTAATGTTTCCATTTTAGTGTTTCATTTTCATCAAAGCGTGACACTCACTCGTGTATCTGAGGCTTAATCCCACGGTGTTATCACTCCCTCATCCATGGTGTGAGAAACGTGGCAGACTTCAGTGCTGTTTAATGTTCAGGCCTAACTGTTATTTGACGTACTGTTGGATTTATTGCGTTTACCAAAACAAGTGAAGCAGCATTGTCTTCACTCCCAGCAGTGGAACGTCCTCAGTTTACTGAACAAGCCATGAGTCGCTCACCGTGACAATAAATGATCCATCAGAAGCAAATATAGTTGACGTGTTTCTGGTTTTGCTTCAGCCACGTTTTCGCAATCAGGCTGTTCATATGATACAGGAGTCTCATGTCACAGATACATCAATGTCCGGGAAATATTATGAAGGTGTCTTCTGAGCACTGCAGGACCAAACTACGAAATGGATTTTAAAAAGTGAATTAACAATTTAGTGAACAAAAAAATCATTCATATTAATAATTCTGAATGCAAGTCATATAGTGGGAAATACTCAACTCAAACCTATTGTAATGCAATGTGGCTCTGTATGACAATTCATCACACAATGTTTTATTATCTAAAATCATTCATTTATTTATGGTATTTCAGCAGTTAAGATGAATCCCATTTATATTAATTGATCAAAATATCCTTACACACATAAGTGAGCGAAATATCCCCGCATGTCGACCTCTGGTCCCGTTACCGCTCTGCTCTTTACACCTTGAATTCTATATTAGGGCGGAACACCATTGGACCGCATTACTTGAATCTTGCGTCAGTAACTGACAAGTTGACCGCGGAGCTTCCCAAGAGCGCAGCGCAGCGCACAGAACCGGGCGACATTGCAAAGTGTGCTTTTAACGTTGAGCGTAAAGAACCGTATGAAAACAAAATGAATCTTAAAAGTCAGTCGGTTATATTATAGCAAACACCAAATAGCGTTGATAAACTAGCGACGAGCCATCGATGAGTGGAGTGAGGCAAAGTCTCAAAGTGCCCCCTAGAGGACATTATCGTCACGACACATTATCTCTTTAAATATTATTTGTTGATGACGGCAGTTACTAGAACTGAGTGGGAAAGAGTGAAAAAGTGAAGCAAAAGTAGAGCTAGGCGTTTTGAACAATGTTTTATTATAAAGATCTGCATCAAAATGTTATTATTTGAGCTTGATTGACCTATAACCTATACAAAATAAAGCAGTGAAAAGTGTAATTATGCGATGGCATTACATGAAACAAGTTTTTGATTGTACATTACATTTGAATTTGAAATAAATTGTACTTGAAGATATAAAATATAAAATATTGAACAATGGGTATTTTCCCCCATATATTTTACTCTTGAAGATAATCTAATTTACAGTTTAAATATAGCTAAACTAATAGCTAAAAACAGGCACGTAAAACAGGGTGGTGGGGGGAGAAGTGGGAGTGTCATATATTTTACATATAGAATTCAAATAGTAATGAATGTAATGATCTGATAAGGACCATACAAATACAGATAAAGGCCTTTGCTCATGTCTGCAGTACTTTAACTGTAAGTGTGTGTAACTGTATGTAACTGTGTGTTTCCAACTGTTATTCCGAAACTGTTATCGCCTCAATAATATTGTATTAAATATGTGAAGGTGATGATGAGTGTCACAACAAATTTACCACCAGAGATGTTCTACATGACATATTTGAGGGATATATACAGTATATGGTGATACAACTATCAATGACAGTGTGATGGTGTCCTTGTTTACAGTTTTCAAAGCCTGACCATGGTTCTCAGTGCTTCCAGTCCCACAGAAGTCTGTCACGAGACACAAAACCTGGCACCTTGTCCTCCTGCTGGGTCCAGAAGGAGAGCAATCACCAGACAGGCAGAACAACAATACCCAGGAAAACATCTGCTGACATGGCTGACTGTGTGTCCCTGCTGGCGGACATTCTGTGGAGGACTCAGAAGATTCCGGCCTCGCGCTCCTTTTCCCCTGCGCTCCGTTCTGGAGATCCACATGCCTCCTTGGATTTCTGTCTGCCGTCTGTGTGGTTGGACTCGGCCAGTTTGAACAGCATGACTGGACACTTGTGTTTGGGTGGATTCTTCCTCCTGGACCTGGAACATGGATATGATGCATGTCTTCAATCATTTTATCCAACAGATGGAAACTGTCCCCTGAGCTTATCACCCATGTCTTCCTTTCTGTTGAGGCCCCATTTTTCCTTTTGGCCAATGCTGCCACTTGCTGGACGGTTTTAATACCGCACCGGATTCCAACTTCTAGTTTCCACTGTTTTTGTTGAGTTGGCTTTGTCTCTTCAGTCACACTATTATTTCACAATGACACCATATGAAATTAAACACATTATTAATCCCAGTGAATTATTCCATAAAAAGTACAATTGCTTTGGATGACAATATAAAAAGCACCAAACACCCAAAACATTTAACAATCAAATCTGATCCTATTTGAAGGAGCATGTTTTTTTTGTTTGTTTATGTAGCTGAATATGCATTTGGAATACTTGGGAAATCACCCAGTCACCATTAACATCGACTCATTTACCTTAAATGCGAATTCATTTATGGTTTTCTGGTTTTCTTATGGTTTGATTCAGTGAGTACACAGTTAATGTGGTGATTCAGTAATTTCCTTATTTGTTTTGTGTCATTCGTCTTATCACACGGGATTTATATGACTAGCCTTACGACCCAGGCAACATACAGTGCATCTTTCCGACACTGGCCTGGACACCGACTTACGATGTTTTCAAAAGACACTTCTCTTCGCCTGTGTGGAACACTGAAGTCTGATAAAGTACTGAACCAAGGTGATGTTCTGTCAGTGTTAAGATAGCAACTTAATACCAGGTTGCTAAAACGTCTCCATCTCGATTGGTGCATGCAGTTTAATTTAAAACTTTGTTGCTAGAATTTAACATAGATGTGCTCAACAGTATTTGTTTACTTTCTAATGTGGCTGTAAAGAGTTTCTGTGGACAACGTGAGCATTTGTATGTAACAACTTTGCTGCTAGCTTTCCCGGCTAACATAAACTACAGCCAGCTAATAATAATTCAGAACTTGTATGATATATATATTTTTTTCTCAGTTTAAAAAGTATAGTAAGTAGTGTGGGAACTTTGCACTTTTTTAAAACTGTATATACTACTGTACAGTATGTACTGATCAATAGTATAAAGGCAACAACTTTTGTTTTTTCTCCCAAACTTTTTGTATATACTCAAAGTAACCAATACTCTGAAATACTATTCACAAAACTGCCTAAATTGGTGATAGTCCTTCTTCGTTGCCAAGCTAACCATCATAGACCCAGTTGCTCACAATCATAGATTTTGATAGATTTGTGAACAATATTTGAGAGAAATGGTTAGTTTGAGTTTATAGACAAAGTTTTCAGTCTTGGATATTAATCTTCTGAATCTCATACAGTTTTATTCACTCTCTTGTGCTCTGTTTTGCTCCTACAGCCTGTGTCTCTGCAACCCGAGTCTCTTTTCAATCATATTTTACTCCATAACTTTCATACAATTTAAACACGCCTTCAAATGTTGCTCAGATTGAAATTACATGTGTGTGTTCTATTATGTATTACCGCAGTTCTGTTCCCAAGCATAACATATATTCATTTATTGCTTTTTTTTTTTAAATTTACATAGTCATCGTTTTAATTCAGGAGTGTGATTTTATCGTTTAATTTTTATTGTCGTTTTTCTTCTGAACAATAGGAGGATGGATACTGAAGGCTGCAGACTGTCAGGAGATTTCAAGTAACATAAAAGACGGTAAGTCGGCAGTTTTTTGGCAGGTTCTGGTTGCAAGGTTTCCCCCAGGATTTTTGAAACTGTGCCGTAGATCACATATGACAGTCTTTGAAAAGGTGATCATTATTCTGAAGCCATGGCAGCTCTCATTTAAGCTGTGGCAGTGAGCCATGATCATTTACAGGTAGCAGACACCCTGGGCTGTGTGAAGCACATCTTTCTTAAGCGTGATTTAATTAGTTTTTGTTCTGAATACTTGATAAAAGGAATATCAAGACATTTTCTATGTACCTCACATGTGTCTCAGCAAGAACATACTTGTAAGTAAATGTCTTTTGACCTATCCCCCTCATTCATGAACTTGAGCATTGAAGAGTAATCATGTAATTCTGCTTGCTCACATAAATAATTTTTGTCAAAGGTGAATTTAACTTGGGCTATTTTCACACTTGTCCTGTGACTGCTTGAACTCATGTTGTGCTTTTACAGATGCAGGTGTAACCCTGACCTATAAAGGAAACTGATGGTCTGTTGTAATGGACTGAAGCTCAAAGTTGAAGAGTTGACTTCTGTATTTTTTATGGACCTTTTTAGTGCTGAAGTGAAAAAAAGAAATTGCTGCTACTGCTACATCCTAATTTCACAGTGTTTTCTAATCCATCCTGTCTTTCTAAATGATCCTGCCCTGTGAAATGTGTTGTCAGTACAATCCTGTGCAGCTGTCCATACATGTCAGTCAAGCTTTTCCCCGGCGGGGCACCACACTGACACTTAATCAACTGTGGGGGTCAACTGAGTTAAACCACATCCTTGTAATAATATTAGCTCATAAACATCTGCCTACATTTAAAGAATATATATATATATATATATATATATATATATATATATATATATATATATATATCATGATCGGTCTATTTCAGCGTGACTGGTGAATGCTGATCACTACCTGTCACTGCCGATCACAACAAGCGATCACGTGTGATAGCTCTGATGAAGCCTCGCTGGTTGTGATGAGTCCGACAGCTGTGAAGCAGCAGTCTGCCGTGAAGAATCTGTCATTTAAAGTTTGCTTCCTGCAGCACATGCACGGGAAAGCGTTAAAATTAAATATGCCATTTAAAGCGCCAGCACTTAACGGAACGCAGTGTTTTTCGGGCTCATGAAAGTGTGACCGCTGGTTCCTTAGCAGCAGGCTGTTAGCACAGCTAACGCTTAGCAACATCCGCTGGTCCGAGCGTGACATTCGGAATGTTAAGCTTATTGCCCAAGAAATAATCAGTAATTTCACCGAACTAGATGAGCAGCCTTTTTCAGATGTCGTTTATAACATCATTTCCATCGCCGTTTTGGAGTCGGGTGCAGCATTCGTTAGCCACCTGAATCTGAAACTTTTAAAAACGCACAGTGTGTACATATATCACGGACAGAGCAAAGTCTCAAGAGACTCACCAAACTGCGACGTCTCACGTGAAATTAAATGTCTCCGTTTAAAAGAATAGTTGCTGCATTCTGCAAGGTTTGTTTATCAATATTTTTGAAGAGGTATATTAAAACGTGTCTGAATTCAAATGATTTAATGGTTCATGTTTTCACATCATGTACAGGGAAATCTCATCATTTTGATTAGAAATTCATTGTCAATCCATGTGATCGGTGGTGATCGGCACTCTGGCTGATCGGTAGCAAAACCCTGATCGGTGCATGCCTACTAATAATAATATATAAGGTGAAATTGAATGATGCACTGGTATTTTTGAATGGTTCCAGTGAGCATTTCTTAGTCTATATTCATGTTAAAATCTCATTAAGAAGCATCTGACCGCTGTTGACCATCTCATCTGTTGCACTCATTTGCTCATAAAAGACAAATGGACTGAAGCTGGTGAAATGCAGTGGAAGCAGTAAAACTTGCTGATGCACTGCAACTGTTCTTTAATTGAGACAAGTCAGTTGAGTTCTAATGTCAGTTCTTGTGTGAATGAGAAGTAATTTTTCCCCTGTCCCACGTGTGCATGAAGTACACTGTTGCATTCTTTTTAATGTTATTTATGTCGGCAGAGATTTCTCAACAGGGATTGAGTTGAATTGTTCTTTCAATAATTTTGCTGTTGTATTTGATGATAGCTTGTGTAAACTGCTATGTTTGAGGAGGTGATGTTTACACATGATCAGGTGGCCAGGGGGGTTTTGGACACAAGACTGTTTTGCTAGCATTTGGGCAGCTTCTGCTTGATGTATAGACCTCTATCTTGGGCAATGCCCAGCTCTTCAGTATCAAGCACGAGATTTTAAGCGAGGCCAACATGCAACTTTTATGTTTTGAATTTGTGAGAATTTTTTACGTGAGGTTTTTTTTTTTCTACGCAACACTAGGAATCAAGGTCAGATAATCTCTGAGAAATGCTTCAGGCGTGTTGTGAATGAAGGACCAGGGTGAATATGAATTGTACGGGACTTCTGGTAGAGACGTATGAAAGATGTTGCCTGAGAGATCAATCTTCAGTATAGACGGAGTGGGTTTTAATTTTAATGTAAAACTGTTCCACAAACTGGAATAAGATCACAGAATATTCTGACAATTTCAGTCAAGAAATGTAACCCCAATTTAAACATATGTCAACTTAAAAAACAGCTCTCATTTCATCTCAACGTCAGTAAGTGCCTGATATCTGGGGAAGTTTTGGTGGTGGTTACTGTTGGGGTGACTTGTGTGGGAAAGGTGTGGATTGATATCTGTTGACAACTGCTCTGCACATTTCTTTAGTCTGTACTAGTGGCAGACAGATGAATATCTTTGGTTCTCCATCTTCCAGTCTCTGCGTTTGAAGCTTTGCTGGCCTTAATGCTTCAGCTCTGACAGAAACCTATCGATCTGACACCTCTTGCTGATATGTACGTTGGTCTGAAGGGTTCGGAAGGGAGCCGCTCTGCTGCCAAAGACGCTTGTGAATGAATGCTGGAATGTTGGTCTGCAGTTAAGTTAAATGACTGAGCTGCTCCTTTTTTTGTCAAGGTTTAAGCTGCAGATATTTCATTTTTTTATGCATTTTTTAAAATCATGAATGACAGTGTGTTATTTAAACCCCGTTAAAAATGCAAATCACTGATTAAGTACACCAGGCTTGTTTTTGATTTGTAGACAGGTTTTGATGTATTCTGTAAACTGACCCCTAAATCTGTCGAGCAAAATTAGAAAAGATGTGCATGTTAAATGCGTCGATCCCCAGAGAAAAAAAAAGAAGTTTGGCAATTCAAGAAGCAATAGAGACATGGAGGGGACAAGAATATCACAAGAAGTTCATCTCTGTCCAACCCAATCCATCCTCACCCGGTCCGTCTCTTCATATGTCTGAAAACGAAATGTGCAACTTGAGTTCCACGAGCAAAAGACTTCAGTCATTGTGATGTTTCTTTTGGGATTTTTCCGTCTCTGATGCGGTAAAAAGCATCATGTTCATGTCCACTGCCATGATGTGTTATGTGCTATGCATTTGTTCCAATATTTCCCCTTGATAACACTGGATCTTCTTCGTCGGTTGCAGATGTGTTATGCCAAAGATGCTGAGCTTTGCTGTCAATCGCTGTTAATTCCATTCCATTGAGTGAGTTACTGACTAAACACATAGGAGTAGTGACATACCCACCTTTCACTGACTTGCTTCTGCTTCTTGCTCTGGCATGACGGGGCTCGCAGTAAGGGATTGTTTGTCACATCAGTCCAGCCGGCATGGACATTACAATAGACTGGATGACATCACATCCTCATACAATGAAACTCATATTGTCAACGACTTAATCAAATGTTATGCAATGTCTAGTGAAATTACAAGTTATTTCCATTAGACGAATTATTAAAAATGGTCTTTGACTTAAAGGTTTTGACACTTTAAAGTTGTTTTACTTTCTGTTAAGGTGACATTTTCCTTACCCTTTCCCCCCCATCCATCGCCAACTTTTTCGGTTCTACTTCCAAACGTGGCTGAGAATCCAAGATGTACGAGATCTACACTGGGAACAGTAATGTCTGTTTCTGTTGGCCTGGCTTCGATGAAGAAAATCAAGAAAAACATTTGCAACGATTCCGTGGTGCAAGACAATCTGTACTTGAGACAAATACATCATTTAAAGCTTCCGCTTGAGACTTCATAAATGCATAATGCTTGCCTTAAACATCCATAAAGTTGTCAGGCATTATATTTCTCCTGTTTGATTTAAAGCCTTACAGCAAACACAATAAACGTATTGGACACCGAGGTAACTTAAGGCAAATGACACGCTTCAGCTGGACGAGTGGTATGTGCTCTAATGCTACAGTCTGTTTTCCTGGTGTTAAAGGCTGTAACCATCAGTACGTCAGAGTTGAATTGCTGTAAACTTTAACACTGCGAGAACACGCTTTTTCCAGGACATTTTCTTCCCATTGTGATCATTTAAAAAAACCCCAATGACCCTGACAAAAAGACGGGTGCTGCTCAAAAACACTGATGCGCCACCATGGTCCGTTATTGTGATAATAGTTCAATGAAACTGCCCTCAGTGGGAACTGATCGATCCAGTATTTCCAGTGGGCAATATTGTTCTTTATGATTTCACATATTTCTCTATTATCCCTCTCACTGATGTGTTTAATACAGTTTCCAGTCGCAGGACATTTTCTTCTTGAAGCTATCTTAAAGACGTATGCTTTGAATTCACAAAATAGCTTTTTGAGTTCATCTACATCTTCAATGAGTCCTGCACGTTACTCAAGGTGGTCTTCAAATGTATAAGAAAGAAAAGATTCAGTCCACTCTGCGATATGCTGTCATAATTGGCATATTAAAACTAGTTGTAAAGCCACCATTTTGGCTGTGTGAATCATCACATGTTGTGACCGTTATGTCATTATTGCGCTCAGATGTTAGGCTGTGGACAGGTGTGAACACCATATGCCGACCCTCAAACCTCACATCTCCTTGCATATCTTGGAGCATATTGCTGATCTCCCCGGTCTTACACGTACATTAATTTGTTATTATTTTAATGAAAGATTTCGCTGACTGTCACAACAGAGAACCCATTTGTCTGAAGGCTCAAACAAAGAACTGGCAGGTGATTGGAGAGTTGGCTTCGATGGGGCACGACACCATCTCCACGTTGAGGGCAAACACCTCCTTTAGATTTTCCGGAGTGTGTTAAGTATAGATTCACACCTTCTCTGAGCGCGTAACCATCTCTATTAGCCGCTGCGGTTGGACCGGGCCTTACTCATTAACACCACCACAGTTATGGTGGAATACAGATCAGGCTGCAGGAAACACGAAGACCTGCCGTTCTTTCCTGCTGGGTAAGCTGTGTCACAGAAGTGTCTTCAAGACGTAACACTCTTTTATTGATGCTTACTGATATAGCCTTCACCTTTACCTTCTTCTGCTGCTTATCCGGGATCGGGTCGCGGAGGCAGCATTTGGAGCAAGGAAGCCCAAACTTCCCGATCCGCGCGAACCTCCTTCAGCTCTTCCCGGGGGATCCTGAGGCGTTCCCAGGCCAGACCGGAGACATAATCTCTCCAGCGAGTCCTGGGTCTTCCCCGGGGTCTCCTCCCGGTAAGACATACCCAGAACCTCCCAAGGGAGGCGTCCATGGGGCATCCAGATCAGATACCTGAGCCACCTCAACTGGTTCCTCTCGATGTGGAGGAGCAGCGGCTCCACCCCGAGCTCCTCCCGGATGACCGAACTCCTCACCCTATCTCTAAGGGTGCGCCCAGCCACCCTGATGAGGAAACTCATCTCAGCCGCTTATATCCGCGACCTCATCCTTTTGGTCATTATCCCAAGCTCATGACCATAGGTGAGGGTGGGAACGTAGATCGATCAGGTAAATTGAGAGCTTCGTCTTGTGACTCAACTCCCTCTTCACCACGACGGTCCGACCGCATCACAGCTGCCGCTGCACCAACCCGTCTATCAATCTCACGCTCCCCTTTTCCCTCACTCGAGAACAAGACCCCGAGATACTTAAACTCCATCACTTGGGGCAAGAACTCTCCACCGACCCGGAGAGAGCATACTGATTTAGCATTAAGGTTTTTTTGGGGGGAATTAATGGGTGACTGTGTGTGCGTGTGCGCCCCCTTATGATCGATGCTATTATGTAAACTCCCATTATCCTTAAAAGTGCTTTATTGCTGCTCTTTTGTGGAGGCCATTATGAGAGCGCCACGCAGCGATAGTTGTAATTAGGCTATTTCTCACCTGTTATTACTCTAGCCATGATATTAAAGTATAGGCATCGCTTCCCGCTTATTTCTGTGCCTGCTTGATGATTAGTATATTTAAGTCAATGACCATTTGGTCTTTATGAGAACTGCTTTAGTAGTTTTAATTGGAATGAAGTTCAATCTGACTACACCAAACGTGCACAATAAAAACAACAGTATTTTTCACCTCTAAGTAGAAAGGGCCTTCTAAGTCCACTGAAGACTGCAGCGTTGTCTTGATCAGTGTTCTATGCTGCGTTCCATCTGAGACTGGGTTGAGTCTGGTGCACCATTTGAAGCACATTCATTCTCTATGAACTTCCTCCAGGGGTCTCCTGTACAAACGATGCCTATGCACAAAAAGGTGTTGTACACACTTATCCACAGCAAAGTCCCTATATACGAGGAGTGTGAAATGCCTGGAAAGGAGCAGTGCTCCACACAATCTTCAGTGCTGGCTGTGTGCTTCTTCAAGTGTTGGTCCATATGCAACACGAATGCCGACCCCGAGTCGTGCACATCTGAGACATAAACACTGATGATCATTCAAGAGCCACACGTTTGTATTCCAAATCCAGATGGCTTTGTATTACGTCAAACACACGCCACTCATCCAGATCGAAACACCTCCCTGACAGCCATGTTTTCAACAACACTGCCTATGTGCGTTCCCAGTAACTGCACGGAAGCGGATTCAGATCAGTCAACATTGATGAGATGAAATGTGATGCGCAAGCATCACCAACATTGTGAGGCGCTTCAACACACAATCCATGCTTTTCAAGTACCGCGGTGGTTGGAACTGACTACAAGATGGACTTTCGGCATTGCACACTGATGCCGAAGATGGCAATGTCAGGGCAAAAAAACCCAAAAACAAATAAATCATAGGATTAGATCAAACAGTGGGGTGGCTTTCCATCTATTGTTTGAAGTCGAAATGTGTGTGGCCTCGTGTTCGCACACATTCGTGCATCCAGATTAATTTGAATACATGTTTAGTATGAAATCTGCTCAAGTCTTTGTACATGAGGCCCCGGATTTTTTGGGGCAATTGTAAGCTTCCTCCGGACAAGCTGAGTGTGTCCTTTGTCCTCCTTGGGGCACTTTAGACCCAACATAAAGATAATTGTGGATTTCTTGACAACCTCACATACTACAAAATAAGCCAGTGTGCTTTATCATGCTTTTATTGTAACATTACCTTTAAAACAAGGTTGCAAATCTCTTTGATAGACGATATGCATCTACATACTTGGGTTACAATCTGGTTTAAAAGCAATATATTTTCATGACAGCACTACTATTTGGATCTGTCATTTGTCTCGCGATACCTGATCCATGTTCATCCATTCGAGTCAGAAAGAATAGATCCTCTAATCCAGACCTGGGCAAAGTGCGGCCCGGGGGCCATATGCGGCCCCTTGACTGTGTCTTTGTGGCCCTCTTATAACTTATAGTTATATAACTTATAACTCATAATTTTTTAATCCTGGTTCCGTTTTAGCCAGTCATTTTTGTTTCTTTTTTTGTTCGTTATTAGTATTTCCCTCAAAAATTGTCGAAAGAAAATTAAAAAGATATTTTGAAATAAATTGCCTTTTCATCTTCAATGTTTGGTGCATATTTTTGTTGATTTCTATTAAAATATATATATTTTTTTAATAGGTTTCATGCCATATTTACACTTCTTAATATCCTTGCTTCCATTTAATCTTTTATGGTTCATTTCCTTACGATTTTTTCGTCATGTACCAAAGTCATCGCCGCCTTTCATGGGGCATGATGGCCCCTTACAATAGTTACAGTTTATAATGTGGCCCTTTAGGAAATTTAACTGCCCACCTCTGCTCTAATCTAATCGATTAGAGGATCCAGCTTCCGACGCAGTCAAATCTCTTGCTTGAGAAACCAGATCGGTTCATATCGGTCAATGTCTTTGCCAGATTCTTCGGACACCTGCGAACCCTGACTAAAAATTTCATAACTGATGATGATCTATTAATTTATATTTGTGATATGGCATGCTGTTTGTCCAGGAATGTTTGACTGAAATAATGTCTTAATTTAAAAGGTTGAGTTAAACAATGCCACATTCGATATGTGTACTATTTTTGTATCTGTTTCTAAAGGCTTGCTGACCCAAGAGGGTGAGCTACGCAGCAGACTGCTTTGTTATTCACAGTGTGCTCTCCTCCTTAGCCATTGATTCCATTATCTCTCTGCAGCCTTTTGCAATTTTCTTATAACCTCTGTTGTATTCCCCAGTCCTTTATTATTTTAATCGCCAGTCATACATTTTTATGAAACTTCAAATACTGCAATGAATTAAAATATGACGACTCCCAAACACTGATAAACTAAACAAGTGGTGCTCCATGTTTGACCAAAGCTTTCTATGTCAATTGTAGGTGGTGTTTCATGCGGGTTAAGTGGTCTTTCATCTCCCTTTTCTCATTCTGTGTCTCCTCTGATGTCATGGGAGACAAAAAGTGAGCATATACTCTAAGTCACTGTCGACATAGACCTTCACTGTCCTTGGCAGACAAGGCTGGGTCTGTAAGGAGTTTGTAATATCCCTCCTGGGGGTTCTGGATATCGTACCAACAGTGCTATGGAGGCCGAGGCTTCACTTCCAACATGTGATGGGGCACATAGCAACCAAATAAAAAGACTAACTTGGACATAACTTGGAGACAAAAGTGTGTGCTGTATTCTAATGTTTTACTTTGTTATTCTAGTCGAATTTCAGTTTTGTTGTGCAGTTGCTAGTGAACGGGAGTTAAATAATGTAAGTGTTGGTGAATGTCTTAATGTCTTAATTAATAAGTGTTGGTGAATGTCTTTCCCTGAGATGGCGCTTTAGATGACTGAGTTTGGATCAGAAAATTGAGAGTTACAGGCTGCAGTTATGACATTGTCGAACCATGCTCAGCATGCAATAAAGATAGTGGAATGAGGGAAACATAAAAAGTGCCCAGAGGCGTTTGCAATATTCTCAATATGAAAACCTTAGTGGAGCTGCGATTCTGAAAAGCTAATATTTCAGAGTTCACTATTTTTATAATGTTCAATAGGGGGTCTTCAGAGTGGAATGGATACAGAAGCTATTGAGCCTCAAAATGTGACTATTTCACTTCAGTGTCTGGCACTTCAGAATCTGCTGTGAAGTTGTTTTGATCATTTAAGAAATTTTAAAAGCAATATTCTGGATCACGACGAAAGTTGAGAGTGGAAAAACAACTTAATTTCTGTGATACACAGGTATGACATTAGGAGCAGCTGTTGACACAGTGCTGCCAGCCTCAAAAATAAATCAAAGTTTATTATACGCTGAGAAGGATATTTTTTTTACTATACGACTTAACAGGCGTCATTGGACCGGGGCGAAACATGAACAGAACCAAGGAATAATTTGGGAACTCAATAAATTGGAATCAGCCAGCACAAAAGATTAAACACACAATAAACACACTTGTGGAAAAACAAAACGCAAACACACAAATACACGATCATGAACCCCAGCGTACCTTCCCAGGCGCCGCCTCCCGAGGACTCCAGCGTGCCTTCCAAGTCACAGCAGCCAAGCTCCTTCAGTCCCTCCAACAAGCCTCCTCCTCCCCTCGTCTTTAAAGACCATCCGTCCAGAGTGCGAAGGATCCTGGACCAGAGGCTCCTCAGTTACTTCCATCGTCTGAGACACCGGGTAAGACACCTGGAGGTGTTCCTTAAGGGGGGTGTGACTTTCACTAGTGCACTTGGGTCCCGCTCCACGTCTTGACTCACGACAGCGTGGGCAAAGGGATGAAATAAGAAATAACTAAAATGTGCTTGTGGTGGAAACACACTTGCATGGCCAAAAATATGGACTGAAAATATGGAGAGTTGGGACAGAAATTGTAAAATACAAAGCTCAAGGAAGCGAACAGGAAGACCGACTGTACTGAGGATAAACAAGAGGGCACAGGTTACCTGCTTAATCTGGTGCACTCCTCCGTGTCTACATCGATTTGTATTCAGCTCCAGGTGAGCATCATTAGCTGAAGTCACGCTCCCTGGAATACGCAAGTGGAAAACAGGAAGTCACAACAAAATTAAAGCCGAACATTACCGACTACTGATTTTAAAAACAAGCTGCTAATTGAGGTGTAGCATTCCTTGTTTTTCCACTCTGCATTTTGTCGTGTGGCGTCGCAGTCTTAAGGGGATCTTCAAAGTCGCCTGTTTTTCCTCACTGAAAGAAATCAGGATGTGACTCTGAGGTGCGACTGTGTGCGTGTCAACAGGCTTCGTTGGCCTGTTGAACCACTTAAAGGATTCCATTTAACGGGTCAGCCGAGCAATTAATCAAGGGTTTAATTGGAATCCTGAGTGGAGTGACATGGTTTATGCAAATGAGATCATTAATATGCAAGCCTGCATCGGGTGCTTAAATGAAATCCTCCATTCCTTGCTGGCACACACATTTCAGCAAATTAAAAAGCAATCACGACTCCAAATACACATTTGTTTTATTCAGGCATTTAGAGCGGCTCCTGCTCAATGGAAGAGACCATGAAGGGAACGCGTCATCACTAGTATATCCAGTCGATGTTTAAAGCAGATTGACAGCCATTTAAAACTACCATCAATTAACTACAGCCATTATTTCAATATAAATGTATATAAAAAATAGATTCCATTTTCTGCGGATCTGTGCAAACCCATTGCTCCGACCTTCTGTGTGATGTTGCGGTTGGCAACCTTCCCTTCAGGGGCAGTTTGTGACCCTTGTGCTTTGGTGTCCAGTTCACTTTGTGAGTGCTGATGCTGTGAGATAAGACAGGGAGGCAGAGTCAGGCATATGAAGTCATTCCCCTTCTACTTCTTTCACATGGTGACATTAACAACTGCTTTAAAAAATGAAGTTCCCCAGGGAGCTGCTCTCTCTAGATGCTTATGTATGTTGCTTCTTCCAAGAATTCTTTCTTACATCATTTCAGGTCAATAACTGAAGAGTTGGAGCCTCCTATTTGGCATGTACTAACTGATGTGTGCTATTTTGAGTATGTGGGAATGCAATCCACATTGTGCACGCAAGGAATGAAAGTTTTTGTCCAGTTTACATTTAAATACTTTGTTTGTAATCTAAAAAAAGAAGCAATGTGTTGGATGAACACCTGTGTTTTTGGGTTAGCAGCTGGGTTAATTTGCCAGGACACAAAGTCATGCAACATAGAACCATTGACCGGTGTTTTTTTCAACCTTTTTCAAGCCACAGCACACTTGGTTCATTGAAAAAATCCCGGGTCACACCACCAAAGGTACCTCGGCCAACACGCACTTGTGCTTAAAGACCTATAGAAAAGCCCTATTCATTTGAGAAAGACTTTAGCTACTGACTTATATACTGGTTAATACTGGTTGTTATTTTGTCGGGCTGCATAAACAAATAGCAGAAAATGTATTTGTTTTAAATGTGTCCAGAAAGGTGTGGGCAATATGTCAAAATATATCATGATTTATTTACTTACTTACTTACTTTTATTTACTCACTCTTATGTTTAACTGACTTTTTCATTTTATCACTTCTCTTTTGCATGATTTTATTGTAGTTTTGAGTTTCCAGACAAATCCTTAGCACTCTATGCCTGAACTTGCTTCATAAAAACTTAAACTAAAAATATTCTTTCGCTCTTCACATTTTGGAGCACATTTATTTTGTTGTGCGTTTAGTTTTTCACCAACTTTTAAACCACAAAGCAAACTTTGACATCAATAACATTTTGAAGTTAGACGTCACCTGCGGTGCAGACAGTCTTTGGCATCGCGGGTCATACAAGGAACGCTCCTTTGTTCTGTTGTGAATGTGTGTGGTCAAGTTAGAGGCGCATTAGGTTTAAAAACATGATTTAATGTCATCATGTCACCTTCCTCTATCACCGGACAAACAAGGTGACACTGGATCATTTTCCCACAGCACCCCTGGCAGTCTCTCACGGCACACTAGTGTGCCACGGAAAACACTGCCGTAGACCATTACGTTAATAGGATATTTTAATATTCTTGAGTCACAAAACCACTGACATTAAACACAAAAAAAGGCGTTAATATGTCACCCTCGAGTTTGTACTTCTGTCTGGCGTTTGGCCTCAGGTCATAGGTGTTTTAGCCTTGCCGATACAGAATTTTCCCTTTTTGCTGCCTCTCATGTCCTTTGCTTGCATAATTTTTGTGTCTTTCAAACTTCATGGGTTCTTTGCTCACAGTGCGATGCATTATGCCACATTTCCTTTTTAATTGTGCACAATGGGGTGTTTTCTGACAGCCGGTGTACACAGAGCTCAGTGGGTTAGAGCAAACAAAGGAACGGATATGAAGCAGGCTTCCGACACTGTTGCCGACACAGATGGTTTGTATCAAAAGTGTTGAGATATGCCTGCATCCCATTTGGACATCCTGTCGCTGACCATAAATGTCACGATTTATGTGTAAACAATTAGAATAATAGGTCGTTCTTATCCAATATGCCTTTTTTTTTTCCCTTCATCCTTCCCGTCCTGCTCTCTCACACACACACACATGCATGGCCAACTGTAGTAATGTTCTTATTCTGCCTCTCGCACGCCTCTTATCCTCTTGTGTGCCAGGTTTTGCTGGCTGCTCAGGGTTTTCTTTAATTACAACAGTTAGCAGGATGCTTTTTCTCTTACATGGCAGATGGTCCGGCACCATGTCGTATCAGGTAACCGTGACAACCACCTCTTTCTCTTCACAGTTTCAGTGCCATCGTGGCTCTTTTTACAGTAACCAAATGTCATTATACTCTCAGCGGAGTGTGGGGTCGGGGAGTGTGTTGGGGAAAGAGAGTGGAGCTGGAATTTATTCAGGATGCTTGTGGACCTTCTTATCGAAGGCACACAGGCAGAGAGCAGTGAATTGTGTGACGACCACTATTGTTTTTAGTCTTGGCACCAAGCTTTTGATTTCAAACTTAATTATTTATGATACTATTTCATATCACCCCCATTCAACATGCATATTTAGTAATCAATGTCTCCTGTGAGACACGCACACACCCCCCATATATATATATATATATATATATATATATATATATATATATATTTATATACTTTTTTGTGGTTAATGTCAGGGATTCTGTGACTCGAGAATATATATATATATATATATATATATATATATATATATATATATATATATATATATATATATATATATATATATATATATATATTATTTTTTTTTTTTTTTTTTTTGGATGCTAGTGTTGAAATATACACATGAAAAACTTTTCTGAATTGTGTCAGAGGGCTGCACAAATAACTTGAACTTGTAACTCAACCGCCTCCCATTGTAAAATGAACTTAATTCAATTTGATCAGATTTTCAACAGCTGGTAATTGGTAGCCAAATAAAAATGCTCTCTAAATAGTAACATAAATGTAACATAAATTGTGGTTGGATATTGATTTTCATCTCATTTATCACCACACTGAAATCCCTAACAGCATGTTAACACAAGACATGCCATTTTACTGCTCCAGTCTGGTCAACTAGGGCACTGAAATCTGGCTGATGGTCAGAGTTCAATGAATCCATCTGGCCATTATCCACACAGCACTTGATGGGAGAAGAAACCATGTGCATTTCACTCCTGTTTTGAAAGTGCCGTGAAAAGTCTCCGTGCATTGCTTCGAATGTGGATCAGTAATAATGGATGAATCACTTGAGGCTTCTGTCGTGTTGGTGAGCAGGTGAGAATGTTTCCTCAAAGCCATGCACTTGGAATTATGATTTATTATTATCATGACTATTTTTTGTTACAAATG
Organism: Synchiropus splendidus; assembly: GCF_027744825.2. Taxonomy (NCBI): domain Eukaryota; kingdom Metazoa; phylum Chordata; class Actinopteri; order Syngnathiformes; family Callionymidae; genus Synchiropus; species Synchiropus splendidus. Next base: position 16,544,483 of record NC_071337.1, read on the forward strand.
TAACCAATGCTGCATGCACATGGCTTTGGAGGGGGTCATATCTCCACTCTGTCAACAGAACAGTCCTGGACTTGGCTGCGATCAGACCACCAGAGGTCAAGCAGAGCTGTTGTGAATGATATATGAAATACATGAGAAAAATGTAGTGATGATCATAATCATGCTCAATTCTAATGTGTTGATCACTGACGGATGACTGCATTTGAAATAAACCAACACTGACACTTACTTGTAACTGACTGACTTCTCTTGATTCTATTCAGAAATAATGCTAAATAATGAATCTGCAACTGCAGCATGAGTTGAACAACATGTGAGGAGAACGGACCAAAGGAGAAGTTGCCATGTTTAAATATAAATAAATAAAACCAAGGAGGCAAACCTGCTGCCCAAACATTTATTTTGCAGTTATTGCATGGAAGAGGATGAGTAGTAGTAGACATGTTTTGATACTGGAATTCTCTACACATGAGGTACACTTTTATTTTTCATTCACAGCACTACGACTACGACTTCATTCAGTGTCCAAATTGTCCATCCTTGTCCGTATTTGGGCGCGCGTGTGATGCGCTTCCATGCTGAACCAGAGGGAGGCAGTGACACACCTTGCAGCGGTGGAAGTTGTCGGCGGCTTCTTTCCACAACACTGGAGTCGTTTGTCCATTCAATTAATCACCTATTCGTTCTTTCTGTTGTTTAATGAACCAAGCAAGTCAGGCTTGTATTATGCAAAGCAGACTTTTGTTTATCTTGTCTGAGCCAGACTTGGATGAATCGTCTTGGACTTGTTGGCACCTAAGAACACTGGCATAAATATCCGCATGCTTGCCTTCTTCATCAAATATCATCACCGTTGTTTTAAGTTACGTCTCATATTTGAGTTTCGCCTATTCAAAATGTCAGATGATCTGACAAAAAATGATCAGGAATTTGAATTGCAGCTGCAGTGAGATGACTTGCTGCTACTGAACATTACAAATTATTTCAGTGACTCAACCTCACCGGTGTCTATTGACTTTCTCTGCCACATCATGTATCAAAAGGGAAAAGGAACTCAAATCAATACTTGAGCAACAGTCTAGATGAGAGGTGTTTACATTTGTGTTTAAATCTTGAGTCTAGATCGAAATCTACCTGGACAAAGGCAATACTAAAGCCTTAAGATCAAATTACTGTGCTCCTTAAGCCTGTGTGTAAAAAATATTGATCAATACTTACAGAGATTTTCTCAGTCACTGACTGGAAATGACATGTTTCCCTGTTTGCTTCCACAGATTGCTAGGCCTTACAGTACGTAAAGCTCTGCTATTGATAACACGTGACGTACTACAACCCTTTGTGGAACAACAAGTCTAGCATTTGGAGTCAGTCTGATTTTCTTTTGCATTATGAGGAGGAGGGTTATTTCAGTCCCACTTTACTGCATTCAGACCTCCACCCTTCAGTTTTGGTCCCTTATCAGGGACTGGAAATGCAGCAGGATGATGGTAGAATTGAAAATATTTGCTCCTTTTTGCTGTATATTCTCAGACTGAATGATTATTCTCTTATTCATGTGTTCCAAATTTTGAAGTCCTTTAAGGAATATGAATTGTGATGAAGTATGAAGTGTGCTTGTAATGTTACAGATGCATTTTGAACAAGCAGGTGCATATGACTTGTTATAGGTTTTTGCTTGTTTATAGTTCCAGATATTCAGTTTTTCTTTGTGGAGCTCCATTTTTTCCCCATTTACTTGCCTTTTTACATCCATATTTTGATGACTTGACTTAACCAACAACCTGTATTAGTAATTTTCACTCAGTCCTTAGTAGTTATCTACCAGCTGATGCAGTTCATGTCAACGGTTTACACAGTGTCTTCTTGAGACTTCTGTGTGGTTGTGTTTCATACCATTTCTCCTTTATTGCTTATTATATGGTCATTTAACATGACACTTTCAGCCGCTGAGCTGCTCTGACAACAACACAGTCTCACTCTTAAGGTGTGACATATCAACTATCATTAAGTGAATATTCTTGTGCGTGCAATGTTGAGGCTTCAGTGAGTGGTGTTGCATGTCGATGCGTTTCAATGGAGTCAAATGTTTCTTCTCACGCGTGACTTCCAGTAGGAGAAGGCACTGCCGTTGTTACTTAATGAAAAAGAGGCTTCAATGATTCACTTTATGTGTCAACATGCCTCTGATTTCTGTGTCACTCTTGGGTGCAGCAGTCCATTTGAAAAGGGTCTAAGTGACACCTGAAGAGCGAGAATGTGTTTCTGAGAATCATGATTTTCTTCTTGTAGTATCACTACGACTGGACACTCAGGCTACTATCCACTGTGGGCGACCATCCTCGTGCCTGACTGTGCTGAGTGAATAATGAACTTCATGACCCACCTCTTCTTTGGTTATGTTTTTAATACAGAGCCTGATATAATTACATTCCATTTCTTCTGACACAGAATACATCATCATATTCTTTGCCCTTGACTCTGCCTCTCATGATGCAAATCTACCATCTCTCTCCTCCCAGTTGTGATTCTGTATACTGGGTTAGGCATTCAGTCATCATCGGTTACTCTGATGAACCCTGTCTTTTCTTGACAGCTTCATTCAGACTCTGTTTCTTTTCTATCATTTTTTTCAGGAGACATTCAGAAGCTTTGAGGATTCTGAGCGTCTTGTCTGGTGACATTGGTGTTCATTTGAAACACTATTGTTTACGGAGATGTTTTTTCTCAAGTTATGGATAAGTTAATTCTAAAGAGAAACACCTAGTTAGAGTCGTGTCTTTGAGAGGAGGTGAGTGTTACCAGAGTTCAGCGAGATAGGTTTTGCCTATGATTCTATGGTTTGTCCATCTTGTGTTATCTTAAATTTGAGGGTTGTGCCATGTTACGTGGAGCAAATTCACAGGCTAAGTCTCTAAGTCTGGAGAAGTTCTTGAAAAGAAAAAAATGATAAAGAAAATGATGCTACTCCCCCCAACAGTAAAAACTGTTCATGAAAGCACCTGTTGAAGCAGTTAAAATTAATAGGAGGATTTTATGGCGATGCTTTCATTTACACTTTACTTATATCTTCTTTGGAGTTTAATTTTCATTTTATGATATATTTAAAACTGGTTTTATTATATTTATTTTATTCAGTTTTTCCAATTTTCTCAACAGTTTGCTTTTGTTTGTTTTTTTCTTCAGTAAATTTGATGAATATGACTTGCACCTAGTTCTGCTGCTAGTTGGACTTTTCTACGACAAATATCTTTCCGACGATCACATGGTTTCATGTCATTTCACAAGGTTTTGGTTTACGTGCATGTAGATTAAATATGGTTATTGATCACAAATGAAATCAAGAGTAATAATTCAGTTCTATTGAATGGGCCCTGCACCCATTTGTTCTAGGAAAGGTGGGCCCCGGGATCAAAAAGGTTAACAACACCTGCTCTAAACAACACAAAGTGTTAACCGTAGATATTCATATAACTTATTAATAGTTAATAGGTTTTCCCCAATCTAATGTTTTATCATGTTCATGAATTCATAATCAGGATTGCCATATGAATCAAAATAATTGTGACCACAATGGTGCAGTCCTACTTTTTTGACTATTGGGCAAATTGTTAGTTCTACCATTTAATTTAAAGCTATAGTTTTCAGTCACCTAGCGTCCTATACAACACAATAAAAATGACCAGGAACTTGGAGTGTTGTCTCCAGGTTGTAGGTTCAATTCTCTTAATAGTTTTAGCAATTTTCCCCAACTAGTCTGAGAGGCAGAGGAGGATAATAATGAACACGAGTGGCCCAGATTGCTCCCTGCGGCCAGTCGACAGCCTCTCTGTCAAACATCAGTCTTTCGGTCTCATGAGTGCGGCCATCTAATCCGCCAGTCATCTGAATCCAGACACTCATCTCACCAAGGTCGGGATGAAAGAGCATTTCACCAGAGCAAGGGTCCTTCCATGCGTAGCAGGAGGAATGGCAGAGGGCCTTAGTGCGAAATGTCAGTGCTTTTCCTGTGAAGCTAGACTCATCAAAGGAGGATTAGTGTCGGGCTGATAGCCTCACTGGATCAGCTACCTCTGATGGGGTAATCTGATGCATCACGCTCAAGACACATACCTCCAGCACACTCAGTCCAGCTCAGGTATATGCTTAAACAGCCTGACATCTTAGAACGTTGGAGGATGTCGCGCATTGCAAATGATCCGCTGGGTATCTCTGGCTGTACACTGTCTCTCAGGTCTGAGAAATACATTCTGGTCCACATTTAACTCAGTCACTGTAGTGCGTCACAGACTCACCTCTGCCCACTTCAATTCCACACGGTGATAAAGAGCCCGTGCAAGTGCTAAAATAAAGTGCATTTGACTGTGTTGCTTTGCCTTTTCGTGGTTAGTTACAGGAGACTTGAGTTCATTGCACCAAGATGATGATTTTTGTCATTAAGCACAGATCATTTCCAGTCCCCACATCATATCAGATTTGTTGTGAGAATGCAATTTCAAGGCTGGAGGATCTGAATTAAACAGATTGAATTAAACAGCCGTTTCAGTGTTTGTTATCCATCGATATCATTTCTTACCTGAGCAGCTGAAGTCTGCTCCATGCTTCCAATTACTCCAAACATCACATTTGTGATTTGAAAATATTCCGACTTCATTAATTGAAGTGCACGCCACCCTGTTGACTGCGGTGCCGAACACCCTGCGCTAATTTGAGCAAAATCAACACATTTGCAGCAAACGCTCTGCAAAAATAAATAGAAAAATCATTCTTCATTTGGAAAGCTGACGGAGCAGGAAATGAGAACATTATCAAATCTGACATGACCAAGCTGGTTTGGGTGATGACATTGACAAACTGTTGAAAAATGCAAATGATGTGATGATGTGTGATACATTCCACGAATGTTTCTTGTGCATGGATGAGTCCGTTTACAATGACATGGGAGATTTCATTCATAAAAAACATTGGGTTGGGCAATATAGCAAAAAAAAAACAAAAGAACAAAAGAAAATACATGTCGTATGATAACATCTTAAATGTATTTTGAGACTAATATAATTTGACCACCACTGCAAATGAACCATTTGTGTATTTAAAAGTTCTAAAAAAGAACCGTTCTGAATATATTTTGATTTAAATGGTTGCAACAACGATATGACAGTCCCTGATTTACCTTCTACGGCATCATTTTATCTTCTTTTTGACAAATCGTCAACATTTATTTCTCAGCTTGCTTGATAGCAGTAATCATTCTTGGTGTGTTTGGAATGTATTTGCACTCATCATACAGTAGTAGGTACTGCAGTTAGTTTGAAGCCAACTATTGGCAATGAGGTAACACTTGCACTGCAGTGTAAATAAAGCTGTGAAATGTAATGTCATGTTAGCTATTAGGTCCACAATGACAGTCAATAGTGTTGTGGCTCAGACAAGGAACACGTAGTCATTCTGCTGTCAAAGTGTGAGGTCATGATAGAACTGTGACTCTGTGACCACTGTGAGTCCTCTGCAAGTGATGACAGTCATTACAGGTACATCAGTGTAGAAGTTTTAGTGTTCAAAATGCAGTGGTACCTCGGTTTTCGAACGTCTCGGACTTCGAACAAAAATGTCGAGATTTTTTTGCTTCGGATTTCGAACGAAAATCCAGAACTGGAACGCCCCTGAAAAAAGCCGAAAAAAACATAAGGTGCGTGGACCGATCAGCTGACCCACGGTGTGCTTTGTTATTCTGTGTAACGCAGCCTCTGTATGCAGACGTATGTCATTAGCTCCATTTACTGACTGTTTTTTCTTCATATTGAGGTGTAAAACCTTCCCTGTCTCTGCACAGGACCGTGGTAGAGTGTCACAGGGGAGGTGCTCGCTCTCCACACCTTCGAGGTTGGAGCGCACACTCCAGGGTTTGACGTCCTGTTGTGGGCTGGAGCTGGGACAGGGATGAGGCGAGTCTGGGACAGAGCGTGACTTGGTTTCTGACTTTGTCACAGCCAAACTGCACAGAAGCGCACATTCAGAGCTGGACACGCACCGGGCACCTCTTCACTTCTGGAGAGACGTCACTCACTCGGCCACACACATAGAGGAACAGCGCACCTGCAGCAGACACTCTACATTCACTCCTACAAAAGCCTATTTTAAGGCTTGGAACACATTATTTCTTTTTCCATTCATTGTAATGGGAAAAGTCGATTCAGATTTCGAACAAATCGCTTCTCGAACGGCCAATTGGAACGGATTGTGGTCGAGAACCGTGGTACCACTGTAACTTGAAAAGCTATGGACAGATTTGGATGACATTTTGAGGAAGTATGTGGGACGGGAAAATCCTATTGGGAGTGGTCACCGTCCGTACCCAGGAATTTTGATGTCGTCATTGGGAGATTGTGTTGGGGTGGACTGAAGCTGCTGGGTTAGTGCTTTCCTCTTTTTCCTGACCATGATGATCCATACAATCTCACTCGGGCATCGTCCACATGTTCTCATCCTTTACAATGTCATCACATGACACACCCCTATTTAGCGTCTACAGGATTCGATTCTGAAAACTCCATTAGTACTGAAAAGCCAGTTAATTTCAATAGTCGACCCGCCCTGCTGGAACAACTGTGGTTGAGCGGGAAGATTCCCTAATTCCCGACATATTCTCTAATTTCTAGTCATTCTGTGTTTTTATCTCTTGACACAGTGGATAAATGCAAAAGGCTATTCGTTACCACATCATTACTAACATATCCATGACCAGAAGACATCTGTACAGGAGGCAAAAAAAAAAAAAAAAATTCAAGTACGAGAAGGGAGACCTTTTTCCTCTGCTTAAGACGGCAAATATTTGTTTGGTTATGACTTTTTTAAAGGGGCCTGTTCAATAGATCTTCAAGAGGCTCTCATTGACATTCAGTGGAATTACCAACAAGTATTATTTTAATGCTATAAATCACAAGATCAGATGAAGCAAAATGATCAATGACAAGTGACAAAATCGCGAGACCCGTCACTCTCCCAGCCTTTGGCCCAGCCTCACCAAAACTCCCTGCTATGAAGGCTATTCTGTTCCATTTTGAGGAAACGCTGAACGCTGTTAATCTGGATTTTACATTTGATTAAATGAAACTGCCCAACAACAGCTCCTATTGATACTGACAAACCAAAGATAGATTAGACGTAATAGACAAATTTTATTTTTTAGAAGAAAAACCCACACAAACGATTGTTTTGCCGCCCGGTTCTTTCCATCCCTTAATTCTTTTCTCAGCTGAATAGCTGCCCTATGCTTCACTCACCGCTGTTCTTCTTGATCCATTTGCCACTTTCCCGCTCTCCTTCATCCCATACTCATCTTTCTATCCTCCTCCGTGCTTGTTACAAACTGTCAGGCTAGCTGTGTTCACGCTGCTTGGTCCGTTCAGATTGGCATGCGCAGCATGTCTCCTGGACTGACCTGCCTGCTTGCGTTGCTCCCCTATTAAAATTCCTGTGCCAGATCCCCAATGAGAGGAGTGTAGCAGGGTCAGCTTGGCTCAGTGGCCTCTCTCTGCTGCCTGCCTAATGAAGAGGACGCCTGCCGGCTTCATTATTAAAGCACTGCTAATAACAGATGGATACAGAGGAATGACGGAAGATTTGGGAATGAGTAAGCAAAAAGTAGGAAGTACGCACAAATCAGACATTTGTTTGGGAAAGAAAATGGAAGGACTTGAAATGAACCTTTTTTTTTCTTTTTTTTTACATGAAAAAAAAAGTTGGTATCCGCTGTGTCAAAACTATCAATTTATTATGTATAGGAATGAGTGTCATTTATGGTCACCAAAAAATATACATACACATTTGTGTAACATACGCAGTTCTTGGCTTCATCTACATGAACGTTCGAAAAGTTTCAGTAGTAAATATGTCTAGTTGTTGTGTGGTTCGTAAGCATTCTAGCCATGGACTAAACTGGTCCGACATCCTTTTTTCACCTGTCAACAATCAGCTTTCCACCGAATGTCTTTCATTTTTTTAAGTGAATTTAGAGAAAATGCAATAGAAAATGCAACTTTATGCCAATTTCATTGTGTTATTACTTTTTAGATTATTGAGAGGAGAGTGCGCCATGAGATTACGTCAGAGCCATAAGACAAATAACATGCTGGTCTGACAGTCAACAACTGATCATGGACAGATTCCTGATGGATCAAAATTTCTTAGTCCTCCATCCCCAACATATCTCACTTCATCGTACGCCACCATTTTTTGGACATGTAGGTGACATGAGTTTTGTCCTCACCCTGAATAGGGGGTTTATTAACAAATAGCAATGATTGCAGTTAGCAATTCGATGATGATGATGATGATGGCTAGTTTTATGATTATTACCTCAGTAAGAGGGACTTCAGGTCAAAGAACTGTCTGGTCTGACTTCTGCATCTCTTGTCCAGCGAAAACACCTACAGATATACTACTCTTTTTGCCACAACTCCCGTCCGCCTGGCCATTCTGTTTTGGACTTCCTGCACCCGCCTTTCTCTCCTCCTCTCCTCCAGGATTGGGGGTCTTCTTCTATCCTCTGCGCTACTTGAACGCTGGCCAGAAGACAATCAGTCTCATTTCATTGGTTATGCTTGCTCTGGTATGACCCTCCGTGCCTGAAGTCATATCATGGGTGACTCCTCTACTGACCGTGGGCATTTTTGCCATGTGTTTGAGTTTGTGAGATTTTGCTGATCCATCTCCTTGGTTTTTCAGTGTGTCTTGCCCGTTCCCCATGGTTCCTCTCCCAAAATCCTGTTGACTTACACCTTGTCTTGTACTCTGGTTGTTTAGCGCTCATGGACGCTTGTTTGGATTTCTGAACTTTTCTGAACTCATTGATTTTATTTTCTGAACTCTTTTCTGGAGATTTTGTACCATGCTGTTTCTCCTGTCTCCTTCTAGTGTAGAAATAGAGAGTAATTCTATTTGTGTTTGGTTGTTTTTGTTAAGCTTCTAAAGTTGAGTGTATTTGGTTTGTTTTGTTATTAAACTGTTGGATTTGACCTTCGATCTCTGTCTCCTCCCTGCTGCTTGTGGGTCAGCTGTCTTAAATCGTTACACTTTTCCAACTACCAACTCACGTTTCTAAGTATTAACTAAAAGTACAGTACATATCATTTTAGCAGTTTACTGTGTGTAATACTTTTATGTATTCTAATTGTGCAGGTAAAGGACTTGCGAATGAATCCACAATATTCTTTTTTTAACTGCAGCACAGCTGTTTAATAAGTTGTTCAAATATATGCTTATTCATTGGTAGAGCAGATGTGCCTGTTTAAAGAATGTGCCACGCCCTATTTCACACTCCTGTTTTTATATCATTTCTTCTCTCATACTGATGCTGACGAGCATTTTTACCCACATTCTAATGGATGAGTGGACAGATCTAACACCCTAGGCATGTTCCTGGTTCCTACTCCAATAATAAAATGTGCTGAATGTGACTCACTTTCAAATACTTATAGTACTTAGAGTTGCGTATTTACTGTATATCAGGATGCATACTTGTGCATTGTTCCAAAGCCTTGTCTGTGATGCTTTAAAGAATGATGTATTTAATGTGTGATGTTATTGTGGAGTTATTTTTAGCACAACTGTATTGATGGGACTTTCTCTGAGGGTGTGTGGTGTTTGTAAGCCCTCTTTCATTTGTTGTGAAAATGCAACAGAACACTGTGTTCAGATCATTTTCAGCACTGGTTATCACATTTCGTTGAAGCAGTCTGTCAGTATTTTGAAGTGCCTTTTCCATCTCCTTCCTTCCTTTTAGTTTCGAGCTGCTCTCGTTTCTGAATGTCCCCGACTCTCTTGTCACTCCTTCCCCTCAGAGTGCCTGAGAGCAGACAGGTGTCGAGCTGCAGCACCGCTGTATAAAGCAGGCCTGCCTAGAGCAGTGTGTGTGATTTGCCTTCTATCTTCGTTGTGCTCTAGAACACCACCTGAGGCTGGAGATGAGACCTCTCCACAAGTGGCAGAGCTTAAGCAATCTCTTTCATCGACACTTCAGGACCAGGGAGCGAGGGAGACCTTGGGGCTTGGTGCTCTGGAGCTGCAGTAAGATGTGCGCATAACATGCACTTTATTTGGAGACTAGCGAGGGAAAACAAATATGAAACAAATCTTTTGTCATTTGTACTTTGCCTTCAGTGGTAGCTACCTTATTATCATATACACAGTCCTCCCAACCATTTGGTATGTCACAGTGTGTAAAAAAGGCCATCTTGAATTTAATGTCAACTGTGATTTTATGTCCCTACATGACAACAATCTGCAGAAGAAACAGGCTTGACACTGAGGAACCAGAATGTGTCATATACGATAGTCTGCTGAACATCAACCAGTAATACAGTGGAACCACGGTTCTCGACCACAATCCGTTCCAGAAGGCCGTTCCAGAAGGCCGTTCGAGAAGCGATTTTTTCGAAATCTGAATCGATTTTTCCCATTACAATTATTGGAAAAAGAAATAATGTGTTCCAAGCCTTAAAAGAGGCTTTTATAGGAGTGAATGTAGAGTGTCTGCTGCAGGTGCGCTGTTCCTCTATGTGTGTGGCCGCTGCATGTGGGAGGGGTTGCTGAGTGAGTGACGTCTCTCCAGAAGTGAAGAGCTGCCCGGTGCGTGTCCAGCTCTGAATGTGCGCTTCTGTGCAGTTTGGCTGTGACAAAGTCATAAACCAAGTAACGCTCTGTCCCAGACTCGCCTCCTCCCTGTCCCAGCTCCAGGCCACAACAGGACATCAAACCCTGGAGTGTGCGCTCCAGCCTCGGAGGTGTGGAGAGCGAGCACCTCGCCTGTGACACTCTACCACGGTCCAGTGCGGAGACAGGAAAGGTTTTACACCTTAATGTGAAGAAAAAACAGTCAGTAAATGTAGCTAACGGGACACGTCTGCATTCAGAGGCTGCGTTATACACAATAACAAAGCGCGTCGTGGGTCAGCTGATCGGTCCACGCACGTTATGTTTTTTCCGGCTATTTTCGGGGGCGTTCGAGTTCTGGATTTTCGCTCGAAATCAGAAGCAAAAAAATCTCGAACTCCGAATTGTTTGAAGTCTGGGACATTCGAAAACCGAGGTTCCACTGTAGACTCACAAGACTCAATTGAATTTAACATGCATTTAATTGACTGTACTTCTGAACAATAGTTACTCATAGGACTAAAGAGCAAAACCTTGGCGCTTACTAGATGACTAGTCTTCTGACCTGGCAAAGATGGTGAGTCGGACGTACCTGAAAGGTGAGTGCTGTGCAGGACATGTATGAAGACAGTGAGGAGGTGCGCCGTATGAGTGACTCAAGAGACTTCCAGCAAGCGTAGGATCTGCTTTGCTTACATTATGCGAGTACAAGGATGCTCTCCAAAATAAGAGCAGGCAAGGTCCTTGGGTTATCAACTCATTAATTTTCCTTTTATTCTAAAAAAGAAGAGAGCAGAATGAATTTGCGTTTCCATCCCACATTTAATTAATTTCCCTCACCCTGGGGTGTGGAAAATCTACTATTTCATGAGTTTCAATAAATGGCCATTTTGGGCAATTTATTTTCGCTCTCCCACGGTCCCAGGTCATTAATATCTTTTTTGTCTTGTCCTGCTGAAAACACTCGCACTCTCCCGCTGACATTTAGCCTGCTGATTTTTTTAAAATAAAGACTTGTTTTGGTGCGACGTGGCCCATTAACCTTCTTGGTATTGTTTTTTTTTTTTTTTTTGAAACAGTCAGAAGAAAAATTTGGAATCCAACAAAGAATGTGGGGGAAATACTCAAAGTAATGCAAGAATAATTCAATAGTAACACATTATGTAAGACAGAAGGAAAAATGTCTGCCAACCACCATCAGATCTTGCGTCTCAAAACGTTTTAGACTAACAGAACCTCTTGGCACTTCAAGCAAAGAATTGGATGGGCCATTGAATCCATTCAGGCATCTTGTAGTGGCCTGTGGGAGGAAACAAGAGCACATTAAAAGTGCTGATGAATCCAATCAGCCTGTTTGCAGGCATCCAGCACAGATATGGTGGCGCACCAAGCAGCACTATACTCAAGGGCTTAATTAGAACTATGCCTGCGCATTGTTTGTTTTCAGGCATTAGGAAAGTCTGTGCATCCTGATAATGGAATTGTTGAAGAACTGGAATCATTTGACCCGGCGTGCATGCTTCCCAGCTTGATACTGCTTGTCATCACCATTGTTTTCAGCCGCCTGTGGAGCCCCTATCTGTGTCAATGAAGGAAGAGAGCTCTGGTGCGGTGAGCAGCCTCGGATTCCCCTGCCATCACCATGCCCCATGCCGGATTTGTGCAAAGCTTTAGCAGACATATCAACATGTGGATGTTTACCTTGCTGCGTCATGCCTCTTCACAGTAGTTAGGTTTGAATCAGAATCAGAATGAGAATTTAATTTATTGCCATGGTCAGTGGGGAGCCCACCAACTAGGAAAGTGTTTTGGAATAAAGTGCTGACAGAAAAAAATAAAATAAAATAAAATAACAACAAGGCTGTTCACAAATGCAACAGTCTGACGGCCGAGGCGAAGAAGCTGTTCCTGTGACGGGAGGTTCTGGTCTGGATGGACCGTAGCCTCCTGCCAGAGGGAAGAGGAACAAATAGTCCATGTCCAGGATGAGAAGGGTCGGCTCTGATCCGACCTGCACATCTCTGGGTCCTGGAGACATACAAGTCCTGGAGAGGTGGCGGCCTGCAACCGATCACCTTCTCAGCAAAACGTACGATGCTCTGCAGTCTGCTCTTGTCCCTGGAGGTGGCGCTGTTGTAACAGACAGCGATGGAGGAGGTGAGGATGGACTGGATGATGTCCGTGTTGAACTCCACCAGCAACTTCGTCGGCAGTCGTAGTTTTCGTAGCTGCCTCAAGAAGAACATTCTCTGCTGGGCCTTCCTGATGAGGGACCAGATATTGAGTACAATAAAGCTGTGTATTTCGTTCGGATTAGACTTTATAATGGGCAATTCTTGACTTTGGAATTACATTTCACATTGACTTTGGAATTACATTTCAATCTGGCCATTCCAAAGATGTCTGGAATGTTCAAACATTTTAAAGATTGAAAAAATATGGAAATCACAATGTTGGTTGTTGCTAGGAATTACTAGGTATTACAATTCTTTTCTGAAACAAAAAACAGAAAATGAGGTGACCAAGGCCAGAAACGAGAAACAAAACTATAATGCCAATGTTTAGCTCAATCGTGTTTATGGCTACTGTATAACTGTGTGTGTAACTCACAAATCAATGCATTGCCATCACATAAAGTAGCATTCAAGCTTCAAATAATGAAAAAAATGTCATGTAACGCTGACATTTCAACTATGTTCAAGTAGCCATAAGTAGTAGCCTCTGCATCCATGCACATCCAAATGTGATCAAGTTCAGTCGGGATGATGTTATAAGTGTTGACAGGCTCTGAAAAAGGGCTGGTCTCTGTATTTAGTGGTCCACAGGGGACAAGAACAGAGATCAAGTTGTTCACTGTTAAGACCTGCGTTTGTGACATGACTGAGATCTTGTTATCAGCACTATATACAGCCAAGTCCAGTTTTTGTGCACGGTGGATTTCCAGCATGTAATACGTGCAACATAGAGAGATGCACCACTCTTGTAATTCTGCTGTTTTGCAGTCATCATAACATCTGCTTTTCTGTTGTGCTGGTCTTTGGGCCATTGTCTGTATTGTGACTATTGACTATTACCACGTTTTTGCCCACCGAGTACAAGTATGAGTACTGACAATTGTTTACTGAGTACCGATACAAGTAATTTATAATACCATAACAACCATTTTAAATGATGATTTAAAAAAAAGAAAAAGAAATCAGTACACATTCCTCGAACAAACAACACCACTGCACATATTTCACTTTGAACATTTCAAGTTTAGCCTATGCACATGCTGATATATAATGTATACTGTATACTGATTTATGTATAAAGTGTTCCTTCGTTTAGTGCAGCAGTTACATTGAGTCTCTGGAACTACTAACACCATTAGTGAGGGTGTTCTTATTAAACACGTTCAGGTGTCTGAGTCGTTTCTCCCGCAACACAGCGGGAGCTGATTAATCTCACAGGTGGATCTTTTACAGTAAGATGTGAATAACATCCCATTCACTTTTCACAGGTTGATTTCCTGTCAGGACACTCTGTGCCGTGCAGTGCTCTGTTAAAACTAGAGCCGCAATGGAGGTTTGCTGTCGCGCATCAGGGAGTATTTGTCATATCTCATACGTGCGGTATGAGAGCCTGTGACCACCCTCATTTGTGTGACAGTTGACAGCCCCATAAAAATCCATGATGCACTGAGTCAGCTGAATATGGTGAGAGAACACAGGTGTAGGTATCGGGTGCTGTCGATGCTGGTTTCGGGACATCCCTGATATTGGTCCGTGAAAAATATTCCTCTAGAAAGCAACATAAAATAAAGCCATGGGGTAGAAACCCATCATTACATTGCTGCCTCAAGGTATTAGCAGTTCAAGAACCGCATCAAAGTTTCTATTGACTTGGTCTCCACTGATAGCAATATGCTAACTTGACCTCTTTTTTGTACATTGTACAATGATCCTGCCTTACTGATTTAACATTTACTAGATGTTTTCCATTCAATTAAAAATGAATAAATAAAAGCCTGACACTTTCATTAGAAAACACTACACCCTTCCTGTTAATGATGGAAAGAGCTACGCCTTTGAATTCTTTTTTTTAGGTGAGGAGGGAATTCAGTCGGTCGGTCGTCACAGCTCTGCTTCTGCACTTTTCCATTTGGGTTTGGTCTGCCTCAGCCTCCGGCCTATAGCGTATCATTAATGACCCTCACATTAGACATCCCTGTCATCCTTAGTCCTGCCTCTCAACTAGTTCCAAGGTTCCATTGCACACACGTCCGAGATCTATCAAGTAGGGATTTGGTTTGTCCTGGCTGTGACTTTGAGCACAGTCCGGCTGAGGAAAACGCTAAAATGAACTTCTCAGGTTGACAGAAAATCACTTTTGCATTGTCACATGCTTAGACCACTTCATTTCCTTTTCAGACTAGTGACACGTAAACTACTATTTTCTTCATTATCAACTGCATAAATGTGAAAATGGTTCAACCTTTATCACATTAAAAACACTATCAATGCTTTCAACACAGTCTCCACAGGCTTCTCTTTGCACTTAAAACAATGTATTAGATGGTTTTTGAAATATGTAATGTTTGATCTTCCATCTGTATTTTATTGCCTATATTTCCCCCAAATCCCTGAAAACATATGCTGGAGTAATGGGATTTGATTCGTGTAAAAATGCCTAAAAATGTCATTTGCAAAGCAGAATTTACAGCGTAAGCTATTATAACACTGCTGTATTGGACCCTCAGGACTTGTGCAGACTCACATCATGGAATATGGAAAAACATTCCTGCTTTTCTGTGTGCAGAACTCAAGAAGATATTCAACCAGAATCGTTTTGTGACTGAAAGCATGAACAGTGTTTGTCAGTTGTCATTAAACACCATGTCAGCAATTTGCTGCAAACAAATTCTTTCAAGTCAAGTCAACAGTCTTTGAAATCATGTTTACTTTCAAGAGCTTGTTTTGAGGTTGGATGATTCCACTGTAGGGGAGGGAGCTGCAGTACTCCGAAGGCTCTAAAATTCACCACTCTGCCAGCCTTTGTCTGGAATTCTGACGCCCTGTACATTTTCAAATCAAACCAGAAGCAACACTTGTTCAAACTAGACTCATGCATCTGACTGACACTTCACTGCCATTTGTTTCTGTATTTTTATGTTATTACTATATAAAATATATAGTTATTATAGCATTATATAAAATGTTATTATTACAATTTTAAATGTGAACTTAAAGGTATTTCCATTGAAATTGTCGGTCAACTGCTCCATTTGACTACATCATGAAAATGTCCTGTCGATCCCATTCAACTTCCGTATTACTGCATCTCTTGGGCTTTCAACACTAAAGGAATATTCCAGTCGCAAAATTTCTCCCTGTGATAAAATGACGGATCGATTCATACCCATCTTAGAAGCCTACATATCTAATGGAACTGGGAGAGGACATGTCAAGTTGAAACTATCTGTCAAACAAAATGAAATGTTTTTGCTTTTGTTTTTTAAATCTTCAGTCAGGATCAGCCTCTTGGGATAAACTAAGAAGGAATGGCAATTTGTGGCTCACTGCAGTCACAATAGGCCATGCTGCTTATCTCTTTATTAAATCAATGCTGATGTCACGTTTTTCTGTAAATGATCTGGTTGCTAAAATGTGTGTCAACTGTCAGAATTGTGCAGAATGTCTTGAGGGTCGACAGAGGAGTAGAAGGCCAAAAATGAAGGCAGCATCTGACAAGTAGCTTTACATCTGGGTACAGTCTTCCCAGACCCTGACAGTTTAGCTGGCTGGATGTCTCAAGGGAGCAAGAGCCAGTGTTCTGACATGTCCCTGTGTCAGCGGTCTAGAGAGGACTGGGAATGCATTCATGACTCTACATGCATATCCCTGTGCGCTCCAGTGGGGTGCAGAGTGACAGGAACGCCGTGCTTTCCATTTCCTTATGTTGCTCATGCATGTGGTGGGTGCAGGAGATGCTTAAGCTGCAGAGGCATACACGTCGCATTATAGGAGCCATTTCAATGACAGAGAACGTTGTTGAGAATGGTGGAAAATTTAAGCTTTGTCAAAAAGCTTTTTTTTTTATCAGATTGTTCACTGGGTTGCTTTAGATGAATCACTGTTTACAATCATTGTCTTCTTAAATGAACAATGCAGTTCATGTTGGCACCCATGGGATTCCAAGAGGTTAAAAGACTTGAATTGAGTTTTGTATTATAATTGCAATAAATTTGAAATATTTGAGGGACGTACAACTGGAACATTCCAAACCGAACTTCAAAATTTTGAAGTTGAGAAAACATTACGCCCCAAATGATACATCGCTTCATGATGTCATTGCACAGTACCACCAGTGTGTTCAGAGAGCTACAAGCGAGCGGAGATTGAGATGATTGTTGTTCATTGCAGTTTTTGGTGAGCCCTGTTGTTCTGAATATACGGACACAACGCTGCCTGAAGAGCTGGCCTTTCTATTGCACTGGAGTAGCTACTGTATTTGTGACAGTGCAGTTTAAAACACTGCAGTTGGGCTCAGTCCGATCAGCTATTTTGTGAAATTTGCGTAAGACAAGTAAGTTGTCTTGAATCTGAATCCTGTCATGGTAGCGGATGAATGGACCCAAGTGCAGTCAGTGTTGGTCGACAGAAGACACAGAACTCGAGATTAAATTACACAATTTAATCGAGGATGGAACAAATAATATAGACAGACAAATAACTAATGAAATAAGAGCACCGGGAACCAAAATGCGGACCGGGATCAACACACAGGGAATGTGGAGAATCTGGAAAACAAGAGAGGCGGATTAGAATCAACAGACTACTATAATGGGGAGAACAGAAAACACACCCGGAGTTCAACTGAAAGCGCTCAGTGGTGGTGACTACACTCATGCACACGAGGATTAAACTATACGGAATGATATAACTATAAAGTGGGACTTGAATAACTGCTTGCACGCGGACTGGATAGAGATTGGAGGGAAACAAAAGTGGACTGAGGGAGAGCAAGGAATGAAGGTTACGGCTGAATAGGAATTCGAGCGCGCAATGAAAATTAAGTGATAGTCAGGGACAAGAACAAGATCACGGAAGTCTTGGAAGAGTTACCTGAGTGGAGACAAGAAGCTACCATCTGGCAAACGTAGCTGGCGTCGGAGGAAATATATCCATGGGAGGATTGATGAGGAGATCAGAGCCATCTGCGTTTGCCTGTGAAGGTGGAGGGAAGACAGGAAAAGGAAACAACAGGGAGTAACAAAATAAAAGCATTGGAAGGGACGCGGAAGAAATACAACAGATAAAAACAGACGGATTAAAGTGAGGACATGACAAATCCTTCTGTAACTGCAACACATCCTCACTCTCATGGCGTTGTATAGTGAAATTTGGAATGTTGCCTTTTTAAACTCAGCCTTACGCGTTATACCTTGATCCATTGTTAGCGCGACACGAAAAAATAAAAAAGATTTTATCATGACAATTCATGATTCTGTGCTCATGCTTTCTTTTTGACGGCCCTGATTTAACTATTATTTGTCTCACATCTCTGCATAAGTACAAATGCATGTCTACTGATCACGTCTCAGTTGCTCTCCTGGTAAACGTGGTGAGTGATATTTAAAACCGAAAACCTTGATGTGCCTAAAACATCAGCAAAACAAGAGAAGTATCCACCACCAGGGCAGGGAACCTTCAACTATCTCTGATGTAATTCTCAACCTTATTATTTACGTTTATATTGTGAAAGCAAATATGAGGAGCTTCAAAACTATGACCTTGTGCCTTTTATTCATCAGTCCCCCCTTGATACTCTGGTCTTTATATTGTATTAACCTCAAGCACTTGATTCCTGTGCGCATTCTCTCAGGTCCACTGTTCAGCTTCTACATGCTTCAGCCTCAAAAGAGAAATGGGATCTAATATCAAAAGCCAGAACCAAATAATACATTTTTCTTTTGCTGAGTCACAGCTTCTTTTCCCAGAGAAATCCAATTTGTTAGGTTGTTAGTCTTTTATGTATTTATTTTTTTTTTATACAAGAATAATCACATATGGACCAACATGTGGCTCTAATGACGTGGGGAGTATGGTTTACTCATGTTGCAAAAACATCTGGAGACAAACTGATATGAGAAAAAAACGTTCACCTCAAAGAATATGATTAAATACTATGAAATATTATTGTGGCTTTGGTGGTGTTAGCTGATGTTTTGACTGCATTCCAATGAATATAGTTGGAAAAAACTATTTGAAAAGTGAGAAGGAACATTTGGACCGAAGGATTCATGCAGCATCCAATTGCAACTATCATTGAAAGGAATTACAACGGTTCCCTGTTCCTCCGACAGCGGTTTCATTTTTGTCAATCCACCATAGAACTGCACATAAATCTAAAGAGAGAAATGATGACTTGGAATGTTTAAAATACAGGGAGTCTAAGAATATATGGATGCAGTAAACATGAGTTTGGGCATCAAAGGTCATGCTTCCCCTTTTACTTAATGTGTTTTAGTTTCTCCCAAAATGTGGACGGGATACTTAAGTATACAGTGACCGATATATTAACCTTAAAAACGCAAAGCACCTCAAAGTCAACCACGTGGGTAATTGCATGTTATTGCTGAAACTCAAACTTTGGCCTTTGGTTTAATAACTGGTCTGTGTGTTTTATAGTCCCTCACAGCAGTAGGCTCTCTGTTCTCAGCCGGTCATGTTGCAGTATGCAGGCACATATGGGCGACTTGCACAAAACTGTAGACTTATTTCAAACTATACTGTTTCTCATCCTCGCTTGGG
Source organism: Synchiropus splendidus (assembly GCF_027744825.2). NCBI lineage: Eukaryota > Metazoa > Chordata > Actinopteri > Syngnathiformes > Callionymidae > Synchiropus > Synchiropus splendidus. Next base: position 16,563,928 of record NC_071337.1, read on the forward strand.
GAGTCGCTTTATTGAGTTGTTGGGGGGAGGAAGGAGAAGAAGACCAAATAAGATCATGTGGAGACAGAAATGAAAAAATATAGACTAAAAAAAATTTATTGGAACGCTTTCAAAATGGAATGTTTCTCCCCACTCTTAACTTCATATATAGTCTCCACCAAAGGTTTATGGAAATATGATCAGAGTCAAGAAGTTGTACAGATTTTTGTTATACGCAAATTATAGTTGTTTGCTTTCTCTGAATACATCTTTAAAAGTTTGTGAATCGTATAGGTACAGTACTAGAGCACATAGTCAGGGAGAAGAGTCGCAGTAAACTTCGGTCCTCCCAGGAAATCTGACATTTCAGTGTCTCACACACACAGACGTTGTATAATTTTACCGCCCCTATCCTCAACCATTTGTGGGAACTGTTGTCGTAGGGTCTTCTGGGTCATTCCAACATGCTTGCATTCCACCATTCAGTTTTGATATATTTCATTTAATCTTTCGTCACACTGTATCGCACAGATACGGTGTGACCTATCAGCAAACTAAGATTCAATCTGCTGAAACTCCTTAAAAATATAGAGCATTTAGAGAAAAAAATTCAGGTGACTATAAGACCAAGATGAAAAAGTGCCAAGACTCAGACCACACCTCGAAGTTAACAAAGTTTGATCATAAGATTTTGAAAACGTATGTACTATAAAGATTGATAGATTTCATCTGCTGTCTTCTAACTTTGTTGCAACAGGACAGTTACCGATAAATGACTGTTGGAGTGATATTTATTAACTTGACACATTATCTATTATTACTTCTCCTGTAGGCTGCAGGTCACCACATATGTGGAAAAATGATTTTAGAAAAAGTTAGTAAAGTAGTAAAGTATTTCACATGTAATACTGCCCATTGCATGCTTAAATATCAAAGTGTTTTACTGGCACATCAAGCCCCTTTCACTATGTGTTGTTTCAATGACACCCTATTTTAAACATGTAGAGGTCACAAACAAAAGAAGGCATTCATCATCAGGGCAGCTGTGATGGCAAAATAAATGACAGCCAGGTGGAAAACATTAAGACAAAGAGAGACAATGACGGAGTGAGCCGAGCTGTGAAAGCGACAGTTGCAGTAGTGGGTGTACAAAAAGCAAACATAAGACGGGGTCTGAAATGTCAGTGTAGACGCAGCTCTCCGGAGGTGTGATGCACTCAGACGCTGGCTGGGTAAACAGCTGTAATCACAGTTCGGCAGAACACGCTAAAAGGCTTCTTACCTGTTCTGTTGTCAGGTGCAGCTCAACACATTGTATGGCTCTCAGTTGCATTGTTGACTTGAAGTACCTCTGTTTTAAATTGAAATTATGGGAATTTAAGTTAGTACGATTTTTGTCAGAGTTGTTAGTAGACATGAATGTCGATCACTACCTGTCATTGCCGATCACAACTGATCACGTATGACAGCCGGCGATCTGATGAAGCCCCACTGGTTGTGTTTTTCAGTTGTCCGTTTCACAACAGTTGCTGCATTCTGCAAGGTTTTTCTATTTTTTGCCTCACTGAAGACGTATATAAAAACGTGTGAATTAAAATAACTTAATGGTTCATTTTTTTCACATCAGGTACACAGAGGTTCTCATCAATTTGATCACAAATTCATTATCAATCCATGTGATCGGTATTGGTGATCAGCACTGCACTGTGCATAAGAACCTAAATGTAAACTAATGTAGTATGCTTGCCAGAGCCATTTGTCTTTCAGGGCCACTTCTTAGAAAAAAAATGAAAATGATATATATATATATATATATATATATATATATGTATATATATATATATATATATATATATATATAGTCTTTTGTAGGAGTGAATGTAGAGTGTCTGCTGCAGGTGCGCTGTTCGTCTATGTGTGTGGCCGCTGCATGTGGGAGGGGTTGCTGAGTGAGTGACGTCTCTCCAGAAGTGAAGAGGTGCCCGGTGCGTGTCCAGCTCTGAATGTGCGCTTCTGTGCAGTTTGGCTGTGACAAAGTCATAAACCAAGTAACGCTCTGTTCGAGGACATCAAACCCTGGAGTGTGCGCTCCAGCCTCGGAGGTGTGGAGAGCGAGCACCTCCCCTGTGACACTCTACCACGGTCCAGTGTGGAGACAGGAAAGGTTTTACACCTCAATATGAAGAACAGTCAGAAAAAACACATCACATAATACATTGAATACATCACATAACTGAATCGCTGTCCTTTCCAAGCACATGCGCTCTCTGTCTACAGGAAAAGCCACAGGCACGTACTGTAAGTGATGATTAAGGTACCAGTGATCTTGTTACCATATGCCCTGGAATAGAGAATGTCACACCTGAGCAAACACATTCCTCATCCACTTGTATAATCTATTTCAAGCACCTAGTCTGTTTGCTCAAATGTAGCATGTGAAGACATGACTTTTTACCATGTCGAGCAAAGGTTCGCTGTCAGTCACACGTTTTAGCTCATTTGTATATCTGTGATCATGATCGAGGGATGGTCTCTGAGGAGATGCAGTTTTGAGTTATTGAATGGGGATTGATGTTGTGTATGTCTCCATACACCCTCGCACACATTTTATTCCCATTGGATTTTGAGATTGCAGAAATAAGATCCACCTCATTAAGTCATGCCTGCGCTGTTTAGGTTTGCAGCTGTGCAATTAGTGAACATGGAAACGTGAAAAGCGTGACATGTGCGACTCGAGTTCTCACAGCAGTCTCTTATAGAGCTGCCCCGAACCATTGGCCGATCAAATGCCATACACAGATATGTTTATTTTTTTCTACAGGTGTTTACATTCATACATGATAAGTAAATCAAAATTTTATTTCACGTTGTAAAAATGACAAAATAAAGCAGGCATTTCTCTGGAAAATTGCGCTGCTGATAGTGAAGCTTCAGAACCGCCGCAGCCACAGACAGCGAGCCAGACAGCCGCGATGGCGGTCATTCTGCAATACTTCTCCATCAAGGGAAATGACAACCGAATTGCAGTTCGCAACATGTGCACCCACATAGTCGGCCTCTTTGCGTCAAATCACCTAGCCAAATTCGGGCAGAAGCTAACAAAGGTGAAGCTAACAAAGAGCAGAAGCTAACAAAGGAAAGCTAACCGGAGCTAACTGCTGGTGAAACCAGTTTGAGTTTGTTTTGTACGACCAGCATTCGGTGGATCGAAGCATCCCTATGTGAATGTATTCTATTATTTATTATTATTTTTAAGAGAGATTTAATGTGTTTAAATAATAATGGCATCATTGACCCTTGAGTAATACATATTGATATTACATATATGAAGTACTTCTTTAAACACTTACATGTTTCCCTTTCATTTTTGAGGTGCTATTGGTTTATGTTAGGTTTGGAGGTGTGCGTCGTTTTGTCAGTTGAGGATGACTTTTTAACTTAACTTTAACTTAACTTTTTCTTGACAACCAGCATTTCTTTCTTGGTCTCAGATTAGATGGTCTTGATCTACAAAGACTTTTTTGCTATTTAAAAAAGTACAATAGTACAAGCACTGAATCCACTTTTTGCTGGCTTGTCATTGGATTTTGTTCTCTCTAGGTGGTGGGCTGAGCTCTTCAAGAGCAAGACAGAAGTGAGAAACCAAGATATGAATCATAGTACATATTTCCAGCGCGGAATTACATAGTCTTCATATCTACATCTTGTTTTTGCAGGTCTTGTTGGGCGTCTCTTATCATGTCCAATCTTACAGTACAACTCCACCCAGATTTTCCAGGAAATCTTCTGGTTTACAGACATTGGTGTTTCCCCTTCATTTGCCTTTCATGCCATTCTGTTTGCAAAACATGCAGTGCTTCTTTATGCACACATTTCCTTTACTTTATGTGCAGCGTCTGATCACTCTCATTTAGACTGTTTTAGACTTAGACTCAGACTTTTCGCCTTTCTGTTTGTTATGGCAGGACTGAGTGACCAAAGCAACATAAACAGCTTGTCAGAGAAATGGTTTAGTGTACAAACCCAAACTATTCTATCTTTATTGAATGTTTTTAGATGAACTATATACTGTAGGTGCGAGGGAAAAGTTTCAATTGTAATCTCTTGGTTGGAGATGTGTTGATATAAGTAAAAAAATATATAGTGGTACATATTTTGGTGCCTGTGTCAGTGTTTTTGTGCTTCAGTTGTATTGCCATCAACATAAATTTCACAAAACCAGTTTTCACAGTGATCCAATGGAGTGACTAACTGCTGGGCCATTCGTTGCCGCGGTTACGCTTGAACTCCGTCTTTCAGAGCTGTGTAAAAATGAGGTAATTGAACAGAGGTGGCGTCTGGGATTGCTGGCGAGACCTGCTGTTGACCCACAGAACCATCACACTTCCATCTGCCGTGTGTCGCCAAGAGTGACAGTCAAAGCCAGCGGTTTTAGTGCTAAGAAAGGTGGCTTGTGTGAGGGGATGAGGACTGGCACGGGGGGAATGAGGGGTACAAGGGAGGCCATTTCACGCCACAAAGCTTCAAGGATGTTCGTTATCAGAGATGCTACCTTTAAGCTACATCTCTCTCACAGGTGGTCGAACGGCTCAACCAGGCGAGCAAGACGCTCCCAAAGACAATATCCCAGAGCAAAAGCCACCTGGAATGTCTCCCCAAATGTGCTGAAGCATCTAGATTTTTGCATGAACCTTTGTCAAAATATGAAGTGGAATCATCTTCCATGGCCATAACCCTATTTTATTTTATTTTATTTTATTTTATTTTATTTTATTTTATTTTATTTTATTTTATTTTATTTTATTTTATAAGTAATGATGATTTGGTAAGTTCAGTATCGTAGATAACTCTTTGTTAATATAATTGTTGGTGACCACAAACAAGAACTGTTAGCGGTATTCATTGTAATGAAGGGTTTGTTATTAAGGTTGTGAAGTCTTTTTTTTTTTTCTTCTGTTTTTCCTTTGTTACCAAATGTACCCGCTCCAACCAGGTAACCAAAACATGAACTTGCAAACATCACTCACACAAGTAAGAAGGAAGCAAGGAACAAAAACAAACATAAATAGCCAAGGTACACAGTTAGAATTGACGCAATGAAGCAAATGGTGTATATAATGGCATTGGATGTGTGCTTGAAATTAATATTCATTCATGCATTCATTCCATAACATAACAGATGACTTCTGTTAGTCAAAATAACATTTTGTCACTTAAGCTTTGATATTAAAATATTTTGCCTTTTGCTTGCCAGCCAAAATGATGATTCTCAACAAAGCAAAGGCTTCAGGCGTTGCAAAAAAAACCCAAAAGCATTGTCTGAGTTATGATCAGTTTCCTGCATGTTCTTGATAGAGGCAGCGCAGTGAAGTGGTGGTCAGCACTTCAGCTTCTCAGCTAGAAAGAGTGGTTATGGATGATAGGAGGTCTAACTCTGTATGTGGTTGTATGTCAGTTTGTGTCCTCTAGTGGACTGGCAACCTGTCCAGTCCACTAGAGGACCTCGCATCTTGCTTTACATTGAATGTATCAAGAAATGTCTTTAAAACAAGACAACGTTTTGCGCCTGCACTTTCACTGGAGAATTCACGCCTTGATATGTGCTACTTTATCCTACAGTATATACATTGGATGACACTTTGGAAAATGTCTTCCAGTCATGAATTAATTCCCATCCATCCGTGCGCAACAAAAGAAAAACTGTTGACCCAGTGAATTAAATTAAAGCTGGCACAACGAGTAATGATATGTAATTTTCGTACGAGCTGCACAAGCCGCAAGAGTTTTGAAAATCACTAAAGGTCGATCCTGCCAAACCCCTAACCATAGGCATCAGAGAATGGGAGGAGAGGGTAGAAAATCACTTAACCAGTGAAAAATGGACCCATGAGAGGTGCTACGCTCCAGTTCATCTCAGCGTATTAATGGACCTACAGCCTCCAGTCACTATTTCATAGTTGAAAGTGAAGCATTATCTTGCCTCAGCATGCATGTTTAGTTACTGTATATGGTGCAGGTATTGAATATCCCGACCTAATGTGTTGTATTTTATTACCTATAGTTACAAGGGTAACTTCATTCTATTGTTTTTCATTTGTGTGGCATAATACATTGGTGTAAACATGAATACTACTGTATGTATAAATACTACTACTGTTTTCTATTTTTAAATGATGACACTTTTTTTAGATGTTAATACAATAGGATTATGTGAATTTGTGTGTACAGAGGAGGGAAGTACTGTGCCTCCCTCTCACATTGACACTTTTATGTCTGCATTTTTTCTTACAGTCAAACCAGGGTACAAAACCATAGAAGTCCTTTTCTCATGAATTCAAGAAATATCACATTAAACTCAATTACATCAGCCATATTTTGCCTCTGCCGCTAAATGGGTGGGATTTGTCATTGTGCATCTGCTCCCCTCATTTCAGTCTGAGATGGATTCATTTATTAAAGCAGCAATAACTCACATTAATTTATTATTTTCATATTTTCTCTGATTGCATATTGAACAGCTATTAATCACAGGATGGCTCTCTAGCTATTAGTTTAATGAACCTCTAGACTAGGTACCAGACCCGAGAATGTGTCCTGAGAGTGACGCCACAGCCACCCATGTGACCACCAGACTAGTTTACTGGCCAAGAGCCCAGATCAAATAACATATGTTTGAGATGCTAGCAAACCTGTCAGTGCTAGTTATTGCGTTTATTATAGTATAACATAGCTATAGCCAGCAATACGGGTTGACTACGACTATCTTGTCTGCTCGCATTTATCAGACAGAAAAGAGAGTTTAGGTTAAGGGTCAGGAATAACCATGGGATGGGGGCGGCGAATGAGAACCAAGCTTTACAACAGTTTGCAATTATTGTATTCTTAAACTGCGCGTTGCTGCTTGAATGTAAGTAAATGTATCGCATTAGGTTGCCTTTGAAGTGTGTCACGTCTCTTGCTTCAATGTAAATTCACTGGGAAAGCGCAGGAAGTGTTTAAATATTGTCTGCTGTGAGGGCCACATAGTGCTCTGTTTTAACACGACTCCCTACTATTTTGCATTGTTGGCAGTAGTAAGTCATTCACTTGACAAAAACATGAAAGAGAAGCTCTGAAAACTGTCGTAAATGTTATATCGTAATAGGTTCCATTTTTATGACCATAAATGTTTGAGGATAACCAACCTGTCCCGGGTCTAAACTTGAACTATGACTCATAACTGAATGTAGCCAGTCAAGAAGCAATCTAACAGAGAAACAGGGAAGCAAAGGGGGACGTTTTAACTTTTTTAAATCAATATGGCTGTAATATCGTTGGCAATTTTCTTAAGTCTTGTTGGAAGTTTATTTTATTTGGACATATTTATTGTATTACCCCTTAATTTTATTTACAACATGCTTAGTTGTCGAAGCAACTGTCCTCCGTTCCTGTGAGTTAGTGCCTGAAGCTTGGAGACTTAAATTTGGATAGAAACAGAAAACCACCAGCTCCCAAACATCTGTGCATCTTGCTGGAGGGAAAAGGACACCTTTTGATAAGTAAAATGAATCCAGCACAGGTAAAAACTATGAAAACTTCATCACTTGATATGGCTGAGAGTTTTGCTGCTAAATGTGTTTCTAATGCTCAGAAACATTTATTCACCAGTCCACTGAAACACTGCTTCTCCAACAGATTTAAAAGCATATTCTTGTTTAAAACAGACACTTCATTTCTTCCGGCCCAGAATAAATAAGCATTGACAAGGATTTTCATACTTTAGTTTCTAAAGGTATCATTTTTAAGATGGGATGTAAAAACAAGGTTCCCCGCACTATTTTGCTTGTCTGGCCATGTGATCCATAATTCATGGGGAAATTCTTCCTTTTTCTGATCAGTCTTATTTTGGCTCACAGGTTACTGTTTCCCACTGCACTACATTTTGCCAATTCAGACTCACAACCTTTTTCTGAAACATTTAAAGTTTCAGCATGTGTTCTACTTTGCCGATCGTCTGCATTGATGAAATCCTCACAGGCAAAAATACTTTTCCATCGCTGAGGCGGAGAAAAAAAAAAAAAAAAAGCTGTTGTGTCTTTGTTGCCTGCAGCACACTTATCCGCTGCGTTCCCTTTGAGTTGTGTGACCTAGGCACGAAAATGAATTTTATTGATTCATGTATTCATCTAACTCTTGTCAAGTTGAACCTGCTGAATGGAATGGTGACCATGTGTATATTAAAGTGAAAACAATGCTGCAAGGTCAAGGCAGGAGTGCCAGGAGATGCTGTCCACACCGACACCGAAACACAGTAGGTAAGCAGCTACAGCAGAGGATCAGTGTGATCGACTGTCTATCACTCATGTCCTTGTTCTTGTTCTTGTTCTTGCCAACTCTGTTGCTGTAGTCGCTTTTTGTGTTTTGCTTGTTCTTTCATTTAAATATTATCCTTTGTTGTGTCGAGTTCTGTTGTGTTTGGGCAAATCAGGGTATTTTCGGTTCATTGAAATTAATAGTAATAGTGAATTAGCATGAGGACTTTTAAATAAAGTGTGCGTTTCTTCTTGAATTTGCCCTTTCTTTTGTAAATCTGTGAGGCTCGCAGGAGGGGCCACCACATGTCAGGTGCCACGACCCTTTGTCTTGACATGTGACACAGGGTAATAATCACGTTAGCACTGTAACATTTGTGAATTCTCTTCTTTTATGTTGTACTTTCCTGGCTTTGCCACACAGCTAAAGGCTTTTGCCGTTTCTCTGACGGTTCTCTTTAAGAGGTTAGCCAGGTGATTACATTGCTACGGACTGCACTTAACCTTTGCGTTCTGGAGTATAAAGTGGAGTTTTTGTAGGTGTAGGTTAATGTGCCTCATGTGAAGGTCTCCTCCTTTTTTTCCAGCCTGAGAATGGCACGTAAATGGCAAGTAAACTACAGTTTTCACTTACTAGGCTTGTTACTCAAGATACATTAAGATGCTTCAGAGAAAGTAGTGTCATGAATGGCAAGAGTTATCGTCCTATGCAATGAACATGCACTTACTGTACGGCGCATTCATTTGCAGCAGGTTGTTCAACCCAGATTTGGATCAGATGAATCTGTATGATGAGATACACGGGTTCCATATTTACTGTATGTGTTATTTATTTGTATCACTGAATTTAATCCATGTTCAAATGATAGTATTAAAGGGTCCATTTTTTTCCTTCAGGACTCAAATCTGGCATTCTGATATGGAAGCCTAATAAAAGTTGAGATCCCGGACAAGTCTTTGAAAAAGCTCCCCGATTGCTTCTCCTCAAATCCTGCAATGCAGCGATGCAAGTTAAACTGACTCGCTGTCTCCAGCATGAACCAGGGGAGACTGCTGCGGCTGGATCCTGCAGCCTGTGCTGCACCTTCAAAAACAAATGTAGTCCATGGAGCTGCTGTCGCACGGTTTTTAGGAATAACAAATCCATGTTCCTCTCCCTCACAACCGAGAAAAAACAAATCACTTTGTCTTTCATGACAACAGTTGTACCCAGTCACCTTCCTGATGTGAATGGCACGGCATCAAGTCATGACTGGTTACAGGACCATCCTTTGTGACATTGAGGCAACAAGGAGAACGTTTCACGTCAAGGATAACAAAGCCTTATTTTTCTATAAATAAATGACTTGGAAATGGATGAACACTGTTGCTTTATGAGGAGCCATTTTGAATCGCTTCCATCATCTTGAGTTCCTGTTCCTGTCCCTACTTCTAAATAAGACGGATGGATGTAAACATTCCATATGATGGAACATGTTGTGTTACTGGCAGCATAATTCCAGCCTCTGCGGCTAACACTGACAAACCCATGGAGATGGCAACCTGTCACATCTCATCACGATAGAGAGAATGCTGATCTCCTGATATAACACCGGGCCCTGCCTGCTGGATCTGGACCTATAAGGAGATCTGACTACAAAGGACCTTAACAGCACTGAATAGGTGAACTACGTCTTTCTGTATCGATTGTCACACTGTTCTTGGACAATGCCTTAAGACAGGAACAGTGAGCAGTATTGAACTGACAGCTATGACAGCTTTGATTTTGGGAAGCAGGTCAGCAGGTTTACTGTGTGCAAGGCCAGAAGAAACCCATTGTAAACCAGTTGCCCCATAATGATTCAGCACAACTGGCTAAACATGTCCTACATTATGTGCGCAAACCATGACTCTCAATATATTCAATTTCATTTCATCATATTGGCAGTTTGAGTGTCATATTCACTAGTGCTTTTTTTGTCTGCTTTTCTTTGAACCCTGGGGTTATACAACACTCAAGAGCCTCTTTCTAGCCTCTTTATGAACTCGGCGCTGGACTTAAATGCATCCATCCTGCTTGAAGTGTGGTATTAAAATGACCCCCAAATGAATGATCGTGCGCTGTGTATACCCTAAACTTGGGCTGGTTCCTCCCTCACTCCAGTTCATTTCTGCTCAAGAATATGAGGCTTTCTAAGCACAGCTGCAAGCGAAAACTACCGCCATTGCTCTCCATCCCACGTGGGATCCCCTTTGACCCCAGTGAATATCCGACAGAGACCAAAGAAGACTGTTAATGTGCTTTGGTGATGTACAGCTGTGCTCCATTCAAGGTGATTCATCTTTACTGTGAATACCGTTCACATATGTAAAATACATAACCATAAGAGGTAATTAAATTATGCTAAAATGTCTTCGGCTTGAATCACATTTCGTGTTTTCTCAGAGGGGGCTGGATGCAGGAAGGATAATTGCGGGTGAAAAACATTTTTAAAGTGACAGATACACGTGGAGGTGCACAGCTCACATTAGAAGAACAATGAGTCAAGGTGGAGAATGACCCTCAAAATTGCTTTGAAAATTGTAATTCTATAGATTAACATTTTCTCCTGCTTGTATCAGAGCACACATGAGGGAGGACCTGCTCATTTTGCTTAAAGCACAAGACGGATGATCCTCATGAAATAATTTCTCAACTTGATAACACAATTCTCACCACATCTTATGGATGATGGATTGATGCACATCTTTATTATGATCTTGCAATGGTAATTAAGCCATATTTAAGCCATATCCTGTTTTGCAAAAACCATGAAAAATAAATGGTTAATTTTTAATGCAAACTTTGAAGCAGTATAAATTTATTGACCCAAAAAATTCCTAATAGTCAACATTTTTTTTTAATTGACTAAGACAAGGCGATGACAAAATCTAATTAGATTTTTGTCAACGAACAAGAAGGAGATAAAAATGTCCAGCGACACAGTAAGGACTTCACATACGCAGTTTGAGATTTTGAGCCCGGGTTTGCTGTACACAGAAGGAAAACAAGAGTTTGTCTAGCCAGATGCTAACTGGCATAAACGTTACCAAATTGAAGAGACATCTACAGTCGAGTCAAGTGTGCACACAGGTAACCATGTTAAATCAAAGACTGACTCTTCTCAAACATGAAGCGAATATGAACCTGCTTGTCCGATTACTCTCCAGCTGTTTTGCTGGATTTGATTTATCAGCCTGTGAATAGGCAACAGTGTATTTCACCTGTAGTTCACCACACAATTTGCTGTAATTTGACGGGAAATGTGGATAGTTTTACATACTTTCTGTCTGTCTGTGACAGACTTGTGTACAAATGGACACCACCTGACTCTCTGACAGTTTGTGTGAAGTCTGAATTACTGAGAGAACAAATAAAAAAATAGTGCTACTCTTGACTCTGAAGCTTCAGCGTGACATGACGTTACACACAGAGAACATGATGCACAGTTGTGCATCCATACAGTCACTTGAAGAGTGTGGAATGAAAACAAACAAGAGGCTCTGATAGTTCATACAAGAAGATATTCTATTACAAACTTCATTACAGTTGACTAAATCTACTGTCATTTTCATCGACTATATCATGATATTTTGTCGTCTAAACCTAGGCTAAGACTAAAACAATTACGATGACAATATTGGGACAAAAACTAAATTTGTCTGACTAAAACAAAATCAAATCCTACCATCTAAATGAACACTACTTAGAAGTCCAGTGACATTGCGTGCTTTCAGTGCTTTTTTCTTTCTCTAGTCTAAGGTTAAAGCGTATGCAACAAGATATATCAAACTCATTAAAATGACACTAAATAACTCCGTGTACAGGTTACAAAGACAATAACATAATCATATTACATTACAAAACAGTACAAAACATTATTCGGTTGAAAACATTTATGAATTTCTATGTAGGATTCTTATTACGACATGAAGATTGTATGACAATAAGATAAGAGGTATCAACTCCCGCCTCTTTGTAGGAGCCATTTGTGTTCCCAGAACGTTTCATGATCTGTTTCAGTGTCATGCAGATTGTACTTTCTCCTACCTGCTCTGGAGTAGGCTCTTTGGGGTAGTACCTCCAGAACTATTCTCTGCCCACCTCCGCAACGCACAGAAGTCGATACCAGAAGAAAGCAGTGATGAATGGATCTGAGCACTAATGACAAGAGTAATTACGCAGACTCTGATTCTGTTTGTTTTATCGGATCAAGCTGTTCACTTCTCCAGATGAGAGTTTTCAGATGTATCGTCAGTTTCAGATCCAACCTATATAAAGTTAGTTTCGATTTTCTTGATGTCATGGACTTATGGTACTTTAGTTTAACTAAACTTGTGCTGTGACAAAGGAGTATTATATTCATTATCAGTCACAAGTCTCAACTCTTTGGGAGCACATGAGTTTGGAGCACAAAGTGTTCCTGTGGAGAGTTCATGGGGAGGTTCATGCTAAAACATTTTTTACACGTTAGTCAGCAATGCGTTGTGTCTTTTGAAGGGGTGTTTTCAGTTTGGGGCACTTACCACTATTGAGTGTTCTGCGAAGACAATGCTCATAGTTTTATTGACCATCCGCTGTCTATTTATCAAACAACTTCACCTTGAAACTGCATCTTGGCAAGGTTGCCACAGTTTGGGTGGATTATTGTGCACATCTGGATGCAGAGAATGGTGAAGAATGTACAGTAAGTATTTGCATACTATGACACACTGCTGAATTCAGTTGAAGCCTGGCACAGACTCAACCACTGGACGACATTGGAGGGTTGAACTGTCTTCCACGGATAAATCGTAAGCAAATTTTATATTTTTATCTGGTAGGGTCTCCACACATGCGGATAAAAAGTCTGCACTTGATCTGTATGTATGGTCGCAGCACAACATACACATACTGTACAGATTCAGCCTCACTGCCAACTGAGAGGTACGTCTCCCAAGCCAGAAATCTTTGGCAGAGGAAAGTGAAAAGCACAACTTGCAACGTGAAAGTGGATCGGATTATGGTGGTTTTATGTTTTTACTTTTTGTAGCAGAAGACTCTCGAATTCAACATAACTGAAAGACTGCAACGCCCACTGGTCGCAGAACTAAAGTTCACCGCCGCCCATAAGAGGACGACGCAGGTGAGATTTACTTCCTGATTAAAATCTAGTTCTTGTTTGAGCCGGGTTTGCGCATAAAGGTTTGTTTCAAATATTAAGTGTGTGTTTTTCATTTTCGGTTCTGTTGAACATGTTGCTGAACGTATGTATGATGCCGACTACTGCATAATCAAGGCAGACCGGCCATAAAATGCTAAAGAAACCCTGGTAGAGACACAATTACAAGAAAGGGAAACCAAATAACAGACGTGAAACTTTATTATTTATTTTTTATAGGGTTACTAGCCCAGCCCTAGCACCTCCTGCTATGCAAAAGTCCGAACACTAGTAGAAGCAAACAGGTCTCTTGCTAAACCCAGCCTGTTTTTGTGTGTCCATGGTTACACCCTGAAAAGAAAAGAAAAGTTTTTTTTCTGCTCAATGGTATTTGACATAAACCACAACATTTAAAAAAATAATTTACTGCAAATGCATAGGAAATGTGTACAACAATAAACTGTCCCGATTTTCAGTCATCAATTGATATCACTTCAGTTTAGCACCTCGCTGGTTGCTGTTCTTCAGTGCCAAATATAAGTGAAAGCGACTGCAGCTGTTTCCTCATCTGTTGCTTAAACCCTGTATTGAGTTTGTTTTTTTTTTTTTTTCTGTGGTCCAGCGGCCATGACGGTCTCAGCTGAGATTTAAAAGCTTGACTTTCATAAAATTTACTCCACCGTTTCTTGAACCTTGTTAATATCAACACATAACACCGCAGTGCAATTCAAGAATCTTATCACACCAATCAAGAAGAGCGTATCTCAGCTGTGACAGAAGGGGGTTTGACAACATCTGGTGCTTTCGACGAGGAATAGAAGGGAAAGTGAGATGTGACAACAATCTTGATGCCCTGGTATGGAAATCTGAGATCAACACCTTGTCTTGCCTTCACTATGGATCCAGGTCAGTGAGCAGGCAGTCAGTTGTCAGTACTTGCCTGCTGCATGCTGAGGGCTTCCATGCACACAACCAATGTTAGGAGGAGACATTTGTCTCTGTTTTTTCCTTCAAGCAAATGCTCTTCACATGCCACCAATCCCAGCATTCTCTTTTGTGCCCGTGACGTTTATTATCGTTGCATTTATGGAATGGAAGAGAAAAGGGAGCCACTTGGCTCAATGTCGTCCAAATAGTCCACTGTGATCAAATGTCTGGGGCATTCCTTTTGTGAGTTCAGTTTGAGAAAACAATGTGATGCAAAATGAATTGTAAAACCAGAGGAGTGGAAACAGTCAATCCACGCTGCTCAAAAGGGCCTTCAGTTTTTATTTTTGAACACTGCCGTCTTCAAAAACTATACGTTACGGATAATGATACATATGACTGCTCTTCACTTAGATAATAGTCTTAGATCATTCTACTTGAGCTTTGGCTGCTAAAATTGTAAGACCTTAGCTTTTGTCACTCTGAATAAGCTTGATGAATACAAGTAACATCCGACTTACGTCGGGGATCGGTCCAGTCTGACTCACGACCGGTTGGTAAGTCAGACTGGACGTATGGCGAATGCCATTCAAAATAGCTGACGCGAGGGTTGTAGGTGCTACTGTAGTGGTAGATCTCTGTGTGAAAGTGAGATGCTGGGATACTGTGCTGCCGTAACTGTCGTACGCGATGCCGGGCTGCTACGTGCTGCGGTGCAAGACATTGAATATAAAAATAAAAAGAGTAATATAAAAGGTGGACGTAAGTCGAGCAGGTTGTAAGTCGGATGTTACTTGTAAATACTGAAAACGGAACAGGTCGCAGCCAAATCTGATGTTGCCGGGATGAGGCCCTTAGCCAGGCGGTGGAGTTCTAGCTTCTTGGGTTCTTGTTCACTAGTGATGGATGGACAGATCATGAGATCGATACGCAAGCTCGACCTGAAGTTATGCTCTCGCCAAACACTTTGGTGGTTAAAGCAGACACAAAACAACTTCCCCTTGTCTCTCACTTCAGGGTAGGAATGGATATCGATTCAGCAATGCCTTGCAGTTCTGCCTTCCCCAAATTCAGTATTGATTCAGCTAATCCCCTGAATCGATTCATTACCTGGCCAGTAGGGCCACTGTGCATGTGATTCGCGTTTAATGGAGGGTAGCTGTGCACGGCACCAAAACAAAAAACCACAAAAACAAAGGACCATTGAGGGAACCGGGAGGACTTTCATTCATAATCATAGTTCCACTAATAAAAACCATATAATCTAATACAGGAAACTCTAAATAATTCCATTAGCAGTTGCTGAGAATCTGAACCAAGTTGGTTTGTTAGATCGAGTCGTGCCAATGAGAAATTTGAGATCCAGTCGTCTGACTTGAATCAGATAGCTCAGTGTTCCACAACCTAAACTGGAATTATTCACCATGAAGTCAATAGTCTGGCACACTGTTACAGCAGGCACCACTTACACCGTCGTCCATCCTCTACGCACAATCCAGCCTATCTCACACTACGAGTTGAGACAGAAACTTGCGATACACGTGGGCTGAGTGGGCCGGGCTGGAACACAAAATCATTCCTCACAGATACGAGTTCCAGAGAAAAGAACATAAATCCTCATTCACTAATATACATTAGTTTTGTGGGTCCAGTGAGACGGCGGTGACGTGTCCACTCTCCTCTGTCTGTGCACAACAGCTGCTGACATTGTCGCAGCCCAGAGTAGCTTTAGCATGTCCATCAGCTGCTTTCCCCGAACAAAAACATGCTGGTGCACAACACTTAGCCCGAAATGTAGGTACCTAGTTCAGATGTCATATTGTTAAAAAAAAAAAAAACCTTGAGGTGTGAGGACATCCAAAATATCAACTAAAAATAAGTCATTTAGTTTTTCTGTGTTCATGCAGAACTGTCATGTTTTGCAATTCTTTTACTCCTGATGCACTAAAGTCAGTAAATTTTATTTCCATATTTTTTATTGCTCACCGTGAGGTGACATGCCACATGCATTTACATGGGCATGGATTTCAAAAGTTACATTCACTGTTTTTCAACTTGACAAGCCATTTAAATTACAATCAAATTGAATCGAAACTGAATAGAATCACTTTAAGAATCAAACCAAATTGTGTGTTTCTTAACAATACTCATAGTTGAAACTGTGGGTCGATCTCCTGGGAGTTAGGGAAAGTCAAAATGGTACCCAGCGTCAAAGTGTTTTTAAAGCAAAAATAGCTGTTCCATACCTCAGATGAGCTATTTGGTCGGTGAGTCTGTGGCAGCACCACAATGGTCCTCTCTTCCATTCCGCTTGGTCTTGAATATTCCCTCTGTCTGTGACCTTTACATCCAGTCCAGAAATGGTTAACGTGCCACGACATGAGTGTTTCATGCTACAAATGTTGCCTGAAACGCATTGTTGAGAATTCATTGAAGATCACCGTGGCATCCCAAATATGTTACCTGCCCTGCTCCTATGTTGTTGAGCAACCCTTCACAAGAAACTTGGTCAACCAGGAGAAGCTCAAAGTAGAACCACTGCTCCTTCTCATTCAAGAACAAAAGGATTGTTCAGGTGTTTCCACGCTGAAGTACTCGAGACATGATCAACTAGAGGAAGTCAGCTGCCACTGAGGTCTGTTCTGGATATCGATCGAACGCATGATCATGAATCTGTGATGTTGACAAGGTCGAATGTTACACTCTTTTTTGATGTATTTGAGTTTAACTAAATCCAGTGTTTTCCTTTTTCATTTATGTACTCTGCCACACATGTCCTTCTCTCTTCCCCTCTCATGCTTTCACTCAGCTCCTCATCAGTTGATTTGTTTTCCTTTCATCCATCCTTGTACACTGTGCAGTGAAATCGAGCGACTTGGACGGCTTCCCTCGTCATTATCCTTGAAATTAATTGCTGTTTTACAATCCATTACATTTGACATCATTGGCATGATCTGTTTGTTTTTAACGGCGCATTTGGGGCGTTTCGAACACGCAGACAAGAGCCAAATTGTGAAATTTTATTATCGGCATATTGCAGTCACGTTCCCAGAGCTGGGAGAAAAAAAACAGGCGTGGGTTTCTTTTTATAATGATCTGTTTTCCAGGATTTTCATCTACCCATTTGTTTGCCATTTCCAATTTAAGCACATTGATTAGCGCACATCACATAGGTTTAAAGTTAATAGGATGATTGTTAAATGAAAATCTACAAATGTGTGATTATTGACAAGTGAGGAGAAAGCAAACTAGTTTTTCAGAGAGTTATTTACCCCTGTGTGGACCTGAATTGCATCAGTGTTTATCTTGTGTTCGACGTTAAACCCCCTCACTTTACTGTAGATGCCATGTTTGCTACACTGGAGCAAGACACAGCTAACTTGCTCTGAAAATGCTAATGGTTCCCTGAGGCCTCCTGTGCTGTCTATTGTTTGTTTACATGTAAGCCCTCTTCCAAGTGTTCTATATATATTCAGCAGTTTGACCTCTGGTATATCAACACCAGCACCAATGATCCAACTATTACCCTTTCAATACATATTCTTTTGAGTCACTGAAAACATAACTCCTGTCTGTTTTTTTTTTGTTTTTTTTTTCACAAATTTTCATCTTGCCGTCAATTTTCTTCCCCCTGTATGAAGACTAAAATTTAGTTGATGACTAACTATTGTGCTTGGATATGAATATGTATCTTTTTACCTGAGCCCACGAAAAGTTGCGCTGCCTTTTTTCCCTCAATGTGACTAGAGGTATTCCTTAACACCTCAAATTACAAAGTAAAAATGATGAAGTGTAAATGAATGTAACATTCGAGGTGAAGTCCGGGTCAAACTTGAATCGACTATCCAATACAGTGGTACCTTGGTTCTCGACTGCAATCCATTCCAGAAGGCAATTTGAGAAGCGATTTGTTCGAAATCTGAATCGATTTTTCCCATTACAATGAATGGAAAAAGAAAATGCGTTCCAAGCCTTAAAATAGTCTTTTGTAGGAGTGTAGAGTGTCTGCTGCAGGTGCGCTGTTCGTCTATGTGTGTGGCCGCTGCATGTGGGAGGGGTTGCCGAGTGAGTGACGTCTCTCCAGAAGTGAAGAGGTGCCCGGTGCGTGTCCAGCTCTGAATGTGCGCTTCTGTGCAGTTTGGCTGTGACAAAGTCATAAACCAAGTAACGCTCTGTCCCAGACTCGCCTCATCCCTGTCCCAGCTCCAGTCCACAACAGGACATCAAACCCTGGAGTGAGCACTCCAGCCTCGGAGGTGTGGAGAGCGAGCACCTCCCCTGTGACACTCTACCACGGTCCAGTGCGGAGACAGGAAAGGTTTTACACCTCAATATGAAGAAAAACAGTCAGTAAATGTAGCTAACGGGACACGTCTGCATACAGAGGCTGCGTTATACACAGTAACAACACGCGTCGTGGGTCAGCTGATCGGTTCGCGCACGTTATGTTTTTTCCGGCTTTTTTCTGGGGCGTTGCAGTTCTGGATTTTCGTTCGAAATCAGGAGCAAAAAAATCTCGAAATTTTTGTTCGAACTCCGATTTGTTCGAAGTCCGGTATGTTCGAAAACCGAGGTACCACTGTACTGTCAAACTCCTAACATGGTATGTGTTTTTTTCGACTTTTTAAAAGGTGGCTGAATTTGGTCCACAGAGTCATGTCGATTTCATGACCAGAGAAGTGGCTGCCCTTTGCCAATGGATTCAAATGTTTCCTCTTTGGCTAGGTGGAATCGACTGCCCACACACACTCGTGCAAACTCCAGCCTCGAGGTTGAGGATCTGTGCCGACCATTTGAAGGGAGCAATGATCCTTTTTCATCATCGAGTTGCCTTCTTAAACTAAGTAGAGAAACAAAACTTTGCTAATTTTACTTTATATTTGGGTATGAAAGATGGAGAGCCAATGCAACATTTGGCTGATATGTGATCACAGCCTTGGAAGCGTAATTGCCTCATTTTTCTTATTAAACGGAAAGGATTCCATTTAAATAACAGAGGCCAAATTAACTATTAACAGCTGATAATTTGCAAGTGTATAAGTCGTGTGCTCACTGATTTTTTTTGTACGTTTATCTGTCAGTTAACTCAACAAAGAGTGGGGATGTGAGAATGGAGCTAAAGGCACTGTATATTCTAAAAAGACTTGACTTGGACGCATATGGTCATAATACAACTGTCCCATAAAATGAACTTTCATGTTTGGCAACTCCCCGAAAAGTTCAAGAGAACATGTGTTGTTCGTCAAATCTCCTGACTAATCCGAGATTTCCTTCCAGCCAAATCTATGGGTGCTATAATCTTCATGGTATGTACCCTCTTGTTTTTTTGTTTTTTTGTTTTAACCAAAGTATCTAATATCCAGATGCTTGCAAAACTGCCCGCTATTAAACACCAGCCCTACTTTTTGTTGTTTCTTTTTAATGTTTGTGCCCGTCCGAAGTGTTTAGGCTTTTGAGCCTCACTAGACTCATATACATTTGGGAGATCTTTAGGCTGTGTGGTTGCGAGCACTTTAATTAGAGCTCACTGTGGTGCTGTTATATATTTGTGGGAGACAGTAAGTGCTCATGTTCCTTTGTCCTTCACTGCTGCTCTGACAAGATATTTATGGAAAAGTCAAGGGAGAAATTTTGAACTGAAGGGCCAGGCCGCATTGCGTCGTCTGAGCGCTGCCGCAGAGTTCATCGCTCTTCATATCTACAGGATAGAAATGCACACACCTACACATGTACTGCAGAGGACAAAACTTCTTTCTGCTGTGCTGAACAGCATCTGTACTGCAGGGCATTTTAAAAAACGTGTTCAGATTGATGGTGTGCCATGTGCCTTTTGTGTCTGCATCAGTTTCATGCTGTTTACAGTGACAATACTTTGGTTCATCCAAAATCTTTTTTTTTATTTGACCAATCCCGTTTCTCACTGTGTGATATTCTAATGGTTTGTTGCCCTGAGTGGAAAGACTCATGAGTTGGATTGTAGTTCAAGAAGGTCTAAATTCATTGGCTTCATTTGTCTGGTGTGTCAGTCACGTCTTCGTTGGCAAAAATATTTTACCAATCAGCTCGACCAAGTCTCCTCCGTTTCTGCCCCATCTTTGGAAATCTTCCCCCTCAGTTCCACTAAGAGAATTTATGTTGCACGGCACATGCCATGATTTTGAACTTGCAAAATCACACAGGGAAAAAAATGGGTTACGGTTGTAAAAAGATGCCTGGTACTTCAATAGAAAGCTCCAAGTTCCTACAAATCCAGAATGGCACCGGTTTCAGAATCAGAAACATGACGGCATGAAACAGCAACCTTTCATGCTGGATGCTTGCATATCTCTTGAATCTAATGTATTCTCTCTCTCTCTCTCTCTCTCTCGATTTATATATATATATATATATATATATATATATACATAGCAGACAGTTCCGCAGCATCCGATAAAGAACCACCAGATTCAGGAACAGTTTCGTTGCTGGTGCTGTCAGGTTGATGAACGTTGGACAACAGCTGCAAAACTGTTTGTTTATATTTAGTATATAAATGTATATCGTCAGAAGTATTTATCTGATATTTATTCATTTTTGGACATGTAGTTTTTCTTTTTGGGAACTGGAGGCCTCAGAATGAATGCAAAGGGTTGAATAGGGTTGAATAATAACTTTGAATACAAGAGAGGTGCCAGCAAACTTAGAAAAATACTTAGGTTCTCTTCAAAATAGGTCAAACGTGGTTGTTTATTATTATTATTGCAGGGATTTAATCCTAAAATGCCTCCATAGTGATGTATAAAAAACGCCAAAGCCATCGACTTACCCTCGCACCACCCTGTGTTTTAGAGAGATTCATTTTTGGCGCTAACAGTGAGGTTGTGATTAGCGTAATTGCATATAATGACAATAACTGACAAACAGTAATTTATATTTCCAGACAGACGACAGTCACTTTCTCAGACGAATGGCTATAACTAATGGCAGACATGTGCTTGGGCTTGTGGGACGCGGCAGATCAACAGCCGTTCTGGAACAGTTAAGGTCAGGAAATAAGATACAAATTGACTGGCAGTATTCCCACACTTCATGTACTTTTTTTAAGTGGTTGCTGAATAGCTGTTTATGGTGAAACATTTTGAATGAAGAATGAATGAAGAACATCGCTCATTCCCCAAATACTGCAATGATCCATCTTTACTGTGAGATAGAATGGGCTTTGTCTGTGTAATTAATTTAGCCTGGAGGACAGCACTTGGAGAGAGCTCCGTCTACAAAGACTAATTAAAAGAGGGGTGTTGTCAAGCGTTTTGCAGGTCACTCAGACTCAAAGTCTCTGTGGCTTAACATAGAATACTTTTGGCTGGTTGACAGCACTGTTTCAAAGTGTATATTGCCTGGTATTGCGCTACTATTTAGCTGAAACTCATGCAAGTTTGGAGTATACTGTAAGCTATAATGAATAAAGCCGAAATATAACATTGTGTGTTATAGTGTGATTTTCCATCACAACATTGCTCACTTTATTGGTCACAAACGTTTTTTACTCCTCAAGCAACGCATACAATTAGTATGTGATGTCAGAAGAATTATGACAGTTTGTCTTTTTCACTATAAATTGTGTTATGTTCATTTCTGTGCTTTTATTTTGTTATTTCACCATGTGTTGTGTTGTGTTTTTGTGTGTGTATTTCTGTTTCCTGTTGACTCCCAGCTTCCTCAGCAACGTGGCTGGTCCAGATTCAACCAATCAGCAGAGCTGAATAACATCACAGCCCATGTTGCCAGATGGTTACTTTGTGTTCCTACGGTAAACTCTCTCTCTGTTTAAAGCTCTATAGTCCACGTCCGTGCTAGTTCTTTTTCTGCCACCTCCTTTGTTTTTCTCCTCGCTTTGCTTTCTTTTGTTGTTTATGATCGAGTGTTCTCTGTAACTCACCTTTTGTTTTTCTGTCGATAGATTTATTCTCCGTGTGTGTGTTTCTGTATTATTCCACCACTGAGCAATTTGTGTTGTTTGCGCCTTGTTTTCGAGTGCGTTTTCGTTGCTCTTCTGTTTTCAGGATTTGACTCTTTCCCTACGTGCTTGTCTTCCTCGCTCCACTTCTGGTGTCGACGTCCTTGGTTCATCGTTCCTTTTTGTGTATTATTTGTGTTTTCTGTATTACACTCTTTGTTAAGACCGGCTCTCGTTGTTCTGAGCCTTCTGTACCCTGACGATTCAGCACTTGGGTCAGACTCACAGAGCGATCATGACATTGTGACTCATATCCACGAAGTAGCTTTACTTCAGAACCACACTGTTCATTTTTGTAATTATCAATTGTGTTTTGTTAAAGTATATCTCTTTATCTGGTTGCTTCATTGAAAAGTACAAATAAAACCTACTGAGTGTCAATGACTGGGGAAACAGCCAATGCTGCTGGCTCCCAACAATCCAACTATCCCAGGCAAATTCGCAACTACTTTTGGATGACTGTTTCAGCAAATCCAAATATTGATTGGCCTAGAATTCTTGTGGGTGCGGGAGAGAATGAGCGAGAACTTGAGAGCGTATCTGAGTCTGCTGAGATGTCTTCCTTTCAGCTTGTCAAGGTTGGCAAAGCTGAAGCAATCAGTTCACTTGTGTGTGCTTGACTGGTCGGAACAAAAACCTGCTCCACGGTTTGAGAACCGAGTTGACTACCCCGGAATTACGAGGTGAGACATTGCAAGGGATTGACATGCAATTGGTATCCAACTTAATTTAAGTTTCTGTTTGATTCAGGGTTCAAGGTAAGGTCCAGCCAAAGGTTGCCTTTTTTGTTTTTTTTTTGTATGTTTCTTTTGTTTATTTTTTAAACGATTTTATGGCAGAGTTAAAAGAAAATTTCTGTGAAAGTTGCGATCATTTATGGTTCTTGAATATTATAGGAAATATGAATCTTTTTAGCCTCAACAAAGATGGAGTTCCAGGCTGTAATGATTATGACAAAATATGCCTTATTTGATGGACATTTGGATGAGTGGAATCTGAGAGGTAAAAGTGGGGAATGTTTGGTAAGCAGAGCGGCTCATTAATGCAGTGAATTAAAATCGTAACTGGTGATGTTACATGGAACAGGATGTAGAGTGCCAGAACGATCTTGCGGTCAGCCATGTTTGTTTGCATCCGCCCTGTATAGTGTTCAGGTGACGGAGCGCTGCAATAGTGAGTTATGCTTTTTAGTTCTGTCTGATATACATTACTTATTATCAAATATTTCTGGATCATTTCAAAATCGGAGAATCGGGGCATTTGGGGTCACAAGTGACAAGGTAGTAGCATAAATGATGACAAGCATGCCGCGTAGAGGGGTCGGCAAAAAGAGACTAAAGTGATCACTTCAGTTTGTGATCGGACAAAACGGCATTGCCTCACAGGACCCGCAGGGATTGGTTGAAATAGTTGCGATCGCAACATGGAGATTTCCTGGACAACATAGTTATTGTTATTGCAGATTGTTTGCTGCTCATCAAAACTAAAGACATGCCAAGGTTGTTGTGTCAATATTTCCAAAATATTGGAACTGTGTAGCCCTGCATGGAAATCCTGGTTAGTGTGAAGTCGCACAAGGTCCCAGGTCCCACTTAACTTCAATCTCACCCAACAGCTTTTCTATATTTCAAATGTGCAAGACATACATTTTGGATTTGATCCACTACTATGTTTTATTAACTACAGATTTCAAATCAAATATGATCATTTTGCCACTTAACAACCATTGACAATGTTTCCGTGAATCACCGCTTGTTTGTTCATAGGCACCGAAGCGGCCCAACATACGTGAACAGATGGTATTTCATTCATAACTGCCAGGGGCAACAGTATTTTCTTTAAAGCAGCCATAACATCTGTAAAGCATTATGGCTTATTATGCCGATCCCTCGGTGCAATCATGCAATATCAACATGAGCGCTTCTTAAACATGAGCCGTATGGGAAAGCCGTGTTGACGCATTGGACCCCGAAAAACAGCAATCACTAGAACACACCACGCTTCATTTTATCATGGCAGCCTTTTAATGAGGGCCCAAATTGAATGCCTTTATTTCCAAACTAACACAAATGGAGTAATGAGACGTCAAAAACGGCACGCACAGCGAAAGCGCCGCGTTCCCCCAAAGATGAATTGCTCTGTCCAGTCGTGATTAAGAGGGATAATGAAAATAAAAACACCATGCTTTAACCTGTGGCGTCCAAAATATCAATAGAGATGGTTGTGTCTAAGCTGAAATGGATTATAGTTGATGCAGTGGAACTCCAAGTCACAGCTGTGGTTAATCCATACTGTAACATGTAACGTGAAAACATGCTAATGGTGCAATATCTTCATAACCATAATATCATGAATTATGAGTGGTAAGATATCGAGTGCCACTTTTGGGTGTTACAGTTATTTTCTTCAGGAAAGTATCATTCTCTTAGGATGGAAGTCAGTTCTTTCTAAAATACTGAGTTCATGGTTGACACACTGGACCAGACTAGCAGGTGAGGAAGGGTAGAGGGAGGTTATAGGGAGAGAACACATTAGTGGGTGACAGTGTATAAGGTTGCAAGGTCAGTAAGATATCCTCACCCATCTGCTCATGCAGGGATGGCAGTGATTCACTGTGAAAGTGATTTTTTTTTACACATTTAAGCACAATCAGAAGGTACTGGAACTTCTTGGAAACTTCCTAAAACGGTTGAAATTGTGTTTATACCCACGACTGCAGACAATGTTGATTGAAAATTATAAATACAGATATCTCCTAATGCTCATGGGTGTGACGCAGGACTTCCTCCTGGTTGGACAACCCTATTGTAACCAGGGAATTCTGGAGGCATCTTGATAAGAAGAAGGAAAATCCTCTCCGTCTATCTCTAACATACAACCATACACCTTTTGGAGAACACTCATTTTACCTATTGGTGACCTTGTTCTTCTGGGCTTTATCATGAGCATGTGACCATGCGACTGTTTGTTAGCATCAATCTCTCTCAATCTCATGCTTTCCAATGATATACTCCGCTTACTTACCGGGACACACTACACTTGGAAAATCTCATTCCCAACTGATCCAGAACATTTCACCCTTCTTTGACCGAGCACCATGGCCTCTGATATAGAGAGCTGAATGTCTACATCAATATCAAGGTGCCCCTTCTTTTGGAAAATCACACCTCACCCGAGTTGGGCGGGTTAGTCTAGTGAAATTGGTGGGACATCTCAATGGGATGGTGACAGAGTGCCTTTTGTTGGTCTTTGAATCAAAAGTGTCTCCACCGTACGTACAGGTCATGATTCCATTAAGTTAGTGGAGGATCTACACCTCATTGACATGAGAGCAGTATGCCCGAATGCTCTACCTGACGAAATAACTCATTTCAATTATTCAAACATGCTCAAAAAGAAATCTGACTTTTTTTTTCTCCAGCGAATGATGAAGAGATTGGTATTTATTTGATGTTCTAATGCTGTTTACTTGCTCCTCTCAACCTCCGTTCTCTCAGTATTTTTGCAAGAATAAAGGTTCAGGTTTTGCATGCAGCGCACGGCACACCAGGGGAGGTTCAGAGAGGAGCTAGAATAGAGTTCTGCTCCATTTAGCACCCAGAAATATTCCTCTTAGAGCGACGCATGGTTTTCTTTCTCTCTCTGCACTGTTTATACCTGAGCTCATACGGTCGCTCTCTATTACTTGTCATCCCAGTGAGATGTGCGGTCACGTCACGTTACGCTCTTCTCACTAAAAGATTCCCAGTTTTAAATACAGCACCTGTATACCCGGTCCAATTCCACAGTACATTGACTCAAAATAATTCCTGAATTTAATGACCTTTAAACTGAAATGCGCAAAAGGTGAAATCCTGTGCCAAACCTTGAAACAGAAGTCATTTGAGAAGGCAGAACTGCATGGACTCGTGGATTCTTTTCCTCCGAAAAAAATCATCGCTGCTTTGGCGGCTTCCTGAAAAACATGTTTCTCACTGCTCATCTCATTGGCATCGCATATTAATTTCACATTTGAATAAGACGTTGAGTGTTTACATTTCTGTTTGAATGTCTGTTTTTGCCTGTGCTTCGTTGGTTAGCAAAGATCTTTGTGAGTCATTTGTGCTCTTCGTCTGATTTGAAATTTCTTCCACATCAAACCTGCAACGTTTTCCTCAGTGTTGTGATTGATGCTAATGACTCACTGGAAATCTGCCACTTGTTTATCAAATGTCTGAGAGTGGACCTGGTGGTCAAGTTCCCTTCTGCCAATATAATTTCAAAACTTATAATGAAGGTGCCGTGTGAAGAAAAGTTGATGAACACCGTGCACCGTCGAGTCACTCAGCTTGAAACTGTCGGTTATTAGAGAGGTTGGTAAAAGCCTCTGAAGGTCATTTTTTAGGAGTCTTTTCTTTTTCCTCAAGTGTTGTATATGGTGACCGGCAGCCAATAGTTTTATACTGTAAACAACAGACCCTGTTTTTCTCTATGTTGACAGTATTCTGATTGAAATGGTGATTTCAGATGACACAATGTGATCGTCAAAGCTGTGGTTTTTCACCGTGCTTACGGTCGGTGCGCAGTTCATACTGTAGCTCATGCATTTGTCATGACTGTCTCACGCGGTGCCACATCTGTCTGTGATGTAAAGGAAAAGTGAAAATGTGGACTGCACCACAACATATTGCGAGGTCACATCCTTTTTCGAGTTCTACAAGGAGCTGCTGGCCGCTGCAATAGGCTTAGATGTTGCTTTCATCATGTGTTACCCATTTGTTTCAATCTTTCCATTTTGGTCATGTGACCCTCAACAATCGTAATTCTGAAGACATGGTGGCTTCCATATAAGCTGTGGCGTATCACGGAAACCCTGCAGTATGAGCATCCCTGCTTCTAAAAAATAATATTTACATTCACTGCCTTTTGGACAATTAGACTTTTTTATGCATGATGTATTGTCATTTTAGTAAATGTTCCTGTAAAATGTGAATGTTGCACTAATGCTGGATTTGAGTAAAATTGTCAATCATGCAATTCATTTGTTTGTAAAATCCACTGTTGAGTAATCTACCTGTGTCCTGTTGTCTCCACAGACAGTCCTTGCATTTGACTGTCTTTATGGGTGGAATGTGTTCACTGGTGAAGGGCAGAGGGTGTACACTTCTACGCTTAGAGCGTGGTTGGTTGGGCATGATGCTTGTCTGTCAACAGGACAGGCATCAGGCCTGTATCCTTGCCAAATGAAAGTGCAGAACATTAACTCCACTGTAGCATGAGAGAGTAGAAGTGATTCTCACGGCCACTCCTTCCACTCTTCCCTTCCTGACCAATCCCAACACCTGGTCCACTTCCAGCTTTTCCTAGAATTCCATGCATGTGGCCTTTTCTGGGAAACACCCAGTGAGTGAACTGTCCAGCAGCCCACAGGAAACAAAGCCACTTGGTGTCTGCACAAACTTGAAGGCGCCCTCTGTGTTCCGCCTGGTTTATATCGGGGAGACCGTCACTTCAGGAATTCATGTAGGAAACATCGCTTTTGATCTTAGGACAACTGGTCTGACTCAGTGTTTTGTTGTAGAAACTGAAAATTAGTCAAATATAGTTTGTTTTGTTTGTTCACAGAATGCAGTTCACAATAGCATTACCGAGAGATAATACATCTTTAAGAGAGGTTTTTGTCAAACCGCAAGACGTGTTAATCTTTTGCATATTTTTCAAATTTAAGTTAAAAGTTATTTAAAATGACATTTCTTTACCTAGTACAGTATTACCATGTCTACCATTTCAGTAGTCCATATGAAATTAACACTATCTTAAAGATGCGGTTTGCTACAATAATACAGGATGTAATAATGCTTTCTTTGTAAAATACTGCAGTTGCATGAAACCTGTTTGTGCAGAATCATATTGAACTTATAGAACCTATAGAGTGCCTTGAAACATCATTACATAATTTACTGGATTCCACAAACCTGTGAAGATCTTCAACATGGATTGTAGGTTTCACACTCTACAGGTCAAATAAATGACTGCATATTCATATTGATATTTGTGATACTGAGAAAGTACACTGTGGGTCCAACAGTATTCATGTTAGTCACATTCCATTTTGTGGAAATGGAATGACCACAGTTGAAATCTGCATTCCACATTCAGTGTTTTGGATTCTCCAAAGTCAGTGACTCACTTGTGCTCTTGATTTAGAAAATGTTAGAACAGTCATCAAAGGCAGCTCTGGCAGCCAGAGCAGATAGTTGGGGCTTCTATCAAGAATGTTAGATCTTGTACAAGATCTTAAGCCGGAGTAGAACGCTCAGGCTAATTAATTTCAATGCTTTGGAGTTGGGAAAGCTAGTCTTGCTCTCAAAGCAGGTTCTCCTTCAGTCCTTTTATGTCTGTAACGCACAATCCTGCAGTTCAATGCAACACAACATTTGCATCCCTCATATTAAGAGATTTTTTTTTTTTTTTTGCCATTGATGCACCTGTGTGTAGTTGTATTCAAGTTTGCAATTGCATACTTAAAAACAAATAAAAAAGATAAAAAAAATAAACAACAAAATAGATGAACGCACAACTTGCCTTTGGCAGAACAGGCCCTTTACTTGGCTTGCTATCAGCAATTGAAGTCCAGAAGCGTTCCATGTGTGCTTCGATGAATAAATACCAGAAGCCATAATTCGAAAAATTGCATTTGTTGAAAATGCTTTTTAGAACAAAAAATAAACTTGACCATGATATTCCAAACCCAATACACGCTAATGGAGTGCTTCCACCAGCGGATTACACTTATCAGCAGTAAGATGTTGATCCCAAGTGACTAGGCTTGTTTCCTTTTGTCAGTGACTCCACCCAGGCCCAGAGAGGGACATTTTGTCTGTTGAACAACGTTTGCCTCGGGAAGCTAAAGCTAAATGAAAAGTAATGAAAAGTGCTTTCTCTTCTTGAAACAGATTTTTTTTTTTTTTAAACAGACACTGTTTTCTTTGTGGGCTGTGCTCTTTCAGGCAGTAGCTCCAAGTGCAGCCAGTAGGGGGAATCGACTGCTCACGCTGTTGCCATCCTGCTCTCCACTCTCCTCCTCTTCCCTGCGTTCCACCGGGTTGTGGAAACGCTGCAGCCCACTGGTCTGTGTCTGGATCCCTCTCACGCGGGGCTGCTCTAGACCCTCCTACCAGCTGGGCCGAGGAAGGAGGAGGCAGTGTGTTCCGCTTGCAGCCACGGACGAGCCCCCTTCACTACCCTGTCAGTGTAGGGAAGGAAAGAGAGAGCGTGCACGCGAGAGAGAAAGAGAGAGAGCAACTGTGTGTGACAGAGGAAGAGAACAAGGCAGGCTGCTTAGAGGAGTGAGAAAGCCAAGGAAGAAATAAGGAGCACATTTTACAAGAGCAGGAAGCGGGAGGATCGCAGACGAGGGACTCTTTCTCTCTTGGCCACCTGGGACACAGTCACAGTGTTTTTATCCACTTAACCAGTGGACTGACGAACCAACCCTTGGATCTATCAAATATGTGCCACAACCTTTAAGAAACTGGAATAAATTGTCAGTGAAATGCGCACTCTTCCTGGCAGGACCTGAGATTGCTTTCTTCTTGCTTAACTGTTTCTGCTACAAGGTGCATTTCGCGGCAGCCGGCACTGAGGATATTACCCCTCTGTCACCGTCAGGAAGGGACGAGTGCATGTGAGAGCGAGACAGAATTAGAGTGGGTTTCCAAGAGACAGATTAAAGCTCCCGCACTAGACAAGAGAAAGAAGGCTGAAAAGGAAAGTGAGGCTTTCCATCCTTTCCTGTTTTCCTTTGCCGTCCCTTTCCTCCTCCTGTCCCTGGACTGCGCGAGCTGTTGCCACCTGCACCTCTTCTCATCCTCTACCTCACCAAGTTGCAATCCACTTTCAGCGGCTGAATCTTCTTTGGATCGGGCTTTTGTGGAAATATTGCCATTCATACAGTGGTGCCAGAGAGCCGTCAATTAGGAGCTCACTTCCCATCACTGGCTCGCTCCAGCTGTTGTCCGATTCGCAGATCTTGCCCTCCCCCCTGGAGGACCGGCAAACGACACCGTGGTGCGGCCAGCAAAGGAAGAGAGTCAGAAGAGAGAAGAGTGTCGCTCTGCTTCTATCCCGTTTCTAGCTGCTTGGCTCCCACCCTCGTGTCACCATTCCCTGCCTCAGTGCTAAGGATTCCAGCTACATGGGCAAGCGATTGGAGCAGCAGCCAATGTACCCTCAGTACACCTACTACTACCCCCACTATCTCCAGACCAAGGTACGCTGCTCTTCAACTCATCTCTCTTGTCCCCCCTGTACTGTTGCCCCGTCTCCCTCCCACCGCCTTTTTTTCATGCCGACCTCCTCCCACCCACACTTCCACTTTAGCCTCTTCTCATCCTTGAGTGGAGATGGGAGTTGATGGATAGGCGGCCTTGGTTATGATGGTTTCACATGGCAGGTAGATTGTTGGAGTTTGGATATCTATATCAGTGTGTGTGTGTGTTGGTGTGTGCGTGTATGTTTACAGTTGTGCAGATCTCTGTTGTGCAGGAGAGTGCACTTTATTTTCTCATGGGACCTGCTGGGACCATCTACTATAACGTGGGATGTATTTCAAGGATCACTGTAATATTAATCAACAAACATGAGACTGATCCATCTGTTCAGAGGAAACACAGATTAAGAGTTTAAAATGTATATATAATCACACGGTAATGTATTATTCAAAGCAATTTCCTTTTCTAAATTAGGAGAAAATAACACTGGGGACCAAAGTTTTTGTTTACTATGCATTTTTCACCAGCTACTTTATGTCTATGATGATTCTCATACAAATATTTTCAAGTTAGTTTATATAAGGTGATATAAAACTTGAATATAGCCACCACCGTGATTTATTGTCAAACTGATGCAAAATAAACATTTTGCTGTTTAAATGTATGTATGGGTCCATCATTTGATTCAGTAATATACCAAATTCATTCAAATTGAAAAATGTATATATTGAAAAAATACAAAAAATACAAAAAAAATATCATTATATCCAACTTGAGTGTACACATACTCATTTAGGACCATGCACTGTTTGTATTTTGTTTACCATTTTTAGCCCTTTGGCTACTACACTGCTACACAACATGATAATGTCACGTTCCTCCCATTATTTGAAACATTCATACGCAGAGTGGCCATACAGAGTCATTCATGGGATCTAAAACTGATTTTCGAATCACTTTGCTTGCATGCCTGCAGTTCCTTAACAGATTAAATAATTCAGATTATAATCACATCGCTGTGTACCAGTGACATATTGTTTCATTAGCCAAATGTCAGCGACGTTTTGCCGCTGTGATCAGGCAACAGTTATGAAGCTGTGAACTCCCTCTCTGCTCCCACTGAAGTGTTTCACACGGAGGAAACAAACTGATCCGTATTTCCCTCCGTGCTTATGGTGGATATGGCCGTGACAGGGTGCAGGCACATGGAGAGCTGCCTGTGTTTGCTCTGGCTTCAATGTGCACCGGTGCCTCTGGGATATGTGCCCAGGCCTTGGCCCCACCACGGCTGCCAGGTTACTGGCTGGGCACTCGACCCAGACATCATCAAGAGATTAAAATGGGAGCATTTTGGGGATTAGTCCATTTGTTTCTCTACCTCATGCATGACACTTTAACCGTCTATTATTCAATCAACGAATCATTTGCTTTCGTGAATTCGTAATGTTCGAATTTGGAGTGAAATTAAAAGAGTAAACTGTTTGTATTTGCCGTCTTAAATGATGATGAGTGAATAGGAGTGAATGAATATCTTTTTTTTTCAGTTAAGTGTTACAGTTTAAGTGCTAATTATCAAAGTTTTACTAAAATCCAGTTGATTAAAACCCAACATTCTTAGTCACATAATTAGCTTGTTAGTTATCTGAATACTTATTACCCTTTGATTATAGAAAAAAAAAAAAAGGTTTCAAATAACTCACAACCCACCTCCA
This sequence comes from Synchiropus splendidus, assembly GCF_027744825.2. Taxonomy (NCBI): domain Eukaryota; kingdom Metazoa; phylum Chordata; class Actinopteri; order Syngnathiformes; family Callionymidae; genus Synchiropus; species Synchiropus splendidus. The sequence goes on from NC_071337.1 coordinate 16,596,244, forward strand.
CACCGGTGGCTCACTTGTGAACATTTAGGCTTGACACTGGTGTTTCCCATGATTTCCCGCGCACCCTTCCACAGCTACATTTGGAAGGGCAGGGATCCCTAGCCTCACTGATGCATGGCGCTGGATATAAAGAAAAAGCGGGAGATAGCAATGTCACTTTTGAGTTTATCCAGTTGTGGTTAGGGTAGTGGTTTTGGTTAATAGCTTAGTTTTATGTGAACATATTAACCTACCCTGAAATATGTCAATGTACTGTAGTAGTAAAAGCTGTACTGGTAAACATATCAGAATAATTCTACTTTGTCTGAACATTAGACATCCTGTAAATCAGTACCTTTTCAATGATAAAATTTGTAATTTATCATAAAAGAAACACATTTTGTGGACCTGCACATGTAAGTATTCAAGCGATGTTCATTCGATATGTGGGCCATTCATTCAATCTGGATGCGATTTCATATGTGAGTTAATATCTCTGTTGTGTCGTTACTTCCATATCGATAAATATGAAGAAAACCGACAAAATATAAATTGTTAAGCACTCATTAGTGAAATGGGAGGAAAGCAAGAACACCATGACCAGTCTGTGCTGAGCTCAATCATGGGTCAGTGCACTTCGAGGAAGATGGACCAGCTTCCAGGCCGAGCTGGCACTTCTCTTGCTCTCCCTCTGATTTATAGTTTAATACATTTGTGCTGCTGCCATATGGCTTCCCTCCTCTCGGCCACCCCTCCCTCCTCCATCTCTCCTCTATCCCTACATTCTGCGTCTCGTCCCTGAGTTGTTCATCTCTTGGGCCTCTCAGTAAGAGTCGGCCCATCCTCTCTGTCCACCCTCCCTTTTCCACTTTATTTCTCCCATCTTCCCCCCTCGAACGGCGCACAGGTGAAACCACCACCCTTTCCACCTTTGCCTGTGTTCAGTTCACTTCCAAGGTCGGCGCCGACCTGATCTTGCCGCTGTCAGCGATTGATTTATCCTTGAATGAGCCACAAGGGTCCTGTGTCATGCAAACAAGACCAGCACCGGGAGCAGGGGGGGTGGAGACTGCATTTCCGCTGTAGATCTACAGCCGACTTCCAGATTAGGGTCGCAGTCACGCAACACATGTTAACAAGTCACAAACAAGTCATACGTTGCTCATGTTACTAAGGAGTTTGCTTTCATTATTCACAACTCTTTTGCTAGATGTCAAACTACTCTTTCATTTACAACAATGGACACCTAAATGTTTTAGTGAATCTGAAACAAAAAAACAGGCCTAGACCAACTCTAGTTCATACCTACCGGAGATAGGAGGTTTTACTTTATCCAGTAGTGCTGGAGACCAATTCATATCTCATGTACTCATGTACAGGATGCATGACTGGCTGATGGCGTTGCCACCCAAGAGGCTGGTATTCAAAACACTAAACAGAATTCATATTTATTTGAGAGTCTACAATGTGAATTAGTAGTCATAAAATTCAAGTGATTTAATGTTTTTTTCACTGGTGCAAAACATTCTTAAAACAAGGAAGTTCCCACAATCTACTGGCTTTGCCATCTTAAACTAAAGTGATCTCTTTGTGAACGTTTCTGTATTAATTCTCTTTGAAATCTAGCAGAGCTGGGTCTTTATAATGCCTTTAGAATTTTTTTTGCTTTCCTGCCTTGTAAGCTCTGGCGGCCAGTTTGTTCTTGGACTTGTGTAACATAAGCATGGTACAATTTATAAATCCAAATGACTTGTGAAAACATGCCAAGAACAACCTTTAAATAAAATATTGGCTGTGCATCCACGTACGTAGAAAAATATTACTACACTGCCCAGCACTATTTTCTATTGATTTGTATTATTAGAAAAAAAGCAGAGTCCTCGCCATTAAGGAGGCTCCAGAGGCCCAGACTGGATCATTAGTCTGAATGTTATCGGGCAGAGTCGCCAAGACGGCTGTGAGGCCAATCTCTGATTCTCATTAATGGTCACTACAGCAAACACTCTTTCCTCACAAACACGTCCTCAAGGAACTCAGCTGAAAACCCCCAAATTATCTCTGGCTCTTCTGTGGATCCTCTCCCCTGCCTTTTGTCTCTTTCGTAGCTGGTACTGATTCTTCCCTGAGTTCCGAGAGGATGCCATCAATATTTTGTTGGAGGGGCTGAATTCCTCGGTGATACAACTCCAAAATATGTCTGTCCTCATAGCCGTCATGTTGAGATTAGAAAGCCTCTGGTGCTGATCTCCTTGTGTTTGTGTTGTAATTTAATGGAGTTGTCTGATGCTGCAGATTAGAATGTGAAAGACAGGGAATGAGATGAAACAATAACATTTGGCTTTCTATTGATTAGTTCAGCGGGGCGTAGCATGTGCTTCTCTTTAGCTGAATTATTGATTCCTGAAAGAGGATTTGGTTGTGTGTGCATGGGTGCCTGTGTGGTCTCTCTATGATGCTTCAGAGAGAGTTCAAGAGAAGCATTTTTTTTTTTTTGCCTGGGGGATCTGACGTCCTTTAAATAAAGTGCCTTGATTCGCGAAACCATCATGAACCTGTGTTTTAGTGCCATGTTGACTGGACGGCTTATTTTCATTGCAAATGAGCAGCAAAACGTCCTGAGCCCGGCCGTCGCTTTGCCCCTGTGAGCAGTTAGAACACCAAGATCAATTATTGTTCTGCATGACGGTGCTGAAGGAGGAATATGGCACTGGCTATTAGTCTTCTGTTATTCAGGCCACAGGTAAAAAATGTTTCTTGCTCGTAGAACTCAAGTAACTCAAGCGCATCTGGATGGACGTATGAGAGGACGGCTACATGCTGGAGACATGTTGACTTTTCATGATTTAAAAACTACCTTTTTCATTGACACCAACTTAGTAAATGTCAAAACTTACCTCTGTTTAATGTCTCTTTATTGCTTCCAGATTCTTTTTTTTTTTTTAATCCTGACAAAAACAAATTTTAAATATGGGTCCAACACTGCTTGTTGTCCCTGGCCACATTAGTAGACAGTAAGTGAGCAAGTGAGGTTGCCATCTTTATGTGAAATATTGTAAAATTAAAAATTTATGAGAAATATTGTAAAAAACATTTTATCATAACCTGTTGATTATTCCTGCTGCAATGCATTCTGACTGAATTACTCTGACACAGGTAGTGCCATATAGAGCCAGTCCTTGAGTTGAGGGGGCATGCGGCGGGATAACACCCCCTTGAACAAAATCTCCCCCCAGTAAACCCTCCTTTACATCCCTCCCTCTTCTTATGGTAAATGTTGGAAATGCAATGTGGCAATCTTTTAGCTTAAACAAAGAGTGGTTGACTTATATCACTCCAGAGCCCATTACCCCGCATGGTCAGCCATAGTGACTTAGTAATGCTGTACACACCTACAGACACCCTGCTAAAAACACACCCCAACAACCTGAGATCACATCTGTATAACAGAAAACCAGTCACTCCTGAATGCTTAATGTTTCCCCTCCCACAGGCACATGCACAACTCATTTGCATGTGACTTGTCAGTAGTTAGCACAAATCACTGTGAAGCAATATTTTAAAAATAATACGAATGAATAATCCATGGAAATGATGAGAGAGTAGTGTTTCCTTTTCTCAAGAATCTTAGAATGAGGAGAAAACAAGTTCAAGAAGGGGCTCTTCCCTCGTGCAGGGAAAAACAGGGAAAATCTGGTAGAGCTGAGTAAAAAAGCTGGTAACGTCATTCGGATCAGGCATTTATTCCAATCTGAGTGGACCATGTAAAAGCAGAAAGAGAGAAGGGGCTAGTTAACCTGCTTCTGCTTCAGTGTTGCGTGGGACAGTCAATGTGTCTCAAGGAATCCCTCTCTAGAATGAAGAGGGGGTGAAAGCTCCTCAGAGGCAGCACATAGATTCACATTGCTTCTAACTTTCTCCACAATCGTGGACTGGCAACACAAGCCTCCCCATCATGCTCCTTTTCTTTGTAATTCAGTAAAAGAAATGGATGAATGGCAGGCTAACATATGCATCCCTTGCCATTTCAAGTTTAACTTTGCCCGTGGGCAAGTCTTTATATCAAACCAAATAACCTGGTATAGGGCTCACCTCATGCAGGAACATGAACTCACAGCATTAAGGGCTGCTTTTAAGCCATATCGTGTATCAACCGCCTTCACAAAATTCCTTCTGCATGCATTAACATTGTGTTTGCATTAAGGCTTCCCGCCGCCTCTTGTCAGTCAAAAACTGCAAACAAAGCACACACTCACATCCCATTACAAGTGCTTTACCATGAGCTCTGTCAACATTGATGCTCGGACTTTCAGGAGGAGTAAAAAAATGGAAGCTACACTCCTCATTTTATTTTATAAGCTCTGTAATGCACCAGGGATTATAAATGTAACAGCGAGTTAGAACGTGTGTTTTCATTCCAAGTACAAAAGCGTGTGTGTGTGTGAGAGAGAGTTCAAATGAGCGCGAGAGATCTATCAATCAGCCTCTCGAGGTTGAAGTCACAAGAAGTGAAGTGTGTGAGAAGAATTGTGAGAGAACGTGTAGTTGGTAAATTGAAGGTCTCAAAATCAAGTCACATTTTCCTTTTCACAATAGACTTGCCACTGAAGTGTCCATCAGTTAGAGTGACGACTCTCAAAGAAGATGCTCAGTCACTGTCAGACGGTGTGAAAAAGCACCGAAGCCTGGTAAAAAATGTCTTTGAAATTGAGTTAGGCGGTGACTTGAAATCTGATTGTGGGGTCAAATCATGTGTAGCCATGTCATAGACAGTAAAGTCTGTGTACTTGTACAGCTATAACTGTAGGGACTATTTCTTGGGAACACACCTACTTGTGAGGACATTTTGGTTTCTGGGGACATTTTTAAGGATAAGGTGAGCCATTTGGTTTGGATGGTTAGGTTCAGGATGAGACCCTGGGGAAAGGGTTTTGGCAATGAGCAGTCCCCACAAAGATCACAGTGTGTGTATGGTTACCAAGTCTTGGCAAGCCACCTTCTTGTGAGGACATTTTGGCCTGGCCTCACAAGGTTAGAGGGTTTAAACACAAGGTTTCAGTTTCGTTCAGAGTCATGGTTAAGATTAGCCATTTATTTTGGATGCTGAAGAAGAGGCTGAGGAAAGCATCATGTCCATGAGAAGTCCTTATGAAAATAGTGAAGCAAACCTGAGTGTGTGTGGACAGGACTGTTACACCGACACTAAATGCATCTTTTGGGAGGAAATTAGGTTGTCATGCATTTCAGTGTGTGAATGGTTTAAAGACCTGACAAGGAACATTCCCAATGATGAATTGAGTCTCATAACTTGGCAGCACTTTCTACCTGCTGCCTGACAAAGCAGAGTAGTAGTTTAGGAACCAGACGTACTTGTTGAAGCTCTTTCGACTGTTAACCAAAGACAGAAGAATGAATGGCAAAATTGATCCCTAAAATCAAATTCCTTGTCGAAACAGAAATGTACAGATGTATATTAATTATGATGAAGGTACTTTTTTGTACTAGCTTAACATTAATTACTTGGAAATTATAGTCTTATTTACTTTGCTTTTCAATTGGCTTTTGATGATCTGTGATACTGAGATTCTGAAGAGCCAGGTTTTGTATCAACTGAAAATCACCACCTGAACTAAATTGAGAGTAGTTAAAAAAAATATAAATTCAATTAAATTCAAATAAAAACCGGTGGTACGTGGACGAGCTACTCTTAATGAAGTGAATGATGTGGAGACCCTGAGGGTAGGAGACTGAACTGGCAGTGAAGGATGTCTGGCTGCAAATCACATGCTTAAAAAGGGGAAAGAGCGCTTACTGCACCTCACGAGAGACAGACAAGCTGTCGGTAAAAGCCCAGCTTTTGTTTTGACTGTGTAACTGAAGCTTTCGGTGTCCAGTGCATCGGCTGGCCTGCCTTTGGCATGTCGACTCACATGAAGAACGCTCAGGTTGCTTGTGAGCCGTCGAAAGAGAGGAGCGGTGGGAGGAGGTGGCAACTCATCTTGGCAGCACTCACTGACTCAGACTCATCCGTTGTAATTGCTCCTGCATTTTTAAAGAGCGGCTGCTGTGTGCACTTTGAGGAGCAGCACACCAGAGGATCCGTGCAGGCCTCCTTCTGCTTCCTGATTGAGGGCATCTGATAAACTGAGGCCTTCTTATTTGTATTCGTGTCCAAGAGGATTTAAATCCCCCTTTGTCTAGTGTGAGACTTGTTAACAAAGTGAAGCCTTGTGCCCTCTGTGTTTCTGCCACTTGGTGATTTTAACTTTTATACACATGGACGCTTTTTCTCTGAAGCCAACAACACTATTGAAGACTGCAAGTCTCATTCACTGTTGACTATGTTCGTTGTCTGACAAAAGAGATTGAAAAGAAGAGTTTGTTTTGATGTTTAATATGAAACACTGGCATGTCTGGATCAGAAAATATGTGCATTCCGACCCCTCTTTCACAAGACCACTTCGCTTTTAGAAATTTCTTTAACCGTTTACTTATACCGCTACTTATTTATCTTACCTCTGAAACAGTTTGTGGAGTGAACTCCTGTATTCAAAGCCATCTATGCCGTGTGTTTTATTTACCTCCGATTACCCTGATCCTGGCCCCATTCCCCAAATTCAATGACTCGCTGCAACATTTACTCTACACAGCTGTATTAGTTGTGGCAAGGGTAATGAAAACACGGTGTCATGTGTAGCTTGAAAATGGCTCAGGAAGAGGCCAATTCTGCCATGAATGAGGATAAGCAAATAGGCATGAGGGCTTGAATCGCTGCCAGTGCTGTCAGATTCCCCTTCTCACCCAGCCACAATGAGCTCCTATACAAATAAGGATATGTGCACCAATTTAGCGCAGCAGACGAACCTTTGCGAAGCCTTGTTGAGCAAGTGGGGGATTACTCTGCGCAAACAAGCCTTTCTCCGGGCTTTATTTGAGTTAAATGACTCATGCCGCCCCCTTAGATTTTGCCCGAATGGTTTCTTTGGCAGACCCTTCCACTGCTCCAGCCGCTTCTGAGGCCACGGCGAGCATGCATTAGTCAGAGTGTGGAAAAACACTGAGTGGGACAGGTAGGCGGCATGAATTAGATTACAAGGACACTGACGCAGTGAGAAAGCAGAACCAGCAGTCACAAACCAGGATTAATAGAAAGGAGTGGAGACGAGAAAGCCCTTGGCACGGTGGAGCAAAACTGAAGGAGAGATTATTCTTCTTCACCAGTAATTAGTAGCACATAAACAGCCATTGGCAACAGAATTAAAAAGTGACATTATAATATACCGTCTCCATGTAAGAAGCTGATCCTCCACCTCTTCATGGTTAATCATGTTGCCCGAAAGACAAACCCGAGGCACACAGCGAAGGAGTGTTTGGGATGTACCCTTTAAAATGACAAATACGGTGGTGTTTAGTGCCCTAATTTAGAATTCAAATGAGTCTAAAGTTAGTCCACGATGAATTATGTTGGACTTTTCTGACTCTTTTTATTTAGGGCCACTGGAATATTAGCCACACTCAATTTAATAAATTTAAGAGGGAAAATAGAGCTTGTTCATACATGAGCCGCACCAGGCCATAAGCCGCAGGTGCAGTGGTGCTGTCTGCACTGTAGAAAGGTCAGTGGTGCACCCGGCTTAAAAATGCATGAGGATCACTACTTTTGAAAACAGCTTCAAGTCTGACTCATGTAACAAACTCAGCAACGTTCTGAACTTTAATCATGAACCCGTCACATCTTTTATTTACAGTAAAACACTCAAAATTCCGACACCGCAGCACCGCAGTTTCTGCCGCCCATCAAGACGGCCACTGCTTTAAGGTTAATCAAAGGCCTGTGATTTCATAGATTTGCCGTGACGAGGCTCAATATTTTGACAACCGTTTAGCCTGTAAAAATTCTTATATTTTACTTGTTGTTGTATGAGCCACAAGGTTCAGACTGCAAGAAAAAAGTCCGGAAATTACGTCTAGTAATTCGGTCTACGCGCATGTAAGGGGCGGAGCTAGCAAGCAGACTGGTAGGACGAGGCTTCCATCTGTGCAACATGTTGCAGAGCAGCAGCAACTTTATTTAAAACAATGAACAAAATGTTGGTAAAACACTGGAATATATTGAAAGGATGATGTTGCCTCATCTTCATATCCCTGTTGGGGATATTGATATTGATCGATGTAAAATAAACAGCCAAGGTAAAAAATAAAATAAAATAAAAAATAAAATGTCCAATAAACACACAAAGACAGATGTCTTTCTTTCAGGACTGATTATAATAATAGACTTAATCATATTTATTCTCTCTTTACATGAAAAATATGTTGCCAGTCTGAATAAAAGCACAGTGCATCTACCAGGAAGTTTAAAAGCATTTTATGTAAAACTATCATTAGTTGTCTTAAGATATGCAAAAATTAATAAATGTTTTAAGCATATATATAAAAAAGTTTATTCATTCAATGAATACTAATGTTTGTCTGCCACCGTATTTTGTCTTTGGGCTCCGTGGAAGTGCTTGAAAACAGTGGCTTTGAAAAGCAGTTAGTTACCAATTCCCTGCCTGCTTTTCCCCGTCTCTGATTAGCTGTTTTGAGTGCCCTGTGGAGGAATCCAATCCATTATTCATCTCTAGCCTTAAAAACAACAGCTGTCTGCTTGTGTAGCTTCCATATGTCGTGAATCCTCCAACATATTGAGAGGAAGTGAGATCTATAGCGATTTTATTATCCACCCATTACTGTGTCTATCAGTTTGCCGCAGTGTTTGACGTATTTCAGAGGGTTAGTCGTGCATTTTTTTAAACCTCTGTTCTTCTGCTGATACCAACAGTACATCATTTTACGTACTGTATATCACTAAGCTTTACTTCAACTCGACACGTGTTTTCAGTGTCGGTTCAGTTACACAGCGGTAGTAATAATTTCTTGTGATGTATAACCAAACAGTGAAGAGGAAAGTGATTATTTGTGGCTCCTACTTTTTGGATACGGCAAAGATAAAACGACTGAAAATTCATCCATGTTTGCCAGTGACTCTCTTGAATGAGACGTTTGACCTTTCACAATGAAGCCCCATCGTTTTATGCCTGCGTGGTCTTATAAATAGAGAAAACATCAAGATATCTCTGTCGACGTCCGGTTGACTCAGGAACAAGATGGACACAATCATCTGGAATTTCAAAATCACAACTTCTGTCCTGACGCGTAATAAAAAGTATGTGGGTAATTACAGTGTCCACCTATAGTGACTCACCTTCTGCTTCCCGACAGGAATTCGCTCGAGGTAGGACGATATGTGGCACACGTTCTGAGAAGGTTTTTTGTTGACTGTAACAATATCACAATAAAGTGCATTAATGCTAAACAGTATATTGCAAGAAAAGTCCCCACATGGAGAAAAACAACACTGGACACTGCTGTCTGGTGGCACAAGTCAATTCTTAACATTGTACCTGTCCATTTCAAGCAATGATCACATACTTCCAGTGTTCTTTACATTGGTATTGCTGTTCACCATCATATCCACCAGGGAGTGCAGCCAACAGTCAAAAAATGAAGAAGACAAACTTCCGACAACATGGCAGCTGTGGAAAAAGTATTAATAAAGTACCTCTTGCACAAAGGAGGAAAACGGAGGCAGCTCTGTAGGAAGGAGTGGTCGGTGAGGCAGATAAATATATCTGAACTGGAGGACGGAGATTTTCCGCCATATATCTTCTTCATGTCTCATAAGAGTAACGTATCGGGTGAAAACAGCAACACTGCCCCCATGCTACTGCTCTGTTCGGTCTGTATCCATAAGCTTTGTGGAAATGGAAGGAACAAAAAAATGAAAGCAGAGCACAGACAGAAGGCTCCGTCCAGAAGGTTGAGGTCTGATAGACTCAAAAACACTTTTTTTTGGCTTCTAATGTGCTTTGACAGTAGATTCTGTCTCTCCGATCTGTAGATTGACCTACATTTTCAACTTTGGAGGTGTCCAAGTGTTGCCGGACAGTAGCAAACAAAACCTTGCATGTTGTGTGTTGTAAGATTCCATCACAATCTGGCTGATATTTCCCCCCTACTTCTAGCATCTTGCTGCTCCACAGCATCTGTGACGATACTGCCATTAAAAGTAGGTGAATCTGCATAATATGGAGAATTTAAGAGGAGCTTGTATCACTGCAAAAATAGATAGCGGACTCTACAACTGTGTGAATCTAGCTACGCTGGGCGATTAACCGTTCTGGCAGTTTGCCCTGAATTTTCAGCTGCTCCGACGCCACAGGAACCGTCAGGAGGAGCATAGCAAAGAGGGTCACATTAGGATTCAGCCGATAAAGCAATAAACCCTTGTAGAAGCTGCAGTCGTCGCCATTCACCGAAGATTCTGTGTCCTCAGCAGTTTGGAACAGCAATTAATCACTAAGTTGACACTACCACACCATCCAGGAGGCTCTGGATAAACACTGGCGATTCCTAAGCACAGAGCCGGTCTGATCTCCGAGCCACTCAATTGCTATATCTAGGTTTTTACTTAAGAACAATCTGCCGAGTTACCGATAGCAGTTTTAGCTGGAACCGGGGTTGCAACAATGATTTGGTAACGTTGAGAGGCCATTGAGAGAGTTACTGTCTAGCACTGGTTTCCTGTTGCCAGTGGTTGAGATGTAATAAAATTCCATTGGGGTGGTCATTTTTTTCACCATTAAAATAAAGAAAACATGCTGTAAATGAGAAAACACTTCAGTGTGACCAAAAAGTTAGGAATGATAGGACATTCACTCAGCAGGCGTCAGGCTCATAGTGGTCTTTCAAGCACCATTGATGATGACTCGGCATCACTACAGTTAGTACTTATACCCAGACGGCAGAAATGGTATCCCAACGTATTACTCTCTAATGATGAATTTCTAAAGTTACCGTGGCAGCCAGCAGAGCCTGGTGCAGCATGGACTCATTATGGGAGTGGAAATGTTGACTGAGCTTTCAGGTATAACTTTGTTTTTCTGTGTTGTATACAGGCATTTGTGATCGCTGGTTGCCAGAGTGTATTTTCAGCAGGATGGTTCAGTTCACTGTAAAAATTATGGAAAGTGGGAATGGCCGTTTTAAAGGGTGATTTTGATTTTTTTTTTCTTTTCTTTTTCTATTGTGGCGATGTCATCTGCATCCCCCTTCAACTCGAGTACTCTCTCTTGCATGGTTCTCCAATTGTGTTTGGGTTGAGGCCAGTTTGATCCTCTTGAAAAGAATCATCTTATGATCAATGAATTTGCGTGAAACAACACATTACCCAAAATGAAATGTTAATATCGTGCTGCTGTCTCACAGGAAGAAGGTTGTGAGTTGTGATCCAGCTGGCTATGCAACACCCCCCTTTATTTCTGTCAGAAACAGCACCAGCAGATGGATTTATGCAACTGTGCCCAACTGGTGGAGAACCACAGAGTAGATCCGGAGATTATATCTCCATTCTGGCTGAAGAACACTTCCTACTTCTTCCACCAAAGCTGGCAGAGAAGGCCTTGGACGGTTTATCTAGATGGGGAGTGTGCATTTCTGGCATGTTAAGGTTCCGTTTTGAAAATAAGATGCTATTATGAACGCAGCCAAGACTGGTCCATTTACTCTTTTTATTGTGCCAACTTTTTGGCATCAGTTTTCACTGATGTATTTATGAGTGTGTCTACAGCTAGTAATAAGGTCCCCAGATGCAATAACATTATGCTCTAATTTCATATTCAATATTATCAAAACTCATCTTTTCTCAAAAATCTCCTGGAGTAATTGTAAAACAAGTTTCCTGAAACACAGTGACACACATTATGATCAGCATATATAATATGCCAAGAGGAAATACAGGAGGCATTTATTGTCGACCGAGGTACAGGGTCTGACTGTAAGCAAGGGTGGGAGCGTTGGATGAGTTCACCAGGTTCACTGGAGGAGAGTGACACGCAGTTCACCCTGCCGTTGTTTCCACCTCTCTTTAAGTCCAAGTCACTTTAAATAATTTATCACATATAATTCATCTCTGCACCTCGCTACATCATTCTCACACAGACATGCACACGCAGGGACAATTAGCTCTGTTCGTACACACACACACACACACACACACACACACACTCACACAGGCTGGGCTGGCGGGGGTGAGTTCAGTCCTTGGACTGGTGTAGAGTGAGCCTGCTGGAATCTAAACACAGGGAAACCTGATAGGCCTCCGTAGTGCCAAACACATGAGGTCACCCTGACAGACTGATCCTGCCAGCTTCCCTCCATCCCACTGCTGTCAGATTTCCATGAAATCAACTGCAAATTCCTTTTTTTCTGTGGTGACAGTGAGCGTGTGTACATGGGACAAGACTACAAGCATGTGAGTGTTATTCCTCGTGGTTCCCCTTCATTCGAGCAAATGATCCTTTCCGCTGAGTAATCTGAAGGAGATATGTACATTTAATGAGAAATAAAGGTGTAATACCAAACTCAGTCACACACACGTCTGTATTGCTATCTCTGTCGGGACATTGCCTCTGACACTTAACTTAACTCTTCAAAACACAAGGCTAACCTTAACCAGGACTCTCCACAAAGACACTCACCACAAAGACATAAGGTCCCCACGAGGATAACGTTTTGTCAAGAATTGGTCCCCATTAGTAAGGATAAACCAGGTACACACACACTATTCCAACTGAGTATGACATCAGTGAGCTAACCTTTCAGAGTTCAGTATATTCAAGGTTGGACTTTTTAAAATGGAAAATGTGCAACAGCCTGTAAGCTGGAGAGACTTGGCTTTTATCCCAAACATCCCTTTGAAATACCCGCCCAAACCCAAACAACACTGTCGGCTGAAAGCGCCGCTCTCGAAAGGACCATAAACATATGTTCCTTAGATCCTAACCCCTGTTCTATGGATGCACAAAGAATGCAGGGTGGACACACAAATTGAATCAGTCCTGCACAGACACACACACACACTTTCGCAAGCGTCCCACCCCCATATGACACAGTGGTCTCTTGCTGCTCCCACGCATCTCATATTCTCAACCATATTATGTTAAAATGGATGTGCATAATTGCACTGGCAAGGTTCATTGTTTTTGTTGGCAGTTGTCATCGGCCCCCTTAATGTCTCCGACAGAGGTGAACATTGTTGCTGCAACCGCAAATCTGCATCACAGAACTCCCAAATATGCACATCCTGTTAGGCTTCGTCCAACTAGAGCGGTCCGGCTTTCAAGTGGAGAACAGGCACTTGCTATTGTGTTTGTATCGCAACACTGAGTTTAATGAGATTTTCCTCAATGTAATAGTCTTCAAAAATCTTGTCATTATTCAAATTATAGCTGTGAAACAAAAATTCTCTGGCAATTTTACATATTTCTGCCAAGGAGGGGTTGCAACGCTGTTACTTTTTTGTTCACTAAATAACCCAAGAAACAATAAAATATGGGTGGATGGGTAGGTAGGTAATTATTTTTTTACTTGACCTACTACAACCACAGAAGGACAGACTCATGAATTAAATATATCAAGTGAATAAAATGAGAAAATGAATAAAAAATAACAGTGAAACACAAGACTTTACTAACCTCAGAAGTCATCTTGTAGACCATGGTGCCGGTGTCTGCTTCTGCGTTGCCTGCTGTCTGCACACTGCGGGCGTTTGGGCATAAGAATTTTTAACATTATTAGTGAACAATGGAAAATCAACATGTGTGTTGTGTGTTCAAAAGTGGAATAATTCTCATGCACCAAGTTAAAGATACACTCTATTTGTGTATGGTTTATGAACAAACCATATCCATGCTTGGAAACACTGTTACAGTGGTCAGATGCTACAGGTTTCACTCCGGTCCTAAAGGTTTCAACAGTAGGGGGCAGTCTAACAGAGGGTGCCATTGAGTCTTTTAATATTTCCCTTCAGGGTTTGCCACTGCAAGTTGGCATCCTCAACCATCACCCACATCGATCGTCCTCTCTAGTCACACCTACCCTCTCATTCGCCTCATCCACATACTTCAGTGGTCGTCTTCCTCTTTTGCTAAAGTAAAACATGGCTTTGAGGGCAAAATGTCTTTGCTAAAATCAAAAGGAGCTGGTTTGTTGTCCATTTTTGATTGTATAGTTTGTTGTCAAATGTAGTTTTGAGGGCTTCACCATGAAGATGTATTGGCTCTTTTTTTTTCATAGTGTGAGTGTTGGAGCAAAATTCTTTCTCAGTTTGCTTGGTTCAAGTCAAATTACATCTGTACACCGTTTATTATTTTTAGCATGAAGCATGAAAATATTTTGCTGTTTATATGTTGAGGTTCATGTATTTGACGGTGGGGTTACTTTGGAGTTGCTATTGGTGATTTCTATGACCAGCAGTCGATAAGCTTTAAATGTGAGACCACCCAAAAATGATCACCTTGGCAGGGACCTGAGCTCACTGAGTGCTTTTCTAGTTTCTAACTATGATGTTTAAATGTGGAAAGATCAATAGGAATTATTTCATTAGAGAGAACATTAAACCCCCCTCCTGCCAGTGGGCTTGCTAAAAGAAGATATAGCTGAATAAAGTTCTAGAAAAAACTGACTTGGACATTAATTAATAGTGTTAAAATAAAATCCAAACACCCCACTGTGCTCTTAAGATCTTAAGACGTGAAATGAAAGTCATTAATGATATTGCACTGTGTTTTATCATTCTGCTATTCCATTTCTTCTCTCATAGCCCTCACAAAAAAGGATTTCATTCTCCTTGCATACGTCTGTCATGTTTTCCTTCCTTGTAACTGCAGCATGAACGCTGGTTTTTAAGGCATTTAAAGCATGTAACCGCGATGACTAACCTTAGGTCCACATGTCATTTGGGGTTGGGTCAAACTTGAAATGAAACTGTGGCTGGTGGTGGAGAGCTAATTTTGCTCCGGGGTTTTTTATGCACAGCTTTAGTGAGCAGACACCGCAGTTATCATGTTTCCAAACAATAACGCAGACTTCATTTGAGGTCTGATTTCTTCAAGCCGATGTTTTGACTAAAATATGTGGCTGTAACTGAAGAACATGAGGTTTAGCCGTGGTTATGTGGTCCTGCAAAGTACAACTGTTGATACACTAATTTTAAACAAAAGTGTTTTCTTTTTCGTAGTGATGTGCTATTTTTTTGTTCACGTTCTAATGTGAAGTTGCTATGGCTTACCTATTATTTAATAATAGCAGTTATGTAACCAGTTTTAGCCAAAAGATTTCAATCAAAGCTGCAATTCCTAATTCGTCTCTGGGGATGAAGTCTCACTTGTGTCCCAGGAATGAACATGCATTGTCTTAAGTCTTAAGTCAGCAGTCACCAATGTGGTGCGCACATGCACCATGTGGGCCTCTTCCAAATCATACACATTTTCATTTAACAACCATCTTGTGTCTGATTTTGTGTTTCCTTTCTTGTTATGCCACTTGTAATTACTGTGAGGAATCAATAATGTCATGAGTGTAGAGGAATATCAATTATCGTTCATAATAATATTCATTATGTTATGTGAGAAATGTATTCTTGTTATTATTGTTATTCTTGTTATTATTATACTTGTACTTACTACTTGTATACAAATTAATGTATGTCCATCCACTATATTAAGATATGAATATCTATGCACATGAGCACCTCAGCGTTATTTATATTACACACAGATGCGCATATGTATCTCTCTCCTTACGGGGACATTGAGGGTTCTCACCCTAACCATAACCATCCAAAACACATGGCTAACCTTAACCAGGACTCTGCACCGAACTGAAAACCAACTGTAATGACCCAGTTATTTTGAAGTCTTCATTCTTCATTTTTTTTTTTTTTGTCAAGAAAAAAGTAGGATAAACAAAGGACACATTTATGACGCATAGCATCACGTGTTTCAACATAATTTTGCCCAAATACAGCAATGTTCAGAATGGAATGGCCTTAATGCATTTGGATTATTGATCATTTGCTTATTAACCACGTGATGGCGCACAACTCAATGAACATTGACCAATATTATAATGTGTCTCAACTTTTGAGATTTTGTATGCAGTGTGTTAAGTGGCACTTGTTGTGACTGACGTACAAACGAGTCTCACCATGCTCAGCCCTTACGTTACGTACCATTCTGTCATCCTCAACAAGGACCCATGGAATAGTTTTGTCGTGATCATTGTTGACAAAACAACACTGCCCTTTACTTCAATTATTATTTCAACCTCTTCCTGTGTTCATCTGTCTTATATTTTTGCTGTGTCTTCTTTGTTTGCGACTCAGATTTCTGTGGTGGCATCGCTCGAGGGTTAATGGGCAGCGTCAAACAGGCTTGTACCGCTGTCTCGACTCTGACCTGTACAGATTGTGGACTGACCTCGGTGACGCGGCCCTAAGCCTGCAACGAGGAATCCAATCTCCACTGCGGGATGTGCCGCATGTTTTAGCAGTCGGGTTTGATAACTTTGACCCCATGGCTCCTGCTCTATTTTCACCAGTGATGACCCTTGCTGGGAGAGAATTGTGTGGTTCGCCAGCACCAATGCTACATTTGTTTAATCGCGTTGGAGCACCTTTTCAGTCGGGAGAAAATGTTAAGATGAATGATAAGTACTTTGTCCTAGGGTGAAGTTCATGGGTTGCCTAAAAGAAAGATGTGCAAAGCAAACAAAACACTGGACTTTTCTTTCAATACCAATATCAATCGACACAAAGAATAAAACAACACAGCAAGTGACAGCCTGGCTGTTAAATGGATAATCCGAAGATGAGCTTGTCATTTCCCCTCTGTTTGTGCCTTTTTCGCTCTCCTTGTAGGTGGTTTTTGTTAAAAACCCTAAGATAATGAAACTGCTGGCAGCCACCATGCTGTGATGCATTAGTGGGTTTTTAAGAATGTCACCGGGAGACCACACACTAGTAGGAGGATTTCCAAGGCAGGCATGTGACCAATTTACTTGTTTATTTTTAGCACAAAATCAAACTGTAAAGTGAACGTTTTTCGGGCACAAAAACAAACCAGCAGCGCATGACTACTGCTCACCCACATACAGGATGAGAATTGTAAGTCAAGTGACGGCACCCTGGTGGTAAAGACATAATACAGATCATCTATTTTTGGGGACCTTGACACTTCACTTGAATCACGGCATCGTGAGGGGTCAAGTAATTGGTTTTATAGGGGCATAATGATGTGAAAGTAATTAACGCGGGACAGTGCTTCCACTATGCAAATTCCTCATAGCATCTGTCTTGGAAAGATTGGGAGTAATGAATTGGTCCTAAATCACCCCGGTAACCTGAGGGCAGATTAAGAATTGATTCGCCCCTCCTTCCACCGAGTCCCCCGTCCGAAATATCGTGTGACAAACCTGTGTTTTAAACTCTTGGATGACGTGGCTCTAATCCAGCCTTTGTGCTCCCGGCGGCTCTGAAGAGCGATTCTGTCTTTTTCTCTGAAACAAAAGGGAAGCGATTTTGTCTCCAGTAATTAACATGGAGGGACGGAGAATGGGAAATATTTGAAAGGTTGATGAAAAATCCACATCAGATGGATCACCATTACGGCGAGGGCAATCAAATTAAAAGCTAGCCGGGGAAATTGCACTCTGAGTTGTGGAAACGAGATAAGTTCGAATATTCATAATCAGACATCAGCCACCTGCTGGGAGTCTTCAGTCGAATTCTATTCGGAGCAGCAAGTTACTCCCTCCATCATGGTTAGCAACTCCAGAGTTTCAGATAATTAGACACAAATGCAGAAAAGATTGGAAGGGGGAAATGGATGGCTGGAAGGGAAACATTTGGTGGGGCTCCCAGGAGACTGGAATATAATTCATGTTTGTAAACACAACAAAAAAGTACATATACTGTGCTATTCTTTCCCCCCTCATTCTGTTTTCTTTTTTCCATCTGTGGGTGGGTTGCAGGGGCAGCCGTGGAAGCAAAGAAGCCCAGCCCTTCTTGGATTCTCCTCCAGGATGACTTGGGCTTTCCCTCCATACATAAGGTGCCGGAGAGGCACCTCATGTATGGAGGGAAAGCCCAATGAATCAAATCAGGAAATCGCATGAACCCCTCGAAGACCGTAACGTAGATTGGCTGGTAAATCTAATCTTTTTTCTCCAGGACAGATTGACTGTAGACACTTCACTGACCCTTTCTCCTTACACTACTTGAAAACAAGCCTCGAAAACACATGCACTATTTCACTAGTCATGGTATTGCATGGTTTCTGCCAGGATTTTTTAAAACCGTGGTCCAACCCCCTCAAAATAAACACAAAAAGAATGACTGAATAAATAAATAACAAATATAAAAAAGCCACATAATACAAGCCAATCCAGGAGTGATCCCACGATGCAGAGGGGTGAGTGTCAATTGATATTAATCAGAATTAAAAACACACATTTGTAATCATGAGAAGTAAATCTCTCTCCAAACTGCAGCCGTCCTCACGTGGTCCTTCATATGTCCGGCTGGATGCTGTATTTAGTTACGAAAGCCAGTATAATCATGTCCACCTGCATGATACATTATGTGCTATCCTCTTGTTTTGATGTTTCCACCTGGTTTTAATACGTTCGATCACATGAGGCGGCTCTCATCTAAGCCATAGCAGTGTGCCATAATCATTTCATGTAGCAGAAACCCTGATGGTATATTAAGGACAAATGCCAGCAGAAAGACACACAAGCAAAAAAAAAAAACATGCCTTTCATGCTTTGCCTCAGCTTTCAGGAGTGATTCTAAATACATTTGGCTGATGCGATGCACAGTGTTTCCCATATAGTACGCTGATGACTATGTCAGACAAGTCACCATCCACAGCCCTGCAATGGGTAAATCTGACACCATGATGGTTGTTTATATAGATGAAACTCTCAGTAATGATATAAGTAGTAAGTGAGACTCAGATGCAGTATTAGTTTTATTAGATTAAGGCTTGCGCCAGTCTGACTTGGGTGAGATCAGCGATCAGCACAAGCAATGGCACATTCAGCATTGACGGTGGTCTCCCAGAAAAGTTGTATGGCAACAGCTTTTGATCCTAATATTGACACATCTCCTTCAAACATATGTTACTGAATCATATATTTTTAAAATCAGGAATTCATGTGTTATCGCCAAAATGGCTAAATTTTATGATAAAAAATGTAAAAGCCTACACTGCCATCCCTAGCTGTGAGTCCTAAGCAAAGAAAGGGATCAAAGATACTAGAAAGGAATTGCTACAGAGCAATGTTAGCTTTTTTTTGCAATGTGTTAGGCGAATTATAGAGACATTCGCCTCTTTTTGAACGCTTGCTGTTTTCCTTTTTCCTCCCAGCAGTGCTGAGTGTATTAAGCCTGCCCACCAATTAGGACACGCCAATTCTTACAGCCCATAAATTATTAAGCCCGGCAGATCAGCTTGGAGGACTGACTGAGGCGAAAGAGAGGGGAGCAGCCTTCTGAGCAAGCACAGCTGTATTTGTCAAAGCATCTGCTGACTGAAAGGCTTGCTTCAATCAGATGACTAATGATGCGAGCTGTTTGGTATAATACACGTGTATTGTTCAGTCCACAGTTCTACCTCAAATACGAAATCCAAATATTTCCATCAATGCATTAAATCTAAATTATATAGCGCTTTCATACTAAGCAGAAGATCAGCTTAATCCCATGCAATCACAAAGTTTACTTAGTCTCCTGAGAAATCTGTCAACACGTATGACTTCATATTTTAATACAATGGAAAGTCAAAATAAAGGTGAACCTTTTGATTCCAAAATGATACGATCCATATCTCCACACAGTGCAGTAGGATACAAGAAAATTATGCGAAGAAAAATTTTGCTCCTATTTCCTCTAATCCCACAGTCAATGTTTAAAGAACACGTAAGAAACTATGTGGGTCAGATTTCAATGTCTAAATGGGTGTGTAACACTTTCATATTGGTGCAGCACTTCACGTTCCAATGCCGTCTCTTACAGGTGCATGCTGGTTGTTTTTCGTGTCTAATGGATTCAAGATTTAAAGATTGAAGAATCTTTGATTTTATACTTATGCAGTTACAGATCAGTGTGGAAACCCTACAAAAATGAACATTGTGCATGAGTCACAAACCGCTGTCTCTTGTCATCGGGTCCAAGTCAAGTCTCAAGTCACTAGCAGGTGCAACTTAAGTGCAACTTGACTCCTCATCTCTGCACTTGAGTTCCATAACCAAATTCAGAAATCATTCTTTATTGATTGTATTTTATTTTAAGCTTGCAGTTGAAAAAACATGTTGTGTACTTCCAACATGCAAGGGATGTTCAAGGGTTGCAAAGTTCAGTTGATGTCAACCAAAAAGACAGGAACACTGAAAACTGTCCGACGGAGACCTCAACAAGCTTATTAAACACACTGATACACAGATATGTAATTCAAATATCACATTAGTGCATGCATGTTTACAATTTGGCTTTTTGCTCTTGTACATTTTTGTGTGAGTCGACCATGGAAATAGCAGTGTTGTATGCAGCACCTCCGCACAAACAGTATACCTATGATCCAGTTTACGATTGCAGCAGGATGCACGGCTTAGGGAGACAGTTGGAATAATATATGATATTAGATTGCAGCTTGTAATACCAGCTACCCCCAAGGTCAAGCAATTCATTTCTGTGACAGAATTTATTGCCTGATAGTAGCAGGGGCAATGAGGTGCTGTGAACCTTGGGCTCATGTCTATATAGAAGGTCCTCTCCGCCATATACTCTGTGGGGCTTTCTGCTTGTTAACTCTCTATTGAGGGCGCCTGTTGGCTCCTGCGCCTGAAACATGACCCCGTGGTTTTGTGGGCCAAGGCCTGTTTTGTTGCAAGAATACCAAGGCAATGGTCCCTGGACCCATCAACACACAATAAATACTGCAGGTCTTTCAGATGGCGGGCTGTAACTCATGTGAATCGACGGTGGCTCTGGAAATTAGGGGCATGTCAAACATGACTTCTGGCAGTTGTCAGAACTCGTAGGTGCTGATTTATGTTTCTGCCAGTGGGTGCTCAATTTATGTTCAGCCAAGGCAAACACACTGCTGCTTTATTACTCAGCCAACACATAGGTAAGATTATGAAATGCCAACATCATCGCTTTTTATGCTCTTGCATTCTTTTGTTGCAGTCAAGATGGTTAGAAACTAGTTTCCATCAGGGAGTATTCTGAATATTCTTTGTACGTAAAGCAGCATGATAGTTTGTTTGCTTTATATTTATCAATGTTTTTGCATGTAAATTCCACAAAACAACAACAATGAAAGGACAGGTTTAACAGTTCAGACGGTCACTTACGGCTCATTGCAGCAGAAGTTGGAAGTCTAGCAGAGCCACGTGGATGATCTCTAGGAAAAAAAAAATGAAAACAGCAGCTACTTCAAAATGGAACAACATAGGTAGGTGGCACTTTCAATAAAGCTACAAAATAGGTTGTACTTTTTCATTCATTGCAATCTTTAAACTACCTTAAACTACCTACCTTTACCTTTTTTTGCTTCACGTATTTTGATCATTTTTTTTCTTCCTCTGTAGCTATTGATAGTCATATTGGAATACTTTGTTTTAATGCTCATTTTGACATTATTGTATGTCCTGCACATGTTTTACCCAGTGTAGCCTGGATATTCCCAAATTATAAAACATTTTAATAGCATCTTGTCATTGTAAAGAGATGCCTTTGGCCCATCACAGCAGTCACAGTGTGTACTGTGGCCTCATAGGAATTTTAATTGCCCTCTGCTGATGCAGAACAAGAACTCCACGTGATAATAATGTACATAAGCCAAGTAAGTTGGCAAAGCAGGACACGGTCCCTTTAAACTCAACAACAGATATGACTTGCATATTCGGTTGTCGATGCGTCAGAATGAAGAAGAAAAAAAAATGCCGTGGCAAATGAAGAGTGAGGCTTTTGTTTGTATAGTGCACATTCTTGTGAAATATGGAACTGACAGGCGTTCTGTCTCAACTTTTGACACATACTTTCTTGCAGTCAGTGTGTGGATATATTAGCAGGAGCTGATGATTGTGGGCGCTGCACATTACTGGATAACACAGCGATCATTATGTTTGAGTAATTAGATGAATTTCTTGTTCTAGCTTCTCCCTTGCTGTCTTTTCTCTGGTGGGCCATTAAATGTTCCAGTTGTCAATGTGACTGGCACATGAAGAGCGATTGAGCCACAAATGCTTACAGGAGTCATTTAAATTCCTCGCGCAGAATTGAAATAATTTAGACTAGTTAAATGTGGACGGGGAAAGTGGCGCTGCCGAGCTTTTAAGTGTGTTGTGATTTACTTATTTATTGTTTCGCTGCAGGGAGCAAGGAGGCAACATGGAAAATGCTTGTCTCTCAGATGTCTTTAAATAGAGGTCCTGCTGGCTCTCTGCAACTGCAAACTGGCTTGTTCAGTCTCTCTTTGGTAACGTATATTAGCCACGGTCCGGCTTGTCACTGGAATAGCCTAAGTGCCCTTAAGCTGGGTTTCGATGTGGCGCTATCATCTCTGTTGTGCCTTTGTTTCAGACATCACATCTGACTCAGAAGGACTAATGGCTCCCGCAACAAATATCCCCAATGAACTCTTCAGCTGTAATTGCATTATTTGGTGTATGACGTGTGAAATCTCCCCAGTATGGGTCAAGTAAAGCATATCTAATCTAACAGCTAACATATACTACATGATATTTTTGTCTACATTTCTTTGAGTTATTTCAACTTCTACACTTGTTTATTTATGTATTTGTCTTGAAAGATACTTGTTTCCATTGGCTTTTCGAGAGATAGACTTGCAGTGTGTTTTTTTTCAGTGGGGTCTTTGCTGTGTAAACACACCCTCAGACTAAAGCCAGAGTGAGATTGGTTGGGGGAGTTGGTTCATTGAATGTGGGAGTTAAACTTGTCAGCATTTATTGGCGAGGCAGGTTACATTTTGAATTCAAGAGTCCAACCCCCTTTCTTC
Source organism: Synchiropus splendidus (assembly GCF_027744825.2). Lineage (NCBI taxonomy): Eukaryota > Metazoa > Chordata > Actinopteri > Syngnathiformes > Callionymidae > Synchiropus > Synchiropus splendidus. The sequence continues at coordinate 16,619,187 of NC_071337.1, forward strand.
ATGAGGGTGGCATTAACTGGTGACAAACTGTGTGCAAATATTTAAACCTACACTGTAAACCTGGAAAACTTCTTACCTGAGCTTTACCATACCATACCAAACAAGGCGGATAGACGAGAAAAAAAAAAGATTATTAGATCAGCTGTGTGGTTGTATAAAAGCCAAAGAGTAAAAGTGCGTTTTAAGAAGTGTTTTAAAACACTTCTTTGACCTTGATAGTTATTGCTTTAAAGTTGGACTGCAATCGAGCCCACAACTCTCTTGCTTTTAAAAACTGAATCTTCTCAATATACATTTAAAAACCTCATTCTGAACAAGTGTGATTTGGGGCAATGCTATTGCTTGATAATGTTGAATCCCAATAAAGAATCATTTGATGATTTGACCTTTGTGTCGCGTGCCACTAAAACTTTATCAAAATACAAATCAAACCAGATTACATAACTTTGTCTGTCAGATGGTTTATCCTTAATCGGGAAATAAAACGCTAAATTTAGTTGAGGAACACGAAAATAGAGCTACTTTGAAGCTCCACTGAAAGATTTGGGACAGAGATAAAGCAGAACTTTTAATGGTGTGTGTCTTGTGTGAGCGTCGCCGTCGTCATGTTGTTTTTCTTAGTACCCCGACTATAATCAGACATCACTGGCAATTGCACTTCAGTACACATGACAACCACAACTCGAACCAGACGCGCGCTGATACGGCCTGTTAGATGTGCGCGGCGCTGTTTCCTACCTTCAGTCATGACTTGTTTACTTTTACAAATCATGACTCAGCCTCATTATCTTCAGTCGTTTTTCGACACCTGCCAACCAGCTGTAGCCCTCGCCACACTCTCTTCAACAAAATGGCTGACAGCCTCTTGCTTTGCTGCGTTTCACAGTTTTATTTTTCTCAGATAGCTTCAGCCTGTCTCTGAAGAATTCCTCCTAGTGATTTCATTGGACGGAGTCAGTGTTTCACATGTTTGAGTCTGTACCCATGAAGTGCAGTTCTGGTGGATCAGGCGTATATCGTTCAAACTCTAAAAGTGAGTTTCTAGCTCCTTCACATCTTCCTAAAAAGCCCGAAAGAAAAATATGATATATTGAGGAAAATACAAAACAGATCATCCCTGTGGTCCTGTTGAGTCTGAAGTGGCAAGACAACAACCTGCTTTTCTGCCTCCATTTAAGTCTTATGTATCGTGGTGTAGACTTGCGTCAGGGAATGATGGTAGGAATTTCTCAGAATGACGCTCCCTCCTGAGTCACGAAGACACTGTTTCCCTGTTTGAAGGTAAACACACACCAAACATGTCAATGTAGAAGCGCCATCACGGGCAACACACTGTGGAGATGTGACAAGTTTGGGGTGACAGGCTCAAGGCTTCATGGAGTCTGTAACGGGTCACATCCGAAACCTCAAGTTCGAAAATTTAAACTTTGGCGACAAAAATCCTTAACCAAGTAGACCACCAGTTTCATGGAGGAACAATTCACCAAGCAGAAGAAGAAGCGAAATGGAATCTCGCCAAGCTGACTGCGCCTCTGTAGGATCTGATGGTTGGCGTCCAAACCATTTTTTTTTCCTTTAATATACTTCCAGAAAGAGAAAGGTGAGCCTGCCTTTACCGTCACTTAACCGTCTGGCTTGGATTAGTGATCAAAAACATGTGGCCAAAATGTGTTTCCTGTACATCTGTCAAGGACTCCCTGGTAGAGGCCAGCAGCAGAGCCACTGCACGTCCACATCAAGAGGAACCTGTTGAGGTCGCACATGCCTCTTGTCAAGTTGTCATTCTAATTGACTGGTTAGAAACCAAGGACACGAGGAGAGGACATAACAGAGATTTGGCCTCAGTATTCCCCCATGAAAACAGCAAGGAGGAATATAAGAGAAGAGAAATCTGGTTGTCCTTGTTTGGGTTGCTGGAACTTCATTTAAACACGCAATGTATTTTTGTTCTTGGCATTCATTTTTTGTGTTTGTCCTTCTCGTAACTTCAATTGATCAAGATTATCCTGCAAAACTTTTTTAAATGAATGCAAATATGTTTTACTCAGTTTTGTTCCAGCCTTTATGTTCGTGATTTTCATCAAATACACAGGCAGTGGGAAGCTCCAAACTAGTTGAGAAGCGACTTAGAACTAGAGCTGCTGGGATTTAAGTCAGACAGGTTCGACTCAGTGTGGGACGTGAATCAGCCTGGAACTTGTTAATTACATATATTCTGCACGATCATGATAATACCAAGTGGAGCAGTGTCTCCCCGACCGGCCGGGTCTGTGTCAGCCTGTGTGTGTGTGTGAGTGTGTGTGTGTGTGGCTCACCGCTGGATAAGGAGAATAAAATTAGGGAGAAAAGCAGCGTGATGTTCATTGTAATGGTAATGCTTGTTTGTGGGAAGAGTCCTTCATATTCATCCCCACAATGACTCTGCTGTCTCCTCTTCAAGAGGCAGTCAGCTGCTGGCGGGCGGCTGAGCTGAACAGCTTCCTGTTGGTGTGGTAATCTGTGTGCCGTCACAATGGAATGGACGGTGTTTTTCTCAGGGCTCGGCCCTGCAAATTCAGCCAGAGAATGGAGGGCCACACACAGCAACAATAGCCGTCTGCTTCTATCATCTCGGGAAACGTCTGTGTTGTAAATAAATATATGAGAAAGCATTTTCGGCGAGTACAATGGGAAGGTTCACCTTTGATTTTGAAGTTGATATGCACAGCTCAGTGAAACATTGTGTACCTTCCACCAGGTCCTCAACCTTTTCTGCCTGAACCTAACGCTGGACTTCTCTAGCTATTTGTCTTGATATAAATGTTTAGAAAAGTACGGCACATTTGAGATTTAATATTAAAAACTCCCGGCTTTTCTGTTACTTGGTGGCCCACTTCTAAAGCATCTTCTGTTGGAACTTACAGCAGTGTAAACAGTGGACACCATGGACCATGGTGTGCTGCTCTTCAGGTCAAAAGACAAAAATCACACAACCCTGTTCCATCTGGACCATCTACTTTCTGGCAGGTTTGATCATGGAGACCAAACTGGGTTCTACTGTAAGAGCCGGCAGTGAGTGATAGCAGTAGATGATCATGTCTTAAATATATTAATAAAATAGTAATAAAAACTTGCAGTGAATTCAAATTCCTGAACTCCACTTTTGCCGACCCCCACAGTCACATAAGGGGTGTCCCATTTATAAGCCACACATAGCCCTTAACACTTGGTTTTGAGGGCGAAGGATGACAACTCAACTTCATACAGATAGCGGTATTTCATCAGGAAAGCTTGCAGAAGAATCCCAAATCTATTGTGTGGATTTGATAAAGAACAAAAGCCGGGTGAGCCTTGAATTGAATTCACAAGTGGCCTCCTAAAAACAAATGAAATTAAAGCCCAAATGCTGTTCAAAGAAACATTGTCTTTTAAATGCCAGAGTTCTTAGAGAGAAGAAGCACAGCATGAAGATGGCATTTAATTTACAGCTGTTTGAACTTCATGGTCTCTCAGTTCATAAAGGAAATGTGGTGCAGTTGGAAAGAGTGAGCAGGAAAATAGATAAATGTTTTTCTGGCGTTCCGATATTCCGCCGAAGTACCCTCAATGAGGTTATGGGTATGAAAGCCCTAGTATTACGCATATTTTCTGCCAATGCGTCTTGATAAAGAATTGTGTTTGTTGTATACTCTATTTCCAGCATATTACATTGTCTGTCCCTTGTTAAGGATGTATAGCTTTCCATACATTCATTCTCCCACCTGCTACGTGAATCAGTGTTTTACAACTAGATGCTAAAAAACTACAACCTAAGCAGTTAAAGGGACCATTAGTAAGGGTCTTATCATTGAAACAGATGAGCTCCATGCCATTAGAACAGCCTCAGCATGGTATACATTATTTACGTTATTGCTCTTTAAGTCTCTGTCGCCACTGGTTGGTTTACTTTCATGACTCTGTAAATGACTTGACACAGAAAGAGAGGTTCTCAGCTGAAGCATGCAGAAGAAATGTGAGGCTCCCAAAGAGACTTGGCTTGGATGGAATTGCAAAATCTACACAGTTTCAGATTTTGCTGAGTTGCCGCTGTTGAATTCTGGCTAATATGGGACTCCTTTAAGAGACGCAGAAAAGCCTTTGTGTTGCTATAGTAGCTAGAACACAAGAACATCTTGGTCAAGAAAAATATATAAATATATACTGGTGATACTCTTTCTCTATTGTATTTGAAGGGATTATTGTACGGTTAAGTTCTTGCTCAGTGTTGCGCAGTAGGTGTGATTTATAAGCCGAGTGGCCTTTGAGGCTAACTGCAGAACGATAGGATCAAGGCACAGTATGTTAGGATCCGCTTGAGCCCGATGGCTGGCGTTTATCTACGCTGTCTCTGATCCCTGGCAATGTCCAAGTGTTGTATGCATTAAACTTTCCCAGCAGCCTGTCAGGATCTCAGCAGGGCACAGCCACCGAGGCAAAGCGAACATAACACCATCAAACCCACCTGTCCCACAGACATGGTGACCTATCTCATGAATAAATCTCAATACCAAGGTCTTGGACAACAGCAGCTCTTCTTTAGCAGACGTCCCACTCGCTGATATCTCCCCTGCTTTTTTTCTTCCCTCCATCTCTCTTGCTTCCTTCAGCACATCTCTCACACCGGCTGGCCGGGCCGACACAGCTCGCTTTATTTATCACACATTGTGACACTTCTGGATAAAGCTCCTCACCCCCGCTGATTGAACTGCGCTTCCAAGAGGTTGGAAGCGGCGGATCATTCTCCTTTGGTTTCCCGTAAGTCATGGGATTGACAAGCGAGGATGGCTTGCCAAGAAGACACCAACTCTGCTCCCTTAAATCACGGAGAGAGCCAGTACAGATGGGTCACTAAATCAGTGGACATATCCATATGCCAACCAACCAATTCTATAAGCATCTTCAAATCCTTCTCTGATAAAGCCAGGGCCTCTGCACAAATCCTAGATCAGTTCACCGAAGCAGTAAAGAAGGGTTCGTCTTAAGGTTTTATGGTGAAGGTCACTCTTGCTTTTGACCCTGAATTCATCCCTACCGGTGTTTCCAGTCATGCTGCTCTTCCTTCCACAGGGGCAGGTTACTTAACAGGCTGTGCGTAACGACCATGGAATCTTCGCTGGCTTACTAAACACCACTCTACATGATGTATTGCTTCCCCAATGTTCTTAAGAAAGGAACAGAAATGAGAAGCATGAGCAGCTAGATAAGTGCAATAACACTATTGTCTCGAGGATCATGTGGTTGCCATTAAAAAGTAAGAGCTGACTATTTTTCTAGCACTTTAATGTCTGGATTATGACCATAAAGATTTTAAGAATATCATTTGCAACATAACATAGATAAACATTTCAGCGGGGGACATATTTTGCTGATGTTTTGCAGTGTATATCAGCAACATTGATCGCTGTTGTTTCAGCAGAGTTGGCAGTTTGGAAGTGTTGGTTGTCGAGTATCATTCCCTGGTTTTAGGTGACAAAATTGTTGTGGATGATATTGGATTTAGGTGAGAGCTCTTGCTAGAAGGAGCAGAGTTCAAGACAGTGCGAGAAGACTAACCAGTGCTGATCTGGCAGTAACATGTCATTGGTGTAGCGGTGAAAAGAAACCATCCGTGTTAGATAGCAGTTCATGTCTTCCTGCCTGCGTAATGCTTAAGCTCGCCTCCTGCGTTGCATGCTGGCTTTCAATTGAGCCAATTGTTTCCCCATCTGCCGAATTTCCTGGTACCATAGACTGGAAATTTGGACTAAGCCATGAGATGGCGCTCCCTAATGTTCCCTTCTTGGAATACTATTTGATGTCACTTGGTATTTATTAGGGATATAATGGTATAAATACTCAGTCAAGGCCTTTGCTATAGTCAGCAAGTCCATGAAAACACAATTGCTTTAATACGTGTTCCCACATGGATCACAATGCGGCAGCACACAGCAGACTGCAGGCTGACACACAAGTCAACAACTTGAGTTGGGGTATCCCTCGTAGTGTGTCCTCTATGTCAGAACTCGGGTGAGTAACCCGCCTGGTAATTTTGTGAAGCGTGCTCTGAGTCATGCACTGGATGCAGCTGTCGACATTTGAACTGGCTGTACCACATGAGCGATTCAGGAACTGGATGACACATATTGTTCACGCATGTTTTACAGAGTTGCGTGTTCACTCGGATAGACGAGTGACGTCACCTCCACATGAAAGGAGCAAGGAGAGGCATTTGTTTTTTTTGTTTTTTTGCAATTCTTGTTTAAATAGAATGTCATTTGAAAGAAGAACTGCACTACACAAAGCAATGAGCGCTGGCAATCTCCACCAAATGTCAAGAAATGCCACTTGCGGGGGGGTAGAGTTTATTCAATTGAAAGGCCTAATGGATAAGCACCGGGGCAAAAGTCCACTTGCCGGGCGTCAATACGTTATGCCTTAGGTGTGAGAATGTATTGAAATGGCAAATATCAAATATGAGTCTGGTATTTGGAATCTGGATGGTCTGAGGTATTCTAAAATAAAAAACAATATCAATATAAAAAAAAAGCTGGTGTGCAGAGTATACACTGCCATTGCCTTTTTGTCTGTGCTTTTGCCCACTCTAATTGTACAAAGAATCAACAATGCAATAATGCCTCTATTTCCGATCCATTGATTCTGCCCAAATCCATCCAGGCATCATTTTCACCGTGCAATTACAGAATTACTGGATAATGGTGCCATTCAAAGTAAATGCTGTCGTGGAAATGTGATATGAATGATGAGCTAGACGACAAGGCATACGTACGTGATGGAACACCAGGGTTTTGTGTTGCAGCTCTTGCATCATATGAGCCGTGTGTATGTGTCAAGATAAGACGGGCGATCAGTCAGAAACAAACATGCTGATGATGTCTTGTATCAAAGCCTATTTCTTATTTTCCCTAAAAAAAAAAACAATCTTGAAAACTGGAATGTTTTCCCAAAGTGCACTGTAAAATAAGCCCTTAACTTTCAAAGAGCAACCGTTCTCCAATCTGGCGCTGATTTGTTATGGCTGTTTCAAGTCTTCCTGCCACAACGGCAGTGATGTTTAGTGCCACTATTTAGTCTGACAATCGTCTGAGACGCTTCAGTGGATTTATTCCTGAGGGGCCAAAAGTGAAACTACTTTCCATCAGAAAGAAGCTAAATATATTTTCAAAGAGTGACTGGTTTTCTTCTCCCTGCATAGTCATATGCCTGTTTTGCTATGATAGTCTTTTTTATTGTGCTTGAAGAGCCCACAAATCATTTTTGATAGTGCGCTTGCAAACCGATTAATTCTACCTACTACTTCACTCAGGTTTGGTACGAGCAGAATGGGGGATATCTTTTTGGCTTTAGACATGATGTGCACAGATACATTGCTCTAGAAAGTTATTGAGGCATATTCATGACTGTGGTACCAACTTACTATATTATGTTTAAAGAGAAGAGGGATTTACTGTAGCTTCAGTGTAGCCCTGCTATAAAACAAGTTTACTAGTTACCACTTACATATATCACATCATGTAGCTGCGGGCATTAAAAGTGCGATTCACTTTTGAAAAATTAGTCCGCTATTTTGGAAATTAATGTGAAGATCAGCAGCTATGCAAACACTGTTACCAGCAGCTCCGACGAAGGTCACTGAGAAGCAGTTACTCATGACTGGGTTGCCGGCGACATGCAAGTCCCCATGTTGGTTTTCCACCACTTTCCTTTCAGGCCTTATTTATGCGTTAGAGAATCTGCTGACCTTCCGTGAGGGAAGAAGAGAATCGGTTCGCCTGGAGAACAGTCTAACAAATACTATTTTTGCGACACCTTGATGTTCCTCACCATCAATCTGTCCGCTCACCTTGTCCCTCTCTCTTCCTTTGGCGTACCCGACATTCTGGCAGTTACTCTCATTGACTGGTGAGCAAGTGATTTAGTAGTAAATTAACTTGTCACAAAGTTGTTTCTCTGAAGGTGGGACAGTTTTGTCTAATTTCATTTTATATATTATGTCAAAAAATATACATTGTTTTGCAGTTTATCCTTCTGGATTGCATTTTTAGTCATGTTGTTTTCACTCTCACCACTGTTGTGGAGTTCAATGTTATGACGTAAATCATTACTGAAGAATTTCAAAATAAAATGCATGATGATTGTAATACACTTCCATGTTCCCCGACTGTCTCACTTTTTTGCTTAATGTTAACGCTGTCAATTGTGCCTTTCGTATCCAGTTAGGTGAGTTTAATCAATGTGTTTCCCAGCCTCCAACTTCAATCGATTCATTCTGTCACTCTCCCTCCATACATTGCTTTCAACTCCTACAAACTTTGCAGACTGCAATGAAATGAAAGTCCAAATATTTATGGCCCGTGAGGTTTCGGCTCTGCCCACCTAAGGCTTTTCACTCCCATCTTTAATGATCCCTCTTTGGTGGTGGACGCACCGTAACAGCCATAATCACTCGTCGCGACGAGACTTCAAGTCCAGTTTGTCACCTAAACACAGGTTGGCTGTTTAAAGTCCTGCTAAAGTAGAAAGTTTACGGCCATCACAGGGATTGGCAGGAACAGAGCGGGTTGCACTGAACAATTACACAGATTGTTTTACCCAGTGGCGATGTCATGACCTGAGCAAATGGAGCGAGAAGCGACCGATCGTGACTTTGTTTAGCCTGAAACTATATCAAAACTTCGACGGTGGCGGCAGAAACAAAAATACAAGTTGTGTTCTTAAGACCTTTCATTAAGTTCTGCAAAGCAGACCACGTTTATAGAAAGAATAAAAATGTGATTAAAATAAGGGATGACCAATATTGATGTCTGACATGTCCTAAAATGTAATTCCTGATTCCTGTTTTGACAGATGCAAAGGTACCTGGGCGTTTTTAACTTACAACCAATGTTTGGCCTCATCATGTCTTTTGACATGGACTTTTATTGTGATGCCACACTAGATCTGTTCCACTGAATGTACATTCCCACTTAACATGAGAAAAGTGCTATGTATTCCATAAGTTATCAAGAGTGCAATATTTTATTGCCCTTTATATCTAACTCAAACTAGATCCAGGTCAGACTTCATCACAAATTGTAAAAACATTGTACCTCTCCAGTGCTAGTTATTTACAGTATTAAGAAAAACACAAAAAACACAGTGAGGTGTAGGATAGCATACTACAATGAAAACTGCCTATTAAAATCGGGTACAAATCAAGCATAAAGTTTGTAGGAAATTTCTTTGGCTCACACAGTTATTGAAATGATCAACTGGGCTGATTCTGCCTTCTATTTTGGAAGGGTAACAAAAAGAATCAAATAAAATAAGTAAATAAAAACAACATCCGTGGGAAAAAAGTAAGCAACCCTCTGTTAAAGTGCAACAAATGAGGCTAATAGGCTTATCCTGGATCGCATGGCATGGATGGGTCTAATTTCTACCCACGTATCAATGAGGATTTTTCTGAATGACAGTGTGCATCTCAACATTGTTGCAATGTATGTGATACGTTTCCTTGCTGATGGCATGTGAGATGGCACAACTGAGTTGTGCTGTTGAGGGATGTTTGAAGTCTCAGGACTCCATAAGGATTTATTCCAACATATCCCGTTGGTGCTTTCCTCATTGGTGTTGCAGTGCATCATGGGATTTCTTGTATATACTGTAATTTAGATTTAGGCCATGTAATGTTTTTCCTCAGTCAGTAAGACTTATAATTTGATTTTTTTAAAGGCAGATCATAAGAACCTGAGTGATAGTTTGTGGGTAATCACTCACTTTTCCATTCATCCATAAAAGCTTTCACTCGATTCCTCACTTACTGGTCTCTTGCTTTTCACTGCGCAACTTAAAAAGACTGTTTATTTCCTAAACTGGGATGATTGTGTTTGTACATAGCTCCTGTCCTGTCTGTTTGCTAACATGCATCCATCATATCTGCATCCTGAGAAAGATGTGACCGAGGATTCAACTTTGAGACTCCAAATAAAGGCTTAAGGATGTCTGGAAGAGAAAAGGACGAGCAGACACCACGAGCATGACCAAACATTCCAACTAAATTCGAAGATCTTTGTGTTCTTTTCCGGGTCAGAAAGAAGCGAAAGTAAATTGGAATGAACTGATGACCACTCATCATTTTATTAACATAAGGTTACATTGCATTTTTTTACTGGCTCCTCTAGAGAGCCAGATTGATAGAAAGTGTTGTTAATTGAAATAGCTTTTAAGTGTCTTTTCCTCACCATCCGATGGTGAGATGCAGCTGTGGACAGAAAACACATGTTCAAGGAGTAAAGATTTGGGAAGCAGCTATTTAGATCTGATAGGGGTGGGATTTGTGCCCCTCCCCTTCCTCCTCCATGTGCTTAAAGGCATCTGTGAATGTAGTCGACCGCCGAGCTTGCTGTTAGTTCTGGCAGTTTGGAAGGGAAGCCTCTGGGAATACGCTTGTCTTTAAGAGTCTTTGCTGAGACTTTGCCAGCATGAATTAAACGAGGACGAGCTCAAAGGCTTTTTTCTTCGATTTAAGGAGACTGCTTGTCATTTTTCGTGCCAGTTTTTTTTTTTTTTTGTGTCTGAACCCTTTGAACAAGTACATGTGAAACAGAGAGTGAGCAGGAAGACACATCGACTCAGGGACGTACACCCATGTATTTGGCAGGTGCTGGATGATTCAGTCCTTCATTTCCGAGGGTCCTGATGGGCCTAAATGGTGCAGTTCACTGGTTCTGACCGTGTGGCCCCTTTCTTATATTGTGTTTGCCTCCACTGGCTGCACTGGCCTCCAATAAATCAAAGCCAATTACCCCGTTGGAGCACAGTTATCTCCTCCAGTCACAGTTCTGCCCTGCAGCGTGAAGGGAATAAGGGAGACACATCTGCGTGTGGGAAATGTTATGTGTTATAAAGGTTCATACCTCTAAAGAGAAGTAGCTGTTTTACCGGACAGGATTTGCTTTAAACATCCTATAAATGCCACATCAATTTGTTTGGCTAAACTAAGTTGTTGTCACTGTATTTGGTCGCCGACTCTAACATGGGAACGGTCAACAACAAAAAGGCTGTTAGTGACAAAAGCAATTTTCAAAAGCTTATAAGCAACAGGGACAGAGTCCAGGAGAAGAATCCACACTTCAGACAAGTGCTTAGAGACATGTTCAGCAGTGACACGTGGAGGATGTCATCTTATCACTCAACAAGTTTTGGTAGTCGCTGGGTTGGTTTATATCTGTCAAGTATTGGCTGAATGTACTGAAACTGAACATAACTGACATCTGAATCTGAAGTCTTTACTTGCTTCCATCATCTTAATTTGTTTAGCATAAGGATGTGCACGCCTGTCTGTTTACGCTTCTGTTCAGACTGAAAGGACGCCACTGAACATTTTTGGATGTGAGTTGTGCATTAACTCGCCGATGTTTATCCAGTGAGATGAGTACAGGCTGAATGAGGCTGCATTCAAGAGACATGCTGGAGACAGTGTTGAAGAGACAACTAAAATATTACTCATGTTAATGTTACTCCACTTCAAAGTTAAATTTATTGGTATCCAGGCGTTGGACAAAATAATGGAAACACCTTAAAACTAAAAAAGCTTTTAGGTGTTTCCATTATTTTGTCCAACCCCTGTAAATGCGCGCTGTATGGTGAGATGTATGTCGCTTGGTGAGAAGTGAAAAGATGTCTAATGTGTCTAATTTGTCTGGAGTTTTTTTTGTCATTCCTAATTTCACTTTTTTTTTTTTTGGCTTATTATTAGGGGTCGTCCACAAACAAAAATCATGTGTATGTATATTTTTGTTAATATTACATTTTTATTTTTCTAGGCATAAGCAATATAATTCAGATTTTTTTTTTTACATAAAGCTTTGTGTATTTATGATGTGTGAATATACACATTTTAAATAATAAGCACCTTGTGTAGTTTGGCTTCTCTATAGAAAGCATTACTTTTTTTTTATATTCTCAAGTGTGCTCCGAAACTAGATGTCCCTCTCCTCACTTGTAGTGTCACAGTACACATTAATATCCTGGGTGAAACGGCCAAGTAGACCTTCCTGTAGCTGCCCCTTCAAAGACTGTTGCCTGCACGTTTAATGTGCAACACTAGTCGGTGGGATTTTCAAATGAGCAATCGAGAATGTGCTAGCCTCCAGTTCCCAATCAAGAGTGACCATTCTTCTGAGACCTTCAGCACCCATTCCATTTGTCATCCTGGTAGACCATTCCAGCATTTTCCTTTCACCTTGGATAACCTCCCTTCTTCTGCCTCTCTCCCAACACTGTAAATAATGGGCTGCTTTTGACCCTCTATGGCTCATTGTGTAAGATTTCAGCTTCTGACCTTAAAAAATGAAAGCAAATCAATAGGGCGGGACTCCATGAATTCCAAGACCAGGATGTGAGCCAAGCCCGGAGCTCAGGAGGAGGACGCCTGGGCCTAATACCAAAGGTCTAAAAACAAAGGAGGAAAGTCTGGGAAAGAGAGGAGAAGCTTTCAATTAACCTTCACCGCTGACACAAACTTTCTGCAGACTCAGCTGTTTGTTCTGGTGAATTTGTCCATGTCGCATGTTTTGCACTGCATGTATAATTAAGGGGGAAGTGGACAGTGCGAGGAAAAATGAGATGCAGGAGGAGATGGCGAAAAGCCCTGAAGCCAGCTGCAGCTGTGCACGTCCTGGTGACTTAGAGCAGACCCAAGTTACCCCCGTGGAGAACTCGAGGGATTAAGATTCCTCTGTACTACAGCCACAGCATGAACGTATGAATGAATGACTTGTTTTACTTTGGCATGCACAGACCCAAGTTTTCAAACTAGTTTGGCCAAAGTGAGGGATGTTCACGTTAGCAGCTCTAACCGAGGTGTGTTTATTTTGTTGGAAAGTTTCATAAGCGTCCATTTTTCCCCTGCATCTTACATTTATTTAAAGTCTTCATTGGGAGTCTGTTCACTTTGTGACCTGTTGAACATCATTACAACTATAGTGCTAACTTTTGCAAAAGCATCATTGCAAACGTCGGCCCTCTACCATGACCTGCAGTATGTGTTTCCTCAAACATGTGACGATGATGGCGCTTATTGCAACAGTAATGACGTGTCAGAAAAGGTGTTCTCTTCGGTGTGTGTGTGTGTGTGTGTACAGTAGAGCACAGTGAGTAGCTGCCCATCAGTTCCACTTAGCTCAGCGTGGTAATTGGCCTCCATTGATGGACGTAACTCCCTCTTCACGCTCCAGGGACCCCGGCTCTTTGTGCGAGGAGTCTGAGGCGACACGCTGGCATGGCACACACGCTTAAAATAGCGCATCAAATCAGCCGTGCTCTGACAGTCACTGCTAACGTGGGGGGCAGAATGGAGAGGCGCGCCTGTTTAACTGTATACGAATGGGTTTCAATGGTGGACTGCAGCGACTCAGCGAAGGGGTGAGCGTGGTGAACCGCTGCTGCTGGCATTCAGTCACATCCCTCCCTTCGTTTTGACCTTTTAGCCACTTCTTTAGCCGTCGGTTACTCAAGAGTGGTGTTTACTAAATACTGCTGTCTGACTGTGACCCGTACTCTACAGCGGCAGTCGCGGTCAACACGATGTCATGAACTGCGCTGCAAATAATCAAGAATATAAAAATGGATTCAGTTTGTATGGGCTTTTATAAAATGGCAGAGGTCATATTGTCTTAAAAATGAAATGCCAAACTCCCCAAATGGCTCCTTAATAGGCAGGCAAGTGTTGAATCAAAATGAATCATGGCAGCCTCTAAGAACATGCATATATCTGGAGTAACATTACCAATATTCCGCTTCCTCTCTCTCTCTCTCTCCGTCTCTTCCTCGCTCTTTCACACTTGCCCAGAGGGCCGGGGTCTCTTTCTCACTGTCACTCTGAGTGCCATCCCTGCAAAAGAGATATAAATGGGCTGTGAGCAGGGGGCCACGACTCCAGCGCCATAAATCTGCACTAACAGCACAATGGGAAGAAGAAAGGGAGCGGGTGAGATGGAATGAACGTGCGGTGGGCTTGTTTAATACATTTTGGAAGATGAAGATTATATTTAAGATTCATGTTGAGATGTTTATGAAAAAAAAAAAAGAGGGCGAGATGGATTACTGCATGGAGATATCGCTCACCCTCGGAGGTGTAAATTGTTTTACTGTCTAATAAAATTGGTTCTGAGGGGATGAGCAGCAATCAGGAGTCTGCCATCATTTGAAATTGCCCAAATCTGCTGGAAACTGCCTCCCCCTCCATTAAGCTGTAGTGGATTGTAGGCTTTAGTAAAATGATGGAAAAACCCCTCTGATTTCTACGAGATAGAATGTAATGTGTAAAGCGGTTGATTTGTTGGATTAAAGTTGGCCACATCCTCCACCTGCCTCCGCCAACTTCACGCAGTTAAAGCGATAGATGAGAATAGAACGCCATTTATTGTCATTATACACACATTACTGCAACTCCTGTGGCTCAACATTAAGATACAGACTGTATATTACTAGTTATACATGTAAATAAACGAATCATGGCTTAGATAAATAACACAATGAAAATGACTAGTCAAGCATTGAAGATAAAAAAAAACTAGTTAATATCTTGTTAATATAATATAAATAAAGTCACTTTATTACTTATCTTCAACAACCAAACCTTTCAGGCAAACTTTGAGCATAAATGAAGACAATAGACTTAAATAAGTTGGAATCTCTGAAGGCACATAAGACACAATGTTTTCCAACAAAATGGAATTATTATCAATTAACGAGGAGCACAAATAATATGACAACTATTGCACCAAGTTCCCATGTGAAAAAGAAGAACTGTGCTAATAAATATGATGCTAGGACACAACATTATAGTTAATAAATGAAGAAAAAAAAAATTCAGAACTGTACTGAATGAAATGATGTTCTTTCACAGAGATAATTAATAAATAATACAAACAAATTATTCCACAGGAAATGGTGTGGACGCTGCTCATGATAATTTCTTACAAGATTAATAAATGATGTGACGAAGAGCAGGGTTGATTCTGGAGTGTCACCATGTCTGTAGTGAAGGAGGAATAAATAAGAAAATAAGAACCGTCAACCTCAAACGTGAACAGGCCAAATGTAAACTGACAAACAGCACCACGTCAAGTTCATCTCATCTTCATACAAGTCAGTCACTATTTCTTCTTGTATTTCACAGAGTGAAGAACAGATCTTATCATTTCTGCTCCTTTTTTCCCCAACAGTGGTTGTGTGCAATTGTGTGTAGCTTGTAGCTGTGTCTTGTGTGTTACAGTCAGTCGGTTTTGTGTCAGAGTCAGTCAGTTAACTTCTGATCTTTGAAGTCACTTCTCAAGTGTAACCGATCAGCTCCTGTGTCTTATACATTTTTTTTTAAAACCCTCTTCTTGTTTTATATTGTCGATGAGTTCCACATTTTCACTCCGACCACTGCAGTGTACATCTGTCTCAGCGTGTACTAGCATACGGTTGGTATTTGCATTTTGAACTCCAGGTGATGCTGAGCTATTCACTTGATTCTAATGAATGCAAATGTCTCGCATCTTATATCATCAATATTTAATACCTGGTCTCTCTTTTCAGCAGCCCTATGCTCCCCCACCTCACCCCATGGCGCCGCCCAGCCCTAGCACCAACAGCTGCAGCCAGGGAGGCGCTGAGCAACTGAGTAAGACCAACCTGTATATACGGGGTCTACCTCCGGGGACGACGGACCAGGACCTCATCAAGCTCTGCCAACCGTAAGTCCCCAAGTCAGTGGTGCCGGCTTAGATAATGATGATCTTGTTTTGCCCGCCTTCGGAGCCAACATGCCAATGTTAATGCACCAAATGAGATAATAAACTATTATTATTATGTTATTATGAACTACGTTTCTAATACTTTCTTTGTAAAAAGGTTAACCGGAATTAAGACTTCTTCTATTTAATCTTCAGTTAACCGGTGCTTAGTCCTGTACAGGGTGGTGGGGGGTGCGGGAGCCTTCCCCAGCGGTCATTGGGCGAGAGGCAGGAATACACCCTGGACAGGTTGCCAGTCAATCGCTGGTCTCACACACACACACACACACCTTGGGGCAATTTTAGAGTGTCCAATAAACCTACTGAGCACATCGTTGGGCTGTGGGAGGAAAGCGGAGTACCCCGAGACAACCCACGGCCACACGGCGAGAACATGCAGAAAGGTCCAGAGCAGGAGTCAAACCCTGAACATTCTTGCTGAGCCCCATAAATGCATGGATGCGATTGACATATATAAATAATACAAAACAAAGAAGGCACTAATGAAAGAGTGGATCAATAATGAACATATACAATATTACTGTATGAAAGAAATTCATTCTTTTATGATTGGAAATGGCACTTAATGTGTAAGAAATTAAATATGACATAAATGTATATGTATATATGTATATACAGTATATTAGAAAAATATAAACATGAATTATACAAAATATAATGAAAACATTTAATTAATGCACATACAGCACAGTAAGAACTTGTTCATAAAAAATGGTAAATTGAAGATTAATGAAAGCTGTCAAAGCCAAAACCGGGTCCCATAAGGTCCCATAAAAAGAAAAATGAAATATAAAAAGATTAATGCAGGAGTATTTAAATAGTAGGAACTCGAAACTGCAGGAATATTTCCATCTGCAGAGTTTCAAGGTTTAATACTGAAAAGAAGAGCCCAGAAATTCAGACTTGGCCCGTGTCACTTTTTTCAAACGCAATCTTTTAGATAACTGCATTGTTTTTACATGGCAGACAATTGTCTTTTCCTATCAACCTGCCACCCCTCCAACAGAGTTATTATTAATACAACCACAGCCACTAGTTGATAATCTGTGGATTTTTTCTGATGTTACAGGAATACTGAAAAAAAACCAAACTCTTAGACGCTCACTTAGAACTTTTTAAAACTCATAACTCCCCCGATGAAAAAAAAAGGGAAACAGATGAGGTTCGAGAAACAGTGATAATGTGTCACCACCACCTGTATCTGATAAATTAAATTATCTCTTAAATGTCGTACTAACAATAAAAAAAAAAAAAGCTAACACTGAGAAGTGTCGTGAATCTCTCACAAACAGCTGGCAGCAGTATATTTTAGAGACACACTCATATAGGTATTCATAAAGATCTGCCAAATGTTCCGGACAGAGAAATCACACACACACACACACACGCACCTGCTGGTCTACAGCTCAATAAGGCCTAATAAAGCTTAGATTGGACCACCTCCCCCAGGAATCACAGACCAAGACCTCATCAAGCTGTAACACACAGTCACTAGGGTTTTCGCTCGCCTCTCTCGGAGACACACACACACACACACGCATACGCACATTCCGACTCCAGCTTTGTTCGGCTCCATTAGGTCCTTTCACTTCTAAAATGGTGAAAAGAGGGTCAGCATCATTAATGGAGACAAGGCCAGCAGATTGTGAAATACAGGCAGTGAGCGACTCTGTCGAGTTGCGTAACCTTTTCTTGGCCATATTTCCTGAAATGTCCCAGTCAAGCCCGTCCAATTATGCAATGACACTCAGGAGACGTACTGGCTTGTGATTCTTCCTGTGACACGTCAAAACTCTCATTCAACCCTTCACATCGGTCTTTTTTCCTCCTTTAAAAGTAACAAAAAATAAACTCTTGACGCTGCAGTAATTGGGGTGGTCTATCCCGGCTACTTTTGACAGAAGGCGGGGACACCCTGGACAGAATGGCAGTCGATCACAGGGACAACTTTGTCTCCTTCAGCATAACACAATGGAAAAAAGTGCATATTGCTGTTCTGCAAACAAGATTCAGTCACACGACTGGATCAAATGATTCTACATCTACTCTTTTATTATTTTTTTGCTTCCTAAACGTATGTATATTCTTTCTAAGCGCCCCTCAGTTTGCCCAGGGTGCGCTGTGCTTGAGAAAATCTATTGCCACTGAAACTTTAATTAGCCGTGCCGTGTTTCAGTGGCAGTCAGTTGGCAGCGCTCTAGAAAAGGTCATGGAACTATTCTTCTGGCTGCAACTCCACAGGTCACATGGGAGTTTTTTTTTTTTTTTTCTTTCGACCCCCTCTGGCTTCAGGCCCCGTCTGGGCCGCCAGAACTTCCCAGGGAGACGCCATGTTCAACACAAATGCTCATTACATATGAAGACATAATTTAGGGGAGTGAAATAAAAAACACATTCGATTCATTCATTCGAGAAATGTCTTTGAGCCCCCCGCTCCCCTCGCTCCCCCCGTCCATTTGCACTGCTGTCTCAAAACCAAACACTCAACACTGATAGATTCTTGAAAGCCGGCCATGCTGTTGCTGATGAAGGTTGTTGCTCACTGCCGGAGTGTTGCCAACATAAGCCTTCTACTGCGGTTGTAAGCCTGTTGTTATCATCAGTGCTTGCTCACTGCCAAGATTCTGGCAGAATCTCATTAACCCTCATTCGGACTGACCCAAAGTTAACAGATCTTCACTCAAAATGACACTTATTAGCTAAAACTTATGTAGGAGGATGGTGTCCCTGACAAACAGCGCTGACTAGCTGATGACTCAATTAGTTCCAGGGCAGGTTAAATCGTACTTTGTTACAAAACTTTTGTAACAAATTTTCTCCATACGTTTTCTGACAATTCCCTTATTTTCCACAACTAAATCACACACAAAGTCATTTATTTTCATGAATCACACAAACATATAAAATAATACTGTAACAACACTGTATAGGAAACATTGCAACTTTAAAAGCAAAATAAATGACAACAATAAACAATACAAAAGGCAAAGTGTTTAATGTAAAATAAATAACTTATATTCCCTTTTCAATGAAAAATGAACAGATCAAACCCAGTGTGAACTTCACTGGGATGTTGCCTGATAACCTGATGGATCCCCCCTCTTTTCATCGACTAGATGTCCAGGGAAGATGTATCTGGGCTCCAAGCTTCGGTCTTCAACAACAGAACATGGCCACTTGTCCAAAACGATAAACTCCATTAGCATTGGTTTTGCCTGCGGTTTGTTTCAGGCTAGCTTTCATACATGAGCTTCTTGGTAGCGCTCCAATTCAAGAGTCTTGTTGTACCGCAGAGGACATGTGTTTAAAGACGCATACAAGCCAGGAAAGTGTGTGCAGCCCGGCTTTAGTGTGACGTTTCAGTTCAATAAATTATTGACTTACGCACTTCCAGCAGAGTTCTCTCCAACTTTGTCCATTTCCTGAGTTGCAAACATCACCCTCAGAATGATCATTCCCCCACTCCCAACATGTTACAACACTGGTGTGAGTTGTGTCGTGGCCATCAGGTTCAGGAGTAGACTGACAAATCCATGCCTGGTTTGAAAAAAAATGAAAGGAAAGACTGAGCATGGGTTTGGCACAATGGTACAACAGATGTTTCTATGGGAAAAATATTTTTGGCTTTCTCCGTAAATGCCTGGGACAACATTCACTCACCAAAACCAAAGATCTGAGGCTGCAAATACTGCCAACCGTGCCCAGCACCGGCCCAAATCACCACAGGCTGAGGGAGGCTTTATAGTCCTTCTGACAAAGAAGCCAATTTTTGTGCAGTCCACCACCCAAGTGATCAAATGAAAACATGGAAATTAAAATTGCTTTTTTTTTTTAAACATACACTTTCTGTTTAGCTTTAAATTCTTCTCTTTCTTTCCGTCACTTGACCCTTATCCTAACATTTTACTAAGTTGACTCTTACTGGAGGATGCTTCTGGTCTATCATCCAGTTTATTGTATGTTCACCAACACAATATTTGCTTCTCATATAGCAGACACCTTTTTGGGGGGCAGGTTGCTTGTGCCTCTGGTTGTTCTCCACTCACCTACAGGATATCATAACAGAGCTGTGTGTTGGACTTGACTCAGCTGTCTTGGTCCAGTCCGGTTAATTGGTATCAGAATTCTGACGTATGCACGCAAGCTGTTTTTCTTCCCACGCTGACTTTAAACATCAACAGTGGCAAGTTTTGCGTCACTCATGATGAGGTTGTGTAAAGAGCGGGAGGAATGTTCGAACAAAACGACTCCCACAACAATGATCAGAAGCATCTGCTGTTCCTGGAACCATTTCTCTGTGTATGAATGGATCTTTCTCTATCCTCACAACTCTCCTTTTATTTCACGATCCTCTCTCCACTTTCATCACCGGAATCTGTTCATCATGTTGATACCCCTATTTCCCGGCTGCAGTATAAGTGATGGCATCATTTCAGTCTCTGGGTCAAACTGACGAGAGCGCCGTTTTTCCACTCAAACATCGATTTCAGAAACAGTCTGTGCAGAGACGTTGACGTAGCCTCGGGCCGATTTGTTTTAAATATTTATCCGCCATTACTGAGTGCATGACACGAAGGCAGTATTCCTATTTTATGAGTCAGAGGGGGAAAAAAAGGCTGACCTCTCTTTTACTTCTGCACTTCTGTTGACTAACTATACTACTTTTAAAGCCAGGCTTAAGTCAGAGGGATTGCTGTCACTTGTGTTTATTGGGCGTGTTCACAGGGCTTTTTGGCGTTATGGTCAATGAATCAGAATTTCATAGCTCACATTCCATTTGTCGAGTTAGCCATTAGTGGCCTCTGAGCAAACCCAGGTCCATTTCTAAGTTGTTTTGTGCTTCCTGTAGCTGGAATGAATAACAGAATGAAGTGTGGGCTGCAATTGACGATTTTAAGCCGCACGCCAGCGCAACACAGCTGAACAGAACACTTCCCATTTAAAGTCCGGGAAAGAAGTGAGACGGAACTCATGTCCGCTTTTTTTCATGGCTATGGCTTTACAAACAGAAACCACAACTCTATAAAAGACAGCATACAATCAAATCAATAAAACAACTTCCTTCACGGGAGAATTGTATTGGCTTGCGGGAAAAAAGAGAGGTTCCCCATGTGGGACTCAAACCTGATCAGTCCTCGCTGTCTTCCCTAGCTACCTTAAAACAATCTCCAAACAACACATTTTGTCCCCACAGTCACATGAAAGTTGATTTATTGGTTGTTGATACAGTCAAATGGCAACTGCTTCCAAACCTTCGTAAATCCTAATTGAACTCAAGAATACCGCCGAAATTACATAAATGCAGATGATCACACGACCTCCTTGGTGGATGCAAAAACTTTCATGACGTCATCATGGTGTTATTGCACGGATATCCAAGTAACTTCCGACTTACAACCGGAATAGATCCCGACCAACCAGTTGTAAGTCAGATTGGAATGCCATTCAAAATATCCGACGTGAGGGTTACAGGTGCTACTGTAGTGGTAGATCGCTGTGTGAGAGTGAGGTGCTGGGATACTGTGCTGCTGTAACTGTCGTACGCATTGCTGGGCTGCTACGCGCTGCGGTGCCAGACATTGAATAAAAAGAAATAGCATCTGCTAGCCAACCGGTGAACGCAAGTTGAGCAGGTCGTAAATCGGTTGTTACGTGTACATGAAAAAAATAGTTGCTTACTTCAATATGTGCCTTTGTTATTACATGTTTGTGGAGCTAAACGGTAATTTACCCTTTTACCAGTGGAGCCAGACAAATGCTTTGTGTCTGTTCCTCCAGAACCCCTCAGTTTCCGTCATAGCTCAGTGATGTGGAAGAATATCATTTTCCTTGTAGTAGAATTCCATGCTAGTGAGATTTGACACAAATTATCCATCTGTTCTTTTTGTTTCTGTTGTCGGAGGCTGGTTCCTGATTTAACCTTCTCTCTTGACTGGAAGTACATGGACACCTTTGAACATGTAACAAAGATCTCTTCATTTTAAAACCAAATGTTTTGTAATAAGTAGCTTGGCATGCTGTCAAACCCCACCTCATGTCACGTCCTGATCCCATCCCCAGCCCAATCACAAACAGTCCTCTGCAAAGAAGGGTCAGGAAGTCACTTACTGAAACATTAGATAAAAGGCTGTCATAAAAGTTTATGCTTCTCATTACAATCAAGTTGAAGGTCAACCGTGTTGTCACCAAAATAAATGAATATTTACAAGCCCCACGGTGTCTCATTTTGGGACAGATGCTGGCCACGACGAGATAATTGCCAGCGCAGCAGCTCAAAGGCCAAGAAGGAAGTGGACAGCAGTGGTTTGTTAGTGACTGGAACAGCTGCTCCGCTCATAGCCACATCTTTCTTGGGAAAATATGTCTTCTCTTTTAACGTCACTGCGCCCATCTGTCAGTGATCATCCCTGCATTGTTTAAACATAGTGGAAGAAGCAGTTCATTAAAGACAAAATCTTTAGTGAGCCTTAAAATTCGTTTTCATTTGTCCTTTTCAAAGTGTCTAGTGTGGCAGTTTCCCTGATTATAGCCATTATAGTTTTGGGAGACTTGCTTATCTCAGGGATGTGGGCCTTTTTTTCAGTGCATGGACATTTTTGTCATTTTTTTTAAGCACATAAGCTGCAATTTCATGGACTGTTTTAATCGGAATGAATGGCTGATCAGAATGAAAATGTTTTGAATATGTGAATAAAGAGACTCGATTCAGCTTGTTCGCAATGAAATTTCGATCGGGTCAGTCGGGATGACTTTTGTCAGTTTGATCGCCTCGTAGTGTCTGGGTTGGTTTTCATGTCACTGAATCCATCACGAGTACGAGTCCACCCAACTTACAAACAAGAATTAGAAGATTCAAGCTGTAGTTTTTTTTTTTTTTTTTTTTTGCGGTCTGAGGATTTAAGGTGACAGTGTTGTCAAGGGTGATACCGAGGTCTCAGTTAGAACAGCCCCTAGCTGAGAGAAACCGCATCTTTTCAGTGTTTAGTTTGACATGGCGTCCAGACGTCCGCTGGGAGATGTCCATCAGAGGTTGTATGTCATCGACATAGCTGTGAGCACTGGGTTCAGCATTTTCTCAGAGTCTGTTAAAACTCAAATATTTGCTTTAAACCACATCCGATTTGTGTTTCCATTTGATACTAAAGACCAAAGTGTAAAAAGCAGTTATGTTTCTCTTCCTCTTTTTCTGGGAGATGTCAAATTGTTGTTTCATCAAGCACTCAATAAAAGAAGGAGTTAAGAGAGGTCTCTGTGAGTTTGGCCATAGTTTTAATAATGGAAAAGTCTATACAAATTTTGCAATTAGAAATGTCTGAGAAAGACCTCTCCCTGCTTTTAGTAACAACAGATGTACAAAATATGATGGACAGAATATCAATCCTATTATAAAGTCTACAACTTTATGTATGAAATTTTGTATGAAATTCATTTGGCGCATATAAACCAGGAGAACGTGACGCAATTGGATTTGGCAGCTCAATCGAGCTATTGCCTGAGTTGGGCTACGCTCTGCATGGAACCGCAGTCACTGGTTGATGTGTGTTTAGCAGATAAATAAATGATAGTATATTGTTGTTTTTGGTCAACGCATGCTATAAATAAATTCATAAATTAGAGACATTGATGTATAATGGCGTGTTTGGACGGAGGCTTCTACTGAAACGAAAAGGAAGTCAACAAATTGATACATTTCACAGTTAAGCCACCACCTGGTCCAAATTGTCAGAGTTGTCTCCAGCTGTCACAGGAAACTGGACCATCTGGAGACATTGTCGACTTCCTGAGCTGGTCTGAACTTTTAAATATGGCTGACAAGACTCCACGTCAATAATGAAGCGGTTATCTCTGTAAACTGACAAGAATGAGCGTTTTAAAGTTCCTATTCTCGACAGATAAAAGGGAAAGTCTCCTGGGTTATTTTTGCCAGATGCAGCATTATCTGAATAAAGGTGTCAGCTGCACCTGTACCTACATGGCAGCTACTTTTCTTCATCTCCTCTGAATAAAAAAAAGAGAAGCAGTGATAAATTGAAGCTGAACAATTCCCTGTAGCTGGCCTGTTTTTGCACCTGCAGAATCTGCCTCTTTGAATGTGGAAAATAAAGCCACATATGGGAAGTTCAAAGAGCGGTATCTTTCGATGGAAATAGCCAAATAAATGATAATAAATTAAAGTGACAATAACCAACTTTCTGCTCCTTAATATAACTTATTAATATAACTTAAGACATCCTAGTTCTGCTCCAGAATCGCATTATACAGTATATTTTTTCATCCACATAGGATTGGCACCTACACCGATGAGTGGTTGGTTTTAGTAGTATTCCTAGTTTTATAAAAATGTAATGACTTGATGTGAGGCCGCTTATAAGCTATTTATGCATTGCAGTAAATGGTGAAAGACTCCATATTTGATGTTCATCCACATGCAATTCAAGTATGAGTAATGTTTTTTGTTCACTTTCCTGAACTTGTACCAAGTCTGTCCGGGTCAGTCGGACAAATTAAAGCCCACTAATGGTATTAAATGTCCTGCTGCAGTGCACCATCAGTGATGTTTTGGTGAAGCTCGAACTCAGGAAGATTTAGTGTGCCGCCATTCTCCGTGTCCCGCTGTAATGGATCTTGATTTACTTCCACTCCTTTTTTGATTTCTGAACAGTATCGGGTACATTAGGTTTGGCGAAACTCCCCTCATAAGTGGGTTTTAGAATAAAGTAGCCTGTTGTTCAAAAATTCATCTGCAGCATCTTGTTGGATTTGTACTTGGAATTCGATCTGATTAAAATGAGCTGAAGTTGGATAAACAGCGTTGCCCTGACTAACACTTGGCAAGTTAGTCGTGGCTGTTGACTTAGCTTTTACTTGAACAATCCAAAAGGCTGGTTTTCAAAATAACCAGCTTAAAGTAGTTTATTCCTCTGTATGAAGAACCTACTCTTGTGCCTGGTAAAAATCATCTTAGTATCCTTTGGGTCCATATTTTGCCACAGCTCTTGTTGGATGTTTCAGCTCTGCAGTGTTCTTTAACTATGTCTTTTGCTGCAAGGAAGTAAAGCCTCAGGTTTATCGGCAGCATGGGTCATTGATGGACAAGATTAGTGGCACTCACGCTTGAGAGACTGTGGCTCTAATTACTAAGAGTAGTTAGTGCTTGTCCTGATAGAAAGGTGTTAGTGTGATGCCTCTAATGAGAAGAATCACCATCGCCAACAGTTTGTCCGAGGCTTCATTCAGTCACCAGTTATATTATATTTTATTCTTTTATTAACACTGTATACAAACAGTGCCTCGGTTTGTTGCATGGTGACAGTTGGGCTGAGACCTGGTTTTATTCTATAGGGACAGGCATCATTTTTCATCTGAATTTTGTGCTTGTGTTTTGGCTTGTTATATATCTTCACATCGAACTACTGAGTATGTGTTGCTCATTCAAATGTGAAGTAAACGGTGTGTTTGTCGTGCATTTCGGTCGACCGTAGCTCAGCATCATATTTTAAAGGTCAACTTCACACTGTGTGACCAACTGACCCTCAGCCTACTCTCACTTTCCGAGCGGATTTAATGTGGTAAGCAAGTGAGGATCAAGAATCCAACTTGCACTGCAAACTTGCCAAGTCTGTCTTCTGACAGCTGTCAAACCAGGAACACGCATTATACAATTTGCACCATTTCATCACCTTGCGAAGACTCATGAATCATGAATATATCCTTTTTTATCAAAAGCTAATTCCGTTTTGTCCACTGCACTTGATGAATATGAGCTGATATTGCATCAGTGTTTCCCGCTGTGGGATTCCTCGTCGAGCAGAAGAAGGGAGACCGAGGCGTAATGAAGGATACAATGAATGCAGTCGAAAGGACGACTACCTTAAAGAGGAAATACAGAGCAACTGCAAGATATAAGAGATGTGTGAGGGCGGTGTTTGAGGGGTGGGATGGGCTGAGGGGGTCACAGATAAGAGGCTGTGGGAGTGATTGAAATGGGATTAGTGGAGATAGGCTCTGCATCCCAGCTGCAGCATCACAGTGTTAAACCGACCCTGCGCGGGCACTGACTTTGTCACATCAAAGTCTCGGCAGGCCTCTGAGGCAGAGTAGCCGCCAGCAGGGTCAGCCGCAGACCCCCCTCCCACCCACACCAACACACACACTGGGAATGATCACGCTCTCAAATGGTTCTCCATTATAAGCAACATAGTGGTGCCGTCGAACTTTCCCTTTTCATCTTGGTGCCGCGTCTTTTCAGCATGTATTTGGGACGTTAATGGGATGCAAGGATGTTGCATCTCTTACATCTAATGAGGCAGGCGGTGATTAGATTGCCTTTGTAAGCTGGAGTTTACCACAGCCTCATAAATCTGTGGGTGATGAACAACAACCTAGTTCTGCAGTTAAACTCATGTGAAGTGTTCCTGACGTTGTTCATCTCTTAATATACTGTATATCAACCGCAATATACAAGGGAATGTTTACTCGTAAAGTTGTGTGGCAACACATGTGAAGACCCTCACCAAAGTGTCTGATGTCATCTATACACCCTCTGTTGGTCTATGCATATTAATATTTTCTATTTTTGCATTGTTTGTGTTGGCCAGATAAGGGTAGTACTTTGTCTTGTTTGTTTTACAATAAAAGTCTTCCACTCTCTGGCCATGAGAACTGCTGCTTCAGTAGAGTAGACTCCATTTGTTAGAGGGACTGAGATATTTTGGAGTGAGGCCGGTCCTTTAGAGCACTGATTCTTAGCCATAGGGGAGGGGGGCCCCGAGACAGACGCTTTTTTTGTTTTACACCTTTGAGCCGTGAGGGCTGCGAGACGCTCACTTTTAATACATTAGCCACGTATGGTGGCAGCGGTGTGTCACTGAATTGACAGCTGCAAATCTGTGATAGTTACCAACTCGGAGAAGTTCTTGAAAAGAAAAAAATGAGAAAGAAAGTGATGCCACGACACCAACAGTAAACACTGTTCATGAAAGCACCCGTTGAAGCAGCATTCTATATTTACAGTAGATTTATTTATATATAATATACTATTTTTATTTTATGATATTCAGCCATGGTTTTATAATATTTCATTTTCTGTATAAAGGCTTTTTAAATGCATCTATGTGGTTATAATTCTTGGGGGTTCTATCTTGTCCCATCATTTGAAGCTGAATTAGATGGCTCTCCTGGTCACCCACATACCGAATTGAATACACCTGGTCATGACCCAGATATCCAAGCAGGGAAAGAGATGAAATTGATTAGGAAAAAATGAGCCTGTGTTCATCTTTTTCTTTTCTTTTTTTTTTTTTTAGAAAGCAATACTAGCCTTCTTCATGAGTGTTTCTGGCCCGTATTTGTTGTAGTTCAATCCATACTAGTCCAGGTAAAGGTTATCACATGTATCATGCCACTAGAGGCTTCTCACAAGTTCATTTCCAGCTCAGACGTTCCAGTTTGAAAAAGATGATTCAGCACAGATGTTAACCAAGCGCTTCCCGTGTTTAATCAAACGAACACACTCTGTGTTCATCTTGACCACTTAGGCTTGAGTGTGCCGAGGTGTTATCAAGTACTGCATGTTATTCCTGCTATTCCACCAGCGCGCGAGCATCCCCACGGCTAAAATGGCCTGTTTATCTTCTTGAGAGAGACAATTCTCTGATTGGTGCGTCTGCGCATGTGAGTGCAGCTTTGTCCGTGAGCATGGGCGAACAGTCAGGCAGGATCTATATTTGAGTGCACTAGCTGGTAGTTTTCCTCTTGAAGCTCATCAGTTCATATCCAGCACCCACCCCACCACACTGTGCAGTAAATAGAGTCTCTGCTGCTTGTTGAGAAATGGCACAATTATCCCCCACTGGTGAATTATGGGCTGGGATGCACCACTGCCTCTCCTGTACTGTGTGTGTGTGTGTGTTTGTGTAAAATCCGGGAGTCAGTCAATACAGTCCATATTTCTATTCTGGACCTTCAGTGTGTGCATGTTGTTAAAAAATTCAATCTCTGAATGTCAGATTATTCTCAAAGGAATTATCATGCACACAGTTCAGTGTTGCGGTATAAATTCAGATTATGAATTATAGAACACATGAGTATCTTCAGTGATATACGGGTAACTATTCACTTAACAATTACAACAGGATTCAAAGACAATATTGGTTCATTTGAATCAGTGACTTGAAATCGATTCAGATTCATGTACGCCGCAAAGTCTAACCTGTGTAAATGTGAAATAATCCACCTGATACTTGACTATTGCGCTTGAAGTTTCCTAGCTTCCTATTGTTCCTTGTAAGGGAATCAAATAGATATACATTTTGGATACAAACAAGTCAATAATTAATGGAATGTAACGTTTTATTTGAAAAGAAGGAGCAACCAACACCTGAGATTGAACTGACAGCAAGTTACCCTCTATAATACTCATATGAAAAATAGAGAGAAACCAGGCTGAATGTCAATTCAAAGGAAAGAAATGTTGCTTGCTCCTTTGTTTTTTATTCATACTGTGATATATTTAAAGCTGGAAAAGAAAAACTGAAGTCAGGGCCAAACATCGGGTTTAACCCCTTCAGTACTTTTCCAAGGTGAAGACACAACACAAGCAGTGGTTGAACCTGCTGCAACTCTCATTTGACGGTCAGCTGAGGGGATTTGTCATCTACTGCCGTAGTATTTTACATCGCCTTTAAAAATTCAACTAACCACACGCAACCTAGGGACATTCATATGAAGTCTGTCGTGATGAAATGTGATCCATCATTGTCTGATATTGATACAATTGATTGATTACGTTTCAAAGTGATGCCAGATCAATATATGCCGTTCAGAAGGCCAACCTGCCGAGCACAGATCGATGTAGGGATAGTAATCGATACACTGATGTAGTAAATGAATCTTTACATCCCTCGTGATTAGTTTGATAGGGTTCGAAGGTTAGATGTTTCAGTGCATCACTTTATCCATTTCACTCAGTTGGGTTGAGGGGGCAATAGCTGTTCTCAGGTCAACCTCCTTTCATTTGGTCATGTCCGCACTAGAAAGGTGTCAAATAAAAAAGCAAAATAATTGTAATTCTGAAACATGGGGAACAAATGTATATGTTTTTAAAAGGCACAAGTTGTAATATATTTTTTAAATAAAGTACTGGAGAGTGTAGCAGTTCCATAACTCAATATTTTTGCCATTCTTGGCTGTCCACACACAGAGTTGAAATCTGTCAATCATGCTTACTTTACCAGAAACCCTTGACAGATATGTGTCGTCAACTACTAGAACAAAGGCTCAGTGAGACTCTTATAAGCTAATAGAATCAGTATTGTATTAAAATTCATTGGAAAAAGAGGAATTCACACCAAATTCTGACAGGTTTTCTCCACAATGAGTACAGTGTCTGTTAACATGGTTGCTGTGTTATGTGTTATGGCTGCATAAGTCAATTGCATGAGCCACCAGAACCAAGAACACCTGCAGTTACTTACTTTCAGTCTCTCCAGGATACTCAAGTAGTATCTTTAGCGTTTGGTTTTAATGTCTGCCCTGTGTTTTTCCGCTCAAAATTAATAAACTTCATCCGCAACAAACGTTGAAAGGTCCATAACTTGAAGAATGCTTTACCTTGAAGGGATGCACGAGAAGATGAAATATATTTTGTGTTCTTAAAGTTCTGTGCAAGCAGGTGCCTTATTTTTCTTCCTATTAGTTTAGTGAGAACAAGGCATTCTATAGAAATAGATGATAAAGTTCCCCTGTACGAAGCAAAAGAGTCTCCTGGTGCTTTTCAGTGGCCCGTTCAAATGTCAGAGGATCATGCATTCATTAGAAGTCAGGCTTCCACATAATGTTATTAACCTCAAGTGATTTCTATTTCCAATGACTTTTAACATTCATTCTGCTCTGCAAATTGGGACGTGCAATCAAATGGAAAAGTATATGAACATATAAAATGTGTTTTTTTTAAAACACGGAAATGTCAGATGAAGAGCCTTTGGAGTATTCTGTGTACAGCTGATGGATTTCCATTCCTGTTTTCCAGGTACGGGAAAATAGTGTCAACCAAGGCCATTCTCGACAAGAACACAAACCAGTGCAAAGGTGAGTTTTATAGCTGATTGTAGAGCTGGGAATAAGTGGACTGAGTAGGTCTAGGCTGACTTATATTTTACAATTTCTATTATCAGAGCGTGACCTCCCTTTCTATGCCCATCTGTCATAGTATATAGGGATGCACTCACATCCGTTTGAAGTTCATCCAGTGGACCATCCAAGGCCATTGGATTCACACTGTACTTGCTACAATGCTTGAACCACACTATGTCAATAAAGATGGTTGAATATTAAGTTTGAACTTAATATTATTAGTTATACTTCAACCACACTGTCACTTAAAATTCATTTATAATATATGGATTGGACTTTTGGGCATTTGAAAGTTTTGTCTCCTGTTAAAGTTAACAACTTACGAGTCGGCATTTTTCATGGTGTTGAGAGAAAATGAAGTGCATTTGTATTCTGTTGCTCAGTTGTGTCTCCTTATTTAAAGAGACAATTCGAGTGTGTTTTAAAATGATACTGGAGCCAGATTGAACACAGCTGTATGTGTCTCACCATTTATTTGAAATCTTTACCTTGGGAAATGCTCATAAGCTCCGCCCATCAAAACAGGAGGCTGAACTCTTGTTCTCCCCAGCCACGCCCACTCTGCTGTGATTGGTACAGAGGGAACCTTCAGTCCGCCTCTGCTGACTGCTGCTGTTGAACAGCAGTGTCACACACCACTCTTAGACGCTATATAAACTCCAAACTTGGAAGTTAAAATCCCTCTCAGCCAAAGCCCCACTTCCACATCAGTCCAAACAAGGTAATCCACAACATCATGTCCACACGCTTAGTGGTTTAGAGATGAAGATATGTAGAGCTCTTGCTTTGGTGGACCATAGAACGGTGAAGTCAGTTGAGTGTCTCCATAAGAAAATAGACCCAGAACTATGAGCGGGAAAGGAGACCACAGCATCAGTGGCAAAGTCTGTCTCAATACTGATAATACTGGTTAAATGACTGAGACTGCCTGCGATGAATGACACATCGCTTCAAATCTGAGACCATTTCCCCTGTACAGTAGGAGATTCCTCGGTTCATGCACACACACACACACGCGACAGGTGTTAATAAAGATCATACCAATGTGAAGGCTGAACTAACTCACTTGCATCACGCATCGCCTCCCTGATCTGATGCAAAGCAGATAGTCTCTGCCAGGGCTCGGTCGACTGAGGAGGTGGGCATTCAGAGGCAGCGCGAAGCCCACTGTGACATAACAGTTGGCTTCAGTCTCCTAACCTCTACTTCGCCGAGATTTCAAATGGGAGAGAATTTTATAAAGCGGTAACTTCAAAACAGACCACCATCAAGATGTGAGGGTTATTGCATCATGGATCGGACTTTGACATCGGGAAACATATGCATGAGTCAGGGAAGTTGCATTTGGACATTTGTTTCTTTTTATGAGTCAAAGAATCACATCATGATGTTTTTGATATCCAGCCTTTGTCGATTGGGATCACCAACACAGTGTGTCATGTGACCTCACTGCTTTCTATTTAAGATGTGTTGACAGTGTACCGTGAGACAACATTGGTAC
This sequence comes from Synchiropus splendidus, assembly GCF_027744825.2. NCBI lineage: Eukaryota > Metazoa > Chordata > Actinopteri > Syngnathiformes > Callionymidae > Synchiropus > Synchiropus splendidus. The sequence continues at coordinate 16,650,624 of NC_071337.1, forward strand.
ATTTTAGCTGGAGTTGTTTTGTCAGTAGTTGTTACCAGTATTTTACATCTTAAAATTAATTGTTAAATACTGATTCCCTACATGCTTCTATTGTGATACGTATCACATTTAGAGATGAGTTAAGAACTCCTTGCTAGCAGTGGGTGTGGTAGCATGAGTCCTGGGTTGCCTGGGTCGCAGGTGGCTGGTGCCGCTCAGAGGTACGTCGGAGGAGGCTATTATCGATGTCCCATCTCAGAGCACACACAAACTGTGGCTATCAGTCATACTCACGCCTTGGGAGTCACCAATTAACCTCAGAGTATGTTTTTGGATGCTGGAGTACCCAGAGGACGACAATCCAATCACACAGAAAGAATCCAGGTGCTCCCTCAACACACCAAGCGGTATGTCACGAGGCCGCCCCAAATGAAAAAGCCGGGACTGTAGGCGCCGAAAATCCCGTCAGGTCCTACCCATGTGATCATGTGATCCATATCCCGCGCGTGGGTGTCAGTCCGAGGGTCCTCTAAGGAATGTGAACGCATGGTCGGATTTATTCACGCTCTTCAAGGACGTGCTCAGTTTTGAATAAAAAAGTGAAAATAATAGAGAGCAAAGGTGTTAAAAAATGCTGCTATGCCTGCTACTTGCCCCAAGGTGCCTGGCTGAACTGTTTAAGAGCTATTGAGGTTCCATCAATAGTTATAATTGCTTTTTGTGCCCCGCGCAAGCATTTCGGAGGTGAGGCCGCCTTCTTAACCCTGTTCCACTCCTGAGTTTATCCAAGAACGAGGTGCTCGGTCAAAGTGGTGGTGAAATGGAACCCTCCTTCAATTAGAGGATAGAAAAAGCGACACAAGAATGACAAGTCTGGATGATTGGATGGATGTTCGCCGGAAGGAAATATAGAGGGGACAAGTGGAGAGTGTGTTTGATGGCTAGCAGTGTTGAGTCCTTGTGAGAGGAGACCTGCAAACTTGGCATTCAATGCGATGTGTAAAACCCAAAATGTCAACTTACTTTGTATGAAGTTTGGTGGTGGAGATCATTGCTGCCCGCTGGAATATCACTCATGTTTTATGACTGGTCTACCACAAAGACATGCTGGTTATTCCACTTCTCACAAATCCGCTGTGGCGTTTGGGAAGCTTATGTTCTCCATAAGTCATCCTCGTGGAATGCAGCACCACTGAGATGGAAGGAAACATAAGCAGACATGATTTATTTGTGGTTTGCTTATATAGTAGGGATGGTGGTCTTGGGTGAGGTCCATAAAGGGAAATGCTTGAGGAAACAGCTACATTGGAGAGAAAGTAAAAAAAAAAAAATCTGCAGCAATTTTTTTAAACTTGATAATCGGAATATTTACGACCGATGAGTACAGTACTGTTACAGTGCAGTGCTCATTGTTTTCAGTATTACGACAAAACAAGAGTCTTCCCATCCTATTGTTGTTTTCCATAAAGCAGGTGCATGCAATACAATAGCTTAAGCTATTGAGATACATTGAAATACGATATACTCATTTGCCTGTGAATCGCGCCGTGTTTATCAGGTTGTGTACTCTCCTCAATTCGGGCTGAATGAACAGCATTATTTAGAGATGGCCACCGTTGTCAGGGATGTGCGTCACCCTGCTATCGTGCTCCTCCACAAGGGCTATAAAACTCTATCAGGATCTGTGTGACCTTTGGTGGTATTACGATAACCATGGCCTCATTTAGGTGTCATCCGCAAAATAACAATTGCATATGTCATTCACATTGTGACAAAGGTTGCATTGAAACATTTCTTATATGAAGTGGATTATTATTATATATAGATTTTAAGTATTATTATAATTATTGACAACTAAGATTTGCTGTCTAAGAATGTGAAATAAACATCACGTATTGAATATGAATATGAGATACAATCTGTCACCTGTAATTCCTGAGCAGCATCACACCTGGAAGTAAATAAGACCGGCGTCAGTGTGATGTCACTGCCAGGCAGACAAAAATGCGGCCGCACGTCTCAGGAGATTATGTTGATGTTAAAAGTGTCGTCGCCAGCGCTGACAAATCCTGGCTGCTGTTATTATAAACCTGACACATTTTGGCAGCTGATTCTCCGTCAGTCTGAGGGCTTTTGATATGCAAATGACACGGCTATGGTTTATTCAATTGTGTTGTAATCAAATGGACTCCTTTTCCAATCTAGTACATATGAAAGCGGTAAGTCAGTGTGTGCAGGGAATATTGCTATCGACAGTGCATCAGGATCACATGGCAAAAACGCCTCACTGACAGTCAGACTTGTATATGAGTATTTCTTTTTTGAGACGTTTTCTAAAGTTGGGAGTGATAAATTAAACATCTGACTATTCTGAGGGGACGTTTTTGTGTCGGCTGTATGAAGTTCAACATGAAAGACTTCTGGCTCATTTTTATTCACTTAGTTGGGAGGAAAAAAGCAAGTTGCCATTGTCATTTCTCACAAAGCGGTTGTCATCAAAGTTGTTTGCGGCACACAAGTATCTAGGTTGCTACACAGAGGCTTAACATTTGTTCTTCCTCTCTATGTGCGCTCTCACCTGACGAACAACACTTGTCATGTGTTTGTCTGGAATCCCTTTGTCCTGCTGTTGGCCATGTTTATGAATCTAAATATCATGATTTGTTGCCTAGGGTTTTTCTTCTTTTTTCAAATTACATTTTGGCTGGTGAGCTTGGTGGACAGCAAGAGTAGCTACTGAGTTGGAGGCAGATTGTTGGAATCCCAGCGTGTTAAGAAATGTGGGCTTTGAGGCATTTTATTTTTTACTGCATGCTGAGTCATTGTCACTTCGGATGAAACTGTTTTTCTGTTTTGTTTGTTTCCCCGCATTTTTATTTTGTCTGAATGATAAAAAAGCAACTGAAATATATCTGTTCACAATCAATGCGGACTAAAAAGTCATTTTCAATATTAAAAAAATACATAATTAATATATGTATTCACACAAACTAACCGAAGTTACTCCCACAACATTTCCCCACCCACAGGCTCATTTGAGGCTGGTGCCGTGGCTAGAAAAAAGTGCACGCATCACAACCATATTGATATTGAAATAAACAACTTTGTTTTGACTATTTTGGCAAATATGTATTATCCATGTGCAATGTGACTGAGACTCAGCATGATAATGATGATCATTATTCGTATCACTGGCAAAATCTCAGAAAAACATGTCCCCATGGAATAAATAGAGGGAAAATGTTCTGAGGAGGAGCTCAGTGTGAATCTGAGTCAGCATCTTGTTCATGCCAACAGTAAAGGAAAAGGTTACTAGCCCATATCAAAGCAGCATGATGTCCCTGTGCCAACAGTCCACAGCATCATCAATGAGCACGAGTTCAACACTGTTAAAAACCTCAGTGGGCGTGGCAGGAAGCGTAAAGGAAAATCTGCCGACAGCTCAATAACAACCCAAAACACTGACTCAAGAAACTTCTGCATCTCTATATTTCTGAACTTGGCCCTCGCAGGCTTTCAGTCCCAGACTGCCAGGTGTGTACCAGGGTTCTGCTTCAGCAGCAGTGACTGAGCAACAGATCCTCCAATCCATCTCACCATCATCATCATGACTGTCTGCTCAATCTTCCCGCTCTTCTCCGGCACCTCACATTGAACCGGAATGTGTCCTTGCAGTACTGACCCACTCCAGGTTAATTCAGTCCACCCGCATTGATGATAGGGAATAAAACACCTGCCTGGGTTTCGACTGTTAAATGCGAGCCATAAAGATGAGCTCTTCACCTCTGTGATCCGATCATAAGTTCTTCCGATGTACATCATTTGTTCAGCGACATAGTATTATTCAACTCTTTACTTTAGTGTGTCTCTAAGTGATGGCTGAGAAATGTACAAGGAAGAAGAATATGACTCTCGCGCTCTCTTCATGGTCGCGAGACAGTAACATTTTCATTTCATATTGAGTTGCACTACATAGGGCAAGAGGAAGCCTTCATATAAAATGTCAATCTGACAACAGCAGAACATATTTAATTCCAAAACCAAAAAAAAAAAAAAAACTTATTAATAATTAATCCTTAAGTTTGACTTACTGATTTGTCCCTTTTTTTGTTTTTCCAATCTGTCAGTCAGACACACATTGTTTCTGCAGTTAGATAATACTGCCACCGATGATTCACGTCAAGATTTATGAGCTTGTGTAACATAAAAGGGTAGATTTACCCAAATCCAACCATTTACCCGCCGAATCCATTTTAAAGGGAACTGCAGTGGGTGAAATGAATTCAAACTGACTAGACATTTTATTTTCCCAGCTAGAGCCCCGGGGCAGAGGAAATGACCTCAGCCCTCTAAAAGACCTCCGCTTCCTCCTCCACTGCTAGGAGATAAGGAAGCACTGAGAATCTCCGGCTTTGACTGGCGTCCCGCCACAAAGGCCTAACGCACTGAATTGTGGGAGATAGATGAGATCTGAAGATAGTCTCTGGAGGCTGTGTGTTTTGAGTTTGTCATTTTGTGGCCCTGTAACTTGCCATCTATGCTAGATGAAGATGAAAGAAATTAATATTGGAACACTTCCATTCCATTCCCGGCTGACGCTTGTGTGTTTTGTATGTTTCAATGGATTATAATTCTCAATGTTGAATCTAGTTGCTGTCAGTTTTCTCTTCTTGTTTCCATTCATTTCCTCCGTGGGACCTGATTTTTACATTTTAGGTTGTGTTTTCGTTCAATTTGGAATTGTTTCCGACAACTGTTGCCATTGCTCAGCAGCTGTCGGTCAACCCTGACTATGCAAATCAGATGAAAACAATGGCATTCAAGCAATACATTTTCCATTTTTATATACCAGACCCTGGCAAAGAACATCCTGGGAGCGACCCTTTGGTTTATGCAGCTCATGGGGTCACAGAAAAAGGGCTGGGGAAATTAATTAATAAGGTGTTTGTAAGTCATTACCTTGATGTTTCACCCCCAATTCTGTAACTTAGATATTGACACGTCTTAAGACCTTCTAGTATTTATGGTGCATAATGAGAATAAAATGTAAAAAATTGAAACAAGTGTGTAATCAAGTAGACATTTTTATTGCTTATTTTATTATAATGAATAATATTTTAGACCCAAAATGTGCATTAAATTTAAAACTCTCCTCTGACCTCCTGTGTTTTGGCATGATGGGCCGTCACAACAATACACAAGCGTCATAACACAGCATATAATATGGCCCTTAAGGAACTGTAATTGACTACCATGGTACATACTGTAGTATATACACACTTGCAGCTTGGATGTTGCTGGATGTCATTCAGTTTTTTTTCAACGCAGCGCATGTTTCTTTGGAATACTAAGTGAAGGAAAACTCTTGTTTCCCTTGTGACACCCCGACCACATTTGTCACGTATTGAGATTAAACCGTTTGAAACCAGATGATTCCTCTTTCCTGAAGGACGATGTCATAATTCACAGCACGTAGCATCCAACAGAACGGAATAACCAAAGCTGGGTTTTATTTCTTCAAAAGAAATTATCTGCTTTGTGCGTCTCCAGTTATATTTCGTCCAAACAACCATAACTGCAGATTGTGGGTGCTTTTCATGCCAAATGGGTGATGTGGCCCAGGAGCACTGAAGGGGCTGCCACCTTTCTGTCTTTAACTTCAAGCAAGTGCAGCCTTGAAGGCAGCTTAGCGCATAGAATGATGGAAGTCCTTAATATCACAAAGTGTTCTTGAAAAGCGTAGTCAAGAGTTGCGCTGAGATGCTGCTAAAATTGAATCCAAACTTGAAGCAATCCTACCGTATCGATTTCCTACTCACTAAATGCTCTTTTTTTTCTCATCACTTTTACGTCCAGTATGAACAAACCTTTTAAATACAAAGCTGCCCTGTGTTCAGACATGCTTCTATGCAATTCCAAAATAAGAGCTCAACCTTAGAACCAGTCCATTTAACCAGATAGTGTGTGAAAATAAAAGGCCATTCTTCGATCGCTAACTGATTTATTGCTGCGTCAGTGTCGAAATAAAGAACCGCGTGACTCCGGTTATAAATGCTGGTGATGAATGAGGTGATGCTCTCCAAAAAGGCCAGTTATTCATCGTCAGTAGGCATCTGTGTGTTCGGGCCGGGCGTACGAGAAGGTTGAAGGCAACTGCGGCACAAGAGGCTTTTGCATACATTATGGGTTTCTCATTAAAGGGCCGAGATATAAACATTTGTCTGTGTTGTACATTGTGCTGGCGCAATTAAGGATTCCCTCCGCCACGTCCCCTCTGCCCTTTGGAAGTGAATTATGTGCAGATGAGAATCTCAACTGAAGTGAGGCCAACAGCAGACCTTTTCTAAATGCCTCCGTTCCCTGAGAGCCATTCCCGAAACAGCAGCTGAAGTAGAGAAGGGGGCGGGGGATCATCGCTCCTCGCATTGATGACCCGAATTAGCAATAGTTGAGACGTAGTCACCTTGATACGGGCGGACGCAACAGACTGAGCACCAGAGGCTGAGATTCATGCTTTTGTTGGACAGATAAGGACATATATATATAGTCATCCTCACATGCTTCCTTCATGTATACGTTGTCTTCTCTGAAGAGCTTTGTGGGGACGGCCCCTTCTTCCACACGTGAACTTTGAAGTTGGTGCCTAAAAAGTTTTGTCAAAGCAACATTAGACAGGCCAAACTGCGAACGTACAGTAGGCATGTTAATTTTGCTACCTGTGTCATGGTTTCCCAAGGAGGGACCCAAGTGCAGGAAGTGCTGGTCAACAGAAGGCACGGGATACGACAGTAGATTAAAGAACAAGAACAAAAAGCGCCGGAAGCAGAACGCGGACTGGGAACGACACCCATGGACTGGGGAAGAATCTGAAACACAAGACAGGCGAATTTGAATTCAAGCCTGAAATAACTAGGAGAACACAAAACGCACCAACTGCTCACACGCGGGCTGAATAGCGAAGGGGAGAAACAGAAATGGAGCGAGGAAGAATGAGGAACTAAGGAAGCGGATGAATAGGAATTCAAGCACCCGCAGGATTTAGACAAGTCAGGGAACGAGAGATCTTGGAATCTTGGAAGACTTTACCGTCACAGAGTGCGAAGCAACCTTCTGGTGCCAAGTGCTGGCGTAGAACGGTTCATATCATTGGGAGGCTTAATCAACAAATGAACGCCAGCTGTGTTGCCCGTGAAGCTGGAAGGAAGGAAGGAACAGGAAAGGAGAACAACCGAGGATCACCAAAGTAAAAAGCATGAGACAAATCGCAGGAGAATACAAAAATGAACAGACAAACAAAGTGCGGACATGACAATGTGGCTCCTGTGATTTCACTCAGCATATTGAGATAGTGTTGTACAAAGTAGAACAAGCCAGAAGACAGAATTTTTAATGAAGTTGCGTTTTGTGACTTAAATGTTATTTATTTATTTTAAAAGGGGCGACATGTGGGCCCTGAACCACACCTTACCCACCTCTAGCGTCAGCAGCTTCAAGCTGCTTTATTCGAGACTTGACCTGGCTATTGATTCAGATTTTCCAAATTGTTTCGATCCAATTGACAGGTGCCTAACTCTGTTTATTTGTGATTTCCAGTTGGTTAGGGATGTTTCAATCGATTTATGCCAGTTTTGCTTGAAAGAAAGAAGCATAAAACATGGCCTACTAAGGCCAGTAACCACTTTTTTAACCACAATTTGGCCATTTCATGAAGCATATTGAGCCACGTATCGAGCCCAATAAAATTTTGATTTTTTTTTTTTGAACCCACCCCATTCAAGACATGAAATCTGATAAACATCGTATGGGCGGTGGCTTACAAAACACAATCCTATATTAAACAATTGGTAAATCTTGCTAAAAATTAAAATGAAGTTGATGCTTGAGTCTTTAGAACAGGTGTGACCAGGAACATGGGTCTTAAATAAGTCGTCTAGTGGAGAAATGAGCTAGTCAAAAGAAGCACTACAAGGAGAGCTTTAGCTAAAAGCTTACGGAGAAAAAAAAAAATGATAATGTACTCTCTACAATAAGTAAGCCACAGGTTCCCGATAAAAGACAGTAGAATCTATTTATACAATAGAAAAGCTGTCCTTGCTCAAGTGCAAAGCTCTTTCATCCTCCTGCGACTCAAAGCAGAGCCTTTGCAACTGAAAAGAGATTTCAGACACGTATTTTTAGGCTTGGACCAACATACTGTCAGCGAACAACAAAGGAAATGACACTTCTACATCGAACCTGCATGCTTGCAAGTTAACACTACTGTAGTGCAGTGGTTCTATTTGTATCACTCAAATCTGTTGACCACTATCTTTGTGAAGGGTTTGTCAGTAGCGAGGGGTCCATGACACACTTTTCATCCTCAAGGAAACTTTTCACAATTATTTCCAACTGTTTTAGATAAACGTACCTCCACAGTCAACCATGTCAGCAGCTTCAAAACACCCGATTCGCATTCAAATTCCACCTGCTACCGATTCACCCTTCAGTTAAACTCTGAACCAAAATATGGGACTATATGGGAAGTAATGCAACAACAGCTTAAAATAACTGGAGCTTTCTATGAATAATATAAAACCATTTCTCTGATAGTGGATGGGTTTTTTTTCCTCCTTTCAGCCCGTCTGTTCAGTCATTCTGCAGCACAATGATCTGCCAGTGTTCCCCTTGGCCCACTGCCCTGGCACCCTGCCCTGTAAATCTCACTGCAGCTCTCTGACAAGGACACGGTTACACCTGTGAGGGACAGACCACATATTACAGCCAATAGGAGTGATTCATGATTTGGGTTTTCTCAATAAATCCACAATTTAGTCTGTAATATGTACCAATGCATCCCTTAGTCACTTTCTCCTTTCTTTGAGGACATAAAATGAATGAACACTCATTCGTTTTTGAGGTACTTGTCATAGACAGTAATAGTTTCTTCATTTTCCCCTCTGCAAGGGATTCATTTAGTTTGGCTCAATACAGTGGTCGACTGTAGTATTTAACCTTTAATATATTCAGCCTCTATCAAAAAAAAGTAACACCCTGGATTCAGGACACTAAAAAGTATTTTATAATGATTTACAAGCTAATATTCTGCAAATACATGTACGAATGAGTTGCTTTGTTGTTGCTTTTGTGATAATATATGTTCCCTAATCTGAAGTTTGAAGTTTTTTAAGCAAGTAAAATCATCACGGTACCACAAGCAGACCAACCATGAAGGCAATCACTGCTTATGAAACCTCTATTTCCAGTGTATATTCACACCTTTCATACAGACAGTATTCAGCTTGAATCTATTTTATATGAGAAGAAAGCTCCACTAGATTCAGGTATCAATTCAAAAGCCTCGTAAAAATAACTAGGAGCCAGTTGGGCAGGAACCCTCCGTTAAACATAGAGGACATAATTTATTTGAAATATATTGTTCTCGCCGGCATGACGTGATAACTGTGTGCATAAAGACATGAATATAACAGATGACAAGTCAAGAGCTTTCCATTAAATCTGACCGTATGGTCGGAAATCGTGTTGGTGTTGGAGGCTGCTGATGTTGTCAAATGTCCAAACCAAAGATCAAATGCAATGAGCAAATATTTTCAGAAAATGTTTCAGTTAAAAGCCAAAAAAATTGGACTCATGTGGCACTGCGTATGCACAATTGGAGGTCACACATAAGCCTTTGATTACACATTCACATGCACAAACGTCATGGTTTAGTGGCGAGAAGTGACAAAATGTATCATCCATCAGGCTCTGGTGGAGCAGACGATGATAAAGTGAGGGGGGGGGCGAGGATTGCAGTATAAGCGAGGCAGTGTCCCTGTGGTGTCGTGTATGACCAAGGAGGCTTGGCCTTTATTCATGAATGCTTTTGCCCTGTTTTAAACATGACTTTACCTCACTGGTTGGACAGCTTAGAATTCCTAAGACCTCCTTATATATGAGGAATGACACTGTTAATTATCCAAATATAAAATATATAAATCATAAGTAAACATATATAATGTAAAGTGCTAATATCCTGTTTTTATTTCCCCCCAAAATAACATTTTTTTTTTGCCATATTTGATTCAGATTACAAAATTGGGATGCCTGGGAACAAGGCATAAAGACATTTTTCGCCTTGTTCCCAAGCCTCCCAAAGACAGCCTGGCTTTCAGGCATTCATTGTTGGTCAAGATTTTGTAGTCTGAATCAAATATGGCATCTTTCATCTTCCCTTAGCACATCCATCCTCTTCATACCCCTCTTTACTACATCAGTGAATTTCAGTAGTTGTTTCCTTGTTATTGTTCCGTCTTGTTTTAACTGGCAGCTCCATCCCAGACAGGCTTCATCCCTCCTTCGTCTGATACGGCGATCATGATTCCACCCTGCCTGCACTCTCTTCTTCACTTCCCGTGTTCACTTTTGAAGAAGATTTCCGCTCACAAAAAGAAATTTGTAACACTAATATGTGCAGAGCATTGATGCTCTGTGAAGGTAACCTTGAATTAACTGCTATTAAATCCATATACAATACAAAATAATTCATACACCACACAGTACATATTTCATGTCCTTACTGTACGTCTCACACAGCCAGTTATAAAGCCAATATCAAACTTCAGAGCTAATCTTGTATCTTGTAATCTTGTACTCTAATCCAGTAGGTTCATTCTTCACTACTTGCACTTGTTGCATTTACTCATAAATACAAATGAAAATGAAGACCATGAAAATATTCTATTAGAAAGAGAGTTAGAGCTGCAGTGTGAATCACAAGAATTTGAAGCACTCTCTTGCATATTTATACTCTATGTGGCCCATCTGTCTCCTCGATTTGCTGCCAGTACCTTTATACATGCAAAATATGAATTATTAACTCATAGGTATGAGCACAATGACTTATTGTCCCTTCTGAACTGCAGTTTAAAAACTCCGCCTGATGACTCATAAGGACCTAAATAATTACAGCGAGGACTCTAAGAAGCATTGTCATATTCGGTGACATGTCATTGATTCATTATTCATTCTTAGTGCGTTATTATTCCATTGTACACCGTGCAAAATAGTATCATTAGGGCTTAATATGAGAATGTGAAAAACGGCGCTGTTGGGAAAATGGTGGTTGATAGGAAACCCTAAACAATCCTGACTATTAGTAGATAAAGAATGGTAATTTCCCAAGAAGTAATTAGGATTAGCATAATTTGATGGCGAATGCATGAATGACAAAGGGATGATTGATATGTTGATGCGATGACTATAATGAGTGCCTTATCTTCGCGCAAGACTTTTGTGTCGTGTGGAGCTCCAGGTGGCATCTGTAGTGTGTCACGCCGTGCAAATTGATTCAGCAAAATAAATGTGGGCCAAAGATTGTACATGAAGTGCCATTTACGACGGATTATTAAACTAATATTTAAAAAAATATTTAAATTTTTTTGCGGTAATCGAATCTCACAAACTGAGTTGCTTCATGCCTTAATGCAATTTTTTTAATGTATGTTTTTACTAAGTTATATTTAGTTAAAGTTTACAAAATGGCTGCCTCATTCGAGGCGCTTTGTTTCACATTAAAGGAGTGGCAAGTACTGCAAAAATGGCCCTCAACTCCATTCCAGTTTCAAATGATCAGAAAAATATCAGTCACATCACACACCATCTCAAGTTGTGAGCTGAAAGCCACTAGAGGTTGCAATAACTCCCAACTAAGACGCTGACTTGAAGAGTGTAAATGTGCCGGTCTTTATTACGAATGAAGTTTGTTGGCAAACGTCAGTCTGTTGTGAAGACTTATCTTTATAAAAGGATGGACAGCGTTCTTTCACATCCCTGGGAATGCAAAGGTGACGTTAAATCTCAAAAGGCATAGTACACCCCTTTAAATAAATATGCATCAGCACATTACAAGAAATGTCACATTTAATTACAGGATTATTATTCTGAGTTATTCTTGCTTGGAGAAGACAAAGAGACAACCCCAATAGAGGTATTTCATTTCGCCTCGCTACAGGTTTCTCAAAAGAAGTCTGGCACTCCTAGGTGACACTGCCACCTCCCAACAAAGCAACAGATGCGAGGAGATATCCAGCCCCAATTGGGTCTCTCTGCATTTTTCACATGGAGTTCAGCTTGAATTTCGCTATTTGATATAAATTGCATGGCTGTTGGAAACCTTAAAAAGCCCCTAAGACGATAGTGACCTGCCACTATTATTAATATGGTCATTTCTGCACCCTTCTCTAAAATAGAATCCATCAAAGTGTCTCACATTGTGCACAGCTGTGCAGCTCCGGCGGTAGCAATGCTCCATCTTGTAGTAACTGACTGAAGACGGTGCTTTTATCTTGACAGGCTCCCTGTTAAAGCCAGAGGAGGAAATAAGATATGACCGCTCATGTTCTCTACTTTCCTTAGCCCCGTCACTGTACAGTATTTGTGTGCACGCGTGGACGTGCACATCTGTGCGTCCTCGGTCCCCGCTCGTGTGTGCGGCTCTGCTCTGCCTTATCGGCAGCGATGCATGCAGTCAGTCACTTTGAGCTGCTTTTAAGTGACAGGGATCGATTTGATGTTTTTGCTGTTGTAAAGGCTTCAAAGAAACACTCTGACCTCTACGCTTGAGATAGTAACTGTGCAGTGAGTACGGTTGCAGTACAAAGTGTACTCAGCGTGCGTAAGTAAAATGCATGTGTGTGCGTGTGTACCTGCTTTATCCTTACTTGTGGGGACCAATTCTTCACAAAACATCACATTGTAAGGACCTTATGCCTTTGTGGGGACCATTTGGCCGAACATCACAAATTCAATCCTCAATTTTAAAATAACTGGGTTATTCGGGTGATGTTAGTGACTAGTTTCATTTCACTAGTTTCAGCATCATGGCAGTGAGCGGTCCCCACAAAGCCGGAGATACAAACGGGTGTTGCTTCTTGACTAAAAATGCATCAACTTGGATGATGCATCATTCCGAGTTGATTCAAAATCGCTTCTGAGACACATTTGCATATTACGTCAAGTACAAGCATGTTTCTGTTATTGTCAGTTATTACGTGTTTCTTGCCACTAACTGATCTTTCAGGAGATATTCCAGCCTCTGTTTGTATCAGGATCATACCTGACAGAGGTTTGATCATTTCCACGAGTAACATGAGAATAATGCCATTAACATTCAATATGCAAATGATCCAAAATATCCGCGCTGTGCGAGTTGTGATGAAACCGCGGTGCAAGTACGCTCAATGAAGTCCCTGCAAAAAGGCTCATGGCAACTATTTCCTTGATAAATGCACAAATAGAAACTTGATGTCTTCATATTGCTCCATTATTATTCCTGTTTCCTACAAGAAAGCCCTTGAACAGTTCTACCCTTTGGCTGCAGATCAAACATTCCACATTCAGCATCATTATGCTCATATCAGCAGCAGAAAGTGCAAACTGGTTCTATTACTGGAGGCAGCTTGATGTCAACTCACTGTTCTTCAGTGGATGCCGCTGACCTCAAATAACCCTCTTCTTCTGGACTGAGCCTGTTCTTTGTACACTTATTTTCTTTTGCTCTCTTTCTCTGGGGCCTGCCGATGCTCCTTTCTTTATCCACTCGGAATATAGGTCAGCATTCGCCAAATCCTCATGGTGCTGAGCGTTGGAGAAGTGCTCTCCAGGTGAAGCAGGGGGCATATTAGAATTTGTAATTGGAGTCTTAAGTGGTCACGTTTATAACATTCGAGTTATTAAAGACAACTGGCGATGAGGCTGAGGCATCTGTGTTTCTGGGTCAACATCATCACTGCTTATTAAGGTAGTCACAAAAACAGCTGTGCATTCACTTTATGATTTCGTGGGTGTTCCTTTGTCAAACTCCTAAATGGTTAAAAGCCCGTCTAGTATTAGAGTGTAGACGAGAAGAACACATTTTTGTATCACATTTCATACAGTACCAATTTGAGCCGTTTTGTGCTGCCATTACATGCAATATGTAAGAAAAGCCATAGCGTTTGCACTGCATGATGCGACTTGTGGTGTGAGTGGTTTTGTAGCAGCAGGCCATTAGTAAGTAACATTTTGTTGTGCGCTCAGGGACACATAATCCATATACTGCGTAGGGCGATAGCCCAAGGGCATCATGTTGCAGGGGTCACCAAGAGATTAAGAAGATACATGGTAATAATTCAAGTGCAACCTCGAAAACCTGATGCTTGTAAAATTCCAAATTTGTAAACCTTTGCCTCTATTTCCAAACTAAATACGTTAGTCTAAACCACTGTAAAAATGATATGATACCACACCATCTTAACCCTTTAAAGGAACACCATTCCATAGCGAAATATATTCTTCACCGATCTTAGATGAGTTCATACATAACTGTCATAACTGCATGGTCTTTGTGCATGAAGTCGCTCTGGCGCATGGTGCTACTTTGTTAGCATTTAGCATTGCTAGTGCTCGTGCACTTGACAGGATGATAATGAAAAATTAGGATCCTACCAAGTGCTTACATGTTTTCCCTATTTAAATAAGGTTACACAAGTAGTAGTATTAGTAGTATTAGTATATGTATGAAGTAAAAGCAATTGTGGACCACAATATGTTTAATTATAATGCAGCAAAGTAGTAATTACAGTTACATTAATTACAGTAAATATGGGACCAAAGTTTAAAATAAAAGATTAAAGTAGAAGATAAAAAAGAAAAAAAAAGAAGAAAAAAAAAACATTTCCTGAAGTGTATAATATCTCTAATACAGAGGTACCTCGGTTTTCGCACGTTCTAGACTTCGAACAAATCAGAGTTCGAACAAAAATTTAGAGATTTTTTTGCTTCGGATTTCGAACGAAAATGCAGAACTGCAACGCCCTCGAAAAAAGCCGGAAAAAACATAACGTGCGCGGACCGATCAGCTGACCCACGACGCGCTTTGTTACTGTGTATAACGCAGCCTCTGTATGCAGACGCGTAGCTACATTTACTGAATGTTTTTTCTTCATATTGATGTGTAAAACCTTTCCTGTATCCACACTGGACCGTGGTAGAGTGTCACAGGGGAGGTGCTCGCTCTCCACACCTCCGAGGCTGGAGCCGCACTCCAGGGTTTGATGTCCTGTTGTGGGCTGGAGCTGGGACAGGGATGAGGCGAGTCTGGGACAGAGCGTGACTTGGTTTATGACTTTGTCACAGCCAAACTGCACAGAAGCGCACATTCAGAGCTGGACACGCACCGGGCACCTCTTCACTTCTGGAGAGACGTCACTCACTCGGCAACCCCTCCCACATGCAGCGGCCACACACATAGACGAACAGCCACCTGCAGCAGACATTACTACATTCTACATTCACTCCTACAAAAGACTATTTTAAGGCTTGGAACGCATAATTTCTTTTTCCATTCATTGTAATGGGAAAAATCGATTCAGATTTCGAACAAAAAGGCCGTCTGGAACGGATTGTGGTCGAGAACCGAGGTTCCACTGTAATATGTGAGTAATCTGGTGTATTTAATCTCAAAATATAAAACTATCAAATCTATAAAGTATGAAGACTTTTTTTCAAATGATTGTTACAAAACAGAATTAAAGATTTCAGATCAAATTGGCCATTTTTTGTTTTTTTTGTCTGCAGTAGTGGATCAAAAGTAGAAGGTTAGCGTTGATAGTCAACAGCATTCAGTTAAAAAAAAAGAAAAATTAAATGACTTGGATACATTTCAAAATGTAGACAGTAATGATCAGTATTTTGATACAACCGCAAATGTTAAGAGTGTCGGATTAAAAATATTTTCAGTTTGGGTCTCAGCAGTGTGAAAACGGGGTGTTTTTCTTTGCATGTGCTCAAATGTGTGATTAAGTCATGGCTCCTAACACGATGGGGTAACCGCATCACCGAACACACCTCCGCCCCTTTCTCACACCCATTATCCTTTTTCTAATTACACTTTCCGTCTGAAATGGTGGATCAGAGGGCACCATTGACTGCTTTTAATCCACCACAAAATTTTAATTAACACAGACGTGACCCCCGTCTCCGACAAGGCGCAGAACGTTGGGATCACAATAACTCATAAATCACAGGCACAGATTTCATTCCCTCCGCTTTCCTCCGCTGATGAATTTCCAGATGGGGACTGGTGGCTGTTAATGTCATGAAAATATGAGCGTGAGCGGCTGAGTGTGTGTGTGTGTGAGTGTCGTGGAGAGAGACAGTGAGGAGATGGACAGCATTGCTCGGAGAATTATAAATATGTGTTTACGTGTATGTACGACCAATGGAGTTAAAGGGGAGATGGAGAAAAATGGCAGCAGCTTGACTATGCTGTCACTCATCGAGAGATTTGTTACTGTGGAGGGGATTAAAGAGGCTGCGAAATGGGTTTGTGTTAATATGCCGGGTGTTGAAGTATACAGTCGGTCAGGCGGCTTTGCATTCTCGAAAATTTAAGCGAGTGAAGAAGAGAAAACGGAAAATGATTCGAGGGAATTAGCGCTCGCCTCGCGTGGTTTGTGTTTATGTTTGCGTTTGGATTAATAACTGATTAATAACTCAATAGGCTGATCAGACCACGAAGGCGTCATGATTGGAAAGGGAAGCGTGGCGGGGGGTCTCAGAGCCAAGTCTTCATATATCAGAGGTGTCAAACTTGATCTGAGAGGGAGTGGAACCAGAATAACTGTCTAAATGGAGGATAAAAGAGGATTGACTGAAAGAGAAACTGGTCATGTTTCATGACCTTAAGTTTTTGCTGGTGTGTCTGTCTGTGAGCAAAATAGTGGTGGTCTCTCCACAGTCACCGCTGACTGGCCCACTGTGAGAGCTGTTATCTCGGGTTGGGCGAACGCTACTGCCATCCCCTGTCCCATTGAGGTCACTTGAATTGCATTTGAAAGGGTAAAAATTGCATCTGTCATATTGATGCATTGAGAATTACAGTATGGAAGGGAAGCGGCTGCTTGGTGGAGGTCTTTAAAGCTTAGTCTGTTTTACATTATGGGGTGGCAGTAAGATCTGGGAGAGTTTTTTGCTGGCCGTGTAAATGTTTTATCAAGTAGAGGATTGTCTTTATTTAAGCATTATTACAGTAAAGTTTGACAGTAGATGGAGGGTTGATAACCTTTCATAAAACCTCATGAACATGTTTTCAACGTACCTTTCAATATGGATCCATGAATGAACCTTTGACATCCGAGCTCAACCAACCAGAACGTGGTCATATGTTCTGATCCGATCTGTAACCCAGCAAAACAAACAATGGCAGTAGAGTTGGAGAAGCAACACAAACACTGTTGTCCCTTTGTGGTTTGTGCGACGTGTAACTGAGTGAGCAGTCACACGTGCTGTATATGTGTGGAGGTGGGCAGAGTGCCGGGGTTTGTTATTACTAAATCGCTCATCCATGCTCTTAATTAAGATGCATAGCCTCCCCTGGATGTCAGTGCTGCTAATTATCAAACAATGTACTGCTCACTAGATATAAGAACTGGCAGCCTCTGTAGTCATGTAACCAACCTATTACTGCTTCAATTACCAAGCAACTGTCATTCTCCTTGTTAGTCATCTGCTTTCATTTCCTCGTTCCTAATGCTCTCTTTTTATGCTCATTCCCCCCCCCTCTCTCTTCAGGCTATGGCTTTGTGGATTTTGACAGCCCAGCTGCAGCACAGAAGGCTGTGTCGTCTCTCAAAGCCACTGGAGTCCAGGCCCAAATGGCCAAGGTAGGTCTTTTTGAACTCCAGTTAGAAAGCAGGCACTTGAATTCAAGTCAAAACAGCCACCTTTGTTTGAGCAATTTTCCAATTGGAAGATGAAGCTGTTTTGTCATTGCATTGAGCTGTTGGAGGAAACATGGTCTCCATCTTCTCTGTATCATCCTAACGCTACGTCTTCTGTTTCCTTGGATTTCTGTGGTTGATCCTGGTTCATAATTGTTGTAACTGATCGTTCTGTGCCATGCAAGTTTGAGCTGGACCATTTTAAAGTGGCAGTTTGTCATTGGACATCGGTGACATCGTGGGATTCTAATGGCATGTAAGATGCCTCCAGGGCAGTGTCAGACTCCAACTTGACCTGGTGTCTGACTCTCCCCCTGCTTTGCCACTTCAAACCTCTGCCTCCAGACTACTCACCCTGGCTAGCTACGGGCGGGTTATTCGCAGAACTGTTGAGAGCGACTAATTCTGTCACACAGAAGAGAGCACCACAGCAGTCTATTGATGAAAACCAGTCACTTCAAGGCAGAATGCAACACAACCGCAGCTTGGTAGGGTCTTTTGTCCAGTTGTTTTCTTCCCCAAAACAATTGGACAACTTATTTCAGGGGTGGGATTGGGCGTTTTTTTTAGTCCAATCCGTATAACACACACCGTCTCACCAATCAGATGACAGCTGAAACAAGCAACACCTGACTCACAAGCAACAGATGCTCAGAGCCCTGATTGCTGAAGCTTTGCAGCGGTACATGGGTTGGAACAAAAACCTGCCCCACCGGTTTGGACATCCTTCGCTTATTGAATAACTGTAGATTACTTTTGCTGGCCTCGGCCCTTGCCTGATCCCGCTGACATCTCTGTAGAAAACGGAGACAATATCATTCCAGTGGGGTGGACCGAAGGACCAAAGCCTGGTTCGTATGTGTTGAAGTCTGATATTGTCTGGCATGAGACTGTAATGAGAAAGCCCCCTTAACTGCTCACCATGGTTGTGTTGCTGCTTTTACACGACTGTGTGAACCAGAACATAAAATATACATGATGTATTCAGTCAATATTTGTTTTTGTTTTGTATTTAGCATGTATTTGTTCCCGTCCACTTCCAGTTAGCTGCCAACTGGAAACCCATTGAAACTGTGGCACAAGAGAGATGTGTTCCTACCCCAGTTGTATAACCCCCGGCCTGTCACTATGTCCTCAATGTGTGCATCCATTTTAAGCTTTGGTAGAATTTCTGGGACTGTGTGAAGAGAGGTGGGAAACGTTAGAGAGCCCATCTGCCAAATGTAGGCAGAGCTCATCTTGAGATTTTATGAGTGCTGGTCTAGGAGTGTATTTGCAACATATGAGGAGAAGTCAAGGCATTGGCAGTGGAAGATGGAGGTGAAATGATTCCTTTTTAATACATCAACATGGATTTACATCTAAAGAAGCCATAACTTCCTTTATAAATTCAAAGTTGCGAACAGAGATTTGTCCTCCATATAAACCTGGTAGAAGTTTAGAGAGACAGGGGCTCAGCGGGCATCCTGGCAATGGCAGAATCACAGCAGCCACACACTCTAGCTTTCGTGAAAATACGGTCTCAGAAAACCTCTGAGCGAAGAAAACATGGCTCTCACTAATGCAATGAATATGGTGATGACTTTGAGTGATTATCCCACTCGAGATGGTCCGATCCAGAACCCCCACCACCACCACACACCACCACGCTCGGAGCAAAAGAAGCCCTGACGAGACGGAGGATAGCGCCGAAGCCGGTAAAGATGACAGAATTGATGATAACGATGAAGGTGGCAATTATTTTGATGAAATGGGATGAGATCTGACAGGGGGAGATGATATTCTGTGCGCTGCTCAGGTGTGCCATTTCTCAAATGCACCATTTGGCCGTTTCCTCTTTCCACCAGTGTCCTTCTTCCAATATTTATAGGACAGGCTCTCAGAATACTGATAAGAAGCTTTGCTCTTTTGCCCATCTCTTTTGGAGACAGCACTATGCATCTCCCAACCTTTTTTTCTGTCAATATTTTCATTTGAGAGGTCTTGTGACCCAATACGGAATAACTGACCTTTTCAGGGATGTGTGCGCCGGCGTGTGGACTTCTCCTGTTCCGTGTTGTTTTCATTTATTTATTTCTTTTTATTTTTTATTCAGATATGTGTATGTCTGTCTTTGTGCTATTCGATAACTTTCATGCATGCCAGACAAATACACTGTTGAAGGCTTGGACATAAACACTTTTCTTCATACTATTGTTGTTTCCGGTTTACAATCTGAACCAGTAAGACAGTCTGAAAACAGTAAGGGAGTGCCAGGAAAAATAGCCCTGCCAGGTTTGTGTGCCCCTGTGCAGCTGACCATGGAGCATCCTTTGTTGTACAAAGAGAAAAGGATTGTGAAGAGAAGAGAAGCAATGAATGACAGGTAGTTTTGGTCAGTAATAGAGGCAGGTGGAAGTGATAGACATTGCTGGAAAGATTGACTGCTTTTTTAAAAACATCTGTATTGTGACGACATCTCTGATCACTCATCTCAGATTATCTGTGGAAGTTGTGCCGGAACATGCTTGCAGGATCATTTCCAGGGGAGGTTTCACTTGTTTTTGAAGGAGGGTGCCCAAAAAAGGGTGAAATGATAGCAAATTGAGACACGAAATGTTCGTTTTCTGTGTCCAGAAAAGTACTTTATTATCCTAAAAGGAGTTGAAGGTAAGATGTACTTTTGTGTCAGTGTTTATTCTATCACCCCTCTAGAGTGATATGCAAAACCAAGCAGGTCAAACTCTTGGACTGGATGTAGTTCTTTATATTATCTGGACATGGATGCCAATCTGTGCTCAAGTTCCGATACACACTTCAGTACTTTGAATCAAAGTATGAGGGAAAAAGTCACATGACTGGTGAGTGAATATGTATTTATTGGTATAATTGTGGGCAGTGTTTGGGATGGATTGACCTGAGACGCTGCCATTGCTCTACCGCCACTTCATTCTCTCCACTTTCTGCTTTATGTGTTTAATGAGCTCCCCGAAACAATGTTATCAGCCCATCATAAGGCAGAGCCACAGGCTCCGTAGTCATTAGGTAAAACCATCTCTTTAATCACGTTGCTCATTTCGCAGCCTTCATGCCATGAAACTCTTTCTTCGCCAAGGTGCCTCATCATAAACACAGCTGCTGGAGAGGCGAGAGACAAAAAGTGTAGACTGTCACTTGACTTGCTCTTCCTTGATCGCCCAGCGTCTCTCCCCTCGGAATGTGAAACGCCACGGCAGCGGAGATGAAACAACGGCTTGCTTTTGTCTTGCCCTCCCCTGAGGATGGTGACAGCGAGAGGGTGGAGAAGAGCTGTAATTAAGACACCTAAAGGACACTTCTCTCCTGTGCCCCCCTTTGCTGTCACTCACCCCCAAACAACCGGCAGTGTTACGCGGCCGCGCTGAAGACTGAATTTGCTGTCACGCCTTTTCCTTTAAATTACTGACAGGCTCGCTTTTTACTTAGCGCCGACTTCCTGTTGAAAGGAACGCTGCAAACATTGCATGACAATGAGCGTTCAATTTAAAATAGGAGCGACATATCAGGCACATCTCGTTCGATCGGAGGTTGTGTGTTTCCTGGTTGTGTGTTTTTGGAGGGACACAAGACCATGAAGCTAAGGACAGCACTAGAACATGTATTTATTTATTGGTGCTTGAGTCATGGAAATCACTGAAATCAAACTAAAAATACAGCCGTGTTCGCAGACACTAGTGCAGACCTGGGCAAAGTGCGGCCCGGGGGCCAAATTAGGCCCTTTGAATGTATTTATGTGGCCCTCCTGGAGTCAGAGTAAAACTATAAAACTGAAGTTGTTATCTCTGACTTTTTTGTCTTGTGCATTGTTATTGTTTATGATGCAACTGAAACATAACTTTCTCATTTGATAATTTTTCTTAATTGTTCGTCTTTTCCGTTGGCTTTTTAGGATTATTTCTTGTCCCTTAAAATCCCCAGAATTGAAAATTCATTTTGAAATGTATGAGACACATCGAGAATCTTTAAATGGAAAGTGGTTTAAATGAAATGAAACACAGCAAACCAACATTTTATGTGGATTTTTAAGGTGTAATTTCATAATCACACACATGACGTCATCTCTTGCACTTTTATTTTGCCCTCCTTTCTATGGGTTTGACGTCTCCACTCAATGTAATCTGGCCCCTTTGGAAATTGAATAGCCCACCTCTGCTCTAGTGCTTCATGTTCACCACTCTGATACTGCACAGCAACTCCATTCTCGCCTTGTCCAAATCTTTTTTTTTCTGTCCATGAAACCATTTTTAAATAATGCTGTCCACTCATTACAATCCCTTGCACCCAGTGTGAGCAGAATATTTCATTTTTTTTGTGGCAAGATTTTGTTTTTTTATGATAAACTTGAACCAAATCTACCCATGCCCCTTTATCAGGTCTCACAGTAAAGCTGTCAATCATCTTGGAATGTTTATGAATTAGGGAGGATGTCCAGATGTTCGCTCCGTCCCACCTCAGGCTCCCCATCATTTTGTTCAGGTCTCTTTCTGGACTGAGAAAGCCGACGCGAATGATAACAGGTATATGCAGTGTCGAGCTTTGCAGATTCAAACCTGTCAACTGGGCACTCGTCTCACTCTCCACAGGCTGCCATTTTCCCCTTGAGCCAATCAGACTGAATTATGGGCAGGGCGCCCTCGATTGTGGTGTCTGTGTCGGAGAGGTAATTCCCCCTGACAGCTGCTTGCCTTCAGACAACAGCCAGTCTTTATGGAAATCATCCGTCCAGATTCTGGCTGGAGTCGGCTGCTGCTGATAACAGCCAGGATGAAAATCGCTCGCTTCTTTTTACACTTCCTACCTTCAGCTGTGGCGCAATAGCGGCGCCTGATACCGCTAGAACAATGTAATACCTGCTTCATCTTCGAATAGTTAATAGTAAGATACCGCAGTAATATTGTGCATGAATAAAAAAAAAAGTTATATATATGCTGTATTTTTTTTTTTAAGTTCAAGCATGCATACAAAACTGCACTTAAGTGAGATATATGGTGTGTTTCAAACTTGGGCCTGTGGGCCAAATATGGCCCGTCAAGTGATTTTAAGTCATATAGGCTTGAAATGAAAATTCAAGTAGACTAAAGACTAGATCACCAACAAAGCATGCTGATGTCACGACCTTTGTGATTAAGACTTGAAATAAATGATGTCACTGCCCTGTCTGTTGTCAAAAGTTGTCTCTTATTGTTTGTATTAAAACAAAATATGGAGCTTTTCTTTCATTATCATGTGCAGCACAAACGATTGTCGTAAACGCAAAACTGCTGCAGACATCACTGTACATGCTCTACAGACAAGTTTAATATTTTGAGCAAACATTTATTGTCTCAAACTGTATTCCAACAAGAATTTATGGAATTGAACTTCACACAGATATGCCCTTGCAGTGTTGATGAAGCAGGTGACAACAAAGCTATTTAAAACACTCAAAACATGAGAAACACGCATCCTGTGACCATGTTGATATGCAGTTCAGTTTGACTCTGAATATCAGCTCAACCACTTCATTCCACACCAACGTCTCTTCCTGCGTTGTTTGACTCACACCTGGGCACACGCTTCTGTGCCGTCTTTTCAGTTTGTTTCTAGTTTACTACAGCACCCACTACAGGCCCGGCATATGTGCGACATTGTTTTGATCAGCGGATTTGTGTGATCACCAGAGACGGTGCAGTTTCCCTGGGTGCTGTTTTTGGCACGGTAAATAACCGTATCATAAAATGTTTATACCTCTGTGGATGTATCCTATAACAGCTCCGCAAGGGAATTTGATGTTTGGAGAAAAGCACACTTTTTTTATGTGATTTGAAGTTAACCAAGGAGAAACCTTGTGTTGAAGAAGAGAAGCATTCAGTAATTTAAACTGACAATGGTTGTGTGGCTTTAAACTACCTCCACTCCTACTGTAACAATGAATGCCTTTTACTAGCAGAATATAGTTATTCTTCATTCCATGTTCAATCGTCCTCATCATTAAGTTTGAGTGCATAAGTTGTCAGTCACACGATATGAGACTTCATTGAACACAAATATATAACCTGGCATTAATGGAATTCATAATTCTCTGGTGAGTACTCTGAGTAAAAATATTGAGTGATATTTTGAAACAAGCAATTGAATCAACATGCTGCCTCAGTCTTTTATAAATACAGCTTAGTCGCATTTGTTTCTGGTAAATATCAGCCTTATTTAAGCTGCTGCTATGAAGCCTTTGTCTCCTTTCAGTGCCAGTTAAAGGCTCAGTAAATCATTCAAATTCTACTCGTCCTTCACTTTAAATTACTGTTGGGAAATAGAGGCATCATAAAAATTCCGCCGTAAAAATCCAAGTGTTTATCATATTCTTTGCACTGGACTCCATATTGTGCTGCAGACTGGTTAACTGCGTGAAATGAAGTGAGCAGCGGCCCCGATCTTACTTTTCTCTTTGCCTTTCTATCCTGGGTAATATTCCTTGTCAATATCACATTTATATTCATGTGAAAGGCAAGAGTTCCCCCCGCGGGTGGTCCGCAGTCAGTCAGCAGTCTTCTGATTATCCTTTAAAGGTGACTCCTTTGACGCCTGGACTCGGGCTGACATCGTCCACCACATGGTACGGCTCAACGCAGGGTGACCTCTGGCCGATAATCAAAGGGATGGCTGACAGTGCTGTTGCAGCCGTTGCTGACAACAGCTTGCCTAGAGAGGCCCGCGGGTTGAATACGGAAACAATGTGAGGCCAGATAATTGGACAGAAACTTTTGGCAATATGGACTTTCAGCACCTTCTTTAATTTCCCTGCGTTAACCTTGAATTTTTTTTTTTTTTTTTCCCTGAAATCGGCTGACTGATCACTGGCAAGGTTTGCTATCATACTCTGTCTGCTACCCTTTTCAAAGAAAGGATGTAGGAAAAAAGAAAATGTTGTATATGTTGCCACTTTATTTATACGGTGACCGCCAAATTTCACACTGCTATGTCTATGCCATTTCCTGTGAAGGTGATGAAAGTGAACGCGTCAAAGGACAGATGCAGTCCGACTGTTCGGGACCATCTGACAATCGCGGTCTCCTAAGCCGCGACATCGGCTTCCACTGTCTCTGCTGTCTAATTAAGCTTCAGTCATCTGGAGGAGCTCGGCGTGTGGTAAATTATTTCGCTGAGCAATGCGGAGTGTGCCAAGCTGTGACGGAGGCAGAAAGTGAGGTATAAAAAAGGAAACCGCACAAAAGCCTGTACCATTGTGAAAGGAAGTTGTTGCTAAAAGTTGGCGATGGAAGGTGAGAGGTAAAGGCCTGAAGGGGAAATGCTTGAGGGACTGAAGCCAAAAGACAGAAAGTGGTGTGAATGGAAAATGTAGAAAATCGGTTCGGAAATTAGCTGTCGTGGGAGACCTGTCATATGCTTGTGAGACAAATCTCATGTCAGTATGAAACTCATGCATTTACATCCAGCGTGTCTCCCAGCACCCCTCTTCATGCTGTCTTACAGCATGTGTGAAGAGCATGAGCTGTGCTTCCAATAGGCGACGCTATTATGAATGTAGGTAAGGCTTGTCATTGAGTGAATAAGTTGTCTACCATTGTGCCACACGAATCACAAAAACACAGATGAAGCAGATGCAACACAGACCAATGGTCACCCATGGTCCAAACAGAAGAGGGCAAAGATTAGACGCTGTTGTGGTGCCAGCAGCAGATGGTCTGGATGAAGGCTCCCGTCCTGAAGAGCACACTGAACTGCAACCAATCCAGTCTCCTGGCAGGGTGAACGTTGGGTGATAGGAGATAAGCACAGTTGCGTAACTGTCTCTTGAAAACAATGAGATACAAATGCAGGCTGTAAGCATCAGGGGATGCATTTTTCTTGTGTTCTGCCAGGTTCATAGTGCAGATCCCTGAGCTCAAAGGTTCACCCCATCCCTGTTGCATGACCAGCGTAAGCCTCAAATCAGCTCTGCTCTTTCAGATTGGTTCGGGGCAACCATTAAGGATGGCATTGGATTGTATGGCTGGTAATATGTTGCTAATGTGACTGTTAACCAACGAAACAATGTGAATGACAGCAAAGGACAATCTGATAATAGCAATATTTGACATGTTATTTTGCATCTATTTCCTTTATAGGCTCAAACATGTACATGTTTTGGTCTCAGTAACACATTTCGCTCCATTCTTGCTGAACTGGAAGGTCAATAAACAATAAATCATCCTTCAATCTGAAAGTGACCAGAAGCCCAGCAGACCCGGTTCAACATTTAATTTGTTGTGAAGTTGTTGTGAACATATCATATTTTCACATCATCAGTCTGGTACTTATACCAGCACTGGGGTGCGTGCTAAAACACGTGATTAACAAGTATGTTGAGCATATGCTAATAAACCATGCTTTTTTTCTGTGTTATTTATGGAAGTGGCGAGGCCAGTGTGGGTGTGCTTCACTCATCAGCCTCGCAGCAAGACGCCCCCTTTAGTTAGTATCCCCCCTTGAGGCAGTCTTGGGTGAACCTCTGTCCCATCTGTATGGATTTCTCATGATTTTCTCTGGGTAGGTTTTTTTCCCCAAGCACTCTGGTTTCCTCCGCCAGCCAGAGACCACTGCGAGTTCAGCTGATAACAGAAAATGGTCCATTAGCGTGAGCTCACGCCCCCTGTCTTAAACAGTTCCCATAGTTCTGCCGCGTTTTCCACATCTGTGATGAGAACATGCATCTGACAGATCCAAGGATAGACATACGCTGTGCGTGACTTCATATAGGATCTGTTGAAAAGAACACATTAATTCAATCTACCGGCCAATCGGCTCATGTGCAGCTATGCCAGCTAAATAAAAAGCTTGTAAACACGAGTTGTTAAGGCCTGTGCCGTGGAAATGTACAACGCATCTCAGCTCTCTTTGAAATATACACAAATGTGGTTTTTTCAAGGCCTGTAATGGCCGCAGTGTGCTGTTATTACAATCCCTTTGATGTAGCAACTGTTCCAACCTGCTTGCTGTCTCTGAATTTCCCGGCCTCAATTACGGGCGCTGCGGAGGATGTTCAAAGGACCAACAGGGACACGCAGACCTGGTGAGACACTTAGCATTAATCCGGGAAGCTGGTCGATGAGTAGATGGCCTCGTCAACAGAAGTGCCTATTGGTAAATCGATAACGTGGTTTTGATGTTCAGACAGGAATTTGTCGTGCGCTGGCAATCAGATTGGACCGAGTGGGTTCATCATTCTTCCTGTGGCCTCCCAGTGGGACACAAAA
The DNA here is from genome assembly GCF_027744825.2 of Synchiropus splendidus. NCBI lineage: Eukaryota > Metazoa > Chordata > Actinopteri > Syngnathiformes > Callionymidae > Synchiropus > Synchiropus splendidus. Next base: position 16,677,592 of record NC_071337.1, read on the forward strand.
TTGCCCGGTTTGGGTTTGAGAAATTTGCTCTAAATTTCAGTTAAATTCAAAGAGCTGGAACATGGTGAAACACCGTCGCAATTTCTTACATATATAGGAGTATCTCCGCAATATAATATCACTTCTACGTAGGGCTGCTTAACATCAACCTGCATTCTTTGAATAATGATGCTGTTTTTTTTTTTTAAAAAGTACCTTTACAAGAGAGTTTACTCCCTGAAAAGTGTGATACCCCCCACGGCTCGTACTTATGTAACGATAGATGGATAATGCCTGGTAATCTGACCTTGTTTTGCGCATCTCCATAAAATAACAAATGAAAGGGTTTTTTGATGTTGTTTAACTGAGAGAAAATGTGAATCTGCCTCACTGTGCATCAGTGATGAAGCATATGTTGTCAAGTAAACAGCATAATGATCTGCATGTTCTTCTCGCGCTGCAGTTTGAAAGTTGCTTTCAAAAACGCCGTCCTTTTCATCAGAGCCGCTCCATCCCGCCCATTTGCTCGTACATTTTCCATTGAGCTCCGGCTGTGAAGCTTCTACACACGCAGTAATCACTAGTCAACAGGGAGGTTTTCTGGTCTCTGTTTGACATCAGTGTTTCTTTCCTCCCGTGAATTTCTGTTAGTCAAATCAACCAAGGTGACAATGTATCGAGTCGTTATTGCTCTGAATTTTTTTTTCTGTTTTTTTTCCCTTCATGTTGCGAGTCATTACTATTAAATCAACCCTCAGAAATGAGGGAGACATGAATATGGATATTTGAAATGTAGCTGTAATGAGTATAAATCGAGGAAAGCCATTGCTGCCTCACTTGTATTATAATGTTGCACGAGGGAAGTTTGGTTACCATTTTCATATTTTTGTGAGCAAGTATTAACAATTACATGCAGTTTTAATTTTTTTTTTTTTCTCTTCTTGTGTCCTGAAACTGTCATTTTGGACTGTGAGTCTGTGACATGTACAGCAAAAGAAAGTGTTGCCAACTAGGCTCAATAACTTGACTTTCTTCAACTATTTACTGTCATTTATATTTAATTTGTTTTTGATTTCTGTAGTAACAGGCACCTTTGTTGTTGCAGTTAGACTGGCTCCACTCGGCTTCATGGCCTTGATCTCTCCAAACTGAAGCACGCAGCTCCCCATTTGAATAGGCACGTTTCCAACAACACCTGTTTTCATTACGCAATCTTTGTAATTTTGTGGTTCAGTTCCCAGCCAACAGTTCTAAATTCAATACAAGTGCCTCAGTACTCGCCTTCAGACTTTAACAAAACAAAATGGTTAAAAAAAAAAAATCCTAATTTGGGCAAACTGTAAAAATAATTAACATCCAAGAAAATATGATGGAGAAATAGCTCTTGATCAATAACTAATCTGCAGGCAGACTATGTTAAAATGTAATTACCTCCACCTGGCTTCAGTCTGTCGTGAGAGGTCAGTGGGAAAAGAGCCACCAGTCCAGAGCAGGACACGTCTGAGGTCCCGGGCTTTGTGCTGCTCAGAGCTCTGACATCAACATCATCTCTTATTCTGCCTAATGAGGTGAAGTAAAGCCAAACGGATGGATCACTTCTCAGCGCCATTGCGAGGGCGAACACAAGCTTTGTGAGTGCAGACGTCGGCAGAGATGAAGACAGAAATAAGAAGAGATAGCCAGTTACAGTTCAATAAAGGACAACTTTCTTGTTGAATATATATTTCCGTGGAGTTCATTCAACTGATCTATGAAGTGAAAGCGCTAATGAGATGTAGAAATATGAGTCCGACCTTTCATATTCAGATGAGAGGCACAAAGAGACTTCTATTCCCTCTTAAAGGCAGCCAGGTTAAGATGGGATTTAGTGATACATACTAATGGTTCATCAGTTTTCAAGTCCCGATTTGAAACTTATTTAGTGTAACGTGTGTATAATAACTGATCAAAGCTTGTACGTTTTCCATCTTTCTGCTGTGTGGTGTTTAATATGGATGCAAAAGAAGGTGGTCCTTTGAGTTTAGGGAACCCTGGGAAATTCGAGGTTTTCCATCCAACACATGCAAAGTGGAAGTGCCCCATTAAAATCCAACCAGTTGATATAGCAACACAACTTTGATCTTAAACCTTCCCTAGTCGCATTATGGTCAAGTGTTTGCTCCATCGTCTTTGACCCAAACATCTACTTCCTCTCATATTTTTTTCTTACTTGATCCTTCATTCGCTCTTTGCATTTGTCAATATTTTAGCTGCACGTACTGTGCTGTCTGTTTTGGATCTGCGCTCGTATTTTCTCCTCGTCTCCTATGATCTCTGTGTGTATGTTTTTTTTGTTTTCCCGCCCGGGCGTCTCCAAACGCTGAAACCTTAATAGATGCCGACTTCTTTAGTGGTTGTCAGCTGCAAGGCTGTTGTGCTTAACACATTGTAGTGCTGCGTTGTTTATTCTTGGTGCTCCACTTCCCACCTCTGTGTTGTCTCCATGTTGTCTGAGTTTCTTCTCTTATGAGGGGCCTCAACATTGAGACATTCTTTATATTGACAAAATTATTGACTGTTGAAAAATGTGCTGGGTTCAATCTATGGAGTAGTTTATATACATATATATATATATATATATATATATATATATATATATATATATATATATATATATATATATATATATATATATATATATATATATATATATATATATATATATATATACACACTATGATTTGTCTGTAAACCTACATTATCATTATGTTGCTGAAGGGCTGCTCATAGCTCACGGCTTCTAGGCTCCTGCCGACGTTGTGCTTCTCAGCTCAACGTAGGAGGAGTCTACCATAAATATTACACAAGACATTGTAGCACAAGGACTGAATTACCATCAAGCCATCAGCTCCCTAAAGAGGCCGAACATTCAAATCCTTTCACAAGCTTGGTACGTGGCGTCTACTGTACATCTCCGAAGGCAAATTTGTGGAGAAACACACTTCACAAAGTCGTTTTTCCATCAGTCAAACAGAATCATCTGCAGTCATCTGCAGCAGTGGAAGTTAGACGGGAGCGTCTTTAATATTTACTGCAGGCTATTTGCACATCTGTTGCTCTACTAGAGCCCCCTTTCCTTCCCCATTTGCTCGAAATGTGTGGGCTCTTCTTTAACACTGACATCTTACTCTGCTTTTTATGTAGTCATTTTCCAGTTATCTCCGCTGAAGCTCTTTTGGCCTCCTCTGACTCAACTCATTCTCACCAGCCCTGTGTTCTGCGCAGAGCGGAGAGGGCTCTTCAATCACAGCAGAGTTTACTGTTCTGTAATTATGATCAGGGCACATACAGATCTTAACTGTCAGAAAACAGAGACAGGTTTGACAAGCCGACTGGCGGGGAGGCTCTGCCTTCCTGAATAATAATCAGCCTGACTGAAGCTCTTCATTTCAACAGGATGCCTGTGTTTACTCCCCTGACATCAGTTCCTGTCTCATCTGACTGCACCATAATTTACTGTTTCATTTATTTATTTATTTTTAAATGAACAATTCATGCGTTAGAAGATCCAACTCTCTCGCACACCTTTGACTCAGGGCCACACGCTGCCCTGAGTCTCAAGGTCTATGTATTTAATGAGGAATGAGTCCAGCTGTTTGGGATTTCATTTGACTTTTTAGTCCTTTCTGAATTCCCATTTAAACTCGTATATTTATCTTATAAATACTGGGGTTGGACAATATAATTGAAACACCTTAAAGCTTTCACCTTAAAGCTAAAAATGCTTTAAGGTGTTCCAATATTTTGTCCAACCCTATAACATTTTAAAGCATTTTAATAGCCATATCACATTGAAATAAAACAACAACAATATTCCCTTACAAAAATATACCAATTTAATAACTGTATAATTTGTGGCCACAGTGGTTGTTGTCCTTTCTGTGTGGAGATCATACAACCTCTGAGCTTGGGTACTCCACTTTTCCTCCTACATTCCAAACACATGACCTCTAGCTGTTTGCAGTAGAGTGTGGGGGTGCTTGTCTTTCTGTATGTGCCTTGTGATGGTGATGGTTTCCTGCTCCACCACCTTGTGGTGGATTTGGCAGTAGAGCTGTGACATCCACCTCCATGCAGCTACGGTTCATGATGTTTTTAACGTTGTATTGAAGCAATAGCAGAAGGCAATGGCGTAAATCCGAAACCCCATGATCATCCAGGTCCTCGACGAGTCGACAGTCACGTATGTTGCAGTCACCACAAGTGAAAAAGCAGGAGGTGTGGGTGAGACAGGAGCTGATGGAACAGGGGAAGTACAGATGTGTGTACAATCAAATTATTGGCCAGTCTGGTCATAACGTGAGTAATTCAAAGCTTACACTGACAGCCATAATCTGATTGCCAGAGCATTAGGAGCTAACAAAGAGCTCTTTCCAAACATGCTCAGTTGGAACGTAGAAAAGAGAGACATGAAGGCTGGCAAAACAATTCACTTTTTTTTTTTTTTTGAGGCAAAGCATATTTAGGCAGATGAATTGGAGACAACAATGAAATGCCACCCTCTCTGTGGTGTATAGAAAAGTCAGTGGAAAGTGAGAAAGCCAGTGAGCGATAGTGGGAGGTGTGCATCGCCTGTGAGACGCCATCTGTTTCAGTGACATTGTCTAATGGCAGCATCTCTCATTTGCCCAATTACAGAGGAGGATTATGATGTGTTTCTTTCCTGCCGGTGGACTCGCCGGTCCACTGCAGACTTTTGGTTTGGTATATGCTTACATGCTGTAATGAGCCTCGACAGAATATTCTAATCCGAGTGTTGCATTAAGCGATTCAGACATTTCCACTGTCTTGTAGTCAAGGGAATGTCTCATGTCTGTTGTGTTGTGTAGGAGTTGAACGTGAAGATGTCTTTCCATTTTCATCTGTCACAACAGTTCTTCTTCGTGTTTGTTGTTGGAGAGGAAGGTGTTTAGTAACGCAACTGTGATACTTTGCCTAGAGACTCAGGAGTTTTCTTGTTGTAACAAAGCCATATCACAGTGGTTTACTGTGATTTTGTTTCCTCATCTTGGGATCATGTTCGGGAGTGAAGGGATGACTGACCATGAAAGTTGGGATTTAGACAGAGCTGAGCCAGAAGGCAGAACATTCTTTTTTTCCTGATGAGGCGCTTTCTACATTTTTAGCCAAAGATCAAAACCACAAAGAGGCAAAATAAACAGCAGAAGCTGAACATCTTTGAGGAAAAAGGTCCAGCCTTCCAGCACCAGGAAATAAAATAGAATTATCCTTGAGAAAGTGTTGCAGATCTGACTGCAGTGTTTCAGCATCTCGGGTCCACAGAGCGGCGGAGTATAGCATCCTTTAGAGCTGATTTGAAAGTGAAGTGTTCTTGAATTAGCGGCGCCCTGTCACAGCCACTGCCCTCCCATTGGGCAATACACAGATACACACTCCAGTGACCCCCTTTGCTTCAGAGGCATGCCTTGGTGATAACAGCTGCCGAGGGAACAGCTTGTCTAGAAGAGAGGGAGAGAGAGAGTAAGAGAGCACAGTGGAGGTGGAAGGTAATCAGGTTTGGAAAAGTGCTGCCAATAGTTAGTCTGTACATGTAGCGCAGCCGAACACTTGACTCGCTCCGAGGATTGTTAATGTGAAGTCCGTGTCGGACATTTACCAGCACTCCTCCCTGTTGCTGTTTGGGTGAGAGTGTCCTCGCTGCTGTGCCCAGGGATTGTTGAATGTGTTTCCCTTCGAACCATATGCTTATTTGTGGGTGACACCCGAGCATCTATAAAAAGCCACGTTGTCGTGAAAGCACAGCAAGTCTCCATAAGTGAGCAATCACCCTTGTTTTTGGAGCACTGGCAATCTGCCCCAGCTCAATATGTCATGTGTCTCCCACACGCATCTCCCAGCTACAGATCTCATTTCATCACGCCTGACTGGCTCAATCTATTGCACTGATACAGCGCTGCAGAGAGAGAGAGCGAGATACACGAACAACCTAACAAGCCTGATTGACATATTGTGTGCCAATGACCAGCGAATAAACAGAAACCTTTTTAATAAGACTTGTCAGCCCTTGACAGGTTCAACTGCACTCCACTTAATTCAACAATCTATGAATAACCTCATCTCATCAAACATATGGCACCTAATGGCTCGCGCTGGTGCACGTGTCAGTCACCGAGCGGGAAACAGCGGCAGCAACACGACAGTCCGCTGGTCTGCTCGTGGATTCAACCTTACACCTCCTCTTCACTTTAATGTGGCAAAGCCGGTGACACTGAGGTTTGATCAAGCTCTGAAAATAAATCCAGTTTTACACACTCAGCTCATGCATTTCTTGTTTTTTTCCTTGTTATTATCTTATTTCATTCAGCCAACATTCCCCCAAATTAAAACAAGATATCGACATCCATTCTTGAACTAGGATAGGTACCAAGCACTAGGATAGTGACTTTGAACAGCTGTTGCGTATCAAATGGAATTCATCTCAGGAGTCTTATATTCATGAATATTTACCATATAAACAGACAACTACACAGTTTAGATTTAGTCTAATTTGAATATGAATAAGCTTCACTGAAAACAAGAGCCTTATATACCCAAACCTTTCAGTCATGTTTCTACAGTTTGATCAGAAAGTTGTGCTTGTTTCGCTGAATGTATGTTTATGGTCCCATCATCATTAGCGGATTCGATAGCAAAAATGAAAATACAAATGTTTTTTTTGTTTTTTTTTAATAGTATTGGTATAATAATACTTTTTATTATTTTCTTATGCTGAAAGTACAGACACTAATGGCATGCTATTAGTTGTGTTTTCTGATAATACTTCCACTCGTGCTTTGAAACATTATGTCTAAACTGTAATGTCAATGTAGTAAAGACTATAATTATCTCGGGGAGATCATTTTTCACAACACTGACGCTGCTCAATATTTTGTAATTGTAATTCGGGTTCAGATCTGAACACGCTCTGTTCCCCTTTGGATGAATGCCCTGCTGGCACGAAAACATTACTGTTAATAGCATTCCGCCGCTATTATTCGTATTGTATGGCGATGAGTATTAATGACTCTGCCGTGTTTTTGTTGCAAGGAAGTGGTGTAACAACGTCAAAGGAGATGAGTCAGTGCTCTGACAGATTGAATGTTTTCCACCCTGGGAAGCAGAAGAAGGTTCGACTGAATAATCCAAAGGCCAGCAGGCATCGATGAAATATCAATTAAGCGCAAGTGAAAGGTCGATTCATCTTTAACAGAAGGAAGCTGGAGTCATGTGAACCCAACAACTTATCCCACACATGGAAAGCGGCCGGACGGTCAGGTGGGATCTGACTCAGCAACGGGCACATGGGAGTTGTAGTTGTTTACCTGTGCATTATGTATACAAGTGTCCTTTACTGGACTTTAAATCACTTTAGAGCTGCAGGCACAGCAGCGCGGCGGCAGTGGGAATAGATCTCAGCGTTTCAACCGTGAGGGGAGGAAGGGAAAATACGAGCACGGAAGGAAGAAAGGACGACTTATGAATCAGAGACTCCACTGGCTAGTGATCCCCCACTTCCTCCTCTGTCTTTGACACATGTGCACCTAATGCGTACAAGCGCAATTGCTGTAGCAGCTGCTGCAGTGTCTGGAGTTCACATCACCTGACTTTGCTGAGTTTCCTCCCAGTTGCTCTGGTGTTAGACGCTTGATGGGCGGTGATTTTATTAACTTATTATTATTATTACAGGATGAATTTCCATTGCCGTTGTGTATTTATTGGTCGGTTGCTCTTCCTCTTAAGTAATGGATGCAAATGTAAGTGTTTCGTGCATGAGGCGCTGACACTTCTCATTACAACACGACGCCCAAACACTCCGTAATTGTTGGCAGCCGTGACCAGCTCACGCCCAAAACCCTCCTTGGAATTCTGTTCCAGCCTGCGAATGGAGTCCATCTTCACGCAGAAGCACAAGCCCATTCTTTATTTAGTCAGTTTCGTTAATGAGCGATCGGCCCTTGGTTTAGACGTCAAGGTTTCTTCATGCAGCAAAAGTGAGTCTAACATGAGTAAAGACATTGATCGGTTGCTAGCAGATCCATAAATAGGTGCGACCTATGGCCAGAGCCGATCCTGACGTAGACGCTTGTTTAGCGTAATGACATGGTGTCATTGGTCAAACAGTGAAGTGGATAATAGAAAATCAGACTTCAAGAAGACTGAGGAGGAAATTGAATCCATCTTGCTTGTTATGAATCGATGCTGAATGTTATGCCTGAGAAATAGTCTGTCTGCTATGATCAATTTGAAAAACAGTGAACTGCCATCACTCACTGATACTGCGTGTCTATTAAAGACATGCCTTGGCTTTCACGCTCTGTCAAAACAGCAAAGGCAAACACTGCAACAAAAGTCTTGGCAAGTAGCGTTACTTAGAAGTCAAATGACTCGTGCAACATTTTGTCCTGCATCCTTTACCGGCGTGTGTGGAAGTGGCTGTGGGGACTGTGCAAAGGTGCACTACAGCAATTAGCATCGTTCTCGCCAGGGAGGTGTGGAGTGTGGAGGCCCCATTAAACACGTTGCGGGGACAAACCTCAGCTCCTTTCTGCTGACTCACACACTTCTCCCTTGTAACACACACAAACACTCCTAAATCACCTCGGCCTGCCAAATGGAAATCTCCAGCAGCAAACACACACACACAGTCTACGTTCTCCTCGCACCCTAAACCTAACTGGCAAAAAGATATGGGTAACCTTAAGCAAACTTAAATTCAATTATAATGACACAGTTATTTTGAAGTTTTAATCCTCAAATTGAGTCTTAAGCATATGGTGGCTGGAAAAAAGTCCCAAAAAAAATCCAGAAGGTTGGACACAAGTAGGTGTGTTTCCAAGAATTGGTCCATTGGACACGCACACAAACACACACCACACGTAAGTTTATTTAACTACTGTAATTTCCGTGCTATAAGGTACTTTTTTTCGCGGTCTGAGCCCTGCCACTTACACGGTTAATATATGGATTTTTACAGGGTGAAATCAGATTAAATCAGAGGCGATGAAATCACAGACTTTTTACTTACCCTTAAAGCAGTTTTCGACCACATGTCCACAGCTCTGTCACAGAGTCGATCTCCTGGAGGTCTGGAATCGAGAAGCAGCCACTGAGACTGGCAGTGGTGTCGGAACTTTGGACACGCGGGTGAAAACAGCGCATTTTGAGGGATTTCATGTGAATGAAAGATGTGAGATGCTGTCTCCAGACAAAATGTGTTCGGATCAAAAGTCCGTCGTGAAAGTCGGGTTTTGGCCACGGACTTGATCCCGGCTGGAGAGCTGCACCTTTTCTATTGCGAGAGCCTCATGGATAAATCAAGACGCTCCATATTGCGCAGCTTGTTTCCACTATTTTATGATCCAGTGTGCCACTGGCCAGTCCACAGCGCAGACAGCACCACTGAACCTGCGGCTTATAGATAAAGATCTATTCTCCTCCTTAAATTTAGTGGCTGCGGTTAATATTATGGTGTATTCTATAGTCCGGAAATTACGGTAATTTTAATGACTTCACTTATATCCCAGTGAGACAAACTGGTGATGTAACAATGCACAACTGTCAATAAAATGTCCTTCAACCATTGACCAATTCAACAGCACCTGGTTTGGCTGGACCGTGGTACCTGCTGTTTGTATGCACCAACTGTGCTTTAGTGGGTTTCATCCGGGACCTCCAATTTCCTCCCACTGACCAAACAAACAGTACCTTAAAGCCCGCCCACGCAGAGACACAGACAGTCGCGTTCGCATGGGTTCTGTCCAGATATCCTGGCAAGATTCTACTTTTGTAACAGAGTTGCGATCTCTACTGCAAATAATATTGTTTTAGATGTTGATTTGTTTGTTTGGTTCGTTTCAAGACATTTCATTCAGATTCTCAGGTGGTCCACAAGTGGTGGTAGGCGAGCGATTAGCCCGAGGCTGCATGGTGTTTATGAGCTCTGCAGACAACTGTTCTTTTTCTGTATTTTCCGTGGCATGTATTAAACATTGAGCAACGACCAGTTATGGATTAATTTCACAACAAATACGACTAGGATGGCTATATAAGCTCCACACCTCTATGGAAGCATCCACCTTTTTGAAGCACGAAAAGCCACGTATATTTCCAACCAAAGTTCTGTCTTGAGTGAACTGAGGATTGCAAGAATACATGACAATGCACAGTGAATTGTGGAATTCAATTTCAAGAGCTACGACATTCCTAAAGAGTCAGGATAAGGTATTGTTATGCAGCTCTTTGGCAAATGTAATTGGAGTAAACAAAGATTTAAAGCAGCCTGAAGTCAACCCGTCCCTGATATTTAAATATATGCTTACCTCCTCACACACATTCTGACACACGCAGGTAGACTCTCAGGGGCACACATGCAGGGGTCGGGTGGGGGTGCAAAATTATGCCGCGTTAGCTGGCACACCGTGTTGGTGCTAATGAAGCTCTCTGTCCACACAGACTGATAACTTGCTGATGACTGGATACTTCTGCCAGCGAGGTCTGGAACACAGTTGGAATACTGAAGCAGCTGCTGCGTTTGTTTCTTTATACGCCAAGAATATTTGATGCTTCTCTTCAACTTTTGGATACAAGGTCGGTTCATGACGGTTTATTTTCAGGAGGGAAACATTGTTGAGATTTTTTTTTTTGCTAATAAATTCATTCCTAAATTCTTCATGGTTAATAACCAGTGTTTATGAACCTGCATCTTATGACCACATTTTCATCCGTAGTATCGATGGAAACGTTTTGCTCATGAGCTTAATCCTGAGATGCTGGAGAGGTTTTGATCCGGGAAGTCGATCGAATTTCCTGCGCGGTTTGCTAAATAAGGAGAAGGGATTTCTGTCTGAGTCGATGATATGTTTCTCTGCTGAAAAGTTGTTTTTATAGGTTTTTTTTAAATCCTGAATCAACAGAACTCCTTCAGTTTCTCTTTGGCTTAGCATCGCACCCTAAACCCACAAAGGGGAGGTTTCATTTCATTTCAAGAGAAGAAATATGGAGTCTTTCAGCCGATGAGCGCCGCAGCAATGTCACGCCAGAATAATCTACTTCTTTCTCTTTGAGAAACAAACAAAAACATATCAGTCGTAAATTTTTCGCACATTTTAGTCTTGTTTAGTCGCTGTCACGCAAAGTGTATACAGTATGACCTTATCAAAGTGGTGTTGAAGCCCAAGCGTGCACACAGCAAACCTTCAACAGACATCACACCCACACACACACACACACTCCCCGTACACTATCCAGCAAAGTGAGCACTAATTAGTTGGTGGCCCCAGGACTCTGACAGCGTCTCAGTGACAAGAGGAAAGGGCAGGGTGACATTTTTGATCAGCAACGTACCGCAGTCGCTATAGTGCACCCCTCAGAAGGGTTGGAAGTTCAATTCCCTTGGCTCTTTATGTTGATAGAGCCTTCAACACACTGCTTAAAGCTACTATTATGACCTGCCATCTTCACCGTCTGCTTTGGAAGCTTGACTCCTGTTGAGGCTCCTCAGAACCAAGACGCCCAGTTTGGACTCTTCCTCAGTGCAAGTGCTCTATTTTCTTTTAGAACGAGTAACTGTAGGCTGTTGTTATTATGACCACGCGTAAGTCCCATAAGTCACAGAGCCAAGATTTTCAGTTGCCATTGACAAAGCATCTGGGAGTGGGGAGGTAGTTTATGATGACACTGTTATTGCACCAAAGGAGCGCAATTCAGTCCAGGGTGTGTTGAGTACCAGACGGAAGGTGCTCTTCATCTGTCATTGTTCACTGTTTATGCTTTAAATTTTGCCCTTGGACCTCTTCTTGGTCCCCTCTGCCACACTGTCCTGTTTCCGTTTGATGATAGCAGTTTGTTGTTGTTTGTAGTTTGTGGTGTGCCTCCACTTTGGAGACCATGTGGGATCATGTATTAAAGAACTTGAGTTGGTCTGCTCAGCTCAGTCCGCGTGCTGACTTGACCTAAGGCCCAGTACTAAAACGGTTCCAGTCCAGGGAACGTCTTCTGTTATGTCCACGGTGTACTCCTTCTAGTCCTCCTTTCCCATTCTTCATTGTTTTTGTGACGTGTTTGTATAAAAGCAACATGCAAATTTGACCATAAAAAGGAGTGAGATGAAAAACTAACAAGTTAAACCTCATTCAAGAGCTAATTTTAGCCTCCTGGGGTGATTATCTTTCAGGCTTTGGAGGGACATCCCCAGGAAGATGAAGTCTAAATGAAGGAGGACCAACTCACACTATATGCATCCAAATCACAAAGCTTTTATATCATATTTTTAAATGTACAAAGAGAGAGAAGGTAAAGAATGAGCCATGTTCTGATGCCGGAGCATCATAACGCTGAAGTTCAAAGACCCATAAAACAAGGAAGTGCTGTCTTTTGATCCTGACCCATTTTTCTCTCAATAAATAAATGTAATTTTAATCATGTTGTGCAAAGTGTGAATAACACCGGTCCCACTGGTAAAACTGCTCTGTTGGAGCTCAGCTGTCAGGTTGGATTTCTCCTCCTAATGACTTTGATGGACGGGCCAAAGTCATGACTAAGTGGCTGCCCACAGACTGCCCAGTCCCATGACCTCATCGTCGGCCGACTGCCACCAGTCCTGACTTTCCGTCATACAGAGCCACTTGTTAGGGCTGTGAGGTCTTGGCCGCCGTGCACTGTTTCTGCTCTGCGGGGTCCGGCTAATTATTCTCAACATATTCCTCCACACTCTCAACCACGTATTAAAGACTGCTGGTATTTTTGAAATGTCTTCTTTTGGATGTAGCAATTAATAATCTAACAAAATGACGTGCAACGTGAAATGTAGCATGTCTTTTAGGGACCACGTTGTTAAGGCCAGGATCAGAAAAATAGGTACGGCTACTGGAGCAGGTGTAAGCAATTAAGAGGCAGAGACAGTAGTGAGTGTGAAGGTGAAGGCACCATATATTGTGAAAAGTCTGTTAAATGGCCGGTGTTGGCTATCTAGCAGCCTGGTTGCATTAGTGCCATACTACACTGCAAGCCCACGATACAACATGGTCAGTAAAGAACAGGCACAGTGATATTTCTGAAATGCAGAATAAAATGGTAGTCATCTCTTTTAACCCAGTAAATGACATGCGCAATACTACCAACACATATACACCATCAAAGTCCATGCTAATGCTAACACTAGCGCGTTAGCGTCACACTCATCTTTTCCTTTTCAAACAGTGCATTATGATAGCAATGGACCTAACAGTTAATGATGCAAGACTTGGCTTTACAGAGCATGACATGAAGTAAAAGACAGAGGTTTTTGATTGGTTTGGAGACAAACCTGTTCACAGCTGGCGACTAGCTCCCGGTTGAACAGCGCACTTCTTTGTGCAAGCATTGGTCAGTCGTGGTCACGTGACTAGGTTTGCTTGAGGCACGACTTGGAGAGCAGGTAGTATACTGTTTCAGCCTTTTATATACACATACTGTGCGAGCATGGATTTTTACCTGGGTTGCTGAAACAAATGGCGGTAGACAAAGCGGAAAACTAGACCAACATTCCCACAGTCAGCATCTCTCATTTGCCAAATATACCCATGATGCGTTCTGGTGAACCCACCAGAACCCGGTGCTCTGCTCTGAAATGCAAAGTATCACGCTCGACAAAATCGTTTCTCTAATCGTTACGGACTCCGTCCGACCTTAGAGCAGGAGAAGAGTGGGGTTTGTGAGCTCTCTAATGAGTTCGCAGTTTTACACAGATTTTTTTTTGGCAGATGCATTGTCAGTAATCTCAGCCTCATCTACTATGTAAGACTGTAAATGACCTGCTGCTGTAAAGTGTTATGGATTGCAGCAATAGGCGCATGTGTTTCGATTTTCTCTGCACTCCATTATCATGTCAGGATCCTTAATATATGTGACCTTGTCATTGGGACAGCGCTGTTAACAGAGTATCAATGCACCTCAACCCCATGTGCCGCAGCGACGCTCCGACCTCCACCTCTCACTGCGGGGTTTATTCTTCTTTTCTCTTGCCACCCAGGGTTTAACTTCAATTACTTAATCTGGTTGTCAACCTCTGTCAATTCTCTCAGTGCGTGATCCCTTCCTCCTTTTCTTTCCTTTCTTTCCCGTGCTGCCACGCTAACAGCTTGGGGTGTGTGAATCATGGGCTGTCAGGTGGAAGCCTCGCATCACACAGCAGGATGACCTTGTCGTGCACTTGCCAGGATCCACACTCCAGCTCTGGTTCATCTACATAGCTTCTCTGGAAACGTCCTTAATGGTCAAAAATGAGGCGACCACTGCTCTGGAATCAGTTTCAATCATTAGACTCTCCACTTGAAATGTTGCGTCCTCGTTTTCTACTGCCTCATTGTGGCTGTGCAACACCTGGTCTGCAGTGACTGGTCCATTGTCCTGCTGGAGTGACTCTGACTTTTGAGTTTAACCTTTATTTTTTGCTCTCCAACAGCGTAATCGCACAATTAGTTAAACAGTGATACGTTCTGTGCTGGGAACTTCAAAGTGCATGGTGCTAGTGTGCAATGATATAAAAGGAACTGTTGTTTATTCATTTATTTTAACTCTTTATAAGAAAGTCTGCATTAGCTGAATTCTCTTATGACTTCTCGTACAGTGTTTATATCAGTTGGATTTTCAGATGAAGCAATTTTTTTTATGGGTACATATAAGTTTTCAATGGTTGAGTAAAATCATCTGCAGAATCAGGGATCTCCATCTAGCGTCTTATTATTCCTGTTAGGACTGGTTGATTTGTGTTTTCACTCTGCTGCGTCCCTCGTGGACAGAGAAACTTTTAAATCAATGAAAGACTGGACATGGTCATTTCTCTGGTTCATGGAACTATCATTAGATGATGTTATGACCACAGAGGAGGATGTCCCTTAAACCGAATGAGGTTCTGTCGTCTGAAAACACAGAGCTCACGCTGCGACACGCTCGCACACGTGTTCCTGACAGACTGCAGGGTTGAGATTTAACTGTCTGTCTTTGGTGTCTCCGAGAGAAATCTGGCGGGGCTACCTAAACGGAACCCGGAGAAAAGTAAACACAGTAAAACCAGATGGCCGCGACTCTTAGCGTTGCCAACAGCAGCCACCGAGAAAAGATCAGTGAGAGCAGACACTAAAAAAAAATAAAAATGCATCCTGTATGGGTCTTACAGAGATGTTCGACATGAATCACTGAGGGACTGAGCTTAAAAAATGTATTCTTTAAGCTTTCACAATAGGAGTAGTTTTTCATTCATGGGCCTCCGTTGCTGATTTATGCTGGCAGAATGGTTTATTTAGTTGGTCAGACTGGGAGCCGCTAGAGTCAGATAAAATATGGATTCTTTTGATTATAATAACGATCAAAATGTGAGTCGGCATTTAATTTTATAGATTCGATGTAGGTTGTCTGGCTACATGAGACGGACTGGTGCACTGTTCAAGATGTCCATCGCATCTCACCTGGATTACTAAGATGCTCAACTTTGGTTTGCTATTTCAAATACTGTAATGGAGAGGTGGACAAAATGTGGCCCAGGGGCCACATGTGGCCCTCTGCCTGTATCCATGCCGCCCTCTTGAGGTGAAAACAAAAATACAAATACAATTTGAATTCTAAATAAAACTCATTTAAGTTAAAAAAAATCTTTCTGAATTGAATTCTTTTACTGACCAATCCTCATTCCAACAGTCAAGAACAAAATACTATGTAGTATAACACCTTCCTAAATGATGTTTTTCCCAGGATTCTTTAGCCATCATATTCACAGCTTTAAAAGAGCTTCCATCATTTAACATTTATGATGAAAATCTTTAAATAAAATAAAACAAGATTCGCCATATTTTTCACACTAGAAGTCAATCATCTTGAAGAAGAAAAATAGTGCTGTATATGTATGCTGCACAGGACTATAAGTCACATTTTCTTGAGGCATTTATTCCAAAATCCGTGTCATGAAGCAATAACGCCATTATTGTCATCCCGCAAAGTCATTTGTATTCATCGCTCTGGAAGTGGGACGTTGAATGGAATATACTTGGCCAAGAACTGAGCTGACTGAGAAGGAAGACGTGGATTTAGAAATCCACTTTTGATTGGAAGGCCCCTAATGTTACAGGGAATAATGTGGTCCCTTAAGGAATTTAACCCACCTTTGTTGAGTTGTTTTGATGTAATGCCGAATGCATTCTGGAGTTCTGACCTTCTCCCGTGTCATCAATGTTGTCGGCCTACATGAAACTGACTTCATCTCTTCTAACTGAAACTACGTGAGAAATATCATTGTCTCGAGTATCTTTGCACGTCTTCAACATATGCAGGTGCTCCGTTCATAGTTTTTGCCATATTAAAAATGTGATACGTTTTATTCATTTTTTTGAAATTGTCATTATTTGTTACATCTGTTGCATTCACTCGCAGTGTGAGCCCAGCCTCGGTTTCAACTTTCTCCACTGAAGTTGTTGAATGAATAACATTAGTGGAGATAATTACATCGAGTGAAATCCTGCGGCTGAACTGTTGAAACATTTTATTTGTTGAATCACGGTTTTGTTCCCTCGGTTTTCCTTTTCCAACGTGTGGTCACACAGCGTGGGCCTGCTTCTTTCAGTCATGACACCATCTTGACTCTGGACCGCGCGCTGTGTTTTTCATCCAAGAGCTCTGTAACTGAGTGTAATCAAATCTCGGTCTCCTCTACTTGGGACACCAGACATCTTCCTCCGCCAGCCGCAGGAGATTTGTAGGCTCATCTTGTTTTGGTGGAGGCAAGTTTTCTATACAGCCACCGCCAGAGGGGTAGCAAATTGGATGTGGATGGAGGGAGATGGTGTAGATGGCGGAGAAAACATATTAAATGCATCCCCTAGCAGTTCTCTAGGACTCCTTGTTTAGCGGAGACTGCTCCCGGACTGTTGGGGGCTGTCACGATGATGTATATTCTGGGTATCCCTGTCAGGGGAATAATCCAATATTTGTGAATGCGTTTGTATGTTTTTTTCCATCCGTTTCTGAGAGATGGTTTGTTTGAAATGAGCATTTTGCTATTTCTGTTTGTCTCATGAACAGAGTTTTTACAATGCTGATATGTGAAGGAACACACTGCTGCAGCAATGCCTCATTTCCATTTCATGTCGCGGTTTATTTCGTGTCAGAAACACCCGCTTCACAACAGGATTCTAAATGTACTTGTGTGGATGCACTGGAAACATTTCAATCCAATCTCAGAAACCAAAAGCATTTCAGGAAAAACTCTTGTCTGACAAATCAGACTGCACTGTCATGAAATGTCACCATGATCTCAAAAGAACTGAGCACAAAGCTTAGCTTTCCACTTGACTCCCATATGAAGGGAGGAATTGCCATGACAAAATAGGTATCTATTGCCAAAAATTTAATTAATTTGCAAAAAAGATTTCATGCTTGGAGTTGATGGATTTTCATGTTGATTTAATTACAACTTTTTGCAATGGAAACAGGTTTTGCAGATAAAGGATGACATCACAGCCCCGTCTGCCTCGGCTCTTCACAACAATACTGCCACACTAGGATGCTGTCAATATTAACACAAAATCTTTCGCAACTCTGTCATTATAAGCAGTGAACAATTGTTGTGCCTGATGTGCTTGGGACATGTGAGCAGCAGACACTCTTCAGAGAAGCCAGTTGAATATTTCAAGTGAACCTTCATTGTCTCAAAGCTCAGCTAAGTATGAATTTATGCAATTTTAATTCAATCTGATCCCACACTCCCTCTGGTGTCAATGGAGCGAGTGACCGCAGAAACTTTTGCCGAATGTCACGTCTGTTTTTTGACAGAGAGACGCTCGCTCATGACATCATCTCATGCCGCACACTCCCATCAATAATCGGCAAAATAATAACTAATACAAAGGGGCATAAATTTGCTAAAAATGCCATAACATTCAGATGGATTCATGTTGTCATTGAAGTCACACATTAGTGCAGTAAGTGTGTAAATACAGGTGGTCATACAATGTTAATCAGAAGTCAGGAAACTTATTTGAATCCATGAAGCAAAACAATAGCTCACTCAGTTTATGCAACAGCATATCTCAAATGTAACTTTGTATTCATTCTTCTTCAGGCACCTCAGCGAGAGACAGGAAGCACTATGACTATCATACGGTAGTTTGCAATTTGTTGTGGAACGTATGAGAAAATTAACAGCATTACATGACGCATCAGGACAAGCATGATGTTTAGCTCATTCGCGATCTGCCTTGTTAGTTAGCATGTCCTATGACTCGCTTATCTTTTATTTGAGTTCCTATTCGCAAGTTCACTGTCTGTGTGTTCACATTTCTTCTGAGGCAATTTCCTTGGATCTTGCATTAGTCACCACTACAGCCTGCGTATGTTTGAGAAGCAGCATGAAGCCCGTCACGCCATGGAAAGCCAGCCAGTGGTTGAGTAAACAGTCTTGTCCTGCTTGGCCACAGGTGGCATGAGAGTCCAGACTTGTGCTGACTGATGTGTCTGGACGGGACACAGCAATCGCACTGTGATTGTGATCATGTCCGGCAGAGTTGTGTGTGTTTACACTTAGAGGAACAAAGAGTCGCACAACTCTGAAGACATAAATCTGCTCACGCCTCGTAAACTTGAGTGTTTAGCTGGTGCACGTCATGAGTGAGTAAATGTCGTAATGCCTCGCTCCGCAAGCTTGGCCAACACATCAAAAGCGACGTTGTCCACTGGGTCAGCATCACGCAAGATGACGCTGGCGCGTAAAGCCATCCGGAGTTTAGCTTGTTTGCGTGTCGCCCATCCCAATTCGTTGGCTGAGAATTCACTGGTTCAGCATACATCTGTGCTTTTAAACCGAATGCTGCTGTCCATGTCGGCTCCAATTCAATAACGTCTCTTGACCTTATTTAGATGACAAAGCTGCTTTTATTACACTTCAGTCTCATATCAATGGTATTCACCCCTCAACACAAAACACCTGTATATCTAAGAAAGCTGTTGGTGGGCCACACACGCATGTCTCCGAGTGTTAAGGGACCAGCACGCATGTTGCATTTCCAAAGTAATCCCCAGCCTCTCTTCATCTCAAACCGCTTTCAGGTGCTGCTCAGCTGGCACACATTCCTGCAACCTCACACACACTGTTGCAAAACACAAGGATAAACATGTCATCTCACTGACAGCAGAAGATGCCACTGATCCCCTGAACAAGTCATTTCCTCCCCCCCCGCACAATGTTTAATCCTCCGGATCTGACAGAATGATCCTAATATCACCCCAAAACTCTGAGCCTCTGTCTTGGATGTATAAAAAGGTGTTATCGTCTTTCAAGCCTCATGTCTGATTTGCTGCATGTTTAGATGCATTTATGAAAACTTCAGAGTTCTTGTGTCCATGAAAGGGGCGCCTGTTACGCTCTCTTCAGCTATCCCTCCGCCAATCTTCCTCTCTGCTGCTCGACTCGCATTTCAAGATCTTACATGTTCACTAAAGTCGCCTTCCCTCTGCTATCATTCCACCGGGGGCTCTCACAGAGGCTTTGATATTGAAAGCAGGCTCGGCATGAAAGGCGAGGGTTTAGGGGGGTTGTAAATGCTGCGGGCCCATTTTAAAGGAAGTGATCTTACTATGTTAACGAACACCTCGTACTTTTCTTTGCGCTGAACAAAATGGTGATGAAAATCTGGATTTGTGGGCAGATTTTGAGCTTCTGAATAGACTGGGGTCATTTGTAGGTGATGAGATACTGTGAGTGTCAGAGATGAGGAGTGTGATAGACAAAAATATGTGTTAGCTTCTCCTTGACACAGACTTTACATGGATCCCTTGCTGTTTCATAAAAATCTACATGCAGCACAAACATTGCAGTTAAGTCGATTCTCACTTGATGAAACAGCATTTCATGTATTTTGAAGCCTCCAGAGAACCAATATCTTCACCTGATTTATATTTTCACCTTGCTGCACCGTGATCTATCATTACTGTTCAACCGTGTCATGTTAGTCACAGTTAAGGACAATAACTGCAGAGGTATAACACCATTACACCCTTTTAATGAAAACAAGATGGCCGTACTCTTAGCCAACATCAGCTACCGAACACAATTGTCACGATTTTATTCAAATCTTCAGAAAGAAACCAAAATGCATGTGGACAATAAAATCTCAAGATCATTAGGTGTTGAAATATGATGCAGTTTCATAAGTAATAATATCTCTAACGTGCCTCATCAAGATGATGCTGTTTTTAAGTTATTCCTTTACAAAGTTCTACCCTTCTGAAATCTCGGCGAGCGATAGGTTGCCAGAGCCAAGCCCATTATTACATCACAGTGGGCTTTGTGTCACTGCCCTCTGGTCCACCAAAACAAGAACGGCGAGTATTTTAATCGCTACATAACCAAGACGGCACAGTGCACGGCAGCTAGTTTGGACTGGCCAACTAGAGAGGCTTTCGCTACGACGGATTTTAACAGGTTTGCGGTTAAAGGGAGTTTAACAGCACGAAGCAAGTAGCTCCTGTTCGACAGCTGAAGGTTTCCTCCAGACCAATAGCAGCCAAGTAGGTGGATTCTATAGTGTTCAAAGACCTATATCATTTTGAAAGGCACTCAATACATAAGTTACTCTTTCTTTATATATATATAAATCGGAAGCCTAAGTGACACCCATCGACTTCTGCCTCATGACACCTAACTTAACCACAAATATGAATGGGGGTCACTGGAGAGATTAATGTTATTTTTCTGATCTTATAATATACCATAGATCTCACATATGATGTCTGTGAAGCTGAAAGATACATTCTAAAGCTGTGAGGGCACTGCTTTCTGACCGGGATCAAAAGCTACTTTAGGTTTTGTGTAATACGTAGTAGTGAACTATGATGCACGTCCCAGGCTCTCACTTGATACTCAGTCAAGTGACAGTTGGCAAGCGGGAAAAAGCTCTACAGGGTCACGGTAAGATTTGTAGTCCAAATAATTCCGTATTTTTACAAGACAATAAGCTTGTTTTCTTTTAAACATAAAAACATAAGGCGCTTTTGTGAGTGGCAACCTGCAGCGCCATCGACGAGTTGCGCCGCTGAATCCAATCCAGTTTTTCCCAATGCTTTGAGTACCAGCCTCTTGGCGTCCGAGGCAACTTTGACAAATTGGCACCGTATACTGTTGCTTTTCCACAACAGCTGAACAATTATTAACACTTTCTTGACTTTTTTTGAGAAAGGCACATGAAAAAGTATTAACTGCACTATCCATAGCAGTGCTTTCTTCCAACAGCTCTCTGGCTCACTAATGAGTCCCTGGAGCATTTTCCTGTACACTGACTCTGTTCATACCCTATTAGCACCAGCGACTTCTGGAAAAAGAACTGGGCCAACCATGACCGCAACTGGGACTGTTCCCTGCCTCAGTGGCTTTAGATATTAGTATGCTTTACACTTGCTAATAGAAGTCAAGGGCCCAATTACTTACCAACATTATGCATCAAGTTTGAGAGCAGTTGAATGTGTGATTAAAGAAAACATGATGTTGTGTGAAACTAGATGCAAATAGAAGGTTGCTAGATACTAAAATTACATTGACAACATCAGTCCATTTGGTTGTGCACTTATCCTTGGCAAGATCATGTGGGTTAGTGCAGGGAGGAGCCCATAGTGTCGGTGGAATCGAATGCCACCTGTGGTAACTGCCTCCTCATAGCCGAGTGGGCCTTTCTGAGAAGGTCTTTGGTACCGTGCTGTCTCCCACTCACACAACATGTCAGTCAGGTGTTGAACAGGCGCGCTGACTGCTCTCCACTGGTCAGAGAATATCTGCAGGTGCAGTTTATGTGCACAGATCCTTCTTCAGGAGAGCTTTTACTTGACTGACACCCCACTGCAACACACGTCTGACTTGTGGAGATGGATGTATTAGCCCACACTGGGGTCCTACCCCGATCACATGCGACTCAAAACGCGGGTACTTTCCCACCAGAAAGGCCAAATGCACACTCAAAGCCTGCTTCAACATGACACCATCTCTTGCCTGTGTCTCTCTGAGATGCTCATCTCACTCTTTAATTCACTGAATGTCTGCAGTGAATGTCGCTGCAAGTAATGGACATATCAATCAAATTGCATGGTGAGTGTTGCCTTGGTAAACAAAGGTTTGTGGGCTACAGCAGGCAGCAATTTGGATTACAAGCAACTGCATAGCCAAACACAGCTGATGGTGAGGAATGTCATGTCGTGAACTTTTGAAAATACGTGTTTTTGGTATGATCATACCTCTGTTGGCTGCAGCAACTAAAGAGGCACTCTGACAGTGCAAACCTCTGTCAAGTAGCTTCAGTCCACCCTCACACACTATCCCAACAACAAAATTCCTGGATCCAAATGCCAACCTGGCTCAAATGCAGAAAATGGTCCTGTCTCCCATTGTTAAAGACTCCTTTAAAAAAAAGTCCTGGGTCCAGATAGTGACCCTGATCACTCCCAAAAGGGAATTATTTGTTCCTGGTCTCATTTCACATATTTCCTGTGAATTCCACCCGAAACCTTCCATAACTTTTAAAGTTCTTTTGAACTCATCGAAACATAACCTCCCTGACGGAGGTAATTACACTCTCCAGTACAGTTCAGAGACAGTTCAGAAACTGACCTCTGCTGCTTTGTTGCCAGCCTTTTCAGGTCGCCTCTCACTCACTGCTGTGACACTGCTCTCAGTGACACTCCTCTGCCAGTCCAGTCTATTCAAGGACTGTCCCCCCCCATCCTTCAGCCGGCATGGCTCTCGTTCACTCACTTTCCACCTTGTCCTTTTCTGTTTTTTTCTGTTGTTCTGGAACGAAGGCTGGATGTTTTTTGCGTCAGGAACGGTGAGTCCCTGACGGTTAAATGGTTTGGATTACGAGCATCCGTTCAGTGTGAATTATTCTCATAAACCATTGTTCAACTGCATGTTATTTATCGGTAAGCCAACAAATTGTATTGAACGTGAAAATCCTGTGTCTCTCTTCGGAATTCTCAACATGTAGTTTTTTAGCTTTGAGGCGATAAATTGCAAGCCGTTCCTTCATGGTGCTGTTAAAACGATTTTTACAGCTGTGAGTTAAAGCAGACCCCATATTAAGGTGTCAACTAGAAACTTTATGCGGGGTAAAAGCAGTTTAGAACCCTTTACACCATTTTGCCCTTACAGGTCATGAAGGTGTCATTTTCTAATTTACTTAATCGTGTGCGTAGTTGTAGAGAGGCCATGAGGACTTGTTAGACAGCTTATGTGTATTTTCTCTGAAACTGAAGAGGCAATTTCCTTTGCAGCTTGAGTGGCGGTTGTGTTCTACCCCTTTGTTTAATTTGAGCATCAGGAATGGTTTGGTGAATCTGTGTGTTGGCAAAATGTATTTCTTTCAAATTCTTGTAATCTCTTAGCGTTTCAACTTCCTGAGACTAAGAGACTAGATTATCTTCTTAGTGAATCCAGTGTTTGTTTTGAGAGAACAGTGGGTCTGGAAAAGTGTTAGGTGACAATGATAGGTAGAAGGAGATATTGAATAATACCCTGGGCAGGTTGCCTGATGCGGCCGAGGACCTCATAGATCCAGAAGATGGTATCACAGAAATTTAGTTTAGGTAAACCGATTTTTCTTCCATCACTAGGTCACATCGCCTTTTTTATTTTTCTTTTTGAGAAAAGGTTTGTGCTAGTCTCTTGGCCACTATCTCAGCTGTCCAAACAAAGTTTCGCAATGTAATCGATAGAAATAAAAAGACAAGTAACTATCAACTAAATGCGCCGGGAACCAAAATGCAGATTGGGATGAACACACAGGGACTGGGGAAGAATCTGGAACACAAGAGAGTCGGACTCGAATCTCAAGCCTGAAAACTGGGAGAAGAGAAAACACACCCGGAGTTATGCTCAACGAGGTGGTGATAAAGTGAAAGAGCTCTGTGGTGGTGGTTAATCACACACACGCACGCGAGGGATAAACTAGATGGATATATAACTAAAAAGTGGAACGAGGAAGAACGAGAAAACAAAAGTTGCGGCTGAATTGGAATTTGTGCGGGGAAGAAATTTTGAAAATGTCTTGGACGAGAGCGAGCGCATGGAAGTCTTGGAAGGGAATTTTACCTGAGTGGGAGTTGAAGCTACCATCTGGCAAACACAGCTGGAGTCTTGCATATATCCATGGAAGGATCGATGAGGCGATGAGCGGCAGCTGTGTTTGCCTGTAAAGTTGGATGGAACAGAGGAAACAGAAACGACAGGGAGTAACAAAATAAAAGCATAGGAAAGGACACGGAATGAAAACGGTAAAAATAGAACGGGTTAAAGTGCGGACATGACAATTTGAACGCCACTTTTGCGCAATGCTGCCTCCCACATTCTGAGGATGTGCCGTTAATGGGTGTCCTATTTCTAAGTTACATGTGGTTTTAGGGCTAAGGTTGAGGGTTAAGATTGAGGATTAAGGGAGGAATTGGTTCACTTCCTAATGGACAGGTGGCGTTCTGGGGCGGGGATGGAGCCAAGTGCATTTGGAGTCATTTTGGCTGAAACCTTGTAAGAAGTAAAATGAGTAGTGCCCTGACTGTTATTCCTTTCAAGTTGAAATAGCACCTCCTACTGTTTCGGAGAGCAACTGCAGCATCCCCAGAGTGCCATGTAAATGAGGAAGTACCAGCACTAGAAGTTAGTGTGTGTGTATTTCCTTCATTAAGCTGCAAGGGCCTCGCGGGAGTCTAACACTTTTCCCACGCATCAGTAGCCAACCACACAAGCAGCGAAAGGCTGACTTTCTGCTGTGTCTTTCAGCAGTACCCAAAGCCGCCTCCTCCGTCCCTCTCCTCTGCTCTTATTCTGTTTCAACGTCCATCTTCTTCTCTTTCAAGCTGGAATTTGCTCCTGGCACAGTTTAAATGAAACTTGCCCTCTTACCGACGGATGCTAACCTTTAATATTCTGGCCCTTTGTTGGCAAGTGTATATCAAACTTTCATCATATAATATGTATTGCAATCATCTAATACCCCCCCTCCACTGCAACCCTCACTTTGATATGTTTGGTCCTGGCAGCTGTGGCAACTTTCCAGCCAGAAGATTGCATTTCAACTTTGACCATGACTGTATATGAATGCAACTCCTGTAATTTTAATGTTATGCCAGACTAGTTAATGAGCCTTCCAGCACACATCACTTGAAGTGTTGTCAAAAGGGAAAGAAGAATCTTGGCAACGTTTGTTGTTGTTGCAGTAAGTGTGAAGTTAGCTCCGTGTCCATCAACATGCAACTTTGGAGTTGTACCTTTAGGTCAGTGTTTGCTTTGGTATGTAATTTATTCCAGGCCTTGCGTGTGTATTTCAGGCCTTCTGGGGACATATATAATGGAGTGGTGGGCCAGATTCATCCCTTGGGCTTTGTGTTTGAGAAGTGTGATCCAAAGTATTCCAGATTATTGTTTTCACTCATGAACTGAAAGTTTTGTTGCCTGCCAAATATTGCTTGGTGATGAAAGGATCGGTGAGTCTGTCCCAAGGACGTGCTTTTACAAGACTCAAAACCAGAGTTGGTACCTTCACCACATGAGTCATCTCATAGAGAAGCTTCTAGCAGACAAACATATTACTAGTGCTGATGAAAGTATATCAGAAGACATGCATTTGGGAAGTGTAAAGCTGTAAATGCACTAACCATTTATCAAAGTGTGATGCATCCTGTTTAATGTGGACGGTCAGAGTGATTGATCTCGTCTGACTCAGTCACATTCTCAGTGTTCTGATTAGCTTTTCCTGTAGACCTTGTTCTTCCTCCCCTTGTGTTCCTTCATTTGTATAAGCGTTGCCCCTCACCTTTTGACTTTCCTTGGATCACTTGTAATAGGTAATCGGTGCAACAAAATCACTACATCCAAAACAAGAGTCAGCTTTTGGACTGCAAAAGAAAAACAGGGTCAAAATGTCAATCCAAATAAATAATGAACTGTCAATCGATCGCTATTTCTGTGAAACATACAGCCAAATGTGTTTTTTTAAATGAATTCCATGTTAAAAAGGGAAGATTGTAAATGTTTGTGTGCAATTCAAAGCCGAGCGTGACGCTACATTGCGTGCCGCTGGCCAGTTTTGAATGCTGCCAGTGAAACACAGTATTCCCCTCGACGGCCGCTTGGAAGGACGTCGATCCAAATTTCGGAGTTTGTTGTAAATCTTCCCCCATATATCACTCCTCTGTGTCCTCCAGCTGATTTCCCCGTGCAGAAAAGCCCCGTAGCCTCGTCTGCATTCCTTTCCAATTAAGCAAGCATCATCTGATTCCAATTACCCTAATTATAGCAGCCAGGAACGCGAGGCGTAGAAGTAGAGCAAAAAATATGAGCTCACTTCTCAGGCGAGGCCCTCGTCTTGGTTACGACGACAACAGTAACCAACAACATGCCTTCTCTGCGACGTCCAAAACACAGCTGTCCAAGTTTCAGCCATCTTCCCGGTTAAAACATATAAAATAGAAAGAGTGTGTGCAACCACAACAAGCTAAACAAGGTCAGGCTGATGGAGGGACGCTGGTGCGGTGAATCACACCCTGATGTGATAATGCTAATCCCCTGGTCTGCCTCATAGAAGGACACCTCGTGGCTAATGTCTGTATGAAGTCACATTTGTGAACCCTTCAGTCTGTCATCGAATACAAGCTGCTGATGTTACCGATGCTGTATGTTAACACAATCCATTCATATTGATGCAAGAAGTCATATTTGGTCTGTGAAGTCTGCTCACTGTTATTATGAATATTACTTATATTCATTTATTAATGTATACAGCATGTATTATTCATGAGAGTGCCATTTTTATTCCGTGTTAATTACTCTTTTCCCACCAGCAACTTTACCTCCTCCCTGGTCCCACCTTTCCTTTTCAAGTCCTCTTTTACTACATCCAGTACTCCAGTGGAGGTGGGATTAAAAAAATAAAAGAATGCATTTACAACAAGCCAGTTTGAAATATGCCATTAAAAACAAGGCCTTTTCCTGTTTCTTACGTCTATTAAACAACTATCTTCTTCTTCTTCTTTCGGCTTCTCCCTTCAGGGGTGGCCACAGCGGATCATCTTCCTCCATCTCCCCCTGTATTCTGCTTCCTCTTCTCTCAAACCTACAAACCTCATGTCCTCCTTCACCACCTCCATAAATCTCCTCTTTGGCCTTCCTCTCCACCTTCTGCCTGGCAGTTCCAACCTCAACATCTTCCTACCAATATATTGGCTCACTCTCCTCTGTACATGTCCAAACCATCTCCATCTAGCCTCTCTGACTTTGTCTCCTAAACACCTGATATGTGCTGTCTCTCTGATCTACTGCTTCCTGATCCTATCCATCCTGCTCACTCCCAGAGAGAAGCTCAGCATCTTCATCTCTGTTACCTCCAGCTCTGCCTCCTGTCTTCTCCTCAGTGCCACTGTTTCCAAACCATACAACATTCCCTCACCACCCTTTTGGACACTTTCCCTTTCATCCATGCCGACACCCTTTTGTCACACATCACACCCAACACTTTTCTCCAAGGATTCCATCCTGCCTGCACCCGCCTCTTCCCCTCTTTCTCACACTCTCCATCGCCCTGGACAGTTGAGCCTAAATACTTAAAATCCTCCACCTTCTTAATCTTTCTATTAAACAACTATCAACAATCCAAAAAGTACAGCTCTCGCTCTTGTTTTTAATGGAGAAAAGAAACAAGCGCTCCATCCTTGACCCCCTTGATCCCCGAGTCGCTCTTGAGTGAGATCATTGGCTACCAAACATTGAAGCGCTTTTTCTTTTGCTTCTCAAAGTTTTAGAGCTTCCCATCTGTCACTCCTCTCCTTTCACCTCTCTTTCTGTTCACTGGCTGATGATGTGATTCATGATACAGTCTCCTTTTGATCCTCGACGCTGCATTGTTGTCAATGAAACGGCAACACTTGAGGATGGGCCGCCTGCTTGCGCTGGTGCTTGACTCACATGTGAAACAAACTCGTGCAGTTCATCAGCTGTGGAGAGAAGATGAAAGTCTTACTTGACAGCTGTGGCATCAAACGTCTGGCCCCCGTTAATGATGCAGACGTTCCCAAATTAAGAGCTCATTAGATGGCGTCCAGATAACAAGCGGATGAGCCAGACAGTTAAGCTGAAGGATTTATAGAGTTGTTTCTTACTTAATGATGTTTGTTGTGCTTTGGCAGCACACGCTCGATGCTTGTTGTAATCCTGTGTTATCAATTGAGGGTGTTTCACCCAAACCCGTGAAGGGGCCCCGACAGATCTGGACCACCGGGGAGGTTTTGTGCGGCAGAGGGATGGTGTCCCCTTCAGTGATGAAGTGAGTGCTTATGGAGACGACCAAGCCTACAGGGACATTGACAGTTAATTATCAGGGGACATAAAGCAGGTGTTGACGTCAGACCGCTGATGTTATTTTCAACTTCACCTTGTGTTTGTCCTTCCCTTTCGCTCCCTCAACTCATGCCGACCTCTGAATAATGTGGCTCCTGTCATCTTTTGGGGTACGAGGCGCTAAACAGCGATGCTAATGCCGTCCCGCCGTCGCTGACGTCATGTGTGTAAAGTCAACGTGCGGCTTATAAACAGCATTTTATTGCCTCTTTAGTATGAGATCCGCACGTGTTTGCTGTTTAGCTTAATGTGATTGACTTGCAGGGTACTTCTAGCTCATTCTCCATTCGCCTGTATCTTCATATAATGTTCTATGACACTTACTCTCCAAGAATTGTAACAGATGGGCCGCAAGAATGGAGTGTGATGTCAACAGATCCCTGCAGTCTGTCGTTACAGTATGTGAGTTCTCCGCCTGTTCTGGTGAAGAAAGTGCTTAGCCAAAAGGCAAATATCTCCATTTACCAGTGGCTCTCCATTTCAACCCCTTCAGACCATGACAGAAGATATTGGACGGCAGGCTCAGAGCAGAGCCATTCATTCAGTAATACAATACATTTTATTTTTATAGCACCTTTCTGAGTGACCGAGATTTAAACAAAACGGACAAGAATAGAATGTCTGCACATGTACGTGGATGGTGCTTTGACAGAGAAGGCGCAGTCTCCCTTAGATTTAAGCTGTAACACCTGCAGAGACAGCCAGATCCCCAAGACCTGAGGATCCTGGATGGCTTGCTGAGGTCAGCCATTCTGCTGGGTATTTATGGACCAGCCCAGGACGGGATTTAAAAGCTACTGATAAAATCTTAAAAATGAGTCTGAAGTAAACACTGAAGCCTTAAAGCTAAAAAGGGGTGGAGCTGTCATCTGTTATAACTAGTGTCCTCACTGCAGAGTTCTCTTGGAGGTATGGTAGCGATACCAGTAAAGAGAAGATGACACTTGTTTTGACCACTGAAAATAGATGCAACTTTTTTATGGAAGTCACGATTCAACTAGAAAGTAGAAAGCCCAGATTTGGGGCTATATAAGTTACATTCTCGGACAAGGAACAAAAGATTTATGACTTGTATTTTTGACTGCTTCAGCTGAAAAGTAATTAGCATCAAGACTCAACAAGACGACGGCTAGAAAATCCCTCACTGGCAGATAAATCTGTGCGTCATCCGCATAGCAGCGGAAAAAGATACGCTGCAGTGCTGGAAGAGGTGGGCAGTGGATGGAAAATAAGATGGGACCTGAAGTGAAGTCTCCCAACAATATGTCCGATCAGGACGACGCCAGGAAATACAGGCGTGTCTGACCTGTTTCTTGCTGGTGCGAAGTTTGGGCCTCTTCGCTTCATCCGCTACCCTCGTGATGGTGGACTTCATCTGGTTGGTGAAAAGGCTCATTACTTAGCAATACATGGTTGTGGTCCCCAGTGAGGGTTTGTTGGGCTCAGATGAACGTGTCGAGCGTGAACCTATATTTACATGTTGTCAGCACCTCGTCAGTGCTGCTTGAACTGCAAATGACTCTCCCCCCCCACATTTCTCTCCCCTCTTTATTGCTCTTGCTTGAAGGCTTCTCCTTCAGTTTATAACTCACCTCATTTTTCTGTCATTCGCCTCCTTATGGTTTTGCCTGATATTAGAGCGACCCTGCCAATTTCCCGTGGAACAGAGTTTCAGCAATGAAGCTGACTGGGTGGGAACCTGAGGTGGGTCGTTAGTTTGCTCTCACTTCGTCATTAGTGTCCATAACAAACGGACAATTTCCTCCCGCACCCTCGCTACAGGCCATTTAAGATGATAATTACAATGTAACATGCCGTCCCTCAATATAGGTCATCCACCGCTAATGGCACATGCTAAAACACACAAGCAGGAGGCCCAACTTGAGCAAATAAAACTTTCATTCATTGTTACGTGCATCACATTTTACTCCTCCATATTGACTTAGGGCTCGTACTTCGACAAAAAAGACAACAAAGCCAATTCAATATAATAATAATATAGAATAGAATTTATATACAACTAAATCGACAGTGGAGTCTTGAGCCAAGCCTGGAAGTTGTAATAACTGTTTTTGTTTTCAGAGAACCTCAGTGAACTCAGCAAAACTCTCGGTTGTTCACATCTCAGGCTTGAGCCGAGAGTCCACAGTGTGAAAGCCGTCTACTAGGATGTTCTTCCCTTCAACATAAGCTAGCGCCTTTGAGGAATCCACACTCACTCAGACGCAAATCGATCTGGCATCTGTGAATCTACATTAAAGTATCATTCATGTAACTATACGAACTGACACCTAAAGAATTTAAGTTGGTATGCACACCTTTTGTTAAAATTGTCAAATAATAAAGTGAAATAAAAAATAAAAATGTTACAATTATACTATTATTATGAATTTATTCAGGGAAATAAGTAGTTTTTCTTCATGCAAGTATGTGCTGTGCCAACATAGCTCATTTAATGTGCTTAAAAAAGGTAAATATTGAACATGTATTCTGAAAGTGGTGCTTGTGTCACCCTTCAATATTTTAAGAACATCAGCTTCAAGTGGACTGTTCTGTAACTAATGCCATAATGTTGAAAATGAAAGTAGATGCTGAACAGATCAATGAACAGTTACGTTTTTGTAACATTTCTCGGCAGTTTTCAAGTCAAGCAATGTTGTTTCACATGTGCATTTGCTCAACAAAGAAACTGAAGCAGTTTTGATGCAAAAAGCAAAACAAATCTTTTATCATCCCAAATAAATGACATTTAGAAATGTACTTTTGCATTCAAAACTTTCATACAGTATGAAACATCTATATTTGCATGCATCTTTGTATGTGATGCGTTAGCAGCTGTGTGTGCATTCAAGGAGGAAACTAATATTTCTGCTTGTTGTTGTGTAATTGAAACTCATTGCATCAGTTCCTCCATTGGAACTTGATGGATGTTACATAAATGTTGATTTGTTCTGAGTGGCTTTCCCCGCGCACAACACTTCCATTATTGCTTTTTTATTACTTTTGTTGTTGCTGTTTTCCATCGAGAAATAATAATTCTTTAATATATATTTCATTAATTCTTCCGCTCTCGCCTCCGCCATGTTTTCATTCCGCTGTGGATATCCGGCGTCGCTAAGGCGAGGCGTTTCCGCCGCAGTCAGTCATATGATGCTCACAGTGCCGCGCGGTTTCGCGTTGCAGCCGCGCCGTTCCCTGGTGAGTAGTGGCACATTAAGGAATAACAAATGAGTCCATGACCCTGGGTAGTAATTCAGGGTGTGTTTATGGAACTGGGAAACAGTGTATGCTATTTGTTTGCAGTACATTCATGAGTGAAAATTGCATTGTGCCACCATTTGGAGAGTGAGTGATGAAGTGTGGAGAAAAACAAAGAGATTGTCAGTCTCCTGTTTTCCTATGATGAATAACCGATCCTCAGACAGAATCCCACATCCTGTCTGTCATCCACTCACTAAACCTTGTCAACACATTCCTGTCTACACTTTTTTTTATACAGCAGAATAAACAAACACACACAAACAGCCGACTGACAGGGTGAACATCCTCCATGAAGCAGTTGGATCGTCCCTGTGGGTCAACGCAGAAATAGAACAACCTTTTAAGCAACCTCCAATACTTCAAGATTTCCATTTAGGAGAAAAGTTATGCAATTGAAAACACTGGGTTTTTATATTTCAAATCATTTTAGAAGCTGACGACCAGCAAAACTCTTTAGGTGACAGGTGGTTTTGCACTTTACAAATTAATATGGATGAGTGTGTAACATGCAGCAGGCCACATCAAACGCCAGCTGGACTCAGCCCCTTGACCATGATGTTGAAGCGTAAACATGAAAACATAAGACGCTGGAATGTTATCCTCACGAAGGGGCTACAAGGAATTCTTTAAACGTTTTCGGCCTTGGCTCACTTAAACTCTCGATCTTTTCACCCGAATGCCCCTGTGGGTCAGTTCTCAACCCAGACATGTGCAGACAGAACACAGGCGTATGGATGCCGCCTTTTGAAGTTACTCAACATCCATCGCCACGGCTCATTTGACAACGAGACTGTGAAGTTAACACGCGTGACAATTTTAAGAAGCAGTGAACCCCGGCGAGGGCAGCTCAAAGAACTGCATGTGGTCAAGATTTTGACAAGCGCTTGCAGTGACTCTGAAGTGGAGTGAAAGGAAAGTAGCTGCAGAGCCTGCAATGTATTTTATCTGTATCTGAAATTGTTTTTTTGTGTGTGTGTCAGAAGGCCAGAAGTCCATCTCTGCAGTCTTTTAAAAGACAAGTCTTGGATTCTAAATAGATTTTTTTTTTTTTTGCAGTATCCTGGCACTGTTATAAAGATGGTTTTGCATCAGTTTTTCGACTTCATGTGTTTGAATCTTTATTTTAGAATCGATGTTTCTTATGAGCTCCGAGTTGCTGCCACATCAGCACCTGAAACAGGTTTGAGGTGTGGACAAAGAAAGAGTACGAGAGCTGTGAGAGGTGAAGTGAGGATTGTGGCACATAAAACATTTCAGTCTCCAAGTGTCAAGTCTTTGGCGGTGTGGAAAGAAAAAGCTTATGTAGACTAGGATTCTAGGACTGGTCAGGATAGATATTCTCATACATCCATGTCAGATGGTGATCTTGGTGAGACGGTCAAAGTATCTTTTGATTTCCGGTTTGGGTGACGCCAAGGATTGTGAACTATAATGTATTTGTATACACTTAGATTGCTTTTCTCCACGTCATCTTGGTTTCAAATGCTAATGTAAATGAGCTCCTTTTATGAGGAGTTTTACTCTTATTGACAGCCAAATATGTTTTAAACTCATGCCTTGAATGTACGAGGCTGTAAAGTCCAAGTATTTGAGTCCAAGTATTTATTTATATTGGTTTTAGAGCAAGTTCAATGTCATAACTTCACCATCAGAACTGGCGTCAGGTAGGCTGACACCTGCTAAGGCTAGGAAAACAAAAGTTGAATTCATATATATATATATATATATATATATATATATATATATATAAGCTACTCTCGATTTGGGTGTAATTTAAGTCTGTTAAAACTCAGAACATTGTAAGAGTGGGGCATCGCTACGTGATGTACATGATCAGAATTCCCTCATGGTGTTACTGTTGTCACTGCTGGTTATTCTGGGAGATCAAATGATCTTAATTTCCATTTAATTCTGGAATCATCTAAAATGGACCGGCGCTGTGCCCCGCCACATGATGTCGTCCAGGAAAAATTCAATCTCAGAAATGATATCATGAATGATGCATAAGATGGAAAAATGCATTTACCCCGCCGACATCACAATAAGCTGCTGTTGCAAACACCATAATGGAAAAATACCAAGGTTATGGTGATGACAATGGATTATGAAAACTGAAAGACTTTTGCGGATGTTGCGTTTCCTGGAGCGGGAGGAGCGCTGCGATGTAAACAAAAGAAAACACATGAATACCTGAATACTCATACTAAATACTAATACTAAAAATGAGCAGTTTTTAAAGCAGTGTTGGATTATGAGATTCACAGTCGTTGGTAGTCTTGAGTAAACGACTAAGCCCGGGTGTCCATGTGGTTTTTAGAAAATATTGCATGCACGTTTGATCTGACCTCATGACCCGTCATTTGACACTTAGTCTGAATTAGACAGAAAATGTTCAGAGGTTTGCAGTAACACTAGATCAGGGAATTTATTGTTTGAAAGTGTAGCATATTTGGCAGAAAAAAAAATCAAAATTCTAACCTGAGTTCACTCTATACAACAGGTTACTATTATACTTACTTATTATGAACAACAAGAGAGCTAATCATAATAGTAATAACTGTAGCTTGTTGATGTTTTGTTAATCTGGATTGTGTTCCCGAATCTAAATTATTTCTCATGTACAATGTTCAGCCTGGGCCACATGTGCACCTCCATTAAAAACAACTGTATTCATTTGTTTTAAAAGTGTATTTGACTTTGTTTTAAATAAACTTTTCAAAATGTTTCTAAAAAATAACTGTATCCAGTCGACTATGGATGCAGTTCTGTGAATTCCTACGAATTGCTTCACCTCAGAAACATGTACATAAACTCAAGGTGCAGATACTTCCCTGACATTCATGCATTTGTGACTTTGGTTGTCCTTGCTGGAATTGGCACCACTGGATTTCATCATATTTCTATTAGCATATTCTGTTTCTCATCATAGTACGGGTTTAACTCAGTGTTCACCATTTTGCGTAATAGTTTATCTTGATTTTTTGACCATTTCTCAGAATACTATATGTGGATATAATTTATTTTTTTAGTCAAGAAATATACAACTGGAGACTAAACAGTCTTATTGTAGTGCATATTCATTCACAAAACACACCCTTGAATCTATATTGCTGTGTTTAGAATGTGTTTCACAGTTATTGAACATCATATGCAGCTCTCAGGCAGTCAAATGAACATACACTACCATTTCATGTTAGCATTCATATCTACTCTTCCAGTTTTGAGGGTCAACTTTCTTCTGATACATTTCAAGTGTTTGAAAAAAACTGCCTTTTTAATGCACTTCATGGGGGAAAAAGAGAGGACGGCGAATGTAAAGTGGAAACTAGCAGAAGGTAGAGAATCCGATGGCACCAGGGAATTCATTTCCCTTATTTGAACATCAAATGATGTGAAAGTGCACAAGTGAATGGAAGATATGTAGGTGAATATTAATGCCTTCTCGACTTTAATGGTCTGTAATTTACTACTTTAATCAAGAATCTTTCATGCATTCTTAAATGTGAACAGAAGCATTTTTGACTTCATGTTTAGAACTGATGCCTGCAGTGAAGGCGTCCATTCGTTTTCAGGATACTTTGTCGCCTGCGCTGATGGAGAAGCAGCTTAGCTGAGAAAGCGAAACCAAGACGTATCACCTGTGTATTAGCGCACCCGAAGGCTCAATAATGTATCACCCACTTTTGTTCCAAATGCAGCATCTATCACCTCTGTGCATGTTTATAACAAAGCAGTGAGACAGTCCCTTTCCAAAAGCTGAAATATGACAGAGATTTGCACCACGGTCCGTGCGCTGCAGTGTGTGTGTGTGAGCAGTGTGTGTAATTATGAGACAGACTAAATGCTGATCTTAAACCCAAACTAAACACCTCTGTGCTTTTGGGCCACAGCTGCATTGTCATTGGCTTGGATGGTACTCGAGGGCAGAATTCTGTTCTGCTGAATGATGTCATGCATTAAACTGCAGCATATGATAATTTAAAAGATTTTTATTTAATCACTTTGTTCAAATCCCCTCGATGGCAGTTGAGCAAGGTGAACCTCTGCTTTCCAACCGTCCAGCTTTTATTACACTTCTTTAGTGTTCTGTTGACAGTGTGTCTGATGGAAGAAAGAGAGGGCCTTGTTGCACTTCAGCTCAAAAGAGAGGGTCTCATCTGACGTTTTAAAGGACGTTTACGATTCAACATGAGCTGCTTAAGGAATTCATTTACACTTCAGGAAGTCTGCATTACGCATTTGAGTAGCTATTGTCATCATCTAACTTATAAAGCTATCAGTTGAACAAAGTTAATGATGCCAACTGCAGCTGGGATATAACCTAGTTTGGCCTGAAACAGTTCCCTCATATTGTTCCCCAATGAATCACACTTTCAGTGTCAGGGTTACTCGGAGTGTAAATTCTGAGTGCACCCGGATTGGTCCACGTTCGAACCTTGGATTTTTGTTGGCAAAGCTTCTGTTTGATTCTATTGAGCCATGTTTGCTAAAGAAACATGCTTTGAAATTCAACAAGGTCTCATGATTATTGGTTCCATGCGGCTCACTGAGTCACCACTCGATGTTAATGACAAACCTCTGTTGTTGTGAAGCGAGATCGCCACACAAAGAACCAGATGAGTAGTTTGTTTTCTGTATGAGCTGAAGCTCGCAATCCTATCATGCCAGAAATGTTGCTGTGCTCGAACAAAGGTAAACAAGCCTCTTAACAAGCTCAAATGCACTTGTTTTGCAAGTCTAGTTAGGTATTGCAACTTTAGTCAGGCTGTGAAATGAAAATAAAATAATAAATTAATAAAATGATGGCCTTCCTTAAAGGATAAATGGTAGTTATTATGCCATTCAAGAAGTTTTTCCGAAAATCGTTCGACACAAGAGGTTCTTGAGTTTCCTGGTCGCAGTTGGAAATAGCTGCCAAGTCTAAAATGGGTGACAGTCTGTGATGTTCAGGCGTGGATGTGGGTTTGAAGTCTGGATTCATATGAGGTTTGATAACAGCCAGTGTGTTGAAGAAGCACTTGACAATCGTCTCTTCAAAGGGAAAAGCAGAGCGAACTTGCCATCCACTCATCAGTGGAAGTGAAAAATGTAAGGAAGTGTTCATCAAAGGGCTGAAAGCTGCCTGGCTGACTCCCCCTGCTGTTGTCTGACCAGCTGACTCCTTGTCTGACAGAGTGATTGCTCCTTTGTTGTTTGGCCACTTTGTCTCCAAATACTCCAGATCCTGCCAAATTAAAGAGACGCTTTTGAAGTGAGCTGATATGCTCATATGCCTTTCGAACTCCCCGAACTCGCCGCGATCTCGCCTCTGCCTTCCACTCGGTTTGCCTGCTTGTCTTTCAGGATGCATTGTGCAGACTCAGACTCCCACAGCAGGATCTGAGATCAGATAGTCAACTTATATACAGGAGAACAGAAACATTCCCTCTGGCTTCTGCAAACATGTCAGCAATGTTTCCTCGCAGCACAGCCAACGCAGCAACTTTGCAGTTTTCTCACACCACGCATGTGAGCCTCCGTTGTATTTGGCTTTAATTGTGCTCCATCAGGGCAGCGTCTTCTTCAAGATGACAGCCAATGCAGCTTGTGAAGGAAGTGGAGCGGTGCATTGTGGCAGCTGTGCACATAACCACACTCACCAATGCTTTGAAGCAGCACTGCAGAGCCAATTACGTATACATCTCTCATGTCTATTCCAAGTAGAAGATACACACTATTAAAGGGTCTCGGCAACCAGTTGCACTTCCTCACCAAATATCACATTTTCACAGAATCTTGCGTGAACACACTTGAATTAATTGTCACCTCAGAGTCAAGATTATAATAATGTTTCTGTTGGAAAGACAGCACAGTTCTATTACTTTCACAACAGTTGATGGGTAAAAATGAAAGCTGCCACGGAGGAGATTAAATATCATGGAGCTACAGGAGCACATCAAAACTGTGCCGTGGCAATTCAGTGATGTAATCAGAGCTAAAAGTGTCGTGTGCTGGAACACCATTCTCAGCAATGATGTTCCCATGTCAGGTGTGGAAGCATAGAAGCTCTGGCTGGTTCCCGAGGTCACTGTGAGTGCAGGTTTTACGAGCCACATGTAATGGTCAGTGATGGGTCTGAATGGCTTGAGGGAATTGAACCTCTACGATGCTCTGTAGAGGTCGGCTCTTTGAAAGGGGTTTCAGAGATGCACGCTTCACGAGCATGAGGAGTTAGAGTTCTAAGCTTGGGACAACACGATCTGCTGCAACACATCCCCAAGTGTCGGACCAACAGACTCAAGAACTCTTTTGTACACCATGCCATCGTACTTTACAACTCCTCACTTGGGGGGAGGAAGTAGTAGGGTACGCTACACTACATAGTAATGGACATTTGTTCAATGTGCAATAACCGTCTCTCTAGTACAATAATCTATTGTAATGCAGTTTAATTTTTATTTTTTCTGTGTGATGCTCTTCCTGACTGAAGTCCTAAGACGTCCCATATCTACTATGTTTGCATCCAGGGTAATGCTGCGGCATTTCCTGAGGCCATAGTCCACGACAGTATATACTGTGTATCAAGTAACATCAGAGGACGACTAACAGTAAGCTCTTACTGTAGTCAACCCCCTGCATCCTGTGCATCCACAAAATGCGAAGGGAAACATTTAAGTCCTTTCAAAATGCCGTTGCATGTTGTGGACTACTGATTTCTGACTTAACAATAGTTGAAATGTTATGCCAAAGTTGAAATGTTATGAGTCAAAATGTAGCCAGTCAATATACACACTTTTCCATGTGCACCAGCTCAGTGGATCCAGACCTGAGAGCCCAATAAGAGAATGTGAAACATCTTACAACTGAGTTTTCTTCTCCCTCAGGCGTTGTCAGAAGCCAACATGAGCTCTCCTTAATGTCTGTCACATCTGC
This sequence comes from Synchiropus splendidus, assembly GCF_027744825.2. Taxonomy (NCBI): domain Eukaryota; kingdom Metazoa; phylum Chordata; class Actinopteri; order Syngnathiformes; family Callionymidae; genus Synchiropus; species Synchiropus splendidus. The sequence continues at coordinate 16,716,176 of NC_071337.1, forward strand.
CTGCCATATCGCCTGCCTTTGTCTGTCTGTCTGACGTCAGGTTTTGCAACTATCTTCGATTCTGTTTTCCCTTCTTCTAGTTACATCCCCTCCACCGCCCCCACGCACACACCTTCTCGACTCTGCTGCTCTGCAGCATGGTAATGTTCTCCAGAATTACAGTGAGGTAAACAGCAGTGTGTCAGAATGAAATAACTGCCATGGGGCTGTCAGCTCCGGTGAGGGGGCCATTCGTCAGCGACAAATGACACGCCGGTACCTCCACCCCCTCTCTGTCAAACACACAGTTGGATTCCTCCTGTCTTAGTGGTGGCGAGGTGAAGGAATTATGCTCATCAAAGGCCCAATGTCGCCCGGAGGCTTTCCATTAACCTTCGACAACACTGGTCAATGGCAGGAGGACAAACAATAATTGCTCACATACGAGGAAAAACTGAGGCAAGGAAATGGATCTATCTCTCTATCTCAAGCTACTGTTGCCAGGAAATTTGTAAATGGCCTGCAAACAGAAAAGTAGTAGCCAAGATGACTTAATTCCTGGCTGGCATCTAGTGATGGAATAAGCAATTGGCAGTTTGTTTACCTTTTCACAACATTCACACTCATGTTATGTCAGTCATCAGATTGAAGTCAAACACTCTAAAATGATGTGTTGTGTTATTGTGTCTTTTATTTATTTATAGATTTATTTTGTTCTTTATTTCATTTGGATTCCAGTTTAAAAGCATGACTTGCATCAACACAGCAAGTTTATGTCACTGTATTTGCAAAACTAGTACTGTCTTTGATGGCATTGCTCTAAATCCCAGTATTGCACAGTGTTGATATCATTTCATCAGAATTTGTGTGCCATTAATTTCATATTTAACATCACATCACTGAAAAGATGCTGAAAAGAGTCATTAAAAACCCACACACCCATCTGAACACAACTGGTTTCTCCTTCCTCAATTCAAAAATGATGTCAAGGAAACTAGCAGATAAAATAATAGTGTCCTACATAGTCAATCAACCAGAATGAGCAGGTTCCCATGCAGATCAGCATCACCAAGGATGGCGCTGCCCAAACACCCAAGCGGCGTTTGCTGTCTTTCATTGTTCACTGAAGCAAAAGCACAGCAGGAAACGTACAATCTGGCTTAGCCGGGCTGTTGGACCTCTCTGTCAGTCTTATTTTGTGGACGCTTACTAGTTTTATTTATTTATTTGTCCATTTCTGCCAGTTGCCCAAACTTCTGAGGTACACAGCCACCTGCAAGGATGCTTCTTACACAGAACAAATGTGCTTTATAATCCTCATTATGGTCTGAGGATTCGCAAAAACAACCGTTCTGAAGGAGAATTCTGATCATGTGTACCATACCATTGTTCATAACATTGGGCTCTAGTTTCCAATACGTTGTTTTTCGATCAAGACAACACACTTGGGACCAAACAGATCAAGATGGCATCAATTGAGAGTGGCATATTTTCAAAACAGTAAATGAATGACTAATGTCCTGATGAAGGCTATACACACAGAAACATGCAGGAAAAGTCGATAGATTTCCATATGCCGCCTGAAGGCTTGGCATTCCATCTGCTAATGTGTGTGAAGCATATAGCTTCATAAGGTTTGGAAAAAAAAGATGATGATTTCATGTCTCATTTAGCATATGAGCTTAATCCCCAGTCTTCTTATGGTCCATATGTGATGACTGAATCTCAACTTTCACTCACATACATGGACACGTTTGCATGCGCAGATCAATTACCGGCTGGTTTTTATCTTGACAGCCTTGTGTAAGCAGAGGGGGACGTTATATTAAATCTTCTCGTGGAGTGGGCCGGCCCCGTCTCACCTCCTGTCGAAATGCTCGCATTTCCACTCCTCCCTGTAACCTGCTAATCTGGGTATTTAGGGCTTTGTAGTGCGGAACGTCGCCAGAGAAGAAACTTGGGAAAGCGGCCGTGCGTAGATGAAGCCTCCCCTTGATAATCCCCCGCAAACTGAGCCCAAATATTAACACACAGTCTTTTACCGCATGAACCGTCACATTCTCTCAGACTGGAGTACCTTCATTCAGTTGGCACTCACATCAACTCGTGTCATTAGCTTAGCCAAATAGAAGAGCCGGCGAGTTAACTCTTTGATCCAAACGTCCTGTCTGCATTGCAATTAGATCCTATTTTAAATAATCCTGAAACGTATCTTAACCAAGGAAAAAAAAAGAGCACAGCTGTGGGGGCTTCGCAAACCCGGGTTTGGCGGGAGAGTGACACGTGTACAGTAGATTTTCTCAGGCAGATCTAATGAAGCCTCTTTCAGGAGCAGATCCTGCGTCACACACAAACTCCACGAGCTCCTTCCCCAACAGAAAGAAGTGAACCTGCGGTGGGAGGAGGAGTTTGGTTCGCTGTGAAGCAGAGGTAATTGAGTTCCTGGTTAGAGGAGAAAGAGCCGTGCCCCCACCCTCCCACCACCACCACCACCCTCTAACCCTTTTTCACATTGAGCATCGACATTCTCCCAGAGGCTTTAATCAGATCAAACATGCCCTGTCAGATAAGACGGCTAATTAATCAGTGGAGGGAGCGGTCTTTTCCTCTGACAGACGGAGACGTGGAGGTGAGATGCTGGAAGCAGCACTTCCTCGCCACTTCCTTAACCTCCTCCTTCACAATTAAGAAAAATCCAAACAGATGAAGACAGGACCGCCTTTGCAAGAGACCAATAATACAGTATTTATGCCGCCTGAATTTTCAGAGCTGAAGTCAAATACATTTGAACATGTTTTCAAGAACTTGTACATCGTACAGGTATGCAAAGGCTAACTGCACTTTCCCAGCAACACACTCTCACTCCCTAGGTATCAAATCAGACGTCCGATTTACGTGCTGACGCAGAGGTGTTTTGAGAAAGGCAAATGTTTTCCCTCCCACATGACATTCCGAATGGAGCGGGTGAGGCCAGGGCGTGACAATCAGGAGCTGTTCCCTCTACTTCATGTTTGTTCTTATTTGCTGTATGTAGCACATTACAGTATGTCTGGGAACAGAGTGAAATGCATCATCATTTGAGGAATGGGCAGCAATTTTTGTTTATGTCATTGGGTGCTCAAAATGTTAATGTTATGGTGCTGTGTTGTGAGAAATGGAAAGTGCGAGGCGAGTATGTGACCCAAGCAATCTCTGTGGGTGCTTGAACCCCAAAGCACTCACAGAATGTGCACCTATGAGGTGCTATATATACAAAGTGACACAGTGAAAGTTGTGCCACCCATAAACCCTGACCTCTTTATTTTATGTGATGCACGGAAACATTGTCAGGATATGGAGTGGAAGGCAGAACCTGTGTTAGGAATAGGGGAGGTTGAATTCTGCGTCACTCCAGGACGCAAAAGTTGTCTTCAAAATTGTCGCAGTTTGACCCAGTAGGTGGGAGAATGTGTCGCTCTTAACGGATGCCGATGTGTGTGTTCACTTGGAACCTTCACACCTCAGCCTGGATGGTGGCTTCAGAGGTGTTTCACTACCTCGCATGACTGGTTTGATGTTTGACATAGCATTTTAGACTCTCATCAAAAGCTCTAGCTCATCAGGTGGAGTATGTGTCCTTACATTTTACACATTTGCTTTGATATTGTGTCTCGTCTCTCTTTCGTAAATCAACTTGATTCTGTTCTTCAACATTCACTCTTGTACAAGAATGTTTGTGAGTGAATGTTGGTTACAAGCATCTGGTGGAGACTGAAAGCTCAAGAATGAAGTGTGGTTTGCTTTGTATCAAGAGAGAGGCTGTGGCTTCCTGTCAAAATGCCTCCTGATCTCTCATGAGCCTCTCCTCATGAGGCTCTGCAGCATTGTTCAACGTAGCTTCAGAGATTTAATTTTACTTAGCAACCCATTTATACGTGTGAAATAATTTGGCTTCATAGACCTTCCACATGAATTATTAATTACATTGTTATTAATACCGTTTTAAGTAGCCTGTGGCAAGAAAAGATTTCTATTTCATTTCAAACGATTGCATTTAAACAGTTTCTCGGTATAACGGAGCACATTTTCTTCCTCTTCCTTGGCACGTATTTTGAGTTTTCCAGACGAAAACCCCAAATACATCCGATTTGTGTTTGACAATGAGAGCCGGCGTGTGCGACTACACACGGTTTGTGTCTCTGCAGCCCCATGGGTCTTCAGCTACCTCAGCCTGAACCCACAACCAGCTGCAGAGCTTTTCAGACTTAACTTCTGCCTCAGGGCGCTGCACAAAACACGGTTTACGTTGTACACTTGCAGGCTGATTTCTCCAGCATACACTGCATTCAAAGCTTTTAGGTTTCTACTATTTGAGAATAAGAATGCACGCACATGCTGATGTAACCATTTAGCTTTTATTTAGTGTGTTATTGGTAACAATCGGTCCTCAACTAATATTATCTTTCCCTTATCTCTTCTCTTTCTTCTTGTGACCTGAAGCAACAAGAGCAAGATCCTACCAACCTCTACATCTCCAACCTTCCCGTTTCCATGGATGAGCAGGAGCTGGAGAACATGCTGAAGCCCCTCGGCCACGTCATCTCCACAAGGATACTGAGAGACGCCAATGGGGTCAGCAGAGGAGTCGGCTTTGCCAGGTACTTCCAACCAAGAGCTGTTTCAATGCCTCAGCAGCCTCCTGCACCTCTGTGTTTGTGGTTTTATTAATACAAAAGTGCTGTCCACACAAAGCACTTAAGTTGCTTCATTTGCATGTATATTTCTTACACTACCACTCGTCCATTTTTTGAATTTTATTGCACGGTACATCACTCGCGAGTGGAGATTTCCTGGCATCACGTTGTTATTTGGCAACAGGATGGCGTAGTAACGGATGAGTGTCGAGCTATGTAGACCAAAACCTGCATAATACGTACATGATTGATGTGTTACAGTTAGACTTTACACATCTACATTTTTGTTATTTTAAATTTAAAATCAAACTGAAATCCGTTGGCTTCGTGCTCTCTGCTTGAAGGCATGTACAGTCAGTAGTACCATCACACTTGGAGAGCCACAAACTGTAGGAAGATAAAATAAAAATCAATGTTCGCTCAAAGTTTTCACGTCTATTCTTCGTCATTTCAGTCAAATTCCCCGTTATTTCAGTTAAATGTCAAGTGTCTGCAGGTGATTATGTATGACACGTAGCAATGTTTTCTGAATCATACATCAATCAATACATCACATCAATACAAACACATTTTAATAGCCTTGAAGAAAGTCTCAGATTCACAGCCAGGAAGTAACATGCTATTCAAACTAGAAACTAGAACAAAAAAAAACAACAACTGATAATTATAAATATTAAATATTAAATGATTATTCACATTTAATATTTGATACCATAATTAACATAACGTTAACATAATAATCAAATTTAGTCCGCGTGAGCTTCAACATCAGTGCTCCAGTGTTGGGCCAACTCTTGGCTGCATTAAATACACATTTGTGCTTCTATCCTGAAGTTTTTTTGGACTTAAAATTCCAGCCTTGTTCATTTTCCTTCATCATGGATGCTTGGTTATGACTGTGGTGCACCTGGAAAAATGAAAGAATATTTGTATGCGAATACTCTGTTGGATCAATTATTAATATTTGTTTGTAAAACTAATACGTTTTTCAAATGTGAAAAAATGGAAAGGATATTTATGCATATTTCTTTAAATAATTACAGCATTGTGCTATTTTAAATGTTAATAAATGTTATATTCACTGTACTGTGTTGCTAAATAATCTTAATGTGAAGTGTTCGGAAGGGTTGCTCATGTATTAAGTAATTTTTTTTTTTCCTCATCAAAGTGAAATGTACAGTAAGTCAGTGCAACCGCTGTTTGCACTCGCAAAGGTTCATGGACCCCGTAATTTCCACACTTACAGCTCAGCTATTGCAGCCGTATTTCCCCACCAATCCCGTTTTATTTATTTTTTCTACTTAAGAAAGTTTCCACTTCAGTTTGTTAATCCCCCAAAGTCATAAACCTCTCCGTCCTTGTCCTCAGTAGTCGCCAGACTCTCATTCCGTTTTGCACATTCCCACACGCCTACATGAAGTAGGCCACTGACGGCCACAGAACAGCCATTTTATGGGATTTTTTTTTTTTTTCTTAATCACTTGCTTGCGCTAGATTTGTCTCCTAGTCCCTGCTCTATTATGAAGGGTTACAGCAGGACAGACGGGAGCAAACACTCTTCCAAACGTGTAGAAACTGGAGAACGCCTTCAACGAGGCGAATACACACTTGTGCACAATGATGTTTGTGTGAACATCTACTCGCGCCGCTCAAAGTTGGCAGCCACCTGCAGGCCAGTTAGCAGGGGACTGCGACAACCTTCACCAGGCCACCTGTTCAACCAGGTGAGGAACGAGGAGATGATGGAATGGGAGATTGAGACAGCAGGACAGGGAGAGAATGTCATGGAGGAGAAAAACGAATCTGTGAGATCAGGAAGGTGATGGGAAAGTTAGAGCGCATGGGAATACTGCATTAAAAGTTTGTAGAAATGATATATCATGGCTGCAATGAGGGAGTTCATAAGTCAAAAAAAGGAGAAAAGAGAAGGACAGGAGTAGCTGGGAAGCTGAGCTAGCATTGAAAGAAAGGGAGCCATACGTCAGATGTACAGTATAGGCAACTATAGATGCGTTACCTCTTAGTGGCCATAACAATTTGGCTCACTGTTGTGCAGGAATGTTTACTTACATTAAGTTGAATATTGCAGATAATCTGTAATGACTCTAAGATGTAATACAAAACAGAAAATCTAACCAGAACAGGATTCATGTAAAGCATCAGGGACTGACCACTCACTGCTACCTGACCTCAGTGTTAACCGCTGGGTTAATATATGGGGTGAGTGAGAGTGTGTGGTTGTGTTGCCTCGGAATTGACATTGCTTGTTTCCCCCTTTTGATTGACACCTATGACATGAAGTCCTTTCTGTTTATGGGTGAACAGAATGTGAGCCGAGCTAAGGCACGTCTCTTGAAGGTTCCAAAACATGCTCAATGGAGGAGAGTCACCCAGGTTGTGGAACTACAGTGAAATTAGTTGGTTATTTAGTCCAGATCCAGCGCTGCGGAGGTCTGTGATGATGCAGGCTCTCAATTTAGCCCCAAATTTTTACTGACAGAAGGCATTATTCCACCTTGTTATTGCAAATAAACGGCATTGTGTATTTATTAAAAGTGAATAACACTCTTAATAAATACACAAATAAACCCATGGTCCCAGAAAATTGGTTTTCATTGGCTGACATTGAGAGTAAAAACTTTACTGACAAATCCTCAGACCAGTACCCGCCTTTTTTTTTTTTTTTTACTCCCATCCATGGTACTCATTTCTTTTTCTTTTTTTTTTTGTTTTTGCTGTGCATCACTGAATAGTGAACCCTGAAGCTAAGAAGGTAAACGCATGTAAACACAGACAGACAGCTGCTGTTGGGAGGACCATGAGGGGCATTAGAAAGTAAACTGAGCTAAGTGTTTGTGGGCCGATCCATTACCGTTATCAGAAGCCATTACTCCAGCTGGAGCACTAATCGTTGCAGACAGCAGCACCTGATGCCATTAACCAGCAGCACACAGAAAAGCCTCGCTGCCAACCTGACTCTTCCACCGACTGACCAACAGTCTGGCTGAGCGGACCAACAACCCCTCAGCCTTATTTGCTCCATGTCGTCCCACATGTTTTCTGTCCAGCTGGCCTTGAGACAAAGTAGTAGGACGATGAAAAGTCAAAGGCGGTTCAACTCGTGTTGAAACAGAATGAGTGAAAGCTTTTGCTCCTTCTTTCGCAGCCGCTGCAAGTAGATTCTGAACTCATTTATACCAGATCAGGATTTATTTAAACCCTTTAAAGGTAATCATCACAGGGTAATTGGTTCCTCCAAAACTGCCTGAGCCAAAAAAAACCAACAGCGGTATATTGTATGAATTTAAACTCACCAATTAAGATTATGCTGTGGCTGTTATCCAAACTGTTCTTTCTGACAACTGACTCACCGACTCTGCGGTAGGATGCCTTCTCTGCAGCTTGGAATGGCTGATAACTCGAGTTATGTTAACACTCGAATGTTGACTGAATCTAACATCAAACTGTAAGAATTAATACAAAAGGCCGCAAGTTTTGTTTTTCCTGAAGAGGTGGAATGTTAAAAATAGAAAGCAATTGGAATGTAAGGTGAAGACTTCAGAATACATGAGAAGGAGAAGAGGATGAGAGGAATGGGGTAAGAGAGAGAAAGTGGGGTTAACGGTGAAAGATGTAGGAAATAAGTGAAGTTGAAGGATGGGGAGGAATGAGAGAGATGTCACAAAGAAGAGGTGCAGACAGAGTGTGAGTAAGATGGATGGGACGATGAAGAAGCTGGGGGGAAGAAGAGCAATAGGAGAGGTATGAGAGAGAGAGAGGTGGAGTGGGGGGCAGAGGTGTGAATATTTTTGGAGTCAAAAGTGAGTGAGAACTAGAGAGCAAGGAAGTTGAGGGACGCCGTGAATGAATTCAGTGTGCTGATGCACCAGCTAGGTCAGGAGGCTGTCTGGCTGCGGCATCCACCGATGGGAAATGCCAGCAGATAAATCAAGTGTTTAAAGGCGATCAGATGGTGTCAGATGAACTTTACTGAATTCCAAACTACTTCATCTGACAAACTCTTTCAGAGTCATTTAATTTACATTAATATGAGATCACAACTGAGGCGTGATCACATATTGCTTATCTAAATATTTGTGACAATCGCATCATAAATGTTATTTTACATCAACATTTATTTGCTTAAAGAAATAGTTGTGAAGTAAATGAGGTGTACAATAGTAATAATAACTTTTTTTAAAAGCATCAATTTCAATTTAAATTAAAATCAACAGATCAACAGAATCTCATAATTGAAGCTTGGATGTCTGAGGTTGTCTTCGTGATGATGGGTTCGCATTTTGGGAATAACATTTTACTCATAGAAAATAGCCGCCAGTCTCTCACAACACAAGAACATGAGTAGCTAAATGTCCGTTGATGTTCATACACTTGTCACCTTTTGCTACAGGATGGAGTCCACAGAGAAATGCGAAGTAGTGATCCAGCATTTTAACGGGAAATACCTGAAAACTCCTCCTGGAATCGCAGGTGAGTCCCATTTAAATGTTCCCTCCGCAAGTAAAAACCCTTCACCTTGGAACTGAGAAAGCTTTTGTCTAATTCCATTATGCAAATCGCACAACTGGCAGACAGCTTGATAGATTGTGTACATCGTCAAACCTGACGCTCAAACTTTGTTTCTGATGGCTCTACAGGTCTCGTGTCTCCCTCCCTCTGTTGCTATTCATTTTTACTTCTCCGGCTGAAGAGAAGCCTCTTAATATTCACACTCATGCTTCTCTGATGTTCTCCGCAATCTACTTAAGAGCTTGCACTCTCCCCTTTTTCCTTCGCTGCTCCTTCTCTCCTTTGCTTCTATCATTCTTTTCTGCAGTGACCTAGAGATTAAAAACAAGGGGTGGGGGGGTGCTAGCATGGTAAAAGAGAAAATGGAGGGAGACTGTCAGGAGTCTTTGTTTGAAATTGACCCTTCCAATTACAGTAATCCCTTAAGAATTGGGGTTGTATTCCTCTCCCCCCGAGATAAGGGAAAAATATATGTCTTACTTTTATACATTTCAAGCTTTTAAATCCCTCCCTGTGCTCTCGTAAACCTTTCCCACGTTCTCCCTTCCTTCACCGTGTCAAAGAGTCACAGTACCGCCACGATAGTCAGCAGCTTCCTGAGGTACCGAATGCTTCGGTGTTCAGTGAACACTTAGAAAAAAGGTTTTCCTCACATCGTACGGCCAGGCACAAGACTATGGTGACCCGTCACGCATGGATACAAACTGGACAAGGTCGACACAGAGTGATGTGTTTGTCACGCTAACCCAGAGTATATTGAAACATCTACAACATAATTTTAGTACACAGCAACAGACAATTTAGACTGGCATGCCGATTGGAACCCAGCTTAGATTCTTCTCTCGCCTTGATCCATGATTGATCATTGAAAAGAGGTTTCTGCCACAATCCTATGCGATGACAGAAAAAAAAAAAGTGAGAAACAGTGGGGGCAAAAATAGAAGAAAGAAAGGTGCTGGCTTTGCACTTTTGGATGCCAGGCGCAGCAGCGTTCACAGCCTGCCACACTTCCCTGCAGGCAGCGTGGGCCAGACAGGGCAGTTCTGTGGAGACTCTCCTTCACCCTCTTGGCAATTTCATTAAGAGTATTCACACTTTCCACCTGCAGCAGGGAAACAGGCCAGCAGCTCTCGCTCAACTTTTCAGGAATGTCTTAAATAGGCTGGAACTGGAATCTCCATATACTATCATCAGGGGAGGTTGAACTGTATAAATTACCTCACGCAATATTTGCCTCATCTCCAGGACGTTTCAAATGTGTGCAAAGAATCATTAGTAACTTCCTTACCCCAGGGAGCCCCTTTAAAATTCAATGAATGAATATCCTTTTTGCCAAGGTGGTTTTGAGAATGTGCCAGACTTTAATGGCTGCTGATGGTTTCTCAAAAAAAAAAAAAAAATACATGTAAGGTTTGCACATTCAAGTCACCAATAGCTCGCCATTGCTCACATGCAAAAATTCCACTTCACACAAAAGTTGGCATGATTCAAAGTGTACAAAGAATTGTTGGCGATGATGATCATAAGATCTCCATACGACTCTATAGCCTTATCTGACCTGGATTCATGGTGCCAACCTCTTCAAACACAATGTACTGTAAGTGTGCTCCAGTTGTGTGCAGACCTGGGAAATTCACAGTTGCGTCCCCAGGTGACCTCAGTCATGTACAGTAAGATTTCCCAGTTAGGAGGTGGGAGAATTCTTACCACCCTGAGTACGCAAGGATGGCTTCCCCAGATTTAGAAAGGGCGTTAAGATTCCAAGAAATGTGCCAAAACAAACTAACACATTCCGCAACTTTGTTTTTTCTCTTCATCCTGTTTTGTGCTTACAAAGGGGCCATATTTATCAAGAAGTTGCTTATGTGAGGTCAACACGTGGGAATAGCTTTTGTGGACGTTTTTATATTTTTTTTTCCGGTTTCTGTTTCTGGAACACAACTGAACTCAGCTGTGACATCATTCCCAGCTCCAACTTCCTACATCCAACGCAACTGGACCGTAGTATATACTGTATACACCAAGTCACATCAGATTGTATTGGTTGAGCAAACCTATAAGGAGCACCACAACATGCGAAGCAACGCGAATTGAGGGGAAACATTTCATTCATCTGAATTCAACTCAAGCCTAATACATCAACGTGCAGCACAGAAGACTAGATTTTCGTAAAAATTGGAAGAAAATTTTTACTTGACAACAGGCATCATGCAATGCCTTAGGAGTGAGAATGTGCTACAGCTGCTAGACTGTTCAAGTAATTCTGATGCTTTTCAATGTTCCCTACCTTCAAATATGTTCATTCCCAACGTACCTAAGATGGTGAAGAGTTTTGTTACTGTGTCTGGCATACAGTGGAACCTCAGTTCTGGACCACAATCCGTTCCAGACGGCCGTTCGAGAAGCGATTTGTGTCATCTGAATCAATTTTTCCCATTACAATGAATGGAAAAAGAAATAATGCGTTCCAAGCCTTAAAATAGGCTTTTGTAGGAGTGAATGTAGAGTGTCTGCTGCAGGTGGCTGTTCCTCTATGTGTGTGGCCGCTGCATGTGGGAGGGGTTGTTGAGTGAGTGACGTCTCTCCAGAAGTGAAGAGGTGCCCGGTGCGTGTCCAGCTCTGAATGTGCGCTTCTGTGCAGTTTGGCTGTGACAAAGTCATAAACCAAGTAACGCTCTGTCCCAGACTCACCTCATCCCTGTCCCAGCTCCAGCCCACAACAGGACATCAAACCCTGGAGTGGAGGTGTGGAGTGCGAGCACCTCCCCTGTGACACTCCACCACGGTCCAGTGCGGAGACAGGAAAGGTTTACCACCTCAATATGAAGAAAAAACAGTCAGTAAATGTAGCTACACGTCTGCATACAGAGGCTGCGTAATACACAATAACAAAGCGCGTCGTGGGTCAGCTGATCGCGCGTTATGCTTTTTCCGTTTTTTTTCAGGGGCGTTCGAGTTCTGGATTTTCGTTCAAAATCAGAAGCAAAAAAATCTCGAAATTTTTGTTCGAACTCCGATTTGTTCGAAGTCCGAGACGTTCGAAAACCGAGGCAATGCACATTTGTGTGTGTAAAAAGTGTTTGTAAACGGGGATGCCAACTCGTGGAGTCTCCTCAGTTGGAACTACACCTCCCATTCCTCACGCATTTCTAGCCAAGTAAGTGTACAGATTAATTCCGGCGGTACTCAAGACAGCACAGTTTTCAGTGACAGCGGGCAGAGAAACCAGCTCATTACTGTAGTTAATTTTCAAACTGACAGCGGGCTGGTCCGATCATAGCTAGCCCAGCACAGTCAGTCCTACCTCATATCTCAAACTGAAGCTTGCCTCACCAGCACTTCATTATGAGGTTTTATTTAGCGATACGCCCCATCATCCTGACATCCTGTTTGTGTTTTTGACCTCACAGGTATATGAAGTGCTCGCGTGTTAAACCATAAGCAAGAGTAATCTGCTTATAAATCTCATCCCTGTGTGTGTGTGTGTGGCTTGTTTATAAGACAGGATGATGTTCCCAGCCTCAAATGGTGAATAAATGGGAGTCTCATTAGCATTATATGGATGTTGACATTCCACTCAGGTCGGCGTTAGCGATGTGTGACTGTGTTTGTGCTGATGTGGCATGTGTGTGTGCGCATGTGTCAAAGGCTTACAGTCATGGTTGTCACACAGTGAGATCTACACACATGCTCTTCGACACGCACACTTGTGTTTATTGCGTTGGTGTCAGGGACCCTCCTGAGGTTTGCAGCTCAACTGTCAAAAGATGGGAGACTAAAGAAGCCACCGCCAATTTCCGTGGGGGAATACCGTCCGTTACAGTGTCTTTGGTTTGACTCTGAGAGTGTGCATACACCAAATTACCTATATTTTCTTAATATCAATCCAAGGTTCCAGAGTATCGCCCGACTTGTCGGATTGATAGTTTGGGAAGTTTGCTGGTGGGTAAAGTTTAATAGAATCAAGTCCTCCTGCACTTGTAAAAAGACGGGTCCAATCATCTATCCAGGTCAGGTTTTCATTCTAAAGGCCTGGTTGGTATAAAAGGAGTGCTCGCCTCCACCCAAGCGCTCACTAAAGCCTGCTCCAGCCGTTCTGCTCTGCCCACGTCTGATTGTGATTCAGAGAGAGGGGGACATGATCGATAGCCCTGATGGAGCACTACCGCTGTTTAGCAATTCTATGCAATGCGGCACCCGCTCCCCATGTTGCTGCTGCCGGGCCGTGAGCATGCATACACTTACACCCAGATACAAGTGTTTACATGGAATAGCTGCATGCAAATGTCAGGATGATGCAGGCGCGCCTGGATTTTAAACACATATCTGCTTAGATACACACCTGGACTTAAGAAGCATCAGATCTCACACGGAGCTGGATGGGTTTATAAATTCATCCAATGCCCACTCTCTACCTCGAACGCCGTAGTTTGGCCGAGAATATAGTCAATGTGGGTTTACTCAATTCGCAAAATAAATGGAATCTCTGAAATGTGACTACAGCAATAAAGCATTCTGAAGTGAAGCCAACAGGGACACTTTATGATTTACAGAGCAACTCTGTGAAAGTCAACGGCAGCGTAGATAAAAAGTGATTTAATCCTCTGGCTTCACGGAGCTCTGCTGATTAAAGCCTTGTGTCCCACTATGCATTTAACAGCTTAGAGATGGCATCTCACCGCAGATGTAATACAAGCCGGAGTAACATGACATCCTCTATTAGGTGTCAAACTACAAGGACGACTAAAGGACCCTGATTTCTTTCAGGTTACCCAAAGGGAAGTTTTCAATTACCCGGCTAAGCAAACAGTTTTCTAAAAATTGTTATCCTGTGGTAAATCACTGTAGCAGAGCTTGGAGTAAGGAAAGCTCGGCTGGAGGTGCAAAGGGAAATTTGGATTTAAAAAAAAGATAAATAAAAAAGATAAAATTTGAATGCTCATATGGAGCGACATGTTTCTGGAAAACAGGCAGAAATGATTACTAAATCAGGGAGACTTTGGATGTGGGTTTAATATTTGTCCAGCTAAATTTCACTCCTGCTCCATAGTTCCGAGTGTTAGGGTTAAACAGTAACCAACTGTTTCTCCTAATGCGTCATATATTGCCGTCAAGTGGACTTTTTCATCACTGTATGACACTGAAGTCAGGACGCATTAGACTTTCCTCATTGCAGTATTTTTTGTCCTCAGTGCTTCAGTGCTGTTCAACAGGTTAAAAGAAAACGAAATAGTTGTGATAATAGGGTGGTTGTTACGAGTCAAGACGTGGAGTGGGACCCAGGTGCAGTGATAAAAGTCACAGGAGGCAGGAGCGAGTCAAATACACCATTTTAATCTTTAACAATAAAACCAGAACAGAAAGAGTCACCGAACCGGGAGAAACAAAGCGAAGTCTAAATTGTCCTAAATTAGAGCGTCAAACCGGGAGAAGTCCACGGGCACAAATAAGAGTCTAAACAGAAAGCGTCACTGAACCGGGAGACTCAAACAAACTTAAATCTGCTAACAGAGACAAAAACACAATGAACAGAAATAGTAAATCACACAACAAACCAGGAAACTCGAGGAAACAGAGGGAGGAAGGAATACAACACAAACTCGGGCACCAGGGTTTCAAAGAGAGTAGTAACGAACGAGGAGAGCCACTTTACCACAGGAATCAAGGAGACAATCTGGCACACGTTGCTGGAGTTCAGGTGTTCTTATTCACAGGTGATTGGGATGATTGGCTCCAGCCGTGTGCCACACAAACAGGAAGGAAGGAGGGAGAAACAGGAGTCAAGGGAACAAAATAAAAGCGGATCATGACAGTGGTGCTCGTGAAGGTGGAAGCTTTTCGGCAGAGTGAGTCATGCTGATGGACGTACTTGGTGCTAAATACTGTGTATCAAGTAACATCAGCATCATAGTAGCAACAACATGTAGGATGGTCCCATCACCTGCCCCCTCCTGTGGTAGGAACTGCAGCCATAGTGGAAACCCAAATATGACACCCTCAGTGAAAAAAGAAAAAAAAATGCATCAATACAGGGAGGCGTATCTGCATATCTCCTCTAAATATCTGTTAGACCAGGAAAAAGGTGGTTTTACATGGGATGGTTTCTCCTGACTCTTGGAGAAAACCAATGAACAATCAAAGGAACAAAATTTGGAAATGTGCTTAGTTGTTATTCTTACCCTCACATCTGGTCATGGGCATTATAATTTGCCCCGGATGACCTTGAGTAGATGAATGAGCTGCGCTCCATCTTCCGGAAAGATTATCTCAAGCTCATTAATATATAGAGGCATGTCTGTATATAAGATTTACTGGTAGTTGATCTCATTAAAGTCACTTAAGTACACGTTATACCAGTGCTTTCGATTTGCAGGAACATGGCCACATCCTCCTGTAATGTTTGAAAACAGGCCAAATTGTACTCTGGGTAGCACTTTAGGTTGTCAACTACATGACAATTGAATACAATTGTTGCTTGAGTCCTGTAGATCAGACTTCCTTCTATTAACTTTCATGGTTGTTCTGCACCATTTCCCCTGCACCCAGCTTGTACTCATTTCTTCCACTTGGTCCAGGAACTCCAGAGTTGAAGAGGTTAGATTGAATCCCAGCCAGGCTGTGTCCCATTACATTTGGCTACTCCTCTTAAACTGTTTTAAACATGAGGTATGTGGAACAAGCATGGTTATTCATTTACAAAACATGAGATGCTAAGACACCATGAATTTTCTCACCAGTGCTGTAACTTAACCCCACGTGATCCTATCACTGCCAATTTGGAATTAAAGTAAGACTTTCTCACCTCGAAATGTGACAAAAATGTGTAAGATAGTTTATGCTATCTTACACATAAATCAGATAGCAGACAGCATGGGTTTTGCTTGTCATCTATATATCATACGGTACGCCGGGTTAGCTTCTTAGTACTATAACTAATGATATGAACATGCTATGCTTGACAGGTGGATGTTTGTTTGGATTTGTCAATATGTATGATGTATTTTGCGGCTGTTATTGTATTATAATATGTTGTTGCAGGAAAAATGTCTATGGTTAGAGTTAGGGTCAGGAGATGTGTATTACTTTCTAAGACTTTCTCATGAATTGAAATTCTTCATTACATTTCATGTTATCCTGATTTTTGTGTCAGTTACATTCATATTTACCAACATTTTGTTGCAAGACGACCTTGCTTTCCTGTGTTGGACGTCTGTTTCCTATAGTTTGGAAACAGTCTTCTAGCTAAGTGGATATAGAAAATGTATGACAATATAGAAATATTGACCACCAAAAAAAGTTACATGACATTAAAAGAAAATAGATTTAGAAGATTCATTCTTCTAGTTTTTCATTACTAAAACCACATCAACTAAAACCACTTCTATAAATGGGGTGAACACTTGTACTTTTATAAAAGTTCTACAACATGCACTTTTTTGTGTATGTTTTTCTATGGGTATTTTTTCCCAAAGTGCCTCCTGACAATTTTAAAATTTCTTTCTGGCATTTAAGTCAATTACTTTGAGGTAGACTTCACTTCCCCAATCACGCCTTCACACCACCTCCGCAGCATTTCATCGAGACTTGAGTCACTTGAGGGCAGAAACAAAATATCCCCAGGACCAGGGCTGCCCTGTGAGCACTCCTCACTATTATTTGCTAATCACAAGGGCTGAGCCACCACTGTGAAGAAAGCTGTTGCCAGGGGTGCTGTTGCAGAAAACGATTTCTTCCCTATTGGCATCCTCACCAAGGCAACGGTGCCAACAAAGCAGAGACAGCCCTTCGTATTAAAATGTCCCTCGGTGAATTAAAGCCAGTCATA
Organism: Synchiropus splendidus; assembly: GCF_027744825.2. Classification (NCBI taxonomy): domain Eukaryota; kingdom Metazoa; phylum Chordata; class Actinopteri; order Syngnathiformes; family Callionymidae; genus Synchiropus; species Synchiropus splendidus. The sequence continues at coordinate 16,733,183 of NC_071337.1, forward strand.
AATTACTTGGTAAGTCAGAAAAAGCCCTTCTGAAACTGTCAGTCATAGTTGAGTAATCCATGTTAATTTCTCAAATCTCTCCCACGTTCCCCTGGCTCCCATCTGGTCTGACAAACAGCCCATTTCGCTCCCCGGTGGTCCACAAATGGTAAGGTGCAGCAAAGTATCACGAAGGCTTGCCTCAAACATGGCTGCACATTTTCCCATATTGTTATACTTGCACTGAGATTATTCATTTCCCATGTTCCCAGCTTCACCCTTGTGGCGCAATGATGATCGGTCATCCCATATATCAGCTTTTGAAAATACCTACAGTAGTCCTAGTTTGCATTAACCACCCTCCCAAATCCCTGAGTCACGCACCTCCTGTTTGAATCCCGAGAGACAGGAAGCTATTATTGGCGGCCCCAGTAAATCAGACAGCATCCTGAAAAAGGATCAATTTCCCCCGATGCACTTTCTCATTATAACCTTATCTCGCCCACAGACAATAATCTGGATTTGTCATGCTTTGTTTGTTTCACCACTGAACTGTATCAATCATGAGCAAAAGCTGTGGTTAGCAGAGGAGGAAAAGAGGATAGAGGAGAAGAGCGCTGTTTTGAGGGGACCTGTCAAGGAAATTTAAGTATTCACCTACTGCCACCCGCTTTCACAGAAAACATACCCATAAGCTCTTTTCCAAGTTTGTTTTGGCAGAAGGGGACTTGTCATTGTGGCAAATATTCGGGATGTTAAGTAGCTCCGGCATTAATATGGATTATTATTACTGACCTTTTGGTATCAACAACATAGCAGAAAATATAGTACAGCAAGTTTGCTTTGTTGACAAGTATTGGCGGAGTATGTTTATCGTCCACTAAATGAGCCAGAATGAAGCGAAAACCGGTAGTGCGAGTTTAAAGGTGCGACTTGATGAGTAGCCAAGGAACTTGACAGAAGGACCAGTCGAAGGAGAACAGATGGAAAAGGGCACCGAGGGACGGGGGGTGATAGGTGCCATCTAGTAAAAGAGAGAAAAAGGAAGAGCGTTTTTCATCATTTCTGTCTGAGGCAAGGTCAAACTGAGGAAAAGTGTAGATGGCTTTGCCAGCATCAGACCGGATGACATTGAATTTGCAACGGCTTCCTGAGTGGGACCTGGTCACCTCCGCCCAGCTGTGCACCTTGTGGTTGCCAAACATGTCATTCAGTTTCGCGCATGTATTCATCCAGATTTTCTTGTCAAGTATGTTTCATACAACATCGATGAGAGCCTTATAAGTTAGAGAGTAAGAGCTTTCCAAGTATTTTTGCAGAGTTAGATGGTGCGACAGTCATATGGTCCGCTGCCATATCCCTGTTGAAGCCACACCTGGGATGTCAGGAGACCATACTTACCATTCAGGTCATTGTGGCATAGAAGCCAGTGGCTTGACCCCTGAGAAGTTTTGTATGACTTCCTGACCACATTCTTATTCCTAAGGCGTCTAATATTTACTATTGTCAAGTGGAGTTTTGCATCCCAGGGTGATCCCATCCAATGTTGACACAATAGGCTTTCTTTTGAATCAAATGATTCCCCACCCGGTGCACTGTCCTATGCATAAAAAAAGAAGGCGGTTGGGATGAAGGTTAGGCCATACTGGCGCTCCTTAAGGTTCTTGGCAGACAATTCAGTGTCTTGGTATATGTAGTGCATCATGTGATCATTAGTTTGACTTATGGAACGAAACATTTTGGCAGTGTGGGTCACACACATGATCAGTACCATCAGACGTGTGGTGACGATGAGAGCTTATAATCATCACCTCCTTCTTCCTTACACCAACCTTTTTTTTTAAACGTCACAAAATACCACCACAGGGGGAACAGCTGAATCATTGAAATGTCTGTGTCTTAATATGCAACGCTCAAGGTTGACTTCTGTGTCAACATTGGTTGCAAAAGTCCACTGAACTAAACAGTCCTTATGTGACACCTTCAGAGTGAGAATGTGGTGCTGTTGCTGGGCCCTGTGCCCGGGCACAACTTACCTCCTGCCTCCACAAAGTGAACTTGAAAAAGGATTGGAAAAGAACAGAGGAAGCAAATGTGACAGCCAGCCTATCCAGACTTGTGACACACGTCTGGAAATCCCAAGGTAAGGTGAATAAAAAGGAGGCTGCAGGTGTCGTCTGGACATACTGTAGCGGTCCTGACTGGAGCTCTTGGATGCAGGAAGACATGACCAAAGGATTTGTGAGAATAACTTGTGCTTTTCCCCCACGGGTCAATTTTAGCATGCTGCGTTTGCAGCAGACAGTAAAAGGGATTTATTTTGTAATAGTTCCCTCAGCTTGACTTTTGCCCCCCTGGCCCAGCTGTCCGCTACCTCTTCTGTCGTCCTCCCACACATTTCTCATACACTTTTTGTTGTCCTTGCCTTTATACTTTTGTCTCTCAGCCACTGCTTCCACTCTGCTGTCAGGGTCTTTTATCCCCCACTATCTCTGCACATCCTCCCCACCAGCTACCCTCGGCTCAGTTCTCTCCCGACCCCCCTCAGCGCTCGTCTCTGTGGCTCGATATACTGTAGCTGAGCGCACACATTATTAGTGCAAAGCACCTGAGGCTGCTTTTGTTTATGAAGAGCAATTTCCTTTCATTGTTTGACTCCTCTGCCTGTTCCGAGTACGCCTCCTTTTTGATATTGAAGATACACACACTGCCCGGCTATCTCAGAGTAATGACAGTAGTTTATTCTCTTGTTTTTCACAACTACATTATTTATTCTTTGAAGTGAAGCAGCAGCGAGTCCAGGCCAGGAATTTGATCTTTTGCGTTCACTGAATGCTATTACATTTCCAGTCCTCGTGATTCCCTGGGAGTAGACCTGCGTTGGAAATCTTTAGTGCTTGAGATTCAGCCTCTATACAGTACTACTAAAAATAGTTTTCAGCATTAAACTAGTGGTTGAATAAATCTGATATGAAATGCAATGTGTGAGATCCAATATAACTGCAGCGATAATGTGAAAGAGGGAGAACACTTCCAGCAAGGAATGTAAATTTCTGTGCATTGGGCTTGTACTATGTCAATAAACGCTGTAGTGGTATGGTAGATATTGCAGCTGCTTTTCTCTTCCATAGAGTATGATAATAGTAATTATGATTGTTATTATTATTATTATTATTCAGAAGGTTTCGAGCCTCATCGAAAAACAGCCAACCCATGTCATGTGAGCAAAAATAAACTGAGAGAGATAAACTTGTATCCTGTGTTTGTATCCGTGATGTCGGAAATACAGGCGTCACGTTTAGCCGTGTCACTGTCACCGTCCCGGGACACAGAGGGCAGCGAGATAAATCTAGCTCCTGCCCTCAAAATAGAGCATAAACCTCCATTAGAACAGGACATAGGCTGTGTGGGAACAAGTGGAGGTCACCGTGGTCAGCAGAGTTATTTCGGTAGCAATACCGGACCTCCTGGAAAGAACGCCCATTCATTCATCTGATAGCCTGCCAGAGTACAGGGGACAAATAGAGAAAAATGTGTACGCACTTCCATGCACTGCCAATTGTTGGGAGTCAGAAATGTTGCCTCTGGAAACTTCATCTGGGCTTGTTTTTTTCTTTCCACCTGAGGCCGTTTTTGTGTTCTACACTAGCATTGGCCCACGTTACTTTCTCAAATTAATTTGCCTGGACATGTTTTTTAACTGCAATGGTGCATTGGTGCATTACACCATGTAGCTGGGAAACGATCACCCCCTCCATCCCAAAAAGAAAATAAGCCGCATAAAATGAGTGATTAAAAACAGTGATGCTTAATGCTTAATATATTGTGCATTTATGTGCTGTAAACATACCACTGCTCTTGTATAAATCGGAGTACACATAAAGACTGAGGAGGCTCTCGCTGTATTGAACCTTTCACTTTACTTCCTTATACGTACAGAAAAATACACATGCATCAATAGTCCATTAGGAGCGTGTTGCTCTCATTACCTCCAGCTTGGCCCTGAGACAGGCGTCTGAGTGGAGTACAGCAGAGCAGAGCTGGCCAGAGCTGCGGTATATATAGCAGGGAAAGTGTGGTAATTGCCAGTTCTTTTCCCTCTGTCCTCCGCGACAGGTGGAAAGTATGAATCTGTGGTGCCGAGGGACCACCCCTGCTGCGTCGCGCCACATCTCGCTACAACTGCCTGTCCCCCCACCGGGCACAAGTAATAGGAGGAAAAACAGAGAGCTTTAAGGCCTGAGAGAGTCTAACAACTGCTACTCAAACAATACACACCACCAGGGGAGTAAAGGAAAAAACATGCCGCACACACCAACAGCGGAGAGGCACTCAGATAAAGAAGACTCCGGTCATGAGGAATGCCAGCATTGCAAAGCAATAATAGACACTGGTTGTGCATCGAATCATTCTATCACAGCACAGCTAGCAGTCCCACTATGGTTATACCTGGAACACTGGCTGGTGAGGTTGAATCAAACACGAGAAAACATCTTCACCTGGATAGAAGTTTTTCACATTCAGTTGACGCACACTTGTTTGGCCATGATGACACATATACACAGAAGCGAGTGAGGGACAGCCAAGATAACAAAAAAACTGAATGAACATTGAAAATAAATCAGTATAAAGTGTTGCTAAGGGTGAATCAACGTTATGATGAATGTTGAAACGTTGACATTTCAATGCTCACCCAATGTAATTCTAATGTAATTCACTGTTGAATCTGCATTTTTCTGATATAGTAACATATATTTAATGTTGAATCAATGTTGATTTTTCATCCTAAACCAAAAAAGGACCGACCTCACTGTGGGTTAAAGCAATTTGTTGTTGTTGCACACCAGCCACTTTCTTACTGTACCAATCATTTGTGACTTCGAGTGTAGCTCATCAATGTCAGCTACTTAACTCTGTCAAAGACCTTTGTTTAGCGCTGCCTCTCTACCCTGGTAACAATTGTACTTCCTAAGCTACACAGACACCTATTTTGCTCAAAAGATAATTAACAACCTGCATCAAATTAGCTGCAATAAACAGGATACATATAGTCGCATTTATAGCCAGGTGTTGAAGGTTGGCACTGAACTTATAAACTCCCTGCTGTGAGTTTGCGGTAGTTATCGTCATTCCACTGAGCTGTATTCAGAAACTCACGCTGGGAGCGATTACAGACCTAAATGGCCAGTTTCATTACACAGTGGGATTTTTTTTTTGTTTGTTTTTTTAGAGGACCATGGAATTATAAACATATCGATATCGTATAAAAGGCAACACGTGACACACTGTGACAGACAGGTTCTGAGAATGATATACAATCTTTTATGTGGTGCCGGTTGTTGCTTTGAGCTTTATATTCCTAGTGACATGTAGAGTGAAAGGAGCGCCATGCTATGGCTAACGCTAACCCCAACCTCTCTTTTACACGTCGGAATGCGGAACATGTGCTTCAATTGGGACATCTAATCTTGCACAGACGTTCCATATATTGTGCCATGGTAGTGAGGATGTGTTGTAGCAATAGTACGTAAATCATCAGACCTTTGATATTTTTCTTACATAGTGCTTCCACTACCTTTACCTTAGAGCTAATATGCCAACATAGCTAGTGTCATCGTGCTGTACTGTATGTATCGTAGCAGTTCTAAGATTCACTTTCATTTAATAATTTGTTTCTTATTTGTTCAGCAGTTGTTGCATTTCAGCACCTCTGGGATCTGTTCTGAACTGTCAACATGTATGTTGTTCCTTTGCTACTTGCTACCTCCATTGTGTTATAGCTAACAGGACTTTACATTGTTAACCTATTTTAGTGAGCACTTTTATTAACTTTGGGGCAAGGGTTGTATTCGTCTACCACAGTCTATCAGCAAGCACTAGTTCTGTTAAAGCTTCCAAAGCATCTCAAACTCAAGCTTCTCTTGGCCCAGACTAACATCAAACGCGGTTGCGGCAGAGTGCCATTTTAGCCCAGTGGAAAACCCTGATGCTGCATCACCACGTCCCTGCTGCCTGAAATAGTTATGTTTTTGCTGTGAGCCTCAGTGGTGCCGGTCAAGTTGGACTTGAGAGGACTGTTCATGCAGGAAATTAGTTGATGAAAGTACAGTTCAGTAAATGTTCAAAATAAAGCGCTATTTGAAGATTGTGTATAGCGTTTTACCCTTGAAGCGTCTAGATGACAGCGGAGCCACCGGCACAGGCACCAAGCCAGAAGATCCCATTTGATACCTGACACCAGAGAACTGTGAAAATCAAAATAAACAGCATTAAAAACACTTTAACTCGAAGAAGTTGTCAAAGCAAAGCTTGTCACAGACTGGCGTCAAGCTGGTCAAAAACCTTTTGCCGGGACTTTGGCTTGTCTCATGGTGTGGCAATTCCCATGTGAGTGGACTGATGGAGCGTCCTGCCAAACCACGCCGCGGAATCCACTCCGGTATTCAAACCTATGGCCTCCCACTATTAATTCCTTGTTGGCACCCAGTGAGCTAACCATTGCTTTCACCAGTAAATGTCTATCAGCAAGCACTAGTTCTGTTAAAGCTTCCAAAGCATCTCAAACTCAAGCTTCTCTTGGCCCGGACTCCCAACTTACAACCGGGATCGGTTCCGACCAACTGGTCGTAAGTCAGATCGGACTTACGAAAATAGCCGACGTGAGGGTTATAGTTACTACTGTAGTGGTAGATGGCTGTGTGAGAGTGAGATGCTGGGACACTGTGCTGCGTGCTACATGCTGCGTTGCCAGACATTGAATCAGTACGGGTGGACCTAAGTCGGGCAGGTCATAAGTCGGATGTTACTTGAATGTGTATCATTTACCAAAAGAAACTGGAGCAGCAGCCATATTCTTTTGTTATTGTGACACTGTGACAGTATATATTAGGCTGACGCTTCCATCATGATCCCACACTCTTCATATTGGCTTGTCACCGTCACCATGCTTCTTTTACTGTACTAGCCCTCTTCGGCTTTGATCCACTGACACACACACAGATTCATGAATTACAGTGAGCCAGTCATATCTGGCGTTTAGCTGTAGACCTAATCTTACCACAGATGCATCCAGATCAATTTTCCAGGATGTCTTATTTGTAGAGTGAGCGGCGAGCTCGCAATAGCAGGAGGGGAGTGCGGGGGGTTGAACGGGGCCCGCCGTCAGGGTGTATCCAATTTCAGGCAGCAAAGCAAATGGCCTTGGAGATCAAGGATTATACAGCAGATTTCTGAGTGGAGCCGGTATTGATTGGCTTTGCCCCTAGTGAACTCGTGTTGTACCCTCTCAATGTAAGCTTTTAAACGGCGCTGCCTCGCCCGGATCACCGGTGCGACATGAGTCTATGACAACTGACCCTGGTAAACATGGCCCTTTGCTCTACTTATCATCTCCGGATAAAGTCTAACTTGAAGTAAGAGTGGTCTGTCACCTTCATTTAAGGAAAATGAAAGTGATAAATGCAGGAATTCATGAGCATTTCAAGCATTAATTTTGTCATCAAATATGAATTCAAACTGCTGAAAGACATTTTTTATGCCTGCTAACCTTGCATGCAGAAAAATAAGAGGCACCGTGTCTTGAGTATTTTGTTTTTAAAATACACTATTTTGTTATGTTAATAAGGATTCAATTGATAGTTCAGTTTCATGAACTAATCTGGCATCTACCACGTTTTATGATGTGAAATCAAACAATATTAAGCATGATTTCTGGTGATAAAAGTGATATGCTTGAAATTCAAAAGTGAAAACTATTTACTGGTTCAAAGTTATCAATAATCATGTTGTGTCTGCATTATGTCACATAATTTCATTTCTCTTTTAATTTCCCTTGTGATACAGATTGAAAACAAGCAAAAAAAATTGCTTTAGAATTTCTGTATTTTAGTTTTTTTGCGTCACAGAACAATATAATAAAACAATGTAATTTATATATTTCTATATGTAATGTATGGAGAATAATTGTGCACTATTATCGAATGAAAGTGAATTGCTATATATATATATATATATATATATATATATATATTTTTTTGTATATATATATATATATATATATATATATATATATATATATATATATATATATATATATATATATATATATATATATATATATATGAAATCAGAGAAATTCTAACCTGATTCCAAACAAAACTGAAGCGATCATGTGGCATGAAAACAAGTCAATATATAAAGAACCAGAAGATGACTCCTGGAGTTGGAGTCGTGCGTGGTCCCTGGGTGATGAGGCAGTTTTGAGGACTCCATCTCTGCCGTCATCTCATCCATTGTCAGTTGAGGTTTGACCTGACTGCTAATGCTGACAGTAACAACAGCTCTTCACTCAATAAGAGAGACTCAGGACTTCCAGGGTCGTGACCCCATCTGTGCCTGTGTGTATTCAAGTCCGCTCCAAAAACATGCAGAAGTCAATTGGTGACTCTTAGCGTAGGTGTATGTGTCAGGGTGTGACTGGTTTCTTGCTCCAAGTAGGTAGGGTATGCTCAGTTTCGGTGTCTCACAATTATACAACAGTATTGAATATTACACTGAAGAAACAGTGTTGTAAAAAATGTAATGAGTAAGCCATGAATACTGTCCAAACAATGCTGTACAATACAATGTTCAAGTATTGAATTGCTTTACCAAGGAGCCACTGGCGAAGCATGTTTAGACATTGAAAGCCTGTATACAGAAGATGTCTGTCGGGCATATGTTGAAGATTTACTTCAGCTCTGTGACTGAATATTGCCTCATCAGCGTAATCATGAGATATTTATGGGTCTTTCTTTCTACCTCTGGCAGAATAATAAGCTTTGTTGGACTCTCTCCACGCTGCAGCTGGCTCTGATGAGCGCGGCCACCCAGATGCTGGTTTTCTGTTTCCATCGACACTTGAAATTCACATTCTGCGCTGGGATGTAATTAATCACTTCTAATATCTGGTGATATGTTGCCCCGCATTCCGCCGCGCTTTTGCCGTCCCTTTGTCATTTCACAGTCTGTGTCTACCTGCTGGGGTGAGGCAGTAAATGTACAAGCTTGTCATTTCACCATCTGTTGTGAAGCTTAGCTGCTGCTTCTTTACGTTTATCAGCCACATGTAAACAAAACAGATTTTATCCTTTGAAAAAGAACTTTTTAACTTTAAGGATTGCTAAGAATGTTTTGGGGATTTTGAGTGGGAGAATTATATGCAGTAGTGGTTCAACATTTTCACAAAGTTTAAGGAAAGTAAAATAAACAAAACAGTGATTCACATTGAGGAATTTGGGCACGTAGGCTGTAACGTCAGGCAAGCATGTGACCGAAATTGACAACTATCAGCACCACTGTTCAGAACATTTGAGTATGTGGCTTTTTGTGGAGCAGGCTGTCGATTCTTGACTGCATTAAAGCAGATATTGAAAATGTCCCAGTCACAGAAACGGCGGCCATTAATGTTATTGAGGTGGCTTAAAGTTGTGTTAGTGTAGCACAAGCTCAACTGCCCATGCGTACTCCCACCAAAAGTAATGATTGAAAATACTATTTCAAACATACGGCTACTTAATGCTGAGCTCATAATTCTGAAGGTGCCTATTGCCAGTGTGCCCAATTTCAGAGACGGAATTGCCCTCTCAGTAGGCTTTCTTTAGTTATTGAATGCTGCTACTCTGTGAGTGGGAAATATAAAAATGGCTCAGATGAGCCACTGGATCTTTTTAACACGTCAAATAGACCAATAATGGGCTCAAGTCAACAGTGGGACTTGTTAAAACCAAGCTCCGAGCGGGCGATACCAACATTCTTTGCTTTGTAGAACATTTCCAAGCAGCGGTGGATTAACACCGGCCTCCTGCTGAGGAGAGGAATGAAATAGAAGAATGGAGGCAGCTCTTCTGCAGCATTATCTAAATAACAGAGTGGGGAATTCAATAACTAACGGTCCTCATCAGACCTCATCAGCTCCCCCAATTAAGCTGCTTGTCATGAGGGCTGGTGGGACGGTTGCCGTTGGTGACAGATGAAAAGCAAATCTGAGATGCTGTTGCTGGCGACGCCGATTCCTGTGGTTCAGATTCACGGCTCGGTCCAAGTGGCCGTGTTGGATAGAGATGGCCTCAAAGAGGAGCCATCACAATGGGTTTTGTTAGTTTGCGTAGGCGCCCAAAGGACTCGTGTTGGGTCATGTAGGAGTGTCGTGTTACACAAGCCAATTGGTTGAGAAAAAACAACATAGAGAGCTGTTATTTTCCCTGAAAAAAATTACAATGCAGGATTCTTTGGCACGTTTTTCTGTTCAGTACTTGAATGTGCATTTTCTTGCACATTGTTCCTGAGCTCTTTTGTATTACTTTTTCCACTTTATACTATTGGTTTTTCATTTTATTGTGATATGTTGTGTACAGAGCATGTTACGAACATAATTTCCCTTGGGATTAATAAAGTTTTCTGATTCTGATATTATTCGCTTACCGGCAAACATCTCACTGCGTGATGTGCCCCAGGTGAAAATCACTACTGTTTTACTCCTACTACTTGTTTTGTTGCTCTGTACAGTTGTTGTTGTTGTTGCTGTGGATTTCAGCATTTGTCACATTAATCTAGCAAATATGTACTTTTATGGGTTAATTTTTTTTACTATCACTTTCTTGACACTTCACTATCAGCATCAACATTTCAAACAAGTTGCTCGTTCACTTTTGTGTCTGAACCTTTTTGGTCCAGTTGAAAACCTAAGTCAATCGAATAATGGATTTTCTGCTGCTTTGTTATGTATGGAGATGTTTACGTCTCACAGAGGTGTCTCTCAGTCATCAGATTTTCTGTCCATCCTATTGGTATTTAGATGATTTGCCTTTGCTCATGAAGCTTTCGAGGACACCGTTCCTGATCTCACTGTAAAGACTCTTTGATTGAGACGTAGTTCACACTCCTTTTAATGTCCTTGTAGCTTTATTGATGACTCCCCGATAGCCAGGCTCTTAAATCAGAAGGAGTTACTCTCAGCCCGCTGATACTTGGGAGCGCCACAGATATTGATGCCACGTGTCGATATCTCATCCCTGCCGTATTACCTCCCTGTGTTTCCCCAAGAGAGCAGAGGCATGAAGGAAAGAAACATGGCTCTCCGGCATTGATTGAGCTCCATTAATGCAGACTGAGGAAAACAAAGCCTTTTATCACGTCCGAGATGTGGAGAGTGTCGTTGTTCTATCAAGGGTAATAAAGTGCATCGAACTGCCTCAGCTGTGCGGAGAGCATCTTGGTGTCTCGTGGAGGATTTTTGGAGTGGTTTGATCATCTCAAATAGAGATGAATAAAAAGAAGTCAGCAACTAAAACCACACAAAACGTGGAATATGTTCTAGTCCCAACAATTGATGGGTCACAGCTGTGGAGTTGGTTTCATAATAAAAAAAAAACAGACTCTCGCTTGGGTGGGGCTTACAGTCATTCAGGCACGGATCATGGAACAGTAGCGCCGCTGCTCCGTGACAACGCTAAGAAAGCGCTGGATGAATTGTGGAAAATCATTGGACAGATTGAACCCTGGACTGGAGCGGAGAAGCTCCTGAGATATATAGCTGCTGCTTCCGCATTAAATGGCTGAGTCAGCAAGAATTAAGAGATAGTAAAACAGAGTTAGACTCCAGCCTTTCTGGCTTATTATCTGATGTCAGTCTTCTCCAGAATGATGTAATGATGTAAATGCTTACCAAGCCCATTCCTCCATGAATATATTCCTGATAACCGTACACACTTGTTTGCCGATCGCAGTTGTCCAACTCCCAGTCGCGGAGTGTTTTGTGTATTTACTCAGTGAGCACAACAAAGAAAGTGCTGATTTGTTGTCGGCAGCTTTTTTGTTTAAAGACAAAGGAAAATTAGTGTCAACGCGGCTCCAGAACAAAGAGAATACCTGAGAAATGAATGAATTATGAACCTTGGGAATTTCTTTTGAAGTGAATGAGAAGTGGAGCAGTCTGTCTCGCGAAGAGCAGACGGGTGCCATTTTACTTCGGCCTCACCTTTTCATTGCTAGGCCCAAATAATGGTGTTATCAGCCCGAAGGAGGCGGCAGCATTGTTTCATCAGCTAGAATGTGTGGTGAGGCAAATTAACTGAAACAAGCTCAAGCTCAGCGCTGCTGAACATGGGAGTGAAAACTATATATGTACTATATATGTCTCTTGGTTCATATATATATATATATATATATATATATATATATATATATATATATATATATATATATATATATATATATATATATATATATATATATATATATGAACCTAGCAGTTCCTTGTTGAAGCACCATCTGAATGCGAAACATCCAACTGAAAGCACTACTTCGACTGTCCACCAGCCAATGACACACGAATACAGTGGGCACAGTTATAAGAATACAATGGAACCCGGATTACACAATTCACCATGGCAATAGGTCGAATATGGTGCCACATTTCATAAAGAATAATGAGTCAATGCTCGGGAAAATTGTTTGAGTCAGGAACTATAGCTGAAATATTAGAAAAATGTTTCTAAATAGATTACATGCATCATGCAATATTTCAGATGATGGCGGATTTAAGATGTCAGATATGTGTTGTTGAGTGATCAAGACACAAGTTTTCAAAGGCTGATCACTCCTCCTCCCCATCACGTCACCATGCTTCTTAACCCATGACAGCATTTGGGGCGCAGTCCTAAGGCGCTGAAGTCAGATGGTGGAATGGAAGGTGGCAGTGACAGTAAAAAATGAAAACAGATAGCAGACTCTTGAGGAAGTTTTCATTTTAATTCCCTCCCTAACAACAATGTTGATAAAACTAACCATAACCATAAAAAATAAGTTATTTGTAACTACTTCAAAGTTGCTTTTCACCTTAGCACTTCTGTCCCAAACATCATTGCAACGCGAGGCATGCCATTGCAGCCAGCAAATCACCCTCACAAACACTGGAGCGAGTTTTCGGGAGACTACTCTCGAAGCAGCAGGTAGAAGAGGCGAAGATAAGCAGAAGTCAGAGAAGCTAAAAAATGAAAAGTGGGTAGCTACTAATTGCCACCTGAAAAAAATTACGCTAGATATTGGGCTGAGAAACATTCTCAGGATGACAACAAAAGAGAGCACGTATCAAGACGCACCATCACGAGAAATGTGCACAAGTTGAATGGAGAAAAGGGAGCAGAACGTGCACTGTTGCTCCTGCTTGCCACAATTGGACATTGCTGCGCCCCCCACAATTATCTCTTAGTTACAGTGCGTTAACATTGTTTGTCTGTTATTATGAAGCTGCATGTTTTATTCTTCATTTTGCCATCATATGCAGTAGTACACAATAACTGCTTATCAGATTTTCATATTTTAACTTCCAAAAATATGGTCTGAGTTTGGAGAACTTGGAATGTTTTTGCCCACTAGTTAAATGAAATGCCCAATATACTTTTTATTTTTCTCAACTGCATATACACAAATTGTGAGTATTCATGTTTTATCACTCAAGTTTTATGTCAATCTAGGTTTAAAAAAACTGATATATAGTTTAATTATTCACTCGTTTCAGTTGTACTTTGACAATATATTATTGGAGTTTTTTTACAGTGATTTCCAGCCAAACCAAGAGGAGCATGAAGTTGTGGAGAAGCATTTCCACTCATCTGTTATTTTTAGAAGCTCAGTTAAGGGTTGAGCAGTTTGAAGAAGCTGAAGAGATGATTTTAAAAAGAACACATTTTCAAGTAGAGGTGGGCGAAGTGAAGCCCTTTGCCTGTATTTATGAACTTTGAAAGAACGTATATTTATCGTTCAATTCTAAATCTAATTTTGTGATTTATTTTGAGGTATTTATCCCTCTCTTCCTTTTGTTTTTAAGTTCAAATTCTTCATATTATAAATATTTTTTGTACCTTAAAATAAATATGCTAAATATATTGGGCAAAAATTTGTTGTAATTATATTATTATTATCTTAGTTTTCCCCATCGTTCTGTCGCCAAGACATTCTCCACTTAAATGAGATCTTGTTGATATGTATGGTTTTGTATGGTTTATGTAGTGAGACTTTTGACAAAATATATTCATCATATGATCAAATGAATTGCGAGCATATAATGCTATGGTGAATATAAAGTTTTATCATATTTTATGATATATAGAGTAGTAAAATGTAAGATTGTGCTTCTTCAGTCCTTTGATATGACGACCCCCTCACCTTTGTCTCAGCATATAATAAGACCCTTTGGAAACGTTATTGCCCACCCCTGCTTTCAAAGATCCATGAAGCAAAGCTGCCTGTCAATGAAAGCCAAAGACAAGAGCGCAAATGCTGTTGTGTACATTAGAGTACGTGTGTTCGTGAGTGTGTTCTGTCTGCATCTAGTGAAAGAGCAAAACAGCTGCACCTGCAGCCTCAGTCCAGCAGTGGAAAGCTCCTTTCAGCACAACCTTAATGACAGTCTGTGCTGCTGGGCTCTGACAGACTGGCCTCCACATGACCGACCCGCTCTTCCTACACACTGCTGCCTTCCTCTGCCACCCAGTCGCCTGATCCCTCATCAGTCGGCGTGCCACTCTTCATCGATCCCCAATCAGTTACAGTAAAGGGGACACTTTGGGAGCCTTCCTCACCCACACTCACACACACACACACACACGCTCGCGCGCGCTCACGTTCAGCCCACCCCTCCTTATTAAGCAGGCGCCCTGCTTTCATTGACCATAAATCAACGTCAGAGGCAACATTGATCGTCAATCATTCTCTGTGACATTATTGATTTGGCTCGCTCCCCTCGCTGTAGACTTGCCCTAAGTCCACATCGCAACCCAGCTGTGGCGTATTGATCAACCCTCAGATACAGTATCAAGGACTCTTTATTGATAATTCATTTATCGTGCTGTAATTTCATTTTCTTTCCCATTTATAACCTTGTTACTGGAAGTCCCCCCATTGGAAATCAAGTAAGTGGACACACCCCTTTTGTGTGTTGCATGTTGCGAGCTGAGAATCTGAACCTATATGACATCACTTTGCTTTCCCTTTAAGAGTTAATACAGTATAGTCACTTTATATTACATTTAAAGAAAGGCACAGATGAACATAACCTCTGACTCCAAATGGACTCGGGACTAATTCACATCTTTAGCTGACAATTTTCATTTCATCCAAGCAGCTGAGCGCAGCTTTATTAAAGAGTCCATCTATTTTAATACTATTCTTCCTGTTACGCTCGGGATCCCAGTTTCCAAGAAAATTGTGGATTATACTGTTATTTTGTTTGTAAACCATGTTGCGTGGAGAAAACATATGGGAACACATAACCTGAGCTGTCAATTCTGACCCAATTTGTTTTTGTCAGTGTGCTGTGAAAGATACAACACAAGGCACCACAAACCTCATTTCCGTTGACATTTGAGTGTTGCCTGAAACTGGAATCAAACCATGGGCCTGGTTTTTAGGCCAAAATACTTTACATTTCTATTCTATCCATGTATTATGTCCAGGTTGTTTCTGTCACTATTGATCATATTCCCCCAGGAAAATACCCTTTGATGGATCGTGTCATGAAACCACACACTCACACGAGACAAACAGTAAAGGAACCAGAAGCTCAGTTCCAGCTTGTTTTAAGTTTTAAAGTCATTGCTTAGTATGCAGTGTGTGAGTTTCACCGTCACGTATCTAAGAGTCACGTGATTTTAGAGGCATTTCCTTCAACCAATCAGTCTAATCTTATTGTGAAGACTGACTATCAAAACTAAGCGTGAGTGACATCACTGAAGCTCAAAGCTACACATCTGCAGGCCGCTATTGTCACGACTCACAACACGACAGACTGGGGGACCAGTGCAGAGTCTAGTAAGGCACCCAGGTTCTCTACTGTTTATAACTAGGGCTGTCAATAGATTTTAATTTTTAATCTCAGTTAATCACACTACAGCTGAGTTAGCTTGTGATTAATCACACGGTTTGCATCTCTTTAGAATATAACATGGAGGAAGATTTTATCAACATAAGAGTGTTGTGATTTTAGCATGTTTTTGAGCAATTTCAGTGCATCTGGGGTTATTCTAAAATATATTCTCTGCAGTTTCTGTTCTGTTAGGCTGTTGGAGCAAACAGTTATGAAGAAAGCATTTACTCCTGTGTTAATAACATCTTCCTTTAACTTATATTTAGAACAGATACAAAAAAAGTTAGATTAATTTGCCATTAATCATGAGGTAGCTCAGCTTTAGTGCTGAAGCTAGCTAAAAACCGCAGTGTCCAGGTTGTGAGACAAAGAGAAATTCTCATTTCCCTTAGTCCGACTACACTATCATATTCAGAATAAGCCGTTCACATGCATCTTTAAAGTCTGATCGCAGCCAGACTATGGCAGTAATTCCGTTTTGAACCTGTGGTCAATAACAAAAACAATTGTGAAGTGGGTGTTTTCGTCCTGTCTCTCTTCAGTCATAAAGCTCTCCAGCAATAACACCTTTTTCCAAGAACATAAAGTCCGCGTTTCCTTTCATGGTGTACTTGCAGAACTGATTTATTCTCCTTCCGGGTAATGTAATGTTCGTGGTGTTTGCTGCAGGTCAGGTGGTTGAGCAGTTTGTGTTGCATTACAAAGCGTCCATCTGTATGATTCATCTCTATAGATGGGAGTTTTCACAGGTCACTGGAGGCGCCAGCAGAGTTATAATACCTTGCTAACAGCGACAGAGTGAGCTTCAGCGTTCGCCCACACATGCAGTGACACAGACAGTAGCAGAACAAGTCAACCCCCACAGGCAGAGACTTTCCAAAGCGTCTCCCTTTGAGTTGATCAGAGTGGTTACACCTCCCAAGCCAAAAGATCTTAGTTATATTGTTATATTAAGCCCTATATTCATCTGCTACCTGTGGTCCCAAACCTTTTAGGGGAGTAATTGTTTTTGTTTTCTAAAGATATATTTGATTTGAAATATCATTGATGCCAATTAGCTCAATGGGACAGCAGGTGGCAGTAGCACTACGAAACTTGCTCGCACTCTCTAAGAGTGAAGAAGACATTGCTGCCACTCTATGCAAAGAGAGTGATGGAAACTCATGGATCGAGATGATAATTCCGGACGGCGCCAAAATCGAATCCTCTGAACCTTCAATAAAATCTTCTGCTTTTGAGTGACAGACAAACCATGAGCATCATGTGAATCAACACTGTTCGAGAGAAATACCTTTGGACTAACAACGTTGCCTCTTCTACCCTCATTCAGACAAGAAGGAAAGTTAGGTTGCTCTCAGACATGTATGAAAAGCTGAGCGACAAAAAACAACTCAAATGAAGAGATCACATTTATTTCCTTTGTCTGTCTTTGTTTAATAGAAAATATTTTATTTAGTGTTGTTTTTAATTATAATGGGTTTATTTGTATATAAATGACAAAAATAAAATGTGTATAAACATGTTGTATATTTAAGATTCTCTTGATCAATGTCTATTAAATTAAACACTTGCCACAGTGTTTAATGCAGTTTGATGCAGTTATTTTGTGTGAGAGTATAAAGAAGACCAATTTATATGTTTGTTCAACATTTGCTGCTATTTCTTAAAAAAATAATCTCCTCTTGGGCCCCGACTCAAGAATGCCATTTTACACAGCTAGTCATGGTTCATTAATGCTATTTTAATTTGCCACGCATTGGGGAGCACTTCATTTGAGTTGGCAGACATTCTCCCACTCTTTCATTTTCCGAGCTGTCTTTAGTTGCCTTCTCACCATGGCAACTGAAGTGCTTCGGCCAGCTCTGAAATATAGAACAGAAATGAGTTTTTGGACCAAAGTGGACCTGTGAAGTGAAAACAGGCAAAGCGATGTTTCTTTTTATTTTATTGATCAAACATTTTCAGAACTAGATTTTGTCTGTTCCAATGAAAAGTATCATGAATGTAGTGAATACTTCAGTAAATCAAACCCATTAACAGAACATATTGGTGGACAGTCGATCAAAAAAGAGAAGAGTTACCTTGCGATAGATGGATGCAGACATGGAGAGATGGATTAGCATGTCAAAGCGCCTCTCCATAACATTACTCATGTGAAGTGTGCAGTAGCACATCGATCAAGCTTCTACCACCCGCATCCAAGCTCTTCTGCTCCCCTTCCCGTAATCCCCAATATCATCTCACGTCGATCCATGCTTGTGTGCAGTGAAATCGCTCTATGGAAAGTCTGAGTTAAACCAGATCAATAGTCATATCGAGCTTGTGAAACTGATGTTGACGTGCAGCCTCCTGTCTAATCTCCATACGTGTCACCTCCATGTCTGTGGAGATTACATGAGAGAACAAACTTGACTGCACTTGTCACTCTTTTCGTCGCCGTCTCCATGTGTCTGCCCGTCTCCTTTTGACACTGTATCTTCGCCTGTATCCTGCCTCACTCTTCCTCTTCGCTGCCTCCGTGCCCGCTCCATTTATGGGGCCATGTCAGTGAGTCATGTGTGCTGTCCCTGTCAGCAGAATTGCTGGCAGACTGTCTTCATTTCCATGCTGAAGGATGAGAGGCCAGAGAGGCAGCTGCGAGAGCCATCCACGGTGATCTGTCAAAGTCCTGCCTGGAGGGGACCTGCTGCCTCCTGGCTCTGGTCCTTCACAACTGAGTAGTGGAGTTTTTAATGATCTCCATTCAGTCAAATCAAACTTTATTAGAACACATTTGATATCACACAAAATGCTTTACAGAGTCACAGAAGATAAAACTAATACTGAGACCCAACATGAACATGATGAGAAATTTCATCAGTCAACTGCAACTGAGAGTTTGATTCGTGAATTCAGAAATGATGACCATGAAAACAGGTCACCAGACCAGTCTTTTTTAAAGGTATCATCCATCTTCACTTTTGTCCTCATGAGGACAATGAAGCATGAGTGCTTATTTACAAGACTACAAGACCACCCACAAATCTTGTCTTGTTCTTGATGTGGGTCACAGTTCTCAGAAGGTAATGTAATGCAAAGTAGCACACGTTAAAAGCGTTCAGGTATCTGGCCTAATTCTAGCTTCTACTCGTCTATTTTTTGTTGTGAACTAACTTTTTAAGTTGTCAACTTCTTGTTGTGTCTTATCTTGAGTTCTTATTTTCATCTCTGAACCATGTCAGGTCTGCAAACGTGCGCCATAGTCAGTCCGAACCCTGTCTCACACTGAAAAACTATTTAGTTTGATGAATGTAGCTATCACTGCTGCAGATAAACCCCCTCCTCCCTCTCTTGTTTTTATATATGTAAACACTTGATCATGTTGTGCAGCCACCTTGGTGTGGACGAGTCTTTGTTTTTTCCTCTGAACTTGGGCTCCTCTTTCATCCTGAAATGGATGAAATAGATACTGTACTGTCCCCTCACACCCCTTCCCGTGTGTGTCTCCACATCTCTTTTCCTCTTTCCTCCAAAGACGCGGCCTCCCCTGTCCGGGCAGACAGGTCAAGCTGGTTGATGGGAATCAGACAGTTGTTGATCCAATTAGAGGATCCCTTGAGCAATGTCGGAGAAGAGCTGAATTCCAATAAAACACTCTGCTCTTCCTTTTCAGTGTCCCTTTCAAACATGCCCTTGCTATAAAACTCATTGAAGTCAATTAGAGGACCTTTCAGAGTTAGTTATCGCGCTGAGTTAAAGCCGGCATCCGTGATGCAAGTTGTGGCTATGAAGTTAAAATTGGGCTGGGCCTGAAATTCGGTTTCATTTGTGAGGCAGTGCGAGACAAAAAGAGTGTATACGGAATGTGAAATTGGGGAATAGATAGTGATGGATGTGGTAGACAATCAAGGAATAGCACACACACAGCACACTATACAGAGCCAGGCAGCAAGTTGAGGGAAAACATTAAAATGCAATATGTGCTGAATATAAAATGCCTTTTAGATATAACACAGATTGTAGGTTTAAATGGTGAAGCTATTCATCTTTGGGAGTTGCCCCGTGATATACGACTCTTCATCTTCAAATAAATCTTTGTCGCTATAATGTGATTATGTCATAAAGCCATCAATTGCTGCAGTGCATCATGGGAGTTTCCTACAGGTGGCAGCCATTGTTAAGCTCCTGACCTTTATTTTTTCCTCTTCCATTTAAATCATGTTCAGAGGAGTATCTGCATTGAATTGCGGCACTGCTGGAGATACACAACCCTTGTCATGAATGTGGCTATTTACACTTGTTGCGTCTCATGCCATCACCCACCTAGGCATCTATTTGTGTTGCAACTGAGAACAAGTTAGTGTGAGCGGGGCGAGGAAGTAGAGCTTGGCAACAAAATCAACAAATCCACTTACCTTTCCAAATCCTTCCAAAGTCTCCAGGGTGCTGCACGGTGTTTTAGATTTGGACTTATTTCTTTATATTGCAGCACATTGTGAGTTAGTAGGTTGTGTACAATTGCAGCACTGTGCATGTGCATCTGGAGACATGGTGGGCAGGTTGACATGAGGCTGTTGATCTTGGGCTAAGACAAATGGGTGACTCGAGTGTGGGAACTGAAGATGGAGTCGCCGATGGCTTATTATCTCCAGTGAGGAAGTGAGGAAGTTAAAAAGCTCTTGTCTATCCTCCACTGCTTGAAGGTTCCCTGTGATATCCAGCCTCCAGGCTCTGGTTAGTTTACGGTTGCTGCGTAAACTCCACATACATTTGAGCACCGGCGCCATGAGCTCATGCTCATTTGCATTGGAGACAGTCGCACGTCAGGAAGTAGAAACAAGTAAATGAAAAAAGATCGCCATGTTGCTTCATTAACGCCCATCTCTATCTATGGGCTGGACAACCTGCCATAAGGCTTTTTAATTGCATATCATTTCAGGCGATGTTTCTTTCTTACTCCATTGTTTTGCCACCACCTCTACTGTAGTAGAGGTACTGTGTTACAACTGAGGGGAGCGAACTGGCTCGAAGGACCAGTTCATCCCTGGGATGTTTGCTGGACCCTATAGATGCAAAGGGTAACAAAAACAGGCCTTGCTGGAGAACCCATCTCTTCTGCAAGTACAGGAATATGGAGCATCGATCTGCCGATGAAAGGAATCCATCTTTTTAACCCTCATGTTGACAACTAAATAGTTGAGTCATTTAAACAATATTGTATGCTCTGTATTGCCTGTTTTTGTTTTCATATATATATATATATATATATATATATATATATATATGAACCACATCACTAGAGTTTCTTGTTATATCCAAACTGCTCTTGTGTTTCCTCATTGTCCCATATAATAGTGGAATAAGGGCGTCTAACTAGAGGGAGTGGGACTGAAGGCTCACTGTGGGTGTCCTCTCTGGCACATCATGATGAAAGGTCCTGTTGCTCACCTCCCGCAGACAACCTCATCACAGATTTGTGTCGTCACACAGCCCCAGTGTCACGAACTGCCCTGCCTGTAATGCGAATGCGATGACAGCAGATCTGTCAGGTCCTTTATGAGACAGCAGCTGCTGGACAACATCGCTCCAATGTTTGGACAAGATCAGTACGTGTACTGTGCTGTAGCTGAACGCTTGTGAGCTCACTTCTGGTCAGTAGGACTTCCCCTCTTCCGCCCTTTTGTCTGTCTTCTACTTCTGTCTCACACACTGATCCGCTCTTGAAGAACATTTCTCACTTTATAGGCGTCTCTCAGCTTGGTGTCTTTGCCATGATCCTGTCCTCACAGTCTTTCTTCTGGAGAGTTTCTCATCGAGGGCTGACACACGATTCCTGGCCAACATAGATGGCCGTTTCTGATGAGTCCCTTCTTTCATTCAGCCTGTCTTTCCTCAGATCCACTCCCCCTCTGTCATGTCATCATAATTGTGACTACTTTCCCATGATACACCTGCAGTTCAATTGTGGGAAAACTGTTTTGAGTTATTTAAATGCCCTCGACAGATTAGCGAGCTGTTGTTGTTAACTCATTCTTTCTTCCTATTGAGAGAATTTTGTCATTAACAGAGGGAAAAAAGTGATGCCTTTTTCTGTACAGCGGAAGACTGATGCTGTACATGTCCTCGTGAAAGACTTGCAGAGATATGTGGAGTTTGGCGACAAAGTCAGACCGTCTGAGGCCAATTGGTTCCGTCATACATTGTTCCATTTATTGGTGTCTCCATGTTGTTCAATACATTTGTTTCGCATTGTTTTGAAATTAACCTTCACCCGCTGCTGCAAGTGGTTTTGTTGGTGGTGCGTTCACTGTTCAGGTGGGCATCTCTCTTCAGTCACGGATGTTTGTCATGAATGAATTGACTGGTCATGTCACATGCACAGTAAACCAAACATCCAGACACAGCGGGACGATCGGCTGTGGTGTGTTCATGGACACCAACCTGTGTACCTGCGTCCGCCAGCCTTCCATATCCAAACAAAATTTCATTTGGAATGAGCCCTATCAGGTCATTTCATTCCGAAGGATGTGTTTACATGAAGTATTTTCATTCAGATCAGGTATTTATTCCGAGTGGCCCATGTAAACACAGCAAGTCCGCCGCACGGCCACAGATTTAAGGTGCATGTTTTGCACCTGGAGAACACTGAAGGTCCCAAATAGACTCCAACCATGGTTAACATTCTACTTGCAATAACGCTGCCGATCTTATGTACGCTCATAATGTTCTGCTTCAAAATGATGAATCATATTAGTATCACAAGTTATTTTCAAACGCATTCGTCCTCCAAAAAATTGAATTGGCTTCACATCTTTGCTGGTGCAGCTGCCGCAGCTACCTGAATTTAGCTTTGTACTCCAATATACTGTACAGTAGTTCTTTCCAGTCCTGCCCTGAATAGCACAACGCACGGATTGCTCTGGTGTCATGACGACAGCAGATATGTTTCCTAAACTGAGTCCTTCCCTTTTTTTCAAGTGCTGTTCCAATTCTGTCCAAAGGACTCCTTCCTTCCTTCCTTCCTTCCTTCCTTCCTTCCTCTGTTCTGTTTGTTGTCATCGTGACAGAAACAGCTATACGACCACTGGCATCGACCCAGAGAACACTAAAATCTATGAAACGCCTGTTATTCAAACAACACAGTCCGCTGAGATATCCTCTTTGATGGTCATGCAGTGAAAAAGACATAAAATGTCAAATAAAATTCGATGGTTGTGAAGTAAATCACTGAAGGATTATGAGCAGACAAGAGGAACGCCTTCTAGAAATGAGCTTTGGCTGACGGAGCGCTGCTGTATAATCATTTCTGAGGTATTTACAAGAGCGATTACTGTGATTATTATTTCAACAATACCTTGCAATGCTCTTTCATGGGCTGCCAGCCGGGGCTGTGGCAGGGACGGCCTGCCAACTTCCACCGTCTGGGAATGTGTGCAGCTCCACAGGAGGGCACAGAGGAGGGTGACAGAAGAGTTTCTCTGTGGAGAAATACAACAAAGTCACAAAGGCTGCTTGGTTTACAAATGTACCTTCTAACGCGATCTTGTCCTTCTCTGTCTTTCTGTGCAGCTCCCACGGAGCCCTTGCTGTGTAAATTTGCAGATGGAGGACAAAAGAAGCGCCAGAGCCAGAGCAAGTACCCTCAGAATGGCAGGCCGTGGCATAGAGATGGCGAGGTATGTTGGTGAACGGTCGGCACATCTCTATTTTCATTGTGATTCAATTGTTTCCAAACGTAAGTCACTGTCCAGTACAGGGGTTGGGAACTTACTGCATGGGTTAGGAGCCAGATCTGACTTTTTCCACGACTGTGCCTGTCTCACCTCTGTGACATCAGAGGTCGATATACAGTCACAACTACAGCAAGGACAGTTTCTCTGACTTCAAGCTAATGCAGCCATCCTGTTCAGCTGCTGTAATAATATGGGAAGTGAAGTACCACGTGAGGTCCCACCACCCTCAACAACAAGCTTGGTTACAGTGACTTCCCATGATGCTCTGAAATCACAGACGTTCTACTGAGATTACAGCGCTACAATGCCCTGTTTTCGTCCGTGTATATTCTTGTGTGGCTTCTTCTGTATACGGAGTCCAGAGTGCCACACTGCTCAGCTGACTGGCTGTGGAGGCTGAGCCATGCGGTAGCCATCAACCATTGTGACTGGTTGACTGGACTGCAGAGCATCATGGGAACTCTTTAGGTCACTGTAGCTGGGTATGATGGGAACAATGCTGCTGTGTCATGGTTAATACCGATGATGGCAGTACTTGTTGGATGTCACAGTATTGAAAGGTTGAAGGTGAACTTTCCAAGGCCACTGGATGGCTGGAAAATGTTTGCACTTGAACAACCTATTCAATGAACCCTCACATCCTTTATAAACCAACAGCGCCATCTAGTGGCATATGAAAATGCAGACACTGTTTCATCAACTGCAAAACTGTTTCATGATACCTCATCTACCCGTCACTTATCACACACAAGTTCTCAGGTAAATAAAATTAAATAGCCATCATAAGTCTCAGCTCAGAGTCTTGTAATATGCTTAATTTGGTCTTCACTCTCCATTTCATTTTATTCAAGATCTTGAGTTCTAGATGAAAATAAAAAAAAAACAAGTGGACAGCTGCCCGGAAGACAAACAAGTAATTCATTACACTGGAATTTATTCTAGGAGGAAGGCGAGAATTGTGAAAAATTGTATTATGATTGTGAATTGTAACGCATAGCGAACACATCATTATGACTTTGGTCTCCATTCAAACTTCTCAAAGTACCTCAGAGCTTTCATCTATTGTTACTCTCATGAACACCTGGCAGAGCTAGTTTAACCCGTCCTTTTACTCAGAGATTACCCGGATTACCCATCCCTCTACTCCGCAACACTGGCCACTCGATCTGGCTCTTTTTGGAAGCCATCACTTCCTGCCATTTTACGCTAAGCTGTGGAGCTGCTAAAAAAAATACTCTCCATATCGATCAAAGTGCTCCCAGATGTATAGCCTCTGTCACATAAATTGCATCCCTAGACAAACGCCTCAGTGAGTGCGTAAATTCTCACCATATATCAGGATGCTGGGAAACCTGCAATTGGATACTCGGCTGTGGAAACATATTCATCAGCAACATGTGGAGGCAAGGTTACTGTCACTTTATAGACCAAGCAGCTATAGTGGGAAGGGCGTATAAAGGAGACGAGGAGAAGGGCAGTTCAGAGTCAAATCTATGCGCTGGAGCTGTGTAAACACACATACACACACAGCTCCATATAAGGTGACATACAGTATGTGCTGAAACTCCAGGGTAGTGAGGTCTGCCTGGCTGCCCCAGAACACTCAAATTTACTTGGTCCTCTCAATGACATCTGCGCGACACTGACACTCCATATATCCATCCTACACATCCGTTACTCCAGAGTGCTCGTATTTTCAAAACCCGGCGTGTGCAGGGCTTTGTTAGCTGACAGGATGTGAGCAATGAGAGTGATATTTAGAGAGAAAGCACCTTTTCCATCATCGTCACATTGCCATGAATTTTTAATGCATATAATTTTAAAGGTTCCAAAGTAACAAAGTTTGGAGCAGAGCAGTGATTACAAAAAAATGTAAAAAGTTTTTTGCAGCCCATTAGTCAACACAATCACTTAAGAGTCCAAATCCTGCAGCAAACGTTGCATCTAATCGCCTTGTTCAGGCTGCTCCTGTGACGCCAGTGGAAGTGTTCAGGGTTTCAGGGTCTTTGATAACATTATGGGGGTTTTAAATTCAGTTTAATAATGCAAAGCAAATAGAACTGTCTTCATGTGACTTTTTTTTTTCATACCAGCATTTTTCAAGTTCCACGGACAATGTGCCACAATTCACAAACTCAAAACAATTCTTTTATTATTGCTGGATGACGCCATATTTTCACAGACAAAGGTCTCCTGGGATAGAAGGCATGAGAAGGTGTCACTGTTCCACACCTCACCTCCTCCATCTGCCATTTTACATCCCTTGATTTGACCTGGATTCATAGGTTCAAACATTACAGGGTCAAGACAAGGACAGACTTTCAGACTGATGGAGAGAAGCTCCCATATATCCACTCTGCTTTGCGTCCAGCCTTGCATTAGTTTTCCTCTTCTCACCTCTTCCGAGAGGGAGGCATGTGATTAACAGAGATGGAGCTAAACCAGCAGAGCAAACACGTTCAGTGATCAGTCAGGAGTAACAGTGGGTCAAGTGCTACACGGGGATGTTGCCGTGCAGGCGGACTTTCTTGTCAAACGAACCTGTGCTGATAAACATTTTACTCGCTAAGCTTCAGTTTCTTAACTCTTTTCTCCTCTTCTTTGACTTGCGCACTAACTCTTCGTCTGGTACAAACTTTCAAAGTCACACGTCTCCAGCACCTACTCTGGGGAATGAATGTAGATGGGGGGAAAAACATCCGGCTCTCTTCTCTACGTGAAAGGCTGACAGATGTCCATGTCGTGAGTGAGCGCGTGTGTGGCCATGAGGCGGGAGGGGAAATGGAGAGAATGCGTTTGTTAAAAAAATCAAACAGGGGAATTGGTCAGTGTGTGTGTGTGTATGTGTGTGTGTGTGTGCAAGCAAGAGCAGGCTTCACAGGTGTCCTTACATATGGATGTGACCTCACTCACTTAGGTTATCGAATCCATGTCTTCAAAACACACTGGTTCTGCTTCAGACATACCAACCTGTTTCAGAACTATTGTTGATGATGATGATGAATTCTATTTTCTACAAAGCGGATGAATGATTAGCCCTTCTGATTTCCTCCCTTCTGCAACACATGGTGTCACATGTTCTGAATCAAATACATAGTTGGTCAGCGCAGTCTTAATATGCAATATCATTTTTCATCATACAGAAGTAACAAAGTTGTGTTTGTAGGCACCGTTTTAAGATGCTTTAAACTTGTAATCCGCTACATATGATGTCATTTCCTTACCATTTTTTTAATCAATATTTGACAGCCTAAATCCGAGATGTTAGCGACCTGTTGAAGGATTCATCGTGTGTAGCACTGATGGGTAGATGAGGTATCATGAAACAATGTGAGCTTTCATTGACCTTGTTGTTCAAGTCCAATTCTACAGTGCTAGTGCCATCTGGAGGTGAAAACCAGGGCACTGTTTCATGAAACCTCATCAACCTTTCAATTCTGTCTTATGAAAGCTCATCTACCCATCACTAGTAAGTACTTTTGAGCAGTTTATTAAAACTGTCCCCACTGTTTTTAAACCTTTTAGAAGTTCCTAACAGGAACTGTATCGCTCGCCACTCCGACTTCACTGTGATAAAAACAAAAAAGCTGACGTTACTTGTCCATATGAATGGGTCATATATGAAACCACATGAGGCTAGTTGCTTGTGTTAAAGATAAATATGTGAATTCTTTTCGGAGATGGCTCCCAGACGTCATGTGGCTCCTTGACCTCCGCTTGAATTGTCCTGGTGCATCGCAAGGCCGTCCGATTCACAGCAAAGTGTGTTTGATGCACACCAAGGGAATGATTGACACTCTGTGAAGGACCGAGGACATGATGTACGAGGTGATCTGAGATGGGAAAAGTTTAGATGGAGTTTGTGTGAATGAAGACAGATTTTGATAAATGCAGGGTGTTGCTCAGAGGAGGAAGGTAAACGTGACAGATGACCGTCACCATTTTTAGGACACTGACATGATGCATTTCCATTTCATTCTAAGGCTGTTTGTAGAGCCATCTCACCTGTTCTGTCTAGTGTCACCACTTTTTTTTGTTTTTTATAATTATTTGTGTTTAAAAAAAGAACAAAAGCCATAAAAATGAAGCTAAAATTAGCTTGAAAATTACATTTTTACATGACTTTCTGCACACAAAACACTGATGCTAGCATCTTGGTGACACCATTCAAACTATCATTTCATATGCCTGCTGACAGATTTACACCCAATAACTTTCAGTTGTAGCACAAATACCATGTCACGCTAACACTGGCCGGTGAACGTGTAAACTCCACATAACCCCTGAGCCGGTAATGGTTTATTCTTTCAGTGGATAACTCCTCTTTTTGCTCACTCGTTGAATTGACCCAGGCTCCGTGATCCCTCTGCGCCTCTGAGCCATTTTTCCCCCAAACAGCCCGGCTCTGTGTAGGTGGACTCCACAAGGAACAAGGGCAAAAGGGAGATCCAGGGGGATGCATGGAGGGGGGTAGATTAAGGGATGAGTGTGGGGAGGGTGAGGGATGACTTAGAAGGGGAGGCTGAACAGAAGAAAAGCAGAGAAAGTAGTTGGAAGAATGTAGTACGGGATAGCAAGGACAAGAGTGAGTGTGTAGGGGTGTGTGTGTCTGTGTGTGTCTGTGTGTGTGCGCACTGATGAAATCTGCCGTCCTCAGCAGCCTCCGGTTAACAGAAATCGGATTAGCTCTCCTCCAGGAGGAAACCTTCAGGAATGCAGATGATGGATTGTAGTGCGCAGGTTTCCCTCCCGGACTTGGTCGCACACATCGCACCTCACACAACTATCCAACGAGAGAGAGAGAGACCAGATTTCCGTCCACTTCCTGGCTCCAAAGGGCATTTTCTCCTCTCATTCATAAAAACATGATCGTACGTGAGGGGAATGGGAAGAAGACCTGTGTCCGATGCTAATTCACTTTGTCCTATCGATTGAGTTTATTCTCACATGACTTTTGTCAGTTGACTCTTCTTATTTTTATACGTTTTATGTGATTAGATTTGCACAGAAGGAATCAAAATCACAGTGGTGGCTAGACGACTGACCCTTGTCATGTTCAAAGACAGTTGTGGGATGAATAGTAGCTAATAGCTACTAACAGGATGTTTGTACACTTTAATCAAGCAAGTATCACCATCTCAATTTCAAATTAACATAGATATTTTTTATATCATTTTAACGTATATTGTTGCTGTGGTTCTAGACCAAATGCACAAACTGTATGTATAATTTATAACTTGTTCGTTAATATGTTTTACATTTCATATTCCTTCAGTGCTCTCAAAACACTTCTCCAACTTTTATTTGTAGTATATATTCCATAGTGTTTCTCTGCTGCTATTTTTTTTTTGTTTTAAATTTCCTCACAGGAGGAATAAAGGAATATCTTGTCCTAGTTTAAGAAGTACTTAAGTATTTGATCAGTACCAAATAACAATAACAATATATATATATATATATTTTTTTTTTTTTAGTTTGATTTTGTGGTCCAGTATGATATTCATACTCATGATGTTATTTTATTTTTTACTTCAAATTATTTGCTTAGATTTTCAGGAATATTTATTTTACTCGTGCTCAAATTTCAGTTGACATTCATCGCACAATGATTTTTTTCTGGTTAAAATGATTCGATAATAATCGCGACTATCGACTAACTTGCATCAGAACTCTGGTTTCCTCCCTCACATTGAGTACTCTCAAATGAGTGTGTGTCAGGTTGTTTGATAGGCTCGCAAGCTGTTCAGGGTGCTCCCTGCCTCTCGCCCGAACTACCTGACACACCCACAAGGGAATATCATGTCAAGTTTGTGCACATAGTTTAGGTGTCTTCAGTGAGCGGACCGTTTGCAGGAGAAAGTATTTCAATCGCTTGCAGTCAGCAAACATTAATGGTTTGTTCTGTGCCTTCTTTCAGACCGGCATGGCATTAACATACGACCCGACTGCGATGCAGAATGGGTAAGTATTTTCTCTTTTTAAAGAAAGCTTGAATCAGTTTTGAAGTCAGGCTGTGTTGTAAATGTGCTGATATCTTGCCATTACCATTTGAAACACACCCTTCAGTGCACTTTGACTCTCACTCTGGTCGTTTTAGGCAGTTTAGTTTCAAAGGAGCCCCAAGTCAGGACATGATAATGGCGCTGTGACGTAAAACCCCCTCAGTTATATAAAGGAAGGACACAGGGGCCTGCTGACTCTCCCTCCATCTGTCTGGCCCCACTCACTCTCAGGAAGCTTCTTGCTTCTCTGCTCCCTAAACCGATTATCCCCCTGCGACTCTGAGTCAATGGCAACCCAAAAACTGGATAAATGGCATCACCGACTGAGCGAAATTTTAATCCCCATGACATCAACAAGCCCACCGGGACACATTCTCTCCCACTGCCCTTAAATCTAATGATCCTGTAGCAAGGTGGATATAAAGTAACAGGTGATTAACACAGCTCACGTCGGGATTTGGAGTCAGAATCAAGCTGGAGTCTGAGGCTCCGCGACTGTGAATGAATGGACACGTTCATCCAAGTGGAAACCAGAGTGGAGAAGACGTTATTATACAGCTGACTGGGAAATTAAAACGTTGGAGCTTATTGAATTAGTGAATTTATTTGAAACGGTGATGAGGTGATTGAATTCATCGACTGGTGTACTGAATAAATTAATGATCACAAATGTGATGCTAATCAAGTGCAGTAGATAATCCATCACGGTGTGTGTGAAGAGAGCAGCGAATAGGATGTAAAAAAAAAATGTAAATGGATAAATGTGGCAGCGGATTCAAGTGTTCACAGGGATGAAAGCCAGTTGAAGTGTAACAAGAATACATGGCCAACCCCCGGACAGTGGCACCCCGACGCAGTCCGTAAACATATTGATGCCGCTGAGCAATGTTCCCTCTAAGATGCACGCAACTGTGCACAACTGATACAATCTCAGCGCACAAAAATATCTACGCTGAGCAACAAAAATTTATTCTGAAATAAATGTGAATTCCTGCAATTTCCTGACTACAGTGCGTCTTGCCATCGAGACATGAAGCCTTGTGACATTAGAAGCGCTAACTGTGCCGTTCGACCGTATGTGTCCTTAACCGGGGGTTTCTACAAGTCGGTGACCATCCGCCGAGTGACACCACTACATACACAATTGAACGACCAGCAACTACAAGAGCCACTATTTCAAGTGAACTATTGGAGCTGGCTGATGTTTAAGAGCAGATTTCTCGTCGCTCGTGGTTGGTCAAAATGTGCGCATGCACTGAGCCAATTGGGCGGCGGAGTTGCGCACAGGAGAGAGAAACGAGAGAGTGAGAATCGTTGCAGCGCAGGTTTCAGTCGACAATGCACAGAGAGTACACGCTAGTCAGGTGAGGAAATTAACTGTGTAGTCAGTGAAAGAAACCTGTTCCTTCTACATTTTAGCCTGATCCACACAGATCACTGTTCCACGACAAGCAGTCACAGAATACGGTGGCCTCAAGTGGACAAAATTCACTATCACAACAGACGGATTCATGAGCCTTATCGATCCATTTGAGAAAGAATATATATATATATATATATATATATACATATATATATATATATATATATATATACACACACACACAGGGGTTGGACAAAATAATGGAAACGCCTTACAGCGTTTTTAGCTACTTTTATTGTGTCCAACCCCTGTATATACAGACAATTGAAAGCTTTTATTTTTTTTATTTTAAATTTCACACGTTACAGCTGTAAACACAGCCAACAATGACAGATCGCTCACACGCAAACTCACCGCTCAGAGAGTTTGCTCAGACACATGAAAACTTAGAGGGAACATTGCTGTTAAGTCAACAATGTGAATGTGTAATGTCCCATGCTTCTTCTCAGGTTCTACTCCTCGCCTTACAGCATCGCCACCAACCGCATGATCGCACAGACCTCCATCACGCCCTTCATCGCTGCTTCACCCGTCTCCACATATCAGGTGGGCTTTAACACATTATATTGGGGTGGTGGGGGGTGTTGTGTATGTGTGTGCGCGGAGCTGGGATGGAAGACAGAATGGGCAGCCAAACAGTTTGAGGTCTCCTCTGCTCTAATCATGTCTTTGCAGCTCCTGCTGCGCCAGACGACGTTTGTTTCCAGAGGCACAGAACACAACAGGCTTGAGAAAATTTGACTGTTAAAATGGCTGATGGAGGAGAAAAAGAGTGTCACTCTTCAAAAGCATTATCTTTCATTTCCTAACCCCTTATTCGAACCTTTGGCTGCAATGACAGTCAGCTTTAGGCTTTTTTTGTCGCGTCAACACATCATTCTTCAAAGTAAATTTCTACACCTGCTGTGAGCTGCTGAGTAATAAAACAAAACAGGGGGTGATTAGAGACTTGGCTACACTACTGCAACGCAACCCGTCATGTGGATATAGCTTCACTTTATTTTAATGTACCTAATGCAGAGAACCAATAAGAGGAGAAATGGCAGCCAAACTTTGAGCCACTCACAAAAAAATATTGTTGTTGTATGCTTTCTATCATATCCAAATCTGGGGAAAAGAAATCTGCAAACATTTGGAGCAGCTCAGTTCAGGTTTAGGTTTTATTTGTTTGCCGTGATAGAATATGGTTTTATGGCCCAATGCTGTGCTCACTTCTAATTCTTTTATTTTGATAATAGATCCTACTAGAGTGCTGTGGTCACTTTCTTTTGATAAACCTGAAATTATGCACAGTAGAAATGTGTCTTTTCTCTTCATAACGCCTCGGTCTGGTTCTCCTCTGCTCGACCCTCTATTGTTGCTGGAGTCAGTGACAGAGTTCTGCCTGTGGGCAGTGAACAATTATACTACTGGAAAAGCAGCAAGACGGTGCCCTCATGTTACATGGCTTTATAAAAACACAACTACTTTTATGATTCTAGAGTTCTACTGGCTCATGGAATGCCAGGAATTGAACTCAACCCATCCTCACTCTTACGGCGTAATATATTGACGTTGGGAACATGGACTTTTGCGTCCTATAGTGACCACAGAAGCCATCCCAGTTACAGGTTGATACTTCAGTGGGGTA
Source organism: Synchiropus splendidus (assembly GCF_027744825.2). Taxonomy (NCBI): domain Eukaryota; kingdom Metazoa; phylum Chordata; class Actinopteri; order Syngnathiformes; family Callionymidae; genus Synchiropus; species Synchiropus splendidus. The sequence goes on from NC_071337.1 coordinate 16,765,833, forward strand.
AAGGATCAGGGTTGGCCATGGGGTCGTGCTTCTTTCGCTCTGTATATCACTTGGTATATACAGTTTATATCACTTCAAATGGTTTTGTATAGCCACTAAGGTGCTACGTGTCCCAAGTAAACTCCCTCCCACCCCCAACATGAGGTGGTGAAACATTAGGCTTTATTGAAACAGTTGCTTCGGTTGTGCATCAGTCCTCTTGAAAATTGTCACTATTTAACGCTTTGGGAGTGACAATGTGTTGTGAGTAGAGCTCAGTGAAGTGCAGGCGCAGCTGTGGGAAATTGGAAATGAACGTCAGCTGCTTTTTCTAGCTGGTCATAAATACAGAATTCGCCCAAATAAAACTTTAAATCCCTGTCAAATCCAGGCCTTCTTCCACAACATCCTCAATAATGAGTGATTTCGGAGGATAGAAATAGCTCCGCGCGTCAATGACAGACACCATCACTTACCGCCGGCATGCAGACGTCCTGATGACGCAGAAATTGGACAATGTAAGTGATTGAAGGAATGATAACCCGGCAGACGATGGAGCATGAGGGTGGGGCGTTGCCTCTGGTAATAGCGGGAGGCTGGGGAGCGCCGTTTTGAAGGTTGTCTTGCCCGTCATTGCGCTATTCTTGATTAAAACTGGTCGAGTACCTGTGGCGGGGGCATAAAAAGGCTTGGGGGAGGGGAGAGAAGTGGGCCAGGGCACGTCTCTAATCTGCTCTCGGATGGATTCCCAAATTGATTTATCAAAAACAATGGCCAAGCTTTTGAGGAATATTAATCCTTGCCGTTTCAATATCGAGCTGCTCTGCCACGACGATTGCCCTTCAGCCAGTCACAGCAGAGAAGTGAATCCTTCATCTTCTGTTCAAGTACAAAGACACAAAGGCACGAGGAACAGACAAGACTAACCAGGCTGCCAGAGTGCCAGACAAAGGAAAATCACTCCTTTATAAAGTTTGTATCGACAGCTTCAAAGTTAGTAGAGGTCGTCGTCTGCGACCTTTCTCAGCGTAATTGCTTTTACTGTCCTAGTTACCCACCACAATTTGGACTGTGGAGACATTTCGTTTGTTATTGAATGAAACAATGCAGGTATGTTAACTCACAGCCCAAGACATTCTGGTATCCAAAGTACAGATTTTTTTTTTTGTATTTAAAAGGAAATGACTCCCAAAATAATGATACACGATGCAATGCAGACAGAGAAGACCCACTTCAGACAGAGCCCATATTAGCAATGTAGCAACTCTTTTGAGAAGTTTCCTGCTAAAGTATACACTTCAGGTATCAACTCTTCAAACCCCAGGTGAGAGCACGATCTGTCCACGACATCTTGGTTTTAGAACACTAAAGGTTCTGTCAAAACACTGGTGTGAGTCTGCGCCCCAACATACGAGGAGCACCTCAAGTTCAACAAACTCTGAAGTTCAAAATATGAAATAAAATTTATAATATAAGAAGCAATATGGAGGAAATGGTTTATTTTCCACTATACAAATATAATAAATAATGGTAAAACTTTATATTGGTGAACACATATTAACTATTCATAAATTCATAAACACAATTTGCTTATTTAAAGACAATAATCGTTTAGTGTGAACTTTTGCTGATCATTCCTGGGTAAAATATAATCAGGCTTCACACGCTGCTGATATGTTCTTTATAATGTTTCATTACAAGCTTACAAGCAGCTCATTCATGTACAAATAAGTTGTTTATTTATGGTAACAGTTGTTCCCTAACCTATAGTGTGAGCCAAATACTGACTTCGCCCTATTCATATGAAATTATATTTCTTGGTCATTCTGGGATAAATGTATTTTACTTTGTTTTTTTTTCTTTGTGTTGGTGACAAGACCCGTTTCTCTCAAAATGAATTTTTGACTCAACAGCGATGTAAACAATCCAAGCTGTGATCAGTCTTCACATGATTTATAAATTACAGCGAGATGTGAAATACTTTCATGTGCATGATTCCTGTATTTTGATGGAAGAGTCCTTCTTCTTTATCGCTCTCAGACCGGTAAACTAGCTGGTACTAGCAGTGTTCTCATGTGTGCTTCATCCTCAGTGGGCTTTGGCTTATTTTGGCATGTACACAAGCGGCTTTGATGATACACATGATGGGAACCAAATTGGGCCAGATCACAAACGTAGATCTGTGCTGGCGTGGCCAACCAAGCATGGCCTGGTTTGTATCACTGGCTGTTGGCTCCACAGACTGCTGCATTGGCCGACTGCATTTGCAGCTTGCTGCTTGGATCAATGGCTGGTTGGCTGAGTAAGTAACTGGCTGTTTTTTTGGCATCTAGAGCAAGTGGCCAGCCAACTGACTGACTGTTCTACTGGGATGATTGGTTTACCAGGCAGTCGTAAATGGCATTGCAAGTTGTGAGGTTCAGCCAGAGGTAGTGAGTCTGTTTGGAGATTGTTATTACGGTGGAGATGAACAAAAGAACTCTGTGTTGACATACAAGGCCAATAATGGTGCCAAATGCTGGGCTCAATAGTTGTTGGTTGAAGATGGAATCCACAACAAAACTAGAGGTTCCCTTATTGTTGGGTGTTGAGAGGTTACTGTTGGTACAGAATGTGTCTGGGCTGCCACCTAAAGATATACAATGCAGTTTCCGTGCAGATTTTAATCTATTTCATTCATAACTAAAACACTAATAACTGTATTTTAGGGAGCAGATGTTCTAGCTAGAAAGAAGGAAATTGTTTGTACAATCCTATTTATTATATATATATATATATATATATATATATATATATATATATATATATATATATATATATATATATATATATATATATATATATATATATACACATATATATATATTATAATTGTTGTCGTTGTTGTTGTATTTGTTGTTGTTGTTGTTGTTAGTAGTAGTAGTAGTAGTAGTAATAGTAGTGGCAGTAGTGTTTGGCCAACATTGCTGGAGCAAACTCGGGGGGTCTTGAACGTTGCATGTTGATGCATTAGGTTTTCAGTCAAGGCAGTGTTCCGCCTAGCGTGGGAGTTTGCGTCACGTAAAAAATATAGACTGAGGTTGAGGTTGGGGTTAAGTAAGCCAAAAGGATTGCGCTTCTTTCGTTCTACAGTACATGTACAGTAATGCCGTGTTAACATTCACAGCCCTTCAAACAGCCATACGTTTCAGTTACACGTGACACTCCTCGCCCTGAACAACGTCAGGTGAGAGTGAGCTGAGGCATGTGTCATGTTGGGTTACTCATATAGAACTTCAAAAGGAGTTTGGTTATTGAATCTTTGCAGCATGGTTACGATTTATTTTGGGAGTGGGATTGTTATGAACCAAGTTTTTATGCTGTGTCTTCTTCAGTTACTATAATTGTTATATAATGTCATTTTTAATTCTGTCATTTAATTCTCTTTGGTTATACTGCCATTTGTATACTTCATTGTCCTGTTATTATTTGTATGAATTACTACATCCTGTTGATTTATATTGAAGATCTTTCACTGTATCTTTTATTCTGGAATGAAGGTGTTTTTTTTTCTATCAACAATACTGTATATTTGTGATGTTGTGTAATTACACCTGTATTGCGACTTTACTGTCCTACAAGTGCAATTTGTTTAGTACTAGCTTTCTTGATTGAGTTGCTTTGACAATCTCTCTTGACCATCTCAGTATATCACGTGCCACTTCAGGAGTATGAATTGCTCCTTTAACAAATGCAGAATGCGACGCTTCAAATCCTGTTTGATACTCATTCATTTTCCATCATCAAGAGATGTGAGCGACTCTCCTTTTAATCTCAAATCACATTTGAGTGGATTAGCTATTGCGATGATTTCAGGAGGGAAAAAAAAAGACTGGAACTCCTTGATCGGTTGCCTGTTCATTAATGCTCGGTCAGATGGAGTCCTGGTTTTAAAGTTGTATTTAAAAGGCAGCTCCTCCATTGTGCCTGAGCTCTCCACTTGAGCAGGGGGAAACAAATATTGCCGTGCGTTCCCCAACGTGCTTGGCTTGATATTATAGAACACCGAGCTTGTTTGGTTGCAAATCCAAATCACGGGTTTGGGTTGGCTCCGAGGTCTGATTGCTCTTTGAGCAGATTATTCAATGTTTGTCTTTGTTTAATCGAATCATTTTAGCAGGATCAGTGGCCAGCCTGTGTGTTTGTCTGCTACAAGCTGTCTAATTCCTCTCTCCAGCAAATCTTAGCGCTCTGTTTGTTCCTCTGCTTCTGCCGTTGTCTGTCGCCCCTTGTTTCACCATGTCTTTATCCTCCTCATGAACCCATCTTGTTTTCTCATTTAAGTGGATGTTTGTACTTGTGATCAATTGTGAATTCAGTTTTTTTTTAAATTTTGTAAAGCCTTTATTTGTTCACCCGAAACTCATCATTGATTTCTTTCACTAACAATGACTTCAGTGTAATGGGTACTAATTCACATTTCACAGTTGGGCACTTGAATCTGTTACAATATTGTGTTGAGTCAGTCTCACTGCAGCTGCAGTGACCGGAAAACGCACACGAAAACACGTTTTCAAAAGTAGCGTGGCAAAATCTATCTTGATGCGAAGTGAAAGTGGCTTCAGCTGTATTTATGACTAAAGTCATTCTTTGTTTGTCGCCCTCCTCAGGTCCAGAGTACATCATGGATGCCTCATCAACAATATGTTATGCAACCAACTGTAAGTACACGTCTATACTCGAGCATAAGCATGTAATAGCTAAATATTTTCACCAGAGAAGTCGACTTGCTTCTCTAAATTAAGCAGTATCGACCGCTTTGTCGAGGGCTGTGGCCCATTTGTGACTGGAATCAGCACGAGTTCTCAGAATATATTGATCACAGACTCACTGGCGGTCTGGGTGACCAAGCGGAGACAGCAGATCAGGGGAAATAAATATCAATTAGATTGGCTGAAGAAATAGCAGTCATATTTAATCTTGCGGTGCCCGCTGCTATGAAAGATGGCTTGTGTACGCTCTGGGAAAAAGCTCTTGACGACAACTAGCATGTCACTCCTTCAGTGAGTGGTGTCTCTCTACATCGGTAATTCATTTGTGTGTGTGTGTTTCTGAGCTCAAATGTGCACTCGGAGGTTTTGCTTTTCACGTCACACCTTAAGTAGATAATAAGTTGTGTGACCTTTTCAGAGGACTAAATGAGTTGATAGAAATATGATCTTTCACTGCTGTCCTCGTGTCAAATCATACCTGTTTCAATGTTTCCTCTCAGAGCTCAGATCCAGCCGACAAAAGTTGCATTAGATGCTAAAGATTGTTTTATTTGATCCAAACAGTTCTTCAGAAAAGATGGATATTCCACAAGAAATGCATCCTGTTCTATACAGTCAATAAACTTGAAAGCTAAGGATATTTCTAGAAAGGTTGAGGGGTTACTTTCTCCCTATAATGGGATTCAGAGGTAAAGAAAGATGATGGTGTACGGATAACAAATTTTGAGGGGTTTAGAGTTTTAAAATCCTAAATTATTTCAAGTGAAGGAACATTTAGCAGCTGTTTTGAAAGTAATGGTAAATGTTTTAACGATTCCATTAGTATCATGGTTTGAGTTTGACAACACGATTCGAGGACAATAAAGGGTCATTTAGAATAATATGATTCAGTGACATGATAATGACCTGGGTACTTGACTACTGCAGGTGCAGTGTCCAGGATTCTTGTTCCATGGAAGGCATTAAATACAAATAAATTCTGGATACAAATAAGTCAACTGTCAATTGCAAATACGTTCACATTTTATTTGAAAGGAAGTAGTACCAAAACCAAGTTACCCTCTATAATACCCATAGTAAAAATAGAGAGCGACCAAGTTGAGTGTTAATTCAAACTGAAGAAATGTTTCTTGCACTTTTGTTCTTTATTGTTACTGTAATATTTTCACACTGAAAAACAAAAACTGAAGTCGGGGCCGAACCTTAGCCTTGACTTCACTTTTTGTTTTTCCAAGGTGACGATAAGTGAAGCACAAGATTTCTTCAGATTAAGTTAGCATTGGTTTAACTTACTGCGACTCTCGGTTGGTGAAATTTGTCATCTTGCTGTTCTCTCCGCTCTTGCAATAGCCCAAATGCTTCCAAACACTGGACCACAATGATTACTTGGTCATTCACTCCGCCATCCGTGGTTTCTTATCTGCTGGATAGTGGTGATGACATCACAGACAGACGAGCAACATTTGAAGTCTTTATCATTGTACCTCCACAGAAAAACACATCTATATTAAGTCAGCTGTGACAAAATGCAGTGCATTATTTTCTAATATCCATACAACCAATTTATTACATTTTAAAATGCTAAAATGCCGTTCCTAAGTCCAACCTGCTGAGCACAGATCAATGTTGTAGGATCACACTGTTGGAATATTACTCAATATATTGATGTACTCGCATCATTACCCTCCAAATAAAGGCCCACTTTTCTAGACTTGACTGTGACTGACAGCAGTGATGGAACAAGGAGAGGTCTGCTCATGTTGAGTCCTCAACAGCCAGGCCCCCAACTGTGGTCACTTACCACCCATTTCCACTCGTCTCATTTCCACTCCTGCTGCTGGACACTGAATATGTAATCGTGTAGCAGCAGGTGACCTTCTGTTTGAGTTCCATTAACAGCTCACTCAGCGCAGCCTTCCGTTTCCACTATATAAAAACATTGTTCCTGCGATTATTTGGCAGAGATTTTAAACAGTGATTGAGGGGGACCCAAACTCATGAGCAAGAGGAGAAAGACCCTGCTGGAGTGGAGGCACTTGTTTGCATTTAAAAGTGCCATTTTGTCCCTATTAGAGTGACAATATACATTTCAAATGATATTAGATCCCAGTGGAGATGGTTTCTTTTCCTTAAAACCATTAGCGTAAAATGCCAAGGCATCGTTCATCTGATGTTTGAAGCTTCTATTTGTGACTTGCTCCTGTTTGTGAAAGATGGAGCTGTGAGCAAAAATAAAAATAATAGCACACCACTTACCGCTATTCTTTCAGTACAGGGGCATTTGCACTAAGGAGGCAGCAGTTCCGACCCTGGTGCCGACCCGATCCAGGAAGCCTATCTTGGCATATAATCGTTAGTGCTCACACTGACATCACACACGGCACCCGTCCAAATGGTAACATGGCAACAGCTAACATTAGATACTCAGCTGTGTAGCTCATACATGCCCCCCTTAGATCGGCAACTGCAGCGACGGCATGTGCAAAGCGGACGTTTCAAGGGGCCCCACAAGGTTCAACATCACCAACTTAATTTAGTGCCTGAGGAAGCACCACACATAAAGAATAAGACACACGAAACAAAGCAATTAACTTGGCTGGCTTTACTGCAGAAACAAATGACACTTCCCACCAATGGTATGAAAGCGTTAAAAATATCAGACAAAGTGCTTGAATTTATAGCTTTGGATGGGCCTCCCCTACAAGCTGTTGAAAATTAGACAAATTTTATCGCCTTGTTGAATTTTTAGAACCACTTTACTGTCTGCCTAAATATTTTTAAGAGAACGCACCGCCAATACTTTATCAAAAAGTATGTGGAAAAGTATGGTGGGAACTCATAAAAGTCTCTACCATGAGCTTTACAACCGATATATGGAGTTCTGTTATTTTTTTTACTTTTACTCAAAGCATGACCAGCGTTATCCCACAGCACCTTAAAAAGGTTAATACTTTATCTAAATAAATAAATTTGAATAGAATGATTTTCCTCAAGCAGGACTCACTGTGGGTCGACTGTGATGCAAGACGGGATGAAAGAGAATGTTGTGAATGTATTTAAGTTAAGTTGTCTTTCTTGTTTTTACACAGGGACTAAGTTAATGCAAGGGTAATTGATATAGCAGTCATACCTTTAATCTGAGTTACGTATTCAGAGTTGAAACAAAAACATCTTCATAGTTTTGACCTTTTCACAAATATCGAGCAACAATAAATTCAATTCTTTCTGCGCGTCCTTGTATTTATATGTGACTGCACTCAATGGATAATTTTATACTTGGACAGCTAAAAGCAAATGTTACACCACCTTTATTGAAAGAAATAGCAGGAACTTTTCTTTTATAGGGCTTAGGGATATATATATATATATATATATATATATATATATATATATATATATATATATATATATATAAACATTAGAAAGAAGAAACGTTCACTTAGCGGCCTAGGGCAAAAAACATTTTGCAGCAACGATGTACAGTATTTGAAAAACTAGATTTATTTAAAAATGTCTTTGGGTTTTTGTCAAGAATCCATCAACAAAGTTGGTGAAATCAAGAAGCAAATGCATACTAAAAGCTCTCACCCCAAATCTGTAAATATGGCAACACAACAGGCAAAGTTCTGTCATGAAAATGAATATGAGGGAATGTTATTATTGTAAAAATGGTTACTTATGTGTAGAAATAATTACCTACAAGCCTGTTCACATGACCCAACTCTGTCCATGAGCGAGACGCTAGATTGGAGTAGTTTATCAATGCATTTTTTGGGAGGCAATTTAACTGTATTTTTGGACCTTTCTCACTTTTGAGAGTCTACCTTTAAACTGCCCAGCACCTTTCCAGCCGTCCTCCTGCTGTCACAGGCACAGGGTCAGTTGTTCGCACTGTAGCCACAAGTCTCCATGTGGACATCTCTAGCCACGACTTTGTGAACCGACAGCTGGACTCTGGTCATTTGCTCTCTCATTCGGTCACACCTACGCATCAGTCTGAGTTTCAGGTCCCCCCTCATATCAACTTCTCAGCTGGTGTCACATTAGATCATGTGTAAAACACACGCACACACTCACACTCTCAGTCTGCCACTAGCCCAGTCAGTCACAGGAAACTAGCCAAGCGTGGTCACCGCAGGAGCTTGGGGGCACTCCGAACATTAAAAGTCCATCGATTGTGTCACAATTTGGCAGCTCTCACCATGTGTTGCGTGTTAAACCAATGGTGCGTTGTGTGATTGTGCTGTCCAGGATATGAGAAGGTGGCAGCGTTCCGGGAGGAAGTATCCCGAAACTCTGCGTGTACAATGTGTATTGCTGAAGATATGCTTATTTTTATGTGCTTGCTTTGGGCATAACTGGATTTGATCTTTATTTACTGTGTCACATCACAATGGAAAGTTCAATACTCTCTCTTTAAATCAATATGAAGACAGATTATAGTGTTTATGTTCATTGTTGGGAATAGTTTTGTCACTTGAATGTCAATACTCAAAAACATTATTGTTTTTATGCTTTCTAATGTGTTTTAATCCAGTATATAGGTACCATCCATTTCTCAGCTGCAAGTCTTGTGAATATGTCAGCGTTCCAGAGGAGTCAGAATAAAGCAACACAATTTAAACCACACACACACAAGCGCTCACAGAGACAACTTGGAATATTGCGGTTTCAGCAGCGTTGTTTAATCAGACCAGATTAAGTATGACAAGCTCATCAGTATGAAACTGGGCTCCTGCAGAGGCGTCACTCTTTAAGTTATAATGAAGATGGAAGGTGGAAGAGGAGCTTTCAAAATGTATTTAACCCCCTCAATAAGTGTGACTATTGGCAGAGGAGTGAAGAAAAGTGTCTGTTTTCTTAGAAATGGACAGCAGCCGTCAAAGCAATTGAAAGTTAAAAAAAAAAAACAAGTTTAGAATGTTTTCTCCAAGTGGGAACTATTACAAGGTGCTTTGAGTGTGATGTTATACTTGCGTCTATAAATTAATTCAGAAATTATGATTTTTTTAAGAGTTTTTGAAACTGCCAGAGAGGAAAGAATGGAACTTTTGAGTCAGACATTTTCACACTGGCCTCATGAGGACTGGGTAAATAGAGGGAAAGGGTGGTATGTGGTCCCAGGGCCGCTGCAGAATCTCTTCAGTGCTCTTTTCATCTCGAGACAACAGTGAATTACGATTTACTTTCCTCTCCTCCATCCTCTGATCTTCTTTCTGCTTGGCAGGAAGACACGAGATGTCAGAGCGGCTCGAGTACCTTCACTCTGTTCTTCGCTCTGCGCGACTGAAGTCTATGCAGCTTTCACAATAAGAAACATAACTATGGCCCTATAGACCAGTATAGACAAACCCAACTCTAATTCTTTATGGAGCCGACTCACGTTCATGACTGTAAATCTCATTCACAAACAGATCATCAATCACAGACCTCGCACCATCGAGGAGCGAACGGAGCCAAGCGCAGCATTAGCTCCCATGTCCAAGCTTCTGTCTCCCTTCCATGAGCTCCTCACGCCCTGTGGCTGAATTATTTAATTCCTCTGTGTTGCAAGTGCTTCCAGGCTCCAGCTTTGAATCGGTGCTTACTGGGCCTCTTAAACTTGAACCAGAACCATCTGCCCCCGTCATGCGGGTAAGAATTGGAACGCTGTGTGATGCCTATCTCCAGACTTGATATTAAAAACTCTCTGCAGCTTCTTAAATGGGCGTTTTGTTGCTCTTGGGGATTTGACTTGCGAAGCAGAATTTAAGCCGGCGCTACAATTGCCCTTGAGTGGCTTTTCCTGACTCCCTCTGTCCCTCCCTCCTCCACCTTTTATCCTGTAGTCCATCTGGCATCAGCCTCACTCTGACTCGGTGTGCACCTTTTTTGTGTCCTACGTATACATTTTTTAATGTGGTGACTTCATTTGGGTAACCTTGGTGCCATGTCGTGTCGTAAGGTGTCATTTTTGGAATGTCAGAATCTTTTAAATTGACTACATCAACCAATTTTTTCAGCCAAATAAAAGTTAACAGATGAGTGAGCACAGGGCTGCTCCACTGCTTCATGACTCCCGGTCTATTTCAAACACTTGCCGTTGTGGGTGAAGACTTTCTTTTTTTTCTTTTTTTCTTTATTACAGTGTCAGCCCAAACAATAATCAGACAACTCTGTTACTCACTGCACCATAGACATCCTGTTTAGTGGTGAGTTAGGCTGTTTGTGTCATTTTCTGCTTAGGGGTAAAATCTCAGTCTCCAGTCGAGAGTTTCCTCAGCTAAAATCCACCTCTTCAGGCGGACTCAAGTCCAGGGCTGAAGCCCGGTTTGTTTTGGGTTCCCATATCAGATTGGGCCAAATGGAATTTGTCCTGAGACAGAATCCATAGGTGCCTGGTGCTTTAAGACAGACTTGCCAGTGTCTCTGTAATACATGGGGTGGTGCCCCTTAAGGTCCCGATGTCTGATGTCACTTGGTATATATACTATATACTATCTCACATGACTCAGAGTGCTGACTATCTGGCCTAATGAGTCCAGCTCAAGGTCATACAAGAATGTGAGGAAATTCAAAAACGAATGTGCCAAAACTTTTGTTGTCAAGCTCTATATTTTTATTTATTGATTTTATTAAACTTGTAAATTTCAGTCGGAGATGTCTTAAATACAGTATATCTGGGTTACGCACTGTACCGCCTCTAACTTTGTCCTCTGTCATCACCCAGGATCTCCCCTGATCTATAGCAGCACACTGGCTCCCGTAGTGGAAGTTCTTACCTTTTTTTTGTCAAAACGTAGTGAAATCCAGTAGAAGATCCTGTAGAAACTGTCTTAAGGAGGACCATGACCATGACACGCACCCTGCTGTTGTGTTCCCCGTCATTTTCCCGCCCTGTGGTCAGAGGCACTCCCTGATCGCATCAGAATTGAGAGTGTAGAGGAGGAAGGTAGTGTTTCATAAGTTATCTTCTGTGATTCTATTTGCCTTTCACGAATGAAACTCAAATTGGAAGTGAGTCAGTCTCATCGCTGGTATTGATTCCTCCGTCAGCCTCTCTTGAGCAATTACCCTGATTATGTGGTCTGAATTTTAGATAACACAATTTTTTATTTGATGTTGCAACATGGAGTAGACATCCATCTGCACATAGTCCGACGTCCAAACCTCATCCGCGTCTCTCTCTGTTTATCTTCAGCCTTCTTGTCCAGCAATGCCATGGGACTTCATTCATTCTACGTGTAACAACGCGTCATTTGCTATTTGAAGCCTGTCAAACAGCCACACGTTTTGGTCACACTGACAATGTGTGACATGAGTTGGAGTCAGTCGACTTGGGCTCGGTTTAAAACATCGACCATTTCCATGAATGGGTCAGACCCACCTGGCCGGACTGTTTGGTGTCACTATCATTTTGTGTGCCACCTTTAGGTCTCAAGTTTGCCCAAAACCTGCTGTCTGTGGACCAGTTGGAGCATGAAAGCCAGTATGGACTTTTACTTTTACTTTAAATGCCTCAGACTCGTGAATGCTTCAAGTCAGCCAACACTAGTTATCAATCGTCACTTGGTTGGTTTGGCAATTCTTAAGAATTAACTCCCACCTTGGAGGGCAGATATGCAATGCTCTTTTGGAGGGTTGAGTACTACCAGAGTGACCTCCTGTGGCCACCATATAATTGAACCTTTCCTGCGTCAACATTATTTGGAGCTAGGGTTAGCTAGTGACTTGACATCAAGCGCTAGCTGATTTATAGCTCCCTCTCAATCTACGCACCTTCCCCTGTAGCATGCAGCTGTCTCCTGCCAAGAGAAAAGGGTAGATTGAAGTGAAGACAGGTGGACCCAGCTGCGGTCCTGGTGGATGCGACTGAGGCTTTTAATGTGTTTTTGTTCCTTTCTGCCTTTGTGTTACCGGCTACGTAGCTCTGGAAAGCTTCTCAATGGTACCAGTGTGTTTGTTACCAATAGTGGCGGCGTGTCATTTCCTCTGCGCTCATCTAAAATTCATTACCGATGGCAGTAAAACATCAACTGTCCGTATCATATGATGGTCGGCTGGTTTCTGTCAACTAAAGAAGTGCCACAGCTGAGAGCAGGAGACGGTATCAGGAGTGTGGCGCTTTTAAAATGGGTCTTTATGATATTACCTGCAATAACGATGATCAAATATTCCGATCACACAAGATAAAGGATTTCTTTTTGTTAGACTGGTAGACATATGTTAAACAGTAATGAATTCATTGTATTAGAACGAAATGTGCCTATTTACTGCAAGTAGTAAGTAATTATGGTGTAGTTAAGAGTTCACCTTTGGTGACCATTGCAACGGAAAAATGTATTCATGCTTGACAAGAGGCTCATCGGTACTTTATAATATATAAAAACTGGCAAATATGCTGATGATGCACATAGTAAAAGTAGTTTATTCACAGTGTTATATGTCCCTCTGAATCTAACCACTTTTTTAAAGATAAAATCATTCTCCTGTAGTGGTGCACTTTAGATCTGTGCTGGTCAGTTTGGATATGGATAAAGGTGGCTCATAAAAGACCAGGGTTTTGGGCTACATCTGGCCTGCAACGTGGGGTGAACCTCACAAGATCCCATAGTGTACTACAGCAGTTAAGGCGCTTATTACAGTTAAACACGAATCCCTGAGGAAAAATGTTTACTTCAGAAAAGCCTATTACTAACTTACTGTAATTACTCATTAATAGACGAATTATTGAATGAAACCCTAAACTGCTTGGTCCCTGCTGTGATATCGTTTTTTACCTCCAGGACTGTCGCTCCGTGAATTGATGACTGATGTAAAGCGCTTCAGGTGCAGGATAAGCATGAAAAGGCCACTTACCATTTTTGCCATTTCATTGCTGCAATCTCAACAAAACAAGACTTTTAAACATCATTTTATTCTGAAAACAATAAGGGTATATGTTTCAATTGTGACTCAATGTTGTCTTTTAGCAGTGTATCTTGTTGTATTTAACAACCTGGTATCATGTTTGTCCAGTGCATTGGGAGAACAATATAATCTCAAAGCACACAGGTTCCTCCAGACACACGCCTGGATAAGCCCACTCCCCTAATGTGCACACATCGAGGACATGTGTAAGTGACAGGAACATCAGCAGCATTCATTATCCTCCTTCCTGTCACACACACATGCGCCGCACAAATCAAAAGATATTGTCTATTTGTGCAGTCTATTTTCATTTTCCTTCCACTACCGTCTGTTGACACACACAAAAACACATGCGCTAAAGAAATCCTGCTCTCACAGACACTCAGTCTCGCAAACACAGAAAATCGAAATCACAAATCGGCTTAACTCTCCCTGACACGTCTGTGAATTAAGCTTTTCCGTTGCTCTCCCTTTCCTATTATAAAAGCATTGTCACTGGCTGAATCAGTATCAGGTAGCCCACAGCCCCTGCTGCTCACTCCTGCTCCTCTCCTTCTCTGACTGCATCCTTTTTCGCTTTGTCTCCCCGTTCTCTCCCTCCGACGACTCTCCTTGCTTCCCGTCTTACTTGTGACCTCCAACGGCTTTCTCCTTAATCATTTTCCTCCCGTCCTCACAAAGACCTTCGTGTCTCGCTTTGCGTTTCTTCTCTCGTTGCCTGTCTCCTCCATTAGTTTTCTAAGGAATTATGGGCTTGGTAGTGTGGATTTGTACTGGGAACCCACATTGTACTGTTTCCAGAATTACATTTTCTATATAAAGTGTTTTCATTAACCCACAGACTAGAATACATGCCTGTTTTTTTTTTTTTCTTTTATTGACTGAAGTTTGGGCCACATCAAGCTAACTTTATATATATATATATATATATATATATATATATATATATTAGGGATGGGCGATATGGACAAAAAAAATAATGAGATAAATGTTGTAATTTCAACAATAAAAATAATTATCACGATAAATACATTTTCATTCTATTCCCTGTGTTGGACACTACAGTCTCTGTCGAAACTGTTTTATGATGAAACTCATTAGTGGAGTTTGTCTCCAACATCATTATTTGTTTATGTTTAAATATAATAGTTACTAAGTGTCAAGATGAGAAATTCAATGATCATTTAGTCATATTCCATTCACCAAATCATTAGACAAACTATCAGTCCTTTGTCTTGTGTGATAAAAAATCTTTTCACAATTCTCTCTCCTAAAATGTTTTTTTCCCATTGCCTTATTGAAGATTTCACTAATATTCTGACCGCTTTAGAATTTGTTGATGGTCCCTAACTGATGCCGGTGTAGGTACCAAATGTGTCTTACCTGCCGCGGAGTGATGACGTCACCTCCGGCACATACATTTTTTTTTTTTTTTTTTTTTTTTTAATGAGCCATAGGACATTGAAATAAAGTATTTCAAGGCGAGATATAAAATTAAAACAATATCCCGTACATGTCAGCCAATCACGACGCGTCTTTCAGCTAACGCGGAAGTGATAGGACCGATTTGGTAGGGGTGAAAACTCCTTCATAGTTGCATATTTTCCCTGGTAAATGAATAAAAATGTATCTGGATATGTATAAGTGCCTAATGTGGAGACTATTGTGATTTATTGCGCGATATTAAAGAAGACCAAAGCTCAGTATATGTCAGCCAATCACGACTTGTTG
This sequence comes from Synchiropus splendidus, assembly GCF_027744825.2. Lineage (NCBI taxonomy): Eukaryota > Metazoa > Chordata > Actinopteri > Syngnathiformes > Callionymidae > Synchiropus > Synchiropus splendidus. Next base: position 16,781,183 of record NC_071337.1, read on the forward strand.
TTCCGCAGACTGAGGAGAAGAACGGACATAAACTTTGCACGATTCCATGACAAACATCGCACTTTGTGGAAATAAATGCTACTCATGTGGTAGAAAGCGGCTTGAAATCCTTTATTTCAATTTCCTCTGGGTCATTAAAACATTCCAAAAAAAGATATCGTAAATGCCAGATGTGACGTCATCACTCCGCGGCAGGTAGGACACATTTGGTACCAACTATTAGAGTGCAATCAGTGAACCCTAATGGGGACGCAGAAGAGGATGCTGCCACCAATACCGGAGCGGAGCACCATCCAATATCCAACTACTTTCAACACGGTGTTTTACCGAGGCGCCAGCGCAGTGGGGGACCTGCATGTGTTGCTATGAACCAAGGCAGATGACGGCGACAGAGGACCACTCCATTTAATAAAATAAACACAGATCCAGAGACTCAGTCAAGTTTAAAACTACGAGCAAGAGCCAAAGTCCACCACACTCTCCACAACTGTAACACGCCGTTGTCGGCTGTCAAACGTTGCGGAGCTGGAGAGCACGGCGTATATATACCTTTATACCTCCAAGTTGATGACTGCATGAGTGATTCTGGAGAGCGACCTTTTTCTGGAGCTCCTCTTGAGTTAATTGTCTGCTCGTCTGAGTGGAAGCAAAAGGAAGGATCACGTGCGCCTGATCTGTCTAGAGTGGAGTGAAGTGAGCGTTTGCAGAGAAGGCGAGCCGAGCGGTTCTGACAGACCGTGTCTGCACAGTTTGTTCTCCAGCAGGCCTGCACAGACTCAGCAGCAGGGTGCACACATGCATGCACAAACAAGCAAACATAGTGTGGTTCAGAAATAAGCCGCAGACTCAACAGAGTTTTGGTGATGTTCCTCTGGAGATTGTGGCAGCTGGGGAAATGGAGTCATCATGACAGCAGAACAACAATGGGTTCATCACTTTCCCTAGACTTCCTCAGCTGCGTAGAAAAGAACACTCACACGGCCTTCAGGGAAAACATGGCATGGTTAGCACGGGAGCTGTGTGAAGAGGGCGAGAGAGCAAAGTGAGAGAGGGCACATCCTCGCAAGCCATGACCGGCACCTGCAGATATTCCTAATACATCCGCGAGAGATATTGGTTGTTCAGAGAGACAAAAGTGAGTATTGATCCCCAAAAAGGCTCCCTGATCCGTCTTTGTTTGTTTTTTACTTCTTCTCAGCCTGACTTCTCCGTAATTCTGCGTCTGGCAGCAACTCCAGCAGTGGTGTATTCTTATCGTATCCGCTTCTGCTTTGCATTATTGAAAGTCTGTCCTTCTCATCTCTTCCAAACATCTTCGACTTCCTTTAAAGTCTACTCTACTGCTCACTCAGGTTTTGCGTCTGTGTACACGGTACCGTATAACCGAGCGAAAGCAGGAGACGTGTTGTAACGTACTGCGTTTCCCTGTTACACTATGAATGTAGCCCAGTTTCTCTGTGACTCTAGGTGTGCAAGGACTTTCTTGCCGGTCTAAACTGCAATGAAGCATTACTTTATGGGGAACACTGGTGCAGTAGTAAGTACTACAGAGGTAGCCCTGGGTTTGGTGTAAACACGGGTCCCTCCTATGTGGTTTTATATCACCCCTAGCCGCCAGCAGCTGGGACACACTACACCTCATCTTAAAGGGAATAAGTAGCAGGAAACTAATGGATGCCTTTTACGGAGGGACCTTCTATACATAGGGAAACCTTTCAACTTTTCTTCGAGGTAAAGTCGCGGAGGACTTTAAAGGAGAGTTGGATGTGCAGTGCACTCTACAATCATGGTTATTAAGCTTTGGTGCTCTTCCCATCTGAGACACCCCTGCACTAGGTAAAATTCTCAGGAGAACCCTGTGTCTCATAAAGTTGCAACTAATCCCAGGACATATCACTGTAGCTCTGTCAGCAGTCCCGGTAGTAACTGTAGTTTGAATGACAAGAATTAAAAGTGGAAGGGAAATGCGATATCAGTCGGTTGAAAGTTGATTTTAGAACAAAGCAGCCTTTTATTTCATGTCAAAATACTTAAAATACCCTCCTTCACAAGCACAAAACATTCCATTTTTCCATACTTGGAAAAAAAAGCCTGTCACAATCTACATTAGGGGATGGGGATGATGTTATGGTTTAGTTAGACACGTTTTTTTTCTATGTGAGGGAGGGAAATTAAGTCGTTTTGATCCCATATGTATTATGTTTGTTGATAATCACACTGGCTGCTCCTCCAGGGTGCAGTGATCACTCCAGCGATGGACCACACCATGTCCATGCAACCTGCCAGCATGATGGCTCCTCTCACGCAGCAGATGAACCATCTGTCCCTGGGCACAACAGGAAGTGTGAGTACATTCTTGTCTTTACTGAGAAAAGCCACCCATGATCGAGGCGCAGCCAAGGCTCTTGTTCTTGATTCAGATGACACACATGAGGAGTCGATAATCGACTGCACTGGTTCCAGACATTTTAAGAGATTGAGTGGCTGCTTGTGGAAAGCAGTGGCATGTCGTAAACAGAGCCTTTTTCTCAGTGTGTGACTGAGAGCAGGGTTGGGTTTTCTGGTTCCCGGTGACACCAACTCAAGTGTCTCCCTGTGGTGTTGGGGTGTCTTCTTTGATGGACACTGAACCTTAAAAATACATCTTACCAAACGGAATCAAGATATTGACCCAGTACGACTGTTATCAGTGGTTCTCATCGTACATTTCATCCATTCATATGGGCCCTGTGCTTTTGCATTCTGTCAGCGTCACATGACCACGTTTAACATTTCTGCGATCCTAGGTTTGAAAAGACTTCCATGGAAGAAGGTCAGATCTAAAAGTTTAGATATTAAAGGTTATTGAGTATCGGCAAATGAGTATAACATGCCAAATGTTTTGCCATATAAATAAGGTTATGGCTACCAGTTTTGACTGGCAGTGGTGAAAAGGGTGGTAACATCCATAATGGCTGAGCGATTTTAGAGTAAGACGTGATTGGGGTTGTTACACGGCTTTTCTTCCACCGATTCACGATGTAGGACCCAATAGAAAAGAAATAGCTTTCACTCAGACAACATAGCTGATTTCCTGTCATCACTTCTGTGAAGTGGCTGTATCATTTGCGTTTCACATCATGTATTCCCACCTTGAGATTGCAGAAGCACATTTCCTTCCTCATCTTTCCATATTAACCAGATTTCCTGAGCAGCTCAGCAGCCTGACACGGTGTTTTGTTCCGCTCCTTTCTCACTTTCCTCCACAAACACATCTTTCTCATCTCACTCCCTAAATCACAGATGAACTCTCTCGTGACATCAATATACTTTGTTCCACACACACGCCGTACAGTCAGCAGGCGCCCCTCTAAACCAGGAGCTCCCCCCATTAAAGGATCAGGTATACTTAGAGGTGTCGCACAGTTCTGAAGCCTGACTTTGTGCCCTCTCCCGCACGCCTGAGGGCAAGCAAGCTTTGCTCCGGCATGTTTGATGTGCCTCAACGTTGGTGTGTGCGTGTGTCAGACAGTGATTGAAACAGTGCTGCATTGTACAGTTATCCATGTGTTTCCAGGTGAGCTGTCAGCGACTATAATGCTACGTTGGCCCTGTCAGGAATGACCCCTCCCTAATCTGCCCCAGCTGCGCTAACAGGCCGGATTAGAGGCCGGGTAATCTGTGATGATGGCGTCTCATGTTCGATGCAGAAAGTGGGTTACGCCGCTTTCTTTCCTGGTCTGTTCCCTCTGCTCCTTCTGCCTGCTTCGCTTCCCTCAGTCGACGTACTGGGCGCACAGCACAGCACACCGGATCGCCTTTTGGAAATGAGGCGTGTTTTCCAAGAAACGGATTTGCACCACAAATGTGGAACTAGTTGGAAAAACACCTTAAATAATTCGCAGCACATTCTCACTCCCAAGATGTCAAATTGCTACCGCAAGTGACCCACATTTTCTGTCTTCCGTGGTTTGCCATGGGAGGAAAACAGGGGTTACAGTGAGGGTTAGCCATGCATGGCACTCACACAGAATATTGTGGCAGTCAGGGTGACTTTGATGGCATCATCAGTAAGGGGGGCTCATAAGGTGCTACATATGATCCTCATGCTCACGATCGTCCACCCGCACATCACAACCTGCTCCATGGGAGGGAATGCTTTTGATAGCTGACATCGCCGACACTGGAAGCAGAAGTACTCTTGAAAATAGTTATAATAAAATAGTTAATAATAGCTATTTAACGCCTTTAGTGTGTGAATGCGTTGGACTTAGAAACACAGTTCTCAGCTCACGTGTACAGGTTCCTTTAATACACAATTGTAAAGCCTTGTCTGACACTATTATGACCATAAAGTCTTATATCAGTTCAGTTGTAAGTGAGGCATTTAGTCGTGGTCTTTCATGAGGTTTCATCCCTTGAATCAGAAAACTCAGAATCAGAATCAAATTTATTTCCATGGTCAGTGGGGATCCCACCGACTAGGAAAGTGCTTTGGAATAAAGTGCTGTCAATAAAATAAAATAACAACAAAACCCGACAAACTCCATCAGCCCACCTCAGCCGATCGACAAATAGAATGGTGATAAGTGTTTGTCTTTACTTGGACCACAGCGCTTTATTATCAATAGCTGTTTTTGCTTGGGGAAGTAGTGATTTTATGTCGACTTGAATCAAAAGCAAATGTGTCAGGAGTTTTCAACGAGAACAGGCCAATGCGTTGTGACAAAATAAAAAATGGGTTTGTTAACACAAGTGTGTTGTCTGTACCCTGACACCCATGTCTGATGGACTCAACCACACACCGCATGAGAACAGTTCATGACTCACTCATTGATAGGTAGTTTTAAATCAGAGAACTCATATGATTCGAGGGAACGTGCTTCTGAGGACCCATGCCTGAGAGTCTGCAAGTCAGGCATGGAATAAACATCCCTATATGGATACTCTGGACTTGAGTTGCTCAGACTGAGAAGCAGGTTTCACTTCCTCAGCACAGAACCAAACTTCAGCTAGGGCAACATACATGGAAATAGATGTGTTTCCAGTGAGGAACCAGGAGAAAAAGCCCAACATAGGCAGTGATCTTGAAGTGAGTACATATACTTACCAAAAAGTAGCCTGTGATGTGGCTTACTGCTTTATTATCAAGCACTAAGGATCAGACTGACTTTGCTTCTCCATCTACATGTCCGTCCTGGACGGCGATTGTGATAACAGGAGCAGTTTTTTTTTTAAACTCAGCTCTTGAACCTCCAGGAGGAACATCTGGCCTGCGGTTTATTGATGGCTGACATAAACATGCCATCCGTGCTACCGGCTGAGTTATGTCGCAGCGTCTCCCCTGACTTATTTATCATCTTTAAGCTCTCACCACTTAGCAGGAGTCTATCAGTCTTGTGTTTGTGCGCGTCACTGTGCGGCTGACGTGAGCGTGCGCAGATGTGCTCACCCTTTTTTATTTGTCTGCTGCACGACGGCATGCGTGTCAGCGACGTGTTTGTGAGAGCACACGGAGTTTGACATGACAGGAGGTGACCTTCCCTGTGTGTTTGCCGTCCTATTCCTGTCATCGCATGTAGAACCCGAGCCCATGTTGTCATGGTGACAGCGGTGATTGACAGAGACTGTGTCACCCAACGACAGATGTGTGCAAAGCTCTGTCCTCTATTATCGGGATGGATTCTCTGGTTTTCTGTTGGGAGATGCATATGTACCGGATGTTATATTTCCTGAGCTGCGTGCTGTTGTAGTTAACCTTTACTCACCAAGAGATGCTTCGCTGAGCGCTCACACTCACACACATGTTGACACTCGGATTTCTCGCTGCTCTGATGTAGAAGAGTTCAAAACCTTTAACATCGACTGTGCAATCATTCATGTAAATCTATTTAGTAGTTCAGCATCGATTCAAAGACAACATAATCTCATATCCCTGTATGTCTAAATACAGGTATACTGTACATGAAGATATTAGCTTCAATCCCCTCTGCTGTGAGCCTGAAAATGTAGTACAAATGATGTGGTACTAGCTATATACTGTTAGATGGGCACTATAATACAGTGCATGCATAACCCTGCAGTGCAAAAGAAAGTTGGGGCTGGGTGGCTGTTTTGTAATTACATGCTTCTTTGTTTACTGAATAATTCCATATGTGTTCATTCATAGTTTTGATGCCCTCCTCATCCGTTGGATGAGAGGTGTGTCCGAACATTTGGCCTGTACTGTATATATTGTACATATTAGTGAAACAATAGTGAGGAAATAACATTATTTGGCATTTTATCTGCTTTAATTTGTGTCAGTGTTTGAATTCATTCCTCAAACCAAATGCATTGTTTCCATACATGACCACAGCAGAGCAGGGACTTATTCATAACGTCTAACTGATGTCATCCGACAGGTTGTTACCGAAACATGGCAGACTTGTTTTCTAATTTTCCACCAGGCTTCAATAGTTGCCACCATATTGAAGAGACCAAAGCCCAGATCAATACTCATCAGAGTCCTGCCTGCACAGCTGGACCATTAATAAACCACTCTGGGGGGTTTGGTTCCCTCTTCTTGACCATCACAGCAGGTTTACACCGACGACATAGATGTGTGGGAAGACATGGCAAAGCCAGACAAAATTGAAGGTTATTGATTTAGCCAGAATGGAACATGACTTTGGCAATGTGCCACTACAATAGTAGTTTGTCAAGTTGAAGCAGAAGGGTGAAGGCACTACAGCCACTCTTGTTTTCACCTGTTGAGAGGTGATGGGCAAAACGAGCAACACACCAACACTCAGAGAAGCACACAACAGTGATGGAAAAAAAAAAAAAACAGACATGACGCATCATTCAATGCCAGTTAGGGATCACCATTTTTATCTAGACCTGCTGCTCTGATCTGAAAATCATCCCAGTAGAGGGGAAAAGGAAGCGTGCTCTTCTTAACTTTGTACCTGCAGTCAGAACAGAATTCTGTCTTATTAAATCTTCTCATATCTAATTTAAATTCCAATTGTGGGCTAATATAACATTTCAAATGGACAGTCAGGACTATTTTGATACAGCTAATTATCCCCCGCTCTCCTTCATTTGCGCTCTCGCAGGTGAGTCGGCTGCGTAAGTGAAAGGAGGCCGAGAGGTGACGCCAAAAAGTCTGGGAAAGAATTGGTATGCATGGTTTCATGTCAGCAGGGAGAAGGTCACTTCAACAATCGCAGGCTCTTTTAGGCGTCGCAGGATGAGGCTGGTGGGGGAGTGACAGAGGATGAAGGGATGACAAAGAGCGTCAGGAAGTGCGGATGTGCTGCCTCACCCTGTTCGGAGCACGACAGCCCTGAAGGTGTGATAACCTTTCACATGCTCAGATGTGCACATGCTAACATCCATCCCAGGGCGATCTCCTGGCCGCGCGCGGCAGCGGCGGGGGAGTTAATCACCCATGTCTGTGGCCTTTAGCTGCTCTCATTAGCAGTGTGCGGTGGAGCCGGACCCGATCCATTAGCCACGCTGCCGGTAATGACACTTCACCGGCATCATCAGGCCCTCAGCCAAGAAAGGCAGCCTGGCTCTATTGCTGCCTCTTACCGTCTGTGTTTTTTTTTTTTTTTTGTAGCTCTGTGAGCCGCCTTTTTTTAAATAAATAAAACAAGACGGAGAAATGTACTTCCCTTTTCCGACAGAGTGGAAAAGCAGCAGGAAGATGAGCAGAGGTGAAGAGGTGCCTGGTGGCTTTTATCTGGGATCACGTCCGCTAGCGCTGTTGCGTTGCATTATCTTTGCAAGCTGCTTTGTCTTCGTCTCTCCCTGGGACACACGCAGCCCACAGCAGAGAGTCCTGCGTACATGTGTCCGCCGTGCATGCAGTACACGCCGCTGCTACGCCGCTCATTATGCACAAGCATGTGCTAATTAGGTAGCGCCGTTGATGTGTAAGCACATTCGCTATAGGGGACGTGCAGGGCTACAGAAGGGAGGTGGGTCACAGCTTGTGACCATGACAAAGGTGCCATCATTTGGAGTGGCTCCATCTGGAGCCGAAGGGAAGCCTCTCAGGAGTTTTATGCTCCATTCTGATCATCACCTTAACAACAAGCAGAAGACCACATATCTGACCAACCCTTTCTTGCATGGATTGTCCGCCTTCAGGTACAGTAAGATGCACTGTTCAGGATCACTGGTTCCGCCGTGGAGGAAGAGGTCTGAAAGCCCGTACTTTGCGTCTCACGCTTCCCACCACAATCTCTTTGGTTTACAGATCCTCCTTTTTCCTGACAAGGGTCTTCAGCAGGTGCATGTCTGGGACAATGGTTCCTCATGTAACTTCCGCCCTACGATATCCCTCACTGCTCTCAGGAAGAGCCTCAGGCTGCAGCCGTGTGGCTGTCGTGTAACAGACCCTGTCACATCTGTTGTACAGCCATCATAGATCAGACTCGCACTTAAAAGTCAGGATCATTCTGTCTGAAGAATTACCATGAGACCTCCTGCTCTCTCTCGCTCGCTCCAGTTCGCACCCTCTCCATGTAGCCTTCTTTTCCAAATTTCATCCTCTCATTTTTCAGCGTGGCCTTGATGCCTTTGCTCATCTGTGAAGTGAAGTCTGGTGAAACAGCAAGACGCCTCGATTTCCTTTTTGCTCTGTTTACCTCAGATACTCTCGCCTGCTCGGCTTCTCCTGCTGAGCGAGCACTAATATTCTTTTAGCGCCCTCCAAAGGATGGAGAAGGAAATGCATACACATCTCAACAGCTATGACAGTTTAATCTTTTTTGTTGAAATTGTGTGATGATTGTAAAGAGTGTCATGTCTGTGTGTGTTTCAGTACATGACTGCTGCTGCTGCTGCAGCGCCTATGCAAGGGACCTACATCCCCCAGTACACTCCGGTGCCTCCAACAGCCGTCCCTGTCGAAGTAAGGCTCACCATTGGACACTCACGGGTTCCCAAAATTATAATTTCCCACAATTGCCTTATTAGATTACAGCAGTTATTAAGTTGATCATGTGAGATGATGGATAACAAATGATTCATGGTTCAATATTGACCCCTAAATGCTTTAATCTTACTGTAAATGCCTGTTCTTAGAGGCTGCTAACGTTTCACTCTGAGCCAACTTCATCTTGACTCACGCATGGCTCCTTAGATAGATTTTGTCTTTGTTTATATCACTGTTTCTGAAGGCTGAAGATTGAAAACAGTGTAAAGAAAATCTCCAGTATCACCCAACATTGCTGCATTCTCTAGGTCTGGTCTCATAAAATCTGTGATTTCTGACCTATAAAATGATTTTCTTTATCAAAATTCTATTCACTTTTAGTCTTATTTTGGACTTAAGTTCATCTGTTCTGATGAGTGAAAACTTTGGCTTGACTTTATAGTCCTGACTCAGACGAGATTGAATGGCGTCGCTGTTATTCAAAGCACGGACTTCCTTATCTGAGACACCCATCCCAGATATCTGAGGTACCAATATGTGTTGTTCAACCCTGACAACATTAGTTCTGCTGCACCACAGCAGACTGACTGGAAAGTTTGTCAGCGTCTTTTGAGCGACTTCTCAAGTGCAATGGCAACTCTGTCACTTCCTCAGCAGCTGTCTGAGCCCGGTCCAGGCTGAGAAATCATAAAGCAGCAGGCGGCCCGAGAACCAGCGTGCCGTCCGTCTGGCAGCTGACGGTGCGCTCGTTCTTAGATGGACTATCGCTCGTGTATGAGATGACAGCGGCTGAAGTGAGACACAGAGCTGGCGGCCATTTTTCTCTCTGCCGGTTTGGGCTGCTGGGTAACTTGAACATCCGTCAGCTGCGGAGGTCCTGTTCGCCCACCAGCTACAGATGATGGCAGTTCCCCCTGACAGAACCATTAGTCGTATCCCCTTTTTCAAAGTTGTCGCCTTCCTCAACTAGATAGCTGAGTAGAGATGTAGTTGTAGCTCAGGGCACCTCCATGAAGGCGGCGGCATCTGGATGCCTGCATCAGCAGCCGCCTGTGTATCCGTGAATCCATTGTGTCCGCAGGCTGATAAATGGTCGGGTTGCATCCTTGAGAGCTTGTTAGAGGTGACTGAGAGGATTCAAACGTCAGTTCATCTAAACACAGAGGACAGCAGCTGAGTAACTACCAACAAGCCTTGTAATGGTTGTATTACTGCTGCCCTTTACATTTATTGTGGGTCGTTGTGTATTGTTGTTTGGGGCGGTTGAGTACAAGACGATGGACATAATGTCCTGTCTAGTTAGGAAATGGCTTCCTGGAGTATCAGAATGACTGAGGAGTGAAATTGATGTTCAAGAAAGTGCGGAGCCAAAAGGCAATTTATTTCCCTACCCTCTCCTTCGCCCAGGACTCGGCTGGTCTCCCCATCAGAGATCAGGTGAGCTGCTTAGGCAAACAGGAGAGACTGAGACAAGATCTACCACACTTTAGTTGAGCAGGCTCAGGCATTTAGTCCAGACTTGGCTGAAGTCAGGGCCCAGCCGAGACCCAGCCTTGGATAAACAGTACATAACTGTTCAGAGAGTTATTGTAAAACCTCACACAACTGTACTTAATATCACCTTTAAAAGCAAACTGTGATTCTGATACTGTTGATCCCCTGTGTGTCCAGGGAGTGGTGACCGACACCTCCTCGCAGACAGTGGCTCCCTCGTCACAGGAAGTGGCCGGTCAGCAGCAACAGATTCAGGTGGACAGTGCTGCTGATCATGTTCCTGCTTACTCCTACCAGTCCAAGTAAGTCACCTAGGTCTACAGCTGCTGCTGAGAACAGACCTGATCTGACTGGTCAGCATTTGTTTACTACCTTAGTTAGTACGCATCTCATGTCGCAGGCAGTCATGGTGGCACTGTACTGTTTATTTAGTTTATGAATGAATATAAAAATTGTGTGACTCAAATCCATGTCATCCTCCTGCCCATTGTCCGGACTCTTATGCCAGAAACACCTGAGTGGATCCAAACCCAGAGTTGCTTGTACTGACATGACTACAACGTCCACCTTTAATGCAGTTTTAAGGACACACGTGGCATCTCCTCTGATCAATCACTCATCACACCATGATTTCACCTGCGCTCTCCTCTCTTTGTCTCCTCTTTCGTCAGATAGCAGTGGCCTGAGCAAGTGTTCCTGTGACAGCGTTGCCTTGAGACAGAAGCTAGCTGCACTGTGAGTGTGAGGAAAACGAAAAAAGATTGCTTCCAGATTGCCCTGGCACTAAAAAAAAAAAGAAACTTTTTTTCATTTTCTACCTGGCCTTTGGAGAAAACAAATGAAGGACATGAAGAGTGCTGAGGTGGAAAGAAAAGTTCTAGCCTGCGTTCCGGCCTGTCGGTCCAGGCACAAGCTCCAAGAAAATTCTCAAAAACGAACGAAAAAAACGACAAAAAAATAAAACTTTAAAAAAATAATAATAGAAAAGGTGAATGCTAAGGTAGGTGATGAAGTTTATTTTGTCATTTAGAAACCGGGAGGCAAGTTTGAGAAACACAGAGATTGTCTTCCTCAGATATTAAGCTACAGTTTCTTTTCACAATTGTCTTTGAGTTTTCTAGATATATTTGAAAGTGTTTTCTTTCCAGAATCATCATGGCCTTAATTTGAAGGGCGGCAGAAACTTTTGCAGTCTGACGGCTGCTTAGAAATTCATTCTCTCGGACGGTTCGGTGAGTGCAAGACACTGGACTTGTTGTTCTGGAGAGGAGAAAAAAAAGAATCTATCATTTTCGCTGTACAGATTTAATAGAAAGAGCTTTGTTTTGTTTGTCATTAGAAAATAACTTTGATAATGACGCCAGAGGTTAAAAAAAAAAACTATGTGAGAAAAAAAAAAACCTAATGTCTGTTGGGGCGGGGCAGGGGGGAGGGAGGGGGGACAAAGCTTTGAAGAGATTTTTCACTATGAGGAAAAAAAGACGATAAAAGAAAAAGTGCTGCGTTTCCGCCGTCGGAAGCCGCTTCATCTTTGTGATCATGTTATTATTTCACAAGGACGTTGACATTTGTGCTTCTTATCTGCCACATTTTACTTCTTTTCCGAGATGTTTTCGGCCCGCTTTGCTTATCACACTGCTTCAAACACTAGAAAATAAAGACAAAAAAAATCCGGCAGTGAAACAAATACAGTAGATCAAGTAGGAGCTTACGGTTTAAATCAATCTGTGCAAAAGCAATAGAAGAAATTGTTGACAATTTCTGTAGTTTTTTTTCCTAGTTGTGGATCAAATGCAGCCCACGGATGGCCATTTTTATACCAAAGATGAACAGACGCTCTGAACCAGAGGGTTTACTTTTCTCCTTTTTGCATTTTTCAGTTGGTTTTTGTTGTTGATGATGTTGCTGTTGTTGATGTTAATGTTGATATTGTTGTTGTTGTTGCTGTTGTCGTCATTTTTCTTTTTACATTTGACCTTCAATGGCCGGACCAGTCCTTTACTATCCTTCTTCACTCGTTCTGTTCACTGATTAAAAGCTCCTTTTTTTCCACGCCTGACCGAGTTTCTACACACACGCACACAAACACTTCTATCGACTGCTGCCAGAGAAGCACTAACTCTAATGTTGAAAAGTTTGAAAGCTGTGGTCACGATCAAGTCCGTCTCTCTTCCTGTTTCAGGTACATTATTTAAGAGTACACTTGTGGATCTGTCATGACTGAAGCCTTCTCAGGAGTGAGTGTTGTTTACTGCAGTGTCTATTTTGCGTTACAGATTAGAGACAAAGTCATGTGAAGTAACGTCATGAATGAGACTGGATTTAAGAGTTAAGGGTAAATCACTGGTAATCATGACCAGCCGCATCATGTTGAAGTTTACTGCTGAAACTCCACAACAACCTTGACCACCCACTGCACATACCCCTCCAAGTCAGAGCTGCCATACTCCAAGTCTCCACTCTTTAACTGAGCTCCATGTGTAGTGGCATCAGTGAAGATTGTGGGAGATCACCCTGGTCTAAAAGTGAGGCTCTTGAACAACAATAAATGTTTAAAAAGTTTTTACTGCATCTCAATGGAACTTGCCATGAAAATGAAATAAAGAAACCCTCTCCACAAGAAGTTATAGTTTTACGATTTCCCAAATTTGTAGCCGCTTTGAACAAACCTATTACCAAGTGGTTTGGAATGAGCTTCAAAATGTCTGCCACTGTTGCATCATGCTCCTGTTTTTTGTATTTTTCATTGTGTCATTTCACGCCTTGCTCAATGGCGAACCATTTCTTGGTTGTTGTTTTTTTAATCTGACTGTTCTGTTCACAGGTGAAAGGGGCCACCAATCCAAAAGACAGTCTAAAATGTAACTTCCATTATGTTATTAAAATGTCATGAAGCACAGGGAAAATTGGGGAAAATTATGGAAAATTCATGGCATTGAATGCTTTAAATATTTTTAATTGACTATGTATATTTTTCACTTCATATAAATCTCATTCTCACTGCGATTCTTAAATACTGGAAGCTCTTAGTGTGAATATGTTTGTAACAGAACTATGGGTAATACATGTAAATAATCATTTCAAGAAATTTTATTAAGGTATTGTCTATATATATTGTATCCATGTGTTTTTAGGGACAAGAAATACTATTTAAATCCTCATTTAAATCATCGTATTTCATTGAATCCCAGTGGAGGAAGAAAATAGACTCATTGAATGGGGAAAATATACTGAGCTATTTAAGGTCCTCGTTCTTAAAAAGAAAAAAATAACTGAAATTACATTAAGAATTTCATTTGTCATGGTTGATTTTATATATATATATATATATATATATATATATACACTTATTTTTGATATCTCTTTCTCAAACCTTGCATGCAATAACAGGCAAAGTTTGGCCTCTTCCTCTCCCAATAGTGTGGCTGGAGCCAATGTGGCGTGACAACAGATCGATGGGTCATAAATGATCTCATTGCCTGTTTAGTCGTCAAAAAGTTTCCCTTGCAGTCTATCAGACGTGGCCTGTTTAGGACCTGCCCTGGCTTTTGAGCATGTGTGACAAACACTGTCAGCATTCAGCGTCAGTTTCACCCCCATGTCCTAGTTTGTTGCGAAAACAAGCCCATCTCAGCTCATCCGCTTCTTCTACCCTCGAGGTCTCGATGACTTCATCGCTGAAGATCGTCGCTGAGAAGATTGCCGATAGGACTGCGGACATTTCTGTCATCATTACAGCATCTTGCGTGTGCGTTGGTGGCAGTGTGTGTCTTCTCTACTCCGACGTCCGTTGGCTCTTCTCCAAAGTGGTGCTACAGCACAGAAACAAGTCTTTTTTCCTGCTTCACTGGCAACATTAATGTGCCATGGCTGGGCTGAGATCCTCTGCTCTCATTTTCCCCCTGCGCCCCCTCCTCCTCCACTTCTCTCAAGCTTTCGCGGAGGTTTCTTCTCTTTATTGGATGGCGCAGAAGCAGAACCACAAACCAATTTCAGTCACTCTCCCAATGAGGCTTGACGGTCTCAATTTGTCTCCCTCGGGGGCAATAGGATCCACTTGAGTGTCCCTCAAAATACCAATTCCTCCCAGACAGAAGGGGAGGTTTTTGTTTGGTGACAATTGTAATTGAGCTTTGGCTCTTGATCTGACTTGGTCAAGTGTTTCTGGGGTTGGTGGCCTGAGTTCACAATCTTGCCTTGTTGTCATAGAACATGAGGATGTTCTATCACATCAAGTGTCTTTTCATGGAGCCTGTAGATGAGATCCAGAAGGACTCATGGGAGCTTGTGGAAGGAGTTTGAGGGATTTTCAACTTAAAAATGATGAGCTGGGGTCAAACAGGACGCAAGTACCTGATACCTGACTTAGCATCAGCAGTCATGATCATCATCAAAAGGTTTGTTTTTGCAACAGGATGGAGGCTGACTGTTGTGAAGAACAGTGAGCTGAGCAGTAACCCCAAAATACTTCCATTGTTTCTTTGAAAAGTTGACTGTAATCACATCTTTTTTTTTTATACAAGTACGCGAAAATCCGACTAACACGAAGGCTTCCTCGTCCAATGACAGCAATGCCTCTGTTGAAAAAAAAATGCTGAGTCTATCATTTAGCTTAATGTTTCTGACATAAGTTCTGTTTGGATTGGAAGCAAAGTAAAGCTGGCAAGAGATGTTCAATTTACCTTCTGGAAACAGTGCAGCAGTGCGTCGTGGATTGGCTCCTCCCACTACTGGTCATTTGTTTTGTACCCCTTGACTTTACCCAGTGCTTGTGATACTACACCAGGGCCAGAGGTAAAACTATTCCAATCTGTTCTGTCATCTACAGTATTTTATTTTTTATGTTTCTGTTCATTATTTTCTGGTGAATTATATATTGTTTACCCCCCCAAAAATGATGCAATGCATTGAGAGAGAACGTCAAAGGTGAACTGTCATTGCAGTATTCCGTCATGGTCCTAAAGCTTCATCCTCTGTAGTGAACTGTAGCAGGAACAGCAATTGCTCGTGTCGCTAATCTTTAAACACCAAAAAAGTTTCCCAACATCTTCTTGGTAAATGCTTTAAGAGTGTGTTCAAAGGCGGCTAAAGTAGAAAAGCTGGTTTAAGCCCACTTTGTGGAGTGGCTGGGAAAGTACTATGTTTATGTATTAGCGAGGCTAACGCAACTCTCCAGACATTATTAAGTGTAATAGCTTTCGTGTGGAAATTTTTACAGAATCACGAAACAGATGGCCCCAGATTCAGTCCTAATAGCATTATGGGAAATGGGTTTACAAAACAAAAGGCCCAGAGAATGTGGTCAAATGCACAAGAAAGTATCAACTCCATTTCGCTAATGGAGTTGCAGGACGGAAAAATAAACAAGCCGGATGCTGGGGGGAATTTTTACTTCTGGAAGATTGTCGGGGAAAATACATGTGACAGCGCAGAGGCTTGGATGCTAATGTTGGGAGTATTGATAGATGTGTTTGTGCTCCATGAAGTGAAGGTGCAGGGGGTTGGTATTAGGGGAGCAGGTGGGATGGCGTTCAGGAGGCAAGTCTATCTGTCAGTGGGAGAAGTTGGAATAATCTCTGTGGACTGGCTTCTCACAGGGGACGAGAGTAAAAAAAACTCGCTCTCTTAGACCAAGTTTCATATTTTGACAGACACATTTTGCAAAACTACAGAATTCATTTTCACATTTCAAGAAAATCTGATGTTTAAGCCACTGAAATCATTTGAGTCCCTCGAGTCAGAAGCAGCTGGATTTATATGGAGGGGTTTAAGACAAGCAAAAATAAAGGGATAGCTCTGAAATTAAATAGAAAGTAGAAGTGAAAACATCATACGAGAATATGTTACACAACAACTATATTGAGGGACTTTTGTGTTGACTAGGGCTAACCTCAATCGCACTATAGTAGGAGTTAGCCATTAATGCTGACAATATCATGCTTTTACCATGTTTTTTTAACCTTTTCACTGCCTCTGAGGTTATTCTGAAGAACGTTCTTGACAGTATCTGTTATGTTGAGTTGTTGTACAGTAGTTAACAAATGTTTACATTAGGAAAGTTTATTGGCTACTCTTGCATTGTTAAAATCTTCTTTTAAGTTACATTTCAAACACAAACAAAATGTGTGATAAATTTCCCATGAATCGCGAGTAAACTCAGCTTCAGTGCGATTAATTGAGATTAAAAAAACAATTTAATCTATTGACAGCCTTAATAATGATGGCACATGTGATGAATTTTTTTTGCTTGAAGACATGGATGTGTCGTCGTACATGTACAGTGTGATGCAACTCAGCAAACATGCCATGGTGTTGGTGTGATCATAATAGACACGGCAGAAGTTGTCAGTGTTTTGAAAATCGTTTACTTGTGTGCATGCACCAGATGTCGCTGCAGTAAACAACACTCCCAGGTGAAGCTAAAAGTCATCTACTTGATGTTGCACAAGAGAACAAGTCATTTCACATCATTCCTTCAGCAAAGCACAGTACCTTCCGACTTGGTTCGAACTTGAGAGAGTTCCCGCGGTGCTGGATTGAACTAGTTTCAAGTTGCTTCCACCTGAACCTTCCTATAGGCCTCCGACCATCTCAGCCTCCAGTCCTGGAGTTTCCACGTGGACGCGTCATTAGATCTATTTCATGTCATTGCTGGTGGTCGTGGTGTCTTTAAGGTTCCTCCTCCTGCGAGAGGCACAAAGGCGTCCTGTATTGATTCAGGCGTGTTAGAAAAACAGTAGTTCAGAGTTACTCTTGCAGCCCGTCTCTCACACAGAGCAGTGTAAAGGAGAAGTGCAGCTCAATAACTCATCTCACACACACACACACACACACATTGTGGTGGGAAAATTGCTCCGACTCTCCCCCACAAGAGCACGGCCCCATGCTTTTTTAATTGATGCTCGGGTTCACCTTTGATGAGAGCTATCGATTGGCCACACAAACCCTGGAGCTGAGCCAACCAGCACTGCCCAGCACCAGTTCAAACTGCATCCTGTGGAAATATGAATCCTGCCATCTCCAGGAAACGGGTGACAACTTATCTGTGCACACCAGATACTTCCTCTGGTTCGAGGTTTATTATTAAGAAGTTTTAAAAGTGGAGCATATTGACAGTATTATGACTGCAGGGAGAGACAAAGGTGTTGCTAAATGTATATGTGGAGAAAAATAAAATTCGATCTGCAGAACTTTCCCACGTTTTCTCTCATAAAATATTCATCTTAAAAAAATATCTTTTGATTACAAAATAAGTTCACGCCATTAACTTGTTTAAGTTTGTTGTTAAGTTTGAAAAGAAAAAAAAACCTTTAATTTAATTTCATTCATTCATTTTTATCATGAGTTGGAATAAGTGTGGTTATAGGAAAATACAAAAAATGAAATAAAATATGATTAAAATAACATTTCCCCTAAGACACAATGTTCTCAAATGTAAAATGAAAATCAAATTGATTCAGTATTTAACAAAAAGATTTTTTTTTAAATGTGTATAGTCAGAAAGCAAGTTGTTTTCTCATGAAACACTTTCCATCAGCGGTGAAAACTCAGTTTTGCTTTTGTCAGTTGTTTGTATCACTCTTTGTTCCAGCACCAAGGAGGACAGTGGCGCCTCACACACTCTGCTGCTTCGTGTGTGTGAAACTGTTCAAGTGTGGATGTTAGGATTTGACTTGATGGGTTGTTTTTCTCTCTGATGAAGCTTTTTAATAAAAATGTGGCAAAACAGAGTCTCTGTGTCGTGTGTCGTGTGTGTGTGTGCGGTGTGCCTGTCTCTACTGGTGTCGCCCGTACGTGCACTCCCTCATTATCACACCTCCACACAGCAGCAGGAAGTGAGAGGAAGTCTTGTTATTATTCCGCCGCCTCACGGCACCTGCTGCGCCCGACCTTGGGCCTTCACTTCCTCGCATAATTACAGCCCTTCCAAATGGAGCTAATACGCCTCAGTGGGATTTCCCCAACCACAGCTCTCGCGCACTCGATTGGGTGTAAAGTGGTCTTAATCAAAGATGGAGGATGCTGCCTGAGGAAGATGTGGATCGATGGCGATCAATCCTCCTCTTCACTCTCATTTAAGCCTCATCAATTGCTGTCCTTGTCGCCTCCTGGGGACGCGGGCCGTCGATACCACACCGTGGCCGAGTTTCCAGCGCCAGGGGGGGAGCCACAACAAGACTTCTGACTTCAGGAGAAAAATTGACGTCCGCGCTAAAAATGTCTCCAGAACAAAGCAGTCGACGGTGAAGATCAAGACTTTTGTTTTGTACATCCGGAAAAATAAATAAAGGCGCTTGAAAGGAAATCATTATTACTAACAAATTATTATAAACCATCAATGCTTACAGACGGATGTGGAAATGACATCCCCCCAAACACCTCAGTTGTCTTATTGTTTACAAAATTGTTCCCAAGTTTTTTTGCCTCTGAAATCCTCTTCATTGAGCCTGTTACGCATGGAATCATCCTCTCCATCAACCCTAACAACACAAAAACTCTCATAGGCAAATTTGGAATCTGCGATGTGTCACCTAACAAGTATAAAACTGGGTCGACTGGGACGTCTAAGCCACACCACCAACTCAAAATACTTTATGTTAATTCAAATATCTCAACCTCACTTGATGTTTTACTGTATTTCCTTAAACATTGACCTTCATAAGACGTAACGTATCTAGAAGTGCTTGTTTTCCCTTTCCATTCTCACCTTCCATCCAACCATCAACAATGGACTTCCTGATGCTCATCCCTTCTGCTTCAGTCTACTGATGTAAAGCCTGTGCTTCCTACGTTCAGGAGATTATCTGGCGCCGCTTTTCAACTCCTTTGCTCCCCTTGAAACCTCTCCATGGCCTCATGCACTCCACTGCATGGCTGGTAAATGTGTCGCGATCCTTTATCAAGTAAAATGCCAGAGATTCAATCTCGCCAAGCGGAGCCAAGCAGGGGCCTTATCTTAGTGAGAGAGGGAGAGAGATGTAGCAGCTGAGCACCACAAGAGAGCAGCAAACCAACACAGATGTTATCTGCCTGTGTTCCACAGCACTGAGGACAACACACACACACGCAATGACCACCTCAGCCTCCATCAGACAATTGTTATCTGCTGATCTGATGCTGAGATAAGACGTCCGGACACACCGTGAAACATATCTGCCCTACTTTTCTGCGTGCAATATTTACTTCTTATTCAAGTTAAATGTTGCAGGAGGCATATAAGGAGAAGAAATCTATCATAATAAACAGCAAGAACCTCACCGGTGGTCCATGTAGTTCACGGAGCAACCATTTTAAACACTGTTTGTTTGTTTTTTTGTCTGTTTTTGTTTTGTTTTTATCACAAGAAGTGCCTCTTATTTACCTTTTGAATTACAACAAAGATACCTGCTATGACCAGAAATTTTCCAAAAGTAGTAATGCCTACCAACCACACTATTAAAAATGGATCCCTTCTTTTTCTAACGGTTCTATAACAGTAGCTACCGAGCACAATAACTTAGTACATGAGATGAGCACATTCAGACGTCTCTCCTGAGCACCACCTGTGTCCAGTGACTCGTGGCTACAGGGTTCACTCTCAGTGTGGACAGTACCTGCGCCACTCCCTAGCAAAATATACTCAGTAGCTGGCAAAAACATGTGGTCATAATGTTGTGGCTGGTCTGTGTGGATGCTGTTTGCAGCAGAGAGTGTCGACCTTTACCACCCGACTCTTGCAGGTGCGTCTTTAAAATCCAATCGAGGATCTGTGGTCGTCAGCAAACAAACACCTGGTGCTTCCTCATTACCTTCTGAGAGAGTCGTAATGAAGCGGTCGGGGATCTGCTCTGCTGAGTCCAAACAATGGACAGAGGGTTGACGTGTTTTCAGGCGAACTTCATTATTCTCCTAATCTGGGAATATGTGCAGCAGCATGAAGCCAGTAAACTCATTACAGTGGTCTAAATATGGAGATTTCATTAGAGAGGAAATGTATGATTCAGGAAGATGCGGTAGTGGCCATGTCTGCTGAGACTTGGCATCACACTAGTGTGTGTGTGCTGAGATCCCACGTAAGAAGGATGGCAAAATGAATGATTGCAAACGCCCCAAATATAATTAATGAAAAAAGTATGTTTGTGCGTGCACATGCACACTTGTATTTCTATTCCTGTGGTGACATTGTGAGGTTGGAGGTTGAGATTGGATTGGATTTTTTCATTGCAAAAATTCTAAGTTTATCCAGCAAGGGAGCTCACATGTATCCTGCATGAGTGTTCTCACCTCCACCCCAGGCCCAACTAGCCCATGCATACACACTTAAAATCACCCGTAGTCATAGTCAAACAGTTGGCTGAGAATGGAGAAGTGAAGTGTGATAAGGAGTCCGCCTGAACAACCATGCTATCCACGGTGATGGTGGATGAGTGTGATCAAAGTTTTCCTCTGCACCCTGTCTCACGGAGGCTCATCTCTTTGTCCTTCGGTAACAGTGCAAGTGGGGCGAAGATGAGAGAACTTTTGGTCTTCATGCATCACTGAATTCACGCACGTCTTGCCCTACAATATTTGTCTGATATACGCCCCGTTGTGTTCTGATTTCATCAGTGATGGTCAGCAGGTCATTGACCTTCGGAGAAGCCGCTCATTGTTCCTGCAGTACGAACACAGATGTTCAACATGGCGCTCGGCCGTCTGCCACTAAAATAAGACGATAAATCACTTTCATTGTGTATTCTTTCCCAAGTTTGCAGTGGTTGCGATTGTTTCCCCGATGGGCAGCAGTGGTCATTGTTTCCCAGGTGGCAGATTTGCTTTTCCATTGGCTGACAACAAAAAGTGTTAATGGAGGATGTGAAGGGAGCTGAGACACTTGGCAGCCACAGAATGTTCCACTTCCTTTCTCGCATGAAAGATGCTTAAAAACATGTTTTCCATCGACACACCTGTTTTCTTGATTTCAGTGGTCGATATAAAACGACTATATACTATATAAACTACTATATAACTTAAAAGATAGAAAGTGACTTACAGACTGAGTTCAATATCGGAGGGATCTGATTGGTTTTGCTTGAGTTTTACTCACCCTTGACTGTTCCTGTCTGCAGGTCATGTATTTAGTCATGTGCAGGGTGTTAGTGGTTCTTAATCGAGTGGAGATGTTGTGATGAAAGACTTGGCATATTTTCCACTTTGTGTTATTTAGATGTATTTTGTAACTGTTTCCAGTCTGAGAATACACCGTCGGCATATGATTCTGACAGACCTGTGGCCTGTCGGGACACGATCATAAACACTGCAGCTTACCAGCAGACAGAATAAAGCAGCTTACTCAATGTCACGAGTGCTGCTCACTAAAATGTCATACTGGAAGTTCTCTTTTTATATCTGTCTAAATTAGTTTTCAGAGAGACAGTGTGGGAACCAAGAATTTTGGAGCTAGGTTCAAGAATGACATGGGAGGATGATGAAGATAGGCTGAAGTGGAGGAGGATTTGAAAATGATTATTGCTCAGTGAAGATTTATTTTCCCTCTCTCTGCCTTCTGGATTAAATTGCTTGTGTTCTCTATTTTTACATTGCAGCTCGATGAGGAGATAACATTTTTGCATTTTGTCATCGATAGCAATGAACCCAATGAGATGGCAGTAGCGTGAGAGAACTCGCTCATGACAGACATTCTCAAATCCTTCAGAAGATTTTTGGATCCAGATGGTCATCTAGAACATCACCAAAATGTGTAGTCATCATGAACTCCCTCTCCACGCACCAGTAATGTTTTCCATGTCTTTCTAGGCGTTGTTTACCAACTGGGTCAAAGTGCTTTTACAAAATTGGAATTCATCAATGAATATCAGGTTTCCAATAAAACATGAGAAATCGTGTTGTTAGAGCTTCTTGTGGTGTCAATAATAAGCCAACTAATTTGTGCGGCATTCAGTTGTGGGATTTTTTTTGTTTGTCTTTTTGTTATGTTTTTTAGTTGGACAGGATGGTCACATACAAAACATGTCATCCACAAAATACAGTTTATTATAATCCATAATTCTGTCATATAAACTCAACAGTATATATAATTCCATAACAATGCTGTTGATATGACTACATTGAAAAATAAAATGAAGCCCACATCATGTTTGTCTTTAGATGAATGACCATTGATTTAAAAAAAAAAAAACAGTGGCTCAAACCTCTGATCAAAGGATGTAGGATGGTGGTTTTGAATTTGCAAAATGACGATGATGTAGACAAAATCTGAGAAATGGAAAGCTTAGCATTGATGCTAAAAAGAAAAGCGTCGAGAGGTCCAGTTGGGATCTGCCCTTTGGGTGTGGGTGCTGGAAAAGAAACGCAGGGAGAGGCTGCAGGAGGAAATGAGAAAGAGAACTTGATACTGGAACAGCGGTTGGAGGAAATGAGAGCAGATGAGGTTAAAGGAAGGCGAAGGAAAAACAGTTTGAGGAAGAAGTTGGGTGGAAAAGTCAAACAAATGATTTACCTCTCAACTCAAAACAGCGAAGGTTCAATGGCTTGATTCTCTTGATGTTGCAACAAGGACAAATCTGGGCTCAGTAGCCCAGCTGATCTGTGTCAAAGCTGATGACAGAGATGCTTTTGGTTGGTTCACTTTGTTTCCGGTTTCTAAAACCAGCTTTCCCCAAAACATCAAAGTGTCATAAAGGTAAATCCATGATCCTCAAACGATATGAAAATTTTAGTGTATTTATGAGATATTTTATCTAGTCGGAAATGTGAGCAGAATCATCTACAACAAAACACAATTCAGATATTGCAGGGCTTCCTCTCAGTTTTGCCGTCAAAGTTTCAATCCGATCTCTCAGCGGTGACCCCGGAGCTTGACATTCGTTTAACCCAACATTTTCTGAGGTGAATCATTTTGAAGCCTTCCGGGTTTGAGTTGCAGATTTCGTCAACAATTGTGAATGTCTCTTTGATATACACTTGAGTTTCTTTCACTTAAAACTTTCACATAAAAAGATCTCGAATTAGGGAAAAAAAAAACATTATCTAATATGACCTCTAACACCTGTCGCTGCCTCTCCACTCAAACGAGAGGCTACCAGACTACTTCATTTGTCAAGTACTGTAGGAAACTTTTTTCATTTTCCTAAAGTTAATGCTAATAACCCACAAATTAATGATAATACCCACAAAACATATTTGCTAGACCAAGAACTGTTCATGTCTTGACTGTAATGTTAATGTTATTTTCCACAATGTAGTGTGTGCCATAGCTTTTAGGTCATTTTTTCATGAATGACCTTTAACTAGCTTTCAAAGAAAAGCACCAATCTTTCATTTTTAAATCAGTGTCTTGGTTCAGCATCTCTTAAGGGTGTTTAGATAAGACCAAAAAATGTGTGCAAAAGTCACCTTGATACTTAAACTATTGTAGCACTTCAACAGTTTTCTATTGGCTATTGTATTTCTATTTTGTCTGCCAACACATTGTAGTTCTTCAGGCTGTGGAGCTCCTACCATTCCTCAAGAAGGAATGTTCATACACAACGATAAGCTGTTCCAATGTAGATCGTCCCAATAATTATCCAACAATAATTATGTAATGCATAATAATATAATTGATAGAAAAAGGTCCATAAACCCCACATCTTCTCACCGTGTTAAGGAAAAATCTCTTTACTTATCTATTTTTATTTATAGTTTTGTGTTTAATCTCTGCTGTTGCTCTGTGTGTGTCTTTGTTGTCTTTGTTGTTTGGTGTGTGTCTTTGGTGTTCTTGTTGTTTTTGATGCCTGAGTCTCTTTGCTTGTTGCTTATGTTCAATTCCCTCTGTGTGACAAAAAAGGATGTCTAATGTAATGTAATCTAATCTAATCTAATCTAATCTAATTTCGTACAGACCCAGATTTGGAGGGGCATTGGTTCCACTCTCAGCCTCGAAGCCTTTTTCTAGGGCAGAATCCTGACACCCTCCGGAAGAGTCTTGGACACACCATCTTGTTTTTTTGGGCCTGTCCCACTACTTCTGACCACCAGCGAGGGTGTGAGCAAATGAGGAGTCTTGTCTTTTGCCTCTCCTCTCCTGACCAGGAATGAAACAATACTTGTACCTGTGGGACAGTCCTTGGTTTCTCAACATTTCTTCAGGTTATGAGCTTGTGATCCAAGACGATAGATGCTAACTTCACAAACTCAGTAGTCGTGTTGTTGCCATTTGTCACCTGAATCTTCCTCTGTCTGTTTGAGTAAAGGGGTGAGTAAAACATGAATACCGGATGCTGCAACACGACAATAGAACTTGGTTGAAGGAGCGCGAGTGGGGAAATACCAAGCTATAAATATGCTGCAAGTGCCGCGTCTGAGTCTCCAAGCAGCTGCTGTTGACCAAGCCAGGCGGTCATGGCTTCAGGCTGCAGTCAGGAGAAGAACGATCTGGTGTCTGGATTATGCCCAACACACACATCCACACACATAAATACACCTTGCACTGCTTCACTTGATATAGAGACCGAAGCCAAGCGTTTTCTAATCTGGGTCGAGTCATGGTACATTACACATGTTATGTCTGTGTGAGACTCGCCCTCTGAACTACAAAGGGAGTCGAACTTGGAGTCCAAAAAAGAGCTTAGCTCTTCTAGGCATTTCCACATGCGGTGTTCTTAAACATAGCTGTCTCGGTGTCGGCGTGCCAACTGCTATTTTAATATGTGGATGTGCAGTGCACTGTGCTTTTCTTTTTTTCCGACTGCAGCTCTCTGAGGAGGAACCTGATGACTGTAGTTTAGATTTATTTTTTGTGCATCTGTTGTCATATGAGAGAACAGTGATCACAGGAGATTAGCTATCTAACAATCTTGAAAATGTCTGTTTTCCAAAGACATCACTGAGGGTTCTGCTCTTCATCAGTTTATTTCCCTTTTCTTCACGGAAGTTCCTTTGAGCAGCAGTGTTCAAAGATGGTTGTTTGGTGATCGATATCTGTGCCAATCCAGATAAATGACAATCCTCAGAAGAGTTCAGATCAGCAGCAAACAAAAATGGAAGGGAACTGATCGTGAGTCACGCAATATGCTCATATAGCGAGCAAGGAAAAAGTACGGTGGCCAGGAAAGTTCACAGCAAATGCAAGACAGCACAAAAGCTACAACACAACAACATTAAGCAATAACATTACTCCATAAACTATAAGAAAAATCAAACATTGTTGATTTCTGAAAACCAGAAAGCAACACATCAAACACACTTCACTTTCTCCCTTCATCATTTTGTCCTTAGAAACAGAGTTATGGAGTGATGTTGCAGCTTAATGTTGTTGTGTCGTAGTGTCTGAATTGGTCACAGCTTCTGCAGATGTCTGGTGAGTGAATGTTGTTGTGTTTTGGTGCCTGCAGCGTTGCAGCATTTTGCATTTGCAGTGAGCTTCCCTCACCTGTCAATGACGACCAGTGAAAAATTCTCACCTGCGATTAGTTCAGTTGACCAATAAAACTATGTGGGGGAAAAAAAAGCAAATCTCTAATAAAGGAGCACACAACTGCATGTACACAAATGTCAACCAAGTGGAAACAATTTTAATAGACCTCATCATGGCAGGCCCTCAGCACACATAAACAGATTTTACCAATCACACTTTACAGAATAATATTCCGGACATCCTCTTCCTTATCAGCTCCAGCGTCAGCCCAGCGCCTTCCTCCCTAACTGACGTGGTGCAATGACCGCTAATCTCTCCAGCTGTCTCTTTTATGCAGAGGCGTCGTAGCTGACTGGTATGACCCAACACTGTGCGCAGCCGAGTTGCGACACCCATGTGAGGGACTTGAGTAATGTTGAGTGTGTGTTTTCTCCTTTAGCCTGAGGCTAGCATTAATGTATTTCCAAGTTCAGAGGACAGAGGCCTACTAAACAATCAAACGGAATTTTGGCATTTGCTAAACACCAAACTTTTTTTCTGTCTTTCCCACAGTGAAGC
Source organism: Synchiropus splendidus (assembly GCF_027744825.2). Classification (NCBI taxonomy): domain Eukaryota; kingdom Metazoa; phylum Chordata; class Actinopteri; order Syngnathiformes; family Callionymidae; genus Synchiropus; species Synchiropus splendidus. Next base: position 16,807,522 of record NC_071337.1, read on the forward strand.
AGTGTTGATCAAACCAGTTCACTCACTTCATGTTTTCAACCTCTGAATCAGATGACTCTGGATATAATGATTTTGCATGTGTGTACAATATCCTTTTCCCTGGTTTCAATTTTTTCGGTTTGAATTCTGTCAGACTCATCTTCCTTGTATGACCTTCTAAGGTAGTTGCTGATGTGGGAAGCCTTTCATTTGCAATAAGTTATTCAGTAAATGTGGCCCTAAGAATTCCAAGTGGAAGATTCTGTTGGGAACACCTATGATACACAGAGAAGCAATAAAAATGAATATTGTGTTGAAGTTTTACTTACTAATTTTACTGCAATATACATGTGTTTTATACATGTGTGTAGTTGAACCGTTGAAACTATAAAGGAGCTCAGTCATCAGAGCCGCAGATCCCACCACTTTTTCTTGTGGGTCTTTTCCAGTTGGGACCACCTGGTATGAGACTGTAAGGTCGCCCAAAGACCAGCTGGGGAGATCATGTCTCTTGTGAAACTTGGGATTGTTCAGAGTTGGCTGAATTAATCCGGGAGTTGGATGTCTGGGAATCATCGGCGACGCTGGTGCACTCACCACCTGGCAGTGGAGCATTTGGAACTGATGCGGTTCTGAAGTTTGGGGCGAATGTTGATAATTTTCTTCTCCACATTGCCCTTGCTGTAATGCTGCACTCTTTTAGTCTGCAGATGTTTTACATCTTCAACAAAGGGTTGCAACCCACAGGGAACCTGTGTGTGTCTCTTGGCATGCAGCATTTGAACCACTCCTCAAACCCCAAAACAGCTCCTGGTTTGAATTCTTGGTGATCTATATCCCTCAGAAAGCAGCTTTTGTGAAACGCAAAAACTTCAGAAATGTGTGTGGAGGCGTCCCCCTCGTAGCTGACCGAGTTCTTGACAAGAATCACATTGTGCTTTTGTCGTGGGGGAAGAACACAACCAGGGAGAGAAGCAGCAGCTGTGCTGGTGCAGTTCTATTGTAGGGATAGATCTGTCTGACACATTGGATCTATGAAGCAAACCCATCTGCTCCATCTCCGCATGATCAGAGATACGACAAATGATAATCACTTGTCATAGGAAGGTGTCCAGGCGACATCCTGACACAATGTCATGGCCATGTACAGTTGCAGAGCAGTGGTCCCCTCTATGGCCCAGTCCTCACAGAGCAGGAGTCGGTCGTATCGGCGTCAGATAGGCCAATTGAAATGAAGTTCATACAGTTCAGGACCTTGATAGTGTTGATCAAGTATTCTTCGTGACCTCAAATCTGCTCTCAAAGCTCTGAAAACACCACCTGTTCCGTGTCCCTTGTCATGACAGCGAAACCGAGTCAGTCCAGACTAAATTTGCTGCGTTGTTGTCATGTACACACCTCTCACACATATTCATGCACATGTGCTATGCCTTCACATGAGAACAGGTGAGACAAAGTCTCTCCATCAAGGTCTTCACCTATTCTGTCCATGATCTGATTCACAGTGAAATGTGTGAATCTATGGTCTCAGTTTTGAAGCAGTTGGTTAGAATTTTCACATTTTCAAGTATTGAAAATGCTGATACTTTTGAGCCACTAGGTGGATAAAATGGCTCCACACAACAGATTAGCCTTTAGAGGGTGTGAAAACTAGTTGTTCATATGAGTAACATTTTCAAAAATTCCACTCTGAAACAGGATTTTGGATGATATCAGAGTCTGGATTTCTGCCTCGCCGCGGTGTCCAAAGTGGCAAGTCTGATTCTATGACCATTATTTCAGCTGTAATGTCTTGAGTTCCTTTTTGAGTTTTTCTGTTATGAAGTGGCTAATGATGAGAGCTCGAGGCCAAACATTACAAAAGGAGGGGAAAGAAGCCAAAATCAACTGGAGAGCGAAGCCTCTATGTGCCTCCTCGCCTTCCTCTGTCAGTGTTTCACCACCAGTCCAACGTTTTTACAACACAAACTTTATTGCTTTCTCCTTTTTGTCTGACTGCCCAGCCCTCCATGTGTGTTTGGGGGTGTGTGTGTGACCGCTCAGTTGCCATGGCTCCTGGTGGACAACAAGTGTACACAGAGGAGAAGATGAAGGAGAGAGGAGCACAGCTCTCGGGGTTAACAGCTTACAGAGCTTCATGAGGGTCATTTTACGTTAAAGTGGAGTCCAAGGTGTTTTTCTCATGGAGGCTCCTCAAAACATCTGGTTTTGGATGGCAACATCAGGTGAATGATAAAGTCAGGACATTTTTCAGCATCTCTCCCATGGATTTATTTTCACAACTGCCCATTATCTGGGCATGACTTGGTAAAACTACTAGTTACTCACTCCCACCTGTGAAACCTGCATTGTAAATCCAAATACATAAAATCCATTTATAAAAGAAACCTGTCTGCACCGGCATGTAAATATGTATCTCACGGTGCCTTTGGAGCCTGCAAAGCAGCTCTAAAATATATTCGAGAGGCAGATCATCTCCAAAGCAGGATTCATTATTTATAGAGCTGCTTTCTGTTGCTTTCAGTGTTTGGATGCTGCACATTGTGTTTCTCTGGCACAGCAAGCCAACCTAGAAACTCACTGCAAACCTATTATTTTGTGGCCCCAAGGATGGAATTGTTTGTGTTTCAAAGTCAGGTGTGGAGAAAAAAGACGTTATTAGACCAACCAAAAACGATCCAGACAACTTAGATGAGAGTTAATATATACATTCACTTAACTGCTGGATGTTCTTGCTTCAAATACAATTTTAGCAAACATTGTTTAGCTGCACCGCCATTAAACAATACATTCTACTTGAGCTCTGATCTTGCGGTCCATTTATTTAGGATGTCCCAGCTAGCTGTGGTGTCTGGAGGCTAGTGCACAGATGACAAGTAGGGGGCGTCCGAGCATGTCCAGCATGAACCCCTGGGCCAAGAATCCTTATTAATAAAGGTAATATTAGCTTCTTTCAATGAGTCAATTGGAGACAAGTGACCAAATTCAACATAAGAAGAGGATTTAGAATAGTTGATGACCTGTCAAGGACTAAACAATTTGCACCACATTTGTTGAAAAAGATGCTATATATTTTGGAGAAAGAAATGAGTGTTTAGAGTATGAAGTGAATTGAGGAACTTTCAGGAACATGTTTAGAAACGTGTTGCAGTGATATTTTTCCACAAGACTGCATCATCAAGAAGAAGCTGCCAGGGCCTCTCGTGTCTGTTTCTCTTCTGTTTCAAATAACTCAAAAAATAAAAATGTCAAAACATGCCAAAAATAGTCAGGTACTCGATATAAAGTGGAAGACTCTGAACTATTTGTTCTTTTCCGATTATTTAATACAGCCTCTTCCTGCTTCTGAAGGTGTCCCACTGCTCTGGGATGATCCAACTCCAGCTGTACTTGAAACAAAGCACTCAGGCAGCACAATGAGGTAAAAGTTGAGCCACAATGGCAATACATTTTAATGAGGCTGCACCACAGAGGCTGGAAATAGTCGCAGCCCGGATCATTTCCTCTGCCAGGTCTGAAGACGGAGCAAGTGTGCATTAAAATGGCTTCATGGAGAAGACATTATGCCAGAAGACATAGACCCGAGAGGGGAAGAAGACGACTCTTCCGACACCTACTCAGAATTTAATCTTAGCTCATCTACAGCGCATTTTAGAGCACTTCCCTATGCTAATCTCACCTGGCAAAGCGCTGCATGCAAGTGATGACGGAATTTTGCAATTGTAATGTAAGATGTTGATCTATGATGGGCTTCTTAATTGAGTACTGCATGGTGGACAAGAAGATTTCATCTTCTGTCTCGCTTTATTAATAAGACACTAGATGTTTTGTTAACACATGTTAACACACTCACTGTTAAATCTCTTGAGAATTCCGCATATTGAGAATGTATTTGTGGTACACAATAAATACTGTGGAGTAAACTGTTCAAAGTTTCTTTGTTGTCATAGAAGCAGAAAATGTTGTCATTGAGCCGGTCAGTATAAATATCTTGAATTGGAAAATTTAAAAAGACATCCTTTTATCATTTGAAATATTATTTATGGCAATGAGCTTGTTGGGACAGCAGGAGGCAGAACTCATTTACACATTACATGCAGTAGGCCGACAAAGAGCAGCTGTCAAATGAAGAATCTTAAGACTACCAACATTTGTTATAGACATATAAACAATATTCTATAAAAGTATTATACAACTACCGTAAATTCCGGACTACAGAGCGCACCTCCATATTAGTTGCACCCATTAAATTTAAGAAGGAAAATAGATCTTGTTCATACACCGGTCTGTAAGCCGTGGTGCAGTGGTGCTGTCTGCACCATAGAAAGGCCAGTGACGCACCCTGGCTTGAAATTGCTCGAGAATCACTTCTAAACTAGTTGGGTCCAGCATTGAGACTGACTCATAACACAAACAGGCAATGTTCTGAACTTGATTCACATCTATTATTTACATTAAAGCGCAAATGCATTGTATTCGTCTGCGTTACGAAATTCCGACACAGCCGGTCGCAACTGCTGCGGTAAATAAAACACCTGTAATTTCATCGGTTTAACGTGACGAGGTTCAGTATTTTGGCAGCATGACACTCTTTAGCCTATAAAAATACATATAGAAGCCACAGGCTTCAAAGCCCAAGAAAAATGCAGAGGCTTACAGTCCGGGAATTAAGGCACTACTTCTGCTTTCTGTCACTTGCCACCTCTTACCACTTAAAGGAGCATCTGAGAGCCACAATTCGGCAGGACAAGGGGGACTTTAACTACAACAGATCAAATTTATGGCTGCATTGTTAGTGTATTTTCTTTTGCCAATAATGTCCTATAAGATAAAAGTGAGCAAAACTGCATAGAAACAGCATTAGTTCACTTGGCTACAGCGCTCATCCTGAGTCATTGTTCTTAGTTGCCACGAACAAACATGTCATCAACAAGGTCTCGCCCTAAAATTCAGGCCAGAAACAAGAAGTGATTTCCTCGAAATTTCCGCGTCATCCTTCTGTCGGTAAAAGAGCTGGGAGTGGTCTTTTCGGACATTCCACTGTGGGAGAGACGGGCCTCTGTGTAAGCGCTGGAGAAGCAGCTGCACCAGGGTAACTTCATTAGATCTGATGAGTTAAAGTGGAAGCGATGCTGCACTGACTTCATCTGGAAGTAGCAGTAGACAGTCCTCACCATCAACTTCCTCGCTTGTGTTTAATGCCCATTATCTAATGCGTCCATCAGCGGCTGATTGTGAGAAGCAGTTCCAAGCAGTTAGTGAGCAACAGCTCTGGTGGAGCAGGGCTGTGATTCTTCTCGCCATTTGCCTGCGGTGTTTATGCACCAGCTTCTAGGGATCATACAGACAATCACTTCTAAAGGATAGACTTGTGAAGCAGTTTTCTGCGATCGATGAGAGTCGAGCCTCAGCTGAGAGTGAACAGATGCTTGTTCACAGTCAGGCTGAATCTTACAAGCTCAAGAGGGAGAAGTCACTCCCTCAACTCAGAGAAAGCTCCTGGAATGATTCGCTAAATTGAATCCATTTGGACTGCTGACGTCATTCGTTTCTCCCCGTTGCTGATGTATTTGTCACTGAGATGAAAGACTTGAGTTTCTGGTTGTATTTAACAGATTGTTTTTCAGACTGTGCTTCAACTTTCCCTCGCTCATCCTCTGCTCCTTATTCCCAGTACGCTAGGCTTCCCGACTCCCCAATACATTGAAGTAATAGTACATTTCTTCGAGCGCCATTTTTGCCTGCTTCACCCACTTCTGTCCATAATATGTATTATTATATTTGTTATTGTTATATTAATATTTACATTATTTATTAAAGATTTGCCAACTAAAACCTCTGTAATTCCATCATGCACTGCAACAGTTGAGGCTCTAATAACAATTCACTCACAAAAGCCTGGAGAAAACATACAAACTCCTAAGGCTGTTTCAAAGTGAAAACTGGCATTTCCGCAAAGCAAATACATTCACACATCTGAATGAGATGAGGATCAAAGCCAGATAATACACTTCATCATGTACAGTACAGTGGTGATTGGTCTGTTCTTTAGGCTTTTTTAATCTGGCTGTGACTAAGAAACATCATTGTATAAGTGAGGGAGAAAGTGAGAGAGTTTTGAAGGTGGTTCTCATGAATCTCCATCATCAATATCACTGCTAATACTCTTCCTCTGTTCTTTGCCTCCTCAGTTCCTCCTCCTAATCTGTGTCAGGGCATTGTGGTATTTCCTGCCCACAACAAGAGCAGAAGGTGGCACAGGATGAGTGTCACTTCCTCTGATGGCACACCCAGCACGGACCCACTGGCACCGGCCGCTGCAGGCCGAGGGCAGAGAGCACGTGCTGTTAAACCCATCGTATAGTTTGCAATTCCATTCCATACTTCCATTACTTCATCTGATCAAAAAGCTCAGTGGCCACTGTGAATCTGGGCTTTGTGTGACCTTTACAGACGCTGCCTGGAACCGGACGATATTTTAGTTTCAGTGGAAATGGTTTGGATGGATTTAAGAGCGTCAGAAATGTTTGGGAATTACAATTTTGCTTTCATGAATCTGTGGGCTGACACAGTCATTGCACACTATGAATTTTTTAAAAAGGCTGCTTCTGCTAATATTTGCTCTGGTGATCCCTAAACTCCAGGCGGGATTGAAACTCAAACAGCATCTTTTCACAGAGAAAACTTCACTTGAATCTGAGAAGACTGATTTATTCGTGAGGCGAAGATAAAAGGCTGCAGATCCTTTCAAATGTTAATGTGTTATTTAAAAATGATCAACATCTGCTTGTCTCTCTGACTGATGATTTGAAGCACTTTCATTTGTCCTCCTAATGTGCACCCTCCGGCTGAGGACATTAATACACACTCTTATTTGAATGTGGAGCCTTGGAATGTCGTTCCGTCCCGACGTGGTCTTTCCCGTGGGAAGTACAGAGAAGGATCTTTGCTCTCATCAGGGTGAATCTGCTGGTAAACATACAGGTGGCTACCGATCCCGCCGAGGGCTCGCCCCTCAAACCCTCGCTGATGTTTCATGTTTTTTAGATGTGGGCTTGTTGGCAAACCATGATGTCCAAGCTCGCTCAGCCCGATATGTTTGGAGTCAGTAGAAAGACATGCCCAAAATAACTGAACTGATAGTTTATGTATTTGAGCCAGAGTGATGCAGGATGAAACACTTTGACTTTTCATGGACTTTTTATGCCTTTAATAATGGTGTTCACATTTAGTACACGACACCATGAGATTACTTCAGGCCCAAATATCGTGGCTAAACACATAAAACTCTGCTTTCTATTTGAAAAGCTGAAAAATATTGGAATATTGCCTGAATATCTTCTACTCTGTAAATGCAAATGTTGTACATTTACACAGTGCGTACCACAGGCCCGCTGCTATGCCGTTGACAGCCATGAACCAAATAATAAAAGCAACAGCTGGTAGAAAAAAATTCTGAGAAGGCTGTGGCAACAAAAACAAAAGATGTATTCTATCAGACAGTACTTCTACACGACACAGTCAAAAAGAAGAGCTTACTGAATAGAAAGGGAAGTCACAAAAGCTGATTCTAGGGTGCTGAGAGGATGATTTTCTGGTCTCGTGACCGTTCCATGTCTGTGATTGGCTGAGATGCTGCATACTTTTTACACTGCCCTGTGAGCTGTATGGAATGAACAGGAAGCTGTTTCCTCAAAAATAGAGGGATTGAAATGATTTAAATGATAGATAAATAGTAGTATGTAGTATGAAGTATGTAGTGTGAAGCGTAGGCCAGTAACCCCTCTCGATCATTGATCATCGATCAGTGTCACTATTAATTTTGTATTCTGTTCTTTTCATGTTCACCTTCAGAATTGTATGTCAAATGAAGTGTCTATATTAATCTCATACAAAACTTAAATTGTCATTTAATAACTTATTTCCTACTTATAGAGATTTTATAAGATTATATAAGATAGATTGTCTAATATAAGAAATACATTTAGTTACTTTAAATAAAATAACTTTTAATCAGCTTTCATTGTAACATATATCTATAACTATAACTAAGAGAGAGAGATGAATCTATTTTCACTCTTTTTAGCACTTTTTGGAACTTGTTACGATTTCAATTAAATGGGGATTATTGTTCAGCCCCCAACAAGAGTCTCGTGGGAAACTGAACTGTGTGAGTGAACATTGTCACCTAAGCTCGTGGCCTAGCAAAAATCCTTTCATTTCTTACCTTCATCGTAACCTCAGTTCTGAGCAATTTCCCTCAGAGACCTGCAGTCTGCAAGGTTAAAGTTCAGGTGGATTTAAAGGATACATGTATAGGATAAATTGCTAAAAAGTGGACAATGTGACCTCCACATTGAAACAAAAAACAGGCATCGTGTTGGGATACACACTGGTTTACTTCACAGATTGAGTGTTGCAGGCTCGGGTCAAGCTTGAGGGCCATTTCTTTGTGGATTCTGTTTTCCTCTGGGCACTCCAGCCCTGTGATGATCCAGAGACTCTAGCTCCACGTAGCTTGGATAGAAGAAGACGAATGAATAAATACTGAAAGACAACGAATTAGCTCTCTCTCCCTGCGGGTCATATAAATCCACAAATCACAAACTCTCTGTTCAGAGAGCTGGTTAACATGATTTCTCATTTAGATGCGCTTCTGTAATTATATCTTCCCAAACATTACAGAGCCATGCTGAAACGATTTCTTCTGGACGACACAGGAGAATATTTTTTGGCTGCTCTCTAATTTCGGTTTGGTGATTGGCGTGACTGTCGTGTTCTCTGTGACAAGGCCGTGACATGGCAGTTCAACCTTCAATCATTGGCATCATTCATATTCTGTGGTTGGCTGAAACAGTAAATAAGTGGAAACGTCTTATGCATGTTTGAGTGAGACTCACTCATGTTGCACATGCACTGTATTTTTCTTGAGAATCCATTTATTGACTTCTGTCCATTGTTGGAGCTCCTCTCTGTAGTTTTTAATCCAGCCAGGAACATGAACTTCTACATCTTCCTACATGACCCTCGCAGAGAGGTCAACATCCCCGTCACTCATAGGTGGGAGTCAACAGGGCTTCCTGCTTCTGCAGATCATTCTGCCTCCCTGACAGCCTTCTCGCACATATATCTGTCACAGAACAATAGACCTTAACGTGCCACCGAGATAAAGCGTGTGACCTCTGGAGCTTTGAAAATAAACTCAGCCTTTCTTCTCAAAGTTGGACTATTGCTGATAGAACAAGCCCACTCACAGTCGAGGGAGTGTGGACACAGAGGGGGTCTTGTTGTCACAGTGTGACTCTGTAGGTTACATAGTGAGAAGCAACTCAAAATGTGGTCTCACATGTGAAAGACTTGATCTGTTCTATTCAACAACTGCGATGAGCCTGCATTCCAATAATGTAGCAACACCATTTGCGGTTGAATTTGACATTTGAAAAATATGCTGTATGGAAGTGTGTGACGAGGGATCACCGTCATCGACCACAGAGGCTCACCACATCGATCCAACAGAGATTGTAATGTGCCTGCTTAGAGTAAAACAGTACAATGAATTGTTTGTTATCATTCATTTTTGGTCCTAACTCATACTATCATAATTTACCAGTCAGACAGGTAAAAAAAAATATGACAGGTCATATTTTCATTTCAGACACCGTTGACAGCAACCTGTGCTTTTTATTTGTGGAATTTTCTTCCACACAAGTTGTGAACACAATGGATTTGAGACAACCATCCATGGATAAAATACATTCATTTGTTTGTCATTTGTTATTCATTTTCATCAATGCACATAAAGACAGACACCAGCTCAGACACACACACTTAGAGCTGCATAAAGCAGCACGTGAGCTTTTGCTATTACATTTTTTCCTCTCTGGATTTTCCAATTAAAGCTGGCAAAAATCACTATAATCGTGTCCACCTCTACGATACGTGTTGTGTTTTCCTGTCATTTAATCACGTGTGAGCACGTGAGGTTTCTGACTTGAGGAGCAACCTACTCGATTGGTGCTGGGACACTCTCAATATTATCGGACATAGTGTGATCTTCACTCCTTGGTCATGATGGTCACTGCGAAATAACATTCAACATGTGGAACCAGATATTTTAATATATATTCTGCACACACAAGTTTAGGTCCAGTGAAACACAAAACTGCATTTATACTCCTGGAAATGTGGAATATTTTGTTACCTATAAGTTCATTGAACCTTTGGTCAGTGCAAACTTGTTGACCTTGGTTCACAGTTCAAGCAAGTTGGCACAATGCCTTCCAGCTCGGGCCACTTCAGCTTTACAGTTCTTCCACCATGGCCAACCACCAGTTGACATTGAACTTGAGGTCTCTTGGATTATAGCAAAGTGAGATATGCAAATTAGACTGTGTGGGAGACTGGGGAGCTGTGCTTTTGCCGCCAATGAAAGAGGCCTGCAGCCACAGACCGCCTGTTATTTGCTGCGATTGTTTGCCATGCTCCTTATCTCAAGGAATGCGTCGGGAGATTTGTCATCAGCTTGCTCTGTTTGCCTTTCCACTGGACCATAACGGCCCGCAGGAGCACACAGCACCTGCCATTGAACGTTACACCACTCGGGAAGTTCGTTGGTCACTTATTTATATGTGTTTGAGCAATGAGCTGGAAAACTAAGACCTTGTGGAGCAGCTAAAGTAAAACCTAAGGAACTCATGTTTAAATCTGTTGCTATGACTTTTTTAGATAAACTCGTGCTGCAATTGTTGAGTCATAGAAACAGTTTGTTTGGGTGTTGCGGCGAGCTAAGAGGATGTTTTGACCCTTTGGGGTTACCACATATACTAGTGTCAGCAGGAAGTGTCCCTTTTTAGGATCACAGTGCTGTCAGATCTCCACCTTGTGGCTTGGACCCCATCTTGCAGCGCTGCAGTGGCTGCCCAAGCACCCACACACAGACATGTGGAGGTCAGCTCAGGCTGCGCACATGTTCCTTCAGACACCCAGAATGTGTTGTCAACCTGTTGCTAGCTATGGCGCAAGACTGAATTTCAAAGTATTACATTTGTTTGTCTTTCTTTTCTTCTTTCTTTATTTGGAGGCAGCGACAGAACACAAGGTAACAAGGTCACTTCCCTACTGAAGTAAACAATGAGCTCCACGGGATATGTTGCCATGTTATTCGATGCTGCTCAGTGTGTCGTGTTAATTATCAAAATTGAATAAAGCTATTGCAAAAATATTTTCAAGAGAAAGTGTTTTTGCCTTGCTAGTAGTGACTCACAGTGATTTTTAAAAAAAAAAGAGAGAGTAAAAGAGCATGCGGACAGGGCTGAAATTGCCCAATTTATTCAGTAAATAGAACTCCACCATAAAGATAACAGAAAACTTGTTATTGGTGTGCTCACAGTGTGGGGAGGAATGGGCGCTCTGCTCCAAGAGTTATAAGCACAGGGGTCAGAGGGTGACGGCTGAAGCCTGACATCATGGCTGGAGTATGCAGAGTGAAAACACATGACTGGAAAGCCCCTGTGACACTCAGGTATTTTATGTGTGGCAATACAGCTTTAACCCCGGTGAGTCGTAAGTCTGTGACAACACTGACAGTAAAACAGTAACCACCGAGTGATCTCTGCAAGCTGGAACCTCTCCAGCAGCTCTACAGGGGCGATAATCTACAGACTCACAATGGACACTGACCTCACTGTTTCATGACGTTAATGATGCTTGGACTGAAGCTTTCCTGGGCAAGAGGGACATACAAGGTCTGGAGCCCGTGGGCACATGACTCGGATTTAAGCTTGACTCGAAGGCACATGATATGGATTAAAAGTCTTTTTAAAAAAATGGCAGGAACTTGTATGTTTTATAAAAGCTACTTATTTTTATTCAGGTTAATTGGGCCCAACACCACAGAAAATTCCTTGGTTTGACCTCTCTATTTGGTGATGAAGCCTGTTGGGCAGGATATGAAGTCCAAAGTCAGAAATCTGAACAGGAAAGAACAGTTAAGACAAGGACAACTTTGATGCAGAGGAAAACTTCTAAACCACAGCTGAATGTTATTCGCACTCTAAAGTTATTGTTGCATTACAGCGTAATGACAGCGACAAGTAGGTCAACAGGGTAATGTACTGTAATATTAGTTTGATAGAGACGTCCAGGTTTTGTGTCTTAACAATCCTGCAATGGACATTATTGGCATCAGCTTTTCTATTGTTTTGGAGTCATTCATCGTGCTGAGGAAGGAGTGCGAGCGGGGTGAGGTTTGGGGTGGGATGGGGGGAGGAGCCATGCAGCATATCAGGCTGCTGCTATTGTAGGAATTTTGACAGTTTGACTTTATGGGGTAACGCAAGATTTCTGACTTGGATACCTTCTCCATCGGTTGTGGGTTAAAATAAAGAATATCAGGGCGCATCATAGACTGTAATGTCTACTCCTTAGTCATGTCAGTGTGACATAACATTTAAGAACGTGAAATAATATCTTTTAATTAGCGCTGTCACTAGATTAAAACGTTTCTCAATTAATTGCACTAGATGTTGAGTTAAATGGCCAAGTACTCAGACATTTTATATCTGTTCTAAATATAACTTTATAGAAAATGTAATCAACACAAGAGGGGCCTGTAATGCTTTCCTCGTGCAAACATTTGTTTACAATAGCAACCCAACATAACAGATACTGTCATGAACATTCCTCAGAATAACCTTAGAGGCACTGACACGGCTCAAAAAACGCATAACATTGTAAACATTATTGGCCACTATTGTGGTGATCACAGTTTTCCTTCAGAGAGAACAAATCAAAATGTATGGGCAACTTGCTCTAATTAATCACCAGTTAACTCACCTCAGCACTACTTTTAATATATATATCAGTCGCACCTGAGTATAAGTTGCTGGACTTATGAAACAACAACTGTAAGTTATAGAAAATATGGTAATATACTGGACAAATACTATTTTTAAATGCCTGTCTGATACTGCAGATCAGAGGAGCTGTTTTTCTCCACTCAGCACTGCATGAGAAAGAAAGAGCAACTTTTTTATTCCCAATTTAAGAATTTGTGGCACCACTGAAAGGGGCACTTCCTTTGCAAGGGGAAAAAACGGCTGAGCTTCAGCACCACTGGGCGTCGATCGTGCCCTTCAGCGTGCATTACTAGTGGTCATTGTTTTTTGGTGTGCATTACAGTGGGATAGCCTGGTATTTAATTTTAAGATGCATTTAATGGACCAAATTTGGTCAGCGGTGTGTCACATGCTCCAAGTACCCTTTTCTTTTACAGTAGTGCCAACTATGTTTATGATTATTATACGTTTATTATGATATAATGTTGTTCATAAGACTGTCCATGACACAGGCTCTTTCCATAGACTGGATGAATATAATATGTGTATAATAATTACAATTATTTATTCATGATTGTTTTTAGAATGTCCATTGTAATGCCATTACTTTCTGTTGTGTTGTCTTTCTGTACTGAGTGAGTGGACTGCATATGGAAACAAAGCAGAGTATGTATCTCGGGAGCCAGAGAAGTCTGGAGAACACTTCTCTAATCGCTGTCCTTCTGCTTCGTTTATTCTAGTCAAGTCCCAACCGCTCGGCCTCAGTCATGACATGTTGTTGAGCCACACCAGTGTGACAGCTGGAGGAGTTAGAGCAGAGAGGAAGAAGTCGAAGAAGAAGAAGAAGAAGAAGAAGAAAAGCGTCCTGCCCCTCAGAAGAATTCCTGCGCGATGAAAAGTGAGTCACACAGCGGAGTGAGAGCAGAGTGAGGGAGACTTCTTCCTGGTGTTCGTGCTCCACGAAGACGCGAGCAGAGGGACGCTGGTGTGGAATCTTCGCTCGCTCAAAGTCTTCGCCACGTTCATGAGCGAAAGAAGCGCTCCGCTCGTAAATGGAGATACTCGGCTTTTTAGCTTTCTGGTGTGGAACGGCACTCTTCGGTAGCATTCTGCTGCAGGAGGCGGGTGAGTTTGTCAACTTCCTGTCGCTCGGAACCGCTTCTCCGAAGGGCATTTTCTTGTCTGTATTCATTCGTTTGAAAGTCTGTTCTCTCGGCGCCAGCTCTGAACTTGACTATCACCTGTTGCGTCAACTCAACTGCGCTCCCCCACCTTTGTTTCTCTCCCCCCCGCTGCTTTGAGGAAGACGTGTTGTCGCCTCATGAGTTTTGGCTGCGGCTGCTGCCCCTAATCCGCTTCTCCCTCCTCTCCGCAATTATCTCCAGCCCTGGGTGACAATTACCAGCATTCATCCCGTCCGCACGCCGCCTCTGGCTGGAAGTGACACGCTCCCCGGGAGGGTTTGACTTCATGATATTATACCCGCAGTCCTACTCCCCGATACTCACTGTAGCCTGGTGCTGGGTGTTGTGACCCCACCAGTACAGTGTTCCAAACCCACCTAAGCAGGCGTGAATCAGATCATAACCGCAGCCAACAGCCTCTTTTCTGACAGCTCTGTCAACCAAAGAGTGCTTACTATGTTAAAGAGCGTGGCGTTTAACGGTTTATTCAAATGGGCTTCTCTCTGCAAGGTGAGAAAGCGACATGATTCATCCACTTTCTTTATGACTTTGAGCCATTTAGTTCAGGGGCTGTTTATAATTCTAAATCGCCCAGACTGAAATGTCATGATTGTTGTTATTCAGTACATGTAATAACTTTAAATCAAATTGTCAAAATAAATATGTCTTCAGGTTAATGTTGCCTTTAATTATTTAGTTACTCAAGTGGTGTGTCCTAAAAATAATGTTTTTAATCTGTGGTTAGTGTAGGTTTGCTTTTGGTTTTAAAACACTCTTACAAAAACAATAACAGTGAAGAGCAGCCATGCTACACCTGTCAAATACTTTTCTCCCTTCTGCTACTGTTAAAATCAAAAATATCACATATTGAAGCTAAAAACCCACTTCAGAGATTGACATGATGACAGTATGAATGTTTTTAAACCTGTAGCTGACTATTTGCCTGGTGTAATTTTGGTTGTAGATTTGATCTTGAAATTGAATAAAAATCATTTCATATTTTTTATCGATGATTTTCCCATGTGTCTTCTTTCTATTGTTCTTTTCATCTCATGTAAGTCATCAGCAATCCAAGTTATTCTATATGTTTTCTAGAATTATTTTCCTATTTAGAATCCAAGTGGATATACACTAACTCTGCGATCATCATTTTGAATAATACCGTCATAAGCACTAATTCCTTAATCTGAAGTGTACCCAAGTACCATTATGCGGCCTAAACGTTATAAGAATCTTGACAACCAAAGTGTCATATTTTCTCAGTTCTCGTCTGTATTCCGCAAGTGGGATGTGAAGTATTTCTGCTGGGTGAAGCCGCAGGTTTGCTCCACCCTGCAGGCTGACTGAGATGACAGAGGGGCTTTTGTGTAAAAGTTTAGCAGACACACATGGACTGACACACATTCACCCACACACACTTGCTGGCCTTCTCCAGTGAGTGTGAAGTCAAGCATGGTCCAACAGACTCTGATCGTCTTCACAGCTGACGGCGTAAAATGTCTGCTTCACTGACACTTGCCAGACTCGAACATCTGATTTCATGGTCATGTGGTTGAATAAGGGCTTCAGATTACTTGCAACAAAGTGTCTCCCAGTTGGTTGCATTTTGTATTTATTCATATTGTATCTGAGGATCTAACCCCTTCTTTGCAGTCATTTTGTCATAATTGAATTTTAACAAATGTTTTTGATAGCTTTGCTTCCTAACTTCTCCTGACTTGTTGGTTCTTGTCCCCCCCAAGAACATCAGAATTCAGTGTCATCAGATTCAGTGTCATTAGAATTCTATTGACCAGAATTACAACAGAAATTATTGTAAACAGTAGCACATTATTAAAGTCTGAGTGGTGCGTCCCATTATTCACCAGAGATCTTTGGGTAGTGCTGCTTTTGACTTTCTCTAGGAGGTTCTTCTGGCATTCAAATGCCAAGAAAACATAGGAGAGACATCTAATCAGATGGGACATCTTAATTCATGAACGAAATCATGAATGAATTAAATATATTTACAGTACAGTAGTGTGATTTAAAAAAAAAAAAGGGCTCGACACCTCCGTCTCTCAAATTAAAGACTCCTCATCCGGAATTCCAGTTTTCTTTGTTTGTCTGTCTGCCAGAGGTCTCCTGCGATGAGTATCAAAGCCACAAGCAGTCATCCCAAAATCTCGGCTGCCTCACTGATGCACGTCGGCTCATGCCTGAACTAGTCCACACATGCGGGATGCCACTTTGTTGACTTCACACTGAGACAAAAATCTGCCACCTCCCTCTTGGAGCACACGTTTTCATCTTCGCAGGCAATGTTAATTATACGGCTCATCAAAACTAGTTCATCTAATGTGGATTATTAGTTCAGCTCTTGCTGTGACTGATCAACACTGGTTGTTCTGGCGTGTGACGTTTTGCTTTCTCATGTTCCAGAGGCTGATTTTGTGAAGGTTAAGAGGTTATGTCGGTTCTGCGACGTTCAACCAACCACCTGCACCGGACGTGGGATCTGCAAAGTGGAGTGTGACAGAACAGCAATCTGCACTCATGATGATGAAGTGTGTGTCACTATTTGGTAAGTGTGTGCTCTTCTGAGGTGTGGGTCAAGTTGTTGGAGTGTACGGCTGAGCACTACTACGTGCTCACTCCCGCAGCGTAACTTATTGATGGTTGTCAAGTGGGCTTTTTTGTCCCAGGCTGACTCAAAAGTCCTGGTTAGTCAAACATGCTGTGGAAGCCGCTTCCCTGAACACATAAAAAAAGTGCGATTGGGGTTAAGAGTAAGAACGTGCTGCTTCAAAAACATATTCATGTTCAGGTTCTGGTGTCGTGGCTGTTGTGAAAAGGTAAAGTCTGATACGGATGTTATCAGCCCATTGAGTAAATAGCACAGTATAGTTTTCATTGTACATATCACTCATTCATATGGGTCAGTATGCTCCTATTGTCCTTTAACATTACTTCCTTTACAGTAAATGGCAAATACATTTTGCATATTGTCATCATGTGCCAATAACAACATAGAGGTCCAGGAGTTGCTCAGATTATTAAACCTCAGGTTGAACATATTTTAATGTAAAGGGACATACTCTACAGTCTATAGAGAGTCTTAGAGAAACAGAACCGCCCAACAAAATCAGCACCAGAGACTCAATAACAGTAATATTCTTTAGTAGTTACCCAGGCTTCTGATTTGGTGAGTGACAACTAGTGTGTGTGCCGAGGTTCTAGCACAGTACTTGGGAGTATTTTTATAGTCTATTTAATACAGTGTGTCTTATTAAGCTCATGAATTATTCTAGTTTTAAATGCACGACACTGTTTCTCACATTAGACCTACTACACAAGTTGATCTATCAGTATCTCATGAGTTTATTTAGTCATTAGAAGAGGACAGACCTCACAAGGGAGGTGAAGGTGGAGGAGGCTGACTTGCTTTGATGGAAAATGCAGAAAGAAAAAGTGTTGCTATAGTTGTGAATCATAATTAATCATTGTGACCACATGTTGTTCACACTTTACAGAGGACTGTAATGATTGACCAACCACATTGCATAACAGGCAACTCACTTTTTGATTTCACTTGCTTTCTGCCTTTTTGCACTGTTATGTGGCTGAATGCCAGTCTGGCATCGGCAGGTAGGCAAAAGTTTAGCGCGTGGGAGGAGGAGGGAATGTCTGTGTAGCAAGCTACTTGAGAGAGAAGACTGTTGCATTTATTTTGTTTCTATAATTTGGTATGTTTTTTGCACGTGACCCATGTTTGATTGCAAAAGAGATAGTTGAAACTGCAGGGGTCAGTAGCGAGTAGAACATTACCAAAATGTGATTGACTTGAAAACATCAGGTCAAGTCTAAACCACTGGATGGAGATCAGGGCACTCTGACTTTGGAACAACTAGAAACTCCTCAGATTTAGCTGACCTGCTGAAAAAAGGAGAACATGGAATTAAATCATACTAGTGAATTACAGCTGTTTTTTTCTTAGTCAGTCTGAATTATTTGTCAAATGTATTTGCTTTTTCTTGTGCTAAGACTCAACATAAAACCTGCAGCGTCTCACAGGGAGGTTCAGGGAGTCTCTCATTAGAGGTGAAAGATGTTAGCAGAAAAGTATGTGAGCATCCAAAACTGTTCACTATCCGGTCAAAATGGCGTTACTGGGGACTTGCATCATATCTATACATTTGTGTCGTCTCTGGTTGTGTCTCTCCTACAGAACGTGATTGTCCAGTTAGAAGGATTTTGAATGAGTTGGCAAAAGCCGCCTTACAAGCTGAGGAGTAATGATAATGTATCAAGCAGTCTGGCTGATTAATAACGTCGCCTTTGGTTGAATGTTTTTCAGGAGGAGGAAAGAAGACAATGTCACCTTTGAGACCCTCTGTCACAACCCAGCTCACACCCTGTACAACCTGGTCCTGGACGACTACAACAACGTCGAGTGTGAGATGAAAGAGAGGAAGGAGATGGGCTCTGAGTTCTTCATGTGCGCCTGTGTGGAGGAAGAGTGCAACGATCGTATCTTCTTCAACCGCCGTAAGTCACGGCAGTCTTAGTTCATCGATAAAACTGCTGGATTGTCTTGATCAGGAAAGCTTTATTAACGCAAACTGAGCTGTTTGAAGTTAATGTTGTTTGTGTTCCAGAATGCTTAAACAAATGTGAACAAAAAAAAAATCGAATTCTATTTTTTGGACCAGTTACGAGCAACTTTTACTGAAAGAAAATGAAAAAAATCCATAAATTGGCCCTTAAACATTAGCCAGTGCCAAAACTTGCTGCATGTCCCATATAGCGTAGTCACTCGGTGGACAGTGAGCCTGCATGTGCGCATGTGCAGTAGTTAAAATGCATCTGTCACACGTTGAATGCAAGAAACCAGAGAGGCCGGTATAATGCGCCTGCCCTCGTGTCCGTCTCCGTGCATTGATTCCAGACTGTGCTGATAGAGACGCAAACGGAGATGAGGATGAATGCGCACGGATGGGGGCAGAGAGAAATGACACGCTGATGAGTAAATGGCACAGCAACCCCTCTGGACCTTTGTGGGGGAAACGCTGGATTAAATCTTCGGGAAGATTGTCGGGGACTAAAGAGATAAACAATAAAATCATAAAGATGATTTACGTCTAAAAGCATATCGCCATCTCGATCTGAAATTTGGATTAGTTTGGTCTACTTTTGGCCGGTTATTGGTGAGTAATAACGAGCTAAATGTGATCTACAGATATAATATTCTTTCGTAATATAATATAATAATCTTTCTTATGGTGTGCTAATTGAAATGTATATCAGCTCATATGTTCTGCATGATCAGTTATTTTTCACCGCTGCAATCTTCATGTAAGAATGGAAAACTTGACGGCGCCACCATCTGCATGACAGCATGTCATCGTGCCGGTCACCTGGCATTTCCATCAGCATGTCGTATAAGGCGGCATGTGTTGAATGCTAACACGTGTGAGCTGTTAGGTTCTCCAGATTGCTAACAGCTCCAGCAGCTATTTGTCTTGTAGATACAAAGCGATCGGATGTTCCCACAGTTAGAATCCCAAGACTTGGAAATACTCTGAGAGAAATTGAAAGCATCTGCATTGATTATGTGGCGTCATGGAAATGTGCTGGCTCACTGTCTGTGCACGGCACGTACCGTCGCTGTAGCTGCTGAGTAGCCGCCTGAAGATACAGTGTAAAGGAACTCCTTTAAAATTGCTTTCATTTCTACTTTTATAAAAGCCTGTGTGGTTTTTATTTAGTGCAGACGTACTAAAGGCTTCTAACTTGACTTGCCCCTCAAAATGATTTGTCCTCCCTAAGATCAAACGGGCTGAGGTCAAATTCCTCTTAAATTGAAAGTCGAGGCTCATGGTATCACAATACTCTCAGCAGCACTTCCTCTTCATCCGAGAGGAATGTTTATGATTGTCAAAAAAACTAAAGTTAGTGTCTGGGCCACAAGTGCAGCCCGTTCCAAAGCCAGTCAACCACTTATTGTATCTTTTTTTATGTCAGATTCTCATAATTTTGGAGGAGGCGCGTCTGGGACCATGACTGCGGTTTCAGCCAAAGAGTACACTTCTGCTAAGTTAACGGTCCACGTCCTCCTGCTCCTGTCGTAAAACAATACTTGTAAAAACTATATACAGACGGCCGAATGAGAAGCATTAAATTATAATGTGGTATAAATCCCGTTGTGTGTTTTGATTTGTGTTAATCTTTCAGTTTAAATAGATTTGTGTGGATTTAGACATAATAACGGAGCTGCTACCCTGCAGCTAAACGTATCGAAAAGAAAAACGAATTACCCAACAACACGTTGAAGAGGATGATCGAGGGAGAACAACTAGAGTGCAGCTCAGTCTGGCTCTACTACTCACCGCCCTCTTTTTTTTTTCTTCTTCTTCCTAAACAGGAAACCACATGTCTGAAATCCTCAACATGGCCTCAGCCAGTTTGTTTTCATTTAGGTAGACTGAGAAGCTCTTTCCTTCCTAACAAGCCTGTCACTGTGCCTCCTGGACGAAGGATCACTAGTGGGGTTATCCTAAATTAATTGAAGCCTGATTTCACAGGGAGACATTTCTGAGACATTTTTGTATTTGAAGTTTGACGTACATGAATATAAAAATATTGACGTGCAATGTTGGAACTATTTTGTCGATTCTCAGCATTGCTGTGCTGCAACATTTCATTAGGACTTGTTCAACCTCTGGTTTATGTAGATATTTTTTGAAATATGAAATAGGGATAAGATTAGATCAGATGACCTTCCTTAGTCCCACAATGATGAGCTGTGGAGGATTATCAGCGTATATATATTTGTAATTTTTCGGTATTGGCATGCTAAAGGGCCCAAATAATCGATCAAGGTTAAAACTGGGTTATTTCAGCACCATTGCAGCCATCCGGCCCTGCTCCAGTCACACTCCTCTGTGCTACCAGCATTGTCACTCACGCTCTCAACATGACACACATAACACCGCAGTTCCTCATCAGACAGTTCAGCAAATATACCAGCATCTGAGAGGCGGTCCATTTGCCAACTTTGGCAGGTGCAGCGAACTATGAGCGGTTATGAGTAGGCGCACTCTCCTAACAAACAAAACCACATGGCACATGCTGCATCAGTAGAGTTCATACATCTCGATGTATGAACTCTAAAAAAAAAAATTAAGCTTCTACTTCGGAATCTTCAAGGAATACACACAGCAATGTTTTTGAGTTATTTCCAGACTGACAGTTAGTTGGGTTTGTTTGTTATGTTGAAATGGAGATGCTCATGAGGGCAGGTGATTGATGGACCAGATGATGACCTTTGACATAAACATATCGGTTGACCTCTAATATTTGTCTCTAGCTCAGGTTTCAAGTCTGTGTTCTGCTACTGCACTGTTGCCAGGCAACACCTGAATCATTGCACCTGTCATGCAATATTTATAAGACAAATCACGTCATTGTTTTCTTCTTTTTTCCCAGAAATGGACTCCCAAGTTACAGTGATTATCGTGAGTCTGGTTCCACTCCTGGTCATGGCGATTGCCGTTATCACGTCTTTCTACTGTTACCGTGTTCATCGGCAACGCAGTGCCAGCTCCAAGCGTAAGAAAGGCGCCCCACTGGACTTCAGTGACGGCCATGCCATCATGGTGGACGAAGAGGGGTCAGACAGCAGCTCCACTCTTGCCAACAACCTCAACCACAACACCGAGCTGCTGCCCATCGAGCTGGATGTCCAGGTGGGGAAGGGGCGTTTTGCAGAGGTTTACAAGGCCAAGTTGAAGCAAGGCTCCACGGTCAGTGAGGAGCAGGGCTTTGAGACGGTGGCAGTCAAGATATTTTCCTATGAGGAGTACGCCTCCTGGAAGAACGAGAAGGACATTTTCTCAGACGCCGACTTGAGACACGACAATGTCCTTCACTTCCTGACTGCAGAGGAGAGGAAGGTCCAGCGGCAGTATTGGCTAATAACCGCATACCACTCTATGGGGAACTTGCAGGACTACTTGACTCACCACATTGTCAGCTGGCATGACCTGTGGCTGCTGGGTGAGTCACTCGCTCAGGGACTGGCCCACTTGCACAGCGACCACACGTCAGGTGGCTGCTACAAGGTTCCTATTGCACACAGGGACATTAAGAGCTCCAACATTCTTGTGAAGAGTGACCTCACCTGCTGCTTGTGCGACTTCGGTCTCGCGCTGCGCCTGGACAACACCTTGTCTGTGGACGAGCTGGCCAACAGCGGGCAGGTAAACAATCCTTTCACTGCAGTTGTAAACCTTTTTAGATCTTATTTATGATAATGTTTAATGCGTTGATGAACGGAAATGATGTGTTGTTTTTTAGGGCATTATCAAGAGAACAGTGATCTCTTAGTAAACCTGTTTCTGCTCATTGTCGCAGGTGGGAACTGCAAGGTACATGGCTCCAGAAGTGTTGGAGTCAAGAATCAACCTGGAGAACATTGAGTCCTTCAAACAGGCTGATGTATACTCCATGGCGCTGGTGCTGTGGGAGGTCATTTCCAGATGCAGCGCTATCGGAGGTGAGATATGATTGTTGGAGGACATCTACTTATCGGTGCTCATTGTTTTTCTCATTCGCTGGTGATTTGTCAGACCCTCTTTCAGTCGCTATTATTAACCACTGAAGATCCTTCAAGCTGTAGTTTGTATTGCCGGGGTCATGGTATACACTGGTTTGGACAATGCTGTTTCCATGGGCTGTTGCTAGTGTGTGTAGGTCATTCTGTGACTCCCACTCTTGGTGTGTATTTACCCTTTAATTTTACAGAGTAGACTGAAGAGGGCAGACAGGGATCTTGTTTATCTAGAGTGACTCATCAACTCTGAAAATGTGTTTCCATGTCTAGGATCAACTTGTTCTTGTACCATTGCTCCTGTTAACTGTTGGGCAACAATAACAAGGCCAGGATGTGTGCACATAATAGCAGTGGGTGATAATCGGTGGACAAATCATGGAGCTGTTTCTCATGTCAACAGCAGTCGTTTGTTTTCACTTCCTTTAAACTGTCTCTGTTGGATACTTCTTCAACTGCTGCTCCCTCCATTGTGTCAAAGCAGCGTTTGAATGGTGAGCATTGGCTTTTTTTGTGCCATTTTTTTCCCCTGTTTCTCTCGACTCGTTCAGTGTGCTAACTGAAACCCGCGGAGAGTTCGCAGCGGAACAAACATGATCAAGTGACCCACAATCCCTCTTAATTTTCCTTCACAACAAAAGTAGCGTGGGTAAAGCTTTCAGAAAAATATACTGCATTTCCTGTTTGTACAAACCACCGCTCTGCACTGCAGTTCTGAGTGTGAGGTAAACTTATTTTGAGGATGTGAGCCCTCCCTCCAGATGAAGACAGGATGTGTAAGTTTGTTTAAATCATTCTACCTTCAATACATGAAGGCAAATCCCTCCCTCGAGATTCAAGTCTCTTCTTCTTCTCGGGCATGTTTGTCATTTATTTATCAAACAGATTTTTTTTTGTTTTATTGAACCAAAATGTCCTAGAATGTTTTTTCATGTATAGCGACTTTGACAGCATTTCAGATTTCCCTTCAACCCTCAGGCAAATGAGACTGTAGTTAATCACCAACAGACCTGTAGCTACGCAGACAGTGACTGAGCCTTCCACATACCAGAGCAGACAGCAGGACAGAGCGTGGCTTTGATGGCAAATGCAGAACCGCTTTCCCCCACCGCTACAGACAGACACAAAATGAAATATCTGTCCTTACTATATTCTTACCACTTTAAGAGATCATGTCATCTTACACTCAAGGCTTTATAAAATATTAGAAGGCAGGTGAGATAGTTTGGGCATACGGCTGACCGTCAATTAGAAATAACTTTAAGCTGCCTCAAAACTACGGTGCCATTACTTTGGTTTCTCCTTCTTGCTGTTCACTCTCCAACAGGGTTTCCCATAGCGCGTTTTATCCCATCCACCTTGACAGAATCACAGATGAGTTCAGGAACATGCTCGAAAGAACCGCCAATCGAAAACACAAGTTTTGTACTTGAGGCAAACCTTTATTCTCAATCCTGAATCACACGAGCTTGTGTGTCAAAAGTTCACCAAGCACATGGCTGGTCGCCGTCGATGCTGATAGTCAGAACTGTTCAATATTGCTCCAAAGCTGTATGATGAAGCTGATGCTGTATTAATCATCAGTGTCTTGGGCTGCAAAACTGCAGCGAAATCAGATGAATGTTGTTGTTTTTTATTCCAGACCCAGCTCTGTTTTCTCCTGCTTTGTCTGAGCAGCGGTTTCTCTATGACACAGGACAGTCACTGGAACAATTTAGCCCCAAAATGTTATTGACAGAAGGTGTCCTTGCATCATGCAATATACATTCATGAAGAGTAAATAATTTACTCTAACAAAGGTGGAATAATTGTGCATTAACGGAAACCAAGGTAGAGTTTAATAGATGATTGTCATTTTTGTCATAATCGCACAGGTCTATTTGGGCATCTCATGAAGTACACACTTCAGCACAGTTGCCTGACATTACATTGCCATACCACTTCTGACACCACTTGTTATGAAGGCCATGGGGTGTTTCAGTGCAACTGATTCCATGTCCTGCTTTTATGTCACCACAAAATCTTTTATTTGGTTGTGCGTCATGTTGACAAAAAGAAACGCTGTGCAGTGCTGACCTTTGTGTTGACCTTTACTTCTAAAGCAGCATCACATGAACAGAGATTGTCATTTTAGTAGGCTTTAGTTGCTCTCTTCAAGTTAGGTCACTGGGTGGGACACTGCTCCCCACAGCAGTGCTTCCACTGACAAAAACATTCTATCTAAAGTTTTCCACAGAAGTTTCCGAGATCTTCCTGCACGTCTATGAGTCACTTGTGATCCTCTGAAACTCCATTCGCTTGGGTGCCTCACACACAAACAGTGAGACATATTGTCGAGGCATGACTGTGAGGATTGGAGTGAGGCTCCTCTTCCCTCCTCCACCTGTGTGTGCGTGTGACAGATGTCTCCTCGGGAAGCTTCATAACTACTCTCTGTCTGTTCATGGAGCTGTGGTCTGATCTGAGATCTGCCAGGCGAGAAGAACCAGCTGTCTGACAGCAACACTCAGCTATGAACCATTAGTGTGTCTTCAAGCTCTGTGGAGCAGAAGCGGGAGACTGAGAGGAGAAGAGGACTATCAAAGCTGTTTCCAGAGAGAAGCTAGATATAGGGCTCTTTTTTTTCTCTCCTCCGAAATATTTGCCTGTATAATTTCAGTTGTCCCAATTTAGAGCTGGGAGAGACCAGGAGGGCGTTCCTGGTGCGGGTGGAGCTATGTATGGGATAATAGTGGAGTAGAGCGTGCAGTGGTAGACGGAGAAATGCATTCGGTCCCGGGAGGAAGAAGTAGGGCGAGACTAGAACGGAGGAGTGGCGGTTGGAACAGCTGCTCTCCAGATGTGGACTCCTCCAGCCTCCAAGCCTCGCTGTGCGCTTTTGGAGGTTAGAGTCATGTGTCGGCCCAAACTGAGCGCTGTTGTGACTCAACATTGTAGCTGCAATCGTGTCAGCACGCATACGATATACCATAACTGCTATCTTGACTCATACATAGCAAGAACAAGAAGAACGTTTCTCAAATCACTTTCACTGAGAGTGGGAAGGTACGCTTCCGGGATGTGGGGTATTTTCAGACTAACCACTGGACAAACTGGGGCATTGTGGGGACAGACATCAGGTGCAAAGTTAGACAGTATTTTACAAGGGGAGGTAGAGGTCAGGGCACGCATGTTTAACAGGCAGGTAAGTCGCCGCCACATGTTGAAACGTTAGCCCTGCTAATGTGTAGTGTACATGTGAGTCAGCACTAAAACATTTAATAACCTCTGAGTAACACAACACAAGTGTCACAGCTACCACGCAGTAATGAAAGCCAGCTGGGGGAGGAGCGGGGGAGATTAGCCATGTCAATAGAGTTCCAGTATAACAAATCTACAAATTCGTGATAGTGCACATGGTGTCTTTTAAGGATCAAGCAATCTGGAGGGGAAACATTGATGTTGTTGTGGAGGAAAAAAAAAACACTGCTTTGCCAACTGCGGGGAAAATAAATTCAGCAAATGATTTTGACTCACTTCGCATGCTGCTCTTCTCTTTTAAGTCTTGGATACATATTCATAATTGGCTTCAAACCAGGAGCAGAGGGACTTGCTTTGAAACTGATACTTGAAGATCAAATCAGTATGAACCAAAAGTTTGACGCAGATATTTATCTGGTCTGTCAGTGACTGATACTCAGCTCGTCGTAATAAAAAGGGATTAATGTGCTGTAGTGTGTTATGGGACTTGTAGTATGTGAGTTGCGCTTTTTTAAAAGCCATACGTTCAAGCTAAATATTTGGAGACAAGACACCTTACAGGAAGATGTACATTAAACAATGTGTGACTTCCGCTGCCATTGTCTTTGTTGTGTTGTGACACTGTTGTGTTTTCTGTTTTTTTTTTTTTGCACAGCTAATTGTTATAGTTGGGATTTACAGGAATTGAAGTCATTGATCAAGTTGTGTGGAAAAATGAAACGTCAGTTGTTAAACTCTACAAAAGCAACCACTTCCTCCTTCTGTTTGTCACCCCATTTGCTTCTGCTTTACATTAACTCCTAGTATTTACTGCCATTGCTGTACGATTATCTGCATGTTCCATCACGGGGATGATATGTGCGGTTGATTCATAATTTGAAGAGTCAAGATGTGAGTCATGTGAGAAGTCCTCTCGGCCCCGCTGCATTTCTTCTAACTGGTCCTGACCGAGATGAGAAAATGATATTCAACTGCTGCAAACTTGCAGGAAAATAGCTGTTGAGCTGTTGGGGGAAAGTTTAGTCGCAGTTCCACTGCACTAAATGAAAGAGCTGAGGGTGAATTTGCAAACCACAGTGCCAACCATGCATTTCAGTTGCATTAACAACTCATCTGATCTCCACAGAAAACATCTCCATTGTGTCGATGACCAAACTGGTCACACAAGTCTCTTTAGCTGCGGACAGGTGTCTGCTTGAGGTTGTTATTTCTCTGAATCACAAAGACAGATAAAAATGTTTCAGCGTCTCAGACAGCTCAACATCCTTGGCGGCTGGTTTCATAACCCCCAGGGAGATAGCTCTTGTTCACAAGGAGGAAACTGAAATATTCTCTCTCTCCTTCTCAAACGTCTGAACCAAATTGTTCATCTAACTGCTGCTGGCAGACGAGTCTCTAAGTAAAGTAGAATGAGTGCATTTGTTTCAGTGGTTTACAGCTCAGGTTTTTCTCTCATGGGTCACGAGGGACTGCAGTTTTTAGGAAGCTTGTCTGGGTCTGTATGTGGAGCGTTGATGCTATTCATATCCCTTAAGTGTCTTGTTGATGTGTCCAGTGCACCATCACTTCCCTGTTTTATCTTTCACATGGTCTAAATGTAGCTGAAAGTCACATGTGCATGTTTAAAAACAGTACTGTCTTTGTTTGTTCACAGAGGTCAAAGAGTATGAGCCACCTTTTGGGAACTTGAGGGAACACCCCTGTGTAGAAAGCATGAAAGACAGTGTGCTGCGAGACCGAGGAAGACCAGAGATCCCCAACAGCTGGATCAATCATACAGTAAGTCCCCTTTTTCCCCTGGTGTCAAACATGTTCATTACATGTTGTACAGTTGTCTTCCCCCGCCCTCTCTGTATCTGGTCACATGCAATGAAGAAGTGGACTTGCACTCTCTCTCAACCTTGTTGCGTTCGTAACGTTACAGACTGTGTTCTGTCAGTTCTATTTGCTGTTGAGTTGCAGATCTGGGAGACAGTCACTGAGAAGTACAGCGCACACCTGACTGGTCCGTTATACTTATAGCCTCTTGTCTGCTTCCTGATAATTAGCAGAAAGTACTAACAGCGTGAGCAACACTTGAATATAGGTTTTTTGGGAGCAGTTGTTGACAAGCTGGCCTTTAATTGTAAACACATATAAATTATATAGTTTTTTTACAAGGAAAAACAAACCTGACTTTTTTACCATTTCTATATGTCATTACTGAACAATGTCTGTGTCACGGTCAACAAATAATGGAGAGTGTGTCCAATTAATATTTAGACTTTAGACTTTTATTCCTCCCATTTATATCTTATGCCAATGTGGAAATATTTTTTTACTTTGTTGGTTTTTTGTTTCTTCTTTCTTAAGTTATTCTTTCTTTTTTAAAGTATTCTTTCTATTCATTTGACAAACTTTAAGGTTAGTAGTGCTAGATATACTGGGGGACAGATGCAGCCAGAAACAAAGGACATCTGTTGTAGAAATAATTCATAAAATCGATATTATTGTTGTTGTTGAATATATATATATATTTGTGTGAGAAATGTGTCACTTTTTCTGTTGAATTTACCAAGAAAACAAAGAGCTACAACCAAAAGGGTACCGTCGTTTATTTTGTATTCTGATTTTAAGTAGTACTCTATTAACCTCAGTGATTCATCCGCTTTGCTGTTGAAGTGTAAGAGACGATACAAATTCATTGGGTTTTTTTTTATATGAATTGTCATAATTGTCCAGTTATGCTGCATTATGATAACCATATTTTGATTTCATAAGTCTGCAATTATGTGAGTGAGTATGTGCGTGTTTCAACGTGTGTGGGGCGTACCACTTATGAAATTCCTGGCAATGTTTGAAGCTGAAAGTAAAAGAAAACCCAAATGAATCTGTCATTATGTTTTTACGAGTGTGACTGCGATACTCGGGAACATTCCTGGTTTGAGCCAAGGGACTTGCTGTTCTCACCATATCTGTGCCCCACTGCTCCCCCTGCAGGGTATCCAGATGGTGTGCGCTTCTATCGAGGAGTGCTGGGACCATGACCCCGAGGCTCGGTTGACGGCCCAGTGTGTGGCCGAGCGCTTCGACGAGATGGAGTTCCTGGACAAGCTGTCGGAGCGGTCCAACTCAGAGGAGAAGATCCCAGAGGAGATCATCGTGGTGGATGAGAAATAGATCCATTGTATCCTGTTTGTCCAGAATCTGCGACAGAAGATTGAAGGACTTTTCTTCTTCCATGATGGGAGCAGACAGGGACATTGCATTATAAGCTTTTTAACCAAATACTATTTGCACTTTATCGGTATCTATGCACAGCAAAGCTTTATATTCAGCGTCTACGTTGACAAATGTTTTTCAGGTAAACAAAGTAAAGGGAGAGATTGTAGTCAGAGGGTGAGATTGTTGTATGAATTCATGCAATTGAAACCAGTTGGATGCTCAGTTGTTTTCCTAGTGGCCTTGTAAATTAGACTCAAATAGAAGCGGCATAACAGAAGACAAATTATGAAAGGGCTGATGTTGTCCAGACAATGGGCTTGTAATGAGCTCTGTGTTGAGTGTTTTGACAAGAGAAACACGTGTGCCAGTGAGTTCAACAGCTCCTGTTCAGGACAATCACAAGGACGGCTTTGTGCTTAGTTCTGTGGGTCGAACCAAACACACCCAGCGGTGCCTTCACTGACCTCAATTGCTTTAAACAAAGCTCCTAAACTGGACGTTTGAATGCAGAGAATGGATGAATGCAACAATACATGAGGATTCTTTTCACCAAAGCATAGGAAAACCAAATTTCAAGGGGTAGGAGGAGATTGATCCAAACCTATGAACAAGGCCATGAAACCTTTGCCACATGCTCCGTTAACAGGACTTTCAGGGGTCCTGCCCATCGTGTGTGTGACCCCAGACTCCTTCACCTCTCACAGCTGCTCTCTCTGGTCACTGGACTTGAACTGTCCACCAAAGTTTAATGAAGTCGAGAAATAAACATCAAATCATTTTTTGTCCTGCTACCTGTCGATGATAGGGCCAAATATTTGAGTTATAAATGTTAATATTGTCAAGTGTCTTAATGCGTCGTTCAGTACGAGTGACGCCATTTCAGATGAATCTATTAGCTAGTGGAAGATGAGGAACTGGAGGTTAAATGTTGTTGTTTCAGTGCGGCAATAAAGATTTGTTAAGATTCACAAGTGTTAAGATGGCTTCCAAGAGGACAATACAAGAGGTTTTCTTTCAAGCACACAGGTTCACATGCTGCCTTCTGCAACTGTCTGCAACAGAAGGAGCCGCTTTCTACTGTGCATGATTAGAGTCGTGTCTGTACCATTTATAACCCTTTCTGTTGTGTTTTCTCTGTTACGGTGTCATAAGCTCTGGCCCTGCTGCACAGTGTCAGCCAAAACAACTGTAGGATTTCAGCAGCAATGTGTCTCAGTCCTCATCTGGAGCAGCTGTGTTTTGACTGTTGACTTACAGCCAGCAAGACACAGCCAGCAAGACACAGTCAGCGTTAACATTCATTGAATTTTATCATGCTCATTTTATTGAATCATTTGGCTCTTCTGTGTCTTCTGATGTTGCAATCCATTTTATAACCTGATTCAAACAATGCAGATTCATGATTAACTTATCACCTATTGAAACATTTCATGTGCATGTGTGTGTATAAAAGAGTTACAGTCAAGATTTACATCTTTTCCAACCCTGTGCAGCAGAGCAGCAGCTGTCACCACTGTGTTATTGAGAGCTTACCTGCAGACACCTGCCTCCAAACTTTGTGTGTGCATCTCACCGTTCTTGTGCTGTTTGCTTTAATTGACTTAAAACTATATGATGTGTTATTTACTATGTGAAATGCTATTATTTTTTATGTTTGTATAGTGTAAGATAAAAGCGTTACATGCTGCTTTGAATTTATTGAGAATAAACAGCATGATATTTCATGCAGGGTTCTGCCTCTTCTTTCTGTGCACAGCGGCTTTCAGTGTTCCTCACAAGTTTACCAAGATATTTGTTTTCATTCACGCCAGGTAAGCTGGTAAAAACTAGCGCCCGGGCTTGGTGTGCAGCTTCTTCCTCCTCATCTGTCAGTCAGTAACTTGTACATCTACACTTTCCTTTGTTTCATATTCACAGCTGATTTTGACATTTTTATTTTTATACTCGACTTCTGCCACGGATGTGCTCCGACATACATCGGATACCATCTTGGAGCAGTGGTCAGACACATTCGTGAGCTGTTCTGTGCGTCTGCTTGCCTCTGTCCTTGGCTCTCGCTGCTACGCAAATCAGAACAACTTCCCCTGAAGATGAACACAGTCGTTTTGTCTTTTGATAAACCCACAAAACCTCAGCTATTTCTAACCTTGTCTGGAGTTGTCAGCAATAATAGCTTGTTGAGAATACATGACTGGTGCAGAAGAAAAACATCATGTGACAGAGTTCATCAGCTGTTACTGCCCTGACTCTGTTGCAGGGCTTGATGACGGTTACCAATGTTTTCGTAAAGCTTGCTTTCCTTGTTGTTGGTTCTGACTGGTTTCCGTAAGTGATGTTTACTTTGTTTGGTAACCGTTACTGGTGGGTTATCATCAAAGATGGTGCAGCTCATGAAGTGCGATTAAATGGAGTGTGACGAAAACAGTACTAGAACAGTGCATCACACACCTTCACTAAGCCCCTCATAAAAAAAAAAAAAAAAAAAAAAGAAAATCTTCCGAATGCAATGAGCTCAACCTGACAGTGTTAGTGCTACAACGCTCCAAATAACAATGGGATACAAGAGGCCCGCCGTGACTGATGAATGACTGAATCCGAAACGCTGGCTTCAGGTGAAGTTTCTGTGTTGGTAAGTTAGTATATATTACATATATATTATATATAACAACCGTAAAACAAAAAACTTCACATCACAAATAATTACAATAGAACATATACACAAACTGTATAGGAGAGGCGTCGATAGAGCCAAACTCTGAGCAAACATTCCAGTCTCACATATTTGCATCAACTCTGCTGCAGTTTGAACCGTCTCTCAATGCTCTTGAGATAAATTGGACACCGCCTCAGTACAATTCATGTGAAGAATGACTTGTGGCTTTAAAAAACAGCAAGTTTGTCTGGTACGAATCACATGAGTCTTCATTTCCGCACACACAGACTTCAACATCGAATGCTGGAGTCCAGTCTGGAGCTTCTTTACCAGATATAATCAGAAAACCTTCTGCTGGACTTGGTTTCGCAGGTAACTGTTCTGTT
The DNA here is from genome assembly GCF_027744825.2 of Synchiropus splendidus. Classification (NCBI taxonomy): domain Eukaryota; kingdom Metazoa; phylum Chordata; class Actinopteri; order Syngnathiformes; family Callionymidae; genus Synchiropus; species Synchiropus splendidus. The sequence continues at coordinate 16,839,594 of NC_071337.1, forward strand.
CGCTCACTTTAGACTCCCTCAGTCAGAAAGTTCATTGAGGAACATGTGAAGAAAACGTGCAGTCTCACTTATTGATTCTGTCATGCAATACTGTTGTGAGCTGAAGCACCTATCAACACTTTAATATTTCATGTCCTGAACTAGCAGATAGCAGGTAAATACATGTGTTCGCTAAAGCAATATCTGCGGTTAATTAAAAGAAGCACTGTTCGTCTTTGTTGAAAATGAAGACTCTTTGCTGAGGCTTTGACAATAGTTGCCATAGAAACAGCATTTCCCTTGCAAAGTAGTAGGTGCTCTCTGTGTTAAAATATGGAACATGGCAACCTTCCCGCCCACCTGTGGACACCTTCGACTCTGTTCCTGCTTCTTCATTCCACTGCCTTGCACCACGCTTGATACTGTGTAACCCAACACTAGAGCCAGAGCTTTGGAGAAGGAGGTCTGGTCTCCTCTGACTCCCTGTCACCTTCAGTTTATTAAAATGTTGTTGTTTTTTCAATCACTGCTTACAGTTTCTGCATAGTTATAGTGATTTTTATTTTGACATTGTGATATTTGGGGTTTTAGTAACACATATAACATTTCAGTTAGAACAACTCCCACAAGGAAATTCAGTCAAAGAGCAATGAAGGACAGTCATCATCAAATGTTCATTACAGATGTATCTAGTTCTGGGGTGGGCAGTTACTTTGCCTCTGACTGTGACCTTTGTGGGAGGCTGTCAAGCCAAAATGACTAAAGAGAAAGTCCTATATTTCACTCAAATTTTGTGACTGTATCATCATAAAACAATGACAAAGAAGGGCAAAGTTTCATTGTTCTGTGATGTTTCATGCAAATAAATATTTGGTTTGATCATATTTTTATTCATTTTATAGAAATATTCTCAATATAAATTTTAAAAGCATGATCGTACTGGGTTTATTTTTTCACTTTATTTTGAGAGATTATTATTATTATTTCATTGTAACTAGCTACAGGGAAGGAAAATGATGAAATGAGAACCTGAAAAATAACTCATGACAATGAATTATTTAAAAACAAACAAAAAACACAATTTCTAAAGTATTTTTCAGTTGATGTCTGCTTAAATGCATCATAGGGCCACATGTGGCCCCCGAGCCACACGTTGCCCATGTCTGATCTAGATGTTCCAGGAGGGAGTTTACGTGTGAATCTAGCGACTCTATCTGGTTTCATCGACAAAGCTTCATGTTCTCAGAGATATGGACAGGAACCTCATCCCATGAACATGTAACTACTACAGAATCTAGTGTATGTTGGTACCAGGAACGTCAGAAGTTGTTGAGTGTCTGGCTGAAGTTGCTCTCCAGATCCAGGATGTCTTTTGTGGAGAGAAAGCTGAATGATAACAGATGTAACTCTGTGGAACACAAGAACAATTAGCGTTGCGTGACTGCAAATGTCTGGTAAGAAATGGAGCAACATTTCCAGAACAAACATTTGCAGGAAAGTATGAAACAACGGGGCAAATTTTCTGGAACCGTACTGTGGCTCTGATGAGTTCCAGTCGGAAGGAAACAGCTCATGAGTTTTTAATCCAGACGCAGAGGTGTCAGACTCAAATGTGCAGATGTAGCAGCATTAATATTTATTGTTTACCTCATGTAAAACTACACAGAAATAAATATCTGCTTATTCATTTTTCTTGTTTTTCTTGATTAATGTCTACGCTCAATTTCAATATGCCAAAGTGATGTGCGTTATATTCAGTTGCTCATTCATTGTGAGCATTTACGGCATGATCTGTTACATTTTTCATATTTTTTTTTAAAAAGTAAAAGAAATATATTTTTTAACCAACTTCTCCTCAACCGTGTTGTTTCAGTCAGTCAGTCAGACTGTCGTCATGGCTGAGCCTGAACAGTGTCGAGTCCTTCGACGGTGGGATCGCTGCATTCCTCCCTCCCACCGGTAGAGAGCGCTGTTGCTCTGCTGAACAGCCCAGACAAAGCCGTCGCTTGTGAGTTGCTGGTTCCAAGTGCTCATGAGCAGCCAGTCTGTGCCTTTATATTTCAGCTGGGAGACTTCCACTGAACCGTGAAACCTAAAGGCCGAGTTTTCCATTCCACCCCGAACCCACACTGTGACTAACCGGGCTGTTGGAGTCCTGCTGAGACTCGACTGTCATGAGCAGTTCTTTGAGCGCGCTTCCTCTCATCGCTCGTCTGTCACCGGATACATGAGTGATATGCGTCGTTCAAATCACAATCGTTTGACCTTTAAAACTGCCAGACAGGTGAGTAGATGGTCACTATCAGAGGTCCGCTGTCTTACTCATTCGAAATGAAACACAACTCATGCCACTGAACACACACACACACACTCAAACTCTGGTTGCCATGGCGACGCCTCACACATCTATCCAAGTTGGGGTGCAGGCATAAACAATATTTTAAGCTCCGATAGAGGTGTGACGCCAAGGATGACAAATGTGTCCGCCACAGGTCCGGTGAGAGTCACAGTCCATTTCCCAGGTTCGTCCGTGTTGTTTACCAAGACACTTCATTATTTTTCACCCTCAAGGGATGTTTGGATCTGGCAGTTGAGACTCCAGCTCTCTCACACAGCTTTAGAATACTGTTCCCCTGAATGAAAGAAACAAAACATCGGCCAACAGTTTTGACTGGGGAACAGATCACAGACCATTACTCAATATAATACTTGCTTATTTACTGTTAATAATCTGTAATTATGGCGTTGTTTATCGCAAACTTCTGGTGACCATTCCAGGTTATAATGTGGTCAAGATCGTAATCGCTACTTTATAAAGGTTATGAACTGGCTAATATGCTTATTATTATGCTTTATGCTTAATATTCTTTACTGGTGGTAATATATGTGGCCTAATCTGATAAGACGAATAGTGACTTTTTTACTGACCCTTAAATTCCAGTGGAACTTTAGCTTAGCAAGCACATTTTCCTCACCTGTATTGCACTCTCTTTATCAACTTCCGCTTCATTGACACACCAACTATGTTATGATTTTCACTAGTTAGACTAGTTAGACTCCAGCTGTGCATGCACTAAGCCACCAATGAAGCTGTATCGGGACTTCGATTGCAATGTCACCTTAACCCTCCACTGCACGTTTTTCCTCTAAACAAACCACCAAACCACGTTTTCATGCCTCACACTGGGCCTTAAGTGCAGTATAGCTTCAGTTATACTGTCATAATACAACTTGCTCTTCAGCTTCACTATTTCCTGAGACTGCTTAACAACATTGTTACTTGTGACACCACAACTTCAGTCACATGAAATATTGCTCATGTTTCTGTTCACTATCCACTGTCCTTAAAATGACTTCTGGCATAAACTCTGGAAATCTTTGTTGGCAGACCCACTTAAAGCTCTGACTAAAAGCGAAACCTCGTCGCCGCTGAAGCACAACAGCGGCAGATGCTCGCGCCGGCTTTTGTCTCTTTGTCTTGTCTTCATCAAGACTCTTTCTCTGGTGATTCGTCGCCACCTCTTCCAAAAATAGAAGGATGCTGAAGCTACAAGGATGATGTCATTCTACGCAATGCTCCACTCTGGTTGTCCATTGAACATCAATGGAGGAGTAATTGAACTCTGTCTATTCTAATATGAACTAATTTAACCGGGGCGTGTGTCTATGAAGCTGCTGTTTGATGCCAGTTCACAATTGCCAGTGTGATGCTGTGGAACACCTTGAGATTGTTATGATCACTGATTCACAAAGAAGGTCAAACATCATTATTTCCAACTTCAAACACAACTCCCTCGCATTCTGGCATAACAACAAGTTTTTGCAAAAAAGTGTGCATGCATGTGTGTCTGGTGAGGCTCCTTTATGCGACCAATTTTTGACAAACCACTATCCCTGTGAAAACTGCATGATACTAGGTTAAGCCTCAATTTGAGGATGAAGACTTCAAAATAACAGGTTTATTATAATTGGGATTCAGTTTGGTTCAGTGTCCTGGTTAAGGTTAGCCATTTGTTTTGGATGGTTAGTTTAAGAGTGAGAGGCTGGGGAAGGCATTATGGCAATGAGAGGTCCTCACAAGCACAGATATACAAACGTATGTGCGTGCTCTTGTGTGTAAATAAATGCATTTTAGTTGATATTATCATCCCTGTACCTCATGCATAAATATGTGTGCACTAGCTGCATGCTTCTGTCTTTTGTTTTGAGGATGAATTGTCATGCATTTATCATAGATAGACACTTATTTAAGGAAGCATCTAGTAAGCAGCATATAGTAATTTCCATTAGAGAATGGATTATGAAATGTGAATTCACCAACTCTATACACACGTACCTCTCTTAAATTATCAAAACAAAATCTTATACATGTTAATTTAACACTAACGCGTGGGACTAAAGCGAGGCAGTTACTTTTAATTCCCGCTGTTTTACTGAGTTCTTCTCTGTGAAGCAGTTCACGTAAACAATATACAGCACACAGAGTTATTGTTCAACCATGTAGGATGAGAAGGGAAACTCCAGACAATTGAATTCTTGTTCAACAGGAAGTGATGCTACACGTTTGCGCTTCTCCTATTTCTCATGTTTGTGTTTTAGTTATGTCTGTGACTGAAGCAATATCCGCCGACGGGCTGCGGTCTGCTCTGTGGACAACATCTATTTATCAGGCTGGAGCAGCAGGCAAATAGGACGAAGAGCCCTAATCACCTAACCTTCAGCAACATATTCTCAAGGCAGTTGAGTCATTACAGCCGAACTAAAATTGATATAGTGAGGAAGTGCCCACAACCAAGTGGTTTTGGATTTAACTGCCCTTCCTGGCTAACATTATTACTGTCTGTGTGTAGTTTGTGTCCTCCTCATGATTTAACAGAGGCATTCTGTTCTACAAGCTTGTGTGGCTTTATTGTAGAACATTGCGAATCAGCCAAAGAGTGCGATTCTTTGAACTGTGTGTGACTGACGACAGTCTCATGTGACCTTGGCTTTCTAGAAAAAGCAGTGGCTTTGTTTTGTCTGTAATGCCATGCCTACGTAGCCAGAGTGGTGCGTGTGCATCTGAGGCACTTGAGTAAATGAACCTTTCAGAAAACACTGACGCTTCACTGCTTGAGCCACTTTAGAAAATCACCTTTTTAATTTGAGTCAACTGGAGTTTTGAATTTCCATGTCTAAATAAGCCAGTGTCACTTCTTTGTGGACTTAGGCTGTTGCGTTGAGTCTGACTAGTTTCTTTCAAGATGTCTGGAGGGGGTTTGGGAGATTGAATTCATTTGCATGGCTCATCAGGCCGTAAATGACAGAAAAAACACCTACTCTCTTTTGGCTATACAACTTTAAAAAAAACGACTACCAACTGCAGACCATCGTAGCAGCCCCCTATGCATTTCTGTTCTCATTTATTTAAATAAAATCCCACTGAACTGTTTCAAGAAGGTTGCTCTTAAATGCCACCGACATGAAGCAGGACTTCCGGACGTATATATATATATCTGTTAATCTGAAGGTCTTGCACCATGAAGAGAAAACTTCAGGAAGCTGAATGTTTATCTCGAGTTTATTTTGAGCCTAACATACTGAAAGATTATATAAACTGTTATCTTATTCAGAATTGACAAACATGAAGTGCAAATATCTTAAACTGGTTTTACCAACACAAAATATAATTTTTTGGCTTCTTCTCCTCACAAACGGGTTTTGCATTGATGTTTAAGTGTCACCGTCAACTCTGGAACCAAACACGAATAATGGTAGGTAACTTTATTGTCAAATATGCAACAGTACAAGACATATAGCATGGATGGAATATCTGTTCTCTCAGACCCGGACGCATGACATAGAAATCACAGACAGGAACAATCAGAATGAAATGATCATATATCGTCTACAAAGATAATTCTGTTGAATTACAAATAAGTATACATCTAGTTCTAAATGAATTTGAATGAATTTCAGAGTAGTGTTACACAGAGAAAGAACCATAAGAAAGCCTTTGTGACATCACTGGAGGTACACAACCAATAAGAGAAAGCTGCTCAGCTTCAGTATCAGAGGAGGAATGCTGAACTGACAGCTGGATATGTGACTGGTGCCAGTGAGCGCGTCAGCCTGTTCTTCTAACCAACGGTGAGATGAAGAGCGTCATAAGAAATAGGTGAAGCAGCTTTAAAGGAGAGGAGAGGCACCCATCTGAGTTTCACTGCTTTGCAGGATATTCCCCTGAAAGTTTCCCTTAACGGGTCTCGAAACTGACTGCAAATGCCCATGGTTTTCCAGCGCAAAGAAACAGCCAGCGACGACATCGACACTATCCAAAACAGCGGAAAGAAACAATCAACTTTGTTGAGGAGGCGTCAGTACTTCACTCAGCAAAAGACCTTAACATTAACATAGTATATGAAGTGTACAAGTGACCCTTCTTAAGTGAGTTTTACATTACATTTAGATTACCGATAAATGTTGCTGTCTCTGAGCTGTTCAGTCACTTCATCCTCTCACAATAGCCCAAGCAATTTCTTCCACAGAGACGTTGTTCACATAACATGAACCTGCTCTGCGTCCTATTGACAAATCTCTCATTATCCACTGATATTGCCGCTACGTCCACCACTCCATTGCACAGCGCACTGGTGTTCGGTACCTCCAGTGACATCACAGTCACCCAGCCCCGGTTTGTTTCGTCTTATGATCATATTTAGTATTAAGTAAAACCTACGGCTGTCTTCCGTGTGTAAGGTCTGAAAATGAAAATGTGTTCATGTTTTAAGCATATTATTTGTGTCATTCTAACAAACTACGTTAAATGCGATGTCCTTTGTCATGTGTGGTCCCTTATTTTTAACTGCTTTACTAGTTTGAATCCACATTCAGATAGGAACAGCCAGTCTAACTTCATGGAATCCTGAACCTCCCGTGCGCCGATGACTGAAAGATCCCACGACCTTGTAACATCTTCTTTATCAAAGCCGACATCTTTTATTCCGACCGTCAAGGGTGCATGATGAAAGTATTGTCATAATCAAGACATCTAAAGAAAAATTCCATTGTGGCTGCCATTGCCTTTTCAGCCTCATGGCATGTTGAGGAAACAACTTTTCATAAGCTGCGAGAGAATGACGGATGAGCGCAACGTTTGCAATAGTGAGACAGATGCAATCTTGTAAATTGAGCAAAGACTCTCTGATCTCCCTGAGGAGATATCAAACCATAGTCTTACATCGGAACTCACCATGCTCCTGTGTTTTTGTCACAACAAGAAAAGCATCACAGACGGATGAGCCCCACTGTGTACGGTGTGTACAACCGGCTGTTTGGGCTAATAGCTGTGAATCATCCGGGACATTATCTGGATTTGCAGCGCTATCATAGAAGGTGAACGTGGCGGATGCTCCCACGCGAGTCCATCACCGTCAGCATTAGGTCGTTGGTGTCGTTGTGTGGCCTCGTCCAAATGTGATGCGGAGGACAGATCTGGGTCATGTTCACATCTCGCAGAGGTAACTGCTTTTTATGCCTTATTGACTGCGGGAGAAATGAGGCATGGTGGCGGTTCAATGGCGTGTCACTGATGAGACCGCCAAGGAACCAGGGAGCACCTGGTCACAGGCCCCTGCCATCTTCAACGGCAAAACAATTACTCAGCCTGGAGTGCAATATTAATCACCCCCGCCGCTAGTTATACATCACGGCTTTAATTTATTGCGAAATAAATGGATTCTTACATATGTCGAGTTGCACCAAGATCTCATCTGTTCCCAAAATATTGATTGGTTTTTTGTATATGTTTAGAATAGCATAGAATAGAATTTTTGTGTAGAATATGTATAGATTTTTTTTAAATTATTGTATCTGAACATTTCCTCATTGACAATGCTATTTTATTTTATTTATTTATTAATTTATTTTTATTTTGTGATGAAGAAAATCATGTCAAACCTATTGACTTTCACCCCTTTTTTGTAGAATAATTTTGTCCCTTATATTAGATTTTTCAATATCGTTTTTGCAGCGAGTGGCTTTCCTCCTCACATTTAAATGCCATTGTACAGTACAAATATATATAAAAATATATAAATATAAAATAAATATATATAAAAATAATACAGTTGTTTTCCCCCTCATTTCTAAGTATATCTGAACAACAAGATGTATCTCGATACAGTTTCAGATATCTTGATTTTGAGACATAGGGTTTAAAAAAAATAAAAAAAAAACATTTAAACATACGTTGGTTTTTTTTGTTGTTCTTTTTCCAGGAAAAGAAAGGCATGACAGTACAAAGGGAAGTAGAAAGTCAGAAAGTATGCTCTTGACTGGCTTCAGCTGTCAATCAACAGCAAGCAGGAAATGAGGTTTGTGGTTGGCTGGTCTCACCAGTACATGGAAGGGCAAGCTGACGTTTTCAAGTGCCTCACCATGCAGAACAAGAGGGTAGAATCTATAGAGTTGGTTTAGCAGTATGAAGGCAGGCATGGCAGGATCTCCCATGCTTACTTCTATGATTTTTTGATTGAAAGACACTATGGAAGACTATGGAAGATTTAAAGACACTATGGAAGAATTATTTATTTTAAAACATGCTGCACATGCTAAATGTAATGCAAGAGCTTTTATATATGTTAAATTTGTTATCATTTTCCAGTACATTGTCTGTCTTGCTGTGATGTAAATAGTAATAATGAATTGTTAAAATGGTAAGTAAGGTTTCTTTTCAATTTATAAGGGGCTTTATAAGGGGAGTTATTGGCAGAGGTTGACAGGTATGTCCATGTGCCATCAAACAGAAATAAGTAGATCAAGTTTTCCTGTAACACAGTGTAACAAGTGGCTTCTTCAAAAGAGAATCAAAGAATCTCCTCATGAATGTGGTGCAGTGGTGTCCATCCAGCGCTGATCCAGGGCCCAGCTTGTCATCGCTGGGCCACCACGAGGCTCGCTGAGGAGAGACTCTAAGTTTTGAGGTGAGCTTGCATAAGCTTGTACAATTACATGATTGTGCCATGGAAATGGAAAAGTGTGATTACAGCTTAAAAGTGATTAAAACGCCTTTAGATCTAATTCAAGTTGAAAGGAAGTGGAATTTGCACTGATGACCTTGTATCCTGCGTCAAAAGGCAAAGCTTGCTATTACTGCAAGTTAATCTCTGCCAGGGATCGAATGAGTAGCCTCTATTTTGCAACTGAAAAACTCAACCTATTGCACACAGACCAATGTATTTCATGACTAGTCCAGGATGAGAGGCGATAAACCTCATGGCTTTGCATGTAACCTTTACAAAACGGATCTTGACATGCGGCTCGGGAATATAATAACATCCCCATTGGTGACCAGGAATTTTGTCAGGACCAAGATTAGAAGGTCACGGACACAAGCAGCTAAACTAGGTGTCTTGAGGCCAGTGAGTGGTTGAACTCCGACACGGGTTCCCCGCATCGGATAACTTTGGGAAGCATCTTTGACACAGTTTGTAGTTATTTTTTTGTTTTGTTTTTTTCCCGACTAGAAGAAGATTGTGGAGAAGAACAAGAAACTCTCAACTAACGCCCTCTTGGAATCTTATGTGTCGCATTAGCTTGGAATACAGCTGTGCAAACTCTTAACCATGCGACTCCATGACAAGCAGTAACCAAAAAAAGCTGTCAGAGGAAAACAACACTGTTGTAACATATTAATACATGATATTCAGAGATTGAGGAGTCAGGGAAACATTTACAATTGACTGCAATAGAGCGTTTTAGAGAAAGCTAATAGAAGAGAACAATGTTGCATCGTGTTAATAGCCCACTGACCTCTGCAGCACATAAAGGGAATTAAAAGTATGTTCATTGCAAGTTTATTGTAGCAGAAGCTGACCTTCTTATAGTTATTTCAGTTCTCTCATTCTGCTCTTTAATGCCTGAGGATTTTGTTTTTATATTGTGAGAGTTTCAAGGCTTTTTAAGAGTCAGAACAAGGGTCAGACATGTTGTCAAATAGTAGCTGGTTTTTACTTCATATCGTCTTTGTTTTAGAACATTTCTTGTCGGGGTCTAGTCCGGGGGTGAGTAAACTGTTCCACAAATGGCCGCAGTGGCTGCAGGTTTTTGTTCCAACTAGTCTAGTCAGCCTAGCTATCTATGTTGAACATCTTTCATAGTCACACCTACTCTCGTCTCACGCCACTCTTCAGGTCCTCTTTTACATACAAGAATCTTCTTCCTCTTCTTTGGCCTGCTGCTTCTGTTCCTTCATCCAACATTGCTACTGTCTCCCATATCTAACACATATCTAATCCGAATATCCATTGATCCCTCTGTTTCCAACCGAAATCTTTCAACTGAAGGAAGAAAAAGATAATGATAGTGTTACACAAGCCTGAGAATAAATCAAGACACCAAAGTTAGGGTTGGATTATATTGGCACAGCAAACAATGTTTGGGCTTGTTGCGGTTGCTGCAGTTCCCAAGCAACAGGCCACTATGCAATTAGATATTCCCAAAATGTAGTTCACAACTGCGTGTACAACAAAGAAGGATGGAACTAACACAGTTACAGCTGACCTGAGATTTATGAGTCAGAGTTGCAGCCATCGCCATCCACATGCAAAAGTCTGTGTGTGATGTTTTTTGTCATGTTCCTCTTAACAGTGACAAGAATGATTTTAATCCTCTTGAGCTGAATGACCTCTTCTGAACACATTCACTCAGATCAAAGAGAAGGGAAACAGGACAGTTTTGAAGATTGTATAACAGCCAGGCCTTCGCCAAAAACATTGTGGACACCTCAGAAAGCTGAACAAAATCAACCCTCTTCATTGAGCAAGCGGAACAGAAGGGCAATGACTACTGGAACCTCCATGTGGTCCTCTCGAGACTGAGGAGTCTCAGAGCAGTCCTTCCTGGCAACAATCCTCATTTGGACCGGCTCACATCTAACGCTGGCCCGTTGACAATAACTAAGATTAAAGCAATCTTAACTGTCTGTCTTCTGTTTGTCTCTAAAGGTCATCCACTCAGAATATGAATGCATGGAGTTGAGGACCACAGTGATCTCAGGTGGCACCTGGCCAGCCTGATAAATAATAAGGGCACTATATGGACATATTCATGCCACAAAGCTCTGGGGATTGATGTGCAAGGGACTGTTTCCAGAAGTGTTGTCATGCAGCAGGTGTGGACAAGCATTCATTCCTCATGCCAGAAGGCTTGCATTACATTTCCCTTGTAAATTCACAGTTCAGTACGGGAATGAGTGGCTCAAGTGTTGTGAATAAGATTCAGGAGAGTCTTTATGATTCCTCCATGTTCCTTGAGTGACTCTATCTGGCCCCCTAGTCTGCCTGAGTTCTGTGGATTTTAGGCACGTCGGACCAGAAGCTGTGACGTGTGCGGTCAGAAGTGCTCTCAAATTCCCTTTGGCGTTTTGGGGTTCATGGATTGAATTTATTTGTCCACTTTTATACCTTCCTTCCCCATTTACCAGAAATAGATAACGGTTCAGTGGAAAAAAGCTTGGACGTCCCTGGCTTGAGACGACATTGATGATGAATAAAAAGCACAGATGGGTTGTCTTAGCTTAGTTATCTCTGCCAACCACCACAGAATCTCGTTTTGCCCATCGAGTGATATCATTTGCTTTACTTGATTCTTAGAATTCCATTCATTGCTTGCACTAGACTTATTTTTTAACCAAAGATTTCACCCAAGAAGCAATGCCAGCTATTTAACTTTGCATCATAGCTGCAGTTACTTGGGCTCTTTTTCCACAATCTGAATGAATGTATTGTTATTGGAGATTAAGGGCCTGTCCTAATTCTCAGTGTAGCACTTGTTTCTGGCCCTAACTCTTGGTGTTGCGTGTTTACATCTAAGTGTAGTGTGTCCCAATACTCCTAAGACAGAATTGGAATGATCCCTTCAAACCGAAGGGTCTCTGAGCTGACTTGAAACAAAGAGGGAAGATGAAGTGCAGATAGATTGCCAGGATACCAACATGTCAATTGAATAACGTGACTGAACTGGAACGATAGAATAGCAGTTATGTTTTAGTAACAAGCGCTACTCTTCCATTTGTTTACTTCCTCCTTGTATCACACGTTAGTCACCTGAAGGGTCGACCGTGTCCAACAAAATTAACAGTACAACATCAATGAGTATGTTGTTATTTCTTAACAAACAGTCGGCTAGCATCCAGGTTAACGTAAACGTCGACATACCTAACAGATCTATCACCACAAAATATAGACTGTGCCCATTTCGTCTGTTGGTTCACCAAACAAAGCAAGAATATCAGCGCCAATGCAAGAGGTTGCAAAAATGCTGGAGCTGACATTTCCAAAACGTCTGGAACACTCGCAATACAGTAAACAAAACACCACGGCAGCCAATGACACTTGCATTGTCTGCACGTGTGACAAAAGTAAAGCGTACTATCATGGCGTGTTGTCCCAATCCTTAGGGACGTCAATCTCTTCTCACTTTGTCGTTGGAGGCTTCATAGTGGAGGGCACTCAAAACCAAGTGCCAGTGTTATGGGTGAGAAATGGGATTGGCCCTAGATCTTCCCTCTATTCCAGGCATGGAAAAAGATTCTATTCAATTCAGATGTGTGGGATCATGTTCTGTGGGATTTCAGAGATGGGAGTACTGTATGTCACAGCCAAGTTCAGCACCTTCCAGTTATCCAAGATAGTGACGACCCAAAAGTGATTGTTACGCATGCCTTGTCCAGATAGAAGCAACTTCCTGATAAATATGTGGTCCGATGGCCAATAGAAAACATGACAAATGAAGATCCATGGAATGTTCATGCTACTTTCAGCGTGTTTCATTGACACAAATCTTCTACTTCCGTAGCTATCTTGGATTGCATATGCAGGGTGGTTTGCATTCTCAGACAATTTCGAAATCATATATCAGGTGAGAGAACCGGGCTGCGTAGCAAAGCCCTTCTGAATTCCAAGCACAAGAACACAACTTCAGCCAAACTATTTTGACATACACTGCACCGTAAGGATGAGCCATCTATTTGTTTCTCTGTTGCTCCAGGTGGTTTTGTTTGTGGAGCTTTCGCTGTTGCCAGCTCTTGTGTCAAGTGGCGTAGACACACACAGTAACACAAAAATCAGCCCTCACACGGTGAGGCAATCGGATCGGGTGAGCGCATGTACGCTGACCCAATCGACATAATCCACCCCTGATCCCAATGTAATTTCATCTGAAACAAGCTGAATCTGGTATTTTCCTTTGGAAAGACATATTTACATTAAACATTTTTCATTCAAGTGAAGCATTTGAGACCACAGAAGTAGGTCTGAGACGGGATGCTGAATGAGCCCAGTGGTGAAATTGCACCCCATGTTGCGTTGGATCAACTCTCCAGACCTATGTGTTTGGGTTATTTGTCTGGGATATACCTAGGCTTATATCTCAAATACCCTCATTAACGCTTGTCACTTACCTCTCTACGCTATCCTCAATCCATTTTTATGGTTTCATAACTGACCCTTGTCTCCCTGTCTTTTCAAGCACCAGGCGTCTCATCCCTGCTTCACCTTTCCAGATGATAGCCTCCTCTCCACTGATGTTTTCAAAATGAAAGCGTTGCCTCAAGTGTTATTACGACCCAAATGAAGGTTAGAACTTTGAATTTAGTAATGGATAAGATAATAGTAGAGATAAAGTTGAAATCTCTTCCTCTGCTCGTGGTGTATTGGTTTTGGAAGCTGACCAGAACAGATCTAGTTAAACACTGACTCATGATCCATTTGCTTAACCTTCACCCCTTTTACTTCAATTAACTTCAGACAGGATCTTGTAAATGATACTTAACTCACCAGATGCCTCTGCGGTGATTATGATTTGTCCCGTATTGTGGAAGATTGTAGTGTTCTGATCCAAAAAGTGTCACTCATCTGAGCACTCGCTTCAAACACAGGTTCAGACTGAGATTTACCTGGTGTGAAAGGGTGATTTCACAAGTATATTGAGACTTCTCGACAACTATTGCCCAACTCGCTGCATATTCTGCCTTCACTCTACAAAAAAATCTTAACCTCAGTCACTTCTTCCTTCCTGCCTTTGAGCTCAATCGCTTGCGGCCACGTTCCTCCTGCACTAAATGTCACCAACACTTCATGTCATACTTCAACGGGTTTCAAAACCATAAACTTAATGTCATTAACAATCTGCTTCACTGCACTGCGGTGCTCTTGTCGTTGATGACATATAGCAAACAGCCATGCGGCCCTGCTGCAGGACGCCGCCCCGCTGCGTGATTTTGAGGTTATAAGCCTTTGACCGATTTGTTAATTATGCAAATGTGCTGACCGGTCACTCCCACTCATAAATAACGCTTGATTTGTCTCACAAGTGAGAGATTATAACATAATGGCTGGAATGTGTCGCAATAAATTTAGAAAAAAACACTTCACATAAACAATCATAACATAAATTCTAAGTGAGCGACTATAAAAAGTGAAAAACATTAAGTAATGAAATTTGTTCTTTCAAATATTCAAGCAATAAATTTGGGATTCATTTGAGTTCAGTCTCATCACTTACTTTAATGCTGACAATATTTTTAGATTTTAATTGTTTAATCGCCAACAAGCCATGCCATGTTAGTTGTAGTATATAACTATGCAATGTTGACTTTATCGAACAGATGTTTTTTCCCCAATATATTGGCAATAATTTGTGACTATTTTGAGACAATAACTCATAAATGTAGTCCTTTGAAATACAGTGGCTCCCTGCTCTTCAAAGTGAGTAAAGGTCGACAGTGCAAGCAGTTTTAAGTTGTCTGTTTGCCACATATCTGCGTGAAAGTCAGTGAGAGCAAGCCTGGAAGGCATTCCAATACTTTTCTGAATATTGAGAAGTTTCAGGGAAGCTGTGAAAGCAAATCATTGAGATTTCAGACAATGATGGATTCTCCGATCTTGTCTTTTGGTTAGGGACCAGAGAATGATGAGACACATCAATCTTTATTTTGTCTGTCGTCCTGATGAGAATGTCCAAGGGCAATGGCTCTACTGCACCAAGACAGCATTACTCATCCCACTTTAATACCTTCTGTTGGTTCTGGGAAAACATCTGCCAACATGCTATGGGACTTTTGTTAGTTTAGTCAAGTGTAAAAAGTTAACACATTTCCCCTTCAACTATTGTATACTGCTGCAGGGTTTTCAAGAAGATCCAAGATTCCAAATTCAAAATTTCAAAATGAATGTACCACAATATTGACAAGCCACAGGGTGGCTATATATATATATATATATATATATATATATATATATATATATATATATATATATATATATATATATATATATATATATATATATATATATATATATATATATATATATGTGTGTGTGTGTGTGTGTGTGTGTGTGTGTGTGTGTCTTACTAGGATATTGCTATTTACAATGAATTCGATTTCTGCACCGCAATATCAAAAAGCTAGCAGCTGGTAGAATCACATTGATTTACGTGTTACTGCACTTATTAACTCCATATTTACCTTAGAATTACAGTATGTAATTTCTATAAATCGACCTTTAACATCCATTAATTACTCTTAATTTACTCAATTCACATTCCAAATATTTTTCTTGACTAGTAGATAAATAAAATTATAAAAGCCAAATAAGTTGTATTAATTGTTTTGAATGAATATTTAATCATATATTTACGATGAGTTCATGACAACAAGTATATGTGATGTTTGTGGATAAAGAAACACAGTGGCCTTGGCTTTAGTGTGTTTATTATTTTTTCTCCTTTAACAAATGAAGATGTTACATTCATTCATGTTGCTCCTCTTATTTCCTTAGCGCTGTCCGTCATGGCTGCCTGAACAGACTGGAGTGAACCTCGCTGGAGTTATTTCTAATTGTTTCATTAACTCATTGATGGTTATTTAATTATGCTAAATGTGTTTCATAAAACGTAGTTGTAAAAAATAAAATAAAACAAGGAGGAAGTTTGCTAATTAATATAAATATAGAAGTATAGACGTTTTAACGGACGTTAAGACTGAAATGTATGAAATGAAAGGCAGACTCGGGATTACAGTGTGGTGCATTTTCATTGTAGACTCTACCTGTCTGTCAAATTAGCACTTTTCTCTGATAGGCGGTACGTGACAGGACGCGGCCTGCTCGTACTTGTCCATTTCTGATAGGGCAATATTGCTCCTGAAGTCCCGCCTTCACCCTCGACCCCACCCCTTTACGCCGGTGTTGAATCGTGTCGCGGACTGTTGCGGACTTTGTATGTGGCGCAGGAGGATCCATCACGGGATGTGACGGCTGCATGTCGGGGTAGCCATTCTACGTTGTATATTCAAGCACAAATATAGACGCGACCGGAGGCTGGAGTGGAAGAAACAGAGGGAAGCGGACGCCAACTAAGCACGGGGCGGAAGGAGATACTGGAGCGTGGTGGCCGGAGGGACGCTCGAGCAAACCTAACCGACACGGCACGCAGCAATGGCGGAGCACCACACCGCCATCGACGGCAAACACAAAGCGTCCGCTAATGCCGGGGGCTCGGTGCATGGGAACAGCCGACCCGGCGCCGCTGGTGGAGGGAGCGCCAAAGGAGGCCTGTCGGGTGGACTGACACAACCGGCAGGGTGGCAGTCTCTCCTCTCGTTTAGCATTCTCTTCCTGGCCTGCCTGGCTGGCTTCAGCTCCAGACTTTTCGCCGTGATCCGGTTCGAGAGCATCATCCACGAGTTTGATCCATGGTGAGTAAATAGCTCCTGTGTTTTTTTTTACTCTTTTAAGTGGTTCTTCATTGAGATGAATGAAATCCCACGCGGTACTTGTGGTTCCCGTGACCATTCCGAATCCTCAATCTGACAGTTCGCTCGTTTTATTCCTCTCACTTGCGTGGAAACTTACTAGCTGTGGCAGGTTGACAGTGTTACCACAGCGAGTGGTCATCCTCCCGGTGTCCTCCGGTTGAATATCGGGGTCACCGGTCGGAGCGATATGAAGGACCTTGACGGTCCATGAGATCCATGCGCATTTCAATTTAACGTCAATCGTTTAAAGATCCGCAGGGATTGAATGAATGACTGTTCAACTTTATTTTGTGCGGACCGTTCCGAACTCTCGGTTCGTAATGTGGGTTTTATAAACGTGTGGCGGAAATCTGTTAGTTGTGACGTCCAATCACATTGTTTTTTTTGGTCCGGTAGACGCGTATATAATGAGTGAAACTTGAAACGTTTCGCACAATCGTAAACCGTTGTGAAACCCGGAAGCTGTCAGTCTTTGTGCGTGTCACATGGACACACTTCTCTTCCCCTTCTCTGCAATCGCTGGCGTTCACTCAGACAGCGGGGCTGATGCGTTCATATATTGAATTTCAAGGGCAGGTTGTCCATCTTCTTGACACTACTGTGTAACTGTGTTGATCGCTTGATTTAATTGTTTAACCAAAGGTCATTGCCTCGGTAAGGAGCTTCGCCATTTCGACAGAGCTGAGAGCTTAGCGATTGGAATTTGCACCGAAAAATGATCCTTCTATTGAGAAAGAGACTTTCAACACTACCTTTTGTTTGCATTTAAGACGAGTTGCAAAGCCAAGGGGGAAAAAATATATCAATTTATTACTATGAACCTGATACGGTAGCTTGAGGTGGCCTTTGTCTGCTATATAATCCATATAATAAAACTTAATTTTACATGATTCTTCATTCCCCACAGTCTCTAGCCAGTAGAAATGTAACTACAAAGCTTTATTCTTTTAAAGAATCCAAGTGAAAACTAAGCTGGTCGGAGGTTTTCATTGATTCATTTTGGTTAGTTTAAATGGCATATTAAAAATAAATGCTTGCCAAACTAAATTTGTTATCACTTGATAACCATTGAAATATATAAATGTGGTATGTTCTAATGAAAGTTGAACTTCTTGCCTGTGTCATTTTGTCAGGCAGTTGAATTTTGAATTTTGTTTGCAAATCTCTCAGGCCTGAAGTCATTTTGGTGTTTTGTGATGTAGCAAAGTTGAGTTCTCTTCCATCCATTCCTTTTTGACTACAAGTTCTTTTCAGAAAAGCGTCAAAGTTCTTATGATGTCATAAAGTTGTCCAACCACGATTCAAAATTTTGTTTTGCTCAACTTGGGGTTTTTCTTTGTAATGGCACATGACTGCTGTATCGCACCGATTCGTGCATTCTGGTGTCAACATTCCTCATGGAACCGCACCATCTGATCTTCAGCTTGTTTGCGCTATGAATTAGCAGCAGAGTTTATCAATCTGGGTTTGATGTAGATACCATGAAGTGCCAGCATCAGTCGACAATTCCCAAAATTGACAAAACAGTTCTGTTTGATGTTCCAATATTTGTAGTTTATTAAAACTAGAATGGCCTTAAGCTGAAGGTAATTAAAATGCTCAACACTTTCCGTTGCCGTTGCCCATGCTTTTCTCTCTGGGTTTTTCTCCTTTTCCCTGGGCAGTGGATCTGCTGTCGGTTTCTCTAAACATTTTGTGACTAATTTACTTGGTCTACTGTCTTCATCCTTTTACCACTTCAAATCCTCAGACCCTAATGGTTCATGACTGTTCATATAGTCAAGTGTAATATTTCAGTGCTACTATACAATTCTCTCATTATTATTGTTATTGTATGTGTTCTGAACAATATATTAATTTAGGGACTGCTTTAATTTCCAGTGTTCGGCTGTATCTAAAGTCTTTTTACTCACCTGATTCTTGTCTACTTCAATACCGACAAGGCAAATTGTATTTGGGATGAATGGAGGACAGCCTTTTCTTATGTTGGTGAAGAAATGTAATCTTTTCTGCATGGTTATCTGGTGTTGTTATCATGGGATGATCACAGTTCATCCATTGCAGTTGTGTGTCAAACAAGGTTTATAGCCCAGTATGTTTGTTCTGTGTAATTCAGGGGTCTCAAAGTGATCCACAGAAGGGCTGCTGTGGGTGCAGCTTTTGTTGCAACCAGTCAAGAGGGACACCTATTCACCAAACAGGTGTCTGAAGGCTGGAATCAGTGATTGTCAGTCTGGTGCTGTTAGTTTCAGTTGACACTTGATTGGTTGGAACAAAACCCTGCACCCGCTGTGATTTGAGAGTCTGCTAGTGTTATCCGTGTTGCACTTTATTCATGGCGTTAAAAACCTAAGGTTTTAATAATGCCAAAGCAGTTGTGGTGTTTTAGGTTTTTCAGTATGAAGTAGTTCACATCCATATACGTTATGAACAACTTTAAGTGACGAGGAGAAAGGGTTTGGCTGCAGTATCTGTATCGGGTGTAGAAAAAGTGGTATTGAGTCATCCCTAATCAGATTGTGGTAGGAAGTGCCCATGTGACTGCAGCTGTGGAGACCTCTGAATTTCCTTTTTTTTTTGCCTACATTCATTCTTAAGACTGAATAGTGGCGAGACTGCTATGCCAGCAGTATGCTGCTTCCTCACAATCAGAAACAAAATGATCAAATAAAATGAGCGCTGATACATTTGTCCTTGTTGTCATCCTGCTTGGTGCTTTCTCTCTGTACGTGGTAGGAGAGTGTTAGTACACCAAGGCCATTTGTTGTTTTTGTCAAGGAATGAGTAGTTGGGGAAAACAAGAATTGGACATTTTTAGCTGTTGAAACATTATTCTGTGATGGAAGACACAACGACACTGCCATGTAGCCTCTTGTTTTGCTACTGAAATCTTCAAATCTTGGGGAAATCCCTATGAGCCCAAGATGAGAACAATAATTTAATAAGTTGATGAGCCTTTTTTATTTGCACGGCGATAAACATCAAGCATATCATTCCCTGCTGTTCTTGATTTGTGGTAAAATGTTGTACATGCAGGGATGCGTCTGTGGCTCCACGTGCGTCAGCGGGGTTTGGATGTTTCTGGCCCGAATGTAGAGCGTTCTTTTACTGGATCTGTAGCTGGCAATTACGAGTGTGATAATTAGTTATACTTGTAGATGCTGGTAACTGTGGAGAGATCTTTCCACTGATGTCAGTCGGTGCTGCCAGCGTCATGCTCACATTTTCCAGTGATCTCCTGACATTGATTAAAATCACACAGTTGCTTTGACTGTTTGGATTGCGGTAGCTCATCAGTGAGGCTAAAGGCCGAGACGCAACTCTGTCAATCACTGAATACTTGTGTTCTGTGGCAGGAGCCACTTCAGTTTGAATGAACTCCATTTCACATTGACTTTTCTTTTCAAACCTAAGGAAGTGCATGTCTCAGAGCAGATAACACCCCAACAGCCTTGCTTGGAACAGCGTCTTTCACACTTGCACAAAGGCCAAAGGAAAACCAAATTTGCTCAGATTTGACTTCATGTTGAACCTTTCCAAATGAAAAAGTTATTGCCTTTCCAGTGGCAGTAGAAAAATACGCACATTACAGTTTTGCACACATGGATTGGTTTGGTTGGACTTCCATTATTCTGTGTACTGGTGTCATCATAGACCCTTTTATTGCAGATATTTAGGTCTTGTTTTGTCTCTACTTCAGCTTACACTCAAGTCATAACCCCTGACACAAAGGAAATGTCCAAAAGCTCACTTGTCTTATCTTTTTGTCTTTAATCTTCTGTCTCACTTAAGCGAACACGATGCTGCTTCTGCAACCTCACAGGCCTTGGCTGCTGGCTCAGAGAAAAATAGTTTTGGAATCATGTCCAATTTGCAGAGGTCTGGACTGCATGCGGTGGTAAATCTCCCCTCTCATAACATTATTGTGCATAAGGCTTTTTCCCAACCAAGGTGTTCTCCGTACATGATGCCAGCGTGTCTTCACCTCCTGTATGTGCTAATTTACTGCTTCGGGCGGAAAGATCTACTGTAGCAGCTTTTTGAGCTTCAACTTTCTCTACAGGGTGATTCGAAGAGTCTGTCTGCTTGTATTATGGCTGCACACTGGTTTACAATACACTCGGGTAGGAAGGTGTTGGTCATTTTATTCCTCCCAACCCAGAGTTTTTCTTTAACTTGCTATTGTCCGTGATGGTTCTGCCAATAAATCTGGCCATAACGAAGAATTCAGATACTCCTTTTTGGATTAGTAACTCAAGTGTAATGGAATAAAAATAATAAAACCTTCAAATTCTATTCAGTAATGCGATTGACAAAATGCTTGAGAGACGATGACTGACTATGAACATGAATATAAATGAATAAAATGCCGCAGGCTTGGATGCCATGTGCCCTTGATTCCTATGAGTAAAATGAATATCATTCAAAGTTGGTCCAATTAGACACACAAACTATTCCACTTCATTATTATCCGTATCCCTCTGTTGTGGGACTTGTAATGGAGAAGCACTATTTCAAAATGCTGCCGTCTCTTTCCTTTCTGTCTGAACAAGCAAGGATTTGCCAATTTCGTATTTGACTTGTTGATGACCACTTTATGACTTGAACCTCTGAGTAATGCTTCTTGCACACGTGGCCAGAAGTATTTTTGTGTGAAATCTTTGCATAGTGAAAGGCTCAGAAAAAAGTTATGTTGCACTACATTTTATGGCTAAGAAATATCTGGTAGAACAGTCGGCGCCATGTATCCTTATGCTAAATAGGATTGAGATTGAGTCCCTTTTTTTTTTTGGTTACAGGGGATTGTTCATACAGCAAGTCAGTCAAAAAAGTAAAAGCCCTTCTGGCGAAATTACAAAATAAAGCACCGTTCCAAGACTTTAAATCACGTTAAACTTTGAGACATAAATAATGGCACATTTTATATTTATTATATTTATATTTTGTATGTTTGGAGTATTCAAAGAGCAACAGAACTTATATATAGGTATATAGTTATTGGTTCTATATAAAGCTGCTACAAGCAAATTGTACAAATTGTAAATAATAATAGGTGACTAGTCGGCTATCAAAATAATAATTTGTGGCAGCCCAAAGTTTATTTAACTGGTATTATAGTATCAAAATCCCTTGTCACTTCACTTATTTTGGTCTCTTTAAACGTGTCGCGAGTCTTGCATATTGCACAAATCTAAGTTTAGAAGGCGCCATGCTGCGCTTTCGCAAGCCACAACTGCTTTTGCTCGGGGTTAATTGTACAATGAACAGATCCTAGTGATACAACATATTTACTTGCCTAGTGTTGCTTCCACTAGTCAACTCATTTTCACTAGTCAAGTCATATTCTAAATCCACCTCTCCAGGCAAGTTCAGACCTGAGGTGTTCACTGGAGCACATACTCCAATATTGATCTTCACTGCCCCAACTTAAATTTCACCTGTCAAAAAAATTAGTCTACCTAGCATAATCATCAGAACGTGCACATAGCTACTTATTATGACAATTCATTGGTACTCCATTCACTCCATATTCACAATGCCCACATGACTACTTAATATGTTAATTCATTCACATGTAGCAACATTGGCTGATAGTATGTCTTCTCCGGTGCTGTCAAAGTGGAGGATTGTGTTGCAAGATTTTTCACTTTCGCTTTGAGAGTGGGCGACTGGTTTGCCAGAATTTTGTCCAGCATCTTGCAGAGTTCAGTTCAATTCCGCTGCACATTTTTTCTTTTATAAAACGCATTCTATCACATTTGGTGACTCTTCGCTACCACAGCCAAATGTTACTTTTTTTGGCACTATTCAGCCGAATGTATTCGGCCACCAAATGTTCGGTACATGCCGATTATTATCATCTCCAGACCGTGGTCTTGGATTTTTGAGCTAAACGCTCCTTAACCTGAGATGCAGTCTCCCCTGAAGACCAGATGGCCCTTTTCATGCCCCAGTGCACACTGGTGCCAATATGGGAGTGAAATGACGACAACAAGTAATCATTTGTGTAGAAGTTCCTCTGCGGCTGAAAATCGCACGACTGAATGAATCTGTTGCAGATAACTGTAGTACTGTAACTACTTACTGTGAAGTGTACAGTATATACTTGTCACAGAAAACCTGTAACTCTTGGTAAAAACATGATTTGGAAGATTGATGAATGGTTGGATTGGATCGGGAATTCTATTTGACCCTATGATTCTATTTGATGGTGCAACTGATGAATTTTTTCCCAATAGAGTGCTGTCAGAATTTGGTGGTATTCTAATTCTGTTACTCCAATCAGAAGGCACTGGAGGAGGGGGGATTTGTTTTGGGAACATCTGTGGCAGTTTTCAATTTGCATAATTAATGTTAACATGCATTGGGATTTGAAATGGAGTTCTACTTTGATTTATTTGGTTATTTATATCTTCTCCGAATGTTTGCTTGCTCTTGACTCTCATTATGAGCTGTCACAATTTCCACATGTAATTGGTTTTAATTAACCTGAAGTAAATCACTTGTTTCTGTGTCGCAGTAATGCATTTTAATAAATCTCTTATTGTCATTAAGGGCTCGTTTGTTTTAAAAGGTACTTGATCACTCAATAGAGGACCTAGAGCAGGGCTTTTACAGAGTTGTGGCTAGGCTAATTGAGATTAACACACCAAGTTAGATTTTTTAAAATTCATGTATACACTTCTGTAAATGTACATCTGAAGTGATATATTTGCCGTACTCTTTGGTTTGGCTGTATTACACTGTTGTTGCTCAAGTGTTTTTGGAACAACTTGGAACTACTTGAGCAGCTATGATTGCTTGCCAATACATAAAATGCTAAAATGTTTTGACAATTCTCTAGATTATGTAATTGCTTGGAGATGCTCCTGTAGTCACCAAGATCCCTGCTGCTCCTGAGGATGCTGTGTGGTCAATCATCCAAGTCATAATTTCATGAGGGAAAAAATAGTAAGGGAATGCCTCCAAATGCTTTGGCTTTCCCCAAGGTTTTTTTGATACCCGCGATAATTGAGAGGTCATATACACGGAAGAAGGAAGAACCACGCTTATTGTATGTCCCCGTCCTTTTATTGACAGGAGTCAGCATGTAGCTCTGTGGGTGACTGCACCTGCATACAGAGAGGCGTCAAAAACAGCAGAGTGGAAGGATAGTTGAAGGCTGAGAGAGAGGAGGAATTAATGCCTGTCAAGCATCCAATCTGAAGGAGCCTTTGGTGATTGAGCCAAGGAGATTTCATTGTTCGTTTGAGTGAACATGTGTATGTCATCACTCTGGAATGGGTGAGGACCACTGATCTATATCGGCTTCTTCTTTTTTTTTTTTTTTATCTGTGAGCATTGTAAACGGATAGTGCCAATCTGCTACTTTGCTTTTTAATGCGCTACTTAATACTTCAAATAGCTTGAGTTTGCCTTAGTGTTAATATTTATTCTATCTGTGAACTCTATCAAACCTCTACATTTTACTTTTGATATTTGCTGTCTCGCACAAGTAAAAATCAGAGTTACACTGGCACGATAGAAATGAAATCTTGAACAGATTTGGTTGTCAAGCCCATTTCTCATAGCTGCAGTTGTCGGTATGTTCTGATCTATTGTCAATGAGCCTTCTTTTGTCCCCTCCCCCCTTCCATAACACCATTATTTCATAATCGGTTGAATGCTCAACTAACTTCCATTCCTTTTTCTCATGGAAGACATGTATCCCAATGGATAACTCCAGATTACCTTT
Organism: Synchiropus splendidus; assembly: GCF_027744825.2. Taxonomy (NCBI): domain Eukaryota; kingdom Metazoa; phylum Chordata; class Actinopteri; order Syngnathiformes; family Callionymidae; genus Synchiropus; species Synchiropus splendidus. The sequence goes on from NC_071337.1 coordinate 16,864,106, forward strand.
TCTTTTTCCTATCTTGTGTTTGTCATAATGAACCTCAAGGATCTCGGGGAACTTAAATATTTGTTTAAATGAAAATGTCCAATGTCTTTCTTGGAAGAAGCGTTCATGGTGGAATTGCACTAAATATTTTGCAGCCTATACCCCAAAGTCTACAAGATGTTTCCATGTCAGTATTTATTGAAAATGATGTCTCTCAAAAGAGAAATAATGACTGCAACCTCTTTATTTTGAGTCACAACAGCAGTGACTGGAGATAGCATCAAATAGTCCTACAATTAGAATTTAATGAGTTAGTTTTGTGAATGCTCCCCCTGGAACTGCAACCTTATCGTGGTGGGGGAGTTTGTGTACCTTGAATGATCCTAGGAGCTATGTTGTCGGGGGCGTTATGCTCCTGGTAGGGTCTCCCATGGCAAACAGGTCCTAGGTGACGGGTCAGACTAAGAGCAGTTCAGAAGCCCCGATGACAAAACCAAAAACATCAAGGACCGTGACGTCGCCCGGCATGGCGCAGCCGGGGCCCCACCCTGGAGCCAGGCCTGGGGTTGGGGCTCGAATGCGAGCGCCTGGTGGCCGGGCCTCTGCCCATGGGGCCCGGCCGGGCCAAGCCCGAACGAATGACATGGGCCGTCCCTCCTGCGGACCCACCACCCACAGAGGGAGTCATAGGGGTCGGGTGCATAGAGAACTAGGTAGCAGTCGAGGCCGGGGGGCCCGACGACCTGGTTCGTGTGGACATTCTCTGGCTCTTGGGACATGGAATGTCACTTCGCTGGGGGGGAAAGAGCCTGAGCTTGTGCAGGAGGTTGAGAGGTACCGGCTAGATATAGTCGGGCTCTCCTCCACGCACAGCCTGGGCTCTGGAACCCAACTCCTTGAGAAAGGCTGGACCCTCTACTTTTCTGGAGTTGTCCGCGGGGAGAGGCGGCGGGCTGGCGTAGGCTTGCTCATAGCCCCGCAGCTCTGCAGCTTCGTGTTGGGGTTTACCCCGGTGAACGAGAGGGTCGCGTCCCTACGCCTACGGGTTGGGGACAGGTGTCTCACAGCGGTTGCGGCTTACGGGCCGAACAGCAGTGTAGACTACCCGGCTTTCTTGGAGTCACTGGGAGGGGTACTTGACAGTGCCCCAACCGGGGACTCCATTGTTCTACTGGGAGACTTCAACGCCCACGTGGGCAATGACAGCAAGACCTGGAGGGGCGTGATTGGGAAGAACGGCCTACCCGATCTGAACCCGAGCGGTGTTCTATTACTGGACTTCTGTGCCACCCACAGTTTGTCCATAACGAACACCATGTTTGAGCACAAGGGTGTCCATAAGTGCTCATGGCACCAGGACACCCTTGGCCGGAGGTCTATGATAGACTTTGTGATCGTGTCATCTGACCTTCGGCCACGTGTCTCGGACACTCGGGTGAAGAGAGGGGCAGAGCTGTCAACCGATCACCACCTGGTGGTGAGTGCGATCCGCTGGCAGGGGAGGAAGCCGGTCAGACCGGGCAGGCCCAAACGTATTGTGAGGGTCTGCTGGGAACGCCTGGCGGAACCCACTGTCAGTGGGGTCTTTAACTCCCACCTTCGGGAGAGTTTCTCCCAGATCCCGAGGGAGGTAGGTGACATGGAGTCTGAGTGGTCCATGTTCTCCTCCTCCATTGTCAGTGCGGCTGCACGCAGTTGTGGTCGCAAGGTCTCCGGTGCCTGTCGCGGCGGCAATCCCCGAACCCGGTGGTGGACACCGAAAGTAAGGGATGCCGTCAGGCTGAAGAAGGAGTCCTATCGGGTCTCGATGGCCTGTGGGACTCCTGAGGCAGCTGACGTGTACCGGCAGGCCAGGCGTGCCGCTTCCCGTGCAGTCTTGGAGGCAAAAACTCGGGTCTGGGAGGAGTTCGGAGAGGCCATGGAGGAGGACTATTGGTCGGCCTCGAAGAAGTTCTGGCAAACCGTCCGTCGACTCAGAAGGGGGAAGCAGTGCCTCACCAGTGCTGTTTACAGCGAGGGTGGGAGACTGCTGACCTCGACTGGTGATGTTGTCGGGCGGTGGAAAGAATACTTCGAGGGTCTCCTCAATCCCGTCGTCACGTCTTCCACTCAGGAAGCGGGGACTGAGGACTCGGATGGCTCTCTCATCACCCGGGCCGAAGTCACCGAGGTTGTTCGTAAGCTCCTCGGTGGTAGGGCCCCGGGAGTGGATGAGATCCGTCCGGAGTATCTGAAATCCCTGGATGTTGTAGGGCTGTCGTGGCTGACACGTCTCTGCAACATCGCGTGGCAGTCGAGGACAGTGCCTCTGGATTGGCAGACCGGGGTGGTGGTCCCCCTGTTTAAGAAAGGGGACCGGAGGGTGTGTTCCAACTATAGGGGGATCACACTCCTCAGCCTCCCTGGAAAAGTCTATTCCAGGGTACTAGAGAGGAGACTTCGGCCAATAGTCGAACCTCTGATCCAGGAGGAACAGTGTGGTTTTCGTCCCGGTCGTGGAACACTGGACCAGCTCTATACCCTCCACCGGGTGCTCGAGGGTTCATGGGAGTTCGCCCAACCAGTCCACATGTGCTTTGTGGATTTGGAGAAGGCGTTCGACCGTGTCCCTCGCGATGTCCTGTGGGGGGTGCTCCGGGAATATGGGGTGCGGGACCCTCTGCTAGGGGCTGTCCGCTCCTTGTATGACCGGAGCAGGAGCATGGTTCGCATTGCCGGCAGGAAATCAGACCTGTTCCCGGTGCATGTTGGTCTCCGCCAGGGCTGCCCTTTGTCACCGGTTCTGTTCATCACTTTTATGGACAGAATTTCTAGGCGTAGCCAGGGGGCGGAGGGGATCCGGTTCGGGAACCACAGAATTTCATCTCTGCTATTTGCGGACGATGTTGTTCTGCTGGCCTCATCGGACCGGGACCTTCAGCATGCGCTGGGTCGGTTTGCAGCCGAGTGTGAAGCGGCCGGGATGAGGATCAGCACCTCCAAGTCTGAGGCCATGGTTCTCGACCGGAACACGGTGGTTTGCTCTCTCCAGGTTGGTGGAGAGGTCTTGCCTCAAGTGGCGGAGTTTAAGTATCTCGGGGTCTTGTTCTCGAGTGAGGGAAAAAGGGAGCGTGAGATTGATAGACGGGTTGGTGCAGCGGCGGCAGTGATGCGGTCGCTGTATCGGACCGTCGTGGTGAAGAGAGAGCTGAGTCACAAGACGAAGCTCTCGATTTACCGATCGATCTACGTTCCCACCCTCACCTATGGTCACGAGCTTTGGGTAGTGACCGAAAGGATGAGATCGCGGATACAAGCGGCTGAGATGAGTTTCCTCCGCAGGGTGGCTGGGCGCACCCTTAGAGATAGGGTGAGGAGCTCGGTCATCCGGGAGGAGCTCGGGGTGGAGCCGCTGCTCCTCCACATCGAGAGGAACCAGCTGAGGTGGCTCGGGCATCTGATCCGGATGCCCCCTGGACGCCTCCCTGGGGAGGTGTTCCGGGCATGTCCTACCGGGAGGAGACCCCGGGGAAGACCCAGGACTCGCTGGAGAGATTATGTCTCCGGTCTGGCCTGGGAACGCCTCGGGATCCCCCGGGAGGAGCTGGAGGAGGTTTGTGCGGACCGGGAAGTTTGGGCTTCCTTGCTCCGAATGCTGCCTCCGCGACCCGACCCCGGATAAGCGGCAGAAGAAGGTGAAGGTGAAGGTGAAGGTGAAGTTTTGTGAATGATTGTTCAAAGTTTGAAACTTATCTGCGGTTTCCTCCTGTCATCAGCATTGGTCATCCAATCAATAGCAGCGAACTTCCCTGCCGCGAGTGTCGTGATTTACCGTGAGATTACGACGGTTAGCAAATATAGCGACTGCGATGGCTAAAGTGCGTTTCGAGAATCTGCAAATTTGTATCATATTTGGCGAAATTACCGGGCGGAAACACAATTTAATGTAAACCATTGAGATGAGTTACGGGTTGGGCCATATGCAGGCACTAATGATACATTTAGGGCATCCTGCTGAGGAAACACGGAGTGCGGTTTTGAGTGCTGGAGAGCGTCCATTTTCTCATGTTTTGCAGACGCCCTCTAGCCAAAATTCTGCTTCCCAGCTACCCCTGCAAAGGGGCTGAGAATCTGTGAATTTCAATCATATTCAGCCAATTGGATCAGTACATAAGAGCAGTTGCTCACGCTCGACCTGTAACAGGTGGATAGCCCAACCACTCCATGTGTGATTGATAATCGCGGAGTGACTCCTTCACGAAAGGCTTGCACAAAAATGACAAAAAAATGCTTGTAATGTTAAATTGCAGTTTACTACCTCGTGTTTCCGCCAGGATTTTTTGAAACTGGCTGAGTTATAATAAAACAGGATTTTCCTTTTTAAGACCTATTTATTTCCTTTATTTACATTACATTGATAGTCCCTGTCCTCGCAGTTGTACAAATTTCAGTGTGTCACGTCACCTGTTGGCTTCTTGGAGGGAATAACTGCCCATAAGTAATTGTTGGAGTGACCCTGGTGTCGCTGCACTCTATAGCGCTGGCAAAGCAATTTATTTTCGCCTTTCAAGAGAAGGCAGAACAGCACATCATTACTGTTTCATCCTGCGCCAAACAAAAACTATCCAGAAAGGTGTGGATAGCTTAATTTATCATAAGTGTCATTTAACTCAGCCTGACAATATTTTTAAACAATTGAGTAATTCGTTTTTGAGTCCGCACCTTTGACATACTTTGCAAGGCTGCCTTTATTTTGCTTTCTTTCATTGGCCATTTCTGCGCATCTGTGGACGATGTCATCTGCAGCAGACATAAATTCAAACTAGTGGCTGTATACGAGGGACCGCTTGAGACAAAATTCTCTCTTCTACTCCCAAGTTGTCTGTTATACTACAAAGCTCTCTACTACTACTACTATGAACTAACTTATGCATACTATCAAGCTTTCACACATCTACAACCAAACTATCACTACGACACATGTACAGTACATGTGTGTTGTGTAAGAGATCTTTAATAGAAGTACAAGAGCTTGGTAGTAGAAGTGAGAAAACCTGGTAGTATGCATGCCCCGCATGTTAAGATGTGACTAACGTGTCCCGCTTGACTTCATGCCTCATTGCTCTGTAGGAGAAAGCAATTGGAAATATTTTGCTTCCAGCAAATGGCAAAGATAGTAACGCACAATGACTTGGATAAGTGACTTTTATTGGATTACTGTGGTGGAAAGAGTAATGTGTTGGGTTACTAGATTACAACGCATTACCGGCATCACTACTTGTGACATAGCATGAGGTATGAATGAGGCGAAACGTAATATTTCCACACTGAGCTTTTCTAATGCTGTTGCTTCATCTAGCTAAAATGGATTTGTTGACAGACTGCCAACCGTGTCTTCAAGGTATTGCCTGGTGCAGATGTTGGCATTGTTCACCTGACTTGTCAATGATCCTGATGACTGTATGAAGGCAACATGGTTGCCAGATTAATGTTTTAAGACTTCAGTTTACATTACAGGTGGGCATGTCAGCCAATATTACGGCAGGACACCTTTCTTGTTACGTTGGAATGCTGACACATATAATGGTGGCTGAAGGCAGGAGTTTCAGTAGATGTCTCTTGGAGCAGAGCAATGGCAGATGGATGAATGGTGTGGTGTCAAGCAGGACACAGGCATAAGCAGACAAGACTGTCAATCTCAGCTCAGCCAGCAGCTCATCCAGGAAGAATGGCCAGCTCCATTGAGTTTGTGGGGTGTTGATCATTTTTCTACCATGTTCTGTAACACGCTGTGCCTCTTATCAGGAAAGTAATTTGAAGGCATACTGTAAAGATCACAAATTTTACTAGTCCATAAATTATTGGCAATAAACAATATTATTGAGCAAACCAAGATGGCAAGTGATCAGATCTATTTTTTTTTTTTTTTTTTTAGTGATGATTTATCGACCATTGTGACTGGCTTGCCCACTACACAGACTTTTATCTAGGAGGGCGTCTGGGTGTCCTGAGGGAGGGGAATGTGCTGGGGCCAGGGTTATGGGCTGTCCACCAGGATTTTTTGAAAATGTGCCTGAGCCGCCGCACCCAGTGGAAGGGGATTAGGATGGATGTAAATATGTTTTTTGACTATTTTTAACATGAAAAAAATTGGTTAAAAAAAACGTAACCACATTGGCTATTGCATCTTTAAAAAAAACATTTTCAGGTGACATGGCGGCTCTCATTCAAGCCATGACGAACCGTGGCGGAAATCCTGATGTCTCCTCTATTTTTTGCATTTTAAGGACAACATTTTGTGGAATACAGCATCTTTTTTGTTATTTTGATCCAATTCTTTTGTCCTGAGGCTGGTGGGAAAAACACTTTATGTACCAGACATCTTTTTAATAATTAAAATATTTTTACTTGAAAACAATCAACCACTGGCTACTGTATATAGCGAAGTCGTCTGTTTTACTTGAAAATATCGTTGGATTTAACTAAGAAATGGACAATTTTCAAATTAAAGTGTGTCTACGTACCTCAGTTACTTGTGTAAATGAGTGTCTTATTGTTGGCATATTTATTTATGTACTGCACTGGTATTTAAAATTTCAGTCACTGGTATGCGGTAGTGCTGAAACATGTCGGAAAGTTCAACAGCTTCTGCATCAAAGTGAGGTTAATGTGTTGAACAGCGTTGAAACGAATTGAACAAAAACAACATTGCAAACTTGACCTGGTTCTTCCATTGCCGACAGGACACGGGTCTACTGTTTTTTGTTTTTTTTTTACCACAAACTTTGTTTTCTTACTCTCTCTAGTCTCTCATTGACCCAGCCTATCACCTTCAATACGACAAGTTTCCATTCTGCAAGTTTCCATTCAGACATAGCTACAAATCATAGCTAAAATATAACACACAAGAAGAGCATGTATCAAACATAATGAACCCCAAATATGGTTCCCTTGTGATTGCAAAATCATCAGACCGATGTGGTGTTAAGCGTGTATTGATATTTCTAAAATTTATCCAGGAGGTCTATTTTCACTGTAAAATCTAAATACCCCCTAATGAAGTGATTACCAATACGGTTTTAGTTGTCTTGTGCGCTCAGCCTCAGGGCAAGACGGTGTATTGTGGAGGTGGAGCGCCTTAAGCATAAAGTGAGTCATGGTAACTTTGAAAGATTTCTTTCTTTTTTTTTTTTTTTTTTTAAATAGCAGCAATATTGCCAACAGCACACCCACATTTCCCACATGGGAGATGACAGCAAGCAGCATTTCACAAAATGAGAGACCAAAATAGCTAGTCATCAATTATTGACATTCATTGTTTTTGAGGAAAAGATACAGTTCTGCAGCATTTCATTTTTTTTTGGTTTTGAGCTTGATTGCAGGGATTCAGGACACAGCCATGACTCCATTAAGGGAACAAGCGAAAGAAAACTAATGAAGCAAGCAGCTCCCTTAAAAGCAATTGGATTGTATTTTGTGTTGCACCTTTCCGCTACATAATATCATGTAAATGGTCCACTATTTAAAGTCTGACTCAGCAGTATGGCTGTACTGAGGATTCTAGATTGTTGGCAAATCAGTAGTTGCAGGCTAAGTGTGAAGTATCTTTAATGGCAGGGGAACAAAAGCCCTGTGGACTGTGTCACACTGACAGTGAGAACGAGAACTGAAGGCATCATTCTGGACAATGAAGTCATTGTTAGTCAGCTGTAATACACAAGCCAAGATGTGATGCATGTATGTTGTTGTCCAAATACAAGTCAAACTGGCTATGCAAGGTTTATTTATGTTTATCTGTGTTATGCTTCTCTATGATTGCAAAAAACCCATAAAACAGCTTTTTTCAATTAACCCTGGTATGTTTTTACCTCTAAAACTCCTGTTCAGAATCATGTCCAGGCTGTCAGCTCAGGGTGTCTGGGTGTCCTGGGGACTCATTGTACTGAAAATGGGACGCCCTACTTTTAGGCATGATGCTGTCAGTATGCTGCGTTTCCTCCACCCTTTTCCTCAGTTACTACTCTACATGTGATTTTAAAAGGGATGGGCGTTCAAGCCTTTCTATAGTTGCTTTGCTAGTACCATATTCCTTTGCTTGTCAAATCTATCCTCGCATGCCAGTTGCGATTGACACATCTCATTGGGCAAAAGTCTGACTTAGCACGGACCAGCCTTGCTTATTTGGGCCTTATCAAAAGTTTGAGCGTTCCAAATGAAGTATTGTTTAATCGTTTAAACAATTTTAAACAAATTTACAAAACAAATTTAATCTCATGTCTCATTTGATTTGTTTAATGAAATAATGATAATAATCACATGGATGTAAGTTGGCCACTTATTGAAGATAAACTGCATGTTGAGAACTGTTGTCTCATGATTGTGATGGAATGTACTTGTTGTGGTGCAGCAGAAGTAAACCTTTATAATTGTTTTTTGTCAAGCAATTCTTCACATTGCATTATGATTCCCTCCCCAATTATGAACTACTTTGAATTCAATTAGTTGCATGGAAGCTTGGAAATAATCTTTTAATCACTGAGCAGCTACCTTTGTTTAATAGGCATCATTAAGAAAGAAGCTTTAGTTTTTAACGCAGTAAGAAATTAATAAACAATCCTTTCCCCCAGCATCAATTAAATTGAATGTGCTGTGCAAGTATACTTTTACATTCCAAGCACTTTTTAGTGTCCTGATGGGTCCGTCGACTATTTCCCAAAGGTAGGGGTGCAATGACCTACTTAATTGGCAGGATTAGGATATGCCCACCACAGCTGAAATGATAATTGTCACGCTCAGACCTCTTTGGATTCATAGTCCTTATGTTTTGCCAAGCTGATTTGGCGTGGTAGAAGAGATGTGAGACAGCCCTTTGTTGTTTTCTAAAGCCAAAGGTCTAGTTTAGAAGTCTAGCAAATACCGTCTTCTGTTTGAGCTGCCTTACGGATGTCATGTTTCATCAGCATTACCCTCACGACGTCTCTTATTTTGTACGTTCAGATCATCGTGACAATGCCGTGTCCCCTGAAAAGGGAAACAAGAGTGCCTAAATTAATGTGTGTGCCCACTTGGCTGAGTTTAACACTTGATGTCTTTTTTCGTCAAGGTTGCAGGGTGCTTTTGAAATCCATATCAAGCGTCTTTGTTGCCTCTTTTTGCATGTCATTATTTCAGAATATGCAATGCTGTGGATGCACCTTTGCCCTGTTGCATTTCACCCAGTGAAAGACTCATTTTCTTTCTGAAAATAACACATTTTCAAGTGAAAGGAGGCCATTTCCGACAATGGAATGTCATGTTAATTCACAGCATATCTGAACATTCCTGAATAAAAAAGCCAATCTAATGTAATAAGTACACTGCACAAGTTATAAAATGTATATAGTTACATTGTATGGCACAAGTGCATTCTTTTTTGCTTCCCACAAGGTCAGCGACTGTTAATGTGCAGGGGAAAATATGTAGACACAGGTGCAGTTTGCTTGTGGTATCACCGCCTGGTGCATCTCACTATGTGCCCTTGTGCCAGCTGCTGGGTCATCAGCCTTCGGCCACCCTTTTTTCCGATGTTTGTTCCTCTAATCCTAGAACATCTGCTCTCCCTACTGCTGCTGGCTGTTGCATCTCTGCTTCCTCCCAATTTGTCCTTCCTGTGGAGCAGGACCCAGAAACTCACTTGCTGTGCCTTTTCAGTTCCTAATAGCCCTCCCTAAGGTGGTGCCTCTGATGCTGCGGGACCTCTGGGTGGGCGCTCTGCTGTGGCCTGTGTAGCCATCCACTGAGGCTGAAATGAATGTCTTCCATTCAGACCCATGTGTGGGGAAAAAAAGGTGCTGCTCCAAAATCAGCGTGAATGCTCCCTGATGAGGTGCAACGATAGCATCGCTATTGTGAGGCAGTGGCTAAGGTTCCTTCTTATCTGCCTGCACAAACCATACACGCTGTACACATTGTGACCTCCACAATGAGCCAATAATGTGTAGTTGTGAACCAGATCTGTTGATCGTTCGCCATGTTTTCTGTTGTCTCTTTGTTTAGATTGGGTTTCACACAAAAACGTCATGCTTATATTCCTTCCTGTATATTACTTTGGTTAGGCTATAGTCATTAAAAATAAATGCTTATAATTTGGATTTTTTGTCCATATTTTGTTGTATAATAACTACGGTGGTGCATCATCTTTTCAGTTGTTGAGAGGAGAAATTTCTTTTTACCCCTCATTTTCTTTCAATTGTTAGATTTCGTTAACAGAAAAAGGCGTCCATTTTCCCCATTAGTGTTGTTAGTTGTGTTACTGATGACCAATATACAATTATGCCGTCTATCATTTCTAGAGGTTGACCAGATGAAAGCAAAACACTTTTTTTTTAACCCATTAAGTCACATCTTCCCCTATAAATTATTAAAAAAAAAAAACAAAAAAAACAATGCCCTTCAGTGTACTTTTTTTTCTTCACAACTGACCATCGAAACTGTGTTCAAGTTGCTCTTGATCTTTCTATGTTAATATAAAGACCTACGAAACTTTCTCAGACCGTTTTCCTCCACGCAGAGATTATATATGCCAATGTTTTCAATCTGGCAATTTTGAGAAACATGATGCAGAAAGAAATGGAAATGGATGGTATTTGCTTCAAGGAGTGTTTCTTGTGGAATGAGTTGAAGTTGGAGGGCATTTCCTGTATTTTGAAGCTGACCTCTGCTAAATTTAACCTCTGTTAATTAAAAGGAAGGCTGTCATCCTGCTGACATTTCAGTAAATATGGGTTTCATTTAGCTTAAGACTTTGACAGTGATTACCATTTTGGTTTGTCCAGTGATTGAGCGCTACACTGCTGTCCTAGTTGATGGCTTTTTTGAGGTTTTGTCCTTGTGTTGAGCAGCAAATGGGCTTCTGGGTAATGATTAAAATGGTGCGTCTAAATTGGTGCTGATGCAATAACCTACAGGCTCATTTTAATCACTTCCTTTGTCATTAGTGAAAAATAATTGTTAATGAGCGTTATTATAAATGATTGTTCCTACCCTTATATTGCCTGAGACAAGTTGCCCTTAGTGTCGCTCATCATAATGGTTTCATAGTCCTTGAAAATTTGCTTGATAGGGCAGAGGTCAAAATAACGTGTGCACGTCTGACTGCTACTTACTGTAACTACTGTCATGTTGGGAGTCGTAATCGTGGGCGAGGACCCATTCATCCATGAATTTTTCAAAGGTTTCTGCAGTCCAGCTCGACAAGGTTTTCACGGTCAAGTCCACATACTGAAACTTAAAGTTTTCAGTGTGACCCATTCAATTGTGTTTTTGTGTTCACATTGTGGCCTGTTCATCATTGAACGTCTTCGTTGCACAATGCTGATACCAAGGCTACGTGATTATGGCAGATCGCCATGATGACTTCTCTCCACAGGTTCATCTGATGACTCTATGCTCTTGATGTCAGCAGTGACTTCTTCTCACCTTGATGAATATGGATTGTGACTTTCATCAATGTCTTTAGAATCACATTTGTACTGTATTTTTGAGAAATGTCTTCATTTTTCCATTTTGACTTGAAATGCAAGCTTGCTTTCAAACTATCACGGCAAATATCTGGGAGGGTTGAGTCATCTAGGGGCAGAAATGATCAGAACTAGGGATGTCCTGATGCCACTTTTTGCAAGTATGTGTACGATTACCGATAGAATAATTTTTTTTTTCTTTACGCACGTTCCACCTCTCTTCAAGTTTCACTGTTCACCTGTCACATATTCCTATATGGAATTCAAGACTTCATGTCGGCACTATGCAGGCACCGGTGTATAGTCTTGAGCACCCCCACTACCTGTAAACAAAGGGTTGGGTTCAGCTCTCTCACTGACAGGGAGAACTATGGCTATATTTTTCAAAAAAGGACGGTCTTCGTCTCAGTAGTGGGCTCACTATGCCTTCCAGAGTAGCTTCCCTCCATGCAATTTCCCTTAACACACGTCCCTCTTCCACACAAAAACAGTTTATCAGCCACATTGTTAAATTCTGCCATATTCCGTTTTAAACAGTAGATTCTGTTTTAATCTGCAAATATTGCTATTCTGTCCATGGATGCGTGATCACGGAAATCATAGGGCCTTGGTTTATGTGTAGTTTGTATTTTGTGCTCTCATGAGTATTTGGTTGTAGAAGTACAGCAAAATAGGCCAGCATCAGTACCAGTGCTGGCATCGGGACATCCTTCATAAGAACTGTTCTTCACTCTGCTCCTTTTCAGTCTTGGCGAAACGGAAGAAGAAATATTGACTGAATTGTATTTGGTTTAACGCTAATGAAACCCTGTAAAGGACATATAAATGTCAAACAATTTATTGTGTAAGGCATTTCCTATGTGAGGACATTGAAATAAACATTCATTCAAATCAGTTGTATTATCTGATGCCCATGTAAAATAAAACTCTTAAGTAATGGTTTCACATGTTTTCTTTCAGTCGAACAGCAGAAAGCGTGGCTGTAAATTGAGAAGTAAACTATTTGGAAATGAAACATTTGCTCCTTTAATTACACATGAGGGGTTTACTTTGGTTATGAGTTTATGGCGTATGAGCTCAACTTGTTTGTTTGTAATTGTTTTACACAAGTTCACACTTTTCTAACTAAGTTATTGTGACATGTTATTCTGTGCATACTTTTTAATGAATGAAAAGATTTGTTTTTCACCTGATTATTTTAGATGACTCGACTGATATTACATTTAATTGCTCATGTTTGCACTCATGATTTAATCAGGACCAACTAACCACCACTTAACCTTTTTATAGTCAGATGTGTGTGTTGGTCTTTGGCCCTAATCTCTTGTGTTAAAACCGTGATCCTGATTTTCCATCTGTTGTCCCTATAGTCCGCTGTCAAGGTCACAGAAAATCTATTTTAGTGGAAAGTTCACATAATTTGTTCATCCATCATCTTAGATAAATTGTAAAAGAATTGTAAAACCTCTTCATAGCAAATCACTGGACATATTTTTGGAGACCATTTTCAGCCGAAAGCACTCCGATGGTACTATTGTTATGGTAGCATGACCTCAGGCTTTTAGACGCATGCCTACAGTATATGATGCGCTGGATAAAGACTATTGAACCTACCAAGTCACACTTGCAGCACGTAGCATACCAAAGAGGGGCACTTTTAATCCACAAACACTTTCGCAATTCTTTGAAAAGCCTGTTTGATCTCAGTTTAGAGCTGCAGTTCACTGTGCAGATCATTCCAGGCAGCAGCGGGAGAAACTGTTTCTGAAGCAAGTTCTGCAAAAACCTTAAAGTATCAATAAACAAGTGCCAGGAATTGGTTTTGAATAAAATGAGCCTGTGGCTGCACTGCTTCAAGCATGTTAATCCCTAGATAAACCTCCAGAGAGCAGGGGTGAACAGTGTCCAGCTGTTGTAAATTTTGAGCTGAACTTTGCATGCACAATAAAGCACAGATGTCAGGCATCAGGAGTAAACTGACTTCACTTTTTTATTTTAGATGGAAGACCTTGCCATTTTATTGGTCTTTCATCAGACAATGTTTTTGTCTTTGGCCAGTCATAGTATTTAGGTACTATTAGCCTAAATATTTGCCATATTCCTTTTTTCATCAAGGAGATTTTGTTCTCTTTTATGTGAAGAGTTTGAACAATGCCTTTATTTTGTGCCAGGTCATCAGCTAGCTATCCATTTGCATGTATCCAGTCCTACCACTTGGCATAAAAAATGGAACTGTAAAATGGAACTGTTTGTCTTTGATTTACAGCTGAACCCATTTATGATCAGTTTTTAACTAGACCGCTGAACTATTTCTTCTTCTCATTTAGATGTATCATTATGCTGTTCAGGTGACCTTGTGGGGATGGAAAAGATCATTAATATTTCTGTGTTATTGATGTAAATGATCCCTGCTGGCCCTGAGTTTGTTACTGGTTGTAATTTGGAAAATCTCAAATGCTTATGTAACTGTATTCACTCTCTGATGCATTGATGGTGAGGATTTGATATTTTCACATTCATGGGAGAGATCCAGACTCTTCTTTCTTTTTCAGATGAATTATTCTGTCACTTTTTTTTGCTAGGAGATCTGTGGATATGGAGAGGCATCGCACATCTGCCAAATTTCTTTTGTACTTCTATTCTTCATGGCAACTCCTATTCAAATTATCAGGCAATAATTCACATTTATTGAGTTGTACAAAGTTAACCCCACTAAATGACTTTATGTAATTGAGTGTTGTGTAAATCCTGGCTGTCAAAACCTCCTTGCCAAGGAGATTATGTGATTGCCTGCTGGGATCTCAAAGGCTCAAGAAATTTTCATTATAGGACGAGGAGCGGATGAGTCAAACTTTGGTGGTACCATCGGAAACCATGAAGCTTTGAAAGTGTCTGACACTCTGTTGAGACAGAGCGACGAGGGCAGGGGTGGCCAACCAGTCAGAGGCTAAGAGCCACATTGTTTTACTTTGTTGCTGAAAAGAGCCACATCCTACAAATATGTAAGGACAATGAATAACAGGTGAAACACATGCCATCCGTTTAGTTTAGGGAATGACAAAGTTTGGTGAAGAGCCGCATGAAACTGGGAAAAGAGCCGCATGTGGCTCGGGCGCCTCGGGTTGGCCAGACCTGGACTAGGGCAACGTTTCAGCAAGTTCTAGAACGTTACTGCCTAATGTATTTATTCGCATTCATAAAATAAAAATAGGATCTTCTGGTGGGGTTCTGTGCTCTCTAAATACTTTTCTTGTGCTAAACTAGACCGAAGTCAGATATTCTTCTGCTCTCTATCAAAATGTAGTGAAAAGCATTATTGTAATACACAGGTATGTCACAACATTAGCTAGTCAGATTTGGGAAAGCACAGTATGTTGTATTTAAGTTCTAATAATACCGTCTTTGGTATTGCAGTCACATTTCATCCCATATTTATTGCAGTCTGACAAAGAGACCCACACACCTAATTAAAAAGATATATTGATATTATTCGCCAAATGTCAGTTCTTGTCAAGCAGTGGCGGCCATGCTGGACTCTCTGGCCCATTACAGTGTTGGCAGCTTTTCAAAGCACCATTTGGGTCACCCTTTCACCTGCACAAAGCAATTAGACTTAGGCTAGAAGAGTGAAGTTGCGTGATCGGACACCTCAATTCTTAGGTAATAAAGCATAAAATTCAATTTTGGGTGAAAACTAATGTGGCTGTTAGGTGTCATCCTGTAAGTGCTTGGTGGTTTTGGGATCTGTCTGCTAACGTTATGATCGCGAAGCGGGTGTCAGTCTGTGATGTTTGCAGTGATGTTTCACCTGACACTTTCCTAATATAAGTTCAGATGTACTATGTTGTGATTTCACATTTTTGTCATTTTTCTGCATTTTGTGAGTTCCATTCAAGAAGAAGTCGCTTCTTTGATTCTGATACTTCTATATGTTTATACTCCTTCCGTGTTGAATGAATGTTGAACATGCAGCACTTGATTTCAGCACTGCAATAACCGGTTGAGCGTTCGCGGTGGTTCTTATGCACTTCCGAATAATAATTGGTTTACGGAATATCTCCATCAAGCAATTGTTACGACTGTTGTCACTCTGAATGCTGCATGTGTGTCCAATCCTATGATGTTCTGACACTGAAAACAACGCTGGCTTTGTTTAGAGAACTGCATCAACCCTGAACAGTGGCTAATACTAGCACCCCCTACCACGCAAGTCTGTCTGTTCAGTCTGCGTAGCCGGCTTACTGTGCCTTCCAAATTTGCTTCCCTCCATGTAATTTTCCTTAAATACACATCCCTCTTTCCCCGCAAAAAGTTGATCAGGCACCTCGAGCCAAATTCCGCGATATTCTATCTGTTGCAATTGGTCAATTCTGCTATTCCATGATTGTGTAAGATGTAAGGTAAGGTACGCCACATTTTCAGGCTGAAACTGGCAGCTGAATTTGCTTCCTCCTTTCACATTGCTGACATCTGCTCAGGCAAAAAGACTTTTTTTTTGTCATTTCATTTTTGGATGAATGTCAAATGTTTAAAAAAAATACTAAATGACTGCACTTAAGCTTAATTTGTGCCTCCCAACATGTTTGTGTGGCACTAAAAGTATTAATCCAGTTCTAAGAGCCTATTTTGAGGTCACTAGCTGGTCAATTGCAGTGATGAATGCCTGGTTATGCAATAAAAGCACGCAATTTGAAATCATACTCTCCATTGTACGATGTTGTCTTCTGTTGAATATTCCCTGATGGTGAGAGAAAGGGCTTTGTAAACACCACAGAGTCCACTTAGTCACACTGCTGCTGATGGCCTTATTTTTACAGGAAATGTGTGTTCATTGAAAGTGGGGATATAATATGAATTGGAATGCCTGAGGGGTTCTCAGAGTGCACAATATGTCACTCCTAATTTTCATCAATCCATTGAGGTGTTATCTGAGCACTTATTTGAAAGACCAATTTCCACCCTCAATTTTCTGACCCATCAATCCAAGACCAGCATATTTTTATGGTACTCAGGCTGAGTTTCTCTGCTTGAACTTGATGTTCTGGTTTTTAATTGTGGTGCTGTTATGTCTCTTGGCTCACCATATTGCTCTTCGAGATTGAATGCTCATTCCACTTTACACGGCACTCATGATCTGATTGGGCTTGGCACTTGATCCCTAAAAGAAGGGGGTCAAAAGTAGTTTCGGTCGATTTATAGGAACATCACAGCTCCCTAAAAAATAATCTACATTTCTTTTCTTTATTTTCTACTTGTGACATTGTTTACGTTTTTGGTAACTTCAACTTTGCTATTAAGGTTAATGGATTCATTTACCTGAATAGAGCATTTTGAATTCATCTTTTGTCATACAGACTGTACAATCAAATGTGAATGTACAGTCAGACAATGTTTTAAACCTCTGTCTTCCCAGACCAGAAAATGGTTTGTGTGCATTATTTGATATGTAGCCCAGAGAATAACCTTTTCTAATTCCCTTTTTTTCTGTCACCATAGGTTCAACTACAGATCAACGCATCATCTCACAACAAATGGCTTCTATGAGTTTCTCAACTGGTTCGATGAAAGAGCCTGGTATCCCCTGGGGAGGATTGTTGGTGGCACTGTAAGTCTCTCCTCTCTTCACAAGTCATTGTTGTTGTTTTTGGTTTTGCTGCTCAATTTATGAATTGAGGTTTGTTCCAAGTGTCTAACAGACGGATCCAGTGGCATTAGCATGCTCTGTGTGAAGTAGTGATTTTGTTATTATGTTTGTGGTGGATTCAATAGATGTTCTTTGGGTCCTCCATGTCTTGTCGTTTGTAGTGATTCCACAAGTCATGCTGTGTCTCAAATTTATTTTTGTTTGTTTTTGAGATGTTTCTGACCTCAATTTTGTCATTCTCATCTTTTAATTGCCTGGCTTCCTGTTGTTTTCTTAAATGCTTGGTTTCTGCCTCACTTTCTTTGCCTTTTTTCCCAACATAACATCACACTGACCAGTTCTTCATACTTCTTGTAGTTCCACACGGAAAATGTGTCTTGTGTCCTCTGTGGAGGCTTGAAACCATCAGTCTTGAGAAATGCAACTAAACAAGACTTTCGTGCAGAATTATGAACTAACACATGCTGTACTGTAGTTTAACGTCACACTAAGGCACATTTATCTCCTCCTAACTGCTGTGGTATTGTGGAAAGGCAAAGTCAATAGTATCCATCGTAGATTTTGCTCTTAAGTTGAAGTATGTCATTTAGGGATGCACTGAACTGAAAATTTGAGGCCAAAGCTGAATAAAATTTTAAATGCTTTGCTGAAGCTGAATAATAGGGATTATCCAATGTGGTTAAGTGTGGTTACTATTTTTTAAAAATGTTGCATAAATAGTCAAGAACATATCTAACAATTGTGATAATTATCATTGTCACTGAAATCACATTTATCATGATAATTGTTTTTTTACTGTCAAGTATGACTTGACACGTGATGGTAAACTGAAACTCGCTCACCTTATGGGCCATCTCTTCAATGATCACCCTCAGAGTGTCAAGACTCACGTGAAGTCGAGCTTGCAGGAAGCTCAGGTTGTGCCTGTGAGCTTACTGACTGCCAAATCCCTGAAATATCAGTTAAAATGTCCACTTATTTCTGTCTGTCCCGTGTCCGTTCCGCTCATTCAAAAACCACAGGGAGCTGAAGTTATTTGTGGTTACTTGTCATATTGCTCTATACTCAGACATCTGACCATTTTGCCATTCAAAAATTGCCTAAGCATTTCTTTTAGCGGCGACATTCAGAGAGGCTGTGACATTCTCCTGTCACAGCTGGTGCAATAGAAGTATCTCTGGGGAAGCCAAATGATATGCTGAAGTTGGAGATGAAGCACTTGTCAAAAGTGGGGAAAGAAGTTGGAAATTTGTCACCCATTGCTGGATTTTATTATTGAAGAAACTCACTGTCTCAGTTCTGTTAACATCACATGATGATTATAGTGACCACAACAGCTTTTGTTTCTCCAGCACTTCAGGGTATTAAACAAAAAAAAGTGTGTAATGTAGGCTTATAATGCTCTTCAGATACACTCTGTAATGCACCAAAAGTGTTCAACAATTATCTTGGATTCTTGTCAACCGTCTTGTTTAGTGAAGCAAAACTGCATGTGGCTACTGGCCATTGGTTTATAGAAACAAATTTTATCACAATAGTCATGGTGGTGGTCTTGCATGCTTTTTAGCTAGGATTTTGAGACGTGGTGTCCCAATGTTCAACAACCTCGGGGGAGGGGACACATTGACCAATCCCATGGGAGTGTTGAAACTGGCTGTATGTGGTTAACTGGGAGATTTTGCTCAAACTCTCGACATTAAGGGTATGAGTCCGCAAAGAATCGGCTAATTTATATCTAAACTAATTTAGTGAAATCATGTGATGATTGTGTAATGGCACTATAAAGTCACTAATCATCTGGAATTTTTGCTATCCACCTGAAAAAAGGTGGACACCTTTTTTTTTTTTGTCCGTTTTTCAGTTTAGGGTGTTCAGACGCCCTGCTAGCCTGTGTTGCTCTTCATGTCAATTTCATTATTACCACTATCTCGTGCGTGTGTCCACGCCAGACCTCAATCCAACCGGTTTCCGGTCCACACACATTTCCATCTTTCAGTCAGCCGTTGGTAGGGAAAGAAACAATACCAAAACGTTATATTCCATCTTGCTCAATTAACTGAATGTCAACAAATGTCACATGCTAAAATTGGATTTTTAGACATTTTCTTCTTTTCAAAGCTTTATCATTGGCATTTATTAACCACCGACAACTGTGAATGATGAGCCGAGCTGGCTGGGATCAAAGAAGTAAATGTAATTAGGGTGAATTAAGAGGTTAGGCCTCGTATAACCAGGTGTGGGTGGACGGATCATTAATTAATGAAACTGCAAGGCATATAGTTTTAAGCAAAATGCTGAGTCATTTGTGATTAGTTTAACATCCACAGCTACAAATCAACATACAAATTGAATTCAGCCCTCAATTCCGCCACACTGGCCCTCCATTTCATGGGAAAATGTTCAGTATTTGCATCAATAGTTCTCTGATGAGGTGGGCTGGATGCATTCGAATGTTCAAATAGCATAAAAAATAGACACAGACAATGACTAATCTTTTCAGTGTCTGTCAGAGATGATTTTTAAAAGGTTGGATATAGTCGCTGTGTTTCAAACATCAAACATTTTCTTCTTCTCAATTTAGTCTGTTGTGACTTTCAAAAATCCTATACTCATTTTTGTTGTCCTCACTGTTGTAGATGTAGTTCAGGTATAATTCTAACTAGGTTAATGAAAGATTACCTTGTTGAAAGAAATTATTTTGTTTATGTTAACTTAAGTTTTAACAATGAATTCAGTCATTGATGCCATACTTATTTGTTTCTTATCACCGTTATTGTGATGAAAATGATCCTGATTATCATTATTATAGTAGTATTGTTGCAATGTGCTCATATGTTCAGAAAGTACTTGAACACAGTGAAATCAACAATGTCTTATTATTAGTCTTTTCCCTGCTTCAAACTAAAGACGGCATTTCTGTTTTTTCTACTACAATATAAATTTAAGAATAAGACATGTAGTGCAAGCGTTTGCAGTAGAATGCCTGCTTTATGGTTTATGTCACTATTGAGGATGATCCTGAGCAAGATTTGAATCTGTGAAATGCAGAGCCAGATGTCTAGATGATTAATGAATAGTTTGGTGAACTTCTTGCTTAAATATAAGTAAAATCAACATCTTTCCTCCTCGCCGTTTTCCTCATGATGAGAGCTGTGGGATCACATCAGTGAAAACATTTGGAATCCAAGATTATTAATGAAAACATGTCTGTCAATAAAATCAGCTGTCCATCAGCCAAATACAAGTGGAAATGCATAAATCATCAACCATATGAACATGTAGCGAGTTCAGACACGACAACAAAAAGTCACTCAATGATGTCATGGCACGTCAGGCTCTATGATGGGGACATAGCATGACGACATAGACAGACAGCATGACGACATAGTTGTCAGAGGCAACGGTGTGGGTCCAGGATAGTGTGAGCCCTATTAGAGGGCCAGAGCATTCGGCAGATAAGGTGTTCTTGCCCTCATCTACAAACGTTATCGAGAGCATGGCATGCCTTGAATACGTAATGCTAAAACGAGATGGCGCGTCAACAGAACGGTATCTTCTTTGCGGAAAAAAAATGCAAAATGATGAAATGATTCAAACGATAGATGAATGTCACGATTGACATTTCTCTTTCGTGCATTCATTATATATTGCTATATCGCCCACCACTAATTCTAACCATGTGATGTTTTGGGTTTACCATGCGTTGAGCTCATGTGATGTGCTGTTTAATAAGCATGCACACCATGTGGTAGCACGTTCGGTTTCAACAAATAGATGAACCAAATGTGGTTGCTATGGCAACAGAATGCCATTCTAACTTATTTTCTGGCTTTTTGTCAAAATTTAATTTGCATGAATCAAAGGCTTTTTCCTCTGAGGCTGCCAGGTTCATAACAAGAATATGTTTTGACAACTCCCACACTCACATTAGTCATGAAATAAATATGAAAGATCATTTATTCATCTCATGCCTTTAAAACATGGCTAGGTGCTGGCTTCACGCCACACCAAACGTCTTTTTGTTGTTGTTTGTTTTGTGAAAATTAAGTGCGCTGTATGCTTTACACATCAAATTAGCATACTACTTGTTTTGGTGTTCTGTGAAAGGTATCCATTTTAAATGTGTCTGATCATTTACCTGCCATTCATGTCGGTAGCAAAAGTTCTGTTTGTCCTTTTTTGTTTGGAACTCAAGTCCTTTTCACACTGTCCCTGTTATAAATTGTGTGAAAATTTCCATTCTCACCATATATTTTTTTTATTTTCGTCTTTTTTTGTTTTGAGCAATACATAACTGGGATTTAGTAGTGTTTATTTTTTGTTGGAAAGGGATCTCAAGGCAGAAATGAAATTACTTTTAAATTGACTATCACTGCTGAGGACAAACTGTCCTTTCTGATCGCCTCTCTTTCACCTGTTCAAAACACAAATACCTACATACTTGTGCATTTTATTTTTGTAGCGTTTATTGTTTGGTTACTGTGACAAGTTCAATTTCCACTCTGTGCAAAGAGTAAAGGCTGTTGTCTATTTAGCCCTATTCCTTGACTATTTAAGCTCAAAGTGAAACTGCACTCGGGCAATAGAAGTGTCACTTTGGTCACAGTTTTGAGAACGAGATGAGCCAGTATCAGCTAATGTGACAGCTCGGTTTACTTCTGTCTAGACCGGTCTTGCTGCCTTCTTCATCTTTATCCCATTTTCTCTCCAAACCTTCCCTCCATCCCAGGAGACTGACTGTCATATTTTTAGCCAAAGAAATAGCATCAGCCTTTTTGAATATCACATTCCACAGAAATGGCAGAATCATCTTTGCTACTGTAATATTAATGGTTTCAGTGACATTTTCTAGCATTTATAATTTGAAGAATTGAGTCAGTATTATACAGAGTATTATAAAAAGTGTCCTTGGCACTTGTTTCGTCATTCAAACTCTTCTAAGTTGTTCTATAAGGGCCAGTTGATAGTTCCCCTAATAATCACTAATAATCACAAGTGTAGTTTAGTGGACAACGAGATCCTGAGCTATCCTGAGAATTACAATTTGATTGTTATTATGACCACTGGACCCCTAAGGCATTTGCTAATAGGTGATGGTTGGATCTGAGTTTGTTAAAAATTAGCTGAATAATATCTGCAGTGAACATGCATCAGGGACTTTTCTCCTATGTTACACAGACTTCGCTTTAGTTTTAAAAATTCTGGACCGAAGAGTACTTAAAACACTTCCCTTGCCTTGATATAGTCGGTGAGCAGAGGTTGCATTATTGGATAATAGGTGGTTGCTATTTATCAAATGAATGACAGTACAACTTGCACTGTCCTCAAAGGTCCACAGTGGGTGCAGGCTTTTGTTCCAACCCATCAAGAGGACACCTTCTCACCAGTCAGGTGTTTGAAAGCACAAACAGTTCATCGTCAGTCTGGTGCAGTTTGTTTCAGCTGATAGATGTACCTTAAATTTCATAACCTCATAATTTCCTTCTTTCGTAAGACCAGATGCCATGCAATGATTGTGTGGGGATAAGAGTAGACAACACACTGAACGTGATGCACATCAATTCATGTATTTATGCACTATACACTTTATATTTTCTTTGCACTGTTGCTTCAAACTGCCGTTTCTATAACTCACTATTCTTATCATAGTATGCATCCTGTGTGCACACTTCTTTTTCTTTTAGTGGATGCAGGGACACAAAGAATTTCACCATGCGCTGTACCACGTATAACTATGTGTGACAAATAAACCTCTTGAATCTTGAATGTAATTGTATATTGTGTACTGGAATAATCAGTTCTACTTTTTAAACTTGACTAGCTAAATTCTGAGTCTACGATGGAGAACATTGCTACCTTATCGTTGTTCGCATTGTTTTTTTGTGTGTTGCTTACCTTGTCCTATTTTCTGTGACTCATACAGGTGTATCCAGGATTAATGGTGACAGCTGGCCTCATCCACTATGTGCTCAACTTGCTTCACATCACTGTCCATATCCGTGATGTATGTGTATTTCTGGCCCCGGTGTTCAGTGGTCTCACTGCCATCTCCACCTTCCTGCTGACACGAGAGCTGTGGAACCAAGGGGCCGGGCTGCTGGCAGCCTGCTTCATTGCCATCGTCCCAGGATACATCTCTCGCTCTGTCGCTGGCTCCTTTGACAACGAGGGCATTGCCATCTTCGCCTTGCAGTTCACCTACTACCTCTGGGTATGTATGCATGTCATTTAAGTCTCCCTAATTGCTTCATTTGCATTTTAAATTCATGTAAGTGAACGGACTGCCAATGAAGGAAAACACCGATCCAAGTTGCGTCTATGACATTCTGACCGTTGGTGAAAACGTCACACCGCCCGCTTGCTCTCTCTGTTTATCTGAAGATTAGAACTTTCCGGCACTATAACAGCTGGGGAGATTTAATGAACATTCTTTCATGATAGTTCATCCCACGTTAAATTTTTGCTTGTGTCATATGCTGGTATGAAATGTTAATATCATACATACAGTAAACACCAGGGTTCAGTGTGAGTTTTGCTCTTGGCACTGGAAAAAAGGGAATTTTGAATCTGTATGCTGAAACCATCTGTGTTCTGATTTTTTTTTTTCTTTTGATGATGGAACCCTTAAATGCAGTATTTCCTTTTCCACATTTTTCTTTTAAGTTATGAATTTATTTTTTAATTCCATTGTTTTGTGGGCGCATTGTTCTTCATTTCAATGAAGCTATTTGTCTTCACTTCTTGTTTGAAGACGTTTTAATTTCAGCTGTGAAATTGATCACTTGTTCTAATCGTTTAATGGTTTGTCCTAAACGCTTTAAAACGCAAGATCAATGTGTTGTGTTTTAATTACAAAGAAACAATTGTAAGTTATGGCACAGCTTGGCAATTTCTCTAACGGCCTTTAAAAACCAACTATTTGTGTTGTGTGCAAAGCTCTTTGTTCTGTTTTGGGAGCAATGCATCTGCTAAAGTGGCCCTATTTTGAGTTGCTCGGCTTCAGATATTGAATTATTTATACAAGGCATTAAGAGGCACAAAGGGGATCTTTGCTGACCATGTGGAGTCCAGAAAACCGCATGCTACTCTGGAAAACCTTGTTGATAAATAACTTTGAGAGCATTAGTGGGTGCCCTCCTCACGTATGTTCCACCTAAATGTTTGGGCCATTTCAACTTTTATTCCTTGTCTGATTTCTCTCTCAGAGGAAACTGTGTGTAGTATGTGCCAGTCTTCCCACAATGACACAGACCTCTGAGCTCTGTCAAGTCTTGTGTTGGTTGTTTACTGAACTCAAATGAATCTCCCTAACTCACACTGAATACCAAACTGCTACAATGACATGCATGCTACAAAACTGTCTTAACCTCATTGCATTTTACTGACCTTAAAAAGCCTGTTACAGCCAATGTGCCAATAATTTGCTATAACCATAGAGACATTCACAGTCTGATGTGGTTAAGCCACTTAATTTAATGCAGGTTAATATAAGCCCTGTAACTATACATTTTTAAAGGCATAGACTTTGCAGATATTTCTTCTCAACTAATGTCTAGTCATTTTTTTTTCACCTTGATTCCTATTCTATTCCTGACACAGCCTCTAAAATTCTCAAAGAAATGTTCAGCAGCCGTCCAAGAGCTGTCACTGAAGGCATTTGTCTCACTCCAAGAAACGTGCATTATGCTGTATCGGAAATGTCTGCTCGATCCACTTCATCATAATTACCTGTTGTCATCTTTTGTGGGTGGATAATACATATCCCATGTAGGCAGGTGCTTTTGTAGCCAGTCATCAATGTCTTTTAAGCCGATGTGTCATCAGCCGAGCAGTGCCATCAAATAAATCCCTGCCCCCCACCTCTGTTCACCCACCTTGAATCTCATACCCCCTTCTGTTTGGCAAGGGCACGAAAACAATCATCAATCCCATACACCGCTGCCTCCCCATCAGTGTCATTGACACACAGTTGTCTGCACATTTTCTTTTTCTTCTCCAGTCTTTGTCGCTGTGTTCGCTCTTGCTGTGTTATTTCCTCTCTTGTCCTTCCCTTGTCTCTCCTGTGCTATCTCATTAACGGCCATCCGTCTCCTCTCGTCCACACGGCAAAAAGCTTAAAGCCGTTCCAATGTCTTACCCAAACCTTCATTACGGCAATCCTCCTTCTATCTTCTAATAACCCATTTAACTCCACTCTCTTAATCTGTGTTTACCCCAACACACATTCACATACCCGCCCATAATCTATAATTGAATCCTCTCCCACAGAAGAGAGCTACTCTCCTAACACCATGGCTTGTGGTAACATGGCTTTACATGCAGACACACATGGTGCTTCATTAAGGTTTTCCTGTCTTGAGTCACTTTTTGCCTTTGTTAACGCTGAAAAATCCAACCACCTCTTGTCACCCTGCTGAACATGCTTGAGGATCTTGGTTTATATAAGATCGTTCTATGAAAACACAAGTTGTCTTGAGGACCGTTCTCAGTGTTGTAAAGTGAGACAGCTTAGAATCATTCAAGTGTCAACGTACATTTTCTTTTATTGATTAATTCCACTGCAAGGACATGTGTTGAACCCACGCTATTGCTGTGAAGTCAATGTGATGGTTGCTTTAGTCAGATCTCAGAACTCCAATCTCTTTTCCCTTTCAGCCTTCACTGCGCCATGTGTTTGCGCTCCCTTTTTAACTAGCTGTGCGCCAGTCTCAGCATGATGAGACTTCACGTTGGGCTCAGCGAGATGCGACCATTCGAACATGGTTTGCTCATGCTCTAAATAGATGAGGCGGCTTTGGCATGACTTGACTGAGACTAGTGCCAGAGGGGAACGCATTGGCCTGCACTGAAGCTGTTATCTTTTCCTGACATGAGACCTGATTTCCCTCTGGAAATTATAAAACCAAACGCTCAACATGGATGAATGTGCTTGGTGGTTTCTGTGCATTTCCCTGTCCGTTTTTCTTAGAAGTTCCCTGCCAAGCAAACAGAGCTACATGCTCATGAAATCCATCTCCTTGCATTGAAGTATAATTAGGTCACTACAGACCTATTTTTGTGCATGTCTTCAATTCTCAATTTTTTTTATTTTCCGATGGGTCTGAATTCAATTTACGTTTACATCAACATCGGTTATGTCTCCATCAACGCCGATGTTGCTCTGATTTTGAGTTTTCGTTTGCTCCTTGTTTTCAATACTCGCAGTTTAAGCTACAATTGCACATGCCTGACGGGTACTTTTGACAATGAGGTCCTCCAAAAACAGCATTGTGTTGATCTATTCTTAAATCAATGAGTCTCTTGTTCAGTGCTGCTGAAATTCTTACTCACTGCCTAGTAACAACAAACAGGATTCATGTGGAATATTTTCTAAAATGTGAAGAAATGTATTTTTCTTTTCAGCTAACAAGACTGTAATGTTTCAAAAAAAAAAAAAAAAAAAAGACTTGGCCAATATGCCTACCATTTTTTTTCGCTCTGTGCCTCCGGGCCTGATAAAAGGTCTAGGGTGAACGCTACTCATCTATGCCTGTGATTTCTTATGGATGATTTATTTAAATATTTTGATATGTATTATTTATTTATGCTTCTGTATTATTATAGCTCAAACATAACAATTTGGGTGAATGTCAATTTCAATCTCCTACATACATTGGCACCAAACTCAGTTTAGCACTGGTTTGAGAGAACATGACTGAAAAATACCGAAGTAACTGAAGCTTACATTTTTTTCTTTCAGGTGAAATCGGTGAAGACGGGATCAGTGTTTTGGACAATCGGTTGCTGTCTCTCCTATTTCTATATGGTAGGTGATAATCTCCACATTGAAGTTACCATATTCAGTCACGTCAAAATTGACGGTGCATCCTGATTGCTTACAATTGTGATGTTCCGACAAAACCTGTCTATATATTGAGTCCACACAACTGTTATATTGCATCTTGTCAGCCACAACTTGATGCATGTTGATCAACATAGCTGTAAGCAGAGCTCTGTCATTAGCAGATTTGTATATTGTTACTCATAGATACTGAAGTTTAATTCTGCTTTAGGCAAATTGTATGTTGTACTATAGACATCCAGAGAAGCTTTCATTGAATTGAGGTGCTAATTTGGTTTTGTTTAAGATGAGGAGCTTTGCATTATATGAGCATAAAAGACACAACAAACGCAATAATTCTGGCACATTCTTGATGAAATGAGAAGAATTTTCCCATTTGTCGGGTGTTATAATTTACACATTGCTGTTAAGTGTTGAATTGAATTGTATTACTCTAAATTCAAACCAGATCCTGATCTGAAGTTACACCCTGACATTTTTGCATCACATCACATCACATCACATTACATTTGAGCTGTAAAAGTCAAAGTTCGACAAGAAAGCATTTAGTCTTGCTTTTTCCACTGCACAGTCAAGTGTGCCATTGTGATAAAAATTTAAGCTGTTAAATTCATGTTTACACAGAGGTAATGCTCCAGATTGACAATTGCTAGGTGCCCATTTCATGATGGGTTGTTGAGATTACTTTTAGTTTAAATGACATTTGTATACAATGCTGCTTGGTTTGGACTTGCTAAGCAACCTGTCATCTCATGTTTCAGCCAGTCTAAAGCCACATGTCACAGTACTCTGACTCTTGAGTTCGTGGGAGGGATGTGGCCAGCCACTTGGAGAGTCGGGGAGAGCCAATAAGTAGATTGTTGAGATGACATGAAGATAATCCCTTGGATGCTGACTTGACATCAGCTTGTTCGCAGCATTTGCACTTATGAAAATCTCCAGCATCAACCTCGATCCAGCCAAATCTTCAACTGGCAGTAACACAAATGTGCAAGATTACAACCATCAGACCATCGCTGAACTGGGGATTGGGATGCCCAAATTTAGAAAGAACGGCTTGATGTAAGAGACAAATTTAGAACCTCACACCAGAAGAGGGGAAGAAAGAAATGTGAGATACATGGCCACAGTACACAAATAGAGATGTGTCTCTGCCAAACTGCGATTTATTTATTTATTATTGTTTATTTATAATTAAAATTGTAGCCACTGTAAGTGTGTATTACAAGAAGGAATTTTTAACAATGAAAATATTAAAAAATAGCTTTTTCCTGCTAGTATTTAGTTCACTCTCTCCAGAATAGCACATAAAGAATCAATTTTAAATAATTCCACCAAAATGTATCAGAATATTCTTGTTTTGAAAATGGCTTACAGCTATGAATTTTGTTCCCTGATGCTTTCTCCCTATTTGAACTCAGAATTCACTCCAATGTAACTTGTACCTCACCTCACTTGTACCTGCTCCCCATGTTTCCCTCTGCTTATGACCAAGCTGCTTTGACATGTACACAAGGACAAACGTGTAAAAATGAAAGCACGACAAAATGGCTGTATGTATACAGGGGATTTCCTGCCTGTATGCTGTTGTGATCAGAGGCTGGTGGACAGAGAAGAACATGATAGTGAAGCTGATCAAAGTGTCAGGGTTCAATGATCATTGCTCACCACAGGAACTATTCTGATAGCAGAGCGATATCCGTCTTCCATCTGTGAGACGCAAGCACAGTGTGAAAGCAGAGTGAAAAACAAATGCTTAGATCAATTGTGCTGCTGGTGGTACTCATGCTGAAATGCTAAACTCTACCTGTATGTAGTGACCGGTTGCTTCAGTGGCAATTATCCTCATCATCTGAAATAATGGTTTCCCTTTCATGTGTCAGTTTTCAGTTTTGTACAAAATGTCCATTATTAATACTCCTCAAGTTACTTGTAAAAAACAACAGTCAAACATCTTCTTTCATCCTCACTCTTTAAAAAACACAATTTTCTTTTTCACTGCAGGATGTCCCATTGGGCTTCGGTCAAAGATGAAAGACCAGAAGTCATTAGTGCAGGAAAAAGAAGATGGCTCCAGGCCCTTTTTGATATCTGTCTTTAGTATTTTGGCATCAGCTTGTTTTGCCATGATTTGCCGTAATGATTAATTATGTTATTATGTTTATAGACCTGTGGTGTAAAGACAGGACCATTTTTTTTTTTTGGTGCCTACATCGTGAAGTTAAATCAAATGGAAGAATTAAAGTGACGTGAGAAGTGAAGGTGCCAACTACGTGCTCCCACCAGCACTTGTAGTTGTTTACAATGATATTGGATGGGAGTTATATTGTGTCTTTTACCCTCTTCTGTTGTAGTCCTATGCTCTGATTAGGAGTGCACCAATAAATCGGTCTATCGATATGCACCAATGAATGGGCATTATTATAGTTGATGGATGTTATGAAACTAGTAATAGTAATATTATTCTATTTAATGACTATGTACCTGTCACATTGGAAATTTTAGTATTTCCTATGTATTTTTTTCATTGTCTGTTATATTGTTTAATTGAACATACCCATTGGCTCCATGTTTTGTTTACTGGTGTTTATTTAATTTCATATTTATTTAGCTGGTGGTTTATTTTAGTTTTACTGCCATTTAAGAAGTTGCACAAATCGTCTTTTATACAGCTGTTCTGTTTTGCATAGTTGTTTACTAGACCTGTTTAATACAGAAGATACGATCCTTTCACTTCCTGTTTAGGGGGAAAAAGATCCCTATAAATAATCATTATTCCCCAATAAAGTAGTCAATAAGTCTATTTATATTTATAAGGATAGCTCCATTATTCTTTGTACCTATTGAGTAAATGTACAGGATTGCCATGGACCATGCCATGAGGTGGAGAGTGTTTGGTTTGATTGGATTTGACAGATTCATCTGTCAGCCAGTCATCCGTGTGAGAGTGGTGTATTAGGATCTGGAGTCAACATGAGCAGTTGATGGTTCTGAGATGTTGGTGTAATAGTGACCGTGTCAGCACTGATTCTCAGTACCCACAGGCTGAACATCTACCCACAGCACAAATGTCTGCCAAAGCACACATCATGCCTGACACAAAAGCTACAACTGAATCATGCTAGCAAACACATGCACACACTGCTCCTAAACTTCCAGAGAAACAGAAAGTAGGATACTTACTAAAACTGACAGCTTTCTCCAAATCTCATCGTTGTCAGTCGTTCATTGACTTTGTCTCACATGAATGCAACCTTTCTCAGGAAGACAGTCATTTGTTGCTGAATGTGGCCAGTCAATAGTTGAAATTGGCTACAACCCAGAGTCTGTTCTTAATTCAAGTTTATGTATAGAGTCTGCTAATTGCCCATTATTTTGGATAACAGATATGCAAATTACCCAGTGAATGAAAATCTACACAGTGAAGCGAGAAGCAGAAGTTCCTGCAGCACACTGCCTCCTCATGAGGGAAATATGAAGTATTTCGACTTGATCAGAATTTAATGCGGTCTATACTATCTGGTATTCTAACCTCCAGTTCCTCTCTTCTGTTATTACAAGACAGGTTATACGGTGGAACCTGCATCTGGGTGCTTGAGAGAAGAATGTGTGCTTGCTGTTGCTGAAACTGGAGCTTATTTGCCAAAATTCCCTCCACTTTTTTGTCACTTTCTGCTTTTGCCATTTCAATTTAGATTTTTTTTTTTTAAGCACAAGTGGTAGCGCTTTCAAATGAAACACCCCCACTCAGTGTTGTTACTCTGTGGACTTCTAAACAGATGATGTATCATTTTGGCAGGGCTTTTGAAGTTATTGGCAAGTCTGACATGGAATTTGTCAGATGAATTTGTTGGAGTTTTGTCGACTTTTGAAATTATTTTACTCAAGAAGGCACTTGGCTACGAAACTGTCCTGTCTCTGTTCTTCAGGGAGGAATGTTTTATGCTGTTGCGTGTGAATGCTTGTTTCTGCCTATGAAGTCATGTGATTCTATGGTTTTGTCTTTCCTGCTACTAAATTATTATGTCAATGGGAATGTGTGGAATAATGGAATAATGACTTGATCAGTAAATTCTGGTAGTTTTTGGTAATAAATTCTTGTCCCGCAAATATTTGAATAATTGTCATTCACCGTGCGGAAGGAACTGCACGGTTTGCTCCTGTACTTCCTCGCGCTACTGTGTGTTGTGCAAGTTCCAGAAATGTATTGCAACCTGCAATGATAGTTCGAATGCAATACAATGTCTGATTTTATAGATAAAATGTTTGTGGTTACCATGTGGTGTTAGCAATTGTAATGTCCCAAATGAATTTGAAATGTAAAAAAAATACTTTTTCAACTATTTGTAAACATTAAGCTTCAATAAGATGAATTTAGATCTCATTTTAAATATCGTGTTTGCCTCTAACACCTAAAACGTCTTCTTCTATGCTTTGCTCATCAGTGAACATGGTTTGATTTAAAGAAGGTATTGTCTTTACAAAGTCTGACTTGATTTGCCCTCATTATGCATTACAATGTCCTCCTTTTATCAGACCAGATAATACAGTTGATATTTTGCATATGGAGCTCCTCAGTGGCGGTTTATTCCATAATTGGCTGACTGAGTTTGTTTGTTTTTCAGGTGTCTGCGTGGGGAGGATACGTGTTTATTATCAACCTGATTCCCCTACATGTGTTTGTGCTATTGCTAATGCAACGCTACAGCAAAAGAGTCTACATTGGTAAGATTAATACTTTTTCTTTCGGTGGGGAGAGAATTTGTCACCCTTATTAGATGGTATAAGATTATAATGGGCAATTATTGTAGCGTGAGGCATATTGCTATCCTATCTCTTTATTTTACCCAATATAAAGTGTGTCATTCCAGTCTCATCTGTTGTAAACATGTCATTATCATCATCCTTGCACATGTATGCCCACATAAAAAAGCAACTGAGGGCCACGCCGCACCTGATCTCTTCAGTTTGACATGCAAATTGCTAGTAAACAAATGGAAATCACTCCACAACTCTGTTTTTCTCATGCGGTTTGGCCAGAGTTGTAATTGTCTAACATGGTTAGTTCAGTTTGTCATGTCGCTTTGCTACATGGTAATCGGTAATTGCAAAGTCTTGGACAAATCTTCATTTGGCCTTTCCACTGTGACAGTTTTGCTTGACATTTGCTACACCACCTTTAAAGAAAAATGTCACTATTGAAGTCATCATAGGTCACAGAAACTCAAGGATTACTCGAAGAACAACTTGCCAGACTCGCACACCTTTTGGTGCCAAATGACATATTATTGTGCACACTTGGCAGAGACTGCGGCAGAACTCCATTTTCTCCTCTGGGCTTCAGGGGAATTCTCTAAATCAGTCTCCCTCTTGTCTTAACATGTGACTCACATCCAGCACAACTGCGATATCCCCACAAGTCATAGTGGTCATATTAATCAACCATCAAATAACGTCGACTACCATCCCCTCATTCACGGGGTTTCAGTAGCTTAAAAATCTTTGTCACTGCTGAAATGGTTGTGTCTCCTTTCCAGCCCAGCCCGAATAGAGCAGTTGTATCATTTTTCTGTACCTGCTAAAACATTAACAAGGACCCCTGAGCACCATTAGCTGTCTAGTGGGGGTTGGTCATCATGCTTTGTCTGGGGGCTGGGCTTCCTGGCCTGCTGCAAGCCTGAGTAAACTCAGCTTTCACATTCTTAAACTCTCTAATGCAGATTTATTCTAAGTGGTCGTCACAGCTTGTTATCTCTGTTCTTTCCTGCTCATGTTAACAGGGAGAAATGGCTTAACCAGATTATTGACTTAACTGGGGTAAGACCAGGGTCACGGCTGTGCTGACTACTTACTGGCCAGGTTCACCTCTGAGAACCTCTCGACAACCACTCCAATTGTGATTGTGGTAAAGATAAGGAATATTTGCTTCCAAATGGTTTTGGACTGACAAGCGTGTGCAAAGACTTTACACCCGGGATCTGCTCATTGATACAGAAATCGGTGCGCTCGGTCATCGTTATGCTGCTGTTGCCTCACCTTACTCCCTCCAGGGAATCACCATTCCATCTCACTGCATTTGAAGTCCTCTTTGCAACTCCTTCCAGTCCATACTTTGAAATGCCGCATGTCCATTCCATTTCCAAGTACGAACACACAGAGGTGTCAGTTTTTTTGCCCTTGACTTTCTTTTTTAGCTCTTCCCACCATGTAACTTCTGAATCCTGAAGATGACTTAAAGACTTTCTGCTATTCCTTGTCATCCATGTCAAGTAACCTATTCAGATGTCCAATTCTGCAACTGGCATTCTGATAGGGCACTGGAAAACTACGTAGAAAAACACATGACACAGATCAACACACGATCAACCCTTCCAAGCATGGAGAGCTTACACAATGTTCTCCTTCCAATACATCATCCTACTGTGAGTCAGTGGACGTGAGGAGAGTTTTTGAGTTTGGCCAGAACTCCTTTGCTTTCCAGGAAGTGTGAAATCTTAATTAAGTCGCTGTGTGCTCAATTCAGATCCTGCAGTTAAAAAGTTGAAGGTTGTTCTGTTCTCAAACAAGACTTTCTTTTCACTCTGAGTCAGTTCACTGTGCTTCTTTGCGACAAAGTACCTAAATATACTCTGAAGAAGTATTTCATTATGTCCTTAGTGACTGTGCTTTGTTTTGTATTGTGTTTTTTTTTAAATCTTGACTTTCTTTTCTCTCATCAGCTTATAGCACATTCTACATCGTGGGCCTTGTTCTGTCAATGCAGGTCCCTTTTGTGGGCTTCCAACCTATCAGGACCAGTGAGCACATGGCTGCTGCCGGTAAGTCTCAGTCTCTAGTCAAAAATATTCCGCAGTTTGCATCACCTAGCAATACAAATACTTCTATGCGGCGAAGAAACAAGAACACAGCTCACAAACTCCAGTTCTCTTCACCAGCACATCCCTGCACATATGCAGATGCGGGTGGTTTTGTTTGTCAGTTTTGATCTATGCATCACCAGCAGGACAATGAAATGGTTGTGTCTCCTTTCCAGCTCAGCCTCAACAGAGCAGTTGTATCATTTTTCTGTACCTGCTGAAACATTAACAAGGACCCCTGAGCGCCATTAGCTGTCTAGTGGGGGTTGGTCATCATGCTTTGTCTGGGGACTGGGCTTCCTGGCCTGCTGCAAGCCTGAGTAAACTCAGCTTTCACTTTCATAAACGCTCTAATGCAGATTTATTCTAAGTGGTCGTCACACACTGTGGAATATTTCCCCAGCTTAGCTTGACCTCTGCCTCCCGTCACTGCTGATCATGTAAAGGCATCTTTTGCTGTCCGAAAAAGACTGCTTAAAGGCACCTTGAAACATTTTCATATCCTAACTCAAAATGCGCACACGGCGGTTGTCCAGATCTGATTGTAGTCCATGGAGATCTTTAAAACAAAGTTGTGATGAAACTGTCTGCATGTCATTATCATAGATTTCAATACAATTCTTCAACTTCTCAATCACATTAGTAGTAATTTGAGACTCTTTATTGCTTGTTCAACGTCGTCGGACAACCAGCGATGAACTCTTGATTCAAAGTATTTTTAGACTATGTTTATCAGGACGCCTAAAAAAATGGGAAGTGGGTGGTTAAAGACAGCGTTTGTAAAAAAAAAATAAAAGGCTTCTTCCCTGTTGAAGTGAAGCATCTGTGAATTCTCTCACGATAAATAAAAAAGAAATGTTCCCTCCTGCTGCAGGAATAAATTTCAGAGTCTGAATTTCTGCCATCCCCATAATAATTTGATCTCAAAAGTGTGTTTATCCGCTACTTAAATCCCCTTCAAATTCAACTTGCAGAGTTTCCTGCCTGAGTTAATTTCTGCTTCTGTATGTTGGTTTATTAAAGCTTGTTCACAGTTGCATGTGTTCCCATCTGCTGCCTGACAGGAGGGACGGCTGCTTGTGTATTTGTGCGAGAAGCTTGCGTTCATTTATGTCCAGATTGCATTCGAACTGTCACTGGCAGCATATTCTGTAACACTTGAGCCGGTGTGTCTTGATGTGTTTTTGGGTGTGGGTTTGAGTGTGTTACGAGAGATTTCCAAGAGCACGCTACCAAAATCTTGCCTGCATTGACTGGCTTTTAGCATCCCACTAGCTTTCAAAGAGCAAGTATGTTTTTATGTCCTGGGCCAGCAGCTGCTTACAACATCTGGTGGGAGCGTTTCCACTGCGGCTCGGGAGAGAGGAGACCTGTCGGTACCTTTTGAGGTGTCATTCCCTGAAGCGAGCTAGCAGGGTGGTGTATGGTGACAAGTGTGTTAGCGCCGACGCTGCTCTCAAGGAGACTGGAGTATAACCTCAGAGATGAGCACAACCTGCTGTGGGCTTCAGGGGAATTAGGGTGAAGGTAGAATTGCGTTGCTCTGTATTTGGGACTTCCTGCTTTCCTGCCCAATTTCTCTGTAGAATTCCCAAGGCAAGCTCGTGTATGGGGAGGAAATGCACAAAGTTACAGGATGAAAGGAATACCATCTGCCTGAAGACAGACAAGTGATGTTGAGGAAGTTATATTTGCCTAAATGTTTTTTTTTTTTACATGTTTGTTACATGTTTCCTCGCATGTTTACCTTTCACAGTAGCACCAGGGGATTCCTAAATGACTTGGTATTCTTTCAAAGCGTTGGAAAATGTGCCTTTGCTCCGGATCAACTTCACATTTGGAAATCAAACATCTGATCAAGGCTTTTTTTAGCCATCCAGTCACGTACACATTTGTAATGTGAGCAAGGTACCTGAGCTGCACACAGTCTTGGAGTTTTAG
Organism: Synchiropus splendidus; assembly: GCF_027744825.2. Lineage (NCBI taxonomy): Eukaryota > Metazoa > Chordata > Actinopteri > Syngnathiformes > Callionymidae > Synchiropus > Synchiropus splendidus. Next base: position 16,899,845 of record NC_071337.1, read on the forward strand.
CTGATCTTGAAGGCAGCTCTGTTTCGCACAGCGGCAACAATCATTGTCCTGTAAGATCTAGCCCAATATTTATCTTGTGGTGGGATTTATTGGCAAGGGGTTTGTAGTAGCAACATGTAGTGTCTCCTCATCTAGTCACTGGTGATGTCCCCTCACTTATTTTGTCCATACTTGTTTCTCCTCAGGTGTGTTTGCACTGCTCCAAGCCTATGCCTTCCTGCAGTACCTGAAAGACAGACTGACAAAGCAGGAGTTCCAGACACTTTTCTTCCTCGGTGTATCTCTGGCTGCTGGTGTGGTCTTCCTCACTGTCCTTTACCTCACGTATACAGGTGTGTATGTCAACACATACTGAAATGTGTTCAAGTCTTATGGTGGATCTCAATGTAGGCTCAAAATTATTAGATCCAAACTATTAGTATTTGTCAGGTGTTGGAAATATTCATTCAATCTCAAGGTTGTAAGAGGCAACACTTCAGTTGCAACACTGTCCTTGACGGGGAAACTCATTGCAGTAAATTTGATTTGTACAACCCATCAGCACAATGTGGGGACAAAATTATTCTTTATTAATATTTAATCATTTTGAAGTTAAATTCACCATGGTGACTATGTCACAGAAATCCGCCCACAAATCCAGTCAGCCAAAGCAAGCTCCAACTACAAACCAACAGCTCAAGATTAGTTGTGTGGAATGAATTTGCCACTACATTTTGAATTTTAGTCGAGCATTCAGCGCTCAGTTGAACTGAATTCTTGTAAATTCCAACTCCATTTTTTCCATTCAACCACATAGCACTCACAGCATAACGTGGTCTGGTAGTGGTGGATATTGGATGATCCTCTTCATTTACTCCCTTTCACTAAGACTATGTGCCGTTTTTATTTGAAGTATATTTGCTGTTCTGAAGTATCAGTGGGTCCTGACGCCTGGAGTTTCTCCAGTTTGGCCTTTGTTCATGTTTATCTCCAACATGTTTAACTGTTGGGTTAATGGTCAGATTGGAGGCCTCTGAGTGTCACTGTTGTCAGCATGGTAGTGAAATATTGACTGCCTCCTGCTCAACGACTGTGACTGACGATGGCATGATAAGAACCAGGAGTTATTAAAGATTGTCCAGAAAAGACATGGTCCTGGTGGTCAAGATGCTCCTGAGGGCGCCCTTACAAAGCCAGTCGAAATGTATTTGTTTGTCAGTGACAGGCTGCATGTACCAAGGTAGAAGACTGAACTGCGAGCGTTCCTTACTTTTTTTGTAATGGGAGTGCAGGGTGTTTTCTCTAGCTTTTTTGTCTGGCACAACCTGACAAAAGGTTTCCTTTTCCCCTTAACCACCATCAGCATTTCCTAGAATTTCGTTTTTGTAAATAGGTCGTCTGTGCTCGGTTCAGATAAATGATTACCTGCACTCAAACATTCTTCAGTGGTGACACTTAACCCTGAATTTATCGTACCCATTATCTTACCCTCTGAAATGCTACAGTGCAGCAGTACATCAGATGAAAACTAGGTCAAATTTAACACATTGCTACAATATCGCTCTTGGAGCAGTTGTAGGCCCATCAGACAGTAAATAAGCAATTCACAGGAATTTTTGCACACATTTGGATGAAAGTGCTTCCTCATCATTCGTGTACAACTGCTTCCTGGAGACCAAGGCTGTTTTTAGCAATAGAGAGGTGAAAACAAAAATACTTGACCATAATGCTTAACAAGCCGATTAGCTTCAGTTGGCCAAGTGAAGCTAAAAAGGTCAACTATAAAGTTCTTGAACTTTTTGTTCATCTATAAAGAGACATTTTCTTAAACCAAAAGTGTTGCAGAGTTATGGTTCAATACTGCCTGTGAGTTGTGCTTGTAGCCTGAGAAGTTTCTCATGCTCTGTTCACTGGTATGTGGAATGAAATGAATTGGTACGTACTTTCCGGAGAGCTTTTTTTAGGTATTTGGTATAGCCACTTAAATTCTCAACACATTAATATTACTTTTTTTGCAGTTGACCAAGTGCATCAACGTCTCTTTGCCTTTCTCTCTTTCTCGCTTTTTTTCTCAACACATAAACGCAGCAAGTTATGCTGCATCCAGTGACATTCTATATTGATTGTGTTCATTCTCTTCTCTAGGATACATCGCTCCATGGAGTGGACGCTTCTACTCCCTGTGGGACACTGGGTGAGTCCTGCTGTCCGAGAGCTGCATGATTTCTGTGTTGAACCCACAGAGGTGCATTTTGTTTTTAAGTGTTTCTTTTCTTCAGTGACTCATTTAGTCGGAAAAATGTGCCGAGTTAATAGTTTTCAAAAATCTGAAGAAAAATGCATAAAGAATGATTCTCACCATAAATCAAATGAATAAAAACCTCTAAACAAAATACTTCAATTTGTGAATTGGATATAGTGCCTACCAAATACAAGTATTGTGACACTGGATTGGCGTGAGTTACGGGAGAAAGCACAAGAATAAGTGGCTTCTCTGTGGCCTACAACATTTCACGTCAACAAAAGAAGTTGCTTGAACCAACAGCCACATGATGCTCTCTGATGACGTCACCTCAAGACATAGGTGATCTGAAAATTAACAGTTAAAGAGGATACATAGATGAAAATAGTTAATAATCATGGAAGGATGGTGGGATAAATGGGAACCAGGACAGCCATTGAAAATGGAAATTAAGTTGTATAAAAAGATGTTTGGTGAGAATTAAGAGTGAGTGAAATGAGGGTGGAGGAGGAGTGAGCAGTGAGCCTGTTGGTTGGGTGGATGGAAGAAAACGGTAGGTCAGGGAAAGCAGCCTGTGTGAAAGAAAATGTGGAAAGCACATAGAGTTGTGACTGATATTCAAACGCTCCATTCAGTGGGGAAACCAGTTTTTTCCCAAACTACTGTCTTGCATAAAGATCGCAGGTCATCTGGCTTCCATTTGTGTGCTTTCTCCAAAACTGCAAGTCAGTGTTGCTAGCAGTGATGTTGATTCACTGGATGAGAGAACGCTGTTTACCTTGTTTACAATTAGTACGCTATGCACACAAATCAATGGCCTGAGGCTGCATTTGTTCAGGACGCTGGTGCCAGCCAGGACTGTCCGGACATTCCCAAGAAATCTGCATCTTCACAACTCGTATATGAAATCGTGCTGGCTGCTAACACAGTTCTTTTTCTTCAGCTACGCTAAAATCCACATCCCCATCATCGCCTCTGTGTCAGAGCACCAGCCCACGACGTGGGTCTCCTTCTTCTTTGACCTCCATATTCTGGTGTGCACGTTCCCAGCCGGCCTCTGGTTCTGCATCAAGAACATCAATGATGAACGAGTGTTTGGTGAGATATCCTCTCTTGACAAAATGTCTTGAAGCAACCACTCCAAATGAACTCTGCAGCAGCTAGCAGGTCGTTCTAAATCCAGACCTTGTGGTTCAGATGACTCTCCAGCTTCAGATTACGATCTAGATTTCCAAAACAATGGCTGCGCTCATGTGTATAGATGCTGGATCCGTCACCTGCTGAGTTGCATCTCAAAGCTCTTTGCGGTTGCTGCTGCTTCCTTTTTCGTTTTCCTCCAAGACATTAAAAAAAGATGCACAGTAAGAAGAGGAAAGGGCTGTCTGAGTCTGCTCCAGTCTGCCTCCAGCAGAATGAAGAGTAAATAATGGAGGTGAAATCAATGTCTCCAGCTCCTCTGTCAGTCACTGAAAATAACTTGAACAGGAAATTAACGAAAATAAATATGCTACACTTTGCCTTTATATTTTGTTTGCCAATAGATAGTTGATGTAGTAATATAATATTGTTTGTCATTGGCATATGATGTACTATGTCAGTGTATGATTGATAGTCATTTTATACAGTGTATTGCCCAAGAGCAAGGTAGTAGGTGAACAGCACCTGGTTCAGAAGCACCTGAAGCTTGAATACTGTGTAATAAGTACACAAAAGTTCTTTTTCTGTAAAAGCCAGGATTAAAAATGACTTTTTCAAAGCTAAAAAGGCCCAGTCACCTTTTGACTTCAGTCTGCTTTTAGGGGTGTCTTGGAGTGACCTGCTGCTAGGGTGGGGTGAGGCCATGGAGGCCTTTGAATGCAAACAAAAGGATGTTCAAAGTGTGTTCTATTATGTATGGGAAGCCAGTGCAGACACAACAGGATGAGGGTGATGTGGTTGTGCTAGCGTGCACCCGTTAGCAGATGAACAGCAGTATTCTGCACCAGTTGTAACCGGCCGAGAGTGGTCTGGATGATCCCACCATAAAGTGCGTTACAGTAGTCCAGGCGTGAAGTGTTAAAAGCATGGATGTTTTTTTTTATCAAAATCCATCGTGGGGGAGATGTTTTTTTTTTTTTTTTCAAGCTTGAGATGGAAAAAGCTCTTCTTTAAAACTAAGCTAATTTGCTGCTCAAAATTAAAAAGTGGATCAAGTGAAACACCAAGGTTGGCGACTGACCATTTTAAAGAAGAAGAGCTGAGGTCAATATTGGGACAGACAGAAGAGACTCTGTTGCCAAACATAAACATTTCTGTTTTCTTGGTGTTTCTTACAGTGGCATCGCTAAAACAAATTAAAACTGGAAAGTGGCCCGACAGTTGAAATGCCATTCTGTAACTCAGGAATGTACATCTGACCGTCCTCCCTTCCATAAAAATGGAATGAGATTCAATGTTTCCTACAAATGTGGCCCAGGCGACGCAAGTATATTGAAAATCGTACGGCTCCCAGAATGGAGCCTTGTGGCTCTCTTGAGGATGAGGTGGAGTTCCCTATATGTGCTGAGAAACCTCTGTGACGTATGATGATTCCAGGACTTTTCCCTTCACACCCACCCAGTTCTACTAGTGAGACAACAGAATATTATGGTCTTCCATGTCAAATGCAGCAGTCAGATTAGAAGCCCCAGTATGACAGTTATGACAGTCTGTTTTCACTAAAATGGCAGTAAGAAACCCTCAAAAGTGCAGTTTCAGTGATGTGCAAGGCTTTAAAAACAGACCGAAAGACTTCAATTCTCTGTTTTCTTCCAGGAAAGTAACCAATTGTTTGAGAACAAGTCTTTCCAAATTTTCAGAGAGAAAAGGTAGCTAAGAAAGTCTGTCTAAAATTTGAGAGCACAGAAGGTTCCAGCCCTGTGTTTTTGATTAGAGGCTGTGCAGTTGTGTGTTTTAAAACTCTGGAGAACAATAACAGAAGAAAGACTACTCGTATAATGGCATCAAAAAGTGACCGCAATGAATGATCACAAACTTCCACAATGAAGTGGAAAAAACAAAAAACAAAAACAATGAGCACTCATTTTAATTAACACTGTTATCCTTGTAAACTACTCAACATGAGATGGGCACAGAGATAGTGAGTGCTTGTGGAAATACTGCAGCATCTGCTATTCGTCTCCTGGGTTACATGGGAAGCTTTACCCAAAAAGCTAACGTGCCAGACTAGAAGTTATGCAACTGAAAATGTGTGTATAATAAATTTATTTGCAGTAGTGTAATGACATAATTAGTCAGAGCATTGTTCTATAAACACTGTTTGTTAGCAGCATTATCTAAAATGTTGTGTGCATAATTATATGGCTCACATAAATGTAAATATGTATATTGACGATGGGAGATGTGGTGCTGATGAAAGCAAAAACAAAGGGACAGATGGCCACAATAATTTAATTAATTAATTAAAGGAAGAAGTAAAAGTCGGCTGAAGTTTCCAGATACACGAAAGGATCCCTCACCACTGAGTCCGAGGTTCAGAATCTGGAACAGGAGAGCATAAAAATGAAGTGACAAAATCACAAACAAAAGGGAAAGATTCTCAAGATTGGGAGTGATGGCATGAAGATTGATGTGATGCCAGTGGAAGTGGAAGATAATACTAGTCTAAGATAGTGTTGAGTTTGTGAACTGCTCAGGGGTCGGAGACTATGATCTCTTCAGGACAGGAACATCATGTTGGCTCACCAGACCAAGATCATCACCTTTGATCAAATTTGAACAGAGCATGGAAACATGGTGCTTCCAACCACATCCTGAGAAAAGCGTAGGCTGGTTTCTCCAGCTGTTGGTCCATTGGTGACACACGGTGGTGATTCCGGGATGTGCACATTAGCGACAGATTAACACTGAACTGATGAACTGTTGGCTCAAGAGCTGGTTTTCCTCATATAATCGGCGTGATCGGTCCACCCACGTTGCTATAAAAGCTTTGTCAGATGATCAGTCTTGCGTTATTCACCATGAACACACGTACACATCAAGTTCACATTCGGACAGTAAGTTTGTAACTCTGAATGCTTCGCATAAAAAATAAATAAAAATAAAATCTCGATAAGTTGGCGCCCAGTCTACCCTGTTCCTACTGCTGCTAACTGATATATACAGTATATATAGGATGTTAAAAGATTATGCGTGAGTCATGGTGCATGCTTCACTCAAGCCCAGACCCAAAGAAGGACCGATATAGACAAGAGTGTCATCATGTTTCAGCAAGTAATTTTGCATTCACTCAATTATTTTTTTTCCGCTCTATATTGAGTTTTTCAATGGGAAAGAGGGATGCATGCCAATTTGCGTAGGATATGCTTGTCTAAATGGCTGTGGCATATCTGGTTGTTTGGGATGAGTGGCCGCTGTGTCATACGTCTGCTTCATGCGTACGGCGATTTGCGCTTACGCCTAGTTTCAGTGTGAAGTATTGATACAAGAGGCCACAGATGATGTTGATTTGTGGATTGCACGCCTCCATACACTTGTATAGTCTATGAAAGTCATTAGAATTTCACCTGTGGAATTTTGGCTAATGGTTTTCAAGTGCAGAACTCAAGCTTTCGTTTTTGCACCCTAGTGTGAGCTATAATTGAGTGGTCTTCCCTTCATTACTCTCCTCCTGTTGTGCCACAGTCATTCTTTCATCGTGTGTCTAACCAGCTTATTCCTCTGCCCCCCCAGTGGCTCTGTACGCCATCAGCGCGGTGTATTTCGCCGGCGTGATGGTGCGTCTGATGCTGACGCTGACCCCCGTGGTCTGCATGCTGTCTGCGGTGGCTTTCTCCAGTGTTTTTGAGCACTACATGGGAGATGACACCAAGAGGGAGAAGCCCCCTGCTGAAGACAGCAGCGATGAAGATGACAAGAGGAACTCTGGGAACCTTTACGACAAGGTACTGCATGGCTGAGTGAAGTGTGATTCACAGCGCTCAAGATTGGTTTTTCATGAGTTTAGTGAAGGTATGATTCAGTTGCGATTGAGGTTTGTCACATCATGGCAGTAATCTCTCTTTTTTCAGATTCTGTCTCCCCAGCCAGCGAAAGGGCTTTATCTATTTTTGTCTCCCATGTAATCCCTTCATTCTGCATGTTGCTCTCGAATGAGGTTTTTTTTCCCACCTAACATTTCTGCTCACTCAACACAAATTGAAGTGGAACTACAGGCCGAACGTTAGGCCTGGAATAAATGATTCCCTCCCTCGTGTAATGAATGCTCAAGTTCACTGTGCTGAAACTATCAGGCTCTTTTGCACCAACTGTTCATTTAGACTCACAATGAAGCAATTAAACGTAGGCTTTCAAAAGCTGAGGCAGGAAGGAGGGCTTTACAGTAGCTCTGTCAAACACCCGCCTGGTTTTGAGTGGCAGCATGAAGAACATTATGACCACCTGTCAAGTGTTGTATCCCTTCACCCGCAGCTAGACTTGTTCCCTTGTGTCGGCTATGGCCAGTGTCCATCAGAAGTGGTCCGGAATAGATGTCTACACATGGCAATAATGAGAAGCCAAAGGGTCTGTTGAAGCCTGACAGACTGGATCCGGCAGCGTCTCACATAGCTGAACAAGTTGTTGTTGATATCTGGGCCTTATTGCAGATGGGTCGACCAAATATGTTTTGTTTTTCTGAATGATTAAATAAAAGCATCAAGTCTATTTTGATGCATTACCCTAAAGTGGTCTTCAATTAGTCAGTTTGAGTAGGAACTTGTGGTTCACCTCTATTGTCATGCCGATCACAGTCGCCAGCGATGTCTCTCCAGATGGCATAGTAGGCTCGCGGATGCACTCCGAGACTTTTCTCAATTAGTTTGATCAATTATTCATATGGCTTAATAATTTATCTCGGACGTCACAAACTTGGCTTCCAAGCGTAAAGGCTTTTGTCTCCCTCTGCAGGCCGGGAAGGTGCGCAAGCACGTGTCTGAGCAGGAGAAGGCAGAGGAAGGTTTGGGCCCAAACGTCAAGTCCATCGTGACCATGCTGATGTTGATGCTGCTGATGATGTTTGCCGTACACTGCACCTGGGTGACCAGCAACGCCTACTCCAGTCCCAGCGTGGTGCTGGCCTCCTACAATCATGACGGGTGAGTTGACTCCCACCTTGTTCAGAGCCCATGGTTCTGAGACCCCTTCACTCACCGGGCACGTTATCTGAGCTCATTCAGCCCAAATACAGTGACACAGCCGTTGCAACAGATAAAATGCATAACATCATTTACTCAGTGTGTACAACCATTGCTCAGATTGAAAGCTGAAGTCAGATGAAATAATAGCGTGGTGTTTTCAACAACATCATGTCTTTTTCAGCTCTCTGACTTTTACTCACTTAAATATTTGCTGACTCAGTCTTCTGATGCCCCGTGGAGTTTTCACAACATCTACCCGAGGTGATGTGTTTGTTGTCTGACAGTCAGGGCTGCTAAATTCTTTCACTGGGAATGTTGAGAAATGAATTCCAGTGTCCAGTAGTGTTGAGTCAAGTTTATTTTTCATGCCAAAGCTTGAGATAGAGTGGTCTGTGCGCCCTGCTGTTGTTGCCACCTGTCCCTTGAAATACAGAACTGGTGTTTGACACGCAAAGACAACTTGACAAGCGTGACTTGTTTCCAATTTGTTACTGGTCTTCGAACACAGCGTGTTGTTTCTCTGTCTTGTAAGTTCACGAAACGAACTAAAAAGTGAATTGCTCTTCATGTATCATCCTACTTTAGTGCATTGGTGTTTTAGTTACATATTTTTTTGCTATTTCAGTTCTCTATTTTTGTGGTTCATTCCATGGTCACGTATGACATAACCCTTTTTTTGGGGGTGTATGATTTTTTTGTAATGCTTTTTAATATGTCACTCTTGACAAACAGATGGTAGAGGTGGAGGCCAGTTTTATGGGGTGGTTAAATCGTGCTGTCCGTCTGCTGTTTACTATTAATTTGGTTCCGTCTGGAAACATGTCCTGGATGATATTAGGAAGAAATACTAGGAAGAAATATTAGAAATTATTTGAATAAATCATGAATTCATATTATATTCTCGAAATTATTATGCAAACTGTCAATCAGTTAATTTTTTCTAGTAAAAATATGTTTATAACCACACTCTTCAGGACTGTCACAATGACCGCTATTAAACTCGCATACACGGACTCATATCTAGTCATATCCGGGTATGCATGTCCAGTGGTGCAACTGTGGTTTTGTGTAGCAAGTTTATGGTGACTTGTAAAGGTTTGAAAATTGACTTTGCCGTTTGGTTGAGCTGGCGCACACACACACACACACACACACACACGTTGTCTCATTGGTTGCCTGTTTGGGCTGTTTCTTGGAGGGAAAGTAGATCTTGAAGAGATTTATAAACTCCTGACTTTATTATTCATGTGCACTCCGTCCTCAACTCTTGCTGGCCTTATGATTCAAAGACTCCTCTTAAATATTGATGTGCTCCACAGTTAAAAGCCTCACGGCCCCCTCCTGTCTCACCCTCTCTCCCGCTTTCCTCAGAACACGTAACATCCTGGACGACTTCAGGGAGGCGTATTACTGGCTGAGACAGAACACGGACGAGCACGCTCGCGTCATGTCCTGGTGGGATTATGGATACCAGATCGCTGGGATGGCCAACAGAACCACGCTGGTGGACAACAACACGTGGAACAACAGTCACATAGCACTGGTGAGCGCAGCTCCTTTCCATCGAAGTCGGATTGCCCAACCGCCTTAATTATTGTTATCGAAAGCTCCAGCCCATCATCATCTGTTCTGTTGGATCCATTCTGTCCAGCAGTCCAGATTATCTTCCCAAGTTAAAACCACCCTCCGATTTTACTCTGATGGAGGTTTGGGTTAATTGCTGTCAGATTGGTGCTGTGATTTATTTCCCCTCCTTCTGGCTCGCTCTGCTGCCGGCAGCTCTTTCTCCCACTTTGTTTTCCCATCAAATCCTTTTTTTAATCTCTTCGTACCTTTTCTGCCGTCATAATTGCTGTAAGGCATAAAAGGATTTACTTTGCTTCCAAGTGCCGCCAAACTTGCATGCATCCTTGCACGTGGTGTGTTTCATATTGTCCTCTTCTACGAGACTTCTGAGATGGTGTTAAAACCCTGAATCAGCAATACTGCTTCATCTACGAGCCACCAGGCTGTTGGGTTTCCCATTGAGTCACGTTAGCAGTTGCTGTTTTCATATGAATTTATCATGGTTTTTATATGCCCAGGAAATGTTGAGTCTAATCTCAGCACTGGAGGACAGAACAGGAGGTGAGTGGTTGAAAAGATGCTCGGAAGGAGGTTGTGCTGAAGCAATGAGTCATTGCACCCTGCCGGTGCTTCATGTATTTATTGACCAGGAGGCCAACTCCTGAGGAAGTCGGTCAGTGAGTCAGGCGCTGGTGCTGTTAGCAGCGATACCTGGCTGCTTCGTTCAGTCCAACCTGACCTTCACGCCTCGAGCTGCTCATGCAGAGATTCATCACCTTCTTCTTGGACCGCTGCAGTGGTGTCGTGTTCTGCCTGGATGTGCTCCAGTTTCTGTGCCCTACAGTGGTGGAGCGGACTTCACGCTCATTTGCTCTGAAAGCCCTGGAATGATTCATGTAATCCAGCAACTAATCTGACACTAATCTTGACAGTCCCTCGCGTCACTGTTGTCTCTGCTGACTTCTGACTTGTGTTTCCTCCCGCAGTTTCATTTACCTGGAAAAACCCTGAGTTAACGTCCCTCTCTCTTCAGGTGGGGAAGGCCATGTCGTCCAATGAGAGTGCTGCCTACCAAATCATGAGGTCCCTGGATGTGGATTACGTGTTGATCATTTTCGGCGGCGTGATCGGCTACTCCGGGGATGATATCAATAAGTTCCTGTGGATGGTCAGAATAGCAGAGGGCGAGCATCCCAAAGACATCAGGGTGAGTGAGTCGCCTTCTGTCCGAAGTCACATGCACAGCCTCTGTTTAGTCGGATTATAAAAAAGGTTGATGGCTCTATGTAGATAGCGCTGCACATCCTGGGACCAATCTGGACCTTTGGGCCGAGCGTGTCCCCCGATCTTGCCAACAATCCTACATACATGTACATTTTAGGGCTGAGCTTTAACACATTGATTTCAACAAATGGATAACATAAAAAATGATGGACCTCCAGATTCACACAGATGAATCACGTGTCAATCACTCCAGGTGCCTACAATGTGATGTCATAACCAGGACATCCATGATGGAGGAGACTGAATGAGGTTGCTCTGATGAGTGAAGAGTTTAAAAAAACTTCAGGATAGAAACAAGGTTCTTTGCCACTGGAGCCCATCCACCCTGGTGTTTAAGATCGTGTGTCATGGATTCAACTTAAATTTGATCAATCTAATGTCAAACTCCTAACTACAGTAATTTCCAGACTATAGAGAGCACTATAATATTAGCCGCACCCACTACATTTAAGAAGGAAAATAGTTCTTGTCCATACGTAAAACGCGCCGGTCTATAAGCCGCAGGTGCAGTGGTGCTGTCTGCGCCTGTAGAGGGGTCAGTGTTGCACCATGTAAAACTAGTTTTGAAAATGGGGTGCAGCATCGAGAGTGAGGAAATAGTAGAAACCAGCTGCGTAAAATGGAGCGTTCGTGCAGCTCTCCTGCCGGGATCTCCACTCGCTTGTGTTAGATTTGTTATTTGTTGTTTGTTATTGGTCTCCCACCACTGTTTTTTTTTTTTTTTTTTTTTGGCGGATCAAACATAGTATATCTAAAAATTGCTGTAGATTTTAGCAGTTATGTCTGTTGCTCCAGTCCACAACTGTAGTTCTTGTTTGCGAGTTACATGAATCGAAGTGCAGCTCTTTTGCTGCCCCGCTCTGGTGTTGGCCAAGTTTTCTATTTTCCTTCCGACCCGCACCTGTGACCGCGAGCGCTCTTCAGAAAAGAGAGCCCGTGCAGAGAGGAGCGCCACGCCAACTAATTTCCTTCAGTGGGTGGAAGATGAAGAACCTGAAGGGAACCGCAGCCAGAGTGGCTGGGCAGAGTCAGGTGTCTGCTCTTGGAGCAGCTGCCTTGTTACGTGTGACCACTCTGTTAGAATTGACTCTCCAATGACTCATCGACGGCTCGCTCGCAGGTCTTGTCTCCAGACGCTCAGATCACAACCTTAGTCATCACATGTGTCACTGAGCAGCCCGGTACTTTTCTGTCAGTCTTTCATTTGCTCGTGTTTTCTTCTCACATGAAGCGATTTCAGTTTTGCCTTGACGCTTTGTCCTTCTGCAGGAGAGCGACTACTTCACTCCTCAGGGAGAGTTCAGAGTGGACAAGGCCGGGTCCCCGACGCTGCTCAACTGCCTCATGTACAAGATGTCCTACTACAGATTTGGAGAAATGCAGGTGAGGATGTGCTGGTGAATGGTGGGGGCAGCAGTGCTGGAGTAAGTCAGCCCCTCTGGACAAATGAGCTCAGAGAAAGGTGTTTGGTTTGCTGTAGTCAAGTGAGCTGGCGTGTAAACACGGCGCTGCCCTGATCACTGATGGACTCAGCTGGTCTTCAAACAAATCCTCCCGTGCCTCCGCGCTCTCCTGACTCGCTACAATCTCTCCCTCAGCTGGACTTTCGGACACCGCCTGGCTTTGACCGAACCCGCAACGCTGAGATCGGAAACAAGGACATCAAGTTCAAGCATCTGGAGGAGGCCTTCACCTCGGAGCACTGGCTCGTCAGGATCTACAAGGTCAAGAACCTCGGCAACCGCGAGCCGCTGGACCGCAAGCTCCGCAGCGTGGTGCCCAAGCAGAAGTACACCTCCAAAAAGGTGAGTGGGGACGCTGCCACCAGAGACCTGCTCTTGAATACCTGCTGACATCTAGTGGTGGCCTCAGAGAGGCCAGAACTTCCAAGTACAGTTTCAATACCGCTGGGGCCAATTATCTCGTGTTCCTCCGAGTTTTGCTCTTACCGTTTCTTCTTTTGTCTCTTTCACGCTCCTTTCTCATCGCCTTCCTCTCCCTTCTGTGCCTCCAGACGGCCAAGAGGAAGCGAGGTCATGTGAAGAACAAGCTGGTCCTGAGGAAAGGAAAGAAGCTGCAGAAGAAATAGTGACGGTGGCGACGATGAACTCTTCTAGGAAACAAATTAAAGCGAAGAACCCAACAACCAATGAAGAAGATCACCGGGGCGGTTCGTCTGGCACTTGGTCTCTCGCGCTTCTCATTCGAGCGCCACCGGGTGTTGAGGAAGTTGAAGTGTCATATCTGACTTGTCCCAGAACTGTTGTGCGTTTTACCCCGAGGACGTTTTCTCTTGCTTTTCCCCCCCCTCCCTTCTTATGGTTTTTGTTTTCTGTTTTGTTTTTTTAAACTTTGTACTTGAATGTGTGGCAAGGCATAGGGCTGCTCATGTCTATTAATTTTGTGGTACATTAACTGCTTATCAGCGAGGGATGGGGGCGTTAGGGAACACCGGAGGGAGACATTTGCACCAAAGACCCATCCACCTGACCTTGCTCCAAGGCACATGAGAAGTGGGCGGAGAGTGAGGCAACGCTCAGGACTCCTTCCTGACTGCTGTACAGAGGAGCGTGTGCGGTGTGGAGGAATGTCTCGGCACAGAACCTGTAATATTAACCCTCTATCATCATCATCATCATCTATTTTTCTGCCTGGCACCCTGTCATTTGTTGAAAAGGAGTCCTTTAGAAGAATTGGCGTCTCGTGTAAATATGTGATGTAAAGCAGAAAAGGATGATAATATATTGGAACGGTGATTTCTACTTGTTTTTGCTCGGTTCTTCTTTTTTCAGTGGTTTGCTAAATAGAATGCAATAATTCTTGTACAGAGGGCCTGGAGATTCTGTCGAAGGAATGAATGTGAATTTCTACGATGCCTCCCCACCCTCCCTCCCGCCTCCTCCCCATCATCACATAGCCTAGATTGTACATTTTGCTGTCCAGAAACAGAAGCTCGCAGCGCGTAAAAACCAATGTAGTGGTAACACAATAGGCCTCCCGTCCTGCAGAGGGAGCTCTAGTTCAATGAGCAAGCCTAGTGCCTCATCGCTGATCCTCACTAACTTATGTCGCCCTTTTCTTTCCTGGTTGTGTTGATTTGCTGGTTGAATATCATGGGTTTGTTGCTTCCAGAGACTGGAGGAGTTTGGAGGTTCACTATTGGAACTGTGAATGGACTTAAGTTGGTAGATGGACACTGAAGATGAAATCTGTACAAGATGCATGTGACCGTTGGGATCTCAGTGCGAGAGTGGCTGAAGAGTCGAGTTCTCATTTCGCTCGGTTTGTTCAAAGTTAAATGGTGTTGTGGCTCTGAGGAACACGATGGCACTTGAGCTTTGGTTAAGCCTCTGAGAGCCGCAGACTACTGCAGTGTCACATCGTACCGAGTTAAAATGGATGTCAAATCGGAAGTCGGTACTCTGAAACTGGAAGATCTTAAAATTTTAGCTCCACTTAAAGATTCAATAGAATGATCAACCTGGCTTTCCCCTACTGCTGACTGAGGTTTGGTTCAGCCGGGTGAAATGAGGACTCTGACCTTCAGTGACCTTCATCTTCCAGTCCAGATCTTGTGTGCACTTTTTTTGATTCGTGACATCGGAGACACATCCAACGGCTTTTTGCGTCCCTCAATTCCAGTTCCGACCTGTTTGGAAAACCTGCTCTCCTTCCATCATCTCGTCCGCCACAGGAGTCACATCAGATTTCTCGCGAGGAGAAGAATAAGCCTTAATGTGACGTGCAGTTTCTTCTTGGTCGTCGTCGCCCTCGTCTGAGTTTCTTTCGTTCGTGATGACTGCAGTTTTTCTTCCTCCCACTCATTTACCAAGCAGCTCTTTGTTGGATGAGGTCGTCCTGCTTCTCATGCTGAAAGTTTACATTTTCACACCGTTGCTCTGTTCAGTCTTTAAAATATACACTTCAACGAAAAACTCGTGTGTTCGCTTTCTTTTTCTTACCGGGTAGTAGACAAACTGGACGCTTGGGGGCGCTGTTGGCCTGAAAATTCCAGCAGTGTTTTTTTTTTTTTTTGTTGGAAACATGTTTTTGGAAATTAAAGTGAAAGTTCTTCCTCATCAACAACACCCAGACAGCAGTTTATCATTTCTTGACACGTCCATCATTCAGACTGACCCGCCCACTGCTGTTGGAATAACTGAAGACAGAAGTCTCATGATGTTGCGTTGCCAAATGACTGTGGCTCATGGATCCCAGAACTGGTGTAGTATTGACATGTACAAAGGCTGAGAACAATTTTGTTCCTAAAATCAGCCATTCCCCCAATGAAATTCATAGTACGGAGGGTTTAAACTTCTTAAATGCTGGACATCCATGTATTTAAAAGTGGAAAAGTTTATCTCTCTGTTTTATCTGGAATATTAAATGAAATCTGCTCCCCTAAGTTGTTAACTACAAAAAGCCCACCTTTGAAAAGATATCAAAATATGACACGTTTCTCTGTTTTATTCTGGCATCTTCATTAAAAAAATAAAATTTTACTACAGTGATTCTTTTGGCAGGTAATAGATAAAGGTTGTTGATGTCCATATGCAATGATAAAAACTACCACAGGAAGATGGCAAATAAGTAATAAAATGGTATTAATGTCACTTGGTTAAAACCATTTGCAGTATTTCTTGGACTGGTGTCAAAGAATTACTTTTCTCAATCCTTGTTGGAAGCAAATAAACACTCTCACAAGGCACATTTTTTTGAGGGGAGGAGGGACGGTGTACGTGTCAGTGATGCACTGACTTTTGACGTAAATTTGAAACATTATTTCTAAAACAAGACGAGACCCCTTCATAGGCCAGAATTACCACAAATGACTTTTTAATTCATAGTGCCGAACTTTTCATCCAATTCTAATTTTTAAAATTTATTTATTTAACCATTTTTCACCATGAATATTCAGCAGTATGACTGTGGGTTGCTCCAGATATATAAATATATGGTTAACTGGATTTTTTTCAGAATTTCTAAGCCAATCTCAGATATTTCTTTTTTTATTATGGATTTGTTCCATATTATATGACTAATATATTCCATTATTGTTCCTGTATTAGTAGGTTTCGACCTTTAAGGAGCACAACTCTTTTTTTCATCCTCTTACATTTTAGCTATTTAATTCAGTTTACCAACTTTTTCTATAATCATGCACATATATACTGTATATATCAAACTTAAGCTCACAAGTCATTATTTTGTATGTATCATGACTAACATGATGGTGATTTGCAAATGAGCAAAGACACACAGACTTTTTTTGTTACGAAAAGTAAATAGATTTATTGACCTTCACTCCTTCATTGAGCCACAATCACTTAGTGAACTTTTGACACCAGCCAACAGTCTGTGACTTCTCCAGCACACGAACATCAAACCGTCGGCTACAAATCGGCATCTGGTTGTTGGACCTGGCAGAAAGGCTGAATTACAATAGTCGTGGAGAGAGTACGAGCTTTGCGCACAGTTTTATCTGGAACATTTACAGCTTGTTCTGAAGTGAAAACCGCAGCAGTCGATGTTAGTGAAACCCATCTGATGTTCATCTGTCCGGACTGTTGCGTAACTGGCAACGCCATACACAAACACATCCTGACATCAAACTCTTAAAGATCTAACCCCCCCAAACACAGACTGTTATTAACACGCGATCAAATGTGATTTTGATTTACCAGTTGAGATTAAATACATTTAAAATTGAGGTTTGACGTGAAAACACTCGCTGAGGGACCCAGCCGAGGATTTAAAAACACATTTGAGGATGATGTTTAACTTTAGCAGGTGAGGATCACCATCCAAGTTCATTGGTGCATTAGCGACCAAATAAAGTCTGTAAAATGGCAGCTGCTCATCACTGGGTTGAAAACTCACATCCAGTTTAAAAACTCTGAAAACAAACAGAGGAATCAATGTAAAGCGAGAAGAGGACTGAGAGAAAAGAGCTCAACAACTAGCATCTGCTAGTTTGTTAGCTACAAAACAGGAAAGAAACAAAACGGCGTGTACATTCATAGTGCAGGTTAACAATGACAGCGTGGCGACAATCGCGCTTCCTGTTCCGCCAGCGCTTTGACTTCAGCTACTTGATAGACAATCCACTGACTAACAATCAAATGTGGCCAACATTGGTGCTTGTTATCATGTTGTCATCCATTAGCATTAGCTTCATCAGCATTTACGAGGTAACAACTGCCTTCTAGACCAAAACTCTGGACTCCATCTGGAACTGTTTGTGTTGAAATAGTTGACCTTTGTGCGGAGGGTCATCATGAAATTCCCGAAGTGCTGTTGGCAGTTAGCTTCATCGTGGACACCTATAGGTAGCCTCATGACATTTCACCACTCTACAGACTCCCAAACCCAGCAGACTCAATGAACGGAGCGGACAGCTGGATCTGGACCGCGGGGCCATCAGAGGGCCCCAGTCAGGGGGGGGGTTCACCTCCTCCAGCGGTTTATACATCCAGAGACGGGGCGTGCGATGGGACCAAAACACTGACAGACACGACTCAACTCTACAAAAGTGTCGGTTACATCAGTGTGCAAAAAGGCAAAAGTGAAAAATAGAAATTCTCTACTTCTCTATGACAGGATACATATAAAAGAGTCCCAGAAGCCATGACCAAACTTTGGCACATTCCGTAGACAGTCTGAGTCTGGGGTCCTGGACTTCCAGACCGGGCAGGACCACAGTTGCTCTGCTAGCAGCTCGACTTCCACAGAGGACTGTTGTAGATCCAACCATCACCCTGGAAACAAGATCACGTCAAGACTCTGAACCAAAGAAACGTCAGGCTTCCACAGTGTTACCTCCTTAGTGAAGTACTTGGGTGTCCAGGGTTTGTTATCCGCAGCTCTCTGGCGCTCCTCGCCGCGCTGACACTCCTCCAGTCGGTGTTTGTGTTCCGTGGCTTCGTCCAAGTTTCCTTCCTTCAGTGACTTGGTGACGTGTTGCCACAAACGCCTTCCGAGTCAAACCAAGCGTCAGCAAGGAGCGAGTCAAAGCGGCCTGGCCGTGTTCCTCACCTGGACTCTGTCCGTCCCTGCTTCTCCACCGGACGCAGCCTCTTCCTGGTGACAGGAAGCTTGTTGGTGTCGATGACCTTAGTGTCGCCGCTGCTGTAGGTGAACTCCAGCGTGCCGTTCCACTCGCCCTGAGCTTTGCACACGATGCTGTTGGTGCTGTTGTGTTTGACCTCGGCCGTCACTCTGGTCGGGAATCGAGAGGATTCATGTTATCTATCAGAGGTTAAAGTGTGGTGGCCTGTCATGCTGAAGATGGGCACTGGCTTTGGAGGCGACTGAAAAGAACATGGCTACATGTTGGGTAGCTGGTATCCAGGAGAGCCTCAGAGTGGACCATCCACCTTGTGGTCTCCTGAAAGTTGGTGAGGTGTTCTGGGCATGTTTAACTGGGAGGAGGCCGTGGGGCAGACCCAGCGAATAGTGAGATTCTAAGAATTACAGAACCCAAACATTCCCCGAATATTGTGAGTCCAACACCTGACCTCAGACTCACCTGTGAACTTTACCCCCGTAGAAGGGTTTGGTGTGAAAGGTCACCGCTGCGGAGTAGCCGCTCTTGGCACAGGTGATGGCAACCTTCCCGCCCAGCTCCACCCAGGGCACCGTGAGGATGGAGCGAGCGTAGGCGCAGGGCAGCGTGAAGACATACTCCTCGTCATGCTCCATCAGGCACAGGACTCCTGCGAGGGTTAAACCACGTCACATGACTGTGTGTTGCCCGCCAGAGCCGTGATCAGGTGACGTCTGCTGTTTATGGCTCCACACTCAGCTGACCTCCACCAACACTGGCTTCTCTGCTGCGAGGCGATAATCTAATCCTGAAGTAACAAACTCGATTTGGTCCACATCCTAAGCAGGTCATGTGACCATCACTGGCTTCATTGTCTTCCAGTGGTTTGCAGAATGAAGAAACATTGTGTTCAGCTTCACTGGAATGGAAGCGAGGACTGGGTTTGGAGCATCCAGACAGGAAACAGCTGGCTCTCAGACTCACCGGCCGACCAATCAACTCAGCCTGACCCATTTCCTCCAAAATACATTATCAACTGTGCGTTCAGACCAAACCCAGCGATCAATACTGCGTGTGTCCAGGCAGACCGGACTAACACGGCAGCTCAGGGATCAGAAACAGGAAGGAGGACTTCTTGTTCCCTCAGGGTGACTCATCACAAAAGATGCTGACGGAACATCTGCTTAAGTGTGGATGTTTAATTGATAACTCCTGAATATGAATTAAAACTGCCAGATGAGTCAGAGCAACTTACCCTCTCCAACCATGGACACACCCACGGACATTCCCATGAACTTGCTTTTGGTCCACACATGGGCGTTGACGCACATCTTCTTCTCTCTGCACTCACAGTAAAACCCCGACACTGGCGGATGATGGGAGACCTGCTCAGCCACGAAGCGGACTCGGTAGCAGCTTCCCGGCGAGTCCTCGGCCTGCTGCGCGTTATTGGGCCCCCGGCCCGGTTCGCGAGCGGAGCCCACATTGGCTCTGGTCAGAGGTTTCACTCTGTCCCAAGGCACTTCCCAGGAACAGTGGAAGGTCTCCCCCAACACGGGGTTGTAGGGCTTCTTGGCCACGGCGCCTTTGCGTCCTTCGTGGAAAGCGGTCAGGTAGTACTCCACGAAGCGGATGATGCGGTCCTCCGCTGTAGCCCCAGCTGTGATGGACAGGAACATGTCGGGGTGGGCCATGAAGTTGGCGTACATCTCCAGCAAGGAGCGTTTTTCCAGGATGAAGGTCGGAAGCACCACCTTGCGGGAGAAGTGGGTGTCAGTTCCGCATGACTCAGTGAAACACTTGAGAATCCGGGTTACCCGTGTGAGGTCCATGCCCAGTTTCAGCTGAGAGAGCAGGTGCAGGATGATGCTGCGCTGGTCGTCCAGGACACCGAGGTCCTCCTCATCATTGTCCTCCGTATCCGTCGCCTCCTCAGTGGGGCTGATGTCTTCCAGTCCAGACTGGTGCTGTTAAGACAGGGGGACCGGAGGCAACTCAGTTTTCACTCCTCTAACCACTGTCTCTCTGAAGACTAGCCTAGCATGAGCAATAAAGGCTCGGCATCGATCCTGCATGGGTGTCCTCGACTGGCCGTCTTTCCAGCTGCACCTCCAGCTTCCATGCATGTTTCATCACTGCAATATTAACAGCTACTGAGGAGCAACAGATTTAACAAGTCTGAGCAAACATTAGTGTCGACACAGGAGGCAAGTGCCCTGCTCCATGTTTGCTTGGTCCTGACCGCTGCAGCCCTTAAATGATTTCATAGCAATATGAATGAAATTAGGATATGACATTGTATCTCTGCCAGACTCACTGTTGCTGGTTTCCTGAGAGAAAAGTCCACCTCAGCATTATCACAACGCGCTGGACCTATAAATACCTAACTACATTGGCCCCACTCCCAGCACTACACGTGTAACTCGGCTCCACCTCTACCACTTGTTTGCAGCTCACAGCCTCCGGCGTCTACATCTGGTGATCCATTTCCGTTGTGCTCTTCAATTCAGCTGTAAATACAGTGAAGGAGTCTTTACATCTCCTGAGCAGCAGCAGTAGTGCTGATGTATAATGCAGAAAGTGCTCTCAGGCCCGTGGGCAGGGAAAACTCTGCTCCTTTATGCAGCGGCTGCCACCGACACGTCGTGTGTGTGTGTGTGTGTGTGTGTGTGTGTGTGCCCTTTCCCACCCGGTGCTGCCATCTGAGGAGCGCTGAGGAGCTTCAAGGTGCAGAAGTAACCCTGAACCAGCCTGCAGGGTAATGGCTGGTAGAGATTTGCCGTGAGAGGGAGCGAGAGATCCCCGGGATGAGAGAGCGGCGGCGGCGGCCTGTCACCTGAATATTTCATCCTCTGCACGCCACGCTACACAAACCCACTCTTGCGTCTGCAAACTGCAGGGAGAAACACGGGGGCACATGAGCAGGAGTCCCTGGAGCGGCCGGTTCCTCCTCACCGGGATGTATTTATAGAAGTGTGTGAGGGGGAGGAGGGAGAAGGGGCTGTTGTGATTCCAGCACTTCTGACTAATTAAAGAGGCTCTTGACGGCAACAGGAAATTACCGCCAAAGAGGTCGGAGCTTCTCTGCATAAGCACTTCCTCGTAGTTAATAAACTCGACGGCTGTTGTTTCGCCGGAGCCTATTTACAGCAGCTTATCTGCGGCTAAAGTGAATAATATAGTGACCTGATGATGAACAAGTGTCACAGGGAAGAGGAGAGGCCTTTTGGCTTAGGCTCAATGGAGTCAACTATCTGCGTTCATATCGTAAAGTGGGGTTTGTCGACAGCCTGGCAAGAGGTTGATGAGCAAGGCATTCCACCACTCTGAACATCTCTTATCTTCCAACCGTTTGGCTGCACAATATATTCACTCAAAATGACAGTTCATCTCAAACAACAATTCAACCTCAAGAACAAGTCTTTCCTTCTGTTTCTTCTTTGTCTTGGTGCATTTCCCATCAGCAAGGCAAAGACCTCTCAACCTACCTTGCACATCCTCACACCTCACCTCTACCTTGTCCTCCTTTGTCAATGAACCCCAGTGGTTGTCTTCCGCCTCTTCTTTTGCCCAGTACAGTGGTACCTCGGTTCTCGACCACAATCCGTTCCAGACGGATTTTTTATTGAAATTACAATGAATGGAAAAAGAAATAATGCGTTCCAAGCCTTAAAATAGTCTTTTGTAGGAGTGAATGTAGAGTGTCTGCTGCAGGTGCACTGTTCCTCTATGTGTGTGGCCGCTGCATGTGGGAGGGGTTGCCGAGTGAGTGACGTCTCTCCAGAAGTGAAGAGGTGCCCGGTGCGTGTCCAGCTCTGAATGTGCGCTTCTGTGCAGTTTGGCTGTGACAAAGTCAAAAACCAAGTCACGCTCTGTCCCAGACTCGCCTCATCCCTGTCCCAGCTCCAGCCCACAACAGGACATCAAACCCTGGAGTGAGCGCTCCAGCCTCGGAGGTGTGGAGAGCCAGCACCTCCCCTGTGACACTCTACCACGGTCCAGTGTGGAGACAGGAAAGGTTTTACACCTCATTATGAAGAAAAAACAGTCAGTAAATGTAGCTAACGGGACACGTCTGCATACAGAGGCTCCGTTATGCACAATAACAAAGCGTGTCGTGGGTCAGCTGATCGATCCGCGCATGTTATGTTTTTTCCGGCTTTTTTCGGGAGCGTTAGAGTTCTGGATTTTCGTTCGAAATCCGAAGCAAAAAAACTTGAAATTTTTTTTCGGGAGCGTTAGAGTTCTGGATTTTCGTTCGAAATCCGAAGCAAAAAAACTTGAAATTTTTGTTTGAACTCCAATTTGTTCGAATTCAAAGACGTTCAAAAACCGAGGTACCACTGTACATCCATTTTCCATTCTTGCTCCAACTTGCTCCCTGTCTCTCCATCAGAGTCCGGCTGATCCCTGACTTTACCTTCAGACCTTTCAACATGAGCCTGATGGACCAGTTCTTACACACATATTCTGTCTTGTTTCTGCTCAGCTTCATTCATCTTGCCTGCAGCTCTCCAGCTAAACAGGAAGGGGCAGAGGGCTGATCCCTGATATGGTATTTCCTCATCGGAGGGAATCCTAACTCGCTGCCCCCATTCCAGAGATCACATTTTCACATTTCACCTTTTATGCTACCACAATTTTTACGATATCATTATGGTGTTTCAGCTACATTATCATTATTATTATTATGGTTGGTGCTCATTAATTCACAGCTAAAACCAAGTTCAGGTTAAGATGACAGATAAGATAAGTCACCTCTTCAACTTAAAAATGGAACTTTGTTGACAAAAACAATTTCAAAACAACAATGAATTTCTACAGTGAACGGTTAACACCTTTCCGAAACTAATGTAGTTTGAAGCAAAATGCAGTTAGCATTCAAAGCTAATAAATAACATTTTCAAACAAAACATTAACTACTTTTTCACTCTCTAATTACTGTGTTAGAATATCATGTTATAAATAAAAGTTGGATTTGTATCACTAGAAATCGTATAAACAGAAAAACACGAGTGGAAGAAGTGAATTGACAAAGAGCATATTCGCATTTTGCTAACATTAGCACGCATCAGTATTGGTGTAAACCCGGTTTGTGACGATTCGTGCGAGGTCAAGTCATGCTGACTGAGCAGCAGGTCAGTTATGTAGTTTGTTGAAAATGAAAGAAAGAAAGAAATGTTCCCAAACATCTGCAGCAAGTAAAATGAATAACATCAGATTAGCAGGAGACGGTCGGATGAGTGAGTCGAGGAACGACTGGGTGAGTACAAGCTGAAGGCACAGCTCTATCATGTGCACACTTAAGCTTCACCTCACTACTTCTCAATGTTAAAGATAACAAACCAGAGTTTGGCGACTCACGCAGCTTTGCTGTGGACTCACTGGCTTCAACTGCAGACAACTGGATCTCATCTCCAAATCAGTGTCAAGCCTGAATCCGAAAACAAGCGACTGGCGAGAGGAGAGATCAGAGTCGAGTCCTGCTCAGTGAGCACTCTCCAGTCGGGCAGCGGCTCAGCATCGCCTCATCTCCTCACCAGGAAGTCCGGGAAAAGATGGAGGCCGAGAGGAAAGCTGGAAGTCCCACAGAGGTTTTCCCTCCTCAGCCTCTCCTGTGCTCTAGTTACTTCTGTAACTCACTCCTCCTCCTCCTGCTGCTGCCTGCGTGGCGTCACTCCAGCTTTCCTCCCTCATGACTCCATCTCTCCTCCCTCTCCCCCTCCCTCCCTCCTTCCTGTACTTGATGCACGTGATCGCAACCCAGCAGACGTGTCAACGCCGTCCTGGCTTTCACGCCACCATCAAACCCACCGTCCAAACCAGACTCTCTCACATTCACACAAAGCGAAACCCATGTGACCAGACCTTATTGAACATCTTACGTAAGTTTGTTGTAGCTGCCCACTAACTCCACGGTCAGAAGTGCGGTTCATGTCTGAACCAAATCAGAATGTTGTCAGGCGGATACGGTTTGTGACATCAGAACAGGATGAATTGAAAATGATCCCTTTCATCTGCCTGTTGTTTCTCTTCTTCTCCATCTTTCTTTCATGCCATCGTCTATTCTGTTTCATCTTCACTGTTTCCACCTCAGGACCTCCTGCTGATTCCTCCTATCCTCTATTGCAGCTACCTTACCGCCATCAGCAGCGCATCAAGAGAAACTCCGGTTGCATGTTAAAGAAGGTTCAGGTCAGCAAAAGTGAAATATTCCCTTTTAACAGAGGATATCTACAGGCATCTGCACTTCCAGAGTGTTTTTCCACTTCACTTTTGAGTGTCGTGTGTTTGATGATGAAAACAAGTGGTGCACACATGAGTGGAGCTGAAGAGCTCAGCTCACGTGCTGACCACTGCCAACCTCGCCCTCTTTTTCATCCGACACATCGTGGATCCACCGAGGCTGCTGACATTTTCATCATCTTTTACAGACTGTGTTGTGAAAACTCCTCATCTGCTAACCAGAAGGCAACAGCTAAAGTCTCCTCAGTTTACAAACGGCAGCATGAGAGACGCACTTTCTGTTAAATGTCAAGTCTGTTTTAAATGTCAACCTGGAGACAGACACTCAAAGCTCTTGTGCTCCCACAAAGGCCTCCAATTTGAGTTGGCATTTTGACATGAACTTCCTAACAGGCATCAGCATAAGCCACTCCAGAAATTCAAAACTCCAACACTCATGCAGAGGTGAGTGAGAATTCACAGAGAGAAAGAGATGCTGCCCTCTGTTGGACTGTAAGCGTCAATGACAGAATGTTTCCAAAAACGTCATTAATTTAATACATTTACATCGATTCGAAAGTTGTTGTTTTTTTAACATCTGCGGAACTAAAGCAAACTAAAATAAACAAATTACGCTGTATTTATACTTTAATTAGAAAACGACTCAATTTGTTTATTTCATGTTCATTTCTTGTTTAGTTTGATTCGCAAATCTGTTATTTTTCCCTGTCAATTCAAGCATTGCCATTATGGATCTTTCATTTATATAGAAATGTTATTTACATAGCGTATCAATGATTTGAAAAAAAAAAAAAAAAAAAGAGTTGCAATGATGCCTGGTGACAGATACCTGATAATGTTGAGTGGCATAACAGACAAATAATTCTTCATGCATTTACAATTTATATTTCAGTATTTTACTTTTCCCCCCGCATTAGTTTATCAATTATTATTGAATGGTTAACTTTTAAATTTGACATGCATCACTCTGCATGTCAAAAGATCAAAAATTAACTAGTGGAAGCGTTTAATTATTTAATAATACAGTTATTAGTTAGTTATTATTCAATAGAACAGCAGAAACAAACTATGAAAAGATGTAAAACCAGCAAGATTGCTGCCCATAATAACTAGTTAATGAGTCATACGAGCCAATATTGGCATCATAACAGTATAATTTCTTTGAAAAATATACACACTGAAAAACTTGATAAGGGCCCAAAAACAGCAGGAATGATCGAGGTCCCTAGATGTGACACGCGTTGGGGGTTTGAATTCTTCATCCAGTCACTTTGTGCCAGGTGAGTGAAGTGCGACTGTAACATGAGCCGCATGACACCTAACATTTTTAGGAAATATGTGTTTACCATGAACCCCAGTGCTTCCCAGTCATTAACCCTCCTGTGCGGCAGAATCTCATTTCCACGGTGAGTCACTGATGCCAGGATGAAGGGGAGCACCATGAAAATTCATAAACCTGCTGCATTTCTGCAAGCGCAAGCAATTTCCCTTCCATTTTCACACACTCTCCCAGCAGACCTCTGTCTCCTCTCGTGGCCACGGAGCAGGACGGAATATCAAACACCAGCCAGTTGCTGCATAATGCGCACAGTAAACCTTCATTATTACCACTGTCTCATCTCTGCTGGGACTAATGATGACAAGATAGCGCTGCTCCTCCTTGGATTATTCAGATTAAAGCCATAATAATGGTGTCATCCGCTTCTGTTTTATTGTCCTGCTCTTGATGTATTTCTCTGTGAGTGGTGTTGCACACAATGCATGACATCTACTGTGTATTATATGATACAAGTGTTGCTGCGCTGCAGCACACTGTACATCAGGGTTAATACTTACAAATCTGAATCTGAATGTTTATAAAAATGCACACAGCACAATAACCATCATATCCCGCACATTTCCTGGTGACGCCGTGCGCTGCGCTGTAATAATGACTTATTAATTCAAATGAACTGTGATGCACTTCTGCATTCTCAGCACATAATTACACAATGCTCTAAAGTGCTACACAATTTTACAAAGCACAAACTGTATCCAGGAAGGTTAGCAGCAACTACTCCGCCATGTTGCCTGTTGCCACTATGAAAACTGACCAAACCTAAGTATAGAAAGGTTCCACAGTCTAAAACGTCTCTCAAACAAGCCCCTGCGTCTCGCTCCCATCAACTGTGACACCATTTGGAGTGCAGTTATTTTCCCTTCACATTCACCATCGATCGCTGACAAGATCTTCACCTGCTTCTCTCTACTCAGGGAGTAATAATGGGATGAGCTCATCCGAGGGAACACAGGGAAGCCAGCGTCTCTTCTGACATGCAGATGAATTAGATGAAGAGCCACAAGTGTGAGTGAAACAAGAACAAGTGAAGCGATCGTTGTGACTCTCAAGCGCACGGGAGCAGCAGAAAGAGAGAAATGTTCCGGAATAAAACTCATCGTGTTAACAACAGTGGTTTTCGTGTTCAACCGTACCGATTGATGGCTTCGTATTTTCTGGGCTCCTTGTCTAACAGGTGTCACTTTATTTGCAAGTGGAAAACTAATACGTTTCTAGTCAGTCTCCGAACACGAGCTTCTCAAAGACCTTCCTGAGGGACCAAAAGTTCGAGATACTATCTCAAGTCTTGCTCAATATCAATGTTGTCAGTCATATTTAGCTTTTCTAGATGAGCAAATTAACCCTTTGAGCTCCAGTTTTTCCTCTGAAATATCCAACTTTAGCATCACTATTTCTAAAAGCAGCAGATTGAAAACAGAGATATACTGTAAAAGAGAAACATTTTCAGTACGACCCTGAAGTTGGGATGGAGGTAATAGTGATATTATGACGTCACCAGTCAGCAGCCTTTGTGAATTGCGTAACTTAGAGATCTTTTTTTTTTCCATCAACCGATGACTCCCTTTCTCATGTCTCAAGCAACATAGCTGGGTCTCACCAGTGTTGAGCACCACTGTTCCACTCCCACTACTGGCTCTGTATTTTGCCATGTGGCTTCTATCTCTATTTCACGCTTTATTTATTTTTACATTCCCAACCAGCAGGGTTAAACCATGCCTCCACCAAGTCCACGGACCCAGTGAAGTAAAGCATCGGCTCCACTGTGCGCTGACAGTGGACAGTCACAGCGACCTGAGGTTTCAATATAAACAATGTCGCTCAGATCAACATTACAGGTGTCTGCCACCTGCTGGTGTGAAGTAGTGACTACATCAGGGTCGACATTTACTGATATCTGCTTGTCACAATACTCAAAGAGTTAGTTTATTTGCAAATGTTTCTTCCAGTGGTTATAACTCGAGTCATTCTGGACTCGTATGCAATGTGACGCTGGCATGTTCTGGACTCGGGCACGGGCAGTAATTACAATGACTTTTAAAGTTGACCTTTAACCTTCTCACGCCAGTTTCCTGTTACATTAGAGCTTCAATGAATCTTGGGCCTGTTGGAAGCGGTAATTAATGAGATCTTAGGCAAAAGGTAATTACTTGAAAACCGTGCTGACAAAGTTGCTATGGCAACCAAAGATGTATCTAATGTAGTATAAGATGTGGAGACATGCTTTGATAGGTGTTTAAGAAATGTGCCACACACCGGCCTCATCCTCTGCTACTCCTGATGTCTTGGGAGCTCCGTCCATGAAGTTACATTTGAAGTAGGTTCGAGTTTATGAAAGTCCTCCGTGACCTCACCTACACTGCTGTGACAGGTGGACACTTTGGTGTGTCAGGTGGAACCCTGAATAGAATACATTTAAAGCAAACCATTTGTTTGGATCACTCTAGAACTGGAGGACAATTCTCACTATTTTGGTATGAGTGCTTCAATACTGTAATGGTTGTCTTCATCACTGTGGTGAGGCACAGCTGCTCCTCCCAATAAAGTTCTTACTCTATAGCCTGGGTGACAGTGGCTGCTTTTTTTCCATTATTAATGTGTATCATGTTCATACATACGTTTGCACATACACGTCTCATCCAATAGTACAGACGGACTCAGAGTCTTAATAGCTACAAACATCATAAATGAAATTTTCGTCATAAATTCGTCTTGACTATTTTCAAAGCAGAATTAACACTAAAATAAAAAAAATATTGAGGTTTGTGAAGCAGATGAAATGTCCTGCTGGTGCTCAAAGCTGTTTGTTCACGTTCCCTTTTTCCTACATCCATTCATACATCATCGGTGGCATTAATCACGTTCAGCCAATGTTTTAAATGAATTTGAATAATTCATAAATCAACTTTAATCCGCCTCTGAGTGTTGGGTATTGCCTCCTGTTCTGTAAGTGCGTGTATGATGATCACATACCGCACCGCCGACTGAAACTGGGATTTAAGTTGGCGAATGTGATTGACAAGCCTGTTAAAAGCACGTCTGACATTTGAACCACTTTATTCCATAAATGACATGCTCTCCACACATTTGCATATCTTAATCCCCTGGTTCCCGTTTCTGACAGCTACTGCCATCACATGACTTTCTGTGGCAAACTTAAGTCCTTGGCAAGTTACTGACTGCATTCTGTTTTTACTGCTCATGGAGCTACATGAAGAAGACCATTCAGAGGACACATACAGTTGTACAGCTCTAACACTGCAACAAACAATGTTTACTGATGTATATCACTCACATTTTCCCAATAACCCAGCATCTTATGAGAGTCAGATTTAAGTCATTCCACCCTCCGTCACACCAAAGACATGAGCCGCTCCCAGAGAACATTTTTACCTCAGCACTGTGGGACAGACTCCTTTTCCTGAGGTTTGGGGAAGGCTCCACCGATCTGAGAGGTGTCAGACCTCCGTTCTTCAACTGTTCCCCTGAAGTTGATTTTGGTACAGTCCACACAGGAGCAGCATCTGGGGAAAGAAACACTGCAGTTATTAACACAAATGTACACAGTTCCTTCCTTTATTGTTGGACGAAATTGGAAAACACTTGTGTGCACAGAGATAGCCAGTGCAAAGAATGAATTTCCTCTCTGCCCACTCAGAGCCAAGGTGGACCATTACATCTCCCAAAAGACTGCGTCAAGGACCGTAGTCTGCAGTGGGCGTCAGCCTTACACTGTATCAATTATGCAGCCAAAAGGAGGGCACACAAAAAAAACTCATATCAAGAGTAGTGTATTATTGCTGCTGATGTTGTTAGAAAGACAAACATGGATGAATGTAACATGCACATCATTTTATGCATTATGCTGAATGATTAATAATAATAAT
Organism: Synchiropus splendidus; assembly: GCF_027744825.2. NCBI lineage: Eukaryota > Metazoa > Chordata > Actinopteri > Syngnathiformes > Callionymidae > Synchiropus > Synchiropus splendidus. The sequence continues at coordinate 16,929,585 of NC_071337.1, forward strand.
ATATGGGGCTAAATTACCAAATAAATAGGTTAGATGAAAAAGAAAAAGATAAAAACGAGACTGCTGACATTAAAAGAACCATTTAAGACTTCAAACAATCTTGTGTGTCCCTCACGTCAAATGTCACACTTATTAGAGGAGTAGCTTCCCGTCTTCTATTCAAGTTTTTTTCCCTTCAAAAAAGATCAGTTATTTTATGTAGTTTGGCTACAAACTGCAATTACAAAAACCTCCACATCAACTGTCTATTTCCACATAGACATAACATTGTGACCACTAACCTAAAACACAGCAGTACTGGTTCTGCGGTCATGTTCATGATAGATTCAGGGAGAACTGGGCCGTTTCTGAGGCGCAGTCTGTCATATTACGGTGGATAATTGTATGAACTTGATGTTTTTTTATTTATCAAAAAGCTTTTAAATCCCAGGCTATGAGTAATCCATTACAGGGGGCTTCTATAGTGATGGCACGGCAGCGCTTCTTAAAATGAGTAAGTAATGCACCTGAAGTCCTTCTTTTTCACATCCATCAGCTTATTGCTGCATCTGCCTCCCGGGCTACTGAATTGACGGCAAATGGAATGTGTAGGGTGAGAGCTTGTAAAGACGATTAATGATTGTGTTTGCTAGTGAGTGGAGGGCAACACGGAGTCTCCCACCCATGAGACCGATAAAGGGGTGTCTTATCTGTGGGAACGCTTCGTTTTCAAACCTGTAGAACGGCAGCTTGTTAATCACCATAAATTACACAGCGGCACAAGAGGGTTTACGGAGAGAGGAAAAACATGGAAGCATGCGGGTGACTCAAACAGAGGTTTGGACGACTTGCATGCGCTACTGATGGTTTCCCAAATGCATCCACTTCTGGACCTTTGCTGTCACAGAGAAACATGTGGTCATGTCTCCACCGACAACAAGCAGTCGCCGGACTCATTAGCTGGAAGTTCATTTCCTTTATGGATTCTTGTTCCTCTAAAGGAAAAATATAGGGCTTCAAGCTGGACAGGGGATGTTGTCTGGGTAGAGGAACAAGGGGGCGCAACAGTCTTCTAATACAGTCTAAATATGTTGGGCTGCACAATATATGGAAGTCCAAACGCTCTGAAGATTAAACCGGGTTTGGTTTTGATCGAGTTGGAAGATGCAAATCCGTGAGGTTTACATGACTACAAGGATCAGCACCTGCTATTCTCAGCAGGAAACAGGGGATGTTTAGACACTGGCATGAAGGAGATCTTTACCGACAAGGTCTTGGATGTCAGCTCTGTAGTCCAGTGTAAAAATGTGGAACGTTTTGGGTTCATCAGGGGAGTGTTGAAGACATTTGAGGGCTGATTCAGAGCTCTAAGTGAGGTTGCTCGTGGACATCAGTTGCTAACTTTCATCTCCGTCTGTGTATTAAAATAAGGTGCGTAAGGACTGTCTTGTCGGTGTTGGGGCCAGAGTCAATCGGCTCTGGAGAATCCATGAGCAGAGTGAAGTGCTTTTGTTGCACTCTGGCTTGGGAATGTCTGTCGATGACCCTGAGCTCTGGTGACCATGTTGTGATGTCACAGGGGAAGCTGAAGCTTCTCATTACACTGAATTTTCCGTCAAGGGACTGACCTTTGGTAGTTTATCACAGTGGGAGGAGCCTCGATGGAGAGACTCAATCTCCACTCCGGCTCTTTGCAGTTATCTAAAGACCTGGCAGACCAGTTGCTCAAGACCCAGCAGTTAACTTCTCATTCATTGATTTCACTTTCTAAATGTGTTTAATTTAAGCGATTAATTGCAAGTTAACTGCTTTAGTGCGATTAAACAAGATTAAAACTGTCACTCTATTGAAAGCCATGCATTAAACTCAATGGCACATTTCTTATTAAAGTACTGATATTGTGCAGCCCATTGAAACAAGCCAACCTGAGTCCACACACAAACCAAACTAGTCATCCATCCACATCGGCAGGTCTAAAGTGTTTTCCGCGTCCGTGTTGGTGAAACCCACTACCAATAAACAACGGGTCCTCACTGTGCTGTGGGAGAGACATGCTGGAAGCAGGGAGCAGCCGGACCCCCGAAGGATTTTTCAGCCAGGCAGCGTAAAGAAAGTAGTTTGTACTTGCGGCCTGGTCGTCCCACTCCACACCAGGACCTGTCTGAGGAGCAGGTACAGGGCAGGGGGGACGCTGGTGCAAAAGAGAAGACCAATAAACCGTCAGGAAGGACAGGAATCACAGACAAAGACGGACCACCGATCCGAAGGTTAGATGGATCATGAATGAGTCACCTGTGAAGTTCAGAACACTATAGCGCAGCCAGAAGAGAGAACAGTCACAAGAGGCGCTGCAGTTCAAAAATGGCTGCCTTACATGACGCTACCGCTGAAATCCTACTGATCACAGAGATACTTTGACATCCGCGGTGGCTTATTTGGATCCGGTAATATTTCAAACAATAAGTGGGTCAAAAGTTTCGGAAACCACACACCTGGAGAATAAACCGGCTGTGGACAACACTGCGACACAATCATCCTTGAGAAATAATGAGGACATGGCACTGTCATTTTCAGCAGCGAGAATATAAAATGCCAGAATTCAATTTGGCAGGTGGGTTTCAGGACTCTATAAAATGACAGCTTGATATGCTCGACCCATTGTCCAAGTCCCACAGAACCACCCTCAGGCTACAGAAAGTTTATAAGAAGGAACTTTATTGGATCCATTATGATGGAGCACAAAACATTGTCGGACAGTTTTAGGCACCAGTGTGGATTCATTTTTGGCTCAGACTCCAGTTGGAAAGTGCAAAGTTTTAGCCATCTGGTCTTTCACACGCCAACCTGTTACTGAAATCACATGCACGTCTTTAAAGCAACACTGCTGCACGTGTGATCAGTTCAGCCAGGAATGAGCAGCTGTTAGGGACGCGACAAGACAGTTTCACTGGGTTTGAGGAGAGTAGCAGGAGTCCTGACCAAAACTAGTTTGCTAGCATTTAAATCTGAATTTGATGGCAAAATACTAAGATAAGCTTTTTAATACTTGGGCAGAAAACATAAAACTAATTTGCTGTCTAACTAATAATAGATATAGATACTTTATAGAAAGCTGAGGCCATAGAACACATCAGAATGGCTCCTTATCAAAGGAATTTAATCGTTATTAATCTCTGTGAAATTGAAAACATTTTCAGGTATTCAAAACAAATGTAACTTAACTTTTAGAAACCGCATGCTACAGTAAAATGCCAGTTCATCACACAAAATCTCACCCTCTGTTCCACCGGCAGCATCTGTGTCAGACAGTACAGAAGTGCTGCAGCCCCACTGAGCTCGCTGCCTCGGCACAGTGTCACAGAAGAAGAGCCCAGTGTCTGGAGGAACTTGAGCTGAACACCCGCTCACTCAAGGCACTCTCCAACTCAGCCGCTGCCACTGGAGTAGAGGGGAGTCTGGCAGCTTCATATAATGGAAGCTGTCATTCACCAGAGAGGGGGGCCGTCACACAAATCTAGATATCCATCAGCTCAGCGGTGACTCAAATGCTTCAAACATGAGCAAGCGATTAATAGAGCCGGGTATTAATTCACACTCCCTGAATCAATTTGATTCACAAGGGCTCCCACCAGGGTTCGACTCGTGACTTGAGTTTGATTTGATAAGGGATATTTCAGTCAATTTATACCAATTTTCCTATAAAAAAAAGCACATGCTCTAACTCAGCGCATTGTTAAAAATACAAATATTTACATCCTGGTTCAAGCTACAGGCTGTTCTTCATAAAGCAGAAGAATATACTTGAGATTCAGATCAATCAATCAATTGTTCAACCTAAAACCTATATTAGAAGATGTTTTCATAAAAAGGAAAGAATATTTCATATCAACAACCCCAGCCAAAGTTGCTGTTCGCTAATGTCAGAGGGTTTGTGCAGTGCTGCTTTAAAGATAAGAGACAACACTGACAGGTTTTATACAGATGCATTCCTCCAGTGTGTTGGCACTTTAGTAGGCTTGGCGTGTTGTTAGTCACATTGAACACAACACCGTGATGAATGGAGAACAACAGTGGTCAGTACAAACCATGACAAGAAAGCAAAAGAGGCGTGACAGAGGATAAAGTACAGTCAACAACATTTACTACAGACACTGATGGCTGACATTGTGCAGGGGCAGAAGCCACAGTCCATCTGGGCCTCGCCACTAACGTTGGCTTTGGCAAGCCTACACTGGAAAGGCAAGGGAGATGGAAGACATGAAGGGGGCTCCAGGAGCAGGACAGACATAGGGCCCAAGGTGGACTCACCAGAGGGGGCGCTGTGGTTTCGGTGCATGGCCTGAGATTGAGGCGGCGCTTGGTTCTGGGTGTGTTGGAGGATGTTGAGACATTCTCCCAGGCAGCTGAGTGTGGCCGCTGACGTGGCTTTGAGAAGCAGCAGGTCCTGGTCCAGACAGGACAGGGGTCCTTTGGTGGGAAGGGAGTCTATAGACTGGACCAGGTTTTTCTGTTGACCCTCAGCCTGGGACATCACCTGTAAGATACCATGGTGGCAAAGGTGGCAAAGGTCAGTAACTGCAAAGAAGTATGGCAATCTAGTTCAAACCAACACTGACTGTATCTGTACGCAGAAAAGACTTCAACACCAGCTTTGCGGAACAAAACAGCTTTATGCTGGAACAGCTCCTAGATCTGGCCTGGCCAACCTCAGGCTCTTTCCCCAGTTTCATGAGGCTCTTCACCAAATGAGCTGCCGAACTGGCTGCCATTTTGGCCAAGTTGCTATTTATACAGGAAATAAGACGAAAAAGCAAGAGCTATTCCAGTGAAATGTCAAAATATTTTTCCAAGACTTTGACTTGCGTTTAACTTTGAAAGATAAACAATAAACCTCCCCATGCCGTGGGAGTCGCGGTCCTAAGACTTGGACCGTCATCAGATCCATAGATCAGATCAACGAGATTTAACATGACTTAGTTCCACGTTTCACTTTTGTCATTCCCTAAACTAAACGTATGGCATGTGTTTCACCTATTATTCATTGTTGATCATCGTGGAGTCCGTTGAATTCAGTGGAGTGAAGATGAGACGCTCCAGTCTGCAGCGTCGCTCACACACACAGACCGGTGCAATGTTTTTGGTGGCATGAGGCACGTAAACAAATATACAAGTAAAATAAACGGTGCACACGTTCCTTGATATTTCGAGGAGGATCACAGTAAAATGCATGAACTTCAAAAATGCATGCACAAGAGACATGCGGCAGACGTGAACCAGCAACCTTATGACACGCAGGTATGTGCTTTAACCGCTATACACGTGACCAGCTGTTCAGGTGAGTCTTGCATAGTTGTAGGTTGGGGCTCTTTCTAGCTACACAGTAAAACGATGGGGCTCTTAATCCCTGTCCTCCGTGAACAGGTCAGGAAACTGTTATGTTCCTTCAAAGATGACATTCATGTTATAAGATCATTCAGTGACCACCCGCCGACAGCCCCCCGCCACTGCCTGCTTTATTTGGTGTCCTGAAGACTTAATCACAGACTAATGTACGATTAAGATGCATCGTTGCTTCCTTCCATTTATGAGCGTCTAATTGAGGCTAATTATTGCTTCCATTTTACTGCATGATAATTAAAGGCATTTAAGTGTGAGAGTGCCGTCATAACTCAGAGGTGGACGATATTATGGTTTCAACTGAGAGCAGAGGGAGAGAGAGAAGAAGAGGCCGGATGAACATACGACACGGAGGTCATGGAGATGGCAGTATTCAACGTTGGTATTTCTAAACAAATGACCAAAGAGACAAAGGAGATAAAAGGCAAACAGAACTGAGTGAAGTAAAGAAAAATCCAAGGGTTCAAGCTGCCACATTTCAACATGGAAGTGCAGCAAAAACAAAAATACAGTCAAAAGTTACTGAACCATTTGACCCTGCTGAATTCAGAACCGGATTAAAATTAGAGTACTGCTGTCGAAGCTTCAACTGCTGAAGTGCATGAGGGAACTGGAAGTGTCACATGATGCCACACCAACCAATGCCTTCAGTGGATTACGGCACAGCGGCACACTGGACATGTAGCGATTATTACAGAACTGTTATCTGTCATGGCAGGCTCCTAACAGTGCCACTCACTTCCTGTTTCTTCATCCGTTTCTTGGCTTTGTAATTGTTGATGAATTTTGTCTGAGCGGATATTTTAAAGCATGGCTGTTATTTCCTCTTGTGTTTGTGTTTCTACCTCACGCACTACTTGCATACTATACAAACATTTCTGCATAGTTTAGAGCCCTGATCCGTAGCAGCATACAAGACCGCACTCCACACAACATTGTGATTCTTTCTTAGGTTTGATAAGAATTTGTTAAGACAGTGTCGCTGCCATATATGAAAGTACTAAATATCATGAAGGAGACTTGTTAGGAGAGGATAAAAACATCATTTTTGGTCTTGTCAGTTCACACTGTTGAGTTTCCTACTCCAAAATTAGCTACTTATTTACTACAAGCACCCAATAAAGGATGTTTGCTAAGCTCATGATGGGAAAATAAAATAGTTTCATTGTGTTGGTAGCTCTTATTTCAGACAGTGATAAAGAATATATAGAGGCCCTACTGTTTGGCCTACTGTTACTGAGGTTTCATGCACTTTTTGTATGTCACTTTGGTTAAGCTAAGTGACACATAATCGAACACGTTGGCAACTCGCGCACTTGTTACATGCCTACACATCTGCTCTTGATCACAATCAAGTTATTTCGCAATTTCTTGACAAGGTGTCGCAAAAGAAGGAAGCACTGCTCAAGTCTCAAGTGCACGTCAGCTGCAGACCTCAACTGAAACACGTCTGTGCAACTTTTCAAACAGACAAGTTGACTCCGGGTCTCCTAAAATATATCGCATTTGGAGACACCGCGCCTCATCTGCTGAAGCCCAAACACATCTCAGAGAGACGGTTCTTGCCGGTGGATAGTAAGCCTCTATTGAGTTGATGAATTCAGGTTGTTTACCAGACAGAAAGATGTTGTGAACATTAATATTTAACAGCTTAATAAACAGGCGTCTCGGAACACACAGCCGTCTGCAAGCATCTGTGCCATCCTTGTTGATCTGGGATTAGATGTGACAGAGATGCTCTTGTAAAATACTGTTTTTGTAGCGTCTCTCTTGCACCACCCACAACCGTCTTTAAATAAACGCAGCTTCACCTCTATTTCGGAAGATATCCAGTTGTGTATTTCAAGGTTTTAGGGAAAGTTCTATCGTTTATCCTGATAAAGTTTGTTAAAGAATTGATGTGAATGTTAACTGACATGTGCAGGACACGGTCAACAACACAGACTTTTAAGCGAGAAAACAGGAATATCAGAGTAGCCAAGCAACTGCAAGCAGCGAAGGAAATCATAAACAGAATCAGAGAGAGTGACAAGAGCAGTTCCCTCATGCAGGCCAACTCTTGAAAGGAATGTTGAAAATTCATTTTTTAATTTACATTCTTCATGCAATGTCTTTTAAAAATGTATCCTATTATTTTCAAATATTATTATTTTTGTGAAACCTTTTGGCTCCAATGAAAATGAATCCCATTTCTTATTTCATTTAAAAATGTAAACTGAAATATGGTGCTGCTTGTAAAAGTTATACAATACATATCTTAAAAAGATGGTAAAGAAATAATAAAAAATAACAATAAATAAGACATATATACGGACCGAAAATTCTGCATGTGCGATGAACAAATACAGTAATCTTTTCCTTGAAAGTATACATTTTAATGTCATTCAAACGTCACAATTAACATGCAGAACTAGAAATAGGCCAAGAGTGGGAGCATCTATGACTATAAATATCAAATACATATACTTAACCTCAAAAATAACACCCACGCTACCCTTTCATGCTGCTCAGTGACCCAGTTGAGATGTAAAGAAACGGAGAAGCGCTGAGACACAACTTTATTTCCTTCCAACATTCAAACTCATTTTTATTTTAGGAAGAAAACAAAGCAATAAATATGAAACTATGAACTTACCACATATTGAGGTTAACACCTGGCAGAGCTAAATGACAGATTGATCATCAAAAGGCTCAAAAGGACTCTTCCAACATAAAAAGCACCACTGGCTAACAATTTCTATTCACGTTTTAACGTGACTCATCAATGTAAGCGCACCATCTCCGTGGACAGTTTCTGCTCACACGTCCTCTCCTGTAAACTACTGTTCTGCTTACCAGACACACCATTGGACCATGACCTCAAACAAAACAAGGACGGACGGTGAATTCCAGCACGTCTCAACACCAATAAAACAAAGATTCCACTTTGTTCCTACACATCTGTTATCAGGGACTTTCCCCTTGGATTCTACAGCCACAATCTTTAAGTGATTTGCCATCAAACCTTTGAATGTAGCGTTGATATAAAGGCCCTGTGTCACGCTGTCACTTGCTGTCTGTCTATCGGAGAGAGAACGCGTCCGTCCAGTGAAAGCGTGTCAGCAGGAGTCGGACCACATCACTGTCCCTGCTCGGATCAGCATGTCACCACAGACTGATGTGAACTCATCAATGTGTCTGTTCGGTGCAGCAGAACCACAGGACTCTTTCAGTGGAGCAGCGGAGCAGGATTACTGGGGTCAGTCTATTTTGGGACTCTTCAGTGGACCGGCTGTCCCCACACAGCTCCACGCTGCCCTGTCTTTTTGTCAGTGCGTGCTCGTGTGTGTACAAAGGTATTTTTTTAACTTTAAGTAATGAACAAATTTTAAATGAAAACACAGTGTTTGGAACATGTCTGAGAAATGCAGTGTGCTTGCATCCTCATGGATCTACTAGCAGGCTCAGACTGGATCGATCATCGTCCCACATGTACTGCTCTGATGGTGCTAGTGGGCGGTCGATCAATGGAGCTGAGAAGGCACAACCACATGGAGATTCAAAGAGCTGTGGAATTACAGTGTTCGACCCATGACGGCGTGAAAAAGACAGAAACTGATCTGAAAATGGGGATGGCTTGCTTGACATGTATAATGTCCACTGAAAGACAGAGTCCAGAATATAAAGGGTGGCGTCATTTCACCAGCAATACTGTCTTTCGTGTGGGGCAGACGTATGACGTCTTCAGAGAGCAAGTGGGTGAAGGTTAGGTCCAGAGAAAAACTGCTGCTGCTGCTGCTGCTGCTGTGAATTAAAGTGAGAGAGTCACACGCATCTTCACTAAGGAGAACTGCATCAGATAGACCGTCATTGGCTACAAGGCTCTACAGCAGCCTGTAAACTTCAATGGTCAAGTTTTATATTTCACCTTTTCAAATGTCCCTATGCAAAAGGTCCTTTGAGCCTGTGAACAGCCCTCAGTACTAACACAGGCCCTCACCCTATCGCCCATATAAAACTGGCCTTCATCCATCACTCGAGTCTGTAGAGCAGGTTATAGTGTCGCATCCACATCCTAAAGAAACTTCATGAATGAAAGATCAAAAACAATTACGGGAGAGGGGAAGAGGAACACAAGAAGCTGAAGTGCGTTTGATCAGCTCATAGAAACCTGTTGGAACCAAATGAAAGAAACAATGAATCACATACCACAGAGGCTTTTACGCTGAAGCACTAGACGAGTGTTTGTTTCGGATGAGGATCACCATCTGCTCTGTGTTTACTCAAACCTTCCCAGACTCCAGACCCACTCTGCTATTGAGTAAGGTGGAAAAAAAGCACCCCACACTTGTGTTGCTCTGCTTCTGTCAATGAGTCATTTTGTGGAGATATTCTTGGCGATATGATGCAGACTGGAGGCTTGGTGCATGCGATGAGAGAGAGTTTCACAGCCGGGTCTTCAATGAAAAGCAGACGCCTGCGAGGAAGAGCTTAGTGTGAAGTGTCTAGAGGGAGCGAATGGCTCTGAGGAATGAAAAAAAAAGCCTTTTTTTGGCAAAGAAGCGATGCTCATAAATCATGTTTTGGAGGTTTAATTACATTAAAGTAGATCAGTGACGCTCCTCTGTGTCTCCAGGGAACCACAGAGATAATGTTACTGGAACACTCGTTGTCATCTTTTACCCCAACCAGCTTAAAGCAACACAAACTCCAGTGACCTTCAGCAAAACAGCAAGGTCACCACTTTCTGGCTGCAAGTTATGTGGCTCACAAATAAGGCGGCCAGATGACATGACTTCACTGGGCCACTCCAGGACCAGATGCACTAACATCCAGATCTGCACCTACATACAGGTACGTGCCATAGCAAAGACAAACCTTTCTCTCATTCAGATTGCAATGACTTTTTAGGATATGTATTGTATTCTTTTACTGAACATGCTTAATGTGACTTTGAGCATGAAACAAATTAGAACTTGAATTTATTACAACCCAATGGGTGCATTAATAAGGACAGTCTTCAAATATGGATAAAGTCAACCACATCTTCCTGAGAATTTTGAACGTTGTTTTCAGATATGGGCGTTTTGTGGCCTGCAACAGCCGCAGCCCATGATTTCACTTCTCATTTCTGTTTTCAACAGCGACCGTTTGCCTGTCTGTGTTCAAAAGAACTTGAAAAGTTAGATACGGATTTAGAATTGTGCAAAGTGGGACAAGAAACAAATGATTCCAGTTGTCTTGAATCATGATTCATCAATGGTTAGGAGACGCCACTCCCACAACCGGTGGCCCGGGTTTGATTCCCAGTCAGGGAGTGAAGTTTTATTTCATTATGGCACCCTCAGAGTGCTTTTCTAGTTATATAATACAAATGTTGCACACCATGTTTCCCAGCAGGAACTGATTAAATGGTTTCCAATGATACGTTTTTGTGACTCAAATGGCCTCCAAGATTGGAGTTTAAATAGGAGTGAATCTAATTTCAACTCTCACAGTTGAGAAATGACAGTTTTTTCACAAATCTCTCAACATTACTGATAAAAATAGTTTTGAGCCAACCTAGCAGCTAAGTCTTATCATGTGAAACGCAACAGACAGAGAGCTGATAGCAGTCTAGCTCGCCACACAACATCCATTCTGAAATCATATTGCCAGGTGGCAGTAAAGTATGACATGAAGAGTACAGGAGTGAGGTCAAGGTGGAGGAGGCTGACTTGCTGGGTCGCCACTGATGGGAACCTCACAGAGGATGTGACTCAAAATTAAACATTTTGCAACCTAAAATCTCTGACGCCATTTTAGAAAAAACCCTCCAAATGTAATCGTTTATGTGGCTGCGGAACACAAAATGTTACTATATTAACTACCGTAATTTCTGACTATAAGTCGCTACTTTTTTCTGTCCTACGGCTTATACAACAGCGCAGCTAATATATGGATTTTTACAGACGGAAACCAGATTAAATCAGAGGCAATAAATCGATTAGAGGCTTTTTATTTACCCTTAAAGCACTCAAAATGTGCTGTTTTCGCCCCCGTGTCCACAGCTCTGTCACAGAGTCGATCTCCTGGAGGTCTGGAATCGAGAAGCAGCCACAGAGACCAGCAGTGGTGTCGGAACTTTAGTCACGCGGGTGAAAACAGCGCATTTTGAGGGCTTTAATGTGCATAAAAGATGTGAGATGCTGTCTCGAGACAAGACGTGTTCGGCTCAAAAGGCCAACGTCAACACAAGCGAGTCGGATTTTGGCCGCAGACTTGATCCCGACTGGAGAGCTGCACCTTGTCTATTGTGAGAGTATTACGCAGCTTGTTTCCGCTATTTCCTCACTCTCCATGCTGGACCCAGGAGCACTAGTGACTTGTCCACAGCACAGACAGCACCACGGAACCTGCGGCTTACAGGCCGCTATGGCTTATGTATGACCAAAATCTATGTTCCTTCTTAAATTTAGTGGGTTCGGCTAATATTCTGGTGCACTCTATAGTCCGGAAATTACGGTAGATTAAATGGAGGTTCAAGATATGTGTTGCTCACCAGCACTCAGTCATATTCTTCTTCAACTTTTTCCCATGAATGTTGTTTCCTTTCAGCCTGTTAAAGCTGAGTCCATCTCCACAATGAACAATAGAATTGAGTCGCCTGTAAAACACAACTGGAAATCTTGTTGTCTCAGGTGAGACTCTGCTGCAGTGAGTTCAGCAGATATCCCTTTGCTTCTTGGCAGGCGAGATCCTAACTGCAGTGTTTCCTCTTCACTACAGTTCAGCAGAGTTGGCGTTTTGCTGCTGCTTAATGTTTATCCAGGCTTATTATCAGAGCTGAGCGGAGGGGAAGGTAGTGTGCCGTTTGCCACACAGGTGGGATACAACTCATGCATAATCCAGGGGAGCACAATATTTTAAAAAACTGATCTAAGTACCCTCAGATGCAGTTACACGTCCAGACCTTGGGCAACTAAAGCAGGTCATCTGCAACTGTCAGTGGTGAGAATAATAACAGAAACAAGGCAGTCAACTGAAAGGTTTGGTCTGTGACACTGTGGTTTTCACAGCATCAACCACACATCTGACAGGAACAGGGCCGTTTGCTAATGTGGTAGAAGCAGTTTCAAAGTGTTTTACAGGGTAGCGAGGTACCTACAAGCTGCCTCCACATTTCTCAAGTTAATAACCAGCAATTCTAGTTATTATAACACAGCATTTGACCTTGTATGACGGACTAGGCAGAACTTTGCACTTCCATGTTTAGTTGGAGATTTTACTGAATCTGCCAGAGGAATTCTCAGACTTGGTTGTAAAATAATTAGTGGGAGTGAAAGCTCTCACTTTAGTCCATCAGTTGTATGAAAAGCGTCTCATTTTGAAACCTCCAGAGACTGAGGGGAATAATGTGGAGATAATCGGTTCTTATTTACTTGCAGCAGTTGTTACAATGTTGCATCCACTGTCTTCTGAGATAACAAGAGGCAATTTAAGTCCTAGGAAGCTGATAATACCCAGTGACCTCCCATGTCCTTGTTCTGAGCAGGAATAAGAAGTGGAGGGTCATCAATGCATTTTAGTGAAGTAAGAAAACAGTATCACGAGTATCACAAGAGAGTAGGTTAATAATACTGGACTCCATTTCCACTAGCTATATTGCTGGTTTTGTATTTAAGCATGTACATACATACAGTATGTGTGTATTGTGTTGCAAAATCTCAATAACTATTTCTACATTTTGAAATGTTTTTATGGTTTATATCTTGAACTCAATGTTTACTTTTCATAACTATATTATAGACAACAATAAATTACTCTAATTATTAGTAATAATTAGGGCTGTCAATAGATTAAAGAAAAATAACTAATTAATCTCATTTTCCTTAATTAATTAATCGCGATTAATCGCGATTAAAGGTTGAAAGTCTGTGTATTCAGGCAAACACAAAACTATTAAGATATGTAGATTGAAAGAGATTAGTAAACCAGTCAAGTAATTTGTAATTTTTTTATTTAGTTTTCTTTTATTAGGGCAAATACAAATCACAAGGGCTGTTAGCTACAAACCAATGCTATGGCCAAAAAACATCAAAATAAAATTGAATAAATAAATAAATAAATAAAACTAAAGAAAACCAAGAACAGACAAATCCGCTTCTTCTATGAAATGACGCAGCTTACCCATCACAACACATCCACTGGTATCTCAAACAATGAACAACTATATTGCCACAAAAAGACCATTAAGTGACCTAACAGTATATCAAGTGCTCAAAATGAACTTAAACATTCACATTGTTATTGGTATAGTGCAAAAACACTTTAACTTTAACACTTTAAACTAGGAAAATCTCTTTTGCTTTCTTCACTGAATTAGGCTTAACTTTGCTTCTCTTGCAGCCAGTTACTGAGACACACAAGCTTATTTACATCTTCTGGAGTCAATGCTGCTCTTTTCTTTTGGACAGTGTGGCCTGACAGTGAAACCTGCTGTCCGTGTGCAGTCTGTTGTGCTCTTAAATCACGAGCATTTGATGGGCTGTGTTTGAAATGTCCAACTATTTTCCGACTTTTAGCGAGGACGTTTTCAAAACCGCAGTCTTTTAGGGCGACGGTGACTGTCCGTTGCACAATGTGAGCAGCGCAGGGTAGATCAGCATCCTCCACAATGTTAACTGGCCGACAATCGCGGCAACCCAAACCGCCAAAGCATTCGTGATTTTTTCTTTCACAGGTTTGGAGATTGACCGACTGTACTCGGGGAGCGTTGTCCGGCGGCTGGCAGAAGATGCGGTGCTTTCCGTTGGGTGTTTCGCTTTCGAATGATATCGTAGCGTGGACGTACTACGGTGGTAGCGGAACTCAGACTCACAAATTGAGCACACAACTTTAGAGCGGTCTGTTGTTCCGTCACTCAGCGTTTTGAAAAAAAAAACCGTTCCATCCAATAATCCTCTTCCAACGTTCTCCATCGCATCCAATCTGGTGTTAGCGGCAGTAGATTACACGCAAAACCAAGACCCGGATGTCCAAAAGTTTCCGGCTTCGGTGTCAGGAGTCGCGCATGCGCAGTGACATAAATTATGTTAACGCCGCCAAATTATTTTAATTAGTTAATCACAATCACATTAATCTCGTAGATTAACGCGTTAACGTCGACAGCCCTAGTAATAATACTATAGTTATTAGTAATGAATATTCATTTTCATTTCATCATACAGTTCGGCACATTTTCTCTTTTCATAAATGCTGAGAACGTCAACGTCTAATTCCTGAGATGGAGAGCGGCTCCTCCCACGTTGTTCCTCACAATAGCATTCATCCTGCTTCCACTGCTTCATTGTTATGATGGAACAACAGTGCGATCCAAGATGTTAAAGTTAAAGTCGGAATTATCTATTCGGCCACTATCAGCAGAATTTCTCCTCAGCCTCAGAATTGTTGAAATGAAACGTGACTTTCAGCATGAATTGTCAGGAAGCTGCTAAATAATGTAGATAAGGCTTAAGTGCAGCTGCTGAAGAGGGAGAAAGAAAATGACAAGACTGTTCTGGGTGGATGGAGAGGATCACTTCAGCAGATTCCCGTCTGAGCTGATGAGGTAGAAGGTGTTTCTGCCATTGCATGAAATAAAAAGTTTGGTGCCATCTTTACCGCTAATCGTTGACAAGTATTAATGCAGAAGTAGGACGCGGTTGTTTATTACAGACTGGTGGAAAGAGCAGACTGCTTTAGCCATGCAGGTCTCATATCTGCTCACTCACATCAGGACCCGAAGCAGACAATTTAGGAGCAGCTGGACGGCTATTGGAGATAAATAAACAGGCAAAATGGATGGAATTTAAAAGATACCAGTAACACTTTTTCTTAAGTTGCCATAATATGGCGAGCGTTTTGTGGATAAAGATAAATTAGGTGACCTGCGACATCATGGCTGCTCTTGAAGTTCCCCATCATCAAGAGTCTACATCAACAGCCGTCCTGTCAGAGGTGGGCCGTGCCACGTAATATGTGTGCCTTTGTTCCTGGGTGTGTACTGCACTTCAAGGCCATGACCAATGGAACAGGCAAATAACTGAACACAGAGAAGCCAGCTAGCGGAAGTATGCAGTTACCACCCACCTCTTTGACCTCCAGCAGCCGTCCTGGGTACTGATTCTTGGCACGGCGAGCTGCAGCCGGAGATTTGTGGTGTGTGATAGTGACGATGTTGCCCGGTGAGGCCGAGTGGCTCAGGTGTCTCTGAGAACCCGGGGATGAAGATGAGGTTAGGTGAGGGAGGAGGGAGAAGCTACGGGTCCGACCAGAGGATGAGGAGCCCTGGGGGAGGGAGGGGACGACAGAAAGGTTAAAGGTGAGAGGGCCGTGATAATGTGAAGGCAAATGGTGAAGGGAAAGGTAGTGTGTGTCGAAATATTTCAGTTTTGTGTTTCACTCATTGTCCCGGCAAGCAGTGCAGAAACGGAATTTACCTGAGGATCCACCACTAAAGAGCTCCGCAGACAGCCGTACATAGATTCCACCACCACTGACTAGCCTCCACGAGGGGACACTAACATAAGATGGCTCACCAACCTAATCGCTGTGTTAAGAAGTGGGAGAAGAAGATCACCCCTTTCACAAAGGGCAGAGGTTGTGGTGATGGCACCAATAGCTGCCCATAAGCTTTTGCGGAGGCGCAGGAAAGCTAACATCCCTTTTACCTTCCTCATGTACAAAAGCAGGAATGGAACTCTATGAACAGAGGCAGAATGAATCCATTTTGCCATGTTTATCATTGCTTGAGATGTTCATTTCCCTGTTCTAGATCTCATTCAAAGCCAGTGCTAGGACTATGGTGAAAGTAAACGCCCTGAGCATAGACTTGCAAAATCTAATTTCCTGATAAATATAAATGACTGTATCAATGTTGGCAAAAAAGAACAGTTATCATCTTGCTTTTTGATAGTAACATAGACACCACAGAGTCTCATGTGCTCTGTTGTAAATCTTCTTCGGTAAACACAGCAAAGCCAGGAAACAAGGCGCTGCCAGATCTGTCTATCATGCGAGCACAGAGGTCTGGGCAAGGATGAAAAGAAAACAGATCAAATAAACGTCTTCCACCGCCGAGCCGCTGTTCACCGAGAAGGAAAGAAACAGCATCTGTTGTTTTCAAGAGCTGCTCTCCACAGTGCCACAGGAAGTCTGCTGCGACCACAAACAAGGTGGTTAAGAACCAGTGTCACTTTGATCACTGATCAGAAAATGATATTCTGTTCAGCGCCATCGAGTTATTAACTGCAACTGTTATCAATGAGCGTATGGTGATGAAGTCAGGCACCAAACAGAAGCAGATGAGGCAGATAATTACCCAAAGAGCTTACAGGAGAGCCACAAATGAGCAGGAATGAAGCGGCATGTGGTGGGAACAGGTTTATTAACGCTGGCTCCACTGAACTCGGGGCACTTTGATATTGGATCGACAATTTTGGACTCCGGAAAATAGAGAAAATGATGAAAGGAGGCAGACGGTGCTGCAGGAGTGGACGAAGGTGTCAGTTACATTGCCTGACTTCAAACACTTTTACGAGTCTTTAGAAGAAAATGAGCCAGTAGTTTTAGCTTATCTGAAGCTTCAGTTTGAATGATAACACAGATGATTTTGGTGAGGGAGACAAAATGACGCATTTTATTCATTCACTCAATGAGACTAAAGCTCCTTTCAACTCTATATAACTCTATAACTCCAACAAAACATAGGAAAAAAATATATTATGACATTAAACTTGACGCATGTTTTTTCAATATATCACACAATTAAACACTTGTCTTTGCCTTTGAATAAATGTTTTACTTGCAAGATCATTGTCATCAGTCAGTGGTGCGAAAAGCATAATTATAACTGACTTATTACTGTTCTTTCTTCTCATTTTAAATCATTAAGGGGTTTAATATTTAGGGCTGGGATTATAAATGAAACTATCAATTCACTAATTCACTACAAAAACAATAATTGAGGCAAATGGCACAGATACATCACAACTCTTTACCCATTGCAGGTGCACCACATTATACAATGAGTTGTCATAACTATAAATGACAAAAAATAACTTCAAGATAGAAACACAAACATGTTCAGTGTGATTCAGGCAGAAAAGAGTTCACTCATCACTGGAGTACATCCAACCTGATGTTTAACTCGTGTATCGATTCAACATCAATGAGATCATTCAGATCTTTTTTATATTAATTGTGTACCACCCCTATTCAAAATACATCCTTTCACTAAAGGTATTACTCCTTTAACCTTTTTTCATTTCTCATTCTTAAGGCATCACAGCACACTTGATGTCATGGTTAAAAATAAGGCTGGCCACCACAAGACAGCTACCTAATGGCCAGAACACAACCCACAATACAGCCATTATCTGCTGAAGTTATTATTTCACCAGGCAACTGCAGGTTGTGAACTGTGTTAACACGTTATCTCCGCTCCACTTGACAGGAAAACACAGAGACAAACCATGATATCATGTTCAAACAAAGCCCGCAGTGAGAATTTAAAGATACACAAGAGGGGTCCATGGAGATAGACGACTTAAACAAATCTGGCTATTTCATCAAACTTTATCGAACGTTTCCTCCATACATTTTACATGACGACAACAAATTACTAACAGTATCCATTGTTCTACTTCACCAACCATGAACAAAAGTCTTACACCACCTGCACTGAGAATAACAGACACTGTAAAGCCAAGATCTGTTTCGCCGATAAATGAATCCAGCTGCGATTCTTGTGTCTGCTGTCAGAGATGCACACGGCGCCTCTGGAACTAAAAACCAACAGAACTCCTGAGATAACAATCTGTGAGGCAGACAGCGCCGTGCAGGGAAGATTAGCCCACCGCGGCGGGTACGGTGATAATAAGGCACAGCGACTCTGACCCTCAGTCCCTGAACAGGATTTTAAAAACTCAGCTGTTTAAATAGGACAGAAAACTAGATGTTTCTCTGTGTTGTCCAGCTTGACTTTCCCAAAGTCAAACAGATATGCACTTCTTTCTAGCGATATGTTACAGCAAGGTGTGAAAAAAACTGACAAGGTGGATGAAAATTACTGAAAATACAGGAAAGTGTAAGAAATCTCGCAGTGCAATGTCGAGCGTGTGTCAATCCATCGCAAAGCCATCTCAAAGGACCTGACAGATGCTTGGCTCAGAATTACTCATGATTAAGTGAGTCACGGCAGAACCAGTGTTTACTCTAAACTAAAGAGCAGAGACAAACAATGTCATCAAGTATTCAGACACTGCAGAAAACTTGAAAATATTTGTGGAAGGAAGGCTATTTGAATCCTTCAAGGAGAGTGCCTTCTTTGTTAAGAAATGGATTGTTTGGAAACATAGAAGAAACAGCGATCATTTGGATTTAGCCTTCCAAACTTAAAAGACAGACACACACACACGATCAGACTCACACTTCCTGTTATAGGAGTGCCTCTTCAGATAGTTGGTAAACATACATTTTGTTTAGTCGCAAAGACTGTGGCTCCTTGTGTGACTGAGTTTGACCCCCTGAGAGAGTAAGAAGACATGTTGTCTTTATCTCTTTACCTGTCTTTACCTGTCTTTGTGACAGAAGTAAGAATGATTTATTTATTTGTTTTGTTTTTCCACTTTATCAAGCACATCCTCCTGGAGTGATCAGTTAATGGCTGTGCCTAATTTACTTTTGAGTTCTAGAATCTATTGAGCTGGACTAGAATGTGTCACAAGCAGAAACACTGTGGCCCACAAAATTGTGAGTGAACAGCCCTGCTCTACATACACAGCATGCACTTGTATGTGTGGACTCACCAGCCCCTCCTGGCCACCTACTGCTTCCACTACACTTAGTCGTTCGTCTGAGCCCTTCAACTGCCTCATCTAAGACGACACACAAGCAAAAGAGAAACCCGGATTAGCCAGAACACCTAGGTGGGTGCCAAGGCCAGAGAAGAGGGAGAACTGGCATGACAGCAAGACTCCTTCGATCAATCAGGCTTGCTGAGCAGAAACTTGACCATCATTTACAGAGAATTACTCATTCCGCAAACCTAGTATTTTGCTGCGATGCTAATGTGGGAACTGCCCCAGAAATTGTCAAATCCTTCCCTCAACACTGTCAAGTGACACGGATTACAGCGGCACTTATCCTAAGGGTAGAGGTCGGTTGAGGACAGCGCAAAACACAAACTAAAAACCCTTTGGAAGCCGAGGCAGCAGCGGGAAGACTTTTGAGCGGGATATGAACAAGCTGGCTAACCAGAGTATGATAAGCTATAGCTGGCTGCCACAGTGCACCATGAGGCACACAGAGACTGACACACACTGTGTCATTATTTAATAATAAGACTTAACTCTGCACAGAAGAAGACAAGGAGAAGCGCAAATGCTTCACTTCATACCACACCTTTACAAAAGCGGTTTCCTTCTGTGTTACTTTCAGCGTGTGTTTGCATGTGTTTCATTTTCACCTTAGCTCCACTGTCGGAATGTCGTCTGGCACATGCCTGTAGATGGGTGATCCAGAGCTGTTGCTCCTTGGCATCTGAGGCTGTGGAGGCAATAAAACAAAGGACATCATCAACAGTTATGTTGCTACAGCACTACTTCTGTTTAGGAATGTTGGGGTGGAAAATGCTTTTCAAAATAAAAGAACAAACTTGATAAGCAGAGTGTAAGAAACATTGTTGTCTTGTAAAGGATCTAATGAGAGTGGAAAAGAAATAATCATATCCTGGTATAGAATTAGACCTGTGAATGGTTATAAGGTACCACTTGGACCCAGAATGCCACCAGAGAAAGTGGAAATGATCCACCATTACATGATGGCCACCAAACTCAATGCACAACCAGCACATTCTAGTATCTGTCCTCACAGCTCAGGCTAATGCCGGTCTATCTAAATGTGTGCGTGCAAATATAGTCATGTTCTTGAATATGAATCGCTGCAGTCACCAATGTATTCTCCCGAGAGACGTCCATAAACTTTTGAATAATCTCATACAAGTACTGCCTGGTGGCGTTGAAGTTGAGACCACTAAACCTAACCCGAGACCGAGACCAGAACATGCAGAGACCAAGTCCAAGACCAGACCAAGTCCATTTGAGGTCCTGAGAATGAGTTGAGCAGACATGGTGAAATACAGACCTGTGAGGTCTGACCCAACATATGAGCCACTAACTCAAATTCACACCGCCTCTGGTGGACAGGGGTCACCACAGAGAGCATCAGTTCCTTGACAATAGGGTCCATGATTGATCCAGTTATGATGCTCATTCTTGGCACAGATGACAGGTCAGTGTGGGCTCTCAGAAACAACCACAGCATCCCACGTTTTCCATCACATTTTGTGGCATCTCCTACGAAATGCCACAAAATGTGTCGGATGCACCTCTTTGCTCAGCAAAACCATCCCCTCAAAAGGAATTTGTACTGTATTTCACTTTTCCAAAATGTGACACCACTGCACGTTTTGCACTCCATGGGCAGCAACTCAGAATACCAACAGAATCACACCCCCCATGGTTTTCAGCTACAAGTTTGTTCAACAGCATCAATACTGACAAGAAACTCTGCCAAGTTGCTTTAGAAATCAATTCACTGAAACGCTGCTGTCGATGCTACTTCAGTGAAAAGTCAATTTGCACTCATCACTCGTGTTCTTCAGACATGCTCATGAGAAAACCCATGAGACTCAAACGACGATGAAGGAACAATAACCTCACACGATCTGCTGCGTCTAACCGTCATCAGTCAGTACAGAGAGAAAAGATGAGCTCAGAAAATAACCCTAGAATTCTCTTTCAATTTTGACACTCTTGGAAGTGGAATGAATTTCTCAGTATTGCTGTGATAAGTTAACCTGTCTCAGTAACCACCTCCATGAGGCCGTTCATATGTCAGTGTCATACCAGGTGATCTTATTAAATCACCAACATGACAGCAGACACAGAAAAAGAGAGAAAAGGAGAGTGAAACAGGCTGACCTGATAGTGTGCATAACCCTCCAGCTTACTTCTTATTTTGTACACCATCATTAATTCAAAATTTCACAGACATCTCCTCTATTCAAATGGAAAATGATCTCCCTCATTATTCATTTTACTCCAATACTATTCATAAATTCATGTCCCCTTGACAAGGGCGCAGATGGAGGATGTCCTGGTTACACAAGTCTGGAGGCCTGGGACACCCTGGACAGGCCGCCAGTTCATCACACCACTCACCTTCAGGGCATTTAAAGTCATCTATTAACCTCTATATGTCTTCAGAATGAAGGAGGAAATTGGAGTGCACAGAGGAAACCTACATAAACATGGGAGCACATGCACAATTACAGAAAAAGCATGCACATTTGCATTACCTCCAACCGGGAGACTCTGACCTTGCTGAGAGTGTGCACCACTAACTGCACATAATCATTGTGCTGCCTGAACACATTAATTCCAGATGTAATGGACACATCGTAGCTATCACCAGGCGAACAACTAGTGACACCTGATGACCTCTAAACCCCCAGAACCGCTGGATTGTGACATCACCATAACGCACTCATCAAATACATTCTATTTTAAACACACTATGTACAGTATATAATTGTCTGCGGCAGAGCCGACGATGACGAAGAAGCGCTGAAAATGAGTCACTCATAGAACCAGTGGAAACATGCAGTGACCCCCGACCGAGAACATAAAGATTCCCCCATTGTGGAGAGCCACCTGCGGGAACACTGTTCTCCAGTTGGAATGAGACAGAGAGCACATCAACCCACACACAGACAACTGTCCATGAGAAATGCACCAGATTGTGCTGGTAGGGAAGCGGTGAGACGCATCTTTTACATTAAGCCATGCTAAAATGCACCTGTGAGCAGCTACTCAAGTCAAGGGACAGGACGTGATGTCCTCACTGAGAGAAAAGGAAAATGCTGATTAAAAATTCAAGAGCAAGATGGTGAAACAAGAGGAGCAGAAGAATTACCGGTACTTTTTTTTGACAGATGAATGTGAGAGGTTGTCACGAGAGAGGAACTATATACAGCATATTATACCGTCATGCTCGCAATAATAATAGTGGTAGAAGTGAATCCAGGATTTAAATCGGTTTTGGGCTGTGAACATGAACATCCAGGGAGCAGCTTTAGAGTCGTGTGTCTGTGTAAATTTCATTTCTGAGCGGTGACATGCTGGTAAAAAAAAGTGCAAGTGCCCATGACTTTGCATCGACATCAGTGCAAGACGAGGTCAGTGACCAGGTCTTGGACCGACTTGAATTTTGAGGAGCATGGAAACATCAAAGCACCTGATGTAACCGCAGGTGCAGCAGGTTTAAAAAGAAAAAATGAGCCATTATGAAACATATCCGTCTCAAACACGGCATGCACTTCAGTGGTGGTCGACCAAACCGGACGTCTTGGCACAAACAGCATGACCCTTTAATTGGCTGGCTGTATTTCAAACAACCTATGATGAATTGCTTGATTCGCCATCGGAGCATTCACAAATGATGAACTCCCGGCTGCACTTAATCCAAAACACTTCAGGCGATGAAATACTCCCTGTTCAATCCGGTGCTTAGCTAATTGCCTTCTTGGATTCTAGCACCAGTCGAAACCACTAGATGCAGCATGTGATTCCATTCAAGGGTGGAATTTCACCATCCATGAAAAAAATGCACAGAGTGGTGGCCAGTCAAGAATCCACCTAAAGGGACCCCTTCGGCATCAAAATATCCTCTTACTTGATTGAGCAACAAGGAGAGCATTCAGAGGCACTGGTGGAATGTTTCCACCTGAACAGAGGTGGCATTTAGCACCACAGACACAAAACCTGGGTAAAATGATACACAGCCTATGGAAATACGAGACTAGCTAGGAGCCTTTATGGGCGAGCTTGATGGAGTTCCCCTGGAAAAGATATGTTATGTGTTAAGATAGTTGTAGTGGTCGCTACGAAGCGTTATTCTGTATTATGTAAAATAGGTGAAATAGCAGTGACTGACTGACTGAGGTGAATTTATGCTGCAAAATGTGACATATTTTAAAAAATCCGTAAGAATCTTTAGGGCCGCATAGTGTTCAGTGCTGCAGCTTCACACCAAGAAGGTGGTAGGTTGAACTCAACTAATGGGTTACGGTGAATCTGGATTATTTCTAAGCGGAGTTTGTATCGCGACCCAACATTTAAAAAAATGTGACACAAATAAAAACCTTTGAAAGAGTGAACCGGACAGAACCGATAAATAATATACAACGTTAACAAGTGTCAAATGTTTCCGGATAATCTTGAAAAATGAAGTGGAATGGAAAAGGCTCTGCACATGTGCTGCTGCAGTGCTCCTGCTTCTTTTCAGAAGGGTCATTGTTTCCCCCTCTTTGCTCAAAACACATAGATCACAGAGTTATTCAGAGAATATAGGCCAAGTTATTCTGATTCCACCCCCTCAAGAGACTAAGAGGACATTCCAGTGGAGCAACAGTGAAAAAAAAGAGTCTGTACTTCTCCACTGAGTTAGTGAAAATTCACTTTATTAGCGCACAGGCCGCTAACATCCTCTCAGTCTGTCTATTGCTTTTAAATGACCACTCTGACACACTTTGTGTTAAACTGCTAGAAAGATTTAACTGCTACATATATATCACAGTTCAGTTCATCAAGAGTTTATAGTTCAGTTTACTCTCCTCTAGACAAAATCTACTTCGAGAAAACTGCTCATGAAACTTGAGGTCAATATTTTTCCAGCATAAATCTTTGTGGATTTGAATTTTCAAAGATTTAAGCAATTGTCATTTTTTGACCTCATATAAAAGTGCAACAACAATTGTTTCCGCTTCCGCCTTGGAGCCATGTTCCCCACAGAGAACACTGGAGAGGAGTAGGTGCCACATTACTGGGTCGCTGCGACACACGCAACACACGTGAATTGTGTTTAACTTTATTAAATAAAAGCTGAGACTGCTGTGGCTCCGGGTGAGAGACGTCAGCGGGCTGATCACTCCGGAGAAAACTTCTAATCCCTGTATCCCTGAGTTGCAGCAGGCTCAAAATAAGTTTATTAGTAGCCAATAATTATGGAGTCATTAATAGCCTTTGCTCGGATTGACTCCACTGAATTAAAATGGCTTTACAGATCAATGATCAATACTATACTGTATGAAATATCTAAATACAAGTTTAGTTTGGATCACGGCGACATGAAACGCTGAACTCAGTAACTTTAAACTGTTACATTAAATGGTAAACAGTCTTGGTTGACATTGGAGATAGACTTCAGTAATGCAGAACATGATGAGGACAGAGACTAGTAACTGTAACTAGCCCTGACCTCTAAAAATCAAAATCAAAAATTTAAATGAGAAGGATTGAGGCCTTTTCAGATATAAAAAACATAATAGTATAAGAGTAAAGTATAGTGTAACGATTTAAGCATGTTTTAATTCAGCATTAGATACAGAGGACAGCCAATGAGGAGAACAGGAGATATTGGATATCAATAGAATGAATATATAAAATCTAGGAGCACACAGCAGTACATATATATATATATATATATATATATATATATATATATATATATATATATATATATATATATATATATATATATATATATATATATATATATATATATATTGCACGCTATTATTAGAAATTTGACATTGAGCTCTGGTGGCACTTTATTTTAAATGTCAAGTGCATTCATAAAACCAAGCCCGATATATGCAGTCCAAGCCAAGCAAACATCCGGCACCCGTGGGTGTGATTCTCCATGGATGGGCAGTGTGGAGTCCTACCTCGGAGTTTGTACAGCTCCCCGTTGACTGAGTGTACAATGAACATGTGAGGAGCCTCATCACTCGGAGTCACCGTGGCACCAACCAAAGGGAGGGACCCTCGTGGTTTTTGGCTCTTTCCTGGCTCATTGACAAAGTACAGCAGCTGACCCGCCTCTGGGTCCACAACAAAGTACCTGTGGAAAGAAGAAGGGATGATGAGCAAAAGGCTTTCCCACCATTTGGCTTTCGGTTCTCCATTTCACGCTGCACAGGTAATTTCTGTGATCTCTCTTTGTGGCTCATGAGTGACATTAAGTCACAGGTAATGAAAATCTGTCACACAATTCTCATCGGGTGCTTCAAGCAGACAAAAAAAGCAGCAATTAAAAACATTTCCTGTGTGTAGGAATCTCACTGTGACATTTAGAAAAACTTCAAAGCTCTATGTGTTGTCAGATGACCTTTGCGAGTTCCTCTTCCTGTGTGGTGAACTTGCATTTCTGCTCTCTTCCAGCTTTTCCCTGGCATTGCTCATGTTACCGATCAATTTCTCTTAGCATGCGTGATTATGGAGGCGGAGGCATCGATCGGGCCCGTTGGGAATGCGCCAGACAGTGTTGGTTTAGCATGGCGACGATGCTTTCGGAAGGTCCCCACTATCGTGGCTCATCGAAGAAAAATACATTCTGGACTAACATTTGGATAAGATCAAACATAGAAAGACACATTTACACTTCTATTTTTTAATGGAAGTTGTTTTTATGAAATTGTGATTGAATGACGTTCAAAATAAAATTAAAAATCAATTTAAAATCCTGGCATGGCAAGGCCTGAGTGATACATAACTAAACATGAGTGTCAGAGGGAACATAAAGAATAGCACATTTTTACCTTCATTCACAAGTTTTCATTTTGCATTTGTTGTTTGGTGTTCAATGGAAGACAAAATTAAAAAGGAACTAAGAAAGCCCATACCTCCGCCAAGCCTTTTTACTAGGGATCAGTGTCTGACACGTATTTGAAGCAGGGTTTACGCTAAATGTTAACACGCGTGGCGCTCCACCACATTTTAAATGAGAGCGGCCATGTCATCATAAAAATGATCAAATGTGTTGACACAAAGTGGACGCATCATGGAGGTGGACGTGAATGGTAAATCCTGAAAGACACATAATAATAGTCTGTTGCTTGCAAGCCGTGCATTCCGAAGAGACATATGAAGAGATGGACCGCTGCTGATTGGAGAGAGATTTACCTGATCATGACTAAAAAGGTTTTTATTGTCACCAATTCAGTAAATGGCAAAACTTTCCCCTCTCTATTGTTTCCTTATTATTGGCTGTATTCTGGCTCTGTTTACAAACAAATAAACAAACAAGCAGAGCCTAAATGCAGAACCCAAACAACAAAAAATGGAAATTGAAGTAAAATTTAAACTTAAAATTAGTCCATAAAGTACTCTGTTGCGAATTTCACAAACAAGTCTGGGTTCATTTGTATATTAATCCATCAACTCTGACAAAAATATGGTGATATTTTAGGTGTGTCACCTTCACTGAAGTCCTCCAAACTGTAAAGCAAATGAACATGTCCAATGTCGTCGTCACCCCAACATGGATTTGGAGTGTCTCCACAGATAATCTAATCTATTTATTTGTAAACACATCAACGTCATGCACGTATTGCTGGATGACTGGCCATAAAGGCTTAACAGTAACACGGGACCATATTTGAGCCATAAAAGTCAAAGGCAGCAGCCTTCAGAGCGGTCACATTTCCATGAACCCTGGACCCTTCCCTGGAGAAGATGCAGCCTACACTGCAATCTGAAAATCGATCTCTTCTCACAGTCTTGCACCCTTCCATCAGGAGGGCCGGTGAATTATGTCAGCCACAGCTGACCAGGCCACAATGTGCCTATGTCACATTTTATCCTGCGCTCCCTTTCTGTCCCTCACACATACACACACTGTAGTGTACTGAACACAAAGTCTAATCCCATGTTCAGCCAACAGTAGCGGCTTTTACTCTTGACCCCTGCAGGCACCCTTGTGTTCGCAGCTACCCCACTATGCAAGTCTTTAAATGATGGATGGTGCAGGAGAATAAACCTGCGGTCAAACACGCTGCCTCTACTGTCATTACTGTCATGAGAAAGAGTCAAAATGCAATTGAACCGGTGATGTACTCTCTAAGTTCGAAGATGATAAATCAAGACCTACAGTACAGACTGTAGGCAAAGATTTATTATTGTCTTTTTTAAAGGTTAGAGCTAGGTGTCAATGTGCAATCCAAGATCCTAGGAATGTTTTTTTTTTTAATCCATTCAAAGGTCTCAAGTTGCACTTAAGAACAGCAAAGTAGAGAGTGATGCAAAATTCCAAATTAGAGATACACACACAATGAGGTCACAGTCCAAAAGAGCTTCAGGGCTGCATGAGTCTTCCTCCATCATGTTGCTCTTTCCACATGACTTCAGCTTCATTTGCATACACCGCCGTCTCAACATGACATGCACTGTATCAACTCATTTTAAATTGTTTACAAGAAGAAACAAGATGAACAAAAAGAGCAATGGAAATCAATAGTCATCACTGATGTAACTCTACAAACAAGCGGCGAACGCACGAGAGGACACACACATAATTGAAATATTCACAGGAAACAACCAGTTGCCAATTTCCCTGTGGCCTGAAGACCAATCCCGAGCAGCAGCCATGAGAGCAGTGGCGCGGTGACTCACAGCTTTAATCAAAGCAGCAAGACTTGGATTCCCACGCAATGTTTGACAAGCCCCACCATCTCAAGGTGTCAGCAAATAAGACAAATATAGAAGCCCCATCTCACAGAGGAGTCAACCTGGCTGCTGAGCGGAGCCTTCCAGGGAACAATTGCAAAGACGACTTGACAGTTCCAGCTTCCGCATAATGATAAAGTGAATGATCTCCATTTAATTAGAAACTTGAGGATAGAGAATGGTGTCAACACACACATTTTCTCATGTAATACTCTCAACAATTGTGCACAAAAAGATATTTCGTAGTTTGACCTGATTTTTTTGGGATTACTGGCTCAAGAAATCATTTTTGTTAAAAATGGATTATCACATTTAATTAGTTTTATTTTTTCATTCACCTCAATCCACCGGACAGTTTAGTAAAATGTGTAATAATATAGAGATGAAAAATGCAACCAATGATTCTTTTTATAGTAAACTGAACAATAAGTCAACAACTTATAGCATATAACGTGTATGAGTTGCCGAATGAGAAAATAGAATCTAAATAAATCTATGTTTTTTTTAACTATGTAACACATGCGTATTGTTCAATCTTGTTTTGAAACTTCATATTTTATTAATTTCTCAAAATGTGTGTAAAGAATGTGTCCTTTGATGTGCCCTTTGTGAAATTCCATTTGGAAGCTATTTGTCCTATACTGCAGATTGTGCAAGAGAAAAACCACTAGTGGACTAATGTGCCTGTCTGCAACTAATTTAATAGTCAGTAGACAGTGGACAACATCAACAAATCATTGCGGGAAAAAAAACAACACACACATAAATATTTTGATTATTTTAACACTTGTTTATAATACATTTGGTAATTACAATACGGGAAAAAGAAATGATTCTTATTCATTACCATATTAATTTTCATTACATTTTAGATGAGGGAAAATATACTATATTTTGACTTATTCATATGTTGAATTATTGCGTATTAGTTATTAATCATTATTCAGTAATGATTAGCGTCTTGTTAAGACTGACTATATTTCACCCTGGAATTGTTCTTCAAAACTAGTAACCATTAAAGCAGCAAGACATAACATTTGGACAGTTTTGTTCATATTTTCAATGATGACAGTGCAAACTGACCTTCTGGTCATCACTCTTTGATCGCAGTTTGTATCCTTCTGACTGAAAAACGCTACGCACACGATGCATTAAAGTTTAAACATAAAGTCTGCAGCTTTGTTGCTACGTTGTATTTTGTCCAGTAAAAACTCTGTGGAACAGCGTTCTGTTGTAAATATTACGTTTTATTATCTGGGTCAATCGGTCGTCATTCACCTTCTTAAGCCGCTTGCTGTTTCCAAGCTTTCCTTGCCGGCTTATGTACTGCCACCTGAGATCACATATTTCACTGTTTTGCTGGAGCCCTTCCTCATAAACGTGTGAGCTGAGGGGCAGGACCGGATACCCAGTTTCACCACAGTTTGCAATTACACTCATCGACCAGCGGGCCCATATTCTTCACGCAGAGCAGCTTTAATAGGCACGTTATTAAGATAAGATAGTTGTAATTACATCTTAAATAGAGTGTGAATGATATTCCATTATACACGGTTTAATAAAATGTAATTTATCAACACAGCTGCTGAAATGAGTGAACTGTGGGAGAACTGAAACATAACAACACCAAAGACAATAGAAGCACTTGAGATACGTATTTCACTCTAAGCGTCTTAGAGTGGTGATCTAGTAGGTGCTGAAAATGACCAAGCAGATGTTCTGGTAGTATAATATTGAGGAATCTAATCATAATGGAAGAGATGGTTATGTGATAATAGATGAATATGCTCTCAATAGTACACTAGTGATTACAACAGCAGAAAGGCTGCCAATGACATCATCTGGTGTCAAAAACGGTGGATATGCATTGAAGTAGAATGTTTTATTCAGTGATCCCTGCCTTCGTCTTCTCTGCCCACCTCGGGAAACCAGCTCTGGATCAGGTCAACAACACACTAGATGACAAGAGCTACGCCTTCAGGCACCATCACACATTCATATGACAGATACGACGACCCAAGAGGAGTTCACCTCCGGAAACAGACATTGAAAAAAGTTTGGCTTCTGCTCAGAACAATAAAAGTTCGAGCTGAAAATTAAAGATGTAGAGTTATATCACAGCAAAAAAATGTCACCATGAACATGCATTATTTATTACCAGAAGGAAACCTCACATCTCCTGTGGGTGCCACAAAGTGCAGCGCAGTGGATCATTTCGCTGCCAGTTTAATAGAAACACAGGGAGCAGCAGTTCTTTCACTCCCTCCCCTTACAGTGATTTACGCACAGGTCAAACACTCCCACTGCTCGACTCCACAATAGCACAGCAATTTTCTGATTTGTTTGTACTCAAACTAATAAAACACTCAACAGACTCACTCATTTCCACCACTGATATGGAAGTTTAGTCAATAAGACTGCAGCAAAACTTTCAGCATTTACTTGTAAATTTGAAATGTAATTTTAGCATAGAAAGTGGGGGTTACAGCAGCAGCAGAGGGCGAGACATAGGGACACCCTCGACTATCTGTCTATCACAAGCACCTGCCTACACCATTTTAATCCGATCAATGGACTGTGTGATGGAACTCAGGTGCTCAGGGGAAATCCACATGGCACAGGGACCACGTACAATCTACACAGAAAGGTTCTTCATGGATGAGGCCCTTGTGATTAGATGCTGCCGCACCTCGAACATGTTTGGATGCATCTCAAACTCTCCCATGCTTTTGGCAGAGTCCAGTTTGAGCAGATCAGACCGACTGGGAGTGAAAGCATGAATGATGCATGACCTCAGCTGTTGTCTCTGATCAGAAGCAGACTGTACACAGAAACTACACGCTCAGAATAAAGTACAACAATAAGGAAACGGGCACTCGGCTTTATACAAGTAAATAGAGC
The DNA here is from genome assembly GCF_027744825.2 of Synchiropus splendidus. NCBI lineage: Eukaryota > Metazoa > Chordata > Actinopteri > Syngnathiformes > Callionymidae > Synchiropus > Synchiropus splendidus. Next base: position 16,960,430 of record NC_071337.1, read on the forward strand.
GAGATGGTTAATAATTAAATCCAATAAAACTAGAAGAAATGAGGATAGAAAAAACACATTTCGGCGAGTTAAGTGACATTACTTATTCAGTGCTTTTGATCCGCTTATGTTAAAAGAAACAGGAGAATCATAACTCAGAACTTATATGGGTCTATTTCTCGCAGGAGCTTCTGAATGGAGCCACTCTGGATGTGTACACGGAGATGACCCAACGCCTCTTCCCTCCCTCCCTCCTCACGTAAAGTGCAACGTGGAGCGTCCAAATAAAAACAGGGAACCATATGGAAGCGTTCGGTGTTGGACACTCACCGATTCTGCCATCCTTGGATCAGGTTGGTGTACTTGCTCAGAACTCCTTCCAGCTGCCTCCTCTGGCTCTGCGGCGGAACCGCCGAGCAGTTCCCCGGCGCGGAACCAGAACCAGGGCTCTGCGACCCGCTCCTTCCCGACTTTCTGGACGAGAATGAGCCGCCACGTTCCGCGGGGGAGTTTGTTTTGCTTGCCCCGACACTGCTGAGGGTCTTGTCCATCCTGGCGATGGGACGGCGGGTGTGGAGGGGGGCGGGGGTGAGTGGAGTGAGACGAGGACGAGTCCAAAACTAAAGCAGTAAAGATGCTCTTTCTCTTAAGGAGCTGTGTCGATGGGGTGAGCGACCAAAGGAGCGTGACGAAGCAGACATCTTCCTCCGCCTCCGTGGACCGCTGTGTCATCTGCAGTGAGCGGTTTAGACTAGAGCTGCTTCCAGCGGTTTCCTGGTGGGAGGAGCTACGACACGCCCACTGGACTCGGGTACGCCCCCGGAAGTGACGCAGACACCTTCCTCTTGGGATAACTTGAGCTTGAATTACTGTACATTTTTTTGGTCCACTGGCATTTTTGATCATCACACACTGGAAATGATGGATTAGATTAGATTGCCTTTATTCATCCCTCAATTGGGAAGACAATGAACACACTCAATGTTGAAGTGAGTCTGTGGAGTGCAATTATTTTATCTTTCTAATCCACTCTTCTTGTGCAAATGCTAAAGAATATTAGAAGATATAAATAATATAATATATGTTTTTGTTTTGATGTTTTTTTGCATTTTTTTTGCATTTTTTTGCATTTTTGCAAGGGTTTGCATTTCTTAAACACGTCGGAACTATTGATCCAAAAATCACACCCAGACACGCACACAGTTAAATTTGTTTTGATTTTTACTTGTTAATATTTCAAGCGTTAATTATCATTTGCATTTCACATAGCCATTCTTGTATCACAATGTAGAAATCTTGAGTTAAAAATGTATGACGAGGCATGTGTCGTACTGAGGATGGAATGATGAAAGCATCGGTGACGTCTGTGCTCAACAGAGCGCAAGTATATTCCTGCTCATCAGCAGCCCAGATCAATATGTGAAAGAAAAAAATTCCCTGGTTAACTAAGAATCAATTATTCACTGAAATCCCAAGCTTGGATTCAAGATGAGGTCAGATCACTGAGAGGTCATGACACGGGCTGTCTTCATTTGTGTGTGTGTGTGTGTGTATCGTTATATAGCTATAGTTGTGAGGACCAATTCATGGGAACACAACTGCCCTTGGCGATCTTGAGGATTTGTGGGGACATTTTGCTGGTCTCCACAAGTTTAAGCCTCAATTCGAGGATTAAAACTTCAAAACAATGGGGTCATTATAATTTAACTGAATTGAATTTAGGTCCTGGTTAAAGTTAGCCATTTGTTTTGGTTAAGTTTAGTGTGAGAGGGTGGGGGAAGCATGATAGTCGATGACATGTCACCACAAAACATAAAAACATGACCGTGTGTGTGTATATATGTGTGTGAACTTGTTTAGCTGCTTCATCAGGACCGTTTTGTTGAACCCTGAACAAGGTTATTATAATTTGGTATATATATATATATATATATATATATATATATATATATATATATATATATATATATATATATATATATATATATATATGTGTGTGTGTGTGTGTGTGTGTGTGTGTGTGTGTGTGTGTGTGTGTGTGTATCGTTATATAGCTATAGTTGTGAGGACCAACTAATAATAATAATTAAGTGCTGTAACGCAATTAATTATTAATTATCAACGGTTCTTCATTTTGCCTCATTTAGAGGCCAGTTATACTTCTGTTATTCATTTTTGAATTGCTATATTGAGCTTAAGTGCTTATTAGAGACAGCCTTATCTCATTTCAGAATTTTATTTATTTAACTGAATCGCTGTATTTGTATTACATTTTTGAAAACAGCCTTATTTTATTTATTTAACTGTATTGCTGTTTGTTTTACATTTTTGAAGACAGCTTTATTTTATTCATTTAACTGTATTGCTGTATTTGTTTTACATTTTTGAAGACAGCTTCATTTTATTCATTTAACTGTATTGCTGTATCTGTTTTACATTTTTGAAGAATGAACTGGTTTGCGGATGTGCTTGACCTTTACTTTTGGATTTCATTTATGAAGCACAGTTCACCGGTAAAAAATTGGATTTTAAATTGACTAGTCATGCACTGTCATTTTTTAATATCCTAGAACTCAAATTCTTTATCAGGAGTGCTTTAGCAGATATGACAAAAAATGTGATTAATTCGATTAATTAATTAAAAAATCCTGTAATTAATTTGATTTTTTTTTTTATCGACTCTCAGCACTAATATATATATATATATATATATATATATATATATATATATATATATATATATATATATATATATATATATATATATATATATATATATATATATATATATATATGAAAGTACCCACTCCACCAATGAAACAGGCCGATGCTCTTTCAGCAGGACTGGAACAATGGAACATCCCACGGTAATATATTCTCTGGCGTTAATAACTGTTCCCTCTGAATGATGATAAAGAAAGATGGCCGGTGCATTAAACCACTTTACAATCTGAATTTATTGCATTAGCATTCACTTTTTTGCAGTGCACGAGCCAGAATTGCTTTCTTTTCTGCCGTATCGTCGCTTTTACAGGCGTCATCATCATTTGGTTCCCTTCCTCTTTCTCTTCTGCTGCTTCACCACTTTTTCATGTGAACATTATAAAACATCTTGCCTCTCTCCATTTGTATCACACGGGACAAATCCAGACAGGTCTCAGTATAAACCAAAGGAAAAGGCTTATTTTCCTCTGGTTGGCTGTAAAACAGTCCCCCTCACCACCACTCAGTCGGAAATAATCATGTCCATTACCACCCAGATGGCTCTGCCACAAGTATGTTTTTGTCACTGGATGCCTAAAACAGTTCAGTGAAAGAGATAGCATTGTGCATTGTGCAGGGAGCTTGAGCGTGAATCGCTCTGCCACAGAGTCACGTTAAATGCGAGGTCTACTAACTTACTAACTAACTCACTAATGGTGACCACGGCATCTTGACTCATGAAATAGAGGTTGATTCCAGTCTCCCACATGACATTGGTATGGTATGATTTAATGGAAGAAATGGGTGGTTGGCCAGTTGATGTTTCCCAGCCAATATTGTAAAGTCAAATTCCACATTGGACAAGGGTGAGGTGGAAAACTACTGTTTGAAACATGTGAAGGTTTTAGTTAACCTGGTCAAGACTTAGCAAGAATGCATTGTGAAACAGGATGCGGTAAATGAGTATTCAATCTTATCATAAGTTGGACATTTGGTCTTCACTATACTCATGAATTAACTCAATAACTTTCCTCTGACCATTCAGAGTCTTTCCTATTTCCCTTCGACCCGTCACTTTTATTGATTTGGAGCAGTGGGTTATGTGAAACTTTGAGCTGTGACAGGGGAGGAATGAGCATGTATAAAAAGGATGGAAAAAAGGTGCACTTCCATTGTACCTCACGTTCTGTGTGCTACTCTGTGTGCCTTAAATAAAACTCTGTTTGGAGACTAGTCGGAGTCAACGTTCGTCATTAAAAATTTCCAGAACAGCGTCAAGCTCACATTTTACAATTTACAATTCTATGATGCAGTGTTGCTCTGGATCAAGGCATTTTTGTGAAAAATTAAAATTTTCTTTTGAAGACATCTTTAATAAACAAATGAGATCAAGAGTATAAGGGAGATGTTACTGAACCAGTCAACACGTTTGATAGTGTCGAACTTCCATTTACAAATTGGTTCACTCTTGTTTGTCACTAAATGCAGCACGGTGTTTTCACCCAGCCTGCATAACTCACAGGGACCCTGCCAATAACTACTTAATGGACTGTAGGGCTACTATTGACCCCATGCAGTGACGAGGTCAGCAGTGAGCTTGAGTGTCTCTGTGGATGTGTTCGCACGCATGTGTGTCTTAACATTAGTGTGAGAAGCAAAAAGCCAGAGTCACTGAAATGGAGATAAAAGTCGACGATTTTGTACGCATCAGTGAATGTGTGACTAAATGCATTCGTCTCTCTTCCTCCCCTGACAAGTCACCTCATTCATATTCATTCAAGCATTCTGGTGTCGGATATAAACGGCGCACTTCATACCACTTCACATGTGGTGCTTATTTTTACATTATCATTTCCTCACCGACATTAGGCAGCTCTTCCACAAAATGTTCTAACAGAAATCAGAAATTCATCTCAACCTCCTGTTAGATGAACATGCAAATTCAAGAATTAAATAAATATGTGGGAGAGCATCAAAAAGAGAAGTCAAAAGAAAAAGCTCTGCACTTCCATATTCATAATCATTCCTACCCTGTGTTATGGCTATGACCTTTAATTCTTCAGAACAAGATGGAGACAAGCTCTCATTAAGGAGGCAGTCGATCATCCGCTTCTGGGTTTTCCAGGCAGATCCAGGACAAGGAAGGAGGCGGTCATTAACGCAATCCTTTCATCGGACGAAAGAAGGGGAGTCGGTGGTCATACAGCGAAGCTAATTCAAAGTTTGACACTTTTGAGAAACTTTAAAATCCTTGTATTGATTTTCAAGGATAGAAGACAGACAAATGCAACTTATAATTCAAAGTTAACAGTTCGCTGCCTTCATAATAGACACATCACATGTCATCACAGCAGTTCTTACAAAATACACTAAAAGTTCAGTGCAAAAACTGCTTCACACGTTGCCACATTTTCTAAAATGTATGATTACACTCAGTATTTCTAGAGGAAAAAGAAATGCAATTCATGATGTCCACAAACACTGAGAGTGGTGTCACAGCATGGTACACATCTTGGCCAAAACACGTGCAGCAAGTAAAGATTTGGGGTCTGTGTAGAAAGAATTTGCAAGCATAAGGTTCAGTAATTCAAAAGAGGGTGTTGCTGGAAAATACCAACACTCTCCCAGATAAATTAACATCCGCCAAAATTTCAAGACCATAAAGAGTGAATGGTTGTATAGATTTTATGGAGGCAGCTTTGACACGCTTGAACAACCACAAAGCATTTGAAAAGGATTATTGAAACCTTTACATTACAAGACCAATACGGGAGCTGGAGTCTATGGTAGCTATATTAGGATGAGGGACACCCTGGACAGGCCATTGCACAGATCACCACAATTTAGAGAAAACTGAAAACTGGAAATGAGGCAAACAAAGCCAAAAACTGGAACACTGAAAGAACTATAATGTTAGTTACTAGTACCATTGTGTTTAAGGCAATGACTGTGTGCATAAATCACAAAAATCAATACATGTAATCACATAGCATTCAAGCTTCAAATCTATTTTAATATAACAAAATTATGAAAATATGTATGCAGCACTGACATTTCACTAACATACACATTAAAATTAAATAAAAAACTAAATGTTTTGTTGTCAAACTTCCCTCTGTACAGACTTCTACACTACTTACTGTAAAATTAAACCTGTTCTCTTATGGAAAAAACACAAAATGGATTTAAGAATGTGTGTTTATATATGTACTTAGAGGTTTATATATATATATATATATATATATATATATATATATATATATATATAGATAGATAGATAGATAGATAGATAGATAGATAGATAGATAGATAGATAGATGGATGGATGGATGGATGGGTGGGTGGATGGTTGGATAGATAGATAGATAGATAGATAGATAAATAGATAGATAGATAGATAGATAGATAGATAGATAGATAGATAGATAGATAGATAGATAGATAGATAGATAGATAGATGGATGGGTGGGTGGGTGGATGGTTGGATGGATAGATAGATAGATAGATAGATAGATAGATAGATAGATAGATAGATAGATAGATAGATAGATAGATAGATAGATAGATAGATAGATAGACAGATAGATAGATAGATAGATAGATAGATAGATAGATAGATAGATAGATAGATAGATAGATAGATAGATAGATAGATCGATAGATAGATAGATAGATAGATAGATAGATAGATAGATAGATAGATAGATAGATAGATAGATAGATATTTTCTCTGTAGATCGAAAACATAATGGTTGATCGAAACTAAGACGGCACATATGTGAACTGTAGGCGTAGCAGGCATATGTTAGACTAGAGTTCAGGATAGTTTACATTGGTATGCAACATTAATTTACTAATAAATGACCTGAACATCCCAACATTTGCATAATACTCCCTCAACAGGCAGGCTGGCTGATTCATTTTCAGGGGGGTGCGATCTTTATACTCGGTTCTGCCTCCAACAAACATGCATCTATTACTTCTCCCCTCACTTGCTCGCGCCCTATTATAATGACAGAGTGTATGATCGCCACCATAAAGGTCACAGTTAAGGCCATTAAAAGGAACAAAGCTCACAGTCGGAAGAGACTATCATGTACCTACCACGGCACCTTACTGGGTGAGAGAGTGAGCACAAAACACCGGAATGTCAGGAGAGGTCCACGGGAAAAGTGTGAGCAGTGACAGGGAGCTCAATTATCATACCATAGAAGGGATTCGGAAGAAGCCAATTAGCGCTTCGACCTGGCACTGGTATTTGTCAGAGGAGCTTCAGGCTGGAAACAGAGAAGGAGACCATTAAGATCAAAAGCTTCCGGGGAGGCCTGCACTTCTTTTCTTTTTTTTTTATAAACAGAGGAACAGTCAGTTTTTTTTCACAGTAGATCAGTCAGGAGTCATCATCATAGTGACACTGTGGAGAAAATGATAAAACTACTATGCTTTATGCTTCAGGACATATTTTTGATTTATTTATTTTCAGATGTAAAGACCACTATGAGTCAACTGTGTGTATTTTCATCAAAATTAAAGCGCAAACTTCCAGGACTACATTCTCCAGAATGCAGTGCTGTGAGCCGGTGGGAAAGTGTGCGACGCGGCTGCCCCCGCACGGTCAGATCAGGAAGTGCAGTAGCTCAGCCCAGCATGCAGGCTGCTGCACCTGGCGGCTGAGACGCTGAAGATGGACTAGGACGTCCTCAACATGTTTCCCGGAGTTTTCTATGCACTGCTGGCGGGTTTCCTCGGCGCCGTGGCGTCGTCGTCGGCCAAACTGTCTCTGGGAGCCGACTACCTGAAGGGAGTGTGTGAGACCGGACTCCGGACGTGGGGCGAGCAGCGGAAATTCAGACAAGCGGATGAAACTACCGCCTGCGACCGGGTGAGAGAATCCACCATTCAGCTACTCAGGACCTGTGGTGGGAGACGAGGCTCCACCGTCATCTTCCCTCTGAGTCACTCGGCACCATCCAGGGGGATAGACGAGTCGCGCGAATGTCCGCGTGCGTGTGACATTGCGGCTCGTATTATCGTGTATTATCGCGCGATTATGATCAACGCCTAATGTCACCTTACCGCAGCTGTCAGTCACCGTCGTATCCTCGTATTTTTTTTAAGTCTGTCTAAATATATATCTGGTCAAATTATTCACATTAAAATGTGATTTAAAACATTTTTTTTAGTTGAAGCTCACGAGGAAGGTCTTGTGTTCCCAGCTTCACATCCCTCTGCGGCTGCTCTGCGGTGGCTTGCTCTTCACCTGTAACGCTGTGATGTGGACCTTCCTTGCTAAGGCACTCAGGTATTCTTCGTCCTCCACGAGAACCACTGTGACCACCACCGCCTCCAACTTCATATCTTCCGTAAGTCTCTCTCGGACCGAGCGAGAAGACACACACATCACAGCATACGTGATGCCAGGAGAAGCATGACCTTCTTGTGTGCAGGCTTTCCTGGGCCAGCTGATCTTTGGTGAGGCCCAGATCACTCTCTGCTGGGTCGGGATCTCCTTGACCTTCTCTGGCCTGCTGGTGCTTCAGATTGTTTCTCCGCAGAATGGACAACAGCAAGCAGCTGCTAAGAGGGAGGAGTGATTTATCCAAAAGCTGTGACTTGTATGAGCTTAGTATGTTTAAAATGGCCTGATGAAACGCATCCGACGTTGATAGTTCTCTGGATGATCAACGCAAATACTGAGCTTGCATGACAAGATCATTTAAGACTTCTGAAGCAGCACAACTCATGGAATATTTCGTAAAAGGCAAAAATCTCGTTTTTTTCATTGACATAGGGAGTACACTAATATTAATGCCTCAATTTAAAAATTGGTGATATAATGTGGTCGTACATCATGTATACAGAATTATTGGACACCTCAAGTTTTTCTGTAAAAATACAGCATCCAATATTTAGAACAAATATTCAGTCAGGTGACAGCACTGACCACCTCCAGCCACTGTTCAATTATGAAGTCTTCAAATACATTGATCATCAATTGATGATAATGATAAAACAGTTTGTAGAAGTAGTCATTGAGCCTTTCAAAATTCGCCAAACCTCAAAAAGATGTACAACCACAATTTCAGCGAGCGAGTCAACATGGCTCACAAGTGCTTACTGTGTTCGTCGTCGGTCTTAAAATCGAGCGTGTCGGGGTCGTCCAAGGAATTTTCATGTAGCAACATTCACAATGGACATATCTGTGAAACATAAGCAGCCTTCAGATCACCAAAGTTCAGTTTTTTTATTCCGACAAACATCGAACAATAGCTTTGTATTTAGCACTCATAAGCAAAGCTAACAGGGCTGCACCATATCTGTGACATGTGATGACAGTTTAATGTGATTTTGATGCTTTAAATCATCTCTGCAGTTCCACTCTTCTTTGCACTGTGATAGAGCCTTTAAAATAAACACCCTTAGAAAGAAGTCATTTTAGTGTACGTGTGTGCATTCATATTTAACACCTTGTCTTTGCTGGCGTGTTTGCTAATGTAGCTAACGTAGCTGCAGTTACATTGTAATAATTCCAGCATTTATTTAGAAGATAACAGTGGACCTCAGTGGTTACTACTTAGTTTAAATTCTTATCTACTACACTAATGATGCTTTCATGATTTGATCCGCATACAAATATAAAAACATTTGTAAAGATGAGAGAGTTCAGTTTTATGTTCTTCTGCAGTTGTTGCAAGTTGTCGACTGAAAATAAACAATTGAGTTATGCATCACAATTTAAAGGCTGCCTGTAACATCTCAGATTTCAGATTTGTTCTATTGTACCCGGTGGTTGTCCCAGGTTTTTAATCATGTTGCACATCTGCAATCGAAGACAAAGGCAAGGCAGAGTTATATGAGATAAAATGGTTCCCATTGATGTTTCTGGGTGGTGTTAAAAACTTAGTGTTTATTGGACTACAGTACATTAGCATTAAGTTAGGTAGCTCTTTTATTCTTATTGTTGTTTTATTACTTTTAATAAGCATAAATGGGTTAAAACATAGTGAGAGTTTATGGACGCCTTTGATCCATGAGACAAAAATAAATACATTTACTACATGTAGAAGAATTGTCTCTTGTTTATTCTAAACATAACTACAGATAATGACACCTTTTAATGCAAATGAGAGCAAAAGTTAACATAATAGTGAAATGAAGTACATTCCAATCATGTGCTTAATATGAAGCATGTCAAAAATTTAAGGAACCAGAAGACCTACATTCAACGAAGATTTGAATTGGTGTCGTAAATTGGTGTGTTTTTAAATTAAACAGAAGTCCATGGCTAAAAAGTCTTGTCATTTCTTATAAATGCCCCAGCTAGTCACAGTGTGCAGCCCTCGAAGCTTTGTTGTCATTGTAGCAGAGGAAGGGCTCATTCATTATGGATGATAATGTGCGCATCAGGCCTTCTGAATCCCTGGCAGCTACACCTCTCTACTTTCACTCACACCAAAACCTCTCTTCCTGCAGAAGGAAACTATTGTGGTCCAGCAGCAAGACTGAAAGCTTGTTTCCCCCTAGTGATTATGATATGGTGATATTAATGAAAGATAGAAAAAAATGCTTTGTTAAGTGTCATAACACTGTGATTTGTGCTCCATCCATTCACCTTCTGCCTCTTATAGCCTCAACATGACCTGCTGAGGATGTAGTCAGCTACATAGAGCACCCTGGAGGGGTCGCCGATCCACACTCACACCTCCAGAGAATTTTAGATTAACCTCTGTGTGTTCTTGAACTGTGGGAGGAAATCTGAAGGCCCAAAGGAAACCCAAGGTTTTGTCCAATGCATTCAACCTTCTTGCTGGGAAGCCGCTGCACTAACCACCATCCTCTCCAGAAGAAGCATGTGCTTCAACAAAGTGGTCTGCTTGAGAAGAAATGATGTGAAACTAGCCACATTCACAGAAACAAATATGATATTTAAAATGCTAATGATCTTGCATTATGTGGTATTCATCCCTGTCAATGTGAATGATCAATGATATTATGCTCTGCCTGCATCATGTTTGGCCCAGCTTTTACGGGAAGGTGAGCGCAGTCACAGCACATTTCGATGGCCTTTATGTCAACGTCAGAGAAAAGGTTTTCAGCTGTGGATAGACAAGGGCGCATGATTCATATCGTTTACTGGACAGATAAAATAACCACATGAACAGAACCATGAAAAGTGAGTGAGGTACAAAAGCAGCAAAATGTTTATGTATTAAGGAAGATGTGATTTGAGGAGCATGAACAACAATGTCTGTTGAGAGTCTTGAGCTGCTATCGGAATCCTTCATTAAAGACCTCCTGGTGAAACAAATGTCTGGGTCATTGACTGCATAACCTTGTTTGTATCATATTCACGTGTCATGAAAACTGTGGTGTGAAGCTACAACGCAACATTCATCTGGATTTCGTAGTCTAAAAGTAGAAAACTGTGATTTTATTTTAAAAAATATATTTTTTAAATGGTGAAACATGCAACAGTATGTCATGCAAAACAAGAGATGTGCAACAAGAAACATTTTCATAAGTAGTTGTGTCAACCGCTATTATATTCAACATCATACGTGAGTTACCAAACCACGGCATCTCCTTGTCAATTCTGAGGCTCAGGTGTCGGAAATGTGATGGAAAGAGGTCACTCAGGCTCCACGTGCGAAAAGCCGATCCCATGTGTTCCGACCTATTTCTGCTGCGAAAAGGATGCTCGAAGACTTGTCCTTGGAACAGCATCACTGGTTTTCACTTTGAATGCACATCCTGAGTCAGAAAGCAATGCAATTAAAAAAAGTGATTCTCACATTGTGCATGGACACTTTTTATTATTCATTCCTTATTTATCCAAAAACAATAAAAAGGCAACAAAGTCATGAAAATATAATTCCTACCCGACGGTGAGCTGGTGTAGTGTGAGTAACTTGCTTTTTTCACGTACAAAGATCAACTCTGGTGACATTTAAACAGTATTAATAATTGAGCCAAATTCTTTCAAATGATATGCAAAACAGATTTGAAAAGTCAGATGTTCTCCTTGTCACTGCACCTGATAGTCACTGGCACGCTGCACTATGTGTAAGCATTCAAGCTCTATTTAAAAAGTTTGGTGATACTTCAGCTGTCTGTGGAAAACAGTTCTTCTCTCAAGGTCAGATCTTTAACATGAGAAACATTAATGGAGCTACCCTGTTTTTAATTTTTCACAACTAACGGTGTCCACTGAACATGCAGAGGTTGTTGTATGCTACGACTTTAAACACTGTATAGTTTGTCATAATGCAGCCGTCTAAGTGCATCTCTAACAGCAAGCAAGTTGGCTTAAAAACCAACTCAGGATCTTGTGGTCTGAAAAGGTAAATATTGCGTCATGCAGCCTCAAGATGATTCCAGGCATCACCGTGTTGCTCGAAGGTGCAAACAGTGACTTTCAAATCTGAAATTTCCAGAGTGGAATAGTAGACCATTTGTAAGGGACACAAACCTGCACACGCCATTTTACCTTTAACTCTTACATTAAGGCGAAACGACAAAAAGACTGGCGTCTTTAAGGCAAATCATCCAGCATTCGGGAAGGGACCGCTCCTGTGATGATACAGCACGCGATGATGTTGATTCCAGGAAGACTGAACCGGACCAAAATGCCGACTTATCATCCTTATTTCACATTGAGGAATTAAGAAATCACCAGACCCATGTCCTCCATCCGACACAGTCAGTTAAAAATAGAAAAAAATATTATTTAATGTCAATGTTGGATAAACTACAGTGGTCATGCTTGTCAAGGCCCAGACGAACAAGTCCTCTTCAGCTCACAGGCTTCACACGATGTACTGGTAGATGTCTGCTTTGCCGTGGTCCGGCGTCACAAAGGGGTTAAGCCAGGACACAGAGAAGGGATGACCAAAAACCACCTTCATGTTCATCCATTTGGACTTTTTGGCCCACCTTCTTTCCTCTTTCTTCAGCTGCTCGATACCCTGAGACGATCGAAGAAGGCCATGGGTCAGACAAGTGGCCGTAAGCGTCGAAAAGAAAGGTTTAAAGAAATAGAAACAAATATGTGATATTGACTTACAGATTTTTCTGTCAATATTATAATATATATATATATATAATATTATTGTTTGAAATATGTGCATAAAGGTTGCCTCTACTTACTGTCTCATCAGTACAGATGGAATGGACCTGGGTTCCAAACATGACAGCGGTGAAGATGAGGAAGAGCAAACCCTCAAAACATAGGAGGATGAGGAGGATGACAGTGGCCGGCGGAGAGAAGTTGCTGCACTCTAGTGAAAGAAAAGAAGTGTTGCTGATTTTGCCACATACTAACACTTCAATAAACATACTTTGGAATGAAACAAAATGAACTTGATGCTGAGCACAACATGAATAGTACAAACATGAGGACAAATATTAACTGAGGGACAGAGCAACATCTTGACAGAGACAGCGTTTCTCAAATCACTATTCTAGTCAGGAGTTATTGTGACGTCACTTGGTTTCAAGCTTAGCAGCGACAAACATCGTGACTAAACTGAGTCGCGGGCACAGCGTTTTCTTTAGTTGTCCTTGTTGCCCATTAAAAGTGAGCTGGTGACTCTGCTTGTCTTGTGAACATTAAGGACGAACTGACCTGGACTTGAATTGAACATTCCATTTAGCTGCTATCACTTTTTATTAATTTATTCAGTTTCATTTTGTTTTATTTAATTATTTTGTTGTAAGTTTGGTTTGGGCCTGGCGCTCTTTGTACGTTTGCTGAATATAAAAATGCATAAATAAAATAGATTTTTAAAAAAGTCAGCTGCTGGAACGAGACTGTCATTTAGTCATCTTTACTAAACACATAACCTAAATAAATACATAACATTTGAAATTTTATTTTGATGTGAAGCTACTCAATGTGCGACTTGACTAATGAAGAAAAAAATACACATTAAGGCTGTTTAACACTAATGACTAAATCTGTTTTCATGAGTGGAATAAACATTTAAAAACTTTAGATTTTAAAACAAAGACTCTTTTCTTTATGACTCTTTTCGGAGTCTCTTACGCATCAGTTTCTGTTGACTCCATTTTTAAAACAGCTTCATATTTGTTAACGATGATTATTTTCTCTCTAAACAAAACTACACTTTCTGCAAAAAGAGTTTTAGAATCAATTATCATTCATAAATAATCTGTGCATCAGGAAGAAAACAGTTTGACAACTAATGTCACAACAGTAGGAGGCAACACTTACTAGTCCAGTCGGCTTCGAAGCAGAAGACAAAATGGAAGGCCACCATTGTCAACGCGTGGAGGGAGATCAGCGCTATGTACATCTGGAAACAGAACCAATACTGGGCATGTTAAATTATGAATTATTTGAAAATAACGCAGCTCGCTGAGAGAGTTACATATCCCTCTTTCAGCTTTGTTTATGTCTTACATCAATATTCTAACCAACAACAACTGACAAGGCAACATCATCATTTCATGTGTGACATTACTGTACTCTGAGTCAAACATATTTCAAAATCTGGACGTGAGTAAAGATTCATTATAACGATAACATGACCACATTGTTTTTTTCCCCTCATGCTGACACTGTCATGGCTTCTACAAAAGTGAGTCACCTATTGTTTGGTGAGGCCAGGCCATTAAATAAAGTGGTGACCCAGCCTGCTGTTTGAACAGTTCTGATGACAGTTTCATACGACGACTCACAGGTCATTTTGGCAGGTCATCAATCTCCCAGTCCTTCGCTTCACACATCACTTCACACACATCACACACACTAAGCCTGTTGGGGTTTTACAGCTTTCAGGGAACAGTCTGTATTGATTCGGCCATGTTAAACAGCGCCAGATTTACAATGACTTCACTTATAATAACTACAAATGTGCCATAAAGACAAAAATGCCCAACAATAACTGAAAACATGCATGCCCGGTGTGACTGATCTCACTGTCATAATGATATGTCATTCACAGTCAAATTTCACAAAACTATTAACAACTTGAGGTATGTGACAGAGGTGCACTGACCGTAAACAGAACAAAGTATTTCTGGTTCTTCTCTCCCACACAGTTGTTGACCCAGGGACAGTGGTGGTCCATCTTCTTGATGCAGCGTTTACACACACTGAAGAGACACAAACACACCACAGCATATTAAGGAGCAGGGCTTTAAAGTGAAGTGAAAACACTTGAGACGTGATTAGTGAACTGCACAAAACCAACACTCACACCCAACGCTAAATACACAGACATTAAAACAGAGGTTTATTTTAATCGAACAAGCCTGAGTACTGCAAACTCTGGGTTCAGCCCATCATAAACAACATGTACTGTACGTACAAACATTTAACTAATGTGGAGGTTAAAGATAGCTGAAGGTGAAGAACAATTTTCATTTAAGGCTCTATTCTAGACTTTTTTTTCCCTGTGCAGTTCCTTTGTTTTCTTGTCTACAAAAGCCAAGGATAATTTGTCTTACTATTTGTTGCATAATGACTTCACAAGAGTTGAGGCTGTGGACACGAACAGATCCAAGTGACAATCCGTCAGGATCTCTACCTGCAGTGGTGGGCTCGGTCCGGTTTGATGCTGCAGCACTTTGGACACTTGTACACCACTTGTCCCGGTTTAAGTTGCAGACTTTCGATGAATTCTTTGGTCGCATTCCCCTTAGGCACAGCTCCCTAGAAAAGAAAGGAATTGGTGTGAAAGAGCACATATCTGTTGATTCACTAAATTAGAATCTCCAACCTTGAAATACAGCTAAAACCAAAACCTTTCTGGAATGTTTGAAGCTGCCGGCCAGATGTGCTGACAGAACTGGTCCAGCTAACGCAAACTACAGTGAAACTTCAATCTTCTTTTAACCAATTAACTGTCATAGCTTTTCTAGCAAAAATAAATAGCTACTAATAACATCAATGTAAATGGATAATTCAGTAGGTTCGGTCTTTTGGACACATTGAATTAATCATTACTAACTGAGATTGTTGCAATGAAAAATGCTAGATTTTATAGTAGTTTTTAAGATATAAAAACATTTCCTTGCGGTCACAAATGTGGCAGGTGGGATGTTTACAATTAAACTCACCGGGTCTGTGCACATGGCCCTGGCGTGAGATGCAAGTGCTAGGAAGGCCAGACTGTTGAAGAGGACTCCATTGAAAAGGCTGTAGACTACATTTTTGGCTGGTAGGAGCATGACGAAAACAACCACAAACTCGGCATAGAAAACCAGAAGCCAGGTGATGACGCCGCACACGATACCGCAACCATCGCGGATGAACCACATTGTGCCAGAGCCAGTTCGGGGAGGGGGAGGCGCGCAGTGTTCGGGCTTCAAGTAGCCAGCTTGCCGCTCGATGTCCCTGGTGCGGTGAGAGGGGCTCTTCATCCTACAAGAGTTGGGCTTCCAACCGCATACTGGTCAGACTGGTGAGCAGAAGAGAAGAAGAGATATCACTGAGGGGAAACGTAAAATAACAGAGATGGTTTGAGTGGTTTAGGAGAAAGTGGCAAGTGAGAACCCCATTTGGGTGACTAGAGTAGAGCACTACACAAGGTCCCAAGCCGGTGCAATATGCAGCTCCTACGGCACACGAGACAAAATGGCTCTCAGAAACTTTGGGAATGCCTTTTCTTGTTTTCACTTAAAAATGATAATAAGTACAATGGCAATTTGAGAAATTAGGTTTAAGTTAAATAAAACTACAAATATAACTTAAAGTGATTGCCATTTCCCCACAAAAAGAAGAACAAATCTTGCACATTTGTTTATGCTATAGTTGCAAAATGATGTGTTTTATACAGTGTATACTAAACAACTCTGAATTAATGGCAGAGATACAGTAACTTTAAATGACATAGCTGCTCATTGTGCAACAATCTGTTTTGTCCTAAGTCACTTTGGTGAAAGGCCTTGACTAAAAGATACATATTGCAATCAAAATATAAGATCTAGACTAGATCTTGTCTTTTACATCAATGAGTTTCAGATCATTTTTGATCATGGTCAGTATTCCAAAACCTGTAATCCAACAGCTAAGTGATATTTTTGAAATGAGATAAAAGACAATTCGTCTGTCTAGTCGCATTATGAAAAAAAGGGCTGAGGACACAGATAAATATTGGATAGGAGGCAAACAACGAAACTGATGCAGCACTTCACATCACCATCTGATGACTTGACTCCCCACGTCCTATGAGGCCCAAAGTGGGAAACTTGGGCAACTTTTACATCAAGTGATCTGAGTTTGACAATCTATAAAATGAAATTACCAGCTTTTGGAGGCCCCGCACTTCATTGCTTTAAGAGCCCTCTTCTTAAGCACCTGTTTTTCTTGACTTCATATCTCTTTCTGTCCTGAGCACAAGACGAGAACCTCAAGTCTGGTTCTCTCCAGGATTGAGCTTCTTGGAGGTTCATGCTGCTGATGTCAGAGCACCAACTCTTCTTTAGAGAAGATGACATTTGTTCAAACTGCTGTACAAAACATACTGTGTAGATTGAAGTTGTTGTATTTATCACCTCTAATGAAATTTACAAGGATGTCATGAAGAAAAGCTGTAAAAAATTATAAAATAAACATCGAGATATGTTACGCTTTCTGACTTTTCCTGAGTCGTATTGAGAGTCTTTGATTTATATTGGCTTTAAGTAGTGACATTCACTAAAACGACGCCTTTCGGTAACCATTATGATACACAATAATAACCTCAACTATACGTTCAACATCGATCCTGACTCTATGCCACAGAGAGTACAACAATATGAAACAAAACACAGTGCTCAAAGCCGGCACTTCTTCATAGAAGCATCAATAACTTTACTTCCTTCAAGAACTCCAACAAGGAAGTGACGGGAACCAGATATAGGGACAAACAGTCGCACGACGAATATATGTATTAGTAATTCAATAGCCGACTCACCACACTCTTCTTTGTGTGCTCGCCAGCCGGTGCTTTTTCAGCTTTGTTAAACGCAAAGGCCCGAATTTGAGACTTTCCCCTGCGACTTCGCCTGTTAGCATGTCGCAGCTAGCGACAGGGAGGTGCGGCGCCGAGTGCTCACTCTCACTGTAGCAGAGCGCCGTTAGCAGCCGGCTAATGATGCCTTGCACGGTCCCCGGGTGTGCAGAAGCGGGGCGGATCGGCCACCTGACTCACCCCGGTAGATGCAGAGGGCCACATTGACTTTGACAGGCGGACAAAATTACAATGAACCACCATAATCAAGCAGGAAATAAAACGCCCCTGTCACATCGACGAGACTCTTTGCCCCGAGAACTGACTAGCAGGCGCACTTCACTTTCAGCTGAGTTGGGCTTCAAGCGTCACCATCGTTAGCTATCGATCAGCTGGGAAAGATAAACGCATATTTAAGTTATTTTTTTATATGACAACAGCATTATATATTAGTTCTATATTAACTCTGAATACACACAATGAAACAAAGCCAAAACAGGCATCATGTACAGATAAATCATATGAAAGGTGCAACAACATAAATCTCATATCATGTATGTTTCTGTGCAATTGGCCTCTGAGAACACGATGAAGCAGGAAAAAAGAACTGGGTAGAGGCACTTAAGCCAATAAAATGCAGTGAATTTCTCCAATTGTGGAACATACTATTCTATTCTACCAGTGCCGTGTGCGGTTCCTTCTTTCTTTCATTGAGTTGTTGTTTATCTTTTCCACGCGGTAACAGACGAGATGCGCTCTCTTTGAGACGTGATCCATTCAATGTTTCAAAACATAGATTATGCCTTATTGTCTTGCCTGTCTGGTACATTTTGTAGTGACGACTCCTCTCCGCTAGATGGCGGTCTGTTATTGGTTTATTTAGCAGTAGAAGAAGCAGCTCAACTATGGCAACGGTACCAATAAGCGATGGCGAAAAAGTGTACATCTTACACGGAATTAGGGTCAGTTTGCGGGGATTAAGTAAACGCCTTTTGTATTGAGTGTTAGTTTCAAGTTTCTTTTGTTGTCAGGATGATCTGCGAGTGGATGGACGCGGTTGTGAGGACTACAGACACATGGACATAGAGACGGATGTGGTGTCCAACACCGACGGATCTGCCAAAGTTACCCTGGTAAGAAGTTTGTTGGAAATTGTGATCATAATATGAAGCAGTCAGAACAGGATCATGAATATAGCGCAGCCAAAATAATCGTGTAGTTTTATAAAACGTCATATGCTCTGTCCACAACGGTCACAAACATGTGCGTTCGCAGTACATTGATATTATCAAAATTTGTATTGAGAAAAATCCGAGATGATATAGTGCTAACGAAATGTCAGATTTGTGTACGCATTTATTATCACATCAAAATTACTCAACTGACTCAACTGTTTGTTTACCTAATCCCTGCATATCGGTTTGCATCATCAATAAACATGAAGAAAACTCAGCTGACTTTGTGTTATTTTGTCTTGCAGGGCCACACTGCAGTTCTGGTTGGAATCAAGGCTGAGATTGGGAAACCAAAGCCGTCGGCTCCAGATGAGGGATACCTGGAGTTCTTTGTTGACTGGTAGGTCTCAGGTAAAGTGCAACATTTGCAGTATATGGAATCCCTTCAACTTCTGTCTTTTTTTCTTCACAAGTTCAGCTAATGCAACTCCTGAATTTGAGGGACGAGGAGGAGAGGAGTTGGGCACAGAGTTGAGCAACACACTCTACAAAGTCTTCAACAACAAACACTGTTTAGATCTGAAGAGCCTCTGTATCAGCGCCGGAGAACACTGCTGGGTTCTCTACGTGGACGTCCTGGTGGGCAGTTGGTCATTTCTCTAAAATGTGTTTGGTTTTCTGGTCTTATCTTCAATTCTGGTTCGGTTGTATGTGCAGCTGCTACAGTGTGATGGAAACCTCTACGATGCCATTTCAATTGCTATCAAGGCAGCTCTCTTCAGCACCAAGTAAGTCCATGTTGTGGGTAGGTTACTATGTAGTGTGCTTGAAGTGACTCATTACATAATGCGTCCGGTAGCGTATCACAATGTGATTGTCTTTTAAAGTAATATACTGTGGTTGTGAAAGGGAGGAGGTGTTGTTTGTATGTTTGTGCACTGGTATATACACTAAGAATGAAAAGTACACAAACGCCCAAATTGTTGAAGCAGAAATGGAGTCATTGAAAGGCTGTTTTTTTCTGGCTGGTGTCTGCTCCAACATTAAGTCAGCCCACCTTCCATTTTAGCCATTAAATGTTCTGTTTATGACCATTTTATTGGAAATATGTCATCATTCAGATGTTGGCCTAAGAGTTAATATTAAAAGGAACTGCATTACGGCCATTAGCTCATGAAAGACTTTCTTTTTGATCTCTGCAGAATCTCTAAAGTGCATGTGTCAACTGATGAAGAGGGAGGGAAGGAAATTGAGCTTTCAGATGACCCTTACGATGTTGTGAGACTCAACGTGGAAAATGTTCCTTGTATAGTGACCCTATGTAAAGTAGGTGCATGTCGTTGATGTACCAAAATAAAAATGATACTTGGATCAGTCTAACAATTGCTGTTGACCTGCAGGTCGGGCACAGACATGTGGTTGACGCCACGCTGCAGGAGAAGGCCTGCTCAGTCGCCAGTCTGGTCATCTCTGTCACGCACAAGGGCATCATCACCTGTGTGAGGAAAGTGGGCACAGGCAGCCTGGACCCCGAAAGCGTGTGTGAAATGACAGAGGTGGGTGAGGAAGCAGTAAAATATGTGAAACTCGATACAGTTTATTTTGGTAAAACAATTTAAAATGTTTCCCTTTTCAAGACACCGAAACGATTTAAACTCACTTGAAAAAGCAAATGTAGTGACAACCTACTGAGCAAGTCTTGCCCATGCTTCTGTCTCTCCAGGCTGGTAAACGTATTGGCAAAGCTCTTCACCCGCCGCTCATCAGTCTGCTGCAGCAGGAGGAGAGATTGGGAACCAAACGACAGAAAGTTGGCTTCCTTGGATAACAGATTACTTAAAGAGTCTTCATATTCTAATAAACATTTTTGTATGACCTGAGCCATATTTTTATTTAGTCTAATGAAAAAAAAAAACGGACCCATATGTTATGGTCTACTTGATAACTGGGAAGAGCTCTACACTCTTAAGTGCTGTTCCCACCTAGCAAATGCTGCATGCATTGAAGGTGAAACCAAGATATGCAGTCATCAAGAGTGGAATAGTAGAAATGATGGTGTTATGCAGGGAGGTATGGATCACTCATAAACCAGATGACAGTTCGTCAGACATGAAGCTGTGTAACAGCTGGGTGCCATGCATGCAGAGGTAAGGTTGTTTGACCTTAGTACAAAGTCATGCCAGTTGAAGAGCTCTGTATTATTTGTGAGGTACTGACCACTGCTTGCAACAAAACTGTTGGCGACAAAAGGGAAGAACCACACCATTGTGGTTTCCTGCTATTAATACTCTTGCTGATCTGTGCGTATATCAGTATGAAGAAGCTGACAATTGTGTCCCAAAAGCTTCTGTTTGAAAATGCAGATAGCTCAGCAGCTGCCAACATCTTTTGGTTCTTGCCACGTGTCTCCTTTGTGTGAAGCCATAATAGCTGTGGATGGACCAGATGTGACTCTGGAGCCGGTCCATTCATCTTTCCAACACAAACTTACTGTGCACAGCGGAGTGTCTGACGTTTGCTTCTCTTGGGTTCTCAATGCTTGATGCTGCCATATTACTGAATAACCTTTGGCAAACTATTAAGGAAAGAAAGCGTTTTCTTCCAAAGTGTTCTTATTAAATAGATTTTCCATCCTAAATTGTTTACTTTAACATTAAATTAAAGTTATGTCATAGCAGCCCACTCAGTTAAGTCCATGTGTTTGGCAGTGCCACTTGAAGCAGACACACCCACATGGAATCTTCCAGAATTTTGGAAGTTCTGGACCCGAGAGGGAGGGAGCATAGGGAATAAATTTGGGGCGTCCACGTTGAAAAGTTCTCACTCACCATCATGGAGTCTAAATGTGTGTGTCTTCTGCTGGGAATTCTACTGCTGGTCAACTGCACCTTCCAGCAGACTGCACCAAAGAAGAAGCCTGCCAAAAAAGGTAGAACAGATGATCGGACTGAATTTAATGTTATATATTTTTAATCATTTCTGCTGGTGCTGACTCAGATTCAACTAAAGATGCAGCCATAGAGGATCTGCAGAAACAGATCAATGACATCGTCGGGGAGCTCAACCTGCTGAAGGAACAACAAGCTCTGCAAAGTGGTAATTAATTGTTATTTGTAGTAAAAACACTTCCAGCCCTAATCTTACAGCATGCTACTTAAACTGGCCTCTCTTTTACTGCTCTACAAAGCTTTCTACAATTGCACCTCCCAAAACAAGCGGATACTCTACCATTGCTACTACACATCAAACCGCTCTACAATAAGAACTGTAATAACACAACTCGTAAGATAAGGACAAAAACAAAAGCAGATTTTACCAACACAATACGTTCAAGGGCCCTAAATGACTTAAATACCACTAAACCACCATTACTGTCACTGCCACAACATGACACAACTTATCTAACACAACACAATACTGCCAGAAACACGTTGGTACAACAAAAATAATAACAAACAACACTACTGCAAATAGACAACAACATCAACAACATGCTAACAACATTAATCTATGATCCACATTTCCGTCCAATATTGCCACTAAAAAACTAGAACTACATCACAACAGCACTTTATTAAAGCAATCTGCAGACACATCGCTACACAACTGACACAATAAAGCAAGAACGTGTCAACAATGTCATATCACTACGACTCCATTGCATTAAATCTATAAAAGCACACCTGTAGAGCTACAGAGACATATAAATTAGAGTTATAAAAGAGCAACAATAACAACATGTTGATACAACTATAATGATGTATCACAATAGATAGCATGCCAACGACAACCAAGAGCAACTTCGGAAGCCTCTTGTTTGAAACTTTAATGATTACCCTTGCTAATACTAATGTACTTATAATGCAGTTTTTTCCCCACTCTAGTGTCAACGGTCGTATTTCCAATAAAAAGATTTATTTTTGTTCGTTGTCACTTGGGTTACACTTGCTGTTTTACCTGCCTGCTTTCATCTCCTTTTGTTACAAAGACTTGTACTCTTACTCATGTGCAACATCAACCAGAAGGGAGAAATGTAACTTCCACATTGCTGTTGAAAAGCAGTAAGCTAGGCTTCATGCCTGTTTGTCTTGAAGAGGAGACAGCTAGGATACATGTGGGAGACTCAGGTTGAAGTCTGCAGTGCACATGTTGAACCGTCCACTCAGGACACTGCTGTAAATCATTCCCAGTCAAACACATGTTCAGAACAAATCCTGACCAGATGAAAGGCTCTGCAGATAGTTCTTAAATCTGATACCTTTTTATTGTTTTAGTTTGTCTGAAGGGAGTCAAGATCCATGGAAAGTGTTTCCTGGCCGACCCAGTGAAGAAGCGGTACCACACGGCTAGCGAGGACTGCAACGCTCTGGGTGGCGTCCTGAGCTCGCCCATGTCCAGCGATGAGAATGACCAGCTCCGAAACTACATTAGCCAGAGTGTTGGTCCAGGAGAGCAGGTCTGGCTGGGCATCAACGACATGGTGACCGACGGCACCTGGACGGACCAGACCGGCACCAGCATCACTTACAAGAATTGGGACGCGACCAACCCGCGGTCCCGTCAGCCAGATGGAGGCCAGGCTCAGAACTGCGCCGTCCTCAATGTGGCCTTGAGTGGGAAGTGGTCTGA
This sequence comes from Synchiropus splendidus, assembly GCF_027744825.2. Classification (NCBI taxonomy): domain Eukaryota; kingdom Metazoa; phylum Chordata; class Actinopteri; order Syngnathiformes; family Callionymidae; genus Synchiropus; species Synchiropus splendidus. The sequence goes on from NC_071337.1 coordinate 16,983,873, forward strand.
TGAGAGCTGCCGTGAGGAGAAGGCCTCCGTCTGCCAGTTCAACATTGTCTGAGTCATCTGATCACAGACTTGGTGCATGGTTGCTTCGCAAATCAACGTTCCATAATCCTGCAGACTCTTAATAACCAGTGCTGCAACCGACAAAGATCTGATGGTTTAGACTCCCTCAGCACACATAGAAAGCAATAAAGGCTCAAAAACTCATTATAGTGGATTTGCTAACCGATTGTTACATCTTTGCTTTAGAGCCAGGACGTCCGCTCTTGTGGAAAAATAAAACAATATAACTGTAAAATGCGAAGAGCATCAAGTGTCAGACCAGTGCTGCTCATACTCTTTGTGCACGATCCAGGTGGTGGTGAACTTCCCCTGTATTAGCCCCTGAAGCCTGATCTAAAGTGACTGAGGCCAGACTGGGACCATAGGCTCCATGTGTTTGAAACTCCCTCCATTGTTCCCTTTGTGTTATCATCAGAAGTACTAATGTCACCAACAACGACAGGCTTTCCCCTTCAATTTATTAAAAAAAAAACATGTATTTACAATTACAATTTGACATTTCTCCTAGATAAGACAGAAAAATAAAACGTCAGCCCCTAAATCCAGAGCACATGCCCAGACACTCTAAAACCAAATTCCTTGGAAAACAAAAATTAAAAAAAACATTCCTGAGCTTCCACTTGAGTCTTGGCAAAACCCACCCAGAGTGTCCCAGCAGCTCCAGTCCTCTAAAACGTCTCCTCTAAAATCGATGGTTCCCGTTCCAGATTGGTGGCAGAGAGTCGGATGGTGTTTATGTCCCCAGTGCTCCTGAAGGTGTAGAGCTCGTTGTCCACCATCCGGCGGTCCTCGAACCCCAGACTGTCCTGGCGATCGATGGGAGTGCGAGGACGAGACGGGATAAAAGTCTCAGAGGGATCTAGGAAGCTGCTGTACTGGTCCATCTCTGGCTCGGGCTCCGGCTCCTTGATGACGGGCAGCGGGCCGTCGACGGGCCCAGTGAAGGTGTTGTAGGCGTCCACCTGCATGCCGTTGAAGCGGTCCTGGATGCTGTCCGAGTAGCTGGAGTCGCCCAGCAGGTGGCTGTATATCCTGGACTCGTCAATGGAGGCGTAGACGTGCGACTCGTTGTCGCTGCGGCTTTTGGTGAAGTGGTGGTCGCCGGGGAGGAAAATGTTTCCCTTGCCGATGTAGATGGACGACTCTTTTTTCATCCTGTCCCTTTTCTTCTTCCTGTTAGTCGACAAGAGATTTATTTATGTTGAATGGGAATTAAATGAAGGAGCAGGATTTCGGTTTGGATTTGAACAGGGAGAAGTTTTCCAAGTCCTGTGACCCGGGTGCATGGACAAAAGCAACTCGGAAGGATGCCACACCACACACAGACAGTCTCGTGACGACAACTAACAATTCTGCCGTGGGAAAGGCAAGTTGGAATTTAAAAACCTTGGAATAGCTATCAGACATTTGGCAATGGCTCTTCAGAGGGAGGAGGCATACTTACATTTTGACAAGACACACAGCTGCCAGCACGATCAGCAGTAGTGCCAGTAAGGCCCCAACAATGCCCAAAACTAGGGCCAAGATATCTGCAGAGGCAAATTGTAGCTTTTAAGTTTCCTCAAAAGATTTTACAGCTCACACCAAATGCTCTCACTTGTTTTGGGCTCCAGAATGATTTTGGTCACAGCCCCAAAGTATTTCTTCTCTGGGATGCAGTTGGACATGTTGAGGTAAAAGCTGTTGGGGATCAGCAGCTTGTCATCTATCGGCTCGTCCTCTCTGCGGCTCAACATCTCCTCCTCATAACCCAGCATCCTGACTTTGATGCTGGTGTGTCGGTCACTGCATTTGGGCTGGCTGAAGTTCACCACCTGCATGTGGGCCTGGTACTGACTCGGCAGGTTGACGATCCAGGCCACGGTGGACAGAGGTCTCATACCTGCAGGCCAGTTGGGAGTGGCCAACAGGGTCTGCGTGCCCACCTCGGGGCTGATGCTGTAGATGATGGTCTCTAGAAAATGGATGCAGGACAGCAGACGACTTGTCAAAAACACTTGTGAGTTTAAGTACATTCTAAAGGACTGTAAAAGAGAGTGTACCTGGGATGCCAGGGCTGAAGGAAACATTAAGGAACGGCCCCTTGTTCTTGTTGAAGTATTTCTCGATGGCAGTGACTGAGACGTTGGCATGCATCTGAACCTTCTGGATTCTTCCTCTCAAGCAGAAATCCCCCACAGAAAGACCATCAGCCTCAGCTAAATGAAGTGAGGTGGACCCATTACACCGCTCCCCGGGCAAAGCCTGATCCAAGCCATCAGACGGGGAGACCAGATCAACAGTCCCATCCTCGGGGATGATGATGTCCCACTTGAAGCTGTGAAGTGGCATCGGCAAACAGGAATCCAACGTGGGCACGGTGAGAAAAGTTGAGGGGCAGGATGAGATGTTTTTACATTCTGATGAAAACAAACAGACAAAAAACAATCCATCATGATCTAAAATTAAAAACAAACGACTAGAAAGGTACCCATTACATCAAATTGGTGTGAGATGATTATGTGACATAAAATAAGAGAGGTCGATCTTCATCATTGTAAAACATTTGCTATTGAGGCCAAATGTTTTTCCTCCTTAAATGGAAAAGAAAACTCACCAATAACTTGTGCCGCGGTGAGTCTCAAGTCTTCCTTGGGACAGTCGAGAAAAGATAGTGAGGCTTTGGATCCTGCTGCCACCTCCACTTTCGTCACAACTTTAGAGTCCAGGCTCATCTCACAGTACGGGTCAGAACCAACTTTATCAATCTGCAGTGAGACTTTCTGGAGTTTGGTCAGATCCACCGTGCAAAGGACTGAGGGGAGAACACAACACTGAGAGCAATGTGGTCAATAGGCTCCACCAAAGATTTATGCTGACCTGGATGACCACTCCTCATCCCTGACACAGAGTACTTGAGGCTGAGTCCCTCAAGAGTGCGGTTTGTCTCGCAGTTCTTCAGCATCATGTTGAAGTTTCCCTGTTGATGCTCCGGCTGAGGATCTGTCAAAGCTACCTTGGAAACCTTCTTATCTTGTTTCTGGTACTCCACCCCGAATTCCCCGCTTAGACATTCGGGCTCTGAGTGATTATGAAACTTCACAGAATAGTTGTGCATGCCGGGAACCACAAAGTCCCACTGCATCTGCTGGGCGTCTGGAAAGTCATTGGGGTAGTTGGCAGAGATGAAGTCAGTTGTTGAGACTCCACGAGGAAGATTGACCTTCACGATGGCCAGCTCTGAAGGAAGGAGAAAGAATATTAGAAACGATCACAATAGTCATATCTTGTGCTTCAAGTCTTGACTGTGTCTTTTCTGGTCTCAAGCTGGATCAAGAGAAAATAAACAGTAGAATTATGTCAGCTCCATGTCATGTCAATTAAAATAACGCAAAATATTATTATAAAATATAAGTAAAAAATTATACATATATATTTGTATGTAACGCACACATAGGTACTTCTATATATAGGTATCTCTATCCTTATGAGGACATCTCATTGACATAATGGTTTCCTGAGCCTCTCACCCTTAACTTAACCATCCAAAACAAATTGCTTAACCAAGACACTGAACCAAACTTAAACCCAATTATGAATACTCAGTTATTTTGACATTTTCACCCTCAAAACTCTATGTGGACCGCCCAAAATGTCCTCAAAGGATCATGTACAAAAACAACTCACTGCTGGTCTCTGGTCCAACTTTAAGCTTAAAGTCCACAGCATCCAGACTTCTATCTCCGGGCACGTCCAGGGACACTCTGCCTTTGTAGCGAGCCTGGATGGTGGTCACTGTGCCACCTTTACAGAATGTTCCAATAGTTGCAGGCCCAGTGCGCAGATAGGTGATCAGTGAATATGTGTGTCCATCTGGGCACGTGGCCTTGTTGGGAATCTGTCCCATTCCAGGTGGAGGGAAGTCCAACTGGAAGGTGCGAGTAGAAATAACTTTCAGATCCCACGTGAAGGTCCGGTCAAAGTCTGGGAACAGCGACGATTCTGGCTGGACAATGTCACCTGAGCAGGAGGTTGCAGTGCAGTCTGGAAACATGGGACAAGGGATTCATGAGTTTATGGGGAAAATTGTTAAAATACTACATGATTTAAAACAGGCTCTAGCTTCATGAGACAACATAATTACATGTAAGACTCTGAGAAGTAGCTCACAAAAGCATTGTTGACTCCTGGAATACAGTATATAGCTGAGGAAAACAAATGGTTCATAACAGCAATCATTCTAATGATGCTTATGAAGCTTTGAACTTTAACCATTTGGCCCCAGGAGTAAAAGGGGCTCAGCCTCTCGGTACAGAAAGGATGACAAAGCTGAAAAAGACAGACTCAAGCAACTGTGCATTTTTCTCAGTAGCGACAAATAGTCATAAAAAATGAGGACAGCGAAGTACTGTAAAGAGTAATGTTGAAATACTGATACCAATTTCTCTGTTGATCTCCACTTTGTAGACGTCCTGAGGTTGTGGACAAGTGAACTCCACTGAGGTGTTCCGTGAATCTCTCAGAGTCAGGGAGTTGGGATGGCACTTCTGATTGGGTGGAAGATCAACACAGACACTGCAGTCCGGTTCCGCTGACACCCTGGTGATACGGACGATGGTGTTCTGGTCAGGGATTACGGACATCATTCTGCTGGCTTGATTCAATGAAGCAGAAAAAACAGACAACATTACTGTGTATTAAAAGGAACAAAGAGCACAATTTAAATGGTGTTCTGCACTGACCTCTGGGGGCTGAACTAACAGAAAACAGTTTCTTATCCACTTCGGCTCCTTGAGGCAGTCTGGCAGACAGGGTGGTTGTTCCAGGCAGGTCAAGGCGAGACAGAGTTCCTCCACTGCAGTAGCTCAGCGTCTTCAGCTCTCCATCACTTCTGCGGGTTTCTGTCGAGTACTTGACTCCGTCCTGGCATTCTTCTGATGCAGGTACCTCTTTCAGTCCTCCACCAAACGCATCCAGGGTCAACACTGTTTTATCCGGGACACTGATCACCCATGTTAGGGACCTCTCAAAGCCTTTAAACAGCTCTGGGTCTAATTCTACAGCGCCAGGGGTGCAGGAGGTCTTGACACACTCTAAAACATTGAAATGATATTTTTACATTAAGGGCACATCAACAGGGAGAATACACAACTGGATTGTTAACACAGCAGTACAATTCCTTCACAATGCCAAACACATTTCTCACCAATTTTCTTGCTTATTTCCACCTGGTACACATCCTGAGGTTTGAGACAGCCAAACTCCAATGATAGGCCTGACACGCCTGTCAGGGTTTTGCCAGTGGAACTACAGGTGGAGACACCACCTTCTAAGGAGCACAGGTCACACTCCGGTTCCTTTGGATTCCTGCTGACCACCATTTTTTCGTTGTCAGTCACCGTCACCACTACAGTCGGGCCCTCTGCACACAGGGAATAGAGGAGAGAGTTTTACATTTCAATCCGAGTTAGTGGGAAAAAACAATCGTGAATTTAACAGTCACTGTTATTTCTTACTCAGAGGTCCGGCAGAGGCCTGGAACAACACAGGTTCCACGGTTGCCTTTGGTTTGACTTGTAGCGACACAACTGCTCCACTGAGCAAGTCCAGGTGAGTCACTGAACCGGCTTTGCAGTAGTGGACTTTTTCATTAGACTTGGGCATTGTAATTGTGTACTGGTATCCATTCTGGCAGGGCTCAGTGGACTCCTTCAGTCCCTCTCCTAGGATGTCCAGTCCCACTAGGGTCTTCTCAGGAGCGGTTATCGTCCAGGTAAATGTTCTGGGCAACTCAGCAAGAATCGCATATTGACTTTCCACAGTTGCCGGGCTGCAGGCGTCTTTGGTGCAAACTGGATAAAAAGGCAAATCATTTAAGACATCAAGTTATTTCAGCTGAGTTATTTGAAATATTTTTAATTACTTCACCAATATTCATTCCCAGTATTTATGTGAAGTCGGGGCCTATGCCAGTTACCCAGGACAAGAGGCAGCAGCCCCCTGGAGAACTCACACGCTTGCATGCCTCCAGACAATTTCACTTAACCACCATATGTTTGGAGTGTGGAAGGAAACCAGAGTGCCAGAAGAAAACCCATGCAAGCACAAGGCAAAAACACACACCTCCCACACAAAAGATGCTCAGAGACAGCAGTAGTGAAAAAAAGGGCACAACATGGAAAAACCAACCAAATGATTTTCCTCATACTCCATGAACTAAAACAACTGACTCACCTATAGACTGGCTGATCGTGGCAGCAAAAGCTTTGTCCACTGCTTGAGAGCATTTGAACAGCAGCTGGATTTCCACCTCAGGTTCCGCAACAAGTGAGGACGTACACGACGTCTCGGTGCCATTGACCCCACTGACCTTACAAACTGAACACTCGTCTGAGGGCAGGACAGTGGACACGCTCACCGATGAGCCCTTGGCTGGTTTGATCTTTGTTTGTAAGCATTCTAGAAAACATACAATACAGTTTTATTCTACAGTGCAGCATCACTTTCAGGATTTAAATATTAAATTGACATTTTGTTGGAGCATAAGAGACACACACACAAAAAAGGGAAAAAAAAACAAGAGGGCATTGAGACAACTAAAAGTGAAGTAAACATGTTGCTGGCCTAAAATCTCACATGCTCAGTGGATGCTGCTCCCAAATAGCAGTTAAAATTGAAGCCACAGAGGAGAAGTTCAACACCCCATTAGACCTTTATGAGGTTGATAGAGGAACACAACAGGATGTTTTTAGAAAGGTCAGAATGTGATCTTGAAATGTTTTGTTGACCTTGTTAAGTGTATTAATCAGGAAAACAATGATGTATAATGACATCAGTGAGACAAAAGCAAGCAAATCAAGTAAGATCATGGATCACATGAAAATATCGTGTCAAAATGAATCATCTTTTAAAAGCTTTGACATATGACGTCCATAAAGCGGCATCATGCGCTCCAACAGTAAACACGCTGCAGGCAAAAAGATTAAAACTAATTATCAAAATTATCACACAAAAAAATGATGCCATCACAAAAGTGAGGTTAATAATAATCTATTGACATATATTGTACTGATATCACATCGATTTGAGGGATCAAAGTGTGGGTTCAAAGTGTGTACCAAAACATTGTTTGCATGTGTGTTGCAGTCAGTGAAAATATGTACCTGTAACAAAAAAAACATAGAATTCAGACAAAAAACTATTGCTGCATCAACTAAAAGGTTCAGCTATTAAACCACCACTCATTTTGCATGTGTTTACTCTTTTCTCAAGCTTAGTGTTGTCGAGGTGAAGGGTTGTTCATTCAACATCTGCTCCATTAGGCGAGTAAACTTTCTGAAAAATGTGGTCGATAAGTGAGGAAAGAGCTGCAGCTCTAATGTATGGTTATCAAACAACAATCGGCCTCATCGATCGACAAAATGTTCTGGCCCTTTTTTTGCTAAATGAACCACAGAAGAAAATCTTGTGTGTAGTTTTCAATCGCATGTTAAATGACCTGCTCTAAATTCCACCTGAACTTGCAAGGACTTGAAAGCAATACAGCCTGAAATGCTGGCTCAGGTAGGTCCTGTGACGCAGAATCTCAAAGGGCAGGAGAAGATACTGATACACTATACAAAGTGGTGGTCGAACCTGGGACAGGAGGCAGCAGTTGAAACAAATGAATGTGGCTGCCAGTCTATCAGAGGGCACAACCACTCACACCTGCAGACAATCACCGTTAAAATCCAACCGTTTTGCAGCTGAGAAAAAGCGGAGCGCCCAGAGGAAAGCATGGAAGCTCATGCCAAGTGAGGTGTTTACAGTACTACATCTATGCTGGCTGAAAGAATAGCAGCAATGTCTCCCTTTATCATTGAATGCTGCAGAACCATGTAAAAGATCCATATAAAAGACCAAAAAATATTGAATAAATCCGTATGATTTTAAACACTAGCCATGATCCTGTCACCGACTCACCACAAAAGCAGATTGTTGGTCAATAATTAATGAGGCTTGTATGAATTCATCGCTCCGGGAAGTGACAGAAGACGTTCAAAATGGACGTCACCATCTCAAATCGTCAATTTTGCCTCAATTAAAACACATCTTTATGAAATATAAATACATACACACATTTAGACATGATATTTAACACAACCTACATCTAGTTTGACCTACTTATTATGACAGACTATTATATGACGTGTAAAACGTTTATGAAATTGTAAAACACAGCTCGCTACTTTTCACATTTCGAGGTTACAACTCAATACAAGGTGAACAACACCCGCTAGGTGCTAGCAACAGTGTTCTCACCTGTTGACGCGGTAAGAAGCATCACAATGGTGAAAGCGGATAGACGCATTGTACAAATCCGGTGACGTCTCGAAAGTTTTCAAATGATTTTTTTCCAAATTTAAAAATCCGTTGACTTCATTATCTTCGACGTCGGTGTCAGCCAGCTCCGCGGACTTCCTGTTACCTGCTCGGGCGGCGCAGCGGAGGAGGGCGTGGTCCTCGCTGACGGTTACCTGTCCGGACTTGACGAGACCGCCGTTGGTTCCTCGAGCCCAAACGCACGTTCGACACACACACAAAAAGCAGCGTGGAACCGAGCCGAGAGCTCACGTGACTTTCCCTCAGTGTGGCACAATTGGCTCCCTATTTTAAGCTTCTGAACACGCGAAGGGTTGTTGCTGAGGCGGCGTGACGATTCATTCCGGAAATGACTTATCTGAGCTGTTTCTGAATCCCATGGTCGAGGATGTGATTTTGCGTGTGTGTGTGAGCAACTGTCAGCTTCAGTTCGTCCCCTGCCTCCACATGTCTTAACGCAGACACACGCATTCCAGCACCGAAACACACCTGAGGCGACAGTGAACAAACACACACGTTTGTTTACTCTCTCAACTCGAGTTACTGATATTTATACACCGTTCTTTGATCACACCGGCACGAACCACCAGGTGAGGAGACGTGAACACGTTGCACTGACCTTCACAAGTTTATGTAAAATTTTATTTTTATGTAAAATGTGACAGGTTAAAAAAAAAAGAATTTATAATTCAGTTCACTGGGTGAAAAAAAACAGAGTAGAATCTGGTTGATAAACTAATCTAATCTAAAACTGCAACATATGATTTGCAGAAAGTTACTCAGGCTGTTTCCACCTATTTATTTGACAGTTATGGACATTTCATCCTCTGCAGCAGTGGAACTGAGCAATTGGTGTGTGTCTTGATGCTTCATTCATGTGCTCATAAGGGGCTTTCACACATTCCTGGGTGTGATGACACTGTTCTATAAATATGTATGGTTCAATATAGCTGTGAATCCTTCCACAGTGTGTGTTCATTTAAAACAGTGTAACACATCATTGGCCATACTATTTATTTCACTTGAATTGTGTCTGCTTTTTCTTCATAATTTCATCCTTTTCCAATAATATTTCCATCAATCCCTGTTTAAACAGACATGAACTCGTTTTTATTCCTCCACGGCTATAATCTCACCTTTACATTCTTTAAATGAGGCATTACCTCTTGACTTAAGAAAGCCTAGCGACATCAGGATGCCTCCCACCCCAAAGTTGAGGCTTCAGAAGAACCAGTCAGACAGCATGTTCCGTGGGCGGCAGTGAAGTTAAATGCTTCATTGTCTCCAAACCAAGTGTCCTCAGCAGCTGTCAGGGGTTTACCATGACCACTCGAACCCATGACTCCATGTTGGCAGGAGCGCATGTGCTGTCTGCAAACATTTTTAAATGTGTGTGTGTGTGTGAAGAACTGATATGATCGTCGCATGTGTTTGAAAGAGGTGTTCTTGATGAGGACCAGTACTCTGCCTGGCAAGTCAATATGACCTACTAGGGTAGAAGTAGAGATGTTTTGAAACAATTACCTGGTCTTTTGTTCAGATCCTACAGTTCAGTTGACACTTATCACAGAACGTTGTCTCTTTTGTGTGTGTGTGTGTGTATTTTTTCTTATTAAGAACTTCATAATTTCAACACTCATGTCTGATGACCAACTGAAGAGCGTTCCAAAGTTGGCTTGAATCTGACTAGGAAAAGAAAATATAATAAAAGTACATACATTTTATCTCCATTCTGCCTACTCTTTAAGTTTGAATGTGAATTTTCAAATTTTTTTTTGTTAATATAGCAATTTCACTGAAGTTTGATGAAGCTTAGCTACAACCTTCATTTATTCCCCAACTTAACCAGCAGGTGGCAGAGTCGGACAATGCAACATGACGTGACACACACACACACACACACACACACACACACATATATATATATATATATATATATATATATATATATATATATATATATATATATATATATATATATTACATGAATGATGATGGAACTGCTACAACTTTAATTTGTTCCCCAATTAACCAGCAGGAGGCAGAGTCGGACAATGGCGCATGACGTGACACTAGAAAAAGTGGGTTTTGAATAATTATAATTATTCTCATTAAATTATAATTTTTCTACGTTTTACAATTGAGTGTGATTTTATTAAAATCAAGGGAACAGGAGTTAAGAGTTTGTATTGCAGCTGCATGATGAAAAACCCCCTCGGTGTTGAGAGAAACTGAGGTCAAACTGCACGTATGAGGAAACGTTTTTATTTGGAACGTTGATGAACATTGCCCTCTTAAGTTGAAAGGTAAAGAAGATTCATTTTGTGGAGAACAAACATTTTCTCATTGACCAGCCTAACCATTTGATTTATTGACATCATTTTGAAACGTATAAGATACATGATTTATATTATTGTCCTTCTTTTTAGCTTGGTGGGATCTTTAACTATCCATTATTTGACCAGTGGGTAGCAGCAATTGTTAATTTTTGTGCCTGAACATCAGATTCCCCTCATTGTCCCGAGTATACAAGGTCCCCAAACATACAGCTGACTTATATGGGCCAAAAAGCTAGTCAGACGTCACCAGCACAGCTGTCCACAGCTCCGTAGGAATCCTCACGTTCTGGCAGCAGTCTCTCCCTCGCACCCAGAGCCAGGCAGCAAGTCACGCAGAGGAAGCAACAACCAACCAACAACACCATGCTCAAAAAGATCCATATCACTGTGGTGACCGTAAAAGCAAACAGATAGATGGTTCGATGGCAGTAGTCGGCGTCACCAGGCACATTGTCTGGCAGGTAGACTCGATAAATCCAGACTGTGCCTGCAAAAACAGTGTGTCAAGAAGTTCCACCACACTTTGCTGCCAATAAGACTCAATGAACATGTGTCATACTAAAGGAAATATGAAGGCCTGGCTTTTAATGGACAGGATGAAGACTTTTGATCCACCTTGGAGACTTTGGATCCCAGGATGTGAGGCCATGGTCAAGATAGAAACTAGTTATTGCCTTGAGTGGAAAGGTTAATCTCATGGGGGATCAGACAACCGTAATTTGGCTCAGCATTTGTTTGATGACAAATTTACAGATAGACAGTGTCTATCAATCCAAGTGATGTGTTGACATCTCAACCTTTGCGATGTCAACACACCACTTGGATTGATATCAGCCTTGGATTGAGATCAGCCTCATCCAACAGGAGGAGAAGTTTCCTGACCTCATGGTCTTCTATTCAAGTAAGGGGCCAATAAGGATAGATATAAAGAAGTTAAGAAGAGAAAGACAACAGAGGAATGACACTGAAAGATTCTTACCTGCTATAAACCAGGAAAGAGTAAAGATGTGCAGCAAGACCACCAAGATGGAGGCTAAAGTGTTCACAACACCTCCCTGCCAGATGTTGACCGAGTAGACCAGTAGCAGAGACAGAAGCATGGACACACCCAGCACTAACAGGTAGATGGGTATCATAGGCTGCACCGGACAACTTCCCAAATGAGTGGCCCCTGTTAGTGGAAGGTGAAAGGAAACATCTTGCATTATTTCAGAATGTCTACTGGGCAACAATCGTTCAGGTCACCCTTTGAAAATACAATGAAATTATCATTCAACAAACTGCACTATGCTGCTCCACCACTTAACATTTACAACCATTGGGGTTCTGAATTAACATGTCAGGCAAAATTGTAGCAAAAACTACCAGCTGATAATATCATCAGTACAGTACTACTACTACTGTTTTCACCCTTAAGCTAACCTAATTTTACTGCAGCACAGTTCTGTAGTTCCGGTCCTAATGACCTTGCTCCTACAAGAGTTGTCACCATTTAAAGATCCCCTCAGAACCAGTTTCCCCCCCCTAAACTAATCAAATCTCACATACTGATAAAGTGGCTTCATATTAAAATACAAAAATTGTATTCATGATTTCAAAGTTAAAGTTTGCAAAATGGCTGCCTGTGACATCTGTTGCTGTATTTTAACACGTAGGTTAGTGTAATAGCAAAACCACATTTTTTATACGTTTATATGTACAGCTCATGTCTGTCCTTAGTCTTGTCATGGACACCAAAAAGTTCGCTGTTTTATTCGGCTTAGACAAGTTTATGTTATGGTGTTGCGATTCCACAACCTGTATTATGGCTGAGAACTAGGTGGCTTTATGACTTGGAAGTCATGAAAAGTACGCAACTTAATTATTTTGTTTTCATGTGTTTAGAGCATATTTTTCTCTCCAATGGTCAGTGAGAAAATTAGCGACAACATTAGCATGAATGCTAGAGTATATTAGGCTACACTTCAAATATCAATTTCTGTACAGATTTACAGAAGAGTTTACTAAAGCATTAGAATGTTTTCTGAACCTACAGTCCCATAAACATCTGGGCTTATAGATGAGTTTTGTTTTGCTGCCATGGCGCATCCGATCTAGCATGGTACATGATCCTCCCGGTCAAAGGTTTGCAACCGGCGTGAGGCGGCACGCTAGCGTGTGCCGTTGGAAATGATCCAGTTTTAAGTAATTTGTCTGAAGATAGAGGGGGGCGATATGATATTAAATCATGAACAAATAGAACGTGTTGATCATCTACCAACGTGAGGAAATGACATGGTCACAGTTTTTCTTTCCACTGTAGATCTTTGCTGATGCGTTGACTCGCACGTCAGTCGCTGCAGGGCTGTGCAGTGCTTCTCTACAAACACACTAACTTCACCATGCACCTTCACGACAGAATCATAGAGTGTTCCTTGTCGGACCCGCGATGCCAGCATGTGCACTGCAGAGCTAACAGCTAACGGATAATGTGGATGAAAAGCAGTGCTCTAGGCAGCCCAAAATGGCCAAAACAGGTTTCTGCTCAGGGCGCCACCATGGAGTCGTGTTGCTGCTGAGAAAAAACTTTGCTCCACCAGCTAGAGCAGTGCTAACCCTTTCCGAGTTAGCGTTTAAGGTCCATCGGGAATTTCATTACAAGCCAATGTGTGAAAAAAAAAAACACTGACTGATGTGCAGAAGATACATGGAAGCCAAAATCGCTGAATACTATTAATTCAATTATTTTTATGGGTTGAATTAGCTAAAGGTGTGATGCTATCACTGGATCACTGGAGCCTCACAACAAAAAGGTTGCTGGTTCAAACCCAGCCTGGAACATCTTATATTATAGGTATTTTATTGTATTTATTGTATTGTGCCAGTGATTTTTTTTTGTCACTTACCGACACTGATGGCAGCAATCATTATCATCCACCAGATGATGTTCACCACTGCTGTAAAAATGAAGTGTCATTAGAAAGGGCAAAAAAAGACAAAAGCGTCTGACTTGACAAAACTGACGTCTGACCGATCACTGAAATCAGCACACTGCCATGGAGCTTCCATCCGACCAGTGAACCGGAGTTCATATCTGCACCAGAACAACCGTACTCAGGCAAACATAATACATTGATGAGTACTTCACACTGTACCTGCTGTTCTTGGATGCACACTTTAGATGGAGCCTGAAAGGACTATTTTTCTGTCTTACATCTGCTGGTATTTGGGCAGGATGTTAACACAGCTTCTTTCAACAGGCGTGTCGCAATACCCACAGCTCCAAATAAAACAGGAAGTTATGATACAATCTGTTATCTCCTGAAAAGAACCTCATACTTGAAGTTGTATAAAATTGTATACAGTTTCCGTTGACTACTTTTTCAACCCAAGTATACATATTCCTTCAATCATGTTGATATTTACCGCAGTTGAAGCACCAATGACTATCATATATTTTGTGGGCTTGTGCCGTAGATGGTCAGTATGTTGTATGGCTCATTGAAAAAACACTGGTTCTAGAACTAGAGTCATTTGGTGGCCTTACAGTAGCTCCACCACTTTACCAATATTCCACCATTTTATAGCATTAAACAACTTTCGTCTCTCTGGGATTGACTCTTGTCAGCGTTGACTGAGGTATGTTAAGGATGCCATTGGTCCTGTTTACCAGGTGAGATTGTTTTATTATCCAGTCAGGTGGCTGGCCTTAGACTTTGATGTCTTCAAAATGTCTTGTTGTGCCAGTACATAAACATCCATACCAAAGTGATTATTCTTCATACTCTTTAATCTCCGAGCAGGTCTGATGTTTCATATTTCACTTCTCCAGCTGGAAATCAATGATCATTTGAATGATGGGAGCAGCAGGAAAGTCCATGCAAATGATTCCAAAGCGTTGGTTCCGGATGGCCATATTGGACAGCAGGTAGTCATAAAGTTGTGGGTTGACACGCAGAGCGACGGCCCGCGGGTGTGCTAGTACACCAGCCCCGCTGCTGTAGGTGAGGAAGATCCGGTCCATGTTCCCTGTAGGTGCGGCCTCCAGGTGTTTGTAAACGCTCTGCCATTTGTCCTCCACCTGGGCCAAAGTGGGAACCTGCAGTGGACAATCAGAAGATAGAGACAGACGGATCATATGGTAGCAACCACAGGCGTCTGAAAAAGGTGCCTATGGCAATATACATATACTGTATATATATGAAATATCCCTTTGTTTGCACCCGTTGTTTATACGCAAAACAGAGAATTTGCCCCTGGAAGCGATGCTTTTCAAAGTGTCTGACTAGAGTTTAGAACCTGAAAAAACTGCCCATATAAACAGAGCATAAGCGAGGAACGGCAGGCTGTAGATGTAACGCTGCTTTGGGGTCGTGTGGAAACAAAATAAATAAAAACTACATTTATGAATAATAAAACTAAATAAAATATATTTAGTTTTATTATTAAAAAAACTATTAGTTTTGTGAACCTGTGTTTTTTTGTATATCATGAACCTGTGTTCCCAGCCATGCACCCAAAAAACAGCAATCGATACATCAATAATTAATTTGGTTAATAAATGAGATGAATGAGGAAGAATACATGTAGAAAATAATCTAAATATAGGTAACAGCAATAGCTAAACAAGAGAAAAGCAAGAGAAAGAGCAGAATTAGTAATAGAATGAGCAAATATTTAAAACATATTTAATAAGAAATTTGAATATCAAACAAAATCGCGAAAATCTCTTCCTACCTTCCAGTAGTCAGCAATGTCCAGAGAATCATATCGCATGCCCAAATCCGGCCCCACGAAGTTCTGCAGGATGATGAGCTTCCCCCGCGCCTCCCCCATGGTGGGCACACGCCTACTGTGCCACAGCAGGTCCCAGTGGGCGAAGCGGTGGATGAAGTCCACCACAATGCCGTAGATGTTGTTGGTCTCGCTGTACTCCTCCTTCAGTCGCATCAGCACAGTCTCACTGGGAAAGCTTTTGAGGAAGTCCACCACGCCCTCCAACACCTGGCCAAAGTGAGCCCACTGGTACGACACCCCGTGATGGATGGTGAGATTCCCATTAATGTGTCGGACCCGAACGTCTAGGAATCGAACGCCAGCGCGCAGCTGTGAGGCCAAACTCCAGGTCTGGCATTCCGAGTACACCCCGCCATAAAAGGCCATGGTGTTGTGAGTCCCTGGCATGGTGACCTCAGAAAGGGGTCGCTCGTCTGGGATATTGACCATCCAGGAAGGGTTGAGGAATTGTGGGTTGGGGGTGTCATCATAGTCTGGTCTCTGAATGGCACCATGGCACAAACCAGTGACTCTACAGCAGAGGTAAGTGTTTAGACGATCAAGAAATCTTGTGGTATCAAAAACATGTCTATCAGGCATGTCCTCAAATGGCATGCATTCTTTGTGAAAAGAACCTTTTGCTTTATTTCAGTGCACTGTAGGAAGCAGACACCTTGGAAAGGTCACCTACACACAATTTGTGCCTCTAAAATGTCAAGAAGCCAGAAGGTTGGAATAAACATGGTGAAGATGTCCTCTGGGTTAACAGGGAAATCTTCCGTGGAAGAAGTTGAAGAAACTACTGTCCATAAAAATACCATATAATGCATGTAGCATTGCAGACTCTACTCAAATGTTATTTTATTTATATATTAGCATTCTAATTTTCTGCCTCATGTGTGGGATTTGTATGCTCTCAGTCCAAAAACAAACACAGGTGACTTAACTTTACTTAACTTAAAATATCCACAGGTGCAACTCATTTGCGAGTCCACAGCAGAAACAAATGAACAAAATGACATTCCTTCTTACGTACCCCATCAAGAACATTAGCTTCAGAACCAAATTCTGCATTTTGGTTGTTTTTCTGAAAAAAAAGGAAAAAAGGAGAATAAACAAAGTTTACATCTTTTTTTAAGTCAAGCCTCACTTAATCTATTAAGTGAACCAGCCAAAATATGCAAAGCAGAAAAGATGGAAAGTTCAGTCATCACACGAGAATAAAAATCTCTTTCTAATCCGGCAACTATCCTAGAATGAAAAAAAGTGTCAAGGTGGAGCATAGCACACAGGCCGGGTTCATTTCAATAGCAGGATTAACCTTTGTAATTCCAAAACTGAACCAGTGCTGAGTCAAACCTGCTGATGCACCAACAACGCGGTGCAGTTTTACCTCAGTTCGGACCAGGCGCAGCAGAGAGACGTCGGGGTGTCACAGATGGACTGACAAGGTGGGTCTGTTCCCCTGGCATGTTGTAGTGGGAAATATGAGAGTGAAACAGCTGTGTGTGTTTGTGTGTGTGTGTGTGTGTGTGCGCGCGCGCGATGTGCTCTGCAACACCAGGACGCCAATGACTAAACAGTTAAGGACAGCTATATACTGTACAATGAGAAAGGGTCTGTATGTGTATTATTGGCTAATACAATGTTGTTCCAACCAAAGTTCTTCTCTCAATGAGCAATGAAGAAGAGCGTGTGTGTCCTCCGGCACAATCAGGGACGCTATTAACCCATCATTCCTCAGGCAACAGCTTTTAGGACAGTGGTTGCTGTAGCCATGTCAGCATTTCATCTTGGTCATTGGCTGAGCTGCTGTAATGAAGGTTCATTATTTGAAGCCCTCAAGAGGAAGAAGGTGAGTAAGTAAACACCAGGGTAACCAAACTGTTCATGACAGCACACACAGCTTCACCAATCTGGTGTCAACAGTCTTCAGACACCTGAGGGTGTGTTTCAAAACATTCATTGCATTCTACAGGTGACATGCAAATGTGCATTCTATACAAACTCCATCTCCAAATAATGACCATTTATTTAAAAAAAAAAAAAAAAAAAAAAAAAAAAGAAGAAAAAATACTCCAGTGCCCTCCACTGATTAAACCACCACTGGTGTTTAAATGATTTCAGTGGCCTGTTGCAAAAACAACTCAAACTTATAAGTCTAGTGTCATCGTTTCAAAATAAGACAAGACAAAAAATGCTGATAGGTGATCACATCACCCATAGGATTACACCCCAGGGTCATGTGATTCCTCATTAAATGTGTACATTTAAATAGTCTGTACAATCAACAGCTTTTTCATTTATTGTTGACCTTTGTTTATAGCATGCAATTACGCTCTGCCTTATTGTTGTTG
This sequence comes from Synchiropus splendidus, assembly GCF_027744825.2. Classification (NCBI taxonomy): domain Eukaryota; kingdom Metazoa; phylum Chordata; class Actinopteri; order Syngnathiformes; family Callionymidae; genus Synchiropus; species Synchiropus splendidus. The sequence continues at coordinate 17,001,724 of NC_071337.1, forward strand.
ATGTTGATATTGTTTTATCAATATTTATGCAATTTTAGAAGTAGTAGATGAAAGAACACATTTGGATAAATATGTTTGCGCAAAAATACGACAGGTGTGTGCTTCCCTTGTGCCACAATGGAGTAAGTCAAACATTACTCCCTGGCCATGACCTTGTCACCCCTGAATGATGTTTGGTTCACTGGCAATGCAGTGTAGCCAGATTAAGTAAATGAACATTTCCACAAGTGAATACCTTCAACATCAAAGTTAGAGTTTGAGTGTATTCTCTTGAAAAATGTCTAACATTAATGATAATTGCCCAATAATGCAATTCATTATTACATAAAAAAAACAAAAACAATCACAATAATAAAATAATTCTAAATACTGATACTTTTTTTATTTTGTATTTCATTTCAGTTATTAAACAAATTTGATATTTATGAGTGAATTATTTTCTGGAAAACGATATGTATTCTAATTTCTCATTTTAGAGTGGTTGTTGTAACTGAAGTCAGACAAAGTTGTGTCATGCCAATGGTATATATAGAATGAAAGGGTGTTAATAGAGGTGCCTTTCCTTTGGCTGGTAGATGTCGGCTCCCTCATGATGATGAACCACTGTGGCTTGAAAGAATCTTTGAAACCAACACTCAGCTCCTGGACGAGTGATGTAAGACTAGTTAATAGTGTTAAAACGCACGGGAAGAGTGTGGCCGTCCTGTGTATTTGCAAGTGTAACACGTTGTTCAAAGGCGTATGTGGTTCGTGTGTAGAAGTTCTGATCCGAATTTAACCTGGATTTAACCAGATAGACTCGTCCACGCCTACTCTGGAATACAAGGTGTGGAGCAGTAATAACAACAAATGGACAAGGTGGTGGCTCGCGCGCCACAGCCTAGTCCTCTCAGCCAACCACAGCGGAGCAAAAATGAACAACTTCCGTGTATTTACTTCCTTAAATAGCACGAAGGGGCGGGCATTGTTTGCCTTAAAGGAAAATGGTGGCGAGGAAAGTCAGACGTCGCTAGAAACAAGGATACGGGCTGTTTCTCTGGTGAGTTTGCTTTTTTATACGAGATTTGTCCTACGAAACGACTAACACGAGGACTGTTTGTTGCGTGAAGTCGTCTAGTTTTGAATAAAGTCTCGAATGCCGCGGATGTTGGGCCATATGTGTTGGTCATTATCGGGAAACGAAAGAACCAGCTCGGAGGTGCGGCACTTATTCAGCTCATGTTTAGCGCGCCTGTTTTTTTTTTGTTTTACTAATTTGATCTATACACGTCGAGAAGGGCTACAAATGGACACACAATTGGTTACTAGGCCATGCTATTGTTTATTTCCGGTCTTTCCTGTGTTGCCATGATGACAAGCAGCGCAACGAAGCCGGTGAAGATTAATGCAACAACAATGAGAGAAATTCACAGAATATTTTCTATTCTTTTGTATCATTCCATTGTCATACCATGACCATTGCTTACTCATTCCCCCCTCTGCACTTATGTAAGAGTACAACATAGAATGCTGTCATAGTTTACTACAGCTAACTACATTATATTAACTATATGCGCCGTGTTAACTCCTCGTTTGGTGGTCGCCTCATTAATACAAAAGGTTCATGGGTGAAGTGGTTGTTTTCAGAAGGCAGCGAAAGATCATGAACCTTAAAGCTTGCTTGTTTTGGTTGTCAGTTATCCGGGTCGTCGTCCTTGAGGTTGACATCTTAGTCTTTTTTAGGAATTAAGGGTATGCATTTTTTGGAGACCTGGACCTAAATCCCTTTGTCTCATTTAAACATTCTTAAAACATCTTTAGTCATTGGGAAGCACAGTGGTTACATCACCCCACTTGCAAACCCTGTTGTTACTCTCTGAAAAAAATGAATGCATCTTGTTTAAGGAGTTAGACCTCAATTCCTATTAACTGTGCTTAGTTTCTCATCGCCAGTCGACCACACCAGTAACAGTTTTAGATGCTGAGATCCTGATCTCAGCAAGGCTTTGGATTAAATGTAATTCCAAATTTTAAAAAATCAATTGTTATAAATGAATGAACATTTGGTGTGTGGACTGAAGTAAGTATCAGCTGCGATGATGATCGTGAAGCGTCTGTGAATTGTTGGTGGTCTCGAGTGTAATGTGATGCCAGTTAAGTTTGTCACCTGAGCAACACCTGGCAACTGTGAGCGCTGTAATATGAGAGGTAGCTTGAAGGCAAAACCTTAATGGCATATGGTGAAGAAGTCCACATAATCCAACGTCATCATTTTTCTATTTTTCAGGTTTAAGCTCACAAGAGTGAAGGAAAAGCAACTCTGGAAGGATGGCCAGCGCTGAACAGATAAAGCAAACTGCCGTTAAGGTTCTGAGCTGCGTTGAGAAGGTTTCCTCTTTCGCCTCCTCCATAGACCCGATCTTTGGCATCGTCTCCTCGTTGGTTGGTGTTGCTCGAAAGGGCCTCGACGACGACAAAGGCCACGCTTTGGACAAGGATTTCCAGGAGGTCCGCAGCAAACTGGAGAGCATTTCCCAGAAGAACCAGCAATGTCTCAAGCAGATCCGCATCGATGAGGTGAATGAAACCTTTGGCAAGTACGAGGAATACATCAAACACCAGTACACGGCCTTCAACAACATGGTGACCCAGATCAAGAAGGATCCTGACAACACTCAGCGATTCATGGACAACTTTGAGAAGATTTACGAGCGAGATAAGAGCGACTTGAGCCTTGACGTGTATTATCAAGGCGTCGTTGGAAACAGCCGGCTATTTGGGAGAAATCTGCTGAAAGTGTACATGGACCACTGCGACAGTGACCGTGAGATCATGGAGTACCGCTGCTCTCACATCATACACCTCTTCCACATGGGACTCATCGCCCTCATGGCTTACACTGCTGTTACAGAAGATGATGAGGATGAGGTGCGTGAAAAGTGGGCCAAGAGGGTCGAAGAGATCCAGACCAAGATGCAGGAGGTGCTGAGCCAGTGCAAAGAAAAGAAGGCACCGTGAGTGAGGCGAACGACATTGGGAGCGGGAACCAAAGCAACGCTGAGATATGGACCACTCTAAAAAGACAAATCATTTAAAATAAATGTATATGCACTTAAATATATTTAATGTTTGTCTCAAGCCATGTTCACTATTGCAGAAATTACATTGTTGGCTTCAACTGAAAACTTTTTTTTTCAATAAATGTGACTTTGAGACCAATCTGTGACTGATAATTGTGGTTCCGTGGCAGCTGGTGAGTCAAAGAAGAAGAAGAAGCAGCAATGTTTTCATTCTGGCGAGTTGTGACTGCAAAACATGTGAGGTCAGATGGCCAGGTTTGTCATTTTGAATATTGACATCCATCAACGATACATGAAGGAGCAAGTTGAGGTCGGTTAGTGGGTGCGGTCAGACACAGCCAAGCAGACGCAGCACCGATCCCCGCCGATCTATGTGCTGTGCATTAAGGGAAGTCAGGCTGTCCAGGGTCGCGTAGTTTGGCTCTGACGTAGGGGGCAGGAGCCAGGCGTCTCGCTGTCCAATCACCTACCCTCTCCTCGGGTCGCGTAATTTGTGACGTCACCATATTTACTCCGTTGATTCACTAAGACAGAGTTTGTTTTCCACTTCTATACGCAAGAATTAGAATCAAATTTATTGCCATGGTCAGTGGGGATCCCACCAACTAGGAAAGTGCTTTGGAATAGAGTGCTGTCAAAAAATAAAATAAAGTAAAATAAAACATCATGAATTTAACAGTCTGATGGCAGAGGGGAAGAAGCTGTTCCTGTGATGGGAGGTTCTGGTCTGAATGGACCGTAGCCTCCTGCCAGAGGGAAGAGGAACAAACAGTCCATGTCCAGGATGAGAAGGGTCGGCTCTGATCCGACCTGCATGTCTCTGGGTCCAGAAGACATACAGGTCCTGAAGAGGTGGCAGGCTGCGACCGATCAACGTCTATATGTTCTCATTATTTTTCCTTCTTAGCTGTAAAAGACCAGAGAAATATTGTAGTGGCGTGCTTATATGTGGAGTCTCGAAAACACTATGCACGTCCAAAACAAGCAATTCCAATCTGGCGTAACATACCTGCAGAAAATGCACGCGTTAAAGATCGATATAGATTGCCTTTAATACCTGACTATCTAGTTTAGCAGGCCACACAAATAATAGTATTAGTAATGGGTCCGATTCTGTCCCAACGTCAATGTGTTTGAGCTCCACTATAATACGGTTTTTAAAAAGTTACTTTTGCTAGTAACTAGTTACTTTGAAAGCAGCTTGAAGTTACTTTTGAACAATGTAACTAGTAACTCTAACTAAGTTACTAATTTAAAGTAACTTGCCCAACACGGGTTGTAATCAATTTAATAAGCGCCTTCTTGTGAGATAAGATCCTGATGCTCCAGCAAACTGCAAACAAGAGGCAGATTCTGTCAAATGATTTCCCTGTTCCAGAACCCCTCCTGTGGCTTGACATTCACATTGATGAGTTTAAAAGCATATACATACCTAGTACATCTTCCAGGCCTGTTGAGAATGAGCCTAGTGCAGTCAGAAGGTCCACTATCACATATCTTTATATGTGAACAGCCTCCAGTGGTGTATCTAGGTGGTATGTGTGTGAGTTACTATCCTTCATCCACAAATGCACATTCATGCAGACACAAAATGCAAAATCACCCTGAAGCACTTCAATATACAGACGAAAACATCACCCAATACTATCCACTGTCTTTATATTACAGTTATGATTATGATTACAATACATAATTCATGGTTACAGTCATGGCCAAGGAGAAGCATGCAACATTTGGACAATTACTTTGACCACCGCCACTTGCTTAGAAACATATGAAAGAGGTGCGACATTTCAAGTTGCGCTGATGCCTGAAGTTGTTCTTTCATTGGATAGTTCCACCAACATTACTTGCTGAGTAAAAAAAAAAAAAGACGCTGTAAACATATATTTGTACAAAAATAACTTATAACTTTATAAAACCAATCATATTCCATCAAAATATCATAAATGTTGTCACAATAACAAATTCATAATGTAGAAAACACCTGGGGGTCTGGAGTTTTATTTCTCAAGCAGCTGCAAAGTCAAAATCAGCAAATCCACTTTTTCGTCTTTTGTGGTGATGGAGCTTCTTCCTCGCTGTCCAGATGTGATGCAGGGAAGAGAGTCTGTCTCTCCTTCTGACCTTGTTCATCTTCTTTCGTATAGTGATGCAAGACAAGCACATAGTTGTATCTGCTGTGAATCTGTGATGGTTTCCTGAACTTTCACACATTTAATCATTCAAACAAGAAAACAATTCTGACCCGTTTTTCCTTCCGGAAGAAGCTCTGTGTTTTCTCTGTCTTGTCTTTTTCATTTTTCACACGAAGATTTGGTTTGGAAAATGTTTTATAGCCAATACGTGAAAAAGGACAGCAATAACTGTAAATATTTCTTTATAAAATATATACAAGTTGTTCATACGTTGTTCGGCAAACTTCACATTCTCCATAGTCCCGCTCCCAGGTCCCAGTGGCATGGAGCTGACTCCTCAGTCACCTGAGGAGACCTCAGCTCATGAAGGTCCTCTTGACCTCACTCAGGTCCCCAACTCTGCGGTATGGACCACTCTAAAAAGACAAATCATTTAAAATAAATGTATATGCACTTAAATATATTTAATGTTTGTCTCAAGCCACATTTTCCCATGTTCACTATTGCAGAAATTACATTGTTAGCTTCGACTGAAAACTTTTTTTTTTTCAATAAATATGTGACTTTGAGACATATCTGTGATGACATGACATGATGACATGAAAGAAAGGGTCCAAACATTCCCCTGCTGTCCTTGAGTAGTTTTCTTGACTTGCATCATATCAAATGGAACCCATTCACATTCAGTCACAGAGAAAAGAGTAGTAAATGAATAAACATATTCATCCTTTAAACATCAACTTCATTCACTTAAAACAGTGTTCTGACAAAAAGCAAACAAGCAAGTCTGTTTTATTCCTGAAGTTACTCTAATATGGGTGGATTTCAAACAAATCAAAAGTGAAACTACTAATTGAGAGTTGAACATTATTGTTAATAAAGTTATTATATAGTTAAATATAGACTGACAGGAATATCCATAACTGATTTCTTAGGAAATCTGTCACTGTGATTGTTTTACAAGATAAAAGGGTGTAGAAAGGAAGGTATGTGCACAATGTCTTCATTAGAATCTGATGGACGCCGCAGCTATTTCTCGTAATCTCAGGTAGTATTTTGGACACGTCTTCCGGGAACCATTTGATTCGGTAACTACCGGTAGTTATTTTTTTTGTAGGTGGCGGACTGCTGCACTAAGTCCACCACAACTCCAGAGGTCGCTGTTGCCGCCATCTCCTCGACTGGACGGTAACGCGACTCCTCTTTGTCCTGCTCAAAACTGCAGATTAAACTACCTCAACTTGGCGACTAGTGTTACATTTCTTCTTCATCTAAGAACGAAGAACAAGTCTCGCAGATATTCATACTAAGGCGAGGATCTGTCTCGACGGAAGTTCACGTCACCCTCGGTGAGTTTGGTCTGTTATAATAATAACTTGTGGTTCGTGACATCAAACTAGGTAGATTCGAGCCCCGGTTTATAGCAACACGCCGTACATGCGGCTTGGGAAATAAAGATTGAACATCTGCTGTTTCATAAGAGTTTTAATTCAACGCAGTGTCTGGTTTCCGGGGCGTGACGGGAGCCTGAACGGAACAAGTTGAGGTTTGTTATTGTTGTGACATGAACGTCTTGTTTATAGATTTCCACTGCAGTGTTCCCTCTGTCTTGTTTCTTTCAGCATCTTGTGATACGATAAACTTGCTCCAACACTTTGTGTTAGCTTCAGTACTTAGCGACGAACCACAGCACATCTATAATTTATTGTTGATGAATTGTTAAAATTGTTTTGCTGAGCTGCTCTTGTACTCTCAGTACACTTGGATGAAACAAACTGGGCTGCCTTTGTGTTACTTCTTATCTTTGAAATCATTACACATAAATGTCTTTATAACTAGTGTCATGGCAGCGTGGAATCACTGAATGGTTCTGTGTGTTACATTTAGTACCTCTGTACAGCAATGCTTCATTTCAGTTTTTTTTTTTGTTTTTTTCAACAATGGATCCCCTACTTGTTGAAGCAGCGTGCTCTCTCTCACTTAAATATATTTACTAGGTGTGGGATTCCATTAAAAAAAACTAACCTAGTTAATTAGAGAATGTGTGATTAATTCATCTAAATTAATCTCAGTTTAATTGTATAAGAATATTTGCCACAAGAAGCCACATTTTTCAATTTGAATGAAGTTGGTATATTTCAATTCATAACTCCATGCCCATTCACCTCCACAATGCACCAGGATGGATGTTGTCCACCAACATTACTTGCTGTGTAAAAAAAAAAAAAAAAAAGACGCTGTAAACATATATTTGTACAAAAGTAACTTAGAACTTTATAAAACCAAACATATTCCATCAAAATATCATAAATGTTGTCACAATAACAAATTCATAATGTAGAAAACACCTGGGGGTCTGGAGTTTTATTTCTCAAGCAGCTGCAAAGTCAAAATCAGCAAATCCACTTTTTCGTCTTCTTTTGTGGTGATGGAGCTTCTTCCTCGCTGTCCAGATGTGATGCAGGGAAGAGAGTCTCTCCTTCTGACCTTGATTAATTAAAATAATGATTATCTCCCTGACTACACGCTATCTCGACAACAGTTTTGTTCATCTTCTTTCGTATAGTGATGCATGACAAGCACAGAGTTGTATCAGCTGTGATGGTTTCCTGAACTTTCACACATTTAATCATTCGAACAAGAAAACCTGTTTTTCCTTCCGGAAGAAGCTGAGTGTTGTCTGTCTTGTCTTTTTCATTTTTCACACGAAGATTAGGTTTGGAAAATATTTTATAGCCATTACGTGAAAAAGGACAGCAATAACTATAAATATTTCTCTATAAAATATATACAAGTTGTTCATACGTTGTTCAGCAAACTTCACATTCTCCATAGTCCCGCTCCCAGTGGCATGGAGCTGACTCCTCAGTCACCTGAGGAGACCTCAGCTCATGAAGGTCCTCAACTTTAAAACAAATTTATATGCACTTAAATATATTTAATATTTGTCTCAAGCCACATTTTCCCATGTTCAATATTGCAGAAATTACATTGTTAGCTTCGACTGAAAACAAGAAGCCACATTTTTCAATTTGAATGGATTTGGTATATTCCTGAATCATCTGATGGACCCATACATACATTTAAACAACAAAATATTGTTTATTTTTCATCAGTTTGATAATAGCACAATAAATCAGGAAGGTGGCTGTATTCAAGTTTTTATATATATAATAATTTATATATATATTATATATATATATTTTATATACCTTATTGAAACTAAAGCTCTTTTAATGTCTTGAAATTTTATAAGAATTTCAAGTACATTCAGAGTAGTGGAAACCCTGGCCATTGTGTAGTGAAAAACATCCCTGAACAAAAGCAAACAGATGCTTTTGTTTGCTTTTGTTCAGGGATTCCTCCATGTTTGTTGTTGTTGTTGTTATCATCCTAGCTGCGACGTGTCTTGTGCATCAGTGTGATCAGTGGACCAGGAACTCCTACACCTAGGTTCCCTGTTGTCTGGAGAGCAAACTGTTAAACTATTTTTTGTAATTAATTAATCATAATAATGTTGTAATTAATTAGTCATAATTAACTTGTTAAAGTCCCACCACTAAGTTGCCAAGGAATGTGGGTGGTCACAAACAAATGCTTGGTCCTATTTGTATTATTATTATTATTATTATTATTATTATTATTATTATTATTATATTCTGTCCATTGTTATTCTTTATATGTCCCAAATTCCCAGAGTGTTATAAGCTGCTGACTGTATGATGCAGCTGCATTGTTCGTTGCCTTCTAGGGCCATTTAGATGTGTCGATGTCCTCTTCTTTGAGGTTTTACCCTGTTCTTTAACTGAAACAGAATCCTGTCCTCGTATTTCAGGCTGCAGATATGCCTCTCCACAGCATATGGCCCTTTGCCTGGAGGTGTGGTCGAGACTGAGGGAAAGCCTTCACCATGGGCAATGAGGACATCTTCGATGAGGTGTTTGTCGCTGTCATTCGCCCCAAGAGTCAAGTCAGCCTGAGCTCCAAAGAGTACAGAGCAAAAGCCTATGAGGTAAAAGAGAACTATGTGCACTCATGCACGGCGAACTGGTGAAGTACATCTGCAAGCACAGCAACGCCTACATTAAAACCACACAGCAAAACCAAATGACAGGAGTAAACACACAGGAAGCCATCAACGCATGATAAAGCATTCACAGCATTCACAGCAGAAACCCTGTCTCATATTCTCCTCTTGTGTTTCACCGTCTGCCGGTGAAGATTCTGCTTTCGGAGGTTCCCCTGGAAGGGAAGGAGAAGAAGAAAAAGAAAGTTCTTCTTGTGACCAAGATTCAAGCTGGAGTAGATAAAACAAAATCAATTCTTGACTATGTGGATGAAACCATTAAACCGCTGTCCAACCATCATGGATTCATTGGTGAGTGAGAAAGATTTAGTCAAGGCATTTACTTGGATTTTTATTAAGCTGCAAAACTATTATTAAAATGGTTAAATATCTTTTGTTATTGAGGCAAACGTGTAGTGCACTTGAAGAAATTCCAGCTGGACAGAAACGAAGACGGAAGAGAAGCGTCACTTTTTGTGGTTCCAGTTGGTGTTAAAGGTGAATGACTCTCACATGATCTCTTAACTGGTCATTGATTTTAAATGAGTGTATCTTACACAGACAACCACAAGCTGGCTCATAATGCCGGCGGTCCAAGCTTCCACTGTCTCCATGATATCATGCGTGTGTGCAGCGAAAACAGCACTCACTTCTGCTCCACCACCTCCAAGATGCTACTGGCCCTAGACAAGTAAGGCCAGTGGAAAAGATGCTGAAGACCCTTCTTGGAACTAAGTCCTTGTTCCTCCGCAGATGGTTGGCGGAACAGCACACGGTGGCGCACGCTATTCCTGCCCTGTTCCGTCCAGCCCCGATGGAGCGGGTCAAGACTAACATCATAAACCCGGCCTACAGCAGTGAAGGAGAGCTGAGCGACGAGGGCCTGCACATGGGCTATACATCTCTAGAGATCAAGACCAAGATGATGTCCCTGGAAAAGGCGGACATGTGCATCCTTAACCCGCTCTATGGTTCTGACTTGCAGTACACGAACCGGGTCAGTCTCTTTGATGACTCGCTCTCATTCTTAAAACCATCAAAAGCCTTTCCCTTTGTACAATACAATGAAAATGTCTGAACAAAAGAACTTGTGACCACTGAAGGTGCTTTGTTTCATTTTGGTCAAAACAGAATACTGAGGTTGACACCTTCCATTCCTCACGCTCTTCTTGGTATTTCAGCCAAAATCCTCTTGACCTTTAAGTTTTACTTTAGTGTTGTGCTTTAGTTTCCATTCTAACAGGTGTACAAACCTAAGTGGGGTAAACTGGCAGCTAAACGGATTATGGTCAGACGTTTTGAAGAGTTGCTTCGCCTCTCTTTACTTTATTGTGCACTACTGAATAACCAAACACCATAACTTTGTGTTTTGCTACTGTCCTCTCTTAACTCCAGTTAATCTAATCGAATCTGGAATCTCTTCTTCAGGTAGATAAAGTGATCATCAACCCATACTTTGGTCTTGGGGCACCAGACTACTCCAAGATTCAGATCCCCACTGGGGAAAAGTGGCAGCATGGTCCCAACTGTGTGCCTGAAGACAAGTAAGCTGACATGACTGTTCATTTTTTGGGGTATTTTAAATCCATCCTGTTTCTTTTCTCCTGTCCTCAAAGGGAACGTCAGTGGGTGGACGACTTCCCGCTGCACCGCAGTGCATGTGAGGGAGACACAGAGCTACTTGCTAAGCTCGTGGACAGTGGCTTTTCTGTAAAGCAGTTGGACAGCGACCACTGGGCCCCTATTCACTATGCCTGCTGGTAGGTCAGAAGAAAAGGTCTAACCAAAGTGGAAGGAGAAACCGATGTGTGTTTTTTCTAGGCATGGTAAAGTGGAAGCCACCAAACTGTTGCTGGACAAAGGAAAGTGTAATCCAAACTTGCTAAACGGTCAGCTAAGCTCACCTCTGCATTTTGCCGCTGGTGGTGGCCACGCTGAGATAGTCCAGCTACTGCTGCAACACCCAGAGATCGACCGGGTATGACGGTGGCTCAGTCATTTTATACGCAGTCGAAGTTCACTTTTACATACGACTAAAGGTGTGCTGTCATTTCCAGCATATCGAGGACCAGCAGAAGAAATCCCCCATGCAGGTGTGCGAGGAGAAAAAGCAGGGTGAATGGGAGGAGGCGCTCAAGCTGTTGCAGCAGGCCACCAAGAAACCAGTGAGTCACATATGAGACATTAAAATACCGTCGCTATATTATTTCACACCGACTAACATGACCAAGTAGTAATGTTCAAACATGGTTATGGTGGTTTAAATGAAATAACAGGAGCACTGCCACCATTTGTGAAACTGCAGCTTGTGCAGCCCAGACACCTGAAGGGCCAGACCAAGTGATAGTGGTTGCAGATGACTGATATTTATGTACTGGTCATGGTTGAAATCCAGTATTTTTACGGTCATTAGTGCTGTACAAAAATTCCTTGTTTCTCAGTCAGTTTGCTACTTTCTGCTTCCTTTTTGCTTTGTGGGAGGACCTTTGTGGCGTTACCTCTTCATGCAACGGTTGTTGGAAAATACATTTTCCAGTATTTCTTTATAACATTTTTATAGCATTTTTGACTGGTATGACTTATGGTCCAAAAAATAAGGTGCTCAAAACAAATGTCCGTTGACTTTTATCTGGGTTATTTTTAACCGACGTGCTGTCATTTGTAGAGCATGGAGCTGCTCCAGAAAGTGGTTTGTTTTCAAAAGTTTGTTTCAAACACACACAGCCTCACCAGTCAATTGATTCTCAGTCAGGGGCTGCTTGTTTCAAGTTGTTGGTTGGACCTAAAAGCTGCACCATCCCAGCCCGTCCTGGAACAGTTTGGTGAGCCCTGAAAGTCTTGAACTGATGCTTTATTGTCTTGTCTCCGGTTCCACAGTATGAGAAAGTGCGAATCTACCGCATGGACGGCTCCTATCGCTCTGTGGAGCTGAAACACGGCAACAACACCACAGTGCAGCAGATCATGGAAGGGATGCGTCTGTCTCAGGACACCCAGCAGTACTTCACCATCTGGATCTGCTCCGAGAACCTGCGTGAGTTCATGATTCAAGTAGAGCCAACGTTGGGATCAATGCATCGGTAGAACACTCAATCTTCTCCTTAAATGAAGGTTTATTTCTTAAATGAAAAGCCTTTCAATGTTGCAACTGAAGTGCGTTTGGATTTGAGTGGTTGTCTGTGTGTGTGTGTGTGGCAGACCTGCAGTTGAAGCCGTACCACAAGCCCTTGCAGCACCTGAGAATCTGGACGGAGATCGTGACTGACCTGACTGTGCTGGATCCTCAGAGAGAGACTCCTCAGCTGTTCCTCCGGAGAGATGTTCGGTTACCACTGGACGTAGAGAAAAAGGTGGAATACAGTAACATCAAAGATTATTGTACGTGGAAGTAGAGGCGCTGAGCGTGACCCGACTTGTTTCTCAGGTGGAAGATCCCCTGGCCATTCTCATCCTGTTTGATGAGGCTCGTCACTGCCTGCTGAAGGGCTTCTTCCCTGCTCCAGACAGTAAACTGATCACGCTGGCCAGCCTCCTGCTGCAGATCATCTACGGGAACTACGAAAGCAAGAAGCACAAACAAGGCTTCCTCAAGTAGGCTGAGGTGGAATTATCTGGTGGGCAGCATATGATGCCTTCCCATCAATGTTTTGTCCTTTTCTGCAGTGAAGAAAATCTGAAGTCCATTGTTCCAATACTCAAAGTGAAGAGTAAAGCTTATCACTGGACCAGCCGGATTCTCCATGAGTACAAAGTATTCAAATCTTTATTATCTGTGAAGAGAAGCTCGGTGTGAATGTATGCATTGATCTCTGTCGATGTCAGGCTTTGAGCAACAGCGAGGGCGTGAGCAAAGAGATGCACCACCTGCAGCGACTCTTCCTCCAGAACTGCTGGGACATCCCCACCTATGGCGCTGCCTTTTTCACGGGGCAGGTGTACACCAAGGCCAGCGCCAGCAACCACAAAGTGATCCGGGTCTACGTTGGGGTCAACATGAAGGGTCTGCATCTGATGAATATGGAGACCAAGGTGCGTGCGCACACCTGGGTCAAGATGTGACTGATGAACTGTGTGATTCACTAAACCTGTCTGGCTGTTGAACTGTGCTTTGACCTTCCAGGTTCTTCTCATCAGCTTGGAGTACGGCACCTTCATGTGGCAGCTGGGACATGCTGACCAATATTTCCAAATACACAGCGGTGACAATAAAATGAACTTCATTGTGCACACAAAACAGGTAACATATACACAAGCACTCATGAGTCACTGAATCGTGAAAATTGTTATGGCATACACTCTGGTTTCTCCACCAGGCTGGGCTAATCGTTAAACTCTTAATGAAGCTGAGCGGACAGATGACTGCGAATGACAAAAGTGCATTAGACAAATATGCCTACGGCTGAGGGAACGTCAGCGGAGAAGACGCTGCTGCCAAAATCTTCCCATCCAACCTGCCCCCATCTTGACTGCATTGAAGCTGGAGGAAGATTTGCTCTTGTACAACTGTCTCCCATAAATATCCATTACTGAAACTTCCTTATTTTGGTCTGATACATGTAAATAATTCTATTTAAAGTTTAAATAAATGACTGCAGTTTGAATAAGATGATGTCTGTTGTATGTTCTCGTGCAATTGTTGGGTGAGATAAATTGACATTTATGTTCAATGCATGATATTGCTCCGTACTGGTCTGCTGCATTCCTTATTACCTCACTGTAATTGGGTGTAGATTAAAATGCATTAAAATTGATTGCAAAATTTAAGTAAATTTATATTAACTTTTTGTTGATATCGTTTGTAACTCACTGGATTTATATACATCTATGGGATTCCCCAGCCAAACAATGGGAACGGTTGTATCTTTACCAGTGTTACAAGAGCGCTCAATACATTGAAAAATAAACATTCAGTCGTTTATTTTCAATAATGTTGCCTGTTCTCTGTTGCGTAACTTTACATTGAATTAAAGTTGTTGCTACTTCACGCTCTTTAAGCCCCTCGAAATAAACAGGAAATTATGCTGGGTCAGAAAGATTCGAATGAAGTGTCCATTAAGACATTTGGTGGCAAAAATAAAAAAGCGTATTTGGGATCATAATCGTTGAATCGCCCAGCAGGTATGACATCATATAGTGAGACATCGCTTCAGACGGCATCAGCCAATCGGAGTGGTTCTTGCTTGACAGACACATGACCACCAGCCAATAGGAATCCTCCGTCAGTCAGGCGGGGGCAGGACCTGCATTCGAGGCAGTGATGGAGGGGAAATATGACCGGAGGTGTCCCGGCCAAAGTTGAGCAGTCCGTCAGTCCGAGTCAGTGGCGGCGTCGTGACACCCGGCGAACATGTCGATGCACTTGTACCACATGAGCAGTCAGTTCCTGGAGGACACCGTCGGGAAGATGGACCTCAGCTTGGTGGTGCTGGCGGCCTCCGCGGTCACGCTCTTCCTGGGCTACATGACCAAGTTACTGCTCCAGCCGCCTCCCGATAAAGACCTGGTGAGATCAGCGGGACGCTGCCGTGGTGCGTTGGTGGTTCCCATCTGATACGTCTTAACCGTCTCTCCTGCGCAGAAATACCCGCCGCACATCCCGTCCCGCCTCCCGTTCCTGGGCCACGCGATTGCATTTGGCAGGAGCCCCATCGAGTTTCTGGAAGACGCGTATGACAAAGTGCGTGAGTCGCAAATGACTATTTTAAAACACAATAACGATAAGTGCAACCAGAAGAGTGTGAGGATACGGTGTCATGGTGTGTGTGAGCTCATGAATACGGCATGAAGTCGTGAAGAGGTGCAGCCTGTAAATGATTAAAGCCACAATTCTATAAAGAAAATGAACTTTTTAAAATTTCATTTCATGCTTCAAGTATAACTCCTTTATAGCTGTGAGGAAAAACATGCAACAAGTGGAAAAAAATATTTCAAACTTCTTTCAGTAGGTCATACAATGGAATAAAATCATAACGGCTAACCAAATAAATCTAAATATATATCATAATAAATATATCCTGCTGTGACTCTGCTGCAGTACGGTCCAGTGTTCAGCTTCACCATGGTGGGGAAAACCTTCACGTACCTGCTGGGCAGCGACGCCGCCACTCTGCTCTTCAACAGTAAGAACGAGGACCTCAACGCAGAGGACGTCTACTCCAAACTCACCACTCCAGTCTTTGGCAAAGGAGTTGCTTACGATGTGGCTCATCCTGTGAGTCCATCGGTGCTGTCGAGTGAGAAACTAAACTCGGGTTCTCATCTTGCTTTGGCTTGTTCTTCTAGATTTTTCTTGAGCAGAAGAAGATGCTCAAGACCGGACTGAACATCGCGCAATTTAGGGAACATGTGAAGATCATCGAGGCTGAGACCATCGAGTATTTTCAGAGATGGGGGGATAGTGGGGAGAGAGGTGCGTCTCCACAAGATTTATGGTGTTTCAGCCATGATTCTCCAACAGCTTGGATCATAATGTCTGGGAGTTGTCTGGTCACCACAGCAAACTGTCAGTCCATGTTCACCAAGCTGTGTCTCCTTCCTTCTACTGTCAGACCTGTTTGAATCCATGTCCGAGCTGATCATCCTGACGGCCAGCAGCTGCCTCCACGGCAAAGAGATCCGCAGCATGTTGGACGAGGGCGTGGCTCAGCTGTACGCAGACCTGGATGGAGGATTCTCCCACGCGGCTTGGCTCCTGCCGCCCTGGGTCCCTCTGCCCAGCTTCAGGTAGGACAGTAACTCAGAAGAGTCCTGAAGTGTCCTAAAGCAAGGCTTCCCCTCTGTGTTGCCAGGAAGAGAGACAAAGCTCACAAAAAGCTGAAGAACATCTTCTATCAGGTGATAGAGAAGCGCAGGAAGTCCAGTGAGAAGACGGACGACATGCTGCAGACGCTCATCGACGTCACCTACAAGTGAGAACAAGCTTTGTGTCGTGAAAGTTAAAGGGAGTAGGAGAATTGCTGACTCAGCCGTGTGTCTTGCAGGGACGGGCGCCCGCTGGATGACGACGAAATCGCCGGGATGTTGATTGGACTGCTGCTTGCAGGTCAGCACACGTCGTCCACCACCAGCGCCTGGATGGGCTTCTTCATGGCCCGAGACAAGGCTCTGCAGGACCGCTGCTACGCTGAGCAGCGGGCGGTGTGTGGAGAACACCTGCCGCCTCTGGACTTTGATCAGGTCAGTGGTTCTACGTGGTGAAGCAGAGCTGGATCGCTCTCCGCCTCTTTCAGAAGAGGAGTCAGTTAACAGACCAGCGACATGCCGATAGATAACTTCATATACAAATTCTACTGTCTTTTGCAAACGTTATTTTTTCATTATATTCAAGATCAACATGAAAATTATGTTTTACAAAAAACGGTTTTCCTTTTCAGCTGAAAGATCTGAGCCTGCTGGACCGATGTCTGAAGGAGACGCTGCGGCTCCGCCCCCCTATCATGACCATGATGAGGATGGCTCGATCCACGCAGGTAAAGCACGAGCCAAACCTCAATGTGAATCGTGCTTATGGAGGAAATGAGTGTTGTTTGTGTATTAACTGCAAGTCATGTTTGCGTCCCGCTGTGTCAGACCGCCTCCGGCTACACCATACCAGTAGGTCACCAGGTCTGTGTGTCCCCAACTGTCAATCACCGCCTGCACGACACCTGGGACAAGAACCTGGAGTTTGACCCTGAACGCTACCTCAGTGAGAATGTGGCCTCCGGGAAGAAGTTCGCCTTTGTGCCGTTTGGAGCCGGTAGGAACATCTTCATCACTCTGTGGCTGTGTGAGGACACTAGTGCCCAAAGGGAAGTGTGGGATTAATATATATCCTCTGGAAGACTCAGTCAGTACACTTAAAGAGGCTGGTCTTCACTGAGTCCATGAAACTAGTGGAGCAAAAAAAGAAGTGAGGAAATCAATGTAAGACAATGAATGAATGAATGAATGAAGCTTGATGTAGTTACGACTTCACACCAGCAGGTGGCGGCCATCTGCAGCTTCAACCGGAGCAACATTGGCGGGTGTGTTTCTATATCAAAGTTACAGAGTCACTAGTGATGCTGCTTGGTGACAGCAGCGAGTCCCGAGTTGGTGGCGGCGTGGACAAACATCGCTTGTTAGGAATGTTAAAAAGTAGCTGCGGGAGAAACCTGGTGTTCACCACCACTGCTGTGAACAATGATGATCCCCAGCTGTTATCGTTGTTGCTTGACAGACGAGGAACAGTAATGTTACCAGCGGATAAAAAAACCAAAAACTGCATGCTTTCATCTTCATCACAGTTGTGAAATGCTGATATCAAAGTGGAATACTGAATAACTCTGGCACCCAAAGGTTTAATCTAGTAATGTTTGTGTTTGTGTCATGGTGTGTTTCCTTGGCTTTCAGGGCGACATCGCTGCATCGGGGAGAACTTTGCCTACGTACAGATAAAAACCATCTGGTCCACGTTACTGCGCCTGTACGACTTTGATCTGGTGGATGGATATTTCCCCACAATCAACTACACAACTATGATCCACACGCCACACAACGCCATCATCAGATACAAGAGGAGGAAACCATGAAGACAACCACGAGAGACTTGACTGTGACACTCACTCGTCGGAATGTTTTTTTTTTTAAAGGATGATCTTTAACCAGTTTGTCCTGGAAATGACACGACACTGAAAAGCCTTAAATATATTTGAACCCTGAACCTCTGATCTGTGTGACCTATACACAGCCCCTTTGTGTCTTTGCTTCACTCTGTTTCATGATGTGGTCAGACTGGTTGAAAAACATCAAGATTAGTGATGAATTCTTGGCCTATTTTTCACATTAAAAAAATTGAAATGCGAAAAAGCAATCAGTCAAATGCCAGAAAATAAGAACAAACTTACTAATAAATGTTCAGACTTCTTTTTCAGACACACATGACTGCACATACACAGAGGTGTTGTCTTTTTAACACACTCAGATCTGCTCACCCTAATCACTCTTAACGTCTCCCGGATTTCCCATGTGACGCTTGGTGGAAATAGGTGAGAGCAAAAGGCCGGTAGATTAGTGACCCTTCACGAATGCTTGGTGTGTATCATGTGCAAATACACACTTTTGTGACGACAGTAATGCTAGATGAACACAGAGCCACTGCAGTTGAGTTCATTCCCGTGTTTGTGTATCCAAACGTGAATTCACATCGAGACACAGACAACTCAACATAGTAGAAAGAAGAAACCTTTGTCTTCAGCTCTTTATTATTCATGCAGCGTCGGAGCCCTTCAGGAAGTGACATCATTGGGAATATTCAGGTACATTCAGTGACACCAGGACGCTTAGTCCTCATGCAGACTTTGTCAGTCACTCAAGCTTCAGAAATAAATAACAAATGTGTGTGTGTGGGTGAGCCAGTGTGTCGATCACTGTGTGGACACAAGGCGCACAATCATGTCAATGATGCGAGACCCTCGTGGGCAGCTGCTCAGATCCATGAGTGGGTTCCTGATCTTGTCCTCCAGCAGCTGGTCCAACTCCCAACGCAGTTCCTTCACCAGCTCGGCTACCTGAGGGAGGTAGAGGGAGCACGGGGGAGGGTCAGCCGAAGAACGGGCAGCCGCAACGAGTCAAAAGTAGTGTCCATTTTGTCGCCCACTTTTCAATTTACTCCCAGTTTAGTGGGAAAGTTCGAATGTCTTAGTCAGTGACATATTTTTTGTTTGTCATGTTTTTGTCTACGAAATGGTCGCAACATTTTAGGCTTAAGTTGAACTAGAACTTGAGGTATTTTAGCCGGGCTTTAGTTTCAACATTTTTTATTTGTTTTAAATCATTTTTGTTTATTCATTCCACTTATGTTTTTGAGGCCACAGAACTGCTGGCATAAACATGACTTCTGGACTGGGTAGCTACTTTCGTAATGAAGGAACTGTTTTAGTTCTACAAACGATTTGTAGCAAGTCTGATGTGTTTCTTCTTGTTTAGTAAACAAAAAGTTTTTCTTTATTTCTTGCAAAGAATATTGTAGCCTGATTTTGATTTGCCAACAACAGCGCACATTAACACAGTTCTAGCCTGTGTTTTTAGAACATTGGTGCCATCTTGTCATAGTCATAGAAATAAACACTGGTCAAAAGGAGGTCAGAGAGAGAGCGTCTGACGAAGAGTTGGAGACAGTGATAATCAGAAATGAAGGTCCAGTCTTACAAAACACCAGCGAGGTCACATGGTGCGTCACCTGATGAGAGGCAGCGGCAAAGCGGATCCAGCCGTCGTCCAGGGAGAGCAGGAAGTCTCCCTTGTGCAGCTCCACATTGACCTGTCCGCCACCAAACAGGACCAGAGCGTAGACCGACACCATGCTGCAGTCGCGGATGAAGACCCGGCTGGTCTTAACTTTCTCATGGTAGACAAGGTACGGGCTGTCATAGTGGCGCACCTGCACGGAGGAGGATCGGCATCAAGCCTCAGCATCACGGGGGACATCAGGGCCAGTGTCTCACCGTGTAGTTGACGGAGGACGGATGGACGTGGACACAGCCATCGTGCTTGGTGAGGAATCTGAGCTCGTTTGCTTTGGGCTGCATCTTCACAGCTCCTTTACTAGTCAGCTTGTAGTTTCCCTGAGGTGAGCGCACCTAAACAAGACAGGAAGTGATGTCAGGGAAGTCGACACAATTGCATCTGCGACACCTGGGGGAGATAAATACCTGCACCACATTGGGGTAGAGGGCAGCGCAGAGCATCGCCGACATGAGACGAACGTTTTCAGAGTTGAGGTTCGACTGCCAAGGACACGAGAGTCGAGTGATCTTCTGTTTGTCCGTGTGTGTGTGGGAGTGTGTGCGCACCAGTGTGTGAGTGTCACCTGAGGTCCAGTTGCCTCCAGAACTCCGTCTGATCCACTGGAGCTCATCCTCTCGATGAGTCGAGCTCGCAGACCTTCTTTGATGAAGCCGATGTCCGACAGCAACTCAGTGAACTGCCTCTTCAGACTGGAGATCTCCTGGTGACAACATCCACCCCCACCATCATTATTATTATTATTATTATTATTATTATTATTATTATCAGAATCCGAGATACAGCAACTCAGACCTGCAGTCCTCTCCAGGACAGGAAGTTCTCCCTGCAGTACAGATATCCAGCCTGGTGGCCGCTCTTGGCAGCGCAGCACCATCCCTGAAACATCAACACAACAACCATAGTGATAATAAATACATGCTTACTACTTATATTACTATGATGCTGAAATGAAATGTATAATTAATTTATATTAATAAATAATAAAAATCAGAGCAAGCATTACAATTGTGCTGATAGTGTTAACTTATATGTATTTATAAAGACACACATAAATGAAACCTAAGGAATAAATAAATAAATGAAATAGTAGAACCAAGACATAAAAAAATCCGAATTACTGAAGCTTATAAAACAGAGAAGAATGGAAGGAGAAAGGTGGACGATGGTTGGGGACCTTGTAGGCCTGGAGCAGAGCCAGGTGGTCGCTACTGGCCACTGCAAAAGCCAGTTTCTTTTCGTTCGCCTCCTCACGTTTGTCCCACGGAGACACCTGACAAATGATTTGGTCATAAAAAGAGCATGATGGAGACACAACGCTAAAATGGAAAAAGTAGTCTATTCTTCCAGCGGATGAAATGAGAGAGAATGACAATAGTACAGTAAAGTATTTTATATTTAGCTCTAACCACATATTTATGAGAACCAGACAAAATTGTCATGTGAAATAAAGAAGCACATTTAATTTTAATATTTTCAAAGCTTTATAACCAAATTAATAAGAATGAAAATAGATCACTCCATAGAGACAACTATAAAGAATAAAATAAATCATTTAAAGTAATATAATTGCAGGAGGACTAATGGGAGGAGGAGACATTGCTAACTCAAAAGAAAAAGAAGTGTTTCGATCTAAACATTTTAAATGTATCACGTAGAGACAGATAACATAAACTCAAGTAATATAATTAATATTGAGGATCAGTCTCATACATTTCTATAAGGAATAATTGAGGTCATTTAATGAATGCAAATATGTTGTTACTTAACTATGTTAACTGAAAACTACCCCCCAAATGCAGTATAATGTCATGGCATTACAGTATTTCAAAATGATGTACTGTATTTATAAATTGAAGTGTTTGATCAGGAGCATTTCAAATAAAGCCTGAGTTTAAAATGCAAGTGTTTGACATGTATTGAACAGTATTCACTCACAAATGGCGACTTGAAGGCAAGACTGGCGGCGATGGTGAGTGCAGGGTCCAGGCAGCGGAAGATGGCGCCAAAGAGCATGAGCTTTCCGATGCGTACGTCGACAGGCAGACAGGCGAGGTGGTAGCCCAGCGGCGTCAACTTCTCCTCAGCCGTCAAAGCACCCAGGTCTTGCAGCCTCCGCTTCGCCGCCTCTAGACTTCCTGTGGCTGGAGGCTCGATGAGACGGCAGAAGACCGACTCGAGCAGCTGCTCAGAAAACACGTCCAGGACCTTGATGCTGCAGGGACACATAGGAGAACAAGAAGTGAGGAGCAGACTCTGAAGATGGAAGATCTGTGAAGGATCTTATAAAACACCACCATTGTTTTGTTGATTCAAATCATAATGAACACATTAAAATCAATGAATAGAGGAGATACATTTGGGGTAAACAAATGTTTTTGGTGATAAAAAAAGAGGAACCAGGAGGTTCCGAGGGTGACAGATCTGGATGGGTACCGGAGGCAAAGCTGCTCCAGTGGGACTCTCTGGATTTCAGGTAGCTGCTGCTCCACCAGCTGGTGCTTGAAGGCGTGGCTGGTGAAGAGGTGGAAGCAGACGCCCGACGCCACGCGTCCAGCACGGCCCTTTCTCTGTAGCGCATTGGCCCGCGACACCCACATGTCCTCCAGACTCTCCATGCTCTTGGAGGCATCGTACCTGGGAATTAATCCAGACTGTATCAGGGCCACAGACAGGACGTACTGATCTGGAAGTATCGCCAACCTTTTCTCTTTCATCTTGCCCGAGTCGATGACGTAAACCACGTCGTCGATGGTCACAGAAGTCTCTGCAATGTTGGTGGAGATGATGATCTTAATGACGCCTTCTGGCGGTCGATTGAAGACGGCCTGCTGCTCCTCATTGGACAGAGACGAGTGGAGCGGGTAGACCACGCATCTGGTTCAAATTAAAAAATAAATAAATAAAATACAAACAAGAAAATGCTAATTAAAAAGATGAATTCAGTGTTGTCGAAATTCGAAAAGTGACAATAAAATGAAGGAAAATAATAACCATTGTCATCAGTGGTGGTGTTTTTTTATTTTACTCCTATGAGCATATTAAAAATATAGGTAACTGTGGTTAAAATGTATTCAAATTGTTATTAAAAAAGAATATAACTGATCAATTGATATGTATATAACAATATATCAACATCTAATCTATAATAAACTAAACCAAAATGAAGGCTGTATAATTGTATCCAGTATAAATACATTTAAACCACTAGATGAAATTTCACAGAAAAATTGTGTTCTGAAGACTAACAGTGATGACATTCTATTATTTTTTCCGATGATGATGAGGTTTGTTTTGAGACGAATCGCCTTGGAGGTATCTCAAATCCAGAATCCAGAATTGTGGCAGACCTGCTTGCGTGTCTGTTGTTGAACATCCTGTTGGACTGCAGCTGCTCGTACAGCATCTTGATCTCAGCCAGGCCCGGCAAGAAAACAAGAACAGCACCTGAGCAGAGAGAGAGAGCAGGGTTGACGTCCCAGCAGGATATGGTGAGGTTCTCAGTTAAGAGAGGAGCTGACCTGAAGGGTAGTCGTGTTTCCCCTCCACGATCCACTCTAGCAGACTCTCGATCAGGTCCATGTTGATCTTGTCCAGGTCCAACGATGCCATTGTCTTCAGCACCGACTTCTTTGTGCCTGAAAGGTTTAGAAACACATCAGGAGACACCGTCATGAACTCAACAGACACAGTCACAAGTCACTGCTCTGTCCACAGACTAATATGAACATTACTAAAGAGCCAGAAGACGTCAAAGCGAAAATCATGAAACTTCTTCATCGAGACATAAATTATCAATAGATATTTGAAATCTTTTTTTCTTTTTTTTAGAAAATAGTCCATGAATTCAATCATGAGATTAGAAGTGAGAGATGATGTCACAACCCAATATGACTTTCCATCGACAGAGTGAGTGGAACATGAAAAGATAGATAAAAATCTAGATTCTGAGTTGACAATATTAAGACATATTAGATGCAAGAGATTGTATAGATTTTTTTTAATCCACTAAAAAGAATAGACTTTGATGTTCCTGAAGTTGCTGGAAAATCAAATAAGAAAAGAATTTTAAACACATATTACGTAAATCCAAATTAGACTACAGAACACCACCGAAACCCACTTGCACTAGCCTATGTCAAATGAAGCCGCAAGGCTTTATTCAAATATGTCCATAGTCATATTTTAGCTACAAATAAACCATCATGACTGATCACATGCAGTTGTAAAAAAAAAAAAGGTTCTGGGCATGTTGCTGTCACCTTGGTATCGCAGCTGGAGCTCGTGCAGACCCAACTGCTGGTCTGGAATGGAGTCCTTGACAAAGTCCTTCTTACACAGAGACATGAAGTTCCACACGTCATCCCCCAGGTCGTCCACCGCATCCCTGGACTGCACCACTCGTCCACCAGAGGTGCCGCGCTTCTCTGAGCGCATGTACGGACTTCCGTCTTCCATCACGTAGCTGAGGCAAGGAAATGGTACATGGGCACATGTGCAGTCTGGAGAAGACGTGTGAGCTCTTACCCAGTTCTGGAGATAGCGTCCTCCAGGAAAAACTGATCGACAGGAAACGTTCGCCCTGGAGAAGAGACAGAGACAGAGGGCTTCAATGTCAGAGCCAAGCCTTAAGCCAACACTCTATTGCAATGTTCAAACCAAGGTCATCTCAAATAGATCAGGTCATTCTGTATCTACATTATTCTAGACCTCAGAGCCAGAAAGCAACAGATCACTTCTCGGCTTGTGCCGGAGTTTTACTAAATGCAGGAGCTTCATGACCGAATGACGCCGATTAAAACCAGACCTGGGATGTGGACGCTGACACAGTTGTCGAAGTACTGACAGAAGAGGTCAGCGTTGAGTGTGGCGCTCATCAGAACCACCTTCAGGTCGGGTCTCTGAACGATCAGGTCTTTCAAAACCAACAGCAGGAAGTCGCTAAGCAGAAGATAGTCGGCGTTAGACAGGAGGTCGAACAGAAAACAAATGTGGAGCTGCTCACCTCTCCTCTGTGCGTTCGTGAACCTCATCCACGATGATGTGTGTGACACCAGGCAGGTCCGACTCCCCCTCCAGCCTCCTCAGCAGAACGCCAGTGGTGCAATACAACAGCCTGGTGGCCACCGACTGGCCCAGACAACAGTGTTAGTTCTGTTAGAATCTGATCAGAGTCTAATGTTGTGGTCACACCTGGACACTCTCTAGGCGGATCTGGTATCCCACTGACTTGCCCAGACTCTCTGCCCTTTCCTGAGCTACACGCTGGGCCACAGAGATGGCGGAGATGCGACGCGGCTGCGTGCAAATGATATTCGCCACGTCGCAGGCTGGCCCGCTCAGGGATGCGTCCAGGATGAACTGGGGGATCTGGGTGGTCTTTCCACACCTGAGGTAGACAGGATGTTACAGAGACCATGTTAAAACAATAGTGCAGAAGAGGACGCCTACCCGGTCATCCCGCTGACCACCAGGACTTGGGAGGACTGCAGCAGGTCCAGGATGTTGTCCCGTTCACTCCAGGCTGGAAGTTTGGTCCTCTGTTCCAGCATAGACCTGAAGCTCCTGGAGGTCTGGGAGTCAACATCAATGCTAGCTTAGTCCAAACTGCAAGCTAGGGAGCGCTAATGAGCCAGAAACCTCATGCTGCAAATTGGTTACGTTATTCTTAAATATTGGCTGGTGACCTCATGCTTGACACGGTTGACCTACTGAAACGTTTTTTGTGAATCAATAACGCTATGCTTCTTTTCTCATCAGGGGGTTGCAAAGCACAGCCCGAGGGCCACACATGGCCCTTTAATGGCATTTATACGGATAAAAACTTTTGTCTGGTTCCTTCCTTCCCCACAGCTGGTTATACTGAAATGTCAAGTGAGATTACATTGTAGCCTTTATTAGTACCACAGTGGGGCAAGTCGACAGCAGCAACATTAGAGATTAAATATTTCCACAAAAAGATCGAATTAAACAATATTTCTTGTCCTTCAAATGTAAATTATATTAAATGAAAAGTGCTTTTATGATTTATTCTGAGAACCTTTATATGAAAATAAAACAATTTATAATGGACCAACATATTCTTGGCATATACCTGTAATGACATGATGTAAATACACCTTTTCTTAATTTCTCCTTGTATTATAATGCTATAGCCACAAACTATAAATTTTCTATTTAGAACTTTACATTACATTACATTTCCCACCCCACAAGTACCTACCTGCTTCCTCCGAAACTCCCGACACAGTTTGCCATTTTCTTGCAGAATATTATCCATCTTCACGCTGTGTTTGTTTGCCATCTTCTTCCTCAGATTGACATAGCTCTCGTTCTCCACCACAATGGCGTTATCATCTTCTTCCTCCTCCTCCTCCTCATTTCCCTCTTCCCCCCCATCTAGTTCACTCATCTTATTTGCTGTGGAATCAATGGTATACGGCATATTAAGTGTTTGATCAGTTTGTAGACTGGGATTTTTGAGACTTACCATCTGCAGGAGGTTGAGGAGGGGATGTTCTCCTGCTGCTCCTGCCTTCCTCCCACACCCTCTTGTTCTTCACCACGCTAAAAGAGGAGAGAGGTGCTGCAGGGGGGGCAATGACGGGCAGTGGAGAGCTGTACTTGTGATGACTTTGGGACAACAAGTCCCTCATGGTCCCCTCGTCCTCACACAGGCTGATCAGGGAGTACACGACAGGCTCGGCGCGCTCTGCTGCCGACATTGCCAGCTCAAACAACGCCTCTGTGATGTGGAGTCTCGCCGCCCCACTGATGGAGTCATCGTTGGTGCTGAAGGCCACGAGCGGTGCCTGGAAGGGGTAACAGTTCCCTTTTGGGAACCGGATCTCAATCTCATACTCCAGTGGAGAGAAGCTGCTCACACCCGGGCGTCCAGGACCGGTCAGATCCGACCCTCCACAGCCAGACTGTTCTTTGGCAGGAAGCTGGTGTCTGAACTTGCACCTGTTCCCAAACCTGCACCCTTGACCTTTGAGAAAGAAGCGGCACACTGCACCAGCCTTGTCAGCACGGCTCTCAGTTTTGCTCCCAAGTTCATTTTTCATAGCCGCGTCAGAAAAGAACATGAGGTCAAGCGTCACAGTCCACACCGTGTTGGCGATGCGCTCATGAAAACGGTCACCATATATGGCGTCCAGCGCCAGAGCCTCCTCCTGCCGCTGAGCTAAACCCTCGTCCGTGGACCGAGGGTCAGACCCAACGGGCGACACCGCCTCCTTGCCGAACCGCTCGGTGTAAACCTGTCGCAGCAGATGTTCCAGTGTCGTCCCAAATTCCCCTCCGCTCGTCTCCAGCGCCAGCTTGCTGCGCTCTCTGTGGAAACCAAACCTGAAACAGAACATTCAAAGCCTAAATCACTCAACACATAACGTCACTCTGAAGGCACAGGTGTAGGTGTAGCTGCACGTCCTTGGAAGGTTTTCATTTGCTTTGAAGCAAGTCAACGACTGAAGTCCTTCACTACTCTTGGTGTCAGCCAACTACTTCTATGAAGCTCAGGAAGCGTTTGCTCACCTGCACAGTTTGCCGATAGCGAACAACGAGACGACAGGTTCAGGTGGTGGTCGCTCTTCACAGTCTGGGTCGTAATCTGGAGTTTCAGCTCTCTCCACGGGCTCGTCATGGGTGGACCAGAACTGACCTTCCTCACGGAGGTCCAGCTCATCATACTCCTCCTCCTGCACGTTCCCAGAGCAGTCAGAACCATATTCACTGAAATCGAAAAACGGGTCGTTGGGTCACAGGAGTGAAGGATGCGTAAAAGAGGTGTGACTCACTCCGGCTCCTCCAAGTCCTGGTTCTGCAGGTGCCACAGCAGTTCTTTAAGCTGTTCCTGGTTCTCATTGGTCATGAAAATCCTCTGCAGTGGCATTGAGCTTGTCTCCACTCTGGAGCCTTCCTTGGGTTGTGGGTACGTTGAGGTTCTGGCCAGAGCCCTGGGCAGATTCCTGCCACTGCCCCGACCAGACTCTCCATCTCTTCCTCCTCTTCCATGAGTGACACCCCTGAACCCTGCTCGCCCTCCACCTCCTCCTCCACCCCGACCTCTAGCAGGCCTGCAGACAAAGCCAGGAGGTCAGTCAGAGTCTGTTGGAGTCAGAACAGCTGGACTGTGATGGTCCAGTGGACAAGTAAGAGCGTTATTGTGCATGACATATATTTGATACAATTCTTATAAATTCCTTTTTTTCAGTACAAAAGGAAGCAATAATCCATGTTTGATTTTTCATGACTTTTCATGCTACTGAGTTTATGTTCTTTTTAGTGGTTCTGTTTTTTTTTTTTGTTTTTTTTAGCTTCAGTTTTTTTGTTGTTTATAATTCTAATGTCCAAATTTCTTCATTCATCAAGTGTTGTAACCATAGCAATCAACTCTCATGCACCACGCTGTTGAAAACACTTTAACAGATACGGTAGCCTTCAAGTTGCAAAAAGTCAAGATGTCATCCATGCAAACCCACCCAGATAGCAATGGGGCCCTAAAAGGTGATGTCATAGTATGGAAATGCATCAAGGGCTTATAAGTCAACGGCGGTGTTCGTATGTTCGAGTTCATCTGTTAAACTTTGATCATGGTGCAAACGTGCAGTGCCACGAACTGCGGCACCCTTTCTTGGCTAGAATCAAAAGGTGAGGAAGGTCATTTCAACTGGCCACGAAAATGTCATCTCTCTTTCAGAGCAGGCAAAACATCTAAGGCAAATAGCTGAGCCGTCATCTCACCCAGAGCTCAACAACCAAGGTATGTAGCTAAGCAGAGTCAAATCTTTTAAGATAAGTAGTCAACGCTTCAGCAAAACATCTCAATTTGGTTTTGGTTAAGCTTACGCTTGGGGGAAGAGAGCCATTCGACCCAATCGGAAGAGAGAAATGCAGTACCTTCCCTACCATCCTGGGATTCACAAACATGTCTGCCTTCGCGTCGACCACCATTAGGAGCACCAAGTTTGTCATGTGACAGCAGCAAACACAAAAGGCGGAACTGCTTCATGTCTCTTACTGGCCGCATTTCAACATATTTCAAAATGCAGTGCGACTCTGAAGCATTTACCCTAGTTCATGCATGTACAAATGCAAGATTTTAAGCCAATAAGAATACCAGGAATTGAGGGTGGGAATAAAGTTTGAGAACAGGAAACTCAGATTTTGATTTTGAACAACTATAAATGTGATACTCTTTAAAAAAAACTGTTTTTGATAAGTTAAATTGATAAGTTAAAAAAAACAAGATTCCAAAATATAAAAAAAGAGTAATTCCCATAAAGAAAAAGAAAAAGAAAAAAAGGCCTAATGTGCAGGGAATGCAAGTCTTTACACACTGGAGCTTGAGCAATAAAACAAGACATAATGTAACCAATTCTGGTGAATAAATGTATTGAAGGTGAGTGTCTTTACTTGCTGGGACGCCGAGGACCAAGGTCGAGACTGAAGTCGTCATCGTCATCATCCCAGTGACAAGCACCTGCTGTCTTTCTTCCTCCTCCTCCGCCGCCGCCACCTCCTCCCCCTCCACCGCGAGGTTTGTTAAATCTCCCTCCTCCTCTGTTGGGCTTCCCGCCTCTTCTCCTTGCACTCATTTCTCTACAGATATGAAGGAAACATATTGATTATCAAGAATGCATGTGAAATATCAGCGTAAAATGAAAATGCAAAGTGAAACGCAAAATGAAGCCTGGTGCAACACAGCGTTTAAACCCTCTGACTGCACAGTGTTGAGAAATCCCAGATTTAAAAGCTGCTGTGCACTGGACAAGACCCAGAGGGAAAAAAGTGAATTTAGATGCAGTTCTGTCGTGGCAAGGCAGCATAAGACTCCGGACATAACCAGAGTCCCTCCAGCAGGTCCAGCAAGGCACTACAGAATAAATAAAATGCCTCCAGTGTATGTCAATATTGTGACCAATGATGATTGTAGTGCAACAGACAGCAGAGATCATTGATGGCAAAAAATATCAATAAACTTTCAAAAAAATGTGAAGTTGATGCAGATCAGAAAATAAGCACAGAGTCTCATCTCATTATTCATTCATTTCCCTTGTTTACTTCTGGATGTCACATGTGGACCAGAAAACATAAAACCAACAACAGGAATCCACTGGCAAGGAACAAACACAAAATCCCAAATAAGATCACAAAGTGATCACACCTTGCCAAGAAACCAAACCTTTATACTGTATCTTAAAAAACAACAAGGTAAAAAAGATTACACAAACCGAGCACTCAGTCATTTGATCAATTTTGACGTAAGGCAAAATTAACAAAACTGTGGCAGTTTTCAAGCTTTGCAAGCTCAGTCATACAATTGTCAAGCACAGTGGCAATACGCTGGACTTCAGAAGGCATCTCAAACATCACCAACTGGAGTAGGTAACTCCTCAGACTTGGGGAGTCAAGAGGTAACTGCACGACTCTAAAACTGTGCCAGACAGCGCTGGAATCTGGTCACACAAGTTCCCTACGTCATCAGTGTCTCTTTAAATCCTTCAGAAAATTCTGATTTATGTAATTATGTGTCACGCTGCATCAAATCAAGTTGATGGCTGAATATCGTGATACGTATCGTATTGTGAGCTGAATATCGTGTACCGTCAGATGAGTGTGTTGCTACGGTCTGACACACACCCACATCAAATGTACAACACATGGTTATCTGTGAGGTTCCTAACACATAAAGAATAAAAACTAAACTAAACTCAAATAACACCGGGGTTTGTGTTTGTACATAAAAGGCACAACAGTGAGGTAACATGACATCAAAGGTGCTTCATATGTGATCACCATATTAATGGAGCGAATGTGAGGCGTCACAAAGCATGAACAACGTGTGAAATAAATGACCCTCAGGAGAAGCAGGTAGGTCATCACATTCAGTTCATCTGATTTCCTGAACGTTTCTACTGTAGACTACTTTTGACAAGTAATAAAAATGATTTATTATGCATTTTCAACACTATTTGATACAAGATATTGTTAGTTTGTGAAACAGTAATGCAAGTCAGTCCAGAGAGGGTGCGTGGAAGAAAACTCACCTGTAGTCAGAGTGGCTTCATGACAGCAGCAGATCTGTACACAGGAGACACAAATGAGGATGCTATTAAAGACTATCCAAAAGCAAGTGTCCAGCAATCCTGCAGCAGCAGAGGCACACTGGAAAACACACACACATAGTGGCTGACACACATGCAAGCTTGCACTCACACACACAATTATGTTGCGTAATGCACATATATTTACAGGATATGCTTTGTGACAACACATACACAATTTCACACGGCTAGAAACTATTGCCCAAAGACATACTCGCAACCAAAATAGCAGGCAAATGCACAGCAAGAGAGCAAGCACGCGTGTGCACATTTAGACCACTTAGAAACAAGCACGCGACTGGGAGAGTTTGGTTTGCACGCATGCACAATACACAACCAGATGTGACTTGTACACAAACACACATTTCTGGTTGGCGCGCACACACACACACACACACACACACACACACACACACACACACACACACACACACACACACACACACACACACACACACACACACACACACACACACACACACACACACACACACACACACACACACACAAAAGAAACAGTGACAGTGCAAAGCAAGTGTGTAAATAACCCACATACACAAACGACAACACACATATGAATGACGTCTCTTCATGTGTCACATTGCTGGAGTGAGTTAAAGAAGCACACTAAGGAAAGCCGACATACGAAGTCACATTGGATGACACGTACGTACACGCTCATGCTGTATCAGACTCAGACACAGTAAGAATGGATGACACATGCTCACAGTGCTTGTGGCTACAATTAAGCAACCGACTACAAACACAACCAGCTCAACGTGGCCGCTCAACAACTGTTAACACACTTGCGGCTTCAAACTTTAACGAAATTCAACACGGGGACATGAAATCACAATGAGATTTTCAAGCAGGTCTTCCTAAAGCAAACAGCCGGCTAAAGCTAGCAGCTGCTATCAACCCACATAAGACCCAACTTG
Organism: Synchiropus splendidus; assembly: GCF_027744825.2. Lineage (NCBI taxonomy): Eukaryota > Metazoa > Chordata > Actinopteri > Syngnathiformes > Callionymidae > Synchiropus > Synchiropus splendidus. Next base: position 17,033,299 of record NC_071337.1, read on the forward strand.
TTGCTTCGCACCAAACTCAGTGCAGGGGGTAACTGGGTTATACTTTTTCAACCCACGAGGCTAAATGAAGCACAGATATCCGTTACAGACGTTGTTTGAAAAAAGTTGGATGACAAGTGTGCACCTACCAGAGGCTGCTGACCGAGACCCTCTCTCATTGGATGAGCCGACAGAGTTCAACATTTCACTTCCGGTTCATTGATCTATCACATAAATATATAAACAAATATCTATGACTGAAAGTATTTGTAGTTATGATATTAGGACAAATACAAGTTCAAATCATCTGTACAGCTCATTTTCGCGTATTGATAAAACTATTGACGTTTAATGGTCTGTCGCCATGGCAACAACAACACGCCAGCTTCACGGCGACAGCAGCGCCTCAGGTTGTTTCTTGAGAACTCGACGAACTATAAGTCCTTTTTTTAGAAACATGAAACGATTCGACATGAATATAAAAACGGAGAAAAACGGAGAAAGCTATTTGATTGAGAACTAATTGAGAATTTTGTTTATGTTCGCAGGGAAAGACCCAATGAAAATAAACTACATTTTTCCAAATGGGGACCGGTATGGTATGGAGACGTTTGTTGTTTTGACTAATCTTGCCACTAACAATCAAAGAAAGAGGCCCAGACTCCCAGGAACCTCCAGCTCTTCTGGGAGTATACTGAGGTGCTCCCATGTCAACTGAAAAAAAAAAAGTCTCCCTGGCATGTCTTGGGTCTTCTCCAGAGCCAGTGGGGAGGAGATACTTTGACATGGTCCTGGCTTCTCTAAGAGCAGCAAGGCTTCTTCTCTCAGTCACTTCTGGGAGTCTGCACAGAAAACTCATTGCCTTTGTCTTTGACCATGTTCTTTTGGTCACTACCCAAAGCTTGTGAGCACAGGTGAGCGTAGTAAGGTGCTACCAAACAGGAAAACAGGCAAATAGGTAAAGAGCCTTGCATGTGGATATTGGCACATGTGGTAGATGCACTTTTCTTACAGACAATAATATGAACTACATCCTTTATTGGCAAAACATTGTGTAAACAGCAAAATAATTAAGTTATCTATAAAAAAAAATTATGCAGTTTTCTTTAACGTCCAGCTTATTTTGAAACGCAGCGTGGACGCCTGTTGACTGATACTTACATTCATCCTAACAGTGGGCGACTGCATTCGGATGCCATCCGGAGAGACGAAGAGGAGCGGCAGCGGCAGACACACGTCAGCAAGTGGCATCGTCTACACAGGAGAGTGGCGCGACGACAAAGTATGGTGATATAGAAGTATTTGGTTCTCATCCTCGTCCTCATCACAACAATCTCATGCAGATGAACGGCAAAGGCAGCCTGCGGCACCCTTCAGGAGCTCTCTACCAAGGAGAGTTCAAGGACAACATGTACCATGGGAGAGGAACCTACACGTTTCCTGATGGCTCCAAGTACACTGGATCATTCAACCAAAACAAGTCAGATCAAGTCACATACATGTCAGTGTTCCAACATCTTCACCGACTTGTTCAAATGCTGTCTGCTTATAGGTTGGATGGAGAGGGGGCGTTCACCAGCACCCACGGTTTGGTTTGGACTGGAGAGTTTAGTGGGGATGGAGCTTTGGGTCTAAAGTTACAACACAATTTATGCAAACCTATTGTGAGCAGCCGCAGCTAATGGTTCTGGATCTGATCTTAGATTTCCCATTTTTAGATCACCTGACTTCAATAAAGTCTCTCTGTGTTTGTATCCTTGTGACGACATGTATGTTGGCTGTCCTGTTTTATAATATATGCTTATTCTGTTTTAAGTCACATAGGGATCAGGAATGTCCTAGATAATCCAAATGACTAAAAATGAATAAAAGACATGTACATTTATGTTGGCTGTGATAGCGAAACTCCAGACAGGCTGGTGATCCGTGGCAGAAATATGTCATGACGATGGCAGTGAAATGAAGTGCTCCAAACCAGAAAAATAAATGATTGTGGCAGTGACCGCCTGAATAACAGCAACCACACGCGTGACTACTGAGAATGACATCATAGAGTTATATCAGTGTTAAAAGTTATTGATGGTAGGGGAAACTGGACCACTAGTTTTCGTATGAATTACATGACGCCATGATATGAGATCCTTCCTCAGCATAAACAAGAAAGATGGCTCATTCGCCAATGGGGAAGTCACATCAAATGAACACAAGGTCAGTGTGGCCCTCACCCTTCTGTTCGTGTCAGCATTCGCAGGAAGGTTGCACATCAGCATTCATCAGTGTAGAGTAGAGTTTATTACAGTCAGCAGTGAGAATTTCTTCACACAACACTTGTGCTTGTACATGGCAGAACATTTTATTGCAGGGTTAAATTTCCCCGAGCGCAAATTATTGAATTGAATTGTATTTCACTTTGACAAAATTTGCAAAAATCCAAAGTTTAAAACAAACTGTATAAATAAAAATGTAAATAAATAGGACACTTTCACCTTCTTCTGCCGCTTATCCGGGGTCGGGTCGCGGAGGCAGCATTCGGAGCAAGGAAGCCCAAACTTCCCGATCCGCACAAACCTCCTCCAGCTCCTCCCGGGGGATCCCGAGGCGTTCCCAGGCCAGACCGGAGACATCATCTCTCCAGCGAGTCCTGGGTCTTCCCCGGGGTCTCCTCCCGGTAGGACATGCCCAGAACACCTCCCCAGGGAGGCGTCCAGGGGGCATCCAGATCAGATGCCCGAGCCACCTCAGCTGGTTCCTCTCGATGTGAATAGGACAATACATAATTATTGCCTAAAATAATGAAGAATGACCTCACACTGTTATTGTCCACAGATTATCTTACTGAAGAGAATTTAAAAAAAAAAAAAAAAATTTGTGTTTCTTTGGAGTGCTTGGATATTTTGTATCACATAGAGCACATTATTGGTTCACATTTATATTAATATATGTAAGATAATAAATTGTTTTTTATCTTTTGATCTCTTGTGTATATATATATATTTTTCCTAAAACTATTTGGCACAAGAAAAAATACAAAATAAAGATCAAGTATAAATTTATCTGAGACATCAAGTAAATATATTTTTCTGTGTACTCCCCAGACATCATAGAGACTTCAGATATATTCAACATCCTCTCAATAAATATCTAATAAATATTTTCACTTGACTATGTGAAGACACAAATATACACTTTAGCTTGAAACATGGTGACAGTGGAACAGTGTCATGCGCATACTTCTGTACAGAGATAATACATGATGACCTTTGACCTCACGGTATGTGCTTCCATCTAAAAACAAAATTCAAAATCAACATTCAACAGAAGTGAACTTGTGCTCAGATTCGTCACCTGAGTTTAAGGCCAAGTGTGCTGTTGCCGGGCAGAATGAGGGAGAATTATTTCTTTTAAAAAAATGCTTTAGCCCTGTAGCCTCATCACCAGGTCCAGAACCTTGATTGAAAACAAGGAGAGTCTCCACATACGACCCAAATGAACCCAGAGTTCATGGCTCGTCATTTCCTCAGATCCCTTCTCGCACGTTACACAAAGAAGCACACAATCTGGATTTAGCATGAGCTGCTCTTAAAGGCTGTGGGCCTACAGTGTTTGAGCCACGTCCCCACAACTCCACTGACAATACCTGTTCAATCGACAATTTAGAGGAAGCATCCCATTGGTCCCCTTCAGAGAACCGTAGACTTGGGATTTAACAACAGCTAAACAGACCTGACATACGACACTAAGAGCCGACCAAAGCAGCTATTTGGTTCATGAACTCATGCCATACTCTGGTCCCTCCACGGACCTCACTACTGAGCTAAAAACCTCTGACCCAAAGACTAGAAACTGGTGTACAGGGTGTTGGCCTGATCAGGTTGGAGTTAAGCTTGATGCAACCCTTGGTTGGTGTTGAACCTGAGTCCTTTTTGGGCTGACACAGTTCATTCTCACAATGTTTGAATGTGTTACATCCAGAGTCCCTGCTTCCCACACCAGTCCAAAGAATGTCCAACGACAAAGTGTCCCCGAACTCTCTGCCAATGCAACTTTGACTATCTCCAGCACGTTACTTGGGTCCCTTCTACAAAAAAATGGGAACATATTGTAATCGCTTTCTTATGAATGCACCACCGACATACGTGATCACAGAACAGAACTACCAATAAGAAGTGATGTTTTGTTTTGTTTAACGGAAATCTGAGTTCCAGGTACACGAAGACCAGGCAAACGGTCAGAACACCGATGACAAACTAGCGTGATGCTACAGAAAATCCCCAATGCAAAGATTGTTAGACCTGAATATAGGATCCCGTCGTGCAGCTCAGGGTTTGAGTCTAGCCTGAGGCAACAATCTGTTGAGGTTGGACTCATTCTGGTTGGGGAAATTACGACACAAGAGTTTGGGGAGTTGTCCAGAGTGCGCTCGCAATAAATCCCCAAACTCCACCAGACTACTGGAGGCACGACACAACTTTCACCTATGTCTGTCCCTCAGTGGTCAAGGATGGTCGGCAGCCTGGCATGGATATATATGTATATATATATAGTACTATTGCAAGCTACGTCTAGCATGCCTTGCACTTGCACAAAATGAAACGGCCCACAGTCAACGTTAAGAAGCAGTGCAGCCACGTTGGGATTCACCAGTGAGCTTTCAGTACAAGACAGTCACTCCTGTATCTCAGGTGAACATTGCTTCAGTGCCCTGAATCTGAAAACTTTGTGATATAATTTAGTGGTGCGGGATTCACCTGGAAGATTCAGGTTTAAAAAACAATCCTGAGCGATCTGGATCCGATTATTGCTCCAGTTCATTTGGCCAGGGATTCAAACCAGTCCTCTCATAGGTAGCAGCGTTGTTTCATACCCTGTGGTGCATAAAAAGTATGATAGGTATTGCCATGCAAAGAGACATTTCACTCAAGAGTCTGGAATCTTGACCGATGGTCGAGCCTCCAATGTCTGGGGCTTTGTCAAGAGTTTGGAATAAGCATATCAATAAAGTCTCTTTCAGAAAATGTAAAAACTCTCGCCTAGATGAGTTCATCAACAACTGACCGATAAAAACCGATAAAAACACAAACTTCTGTCACAATGAATCAGGCTACTGCACCACCTGCTGGTTCTTCAGAGCTACTACTGGCGCCATCAAACTAGTTTTAGGCACCGGCGTGTGAGGCGACAATAGGAGACGCCAACTGTCCTCCAGGGCCCTCGGTCACTGCTCCTGCAGAAGCCCCTCCCACTGGATGGGCTGCGAGAAGACCTCCCTCTCGAGCCACATCTCATAGCTGTAGTGGAAGTCCTCAGGCAAGTCCACCCGCTGGCCCAGAACGCTCTGCAGGCAGTTGTCTACCGGGGTGAACTCTCCATTCTTATTCTTGTCATAGCGACGGCTGTTGAACTTCTCGATGTTTTCCCGCAGGGCACACTCCTCGGCCTGGAAGTCCCAGGGCCGAGCATCGATGTCTGAAAACAGAGAGATCCTCAGTCAGCTCCAGTTATCTGATCTAGTCGGGTGAACTTGTCAGCATCTTCAGTTTTACCATTCCCATAAGCCCAGTCGTCATTGAGCCGATGCCGGACCTTCTGGTAAATGGCAGACATGGTCTTCATGTTGCTCTTTCTCCACTGGCGGCCCAGGTACTTGGTCTGGATTTTCAGCAGCTTAAGGACGTAGAGTTGCATCATAGCCTGCTTCACCTTCAGCGCCCTCTTCAGGATGGGGGCCGACTTGAATACCACCAGCATCTGAAACCAGCACAGTCGTGTCAGCACCATGTGGTTATGAGGGGTGGACAGCTTCGGCAGACCATGGTCCTGGAGTGTTTCCACTTGGTGAGCTTATTGAGGATCCTTAGCAGGTTGATGCAGGAGAACAGGTTCCGCCAGCAGAACTGGTTTGCGTCTCCGGCTTCCTGCAGCAACAAAAACACCCCAGATTACGCCGGAAGTCAGCATCCTTGACTGGGGAGACGTCAGCTCACCAGACTCTCAGCCGTCAGCTCGGGCATCTCGTGGACCACACAGTTGGGGAAGTCCAGAACACAGATGCTACAGGAAACAGAGGGACACCAAACAGAGCGATTAAATCACATTCAGTTGATCCAATTATCAGCATATTTGTGAATCATTCATCATCATTATTTTTTGCCTATTTGTATTTCATTGAAAGCATTTTTTACCTTTATTATTACTCATTTCTTAGAGCAGAATAATAATGTGGAATTTACTTCAGTTTTGTGCCTGTGTTTGATGAACATGACACTAACTCTTCCTCTGAAACAGCAATACCTGTTCTTAGCGCTGATGTACGACATGATGTTCTGGTTAAAGAACTTGAGGATGAGCGGGATACAGTTGGCGAACACCAGATGTTGGGAGACGATTTCAAACTGCAATACAAAATACACAAAACATAAATCCCGCTTTGAGTTATTGGAGTTTTCATCTGGTTCTAAAACCCTCAAACAGGATTTTGGTCACAAACTATCAAGATAAACATGAGGAATGAGGAATAACCTGCATGGAAAATGAGTCTTGGAGGAAAAGGTCATCAAGCGGCGGATTAACTGCCATGAGGCAGATTTACAATCCAGTGCCGTATGAACGGATTAAAAAAATGTTTCCACGAATCCTGCAGGAGCGTGTTTCAACATTTACATGCCGGATTAAGGCAAAAAGTGTTTTTAACATTGCCTTTGACACAGCAAACTAAAATGTGTGGAAAATGATGTCGAATATGTTTAGTGGCAAAGAGCATCACGAGTTAAAGTTGGAAGTGCCTCAAAAAACGGCAGCTTGCTACTCCAGTGTAGTGGCAGTGCTTTTGTGGTGCTATGAAGCTTTTATGGGTGTCAAGTGCCATTTGGACATGAGAAAGTAACATGAAAAGGCACATGGAAGAGGGAAAATACAGCTGTAATAATGGGCACGCCAGTCAACGGAAATGGCAAGTTCAGGTGTAGAGAATGTCGTGTCACAGAAAATGGGTTGTAAAAGCATCATCGCACAAAGGGAAGGGCTTAAAAGCGCTCTGCCATTACCTATAAATGACAGCAACAATGTACGAAGTGGCATGTAGCTTTCCACAGAGCAATACGCCATTATTGAATGTGGCTAGTAAAAGTGTCAAAAACAGAATGCCACAAGCAAAAGGGGAAAGTTACACTGCAGATAGTGCCCCACACAGGAGGGTGGCCTCAGACAGGGCACATTAACGTGGCTTAAGTGTGCATCCCACAAAAAAAGTGGCAACTGTAGTTGAGAAAAGGGCATGCCACGGTGAAGAAAGTGAAAAGGATGAATGTAAATTTAGTCCAATGTAAGATGTAGAGAGCGAAGCAATAGACTGCAAAATTCAGATAGCTAGGTTTAGAGTGGTATAGTGAAGTGTGACCTCAATGAAAACTGGCAAAAAAATGTTGAAATTGGAAAAACAGTTCTCTTATGAGAGCGGATAGAGCTCCAATTTTAATAGTTGGCAGTTGCGTGTGTGACCTGGTAGACGTGGTTGAGCTTGAAGTGTTTGAGCAGCAGCAGCAGCAGAGCAGAGATGGCCTTCACGATGATTTCCTTATGACGGTTCACATCAATTCCCAGCTTCATACTCTGAAGCACCGTGATGCTGGAGGACACACACGCAGGAGAGTGTCAAATCAGGACTTTCACAATCTCAATTTGTTAGTGCTGTGGTTTGATAGAATTGCTGAGACTCACGGCATCTCCTCAGGCAGCACGTCCGCCAGGATGTTGATGGAGTCCGTTTTAGCTTTGGAGGTTGGAGCAGCAGCCAGCAGCAGTTTAAGGAGAGCAATCTGGACAATGGAAATGAGGACACATGGTTCTCGGTTGGACCCAGTTCGACTTCAGTTACCCCATCTACCTGTTGCATGTCACTCACCACATACTGTGAGAGGTTCGGGAGCATGCCCAGGTACAGCATCTCCGCAGGAGTCTCCTCCACCTCCTCCTCTCCCTGGACGGATCAAAAAGGATAGAAGTGGAGTTACTGTATAGTAGGTGCTCTGGAAAAAAGCTACAAGACCATAAATCTTAAGAAGACTGAGGAAACTTGAATATTTAAATTTAAATAAGGAATGCAGGACTGCAAATCTGGACGCTGAAGATTTTTGAAAAAGAAGAAAAAGTAAATCCAGGTTTGCACAAGTCAAAATTTGAACAACATGGTTTCAGAATCTAGAATTTGGAAATGAAACCTTGAGTTTGGGAATGGACAATATGACGAACTTGAATTAGTGAAACCTCATGTTGAGAATACAAATTTTAAGAACGCAAAATGAGCCCTTGGAAAATGTAATGTAAACAGACATCTGACCAGAGAAAGTGGACACTGCTGCAGCTCCTCCTCTCTCTTCATCTGGACTTCGGCGATGGACACGTACTTGTGCTGCCGAAGAAAGAATGACTTCAGAACATGAACTCCATGATTCCACATCAGAAGCAGAATGGTGCTCACCTGCTTGAGCGTCTTCACACTCTCGTGGATCGGCCGGGGTAAACCCACCAGAGTCTCCGTGTCACTGACGCACAGACAGCAGCGGGACTATGAGAACAATGGCAACAACTGACCCATCACAGAGGAGCCCTAAGTTGGACCACCTACTTTCCCAGAGTGAAGCCGATAAACTTGTTCCTGCTGCTCTCCAGAAAGTGCTCAATGTCCTTCTCCCTGGGGGACACACATCATTGGTCATCACTGTAATCCTGGCTTTATTGTAAATATGATCCAGACTGTTTACAACCCTGGCTCTCAAGGGGTTATAGGTCATAAGAATCCATTATATGGTCTCAGTCCATCTCATCAGAATTTTGCAAAGCCAACAGTCAAATGATTTCTGGCAATTCATTGTTAAAATGAATGTTATTGTCTTTTTAAAAAATGTATATTTCTAAATAAATATCTTTCAAATTGCAACATCCTATTATTGTGGATGTTAAAGAAGTTTTTGATGATAAAGGAAAAATGCCATTTGTATTTGATGGCAGATGTTTTTTTATGTACACTTGATCATAGTAAAGTTTATTCACAAGAATCCCAACTTTTAGGTACCTTTTAGATTCAGCTCATCTTTAGGAACCACATGATGCCAGACCATGAAGAACTGAGGTGACCATGAATTTGAATCTTACGATTTTGTATGAACTGAATTGCTTTAAACGAGACCAAGACTGAGCGCCACAGGAGGTCCTTTCTTCCTGTGGCAAAAAAACTGTACAATTCATTGCTGAAAAAATTACAATGAAGGATTCTTTGGCACGTTTTTCTGTCCTTGAATCTGCATTTTATTGCACATCGTTTCTAAGCTCTTTTGTATTGCTTTTTGCACTTTATAATATAATTTCTTTTTCATTTTATTGTGTAAAAAAAAATCGATATTAAGATGATTTCAAGAACCAGGGCTAGAAGAACCCAGAGAACCATGAACACAGATTTATCCTGATGAGAAATTTCAGAATCCATAATCTGAATTTAAAGGATCGCAAATAAACGATACATCTACAGCACAAAGATGGAGACTTAACTGGAGCTAAAACAAAGTGACGGTCACCTGACTTTGGGGGCCCAGGGCAGACCCTTGGGGAAGTTGACCTGCTCAGTGGGGGGTCTCAGTGGGGGCGGAGGAGGTGGTGGCTGTATGATGACATCACGGTCTAAAGGATCCACTTCACCCTCAATGCCGCTGTCATTCTCCTCCGGGTCCTCCTCCTCGTCCCGGGAGTCGTCGTTCTTGAAGGGGTCTCGCTCATTGTAGGTGTCCAGGCTGTCCTGCTTGACCAGCGGCTGGGCGAGCCAGGGGGGACAGTGAGGGAGAACAGTGCCTGTCAGACCTTCATGGCGGCAAATTAACACATTAAGTCTGTCTCACCGCGTTTTCTGTTCACTATAGACTTATATTACACTTATCTAGCCTTATGCCTATCCAACTGTCAAAATGCCAGCCTCACCCATCCAAGAGCAGTTCATCACTCTCTCCATCCATGTTGCTCCCAGTTCACTTTTTCAACAACCAATCTCTATCACAAACCCCATCACTACTCCATAAATTCATGCAAGCCAATGCATCCATCCTGTATTCGAAGAGAAATATTCAAGCCATCCGTCCATCCATTCATCACAACATTTCCTCCTTCAGCAAATCCAACTCTGAACTTCCATCCACCTGTTACCCTAACAAACATCCAACAATCCATCCAACAGTGACATCTTTCAATGTCTCCATCCAAGACAAACAATCTGACGGAAACACTTACTTCTTAATTTCATTCTTCACACGAGTCTTAAGTACATGCTTGTTTGTGCCATACCTAACATGCAGAAGCCGAATTCTCAGCTACACAGGTTTCATTGCCATGCTCAGAATCATCGTTTCTGCTTCATCCCACTAACGTTTTCATCGTCCTCTGATGAACAAGTGCGACAAGCATCAGGCACAGGTCAGCTGCTTCTACACAAGTGCAGTGGACAGACAGTGCTGAGGGGCTAGTACTGTTGTGAGAGCCGGGGTGCGACTGCTGTGGGCAGCAGCAGTTAAGGGGATCGACTACTCCCAGGAGGGGTCACTCAATGACAAGAAGCCAGCAGGAACAATGCAGAATGAAGACTACAGGGAAGTCAACAACGACAGCTGGACAGAAATGCTTCCTAGGATCATGTTCACTAGAGGGCAGGATAAGAAGCTAGAGAGGAAGAATGAGAGCTGATGGAGATGAAGTTCAAAATCAATTAGTTCAGGAAGAAATTAGTAGTCACATTGAGCTACGCAGTCTGAGAGTTGATGTTCATTTACAGCAGAGGAGCCACACCACACGATGAGAGGGGGTCAGCCTCAGAAGGTAACAGAACCGGAGACTCAAACTAGAGCTGCTGATGCACGACAACATTTTTTTAAAAAAGGGATTCATTGGGTCATGACTCACTTGTCCGATGGACTGAATTAGCCTTGCTCTCACAGATATAATTTTTGGATGTTCTCTTAAAAAAACTTGAAAGTAACAAGATGCTTGAGACAAGGTTGAAATGGAGTGAAATATAACAACATGCAGGATATTAAAGTTCAGTCGGCTGACGCTGCACGCAAACTCGCTCCACAAGGTTGGTATGACAGTCCAGATTGTACAAGTTCTGTGAAGAGTTTGAGTGAAGCTGCAGCCGCTGAGTCGACAGAGAGGGCAAGAGGGACTAGGACAGAAAGACGGACGGATTCCAGCGCAGTGTAGCAGTGGGGGAGAGGAGAGGGGCATTATTGGTAAACACCTGCTTCTTGGGAAAAGGACTGTCTCCCTCCAAGCTATCAACAAAGGCACTCTGTGGGGACACAAGGGAGACGGCATGAGACACCGGAGAGAGAGAGACAGCAAGAGACACTAGAGAGAGGGAAGGAGACAGAGAGAGAGATGATGTGCGACACCAGAGAGAGAGAGAGAGAGAGACTGCATGAGACACCAAGGAAAGAGGTAGCAACAGATAGATAGATAGATAGATAGATAAATAGATAGATAAATAGATAGATAGAGAAGCCATGGCTCTACTCTGAATCTCTGTTAGATGATATGTCACAAAATGGTTTCAGCTGCTTGTATGCACCCTCAGGCCCATTTAGTTTCCAATGGAAACATCTCCTACCTTGTGAGTACCTGTCATCTGAACCCTGGAAAAAGCAGCCATGTGGAAATTAGAAGGTGGTCATAATGATACAACCTACTACTGTGATGTCAGGTTTCTGAATGTCAGCAGGAATTCAGGACGATAGGTGCAATGGAAAGAAAGGAAGTGTAGAATACTGCAACTCTCAGCCTGGCCATTGGTGGCACATTTATGGGGTAATTTAACAAACCTAACATGTTGTCACGTTCAGATGTCAGAGGTGTTTCATTGGAAGCCTGAATGAAATGTTAAATCGGGATGGATGAAGCCATCACAGTGTTGAAGATACTCCTACGGGTGTCCTGGTTTACCCGGCGGCTGCGGCGTCCTTTCTTTTGCTGCTGCTGCTGCTCGATCAGCTCCATGGCGGAGGCGGGCGGCGAGGCAGCCCTCATGGCTCGCACCACCTGAATGCTGTCCTCGGGCAGTGGAGGCAGGTTCAGGTGCTGGCGCCTGACAACCTTCAGATCCTGCAGCTGCTGGAAGCCGCCCAGAGTGAACTGGAAACAAAAGACAACCAACGACGCTGAGTGCAAATGTAGAGATGTACAACATTCCCAGGCCAGAGTGAGTGGCAACATCTGATCCCCAGTCAGCTGCGAATAAATTCTCTTGTGTGTTTGTGTAGCCTCAAAGATGTGCACACAGATGCACACACTTGTATACACAGCAGCGGTAACTGTACACACCAACCAACACAGAGGGCACATTCCAGGACAACAACAGAAGACATTCATACAAACAGATGAAACACAAAGGACATAAAACAACAGTAGACACGCAAATGTTGACAAATGACACACATGTACACAATTACACAGCCACTTAGATTCACAGTCAGACACACCCACACACACGTGTGAAGACACACTCACCAGTACAGTCTTCCATAGCAGCAGCAGAACCTTCTTCATGGGGAAGTGCGGCGCATTCATGCTGCAGAACTTGGTCACCATTGTGAACAGAAGCAGAGCGAACGGCTCACCGCTGTTCATGGGTGCTCCTGAGGAGGTCAAAGGTCACATCAGACTGCCAGTTCAGACCATAACACACACAACACACACACCAAGTTCGTTCCTGAAGGCGTCTCGGGCCACCCTCCACTCCGGTCTGTCATCCTCAGTCTGGACTCTAATGGTCTCCACCATCAGGTACATGATGCTCAGCAGCACTCTGGAACACACACACATGCTCAGCTCAGTGGCACCAGATTACTATCATATCAAGTCATTATAATTACTGCTCACACTAGTGTGACGACTATTCGATTAGTTACACCACTAGTACAACTATTGAGAGTAATTACACAACTACGATTTACAAAAATATAGTGAACACTGATTACAGATCCACAACGAATACTAGTCATTACACTACCATCAATACAATGAGAGCGACTATAAAGAAACCCAAGTAACTCATCTCTTCCAGATGAATGAATACTATTTTTGGTGGTCGTCATGATGAGCTCAGCTGTGTGAGACGACACATGTAACGTGCCTCATTGATTTAATGATCCATCATCAGACAGATGGAAACTAAAACATCAGGTGCATGTGGACAACAGCATTAAAGTAACTGAGCTGAAGTCATGTCACTGGCAAATCCTACAAGTCATCATCCACTAGTTCTTTCAGTCAGTTTTACCAGCAGGAAGCACATCAGAGAGTCAGAAAAACAATGACATGATCCGGATCACTGACTGTTTTCTGGACTTTTATTTCAGCTAAATCACTTGGGTGTGTCTCAGACGGGTCTCACCTGAGCTCGGTGCTGTCAGCCAGAGAGATGGCAGGCTTCCTCACTGCACTGCTGCACGCCTGACTGTTGCTACACACACACACACACGTGAGAAGACTTGAAGAGACCATCCCTCCACTCAAGAACTAGATGTGGAGAGACTCACTCCATCTCCATGCTGAGCAGGTCCAAGAGTGCTGTGAAAATCCCAAGGTCATAGAGCAGGAAGACGTTGTGTCTGGACCAGCGCAGCACGTCGCCCTCTGTGTCGCACTCGTCAAACACTCCTGGTGGGGAGAGAATCCGTCACACTCTGCATCCAAGGTCAGAGCTCATGCTGGGTCACATGACTTTAAACAATAACAGCAACCTAACAATGACAGCATGATTACTTTATAAATAGTTAGAATACAATTCAGAGGATACTGTTACATTCAACACACCTTGTGCAATGCTACTGGTAACAATCATAACTAAATAAAAGTTAAGCTCCGGCAAACATGAAGAATCAACACTAGTAATAACCCTACAACAAAAATAAATCTCATGCTCAGCCGTACTACTTCAGCAAGTTCAAGTACTGTTCTGATGACTGACATTAAAAGGAATATATATATATATATATATATATATATATATATATATATATATATATATATATATATATATATATATAGAGAGAGAGAGAGACAGAGAGAGAGAGAGAGAGAGAGATATAATTTAATTTAACAGTCTGCTCTCCAGACAACACAGAACCTTTGTAAGTGCAGGTGTTCCTGGTCCACTGATCACACTGATGCACAAGACACGTCTCAGCTAGGATGATAACAACAAGAGGAATCCCTGAACAAAAGCAAACAAAAGCAATCTGTGCTTTTGTTCAGGGATGTTTTTCACTACACAACGGCCAGGGTTTCCACTACTCTGAATGTACTTGAAATTCTTATAACATTGAAATTCTTATACAAATATTTTCAGGACATTATTTTTTTGTTGTTTACATGTATGTATGGGTCCATCATTTGATTCAGTAATATACCAAATTCATTCAAATTGAAAAATGTGGCTTGTTGTGGGTGGTTTGTGTGTGTGAGATGAGAACTGCCAAAGATAAAAGACTATAATTTCAGTGTCATCACTGGTTATGATTGTCAGGAGTGAAATGGCCACTGACCTTGAGCCAGGTAGAGAATGGCTCTGGACACCCTCAAACGCTTGTCTCGGTCCGTCACCTCCAGAGCATTGAGCAGTCTCATCACGTACGTCCTCTGCTCGTCCACCGCCAGCTCACTCCACCGGCAGCCCCCTGCTGGAAGTTGTGAAAAGTGACAGAGGCAAAATAAGTGACAAAGGGAAAAAAAATCGATACCATAAAACACTTAAAGTTTATTTCAAGAAGACAGTTTGTCAAAACAATTCGATGAAATCGCATAACAGAGGAGAAATACACGATGACAAAATTGAAGAAATAGTAGAAACAAGGAGTAAGTTAGAAAGTATTAAGTGGTTTGCTTGCAAGCGTACTCATGTAATTATTGTTTTCCTCTTTTGTTTTAATTTGAGAGACCAAAAATATGGTTTAGAATAAAGAATTGTGATGATGTGAGAAATCAAAAGGACAAAGTGTGAAAAAAAAGAAGAAGAAAAAAAAAGGACCGAATTTATTTTACATAATACATAGAAAATGAGTGTCTGAAAAGATTTCATTGTGCACAAAAAGTGGTAAATGATTGAATGAAACAGAATTGTATCTAGATTCTGTCCACAACACAATGACAGCAGATTATGATTCAAACGCAAATGCTCCAATTCTCGTCCGTCCAGAAACCAAATGTCCTCTTTGTGACTCCCCACACAAAACCACCAGAGCTGGACTCAATCATAGTTCATGTCCTTATATTGGAGGCTTCATCTGAAGGTGTGAAGCCTTGAAAGAGCTGTGCTTTGATGTCCCCACGGCTGCGCTCGGTTTATTTTCCCAGCAGAAGTCTGACCAGATATATTCAGCTGAAGCAAGCAAAATTGATGATGTTTTTTCACTTTCACTTTAGTTAGGTCGTGATGCTAACTGGTCCACAGAGGTCATTCCATCTATCATCACTTTCATCTGTTGCTAGGCAACAGTAGGGCAACCAACCAGCTCACCCTCCTGGTCATTTAAGGTAAGTACAAAAAAAAAAAAAGAGTATGTATTCAAACGAGGCATGTCATTACCATGGCTCTTGAAGTCATCCTCAAAACAGTCTCTGTTCAGGGCGAACTCTGGCTCCTCTGTGTAACTGTACAGCTCTAAGAATGAAGAATGAGAACACAGAAGAGGACAATTACTATGATGAACATTGTTAAGAATTTAGTTTGGGGCATGAAGGTGTAACTGACCTGAGAGTTCAGCGGTCAGCAAGTCCGTGTCGCCGTATTCAAACTCCAGATTAGGCGACTCCATGGAGCTCTGAGGAGAGATGACTTGTGAGTAGCACCTTCCGCTGTTCACACTCTGAGGCGCCAGTCACCACAACACATACCCACACACACACACACACACAGATGCTAACAAAACATAAGCCATACATAAGGTTTACCTTACTGGTCACTTTAAGGTTGACATATGAATAAAGCCAACATCCCAATACAGCTGAGGGACCAAGCTAAATGAACCACGTGCTTTCTTTTATCATAAACATCAGTGAAGCATCAAATTGTAGGAATACGATCATAGCATAGCAGTCGCACTACCTGATGAAGTACCAACCAAGCAGAAGTACTGGCTGTCCGGCATCAAAATAAAGTCAGTTTTAACCTTGCAGAAGTACTCTTCAGTACCATCATTACCAACATTTCAAATACCACAGTTGAACTACGAACACAGCGAAACCTCGGACTGACACAACCAGGACCAGTAGCTGAAGAATCAGCACAGATGAAACTGAAAAAAAGTGGAGCTGTTGAAGTTCCACCACAACAAAAGTACGACACAAAATCTCAGTACTAACACACCCGACGTGCTAAAAAGTGCAAACATCGCTGAGGAGTAGCGGCAGCACGTGAATTACTTCAATGACCATCCAATAAGAAGATAAATAATAACACTCATTTGTCACCAACTAAAGACGTCACCGTCTGAGGAGGAAGTCATCCAATATCCTCTTCCTGTTAATTAAAGTCACCATCCTCTCGGGTCCATCCTGACACAGGAGTGTGTGAGTGTGTGTCAGGAGCCAAAGGGATCTGTAAATAAGGATGTGCTCAGAGTGACAGTCCTGGTTAAATAGGAGTCTGTGCCTGTGTCTATAAATACCTGCTTCAAGCTAACACACACACACGTCAGCGTCGACTCATAACATCTATTGTGGTTTCAAGTCAAACTGTTTCCACGGCGACGCTGAACTTTTACTGACTCATGCTCACCATCAAGACATACATATATTTTTTAGGTCTTTTGGAGTTAAAATACATTAAAGTGGGAAGGAATTTTGTAGCAGAATTTAAACTCTCAACCTCCCCAGGGACCACTCGCAAGCTTTATTTAAACTTCAAAACAGCACTGACATGATCACTGAGATTCACACTGATGCTGAGAGCAAACGCACGCATTTTAAAATATTCTAACACACAGTCACGCGCGCACACACAATCCTCTCATTGCTACAACTCTTTCCCCAGCCTCTCACCCTAAACCTAAGCATCCGAAACAAATGGCTAACCTTAACCAGGACTCTGAACAAAATTTGAGGCTTGGAATTGAGGGGCCCAGCCAAATGGTCCCGACATTGGCATAAGGCCCTCGCTATAGTGTTCTCTGAAGAATCGGTCCCCACAAATGAGGATCAACCGGACAAACCCACACACCCAAACACAAAGAAACAATAGTGCACTTCAAAACATGTACAATATCGTACAGAAAAGTGTGCACATATATCAACAAGAAACAAACTTAAAGGGTCACCGACATCAAGTCAACCAATGCAATGTTAGGCCGAAGAAATACTGTGCTTTCCTTCTGTGCATACGCTATACAATATCAACTCTGTAAACAAGCATGGCTGGGTGCACAGGAGCGGAGGAAGTCGTGTGCAAAAGTGAGAATCAGCGCATTTTGAGTAAGAAGAGCAGGTTTCATGTCGTACTGGAAGCAACAACATGGTTGTGTGGGGCTTCTCTCCACTCGCTGCAGAGGGCCGACAACGCCGATGGTTGCCACTTGTCCCTCATTCTTCCAAGTTGTCCCACCCGCTTCTTTTGACACTCTTCATCTTCTGGGGAGAGCAGGCGCACATGCTCAGTGGCACGATAAGGACATCCAGCCGCCACGCAATGGTTCGGCATCTCCTGCCTGACACTGAAGCTGAAGAGCTTGTTGACATGCACCTACGTGTGATGGCTGCATGGACAGGAAGTGACCCTTGTGACATCATCGAGGGGCGTTTCTTGTTCTTTGCAACACTGCGCTGAACTCAACTTGAGTTTTACACTCTAGTCGTTATTCAACAGAACCAACTTTGTAGACAGGAGTGCTGTTAACAAACACACAAATATCCCTGAGCAAGGTTCTCACAGGTGACGTGACTTTGACATCGATAAACACTGACGAAGCACTGTCTGGTAACTTCATTGTCGCAGGTTCAATCCCCACATATCTTCAGCTGAACGGCCCTTGAGCAAGACACTGAAACCTTTACAGGCAACCTTGACTAAGTTTTGAACAAATGTGAAACTCACAGCTTTGAAGTACTTGGATGACCATTCCATCTTCCTTTTTAAAAAAAGAAAATAAATAAATGCTTGAGACAATGCCGCAACGTTGAACACAAAATATTCCCCGAGTATAATTCTGTTGGTTTCTGAGGACAGTGGTAGGTAGATGGTGTCACCGGTTCAATCCTCAGCTCTCCTGTCGAGTTGTCAATGAGCAATACAATACACTTAGATTCAATGACAACTGTCACTGGTTCATTTCCACATCCAAGTCTCTGGATGGCTTAAAAACAGCAGTCACACAGAGGGGAACTGAAGGGACAACGGTTCGATTGCGAGCCAGCTGCGGTGAATGACACTCGACAGTGGACCAGCAGTGATTGTGTACCGGGCCGTCCTGTCACGTCAGTGACGCTGGTTTGATTCCTCAACAGCAGCTGGTACTCGTCAGCACAGCGGAGGCGAGCTCGACACCAAGATTCTGTAGCTCAATAATCGATGACGAGCATGTGAATCACAAAAGCATCAAAGTCAATTTGTCTTCTGGTGGTGCGTTTGCGTCGTTCCAGCTTCTCCACACCGCGCTATTTTTAGAAGCGGCTCCGAAATAACACCGAGGTGTCTGCAGTCATGCAGCCGAGAGAGAGTCCGGACTGTCAGCTGCTGCCAAAGCTCCCCAGCAACAGCACACACACAGGTTCGACAGCATACGCTGGACCCTTACCTCCGACTCCTTCTGCGGGTCCTTGAACGCATCTTTCCCCTTCGGCCGCGTTCGGTCGCCGGTGTCGTTGAGATTGTTGATGAACGGAACCTCCGTGTCCTCCTGCATCTCTCGGTGTCACTGGCTACTACATGCCGCTCCGCCGACCCTAAGAGCGAAACACAAGTTGTGGGTCCACTATAGCTCCCGCCCCCTGCTGGTGTGTTGGATTCAGTATACACTGTCCGGCGGGGCGGGGTTTAGTGCACGCGGCGATTGGGTATTTTCTGGTTTGAAAAAAAAAAAAACAAAAAAACGCATTTTGTTTTCATTACTATTTTTTCACGAAATTACTAGACAAAATAAGTTTCTTTTAAAACAATCGAACATACCAATTCCATCAGTAAATTAAAAAAAAAAAATTGACATTCGACTTCAAGTTACATCTCGTTTTGTTTGCCAGGACGAAGTACACACACGACGCTTACAAACAAACATTTTAGAATCATTTGCATCTTTATTTGTATCATATTACAGAATTCTTTAATTATTGCTCGTCATCGAATGTCATCTGGTTTTCCACAACTCAAAACAGATCAGAGGAAACAATAAATACAGGAGATGATTCTTCGTTGTCCTTCTACAGGTGTTCATATTTGTATAGAGTTATTATATACATATACGATGCTGGTGTGACCCCGCCCCCAAGGCAGTCGGTTGACCGCGACGTGTAATGAACGCCACCCTGGCGCACAGGCCAACAACATCCTGAGGCAGCTGATAACAACTGTGGTCTGAGAAAAAGTTTACACACAATCTTTATAGAGACATTTAGACGAACTTCAGGAATCGCTCAGAAAGGCCACGCCTTGTTTCTAACTCGTGCGCGCGCACAAACACACACACAAAATAAGACTTATTTGAGGGTCACGACAACAACACACGAAATCTAGACACACAAATACAGGCTGGGATCGGCGACGCCGTGGTCATACGATGCTAAAAGAAAGACATTGAACAGGAAATTGAGCGTCCAATGAACCTTTTGCTAGTTCTCAAGTTGTCAATGTGGTTCTGTATTACTCACCAACATTTCTGCACTTCAGTTCAAGTAAGCTTGACAAGGAGTGTGGCTTTTTGTGTTTCTGCTAGATGGACAAATGTTGCAAGACAAAATAAATTAAAAATCTTTGCAGATGGCACAGTGTAGGGCACAAGGTTTGCCAAAAGTACTGCTACTGCAGAAATAACTACAGGACACTCATGATGAAGCATTTAGATCGATCAGTATTCTGCATTTTAGCAAATGAAATCCGAATGGGTAGGAAAAAGTAGCTGACGCATCTTTTACTGCATTACATGATCAGGGGAAAAAATGCAGACATTTGGACAACCAGAAAACGTGGAATAACATTCGTACAAACTTGACAGAATTAAATTGTTAGGAAAATCTGAAATGTTACAGAAAACTTATTTGCAATATTCAGAGTTATATGAAGCAACATGAATGTTTGTCGGAAAATAAGTTGATTCGATGGTACATGCCTGTACTTCATACATTTATCTACAGATATTCCTGTTTGCCGTATCAGTGACAATTGTCAAGTCAATTGCAACTAAATGTAAATGTATTGTGGGAGGTAGCTTTACAAAAACAAAAATCAACCGGTCAAGTTTTCCACTGTTGAAATAGTGAATACTGCCACCTTGTGTCAACCAACCAGAATACAATTGCCGTACAACTGTTAAACATGAACACAGACAAACATCAGTACAGTAATAGAAACAATTGGGCAGAAAATAAAGAATCATAAATAAATCAATGCATTGATATGATTGGACCCTGAGTTCCTGCCTAACCCCACCCACTTTATCTAGCCCCGCCCTCCAATAAGTAGAAAAAAAATGACAGAAACAGAAGAAAACGTCCTTCACCAAAAAAAAAAAAAAAAAACGTTTCTCATTCGTACAAACTTTTTTTCTGTAGCATTTGTCTTTTTATGTATATCGATATATTATAGATTTAGTGTTGTAATAAAACAATAAAAGATCAGGCGATGGCGAAGGAGGATGGGTGCGCAATGGGACAAACACAAGAACGGCAAGAGAAGAAGGCGCGTGAAAGTGAGGGCGGCACAAAAGGTTTGCCAGGTAAATTTAATGGAGCCAATATGAAGCTCCACCCCTCTGTTACATAAGAAGCAGATGAGTTGAGTCTGTCCTCCAGCGCCCCCTCCCTTGGCGAGTCTGTGTCTTGTGTTCATCCAGACCATCTCAAGATTAATACCTGTGAGAAGGAGGAGGAGGGGAAAAGAATTATGCTTCTGACCATCTTTTTCTATTCAAAAACTCACATTTTAAGTCTTAAATGTTTTTTTGTTTTTTTTTAAAAAAGGAAATGTTACGAATCATTTATGCTTATTTCCTGATGATAGCCATGTTGCAAAACGTTTTTGAGATGGCTGAGGTTTGGTTTCTGACTTTTTAAAAAGGTTTTTTTTCAGTGCCTAACTTTCTTCTCCCATGAATACTTTTTTAAATACTTTTTTCGGCTGAAAAGTCTGTTTTCTTAACTTCTGCGGTTATCTTTTTACAGTGAATTTTTATCAAATTTGTTTTTACATGGTAACATCCCATTTCATCCCATGTCTCTCTTGTCTCCATTTAATTGTTTGATGATTCATTTGCCAAGTTTCTGATTGGTACACTTTTTTTGTAGCAGTTGAGTGTGCAGTCACATTGGGACTTATTTTTTCCATTGTCTTTGTTTTTTGGATACATATTTTCATGCACATTTGATCCTAACGATCTGTCTGATGTTTGCTTTACTGTTAGTTGTTCCTACGGTTGAACAAAGTGACTGTTGTTCCAAAGTTGCCAGTTGCAGTCAAATAGTTTTGACTGCACTCTACTTGAGGTTTTACAATGTATATAATATAGAGGTCACTGTTTGGAGTTTGTAACTTCAGTTCACTTCTTCTCCAGCGGTGAGACCAAATATGTGATTTCAGATGGTGCCACCCAGAAGCTTGTGGATCTTTCCTTTTGGCTAACATGAGGCAACATGGACAACAAAGGTCAGGTCTAGACCTAGATGGGTACCTGTAGTAGTTCGGCTTGAAGGGTCCGTTCTTGTTCAGGCCCAGATATTTGGCCTGCTCGTCACTTAGCTCCGTCAGGTGTGCATCAAATGTGGGGAGGTGTAAGCTTGCCACATACTCATCTAGAGGGCAACAGAGACACAAAGATTGGGACATTTTTACACATTGCAAATCCCCCTGTGTTAGTCTCAGTGAATCAGTGTCGCTAACATGGCTATGATGTACAAACAGCTTCAGAGGAAACCAAAGACTTGTGTAGCTTAGGTGCTAGCAAAACTCAAGTGGTAACAACAGTTAAGAGCAGGTCTCTACTCTCACCCATCTTTTTGGGCAGCAAGTAGACATCCTGCTTGTATCGTCCTTCAGGGGCGTTGTAGAGCTCGATCAGCGCAAGAGCCTGAAAACAGGCAGACGTTAGGGTCTTGTTCATAACTAATATTGCGTGCAGTTTTAACATGAGGCTTTCACGTTCCAAATAACCAGCTAGGAGCTTGTCACGTAATGAGTCAGAATTCAGCCGACGACGTCCAGACATTGACAACTAGAACAAGGCTGACTGAAGTGAAGGTGGAGACATGGTGAATTAAGGTTGCTGACAGCTCAGCGCTGAGTTGCTGATCTAGAAAGTCATCATAGATGACATTTAAGACTCGCTGAAAGAGAGGTACCTGAGTGGTGGCGGTGATGGACAGCACAAATGTGGGGACGGTGGAGCAGCTGAGGTTCAGCAGGCGACCCTGCAGGGAAAGTGTCACATCTTCATGACGAGGAGCCACAAACCAATGATGTGCTCTTGTCAGGATGACATGGGAGTCAGCGATGATCTCAGTGTGTGAAGAGCATGAAGAAGCGTGTGTGTGTGTGTCTTTGAGGTACCACTTTGTTTTGTCCTTGTGCCCGTGTGTATGTATGTACCTCAGCCAGGAGGACGATCCTCTTGCCATCAGGCCAGATCACATGATCCACCTGAGATCGGACTCTCTCCCAGGTCAGCTCTGGAGTCCTCAGACTGGCCTGCAGTGGAGAAATGCATATGATCAACATTAGGCCTGAATATCTTCTTACCGCTGTTTTTCCTTGTATGTCACCAGCTGCAAAGTGGCATGTTAAGAGGATAGAATAGATCTAAAACACCCACCACATCGATCTCTGTGTTTGAGTGACCCATGTTGCAGACGATGCAGCCATTCTTCATGCGGTCCAGGTTCTCCCGGATCACCACATTCTTGTTGCCTGCAGGCCAGCGACAGAAGCGGTTAACCTGTTGAAGCCAATTCAAGTGTGGGCGAGTAAGAGCGGTCGCACCTGTGCAGGTGATCACAATATCCACTTGTCGGATGACCTCATTGAGCTTGACCAGTCGGAACCCGTCCATACTGGAGAGAGAACACAGTTAGAGCAGGGAGTGACCTGGAAGATTCGGTCGCTGAAGGAGCCGTACCACGCCTGCAGGGCACAAATGGGGTCGATCTCTGTCACGTAGACGATGGAGCCCATTGCCTTTAAGGCAGCACAGCATCCTTTTCCCACCTGGTGGCGCCAAACACGAGTCTGGATTAGCGTTAGTGAGAACTACAACAACAAATCACTACCACCAACGCTGATTTACGTGTAGATTTTGACACTTACAACACAACTACTGAGCTGAGATATAGGTTGCATTCATGTAGACAATGATAAATACAAAAACAAAAATATCAGTGATACCAAACAACACAATACCGAGACCAGTTGCAAGTGACTTCCAAGATTAAAAGCCAATAAAAAAATACAGCATGAAATGAGCTTAACATTTAACCCCTTCAGTTCTCTAACAAACTTTGAGCTTCACTAAAGTTCAACTCCAAAGCCAGCATCACCTCTCCATAGCCGCAGACAACCACCTGCTTCCCTCCAAACATGACATCAGTGGTTCTCTTCAGCCTGTGAAATGAAGGAAGACAGTTTGATTCCAGCACAAAGGTATTAAAGTTAAACTTTCCTGGTTCTGACCCATCTAAGATGGACTCCCGGCAGCAGTATAGGTTGTCGAACTTCTGCTTGGTCACCGAGTCGTTAACGTTCATGGCGGGAACACACAATTTTCCTGCTTTGGAAAGCTGGTACAACCTGTGAGCACAAACATGACTCAGGGTAAACAACAAGGGGATCATAACATTGTTTTCAGTTTTAATTTCTTTCCCTCAACAAAATTAAATAAAAACAATAAGAATAAGGCAAAGCTTTGACCACTCATAAACGTTATACACACGTTTTTAAAACAGTTTTACATTTATAGTCTAAATATATAAATATAAAACTTTTGGATTTACGGACAAAATAAAATTAACAACACTAGCTATAAATTATTTCAATCTCTTCAGTTACTTCATTGAGAAGGCAGAACAATTTGCTACGATGCATTTGAATGTTCGTCGCTAGATGGCGCTGTATGAACACCAGACTCTGCAAAGGAACTCACAGGCTTCCTGAACTTCAGTCCAACGGATAATAAAAATATAACCTGTGAACTCCAGTGACACTCTCCTCCACGATGCCCTTGATCTTCTTGAACATGTTGGGATACTTTTTGTAGATCCAGTGAGTCAAGTCGCCACCGTCGTCCAAAATCTGTTGCCAGAACAACATTGAGACTCAAATTATCAAATTTATTAGCTCAAGCAGTCCAGCATTTCAACAGATGCAAACGATTTGCGATGAATCATATACACAACGGTTCCTTGGTGATCACGGGGTAATGTTCCATATTTATCACAAGGACACTATCACCTTTTAAAAGCTCAATATTACTGATGTTTTTATTATTGCTTTTACAGCAATAACCTATTAATGTGCAGGACCGGTGCTGTGATGCAGGCTGGATCACATGACAAGGTCAGTGAGAAAAATTCTGAACTAAAAAGATCGTTTCAACATACAATCACTCTAAGGGAACTATGCACACCCCCTTGTGGACACTTGGTAGGGGTCCTACCATGTTTGGCTGCCAGCCCTCCACATTGACGCAGCGGTCGATGCACCACCAGAAGTCGTCCTCAGACTCGCCCTTCCATGCAAACACACTGAAACCTGGACATAGTCACAAGACAGTTGCCATGAAGACCATCACACACCTACTAGAACAGTTCTGGAGGGCGTGCGTGTGCCTCACCTCCTTCTGCCAGGGCAGCTGCCACCTCATTCTGGGTGGAGTAAATGTTGCAGGCGGCCCACCGACACTGAGCCCCGAGAGCAGACAGAGTTTCCATCAGGACCTGGACACAGAGGTATATGGTCGTTCATCTATAATGACAGACTTATGACACAAGTCATATCTTGTCCCAGCGAGTAGAGGAAAATATGACGGTCCCTTTACATGTGCGTGTGTCCATCAAATGTGCACCTGGAATTGTTTGTGTGAGTCTGTGATTGTCACCAAAGGTCTTTTATTGAATATGCATTGCTACAATCTGTTCTGCACGGCTGAGTGTCGGATGACAGTCCCATGACTGTACCTTCATGACCTGGATGTATTTTGAGTATATGATTCACTGTATGATTGTCCTGTGCTGTTATGAGTGCGTTATGCATCTTTGTAGAAGGCTTTCGCTGAGGTTTATAAAACCAAAAACCTATGACTAGATGTGACAACCTGTAGTACACACTGTGTGTGTGCTTGTCATTCAAGTTTGGATGACTATACTGTGTAGGTGTCCCCGTGTGTGCATATGATGGTGTCTGTGAGTACTGACAGCAGTCTGAGCAGTGATGTGAGTACATCCGACCACTTTGGCACCAGCGAGGGGTTTTTCTCCCTGAGCTCGTTTCCGCAGAGCCATGAGAGCGGGCATCTCTGCAACACACAAACAAACTTGTCGATATTGGAGTATTTGGTACAAGTAAACACAAATGAGCCAAATGTAAGCAGCCACAAACAAGTCGGCGTCAGTTTGAAGTTTTGAACCAACCTTGCTCAGCAATCTCAATCTCTCTGCGACCAAAATCGGCCTGCTTGATGTTCTTGATGCAGAAGTCTCCATTTCCCTTAGAGTTCTTCTGCTGCTTGTCTCGAGGAGAGGTCTCATCATCAGAGCTGTCTGTGTACGACGCCGCTGCAAATGTGCATATGTTCTCATGAGCACCATATCAGAACAATGCATTCCATATGTGAGACAAACATCCGGGAAAGCATATTCCCATGAACAGGATCTTATCAGGGAGATGGAACTGCTGCTGACTGCTTGTAATGGTGTTGAGTCCCTGAACAGTACACTCTTGCTCAGTCACCATTTCTTTGTCATGGAAGGATATCACATATTTGTCACAGTCTCCAAAAAAATCATTGTCACACAACAGACTGTTGACACACAGATACATCACACCGACGCAGAGCGACACACGATACACTGGAGTTGATGTTCTGTGGAATTTCAAGACTTGTGAAGTTAGCAGCAAATGACGTCTTGAATTGTGCCCAATCTCAACAATGGTAAAAGCTTTTACTGACATGATGAAATATTATGTCTTCATTTTGGACATTGATTCGGGAGACAAAAACCCAAGAATGACAAGCTTTTATTGGTGGCATCCCCTTCTCCAGCCAATAGTCTCCTTGGTCCAGTGAGTTACTGCTGACCCGAGAGGTTGTCCGACAAAAATGCGTGCATTCAAGAACACACTGTGCTGTGCCCGGAGGAGACTGGGTCATAATCCGGAGTCAACAGTTAAATTCTTCTCCTAAAGCCTCATCTGGACTGACAGGACAGATGCATCATGGGAGAAAGAACACGAGAGAACCAAATGCACTCCTGTGGATGCTTTCAATAGGTTGCACACATTCGCAAAAGATATTGCATACATCTCAACAGGTGGTTGTTTTCATCCAACAACCAAACTACCAACTTCAAATTACTTCAAGGTCAAAATACAACTAGCACTTCACCGCACAAAAAAAAAAAAGAAAAAAATCAACCACAATATCAACTTAATTCAGGCAAACGCGCGTTTTCATGAGGAAGCAAAAAACTACAAAAACCGTGGAGGCATAATGCAGCAACAATTCAGCCAAAAGGACAATTGTAAAACATTTAATATGATGCGAGACTAAATAGTCTGTAGCTTAGAGGTGGGCAGTTACATTTCCTAAAGCACCACATTATAGACTGCCACTGTTGTGAGGGGCAATCACGACTACGAAACGTGGCGGGGGAAAAAAAAGCTTAACTAATGGGGACGAAATGAACCATTAAATATTCTATATTCAAGGATATTAAGAAGTGGAAACATGGCATGAATCCTATTAAAAAAAAAGTTCTTCATACTTCTTATTTGAATATAAATCATAATAAAACTATGGACGAGACATCTAAGATGAAAAGGCAATTTAATTCAAAATACATTTAGAATTTTCTTTCAACGAATTTTGAGGAAAATAGTAATTGATAAACAAAAAGAAGAAATGCAGGCCTCCAACTCATCGGAAGCAGCGTTTTTTACCACTGAGGAAGGCAGGCCATCTAGCCTAGTGAAATAAATTACCTTTTGGGAAATATGCTTATCTTATTGCTAAGCTTTGGCACAACCTGCCGTCTGACTGCTGCTGATGAATCAGTCATCTTATTTTCTGCTCTCCATGCTCCGTCAAGCGCTCAATCTTTAAATTGCATATTAAGTATGTTGATTTGTAGCCTTCAACATGCTTTCTTGCCAAGTATTTTTTCGTTGTATGTGCTGCAAGGGCAAATGGGGCTTCGACAGAGTGCCAACTGTCACAGGTAATTGGGTTTGTTTTTGTGACGTATTGGTCGATCGGCTCATCTTCAACATTAAGAAAATACTTAGCAAGCCCTAAACAAATGAAGACTCCAAGTCAAAACTGAAATCCAAAAGAATTACAAAATTCCAAAAACTACAACCACAGACTGATTCCTTGAGCGAAAACAAATTGTGAAGAAGAAACATTGGACCTTTCGGACTTGCATATCTACTACTCCAGGATGTCAGGGATGAAGCGGTCAGTATGTTACCTGAGCTGTAGCTATCTGTGGAGGACTGGGAGATGGATCGGGATAGAGAGCGGCGGCCTATCTTGGATGGACGCTTGTTGAACTCCTGCTTTTGGTCGGCAAACTGGATCTGGAGGAGCAGTAAGAGAACAGGTCAGATGGTGCGCATTGTTCTTACACTTTCGCACATAACTAAAGCAATACTCAGATCAAAGTTTGAAATCAAGGGTGAATTCCAACGCCTTCCTTAATCCTCAAGCTCAAAAAATGCACGCTTCTGCAGAGCGCGCATTGCAAGGTCTGTCCCGATTCTTAGGAAATTAAGATGTCTGAGGAAAGTACCTTCCTCAATCTTGCTCTTCAAATCCACTATTCGGCCAAATAGGGAAGGTAAAAGAAAATGGAAAAATATATGAAAGAGTAGAAGGACAAATAGGCAGATGGATGTGTCATTTGTTATGCATTTGGAGTTGAAGCATGAGTCAAGTGTCTGATCAGGGCTATTCATCAAGTGAGATGTGAGTGTGAAAGGAATTGTCAGAGAGAACAAACGGCACATCTTGAAGAAGCCTGTCATGAGGGTGTTAGCAGGTTTGACGGTGCCAGACTTTGGAGGGGGAAAGCGTCACAGACTTTCATTACACCACCACAAGTACAGGTCACCAGAGGAAACGAGGCATGAAGTGGATGGCAGGTTTACATCTTGGCTAGAGATTAGCTTAAGAGTTTTGCAGATGATGTCCTGTTGGACCTTCAGCCCTCACCTGACTAAGTGGCTTTCTGAGAATTAAAATGATTCCTGTGAAGGAACACTTCAGAGTTGCTCGAACAGACATGGGCAAACTATGGCCTGCAGCCATACAAAGCCAGATTTCACAAAACGACTAGCAGAATTTGTTTGGGTACCCTCACCATTTTGATTGTTTCTTTTATCATGTTCTCCATTTCAGCTTCCTTGTAGAGACGAGCCAGGAGTAAAGAGTTGCTATGTCAGAGTGCTGAGCATTTTATTCATGCTCTCATGAATCTAAAACCTCAAACCATTCAAGGTCAATCTTTCTACATTTAGATGACCAGAATATTGTTTTATCAGTTAGATTTTGATGTGAATTAGAGCTTGTAAGAGCAGAAACACGGCTGTCCAATCTGTGTAAACGGAGGTTAGGTAATGTAGCTTACTGCGCAGCATCGAAGGGAGGGCTGGTCAGTTTGGGAACGGGGGGCTTATGAGATGTTTTTGGGACAAGATTACTGGTAGTTAGCTCTGACCTCAGAACAGTCGGTACTTAGAGCGAGAGAGCACATGATGTGATTACTGTCGTCGTCTATTCATGAATGAATGTGGAACTGTTCTGGAGACAACAGTGGGATGGAGTTCAGACACTTCACCCTGAACGAGGACACTCAGTCCCAGAACCAGCACTGCATCTCCCCTCCAGAGTCTCGGGCAAATTAGGCCATATTTTCCAAAACACTGACAGCAACTTTAGGAGAGATTGCTTCTTCAGGGGATGTTACAGTGCTGCAGTTGCTCAAGAAGAAATATCCTTTTGAGCTTTCGGTTTTAATTTCCGCACAGCAGAAAGCCAGGATTGCATTAGGTAAAGGAATGGGACTATAGAATAAAGAAAGGCCACTGTGACAATTTAATGAACCTGTTCTGGGAAGTTCTGGGAGTTACTTAACTGTTATCACCATGGGGACAGATGGGCCCCAAATTCCCAAAGCCTCCTGGATGACCTGATTGACAAAAGGAAGCAAGCTGCAAGGACCACACTTCCTCGTTCCAAATAAGAGGAAACCAAAAGTCCAGACACGGTGGTGGTTAATGGAGCAATGACAACCATCAAGGCAGTAATTGCCCTAAAAAAAACTAATTGACACAGTAGGTTATGAAGTAAGCTGGGAGACATGCAGGATCTGATGCGGAAAATCCTGAGCCTGATACGCAGACAATGAGTTGGTAGTGCAGAATGGGAAAAAAAAAAAAGAGGACTGCGTAAACACAAGCAACATTACGTTGTGTACTGGATCAGATTAGGCGCTGCTAATTTACAAGACAAGCTGACTTCAACCCGGAAATTGCTTTGACAACTGCGGTAATAAACAGCCGATGTCATTGTGTGACACAGCTCATATGGTAGAGAGGTCGGTCTGCAACAGAAGTTGCTGATTTGACCCTAGCTACTGAAATGTTTGTGTTGATGTGTTCCTGAAGAAGACACTTAACCGTGGATATGCTCCTGATGCTCTAGACTGTGCTGCTTCGTGGCCTACTGCTGTCAATGTATGACTGTGTGCATGAGTGGGTGACTTAGAGTAAAGTGCTTTGGTTGTTGGATAAGCATGGAAAACGCTGTTAGTAACAGCCAATTGCCATTTAACTTTAAATTGACGCAGAGAGCAAATACATAGGGGTTGGGAAACACTTGTTACCACGCATCGTGAAGAAAATAAAAGGCAACCAGTTGACAAATATATTTAGGCCTGTCACAAATATAAATTTTGCTGGTCAATAAATTGTCCTAGAAATTATTGCAGACAAACAATAATTTTGTCAACATTATTTAACGATCAAATGAACCATTACCGTAATAGTATACGAAATTATGTACGTACACCCTAAATGTGACGTTTTTATTTCGGAGAGTCATGGAGGGACCACAGTCAAAGCTTTCACCTTTCATACCTTTAGAATATAAATGAAAAACAAGGAAGACAAGTATGAATCGAAGAATCTGAAGACGCAATAGTATTTGCCATCATTGACTGAAAATAAAAAGATGGTTCAATCTGTGCTCCAGCTGACTAAAGGATGTCTCGCTGACAACATTTTCTTTGGTCATTTTTAACCTCACATGGTAAAAATAAACAAATAAAACCTTCTCCTGATGCAGCATGCAAGGCAGTAATATCTCTGTGCTTAGTACCAGATGGATGTTCTCTTGCACATCAGCCTCCTGCAGCTCTGCTGCATTCTGCACTCTCTTGACATTATAAGCCGAAATGGAAGAGACAAACGCCCCTCCCCCTCTGCTTCCCCGGGCCTGAGAATCAGGAGAGCAGTTGTAGCCAGGGATCCACCCGATTCACGCTGCCCGCCGGAACATCAGGTCAATCTCACAACCTTGATGACGGACTGATAGTGGCGCTCTTGGAGAATAAATTTCTCTTCAACATCGCAGCCCTCTCTCACGTTGTCGGTTTATGATGAACCAGTTCGTCAGAGTACTTCGTCTGGCGGTCCAGTAAAGCTATGGCTTACATGTAGTTTGACAACACATCAACACTCACCAGCAGATGTCCCAATACACAAGCACATTTTGTGATGGGATCAGACACATTTGACAAGAATAGGAGTCAAACACTGTGAACAGTAGTGGAGGATGCAAAGTCCGCGTTTGTGATCCAGCCATAAACCGGTGATGATGCTCAGCCATCATTGTTGCTTCAGAGATGAGGGCGAATGACACCAGAAGATTGCTACAGATAAACATCTGCTAAAGTTAAGTAACACACACAACAGTCTCTCTTGAAAATCAACCGTTTTATGATGAAACTTATTACTGGAGTTTGTCTCCAAGTTCATTTGTTTGTTTGGAATTCAATAATTAAATGTAGAGTTGAGAAATTCAATGTTTGACATCTCTCATAGAACCCTGATTTGTTTAATGATGGGTTAAGTCGAGCCATCTAACTGCTGTCTCCAATGTGTCTCATGTCTCTTAACAGTTTACAATAACTATGGACACATTTTCTCAATAAGAAATGTGAAATAAACGATAATTTTGTCATACTATATTCAACACCATAAAACTGTCTAGTGTGATGAAAACATTTTCATAATTCTCTCTCCTAAAATTTTTCATTGGCATGACTGATGATTTCACTAATACTTCGTCCGAATCAGAATTCATTGGTGTCCCCAACTGAGTTAGGGAACATTGGATGGTCAACAACCATGTAATTCAACCAGCAGATACTGTTCTCTGTACCAGTCAGGATGGAGATGAAAGCGGAGCTGAAAGACAAAGTTCTCCATTTACCTCAGGAACCTCCAACTTCGGAAAGGAGGATGAAATTGGATACAGGTCTCAACAGCCTTGGAAGAATCCATCAGAAGTCGAAAGCACTCATCCACACAAGACAATCAATTGTACATATGTGATGAATCAAATGCCATAATTTACCGTCAAAGTCAACCAGTAAGAGGTAAAATAAACAGGCGGTGCAAAAAAGACTAGTAAATAACAGCTGTGTGATGGTGTCCTCTTGAATCCATACAAGAATGTTTCCTCAAAACAAATTACAGTTGCAGTTTCAGGAACCTCTGTGTTTTGTCAACAGTCTCTGGGAAGATGCCGGTGCATAAGGCAGCTGAGTCAGCCACAGTGAAGCCCCATGAGTCTCTTCAGAATGGAAGGGTGGCTCCATGTAAAATGTCACAATTTTTTTTTCATACAAAGAATCAAGATCAGTGATTTGACTTTGACTCTTTTCATGCTTCAAAGGCCCACAAACATGTCTACAAAGTTGTGGCTTATTCTGTTCTGATTTGTAGGCCATCTTTTCCCACGATGTCCCAATGGAATCTGAAAGGACACTTTGTTGCACTGCCATGCTCTTGCTTTGTATTTGTAAAGCAAAAATATAAGAGCTATCATTCTATTGAAGTTCCAAGACTGTACTTTGCCTGGCATTCATGAACCAATTCTTACAACCTTTTTCTGCATCCCTTTGCGAACCTGCAAATTTATGATTTTGAAAATGCCTTGTAGTGAAACAACATTCGCACCTCCACATGACCAGACAAGTGGTCATAATGTTCTGGCTGAGCAGTAATCGCAACAACGGTTTGTGGTCAGCGTGACTAAGTGGTTGAAGCGCCACCAGCTCCTTGAGAGAGTCATAGAAGTGTATTGTGACGTGTCGTGTGATATTCTGGGGCTGGCGAGAGGCAAATGGAAACGGCAGCGGCTGTTGTGTTGTTCTGCCTCCCACGTGCTCTGATTCATGTCACACTCACACATGCATCAGCAGCAGACACTAGGGATGAGCTTCAAAGTTCCCAGGGAACCAGAAGTCTCAGGGCGAGCCATTGTGTCAGTGTAGAAGCATCTGGCACATGGAGGGGGCTTACCTGAGGCTGGTCCCACCTCGTCAAAGCAAGATCTTGTGAAGACCAATTCAACTCAAAACCTAAATTAACAGGAAAATAAGTTACGATAGTAGTAAGGGACGGGGCCACTCATATTGAGCCGGTTCAGTTAATTAAATTCAGTAGAGAAACTGCATTCCCGCAATTACAACCAAGTAATTTAGCAGCAGGACGAATAAGAGTTTTCTAAATGCGGCGAGGGTGGTGGAGGTCAGAGGGCTCCCTGGTGGATAAATGGGCTAAACAACTACGACACCCAAACCACTGCGGTGGGCATCATAATGAGATTCACAGAGAAAGAAATCAGTTGACAAGTTGCTGAAAGAGTTTGAAGAAGAACTGAAAGTATTGTAAAATATAGAAAATAAACATGAAGAAAAAAGTCAGAAAATATTGCTAAAAATTGGGGTTAAAATAGGATAAGATTTTAAAAGTAAATAAAGCATGTGTTCCCATTTGCCCTGAACAATTAAAAGTAAAATGAAGTGTGTGAGGACTACATCAGGAAGCAGCTTGCATGAGGCGACGCGTATATCCCTGTCCTGCCTGCAGGGTGGGAAAGATGTCATCACCACTACTAATGATTTGAACAAGCATGAAGATAACTGCTCACATACACACATTCCCTGCTACCATGCATGCACTTGACAGCCAGGAACGCCACACGCAGCTACCAGTGTGCCAACACGTGCCCATGAACACACACTCACAGAGCCGGGGGCGTCACGATAACAGTTGAGCCGCGTCAGCAGCGGCCCTGGCTGAAATCTGTGCTCTTTACCAGAGCCAAGTCAGCACTTGCAGCGAGACGATGCTGCGCAGGTGTTGTGGGAGACAACAGGACTAACTGATGGTGGCACGTCTATAATACAGATTCTGGTTATTGAACCCCAAAACCTGAGTTAAAGTTATGAGTGATACTCTTAATTCCAACAGGACATTTTAAAAACTAAAATATAGACAGAAAAAACATCAGTGACACTAGCAAATGCTTTGATAAACAGTTACACATTTACTAACAGAGTATGTGCAGGGATTTATCCCTGTCGAAGATTGACAGTGCCTGTCGCACAAGGATAATGAGTGATGGAGATGTGTGACAGATTAAACTTCTCTCACTCCTCCTGAGCCACTCCCCAAGTCTCTGCAGTGAATTTGTCCTTAGTTCATCACCTCTTAATAAACGAGAAACAATCTGAACAAATGAAATTAGCATTGTAATCTCTGGATAATCTGTACTGCTGCTGTTGAACTCGCACCAATGACCTCTATCCACTCTAGCAGCAAAGTGGTCATATTGATTTGTGCTTCCTGTTCCACTTAAAAATAAAGCAGTAGATAAAAATGATCGCTACAGCTTTTAAAAACATTAAACACCGAGATGGGTGAGATGATGTCAGTCCATTTTCCCATGTAAAGACGCAATGCTCAAAGGTTTTTGTCTCCAAATGGACATTTTTTCACATTTGATTGCTCTAACATGGCTTCATGAGGCAACCATTCACTGCGCCACAGGTTCAAAAAACCCTGGTGGAAACCCTGAAATGGCCAGCCTGTTTCTTCAGGATAGCAATCCAAGAGAAACTTGAGTGTCTCAACAAGGAGGGACAACAAGATCCTGCTCATTTTTAATTACACTGGCATTTTGGAGGACAAAGAGGGAGACTGTAGCGAGCTGACGTGTAAGTTACAGATGGGAGCCTCTCTCGCGGATATTGACCGCTCATGTTTTGGGTTTGAAAAAGAGTCTTGAGCGCTTGTTTCCTCTGGACACTGGTTGTCTGTCCAAAACGTAAAGTATCTGTTGTGTTTTGGAAAGTAGCTTCAATAGACTTCACTACCCTACAAGGACATGAATGTAAATTTTACAAAAAGGGTGAAGTGTGATTAGTGTGGCTGCTCTCCTGACAAAGGTTCAGCAATGCATCATTCAGACAGACTGCCTTGCCCAATCATATCAACCAATATGGTTTTAGTTACTGACATCATCGTCCCTAACACATGAAAGACATTGACGGTCCTTCTTCAGATCTTGAAATTGCTAAAGTGGCATGAAAAGCCTTCGTCAACCATTAATAGTGGCAAGTACACAGGTGGATATCAATCTAAAAATTCAGCGCAACAAAAGAGAATAAGAAAAAGATCTACCAACTGAACAAAATTTTAAATATTATTAAAAGCGTGTGACCACCAGGCTATGAGAAGCAAGACCATACTTCTCGTGTGTTGTCGTGAACATTCCCACAACTATAGTAGAAAGTCTGTGCCAGGGTATCGGGAGACATTCAAGACTATATCTATCACAGCCCGTCAGGAATGAACAGTTTGGTTACAGAGGAAGGGAAGCGATCAGACGCTCAAGTCCGGATTTTGTTTGGGCTCTTTTGTGATGCAGCATTTTTAGAACACAATGTAGGGCCTTTGTTTGCTGTTCTCAAGTTCACAGCCACATTCCTGGTCACGCAGCAGTTCAGCGTCCACCGCTGCTTTCTGATCCTCGTGTAAACTTTGTGACTGCTGTGTGGAACACTCCATTTCCTTCATCCACATCACTGATGCTCAAAGTGACACTGGCTCAAAGCACTTTGAAAGGAAAGACATGGCAGATATGATCGGACATTCATTCAAGATGTTGAATGACAGACGTGCGTGTTAAGAATCTAGATCAATTTGCTCTATATGATTTGAACAGGCATCTCAAACGCAGGATGTGCAGATATGACAAGGCAAGGCACTGGATCACCACAGTGATCCACAGGTTCGAGTCTTGTGAGAAGTAAAGGAGTTCACCTCACTGTAGAATACTTTTGTTTTGCTTTGAAGTGGGAACCAATATCCCTCTTGTAGCGCTCCTGCTGACTGTTGACTTGTTACTGCGCTTGACAAGAAAAAAAAGGTTAGTACAAGCCAGTCTGTAACAGCAGTAAAGCTGTGGTGAAAAGTTAAGGCAAAAGCTGTTTTTTGCAGTCATGGAGGCAGTCTGTGCTTTGTCCCCTATCGCTTATTGTTGATCAAAGGAATTAAATGTAAACACTGTTTCATATTATATTTATAGCCCTCAGTGGGCTGTGTTCAAACATTAGGTTTGCCTTAAATTGATACAAATGAACTAACATGCACCCAATAAGTGATAGTAATGATTTAATGAAAGGGGATTAAGTTTCATTTCTGAAATGAGGTGAAGAATCTTCTGTTCACTTCCCCACAGACAAAACATTACCTACAACCGTTCACAACTTTTTAAACTTGTACCTAGGGTTTTTGCCTGACAAGCATTAATAATGGCCACCACAAAAGCAAGGAACAAAAATAATCTCCTCAGACCTGTGCAATACATCTTGCACAGGAGGTGATTCATCCTTAAATGAATGTATGCATGTATCTTGTCCAATTGCTCTTGGGGTGACTTCACCTTACACAACTACCGACTAAAACATTAAGCCTATATGAAACTGTAGAAAAAGAAATTGCACGCCAATTTCTATTTCTCTATTTTTTTCATCGTAACATGAGATGTTACAAACGATTTACTAATGGCAGGTGAGAGATTTGATAAAGAAAAGGACCCTAGTGATAAACTACAGCATTGTGGTTTTACAAGTCATTCGAATATTTTGGTCCATTAAATGGACGACCTTGTCAGTTTGATGGATCTGCTTTACTGACATCTTGGAAAAGGATGTTACAGCTCGTTTATGGAAAGAAATCAAGATCTTAACAGGGTTCAGATCTATCCGTCAACAATCTTTAACATCCTGTCATACACTACTGTTAGAAAAGTAATGCCCCATCAAATGGCCTTTGACACGAGTCAATAACCAACGAAATCCTAGTCAGCATGTACATCTGATGTCTAAGCAAAAGCACATGGTTTAATTTCTTTACCATTTTTTCAACTACTTACAGCGAGTCATTTTCATGCCACTTCCTGTGCGAGTCAAATGGACATGTTTACAGCGTGCGTAGTGACAGGTAATTTTCTCTTTGAGGTAATATCTGAATTCCAAACTTGTTTACTTGTCAACATGAATCACTGTCAAATAACTTCAGGCGAATGAAGCGACAAAGCAGTTTGGTCAAGCAAGTGGGAATCAGCTGGCATGGAAACATTCATCACATTCATCAACAATATCTGACATCTATAGACAGCCAGTCACACACCAACCATTAAGCTCTCTCTTTGTAGGTTGCAGTAGTGTCAGAAGGAAACCAACACAACAAGCATAGAACATTTGAAAGGGATCAAAGGATTATCTGCTAATTGTAATCAATTCTAGCTGAAATGGCGCATCAAAAGAAACATCTGCTCCAGGATGACAGCTCAATTCCTGGACTGAATGATTCAGCAGATATGGACTGAGTTCTAATATGACGGTGAAGTGTGGAAAAAAAAAAAGCATTGGCAGTGAGTGAAATTGTTTTATTGTGAATGCAGAGGCTTCCAAAAGAGGCTCCTACAAACATCTGGACATGAATGAAACAGTGCAGCCAATGGAGTTGCCAGAATGTGGTCCACCAGGGTCAAAGTTGAGCTCACTCCAGCATCACAAAGCTCACATCTGGCCATGACCGATCTTTTAATCCCGTGATGAGGCGGTGACGATAAAGGCTAGGATTAAATCTGGCTGCTATTTCACTTCCTGGATGGGTAAGAGTCAACAGATGCTGCGTGAGGAGCGCTGGACGCGGCTATAGGGGCTTCGTGGTGCTAAAAATAGACTTGTGGATGCTCACTGGACCGGACCAACTCTGTGACACGCGGTTAAATCTATATAATGGACTTGTGCATGGTGCTGACAACGTGACACACCAGGAGTCAAGGGAAATTTGTGTTACATCAGCACTTTTCCATCTCAAAAACTCCTGACGACATGCACACACTCGTAATAGAGTTCCTGTAACTACAAATGTTATTGAGCGTTTTCTTGAATTGAACAACGTTAAAACTATCACAAAAAAGGTATCAGAGTTGTTCCTTCACCACGCAGCGGGAACAAGTCATAAATCAGCTGAACAGACACACGGGTGCAGCTAATCAAATCGACAGTGTGAACTGTTGAGTTTGTGTTAAAAGTACAATTAAAGTATGTATTGGTGGTAATGTGAGAATACTTGTTGCGGCAGGAATTGGGTACGGTAACAAGTGATTATTTGACAAGTAAAAGTAGAGCAAAATATAGCAAGATCAGTGGGAGTACTGATGCTGGTATTAGTACACTCCTAGTTCTGACAATTTTGAAAAAACATATGTGAAGAAAGGAGCTATATTATAAGAGACAACAATACAAAACAGGAAATCTGTGGACAAGCTCCTCTACATGTGGTATGGACAAAACAAGCTAGTCAATCAAGCCCAAGGTCAATCAGCTATAAGAATGACTATTCATTCAGGTCTTTCACAATAGGAAATGTTTACAGCATTCGGCCATTAATAAATTGATCGCCCACCCCCACTCTCGGAAACCATGAGGTTCCTTTATCCATAACATCCATTCTCAAGTCTAAATACCAAGTACAGTGGAACCTCTGTTTTCGTCCCAGACTTTAAACAAAACGGAGTTGGAACGAAAATTTTGACATTTTTTTGCTTCTGATTTCGAACGAAAATCCAGAACTCGAACACCCCCGAAAAAAGCCGGAAAAACCATAACGTACGCAGAGCGATCAGCTGACCCTTTGTTATTGTGTATAGCGCAGCCTAACGTGTCCCGTTAGCTACATTTACTGACTGTTTTTTCTTCATATTGAGGTGTAAAACCTTTCTTGTCTCCGCACTGGACCGTGGTAGAGTGTCACAGGGGAGGTGCTCGCTCTCCACACCTTCGAGGTTGGAGCGTGCACTCCAGGGTTTGATGTCCTGTTGTCGGCAGGAGCTCGGACAGGGATGAGGCGAGTCTGGGACAGAGCGTTACTTGGTTTATGACTTTGTCACAGCCAAACTGCACATTCAGAGCTGGACACGCACCGGGCACCTCTTCACTTCTGGAGAGACGTCACTCACTCGGCAACCCCTCCCACATGCAGCGGCCACACACATAGACGGACAGCGCACCTGCAGCAGACACTCTACATTCACTCCTACAAAAGCCTATTTTAAGGCTTGCAACGCATTATTTCTTTTTCCATTCATTGTAATGGGGAAAAAATGTATTCAGATTTTGAACAAATCGCTTCTGGAACGGATTGTGGTCGAGAATCGAGGCGCCACTGTAAATGGCTACATCTGGTCATAAAAAAAAATATTATAAACATTGACAGCATTACTGTCCCTGAAATAGCAATAAGCATTGAATGTAGCTATTTCATTTCAGACTCCATTTTCAAAAGGAAAGTGTCCGGCACAGATAAGGTGAAGTTCATGACATGAGCTGTAAGGTTTTACGATGCCGTTAGAAGCTAGTATTCCACCAAGTGAGACACCATCAGTGATCTTGTTCTTTCACTACTTAAAAGAAATAAAATTATATATATATATATATATGCAATTTTCTCTGTAGCTTTAGAAAACATTTATTAAAGCCAAGACTTTTATTTCACCGTTACGGATTTCAATGCATTATCATACAATTATGTAAATCAAGTGACATTAAATACAAAAGCAACATAAATGCACTTTGAGATTAAATAATCTTTAATATTGAGATTAAACTGTTGACCAGATCATCGCCTCATTTACATTTATGCAAACAGAAGATTAAGTGATTCAATTGAATATGACAAAAATACACATTCAGAACTTCTACACAAGAGATTAAAAGAGATTAAGATTATGTAAAAGAAAATAAAATGTCACTCATTATATTATGAAAGATTTAAGAGTATTATCATTAAAATGGTTTCCCTGAGAACTGAGAACCGGTACCGTGGTCCTGTATGCGAAATGAACCTCTTCTACGAGCCAGATGTGGTTGAGAACGACCGGACTGTCCTGTTCTGCTGCGTCCCCCATTTGTTGATCCACCTGCAGCTCCGGAGAGTTCTGGTCTGAGGGATAAACTCCACACTGGGAGTCTATGAAGACATCTCAACCATCTGGTTATCCTGCAGAGTCATCCCGCAAGTTCCCCCAAGGGCTCAGTTATAAGGGGCCACACACTTGTACGTCTTCTCTGCTTTCATTCTTTCATAATGTTGCTGCAATCACCTGTCTTATTAATTTCTTTTTCCTAAAGTTGGAAGCATATCTCAGAAGGTTTTAAACAAGGTAATGCAGCGGGAGAAAACTGAATTAATCTTGTTTCATTTTCTCTGCCACAACAGCCTACACATCATTGGAAGAGAATAAGAAATATCTCAAATAAAAATAATAATTCACCCACGTTATGTGTGATAAGAGATCAAAGGTAGATGACCAGAACAACAGTGCAGCCATTTCAAAGATGTGGCCACACTTGTTGGTCAGACTAGACCGGTGTCCTCCTGGAATTTGAAAGCCATAAATCCCACAAACAAGGACAACTGTTAATAAGTCAGCTTTCACACATGGCCTGGTCACTGGGCTCTAACAGTTCTAAATGTTTGTTTAGAATGCATCATTAGGGAGGGATCCAGGAGACACACCACTTTCTCACAGAGAATGAGTCGCTATTCGTGTACACCACACAACTCACTAGGAATACGCAATAAAATCATGAT
Organism: Synchiropus splendidus; assembly: GCF_027744825.2. Lineage (NCBI taxonomy): Eukaryota > Metazoa > Chordata > Actinopteri > Syngnathiformes > Callionymidae > Synchiropus > Synchiropus splendidus. The sequence continues at coordinate 17,073,956 of NC_071337.1, forward strand.
TAATAACCATAAAAAATCAAAATAAATATTCATTCTATTATATATGTTTCACACACTACACTCTGCTTAGAGTGTCGAACTGTTTCACGATGAAACTTAACAGTTGCCAACATTGCATTACTTGAGTCTGTCACCAACATCAAACATGTTTACACTCAACCTACAGTAACTCAGAATATCACCATCTACAGTCATTATTGAAAGTATGGTGCTGGACGTTCCAGCTGTAAGCATACTCTTGCTCAATGAAACAAAGTTCTCTGGTTCAGCAGTAGTGTGAACATGGAGATTAAATACAAAAGAAGAGTTACTTTCACCCGGGGTCAGATTAGAGTCTGGACCCGAACTAAACTCAGTATGAACACCGTAAAGTTTGAACTCTCAGTGAACTTAATGTACTGAGCCACTGTCAGGAGTACAATTTATAGCTTTTGATAGGAAGCCAACGAAAAAGACAGATTAACAACACCATGCTCACAAAGCTCTGTTAAAAAGTGCTAGCTTTAACTACTGACTTGAATGGTTTGATGAGTTCATTGGAACAAGCTGTGGCATATAGGAATGTTCATAAGTCACACATTAACCTCACAATTTAAAATCCCTGGTGCCATTCCAAATTGTGGATTGATCTCTGCTGACTGTGTCAATGAAGGCAATTGAATTAAAAAGCAGATGCAGCAGCAGGTTAACATGAGAGCTGAGCTTAAAGGCACTAACCTTCATACAGAGATCAACTTGCTACCCGCAACCAAATGATGACTGAAAGGCTCACACATATGAAGAATTGAATGATGCGCCCACAGAAAGAAGAGTTGTGTTGAATCGGTAACTTATAAAATGAGTGTGTCGTAGTGATGTAGATTTATCTACGTGTCATGACAAAGGGGTTTGGCTACAAAGAAAATTGCGATTATTCAGAAAGGAAAGAAGTCATTTTAATGTTTTCTCATTCAGGCCAAATAAATATATATACCCAAAAGATTACAGTGAAGAAGAAAATAAACATTTTTTTAAAATGCTGTGACAGTTACAGTAAGTGTCACACGCCACAGTACAACTAAATTACCTGTGTGTGGGCTTAAACATAGTGTGACAAGGAGAGAGCTGAGCTAAAAGGCAGATATCTCCATTGACATCCAAGGCATTGCAGATAATCTTGCCATGTTTGAGACTAATATTTTGCATAAAAGCCTTCATGCGGTTGAACAGGACACTTATTGGAATTAAAATGAAGTTGCATGACAATTGAATTTCGGATCACAAGCAAAAAGCAAACATACAGATTAACCATGCCAGTATAAAACTTCACTTTTTTTAATATACATTTATATAAATAAAACAGTACAATTCGAGGAGGGGGTTTGAAAGAAACAGGACATAAAGGGCAGAATAAATTTGCTCAATTTAGTTATCAAAATGTTTTACTGTATGGATTTTACAGTGGGTCATTTGCACGTAAAAGTTGTAAAATAAAGACAAACTTCAACGCCGACGGGGAAGTATCCAAAAAGAGCCCCGCGGATGTAAGTGGCAGGTTGGTGGTCGCGAAATAAATAGTTATTAAGAGTTTAGGAGGTCTTAAAGTCTCACGAGCGCTTATAAAGTGTCATGAGAAGACCGTTATTAACCAAGGAACGTTAGCTTGCTAGCATCGACACACAATGCCGCCGCGGTCTCTCGACAGCAGCCGGGACATGAGACATGGACGTCTTACCTTCTTCATCCGTGGAGCTTCCGCCACAGTGCCGTCCCGGTTGACGAAAGCCTCCCCGCCGTTCTGCTGCGGGTCCGTCCGCTTCATAGCCGAAGCCTGCGGCATCTTCGCCGGGTTCGGAGTGAGCAAGCCCGGGCTGCTTTCCGCCGCTTTAGCGGAGGGCTCCGCGTCAGCGGAGGAACCAGCCTCGTTCGGGGAACTTCGGGGAAGACTCTTACCCTCCGAGGTGGGTGTCAGCGGGGACTGGGCTGGAGAGTCTTTGCCAGCCGGGACGTCTTTGAGTTCGACCTCTGCCATTTTCGCTGCCACTGCCTGGACTGACATGCTGCAGCTCCGTGAGCCCTTTACAGCAGCGGAGGGAGCGAGGAGCAACATGGGAGTTGTAGTCACTCCACCACAGACTCAGCCGTTCTTCCGTATTAACGCAGTTTTAATTCACTAGACAGCACCGTTAAGATTGTACATCACCAAGACACTAATTAAATATCTATAATCTCAAACTATTTCAACCTGTAATCACTAAACAATAACGCATATGTTATTAGAACTACATTTCCCAGCGAAAGGACCCTTTCAGTCCCATGCATTGTGGGTTCAGGACACATACGAACATCATATTTTCTAATTCGACTCAGTAGTGTATAGTTTTTGCTTTAAACACCTTCTATTCATTTGCTTTATTGGCGTTGTTGGGCAGTGAACACAGTATTACAGATTTTCCGGTTTTTTTTCTATACATGTTGAAAATTTCATTAGAAATATATAAATAAAAAGTGTCATACTAGTAGTCATTTGAATGCATCTATTGAGTCAAAATGATCTATAAATGACATGACATATGCAAAATTAAGTTTTTTCATTGACACAGACAGTAATTTATTTCAGAGCTCAATGATACCTTTTTACATTTAAAAAAAGTTTATTCAACTCTAACAGTCAAAGTAACAACCCTAGACAATCATTCCCTCATTTTAAACTCGAGTCAACTCCAGCTACTCCACATCCGACTGCTGAGTAAGAGGTGGAGTGAGAATTTTCACTGATTCATTCCAGTAACTCAAAGTTGAGAAGGTGGCATCTTAACAAAAGTCTATCACAGGATGACTCACACTTGACTGGTCCAGTGGTCATACTGCAGACTACAGGTCTGTGGGGCGGAGCCACTTTGTGACTCAAAATAACAAGCACTTTATTTACATTCAAGTGAACAAGCTCTAAAAACCCTCAGAAGTCAACGATCGAGGCAGCTGAAGTGAAAGTTCCAAAAATAAGATACATGACAGAGTCTCTTGCATCAGTTCTCCAAGATCCAGAGGATGTTGACACCTGACAGACCAAGGTTCACTCTCCTGCAGGAGGAATAAAGATCAGATTCTGGATTATCAGGCCACGGCGATACGGTGAAGAAACTCACCCCAACATTCCCGACTCTTTGGTCTTGATGACAAACAGGAACATGAGGATAGTGTGGAACAGGTTGTTCCGGCCCTGGACAGAAGTCATGTCAGATAAGGGACAAAAGATACATTTCCGCCCCTCTTATCTGCCGCATATTTCAGGGCTCAGATTAGTGTGAATGTAAATAGATATTAGCCTGAACTCAGATTAGAAACACTCATTAAGCGGTCACTTCCAGAAAATTTAAATTTTCATGACAGAAAAGGACTGGGCAGCACTTCATCGAATTCTGTGACTTCACCAACAGGAAACTTCCGTGTGGCTTGTGACTTCACTGATTCACTAGAACACATGAATCTCCACGTAGCAAATTGGGCCTAAGTGGAAGCTTGCTTCACCTTTCGCTGCTTCAGGGAGCCCTCCAGTGGACAGCAACATCACTACATGTCGGCACCGATACAAGTCCGTATGATAAAATTCAAACATGAAATGACTTGTTTTCAACCAGAACGCATTTTTCTTGACTAGAAATGACGATGTACAAGAAGCATCATGCTGATGGGGTAAAACATTTCTCAGCTTACACTTAAAATAATACAGAATGCAGAATGTCGAAAATGCGAAAATCACAATGTATGAGAAAATGAGTGAATAGTAGTAAAATATTGGTACACATTATACTGAGAATACATGTGTTCTCAGTATGTGTTTGGAATCATCATATATGGATGTATATAGAAACTAACTTGTTGGATGAAATTGCTCATACTGTAATATTAGTCATACATTGAAGAGATCAATGAACACAAGTCATTTTTTTGTATATATATGAAAATTTGTGAATAAAATGTTTACATGGAGCGATCTGCGGAGAATCGGGGCCTACACACTTCAGCATGACAACAACCCAAAACACAGCAAAAGTGATGAAGAAGCGGGACAACAACATGACAGTTCTGCAGTGGCCCAGCCAGAGGCATGGCTTGAATAAGATTGATAATCTGTGGAGGGGGGTAAAGATCAAAATGATGGCAAAGAGAGCCTTCAACCTGAAAGAGTGAAATTTGTCATATGTGTCGTCCCTTGCTGACTCATCGTGACAGATGATTGGGAATGAACATGCAAAAATGAGTTGGCAATTACAGGAAGTGTTTGAATGCTGAAGCAGACAACGACTGTTCAGATGATTATTGAGCAGAACATTGATAATTTTGAACATGCCACTTTTTGTTCAAACATAAATAAAAAATATTCCAAAATAATGCCACTGTACATCGTCCGATTACCTCCTGGAATATGCCCGTGTCAGTTTGAATCAAGACAGAAAAAATTTAGTTGAATAAATTTAACTTTGAGTCCAGATTTTCCTGGTCATATATGAATGATCCTGTGCTTGAATGTAGCACTGAATAACAAACAGAATCCTCTCTCTATAAACCACAAACTACCGATTGCTGATGCACAGTCGTGTGTGTCACCTTAGGCAGACTGTAGACATGACCCTGATACACCAGCTGGTAGTGAGGAGGGTTGGTGCTGCTCTGGTGGACACACAGCAGGTTTTCCTTTGTCACATCTGGAGAGACAAAAACATCAGCACAAAACAAAGAGGATACATTGAGCAGGTGTGACAGAGGTGAACCTGGTTTGTCTGGTGTGTGACTGAAGTGCTGCGCTGTAAAAGTTTTGCCATCTGGGTATTTGGGGTGCGGAGGCAACCTGGAGTCTAAGTATGTGCAGAAGACGTGCATGAGGATCTAAGGAGACACAGAGATTACTTTTAACAAGCTTGAGGTCACAAAGGTCATAATAATGTGTGAGTGAGTGAGCGCATGTACTCACAGCACAGTCAGTGGGGAGGTCAGTGTCCCACTTTCTGCTTTTCACATCCCCACCAGCGTTCCAACGAAATGAACTCATACAGCCACTGTGGGCAAGTTCTGATGACATGCACAGATGGGTGATCACACAAGCTTGAGAGATGCGCGCATCATATATTTACATACTCTGACACACACATCTCCAAAAAGACACACACCAGGGCATGGAAATCAGAAACAACACACACTCACAGAGGTTACACAAACATTTGGAAATACACATCAGATTACAGACAAAAACAAATACATATAGAGACACACAGAGAGGATCGACTTACAAATTGGTACCAGGACAACAACTATAGATTAGGCAGGGCAATGTGCAGAGAAAATAAATAATATAGAGACAGATAGGGATACGTTAAGGGAATTGTTAGATGAGGGAATATCATTATACCGATCTCGTCAACAATGCTATATCCTAAAACAATGCTATATCAGGATATAAATATAAGATTAATACGATATTGCCCAGACCCAATCGTGGGTCACAAAAAAGGACACATATTCACAAATACATAAATGAGGACACAGACCTAAAAGGTGAGGTAAGTTGCGAATACAAATATATGCAGGATTACAATGTAAGACACACCTCTGATGCGCTCCACCAGGTACTCCTGGTTGGGCGTGACATCCAGATACTGGACGATGGAGTTGAAGGTGGGAATGGACGAGGCCTTCATGATGGCTGCCTGCTTGAGGCTACTGATACTGGCCTCTAGGGATCGGGATGAAAAAGAGCATAGAGCATTAGAGCATTTGTCGCCATCACTCATCTGACTGAAGACCGAATTCCGACTCACCTCCAATCTGCAGCTCAGGACATCCCATCCTCCTCAGCTGGCTGTTGACAGAATCCACCTCTTTCACCAGGGGGACCAGAATGGTGTCGCTGATCCACTGATAGACAAACACAATGGGTCAGAATTATTTTCTTTCAACCAAGGGGTGAACTTATTTGTCACCTCACGTTTCGTAATTTGGCGGTCCAGCTGTCAATGCGGTCCACTACATGACGGCTTGTCGTGATTCTGGCCCAGACCTGCACCACAGAGATACACCAAATCCTTGGTTACACAGACATACCAGCTTAAGTGTGCACGCATGAGCTCACACACACCTCTTCAGCTGCCTGCTTGGAACCAAGATCGGTCTCGTCCTTATGGGCTGAGGGCGCCTGAGAGCGGCAGGCCGGCTGGTACAAGAACTTCCTGAGACTCTGAGCATAGTCGCCCACTGACCGGCTGTAGTTCCAAAATGTGGGACTGTGGTTCGGTGATACAGACTCTGGACTCCCTGTAAGGGGCAAGTGACGAAGATCTTTCAAATGATTATGCAAACTTTTTTTTAGGTAGACTTTTGACCAGTAGGTCAGGTTTTCCTACTTCATACATAAGATAGAGAATTGTGTCCTGGCTGAAAAACGTCTAGATTGGCAGTTCTTTGTGAAAGATGACAGATACTCAGCAGCTCTCACGAACACTGTATTAAAATGAGATGTAATTAGTACCCAGTTGGCTGCGGTGACTCTTCTCCTCTTCCAAGCGCAGAAACCTCTCTAGACTCTTCAGGTCTTGCATGTAGTCCTCTTTGCTCCCCGGGGAATTGAACACGGAGGGCGACGTGCGGTACCGGGATCTCACACTGGACATGTCAGCCGTGCCAAAGCTGCTCTGGTAAGGGGAGGAGCCGGGCGAAGGGGTGTAGTTCAATACCTATAGACACACAGAGGGTTGATGCTAGCTTAACATTAACTCCAACAAAGTAAGTTGTGGTGGACACCGTACCTTCCCAAGAGCCACAGAAGGAGAGTAGGCTCCTCCAGCACAGCTGGGGGAGGACGGACTGTACCCTGTTACACAGCTGGGGGAAAACTTTGGGCTGGTGGAGGCTGAACGGGATGGACTGAAGCTGAGGACACTCTGACCCTGCAGGGGGGTAGACAGGTCTGGGGCTGGGGTCTCTTTCTTCTCTGGCTTCAGAGGTGGTGATGCCTTAATACCTGTGAAAGGAAAGTAAGAGTTTCAAACGGGCCTCAGGAATGATTCACTGGGGGTCTTGTTCACGCTCACTTGTGTTTCTGAGGCCAAGGAGCTGGTGCTGCTGAGGGGACACAGCGATGGTGGACGGAGACATGGTGTACTTGAAGTATCTCCAGAAATCAAACAGAGAGTTGAGGCTGAAGACCAACACCAGAGCCAGTTCTGCATCAATGACAGCAATTAATTAACATATTACAATAATACAGTGGTTAATGTGAAAGCGAAGTGCACAAAACATACTGTTGTGTTCTATGAACCACTTCCTATTCCCCACAAGTTTTCATTGACTGTGTGGTCCCAGATGCTACTTACCTATGTACCAGATGGGCCAGTATTTGATGTTGTAGTACCGACTCAGGAGCTTCCCTGACCTGAGAACGTGCGTGAAACAGACGTTAAGGTTTAGAACGCATGAGCACAGGCAGTGTGTTGAAGACACACTCACATTTCTATGTAAACCATTCCAGCCAGGGTGACGTTCAGGACAGCCCAGGCCAGAACCTCTTGGCGAGCCTGCTCCTCCTTCTTCATCCTCAGAGCCCTGTCAATAAGACAGGACTCCTTCTGTGGAGTTGACATGACTACTGCGACTGCACAACAGCCAAGAGAAAGAAGTCACGAAAGCAAATTATCAATGAATCGAATCACTGCCTGGTTTACATTGTATGACTCCCAACATAAAAAAGCGTGTAAAACCACATACAATAACACAATGGTGTCAAATTAGAAGGAAACGCTAAAAAACGCGCCTTTGTGCCGACGATGTTAGCCACTTAGCTAGGTAGCCACACACTGACTTGTAAACAGTCGAAAGTAACACATGTAGATATTTCATTTAGTTTGAATACAAAGAACACACATGAGATATTCGCATTATGGCGCAAACCAAAGTTCAGAAAGAATTCATACCACGTTAAAGTGAATGACAACTACACCGCTGCATGGTTCATATTTCCACCGGAAGCCGAATGACGCAAGATCCGCTTTCCTCCCTGTAGCCGTTTGATCCGAAGCGACAGGCCAAGTGTTATTTTTCTAGTTTATCTGTTTTAATGTATGTCGAAATGTCGGCTATTACTAAAGTAAGTATACTGATGATTGGTCAAGATTGCGGGATATCCCAAAACACATCTGATTTGTACCAGGTTTAGTGATTATCTGAATTATTCACATGATGAAAATATATTTTATCACACAACAATGTTAGCGAGTCAAGTGAAGCGGACGTTGCTCTCAAGTCAAGATGTGAAGCTTTTACAACGAATGACCATGTAAAAACTGTAAATTTCATGGTATTAAACTGAATATTTTAATAAGTTAGATCTCGACATGCTATTTTGTTATGACAAAAACGTTGACAAATCATTTTTTTTTATTAAAAATACTCCAATAGGTGCCCATCAGATCACTAAAAATGAGTTTTATTTCATTTCCAGTTTGACAAGATTCACTGTCAGTGGGAGGAAACTCAGCCCGACTATGATAAGTAAAATGTCCAATATAAATAAAAGGTCTATATTGTGTCAGACTGCAACACAGGTTTGCAGTGTAACTTAAAAAAAAAAACAATGTGTGAGACAAGCTAACGAGTGGGGAAAGAAAGTTTGCAGCTGGGAAGGTTCCTTGATCTAGAAATGAGATCACGATCTTGTCACAATTTGTGGGTTTAGATTTTATTCCACTAACTTTTTTTAGTGTTATATCATTTTAAATATGACTATCTCCATCAATATTTTTTGCCGCCTTCACGTTTCTTGTTACGCCATAGTTCTTTATTTCTCTCCCTATGAAATTATTTGCAGCAGTTGAGGGCTGCTTTAGATAACAGGAATGTCTTTCTCCCTCCCTCTACTCCTTGGTTCCACGGTTGCTGCCAGTCCAACTTTTTCATGTGTGAATTGAAGTATTCAGCAAGCCAACACCATTGTCAGTTGCCATTTACAATCTAGTTATTCGATCAGCCTGACCCACTCTTGGCACATTTGCTCACTGGCTTGATCAATTGCCCATGTCATTTTATACAATGACTATTTTAAGTGACTTGAAATATTTCATGCTTTTCACAGTAACATGTTATTTTTATTCTTGCTATTTTTTATTTACTATAATGTATGTAGAAGCGTTTAAAGTGAGTCGCTGATTTTTCGAAGTAAAATATGTCATCAACTGACATCTTGCGTGAGTGATCCGCTTCATTCAAGATTGTCGTGGTTTTTGTAAAACAGAAAAAAAAATGGAAGAACTGCAACAAACCTGGTTCTTGTCTTCATAAGCACAGCGTACACTTTACCATCAGTGGAATCTTAGTGATTTGAATAGCAGCAGTTCAACGGCAGAGCTATTTCAACTTGCAACTGAATTCAGAGGAACGGAGGAGTTAGTTCTTTTACATCCACCAATGTGAGTCTTTCAGTTCCTTTTGACATTATTTTTCTGGATTTTACTTTGTGAAATTTGTTTTCTACACTGAAACGTTACAATAATATTTCACAGCGCTGCAGGTGACATGCCAGCATGATTCATCATTTTGGGAGGCTTGCGGACAACTCATAGTAAATAAATTAGAATTGAACAAAAAAACAGAGTCAGCACCAACATCTAGCATGAAGTCGAGGTGTTAAATGGAGGTAGTGATCGGCCAACATTTCCAAACTTGACACACGCTGCAAAGCAAGGCACATGGACTAACGTTCAGAGTGCTAATGCTACGTCGGTGATAGCGACTTTTCAGAGTGGTAGCCTCCTACATCCAGACCACAGTCCTCAGTGTGTGTAGGGTCCACCAGCCCTGTCCCTTGCCCTCTCACAGTTCCATCCTCCTCCACCTCCTCTTCCTCCTCATCTTCCTCCTGCTCCTTGCGGCTGGCCCGCTCCGTCTTGGGCCCCTTGCAGATCTTGAGGTGGCGAGTCAAGTGGTACTTGGTAAGGAAGGCCTTGTGGCACTTCTCGCAGACAAAGTCCCGACGGCCCTCGTGAGAGTTCATGTGCTTTTTCAGGTGGTTGGTTTTCAAGAAGTGCTTGTTGCACTTGGGACACTGGATCCGACGCTCGCTGAGGAAACGGAAGACAATGTCAGAGATATGTCAATGTTGAACCCAAAATGAGGCATCTTACTGTGTGTGTGAGAACATGTGTTGCTTCAGGTCGGGCTTCCTGATGAACGTTCGGTCGCACAGGTCACACTTGTGCTTCTCGGCACCCGTGTGGATCAGCATGTGGGACGCCACATGAGACTTCTGTGTGAAGGACTTCTCACAGACACTGCACCTGTAGTTCTTCTGACCTGTGGACAGGAACAGGTGGAGTTTTTGATGAGCGCCAACATACAGTGATTCTTTTATACAGCTTTTCAGAGCTTTCTTCTTTATCATTCTAACTTGTGCTCATGGTTTTATGATCTCACTGTATCATCTTGGCTTCATTGAACCCTATCTTACTACTAACTGACACAAATGTTAAAACAAATTGAACTCTTGTTCACTTATGAACCCTGACCAATGGTTTCACAGTAGCCATGGTAGGGGGAGGAGAAACTCCAATATTTTAGTTTTATCATTTTCATTTCTTTGTCTTATTGTCATGTTTATTGTGGTTTAAATATATTCCACATCAGTGCGAATATCTTTTTCTCAACATTTCTTTGTTTTTTTTCATAATAATAACCATTAGAGATAAGACAAATTATAATATTATTTAAAAAATATAAGAAGATGCCAATGTTGGTAAAATACTTTGAATAGCACTTGTAATGTGCAGCTTTTTTTCCACAGACTTCTGTGTCTACAAAAACAATGAGACCTAAGAAAAACTATATATAATGCTATTATTGATGTTATATACTCTACACTCCATCTTAGAGCAGCTCTGCTAGAGCAGTGGAACTCACCTGTGTGGATCTTGAGGTGCATCCTAAGGTTGCTGGGATCGCTGAAGGCCTTACTGCAGTACTCACACTTGTGTGGCTTCATTCCAACATGACCCATGAAGTGCACGTTGAGCTTGGTGGAGGTGATAAATGCCCGTGAGCACATGTTGCACTTGAACTTTTTCTCACGCACGTTTCCCTGAGACTTGCTTCTGCCCGTGGCGGGCGTCCTCACAACTTGGCTCTGGCTGGCGACCTCCTCGCTAGTCTGAGCAGTGCCAGGATGAGGATGGCAGGGCCAGGGGGAGGAGGAGGAGCTGGAGGTGGTCAGCTTCTCTTCCTCCTGCTGCTGGGGTGGTTGTTGCTGTTGTTGCTGTTGTTGTTGCTGCTGTTGCTGCTGCTGCTGCTGCTGCTCTTGGTGCAGATGTTGCTCCTGCTGCAAAGGACTCTGGCTGTGAGTGACACTGCGGTTGTGGCTGCCCAGATGAGACTTAAGCTCAGAGAACGACGAACACTCTTTACCACACTGACACAATGGACCCTCAGGCAGCGGAGGAACACCTGAGAACACCAGGGGGAACATGAATACAAAAATGAACATATACGGCAGGCTGTCCTTAAGTCAGTAAAGAGTTACTGCATACAGATAATAAATTTTGAGCCATTGAAATTCAGAAAAAACAAGATACACATCGCATTATCATTCTTTACGAATGCATGGCAACAAGCACCATCCTCAGCCACAATGAATAACATCTGACCTGTGAGTCTGCAATAGTCCCTGCTGTAGTAGAAGAGCAGCTCCTGCTCCGGGTGAATCTCTGTGGTGGTGCAGAAGTAGAGTTTCCCATTGGCTGGGTACGCCACCAGGTTCTGCTCCTCACGGCTCCTAAACACGATTTACGATAGTTTCATCACCAAGATTTATTACAGATTCTGAAAAAGTTATGGAACAACAAAATTTTGAAGTTCTGAAAAATATATGTTAGATTTTACAGTTAACAAGTATAGTACAGTGGCGCCCAATGGTATGAGCTTGCGAAAACATCTTCTTAAAACACATCTTCATCGTTAAACATAGTGTATTGGCTGCAACAGAAATATTGATATCGGAGCCCTAATTTAGTAGACGGTCACTATAAATCGACAAAAAATGAATGAATGAATGAATGAAAAAAAAGAGCAAATCTGCTGAAAGGTCATCAACGTCAACGTTTGTGAGGTGGAGGATCAGACTAACCGGGCTTTGTGCACAAACATCATCCAGTTACTCTGATTCTCATCTGTGGTGACGATGTAGAACTCCAGAACATTGTTGTGAAACATCTGACATAGAGAGAAAAATCAGTCACATGTCTTCAACATTCCAAAGAGACAAAGTTCAAATTGCAGACCTTCCAGATCTGAGGCGTCTCCTTCTCCGGCCAATCGGACAGATCCACGTTGCTGCAATGCTGACCCACCAGAGGTCCAAAACAGGTTCTGGGTGGTATCATGTCACGAGCAAACACACCTGTGACATCAACAAAATAGTTGGATAAACATGAGGAACCAAATGATCACCCCACCATATTCATGCAAGTGACATGATCCAGATCAATCTCAGTTTGTGTCGTGCAGGATTTCTAAAAAAAAAAAAAAAAAAAGGTTCTCCTACCAAGCGGCTCATCGTTGACAGAGATTCGCAGGCACAGAGGTCGGGGAAGAGACAGTCGGGCTCGGCTCTGGATGGGGGCGTCAGGAATGAAAGTAACTGGTCCATGCTCAGGACAGTCAGAGGTATAAGAACGTTCACACAAAGAGCACCCTGTCGGAAGAGACATCAGCATCAGGCACAGGACCCAGGTTCAGGCTTAAGGGTTCAGACACTCACAAATGGTGAAAGCCGGCACCAAGTTCTCCTTGTTGGATGTAGAGTCTTCTAGTTGCAGGCTGGAGTTTACCAGAACCAGGTTGCTCTCTGGACCCAGTGAAACTTCAGCAGTTATGGGGGACACATTGACAGCCTCCAGACCCAGCCCGGAGTGACCGTGCAGGGGTCCCAGCGGACCCTGGCTGGTCATGGACCCAGAGAGGACCACACTGACCACACCTGAGTTCATCTCTGCGGTACTGTGCAGTTGTTCCCCAAGTCCTCCTCCTGCCCCACCACCAGAATTCCCCACACGCCCGCCCATGTGGTCCGACTCCATCACCACGGGCAGCTCCAGTACAGGGGGACCATGAAGGGGCATCACACCACCTGAAGAGTCTACACCAGACAGGCCATCGTGGGGTTGAGGCTGGCGTCCTCCTCCGAGCTGCTGCTGGGGGTCTGACACCACCCCCACCCCGTCCATTGAGGCCAGCTCCTCTCCCATCCTATCGGGGGACATGGGGCTACTGACCCGAGACTCCATGGTCAGGCCTGCAGAGTCCAGTTCATGGGCAACAGGTTGGTGAAGGTCTCCCTGCCCGCTGACCTGTCGAGAGTCCATGGGGACGAGGCCTTGCTCCAGTGGGCCACCTGGGGCGCTGTATGGATCCAGACCTGACTGACTGTTGCTGGACACAGACAAGGTGCCGTCCATGTTGATGCTGCTGGGGTGAATGTACTGAGGTGGGGGACGGTCAGCCAGGTACGACAAGATCCCTGCAACCACAAAGATCTTAAGTCAGAGGTTGGCAACCAACACACACATACAGACACACACATGAAAACCTACCAGGTAATATGTGTCTGAAGTAACTGCTCTCCAAGTGTGGGTACGGGGGAGGAGGCAGCGAGTAGTTCCTCTCTGGTAAGCCACACATGACTCCACGGTCTGCCAGAGGTCCCATGGGCAGCATCAGGGACAGAGCAGAGGGGAGGGACCCCAGAGAAGGACCCAGGCTGGGAATGGCTACAGGCATTCCTGAGACAGAACACATAAATATATTAAACCAATGTAACACAACAAACGTGTTAAGTATAACTAGGCTAATAAATGATTACACAAAAAAAACTACAGCATAATGTGACAGCCACTAAATGCTGCCTCAGAATGAGTTCCACCACAGAAGGCATGAAAGTGAAGTGTTACCTGGAGTTGGGATGCTGTTGTGAGGAGGGGAGGTGGGCAAACCCAGGTGGCTGGCACTGACCGAGGGCACACTGAGCTGGTCCATGCCCACCGGACTCAGATTCATGTCATTCATCCTAGAAACAAGATGAAGCGTGCAGGTCACACAGCCCGCACATGAACAACGGGGAACAGGGAGTGCTTGCTGTTAGCCTTGCTAGCTTACCTGAAATCAACAACAGGTGCTCGTTAACAAAGAACACGGCCACCTTTTCATTTTTCGATCACTGGAACAAAGGCACGAAGACAAAATTGAGATTTGAACAGAAGCCTCCAGGAAAAAAACACAACACAACCAAGCAAACATCGAACTAGCTAAACTGGCTACAAGCGTCGCACATAACATTACAGAATGAATGTTTTGGTTAGCTCCAGATGTTTGCCAAAGTGCTAATAGTGAAAACAAAATGCAGGTGGGAAATAAAAACTAAACCGTAAGAAACGAAAGGAAGATAGAGATACATACTAACAAAATAACAACACATCCATGATGAAGAGAGTCATGACGACATCTACTGCACATGCGCATTTTCGTGTGTCGTTCACGGAGCTCAGGAAAATATCCGCTCACCATATAATCTAATTTCCGTCACAGAATACATGAAGAAATTGTTGTATCAAAAAGAAAACAATAAGAAAAAAATCAGTGTGAGAAAAAAATAGATGCAGAATGAAGTATCCGGAAGTATATCATTTTGTCATTAGGATGTCAAGCCAAGTTGACAGAAAGTGTGAGAGTTTCTGACGAAAGTCCCGAATGTTTCACATCTCCACAGGTGAGATCTAACACGGGTGACTCTTGATAAGAGAAGCGACTCATTTCCACCCCGCAGAGACTCTCCTCCCCCTTCAGACAACACGCCAGATAAGCTCCAGACTCGCAGGATGGTTCACCGCTACCGCACCTCGGGACCAAATCTGTGTTGATCTGTTTCCCCGGCCAACTTTCGGAAGATGTCATTTCCCCACCAGGAGGTGATGGATCACATCCCACTGGACCTGCGATGCTTCGGTGCGGGCAGCAGTGCGGGTCACCATATAGACTCTCTGGCTCTGGTACGCCCCTTCCACTTTGACTCGACCGGACACCCGTACGGGCGGCTGCACTTCCTCCACCCTGCGCTGGAGCCGGCGTTCATCCGCAAAAGGAACGAGCGCGAGCGTGACCGGGTGCGCTGCGTGAATGTGGGCTACGCCCGGTTGCGGGAGCGTTTGCCGCCCGAGTTTGACGACAAGAGACTCAGCAAAGTGGAGACGCTGCGAGCTGCCATCCTCTACATCAGGCACCTGCAGGGGCTGCTGGGACACGTCCGGAACCAGGGTCAGGACTCAGAACCAAACACCGAATCTGCACAGAATGTTAATGAAACACAATAAATAATATAATTGACAGTCAATACTCATATTGCTGTTGTCAATGTGTGGCAGTGGAGCCAACAGTGGTGTCCCTCAGGGGTCCGTACTTAGATAATGTTGTAGACACTATCCATAATATCCACAATCTTGCAAAAAAAAAAAAAAAAAGTTCAAAGTGAAGAGGAACATCTGTGTTGTTCATGATATTTTCTTGATCGTCATGTCCCTTATTTTAATAAGCATTTGTGATTTTATTGTCAAAATATAGTTGAATAAATATCTATATTTACACTCTCGTGCGGCAAATCTAATCTGAGTTATCTGTTTCACTTCAGAACGATATAAGAGAGTCCTCAAGACGAAGCTCCGTCCTTCACTTACTGAATTTGAGTAAGTGAAATACTTTATTTGGCTCAATTAAATTCGTTTTATTTCTTAATTTATTTAATGCTGTGTGTACAATACAAGCATTAATAAATCCCATCCCACAGTTTTTCCTCTCCAAACACTCGCCCTATTCAGCCTTGTGCCCCTCCTTCTACCCGCATTCTCCTTGATTGTGTATACTCACAGTCTCCTGTGCGGAAGCTGGAAACATGAAATTGTGTCTCAGATTTGCGAGATTGCACCATCAGTTCAAATCCAGTGTAGCCTGCTGGCGTGCAAGCTTGGTGAGCCACTGCTGGACCTGATCCAGAACCACAATCATCCGAGTGCTGGTACCAGAACCATCACGGTTGAATGACCATCAAGGTGGAGAAACTTCAATAGAAGCAGCAACCAGCCTGGATATTTTGAGGATCCTTATCTGAGTCCTCACAGAGCGGCAGGTCACAGTTTCAGCAGAGACTTTCAGACTACTGTTTCCTGAAAAATAACACAGGCAACTGATCTAACAGCAGAGATCTCATTTACTGTTCATGAGTCTCTCCTTCAATCAAGATGACCTCCGGATGAAACATTCTAAAGCGAAACCTAGCGAAAACCATTTCCACACTGAACCATTTAGTAAAAAGCAATAGCTTACATTAAAAGCAATATACATCATATTGTGTTATGCGTACAACAACTGCTGGGATGAGCTGAGGTGCTGGTGATACTCAGAGATTTCTCATTGCATACAATTGTGACGTAATTTTTGGGGTGAAATTAAGGCAGGAATTTCACTCATGACTCAACGCACTCATGATTCCAGTTGAGCTCTTCTTCATTTTACATGAATCGATCCGTTTTCACTTACACTGCCAACCCGAAAGTGGTTTGTTGGATTTTCTGATTCACAAAAATAAATAATCAAATGAAGATACTGTTGAACGCAAATGTTGTTATAGCCATTAGTCTGATTTTAAAAGAGCTGTATGAAAATGGTATTAGTTTGTTAGTTTTATGTGAGGTACTGATGCGAGGATAACAATGTAAATTGATGACTTTGAAACATCCACTTATGGCTCAATTCTAAAGATTTACAATAAAAACAAAATAGTTTTCCAATGAATACTGGCTAATCAGCAAACCCTCCTCAATACAGAACACAAGTTGATCCCTGTTTCTCCAAGTCCAAAATCATGTTTACAGCAGCGTGACAAGAATCTAATGCCGACACATCACTCTCCTTCTCTGGACCACCGAAGGAGTCGAGTGAACGAGTCCTGACAACCATCCCTCATGAGGAGACGGAAGAAGTGATGCTGGTCCTCAACGCTGATGTGAGCCAGATAAACAACTTCTAGAGTTTAAACAGGCTCATAGATCTTGATGAATACTTTTATTGAATAGGTTACATTAAAAAATAATGTTATTCATGCTTTTCCTTTCATTATTGTAATAAGTACGAAAAATAATGTGGTGACAGAATGCATGTAAATGTACCAAATAAACAAGTTTGCATTGTAAAAATAAATGTACAAAACATAATAACTGTCATATATTATGGTCTAGTACAGTATATTCAATTGAGCCTTGAATAAACAATCACGGCTGAAAAACCTCCTTGTGGCCCAGAGCAAGACGTCCTCCACCTGACTGCTCCTCAGGGTTCACTTGGTGCACTGTGTCGCAGCCTAGTGTTGTCACTGTGGGATTATGTGTGTAAAAAAAAACTGTTAAGTGCTTTTGGAGCTGGATCAGGATAAAATGTGAAATGTAAGTAAAATCCACTATCTTAACCAGTAAAGATCTTTATCGTGATATTTAGTTATTTTTTCATATATAATCTATTTATGTTGACATATATTTTCTATATAATTATATTTTAAGGCAGCAAACATTTGTTTCACCTATTTGAAATTTGGCATTGTAGTGGTGCTTAGATATGAAAGCACCTTTTTTTTTAATACATAAATGTTTTTTTCTAAATCATGTATGTTGAACTTACTATGTCATAAACAGGATATGACGACAGTAATTGTTAAACTCTAATCTTGCTCTTTATTTCCAGTTATTCATTTTGATAATTACATATTTACATCCGCCCAGTGCGTCAGAGGCTTGACAGGTGGTCCAGCTCCTCCTGCAGAGACTCTTTTTCAGACTCCAACATCGAAATCTGACGGTTCTGTCGGCCGACTTCCTGTCAGGCGGACAAAACGTGGGATGAGAACTGACCAGGTGAGTGGACCGATGATCATGCGACGGTTACCTTCGTCAACACCGAGTTCCTCCATCGGAGGTCGCTGTCCTCCTCCGTGTCGGTCACACAGAGGTTGCTGGTGCAGCTGGAATCTGACATGACGGAGCCCAGAGAGCCGTTGACCCGCTGGATCAGGGACCTGAGCTGGCTGGAGGAGAACTGGACCAAAAGAAGAGGGTCACAAACACTTCAACTGTCTCACTCTATTTAAAACACTGACCACAAGACACAAAATGTTTGCTGCCTGGATCACGTAACATGGTGTTACAGTTATTTGACAGTAATTAAATTAACGATTGTGAGTGAATAAAAGAACTTCATCAATGCTCTACTTTAAATAAGAATAGCATTGAGTGTTGGTTTAATTTTAACATTTTTCCTGGTATCAGCAATAAACGGAAAATGACTAGTTATGAAGAGAAGACACACATTTTAACTAATGAAAATTAGGGACTGACAAACACTTGAGTCAACAATAATAATAATAATAATGATAATAATAATAAATAATAATTTCCAGAATCTGGTCGGTCACATCTTATTTGGTGGATCAACACAGTCATCACTTTAATTCTATAATTGTCATGAATAAATTTCACATTATTAATTGTTAACTGATATATTGATTGTAAAGAATTTCAAGTATTTGCACAAATAATTATTATTATTTCACATTTGGTTATTGCTGCTAAATTAATGTACACAATAATAATTTAAATATTTGACGAATATTATTTTAGTAATTCACAGACAATAAAAAACAGTATTTGCATGGAAATTATTCATATTTCACCATGCATTTATTGTGCTGTTACTATGTTCAGTAAATATGTATTCATTTTTATTAACAACAAAATTATAACAAGATGACACCCAAAATTAGGGTTGGATCTTGTCACACGAAGGACTTGACTCCACCACAGTTTGTCACTGGTCATAATGTTAGTGCTATCGATTGCTGAGGCATCATGAAACCTAAATGGAACCTCCGGCTGTCTATGGACCAGCTCTCACTCTCAACAGGTCCGTCTGAGTCGTATGACTCACTTACCTGTGCCGCTGGTATGGTTCTGTTCAAGACACCAAACTGCCTGGCACAGTTCTCCTCCAGCCGCTGCAGGTACCACAGTCGGGCTTCTTCCAGAACTTCCAGACCAGAGTAGAGAGCGTCTTTCTCCTGCTCCAGGTTCTTCAGGTGTTTAATCTGGAATGTCAGCAAGCGTCGACAATGATCCCACTTAAAATAAAATGCTGGATTTTTTTCTCAAATCATTGTCCCAATACTTTTTCAAATTCACTTATAATTTACAATAATACATGATGATGAAGAAAAATAAATGTTTCTTGTTAGTGATTCAATTAAAGTTTATATTTTAATTTAAAATATATTTTTATAATATAACTGAAAATGTATGGCACCAATAGGATCAAAGATATTTTAGCATGTGTGTAATTATTAAACAACATTAAATATGTAATTGAACAATATTAGAATATATTCTTTTATGTAAAAAAAACAACACCATGTCAATGTCTTTTGCAAGAGAGTAGAGAAATACATGTGAATAAAAAGACTCAACAACAGCTAACAATTGTACGCAAACTATACAAGTAGAGCAAGTATGATGTGAGTTAGCGTCAGAACCTTCACGTGAGCCGCTATAACCCAGCTCTGTGGCTCCAGGCAGACAACAAACTCCCCCCTCCTCACCCAAAGGTAGAAGCGGAGAGCGTCCAGGCTGAAAAGGCTGGTCCGGAGTGGGAATATGACGATGGTGTAGCTGCGGGGACGACAGGCCATGAAGAGGACCGGGGTGCCCCATGCAGCCCGCGACAACAAACAACAGACCTGCAGAGCTGACAGGAATAACAGCCGCAGCAGGGAATGTGGGAGAGCGAGAGCACGCAGGGTGGGAAATAACAGCGGCATGGCGCCCCAGGGCGAGGTGATGGCAAATTCCACATGTCACTGCCATGAAGGGTCATCCTCGTCCGAGGACAGAGTGGTCCAGAAGAGCGGGGACACGAGACTCAGCCGCTTGGTTCCAGATTCACAAGAAACTTGAACTTGTGTAGTTTCGTGTTCAGAAATATCAACATTCCTCAGTTGCTTCTGAATGTGTGTGAAGGTGTGTGATTTTTTTTTCCTGACAGGTTTCAGGTGAGTATCAGTCCTGACATGCTCCATGGAATGCTACCGAACCTGGTGGAAACCATCAAAGAGCGGTGCAGAGTGCCATCAGACACATGGAGGCCCAACATGAACAGATGGATTAATCAATCTCACAACCAGGCTGCCAGTGAGTGAGGAACCAGGGCCAGGAGGGTCACTGCCACCGGAGTCAGTGGCCCCGCTGAACGCAGCTCAGAAAAGGAGAAACCGGCCACACAGTGTTGTTCACCTGGCTCAACAACTTCTAATCTGACTGGTCCAGTTTTGCTGTTCCACCTCCAGCCCATCCACCCACAGTCCTGCCTACCTGTAGGTCCCCATCCTAAACACTTACACCTGTGACTGCATCAATCTGATAGCGCCACCTCCATCCCAAAATCCTATAGACGACCCAACAGCAACTGTCTGGAGCAGATGTAGGGGATGATTCTAGAATCTGCAGTCATCCAAAGGGAGGGACAGAGCAAGGACCTTCAGCTCACATCAGAATCAGAAAACTTTATATAAATTGTGTCCCATACGTATAATTTAAGCAATTTTTTGAAATTTGAATTTCATTATTGACCTTTTCATTGAGATAAATATAGTCACAATATCTTTTAAAAAGGTGAGTTAAAAACTGTACTTTGCTGCCATTAAAAAGAATTGAAATTTAAACAACTGGAATCATTCTATTGCCGAATAAGAAAGTAAAAAGAAAAAAATAAGCAAACCAGAAGCAACAATATACAAAATAGAAGGTTTATAAAATTTCCTATTTAGACCAAAAAGTAAAAAGGTTTAATAACACAAAAAAATAACTCTCATTATAGTATATTTTCTCTTAACTTTTTTTACCCAAATACAACTACTTGTTATTTCTATATACAAATACAGACCTTAGTCACACTGATTATATGTTCCATTTAGTCTGTTCATGTTTACCTACGTATGTCAGCACCTTGCCTCCTGGTCTTGGGGAGTCCATAACTATGGAGGCCCAGCTCACTCATCCCTTTAAGTGTCCTGCAACAACTGCCTCTCTACGCATCCATCCCATGTCCCATGTTACTATCTTCTCACTGATCCCCTCCTCCCCTACTTCGCATTGACAAACACTGCACTGTGGACAAAGTCCTGGTCAGGAGACATCATACCTGGTTGACTGGCAGGGACACGGGCCAGAGGAAAGATGCCGGCTCTCCAGGTCACTCATCTAATGTTTTTCTCACTTCCTTGTGGTTAGGGTAGTTTGTTTTTTCAGATTTATTCCTTGATTCAGTTTGTGTTTCTCTCCCAGTTTGGTGACCATTGCTTCTTCCATCTATCCATTTTTTGTGAGTCAGTAAAGTGTGACTATCAGTCTTTTTGAGTCCCTCTGCTGCTTTACCATATATACTCTACTTACAACCAGGCCCTGATTCATTTAATATTTAATGGCTATTGTTATTATTGCTGCTATGATTTATTATTTCCATCATTAAATGTAATCAAAAAACTTTTTGTGGTTTAAAAAATACAGATCAGAAATGTTTTCATGTTTTAACTAAATAATGTTTTCATTAGATTTTCACTGGCCACTCTAGACTACCCATGTTGCAGTGCTGAACTCTTCTTGGCTCACATCCCACATACTAACGCACACGCACACTCCAACTACCAGATGCACACATATACAGACACACAAATACATACAAACAAGCCGCTAGTGATCAGCAGTTTAAAGATCATTGAAGAGCCAGAATCAACACCTGCCAATTATTAACCAACCTGACTATGAAACTGCTGCTGCTCAGACGCTGCAGACTTAAAATAGTGTGTTTCTGTGGCGGGCTGCGACCTTATGACTGAGGGAAAGGTCAGACACACGCATACATAGCAACCATGTAGCTTCACCTTGTCATTGATTTGTGTTTGCAGTGTGATATTGTAATGACGTATGTGTGTGTGTGTGTCTCAGAAGGTCCATAGCCCTGTCATAACACACCTATTTTGATCGACAAGGATGTGGAGGGCCTGGTGCGGCCTGTGTACTTTCACATGAACCATGTGAAGATGGTGTCCCAATCGCCCTATGTCATGGTGGGCGGACCAATGATGACATGTATTGATGGCAAGTGGCGAGGAGATGCGAGGTGTCAGTGAGTCCTGCACATGTTCATGAGCACAGACACATACAAACACACACCACCCACTGAAACACTTGTGTGTATTTCTGAGGCCTCCTCAGGCTTTAGCACAGTCACACTTTTGTATATATTCTGATAGAGTTGCAGCCCATAGATGGCAGCATTGTACAACATGTGAACATCTATGTTGAACTTATGCTGACTAATTCCTGAATGTGTCAGACTGCTAGATTATATTGCAGTCAATTGTTTTCTCATTAAGTTTTCTTACATGATGTTTGTTCAGCCTGTTAACTGTCGTACTGCATAGCTTGTGGAACAGGAAAATACTCTGACAGCTAGACATATGCAGAAGAACAGTGGTGAATTATGTACTATTTCAACAGAAATAACAACCATGTTTGTGATCCAGAAACAAAATAGAAGTGTTTTCATGATTTTCCCTCAAATTCATCCTAACTGAATTACAGGATCAATTTGTCTATGCAGAACTAAATGCGCTTATATATTTCGGGATGGACCCGATGAATACTGCTGCAGATTGGAGCAAGACCCCAGACATCATGATTCTCTTATAGGACAACTTTACAAGAGTAATGATAAGTTGGATGTTTACCATACTTGGTCGGGAAGGGGCAAAATTGGAACAAAGACTGTCCAATTATTGTTCCAGTATGTGGGTGAGCCTTGAGCCTTGAGCCTTGGATATGTGGGGTCGGCCAAATGGTCCCCAAAGGTATAAGGTCCTCACAAGGATAGAGTTTTGGTCCCCACATGTGAGGATCAACCAGGTACATACACACGCACACACCTGTTAAGAGGTGCTGCCTGCTGGTCCATTGCGACCCCTGATAATCACCTCAGTGAATCGGTGTGAGCTGGTCCTTCCGGGCAACACCTACCGTCTGAGCAATGCCTCAGCATCACCTGTAAAAACCCAGGTGCCAAACACGTAATTCTGTGGCAACTATTGATAAAACAGAGATTTAATAATGTTGCTGAGGTCAGGTCCATTGACTGAGGAGCTATGTGACTTCATGTTGTCATCGATCAGTAGTGCTTGCAGTGTAACATGTGTTTTTTACAATGTACTAATAAACGTGTGTGTGTGTGTCAGATGGTTTAAAGGACTGTCATACAATATTTTGAATGGCGGGCATGTGAAAGGCTCTCAGTCTGTGACTCACAGAAATATTTGTGTGTCTTTTCACTGGACAGATGAAGTCTTCCTGTGGCCACAGGTTTTAGCACAGTCACACATTTGTATGTCTTCTGATAGAGTTCACAATTGAACCTCGAACAAGCTACCTTCAGATTCCACATACAGACAACCAGCTGCTGTTTTTCTCCTGACAGAACGGTGCATAGTGGACCGTGACGTCATGAAGGGAAACAACATCACGTTCTGTTTCTCACGACATGACAAGTTGTACGTGCCTCACAACAACTTTGTCATGTTCAGCTGCACAAACGGGCAACCACTTGGAGAACTGTGGCAACGTTGCGAGAATGGCACCATTGTGCTGCCCAGCTGCCAATGATGTGGGGCGGTGAGAAGAGAAATTACATGATCACCGCTGGCAGAACCTGGACCTTCTGTCATGACTAACACCCAAACACAGCCATGTGTTGAGTAAAACTGCAAACGTTAAGGCGACCAAAGGAGACTCTGCAACTCAGAGCAATGGGACCACCTGCTGGTGATCATGTGTCACTGCGCGAAAGCGCATCTCAAACAGGATGCACAGATACCGTATTGTGCAGCAGAAATCACTCATCTTTGTGTTTTAAACATGTGTTTAAACTATTATAAGCCTTGTGTGTACCGACATTTGCACAGACCGTGGTACACTCTTACCACAATAAACCCCGAGATGTGTCTAGAAGAGGGTGAAGGACCAGCGCCGCCGTGACACACACATACTGTGTTCTTACGAGTTGTGGGGACATTTCGTTGAAATGCTTTCCCCAGCCTCTCACCCTAAACCTAAGCATCCAAAACAAATGGCTAACCATAACCAGGATTCAGCACCAAACTTAAACCCAATTATAATGATATAGTTATTTTGAAGTCTTCATCCTCAAATTGAGGCTTTATTAAACTCGTGGGCTCCAGCCAAATGTCCCCACAAAGTCACACGGTCCTCACAAGAAAAGTGTTTTGTCAAGAACGGTTCCCCCCCACACACACACACATACACGCAGATGTAAACCAGACGTTCCCCAGATGCCGATAAGAGGTGAACAACACATCAGCTGAAAGTCGCAACCTTTTGACCTCCACCACTGAGCAGACACAAGCAGGAGATACAAACCCAAGCTGTACTTCAGTCACTTGTCCAGGTACTTTAGTGACTTGTCAATGTGATCTACAGCCCATTTTGTACAAATTTCTTGTTGAATCAATTGAGACAAATGTTTAATTTCAACACCTAATAATAATGCTGGTGAGTGAATGAAAGAAATCCAGGTGAAATAACTACTAAAAACAACTGATTTCCAAGATATCAACAAATATTTGCTGAAGAAATGAAAAAAGGGATAAATCAAATGGTTAAACACCTGCTGTCAGAGCAAAAAGTTAGAAATTAAATCAAATTAAAATGATTTCTAGTTTTGAAGGTGGTACCAAAGAATAAATGTGTCAGTAAATTACAAAAGACTAATTTTGAGAAAGCAAAAGTGAAAATGTCGGGGGGAAATTCCCTAAAAAGCTACAATGAAAAATGACTGCAAGCAATAAGGTTTCAGTAAAAGCAAAAGGGAAATGTAAACTATAAAATAAATTAACTAAAATAACCAAAAACAATCCTTCAATAAAATAAAGTGAAAACTGAATAGTTAAAAAAATATATATATAGATGAGAAAAAATATGCTAAAAGAAAACAAACAAACAAATTTAAATAAACTAAACAGCTGGGAAACTTTAATCTGAAACTTTCAGAATATATTGTCACCTAAATTAAGGCGGAAATCACGGCTGTTTAAATGCTTTCATTTTGACACAACCCTGAGACTTTTCTGCAACCATGAACAAAAGAACAATGGAGCAAAATACTCTCCTCCTTCACACCCCCACACAACGTCATTTAGCCACAACTCCGAATATGAGGCGGCAATAACTGCACACACACACAAACTCCTCGCAGGATCCCCAAAACAAACACTCGGGGTCTCCCTATGGCCCCATTTCATCTGAAACTCATTCACCCTGACACAGAACCCCCCCTGCTGAACTCCTGACAAAATCCAGCTGCTACACACAGGCACACTCACACACGCAGTCACATACAAAGCAGCCGTGAAATCAGAACATGACTCCCCCTCCATCCTTCCTCACTCCCACCTGATGCTTTCGGTCCAGTAAATGAAAATTCTTTGAACAATTCAGGCAGGAGGCTGGGACTTTAAAGCCCTCAAAGAGCAGACAGCAGACCCACAGAACAAAGGTGAAGTGAACAACACCACAGCGGACAGCTGACTAGGACTCACAAAACTAATAGCAGGTACTGAGGAAACGCGCATCTCCCAGCACCAGCAAGATGGTACCGGTAATGTCCAAACAACTAGGTGAGGCACAATATCACAATCTGCAGGTCCAAGACTGACCACTACAGGTGAGCTGGAATTCCCTCATATGAATGAGGACAAAGTCAAACCCGGTCAACAGTCTGAGAGACTCATATGTGTACTCCATATCTCTGACGCTCCACAGTTCTATCATTCTGCCTCACTTAATGCATCAATCATCAAGTGAGAAATATATGTCAGAAGATTAAATCTGAAGGTTGCCAGGGTTATAAGGATCCTCAACCCCACACGGCAGTATTTGAGGCGTCGCCAGAGGATGGCTACTTGGCTTTCGTCAGCATTCTCTGACTTGGTTGCCAAAGGTGTGGTCAGTTTATCTTAATCCCGCGACACGGTGATTATGACGCCACGTGGTTGATGACTGCGGCGTATTTAACAAAGATACATAAGCTACTTACTCACTTAGGCGTGTTGGACTGCTTGTGCTGAGTCAGCAGTTTGTGACTAAGATTAGAGCCTTACATCAGGAAGCTAATATGCAGAGTGTCACATTTCAAAGGCCTAACTAATTCATGATAGCTAGTATTTGCTGCTTGTAGCAGACAATAGAGCTTCTAAGATTACTTCCAAAGTTCCCCCACGGCAACTTCCGCAGCAATTTATTGTTTCTATAACACATACTTCCACTGTGATTATTTATACGACACTTCTGCTTCTTTACTTACCACTTCCACTGCCACTACCACTGCTATTATACTACATTACTCCTCTTGCTTCCTTAGCCACTGTCACTGCGCCTCATACCACATCTGCTTATTAGCTACAACTACAATACTACAAATGATGTTACTATTACTGCTGCAACTTCACTCCAACTAAATAAACAACATAACTTCTCCTGACATTATAGAGTACCACCAATACCAGTTATTATAAGACTGCTACTATCATCACAAATACAACTGGTAATGTGACTCCTACTTATATAACTACAGTGTTATTTATATGATAATAGCTACTAAAGTGCGAAATGAGAACATTCAATAAACACACTGCCTGTACTACTACTGACAAAACTACTTCTTTTGTCACGACTGCTTTTATTATTAGTGCTACTTACTCCTACTGTTCATATTATAAATATTTGTATATCACCACCCTTATACTATTAAAACAACTAACACTCCTACTTATTCTTATATTATAGGTCCTACTGTGTGAAACACATTAAAAATGCAATTTTATGAAATGAAATTCAGTTTATTTGTTATTATATAATTGAATATTTATTTAATATATTTTTATCAATCGGATCTATCAATCTATCATTACTTTAAACGTTCTATTTGTAAAAACTGGCACAAGAATTAAAAGCAAATAACTAGTAAGACACATTCCGGTGGAGTTTGGACTGTAGTTGTAGTTCTATTCTTGGTGACGCTGCCAGTCCACTCCAGAGCACATGATGATAATGCCAACCATCGCCACCAAAGATCCATTGTCCCTTTGGACTGTGGGAAGAGGAAAAATAGCACAGAACATTGAAACGCCACGCTCAAAGGACACGGGTTCATTTTTAGTTGACTTCAGCCAGTTTCAAACCTTCTGCACGACTGACCACTACGCCGCATTATAAACTTTGTAAATAAGTGTGACCTAGTTGGCGTTTATCAGTGAACACTGTCCAATTATTCAGGGGACTAATCCAAAAAAGCATTCATCTTTCAAAAGACAAAACACAGAATCGGGATCAGCATGACACTGGTCACACATGTATAATGTATTCGAGGGGACCGTGGAGCAGAAACAATGGCCTTCAGCACTGTAACTGGAATTAACACACAGATTAGCATGTGTGTTTGTGAGAGGGCCACAAACACACAAAACAGCGAAGAAGATTAGAGTGTATGTACTAAAGACTCATTGTCTGCTAATAGAGGCTCGATGTGTTACGCACATCAGAATGAGGGAAGTGGGTCAACAACACAACTGACAGTTGTGTGTCAGAGTTTAAACAACACAAAGTATCGAGTGTGAGAAATGTGAGAAATCAACACAAATACGCAAATCCAAACTGTGTTCTTTTTTGTTTGGACACCTGCGACTGTTTCCTCTGCAGTTAAGACACAAACCTGATGTCATCATTGGCTGTTGGCTGCTCATTATAATCAGCAGGTGAAGACATCACAGGTTGCAGAGAGCCACTGTTATTGTGAAGTGACCACTTTCGAGAAAGTGACAAAAGTTGCTCGCTAAAAACTGACATTCTACCGGCTCCGTGTGGATGACAGGGCAGTCCGACAAAGAACTTGTACAGATATTATACAAGTAGCAGCAGTTCTACTTTGAGTCTCCTGGCTGAGTGACATACACCATACATAACCTCAGGGAGACACGAGACTCTGCCGTCGAGAAAACACGTCTTTTGTTCTTTCAATCACTACCCAAACTCAGTGTCACACGTGAGAGAAGGCATGTAGAAAGGCAGGTAAATGGAGGAATTTTACTTTTGACATCTTCACCTCAATAAACTGTACAGAATCCTCATGAATGGGGAGAAATATGTCAATAATCATAATGAAAGTTTCATTAAACATCAAATGTCATGAAGAATCCTCTTGATATTTTGACATTTAAAAGGTCAAATATATATAATAGGTTTTCAGATATTTCAATTATGTTAATATCATATCAGTAATAAAAATGACATCAGGCATATAACACAATTCGGACATAAAATACTACATGAACTGTACTTTTATGTAGAACGTTAAAATGTTTATGGCAACATTGATAATATAGATTAGCAAGAATAATAGCTAATGATAGGGTTTTTTTGGGTCTTTTTTGTCTTGGGTTTGTGTTTCCTCGAGCTCTTCTCCACATCACCCCCTCACGTGAAAACACACCCAGGAAACATTCCACAGCATTGACGTGACCACTTCTGTCAGACAAAATGACTCAAAATCTTCTAGACCTCCTTCACAGGCAGAAAATAGCAGTGGTCGCATTGAAGTGAAATACTGCAGGTGTCTGTGAAGACAGTGTTAGTAACCTTGTTTAACCTCTCTGTCTGTGTGTGTGTGTATGAGTGAAGTTGTTTAGCTATCCTTGTCGGGACTACTTCTTGGAAACACACCTTGTGGGGACATTTTGCTATTTGTGAGGTTAAGCCTCAATTGGAGAATTGAAACTTCAAAATAACTGGGTCAGTGTATTTGAATTTAAGTTTAGGTTTAGGTTCTGGTTAAGGTTAGCCATTTGTTTTTGGATGGTTAGGTTTAGGGTGAGAGGCTGGGGAAAGTGCGAGAGGCAATGAAATGTACTCACAAGCCATAAAAACATGACATGTGTGTGTGAGAGAGTTGATGAACCCTCTCATGTGACACTGTATTATGTCATTAGCAAGGAGCCTTAGTGAATGTGGTAATAACAGTCCTGTATAGTAGAGCGTAAAAGAGGAGGAAACATGAGCGTGTTTAACTGCAGGCAGAAAAGAGCTGGTAAATGGGGTTGGTGTAACACACTGTAGCATAGAGTGGATAGTTAAACACTGAACAGCAGAAGAACTTTTTGAATGCTTTTTACAAATCCGTGTTGCAACATCAGAGTGTCAACTTTCAGTCATGAATGTTAAATTGCCAATAAACTGCTAATAGCAAACAGAAAAATGAATAAATAAACCTTCCACAAAACAAGACATTTTGTCCTTTGGACTTGATTTGGTTATAATTAATGAACATCACATTATAGAGTTACCAGGCCTAGCAACCACTAGCGTCTGCGCGACGTCTACTATCCACTGCAGTAACATGACTGATGCATGTTTGATATTTATCATTACCCATGCACACACAATGAATGCAAGAACGTCAAGATTCTGATTCCAACAGCCAGATTGCTAATAATAAATGCTTACCATAAACTACTTATGGGGATTTGAATTTGCCAATACTGAATTACTAGCGGAATTATTCTTGACATTTGTAAGGTACCAAGAATTAAATTGGTAATGCCATGTCAACAATTAATATATAATGTTTGTTGAAAGATCTCCTCCATTGCATGTCGAAATTGTGAGTCAAAAGATTAATTTTTTGTCAGTCAGATTATAGGTGTCAATAAATAAAGTTGATGTAAATGAAAGAGAACATAACACTAACCACCACAGAGGAACGCAGCCAATAAAGTAGTGATAATGAAACAAGGAAGCAGATGGGAAAGTTCTGTGTTTTATTGAATTGGTGACAATAGTCACACTAGTTCTTACTCATGAGTCGTAAATCTTTCTCCAAACGGCGGTCAGTCGCTTCACACGTGCGGCCAGAATGCGTGACATGAGTCCTGCGAGGTTTATTTCAGGATTTTTCCTTAAAAATGCCCCAAAAACCATGATAACCATGAGCACCTCCATGATGCGCTATGTTATTGGCTTGTTACGATGTTCCCACTCTTAACTCGTATGATCATGTGAGATTTCCTCCTTAAAAAGAAACCATTTTTCTGAAGGTGTGGTGGCGCTTGTTTAAGCCCTGGCAAAGCGCCAGAACTGTTTACATGTAGCGGAAAACCTGGAGATGCTAGATGCTAAAATGTAGATGTGTTCCTCAAGACTACAATGACTGAAACCGGTGCGTCTCCTTGCTTCAGACTGTCAGTCAGTAGTCCTCAGAAGAGGTGCAAGTCGTGTGTGAGAGAGGGAAAACCGGACCTCTTTTCTTCAACTGCTGCCCCCATGACTCGACCATGTTAGTATAACTTTTTTCCTTTTTGTAGTTAACTTTATCTAAAGTAGAACAAGAGAGATATTGAGAAAACTATGAAGTGAGATTTTTTTTAGTTCATTCTAGTGAAACCTAGTGTTTTCCAGTCGTGTCCAACTTTGCCACAGAAGTGTTTTGGAGTCAAAAGTGAGTCCAGAGGTGAAGGACTTAACTCAAGTCACGTTGACGGCCAACGTGACTTGAGGAGGTGGGCGCGTCACCGCGAACAAACGTGCTTCGCCGCCGACACGAGAATGTGTGTCACATTTGAGGCGAAGAGGGAAAATGGCGGCCAGTGCCAGCAGATTTGACCTACTTCTCCAGCCGCTGTGACGGGAGGAAGCAGCAGATGGAGCAACTCCGCGTTCCATCACACTCCTCTGCCGCGCACAATCCCAGCAGCAACGACAAGTTGAACGCAGTCAAATGTCATTTTTAAAACTTAAACATGCGTTCAAAGCGCTTTCTTCACTTTCATCATAAAGTTAGGTTTAGCGTCGCACACTTTTGCTGAACTCTGTCTAGTATGGATCACAGTTAGTATTACGTCTTTTTTAAGTGAATTTCACGACTATTTAGGTCTTGACAGAGTTCCTCGAAGGCTTTGACGGCAGTCACGTGATCACCGCCCCCCTACCCATAATAAACAATGGGGGCAGTGCGGGGACGGCCTCCTCCCTCCCTCTGTAGTAGGTGTCCACCTCAAAACCTTTCAACGTGACTCTGTTTATTTCTGCGCGACTGACAGGACACACTGCGCACAACCTTGAGCTCTAAAAGGCGAAAAAGTTGGCAAAAGTTTTCATTCTCAACTTGGACCGAACGCTGATGGTAAGAGGATCACGAACTTTTCTCTGTTGTTAGGATGTTTCGGTTTAATTTTCCTTGCATGTATCCATGTACAACATCGACCGTCTGTTGTAATTGTGTGTGTTTTCAAGTGAATCACGCGTTGTTAGTGGCAGTTGTGGTCATAGTGTGAGCTGGTGATGGTGACAGCCAGTTTCGCATCTCATTGACCCAAATCCCGACTTTGTAACTGCGTCATGAAGTCAGAACTTACTGCAGCTGCATGAAGCGTTTTTATTGAGCGCATTTGCACGCATCACTGCAAATTATACTCTGCCCTTGCGTGCAAATGTCGCAAAAAGTGGCTTAAAAGTGTATATTTTGGATATAAAGAAGAGTTGATGACGATGTGAAACCTGATCTGCATACCGCGCCCACTTAATTTTCGACGCAAACAACTTTCACTGACTGACAGAGAACCGCCCTGTTTGCGCAGAAATCATAGTTTTACACGATTTTATTACGGCTAAAAAACATTTTACATCGTTTGTCGCATTCAAACTTGCTGAAATATACTTTTCAAACGTATGGTTTGACCCTAGTTATTTCTAAAACTTTTTTTTTTTACTTTTTATTTTTATTTTTTTCGCCTTTTTCTTCGCTGTTTGATATATTTAACCTCATATGTTTTAATAAGAATCCTGGATTACTGAGCGCAAAAGGCCAGCTAGGGTTAAAAAAAAAAAAAAAAAAAAAAAAAAAAAGCGGCACAATCAACAATACCGTTAAAAAGCCCAATTAAATTAATAAAATGTCTAAAACTAGTTTCAAATCGTATTTAATACATTTGCAAAACTGACTATGTATAGTATAACAGTCAGGTGATACAAAACTAAAACAGTGTATCATTGATGAGTTTAGTGTTTAGAGCTTAGATATTACAGCGTATTAAGGATATTTTGAAAAGGTACATATTTCACCATGCATTGACCTTATTTTCTCACCCCCCGCCCCCTTATGCCTCAACTTCCTCTGTACTACTCTAGTTTTCTTTAGTAGAGTAAATATATGATTTCAGTTTTACTCCTCAACTTATTTTTGATTATAAAATAAAAATATTTGCATTTATGATTTCACTTTTGGGGCATTTTATTTGTTTGTTCATTAGCATTTTTATGCAGTGTTAATTTGGATGTGTAAAACTAGCTAATGATTACTTCAATAGCTTACCTGATACACTGATGTATTTGCACTCTGAGAGTGCTAAAATGATCTCCCATGCGCAAGTGTCCTGGATAGTTGACCACAAATCTAACTGAACTCTGGATTCAAACCAACAGCTGTGAACGTGTGTTTTTCTAGCGGTTAATCGCGTGCGTCCTGAACCTCAACTGAGTTATCAGCTGGTTTGTCTGCTGATTATGATGGTAGTTAATCCACGGGTGGATTTACAAACAAGCTTAGGACCAGTAGGGATCTTTGTATGGGAAGAATTTGGGGTGAAAGAAATTAGAGTGCGTCCCTGGAATCCTGCAGCTTTGCTCTAATTGCAGAACTAGCAGGAAACATTCCTCAACGGGTCCAAATGCTTCACAAGTGAGTGAGTGTGTGTGTGTGTTGCACCACATCAGGTGGAGTTTCGGCTTCCTTCTGAGGCGCTCGGATTTATTTGGTGTCGGGCCAGTTACCTGTTCATGAGTAATTTAGTCTCCATGTGGGTTTGATCATATAAAACACAGAAAGGGCCAGCAGGTGTCAGATGGGCTTTGGCTGGTTTGGGTTCCTGTAATCCTGACCAATAAAACCCAGATCACACCTCATTGGAGGGCAGCGGGTCAACAGAACCAGCACCACCCCTAACCTTCAGTTGTGGTTGCCCCCTGACAGGGAACAGAGAGATGGACACTCCATCAACATCAACTGCAGCGGCGTCAGCCAACCCTGAGGTCTCTCGCCTCGGGGGCATCGAGGCCTTGAAGCTGAAGGTGGGACCGGTGCGCAGGAACCTCTTTGGTCCGGTGGACCACCAGCAGCTGCAGGCCGACTTCCAACGGCTGCTGTGCATGAGCGTGGAAGTGGCCAACAAGCGGTGGAACTACGACTTCATCCACGACAGGCCGCAGCACGCCGATGACAACAACAACATCGAGTGGGTGGAGCTGCGCAGCGCAGATGTGCCGATGTTTTACCGCAGCTGTGCGACTAGATCGCTGGTCCAAGTTGGTGTCGGGATGTCCAAGGCCTCCAGGCAGACGCCGTCATCCAGCGAGGACTCCCCTGCATCCAGCAGCTCATCGGGCTCTGGAGACGAGTACCTGGAGATTTCCACCAAGGGGTGCTACCGACTACAGCGGCCAGCAAAACGCCGACAGGCTACAATCACAGGTAGCTCAAGTCGTACAGAATTTATTACTTTCATTGTATTTAGAACCACCTGACAACCTCTGAATATAACCACACAATACTCATCGCTTGAAAAGACATGAATTCACATTTTACTCAAAGATACTTGTTGCTACAAGAAAACTGTGAGATAAAATACTGAACATGCAAATAGATGTAGAATAAAAACCACCAACTTTCCTTCTCTCTAGATTTCTTCAAGGTGAAGAAGAGGAAGCTGCTTCATTGCAAAGCATCATCGCGGCAGTAGAAGTGACAGCGTCATCCTCTACGTCAGAACGACGGCTCGACTGCCT
Source organism: Synchiropus splendidus (assembly GCF_027744825.2). Lineage (NCBI taxonomy): Eukaryota > Metazoa > Chordata > Actinopteri > Syngnathiformes > Callionymidae > Synchiropus > Synchiropus splendidus. The sequence goes on from NC_071337.1 coordinate 17,108,008, forward strand.
TCCTCTGGCCTCGTGCAAATATTACCCATATCTAATGTACATATGTAGCATTTTCTGACAGCCTGGAGCACCCGGCTTTAAATCACACACCTTCACCTTCAGCACAAGGAAGCTACCATTCTCTGATCATCCCGATTTATAACGGTTTTCATTCTAATTTTCTGTATCGTTTTCTAAACTGTGAATGATGAATGCACTCTTGCAGGAAACTTCCAGCTCGTGGTTTAAGAGACACAGGCCTGGATTAGCATTGTTAACGTTTCACCTTTTCTTGCTCCCTGATGCTAAGTTTTCACTATAATCAGCTGACATCAAGCTAAAGTGAGATGCCATCCAAGTGTCACTCAAATTAGCTCGAGGTCAAGGGTCAACGGTGGAGGTATTAGCAACGATGCAACGAGCTCAAACTTGTAGCAATTTTGTAATAATGTTTTCTATGTGACTATTTATTTATGAATCCTGTTGCAGGCTCAACAATTTGAACTCAGCTAAAAAGTGGTGAAAAATACAGTTATCTCCAAAACGATGCCCCAGTTTTGACTCTTAAAGTCACTTCAGCTCACAAACACTCCACCGTTGCCATTATCTCTTCAACAAACAAATGTTCCTGCTGCTTATACTTTGAGCACAATGGGTTTTAACAACATATCATTTTTGCAGTTCAGTTGCAGCTTTCGCTTTTCAATGTAGCATTTTCCCTCACTATCTGTTCGCCCTGTCTTTTTGGTTTTAAATGTGCCTCATGAAGGGAAGTGCTGCGTCTCGAGTTCCATTTTTCAGATGGAGCCTGGGACACATTTACCGCTGTGCATTTTTTGTTAAAAGTGTAAATTTGCTTGTGTGACTGCGTGAGGGGGTTTCCTGTAAACATTGTGGCAACTGAGGCAGTTTGGCCAAAGATAAGCATCAGTCATACACATCAAACTTGAGATGTCAGCTTCGACAGGGAAGTCATGACCTGTAACCTTTAGATAATTCAGGTTTGGTGGATCTAAAGCCCCCTTTGGTACGTCCACTGACACATTCACTTCCCAGTAAGATAGTTTATCTCCAGATTTCAACTGTATGCTGACACTCACTCAGTTTTTGGAATGAAAGTGTTGAAAGTGAGTCACAATTAGATTCTCATATAGATAATACTCCATCGTTGCAGTATTTTCTAAAGGGGCTTTAGATACGTTTATGTGTTCCAGTTATCAATCACCTTAATCTGTTATGGATCTCAAGCCATAATTTGGATTAATAATTCTACCTCATCGAGAAATTAAAAGAATAACAAGAGTATATATATATATATATAGTTTATGAACTCAGGTTGATTCCATTGACATACAGAGAGAAACTGTGAGACCAGCAGTTGAAAATATAGTGGCTAACAGTTTCACACCAGGTGACTGTGTCAGTGTGTCACAGGAACAGACCACACCATTGAGTTGTTTAAGAACGACCTTTAGTGCCCCTTCTGCTAGCGCACTCTCTTTTTGGTGATTCGACTGCCTCAGTCTCTGCAAAACCATCATGGACGCAGTAGTCTATAAGCATATTTTTGTGGTCATGTAAGGGTTTATTAAAAAAACAATTGCTTTATTTCTGTGCGTGTGAGAGAGAGAACGAAAGACTGAGTGGGAGAGAGAGAGAGAAAGTGTGGCACCTATATCAAAGTCTATTTAAGTTATTATAACTTGGGAAGTAATTTTAAAAATCCCGATATGTTTTACTGTCGTATTACTAACGGTGTTATTTCTGAAACTTTTTCAAAATCTTTGCACTACTTCAAAAAACATTTTTGACAACATAACTACGTTTCCTCTAGAACTTTTGAGTATGTAATACACAGACATTTTTGATTACAAAAAAAGTGCGATCTAATTCGGTTCTTGTTTGTTTCTTGCCTTACTGCCTATAAAAACACCTTCACCTGTCGCAGCTATATCATTGTAGTGTTGTGTTGTGCTACTCTGTATTTGCATGAATGTACAATAATCTTTATATTCCATGTGTATTACTTTCATTGTAATTTAATACCTGTTTGTGATTCTTTGTAAGAAGTATAACTGCATTGGATCACAATAAGATACTTTTGATAGTTTATAAAGATTCTCTTTCTTATCAAATGACGTGGTGTTGGCCTGCGTTTTATATACTGTGTTCAAAACAACAATAAAAACTATTCACGATCAGTGGTCATATAAACCTCGACCCTTTTTTTCTGCTTGTACAAGAATCAAAAGCTCCATCTAGTGGACCAAAATCTCAACTTCGAATGAGTTGGAAAACTTAAAGTTTTCATGCCGTGAAAACATTAACGGCAGATTTGGTGGGAATTCAAACTCACGTTTCACCGCATTCGTTCAGACACAAAATTCTCTCTGAAACGGGACCACTTGACGTGCACCGATGTGAATGGGTGTCAAACCGCGTCTGGACGCCGGCGTTTCAGACCGACAGGAGCCCCGCTAGAGAACAAAAACGCCATATTGGCTGCTTCTTCTCGGGCAAGATTTTTCCCGCCAGCGGGAAAATCTCCACCAATCACAGTCGCTCCGAAAGATTGTGGGTAATGTAGTGCCTCTCTAAAACAGCGCATATTCAGCGCGACATCGTTATTTTTTTCACAGATTATTTTTGGTTTATTTAATAATTCAACCGTAATCGTTTATTGTTTTTATTTATTGTTTGTTTATTATTTATCATTGTTTGACGGTGGTGTATAACAGCAGGGAAAAAACATACTGGAAATGTGAACTTATATTGACAAAAGTGAGAACAGCTGTTATGTTTGTCTAGTCAATTGCCCTAATTTAAGTTGTCATTGGATTGGAGAAGGGTGCTTTGATAGGTTTGTCTTATTCAGGGAGGCGCAGCAATAGCACATGCAGATAACTCATCGCACACTGCGCAACATGACGCCACCAGTGCTGTTGGTAGTGGAGCGACAAGTTTGTGGTAGGTGACGGTATCCCGTGTATGTACTGCCAACGGCCTCCGGGGGGCAGTTTAGGAGAGGCGAAACAGCACTGACGGATCATTTCCTGACTTAAGATCGCCCAGTTAACTGATCATTATCATCCTCACACCGTGTCTACTGTACGTCCAGGCAGGGAGCAAACACACACAAAAGCAGCTGTCTGGTGTCTTGTGAACATGAAACTAAATTGGCATTTGGCCGCAAACCTGAAGGCAAAGGGAAGGGTTTGCAGGAACACACATGCACAACTGATCAAATAATCTTTATTCAGAACGGAATGTTAAAACACCAGTGTACACATAAATAAATAATAAAAAAATTAAATAAGAGGTTCCCAAAACAGCACGGTTTCTACTGCTGCTGAGATACATTCATGAATCAGCATAACTGTTACGATCCCTTGTTTGAAGTCAAATTATTATTTACAAATTAAAACACAAATCACAGGATTAAAAAAGTGTTTTAGTTAGAAAGCGGTGAGTTTAACCAGCTGGAGTGATGGTGTAAACATCTTTGAAGAAGTGACATTAGGACGAACACTACGCACAGCGAAAGAGGACCCCGCCCCTAAAACCACGTAAAATCACTAAAACATGACTGGACAGAAGAGTGCAGTGGTAGTGCAACATTCATCACTTCAACAGATCAAATCGCTTTCTTCCGCCTAATGAAGATCTTTCAGAGTGCAATAAAAGCATGGTTCAAAACTCTACGCGGGGAAAGATGAAGTCACAGCTGTCGTCGCAGCGCTCGTCTGTCCGTCCACATGGAACGGACCTCCTTATGGATGAGTGGACTGATGAAGAGGATGCTGCATCCCGTCTGTCACACACAGAAACACAAGTGAATGACCTCACTCGTGCGTCACTCATGATCTCATGATATACTGAATATATAGATTCAATCTGGGGCTGAAATGTACATGGGATAAAGTGCGTCAATAAAAGCCTTTAGTGAGAAAACACAGGTCTTCATACATTAGTGTGTAAACAGGCTGTTTTTTTCCTCCGGTGCTTGCTAGTCTATTCGTACATACTGTATATGCATTTATTGTTGAATGGGCTCTTGAGTGTGTTACCATGGCAATGAAGAAGTAGAAGACACTCATCCAGCTCAGTCTGCTTTTGATCAGCGACACCATGTACTGAAACATGAGCCAGAGACACTTAAACACTGCTCAGCATTTGAAGCGGTCTCTGAGAGGAGGCAAACTCACTTGCCCTGCGGCAGCGCCGATGCTTCCAGTCCCGTCTACGATGCCTGTGACTGTAGCCAGAGCCTCCTGGCTGCCCCGAAGAGCTTCCTGACGTCCCAGGTCTGCGGAGATTGCCGAGCTGATCATGTTGGACGGACCACCGATGAAGAAGCCAGTGACGGCTAGCAAAGCAGAGTTGACCACCTTGTCGTTGGGAGAGTCTGAAAGCGTGGGAGGAGCATTTGATCAGCAACGGCTGACAGTCTTATGTCTTCATGTGTATACTCACGACTGTATCCCACCAGTGCAGCCATGGCCAGCACCAGGCTTAGTGCCAACACCGGTGTTCGTTTGCCCATGAAGTCCGACACAAGGCCCTGAAGAGTCCCACCTGACACGAGAGAACGGGACCTCTCATGAAAGGTTTCCTCCAGCTGATCGTGTCAGACGATGACAGCACCAGTGCTGCTACTCACCCACAATTCCGCCAACGTCATACCAGACGGACAAGCGGTCAGCCTCTTCCTCCTTCCAGCTGAAGTTGTTGCTCAGGTAAAATGGCAGCCAGAAGAAGAAGGAGTAGTTGACCAGCTTCAGACAGGCGTACGACAGGGAATACTGCAGACCAACAACAACAAAAAAAAAAAAAATCATGAACCCTGGATGGTCAAAGACTCAGCCAGCTGTGAACTCACAGGAATCACACCAGGAAGACAGAACGCCTGCAGGAAGCCGATGGGTCGGGGGGAATCTTCCGGACGTTCTTCTGGTTGGTGAACGGACTGGCAGTGTCGATCGTAAGCCTCCAGCTCATCTTCATCGTCGCAGATGAGGGGCCTGTTGCTGTCTGACTCCGTCTCCACAGGGCTAAGGTCCGTCTCACACTCCAGGCTCAGACCTGAACATCTCACAGAGTAGGACCAAGATGGAGGGACTGTAAAAGGATTCAACTGACTTTTGAACTCACCAACTTCCTTCGGGGAAGTGAGCAGACCAAAGAAGACCACCACTCCTCCAGCAAACTGTACCACTGAGGTCACCAGGAAGGCGTACTGAGATGGAGAGGTCGGTGTGTCAGACTGATGGGAGACATTCATCGACTGTGCCTGAAGATCAACTTAAGGTTTTCTCTCATCACTCAGTAAGTCACGATGATTCATCGCAAACTTGGAAGACACCTGTGATGCTCACCCACTGCTGTTAGATTATCTCCCAGTCTGACACTTTTCAGGACAACCTAAAACTAAAATTTTAGGGTCACACTCTTCCCCTTCCTGACCCCAACATTCTAGCAACACTATGAATTCTATTGTGGTCCTGCAACATTCTATGATGTTGTTGCCCCTTTACACTCTTTCGATGCACTCCTGCTCTCCCACTCTTCTCATCATCCTGGGTTCCTCAGGTTCCCCTGTTGACTACCTCATGTCACCTGAAGTCTCTCACTCTGAGAACACGTTTATACTCAGACACTTCTAACACACTCATCTACTGAACATTGTCAGCTAGTACTTAGATGCTCACACTGCGGCAACACATCTTTTGACAGGCTTCTCACACTCTACCACCCCATTCCAACCCGTGGACAAAGCGTTCAATGGTGGAGCCTTTCATCTACAATGTAACAAACATTGTCTCACAGTTAGAGCAAACACGGACGTTGCTTTACCTCATATCCGTACTGGAGCACACTGGATGCCAGGAAAGCTCCCAATATGTTGCCAACAGAAGCACAGGCGCTCCAAAGTCCAAATATGAAACCTCGCCTGAAGACAACATACTTTTGTTAATACGGCTCAGTTTGAAAAGCAAATGAGTTAATAACACATTTCCTGTCTTCGGGACGGGAGCAGAATTGGAGGCAGGCAGCATAGAGAAGCACAACTTCAGTCACTCACCCTGTCTTGCCAAACCAGTTTCCCATGACAGCAACAACACAAGGCCAGACGGCCGACTGCAGGAGACCGTTGAGGATCCACAAACCGCAGTACAGGTACACATTGTAGATGTGCAGCCATTCTGTCAGAGTACCAAACGCAAATTCCTGCACACATGGGCAGTTTTTAAATAGAAAAATAGTTGAGTTTTAGCATCTAGTTGTGGTCTAGTTGAGTTTAGTCTAGTTGTGGACTCACCACTGCCGCGGAACCACACAGTCCGACACAAAGAACATAGCGAAGGTTGACTCTGTCTCCGATCACACCGCTCAGATACAAACCCTGGGATGAACAGATGGAGGAGATACATAGTGAAATAAAAAAAAACATGAAGATGATAATTATACTTTACTCAATAGTTTAATGTTCCTCATAAAACCATTGTCATATCCTCCTTTTATTTTGAAGATACATGGTTGTCAGAGTTGAGGTACGTATAGTAGTATCAGATGGACTGGAATTTCTTAATAGCAGAAGCAGTAGTATTGTTAGGGACAGTAGCACTATATATAAGCAGCTGTAGTAGTAGTTTCAAATTCAATACAAGTACATTTTGTGGTGACAGTAGGTGGTGTGTTTGGAGTAGCAGTATGAACGGTGCTGCTGAAGTAGTGGTCATAGTCTACTATAATGTACTAACAGAGAATGCAAGTATCAGCAGTAGTTGGGGAATGAAACTCATGTTTCGGATGTTACAGTAGCAGTGCTTGCAAGAGTTGTAGTAGTTCATAGTAGTTGTAGTTGTATTAAAAGGTCTGTAAAGTAGTTGCTCCTTCGAGAAGCAGTAATATTTATTATAGCGCCACAGTGAATTTGACTGCAACAGTCATCACTGTAGCAGTTATGGTAGTTTAAGGTGTAGTACGTGTACCCACCACAGCATAGGAGAAGAGGAAGATGGAGTCCAGCAGCCCAAGGAAGAGAGTGGCCTGTTTCTCATCATCAAAGAGACGGTTGTCCATCCATGTCTGCAAACACACGCACCAGCTGAGAACTTCATATTCCTCATAGCTCTGCATCTAGATCAACAAAACCACCTCGGCAGGAGAGAAAGCAGGAGACGACTGATTCTGGAAGGATGGTGTCCATTGGGCAGATATGCTGACCTTCACGTTACTGAAGGTTTTCCTGGACGAGTGCAGAAGCACATAGCTGCAGGAGAGAGACCAGGTCAGACACTTGCAGGGGTCAAACATTAAGGTTTAGGTTAATTTATGATGTTATTAAAAATACAACTGAATTGACATATTTTATATGCATATTCAGTCATGACAATTAATGATATATGGTTTAAAATTACATGAAGATTCTAATTTCTTCAGTGAGCTGTTATGTCTGTTTGGGATTAAATACTAAATACATTTATATATTTCATAGATTTATGACATGTGCTGCAGAAGAATAGATGGAAACGCAGATCAAGACAGTCGATGAAGAACATTGATTCAGACTTCAAGACAAATTGTCTTGTCTGTTGCTCACTCTATATCATCTATCACTCACTATCTTTTAGGAGACCTTTGACCTGCCGAAGTTGTCGTGTCTTGCAAGTTGATTCAACACTTTTGTGAACCTTAACCACATTTCAGTGGCTCAGCATCTTGTCAGGAACACGTGTTCATACTGTGGTTTACTGAAGACTGACTGCATGCTATTCTGTTCTGATATTTTTGTGGTATTACAATTCTTCTTTCCTTTGTCAGTCACGTTGATGACATTGTGGGAAAGACACAAGACAGGAATCTATAAGATTCTGCAAGTATGATGAAGGGTGAGGAGAGAGAATGTGGAGCAGGCTTTACTCGAACAATCAGAGAAGGAAGAAAGGACAAACTGGAGGAGAAAGGAAGGAGTAAACAGTAACAATAAGAAGGAGAGGAGGAAGGAAGGGGGGAAGGGGCGAGTACCTAAAAAAGGTAAGGAGGAAGACGATCAGGTGATGATGGGTGTACTGTGACAGGTGGCCACAGCAGGAGGGAGGCATCACAAGGTGTGGACCGAGGAGGAGGAGGAGGTAGTCGGCAAGACGAAGGTCACCAAACAAGCAGAAGGTCCTGCTAAAAGCACTGGGGTCTAGGGCTCAGTCTGGAGGGAGAGAAGGACGGACAACCAGCGATGACTCACAGACCACATTACTTCGTTTTGCTGCTTAAACAGAAAATAGGTTCACTTCACACACCCTTCACTTTTTGCTTTCACTTTGTGAACTAAGTCTGGGGAACAAAAGACTTCACAATAACACAGATACAAACAAGGCAGAAATCAAAAATGAATATAAATGCACCTAACATCCCATCTGTCTGTGTAACCCACAAAAGACCTGCATGTTCATTTTAAACAATGGGACGTGAGAAAACCGGGACTGAATACTTCCTGCTTTTAAGGCATTTGATGAGGGTGGAACTACGAATATGAGATCTGAGTCACCTTTGTCAAAGTCCAGTGTCCAACACGTTTTTTAATTTCTTGATATCACAGATCTTGTTTCTTATGAGTTTTAAGAAACATTTTCATGGTGACATTCTGGCTTTTTAATCAGTCACTGTTGACACATGGTAAAATAATAAAAGTAAAAATTAAGGTCATTTGAACAACCACAGAAAACATACTAAAAAGTCAGGACACAAAATCAAAGTAAAATAAAAGAACTGTAAGATAAAATAAAGCATAACACTACGGTTATTTAAATGCATAATAATTTTATCCACGACAAAACCAAAACAACATCAATGGCAATAAAATAAGAATTTTCTATATAAATGAATAGAAAATGTAGACTTAACTGAAACAATAAAATTGTACATACGAATAAAGACATAACAAAATAGGATGCATTTTTATTATTAAAAAAATGTATATGCTTCTTGTCTTGTTTTGACATTTCTGCAATACACATTTTTCCACCATCATGTCAGTATTTTTGTGGTTGACGAATCTGGGCGACAAGAATTAACCCAGACAACTCCACACAACAGTTGATAAATGCAGTTTATAATGAAGAAAATCACATTTAAGTGTGACGTCGCATACAGCAGCTGCGTCCAGACAGCCTGTACTTCAGACACCGGGTTATAGATCATGATAAAATCAATTCGCCATCTCATCCGCTCCCCCAAATACCATCGGAAAAAAACACATACACGAGCGACAACTCGCACTAGTTTAAAAGCGCATTCACGATTTGTTGCATTTCTGTAAATGTATGACTTATGACATATGACATATGTGTATGATAATCCGTGCATACTTGCTGCAGACTAACACGCGCATTAATGCTAAACGCATCGTACAGGTCCAACAGAAACACCTAAAAGATTAAGATCTGTTAAATAAAAGCAGGCTTTATGTCGAAGCTAGTCGCATGTTGTTTCGCACCGTAGAAGAAGACGATGTCGAACCACAAGTGCTTCCTGTTATCACCCCGACAACGCCCAAAAGCAAACGTTATTCAGACATATTTCGAATTGAAAAAGTGAATCCACAGTCTCACCTTTATGCAAAGGTAGATGGTGACCAGCTGCTCGCCCGTGTTTACTAAGTTCGCTGTGATTTCCGCATCATTGACATGAGTTAAGTTGGCCTGCAATATATTTCTGTCAGAAGTGCAACTGTCCTCGGATTGACGAGCAGACAATTTTATCTGGCATTTAAAGCAAATTAAAAACCAAACAAAGATAAACATCAGATCTAAGCGAAGTTTGTTTATTTATAACTATTTGTGTTCAATGTAAAAAAACGTTTTCACCAGAAATAAATTGGGGAAAACTGGAACAACGTACAGCTTTATTGTAAACGACTATTGCCATCTGCAGGTCAGGAGTGAGACTACAGCTGGCAATGGAGTGCAGTGCGTGCTTCACCTGTTCCGTGAACACGTGTCGGAGCCAGAAGGTCGTTAAAACATTTGTCCCATTTAAAAAAAGAAAAAAGCGCCAAAATTCATTCTGACCAGTTGACGTTCTCATTCGGCTGCAGCGATACAACAGGCGACGGGTGAGATTTTATATTGTATATAAAATTTGTGTGTCTTTGTGAAAAATATGAATTGAAGTAATAGTTTAATTTTAGTGGGGTATTACAGCAGTTTTATGGCTTGAAAAAAAGTTTAAATTGCCTCGATGTTAATGATTAATTATACTAATAATATACTTAATACCTGAAGTATTTTTTACTTAGTACAGCTAATTTCTATGAAACAAATCAGATTATCTGAATAATTCTGTGAACAAATCCTGTAGTTACATTGTGAGATAGGTTGTTTGTTGAGAATTGTATATGTTGGTTGGCAAGCTTGTTGATGGATACTGTTTATTTGAAAGTAGCTTGTTGGTTAGATGGTTGGATAAAAGGTGGTTAGACAAGGAGTGTAAAGAAAAGTTTGTTGTTAAGAATCCTTCGATGGATCCCTTCCGATAAACATACAATCCAGATTACGTCATCATTTATCATCAGGTTTTTCATGACAAAAAACAGCTCACAAAAAGTGACAAAGTGAATGCAAGTGTGTTTATGTGGACGTGTGAATTTAAATGGAGCACTCACTGGTTTGGAGTGAAAGGTTTGTGAGTCAGAGTTTCGAAAGAGAGAGAGAGAGAGGAAGAGAGGACGAGGGTGAGGGCTTAAAGATGAGCAGGACAAAGTAAATGAATGAAGAAGCAGAGGGGAGGACATACCGGATGTTAGAGGAACTTCAGTCTGTTCTGTCGGTATTTTACTATATTTTAACTTTAAAGACATGTTGAGTGGGACTTGGATGCATCACGGTGGGCTGGATCTGATGGATCCTGTAGCTCCTGTATTTTTGAAAGTATGTTTGGTGTTCATACAGACAACTGTGCCGGAGTGTGAGGTAAGAATTCTACACTTATTCATCAAATGTTGCTCAAAGTTCTTTGAAAAAGTGAAGTGAAAAATGCTGAATTTCTATGGCCTGATCAAATAAAAAACAACTCAGTTTGTTGTCAAATTGGGTCTTGGAACGACTTCTGATAGGACACCTGTCAAAATGTATCAGAGCACCTCACTCTTATCCAGTCACATTTTTCTTTCTTTTTTTTTTCCATAGCTGGCTTTAAAAAAAATGTTCGGTTTATGTCACTGTTTATGTCACTCTTCCACTGTTAGCTATTTTCACAATGACAGTCAGATTAATGGGGAGCACCATAGTCAACAATAGACAAAACACATAGCTCACAATTATCATGGCAAAGGACCATTGAGAACTGATAAGATTAATTCATACAGACACACTCATAAAGTATGCTGACTGTCTTTCATAAATGTGCGGGACATAGCAGGGAGAAACTACATGCTGTTTTCTAGGAGCTCATTGAACCCTCAGGCTCAAACATTTGTCACAGTGTGTTTTTGATCAGCAGTGCGCTCATTTTTTGATGACCTCAAAAGCAAGTGAAGAATCATTTGATGAAGTGCTCCCTCATGACAGCTAGCAGTGAAGCACCCGAGGGAGCTTCTGCTCTGGCTTAGTCCCTGAGTTGTCCCAGCTGGGTCTTAAATACCGAACATACATGTAGCCAGAAGACATGCTGTATTATTTCTGTCCATCTGTCTGCTTTCGACCTCCTGTCCGAGGTCGAGTTGCGGGGGCAGCAGCCGTTGTAGGGTACTGACTTGTCTCAGCCCAGAAAGTTCCTCGAACTCTTCTGGAGCAGTGCCAAAGCATTCCCAGGTCAGCTGTGAGACATAATGAATCTATAGTGACCAAGGTTTGCCCTGGGATCTCCTCGCTGTATGCCTGTGCGTTCCATCAAATCTCCTAAAGACAGTTCAGAATTGTTTTTTCGGTCACTTCCCAAAGCCCCCCACCACAGACAGGAAAGTGTATGTGCGGATTTGTCTTTTGGTTCAGCTCTTTCTTCACCATGACCGGACAATGGAGTCCTAGTGACTGAGGACGGTGCAACAATCAGTATGTCCATCTGACACTATATCCTTCCCTCGCCCAAGATACTTGAACGGGACATGCCAGCCTTTTCTGACTTTGAGGAGCCAATCTTCATTTAGTACCAATTTGCACCGTCCCAACATCTGTGACAAAGATGTTACACTGGCCTCTTCTAGAGATTACTACTGCCCTTGCTTGAGTGGAGAACTTAAGGCTCTGAGGTCTTTCAAGGAATCTTTAAAAGAACCTTCAGCATTTCTAACCCTGTTGTACCTTTCTCTCTCTTAGATTGTTGGTAATCATGGAGACAACCCTCAAAATGTCAACCAAACCGGACGGCATCTACTCCAACATTGACAGGTTAGTTGCTCAGTCGCATTGAAGGAACATCATTTTTAGATAAGCATTTCTAAAATAGAGTCACTGGATTGCTCATGGGTCGACTTGCTCTCCCTAAAACCAGGATCTGCTAAGTCCGTAATCTGCAATTCAGAGTCCAAGCAGAAGTAATTTGACTCATAGCTACTTGATTTCCCAGCCCCTTGGTGCCCTTTTGTGATGGTCAATGGACAATATTTATACACAGTTTCATAAAACCAGTGCCGGAAAACCACTGGAGAAGTATTGTCCGTGTGTTGCAGTGTAAAATCTACTTCAGAAGCCACAGAATCTGGCTCTTAGAATTTGACCATTTGTACCTCCAACGGGGATCTCAGTGTCTGATTTCCTCTGGTTTATTTATCAGAACATTACAGTTTGATGAAAAGGGCTCAGTTCCAAGAATGTGTTTATTTAGCAAAGCTGATGTGAAGAAGATGCTCGGTCATAGGCCTGCACTCTGGCATCTAGTTCTCATTTTCCCACTGTGGTCTGAGAAGTGTCTGTATACAAGTGGCTCTGCTATGAGACCCTTCCCTGATGATTGTTTGGTTTGTGTATTTTAGGTCAAAGAAAAAGTACAAAGGAAGTGGTGTCCAAAGGTCTGCAGTGGAGGTTAAAAGAGTCCTGCAGAAGAAAACAGCACTTCCCCTCTCTTCTTTGGATTACAACTGTCATCCACACCTCCACATGATGGCCTATAGAAGCCAGAACTTCAACACACTTCCACTATCCAACATCAAGGACAAGATATCCCTTTGGGAGGAAAAGGAAGCGGTTCCTGGATCGCCAAGTTCATTAGCAAAAGGATCCAATGGCCAAAAAGCTGTTCCCAAAGAAGAGCCTGAAAAGGAGAATGTTGGACGACTGATGTGTCCGCCTTGTTCCCCAGTTCAGGCGATGAAGCACATGGATAATGCAGAGAGAACCAGGAGTTCTGCAGCAGAAACCGAAGCATGTACGAGAATCATCGACAAGAAAACGTCTGACCAATTCAGCCAGGGCAAGAGAGCTGTGTTCAGTCTTTTTAGAAAGCTGGAGTCCATGGGAGAAAACCATGGAAAGACTCTGCCAGAGCTTGGCAATTATTTCTGCCCCCCCAGCAAGGACAAACATGTGGAACAGAGGATGAAGGAGGATGAAGTTCCTCACGCTTCAGTGATGCAGAGGGAGAATGTGTATAGCGAGCCAGGTTCTCCAGCCATCAATCCACTCCCCAAACCAAAACGGACCTTTCAGCATCCAGATGCTGCCCAGGTGAGAAACCTGAGAAGAGAGCCGAGGAACCTCCCTCCTCTCCCTCTATCCTCCAATTTCTCAGCCACAGCAAAACCTCCTCACGGCATCTACGGGAGGACCAGGGCTGAGAAACTCAGAGGCGGAGAGAGGTGAGTCTGAAGAAGGTTTGGTCTGAGTTTGAGTGTGAAGTAAATTCGTGTTCACTCTTACAGGAGAACCTTTGAGATCGAACACTTCCCAAAGAGTCAATTCATCACACGTTCCCTGACTCAGGAACATCACTACGAAGACATCCTGGGTCAGACATCCTCTCCTCTTCCCTGTGTGTGGAACTGTTTTAGGAATAAATCGATCCAGTATTTGAGTGTCAGGTTTACAGTCACACATCACTGCTGAGCATCAAATTACAGTAAAGAACAGTAAAGTTATCTTGAGTCAGTTCAGCCTTCAGTATTACCTCTTCTGAAATCTTCTGGATTTGCAAGGTTCACTCAGATGCTGATAATACACAAGAGCATGTGAAACAAACCTCAATACCCTGATGTGGTTTTTGTCTAACCCAGTTTTACATTTTGATGGGAAGTACTCATATTTTATCTCACAATAGCGATTTACCGTGTGTTGATTCAAGCACAGCTGCAGTACATCAATGTTCCACTCCCAGGTATCTGTGTAGATCTTTCTTGGGGGTCTCTAGTCCGTGGTTGTCTTCCAGGTTTTTGTTAAATAATAATAACAGACAAATACAATTCCTTTAAGTGGAAAGTTGACATACATATGTGCTCTGCAGACTCTCCACGGGAAAACCCCTACGAAGACGTTGAGTTGGAAAGCCAGTGCTCCCAGCAGTCGCTGCCCTCTTCGCCAGGCGCTGACACCAGCAAGGTTCATGTCTGATGCTAGTTGTCTGAGTAGAAATCGCTAAAATCACTCTCCACACAGACGTCCAGGCCTGGTTTCTTCAGGCAGAGTTCAAGTCGGAGTTTAAAGCTGTTGGACCTGGGGCGAAGCTTCGCCAATAGTCCTGGACCGTGCAGAACGGGAATCTCCTCTCCTCCGCTGATCAGTCCTCCGTCGACACCAACTGAGCCCGAACACACCACCTGGTTGCCAGGAGAGGCCTCGGGTCGGACCTGTCGCAGGATACCCACGGTCTGTAGAAATATTCTGTCGTTATTTTGCATATCACATTTGAAATACAGCTTTATTCAGAGGATTTTTATTTGATATAAACTGGTAATAAGTTTACTACCAAGCTACCATGCACCGCAGCAACGAAGTGCCCCTCACAGCAAGTAATTCATAACAACAAATACAAAAAAGTTGCCTGAATGAGGGACAAACCAAGACTTGGCTTGCCCTTGCACTGAAATTGGTCACATGGTCCAACCCCGAGAAACTGGTGCTTAGGATTTTAGCAACATAAAACCTTGGATTAATAAAAAAAAACAAAACAATGAAACGTTATCTACAAAATTAGCAGAATGGTTGTATTGGGTTGTTGTTTGCACACATAGTTTTGCACTTTTCTCAATTCTCTTTTATGTTGTTTTTTGATTGAAAGCTGGTACTGAGGATCAACGGTATCTTTGAGGCTCGCATTGGGAAGAAACATCTCCGACGGATTTATCATTATGCTGAATCAAGCTCTGGGAGAGGTAACTCCGCCATATTGTGCTGCTGAGTTTTACTGAATTGTTTTAGGTGGGGGTGTTACACTTGGAAATTTAAATGTAGCAACCACATGTTTTGAACCATTTTTTGTTTCATAGAACCTTTTCACTGTCAAAATGACTGATGTTTTTTCACCCTAATTTTTTTAACCCTGACCTTTAGATGAGTGCCATTCTTATGCAATGCATTGGAAATGATTCTTAAGATTTAAAAAATGAAGAGCAAAGATGTTTAAAAATGGCGCCATATTCTTAGACTGAAAAATGTCTCTTTGTTCTTCAGTTACAGATGACAACAGTGACTCTGAGAGCGAAGTTGATGAACGGTTTAAAGGTACGAAACAGAGTTTGTTGACCCTGTTGTGTTGAAGTTTCCCCTCAGGTAATATTCTTCTTCCATCCAGCTCATCATCGTCGCCTGACATCAGTCCGCTCGGTGCTGACTCGGACCAGCAGAACTAAAGCCCAGTCGAACAGCAGAACTGGCGCAATGGACCCGGAGCTCCATCAGCGGCGGCTCTTTGAATACTTCCTAGTTGTCTCTCTGCAGAAATCTAAAACTGGTGGCCATTTTCTTCCAGAAGTAACTCAGCAGTTTCCTCTTAAGGTGAGAAGGTCTTGTTCACAAGTAAGGGTAGAATGAAAGATGAAGGGACGCAGCACTGCTGTGTCTTCATTCATGAGGTGTCCTTTAGTGTGGTGACCAAAAACAACAAAACCCCAGTTGAGATGACTTTTGCCTCTTGTCAGAGTCTTATGGACGCATCCTCAGTGAAGTGTGCCACTTGGAAGAGAGATTTTATCTCAGTTGATCTGGGAACCAGAAGAGCTACAGAATGTTTTGAGGCCTATTCACTTCAATTGTTGCCCTCTAAACTCGGCCTCATTAAGCAGAGGTCACTGGTTGGATGGAGGGTGTTGGCGACATATTTTGAAAAGCTTTGATATGAAATGTCTTGTTATGATAATGTGCCATGTTATTTAACATGATCAAGCAGACCTGTTGGAAATATATTTATATGTTGGTCTGACTTCTGAAAGACAGTGACAGTTTCACACCAGTGTTCCTCTGTGTGCAGCTGGAACGCAGCTTCAAGTTCATGAGAGAAACAGAGGACCAGCTGAGAATCATTCCTCAGTTCTGCTTCCCGGACGCCAAAGACTGGGAACCCCTGGAGAGCTATTCGAGGTGAAGTCACACGACAGCAATAGCCCCAGAGCATAGTGTCGTTAAAGTTTCATTCATGACCCAAAATGGTTTTGAGGGCAGCAGCAGATTATATTTGTTTGATTTCAAAGTCATAAACCGAATAACGTCTTTTCCTTTCTCCCTGACGACCAAAATACGTCTGTTTGTCTTGGCCTGTCTGCGGCAGCGAGATGTTCTCGTTTGTTCTGACTGGAGAGGACGGGAGCCGGAGGTTCGGATACTGCCGCCGCTTGCTGGTAAATACAAACCCAGAAGAGAGCTACTGAACAGGAAGTGGCTACATACCATGACGACGGCTGAGTAAATATCTGTGCCGAAATAGCCGGGGTGCCTGTGGGAACCTTCTCCGAGTCTGGCAGGAAGTGTGTGTGACTGAGAAAGTGTGTGTTCTGTATATGTTTGGGTTCACAAACATGATCTGATGACGTGCGGAATTTAGGGACATTGCATTCTGATTTTTCATGTTTCTTACCATGGACTTGGTCTTAGGATTTTGTGGTCCTTTTATCCTGGAGGTTCAGATCAATGAAGCTCCTCATTGATATTTTGCCACTTTTTTCCAATTCCAATTGTTCCATAATTGTCGACTTTTTCGAGTAATTATTTTCTAATGACGTTTTTTGTCATTGTTTAATTAAATCAAAATCTTGTTTTCCAATTTATGCAGATGCATTTCTTCTGATAAAGCTTTTATCTTCTATTTTTAATTTTGGTCTCATTGTTGTCACGTATTTTCCATTGTTAGCATCAGCTTTTATGACAACAGGGAAGTGGAAAATTGCTCACAAGTGCTTGTCTAGCATTATTTTTACAGTATTTTAAGACTCTTTTTTTGGTCAATACAGCAATATTTGCTTAGTGTATAATAATCTGTCGGGTTACAATTTAGATCGATCATGAAAATTTAACCCATTTTAACAATGTCTGCACTGTTCAAACTTTATACTTTCTCAAGTAAAAGTTGTGACCCATATATACCCCATATACATATGTATATATCATTCAAGCAAAAACAAAAGTCCAGTATATTGAGGATGTGAAAGGTGAATTACAGTCTTGTGAGTGATGAATCATGCTGTGATTGTACTTGTTCCGCCTGCTTATTTATGGCTGCTTAATGCTGTTAGTTAAACTTTGTTTGTTGTTTATGTGCTTGATATATTTGGGATTTATTTTGTCATAGTTTTAAAGATTTTTTTTTCTTGTAAATGTGTTCTAGCCAAGTGGAAAAGGGAAACGTCTTCCAGAGGTCTACTGCATCGTCAGTCACCTCGGCTGTTTCAACCTCTTCTCAAAGGTGAAGCTCTTCACATGCAGTTAACCTCGACAGCACAGCGTCTTTTATTCAAACAACAAAATTGAACATTAAAAACATTATGTATGTAATGGAATACAAAATAAAAAAACACTCTGATGTAACAGATAAAATAAAATTACTTTAGTTTAATTTATATTAACCTAATTGAATTCTACTGATGCTGCAGTTATTTGCATTTCTTTTACTTTAAGATACATTATGAACATATTGTCATTTCAAATTCAATTTCAAATAAATGCAGAACACGCCATTATAAATTGTGGGGATCGTTTGTCAGTATGTCGAACTGTAATGGATTGAAAACTGCCCAGCAAGTCATTGAACGTACCACTGATCGAAGCGTCCCTCAAACTGTTTCCCGTAAGGTAAAAACATACACGTTATAAAGGCGAGCTATGAAAATACAGTAATGTGGAGAGCAGTATATGAAAAACAACTTGAGTACCTTGAGTACCATTGAAAATGTCACAAATCTTGAGTGCATCTGACAAGTTCAACAACGCCATTGAGTAAGAAATTGAAGCAAATGAGGCGTATTGCCACAGCGCCATCTACTTGCATGGAGCAGAACACCACCAAAATGTCAAAATAATCATAGAACAATTGTATGAATAATAGAACCAGTCATGTTTTCACCATTATAGCATGTCCTCATCAATTTTGTGTTTGTTGCGTCTGCAGATTTTGGATGAGGTGGAGAGACGGCGAGCTCTCTCACCAGCCCTGGTGCAGCCGTTCATGAGAGCCATCATGGAGGCCCAATTCCCTGCTCCGGGCCGAACCATCAGCATCAAAACCTTCCTGCCTGGCTCCGGCACAGAGGTCGCTTACTGTGCTCCACTGTTTCTTGAACTCTTGAAATGAGAGAAACTCGAGCGCAGATAATAATGGAAGGCAAAAACAGACAACAGAGAAAAGGCTAATGGTGACAAATGATACTAGTTCATATCGCTATAGTAGAGTCCAAAAAGCTCTAACACCAAAACAAATCCAGTATTCTGAATAATATGTGAACGTAAAAAGATGTGGTGGTGAACACACTCACAATCAGAAGATACAGTACAAGAAAGTTAGAGTAAGTTCATGATAAAAGTGAAATGAATATGGTGCAATATAGTTATAGATAAAATAGCCAAACTTAAGCCGGACGTCATTGGAAGGACTCTGTGACCAGGTGATGGAGCTGTGCAGACCTTCGGACTCTCGACTCGAACATGTGGACTTCGAGTGTCTCTTCTCTTGCCTGAGTCTGCGTCTGCTGTTAAGAGTCTTTGGTTCTTTGCTGCTGGAGCGACGGGTCATCTTCACTGCCAACAAGCTCAGGTGAGCCCCTGCCGGCTCCCCTCAGGTGGGTCATGTGACCTGACCAACTGTTTCCTCCAGCACGCTGTCCCAGTGCTGCCACGCCATGGTGGCGCTGCTCTATCCATTTGTGTGGCAGCACACGTACATTCCACTGCTTCCCTCCGCCATGTTGGACATTGTCTGCACGCCAACGCCGTTCATCGTCGGCGTGCTCTCCAGTTCTCTGCCTCACCTGAGCGAGCTGCCGCTGGAGGAGGTTAGAGAGCGCTGAGCTCCTTTGTTTGTCATGAGATATCTGGCCTCACTCATCTGACTCTCGGTCCAACAAGGTTCTGGTGGTGGACCTGGGAAACTCCAAGTTTCTGCGTCAGGTGAGTTCACGTCAGGTGACTTTGTTGTCAGGACTTCTCGTGCAAGTGACTCTTTATTTCTTATTATTTGTTGTGGAAATCGTGTCTCTTAGTTTTGACTTATCAGCCTGTATTTCTGTCTCACTGAGTTTCTTCCATTTGACTGTTTTCTTTATCCACTTAGTATTCTCACTCGTCTATCTCTGTCTATGTCAGTTCTTTATGTTGAGTTTTAGTTTCTTTTTATTGATACATGTGTAATTTATGATTCCACAATACTGAATACATTGCTTTTGTTTTGCTGGAATATTGTTATTATAAAATATAACTTAATATAGTAATATAATAACAATAACAACAACAATATATTTCTGTATTTTTCTGTTTAGCACTTCATTTTAAATCATAATTTTAGATTTATTTATTGTGACATCTCATCTCAGCATATCGATGTTGTCTTCTTTTCAGCTTGACGATGAAGATTCCATCCTGCCCTCCAAACTCCAGTCCGCTCTGGAGAACGTTCTGGAGAGACGGGTTGAACTGGCAACAGAGAAGGGAGGCGACGCCCCTGGAGGTCTGACTTTCTATAACGTCCCTGAGGTCTCCCAGGAATTCAACCTCTCACTGCCCTTTTTCAGATTCAGTTGTATCAGAGGCGTTTGTGCGATTCTTTGTGGAGCTGGTGGGTCACTACCCACTCTTCTTCTACAGCGAGCGCGAAGATGGCTACTCCTCCTCGTCCTCGTGCTCCGGCGCCTGCTCCTTTCAGCGCGGCAGTTTTCGGAAAGCCATTCCGTCCAAAAGTGTGCGGCGCTTCCTGGAGGTGTTCATGGAAACACAGATGTTCGGCTGGTTCATCCAAGAGAGAGAGCTGCACCGCCGAGCACTAAGAGGTGAACTGCCATCACTTTACATGACCAACTTGCCATTACTTAGTGTTTTTCTTTTTACACAAGTTTGACTGTCTCTGTTTTTGGACATTTTAACCCCACATCCCACCTTCTTGTTTTTACTCTTCATCCACACTTTTGATTTTCCATGTGAAATGCTTGTTTTTTTTTTCCTTTGTTTTTGGAGAATTTCATTGTCTTACTCAAAACTTTGACCTTTCGTCCCCGGGACCTGACAATTCATCTTGCTGTTATGATCTCATTTTTGATCTTGCATATTCCTATTTTGATCTTCCTTCACACATGACTGGTTTAACTCTTCATTTTGACTTTCATCATACGTCCAGTCATCCCAAAACTGAAACCTTTGATCTCTTGATTATTTTCATTCCGCTAAATTGTCCTTTCATTTCATGCCTCTGATGTTGTTATTTTCATTTGTCACCTTTTGCTTTTTCAATTTTCTCCCATAATATGACAGCCTTTCTCACTGTCAAATACAATGAATTTTGCATCTGATGACTACTTTCATGATTTTATTTTGTTGGACTCTGAAGTGTAAAGAAACGTTGCTAGCTTGAACACGTCATGACTTTATAAAGGCTCTCTTCAATGGTAAAAGAATAATTTATATCTCTACTTGGCATGATTTTATCATTTATGTTTTTATGTCACAGGTCTGTTTGAGGTCAGAGTTCACGAATATTTGGACTCCATCCAGGACAATGAGCACCGGCGCGTCAATCGCTTCCTCAGAGGTTTAGGTGAGAAGCTGCGACAAGACCCAAACATCTCAAATCTAACGTTTACGTTTTCTTTTCAGGAAACAGAATGAAGTTTCTATCCAAGAAATGAAGCCACAAGCTCAGCTCTTCACATCAGAATAAAAGATGAATAAAGAAAATTATCACTTCATGAGTGTTCTGTCCTCTTCATGTCTTGCATCATACATATCATGTTTGTGTTGTTGAAGTTGACTAAACAAGCCACAATGTTTCATTAAGATCAGTCAACTATTTTGGAACCATCATCCACGTCATCTGAGCCGAAACAAAATGGCTGCCAGCTGGTGGTCAGTCAGCAAGGTGAGCGAATGTAAAAAAAAAGTAATGCAAAGATGAAAAGATGTCCTTATAATCTATGGGGAAAATATTTAAAAATAAAACTAATATCAAATAATACATTTCGTATTCCTGAATGGTGATATAATTCAGAAATACGATTATAATGTCAAAATGTTATCATAAAAAATTGGAAAAGCAAAAATACTTTTTCTCTATAAGCAAAGTCATTGAAGAAAATATTTCATTCAATAAGTAAGCAAAAGATAAAAATAATACAATGCCAGCACCAAAAATTATGAAATAAGTATATGAACACAAATGAATGGATTTATTAATAAATAGCGCTGCAGAATAAGGAGAAAATAAAATGTATATATGTATAGTCAAAATAAGACGATAAAAGAGAGCACACTACATTAAAATACTTAAATATATGAACTTAATATATCACCTTAATGTAGATAAATGTAAATAAAGATTATGTCAAGTATATAAAATACAAAAAATAAACTACATATACATTCGAATCTATGGACTGGGGACGTTGTTGTCCACTAGGGGACAGTAGAACACCTTGAGCTTCGCAGCAGCAGTTTCAGCTCGGATGGCCAATTCAATTTTCTGGGGACCACATTATCTACTGAGATTGCTGTGAGCCACTGGAAAGAAGAACCTAAGAAGAAGGTGCCATAGTATGACGGCTAAGCAATATTAAATAATGACATATTATATATATATATATGATTCATATATATATTCTGAATATATATACCACATGTCCAAATGAATATAATATTAATTTTGTACATACGGTATTACATGATTCTCAATCTTACATCTTCTTCTTAAAAATAAAAACATGATGACGGCCTGATCGTGACCATGGTCAAAACAACCTGTGATGTTGTTTCCACTTTTATTCTGGACATCAGCTCCTGAGTCTTGCAACCCTTTTCTGTTTTCTCTAGAAAATATACTGTAATAACAAGTAAGAGAATTCCATTTTACTGTTCAGTTTCTATCTAAGATAGAAAAATAGAAAGAAAAGATGTGTTGAGGCAGTGTCTGTGTCAGTGGGGAGATATTCATCTTGACTGAGACTGATTTTCTAGCCCGTTTTTCAAACAAAGCAACAGGTCATCTACATGCAATGAAACCAAGCAGCTTTTTCATCATCAAACCCCTTTCATTTCTCATCCATAGGGTTCGCAGAGAGAGGAGAGTGTACAGAGCAATCTTGCCGGTTGGAGTGGTGTATCAGAACCATTTCTACAGGCTCAGCTCCCATTTACGCACACAGAAACACAAACACTCAAACCTGCAGCCATCAGCTTGTTTTGCTGGTTGCAGGTGCGTCGCCCAGCTGCAGTGCTACCCTGCTACATGCCAGGGGCCTGAATCATTTCCTCCAGTAAGTCTTCACACACGCACAAACAACTCCAGAGCCGCACACAGAAGACTGGGGTCCAACTGGATCCTCCATGTTGGCTGTTTGACGCTGAAAGGCGTCTACCCGCAAGAATGTGAATGTGCTGCTGACAAATGTCATCATGACGATGCAGAACTGCATTGATTCAGTTGTCAATCACTTGTCAAACACAGACGCCAAGCCACCATCTTTGCTGTAATTCAAATCCAACCTTGCCTGTTCGTTATTTTGTGTTGAATTGAGGGAAAGTTTCAATGGTACTTTGTTAGCATTTGGAGGCGGCGACTGACTGTCAAATTATTTTTTAAAATCACTAATATTACAAACAGTTTCAGCTGCTATTTTATCAATTACTATCGATTACGAGACCAAATACAAGACAATACAAATGTGTGGTGAATAATTAATGATATTCAAAAATGGAATAGAGATGAAAAGAAGAGTACTTTGATGCTGCATGGTGTCAAAGTTTTGGCATAGTGGTGGATAAAAATCTAAATAAAATATATGTAAGGAATACATCAGATGTAACACACAAAAAGACGACAATCTGACCGGAATAAATGTGTCCATTTGACGAACTCAACTCATGCAGTGGGGGTGAGAGACAGGAACCAGCAGGGAGGTCTTCACGTGCTCCAACGGTAAGGACTGGATGTCCAGTACACATGTGGCAACTGAACCTGATTGATGTGGGAACGAGGGCCATGTGCGACAAATCTTATCTGGCCTGGCCCTGGACTGACAGGCACAGTTGTGTACCGGGCATGTTCCCCTATAGGACTTGGCAGAGGTTCCTGCTATAGTCTCCAGCCAACCTTCTACGTGTACTGTAGCCCTAAATCACAGCCTGGCGCAGAGATCTCCTACTGAGTAGAGGTCTCACTCTTTAGAACTAAGTTGATCCTAGACACAGTGGTCCACCAGAGAGCTCAATCACACACTCACTATTTGACAGAGGAATTACTCATTTTCTCCTTCATAGACATTTACACATTGAGTAGCACACCAAGGTTTTTGACCTGTTTCTGCTCCTGACCAGCTTTAGGTAGTTATATTTGGGCCAGGAAGGTTCTTTGACGTGGATGGTAGCTTCTATCTACTTCTAAGATCTTGTATACACCTGCGTCAAAGGTCTCACAAACATCTATACTCACCATCTCAGTGACAATACTGTGCAGTTTAATAGGTACAGGAGTGTGGAAGTCAGGTAGCCACACAATTGCCTCTCAGGGAAGTCTTGGACCTGAACATCAAGTGATCACAACGTCTGGAGCCTGGGGTCACAAACTTTTGGGTTTTACTTTTTTACGACTCCAAGAATGGAATTAAAGAGATGCATTACTCTCAACAGACTGAACTGTATTGCATATTATGTACTGTATTATGTACTGAATATTATTCCCTGTGAAATAAAAAACCAACTTGCTCTATTGTTAAGTTGTTTCTCTAT
The DNA here is from genome assembly GCF_027744825.2 of Synchiropus splendidus. Lineage (NCBI taxonomy): Eukaryota > Metazoa > Chordata > Actinopteri > Syngnathiformes > Callionymidae > Synchiropus > Synchiropus splendidus. The sequence goes on from NC_071337.1 coordinate 17,132,325, forward strand.
TCTTAGTTCCCAGACTAAAAGAGAACATATCAGATCAGTTCCACCTGATTCCTGGTGGTGTCACATGAAGAGCTCGGACTGGCTTTGACGCCAGACTCAGATCAGATCCACATGTGCGCCAATGTGGGAAGAATTGATATGAAAGCTCCACACGAGACAGAAAAATGTAGCAGCAGAATTCCTGAGGAGTGAGGCCGTCTGTGGAATCCAACTCTGAGTGCTGGAGAATTCCAAGCACTGTCCGTCACTTCGCCTCATTCACAAATATATTTGGGAGCGGCAAAATACTTGACTGTGCTTCTCGTAAAACAGGCTGAGCTGCCAGGAAACTTCCAGATTGGGTTGGAAGAATTAGCCAGAGATAATAAACACCAGCAGTGAAGACGCTGATAACTGTTGAGCCAGATTCCTGCTACAGTTTTACTTGTAACTGCTGCCGCTAATCCCTAATCCAGACTGAAAAACAATGTTTAAAGAGCGTAACTTCCCCTGGTCTTCACAATGCTTGTGTGTTGAAACACCAAGAGGTGTGGATAGGATACACATCACTACACTCAGCTCAGTTATCCATTTTATTATAGATCTCAGAAGCTGTGAATGGTCCTCATGCTCTGCCATATATATATATATATACATATATATGAATTTCAAGTACATTCAGAGTAGTGGAAACCCTGGCCATTGTGTTGCAAAAAACCTCCCTGAACCAAAGCAAACAGATGCTTTTGTTTGCTTTTGTTCAGGAATTCCTCCATGTTTGTTGTTGTTGTTATCATCCTAGCTGTGACGTGTCTTGTGCATCAGTGTGATCAGTGGACCAGGAACTCCTGCACTTACAATGGTCCTTTGTTGTCTGGAGAGCAAACTGTTAAATTAAATTACATTTTTTGTTGTCATTAATTAATTGTAATTAACTTGTTAAAGTCCCACCACTAATATATAGATATTATTTTTTATCAATATTTGAAAGATAGCAAATGAGTCAAATATTTAAATGTTTATGTTTTATACGTAAGAGTTGTTTGTTGTAAACTTATGTCTCAAGGTCTCGTGTAAGAAATCTTTTTTTTTTTTTAATTCTGTTTGTATGGAGATAATGAAAATAAATTTAAAGTTCTGATGCCAGCAACCAGCAATTCAGAACTCGATCAAATGTGCACAGCCGGGTGTAAATTCACACTCTCAATTGCCATTGCGACCAGATGTGGGGAAGCTTCGGATTAGCAGGTACAACTGCTGTGGTCCAGATGTTTCTCCTGAATATCCCAATGGATATGTTGCTCGGTGAACTCAACCAAATTACAACTAGCCGCTGAAAGATTTTGATGAAGCCATGAGGTGCTGTCAAGTGCTCAACCATCCGCCCGCCGCTGCAACTCATTAGCTTGTCAGTCTGGTGCAGGCCTGCTGACAAAACCAGATCCCACTTGCAGGTGTTTAAGAGGAAGTGCCTGGGAGGCCTGTAAACTCTGTAGGTGCACTGTTAACCACCAACCACGTGTGATTACTCGCCAAATAATTACCTGGATGAGGCGTTAAAGAGCTTAATGAGGAAGTCCAAACTCTGCAGGATTATTAAGAGACCAGAACCTGAAACCAGAAAAGGGAGCGAACCGGAAGGCTTGCAAAGACTGTGAGTCCAGGCTTCCTTCACTTGATGAAACATGGTGAAAAGCTATCTAATTTTAATATCAGGCATCAATTCTTTTTTTCTTTCTGTGAATCTTTGGACTAAAAACACAAACAAACAACAAAATGAAACTGCTCTCTCATGTAGGAGATTAAACCGGAGTGAATGAGGGTGGTTATGAACCGCATGGTGAGTCTTGAATATTATTTGCCGGTTTGGTTTGGTGCGTTTCTTTCCTTTGCACAACAAATCATGTGGTTGCTACATGTGACAAGATATTTTTGCTCCACTTGGAAAGGTAAACATCAATTTGTCTGGTACATTTCAGAGGTTACAATAACATACCTGTCATGCCAGTCTGGAACAACAAGTTAGATTCAAACACAGAACTCCACCTCATAGATTTATACCTCCAAGTCGGTCAGTGCAGGATTGCAGTAGGAATTTGGGAGTCACAGATGAGGCCCAGAGCGAGCAGCCTGCTAAACCCCCCGCCACACCTGTCTTCTTCACGTCATCGTTCACTACATCCATGAACGTTACAGCTTGTCTACCACTTCTGCTTTCTAACAATTCTATCCACCGTGTCCACTGTCTCTATTCACATGTCCAACCATCTGACACTCTAAGCTTTTCTGCATGATTTCCTCAGTCTCCATCTTGTCCTTTCTTGTCAGTCCCAAGGGGAACCTCATTTTCTTCATCCCTGGCAATTCTTCTCATTCTATAAATCTGGATATGGAATACATATGGATCACAGTTGGACTCGACAACAAACTTGGGATCACTCTGGTGGACACAAGGTGCACCAGCCACATGAAACACAAGATAACAGTTTTACTCTTGAATTACTTTTCAAAACTTCTTCAGCTACTGACCACTGCAGATGAACACTTGATCATGGTTCATGCACCAGCACGGCAGGATGTTTTGGTTCTTTCAGAGCATTTCGGGACTTTCTCAGGAGTTCCATAACTCATTGGTGCTGAGGCTGCAGGTGCAGGAAGTCCTTGTCCCAATAAACAAACATGTGCCATTGGCATGTCAGACCTAGATTTTTCTGAAGATAAAGCACATTCTATCTTTTGCACAGGTACACAGAAGTTGCTTGATTCGAACAACCCAGTTTTTCTGCATCTTGCCAAAATAATTATTTGAATTTACAGAGCAGGGCGTCACTCAGCCTGGAAACAGTGTCTTTTTTAAATCTAGGTTTAATGTAGTTGTAGGTTTACGAATCAGTATAAGACAAATGTATGATTTTTAATTCCACTTGCAATTCCACTCATTGACCACCAGGACACCTCCTCGATTACCATGAAAAGCAGAACAGTGAAAAACAAGGGATATTTTGGGAGGCTGAGCGGAATGTTTCTCTGAAGCTGGCGTTGAGATGCAGCCGGTGCAATCGACAATTCTTCTAAATCCTTCCTAAACCCAATCGCTCGCTGCTGACATGCCAGTGGAGGCTTCAAAACAAAGATCCGAACCAGATGATGTGATTGAAAACGAACATTTCTCTCACTCTCAGGCTGATTAAAAGCATTTTCGGAGACTAAAGAGCTGTTTGCTGGAATCTAAAGGTCAGATCTAAACCTGATCTCTGATTTCACTCTGGGCGGGAGGACGTAATAAACAGAGGAGAAGTTAGAAACAAGGCTACTCTGACAAATATTGTCCTTGGAGGGCGGCCAGAGAATTGTGCCGGCGACTCACTGCCGGGAGCCAAACCCGTCCAAGTGTTTGGAGTCTCCAGTAAAGCTGCGAGAGAGAAAAGCCTGAATGATTCTTGAGGGATGAGAAAGCGGAAAATGTTCTGATTTTCTGCTGAAAAGTGTGAAGCCTCCTGCTCAGGTTGGAGATGAGCTCCTTCCCTGGTTGGAGGAGTTTGAATTATATGGCATTTGTCGATAGGTGAGGGAAGAATGGAGAGTGAGATGTCTTCAGTTACTCAACAGAGCTGAGCCAAAAGCTCTCCATTCACCAGTTGAGATACAGACCTGCTCTCAACTGTGGTCACCAAAAGAAAGTCTTTCAGAGAACTACTGTTTCTCCAAGTGATGTCAGTTGAGGTAGTATCTTCTGAGAAGTGTACGATTTCCTCATTTCCTGCCACAAGCCAAAACCCCAAAACGAAGTTTGTTTTTGCCGCTCTTCAACCTTATTAGCATGCTGGAACTACAAAATGAAATCTACACATCTTGGCACAAATTCATGTCACAGCAACTCAGTGGTAGATGCTAAAACAATATGATCAGAGTCACATTCACATGACTGTTTTCCTTCTCTATTGTCCTCTCTTCCACTGCACACATTCCATTACAAATCAGTCAACGGAAAACTCATTTCTTTGTAAATGTAGTGTCACTTACAGTAAACAGATGCTTTCAGTATCGATGAGATCCATTTCCTGTCCAGTAACTGGAGTCACAGTGACACGGTCAGGAGCGTGATTTGGTAATGAAACATTGTTGTTTTAAAGCACCACTTCCCAGTCACTCGAATGTTGTAGGTAGAAGAGTTAGACTCAGTTTAAATTTGGGCATCACTGTTGTCGATGAATTAAATGGAATGATAGAGGTGAGATTCACTTGGATAGTTGTGATGGACTGACGCCACCATGGGCCCTCAAGTGAGGTTCTGCTGATCCGACAGGAAGTGAAACCAACATAAAAAATGTAGGAAACAATGCAACAAAGTTGAGCATGAATTTCTGAGTGGGATCAGTCCAGAAGCTCCTGTCACGTGTGTCGGGTTCTAATCTTTGCCACACGTTGTTTTTCAGAGTTCTCACAGCCTGCAGTCAAGGTGCTTCCTCCACCTGGACCTTATACCGGCTTATTAATGACCCTGGCTGATGGAGTTTGGGTGGTTCTCAATCCTCAGCTGGTTGTGGGCTTCAAGGTGGAGGAGGAAGGCAGCAGCAAGACATGGAGACAAGAAGTAGTGCTGGATCAGTGAAGCAGTGGAGGGCTGCAACTCGAGCGAAACAAGAAAGGAGAGAAGGGGGGCATGGACTAGAAAGAAAAGAAGGAGGGGGACGTGCACTTGAAAGAGAAGGATGAGAAGGACATGGACAGGAGAGGGAAGAGATTTAACTGGTTGCTGGGCAGCAGAAGAAGCTGGGGCAGCATGAAGATCTGGAGTTTCTGGACTGGAAGAAAGGACTGTGATTGGTGTTTCTGAGGTCAGCCAGCAGCTCCAGCTCTTGCAGGATCGACTTTTGTTTCAGGCCAAACTACTAGCTGCTCTTGCAAAGTAGTCCCCAACACTGCACACTGGCTGTGAACCAAAGCACAGACTTCAATTACAGCCAATAGGCTGTTCTCAGATTCCGAGCTGGGAGAAGATATTTGTGTAGCAAGTAGAGCCATCCGAACTCAAATGGAAGAGCTGTAGTTCTACCTTGAGTCGCTCCTCTATGAACAATATCTATCTCTGAGTAGGAGTCGACGTCCTGGGGAAAAGACTTGTGTCTTGTATCAGGAATTCCTTCGGTCACTACCCACAGCTCGTGACCACAGGTGAGAGTAGGAATTGTAGCTTGACTGTCTTTTGGCTCAGCTCTTTCTTCCCATTGCAGACCGAAAGAGTCCTACTGACGCTACGTCGATACATCAAGATTCTAGAAGAAGAAAGGCGTTAACTATGTGATGTAAAAAACATGAAGCAAAGACTAAAGATGGAGTGAGTTGAGCCCGCTACTGTCATCCCACATTTCTCCGTCCAGATGTTTCCAAACACCTGCAAATACTCTGCGACTCATTAGCGAGAAAACATATCAAGACAATTTTTAATCAACTCCAGGGAAGTACACTTCGGAAATATGCCTGGCAGCAATTTGTTGCAGCCATGCGTGGTGTGACCCCTTAACCTCAGGGTCGCCTCAAACAATCTCACGTGCGTTCTGCTACTCTGAATTTGCACGAGAACTTATCGCTGTGAACATCAGGCAGCGTAGCAGCGAGCCGGCCGTCCTTAAGCGCTTACATGTGCCGATTGTTCAGCAGCTGTATAATGCTGAAACCCCAGTCAACATCTGGACTACTACTGATGATGCGGCTGCTCACAACCAACCATGTGACCTCCAAATACCAGATGACTTGAAGCGCTAGTTTGATCCCTTGTTTGCGGTCTTGTGAACATAATATAAGACTGCTCTGGTTACCAAACAGCTAAATGGCTAACTAGCTTGGTTCGGTATGCATCATAAAAAGGCCTACGTTTTCGCTTGTTTTATTCTAGTACTAAAATTCTGGAATTGACATGTGTGATTTTTAATGTATGTTGAAAATGAATTTGAACAAGCAAAAGAAAACAGGAAAACTGCGCAGTGATGTGTGCTCAGCGCCACCTGAAGGTGTGTGGAAACATTCTGCAAATGGGTGTTCTGTGACCACTTGAACCGGCAGCACTTAGTCAGTCTGCGCTCACCAGCTCTGGTCTGTTATTAAGCGGCGACATGACAGACGTGCGGTGGAGGGAGAAGAAGCAAAAGAAGAAGTAGCCCGCCGGGGTCAGCGGGTTCTTCTGGTCGCACCACAGAAGTCCCCCCACCCTCCTCCTCATCGCTGCCGTCTCACCACACTGAGTCAGAGCTTATGAAATCCAGGTTGCCCGCACGCTTCAGCAGATAAAGTAGGCGTCGCGTTTCAGCAATGCTAGTTAGAGAGACAAGATCCAGACCCAGGTTGACAGAACAGTGTGACTAGTGATGCAACAAGCACAAATAGAGACAGAGCTGGCAGTGGTTTGGAAGTGCCAGCAGTGTTGGGGAGGCTACTTTGCAAGAGGAGCCAGTGGCTTGAGCAACACTTCTACCCCTGTTTTGGCAGGAAAACCTGCCTCTGCATTAACAGACAGGCAGCATTAACAGACAGGCAGCATTAACGTTATGACTAGTTGATCCACCAAACTTCCTCATTTCGAAGGTGATACAACGTCCATGACTCAACATGAAACGGTCTCATGTTTCCTGCGTGTGTGTGTGTGTGACAGTTATATATCTGCGTTAATAAAGCACAATGTGAAGCACACACCCCTGTACACACACAAACCCACATATGATTGGTTTCTGAACTTCTTCAATGCTGGTCGTCTTTGATTCCTTAGAACAATGATAAAAAACGTAAAAAATGTAATTCAATTGAAATGAGTTAGGAATTCAAACTTGTTTACTGAATATACTGAGCCACACGACGTCACAAAAGAAACAGTTATTGAACGCAGATAGATGGGATCCAGCATCTGTTTCGGTTCCATCTGTTTTGTTTGTCCAATAGCTGTTAGTCAAAGAAAAATGATATGATGAATATCTGAGATGTGTGACCTCACACCAGTATTTAAAAAAAGATGCGAACGACACTAACAATGGTCGTGATGGGTAATGACCCAATGAGAATGGCGCTGAATGCTGAGAGAGGGAGATGCGCGGTAATAGCCAGAGAAGGTTTCAGAGGAGAGCAAGAGGAACGACAAGACAGAGAGGAAATAAAGCTTCTGAAAGAGATTCCAAAGACGCAGACTCGCGAACGACACACTGCATGTCTAACGACCGACACAGTTGTTGAAAAACAATAGATTTCATGTCTTTTTGTTTCAGTGTGTGGAACAGTGGATTAAATAATTTCATAATTTGATCATCATGAAGAAAACGCAATTGTAAACAGATAGAACACAGCTATATGACAGTCCAGTCAATCGATGTCTCTTGTAAATAAATGAGCCTGATATCAACGGTATTGTGTCCTGATGACACTGAGCCACAGATCTGCAGATTTGTCTTCAAGCAGCTTCACTCATGGCCGGAGTCCACATGTCTGCAGACACTGCGTAGCTCCGTCATATCACCATCCAACCCTGCCACTCTTGTGCACAAGACCTCAAGATGGTGGAACTTCTCCCAGGATTTCACCTCAACATTTTCTCTGATAATCTGTTTTATGATTGTTTTGCCCTCCTCTGTCATTCCACCTTCTGTCACCTGGATATGGAAATGTTTTGAAGAAGTTTTATTGAAGCAGCAGCACGGTTTCTTCTAGTGAAGAGGGTGTAAGTGGGGCAACGCCCGTCTGGCCAAAATAATGCTCTTCTATTTGTTTTGTTTTTGCCGCTGCAGAAAGCCCCTCGAGGAGGATTTTGATTTTTTTCTGTCAGCCTCATTCGACAAGGAGCAGATGACTGCACGAGGAGAGAGGTTTGTGAATTATGTGCCTTTTATGTTTACAAACTTACACTGTTAAAAATTCCAGCTATATTATCATTCTTCAAAGTTCGTATTATATTTATTGCAAGCATACTAAATTAAGTTTATTTTCATTATATCCATTATTATATCCCAACAATACTTTTTTCTTAAACGGACCATTATTCGAGTCCTTATAATAAATAATTATATTTTACAGCTATGGAAAAAAAAAAACCCATATATATATATGTTTTATATCTGTATATCTGTTTGGTCACAACATCTGCAATATTTTTAGGTATTCATTTTCCCCGCTTTTTCTTCAATCATTTTTTTGGCCACAGAAGGTGTGACCTCCGCCACAAGTTTAGCGTGAGGATATTTTTGCATCTTGGGATGATGTCACCATCCTGGCGTGCGCAACCTCTCTTAGCGCTCTACACTCCCAGAGCTCCAGTCAACCCGAGGACGTTCAACCACAACCAGCTCTGTGCAGGCCAAACCCACACCAGCAGAACTGAAGAAGAGAAACGTTCTCAGAAGTCTATTAAATATTTCCACTCAGTACTCTGGCAAAAGTCTCTGGACTGCAGCTGCAGTCCGGCTCTGGGCACTGTCATTTAACAAAGGAGTCGGTTGGCAATCTGAACAACATGGACACTCTCTGAAGTCCAGGCGGTATCAGGTGGTGGATTCCGACAAGCCCACAAGGACTGCTAACTTTTCTTTGCCCAAATATTTATGAGAGCTGAAGGGTTTGGCCCGGACACTCATCCTCAAAAATAGTTCACTCCAAGTGTTTCGGCGCATGATTGGGGCTCAACAAAGGCAAACAGAATGACAGTCAACTCTACACGCGCTGCTCAGGGACAAGACTTGTGTGGTCCCATGGTACTGGCACCAGACCTCCACACCATATTCTCCCAACGCCTGACCATACCTCAGGATCAGAACCACAACCAGTACTTTCCTGGCACTGGACACTGGAGGGACGGCTGCCCGAGAACTGACCCTCCAAGACTTAGTGGAGCAAAGTATTTTTGTTAGATGAATGTTTCTGACAGGTCTGCCTATTAAAAAAAGGAAAAGGAACCTCTGAAGTCAATGCTGCTCCGCACAGCAGTTGCAAAGCTATCAAAACAAGACCGCAGATGCACCTGCTTCCTGCCGGATTCACTTCCTGCCATGGCCTTCTCTCAAGCAAACCAAAATCAATTCCAAAAAGATGAATCTGACGCGATGGCTGTTTCAAGCTGGCATCACGGTGAAACTCGCATCCGTAGTGAGCTTCCAGGACCGGTTTTCCGCTGCCATTTTGAGGAGTCAAGAATGAGGGTGGACCAAAAAAGTACAAAATACACCAGCAAACACACTGCAATAAAAAAAGACATTACATAGAGGTGAAAACAGTTGCACCATACTGAAACAAGAATCTGAGCAGACAACAACGGGCTGGTCCAGATCACACATAGCTAAGCATAGGAAGCTAACAAAGCGCGTGACACTCAGAACTAGCTCACTGACACCACAATACCACAAAAAGCTTGAGCACCACAAAATGGGTCGTGAGGGGACAGAACACAGAGGAGTAGACCAAATAAGATGCCAAGCTAACAGCCTCAGACAAAAGTCAATCTCGATCGTAGCACTGCACCTTTCAGCAGCCAGTAGGAAGCCTCACTGCTGAGTGCTTCCAGGTGTGTGCCATGACCTGGTCAATTCTAGAAGCACAAGTAGGGACGGACACAGAAAATAAGAAAATAAACCCAAAAAAGAAATATATAACAATAATAACAATTTGTCTGTAGGATAAATGGGAACACATTTCCCCTTCATTAACATGCAAACTCAGCTTCTGTTTTTATGGTTTACCTAAATTTTCCATTGAAATGTCTCTTGATATTTATGAATTCTTCTTCTATCACAGAGGAGTAATACGTGAGGTGAACGGCGCACGCAGCAAACAAACAAACTCGTGAAATGTGCTGAACATGTTTCTCTGCTCGCTCCTGAGGTCTCGATGGTGCAGAAAAGAAGACTTTGCTCAGTTGAGTGCCGGCAGACATTTTCCATTCTGAGCGTGCAGAGGGCTCTTAGAGGAATTACATAAACCACCTGTTCCTGATCCGCAGCATTAGCGGAGAGTGGAGGTCGCGTGTGCAGCTCGTCTGCGGTTCAGACGCGGTGAAGAAATTGACGCCGATGTACGGCTGAGCCGGGCAGAGACGAGTCCAGACATGGCCAAGTTGAGCTGCGAGACGGTGATGAAGGTGGAGGAACGACACATCATGCATGACTTTCCAGGTGTGGAAGAAGTTCAAGTTGTCAGACCCTATATAACTGTGTTTTTTATTCATCGTATGTGAAGTCAGTATTCTGTATATATTTTGATCTGTGGACTCACAAGTTTGTGTTTACCCCTTTGTTTCTGCTCTTTTGGATTTGGGTTGTGTTTTGTTGTTAAAGATGAATGATTTACAGATGTGTTCGTTTGGCTACACTTCAGCTGTTGTGAGTCCAGTGGCAGGTCGGTGACAGACAAGAATGTGAGGTTGATTTCTCCTGATGTTGAGAAAACAATCTGGATTTTTTGACTTGAAAGTGTTTCCTGTCTTTGTTTACCTCCAGCAGGTGTGGAGGGGGTCACTCTGACATGTGTGTGTGTGTGTGTGTGTGTGTGTGTGTGCGAGACCTGTCAGCAGCCTCAAAATGTCTCAGCAAGCACACAATCCTCTCACGACACATCTGAACGCAGCTCTCGTGTGAGACGCCGTCACGCCTGACTGAGAACAAACATGCAGCCGAGCACACGACTCATTTGGTCGCCACGCTCTCCTGGAGCCTCTCAGAACTTTCTGGACCGACCTTGCACACATCATCTCCTTTTGTTTTAACTCAATATTTGTACAGAAATCATCATGTCGGCATCAGAATACATTGATGTCAAAACAAGTATTTATTTTAGTGGTGATTTGCTAATTGAGAGTAGAGACTTTTGCTTTTACTTTCTTGAATTTGTTTTCATTTTAAGTTTGTGTCTTTGTTGTCACCAGTTATTTTCTCTTTGTGTTTTTGTTTATTGAGGTATGGTTGGTGTTTTGACTTGTTTATCCTTTTTTGCTTGGGCTGGTGTTTTTCTACGCACCTAGTGTAAAATAGTACTTTGACAGTTGTGTGTTCTTGGATTGGCAGGCTTGTTTGTGTCCTGTTATGCATCTTTTGTCTCGGCAGTTGTCATGTTGCTGCATCAGCATGTTCTGGGTTTTTTTTTCTCAGCAGAATTCTTACGTCCAGAGCACTGCATGATCCCATCGCTCAAAAATGTCCATATGTTCTTCCCGTGCCCTCGGCATCGGGTTCACAGTGCACATGTGGAGCTCTGGCAGCAGCTCGCTCTCGTGCTGCTATCAGCACTTTTCTAATTGTCTGGATTTTGGAACGAAGCCGCCGTGATGATGGCACGCTCATTTATATTTACACGCGGCTGTAAAACGAATCGTGCCTTTCTTTTAGTTTAGCTGGCGCGAAATTCGAGACGTTTTCTGGACTTGTTTTGTTGTGGAAAGTCCGAGAGCATTTTGTTTTCCAGCAGCCACAACAAACAGTCACAGACAAAGTCATTAGTTTCACACAAAAAAAGTCCCATTTGTCGTCGCTTATGTTTGCTTTATTTTCTTTGAGGCTTCTGGGTTTTCACCTCGAGTGTCATGGCTGTTGCTGGGTTTTTCCTTTCTCTCTCTGGGACTTCTTTTTCCATATATATTTCTTCTTTTGGCTTACAGGTTCTGAATTGTATTTTTTTAATTGATGTTGCAATTGTTTTTTTTTCATTGTTTTTGCTTTTGTCTGTGTTTCTTTTGGGTCTCAATTTTGTTAATGTGCTGTACGAGCTAACTGTTCTAAAACCATCTACTGTCCAGCCACCGAGCCTTGAGCCACCAAGCCTTATGAACCTATTGTAGCTTGTTTAGCTTGTGTTGTCGGCTTCCTGCTCAGGGTTTTGTTTTCCCTGATATAGGTTTAGTTTTCAGTGTTTTATTCTGTGAGTTTTGTCCATGTGAAATGTAAAATTTTCACGACAAGCGAGTCTGTTACCGTAGGGAGTTCCTGTAACATACCTTCCCAAGATGTGCTGCAGATATCAAGAAATGACGTCCTCATACTTCATGAAAGGACGCAGATATCACGAACTCCACATAGGCAGCATCATGAACTCTCCACAATAAAAGTCTCTACTGATTCAGGAAACGTCTGGAAGACCATGAATACTATTTTCCGCAGAATGAAATACAGAAATGATGTCTGCATCATGCAAGACTTAACTCATAACAATATTCAAATATGAACCAGAGTGTAGTGTGAGGGAAAGAGCCGCAACTGTGACTAAGCCGAGCCAAAGCACAAGCAACGCCCTCTTTGGTCACGCAAGATCTCCAAGGTCCAGGACTTGTTAGTCAGCCGGCCACACCCTGTTGTCTGCTATTATTCAGAGCAATTGACAATCTTTTAATTAAGCTGACAAAAAAAAAAAAACAACGCAGATGGCAGTTTAACTGGAGCGTCTGGATGGACTGGACGAACCTGAGCGTTCTGGGGTGGAATCTGGCACAACAATAATGTTGCCATGGTTGGTTGGACCATCCAGACCCAAGCTGTGACGGAACGTGGCACCTAGTCATTGGACGCTTTGCCTCTAACTGCCTCGTCTTTAGTCACCAAGACTTTCATAGCCGACAGTCGACTGACCGGAGTTCAGCCATGTAGATTTTCACTTAGTCTTTTCCCCATGTAGCCTCAAGATACATATGTTTCATACAGGGGTCACCAGTCTTCCTCTTTTTGCTCTTTTTGACATTTCCTAGCAATTATGGTGTACATACAACATATATATATCTATATATATATAGATATATATATAGCACCTGATGTGGCTATGCGCTTTACTCACGGCACTTACAAGCGCACTCCATGATCACTATATACCAAGTCAACTTGAATAGTTTGAGTGAAAGAAGCGCCACCCCTGTGGCTTTTACAGTACTAAGCTTCTAGCTTCCACCAAGCTATGAAAGCCTTCGTACATGTCACCCTTTAGTCAGGTAGCCTGCCTCGCCGCCATCTTTCAACTGACACCCTTATGCAACTGAACCTTGAGCTACATGGACTGCACAGCACCAGAAGCTCCAGTACAATTACTCAAAACTTGGCAGAGCTTCCCGATCAGAACTTAAGCTTCTGCTTAGTTACAGAATGAAAAACTCTCTCCCTCCCCTCTCCACACACACACGCACGCACACAAGCGAGGAAAGTGCAGCTCCCTGTACTTAGGAGCCGTGGTGTTGGAACTGACGTGGCTGCTGTGGTTGGGACTCGACCCGCTCGCCTCCATTTTCCCTCAGAGCTGGAAAAAACAGCAGCGTGGCTAAAAATGACTTTGTGGCGACCGTGGGTCTGAAAATAGCAGGGGAAGGGTATTATTATCATTAAAAGGGGCACGCTAGTCAGCTGACTCACTCCAGGCCTAATGACTTCTCCTCGTGTGGAGGACTTCTGCTGAGTCAGGTTCCCCCACCAGCTCGCAGCACACACACAAGCTTCCTGATTCTACAGGAGTGGCTTTTAGGTTGAACTGTGAGCAGACAGAGGGATGCAAATGGCACGCACCCTATTTCATATATATATATATATATATATATATATATATATATGTAGTCCTCTGCAGGGGCAATGGTTTATTTAAGTTACCAAGTATTAACCATATTTGAGAGTCTACAAATAGTGAAACACAGAAAAACATACATAAATTGAGCACAATTCATTTGTAAAATCAAGAGAAAACAGACAAATGAGAAGATAAAATAGCTAATAAAATAGCCAGCTGTGACGAACAAGCTGTAAGTGAATGTGGGGAATCGTGCCAGCAATAGTGCACACTCCGGTGTTGTGGAAAATTTGACATCTCTGGTCCGACTGGTCAAACCTGCTGACTGGTTCTGATGTGGATGCCTGGGTGGAGTCGGAATCAAGAGCAACTGGTGCGTGATGAAATCTGGGGCGATTTAAGTTTTGACAACACAACAAAAAGTCGAGTCATATTTTAAAAAGATAGCTTTTTTTCCACTGGATTCCTGTAGCTTCTGTGATAGTTGTTAGAAAGAGTCATGCCACCTGCTAATGTTACCATGGCGCATGTTTCATCTAAGTTCAGTTCTGTCTGCATATGGCTGGACGTGAATGACGTGTTTTTAGCATCTTATTTGATGCTCCACCTGAGCCTACCTCTGTCATGCTGTCTACCCACTCATTGTCCCCCTGTTCTTCTTTTGCCTGGTGCTTCCATTTCTAACATTCAAAATCTCCTTTTTATTAAATCTCGTGTTTATTAAACCATTAAACCAGTCATATTTATGTTTCCTCCTGCTGTAGTGTTGTCTCATTACTTCAGTCACTTTACTAGCGACCAGCAGGCATGGCAGCGGGAAGAGGAGGAAACAAGAGCTCCAATAAAATCAACCACTCGTCTCGCTGAATCCTTGAATCTGCCAGTAGTTGAAAAGGAGAACTAGTTCTCAAAGTCTAAATAAATAAATAAAGCTGTTAGACTGGTGTGTGACTCGCTCAAACACATGTTCAGGCTGTGACTGTGTCGCCAGATGCCCAGATGTTTGAGCCTGGAGACACCATCCCTGCCAGGAGTGGATGCTGAGCTTGAGCAGCGTTTCAACTGTTTGTGCCGAGTCATGTTGGCACCACAAGGTCCTGGAGAATTAGCTCCACGTTTGTCACTTCATCATGAATACTTGTGTGTAGTACTTCGATCTCAGACGGAAAAAGTGTGTCCATCAGCAGCATGACAACAGTGAAACAAAACATTTCACCAAACACACAGCAATGTCCTCGCAGGAGCACCTATCGTGGAATGGTCTCATGCTAATCCTGTTTCACTCCTGCATGAAGGTGTTTATACTTCAACACAAGGAGCTGCCCCTGCGCCACTCGTGAGTCGACATCGGAGGAGCTGAGTTAGCAGCGGAGTGAGTCTGACTGTTCGCTCTGTTTCTCTTCACGACTCTGGAGGACCTTCAAGAGTTCACTGACAGTTGGTTTGGGAAAAAAAGAGAAACGTGTTAAGTATGAATGAAAAGCAACCAAATAAAAAGTAGTAAAATCAACAATAACAAGCAGTTTCTGACTGAAGATTCAGACTTCACTTCCTGTCTTGTGAATACTCGATGGAGGACATGACATGAGGACATGAGGACAAGGCTCAGCTTCCCTGTCTGGAGACCTACTTTCAGGGCCAAACAAGCAAAAAAGATTATCAAAGAAGTCACTTTCTCTCACTGAAAGCATGACAGCCTTGTTAAGTTCTCCAACCCCTTGGACCATTGCTCTCTCTTTGAACTATGATGTTAACAACAGAGTTTTGGTTTATAGACAATAAACTTGGGCCAGCAGGGGACACAACACTCCACTGATCTCATCCCACTTAGACTCTTAAATCCTCTGCTGACCTTTTATTGTTCACATTCACTTGTCTACATGCACAAGTGGACAGACTAATGCCATCTGCACAGTGACTGTCGCGTGACTGGACAAAGAACTTAACGGGGCCCATTTTGTTTTTGTGCCATTTTTTTCTTTCACTCATCGAATCACAACACGATTTAGTTTTTTGTTCAGCTAAAGTTTACAAAATGGCCGCCTGTCTATGCCTATGAAACATTGAGAAAGCAACAAAGTGCCTGCGACTGAACGCACCTGGTGACGTACTCGTACTGACATCAGTAGGTGAATGAATCATATTATGCAGATGTGTTTTGTTTTCAATAAAATTAAAATGGATGAACTTTGCTCTTTCACACTTCAATATATAACAAGGTGACGTTTCATCTTGCTAACAAACTTGCTAAGCATAGATAAATCTTTTTCATTTTTCCTTGTGTGTCTTGAGTCATTTTAATGTCTGGAAATTAATTTATGCGCATATGCATTTTTACGCTACAATTTTACGCTGATATTTTGGGTGGTAGTATATGTGACAATTTCAATCTTATGTTCATAGAATTTAGCACATTTACCTTTCAATTTCTGATTGCCATTTTTTTACTTCTTTCATTTCATCATCATTTTATCTTTTCATCATCATTTTATTTATTTTTTCGATTACTGTCATTGACCATTTTTGTTTGGTATTTCATCCCATTCTTCTCAATAATTTCTTCAAAATTGTGCAAATACACACGAAGGCATGCATGCGCACACACCTGTTTGTATCTCTATCTTTGTGGGGACCACATAACCCTGTCCCCAGCCTCTCACGCTATACCTAACCATCCCAAACAAATGGCTAACCTTAACCTTGTTTTGACATCTTTACCTCAAACTGAGGCTTGGATTTATGGGGTCCAATCAGGTGGTCCCCACAAAGGCATAATGTCCTCATAAGAAGGTGTTTGTTGAGAATTAGTTCCCCACAAATAGGGCTAAACCAGGAACACACACACACGCACAGGGGTCAAACATTCGTGGGTGCGTTGGTGCACTCTTGGGAGGTTGCTGAGTAACTCAACTCTGGGGCTTAACTATGACTCCTCACCACATCACCAAAGGTCAGCACAAGTTCATGTGCTGGCCACCAATCAGGGTCCACAATCAAAAAGCGTTCTGAGCTCAAGGTTGTGATTTGTTTTTCAGTTTTTTTTTTACAGTTACAAACTCGACGTAAGCCAACATATCAGCGCAAAACTGTTCTAGAACATGCCAGGAAATAACAAGTTGTTAATGTTGACCAAATGAAAAGCCAAAGGATGAACGTCTAAGACACACCAGTTTGTGGTTGAGCACCTCTGAACACTCTGGTGGGAGTTTTACAGCTGAGAACACTCGTGGCCTCATTTGACCTTGAGAAGAAAACAGCACTTTGGTTGCCTGCTTCACGTCTTCTCGTGACTGTGACAGTTGGTAACCACAGACTGAGGAAGGTCTGACCTGAGCTTAAGCCCTTGCAACTTTCCGTGGCCCCTGCACTCACGAACTCTACATTTTGGCATGACAACAGTACAAGAATATGCAGGTCTCTGTGGCACCAAAACGGACCTCAAATATGTGCATTTGAAATCAAATCACTGACAAGGAAGTAATGCTGACAAAGGTGCTGAATTAAAGAAGGTGAAAATAGATAAGTGAATTACCATTTTAAAAGATAGATTTCTGATTCTTGATATGAAAGCATATTTATTTGAGAGAAACATATCAAATGAATTCAAATTCTGAAACTTTGATTACATATGCATTTGTGGATCTCAATATAAATATCAGCTTGGGTAACCAAAACACATTCATGAATATGTTCATTTTTGTCAGTTTTTTTCTGTTAAGATGACAGATGTTTTCATAAGGGAGATTGTTGTCATTTACATAAGCATATGGGATGATGCAGAGTTATCTCTAAACGTTCAAACTTTCCTGTAAGAACGGAAACTGAAGGTCTGAAAGCAGCGAGAGACTTATGAAGCTACATATTAAACACTGAGTCCTTTTCCATGGTGATCCTGGCTGGCTGGTTGGGTCTGGTAGACCTCCGCTAACAAAACCAGCAGCTCTGCCGCTCCAGCTTCTGCGCTGAAACTAAATCTTCAAAAACTTCTGCTTGGCACTTTGGTTTGTTTACATCCTGCTCTTGACGCCATTTGGCCGCGCAGTGGCGAGACGCAGCCAGCGTCTTTGCTCCTCCCTGCCTCCTCTCTCCCTCTCCTCCTAACTACCTCCGCTCTACGACGCCACCAAGAGCACATGAGCAACACTCGAGAGCGGTGGAAAAATAACACAAGCTTTTTTTTCTCTTTTTTTTTTTTTTTTTTAAATGGAAAATCAGAACCAAGTCATCGCACCAGATGGGAAGTTGTACTTCCAGCGGACACATACCTCCTCCCTGCAGCCTCCTGCCAAATAGTGAGCTCATACTTTTCAGGCCTTCTGTCCAACATCTATTCATAGCTACGGCCCCAGACGTCGACGCTACCCTGCTTGTTATCTGCCGCGGTAATTAGCCCGACAATTTTAATATTTCACCTATTTTATCTCTGTCAATCAGTCGTGCAAGGTTTTTGTTTTTCACCAGTGCAGCGGGTCAGAGAGGGGTGACACACACACACACCCTGGTTGTGGGTTTGAGGTCATGCTTGGCTCTGCTCTCATGAATCAGTCGACGCTGGTGATGTCATACGCGCAGTCTTGCGGGCTGATTTAGGAACTTCATGAATGTGAAGCACATTTATAGATGGAAGCTGTGAGCCGTGGGCTTGTTGGACGATAACATTAGCATTATTACTGAGTATAAAGATGCACAATTAGAAACATGTGCCGATTGTTTTTCATGGTGATGCTCCATTCAACAGGCATGTGACATCATTTTCACGCCTCAAACTGGAGTCGAACCTATGACCATCTTGCTGCAAGGATGCGCAGTCCGATCACCCCACTGCTCTGACAGTGAAGCATCGGCTTGCGATCAAAGTCATTACTGTGAGTGTGTTGAAGAGTTCAAAGCTACGTGACCTCCTGATGAACTCCCTGCTGTTTGGGCGACATCAGCTGTCGAGCAACAGAGTTTAAGGAGTCACCTGACACCATTTTCACACACCAAAACACTGAAAGATTATTTGGACACTCGAGCCGGAAGACATGTTTGATTTGTGAGTGAGTGAGCCAAAGTGAGTGAATCTTTTATACGTGCTCTAGTTTAATACCACTGTGGGCAGATCTATGTACTTTAGATAGAGATATGGCACAAGCGAAGTTGTGGCTGATTCTTACCAGTGTTCCATAGGAAATAATCCAATTTCACCCACTTTGTCTGGGAACATTTTGAAACAAATACATTTTCTTTTTCAAATAGTCTGCCTTCATACTCATTTCTTTCAGTTAAAATAACCATGTTACCACTTAAAAGTGTCTGCCTTAATGATGTCATGGCAGGTTGGACTCTGTCCCAGTGACTTGACGGTAGAGGCTGTACAGCTCACCAATCCCTCACTTGCACAGTCGCACCTACAGATTCAGAAATGAACCTTTATTTATTAGTTTTTGTAACGTGGGAGAAGTTAGCGTGTCAGCAGGATACAAAGCATGGAGAGATCAACTCCGCACAGAGGAGACCCAGTCCTTGTGACACGTCATGCTAGATTCAAAACCACAGTTTGTCTCTACCTTAAAGTGTTTTTTTTCAACTTGTGTCGTCACTTTTGGCTGTCATGTGTGACATCATGACTTCCCACCAATCCTCCCTGTGATGCCACGACTACTGATCACCTGGGTATTGTTGTCCGTCTGCAGGAGTCAGCACCTAGAGAAGGTGCTACAACCTTTCTTCATCTCTAATATGGCGTGCAGGCTTACAGCTTTCAGGTACTGACCACTGCAGATCCAGAGCATTCAACCAGAGGGGTCGAGGTACACAAAAGTACGCTATCAAAAATGCTCTATGAATTGGCTCATCTCGGAATTACTTGCGGTGCAATGTGCCCACAGCCAACAAATGACAAATTAACTGCCTAAGACAGCGATGAATCCGAAATATTTTTTTCGTTGTTTTTTAAAATGTTTTGTTGTATCGAAACGAATCGCTAAAGTTCATTACCAACCCTGAGGGAAAAAATGGTGGTGACAAAAAAACGCTATTCTGTGAATTACAACATGGACTGGTGACTCATCCACTGTTCCCGCTGTCTCACATCTGGGTCGACTGCCCTGGAGAGCTGGGACACTCAAGAGATGGATGCATATGGAAATTATAGGCTATTGGGGGGGAGGCTCCTAGGAGTACATTGAGACTCGCAAAAAGTCGGCCTCTTGCTGGACTCATACCATTAGACCTACTTGTTGCACCTGCATCTGTAGCGCCACCTTGCTGGCCATTAGGTAGCCAATTTGCTATTCCAACTTAATGAAACAAAATAATTTTTAGACTTTAATTTTGGTCAGTTTTTGAATGTCCTGGCAGCAGACATAAATGTGTGAACGGTGTTGTGATATATTTTTGAAAACACAGAGAGTGAACCTTTGTGTAAACACAGGAATAGTCGACTGGAGCTCAAGAAATAAGAAAACCATGGACAGATCACTAGAGAAAGACAAACAAACAGGTGTCCTTCACACAGCACTGGAGCTGGACCAGGTGAAGCACCTTGTTTGCATGGTGGTTCCAGGTGTGTGCCATTAACTCAGAAGCTCACAGGGTCATATAACCACCACAAAAATGAAGGGGGAAAGCATCTTATTATATTAATCATTCCCTCCATAAAAAAAAAAAAAGTTTCGATGCTGCTGTTGCCTCTTCACCCACTTCTGACAGCTATTTACCACTGCAGAAACAAAGCACAAGCACAGTTTGGTGGTCATAGTGTTGCCGCTCCTTCATACAAGCCAGTTCTGCCCGTCACTCCCATCACTTTCAAACCAAAGGGCAAAAGCTGTCTCCACTTCCCACTGTGGTTCCGCTACTTCATGGATCAACACTAAAGTGAGGTAATGCTTCACATCTCTGTTTGATTTGAACAAACAATTGTGAGTATAACGCACACATGCATGTACGCGCGCTGGATTAACTCTGACTCACTGATATCAACAGGAGAGAGCAGCCAATGAAACCAATTGGCTGCTCTCTCTCTCTCTTTCTGTGTGTGTTTCATGAAAAGAACAGCCTGTACCATAGTGAAGTCCCGCCCCCCCCTCAGCTCTGATTGGACGATATGTAAGTGGTCTGCTTTTCCTTGCCCCTCTATGATTGGAACTGCGAGCTGTCTGACACATTTTCTCTCCTTGTGAGGACCGACGGGGTGTTTCCTGCGCCAGAGGTGGAGCCCAGACGTCGAATGTGTCCTGCAGATGTGCACTCATGTCTCTTCAAAGATTTACTGCCAATTACAAAACTGCCCAAGACGTTTGCTCCCCGCACATCGCTGGAAGATTCTGGAAATGTGTTAATGACAGCAGAGACTCACGCTCACGTGGACTGTGGACACACACTCACACACAGACTGTCTCACAGCAAACCAAGTCACAACAGAAAACAAGTCCATGAAGAAGCAGTACATTTACATGGTCCAGTACATTTAGACACGAGATTTATTCTGTTACGAGTGCATCCATTTTTGTCTGTGTTCTGTCCTGGAATCTATGCTCCGTCGTGTGTTTGTTTGTATCGATCCTTCACGGTGTGTGAAGGAGGCCGGCTGGGCGTGTGTTTAGCAGTGGGTGTGTAGGAGTGTGTAAGGGTGTGTGTCGTAGTAAACGTGTCCATGTTGAGATGGGTGTGAAGCGGAGCTCCTGCACAAAAACAATCACTTACACACGGAGTCCTACACAACCACAACAACCCTTTTACACATTCCGCCACACCCATGTCAACAAGTACACTCACACAAAAACTATCACACTGTTATCAGGACAAAAGTACACTAACATTTACCTACTCCAAATCACATCATGACACACAAAACACACCAAGCCAAAACTATCCACTACAGACCCACAGTAATCACCACACATATACACAAACACACAAATACCTAGACATAAAGAAAGTCCGAGGAGAACGACAACCTTACACGCACATTCACACTGGAGATTTGTGTGGACTCACACCTCTTCTGAGACTCTGAAAGGTTGTGTGGTGATGACAGCAGTGACATGAAGGATTCCCCAGACAGTAACTTGAGACAGATCAGATTATTTTCCAACAATCGCTGAGCTGTCGACTCACACTCTTCAGCGCTGTTTCATTAACGTATGCACAAAAATAGCTGTTGTGGTCTGGTGCCCCTGCTGGCTGGCACTGACACTGCAACTACAAGAGGCCAGTAGCAGGCCCGGATGGGTGTCTGGACTTCTGGCAACTCTGATTTCCTCCCAGCATCCTTGACAGCCGATCACTTTCAACATAACCATTGACACACGTCAATTCTGCAACACGACGTGAAGTTTGAGGTCAAGTGTGTAATTGCTGACTCGACAGTCTGTCGACACCTCGCCTGTCGCTCAAGCTGCAGTCCGCCGCACTGTTTACACAAGCTGATCACCTGATGTGTCATGATGTGTTTGTTCAAGGTGGAGCCGGCGCAAATGTGGAGCCAACATCTGTGACTCGAGTTTTAATATCATCTGTTAGAACATCCAATGGAGATGTCGTATGTTCTTTCACACCACTGTGCGACTTGCTCTGCCCTCACCATGATTCACATGGATCTTATTCTTAAGTCAACTTTTGCACATGATTTTATGAAATTCTATTTCTCCTTCCTATTGAAAGAAGACTCTTTGGAATTGATTTTTTTGATGAAAGTTCTTTCCACTGTTGACTTTTAATGTATTTTTTTTTCAGTGCTGAACTTCTGAACTTTTTTTTTTTTTTGCTAGGACAACCTTTTGTCGTGTGTCCTTCATATAATTTATTGTCTCTTGTTTAAGTACTTTGTGGTCGATTTTTTACTGTATTTTCGTAAACTCTTTTTAAAAATAATTTTCCTACATTTTCCAAGGTCAACTTTATTAGGTGATTTTCACTACTTTTTTCAATGATTGACATTCTAATCTTGTATCTTCTGACTTGTCAGTAAAACATTTAGGTTTTTACACAGGTCAACTTCTCATGTAATTCATAATGAGGAATATTTGTGGACTTTTTGGTAAGAAGTGTTCGACTGCTGACTTTCTCTAATGAGTGCACCAGTCTGTTGAGAGGAGCAGATCGCCTGATGAATGAGAAGCAAACATGAGTGACAGAAGATTTCATCTCAGCACACCACAAAATGAGGACTCATGGAACCAATTGTCGGCTCAGTTTGGCAACGCTTTATTGATTTCTTAAAAACAAGGAAACATATGTAAAAAAAAAACGAAAAAAAAAAACCAATCTGCACGTGAAATATGTGCTTTTGGGTAAAACATCAATAAGTTAAATTTTCAGTGTTTTTCTAGAAAAGAAAAAGGCACACAGGTATATTCTTCCACACGACTTGGGCAGTGTAACTTTAGTTTGTCTGCCCTCGTGATGATTCAAAATAGTGCAATCGCATGTTCCACATGAAGTTCACACCCGAAAAGTACAAATCTTTGATTCACATATTTGCATAAGAAGTCGTCCAGGATGTGGAACATATCGTCTGTGTTCATCTCGACTACAGAAAGAGCGAGGGAGGGGGAGAGTGAGGGGCAGTAAAAAGGAATTGGTGAAATATTGCTCAGCAGTTTTAAAAGGCACAAACTTTTCAAATAAAAAAAAAAATCCCAATCTCAGAATAAAAGAAATCTGGGGGGAATGTTGATGTAAACTCAAGGTGGCGGATCCCAGATGACACTTCCCACCCCAGCCTCCCACCTCCCTCCTCAGTGGTACCCCTTCCTCAGTGCGGCCTGCTGGACCTTCAAATGAACCACTGGGACGTGTAAAGCCGTAAAAAAAAAAAAGAAAAAAAGTAGAAGACACTGGGTCTCCACGCCGCCCTGACGTTTGAAATCTTTTCCTTGCATCAAATTTACCTGAATCGTCGCACACATAACCGCTCGACACAACTTTTGGGGAAATTGCACGGCAATTCCTCAAGTCAAAAACACACAAAACACAAATATCAAAGCATGTGATGCTTCTCTTCTGCTACATGGTCTGAAACATAGGTAGTAATAATAGAATATAGATATCAAATAAAATGATGAGCAAAACTCGATTTGCACACTGCTACATTGTCTGCTGCTTTTGAGGCAATTTGAATTGTTTTTTTTTTCCTTGATAATTGAGTGCCAAAACTTGATAGTGTACATCTTCAGTGCTTGTGCAGCCGTTCGTCCTCCAGCAGGCTGTTTTGACTTGAGTCAGACTCCTCCTAAACACCGCAAACACACAAGAAATCACACTGTTGTGATGCGAGGCGACACTTTCAGAACCGTTAATGGAAGTTGACGCATGTGTTCGCTGCTCTGCAGCGCAGACTCGACAGTAGTAAGCGCGTTATTAAACACGCATGTAAAGGTGCGGAGTTCAAATATCCACTCAAATGTCGGCGAACAAAAAGGTCGCGCTGGCATTGTGTTGTGTGATGTGTTCGCCCTGTTTGAACAGGACTCGGAAGCATCACCTCACCTGACCCGGACCGTCCGCGGACTCTTCAGCGGCTGCCGAGACCGAACAGCCTGCCGCTCCGGGCGGTGAGTCGTCGTCCTCCCGCTCGGTGAGCGACTTTTTGGCGTCGCTGGAGCAGGGATCTGCAGACGACACCAAATGTTTCAGCTTTGGCGACAAAACAAACACCTGCAGCCAAACGCGCAGCAAAATGGAGAAGGAGGAAGCGAGTCAATGCGCAGTTGTTATTGTGGTAGGAATAACGTCGCTACAAATCAAAGTGGGTTCGCTTCCACACGCGCGAAGCTGCAGTCTCACCTGGATTCCCGCTGGGTCGCTTTCTCCAAGTGCCTCGAGCCTCCCCGCGTAAGTGCGGTCCTCTCCGGTAAAACTCCGGCGCATCTCGGTCCTCCTCCCACTCGTAGTTCCCCGGGGAGAGCGGCCTGTCGGCGACCGGGTCAAAGTTGTACCGCTCCATGAAATACTGCACGTTGTCCCGGATGGAATTGGCCAGAAATGACCGGTTGCTGTCGGTGTCAGGTCGGCCGAAAAGCGCCCTGCACACGGAGGGTCTGGCGCTGTCCTGCGGCCGCGGATCCACTCGCTCCACGGTGGGACTGGCGTTCGACAGACGGACGTCTGACATCCTCGCAGATGTGACCGGTGGCGGTGGCAGAAAACTCCACGGAAACGTCGCCAAACTCTTCCAAATTCACCCGGTTAATCCTGTTCAGCGGCGGCGCTGAGGCGCCGCGGACATTCTCCTCCAAAGAGGGCGAGGACGGTGAGAGGGACAAGCGACGTCCAAAAACACGGCCGGGCTTTAAACGGAACCACTGCCGTCAGCTCCGAACGGGTGTAGGAGACTGCAGGTCAAGAGAGCCAACATGGCGATGAGCAGTTTGAAGCAGGGAAGTGCCATCAAAGACTATTTAAACGACTTTACGATCCTGCCGTGTGACGTCACGGGGGCCATGTCACTCAGTGGGCGGCTCTTCTTCGCGACTTTCTCAGTTCAAACCCACCTGAGCTGTTCCGCGATCAAGATCTGAGTCTCCTGTCGACATTTTGCTACTCGAATGTCAATGTTTTCCAGTGTTCATAGTCTTCCAGTTTTCCTTCTAAACTTCAACTACTTTTTTACTTGTTATTACGATTGTTTTACATCAGATCAGAGTCAACCAGTTTACCATGAACTAAAACACCAGTTTAAACATGGTTCTTTCTGCTATCAAAATCTTTGTGATGGATTTTTTGTCCATAACGCTTATGACTATTGTTTTGCTGGTGTGCATGAAAGCGTGAATTTCTTCTTTTTTTAAATGAAGGGTAGAGATTTTATTTTTAAACTTCCCTGATATATATACAATATTAGTTACTCGTTATTATTTATCTCTTTTTTTGTTTGTTTCTGATGCCTTTTTTGCTTTGTCTTTAAGTTTTAGTTTCCCCTGTGTAGTCCCCCCAGTCCCCCCCCCATTTCTGAAATGCAACTTTCATTTTCTACTTTCTTATCTTAACTTTTGTTGAATCATCTGTTTATCCACAACATCAGTCCTTGTGGCTCCCGCCTCCCCTCTTACCAGACGAGCTAAGGGGAGTAAGTTTGCCTTGTGACCAGAAGGTCACTGGCTCCAACCCAAACTCCTCCTGGGTCGATACTTGGAGACTGAGAAGGGGAACAAAACTCACACCCAAGTTTTCACACATTACCGAGCAGCTGCGGGCTCACTCAACTGAATACCTATTTTTGAAAGGCTCTGATCTTCATCGGTGACGTCTGCACCTCCCTACAGTAAACGCAGCAGCGGTTGAGGGAGCACAAACATTGTACTTCTTTCTTTTAACACAGGGTGGAGCTGCTGAGTTGAACTAGGGCGAAGCTTCTCAATTGATGCAAACTTGATTTCGACTGACAAGAAGTTTGATGAATGAGAAAAATAAAATGTGAAAAAGTCGTTGACAACAACATGGATGCATATACAGAGACAGGAAGTCGTAAGAACAAATATTTAATGGGTCATATGTGAAATGCATCTGCAGAAGAGAGTCATGTGACGCAGCACAGCACCAGAGATACAGTCCACCTGACCTTTCAGGTCCTCTCCATTTTTACTGTTTTAATGCACCTCCAAGCTTTTACTGTGTCTCAAACCAGTCACCATCCAAGTCCTCGACCTTCTCCTCTCAATCTATCTCCGACTCCCTTCACCACACAGTGTCAGTGAGCTGAGCCAAAAGAAGACCTGTTGTTGATCAACAGCGACCTAACCAATGACAGCCAGGTCACATGTTTGGGCCGGCAGTTCGCCAGCAGGAACACTCTCACTGGAGGGTCAGGAGACCCCAGTCTTGGATCCCTTCTTGGCCAGTTCAGCTCGAATCTGCTGAGGAAACTGGTCCAGGTGTTTACGCACACACTCGATGCAAAACCTCTGTGTGTAGAAGAGACTGCAGTCCTGCAGGGAGACAGACACGGAGTTGGTTTCATTATTCTTAAAATGACATTGCCTTTAATATAAAAAGCACAACGTCATTACAAATTGTTTCAGAGCTGATGGTGTCTATGGACCATATGTAGGTATTACATGGAAAATGTAATAATACTGTACTACGCTCGTTTAGACTTGGACATAAAAACATGAATAACTGGGAGGAAAGAGGATTAAAAGACGATTTATATTCACGTTTTCTATGCACAGTGCGCGAACTCACCGCTCCGACACACACACGGACTCCACACATGCTGCAGTTTGAACCCAAAATCAGGAACTTCTCCTTGTCCGGACAGAACGGGTCTTTAGTCAGAAAACATTCCTCGAGAAGCCTGGTGGACGACAGAAGCGCTTTAGAACACCATCTGTAAAAGTCGCGCGCCCAAACGCCAATGTTATTATGGGAAATGCTGTTAGCTTTAGCGACGCTAGCCTGCCTGCTCAGAGCCGACTCACACAATGGCTCTGGTGTTCGGTGGCTTCTGCCCGAAATAAGTGAACGGGCTGCTCAAGCTACACAGCTGACAAGAGAACACTTTGTCCGGTGCCTCGGTTTTGATTTCTTCCATCGTTGGAGAAGGAGAAAGCTAAATGCTAAATGCTCCCAGTTTTGAGTGCAGCGTCATCAACGCCATCTAGAGGAGTGGAGGTCATACAACGGCGTTATATTACTATTATTTATATCTTATATCCCAAATAAGATACACTTACATCGATTTACTTTAACATTTTTATTTTTGCACACCTCTTATGGCATACATGTATATCTGATACTTTCAATGATACAATGTAATTCTCATTTTCAAAAACTATATTATGAACATCCCATATATTGATTACAATCCCGAACTATGTTCATTAAAAGATGACGTTTTTTTAGACTATACAAGTCACTTACACAAATGAAATCAATGTAACCAAATGTAACGCTCATCAAGATGTTAAAAAGTAAATTTATTATATTTTAAACCTCTGATTCCTTAATAAAAGCAAAACATGACATAAAATGACATTTTAAATCAATTTCAGACTTGAAGCTTGTATCATGAACATATTTATTGTTTACTCAGAGAATTCATATTTCAGGTTTTGTTAGTTTTTTCTTTTTATATTCCTGTGGTCCCCCATCGCTACATCTGTTCCTCTGCAAAGTGTTTTTGTTCCACAACCTTGTTGCGTTCACACCTGCAACAACACAACACTTGGGTTGGTACAAGACAACATCCACATGTGGAACAGAAGCAACAGCAGCAGCTCAGAATCTGGCCAGGAGGTTCACTATGTGTATTCAGGTGACCAGAGGTGACGCAGAAACACATTTGAGGTCCAGTTTAAGAGATGCACTACGACTCTGGAAATCACAGGTCAAACAGAAACACACTCCTCCTTTCTCAACACAACAGTTCATACACATAGCAGCTGAACCCGCTTGACCCGAAACAGCACAACTGGACTGCTGGCAACAGTTAACATTATTCCCCCTCGACGGTACAAGCTTGACCTTCAGCATCTCCATGGGCCATGTAAGAGATCAGAGTGAGTCTGGTCTCTCGGCTTGTAACAGTCCTGGTGGATGATGGTCAGGTGGCCAATCAGGAATGGTTCACACTTCAACCATAACTGGGTGTCACAGATCAGAATATGTCAGTAACAGTTTGGACCAGTGGTGTGTCTACATATACTTAGACAGTGGACTCTGGTAGTCGTCCACAAATGGATCAGAAACTGTTCAGTCGTGTATCTTCAGACCTACAGGTCCCAATACTGGCGTGACATAAACAACGTTTTTAGAAGTTCATAGACACTTAAAATGCAGTACTGTCGTGTTGAGGTCATCCAAGTCATTGAGGTCGACTTGTTACAGCTGTGAGGAGCGTTCGTGGGCAAGAGCTTGGACTCATGTCGCAGGCTCACAGACAACAGTGACTTCAGCAGTGACTTGTAGGTCTGAGAAGCTTGGAGTTCCAGAAACAGGACTCGTGGATCAGTACATGTCTCTGTAAATCTCCTGCAGCAGTGGGTGCAGCGACGTCTCCTCCGTTATCTTGATGTCCTGCACCAGCTTCGCGTGTTTTGTGACCAGCTCGCGTAGGTCCGCCAGTTTCTGCAGCAGCCGCGGGAAGAGGAAGGTGTTGTCAGGATGGTTGGCCAGCAGGTGGAGCTGCAGAGCCTGAACGATGTCCTCCTGCAGACGCTCAACAAGAGGAGCATCCACCAAGCCAGGACGGTCTGAAGGAGTATGGAGGTCAATAATTACCATTCACATCTCAGAATTTATTACCTTTATTTATATATATATATATATACATATATATACATGGCCTCACTAACCTCCGCAGCAGATGATGACAGCCACAAAAAGAGAGAGGTCGCTGTCATCCAGTTCCAGTGAGTTGAAGCGAGTGGCGAACTGGAACTTGGGCTCCATCATGTCACTAAACGGCCGGCGGAGGCTCTTGAGGAACTCCCGGGTGATGAAGCCACCTCCTCGTGCCACCAGGAGTCCATCCTTGTTCATGCAGGAGGCAAGCAGTGTGAAGAGTGCCTCGTACACTCCATACTTCAGCAGCGTCACCTGAACAACAGCCCATCGTCAGACTTCAGATCGGACCAGGCCCGACTCGAGGAACCTACCTGATCGTTCAAGTCCAGACTCTGGAAACCAGGGATTGCTTTGGCGAACTCGGTCAGCTCTGTGACGGTCTCCACAGACGTACTCTGGCAACAGTGGAAGAGTCGTGTTTCGGCCTCCCGCTGCTGCAGCTCCACGCACAGTGGCTGGACTTCCTCCTTTGCTGGAGAGCCGTCCTCCAGCTTCACGTTTCCACCGTTGACCATGTGAGCAGCGAGAGTCCTCTCCGCGAGTGAGAATGTCTCCATGTCGTGGATGATAAACACCTGCTGGACATGTGGAGCATGTGGATGTCTTTCCAACATCAGGACATTGACGCTTCTGTACCTGCTCGCTGGTCTTCCCCATGAGGATATGACGTGCCTTGGCCTTGCTCATGCTGAAGTTCTTCATGTAGGCCTCCTGGATGTGGCGCACAAGGTTCTTGTGGTCGGACAGCTGCGGACTCTCCTCCTCTTTCCTGGCCTCTGTCCTGCGTGTTGCTTTCAGCTTGAGCTTCTCTGCTTGAGGCATCCGGCCGAATCGGATCGCTGGGACACAGAATATAAGTTGACGAATCTCAGAATTACAACTTCATTGTAATTCACTCCAGAGGAACTCTTCGTATATTGTGGCAGCAAATTCAAGTGTCACAAAAAGGATGGGTTTTCTTTTGCATGAATGACTGAACTCTGACAACACTTGCACATACTGTATCTACATAGCACACTGCTTCCACCAGGCATTTGTGGCACAGGCCCCAAACCTCAGAGGGAAGAAAGGGGGGAAAAAAAAGGGAAAAAAAAACAGCCAGCGTTAGAGAAACAAGGAAACAGAAAGCATCATTTTGACATTTACTGAGATGATGACAATAAAAACACTAGATTTTAATCATGAGAGGTAGATCTCTCTCCACTCTCTTCACACAGTCCGTCCCTTCAATATTCCAGCCGACATGCGCAAGGAGAGTTCCGCAAGCAACGGGCGTCACTCAATATGATGTTTCTTATAATAGTTTTTTGTTAAAAACAAGCCGAAGACCACCATGATCATGTCCACCGCACAACATCCTCATTCCCATGGCATCACATATTGACGTTGGGAAAGTGACATTTTGTGTCTGACGTAAAAAGGCTTTTAGTGTTGCATGTTGACAGATTGGCAGCAAGCTATGAGATGGTGACGGTGACGTACCTTCACGAAGGAGGAGAGTCATGTAAGGGGTTATAAATAAACTGGCATCCAGTGTGATTCAGTGAAGAGAGCTTCAGTGCGTCTACCTGTTCCACCAAGAGCCCCCGCCTTGCACATGCCCGCACCGCTGGGTGTGCTCCTCGCACTCCGTAACGCACAATCCACACCTCTGCCTGGAGCTATATGGAAGCAAAATGTTTTTTTCCTCTCTCCCCCCGCACATGATGTGCCATGCACCCACGCACGCAGTTAAGTGTTCCTGACAGGAACGCTGAGTAGTCCATTGATACACCTGTGCATATGCATCAACATGCTACGCTGAAGGCTGCCTTTGTCTTCAGTGTAGGACGCAAAAGTTCACATCAATATATTACGTCATGGGAATGAGGACAGTTTGTCTACCACCATGACGCGTTATCTGCTTGCTTCCACATTTTTTCAGAAGTCGTGGCAGATCTCATTTAAGCCATGGAGGTGCACTACGATCGTTCCCATGCAACAGAAATCCTGCATCATCCCCTCCTCTCATCTCAACATGTTATCTGCATCAGATTCGCTCAGTGGGAGTTGAACCAAATGGACCCATCGACCCCTCTGGCATCAGAGCAGATGTGGAGCAGCAGCAGTATCCCACCGTGAAGCTGAGTTCTGCTATAAAAGTTAACAAGGATATAAAACTGCACTGAACATTGTGTGCTACGTTCATGTGCCCGTTCCTGACATGACGCGACAACACGACACAACACGCACACCACCTGCAGGACTCAGGCTTCCTGCTCTACCACTCACCATTGTGTGACATTCCCACCGACAGGCACTTGTGGAAGCGGCAGTACTGGCACTTGTTCCTGTTCTTCTTCTGGATCTTGCAGTTGCGTTCGCAGCGCTCGTACTCCAGTTTCAGCCGGATCGTCCTTCTGAAGAATCCCTGCACATGGGGGCGGCAGATCGGAAATTATTTGCACCATCTCTTTCTTCTAACGTGAACAAGATCTTCTAGTTCTTAATCTCTGCCACTAGGGGTTTGGAACCGCAACACTCTCACACAGAGCCACTTGCCACATTCCTGCCTCATCTGTGTGTTTTTAGGCTTCACCTCTGACCCTGAGGTCACAACGCACCACAACCAACAGTTTTTATGTCCAGGAGAAAATCCTGACCTGAATCTGTTTGTCATGGATAACCGGCTCTTCAACTCCATTTCCAGTTATATTCCTATCAAACTATGAACTTGTAACTGTGAGTCATCTTGTGGTCCTAGATTCAACAAGCAAGGAGCGACAGAAGACTAGACTGTTCCACACAAGTTGGAGCACGTCTGCAAAAGTGACATACGAGTCTGAGAAGCAACAAGACTCTCAAACTGATCAACTGACCCAAGTTTGCTTCAGGCAGAGTTCTGCATGGACAAACAAGAGATTTCTCAGCAGACTGTCAGGATACCCGGGTGACGGATACCACACCGCCCTAAAGACTGACTGAAGCCCGAATTTCCTTTAGCTGCCAAGATTTGCAGCCAATGACCCACTTTAGAAAAATGGGGTTTTCCTAGATTTAATTATTCTCCAACTTTTCAGCACATTTTATTTCATCATATAACAATATTAAGAGATACATTAATATTTAAAAAAGTAGACTGTAAGTTCCTAAATTCAAAAAACTCCCATCCATGTGCTTTCATCACCACTGTGTTCCACATGGACATACAGTACGTGGAGCTCCGGCTTTGGCGGATGGGTGAAGAGGGGGATCATGTGACATGACCGGAGCATGTTTCCAGTGGAGTCGACTATAAAACTTACAGCTGTGAGGGAAGTCTGTCTCCAAAATCAATAAAGATGAAGTTGTCTTAAATGCTAGTTAAATGACTGCAACATAACTCATTGCTGTCTCTCTCTCTCTCTCGTCCACTTCCAAGTCTGCCTGTGATGACGGACACATCACACTTAACACACGCTGAATCACACATTACATGTCTGACGCAATGCAAAGCAGACAGACGGTGATTTCAGACGGCGGGGAACTTTATGATGAAATAACTTCAACAGACAGAGCATCATGATGATGAGGGAGTTGCTGCAACATGCAGTTGAGGACTTCAACCATATGAGTGAGTCAGGAAGATCACATCATCTTTAGGTTTGGCTTATTTTCTTCTAATCCAACTTACATTTAACTCTATGGCAGTCACGTGCATGCATGTCTCAAGTCTTAGCCTTCAAGTCTCAACCAAGCAGAGTGGTTTTTGGCGAGTGCCAAGTCAAGTCGAGTCAAATCATGGCTTTGCTCAAGCAAGTCACAAGTCAAGTTATTAGATTATATTATGCTGGAAAACAACCGTCTTCAAGTGCTTAACTTTTATTTGCCAAGACTATGTATGGTGCAACCCTGACAGTTAATCCACCATTGAGCACTACAGTCCCAAGAAGCCTTTCTGAAACTTCCCTCTTGACAATACTGATTTTAAATAAGTAAGCTACACATTAGCTCTGTTTCAGTTTTTTTTTTTTTTTTTTTTTTTTTTTTTTTTTAAATGGACAATGCAGAAATACATGAAACCAATTTCCCCTATTACTATGGCACTTGGGGGCTGCCAACTTTGGCAAAGTGGTTAGCTTTAGTAGTTACACCATCAAAATCTAGATTAAATTGAAAATCAACTTCTCAGCCCCCCATTTCATAGCCCTGAGGCTGTAACCCCCGGGTAGCTTGTAGATGTAAATGTAGAACTTGATAAAATAGAACTGATCCACCAACTGAATCATAAAGCATTTCAGTAAAGTAGTGCAGCAACTATCGATTATTTTCTTTGTCGACTAATCTATTCATCATTTTTTCAATTAGTCGACTAATCAAGATTTTCTTTGTTTGGACCTATTTTGAATTTCTTTTTAACCTAAAATTGCTTTAATCATCTCACTGTGATACGCATACCCCATACATTATTAAACAAGTATATTACAATAATGACACACAATCCAGGAACATGTATCAACCCTGTGAAGCATAGACCGTCAAAGTAAAGGTTCTCGTTTCCTGAGCTACAGCTGATACAGGAAACCTGAACGCAGGTGGGCGAGACAGAATGTGGGTCAAGCTTCAGCAGCCTATATGTCGTTCACTAGCTGTCTAAAAACAGCCTGGTCACATGATGAACTCCAGAGTCCAACACTTGAAGTCATAGCGTCACACAGCAGTGAGAGGATGCAGTCACGTGACCACAAGTGAGTGTGATGAGTTGAGACACTCTCAGGGACACCAACACACACTTAATATGCAGGACACACACGGTAGGAAGACAAAACACACAGATGAAGAATACAAAAGCAACAACACAAACACTATTTAAAGAACACGCTCTAGCACATATGCAAAAGGTGTTTAACAGAAGATGGAGTATGCTGTTTCTCATAAATCCAAAAACCTGCACACAAGATGCCACAGGACATACACTATTGGTGCACAGAAATGAAATGGGTATACAAACACACACAGACCACAACATGGAACAGTCATACGTCTCATACAACACGTGCATTAGAGGACACACCCATGAACTCTCAGTACAATTGCACACATTATACACCACAATCAACACATGCCCATACAAAACAATTACAAGAGAGATCGGATAGGCAGATATACTTAATCCTGAAGGAAAGATAAATAATGATAATGCCCACACATCTACTGAATTCAAGTTCAAATTACACTTGAACACAGATACGCACCAAAGACTGACATACACAAACACAAAAACATGCATGAACCAACAAGTTAATGACAACCATTAAAACAAACACAATCACAGAAAGAGACTAAAAATAAACCAGAGACACACATGCAGGCCTAAGGCAAACAATGCCAACACTTCCATGTAATACTGCTTTTTTTCCCTCAGGAGACACACAAACAGAGAAAATAAAAGGGAAACAAGCTTGTGCGCTGTGACCTTGTTCGTTCTTGCAGAAGAGTGTTACTGTGTGTAAGTGTGCATGTGCGTATGTGTCAGTGTGACTGGCTGGGAGCCAACTAGGGGAAAGGTGACTCCTTCAGCGGGGCCACTGAGTCCAACCTCACATGACCTGCCTGCCGCGAGTCTCCCAAACTTTCCACCGTCCTGCCGGTCAAAGACTCAACATGCCACCACATTGGTGTGTGTGTGTTTGTGTGTGTGTATGTGTGTGTGTGACTGCAGCAGCGCCAGTAATCAGAGTTTTTAGTTCAGTCACATACTAACAGCACAGTTGGTCCTCCGCGGTTGCACTAACCTTGCAGCCCTCGCAGGCGTGCACGCCGTAGTGGAATCCGGACGCTTTGTCAGAACACACTCTACAGTCGAGGCTGAGGGGGGTAACGTCGCCTTCAGACGATGCTGCCGTCGGGCAGGACCCTGGAGAGGGACTGGAGGCCGGTGTCAGCGTGTCTGCAGCATGAAGAGCATTGTGTTGTTGAGAGAAAGTTTGTACATGTCAACATATCCGTTATCAGTCTCACAGTGGGGAAATTCGACAAGTTCAACATGTCAAAACATGTTAGTGTGTAAGTTCAATTTGTGTTTCTATGAGGACTACGATAACTTGTTAGTGTCTTTGTTAGCATTGTAGCATGATTTATTACCCTTTTAGATATTTCCAGAAATCAACACCAATTTTAGTGATCCACAGCAAAGCATTTTTGGGATGTGAGCACCTCAACTACCATAGACAGCACTTGTAAGAGACTTGAACTTAAATAGCTAATGTTTTCATGGTTCACTTCTAGGCTTCATTGTTCTTTCAGCTACTTCTATCTTAACCCGTTAGGCGGCAGTTTTTTTCATTGAAATATTTGATTTTGATATCACTAATTCAAAGGCGGACATAGTGACAGTGTCGGTTAGCGATGACAGCACACTGTTCAGACATAGACCTTCAGTATGACCTTCAGTTTGGGATGGGAGTAAATGCACTCATCTAATTTGTGTATTTATGACGTCATCTGGTGGTGGCTATAGTGAATGTGCATGAGTTTTTGATCCAGTGGAGATACTCTTCCTCTTCTCTCTAGCAACAATGATGATTCCAAGCCATTGTTATTTACAGCGGGACACGACTGCTTCCACCGCATTGTTATCGTGAATGCACATTGGTGCTTGTTCTTCTGCGCACCATTTTGTTTAATTTTTCGTCACGCAACTCCTTCCAGAGCTTTTGCCGTAGAGACGCAGTTCGAAAGCCAAAACGTGCAGCCCGACCGGGAATCGCTATTACTTTTCTTGGACCTAGGTGCCAGAATTGCCGAGATATTCCAGATTTTGTGACCAATTTTTCCTATTGAAAATGAATGGAAGAGGATTCACCACTACAGATATTGGCCTCTACTTCAACGGCTCGCAGCTCCCACAAAAATTTGGGCTAGAAACTCAGCGAAAAGCCCAAAATGCAGCCACACTTGTTCTCTGTTGCCCTAAAAAAGATCATAGCCAAGTTGTATCATTTTCCCACAAAACGGTCTCAAAGAATCTGACATTTGGCAAAAATCGAAAAGTTAGAGTGGGCAATCAAGCTGGTTAGAGTGGAGCTGAGCACTCGAAATCCGGTCATGTTCAAGAGCATCTAAACTGCGATAGTGGCCAAAGGGTGCGTGACAGCCACGGAAGCGCGGCAACCACAACATTCGCCTCCATTGAAACTGCATTAAGGAGGAGAGGCTGCTGCGTGAAAATAGCGGCAAAGTTACCCGTTTTTAACTCGCCATTTTAGCCAAACGGTAGACTGTTGACATATGAAAATCGGTTTCCGAGATACAGCCGTTTGTTCGGGGAGTGTCTGAAGCACCATGAGTCAGCAGACCACTGCTGCGCTTTGTGAGAGAGTGGGGCAGGTGCTGCGTTGCCGTGGAGGAAAGGTCACTGAGGTGCTGAGGAGTGCAGCCACAGAGACTGAGTCGTATCTCAGCCATCATTTGAGCTAGAGACATTTAAAGCTTCAACTATAGCTGCAGAGCCCCACTGTCGCGTGCGGTGTGGCGGTGGTGTGCAGTGCATTCACACGCTGTTTATTCATAAAAAGAAGCGGCTAGTTTTTTTCCGTCTGCTTGTCCAAAGCACTAACTCCATCAGGCTCCATATTTGCAACTTGGCTAATTGAAATGCTGCTTGTCACCAATACTATGGCATATGTTATGAGCATTCCTACTTTAGACATGAAACCACCATGGCTAAAATTCTCTTTATCTCTTATAAACAACGGCACTCAAAATATAAACTCATCTGAAAATGAAGTGAAAACAGATCAGTACAAGTGTATATTACCAAGTGTAGAATACTTACGTAGAGCAATGTTTGGTGAAGGAAAAAAAAGGATTTCATGCATCTGGCCATGAAAGAGAGATGTGGTTTATGGAAAGTTAGTGGTGTATATAAGACCACTAGTAACAATAGAAGTCATGTCTCCTCATTGAATGGATAAGTCTTCGATTAATGTCTAGAGGCACTCCACTCTTGCAAGAAAGCAGTTTACAGTTTCCCGAGATTGCTGATCTGAGAGATGTTGGCCGAGTTAATCCCACAAGTCGGTCAGAAGAATGTTGCTCTGGTAATAAAGTACGTTCACTCAGACAGGCTAAACTCACAGGGTGGTTCGGTGACAGCAACTGAGCCCTCTGGATGGGCGTCAACAATGTAATCCAGCAGTACGGCGACTGCTGCTGACCTACTACCTTCACTAATGAAAATACAGCGAAAATGAGAATGGCAGAGCGCCGACCCTTAGTTCTACCTCTCATCAGCATGTTTTCAGAGTGCAATTTGTCTTCTTCATTTGACTTCTTCATGTCATATGAAAGAGAGAAGAAAGCATTGACGCTATCAGGGCACAGACAAATGGAAGAAAGTTGCTAGTTTGACTCCCACTGGGCCACGACTGTAAGTAACTTCATAGAACCCGATGTCACTGATGGCTGCACCAAGCTGGTCCGTGACAAGTGATACGATCATTTTCTGCAGCAGGAGCTTGCTGCTATCTCGGCCCGTCAGCTACATCACTGAGTGGGAGTCTCTCGGGAATGTTGGACGACACCACAACAGAGACTCACACAGATTTCATCGAACCTGGTATCTCTAATCTGCGTGTGAATCAAAGGTTCAGGTTAGAGTCCAGTTTACCAAACTCGTGCCAAAAAAAAAAAGCTCTTCTTCTCAACAACGTGTCTGCACACATTTAGTGCTAAAAAATACTAACAGTGACAAATATGTTCAGATTATTTATCAGAGCGTGCCACAGTTGACACTTGAAAAATAAATATACATCATTAGCCATACTGCACTTGCTTATCTTGCTCATCTTTGTTACTGTGTGCATTATTGTAGTTGTTACTTCATTAACCCCCCCCAAAAAATAAAAAAATAAAAAAATAACCACACCTAAATACTCCCCATTAGAGTACTCACCAACAGAGGCAGACTCCTCCGATGCTGGGTCAGGACTACGGTACTCGGGGAAATCAAACTGGAGGGATGTGAGATGTGAGATGTCTCGCAGGTCATCCATCAGATCTCCACACAGAGGGCTGTCCATCAAAGACTCCCCCAGAGGTGATGGGGGGCAGCAGAGGGCCCCGGCCATCACACTCCCCGTCCTCACTCACACGCCTGGACCACAAGAAACAGCAAAGGGTCAAAATATTCTGACTGTAAAGTGAAACAGTTAAAGTGCTAGCGTGATAGTTTGCTGTTATTTAAAGAACGCATGACACTGTAATATTGACCGCAACATTTGTTTGATCTTTCCAGTTTAGTAGCCCAACATTTCTCACTTGATCTAAACATTCATATTTCATGTCAGCAATGTACAATGTTTAGTGATGTGTTGTCATCATTCTACCAATAATATCAGCTATTATGATGATCTTCGCTGCTAAACAATCGTTTTAGCAACATCATATTGAGGAATTTCTAGTATTATGTATCTATCTAGTATCTAGTATTATATTGGATATTGGATATGTTGGTACTTAAACATAAGAACACGTCTTTACTCTGTGGAACTTTTAACATCATATCTTTACAATTCATTTCAAATATTACCATTAGCATCTATGCACAAGCAAGAAGCAAGAAGAGGAAGAAGAAGGAAGAGGAAGAAGTTACGGCAAAACTAAATAAATATGTGTGTATCAGAATCAGAATCAAATATATTGCCATGGTCAGTGGGGGTCCCACCAACTAGGTGGGTCCGGCAACTAAAGTGGTTTGGAATAAAGTGCTTTCAAAAAATAAAAAATAAAATAAAAATCATATCAACATCCCAGCTCCAATAAGTACCATACAGAGTGCTCCCCAGGATTCTTCCCCATCATTGCGGGTGTCTCTGATCATGGGGTGGGGACAGCAATGTGTTGGATTTTGACAACAGGGAACACAAATGCAGTGGGCCCTGTACATCCTTCACGGTCATCCTTAAGGTCCTCCAGTAAAAGGCGGAGTCCTCCTTGACTGATGTGAGTGGGCACTGAGCAGTGGAGTCATATAATACTACATTTTGACAAAAAAATAAGCTAAAAACTCACCCTTGCTCTAATTTTTATTCTGCACAAATTCAAATGATTGAGTTCATTACAATATTTAACTCCCAAAACTGCTTTAGAAATACTAGCAACGGAATATTGTTATATGGGCCTGAACAATTTCTTTTGGTTAAAAATCAACCTTGCAGTGTAACAGAGTGACGTTTTTGAATAAAAAGTCACCCGTCCCACCAGAAGTCTGGCAACCCACTCCAGCAGTCACAGAGGCGCCGCGCTGTGACTTCAGCATCCATCTGATGGCCATGTAGGTTCAGTTCAGCAACACTCAAAGACTGGTTCCTGGTTGTCCATGGTGTAAAGTATCAAGCGCAACCGGAACCATCACCCTCAACTGTGATTCAAACTCTGCATACAGTGTTGAACTTTGACAATTTACCAGATCCACTTTGATATCCATCGACTGACTCCCTGAAGGGGCCACTGTACAGGTCAACCCAGTACAGACGTGTAAAAACCTGTGTGTTGGAGTTTTGGGGACGGTGCGCCCCTCAACAATGTGAACAGGGCTTGGTTTATTTAGAAGTTATTTCATGTGCTGCTCTTCTCTGATTTTATTTTAGTGAATGACAATTATACAGCATCTTTACAAGGCATAACATCAATATCCTACTGTGATTGCAGGGTTTTCTCTTTACAGTTAAATGGTTTAATAATGATGCTATTCATATCAGTATGCATCAAGCCATCTCATTTCATCATTATATGAAGGCCTTGCTTACAGGAAAGAAGTGTTTATATGGTGATTGTATCAGATTTCATGTTGGTCGTGCTATAGAATGATTATTTCTTGTGGTTAGTGAATAACGCAAAAAACAACTCCCAAAAGAATTGTATGCTAAAACGCTAAATAAATTCAACTGATATTTTTTCTTCCCAAAATCGTCCAGCTGTATGTTAAATCTTTTTTTCTACCTTGTCTTTGTATTTTACAGTGACACAAAAGACAGTGTTAAGCACAGGCTCATACACAGAACATGTGTTAGTACTCAACTTTCTGCAGAACAGTCCTGCTTCAATCCAGAAAGAAGCACACATTTCCTCCATCTTGCTTCAGAAAATAACTTCCAGAGAAGCTAACTGCAACTCATCATCATTTCAGATCCCAGAGCAGCGATGTTCTGTTTCGCTTTGTTTGGAGACAAAATTGAATACAGACAATTTTCTGAAATATCTCACTGCAAGTTCAGACTGACAAAACAAACATGTAATTTCTGTCAGAAATTCTTGAAACGGGCAAGTGAGTGTTCATTTATTGGGCCAATTCAGCTGAAGTAGAATTGTAGCTTTATAAATGGCTTTACAGAAGAAGTGCTACATGACAAGAATAACAACAGTCATATTTGAGAGAACACAAGTCACATCAAAACATGTCTTTATACTTCAGGCAGCTCCAGTATGGTGCTCAAGCTTGTTCATGCACATGCACAGTGCAATCTTCTTGGCTGCTAGGGCATCACAATGCCACCAACAGGTCTGGAACCATTTCACTTACAGAGGATTTGCATGAATGCCTGTAAAGTCTCCTTTTTTAAGGAGCACTGATGGACTGACATTGCTCATGTGCTACTGTGCTTCCATGAACTTTGGACATATTTCGACTGAAATAAGAAGAACTATAAAATAGCAGTCTAGTACACTGACTGACCTCCATGATAATTTGTACATCTAATAATAATTTACTTTTAAGTCAGCCCAGTGTCTGTACTTGTTGTCATGACTGTGTCTTCAGGGCGCCAGAATCTTCATCGCCAGTCCAGCTGTTGTTTCCTTACCGCCATGTGGACAATGTGCTGGACTTCCCGGAGGAACTTTAACTCCAGCCAGATGTGACTATGTTTAATTCTCTGGGGGGAGGCTAGGAGGTGTGTCAACCTTCGCTGAAGTAAACAAAGACATTAAACTCCTGTTTCTTTCAAGAGAAAAGTCAGATGACAAACTGTACTACGAGTCTGTCATTGAGAAGGTCATGGTGCACTTTTGGCCACTTAAGGAACACATCATATGCCCAGCCTATACATTGTAATTTAACATTTGCTTGTGATGTTTTTCGACTTCAGCCAGATTTGTGCCTGGCTCTAACATTGATAGCACAAATATTTATTAGTTCGAGGCATTTAATGGTTCTTGAGGCACCCAACAACCGAAATAATGGACAATGGAAACACACCTTTGACAATGTTAAGTGTCGTTAAGTCAACACCAATCTATGTTTCCTTGTTCAATTCCCCAGGTATTGCCTCATCAGGCACTACTTACTTGTATCAAGTTGTAGTCATACTTCATGTTGCTTCCACAAATTATATCAATCAAACGACACACAAGCTAAATTTGATAAGATAGGAACCTTGGGGGGAAATAATCTATTCTCACAAACGTCTCTGCTAATCCCAGTCTCGACAATTATCCATCGCAATCGGAAAAAAAACATCGGAAACAACATGGAACAAGTTCTTCAGTTAGCATCCATGCAGCTACTTAAGTACCCCACAAAAAAACAAACAAACAATGGTTTACGTCAAAACTTGATGTACACTAAAGTCATTCACCTTATTCAAGCCTGATGGCTCAAAAGTAGTAGTTTTGGTTTCGAAAACAAACAGAGAAAGTTGATGCGAATCTGCGGAGCAAGACACGTCATCTGCCACAGAAGCTGGCAAAAACAAAGGACGTGGACACACACTAGATGAAAAGGACCCCTCCAGAACAGCTATTAAGATGAAGCCTCACCTGAGAAAGCGCAGAATTCATGTCCGAGTCTGACTCCTCGGAGACGAGCTCCACTCTCCCTGTCCTCGCTGTCAAATGCGGCTAAACAGGATGTGACGTCAACACTTGTCATGCGCGCGCACACCTCCTTACGCCACACCCGGGCACGTGAGCCAATCAGATGAGAGCATGGTGCGCAGGCGCCTCTTTGGTTTTGAGCGGACAATACCTGCTAGCGATAGCCACGAGCTGTTGAATCCTGCACGAAAGACAACAAAATGAGAAGTAAACCGAGGTTCATGAATGACAAGATACTTGTCAAATTATAAAAATCATCATCATACTCAAAATTTGTAACATACACGTTCAAAAGCAATGCACTATTTTTCTTTGAAGTCCTCCCGCGAGATGAGCTTTGCATTCTGCAAAACGCTGTTCAAATAGTACGTCAGCGTCCTCTACTGGCAAACACGGAATATTAAGCTCGATAAACGTGTATTGAGGCCAAGGAGGCCACTGAGACGTGTGCGGCTTTGTTGACTCTAGCGCCAAGCACAAACACGAGTATATCGATAATTAAAACGCGCAGTCGAGTTTTTGTTTGTTTGAACATTTCGCATCTTGTGACGCCTTCCTCAAACTGACAAACGAATGTCGACGGTCCAGTGAAATGTATCTACAGTCAACACCTAAGGGGGGCGTCAGTGTTCCGTCTACACAACCCACGTAGCCTTTCGTGACTATTTTTTTCGATTGGAAGTAAATGTATCCGGTACACTGAAACATTATATATATATATATATATATATATATATATATATATATATATATATATATATATATATATATATATATATATATATATATATATATATATATATATATATATATATCAATATTATAAAAAAAAATTTATTGCACAAATTATTATAAAAATTCACCCACTGAATTTATTTGCTGCTTAATTTTTCAAAATGTTATTTCAGCAGTTATTTCATTTTCTCATTCTGAAAATCAATACTGGTTATATTACTTATTTTAGACATAGCTATCCACAGATAACATAACTAGCAATTTTCGCAATTCAATTTCTAAATTTCTCCACATCATCTTAAAGGGCTTGTCTCCTGCTTGTTTCAGGGACTTTTACATTACGCAGGAGAGGAGCTTCCTTATTATAAAATATACGGTATGATCAATTCCAAAATATTCCCAGGAGAAAATGGCTGTGTGAGAGTTAACCATTCTTGGATTATTATCGTTTGATGTCAAGGTCAGCCAGAGTATATACAAAATAATGGAAACACCTTAAAGCTTTTTTAGCTTTAAGGTGTTTCCATTATTTTGTCCAACTCCTGTATCATTACAAACCAAAACTACTGCAAGTGTGAGTCAGGTGGGACTTAAAATACAATTAAATCAAAGGTCTCACACAAAATGAGAAACTCAGAATCCCTTTGTCTGAGATGAGAGCGAGCAGCTAGAGAGAGGGTGCTACACTGATGGGCTGGGATTTCACTCTTCTTGCAGGGAGTTGGATCCCTCTCTCCCTTCCTGTTGAAGCTCAATCCAGACTGCCTCCCTCCCAATTTTCTTTTATGCGTTCATTAGTAAGGTACATAACGACTCGTTCACAAACGTCTCATCTCCACTGCGGAGATGGGATGCGGCTGTTTCCTCTCCTCAACATCGATTCTCTAAAAACCAGGGCGTGTTTGTGTATCCTTCATGTTGATGGCTATTACTGTGCAAAACTGGAATCGGTCAACATTGTGCAAGCAAACAGATATGCGATCTACTGAACAAATACTGAATCCAAGATTTAAAAGCTGCACACATCATTAGTGAGCACCCAGTGAAAGACACAGAGACCTCTCGGCAGCAGCTACCAGCGAGTTGCTCGTAAGATTTCTTACATGAAATACACTGAACAAAAATCCTAGACCTCATTCTAGTATCGTAAAAGTTTTAACATCTGACCACTCAAGAGATTTTGGACTACAACATTTAAACATGTTATCAGGTAAAATTGTTGGAAATGCAAGACAGGAGCACATAGACATCCATACAGTTATATATTGGATTTTTTTTAGTTGGAAGTGGAAGCCTTCATTCGACTTATCTGAGGGCTGCTGGAGGCACTCTGTGTGTTCCACGAATTCCACACACAATAAGGTTTCAAGTATTCCAGATATGGTTTGCCAAAAATAGGTCTGTTTGAACCCCCTGCAGGGCTCAGGGGTGATGTGGGGCAATTTTGTGAGAATTTTGTGTCGCCAAACTTCCCAACCTTCACAAGACCACATCACAAACCTATGACAAAAGGTAATGTAGTAGAAAAGCAACTTGAATGGAACAAAGATTGGCTCAACTGAAGAGATGCAGGAACATCAACATTACATTTTGATGTCTTGAGGGGCTCCACAAACATTGTCAT
This sequence comes from Synchiropus splendidus, assembly GCF_027744825.2. NCBI lineage: Eukaryota > Metazoa > Chordata > Actinopteri > Syngnathiformes > Callionymidae > Synchiropus > Synchiropus splendidus. The sequence continues at coordinate 17,176,270 of NC_071337.1, forward strand.
GGGGGAATCACTTAGGACACAGGCCACTAGTTTGAGATTGAGTGAAGCAACACCAAACTATTGTCTTCGTCGACAGGAATTTGACCTAATAGATAAATAAATAAATACAAACAAGGAAGTCAAATGTTTTTTTCCTTTATTGGGGTGACTGGTTTCCACAGTGCCGCATGAACTCACCACAGTTTGTAGTCTTCCAACGGCGACGGTTTGTAGTTTTTAGTGGCAGTGAGGTTTTGCTGCCCTCCAGGGAAGGCAGTAGGTTGTATAGTTAACTCCCGACGGGGCAAAATCACAACCCTGAAACCACACAACCTACTACCTCACCCCGTACGAGCATCAGGTCACACAGGGGTCACAGTTCCAAAACGCTTTCTGTGCTTCAAACTGACATGAGAAATAAAAATGACACAATACACCAGGAGATAATAAGCAATTAATAAACATGATGACCAGAGAAGAGGATTTAAAGTAAATAAAGTAACAATCAAGTATTCAGGGTACAAAAGGGAATTCATCGATTTGTTTAGTGTTCTAATTCTATATTAATTAAAAGAAAAACATCAACAATACATATTTATTTTTCAATGTTAATGTATAAAAAAGCAACAGAAACAACGAAACAGAAACACTTTCTATATTTCTAATTAATTATTTTAAACAATATACTATTATAAATTTAAAAAAAAAAACATTTTTGGGATATATTCTTTTTGTGCCCGCTACATCTTTGTGACTGAAATTTTTAAATAAACAAATTCACTAAAAGACGATGCTAATGATTAAAATGAAGAGGGAGAACAATACATGAAATGAACAAATAAAGACAAAACAACAAAAAGAAAAGACACCGAGCATGAAAAGTCCGAACAAGATCCGAGGTAGCTCCCTCTGCGGTTGAAGATGCCGCGTTTACTGCCTCTTCAGGAAAGACAGTAAGTTGTATAGTCATCTGACAGTTTGGGAACAACCCTAAAACTATACAACCTACTACCTCACCCCAAAGGACAGTGTGTTAGGAAGTATGCTCTGCGGTCGCCGAGGTGTGGAGCCACCTGATGGGCAAAACATTTACAGGTTTGAGACAGAGAAAGATAGACTGTGACCAGGACTCGAACTCTGTGTCTCAGGCTTAAGAGTCAGATGATACAGTCATCAAGCACCGAAGAGTGTGAGCAGCAGGGCGCCCTCTGGTGGACACATCACCATTGATATAAAACTTCAAACAAAATGTTACATTTACAGTCTGCTTTGTTCTCCTCAAGAACATTTTGTGCATGCAATATTTAGTTTGAAGGAACTGTTGATCAAACATATTAATTATTGAATAATTTTATCACTCTAAATCCCTGCAAGTAAATGTCGTAGTCGTACTCCTCACCCTTCACACCCATTATTTGATCATTTGGACAATGCATAAAGAAAAACAAAGTCAAAACTGAGTGAAAAATTGAAATATCTAAAGAAAATAAATTAGTAAAACAACAATAAAAGAAAAAAATGCAATGAAGGTAAAATCATATTGCTCCATTGCCTTCAATATGACTTTAACAACCTTCTATGATATCCATCTCATTCAAATAAAAGTGTGTAAAAAGTGTACAATATTTGACAAGAAAAAAAACGTGAGATAAATAATGATTGAAAATACAGAAAGTGGCAAGTCATATTTAAAACCAAAAAACAAACATATTTCTGCTTATTGTATTTGTGTTTTTGCTAACTTTTTAAAAGTGGAAGAAGGGGGAAAATGCTGAGGATCTTTTTAAATGTCAAGAAAAAAGAGAAAGTGACTTATATCAATTATTTAAAAGACATTTGCAGAAATATTTTTTTATCTGAACAAAGCAGAGAAAATGCAACTTCATAAGAAAAAAAGAACAATTCATTAAGAAATATTAACACAATTTGTGACAAAGTAATAGAGACTTTTTAATAAGGAAAAATAAAAATAAATAAAAATAAGGAAAAACTGCAAAACTGAATCATGTATTCTATGCCATGTACATTGATTAATGAATACATATTATTTTCACATTCATCTTTATTCGATTGGAATTATCTATGGAGCTATTAGGCGAAAATGGCTTTGGAAGTGAACGGCAAACATATTATGATTACATCAAAATAACTGCAGCACAACAATGCAGTAACATCGAATGCTAAAATAAGCTTAAAGGAGTGAAGTAAACGGGAGTAAAGAGGTCCTGCGATGAACAGGTGACCCTTCCCCTGCCACTGACACCTAACAGCTCTGGTGGACGCCTGCCCATGAAATTATCATTATGGGACATTGCTCAAGATGATGTATGAATTAGTAAAGATGTGAAAATGACCCCAGAATGCAGGGACAGATGTGCACAATATTTGGTGAAAAAATAACGTACTCTTTCTTGACTACAATATTCACTTGACTACTATATTCATAAATTGAAACTTTCATCAGCGACACAGTTCTAATTTTCCCTACTCATTTTTTACATTCTTTAAATTCATTTATTTGCTTTTTATTGTACAGGCTGCACACAGTGAGATACGAGGCTGATATGTGTGCATTAGCAAGCGTTTTCCTAACACTATTGTTTTGTTTTTGTGCTGCATCACCCACAATGATGTGACGATCAGAGAGAAGCTGATCCCAGTGAAGCCTGATTCAACTTGTAGTTAAAAGGAACTGCCAACAGGTGTCATGTGTGAGCAAGTGTCTGTGTGTGAAGGCATGAGTGTGTGCAGGGGTGAGTCTCGTGACAATGAAGTCTTTGTGCTGTTCCAAGTTGTCTGTCGCTGTGTTCGCTTTGACCCCAATCTGAATTTGAACATGAATATGATTTCAATTTTAGAGTGTTTGCAGACTCATGGCGTTTTATATAGTTTTATAGAGCGTCGCCGCAAAAGTCACTTCAGGTCAACTAACTGTGTGGTGGCCGAAAATAGGTCAAACACAAAAACAAAAATCTGAAATTTTAAAATGCAAAATGCTGACCTTAGTTTGGATCCACTGTCATGGAAACGTAGCCTTCTGAACCTGAAAAGAGAAACAAAGATTTAAGCTCCATAAACAGCAACACACGCAAATCAAACAGAGCCACTCTTTTTAACTCTTCCTTAATTTTGAAGGAAAGTATCATGCATACATATGAATCTAAACAAAAGGCTGCAATTTACACATACATTTTCCTGCCAGTAATACACACATTAAAAATAAACCAGTATGCCAGCACCTCCAACAAACCTGTACTTCTTAAGCTCACACACACACCAACATAAAATATTTCTAATTTCTAATGATAGGGATTTAGTGACGGTAACAGATATACACGCAAAATTTTAAAGTTTAAGTTTCCTGATATAACAGCATACACAGCTGGGATTAGATACCTAACTCTGCCATACATAATAAGAGTATATATGTTTATATATTACCCTCGGCTTCAACATCAATAGACCTTTGCTTTTCCTACCCAGTAGATCAGGATCAGACATTGCATCAGTAAATGATAATCCTAAAAGTAACGTTGTGACCATGTCCCTCTTATCAAGCATCATCTTTGAGGTAAGAGTTGATCAAACTCAACAACACACACATGCGCATGCACACACACACACACACACTATCATTATGTCTGGTAATCATTAAAAAAACAAAAACTGAAAAAAACAGACATAAATGTGCATGCATCCACAAAAATATACACACATGAATAACATTAAATACATCTACGCACTCTTTTTTGACAGCTTATTAGAACATAATTTTGCAGGGAAAACAACATACACTGGATGTCGTGACTATTACGACAATATTTTTTCCAGTTTTAAATATGTCACCAAAAGTGTTGAAATTCAAATCCTAAATAAACTTTGCACTTTTCAATCAAAATGGACTTAATTAAAATCAAATGGTGATCTGAAATATTATCTAAGACAAACCACAATTTTGGCTAACAGAGAACACACACACGTGCATGGACATCACACACACACACACACATTCGGCGAAAAGCACACAAAAGAATGGCGTAAAAATAATGGTATGATATGATATGCTGGAATGCAGAACAGCAAAACATGAAAAAGAATATACAGTGATGATGTAGAATAGATTGATGATGTGGCCAGAAACAGAAAGTGGTTTAAAAACATTGCTCATAACAGGTAAACATGAAGAGTGATAATGGCTGAAATATCACGAAAAACTACACTGAAAATAACAGAATGAAAAAATATTTTTCGGAAAAAAAAAATTCAGTATAACTGTTCTCAAATGAGTGTGTGTGTGTATGTGTGTGTGTGTTTGCGCACATTTTTGTGTTTGTGTGAGCGTTAGAGTTATTATGTATGTTATGCATGAAAACACGTAGACAAAAATAATTATTTAAGAATTGGTAGAGATACGAACATAGATATGAGTGTGTGTGTGTGGGGGTGTGTGAGTGTGGTTTAGGGCAGTCACACACACACACACACACACAAACACGTCTTTGTAAGTGTGTGGATAATAACAGTAATTCTTTCAAGGTCATTCTTCACCAAAAACACACTGATAAATCTCAGGAAATATTTTTTATATGCGTATATAAGACGGCATATACATAGCTTTTTAGAGTGTGCACGTGTGTGTGTGTGTTATTATCTTATTATACACGTCCCAGAGATAATAGTTTTATATTTATGTAATTCAGCAGCTTTACTGTAAAACATTACAGACAGGTGTGTAATTTGAATGGTCTTGAGACCCCCACACAGGTAGCATAATACAGCTTTGATGTTTTATTTATTAATTTATTTATTTATTTTTCAACTGACTGCTACATTTCTGAGAGTAATTAAAATAAATGATTCGAAGCCATTGTAGTGCGTTTTATGTTGGCAGACACCTGTGTGTATCATGTGCAAAGCATGTATTGTCTATGTGTCAGTGGGCATGTGTGTGATTTTATGTGTGTGTGAATGGTTAGTGGAGGCGGCTGTGCCCTGCACTCCTTGGGAGAGGCGTGGGAACCCCATTCATCTTAGGAGCCGGGGTTCATTGTGGGGTACACAGCGTCAAATGTGTCTGGGTGTCTGATTGTGTGTGTGTGTGTGTGTGTGTGTCTGGCCCAAGTTGAAGTGTGGTCTGAATATTCCCATCAAGTTAACCTCTGTTCTCTTCCGCATTATGACACCGCAATAAAATAGAAATCACATTTCACAACAGCGCTTTAGGATTCAGGAATATTTCATTTTAAAATAAATATCGATTGGATTTTGGAGAAGAAAACTGTCTAAAATAAAATGTAACGAAATTGACTAGCATCTGATAGTGTGACGTTAACTGAGTCGACCAACCACCAACTGTTGCTATGCAGACCACACCACTCTTTGCTGCACCAAAAAAAAATGCACAAAGCACAAATACAATACTCTGGTACAATCAAATCACATAGAACTAAGGTTAAAAATAAATAAATGTATTGGTCTCATTTATCATGAAAAATTATCATAAAAATTTGGACTTGCGTAAAAATCGACTGCCAACTTAACATGATTTGACACGAAAATGTACAGTTTACGAAACGCAGGTTTCGACGATCCCTGCCTTGCCGCCCACACACAACGTAATTCTACTAAAGTAAATGAGGGCGTATCAGTGTTGACACCTTTGTATGAATATTGACTTGAATGCGCAGTACAAATCAATGCGAATATCGCAAAGTTGTCTAAGGTTCACAAACTAGCCACATTAAATATAAATACTTCGACTATAATTTTGTACCTTCACGAGACAGATGATGCATATACAATAATACAATGATAATTATAATTATCTAATTAGATTTTCGATAACAAAGATGAGTAATCGTCGATTTATCTAAAAACGAAATCATAAAAATCATTCGTTGCTATAGAAAACATCACTATAGAAAATATCACATTTTATTACTATTTCAATTTTACAGCTAACGACTGGACGTTGGTTGGTCACCAACATTCAGTTTATGTTTACGTAAATTCTGTTGGAAAAATAAATAAATGTCATTATTGCGATTTTTTGATGACGCAAAATGTAGGTACATTGTAATTTTTTTTAACAAACCGCTATTTTCACTTCAGAGGTCGTAACGTCAGATACGTCGTACAAACCTTAAATTGCATTTGTAGTTGAAAATAAAGAAAACCACGAAATGGGAACCTGTTTCAACTCCATTTCGTGCAAGTCGCTATTTAGATCGGGTACTACGGTTTTACCGTGGAAAGATATTGGGCGCAATGGGCCACGTTAGCTTTCGTTTATGCCGGCGCTGGCTACAAGGCCAAGTAGCAGCAGCGTGTTGTAGGTGGGATGACTCTCAGTGATGACTCACTCCGCCTCCACTGCTGCCTACTGGTCACTCCGCTGCGATCTGTTGGGGCGTTAAGCAACAAGAGACATCGATAGGCTGTTTTTCAATCATTGAAACAAAATGGATTCAACAATGTGTGGCGAGGGGTGTGGCCGCCCCAACTTCAGACTTCAAGCTGGAGATCAGAGAGGACGAGGCGCAAATGAGTGCTTTTTCTTTAAAAGTGAATTTCTAACGGATCACACGTTGAGTAAAATGCGACAAAAACTGTGTGTTTGCTAGCTTTGTTGAGGCGACGAATGGCCACGTGTCACCATCACCTCTTTCGGAATGTCTCAGATCCATCTTGCTAACAATTAACACCTAAAATGTTCGTTAAGATGAAGTGAAGCTAGAACAACGCGAGAATTATTATTCGGCCAGCAGGAGCAGTCTCAGAAAGAGTCTGCGAGTGTTAAGCAAGCACTGTGATAGGGCTCGGCCTGGCCGAGCAGGCCTCGTCTGGCCCTTGGTCCGAGATTACAGTGCCATATCGCCTTCCGAAATCGCCACTCACAGGTACAGAACAAGCTAGTTCAGTCTCCGATTCATGCTTCTCAGAGTCAATCAGAACACATCTGAAAACACACAAGGGCATCCGGACGCGTAAAAGTCTGGTCTATTGCACACTCATGGACTCACCCAATCACACTTGACCCTGAGGAATCTTCGCCGTCCATTATGCCGGGATCCCTCTGTGGCGGCACTCTGTGGAAAACAGATTCAGTTATGAGTCCCAGAAAAGTGCCAGCCTCCCCGATCGTCTGGTTTCTACTCCAGCCCCGGGACCTCGGCAGCTATCTGATCTCCCCTGGTTCCCCTCGCTCCCTCTGCCAGACTGTCAGGGCCCGCCACAATGGGGGAGGCCATGTGGGTTTCCCAGGGAGTCGCATGTTCCTCCCGTCTGGCTTTGAATGAGGAATGTTAGCAAACAGAGCCGCTGAATGTCGGCTGAATGCTAAAGCCAGGCAGCCAGTCAGATCACAGCTCTGGCCCTGGCGTATGAATAATGCGGTCCACTCGACAGGGAGGAGAGGAGGCTTAGCTCCACCCCCCGTCAACTGCCCGCTCCCGAGCTCCACCCGCCCCCTTCTTCACCAAATGCCTTCACGGGAGTGGGCGAGAGAAGAATCAAGAATCATTAAAAACCTTACAGGAGTTGCAACAAATCACTTCTTTAAATACACAAGTTTTTTGGGATTCATTGCAGCCTCTTCTGGCTTTTGGTGCCTTTTGTTTGGAATTGGCACCTGTCCCAGAAAAAGCCTTGTCGCTACTCCGCCTTCCACTGCCCGTGGGAGAGAGAGAGGGTGAGGAAGAGTAGGTGGGGCGGAAAACCCAGCAGAGGGAGAGGTCTAGGAGGGAGAGAAAACTAGGGAAAATTTAAAATGGACAAAATGGTAAGGAAAGGGTTAGGAAAAGAGTTCCCGAAGGGGTGAGGGCAGGGGTGAGCGTCAGGAAACCTGGCCAATTCAGAAGAAGCACAGACTCTGGAGCAACAGCACTGACCCACACCTGAAGATTAGGTCCAACATGCAGCAAAGACTGACCGGCTGGTGGGAGATCAATGTCCGAGGAGCATGCCGAGCCACTTGTTGCAAGATCTTGCAGACAGAAGCAGGCAGAGGGTTAAAAATCCAGAGACTGGGAGTTGTAAAATATCCCTCCCTCTTTTGGCACAGAGTAGCGAAAGGGGAGGTCCTGCCTGTAGAAATAGCAGCAGAGCGTTTTTCCCCTCTTTTCCTTTTTTTTTCCCGAAGAGCTGCAGCGTCCTAGTCTACCCTCTCGCATGTGGCCAGGACCCAGGCAGAGAGGAGGAGGAGGAGGAGGAAGGGGGGACTGGTGAAAAAAGAGGCAAGAGGGGAGGAGGAGAGAGGGAGTAGAGCTGTGAGTGGAGGAGAAAGAGCTCAGCTGATGATGAAACTGTGCGGGCGCTCGTACGTGGTGTCATCAGTGCGACGTGCGCGCGACCATGGCGTAAAGAGGCGGGTGGTTCAACAGGGGGGCGGGGGGGAGACATTATGGTTAGACATTTAGGAACTTTTCATTTCTATTTTCTGTTTGCACCTTGTAAAAGTCAGTTTGCAATCACAGGCAGATAAGCACCCGGGCACGACAGTGATTGCGACAGTGAGTCAGGCTGTAAAAACCTTACAACGTTCACCGCAGTGCGCGCGCCACGTGCGTTACGAACATGGAGGACGCGGAGGCAAGTCAAACAATAAACCTCAGCTCCCCTCCCTCCTCTAATGAGGTTGAGAGACGGACCTGTGTCCCTCGGACCTTCACACCTTCCACAATCTCTGCTGAAGGTTATTCACTAAAGTCCGGTTTCCGCCCTCAACTTCTCCCCCAAACTTCGGCCAAAAATGCTGTAATGCCCTTTAGCTGTTTGCGAGCGATTCCCAAATGGCGAAGGAAAAAAGAACCCGACTTCCTCTCTTTTTGGACGCCATTCCTCCTCCTCCTCCTGCTCTGCTCGACTCTCCTTTCCCTCCCTCTCTCCCAAAAGAGACTCAGCACAGGCAAGTTTTTCCTCCTTTCGGCTTCTACAGTAAAAGAGCTGGATATTCCGCCAGGTGCACTCAACGTGAAGGAAACTCACTTCCTGTCCGGCTCCTGTTCGCCGAACGTGGCGTTTATTAAGCTAAACAGATTTTCGGATGCAACATTTTCTAACATTTGAATCTCTTGATTAGGAAAAAACAATCGCACGCAGTGACGTCACATCTCGCCATAGTTCCTCCACCAATGGGCTAGCGTGCACAACGAGTGAATATAAAACACACAATAGTGTAAAAACTTGTGTGTGTTCCTGGGACCTTTGGCCCTCCGTGGAGAAGACACCGTCTCTGCGAGTCAGTTGTTTACTGTCTAACATGTGGCAGGAATTCAAAAAACTTGGCAGAGCCTGTTGCGCCAAACGCAGGGTTCATTCGAGGATACGGCTCTGGTTACTGGCTGCCAACTTCTGACACTGTAGACCTCTGCACAGCCGCGCCCCTGCAGCAGCAGAGACGCCGCCATTGATGAGGATCCAGTTGTAACAGGCTGGCCCTTCTCACCTACGGGGGTCCAGGACCATGACCCGTCTTCAATCTGGACCTCTGTCCATTCACTGACGCCTTTACTCAGAAAAGTTTCAGCCTTGTACATATATATATATATATGTGTAGTGGGTGATGCAGGTTTTTACACATGAATATTTGTACTGTATTATTAAATTAAATCAGAATAAATGCTGTATATTAGAACATACTTAATGCATGTTAAAAGCACAATACAGATATTTCATACCATCACTGACTAACATTTAACAGCTATATAGTAAGACCAGATCTTGCTTTCCAAGCGTGTCATGAAGTGTTTTATCTATATGAGAATGCCCACCATTAAATCAATGATGATCGATGTGGTTTTGAGGAATAACAACCCTCTCACCGACTTGGTGAACCACATGTGGGGACGTCTAATGTGGCTCACTGGAAGGTGAGGAGGGCACAGCAATGGAAAGGGAGCCACTGCATCAGACCACCAATGGGGGGAAATTGTTTAGAGCAAATTCAATGCAAGAGAAAATTTTAAACTCAGCCCATGGTTATTTAGTTAGTATTACAGCGAATAGGAGTCCCAACATTTTAGTATCAAGCATGAGTATTAAGTGAATATTTAGTATTAAGCTTGATGCACAATCAAGACTCTGCTGTACAATTTTTCATGTAAAAATTGGAGCACTCAGAATTAGTAATTTAATTTTGAATGAACAATGTATATTTATTTAAAGCCGGTAGTGGCCACATAAAAAGACTTGGCAAGCCGGTTTTGGCCCACAGGTCGTGTGTCTGCCTTTCTAAATAAATTTCACTTTGTACTCAGCAGACGCCTTAAACCGTGCATCTTAAACTGTGCCGTTTATTGTCACGCAAGCCAACGCAAATTATCAATGTAAGTCACACAGTCACTTTTGCTAGTTGTGAGCGAATTGTCTCCTCAGTTTTTTTCAAGTGGACCATTTGCCTTTTTGGGATGACATATCTAGAATACTTGCAAGACTTTTTGGCAGAATACAAGGCTCAGCCTCACCCAGACTACCTCCAACCAACAACCACACTAAAGTTTGCGAGCGCAGCTTTAACCAAGGAGAATAACCAGACCGATTCCAGAACTGCATTGTACCAAAACAAGCCATTTACTTCAAGAGACCCTGAAGAAGGATTAAATGTAAATGACAGTGATCTGCGTCTGGTCAAGGTCTAATGGTCTACGGCCAGAGATTGAGCAAGCTGCCATAAGGACACCAAAGGAGGGCTTGGTTTACTATTTGGGAACCAGAACAGCAAAGACTCATGCCAAGTTTCATCACGCTTATTTAAGACAAGACTTAAACAGGCTTTGAGAGCAAGCATTGAACAGAGGACAGCGAGGAAGTTGGAAAGCACTGGCTCTGCACCTGTTTCAAGTGAAGACATGTCGCAACATCGTCCGTGCCCCAGTGGTGGCAAAGGACACATTTATATTGTGTGTGTGTGTGTGTGTGTACATATATATATATATGTATATATATATATATATATATATATATATATATATACACACACACCATGTCAATTTCAATCACCACTGCTTCAACCTGAGATGGAACAATTGTACAGAAAGTGTGATTCCAACCCTTGCTTTAACTTTCACCTGCCGTATATTCAATGTATTAATAAAGTCTGCTCCCAATTTAACTGAAAATGAATGAGACCATGAATCAATTCAGATTGTTCATGCTACTGGTCTAATGGCTAACGTGTTTGTTCTAGACTATTCTGCATGTTTGACACATCAAAATCCATGGATGATTCTTGTTTGTAATAAAAACCTGCACCTATTTAACGTCCTGACTTGAGTATGCAGAAGTCAGCAAACAAAATGTTGCATATCGATTGTCTTTTTTTTATTGTCACGTGTCAAATTATTGAACGTATACAAAAAAGAAGTCGCGTGAAGTGAGGGATCACAGGCTTATTCTATCAATGACTTACAAATATTTACTTCTTAAACTCATATATTGTTGTCAGAGGGTCAGGCTGACCGTTTTTAATTCAGCCAGAATACTGCATCTGCTCTTGAAATCATGATGTTACCATCATCTGACACACCTCTGCATCAGTCAGTGTCTTACTCAGTCCACCCTGGAGAAAAAAGTCTAGACATGGCCCTGCTGCTTGTGCACCCTGTCCCTCTCATGTGACCCATGTGAGCTCCATCCCTCCACTGATCTGATACCCATTTTAAGAGCAACAAATATTTAACTATGAAACTCCAGACTATTTTAATATGATTATTATATATATTATATTATTCATATTTGTCAAGAGTAGGACATAAGAAAATATTATAATGCAGTCTAAACTTACCAATATATTGTTACGAGATTTACAAGCCCTATCACAAAACAACTCCAAAGATCACGTATAAACAAGGAAAATGTGAAAATCATCTCAAGTTTCCTTACATTACATACATGTAAGACCTGAAGTGAGTAGTCGGTAGATCCAAAACTCATCTTCAGGAAGAGCACTTCCACCAGATCATGGTCATGATCATAGGAAGATTGTTTCAACAATTGTCAATTGGGTCAATTTTAGCCCAATAGTTGCAAACAAGGTGACCAATTTACCAAATATGAAAAAAAAAACACATTTCCACTCTTGAGATTTTTAATCCATCTGAAGTGAAAATACAGTCGAAACTAACCATATAAATGAAATTATATTGTACTGCTTCATTGAAAACAAGCAGACAAATAAGCAAACTAAGACTTACAAAACTTAAACTACCAAAGTTGGAAGGCATTATAGCATGATTTGGAATGAAGATTCGTTCTAAAAGTTTTAGAACACTTGATCAGAAACATCACACTGACAAATATCATATTCAGGAGTTTCAGTACGTCTTCCACACAAAAATGATATGAGTTTTCACGGGTAGCAAGTAAAAAGGATAAAGGACTTATGCTCTCAGGTTGACTGAGCTGGCCACTAACACATGACAGGGGATCCGTGATGGCGTCTGACATCCCTGCTATAAAGACACAGAAATAAATAAGGATTTAATGACTGTAGTAACACAATTTAAAATTAAGATTGATAACTTTTTTTCAAATTAAATAAGTCACTAAGACCTTATTTTTTATTTGGCAGTGTTTCCACTTGTGGTTAAAGCTTCAACATTACAGATGATAAAATATAATTTTTCATGTATTATTTTAACAAACTAATATATTATCAATTACCAAACATTTTTTAAACCAATTATAAACGATATTCTATCATCACCCGTTTTAATTTTCATTTAGTTCTGATGAAATGACGAGTCAGCAAAAAACTAAAAGAAAATCTCTCAAATTACCTGCCAATTGACTTTCATGGTGAAACTGTTTAACGCTTATTGTTTGGTAGAGCGCATAAGAATTCGGTGGGACTGGTTTGGTTCAGGTTCAAGTCCAAGTGCATGCATGTAACAAAAGAGCGAAGTTGCATCATACGAAAGACATTTGGCGCCAAATCTGGTCAAAACAAAATGTGCGGCCATGAAAGAAAATGCCAGAGGGGAAATTTACAGTATGAACAGTGTTGTTTTAATCATATAAACAAGATTTTTCTCATGAATAGACATCAATATTCATGTAGCAAATGTGACCTCTGCTCATATTTGAAGCCTATTCGGCATTTTACAGCGAATAATATGATTATTAAAATATCACTTGAGGAAATTTGCACCAAATAAGCTTTTAAGATTGAACAGCAACTTTTATTTCCTTTTACTTCAACAAAATAAAGCAATTTTTAAATGGCAAACAGGCTACAAAGAAACTTAAAAAAAAATACATTTACGGTTATTGCTGACTGATCAAATCATCTTTTAAAGCAAAATGTCATATACAAACACTTATTAATCCGGGTTTTCACGTGCATATAAGAAGAACATGCTATTTTAAGTGTGCTTCAGGATCACTTTTAGAACCTTGATGCTTATGTATCTTAATATTATTCAACATAAACCTTACAAAAAGTGATTTATACTTAAGGTACAAAGAAATGGAGGCAGTCTTCACAAAGGCATTCCAAGACGAAAGTGACAACTTTAGCGGGCAGAGAGAAAAGACACAAAAGGGCTATTGTTATAAATCAGTAAAAACAGCTTCTCATTTATCTCCAACTTGTGCTATTAAAACGTCATTTGAATCCACAGTGTTATATCTCAGAGCTCAACTTCAAAATGCTTGAGAGAGGACAAACTCAATTTTTCAACTACCAGAAACTCATCTGCTCCCGAACCTCAAGCACGTGCATGTAAAATGAACGTAATGAAGCCACGTGACAAAAGAAATACATTTCCCTGACTAAATATGATCAACAAACTTGTCCTTGTAAATTAATAGGTAGGACGTGAATAAAATGTAGCCTCAATGTTTATATTACAGGCGTCTTACATTTTCTCATGTATGCAAAGGTGATTTGTGATTACAAAAACCTGAAATCATTTTTGGTGCCAAAATATTTTTAGAATGCATTGTGCTTGATCTGCTGATGGAAGCTGACAAAATTATAAAGATTATGAAGAATATAAAGATAATGAAGTACACACTGCTGTTTTATAGTGGTCAAAAAAGAAAACACAAAAGCTGTAAATCCACAGGAAAACGTGAAATTGCAATCGTAAGGTTCATATGCTAGACAATGAACACAATATCTGAAATATCCATGTAATAAACAGCATAAACAAATCCACTTCAAGAGTCAAGCAACAGTTAATTTCTGAACTTGCAAAGCAATCAAACACGTGTTGGCTAGGAGGAGAACACGTAGAAACTGCAGGATAAATATTCTGTAAATTTACATTTACTGGGTTTGGCAATGAAGTATTCAAAGCACCTATTGCATGAAAAGTAAAATTGAGATATATTGAGATCGGGACCATTTTAAAGCAAATATATGGAAAACACAAAAGAAGAGTGGAAAATGGTGAATTTTGTCAATGTCTTTTGCAACAAAAACAACAAAAAAAATATTGAGAAGCTGTTAAATTGTATATTTATATCCATAAATAACAGCAAATTTAAATCAAAGTTATAAGAACTTGGGGTCAAACTTCAGCCAACATTGTATCGCATGAAGACAAAATAAGCATTTATGTCTTATACGTCTTACAATATAAAGCAGCTTTTTCTTTAATTGTGACAAAACTGTTTTTAAATAAAGAAATTCGAGTTAGATAACATGATCAAAGCTGTTGAAGTGATTATATCAAGAAATCAGGAGCAAAAAGAGAGATTAAACCATGTATTTCTGGAAAAAAAAAAAAAAGTTCAGTGATGTTTACTGCTAAAAAGCAGCAGATCAATATTGTTCACATTCATTGTGAATGAAGTTATTATCCAAGTCAAATGGCATTTTAAACAACCCGCAGGAACGGCTAAACTGTTATTTCCTAAACTCATTGAACTCCACTGCTGCCAAACCTGCTGCGAATAACGCATCTCAAGAAAGACGCCCGAAAAAGTTGTCTTTTGGTTTGCTTACAATGCGACTTTAGCTAACGGTCACGTTTGATCATTCAATTCATGTGACTGTTGTGGCATTAGTGAGCAAAAGAACCAGAGGAGAGCCTCAGCTTTTTGATCTGCATTCAACATGATAAGGCCCGAAGACTAAATACATATTGATATTTAGTTTCACAAGATGTACAGACAGATGTACATGAGAAAAATCTTTACATTTAATTATTACTTGTGTTGACAAACATAAAAAAATAATGAAATACTCCCTCATTTGTGAGGACAATGAGGAAAAAGACATGACAGAGATATTTTATTTCACTGTGCACGACCCTGCTGTATGTGCAAATAAAGTCAAAATTGATATTCAAATTACTTAAAATAAAGAAAATTAAGAAAATTCACTCACTCATATGTCATATTAATTAAATCAGATGGCATCTAGAATTATATATTTTCATTAAATTAAAAGCAAATAAACAGGAGAGGTTCAAGCTTCTTTTACAAACTAAGCCTGCGACATGTTAGTCATCAAGTCTATCAACTGTCTTTTGTGATGTTTAAATGAGGAATTAACTCCTTCACAATAAAATAAACTGTGATTTACATTTAATAAAGTGCTTATTTTGTGAAAAAAATAAACTGTCTGATGGGTGAAGCTTTATTTGTGGCCAAAACAGTGGCAGAAACACAAGGCTGATCTGAAGGAAATCTTGCTCGAAGTTTCCAAACAGCAACAGGTTTCAGAGTAATAAAAGTGAATTTGACTGAGTGCTAAGCTTTGATTATTGTGGTAAATTATCAGGGAGGCCAAAGTGTTTTCCTGTGGAAAATGTGAGACTAATCAAACCTGGGATGGACCTATAGAGCACATTACAAAATGTTTGATTATTTCGGAGCAATATTATCCTTTATAGTGTCTGAAGTCTGAATATTAAATATATTAATAACTCTTTTCAGCAAAAGCAGTGATTCACACACTTCGAAGCCTGTCGACAAAGTAATGTCTGTTTTGAATAAATAAAGGCTGAAAATATGTGAAGATAGCACTTTACGTGTGACAAAAAGGAGAAAATCTATCTCTGATTCTAGCACTTTGGCTATTAAGCTTAAGTGTAAACAATATATTTAATATTTTCAGCATTAAAAAGACTACTTACTTACTTTTCTTTTTTTTTTTTAAACTCCAAATCTGAGTCCGATAACACACCAGGTTGAGTGTTCCATTTGAAAAAAAAAAAGCAAATTTTTCTTGTGTGACAAAGCAGCCTTACGTTGATAAAAGTGTTTGAAAAAGGGATTGTTTGTGATCGTGATGGAACATTTAACTCTTTCTAGCAATTTATAAAGTGGAGGGAGCGGCTAGATAGCTTTCATGCACTCACTGAACTGCATCTGTTGCCAAACGTGTGACACACTGAACACGAGGCTGATGTCGAGAAACCTGACGACCAAATATCCATTCCCCTTGACAATATGAACCAGATTTCTGTTGGAGGTAAATGAAAATGAAGCTTCATATGTGAGAATAGCTGCAATATATAACATGTCCTGTGTGGTCATGAGCCATATTTTGATTTGAAATCAATAGATTTTCTAGTAATTCAAACTACGGAACACACGCAAGTGAGGCTGAGCTGCTGTTTTATGGACTCAGTGAACTTTAAAACTGTGACGAATAAAACACGAGGCTGATCTGGTGATGCCAGTTGACGAAATGTTATTTGATTAAATGAATTTTTCTTGTAAACAAAGGAAATCTATGAAGGAAAGCAGGGAAGGTCCTGTCGTGTTAAAGATGCATACGTGTAAAAAGTCAAACGGACTGCAGATGAGGCTTTTGTGGATTTGTTTCCAGACAAGCAAGAGGTGAAGCACAGGGATCATCTGAAGTGAGCGTGGAGAAGAGGCCACTAAGTAAGTGTGTCATTTCATTAACTTGGTACTGTGCGTCGTGTGTGTCATGTAGGGAGAAAGCAGAAAAAAAATGTTTAAAATGTGAAGGGATAGTTTAGGTAATAAGAAAAAAGAAAAAAATATATTGGAATGATGGAGGAAAACATTAAAAAGCATTAAAAAATATTTCAGGAATTGAATGTGTGATTTTTAAATGAATTAAAAACAATATTTAAGATTATTATTTTTTAAACTGTACTTCTATTAATGGGGAAAAAAAATCTGCGTTTTTCACCTGTAATCATCAAAAGATTATTTTAATGTTCGTTAAAAGATCAAAGATAAAATATTATGAAAGGATGTAAAAACAGCAGAATAAATTCATTCATTCACTTTTACATGTCAAAGTTGTGAAACTAAATAAACCTCTGTTTCCTGTAGTCATCTTTTCTAAAAGTTATTATTCAAGTATTTTTTGTCATTTTAGAGAAGAACTGCAGGAGTGTGATAAAGAGAAAGAGCAGACATCTCCGGGCTGGCGAGGCCTCCGCCGAGTTGAAACTCTCCAAGCGGAGTCTATAGGCGTCGGCACACACGCTCCTCTGAGCACACACACACGCGTCTCTATACATTGCCGGCGCAGCGGGCAGGCAGCCGTCTACAAGGTGGCCTACAGAGGGGCCCCTCGGCAGCACGCGCCGCCGCCACTTCTCTTTTACAGCCGTGACCTCGGAGGTCAATCTCTGAAGAGCCGTGAACAAAGGCCACGACCCCGGGGTCAGAAGTGGAAAGCTGGGGGCCCCGCAGCTAAGAGAGCGTGCTGTTTGCTTTGAAAGGTAAGGATCTCTAACACGGCGGCCTAATGGGGATTAAGGGGCCGAGCCCTTCGGGACTTCACTCAGGGGCCCTATACATCAGTCTCTATTAACCCCGTGACCCCCGGGAGCCATTACGAGGCCTGCGGCTCATGTCGAGCAGCCGTAAACCAAACACTTGACTGGAGTTGTTTTAAGGTTTTACAACCTGTTGCTGCAGCTTTCGACTGCAGCCTCTTCAGCAGCTCTCTGAAGATGACGGCCCAGTCACTTATGAGAACTTGTTGTTGTTGAATATCAAACAAGGAGTCCTGGAGCAGCAGGATTTAGGCCAGGAGCACAAAATGGAGGACAGGAGGAGACAACATGGCGGCCTGAGTGCTCCCTCTCCCTCAGTCTGCTACGAAATCATACACGCGCACGGAGCTCATAACTCACTTTTGCTCAGTCGTTTTACAAAAAAAACATGAAAAATTAAGCAGGAAAGTTTAGAGACAGTCCATTCCAGGTCCGACAGAATTACAAATATTCAGGTTCCAGCTGAGTAATCATGACACACTTCAGATGTTGAACTTCTTCATATCTAACGTCTTTCACTTTATGACAGGAAAGGAATCATTTCACTCTCACTACAGGTATGACCAAACTAAATCAGAATCTTCAGTCATTTTTCTACACACAGGAGACCTCCTTGAGGTCGAATTCTCTCAGAAAGACAGAGAATATTAGAATGAAAGCAGATGTTTCAGCAGTGGTTACACATTATACGCTGAGATGGTGATGAAGAAACCTAATTATTTGATCATTTCAGAAGTGTGCAGTATTCACGTTTATTAATAAATCCATTATTCACCTATTTAAACACAAAAATGTGAGCGTAACATCATTTGCAAAAATTAACAACTGCGAAAAAGCAGCACATTTCTCAACTAAAAATAATAACTGAAATTTAATAATAATAAAAAAGGGGTAAGAATGAATGACTTTCGTTTTGATGTAATAATTAATTGACATTTTAATTCGAATGCTTAATATATTAATATTCACTAATTAATATTCAGATAACTTGTACTTAAATGTAATTATGCGTACATGTTTTTAAAATTTCAAATTGAAAAAGCGAATAAATAATGAATGAATGAATTAAGGTAATAAAAATACACTCGTATTCGAACGTTGAAGCATGCACTAATGTTGTTAAAATTGTTTGTAAATATCTATTAGTAACATGAAAAATACAAATGCAGAATTTTAAAACCTTAGTGTATATTTAATTTATTTAATATTTAATAAGAAACTATGGAAATGTGGAACAAGTGTTCCTTTCCCCCCCCCCCCCCCCAGTATAAAACAATGAGTCATAAACTCGTGATTTAAATATCACACAGAAGATTCAACAACTTTTGTACATTAAACGACAAAACTTGAGGCTGTTCTGAACAGTAATGATGGAAGTACTCAGCAAGGAAAACACAGCCGCAGTGTTTGAGAGTGTGTGTGTGTGTGTGTGTGTGTGTCTGTTTGTGAAGATTTGTCAGAAGCAGTGCCAAGGTTGAGAAGAAAAGAAAATAAAAGCTGCTAAAATTGAGGGGACACGAGTGAAGGACGATCCCCAATACCATCATAACTTCTCGTGTCTTGTGCTGTGATGTCTTTTTCCTTTCATAACAATTAAGACATAGATTCATTCAAAGCTGGATATTTCATTCTGTTACATTTGTCACATTTGAAATTGAATGCTTATTCATTTAATGTAATATATGTGTAGATAAAAAAGAATAACATCCTATTGACAAGTTGTTTTTATCGACTTCGCTCTGAAGCAGACATTCACACACACACACACACGCGCACACACACAAACACACGTGGGCTTCCTTATTCCCTAAAATCTTTGTTTGAACTTCAAAGTGCTGCTTAATGTAGTCAGTTTATTAAATTCATAACCCTGAAACTTTAAGAAAACATTAACACACACACGCATAAATAAAACCAATTCCTGATTATTTTAACTTAATCAATAAACTAGAAAAAAAAAGAATACAATGATTTCAAACATTAATGTGCCACTCCTTAATGAGCTCACACACTCGCACCGTCATAACTTTTCATAAGCCCTGGCATAAAAAAGTACAAAATGTCCTCATAACAATCCAGAAGATGCACATTTGTAAACCTTGAAACTTGTGATCGTTCTCACACGTTTCAAAAAACGTGAAGATACACATCAGATATTCACATAACAAATAACCTCACAATATGTGTATTATAGCATTAAATATTCAGATGGAAAGAACCTCAAGTAAATATTTATATTAACAGGGCTCCTAACCGAAATGAGCATAAACACAATACTAATTTTTACCTTAGTCAGAGGACACACACCTGTTGTCCCTTCTTTAGACCAAAACAAAATAATCCACGGCCTCACAGGATAACATGAAATAGCCTCACACACACAAGCACACACACACACACACTTACATATACAAATTGAAAAACGACAAAAAGATTAAATTTCATTCTCTCTCTCTCTCCCTCTCTCTCTCTCTCTCACACACACACACACACACTTTACACACATTCATTGAAGTTCCTAAAAGTTAGTGATTTAAATACACACATCAAAATAAACTCTTTAAAAATCCACACAATAACACAAACATTTTATGAACACCTTACTGACCATCTATTTCCATTTGTATCTCTCACATGAATGCACACATCAAACCTAAAAGTTGGACTCCATTCTAAACTTCTCCACATAAGACAAATGGTTCAAAGAACTTTAACTCCTGATTAAATATTTATAAACAAACAAACAAGAACCACGAGCTTCTTAAAAAAATACAACAATCCACGATATTGTTCACAACATGTAACTATCCACACACTATAACGAAGATGAGCATAAACTAACACATGTATATGGAACAAAACATTACTTTTAAATGATGATAAACAATTGAATCTGACAACAACTACATCTATAAAGCATTTTTGAAACTTTAAAAATGTCACACACAAAAGAGCTCTTTATCCATGTTCTTGCACTTGTTCTCACACCGTCAGGCATCAGGAACACACAAATAGACACACAGGAACAGACTTGTGTTTCGATCCTGTATCATGCAAAACAAGATAATAACAACCTTAAAATAAATGTTAAGTATTAATTTGTCGATTGATAAATGTTGTCTGTCGCACACTCGTACCATGACGCACACATGCTTTTAACAAAAAATGAACAGTAAAAATTATTTTAAAAATGTTTCAATTGGATTAAGTCACAAATAGACACTTTTCAAGTAAATTGTGCATATATTGAGAGTAATGTGCTCAGTTAGATGTGAGAAACACAGAACACTCAACAAAAAGAAAATCTGAAAAAACACACACACACATATGTATCTCAATCTTCGTGGGGACCTATCATTGGCATAATGCTTTCCCCAGCTGCTCACCCTAAACCTAAGCATCCTAAGTTAAACCTATTTATAATGAGCAAGTTATTTTAACATTTTCATCATCAAATTGAAGCTTGGATTTGTGGGGTCCGGCCCAGTTGTTCCCATCGTGTCCTCACAAGCAGGTGTTTTGTCAAGAATTAGTCCCCACAAGTGAGGACAAACTAGGTACACACACACAAATAGAAACTAAAATGACTAAAGAGCGATTAAAAGACAAGACACAAAAATGCAGACAGACACAGTTAAAACACTTGATCTATTGTGAACCAACTTTTTGACGTAATGCAGGTTCACATCTCACGCTAATAGCACAACTTTGATGTGACGACAACTCTCACAAGTTGAATTAAACAAAGCCAAGACAATACATGTCAAACATGAAACTTCCTTTTCATTTATAATCAGTCATCCTATTTGCTTCACCCTTCTCTCTCTCTCACTCTCTCTCTCTCACACACACACACACACACACACACATACACACACTACTCACTGCACCGGGTCCGGACTGCACTTGAGTATTTTTAGATTCTAATCAAACTGCGTCACATGCTCAGGTCTCTGCTCTTCTCAGGGTGTGGTACCTCCTCCACAAAACTGACCTGCTGCCACGTCACCGAGCAGAACCGAGCCCAGCGGAACCTGACTCGGCCTGGTCAGAATCCTCTACAATGATCATAAGTTTTCACCCCTCAGTGAAGCCCCCTGAACCTCCTCTAACTTCATCCCTTCTTTTATTCTCCCGACACCCTTGTTCATCAGAATTGGTCCGGGTCGGTTCCGGTCTGGAATCGCTCGCGTTGTCCGTTTGATTTTGGGACGGTTCCACTCACATGCAAACGCATGTCTGCAGGAACATGGAGTATGACATTTGCCAAAATTCATTAGCAGCACTGGCAGCCCTCACTGAACACTCCAAAGTTTCACTTCGCATCAGAAATGCTTACCATGCAGAACTAAACTCAATCTACTAGTATCAACATAACTTCAATTACGTGACTGCGGGAAACACATAATGAGATCTAACTCTACCCGAATAATGTCTTTGGATAATTCATTAGTAATAAATACTGATAATTATTAGCTTACTGTGTATAGCAAAAGAAGTGTTTCTGGTTTTACCTTTGCTGATCAATTGCTTTATTGGGTCAATTTGTCCACAGTAATAAGTCTTCAGAGAGGAATTATAATCCAGCGTAGGCTCCGCTAGAAGAAGAAAAAAGAGTGACACACAAATAAGGCTTTCTTCTAAAATATATTTTTGTAAACAGAACATTGGTTTTGGGCTTATTAATTTATCTGAATACAACAAATCAATACACGCAAATATGGCAGACTACAAATCAAAAAGTTTCTACATTTGCTATAAAAAGCGACGCAAAAATAATTCTTACATTATTATTACACTCTGAGGTTGTGTCAAGGGGGCAGCATTCGAGGTAAAGACTTCCCTCTCCCGAGAAACCTCCTCCAGCTCCTCACCGCTCTGGGTGATTAGCAAGATGTACCCAGCACAAGAGAGAGACAGTATCTCTCCAGCACTGAGTGAGTCTGTCCAGAGACATCCTCCCAGTTGAACACCTCACTAGGAAGGTATCGAGGAGACACCTTTGCAAAATGCTTCAGCCATCGCAACTGGATTCTTGGAGGAGCAGCAGCTCTACTATGAGTCCCTCTTGGATGACTGACCCACTCATCGAGAGTCCAGACAAAACAATGTCAGACAATTCTATTCTCTTCTCCAAGCTTGTGACCACATGGGAGAGAGTGAGCTCGACCAGTGTATGGCACGTTCAGGAAAGCTATGATTTGTCCAAATTAAATTCCCTTGGTCATAATTTGATTTGACCATAAAATGCTCATAGAACACCAATAAAATTGACACAGATATCATTGAAGAAAAAGCCATTCCCAATGATCTTTGAATCTCTGCCTAAACAAAAGGCTGGACCACATTTGTACCTCCCCAATCACCGACACTAGCAGCATCCACAGGATATGACGTCACGCGTTTTGTAACATCCCTGGGGATGGTTAACACTCTCTGTAAGCCCATCGTTCTTGAGGCATATCAAGGGAGCTAATAAGAGTCTCTCCGGTAACACAGTGTTGACCATCAAATGATGTCATCACTGATGAATGCATTTGAATTCATCAAAAAGCCATGTCGGTGCTTCTCTCTGGGAACAGCTGGACTCAAAGCTACTGCACAAGGCAAATGCTGCTCCATAAACGCCAGGACCTCCTTTTTAATATCTGACACACAACAGAGCAGAGACAGTGGATAGGATAGAAAATGCTCATGAGATCTGTTGAACTCTGAGGCATCCATGGACCTCTGAAACTGAACTGAAGACGGCCAAACAACAGTATACAGTAGAAATCATCTGTAGGCCCAACCATTGTTCCTCCAGTCATTGTGGCTATCTGGGTCACTTGTCTAGTGGGCTAAGTGCAGACCTGCACACTTGGGCCACTGGACAATGTGAAAACCACCAGTTTTAGGTTCTATGAGGAAGAACAAAACATAAAATGAACACAGTCACAAAGTTTTACTGCAGCAGAAATGAATTAGCAATCCATTCGTTTTCTGCCGGGTCAAAAGCTTGTTCGCTGGAAGGAGATCACGGCAGCACAGATCATAACTGAGAAAAATTACTGCGCATGAATATTTGGAGAAATACTCTGTGCATGTGGTCAGTGTGTTCCTACTAGTATGGTGGCGAATATACATGGCTATGGTGGGTGGAAGTCCGGCCAAACAGCTGAGATAAGCAAAGAGAAAACCAACAGATCAGTGAGGGTTTTGGTAGGGGCATCAACGGCAGTGAGCGAGGGAAGAGATGTGGATCTCAGGGGTTAAGATGCTCGCAGTCATGTGCTTGTCTGGTGCAACAAAGGCTGCCTATGTAGGCCGAATACAGATGGGCGAGCTTCTTTGTGCGCGATGTTTCACACGATTCAGTCTCTGAGCTGTCAGGTCTGGATCTCTGGGCCTGGACTGTGGCCCGGCTAGCAGCTTCCAGCACCTGATGCCGGGCTCTGACCCTGCTATTCTCAAGGTAGAGGACCGGGAGCACTAACAGGAATGAATAATTACCAGCAGAGTGTCCAGAAGCTGACCAGCAGCCAAACATGAGCTGGGCCCAGAGATATTAGATTTGGCAGCAGGGGCACTGCTGCTGGTTCTGCCTAATTTTAAGACATTTACTCCCCAAAGCCACTTTCTCGCCCTGCGCAGAGATCAAACCAGCAGTGGGAAGAAAAGCATTTCCTCTTTGAAGTTACAAAAAGTGAGATGCTAGGATTGAGCCATTACACAAGGAAATACGGTGTTGTTGATAAAAAATGACAAAAAAAACTGTCCTTAACTGCTGCAATCATTTTGTAATAACCAGCACTGATGAGAGCACTTGTATTTATTTTACAATACGGAGACAACAATATGAGGCTCCAGAAGGTGTCACTATTGGGCTCCTGAGGAGTCTTCCACTTTGAAGCTGTAATTCAGCCTGAGAAGTGTGAAGAAACCTTACTCAGACGTGTCCCCATTCTCGGCTGAGCTCGAGATAAGTCTTGTGTTTCTTGCATCCACTTTGTATGACAAACATCAGTTTTGTGCTGATCAAAACCAGTCTAGATTATCTGCATTTCACAAGAAATCTGACCTTTGAAAAGGTTTGTACTTCCCTAAGTAAAGGGATCAATTCTCAACTGAAAAATTGCTTCCCACATATATGGTGAAATATGTCACTTTGGTTTAACCCGTCACCCCACTGTCACTCAATTCATTTATGCCCGCAACTCCAGAAGATTGACACAGCAGGTGCATATTTGTATTTTCAGATTAAATTCCCTCTCAGAATTTCATCTGCTACCTGACAACTGAGTTCTACAGCCTTTAACTACCTTTAGCACCTGTTCAGCCTCTAGCCAAGTAAAGTAAATTCTAATCATCTTATTGTATGCAGTGTATTGACTGTATGTTTGTCTAAATGGAACTTAAGTCGTGTCTTTAGAACACGATACAACGTCATTGTGCTATTCACTGCATCCTGACTGTGGATTACCCATTAATGAAGAGAAGAGGTTTTAGCAACAGCTAGGATTTAGTTGGACATCTCGTATGTGACCCATTGGTAAAACTGAATTCCATTTTTGCGTGGTTACTTGCCTTGTTGCAAATACCTCAATTATTGTATTGCAATATAGACAAGCAAAAATTATTATTACTGCTCTGATAAATCCTTTCAGCTCCCAGCAAGTCAACCCCCATCTTAACCCACCTTGACCATCCACTCTAGTCACACCTATCCTCTTCCTCCTTCACCACATCCATTAACAATATCGGTTGCCTTCCTCATTTCCTTTTCCCAGGTACCAACATCTCTGACATTGTTCACCAAACATGTCCCCTCTCTCCATTAATTATCTGGCGTCAAACTCTGTTGCCAAAGTTCTCTAATGCGGCTGCTTAGTCATTTATGATACTGACTTTCGTCTTGTCTTGTCTGTTTCTCTGTCACGTCCAACAATATTGTCAGAGTCCATACATCATAGGAGCTCTCACTACTGTCCCGGAAGCTTCCGTTCCACTATCACTTTTGTCGCAGTCATCTTGACCTGCAGCACCCCGCCTGTATTCTCCTCATCGCCTGTCATCATCTCGATGATTGACCACAAACACTTGATCGTATCTTGTTCTCTTCATCCTGTCTTTCCTCCCTCAACTTTCTTGCCTCATCTCTCCAGTATGCACCAGTAACTGCCGACTATTTTAGTACAAATCAAAACAGAAATGTGCTGTGGTTTAAAACAAACCAGGAGTCTCAATCTTTTGGCATCTATAAAATGCTTGTAACAAATTCTTTATCTTGTCATAATTCCAAAGGGCTTGAAAAAGTAGAGTACATGACAAGTTCTGATTCTGAGACACACTGGACCGCAAACAGGCAGAAGACAGTGGCCTTGTCTGACAAATCACCTTGAGTTTCGGATTCCCTGTTTTTTGTCGTTTTTTTTTTTTTTACCAACTGTTTAGAAGAGAAACTGACAGGGAGGTCAATATTCTACTGAAACCTTAAGCAGAAGGCAAATACTACTTCAGTTTAATGGGGGCCTATCCTGAAACAAATCCCACAACTGGCAAGTCACTGTCAACTTACCTCATTTTTAAATAAAAAGATGTTGATCGATCTGTATTAGAGGAAACAGCAGCACCATGCATCAAATCTATAAACGATACTGAAGAATACATAACCTCAAAATAGGGAGAGGAGCACAAATCAAGATTACCAAGCTCAAGAAATGGTAATATAAATAAAGGCCCTATAAATACAAGTGCATGTGGCACATTATTCTCCAGGAAACCTACTTTTCACTGCATGCAAGAGCCACTGAATTAAAAATATGTTTAAATAATTGTATTATTATTTGCATGTAATAAATGTTAATTTGCTCTCTAAAAAAAAAGTAGAACTCAGTCTTGTTGGAAAAATATATCCATGTGGAAATTTAAATTTATCAAAAAAAATAAAATAAAAAATAAAAATATATATACATATATATATATATACATACAGACCTGATCAAAATCTTAAGACCAGATGAAATAGCTAGAATGTACCTTTTGCACATTTAGATCTTAATGAGGTTTTATATATATATATATATATATATATATATATATATATATATATATATATATATATATATATATATATATATGACTCACACACACAGATGAATGAACACACACACTACAAATGGCTCTTTGTCAGCCAACATGCTGTTGCTATACGTTATATGTTAATTAAGTCTTTGTTGGTAGGAGAGTGACAGTGCTGGCTTCCATACTATGAACCCGCCTCCTGCTGTGACCAATTATGACCTTAAATACACACACACACACACACTTGCATGTACACGCACCACGTTGGCCTGACAAGAGCAGCGAGCAGACTGGATGACAGAGAGCGAGGGGGGTTGAAAAAGAAGCTGTGTCCATCTTCTGCAAGCGAGTCCCTATTGACCTGTTAAACCTTTGTGACTGGAACAAATGCAAATGGCGCTGACTTGTTCACACAAAATACTAAAGGCCCATTCAAATGAGGCCCCAGGCCACAATGCAGTCGTGGCCCAGCGCTCAGTTGGGGAATGGGAGCCCCCAGACTGAGACAGAGATTATACTGGCCGGTTCATTCTGGCTGTGGAAGGGAGAGCAGCCGTCTTATCACCACACAGACGGATGATAAGGCTATCTTACACCTGAGCTCCTTTACAAGCCATCGCTCTGTGACACTGACCTGAACTTGAACCTTTCAGGAGCCAGTAAGTGAGCAGCACTTCTGGTCGAGCAGCAGGTGGGCTTTTAATGGATTATTATACTCCTACAGTAGGTGGCACTGCATCCATGTTGGGTTTTTAAAGAGAGTGACCTGAACTAAACCTCCTTAGCTACAGTAGCTCTGTCATTAACACCAAAACTTTAATTCTTCAACTCTGCGTCTTCTCGCTGTATCACTTAGAAGAACCCAAAATACCTTGCTTGTCTTACAGTCAGAACTAATAAATTATGTCCTCAGACTACGGTGCAGTTCTGAGTGAACAGTACAGATTCAGCCTCCATCATTGTCCGACCACTTGCTGCATCAGATTTGGCCATGGAAAATCAATAATGATTCCAGTTGAACCAACAAAGTAGTTTTACAGTACAGTACACACCAGAGTCAGGCCATTTAGTGCATAATGCCTGAGCAAAACAATATCTCCACGAGGCAGAGGTCCAGAAAAACAGACGAGCCGGTCTGTACAGTGACGGACACTATGTGAAGAGATGTAAAAGTCAACTAGTTTTGCTGCATGGAAGAAGCAGATGAGCTCAAAAGCAAGTCAATTCTGACTGTCACCCCCCATTTGCAAGGGAACACTGCAATCCATCAGACCTTAGATCTAAAGCACAAGACCAGTTGGTGCCGCTCTATGATCCACTGAAACTGGAACAGCCCCAACTGTACCACACAACTGTACTAGGCCTGGTAGTGGAAAACCAATCCAAATGCCTCCATGACAGGTTTTCTTTTGGTTCAAAGTGATGACTATTCATGGCTCATGAATCTGAGCAATATACCACATGCTGGCCTTTAGTTGAGATTTACATGCCACAGACTCCTCAGCTTCAGGGAGCATATTCGATATACCAGAGGGGTCAGGTCACAGTTATCAAGATTGCCTCATCTGTGACCATTTTTGCCCAGGCACAGTCAAGGCCACATGGTGACAACAAACAGGTGAAACTGAGTGTTGTCAAATATGACAATGATTTTTTTTTCCTGTGACTCCCCACTTTGAAATCAATCAAATACATCAATAGGACTTCAGGATTTCTTCACCAACTGGGTAACTCTGGGGTTTGGTGTGGTCTTCTTGTCTGCATGGGACACCCCTCATTTCCATCCAAAGTGTCCACCAACACTAGAGTATACAGAGTCCATCCACCTGTCCAACTCACTGTTCAATTACTTTTCCTTGTTGCCTGTGGCATTAAATATCATCATTCACCAGAGTCAAAAGTATAACAGCTGCATATTTTAGGAGGATTGACGCCTCTGCGACACACAGCAGCACTTAGAAAGGCTTTCTTGACTGGTAGAGCTACTGTACATAAAAGCTACCTGTGATGGGCTGTTGACATGTTCAGGGTGCATCCTCTGGCAACCCAGTTGCAGGAATAAGATAAGTACATTGAATGAAAGTTTATTTGATTATTCTTTCTAATTCAAGCCAAGATCTTGAGCGTTTTTCGCCACATAAAAACCAAGAGAGCATGAAGTACAATGACATTAGTAACTCATATGATACATAAATAAAAAATGAATTCATTGTAAATAAAAATAACAGCAACATAAAGTCAAAATAGTCTCAATGCATTCCTCATTGATAAAATAAAAAAAGTGAAAGAGTGAAAACATCAACAATAAAAACTCAGCAATAAGAATAATATATAAACGGTGTACTCCCACGACTGTTTTCCAATCACAGTACACTCACACACAACCAATTTAGAGTCACTAACTAACCTCAAAATGCTTTTGGAGCGTGGGATCTAACTAGAATGTCTGAAGGAAACCTGCACAAGCATGGACCTTCTAGCTGTGAAGCTGCAAATGTCAGTGTTGACAGCTGGAAATGTGAAACTATCATCTGTTTTGGTGTCTAAGGGTTGACAGTTTTAATCAGGCTCTATCCCTGTCTAACCAGAGCCATGAGTTAAAAGATCCCATCTCTTGCTATAATACTGAAGAGCAGGTTTTAATCACAGGACTCTGATGAATTCACAGAGCAATCTTAATCACATTGTTAAGTGTCAGAAATGATGCTAATTCTTCACACCGCCAGTGTGAATATGTTTGCTCCAAAATTAAATATTGCTCGTGATTACGGTTCATAAATTATTAAATGAAAAGCCACCAGAGGTTTTTTTCTTCCGCTGATGGCTATGTTTGTTTTGGACGCCAAACCTGTAATATGTTCCTCAGAAGATCTGTAAGGAAGTTAGGCAAACAACGGCCCTTAAGAATCAAACTTTTAATTCTTCATATGGAAACTGAAGTTTTGCTAACCCAGAAAAACTGCCGAGTCGTGCAGGTCAAACCGAGTATTTGCAGCCAGACAGAAATGCCACCAACAATCTTTCACTCCTGCAGCCCTTTTCCAACAGTGGGCAGACATTAAATGTGCGTAGTCATCAATTTCCCTCCCAAATATCCACTCAAAGATCCTTCCTCCCCCCACTAATACTCGGCATCCGCAAGACCACCGACTGCTGTCATCTGTCAGCAAACACGTACTGGTTGGCCACGAGCTTCTCCTTAAAACCACTGCTTTCAAATGTCATTTCCATCACCAGATTTACGAGGAACCAAAATAAGACGTCATCCCGATTGTGGAGGCTTAATGGAAGAAATTAAAAATCATAAATTATCGGACAACCCTGTTATTACGTGCTCTGGAAGAGAACCCAGACTCTCCCTGAAGCACCACTGCATAATTACACCACTGAACTAGCAGGCAGGAATATTTCACTTTTATAACAAACGACATGCCGATCTAAAAGAAGTACAAGTTCACCATGTTGGAAGTTATTAACTCTTGAAGAGCTACAACATGTTTTACAGGTCGATGAATCGAGGACCTTGAGTGACCCTCAATGATTACTGATGTGACCTTACACCTTGTTACTTGACCTTTTCTAGGTTGGCTGTCACTTTTTTTTTATTTAGTGTTTTGTATCTTTGTCAACGCCAGTGAACATATAAAACAATTTAGTGGATTTCAGGCCATGGTAGTCAACAGATGATAACATTTTGATATGGTTCGGAAATACCACCTGTATACACGTGTAGATCATTTGAAGGCTTCATCACAGAGTCATCTATATTTTGTACTATTCTCCAAGATTTTTTTTCAGTTCATTTTCACTACAGTTACCAATTTCAGTTAAATGGTATTTGGCCATACTTTTTCTTTCAAAGGTCTCTTTGATGAGCATAACAAATACTGTTTTTTTTATATTTCTTTTAGAGTCTATTTTTTGGGGGGACTGTAAACTTTTTTTCTCCTTGGTTTTTGAATTTATGAACTCACTAAAATGTCCTCCCCTGCTTTTCATTGTGTCTGTCAATCACATGACCACTTCTGGTAAAAAAAGAAAAATAGCAGAAATCCGATGACTTTGTAAAAGCCAACAAACGACTGGATCGCTGAAATCAATGTGACGACAGAGACAACATGAGTTTAAGACACCAATTCCAGTTGTTAGGACTGCTGCATACAGCCAAGTAATTTACCAGGGCGGATGTTTTATTCATTTAATTGTCGCCATGTTTGTGTGAAGACGTGTGAAACGGCAGAGGTATGCGTTGTCGCTGCCATTTTTCACGTTTTTTTGTAATTGTCAGTCATCATCTTCTTTGTGGATTAATTGATCCACTCAGTGATCTTTTTGTTGAGCTACAAGGGTTATGTCTTCAAGGCTTTTGAACTAAACCATTTCACATTCTTTAGTTTTCACATACTTGATAGAGTTGTAAAAACAGTATGTTTGTACGTTAACGTTATTATTGTGAATGTTTTCCTCAACACAAGAGACACACTGTCAAATGAACGTATTTTGGGGTTCATGAACCAGCTTTGTCAGTAAACAAACTTACCTTTGACGATGTCTTGGCACTCATGTCCTTGTGTCCTGCAAACAACAAAAACATGAAGAGACTCAATGTCAATAAATAAAAAGTTCATTTCAATTCAACTATACAGCATAGACATAAAAACATGTGATGCCATCACAGATATAGAAAAGGAGGGAAAATGAAAACGAAAGACAAAATCTGAAAATATCTGCGTTTTATTTTCCCACTTCATTTAAAAGGATGCACCAAATAAATAAATTAGATGGAATATTGCATAAAAAGCAACATTCAGCCTTCAGGGGAGTAAGTTAAAACGCAATTAAATTTCCCTTCTTCTCTCTGCCTTAAACTCCTCCAAAGACTCTTGAACTCTCCACAATCCTGCAGATTACATCCAGAACACTGCTGTCTCTACTTCAAACTCGGCGGTAAATAATAATAACAGGATAGAGGAGTAAAAAATAAAAGCAGTAGAGTAAGGGGCGAGAGACGAGCCAGATTGCAGAGCATTCAATAAATGCAGCAGTCTGCTCATTTCTCCCCCTCCTCCTCTCGCTCCCCTCCCTCCGCCCTTCGCCATTTTTTCTCCCTCCTTCTCTCTCACTCTCAAATGATTCACAGTGGAAAGAAAAGGCCTTTTCCTTGTCCTCAGCTGAACTCCACATCAGCTTCCTGTTAGAGAGGCAAGGAGGTAACACCCAGAGCAGCGTGCGCACACACACGTACACAGATGCACATGCACACGTACACACACAAGCACGCACGGAAAGAGAACGGCCTTCACTAGTGGATTCATCGCTGCCAGAGAAATTAGGTCAAGCACTTAAATGCCCTGCGCCGAGATTTAAAATGTGATGTGTTTGTTGGGGACAGCAGAGAAATACCAGGACAACAAACATGCACACAGACTCACCGACGTTGCACGCAAACCACTCAAACAACATATCCATATGTGACCGGACTGACCCGCCACATTAATAAAAAGAGGCAAAGTGAAAAATACAAACTGCGCGACTGTACCTAATAAATATTCAAATGAATTTCCTTTTGCACTTAGAAAAAAAAAAACAAGTAAACAAACCAGTTCCCTGACAGACAAGCATCCATTAGCATGATAAGTAAACCAACAATCAAAAAGCATTAGCTTCAATCAAGCATGAACTAATATGCTGAAGACGTGCTCAACAGAATGTGTGACTTGATACGTGCATCTCATTACATATGACCCTTGATGCACTGGTGACAACAGGATATCAACCAAAACACATCCGCCATAACAGGATATGAACATCTACACTTGCATCACAACAAAATAATTGACTCAGGCAGCACATGAACGCCTCTATGCAAGGATCACAACAAGCTACGTAGCTAGATACATAGATACATAGACTATCACATCAGATATGTACCCCAATTCATGCAATGCAACTTGATATGTACAAGACTATGTACAGACTAAGAAAAGCATTACATGATATGTACATGCATCATAAATAGATACATTCTCCACTGGCACGAGAACCAGACTTGCAACTCAATACATGCATCACATTATAGGTTAAAAAAGTACATCATGAATCTTCATGCACATTGACATAGACAATATGTATTTACATATGTGGACCACCATTCGAAATGAAAGGAAATCGTTGCATCCAGATGTGATATGTTCTGTATCACCACACTGCGCATCACCATACATGACAGATTACTAAGTAGCATACTATAGAGACACATTATTGTATTAGCAGCAACACTAAAAAATACCACAACGATGAGTGCATAACTATTCATTTTCATATGATATTCCCCTTGATCAATGTGATTTTATAGTCACTTGATAAACGTGCCAGAGTAGATTACTGGCTGAAAACCAATGCTTATTCACCTAGATACATAGGTCACATTAAGGTGTACTTCAACTACCCCGGTCATAATACAATAAGTCCCTTGATACACATTTGAAGTCACAATCTAATAACAAAAGTTAAGTCCGAGTAGTGATTGTGATATATCACACAGATAAAAACATAATAATCAATAGATTGATAATAAAACACTACAGATAACTGATATTTTATCAGTTCACTGACAGCTCCTTTAGTAACACACCATATAGAGCTATGAACATTAAAATATGTTCGATCGCATCCATAAATGATGAGGCATAATGCTCGGTTTAAAGGTTTCCCACTGTGAAATGCTTCAGCCATATTTCACTCCCGATCTCCAGAACAACAAACACAGAAACAAATAGTTCGACTATCAATAGAGAGCAACACGCATGAAGAGGGGATTTATACGCACGACCAAATGAATCGACAGCGTTATAATGTCAGAAATCTTCGGGCCCCTTAAGAATGCTGCAAAACACAGCACATGGCAGCACCAGGCCTCACGTGCTGAATAAAATCCCCCACCGCACCCCAACTCTGACCCACCATGGCCTTAAAGAAACAACACACCACACAGCCATCACACCAAATCAAGTATTCACAGAGAGCCTCCACGTTTAGGGTTTCAATCAATTGCGTGAGATATGAGAGCAGTTCGCGGTGGTGGTGGTGATGAAGATGAGATCGAGCTCACAAACACTGCCCATACAGCGCCATTTTCCCCCCTAGTGGCCATCTGCACTCTCCTCAATGACATGGTCTCCTTGTCATGGAGGAGGAATGAGTTCATTGTGTGTGTGTGTCTTTGCTCCAAAAGACACAATGGCATTTTCCTGTTTATGACGCTTCATAAACGTTCAGTGCCACGGCACTTAATAAACACTATGGAGAGCAGGTCAGGCTGACCCAGAGCTGCATCAGTGTTGCTTCGGGGAAGCTACAAGATATGAAAGAGGTGAAGAAATACTTGGATTACGTTTATTGAAGGAGAATTACACTGACCGTGCACAGCACAACACACACTTGACAAAAACACAAAAGCAATGATCAAACAAGACAATAATGATATAAAATCAGTGGAAATTTGAATTTGGGAAGCCTTTTTTGGCACATGCAGTGTGCTCTGGAAGTGAAAGAGTTAACACAAAGTCCACTATTTTACAAAATAAAGGCATGGAGCAACACTGACGATAATCTTTAAAATGCGTACTTTGCAGGAGAATTATAAATGCATAAAATGCATGTGTGAACCACAATTCAGCATTATCGAGTACATTAACTGAAAAAATTCTAAAGTCAAGTTGTGCTCATACAAAGTTTGTTTTCAAAAAATAATTGTGGCATTTCAACTCATTTTTCATTAAACAAATATATGGTATTTTTACCACAATAACAGCAAACATGTTTTGATATTTTCAATAACTTAATCATTTAGTTTATGAGGAAAAAAAATAGTCTCGGAATACAAGACAGTGAAGCAAAAATATAAATAGAGTTGTACTAACATGCAGAAATAATATTTAATTCAAGGGACATTCAAGGGGATTTTTTTTGCTTGTGATAAGCTTGTCTTGCTTCCTTGAGCAAAACGAATCTGCAGTTGCACTTGTTTCCGGTTAAATATTCATACATCTCAGAAAGGTGCTGGCTAGTTCTCTCCTACACCATTCTTCGGCTGAGCATTGACAGAACATTTTTAGTTAAGCTCTGAAGCACTTGCTTGCTAGAACACATATAATCAGAGGATTTGTCCGAATCGGGCGTAATTCGGATTGTTTTTCATAGGGTTATTATCATAATCATTAATACCAACAATCTGTGGACATTTCAAAACCAGATACAAAATACATTTCTAGATTTTCTACTCATTTTTCACAAATTTTACACATTACCGAGAGCATTCCTCTGGGCTTCCTTAAAAATGGTTTCATACAAGAGCATTAAAATGTGAAATGATCTGTAATCTGTATGAACTATATATATATATATATATATATATATATATATATATATATATATATATATATATATATATATATATATATATATATATATATATATATATATATATATATATATATATATATATATATATACACACTCTTCAACTGGTGCCTACTTTATCACTGATCCTAACACCAAATACGAACAACATATGAGAATCAATGTGTGTTCAACTAAGTGACTCGACATGCTGTTATTTATTTATTTTTTTAATTCCCTGCTGTGCAGATTCAGGGTTCTCTCTTCTGTCGTTTACAAGTCTCACAGCATAAATAATAATACACTTAGAGGCCAAATAATCGCTCAAAAGTAGTTTTTGCCTGTCTTTGTCACAGAGGTTTAGTATCCATCGTTACATAAATGCTGCAGATCAGAAAGGCCAAAGGGTTCTTCTTCTTGTCCATATCTGGGATATTCAGCGGTTTCCCACATCCTATAAGTATTACCTATAAATATTGTATGTTGCAAATAAATTGGCCGATAATATATATTTATGTGTCGGCCCTATAACTGACCTGATTGATCATAGATATCCGTAGATGTGTCGACTTTAAAATCGACAGGTTGCTGCTTTTACTTCGGCATAAACAGGGTGTTCAAACCTTTGTCGTTGATTGCATAGTTATAGCATATGAAAGGAAACATACAGCGATGAGATCCTGAATTTTATTTTCTTATGTTCTTATTAAGCTGTGTTTTCTTTGTGACGAAAACGCGGCCAAATGGGACTTTTCGCAGCGGCGGTCTTTTCGGCTGTCCTGCTCCAGTAAAAATATAATAGGTTGCCTCTTAACCATGTGACTTCTGATATATAAACATACATATTTTTCCTTATATATATTAAGGTCAACCTGAGTTGTGATTTCTCATGATACCCAGAAGGGCTGACGTCCTTATTTAACGCAATATTAAAACTTGTACCAGCAATGACACACAACAGTTCTCCTGTCATGTTGGTTTTCCTACAGAAAGCCCATTTTGCTGAACAAATTTGCCTCATATATGGGAGGATGGATGGATGTGCTCTCTGGATTTGTTTCACAGACAACAAAGGGAAAGATTATGCCCGACTAAGGGGAATCTAGGGCACGAAAAGACGACCTCTTTTCTCCTGTTACAGTCTGAATTAGCACCCCGTCATCCAAAGACCTACTTATTACCAGCCTATTTTTAAACGGATAATGCACAGATGTTGCGTTCAAGGACTCGAGTTAAGGTAAACAAAAAGCGCGTAGATCCAAACAGAAACAGGACGACTGGCTCAGAGTGTTTACAAGTGCGGATTTGTTGGTAATTTGCCGTAAAATTCAACAACAAAAACAGGAAGAGTGAGGCTGCAATACGCACCGGGAAGTTCAACGGGTTCTTCTCCGGTTTTATATTTCCGAGTTAATGCGACGTCGTCCAAGTCCAGAGAGAAAGGAGCAAAACAGCGAATAGTCACCATGCCGAGTCCGGCGGTGTCGACACGGCAGCGGAGGATGGAGAGTCCGCGGAGGAGCGAGGTAATTCGCCGGGTGCTGCGCGGTCGCCCTCCCCGGGCAGCTGGCTCGGTTCAACGGGGACACGCAGCCTACAGACTGCGCCGGTGAACCAGATGCGTCAAGTTCAAGTGAGGTGACGCCCCGTTATACAACCAGACAGCAACTCAGGGCACGTAAATAAATAAATAAATACCAGCTCAATTTTTAAACACATTATAATCCGTCTACTAAAATGAGAGGATTTCTGACTCACCTCCTCCTCCGCCATGTTTGAGCTCCCTTTGCGAGCTAAAAACTATATAACAATGAAAAGGAGCGGAGCATAAATTAATAAAAAGAAACGTGTTAAGAACAGTTCGTAATACAACGGCAGCGCACAATATCGATTTCCAGTTCAAACGCGAACTTTGTGAAGTCTTTTAAAACGCCTTTGGATTTTAGCTAGCACAACTATAGCTGATATTGAAGAGCTTCATAATCATAATCACAAAAAGGGCTTTGTTGCGAGCACCTTGACGGATTAACGACATAGGTTTGTTTTAACTTATTTATCCGGGATTCTGATGAGATAAAGCATCAGCAAAAATGGTCCCCTTTAAAGGAATTATTATTGATAGTGTTAGCTCTGTGGCTAACTAGCCATAACATTAAAGTGTTTAACATTGGAAGATACAGACAACGTTACCTGATAACTTAAAGGTGCTTTGTATGTTTTAACATGTTTGTAAGGTTTAATTTAGCCTCTGACAATTCTCAACCATTATGACTAAATTTAAGTTGGGAGTCAAGTGTGCTGTTAACACACGTGATCCTCCATCTTAAATCAGCATTTATGTTCACCTTTATCATAAATACCCCAAATTCCTCTCCATCTTTATTTCACCTGTGTGTCAAGTTGTCACTTGAATATCTGGGATGAGCTGAAACAGCAGACACTACACATTTATTCACAATTTGTGAACAATTTCTCAACTCAACAACTCAGGGAATAAAAAAAAAGACTAGAGAATCAGCCAAAAATATAAACATTTAACCTTCATCAAACTTTATTTCAAGGATGCTTTTATTTTTAGGTAAATGTGGAAGCGGAACCTTTCGCTTCATGGTATAGAGAGAGCGTAATTCATCGTAACAATGCTTTGTTCAGGACACATTTTCAGTTTCATCAGATGAACATCTTCAGTTTCCTTGAAATATATATTTTTTTCTGTATTGTTAACTGGCCCCAGGTCTGCCCTGTGGTTCTATCTTCCAGATGGATGTTCATGGAATAGATTTATTCAAAAGATGCCACCTCAACTGGCTCAGTTATTATGTGAAAATCATAGCCCTGAACTCTCTATCGAAAACATGTAGAGACACAAACTTTATGAACAATATACAAGGTACCGCATACGTTGTTTCATCATTTTCCCGTGGAGAGCTACAAGCGGGTCCTCACCATCATCTGATGAAGAAGTGGCCCTCAAACATTACATGGGCTCTAATTCAGCAGACCATATCAACGTGAAGCTAATTGGCGTTAGCTTGTTTGCTAATTACGACCTTGTCGCGCTTGCAACACTCAGCTAACACCTGCTAGTTAACAAGCCTCTGTGTTGTTGTTGTTGTTGTTTTTGTTGTCAGGTCACAAGTCAAGTTCATCAGGAACATGTCTGAACTTGTTTGGGTTTATCATACACAGACTCAATGTAGTATTGCTGAGGAGAGAAGAGTGCTAGTTCTCACTCGTGGGACTTGAACCTTTGTCTAGTCTGCTTTTTCAATACACAGTAAGTGACTGTGTGTGTGTGTGTGTGTGTGTGTGTGTTCTCTTGTTCTTCTATCATTGGAAGAACATGTACAAATTTTCAGTCTGGCATTTTTGCAGGTCCTCACTTCAATAAACCCAATTTTGAGGGTTAAAACTACAAGGTAGCCTGGTCATTATAATTGGGTTTCAGTTGGGTTCAGAGTTGTTTTAGATGGTTAGTTTTAGGGGGAGAGTCTGGAGAAAGCCTGATGTCAATGACGGTCCTCACTAAGATAGGAAGGCAAACGTGTGAATGTGTGTGTGTGTTGTTCATTTTCTTTGTATCAATCTATTATTTGTATTACTTTTTTACTGCAGCTATTAATCCATTAATTTTCAGTTTTCAATTCCTCTGCTGTGATTTTTAGTTCTACGACATTACGCTGGGCTACAAATCAGTTAACTACAAAGTGTTTCAATAATTAATTTATTCATTTATTTTTACTTAATTAACATTATAGATACACAGGATAATATACTGTTAATGAATGAACAGGTTTTGGCCAGTCTGACTTGCTGAATGGGCAAGTTCAAGTGGAGTTACCATAAGTTCGTTTGAAGTTAC
The DNA here is from genome assembly GCF_027744825.2 of Synchiropus splendidus. Classification (NCBI taxonomy): domain Eukaryota; kingdom Metazoa; phylum Chordata; class Actinopteri; order Syngnathiformes; family Callionymidae; genus Synchiropus; species Synchiropus splendidus. Next base: position 17,215,288 of record NC_071337.1, read on the forward strand.
TTTAACATGTTGCCACTTTGCTGTTTCAATATTGATTGAGTTTTCATCAATTTCTTACTGTGCTCAGACTTTGTGATAAAAAAAAAAAAAAAAAAAATCAGAATGTTTGGTTTTCAAATTTGAATGTGACTCAGTATGAGAACAGAAAACCCAACAATATGACCCATCAGTTCATTTGAAAGTAATACAACAAAAGTGAAGTAACATTGAAAATAAATAAATGATTTTTTTTGCTTAATTGAAAACGGATAAATAAGTATTGCAATCCCAAATGAATAAATATATATGAGATTCCTGTGAAGTGAAATTCAGATGCACGTGTTGAAGAAAGCTCGTAAAAGTTCACCTCACCGTTTCAGTTTTGTTTTATTGATCACAACCCCATGAGAGCTTATTAGGCAAGTGTTGAAATATTGACAAAATTAAAGCTGCACTCGATGACCTGGGGTGTCAGTCAGTGTGTGTGTGTGTGTGTGTGTGTGTGTGTGTGTGTGTGTGTGTGTGTGTGTGTGTGTGTGTGTGTCTGTGGGGAGGGAGAGAGAGAGAGAGATTTTCCAAAGATGTGACAACACATATGAAAGATTTAATGTCTCTTTCAACACAAAAGCATTTAGATAAATAATATGTGACTTCAAATAAATAATAAAAAATTGAACTTATTTACGCTGGTTCAGCCGCATAAATGATCTGGTGAAGTGGACTTTCATGAGTGAGGAATTTGAGGTGCGATTACATTTCCGAAACTCAACATTGTGCTGAAGAGCTGGTTGATTCAGGAATATATGGTAGAAGGTCAGAGTGCAGGAGGCCCCCAGGACCAGCTCTCTGCCACCAAACGCCTCCACACTGGTACGGTAGTTGAATACTATCTGAAGGGGAAAGAACATCCCCAGACTGCAGCAGGAGCTGATGATGTTCTCTTTGGATGTTCGCCATCACAGACGCAATTAGCCATTAAAACATGAACAGCCTTGCAAATAGTGCATACAAATCTGTGAAAAACAGATTTTATGCAATCCTGGACTTCTGTTTTTTGGACAGAAATAAGCAACTATATATATGTTTCTTTTTTCTTATACATTAGTTTCTCTAATTAATGTATAATTGTATTTTGTATAAATTACATTTTATAAAATCTTCCCACCAATTGGCTATGATGAAGAAATTATAAAAGAAAAACGTGAAGCAGCGCATCCCATGCTTTTGTTCCTTCATTTACTTTGGACCATTTATATACATTAAAAAAAAATCAATAAAGGAGGTTTTAGCAATGTCATTTGGATGATTTAGTTCATTTCATTAAAAAAATGGTATTAATATTTTGTAACATCAACTTCAATAAACGTGTGTTTTTAGAATGAAGACATGGATGGGCGGAGTCATGATCACTCTCATTGATCCAGCAGTTCATATGCGCTCACCAACGGCATCAATATAGTTTGTAAATACGAGGCGTACAAGGCGAGGTCAGAGGGGGTGTGGAGGTGAAAGGGAGTCTCAGTTTCGGGGGTCCGAGCTGCTAATTTGCAATCAGAGCCCTTCTGTATTGACTCCCTCTTCGGCTCCACAGCAGCTAAGACAAAGCAGGCATTCTCCGGCGCCCCCTGGCCCCTCTTAGTTTCATTTCAGGCCACTGCTCTCAGACACAGAGTTGAGCAGAGCTGTGAGGAGGTGTGGAGCGCAAGTGGGAGGTAACGTTGGAGGAGCGACAAACTGCTGGGCTTACCCTCAGCACCCCCTCCACCAGCAGCAGCACCCACCTCTCACATCTACTGTAATAGTTTCCAAAAAACTTGCTGCAATGCGGAGCACCACGCCCTCTCTAGCCAGACAAAATGTCCAGATCGAAGCTCCGGGCGCCGACCTGCTGCTGGAAACGTGATCGTTGTGAGAAGTTTGGCCGCGAAGGCGACGAATCACTTCACAACTTTGTCACATCATAACTTCGCTCACAGACTCCCCTGAGGTCCTGCTGAAGAGCTTTTCAAGAGACCTGCTGCCTAAGTTGTTTATCTTCCCAAGTACTTTGTTTGTGGTGGTATTGAACATGTGACCTTTTGACTTCATTTGAACAATTGTCCCTGTCATGAAGGCCTGACAGGGCGGCAACATCTTTGGATTCTGGGGTGTAACCTGTCGCATAAAACAGATCATGTGGGACTACCTCAGGTAACAACCGAAACTAGTAAAGCCTTTTGTTTTATCAACTTGTAATAGAAATGGAATAGCGAAAAATTTACCATTTATTGTGCAAAGTATTTTGAGGGATTGCCCACACAATCTTTCCAACACTGGCCACCCACTATAGAGTCCAGCCAATGCAAACAATGCCCATGAAATTGGCTGCAAATCGTGGGAGAAGAACCTTAAACCATCGTGGCCAGGGGTTACACACAGGCACTGAGCCTACGTCACTCCTGTGTCAGTCGACCTGCTGAAAGGTTTTAAGAGTTAAGGATGGGCCTAAAGGCCACTTTAATGTTCATTGTTCAGCCCTTTTAGTGACAAGGCGTTCTTCAATCGAATGTGCTACCCTTCCTTTGACTTGTCACCATCAATGCACTGTGGCTGACATGAACAGACAAACTTACACCTGTCAAAGACATGCACACGCATCTAAATAAATACATCAAACAACGACACACAAGTAAATGATCTCTTAAACACATACGATCAAGGAGAGACACTAAAACATTTTTGTTCATATGAACCATAAACATGCAAGGGCAGTCAAGTAAAACTCTTTTAAAACAGTTCAAGTATCATCAACGGAGCCTGAAACTTTTATATGGCCAGTCACCGAATGCGTCAGCCTTGACCTCGCGACCTCAAAAGCTCTTCCTCATTCTTGTAAGTAAATATTTCAGGTATGACTATGATGTTTTTGTGATGTATTACATGCTCACAATTTCTTCTGACAGTGCCACTCTCTTATCAGCAGTGGCGTGGTACGAGTCAATGATTACCCAGAGGGCTGAGCGTGTCCTCAGACCGGGGTCACTTCCTGGACTCGGCAGCAGCTGGTGAAAACTAAAACCTCCTGTCGACTGTCACCAGCGGGAGTGAGTCAGGCCTGCATGTTTGCCAGGGGTCCAGATCGAGTCCTGGCCTCGTGACCATTCAGACCGTCAGAGCAACACTTCCTGGTCGAGGCGCAAACGTTCAGGGCCATCCAAATTATTTGAATTCTTAAGTGGCTGTCCGTTGATGTCAATGTGTGACAAATTGCAGCGCAAGGCAACAGCGTAATAACAGCGCTAGTGTTTTTCTTCAGGATAAATTCGAAATAATGTGTTAGAATGCAAACAAAATGTTGATCCTGGTCCCTGACTGCTGTGCAGATGTTGCTTCTGTGAGCATGAGGACGGCGATCCGGTCTGATGAATCTTAGTCATAGTCACTGACTGACCGAGGACCTGTGATCCCAATCTTTACTCCCTTGGTCATGATCTTTTGACTAATGTGCTAGAAACTTCTATGCTAGGTGAATTCATGCTTCTTCCTCTTGTCCCTGTTCTCTGGTGCCCGCCCCCCTCTCCAGTCCTCCCGCGCTTCACTGACCCCGCCCTCGCCCCCCCCTCCCTCCATCGTCCCAGCTTTTCGCTTCATGACATCATCGGCACATCTGTCGTGATGACACAGACCAAAAACTGGTCCAAGTCTTTGTCTCTGTCCCTTCTGCGATTCCCCTGACTAGGCACTGCCTGACTGTGGCGCTGGCGAGTCACGGAAGGCAACCATTACGCTAAATGATCCGCAGCGCTGACCCTGGCGCTGACCCCCCTGATTGGCGGGGCAAACACAATCAGCCGAGTCGTCTCTGACATGATCCTAAAGAGGGGTGTTGAGTGACAGCCCATGATTGAAGCGTGTGCCTTCAAAGGAAACGTAAAAGAAGTCCGACACATGTTTAAATCCCAGAGTCCCAGAGCAGTAATTCCTCACATGTGAGCTTCGCTCAAATCCGACATGGCTCCTCGGACCAGCTACAGCCGCCGCACAAGGAAATCTCACAGCAGGATCATGTGACCTGGTGTCGGTCTGTCAGGACTGCGACTTCCACACGTCCTGTGCTGATTCAGATGCGGGTTCGCTCCTGTCCATTTTTATGAGTAGCATTGACACTGGTTTTGGATTTGGCATCATTTTACTGGTTGACATGGCAACAGTAAACAGAGGAGTGAGTGTAGCCGGAGAAGTGGCCTTTGTGTGTCGACCAATGATGAGACAGGTGTGGTGTGACGCCACTATCTTTCTCTGTCTCTACCGTAACACCCTGAATAAGCGCTCAGCAACATTTTGCACATTCATACTAGGACTTGATTGAAAAATATTTATCATTAATTCTATAAAATATTATCTAATTAATGAGAGGTTTTTGTGCTTCTAACATGAAGTTTTTTAAAACTTAAACTTTCTGTGTGTCAGTTATGACATCACATGTCATAGCCAAAATATCCATGATGCATTAAGAGATGTTCTCTGTGAAAGACACTTGGCAAACACAAACAAGGCAGAAAGAAATTTTTAAAAAGAACAGCTGACTAAAATATTGTTCCTAAAAGGCACAGTTTTGAAAAAGGTTGACGCCAATTTAAAAGGAGAAGTCATCCTCAACCACAAGAGAAATAATGAGTAGAAAGAAGAAAAGGGTCTCCATGCTGACACACAGGTTTACTGTACAGCCTCCAAATATCAGCCTCGAATATCACAGCAAAACTCCAAAGAAAAAAGCATCATGTGGCTGATGTCAGTGGTAAAAATCTCCATGGATCTCAGAGACAAAACTTGAATGTCAAATAAACTTGACCACTGCAATGAAAAATGGCCACCCAAAAAACCTCAGGGATCAAACAGCACAGAGAAACAAACACGCTTTGCATCCGGAAGAAAATGACCGGCCCATGGAAACAAAGAAGACCTCACTAAAAAAAAAAAAAAAGAACTGTTGGAAACTAACCTGAAGGTCAAAAGAAACTAGACCATAGAGAGAAAGAGAGTGAAAGAGAGAGAAAAAAAACAAGCAGAGATAAACTTAACCGCCTGATGATACTTGACTTCTGGTGGAGTCCAATTCCTAGAAACTCAACCCCAGAAACTTGACTGTTGCAGGAGGCTTGACTTACGGACAAAGGAAGCGTTAGGGTCAACAATAATATAAAATATGTTTATTATTATTAAAAAAGGAGTAATAATAATAATAAAACGTCATAAACACGTCAAACAATGGAAAATCTCACAAACATGAAAGACAGAAAACTTGAGCCAAGAAAAAAAAAAAAAAAAATATATATATATATATATATATATATATATATATATATATATATATATATATATATATATATATATATATATGTCCCATAATAGAATACCTTTTACAAAATAATGATTCAACCGGAGATGTTCAGTTACCAAAAGCCTCCAAAAGTTTCACACATAAACTTGCTTTCAGTTCCGCTGTTTAAGGCCATAAGTATAATCTTTTGGACATGGATATTTTTAAGTAACTATCCTGATTCATTCAAGACTTTTTCAACGGTAAGCTTCAAAAATACAGAAGTGGCGTAAAAAAGACGCGTGCGAAGTTACGAGACGAACGAGGGCAAGAGTTGACGCTGAGGTCACCGAAGTGTTCTATGAGGCTTTGTCCCCCCCTACAGGAATATATTGGTAATGTAATAATAAGTTCAAATTAGGAATGTTTTTTTCCACCAAAAAACTGTTTTAAATATATATTTAGTGTAGCACATTTTCAAAAATAATTTGTTAATCAATTGAGTATTGTTTGTTCTTATCAAACAAATAAACATTAAAATCATAATATTTTTTTTCATATAATCACTGAACATCTTTGAAAAATATATATATATCATGAACTTAGTGAGAGCAACATCGGAGACAATTTATAAATGAAATTACAGCAATGCACCAAAAGCTACTATGAGTTTAATACCATATCAAATCATAATAGCATTTTATACGTGTATTTCTTTTGCTTTTTTTAATTAAAATTAAAATCCATACTAATACGTATTATTCACAATTTTATACATTACATTAATACATTTAAAAAGGTACAGTACTTTTATATTGTATTTCAAAAGACAAAATTAAATAAACATGAAGAATCGAATAGCACTGATATTTACTTTGGTGTCAAACCAGATATACTACGAGGAAAACTTTTTCAAATGTACTCGGAATGTGACAATACAAAAACTCTCTCACCTTGTGTGGACTTTTTACAGAGGAAGCTGAGTCCACCTAGACGTGGAGAGGTGGAACCAAAGTGGGACCCAGAGTGACGAGCGTCTGAGGCCAGTGGAGACACCAGAGACATCTGTAGAATCAGGGCTGTGTTGTATTGGACAATAGACAGCGAGAGCCGTGGACAGACTCGGAGTTGACTGAAAAGCGTCTCATAGAACATGAAGCTTCGCGATGAAACACAGTGGATCAGAATGTCTGTGCTGCTGAACTGCTCCATTCCCTGTTTCACCTGCGCTCGCCTTCATGTGGGGTCACACTGCTGCTCTAGAGCGCATCAGCACCTTTGCTTTTAGGTCACTTCCTTTTTGTTACTTACACTTACAAATAAAAAAATCTCCCGAATCACCGACAACTGGTCATCGGTATGAAAGATGTTGGTTCATGACCACCAGAGGGAGCCAGCAGCACACAGCGTTCTGACATCGAACAGCATGTTGACGGCCAAACTCGCGACGAGACCAGCCAACATCCTTCACACATTTCTGAACAAATACTTTACATTTTCACTTCATAAAAAATACAATATATTTTAGATGATACCAAAATACGTACAATTCTATATTACTGAACTTTGATCTGCTCACAATATATGATCATTTGAAGCGTTTTGAAGCAGGGGTCTGGGGTCAGGGGTGACCTCGAGTCCTCCTCTTTGAGGGGTATGTTCCACCACGGTTTCCTCCCACAGTCCAGGGTTAGACTGCAGCCACCTGTCAGGGGAATATGTGGCAGGAAAATGAACGAATGACAGCCAAGCTGAGTAGAAACGATACAAGACGTCATCATGTTTTGAACCTTTTTGGGGCTGTGAGAGTGAGAGAGAGCGGTTGGAACGCGTCCAGCACTCCTGCACTTATGGAGACTTCTATCGGCTCCCCTCCCGCCCCCCCATCCTCCCTCCTCTGTCCCTCACTTCTGACCTCACACTCTCTGCATGCAGCCATGTAGCTTCTCCTCTCCATCACCGCGGAGCTCGCAGCAGCAGCAGATTTGAGCGGCTTCATTTCCAGAAACCCTTCTGAAATACCGAGCGAACTGAACCGGAGCGGATCGATGCGCAGCCATGAAGATCGTCTCGCAGCGCAGTGCGCGGCTGTCCGTCTACTACCCGCAGATCTTCCTCATCCTCACCAGCGGTAGCTACCTGTACGTAAGTCCTATAACACAAACTGGCTTGATGCGTTCACAGCCTTCCCCTCGAAAACACCTACTGTGATGCTGAGAGCCGCAGGTGCTTCAGAACAACTCCAACGGATGACGGCGAGGATGCGCGATGACGTTAGGTTTTGGAAATCCTGCAATAATGGATTCCCATCGTTTCTATATGAGACGCACTCTACGGAAAAGTTTTTTTTTGTATAGTATAAGTGTATAAATATTTTTGTTCTAGTTTCATTTTGGGAGCGTCACCATCAATTTCAGACTAGCGTGGTTCAAAGATACATAAATTTGCAATGACAATATTAAACATGTCTCGTTGAGAATGTAATTTATTTTGCCACATATGTATTTCTTTCATTAATCAACCTTTATTCCATATGCTTGCATTTATTTTTGGTGATTGATTTTGTGATCCATGTTCAGTCATTTGTCATTTTTTCATTTGTGAAAGGGCAGTTAGAAGATATGTACATATACAACCTTGTTGTATGCTGTTTTGAAAAAAAGGCAAATAAATATTTATTGGTTTTTAATTAACATAAGCCTTTCTTTAACTGTCTACTTGTCTGATATTTGATCTGATGATTTGATATCTTTCTAGGGCCCTGTCTTCAGTGGTGGCTCTGGGGGCCAACATCATCTGCAACAAGATCCCAGGTCTGGCCCCCCGTCAGCGGGCGCTCTGTCAGAGTCGACCCGACGCCATCATCGTGGTCGGCGAAGGCGCTCAACTGGGCATCAACGAGTGCCAGTACCAGTTTCGCTTCGGCCGCTGGAACTGCTCGACTCTGGGGGAGCGGACTGTGTTTGGACAAGAGCTGAGAGTAGGTCAGTGAGACCCGCCGGGGTTTCTTTCCTTGAACTACATGACAGTGTGGCTAGTCAGGGTGAGGGTTTGAGAGCCGGAACATTAGGGCCCTTGATGGAGAAGCAGTGGGAGTGTCAAGTGAGGGACGACTAAAAGTGGCAGATATGTTTCCAACAAGAAGGTTTACCAGCTCATGTAGACCCCAAACAAAAGACTGAACCAGGCGTCTCGAACGTATGCTACGTGGCAAATGGTCATAATGTAGAGGCAGAGTTGTACTTAGCACTTGCAAAATCGGCATGTAAATGCTAACTCTACAAATATTATCGATGCATCATCTTGTGTGTCTTGGACTTGACGTGGGTTGAGTCGATTGGGCTTTTCCCCAAAAACACTGTTAGCAAACCTTTGTCAACATTTCCCTGCGACCCCCTTCTCCCAGACGTCTCTCTGCTCCTACGCTGACCCTCTTGTATAAATGGCGCTCGAGTCTGTCCTGGTGTGTTGCGGTGGGGCTGTGGGTTTGGATCCATGTTGAATCTAGCAGCTCTGGGAGCAATCACTTCAGCATGGGACACGGACAGACAGACAGATCTGGATCCCACTGTCCAGAGGAAATGTCTCTTTTCTCTTGTGGTGTGCAAACAAGCTCACACAGATACAGACTTCTGCAGCCAGAGAGAAAACTTCAGGAGGATTTGGGTTATTAGAAATCCATAAATTAGCCTGTTGAGGCGCAGGCCTTCCTGGAAGACACTAATCACCAGTGGAAACTTGGGCAGCTCCCCATCTGCATACATCGGCCGCGCTGGTCCTTTGAACTCGCCAGAGACTGAGAAGGACCAGGAAGAATCAGGCTAACCACTAATGGGAGTCAGCTCGGCAGCTGGATGGCAACAATGGGCCCGACGTGCACGAAACTGCAATCGTAACAAATTGCGGGCTCAGGAAGACGGCTGTTTGGCAGCGGCCCTCTCCCAGTGCCTTTGAGAGTGGCTGGCCGTACAGCTGGCGGGAACGCTGGCGTATCTGGCCTGATGAAAGAAGGCTTCAGAGTTTGTTATGAGTTATGGAGCTCGGGGAACCGCAGGCCCGACGGGTCCTCCAACACAGTCTGTCAGGCTGGATAAGAGCCACTTGGACCCACGAGTGCCCCGGTGAGAGTCCGTCTGGTGAGGGGGGATATTTAATTACCCACCGACCCAAGTGCCAATTATTCTAATCTTTCTCCCCGTGTCATGAAGTATAACATCTTATGTATTATTTTAAGAAGCGAGACCGATATATCGCCGCCCGTAAAATTGTCGGACACAGAAGGATATATATGATATGTGAGAAATTCAGCAAAATGAAAACAAGATGATGGCTAATCCAGAAAATGTCACTCTTGACTGCTCATGAAGTTTGACAAGCTGAAACCCTCATTGAGCACGAGGCATTCAACCGTAGGACCCACGTTGGTTCCTCCATCAACCCGAGTCAAAACACAACCAATTTGAAGGTCCTGAAATAGTTGAACTAAAAACATTGAGTTAAAAGACATTAATCCAAAATAGCTTTGGGACCATAAGTTAATTCTATATTGACTTTACACCTCTTTTTTTCATGATGCTCTTGCTCTGCTTAGTGGAAGTGTTTTTCGACCAGAGCTATGTTCTTTTGCAGGCAGCAGGGAGGCCGCCTTCACCTACGCCATCACTGCAGCAGGCGTCGCCCATGCAGTCACCACGGCCTGCAGCCAGGGCAACCTGAGCCAGTGCGGCTGCGACCATGAGAAGCAGGGCTACCACGACCACGAGGAAGGCTGGAAGTGGGGAGGCTGCTCGGCCGACGTGAAGTATGGCGTGGAGTTCTCCAGACGTTTTGTTGACGCTCGCGAAATCAAGAAAAACGCCCGGCGACTGATGAACCTGCACAACAACGAAGCAGGACGGAAGGTAACGTGAGTGGAGTCCTCCCCAAAATACAGTTGTGTGCAAAATGACTCAACCTCCACTACTGTAAAGTGTTTTTATTCGCAAGTTTTTCATCATCAGGTCAAAAAGGGACCTGTAAAATAAACAAATGCAACTTAAAATGACAATATGATGGCGGAACAAGGATGCAGTTGGCGACTGCTGAAGTGAAATGTGCAGAAAAATCCCTGGGCAACAACTGAGGAACTGTGACTGGATTTGTCAAAGGAAGGTAGTTTTTGCCAAAGACAATAAGGTGCACTCTGGGAGATGCAGGCGCATCCCTCTGCTAGCTCCAAGGCACTTGAAGAGACTCCAGTCCACCAAAAACCATGCAGACAAAGCACAAAAGTTTTCGGATACGGCCAGAGAACATGGTAGTTTTTGGGCCTGTGGAGGCCTATAACGAAAAGACCGAAATATCTACTTGAAGATCTTTGGTGTGAATGCCATGTAGTCAGTGAAAAAGCTGACGGCGACAACCTGGCAACATGCCCGAGGCATCCCAACTAGATTCTGAAGCTGTAGGAGAGAAAACGCATTACCTACAATCGTATTTCTTTCTCGTGAGCTGGCATTTCCAGGCCTACGCCAGTAAGGGAATTGAGTGGTTTCATGGGTGGTGGACTGGACTGGGTGTCAGGAGTCTGCAAGGCAGTCTATGAATTCAATACTAGTAACATCCGACTTCAGTCAGATTGGTCGTACGTGAATGCCATTCAAAATAGCCGACATGATGGTTCTGGTTACTGCTGTAGTGGTAGATGGCTGTGTGAGAGTGAGATGCTGGGATACTGTGCTGCCGTAACTGTCGTACACGATGCCGGGCTGCTACGCGCTGCGGTGCCAGACATTGAATAAAGACAAGAAAAAAAAAGCATCTGCTGGCTGTGGTCGTAAGTACAGCTGGACGCAAGTCGAGTGGGTCGTAAGTCTGATGTTACTTGTAGTTAACGCTTACCAGACGTCATGTGCTGGCAACTGTTCGGGGTATGGAGGTTTGCCTTGGTGCGTTCCTGGCACATCTAGAGGTCTTTCAGATAATCCGCTATGGTATTAAGAATATAAAGGAAGCTTTTATTTTCCAAGTACTATAACTTTGTAAGTCACAGTAACAGACTGAAACTGTTCTGCTGCTGTCAATAAGAAACTACTTAACTTGCAAATGTAAACAGTCGTCTATCATTTCCACCACGGAACATCATATACATGGCATGTTGAATCCACTCTGGGTTTCAGTCTGACCACAGTGCAACACTATACATGTATGATTGTCGACTCCATCTGCTCCACTATTATGCGGTCTGCAGAAAGGTAAAGATAATGAGAGACTGGGTCTGGTAAACTGAGTTACACTCCCGGGTCTTTGACACAAAGTTGGCATGGCAGTCAGGCTGCTGAAAATGGACGTGTCCGCACAAGATTTGGGCTCAGACATGTGAAAGCTTCGTGATTGTGATTAATTTGGTGGCATTAAAACTTCCAACCTGAGGATTTAGGACTTGATGTATGAGGCGTTTGAACGGAGACTCCACTTCTGAAGGCATTTCTTGAAAATTTGTGATTTCACGACTGAGAAAATGTAAAGTGGCTTTTTGAGCTGGAAGACAACGTTGAATGATATTTAGCAGTTCAGGAACGTACATCTTGCACATTTCAAACTCAACTTGTGGCTCAGTCACGCAACTATTGACAACAACTCAACATAGTTATTGACTTGAGTGAAAACAATAACAGGTTACAGACCTACCTGACGCAACATTGGACCTTGTGGTTTCTCTCCTCAATACCAGATTCTGGAGGAGAGGATGAAGCTTGAGTGCAAGTGTCATGGCGTCTCTGGTTCGTGCACCGCCAAGACGTGCTGGATCACTCTGCCACAGTTCCGAGAGATTGGCTACATGCTAAAGCAGCGCTACATCGAGGCTGTTCAAGTCGCTCCAGTCCAGGCATCCCGACTCCGCCAACCGGCTTTCCTGCGTCTCAAGGAAGTCCGCGGCTACCAGAAACCCACGGACACAGACTTGGTGTACTTGGAGCGTTCGCCGAACTACTGCGAGGAAGACAAGGCAACAGGGAGCCCAGGGACCCGAGGAAGACTCTGCAATGGCACTTCAAGCCTCATGGAAGGCTGTAACGTGATGTGCTGCGGCCGCGGTTACAATACGCACCAGTACACGCGAGTCTGGCAGTGTAACTGCAAGTTTCACTGGTGCTGTCTGGTCACGTGCAACACCTGTAGCGAGAAGTCTGAAGTCTTCACATGTAAATAGGGAAGTGGGATTTTGGAGCGAAAACGGAACAAGAACTGATATGTAGGTGCTCGAGGGCATTCATTCAATACATTTGCACAGCGTGAGGCGCTAAAACAAAACAGATCACTCATTTTAAAGGCTTTTCGGTACCATTAAAAGACAGAGAGGTTTTGGTGAAATGAGGCTGAAGGGAAGAGGCTAATGTTGTGAAAATGAAAACTATAATTCAAACGGGAGGACCATTAATAAACACTGGACAAGTCTAGAAAGCATTTCAAGTCGACATCAAAGGGTCCTCAGCCTGGTGCCAGGGATTTCAGGATCTGTTTCCTGATATTGGGAGCTCCCCAATTTCAGTTCACCAGATCAGTTCTCCTGCAGCTAGTGACCATTCACTGAAGCAGAACACATTACTAGACCATGGCAGGTTAGCCTTCAACATTAGCTGTCATTCTACCCTATTGTGTCTCTTAGCTGAGATGGTGAGGCGACTCCAAACTGCCACTTACACTGTACACTGTCAAACACTGAAAGTAATTTATGACCGATCTGTTAAAGTAATTGGTTGCAAGAGATTTGTGGACAGAAGCAGGGAACCATTAAGCACTTGCCTACCTACTCCGATGCATAAAAAGCACATTCTGGCCTTTCTCCCACTTCCATTCATCCCGAGAGCCGAGGGGCTACGCTAAGGCCACTACCACTAATCTGGAAGTCAGAGAGGCAGAAACTCTTTGCATATTTCTATTTTGAGCACCCAGACTCTGTCAGCATGAGCGGCACTCTCCATCCCACTTTGTGTTCATTCATTGTTTTGTTATTCAGAGAAAAGTGTGTAAGCCTCACGGGAACTCAGCCCAGATACATTCAGGTTCAGATACCATTCCCATGAACCGCAGAGACGTGGAATTCCACGCGGAGGCCTGTTGCTTACACAAGGTCTTCCAGCGCGGTCGGGTGGATGGCTTGTACCCCAACCACACAGAAGAGGATCAAAGTCCGAGCAGCTATTTTTGGACGGCAGCCTTACTGCATTCACAGGTGTTGATCTAGGCCTTCTGAGACTGACTAAACAACTTGAAGAGTATATTTTTATACGGGGAATGTGGCACTTTCATTTACAGGACGGCAAATTGAGTCACCTGATGTTTCGAATGTAATATATTCCAGTGTTAAATAAATTATTGGAAATGTGCTTTTTAGGAATTAGTTCAAGGGACGATCTTAAGGTGTTGCTGGTCAAATGTTGTACCTTCAAAAAGAAGAAGAGCCACTTGCATCTTCATAATATGCGGTGACTGGCCGAGAGAATTATCAGCTCTACTCTGAGTCTCCAACGTATGCCGACATCACACGATCCAACATTTGGTTTCGATTCCTCTTCATACTGATTTGAGGTTTTACTGACCCAGAGCTCCTTACACAAGTAAGAGCAAACTGGTGGCAACAATAATGTGGCGCTGGTGGGTCAGAAAGTGACCAGACAGTTCCACCTCATTCAGCACGGCTGGCTCTTTCCTGTGCAGCTGAAAAGCATTGCAGCCAGCCAGTGGAGCGCAGCTAACGGCTGTTTTGTTAGCCGTCTGAAACCCTCGACGGCCGGAACCGCATAAGCTGGTTCCTCTATCTTCCGCTGGATTGGGCGGAAAGTCGGATTGTTTTTAATGACGATTTTGTCATTAAAAATAAAAGGCAGAACAAGTTGCACAGGAAACAAGGTGGCGCTATGATTAGACTGAGGCGTCAGACACACTTTTAACATTCCTGAGGCCTTTGAGACGACCGTGAGAGAGTCATGTGATCTTTGTCAAGCCAAATGAGCAGATTCTAGATTCTAGAATTTGGTGTGTTTGATGAGTTCTAAACTTCAACTGATGCGTGCCACGAATGAGTCACTAATAAAAGACAAATTCTTGTGAGGAGAGGAGACTCTGAACTGAACTGCTGTAAGAGACAGAGGTAATGTAGCAGGAAAACAGTCTTTAAAGAGGACAGAATGAGGCAGAGGGACTTGACTCAAGGGTCACTGTGGGTACTTGAATTTGACTGATGGCTCAGCCTGGCAGCAGGTGGAGTGTTTGAGTAGAAAGAGGGCAGACAAATTAGGGAATTGCAGGAGAAGTCTGCATGTTTCCAGACAAAGAGCGCGGCCACTGGCCTTGAAAGTAACTGCTAGCCAGCATCGCCTTGATACAAGTTAACATGACACAAAGCAAAGTATGGCGGGAGATTCAAAGACTATATTAGCTGCACCATGGCTACTTATGCTCACCACTGCATAGAAAACAAGCACAAAAACCATGGACGCATGAAGGCTCGAGGCCTTTCAACTGGGGTAAGCAGTTGCTTGTCTTTTGACCCAGATCAGAAAAAGCATTGTGACCAGAGATGGGTATCAAGGCCTGGCTTTACAAGACAAGTAACCTAGCCTCCGAACAGATTATGGAATTCTAGGGCATTGATCATGAACACCACCCATGTGAGAGTTTTAGTCCAAAGTTTGTAGTTAGATCATGAAACTACCCGACCAGATGAGTGATAAAGACCACATCAAAGTGGTGGCCAACATTTAAACACTTTTAAACACTCAACTGAAGTGCTGCCCCTCACAAACTCCAGGATAATACTTCATAGATTTGAATGAAATAGATTAGATATACTGTTTTTGCGACAGCAGGAAAACTTCAACAATAGAATGCCTTTAAGCAAAAACTGGAGGCAATGAAACAAATAGTATGGGATGCTTGAAGAAGGACACAGGACAGACCCTAGAGGGACACCAAGTCAAATTGTTCCTCAGCTTGAAAAAAACCCAGTAGCATAACCTTGTCTAAAACATTTAAAACATGTCAACAATGAGGTTGAAACCAATAAGAGAACAATAAAAACACAACATAAACACACAAATATTGCTAGTTTTATTTCTGTGTGACCATATTTATACATAATATAAGACTCAGAACAATAATAATAAGTTAAACAAGATTCACTACTTTTACAGGTCAGAGGGGGAGAACTCGGGGAAAAGGAATAAGAAATATAAAAACCAAGCGCACTGATATTTTGGGGTCATGATTATTTGTCAATCTGTGTTGGTTAATAAATGTAATACACACTTTGCTCATGTGGCCTGTTATAAATAAAAGACTATGCCGACAATGCTGACACCCACTGTGTACAAAAGCTGGTTTTAAACTGCAGATATTAACCTGACATGTTAGCAAGGCATAGACGAAAACTGCCACAGATTGATGTCGAATAACACTCAAAATTTGATTATTCTGATGTAAATAATGCAAATGTGTTATCGCACATGCTATTCTTTGATACACTGCAAGCCCTTTTAGGAACTGTTGCATGACTGCCATCCAAATGAATACGAAGATTTTTCAGGGAACATCCACCACCACCAGGGGGAGCCTGAGCTCAGAACCTTGACGGACTCCGGACGACACTGAATTAAGACTAAGTTATCAGGCAGCACATTCACACGCTGCATGGAATCATGATCATGTCATGGGGTGCATAGATGAATACACATAACATATCCATGTAGTCAAAAACGAAAGCGATGTAAAGGAATAGAAAGAATGAGAATTCTCGTCCTGATAAATACAACTCATACAGTTGCCTTGATTTGTCTGCAGAGACCGATAAGATAAATGACATGTAACCCTCCGTCAACTTCAGAACCAAATCATGCATCAGCATTTTTAGATCAGTTGTAGGAGCAGAGGACAACAAAAAGAAAGTGTGTATGTGAGGACTGAGTCAACCCTGAGCGTCCAGGTGAGTAACACTGACCATGCTAATACATGGCACGAGGAAGCACAACTTCTAGAGGCCCATTGTTCCCTGTCACTCATCTTTCCGAGTGGTTTTCAGCAGCACTTTCCCGTCACGCTCGATCACCTGGAAGCCCATGTTCTGCAGTGCGGAGTAGTCCGCTTTTCCCAGCTGCTCCAGGGAGGAGACCAACTCCTGGTTCTGCTGGTTGTGTTCCAGCAGGTTCCTGATGGCGAAGATGGACCACTGCCTGATGACTGGAGATGCGTGTTAAGGATAACAACCGGTCAGCGTTTTCAACATCAGAGCGCATCTGAGCAAAGCAGCTGCGGCAGGACACATTGTTATAGCTAAAACAACTTGCTGCTACTGCTGCTACTCACCTATTTCTATTAGTTAAAATGATCACTTCTCATTTGGAGATTGTTTGATCACAATTAATATTTTCAAATTTTATACATTACAACTTCACTTTCAACATTTGCAGCGATATTAAAACTTAAAGCAAAATGTTTTCTCCAGTGACTTTCTTCTCCCCAACAAAACTCCTATTAGCAACCTTCAATTCCTGTAGAAATATTAGACATTTCAAGCATCACAGGAGAAGGGCCCCGATCATGATAATCTCAGCGACGTAGTGCAGCAGTGAAGGGATACAGTGGTTGTTGCTGTCGATGATGCAGTTGTCCAGAATCAGGGGAAGACCGTCCAGCTCCCTCACCTGATATTGAGATATTAAATCAGACTATTAATCCAGGGCAAACAGATGCTCTGCTGAATGTATACAGCCGTTCCCAACAGCTATATATCTGGAGTGTATTAATATAGCTGTCCACTTCCATTTACTCTTCTTCTGCATTTCACAAAAAAACAGGAGTCTCACCAAGAAAAGAATAACAATGTGAGTGGCTGCACTGTGCTTATCTACCTTCAGTCACCTCTGCATCTGATTCTGAAGTCATGGTCAAAAGCCACATGTATATACTGTAGCTGAGAGCAGCATGTCAGAGCAAATGGAAACATTTATGTATTGAAAGCCATTGAGCGGTTGTTCCATCTCCTCTGGTTTCTGGAGGCATAATGAGTCCGGTTAGATGAGTTCCACATTAAATCTATGCATTCATTCGGGGAGAGATGGTGGATTAAGATTAGCAAGGCGTTGACCACATGACAACAATGTCAGGTCCACGTGGGTGGTCTATTCACACATTTCCATCACGCAGGGTGGAATCTATACTTCAGCTCCTCACCATCTGCTGTCGTATTGATCTGTGACAGCAGCGACACACCTACGAAGGATAAAATCTCCACAATGAGCCGCGATGGAATGTTCCACATTCAAGCTCAAAACCGGAGTGTTGTGTTAAACAGCGTGATGAAGGATTGCAGGAACGTCAGCGCTCGCTTCGCCAGGCTTCTCATTTGCTCTCCCAGCAGAGGTCTGGCGGTTTGATACGATGAACTTCAGTCAACCGTCTGCGAGACCGGGTCAATTGGGTCAGCTACAGAGAGGAGTCATTCCACATATTGGATGCTCGATTTGAAATTAAACCGTGTGTGTTTAATTGACCAAAAGGGAACGTGGATGTAAAAAGCCTCCAGATCTCAGCAGGTTAAAGAGAGAAGGAACAAAAGTCACTTCATATGTGGCTGTTTTTGGCGCCGTTATGCCACTTAACACGAGACTGAAGACAATTGTTGGCTGGCATTAGCATTCCAGGTTGGAAGTAAATCATTTTAAAATGCCTCAAAGATCCATCATCAAGATGATAGTCATTAAAACTCAATGGTAGACTGTGCTTTCCACTGCATCCAAGTATGGCAGAGAAAGACACATGGAACATAGAAAGTGTTCAGGTTCAGAACAACTGACCATTTGTTAAAAAACAAAAGTTAACATTCCAAGCAGGACAACAATATTAAGAAACAGGTCAGAGGTGAAATAACATTTGTCCTTAGGGACGCGCCCAAGTGAAGTGTGTTTTTCTGTAAGAAAAAAGGGCCCATCTGGAGCCCCTTTTCTTTTTTCTTCTTCATTCCTAAGAAAAAAAAAATCACTCTCTGGTCAGTACCGCCTTGAATGCATTTTGATCCCTGACGGTGCATTTATTAGCGAGAATCATTTCCCGACCAGGACAGCGGAATTCATAAGTCCGCGCTGCGGCCCCTCCCACACCTCCTCATGCAGCGCAGCGCAGCAGGAACACCACACAGGACACCCACAGTGTTGATACATGTTCATAGGACAGTTTGGATTGTTGAATGGTCAAGAACACCACACTAAATGGCCCTTAGTTTGAGATTTCAAACTGGCTCATGGTAAAGTGCATTCAATTCAAAAGCCAGATGCAAATATTCCTCTGGGAAGTGTTCAGGCAAAACGCTAAAGTTTGGAGCTTTGGTGACGAACCGACCCAGCAATAATTATAAGTATAGTTTATATATATATATAAATTATATATTAATTATAATAATATTTTTTGCAATCAGTGTCGTTTTTTCTGGCTTGAGCAAATATCTGTCCACATGACTGTTCACTCAAATCATTATAACACTGCTTTTAAACTTGATGGGCAGGTTCAAAGAGAGTTCACCTGAGGGACCTTCTTCAGCAGGTTTATAACACTATTGTTCAGCTCTGGTGTCTGAATCAAACCAAAGAGTACGACACACAGACATGTCACACAAGTCAAACCTTGTTCTGGTTGTTGGTGTGGTTGTAGCACAGGTTTCCTATCAGCCGGATGAGGTGAGCCTTGAAGCCGAAAACCGGAGAGGAAACGGACTCTCCTCCACCACTCAGTGAGGAGAAGTCCTGGGCAGCACTGAAGATGTTCTTACCGGATTTGCCCAAAGTCTGAACCTGCTTCAGTAGCTCTGGTGAAGTACAAAAATATCATATGTGAATTGCAAGCCAATGATTCTGGCAGCCACAGAGCAGACTATTGTCAGCAGGCATTTTCAACAGATGATTTTCAATTACCTGTTTTACGACTTCTTGTGACCGACTTGCCATGGTGAAATAACTTTGTAGGTAACTACACATAGATAAATTACATGCCAAGTAAGTTGGTCGCTCTTTCCAACCTACACAGAGGTAGGCTTCAGGTGACCATGCTACTTCTGCGGTTACTGCAGTTCAAATGGTCCAGAGAGTCAAAACAACACGATTACAGGAAGTGAAGTTAATAGCTCTGTTAGCAAATCAAAGAGCAGTAATGACAGGCGACAAAATACCTAAAGCACTTCACCACATAATATTGCTGTGTAAAAACAACATCACCGCTGTCTTGCATTTCATTTCATTTTCATTCACTTACCCACTGTGGACACCAGAAGGTCGGGATGGTCCTGAAGAAACATGAACTGCTTACGGTCAGAGGTCATTTCACATATCAGATCCAGAAGAGTGATGACCATCAGCGCCTCCTGCAGGCCACAGAAGAGGACAGAGCTCCTGTTAAAGCAACAGAATAAAACTCCTGTTGTCTTTTTGGTGTTTTTTATTTATTTATTTATTTTGAAGAAAAGCTCAAGTCTAGGCCCTCACTGATTAGATCCAAGCATTTTTATTTCACAATATTATAGATGTTGCTTGAAGCTGTCTATCAGTCTGTCATGTTACATCTCACTTGTTTATGAAAAATTGTTTGAACATATTTGGGTCAATTAGGGTTAGAGAGGGAAAAGACGTGTATATTCAGAGGTCTTAAAAAGTGTGTGTCAATAAAGAAACTACAAAGATTAAACAGAAAGGGATTGTAGTTTTATCCAATAATTTCATCAAAGGTCTCAAGTGTGATTCTGTATCTGATGGACGGACTGAGCTGATTCGTTGTCACCTTTTTGAGAGCAGACATGATGTGATGAAGAACTCTGTTCACTCAGTAAAAGCTCACACCTCTTCACTGGTGTCTTCGCTGGTGGCAAGGGTCAGCACGGAACCACACCCTCTCTGGAACAAAGTGGCCACGAACTGAGCCACACTGGGATGAACACTGGTCTCCTGGGACTCGTCCTTGCTCAGCTCTGCATGAAGGAGGTCCAGGAGAGTCACCCTGCAACACACACACACGTCAGCCACTATCGATGATAACAAACAGCTCTATGTGCAATACAGAAAGAGCACTGAATGCAAAGGAACATTTTGTCAGACACATTGATCTTACATCTATGGTGGGGACCTGACTGATGACTAAAACAAACACATAAAGAAGAGCAAGCTGCAAAGAGAGCAGACGACTGTGACACTGCCTAAACTAATCCTTCAGCCTCATATGCACAATTTGTTTAAGAGCAAAAATGAAAATGTACCTTTCACAGTGAGACATCTGTGAGTACATGGCCTCCACCAGGGCTGAGGACTTCATGAAGTGCTGGGTAGCGATCAGAACACTGTCAAAGAAGGAAAGACACATGATATCATTTTGTAATCAGAGCGTTTTCGCTCAGTCAGCTACATCAACCAGCATGTCTTACGTCCAGTCAAGCCCAGGTTTGGTCATACAAAGCTCTATCACCCTGAGAGCCAGCGGGAGGTTGGCAGGGTCAGATAGTTGCTCTACTTTTCTCTCATCCAGACACGTGTGGAAAACACTGGAGGAGTAGTCCAGTGTTTTTTCGTCGTCGACAGCAAGCAGTTTCCTGTCCATAGAAGCACACACATCATAACGGAAAAGCTTTAGTGACATTGAAGCGTCATTACAAAATCAAGAGCAAAAGTGATACGTGGACAAATATGCAGAACAGATTGTGCAGGAAAGAAGAACAAAAAAACAGTGAAAACCACTAAGGACAACTGAAAAATCAAAGATGAAAGCACAGTACAGACATTTCCTCCCACTGGTTTGTTGATGTAACTGATGTTTCTTTTAAAAATTCTCACCTGAGAAGATCTGAAAAGTTTTCTTGCCAAATTCCATCTTTACACTCCTGGTTGCCCATTGCTACATTAGCAAGGAACTGGACACCACAGCGCAGAGCTGCATGAGAGGCCAGAGGGAGACCAAGAGTTAAGCAACGTCCCCCAAAACACAGATAATGCAGTCTCACATTCAAGAAGGCCGTCACTGCTTTTCTGTAGAACAGACAGAAGTAACCGCAGGATTTCAATTGAAACAGTGATAAACCCTAAATTCCTGTAAGAGACAAAAATACATTAACAAAATAAAGAGAGCAAAATAATCTTAAAGCTGTCTTCAACTTTTATAGGACATGAATTGACTTGAGAGATAACTATTTTATCCCGTTACATTCATCATGTTTAATGACCTGAACAAGTTTTGGTTGCGTTCACTAAATACACAGGCGTTCCTCTGAGCCCGGAAACACTCAGCAGTCAACTGCAGGGTGAGAGGATCAGGGTTCTGGTCCTGGGTGTCAGCAGCTTGTAGATTATCTCTGAGTCGGGTCAAGATCTTCAGCAGACTTGAGAACGTTGCTTCATCCATGCTATCCCTGCGAGAAAAGCAACAGAAGAAAAGCAGTGTTACAATCTGGATCTAGCAGTATGACAATACATAAATGTAGAGGAGAGTTAGTCACTTTTGTGATGCCACGTTGATAACACCATGACTACACACGTGAAGATTTGATGTGATTTTAGGTATATTACAGTTGCACCCTCTTTGCTGCACTTCAATTTATTAGTTAATTAATTATTCATTATTGCTTTATCATTTATTAACACTTAAAAAAATATATAAATTATACAACTATTCAAAGGGGGCTATGCAGCTTGTTCTTTGAATAAGTACGCAGCAATGTAATACAGAGTAAGTTTTGACTCACAGCACTATTACTTTAAGTTTATTTTCTCGCACTACGCATACAGCGTATATGTTAACTAGTTTTATGTGGTTATAAAATGAATTATTATAATAAGAAATAGAAAAGAGACGCCACTGTCATGCAGAAAAAC
Organism: Synchiropus splendidus; assembly: GCF_027744825.2. Lineage (NCBI taxonomy): Eukaryota > Metazoa > Chordata > Actinopteri > Syngnathiformes > Callionymidae > Synchiropus > Synchiropus splendidus. The sequence continues at coordinate 17,237,446 of NC_071337.1, forward strand.
ATTTTTTGGCCACAATTCTTTTACAAACTTACATGTTGTAATGAAGAAAAGTAAGTGAATACATGCGCAATATTTGGGATGGCATTCGGTTGGAATGTTTCATTTGGAAACCTTCTTTAGCCTGCATTGTTTTTTAGTGAGGCGTGACAGTTCCGCTGTTCTACAGTCAGTGATGTTTGGCCGGTGCAGCAGTGTTGAGTGTTGACACCGAGCTACATTAGCCAAAGAGGTAACAGGCTCCATTCTAAGTTGGAAAAAAGGCGCAGTTACCTCGTTCCTTGGTCGCGTAAAGCAGTTGTCAGCTTCCTCAGCGTCTCGAAGATGACACAGTCTGGTAAAGTATCGGAGAGAGCAACTGAAATCTGTTCCATGATGTTCCTGGGAGCAGCCATTTTTCCTAGCTCATACGAGAAGGCCGGACTTCCGCTTATGATCGGTGACTATTGGATGAGCTCACGTGGGGGAGGAGTCAAACCACGTGCTGTTGTTTTCCAGTGTTAAGTCATTGCGAACATTGTTGAGATGCTACATTGCGGGTGCAGTTAGCAAACTACAGATAATGAATTTCTGCTTTACACATTATACAAATGAAAGTCAGTGTTAAATTAAGCAATGAATGGTCCGCAAGAAACAAAAAGTGTAGAATTGATTTTAGATGATGATTCTTGATGTGTCACTTTCACTGAAAACACCACGTCAAGGAATAAAAACTTTTATTTATCTTTTAAAAACAAAAACCACAACAGCATTTACAGTAAGACGAGAAGAAGGACCTCCACAAGTCCAGCATTCATTCATCAGCTCAAAACCAAAACTTAGAAATGAAGACGTGGATGATGACGATATTACGATAATTCAGGACTCCGGAAGCATAGTAATCCATGGCCACCTCCACCAACACGTCTTTGGGTCCAATGATGGGTCTGATCTGCCTGACAATACCTGAAGAGAGGAGGAGGTCAGTGACGGAAATGAACCACTGCCGGGTACTGCCGTCACTGCCGTGAGGCCATGTACTCTCACCGAGGACCTGACCCTGGTCCGAGCTCGCCACCACGTCAAAGTAGTACTGGTCATCCTGGTAAATGATGCTAAAGAAAACATTGGCGCCTCCGGGTGGAGGGTTGGCTGCAGCCGTCGTTCGCAGATACACGACCCCTGCAGGAGGAAGGCGGTAACATCTCTTGCATTTAGCACAACTCCTTCAATACTCTTCTTTCTAAACAACTAAACAAATCCTAACTCCATAAAACAGGCAATAAGTGGATGTTAGACGATTTGTTGATGGAAAAATGGAAATAAGAGATTAAGCTCATTCTCCACTTTCACCTAGGATGTTACTGTTATTATTATTATAAAGCTGGATTTATAAAGCACCTTTCAGAATGCAGACAAACTAGGACATATTAAGAATAGAGTGTCTACACTAGCACATATATAAACAGGCCAAGAGGCATGGAATGTGGTTGGCTAATGTTTTAAAGGGGGAGGTTCATGTTTCACAGCTCCTCTGGGAGAAAACTAGAGAAAACTAACTAGCAGAGACGTGACACTTGAGGATCTGAGGGTCCAGGCTGGCTTGTAGGGCTAGTCATGGGGCAGGGCAAAACGGACTTTACAAATTATTAATGAAACAATAAAGTTGATTCTTAAATAGACAGGGAGCCAGTGCATAGAAGCTAGTGTTGGAGCAATGTGCAGCTGTCTGTTCGAGACAGTTAGAAGCATCGCTGCTGAGTTCTGAACCAGTTGGAGATGTGACAGAGATTTGTGGTTGATACCAATGAGGAGAGAGTCACAGGCGGGAGAAGGAAACTAAATAATTTTGGAAATCCCGGTCAAATGTTTGAAGGGCGTATAGGAACATCTTGAGTGCACCAAAACAACTCCAAGTTGTGGAAGTTCCACAGAGCTAAAACCTGGTCTTACTATTTTGAAAGCTATTTTACAAGAAAATAAAAACAAAGATCTTCATAAGGAAATTGTTTTATCATCCATATTCCTCCTCCTGAACAGAGAAAGATACACCACAGTAGCAATGTGGTTAAAAAGAAAAAACAAGTGTTTAAAGGCTAAACTTAGATGTATGCTCAATAAAATCGATCAAGGTTTGAATTTGTCATATGAGACAGTTACAAGCAAATAATCTTTATAATTAAAAAGTAAATCAAGAATAATTCTTTTAACTGATAGTGAAAGAAATCTGGTGAGAAAGGTGATGCTGTGTGCACTGTAGAGAGGAGTGCGTCTCACCCTCCGGCTGGTTCAGGTAGGTGAATGTGGGAAGAGCCAGTGGGGTGTGGGTGACCAGGTGGGTGGAGTCTCTGTTGCAGTTGTAGTTACTCGCAGGACAAGACTTGACGCATCGTAGACTGACAGTTGTGCTGCTGCAGGACAGACACAGACACAGGAAGACTCAGTTGGGAGAACGAATCAGTGAAAAATAGTTCACACACACAACAGGCATCAACTTAGGATGAAAGACTCACAATTACAACACATAAGTAAATCAATCCAAGAACAATTATTCCAAGGACGAACACAAATATTTTCATGTAATGTGTTTGGAATAATGAGGTGAGAACAAACAGAATTAGTAGCCATTACAATTGTTTTCGAAGTAATAAGTAACCAAAACAGCACAAGAACTAAAATAAATAGACACAGTGTGATTTATTATTCAATTAAATTGATAAAATTGTATTAAAACTGTGTTTACTTGGTTTTTATGTCAAGGACAGTCAATAAATGACAACCACGTTTTTGAGAGACAATTCCTTGCTGACTTTATTTTAGTGTCTAGATTTGTTATCACATTGCATTGCATATAAGGAATTCAAAATATCAGAACACTTGATAATTGGGCTTTCAAAAATAACCGAAATGCAATAGACATGGTTTGGTTCACAGAAATTATAATTGGAAATTTAACATCAGACTTGGATGCATGACAAACACTGCATTATTTTGATAAGACAGAATATTAAGAAAAAAAACCACTGAAAGAGAAAATAAAAATCCAGTCAAAAGTCTTTCCTTACATTAACATGTACATACTTTGAGCAAAATAAAGAAAATAATAGTATTTTGAAACGTAGTATCCAATCTAAGAAGTCCGTCTTGCCCTGACAGGATTCTCCTCAGTCACGATCACGGCGATCTTGGCCAAGTACAGATGTGACGTCCCGTATCGAGTGAGCTTCATCTCCACCGTCAGATAGAAGTCACGCGGTCCAGCCAGGGGCCGGGCCAGTGAAATAACCCCTCCGTGGTTGAGCTTCTTCACCGTAAAGTACTTTTCTTCGTCTCCTGCAACAACTTTCAGGAGCATTTGGTCGCCCGGAACTGAGTTTGAGGGTCCCATCCGGAAAACATCGGTGGGAACAGCCGTGTTGGCGGGAAAGGAGATGTTGTAGAAGGAGATTCTCAGTGGCAACGAGAGACACGACGCAGGATCCTGAGTGGACTCGCAAGTTACGCGATCGCAACGGCTGGAAGGAGAGACAAGGCTTGTTGGAGCGAGGGATGTAGACATGGCAGGGACCGACGAAGGAGGGACAGTACAAGGTAAGACAGGCCATGAAAGACGACTAAATAAACGCTAAAATCATACCCAGCGTACGAAAAAAACAGCGCTCACAAGTAAAAGTATAAAACACTGAAGGAAAAAACAGACCACAAAATATTTTAAAACATGTTGAACTGTCAGTGTCAACAGACATTAACAATCATTCAGCATCATCCCAACTTACCCAGGAGAAGCTGGCACAAAGTTGACCGGACAGCTCAAGGTCAAACATCGGTAACCGCCGAGCACGTTGAAGCAGCTCTGAGAGGAGGAACACGAGTGAGACCCTGACGCACACTCGTCGACATCTGAGGAGGAAAGGAACAAAAGGTTTTTGTCTGTTTTCTTCATGTACACGTATGAAGTCAGAAGCTGAGTCCTGAGGGAAACATTTTTTTTAGAACTAATCCATAGAGGTGGATGTGTGGTCTGACCTTGACAGGAGCGTCCGTTGGGTGCAAGTGTGTAACCATAGAGTGGACACGAGCAGAAGAAACTTCCAGGGCTGTTGGAGCACTTGTACGAGCAGACCTGAGCGGCGCTGGACAGGGCACACTCGTCAATGTCTGCCAGATGAAGCACAAGTTCACTCTCATATCACACGCAACCCATCAAGGAAATAAAAATAAAGACTCGCCTTCGCATGAGACGCCGTCCATATCGCTGAGCCGGTAACCACGGTGGCAGTAACACTGGTAAGAGCCATAGACGTTGGTGCACTCCTGACTGCAGGGGGAGCTGTCGCACTCATTCACGTCTGCAAAATAATCGTTTTCACACATCAAGTAATAGCTAAATTATTCCATATTTGAATCTTTAAAATAGGTACAAATACATGATTTATTCAGTAAATACAAAGTTAATTTCTGAATAAGTATTGACATTAACTAGGCATTTATATTAAATTTAACGTCAATTACACTTTATTTTCATTTAAATTATAAGTTAATTTAAAATTAGATTATGCAAATAACTTATGGGATAATGAATAATTCTAATAAAAATTCTCTCATTTAATCTAATTTATGATTAATTTGCATTATACTTATATTTATGTTGTGCTTGTTATTTATTTATGCTTGTTTTTCTCAGGATTAAATGTTTATTTAACTTTTTATTTTACGTTTATTTTACGTTTTTTTGTCTTATCGAAATGTATTTTTCTCACATTTTATTTCACATTTTTTGTGATTATCCTTTTAAATTTCAAATGATTATATATTATTTATTTACTATTATAAAAGTAATGAAATGTTAAAAACATAATTAACTCTATACATTGTTCATAATATTTTTAGGTCGTAGTTTTCACCAAATTTTCTTAAATTCTTCTTTCTAAATTGTTTGAATGGGTTTTTGTTTTCCTGGATCTGTTCTCACCTTCACACGTTTTGCCGTCATGCGCCAGCTGGAAACCTGCAGTGCAGCTGCACCGGTAGGAGCCCTCAGTGTTCTCACACTTGTGGCCACACAGACGCCCAGGATAGTGACGACACTCGTTGATGTCTGACAAAAGAGAAGAGTGGCGTTTAATAATTTGTACAATAATGCAAGATGATCTAAATACTAGTTTTCCTCTATCTCTTTCGCTATCCCCATCAACGATTGCAACCACAAGTCCCTCTCCTCTATCTTCACTTGTCCCTTGCCTCCCCCTGGTCACACCTAACTTCTTCATGTCCTCCTTCATCTCAAATCTCAGTGGTAGACTTGCTCTTCCTCTCTTGCCTGGTTCTTCAATTTCTAACATTCATCATCCAACATATTGCCTGTGTGTTTCTCCTCTCCACGAAATACCTGTGAATTTGCATGCAGAACTATTTACATTAACAAATCAGACAAATATTTTTAACATTCATGATCTAGTGGACCTAAACACACAGAAGAAAACATATGTATCACCGCGTCACACGCTCGGGCAGGCAAACACATGCACATGGGAAGATGTACTTGCACTTGAGATGCACATCTGTCCGTCAAAAGGCAAGTTCACCCGCTACAGAACTCTGAGAGAGACTGCATGATACATGAATGAAATACATTCATAATACTGTAGGTCCAGAAAAACAGCTACGCACATCCCTCCACAAATATAAGTGTGCAACACACAATGGCAACAAACAGGCACTGATAAACATTTGTCTATGAGCACACATCTCTACATAGACGCATATACATGCAGGAACAAGGCATAGATGTGCGCACACACACGCGTTTGTTTTGCTATTTTTGAGAGGACCTCTCATTGGCATGATGCTTTCCCCAGGCTCTCACCCTTAACTTAATTTAACCATCAAAACAAATGGTTGAACTTGAACAGGACTCTGAACCAAACCTGCGCCCAATTATAATAAACTACATTTACTGACGTTTTAACCATCTAAACCTTGTGAGGACAGGCCATAATGTCCTCACAAGAGGGTGGCTTGTCAAGACTTGGTACTCACACGTATGGCAAAACATGCCCACATACACACACACACAGAAAGGTACCGTCACAGGTCTTGGAAACACTGTTGAAGATGTAGCCGACACGGCATTCGCATCGGAACGTCCCCACCAGGTTAATGCAGCTGTGACCGATGCACACACTGCCCGTTCGACATTCGTCCACATCTGAGGATCGACAGGAAGTTGAGACATGCACTGATGGCCAAACACACAGACACACACACACAAACCTTCACAGCGGGTGCCATCCTCCGTCAGGTTGTACCCTTGTGCGCAGTTGACCAGATGTTTGCGACAAGTGTAAGAGCCAAGTGTGTTGACGCAGGTCTCGCCGCTCTGGCATGGACTGGTGTTTGTCACACACTCATTGATGTCTGACAACAACACAACACGTGGCAACGACATCAAGAAAATATTGAAACAACATAGCTCTGAATGTTGTGTAAACACAGAGCACAAAAACGCCTACCTATAGGTGGTCCCAAATATACACACAACAAATACACGTGCAGGCTTAAATACACCTGCAAGCATGCAGAAATACCAAAACACACAAACACACAACTGTTCATACAATCAAACAAAAGACACAAATGTGCACACAGACAGTCACAAGCAACTACACACAATAACACAAATAACAAGCACATGAAGAAGCAAACACACAAATACAAGTGGATGCAAACTTAGTCGCCCAAAAATGATATATGGCATGGAAACATGATTTTAGGTGACAAGAGATACGAGAAAACATTTTGTGTAATGTGTGTGTCCGCACACCTACCAATGCAGGTTCCAGCAGCGTCCTGGATGAAGCCGACCTTGCAGCTCTCTCGGGGATTGCAGCGGAACGAGCCCTCAGTGTTTTTACACACAAACTCTGGCCCACAGTCGTGAGTTCCTGTCGTGCACTCGTCTATGTCTGTGATGCGTACGGCATGTGGGGAACATGATCATAACTGTATTACAATGATACAGAATTTTGTCCACATAAAAACCCATCATGATGTGAGACTTTCTGGTTAGAGTCAGGTCAGAGGCAGAGTAGCAGACCTCTACACTTGTTGTCGTCAGTGAGCTCGTAGCCAGTGCCGCAGTTGCTACTTCTCTGACAGCGGAAGGATCCGTTGGTGTTGATGCACATGTGTCCGTCCAAACAGTCGTGAGCTCCAGTCAGACACTCATTCACATCTGCACAGACAAGCAAACTCAGAACTTCAGACTAACGTTTTGGAGGAGCGTGCGCTGATGCGGCTCGACTCACCCACACAGCTGACTCCATCTGACTCCAGCTGGTAACCGTGGTGACACGAACACGTGCCGTTTGAGTCACACAGCTGAGAGCAGGGTTCTGAAAACACAACCGCAGACTAAGTAAAAGTGTGTATCTCCTTGTATGTTATCAATGGTGTTGCACTAGTCGAGACAGAGACCACATTTTCTGGGTCTTGGTCTCGGACTTGACAGCATTGGCTCCCGGTCTCAGACTCGGACGCGTAAGCAACCACTCTTTTTGTCAAGACCAGTTGATAGCATTTAACATGAAATTCACGAGTCAGACAAATGTTCTGTTTTGTGACAGTGGTGGTCTGAGTCAATGATAATTCGAATTTCGTATTCATATGGAGTTTGTATGCAAAACAGAAAAATTTGAAAAGTAACTTTGACAGAAGTGGCTGGGACAAGGTCAAACTTTTAGCATTGCCTGAAACGTAAACATAAGGAGAAACAAGTGTTGCACTGGCTTAAATTTCCACATTTATGTAACAAATATGTTTTTTGTGTGAGTGTGTGAGCTTGTTTATCCTACTTTCTGGGGACCAATTCTTGACAAAGCACTGTCTTTGCGAGGACCATATGACTTTGTGGTGATATTGTGAGGGACTGGTTTGGCTTTTACACCAAGAGAGTGCGGACATTTTTGGGAAGCCCGACCCTCATTTCTTTCACCCTCAGATTGAGGACTACTACCTAGTTAGGCTATGATAATTAGGTTTAAATTTGAATACATGTCACGGCAAGGTTAAGCTTAGGTCAAGTTTATTCTTCTTTGTATTTCCTTAAGCTCGTGTATGCAAGTCTCTATGCTTGTTGCATTGTTTTGTTGCAAGTTTTATGTTGTGTGTTCCTTTCTAATGTTGATATCATTTCTTATCTGTTTACACACGATATCTATCCCTGTGTTTGTCAATACCCAGGTGTAATTTCACAAGTTGTCATTCACTTCTATGTGTTACCATCTCAGAAGAACAAGAAAAATATCCTCTTCAACAGAATTGTTTTCATCAGAGAATCGAAATAAAAACGTGGTTGGATGTTCACCAACCATCACAGGTGGGAAAGGAGTCATTAGGCAAGTAAGGCCTTGGTGTGCTTCTGTTGCTGCTGCTGCTGCTGCTGGCGAAGGTGGTTGTTGGAATTTCAGCTGCAAGAGGAAAAAAAACACATTTTTATGCAGTGCAAGTTAGTTAAGTCTGATCTGTTCTCCATTCATTCATTCATCAACAAACTACAATAACTTCAAAAAACAATATGGAAGAGCTTGTTGGCATCTGGTGACTGTTAAGTTCTCTGCATTGTCCTCACAAGAGCAGCACGAATGTGAGCAGAGTCATGTTTCCAGGATTGTTTACTCGACACTCAAGTGGTTGCATTCTCACACCTGACCATAACAAATGGTTCAGTCACCATTTGGCTGAACTCACTAGAGACTGGCACCAATAGATCAAAAACTCTCACTTCATTCTGGTATACGACCTGAGCTCCATTTGTGACGTCTGCTAACAGACTGTCCGTGCTCCTCGGTGTTGTCTGCAGAGATGGACAAAGCAGCGTTGGACCACTTTCTCACCTGCAGGCGTGGGGGCGATTGCTTCGTCCGGATTCTCTCCACAGCAGACCAGAGCTGTGTGTGTGCACTGTTTGGACAGTGACAAACCTCTGATGTCGCAGCGAGACGGCCAGTTGGCGGCCAGCAGGCCCAGCAGGCAGCAGTCGCAGCATCTCTGCAGGAAACACACCTTCATTCGTATTCACACTTCAGTATTTAAGGAGGGTTAAAGGTCGCACCTTGGCTATTTGGGTCTCCCAGTGCTCTCCCTGGAAGAAGTGTCTCTCACAGGAGCCCTGCCAGCGAGCCATTGTCACTCCTTTGTCACAGTTCTTCCCCTCCGCAGCGCTGGTGCAGCACTGCTCCTGGATCAGCCTGCACGACACGCTCGGACATCACGCAAACACACCAGGGCAAAACTGGAAAGCATCTAAAAATATATTCTCGACCTTGGTGCCTCTGCGCATGTACATATGATAAATGGTTCTAGAGATAAGTATTGGAAACAAGGTGAATTTTCACTCAAAACAAATTAATTTCTAATTTTAAGAAAACAAAATAACAATAACATCAGTGTACAAAAAAGAAATAAAAATATGAATTCAGTTTAATTTCAGTAAAAATAATATGAATATATTTCAATCCCAAATTTCAGCAAACACGCAAACACCTGGTCGTCGTAGTAATTTTTCCTCTGTTTCTCTGATGCAACGTTTCTGATGCCGACTTCCTTTGTTGCCCATTTTGATCTCCATTTGCTTTATGACAACCTTCGAAGGTTAATGACCATGAACTCTAAATTCCCCCCCAAATGCTGACCAGGTGTCTCCCCTCATCATCTCTCACTTCCTCCTCCTGAGTGTGTTAAACCGCTGCAGGGGGGCACTTCTCACCCTGTCACTGTGTTATTACAACCATAGACCCTGTGGGTTTCCTGCTTTTTAAGACCCCTTTTCTCTGGACAGAAGTAAAGGACTTTTTTGAAATGGACCCAAAACTCAAGTAACGTTTCCAGCTTTAATCCTCAACAATATGATTTTGGGAAAACACTTTTATGACCCCTCATAATATATCAGTCATCGAATTTGACCCCTTATCAATTAATGTTTTTTTAATGAAGGCGAAATGAGTCCATACATGGTTATTTTTACATGCATTTACTTCAACATAAACATGTAAAATAATGATCTTGAAAATATGATAAGAAGTAGCGGGTTAAACAAGGTCACAGTGGCAGACTAATGTTGCAGATTTTAAACAAAGATAACCCCAAGTAGTTCACCCTCTACCAATAAGAGCGCAACTGAGCAAACAAAATTGCATTTTTCTGTCTGTTCATTCTTTCCTCAGTCATGAACACCACTTGAGCGCCACTAGTGGCGCACACTGATGCTTCTTTGCAGAGCCAGTCAGCAGCCAGGATACTAAACACAGTGCTCTCATTCATCAGTCAATACTGTGCCATGAACTGATGAAAACTAGCTCATTCATCTCATAAATATCATTACTTAAGGACACAGAATTCTATGAGGTGGTGGAAAAACAAGACATGATTTTACATATACAGCACTTGTGAAGAAAAATCGATGATATGCTGAATTTCCTTAGAAGTGAACAGCGATATAGTGAGGGAAAAATGCATAACAAGTTGAACCCAGTCATTTGGGAGCGGTGGTTTTAAGGCCCCCCGTCAGCACCTTGCCGTACCTGCAGGAGTATGATGAAGAGAGGTAGGGCAGGATGGAGCAGTCCTGTCCTCCATCAACTCTGTCTCTTCCGTCCTTACAGCACGCCTCCTCCGTGACCGGAGAATTCTCCAGACCTTTGAACGACATGGTCCCATGAACATTGCTGTCATTTCTCCCACATCGAAAGAGCCAAAACAAATGAATAAATAAGTAAATAAAAGACCGGAACATGAAGGATTCTTGAAGCGAACCTAGCTTCAAGATTAGAAGTGTGACTGATACATGTGTTTCTTTGTTTAACCATGAAAATCTTCACAATAGCAGGTGAGATTTCCTTTTTAAGAAAACGATTTAAGAAGATGTGAATTTTCAACTTTTTATTTATCATTTCCAACTTGCAGTTTATTTTCTTTCTTATGTGTACAGTTATATGTACAGTTTTATTAACATTTCAGTCATAAATGTCACACAAATGTTACTCGTCCTTTTATGATAGCTTAGCATATTCGGCTATCTTTGCTAACTCTTTGCTCGTTCAATTACATGTAACAAACTTAACAAAATTGAAAGCAGATGCAACTTAATATCAAATTATTCTGGTGTCTCTTAAAAGTAAAACGAAAGAAACTAAAAGACACATTGAGTCGACATGGAAATCTTGTAATACTATGAATGAGCAAATTTTAGTAGCGTAGTTGCGCATTTAATTTCTCCGCCCTCTGAATCTATGTCAAGCATCGATGTTTTCATAAGTGACTTTAACTGTTAAAGTGAGCAGTTCATGGGATATAATCAATTACAGTTACACCATCAAGGGTAAAAAGTGCCAAGTGCTGAAAACGTTCGTTTTTGTGTTAACTTAGTTTATTGCATTTCTCAATTCATATGGAGAATGGTATCACAGAAAGTTTCCAGTGCAATATTTGTGAGTGAATTTGAGCAACGAGATCAAACTCACCTTGTGAAATCAGAAGTGGGAATAAAGAAAGAATTATGAAAGTCCACAAGGCCATGAGCTTATTCCTCGAGTAGAGTCTGCGTGTGATTGAAGGGGAGAGGACGGCGTGTTGACCCTCGGAGGCTCCTGGTGCATAAAGCTCCAACCGCGGAGACGCTTCTCACCCCCGCCGAGTTCACGCGATTGTGGGCGGCGAAATGGGGCGGAGGGACCGCCGATCAGGGTCAGTGTGGAGACGCGCCGGGTGTCTTCTCACCACGATTTTAGATGGAGGGAGTAAACAACTTACCTCAACATATCAACACGTCAGAATGGAGTGCTCAACTACACTCGCACATAAATATAAATGAATCGATCATAAATGTTTTTCGTGTCTTCTATAATAATAATCTTGTTAATATATAAGCAATAGTTTGATAGATACATAAATAAGTTGATGTCAAGGGACATTTCTTGTCGTGGTGTCCAGTCATTAGTGTGTTCATACTTGTGTCACTTCCTTTATTTTGACAGTACAGCAATTCAATAATGGTTCAATAATGTTGATCGTCACCCATGTTGTTATTTCAGAACATCGGTTGATTTCTCATGCAAGAACAACTGGTCTCTGTAATTATGTGACGTAATAATGTGTTATAAGATTAGTATGTTAAGTGACTCTTTACAATGAAACAGTATTTTTATGGAGAGGTTCCATTGCCACAAGCTTCGACATAATTTGCTTTTCCGATGGAAGTACTTACATCACGAGTGAAACTCTCCAAGTCAGATTTCCTTTTTGTCTCTGAAGGCCACAGAAAAACGAGTGGCAGAAGTTTACCAAGAATCCAGACAGCGAAAGGCAGTGACCTTCCTTGAACCGTGTGAAAGTGGAATGCGGATTCTCCAAATCACCCTTTAGGCTGATAAAAGATGTATAAATACAGACTGTCTGTCTGATAATGCACAAGTTTCAGAACAGCTGTGAAAAAACCCTGCCTTCCGAGCTGAATAAGGAATAAACTACATTTATTCAGCCAATAATCAAAACAAGTGAAATGATCTTCTAAAAGATACATTTGTCAGTAAAAAAATAGTGATAAATAAATAAAATAAAAACAGTTTAGCTGACAAAATTGAGCAGTTGATTCATTACACAGTTGAAAGAAGTTTTAAGTCTTTCAGAGAATGTTACCTTAAGATTGTTGTGCAATGACTGACAAGTACGTGTGCATAAATGTTTACTTCTCCTCTTCAAATATACAAATGCAGTCAAAGAACTTACAGATAAGGCTCATCACTCAAGTTCTTGAGGATGTAATACAACTCCACACTTTTTTCAATAGGGAGCAGAATAAGTTCAATTCCTAGATTGTTTTCGGAGCCAGCGACAAACAGTTCCTGTGTCTGTGGCACAAATTCCTAGAAAGCTAAAATGGTAACATCAAAATGTTAGTGGTAAAAGGCTAAGAGAGTCCGGATGTCCGGCATGCGTGATCATCTTTTCTATTGCTCTGTACAAGTCCATCTAATATGTTAAAGATGTGGAAATGGCAATAATGGATCATGTTCCGAGTGAGATCCGGTTTACAGTAGCAGATGTGCCTCTGGAGAAGACACAGCTCCAAATCCATGCATGCATCTTTGGTTCATAAGGCTGACTTTGACATATCTTCCTGTTGTCCAGTCATCTCTACCTGTTGCTCCCCCTTCTCCTCACCAGGTCCAGCCTTATTGTCTTTCAGCATTCCCTTGTCCTGATGCTCATCTTTCTGCATGTCCTCTTGTAAAGTCTCCTTCTTGTCCGACAGCTCCTCCTTCTCTTTCTTGATCTCCTTGTCCAATTGCACCTCCTTGTCCATTTGCTTCACCATTTCCGTGCACTCCTCCTTCTCTTCCTGTGGCTGTCTCCTTTGTTGCTCCTCCTCCAATCGTTCATCAGTTCTAGATTCAGAAGAACCATCACTATTTGGGTCTTCAGCAGGAGTCAGAGCTCTCTTCTCCCCTGTCGTCTCCAGCTCCTGACTCACCTCCCCCTCACAAGGAGCATTTTTTTCTTCCTCCATTGCTGTCCCTGTTCTTTCAGTTATCTCCTCCATCTTACTCTCCTCCACTGGCATGGTCTCTTCCTTCTGATCCACTTGTTCTCCTCCAGGATGACCTTCCTCCTTTGAAGTCAGGATGTCAGCGGTCATCTGTTCCTCATCCTCATCGATCTCATCCTCCAATGGAGGGATCATCTCCTCTTCCCTGCTTCCAGGAAACAGCTTGTCTGGGAAGATGAGCTTCAGCTGCTCCTCAAAATAGTCCTCTAGGTACAAACCGGCACTGCCAACCTCAGAAGTCGGCTGATGGAGGGAAGAGACAGCCGAGTTAGAATGACATCAGGTAGTAAGTTAGAGCACACTAATGGGACAGAGCTTCAGGCATCAGATCAAGTTGAAAGTGCCACTTAATAGCACTGATGCAGAAGCATGGCCAGACACTGACCTTGTAATACTTGGCACAGTTGGAGAAGATGAGTCGTACGTCGGTGACTAAATCCTCTGGGCGTGTGTAGCGCTCGCTCTCCTTCACCTCTTCCAGCCTCCTCTTCACTGTGGACAGGTACATGGGGTTGCTGATGAGCTCCTTGTAGCGTTTTGTCTCCTGCGGCAGATAAGTGTCAAGAGGGGAATTTAAAGCAACAGCCAGGGTGTGTCGGGTGAAAATTCCTGCACTTCCATTGTAGAAGGTTCTTACAGAGACAGCGTTTGGCTGCTGGAAGTCGGTGCAGAAGTCGTTGCAGTACATGCGGAGAAGAAGACGCTCACACCTCTAACAAAGCAAGAGATTTTAACGTTAGACATCAGTACGAGAGAAAAGCTCAGCAGGGTTTTTAAATGTGTTTGTACCCTTCTGTCTGCTGGATCCAAACCTCCTGACGGTGCCGTGTCTTTTCTTCCACCGTCGTACTCCATCTCAGGTGAATCCAGGTCTCGACAGAATGAGCAAAACCACTCACCGCTGATGAGAGACAATGCCAATTTCATTTGTCAATTTCTTCAGTCAACATCTTGCTATACTTTATTATACTATATTTATGAAATACACAAAATATACATTCCCCATTATCTGTGTGTATAACTTCACCTTCTATCAGCAGATATTTGTTGGTGATGCAGAAATTCTATATTAAAAACTATTACAAATTTACTATTTGTCAATGAAGAAACAATCTACATTTCAATGTCTTTGCAGAGATTGAGTTATAAGCATTTATCACTAAAGACTACATCTTTTAAAAAAACAGATCAAAATTATACTATTATATGAACATATTCGCACACATATTAAATGATCATCACACACACGTAATATATTATTGGTTGCATGGATAAAAACGAGTGCTATTCAGTATTATTATTTTTCCTGAAAATACATCAGATGATTTTTAAATGGACACCACAGAAACCGACCTACCCATGCTTTTCTATTCTATTTTCCATTGACATTGCATCCTATTCTGGGTGACTGTTTTCCTCTATTATCTCAAACATAGGACAGTCAAGTTCATCAGGCTAGAGGAACTATAACGCCAGTTAGAACCGCAACTGCGACCCCTGCTGGAGGCATTAATAATTGCTCTGTCAAACATTACTGTGAAGAGGAGCAGCTCCACATGGAGACATTGCGAGTTTTGGACATGAACCGTTGCTGGCTCTCACCTGGGTGACTCGTTGAGTGATGGGATGTGACAGGTGAGGTGGAAAACCTTGGGACACTTGTCACAACAGAGTAATTCTCCCCCATTCTGACAGACAGCGCACCAGTCCTCATTCGGGTCTTCCTCAGGCTCGATGGCTTTCTTCTCTGGCTCTGGTTCTCCTGACGGCCCAGATTGTTGTTCAACTGCTGTGCTGGAGTCAGACCTCACAACTTGAGCAGGAGCTGCAAATTTCGGATGCTGCCTGGGCTTGGATCCTGTGCTGCTGTCTGGCAGACTGGACTGTACCTGAAAACACAACAGTTATGAATAACATTTTTCTAATCAGGGGTATTCCACAGTTTAATGTTGAGATCAAGATTCAAACATGAAGTTATCGTAAAATATTTCTAACAGAATGCAAATTTGCAGCTTCACCCGAAGGGCACAGGGAGGGAGGATAAATGGCGACCATCATTGTCTTTAGTCCTGATCATTCCTGACAGTTTTAAGGAGTCGAAGGCTACACATGAATACTGTGGGTGGAAAGTTTGCCACAAAGCAAAACATAATCATGGTTTTCAGATGAAAACAAACAGCTTAAGATATTAACATATTATAAATAATATTATATTATAAATAAATATGTCAAAACTCTTCTTGACAGTGTTTATGTTTTAGGCTGTTATACAAAACAATTAGGGGTCACTATTTTTTTAACCTGTAAACCCACATGCATATATTTAAACAATATATTACTATTCAATGTTTCTGAGCTGACCCATCGTTGTAGTTCATAAATAGGATTGCAATCCATTGTAAGCATGAATGGGTCAAGATGTGTGTCGGAGTTTGAGGGCGAAGGGACAAATAATACCGTGCATGGTGCATCTTTCCTACTTGACAGTGAGTGAGGAAGGACTGATAGTGCAGGCACGCTTCACTATATATTTCCAAGAACAGGGTCAAAATCCCAGCATAAGAGGCTGTTGGGAGCACTGGAGAGAGCCTAGCATTATGAAAACACAGTAGTTCTTCCTTGTAATTATGTTGCAGGTCCTATAAATTAGATTTATTTGCCTCTAAAATTTGGGAATATTTCACATACAGCCAACTTCAACGATGATAGCACACACACACACACACACACACACACACACACACACACACACACACACACACACACACACACACACACACACACACACACACACACACACACACACACACACACACACACACACACACACACACACACACACACACACACACACACACACACACACACACACACACACACACACACACACACACACACACATACAAAATACAATGAAGATGAATTAAGATAAAAATAGGAAAAAAAGAGAAAAAAATAATCGATTTTGATCATCATTTTTGTTCAGTTGGACACAAGAAGATGAAAGGTCACAACAACTCTCTATGGAGTCCATTGTCAAGAGTGACTGTAGAGATTGTCTTACAAATCGAACTTCATCTTCATCCTCTGGTTCATCTTTGATGACGATAATGGGCCCCGGAGATGCCCTTCTCCTCCGTTTTGGGGCCGGTGGAGTCACAACAGGAGCTCTTGTCGTTGTCATCCTTATAAAGTTAATAACACAAGACTGTCACAAAGAGATCCAGAGAGGCGAGGGCGTCACAGACAGAGCTTCAGATGGCACGATTCTCAGGTTTGTTCAGCAGCTAGCAGATTTCACCCTGCCTGACATTGGCCGTCAGACAGCAAGTGGAAGTGTGACGTCATCAGCCACCTCACGGACACATTCAGTCCTCAAAGCATAGGGGTTTATTGTGAGCACTGTTGCAATCTGCCACCCAAATCACATTTGTTTTCATGTTTGTGTTAAAATATTGTGAAAATCAATGCTAAGACGCAGATGAAGAGTTTCCCACGTCTCTGTCTATAAACCTGTGAAGTCAGTAGATGACACAAGCTGGATACCTGCGGCCGTTTGCCAAACACACAGAAGATCGTTTCACAAGCAAACGTCTATACTTTCCTGTGTGTTAGGAAAGTACAGTAAACAATACATGACACCTCTTGTCACACCTCTTGAAAAAATTAACTAAAGACAAACTCACCTCAGAGACACAAACATGAACTAGTTCAAACAATCAAACAAACAAACAAAAAAACTTACCCTCGACTGAAATCTGAAGATGATTTAACTGTTGTCGTGCTTTGGTTTCCTAAAAATGAATTAAGCAGCAGAAGTAAACTGAGCATCACTGACACCATGGGAACTCGTGCCAACGGAGCTCACCTGTCCTGTTGCCTCCAGCTGGCACCAGACTGGAGAAGTTGACTTTCGGGACAGAGATGGTGATGGAGGGAGCGGTCGACACGCTTGCTTCACTGCGCCTTTGCAGGAATGACTGAGCACAAATTCGCTGGACAAAAAAAATGACTATCAACATCAGCTTACAAACATGCAGTTGTGTATCTGACCACAAATGACACACACACCTGGTTGAGATGGGACTGCGTGGACGCGGGCGACTGAAAGTGGGATGGACCCTGTGACACATCCATCGGTTTGAGGTGCAAGTTAGATGTGTGGAGCATGTCCTTTAGTGGCTGGAACCACAAACCGTATTGGTTATGACATTCATCATTATAGTTACTGATGCATTGAACAGTTTGTGTTTGTTTTATTTTCTCATGCTTTTACATTCTCATTGACTGCACTTTGGCTTCAGCCATGTACTGACGATTATCCTTTTGGTTAAAAATGTTGAATCGTGTGTCAGAGTCTTGGTGTAAAATGATATACAAGCAAGAGCCACATGCCATAATTATGCCGGATGGTAAAACCTACGCAATAGCAGACAAGGGTGGACTTCTGCTTAGGACTGATTTACCTGCGGCGTGGGGAAGCCAGGGTTGTGAAGCATGTTGGGGCTCCTAGTGTTGGTCTGGGTCGTCCCATACCTGCGACCTGGTTGAGTTATGTTAGAGGGTGACGAGTCTCCATGCATGCGACTTGTCGGATGGACAGGTCCGGGAGCCCTGACATTCTGGTAACTGCTCCAGTGTTGAGGCGCAGGCTGTCTGTAATACTGCTGGGGAAGTTTTTCCACCTCAGACAGAGAATGGAGTGCACGGTGAGCGAAGTCATCAAGAAAACTCCAAACATTTTGTTCTGCAACTATGATTGGTTCATTAATTACGTTTATTTTAATACTGTCTTGGTGCATCTACCTGCATCTGCAGCTGAGCCAGGGTGGTCAGTCGTTGCTGTGCGAGAGCTGACAGACCACCGGTGGACAAATCTGCTCGAGGCCCGATTGGCTGGTTGATGACAGGTGCTCGACTTGGAGTTTTATCGACAACCAAAGTGCCTGTTGTGAAGAAAAATATACATTATTTATAATTACAGATGGAAAAAGACAATGTCAGCCTCAGGTGGTAAACAAGTCAAATAATAACCCGCATAGACACTTAACAAAAAGCAAGCAATCAGATTTCTTTTCCAAGCATCAGGTCAATCTCAAAGTGATTGGGTGCATTTGTCTTGTACACCTCACCTGTTTATAGATTGCTGAAATGAAGTTTCATTTGAAAACCTGACCATTACGAACATAAGCAACATACAATCCCATTAAGAATAGCACTTACCGAGTTCTACATTGGTGGCCCAGAATGCTGATCTGCACATGAAGCGGACTGAACTCTGAGGCACCACAGCAGGGTTGCAGCCTGCTCTCATCATGCAGTGGATCTGATACAGAATCTAGAGGAACAGAAAACATTCAAACGATCCATATGACTACATTTGCATCATTTATTTTTCCACCTACCAGCTTCTTGCAATAGAGCAGCGCTGTGCCGCTCTGGCTTGCCACGGCCCATTTGGTGAAACGGATGACGTGGTCCAGTTGCCGGCTCAGCTGGTTCACTTCCTCCTGCTGCTTCTTCAAGCTGGACTCATGGTCTTTGGTGAGAGACTGACACAAGACAACAAGTTTGGAATCGGATGCAAGAGAAAATGTTCCTGTGTGAACTGCACTTACATCCAGCTGGTTGAAAAGGATCTTGCCCTTCCTGTTCACCTCCAAGATCAGGTCACATGTCGCCTTTTTGATCTCATTGGCGACAGACTTCCGATTCACATCAACTTGCTGCAGACTGGAGAACAACAAAAGTCTTTTCCACTATCAGGAATTCAATCATATTGCAATAATAGAATACCAAATGCCGTGACAGAAGGACAACATATGAAAACCAAGGGAGTGAAACTCTACCCGTTGTTGATGCAGCTCGACAAATCCTGGACGGTTTTCCTCTTCTCCTGCAACTGTTGCGTCATTTTCTCCAGATACTGCCTGTGGTTCTTATACGCGTCCTCCAAAAACTGGTAGCTGGATATTGGATGAATGTTGCAAATTAGAAGGAAACACTTGAAGCTGTGTGCCCTGTGCTACATGTATTTTAACTGTCTTGAACAGAAAATTTCAGTTTGACTGTTCAATTTCTTGGTCAGGTTCTCCAAATTCCAAGTTCATAGATAATAATTTTCAATTCAGGATTTCCATCGGGGAAATTAGCGCTGCTACTCAACAAAATTTTATGAGTGAATTAAGTTTAATTTCAATTACACCTCAAACATACATTCAGGAAAAATTATTTTATCATCAACTATAGCTGAGAGTTTGAAAGGGGGTAGAGAGAAGAACAGTCCTATAAGGTCTTTAATTGTTGCCATCCATTAAACGGTTTTCAAAACAGCGGACTGTAACCAGAAAGAGAGAATACACTGATACAATGACATGATGGGCATGCTAGCATTTATGAAATCAGCTGTGGGAGGCATAATATGGCACGGATTAATAGTTAGCTACTGTAAAACAGAATTTATTCAGCGAACATATCGTACAACATAGAGTGGGAAAAAATAAAGATAAACAAATACATGGAAATAACCTACATCAACATGTCAGTGGAGAAAAGCATGCATTGAAATCAGTATAAACGCAGCTTGTGTTTGCTCAAGAACAAAATGAAGGTATGGCAAAATGTTGATGAAATGACTTTACATTGTAAACGGAGAAGAGCAGACTCAGAGACTTACTTGTGCTCTTTATGCTTTAGTAATTGACAGTCCCGACATGTGAGTCGGTCACATGTCTCACAGAACAGCTTGAGCGGCTCCTGCTTGTGGACATCACAGAAGACAGGCTTCTGTGTGGACGCCCCCACTGCTTCTGACCACCAGAAGAGATTAGGAACAGAAAAGTCAGCATATGAAGCGCCAAGTATGTCAGTTTGTTTGTGTCATTGTTAATGAAGAGATTCTGGTCACTGAAGTCTTTGTGTGCTTTCTTTTTACTCAACTACCTGGCGACATCTCCTCCTTTTGGCGAATGGTGTGGTCCCTGGTAAACTTGACCCTCTGGTGAGCCTCAATACACGTCACACACAAAAACTCTGCGCACTCCACGCAGTATCCTGTCGCCTCCGTGTTGTCGTCGCAGCTCATACAAACCTGGAAGTCAACCAAGTTGAATTTTGTGTTTGAAAGCAAGCTGAAGATGAGCGGGGGCAAACGCACCTGTCGAGTTTTCTCTACAGTGCTGCTCGGTACCTCTGCAGAGTCCTTGACAAAAAAGTTGTCCAACAAGTCGGATTCCCAGCATTCCTGACAGCATATTGGACACCGGAGCGCAACCACTGTTTAAAGAGAGGTGAGGGGATTTATGTAGACAGTCATGTCAAGTGGTTTGCATCACTTTCACTTTTACTCCAATACATAGATGGTTGCCATTTCTACATATTCAAATATTCCCCTTGACTTGGAAAGGGCCCCGAGGAGAACATGTGTGAATCTCCAGAACAGAAAAATGCAGGCCACCATTGCATCCCCATTTGGGCTGCTTAGGCCTAGGAGTCATCAGGAGCATAAGAGGCAAAGACCAAGGAGCTGGTGGTGGACCTTAGCAGGTGCCAACACTCTCCATCTACACCAATGAACATCCTGGGTACTGATATCGAGAGGGTGGCATCATACAAGTTACCTGGGTGTTCACCTTAACAACAAACTGGACTGGACTAAAAACACGGATGCTCTTTTCAAAAAAGGGCAGAGCAGGTTGTTACTGCTCAGGAGGCTGCGATCCCTTGGGGTGCAGTGAACGCTCCAAAGAATAACTCCGTGGTGGCATCAGCCATTACGGACAGGGACAGAAAGAGGCCAGACAGACTGGTGAAGAGGGCCAGCTCAATAGTGGGCTGCTCTCTAGACATGGTGGAGGAGGTTGGAGACAGGGGGATTGTGGCCAAGCTGTCATCAATGTTGTCTCACCCTGACGGTACAGGACAGCATCTTCAGAAGCAGACTGATCCACCCTTGCTGCACGAAGGAGCGATTCAATGATCCTTTCTGCCCAGTGCTGTCAGGTTGTACAACAGTAACATTTGATGGGGCTGACTGTCCATTGTTGATTATCAATCATTTGTTTATTGATTATCTATTTACACAATTTATTTATATAATTTAGGATTATCTAGTTACCAATAACTACATATATTGTACTTATTTATTTCAACTTCATGCATGTTTATATATTATGGGTATTTATTTATTTGTCTAGTGTAAATTTGAGAGCTTGTCACTTCACTTTTCTTTTTAATGCTGATGCTTTGTGGATTTCTCTGATGTTTGTTGTTTATCTTAAATGTCTTTGGTATGTGTCCGTGTCATTGTCTTCATTAGCTAGCTTTTTCATTACTTTATAAACGAGTGGACCGGTCTCAATTTCACACTAGCCCGTAACTAGAACAACCACTGGTAAAGAAGCTTGAAAGTCATTCTTGTTTCTACAACTGAATTTCAACATAATAGACTCACCTGCTTTGTTTCGTTCGACTTGACTTTCACGAGTGAACGGTTCCGGCAGGCAACGCTTACAGAAAGAGTGGAGACAGGGGAGGAGTTTGGGTTCTCTGTTGTGGAAGCTCAGCTTGCAGATGGGACAAGTATCCATGAGTCCGAACGTGTCCTGTTGCCTCCTCCGGTCCTCCCCAGCTGGTCTGCCCTCGGCTTCGTTTTCCACGATAATTACTATGTCGTCACTGTCGACGTTACCATCCATTTTTGCTCCAACTTGTCACCAAACTCACCCTCTATTGCGCTGAATTAAGAGCACACGGAAGACATGGTCAAAATAAGACCATAAAACAGCACTTCTAACACTTGCGCTGACTTAGCCACCTAGCCTTTTAACCAGCCCATAGCCTATAGCTTAGCATTCAGCCTACCTATTTCACCTGCGCTCTGTAAACATGTGAAAGCGCTTTAAATATCCTTGATATTAACTACAAATACGAAATCGCGAGAAAAACAGGCACATTTACGCTTAATTTGAAGCCAATTCAACAACATCATAGAGCTAACAACAGTTCCATCGGCTAAAAACACCGTGTATCCAGGATGCATCGCGCAAGCCCAAACTACGGTGTTCAGGTGTGGCCAAAAGACAGGAAACAGTTTTTAAGCAAAAACCGAAGTAAACCTCGGGTGAATAAACTTTTACACATTGAAAGTTCATGTTGAAATTACTTTTAAGATGACGATTATTATTATAAGCAAATGTGGATTCAAGTGGTGGGATTGATGACACGTAGATGAGGCAGACTGGGTAACCATAACCCGAACCCTATTTGATTGTCTTTTTCCATTCCACTATTGGGGAATTTATTAAAGCTTAAAGCTTGTCAGGAGTATACTAACATTGAAGGCATGCACGAAAGAAACAACAAAGCACAAAAACCACACAGTCATAGAAACAGACACACCAGAAAAATATACATCATAAATGGCGTCCGACTTGTCTGGTCCAACTGCGCCACCAGCCATGGCTCTGCAACTAACCACACCACTCACTCCCACCGATGCTGCACCAGGGCCGCTGGCTATTTCCCGTTGGATTTATCAGAATATATTACATTAGATTGTCTTTATTCTGACATTGCATTCATTGTATATTTCACCCCATTAATGTATTTCCAACTATGAAGAGTATCCATGCATTCCCTCAATACAGCTGAATGACAGACTTTACATGAGACCACAAAATTTGTCTCAATATATTCTGGATATATTGGTGCCAATATATTTCAATATAACCAATGTATGAGACGAATATGATCAGAACATATCTGCAATATGTTGAGATCAAAGTATTTGGAATATATCAGGAAGGCATTGAGACCAGTATATCATATAAAATATATCTGCAATATATTTTGCTATATTACTGGTGCTGTTCAGACTTCTCAGATTTGTCTAATCCATGGATGTGTGTATTGACTTGTTTCTCTCTGTTTGTGCAATGTAATGACATGTTTGTATTATCCAATCACCCTGTTTGCCCACAATGTTTATCTTGTTTGAATAGTGTAATATCATATTTGTTTAGAGAGTTCAGATGTTCAGATGTAATTGGAATTATTAATGCAAGGCAGTGGACAGAAAATTTGAACAAAAGTTCCACGATTACCAAATAGCACTGTTACAAAGAATTCACACCTGCATGTACTACATACTACTTGTCTATAATTGGTCATTATTTTCTGAGTAGTCCCTGGATAAGGCTGAGAGGAGCCAAAACCTCATTAACCCATCGTGATAGTGCTTCTCACTTTCCCTTTGAAAAGGGGAAGTCCAAACTACAAGTGGAACTCTTCACATCAGGAATTCATTTGGATTGTCCTTGACTTGACATTCCAAAATGTCTGACATACTATACATCCCAATTGCAAAGCAAGATACTGTTTTTACTGTATTAGCTCTAATGTGGACTGCTTGAATCACAGAGTTAGTTCACTTCATTATTGCCATACTGCATTTTTCCCCCTCTTTTTTATAATTTTGTATGTTTAGATATCGCAACAGCTCACACATCATTGTCAGATCTGTTCTCCGAATAAACCAGGGGTGTCCAAACTGTTCCAGAAAGGGCCAAAGTGGGTGCAGGTTTTTGTTCCAACCCAGTCAAGCGCACACAGTTTAACCAATCAGTGTCAGCTGAAACAAGCATCAGCTGACTGACAATAAAGTGATTACAGTCTTCAGATACCTGATAGGTGAAGTCATGTGTGTTAGCTGGGTTGGATCAAAAACCTGCACCCACTGTGGCCCTTGAGGACCGCTTTGGACACACATGGAATAGAGGGACCAGAATGTTTGGAAAGTCTGAACAGCTTTGTTCAGTATTAGTATAATGATACAAAAAACATTTGTCTTGATGTGCACTGTTATGCTAGTTCAGGTAAATAGGAGCCAAGGTGAAAGGATAGTGATGCACAGTCATCCTACAATTTGAGGACATTTCAGACTTGGACTTTTAAAAACACTTGTGAAACTTTAATTGTGAAAAGAAGCAATAAGAGCCATGTCTATACCACCCCAGAAGGGATAAAGGCCACAACTTGTTTATCAGAGGTCAAACACCCCTTTCGGTGAGCACATCCCAGGAGGCAGGGTGCAGCCTGTTTTATTTTGCCAAACCTGTTAAGTTTGTTACCCTAATGAAATTCAACAGACTGATGAAAAGTAAATGTGTTTGCCATGTTGGTGTTTACACTCCCACTTCTGGTGTTGCTGCTTGTAATACAAAGAGGCGGAGTTCTGCTAGAGTTCAAAGTAATCTCAGCCCAGAGTCCACTGTTCACATGCAGACCTACTATCAGCACGCATTTCTCTGCTCTCTGAAACTCTTTCTGTTTTTGTGAGAATGTCTTTGACTGCTGAGAATCACTCTGTACCTCTAAGTGACGGAAACAGCATTCCTCTGATAGGCCTGGGAACATATGCGGATCCACGGCAGGTAGGAGGCATTAGCAGTAGTCTCTTTTGAACACTGTCGTTCATGAGCACGGTACTTCCAGACACCAAAAAGAACCACCTATGAGGCTGTGAAAGTGGCCATCGAGGCTGGGTACAGACATATTGATGGAGCGCTGGTCTATTTCAATGAACACGAGGTGGGGGAAGCCATCAGGGAGAAGATCGCAGATGGGACCGTGAAACGAGAGGACATCTTCTACTGTGGGAAGGTTTGTTATTCATCAGACCCATCAAGTTTTTCATTTTGCTTTTGAAATAAACTTTTTCTCTCTTAAAAAATGAAGGAGAAAAAAACTGTTTTTAGAAGAAAGTGTTTACTTAACTTATTTACTTAAGTAAAAACTAAAGTAAAATAAATTTAATCCAGATGCTCTTTTTATTTCTGGACATTAGTTTTTATTTAAACAAGGAAAAAACAAATTCATTTTTGAAAATAAATGTACAAAATCAATCATCATAAGAAAATAAATGTTTGAAGTTTAATCTCACTTGACTCAAATATATGGTTGTTTAAACATTAAACATTAAAATGGTGCACATCATTTGGCAATTATGTTAGATTTTTTTAATAACCCGAAAGATTGATTGTTGGCTTATAACTAAACTGTTAATTTTGTTTTCAAGGCAGATGTGTGCATGGAATATATATTGAATGATGATTTTGCTTACAATAAGACAGATAAAATACATTTTAAAATTAAAACTTTCTTGGTTTCAATTAATGAACAAAGCATTCACGAGGGGATCTTCTGTATTATTGTTTTTGTTGTGAATCAGAGCAACGGCACAAAAATTTGAATACTGTGAACGTTATTTATGGCCGGTTGAATGATGAATGGCATCATCACTACTGACTCACTACCATATTTCTGGGAATTAACAGCAATGTTTCTCCAAAAGCATCCCAAAATGTTAACATCCAGTTGTTATTTTCTTACTCTTGACACACTCTTGGCTCTTTTAATGCAAAACTGGAGTTGCTGTTTCGCAACACTTCACATCTGCTTTTAATTTTACCAAGTGTTTCACTGTTCTTCTCTATCCAGCTATGGAACACCTTCCACCCACCAGAGATGGTGCGACCGGCACTCGAGAAAACCTTGAAGACTTTGCAGTTGGATTATGTTGACTTGTACATTGTTGAAATGCCAACAGCCTTCAAGGTACCCAGTTAAACTACAGTTGCCAAGACTTGCGTTTTATTGACTCTCATGTTTGTTAAAGCCTGGAGATGTTTTCTATCCAAGAGACGAGGATGGAAAGTACATCTATCATGAAACAGACCTGTGCGCCACATGGGAGGTGAGACACACATTTCACAGAGAAAGTCTAAAAACCCCTGAACTTTGCTCCAAATTCAAAAGTAAACAAGCTGGTATTTTATAAGAACTGCTCTTTTCTCTGCTCATTATCAATCCTTCAAATCGAGCTGAGATGAAAGAGTTGTTTGATTTGGAATTGAAATAAACGTCTCAGACGAGTGATTAAGGCCAAACCATTAAACTATAACTTGCAGCAATTTGATCAAAGTTCAGTTCCCTTTTTCTCCTTCTCTCTGCCCGAAGGCACTGGAAGCATGTAAAGACGCTGGACTCACTCGATCTCTTGGCGTGTCTAACTTCAACAAGAGGCAACTGGAGTTGATTTTCAACAAACCAGGTCTGAAGCACAAACCAGTTTCCAACCAGGTATGGAGCCATAAAAGGAAAACAAATGAAGTGTTGTTCAAATATTCACTAAATTCTGTTAATGTTTGTTGGGCAGTTGATCCCCAAACAGGCAGTGAACATGTCTTAAGTTTACTTGTGCTTAACATCAATAATCATAGCCAACCTTTTGCACGAATTCTGTATAATTCTGCTGGTTGAGTCTGCCAAGGCCTGGTGGGGTTAACAGTGCATATCTAATACACGTTATCGCCACATCACAGAGCTTGGTTCTGACATAGTGATACAGGTGGAGAGCAAGAACCTGAAGGTTTTCGCTTCCAATCTTCTCATGTCTACGCAGCTGAGTTGAAGTTGAAAAAAGAAAATGAATAAGCAACATCCAGCTGACTGACCAGGACACAAGGCATCTCTTTACTCACTTAATCCCAGATGTTCACCACTGGACCTAAACTTCCCAAGAACCACAGAACAGTTCCTTGAATCAATTTTCTGTTTCAGTAATTCACAGTGGATGCCAGTAAGGATTCAATTATTCCCCAATCTCTTATGAAAGACACGAACTGTCAAGCTTCCTCAATCTCTCTATCTGGGTGAACTCTGGGTCGACTCCCTCCCTCATAATCATCCATAGTATTTTGATGCATTTCAAAACACCAAGTATTTGAACAGATGTTCCAAAACCCACCCATGTCCTGAAACAAAGGTTCCTGTTTTGTCAGACCCTGATCTGAAGGATCAGTGGATTAAGAATTTTCAGTACTATTGTTCTGTGTGTTTTGTGTTTTGTTTCTATCTACGGAGTTTTTTTTTAAAATCCCAAGCAACATTCGCATTGCACAACTAAGAAAAATGAAGTATGCAGTCATTTATAGCATATTTAGACTCTTGTCAGTGACAAGAATGAGCATGATGGGACTCAGATTACATAATTTTAAATGACTGAAGTTGTCATATGTGACTATGCCAGCAGCACAGATTAGCACTTTTGCAGATTTTCAGTAAACTTGGGACTCATGATTCTGTTAGCATTATGTAGAAATAGATTTCACCGTGTGTCATTCAATGGAGGAACCCAGCAAACATGCACACAATAGACAATAAAGAACTCTCAAAACAATTATACATGAAACTATCTGTAACTAGCGTGTAATTGTGTCGATTTCATATATATACTTTTGGGTGTTACCGTACAGCACTTCGGTCAGTGCTTGATGCTGAGGAAATATACTATTTAAATAAACTCGATCTTGCTCATTGAAACAAAAACAAGTGCTTTGGACTGCTTGTATCTGATAATACTGTTGTGAAGGCAGAAGGCTGTGGGAGAGAGCGCTCAGCTACAAGAATCTTCGAGAAATATGAAAGAGTTACGTTATTTTGTCTCTGCCAGCGACAGGATTAAAATGTCATAATTGTGCTGTTTTCTTATCACATTCTTCCATACACAGGTCGAGTGTCACCCCTATTTCACTCAGCCGAAGTTGCTGGAGTACTGTCGTCAGAAAGAGATCGTCATTGTGGGCTACAGCCCCTTGGGAACATCAAGAGATCCATCCTGGTGCGGTTGCTGTGAGAGAAC
The DNA here is from genome assembly GCF_027744825.2 of Synchiropus splendidus. Classification (NCBI taxonomy): domain Eukaryota; kingdom Metazoa; phylum Chordata; class Actinopteri; order Syngnathiformes; family Callionymidae; genus Synchiropus; species Synchiropus splendidus. Next base: position 17,265,726 of record NC_071337.1, read on the forward strand.
AAAATAGTGTCCTATGTCTCTTGTCATTAATTATTTCTATGATTTGAACAGGGTCAATCTAAAAAACCCACCGATGCTGGATGACAAGTTGTTGGTGTCACTGGCCAAGAAGTACAATAAGACCACAGCGCAGCTCGCCCTTAGGTTCAACGTACAGAAGGGAGTGGTGGTCATCCCCAAGAGCTTCAACCCAGTTCGGATAAAGGAGAACTTCCAGGTTTGGACTTCTTTTCTCGAGCATGGCCGAGTATTCTTGGTGATGCAACGTTTCGGAATCCCATATACTCTCTGATATGAACTTTCTGCCAGGCGTTGGAGTGTCTTACCATGTTGTCTAGTATAACTGTCTAGTACTGTATAGTATGGACGCAACTTCTCATCCCTTTGGTTTAATCTTTGACGCCAACCAGAATATTGGATGAATAGGTTTTGCAAATCTTCTTGTAGCAATCTTTCTGCAAATCTTTTTAGTGGGTTTTTTTTATTCCTCCATGCTTGTTTGCTCTAGTTTTCTCCTACAGTCCGAAAACATATAGAGGTTAAATGACAACTTGACATTGTCCTAATGTTTGTGTGTGAGAGCTGGTACAGCTATAGCTGTGGGGACCAATTCTTGGAAACACATCTCCTTGTTGGGAACTTAAACTATTTGTGGTGACCTTTTGCCAATCCCCACGAGGATAAGCCTCAATTTGAGGATTAAAAGTTCAAAATTGCTATGTGATTACAGGCATAATTGAACATAGGTTTGGTTCAGGTCCTTGTGAAGATTTTGAAGCCATTTGTTTTGGTAAGGTTTAGGGTGAGAGGCTGGGGAAAGCATGAAAGTCAGTGAAATGTCCCAGCAAAACATAAAAACATGACTATGTCTAAGTGACAGAGAGAGAGAAACAGAGAGAGAGAGAGAGAGAGAGAGAGAGAGAGAGAGAGAGAGAGAGATCGTTCAGTGTGTCCCCAGCCTGGACTATGGACTAAAAAGCAAAAAGCTTTTAATGACTATCTAACCCATTTTTGTCTGTCTTCTTGCAGATTTTCGACTTCTCAATTTCTGATGAAGATATGAAAGCTATAGAGGGTTTAAATAAGAATATACGTTTCGTGGAGCTTCTCATGTCAGTATACCAGTGTTTTTGAAAGTTTCAATCTATGATTCATACATGCCTGAAACTATTGTTTTCTTTCCCACAGGTGGGCAGACCACCCTGAGTATCCATTTCATGATGACTATTAGATGAAGAACGTGCTCAAGTTGCTCCAGCCGCTTGCATCTTCCTGCAGAATATTTGATTTTGTTCAAGAGAGAGCTTCAACTTGCCACTTTGTAGTTTGGACAGGTTCACATGTAGGCTATTGGTGTTGGGGTTAGGGAAGAATGGTGCCAACTGAAAAGATGTATTTTAAGAATAAATACATTTGCTCTGATGCTATCTTATATTTGGCTGGTAATATATTTGTAGCTGCTTTTAGATATTATAACACTCAGTTCTCCACAAATTTAATCAAATACTTACTTCTTTGGCTTCCCAGTAAACTTCACTCTTCACACTCTTCAATAAAGTTTAATTTCAAATATGTGAGCTTCATCTTTTTTTCAAGAATACAAAACTTTGCTGGTCAAAAGACTTTTTTATCGGGATCCTCTAATCCTAGATAGCTAACTTTTAAATAATTATGATAAAAGCTTAAACCCGTTTAATGACATGACAAGTTGCAAAAATTTAGACTATCCAACTAGATAGTGTTAGATGACACGTTATTATCAGATTATAATCATATATGTCAAATCTCTCCAACGTGACGCCTGTGTGTACCAGGTTGCCCGCATAGACAGAGGGTGTAATCCATGCACTTGTTAAAACATATTTTGATATAATGACCATCAAATGTTTGATTTTGTGCTCCGTTCCTTGTTACACTATTGGTAATTATTGTGAAGAATCACTAGTGTGATTCGTGTATGAGAGGAAAGTCATATAACATTCATCATAATATATTATTTTTGTACCAAACTGACCTTCTGGATCACACAGCGCCCTAGAAAGAGCTCACAGTTGCAAAAATGTCCAGTAAATTGAAGATAATTTTAGGAATTCCGAAAATCTTACAGTTAAAGTGTGTTTTTTAATCACATTGACTCAAAATCTCTTTGGGTTCAACATACTGAGGCATGTAACGCTCATAAGACTTACACTTCTCTGTAGCTCAATGTCCAGTTTCACATAACCTAACATCAACGCTGCTTTCAAGTTCCATCGGAAAGTTACCCATTCTGAGTGTCAGGAGAAATGTAGGAAAACACTATTTATTTGATGTACGTTATGTTCATCAACTATTTACAATCATCGATTTGTGCAGAAAACGCCCAATCATAAAGTTTGATGTGAATATCCCCCTTTTCAGTTGGCCATCGAAAGCGTTTCCAAAATTAAATCTCTGGCTTTCGTAATAATGTCCGAGCTGCCCCTGAATGTATCATCACAGTTCCCATAACCTTGCTATTACCGCTAGCACGCATGCTAACGCAGTTACTTGATGCGCCGTAGTGCGATAAAGCAACATTGGATAAACTTTGAAACGCTGGGAAGATACTGATTAAACCCACCTCTCTTTTTTTGGATGATCTTTCGAGGCCTTAGTGGAGTTTTCGAATTTACCGGGTGATACACTGACGCGAATGTTAGCTGCGCAATGAGCTATGCGGCTAAGCTAATGAATGGAGACGTTTGTCAACAACTGCGATGCTTTGTGTTTGAGCGATAGGTTTCCTTGGTCAATCCTAACATCGCTGCTGGCGCTCTTTAACCTACCAGGACAGCAGATTTAGTCTTAAATAAAGATCGGATTTACACATATGATCTTGTAGACCACGTAGCTTGAACGAGCTGGGTAAAATTGCACCAGGAAGAAAACATGCAGGACACGGGCACATAGAAGGCGTTGCTGTTGCCGCACGATGAAACCAGAACTGTCGCGCCATTTCTTAATTCTTCTAGTCTATTTCTGAATCTGGGATTACGATTACTTTTCTGGATTAAAGGTAGCTGCACCGTGTGGCAAGGGGGTGGTGGCCGAGATTCGTCCGGCCTGACCTGGTCTGGCCTGTGCACGGATGCTGAAGTAAGGATCTATCAGCATCTCCCAGATGCTCCACCGTCGACTTCCCCTTAAACCGCTAGATTGATGAGGATTTGGACCATCATGGCGGAAATGGAGATACACCTTTCGGAACAACGTTGCTTGTGGAGCCCATCTCAACGTTAATCCATACTTGAGAATACCAGACTGTTTACTTCTCCGTCATGACTAGCTTTGCCGAGTTTGTTCCACCACCGGAGTGTCCGGTGTTCGAACCCAGTTGGGAGGACTTTTCGGATCCTCTGGGTTTCATCAACAAGATCCGACCCATCGCAGAGAAAAGTGGCATCTGCAAGATCCGACCTCCCGAGGTATTACACCCCTGTCCAGACTATCCTCTTTGGAACTTAATTTACCTTTCTGCTGTATTGTATAGAAGACCGGCTTTATCTAGGGGATCCCAAACAAAAGAATAGAGTCAAAGTTAGTAGCGTCTGTTACAGATGATGGTATTTGGTTCCTATCTGAACTTGGAATGGTCATGGATGTATTGACCAGAACTTGCACTAGTCTGACTTTGTGGGGTTTAATGGGTGTGGTCACTGTTACCGGTATTTTATTTTGATCTTTGCTTTTCACCTGTTAGGACTGGCAGCCTCCGTTCGCCTGCGATGTCCGTAACTTTCGCTTCACACCAAGGGTGCAAAGACTCAACGAACTTGAGGTAAGTGACGAAGCATCACTTTTTAACAGTATTTATTGTCCTATTCAGATGAGTCCTTTCTAGCTTCCTGGCTGCATGGTTTCGGAGCACATCATTTGATCACTTCCTGTCTCGCATGTTTGATGTTATTTAACAACATTAGCTACTCAGTTAAATAGCTTGTCTTTGCTCATCCAGGCCCTTACCCGAGTCAAGCTAAACTTTCTGGATCAAATCGCAAAGTTTTGGGAGCTACAAGGATCCAAAATGCGATTTCCACATGTGGAGAGGAAGATCCTGGACCTCTATCAGCTAAGCAAGGTGAACAAACCTCTCATTCATGTTTTGGGTTTGTCACTTAACATGCCATTTTGAACAAGTTAAGATGTTCTTTTCTTTTGTTGTTGTTATCTGCCAAAAGTAGAAAAGTTTTCCATTTGATTGTGATCAAATCATATGGCAAGAAAGTTTGAAAATCTTTGTGATTGCATAATCTAATTCCCTTCTCTTTGGTTTTGCACTTACATTTGAAATCTCTTTTTCTGTCATAGATTGTGTCATCGGAGGGTGGCTTCGAGACGGCGTGCAAAGAGAAGCGGTGGTCTAAAGTGGCCGCCAGGATGGGTTACCCACCTGGGAAAGGCACCGGTTCACTACTACGATCGCACTACGAGCGCATCATGTACCCATACGAACTGTTTCAGTCTGGGGCCTCACTTACTGTGAGTCAGTTTGTAGCATTTGTTTGTTTAGTAAGTCAGAGAGTTTCTGTCAGCTGAGATATGACAGAGTTTCACTAAGGAAAGTAATCATTCTACCCATTGTATGCGGGACAACAGTATAAGCAAAGGAACAGAATGAATTTTGATGATTGTTTTCAAGATAAACAAATAATGAATATGCAATCAGTATTCCAGCATAATTAGTTCTGAACACCTTCGCATTCCAAAAACGACTGTATAAAATGATCGGCACTTGCCCAATCCATTTTATAGGAAAAATGTACTCAAAGTTCCTCCTGAAAATAAAAAAGTGGAGTGTGTCACTCCACAGTACCTGTGATAGGGACAGTAGGACAGCAAGTGACATAGAGGATGCAGTAGCGTCAACACAGATGTCAAAAGGACTGTCACTCGAAAAGGTGTCCAGAAACAAACCCAGCTGCAAGCGGGAAGGCTTGTATTAAAATGTCTTTTCGAACTGGTTTTAATCTCATTTGTTATTCAAGTTGACTTGACAGAAACTGACTGATTCTTAATTTGTGGCCCCCATGAAGAGTAAATATATGAGTTCTACTTGTGAACCTCAAAAAAGGAAAACCTAAATGTGCTGTTAGTAAATATTTGCTCTTCTCTGCTCTTCTCTATGAGTTTGCTGTTATTTGCCACATTTTAATGAAGAACTATATATGGCAGTTTCCCTCTGTTTCTGTTGCTAGTTTTAGGTTTTAGAAGTGGCCTCTCCATGAAGACACGCCACCACACCGCTTGCATTACTGGTTCTTCTGCTTATTAACTTCAGAAACTTTTAAAATGAGCTCCTACTAATAATAATGTATTCACCTTGGGGCGGGTAACAACGGCAGGCCAAGGTAGCAAACATTTCTGTGACCATCATTTTTACTTCCAGGGCATCCAACGTCTGTATGAGGAGGGGGACGACTCGGAAGATGTTGACGAGGGAGTCGGGGAGGAGACAGTGGAGGAGGAGGAGGATCAGGAGGAAGAGGAGGACAAGGATGGAGAAGTGGACCCAACACAGACCAAAGACCAGCTTCTACCAGAAAGACGGTCACGGCGTCTGAAGTCCGGGGTATACAATTTACAACACAGAAGTGATACATGAAACACTCAGATGTGTGACACTGAGAAGTGGAGGATGCCTTCCGTCTTATTCGATTGTTATTTGTGGTCCTTCAGAGAGAAAATAAGGAACCAAAATCCCTGAAACTCTTCAGTTCAAGTCCCAAAATGGTGGATCTGGAGATAGTATCTGCTGGTAAGAGAAATGTGATGGCTGGTCTCATACATACGTTCAGGCCTCGTCGAAACAATCCCAGCAACTCTCCCTATTTAAAGTGAAGTTGTTGTCTTCATGTATTTTTTCTCATTTATTGCTTAGGCGTTTTGTCCTACCCTTGTCTCTTGTTATAGCTTTCTGCAATTATATATTATATATATTATATCATGTACTCTTTCCTTACACTCTGTTTTGCTCTACTCAGACGACAGTTTCAACAAGAAACACAGACACCTCAAAGCACAAGCTTTCGCCATCAAGATGAGACCGCGCAAGGAGACGCTGGATGTCAACTTTGTAATACCCACACCAGTCTTGGTCATTTAATATTAAAAAGAAGACACTGACTTTGAGTGTCTCTCCCAGATCGACCTCTACCTGTGCCTGATGTGCGGCCGAGGCGATGAGGAGGACCGGCTACTTCTCTGTGATGGTTGCGACGACAGCTATCACACGTTTTGCCTGATCCCACCCCTGCAGGACGTTCCCAAAGGCGACTGGCGCTGTCCCAAATGTGTCGCCGAGGTAATCACAGTAATCATTCGTTATTTAAATCAACATTTGGCGGTTTGTTTCATTTAAATGTTGTAATCACTCCCTGGAGGGCTTTCCTCACATGCTGCATTTCCTGTTTCAAAATAAAAGCTACTTGTAAGGGGGTAGAATGTCATGAGAGGCATTGAGATCATTTCCCAAGTAGAGTAGACGGATGGATGGGTGCAGCATCATCAGTTATGCCTCTATATCGTTCTGTGTGTGTTTGCTTCACAAGTCAAGTGTGGCTCGGTCGTCTTGTCACAATGTCGTCTCGGCATCTCCCTGGTGAAGTTTGACTTGTTCTTGGAGAAGTAGATGGAAATTGATTTTTTTCTAGAAGATTCAGATAGAATTCTAATTAAATGGCTTGTCTCTCTTGAGTTGAGTGAAAGTAACTAGTGAGTCACTATCTTTCAACAGGAGTGCAGCAAACCCAGAGAAGCGTTTGGCTTTGAGCAAGCAGTAAGAGAATACACGCTTCAGAGTTTCGGAGAAATGGCCGACCAATTCAAGTCAGACTACTTCAACATACCGGTCCACGTACGTGTCAGCTCAGCATGGCGTGCCATTGACTTGACTGTGTACTTGATGCTGTTTCTGTGACCATCTCAGATGGTTCCCACCGAGCTGGTGGAAAAAGAGTTCTGGCGCCTGGTGAGCAGCATCGAGGAAGACGTAATTGTGGAGTACGGAGCCGACATCAGCTCCAAAGAAGTTGGCAGTGGGTTCCCTGTTCGGGACGGAAAGAGGAGGCTGCTGGGGGATGAAGAGGTGAAGCTTTTATTTTGAAGGATGAACATTAAAAGTGAGGTCATGAAAATATTTTGACACAAAGGGAAAATTCCCGTCTTCCTCTGGTACTACAGGACTATGCCAACTCTGGCTGGAACCTGAACAACATGCCAGTGCTGGAGCAGTCTGTGCTGACCCACATCAACGTGGACATCTCTGGGATGAAGGTTCCATGGCTCTATGTTGGAATGTGCTTCTCTTCCTTCTGCTGGCACATTGAGGACCACTGGAGTTACTCCATCAACTTCCTGCACTGGTGAGAGTTCGACTTTTGTTTTACAGCTCATTGTTTTAATGGTTCCATTAGTATGTTCTCATTCATTAAGTATTTTAGTCATCTTTTGTCAGTAATCTGTTGTCACTTATGTTTGTTTGTTCGTTCTTCAACAAGCTCTATATATTGTAAAAATTACTACCTACCTATAGATGACTGCAGTGTTTCTTTATGTACAGGGGCGAGCCAAAGACATGGTATGGTGTCCCGGCCTCCGCGGCTGAGCAGCTGGAAGCTGTAATGAAGGAGCTGGCTCCAGAACTCTTTGACTCTCAGCCGGATCTTCTCCATCAGTTGGTCACTATCATGAATCCCAACGTGCTAATGGAGCATGGTGTCCCAGTATGTATCCTTGTGGAGTTCATCCTGCAAATTAAGATGATAGTTGTTCTTAATGTTCTCCTTCACCTCTCAGGTCTACAGGACCAACCAGTGTGCCGGAGAGTTTGTGGTCACCTTCCCCCGAGCGTATCACAGCGGCTTCAACCAGGGATACAACTTTGCTGAAGCGGTCAACTTCTGCACAGCTGACTGGGTGAGAGGGACAGATCGGGGTTGTTAACAAAAGTGGACCTTAACTTATTTTGGAACTAAACAAGTATTTTGGTTGCCTAAAAAATATGCAAGATATATATATTCAAAAGAATAATTATACTATCACAGTAACTTACAAAAAGGAGAAAAAACATTCTTTGTTGTGTGTTCTTCCTCAACCTCAACTAGATATTAATATTTATGTACATGACTGAATAAAGTCATAGTAAAACATTTTTAAAAGACATTAAAAAGAATCCCTGACTAAATCAGCCACATTTTATGTTTGCGGAAAATGCGATCTGTGTGTGACATGGCCACACTAGGGCCATTGCATACATGTCTTACTATCGTGTCAGAAGCATTATTGCTCCCCTCTTAGTGATGGGCCTGCTGCCACACTATTCCGCTGTTATGCTCAGAAGTGATCTCTGCTGAAAAGTGACGCCCTGTGAAGCGTGAACGCTGTACATTATGTCGCCAGCCGACAGGTCTGTTGGACGAAGAATGCTGGAGATGAAGATACCAGGAAAATGATATGAGGAAAACTACCAGTGAGGTTCACAGATAGAGTAAATGAGAACATGAAGAGGATAGGTGTGACTAAGGTGTGTGATGAAGACAGGTTAAGATGGAGGACGCTGAAAAGCTGTGGCAACCCCTGAGGTTTGTGTAACTTGTATTCAGAAACATAATGGTAGTGAGTGAATCGTCTTTGTATCAGGACTTCATTTAGAGGTTATGAGTCAAATTATGATAAAAGCAAAAATAGTTTGCTTCAGTCTGCAATAGTCATAGACAACACAGACCTAACATGTTACTGTGCTGCCCCCTCCTCCTCAGCTGCCAATGGGTCGTCAGTGCGTGGCCCACTACCGCCGGCTGCACCGTTACTGCGTCTTCTCTCATGAGGAGCTGCTGTGCAAGATGGCCGCCGACCCTGAGACCCTGGACGTGGAGTTGGCAGCAGCTGTGTTCAAGGAAATGGGCGACATGATGGAGGAAGAAACGCAGCTGCGACAGGCAGTGCAGGAAATGGTTAGAGTTAAGGTGTAAAATCAAGGTGCAGTCTTGACATGACTAGTGATGATTGTGCTCTGCAGGGGGTGCTGTCCTCAGAGCAGGAGGTGTTCGAGCTGCTTCCAGATGATGAGAGACAGTGCTACAAGTGCAAGACCACCTGCTTCCTCTCTGCACTGACGTGTCCCTGTAGTCCTGACCGGCTGGTGTGTCTGCACCATGCTGCTGATCTGTGCGAATGTCCACTCGGCAATAAGTGTCTCAGGTAATGACTTCAGTTTACTTAACCTGCAGACACTGCTCCATCATCTTCTTAGAAGACCTCTATTTGTGTGTGTATGTGTATATAGGTGTTTCATACTTGCATGAATCTAAAACAAAAATGAGTGCGGAAGAAAAGAGACAGGTGATGTGGGAGACTTTGATTCAAGATTATGGTATGAAAACTGTTTTTAATGTTGATATGAGATGTTAAGGACAATTATTCAGGGTTTGTTTTATTACTCTGAGCCACACATCTTTTAACACTTTTCAAGTGTTAATCACATTGGTGATCAACACAGTTGATTTTGTTGGTTAGTTCAGTCTTTTATGTCAATCTGATTTAAAGAAAACTATTTTAATTTAATTCACTGGCTTGCAATTGAACACACACAAACTCATTGCACTTGGAGTCAAAGTGGAATAAAGTCCACCAAAGGTTGAACTTGGCAATAAAATGTAGCTATAAAAACAGAAAGAGAAATGAAGAAACACCATGGCGGCCCCCATTTAGGCGGTGAGCCACCATCCTTCCTTTTTATTTTTTAAATGATTTTTAACCTTCAGGTATCGCTACGACTTGGACGAGTTCCCGTCTATGCTGTTTGGTGTAAAGACCCGAGCTCAGTCCTACGACACCTGGTCCAAGCGGGTCACAGAGGCTTTGTCTGCGGACCAGAAGAACAAGAAAGGTTGTTCTCATGCGTTTGCTGGCACAGCTTTCTGCTCAAACATGTCACTTAGCAGCCCTTTTCTTTTTTCAGATCTAATTGAGCTTAAGGTCCTACTGGAGGACGCGGAGGACCGCAAGTATCCGGAGAACTCTCTGTTCCGTCGACTTAGGGAGTTGGTGAAAGAGGCGGAGACATGCTCGTCCGTGGCTCAGCTCCTGCTAAGTCGGAAGCAGAGACACAGGTCAGCAGTGATGGTTCAACCGTCTGGTTAACTGAGACAGTGAAGCTAATGTGCGCCGCTATGTGTTCACAGCAGCCGCCTACGTTCGGAAAGCAGCTGCACTCGCACCAAACTGACGGTGGATGAGCTCAAGGCCTTCGTGGAGCAGCTGTACAGGCTTCCGTGTGTTATCAGCCAGGCCCGGCATGTCAAAGTGAGTCCTGTTCCAGAAAGCAATCTTAGCAGCATTTACCTAGCTCCCAGGTTCAAAGCACTTGGACTGAGAAGTCTGAGCTTGTTTCTGGTGCATCTGGTTAGGTTAGAGGAGTCAGGGAGAACCACTTCCTATTGAGTATGTTCACTAGATTCACAGCAGCCATGTCAATAAAGGGGTAATAGGAGTGGTCTCAGAAGCTGGGGTGTGACTCATTTTCATGAAGTGTTTTACTTGTGCAATTAAATACAATGGAGAAGATTAATGATTTTTTTCCTGTTCACTTTCCTGGGATGTTTACATGAGATCTTGTTTTGTCGTATGCAAGATTTCATAAGTCAGTGCTACATGAGAAAGCTGATGATCCTGTGGTCTCCAGGAGCTGCTGGAGAACGTGGAGGACTTCCATGAGCGAGCCCAGATCGCTCTGGCTGATGAGACTCCCGACTCCTCCAAGCTGCAGGCTCTGCTGGACCTTGGCAGCGGTCTAGATGTGGAGCTGCCTGAGCTACCACGACTCAAGCAGGAACTGCAGCAGGCCCGCTGGCTGGATGAGGTCAGTATTCGCCCATCTCCAATGCATCAGTCGTCGTGACTCGTTTTTAATAGGTTGTGTTTGTAGGTGCGCGTAACTCTGACTGAGCCGCACAGAGTCACCCTGGAGTTGATGAAGAGGCTGATAGACTCCGGGGTGGGCCTGGCACCGCACCATGCCGTAGAGAAGGCCATGGCGGAGCTGCAGGAGGTCCTCACTGTCTCTGAGAGATGGGAGGACAAAGCTCGAGCCTGTCTGCAGGCCCGGTAGGGAACATTCTACTTTGTGATGGTTCTTACCTAAACATAAAACTCATTCCTCTGAACTTTCTTCCGCAGGCCCCGCCACAGCATGGTCACTCTGGAGAGCATTGTACTTGAGGCCCAGAACATACCAGCTTACCTCCCAAATGTCTTGGCTCTCAGAGATGCTCTGCAGAAAGCTAAGGAGTGGACCTCTAAAGTGGAGGCCATCCAGGTATCAACTGTGATGATGTGATTTCCTCTCCTTTTGAGTTGCATCTTTTTACATCCTATATATCCTTCTGGGCTTTGATTACATGCTATGATTTTGCTTTATTTTATTTCAACTGCCTGTGTGACTTCTGCAGAGTGGTGGCAGCTATGCGTACCTGGAGCAGCTGGAAAGCCTGCTGGTCCGTGGGCGCTCCATCCCAGTCCGATTGGATCCACTGGCCCAGGTGGAGTCTCAGGTCACAGCTGCTCAGGGTTGGCGGGAGCGTACTGCCCGGACCTTCCTAAAGAAGAACTCCACCTACTCGTTGCTGCAGGTCGGTTCTCATTGCTCCCATTTCTGACGACCGGTGAGTAACGCTTAGTGGTGCTTCAGGTCCTCAGTCCTCGCCTGGACATCGGAGTCTACGGCAACAGCAAGAGCAAGAGGAGACGAGTCAAAGAGCTGATGGAGAAGGAGCGAGGCGGCTTTGATGTCGATGCCATCAGTGACATGGATGAAAATATGGAGGACGTCCGGGACCCTGCTGCCGTTGTGGCCGCCTTCAAAGCTAAAGAGCAGAAGGAAGTAGAGGCGATCCACTCCTTGCGAGCAGCCAATCTGGCCAAGATGGCCATGGCCGACCGCATTGAGGAGGTCAAGTTCTGCCTGTGCCGGAAGACGGCAAGTGGTTTTATGCTCCAGTGTGAGCTCTGCAAAGACTGGTTTCATGGCGTGTGCGTGCCACTGCCCAAGACGGGGTCACAGAAGAAGGTGGGAGTCAGCTGGCAGAGTAACAGCAAGGACTCCAAGTTCCTATGTCCATTGTGCCAGAGGTCCAGGAGGCCCAGGCTGGAGACCATCCTGTCACTGCTGGTGTCACTGCAGAAGCTGCCTGTACGACTCCCAGAGGGAGAGGCGCTGCAGTGTTTGACGGAGAGGGCCATGAGCTGGCAGGTATAGTTTGCTTTTTGGCCCTAATACTTTAAATACCTTCGTCACCTTCTAATGTATCCCCCAGGACCGGGCCCGACAAGCCCTGGCCACAGACGAGCTCTCGTCAGCACTGGCCAAGCTGTCTGTGCTGAGTCAGCGTATGGTGGAGCAGGCTGCCCGGGAGAAGACGGAGAAGATCATCAATGCGGAGCTGCAGAAGGCTGCTGCCAATCCCGACTTACAGGTAACGCATGCATGAAGCTATGAAGCCGCTTGTTAATGTAGTTGTGTTTGTGACCCAGAAGGGGGCGTTACTCCACTAACTTCATCTGAGCTGTCCGACACTGTCTGACTTCACTTTTTTAGACATGTTTATCTCTCAGAGTTTCTTATGTTTCTTTGTGTTTCGACCTCCAGGGCCATATCCAGACTTTTCAGCAATCTGGCTTCAGTAGAGCGACATCCCCTCGACAGTCCGTGGATTACGATGACGAGGAGACGGACTCAGATGAGGACATCAGGGAGACCTACGGCTACGACATGAAGGTGTTTGCTGAAGTCTGTGTTGTATACAGGGTCAGCTGAATGTTCCTGAGGTCACCCTTGTGTGTGTCGATTTTTAGGACGCTGGAGAGGTGAAGCCGTACCTTTTCTGTGATGAAGAGATCCCTGTCAAATCTGAGGAAGTCGTCAGTCACATGTGGCCGTCTGCCACACCCTCGTTCTGCGCAGAACACGCCTACTCCTCCGCTTCCAAGTCCTGTGTGCAGAGTGAGTTACTTCATCTTTGAAGATCGAAAAGCGTGCGTCCAAAATAATTCTTGAAATACTGTTCATGTTCCAGCCGTGAGCACACCGAGGAAGCAGCCTAGGAAGACCCCTCTGGTCCCCCGCAGCCTGGAACCCCCTGTTCTGCAGTTGTCGCCGCCAGCCAAAGCGCAACTGGAAGAGCTGATGATGCTGGGAGACCTACTGGAGGTGTCGCTGGATGAGACGCAGCACATCTGGAGGATCCTGCAGGCCACTCACCCACCGTCCGAGGAGCGCTTCCTGCAGGTTCTGGAGGTGAGTCCCGGTGCCGCTGCTGTTTCCAAAACTCTCCTGTGACCTGCCATGTCGCTCTTGCGTTTGTGTCTCGGTTGTTCTGTTAAAGCTAATTTTGTCAATCCATGTGTATGGGGATGTTCTGCCATACTTGTGAGTCATTTTTGGCCCAAGGTTTAGGTTTCACAAGGGGTGTGTGCTTATTAATACACAACTGTGAGTATGTATTTTTTCTGTATATAATTATGTGATTGGGCGAGTGTGTGTGTATAATTTGGTTTGGATGGCTTTTTTTAGTAGTATGGTTTTATGGTCAGACAACATTTTTCAAAGCAAAGTCTCCAAATATGACTTTTGGTCATCCACTTCCATAGCTAACCCTGCAGAGTGTTGATGACTCACGTGTTGATGTTTGTGTGCGACAGCCTGAAGACTCTCTGATGGACAAACCTATCAAGATCAAACTCAAAGACTCTGAGAAGAGACGGCGTCGTAAGCTGGAGCGAGCTGAGCACCATCACCACATGATGCTGGCCACTGCTGCGTCTGCTGCAGGCACCATCGTCATAGGGGATGTGCGCTCGGCCAAGTCCAGAGACCTGAAGCGGGTGGGCCTGGAACTGGGGCTTAGCAAGAGCAAGAAGAAGAAGCTCAAACTCAATCTGGACAAGAACCGCGAGATGAAGCAGTTGGCCAAGCGCCTGGCCAAGGAGGAGAAGGAGCGGAAGAGGAAGGAGAAGGCGGCGGCTAAAGCAGACGGCTCGCGAGAGGGACTGGACAAGAGGAAGGAGAAGAAGATCTTGGACATCCCGTCCAAATACGACTGGTCGGGTGCAGAGGACTCCAACGACGAAAATGCTGTGTGCGCTGCCAAGAACTGCCAGAGGCCATGCAAAGACAAGGTGAGGAAGTATTGCTGGGACCTCGCCAAAATAAGTGCTGGCCTCTCAATTTCCTGTGATAGATGATTGACGGGTCTCTAAGGCTTTAACAAGGTTCAGCATGTGTCCATCCTCGTGTCCATGCCAGAGTAAATAAATGAATAAAACATAAATTGTCAATGCTATGAAGAATTCTAGATAAATAATGAAAACGAGTTGATTCATTAAAAACAATTAATGGACAAAAAAAATAATTCTTAAATTCTGAATGAATAGAAAATAAACCCAAGGAATACAAATTACATTAAAAAGTGCTGAGAAGAGTTATTTATTAGTATAAGTATTATATAAACTAAAGATGATGTTTGGTCTGCGTCGGTGAGAAAAAAAAAATGCTCAGGAAAAGATGAAAAACAATTCTTGATTGAAAAAATGTTAAATTTGATGTAAATATCAACTCAAAATGTAAGAATCTTTAAAAATAGGGCAATAGTAATATTGGCTAAAACATAAAAATGGATTGTTATTAATTATTAAAAAGATCTAAAATGAGAAGGAACTATTAAGTAATGTAAATGGTAATGTAAGATTAATAAATGTAACAGCACACAAAATGTAAAAATATAAGGGGAAGAGCAGTTCAGAATATTAAATGTGCAAATTTCCCAATGTGTTCATTTTTATTCACCCGACAGGCCCAACACCTGGGGTGAATAATGTACAAACAAAGAGGCGAGCAGCCGAACAAGTGTTGGAGTGTAAATTTCAAACAGTGACCGAGTTAATGAGAGCGTGTGGCGCTGCAGCACTGGAACACTTTAAGGAGACTTACACATCATGTATTAACTCTGATTCTCGGAACGGCCCACCAAGTTAGCTAGCCACGCGCCAATCACTGAGTCGGGCTGTGTAGGCTCGTCCATGGGGAGAAGCATCAGGAGTCTGGGGCGAAGCAAAGCTCTGATTCGTTTGTGTGGCTAATGTGGCGCCTGAA
The DNA here is from genome assembly GCF_027744825.2 of Synchiropus splendidus. Classification (NCBI taxonomy): domain Eukaryota; kingdom Metazoa; phylum Chordata; class Actinopteri; order Syngnathiformes; family Callionymidae; genus Synchiropus; species Synchiropus splendidus. The sequence goes on from NC_071337.1 coordinate 17,280,892, forward strand.
TATTTTAGTAGAACATCCAGATGTTGCTGTCCCTCCGTGTCATGGGACAATATCCCAGTGGATCAGTGACTGGCCTCCTCCAGTTACAATGTAACTCGGATGTTATTCCCGTCAAGTGTGTTTGACTGAGTAATAACGTCACGTGTGGGCACACGCGCGCGTATGATTGTGTTCTTGCCCGTCTGTGAGTAATGGTGTGATTTTACGTGACTTAAAAATTGTCTCATCATTTTTGGTGCCGTTTGTTTTCAGTTTTTGTTCTGATTGTGTTTTCAATTGTGTTATAAGTACATGAGTTGTGTGGGTTTTTTTCTTTTTGGATGACAGTGTGAAATTGACTGTTTTTGTGTTTGGTTGAGTGCGCCGTGTCTAGTCAAGGCTATTTTGTGTGTGTGATTTTTGTGTTTGTGTGCGCTGATTGACGTGATCGATCTCATGTATGATTATGTGGGGTTCGTACACGTGTATGCAAGCAATGAGAGTATCGCTGTGTTTACATACCGAATGATTCTTAATTGTTTAACTGCTTGTGTGTGTCGTCTCACTGTGATGTATCTTTGTGCATGCAGGTGGACTGGGTGCAGTGTGACGGTGGCTGCGATGAGTGGTTCCACCAGGTGTGTGTAGGCGTGACCTCGGAGATGGCGGAGAATGAGGACTACATCTGCGTGGACTGCACACGCAAGACAGGGCGGGGAAGGAGGAGTGAGGTGGGGGGTGGTGTGACTGTAGAAGAAGTATCCGTGGACGACACCGTGGTGGTTTTGGCTGCCTCTTTGCCTGGTCTGTCATCGCAGACCGCCACCTGGACTGTGGCGTCTTCCAACCTGCCTGCCGCCCAGCTACAGGAGCCGCCGCAGAGCAGCTAGCGCTTGTGATGTCCAGCTCCTGATTTTACAACTTCTTCCTGTACCTCTGTGGTCCAGCGACTGATGAGATGTTCAAGTCATTGACATTCTGGAATACAGAGCACACGGAACTGTCAGAACCATGTCAACCCATCCTCGACAATAGTACTCCCCGGTTTGTATCCTGGCATTCGTACATTCCCAAAGTGTTGCGTACGTAGGACTGGGGTCCCACTAGCTTTCTGCCTGTACTGTAGTTGGTTTATTTATAATGTAAATAGATTTTGACGACAGGATGCTGTGGCTTTTGGTTCTTTTCTCACCTTTAATAAATGATTCCTAGTCAATGCTCATCTGATTCCTCCTTTTTGTTCACATCTCAGACACATGGAACGATCAAACACGTCTTTTATAAATATGTCTATCTTGTCTTTTTGTATGTAAATTTTTGTGCATTTTTCTTTGTGAGAATTAAAATAATGCTAATGCGTTTCTAATTTTGTTTTGCATTTGATTTCGTTTTATTTTGGCCTTTTATATATTAATTCATTTTTTTCAGTTCAATGATTGTGTTGGTTATAAATGAGATTGTGTAGACTCGTGTGTATGATTATTTGCTCCTGGGTGTATTTGAGTACCACATCCATGAAAGTCAATCATTGCCTCTTCTCCCTTTTCCTGCCTCCATTTCTAACAATCTTCGTCTAACATGCTGCCTGTCTCTTCTCTCCTCGTGTCCAAACACCTACAGTCATTCTGGCCTCCTCAACTTTTCTCCACACATCTCCACCTGACCTCTCCTTCCGAGTGAGAATAATAAACCGAGCATCAACTCTGCTTCTGTCTTCGTGTCAGAGCTACTGTCTCTAAACCATGCATCATGGCTCACCAGTCCTGCAGAGCTTCCCTTTCTCCCTAGCCTGTCTAGCACCCCTGAGTGCTGCTCCACCGCTTCCATCCTGACTCATTGTGTGTTGCGTTAGTCTCTAATTGTCTTTTTAAGTGCTACTATTAATGAGCTTGTGTTTCAAGTGTGTGTGTAGTTGTTAATTTTCTCTGTATGTATGTCTCTTTGGGCTTAGTGAAGCTGCTGTTGTGAGTATGTACAATATTTCATACCTAATCCTTCAGGCCGGGTACCAAAGTTAGAAGTCATAAAGTATATAGTGTATGTCATATAGTTATTACACAACCTGGTGAATCCAACTGTGGACACAATTAGTGTTTAACACGATGACAACATGGTTTCAAACTTACATTACAACTCTGTGAGTGTGCGTGTGTGTGTGTGTATGTGTCCACTCTGGTGTGGACAGCTCCAATCTGGAGTTAACTGACCTCAGCTGCTTCTTCATTTCTCCATGACTCAGCTCTCTGGCCGTCCCGAGTGACCTGGTCTTTCCTGGGCTCTTTGAAATGATTATTTATTATTAAATGAACTAACGCTACCAGGTAGATTTCAAAGGTCTTTTAACATATATTCTTACCAGTCCATTCTGTATATTTCCCTGATATTATATGTTCTATTTGATGTATTTATTTATTTGTTTCTGCTATTATTATTTAACATTTTACTGAGAGAAATATATTTTGGGATATTCTCTTTGTTTATTTTGTCCACAGCATTTAAAAAAATATTGATAGTTTGTTATATTTCTCTTCTGGTTTTATACATTTGCAGTCGGGAATTTATCTTGTTATCCTGTTTCATTATAACCTGCATTTAATGCTGTAGTTTGGCATTTCTCATCGCTACAGCAAATGAACCTCAATCTATCTTGATCACACCCCAGTCACACATCTATCTATCTATCTATCTATCTATAATGTATTTATTTATTTATACATATATACAAGGCTTCTTTTCCTTTGACATAATTTGAACAAATTATTTGCCAACTGGTTTTGATTGTTCAAAAAAACTGTTTAATTTGTGATTCCTGCTAAAAACAAAACACAATGTTTAGCATAGCATAGAATTGCTTGAAGGACTGTTTTACATTAATATTCTTTAATATTACAATTAAATTTGACACCAAACGTCTCAAAGCTCTTTTCCCACAAATAACTGAAGCCTATTTTTACACAATGAAACGTCTTCTCGTACCGTGGCCCCCAGAAAAGACCCCCCTCTCCTACTCTTCCTCCGCCTCCTCTTCTTCCTGCTGCTCCAGAGCTTGGTTTCTGTTGTGTTTGGTTCTGTACTTTGGTCAGAGGAGCAGCAGAAGATGGTCCCGCCTCTCTGTGGTCCTGTTAAATACTAAAACTGGTGCAACAGCAGGTGAAGCTCAACGACGCATCTCTTCTGGATATCCAACATGAAAGGTGAGCAGATCATCTCACGCATTTGAACTTTAATTCGACTTATACTCACTTCCCATTTCACCACTGGAACCTTTAAGAAGACTTATTTGTACATGCTCACTTCCCCCTGTTGAGTATTTTAAATAATCAGTAATTTGTTTTATTTATTTTTTTGACTGCACTGTCGACTGAAAGATGATTCTACCTAAAATATTTAAGGAAACTTGTCGCCTTTAATAAAACTTGGCCCAAGCCAAGTTAACTTTACAGTGGTTACTTGACACTGTTGTGCTCATGTTCTAACTGCTCATTTCACATGCTCATATTCACAAGAGTTATATTTGAGTGGTGAATATGCATTTTCACAATTTTCAACCATAAAGACACATTTAAATGAATGTTTGTCAAATAGTTTTTTTCCACCTGCATGATGGACTACAATAAATAAATACCTATTTTTATCCTATTTTTACCTATTTATTTTTCTGTTTTCATTTTTCTAATGGTAAACGCTCCCTCTCTTCCCTCCACGTGTCCAGAACACCTGAGAGTTTGGCCTCCCTAGTTTTGTCTCCAACAAGAGACAAAGGAGGAGACTGGCTTCTAAACTAGTCCTTCCTGTTAATACTGTTAAGTCGACTTTATCTCTGCCAACCTTTAACTTTTGTTGTCATCTTCTTATGGGAAAAAAAGGAATGAATGTTCTTGGCTTTCTTTAAACCTTAAATCTACAGGTGACAGCAGCAAAACAAGCCTGCCTAAGGCTTCACCCCAAGGGTTGGACATACTCCCAGCCCCGCAGGAGAAGATGGAGGAGCGTGGTCAGTGGAGCAACAAGATTGAGTTCATCCTGTCGGTGGCGGGGTCCATCATTGGCCTGGGGAACATGTGGAGATTCCCGTACCTCTGCTACAAGAACGGGGGAGGTGAGGGAATTAACCCAAAATATTGACTTAGATTTACAAAGCACCAGCGATACTGATCAAGCCTGGCTACTTATCGAAGCCTTGGTTTTGGCCTGAAAGCTCTTGAGAGTCAATGCTTGTGTAGCTGTCAGCTCGCCTCTCGTTTGGACCCATAGTTTGGGTCAGAGGTCAGTCCAGCAGGGTCAGACAGCTGTTGCTGCTCTGCTTTGAGGCAGCTGTCCCTGCTGAGAGACGGAAATCAGAGGTCCCGGGCCACCAAGAGGACCTCAGAGTAGACACTGGAGGAATGTGGCTGAAATGCTTTTGGTACTATTTGTTGTTATTTCTTTATTATTATTACACCAGTGGGCCTGACTCAGATGCGTCTCAATGGCCGCTTGAGCAATTTAATATCGTGATTGTCTTTTGAATGCATGGCAGGCCCCCCAACCTCCCACCCATCAACAACTCTCACCCAAAGGTCCTAAAAGTGGAAACATTCTTTAGGAGTATAGACTGTCAGAATGCAGAATCAGCAAAAGGTGATGTTATACTTATACTACTCAACATTAACAGTCTCCAACGTTGCCTTAAAATCCAGATCAAAGTAGCCAAAATATCTGTGGGTTCTCAGCGCATCATATAGAGCATGGTAATACGCCAGGAGGTCATAGGACAGACTACTGGAAGCATAGCAAATCGTTTTGTCACTGTGATGATTCGTACAACTCAGCAGCCTTTGAGCTAAGGCAGCAAAGGTTGGAGTTCAGTGTCTTCAACAGACAGCAGGTGATGCAACTTCATGATGGACGAATTGCCTTTTCTCAGCCATGTCATGTTGTCCCCTCACCACAAGAGGTTCTATTTTTGGACAAACGGCTTGGGCAATATCCGGACTGAAATGAAGAATTAAGGAATTGGGAGTCAGAGTGGCCAAAACACATTTGGGAGCTTATCGTGGAGCTCTTGTCCTTTCAGGTGTCCTTCCTTGCTCAGTGAATTTCACCCGTGATGCAAAAGGCGAAATTACATGTCCCATGGATGACACTGGTGACAGAGTAAAACATATTTAGCCCAATTGAACTGAGCAAGACTTTGGACACACTTAAACCTGTCATTGGAGCACATAACCAAGTTGAATGACCTTGCAATGAGATCTGATCATGAATTCTGAAAGAAGAACTTCAATGACTTTAGGGTTAGGGTTAGCAGGTGGAGTCATGACCCCCTTAGGAGATGGTGTGACTCTCTGACCTTTACAGAGAGCAGCTGTGTATAAAGGAGGCAACTCACCGGGATGTCTTTAGGTGACAGTGCTTTTCTTAATATTGCTTGACGCTGCCATTTCAAACCGAGTGTAGTTAGAGCACGTCCAGCTTTTATGACATCTAAACAGGAATCTAAAAGGTGGCTGACTTTGTTGACCGGATGAAGCTGATCACTCAGTAGCTCTCAGACTCTCTCAATGGATTCACTTGTCTATTACTTTTCATCCCCCACTCCCCAACACAGGTGCATTCCTCATCCCGTATCTCATCTTCCTGTTCACCTGTGGTGTTCCGGTCTTCTTCCTGGAGACAGCCCTGGGTCAGTACACCAGTGAAGGAGGGATAACTTGCTGGAGAAAGATCAGCCCCTTGTTTGAAGGTATGGAAAGTTGTGCAAAAGGAAAAGTCAAAATATGTTTTCCTTGGATTGTGAGGTGACCCTTGCCTGCTGCAGGTCTTGGCTACGGAACACAGGTGATTGTGACTCTGCTGAACTTCTACTACATTGTCGTTCTGGCATGGGGCATTTTCTACTTGTCCTTCTCCTTCTCGTGGGATCTGGCCTGGTCCTCTTGTAACAATACCTGGAACACAGGTAACAAAAGACTCCAAAAGTTGAAGCCGGTCAAGCTGTCTGACATTGTTTGCATCGTTCTCCAGAGAACTGTGTGGAGTTCCAGAGGGGGAACAGCTCAGTAAACCAAACAATCAACCTAAATGCCACTTCTCCTGTCATTGAGTTCTGGGAGTGAGTTGTCAGTCTTGTGCCGTGATGGTTGGTCGGTCGTACGGGAATAACACATCCTTTCTTGACTTGGCAGGAGACGAGCATTGAGGATCTCTACTGGCATAGACCACATAGGATCCCTGAACTGGGACCTGGTACTGTGTCTTCTCATCGCCTGGGTCATGTGCTATTTCTGCATCTGGAAAGGGGTCAAATCCACAGGAAAGGTTCGCGTCATCTGTCATCTGTTTGTTTGAGCAGTGGAGCAAAGCTTATTTTTGTTTTCCCTTCCAAGGTGGTCTACTTCACAGCTACTTTCCCTTATGTGATGCTGATTGTCCTGCTGATCCGAGGACTCACCCTGCCTGGTGCTGGAATAGGGATCCAGTTTTACCTTTACCCAGACTTGGGACGATTAGCAGACCCTCAGGTACATCTTAATTTCGTATGGCACGGTGAATGCAACTCCAACGTTGACAAAACTATCCTGGATGATTGTTCTGTTTGTGGTGGATAAGGATACACGGTGTGTGTCTCTTGGTTCTCTGTTGGGGCTCGGTTTCTGCTGGGTCCATCTGTTTAGGGTCAAGTCACCATTCAGATTGCACATGAAAAGCTCAACCATGCCTACCCCTTAGGTTAGTGACTTGGATCTGGAACTATTTTTTTAAAATCTCTTCATTCATTTACAATACAATGGTCACAATAGCTTCTGACAAAGGAGAAACCCAACTGTCAACAATATGCAGTCTCTGCTCTTGGTCTCTCAGTCTAGGTTTAAATCTGGAGTTGACAGAGCCTTTTCTGTCAGGGCTCCTCGATTATGGAACAGTCTGCCAGAGGTCATGTCCTTCAAATGGAAACACTGGTCCTCCGGAAAGTCTGAGCACTAATGTTTTAAAGACACCTCCTGCTGAACACAGACGCGACTCCGTATTAGCAGATCAATAACCATTACTCTATGCCCAGCAGGTTACACATTACCCTGACAAATAAGTTCCTCACCATTACATAAAAAACGTGAGTGAATACAAAACAATGCCGCAACCTTCATCAATGATTCTCTCCTTCCTCAGGTTTGGATGGATGCAGGCACGCAGATCTTCTTTTCCTACGCAATATGTTTGGGCTCTTTGACGGCGCTGGGAAGTTATAACAGATACAACAACAACTGCTACAGGTGCGTAAATAATGCTCATGGTTATTTATTAGCTCTATCCGTCACAGAGGTACAGAGCAAACAGAATTACTCTTAAACAGCCAAAACTATTTTGATGAAATATTTAAAGTTGGCCTGCTAGCTTAGAGGTGGTTTGATTTTGGTTTGTTTACTGTGAAACTGCTTGTCATGTGACCAGCTCGGTCAAAAACCAGATAACTGGACTTTATAAGCACAACATATGAACAAAATTGTTAATTTTCGTTCAACAGAACAACTAAGAGCAACGTCTTGGTTAAGTCTTATTTGAGACAGTGGATTGTACTCATTACCCAAATGTCCATCCATTTATAGAATACCCCAAAAAAATCTCGAACGTTTCAGTGCTATCTATGAAATCTGGATGTAATTGTGGCTATGAATCTTCCGTCAGCTCTAACCTGGACTTGTCCCCTTTGTTACAGGGACTGTCTGTCACTCTGCTTTCTGAACAGTGGCACCAGCTTTGTGGCAGGATTCGCAATCTTCTCCATTCTGGGTTTCATGTCTTACGAGCAAAACGTTCCAATCTCTGAAGTGGCAGAATCTGGTGAAGTGGCGTTCATCAACGTCTCCAAACTTCTAAGAATGGTGTTAACATCTCTTATCCTTGTCGCCCAGGGCCTGGACTGGCCTTCATAGCGTACCCCCGTGCTGTGTCCATGATGCCTTTCTCCCCACTGTGGGCCACGCTTTTCTTCGTCATGATCGTGTTTCTGGGTCTGGACAGCCAGGTGAACAAGTTGTTTATTGAAGTCTGGAAAACTTGCTCAAACTGCTTTCATCTCGAACCAACTACTCCCTAACATTTATGAAAGTATTTATTCTTAATTTTGGATTTGAATGTAATTGAATATATCTTTGCCTGTGCAATACTTACTTCATTTACCTGTGCAATGTCTACAATGTGCAATAGAAATTATTATGTCTTAATCTTGTGTTTTGCACACTCCCCCACTCAACTATTTATAGGACCCTGCACTAGCATTGTAACATGCTACGAGTACTGTTTGTTGCATCGTAGACCCTGTGTCGAAAGTGTATATGACAAATAAATGCATCTTAGATCTTGAATCCTTTCCTATCTTTGACAATGGAAATTAAAAGAAATGGGCGTGAGATTTCAAATCAGCAAGCCTGCTGCAAGCCGAACCACCTTTGTCTTTACTCAAAAACATCAGCATCACATTGACCACTGTCTGATGGCGCTAGGGAGTCAATGGCAGTTGGTCACACGCTCACTCATGCTCACAACTGTTTTGTCATGTTTGCCCCTTCTTCTGGCCAGTTTGTATGCGTGGAGAGTCTGGTGACAGCAATCGTCGACATGTACCCTTCTGTGTTCCGCCGCAAGAACCGCCGTGAGCTATTCCTCCTAGCAGTGGTCTTTGTCTCCTTTCTGATGGGTCTCATCATGCTGACAGAGGTGAGGACACATGGCTCCTACTTCCCTGACAAGGAAATCATTTACACCATCTCCCGTGCTGGTTGTTTGAAAGTCAACAACAAGAATTTGAGTTGGCCACATGACTTGCTGTTAGGGAACCATTTGAAGCATGATAATAGATTGAAACCCATTTTGTACACATGAACTACTATCGTAGTAATGTATTAAAATGTGAATTATTATCCTTTGGTCTGTTCAGTTGCATTTTCTTTGTGTACTTTCCTGTCCTCAGGGTGGAATGTACGTATTCCAGCTCTTCGACTACTACGCAGCCAGTGGCATGTGTCTCCTGTTCATGGCCATTTTTGAAACTGTCTGCATCGCCTGGGTTTATGGTGAGTTTTCTGCCTTACCCAGATAAAATTGGGAGTGTTCAATTGTTAATGACAACGAACTGTCTCTGCTTTGGATTAAGGTGTTGAGCGCTTTTATGACAACATTGAGGACATGATCGGCTACCGACCGGGTCCCTATATCAAGTATTGTTGGTTGTTCTTCACCCCGGCCACATGCATTGTGAGTGCCATCATTTATTTGGACTTGGAGATTGAAGTTTCAGCTCTTCCTAGGAATCCACTTTCAATCTCCTGCCTCTGCATGGTGATGCTAACTGAATGTCTCCTGTTCTAATATCAGAAGTAGATACAGCTTACAGAAGAAGTGCAGTGGTACCAGGGCATTCAGTGAAGATTGAATCCATCAATTTAAACCACTTGTATCATAGTACTGACAAGGAGTACTCATGTCCGTATCATCACTAAAGCCAACGTGTTCTGTTCAGGCAACCTTCGCCTTCTCACTCATCAAGTACACACCGCTCAAGTACAACAATGAGTATGTGTATCCGTGGTGGGGCTATGCCATCGGCTGGCTGCTGGCTCTCTCGTCCATGGTCTGCATTCCGTTATGGATGATCTACAAGCTCAGCACCACACAGGGAACTTTCAGAGAGGTACTTTTGCTGCTCATGCTTAAAAATGTATCTGCTATTCCTGCAACTGAAAGTATTAAAGACCCTGTCAGTCAGATAAATGAATATGAAATGATAGTTTTAATGCATTTGAACTCAGTCATTCAGTCTACAATTTCCAATGAAACTGCTTTCTATTTTTGAATTTCCGCCAGAAATCAGCCTCTTTTACAGCAAAACTCTTTCTACTGTACCCATACCTTTCCTCTTGATGTCCTCCTTTACCACATCTATGAATCTCATTGCAGCATTCTTCTCCTCTTTCCTGGTATTTACATCACCAACATTCTTCGTCCACCACTGTCTCTCCCCTCCACATTATCTCTAGACATCTGTTTTCCTTCCGTGATACTCCTTCCTGGCTTTTTAGTCACTCCCGATAAAAACCTGAGCATCTTCCATTCAACCACATAGCTCTAACCTCAGTTTCCTGTCTCGAAACAAGTGTTTCTCAAACAGTATGCCGACTGAGGATGGCAGATATGCTGGCAGAAATTTCCAATTTCATCGGATTTGTCTGGACAAATTAATTTTCTGCAACTAGTATTCCATCACAGTCGATTATCAGTGGCTACAATCACAAATTTAAAGGAATTTTCTACAATTTCAACTGAGCAGAATTTGGCTTTGTCCTAGGTTCCATCGGTGGTGTGCCTCAGGGATGTTTTGTATTGAAAGTAATGTGTGCAGTGGCTTAAAAAAAACATCAAGGCAGGCCCATAACTGTCCTACAAAGCTTCTCTTTCACTCCTGCTGTCACTCTTGTCACTCTAAGTCACAGTTGTGTCCACCAGTTTCAAGTTTCTCATGTGTCTCCACAGCGCCTCCAGCTGCTCACCCGTCCATCTGATAGTTTACCCAAAACCAAACGAGAGCAGGAGCGACTACTGGCCATCTTCGCTCCCGAGGAAGATCCTGCCACCATTAATAAAAATGGCTACGTCCCTGTCCCGGAGAGAGACTCCAACTTATGAGCGCTGAATTACTTCAGGGACATATGCAACTTCACGGTGGCGAGGGAACCTTTCATGGATTTTGTTTTATGTGCGATTATGTTGAATGTTTGGGGAAAATTCGGCTCACATGTATAATGTTCACATTTTGAAATGAATACCCATAGGTGTGTAATCCTTCAGTCCTTCGTTTTATATTTTGTAACTTAATGTCTGTATAGTGTTTCTAAATAAACTCCTAAACTTCCAGGTGAGCTTGTGTGTGGCTTGTTTTTCTTGCTAAAATCTGACCCATTTCACCCAGATTTTATTTAGTTTTCGCTCAGTCACCAGTCACAAGCGAGACTAAAGTAGGGCTGCTGCTCCTTCAGGAGTAAACAATTGAGGCGACACCGGTGTCCAACCTCACTAGGAGATATATTTATATCAGTATGGGGTATATTTATTTATATTATTATATAATGTATTATATTAGGGCATTTTATTTATTTCGTCATGATGTCATATGTTTTTATTAGGGAATCGTACAAGAACATTTGCCACAAGAAAGGACATTTTTCAATTTGAATGAGTTTGGTATATTACTGAATCAAATGATGGACCCATACATACATTTAAACAACAAAATATTGTTTATTTTGCAACAGTTTGACAATAGCACAATAAATCAAGATGGTGGCTATATTCAAGTTTTTATATCGCCTTATTTAAACTAAAGCTCTTTTAATATTTGGCAAATATTTGTATAAGAATTTCAAGTACATTCAGAGTCGTGGAAACCCTGGCCATTGTGTAGTGAAAAACCTCCCTGAACAAAAGCAAACAGATGCTTTTGTTAGCTTTTGTTCAGGGATTCCTCCATGTTTGTTGTTGTTGTTATCATCCTAGCTTGTGCATCAGTGTGATCAGTGGACCAGGAACTCCTGCACTTACAAAGGTTCCGTGTTGTCTGGAGAGCAAACTGTTAAATTAAATTAAATAAACGATTAAACGCGATTAAAATATTTGAACAAGTTAATTGCGATTAACTAATTAGTCGCGATTAAAGTCCTACCACTAGTTTTTGTATGATGGTATTTATTCATTGTCTTGTGTTATTTGAGAGCTTGTGACTTCACTTTTATTTTAGTGCTGAGGCTTTGAGGATGTCTGATATTTGTTGTGTATCTTTAACGTCTTTGGTATGTGTCAGTATCTTTGCTTGTATTTGCTGCTGTAACACATTGAATTTCTCCACTGTGGGACTGATAAATCTAATCTAATTGGATCTGATCTAGAGGAGGCCCAGGATCTTGTTTCTAAGTCGACCAAGAGTTTCTGGGGAGAGGGAACCTCTTCATTCCAGCTACTCCCTCTGTGTACTGACCTCAGTTGACCCACTCTTGACATGATCATCGCGCTCCCTCATACACCACCCAAGGATGCTACTCCCTGTAACCTGTCGTAACAAGTACTGCTCCTCATCCAGCTAGCTACATAAACTACACACACGCGCACGCGCGCCCACAATGATGGGGCAGTTTCTGGTCCAAGTTTCCAGAATAATCCCGCCCCTTCTATGTTTGGTCTTGCTTCTGATTGATCGAACCGACCTCGCTGCGTGTGGCGTCACCCTGTACGTGAGCTCAGGGACGCTCCGCGCACTCCCAGCATGCAGTGGGTGATGTCTGAGCAAAGATGGCGGAAGGAGGAGCGGCCGATCTGGACACCCAGAGAGGAGAGGTCGCGGCGCTGTTGAAAACCCAACTGAGGAAGGGAGACACTTGGTAAGACTTGAGCTCCGACTTCTACCAACTTTGTCTGGAGCTGCGGAAGCTCCTGTCGTGGCTGTCACCCCCGCCGCGGATAAAGAAGCCAAGCTGACAGGCCGTGTTGACAGCGAGCTCTGAAATTCCAGACCGCATATCCAACATCTTTGACTCTCATTTTCTCCTCAGTTCAATTGAATAATTTGGACTAAGTCACTGGCTGGGTTCTTTATCTGATGACACCGTCTTCCAAGACCGTTTTCGGTGCTTTGACTTAGCCACTAGCCGGCTAATAGCTATGTGGCTAACCAAGTGAGTAACCGTATGGGACGCCTGTCAGCGGTTTCAGCAGACCGCCTGTGCTGGGACTGACGGACCACAGCCACCTGGTCAGACACACAAAACACTGTCCTCACTTCGTTGGCAACTGGTGTTTCATTCTCGTCCTAGATCTATTTAAACGTATTACGTTCAATGACGAGACCATAAACATTCCGAACAATATGCCATGTATTTGAAAACTCACAAGCAACTCCACGGGTCAAGTCTACACTGACCAGAGGAGGATCGTAATTAGGAAGTAAATTCAAGCTGACTATCATTTGAGTTTTCATCATGAAAAACGCTTATCAGTCACTTCCAATGTGGTGTAACGCGATAAACTTCTTACCTCTTGCTTATCATGGCTCGTCTGCCTTGCCAAGTCCAATCCAACTTGTGCCCTGTTTGTTTGTTAATTTATTTATTTTTTTTACATTACATGCTCAATATTGTGTATGTATTATTTGTATTTATTTTACTGTTGACCAAGATGACATAAGATTAGATGGACTAGATGGCCTTTATTCCACAGTGGGTAAATTCATTGTGTCACAGCAGCTAATGATAGTTTACCCAAAACCTACCTGTACAGTAACTCTACATTAACATTGCTTTCACATTCCAGAACCTTGTAGGATTGGGGAAAATGAAAAATAAAAGTTAATATCATAACATTATTAAATTGTATTTTAAGTCTCCCTCTCACATTTTTCTAAATCTTTCTCACGCAGTCTCCCTCTGTAACTATGCAATTGTAAACTTCCTCTGACCAGAACCCCTAGATGACGCTGAATGTTTACCTTTCACTTGTGACTTACGCTAGATGCCCACAGGTAAACAATAATTCGGGGCTTAAACTGTGTATGTGCATTACGGATGAGATATTTGTGGCTGGCGGTCAGCAAATGACACAGTTAACAAACTTTTTATGTTTGTCATCATTAACATCTGATGCCGTTGTGAAGTGAAGAATTGCTTCTTGGAGAGAAAGAATAGTCAAAGCATGGAGTAGTGCTAAAAAAATACCGCTCTGGAAAACCCGGCTCATCATGTGGAAAGATGGAAACTTTCTGCCACAATTCGATCTAGTAAGTGACTTGTGTTTGTTCACTAAACTGCTGTGCATTCCACTGTTTTTTGTTGCTGCAGGTACTTGGTTGATAGTCATTGGTTCAAACAGTGGAAGAAATATGTGGGTTTCGACAGCTGGGACAAATATCAGATGGGGGATCAGAACGTCTACCCAGGACCAGTGGATAACTCTGGTCTCCTCCGAGGTAAGATACAATAGACTGAGTTGGAAGCCTTAAGAATCATGTTAAAACAACTTTGAATTTACCCCACAGTTTTATGAAGTCTTACAAGAGAGCTAACTCTTGTTACACCGTATGTCAGAATTCTCTCCAACAGTATAGTTGACCCTGTTGAGTTATATTTAAATTCACTACCTACTGTTTGCTTAGGCCGCTTCCCTCTTTTTGGCCAAAGTCATTGATTCAAAGATATTGTTTCCAATTCTTCACATGAAAATTCAACCTGTCATGGATAAGAACCATGGTCTCAGACTTAGGGAAGCTGAGATTCAATACTAAAGGCGATGAATTTCCTCAGTTTTCTGTACTTCATTTCAATACCATCTTAAAATGTATTACTGACTCCACTACCTTTAACTAGAGTTTAGATTGCAGGAGCAGGTGCCAAGTGGTAACGTCAAAACAAGTTTCGAACAAGGACTGTTAGTGGCCAAATGCCTCCCAACAAGGGAACGCAGGTTCTGATAAACAATTGAATTCACTCTGCAACATATGTCCTGCTTCAAGAAACATCCCCCAAATCCTGACAAAACATCAGTTGTCCAGCTAGCCACTGAACATGGTCAAGATCCGTTTCGTCCATTCAAGGCAACAGCTTTAACATACATACATCCATCTTAAGTTAACCACTGCTTAGTCCTGGTTCAGATTGCAGAGAGTGCTCTGTGTTCACTGTCACCTTCAGATAATTTACTTATGTTTCTCTGTATTTTGTCATTTTGATCATGGTTTCTGCAAAATGTGGTCCCTTGTTTTTTTTTTTTTAATTTTTAAATTTTTAAATTTTATTTTTTTCTCTCATACCATGGTATGGTCACAACAAACCTCCGATCCAATATTGATTAATGAAGATTACATACTGAATTCTTAATCATTGTCCTCTAATTTCTATCTCTTATGTAATTAACCCATTATTGTTCTTGTAAATTTTCTAATAAATAACAAAAAGAACTCTTGTTTTCTTATAAGGGCACTTTAAGAAGTAACACTGGATTCTGAGGCACAGATTCATATATGGCTATGCCCTCAAATATTTTTATTAGGGATGCACCAAATTGAAAATTTATAGCTGACTAATGATAATACATGCGTAGCTGAATATTGAATATCCAATGTGGATTTTACTATATTTTTTAAATGTTGCATAAATGGTGCTGGACACATTTACATACATATTTGGCAAAGAAAGTTCATATTTTGACAGAATATTTTTCGTTTTTATTTCCGCTTCAGACATTTCTTTTCAAATAAAAATAATAATTATTAATATAATTCAAAAACAGAACACAATTTTCCATGATTTAATAGACTGATAGTAAACAGAAGGCTGTAGATAGTTTGGTTGATTACTCATTTCAAACTGCAACTCTATTCTTGATCTCCAACACTTTAAAAGAACCACAAATTTGAACACTGTATGCAGACTTTGGATCTCACTTTGCACTAGATGCGTCACCATGATGATGGTTGCAACTAGTGCTTCATACTACTCAACAACATGGACAACACATAAATAAAAGAGGAAGCTTGTGATCCGTGGGTCGTAAAGTCAAAATGATGTCCATTTGAGTTGCCACATTTTCATGGCGCTTCAAGAATGGGGTAGTGGGTTGCCAGAATTTCGTCAGCAGTGAATGTTCGGTGCATTCCCAATTCATATTGGATGCAGTCAAGTTGCAGTATACAAGCGGGTTACAAGCATAAATGCCCATATTTAAAAAAAATAAAGTAAGCACAAAAATTTATTTTGTGTATACAATAGTACATATTACCCACCTCTCACCATATCACCCCATTCACACCAGCTTTTACTGAAAACATTTTTTATAGACAGCAGCACTGACTATCTGTGTGAGCTGCCTGTGTCATTTCAGCCAACAGGGCACATGGAATGAAAAATGGCATTTTTGGTCATGACTCTGCCAAAAAAGTTTGGATAGATCAATCTACAGCTTTCCATTGGTGATCTAATGGATTGACTTTATTCATCCCACAATGTGGAAATCACGGGAGCAAAGTCATTTTAAACATTAAAGACAAAAGTGAAGCATTAAAGACAACCGCAGAACCTACAACAACGCAATCGCTCTGTGGTCAACAGCAAATAAATCCTCTTTTTTTCAGATTGTCACAACGGTTAACATAAAGACAGTCATTCTCAGAAAGATCAATGGGACCAGATCATTTGCCTGCATTAATGGGATCTTTTAACACATGAATCAAAAACTCAACTTCTCCTTCAAGACACAGGTAACTAGAAGGTCACCTCTTGCAATGTCCTATGTATTCTGAAAACACACCCTACAACCATCCTCAACCCTTGACATGGGCCATTTAGGCAATGAAAAGCTCATTATAGTTTACCTCGTACTCCTGTAGCAACTCACAAAGAACAACGGAAGGAAAGCTGTCTAATTTGGTTTCCACTGTTTTTCATTTGCAATTTGACATTAATAAAGAAGTGCATGCAGAGTTTAAAAAGCTGCTCCTCCATTGCACTGCCAGTATAAAAGCAAAACTGAATGACAACTTCTTGTCAATTCTCCAGTACCTAAATCAATGACTTTTCAAGGACAACATCTTCAGGGCCTTGAGACCATCTTAAAATTGTCAAATACAAATGAACTTATCATGTTGGTATAAAGCTTACCGGACACAGCTGTTATCTCGACATCAACCAAAGGTTAATCCATAAGAGTCTCAGAGAATTTCCAAAATGAATACAAGCGTTGAAAAATATAAGTATTTCCACTCTTGAAGTCTCAGAAACTTTTCTGTCTTTCACATGTAGTGGATCCAAATAAGACCACAGTTGTGAGTTAAGGCGTTGATCTCATAAAGCCAAACGTGTGAAATAAAGGTTAAGGGTTTGCTTTAGTTCTCACTGTCTAGTGCACTTCCAAAATAACGTTATACTCCTCTGGTAGGAATTTGTCTGTTGCTCATTACGCATCAGTCGATAGATACAACTGTTCTATCACAAGTGAGCATGACTACAAGATAACCTAAATATTCCTAAAAACAAATTTAAACGGCAGAAACACCAAAACACGATCGTTCTAGAGGGCTGAACAAAGAAGTAACAAAAAGGCTTTTGATCAACTCCGCGGTTGTCTTTAGAACGCTCCCTGACAAAGCTGCTCTTTTGTCCTTAACTGTGGATGTTGTTGTTTCTGAATGTGCACTCGCTGCCCACGCACACACTGACTCTTCGCCACTTCCTGTCCACAGATGGGGACGTTCTGGCCATCAAAGAGCACCTCATCGATGAGCTTGACTACATCCTGGTGCCCACCGAGGGATGGAACAAGCTAGTCAGCTGGTATGGGTTGACAGACAATCAGGAGCCAATTTCACGTAAGGTGAGTGGACGGTCAAGTTGTCTTCTGATGGGTTACTGTATGTCATGATGGATGGTGACATTCTTGACAAGGCCTTGCCATGTTAAGCCGTAGACTTTATGATTCATTTAAATTACATGCCATTAATTGTGATTGACACTCTGTGACCCTCTTAGCAAGACTTTTTCAACATGGTGTTTTTACTTGGCGTATCAGTGCAATTCATCAAATTGGGTTTGTTGTTGTTAATTCTCTGTAGTTAAGCACGTTCGTTACTACCTTGACCTCCTACGACCTTGATGGTCCCTCCCCCATTTGGTGCACAGTTTTAGATCTTTTAATATATTTGGAGTTTTGGACATTGTTGACTTTTGACTGGTTTGTATGTTTTATTTGCTTTGGTTCTCAACGACTGTGATTTCTGTGCTCCCTTGATGCCTCAGCCACCATAACTGCTCAAATACAGTGAAGTCGCTGCTTCCTGTGATACATTTAGCTCACTGCTCCTTTAACAACATAATACTTTGGCAAATAAAGCAAAAACATAGCATGTTTTTGCTTTATTTGCTACTTTGGTTTTTAACATATTGAACATGTTTTTTTTTTTACGTAGTTGTTATTTGCATACATGCTCTGATTTAAGAGCTACTCTCTTCTTGATTGAAAGAAAATTTATTTCAATCGCCTCTAACACATTGTGAATGTGTTGCATGACATTTATAAAACATAAGAAGATAAGTTCAGTTTGCCAACTGCATCCACCTATTCCCTCTTTATTTGTCTGCACAGTGGTTGTGTGTAACTATAAACTTGTCTGTCTGTGTTACAGTGTGTACTTTTTTATACCGCACTAGTGTTAGTCATTTTTGTGTTACTGTCAGTTTTCCTGAAGCTTGTTTTTTTTTCTTGGCAATATTAGCTACTTTATGCTTTCAACATTCGAATGGTTTTCTATTTCAGTTCCTTTGAGATTTTTCGCCTTATTCGACTTATCAGTTGCCAGGGCAATTTAGCCCAGTCTTAAATCTGGATTCCTGGAAAGTTACCACGTGGGGGTTATTTCTCAATGGCATACATCTACATTACATGTAACGTTGCTTGCCCTTCATGCACCCCTTATGTTTAATGGTTTTTACCTTTCTGCCATCGAAATTGTTTGGATAAGCATTGATATCTTAATTTTTATGAACGATTTTAACCTCTGAAAAGCCTTTTCATTCAGAGGCACTGGTGACTGGTCTCAGAGTTATTGCTAAAGTAAAACACAATTTGTAAAGTATACTATCAGTGACTGTTGGTCATGTCTTCACAACATTACAACTGCTACCAAATAGTAACATGAAGTAGTCTGATGAGTCATATATTTTAAGATGGCCTCCTCAACTCTCGGGGATCAATCCCAACCTCTTAATTCTGCCAGTCATGGGATCATGGTTGCCGGACCTCCGAGTCTGGATCATTCTCTCTCTTTCCCTGACCCTCCCATTTTGCCATGTATGTGGAGGAAGGTGTCGGGTGGCCGGGGGGCTTCTATTTTCAGGCAACGGGCCGGATGACTGAAAAGCTACATGGAGCGATCTGCAAGACCCAACATGCAGGAGGTTCATGACTTTTTTTTTCTCTTGTTCTATTCTGTGAGCTCCTTCCACACTGATAAATGAGACTGTAAAGATGTTGGCTTATTGGCGGCTTGTGTTCCTGCGTGTCCTTCTGCTGAAGTGGAGAGATCCCGGCTGAGGTCATGTCCAGAGAGCGATTGATTTGACGAGCAGCACTATTAGTGTGGGCGAGGAGTGGGTGTTGTTTTGACTCTGATAGAGATTTGGTGCCAGAGGAAGTGTGGTAACCTGTGGGTGCTGATGGGGTCTTCTCTTCGAGGTTCCCGAGCTCTGTGAGTTTGTCTGCGACTGCTGCATTTGTGGACTTGGAGGGGCTGTGTGGGGAAATAAATAGGCCGGCACTGCTCAGCTGTTTCCACGAGGTGCTGCTAATTTTGTCATGTTACTCTTGACTCGGCTCCTATCAGGACCCCGACTGCATAACTCAAAGAACATTAATATTCCAGGAAACCCCCTTGAACACTCATGCTTCATCTCTCTAGTTTTCAAATGGAATGCTATTCTTGTGGTCCAAGCAGGGAGTAGCCAACTCAGAGACATACGAGGCCTTGTCCTGGGTCTATGGGGTAACATTCTGCCTGGTTTAGATGCTGCAGCAGTGTGTGCTTTATTGATGTTCTTGTTTTTTTTTTGTGCTTCTCACAAAGGGCGGGATGGAGATAACTTTTCCTGTCAATTGTTTTCACCCCATTTTTCTTTAATGATCAGAAGGCAGAGGCAACCAGGCAAACTGCAGTTAAGAGTGAACATGGATGTTCTGACTTTATAATTTTTTTTTGCTGTGAAGAATTTGTTTCCAGGTGACTGGGAGACTGAACCAAGCTATAACAAAAACCATCTCCTTTTTGAATGGCACATACTGCAGAATTCTGATTTTTATCAAGAAAACAATGAATGTCGTGTTGTGATCTTCATCAGTTCTAGTCCAACCGCTACTGTGATGTTGTCTAACAGGTGGTGGAACAGGGGATGTTCGTGAAGCACTGCAAGGTTGAAGTCTATCTGACAGAGCTTAAACTTTGTGAGGACAGCAACATGGAGAACGTCATCACCAAGCGCTTTAGCAAAGCTGACACGATAGGTAAACCCTCCACACTCCCTCGCTTGGACATCACTGAAAAAATTCTCAAAGAAATCCTCAACTTAGCAATACTAATTTGTGAGACCTAATGATAACAGTTTCACATGAAACTGCTCAAGTTAAATAGGAATGCCTAAGTAAATTGTCTTTTTCTAGTAGATTTGAGTGAATAAATGTTCAGTTCATTTTTTTGTATACTGTACATTGTAAATATTTTATATAACAGTTGTGTAACTACCACGGCTTTGTAATTGTTACATTAGATTCAGTCAGTGATTCTTTTTACATTATACAGAGATTGGAAAGGAGCAGATTGAAGAATAGTTAATTCCCCTTATTCATACTTTCCCTATTTTTGGAACAGTGCTTGTGTGTAGCTGTGTGTGGACTAGTGTCTGTGTTAGGTCCCTTTTGTGTTGTGTAATTAAGTCACACGCAACGACAACAACAAATAATAACAAGTAATTGTGCTGTGCTACACCAGAACAAAACCTTGTGTGTGTGGCATAACTACAGAGCAGTGCAGCATGAAAGGAACTTGGATTAGGTTAGCTGTCCAGTGACATAGGACCTGATGTGTACTGTGATGTTAATAGTGCTGGTTATCTTGACACGTGGCAATATGACTGTGTTCTCTGTAGTTTAACTTTCTGTATCTGAATGTTTTTGCTCATCTCTTCTTCAGACCTCATAGAGAAAGAGATGAGGAAGCTGTTCAGCATCCCAGACGATAAGGAGACTCGTCTTTGGAATCGGTACATGAGCAACACCTTCGAGCCTCTAAACAAACCTGACAGCACCATTCAAGATGCTGGACTCTATCAAGGACAGGTCTGGATTCTACCTATGTATTGAGTAGATTGAGTTGAAGATTCTAAAACACTCTTTCGCTAGCTTACTGCTGTAAGAGTGTTCCTCGTCCTAATAACTGATTCTTTCAGACAGGCTTTAATCTGTTTTTGTCTTTTTCAAATCGCACCTGTACTTGTTACAGTACTTTGAAGGGACATGAAAGTGGATGATACTTCTTGTGTTTGCAAAACTATGGGAATAATTTTTCCTGCCATTTATATTATGAAATATAAAAATGTAAACGGCAGTGAAACACTGTAAACTGCCCAATTATTTTATTCTTTGCATCAAAGACTTTCAATGCAGGTGTGGGTTGGTACTGTATTTTCAGAGCAAGAAGGCTGTGTGTTTACGGCTTGAGGCGACTAAGCCGCTTGTTCCTTCCACACACTCTAGTTTCCTCCCACTGTCCTGAATGTATGTTTATTATTTCATGTGTAATCCCATAATTGTATTTTCTACCTTGGTATTTTTTGAGAATTTCTTTTGGACTTAGTAAAACGAGGACATGAAGAGGATCGATGTGGCTCTGAAGAATGATCAACATAGGTTGTTTTGACTTTTGAGAAACACTGATCATCAGTACTCCGTGTTGCTGCAGGTTCTTGTAATAGAGCAGAAGAATGCGGACGGGACATGGCCTCGGGGCTCAACGGTGTCCAAGTAAGTGTCTGGTGTTTCTTAGACCCCATGCATCACCAAACATTCAATTTTACTGCATCCGATATGAGTCACTTTATGGTTTGAATGTTAAATTCAACTTAAAAAAAATCCACTTCATCACCTTCCTCTGTTGCCCTTTGCTTTCTGTTGCTGCACATTTATTTTTCCAAGTTTAATTTGAAGCACATGATCCTAAACTTCCTCTCCTCTAACTCATAATCTATTCTTTTATCTTCTCCAAAGGTCATCTGGTGCTTCCAATCTCTCTGCTTTGCCAAAGATCTCGCCTTCATCTCTCACAAACAATCATAACAGCAGCTTCAACAGCAGGAAGTAAGACTTTAGCTCAGGAGTCACTCAGAATGCAGCCGGAGATGGAGCTGAGTGTTTCACCAACTAGTGCTTATGACTTAATAAGCTACTAACACGTGATCTGGTGACTTGGGTCCTTCTCTGGCTGTGGTCTGAGGCTTAAGTCCTAACTATGCACTTTTTGTCTGTGGTCTCACAGCAGGGGGAGGACAGAGATTACAGTGCATTGATTTGTGGACTCTTCCTCAGTGACAGCAGTGCTCTCTTATCAATAGTCCACTAATCCCACCTATATATTTAGTTGTTAGAGGTTGGGAAATGAGGAAGAATCTAGCAAATCCTTTGTATTCTTTAAATTTCTGCTTTTGAGGAAGTGCTCTATACTCTCAAATTTTACTGGAGAACATACTGAAGTTATTTAACATCATAACTTTATAACATGGAGATGGTGAGAGCCGGTGCTCAGTTCTGTTAATAATAACTGAAAAGCTATTTTCCGGAACACCTAAATTTGAAATTATTTCTTGAGCCCCACATTTTGCAAACATTTATTAAGCTCACTCTGTCTCGGTCTCACACTGATCAAAGTTTATTCCACTACAGATTGTAAACCAAGAGATAAAGGTACACAATTTGGATGGGTGAAAGTTTTACTTTTTTTTTTGTCCATTCATCAATATTTATATATTTAATAATGTTACGTTGAATTATGATAGAAGACCACCTGCATGTTTATTGACGGCACCAAAGAAAGTATGTTATTGAACACTAGTCTAATATCAGACGTCAATAAATATTAGGACATGTATATTAAGTAGTTCAGGCCGGCTCTGTGGGCTGGTGCTAGAGAGCGTTGCTGGGCTGTAGGGGGAGCCCTTCTATTCTTTCCACTGCCCAGTTCATGTCCCCTCCTTTCATGCTGTGTTTGTGAGATTTACTGCATGCTCTAGTGTGTGTATGTGTGTGTGTGGGTGTGTGTCCGTGCCTGACTATTTGTTTCCCATTGAATCTGCAGGAATGACGGCCTTCTAAAATCAATAGTGTTGTTGTATTTGCTGTTCCATCAGAGAGGTTTCACATTGGGTGTTTTGGCTGCGTGAGTGTAGACTCTTGTTTTGGGATGTCACATTTCTTACCTCTTTCTTGGAATGCTGCAGTTGTGGTGGGAACAAGCTCTGGACTCCCTGTACTTAGTCTGTCCTTGATTTACCATCGCCATTCTTGCCTCTAAATTATTCATCAAACAGGCCTTTTTTTTCAATGTGATGCCCCATGTTATGTAACCCTACGTGATTCTGCGGTTCAGTCTGGGGTTGTGGTTTCACCGTCAATAGCTGTGATTTGTGGCAGAGGTATCCGTTGCTCCCTTCGCTCCCCTTTTATGCGTCCTGCAGTCCAAGTGACCTTCAGGATGAATTTTCGTCATCACGCGCAACTCAGCGTAAGGGCGCTCTGCTGCTTCCCCTGGTTTTAATGTAGCTGCACTCACCATCACTTATTGAAGAGGTAGCTTTAAAAGTGTGTGTCGGCATGGGAACGCTAAACTGTTTGCAGAAATGTGACAGAAACATAATAAATGGCGTGTCAGCAAATACTGCAGCCTCAGCTGAATGCAGTAGATCAGCTGCTCTCTCTGTCCCCCTCTTCTCTTCCGCCAGCCCCCCCATCCACCACCACCTTGCACTGTCCGCCCCTCCCCCTAGCTCTCTCTTCCTCTCTCTCTCTCTCTCTCTCTCTCTCTCTCTCTCTCTCTCTCTCTCTCTCCCCCCTCTAGCTGTACATCTCTCGCTCAGGCAGCAGTAGTCTTGAGCATCCTTACTGCTGCTGATGCTGCTATAAATATCCACCGGTAGCAGCAAAGAGCAGCAGGCCAGTGGGAGGAGCAGAGGACATGGGGATCTCAGACCTTATAGCAGGACGATGAAGAGGAGTCGGAGTGGATTCTGCCGTTGACAAGAAGCTTCTGGATTAGATTTAAAAGTCTTCTGTTCGCGCCCTGAACTGGTCTTGGCCTAAAACTTCTACTGGACTGTTTACAAGCTGGATGGGATAGTACTTTTTTAAGGATTCGAATGCTAGCCAACCCTGGATCTGGGCTGCAGGTGCTAGACAGTAAGCTGGCCGGCATGGGCCGGGGTGGGGCTGCGATGTCATGCTCCTGTGTTGCTGGTGGTGCCTGAGGTCAGAGGCGGTGGAGCTGGACAGCAGGAGGGTGGACCACCGGGTGCTCAACTGCGAGTCTGGTGCCTCCACCGCCATCACAGCCGTCACCCTTGACCAGTGGGAGCCCAACAACGACAACGCTGTGCTGCAGATCTCACAGAGGTCTGCCACTCTCTTTGTTCATGTGATTTGTAGATAAGGGTCTATGAGATATCTTGTGAGAAGTTTGGGAAAGGGCTTCATTTTTGTGGATTTGTAGAAAATAAAGTGGAGAGAAGTTAGTGATGCGAGTGAAGTGTGCGATGGTGGCATTGGGCCAGTTGGAGTCCACTGTGGAGACTTGATGTCTGCAATGTCGAAGGTGCAGGTTGGATGTTTGCCTCATGCATCATAGGTGTCATGAAAGGCAATCCTGAAGAGTTCTTCAAAGTCAGGAGTTGTCACAATTGACACACATAGAGATGTGCAGAACTGTTCCACTTGTTGGTTGTTACTCCAGTCCATGACTCACTAAATGACGTTTTGAAAATGCAAAAAAAAGGTTGTTTTTTTTTTCTAAGTTTGATTGGAAGAGTCACCAACAGCAGCTCTCACCATGTGCTAGTTCCAAACTTGGATCTATGGTTGCTTATCCAAAGGTTGTTCCCCATTCGACTGAGAGCCAGAGTCTCTCCAGTGAGTCTTAGGTCTGCTCCCATTTGGACACCTCTCTATACCTGACAAGATGCCTGAGCCATATCAACTGGCTTCTCTAATAGGAGCAGCTGTTCTACTGATCACAAAGAGTCCAATTGGAAGAGAATGGCCTGTATTGACAAGTACACTGTTCAAGGAGGCATTTTGTGGTGAATGTTTTAGACTTATTCATTTTAATGGCCTCATTGAGAAGCAGATGCGAGTTTAGTTGGTGAAGGTGAGAGGCAGATGTTGCTGAGTGTATGAAAGGAAGAGTTGAGACTAAAACTCAAGTCTGTGTTTTCAGCTTCTTTTCTCTGTTGCTCCCACAGTGTGAAGAACTCTAGCTACAGCCTGCCCTCCTACCATCCATACAGCAACAGCTATGACTACTCGGACCAGAGTCGACCCAGCGAGCGCTCGGGTCTTTGTGGACTCTCCAACCTGGGGAACACTTGCTTCATGAACTCTGCTGTGCAGGTACTGCCCTGGAACAACCCTATTGTTTAGTTCACGGCTCGAATGGAGATTGTTGATCACAATTGTTGAATTGTTTTTTTCAGTGTCTTAGCAACATCCCTCCTCTGACCGAGTACTTCCTTAAAGACAAGTATACGGATGAGCTGAATGAAGACAACCCTTTGGGGATGAAGGGTGAGATCGCCCGAGCGTATGCCGAACTGGCCAAACAGCTGTGGTCAGGAAAGTACTGCTACGTCACCCCCAGGCCTTTCAAGGTAACTTACTTATTACTTATTTTACTTAGTTGTACTAACTTTCCTAATTTGTAAGTTGAACAAGTTCTCAGTTAGTTTCCCTTCTGCACAGACCCAGGTGGGCCGTTTTGCCCCCCAGTTCTCAGGCTACCAGCAGCAGGACTCTCACGAGCTGCTGGCCTTCCTCCTCGACGGCCTCCACGAAGACTTGAACCGGATCAGGAAAAAGCCGTACATCCAGCTGAAGGATGCCAACGGACGACCTGACAAGGTGAGACAAGGGGATTCTTTTATGGACAACGGACACGATTTATTATTTTTGAAGAGTAACATATATTTATTTATTTATTGATTATTATTATTGCTTAAATAATAATCTTTCCAAAAAGTAGATCCCTGATGAAC
Source organism: Synchiropus splendidus (assembly GCF_027744825.2). Classification (NCBI taxonomy): domain Eukaryota; kingdom Metazoa; phylum Chordata; class Actinopteri; order Syngnathiformes; family Callionymidae; genus Synchiropus; species Synchiropus splendidus. Next base: position 17,306,721 of record NC_071337.1, read on the forward strand.
ACCGGCCATACTTGTGTCACACATAGCATAATGGTGGACAACTATGGATCGAAGTTCCTCCTTAAATTAAAAAATAAAAAAAATCAATAATTTGCAAAAAATATTGAAACCCTTTAAAAAAGGCCTTCATTTGAAATGTTTCCTTTGAGGCTGAAATATGATTTATGATCGATGCTGAGTTTAATTTCTTGTGCTGTCAGGCAACAAAAAATATGGAATTAATCGTGGTATGTAATTAAATGTAATCTACAGTATATTGTTATTATTGTGACAGATAAAATGGCTGATACATATAACAAAAAAACTTTCTTAAGTTGTTTATTTTGTTTTTGTACAAACCTGAACAGCAGCTGCAAATTTTTATATATATACCTCTAGTTTTTAGTGCCAGAGAGAATATTGCTTGTTCTAATCCTCAAATTATTGCGACATAAATCAAGTCAGAGGTCTGTCTAAAGTGCTGAAGTTCACACACATTAAAACAGTAAGAACACATTTCTTGAGCAACAATAATACTGAACACTGAACTGGAGCTATTGCTTTAGATCATTAAATTACGGGTTGTTTCCTGTAGGGATCACTCTATCATCAGTAGTAGTAGTATCAGTCGTAATATCATGTCTTTCCGTTGCCTTGGAAGTCTGTAGAGGGCGCTACTGAGCGCTCTGTGATAGTTCATTCACACATGAAGATGCGATCGTCTCATTGGCGTCTGATAACGGGGCTCAGCCCAGCATAAGCAGAAATATGAACCTCTTGTTCTGGACAACAGAGTATGGTTTCGCGTCAGCAATAAACACACAACTGCCTACGTATGTGAACTTGGTTGTGGAAGTGGTGGCTACATACTGACCGCAGAGTTTTCATTAGATTTCACGCACAGAGCCGTTGCTGAGCGGATCGCAGAGTTTGCTTATGGTTAACTTTCTTGAAATGCATCTAATGCCGACTGTGGGAGTTTGCAGCCCTGCACAGCATTAGCTTTAGCTCGGTCGGATTCTACTGTAAACAGCTTAAATGCTGCTGTCACGACGGTTGTGCTCTCTCCGTCTCGCCTCATGTCGCTGACACACCATCAATGGGGCACACAACTCCTTCCGCCACAGAACACGTTGCACCCCGCTGGATTAACATGATTAAAAAAAAATAAAGATAAAAAATAGCATGCTGGTTATGTCTATAATTAATTAATTAATTGCCATTAACTTGATTATTTGGCACCCTTAATAATTACTGCTTGTAAAAACACAACAAACCAATTAACAATGGATTTATTTATTTATGTGTTTTGTTGCAGCAGTTCCGCTATCCTTAAAAGACCAAAAGCTTTGAAATATCTTATCTCCTTTCATGCAAATGAGTCATGCGTCATTTGTCATGTTGAAATTTTCACATTTAAATGATTGGTATCTTAAAACAAAAACACATATATTCTGACAAGATGCCTGAACCTGTTCTCTCAGGTGGTTGCCGAGGAGGCCTGGGAGAACCACATCAAAAGGAATGACTCCATCATCGTGGATATATTCCATGGACTCTTTAAGTCCACCTTGGTGTGTCCTGTCTGCGCCAAGGTCTCTGTGACCTTCGACCCCTTCTGCTACCTGACTCTGCCTTTGCCTATGAAGAAGGAGCGGACACTGGAGGTGTACCTCGTCCGACTGGACCCTCTGGCCAAACCCACGCAGGTGCAAGAGATAAAGACTTTAAAACAGGATGTGGTGCAGCTGCAGTGATGCTGATGGTGTTGGTTCTTTCCTGCAGTATAAACTCACAGTGCCAAAAGTGGGCTATTTCTCTGACCTGTGTGCCTCACTATCCCTTTTGTCTGGGGTTCCGGCTGAGAAGGTAAAATGCAATTTTTACTTCCTGAATGCATGAATTGTTGTCCAGTCTCTGTCAAGCGAGTCATTGTCCAAAAAACATGCTGGCACAGAATTAATCCCACACGATTTTAAATAACAACAAACAGTTTTGGCGATGTACAGTTACTCAAGTGATTCGTTAAACAAAAATGGCTTTGTCACATTGAAAAACTCTCCACAAGAGAACCAAGTCAACCTGTGCCATTCATGACTGAAATAAAGAGTTGAAATAAAGGATGTAGACAGGGTCTTCACTGCGGCCGTGTCTTTTAATTCTGACTTTGTCCTGCAGATGATTGTCACTGACATCTACAACCATAGATTCCACCGGATCTTCGCCACCAATGAAAACCTCAGCAGCATCATGGAGAGAGACGACATCTACGTGTGAGTTCCTCAGCTGATTGATCAATCGCCTACAGGAACCTCAGTGCGGCAGCTGCAATTAACCCCAGTTAGAATCACGCGGCTCATTAAAAACTCTAATGAAGGCGACGGCAAAAACTGATTACAAGACAGATGCAATACTGTGCCTCTGAGCAAGACATGAATAAGAACTGCAGCAGTTGGTTTCTCAAGAGAATTGTAAACAAACAGGATGATTGGGACTCAGAATGATCCAGTAATATTGAAGAGATTCACTGGGTTTATTTATTTTTTTCTTTTCCAAAGTAATGCTGATTTCACACCTGTCAAGTTTCATTTTTGACCTTGGGTCATGAAGGCTGCAGCTGAAGTTAAAAGGCCCAGACTTCCCTCTCCACCTCCTCCTCTTCTGGGCGCACACATAGGTGTTTTCAAGGCAGGTTGTGAGACATCATCTTGCCATAATCTCCTGGCTCTGCCCTGGGACCTCCTCCCATTGGCCTCACCAGGGAGCTATTCAGGTGGCATCCCGATTAGATGCATACACTACCTCAACTGGCTTCTTTCAAAGTGAAGGTGCTGTGGTTTTGCTTTGAGTTTCTCCAGGTTGACTCAGCTTCTCTCACTGCGATCTCACTGCATACATGCGATGTATGTGGTCTTGTTCGATCGGTCAAACGCTTCTGACCAGGGGTAAATGGAGGATAATTACCTTATAGCTCAGCTCTATTTTCACCACTCATGACAGACGATGCTGCATCAATCCAGTTGTCATCCTACGCAAGACATCCACTGTTTTCCGCTGAGAACCATAGTCATGTAGAGGAGTCTCGTATTCACATTTTGCTGTTGTTTTTTCACGGCAGGCCACTGTAAGCATAGCGCCCGAAAACAGACAAATACTCAATGATTTAAAAAACCTTTGCGCTGTAGGTTTGAGGTGGCGGTGAACAGTGCGGAGGACACGGACCACGTGGTGATCCCGGTCCAGCTGCGTGAAAAGAACAACAAACAGACGGGCTTCAGCCACACTGGGTCCATGCTGCTCTTCGGCCAGCCTTTCCTGCTCGCAGTCCCCAGGACACTCAGCGAGGACAAGCTCTACAACATGCTGCTCATGAGACTCTGGTGGGTGTCGGATAAACACTGATGCATCACTCTGTCAAATGCTTCTGATTCTGAATAATTGTCGCATGCTTCAGTCGTTTTGTGAGGTTGACGATGGAGGACGATGAGGACGAGGGTGACGACACAACGCAGACGTCCAAACAACACACAGTCAATGGGAATGCAACGAACGGGCTGTTGGAAGAGGGATCACCCAGTGAGTAGCCCCAAATCAGTGTCAATGTCAGTGAGATGATGTTAAGTAAGTGTTTCTCAGAGTGTCTCACAGACAGTGCACACTGGCCTGTTAAAACACACAGAGCATCCTCAAAATCATAATAAACCAGTTTAATATGTATTTTTTTTATCAGAATTTTCAATCTAATTCAATCGGAAGTCTTTCACCTGTTGTTTTTGCTGTTGTATGAGTTCAAGTTATTGTTAATTTAAAAAATTGAGCTATTTGTATATCATTTTAATTTATTTATTTTTGCATTGGATATCCAGCCCTCTTGCCTGCCATATTTTTTTAATTAAGGATGTATTTTTATTGAATTCTCTTAATGCTTCTCACCCCTTCAATAACATTATTTTTTTTGTAGTTTCCTTCAACTTTTCATTTTCATCATTAAAAGATTTTTTTTTGTTGATATGTTGCAACAACAAAGTGAGAAGGCCCATGAATGGATCCTTGAGACGCAAATTGTCTCCAGCCGGAGTCTTCAGATGTTCTTATTCTGTTATCAGGTGAAATGGAGACGGACGAGCAGGACGACGAGTCTAGTCAGGACCAGGAGCTGCCTTCGGAGAATGAGAACAGCCAATCGGAGGACTCGGTGGGCGGAGACAACGAGCTGGAGAATGGCGTGGTGCCGCCGCCGACACACAACACCACCAAAGGGCAGCAGAGCAGCGGCCGAGGCAGGAAGAGACTCTTCACATTCCAGTTCAACAACATGGGCAAGACAGACTTCACCATCATCAAGGAGGACACGCGGCAGATCCGCTTCGACGAGGGTCACCTGCAGCTCAGTGGTAGGTGGGATGACACACTGGAGCCTCTATAGAAACCAGCTGAACGTCTTTCCACTCCAACAGATCGCTCTTTTCTGTCTCTGGACTGGGAACCTGAAATGAAGAAGAAGTTCTTTGATGAGAGGGCCGTGGAGGTGAGACCTGTGGAGATGTCAGCGCGACCCAGACCAGAGCTGCACGGAGGTCTGAGGTCACAAGCTGCGTCAACACTCATTGTTTGTTCTCTGTGACTAATACGTGATCCAGACAGTGGAAAGCCAATACATTATGACCAACAGCTTCACTCTGTCAGTGGCTGTCAGTGATCCTCTCCGAAGGTCATAATGTTATAGGGGTTTTTTTCCATTTTTTAAAATGTATGTTTTAAATATACTTCCTTACATAGAGTCTTTTTTTTGTCTGATAGGATTTTATTCTTGTCTTGTTTACATTTCATTTTGTCGTTCTACCATAACTTTTAAAGTGATTTCTTTTGGTCACACAAAAGAAATTAAATTTGCTGATTACGTTTCATCATCTGACATGATTTAGCCTCATTATATCATAAATGGAGTCTGGTTGTCAACAGTTTTAGGCCCAGATTTTTCTGTCATGCTATTAACAATATTTGACTTTTTAATGAGACGAGATACATTAATAAGCAGTTTTCTTTTCCTTCTATTTTCGTAGATTTCATTTTCAAATTTGCCATAGTGGCACTGTGGAAGAGGGCCCCCTGTTGACTGTGTGTGTGTGTGTCTGCAGGACTTTGAGAAGCATGAGAGTATGGAGTACAAGCCTCAGAAGAAGTCCTTCTTTAAACTCAAAGACTGCATTGAGCTCTTCACCACTAAGGAGAAGCTGGGAGCGGAGGACCCCTGGTGGGAGGATTGAGTAGTGCACGAGCGTGTCATCCCATGCGGAGACCTTTTGTAAAGTGCGTGTGTCTGCAGGTACTGTCCAAACTGCAAGCAGCACCAGCAGGCCACCAAGAAACTGGACCTGTGGTCTCTGCCTCCCGTCCTGGTGGTGCACCTGAAGAGGTTCTCCTACAGTCGCTACATGAGGGACAAGCTGGATTCCCTGGTGGACTTCCCTCTGAGGTGAATACAAACGCACAGCTACCTACACGCTCGTGTTACACAAGGTATTAATCCTGGCATGTGTTTGGGTCCCAAAGAGATCTAGACATGTCTGAGTTTCTGATCAACCCCAATGCGGGACCGTGCCGCTACGACCTCATCGCCGTGTCCAACCACTATGGTGGGATGGGAGGTGGACACTGTAAGGACCCCACTCACTTGTCTCCACAGTTGTTTGTTGTTGATGTTTTTCAAAATGTTAACACCCTTGTGATGGCCACTTCCTCAGACACAGCATACGCCAAGAACAAGGACGACGGGAAGTGGTACAACTTCGACGACAGCAATGTGTCGCCAGCCAACGAAGATCAAATAGTGGTGAGTTAGTGTGTGTAAATGTGTCACTCGCAGAAGAGTAACACATTTTTAAAAACGGTTTTGTAAAGTACACTTATTTGAGTGAAGGTGACTAGTCTGGTTTGGTCTTGCAGAGATTTTGGTCCGGTAAAGCCCATCATAGTCAACATTAGATGTTAGGACCAGTAAGGGACTTAGCAGAGTAGAGTCCAGTGAAATTCGGGGCAGAATTTTTATTTGCCTGTTGAAGCTTAATTGCGGAGTCTCATCCATCGAGCCGGATCGGTGCAGTACAGTCATCAGTCTGTCATTTTTGTTGTTTGTTTATTTATTTTTTTTATTATTGTGTTTGTGTGTGTGTCAGTCCAAGGCCGGCTATGTGCTCTTCTACCAGCGTCAGGATACGGTCAAAGGCACCGGCTACTTCGCTCTGGACCGTGAGGAAGAGGAGGAGGATGAGGAAGAGGAGGACGAAGAGGAGGAGGAGGAGGAGGATGAGGAGAATGAGGGTGAGGTACGAAGAAGCGCCTCCTCCTGTCAGGGACCGTACTCTGATACTGGTGCCGCCGTCCAGAGCGATGAGGAGGACCTGAACGAGAACCGTCAGAGGAAGAACGACAACGAGCAGCAGGAGGAGGAGCAGGAGGAGGAGGAAGAGCAACACAATCGAGACGTCACCATGAAAACCAACTGAAGCGGAAACCAACGCTGGAACGTTTTCCACCCAAAGCCATATGGACCCGCATCTCGGCCCGCCAGAACTGGACAGGCGGGGCCGGCGCGGGACGAAGGCTGGCGCTCTTGATTCAGGACCCTCCTGTGTGGATCCGTGTGTGTGTGTGCGCGTGTGTGTCTGAACCAGTCTCTCCGACCGAAAACAAGCTCCAAACCGCACTGTATAATCCCACAATGTAATCTACGCTGGTGACATCCAAATGAAATAATATATACGACGTGTCGCCTCAACTCGCTGTTCTGCGAGGCGCAGTGAGATTAAGAACACTGGTGACGTCACTTCCTGTGTTCACCTCGGCCTTAACTCTTAATCTCAGACCAGTCGCCTGTTCATTTTCTTCTGTTGCGATCTAGAGAAGAAGCGTAGGTGTGATCCAAGATTGGCTTTCAAATAAGGCCTGGAGTCGCTGTTTCGTGAACAACATGTTGAAGCTGTGGAGAGGACCAAACACATGAAATTTACTACGATGACATGAGTCAAGCTAGCGAGCTATTTGGCGCCACACTTATCCGAGGCATCACGACACTGACCGCAGCCGTGAACGTCACGACTCTTGAAACTGTTGTTCATTATCTTGTGGAAATAATCACGTGAGCAGATTTTGATGTTTAAAGGAAATAACATTCAACATTTGCAACTTTATTGCCTCAGTCAAACTGCAAATGTTTGGGCAGAGTCAGTGACACTTTACAGTGCTGTGCTTTTCGAAAAGGTTACGTTTAAAGTAAAACTACTGGTAACTTCATGCCAACAAATGCCAATCACCAATTACACACTTGCCATCATTTCTTACTTAAATATTGGCGATGTTTTAAAAAAAAAAAAAAATTCAAGTTTGTTATTTTAAATTTGCAGGCCTTGACGTGAAACTTCAACACTGATAGCAGCAGCTATCTCTGTGCCAATTTCTCTTCTTAAATCTGACATTAACTTTTTTTTTCTCCAAAGAGGTTTGCCCGACTGCTTTTTAGTTTTCGACACTTATTTTCTTACATAATAATTAATGGCATAATAACAACCTAAAATAGTGAGTGTCAATTCGTCCTCAGAAGTGTTGTGCCATATGTTTGTACTGTTGGATGTAAATGCAACTTCAAACTTGAGGAAGTTAGCCTCCCAGATGTTAGCTGCTCCACTAGAATATTTTTTTTGTGGGGAATTACGAATTTGAAGTCTGGTGGTGTCGATCCCGCACACGACTGAATCCACACGAGGGCCAGAATGTACGCCAACGACCAGAAGTTTGTGGTTTGATGCCTTTTGCTTATCATTTTAGGAGGTATTTTCAGGTCAGACTTGTTTGGTTTGTTTGTTTTTTTTTCTCGCTTTGTTTGACTGTGACTTTGAAATATCGGCTGTATAAAACGGCGCCTCCTGCTGGTGAGATGAATTGACTGAGTGTCATGTGACTGCGACTTCTACAATACTGTACATAAGAGTTCACTCTGTGAGTGCACATTTGATAAAAGTTTTATTTATTTATACGTCAGAGGATATTTAACACGTGTGGCTGTTGAGTCCACACGTACACTAGTTTGCGAACTCTTGCCTGTGCTTTTGTCAGGGATGTTTTTTTTTTAATATATATATATATATATATATACATATATATATAAATGGATGCTTCTGTCGGTCTGGGACTCTTTTGTAAAAAAAAAACAAACAAAGAAAAATCCTTGCATGACGGCGTTTACGGGGTTTCCAGGTTTGGCTGCACTTGAGTTCACGTGGGTTTACATTTGAGAACGTGCATGTGTATTCATACACAATCTTCAATAAAGTTGTGTAACGATCTCTTTGTGCCTCTTAATCCAAGTTTAATGTTGAGGTGGTCTGTGATGCTCTGACAAAGACTGGTCAGGTTTCATTTGGTGGAGGTTGAATTTTAACCTGTTCATTTTGATCAAGTTTTGTTCTGAGGGACCATTTTTCATTGCCACAATTGCAGGTACCAAAAAATACAAAATGACTTTTCAGTGTGGCATCATATCAACATTCTGAGGACAGAAAAATCTGGTGTTGTCAGTTAGTCATTCCCTGTTCATCTTTCACGGAGCATCACATGACGGACGAGTGGCGCCACCTGGCCATAGTGCGCCTTGGTGTTAGCAGCAGGAGGTCAGATGTTACCTGTGGTGTTGCCAAGTGTCATCTCTAGACTATTGCAAAGACACGGAATGACGGCATAGTGCGTGTCAGGCCGAGAAGGGCAGCCCCACAAGTGATACACCACGATGATGACCAGTCTCTCAGGACCTATGCACTCAGATACACAGCTGCAGGCCTGTTGACAAGAAGTGAGGGATCATTTGTAACCAAGTGAACCGCTTTCGCTTCCATGCTAGACGACTGTTGCAGCTGATACCACTGACACTGAGACATTGCTGTAGCCATGCGCAGGTGGTTACAAGACCATGTGATTTGAGTGTTGCTGGAGAAGCCAAGGTCAACATGGTCCCCAGGGTTGGCCCTGGTGATGGAGGTGCGACAGTCTGGGCACACCGCAGCGACATCATAGAACGCATCATCGCACCCCAGTTCCACAGCACACACCCAAGTTTCTGTTCATGGATGATGATGCTCCAGCACGTGGTGCCAGAATGGTCACAGCTCGACCTCTGGAAGTCTGGAAGTGCCTCACATGATGTGGTCAGCCATGTCCCTCGACCTGAACCTCATGTGGAACACACTTCCTCAGAACAACATCATGAGGCTTGTGAGGATCATGAGACGTCACTGTCAAGCTGTCGTTGCTGCAAATGGTGGAATAGTAATGAATACTATTAATAGTAATGTACTCTCTCTTCCTGAGTAACTGTGGATCAAGTCCTGTCACATTTTTCTTGAAATTTTTGTGTGGAATACTTGACATTGTAAGTTTGTCCAAAAATACAACATTGGTCATTGTTTCCCCTGTTGCGCTGGATTTAGTTGTGTAGAATTTGCACAGATTATCGAAGGATTTGATTCAAGGGCAGACTCAAAAAATATTTGGAAATATAACATGAAAATGGGAGAAATGAGTGTTAAAATACAGCAAAGAAATTTTGACTTTTGGCACCAGTGTCCACTAACTATTTTATCAAATCACCCCAGATCTTCTATCTGCTGCCATATACCAGGGCACAACCTGCAGATTAAGCTGAACAGATGCTGAGAAATAACGTCAGCTCCATCACTAAATATACTCCTACAAGTTAAAAATTTAATAGTAATTCTATCAAAATGACTTCTTTTCTGCAGCTCTAGTTGAGAACTCATTTCCGTCCCATAAAAAAACTTTAATAATAAAAATAAAGAGATAACATAAAATGGTTTGCCAAATATTTTTGTAAATTGTTCTTTCGGAAATAAAGTCACTTATATTACCAGTAGTTGTAATTTATTTAAAAATTAAATAAGATTTGATTTTAACCTTTGATTACTTTGAATGTAACTAGAATTTTTATCTGCTAATGTTCTTTGCCTGTAATTTCATTTTAAGTTATATATCTCTCTCTCTCTCTCTCTCGGAAATGTAAAACTCAAAACAGTTTTAGTTAAAGTCAATCAAATGTCAACGTTTTTCCACTTAAAATAACAGTGTATAGTTGAATAAAGATTTGTTGAGTCATCGAAGACACAAGTGCTCTAATGTTTACTGTTTATTTCTGGAAAAGAAACACTGAAGGTAAAACTTCTCTTCACCTCTCAACTTACACAAAGAAACAACAGAAGATTCCGTTTCCACTTCATCAGTCCATAAAAAAAACATTCACAAGCAGGAAGGTTGACGGCATCACAACGGTCATGTCACAACTCCGATCGTCTTTGAAACAGCCTCTGCTCTTTATGCCATTGATCTAAAACAAATTAAACAGTAATCCGACTCTCTGAATGAGCATCCGTGTTTATTTACAATGTGTGGTGGACCAACACGCAGCCCTGGGGGACTCCAGAAAATGAAGTCATCTGGGTAGCACAGCGGGATGAGAAAATAAATAATATATATTTCATTTGTTGACATTCATGTATGAGAAAAAAGGCTCGATAACAAGGAAGAACATTCAGCACTTGTTCTGATTCTCACGCTCGGAACTGTTTTCGTCCCCGAACGAAACCTGAGCTGGAATCAGAACATTTTTAAAAATCGTTAACGGAATAAATAAATCAATAAATAGTCCGATGGAATGTCGTGGAGAAATGACGCACCATATGATGTTCAGCTAATGGAGGAAATGTAGACAGGCAAGATGGATGACGCTGGCCTCGCGTAGAAAAATGGCACCTTCAGCGATGGAATAAATGCGACCGTCATCTGCCTTAGTCCTTTGATGAAGACACGTACAAAAGACACAAAATAGTGCTTTGGAACGTTTGTGAGTGACAATGCTAATATTTGTTGCTAGCTGTTCCGACAAAACACATTAAAAGCTCTGCCAACATTTCTTGCTCGAACTACTCGGCTTACACGACAAAACAAAAACGTCTTTTTGTCAAAATCCATTGAAAAACAACCAAACTTAAATAAATAAGCGAAGATGTGGATTTCCACACAAACAAATTTGCAACATAACACACTCAGTTCTTACAAAAAAAACAGCGACACAGCAGTGTGAACAATTGCACTGTCGTTCAAGTCCCCAGGCCTAAAAGTCCTCACTGCATGCACGGGAAACAAACGACACGGTTACTCAAACCTCGTCGGTGTCCGAAACATCCCAGGCTTGGTTTGTTCTGATTGTACCACATCACATATTGGCCTTGGCAAAACATATTCTGTTGTCACTTCGCAGCTTTATCGAAAAAGTCCGACACAAAAATACAGCCCGCCTTTCCTTAGGTTGAAGAATGACAGGTGCTGATTGCTTTAGGGTAGGTCACTTCCACTAGGGGGAGCACTTGGTTTTTACCTCTGACAACCACTAACTGAACAGATGCGAATATAGTCTACAGTGGCGCCATCTTTGGCGAACAGGTCCGCGGTAAGAATAATGGATTTTCCCCAGCAAAGTTTGACTGTTGAGAACTCTGACAGTGGAAGGGTCGAAACAAAGTACAAACAAATACACCTGACCATCTTCCGATATCTGCGAGGGGACAACAACAGTGGCTAAATCGAGATCCAATCTTCAGTGCTGCCACAGTGAGGCCAGCAGGAGAACTGCACTTCACGATCATCAGTTGGAGAAACACGGAGGTATTTTTTTCTGTTCAATATAAAAACATCAGACGAGGGCGAGAGTCTAAAAGAGGAAGGACGGAGGAGAACTCTCGACTGGAGTGTCTTTTTTGATGTTCAGGATGAGTCAGCGGAACTGAGTCCGGTCAAATGACTTCTCTAGGAGGAGTCACAGTTCTACTTTGAGTCTCTCCCAAATGCCTGAGCCTCTGTCGCCAACAGAGTCCAGACACCCAGCAGAGTTGTCAGTGGTTATGTTGTAGACTGGTATCTGTATCTGCAACTGTCTCAGTGAGCCATGTCTCTAAACTCTTCAGCTCATGATGCTACACTGACTGTGCTGTTCTACTTTCAGCTGAAAACTATCGCACGTCTTCAGTTCCTTAGACTGGAACTTTTAAACAATAACCTGGATGGCCTAACTAAATAGTCGGACTTCTCTTCAGCAAAAACTGCTGAATATGAAGCGAGTTAACAGTTTAGAGGGACCAGACTTGGCCGACTCGCCCTGAACTTCCCAGACGTCTCACCTTCACAGTTCGCGTCACTCGAGTAGGAAAGTGCAAAAGGCTTTTTCGGGGGAGGGGGAGGGGATGCTCTCCGAGTCTCTCATGGCTGACGGTTTCCATACATGAGGGGGATGATGAAGACGGAGATGTCGTCCCCGGAGCCCAGCCGCTCGTTGGTGATCCTCCAGCCTCTGTCCCGCAGCACGCCACGTGCTCTCATCACCAGGTCCTGCGCCGCCATCGTGTACCTGGAATAATAAGAGCGTTGTGAACGTCTGTTGCTGATCTGAAGCCCAGTGGACAGATGAGGTGAGCTCACCTGTGCAGGTCGTCTGGGTCACAGTTGGCTAAGAAAGTGGTGACAGCTTCAGCCACTTCCTGGTTGGACAGGACGTCCCAGAGCCCGTCGGTCCCCATCACCAGGACGTCGTCTGCGCCGTGTTCGTACTGGAGCAGGTTGTAGACTTTGACCTGCAGCATCAGATGAGAGGAGTCAAGACTCATTTTACAGCAATGGCTTTCAGAGCCTGACTCTGACCTCTGGGCAGCACGACAGGAAGGGCTTGATGTAAATGTTGGAGTCATGGACTTTCAGGTCGTGGTCGCCGAGTCCACGAGTCACGCCGATGGTTGCCAAGACTCGAGCCTGGGCACATGACGTGCAATAAAAAAGAAAGTTTTGTTTATGTTTATGTTAGCACCATCAAAACTAAAACACCCAAACTAACAAGGAGGATGAAAAGAGAATTTGGAAATTAAATCAAAACATAGATAAATGTACATAAATAAAAAAACAATGAATTATAAATAAAATAATTAAGGATGCAAATATTAAATACATAAATAACACAAGCATAAACCCTCCCAAATAAATGAATATCATACATTAATGGTTTCAAATGTCATTCAAGGCAACCAACAACAAATGAAATAATGAAGTACAAAACAAGAAAATAAAGGTACAGTAAATATGAAGAAGCCAAGAAGTTAAAATAATAATGAGTAAATTAGTAAAAAAAAAGTCGGAAAACAAATGAAAACAAACCAAAACAAAACTGAAACATTTAAAAGTCAGATTTTGATGATATAGCTACTAAATAAAATTCCTGCATGATGAGAGAAAAGCCAGTGACGAATATTACGAAGAAAAAAAACCCATAAAAACAGCACCACAATAATAATAATAATAATAATAATAATAAAAATAGTAATAGCAATAATAATAACAACAATAATAATAATCATCATCAGAAAAAGCAAAAACAAAACAATGTGATTAATATGTGACAAACAATTACCATGAGATAAAGATGCAAAAAAACTGCCAACAGAAAGAGACAATGAGATCAAAATATGAAAAAATAATAATTTGAACATGAACAAATTCAAGGTGCTAAAACAAAACAAAAGGAACAATACAAAGGGAAGTGAACAAAACAGTGATATATTAGTGAGAAAGGGAAATAAAATAAAACAATATATTATACCAGCTTAAAAACGTAAGCATGTGAACAACAGAAACCAAGGTCACATCAACCGCACCTCACCTTCTTTCCTTCTCCGTAGATGAGAGGAAACTTGAGGTCGTCATCATCGACCGTCTTGTAGGCCCTGGAGGTCAACACCTCAAACGTTACCGTGAATTTAGGACAGAGACCTTCCACTGAGGACCACAACTGACCAGCCACTCATGGTGAAGTCCCGGTACAGCATCTTCTTGCCCACCTCCTTCCTCTGGACCCTCCGAGGAAACTCCAGGTGAGTGAACTCATTTCCCAGCAAGTGAGGCTGCATGAAGCCCTGCGAAAACACACACAGACACGTTGTTTACGTTGTGTCACCCTGCAGTAGACACAACTTAGTTTGAACATGATTTTCTGAACAAGCTAACATGGTGTTCTGCCACAGATGAAACAGCAACATTAGGTACAATGGTGACACAGAGTGTTTCCATTACCAGGAATGTTAACATGAAATATGCAGATATCTGGATAACCAGAGACGTAGCTGAGGAGATGACACGGCAGCTCTCACCAGGAACTGGAGTCTCTGTCGCTCTGACTCTGGAGTGAACTCTGTGGACATGGGGACGATCTCGTTGTTCCTGATGATGATGGCTCTGCAGAGGGACCACAGCGTTCAGAACACGGAACAGGGGATCAGACACCAGTTTATTTCTAAAGCAAGTGACCTGCTGTCTCCAGCGTTTCCAACGTAGAGCTTTCCCAGCAGGTAGACGACGGCGAGAGCCGTGCAGCCGCCGCTGATGTTGTAGCTGTGCTTCTCCCTCTCGATCTGGGCGTCCTGAAACAAGAAGTCTAGAAAGTTGAGAGCCAGGAAGGAGCTTCCTGCTGAGTCAGGTGAAGAGATGTTGATTGTGATTCATGTTGAGAATGACGGCAGCAGGTAGATGTTGGAGTATTCAGAAGTTGGTGGGGTGGGACGGTGGGTTAAAATATAGACTCAGACACTCGCAGAAAGAGCAAATACAACTATTGTTCCCACTGAGGAGAGGGAACAGCAGTGATACAGCAGACAGACAGCTAGAGACAGACAGACCAGTCCGCTCCCTCACCATCTCCTTGAAGGCGTTCTCCATCGCTCCCACCACCAGACTCTCATGCTGGATCCTCTTCTCCACGAAGAAGCGAGGTGGGGGCGGCGTGTTACTCGGGGAGCCCGGTGTGCCCGCGGGACCCCCTCTCAGTGACGCGGCTCTGGTCAGTGAGCGATGGGGTCCGGGGGTGTTCCCCTGGAGGTAGGGGTTGTTGTTCTCTGGCTCCTCCCCCATGACTGTGGGGGGCGGGGCTGTGGCGTGGCGAAGGATCTCCATCACCGACTGGAGCTGACAGGCGATGTGGTGCTGCAGCATGCGGGAAGCGAAGACGGCGGCGCCGGATCCAGCGTGTCCATCGAACAAGGCCCAGTAGTGGAACATCAGGCCTTCGCTCTCCTGCAGGACCGGGGAACATGAGGATCCAGTACACAAAGATTCAAGTGTCTTCATGACTGTGTTTGTTGTCAAGTGTTATGTGACAGGCTTTTATTATTGTTTCATTCCATGGTCGCTTGTTAAGTTGTTTGACTTCATGTTAAAGCATTTGTTGTTATCTTTGGAAGTTTGTGGTACAATGAACCACTGTGTGCAGTCAACTGTTCTTCATCCTTGAGTCTCTAAAGTACAAAGGTCCCCACCTGTGCTGCATCGTGATCAAGAAGGCTCCGTGTGCCTGAACCACATGTTGCAGGTGAATTGCTGAGCTTACAAACTATGACACAGCCAAGATTGTTTTTGAATTTGCTCTACAGCGACGTAAGACACAATAAGCATTTAATAAGGCAAAAAAAATCCTGGAGGATATTTAGTTTTTGTTTCATGTTTTTAATCATCAGTAAAATATTTTCACTTTTTGAAGTAGTTGCTACATTCCTTAGTTTATTGTGAGTGACTCCTGCTACGTTGCTATGTTTAGCAGTTGGTCTTTTTCTTTTCATCATCTCTCAATTCATTGTTGATTTGTTGTGTTTTGTTGTTGTGTCTAGCTGTTTCAATCATCAGTAAAATGTTGTTACAAGTACATTTGAGTTCAATACTGTTTCACCAGCAGTTTTACAGCAGTTAGAGTCACCAACATGCTGTGCAACTATGCATTAATACGCAGTGTGAAATGATGATGTATCGTCTACAAAGGTGGTTCTGTCCAAATAGAATCATAAGTGTAAAACTGAAGTCAAATCCAGTGCAGTGTTGCACTTAGCAAGAACCAGAAACCTGCCTCGATCACCTGACAAGAGGTGTTGGTCCCCTGCAGCGATCTTTTCGCAGGAACCTTTTGGCCTGATTGTTCGCCTCAAGCAGGCTCTGAAACCAACTGCGATACACACAGTTTGTACTATTGATCCTGAATAATAACCACTCACCATTATGGAGCCAACTTGGGTCCGATTCTAGCTAACTCCGCAGTGTCAGACTCTTTATCTTCTGATAATTGCGAGTCATTGCGTCCAGATCAACATAGTTCAATAAAAATAACCCCATGTTTACATCAACCTTCTCTTCTCCCTCATCAAATCCCCTCTTCACTGATATTACTTCTGACTTCTGACCACTTCTGTTCACTCAGCTGTGCTTGTTTACAGAGTTGGTACCTCGGGTCACGTCACAAGATGGTGGCGGTGTTTGACCCAGTTATGAGGACCAAGCATCGCACTTTACGGTAGTATATGAAGTGGTTATTGAAACAGTATTTCTTCCATCTATGTCTTGGTTGACTTGCTGTTGGTGACCTTTTAAAGAAAATACCATTGAGAAGTTCAAGGCCACCATTATTTGAGAGCAGATTAGAATAGAAAATAGTCGACTCATGGCAGTGACGATGAACAAACAGTTGAAGTGTGTAGCGGCGTGTGTGTTTTTCACCTCCCCCAGTCTGCCAGTCTCCATGTGCAGCCCCAGACTCTCTCCGTTGGGCAGCGACTGGCGTCTCTTGGCAGTGGGGGTCTTGCTAGGCGTTGACGGAGGACAGTAGCTCATTGGGCGCCGCGGCCTGGCCACCACCAGCTCGCAGCAGGCCTGGTCCTCGTTCAGTGCGCTTTTCCCCGCGTTGATCACCCTGCAGGGAGGAAACATCACAGCTGAGTCACGAGCTGTGAGCAGTTCAGCCTACTCAGTGAATAATTCCGAGTCCTTCATTTATCTTAATAGGCGAGTTATTGAGCGCAGTGCTGCAGGAAAACGACCCAAACTACAGAGGAGGGAAGTGGGCCAGATGATTTTGTTGCAGTTATTTAGCTTGCTAGGCCAAGACACTAGCAGATCAAGGTGCTTCCAAACCCACGCAGCATGAAAGTGGATAGACTTTTGGGGCGACCAATATGGGGCACGGTTTCTTGTCATGCATCAGACTTGAAGAAAATGCAGCTGAGTCATGAAGCAACACCTCATTTTCCCTCTGAAATAGAAGTGCTAGCAATTTGAGGGGGCTTGTTGTTGACCGGTCTGAGGTGATGTGACACCCATGACTTCAGCTCAAAAGTATCCATAACGCTTGCCTTTGAAAATCAAGCAGCAAGCAAAAAAATGATCAATTATTTTCGGTTCTCTTTTGAAATTTGGGCTGCAGCGGTTCGCACACACACATTCGGGCACATGACTGACCCACTTCCTGACAGAGGGAGAACAAAGAAAATCAATGCAATCGATAAGAGATGCAAAGAGTCCACAACACACGCCGCTCCCATCTACCCATTTTATACATCTTTCAGGACCTTCCGGAGCACAGATGATGAAGCCGAGGTGTCAGAATGCGTGAGGGAGAAGTGATGCTGTCAAGTGTGAGACGTCTCTGGAGGGCGATGTCAATGTGCGCAAGTCGAAGTGGACTATTTATGGCAACAGACTGGAAGGGATGGGCGGCGTCTTTTCTGCGCCACAGCATCATGGCCCGGATCATAAGCAACTTTCAAGCATACGTGCCAACAGCTAGGCGCCGACAGGGTCGGTCAGATTACAATACCAGAGAGCAGCCGATGTTTTGGCTGGACCGCTCGGCAGTAAGAGCTTCTGACAATCGATCCGTTCCTGCTGGGTTGTCTAACATAAAACCACTGCGCCCTTTCAATTCAACTCTGCCAGTTATTATGGCCATTAAACACTCAGGAAGTCCACGATCAATATCTGATGTTGTCATAGAATCAGCATATCATCTCTAACTTTTAGACCATGGACCTTCCCAATCTTTCCAAAAGGATGTTGAGCATTACAGGCATTAAATCCATGATAACTCAAAATATGTATTTTCACTACTGAAACAAGAGACGTGCTTCACAAGGGCAGTTGATGGCCTTCTCAATGGGATTAATCCAAGTAAAAAAAAACAGATTTAAAGTAACGTTTTTTTTACGTCTACAGACTGGAGCAAATTGGAGCTTGAGCATTGCTAATGCAGCGGAAAATACAAAATCAGACCGAGTGATCTGATTTACAGAGTCCCAGAATTTCATGCTCAGACTAAGTAGAGGCCCACAGATGCAAGTGATGTAAAGGCCAAAACATCAGAGTAACATTTTCAGATGAGCCCACCCTGCAGCGACATGGTGTGCTCAGCAGTGAGAGGAAGAAGGATGCCATCAGTGAAACAAGCTGAGAGCAACATTTCAGCTCGGGTTGCCATGGAACCGCGGGTTTATTCTTGAGGGTCTGAATCATCATTTCTGCCTGTACCACTTTGTCTAATCTCGCAGTTCAGTTTGGAGCCAGTGGATCTGTGCTAAAACAAAGCATCGGAGCAGGGACAGACAAGACGACACTCTGTGGCTCCAGTGTCTGCTGTAATAACTTGGCTGAAAGCTTTAATTACACATGATGGGTGATAGGACTCATTTGCTTGGCTGGCCCCCGAGAGACGCCCTGAGTACTTGAGTTCGCCTGTGCGAGAGTGCGTTGTTGGATCAAGACAATGGGAGAAAGAAAATCAAAAGAAATGACTGGACTTTTTGAAGCTCTTCTTACATTACAGTTAGTGATGGCTGGCGGTAAGTCTATGGGGCACAGGGTAATAGTCCAGGTCAGTCTGATGTAAGGTGAACTCAACTTTGGTGTCAGGCATTTAAGCTAGGAGGGCGTCTGGGCGTCTGCAAAGCATGAAAAAATGGATGCCCAATTCTCGACTGCACCGTACCAGATGCCGCCATATACCAGTGGAATCTGGTGGCCAAGCTACAGTCGAGAATCAGGCGTCTATTTTTTCATGTTTTGCAGACGCCCTGACTCCCTCCTAGGTAAAAGCCCGTTTGGTGTCTTTATTTCTGCTGCAACATGTCAAACACGCTAAAATACACAACCATACTATCCACACAAATGCTGAACTCATGGTGGGTTGATGAAAACAACATCATGTCTAATTGCAGTGAAGTAAATATTACAAAAAATATGAATGGTGTTGTGTCTAACGTTACGAAACACATGCGGAAAAGAGAGTGATGACATCACTACGATACGACGCATGAAGCCGTGTGTACTAGTTTTATGGTAGTTAATAGTTGGCGATATCGACGAGTTATTGCAGCTGGAATTGAGTCATTGACTTACCATATGAATCAGAGTTGCAGGGCCATGGAACAAGTTAGTCATGAGACGCAGTAGGGTAGAATATTTTGCCCTGATCAAGCAGCAATAACAGTTTACAAGACTTTGCCGTGGCTTGGAAACAGTCCTGATGTGCTTCAGACTGGCTCTGACTTTGAAGTATGCGAGCAAATCACTCCTTTCTTTTTTCACAATTTTTGCCAGAAACTTTGTCAAAAGCAGTCTCGAAGATACGTAGTTGCACTTTGCGATGTCGGAGCCATGACTGTGCACGATCGAAGCTGAAGAACAGTTTGGGTTGGGATTGGTTCCAGCACACAACATTACTGTTCTTCCACAGTTTTCCAAAATCAATGAAAGCGAAATGGTGACTGGACGATGGATCTATCCATCCATCATCCATCTATCCATCTAGGATAGATAGATGGATGTTGGATGGATGGATGGATGGATGGATAGACAGATGGATGATGGATGGATGAATAGATGGATGGATGATAGATGGATGGATGGATGGATGGATGGATAGATAGATAGATGGATAGATGGATGGATGGATGGATGGATGATAGACAGATGGATAGATGGATGGATGGATAGATGGATAGATAGATGGATAGATAGATAGATAGATAGATAGATGGATATATAGATGGATAGATAGATGGATAGATAGATGATGGATGGATGGATAGATAGATGGATAGATAGATAGATGGATGATAGATGGATGGATGAATAGATGGATAGATGGATGGATAGATAGATGGATAGATAGATGATAGATAGATGGATGGATAGATGGATGGATAGATGGATAGATAGATAGATGAATAGATGGATGATAGATGGATGGATGAATAGATGGATGATAGATGGATAGATAGATAGATGGATAGATAGATAGATAGATGAATAGATGGATGAATAGATGGATGGATGAATAGATAGATAGATAGATCGATAGATGAATGGATGGATGGATGGATAGATAGATAGAGGCCCTGGACACCACTCAAATAATACTAATCCGTCTGTGTAATTAGCAAAGATCCGATAATACAAGGTTCTGGCCAGACCACTTCTAATCCCTGGTTTAGTAGGCAGATTTGAGGCAGGTTTAAATCTCAGCCAGATTGATGCTCTTTAAAAAGGCACATTTCGTGAAGCCTCAGTTCGCGTCTCACGCAAAGCTGCGAGGCTCGCGCTCTAAGGTCACAACAGGTGCAGCTCGGCTCTGGCTGGAACTTCACGTCACACGCGGTGTGGTGTTTGACTTCATCGCGTCCCTATTGTAGTGGCTGGGGCCTCGGTGATGCTTCATCTCCTCCCGTGAAAGCCGCAGCTTTAGCGCCGTCAGTACTTACTCGGCGTATCCGGTGGCCCACGGTAATCTCCTGGTCTCCTTCAGGATGAGGATGGGCCGCGCGATGTGATCGGCCGAACACTCGATTTCATCCGGCGACAGTCCGAGAAACTCGGGTCTCATATAAGGGAATTTCAGCGGGAGGTCGCAGCCTGGACTCCCGCCCGCCCCGGAGCCGCCGCCGGTCATTATTCCGCCCATGAGCCCCGCCACGGCAGACTTGACCCGGGTGAGCATGTTATTGCCGCGGCGCGGGGGAGCGTCCGTCGGCCGGTGCGCGGCGGCGCCGCGGCTCCCTTTGCCCGGATTCCCCCCCAGCTCGGCCGCGCAGCTCGACGACAGGCTCGCTGGAGAAGAGGAGGAGGTGGAGAGCGGCAGGTGTCTACTGCTTCATCCGTGCGGTGGTCGGAAGACAGCGGCGGCTGCAGGGGGAAGAGGCCGAGGGGAGAAGCAGCAGCAGCAGCAGCAGCAGCGACGCCTCAGGTGGAGCTCCGCGCTCCGCCATGGAGGGATGACAGCATCTTATGCGCCAACACGGAAGTACACAAGCGATTAGCGGGTCACGTGACGCCCGCATTACACGCACCCTGCAAAAGAGACTGCGCTGCGCATGCACGCGAATGGTGCGCAGCGCTTGCAATAATGTATTTAGGAAATGAATTAGTCAGAATTGATAAACTTAGATATTATAATTCAATTGTAGTGTTGAGTAGAAAATAAAACGTTTTAATATAACGATAGTTAACAGTATGGAGTGTGTCTTTTTGGGGAAGTTTCTCCTGAAGACATGGTGTGAAGCTCAGCCATCCGGGAGAGACTCAGAGTGAAACCCAGCTGGAAGGTCGAGGTGTTCTCTGGCTGTTGCCACCCGAGCCAACAATAAGTCCAAGAGCTTCATCGCCATTAAAAGATATTCCAGAGGAGGCCACAGGACAGAGCCAGGACACATGTCTTGCATGATGCACATGGATTGAGCGATCTAATATTTGTAATACACAAACATTACAGCAGGTCGAGCCAAAACCCAAGCAGAGCAGGGCGGTTCTAAGCTTGCGGTAACAGAGGGTTTCACGGAAGAGTAGTGTTATCGGACAACCGCACGTGTGGTAAGGAAACTGAACACCATTTATTATTTATCGCATTCAAGGCTGTAAACCGTTGGCTCATATCTGGAATTGTATTTTCCAGGTAGTTGTCGAGGTTTTTCCAGGTGGAAACGGGAATCTTGATCGCGGCATCTGCGATATTTTTAGACGAAGAAGCGGCGCCTCCTGTTTCCTTCGTGCTGCGACATGTCAGTTTGGACGTCACATCTGGAGTTGCAGCTAATTTACAGGAAATCCAGTGGCTGGCAATCACATCACCCCATGTTCTGTTCCAAATGTCGTGCCTGGAAGTTGTTTGAGAGTTCCTGGCATCATGCACCCAAAGAGTTCTTATTATTATATAATATATAATTAAAAAAATATATATATATATATATTGCAAATGAAACAGAGTTTGTTGTTAAGGGAACATTCAGTATATGTTGACGCAACAAACAGATAATAAAAATATATTTTGTGATTTAGAAAATTGTCCATGCGTCCTATCAGAGTTGTAACTTTTGCTCCCTTGACTGAGTGTGTTTGTCCTGTTCAATGTGTGCTCAAATATCTTCCCCTAGATATCATAACTGAAGCTCGAAGAACGTTTATGGTCCTCTCCTGGCATAAATGCTCGGCAACCCTTTGAATTTCGCTCTGGAAAACAAACATGAGCAGAAGGCCAGATGTTTCCTCATGAAGATTGCGTAAACTGAAAGCTTAAATGGGTTTTCTCTGTATGTCCACATGGGCGGAGACTACAGGGCAGAAGGGTGACCATTTGATGCAGTGATATCATTTCCAATCAGATGATCTCTGGTACTTATCATATTGTCATGTTGCCGACCAAAGGCACATTAAGATTCAGGTTGTATAACTTTAGAGATTTATTATCAGAACTGGAAAACTTGCTTTAAGTTATGCAACGCTGTGCTTGTTTTAGTTGTTGGGGAAATGTAACATGGCACACAGCACTTTCCCTCCCCGACAAATTATATACCACTAGAAGGCCACACCTCCTTCATTCATATCCAACAGCTCCCTCCTCCACCTGGTTCACACACCCTCTGACAAGCCAGCTCTCATCAGCATCCCAACTCTGCTGTCAAGCCTGGGCCGGGAAAATACAAAACCAGAGACATCAAGAGCAGATCTGAAGAATGAAGGCCCTGTGTCTGGTGTTGCTGGCCTGGAGCGCATGCACAGCTGTGGGAGAAGACCTGGAGAGGATCAACTCTTGCAGCACCAAGTGTACCAAGGTAAGTGTTTCTGGAGTAACATACAGTACAGAGCTGCGACCGAGGTTGCCATGCTCATCAGTAAATACATGTAAACATCTCCTTCTACTGAGTAGATGGCATTATTACTAAGTCAAAACACTGCTGGTGGTTTCAGAGATGAACTGTCATCTCAGGTGTGTGGAAACTGAATCCGCGTCTGTGCATATTAAGACAGGCTGTTATTACTTTACATCAGTTTTAAACCCCTTTGATTCGCTTACGACGAAGAGCCAAAAATATAACTGGGGAAATTTGATGAAAGTGTTACTTCAGTTTTGCTATTTTGTCTGTAGTGTTACATATATGGCACATCTACCATCACTTGCTTTGAAGTTCATATTTAAATGGCTGGTTTCTGCTAGTGGATGGAAGGTTGTGTTACCATTGTTAGCAATCTGGTTCTTATCATTAACTGTCTTGCATGACTATGTTTCCAATGACTCATTGCTTTTGAGTGCTAAATGTGTGGTGAGATTGAGCGAATGAGTACTCAATTTCACATGTGATGAGTCATTGGAGTACATGACTCGCCGAAATAGATGCCAGGTTTGACTGAATAGCCATTGTCATACATAGTACGAGTGGCTCTCCAGCCGTTTAGACTCACCTTGAGTGACTTTATTCTTGTTAAACTTGTGAGGAAGAAAAGAAACCTTAAGAACATTTAAGGTTTTGGGAAATAATAAATGAACTAGAGAATATACAATTAAATGATTGGGATAAAGACGCTAAGATTGAAAACAACTGATGAAAAGTTTTCTGATGGTTTCGTTTTTTATCAATTTACTTGAGCACAAAATATTCATTGTTGTTGTAGATAGCAGTCTTGTATCCACTGTGTCAATGATTCACCTGGAATCTGTCATCAAAACCAATTTGAGTCTTAAATATCTCATTTCACATATTAAAAGGCTTTTAACGACATTCCCTGACATGCAACATTCATTGTGGATGCGCGTCATAAAAGTTCACTAGGGATGGAAATAGGAAGAGTGACTCATAAACGTTTATAATGGATGCTCCTCAAGCATAAAACCTGTCATAAATGTAACCTAACTGTGTGCCCGCAGTTAAACATTACGCTTGTGCCTGAATGAATTGTTTCGTCAGAACAGAGGCTTCTCCAGGTCCACAGAGAGACGAGGCCTGACTTTGCCAAACTGGGCATACGGGGTC
The DNA here is from genome assembly GCF_027744825.2 of Synchiropus splendidus. NCBI lineage: Eukaryota > Metazoa > Chordata > Actinopteri > Syngnathiformes > Callionymidae > Synchiropus > Synchiropus splendidus. The sequence goes on from NC_071337.1 coordinate 17,330,912, forward strand.
ATGCATGGTTGGAACATCTCACTCAGGAAGATTTCGAGAACTCACTGACAAAATTCCCACACACCGGGAATGGCTTCTCGAAAGGCACCGGAGCAAATCATCAGGGCTGGTTCAACACACTTCACATCGGTTTACAGCGGTGATGCAGCACAGGTTGAACTAGAGTTAGGGCTACATGCGACGCTACAACACAGATATGAAAAAAATGTGACCTTGAAATGCCCTGCTGAGAACGTTCTTCACTTGTCTTACAGGGCCTTCAGTGCAAGACCAAGCTGAAACACTGTGAGTACGGTGACAGTTTAACTAACTTAGTCCAGTGTGACAGTAATTTCTGGAAGCGTGCCATACTCCAAGTGAACTGTATAACAGGGAGTGTTCACGCTGAACTTGCTAGTAGCATCTTGCCACTACAGTATGTGTATAGCTGTTGTAATCTGTTTTATTTTTCTGTAGATCTATTTCCTCCCCGCTGTAAAAATCCAGCCAGCGGTCTCAGCGCGCGATCTGTGTTCAAGAACGTCAGCCTCTCCGCAGTCATGAGTTGTAGACAGAGGCGGGACTGTACCTTGCATCTTCAAATTGAAACTCTAATAAATCTCACAGGTAACTGAGCAACATTGTAAATGAGGTATGTGAGGGTTGGGCAGGGCATGCACAATGAGGCTCTCCTCTTGTGCTTCACAGTTGAGCACAGTGATTGACCAAGTTGGGGAGGAGTCTCCATGGACAGTGATGTTTACTGATGACATAGTGTTCTGTACTGCATTGACATTCATCATTAACTGCTAGACATATACAGCACAGGCCAAAAGTTTGGACACACCTCTCATCCAATGCATTTGCTTCATTTCTACTATTTTATTACTATTTAGACTACATTATAGATTCTCACTGAAGGCACCAAAACTGTGAGTGAACACATATAGAATTATGCAGTAAACAAAAAAGCATGTAATTACTCAAAACATTTCATATTTCATATTTTAGATTCTTTAAAACAGCTACCCTTTGCTGAGATTACTACTCTGTTCTGTCGCGATGAGCGTCATGATGCAGTCACCTGATAAGGATTTCCAACAGGTGACCACATCATCAGGCCAAGGGTTTGCAAATGGCGGCAGCTCTGAGTCATCTGAAATATAAAACGTGTTTAGAGTTATTCAACATTTCTTTCGTCTTCTCTACATGGAATTATGTAGCAAAGAAAAGATGAAGAAACAGGTTCGTGTTAGTTTGCAGTTTGTACATGCCATAGTGATGAGATAGTTGAAGGAGTTGAAGGACACAGAGAAGTAGTGTGTTTTTATACTTTTGTTATTTGTGCCAGATGGTCCTCTCAAGTGGAGGTTTCACAAACTCATTGACAAAAGGTTTTTTATTTTTTTAAGATTTGCGCATGAGTTTAGGAAGTTGACCTTTTGTAAAAAGATCATTGCAGGAAGTTATAATCCGCTTCGGTCCATAATATAAGTCATCAATGAAAACACAATACTGTCATTCCCAGAAAGAGGAAGTGCAAGTAGATTAACCTGCTTCCACTTTTGGTTGCTTGTTCCTTCTCTCATGGGTCAGCATTTATAACTAAATATGGAAACATGTCATTCAAAGTCAATGTTTTATTAAACTTTTTGTGTGTTTTGGGTCCATTGCAGATTCCATCCATGGGTTGTACATTTGCACGGCGACCCCCGCGACATTTAGCCGCTGCCAGATCGTGACATTCTCAAAAGCTTCAAGAGAGAGGATGTCTGGACAGCAGGTACAGACAGTGGCTTTGCTACTTGCTACTTTTTTTTTCTTCAATTTTAACAACTAGCACAGTCTCTCTGTGTGATGAACGAACATCATTGTAACCCACTGCCTAATCCCTTATCCATGGAAGAGCACATCCCCTGTCCTTCTGTCACACTCTTCTTTGTTGGGAAACCTCATGAGCTGAAGCCAGAGAGGTGTTTCCAAGGAAGATGACTGAGTAATGAACCAAAGAACGTACTTGCTGATGTCATTCGTTTTCACATTCGTTCAGAAAGAGCGCTACAAGCAGGATATTCTTGCACTGAATAAAACAACGTTCCAAATGACTCATTGTCAACATCACATTCCTGATCCGTTTCCAATCTCTTGAAGGTTGATGTCAAGAATGACTGTGTTGACCTTCAGCCACATCAACAAGTCCAAGTGACTCTTGAAACTTGGCCACCCTTATGCGACATCACATGGACTGGAACATACCAAGCACCAGGTGTGTCTCAACACTGATGTACAAAACCAATACTTGTGACCTCAACCTTCAACGCCCAGTCCACCTAGTAATGAATGCTTTGCTGGCATCTGTTTCTAAGCTAGCTGTCGTTTCTGTTTGACACAGGCTGCCTCAATGAAGACTTGAGAAGAAATATCCCAGAATGCATCAGTAAGTAGAATATAGATACAGTTTCTCATGTTTCACTGAGTTAGGTTGATGTCGCAAACCCCCCCGCACTGTTATACTTTATATGCTCTCATTATATCATGCTTCTCAGAGTTTCTGGTATTCAGTGCAACACCAAGCAAAGATGGACGCCATGATTTAGGTCTGGTAATGATATCTTGTTTTGCTGACTGTGAGTTCTTTAGATAGACACGTATTTTCGGAATAAAAAAAGTTAGAGCATTTTAGGGGTAATGCTGGTTCACATACCCAGCGCCAGACATCGACCAAATCATATAGGTGATTCAGTGTAACTGCAAGCGTATTTATCGTGTTTAATTCAAATACTAACACTAAATACTAAATATGATGTACTGTCCTACACAGAAGTTCTGTTTAGTTCGGATTAAAACAAATGGTGTTGATCGCTGATCTGATCAATGCGTGACAACAATTCTTGATCAAATCGTGAATCAGAGTTTACCAACAACTTGCAGAGACATTATTTGATAAAAAGTACAGGTAAAACTAGGGTCTTGCTTCAGTTGTTTGTGGGACTTCCTTACGAGATCCATTATCTTTGTATAATTCACAATCTACCTGAATCCAGTGTCGCTGAACTCTGGATATGGGGCTTTTGAGGTCGGAAATGAAAACGCTTTGGGGTGCGCACTGTCCTTCCTGTATCCGATACCTGGACGTTTGTCTTCGTTCAACCTTTTTCATGCTGGCAGAGTATAGATGATCCGCATACCTTCCAAAGACAACATCTGCTTATCCCAACCCCATCAACCAAATGCCACATCTTTGTCTCATCCAGCTGGTCAACTGTCCTACAAAGATGATCCTCAGAAAAAGGAGCTGAGTGTGGTTGTGTCAGAGTCGTTGGATGATAAGAACTACAATCTCCGTCTGTGTAAGAAGAGCACGATCTGTTTTGATGCAGGAGCCAAGGTTGTGGTAAGCACTTTACAGTTAAGTTCAGTTGGCCTACAAGTAGCTCTGGCTTCTCGGACGGATCGTATAAATATGGATTTTGTTTCTTATTCTCACAAATGAAATTTTGGCTATTCTGACATAAAGATAAACCTAAGGGACCAAGTTTTGTTTGGCAACATCGATTAGTTCTTTGGTGTCATTTGGCACTAACATTTTCATTTCAACCATCATTCACCATCACTCGCAAAGACTTGCCCAACCAGGAACAAGACTTGATGCTTTCCCACTGCTAGAAGCGGGAATCCCCTGACAACAACTGAAAATGGTGACTGATTCACTCATACAGTATGTGGCAGTAGGGAGTAGAGAGTAGACATCGTGGCTATGCTAACATGACCAGCAAAATCTACGCAGCTGAGATGATTGATAGACGGCTAAACAAGTAACACATACTAGAATATGTATCCACATGTGACCACAGCTTGAGAAACACACCTTCATCTCAAGTCTTTGGCCACCCGTCTCTTCTCCCACCTGCCAATGAAAGGTCATATTTATACCAATAAAAAGCAGTGCCCTATAGTGGTATAAGCACATGGACGCTGTTCCCGCGTATGATGACCTCGAATGGCATAAAACACCCAAATGTCATTCTGAGGAATGTTCCCTGGAGAGACTGTTGCTGATGTGTGAAATGTGCTACTGAATCTTTTAGATTAAGAAGGAAGACCCAGTGAAGCGAGCCATCCTGCGCTACTCCCTCCCTTTACCCTGTCTCTGTATAGAGGTAACACCTGATGAAACCACTGATCTTTGAGCTGACCTTGAAAGTCACTGATCAAAAATGTCTTCCTCCAGGGTTGGTGTGATATGATAGATGCCCCAAGAATCCAGGTGTGCCCCTTCCAGGACCGTGAGTCATGACAAGGCTGTGAAATTCCCCCGAGACTCGCTGTAGTCATCTCACCTGCATTTCCTCCACAGGTCTTGAGGAACTGTGGCGTGGGATTACCTTCGACCCACTGGAGCAGATGCTGCAGTGGGAACCTGCCTGTCCGGTTGCTGCAGTTGTTTCACTGTGTCAGAAAGGACCCAGCGGCGCCTGTTCGGATCTGAGTCACCAATCCTCGCGGCGAGTTGGCAAAGAGAAGGTTCGAGCTGTCCCAATGCGTGGCAATAATCAAAACAGCTGACTGGTCTGTGAGCGTCACAGACATGATGGGAATGTTGAACTGTTGACGCATTGGCATGTTTTCAAAATCTAAAATTGGTACAAGTCACTGGCTGAATGGGGTTCATTATGGAATGACAGTGTGGGTTTTCGCTCCCAGCCTTTAACAGATGTCCAGGCAGGCGATGGTTTTCAGCCTGGTGGTCTTGATCTGGAGTGGTTTAATGCTGCCACAGATGAAGTGGCTTTGTGAAAATACTGGATTGAAGTTGAAGGACCAAACTGTTATGATATCGTTGCCATAAACACTCGAACCAGAACAGGTCATTTTCAGACTACAGTCAGACTTTGATGAACTGAGCTCTTAGTTCTGTGTGTCTCACTTTTGTTCATTGTTCAGTACCACACAGGCTGTTGGGGGAAGAAAGAGAACACACACACGTCAGTAGTGAGGTCAGCAACCACGTTCAGCATCCTTGTACTTTCAGCTGTAATGTGGCAAGGCTTCGCAATAGAACTATGATTTTGCCTTTCCACTTCCTTAGTAGCACTCATTTAGAGACGCAGCGAGAGGATGTTTACACTTGGATGCTGTGACTCTTTCTCAAAAGAAGCTAACATCTTTCCGGTCCGGGAGCCAAGGTTTGACAGTATTATGAAAATAATATGTAAATAAATTAAAAAAAAGATGCCTTGACTCCCGCATAAGAAATTACACATCAATGGACATTAAAACAAAGGACACTGATACACGAAACAGCAAGTTCTTATTAGATCTGGAATGGATCACTTTAGAGGGACATACGTTCTGTTGTGACATCATCACAATGTGGCACTAGATTTATCCAGATTGAAAGTGTCAATGAAGGCCCTGTTGAATTTTACCACTTGCCCTAAATAATTGTTTCATTACTCTCAGAACATAGCTCCTCTTTTTCTGTTTTCCAATGACACTTATTTTTGGTGAATATTGCCGTTTTCCTGGTGAATTTCTCTCCTCTGTTTTGTAGCGATTGTCTTCTCTGAACTACCTTTTCAAGAGCTAACCAGAAGACGACTGTTAAACTGTGACTCACTTGATATACTTCAGTCTGTGGTGTCTAACAATAACACACAGATGGGTTAGGTAACCTGCGTAGGTGTGAGCCGTCTCTGTTAATGACGCTTGGTTACAAAGGTGTTTAACAAAACCAACCATGACGTCAGGGTAATCTATTTAGGTCACATGTCACATTATGAAAAATTGATTGTCAACATAGTAAATGAGTCACTGCAATTAAAATGGTGATTCAAATGCCAATGAAGGATTCCCCTTTGTGCATAGTGGTGGGAGCGCTCTGAAAACAAAACAGAAAATGACCTGTATCTGGAGCCATAGTTAAAACGTCTGAGTCAGCTGTCTATTCCTATAAATGCTTTATCTTTTTTCCTTGTAGGTAGCATTTGCAGAAGTGGATCCTCACCCTCTACTGTGCATGAAGGTAACTTGAGAACTACAGAAATAGTTCTTACTATTGAGGATTGGTTTGTTCATGTTTTCTTTTAATTAATAGAGAGAGATTTAAGAGAAATGTTGGTTTCATTGAAGTAGAAAAGGTGTAGCTACAGTGAAAAGCACTGGACACAGTGGAGCCATGAAAGATTTTGGTACAGAAAAACAAATTCTGTGCAATCGGAGCGGCTGGAAGGTAGAGATACAGATAAAGTGGAGAATGTGCTGACTAATGGACCACCTGCCGTTGCACAAGCTAATTTGGTAAAACGAAAATCGGGCTGTTGGTTTGATTTCGCTCCTTCCTGACTGTCATAACTCTTAAAACATTATCCTACAAGAGAGCCCTTATGTGTGAGGGGTGTTCAACGTGAACTCGTCCTGATCACCCAATGGGATTAAATGTTCAACATTTAAGACCCAAGAGGAGGATGTTTTTGACATTTATTGAATGGATGACCATAAAAACACTAGTTTTTAAATCATGAAAATTAAATAAACCTCACGTCTGATGCTGTCCTCACTCGGTTTGTTCCTTCAGGGGTCTGGGTGGTGTATGTGAACTTAACTCTTTCGCAATGTGATTATTGGGATTCCCGAAAGACATCTCTGGCAGATAAAAAATAAATAAAAAATCCCTGTGTCTAGTGGGAAAGGATTCATGTTATGTGTTGCCTGTGTAACTATTTCATATCACTTGCATTTCAATAACTTGTCTATGTTCTCCAGTTTACTGTAAAAGATCAGTCCTGGATCAGGTGCCCCTTTGGCCAAGTAGGATTACCAGGTCAGACTCCGACTGGACCTGAACAGCTGTTTCATTTGTGGTTAGTTAGACTAACAGCTAGTTTTTGTTCTTTTCAGTATGGCAGGCCACCTTCAGTGAAGGGGAGGTTTCCGTCTTTTCCTACACAAACGCCACGTTCTTGCTGGAAGTGTGTCAGCAGTCCAAAGGAAATGTGTTGTGTCAGCCCTACACGCACGCCGTGCATGTGGTAAGTGTCGCACCTGTCAGGATTTACCGATGTGAGTAGATGAAAGCGAAAGTGGGGATGGTGAAAATGAGACGTAGATGTGTCAGGTGGAGGCAGGGGGAGACAGAGAGGCGGGTGCCGGTGTGCTGGTTTGGCAGGGTGCTTCGCCGAAGCAGAACAAGATGGCTAAGTAGTTGAAAAACTCCAAAAACATTCACACATTCACTTCAACTGTTGTTGACTGGGCCTAAGTGACTTTGATGAAGTGGAAGTTTGTCCTAAGTTGGTTCAGGTTTAACCTCGTGGTTCCCCCCCATCCACATATGTGGGGGTTAAATTCTTGTCTTTCAGCACCATTGCACTCGTTCTTTTTAATTCTGGGAATAAATCCAGTGCACTTTTAATACTTGTAATATGCAGAATTGTGTCTCTATCTTCATATGCCATGGAAATGTGATATATTTTAGTTGGTATAGAATTATTATTAACACACTCTTTTACTTGATTCCTATATCAAACTGCAAAAAGCAAAACTTAACATGGAGTTGAAGGAGCACAAGAGCTGCACTGTAATAACCCAAGGTTTATGACTGTCGACTTATCAGGACACCGTTGGGTTGGGCATTGTTGTGGGACTAAACAAAGCCTTATCCTGAAATAATAAGGAACTATGTTTCTCAGGGATTCCTTGGCAATGGAGTTATGGTTTATCTGGAAATACATGCAGATTGTTTTGAGGGAAAAGTTGAAACGTTTTCGCTGGAAGGTTGGAGAGCTGTAATACAAACAAAGAAATGAATATTGTTGAGTGATGGAACGCCTTGTGATAAGACAAGAGAAGTTTATAGGGCCAAGAACAAATATTTTTTCAGAAAATCATTTCAGTATTTTAGGCAGAAAGTTGGGACAAGGAAAAAAAACATTTGTTAGGATCACTTGGGGGAGAAACAACGTCTTATCCTCTAACTTTTCAGGACAGTTGGTGGCTAGAACTACGATTAAGGAGGTAATAGATGTGGGGTGGAGTGGAGATTGGAGTGGGAAAATAGTTGAAACAGGACAAGATTGCGGCAAAGGAAATTGATGGGGGCTGTAAAGAATGATTTAGGAAATTAGTGAGAGATAGAGAAATGCTTTACCAGGAACTACTTGGGTCCAGACGTTCAAACATTACAACAACGGTTTCTCAAGAATTATTCAGGGCTCATAGATTCATGGGAAAAGTCAGTCTGTCTTTTCCCATGAATCTTTGAGCTCAGTGGGTTTCAACAGGCGGAAAGAAATATTTATCAGAAAGTTTATCAGATGACTCACTCAAGATTTTATGGGTAAGAATGATGAGTCTGAGGAATTAGTTTGGACCTCAGATTTCTCACCAATAATGTCTTGCTTCAGGAGCCACAGCAGTCGGTCAGGTTAAATCTCAGCGAAGATGTTTACAGACAGAACGTCTGTCTCCAGGTGAGTTGATGTTAGAAACTCAGCCGTTTTGATGTTTGGACTTAAACACAAAACCAAATTTCTTGTTTGGCAGATGAAAAGAATCGACGTGAAGTTCTCTGTTACAAGTCGGTGCTTCCAACCCGGTGGTGAGTTACCACTTAGAATTTCGCAAACTTAACCAAGGTTTAACTTTGAACATACAACAAGCTTTTATTTTGATGCAAAGCTACTCTATTAGTATGCATAGTTTAATCATCATCGTCATCCTAAAAGGTAGCTATTGTCATGATAAAGGGACCTTCACTGTGTTTTCATGAATGGAGAGTGGAGCACTTCCTTGTACAATGTAGAGAAAAATTACTTTAAAAAATAAGGGAAAAACAGCACCATACAATGCGGTGGTTCTCAACTAGTGGTTTCGGGACCCAAAAGTGGGATGTGAGGCTGCTGATGTTTTTATTTATTTATAAATTATTATTATTTGTTTAAAAAAATAGCCATAATTTATCTGCTTGAATTTCCTGTAAAATACATTTACTTTTTTTTGCCACTGATCTAGAGGATACCTCAGTTTAGTCATGAACTCTAAATAGTGTGAATAGTGTCAAGAGGGAATACAATGTAAACAAGTCCAAAAGTACTCCAACACATTTTCAGATATCTTCGCAAGGACCTTTATAAGTGAGGACCTGAAACTGAAACATGAGAGAACTGTTATAATGGTCTCAATGGAGTTTTAATTGTTTTGTCAGACAAACCACCAGCAGCTAAGTCCGTCAAGAAAGAACTGGCTGACACCAACTACTCTCTCATCTGTATATCTGCTGGTGTCACTTTGACTGTATTGATAGCCCTGGGTCTGGTGCTGCATGTAGTGGTGACAGGTAGGTGGAATCAAAGTGAATTCACGATATATATCTACATCTATATCTATATCTATATCTATATCTATATCTACATCTATATCTATATCTATATCTATATCTATATCTATAATTTTCAGATGTTTTACATGTTAAATTCAAAGAGGTCACAATTTTACTGTAAAAGAACTAACCGACATGGACGTAAATACAATAAATAATTCACAGAATTCAAGCAAATATCAAAGAGATTCTTGTGCGTAAATAGTACATACTGTTGCCTCTGTCCACATCAATGCTATCCACTGCCTTTGATGTTTAGATAACGTTGACTTGTTTTTTTAAGTGGTCACATCCTGCTCTCTTGTCCCCAGCTCACCACAAGAGGAAACAGAAAAGAAAGGCAACCTATCTCGCTGTTGAGAAGCAGACGGGTGAAGCGACACCTGGAGTTTCTCTTTTGTTTATGAGGTGACTAACACCCACGTGACATTTTAGAATTTCCGCATCTCTGGGATCCAAACTGAAGCTGCTGTTTACGGATGTTTCCTGCTACTGGTTGTGAAGTCAGAGAAATCCACTCTTTTCTACAACTGTGGTAAAAGGTGTCATATGTTTGTATGTTTACAAATATACCTCTTGGCATGGCTATGTATTTCATTCTAATTCGCGAAAGTTTTTTTTTTCTTTCTTAATTAAAAAAAGACGTTTTTCAGACTCAAGTTGTCTGTTTTGGTAGTAGTTACTGGTAATAGCATTCACGTGACACCAGGGAGGCAGTGGTCCTTCCAGTTGTGTGAGGTGATTTTTAAGTAGCGGTCTGGACTGTTGCATCATACGTACTCTCCACCACGTGTTTTGTCTTGAGTTGAAAAGTTTTTTGTGTTTTCCTAAATTCAAACGATGTGGCACAACCAGAATGTGCTGAATTGCACGTGGTCTGCCAGGAAGTTGTTTCTCTGTGACTGTGCAAAGGTGACTCAGCCTGTTCCTGATGAAGGTTAAATAGTGTTGGAATAAAACAAGTGTAGTGTCCAACACTAGTAAACAATGGACACAGTGTGAAACATGAGTCATTTCACATTACCACGTGGAGGGAAATACAGTCATTGTGCTGAGTCACTCAACATCATGATGACAAAGCATACATGCGAGCAATATTAAAATACGAAGAAAAAAGTTGACAGCTAGATCGAAGAACATTCATGGAGTTATGTTATCATTGAAGGCTACGTTTTTGTACAATGGAAATAGGAAATGACTGGGGAAATTCATACTTATTGTAAGGATGCTCCGATCGGGATTTTTCACCGATATCGTTCACATGGATTGACAATGAATTTGTAATCAAAATGTTGAGACCTTCTGTGTACATGATGTGAAAAAAAAACCCATTAAATATTTTTAATTCAGGCACGTTTTTCTATACCTAAACAAAATTGAAGTACCTTGCAGAATACAGTAACTTTAAATACAGTGTGAGGCTTCATAGTTTGGTGAATCTCTAAAGACTGTGATCGGTGAATGCCGACTGCACTGATATCGGGTGACCATGATCGGTGGCCGATCGATCGGAGCGTCCCTAATTTATTGTACAATCAAATAAACCTATTAAAAATGAAATTTTACGCTTAATTTTCGGTGAGATTTGTCTATGAAAAATAAACACACATCAGATATGATTGTGCTTATTTCTTGCTGCCGATTTCTTGCCACGTGAGTTGTGAATGTGAATGTATGTTTCTGCCGATCACCAATACCGATCACCCGGATTGACTATGAATGAGTACTATGAATGTTTTACATGCCTCTTCAAGGAGAAAAGAAATAGAAAAACTGAGCAGAATGTCCCAACTGTTCTGTCAAAAGGACAAAACATTTAATTCGATGTGAGACTTTTAGTTTGGTGAAGCTCTAGCAGACATTGAGAGACAGAGAGAGAGAGAGGGAGCACTCGTCTTCCAGCACTGCGTTTATGAAAGTTCCCACTCTGGACGTTTTCAAAGTTTCAGATTCAGGTGGCTAATGAACACTGCACCTGACACCAAAGTGCGACGGTTTCGGTCTGAGAAAGGCCGCTCATTTAACTCGGTGAAATGAACCCTGTTTTTTACTTAGCCTTCTGACAGGTGTCACTAAGTGTTGGCTTAAATGTGATTCCCTGCAGTGCATTTTCTTGTGCATGTGCTGCAGGATACAAACTTGACATGACAGAAAAAGCAGCAGACATGCTGCAGCAAGTAGGGAGGGAGGAGCGGACGCACCACAACACGCGGGGCTTCTTCAGCGCCACCTGCCACACATGATTGGCAATGACAGGTAGTGATCTACCGATCACACTGATATCGGCCATCATGATCGATCAAGCTGATATCGGCCATCGTGATCAGTGGCTGATCGATCAGCGCGTTCTAACTTTTAGTGTTGTGTTTTTTTTTTTCTGTTGCAATTTAGGCGTTTAGAGGAGCTCAACCTCTTCAGACGTGAGTTTTTCTTGAGTTTTTGCTTTTTGCAATTTGGGATAGGAATTACTGTACATGGAAGGACTAGTAACTGAACTTTGTCTTGTTAGGAAACTTGTTTTGCAAAGAAGAATGACTTTGTTTGTGGACAATCTTTATTCACAATAGTGTTATCAATAATAATTCTATTATCACGAATATGTCAGTTTTCCACGTCATATGAAACAGGAAAGTTTATTGTACATTTTGTTTGTACACTGGATTCATTGAACTTGAACAGAATGTTCTATCCTGTTGAGTTGTTGATGCACAAGTCTTGCGTCTTTGCATGTGCTTGTGTTCCTTCCTTCTTTTTTTTCTCATCCAAATGTCTGTAATGCTGTTGCATCACTACAAGATGGTGCGGGCAGCGCCCTGAAATGTGGCTAACTGATCGCCAATGTACCTTTGCAGTGAAAGACAAAGATGTAGATGGGGTAACCTACGTAGTTAAACAAAATTATTATAATTAATGCATCATCTTATGAGACAAATAAAACACGAACTGTTAGAATAAAAAATTACCAGAAATAAAATTAATGCGTGGCAGATTTTGATTAATTGCATCAATCACAAAAACAACAAAATGACATGAAATATATTAATTTGATTCTCTCTCTCTATATAACATTTTATTGTATTTTTTATTATATATGCATATAATATATAAATTCTCTCTCTATATATATGTATACATACAGTATATATATATATATATATATATATATATATATATATATATATATATATATATATATATATATATATATATATATATATATATATATATATATATATATATATATCGCTTTTTTTTTTTATAGAAATTGTGTTGTCACTTCTCCCTTCGATCCAGCAGGCGTCGGTGTTCACCAAGTGTTTCACCCCATGAGTCGCGTAGCAGAGGCGAATCAGTGCTGAAGGCGTCGCTGCTTCAAAGAAATATGATGACGAAAGAAAACTACGTTGGAGCGTTAAAGGATAGTGTGAATTTAAGATGAATCAATATAATCACCATGAGACCCGTATTGAAAAGGCCGTTTTTATTGACCTCAAAATGCTCCTATGACATGAAATAAAGGTGTAATTATATTGTTATACACATCACATGTCAACATGAGGCTGGATGTGGAGACTGAGGGCTACACCTCTCTCTGTACAAAATCCCAGTCTCTTTTCCACTAACTGCTTGCAGCCGGTCTCATCTTGATCTTCACAGTGTATGGCACTACGTGCTAAGCACAGTGGTTTAATGGTGCTGGGAATGCATCAATTGATTGCAGGCTCTACTGTGAGAGACACATAATGTCTCCAGTAGAGGAGAGTCTGCTGCGACTTCAGGAATGAAGGCATATAGCTGCTTTATTGCACGTAGTATGAGTGTTAAGACGAATGCTTGTGCAGTAGGGATGAATGACTTTATCTTTACAACGTGATGTACTTGCACCCCCATAAATGTAATGCAAATTTCACTCTGTTTCAAGCAACTTCCAAAACAATAAGGCAAAATATCATGGCAAGCTTTACTTTTACTTTCCAGTGGATACTGCTTTGTACGCGTAACTAGTAAAACTATGTGTAGTTTAGCCTGGCACTAACTCACACAAACTGCATTTATGCTCCTGGAGAAATGTTGTCGGTAAAACTAATGCAAAGAAAAGTAGCTTTAGCAAATACTAAGTAAACATGTACATAGTTAACTCAGATGTTTTAGTCTCATTTCAGTCCGTCACATGGAAGAGGACACTTTTGAGTCCATTCAAACACCTAGCGACTTCAGTGTCTACATTGGAGGGCCACTTGAAAAGAGTCTCTCGATATAATGCCTTGGGGGTGAGAATGTGTTGCTTTTTTGGTGTTGAAAAGGGTCTTTCTTGCAAGAAACTAATGTTTCAACTGCGAAAGAAATTGCATGATAGGAGCCCTTTAAATAAAGCTGAATTAAGAAAGATATTTCATGACTTCCTCCGATTGTGACGGTCCGTCTCTTTATTTCTGTAAGAAAAAACAAACAAAAAACGATCTAACTGAAGCGCTTTAAATCTAAAAAAGCAACTTATCTACCTCATGGTAATTCAAACATTCATATTTTATTAAAACAACTTAAACAGTCTGCAAGCATCATCATTATTAACAATAACAGTGAATAATACACTGAGTGAATATTACACATGTGTAACTATTTTCTCTGCTCCGCTCTTTATTTGTAGCAGCGATCTGGAAGTGATGTCATTCTGCCCGAACTTGGCCGGTGATCCTGAGGGATAACAGCGCCAGCATCTGTTTTGGGAGTTTTCAAATGTAACACAACAACAAGACAGAAACTTCGATGACGAATGGGGAGGCCTTCAGGTGGGGCCGCCCCCTCTTGGCTGTTTTCCTTCAGCTTCTGTCCGTCGGTGCGGTGAAAGAATGACAAACATGGAGGCCAGAGACAACAGACTGGGATGAGCTAATCCTTGTTGTGGAGGATTCCAGACATTCCATTGGGGTGTTGTTCCCGGGCGTGCTAATCGGTGCGCGCCAGTGCTGTCCTCACGCCGGAGATTTACACTATGCAAACAAACAGTGGAAATATGAAGTCAAACAGACGTGCGCGCGCACACACACACAGAGCCCGTCACTCACTCAGGTAGGAGAGGGAAGAAACCTAAAAACACTCTGTGCCAGTTGAGGAGGTGGGCCAGAGGTGAGAGGGTCAAGGGTGACACCGAGTTGCAAATGTTCCCTAATATCTAAACACATATTTCCTCCTACTCACTATTAGTTTACTTTAAATGAACACAATTATTTATCAGTTGTCATTCATGCTCATTATTCTCTGACAGTACTGGCCTTTCCCCTCGAATCTCTGTTCCTCCATCTTTGGTCAACAAATGTGTTTGTGGTCGTGAGTTACAGGGATTCACTCAGAGGTGTGGATCTCAGAGATTAGAGTCAAACTCACTTCATGTCACGCTCGGAGAGTGGCCCTCTAGTGGACGCCAGGGTCGACATGTTTTGTTTCTAGGTTCGATTTGAATCGATAACTTTGAGAATCAACAACATCCTTTTTAAGCTGTGAAAGCTGCAGCTTGTCAACAAAGGCGCCAGTGGGATCCCCAGGGATTCAGGGGATTTTGTGAATTTGGCTCACCTGACAATGTCAACACATGTAACAACAACTTAAACACAATATTGCATCCATGCTGTTGCTATTGGTCTCAGATTTTTTAACTTGCAATCTATTTCGCCACCCACTTTCTGTTGAGTCCAAAATCAATATCGCACTAAATTACCAGGATACTTGACTGAAAAACTTCAGGTGTAAGGGTCTTTTAGATAGTGAGCCTCTGATGGACACCGAACTCTACACATATGTGAATGTTCATTGCACAAAATAAACAAAATTTAATGAATAAATCAATAAATCGAGTCCGGAAATGCAGCCCAGAGAGATTAATATCACAAATATATGATCCAAATACATTCCACGACTGGAGCGATAAATTCTAGTAACTTGCTGACTGACCTTGGTGGTGCTACCACGTCATGCAATGGAATTTGTACAACGAATCTTGTTGAAAATGTGCTATACAAGTAACATCTGACTTATGACCTGCTCGACTTACGTCCACCCGTACGTACGACCACGGCCAGCAGATGTTTATTTATTTTTTATTCAATGTCTGGCACCGCAGCACGTAGCAGCCTGGCATCGTGTACGGCAGTTACGGCAGCACAGTATCCCAGCATCTCACTCTCACACAGAGATCTACCACTACAGTAGCACCTATGACCCTTGCGTCTGCCATTTTGAATGGCATTCGACTTACGTCCAATCTGACTTAAGATGTTAAGCGTTTTTTTTTTTTTTTCTGGTGCATCTGAAAAAGAACAAGTGTGTTTACCTACACACATTATATATTTTGTACTGTTGTCCCTTCTCACGAGAGTATCATAGCCATTTCATCGTCCTCTTTATTTTTACATGACCCTTCACTGTTACGGACTTTAGCTGCGCTACGTCGGACCCTTTATCCCTTAACAAGCCACTTACATTACCACGAGGTTTGAATAAAAAAAAGCCCATTGCTTAGATGAACCTGCTTAAATCTTTGCTGGGATTGCTCATGGCTTTCTCCGTGTGTATTGACATTTACGACCCTCCAGTTACATCTACAGATGGCGCCTGTGTTCTGACCACTAAGCATCGCACTCCTCTACATCGCAGTATCATTTATGGTGGTATATAAAAACAAAATGTTATTCACTTTTCCTGTATATACAGAATGAAAGTACATCTATTTCTACCTTCTCGAAATAAGGCAGTTGCAGGTTAAGAAACGCATGGCTGGCCTTTCGATATCCCAACAGCTGGAATGTCCAAATGTCTTTTTTTTCGCGGAATTGTTGCTGGGAATGATACAAGGAAGTTAGAGAAGAGATAAGCTTCAGTGTAGGAGGAAGAGGAGGTTGCCCCGGCAGATGACAGATAACAAGGTAGTAGAACGAAAGGATGACAGACGAGGCCTGTCAGGTCGGAAAGACAGGAAAAGCCCCAAGAAAGGATGACAAGCTTATCGTACGGAGGGATAGACGGGGCGGGCTTTCGAAGAAAAACTAGCACTCCTCGGTGGGTCTTGTTGACCAGAATAGGAAAAGCTCTCGTCCGTACAGAGGCCTCTTTGTTCTTTTGTGAGTCATTCTGGAAAAGGGCACAGCTGTAAACAGTCGAGATCAGTCCATTAGGCCCCGAGGTGCCGGCGCTTCACTGTTGACTGTGTGTCCGGAAAGAAACGGTAAGCTTGACTCATCAATAAACACAACAGTCAGATGAGAGAGAGTGTGTGTTTGTGTCAGAGGGATAATGGGAGGCAGAGACAGGAGGAGCGCAGGATTTAGGAATAATGGTGCAGAGTTGCACCGGCCAATGATCTCATGCTTCCACCAGCTGGCAAACAAGGACTTTTCCATCTAGCTGTCTTTCCGTCACTCCCCGAAAACCCTCCCTCTTTCTGCAAGCTGCCGTCTCTCATCCTCTCTCGCCCCCCGCACACTTTCAGGAGAGATGTCCAACTTCTTTTTGATGAATAACTCTTTAGGTGTTTCAGTCCTTGCAGATGTTTAGATGACTTCATACAGTAAATGAAAAGAGTCAGACTGTGAGGTAAGGTGAGAGAAACTGAGTCAAATAAAGTCACCAGGAATGAACAGCACCATTCTCTTCAACTTCTTGTCTTTAGCTCTGGTTAGGATCCAACAATGTTTGCGCTGAGTGGACTCTTTGTTGCTCCCATTGTTGTGTTGTCACAACTGTACCGGCGCTTCGCGCCACCTGCCTGTTTCACACACAGGGAGCGTGGAACTTCCACAGCTGGCCAATCACCACGTGTCCTGACCTCAGCGATCGAGGTGTCAAAGGTCACAGGTTGCCTTCCAACGCTGTGTGTGTGCCTAGGGATTTGGGATTGTCGGTGTGTACTCACATGGCTATAACGTGACAATAAACACAGGCAGGGGGGGGCTCGGGGGAGGGGCGGGCAGCAGGCCAGGCGTGTGCCGGGGTGACTGCTGGGGTGAAAGGTCAACCAAGCTGACAAAGGCCAGCGACTCTGCTCACCCCGGGGCTCCGCTTGGGCTTATTCACTGGCTCTTTATTGCCTAGCTACCAGTGACCTGGCATTTAAGTCCTGATCTCCACAGACTTGACGCAGGTCCTGATGAGAGCCGGCGAGGAGGCTGCTAATTAATTCCAAAGGTTAGCTTTGATTGCACCGGAGGAGGGACCCCCATTTACATTTTGGATAATTGAGATGTGTGAAGCAGTGAAGCTAGCAAGGTAGCGTAATTCTGTGGCGGATGTGACTCTAGACTGGCCTCAACATTTGTGGTCTTCAGGACTTGAGTTTTGATTCATTCAGATGCAGCTCCCCTGAAGGAATACGGAAGAACTTATCCATTCGTTTTAAATGGAATCTTTCCTGACCAAAGACTAATTCCTCACCAATATTCCAATGCCATAAAAAGAAACTATGTCTTCTGTCTGCCTATCGAGATTCACTACCAAGCTTAGTAAAAGGTCTGAATTACATAAGTGTTCAAAGACCATCTACTAGGTGCTGCCTCGAATAATGCAGTCCAGCGCTGGATCAATGGTAAGAAATTCTACAATATTTGTCTTTTCACCTCTGAGAACTGAGTACGATAAGATCGAATCTTGCTGAAGTAAAACCTTCATTTCCACTCACAACACACATGCAAGACATTCCTCATTAGAGATTAAAGCAGGTTTGGGCTCACAAGGACTAGATGAGATGCCAGCAGAGACTCTGCATCCTGTGGGACAGACCGGAATACTGAGTGGCCTCTGTCAATATAGGGACATGACAGTTGCTCTGGTTCGCTTAGATAATGTCACTGAAAACAAAAAAATGAAGGGAGCATCTGATGACAGATGTTGATTTTTTTTTTAATTGAATCAATTCATGGTTTTAAGAAAGTTGTTTTCCTCATGGCTGAATGACGATGTCTCACACATCGAGCCCCAAACTCAGCGAAGTGAAAAAACAAAAGTTGTGAATCTGCTGCTGCCTCACAGCTAGAAGGCCGTAAGCTTGAACTCTTTTTTCTTTCAA
The DNA here is from genome assembly GCF_027744825.2 of Synchiropus splendidus. NCBI lineage: Eukaryota > Metazoa > Chordata > Actinopteri > Syngnathiformes > Callionymidae > Synchiropus > Synchiropus splendidus. The sequence continues at coordinate 17,349,325 of NC_071337.1, forward strand.
GCTTTACGTAATTCATAGGTTGGAACAGAAGATGCCGACTTGGGAGAAAACATTCAAATAAGACTTCATTTGTGGCATGTGGAACAGTGGGGCGAACAGTATTGTTTGTTTGTAATGATCTACTGCTGTTTATCTTCGTCTCTGAAACCGAAGACATTGTATTAATATGTCCAATAAACTTGTTTTCCACCATTATCAAATGAGGACTATTGGTTCAAAACACTGGAGTGTGAAACAAAAGGCCTTGGCAACACAGGACTTCAGCGGATGTGAGTGAATCCTTCGCCACCGCTTAAGCAAATGTCGATTGTTGCGATGTCTTCTTTACCTTATATGTGCAGTACAGTAAGTATGGCAAGTCCAAGTGCAGCTGCTGGTCATTATGATGTCATTCCTAGCTTGAGGTTCAAACTTCCAGAGCAGCATTCGACCCAGGTTGACACTGAAACGTGGGCTTGGCAGTAGATGTCACTGAAGCTTATATGTAAACCATCAGGACAACGTTCCTGATCCTTTCAACCAAATTCATCAGCCGAACATCAAAGCAAAACAGTGTTTTCGCTAACATGGTCGACCTCAGCCTTTGATCCCGATCATTAGCGCTGCGCCTGGGTTGTCTCGGTTGCGACTGAACTGGAATGGAGCAGTTCTTATCCTTGGTGATGTCTTTGTCAGTGTGACAGCTCAGCAGAATCACTGCTCACTAACTCTGATTGGCTGGAACAGACAGAGAGGCACACTATAGTAAAGCTGTTGTTGCTGCGGGGGGCGATTGTGTGTGTTCACCCCTCGCAGTGCGCTAAGCAGAGCAGGTTTGGGGTGGACGTCAGGGGGCCAGCGGGCAGATGAGCACCAGGCCTTTCCTGCAGTTCCGTAAGCTCCCCACTTGTTGGGCTTTGCTTGATAATCACTAGTGTGTGTGGCACAGGAACTGGCATGGCTTCAGAGAAAATCCACCCCCCACACACACCCCACTCTCCCCTCCCCCTTCCTCATGCACAATAGTGTTTATTGGTACTGTCATTCTACACATTAGAGCGCTGGCATCAAAGCCCGATGTGAGTGTGCTCGGCACGACTGAGTGAAGGGGACGAGAGGAAATGGATTGAGGGTTCATTCAGCGTCAAAGTGAATGTAGGGTGAAGCATCGAAGACAGAGCTGGTGCTAGCAACACAACTTTTTGGGTGGCTCTTTGACAGAGATGAAACATATATTTCTTTTTAAAAACATCATAAAAGTGGAGTTACATGTCTTCCGTTTAACACCACATAGCCATCATGCGTGGGACACAGTTGGAGTCAGGTTCCTGTATCTCAGACTCCAGATAGTAGTATATTTCCAAGATAAAGTGTATATTGGTCTATTGCATCGCCTGTTGGTGTCATTGGTTCAGTGACAAACCTTGGAAAGAAAGCAAGCCTATTAGATGTCAAGTCCCTAAGGGACGGAATAGCCACGTGTAGCCATGAGCTGTAGCTTGAACAAGACCTGGCTTAAGTATCCTGCTTCATGGTGATGGCTCTCCCAGAACTGAGCTCAGAACAACAAATACTGCCGGACCAGCAAAATCTCTCCATCAATTCTTCATCTGGTCAGGAGGTTGTGTGGACAGCCTCATGTTTAATCCCTATGGTGGATGCAAGAAGCACTCGGAGTCTTTCACAGTGCGGGTAGGCTGATGGGATTCTGGAGCCCCTTTAGACACATGTGTCTACCACACCTGACATGGCAGATTCTGCCACGAGATGTAGGGATACTTACTCACTTTTCAAGCTTAAGTGCAAACAGACCAATTGAGACTGGTGATGTCATTGTTCCGTTACCGAACCACAGCGATAATCACTCATAGGCCAAGTCAACCTTTCCATGTAGCTTTCACAAGACTCATTTGTTCCTTATAGGGGAGACCGTGACTTGGCTCACCGTGCATCCCACATTCCAGGACTCACTGTATATGAGGGTATACAATACTGCCCTGGCGCTGTGCCCGGGAACACACACACACACACACACACACAGATACACTGCTAGTGAACTCGGCGGCCTTTGTGTCGCAAATGATTAAAGAAACTCGCCCAAGTGCCGCGTTGTTTCGCTGGAGGGATGCACCTCCGCTGTGTTCCGGCGTATCCATATGGTTGGCCTATATTTCAGGCCCTTCATGTTCAGGGCCCCTGTGGGAATTCAATCCCGCTGTAACCATAATGGCCACGTCCCTCCTTCCCCCCATCCCTGGTCCACCTCATTCGGAACACGTCCCCCTCCCACGCTTTGATTATTATTGTCACCTTAGGGGCCACATTTGTCCCCCCTCAGACCTTTCCGAGGAAAATGTCCCCCGAGAGAACACGGTGACAACTGCACAATACAAAGTCATGTGACCACGCTGACATTTCCACATCCTTCCTCCACTCTCGGATGACTCGATACATGTATGGAGACATGCATGGCTTCAAGCAGATGTGCAACTAAGGTGCCATTGTGAATTCCACTAATTGAAAAAACAACTTGAATTATACATCTAAAGATAAAAGTTTAATGTGACAATGACAATGAAACTACTGTGGAGGCACTAGACAACATTAATGATTAAAAATGTGAATCAGAAATTTTGTAAAAATTTATTAGCGCCGATATGGGCATCTATGACGTTATCGCAATTGGCCGGTCAAATGACAAATATATGAATATTACTATTTATATTCATATATGATGAGCAATATTAATATATAATATGTAAAATTTTACTTCAAAATATAAAAATGACGAAACAAAGTAAGTATTTCTCCGAAAAATCACAACATGTTGGCCAAGTTAGCGTCTGTAGCAAAGCAAGACGCATTGCATCAACTCACCGCGCCACATTTGAGCGCTACCAAGAGGCAAGACAAGCAAAAGCTAACTTCAGCGAAATGCAAGCAAAACCAACTCTAATGGAGTTCATTGCTTTGGAGTTTTGCAGTTGTGTTCTGCAATTTTTCTGATCCTTTTTTGTGGCACTACATTGAGTCTATTCTGGATTGCCTAAATTCTCACCTCTACAAAAGAGTCTAGAAACCATCAGAGAAACTCATTTCAGCCACTTGTAATTTTGTGATTTTTTTACTTTCCGTCTCAGTGGATTATTGCGTTCCCTCAACAAATCTTTACAGAACATCATTTGTAAGTACGATAAATGTTCTGCAATGCCGGCAGTAGTTTTATTCATGAATTCATTTTTAATACACTCTGTTATAGTTGAGTCACTATTCTTCCCTATAGAAACCACACATTGTGACATGAAAAGCCCTCCTTTTCCAACACCGCTGGCCTTGGAGCGTCGGAGTGACCCTGAGGGAGAGTGCCTTGTAATTACACTACAATACCCAGGGGGCCAAAGGGGCCTTCTTATTTATGCCTCCGGACTGATGGACCGCTGGTAATTGCCATTTTGGAGAATTGGAGGTTTGGGAGGAGAAGGGGTTCAGCTGAGGTCACGCTCCGATTGAAAAGGCTGAGGATAGTGTTTCATACTAGCGGCTCACGACGTCATCATCTCTCTATGACTTAATATTTCCTGCCAGTTATTATAGCAGAAAATGACCCCTCCCCAGAGTATTGCTCCAGTGCAGCTTATTTGGGGCGATGTAACTGATGGAATTTGAAGCAGGCTAATGATGCTAACATCATGTAAGCGCAAGGTTAATGGGAAAATAATGAGCAGATTCATATCTGCGGGGCTGATTTATTTTGGCTGGGCTCTCTCTCTTCAGCCAGATTAGCATGACTGGAGCAGTCTCGGTGCAATTTCCACTCGAATGAGACGCAGTCTACAAGGGCAACACAATATAAAACATGAATAAATGAATGAATGGTGATCAGGTGATCTTTCTCCCTTTTTGGTTGACAAGCGCTCATGGCCCTTCCTCCATTACCTATGTACAACATGTGGCACAAATGGCTGCTGTGGCAGCTATAATAGCAATAGCATTCATCCATTAACAGTGGAGTTCAGTAGTCGTACATGGAAACACAGTTACATTAACAGGCACAGCTGTGACGCAGCTGTGTTGCAATGGTTTGTAAAATACTGTTTGGTACTGATGTTAATGGCTGTATTAGCTGCTGTGGCTATGTGTAATAACTAGTGGTGGGACTTTAATTTAATTTAATTTAATTTAATTTAATTTAATTTACAAATATTTTCAAGATGAAATAAGACCAAATTAAGGTTAGATAAAAAAAATAGCTACCATCGTGATTCATTGTGCTATTGTCAGACTGATGCAAAATAAACAATATTTTGTTGGTTAAATGTATGTAGGGATTCATCATTTGATTCAGTAATATACCAAATTCATTCAAGTTGAAAAGTGTGGCTTCTTGGAAATTTTTTTTAACCGAATCCCACCCCTTGTAATAACAGTTGTGGCGGTTGCATAGGTGGCATTGTGGTTCATAGAAGATGCAGGAGTTGTAATTGCTTCTCAGGGAGAAGAGTGCTATCTGTAGGGGCAAGAAAACAACTCATAATGAGAAGCTCTCAGTTGAAGTAGTTGTGTTTGGAATAGCTATAGCTGCAGAATGCTGCACATAGAGGTAGGTGGAAGAGTTGTTTATGCAGTTTATATTCATTTCTCATATCACTGTGAAATTATTACAGTAATTTTAGAATGTCCAATCATAAGAGGAGAAAAAAGAAGAATTGCAGTGAAAGGGTTGAAACAGTTCTAGTTGAGGTATGTGTAGAATACTTGGCAGGCCATCGAGTAACCAAATATTTGAAGATAAAATTAAGAAAAACTGTGTAACAGTTGTTGTATGAGGACGTATGTTTGATCAAGAGACACAATTTCATGGATCTGATGTTGGCTGTCAGGGCACATCAAGTCGGAGAGGATCATCTTCAGCCTGGTATAGTCAATAATAGATGAATAGTCTTAGTAATGGAGGACAAAACACACACTCATGTGCACACACACACACACCCACTTAGAGAAACAAACGTAATGACTGATCCATGAGGGTCTATATGTCATTCACATGACAGGATGTCATCTTCCGCTACTTGTGGGGGAACAAAGCATGGATACGCCAACCAAGCTTTTTCATCTTTAGCTTGTAAGAATTATTATGCTACGGGAAAGTTAATAACTGTGGTGATATTGGTGTTGCAGTTCATGGGAGACACACTCACTCATGATTCAATAAAGCCAGCCGACCCCCCGCGAGACTGAAAATGGCGGGAGACGAACATGTGCCGTGATGAGAGGAGGGTGGAGTCATGGTGTTGCGGGGGCGGGGCGAGGGTCAGGAGTCAGAGCAGATGGCAGACAGCACAGTCCCCTCCCCCCATACCACTTGGCAACACCCCCCCTCCTCTCCCCATGGCGGGTAATGTAGCAGTGGCAATTAATGAGGAGAGCAGGAGGTAGGTCCTGCCACCCACCTCCATCCCAGCATGTTACCACTCCACACTGACGCACACACACACACGCCTCCTGGTCCATTAGCAAGGGCAGGTGAAAAACAAGCCCAGATACCTGTCAATTAAAGAGATTCCTGTCCTTAAACACATGCTGGACTTGAAAGCAGTGTAGATGCACTGGATCAACTCGGGATTTTCATCTCTGTAGGACGAAAATGTATTATGTTGTGCTGCATTGTTAGGTTAAGAATATTCGTCATCATGTTTTCATAGTTAATATTTTGAATTAAAGCCTCTTTATTTTGGCCAAATTTTGGGAAAAAAAGATCTACATCGATCGATATTGCTGCTGTTAACTGTGGTCATGAGGCTTAGCCGCAATTGATCTGGACTCTCTTTTAGAGATGGTGAGAAGCTCAGTCACCCAGGGGAGACTCAACAGAGAACTATTGCTTCTCTTTAAGGAGCAAGTGGAGATGCCTAAGGCATTTTGTCAGGGCCAAAATTGGGAGGAGGACCTGGTGCAGACCCAAGACACACAGGCAAGGTTATGCCTCGTAGCTGACCCCAAGTCTGGATCGCTTTACTTCAGTTGCGACCCGACCTCTGCGACTGAAAACGGATGGAAGGATTAATAAAATATAATTTCTTTTTTTAAGAATCCGTGTTACATGGGGAATTCATTTTATTTCAGTTCTAAAGTTCACCCCTGGTGTTGCCCTTTAGTCGTTTGGATGGAAAAAGAAATATGTTTCAATTAGCAGCTCGGTCCAAATACGCCACTGTAAACACTGTGTGTGTGAAACCGGGTCGGGGACCAGAGTGTGGAGGGGGCTTGGTGAATAGGCCCTTAGAGTCCGAAACCACAGGCTGGCCATTACACCTAGTTACAGTCACCACTGGATCGACAGGGAGACAGACAGTCTGCAGCCTGACAGAACTCCACTGTGTGTGCACGAGTGTGTGTGAATGTATGTGCAGGGCTATATCAAGTGGGGGATCCCCTCTGTTGCCCCCTTCCCCGTCAGTGGCACACGGTTAACAGGAATTGACCCCAGACCAGGAACAAGCGACAGAAAGATTGAAATGTGAGCCCCGGTGGTCGGACAGAAGGCGTCCTGTCTGAGTCTGTCTCCTGGTCTGAGTCCTGGTACTGAAAGAAGCATTCAACGCGTCTGCTGCATTATTACCGGGACGTCTGCGAGTAAAAGTGCTCATTACCGGGCAACACAGGCTCCCATCTCTGTCATTACTGAGCTGCAGGATTTAGTTGTGAGCGGCTATTTCCATGGCGGCGTCTGTGGGACCTTTCACACTTACCTGGTTTGATCCTAGTGGCGGGAATGTCACCCTGGGAAAGAGGCGGATGAAACTTAGCTGTGTATTTTGAACCACGTTCCTGCATCATCGATACTTCTGGAGAGCTTTGGAACTTCATATCAACTGAGCGGTTTCAAGCTGAGAGAAGGGAATCAGCTCTCCTTGTTTGTTATGGTGCTTGGAAGGTGACTCCAAGGACCATGATGTTTGCTGATGAAATGGTGATTCGTAGTGAGTAATGGAAGAGGTGCAGCAGAGCAATGAAGGTCATTAGAGGCTGGTGGAGAGTCGGGCGACATGAAGATGTTGGGAGCAGAGGTGGTGATAACAATGCTTGTGGTCACACTTCCCCTTGGACAGAGATAACTGGAGGTGGAGAATAGTGTGCAGGCAGGGTGGAACAGTTGCAGACAAAACTGACCTCAGCTGCTGATGTATGGTTTTAGAGACTAGAGGCAGGGAGCAGAGTTAGAAGAGGCAGAGGTGAAGATACTGAGCAGGTCATTGGCAGTGACCCGACAGGACATGATCAGAGGCTTGCTGTTTATTACATGTGTTGGAGTAAAAAAGTGAAAAGCAGATGAGGACATGGAGAGGAGAGGTGTGACAAGGGAGAGAACATGGCATTGAAAATAAAAACTGATTTCCACTCCTCCCTTCACACATAACTATTAACCCCTATGACTGAATATGTTGGTTTCAGTAGCTTCAGATATAAAGTTTCGCAACTGAGAAAAAAACACATTTTAGCTTGGAATAAGTTGAAAAGTTGAGGTATTCATAAAACCTTTCATGAACTGAAAAATGAAGTATGCGTAAAAAAGAATTTTACTATAAAGATCTGCCTACAGAGTATTGAAAATCCAAAGGACCTAATACTCTTCCCTTGGGCCCCTCTGGCACTTTTTATACATAGAGGTCAGGCTTTTCCTTTTCAATTTCACACTTTCTGTTATTGTCATTTGAACATCTGGAAGAGAACGACCACAGATACAACCTGATAAGTGTTGATGAAAGCCTTATAGTACTCAGCAGCTCAAGGTTAGAAGCTGTTGTTCTCAAGAGTGGGGAATATCAAGTTGAATTTCACGAGTACTGCAATGGAATCCCAAGGCAAGTTTTTTGGCAGAAATGAATTCCAAACATTTGGGTGACTGCTGGCCCTGCACGACCCAAGCTCCGTCTCTCTGTCTGTCTCCATCAGAGCACAATATTTCTATTCTTTCCAGCGGGTTCCACAGCGTCTTGTCTTGACTCGACTCGAGCGTTCCCGGCGCCTGGCTGGTTTCGGGGGCTCCGGCTCTAGGAACGCCCGTAAATGGAAAGTCTATACGTGACGCAGAAGGCCTGCATCCAACAGCTGAGCATTTATAATGGTTTGTTTATGTTGCTGCACAGTAGTCCTCTGTCATAGGTGGAGCCTGGACACACACACACATGCGTGCACACACACACACACACACGTGCCGTGGTGACGATGATTGTAATCGTGGTGAAACATGACCAGAGTGCCTTTTGTGGCAAGAGAAGAGGAGGGGGGATAAGTGAATCCTATAAAACAACAAAGTACAACACTGCGAAAAAATGAAGTGAAAAATGAAATCATGGCCCTAGAACTCATTTAAAAAAATGAAAAATACATATTGATGACTGATTAGAACAAAATTGGCAATCTAAATAGGATATAAATGAGTATTTTATTAATTGAAAAAAGACCAGTATTGCAAAAAAAAAGTTTATATGAGTAGCCTACTAATTGTTATTTTACACTATAAAACTTGAGTTTTATCTAAGTCTTATTCAACTGGGTGAAAACTGAAAAAAAAAGAATAATAAAATAAATTAAAATTAAAATGTTGTTTTGAATTCTAAATTTGTTGATAGTGATATTATATCAAAAATGTTCTGGATTGAAAAAAAAATATGTAAAAAGGCATAATGACGTATGTCCACATTATGATAGTGACATGCTCAGTGGACATATTTGTCCGTGATGACCATTTCAATTTGGCACTTTCCATGGTTTGCTGAATTTGAAACGTTGAACGCAGGCCTGAGCGATTACTACATGACAATACATGATGTTGCCTGCCATGTGCATGCACTAAAGCACCTGTCAGTCTTTCTAACCCATACTTCACCCCCATATGAAAATGGGCCGATATTAATGAGCGTGTTGTTACTTTGTTCAACTGAAACTACCGAAGGCTGAGGCGGTAAAAAAACCCGCTCGTGCTGGCACGCTATCAATCCCTCTGTCCTCTGCTCACCCGATTCTTCCCAGCAGGTTCACGTCAGGACATATAGCTCTTTGTGCTTTTCGGCTGCCCTCGCCTGCACTCCTCCTCCGCTGGTGTCCGACACCCGGGCCACAAGAACGAGACTTCCATCCTAAGTGGATTTCAGGGGATAAAAGGGAAAGTTGAGCAATGAAAAGCCATTTAGCGGGTTTTTCCGCAGGTCACGGCCACTACATCTGTTTTCCAGCTCACCTTGCATCATGTCAGCGGGATTTGAGGCGACGTGATCGCGGGGTCAGTCTGCACATGTGCTTTTGGCTCTCTTGCGGCTGAGATAAGATGAATGGAGTTTTGAAATGAAGCATTTCTTTTGTGTCCTCGTGAGGTAATGAGAGTCTGAAAAGACTCTGGCTGCCAGGAACGTGTCCTTGGATTTTGGGTCAACTCTTGAAAAATGTTTGAAGTAAGAAAGTAACTCATCCAGTCCTAAGGCCGACAGTTCCACGTGTATTTGGAGTCTTCAGCTCAGACTGCTTCTTGCCAACATATTCCACAGCCATAGTGGCTACAGTCAATGGGTCCTGACACCTGCTTTAAACTGCCATGATCAATGAGTTGCATTTACCACTCATCTCACAGTTTATGACAATCGCAAGACCACTCAAACAATACATTTGTTCCAAAGTCTGTCCATTTTCCTAAGACATCCTGACATCCAAAGGTTGGTCCTTTTACAATTGCAAAAGAATGTGACAATTGGGACGCTTCTGACATCATTTGCAGCAGGACACATGATCTACATTGGTATATACTGAACACATGGGAACTATCCATTCTTGTTGTGTGGCAGCCATTCCAAGCTGCTTTTACACAGCCCTGAATGACGAATCTTATGTGAAACACATGTCAAAACCCTTTGTCGCCCAGACTTTAATAATAGGTTAATTAAAAGTCCGATTGTTGGGTGGCATCATCGATTCGCTCGACCAGCTCTTTCTCCTTCTGGCATCAGCTTGTGGTTGTTTATCTCAGGCTCTCCAGATTCAAGGAGTCCTGATATGCGCAGTACTTCCCTCTTTGCCTTTCTCCAGAGCAACAAAAGGGACCATCTGTAGCCTTTGTCTTAGTCCAGGGATTATCTGAAGCCGATCCCGCCCTCTTTTGGCTGATCTTCAGTTGGGCCTGCATCCTGCTAATCCTATTAGCTGTGATTCTTCAAGATTGAACGGTGGAAGACGGATAAACCAAAGACAGAAGAGCCTCCTCAAAGTTTCACTGTATTAAGAGTGGAGTGAGATGGGGTCTATACTTGCCGACTCACAGATGTCCCAAGGCCAATGAAGGTACAATGTTCTCCCAGAATCTTCAGAAGGAGTTTGTAATGGCAAGTGAAGCGTCAACTCAGCTTTTTGCATGAGGCTGTGTCCAGAGTCACCCAAATGTCTTCAGGCTTTGTGGTCTCTCCAACCAAGACACATTTATTGATGACTCTAGAACGTCATTGCTGGCAAGAGGCAACCGTTGGACCCACCTGTAAATAAACTGGATAATGCCGTTGCTTGCAAAGGCACCAGAAGCAACAGTCTCTTGAGGATGCATTTTAAATTAAAATTAATTCTGTGCATCACATTGAAATATCAAACGAAATAACAAGGCCATTTACTGTGTTTTTAAACAACCGATCAACAATCCATATGCATTTGTCTCACTATTGGATTAGTTAACGCAGTTGACAACCAGAATCCCGCCCTCAAGACATGGGCCTCCACCTTCTGCTGCTGGAGCAACTTTGGACCCATTGGATGCCTTCTTGACAAGACCGTTGTCGCTGGTATACTTTGCCACACCCAACTGACGTCCCTGAAAAACATTCGATTTAGAGAAAGCAATGTGGCTTCAGTTGGCCTTCAAGATTGAGAGCCTTGCAGTTTCCATACACTGTACAAGGCATCCACTTTTCTACTTGACATATCACGATTTCTCAAATGAAAGAGAATCTCGCCAGCTCTCTAAGCTCTAAGAGGTAAGTGAGAGCTTTCTCATTGTGACAAGTCTCTCTCATTGTGAGCGAAGCCACACTGCTGTTTTATACACCTTTGGTATCCTTGTCACCAGTCAGTGGGCATCTCTGGTGACCTCAGTCACTGTGTTGACAGAACAGCTCTGTGTGTGGGACACCAGTTTTTAAACACATTTTCTCAGTGAGCAACAACATCTGGATCACTCATGTTTTAGAGACTGGTGTACCCAAGCTCGATGATTCGTCTATCTTCAACAAGACTGTTGATACAAACGACTAGGAACCGTGGGACCTCGAGGGAACCTCTGGAACCTTTTTGTGACCTTAGTAGCTTTTAAGAACTCTTAGTGATGAAATGAGTGTCCTGGGTCATTCCAAAGGCGACTGCTTTTTATATGTGTCTTATCATCTTAACCATCAACCAGCTTTTGGTCAACCTTAGCTTCATGATTTTCTGGACCATCCTTGTGAATCTCAACTCCTGTGCCTGTATGTTAGAATCTGTTCAAGACATGACTTTGGATCACAGCACCTCTTAAGAGCCAACCATCGGGGAAACTGCTGCTGAAAGTCCATCATCCCCAAATGATGTACAACAGCTGTCATGTTCAATATTATAATCTAGCAATCTGGAAAACAAAACTTTCCTCAAACCGAGGACTGATGAAGTTGGGGGGGGATTTCTTTGGAAATGTTTTGGCACCTGATGTGAGTAAGAAGAGCCCGGAGAGCTCAGCGAGAGTCCAACTTCTGGCAGCTGTGTGTGATGAGCGTGTTTTGTGAGACGAGATGTGTGCACCTGCACACGTGCACGCTCATCCAGTATTGTTTTGGTCTGACCCCCAGGTCACCTGACTCCTCTCGTGTCTGTCACATGCTGCTACACACACACTCACCGGCACACACACACAATTACTGCGGCTTTGCGGCCATAATAGTGGAATTAATAACAAATAGTTTGGGCGGCTCTTCTGGGAAAGTGTGATCCTCCTGAAGAAATATTTACCACACAGTAGGACCCCTCTTATGCGCACACTCTTTTTCCACAGCTGATCATGACAGCGTATTTTCATTTGTAAGTGGAAAATACCATGTGAGGAGGTGTGTGAGTGTGCGTGTGTGTGTGTGTCCCTTCGTTCTTGTCTCCTGCAGTTTTGTTTTCCACAAGTCACATTCATTTCTTTTAATCATCTGATGGATCAGTGAACCTGAAAGTGAAGATGAACAACAAATATAAAAATATTATCTGACTCCTCGGTTTTACTCATCTAAAAAATAAGATTACAGTTACTGTCTTCAACTATATAATAAAAAAAAAAGATAAAAAAACGAATATATACATACACACATAGATACATATATATGCATATATATGATGTGTATGTGTGTGTGATTCAACAAAAATAGTTCTTGATTAAAATGCATATAAATGTATACATCTACAGGGTCACTCATGCAGAAACACCAACGTGATATTTTGTGTAGAAAATGCCACCGCAGCACAAATGCCACTCCTTCACCACCTCCCCAACATGTCAGTGTCTCTGCTTGTGGTCACAGTTCCCAGAATTCCCTCACATGCCGGAGCGTTTCCCATTTTTCCACGTCTACTTTCCAAAACATGTCGCCGTGAGAGGAATCACATCAGCACAGAGAGACGTTTCACCGTGAGTATAAAGAGTCACTGGTTCGATACCCTAAACAGAAATACTGTTGGAAACATTCTGCACAATGAGGTCTTCAAATAACTGGCAGCGGCCATGTGAGGTTGTGTGAGTGGGAACTTGGCAGCCGTAACCCGCGTGTCCTGGCGCACTGTGCTGCCAGGAGGTGTCGAGTAAACCTATGTGTGCGGCGCTGTGAACACACGTGTGGAAAACGTGACAAAGAATCTAAAGACAGCACACTCAGCAACATGTTTGTTCAGAAGTTGTTGTTTCATGTTGGAAAACCATAAGGACGTTTCAGATATTTGCGAAGACACATGCAGCGAGACACAAGCAAAGTGGACATCAGCGATAAACCTAGAAACACAACTGAGTTTCCAGCAAAGACAATTGAGCTATGCGTAGTTCACCTCTGTGACAAAGGGTGGCGTCGTGAGCTCTTCAGTCCTTCTGCTCCCTATGATCGTAGAGGAAGAACATCAAAGTTGGCAGGTAGCAAGAGGCCGATTGAGAACTCTGTAGACAGCCATCGTGCTGACTGCTTTGACTAACTTACAGTGCGATTACAGGGAAACTTACTGTGCTTTACCTTGAAATGTGGTTTCTACAGTCAGTGTGAGTGCAGGCCAGCTGCTGTTGAGAACGGAGAGCTTCCTCAGAACAGCATGGTTGGATGAGGTGTACCGTGCTGAGTCCATGATTGGCACGAATGGTGTCGCGTGCGCACAGTCACTGGGGCAGTTGTGCACTCAACATGGGAAACGTAAACCAGCAACCAGTGTGTTTATATCGCGCTCCCCCATCCACAACAACCACAGCAGCAACAGCAATGAGGGTGGTGATTTCCAGTTTAACTACTGATCAGTTCTTCTGGCTGGATTGGAAGCACAGTTGGCAGGAAGAGCAGCGAAAGCCTCACTAGTTTCCTGCTGCCTCTGAAAAACCTTCCTCTGTGTTCGATCACGATTGACTGTGAATCTATGCCGAACGTAGTCAATGACTCCTGCCATTGGTGGTGGATGACTTTTTGTAGGATTGCTGCCAGGATTCTTTGAAACTGTGACAGATAATAATAATAATAATAATCATAGTAATAACAATAATAATAATAATAATTTCACATATTTCCTGAAAATTTCAGCCAGTAATTTTGAGCATAAACACACAAACAGACAAAAATACACTGCCAAAAACACAACATCCTTGGTGGAAGTACTACTACTACTACTACTACTACTACTACTACTACTAATAATAATAATAATAATAATAATAAGTATAATAAGTAACCAGTAAAACACAAACTGCACGTGCAACTACACGTGAAAAAAGGGAATAGAAGAAAAATTAGTGGGCAGTTATATAGTAAGTGATTTTGTGCACACACGTACACGCTCACACAGAATAAACCAATAAAGAAACGATTGAATCACACACGTGCTGAGAACTGCAGTTAAGGAAATTCACAAAAGTCTGAACAAAAAAACCATAATAAATAAATAAATATACACAATAAAAAGAGGCACATACACAAACGTACAAACACAGAAGGAAGTACACAAGCTATTCATGCAGTAGGGTCACAAACATGTAGCACACATGTACACATACACACACACACATATATATATATATATATATATATATATATATATATATATATATATATATATACACACACAATGACATAAACATATGGATGCAATTTATGAAAACCAATATGGTCATACACATCGATTCACTAACATACACAAGCAAAAAGGGGATTGCACACATCCTGTAACCCTCATTTCTGGTTCTCTTCTGGCAGATTAACTCAAAAGCAAGAGGAAAAACATTAGGGTCGCACACAGGGCAACACACAATATTGCCAGCACGAAACATCACTGAACAGATCAGCACACGCAAAACATGAAAAAAAGAAAACAAAAAGAAAATCTTTAGGCGCTAGAATGGGTCGCACACGTATCAGGCGTGAAGTTATCTCCAACCATCAGACCATTTTGTTGAACCCGGCACCACAGATGTTTGTGACTGACTTGCAGTTGAGCAGACCATCTGCCCTTCACTGCACTGAGGGAGTGATTGATGGATGGATGGGTGTAGGAGGGGGGTTGGGCTTGGTTGCAGCGGTCACATTCTTTTGCAGGTCGCAAACACACCTGAACACGTGCGGAAAAAAACATCTGTGAAATCCTACACACACACTCATGCATATTGCGACCTCTACGCACTGCATTCAGCTTATCATTAGATTTGTGAAACACGTACACACACATTTGTATATGTCACAGTGGATTAGTGAGGTGGGAAATATCTCAGCTGCCTCGGAATAACCGCAACACCTTCACAGATGATTGAACTCTATGACTGTCAGGTGAGGCCGGTGTGTTTGGAGGGGGAGGGGAACACACACACAAACAACGACACACGTGGTGACCTCTGACCTAGGCCTAACAGGGTCCTCGGAGCAGAGTGCAAATGGGCTGTAAATGCCACTGAGCGCCGCTGACATTCTCATCCACAGCGAGGTTACGGCAAGGCCAGCCAGTGAGAAAGTGATGGATGGATAAGTGGATTGATAAATGGAGGGGTGGAGGGGTGCAGGGATGGAGGGTCGGCTCACTTGACCTTTAGTCCGCTCAAAGCTCGACGGGGTCTTTACCTGCCACGAACTGAGTCACCTGCTCCTCTGGAGTTGATTTCCAGACCAATTCCAGACACATGACAATGTACGCAGGCACTACAGTACCACTACTACTTCAGTAAAACACATCAACTGTCTAACACTGCTTCATGCCACAACTCCCATGGTGACCTCTCTCTGTACTACTTGCCTACTACTACTGCAGGTAGTCTGAATATGACAAGTATTATTGTGGTTACTACAACACGCATCTATGTTGCCAAGCTCAGTGTTCACATAAGTACTGGCACTGCACTGGCACTACAATACTGCTTCTATGAAATTTAGTGCAATGTCCACAATTAACAATACAACAACAAATATGAGATTAATATAAACATCCAGTTTGGTCGATAGACATCACAACTTTATTCTGCAAAGATACAAATCGAACTGTGACAGTCAGAGGGAGAGACAGAGAACAAGGCAGAAAGAGAAAGAGAGAGAGAGAGAGAGAGAGAGAGAGAGAGAGAGAGAGAGAGAGAGAGGGAGAGCGAGCATCTGCAGCCTCTGTTACCATAGAAACCTTTCAACATCAGCTTGACCCATGATTGTTGAGGCAGTTCATGTTATTTTATAGTAGCTGGGCTCCTTTTCCAGGTGAATGCACATCAAGCAAGCTAAGGAAAAAACAAAAAATAAAATAAATAAAAAAAGAAAACCAAAACTGACCTTTGTGAATAATAATAACTACAATAAGAATAAGAATAAGAATCAGAATAAGAATCGTCAGACACAACTGTTCATATCTCCATCTCTTCATCTAGCGAGCGACTTATAAATGACTTATAAATGACCCAGTCATAAAAACATGCTAAACAAATATTCATTAGTAAATATATGGTGGATTCTTTCTTGTTCTTGTTAGTTATTGTTTCTTTGTCTGCAGCAGCTTTAGAAAAAGAGGCTACAATTTGGTGACTGAGGCACAATAAGAAAAACATTTTCAAATTGCTGAAAAATATTGAAACTATTTGACAAATGAAATATAAGTTATTTTGGCTCATAATGTAACAAAAGAGCAATATGGGTTTACATTTCTTCCCACTGCTCATTCTAAACAGGTGGTTGCATGGTCACCAATGCTACTTGAATTTTTTTTCACTGGTCTGGAGTCAGTGAAAAAAATGAAGTCTGCATCATGATTTCCAAGCGCCGGCTTAAAAATGTGCAAGATTTGAAACATAATTTTTGTCAAGTTTAGTAAATGGGCTCCTTCATCACAATTAGTGATGACCACTAACTCAGAACACGCACCATGTCGCCAATATACTGCTGAAATTACAGGCATTAAAGCGCACAGTGAAGTCAATTCTCCGCTGAGCCCACAGCTTCCCCTGCAGTTGAATCTGTTTGAGGAGGCGGAGCTGTGGGGATGCTGGAAAGTTGGCTACACTCATGGGCGAAGACTGGCGCTATAGTGTAAATAAAATAATTTTGATTTTGATCTCTGCGACATTGTTTGCCCATAAAATCCATATTCCAATGAACAACCATTGTGTTGGCTGTCTGGGCTGCATAGCATCATGGGAACTGTTCGGGTTCAAGTTACTATGGGGTAACTATAGGGGATCATTGTTAAGAGTGGTGGCAGCTCACATACTGAGCAATAATTAACTATGGTTTAAACTCGTTGAACTTGTCCGGCGTCATGGACACCTCTGCACTATGTCATCAGCAAACATCATCAACCACGGGGGACGTCATCTCCTCTTATATTCCATTCCCCACAATATTTCTAGTCCCTGACGTTTTCATAAAATCCTGCTGAAAACACAATGTTGAACACAAAGCTGTCATTTCAACCTGTCCCGAAAACTCTTTAGGTCATTCGGGTGAAAGAGGGCATGTCATCCTCTTTTGAACTCTTCTTTGTCTCAAGCTTTTGTCTCCGCGAGAGGTCCGACAGCGGCACGTGGTTGGGGATCATCCAGCGCCGCTAAGTGACTGACTGGATGGACTCTGGTCTCCCGCTGGCCGCCCGCCGCACCGCAGGAGTCGTCTGCTGTAATAAGCTCCGGCCACACACGAGCTGCCCGTCCACAGATGGAGTCAAACACGCGACGTAACACAGAGATGCCGAATGCACATGATGTAGTTACACAAATGGCTGACACACACGCATGCTGCTGGTCACGCGACTCTGTAGATACTGCTACGTCCAGATTACAAGCAGCTCATATGAGATTAGACTGAATATCCTTTTTAGGCCCACAGTGGGGTAATTTGTCACACACTAAACATCAAAGATGTGCACAACATGACAAGACAAAGCTACCGCATATTTGAATAGATGAATAAATGTTCGACAAAGAACAATGTAATCCCTATTATCAAACAACAAATGAATACATAAATAAACATAATGACAAAAATACAAAAAAAAACAAAAAACAGTGACTGAAAAAATGCACAGCAAGTCCAACCTGATAGCTGTGGGCACTGTGGGTGGATCTGTCTGCCACTGAAGGTGCTGCCCAGTGCCATCAGAGTGTCCTGGAGGATCTGAGACAGGTTGGCCATCAGGGATGACAGCTTGGCCACAGTCCTCCTGTCTCCACTGAGTCTAGAGAGGAGCCCAGAACAGAGCTGGCATATGAACGGATCACAGTCTTAACAGACATTACTTAGATTTGGAATCTAAGACCGACCTACCAGCTGAGATCTTGTCAGCAAGATAATGGATGCTATTGAAGCGTCACTCTTCACACATCCTTGACCGCTGAATTTAAAAAAAAATATTTGTGGTCTCGGCTTCATGTCTCCACCAAAATGACACCTATGACTTTCAAGTATAGATGAATATTTTAATGATTCTACAAAACAATTACAGTTATTCATACCGCCGGAAAAGCACAGCAATATCCACGATTTTCAGTGTCTGTGAAAGAAGAAGGTCATGATCAGGGATCAGAGGAGTAAACGTGGCTGAGAATGGAATCTATCTTTCCTTCCACTATTCACTCAACCATTGTTAATTTTGTCATTCTTTTCTCCCCTCCAAAGTTTCTTTTCTTCATCCTAACTTCCTTCCGCTCTCTTGTTGTACCCCCCTCCTCTGTTTTCATCATCTTTTCTTCCCATCTCTCCCTCCTCCTTCTTTGTTCACACCTTCATTCCCTAGAAATCCAGACTTTTCCCCCTCCTTCAATTATCATCACCTTCCTGACATTGTCCTTCTCTGCTTCATTCTGTCTTTATTTACCTCTTTCTGATAGTTTCCCATCCATCTGGTTTTTATATTATTCTTTTCTGCTATTGTATTCAAAAAAGTGTAAATATTTCATGCAGAATTGGCTTGACATTTTTTGCAGACTCCTGATTCTAAAAGAAGATGTAAAATTCCTGATTTGAAAAAAAAAAATTCTTCAAAATTTGTGACATAATTTTCCTAGACATGAATATGCACTTGGTGTTCCGAGGCAGCTGTTTTGGAAAAATATTATAATAATATAATATAATAATTTATAATAATATATAAAATAATATGTACAATACTGTTAACCATGGTAAAATTGTCTTGCAGATTTGGCTCAGTGCTCAAGTAAAAATTTTGCCCAGCTTCTTCGTTCATGCTGAAGACAACGTGCAATAGTCCACGGTGGAATGTATGGATCAGAGACTCACATGGAACCATTTGCTGCCTCAAAATGCTTTGTCATCTGCAGGAACTGACAGTCGGCAAAGAAAAACCAGTAGGAAGAGGCAGCGACAGGGAAGAAAAGTGCAGCAGCAGAGGAGAACAGTGACCTCTGTGAAATGTCAGGGAGGAAGGTCATCATCTTAACTGTACTTGCTCTTTCTTTAGCTTTCGAGACGAATATGCAGAGGCTAGCGCGTCACTCTTTACAGAGATCTCCTCTGCAAATCTTGGAGTCCGCACAGTCACAGTTTTATATATACGAAAACCTACTGTGAGATGAGAATCCTTTCAGAGATTCTCAAACAGTTTGTCGAGATTCTTCTGCAACACTGAGCAGCAGCGAGTGTTCAGACTCTGAATGACTGAACGGAACGTTGTGTTCCCTCCTGACGTCTAGTACATTTCTCTTCACCTCTCATTCTCTTTGTGTTCCAGAGAGATGGTACGCACCTCAGAGACCTCAAGGTCAGCTCGAAGCTCCTCTACATCATGTGTCAATTATAGACCCGAAAAAAGATTGTTTGACTTTAAGTCCTGAACGGAATATACTGTTTCAATGAAATGAAATCTTCAAATATAGAAGAGAAAAAATAAAATCTATCTTCAACAGATGAGCTGCCGCAGTCATTCATAGAAGTTAGTGCTGGTTCCAACTGAACAACAGGTCATTGAAGATTGTGGTGTAGTGACCCCCCCGAACCCTCTGACTCTACTGACCCTTTGCGTCA
This sequence comes from Synchiropus splendidus, assembly GCF_027744825.2. Classification (NCBI taxonomy): domain Eukaryota; kingdom Metazoa; phylum Chordata; class Actinopteri; order Syngnathiformes; family Callionymidae; genus Synchiropus; species Synchiropus splendidus. The sequence goes on from NC_071337.1 coordinate 17,369,037, forward strand.
CCGTTGGCCATTCTGGGGACAACTGAAGTGAGACCGTCACTGTGTGATGGTGGTTGATGCTATGGGTAGAGGATGTGAGTTGGCTCGGCTTTTGGGACACTGACCACTGCAGAGCAGGTTCTTATATTTACAGGACCTGAACGATATTAGGCTGGAGGAGTTCCTTTCCTCCTTATTACCTTTTACTGTTTCTTCCGACCAATTGTTCATCATCCTTTTTCTTCCTTTGTTCATTTCCCCGCTTGCGCCTTTGATCTTTAATTCGTCTCATCCATTTCACTGTCCTTCCTCACTTTTTTCATGATGTCCTCATTTCTGTCCTTCAGTTTATCCCCTTTACTTCATTCTCCCTCTTCCTTCATTCTTTTATTCCTTCCTTTACTGGCCTTGTTCTTTTCCAAATCCTTACCTTCTGTCACCGCCTGACACCTTTAAAAAAAAACAAACAAAACCTTTCATCCATCAACTACTTTCCTGCTTTTGTTTTTCACATTCCTTCCCTTTTTTCCTTTAACCCCAACTTTCCCTTCCCTTGCTTTCTTTATCATTCACTTTTCTTTCATCCACCCTTCTATATTTTAAAGTACAAATAATATGAATAATCCATCCAACTAAATCAATCCATCATTGCTCCATCAGTCCTCACCACGTCATTTGCCGCCCTCACTTCTGAGCAAAACTCTGATGTGCTTTTGAAGACATGACTTGAGAGTACAGAGCTCATTGAGGAGAAAAAAGTGTGTTGACAAAGCTTTAGTGTAAAACTGTGTCTACCTGTTTGTGAGGTGTGCATGGTTCTGTGTTTGTGATTGAGTGAGTGCATGTTTTGCTATACTTGTGAGTACCAGGTCTTGACAAGCCATTTTCTTATGAGAACATTTTGCTTTGTGAGGACATTGTGGTCTGTCCTCACAAGGTTTAGAGGGATAAAATGTCGGTAGACGTAGTTCATTTTAATTTTTTGGGTCCTGGTGAAGGTTTGCCATTTGTTTTGGATGGTTGTTAAAGGTGAGAGGCATGGAATAGAATTATGTCAATGAGAGGTCCTCACAATAATAGCAAAACAAATATATTTGTGTCCCTGGGCATATATGTGTGTGTGTGTGAGAGAGAGAGAGAGAGAGAGAGCGAGCGAGAGAGAGAAGAGCACCAGGGACAAAGACTTTATACTGCAGCACTGCTGTCTGTCTCCAACTTGCTGCATCCAACTCTCTTTTTTAACTTCCTGCGTGTCCCTCCCATGCCCCCCCTCTCCTCAAATGATCTCTGCATCCTAATGCTGCACAGCTCTGCGTCTCCCCCGTGCACAGTTTGGTATCATGTCTGTACATTTTGTTCCACATGCGCTGTAGCGCCAGCCTGTCTCTCGGCAGACGTGGTGACCACGCTCAAATCTCACTTCAGATAAAAGCAGATATTTCAGACTTTTGAGGATTTCAATAATGTGAAATATGAAGGTTAAGATTAATTGTTTTTTAAAAGACAAAAGGATATTAATATATTGTTATATGTTGTGTTTAAAACGATTTCACGATATCACTTGTAAAAACTGTTTTAATTCATTTCAATCTATTTTGTATGCAAGATACTATAATAAGCAATAATAATAATAATAATAATAAATATTTTCACAATATGAACTTCCGTTCAAAATATGAACGTGAATAATATTCTTATACAATTATGGTAATTAAAGTACTTAAAGAAAAAAAATATATGAAAAGATTATTTAATCAAATTAAGGAAAATGATCAAGCTCAACTTAAGTGCCGCATAGCGATTCTTAACAAAATCTAAATGAATTTAAACAAATGATGATTTTAAATAAATTAAAATGCTTTATGAAGACCTAAAAAAAGTAAATTATTTCAACTTAAGAGTGTTAATTTTAACAGAAAAATACATGAAATGAAAGAAAATATGAAAATAGATTTATGTTTATATTCAAATAAAAACCTCTGTTTCAATAATTTATGCTTTAAAATCAGTGCAAAATCAAATGCCAGGAAAAGTATATTAAAACCAAGTCATAACATGCACATTAATTTGGATCTGAATTTATATCACACAACTAATGACCTTAAATATTTACGAAGGCTTCGATGGGTGCAAGTCCTAGTGACGGCGACACACTTTCTTTGTTCTTGGGTTTCTGAATTTTACTACCACTGCTCTTACTCCATCTCCTCATTTGACCTCCCCCTGCTTCCCTTCCACCGTCTGTCTCCCTCCTTCCTCCTCCATCACGGCTCTGCTGCCGCATCCACCCACACCGTGTAGTGTTTCCTCCGTCTGCCGGCTTGTGAGTCTGTTTGATGATTTTTTTTGGTAAGCGGTCGGCTCTGAGACACTGTGTGTGTGTGTGTGTGTGCATGTCTGTGAATGTGTAGGTGTGTGTTTGAATGTGACTGACACTGTGTGTGTGTGTGTGTGTGTGTGCATGTCTGTGAATGTGTAGGTGTGTGTTTGAATGTGACTGACACTGTGTGTGTGTGTGTGTAACTGTGAGTATCTCCACCAACCTCATGCTGATATTGAAATGCAATTCGCCTCATCCTATCACTTTATATGTCTGTGTGACGCTATGTGTGTGTGTAGTGGATTTGTGTGTCCACATCCAAGAGGAAGCCAGACAGCACCAACGTGACTTGTTTGTCGGGAACAGTGAGTTCAGACATGGTGAAGTCTCACCTTGCTCACATCTCTCTTGTATTTTATTTTCTCTAACAATATCATTGACTAGATTTGAAATATATTAATTTACATTGGTGAATTTATACAAATATAATATAATATTTTATCTCTAAATTATAGATGTGTATTTTCATTTTGAAAACAATGTATATAAATAGCTGGGCTTCAATGCCACTAGATATTATGCACTTTTAAAATGTAATATACACTGTCAAAACAAGTGCGTCTAACACTAAAAAATATAACAATAAAAAAAAAAGAAAAAATTGCATCACAAGAACCTGAAAATGAAAACACTGTAAATTAAGTGTGTTTTTATTGATAAAAAATGACTGACTGAATCTTAACTAAAGAACATAGCTCTATAATTTTTTTTCTTGAAAGATATTGTTTTTTATCATTATATAATAATATAGATTGATTATGATACATTATATAACAAGGAAATTTGTGTCATATCTCATTGGAAACACTGCAGTACTGTGTAATAAAATGGAAGTTATCGCTTCACAATTGCTGCACCTGAGTTCTGCCTTAAACTTTCTCCCTCTTTGTGTCTCACTCACTTGCAATGAATAATTCAGACCGTGTTGCACTGCAGGTTTCCCCCTCTCTCCTCCTCCTCTCCCTACCCTCCTCTCTCTGCATCATCCCTCCATCCTCCACCATCCCTCATAAAAATCTCCCTAAATCCGGGGCATCAGGGAGGGAGCGCCCCTGTGAGCATTAGTATTCTGCAGCCCTCTCCACACGGGTGTCTCCTCTCCCACTCACTTCCGAGGAGGTCTTTCCCGTCGCCCCTCCCATCAGCGTCTGCACCCGCCGCTCCCCCTCCTTTCCTCCCTCAGCTACCTGTTTGCAGTGATGAGTCTGGACACTGAAATCTCTGGAGGCGGCCGAGAGAGTGTCGGAAGGACTGAGTCACACAGACAGTCAGTCAGGAGCAACGTGACGAGCAGGAAACTCGCAGCTTTCCAAGAATCTGCCGTGACATCCACCTGATTAGCTACATCACACACGCACGCACACAAGCTGGCTGAGTGACGCAGTCTGTGAATGTGTGAGTTGGTTACAAACAATGATCCGCTTTCGAATTCAATCTTCATCCGGATTGATCTCTTCATCATATAGCCAGTCCTGGCGCAGTATAAGCGTGACCGCTCAAATATTCTATACAGTAAGTGCCATTTCAGAACTACAGTGTATGTATAGGTCCACTGCAATGTTTGTTTAAACCAGTGAGAACATGGCCTGGCTGCTCAACAGACTCACTGCCCTCTGGTTTCAGGGTGTTGTGGATTTGACCCCCAACAACAGATGGAACCAAGTTGCCAGGTTGTACACAAAAAAAGGGCCGTCTTGGAGTGGAGTCCTCATTTGTTTCAAGTGAATTTTCCACTTGTACAATGTACAGATTGTCACTCAGACTCATGACCTGGGAATCCTTTGTAAATGTACGTAATGGTGTGAAATGAGCATCTTCCGTTGGGTTCCTGCTTTCTCCCGTGGTCACTGGCTTTGGGCAGAAGACAAGCAGCCAAAATGGGTGTCTCTCTTTTCTTTCTTGGTGATAGGCTGAGAAGCTCTGTGGTACCTCGGTTATCGAACGTCCCAGACTTCGAAGAAATCGGCGTTCGAACAAAAATTTCGAGATTTTTTTGCTTCTGATATCGAACGAAAATCCAGAACTCCAGAGATGCGCTTTGTCATTGTGTATACCGCAGCCTCTGTATGCAGACTTGTCCCGTTTACGGACTGTTTTTTCTTCATATTGAGGTGTAAAACCTTTCCTGTCTCCACACTGGACCGTGTCACAGGGGAGGTGCTCGCTCTCGACACCTCTGAGGCTGGAGCGCTCACTCCAGGGTTTGATGTCCTGTTGTGAGCTGGAGCTGGGACAGGGATGAGGCGAGTCTGGGACAGAGCGTGACTTGGTTTATGACTTTGTCACAGCCAAACTGCACAGAAGCGCACATTCAGAGCTGGACACGCACCGGGCACCTCTTCACTTCTGGAGAGACGTCACTCACTCGGCAACCCCTCCCACATGCAGCGGCCACACACATAGAGGAACAGCGCACCTGCAGCAGACACTAGACATTCACTCCTGCAAAAGACTATTTTAAGGCTTGGAACGCATGATTTCTTTTTCCATTCATTGTAATGGGAAAAATCGATTCAGATTTCAAACAAATCGCTTCTCGAACTGCCTTCTGGAATGGATTGTGGTCAAGAACCGAAGTACCACTGCATTGGATCACTGTGCGGTAACGTGACCAGTGGCGTTTATTCAACCTTTGAGTCCAAATACTGTATATGCTCGCATCAGCTAAAGTGTGTCCTGATAATACAGTCATGTTAATAGCTATACTCAAGACACGCGCTGAAATACTGACAACATGGCCCTGTTACAAAATATCAGACACAATCACGGAGGCCAACATTTCAAACACTGACCAAATTGAGGGATAAAATAAAGAATATTTATTGAAATGTCTGTAACTAGAATTCTTTGTTAAACTAAAATAGTTATTGCTGGCCATTTGAATTACTGAAGCCTGATTTCTACACAAGACATCCCTGTCTTTAGCTTCGAAAACATAATGTTTTCTTCATGAAGCACAAACATCCATCCCCATCTTTCGTCTAATTCCCTTCTCCAGATTAATTTTTGTACACATTTGTGTTCATTGCATTCTCACCTTGCTAGACTGTCTTTAACATCAATCTCTGTCGGCCATGATGTCACCATGCTTTGTTCACAGTCACATTTATAGCGCACTTTTTAAAGTTCATTTTTATGTATTTTGAGCTGTTGATGGGCCAGATTGCCCTTCAGGTCTGAGACTGACATGTGTCCCAGAGTCTGTCCTACCACCCCCAGCAGTCCTTCTGCTGAGATAGATCTGATCTTTGCAGCTGAGGTCTGTCATATTTTGAGAACACAAACCTAAAATATGACGCAGAAACCATGAAAAAGTGGGCACAACTTCCTATTTTCAGCAGAACAACAGCTGACACCGGAGGAGTGAGTGACAGGATCACAGGAGAATATATACAAAAAAAGAGGCTGTTGCCATGGTGACCACACTCTGGCGTCTGAAGAGGAGAAGGGGGGCGTCCGGCGAGAGACGGGGGAGTGTGACCTGTGAGCCAATCAGAGGTCTCCACCAGCTCTTTCTGCTCACGTAATCCTTTGTCTTTTTTTTTTCCTTTTTGAAATCCAGACAGAACCAGCGCAGTTCTGCCGTCCTGAGGGAACAGCAGCAGGTCTGTTCTGGTATGGGTCCGCATGTGAAGGCTTGGATCTAAATCAAGACAATGTGTGCCACGACATTACAAAAAAGCCAGGCTCCTGATTTCAGCACCACATCTGGGACCTAAGACAACACCTCCTTAACCAGGCCCTGCAACCCAAAAATATAGTTGTTGACTATCCCAGGTCAAATGACTCTTGGACATCCATGAGATCTCTTTGACCACAGTCTACCAGAAACATACTTGATGAAGCTTTCAACTTGACCCAAAAATACACATGGACATTCGAACGCAGCAAAGCTATCTAAAGCAGGTACAAGGACAAACATAAACATGTGAAGGTCACACTGACCTCCAACTCTGAATTGTGCCTCACTAGGGCAGTGACATCTCAGTCAGACATCTGGCTCCTCTGTTCCACTTATACCCTGGTTTAAAAAAAAAAAAAAAAAAAAAAAAAAATATATATATATATATATATATATATATGTATGTATGAATGAAAAGATAGAAGATATAAAGAAGATATAAATTTAAAAATGCCTAACTCATGACTCGTGTGTATATATATATATATATATATATATATACATATATAAATATATTATATATATTATATAAATATTTTACTCTCGTCATTTCACATGATCCTAGAACACTTAAAAACAGTGTAAAATGTCTTGCATTAAAAAAAGAAGAGATTTATTTAATTACTTATTTTAAGTTGAATAAAAGAAAAAAAAATTAAATATTCATCTCCCTCATGATGATATAGATTTAACCTTTCTTCCAAATTATTTTTCCCAATTGGGCGGGGGAGCGGGTCGAGAAGGGCAAGTCCTATGGCCTCTTGGGAAATCTGACTCCGAATAATGCACTGCTGTTTTTAATATTGTTGTAAATTAACTGGAAGGCTGTTCAATAAACGTAATATGAATATTTCGTTTTTAATTTTTTGTGACGACCATCCTCAGGACACACACACACTTCACTATGGTGAGGAGAAGTAATCCTCATTGTCCACCAGTTAGCCAGCGAAAAGCTAATCCATTAACCACTGGGGTTCATCCAACGGTTGACAGATTAACCCGCTGCATCCTGGGAGAATTCACACACACACTCACACACACAAACAGACTTTATCCTGTCAAAGATGTTTCCAATGATGGAGCAGTCTGGGACAGCTGACGTCTCATTTCCACCTCTGAACATTAAAAAGGTGACTTTTGTACTGAGTGTGTTGAGAGCAGCAGAACACAATGTGACCACCGGGGGCGCCTTTCACTCCTGCAGCATCAGCATCAGCAGCCCAAAGGAGGGGTGCGGCTCTGCCCGGATTCAGGTCACTGAGTTTCTTGTGGTGAGGAGAGCAGCCGGGCGGTGTCCCAGAGATATCCTCCAAAATATTAAACAGTGCCACCACACTCAGTTCGGCCAGCCACCAGTCCAGGTCCTGATGTGCAGCTGGATGGTTCTGGAATCCTCAGATGCACTTTCACTATCGTTACCTCAAATGATCTCCTCCTCTTCGAACACGTATTGAGATGAGCAGTTGCTGCTGATGTCGGCGCTGCATCACTCCGCAGAGGTGCAGGTTGAGGTGGACATTTGGGGAGGGGATGGAGAGCCGACCCAAACTGGCTAGAGTCGTGCTGCGGCTGCAGCAACGCACACATGCAGCGAGAGGAGGGGAAATGAGGTCGGCCTGGCACGCTGTCAAAATTCTCTCATGCTCGCTCACTGGCTCAGAGCTGCGTAGGATTCTACACACACAGAGGGGCTCGGCTTCCACTGCACCGTTTTGGGAGGGCGGGGGGCGGACGGCGCTCACACAATGCACATCTTTGACAAAAGGAGGGCATGTGAGGAACGCACATCTATATTACGCAACAACCAAATACTGTATTTGGCTCATTTCACACAGGGATCATCTCATTTTCTGTCTTACTGGGTCAACTCCGTCGCTTTGGTACGCTGTCTGGTCACACGCACACAAGAAGAACCCAGACACCGACAGGTTGTTTAGAAAGACAATTTTCAACTCAAAAGTGTCTGGAACTGTGCTTAAATATGCCGTATGAAATGATCATATATCACCCACAAAGTCCATTCTGTTGAACTACAACGGTAGGTAAGTGTACATCCATTTCCAAGTGAATCAAATTCAGAGCGGTGTTGCACAGAATGAGAACCGGAAACTAGACGACACTGGTTGCTGCAGGATTAAAATACATGCAAATAACCCCTCAGCTTCAGTATCAGAGGAGAAATCCCAAACTGTTGCAGCTAGATGATCTAATCGTGTCAGGGAGCTTGTAGATTGTACGCTCAATGTTACCGATCCGGAGCCTTCTGTCAGTACTCTGCGTTCATTTCATCCATATTTCTGTATTTTCATTTCCACAAAGCTTACGGACATGGACCAAACGGAAGGTGGAGGGGCAGTGTTGCTGTTACTACCCGATACATAGCTCTATTGAGACACGAAGAAGACATAACAATGGCGGAAATAGTACTGACCTCAATGAACCTCCTGCAGCGCTGCCTCTGTTTTCTTATTTGCGCAAAAGGTACATTACCAATATTTCTTCCACAGTCGCCATGTTTATTAAAGATTTTGTCGTTGTTATAAACGTTAGACTCCGGGCTGCTCCTCCTGATGGATGTATTGGTCAACAGAAATATCAACACTAAAAACACATGGAAATATTTTTCTCAGAGACGTTAACGTGTTTTGAAATGGATGGGCCTCAACCGAAAGACGAGAAATAAGAAATAGGTGAAGAAAGTTGAAAGAATGACGTGGCAACCATCCGTGTTTTGATGGTTTGGAGGATTATTTTGATATCAACACAGATTGCTCAGGAATGCCGACGTCTCAAGGGCCATTCTTCCTCGCTCGTGGACAAAAGCAAGTAGACACACTAACCCCTTCACCAGAATCTCAACAACCTGGATGAGACATTCCTCTCCATTCAGACTGAGAACCAGGGGATTGCAACAGGGGCCTATGATGTTCAAAACAATCTGTCTCATTTTTTTGTATGTCCAAACTATTAATGCTGATATGACTAACAACACAGCAATAAAGTTTACACTAAAAAGCAGCTGTGCAAAGCAATGATGGCTTACCTTGAAATAAGAAAACTGCAGCCATAAATAATCCCCCGGGGTTATTTTAAGAAGAACTGGGTCTTAAACTGCTTAAGTATCATATGTTTGTGGAGCTATTAATAGCTCAAAGTGGGCTAATAAATACTTGCCGAAATATAGTGGACGGATTAACCCTCCCTGCCCCGCTGGATTTATTTGTGGATCAAGCTGTCACCTGACCAGAGAGGTGGGATTGAGATTGTAGTGATGGGATGGAGAGTGAAACAGGGGTCATGCGCAGATTAAGACACAATCCCATCTCACCCTGCGACCTCACACACTGAGCCTGCTTTTGTCAATCAAGTCTGAGAGTGCAGAGCCCCCATTTCTGGATGAAATAGGGGGGAAATATTCTAATCTGATTCAAGTGTGATTATTTTGTGAGCCAGTGCGGATAACAACTCCCTGTGGGAAATTCATGAAAGCATCATGGGGGTGTAAAACCACAGCATTTCATATTTGACCGGCGAGATTTAATATTTGGATTAAGCATTTCTGCCTATGTCCTCTATAGTGTTCTGAGTTTCAGTGAAACTCAGAAATGCACCAAATTTCAAACACTTTGCTGGAATGTATTGCACATTCTTGCCTTCATTATCCGTCACAATCTGCCAGCTGAAGAAAGCTGAATACAGTGGCTTTTACTTGGACTGAATCCGTGATCCGGAGTTCATTACAGTGGGAATGCAGGGAAAGCATTTTTTGGGAAAAGGTTCTTTCTATCCAGGTTATGACACCTATGCTGCTAGAGATCATCGTTCTCTACTTTCACCGTCTGTCCCATCTTAAATGGTGGCTTTATGAAGGTGTCCTCTATCATTGGACGTTTAAGTTTTGGAGGCAGGGCGTGGTCTGGCTCAAGCTCTAGAGGAGCGACGCTGCCAGAGCTCCACTTGCACTGAACACTCTGATTACCTTTCAGCTCCCAAATGACAACCTGAATCTGTGGCCAGCTACTGCATCCTGCCTGGTTCAGAACACTGAAGACGCTTCACTCCCAAACTGTTGTCTGTGCTTGTCTCCTCTTGTCCAGAGGTTGTGAGTTAATTGTGTTAGTTCAGCGAGTAAATGTTGCTTAACCAAGAGGTCTCACGATTATCTTCAGAGAAAAGTTTTAGCAGGGGCCAGGTGAAGTGTTTAAAAATGTCTATCATTGAATCCCTCTATTAGAGCAAGACCGCAAGTTGATCTTTCATTGCGACTGAATTGCAAATACAGGTGAATGTTACGGGTTTTTAACGCTGAAATAACTTGAATAGCGTTTAAATCGCCGGTAAGAAGCTGTTGTAGAAGAAGTATTTAACTCACCAAAAATCTGCAACTTCCTGCAATCTTAAAGTTTCCCGTCGACAGGAGACAAGTTGAAGCTCATCCACTGCTCCAAGACGACCTTTTAAACCTTTTATTGTTTCCCTCTTGGCAGCAGCGCTGGTGCGTTCGCTGTTCCCGGACAAGTTAATAGCAGGCTTTCTTTTTCGACTCATGTTTGTGCGAAACTTCAAAGCAGCCACTTTTCAATATTCATATTTAAAATAGAACTCTTTTTCAAGCCCACATCAGTACCAGCCATTCTTTTTAAAAGTCCCACATATATTTCTGGTGGGCAGCATGAACTTGAAGTCGTCTGCAGCCGCAGTGAGAGCTTTACATGACGTGTTCAATGTGACTGGAACAGTTGCAGACCAAAGAAAACTCTGAAATGAGCGGCATGAAGACGTAGTGAACCCTTCAAACATGCAAAAACTTTGGTTAGAAGTTGTGCTCTGAGTAATATTGTGGCAGGTTGGCTGGATGAATTGTTCGTATCTAATCCTTTTGAGTTGTGTTTGGTAGTAAAGTCCACAGTGGGTTTGTGCTTTTGGTACTTGGTTTGTCAAGTTATGCAGTAAACTTGCAATCTTTGAAGATGATGTGATTCAGTTGCTTGTGGCCCTTGTTACTGAGGTTCATGCATATGCCTTATGGTCACGGTGGTTGAACACAACACAACAAGTGGGGACTGAAACCATTACAAGGGATGAGAAAGTGTTGAGACCCGGCATTTTTCCAGCGTTTTTTTTTCATTTGGAGACAATATAAATGAGTTGTAACTCATTTGTCTGTCTTTCTTCCAAGTTCACCTCAGCAAAAATGGGCCACTCAAAATAATAATGTCTCTGATTCAATTGAATCAGTCATTAGATGCTTTATTGATTTTAGAAGAAAAAGACAAAGTCACATATTCATTTTCTACACACACACCAATTTTGCATTCTACAATTTCTGTTCCAGAAAAACAGGAATATTTCTACATAAGCATACACAACTACTGTCAGATTCAACACTCAAAGTCCTAAAACACAAATTCAGAAATCAAACCAGCGCTTGTACCCAAACACACTCCCGCCAATGTTCCCATCAAACTGGAGAGCAGTTCAACAGATATGAAGGAGCAACACATTCTCACTCCGAATGCATCAGACAGTGAAGATTTTCCAGCCGACTTATTTATCCCAGAGTGGTATTTCTTTGGCTCATACACATCAACCATGTTTCACAGGGGCCACCCTGGCGAAAACACCCGAGACACGTCCCTGCAAACTCTGAGCGGATGACTTCAATAACATCGTAAAACAATTGCAAACAGTTAATTAGTGCTTCACAGATCAGTCTCAGTCATAAAACCACTTCCCTTATCGCCTGCAGGTAAAGGATGTGTCCGAAGAGTCCAGAGCCACATCTGCTAGGGAGAGCTGCAGAGAACGTTCAAACGGCCGACAACCCGATGCAGAAGTTGTCCATTAAACACCAAAGATTTCTCCTGAGTTATGTTCCGAAGACTCTCCCTGTAATTTACCTTCTGTCAGAGCAGTCGGGGCCGTGTGCCTGGCATTCCTTCGTTGGCCGCCGCAGCACATGAAAGCTTCGGCCACAGCTGTTCTTGATGGTGGTGGTGGGGGGGATGAGTCCCAGATGGCAAAGTGTTTTGTGTGCATGCGTGTTTCTGGCCACATGAGAGAGAAGTTTACTGTACAAGTGGCCTGAGTCACCTCCCTGGGGTGATGTGGGGAAGACGTGTGGGCGTCGCCGTCCACACAGCAGCTGGACATTCGTGTTTCTACTCGCTGCGATGGGCTGCCTTCACCAAGGTCAGTGAGGTCCCAGTCTGATGAGGATCATGTCTGAAAGTCAGCTGTCCCTCTGCAGCTTCTCCAGCAGTGTCCTCCTTGAGATCACCTAACCTGAGACTGAATCAAGACTGAGAACGGAGCATATAGAAACTAAGTCCGAAACCAAACGTGTGTCCAAGGAGAATAAGGGTGGCAAGACCCAGACCCAGTGAATACAGAAGCATTAAATCGAACTCACACTAAGACCAGTTTGTGGTGCTGTTATTTTTAAATGCACATCTATCAGTTGACTCACAGAAGGTCGGTGCAGTCCAGCAGTCTGGACGCATAAATTTTATTTTTTTGATGTGGCGGTACGATGGTGTGGCAATGCAATGGACAAGTTGGAGAGGAAAGGGTCATTCATGCAGGTGAGTTTTCAAAATAAAGCACCATTCACGTCCTACTCATGAAGCGGCAACATGACAGCTCAGGCAGCAATGGAGGAATGAGCTGCAAATAAAAGACACTCCCACTTGACACCAGTGATCTGTGGTATGCAGGTACATGCCGTGTCTCCACGAGGAAAGGTCGGTGAGGATGAGTGACATGAAAAACTTTGAACAAGGTTTAAAACTGGGTCCAGCATTGAGACTGATTGATGATGACAAACAAACTTGGCGGTGATCTGACAGCTCCGTGACTCCAGAGCAGGGACACCAGTCACGGCTGCGGCACTGAACTGTGGGAACACACAGAGTCTTTCATCTTTCATGCGCATTAAAAGGCCTATTATACAACAGCAAAAGTCTAACTTAAATCACACGTTTGCAAGTCAACTTTTGCATGCTATATTGACGTAGAATTCCATCTTCAGCGTTACATGTTGATGCATCAAGTTGACAACTGAAGTACAAGTTCCTTCCCTGGCATATCCTTATGCAGTGGGTAACGCGTCGCGTAGAAGAAGGATAGAGGTTGGGGTTTAGGTTAGCCATGGATGGTGCTCCTTTCTTTATTCTTGATCAGTGTTTTTCAACCTTTTCAAGGCCACAACACACTTTGTTCATTGAAAAAATTCCAAAGAAACTTGACCAAAACACATTTGTGTTTAGTTGAAATTCCTGTAGAAAATCTCTTCTAATTCTTGAAAACATTTAGCTACTGGCACTAATCTGTTTGGGACGCTATTTGCAGAAACAAAATGCAGAAAATGTATTTGTTTAAAATGTCTCTGGAAAGGGGAGGACAATATGGCAAAATACATTGTATTTGGTGCTGCATTTAGCTAACTATGACAGTCTACGAGTGTCGATAACGTTTTGAAGTGAGACGTCACATTAGCGCAGTTAGCTCTGCGGTGTTAACAGTCTTTGGCGTTCTGTTCTGGCGTGAAGGTGTGTGGTCACATTAGAGGTGCAACAGGTTTAAAAACAGCTGGAAGTTGCGTATTTGACAGGCTTCTTTGCTGTGAGTGTATGTGGCAGGAAGAGCATTGTGCACAGCACTGTGCTGCGAGTGATGGACGAGCATAGATCTATAGTGTATGGAAAGCATGTGACCGAAGGTAGATCGTCAACATGTTCCAGTTGATTTAATTTCATAAAAATGATGTCTATCTCCAGACAAATGAGGTGAAACTAGATCATTCCCCACAGCACACCTGACTCTGTCCCAGCACACTAGTGTGCCACGCCACACCAGTTGAAAGACGTTGTTCTAGATTGTGTCACTTGGTATATCGAGCCCCCTGAAATGAGTGATGTGTGTTTCAGCCACATTGCTTAAAGGCCTATGCAACAATATGCAATACTGAAGTCTCACAGCACCGTCAACATAGGAAGTAAAAGTACTCTTGCAAGTGCCAATATGGGAGTGAGAATGGGTTGCACAAGCATCTTCATGGGACACTGGACTCTTTAAATGAGTTGACGTGCGTGCTGTCTCACGGGCTCTCGGGACCTCAAAGTCTAGCGCCTGTACTTGGCCTCTGTGTGCCCTGGTCTCCGGTTGGTTGGTCACGAGTACAACACTCACCATTGCAATTGGTGAGTCCTACTTTTCAGTGGCCCCTGAGCAATAGAGTCAGTACTAATTCAACAGCTTGTCAACAGATAAGGCTAAGTCTCTCTTCACATTCCCGTCACGGCGTGTTTGCAAGACATTAACCAGTCAAACAGAGGGATGACCACATTTGAACCCCAAACTTTTCTTTCTGAAGCAGCGTGACAAAACTGTCCTTTCCTCAAAGCAGCGAGACATTCCGGCGCCACGGTTGCCAAGTCCACACTCAGCCCATGAGGGTTCCCATCGGTGTGAAGAAGTAACTTCACATGACGCTCACACACGATGATGTCATTGCGTCACTGCCAAAACTGAAGCTCCATTTGAGTCTGACAGCAGCTTTGAAAACCCATCCAAAGAAAGTTCAGACAAAGATCTCAGTCTGGTTTTCCTTTCCGCATGTTTTTTTTTTAAATTCCTTCTTTCTCAATTACTTTTAACTTTTATCTGCACTTGTTCCCCTGCAGCACACACACATTGACTGACACACACACACACACAGACGAAAGAAAGAGGCCTCTGTGTTCTGGAGACAAAAGCTCTTCTCTTTTTGCTGAGGCTTCCGGTTGAAGCTCAGTGTGTCAGAGGGGAGAGGAAGGGCAGACGACGGGGCCGGAATACGATATTCAAGGAACGTATATATGTGTGTGTGTGTGTGTGCATGCGTGTGTGTGTTTATATCATTTGATCATCACGGTACCGTATTTCATTCCATTGTAGCAAAACACTCTCTGGAAGTTTCGCTCTCCTCCCTCTGTGAGAGCGTGTGTTTGTGTTGTCCGGGTGGTCTGTCGGGTGCACAGAGTTTACGTCGGCCTGGTGTGAACCGGTCCGCAGGCCCCCCCGCAAACACGACAAGACTGATTGGTCGCCAGGGAGTGATGGGAGCGAGCTCAGTTCTCACCATTTAATGTGGCGATACAAACAGCTTCTTTCATTTGTCTTTGTCTCACTTCCATGGCTCCTCGTCCTCTGTGTATATATATATACATCAGAAATCAGAAAAACTTTATATATATATATATATATATATACACAAAACCCCTATAAGTTAAGTAACATATATATGTAACTTGACTTAATATAGGTAATATTAATTAAATTTTAGGGTAAAAATTGTCTTAAAAGTCATTGATTTTGTTTTTTTTATAGATATTATCTACAAATTCTTTGTACGAAAGAATCAAGGTACAATCAAGGAGGAGTCAAACACAGGAAGCAATGGGTACAATAACATGCAAATCACACGCGCGCAGACACGTAGACCCACACACACACACACTCAGCTGTTTGCTTTGGATTTGCATTCAGCAATGAAGCTGGACCACACCGACTGTGCAAATACTGTAAATAGAATATTAAAATTGTCTGCAGCTCCTGCATCTCATTGGGTTCCACCACTTAAAATAAACAAAGCAAATGGATCAGAACAAACAGTGAGCACTTACACCGCTGCCACTACATACGTCGTGTTTGTTCAGGGCGTGTTTGACACTTCTCGCGCTATACTGTCTCCGTGCTGTACGACCGCTGGGACTCTTGAAACGCCTGCGTGTGTTGTGATGTTTAAGGGAGGAAACCTGAGCTGTCAGCGCTGAGAGAGGTGGTGCGTTAAGGCGCGGCTAATTTGTTTGTGATTGGCATTGATTGAGTCTGTCCCGCGAGAGCATGAGAGAGACACTGAAGGATGACGACGCCTTTTAAAACCCTGCTTTACTTCCCCGCACAGAGTTTACGTTTGTGGAGATTGATCTGGTTTTAGATGCTGAAACACTGCAATCGTTGATCAAATATGTAAAGGTGTCAAGACACTGGTAGTATTGTATATTACAATATAGGCGGGATCATTGAGTACGGTGTGATGTTTCATACTATCGTTCTTTTGTATGGTGATCTGGAATAGTATGAAGAGGTGCATACTACACAGTATACTGTGGTGTGATGAGTTGTATGTGAGTAAGATGCACAATAACAAACGTCCCAAACTCGACCTCCATAACTCTGGACTCTGCTCTGCTCCATTGTCCTCATCTTCCTCCTTCAACTCACAGCGCTCGCCTCAATGGCCGTTGTTATAATCTAAAGTGAAGCACAGATCTGCCTCTGGTGCATTCACATCCCCCAAAAATCTGTATGTACGCAATTGCACTCATCCATGTTGTCGTTGTTGGAGGGTTGAGTTGAACGGAGGGCAGCCGGACTTGGTAGTCTGGATAATGAGCCGACCCCATCGGCGAAAGATCTATGTGAATTTAGTCCAGATGAACTGAAACAAACTTGTCTTGGACATGTTTTGGCTTTTCATGAACCCTGAGGACGGATGGAACTGAAAACATTTGCGTCGATGGAAAGATGTAAAGCTGGTATTCATTCGGGTGGAATGATTTATTCCTCTTCCTTGCTCTCATGAAGTCGGTTTAATTTGCTTTTTAATTTGAAAACAAATGGCAGTGCTGCAAGTCAAGTACTTCTGGATGTCTGATCACTCCGGCGCAGAGCTGAAGATGGAGCGTTCGGGTGGATAAGATACTGCATATCATCAATTCTCCAGCTTCCCTGACAACTGCATTTGAACATACGGAGAAGCAATATTCACATCAAATAGTATATTTTGGGAACATCACCTCTAAAGAGCAGGGTGTACTAATTTTATTCTATAAGGCCATTTAATGCAATCTAGTGTAATGTAGTCTTATGCAATCTAATCTCTTCTAATATAATGTAATATAATTGTAATACAATACAATACAATGCAATACAATACAGTCTAACCTAATCTAATCTATTTATATTTATTACGTAACCAACTGAAAACTTTACTGCTCTATCAAGTGGTAAAATACTGTATTTTACTGTACTATGCTATGATAAAAAAGGCCGCATTGGGCACCGGTATATACACATACACACACACACACACATATATACTGTACATATGTACACTCATCTAAAAGAAGTGCTATAATACAGTTACTTTTTCACCAAATACAAGCCAGCTTGTTGATTGCTAGTGCCACAAGCTCTGGTGTGAATGTAGTGACGCTCTTAAAATATACTCTCAGACTTTACACGTTCAAACGCTGCAAAGAAAAAAAAGATTCAAGCGGTTTCTTTTTTTTTTCAATTCCTCATCCCTGCAGCGGTGCTTTGTGCCCACAATACCATGGAAGACTCCTGAAAGTGTTTTATATATTTCAAATATAAGTCAATGCAAGCAGTCACTGGGGGGATTTGTGTGTGTGCGCTGCACTTTACTTGTTTATATGTTAAACACTCATAAAGAGATGTATTGAAATAAGTCTGTCGACCTCTCAAACAAGCTGCATTCAGGAGTGTGATCCTCCCACCGGGTTGGATCTTGATAGCAGGGGCTGATATGACCCCCAGAAGTCAGGGAGCGATTGCAGTTTTCAGGGGTACAGATACTTTTGGTGAATGGTTTCGCAACACCTGGGAATGTGGTGGTCAGACTTTCAAGAGCATTTCAGAAATAAAATCAAGCATAAAAAGCAACTCAATTCTCAGAAATCACAGGGTCTCCTCTTGGACTTAGTGTGTCAGGCAGGCGATGGACATCTGGCCCAAATTTCTGTTTGTGGTGACTTGCAAGATCATGGTGGCGTCTCGGTGAAACCTCCGGGATGAATTTAACGTATTACTTGAGACCAAGACTGAGAGGTACTGTATGAGCAGATGAGAATCAGCTGGACGCTCAAGAGCTGGTATTGTTGAGCATGAACACGTTAATTTAAAGTAGTTTTTATACAACAAAAGAGAAGGAAGCAATTCATGGCCATTCGTGGTAAAACTTCTTGCCATGCCTCCTCTTCAGTTCTCCTCCTCGTCTCCACAACAGCTCCCCTCCCCCCTCCCTCCATGCCCCTTCTCACACGTGCATGACTCCTCCCTGGTGCTGATTTCATCATCATTAGAAATCTAATTGTTTCGCCAAGATTGCTCCTGGTTGGCACATGCTGGGGTTTCTGGTGTTTACCCCGTTGAGCCTCGGTTACTTCGTTCTGCCTCTTGGTGTCGAGACGGGAAGATGCTGATGCAAGGCTTTTGTCATCAGTACAGTGGGATGAGCACTGTAGTGATGCAACACACAGTGTTGGTGGACAGTGATTCCACTCTGTGTTAAACTGTCCAACATGGGGGGCTTTCCCCCCCAGCCGTTGTTTAAGTGAGTGGGCCGGATACTCAGGAGTCCCCCGGGACCTGCTGGGGCCCCACGTGCAAGTCCCACTTATCCCTTCCTGTAATGCAGACATCACATTAACAGCAGCTCCCTGAGGACCAGAACAACGATGAGAGGATTGTGGGGCACATTCACTCATTTGCCGCTTTTGCATATGAGCCTTGTTCCTGTTGGATTATGGAAGATTGAGAGTGCAGGAGCATCTTAATCCACATTTATATAAAATAAATGGATTGTGTTAACTGTGGCTCTTTCCCCAGTTTCATGCGACTCTTCACCAAATGAGATTTTGAAGTGAAGAACACTGTTTCCCCCTGTGAGTCCTTTGTATTTTAGAAAAAGAAATGTACTTTTCAATTTAATTCCCAAACTCACTCGCAATTACCATGGATTTCATTGCATTTACCAGGTGGATTTTCTTTTATTTAAAAAAGAAAGAAAGAAAGAAAAAAAGAAAATAAAAAGAAAAATGTTTTTTTTTTAATTTCCTCTTCTGGTCACTGCAGGATCAATGGTGAACCAAAGCCCAGATCAGCCCAAACAAACAATGAGAACGCAGGCCTGGAGATGAGTCATGGTTATTATCATGCTGACGCAGAATCCACACAACACTGAAGCAAAAGAGTGAAAATCACACCGATGAATGAAATCTATTTGATCCTGCTAACGAGTCACAGCCGCTCGCTGCTAATGAAGACGTTGGGTCACGTAAGGGTTTTACACCACCAGGCTTCTTTTTTGGGGGATTGAGGGGGAGGGAGTCACTGACAAACCAAATGTATTATGAAACAATAGCATCGGCGTAATTAGCCGCGCGCTAACACTTCAGAGACTTCAAAGCTGTTGCACAATTCATGTGTTTAATTAGACAATTTGAGCTGTTACGGTATTTAGGTGAGCGTTAATGACTTCTGCTCCAATATAACTGAGAATGTTTTGTTCCTTTACACAATCCATGAGCTCAGCGATTTTACATATTTATTCATCTCACGGTTATCGCGATACTGAGTCGAATATTTTCTGTCAGTGAGCGTAGCTGCCGTGTTTGAAAAGTCTTCTCTCCGTTTTGTTCATTTTATAAAGTAAGGTAAACATTGCGTGAGGAGACCTCCAGGCAGCCGGCGTCTGTTTTACTGTAATGCAGCGCTCCTCAATTATTTTCTGCTGCGTTATCTGTCCCCTCCTCCAAGGAAGAAGTAAACATTTCACACCCCCAGCTCTCTGCCGCTTCTATAAATAGTATTTATCTATATAATCATAATAAGTACACATCTGCATAACAATGTATCCTTATTAACATTGAAGAAAAGAAAAGCGTAAACTAGATCAATCAAGAATAACTTTATTAACATTGTTTTGGTCCGTAACAGAAAAGACTTAAAAGTGCATCAATTTGCCTGAAAAAAAAAAAAAAAAAAATAAATCATAAGTGATTTTTGGGGTGTGCCACCTGGAGGTGTGCCTCCCCCCAGGTGGCACACCCCAGTATTTGAGAAGGATGAGTGTAATGTCGTCCTCCTGCCAGAGTCCTGGTGGTTTTGGACGGAAGTTTTCTCATGTGACGACCTGCTGGGACCATTAGTCTGCACCAAACCACTTGCAGGCACTATTGGAATATTAATAGTCAATATTAGTATACTGGAACACGTTAAATATCATTGTTCATCAGCTGATAAAAAGGTAAATTTACTGAACCTTCTCCCGTTACGTAACACCACTTCCAACTTCTCACATTGAAATTACTCAACAGCATTCAGATTCTGAAAAGTTCTTTTGTTTGCTGATACTTTTGACATTTTTATTTCAGCAATTTAAACTTGATCATCTAGTCCTTGTTCACAGTTTCAGCTTCTTAGCTCGCAGTTATTACCACACCCCTGGCAACAGATGATTCATGATGTAGCACTGGGGAAATGACTCAAACTAACAAATTGACTCAAACTAAAATGTGATAAATTATATTGAGCCTTGTTCAGGATTTTCAAAAGAAAAGGCAGATTCTTACTGACTTAGGACTCAAAGACAAACGCTCGGAGGTTACACAATGAAAAAATTAAAATCTTTTGTCAAATTAAACCCGAGTAAACATTTAAACTGGGTGGTTTGCTGCTGATAAATAGAGTTTTGTTTCCAAAAAAGACAGGAAGCAGCCTTTAAAAGCACAAGAGGCTTTTATCCACAGCAGTCACCAAGGCGCTTCTCAGGAGACACTTCAATATCTTTTCTGAAAACGGTGTGTATTTTCAATATCTGCTTTCCTTGCAAAATAATCCTATATGTGTTTCGGTGCAGATAGTTACCAAAATAAGATCACAGTGATCACTTATTTACATCCTTGCTAAATAACTTTTCTCTAGCAGGTACTCGAGGGGAATCTCTGATCGCACCATGGTGTTCCTGGCGTCTTTCCTCAGCAGGTTTCTTGCTACCCATGGACTTCTTCTACTCTACTGCAATTTCTCTGCTGCTTCTGTAACACCAGGTAATACATCAAATCGGTTCGTCAGTCAGCACAGCAAACGCACAGATTGCAGTGGTGAACTGAACTGGAATGATTTTAAAATCTTCAGTTTCCAAATATTACGATGTTCCTGCATATTGCATTAAAATTCTGATGTTTTCCCAGAATCTATCTTTTCAAGGTTTGACACCGACAGCAGTGGTGTCATTGACGCTGAAGAATTTGCGACTGGGATTAAAAATGAGGGACATGATATGAGCAAAAAACTAATGGAAGCAATATTCAACTCAGTGGACGATGACGGTGAGTTGAAAAAAAAAAAAGGAAACAAGGCCATTTGACCATTCCACTGATATTTCCTGTCAGCTGATGTGATGATTTTGGTTATGCGCAGCTAGCGGAACTGTTGATTTAAAAGAATTCCCCACCTTGCTTGAGATTGCTCAGCGATTGGCTGAGGTCAGTCAGTGGGACGACCTAAAGGAACAACTCTTCCACTTTTATGACACGTGAGTCTGTTTTTAGCTCTGTGGTTACATTGTCATAGCATAGCTCGCTTTTTCAGAACTCTGTGCAGGTATATTGCAAGCTAATGTCGAGGCATCTGAAGCAGGCGAAGGTTTGAATGTTAGAGTCCCAAAAGAAGAGAAAACTTTTTTTGTGCTGCGTAACACAATTTTTGAATTTTTTTTTTGTTTTTCATGAATTTGTTTGCTGTGTTCTGCGACTCATTGCTGCTATTGACTTACTCTCCCTCAGAAATGATGACAACTACGTCAGCAGTGAAGAGTTAAGCGCCCTCTTCTCAGACTCCGTTCCAGAAGAGATCAGCGCTCTGGTGAAGGGAGACAACATGCTGGACTTTAATGGTAAATGACGACAATGCATGTCATGATTGGTCAAGATATTACGGGCAGTTAAATGTCTTAAGGGTCATTGTTTCCATTGTTTCCTAACTTGAGAGGCCATCAAGCCAAAAGTGCGAAAAAGTGTCTTAGATTACAAACATTTTAAAGAGAGTGTCATTAAGCCATGACATTATATGCTTGAAAAATATTTTCTTATTTAAAGATTCTCAATATAAATAATATATTTTTTAAAAAGTGGGAAAAGCATAAGGCTAGGATTTATATCAGGCACTTCCATATATTTGATTTAGACGGACAAAAAAAATCCATAAAAATAATTATGAAAGAGAAAAGGAAGTGAACACATATTTGTAATAGAAATCGTAATTCTACTGTTGGACTTCGTGATGGCCACATGAATACATGTGGCTCCCGGTACTCAGGGTTCAAAGAATTGTCCAATGAATACTCAGATATTTTTACATCTGTGGTTTGAATTGCTCTATGAGAAACAGGCAGAGGCTGATCACAAGCCCCTCTACCTCCCAGATGTTTCAAAGAAGGCCAGGGTAAAATTTAAAATGCTGCCGGATCTTTCACACTGCAGCCCATCGTGTTCCAAATCCGTCATCATTTTGCCAGTATCTGATTAGCATCCGCTGTACTTGATGATATCAGTAAATCCTACAACTCATGCTAACATCTGTCTATGAATCCACCCTCTCACTCCTCTGCAGAATTTTCCCAGATCATGGAGGCTGTGGAACGACTCTGAAGCACCTTCCACCTTCTCTCTGCGCAGGAAGTCCTTCGAATTTTTTGAAAATTGGGAGTTTTTAACCATTTTAGATTCAATAAATGCATTGCAAAAACAATAACATGGTCCAATTCAATCATTGTCAGTCTTACCCATCTGTCTCACCCCATCCCTCCTTCACTCACGAACAAGACCCTGAGATATTTCAACACTGTGTTTCATTCATTTAGCAATCACACACGTGCATCTTACGGAACCATACAAAAGCAGGATAAAACAGGACAACTTTAAGAGCAATATCAAGGAAACCACGAGCGGTGGTGGGACCTGTTAAAGTACTTTCCCTCTTTTTTGTTCTTGTTCAGATTGACCTTCGCCAAGGCTATGTTCTCGATGAGGTCTGTTTTTAAGATACTTTGCAAAGCAAGGATTTTTAAAAGGATTGTTTAACAATGGGATTTAGTATCCTTTTCAGCATTTGTGCTTTTTTTATTTTTTTCTAGGACACTGTCTTCTGAAGACTGTGTTGGGGGTTGACTGAAGCTGCTTGGCGGACGTTTGTAGTTATTTATTCATTTTCATGTCTTTCTCAGCAAGTACAGTCCATTAAATGTCTACAGTATGCAGTCGAGATGATGTGTGCATTTGTACTGTAAATGAGTAGGTTGCATGGCACGTACACACATGCGCTTGCACGCACACACACTCACACACACACAAAGACACACACGGTTGGAGGCCCATTAAGCTGCTCATTAAAGAGTCGGTCACAGATGGTCCTGGTCTTTACACCACACTGGAAATGGCCCCAGAAAGCTTCCTTAAGACCCCCGCAGCTACACACTCACTGCTCCGCCCACCCACACATACAGAGCCCCACACACGACTTACTGTAATGTGTGTGTTTGTGTAGCGGTGTGTTCCTGTAGGTGTTCAGTATAAACACGTCTCAGGTGTGTGTGCGGTTATTTCGGGGCCAGCAGGCTCACATTTGAACTCATCTGCATACAACTGAGGTCACCCGGTTCGCGACGGGAATGCAAGAAAGCCCAGTACACAAGTGCTGTGGCACAAGTGGGTAAGGTGGAAATGTGGACTGAAAGCTGAAATGTGTTTTAGTATTTAGTATTGAGCAAGTGTTGCAGTAATACATGTGCTTACACGTAACAGCCACAGCCATCATTCACCCACAAACTTCACGCAACAATGCACAAATGACAAAATTTTCCCAACTATAGACACCAACTATTGCCATTCACTGCCAAACTACACTTAACCGACTATACATGTAAAGCCATTACTTATAAACCGCAACCACAAAACTTCATCTATACAAACTCAAACACACAGTAGTCATGCCACAAACTACACGCCTTTAACCACAAGCTACACGGTTTTACCTCAAAACCACACGCCTTCCCACAAACTACGCTTTTCATCACACAAACAACACACATTTACCCACCGACCACATGCTTACGTGTTGTGTCCCAGTACAGTGAAGCCCTCTCCTGGGCTGTGGCGCGGTGCAGCAGGTAGCCTCTGCAGGGTGACAGAGATCAATAGTGCATTAGGCCTCATCACAGCTGCTCGCCCTGGAGACACGGACCTGATAACGCTCCAGAGCGACCTGTCTTCCCCCCCTGGCAGAGAGATGGGGGAGAGAAAGCAGCTGTCAGGGAGACTGACGGGGGGAAGGAGACATGTTGACGAAGGGGGACAAAGGTGAAAAGAAGCAGGAGAGATGTGGAGTCACGCTGAAGCGGGACCTTCTTCTCTGATGGATCCAATGAGGACGGAATGGAGACGTTTGAGAACACATTCAGCCTCACGTGTCCTCGTCGGTTCTCACGATATAAAACCCGAAGGAAACTACAGAGTCAGTGCTGGCAAATGATTCCGGCAGTGTCATCACTGATTCACAAACTGCTAAACTAATGTCTCACACAATGTTGTATAAAAGTTGTACAAAGTACAAAGTTGTGTGTGAAAGTATGATTTTTTTTGGGTGAATATTAGGTAGTTTATGTGCAATTTGGTGGAGTTTGTATGGGCATGTTTAGGTTGCGGGTAGAAGAGTTTATTTTGGGTGATTGTATGTAGAGGGTTGTGTAGTTATATGCAGTTTGTGTGAGAGGGGAGTGATTTGTGGGTAAATCATCATGTTGTGCATAGTAGAACTCATGCCTCTTTTGATAAGATTTGGGAGTTGAAGAATGCACTTTAAATACATGAGGTTTGTGGGTGAGTGTGCAGGCTATAAACCAGTGCACAGGGTTTGTGCAAAAGAAACGTATTTTGCTCCAAGTGGTCGGATGAGTGTGAATTGTTGCTATGGCTTGTAGTTTGCAGGTGAATGCAGTTTGTCAGTTTTATATTCAACTAAATTGGTTTGAAGTAGTTTGTGAAAAGTCGTGGTTCTTAATGTGTAGTTCAGTGAACTACGTGGAAGTAAGTGGTCTGTAAACAAAACTGATAAATCTTGTTATCCAGCTCCCTGTTGAGCTTCATACTTACATTAAAATACAACCAATTTGTGTTAAAGCTTCAGTAAACCATCGCTAAGAGCATCAGGGGGTTTAAAACAATTCCACTAAACCTTTAAGAGAATGCCATTCCACGCAAAAGTCCTATTTATCCTAAACAGCATGTTATCGTAATCCAGCTGCCGCACGCTCCGCTCTGGCAAAAATAGCGCCGCTAATGCAACACGACATGCATGAGATTTGAGATTTGCTTGTGCGCGGGGCGGAGGAGTCGGGGGGAGTGGAGTCATGCATCATCTTATTGTATGTTAAACACCCGCTTGCTAAGCTGCCGGTCGATAGAGTCAGATATTGTCTTCATTTCTCAGCAAACGCTCTGAAGGCACCCAGAGGTGCGGAATGGAGCTGATTGATAATCTATCAGTGGGACAGAGATGCGGTGCATGCAGAAACTCTCCATTGTGTGGAGACTTCCGTTTGTCTGGCCAAAGTAAGCAATTTTCTATATTGCGAAAGAAGCAGCTGTAATGATTCTGCTCGGCTGCCGTTTCTTCTATGAATCATGTCCAATGTGGCTGAGCGTCAAACCCGAGTGATTCTCTGGGAGCCGATCCATGAATCACAAATCCTTGACTCGCGCCTGTTTATATTGGTTTATATTGTTCTTCCATCTTTATTGTAAGTTTGTCAAAAGGCCTCTTTGCTCAGATGTTTCAGTGACAGCCATTTAGGAGGATGACTCAGGGTAGAGCCGCTGGGAAGATAACATCGCTGGGTTGCCCCTTGAGCTGCAGGGATAGTCCGGGCAGGGGGAAGTCTTGATGCGCCAGATGTCATTTTAGCGGGAGATGATGGATAGATGGCCGGATGTTAACCGTATAAGGGAAACACACCCCCTGCCTAACAGGCGACTGTTCGTCCTCACAGATCAGCCTGCTCTCCATCAGCTGTGGGTAAATTGATGAGAACTAGAGGAGCCAAAACAAATCCTCGGATCAATAAGTCAGACCACCAGACGATGCTGGGAAAGTGTGGGAATGTTGGAACACAAACTTTACTTTCAGTATCTGCCACTGTAAATCAGTTTCTGACCGAGAACGGCGGGGTCCAGACACAAATGAGCCGACTTCTCGTAACGTTCTTTTTTCCTCCTGTCAGCGTCTTCCGGGCAAATCATTACCTCTGTGTTTTTCCTCCTTCTCTCTTCTGTCCATCCAAAGTGCTGCTGCGGCAGAATGTTGCGATTAATTAGTAAACAGAAAGTGCTAAGTGGAAAATCTTTGCCGTGACAGAAACGCTTTGGTTACAATGATGGATGCGGCAGTGAGAACATGGAAGGGGGCGAAATCACTCCGCTGTTGCTCATTAATGGACTTCGGCAAAGGAGATGGATCTGTGGGAAGATCATTGTTGTGCGCTCTCTCACACGCGCGAGAATTCTTTATGTCCACTTGAACGGATGACTCAGGACTAAATACAACTGTAAGAAACAGATTCAGTGCATAAAAACAAAAAAACAACAATCTGAATTATTGTAGCGCGGGTACTCAGCACACAGAGAAAAAGAGAGGCTTAAGCTGGCCTATATTTTGCAACATGTTCTCACTCCCAAGGCATCAAATCGCAACAATTTCCAAGTGGATTTGGCATGCTAGAGTGGTGCTGAAGTCAGCTATCTATGACGCATTAGGCTTTCATTTGGAGCTCGTGTTTCATTCCCATGCAAGGCAGGGGTTTTGGTTTGGGGAACTGGGGGCCATGGTGTGGCACTCCTTTCGCCCTGCACGATCAATTGCATCGCTCTGCACCTCAAATGATCATGCACTTTAGTCATGGCACAGTGTCTTCTAAGCACAAATGACAGCTCCCGATTGTTGCCGTCCCAGCCCAGCGCACATCCCAACCTCAACCCCTCCTTTTGGTACATCATGTAGGGGGGAAATTTCACCACATGGAATCACCTATCCATCAACATGCTAGACAAAAGGCTGAAATTGGTGCCACCATTGGACAAAAAAGACTTCTTGAAATTTATTTGACACATTGGAAGTGTGAATGTGTCGATATCTCTCTTGCATCACATCGGAAAGACACCGTCCTGGTATTTTCGGCATTTGCTTTTAACTTTTCTTTCTGCTTTATCATCTAAAAAGCTTCTCCAAGACACATCTCCACTGCCTTCATGGTTTTCCCTGGAACTGGGGTGCAAGAGATCCAGGACAGCTATCAGCCTGCCCCATAAAGCTGTCCTCTGTGACACCTCTCCAGATTCTCTTCCATGTACCTTCTGGAAGGGCTTCGAACACCTATCTTTGTTTGAAACTAAGGTTCATCCCACCAGACTGCCCTGAAACCTGTTCCTGCACATTTCACCACAGCAAAACCTGGATGAGTCCTCTCCCTGTTCAACCTTAATGGCTCGGGTCAGTTACCTACCAAGATTTCATTTATGGCACATTGATAGACTGCTCCCTCCATTCAAATTTTCACACTCTATAAAAGAAAAATGTCCTTGTCATCAGGTCCCTGATGGATGACTCTTACATCGTGTTCTCTAAGAAGGCTGACCCTCTGCTTCTCGATGTTAGCTGGTCTCATTGTCTCTGCATGCTGGCCATGTTTTCCCAACCGAATGAAATGTTGCTTGCCTCTATATCTGACTCTATATCTGACACCCTCAGCTCCACAGACCATTTTGGTTGAGTGCATATCCATTATTTAATCGGCAAAAATATGGCCTGGGTTAGAAGTATTTTATGTCACAAGCTGATGTACAGAACCATGTATTCATGGATGTCACCATTCGTCCTTGAGTACAGTCATACAGATGCTCTCCACTATGATTATCATCTTTAAATCTTAAAGTTGGTTTGCCAACCACGACAATATACATATGATGCAGTAGTGGTCTGAGTATCAACACACTTCAAAGACAGTGGTTGGTAAACAGAGCTGATTGAATATTCCTTTGAGCACATGACGGATGAGTCGGTTAAACAGCAACACAGCAGCGACACAGCAGCGATGGTGACACCGTCACACCACCAATGCTGGACTATGGCAAGGAAACAGCAATCTAATCTTGTTTTTGCATACATTTTGCAATGATACAACCTCATTAACTTGTTTTATAGAAGTGAGAGAAATTCAACACCAGCTCACGATGCAGCTCTGAAGCAGAGATGTGTCTATCCAGGCTTCTTTTTCAAGTGTTTGCCCTGGGAAATCCTCCACCTGCTTCACACAAACATGCAGTCTGACAAGAGTTACAATGTTCCATGCAGAGCGTTTCCCTGTCGCTTCCTGGTGATCAGAGAAATGGTCCTACTGAGCGTGTGCAGTAGCTATTTACTCTGCTGTAGACAAACAAGAGTGGGACGACACACGTGGACCACTACAATATACAACTATACACACACTCAATGTGGGTTACAACCTTGTTTGTTTGATTTCCGCAGCAGAGGAAATCAGGCTGAGAGGCTCAGCGTGAGCAGTTGTGTAACACACCTACACACTCGTATTTTTAGAGCGATGATCGGTGAGAAGGGAAACTCTGAATAGCACAGAGTGAAAATGCTGTTTAGAAAATGGTATTCACAAAAACAAAAGAGAACCATTGAAACATGAATGATTTTCACATATGCTATTTATCATTATTATTATTTATAATTCAGATCATCATTATAAATTCTAAAATAAATAGTTAAAAAGGAAAATAAATTGTTTAAAACTCAATAATAAGAATGGACTCATCTCAGTTGGGAGGTAAAAACAGTACTGTACTTAATAAAACTTAATAAAAAGGAATTAAATAATAAGGAACAATAAAATGCTTGTTTTTTCAGTGTATTTAAATTTAATTTTTCAATTTAGCAAAAAAAATGCTGTTGTGTTTTAAGGAATTAATTTCATTATTTCTTATTTTTTCTTAGTATCTTTTTTTTCAATCAATGAAGTTGAAAAGCATAATGCACTTCATATTTTAATTATGATGTTGACATAAAAAAAAAATCTGAAACAGTACTTGCATGAGTTTGTTTTCTTTTACATAGTAAAAACCTCAAATCAAACAGAGACCTGTTGCAGATTCTTACTTGCCAGGTGTTAGACACTATGTTGGAATGCTTAAAGTTTGGGACACAGTTGCCACAGTCAGGTCAGAAGCTCCTGACATTCTTGCTGTCGCTCATGTTGCTGTCACGGTCATGCTCACCTGTTTCCTCACTTCCCACAACAAATGACATCCTCACCTCCTGCTGTTCCGTCTTCTCTCACCCACACAGCTTTTCATCCTCCACTGATAACTGATAACCCTGGTCCTTCGAACCGACGAGCTCCAGCTCAGCAGACACAGTTTCAGCTCTATTGTTAATTGTTTACCCAGCAATTGTTTATTTAAATAGTCTGCCAAATTCTCCATCAAAAGTGCTGGTGTCAGAGACTTTTTGGGGCAGATGAACTTTCACCCCTCCCTCTTTTATCTCCTGTCATCAACAGACTGCCCTTAGTTCAACTTTAGTTGACACTAATGTTTATTACCTAAATGTTTACTCAGGCGCCTGTGTGTCGTCATCACATCACACAAACACACACTTAACCTCATGAACACATGAATAGTGAAAAGATGTTCCAAACACACTCTGGTAGACCGCACAAAGAAACACACAATTAGACGCAACATACTAATAACAGTTTGTGTTTATTCAGAAAGTGATGTTGTGGCCTCATGTGTGTGTGTGTAAAACATTACCATGTAATCTCGTCCTGTGTTTTCGCTTTATGATTGCACTTAACACAGTCACTCACAAACACACTCTTTTCCATCAACACACCCTCACTCTTTGTTATGAAGACACAAACTCGGTGAACCAGAAAAACAAATGGCTCAGACTTCCTGCTGGCTTCCTCTCGGGTGGGTTGGCCTCACACTCCCCGCTCACACTCGCTGACAAAACGCCGGGTCACAAGTCGAAGAGTCTTCCCGCCTTCCTGTTTTGTAGCCGGAGTTTATTTTGGTCATCTGCCGGATCCCTACTGTACAGGAAGGGCCGGCCGTCTTTGTCTGACACCAAGAAAAGAAAATCCTTTTGTCGTTTGAATCTAAACACAGCCATGTTTGGAGTGTGTGAGCTGCACGTGGGTCAGTGTAAACACAGCACTTCACTGCCACATCCTCCCGCCGGGAGTAATACATTCTGGTTCCTTCCAAACAACACGTGAAAATATTAGTAAGAGTGATCATTATTTTCTGCTTGAGTTTCCAAACGTTTTTGCTGTGGTGTATTGGTCCTGGACTCTTTGATTTGAACATAACAGGAGTTTATTTTCCCTATTCCCTCGTGCTTGCAATGAATTGGTGGCCAGCTCAGAGCCTGTCGAGTGACAAGGAGACTTGCTTCTGATCTCCTGCCTAAGGACAACAAAATCGGTCCACCGTTCTCCAGGTTTTCCAGGGTGGTTCAACAATTCACTCGTTGCCAAATAATGTCCCAAAACCTTCACCCAGTGTTTTGTCTACGGAACTGTCTCCACTCCCTTTCAAGGTGCGCTGTCCAGGTGCGTCTCCAATCCTGTCCTGTGAAGAGACAACTCATCCAGGATGTACCCTTGTTCTTGTGGTGTTCTTTCCTCATAGTCCCTAGTGTCACCGTGTCTTGTTCAGTGTCACGCTCCCCCCACGTCCAATTATTTGAATCCACACTCACTTTTGTCTGACTTTTTTGGGCATTTCATTCTCCATGAAGTGTTTCATTCTCTTCTTTCCCACTGACCCCCTCCCTTAACAACGTTCTGTTGCCCTTGAGCATATGGCACGACAGGCAGTCCAGTGCAGTCCTGCTGTATGGCATGACGATATATCCAAGGCTTTTCCTCATCTCGTGGCCTTTGAGGAGATGAACGTCCCGTTTTCATTGTTTTTCCAATGACTCATTTTTGTCATACCAAGCATTGTGTTAGGGCTGGGGAACTCTTGACATGACTTTCCAGGGTCACATTCAGGTGCTGTGGTCCCCAAAGTAGACCCTGAAGACTATTCCTTATCGCACTGTTTCTGGAATCAAGTCGACGTTAACAAGCCCCAGGTCCCTCTACTGGGGGCTCAAGTCGATTTAGTGTGATTTGTGTCTTCTCTCAAAACCAAAAGAAAGGATCACTCGGCTCCCAGAGATGAAACTGCCAAAGTGGAATTTGTTACCAAGAAGGGTGATGGTTTGAAACCCCTTTTTTTCAATTGGACTCATTATTTGAAAGTCTCTGGACTTTAAATGACTAATACATAAGGGAAATGGTCCGTCCAGATTCTACAATCTACATCATTCACACTGTTCTTCACTCTTCTCCTTTTCAATCTCTCTATCATGTGAAAAGAAATATTGACAGGATTGCGTATACACTACATGCGTAGTGTAGTAGTTACAAAAAATATGCCAGAATTGTAATAAATATAAAAAATAAAAATAAACATTCTTTCATTGAAATAAACGTTTCCGCCTGGTGCGTTTCATCAAGTAAAACACGAGTTATTTCAGTTGTGCCGCCCAATGTTTGAGACCATTTTAAATGACACCTGGGTGACCTGGCTGTACCTATCACTCCACCCCCGCCACTCACTCAGAGACATGCCAGTGCACCTGTGAAGAAGTCTGCCTCGCTGCATAAATCACGCCTGCCATCCCTGACCTAGTCATTGGAGGTGACGTTCTGGTTGTGCCCTGGTTTTTAAATCTGGTTCACGGTGTCTCAAAATCATCCTAGGATGAGGTTAAAACGGTGTTGAAGCATGAAGATGAAAATGAAGGACGCCCCTGAAGTTGGCATTTCTGGACGCTGTCTCTCAGCTGAATGGCCAGTGAAGTCAGTGGAATTGATAAAAAAAAATCTGTCCCTCATGTTGAAATTCCCAAAATGTTTCTATTTAAAATACACATTCAAAGTTACTACTACATTTAAACTGACCAAAATTATACACTTTGTTGAGGAATTATTTTGACATACACTATGTGATTCAGTGGTCCACAACGTTCCCGCTAGTGTTGACATAGACCAAAGTTTGTTGAAGATTTGCCAGCCGTCATCTGGAAAATGAAAATATGTGCTGTAATATTCAAAAACAGCAGATAATGACTGCTCATTCGCTCTCGGCTAACGATTCATTTGCCTGCACCAACAGATGAAGTACATTGTGCAGGATCTCTGGCTCAAGGGCTCCTGCTGTGTTTGCTGAGTAAATGAAAGATGACACACACACACACATACACACACACACACTCTCGCCAACAGAAGCTCCTCTGTCTTCAGACGTGACTCAGCATTCCGTCAATATTGAGACTGATTCATTGAGAGAACACCAGGTTTGTTACTGCACACACTCTGGCTGACTCATCACTTTTTTAGCAGAAGAGTCTCCGTCAAACATCTTGTTGGTCCCTGAACATTGTGTTCTTGGAGACAAATATACACTTGCCACTTCATGTTGTCTAAACCCTCTTTGGAAAGCACAGCCGTTGCCATGGTTCCAAGACAACATTGTAATAAGGCAGCTATATTACCTTAAAATGTGTCTTTTTTCCCTACTTTTCCAACATCTTGAGGGTTGTCTGGCATATTCCCATGGCATGACAGCACGACTGACAGATTCCTCATAACTGCCCCCTGACCCAAGTCACTCCATCCTTCCTTCACTTGTGAATATGATGGTCTAAGCAGATATTTAAAGGCTTTTCTATACACCAACTTCCACTTCAATATGCTCCACATCACCAAGAGCGTTCTCCATATAATCACTGCTTCATATGAGGCTGTTCTGGAAAGCCTTCTCTGCAGCCCTGACACTGATGTCAGCCTCACTATCTCACGTTCAATATCTTTTGCCCGCTAAACACGTCTGACAATCTCTGTTTGCCACAGCTGCATTGGATCAGAACCGCTAAAGGCAGAACCCTCGTGACGTCGACTTATCTGCTGCTCGCTCCGGACGTTGCTGTTGCGCTGACCTCACACTACGCTCCATTTCCTGTTTGCCCCAGAGCTTGTGTCAGCTCCGGGGTTTGTTCGTGGCCAAGACAATGCGTCAGTCAAGCATGTGACGCCTGCACTGATAGCCGGGGATGAACGCTGACTAATTTAGATAAGAACGAAATGGATTTGAATCTTAGAGATATATGGATTTCTCTTGCAAACCCCTTTTCACCAGCGGGGCTTGCATTGACAATTTAGTCAAATCTCACCTATTTATCCTGACTTTTCTACAGATCGTTGAGCACTGGTTCACTGGAGGTTTGATAAGTCATTCAACAGATGATGCCATACTTATTGTCACTTTTGTCTTGGCAAAACGTTACATGCTCTACTCTTCCCTTCTGGGAGATGGAGCAGGTCACATAGTGGGGACAGTGGCATTGATCCATTCAGTGCGTGCGATTTCCATGCGTGAAGGTGGGGCCTGGGTTGGTTTTTCTCAGTTGAGATAGAGACATTCGTCATCTTTGAGTAGGGTGTTGTGGTGAGGGAAGGAACATTGAACTTGCTAAATAAGGATAAGAACTTTCTTGAGGTGAGGGTAGGAAAATTCATGAACATTGGCAGCAAGGACAGGGAGCGTAAGGAGGGGCAGCGGAGAGTTAAGGCCCATTTATGCTCCCTGTAGGCACAAAAGTGTATCTGTGAGTTTCAAACCATGTTACTGTCACTTATCACATGATTTTATTCCATATTCGGAATTCTGATCACCAATATATCCACCAGGAGGGGCAGCCCAGAATCAGTTTACGACAAACTCCAAAACAAACATGGTGGCAGTGGATCACTACAGAGAAAATGTTTAATATACATTTATTCAGATTTACCACAGCGCCACAATATGTTTATTTTGTATTCAGTCACGGACAGTGGACCTGCTAATATGTGACATGTTGAATATCTGACGTGAGTGTGAATGACGCTGCAGACTGGAGCGTCTCATGATGACTCTCCACTGAATTAAATGGATTTCACACGATCATCGACGGATAATACTGAATACAGGACACACGTCTTCTTCATGTCATGACAACGCGAAAAACGTTATGGGAGGGTGATTTCAGTTGTGTTTTTTATGCCATCCAGCTGCATCCCTTCTCAACTCCAGTACTTGCCACGAGGCACAGCAGAAATCTGATGGGAGGCAGATTAACCTCCACCCTTTTTTTGAGCTAACTAAGGACATCTAATCTAATCTAAACGCAGAGGAAGCGGTATGGACGAGGGCTAACAGGTTGTGTGAGTGCTGTTGACTAAAATGATCATCAACACAAAGCACAAACTACACAGTCAACTTGGGCGTCGAACTGCCTCAAGCTCAATACTCACGAGATCGCACCTTTATTTTGGTCCACCTCTCACCATAGATGTAATGGTTGCATCGTGTTTCCGTGTTAACGCACGATCCAGAAGCAACAGGCCATGAGGGCAAATTAAACACCCAGGAATTGTTGTGGAGCAGTGAATGGTGCGTGTGGGTTATTGCCACTCAAAAATGTGAGACCTGAAAACGACAATAAATGAAAATCAAGGTTTTATTTTTTCATTAAATAAGCCAATAAATAAGCCACTGTTGAAGTATGTTGCAAACTCTAGCTTTAACTTTTAAATAGAAACATTCTACATGTAACATTTAGGTTTTCAGAACTGAACACGCCGTCACCAGCTTTTTATTCATCATCCCTGATCAAATCCTCAGCTGTCCTCTAGAGAACTGAACAGCAAATACACTGACTTCTGCAAAGCAGTGACGTCTTGCAGCCATTGAAGCTATTGATGGGAGAATATGCTAAATTTAGACCGTTGATGAAAGAAGGACCTTGCTTCATTCAGCTTTTCAAGCAATGGAATAAAAAAAAAAAATCCTTGAGGCCAACTGTGACGGTTCGTCTGCTCAGAAAATAAAAGAAGAAAATATGACGTTGGCCCTGCGCGACCCTTCAGAAATGCAGCCTTACTGCAATACAGGTTTATATAACTGATGGAATTTTGATTCTTTTGGACAAGTTTTAGACTGTGTATGGTACGGTATTCATGGGAACTGGACGAATGTTCACCTCTGGGTCGAAGAATGGCAGGACTGGCGGATTCACTGTATAGAGCAAATGGCAACAACATGGTAATAATGCACATTTCTATCATGGTGGCTCAGGAGAACAGACCCAAACGCAATAATCGCTGCTGGTTTACAGAGGACTCGAACAACAAGGATAAATTTTAAAGTTTAATACAAAGAAAGCACAGAAAACAGGGCTTTTTGAAAAGAGCATCCGTGTTTTGAGTCCAGTCCAGTTTGTTGTTCAGGTGAAGACCTGGGTGACTTGTATGATGCCACCCCTCTGGTTTCAGTACCCAGGATGGTCACTGGTGTAGCTGGAGAGTCTTGGCGCCTGCAGAGATCCATCACCAGCTCCTTGGTTTTACCTGAACTGATCTAGAGGTGGTTTCTCAGACACCAGTCCACAAAGTCCTGCGTCAGCTCCTTGTACTCTCCGTCCTTAATGAGGCTGTCCAGAGTCATCAGAGAACTTCTTCTGCAGGTGGGAAGATGGGGTGTTGTGGGTGAAGTCAGGTAGAGGGTGAAGAGGAAGGACCCAGGACTGTGCCCTGTGGTGCCCCCGTGCCACTAAGCAGTGTGTCCGACACACAATCCCCAGTCCTGCACACTCGGGTCTATTGGTCAGGTCGTCCAACATCCAGCCTGTGAAGTGGTGGTCCACACCAGCAAGACTCAGCTTGTTCCTCAGCAGAGTGGGCAGGATGGCATTGAAATCACTGGAGAGGAGGGGGATGTGTGGAGGAGGTAGATGATGGTGTCCTCCACACCGATGCCAGGCTGGTAGGCGAACTGCAGTGGGTCGACCAAGGTTGTACCAGTGGGCGTAGGTGGGCGAGGATGAGTCTCTCCAGAGTCTTCATCAGATGAGATGTCAGCGCCACTTGCCTGTAGTGGTTTAGCTCCTTCAGGTGGGGGGTTTTTGGCACCAGAACAATGCAGGATGTGAAGGCAGAAAGCGAACAGGTTCTTCAGGCTCAAAGGTGTTAAGTCCAGCATGTTATAATAAAAAAAAAACATGACAAATACTAACAAAAGAAAACAATACACTTTGTAAAGTCACTTGTGAGCATCCAACTGTGCGACAGAAGTCATTTCTTCCTGCTTTTTTTGTGTTTCAGAGTAAAAGCATTTTAAGAGTTCACTGGTGTGTCCTGAACATGGCTTTGGATAAAATGATGGAATGCCACGTTTGAATGCCGTCAGCTCGCACGGACTGGTATAGCAGACCAGACACTTTGGAAGTCCAACTGGGTTGCCATGGTAACCACAGTCAAAATAAAGCCTCCGTTGGCAACATGAACCCCCCCCCCTTCCCATGGCCTTGGCACGGTGGAAGCAAAAACAAATGAGCCCTGTGTTAGACGGAAAAGGAGCGACACAGAAGTATCAAGATGGAGTGGCAGAGTGGGGGAGGGGAGAGATGGAGAGTGGAAGCACTGACTGTGTCCTGGAATAACCTCCGTCGGCTTTGATTCGGGAAGATGACATACTTAGCAGCCGCTTGCTTTGGCACAGGCTGAGCTTTATGTTACACTAAGATAGAAATGCAGCCTGGCTGAAATGTCTGAGTGTGTGTGTGTGTGTGTGTGTGTGTGGTCTGTGCCAGCAGGGAGACAGGAGGCTTGTTCATAGTAAAGCACAGTGAGCAGAAGACCCTCCTCCTCCTTTACTACGATGCTCCCTGAGCGCGTGCAGAAGCTGAGCTGGCAGAGAGAACACAGCTATCAGCTAAAAGCGATCGTAGCAGCAGGTCAGCTTGGTGACACTGCTTTGGAAAGAGACACAGCAAGTGTCATTCTGGTTCCACATCTCAATCTGCTCCACCGCTTCATAGGTGCTCATCGCTCCGTGTCAGTAGTTCTGGGCTTCATATGACACAAGTGGAACTTATCCAAGATTTTTGTGTGGTCTTTGTGTTCAAAAATACAAGGGAAAGAAACCAGAGTTAGACTGCAAAAAAGACAAAAACAGGCTGGTCCTTTTCCCCTCATCTAGAGAGAGAAAACATTATATCCCACGTAATTTGGTTATGTTACGTATAGTTCATGTTGACCGTCAAAAGTCGGCGCTGGCCAGGAAGAGGCAGCAGTTCTTTAGGCTCATTACGATGCCTCTTTATTGCCTATGTTCAACCTCATTGGGGTCAATGAAAACAGCTTGAACCACAGCATGGACGGCATCTGTGAATGATTGACTGTTTCTTTCGTTAAAACACTGCAAGAGAGTGAACATCACAGACTGAACTTATCTATCCGGCACGAGACGTCCCGAAGTAGGGAGGCGATGGAGTGAACATGCCCGCTCCCCCTGACACGTGCACCTCGCTTGCCTCGCCACCTCAGCGTGCCAAAGCATTGAAGGCAATTCCGGACTTGTCGCTTCAGAGCGACCCGGCACAAGAACCCATCAGGAGCCTGCTGTGCCTCTTTGATACAATCCCATGTGGAGCATAAATAAAACCCAGCAGCTGCTCGTGTGCGATTTCAAATCAAGGCACGAGCCAGTAACGTGAGGCAGATTACTAAAATAATGTGAGCGAGTTTATATTCTATATCCAGTTGCAGCGTGGAAAAATAGAAATTTCATTTATGGTTGATTATTGGTATCATTTAGCTGAATAAAAATAACAGCAGGATTTCAATTTTTTTCAGATTTCGTCAATATTTTGATGAGTATGGAAATGAAAATCCAAACTTCATTTTGTTCTGCACTTTTAAACACTGTTTTCTCAGAGTTGTAATTTGGTATGATGTCAATGATCGGGTGTTGCGTTAAGCCAGTTTTTGTCGTGTTATTTGGTGTTGAGTTAAGTAGCTCGATTTTGTGTTTAGTAATTTGGTGATCAGCATTTTTTTTTTTTGTTACACGCATGGAATTTTATGTTCTTCTGAATCATATGTGGTTGCATTTAGTGGTGTTTGGGTTTTAACTAGATTAATTACGCCGATACATTGGTCCAATATTGTACTCATAGAATGGCTACCGATACCTTGAATTTGATGCTCCTTTACGGAAGCACACGATTTTTTCAAAATGTGAGTTTATGACAATTTTGTAAAATTTTTGTTTGTACTGCAGTGACCGTCACCCATTCACAAGAGAAACATACTGAGGAATGTTGCTCAAATACAGATATATATGGAAAAATAAAAATAAAAACTCTAGTAACTTTATTTTTAATGGTGGTTTTTTTCGGGTTATTTGCGTACACAAATTTTAAAGTATTCGAGTACACAAATGCACTACTTGTAATACTCGTACACTACTTGCTTTGAAAAAAAATGGTATCTGGTGCATCCATAATCTACATGATAGGTCACTTGTTCGTGTGGTTAATTGTTTTTTTTCAATTTCAGTTAATATTTAGTGAATCATTCATGAATTGTGTTGATTATTTTGTGTATTGTTGTATTTTGTTCAGTCACATATTGTTGTGTTTGACGTGGTGTTGTCATGTTCTGTGCTCTCCTGTATCAACGACTCCTAAATTATCAACTCAAAATGTCAACAAACGTAGATGAAAAAATATCTTCATGACCCTGCAGCTGCAGAAGATGTTCCTGAAAATCTGCTTGTTAAGTCCGAGGGTCACATGACGGCAGCAAATGGAGCGTTGAACATCGAAGACGAAGGCTTTAAAAAGACTGGAGTCACAGGAGGATTGGAACCGACGCCTTCGCATGTGAGAAAAACAAGCCGTGAGCCTGTCGAGGGGAGAGGGAGGGTCTCTGGAGAGTCGCAGCCTGTCTGTCCCGTACCTGAGCCCAGACCTGGTGCACTCCCATGCGAGGCTGAGGAGAGACTGTGCGAGCGAGTCATGAATATTCAGGACTCTGGAGATGGTCGTGTGGAGTTGGGCTTCTGCTGTCCTCTTGCAAAGTGAGCAACCTTGAAGCGATCGCTGCTCCTGACCTCTAGGTGGCTGCCAGGCCAATAAAAGACACACATAAGCGCATACACTCCTTGAAGGCTCCAGTAAACAATGAGCTTAAGCCTCCATTTCCACCTCTGACCGTAAACGCACCAGTGGCAGCAACACAGAAAGTGGAGACGTACAGCTTCAGCCCTGATTAAGTATATGACCCATACACACACAAGGTTAAGCTGAATGGCTGTGGCTCTGGAAGGATGCCGCCATCGCTGCCGCTGTTTAATGAGTGTCAGACCTGATCAGGTCGTGTCACAAATAAATGTAAATGTAAAAAATATAATTAAAAAAAACTTTACCTCAAGGTCGAAGGCCTTTCTTTTGATATAATTCATTTCATAATAATGGAAAAAAAGTGTCCATTATTATTATTAAAGGAAATATAAATGTACATCATCAGAATAAAAAGGTAAAAGAATATTGGCAAACAATCTCTAAACAAGAACAGAAGTTGAAAGGATTCCGTGTGACCTGTGAGTTTGACAGTGATGACGTGAAAGTGATGTGGCAAGTGAGAGCCCACATGATTTTGAGCCAGAAGCTGCTGGGTCGCGGTGATAACTGGCTCGTCCAGCCCCTTGACCAGTCAGTCGTGATGTGTCACTCACAGCTGAGGTTGTTTTGACCCAGACGGAGGTTGAAGGAGCACAGTGGGAGGACGGAGCGGGGGTTCGTCCCCGATGAGATCACTTGAAGTGCTTTTGTCGTTCCCCATCTGCCTCCCGCGTACACAGACCAACTCTGTTTGACGGCAGCAGAGTCCAAGAATAGCTCTTTATGATGTTGCAGTGTAAACACCAAACCATCAGGGCGCTGCAGGTTCAGAGTTCAGATGAAGCCCGAGACTCGTGAGCAGGAGGTCAAAGACTTGTGGGTAAAAAACAACTACCAAAATAAAATCAGTAGAACAGTGTGTCTTTGTTGCGCCTCACCATATCAAACATTCTTGCAATTCCAATGGAAAAATTGACAAAAAAATATAATTCATTTATACAAATCTCTTTGTACATGTCGCCCAAACAAAACAAATCAAACTCTTGTTGAAAAAATAAATAAAAATAAATAAATCTCTTTGTACTTCAACATGAAAACCACTTGTGATCTTCATAACTTCTTTTAAACCAGCAGATCAATGAATTTTTTTGAACTTAGTATAATTCCACAAGTTTAATGATGGTTATGGGGTCATAGTCATTACACAGTCAATGATCGAGTAGCAAACAGCCGTGTTGTTACTGCGAGCACTTAAGCAATTATTCTATTAACAACAGGCTCGACGCTCCACCAGATATACAATTATGGAAACGCTATTGAGACCCAAACAAAGGAGAATTGCCGGCGGGAATGCGGGCAGGCGACGACATGGAAAGTGCGTTTATTTGAGGCAACTCATCTCTCAGGCATGAAGAAGAAAATCACTGTCGGCTGAATAATGAGAGTGCACGGGATCCACAAAATATATCTGAACGCTGCCGACGTGCTTTTTGGGTTTGTTCTCAAAATGTAGTCTTAGGGAAGGTGCTTTGATCTCTAGGCATGAAGAAAGAGCAGTTAAGAGATGAAGCCCCACTCTCACCTGTGGCCACGAGGTAGTGACCCCAAGAGCAAGATCAAGATACAAGCTTTCATTGAATGAATATAATGATTATTAAACAGGTATTTCACTGAGCTGGTAGCTACTTCACTCACTCTGAAGCTGAACGTTCTTTGTAAACAGACGAGTCTTTGTGAATCTATTTTTAAATCTCATCGATGAAGCGTGGCATTGTTGAAGGTCGAGAGGTTTATTTACAAAACGTCAAAAAAGTCAAATAAATTTCTCCGTTTTTTTCTGCTGGTATTATATTAAGGTCATGCTTCTGAATCGGCGCAACAAGTACAGAGTGTTCAACACCGAGAATAGCTTGTTGTTTCAGGAATATCTCAGCCATTAGCGCCTCTCTCTGCAGTCAAAGGTCAAATCCCCAAAGCCCCTCATCCGGGATCTTCGCAAGACTCTGACAACAGCGAGACATTCTGAGATGAAGCTCCCGCTGAAAACACTTTAACAGTTGGTCTCCTCGAGATTGAGAGCAAATGGTTGATCGGGTTGTGATGGAAGGAAGAGCCACCAAATATGCTTCTCTGTCATTAAAGTCCAGAAGACCAGAATCAAAACACTTGGCCTGAGGACCTGCAATAGCTACATCTAGTCGGTGGCCAACAAACAAAACTTTTTTGTCATACAGACAGCATGGGGCATTGGGTTTGGGGTGTACCATAACTCAGATTCCCAAATGAAATTGCACCTCCACTCTTGCAAACCCTCTTCAATCCATGAAGCAATAAGTTCACCTCCTTGCTAGATAGACTTTCAGAGGTCAGGTGGGAACCATGAGAGCTCCAACTTTCTTTTTCTTTTCTTGGCACTCTGGTTTCCTCCTGCAAACACGTACTATAGTGAGGCCAATTGCTAACTTGTCTGTTCTTAGGTGCCCTATGTCAAACTGGAGACTTGCCCATGCTATTTCCTGCCCTTGGTAGCTGGGATAACCTCAAGCCCCGTGCCACATCATTTAGGGGCTGAATAGAGGGAAAACACATCTTACTTAATTCTACACAGAATAACAAATGAGATGTTTGTGACTGATGACACTGGTCACGCCCATCACTTTCTGTTTGAACAGTTCACATCATATTCTCTAATAATAAATCACATTTTGCTGACTTCCTGGTGAGAGTATTCACCAGTGGCATACTAGAGAGTGCCACATAGGGTGCAACACTGAACCAAAAACACACTTTTAGAAGGTCGGTCAGCCAGAATTTGCCCAGACAACCGGATCATTTGAAAGGTCAGTGGCTGGAGTGAGGTGGCTAAAGATAACAAGGGCAAACACACATGTAACTCAACAAGCGGTGGAAGTGCTGAGTCACTGTTGGAGAGCAAAGGTAAGAAAAATACGTGGTGTTTTGGCCACACGCGGCTAAAGGTCGGCCGGCTTTTTTCCAGCACGCGCACACGCTTGCCCACACATATTTGAGACAAAGGTTTAGACATCGCAACTGAGGTCACTGAATGGATCAGGTCGAAATGCATTTTGATACTCAAGGGAACTCTATGTTCGTTGTAATAGATTTGAGACCGAACGTCCAGTCATTACCTTAAATCCGTTGTTAGACATATGCATGAGCACATGCACACACTGTGATTACTTAAGAGGTGCATGCTGTAGCAACGCTTCATTAAAACACATCTTAATGTTGAGTTTTTAATCATTACTTTTACTGCATGCAATGAATAAAATATGACTTATAGCAGAAAAAAAAAAAAAAAAAAAAAAAAAAAAATATATATATATATATATATATATAATTGAATTTACACTATTTATGTACACCCGTCATCCCATCTTTGTGGGGGCCGCTCATTGCCATAATGCTTTCCCCAGCCTCTCACCCTAAACCTAACCATCCAAAACAAATGGCCAAACTTATCCAGGACTCTTAACCAAAGTGAAACCCACATATAATGACAGAGCTATTTAGAAGCCCCCATCCTCAGGGGCCCCACACACTCGCACACAAACACAAAAGAGACACCGATATTCCTGACATGTGAGGACAGACCCCATAAAATAATGAATTCCTGCCATCGAACTTGTCGTCTCATGAATGTAAATGGTCGTCACTCGGCGGATTTATTTGACCTCACGTCAGCAATGTTAATGCGTGCGTCTTTGAAAGCGGGTTGTATGCCGCCATTGTGTTGCTCTCATGTGTCGACTTCAAACATGGCTGATATTTATATTGTTCGCCGCCACCATGCTGCCCTGTAGCACACGTGCACATCGTGATGGCGCCAGCGCGTTCACATGACCACGCTAATTCCAGCCCACGCGCGCTGCATTCCTCTCATAGCTAGCATTTAAGTGGGCGATTAAAACGGACCGTGGTGGTTTTTATTTTG
This sequence comes from Synchiropus splendidus, assembly GCF_027744825.2. Lineage (NCBI taxonomy): Eukaryota > Metazoa > Chordata > Actinopteri > Syngnathiformes > Callionymidae > Synchiropus > Synchiropus splendidus. The sequence continues at coordinate 17,412,000 of NC_071337.1, forward strand.
GGACAGAAGCTTGTGACCTGGAAGTCAGGACTTGTGTCACGGATAATGAGATCATTGCTGCTTTGTAAAGAGAAATCCGTGCCTTCATCAACTGATTTCAGAAGCCGGCGATTTAATTTGGCAGTAAGTCTATTAAAATAAGTAATTAATCTCTTCCACTGTTTCTAATTATGGGGATTATTGTTGAAAGACTTTTGGTTCTTGCTTTTCCCATAAAAGCACATGGGAAATACATGTTGGGCTGCAGATGCTCCAAACAATGTAAGGCAATCCAAATATTATCACTCAGTTTACCAAAAAATAAATATATAAGTAAAAAAAAAAAAAAAAAAAAAAAAAAATTATTGGGAAAATGCACATTGTTTAAAAAAAAGTGAAGCTGTATGATATATTTAGCTTTGGAAAAATAAATTATTTCAAATTAAATATAATACATAATGTATTAAAATTAACAGGTAAATATTTTATAATTCCATCAGAATAAATGATACATAATTACAAAAAATATATGAAAATTGCCAATACAATAAACCTAATCCTAACCAAATTTATTGATGAATGATTTTAAGTTATAACTTTTGTAACATTTCGTTATGGATATACATTTTTGATCAATTAAAATCCTGAATAAAAATAAAAAAGACAAGACAAATAAAGAAACAATGAAGAGACAAAGAAGCAATAAAGACAGACAGAAAAGAAAAAGACCCACAACAAATGCCCTGATTAACATTTTGTTACTATATTGACTAAAGGAGTTGAATCCAAGTGATGGGTGCTGACTGGACTGTGACATAATTTACCTGTCAGAGTGCTTTTCCTGGCGGGTGAAACGATCCAGCTTATGACGCACCTCCCTCCGTCATCAGCACCTTTTCTTACCTCACAATCATTTACAGTATGAGAGTCAAAATTCGATCTGCCCACTCTGCAGCGCATAGATGAGTCATCACTATAAATAGAATCGTCTGATACAGTAGCACTGCCATGAATGGCATGGAAAGCCTGTGTGTGTGTTGTGTGTGTGTGTGTGTGTGTGTGCTGCGCACAAGCCTGGTCAGAGCAGCTTGCTGCATTTGAAGTGTGGGTGCACAAAAGAAAAATTGAAGTGTGTGTTTCAGACCCGGGTTGAGCAGGAGTCCGGGGCAGGAAGGAGGGGCGCTGTACAGTATGAGCATAAATGGGTTCGAAATAAGGGCAGCAGGTCCACAGGTGGACAAGTGGAGATTTTGTGGGTCATATGGAAGTGAAAAAGAGGGACTCTTGATTTGAACATTATTCCAGGCAGCAACTGGAATAACACTGGGAGCAGGCAGCCAGCTTCTGTCGTAAATCCTGCTGGTGGAATTGGGACACGCGTGAGTGAGGGGTTACGGAGGCCTCCAGGAGAGTCATGCTGCCCTCATGCTGGCACCACTCACAGCCCTCCTGTTGATCTCTCTAAATGTCATGACACCTCTTGGAGTTACTGCGCTCAGCTGCCTCTTGGAATCCAGCGGAGTCAGTCGAACCATACTTTTGGCTCACAGATTATTAAAGCGACGCATGCTTTGAAGACTTCACACATCAACTTAAGGAAGTACTCTTCAGGCTCCTTCAGTGGTCAAACATATACTCATGCATCACCTGAATGTGACTCAAAATAATGAGACTGGATAAAGGAGGATCTCATTGGGATCTCATGAGTCAGTCTGCACCAACCCCTCTGAACATATTGTCTTCTTCTTCTTCTTTTGGCCTCTCCCTTCAGAGTTCACCACAGTCCTCTGCTTCCTCTTCTCTCAAGCCTACAGACCTCATGTCCTCCTTCACCACGTCCATAAATCTCCTCTTTGGCCTTCCTCTCCACCTTCTGCCTGGCAGTTCCAACCTCAACATCTTCCTACCACTGTCTCTCTCTCCTCTGTACATGTCCAAACCATCTCCATCTAGCCTCTCTGACTTTGTCTCCTAAACACCTGACCACATGTGCTGTCCCTCTGATCTACTGCTTCCTGATCCTATCCATCCTCAGCATCTTCATCTCTGCTGCCTCCAGCTCTGCCTCCTGTGTTCTCCTCAGTGCCACTGTTTCCAAAACTAAAATTCAACTCATCAATATGCAGTCAAACATGTCAGCTCTAGGACTAATCAGAATCTAGAGTGAATCTTGACTCACAGATCTAATCTCATGTTTTTCCTTCAGTGCGCTGAGTCAGCGCAAAGATTTCATGACTCAGGGGTTATTTCAACAAGTGAGTCAGATAATAAGTTGGTCTGAGTCAAATAGAACAGTGAGATGTAGGTTACTTTCTCAGGTACGTTGATGACGCTTGTGTCTGTTCTCATTTTCATTCTGTTAGTTCACGTGGACAAAAAATGTCCCACCATTAGCTGTCTCCAGGAAGTAAAGGACGGACTAGCGGGAAGGCAGAATCAAGACTCAATGCACTGGGAAACATCACCCAAATCATTGGCTCATAGCAGAATCTATAGAAACATGGAAAATATTATCGTGTGGATGAATCAAATGCTGATCCAGTTCATAAACTTGGCAGAACCAAAAAGACACCCTCCTCCTCGTGCACAACATCTCTTTCTACCGCGGAACTCAAAAGAATCTGAGTTTGTGACTCATGGGTTAATTTAACAAGCCTTGTCTTCCGAAAAGGAATATGTAACCTTGAGACTACAGCTTCTCATTTAGGTTCACTTATGCAGACAGTTTTATTATTGTTACATAAAAAGGCAAAAAGAGACAACATGGACAGCGAGAGCGAGGGGGCAGCAAGTTCACATTTCAGTCAGGGCGTAACCTTCGGCTTTATGAGCTGCCGGTGGGGCGATTTATTGACTCGGTGAGGTGGGCCAAAGTCTGCAGCAGCTGTCCCGCTCTGTCAGTCTCCCCTTGCCTCCCCTCGATCTACCTGCTCCTCTTCTGTCCTCACGCTCAGTCTAGACACAGATTAAAAGGCGAAAGGCGACGAGAGGTGAGAACGTTCAAAAAGAAGGCAAAAGAACAGAGACAGCCTGTCTCCAATTATGGAGGAGCGTGTGGGTGACCACCGATATATCCGCCGAGTAAAAGGCTGAACATTGTGTTCCGTGCGAGGGACTGGCTGTGCTTCCAAATCTGACAGTAAGAGAGAGGGAAGTAGAAACCAGAGGAGAGAAGGAAGACACTGCTCCGGTGGGAGGAGGGGGGGGGGGGGGGGGGGGGGGGGGGGTGGGCTGCAGTCAGAGCTGTCAGGGTAGCGTGACATTTTCCTGCGAGGACAAATTGTTCCCAAAAATCAACAGCAGCGAGGCAGTGTGACACTGCGGCACCGAAACACCGGCTCACTTTTTTCTTTTTTTGTAATTGGACTAATCGGGGATTATCTAATTGGCCGGCAGTCATGTGACACACTTCATGTATCATATGTGTTGGATTTGCAGATTAAAATCGTCACCATCTGGACGCACACCCTGGTTAATCTCTTATTTTCATTCACCGAGCTGCAGTCATGTGACGTGGCGGTGGCGGCGGCGGCGCTGGGAGACTGTTATCCAATTTCAGCTGGTTTACTAACCTCCTTCCCGGCCACGCTGCGCCGCTCATCCTCTCATCCCTGCCTCTCCCTCTGCTGAGGCTTTTTGAGGACACGGCGCGCCCACTGCTCATCCGCAGCTTCCCTCACGTTCTCTCTCCTGACCTACCCACGCTTTCTGCTACCCCGTTCATTTTTATTTTTTTGGAAGCGCCACGGCACACGGCGGGAAAGAGCTCATGAATACTGCAGCGACACAAAGTGTCGAGACAGGCGACCCTTGCACACGATCGCTGCGAGCAGGCGCCCATGCAGTCCTGCAGGTGTATTTTTAGCCTATTAGCACGGGCTGGTATTTGGCATCTTCCCGAGAGAAGAACCCACCAGAAGGGTTAGCCGACGACGGTTGCCAGGATGAATGCAACGGGAGAAACAAACAGATGGACAGGAGAGTGTTTTTAGAATTGCATATTTAATCGCATGTAAACAAACACTTGTGAACTAGTGTGACCCAAAAATAGGGTGACACAACGGAGTAAACGGCATCTGTGTTTGCTCATCAGCACTATTGGGAAAATGCAACACTGCTGAGGCTATGGGTGAATCAGCTACCGCCAAACTGAACCAAACCAGTCCACATGGACAACAGCAGAATGTCGTGCTTTCTTATCAGGGGATTTGTTTGTTCAACATTTCTCCAGTGGAATAATGGAGACTACAGATAAAGGAGAGTCTTTTGTTCATCTTGCTCTTCCTGTTTGTTCTGCACTCCTAACTTCATCCCACAGTACCATCACGTCTGACATTCTGGAATCTTGCCAGGAACTTGAAGTCAAAATCACGTCTGAAGTCATAGCATGTGGGAGATGTTCATCTCAGGCTCCACAAACTGAACCGGAAACAGAAAGGACATTGGCTCTCCTCACAAGTCCTAAAGATTGTGACTCGGAGAGACTGCTATTTTACAATATTCACCTCTGACCTTTACACTCAACTGACTCAGCTGTGACGTAAAACAATTTTTACCACAGAAAATTATGGGAACTCAATCCATCAAGTTTTTGTGCTCACGTTCTCGCGAGGAAACAAACCCGACGCTGCTCCTCTGTCAGAACAGGGAGGACGTCTGTCGACCATCAAACCCTAGGAAATGCAAGGGTGGAAGACTCCAACATGCTTAAGGGAAACCAAACATGCTTGTATTTAGGATTATCGTCAGATCAGCCTAAAACCCCAGTGAGGTTGGTGTGGCGTGAGGTAAAGGGCCTGGGTGGATTAGGTTTGGAGCAAGGGCAACCTCATTTGAACTCAAAATGGTGTCCTTTTGATAGGGAGAGCAGAGTCCACCAAGAAAGACGTATCAAGTTTTCCTGCAGGCACTCTGGTTTCCTCCTATTGACCCAAAGTTGCTGCCCTGTCTCCTATGTGCCAGTCAAGGTGGTGATAAGAGATACTGAATACATTTAAAAATATTTATTTGGTAGGTACCTAAGCACCTGCTAGTAAAGCATGAGGCTACTGGAGGTGATTTTCTCTCAAGCTGCCAGGACCTCTATCCACTAGGTGTTCCCTGGTAAACTGAGACACAAATTCTGTCCACGTGTCCTCACTCACCTCTCCAGGTTTAGGTGTGGAGAAGACATCCTGACAAATCTCAGCCGGCTTCACTTAGCTTCTCATCCACTCTGTTAAAGACAGAGTCGAGATCTTGCTCTTTCTAACAGCAGCTCAAAGCTTTGGAGCATCGATCGGGGTCTTGTTCTTCGGTCACATTTAACCTCCACACAGGCAAAGAAAACCGAATGCTTGACATCAGACAGATAAACAAGAATGTGCAGAATTCCATCCAAGAACATTGGTTTCTTCGAATCTACAAATTGAAAATGTTGAGTAATCTGCCCCTATTTACAACCATGAAATCCGAGTGGTCAGACTTCAAAGGCAGAGAAGAACTGCTTGAACGCCTTTTTTTAGGCTGTAACCCTACAGCATAAGCACGGGGAGATTTCCAGGCATTCACATGTGGTCACTGGGTTGGCAGCTAACTGATGTCATTGTGAGGTATTTACCCTGCTGCCATCCCTGCTTTGTTCAACGTTTTAGAGATGGAGTCAAGTGAATGTTTGTCTAATGAATCACCTTATCACTTTTCACTTTTTCAAAACATCATACATACATCAAACTGTCTCTTATGTATGGTATGCTTTTCCAAAATGGCAAGCTATAGTTCTTGGAAAAGGCCCCTTTAGTTTCAAAACCAGAGTCAAACCTTGTATGTAAACACTTTGGTTTTGGTTTTGAAGTCACTCAATTCCCGGTTTTTGTTCAGGTGAGCTGCTAATTGCAAAAGGGCAAGCTACGGTGTGATGTAATCTGGTTTAAGATAAGAGCGATGATGACTTTAGACTCTCGCCTGGTAGAAAAAAATGCCTGTGAGGTGTATTATTTATGAGATAATATGAAAAGAATATGATGCCGACATGTTTAATGCGAAGTCGGCACTCCTCTGTACAGCTCGTACTTTGAAGTTTTGATGGCTTCATGAATATTCCAGCGGTGAAAAGATCCTGTCCAAGAATAATCCCATTAAAGGTAATTGTGAGGGTGATGTTTAATGTAGTGTCTGTGTGAAACGACTCTCGCTCTCCCCGTCAGCTCCCGTGATTTATCTACCCGCAATGTTTGGAAGCTTCCCGCTGCGTCGGCCCCTCCAGCCCTCGACACATGGAAGATAAATGCAACCAATTTCATAAACAGTGTTTTTCTACAAACACACAAACAAACCGGAGGAAATGGAACAAACCCAGGCAGTATATGGGTTAAAAGACACGTCAAAGGTCATTGACAACGATGGCAACTATATGCTGGCCGTCCGGAGGCGGGTAATTGTGTTGCTGTGATGGCTGCTGAGACCATATCGATAAGACAGTCGGCATGCAAGAGGAAACAATAGCAACCTCCATGAGGTTCACACCTGTCCTCACTCAATATTTCAATTCCTATCTCTTTTTTTGTTTCCCTGTGGCTGGTTTTACCTCCTCAATGAAGGAATTTATGATGTCACCAGAACTCAAGAGACGCCTGAAAATCACTTTGACTTGATGTTCCTCACCCAAAGTGTAGTCTCACTACCCGACTGGTAGGGTTGTGTCTAGTGCTACTGCCTCGCACCCAGGAGATTGCTTCCAGCTTGGGGTAACCTCATTCCTTTCTGCATGGAATTTGTGTCTTCTCCCTGTGTTACATCGGTCTACTCCGGGCACTTCAGTTTGCTCCCACCGGTCCTCAGTGGGCCTCAATGGGCCAGAGTGGTGCAGGTTGTTGTTCCAACCAAGTAAGCACACGCAGTTTGACCAGTGGGGTTTCACATGAAACAAGAAACACCAGACTGACAATTGATTCTAAGACACCTGTTAGGTGAAAAGGCGTCCTCTTTTTTGGTGAAACAAAAACCTACTCTGACTGCAGCCAATTGTAGAACAGACTAGACACCCCTTCTGTAAATCGTCAGTTGGTGTGAGTGTGTGTGACTGGCTTTCGGTGGCTGTGTGGGTTGGTCAGGGTCTCCCCAGCCTCTCGTCAAAAAAAATGGGGAAAGGCTCCATCCCCCCGCAAATGCCAATTTTTAATTTCCTTATAGTCCCATAAGCGAAGGGCCATGAAATAGCCCTGCTCTTTTGTTATTTTTTTATTATTATTATTAGTAGTAGTTTTTTTGTTCCCTGACTGGTTTTGTTAAATTTGGTTGCTCAAGACTATTTATATAATTATTATAAAAATGTAATACATTGTATTTAACTTTTTTTCTTGTTGAGATCAAGATTTCTGTCTGGTGTTCATGCGTTTTTTTGTCCAAATAAACAAATAAATAAATAAATTCTCTGGAAACTATTTTTTGCTACTGTCAATGTTTTGAAATTTGAAATTGGGTTGTTCACTGTAATCCACGTCTTTGCCTTTTTCTGAGATAATTTTTTAGATTTACATTTTTAAAGGTGAGAATTAGTGAGTTTTTTTAGCTAGTCACTTTCTGTATTTTTATAAATCCTGCATCCATTCTAATGACAACGCTCAAACAACCTATTGAGTCATGAATTTGACACAGAACACGGATTTATCATATTAGAGGAGTTATTTGATCATTTTAATAACCTCATAACCTTCAAATCAAGTTGTTCGCCTCCATGCTAAAATCCGACAAGGTCAAATACAATATATTTAATGAACAATTCATTGACATCAGCAGTTCAACCAGAGACTTGAATGAAAATAAATGAGACAAAATGAGTCAAATGAGCCATGGGAGGCAAATCCGAGTTTTAAATGTGATTGTCGCTGCCGTCTGTTTATTTACGTTGATGTGTGTGATACGTGTAATTTGACTGTTAGCGATTTGTGATGAATGACTGACAGCGTGTGTGTGTGAGTGTGTGTGTGTGTGTGTGTGTGAGTGAGCGTGTGTCTTTATTATATCAGCAAAATTCCATGTGATTCCCCGGGTTTATTGTTTGGGAAGGTACACATGTGCGCTAGACAGGAAGGAGCTCGGCTGAGCTGGTCTCTCTCGCTCTGCGTCAAGTCCTGTCCGACAGCTCTGGCAGCTCGTCGAGTCGACTCCGCTCACCTGTCAATCAAACCCCCGTCCGACCAAATAAGCAATTAATCATTAGCATCCACAAGCAGCTGACGCAAGGGGAGCAAGGAGGGGCCTCGGGGTGGAGGGGGGGTGTGGGAGGAGAAGAAAGCAATACGAGGGTTCACATGAGTTCATACGCAGCCCCGCCTCCTCCTCATCTCCCTGGTGGATACCGCGACTCTAACAAGAGGATTATGGTCTTAATAAGTCAGAGTTATGGAAATGAGAGTGAAACAACTTGAGAGCATCTGTTGACTAATAAGACAAACTATTGTCCGGACCAGGATTTCCTCTCACACGGTGATGCTGATTAGTCTGAATTGATTAGACGGCGTGTGATATTCCGAGTGCGACAAATCTGGCGGTTGTCGCTCTGCTAAACGGGGTCGTGGGGGAGTCGGCAGCTGGAGGAGTTCTTTTGGGCTTCCATGATTTATGCAGAGGTAAAATTAAGGAAAGCTTTCTGCAGAACCCCTTGGGTACTGAGCAACCAAAAAGTTCAGGTCCCCACAAGCCTTGGTACCTGGGCCAACTAGCCTTTCCAGATTCCGTCACCATCTAGGTGTGTGCCGCCACCCCGGTCCAAACTACTTCCCAAACTCACGCTGGGGCCTCATTCACAGTGGAAAACCTGATTCACACCAAAGTCAACCACCTGGGTGCGCACCTCACAGTCAGGACCAAGGGCCACCTGGCAGAGAGAGAGAGACTGTATCTCAGCCTACACATAGACCTAAATACATGCCCACTGCTGGAGGTCCCCACCGCCACTGGACATAAATCCACCTGGCTTAGAGCCCTGGAGTGACAGCCACGAAGCCAAGAAGCTGGAAACAAGTTCAAGTCAAAGCATTGTACAGCCTGGGAAAGAGACTTCCTGCTGGGACTGACCATGGAGCCTGTCCAATTCATTCAGAGGCGAACAGTTCCCAAGCATTGCCGTGCGTAGGGTCCCAGCTTTATGTGGGAGGTAACCTGTGAGCAGCCGTGCTTATTCATCGAGGCCTCTTAGCTAATGGGAAAAGACCTTGCTCCAGAAGTACAAGTAACAACCGACTTACGACCTGCTCGGCTTACGTCCACCCATACTTACCACGGCCAGTAGATGTTTATTTATATATTTTTTTCAATGTCTGGCACAACAGCTCGTAGCAGCCCAGCATCGCGTACGACAGTTACGGCAGCACAGTGTCCCAGCATCTCACTCTCACACAGCCATCTACCACTACAGTAGCATCTATAACCCTAGCGTCGGCTATTTTGACTTACAAGCGGTTGGTCAGAACCGATCCCTGTCGTAAGTCGGATGTTACTTGTAGAGTCTTCTACTTCACGGTTGTCCAGACAGGCTTCATCCACAAGGCTGAGATTATATTTGCCGACCAAATGAGATCCTGTTTGTTTGCCTCTTCTATTGCAATGACATGCTCTTGACTTATCTTAAAGTGCTGGTAGTTATTTCTAATTTTCTTTCACACGTGACAAAAAAACACAGACAACAACACACTTAATCTACTGTGTCAAAGGTCACAAGGGAGTGACACCATGAGTCATCAGAAACAGGGCAGGTGCAGCAGCGCACGCTCTCGAGTGGGCGTTCGTTTATAAGTCTGTCACCTCCTGCACCTCTGCTCATCTTTGCTTCCTCTTGAGAACAAGTTGATTATCAGCTGATCAAGGTGCCCACACTGACCTTTGACCCCTGACTCCAATCTAATCACAGGTCGAACATCAATGCAGCTGGGGATGTATAGATTTGAATTGATGGTGAATGATGGACTAACTAGGACTCTGAACCACACTGAAACCCAAATATAATGACTCGGTTATTCTGAAGTTTTATTCCTCAAATCGAGGCTCAACCTTGGGACTGGCAAAAGGTCCCCACAAGGTGTGTTTCCGAGAATTGGAAACAAGTATAACTATGTAAGTTTACGGACACACATTTGCACTCATCCATACAGCTGGAAGATATGATCACTTGTGATCAAAGGACTTCTTCTATTGGCCTTTTATGAAACTGCAGTGAAAATAAATTATTTGCTGTGGACCATTTTTTACTTTCAAGATTTCTTTGTGTTATATCATCAGCTAAAATCTGGGGTTTTAACCGTGGAATTGCACAAGTGTCTTTAAAGTCCTGAATCTATTCATGAATTTTTTACAGCCTTATAGAATGAAGGGTGCTCTTTTGATGCCAACTGAATTCTTTCTGTGTGGAGTTTGCACCCTGCTTTCCTCCCACTGTCCAAAAGGTGCGAGTGTGTGATTTGGTGCCGACTCTAAAATTGCATTAAAAATGTTGGTCAGTTTGCTACAGGGCGGCTCTAGATACAGTATTTCCCAGGGAAATTTCTATTTGTTAATACAACCATGAAGCAGAAGACACACAAGTAACATCCGACTTACGACAGGGATCAGTCCCAACCATCCGGTCGTAAGTCAGATTGGACGTAAGTTGAATGCCATTCAAAATAGCCGACGCGAGGGTTATAGGTGCTACTGTAGTGATAGATCTCACTCTCACACAGGTCGCTGTGTGAAAGTGAGATACTGGGATACTGTGCTGCCGTAACTGTTGTACGCGATGCCGGGCTGCTACGTGATGTGGTGCCAAAAAAAATAAGCATCTGCTGGCCGTGGTCATGAGTGGAGCAGGTTGTAAGTTGGCTGTTACTTGTAAATTGTGCCTGTCTGAACAGTCACCGCAAAATATGAGCTGTTATAGATCGACCTTACTGGGTCCCTGAGCCTGTCTTGAAGAGACAAGATCTGATAATAATTGGCTCGGGGGACAGGGAGATGTTGGACAAAGAATATTGGAGATGCAGATACCAGGGGAGAGGAGAAAAGGAGGACAACCAATGAGGTCCATGGATGTAGTGATCGAGGACATGAAGGGGATAAAAGTGTCTTTTGTTCCTCCTCTCCAAAGGAGATTTTGCAGCTGGTGTCAGAGTCCTGCTCCCTTTTTTCACTCCTTCAGCTGGTGTGTGTGTGTGTGTGTGTGTGTGTGTGTGTGTGTGTTGCATCTGCACCCAAATATGTCTTTCAACTGTACCACTGCCCCCCAGACCTCACGACACATGTCACCTTCACCAAATGGCACGCTGCCGCCACGCTGATGCAGACAGACGATAAACACACGCAGTGGCACGACAGGAATGACAGACAGACAGTCTCTTGTTGATGTGCTGCGAAGAATCCCAGCAGATAACCAGTGGCATTTCTCATCGCTTTAGCCTCGTTAAGGTCCACAGCGATCGGGGTGATTACACAATAAAGATAAGTCGCTTCCTGCAGTAACTTTTTATGAGACTCATAGCCTTCTCTTCCGCAGCAAATATGTCCAGATTCATAGTCAGTTCTTTCAGAATAACTATTAAAAAGCGTAACAGTTGCAGGAAAAGTAGAAGTGAGGAAGGTGGACATGAAGATGAGTTGGAATCAGACTTGACCTCTCGCAGGCATGAAACACATGAATTACCTGGACTCAACTTTGCCCTTTCGGAGACTCATGACTAGTGCAGGACTCACAATTATGTAGCCGCTGAATACCACACAGTGATGGAGGGTGGTGACTCCAGTATGAGGCGGCGGAACAGTTCAGCAGACGGATGTTGAGTAGCCCTAACCCTGAATGAGAATATCCCATTTTTAATAGGCCTCTTGTTCTTGTTTGTCTCAGAAATTTACTGAACAAGCTAACCGGCAAATTAAATGACACTTACATTTGTGCTGATGCTGGATGTAGCTGAGATGATCGGAACTAATCTGATCGTAGGCAGCGAGATTATAAAAGAGTTTGAGTCAACAAATTGCCAGTGCAAGTGTTGCTAGTCGAGATTGGACATGTGAATGCATGCTGTTCTAGCTCACCTTCGCCCGTCGCCCATCAGTGTGCACGAGATAATTTCCGGCACAAAACGTCCACAACTTCTCAAGAAATTCTGCGGAACAATAAACCTGGACTTATCTTTTCCTGTGTAAATCTCAGTGGACTCAGGCCACTTGGCAGCTTCATATCTTCACAAGCCTCATAAAGATAGAGGTGTTTCCTCAGCACTCAACTCTCACGTGAATCATCGTCACCTTCATGTACAAAGTTTGTGGTGCGGTTGCGTCTCGGTGGCTGGACAAAGAAAAGATTACTTAAGAAGTAGCACTGGGCTCTGTCTTGTGTTTTCTGTGCTGAACTGGTGCCAGAAGAAAACAACAGATCTTCCACCAGTCTTACTGATGCTTAGTGAGTTGTTTAAAGTCGCAGTCTGGGTACCAAACACTGAGCAGCTTGCTATCAAAGCTGGGAATCCCAACTTTCACTCTCCCTGTGGGTACCCAGCACACACACACACAGAGTCACAATAGCTTTGAAATATTTATCTAAAGAAACACTCCCATCATCTCCTCTTTGCACTCCATTGTTCTGACACTGAAGAAAGTGGGAAGTAAGTGTAAAAAAAAATGCACATGGCACTATCAGTGGCTGTCATGACCATGTTTACTGACACTGTGCACTGCTGAATGATTTAAATCATTTAGGATCTGACCTGCTATATTGCTGATGTGGTGCTAGCCGTTTGATACTTACTTCGCAGGAGGTCATTTCAGGGTTGTTTTTTTTCTTTTTAATTTTGTGCAAGAACAATAATAAAAAGAAGATAAGTGTAAAATCCAATAAATGAATTATGGAAAAAGCTTAAGCTCAAGTAAAACCCAAAAGTACCATAGTCATTTCTTGGAAAAGCATTCATGAACTTCTATCATCACGTCAAAAAGATCAAATTTAAATGTTCATGATTCAAAGGAAAATATTAAAATAGAAATAGAAATTTTGTCTGGCACAAAAATACTTACATTATTAACAATAATAATAATACTAATAATGATGATGTATTCGAACACACCTCTTGGATTTGTTTGCACCGTGAGCAACAATGATGACTTTGGTACAGAGAGGTGGGGCTCCAATCCCATTGGTAACCAGAGTGGGTCTATTGAACATCACATGACTCATGCCTTCAAAAAAGCGGGACCACCTTGACGTCTGCTTCTGTTACTCTCTCAAACCTTTCCCTTCTGTTTTTGTTCGTCTGCCTCTAGCGTGGAGGGACAGCTGCGAGTTCTTGATAAACGCTGGCATTTGGCGCCACAAGAGATGGGAGAGGGGAGAGCTGGGTTGGGGGAGGGGGAGTGAGGGTGCGGTGCATCGATTGAGAAGAGGAAAAAAAAAAGCGCGGTGGATTAAAAAGCAGCGGTTTTGGCAGCGGGCACTGAAGAAGTAAGGGGCGGCTGGCGGGGGGGGATGAGGTCTGATCATGACCTAGATTCCGAGATGCCCAGACATAATAGGCCGGGACTTACCCCACGTGAACCCCCTCACCCCAGCCTCAGTCAAAACAATAACACAGGAGCTGCAGGAGTAGAGGGGCCCGGTTTGGGGAGTGGCCCGGACCTCTGGGTTTCAAACGCTCCACATCTGTGCTCTACAAGGGAGACAGCTGGAACGCCGGGAATGCTGGAGAGATGTGAGGATAAACTTGTGGCAGAGGAGCAGACTGTATTTATGGGGGATTCCTGCTGACAGAGCTCATGAGTGGTCCCCAAACTCATGACCCGCTCCCTTTTTGAGAGCATTACAGCCTTGTGTGTCTGCAGGAAGTGGATAACTGCAACATACTGAGGGTCCCACCAAGTTGTGATGCAGTCAATGCCTGAATCTCCTGGAAATGATGCCAGAGAGATCTGAACCATGGCTATGAAAATCCAAAAGGAAAGCAATCAAAACTGGAGGTGGACTTTATGGAGAGGAGAATTTCCTTTGTGCAATAAACATCTTGCATCATTGCATTCTTCTCCACTTCACTTACATGTAGTGGGACATGAAAACTATATATAGTTTGGTATCTAGTTCACAGGTAAAGTAGAGGAAGTGATATGTATGGGTTACAGCAGCTATTGTCTGTGGTGTAAGCAGAGTACCATTACATTGTTTTTCATACAACCAAAGGGGGCTTTTGCAATGATAAACATCCAGGTATTCAGGAGAACGGCAAGGTGTTCCCAGGTCAAGTGAGAGACGGACAGTTGTTCTCAAAAGTATTCCAACACATGACTTTTTTAAAAGGTTGCAATAGACTTTCACCCATAAAGCATATGCAATACCAACAAATGATCCTTCATAAGGCATAATGTATTCATGATGGTCAAGTGGACGTCTGAATCCAGTGTTGACACACAAGTCAGGCGTCCACGTCGCATGTTGACACAATGCCATCACTCTTTTTTGATGTCCAGAAAGAATGGTTAGGGTTAGGATGACACCATTGCATGCTATTATTGATACAAGAGACATGGAATCGTTGTTAAAGAGTTGGACATGAAGGCAGGAAGGAGAGCCCAGCCAACCACTTTTTTTTTCATGTTGGGCAGTTCGGTGAAGCGTTGCCTATGGCAGCAGTAAATGCCACGGGAAGGGAAAACTTTTTTTTTTTACAGACCAGGAATAATGGAAAAATCGAATCTTAAATTGGTGGTGATGTCGTGGCGACAGAGGAGGCTGCATGTGTGTAACTGGAAAGTCTTTCTATTGTTTAAGCACTGGATGAGATATTGAATCCACCAGCGTTCAGTCGGTGTGTCGACGTTGTGAGGCAGCAGCAAATGTTATTCCAAATATTCAGCAGTTGGTTTAAACCGTCACGGCTGACACACTGCGTGCTGCCAGCCTTTTGTTTGAAGGCCAGAGTTCACCAGGAATGTCGGAGGACTGTAGCAAACGCTCAACATTCTTCAGACAGTTTCTGCTAGATTATCATTCTTTCTGCCGTGGCATGGTTCCATCTTCAGACCGTAAGCGACAGATTATCCGAGAGACTTCTCGCTCTGACACGTCATCAGGCCCAAACTTTTCCTGTTTCCTTAAGTGAACCAAGGAGGAAGTAACACAACCGTCTGTTCAAGAATACTCCTCGCCAAGTATTTGTTTGTTCTGCACATTGTGTTTAGCTCCGAGGGCACTGAACATGTCCAGAAATAAAATATTGTCCGGAACAGTTATGCAACTGCTGCTAGTTTTTCACAACACAAGATTAAGTCATCTGCTTGCCACCTCGCTGAGAGCAGGCGTTGTGAGTAATCGCCCGTGACTTTGTGTTGACGGCGGTGAACAAAGGAAACACAGATTCTTCCAGCATTAATTTTGGCTAGTTTTAGTCTTGGCCCATTAATGGCTTGAATGGGTGGAAGTACGACCTGGAACTGATGATGTGCTTATTCACTGTGTTGGCCAATCCTTTACAGGACTCTATCCCTGTTTCCTTTTGCAATGTATTAACCTATTGATGCATGGTCAGGCACTATTGCAGGGACCCCAGAGCATGACTGTTTTTGGGGCTGCATGTTTTGTTATTCAATTATGTAGTTCAATATAAGGCTTTATGAAGAGACAACAGTTTCATTTATATTTAGACAAAAATCCACTGGTATTTATGTTAAAAAAAAAAACAAAACGGCAAATTACTATTTACAAAACTGCTAAAACTCATTATTCACACAGAGAAAAATTACAATAAAAAACATGAACCATTCTGAAGAAAATAAAAAAGAATAACTGAAATAAAACACAAAAAGTGCCTCCAATAAGTAAAGGGAGTTAACTGTGTCTAACAGAAGACACGAAAAAGATTAAATAAAGTGTTTAAAAAAACATATGCACACAAAGTTTCATCATTCTTTGTTTTTTCCCAATTAATTGTATTGCCCTTTTACAAATTGAAACTCATATTGGTCGTCCAACCCCGTCAAAAAAATTAAATTAAATTAAATAAAACAAAAGATTCTTATGTATATTATTTCCCTTTTTTTTTTTTTTTACCACAAATATTAAAAAGGGTCATCAATTAATCAACAACATACATTTATTTTACGGCATCAAGGGTGCTCAACTCCCACAGTCAGTCATCTCTAGGATTGTAGTTGTTGCCATCATTTCTGTGTCAGTCCTTCTGGGATGTCTGTGTCGTATCAACGGGGATGTCATCCATCACCTATCCATTTTCTTCCTTTTGCTTGAGGTCGGGTCGCAGGGGCAGCAGTTAAACTAAGAAAGCCGACACATACTTCCCAGACGACGAATGTGATTCACTTCGCTTTTCACTCCTGATTGTTTCCCTGCCTTTTATTTTTACCAGATAATTTCTGGCTTAAAAAAAAATCCCCCCGCCCCTCCCCCCCACGTCGTCCCACTGGTATTTATGTTCAAATGAAGACTCTGCAAAATGCTTATTATGGATGCGCAGCAGCTATTTGGAATGATTGCAGACTGTATTGGCTGGTCACTGTCGCTTGTGGCAGCGGGATGAGCCTCCCCCTTCTCTTCTCCTCCTTCCCTCCCATCCACCAAACCCACAATCCTCCCACGCCTGCACTCGCTAACTCCCCATTACTGACTCACAACCAAAGTCTGTTCGACCCAAACCAACCCACTGGTCTGGGTTTTCAAAGACGCCTGTGATCCGCCCGAGCCAGTCCAGCCAGTGACCAACATTTCGATTGAGGCTGCAGCTGTGTCCGAATTAGTCTATTTATTTAGTCGGCCAACGAAGTGGTGAGGTAGTTCTGTGGCGGGTGAATCAGGTCGTTCTCTAGAAGGCTCCCGAGTCGGAGAGTAACAGTAGCTTTAGTTGGCTGTAAGAAAGAACTATCATGAAACAGTAACTGTTGATGCTGATCCAGTTCATGAAGGTGAAGATCATGGTGGTCAGGTGGCGAAGGTCGTTGATGAATGTTAAGTAGAACTTGTTTAAAAAAATCAAGAAAAAGACATGGAAACGGGAGCAATAACTGTCACAGGAGTTCAAGAGCCTCAAGAACGAACAGTAGAAAAGGCAAAAACCATGTTGCTTATAGTGAAAAAATAGAGCGTCAGCTAGGACTTATATACAGAATAGAGACTAGGGATTTTTTTTGAGGACATAAAAATGCTGTATGCAATGATCCTCCTTGAGATGGTCCTACAGCTAGAGTGGAGTCTTAGGTAGGGGTGTCTAAGACTGGTGTTACACCACCAACCAAACATGAAGTTAAAGGAACTGTTATGAGGCATTTGAAGGGGTCTCTATCATCTGTAACTAGAAGAAGACTGGAACCACAAGTTCCTCAAGTTTGCCGGACATTTAAATAAACACATATTCAGCCTAAAATGCATATAAATACTTTCAAACAAAAACAAACCAACTGAAACAAACAAAGGAGGAAAAGATTGAGGGTGACATTCTAAAGAAAACAAAAGAGCTGTATAATTGTTAAGGTGGTAATTGAAAATACCTGTAGCTGTAGAATAATCACAGAAAGAAAAAAACACAGTTAAAGTTTTGAAAAAAAATGAATAAAACAAAACAATTCACCTGAGGTTTTTTTTAAAACAAGCCACTGATGGAATATATGATGGAAAATAATATAATAAAAAATAATATAATCAATAAACACAAGGAAAAAACATTTTAAAATGATATAACTGACTGTTGAACACATTCAAAACAAATCTTGGATTCTTGATCAACTGTCGGAGAAAGAACAAAATAGCTTAACATAGCGACGCTAAGCAGCGTCACTCTCTGCATGCCGTATTCTGAAACTTAAATTACCGAAGTCTGCGAATGGTTCATCTCCTCATCTGAACCCGACACAGATTTACTTGAAAATGCTGGCAAAACAGTATCTATTGTGTCCCAAAATAGAACCATTCAGCTCTAAATATGGAAACAAAACAAGCTCAGAACTCAAAATAACAGCCAGAATATAAAAATAACGACCGTGGGACCTCACTTCCTGTCTTTGTTCCACCCGGTGAAGAGTAAAAATACAAAGAGTGGGAGCGGTGGAGGAGGGCGGGGTCGCGCTAAAATAAAGGGCTCCAGAAATGAAAGAGCTCAGTTGCACACATGAGCGGGGCATAATGATGTGGCATTGGCTTGAAGGAGCGTGATGTGACAACTTTCTCTTCCTGCAGAGAAGACAAGTGGCTTCGGGCCATCGGGGGCCAAGTGGACACTTTAATTACACCAGACAAAGGAAGCGAGGCCTGCTGCTGGAGAGGCGGCGTAACTCAATAAGTGGCAGCAAAAACAGCCTTTTTTAACTTGATGTTTTCCAGGCTGATCACATCCTACATGCATGTATCCATGGGAACAGACATGAACGGCAAAAAAAACAAACACAAGGCTGGGTTTGGTCTGGCCGTGATCGTGTTAGGAAAAATCTTTGAAACAAGAGAAAATGTCAAGATAAAACTCAAGAATAAAAAATGAAAATAATGATAAATAAAATAAGAAAAAAAGAAGGAAAATAAATCATGAAAAATAATTACAAAATAAATATGTATGGACGGATGGATGAGCGATAGAACACTCTGCTGATATGTAAACCTGCTTCACAAGTAGTAGGTTGAGGGTCAAAGTTAGTGAGTGAGTTGTGGCAGTTTCAGGGAATCATTTCTACAGTTTTTATTGTGGTTTTATTTATTGAAGCGATTTTATCGATTAAAAACATTTTCTCATTAAAAGTAACTGCAATAGAGATGTTGGTGTAATATTTTGTGGTTAAGTGTCTTTTCTGTAATTCTCAGTTGGACTCATTGCCTCATATTTTGCATCCAACTGATGACTGGACTCACAACACACTGGATCCCTGGTAGACAGCAGGAGGAGCATCTAAATACTCTCATTAAATCATTGAACCTCAGTCCTGAGACTCAAGTGAATCCTTGACATGGACATGAGTGGCTCACGTTGTTGACCAGGTGTGACTTCCTCAACAACATGGACTCATGGATCGGAGTGACTCTTTGACTCAAACCTCTTTAAGAGTTTTCTGAATGGCTGAAGGTGAATCTCTCCCTGGAAGGCTCAACAATCTTTTGCTCCAGAGATGCATTTGCTTTTCGATTCGGAATCGAGAAGATAATGTGGGAAAGATATGATGACGCACACTTACAAATGCCTCGCTTCAACTGACACTTCAATCCGATCTGGGGATGTGACAAATTTAGCTACAGCAAAATACAGAGCGTCTAAAAATAGCGCAGGAATCAAAAGTGCAGCATTTGGAGTGACACTTTCTCTAAATCGAGCCGAGATAATTGAAGCTGTGCGCATGAGGGAATAAATTTTGCTCTAAGAGGGAGAGAGGATGGACAGGGATCTATTTAGGACTCCGGAGCAGCTGACATGGTTCCACTCTCTTATTACAGGCTCCCTCTTATTGGATAAACGGCGGTCGCTGGTGCAGCGCTGAATAATGGATGATTGCTGCTCAAGTTTTTTTTTTTTTTAAGGTTAAGATCTGGTGTGTGTTTGTCGGTCCACCGATGGTTTTAAACATCACCGTCATGTGTTGTGCGTCTTAAATCAACACGCTCTGACCGAGATTCATAATCAGCAACAGGTGCCTCAGAGGCAGTGTGTGTTCCTGTGAAACACGAAACCAGGTCAGTCAGCTACTACTGTGTGACCCCTCCACACTTCAAACACTGGACAGTAAAACACACCAGGAGAAAAGAAAGGCTCCTTTTATGGTCAGGCGCAGAGAACAAGTGAGAACAGTATGGATGAGGTCAGCTGGGCTCAAGAGTTTGGAGTCAAACCTCAATGACTGCTTACAATTACAGACGAAGGATCGCGTGTTGAGCCCAACACCTCTAAAGTGGACTGAAACTGAAATCTGATTAGACAACATATTCTGAATGCCTGCTTGCATTCTGAGATGACAAGAGACCTGATGGGCAAGAAAAACACAGCAGGGATGTGGAAACAGAAATAGAAGGTGTGCCAGTAAATGAATATAAAGTAAACCACAACAATCCAAAGAGAGACAGGGAAGTAAAAGGTGACGTGAGAAAGAAAAGTTTAGAAATTGTACAAAAAATATTTAACCATGAGAAAAATACAACATAATTTCAATGAATGCGTGCGAGAGATCTGCTGGAAAACCATAGCTTGATGACGCTAGTCCTGGCGAAGCAGCCAGAGTGATCAGGTGCTTGTTGCTACATGCTAATTCACAAAAGACGTCTAATCTTATCTATCTGAATATTGCTTCGGATAAAAGTGACTACTAATTGCTCTTAAATGTGGTCAGAGAGCTGGTTCAATGCCATCTCCATATGCGTTTATGTCCATTAATTCGATCGTGGTTAGCAGTGCTTCATGTAGCACCTTTACTTTAAGGAAGTTGAGGGTTTAATTCCATCTTAATCTTGGGGAACTCGGCAGTAGTGGACAAATATTTTAAAAACAACTTTTTTTTAAAAAATTTATATGTACTATTTATTTCAGCAAAGTCAAACAGATAAAGAACACACTAAAATAAATGATACCAAATTGGATAAAAATAAGTGATGAAAATATAAGATAAATGTGACCTTCAAAAAATGGTTGGGATTAATAGAACAGTCGGTAAGGAGTGGGTGTCATGTCTGCCTTTCTCCATGTCTGTATTGTTATTGTCATGTCCGTGTTTTTCCATGCTTTTTTTTGTGATTCCCGGTTGTTCCTCCGTTTCCGTTTCCAGTTCTGCCTCCAGTTTTCCGAGCGACACAGCTTGCGTGCATTTGATCATCAGACTTTCCCAGCTTGTGTCGCCAGATGGTTTCTTCACATTCCGATGGTAAACACTCCTAAGACTCTCCTCTCTCACTAAAGCTCCCTTGAATATTAATGTTTGTGCACGTTTGATTTCCTTTTCAGCCATTTCCTTAGTTCTCCTTCTTCTCGCTTCTTCTCTGCTTTCATTTTCCATCTCCAGTAGATTTCCGCTTGTGAGTGTTTTGTAGATCTCACTTTTTGTTTTCTCATTGATATAGTTATTTCCTTATGTGAGTGGGTGTTTTCCACCACCTAGTGTTTTATATTAATTGGACTTCGTGAGTTACTTCTGAGTGTGTTTGTGTTCTCCCTGTTTGTGAGGCTTGGTTGTAATTCGTTTCTCTTTCGTTCTAGGTTTTTTCTCCTGCCCTTAGGTGTAACCCCCGCACCGTGTTCTGGTACCGCCGCCTTTTCATTCTTCATATAACCTTGTCTTTTGTCTATTAAATTATTAATTCAATCTTGTCTTCTGTCGTCCAGCACTCATTGCACCTGGTTCTAACCTCAGCCAGCCATGACAATGTGGGAACAACAATAAAGAAAATATTTTTGACATACAACGCACAGGATGCCCCCATAGAACAGTGACAGTGGGGGAAAAATACATAGATCTCATGGAGGACACTTGAGAGGACTTTTTAAGGTCATCAACAGACCCTGTGACAACCTCCAGGTTTCGAGTCCGCACTCATGTTGATGCAAGTCATCACATCCAGCAGAACCTGAACCTCCAGGTATGTGAAGCTCTCGAGTCCCTGTAGGCTCCCTGTGACTCCGGGTCACAAATAAACAGCGCACACGGGGCGAGGTCAACTTCAAATGTTCAGTGGGAGCCGCCATGCCATTGGGTTTCACACTTAGATGTTTAAACTACCGAGGATATAATCAGACACAGTGGACTTCTGAAGTGGATATGAGTCGAGATGAGTTTTTCAATCCGAAGGATCACATTTCCACAGTCACCTAGACGATGGAACGCCTTAAGGAGCAAGTGATCTGTAGACGTCCCTGTTTGAGAGAGGCACTTCTTCAAAATATCTATCTTATTTTCCTCCCTCTGTGGCTTGACAAATTCCATTTTGATCCCTCGAAGACTCATCTCCTGTTGCCAACTGACGTAATTTCCTCTAATGCCACTGACGTGACATGGCAGTTGCCGGTCGACAAGCTCCGGGTATTCTATGTCAGGTCAGCCTGGACCGTGTTTACGGACTAAACAACATCCCTCAACCCATCCGTAGTGTTTGTCTTCCCTGCTTTGAAGTCCCGACTTGTGACTGCCAAGCCGTCTGTGCTGTTTCATTAACCCGGAAATCCATCCACGGTAAACACCTAACATCGCAGCCATAATCAGTACATTATGTAAATCTAATGGAGCGTCTCCGGTGAAGGGTGACGCTAAGCCCCCTCACGCTACCTGGTGAGTGATGGATGTTGATTGAAGGTCATTACTTAGCTCCCAGCTGAACTCCTGACCTCATACCGAGGGGGGTTTTAAATAGTCGAGCAGCGGTGGCGGCTGGTGGAACCCGGCACACGTATGCGTGATCAGACACCGCGGTTTATCCACACACACTCACAATAGCTACGGGCAAAAGAGGATTCAATATCATATGCCCTAATCGGCCTCTAAGCCTGAACAGTGGGGGTCTCCACCATAGATGAGCTTAGGCCATCTCAATCCGGCTTTATCTCCTTATATGTTTCCTATGCTCATAACTTTCGGGACTCATAACAAGAGAAGGTCAGTGTAGGGTCAACACACTCATGACCCTGGCAGCGTGAGTTCCCTGATGTCTCTTCCAGGGTCTGTGTGCTGTGAAAATTTCATTCATGGATGCGGGATAATGCACATAGGACCACACAGAGTCATTTACAAGGCCTCTCTGTAGCCCCCCGGTTCTGCCAGCGTCTCCCGGGAGCTCGTTTAAACAAGCGCGGAACAAAACACAGGCGGAGAGGAGAGAGCTGAAAATTGGATCACAACGTCTTCCTTGTTCCCTCGCTGGCTGCCGCTTCACGTGAGATAGAAGTTTCTCCTCAGAGAAGGCTGGCTAATCCAAGTGTGGACCCCCAGAGCAGGCGAGTAATTAAGAAAAGGAGGGGAGGGGACGTGGTGTTCAGGGCTTCAGTGACCCGTCACACGAGTCCATGACAATGTTGTGTTTGGGGTCCTCATTGTTCTTCCTCCACTGACTTTTCCCTGGCCTTGCGATGACCTTGAATGAGATTGAATGAAGTTTAAAACTATTGCTGCTACACCTGCTAGCACACACACCACAAACACCATCCACCATCGCTACTGCGGAGGAGCTGAGAAAATGAGCAGCAGATTTTTGCAGATGTTCTGTTGGGAAACAAGCATGAAGGCTCTGCCATTGGAAAAAAAACAAATGGGACAGTGTGGAGGCGGTGGTGGGGAAGGGCATTGACCAACCCCTCACGCCCTCTACATGATGAACTGTGGCATCTTCAGGATCTGGACCAGAGGACAACGCTCGTTGGGTCACAACAACAACCCTCAAGGAAATTTCCAGGAACACTTTCACAAAGAACTTCCAGGAACACCTAGTGTGTGTTTACAGAGTCTTTACTTTGTGATGGAGCGTTGAGTCATGTCATTCCCCTAAATAGACAAATGTTCTCCACCACTCACCGCCAAGCCTAAATGGCCACGCATCACATCAACAACAGCAGCCTTCTTTTCTTCTCCAGCGGCCATATATGGTTGTGTCCATACCGCAACCTAAACACTCCCTACACATGTTCCGCTGCTACTTAACGTCTTCACAATCCATCACTCTGCTCTTGTGGACTGATGTGAAGTGCGACTGCGAGTCTTCACACAGATCTTTGAAAAACGCTTGGCTAATTCAATAGTTTATCACATCTAAGCGTTATGATATTGTTCATAGTCAAAAAGTGTTATTACAATCTGCATTGGGATTTAAACCATATTCCATGTTTACCCAATATAAGGACACAGGGGAAACTGCTATAATGAATCACGCCACACATCTTCCAGCCCATCTTCCCATCGGTGCTATTTTGAGTCTCTCCTGAATGAACGAACTTCTCGCTCTATTACTAATGGATCCAACCTGCAGAGGAACCTTGCCTTGTATTTGCAATCTTGTTTTCCGGTCACTGCCCCAAACTCCTGACAACAGGTGAGAAGAGAACGTAAATCTTGCTTCATCACAACAGATCCGTGTGACATTCGCATGCTCCATTTCCCCCCTCACTAGCTCTGACCCGCCCCTTCAATTGACTACCAAGAGAAAGCTAATTCTAGGGTGGGGGAGGGACAGCGGAAGGAGCACAATATCTGTGGGCTGTAAAGATGTCGCAATATACGTATAAAAGAAATACATTTTCAGTGTACTGAAATACTGATATCCTCCCCTCCTCATTTATTCCTTTTTCTGCGGATATCCTTTGTCAGAACGGGGAAAACAAAAAGAAGAAGGGGTCACCTTATTGTCTTAGCTCCTTCGACTGAAACTAATTTGACAAGTGAAAAGGAGGATGAGTGAAGAGGCACATGACAGTGTAGTGAGTGACGTGCAGGAGAGTGCGGTAGTGAACTCATTAAGAGCTTACACTGCAGGGATAAAGGCGCGAGGCAGCTCGGGTTAGACGGGGTTAACTAATCCGAGCCTGGCTTCATCCCCGGGGAGCTGGCTACTCCACAACCGGGGCTAACAAGATTCCAGGTGATTTCCACTTTCGACAAGTTTGAGTGACGGAGACATGGACTCTCCAGTGCAGACCTCCACGCCGGGTAAGAGGAGGTTACTGCCCACACGTGTAAGGTGCATCCGGCTCAAGGGCCGGGGAATCCTCAAGCACAACCCCACAGATCCTCGACCATGAGTTTGAAAGTGATAACAAATCTCCTTTCATGATCTCCACCACTCTCTGTCAGAGTTTGTTTGCATCAGCTGGATAAGAAGTCTGCATAGTCACATTCGTCACCTTGAACTCTTGGTGTAGAGACACACCGCCACAACTTCAGTTGAGCACAATTTGCACTAGATTCTTCTTGTTTCTTACAGAAACTTGCCCTTTTTTAGCTGAGTCAATTGCCATTTAACATTAGCAATACAATGGCTTGTTGAATGATTTTGCTTGCAGGTTGTCTACGTGTTGTTTGGCAGTTTGTCTGCATCGCCCGTCCCTTTACACAAGTTTCTTCATCGTCTGTGCATCTCAGTCTTTCCAGACCGTGGGCAGCAAAATCCTGACACATGCTGCAATGCTGCTCCACCCGACATTCGCCACGACTGGCCTCCGGACCAGACAGGGAAGAGAGGGAGGTGCAGCGAGACCAAAGAAGGCTGGTCAGTGTCTGCAGCTGATTTATGGTCATCATCATCACCATTTGCAGACAATGAGGCAGGATTGCGTCAGGTGCAGTCACATGATGAGCCGCTGCTAGGTTATGAAATTTAAACATTGGGTGCAAAACAATAATGCGCAAAAAATAAAATAAAATTTGTTGAAAATAGTTTAAGTAAAAGGTAAACTCAATTAAAATGGTTAAGGGAATGAAAAGTTAAACAATTTCAAAAGTATTTTACGAATACAACGTTGAAGAAAATGCAAAAATGCATCATATGTGCAGCTTTGTGTGTCTACCTCTCCCTCAGTGTACCTGAAACATTCAGCGATACGTCGCGCAAAACCGCTCCTGAAACTGAAAAAAAAATATGTTGAAAAGAAAATCTTCTTCCGAACGTCCCTGCCTCCAACCTCAATAGCAGAATCTGAGCCATTAACTAATCCCCCCACCCACTTAAAACTTCACCACATCTCGTCCTGCTGAGTCGCTCCATCATCCTCTCATCCCTCTGACCCATTTATCCGCAGGACTCTGCCCAGGTAAATCTGCGCTGATATCATTATGTTCCCATTAAAGCTCCCATGTGTATCCAGGCCAGACCAATCTAGGCCAGGCAGACCTCCTCCACCAACCCTCTTTCTCAATCGCTCGCCGCATTATCATGCAAAACAGTTGAGCAAGTTTGAACAGCACGCAGGAGTAATCTCAGGTGACGTTCGGCCGATAGAATACGTGTTTGAAAGATAATGTCCGTCGCCACCGTTCGGCACCAATGAAGAGCGTTTATGGCACAATTGGATTTATTGAGCGTGGACGGTAGAAGGGAGCAACCATCTGTCACGGCGGATTACAAGCTGCTCTGTAACATTATTTGCACTGTGGTTTCTTCATGAAGAGCAAATATTAGCATTGCTTTAGCATCTGAGTGCACACGGCTGGAGCTACCAAAAATTTTACAGCCACCGTCTGCGAACAGGGAATGCTGTTCATCGGTTATTTGGGTCGACCCTTCTGAAACACCTTGACTTACGAGTTAAGTTTGTTCTGCGACTGCTTTTTTGTCCATGTTAGCATGCAGTTTCATTGTCTCCAAAATCAACTGGTCCCGACTTCTTAGATTATTTAATTCTTAATTTGTCGTCCTTCTTCTTTGCACTCATTTTCTGAGGATCCATGGTTAAAAAAAAGGAGCAGCACATAAAACATACCACACAGTAATCCAGGACAGACTGAACACAAGCGAGTCGTGTTTTGGCCGCGCACTTGATCCCGGACGGAGACCTGCACTTTCTCTCAGGAAACTCTAAGCGGGCGATGAGCTTCTCGCCTCAGGCGACTCGGCGCTAGATGCCGGAAACTACGTGTACAGTGCGACTCCGCACAAACCTGATAAATGCCGGCCAGTAAAGGGTCTGATCACTGTCTGGGTGGACAACATCATTCAAAAACAACTTCTCAAGCTCCCTGGACACTGAGGTGTGCAGCTGGGAGCTGCAGGAACATTGCACTCGGGAACGGGAGCGCAGGGGAGCCATCCGGGACTTGCGATGTGTGCGGATGTTTGATAACTCACATGTTCTTGCCTTTATTAGGCTGATAAACACCTGATTTTATTGACAGACAGATTTTCTTCAATGAATAATGCTGCGCTTCACAGTGACTGTTTTCACTGCTGTGATGCGCCTGCAACGCAGCTGTCTGCATGAGGACAGCGAGGAGGAAAGACGATGATTTTACCCAGGTTACTGAAGATCACCAGTCTGTTCATTGATCATTTCTGACGTTGGGATCTGAACTTCTCTGATTAAAACGTTCTCGATCGATCAGGAATCTCTCTCACTGTGTTCTACGTGTGGTGAGAGCAGCATGGATTAGTCAAGGCGCTCCGTATTACGCAGCTTGTTTCTGCTACTTCCTTGTAAAATAAACATGACAACACTCTTTCATGTTTAGTTTTGGCTGAGAACGCCACATTCTGTTACAGCTGTGGCAAGGTCCGTCATCAGATCATATCTGAGGTGAGGACGACTCGTAGTTCTAAGAATTGACAGAAATGAGGAGGTCGAGCCGATGGTGGTAAACAGGTTTTTGCGCGGCTGATGACGACTTCCCATTTTGTGCAGAGCGCCGCCAGCCGAGGAGAAAAAAGAACATGCCTGAGACGCAGAGGTCTGAGGCTGCACAGCAGGGGGCGAAGCGAACTCAGACCCAGAACCTGCAGTGTGAAAAGCCCCTTAGAGAAGTCACCTGAGTTGGCTTGCACACGTTCCCCAGCAAATTGTCTGAATGGCAGGAGACCCCAGGACAGAGCCAAGAGCAAGAGTACATTTCTTTGTTGACCTTGGAACACTTTGGTATTCTGCCAGAAGAGCTGGAGTGGTTCGTGGGGAGAGGGAAGTGTCTGACCCCTTCTTTTAACTGTATACTGTTAAAAAAAAAGATTACAATCATGTTCAGAAAACATTGTACCCAGACCTTCATATTAATAAGATGCATATGATTTTGACATGTTCAGGTTATAATGGTGAAAAAGGGTGAGCGGCTTGGTGTGAGTTGTGAAACGAGCCCACAGGAGGTCTGTTATGCAACATAATCACAGCGTCTGACAAGTAGGCATGCCTACGCAGTCAGGTCGGTCCATCTGGCCTAGTTTTGGGTTCAGCTTGGTCACGATCCAGACCCGCTTCTCAGACCAGCCGAGTGTTGCAGACGGATAAATATAGACGCCACTTTTTAAAAGGTCTGCAGCCTGGCGAGTCATTTCTGTTCTTGGCAGCGGGAATAGACAAAATGAAACAAAGCTTTGTCTGGCGTTGCATAATTGACGCACACCAGCAAATATGTGACACATACACCCAAGAGTCGCCGACAGGTACAAACCTGCCGCTGGGTTGAGGGAAATCACGCTGATTGTCGTTCTCACCGTCAGGAATGACCTCACATCTGTGTGTGTTTGTACGTGTGTTCACCTGCAAATGTTTTGGCACCAGATGAGACAGGACCTGATGGAAAGAACATTAATGAGTCACGCATGCAGACAAGAATGCAGGCTAATAAAATGTTCTGAACACGTTGCTGAGAAGAAGTTGGTTGATGGAAAATGTGGCAGGGAAAAAAAAGTATTGATTTTGAAAGGTGGCTGAAGGTGAATGTGTGTGCAATGCACTCAGTTTTTTGTTAGTGAAATTCAATGCAACGTCACAACTGGTTTCCCTCTTCACTTCTTTCAGATGGGATTTCTACTCCTACGTTCTCTTGAAAGCTGCTCATTACTTATTTTAGAATAGGGTTTCATAATAAGACTCTACATTATCTTCAGATTAGAGCCGTTACTGCAGCATGCGCTTTCATTTATTTACCTTCATGATCTGGCCACTTTCACAATTTATAGGACCAGATGTGCAAAAGTGTTCATTTGACATGAGCAACCCACGGGCCAAGATGGGCCTACAGGACCAGCCAGCACATTGGTATTTCATATTGATATATGTGTACCTCCTGAAAGTTCTTCTGCTTCTGTGGGAAACCACATTCCACTTATTTCACATTGGGGTTTGTATTTTTGTATTAAGAAATTGTGTTTAGTTTTCGTTTTGTCTGTACTTCTTTCTAAAAAAAAAAAAAAAAAAAGAGTCCATAGATGAAAATGTGAACATTTGCATTGACAAACTGTCTCTCTGAATCAATTCACTCAAGGTTTGATAATACCTTTTTTTTTTTTTTTTTTTTAATACTTGATGATGAACCATTTAGCAAAGCCATGCACGTCCCTAAACTAGACTACTGTACAGATTCTGTACTGACTACTCTAAAGAAACTGTGCTGGAAAAGGTAGTGTGGCCACGCTGTTACATTTAAAGGCTGACAACAACAACAAATGCTGCAAAATGCTACCACTTGAATTCGCACTCACAGCACCGAGGCGTATAAATATGTTTTAAAAGGATTTCTCTGTTATAGCACAAATAAAACATGTTTGTCTTTCTCAATGCTTCACAAAAAATGTTGTAATCCACACTGGACCTGGCACTTTTATTCAATCTTGAAGCTGCAGACAGATGTGGGGCAGCAACGTTCCTACAACTCTCTCCCCAGAGATCCAATAAACAGCAGATGAATCTAAACGCCGATCGACCTGTAAAGTTTCACATAAATCTGTGACTTGGCTGTCACATTTGCAGCCTTAACATCTTCAATAAAAGTGTCATAGAAGGAATGGAGGAGTGTTTGCCTGCAGGCAGGACTCCCGCTCCGTGTTTGAGTAAACACCACATCGAATGAATGAGTTAGGTAAGCAGACAGGCCGGATTGAGGCGGTTGTTTGAGGCTTCGATAATGAAGGTGAACAAGTTCTTCTGAAAGGCTTCCAGTGTCCCTTCTTAAGAAGTTCTCATTTTATTAGAAGAGTTCATCAGAGTACTATGAGTTACCTCGTGTTCATGGGATCAAAATCTGTTGAAGTCCTTTAAGAAGTGATGCTACAATTCTCCCCATAGAAACCTCCTGTTCTTCTCTGGTTTTTCAAGGTAAACTGAGAGAGCAAGTCTCTTTAGTGCGCCCTGAACCTGAGCTGCTCCTGCTCCAAGTTGAACATCTCAGAATCCAGGAGACGCCCTGACCACATCTCCACACATCAACCGGCCTGTTCTACCTTGAGTCTGTCCTGGATGACAAAGCTTCTGACCCAAACCTCTCAGCCATGGATCAAAACACACGGGGGTGACAGAGCAAGTTCAGACCAGCAGAGTTTCCGAACAAGTCCCAAGTGTGTAAAGCTTATATAGGACGCAGGAACAATGGAGTTCCAAACCCTCTGTAGAATCGTGGTAAAAGAATGCTGGTGCTTTGCATGGTGTGATCAAGCATCGTATAAATCTTCCTTCTCCTCTCGGAGCTGAGAGAACCTTGAATTTCATTACTGTCTGCTGGAATTTCACCAACATGGGTCGTGGTCCCACAGTAGGTCATCCGATCTGCTGTGCAGAGTCGATAATTTTATTTTTTACTTTTGGATGCTTTGGTTTCAACCAAAATGTTTATTATGTGCTCAGATTCCAGTATTTAAAGCTTCACTTTTGTTTTTCCTCCCTTTTTTCTACTCTTTTTGCTTTACATTTTCCCATTGTTGTCATCCAAAATCTGTTCTCTTGGGAACAGCTGATGACTTCTTCTTACGGTCTTTCTTCCAGGTCTGTGTCTGAGACAACAGAGTTGATTTTTTCTAGCTTTTCGGCATAATTACAATGACTCACAATTCTCTCATCAGTCAGTCTCAAGCTGCCTCGCCTACATCACAGTTTTGTCAAAACTTTCTTTAGCGATATACCTGGATTATCATTCAGAAGGTCTGGTCAATTGCGACCGCCGTGTCCGGTGACTTTGATGATGATAAAAAGAACCCGATGTGGGGTCATTTTTCAGCCCGGAAGCTGTGATCATTGTGTCTGTATAAACTCACCCCCTTTCAGCAACATTCGTCCATGTTCTACACAGTTTAGTGAGGGTAACTGAAAAAAAAAAATACATGCAGATTCTGTGATGAGAACTAATGCTGTGAAATAAATTCGGAGTCTGTTATATCCCTGCAGCACTTTTGAAAGGTCAAAGGCGTCTCTTTGATCCCCACCCTGTTTGATCAACGCTGAATCATGGATTGTTAGCGTTAGCTCTGGTGTTGGTACAGTGATGTTAGCTTCCGGTACTGTCTGTGTACTCAACCAAGATCAACAGTATCTCTGGGATATCCCAGAGAATTGGCCTCTTCATTTGAATCCAGTGAGGGAAGAAGTAGACAAGTATCACTTGGGAGAAGATTGATATCTAAACTCTTATCAAATACACTGTATCGAAAGCAGGAAATTACTCCAGTATTAATTTCCTCATATTTTGTATTTCTTACAAGAATTGTCCATCAATCTTCATGGTGTGTGTGTGTGTGTGTGTGTGTGTGTGTGTGCCCTGGTGATGGACTGGTGACCTGTCCAGGGTGTATTCCCGCCTCTCGCCCAATCGGTTAATCGACGATGTATGCATATGTATGCATGTTCAATCAGGCTTTATATACCAAGAACCCTAGAATATTTTCAAACCCTTCATTGATACCAGAATGCATTTTTGGTTCCCAAGTTAGGGCAGGAACATACTCTATGGGGTCAGTCATGAAGAGAGTAATGCACAGAGATGACTGACGGTGAACAAGAGAGTGCTGGCAGGGTGGAATGGGTTGAGACGACTCAACATAGAGGTCCAGCAAGAGTGAAGGGAAGCTTCATGTTTGTGAGAGCTGGAGTGCATGAGTTAAGAGACTTGCAAAAACACAGGAAGCCGAATTAGGAATAGCAGAGATGAAGAAACTGGAGCTGATCAGGAAGGACTCTATAAGCAGGACAATGGAGGTTTTGAATGAAGAACGTTGGAGATAGAGATACCAGGAAAAAGAAGGAAAGGAAGAAGGCAACCATTGTGGTGGTGGTAAATGAAGTATAAAAGATGTTTGGTTTGACGAAGAAAGAACTATGTTTAATGTGCTTCTGTTCTCACCTACTGTACCTTTGAGTAATGGCTGACAGAACAAGGTCACACATACAGCAGTTGAAATGAGTTTTCTCATCAGGAAGTCTGGTCCCTCACGTTAATAGAAGCCAGTCATTGGAATCTCTGTTCAGAAGCAAGTTGAGGCGACTCCAGAGTTCTGTTGCAACGACTTCCACGACCTGTTTCAGGCAAATGGGAAGAGGGCCCGGGGCAGATCCAGGACACACTGGAAGGATTATGTTTCATAGTAGACCTGGGAACACCTTGAGGAGGTGCAGGTGAAAATGAGTGAATCATTGGGTTTTTCACATGCAGCTCATTGTAGAAGTCGCTTTGATCTCCGCCTGTTTGCGCAACAATGAACCGCCAGTTGTTAGCATTTGCTGTCGAGATGTTTGTACGGCTACTGTCAGTTTATTCAGATCAACAGTGACGCTGGGATATCCCTAACATTAAACTGCTCCGTTTGCATTAGGCGCAAGATGGGGGAGGAGAAGAGTGGGGTTGGGGGAGGCGGTTAAACTGAGCGAAGAAGATTGGAAGCGGTTAAAATAGCCGGCACAAATTGGAGAAGAAGACGTAAGAGACGTGTGGAAAATCTCTGGCAATTAGCCATCATTTAATAACCATTTGCTGTTATTAAAGTGGCTGTGCAGTGAGCTGAGCAGGATGATGATGAGGAGCTGAAGCCACCAATGACGAGAATTGAAACGAATGACTTGCGAGCTGAAAACCCAATCGCGAATCGTCTGGATTGCGGTGCTTAGTTGCTTAATCCACTGGGGTCAGTAAGGTGAAGGCGAATAACTATTATTTTGATTGAAGAATGCTAGAATGCTGGTTTGAACAATTGCAATGTTGCTTATTTTTGAGGTCTGTGTTTCGGTTCAGGGCATGTCTAATGCTTCATGAAAAAATAATGTTCACAGTAAAGTGGGATGGCAATGCTGGTCCACCGCTTTTGACACTGGTGCCTGCAGTGTAAATGAAAAGGTTGGTGTTCCATTCAGAAAGGGTCTACTGCAGCCATGAGTCTGGATGTTGAGTATGGCAAGTTCAGACATTCCCTGACCACGAAAGATTGGGAAATCTGGTTCAGACGGTCGGTAAGTATTAGAGCGATGACTGCGCAGGGCTTGACTAGTTTCTTCCTGTCTGATAAAGAACAATTCTTCTGTTGATGGAAAGTTCTCTCGCCCCCACCGCAACTTGTGATTTGCTGCTGAGCTTAATATCCAACAGTGTAGCCAGGAATCTGGAATTTTACCACTTTTACGCTTCTGTTTGGACCGTCAACAGAGAAGTGAGCCGGTCACACGTGTATCAGTCGCGCTCACCTACGTCTGGGTCTGTTGCCACATCACAGCACCACACTGTTGACATGCAACACAGCTGCACTGACCAAAAAAAAAATCCCCTATAACTTACTTAAAAATATATACAAATAAAGTGTGCTAGAGCTGTTGCAAGATTTGTGGTGGCATTCAATGACATCCAATGTTATTATTTAAGCTGGCAGAAACACACACAAGGCAGTCTAAATCTCAGTTTCTTAGGTCCTGTTGGCAGCGTCACATGTCCAGTACCATGACTAAAGGAAAGATTCCACCTCCAAGACCTTCATATAAATAAATACTTTCATATCAAGTGTCAATTCAGGCTCTTTTCCAGCCTCCTTCCTTGCATCTCTTCTACCTCTGTCTATTTCCGATTGTACACTGTGTGCTTTAGCACACAAGTGAAATTCCCCCGAGGGCTCTGCAGATAACAGGGACGTGACATCACAGTAAAATTCTACAACACTGTTTTGAATAGTTGGCTTCCTCCACGATGTCTCACACCTCTGGCGGTGCTGGCGTGAGACTGCGGCGAAAGGAGCGAGCATAGCTGTGATCACACCTGCAATGGATGTCTATCTGGGGTGACAGGTTAGTTGCTGACACTCGAGTGACATTAAAGTGAGCACCAAGTCCGTCGCTCCCGAAGGTATGAATGTGTTTAAACACCTTTGCATTTTTTTGTATCACTGCAGGTTCTCAGCACACACCAATGACTGCCGGAAGGGTAGGTGGTGTGGCAGTGTGTGCCCGACCTTGTTGCACACCTGCATGTAATGATAGTTCTGGTGTTCAAGAGCATGGCAACAGAGAGTGACACCGGGGTGCACAGAGCCAGATCACGCTGGAACCCTGTCGACTGGCATGGGATCGCCTGGTATTGCTGTTCCACAATGAGTGTGTGGTGGTCCGGTTTCAGAGGGCTGCTGCGGTGCCAAGAGAGATTCAGCCTGGAAAGATGTCTGGAGTTTGGAGTGTCTGGGAATGAATGGCAGTGTGATCGGTGCAATTCAATTCTAGCTGTTGAGTGGCAGAATGGCGCTGTGACTGGATACTATAGGAAGCATTGTCCAACCAAGGGAAATTTAAATTAGATTCTCATTGTCAGACTATGGTGTTCATATGGATTTTAAAACACCCGATTTAGTTGCACAGAAACAAGGCTGCCCAACTGTTATGAATTGGAGATCTACAAAATCTTTTTTGATGGAGTGTGAGCAGCTTAACGGAGGACTTGGAAGAGCTAGCAAACTTAAAATGTCTTCATAATTTTGGTGAAATAAGAGGACAGGACAAGTTCAGCACCATAGAACTGCAACACATTGCAACGGACACCCAATATGTCCGCGATCCATCTATGGTGGACTGTCTATGGTGGACTGTTCAATTTTATCAAAATCTCTTTTGCATGATTTTATTCTAGTTTGGTGAATTACCAGACAAATCTTTAACATCCTTTGCCTCAGATTCATGACAACATTCATTTTTTATCTCGTCCGTGTTTTCTCTGTGTTTAGCCAACTCTTAATCACAAAGTAAACTTTTATAGGCCATGAATGTCAATAAAGTTTTGAAGAGAGACTGCAGTGCAGATTGTCGTAGGTCCGGCAAGTAGCAATACATCATTCTATCGTGAAGGTCTGTGGTCACGTTACAGGCGCGTCAGGTTTAAAAACGATTTGAAGTTGAGCATGCGTCTCTCTGTGCCATCCTTCCATTGCTCACAAATAAGACACTATCATCAATAGGTGATCTTTTATCCGTCATGCTCGCCCCTGACACACATACCCCAAAAAGAGTCCACCACTGTAAATCTTTGGAAAATACCTCAACAACACCTCTAAGCATCGCAGGTTAGTCATCAACACCTCAAAATTCACACGCAGATAAAGCAAGTCCATGTGCTTCTGTAGCTGGAGGAGATCAACACGTTAAGAGCACACATGTGCACCAGCAGCTGCTCCCGTCCCTTAAATAAATCCACAAAGCGCTCATCAATGAAGTGTTCCGAGAAAAGCCACTCGAGGGTTTTCACACCTACCCGTGTGAACTCTGGTCCATGTCCATGACAGTTGCCTAGGGGACGTGTGCGATGATAGTTGGTCTTTTGTTCCTCTGTGTGTGTTGCTGTGGTCGACCGGTGATCTCGCCTGACTTTTGAGAATTCATCAGACAATGACACAGAGATTCACAAACTGGAAGCTCGACATCAAGGTACTTTGACCTTGTTTTTACTTGGTAATTACAAACAGCGTATGTGTGCATTTGTGTATTGGCCAATATTTGTACGGGTATGTTTTTGTTGTTCATGATGTGTCATCTCAGGCAAGCGATGATGCATGAGCAAGACATGACCAGTGGGCAGTTCTTATTGATATTGTTGAGGGTTTTGATTTTTTTTTCCAGTTAAAGATTGATAAAAGATTGATTGGTATATGCTTCTCAACATATCATAGCATATATTTTACTCTTCTAAGCCTGTTGACCGATCAACAATGAATGCCCATCTATTACAGCTGTGTTGAGAATGTATAGCCACTTGCCATGGCGCCCTTGAGGTGGAGGCCGCGGAGAAGACCATCCAGTGTGAAGGATTGGTTCAGTTTCAAATATTAAAACCTGTTATCTGCATTCTTTAATGACAAAACAGACAAAAGATATTTTCCATTATGAACAAATGAGCCGCGTCATCGCCGGCGCCTCTCTTGATGTATCCGCTAATTTCATTGAATATTAATTGAACAGCAGCGTGAGACGATGGTGCAGTCGAACAGAACGGAACAATATTCTGAGAGATTATTACGCCGCGGGCTCCTCACCAACCGGACTTTCCCGTTTTCCATTCGACCAAATGAAATTAATTTCTTATGCTAATTTTTCCATTTTTCATTGGGAAGGAAAAAAAAAAGCATTAAAAAGTAATTAACTGGAATTTGCATTAAAGGCTCCGGTTTTCCAAACGGATGCACACAGAATGTGTCACGGTTGGAATGTGACAGCTACTTATTTCTGCTTTAAATGGTGTCAGAATTTCAGATTTAATGTTTGTTGACCATTTTTGTCGCATTCTAAAGCTTCCTGAGGTGATGCCAATAACATGAACATAAAAAAGCAAAACAGTTTGTTCCATCTTACAGTAACATTTTGGGGTTCACTGTTGTGGGGAATCTGAGGATCTCAGTGTCTCAGTTTTGTCTCTTAGTTGTTTGTTGTCTGGGCCTTCTTGTCTGTGACTGTAAGGCAAACTGACACTGTCAATGGCTCTCCATGTTGCCACAGCATCAAAAGAAGTGGTGGAACAACGGACACTTTGATCATGAGAGCCAGAGTGGACTGTTCTTGGCGGGGATGCACCTCACCAACTCATAAACAAGCTGGGGTGAGTGGCCTTCAGCGCGATACGTACAGTTCACGTCTCGTCACACACTTGGTCGTACTCAGAACATGTGGCTTTGTCTTTGAAGCCTAATTGCGGTTACACCGGAGGCCAAGTCACACACTTGACTCGCTGGTCGCCGTCGTGTAACGTTTCACTAAAAACCACATGGAACCACTGAAGGTTTGTTCGCAGTCGAGTTCGCAAACTCAACAACCGTGAAGAAGCCATGCAGCATTTATTCAGCAGATGAAAGATGTATCATGCCACTTTCCTTCCCAGAGATGGAGCTCTGGATGTTGGCAGTGTGCTTCTCCTGTAGTGTTGGTCTTGCAGAAGAGGTTCTGTTTTGAGCAGGAAGCAGCAGGAACAAGCTCCTTCAACTCCGTAGCAATGATGATATCATAAGCTCTCTCCCAATTTCAGGTTTTATTTTCCGGATTTTTTCTTTATGAGCTGCCTAGGTCACATAAAGTGGCTTCTATCAGAGGATCAGAGTGGTTCTGCCATGAGCCTGTGCCATCATTTTCAAGGTAGCCTCCATCCTCATGAGCATCAATAGTCACCTCTGCCATGACAGTAAACATCACTGCCTTGACACTGAGCAGCCCACTTTCCCTGACTGCAAGAATTGCTGCAACAAATGGATCATGCAGGTTCATGCATCAGGAGAATACTTCTGGATTAGATGGTGGCTCCGGCTCTTGTCATCTCCTGCCTATTACAGCGCCATCCTGGCTGGTCTGCTTATAGCAGGATTCTCCTTCTCATGTGGTCTTCAACAGAAATTTCCCCTCACCAAAACACTCCACTCCTCCCTTCACTGACTTCCAGCAGATGTCCACATATGTCTAAAGAGCTTGGTACATGCCTCTGTCCTATACTTCCAGGCAGATTGTATCATTGGTTACTGGTTATTATTGTTTAAATCCTGGACCACTGTTTTCTGTCCTGTCTTCCAAATTCTGCCCTGAGCACTATACTGACGCCCAGAGTGTGAGAAGTTCCCCTCTTGACTCCAAAACAACCAATTCAGTAACTTCAGCATGGCATCATTTGGCTTATGGAAGCCGAGGTGCCACATTTCCTGGTTAACAAAACACACACACACACACACACACACACATCTGCCATTGGAAACTGTCAACACATCACACACACATACTGCACATACTGACCTTGTAACACCTGATCAAAGCGCTGGCTCCGTTAATGATTCTCTTGTCTGAATAAAAATACCTTCAGACACGCGACACTTCGTCCAGTGGTGAGTTTGAAGTTTTCGTTCCAGACCACAGCTCTTCTGTAACCCGCCTGGTCACATGTGGCGGCGTTCCCAGCAGCACCTCTGAACACAAACAGTGGAAAGTCTCAATCTGGATGCCAATTTAATCCTAACATTAGACAGACACAGAAACAGACACTTGTTCCCTTTGAACAAAAACAAACAGCCATGACATCTTTATGGCACCTTTACTTGTTAATTCATTCATTTTCTATTTGTTCCCCCATATTAGAGCTAATTTCAACTTCTTAGGGTGAGAGGCAGTGGGAGGAAATCGGAGTGCTCGGAGTGAGCATCAGGGGGAACACACCCGCTCTTTCTAAAAGGCACCCAGGTTTGAATCAAATCCAGAGTTGTCTCCAGATGGATTCAAACCTTCTTGTTGTGAGACTGCAGCACGACACACTACGGCACCATGCAGACATATCTAATCCCAACTTTTTACTAATTTACATTCAATTTTTAATTGTCAATCTGGCTCAGTGACTCGGGGTGTGTTTCCACGTCCAGTCCTGAGAGGCTGTTGTGTGTTGGAAATCCAGGCTGCTGGTGTTTTGGGAGGCTCGAGATGGAAAATTGAACGCAGGAAAGTCTATTTACACACCAACAGTGTTGATGAAAGACAAACACGACTCGCTGGAGTCAAGGTGTTCTCGCTTGCTTTCTCTCCGCAGTGGAAAGTTTGCGATAACCTCAGTTTCCTGATCCAGGCAGAAACAGGGGGGCCTAGCAGTTAACCTTTCCGAACCGCCTGCTCTCACTGGTTTTTGGCGTGTTTGTGTGAGTTTTACGTGCGCTTGGTGTTTGCATGCTAATGTGGAAGTGCTGGACAAACAGTGGTAGGGGTCCTGCCTGTGAACCAATTGCATGGCAGGAAGAATGAGGGGTGGGCTGGAGAGGCCACTGACCCCAGCGTGTTTTGCTCATCACTTGAATGAGAGATGGCAGGTGGAGCGAAAACAATCGTGATGTTGGCAAGCTGGTCCACCAAGACAGCGAGACTTCATTAAGTGGGTAGTCATGCGCGGCAATAACACTCGTGTTGTGTTAATTATTAATCGTTTCCATTTATAATCAAAGAAAACTCTTGCCATGGTTGTTTCCATGCTGCATGAATGACATGTCTGCAGTTTCAAAGCAGGCATTGGCGCCCCAATACTTTCCCACACAGAGTCTTCTTTATTGACACCACCTTTCGCTTTGACACTGAACGCTGAATGAGCAAAAATAAATATTGGATAGCAGTCATTGAACCGACAAGTTAAGAGAGTTGGAGGTGGGGCAGATTCACAGGTGCTTCTCCAAGCTGTCGATGGGGGCGGCGGGATTCCACCCTATCTAGGAAATAATTAACAATTTGCTGGTTGCCATGCCAACTGGTGCTTCTCACTGCACTCAGGTGTGACCATTTTTCTTTGTAATTTTTTGCAGTTCAAGGACCAAAGGTAATGACTTGCAATCCATCTGCTAGCCAGGATGAGCAAAGGATGAGGAATTGTTTCCTCAGAAAGGTGAGGAAACAAGAGGGCCAGGAATATTTGAAATATCTACGCGAAGGGAGTCTGAGTCCTTGTGTGTCTGAACACACAATACTTGTTGCCTGAGAAAGTTTCAAAAACTTCCTGGAGCTTCCCATAAAAGCGCTTATATTAAGCGTCACCCAATCATATTGCCCGTTGTCTCTGGAATACATAGCTATCTTGCCTCAACCCTCACATATGACTTTTTGTAATCGTTTTAGGGGATTTTATGTTCACTGTTAATCTTAATGTTATAGCTAGTTTGCAGTTAGGGTGTCATGATCGCTCTAGCAGTCTGACCCAATTGCTGAAACGTTGTCAATGTACAGAAGGCTCGGAACAACGAGAGTAGGTCTTAATAACTTTAATATTTGAGTTTTAATACAGAAAACACAATAAATAATACACGGACAGGAACGAAGAACCGAAGGAGTCGACACCAGAAGTGGAGCGAGGAAGACAAACACATAGGGAAAGTTTCAAAGCCTGAAAACAGAAAAGCAGGCGAATTAAACTCAAACCTGACTAGCGGGGACAACAAAAGCGCACTCGGAAACAAACTCACAAGGCCCAAACAACAGAAAGCACTCGGTGGCGGAATTATACATATACACACACGAGGAATAAAAATCTATAGAGAGAAAAAAAATGGTGAGGTAGACAAAACTCTCACATGCGATCGAAAATAGAAACAGACAGCAAAGCGAGGAGAACAACAGAGGAGACAACAGAAAAAGAACAAGCAAGAACGCCGAATTTAGAAATATTAACAACAGCACGTGAGAGCGGAGGATCGAGAGAGAGTTTACCGTTGGAACGTGAAGTAACCATCTGGCAACACAAACGCCGAGGCTATATACAGCTGTGCTGATAAGCCAAATCAGGGCCAACTACATTGCTGAGGAAGCTGGAGACATACGGAAACACACATACAAAACCGGAAACACAACACGTGGAGAAACTACAAAATAAAAGCACAAAAACAAACATACCATTGGGTTACTGTTAGTTTAGAAAGGTAATGTTTATGTGAAGGGTGGTGTTGCTGTACGGTTAGTTCTAGATTTAAGTTGGGTTAAGTTGTGTTTTTGTTCGGTGAACGCGGTTGAATATGTGGTCTAACACAGACACAGCAAAACAGGGAGAACTAGTTATCTTCTTTGCAGTAGGTTTTTGAGCGTAGGAGGAAACCCATGTCAGATTTTGTCATCTTATCGCGCTCTACACAAGACGACTTCTCAATACTGAAAATGAATGGAAAAATGATCCTCTAAATCTGTCCCCGATTCCGTTCCTCCTGATCGTGCCACACTAATTACGATGTCGCTTCTTCCTGATTCCCAGAGAACATTCTCCGACAATAATGAAGGAGCTCAGGTTCACGAAATATGAGCTAATAATCATTGTACACTCATTTGTCGCCGTAATTGCATTTCCATGAACACACATTACCTCCACAATCTTCAAACACTTTTCGCTATCGGAGTCATTTCCTGTTTGATGTCATCAGCGCAGCCCAATATTGACTGAGAACCATTTCATTCTTCGGCTGAAGAGTCTTGGGTAAGTGACTTGGGTAAGTGACCCAATTGCGTCGGCTGGCCCGAGTCATGTAATACAAACTGCTGAGCTGTTGATGCTAATGAGGACAGGTTTCATCGCACCTAATGGATTCATTCTTACCTCTGCGTGTGTTGTTTTGCGCGCGTGGCGCCACAATCCGTGCTACTTTTAATTGAGAAAAGGTTAATGAGTACTGAAGCGATTAGCCCCGAAGACCCTCAAGACTTTTTAATGAGAGTGAGTCGCCTATTTAACTCAGCAGGCATGTTTGCTGGGCAGCAGTATGGAAGCTTTGCAGGAGCATGAATCTGACGTAACTAACTGAACAGTACGCGAGAAGCATACTCAGAAGGGTCATACAGTACAAGGTTAAGGACCATGGAGAGTGCCAAGGTGGTGTTTTTGCACCAGTGGCTGAGTCATGCAAATAAACTGGAAGTACACAAAGAAGTAAGTGAATTCATTATTACTTGAAGTCTCTGTGTTCCTTTATTATCAACACAAGAGGCTGACAGTCCAGCACCTCTGCTGATCGACCGCCACTGCTCTGTGTCATCCTAAGCTAAAATTACAATACTGGTTTCAGACAGAATGAAAAGTTTACTCTCTGCATTTAGTTTTATTGTTGCTATGTGTTGTCAACTACACTCCGCCTATACACATACAAAGTGCTGGCACGCTGAAACAAACTCAATAAAGGCACTATTTGGACATGCAACAGTCAAATAAATGTATCAACAATTGCGTCCTCTTGAAAGACGAACCATTGCCCGCTGCCTTGATAAGGTTCTGTGTTTGTTTTTAACATGTGAAGACAGTGTACAAGTACATTCAACAACAAGATTCAGCTGCAACAGCAGCATCAATAAATCCCCATCAAAGCTGAGACTAGAACGCTCATTATTCCCACAATGGCTAATGAACCGCCTCTAGGTTTCCATGCCAGCGGGATGGTAAGAATTCCTCATGATCTCTCAGCCGTCAGATAGCCACCTTACACCTCTTAATTACCCCCGCCATGTAAACCCACCCGCCGCCAGTTCAGTTGGAAGACCTAATAATAGAGACTCCTCCAGTCCTGTCGACTTCACTTCATGGCGAGCACTCAGGTGTGAAGGAAGGCAGGCGGGAGAGTCGGGGTCTCTTCATTGTTCTGGTGTCATAGGTGACACTGGAGGAGGGCCCCGCAGCTGCTTCGGTTGCTACTGTTGCCGCTGTAGCATCAGGGCCGTCAGACCAGCAGTTCAAACTGTGGCGTTGCGTGGCCCGCAACATGTGGTCATCAGACACGCTGGTGAATAAATCATGATGTCATCATAGCGTCGCTGCGCGAGGGTCGTATGTGATGACCTCATTTGTTTGTCTGCCTTTGGACAGGCTGTCATTGCTTGATGCTGTGACGCTTGGATCTTGGGAGAATTTAAATAAAGGCATTGACTTAACATGGTTTGAAAACAGAGAGCAGAGTCAGACGTGGCAGCGACGAGGACTCAGTCGTCTTCAAAAGCAAGTATATTGGTGGGACAGCTCAAGCTCTGAGACATGCTAGGAGTCCAGTTTGGACCTGGCGTGGAGAAGCAGCGCATGTGTCGGACCAAGAATGCTGGAGGAAAGGAAGACAGCCAATGAGGTTCATTCACGATGTAAACAGGAAGTAGATGGGTGTGACCACGGGTTTATTTGGGATTGAAGAAGACTGAGGCCTTGGTCCGGATGAGCGATAGATACTCCACTTTACTCGCTCTAACAAGACTCTACATTCAATTGTTACTGAGTTATCTCTTTATTGATGTCATTCATTAAAATCAACAAATCAAAAAATGTTCAGTAATAATCATATTAATAACAAGACAAGCGTAATGAGATGATGAGCCATTGGATGATCGACTTACCAGTCACATTTCACACTCTTTGCTTGACTCTTTTTAGATCCTTCAAGCGACTTGAATTCACATTTTAAATATCACGTTTCCGAGCAAAATCGTTCTAATTTATCGGATTTATTTCATTTAGCTAATATGTTTGAGAACTATTCCAAAATGACAAGGTGTTCAGGAAAAGACAACGCAGTCCTCATTTTGTTCTTTGACACCACATTCAAATGGCTGACATAAGTTTGAATGAGTCCGATTTTTTCAAACTCAAATACTTGTGCTACTAGAACTACAACTGCTTCCATGAACCCCTTTTTGTAGTATTTTACTTCCACATGAAATAGTGTTACCCATGAGT
This sequence comes from Synchiropus splendidus, assembly GCF_027744825.2. Classification (NCBI taxonomy): domain Eukaryota; kingdom Metazoa; phylum Chordata; class Actinopteri; order Syngnathiformes; family Callionymidae; genus Synchiropus; species Synchiropus splendidus. Next base: position 17,454,981 of record NC_071337.1, read on the forward strand.
GTTTCTTAACAGCAGGTCAACTGGAGGCTCAGTGGCAAACAACACATGATAATTACGTTTATTCACATGCTGATGTCACAGACTGCACCCCCCTCTGCCCTCCGCCCATTGAGCTTCCCTCACTCTCTTTTTCTGTTTTGCTGAAACCCTCTGCAGCCGACTGACATCTGCATTTCTATTAACTTCCAAACACAAACCTGCTGAATTGCAAACACAAAACAATGATGGAATTTTCACCCACCCTCGCTGCCCAGATGTGGCCCTTGGTGGATCTCAGCAGTCGATTTGTGAACCGAAACAGATTTCTGAGTCTTTTGGCGCAATTTAAAATCATCTGTTGTGATAATTTTACATAAATAATTCACCATAACTGACTCTGCAACTTCACTCTTCTCATGGCTTCAATTACTTTGAAGAGGGTGTGGTAAGCTGCAAGGTTCTGTTGAAGAAGCAAAACCCTGCTATGATGAGGTCATGACCCCATTGGATCAGCTGAGTGTGAATCTCGACTGATATGATTCAGTCATCATTTTCCACTCGCAATTTCAAACCTCCCTCAGTTGAAATGACTCACTCAGATACGAGCAGTGATTCGCTTAACTTTTCTTGTCCACTTCATTTTTTTCATTCATTATCAGTAGTATTATTATTTTAGTTTTCAATTAAATTAATGGTATTTACTTTCGTTTTTTTTTTTTTTTTTTTTTAGGAAATTCCAATCTCGACTCTGTAAATTACCCAGAGATTATACTTGATGTGTTACACATTCTGCAACTTCATTCCACTACTCTTTTATTTTGAATCACAAGAACAAACTCAGATTTTGGTCAACATTTCCTGAAGTCAAAATCCTGTCCTGCAACTTGAAATCATAGGATTTTATGTTAAATTCAACTATTTTAGATTATATGTCCGTGCCATATCTGAGCAACAGCCACTTCCTGTTAAGGAGTCGAGCTACTTGAGGAACTTTTAATTTAGTGTGTACCACCCGGACGCCTGTGGGAACAGACCAGGTGAGGACAGCCGCTGAAGGGAGTGAGATTTACTTCTCATGATAAAAAGCTGGTGTTTTTATTGCCATCTATGTCAACATTCAAGACTGGCACTCCCCACAGTGTTTTGGTCGCACTAGGTCACACATGCTTAACGTTCAGTGTTGTGCCGATTATAGGGACAAGTTCGCTCTTAGCACAACAACAACAATAAGATCATAAGACAATCTTATAACAGTGAAGATTACAAGTGGGCAGTCAAAAAACAGTCATTAGTCATAATCTTAGTTCGCTAGAATGTTTGATTTGTCCTGAAGTCAATCAACTCATTGTTAAAGCAGATTTGTGACTCATGGGTTAATGCACAGTTTGAATGACTTCTTGTTTTTTAAAGGTAACACCCTGCTAAAATACGTTTTTGTCAACCCAGAAAGAAGAGAACGTTCTTCAGTGGAACCAAGACATCTGAGTGGGTTCATGGCTGAGTCCCAAGGTCTTTGAGAAAGTCAAATTTAAAAGAACTCTCCATCCGAATGACAATTCAAAAATATCCTCCTGAGATGCCGTTTGAGGAATCTCAGTGTGACCACAGTTTGTTGCAAAATGCATTGGTGACTCAAGGGTTAATCATAATGATAAGTGACATGCACGTCTTACTGATTCTCAGAAATAAAAAATGCTGCACTGTAAAAGGTAAAGGTCTGCTCAGATTAAGATATCAAGGTGGTACAATTTCAGACGTGCAGGTGGAAGCCAGCTCCTCCGGTCCAACTCTGCCCTCCACCCTTCCCCCCTGCTCGGGCCGTGGTCCTGCAGATTTAAGGCTTTGGTTTCAGCATCCTCTTAAGACTGGGATGGGCTGTTAAAAGGATCAAGACGGTTGACGGAAGTTCAGCACTTAGCTAAAACGTCCATGTGCACTGTAAATGTGGACTTTTCACTGGTGGAGTTAAAAAAGGGAGGGGATGGATGGGAGGTTTGAAACAGAGCAAGCGGTTGAGAGGACTGGTAAATAATGCTCTGTTAATAAGGATCAGTGTGAATCACCATAAACCATTTACTGTTCAGTAAAACCTGCTTTGGGAGCTGAAATTGGGTCCATCCCGCAACGGAGCCTGTTTGGAGCCAAACCTGTGAAAGTGGCAATGCTTTTTTTTTTTTTTAATGTCCTTATAATCGCTTTATTCTTGAAGCCTGAAAGAGCTGAGCTAACATAATAATAGGTTGCTTGTACCCGGAGTGATCAAACGGGATTTGTTTTTTCTTGAAGAGTCGCCCTGCAGCCTGTTCTGTCCCTTCTCAGGCAGTCGATGTAAACACAAGTCATACATAAGTATCACTGATATAAATAAATCGGGTTAAAGTCTTGGACACGTGAGGCGTCGCAATTGAAATATTTGGCTGAGGGTGAACGTGTGTGTGCGCTCACATGGTGCGTGTCAGGAGCTGAAGACTTATTTGAGACAGCAGTGTTTCTGTTGTGGACTCATGAGTCAGCACTTTCATGTCAAGCTTTTATACATCAAGATAAATCACAAGAAATACAACGTGACTCTTGAACTTTAAAATAACTACGGCAAGGCACTTCATAACTGTTACGCTAGGGGTTTGTGAGTACTGATGTCTTATTAGATTATCTCATGAGTCAGTTATCCACTGACTCTACTTCTGCTAGCAGGAAAACTCAATCATTGCCTTTATTACAAAGTTTTGTCGATATCGTGTGTAGGCATTTAACATGACTGTTGTGGGGTGGGGAGTTGTGCCAAAAGGACAGAAGAAACTGTCTCATCTTAAATTTTGTTACTATACAATAAAAACAAGGAGAAAAAAAGTGTCATTACATCATGATGTTTATGCTTAAAATATGCTGTTCGATTATGTCATATTTCAATTTCAGATTACGATTCTCAATACAAGTCATAGAAGCACCTTTTTCAAGTTTTTTCAAGTTTGTTTTTTCCCCCCAAATCACTGAATTAAGGGCAAGAAGTACTCTTAGTTTATCTTTTTAGACATACTATTTAATATTTCACTTAACATTTGATTATAATTATTAATATTTATGGGGAATGAAAACTTTTTTTTTTATCTCAATCGCACTAAAGCTGAGTTAACTAGCGATTAATGGAAAATTAATCACGTTTAAACATGTTGTATCTGTTCTAAATGTATCGTAAGGGAAGGTTTTATCAACACAAGAGGGACCATACAAAATGTGCGATTAAGAAGAATCGTGAGTTTATTGCGATGAATTGAGATAAAATTGTGTTATCTATTGACAGCACAAAAAAAAAAAACCCAAACAATTTCTATAGTAGTTTTGAACTGACTTCACAAGGGCCTGACTCCTAGTCTATATGGTGGCGTTCCACATCATTGTGTGTGGTTTGTAGTCATTTGATTCCATTTGTGATGTTGTGCGAAGATTGTTCTCAAAATAGTCACCATGTGGTCACATCAAAACTTTCCCTGCTCTGGTGGCAGCACGTGATAATTATGATGGCTGACTTCTATTGTGACCGACATTCCTCCGTTTGCCTTCGCATGTGATCGTAAATCACACAACAGGAAACACATGGCAGCATTGTTCGGCAAGTCCAGAGCAAGTTTGTCATGAATGCTTTCCAGCGGAAATATTGTAGCCTCTCAGCCAAACATGTAACACGGTAGATTTACTGCTGATGACTGCATGACAAAAGCCAGGAAGTAGAAATAAATACATTTACATGCTGAACAATGGAGTCTGAAATCACAGTTTTCCACAGTCTTGTCCTGCTCTGACTCCTCTGCGCACGATTTATCTCACTGTAGCGCTGAGGAAGGAGGTGCATCGTGCGGACTTTATCAGACAGACGAGCAATAAACAGAGAAGAAGGTGTGAATGAAACAGAACGTGCTAATGCGCAGTTATGCAAGTACCAGATTACTGCTGACGTTACATAACGTAAAGACAAGTCGGTAATCCATATAGTGACCCGAGCCACTTCTGTGGCTGCAAGCAGGCGCCCACAATAGTGCGACACGGTGCTCCGTTACTCGAAGTCAGGCCTCAATTGGGCTTAGTATTCAGGAAGCAATTTTGGAACGTGCGGCAGATAAATTTAACTGAGAGCGACATTATAAAATGAAAAATAAATCTCCTAAACACATGCTGAGGATTGATGTTGATATGAGTTGTGTTGAGGAATGCATTCTCACTCACTGACTGCTTCTTACTTCAACGTTGTGTCCAGCATTGTTGTTTCATTATTTGTTGGGTCAATTCCATTTGGTTGTGTTAAGTATTTGACATTTTGTATAGGGACTTTACTTATAGAATTATTCATTTATTCACAGTTACCAGTGTATTCTTCTTTCTTGAATGTAAATTAGTGTTACACTCCACTTTTCATCATACAACAAACATGTAGTACTTCGTTGTGTAAATGCCATATTGATTGATTCTTGTTTTTGTTGTACTGTTTAATGCTTTGTTGTTGCATAACAGTGTTATTAATGTATTCATCAATTTGCTGCTCTATTTTAATCATAGGGATTAGTTGTGTTTATCATTATTGTTGTGCTCAGTTATTGCTAGCTTTTTCAAAGATGGTCGACAGCGGCAATGAAGTGATTCATAAGTGAAACTGGAGCTGAATTTAGCTTCACAGCTGCACCAGACAGAGGCTCTGGTTCCCTCTGTGTGGAGGAGAGACACACAAATCACAGGCGCACCTTGGCTACTAGGAACAAAACAGCAGCAAACATTACTCAACTCCGACCTCCTCGCCGCTCCATGTCCTCGGATCAAAAAGATGGGTGAGCATAAATACAATCTTGGGTGATGATGATTTCCCTGGAGAGCTGTGAACACACCGCACACAGAACTGCAACATTGGTCCGCAGCTGGACTCTTATCGCAAAAGCCGACAACGGAAAGAACGACACCTTTGACCATTGTTTTACAGTTCACTTCTTGTTTTATACGGTTGACTGCTTATTTTGAAGTTATTCTTGTCTAATAGACTCATTGTCTAATCCTTCAAAGAACACCAGTGCTCTCATCTAGGAAAGTACACTTCAGTATCTGGACCATTCAAGCTGTTTGTTTTGAATTCTGTGCAGCTCTCTGAGCAGCTCCTCTTTTTAATGCCCGCATTCTTTCATAAGCTACTTCAATTTGAAACCAATATTTCCTGCTGAAGTTCAACAGTTCAGATCCGCTCAAGAGCAGAGGAAATAGTAAAAACGCCTGTAGTTATGAGCTTGAATGAATTTTCATTTCTATGGCTCTTCTCCAAATGTTCCCTCGTCTGACTTGACCTCAAGACGCACTCAGCGCTGAGACAGCAGCTTCGGGAGAACGACACACAAAGCAGTTCCTCGGCCGTTCTTCATTTCAACTGGTAGCCTCAGCAGGTGTCCTGATGTGAAGCCTGGTTTGCCCTTCACACGCGTGTGCCCGGGTGAAGTGGCTGTTATGATACCATGTGTGAGGCTGATGATGTACTGGACGCCATTCAAAACCTACTGGACGCCGTTCAAACACTGGTGGTGAGTGTGGAGCGACGTGTTCTTGGGGTCATAGCAGAACATGACACCACAAGCTCAGTTAATATCGTCCCTCTGTCATAGATTCAACAGTTTATGGGGATGAAATTAAACTAAAATGGACACAGTTGCTTCTTTGTGTCTCGTTCCGACGGTTTCCATGGTTACAAAGTCACTGCTTAACTTCTGAATGAATTTTATTTCACAAGTGCTGAAATAAAACTCTCAAGTGTTACAATCATTGCGAGTGGAGTTTTTAAAAAGCCTCAATGAAATCAGGCCTTGTTCGAGATGCAAGTTCTCATTTTAGATAGTGTGAAAATCAGAAATGTTTTGGATGGAATAAGTTGGGGAGCCATACTAAACCCAGGAATTTCATTTTATGGCTTCTATGTTTTATTGCCTACATTGTTTTTTCCACATCTGCTGAGCTGTTGAACATCTGCTCCTATTTGGCAGCTGTTCTACTCTGAGTCTCTCCAGGTTGACTGAGCTTCCCATCCTTTAATAGGAAATCCTGACACGCTACATATGTAACTCATTTTATAGCGCAGCCACAGCTGAGCATAGACATCTGGATTCAACAGTGGTGACTACTCTCCATCCTTCCCTCACTCACGTAAAAGCCCAACATACCTTGACTTCTCCACCTGAGAAAGAATCACATTTCCATTGAAATTCCACTATTCTCTGGTGAAGGTGGTACCAGACTGTCGGGTGCAGGTCCACATCACTGCTGCATCACAATTGGCAGTCGAGCCCTCCAGTGAGAATAAAGGGTTTCACTCATCCTTGTCTGCATAGCTGAAATCCGGACGCTCTGACCCCTGGTCAGAGAAAACAGGTTCCTGTACCCAATACTCAACCCGAGGAACATGGTCATGTTGAAGTCCACAAAACAATCCTGAAGCTGAGGCCAATTAACATGTGCATCTCTGCAGGTCGGCACTGTGACTGCTGTGTTTGGGTCATTTACATAACCATGCAGTCGACGGGCCCAGGTCGAGATTAGGCTTCCTGGAACTTCTCAGATGCTCCTGTTTGGTTAGCGGTGACTCAAACGCCCACAAACACTCACATGTAGGTTATCGGCAACAGAAGATAAAAAGTGGAAAGTTCATCCTGAGCCAAGGTCATGTCAGATGTGTAACAGTTAAAAAGTGGCCTGAATGGAGCCAGCTGGCTTCACAGAGATTCAGATGATGTTTTCCATGTCTTCCTGTTATCAGCTCTTTTGTTTTCAAGCTTGTGTGTGTGTGTGTGTGGTCATGGCAGCTGTGATCAAGTGTTTTCTTACAGTATTTCTGCTACATTTAAAAATACTTTATTCTCTGCGGAAACTACACTGCTGCTTTCTTCCAAAGAATTGCTCCCATAATGCTTCAAAACGTTGCATGTTCCATCGCCGGAGACCCTCATCTCAACCGAAATATAAGCGGTTTTGCAGATCATTTCTTTCTTTTTACTTTATTTTAATTACTATTATTATTATTAAACATTGCAAAACACTCACTACATGCATCAGAAGTCAACCATGTTTCTCCTCAAATAAAAGGCAGCTCTTCCATGGCTGACTGACAACAACCAGGTACTGACCACTGCAGAGCTTAAATGCCACACAGACCCTGAAGCCTGCATGTAAACGTATTGAATACACAGTGATGAATATGACTCATATCGCACCTAGTGAAGGCTCACGTGCCCATCAGAGCAGGACTCGTTATTAGTGAATATATCGGGGATAAACGTTGCTTGTTATGACCCAGCGTGTGTCTCACTGCAGAGGAGGGAGGCGTCTCGAAATTGCCGCCACGTGCACTCAAACGTCTGCTTTATTACAAAAACTTTCACCTGATTGGCCCAAAAACGAAAAGGTGTATTTATATACGACACGCGATTGGCCAAGCTACGAAGAGGTGTATTAATATACGACACCTGATTGGCGGAGGGCTCCTCTAGTCTGTAGTGAACACAGTGCAAAGCATCCAGACAGGAGATTCATGGGCGTCTCGTACTATTAAAAAGTAGTCCGTGCAACATAGCGATATTGCTGATCATTTAAGCCACTAAACTAAATAATTTAGTGCGTATAACGATTTTGTCGTTGGTAAGGGTTGCGGGGATTCAAAACTATCCTGCCTGGAGGTGGTTTTTGACAAAGAAAAGGTCGAGTTGTGTTGGTGGCGGAGGGATACGACCATCACACCGCGAGTCAAAATATTGGCTCGGGGAGACCGCGGCAGAGCTCAGACAGCGGCCACTCTCCTGGACGTCAACACGTCGCTCAGTGGCTTCCAGCTCACGCGTCAGCCGCTACTCTTACGAGACAAGTCGGAGGTGTTTACCGGACCCACGCGTGGACTCTTATTCCTTGGATCTATTCGCTATGGTTCAGATTTAATGCCGGTTTTCCAGTGTGCGACTCCACGGTCGTGACTCCCACGGGCGCGGTGCGGCGGAGTTGGCGCACTGCTGGGCACCGCTTCTCCTTCAGCTGATCCCGCTCTGTCACTCGCACCATCGGAACCGTCTGGCTCTGAATATGCTGCTGTCAAAGTTTGGCTCATTTTCGCACATTTGCAACCCCACCACCATGGATCATCTCCCCGTGAAAATCCAGCTTCAGCCGGGTAGGTAGTGCGCGGCGTTACGGGTTTTGTTTTTTGTTGAGAAAGCGAGATCTGTGTTTTGACAACCGCTTTATTGTAGTGAAACAGGAGAAGGAGCCCTTTGAGAAGGTTTACCAAGTCGGCTCTGTTTTGGGAAGCGGCGGATTTGGGACGGTGTACGCCGGCAGTCGGGTGTCAGACGGCGCGCCGGTGAGTGTTGTGCTCCGCCATGAAAGTGACCTTTAGAGTGTTTCGTCTCGGAGAGACGCTAAAGTGACGGCTTTGTTGCGTTACAGGTTGCTGTGAAGCATGTTGCCAAGGAGCGAGTGACCGAGTGGGGCACACTGGTGAGTAGGACCGCTGGTTTGTTTTGGTGACGTGCCCCGGCTCGAGCCCCCGGAAGGCGGGGACGCCGACACGCGAGCGCCCGGCGACTCACTCGGCTCTCTCGCTCTCTTTTTTTTTCCAGAACGGAACCATGGTGCCGTTAGAGATCTTGCTTTTAAAGAAGGTCAGCTCGACGTTTCGGGGAGTTATCAAACTGCTGGACTATTACGAGCGAGCGGACGGTTGGCTCATCGTCATGGAGCGACCGGAGCTCGTCAAGGACCTTTTCGACTTCATCACCGAGAAGGGCGCGCTGGACGAGGACACTGCGCGGGGCTTCTTCCGCCAGGTGCTGGAGGCGGTCCGCCACTGCTACAGCTGCGGGGTGGTGCACCGGGACATCAAGGACGAGAACCTGCTGGTGGATCTCCGCACGGGGGAGCTCAAGCTGATCGACTTTGGCTCGGGGGCCATCCTGAAGGACACCGTCTACACCGACTTCGACGGTGAGAGTCCGCCCGCTTTTCCCTCCTGCACGGCTTCAGATGAAAAGTGCCCTTCACGACACAGAGCTGTGACGCAGTAGCTTGTTTTCAGTGGAGGGTTTCCTCCTCCTCCTCCTCATCACCGTCGTCATCATCATCATCATCACCAGAGCAGATATAGCCCATAATGATACACAGTATATATTCGGGATTAGTGTTGTTGTGTTGGTTTTGTGAGTCACCGTTTGTAGGTATTAGGTCAGTGCCACGTAACATCTGTTTGTTGTGAAACCCGAGACAGGTCTTCACGTGATGGGATCACATTGCAGTCTCTTGTGTTTGGTATCCCAGGTTCCGCCTTCCAAAGAGGGAGGGAGGGAGGGCGGGTGAACTACACCTCCCTCCCCTCCTTTCTTTCCTATGTGACTCAGCCACTTTGTGTCTGGCACATGTTTAGTCTGATTTTCTGCGTCATCTAACCGTTTTTTTTCTCCCTTTTTTTAATCTCTATTAGGGACGAGAGTGTACAGCCCTCCCGAATGGATCCGCTTCCATCGCTACCACGGTCGCTCGGCAACGGTGTGGTCGTTAGGTGTGCTCCTGTACGACATGGTGTGCGGAGACATCCCCTTTGAGCAGGATGAGGAGATTCTCCGGGGGCGGCTGTACTTCAGGAGGAGGGTTTCAGCTGGTGAGTGAACCCACAGACCCCCACAAGTAACAAGCTGCAGACTCTGCTGCCCCCTAGCCTCAGTGGTCAGTAGGACATCAACTCATGAGTTTCATAAGAGGTGAAAAGGTTGAATTTAATGGCTAAAATGACTAACTACATTACAACGAGTGACTTAATAAAACTACATTTATTTATTAACCCCAGTAGATCCATGTCAACATCACCATCCTGCCTGTAGGATCGTGACGCTCACTTGTCCTCGTCTTCTTCCTCCCCCGCTAGAGTGCCAGCAGCTGATCAAATGGTGCCTGGCCCTGCGGCCGTCGGACCGGCCCACACTGGAGCAGATCTGCGACCACCCTTGGATGAGGATGAGCGCCACAACGCCGCCTGAGTCGCCCCAGACACCGGAGGACCCTTCAAGCAGCGACGAGATCCGCCTCAGGACCATCGACACAGACTCTTCGTCAAGCACAACCTCGAGCAAGGAGAGCCTCTGATGGACTCTGAATAAGACTTCATGGGACGGGGGGGGGGGTCATACTGGAGCCACCGAGCTCGCAACTTTATTTTCCTCTTTTGTAGGGAATTATTTATAACACACCCCCTTCTTGGTTTCATTTCACTCGTTTCCTAACTGGGAACTTTTTTTTTTCCGTTTGCTGTACGGGCAGTCTTACCAGCGTTATTTATTGCCCCCCCCCCATCCATCCCTTACCCCTCCTATTAACTTCTGAGCTGCTGGCGAGGCCTTCCTGCTCAGACACGGCTGCTCTCATAGAGCTCGGAGATGAACATTTTATTTAAACGTTTTGATTTTGGAGTGCCTTTTTTTTGGAACGCTGCTTTTTTTTTTCCTCGTGTGGGTGGGGTTATCTCAAACCATTTTTTTTTTTAAATGGGAGGGGGGTTCCACTCTGATGGAAGGAGGTCAGCGCTGAAAAGCCAACCAGCCCCCGACCAAGAGGCTACAATAGCATTAGAATAGAAAAACAATGGGGGAGTTTACGGGGAGGTGGGAGGGGGGGAATCTATAACAATGGAATACTTGAAACACACCCGACTCTACTCTGTATCACTCTCTTTGAAGCTGCTCTCTCACTCTATAGCCTGAACAGGTGTTTTTCAGAAACTGGATCCTGTCTCCTCTGAATGTCTAACACACACACACACCTCCACCCCTCTGCTGCCCTCGCTCCTCAGGGGAGGGGGCGACCTCTGCTCTCCCGCCATCTCACTGCTCTACACTACGTGGCCCCACCCCTCTGGCCTCCCTCTATTTGGGGGAGTTCGGGGTGTGAAATGCACAATCAATGCAATATTCATACTTTTTATTTTAAAATATTGTACAGCGTGGATTTACTCTTGTGTGTATATTTTCCCTTCTATTTGCATTTTTAATTTATTTGTACACATGTAGACATTCCACACTCTGTGGTTATTTATTTATTTATTGTCTATGCTTAAACCCCCTGTTTTATTTAAATTTTTCTTTTTTTTCACATTTCCTTTTTGGCCTTTTTATTTTGCATTCCTACACCCCCCCCTTTTTTAACTTATCGACAAAATTATGGAGAATGTGGAGGATGCACTGACGCAGTTGTCGATAAAAAGCAGAATAAAATAAGTTTACTTCATTTTTCCAGAAAGAGCAATTGAATGTTATTTACCTACTTATTGAAAAGATGTTCTGACGGCGTCCATCCCATCCCATTTCGTGGGAACGTTCGAGAGTTCATTTCGACACGCGGCCTCACGACTCCTCAGATTTTTGTTTCAATTTGGCTGTTTATGGCTGTGAGGATGGATATTGCTATTTTTTGATACAAAAGTTTCAATTAAACTCCTGTTTTTATGTACAGAATGGAGCGTCTGTTTTTCATGTTTTCAAAGCCTTGCTTTCAAGTGAAAAAGTGAAATACACATGTCATGAAATCAATGCAAATTCTTATGAAAGGTAGTTGCACTTTTGATAATTACAAACTGTACATCTCCTGCTAGCCACAACATTAGCACTTGGTCATGTGTACTGGTCAAGTGTCACTCGGCAACTAAGCAGCAAGCCTAGTACCGTTTTGTGTTTCCATATCCAGTACAAGACATCCCAAACTTCCTTGTCAATTTGCACTGTTGGCTCAGACAGGAAGGTACATGTAGACAACCAGGAGGGCGTCTCACATCGCCGAGTACCTAGGGCACCTAGAAGAATCAAGTCAATAAACAAGATTCTGAGTCAAAAGGTCACTAGACCCAACCAATAGTAAACAAATTTAGTAGCCAATTTCACACCCTGTCCAGGGTTAGGTCCTGCTAACCAGCAGTCCAAAAGTTCATCGGTGACTGTGATATGGCAGTGATAGTTTGGAACTCGAGTGTGGGATGCAAAGGCAAAATTAGCTCATTCTTTCAACACCTAAAGTCTCCCATCAGACCTTGAGACAGATTTCTGTTGGGACAGGCCACATTTGTCCTCTAACCTCTGCACCGATCAAGTTGACTGGATACGATAGGCCAGGATGGGGTTTCATTTCTACAACGTGTTTAAGGACATAGAAAAAGTTGGTGATCAACCTTGAGGAACCTTGGTGGTGGCAGCAGGGACCACACTCAGTCAACGTAATGAAGACGTAAGGTCACCTTTAATTTGATGTCTCTGACTGTTTCCTGCCTGTATTGAGTGTCACTTCCTGTTGACAAACCATCATGTGACAATCCGTATTTGAATTATGGGCATTCGTCATCCTCAAATAGATGGTCGATGCAATCCTAGCTTCAGTCCGAATACGCACGTCAGATATGATGGGAGGTGAAGCTTGTGCCTCCAATAATAATAACACAAGTATGTCACATGACAGCGGGCGGCGGAGACATAGTGGGAGCCATTAGCTGGATGACTGTCTACAGAGACCGCAGGGCTAATTGGAGGCAGATGTGTGTGTATGGAGGGACACCAGAGAGAGACGGTGCGTAAGAGAGGGAATGTGAGGCACGGTATGCATCATCTCACACGCGGAAATACTACTAATTGCTTTTCCATTTTATGCCTGCTGCTTGACTACCTAGCTTGCAACCACCCGAGTCACTCCATTATTGGATGCAGGAAGTTTGTGACTAACCGCGCCTGGTGATGATGCGTGCGTGGTTTACAGGAAGCAGCAGCCAAGCGTCTTCCTGCAGAGGTACCGCCCCTCCTGGTGGATCGTGGAGCATCGCTGGATCATGTCCGTGCTGCCAATCTTCTGTAGATATCGATCAGTTGTCTTGCGTTGAGGCTGACTGGCTGACTACATATCACAGATGCCTTTATCTCTTTCTGTCTAATGCTGCTGGCATTGGTCACTTCTCCTCGTGACCTTGGAGTTCTGGATACAGACGGATGGGCCAGTCATTGACTGGGCTTGGCTCACTCCTGATGCACGATCATGATATCGTGGTCCCATCTGTGACATCTTTTGGTGTAGAGGGCAGGATCAGTCTTTTTGAAAACTGGTCTCAGAGTGGTCGAATTTGAAAACGTCTCCATCTGCACTGCCAAACCAACCCCCATCTCCCTGGGCTTTCAATCTAAAAGGGCTAATTCTGGAGAAACTTCTGACCTTGTTGGAAATATAAACTCAATATCTTTGTTGACTTTCCGTACAATGAGTAGCAAACACCCATGCTACTGACGAAAACCACTGGGAAGCATACGCCCGACAGGGAGGCCAGGCACACCACGAGAATTGTGGCAAAGATATACAAATGACTCACTAGCTGGTGTCGGCGGTGACCCACCCCAGATCTGCTGGAGTGTCCTGGCCGCCCTCCGAGGCCTGTGTCACTTTGTAGTCAAGACAGCTCTTCTAAGTTGGCTGTTCGTCTCAAATCTGTGTATACAAGGGTGCTTTTTTCTACACGTGCAATGCCTTTTGCATTTGTTATAGAGCGCCACAACGCCACATACAGGCCTGGCATGTGTACTACATCAATTTGACTACTTTCCCTTGCTAGCCTGAAATGGGGCCATTTTCATTTTTTTGAATAGGTGCATTTTAGTGTAGTAGACTGGAGATAGTTTATCACCGCCTACGAGAAAAAACAGCGACGCCCACTTAAACATTCTGGCCATGTACTGGTTGGTTTTATTGAAGAGTGAATCTTAATCTGAGTGGGATTGCATGAATTCAGTTGCATTTTGGAAGCTGTGTCCGTGAGCACCCCAGGGGTGTGAGACAGTTCTTTATGATTGCATATGTGTAAGATAAACTATGAGCTCGGTGACAGAGTGTGATGCTGCTTCAGCAACAAACGTGACAGCGTGTGGAGCTCCTTCACAAACCGACAGACTCAGAGGAAGAAGCCAGATGGACACGGGGGCCTGAAGTGGCCCGATGGGCGCAGATGGGCTGGTGGGTGGCTCAGTCTGGACCGCCTGCACCGAGACCAGGGAACTCCAAGTATTAGAGCTAGACCAACTTCTCTTCAACTGTCCTCCACCGGGAGGAGATAAACTGACTACTCAGGTGAGTAAGGACAAGTCCAAAGTGTAGCTTTGTAACAACTGAGGGCTCCAGCAGTCGGTTAATTTAAAATCCCCCGCCAGTGGTGAGAACTTGGCCGGGAACTTTCCACCTCACACCATGAAGGCGGCCATTGTTTGTCATGGAAACCGTAAACATCAGGGAGATGTTTGGTTCTAGTGAAGACGTGAGAAAACACGGGTGGAGAGTTTTGCCGGGCACAAACAGATTAGACAGAATTAGGACTCCGACGCCTCGGTTGCCAGGAGACCAAACAACAGCAGCAGGTGAGATGAAGAGACGATAAAGTCCGAGTGAGTTGTCAGATCACGTTACTCACCAAAGCCAAAGTTTAGCTGCCTGTACTTGAGTCACAGCTGAATCAGAGGCGACTCCCTCCCTGGAGAGGGCAACATGCAAAGACTCATCAACAGAGATTCGGTCAATCGAATAATCCAAGAATAACTGGTTAAATATGCTCACTCCCCGTGCCACACACGAGAATTTATGAAAGTTAACTTTTCTGTAACGTATTTAAATCACCTTTAACAATTAATCTCAGGCTCATGTTCTGCCCTTGCTTGACCTCTATTCCTTACTTTTATTTTTACACATCATTTAGATTAGCTTAGATTGCTTTTATTCTTCTCTCACTGGGGAAACTAAGGATGTTGGCAGTGTAGTAATATTAAAGACAAGCATTGAAATAAAGAGCATTGTGCTGCCAAAACATCGAGCCTCGCCACGTCAAATCTCCTGGAGGACTGGAGATGGGAGGCAACAGAGGAGACTAGCTCTGGTGTCGGAACTCCTGGCACACATGTGAAAACAGCTTTAATGTAAATAAAAGATGTGACAAATTCATGATTTAAGTTCAGAACACTGCCGAGTTTGTTTCATGAGTCAGTCTCAATGATGGCCCCCGTTTTTAAAACTAGTTTAGAAGTGATCCTTTTTAAGATAACAAACTGACCTTTCTATGATGCAGACCGCACCATTGCACCCGCGGCTTATATACCAGGTAATATTCCAGTGTGGCTAATATTCCGGTGTGCTTTATAGTCTAATCAACGGTACCCCAAAATATAACCCGATCATGAGAGTGAGTCCAGTCCGAGCCCACCACTGTGCAACCTGTCAGCAGTGGGTAGAAAGGAACAACAGAATGGTTCCCTCTTGCAGTGGAGGTGGACAAGTCTGCCATTGAAGGTGCTGCCCAGCACGACAGTGAGACAGAAGCTGTAGAGCGAGAGCTGGAACCTGTCCGAAGTAACGGTCATCCACTTAAGCATATTTTAGCCAACACATTTTCTTTGTTTGGCCTTGCATTCTTTGCTATAATTTGTACTCCACTTTTTATTTTGCTCACTGTATTGTCTAAATGTTGTTAGTTTTACCACAAACTACAGACTATAAATGATTATTAGCATTATTATTAAACAAAAAAAAAATAAAAAATAATACATCGGTTTTATACAGTGCTGTTCTAGGGTACTCAAAAACAAAATAAAACAAGTCAGTTTTCAAAAGCTGTTCTGAAGAGCTGGGTTTTGTGCTGACTTTTGGAAGAGGTGAGTTTGTTGACAGACCGGATATGAAGGGGCAGGGGGTTCCATAGAGTTGGTGCAGCGATGGTGATGACCTGTCACCCAGGGCACGGTATTTTGACTTGGAGACTTGGGTGAGAAGGTGCGTGTCGGCATAGCGAAGGCAACAAGTCTGGGAATAATGCAGTCCAATGTCAGTTAGGGATGGAGGGGCGAAGTTATGTAGAGATTTGTAGGTGATGAGGAAGATCTTGAAGTTTATACTTTAAATAATAATAATACATGTATTGTCAATCATATTACTGTCAAATGTTCCCTTTTTTATGTTTTTTTACATCACATTTAAATTGTTTTTCACTATTTTCTTCTTTAATTCTTGGTCTTTAAAAAGTGAATCCTAACTTTCCTTTTTTCATTATGTTGCTGCACAGCAGTGTTTTATTTTACTTTACTTATTCACCAACAAAATATGGCCTGTCTCACGTCAGAGCCTCGTTGCGGCGGCGGAGCTTGTTCGCCATCAAAAGACATCAAGGCTAAATTGGTCGTCAGCGCCAACATCTGCATTAGCGGAAAACAAAAAGTTCATTTACTCAGAAACAATACAGTCGTACCTCAGGAGCTCCTCAGGGGTAAAGAGCTGGCTCTGGAGCCGCTCGCCTTGTCGTCAGCATTCATTACGAAACACTGGCCAGTTTACGAGGGACTTTACGACGTAAACAGCGCTGAGAGACGAGAGCGCAAATGAAGTGAAACGGCACCTCATTTAAAAATGTGAACAATAATAATGTTTGCATGTTTCCCTGTTGTTGTTGTTGTTGTTTACTGCGCATTGTGCGAGAGGCACCAAGGGAACAAAGGGAGCCATTTAAACAGGAACTTAATGATTCAATTTTTGCATGCGAGTGCCAACAGCACAAGATGAGATCATGTGAGACTCAAGACAGGAGCTGAAATGAATCATGAGACAAGATAGAATATAGACCTGTGACGATATTGCATGAGACAAAGCTCCAGATAAAACCTGACGTGGGTCAGAGGCAAGAATTGGAACACAATTTGAAACCAAATATGAGCCTGAACATGAGTTGAGACTTGAAGACAAGAAGATGTGAGACAAGATATGACACTAAAAATGGGACCAGAGATCTGATGCAAATATGAAACCAGAGACAAGACATAAAAGCAATCTTAGGCAAGTTTTGGATAAAGACTTGAGACGCAGGAGGAGAGGAGATCTGGGACATGATGTGAGATTGAGACAAGATTTGGTGCCATGTAAGATCAGGGCCGAAACGTACGACAAGGTTACAACCTGATACGACATATGTGATACAACATGCCATGAGTCAAAATGAGAGACAGATCAGTCATTTTATTTCATTTTTTTTACTTATGAGTTATTTGTTTCCATACATTTTGTACAGTAGCTTTGCTCCTTCTGGTCCACTAGAAGGGCATTGTCACCTTAGGTTGTTATTCCTTTGTCTCCTTCCAGTACGAATATAATCTTCCAAACATTTGTCTCTTTGCTCTTCATGAGTGAGCGCCTTCTCCTCCCTCCCTCCATTCTTGTTGACTACCTGTAACCACAGCGATGGTCGTCACCGTGATTGTGTTACAACGAGGACAGTCTGTTCCTGGCAGTGGAAACAAGGGATTCCTGATGATAACACACTATTGTTCCCTCATGGCGATATGTCTTTCTTCTCCTGCTCTCTGGGTCACACCATGACGCTTCCAAAAAAACACCTGAGCGTACAGAAGCGGTTGCTACAACGACAGCATGATGCTGGTGGTGTTTTTCGATCATGAGTTTGTACCAGCATATTGCCACTTAAAAGCAGTGAGTGTTCTTTGGTTGTGTCTTTCTTCTTTCGCCGCAAACATTGAGTGAAAATTCAAATGTTTTATTCGTCCAACTATGTTGTGCAACTAGTCGTATATCCTGCATCGCATAGAATCCGATTGATCGGGAAATCAAACCGGTCATGAGGTTATCACACTCTTGAAGCAGTGTTGCGTACCTCAACCTGCCCTATACGTAGATGAGGAAGTAAGGTGCGACTTAGCAGTGACTGCTCAGCTCCAGATCTTACTGGAGAATTGAAAGGCAATACTCCACTAAATGTCAATGACAGTGGCACACCGCTACGACAACAATGAAAGCCGCCATGCCTTCAGTATTATTATCTCTTTTTAAAATATGAAAATTTCATGTGACCACACGTCATAAAAGGAAGTGGAAACATCAAAACAAAAGACATAACACACATCATGGAGGTGGACATGGTCATGGTGGTTTTTGGGATGTTTGTTATGAAAATCCTGAAAGAAACATTGTAACTAACATAACTAAATGACATCCTGCCTGGAAATAGGAAGAGATGGACCGGGTGAAGACGGCAACAAAGTGGACTGAGATTCACGTCTCATGACTAGTGTTTTTTGTCAACAATTCAATGAATGTCAACAAAAAAGGACCCCCTCTGCTTCCCTGTTTCTCTGTTGGATTGCTTCTTGATTAGCTTCGTTCCATTCCTGTGTTTTTGTTGTTGTTTATTTTGTTTTTGTTGTTTATGTTGTATTCTGCATGTCGCCTCACAGGCCGCTGAGTAATGGCATTTCAATCCTCTGTATGTAATGCATACGGCATTAAATCAGTGTTCTTTTGGCTTCTTCTTTTTCTATGTAGCATTTCCGGATACGAGAGTCTGACGTGTCGGTTATGGAACGTACAGTGTGAGCAATCAGATGTAGCAGTAGTGAGTGAACAGGAGTCGTGAGCTGTGAAGTGCGATTCACCAGTAGAGTAGTATCAGCAGCTGAATAGCGTGACTGAAAAGCGAAAAGCGTCAGCCCGGCTTTAAACACATAAAACTCTGCTGATGAGTGGATTCATTTCTTTTCTTGGTTGAAATCCACTGCAGTGGAGCCAGAAGTCCCATCGCTCTCTCTCCCTCCCTCTCACTCTGCAGCACGCGAGCCACAGGGAGCCGTGGAGGGGAGCAAACGCTGGAGTTTTTTTTAATAGGAGGCGAGCGAGTGCACTGCAGCACAACCTGCAGCAGCAGAAGTAGGTCACGTCCAGCGTCATCGAGTGAAGATGCAGTGAGGCCCCTGGTCACGGCCCACTTTCTGCTGTTGTTTGTAAAAGTTGCATGATCGAATCAGTGGGATCCTTTTGCAACTGAAGAAAATATTTCAGAGGAACATCATACTCATACAGGTCATATAGGCAGCAGCTTCTCGGTGCAGCTTTCCCGTATGACACATTAACCACACGTAAGAGTGACATAGATCTTATCACATCTTCCTCACATTCTAATGTGCTTTATCTTTCTATTGAACGTTTGGATACATTTTCTAAACAACCCAAATTGACGGGTAATGAGACTATCTGAACAGATGAACAGAGGCAAGATAATGACGTACAATGAGAAGCTGAGAGAAGCCATGCAGTACTTTCTCTAAGATGTCATGGCTGAAAGGATGGGAGGCGAATCAGACGAATCAGCCTCACCTTTCCCAACACACACATTGCGCACATCACTTCACCAAGACTCCAGGCGACGCTGCGATAGGATGACAGCTGAGGAGAGTCACGTGACGAAAGACTGCAGCTCAGCAGCTTCGCGTCATCTTTAGACTCTTGTTCATGCTATATGAGGTGGGTCACTGCCTGCAGCCGCTTGGGTTCATCTGCAGGCCGAAGAACAAATGCCTGTCACCAGCAGCTCGAGGGGAAAGACTCTGGACCACGACCCCTTTAGAGATGCATCTGTACAGAGAAAAAAAAAAATGTGAAAAAATATTAGACAATTCATTCTTGAGTGTATTTGAATCAGTGAAGTATGAAAATACAGGTTTATTTTTGTGGTTATATTTTAAATATAAAATGATTATAATAAATATGTTGTTCATTAAATTACAGACTGCAGTTATTCATATTAATAATAATGAGTGTGGATAAAGTGTCTTTTTACATTAATGAACTTAATTTTGATTAATGCTTCTTTACATTCTAAATTTGTTAATGAAATATTATATTTTTGTATTGCGACATAGATTAATTTATGTGTTTTTTTAAGTGAAATGAGAACAAAAAATCGTTCTATATTTTCAATATAATATAACACCAATATGATGGTATATTTACATAAATAAAATCATAACTTTGAAGCATTTATCATTCGAGTTCCATTTCTGCTTCAATAAACATGCTATCTGGGTCTGGCAGTCACATGATCAAAATATTATTAGTCCTCGCTTCTTTGGTTCCTCACATGTTCCTGTGGTGATGTTCCCTTTCTGCTGAGGAGCTGGAGTCGAGCTGCTTGTTGTGTCTGCAGGCTACGACTTCACTCATGTGACTTTCAGTGCAAAGCAGCGCTGACGTGTTTACGCAAATGTGCTGATGTACGTTGCCATGCTCGTGACTCATGACCAGCCTGCTCCTGTTGACGTCCTAAAAATAGACCCGCTCGGCGCAGTCAATTATTCAAGACCTGGGGAAAGATGAGTTTCCTCTCTTGTACATCTGAATCGGGTGAAAACGTCACTGTGTTGGAAACGCTTCCCTCTCATCGTCGATGGCGCCCACGTCACGCAGCGTCACTCACTAACACACACACACTGTTCTTTCCTTATTTGTGTTCTCATACCAAACATCCGGACATTTTGTACCATGACAAACATCACGCTAGCTCTTGTCAACAAACATCACACTCGCTGTAACCAACATAAAGCAAACATGAATATGCAGCAAGTTCACAAGAAATTGTGTCAGCAGGACCTGCAGTGCTTTATGCTGTAATGCAATTGTTGTTGTTTAAACCAGAGAAGGTCAAAGTGTTTTTTAAGTCATTTTTCAAAATGACTTTATCAAAAAAATCAATTTTAATCCCACATCTGCTTGAGCCTTTTTCCTTATGTGCTATTTTTAATTCACTCCTAATCCCTAATTTTCCTTTTTTTGTTTGTCTTTTGTTCCAACATTTGGTTGGACTATGGTTATGTTTTTTGTCTATTCTCTGTGTTCTAATAATATTTATTTTATATTAATTTTTTGCGTTTTTAGGCTAAATTTCTAAATTTTTGAAGATACACAGAGCCAGCTAAAAACAACTGTTCTGTGGGTGTAACAAAAGTTTTTGTTACACCCACAGATCAACTGGCAGTCTGTCTTGAGCGTCCCCTTTAGTCCTGTAAAGACCTGGAATAGACCTCTCATTTAAACCAGAAAAGGGGTGGGAAAAGTATTTGTTTTATTATTATATTTTCTTTTTTAATTTTTCAGAATTAATGTCAACAAAATTCAAGCTATTATTTTTTATCTTTTGTCTGCTAGTGTCATTTTCCATTTTTAATTTCCTGAGCACTTTTGGTCATTCCGAACTCCGAATTATATATATATATATATATATATATATATATATATATATATATATATATATATATATATATATATATATATATATATATATTTATTTTTTTTTATTTTATTTTTTTTCCTGACATTTGGTTTAATCATTTTTAGTAAATCAGTTTTCATATTTTCCTTTCCAGCTTATTCTTTTTATGCTTTTTCTTCACTCTTTTTACTGCTCACAGATCAACTAGCGACCTGTCTGGGATTCCCCCCGCTTCCAAGAAATGGGGAGAGAATGGATGAATGATAAACAGGCAGAGCACCTTCCCCTCTGTTATTTGACTTCAAGGGAGACCTTGTCGGAGCAAATGGATCCACAGGGACTGAAGGTTCCACTTGGTTCTCCCATGGAATCACACTCTGTCACCAGGAGCTTCCAGCTCAATTCCTCACCCGTGGTTTGGAAGTGCCACAATGAAACGCAGAATTCCATCGGTGGGTTCACTCAGGACGTTTGCCTGTGTCCATTCATAGGGTTCGCCCTCAGTCCTACATGAACCCCACTGACCCCCACCCCTCTCGCCCTCCCTCATAAACAGCCAGGCATGCCAGGAATGCCCACGTGCATTGACAGACGTGTTTGTTGGGTTAACTGGTCAGAAGCGGGTGCGGAGAGTCCTTTGTTATTGGCTGGGGCGCGGGGCGTGTCCAGCGTTGCTCAAAGAAGCTATGAGCATCAGCAACATCCCGCTTTCATCCAGGAATTCAGAATCGGTGACATACCGACTTTGTCCGGCTGCATAATGATAACAAGAGGATGAGGGGAGCTACTCACACGCCACAGATTTATTGTTTGTTTTTATCCCTTATTTTGGTTTCTTTGGTCATATCTTTGCTGACTCACCAACTATTCCACACTTCCATTGAAAAACACTCATATTAGTGTCTCCCATTTGAGGTAGTCCAGGTGGTCAAGCCTAGAGTGAATCCTACAAGGTGACATGAGCCTGGACTGCTATATTCTTCTGAAACTGAGAAGAACTCTAATGTCACTGGAGCTACTGAACACAGTTGAGGATGTGCCAAGTTCAGTCGAGTTCACAGTCAGACCATCAATTTTTGGATAAAAGCATGATGATGAAACATGTACATATATTTGAATTCCTTGCCAAAGTATGTTTTCATGTATATTTCTTTAAATCTCTTTTTGCTATTATACATTTCCCTCATCGATATTGTAACTCCTGACAAGTTCACACCAGTAAAGAAAGGGTTAATGCCATGAAAACATGTGACACAATAGCTGGCTTGCCATTGGTTTGGACTTCGTGATTCCCCAAGATCTCAGGTGCGAATCATTGAGGGAGTCAGTGTAGGATGTGCTGAGTCATATGAATCTGAGGGACTGTGCGTGACTTTGGCTTCATAGCAGGAAGTGTGTTTGACTCATTTACTTGTGGAGTCCAACCAACATAACTAGATACCAGTATTGCTGAGTGTACAGCATATGGAGGCTCTCGCTGGCTTCTTGAGGCAAACTATGTGAAGCTGCTCGCATTTAGGAGCAGCCTTTTTATTGATTCTTTTTATTTCTATGTATCTCTCTGTTTTAGTCGTATGTGATTGGTGACGCGTGCAACATGAGATAGACACGGATCGCTGTGCCTCTGATAAACTCAGGAAAAGGTAACTGTGCTTTCCGTGGAAGAAACATATTCATCAACACCTGTTTATTTTTGTTCAATCAGCAAAACAGGGAGCACAAGTCGCTCAAAACACAAGTGGTCTCAGAATACGGTGGCCTGTAGAGGACAGAAAGCAAGTCCCATATTACGATGGGTTTATGAGTATATAAATAAGTACATAAATATTTATAAACGTCGCAATTTCACTTCAACATCGAGCCTGGGAAGTGTCAGTTTACTTCATAAAAGTAAAGATTACCCAAACATATTGCACTTTTTTAAAGGTATTCTGTATAAATTACCTTCATTTATACATGTATTTAACTAACTATCTATGCAGGACAAAAAAAGGACTTTTATAGAAATTTATTTTTCTTTTTAACTATGCTCACAAATTTTCTCTCTTCAATGTCAGTTACACAAATAGCAATTTTTTTCTTGCGCACATTTGCAATGACAGCCCCAACTGCTACTTACTTTATTTAATTATTTTATCATGATATTTGATTATAAGTAACATCTGACTTACGACCGGGTTCGGTCCTGACCAACCGGTCGTACGGGTGGACGTAAGTCGAGCAGGTCCTAAGTCGGATGTTACTTGTATACATTTTGGATATTTGTCTTATCTTTTTTTTTATTAATGGATGCTGGTGCTTGTGGATGTCTTTGACGTATGTTGTGTACTTTTAATGTCTTTGGTATAGTGTCTTTGTTGTCATTGGCTGCTGTGACACATTGAATTTCCCCACCGTGTGATTAATAGAGGCCATCTGATCTAATCTAAGTGAGAAACATCATTTTCATGTTGCAGAAACAAGTTGATTCTGGAAAGATGATTTATTTGTTTATTTATATTTTCAGCGCCTGTATAGATGTGCTAAAAAAAAAAGAAAACTATGCTACTTGTATCGGTACTCGGTATTGGCAAGCACAAACGTCGGTAAGCACGACCGTACAAAAGTGCTATTGGGTCATCCCCACCCTTAACTCTGTGTCTCACATGTAAAAGAGTCCATGACCAGAATGAATGAGTGAGTCATACAATGAATTAGACTCATGGACCAGTCTTTCCGGGCAGGGTTCCTCCCATCCCTCCTCACTTTTCTTTTAACAAAAACAATAATGGATCTCACATGCAGCTCACATGACTGAGGGTTAATTTCTCATGTGACTTGACTTGACATGCTGCAGTCAGCTGATGAGCCTCACATATCGCACATCTCTTCCACAACGTGAAAGCTAATTCACGGTTTGTCAAACTTTCCTGACCCAAATAAAGTGACATTTTGCTGACTCATCAAAATTTGCTCTCGGAATGTAACACAATGTTCTATAGCGACTAAAATGCTTCCATTAAAAAAAAATGCTTTTAATTTAAATTTAATAGAAACGGACTTTAGTGAGCGACGTTTGACCTGGTTTTTGACCTTTTTTAGGTTAACAAGTCAGGAACCACAGAACTCAAGTCCACTTCTTGGTGGAAGTACATTCTTCATAACGCAATACAGGAAGTGTGACCGGTGACTTGCGGCGCATGACAGCTCAGGGAAACTATGCAAACTATGATGTGATTGTCACCAGTCTTGAAGAGTCATCACAGTCATGTGATACTTCCGGCTGAATGACATTGATCTGTCTGTTATGTGCAGTAAACTTTACAGGCAGTTGCCCGGAATCACAGAATCATGCACGTTTGAGTCATAAAAAAATACCAAAACAAACCTGAAAGAAAGTGAGCTGCCTAACAAAATGAGTCTATCGTGATGAAGGACCTAAAGTTTGTTTGACTCTGCAAAACGTGGCTCTTACATTGGAGGTAGTCATGGAGCAGGGTCACTCTCTAGTTCCACTCCAGATCGTACAGACGTGACGTGTGTTTGCCTTTGAGTCCGTCACAGGAAACACTTTTAATCAGAAGTTCCACTTATATCCTACTACATGAGTGAATCTTGGTTTGCTTGGCAGGACACTGCTTGTAGTCATGGCTTGACAAAGTTCGACATCTGAAAGAAGTTACATGACTGAAGTAGATGCCATTATAAGAGTCAAACTGATGATGTTTTCTGGAGTGAATCTCTCTGGAGGAAGTAGGCTGGACTCATATGATTGCAAATTCTTGTATTTCTGGCTGGGGCTTGTGTACCGAACCACTGGCTGGCCGTTGTCCATGATGTTGTTGGTGCAATTCCCAGTGATGCCTAAGCAGTTTGCTGGTTCTTTTAGATGGAAGCCCAACGTAGTGTATACATTCTGTTTCCAGACAGGATGAAGGCATGACTAGGTTTAGCTCCCTTACACGTCAACAATAGCACAGGTATCTTCTTGAGTACAAAAAAAAATCAACATGTCAGCAGTTAGTGACACAAGACAGCTGTTCTCCTGGCTGCAGCAACAAACACAAACCTTGTGCTCCTTACTCAAACCGCCCCCACCCCTATTCCCGCCAAAACAACTCCCCCTTTATTCCTCCTCCCATCGTCGTCTTGACAACACACGCATTGTTCTCACGCCTCTGTCAGGTGTGAGGAAGGTGCAGCACCCCCCTCACAACCCCTCCTCCCGTGAGACTAGTACACACCGGCCTGTGTTCAAGGTGACGCCGGCAGCTACACTGAGGCTGTTGTGGAGGTGGGGATGGGGTGGGTTTGAGGGGTCAGGCACATGGGAAATAATGGGGCTGAGGTTAGGCGGGGATGACACGTGGCCAGAGCTACATCTGGTCTCGGTCACTCTGCTTCAACTCGCTCACCCCTCCGATCCAGATGAGCAGCTCGCCAGGACTTCTTGGCAGGATATGATCTGCTGGTGCTCAAATCAAGTTTCCTCAAATAACAGGTGATTGGTTACTTTCCAGTTTCTCTGCTGACCTGAGAACAAGTCCCCTCGATGGCAAAAAGCTCGCCGGCATTGTCAATGATTAGGGCGCCACATCGACACCATCCTGGTTTTTCTCCTGCCTCCATCTCTGTCCCCTCCTCAGGGCCTCTCTGTCTTCATCACTTTTTTTTATGCACATAAGTTTTGATTTTAGTCTAGATGCTCATTTGGACGAAAAATAAATGCAAAAAAAATCATTAAAAACAATTGTCAGAATATTTTTATCAACAGCTGTAGAAATATTG
Organism: Synchiropus splendidus; assembly: GCF_027744825.2. Lineage (NCBI taxonomy): Eukaryota > Metazoa > Chordata > Actinopteri > Syngnathiformes > Callionymidae > Synchiropus > Synchiropus splendidus. Next base: position 17,480,830 of record NC_071337.1, read on the forward strand.
CTGCTGCAAAATCGGGCCAGCTTTAGAAAGTACATTAAAAGTAGGATTCATTCATGACTATCTTGCTGTGTCATCCCCCCATGAACCAATTTAAAATGATAATGCATCACAAAATAAATGTTTAAAAAGATGTACATGTAAAGATACATTTAGCACATAAAAGTAATCCTTATTGCCATGATCCATGTTTATCTGAAAAAAAGTGCTGCAAAATGATTTTTCTGACATCTGATCATTTTGCTTGTAAATTACTTGCAAACTAAATGCACATATATTTGGAGATTTTTTTTCCATTGAGCTTTCATTCCTTTATCTCCTAGTTGAGATTATTGTAACCATGAATACAATGTAACTGCAGTGCACAGAGCAAAACTCTGTATCTCCAAAAGTGGAGTGAAAGAAACTGTTGACTCGCTGGTCCAGTTTGACACAGGAATTTGTTACATAATTGGGTCTCTGGTAGTCTTCCATCTGCGAGTACTCTGCTGGCAAGTTTGAACGTGCGAGTGTGTAGCTGTGCAGGACGAGAGCCTTATGGAGGTGTGAGTGTGTGTGAGATGCTTATCTTTCATTGGAGTAATCGGTTCATGTCATTTATTTATTAGGAACTGAATTACATAATCTGTCCACCTGATTCTGTGAATAGACTGAGTGTGAACCACTATTGGATTCAACACAAGCGTGCGTGTGTGTGTGTGTGTGTGTCTGTGAGGGCTGCTGGTGAGTGGGCCGCTCAGTTCCTCGGTGCCGTGCCATTCACAGATGAAGAAGAGAGACGGGCAGCGAGCCAAGTCAGAGCTGCTGAACTAGGATTCGGTTCCAGCGTTACGTAAAAGCAGTCAGATCAAGCTGTGCGCTTGCCCGATCGCACGCTTCATTTGCACTTCACAGTCAACCAGTTTTTTAAAAATGAAGGAAACTCTTTCAAAGGATTCAGACTCAAAGACACAAATACATCTTTGAGGAAATTTGAGGCAAAATCAGCTCCAGATTTCTGTCTAATACAATCACGGCGCCTTGCTGTGTGGTGGGCTTCCTCACAGTCCAGACGCAAACACAGGTTAATTGATGGCTTTAAACGTCGCTGAGTGTTTATTAGCGTCCTGTGATGGACTGGAGACCAACCCTCTGTGGATATGGGATGGACTCCAGAGCCCTCTGTCTTGACAACAAACCGAAGTGAGTGAGTGATGCTTGCGGTTAAAAACCGTTCCAATTTCACGAGCTACCTGTCTCGGAGAGAGATCCCGAACACCCTGCAGAGAGAACTGATTTCAAGAGCTTAACTTAGCTCAGCTCTTTCCTCGCCACCATCTGATCCATCTCTCCATCCTTCCTTCACTACTAAACTACACCCAAAGATACTTGAATTTTTCCCCCCCTTAGAATCCACCTCCTGCTTGTCTGAGGGAACATAAAGGTATTCCTTGGTAATCTGAGTCTTGGCTCAGCCCTGTGGCCTCCTCACAGTTGAACATCTCACTCGGGTGGCACCATGGGGACATTCTGACTAGATGCCAAGCTACTGCGGCGGGCAACTCTTGAAGTAGTGGTAGTCCTAAATTGTATGTCTCCCAGTTGAGCAAGCTACCCCAAAGAAAGAGCCCAGAAACTCATTTCAGCAGATCAACACCTCAAAGCTTGTGAGCACAGGAGACGGTAAGACTTCAGTGTAGATGGAAACCGCTGTTTATCGTAGTGAAGAAAGCGTGATTATTCCATTATAAAGATGATGTTATGTCCAGTCATTTAGATGAATAACTCATAAGCAGATTCAGCTGGAGCAAAGACTCGGGCGACATTCTTTAAACAATGAATCAGACTCAGCACAAGCGAAGCTAATCCATCGAGTAATTGATTGTTGATATGAATTTACAGCTTCGGAAGCGTGGCCATGTGACTTCCTCATGAAATACACCCTCACATGAGCCTGAAACTAAGCGTTTCTCTGGCCACGTGGATGTAAATATGTGTTTCTGCGTTAGCCACATGGCAGATATACGTCCAAGAGTGCTGAACCGGCAAGAGGCGCTGACAGGAGGGGCTCCGCTGACCCAGCACCGCCGCCCGCGCACCCGCACTCAATCTACATCTGACGCTAAATGTCAGCTGAGCTGAGGTGTAGTGAGGGTGAATTTCCCCCAACATGCGTTTTGTAATCGCACACACTCATACATCACAAGTGCCAGCCCGCTGTGCCGGAGTGCAGACGCAGTTAAGGTCCAATAATGAATAAATAAATACATAAATAAATGCATACATACGCACATGCATCGACAATTACAAAAAACATGAATGCAAATATAAGATTGAATCAAATTGTTTTTCATCATTACATGATCAACATTCATTGGAATTCAAATTTCTAAACAGCATTTTGCCACGGTTTATGTTCATGTTGTTATTTCTATGGTGCATAAATATCTGCCTTTGATGGTGGTGGGGGTGTGGTAGGAGGTGTAAGGAAATGTGTTGCATGGTTCATTTATTTTTAAATTTTAATCTCATTCCTGACTGAAGACGATGTGTTTATCTGGAGACTGTCTTGGGTGTTCGGTTGTATAAGGAATGTGTGGTTATCTCGCTGTTCTGTGGTTGCATTCGGGGTGTGTCGTTAGCTCAGGGCTGTGTGGTTGTATCAGGGGAAATGACTATGCTATTGTCGTGTTGTTATAGTTCGGGAGTGTGGCTGTCTTTGGGGTGTGCTATTATCGTTTCATTGTGAAGTTTTATCAAGTGTATCATTATCTAAGTGTGTGTGGTTATCTCAGGGTTTTGTTGTTGTCTTAAGGGGGCCATGCACATGACAATAATTGGACTGGTCCAGTTCAGATTTTTGCTGTTTCCCAAGCAAAGATGGTAACCGCCCAATTGTCTAAACCCTTGTTAGATTATCATATAAGGGAATCCTTCTGTGAAAAAAATTGTCCCGATGATGGACTTTGGCAAAATGTAAATCATGTTCAGTTCTTACGACCAAAAATCTTCATCCGTGTGGTGAGTCGATCGCTCCCAACTTGGACTTTTCATGTGGCCAGTCATGAATGTGCCCAAGCAAGAAGGCATCCGACAAAGAAACAAGGATGCATTGGGGGAGTTTTGACATTTACTGAACCAATGGCATTAAAAACGTTTAAAGTAAATCTCACCTCAATCTGCAGCCGTCCTCACGAGTCTGTCCCTTCAGGAGTCCGGATGAAGAAGTTTAGATCCTTGAGCAGCAGGTGCGTTCCTGTCTATTTGTTGACCACCTCATATTATGACAGAGATGTTTTGAGACTCATTTTTGCAAGTCTCAAGTCCTATAATTGGAACAAGCTAGCTACGATTTGCAGCCAATATCCCGCCCACTTAGACCAGTGCTGTTATACCTAAGGAAACCTAAGCGTGAACTATGACATCATCATCAGGTGGCATACTGATTAAAAAAAAAATACTATACTTCATTGAGATAGTCTTTTAACAGATGTCATGTTCAGCATGAAATGCGTGGATGTTGCTAACTACTAGCTTTTCATGTGTGTATTTACCATGATCATGTCCTGCTTGTTGGAAGAGTGGCTGAATATGGTTTGTTGTAGAGTGTCTGCTGCAGGTGCGCTGTTCGTCTATGTGTGTGGCCGCTGCATGTGGGAGGGGTTGGTGAGTGAGTGAGGTCTCTCCAGAAGTGAAGAGGTGCCCGGTGCGTGTCCTGCTCTGAATGTGCGCTTCTGTGCAGTTTGGCTGTGACAAAGTCATAAACCAAGTCACGCTCTGTCCCAGACTCGCCTCATCCCTGTCCCAGCTCCAGCCCACAACAGGACATCAAACCCTGGAGTGAGCGCTCCAGCCTCGGAGGTGTGGAGAGCGAGCACCTCCCCTGTGACACTCTACCACGGTCCAGTGTGGAGACAGGAAAGGTTTTACACTTCAATATGAAGAAAAACGGGACACGTCTGCATACAGAGGCTGCGTTATACACAATAACAAAGCGCGTCGTAGGTCAGCTGATCGGTCCGTGCACGTTATGTTTTTTCCGGGTTTTTTTCAGGGGCGTTTGAGTTCTGGAGTTCCGTTTCGAAATCTGAAGCAAAAAAATCTCTTTTGTTCGAAGTCCGGGACGTTCAAAAACCGAGCTACCACTGTATTTACAATAAGCGGAACAGCAGTGTCCAAATGAGCTGTATTCTGTAGTTTTTTGATGTGATGTGATGACTCTCTGGGACAGAGCCGAGACAGACAGGACCATGACGTCACCATTTTAATTGCCGTCCAGTATCAGATACGGTGACTGCAAACGGCGGATCTGTGCGGCCGTAAGGTCTATCCTACACAGAACCTTTACGGATACGACTGTCTCCGTGTGGAATGGATGCTGACGGTTCACTAGTGCGAATGCTGCACACTGTTTCATGACTGACTTCTCTAGATGCTTTTGAGAAGGCTGACAAACTTGATCAAGCTCGTGGTCAGTTTTATTTATATAGCACATTTTCACAGTGAGTGCTGACCAAAGTGCTTTACATACAACAATAAAAGAAAACAAAAGTATACAATTACAAATACAGTAGAAACAGAACTAAAAGAAGCATTTTTATAAACATCAGATAAAAAATATAATGGAACATAAAAATGCTAAAAATGCAATACGATAAAAGCTGTGAAAAGGATGCTCAGGTTGTATTAAAACAACGCAGCAGTTTTGATTCCACAGGTTCTGGCATTGCAGTTGGCCACTACTCTGTTATTCGCTCCGACAGTTGCCATCACCAAATGAAGGGCACCACAGCAGCCGGTTGCAGCCGCTGTTGGTTGTTGGCAGCTCGCTGCAGGGAGCACAGGCACGAGCTACGAATCACCGCCAGGGTAACGGTGTTGGGCTGGCTGGAGATCAGAATGGAAACATACAAAAATCATAAATCTGAGTCAAGTCTCGAGTCACTGATGGGTGCGTCTTAAGTGCGACTCCAGTCCGAGCTGCAGACTCGAGTCCCCATCACTGTATTGTGAGTTTACAGAATGAAACTTAGAACCCTGAGGTGTTACAAGGAGCTTCTCAGAGCCTGTGTGTGACCCCACTGGGCTCCATCTCTGTTTATGCCCTACAGGATAAACAGGAGCCGGGCGCCATAGCAACACTCACCTCTACGAGGGGAAACAAACACGTGCTGCTGCAGTCGAAAAGGTTTTTACAACCGGTTCTCAAGAAATATTTGGGAGAGACGCTTTGAAGCCGAGTCCAACGGTGAGAGAAAAATGCCTTTGAAGCAGAACGAGGGGTCGACTCGTGTTTGTGGGGAGTTAAGTTACAAAATATCTCCACTCAGGCAGGAATAAGAGGTTCTACTTGGACATAAAGCCTTGGAATAATGGGAAACAGGTCAGGATGGAGGATGAAGGAGCTTTTATTGGGATTATCCATCCAGGTGTTCTGCATCTGTTTGTTGAGGTGACGTGGAACTCAAAAATGCGGTCCATATCTGATCCTTCACCCAGGATCGGGATTTGGTTTTGCTTAGCACAGGTACAGGACGGTCCAGAAAACCATGTTATTGCCTTTGATATGACTATTAAGATGCATGTAAAAAGCTTGGTCTGACTTTGGAATTTGAATCTCTCCAGCAAGATCACATGCTGCTGTGTTAATATCTGACCAGGTTATCTGTGGCGGCGTAGGAGGAAGGAAGTGATTACAATCTCATAACATTCTAAGCAATGGTGAAGTTGCGTGTGCAGGTAAATGCTACACTGGTCCTCTGGTGTTTGTTGAGATCTTTGGTGAATGGTTGAACCTCAGATGTGTTGTGAATCACTGTGCTGCTAATCTGCAGATTTTGCATTCAACCACCAAATACTGAAGACAACACCTTCTCTGAATATTACATTTCACTCTTTCATCCAGACACCTGTCGTCACACTCCACTCCAGAATGAAGAAGCTGTGGAACTCATTCATTTGAGTGATCGTTGCTTCAAGTCCGATGTCACTGCCTCCGAACGTCTCCACACCAGCTGTTAACACAGTGTTCCAGGAGTTCATCTGTTAACTGTCCATTCAGATTTAGTGAGGAAAGCTTCTGAACGTTTACCTGAGTAGAGAGTCGATACATTACGTCATGGGAGTCAGGATGGCTTGAATATTCATAAAAACATGGTCAGGTTTGTAATCGGAACCACTTTCTGAGATGGTCTCTGAACCAATTCAGTAGACTTCTAACCCATTCTGGCATGTTTCAGTGGTGCAGTCTGGTTTGGTTAGAGTCCATATCCTGCCCCTCTGGCTCCATCTTGACACCACTGCTTTGTGAGCAATTCAGCTGTCAGGAAGCATTCATTCATCACTTTTAGTGTTCCACCGTAATGGGAGAAAGAGGGGCTTGAGTCTGTCACAGCTACCTGGGGCAGGAGCGCAAGGACAAAATCATCCTGACTCTACGTCTGTAGTTGAGGGTATTAACTCAGCAGTAGCTTAGGGAATGGGACTCTATTGTTGAACTTTGTGTTCAAATGTTAACATTCAGGAGCAGTGTAGTGGTGCTTGAGCATATTCTGCCGTCAAACTTTTCCCTGCTCCCAAAAAGCGCTGTCGCGTCCCCAAATTAGGGTTTCCAATTTGTCTTCTTTAATGGGAAGCTGTTGAGCCGCCTGCCGGGAGACGAGGGAGAAAGCGACCGCATCAGAGAGGGCGGCAGGTTTAGGGAGCGCCGGACTTCAGAGGCTCAACAAAAAGCACATGGTGCCACATCTGGATTCTAGTTTAGAGCCGCTCACATCTGTGAAGCGCAGCTCTGTGATTAACTTACCGGATTTACACTGCAACAAAGAGGATTGTTGTCTCAATATAGCTGCGGGAAACAGAAGCAGAGGGATTCAACGACGTTGTGAATAGAACAGAAACGTCTCAAAAAGAAAGACAATTTAAAATAAAAATAAAAAGTGAATACCAAAATATTTTGAACCATCAAAACATTGAATGAAACAAACTAACAAAAAAAAAGAATATATATATACAATGCCACAAACTGAGTACGTTAAATTGAAAGAATTGTGCGAAAAATAATGGACAAATCCAAAGTACAAAAGATTGTTACTAAAATATTAAATCTGAAGTGAATGTTAAATGGTTAAAAAAAAAATAAGTGTGTTCAACTGGTAAAAGTAAAACATGAAAAATAACCCTAAAATGAAAAATGAATAGACAATTGACATACTCAGTGGAAAAAGTATAATAAATAAATAAACAAATAAACAACAAATATATGAATAATGTGAAGAAACAAATTCAACTGACAGAAAGCAAACAAATTCCAAAATCACCAAATAAAGTTTATACTCTCTATATATATACTGATTCTAAAACTAAAAAGAAGTTGATGATAAAGGCTAAGCTAAAGGAAAATAAGCAGTATAATGATAATAATAATAATAATAATAATAATAAGAAGAAGAAGAAGAAGAAGAAGAAGAAGAAGAAGAAGAAGAAGATGAAGAAGAAGAAGAAGAAGAAGAAAGATATATCTTATATTCATGTTCGTCAAAAGACCAAAATGTATTAAAATAAAAATGTCACCTTCAGCAAATAAACTGATAAAATACTGAAATTTGAAAATTGAATAGAAAAAATGTATATACTGTATTTCAATTGAATTGTGCCTAGCGCTCATGAGAGCTCATGATTTTGGGGTTCCCTCAGCAGCAGTCAGTGTCCTCACTGTCACCTTGGCACTCCTGACCCATGTGCACCGCAGCTGAGCTCTGGAAGGAAAACCACTGCAAGAGAGAGAGAACAGAGAGCAGAGCCCTCCAACCGCAAGCACTCAGACACTCACAGACAACACCAAGCCTTTGAAAAGTAGCAGCCGTCACCTGCACATCAATGTAGGTTTTCAATGACGCACAATTTTGGAATGCAGCGAGTGGAAGGTTCTGCAGACACGTCGGCAGCCGAGCCCATGGAGAAGTCAAACATGAGCAAAGATGAAGACGATTTCATTATTAACAGCTGGAGGTCCACGAGTTCAGATTTAATCTCAACCAGGAGACGAAGCTGCTTCAGCTTTCCTGCACAACCTCACCAAACGCCCAGTCAGTGTTACACTTCCTGGTTCCTGGTCACTCTAGCCAGATCCTTCAGGCTCACGCATTAGAGCAGAGCTGGCCAACATGGTCGGTGTTATGCAGATTTCTGTCCCAACCAATCAAACACAAACCAATGGGGTTTCTGCTGAAACAAGCGACACCAGACGGACAATTGGTTGGAACGAAAACCTGCACCCACTGTGGCCCTTTGTGGAAGTAATTGCCCACCCCTGCTCTAGAGCATCTCCAGATTTAGGGTTTCTCAACAAAGAGCCCATTTAACAGCGTGGTTTGTTTGTGTGTGTTCAGACCACCAAACTTGAGATAATACCAAAGAGCTTCTGGTCTCTGCCGGTGGCTCTCAACACCATTCATTTAACCCTCAGTCATTTTTGGCCCGTGCATTCAATAGGCTCAAGAAACAGCTTGTTTATCGTCTCTAAGATAGCTTGGTTGGATTCCTTATCCAGAGAAATGTGGATTTCCCTAGTTAGACAGAAAAAATAAATAGTAAGTTGACCTCCAGTATTACGCAATTCTGTGAACTGGCAAAGTTGTGGTGCTGCACTCCCGCACACAGCGTGGCACCTCGTCCAGGTGCAAGTGCCATGACTTCATGGTACTTCAGCAGCATATATGCTGTATATTTTTAAAACTTTGAAAAAAAATCCTCAAAAACATTGAAATTGAATGAATGAGGATCTTAACAAAAAAGTAAATGGTAAGAATTAAAATAAGAAGTTTATTGTCAGAGCTAAAAGTTAAGAAAAAGCAGGGACAAAAGAATAAATTGTTAAATGAAAATGGATACAGAATAGGAAAGAATTTCCAAACACAGTCGAATAACTCCCAAAAAACTATTCAAATAAGAAAAATCCAAGTGAAGATATATTGTTTATACACTTTGAATGACAACCATACCAAAGAAAAGTAGCAATATTGCATTAAAAAAAAGAATTACAAGTGAATTAAAAACATTTGAAAAAAGAAATGGCTAAGGCATTAAAAATACAATAAATATTTACAACTAAATGCCTTTTCTTTTTTCACGGTCAGAAAGAAGCAGTATAAACTGACAGCAGAAAAAAAAATAGCAACAAAATGGGCAGGAAAAAGAAGCTGTCTCAGTTTCATTGTACCTTTGATCTTTTGCTGTGATTATGCAAATACTCTGCATCTGAATGCTCCTCATATTTAAACGCTCCAGTTGCAGGTAGCGGCCGGCCGCGTCATGCAAATGAAGTAATGACTTAATCACCTGACAGAAGTTCAAAGACACAAATATGAAAGTGATGCGGCGCGGGCGTGGCACCTGCACTGAGGTGCCCACTGAGAAAATGTTATCCTGTCACTCAGCAGATGAATCACAGCCGTCTCTACCCCAGTCTTCTGAGCGCTGAGTGTTCTCTGTGAAAGTCACCTGAGATGCTAAGAGCAGGTACGCTGACTCACACTTGACTCAGCGTCTGACTCACGACGGAGTTACTTTGCTTTTCACTCTGCAGTTCTTCTCGCACAAACATGTCCACAACAGATTATTGACGTACAGATGCACACGTGATGACTCACAGAGATGTTGTCCTCTCCATCACCTCCTTCACGTGCTCAAGGTTCCTTCTAAACCATCTCCTGGAGAGGGTAGTTCTGGAGTAGTGGAACGCACTATTGTTAGATCTCCTATCGATGGCGACCAATTAGCAAACCATCGTCAAAGCTATTTTCACACATCTCCATCTCTTCTTCCTTCAAGTACACAGTTTCCATGTCTTGTGCCAGGAAGGTAATGGAAGCTGGAGGTGTGACAGTCCATCCGGGTCTTACTGGTGCTCAATACTAGCTGGTTGTCTGTATGCCAGAAGCTCTCCTGTAGTTGTTGGCAATAGCTAACATGAAAGGAGACTCACAAGGATCTGGCTTTTTGAGAAAAAAAGTAGTGTTTCTAGGTTGAACCTGCAAAATGGAAAATTGTTCTGAGGCTGTCCTACTTGTTCAGAAGTGACTTCTGACTTACATCTATATTTTTTTCACTCATCAGACATCAGAAGGTCATTGTCTCCAAATGAAAGAAGGGGATAAAGGCAATCGAATAGTCAAGAAAAAAGTCAAAAAATAAACCAAATCAATTTTGGAGAAAACTACCAAAAAAAGACGATAAATAAAAACACAGATTTAAAGGCAAGTGTTTGTTGAAAGGGAGCTTAAGTTAATTATTTACTTACCAATGAAGAGTTGGCAAAGCTGTGTGTCATAATGCAGCACTACTAATAGCAATAATTGCAATATTTTTTGTTTTATTTAAATATTATCAGAAATTAGATGTCAGAATTTTTTTTTTTACTGTAGAATGAGAATGTCTTCTTCTCCATTCACCAGATTAAGCTTCATGTGTTCAAGTGGCTGCCTCATGTGTGCATCTCTGCCAGCTCTGACAGGTTTGTACCGGTCCATCTCCCTCCTCCAGGGGCCGCGGAGCTGACATCACTGTCGTAGGCATCACCATAAAACCAGAGGACACCAGATGTCAGGTTTGACGTCAACATCATCCAGCAAGAAATGACTTTCACTCTCACTCTGGAGATCTTGCAGCTCAACCTCACACCAGTCACACAAGATTTGCCTTTGATCACAGTGACCATTGGTGGTCCCTAAAACATGGGTTTCCTCCGGGCACTAAAATTTACTCTCATGTGCCAAACACTCAAAAGCTCAGTTCATGCCTCTTAGCTGTCTGTCGGTGTGACTTTGTGTGTTTGTCCTTTGATGTTTTGGTCCGGTGACCTGCCCTGGGTCTCTAACCCCAAGCAGCGCCGGTACCCAGAACCCAATCTAATCTATATGAAGGTCTATTTGGATTGCTCTGTATATCATTGGGTTGTTAAGAAGCGCAGCAAGTGGCCTTCTTTAGTTTGATATTTCATATTTGCTCACGGTAAAATGCAGAAGGGGAACCTGCAACCTTGGGTTCCGAAGGAAGTGTATTTTCTGACCACAACTGTCATAGCGCAGAGGCGACCCCTGCTGTTCATACTGACCAGTAAACATTCATATCTATAAATCTCTCCCGCCATCTTGTGGTCAGACGTGCTGGTGTAACGTCTTTGAGAATTCATTTGGGGTAAAATAATTTTACCTTTCTTTACTTTTCACATGAACAAAGCATACCGTAGCGCTAAATACTTTTCACGAATTTGAAACAAAGTGACAAAATTAAATGAAGTAGAAAACTCGATTTTATTTAAGTATTTATGCTTATAAGTAAAAAAAAAATGTAAATGCTACCAATTTATTGAAACCACATATTCGAAATAATACAGTAATTGCTGTATAAAGGAAGAAAAATACAGAACATTTAAATATTTGTAACTGTATGATGTTAATAAGTCACATTTCACTTGGCTTTTTTAATTCCTCATTTATTTTACTCCAAAAAACATTTCACACATTAAAAACAGAGACAAGTGGCTTCATTCTGGGAGACGAAAAGAGATGACGCAGCAGAAATCCAGAAGGTTCCATAGGTGCAGTCCACACACCAAGTGCTTTTGGGAAACATGATTTTAAAAAGGAAAAATCTCCAAAACAGTTCAAATGTCAAAGTTCTTTGTGTGGATTTGTGGCATCTTCTTCTTTATTTTCCTCTTCATCTTTAAAGAACAAATTTAAACGTAAACATTTGTGTGAAAAAAAAAGTACTTGGACTCATGGGAAAAGAAATACTTTACCCTGAAGCACCACCTCGACGCACTCGCCGTCTTTCTCCTCGTACCCGTTGGAGCAGATGCACGAATAGCTCCCCCTGCTGTTGACACAGTGCCGGTGCGGCAACGCGCACACGTCCGACTGCAAACACTCATCGACATCTTCAAAGAGAAAAAGGTATTCATTGATTAAGATAAAACATAATTCATGAAATCCTACAATATAATATGCACAGACAGTGTCAGGACAAAGATTTTTAACCTACATCTTAAAACTAGCTGGAATATTTACCTGTGCAGGTGCCGTCTGTGTTCTGGTACCCAGCTGCACAATTCTGGCACTTGTCAGGACCCGGTCCAATACAACTGGAACATACCTTGTCACAAGCTGAAGGATAAACAAAACCAATACTATTTGCAAAAGACCAGTTGCTCTAAAGGTCAGACAAAGTCAGTCAGCATTCACATTAAAATTCATCTACCACTTACCTATATTTATTCAACCAATTTAGCTCACATACATTTCATATAACTACCAGCTTCTGACCCGCGTAGTAAACAAACTCACTACCAAGAGATGCCAACTGCACACGTGTCCTTCAACAGTTCATATTAAACAAGCCTTAGTCAAGCTTCCTGTGTTCCCACCTTTGCAGGAGAACGACCCCTCAGAGTTCAGGCAGAACTGATCGTCCTTGCATGGCGAAGTATCTCTGGAGCACTCGTCAACATCTGGGGAAAAGTAAACGTGGAATTATGAACTCAAAAAAAACAGCCTGAAACAGATCTGAAGGAAAAGCAGAGGATGAACGTGTGGCTCTCACCGACACAGGCCTCCTGATCGTCCTCCTGCCACCCCGCCTTACACTCATCGCAGTCCTGGTGTGTCGCTCCATTGCAGGTAATGCATGACTCATGACATTCTGAAGAGTACATTATTAGTCTTGCTCTCGATCCCTAAAACCTCGGTGTCGTACCTGAACACAGAGCGAAGCTGTCGTTCTTCTCTTGACTGTAGAATCCGTCGCTGCAGTCCAGGCAGAACTCGCCCTTGTAACCGTGGTTGCAGCTGCACTTCCCGTCTCCACCACGAGTGCCGTCGCCGTCACAGACGCCATTGCTGTGACACGGTTTCTCAGAGCCTCCGACGCAAGCTACAGGACAACATTTTTTTTTTTCAATATGTTAAGTACATTTACCCAATATTATGACTACCGTAATTTCCGGACTATAAGCCGCTACTTTTTTCTCGCGGTCTGAACCCTGCGGCTTATAAAACGATGCGGCTAATATATTGATTTTTACAGGGATATTACAATCAATCGGCCACCGATTATGAAAGGCTGAACTCGTTGTGATCTGTGAATGCCGACCACTGCCTGTCATTGCCGGTCACAAAATCCGATCACATGTGACAGCAGCCGTTCTGATGAGGCACCGCCCGCGGTTTGTGATGCGTCTGCTCCTCCCTCCCGACTCGCCACTCGCTTGGCAACGGCGTGTCTAATGCGGAAGCTTTTTTCAGTCTGTCATGTCAAGTTTGCATCCTGCAGCACATGCACGTTAAAAGGCGTCAACGCCACGAATTCAATACGATATTTAAAACACCAGCACTTGACGGAGCACAGTGAGTTTTCTGGTGCTCATGAAAGTGAAACTGCAGGAACCAGCGGTCACTCGCGACACTCGCCGGTCTGAGCGTGACGTTCAGAACGCGAAGCATATTGCCCGAGAAATAATCATTAATTTCACCGCGCCAGATGAGCATCCTTTCTCAGGTGTCGTTTTAAGACGGAATCAACCGGGACCGAATCCGCTGCAGTCTTGTGTGTGTCAGATGCAGCGTTCGCGGTGAATCTGAGACGTTTGCAACCGTCCCGAGTGAGAACTTTCATGAAAGAGGTTGAAGAAAGCTGCTTCAGCTGAGTGCTCTCCCTGTCTCTCGGAGCATCCCGAGTTTTTACAGTCTAATGAGCATGCTCTTTGCTGGCAAAAATATTGAGCTTCGTCACATCAAACCGATGACATCACGGGCGTTTTATTTACCTTTAAAGCGCTCAAATTGCGCTGTTTTCGCCCGCGTGTCCGCAGCTCTGCTGACAGAGACGATCTACTGGAGGGTGAAAACAGCGCTTTCTGAACACTTTAAATGTTAATAAGATGTGAGGAGTTCATGACTGGAGTTCAGAACATTGGCAAGATTGTTTCATGAGTCAGTCTCGACACTGGACCCCGTTTTCAAAACTAGTACTAGAGGATCGCTAGAAGTGATCCTCATGCATTTTCTGTGGCGCAGACAGCAACGGTGCACCCGCGGCTTATAGAGCGGTGCGGCTTTTGTATGAAAAAAATCCATTTTCCTTCTTAGATTTGGTGGGTGCGGCTAATATTCCGGTGCGCTCTATAGTCCGGAAAATACGGTATTTGAAAGGAACGCAAATCTATACCCTCAAAACGAAAATACATTTGTTGTGGTTTTCCTAAATAATTACTTGTGTAGCTTCTTTTTGTAACCATAAAAAAAAAAAAAAAATCAAACTTTTTCAGCAGTAACCAAGTATGTGAATGAGGTATTTATTGCTGTCATAAATCATACATACTTTTTTCTGAATCAGTTTTAAAAGCAACCTAGTTTACAACTTCCTTATTCTGTCTAAATGCATTGGGTTGTGGGGGCAGCAGCTGAAGTAAAGCAGCACTGACTTCCTTTTTCCCATCAACCTCCTTCAGTTCTTCCAGAGAGATACTGCATGTGAACTCAAGTAAATGGAAGACCCTTTTATGCCAGTGAAATGCGCAGGATAAGTAGGTCAACCAACATCCCTCTTTGACCAGTGAACGTCCCTGACATTGGTGATGCTGAGAGTCGGAGTTTGTTTTATGTTTATCAAGTCGCCCAGCTACCCAAATGAGAGCTCCAACCGAGTTGTGTTACTACAGATCCAGCAAAGCAAGTGTGCGAGAGAGTGAGTGTCATGTAATCTGTTGATAGAACGAGGGCAGCCACTAACTATCTTAATGACTTAAACATTGAAATAGCTTCACGATTTCGGTGGAACAAGAGAGATGTGCGCATGTTGACTCCACAGGGTGTTCACATGGACTGAGCAGTGCTGGCACAGGAAAACAATAATAGACAGGACATAGCTGACAGGACAGCGGACACAGTGGCAGATTTGGGGAAACGAAACTTTAAAAATTAAAATAAAATCGTGGCAGCCCTAGATGCAGCAGAAATGATCATTCGCTGGCAACTTAGTGTGCACACGTTCACAACACGGATCAACAGCTTGTCTGTTTTTGAATCATCCGGACTCGTACGTCACCCAGGAAGGAGTGACGTAGGAGTAGCTCCTACGTCACTCCTGATCTGTCCCTCCGTCAGTCTGCTCATCCCTTACTCGTAGACAACACCCCACATACCCAAGTAGGCCTTCATCAAGAGAAGGATCTTGCTTTTCTGACAGAGATCAATGGTCACTAATGTTTTTCTACAGTTGTTTGAAAAGCAGATGTGGTTTTTTTTCCTGAACATACATTAGTTATGGACAACGTAAATGAAGTAAGTCACCATTGCAGTCCGGTCCAAACGTTCCTTTTGGACAGCAAACCTTGATCGTCTCAATGCAGAACCACTTGTGCAGATCTGGATGTTTCGTCTTCCTGGATCACAGACAGAGCACATGTCATACATAGGTACTGGTTCAAGGATATTCCCGTCCCGTGTTAGGACTCACCTTTTGAACCACCACGTTTCAAAAAGCTCCTCGTGTTCTTCTAACATTTGGTTGCACTCGAAACTGCTGCTCTCACACAGGTCCTCCATGATCTCCATCAGACGAATCTCACTGCAAAACCAAAACAAAACCGTTGAAGTTTGAGAGAGTGCGGCACCTTATCTACTATTGACAATGATGTCAGCTTGACCAGGACCTGAACTTGGCTCACCTCGTCTCATATTTGGACAGTTTCCTCTCTTCCCAGGCTGTGTTGCCTCCACCAAAGTTCTGGTTCGTCGTCTTCTCAAAGCCCTGGAAGAAGGAAACGCTCAGGAGGCCACTTGACAGCCAGCATCACCCAACATGCTCACACATCTTCAAGAGGACATCGGTTACCTTGCTGAAGTTTTCTGTGATTTTCTGACATGTTGAACAGGCGCTTTTTAAATCCCGTTTGCCGTATGATGGAGGTAAAAGTACTAAGACAAAGACACACAACAGAAGCCGCACTAGTCGCGGTTCGCTACTGCTGGACTGCATAGTCGCTACGTTTCATATCAAAGAAAGAGTTGAGCTTCCCCCGACAGCGATGCACTCCTCCGACACATTGAACTAAATGAAGTAAATCACAGTCAAGTACACGCCACGGTGAGTCTTCAAAGGACCACACGCTCCTATTTACATGCCGGTTGGTTGGAGGAAAATCGGACCTGCCACCGGCTTTCCGCGTCACCCTCTTGGACGAGTTGTGGCTTGGGTTGATTGGCCAATTGGCGTGTCAATCAGAAATTAGGCCAATCACACCTCGCCACGCGCGGGACAAAGAACATACGTACTGACGTGGAAGATTTAAAAATATGCGAGAATATTTATTTGCATGAACGCAACCATTCGTACCCACTAGAGAATGATTGCTAATATTAAAAAACTAGAAGACAATTTCACATTTTTATTGTTAACATTAAAACTATATTACGTCAACCTTTTCCGGCCCACCCCGGAAGTGATGAACGATCAAACTGTCATGGCTGTAAAAAGTAGTGTTTGGTCAATTCCACTCTTAATATTACTGTTTTCCGTATCTTTTATGCATCTATTCTTTTGTCCGTTCACTAAAGTGGAGGAGAGCTTTAACTTACAAGCCGCGCATGATCTTCTTTATCACAGATTTGACCTCGATAAGGTAAGAAGCCATTGTATCGTGACTGTAAATAGTTGTTTTTATACACGTTTTGGTGGAATCGATCGCTTGACACTCCTTAAATGCAGCGACCTAATTATGAATTGAACATGCCTCTCCTTCGTTTATGATTACTAGACGTAACTTTATAAAAATTTAAGTGTTGACATTGCGTCGTTGTGAGTGTGTTTTGCTTGACAACATACCATGTCAAACTACACTTGGATGTCAAAAGGGACAGCATTTTAATCGTGGTTGAAGTCGTGGGCTTAGCGGGGAAAAAACCTGGAGTAATATGGATTAAAAACCTAATGTGAGCCCAGTCTCCATTTAACATAGTTTTGAATACATTTGTACCTCATTCCACCGGTACTTTGTGTTTTGTTTGCTGTTCCTCTTGCATGCAAATGAAAACATTGTAACATTGAGTCCAGTGGTCCGACCAGGTTTCCTGTTTGGCTTTACAGTATGACCATCATGAGTTCCCTGGTGTCGTGCCGCGTACTTTCATCGGACCCTTGGTCATCTCCACTGTCTGCTCCCCTGTGGTGTTTCTGTCCTCGCTGCTGCAGCTACCCAAGTTCTACGCTCAGCTGATAGGTAGCACAACTGTCCATTTAGTTTCTTTCATTTGGACTTACAGAAACAAATGTAATTGCAATTATTGAATGTGTAGATATCTGTTTTTTCCTGACGTTATCATTCCTATCATATCCTCTGTCTAGTACGAGCATCGCTGGGAATTTTTGTAGTGGCTGCACTCTGGCACATGCACAAGGAGGTGAGGAGACAGTTTGGATCAACGGTGTCTTTCCTCTTCTGCCTGACATGCACATCCCAGTTCCACCTCAATTTCTACAGCACCAGGACGCTGCCGAATGTGTTCGCCCTGCCACTTGGTACACAACCTCGTTCTTCAGCGCCAACTCCCAACACCTGACATCAGCTTCAGCTAAACTGAGAACATTGTTTGGTTGTGTTCTCAGTTCTCGTGGCATTCACTTCCTGGATGGCAAACAAACACGGGAGGTTCATCAGCATCTCTGCGTTTGTCATCATTGTGTTCCGGTCTGAACTGTGCATCTTCTTGGGCCTCATGCTGCTGATTTCACTGCTAAGGCGAAAGATTCGCCTCCTGGAACTTCTGTACTACGCCATTCCTGCTGGGATCCTGTCTCTGAGTGAGTTGCGTGAAGCACATGGTCTTGTTTATTTTATTCACATTTTTAAATAACAAAAATGCAAGTAGTTTCCAAAAAAGAGGCATTGAAAACATTGACAAAATAAAGTGTCTGTATGGTTTGAATTAAAAACACAAGGTCTTTAAGAAATGCATTTAGCCATATAAACATGTACATATATATTAGGAAAATGCAAAGGCAAGTGCGTAGAAATACATAAAAATGATTAAAAAGTATGCATGTAGCTACATGCAAAACACAAAAAGCTGTTTATGCTAATGTGTTCCATGACTTGTTGGTAATGGAACACACACAATAGGGCACTTCACTTCAAAGTGTTGCAATAAGTGGTTCACCATTTGCTCGTGTAGCAGGAGGAAGTAGGACTGGGTGTTAATGTCTGATTCTCCACCTGCAGCTGCGACTGTGGCTGTGGACTCGTTTTTCTGGAGAAGGCTTGTGTGGCCAGAAGGTGAAGTTCTGTGGTTCAACACCATTCTCAACAAGAGCTCCAACTGGGGAATATCCTTTCAATAAACAGTCGCTGTGATGTTTCTGACTTGAACCCTTCCAGTTTTCCGTAACTCAGTCCCCCCAGTAAACCTCCCCCTTTCTCTGGTACTTCTACTCGGCTCTTCCCAGAGGCCTCGGCTGTTCATTGCTGCTTGTACCCTTTGGGCTCCTGGACCGACGGATGACGCCTCTGCTGATGCCCGCCGTGGGCTTCATCCTTGTCTACTCGCTGCTGCCACATAAAGAGCTGCGCTTCATCATTTATACCTTCCCGGTCTTCAATCTGGTGGCGGCGCGCGGATGCTCCTTCATGTAGGTCACCACCATGTTTGAGCAACTTGTCGCATCCAGGTGTTTGTGCTGGGGTTTACTGCCCTGTGAGGACGTCAAGCATGGTCAACACTCTGTAGTACTCATGTCTGCTTTCTGATGATCCACTTTGCTCTGACTCACTTTAATATGTGACGCCCAGAGATTGTAACTCTTTAGTTGTGAATTCCATCGATAACTAACCCCCACACACTTTGTAACAGGCCTTTAGGAACTGTCCGTGACAGCAGTTGAACGTGAGATGTCCATCACTGTTTCTTAAGTGTCTGAATGTGAATGCAGTTTCACCCACTTCCTGTCACATGTCTGATCCCAAGGGGGAGCACTTAGGTCCATGGGATTTAATCAGCGTTGTGGATGACTCAGATATTTGAGATCATGGGGTTTGATGAGTCAGAGCCACCTTCTAATGTGTCTCTGGTTTCTCTTCAGCTTGAGTAACTACCAGAAGTCGTGGATGTACAAGCTGGGCTCAGCTGTGGTGGTGGTTCAGCTCCTGGCTAACCTGGCGTACTCCAGTTTGTGTCTCTTTGTCTCCCACCACAATTACCCAGGGGGCCAGGCGATGCAGGAACTTCACCAGCTGGTCCCAGAACAAAAAGGTCAGAATCAGATTCACGACTTTGTTCTGCTGCTGAGTCATTCCCATGTGAGGAAACACTATTTTTTAAATTTCAGATGTTTTCGTTCACATCGACACGTTCGCGGCTGAAACTGGAGTCACTCGCTTTCTGGAGCAGAACTCCAACTGGAGGTGGCAGCCATCTTTAAGGTATCGATGGTGACGCCATGTCAAGGTGCCTAACATCCTTATGTTTCGACAGATACGACAAACGAGAGGATCTGAGCTTCGCAAGCCCAGAGATGAAAATGTACTCTCACCTTGTAATGGAGTTCAACAACACCAAGATTAAGATGCTGCAGGACTCCCACCGACCTCTGACCTTCATCCAAGGTTACAGTAAATTGGTGTTTAGCTGGTTTCCTCCTGTCAGAGTACAGTTAGACAGAAAAACAGTGCTGATGGAGCGGAGGACGTGAGTTCCAAAAACATTCCATGTACTATATCCTTCCTGTTCTTTCACTCAAGATATTTTTGTTTGGTTTATAAAAAAAAAGTATTTATTCTCAATGTTTACTTGCTGATACAAGGTTCAGTAGCTTCTCATTCAACGGAATAAATGCATTTTAAGACAATTTTGTTTTTGTTTTTTTGCGCTGTGATACTAGAAGTGAAATAAGTCAATGAAAGGTTCTCATTTTGAATGACAATACTCGTAAACTCAGCGTTAGATCATGAAAACCTTTATTTACAAATGACCACAAAATTTGCATGTTCCAGTCAGGCTACCAAAACATTTATCAAATTGTCTTCAGAATTCAATATAAAAATGTACAGTACATTGCTTCAATAATAATAAACCCATAAATTAATCCCCAGACATAAACTTAAAATTGTGCTTCAGAGACAAAAAGTATTTTTCAAACAAATTCAGAAAATGCAGCGATATCTTACAGGATAAAAACAAGTAAAAAAAAAACTATATCTAGACAGTACCATGAGTCACAACAATGAAACTTAAATAACTTAACAACTTTCAGTCACAGCATTATTTTTTTTGGTTCAGAAGACACTCTGCAGCTATTCTCCTTCTATGCTTTAAGAACAAAAACAAAAAAAAGAAAAAAAATCATGTGCTCTGAACAAAAATGTTATATACAGCGTTTTTGACCTGAAGTAGTTTTCCAATAAGGCACAAGGAGAGAGAAGACGAGGACAACGGACGAGCAAAAACACACACAAACCCCCTACAGCTAGAAACCCCTCCCTCCCTGATACACTTCAGACGTTCACATCTTGAAAGTGTTTGACAGTAGTACACGACACATTAAAAAAAAAAAAAAAAACAACTCCAAACTGGCCTTTGCATTGAGAATCAGTGTATAAATTTATCATTTACATCACAACTAACGTTTCACAGCTATGCCTCTTGGTCCTTGGTAAAGGGTTTTCAAGTGAGCGCTTCATTTAAGTTAGTACTGAAAGTAAATCAGTGGAAGGTTGACTTTGAGGAAGAGCAGGCCTTCCATGTTGTCCAGTAAAGGTCTGGGCTGATTCAGAGCACAGTTGATGGTCGCTGTGCTGAACAGGGTCTCGGCAGGGACGATGCTGGGGGGGCAGCCCACGTAGCGGGCGGCCACTTTGGCGAGGTCGGGCCACAGGAACTTCTTCAGATTCCAATAGTCTAGGGGGTC
Source organism: Synchiropus splendidus (assembly GCF_027744825.2). Taxonomy (NCBI): domain Eukaryota; kingdom Metazoa; phylum Chordata; class Actinopteri; order Syngnathiformes; family Callionymidae; genus Synchiropus; species Synchiropus splendidus. Next base: position 17,501,764 of record NC_071337.1, read on the forward strand.
ACAGCTTTGATCGAGTATGTCTTCCTCAAGGTATTCCTGCACAGCCAGCTCAGAGGACTTTGGTTTCTCCTCTGGCTTGCTGTGTCTGACGTCCCCCATGAGAGACCAGAGGTTGTCTTTGTCGGAGGGGGAAGAGCCGGACGATTCAGAGGCGTCGTTGAAGCCATTTGGCATGGGACATTTATCTGCAAGTGAGGTAGCCATTTCCATTTCCTGAATCAGATCTTGCTTGCATCGCTCGGCGTCTTCCTCTGTGAACAAGGAGGTCTTGTACCGGGGATCCAGCATGGTGGCCCAGGTATACCGTGGGTCATTCAGTGTGGATGACATCCGGCTCACCATGGAATCTCTCAGAGACTTGAGCATGTTGTCAATACCCACTGTCTCGTCAAACAGCAGATCGATTTTCCTGTTGAGGATGTGTATGAGCGGGATCACCTGGCCCAGAGTGGCAGTGCGGTTGCCCATCTCCCTGCAGGCGACCTCAAAGGGTTTCAGAGCGTTACAGACCGACAACATCACCTCCCACTGATCCTCGCTGATTATTTCCCTGAAATTGCACTCGATGGACATCTCATCAATGGCTTTCTTTTGCTCCACCAGCCGCTCCAGCATGAACAAGGAGGTCATCCACTTGGAAGGGACATCTTGGATGAGTTGGTTCTCCGGGAGCTGGTGGAGCCTCTGGAGTTCCACTAACTTCTCCTTGGCGGATGCCGACCGGTGCACACGCTCACACAGCTTCCGTGCAATACTCAGCAGGCTCTGGACCATCCTCTGACTCTTTATGGCTTCACTAACAATGAGGTCTATCGTGTGCCCGAAACACTGCATGGTGTCATGGCCGTGATCCTCCAAAGTGTGACTGATGGTGTTGTTATCAGTGACAGTGAAGCCTCTTTTAAGCCCAGATGAGGTGATCCAAGAGTCCCAAAGATATTCCAGTTGCTTTGGGATGTCTTGCATATCATTATCACAGTCTATTTGGGAGACACTCAGGAGAGCTGAGCAGTGACAGTCCTGACCCTGGGGTCTGATGCTTGACTCGTAAGAGGCCCAGTGCGCAGTGAGGGTCAGGTACTCTCTAGTCTGGCTGCTTATCCAAATACTGGTTGTGAAATGGACAACGCCGGCTTCTGCCTCCTTCAGGTGTGTCAACAGGACTTCCTTCACACGTTCGTACATTTCGGGTATGGCAGTGCTGGTAAAGTAAGAAGAGGAGGGTAAGGAATACTGAGGCTGGAGGTACTCTAGTAGTCTATTAAGTCCAGCATTCTCCACCAGAGATGATGGCTGGAGATCCAGTGCAAGCATTTCTGCGATAAGTTTGGTGATTTTTTTGGCAGCTGGGTGATTTTCATCAAACCTGTCATGGGCCTCCTCCTGTTGATAAATGGAAGTTTCCATGAGCTCTTGCTTGACGCAGATTTCCGCAGACCGCACGTCACCTGAGATAGAACCCTTAGAATCAAGAATTTGTCCATGAAATCTCTGCATGTGCCTGAGGAGGCAGCTAGTGCCGAGGTTAGTAGTCTTTTTGCCTCTACTAATTGTGCGGGTGCAGTGCAAACAGACCACTTTTGTGGGGTCGTCGGGGGAAATTGAGAAATGGTTCCACAGTTTCGACGTCTTTTTGTGGAAAACAGGCAGGGTTTGGGACTTGTTATCAGCAGGAGGGCTTTCAGTTTCTTTGGCAGAAACTGGGTCTGCGGCGCCCGCATAGGGGAATGGCGAGGACTCCTTGTCAAATGTGCCTTTTTGGTTTCTGAGGACATCGGGGTGGCGTCGCACCAGATGACGCATGAGACAGCTAGTACCGAAATCACCCCGCTTCCCCCGACTGATGACACACGGGCAGTAACGGCACAGCGCTTTCAACTGGTCGACTGGGGAGACGATGAAATGATGCCAGACTTCTGATTTTACTCTCTTCATTATTTTTTTGTTTTGTTGGAAAACCAAGTGATCCTGGTTTGGCGTGGGACTGTCAGGGGTGTCTTTTGGTGAGGCCGTGAGCGGTGTGTCCTCCCCCTGTTCTTTGAAGGAAAGATTCAGAGACGACTCCTGTCCAGAGAGATGCATTATCTCATCAGCTTCCAGCTTGATACCCATGGTTTCTTCAATGCTTTGGGGCAATTCATCAGATATGGTTTCCGGTGAGGACTGGGGATGGGGGGAATTCCTCATTTCCAAGTGGTCCTGAAGTTGTGTACGCGACAAAAGGGATGCTGGGTTTGCGTAGGGAAGGGAAAGATGGCTGCCATGTCCATTCTCCTCAATGACAACCTCTTTGTGGGCCCTCCACATGTGGCGAATGAGACAACTTGTACCAAGATCTTTGCCATTTTTGCCCCTGCTGAATTCATTCATGCAGTGGATGCACACTGCTTTTGAACTGTCGATGGGCGACAGGTAGAAGTGTTTCCATACGGCAGATCTCCGTCTTGAACTTGAGCCTTTGGGCACTCCCGGAGGGCGCTCTTGCCCCGTGTCTGGCATTTCTTCGAGGTTGTTGTCAAATGAATTTGAAGACGACAGCGTGTTGCACACCGTTTCAGTGCTGACAGGGAGTTCTAATTTTGGTTCAACTTTGGGTGGAACTTCTTTGGACGACAGGTCGGAATTTTCGGCTGAAGACGTGGACGGTGAGGCGGGTGGGAAAACGCTGTTGATCAGATCTTCACTTTTTGGCGAGCTGGGGGAAGGAGGTATCATGGATGAGGTGAGAGTGCTGGGCAGACTGTTCACAGGTATATCTGCTCCCTCATGCAGGAGCACGGTAGGGTGAGCCCTTCGTACGTGTCTCATCAAACAGGAGGTGCTTAGGTCTTTCTCGTTTTTGCCTCGACTGAACTCTTTCATGCAGTATAAACAGATTGCTTTGGTATTGTCACGAGGCGATATGCAGAAATGATTCCATGCGGGGGACTTTTTCCTCGGGTTGCCGTTACTACGCATTGATGACAATAGACTCTGCGTCACTGCGTCCATGGCAACATCATAGAGTGTGCTTGTGTAGCCACAAAGTAGATTACTGTAGTCATCCCCATCTTTCGTGACAAAGGGCCCAAAAGCACTACTGAACGCCAGCCTTTCATCATCCTGCAAGTCATCTTCCATGCCGTTGGTGTCTTCATTTTGATTATTGAGATGGTCATTTGGTTGATTTTCGTACTTCTCATCCTCGCCGTTAACTTCAGTGTTGAGGCATTTATTAGAAAGTGTGGGTGAAGTCGGGTCAGTGTCGTCATCCAAGTTCGGCTCCAAGTCTTTATCGTCCTGAGTAGCAAAATTAAAAGGGTGGAAAGTGTCTGTATCCAGTGTTAATGACGAACAGGATGGCGACTTGATGTCTTGGATCTCGTGAGGGGTAAAGCTGTAGGATTTGAAGACATAACCATCCTGGCCCTCGATTTTAAGGCAAGTCCCTTTTGCCTCTCGTCTCCGATCGATAGGGTCGATGGGTTCACTGATCAAATCCTCACTCAGGTGAGTGAGAACTTCCTCCCCGTCCATTGCAGCAGCCAAAAGGGTTTCCCTCCAGATATCAGGTTTGTGTGCTTGACTCTTAGCTTTTCCGTCCACGTCGGGTCATTGACCCTTCCGAGTTCAGGATGGTGGTGTTATTGTGCAGCTGTCTCGGACACAGGAGTCCTTCCTGTCAGTCTCCATTTATGACTGACAGGGATCCACCTCGCGTCACTCCACCTACATGGAGAAACAAAAGAGAGCAATTGTCAGAAATGCATTCTACGTGTGAAAGAATGTGTTGCAACATCAACACTCTTTAACCTAAGGTCAGTTGTCAGCAATTTGACCACATGCTTGTTTTTCCTCTTTCTTCCTAACCTACACCTATTGCACAATGGTGATGATTGGTAGATATAAGATGTTGATATAAGTGTTCTTGTCTTGCTTGCAGTGATGATTTCAAGGTGACTTAAAATTATACTTCACTTCAGGAATTTATTAACTTTCTTTTTATTATTGAACTTAATCACAATTATCTGTTATTTGGTAAATCCAAATGACAATGAACAATTAGTGGAGCTACCGTTGACGAAACAAACTAGCTTTTGTTCTGTCAACAGCAAGGAAGCTTTTCTGCTTTTGAGTAGTTGCTGGTATTTGGCTGCTTCTGCTGCTTAGAAGGTGGAACTAAATGATTACCAGGCTACTGTAATAAATAGATTAGACTTCTTCTATATCAAAACTACATAAACATGTACAAATGCGTCAGTAAAATTAATCAGAAAATTATAGATATTTAGTTACACCTGTGGCTTTTATGTGCGGCGACCAAACTATCAGATGTTTGCAGCTATTTTATGTGATTGCGTGGCCAATGCAACAAATGAGTTAAGTTTTTTTTCGCACAATGTAATGGTGTAACATGTAGTACTGCATAGAAAGAAGACATATTTTAAAATAACAGCACAGATATCTAATTTTAGCACATCCTTGAAGGCAATGTCAGAACTTGTGCTCCCGTTTACATTACAGTTGCATGTTCCTGTTTCAATATTTACCATTGTGAACCGTTTTGGGAGTACTTGGACAAGGAAGTACCACCATCTTTGTATTTCAGTCGAGTCGGGCTATATATACCAATTCTAAGTAAGCTACTGAGAGAAATTCTTCCAGTTATGTTGAATCACCACAGTGGCGTTTCAAATAAAGTGCTCAGCACCATGTTAGCGTGCACAGGTTAGCTCGTCATACATGTCAAAACAAATAAAAAAACATGTCTGACATGACAAAGACAGGGTGCTAGTACTGAGGATGAAACAACAGTGCATCTGTTAGCAGGTCGTATTCCAGATTCAAAATTACAGATGAGGATCAGCAATGCCCTTCCTGTAAAAGTCAGTTGAATCAATAGGTCGACGCACAACAGATACCTTTCATTATTTGCAATATCGGCACAATCAGCATGAGTCGACCGTAAGATGCTGATATTTTAAGATTAAAGTGTTGGCCTATGTGGGGAGTGTTGCTTGCCTTTGCTTGCACCTGATATTGCCAAAAAAAAAAAAAAAGTATTCTGGTTGCAGAGGTTTCTCTGAGATAACATGCATCAGAGACAAAGACCAGTTAGAGTACACTGTCTCCTTGGTGGTGAAGGCTGGCTCCATGACCTCTTAAATTCTTTGGGTTCAAGAGTCATTTCAATAGATACAACGTGCAGGCAGGCAGCGACAAGATGTTCTGGTACAACAATATTGGACCGATCGTGATGAATGATCAATGGGATGAATGATAACCAGAACAAGCACATCAAAATGATGGTTCAAAGCTGTCACCCTCCAGGAGCTGAGAAGCTGGTGGACCGCTTATTCACAATGCAATAATAAACACACATGTACTTGCGGTCACAAACATTATAGAAGTATTGTACAATTTTTCAGTGGTTGACCCAGAAATAATTAAATCCAGTTGATCAATAAAAGTTACTGGGTGATAATCTCTACATGGAGCTTTGTACCCACATATCATCAATGTTTTTTTAAAAAAATGAAGATATTATACATATATAATAGTTTCACAACATTGAACAAAATCATCTCAAGCGTAAATAGGGTTTCTTATGTACCCACTCGTGCATTCATGGTCTACTGTATGGTCAATATTTCACATATTTCAGTTTTCATCACAGACATGTAAACTTGTGTGTATTTACTGTATAATAACTATGTAGTTACATTATGGAAAACACATCTGCGTGACATTCCAGCCTTTAAGTACATTTGCGTACCAGCATAACGCCAACCTGTTTGGCTAATATTGACAGGAAATAAACGTATTTGCGACAATTAATTTTGTAATTACACTTGGTAAGGTTTAACAAATCACTGCTCGTCCGTGTACTCGATGTAATGCAGATAAAAAGCTTTTCCGGGTTTGGCTCAATTGCTAATATGCGGATGGCTTTCGTCTCAAGTTTAGACCCCAAATACGGTCCCTAGCGTCGGAACTGCAGCACAGAACAAAGACCAAGGTTGATCCTGGATTGGGTGTGACTCGGGTTTACCTTCATCTTCGAGGTTAATAAATGTATTGGGGCGTAGTAAAGCTGCATCATCAGTAAACACCACGGCGGCTATCTAGAGGCTAACAGATTAGCCGCAGGCTAAATTCAGCCAAATAAAAGAGCCCTTTAAATCACCTGGCGGCGCAACTTTGACATTACGGTAACGGAACCCACACACGCCTAAATGTCGGTTGAAGTCAAGCTCCCATGTGTGGTTCGGACTACTGTGGACGGGCGTAGCTCTTTAGCTCGCAGCTAGGCCACATTAGCCAACCTGGCTAAGCAGAACCCGAACCACACGGAATCCGAATCAGAGCAGAGGCCGGGACCACGACGGCTCCGGTTCGGTTCAAAGCATCTGCCGTGGCAAGTGACTACTGTGTACTTACGGTGGACGGCGACGGTCGGAAGGCTCGATCCTGGTTCCGAAACGGTTAATGGTGACACATTGATTGATCCGGAGGGTCCGCTTCACTTCGGTGCTTTTGTCTCGGTTCACGTTCGGCCGGAGCAGCTCCACACAGCGTCGGACGGAAGGAACACGTTGTTGTGACGTCATCCGTGTGTGGCGAAGAGGAGGAGGCGGTGTCGTGGTGGGTGTGTTTATTTATTTATACTGGCCAGTAAACAATACGTTTGCTTGCAACGCAAACAAACGTGCAGAACACAAGCCAGGCTGAGTCGTTTTATTCAAAGATTATCGGTTAATTCAAGTTTTTCTTTTCCTTTTAAACGTGCAATGTTTATATTACTGTTCAATATCAGTTTGTTGTGATAGTACACAACAATTATATTTATTACTCAAAATCACATTTATTTTACACCGAAACTTTAGTAACATGGCTTTGCTCGGACACTGAAAAGTTGGTATGTAGTTTGTTTTGATCCCACAAATAGAGTAAGTTCTGAGCTGCCAGGTTTAGACTTCAAAACATCTGTTGGCAGAAGCAAATTAATTGCATTAAAATTGTATTCATTATTAATTAATATTGCCTCACCCAAACTATGAATATTTTCCTGTCTTCTGATCTTCATTTATTCATAATTATTGCTGAGTTATACCGTAGTGGAAATAAAAGACAGGTTTTCTCGATGGTTCTGTCTTATAAGGCCCAAGTTTCGTTTAAACTGCTGCCACACTGTTGGTATTTACTGGCAGATCAAGAAGCTAAAACCCAAGAGCACAAAAGCATATCTAGAACAAACAACGCAAACTAAATATGGGCGTGAAAACGTTCTTATGACACTTATGGCAAAGTACACAGATGCCACAGACAGACAACGGTGAGCGTCTTGCTCTGACCATGAATGGAACACACCTAACAAGCTCAGTGGGGGGAAAGTTCGTAAATAAATAATTGTTTTGTCATTTTCATTCTTTTATTTGGGCTTCTAAACATACTGATTCAGTCAGAGCTACGGGGGAGGGCGTTCTTATTGTTATGTTGTGTGTTTGCGTTGCCAGCGGGCGAATTCCACATTAGAATTCCGCGCACTTAATAGATGAGCGCGGTTATTTCTGTACGACTCGTTCGTATGTTCGATAAGCCCCGTCACTGCGCCCGTCCGTGCTCCACGCAGGCTTTGTTCGCTGCATCTACGTCTGCTGCCAGCCGAGGTGATCCCGTCAAAAGGCAACGTTGATGTCGTGCCAGATGGGCTTTTGTGTGGAAAACCCCCCGACGGAGTCGACAGGACCTCCAGCGTCACACGTCGACTGTTGGTGGGAGTTGTCTGTCTGCTGAAGCGCATTGTTGTGTGGGGGGATGAGCCGTCCGAGCTACGGCTACACTGCTGTGAGGCTAAAGCATCCGCCTCACGAATGGTCTGGAGAGCGGCTTACGGAAACGGGCTTTTCGGACCTGACGAGAATCGAGTGGATGCCTTCAACGTTTTTATTAAATTCCTAAAAAGTTGGATGAGAAGACTCCCAGAGGAGCCGCTTAGCAGGCCGTGTTGCCTGCGGGTCTGCTAGCCGCAGCAAAACAATTCAAATCGAAGGTATGTCTTGCATGACTTTATCGCAACGTTCCATCGTGAACCGAGCAAATACCAGAGTCCTCTGGTTTCGGCTACTTGCTCTAATGTAAACGACTTTAGTTCAACCGTTTTCAGCCGCTTTTGGTTAAGTTTCAAGTGGTTTTAGGGATGCTAGTTAGTTTGTTAGCATCAGTGCTATTTAGCGAGCTAATGTTATTGTTAGCACTTTGGCTGTAAAATGAGAAGTTATTTGTGTCTGCGGCACAAACGGACAAGTGTTAACATTATCCAAAGGTATCGACGGGGTGGTAAAACCTCTCACCCTCAGTCATTTTTAAAGCACCCGGACATGTGTTTGTCACCTCCCCCTGCATTTAAATACCCCGACTCATCAGCTTGTGACACCCAAAACAAATCACTTTGCGGCACACGTGCGGATTATACTCTTTACGTAACATTTTAAGGGCGACCGTAGCCAAATAATAATTTTGCAACAAAAGTAATGTCTGTATTTAGTGCTGTTTAGGCACCTGTAAACTGTGATTAAGTGACTAACCTGAAAAAGTTAGTGTCCATTCATTTCAAATGAAAACGTTTTGTTGGAAGTCAGCAAATAACTGCTGTGAAGTGGGGGGCAGGAGGTGTTGTCATGGTTGTGGATGCAATCTTTCCACAGGTGGAGAAGTTTATGCGCAGTACCTTAGGTTCCTGTACATGAAAAAGAGACGGATGATATGCGAAATAAACACGGGTGCAGTGTCTCCAGTGATGAGGACCAGTTCATACTGGTCTGTCATAGCGAGGACAAAGCTCTCCATTTACCAGTCCATCTATTTTCCAGCCATCAGCTCTGGTGACAAACCTTAGGTAGTGTGTGAAAGAACAAGGTCGCTGATACAAGTGGGGTGACTGTACTCGTCTTCCTTGGTACTGTAAAACCTCTGTTCTGTGTATTTTAAGGAAGCCACTTGAGGTGGGTCAATCGTCTTCTCCAGTTGTCTCCTGGATGCCTTTCTAGTGAGGTATTTTGGGGGAACTGTAAAGAGGTGTCAGAAGAAGACCCTGACCTGCTGATGACATCATGTCTCTCAGTTGACCTGGGAATGCCACAGTATTCTTCCAGAGAAGCTGGAGATGATGTGGTCAGCACCTTTGTAGCTTTGACGAAAGTGTCTGTGAATTGGTAGAAGTAAGCAGATGGCTGCATGAATGTGTAGGTTGCCGTTAATTTTTCTAACCAATTTTATTTTCCAAGTGCTTGCCTAAGCACAGTGGTCCTATCAGTGAACCTTGCAACTGTTTTTTTTTTTTTGACGCTCGCGTTTGTTTTTGAATACATTTTGTTCATTAAATATTTCCAAATTACTTCCACATTGTTGCCTGTTTTAACTTGGATTGGTTGAAGGCAGACAACTTCATTCATTGCAAATTGATAAATGACATGACATGACATGTAATACTTTAACATTACACAGATACCTAACCTTTTTATGTTCATGTTGATATGTCCTACAAAATTCTAAAAAAGTCTCATATCATATTCATATTTACTATGTCTTCACAGCACCACGGGGCGGCAAGATGAAGAAGAAAACTCGGCCGCATCGGGTCCCGGTGCCACAAAGGCCGCCGTCTCCCATCAAACCCTCTCCCAACAAGCAGATCCTGACATATGCCCAAGCCCAGCGCATGGTCGAGTTTGAACTAGACGGCCGCATCCACCGCTTGAGCATCTATGACATGCTGGATGTCATCAAGGATGACGACCCCACTGTGCAAGAGATGATGGAGTGTACTAGCAACAAGGAGAACACTGAGAAGCCTCAGCAGGTTCTCCTGCGATCAGTCCGGCTTAAAAATAACCAGGAGAAGAGGAATGCTGCTCTGGGCATCACCAGTCACATGGAAGGCAGCGGACACCATACCAGCATGAACTCTGGCCCTGCATTGCCAGAACCAAAATTCCGAACAGTGGAGTACAATCTTCCTGCTGTCCCCAAACGACCAGCTTTGTATTACAAATTTGAGGAAAAGACTGAGGAGGAGCTTGATGAAGAGACAGAGTACGATATGGACGAGGAGGATTACGCCTGGTTGGATCTGGTCAATGAAAAGCGGCGCAGCGAAGGTGTTAGTCAGGTGTCCCACAATGTTTTTGAATTCCTGATTGACCGTTTTGAGAAGGAGGTGTACCTAGACAGCCTAGACAAAGACTCCGCGTTGCAGTCTGCTGTGGACGAGGATGCTATTTGCTGTATCTGTATGGACGATGAGTGCCATAACAGTAACGCCATTCTGTTCTGTGATGCGTGCAACATGGCGGTGCACCAGGATTGTTATGGCGTTCCTTACATTCCTGAGGGCCAGTGGCTGTGCAGACACTGCCTGCAGTCACCGAACAAGCCGGCAAATTGTATTCTTTGTCCTAGTAAAGGTGGAGCGGTGAAGAAGACAGATGACAACCGCTGGGCTCATGTCGTGTGCGCCCTCTGGGTTCCTGAAGTGGGTTTCTCAAACACAACATTCATAGAACCCATTGACGGGGTGAGTCACATCCCATCCGCTCGCTGGAAACTTACTTGCTACCTCTGCAAAGAGAAAGGTGTCGGTGCCTGCATCCAGTGCCACAAAGCCAATTGCTACACTGCCTTCCATGTTAGCTGCGCTCAGAAAGCTGGTTTGTTCATGAAGATGGAGCCAATCAAAGATGCCACCGCGTCTGGCGAACTGACTCTTTCTGTAAGGAAGACTGCCTACTGTGGTGCACACACACCACACGGCAGTCGGACGAAGCCACTGACTGTATACGACCAGGGCACTGCCAAAAACGATCAGTTAAAGAGGGTGGCAAGAGGAAAGTCCGGTGAAGGACTGTCGCGGGGAAAACAGAAGAAGAAGAGTAAGAAGTCAGAGCCACAGGGTGAAGAAGAAGCTGCTCTGGTGGTTTCTGTACCGACATTCCCTGCTCACAGGTATGAACACTTCTCTGTGTTGCTATGCAATTTAACCTGGAAGCTTTGAACAAGCATCAGACTTTCATCTCCCAAATTCATGCTTTTGGTTTGGTGAGTTTCAATGCCCGTAAAACCGCAGTTAAGCTGCTCTGCTGATTCTTTCAAAATTTCCATCCTACTTACTAAGAGTCAGTTACATGTGACTAAGCTCACCCATAATATTCTCATCGTAGAGAATCAGACAAGAAAGTGCATTGGCAGGTTACTCTTGTACTGACCCCCTTCCGTGGTTTTGCTGACGGTGTGTAATAGTGAGAACAAGTGGGAGAAGTGGGACGGATGTATCTGGCATTGCCGGCACTCGCTCACTGAAACTGTGGCTTAGTCCACTCCCACTGACTGTTGCGCAAGCACTGATACATAGTAGCCTGTGGGGGAGGAGAGGCACATGCCCGGCTAGCTCAGTCGGTAGAGCATGAGACTCTTAATCTCAGGGTCGTGGGTTCGAGCTCCACGTTGGGCGATAAGTCTTTTTTCGTTATCTTTTTGCAGATATGGTATTGAGGTAAATTTTGGTTTCTCTTCTTGAAGCCTTCTTCACATTTTCTGAGTTATTACATTGTCATTAGCTCTGTCTTGAATGAGAAGAAGCTACTTGTGTTGGGCATACTACATGGCTCCTACTGTAACTGAAAAGCTCTGATGAACAATGGAGGGGAGGGAATTGCAGTCTGAAGTTCGTTTTTAAAGGAGCAGACCGTGGGGGCGGGGGACAGGGGACTGGGGACAGCACAAGCCCGGCTAGCTCAGTCGGTAGAGCATGAGACTCTTAATCTCAGGGTCGTGGGTTCGAGCCCCACGTTGGGCGCTGTTTTTTTTTTTTTTTGCTGGTGCTTGTTTATTGTTAGTATTTTGATTAGTTCTCTGAACTTCTTCTTCACATTTTCAATGGGAATCTACGTGGTCAGCAACGAAAAGGAACTGCTCGTCTGAGCCAGTGCCATGGCTATAGAGTTAGTCGCTGAAAGATCTGGACAATGAAAGGGGAGGTGTGGGGGTGGATGTTTTTTAAACAGAGAAGAAAATGGGGGGGCCACATGCCCGGCTAGCTCAGTCGGTAGAGCATGAGACTCTTAATCTCAGGGTCGTGGGTTCGAGCCCCACGTTGGGCGCTTAGTTTTGTTTTCATGAATTGTCAGACATCGTGTTAAGTTAATTCCATAATAAATGTCATAATAAAATGTTTATCATGTTCTTTTGGAAAAGTGCACAACGACCATTGGCATAGGGTAACAGTTTATCTTTCAGTATAGAGCGATACATCTGTAAATCTATGATACATTTACAAAATATGAGGGTTCCTCCTCCTCGGACCCCTGCACTTACATCTCCGCAGTAGTCTCAACAGTTCAACTTCCTGATTTCCATGCTATGGAATGGACATAGAGTAATTCAAAACGGATCTCAGAGGAAGTGGACAGTCAAATGTGCGTGTTATCGCACATCAAAAATATTGGCGCTGTTAAGACTGACTATAGTTAACTGATTTTTTACTCTTTAACCTTCACAGTCCTCATCTGTACAAATTCTATGTTGAATAGGCCTTTCATTTGGCAACTGATGTTTATGTTATTGGAGACATTGGTGCTACATCTTCAGCTACTCATTCAGTATCATGAGCTGCAGACGAACATTGCAAATAATGCAGGTAGGCTGTGGTCCAAACGGTAGAGAACCACATTCTGAGACTGAAAAGCCATTCAGAAACACAAAAACACGTCCTGAACCTAGCAACAGTTTGGTTGGTCTGACTGTGGTTTTTGGCTCTTCAGGCTACCAACCATCCTGAACCAGGTGTCTGTGCAGAAGAAGAAGGCTTTTGTGGAGCTCATACTCAATTACTGGATGCTGAAAAGACAATCCAGAAATGGTCTTCCTCTGATCAGACGTCTGCACTCGAGCATGCAGTCTCAAAAGAACTCCCAACCGGTTTGTCCGCTCAACCCTTCTCTCACAGCTCTTTTTTAAACTTGAAATAAGATTTATAGTTACAAATATTGTGTTGCGCTAGACTAGTTTTGGTTTTGGACATGCGCCTATCTTCATGATATTTACTGTTTAAGAGCTTTTCATAATTAATTGTTATATATACATATTGTTAGATGTTTTACTTAATCATTGGCATTCTTAATAAAAGTCATTTATTTGTGATTTTGAGCCATCAACCATCTTTGTAGCCAATTAGTATTGTCATGCAGAAACAGAATGAGGAAGAATCACGAGCACTCAAGGAGCAGCTGAAAGAATGGCACCGACTTCGACACGATCTGGAGAGAACCCGGCTGCTGCTGGAGCTGATCCGCAAGCGTGAGAAACTAAAGAGAGAGGAGGTAAGCCTGTAGATCGTCTGTGCCTAGTCTTTGTTTCTATTTTTACTGCACTATAATTTCCCACTTTGGGAGATTATGCTATCATCTATCTAAACTTGTGCTGTGTTTTGCAGCTTAGGTTCCAGGAGAGTCTTCTCGAGATGCAGCTGACCCCCTTCAGTATCCTTCTCCGAGCATTGCTGGAGCAGTTGCAGTCTAAAGACCAAGCAAAGATCTTTGCCCAGCCGGTGGATGTAACAGAGGTCAGTTCACAAACACTAATATGCAAAAAAGTGGAGCTCTGAGGGGAACTAGGGTAAAAAGTTCACCCTCCCACTGAAATTGTGAGTTGCCCAACCCCCACTTGGTGTTACTTCCTGATACATTGTAATCTGAGAGGCTGGGTGTGTACACGCCCGGCTAGCTCAGTCGGTAGAGCATGAGACTCTTAATCTCAGGGTCGTGGGTTCGAGCCCCACGTTGGGCGCTGCCTTTTGACCTACGGAGGCAGGACTCACTCGCAAATGTTCCAGTTGTTCATATAGTGCCTTTGTTCTCCTTTTCTGATTCCCGCCTTTACTAGAGCCTTTACTGCCTTTATTCTGGCTCTTGACATTTCCTTCAGTGGATGTCCCAATTTTGCCCACCCATTGGAGTCCTGACATTTGAGATTTTGTCCAGTATACAGTAGATTAGTTAAATGTATGTAGAACTGAAAGTATTTTTTAATACATTGAAAATAAGTGTAATATGTATTTGGATAATCTTCACAGTTATGAAGTAAACTGACACTGCTGAGGCTTGATATTGAAGTGACATTTAAAGCAACTTTTATCAATATTTGTTTTCACATACACAGAACTCAACAATATTTATCCTTCCTCAAAGTGATTACTAAAGCTCATGAATTCATCATAACATGGGACTTGCTTTCTGTCCTCTATGGAAAGAGGACAGAAAGCCAGAAAACCTGCTCCTTCAATGTGAGCAGCCTCCCGTAGTTAGCCTGTAGCCTCTTCTGTAATCCAACTTGAAGCAGTATCGCTGCGGAGAGCAGCTCAAAGCAATATTGAAAGTGGCGCAGAGGAGCTCAGTGAAGGAGCATGGAGAGAGGAGAACAGGCAAAACAAGAAGCCTCTGGTTGGTTTTCTGCTGTAGTGTCACCGCCATGGTCGCAAAAAAATCCTGGTTGGAACTGCTGTCATCCAGTGTTGTCCTGAGCAAATATTTGGCGAGTGTGAGTACAGCAAAATAGGCAGGTCTCAATGTGAGTGCCGATACTGATATCGGTATAGGGTCATCCCTGTTTTTCTCTTTTTCTCATTTACGCAAATGCTTCTCACATTCAGCATCCCTATTTCCTCAGATGTAGCTTTGCATGAATGATGAAGCAGCTTTCTTTGAAATGTCTGTCTCCAGGTTCCTGACTATCTGGATCACATCAAGCACCCCATGGACTTTTCCAGCATGCGCAACCGCATCGATTCGCTGCACTATCGCAACTTCCAGCAGTTTGAAGAGGACTTCAACCTAATCATTGACAACTGCATGACATACAACTTGAAGGACACATATTTCTATCGTGCCGCCGTCCGCCTCCGGGACCAAGGGGGCGCTCTTCTTAGAAAGGCTAAACGGGAGGTTGAGAAGATTGGCTTTGACACAGAAAGTGGAATGCACCTGGCAGAAGCTCCAAATGTCAAAGCAGGCCCATCATTTTCTTGGGAGGATGGTGAGAACACCTTTCTCTCGAAATGTTATTGCCAAAGTTCTTTTATGATCTTGGTTCTATTTTTTTCTTTCTAGTCGATCATCTTCTCAAACCAGCCAACCGAGAACATTTAACGCTGGAGAAGCAGTTGCAGCAGCTCCTTGAAAAGTTTGACCTGACTTGTGCCATGAAGTCCAGCCCGTCCCGCAGCAAACGGGTCAAACTGCTGAAGAAAACTATCAATGACGTTCGCAACGAGATGAGCCTCACAAGAGTCCTTCCCACTCACCAGCAGCGTCCCTGTTCATCCACCACAACATCATCTGATCAGTCTGAAAAGGCCACAGAGGAGAAATTCAAGACTAATGGATTCTTCATGGACGAAGATGGTATGTACAACTCTCTACTAGATGAGTCACATGCTCCAAACCCCATGCAGTAGAGCTCAGTGGAAGTCAGTGACGACCTCCCAACTCACAATGTCACATGGCTTTTTTCACTGCACAGCTTCAACAATAGTCTTGTTGTTGTCAGTTTTCATCAAAGTTACATCAAATAAAGTACTGAAAGGTAAACTTCTATCATAACATCATCAACTACAAAACACATACCCCACATTTAATAACAATGAAAATATGAAAATAAGTAAGAAAATAATAAAGTAAATGTTGTTTCATGCTGCTGCGTTTGTCACATAGCTGGATCTCTTTCAAATGTGCTGAGTCAGCGCAGACAAATGGCCATGAAATCAGCTGCTAAAGATTGAAAGTCATTGGTTTATGAATTACAATGAGACAACACACTTAAAATAAAATACCTGTTCACAGTTCATACACCAAGAACTTTTTGTCTGTACAGATTTTTTAAAACTATATAGATAGATTGCCTTCATGTTAATATGAATCATATAATTAAAAAATGAACAATGTACATAAATAAATAATAACTGATGCTTCTATGTGATATATTTGTAATTTACTTTCTTTTGATACCATCAGAGGATAAAATCGCTTGAATTATTGAAATATCATTAGTAATGTGGAAGTATAGCCATACAAAAAAAAAACCCAGAGATGTCTTTGACACATGGTTATACTCGTAATGAATCTGGGAATGTTGTTTCCTCCACCAAAAGCTGAACGTCGCCGACACTTTCAAGATTGCATGCACAACAAACAGATTAGCAGCAGCCCTCTGCCACTTTTCCTGAAAAGTTGAGAGCAGGGATCTTACACGTTTGATGCTTATAAAGATCTGCAGCTCGTGGAAGAATTTGTCCCTGTCCTCACAGAGAAGGAGTTGGTCTTATCTGCACTACTTCTGTTTGATCCGCATGGATTTGGTGATTTCACATTTCACACATCTGATACTTTGTAAAAATGGATGCCGGAGTGTGGATAAATTAGAAAACACTGATACGTATCTTTGTGAGGACAGCTGATCTGCAACTTCTGCCCTGTCTGTCTCAAGTCTTACCTTGAAAAGTCTCACTTCACAACAACTATGGTGGGCTACTGACTAGTGCTTATTTGAAACTTAATGTAAATATTGACAACTACTACCCTCAATGAGTTGCAAATATCATTATGAACACAGACACGGACACTTAAAACACACGCCCTACAGAGAAGCTAGTCACACACGTGAGTATTCGGTTGTTGTGAGTATTTAGCAATGGTTTATTTTCGCATGCTAGAATCCAACAATTGACAGAATTGAAATTCATAGAGGTTACCCCCCTTGTCAGTGTCATCGACCGATTGACCAAGATAATAAAACTTTATTTCATTGCTTGTCTCTCATAAAAGAGAACAAAGACAAAGGTGCAGCGTTTATTATACTGTGCACTAGGTGTCTGGGTGATGTATCTTCTCTGAATCCTTAAAGGAGTCCTTAGGTCATGTGGGTAGACAGGTAGCCTGGAGAAAGTTGCGTCTAGTGGTTTGTTATAATACACGCCACCAGAGTTGTGTGGATATGCGTGTATAGGATCTGACAATACATCATTTGGAGACAGCGCCAGAAAGTTGTCCATCGTTGCAACTCTTTTAGCCCGGCTAGCTCAGTCGGTAGAGCATGAGACTCTTAATCTCAGGGTCGTGGGTTCGAGCCCCACGTTGGGCGTTGCCTTTTCGTTCATTTGCATTATCACCCATTTCTTCTGTTTGTCCGGAGGTCACAACATCTCATATAAAAAAAAATACCCCAGTCTATCATACACCTTCACTATTATGTTTCGTCCTGAGGCAACACAAACAGAAGCTACTGCTCGATGCAGCTATCAGTCTCTCTGCCCCGGTTTCTGCAGCACTTGCTACAGTAAAATTAACGAAAGAAGTTCAACAGATAATCCAGTGGATAAGAAAATGCTAAAGCCCTAGACCAAGCATCTGAACTTTTACATTTAGCAACAAAAGCACAGCTGCACATATTAGTCGTCGCTTGTCTGGTGACAAATATCTCAGTTTAAGTAGGAGATTGCTGTGGATTCGTCAAGACCTTTTTATTTTGGTCAATTTTTCATTGACACATTTGTAGGGTTAGTGTTATTTGTGACATGTACGATGTCCAAGTCTTTTTTTTGTTGATAGGGTTTTGGGTGCAGCGTGGTTGTTTCAAAAGCAGCTAGCAGGTATGTGTGAGTCAGTGAAATTGCATACCACCTCCTCCGGTGTGTGTTGACAAACAGCAACAGGTGTTGCAACATGTCATGTGGTCATTGACTTTGTTGTTAGGTCACGAATAGTTTTGAGAAAATCACTTGGTAAAATGCTATCTGGGTGAAGAATGGTGAAATCTGTATGATTGTCTGGTTTGCACACCAGTCTGTGAGCTTGTGACTGGATCATAGTTGTGGATGTTTGACCATGGTCTCTACACAAAGAGTCATGACAGATATTTCCTGAATTGTTTCATGCCCGGCTAGCTCAGTCGGTAGAGCATGAGACTCTTAATCTCAGGGTCGTGGGTTCGAGCCCCACGTTGGGCGCTGTATCTTTTCTACTGTGAATCTTGCTAGCAACCAGTTAAGGCAGGTCATCATATAATGAGTGACAGTTACGCAGACAACGGCAACAGCATGAAATCACTTCCTCCATACCTGACGGAACTTTCCTCTCACCACCTTGATGTGTGACAGCAGACAAAGAGGAAATGCGAAGGTCTACAAGACTAAATTTTTTTTACATGAATCATTAATCCTACCAGCGGTTTCAGACACTCTGCCAGAGTTGGTTGGCGAGATCGAGCTGTGCGAATGATTCCAGATTTCTGATGCAGTCATCTAACTTGGATCAACTCAGCATTCAATGGAAGTTTGAAATCACTGATGTCGCACACACAGAACTGAGCGATCTCTGGCTTTATTCAACCGATATTTAGACACTATAACATTCATTATTTATTGGAGACAGATTTCTGTGATGATGAGAGCAGAAACAATACTGCCTCCACTCTCACTCTCACTATGCGTTTGTTGTAATATGCCACTCGCCCACCTCAAAATGGGTCCTGTGAAATGTTCTTGAAGCTAAAAAAAAATTCAGACAGTTCCAAAGTTGAGGTTTAGCACTGCCTGTCCTGTCTGGATACCAAGTGTTGTGATTTCCTGTGTTGTATTTGGTGAACTAGAACTGGATCTCAAAGTTTAATTCTTAAGTTCTTCTGCCTTGCAGGTGACAAGTCACTACCTCCAAAACTTGAGCTTTCGGATTCTATTCCTCCTCTGATCCACTCAGAAACAGACCCAGAGCCCCCGACTCTTAAACCCATCGACGCTGCTGACTGTGATTACAGCTACGCCAACGGCTACGACGACGACGAGATTCCTAACCTGTTGTCTTGCCATCCACAAGTGAACGGTCACTCACAGAATGGCCACCCTGGGTCTCTCTATGATGCCGATGTGAGTGTAGTGGCCACCTCTACTCTCACAGAGCCCACAGGCACCGTTAGCCGGCGCACGGCCGTTCTTTTCCGAAAATCAAAAGCCGCCAGCCCACTCAAGCGCCAGAGGGGTACGGAGGAGGACGTGGAGGAAAGCGAGACTAAGGAGAACCACGTGGGCGAAGATGATGACTCGCAGCTGCAATCCAAATCCTTCCTGTCGGTGGTCATACCCCGACTGGAGACGCTGTTGCATGGTGAGAAGAGGAAGCACGGCGAGGACGGAGAGGATGAGGAGTGCAAGGCCCCAGTGAAAAGACTCAACACTGGTGAGGAATAAAACATAGCGATGTCTCGAATAAGCTGCGGAAAATTTGATAGAATGCACAAATGAAACAATAAAACGCATAAGGGAAGACTTGAACTAATCCACTAAAAAAGAGTAGGGAGTACAGAGTTTCTGCTGGGACAGTAGCGGAGACATTCCCCAAAAGCAAAAATGTAATGTAGCCAACCAAAAAGTGATCAGACAGAAAAACAATGAAGCACACAAAGTAAAAACAAGGCAATAAAAACACTAGCTTATAATCATGACACGTAAATCTCACTCAAATCGTCCCTCGATCGTTCCTTCTGATGTCTGGGCAGTATGCAGTACACTTCAGTTGAGCGAGCAGTGGACCTGTTCCTGTCATTTAGTTGTGCTGTTATGATGACGATGCTCTGGTGAAAACCTCCATAATCATGTCCACCTCTATCATGCGTGTTTTATCTTGTTTCAATGTTTCCATGGTTCCCATCTTATCACATGTGATCACGTTAGATTTCATTGAAAAAATAATAATAATCATACATCTGAAGCTATGACGGCTTTCATTTTGCTGTGGTGTTGTGCCATGAACGTTTACATGTAGTGGAAATCCTGGAACACCCAAGGAGCAATGGAGTCCAAACTAATGACTCAACAATGCATTACCTGATAGCTATGGACTCCAGTTTGTACCTTACTGTCTATCTTCCCTTCCATGTATCTACATTTTGGTCTCCTCTCAGGTCTGCCAGCAAATATGGTGGAGGAAGTAGACAAGACGGAGTCAAGTGAACCGATGAAAGCCGGTCGACAGGTGGAACCAAGGCGACGCTGTGCCTCCGAGTCGTCCATTTCGTCCTGCAGCAGCCTGACTGGAGGCCCCAGGTGACTTTGACCTTCAATTTAATTTCATTGTGTTGAAATTTAATGCAGTTTTCAGAGAATGACCATGTGGCTGTCTGTGTTTCCTCTAGCACCGTACTCAGCCTTCCAAAATGCGGCAAGGGCAAACCGGCACTGGTGCGGAGAAACACTGTGGACGATAAGAGCGAGCTAATCGCCTGTATCGAGACTGGGAATTTTGCAAAAGCTGCACGAATTGCTGCTGGTATGTATCTGTGACTGGAGTTCTTAATCTTCCTACTTAATAGCTAATTCTTAACATTTATTTTCAAAAGAAGAGTTTCATGATGGAGTCAAACCCGATCAGAGGAACTCATGTCCATGTAGGACTGCAGGATAGTTACCTCCGAGAAGGGGGTTATGTTTTCGTCTGTGTTTGTTTCGCTGTCTGCGTTCAAAATAACTTGGAAAGGTATGGACGGATTTGGATGAATTTTTCAGGAAACATGAATTGTGACCAGAATAAATGATCCACTTTGGGGAATGAGCTGGATCACCATCTGGATTCATGATTTAAAAAAATGTTTTTTCTTTTCATTTTTTGCCTAATGGGCATTTGGATCTAGGATTTTTAATTTGTCTTAATTTATTTTTTCTATTTTGGGGAGGTTGACTGAAGCTGCTTGGTGGATGTTGTGCTGTCTTCAGTGCTTTCCTAGTGTGGTCTGCATGTTGAAGCGATTCACTCGGATGTTCATTCCATCTGTTTCCTGCTGATGATGATATCTGGTACAAATGTGATAAGTAGTTCCAATATTTGAATGTGATTTGCTTCCTGTTGATTTCACGAGTCATTTGGCTGATTCACTTGAATGTGTGAGTGCACACTCAAATTGACTCAGTGGCATTAACTGCCGTGGTCTATCTCCACGAAAGGGAGCCCCCGAGTGGCCACTGCCTGTATAAAGCATTATAGCAGTGACAATGTATGTCCTGTACTGCGTCTGTTGGACTCATAAGTGAATCATTGAATCATGAATCATAGACTTGACTGGCTAGAGTGAAAGTAGAAAGGTGAATTATTTGGATCTCATTGACAGGGTTTGACATACACAGTTGAAATTATTGGTTCTACTTGAGACAATATACCATCAACAACATTTCAACCCCTAAATGCTACAGTTTTTACTTTGACCAAACGACAATACACCTTCTTAGCATCTTATTTTTTGTCTTACCAGTGTAAAGCAGTATTAGTTTCTGTTACATATTATGAAAAATGCCAAGTCTTAACACAAACTGTAGACACCTGGATGTTGTGCACATGAGAAACACAGAATAATGAAAGTCATGAGTCAAAGTGTGTTACTTTAAATGTCTAAAATCCCAATTTAAATAAATCACCCTTGCCATTGTAGAAGTCATTCCATTTTATAAAGTTGAAGTTTCAAGTTTCATTTATTCTATTTTCTGTTACTCTGTAATAATGAACAACAACAATATGGTCTATGAGAGTTTCATATTCTCACTTATATTGAAGAACGTCCTTTGAAAGTGCTCTTTGGCTCCACTTTGCATTTAGCTATTTTTTTACTTGCTTTTTTTTCTTCCTTTTTTCTTTTGTACTTAATAAATTTCAAAGATGAATAAAAGTTACACAACACCTGCTGCTCAAATTAAAATCTAATCACAGCTGGGAACTGAATTCGTCCTGTTGGCTGTTTTCCCGGCGAGTCGCCATGACAACGCACCAGTCAGCATCTGGAGTCGACTTCTCATTTAAAATTCACATTTGGCTGATTTAGAGGAAAACAAATTGACCGGGTGATTGTCAACTCTGTTGTGAAGTCAATTATGCTCCAGAGGTTGCTGAGTTTGACCCTGTCTGTCCGTTTCTCACCCCCTCCCCCGGCCTGGTGGGCGTCTGTTCTGCTCCCACAGAAGTTGGCAACAGCAATATCTGGATGCCTGCTAGCGCTGCAACTGCTTCACTGGAACCTCTGAAGCTAGTCTGGGCCAAGTGTAGTGGATACCCGTCCTACCCGGCCTTGGTGAGCTCAGCACTCTTTCTCTCTCTACTTCATGTCTGAAACCCTAGTGAGGTGTTTGGATGTGGTCACCTAAAAAGTGTAGTTGCTTTGCTTTCTCACTGTATGAGCTGATAAGACTGCAGCCTGTCTGAAACTTTATCTTTTTTAACTAATTTTATTCTTGGAATGTAGAATAGATCAACATGTCTACATTTCTATGGTCTACCTTTTGGACAGTGTTTTAGAATTTGACCTAGTTTCATCATCATGATGAATCTCACAATTCTCTTTAGCTTTCTTTACATTTTGATCAGTGTTTGCTTTTTGGCATTCATGTGATGCCATATGCTTTTGACTTGTTTTATTATCATCAGTATATTAATTGTGAAGCAATTTAACAAATCAGTTTTTTTCTGCCTCGCGGTCATTGTAGTGTTTTCGTATTGTTTGACTGCTTTTAAGTTGTGCGCAACTGAAATAACAAATGGTGCATATGTAGGCAAACACAAAGGAACAGATTGCCATTGTAAAGGACGGAACAAACAAACAAGAGAAGGCTGCCAAACTAAAGGAGGAAACACAATGCAATAAATAATAAATATATCAGAACAAGAGCAGAGGACCACAAACTTTAAAAGGACGACAAACAAGTGATTCCGCAGAGACAGAGGAGTGATTGTTCAGACTGGAAGTGAAGATATATTCTTGCCAAAAATAATGGAAAATGATAGTATCAGACTCTTACCTGAAAACAAAGTGGGACACAAAGAGGAGTTTGTCGCGCATTGTGATACACTGTGATGTTTTGAATGTCAGTTGGATCAACCTGATTACTCTCATGTAGAAAATATGAATTTGGCATTGTGTTTATTGGTTGATGATGAAGCTGCAGTGCCCAGATCTCCTCCAGGAGGCAGTGTTTGACTGCTGGGATGCTCACCACTCATGAGTAATCTTCATTCACAAGTGTGTTTCTCCGCTCCAGATCATCGACCCCCACATGCCGCGCGTAGGCTGCCAGCACAATGGGGTGTCCATCCCCATGCCCCCCATGGACGTGCTGCGCATCGGGGAGCAGATGCAGTACAAAGCTGGAGAGAAACTCTACCTCGTCCTCTTCTTTGACAACAAACGCAGCTGGTGAGTGCAGCGCCTCTCAGGCCGTGTGATACTGTGTTCTAGTTAGTGGAGCGCAGTTTCTCAAGGTAACCAGATGTGAAGCTACTTTTCTATCCAGTGATAGTTTTTCCACACTGACCCTGGATCCTCCATAGTAAAACTGCACTGGCAAGGTTTGGTCATCGTCAACACTTCTTGGTTTGTAATGTCCTCGCAGGCAGTGGCTTCCTCGATCCAAGATGGTCCCCCTGGGGATCGACAAGACCATCGACAAGATCAAAATGATGGAGGGGCGTACGTCCAGCATCCGCAAGGCGGTCCAGATCGCCTTCAGCCGCGCCATGAACCACCTGAGCATCGTGCAGGACGAACCGGTCAGCGATCTCAGCGACGTGGACTGATGTCTCTCTCTCTCTCACAGACACTTACACACACACACACACACACACACACACACACACACACACTCCTCACTAGTACCTCTGCTGCACCAAAATACCTTCCAACCTCTGCGTCTTCAGATGCCGACATGTTTACTGGTATCCACCGCTCCTGCTCATTCACACTCTCACCACTCGAGGGGGCAACTGCTGCTGAAACGAATGTCTTGATTTATCCTTTCCTAACGTGTTTTATAAGCTACAGGCAGAGTAATTATACTTCAACAATCATTTTTGGACCCGATCAGTTAGTGACATGCTTCGATGACTCACGCTCATATCTAGCGCTGAGCTAACCCTCTGCACATCGCAGTGAGTCCTGTTCCGCTTGTGCGTGGTGACTCTTGTCCGTTGGAGGAGGAGGAGACCGTGTGCCATCCTCCCTCTCCTGCTCACTCTCCACCGCTGGTTCTGACTCAGATCACCTGTGATAGTTTGTAGCACAACATAATTCTCTGCTGGGTCCCTAAATATGGTGACATGACTTTCTGAACGTGGAGCATGTTCGTCCTATTTCTCCTGCATAGACTGTCTGTCTCTCGGTCATCCAGGAGAGATCAAAGTAGAGCAGCTAGGTGAGGTGGCTCGAACATTCTTGGTCGCCTCCCTAGTAAGATGTTTGACTGAGGCGGACACCCCGGGACGGACCCGGCACATGCTGGAGTCTCACTCTATGTCTCAGCTGCCTTTTTGTTTCAGCTGTTTTTAACGTTGCGTTGTTGACCATTTAAAAAAAATCCACATTGTTTGTCTTTTTGTGATCAATCATGACTAGCACCTGCAATTTAAAACTGCCAGTGTTAAAAAAAAAAATCATACTTTGGACCCAAACTTCATTCCAAACTCGTGGTAATAACTGTCCTTGTTAGCAGGTTGCTAACACCAGAATCATTTCATATGTCCTTTGTATTCAATCTGTAAATATGTACACTCGCCACTAACTTATTTTCTAGCTTGGACAGGAATGGGTACTGTACAGAACTTTTACTAGTATTTATACTTGATGCAGGACAAAAATCCGAAAGCCTTAGAGTTACTGCAGTCACCACGGCGGCATGCGAGGGGCACTGAAGCCATTTTAAGATACTGCTATCCATTGAATGAACGTTGTTGCACTTCTTTTCAAAGAATTACGGTCCAGGTGTCTGTCGCTAGAGAGCAGGTGGTTTTCCCTGGTTGCTTGTCTTCTCTAGTGACTGGGTTACCATGGAAGCAAGCCAAATTCTTGCCTCAGTCTCTGAGTAAAGGCGGTGCTTTTGAATGCAAATGAACTCTGAGGATGACAGTTATATTAGTTAAGATTTGGCCATACTCACAGCAACAAGTTGGATTTTGTTCCCTCCCACTATTCAAAATATATACATCAGCGATTACTTTAAATCCCTAAAGAGCCTGTGACAGTATCTGATGCCTTTCCAGGGTGTCCATCGCCTCACACCAAGTAGCTGGAATGGTCTCTGTAACCTTGTAATGTGAAGCAGCAGTGAAACAAAATGATGAATTTATTTGCAGTTACCGTGTTGCTATTCTAATTCTTTGAAGAGGGGAGCAGCAATGTTAACACTGTGGTTGTGATCGCAGAAGTGTTGAACAAAATTTGACCTTAAAATGTTTCACTCGCACTGACATTTCATTTGTATTCGTTGGGACTTCAGTGCCTCAACACACGTCGTATCGTATGGCTGAAGTGTTTGCGTTGTTTTTAAGTTATTAAAATTGAAGCTTCCGTTTTTCTATGACTGTTTTGTATTGAAATAGTTTTAGTCTATTTTTGTTGTGACATAAATCTATATATTTATATGGTTTGAAGACGTCTCATCAAGGACCCAGAACTGTGTTCTATATTACCAAAAAAAAGTTTCTTTGTTCTGCTGACCAATCTGTTGCCAAAAAACGTTTATAATGTGACATATCGACTGTTTTATTGTATTGAGCTGCGTTAACTTATTCTCAAGTTTTCATTTGGACGACTGAAGGGCCTTTGAGAGTCATTGTTTTTACAGCTTTCTTTTCTCTTTTGTTTTCATTTTCTATATTCTCGTTTTTTTTTTGTTTTTTTGATGAAGTATTGCCGAGACTGCTTTTTTGTAATGAAACAAAAATAAATGACACATTTCATCTCTTTTTGTGGAAACATTTTCATTCATTGAATAGTTAAAATAATTAATATAAAATTTATGGAACATGCTTTATTTAGCTTTTTTATTCACACACATCAGTCACTTAAATGATTAGGATTATATTTGTATTTTCGTTGCAGCAACCTGGTCAATTCTTTATCAATGTAAAAAAAAAAAACATGAAACCATGCAAAAGTTGTTTCCTGATTTTTGGCTGCGTGTCTCGTTTTTATTCGTTTCCTTGTTATATGTGATCGTGAACAAGTTTGCAGTTGCCAATCCGTCCACAGCGAGTCGCTGTGGTTCCATTCAAAACGTTTCTATGGTTCCTCAAACGTCGTTCACCTGCAAACTCCCCTTCTTTGTCTCAGGTGTTCAGAACCGTTAAAGTCCGCAGCTGGATTGAGATGGATTCGGTTGCGACTTCCGCCACCAGATGTAGAAGTTGCTTGTTTGGTGTTGAGTGTCGATAGGCCTGTGCTCTCATTCGTCCACTTAATATGGGGGAAATAAAACAAAAAAAATATATAAAATATACCGGTAGTTTTAAAGGGAACTTAAAAGCCTCATCCCATTTTTATGATTCCAGCTGGAAACAATTGTTTAAACTATATTAATGTAGCACCATATAAAACAAAGTCAATACATCAATGTGTTCATCAAGTACAAACCTATACACATGCATGTCCGTGTGGTTGTCACATTTATCATTCTGCTTCTGTAAGATTAAATCAGTTTGGGGAAAGAAGATAGGAAGAGGACCAATGGGTGGAAAGTGTTTATTTTTGTAACTAATGAAAATAAATAAGAGCATAACCAGGCAGAACAGTGAAGAAAACACACTGCTTGTTAAAAAAAAAGTATAATATTGAAGAAAATGAAAAGGAAAAAAAAGTGCCACGGTTGGAACGGAAGCGCAAAACTCAAAATTAAACTCAGCAATGAAGGAAATGGGACAATCACACTAGAAGTATTTACAAAGACAAAATGAAATAACCAAAGAAAAAAACTGTGCTTGTAATGTGATGTCCGCTCTTCATGACCTGAGGTGCAGCGTTTGGGCACCTCAGAACACGGAACTACTGCTCCGGAGTGACGTCACTCGTATTGGTAACAGGAGCAGCATGAAGAGATTACATTAATGAAACAGTCGCCTTTATACTCTCGACCAACTGGACTTTAGGATTTCCCCAATGGGAAAGTCAAATTCACACAACCCTGACGCACAACTATTTCTCCTCACGTTCGTCGGTCTCCTATCATCTGGACATTGGGGCAGGTAAATAGTCTCCATCAGCCCTGTGATCACCTTCACAAAGACCTCTCCCGTCTTCATAAACAAGTTAATGTAGTCAAACGCGTCTCACCCTCTCCCCGCGCCGACTGTCTGTCTTCACCTGTGGCTAATTGTGTGGGGAGGTAAACACAGCAGTGGAGCGGAGAGGACAGCGACTGGAGCGTGAATATCAATCTCCACACATCAGTGTCATCTGACAACCTGGACCGGGCGGAGGCAGGCTCATTAGCGTGACTGAGGGGGGGCGCCGGCGAGAAATGTACCACCCAGGTGGAGCAGTTAAGAAGGCGAGAAGACAGGGGTGCAATTCGATATGCGATGCAGCGGATCGGCCTTTTCGGAGGCTAGACGGAGCCGCACACTTTCTGTGCCGGTTTCAAAAAAGTACTCTGTGAAAACGGTGTAGTACATATACCAGGACTGTAGAGGCGCTGTAATGCTCAAGCAACAAGCAAGAACACAACGCGGATACATAAACAAATTGATCGATGAGAGAAATTAGAATTTACAGAAGACACAGCTGAGCTTCCAATACAGTCAAGACTGAACTACAAGTAATCTTTAGCAGCTCAATTTCAGTTCCAGTCGTAGCCAAGTGTTTGCTACTCTCCTGTTTCGGCCAGCTGAGTGGCGAGTTCCATCCATCCATTCCACACTGAGGCAAAAAGCCCCCGACTAGCCTCTTCCCTGAAACCTGGTCCACAGGCAGTGAGGGAAGACCTACATGCTCTCGGGACAAAGTCTTCCCAGCGTGTCCTGGGTCTGTCCCATGGCCTCCTTCAGGGACGTGCTCACCCCTTTTTCCTGGACTGAAAAAAGTGCCCCCTCTGCAGCACATTATTTTCTTCAGTCTGAAATTCTTGAAATTCTTAACACTTCCACCCCACTATATTTTGGCTTTGGATCGGACATTTATTTGCGTTCTTGTGAAAACCTGCCCCGTGCTGTTTACCAGCCTGAGTTCCTGCCCCTCCTGCTTCGCATAGCAGCGGTTCAACGGCGCCTGAGAGCTGCATCACATTAGGAGAGTAGAGGAAGATTGAGACTCGGAGAGAATCTCATCCTAATGGCCTGAGACAGCTACCTAGCCAGGGCAGTCAGCATGGGTCTGTGATCCCTAAGGTTTACGGCCACAAGCGAGAATAGCAATACAGACCAGTGGATTGTGACATCTGACTCTTGGCTCAGCTCTTTCTTCACCATGACTGATGCAAAGTCCTCATGAAAAAGGACACTAGTCTCCATCTCCCAATCTCAAACTCCAGCCCAGACAGGACTGTCTCAGAGCCAGACTTGGAGTAGCTGATCCTCCTCTCAGACTGTGAACCGCTCCACAGAACCTTGTCACCAAAAGTGCACAGTTGAGATCCTGTGGTCATCAAAACCCAAGACCCTCTCCACTCTTGTTTCTGCTCCACAAACAAGCTCAGGAGTGTTTGAGAGTGAACGCGTGTGAGGTGCCTCTGAAAGGAAATCCGAAACCCACCCGTCTCCTGCTGCATAAAACATCGGCCCAAAAATATTACCCACTTCACCTCACCCTCTCTCTCCCTCTCTCTCTCTCCGGGTCCCTGATAGGTCCAATCTCCAGTGGCTCCGTTCAGCACAGGCCCGCGCTGGATAAATATTTATGTGGTGCGTCGACTTTCCCGAGCATAGAAATTTCCAAGGTGAGCAAAACAAACAACTTCAAAGGAATATAAATGCATGTAAATTTTTCCGCAGTCACATGTTCCCTGCAAAGATTATCGTCGGATTGTTAATAGGGGCTTTTCCGTCAACGGCAGATGACCTGATTATTGTGGGGAACATGAGGCCCAGAGGTGTTCGGGATAGAAACGGAGACCCTGGTGCACCAATCAAACCGGGCAGCTGCATTATTCATCGATCGAGTCACGCTGCGATCAGACGCGGCGCCGCTAATGGACGAGATGAAAGCGCCGGAGGAAATCGATGGTCCCCCGGGGAGACTTTTATTTATCTGTAACAAACCCAACACCTGCCGTTTAAGAGTTAAACCTTGTCACATGTTCAGACGCCGGTGGGGCTAATTGCACTTCAACGGCATGAGTCAGCCGAAACGTCGTCGCTAGCTCGCTTAGCCAGTCCTTTGATGTCGGCGATGATTACTGTCGTAGTTTTGATAATGAGTCAAAGTCCAGAATGAAAAACAAGTAGATGAACTGATGCCTGAGCCTGAATGAGCTGCGAGAACAGCATGTGGTGTTTGCTCTGATGTGACTCACAGGTTCCCTATATGAAGGTGGCACATGTGGCGATGTAGCATCTGCTAATGAAGGGTGAATGGCACCTTTTGTTTAGAGAAAAAAATGAAATGGCAGGAGAACTGACACAGCTTGTGGAACTAAAGTTTGCATGTACTGCCCTGACACCTGAAGGACTGGACTGGGAGAGAGGGGCGGCAGATGAGTGATATTTATTTACTTCTTAAGATTAAAAGCTTGTATTTTTACTGTGGTGCAATAAATGCCAAAAATTCCCTCCTTGCTTCCTTGTTTCTCAGTCGGCTCGCTTCTTGGCTACGTTCCGCTCCATGTCACAGTTTTAAGTCGGCGACGAATACTATGGGGAGCCTAAGTCACGCCCATCTACTTCCGCCTCATGGACCTAAGTTAACAACAAATATGAACAGGAGTCAATGCGGTTGTTGAGTCTGACGTCACTGTCCATCTGGCACCGAACGCCATTTGAATATAATGCAGTTTCTCAAATGACTGACAACAACATAATTGAACGTTTATGCAGTTTAGCTAGCCTGTGCTAAACTTACCGCTAAGCTGTTTTATTACATATTTTCTCAAACTGTACTGTACCTTATTAGCTTCAACCATATTCTTTTCTCATTTTCTTTCACCGGGAAGAGGTAGAATGAGAGGTTACAATAGGTCTTTGTCTCACTTCAGTGGTACAGTGGTACGCAACACTGAGGCACATTGAAGTGAGAGCAGTTTGGACCCGGTAGTAACAGCAGGACTGCTGGAGACGTCTTAAAGAGAGATGAAAGCTATTTTCTCATCCAGCTTGAAATATGCCACAGATCTCACGTATGATGCCTGTGAATATCTAATGCAGTGAGAGTTACTTTCTCAAAAGTTACTTTAGGTTCTGTGTGACATGTCGTGGGTAACTACAAAGCTTGTTGCAGGCCCACACTCCATAGTCGGTGGAGTGAGAGCCAGAATGTGGGACCCTGTTGCACTACAGGGTCACGGTAAGTATTTAACAATGCTAATGTTTGCCATCTTCTACCTTTGATAGTACAGTACTGTTAGCATCTGCCTTAGCGCCAGATTCTGCAGTGGTGTCATAGCTTTGACTTTGTGAAGTGTGGCCTTTGTCAACAATGGTTAGAAGATTGAACAAACAAAAACGGTGGAATAGTTGGATTATGTGGCAAATATTTAAATAAGCTATTACCCTGATAAATGGAGGAATGGGAGGCGGGAATATTGAGTGAACAAAAAGTGATGAGTGAGCAGGTTGTCTGACTGATGGGAGGATTAATAGATGGCCTATAATGTTCGCCGGAATCACATCAGTAAAATGTTGTTCATGAATTGTTGAAATGTTTTGTTTGCCGCCTGAAATGATCGTAAACTTTGGCAGAAATGGAGTTGGGTGATTTCACAGATGGGGTTGGGATCTCTGAATTGCTGTTGGTGATTTACGTAGCCCCCCCCCTTCAAACCTTCAGACGAATGGCTATGTTTTCTTGTGTGTTTGCAGACATAAGTGGCTTCATCCAGTCGACTCCCCCGCCACTTTCATCACCATTCTGCTGCGTTCCAAGGACACTGTTGTGATTGACGGGGCTTAATGCGAATCTCGGCAGAATTGAATTTGATCCTGGGGGCTCTGCCACAGGGCTCCATGTTAGATTTACACTAACACCCCTTTCTAAACCTCCCCGTTTGCTCATCTCCCGTCCTCTCCTCCATCCAGCTCTCCTGCTCCATTGCTTCAGGTTTGTTTACTCTACAAATGTTCCAGGTTCAGGTGTCAAGTCTAAATAGCCTTAATTTGAGACTTTCTTTTCCAAAAGACGGCTGTCTTGTCTTCTTGAAATGGGAGACGTGATTGCGATGCTAAGCAGCAAAAACAAAAACAACTTGTACCTGCTGTATTACCCTTTTAAAAAGGTGGTTGTTTGCACCTTTTTTGGGAACCTGGCAGGTGGTCACCCAAGCCTTCCACCCTCAACTGGAGCCTACACCTGGGTCTTTCCCTGTCATGCCCCCAACAAACTCCTAATTTCTGGCTCCGAGGCAGATTTGTTTTCATTCTCCTTGTGTACCTCACCTTCTGAAAGTGAGGTTCTACCAGTGTCACAATGTCCTCAGGAACATAGCTCCCTCATTCAATGGGGTGAGTCATGGAGCTTAGCAAGGGGAGGAAGATTTACTACCCACAACAAGATGCATTTCTTTTGACTCCCTGAAGATTGCCTGGCAGACCAAAAAGATCAGCTCCTCTAAGCCTGAAACCAGGTTCGGACTGGGTAGAAGGTCCTTTTCAAGTTGGAGATCCTTCCCTGGTGGAGGAGTTCACATACCTTGAGAATGGTGGTGGAACAGTCTTTCTAAGCTGTCGTCTCAAAGTTCCCACCCTGGTTGTGTTGGGCAGAACTTTCTTTTACAGAGGCTTAGCATCACCACTGATATAGGCATCTTGTCAGGATGTCAGGTAGATGCCTGCTGGGTGTCCGACAGGATGCAGGATTTACATCTCACAGCAAACCTTGACAGAGTCACCGTAACCCCTATTTCCACTCGGCCTTTGATGGGGAAAGAACACGGACGGCTGTCTTGTACTCTGCGCTCAACCACACAAATGTGTTCTAATCTTCATATGCAGGTGTGTGTTTCAGGAACGTACACTCTCTGGTGCCTGGAGGGATGCTAACTCTTTCCACACCTTCCGCTACAGAGGTGTAATTTCCTTCTTGCAGAATTTAGTGGAATAATCACACGTCCCCTGCTGGCGCGGCTCGCCTGGTGCGAGGAGACAAAACAATGATTTGTGTGGTGGAAGGTGGAGGGGGGGGCTTGTCAAATGCTCACCCTGTTGGAGTTCAGAGGCTGGAAGTGTTTACTGGTATTAATAAAGCTGTGCAGAGTAAAGTGTTTTAGAGACAAATCCCAAGCTCAAGAATCCAACTTCTAAACCTTCAAGATGAGTTTTACTCCAAGGCTACGTTTACACGCCGACGGCACCTGTGAAAACGTCTGGAGGATACGAGACGCCGAGGGCCTCGGGTACAGATGGGTGATGTCGTTGTACTGTCCCTGGTCACTGAGTAGCTGTGTGAGTAGGAGGGACCACTAAAGCTGCTGCTCGTGCGTCCGCATTAATATGAACACTGATGCCGGGTGGACGGGGCGAATGCAAACCCTTGTAGTACGGCTGTCGTCGTGAGTGATTTTAACTTACCAGTGTGCTATTACAAAGACCTTGAATGAGCTGTTTTAAAGTACTTCACTACTATTTTATCACTTTTTTTCTTGAGCATCAGGGTGAATGCTGCTCAGCCAGTAGAGGATCAGTGCCTAGTTGACATGCGCGAACTGTGTGGCAGCAGTGGCGCCGGCATTGTCGCAGAAAAAGGTCGCACTCTAGACCCCGTTTTCAGAAGTTGTCAAAACGGTAGCTGACTCTGTCTTTTCAGTCTGTGTGTAAACAGCACCTGGGCTTGCTCCTTTTATTATGTGTGAAAACGGCTTCAAATGTCAGAATGCTTCCCTCACTGGTCACTGGAAGTAGGCCTCATTCTATCTCTCAGTTGACCTGGAAGCACCTTTGGATTCCTAGAAAAGAAGGAGATTTGTATGGGCGCAGTAAGCAAGCATCTGTATCACTGTGTACCTGAACCCAAACAGTTTCCTTCTCTTTCTAAAAAGCCCTGGAAGACGCAGTGCTTGATGTGCTTTGATGGGATTAGGTGGACAAGCAACTATGCATATTCTCCAAAAAGGAAGAGTAAATAACTTTTTTTTCCTCCGTGTTTGTATTTTTCAAAAGAAATTGATTGAATCTCCCGCATATTTATTGAACAAAGAAACTTCCCAGTCTGTCTCCTTTTGAGCAGGGACGCCTCTTGTGTTTGGGAAATGCCAACGTGCAGGTTTATCGTCCGGCTGAGCGCTGACATTAGCGCCGGAGCTTCTTATCTCCATCTGCCTCTCACACTGCGACAGATTCCTATTTGGGCTGAGCAGGAAACAATGACTTTCTATCTTGGTTTGGTGTGGAGGCTCCGCTCAATTGCAGTCTTTTATCCGCTTGAACATTTGTGTGCGGGAAGGCGCACGCAGAAACACACACCCACAGTGATGTGTTGTTTATGTCACAGCAGGGGAATCAAGAACCAGCTCCCATTGACATGTGGAAATTGAGTGGTAAATTGGAATCCCATGGTTCCTGGTTTATCTTTTTATTTGTATCATCCGTGTGGGCGCATTGACTTCTTGCATTTGTCAGTGGATGTTTTATGCTTTCAGGTTTGTTAGTAGTGTTTTCCAGGCTGTACAAATAGCCGATACCTTCTTTCCACTTAATTATATTTTCCAATCTGTTGTCCTCAGGCAATGCTTGGATGATATGGCAAAGTGAGGTGATGGTGGCTCAAGCTTGGTGCTGTCTTTTGTACATCCTCACTGGCATTTTTGAGGTGTCCCTCAAAGTATTTTTGACAGAGTTGCAGCACTTGCTAAACTATCTCTGTGCACCTCTGTTAAAGACTGATGCTGCATGTCACTCAACATATCAACCCTGAGCTGCTGTAACAGATGTTGTCTGTGGTGAATCAGTGATAGGTTTTTGCTTTATTCATGAAGAGATGAAGTATGAAAATAAATGCCTTCTCTTCGGATACACAATTCCAAGGCACCCCGAACAGCATCAACACCACTGTCTGAGTCACAAATAACATCCAGACACAAAGCAAAATAATCTGAGCTAGACTTAAGATAAATAAAATAAAACATCAGTGCAATCATATCTCCAAAACAACACTATAAAAAAGCTTTTCACACTGCAGACTCGTGACCTTGTGAGCTCAGGCCAAAATCCACTTTTTAAAAGGCCCCTACCAAGGTCAGAGAGAACAAAAATGATCAAGCATGAAGAGATAAAAACTGGATGCCATCTCTCTGACTGTACAATCCCAAGGTACATACACCAAATGTACATTATTACAGTGACCTGAAACACTTAAAAACACAATTCTGCTGCACGAACAAAACTTTATTTCACCGTAGGTGAGCCGAATGTGACCCATAAACCACTCCTACCAGTATTGTATTTTATTTATCATTTTTACAAAATACTGTAAATATAACAATGGCAAAGTACAAACCACAACATTCGCACTCTATGAAAAAATTAGTTAGAGATTAGTCAGAGAAAACCAACCTATTTGTGATGAAGTTCTCAAATCCTAGTTGACAATTGTGTGCCTTGCATTCATTACTATAGCACTGGCCACGAAGGCTGCTTGCCTTTAAGACCACTAACTGTGCTCCTTTTGACTTCATCGCTATGTAACAATAACTGAAAGTCGAATTGTAATAATGTTTCCAAAATTCAAGATTTCAAATTTGGTGTGGTTCCGCAGGTACGTTTACCTAATGCTGACGCTGATCTGGCTACTAGAATTTATCTGCTGTGCCTGTCTCACTCCACCCTCGGAGTGGAGAAGTCACCTCCACTGCATACTTTAAGCAGCAACGTGTAGGATTGGACATAAAGAGATTCTTTTCGGATTTCCTGAGATGACAGGTTTCATTTTGAACAGTCAGACTCTCTAGCTCTCTCTGTTAAACGCTCCCTTGGAGTATGTAACTTTCCCCAACATTCCAAATGAAATCCGTTCATCGATACAGATATTTACAGAAAGTCCTGGAAGCTGACACTGTCCACATAATGTTCAGTAGTGGACGCACTCATCGTAGGACCTGGGCTCCTCCAGAGGGCGTCCTATCGAGGTGTCTCCTGGGCCTCTTTTCTTCAGCTTCTGTCCCTGTGGGTGACCATCACTCAGAGCAAGAGGTCTGTCTCTATCAGCAAAACAAAACTCTAAAATCGACTTCCGTATGAGATGTTTTATACTGCACTCTGAATTCATGCTGACTCAGCAGAGGCGGTGTTAAAACTCGAGCGTCGCTCTCAGTGTCTGAGAGAATCTTCCGTCTGCTTTCAACTGAACTGCAGCCTTTTGTTTGATTAAATGGTACATGCTGGAGCTTCTTTGAAAGACCTGCTCCTCACCGCACCGTGCGGAGGACTCTGACTTGTTAAAGTAACGGATGCTTGGTTAGTGGAGGGTGAGGCAGTTCAGCTTTCTCTTCGTTACTGATCTCACTCTCCTGAGAAGACGCCGCGGGGATAATCATTTGTCGTCTGCTGTATAAAAAACGAGCTTAAAACAACTGCAGAGGCTCTTTGTCTACTGCAAGTCATTTTTTCAGTAACCTTCCTGCAGTCTCTGCGTCTGACTCCATCCCAGTGGTCTCCAGCTGGACTGCAACTCCAAGTCAATCCACCCCTTCATTCCTCCATCAGTAGTCTTCTCAGGACTAGGACTTTCTTGGTACTTGGACTCGATATTTGGACTACCTTTGTGAGCAAGTCTGTTGCTGACTTTAAATGTTCTGCAGGCTGTAGTTTACCAGGTGCATGTCAACAGTCTATTTCTATTATGGACATGTTTCTCATGATTTCAACTTTAAGACTGACTATTTTGGATTTGGTAGTCAATGTAGCCTTTTGGTTATTATTGACTGTCATGCACTAAAGATCATGTCTTTTTTGTTTGTGGACTCCATTGTTTAACAAGTCTATTTGAGATCTCCCAGAAAACAAACTTGCTCCACTTGGTTGCTCACCAACGTTATTTTGAAGTTACTTTATGTTGTCTGTTATATTCATCCCTGATGGCCAAGTCTGTATTGGACATATTGGTTGACAAAGAAAAAGAAAACTGCCAGGGTAAACTGATGCTGGCCACAGCCACGTGCATTCAGGACAAGAGGGAGAAGTTGAGAGCTTAACAATATGAACTGTTTGAAGGTTCATATCTTGATATAGACAAGCTAAGATAAGTCGTTCAGCCCTAATGTGACTGCAGTCCAGAAACCCGGCTCAAAACCAAGGTTGGTCTTCCGTGAGTTCAGAGACCTCTGAGTGACCAAGTCTTTTGCCTTCAGTTGTACTTGACCAAGTATTTAGTCAACCATCTGGTTCAGTAGGTTTCTTCTCCTGCTTTTTCTATTTTGCAGACCTCCTTGTTTACATCATCAGAACTCTTGTATGTCTGCAACCGCTGGAATCGGTGGCGGTGAAAAGTAAGTATTTCTGTTCCAGTGTGACGTTGAGCTTCACCCCGATACTTCACCCAGCCAGTCCTGAGCGAGCACAAGCTGATCTTGCTAAATGTCAGCACCTGGACCATCCCTCGAACAAATAAACGTGTTTTCTGACACTTTTCACTGTCGCTATTCTTCATTGGTCTAAATGAAACCACTCCACTTGTTCCAGTGTGTGTGACTCTTACATTTCTGTGCAACTTGTGTGCAAGGAAATGTTCTCCCTGAAGGCAGCAGCCTGGTAATTAACAGTGGTTGGAGGAAGCACTGATTCCTGGTGCGATTAAGAAGTGGTTGAGCTGAATGTTAAATCGTGAAGACTGGGAATCAATTCAAGGTATTTAAAACTGGATGGAGAAACTTTTTTTTTCTTCTCACAAGAGTCAGCTCAAAGTCAACCAAGTTGCTGCCTGGACCTGAGTGGACGCGTCATCCAACACATCCACCTTTCGAGGCCGCCTGACCGGCACTTGAGATGGTCATGATGTTTTGGCTGAGTCATTTCCACTTTCAGAGGTGAGCATGCATACACAACAATGTGACTCACAAAGATGTGGGGAACTGAGCCTGAGAGTCTCTCCCTGTTGAGCCACTTGCATGGATGACTCAGTCACTTCAGCTACATGCTCAGCTGACCTGCTTCTTGTCTGACAAGTTTCCCACAGATTCAGATGTGAACTGACTCCATGAGTCACATCACATAAACATATGTGAGAGTCTTACCCCTTAATAGTTTTGGTGTTTTGACAATTTTGACAGAGAATTTGCTTATTTAATGGGCTACAATAACTGCCTGTCTCACCCCTTGAGTCACATCACTGCTGTTATGGTTCTGTAGTGAACTGACTCTCCTGTACCACCAAACACCTGAAGGATTTGCATGCACCTCATGGATACTGATGGCTTTCTGAGGATTTGATAAAACAGTGACTCACTCAAAGGTGAGTCTGTGAATAATGGATGCCAGGTACTGTGAGAATCATTTCTGACACACGGAAGGCGTTTCCTTATTTAAGAAGCGAAGAAAGACTCTATCGTCCGATCACTTACTGACTTCCATGTTGCCCCAGGAAGTTGAAACCTGAACAGTTCTTATTAACTCGAGCAACAGACACTCATTCAAATATATGGGGTTCGGCCTTTTTGTCCCGTCTGGAGAGTCCATGAGTGAGAGCCGCCGGCACGCAGTTGTAATTTGGTGGGACATATGAAATGACTCATCAGAAAAGGTTTGGGGGTTTCAGCCCAGCGCACAGTGAGAGCAGTGGAGTCAAAGAAACTCTGGAAACATTAAACATTTCATTCGTGTCTGGCTCCGTCCCTGCTCTGCATTCATTAATAAGCCACGAAGACTCGTTCATGATTCATGAGTCATCATTGCCAAATACAATTTAGAAGAGTTCCTGAACGCCTCACGAGACATTCACGGTGAAGGCAAATACAGCCGAGAAGGAGACTGAGGAACAGGATTATCCACAGCGTCACAAACAAAAGTTGTTTTCTGAGAAACGAGAAATTACACCTGATTTGTTTTTGTTTGCAATGGTGTGAGATAACAGCACTTTTGTTCGAGCCGCCAAACGTATTGTTTCGCCAAGTTTCACACCGCGTGAGGAAGAGTGCGGCACACGTTGTGAGGCTCAGCAGGTGAAGCGCATTGTTGTGGGCTCGGACATATTGTCATCGTATTGTTTGTCGCAAATACCGTCTGACAAAAGGAACAATCGACAGTCTGTTTTCAGGTCCCAACTGAGCATGGTTCGGAGGGTGACTATGATTTTACTGTGGCTAGTCTGTTTCAGTACAGTATATGAGTACAAAGCTCCGTCTTCACCACATATCACCAGGGCTGTTTCAAATATCGCCTGAAATAGTGGACAAACGCATTACATTTCACCATTTAAGTAAGATGTCGATGGATGGACAGTTAATACGCTGCATTGTTAAGTATGTGTACAGAAGTAGGGATGACCTTTCTGCTTGACAAGTCAGGGTCAGCCGTGCTGTTTTGTTTGTGCACATCACGCTATGCAGATTAATGCTGGGATCCATGAAATGATCCATCAAATTAATTTAACAATTCAATATTAATTTTATGTATTTTTTTATTTTAATTTTTTTCTAGGTAATTTACTTAGAACATCATAAAAAGGGTTTGAAGTTTTGACGTATTTTGGTTTATGCAAAGTATTATGCTTTTATTTTTATTCATTTCTTTTATTATTAGCGGCATATTTGCCAGTTATTATTCTATATATAGCATCTTTTTCAGCTATGTTCTAGCCTAGCATAGTAGCAAAAAGCTCACTTTGTCTGTTCATAACAGATGAGCAGGGAATGGGTTTATTAATTTATCAATGAATAATATATCGTCCCTAATCTGAAAAAGTGTCGTTTTGTAGTCCTATGTGATGTGGTTGATGTGTGCGCAATGTTTTCCATGTGAGTTAATGTTACACGTTGCATAAAGTAAGAAACATTAAACATCAATTAAAACATGCACAATATGCATGCACAAGTGTAGATGAGTAAACAATGAGAACGTTGCTATGTTCATGTGGGTTGTGTTGGTTTTGCGGGATGATTGAATGATAGGATCACCTTAAGACAAACAACGACAAGACAAACAACAAATACAACAAAAACAAATACAAGAAAAAATGGAATTAACAAATGTATTTTTTGTCCAAATGAAAGTGCTAGAATCTCTAAGTCTGTAATGCGTTAAAATATTGCTCACGTGTGCTGACATTCATGTGACTTTACGTTTATAAAAGGAAGAATCCCCCAAAATGTTCTTGTTGTCTTGTAGGGCCGTGGGTTTAGTCGCTCATGTCCGGGCTGCTGGTGAAAATAGAAGGGCCGAAGCCTTCATTTGAACCTCCCAAGAAGCTGAGGCTCACTTGTTGTTACGCAGTTCATTTATACAATTAAATAACAAACTTTCGAAACGCACAAGCTTTGAATTAAATTTTTATTTATTATTTTTTGCCGCTGCCGTTCAACTTTCCTTTTTCTACTTTTTTTTTTACTATCGTTGTCAACCTAAATGATTTGAAGAATTGTTTGAATTGCTTGAAAATGAAGAAAAGAAAAATCAAGTGGAGCAAAAAATCAATCTGTTCGCGCTACATCTGGCGGAGTGCATGCAGACATGGCTGAACCCTCCCAGTAATAATGTCTATTGTTATTCTTACAGAAAAATAATAGACATGACCCACATAACAAACATGTTGCATTATGGAGGGAAAAATGAATTGTTGGTCAAATCAAGAGTGCTGCAACTGTCTCATCTCA
Source organism: Synchiropus splendidus (assembly GCF_027744825.2). Lineage (NCBI taxonomy): Eukaryota > Metazoa > Chordata > Actinopteri > Syngnathiformes > Callionymidae > Synchiropus > Synchiropus splendidus. Next base: position 17,541,533 of record NC_071337.1, read on the forward strand.
TAGTGAGACCATCATGTCCAGAACCAGAACCAGAACTCAGCAATGGCTGTGTCTACTGCTCTCTGATGCAGAGGAACTCAGAGGGGGGAATTCTGCCAGCCACATGCTCAGACTGGGTTGAGAGAAATGTACACTCCAGTTATTGGACCTAAACTGCAGAATTCATTATCCTCTGAAATGAAAAACCTCTCATTTGGGGATATTCGAAAAAATTCATAGACCCAAAAACTTCAAGGCTGCTATCAGACTCAATGACGACTTCAAATATCTATAAGACGGAACATGCTCACAGGTGACTTGTTTTCACTGATCAACCGTTTCAGTGACAGGGACAGCGGTGAGTTTGTGGCTCATGAACACACTGGGTGGATCTATAAACATCTCATGAGCTGTTGTCCTAAACAACGGCGAGCAGATTGGCTCCGTCAAGAGCAAAAGTCAAAGCCAATCTCGCCGCTAAAGTATGTGAAATAGCTTTGTGGCCTGGGAACGCTTTTCCTGCTGAAACAATGCGCCTCCAATATCCAGGAGCACCCTCAAAGCGACAGGATGACAGAGGAAAGGGTTGGGTTTTACGGTGGATCACAGGTGGCGCCGCGACCACCTGACTAATCCGCCTCTCTTTATTCATCCTGATGCTGTCGGAAAAAGTGAAACAAGATTGCGCTGATGCCCCTTTCCCTTTTTTTTTTCTTTCAATTTCCACAGTGGCCGGTCACAGTGGCGCCTCGCGCCGGTTCACAATCTCCTTGGAGGCGATGCTCCGGACTGTTGAGAGGAAGTGCTGATGGGTTTTATTTAATCTGCTCCGACTGCAGGCAGAAAGATCAGCCAGCGGGATGAGGATCAGTTCCTCTCATTCCGAGGTAAGAATGAAAAACGGACTCGCAAAAACTAAAAACACTAAAAACATTTTGATTAAAAAAAGACCGTAGTTGTCCAAAACGGTCATTAAAGAAGTGAAATTGACAATAAAACCAAATTTATATATATATATATAGCCGCTGCTCCTCCACATCGAGAGGAACCAGCTGAGGTGGCTCGGGCATCTGATCCGGATGCCCCCTGGACGCCTCCCTGGGGAGGTGTTCAGGGCATGTCCTACCGGGAGGAGACCCCGGGGAAGACCCAGGACTCGCTGGAGAGATGATGTCTCTGGTCTGGCCTGGGAACGCCTCGGGATCCCCCGGGAAGAGCTGGAGGAGGTTTGTGCGGATCGGGAAGTTTGGGCTTCCTTGCTCCAAATGCTGCCCGACCCCGGATAAGCGGCAGAAGAAGGTGAAGGTGAAGGTAGATGGAATATACAGTATGTTAAAAAAAAAAAAACAAACCTCAAAACACTGCCATTAAAAGTCAACACCTGCGTGGACACGAGTGTTCGGCGGCAGACTGCGGCTCTGGGCTGCGTGTTTGCATGGTTGTGTGGAGACCGCAGGGCAGACAGTTGGACAGCTACAACTCACTTCACAGTTCACCATCAAATGATCCATTCGTGTTTGTCCGCAGCTGCAGTTGTCAGTGTCGACGGTCCCGGGATGCATGTTTAAAGTGCAGCTGCCACTTGAAGAGGCTTCATATTTCGCCCTGCGAGCAGAAGCAAGGGTCAGGCTCATGGAGCCATCAGCCGCGAGCTGCTCTTTCATCAGCCGTGGGATGAAAGATGTCACGTCTGATGATGGTCGTCCAACCGCTGATGAGAGCAACAATCACCACGTGGAGAGGCGGTGAGTTGCTGACAATGATGATGATGATGATGATGGTGTCAGTGCGAGACGTGAGGGAGTGAAGGGCTTTGGTCATCAACGTAAGTGGGAACCTTCTTTCCCCTTTTATGATCCGGTGAACTGGCTTCCTTCATCTTCTCCTCTTTCTTTTAACCAAAACATTATGACCATCGGATTTATATATTTGTCATTATTATTTACCATTGATTTTTAGTTATTCATTTTAATGTTTTTTTAATATAGTTTACCATCCACACATTCAACAGAGTGAGTTTATTATTCTTTCATGGACAGTGGTACCTCGGTTCTCGACCACAATCCGTTCCAGACGGCTGTTCAAGAAGCAAATTGTTCGAAATCTGAATCGATTTTTCCCATTACAATGAATGGAAAAAGAAATAATGCGTTCCAAGCCTTAAAACAGTCTTTTGTAGGAGTGAATGTAGAGTGTCTGCTGCAGGTGGCTGTTCCTCTATGTGTGTGGCCGCTGCATGTGGGAGGGGTTGCCGAGTGAGTGACGTCTCTCCAGAAGTGAAGAGGTGCCCGGTGCGTGTCCAGCTCTGAATGTGCGCTTCTGTGCAGTTTGGCTGTGACAAAGTCATAAACCAAGTAACGCTCTGTCCCAGACTCGCCTCATCCCTGTCCCAGCTCCAGCCCACAACAGGACATCAAACCCTGGAGTGAGCGCTCCAGCCTCGGAGGTGTGGAGAGCGAGCACCTCCCCTGTGACATGGTCCAGTGCGGAGACAGGAAAGGTGTTACACCTCAATATGAAGAAAAAACAGTCAGTAAATGTAGCTAACGGCATACACAGGTTGCGTTATACACAATAACAAAGCGCGTCGTGGGTCAGCTGATCGGCCCACGCACGTTATGTTTTTTCTGGGTTTTTTTCAGGGACGGTTGAGTTCTGGATTTTCGTTCGAAATCAGAAGCAGAAAAATCTCAAAATATTTGTTCGAACTCTGATTTGTTCGAAGTCCGGGACGTTCGAAAACCAAGGTACCACTGTATTATTTATTTTGCAATAACTTTATTTATAGATTTACTGCAGCTATAATCATAACTTAATCTAACTCTGATTTGTGCTCATGAGCCTTGTTCAAGAATAAAGTTTGTGACAAGAGATACCTCATTATTTACGTCGAAACGTGGACATCCGCAAAAGAAGGAGTAAATCACTGCAATAAAACTCTGCTGAAAAACAAAATCATAATTTCAATTTTCCGTCGTCCTCTTCTCTTCTCTGAAACATTCAATCTCAGGATAATTAAAGAGCCGCAGGGTTTTCAAATATGAAACCTGAAATCAAATTACAATGTTTTGTTGTTTGTCTCAAAGCCGTCTGTTTATCAATGCTGTTGCCAGGGCAACAGAGTCTGGACTGTGAAGGTATATTTAGGTTCATATTCCTCTCGGCATCACAACACCATAATTCCTTATGACTGCGTCTGAATTTGTTGTCATCTTATGAAACTGAGATGAGCCTTTTATTTATTGTTTCGATTGACATCAGAACCTCACAGACCACAGATGAGTAGATGGGCTCTAATTTCAAGTCTTTGACTTGGGGGATGAAATGACACATTGGATACGGGGGCAAGGTGGGCAGGCAGGATGGGCACGGAGTCTGTCTGAGAATTAAAACTTGAGTTTAGAGCAGTGATTCTTAACCCTAGGGCTGAAGCCCAAGCTTGGCCGCGAGCGCCCCCTAGAGGGCCGCTAAATTCTTTTTTTGTTTAACACCTCTGTGCCGTGAGACGCTCAGGTTTAATGTATTTGCCACATGTGGTGGCAGTAGTGTGTCATTGAATTGACTTTATAGCTGCAAATCTGTGATAGTTATTCACGATTTTCTTGAAAAGACAAAATGATAAAGAAAGTGATGCCACCTCCCCCAACTGTAAAAACTGTTCATGAAAGCACCTGTTGAAGCAGTTTTTAAAATTGATTTTTGGCAAAACTTTCATGCACACTTTACTTATGTAAAGTAGTTGAGTAACCCCACAGTGGGGAAATTTGTTTATTTTGAAAATAAAATATTTTTATTATATGGTATTTAGACATAGTTTTGCATTTTATTCGGAATTGTATTCATGATGCACTTTTTTTCTCTCAACAGTTTGCATCAAATGTATTTTTTTTGTAACTTTGATGACTTGCACCTGGTTCTGCTGCTGGTGTGACTTTTCAATGATACATAAATGTCTTGATCACATGGTTTCATGTCATTTCACAAGGTGAAATGACATTTCATCTTCTTAGGTTCATTTTGTCCTTGTTACTTAAATATATATTTGGGATATTTTTCCATTATGTTTTGTAGTCATGCCTCGGCAACAGCATTGGACCCACCTCTGTTCTAAACCATAGACTTCCAGCCCCCACAGGATGGCAGTTGCACAAAATGACAAACGTCTCACTGCTCCAACGTGGTTTCAGTAAGTATGAATTTTATCGGCTCAGACTTCGTCTTAGTCCTGTGTGTCAAAGCAATGTCACTAATCTTTACTGTCAGTAAAGTTCACAGAGACTTTTACATTGGGTTCCTTGGGTTTTACAACAGTTTGCATCAAGTGTATTTTTTTGTAACTTATTTTCTATCTTGATCACATAGTTTCATGTCATTTCGCAAGGTTTTGCTTTGTTTATGTGTAAGTAGATTAAATATGGTTATTGAACACCAATGAAATGAAGAGTGATGCATCAGTTGTATCACTTGAATGGGCCCATTTGTTCTGGAAAAAGTGGGCCCCGAAATCCAAAAAGGTTAAGAACACCTGGTTTAGACATTAGGTGAGTTGGACCAGGGCTAGAGCATGAGGGACCAGTTAAACCTGAGGTCTGAATAAACATGAACGGCGAAGTCGTCCTTCAACAACCATCTGAGTTGCTCTCCGACTCCCTGCTCCACCACAGCAGTCTTACATCCATGGGAAGAACACAACTCTCCCACACCTCCGCCACAAGTCAGACCTGCTCTCCCTTCCAGCCACCTGCCTGGTCCACACTGAGCGACCCGGTCCTGCCCCCCCCGCATCGACACATGTCCCTGGTTAGCCCAAAAAAGACGCAGCGTGAAGCCTGGCCTATTATTCTCCATTTCTCCTCCAGAAAGTTAATCTAATTGGCATTATCGGCAGCTAATGGGAATTATAATTAGTCAGATGCAGCAGATTATCTGCGCATAATTAGCTGTGTCTGTCAGCCCCAATTAGCATGACAGGAATTAGGGGAGTCACTGGTGCCGTGTGAGAGCGCTGGAGGGGAGTCTGGAGGATGAGAGGTCGATGGCTGGCTCAGACAGGAAGCCGAGGCAGATCAAACTGTCAGGGGGGTCTGGATCTGGTGTCCAGGCCGAGGGAGTCCGATTCAGGATGTTCTGGAAAAATGGATCAGGATCACTTGATGATGCACATCTGGGCTTAGGACACATCATACATTGTGTTGACTATATCGTTTTTTATATGTTGAGATGTCCACCAGAGGGTGCCCCACCACACGTAACTATTCTTCTTCTGCTTCCTAATGATGATGAAGTGGAGTCATGGACTGACTCCTGCATGCTAATGAGTCAGTTAACCAAGATGACTCAATAGGAAGTGATTCTATACCAGACCTGGGCAAAGTGCGGCCTGTGGGCCATATGCGGCCTGATGCCTGTATTTTCCTGGCCCATTTGACGTCAGACTAATAATTTTTCTGCTTTTTTTTTGTTCTTTCTCTTTTAGTCACCACCACCACTTCAGCAGCAAATATAGCATGTTCTTGTTTTTAGAATAAAATTTTCTGCTTTTCATTGGCCATTTTTGAGTTTTTCTTTTTCCTCAAATTACGAGTAACATCCGACCTACGACATGCTCGACTTACGTCCACAGCCAGCGGATGCTTATTTTTTTAATTTTTATTCACACCTATTTTATTGATTAGCACCTATAACCCTTGCGTCGCCTATTTTGAATGGCATTCGACTTAAGTCCAATCTGATTTACGACTGGGATCGGTTCCGACCAACCGGTCGTAAGTCAGATTAGACTTAAGTCGAATGCCATTCAAACTAGCCAACGCAAGGGAGTCGGATGTTACTTGCACAATGAAGTAATACTGAAAATATATTCTAAAATAAATCGCCTTTTTAACTTGATCGTCTAGTCCATAATTGATTTATATTCAAATTAAGTGCATATAAAATGAAATATATATTCTATATTCTTCTTAGGTTCGTTTTGTCCTTGTTACTTAAGTATATATTTTGGATATTTTTCCATTATGTTTTGCAGTCATCGCTGTCTTTGTTGTGATCACAACTCTCACAGTTTCTAATGTGGCCCTTTAGGAAATTTAATTACCCACCTCTGTTCTATATCATGGACTTCCTCCAATAGGATGGCAGTTGCACAAAACTACAAACGTCTCACAGTTCCAGTTTCAGGAAGTGTGAATTTTCTCAGCTCAGACTTCGTCTTAGTCCTGTGTGTCGAAGTCATGTGACTAATCTTTACTGTCAATAAAGTTTACAAAGACTTTTATATTGGGTTCCTTGGACAGGAATCAAGGAAGGATGAAGTGAATCCCACACGTCTGACTGACACCAACAGTTTGAGCCTGCTTTGCAAGAAGTTCTTCTCATAGACTCGAGGAGTCGAGGAGGGAATAAACAGTTTAATAAAATGCTGAGCTTCTCTCTGGGAGAGAGCAGGATGGATAGGATCAGGAAGCAGTATATCAGAAGGACAGCACATGTCAGGTGTTTAGGAGACCAAGTCAGAGAGGCTAGATGGAGATGGTTTGGACATGTACAGAGGAGAGAGAGCCAGTACATTGGTAGGAAGATGTTGAGGTTGGAACTGCCAGGCAGAAGGTGGAGAGGAAGACGTGGTGAAGGAGGACATGAGGTTTGTAGGTTTGAGAGAAGAGGAAGCAGAGGACAGGGAGAGATGGAAGAGGATGATCCACTGTGGCGACTTCTGAAGGGAGAAGCCAAAAGAAAAAGAAGAAAGTTTAATAGAAACACGAGTCAAAGCAGTGCATAACAGCATCCCAGTGGGACTTGTGTCAATCAACGTGCGCACATGCACCTAAACAGCCTCTGACTGAGAAGACAGCTTCACTCATTTGCATGGATTATCAGTATGTATTTGACCAGGCAGCATGTGTCAGCGAGCAAACAGCCGCAGTCAACAGTTGCAGAAGTGAGCGGATGCTGGAGCAATCTCAGTGCACCGAGCGTTGGACTCGGCGCACGCTCCTCTCTGCTTGCTCGCCTCTGAGCAAACACGGGAGCTCACACGGACATGAATGTGCATATCTCGGCTCCAGTTAATGTTCGGCTGCCCTTCATCTTTTCCTTGCTGTCACAGATTTGGAGAGCAGAACTCCATCTCTTCCGCAAATACAAAAATAACATTCCCCGCTCTTGTTATTTTTCCTGGTGCTGGCTGCTGGTGTCACACAGTTGTAGTTCATCCGTGCCTGACTAACCCTCCTCTCGTCTGCTGTCTGTAAAGGTTTGCGACACTGTGATCTGACGTACCAATAAACGCTGAACAATAACATGCTGCACTGTTTTCCTCAGCGCCCAAGGCCACTACGCCCCACCCCCGCATGCTCTCGCCTCGTCCCCCCCACGTCTGCTCGCCTTGACGTCTTCCTTTGACAGCCGCACTGAAACTGACACCAAGATTTGTTCTTCAGCACAAACACGACCGGTAACATCAATTCCCTCGACGGAAATGCCTCTGGAATCCCTGCGCCTGTGTGTTTTAGGTGCAACAGGGAGGCGGTTCAAAGACTTGCTCACGAGCACGTTGTGTTAATGTTGAAGGTGATTGTCGTTTTCAACAACTCTGACTGCTAGATGGGCCTGTACTGCTCCCATGTGACATGTATGAAGGCGGATTTATTATTATAATCCGTGGTTAAGGGGTGATAGTCCCTTACCATGAGGTCCTCGGACTGCAACCCTTGTCCCAGGAAACTGGTAGCATTCATGGAATGAAGAAGTTGAGTTTCCCCTCTGTGGGACAAAAAAACAATATCTCATTCATTTCTGCTGCTTTTGTCCCATGCAGGGGGCTACAGTCCCTTCTATTTTGGGCAAGAGGGACGGGGACAGGAACTTGGACTGATCACTACTACTTCACAAGATACACCAGAGGGAAGCATTAAACTGAAAACACAATCGGAAACTGGAGCGGCAGTGGATTTGAGACAAGCTGCTGCCGTCAGAGAAGGTAGACATACACTCTTATCTCAACCTCACGAAAGCAAGAAGACGTCTCCAAGGACAGACCTTCCTTTAATGTATTTCAATTGAGCAAATAAATATTTTTGCATTTTATGCCTATACATTTTTGAAAATTGTGACATGAGGGCAAGAGAGCAGGGAGTAAATAATTGAAATATAATTAGAAAACATATAAAGACCAATAACAAATTAAGTGCAAATTACAAATCCATTTATGTGGAAATAAATGAATGTGACAGTAATAATCAATGTGTACGTGACTAAACTACAAACAAATTTAGTACGAAACTAAATAAATAATGGAAAATGAATAAGTTACTTTGAAAGTAAATAAGTTATTTGAAATTATATCCATGAATAAAAATAAGTAAATAGATGAAGAAAAAATATATAGTGTATGTGATTTGTGTCCTTTTTTTTTTCGAAGGATGAACTTTTTCACAATTGCATTTAGGGGTGACATCAGATAAAAGAAATATATTGACCAGAATAAAGTGAAAAATACTTCAGCAAAATTAGCAGATGCAGCTGAGGAGGAGCAGTATTTTTTTTTCCATCATGTTCCTCAGAATTTCATCTCTCAGGGACGTCAAAAGCTTGGATGCAGCCCATGCTCTGAATATCAACGTCATTACATGTTCAGATTTTTTTGTTCTATTTTAAATCATTCCTCATTGCGACAAAAGGCAGGAACTTGAAGGGAAACAATGTTAAACCTGGCTGGTTAGTAAAAACACTTTAGGGAATTGATCGGCATTTGAAACGATTGACAGCAAACATTGTTTTCCTCTCTGCTGCTGATCAATACTTATTGTGATGGATGGACAAAAGAGAGAATGGATCGAAAGTCTTCGCACATTTCTGCTCTTGAAACACACCGCAGCTGTTTAGGAAGTTTGTTCTGTAAAGCAGGGGGGAAGATTTGAGCTCTTATCTGAGCTCAGCAAAAGTTCCCATCGATCGCTCGCCTCATTGTACGTCCGTCAGCCTACCTGCCTGACTCCCCCTCCTCCCTGATCCTAAACCTCCACTCACTCCTCCTGGACCTCCATTGATCAGCCGCTGCTTCCCGCTGAACAGTCTGCTGGAGGTCTTTTGTGACTGGATGAAGTGAATAAGCGATCCCAGCGATCGAAGAGGAAGTGATGGTTGGGGAGAGTTCTGACAAGGACGACGGGATGGGAGTGAAGGCAGGATTTCAATGGAGGTTGTGTGGAACCAAATTCGGTTAGTTTCCATGTGTATCATATTTCATGTTTAGGTAGTTAACCCAGTCTGAGCCACTCATGTTTCTTTTTTCCTCCTCCTTTTCCAGTGAACACTGCTGCAGTGAGCTCTTAATTTTTTCTCATGAAGTAGGTTTGTTTTTTTCAAAGGCTGAAAAAAGCCCCCTGCTGGATAACAGTGTCAACACTTGAAACACAGAAAACAATGTGTCTGGTCGCATGGCATTTAGAAGCAGATTCATGACTCATGGGTCAATCTGTCTCTGGAAGCACCTGGATAAGCTCCTCACATTGACATTAGAAGAGGCACCCGATCGGTCTGGAGGCTGTCTGCGCCTCGGGGGCTTCTTCATGACTGCGGATGGGGCGAATAATTGTGTCCGTGATGGCGCATAAATTAGCCTTCCATCCATCGGTAAGTGAATCCGGAATCAGCGTACCTTTGAGCGGCTCCTCGCAGATTGATGGAAAGAAGAAAACAGGTCATTTCCATCTCCGTCAATGAGCGTTTGATGGCGGATAAAATAGCCGAGGAAATCTGAGAGTCTAATAATCACCGAGTCTGTGGTCATTTTCGGAGTCAAGGTGACACAAACTTGGCGGGTGATTGCGCGGTAATGGAGGAAGCGGGCCAGATGCTAACTCAATGATGGCGCTTATTCACGGCTCTGAAGTCATCCATCGAGAAAGGAGAGGCTGAAAAGCAACAGTTGTTTTGGCTTGGACGTGCCGGAGAGAGCAAGTTCACCGGGGCTTTATAAATAATTGGTGTACGAAATCCAATACCACAAACCTCGCTTTGACAGCCAATGCATTTCTAATCACACTTTTAAAAACAGAATCTCAAACATACAGCTGCCCGGCCGCTGGTTGAGAATCTTTTTTATTCTTGTCCACGGCGTTTCCCTTTAGTCAATCGCTCCTCAGATACAAAGAGCTTAGAAAGATTATCCCCCTGGCTTGCATGCCATTATCATTAATCAGTGTGTTATTGACTGCTCTGTCCTTTCCTGTTTCAAGTTCAGGCCTCCCTTAATCCACAGAATTTGCCCAGAAGACACACTCCACTCCGGAGGGCTCGGCCGGCCGCAGAGTCACGCCCGCCCTCCTCAGGTAGCCATCGATCGGGAGGCCGACAGTCACCCAGCACAAACATTTTGTCAACAGAAACACCGTCGGCTTGGGTTGCCCAAAAGATTTCTTGCTTATTCAGCAGGACCTGCTTTGTGTATGAACTCAGGGCCTCAACTGATCCTGAAGTGGGCCTCTGTGGGGTTTAGCTGGTGCCTTACAATGTTTTTTACAGTGGTGCCTGTGCTTATCCATGTTGAGTTCTATGTCAGTCCTACTGTCACTCACTATATTCCCAGTCACGACTTCCTCATGCTCACTCTTCACCACCACAATGTTTTTGGGGTGTGTCCCTGAAGTGAATCATGCCACTCACTGGATGGATTCCAATGTTGGGTCTGGAAACTGATCAGGTGAGTCCACATTATCGCTGATGGTAAAACACCTCTTTGGGAGCAACAAGCATTTTTTGTGCTTACCTGACCTTGGCTGTCATTTCACTGTTGTTTGAGAGTGAATAACTGTGACAAAGAAGACACCAGCCACCACCTGTTGTTGGAATATAAACAATTCTTTGTCATCAGGTGTTGACACGGTCGAATCCCTCAGCGTTATGGTGCCTTATGTTGAGTTCTTTTCTTCTCATATGCTGACAAGACTACTTGTTTAATCCTGATGACTATTTCATCTCTCGAGAAAGACTCAAGTCTGGGGCCAGATCTATGTTCCCATCTCGGCTTGTCGAGCCAAACAGACTTTGACCAGTGATAATGATAATAATAAAATCCTCACTTGAGAACAAAACACTTCTCCATTTGACTTATTTCGGTGAATCCCTGCCACCACATGGGGACAGACTGAATTATAAAGAGAGTTTGACAGTTGATCTGGAGACGACTCTGATTGGAAGCAGTTGGGGTGGGAGGGAGGATAAGAAAGAGGATCTCTTGTCCCATTTTGGACTGGTGGGACCTTCACATGTCACAGGGATGTGCTGTACTGCCAGACAAGAGTGACAGTGACGGGCACCAATGCAACGTTTTCCACTCCTACCAATTCCCAAGACCAGGCCGCTCCATCCCTGTGAACAAGATGAGGAGACATCATGTCAGTCGAAGTGCGACAGTCTTTCCCTCAAACGCTCCTCACTTCCACTGGTGTCTATAAATCTCTATTTTTAAAGTCTTCTCGGCTCTCAGTCGACGCGACTCTGCTGTTATTGCCTTCTGTTCTCGCCCTTTGACATCTTCTTTTTTCCTCATTTTTTTTTCTTTTCTTGGAACGACGGTTCAAAATTGGTCGGCACGAAAATAGATCTGGACGCCTGGTTTCCAAGAGCAGTGAAGAGCGCGTAGAGTCTCTGAGATGGAGCAATGAACTTTATTTTCATAATGTCAAACTGTCACGGCAACTGTTCACGACAGAGTGTGAGGAAAACCAAGGCAAGACGGATGGTGTTTGAGCGTCTCTAGGTCTTCAGAATGGAACTTACTGAGGGATGGTTAGATAAATAGGTCGCTCGATGGATAGGGATTTGAGTGAAAATACCCATCCATCCGTCAAACAATTCAACCACCAAAATCTGAAGATGTGGTTGTTTGACGGATGGATTGCAGGATTAGCGTATGGTTCCGTGGGACATTGTTAAATTTGTGATTTGCAAGGCTGTAACACTAATTGAAGCCAGGAAGTCTCCTGGATGCTGTACATGACTTTGATCTCCAATCGCCGCACCATTACTGTGCTTCAGGAGTCGGACAACAACAACTACAAAGGAAACTTATCACCCAGATGGTGGTTTCAGACCTGGCTGTCACTCCCTCCGTTCCTGAGAACTGCATTAGCCTGTGTTTACCGGTTTTAATCATACTTTCGCTCTTATCACCCCATAAAAGCAGCCTCCCCCCTCCTCGCAGACTATCTCGCCACCCGGCGGCTCCATTTATTCCACGACGAAGACAAGCCAATCTTGTTTTGTGTGGGTGTTCTTTTCCTCAAAAGCTGCCCGGCTTACTTGTATCTCCAACTCCATCAAGCTCCAGACGAAACCCATACTGGCCCCGCCGCCGATAAGCTAAGCCCAGCAACGAGATATATCCATCATTCGCCTACTCTCACCTGAGAGTCTGTGTGAGACGGTGAGCCTCCTGTAACAAGATTAGGGTGGTGGATGAATTTGCTTCCTTCATTGTCGCCCATGCAACCGAGCAAAAGAAAAAAAAAGAAAGAGTTCATTTGTTGGCGCTAATTTCATCATGGTGGTTTCTCGAAATTGCCATGTCATTCTTCCATTAGCCCCTGATGCACCTCCATACGCTGAACCTCATGAATGGTGTTGCGGGACCACTGCCAAAGCAAGTGGCGGTTCAGCTTGATACTTAATCATCTCGTACGGCGTGTAATACGTGTAAACAATGTTTGCAAGCGTGCAGAGAGAATGAGGGCTCCCTGAGGCGCCAGTTAGCCGCAGCGTGACGCCGTACCTGGGAATCGCTACTTGCACTGTTGAGGGGGTTATGGCTGCTGGGGTGATTGACTTATGTAGTGTTGAGTGGAGGTAATGTTAGAGCCGGTGCTGCCTGACCGTGCGTACAAAAGAATGGGCATTATTATTAAAAAATAAATAATTACCATTCATGCCAGGAAAGGACAAAATAATTGTTTCATTGTGTGACTTAAAAATACCTATCTTTTGCTTCACTTTGCACACATATTTAGTTTACTTGCTATTTTTGTCTTTTCATGTTTTTTTTATTACGACTGTTTCTTTTTCCTTTATTTAGTCTGTCATTTGTATTTATTTATTTTATATTTTATTTGAGGAAATGAGTATTATGCATTTTATTTGTTCAAGACTTTCTATGTTTTTGCCATTTATTTTTCATTGGTGAAAATATATTTTATGTTTATTCCATATATTTTCTTTAAATATTCTTTTATCTCTAATTCTTCTTCTTCTCATTATTATTATTATTATATAAAATTAACATACAGTATAGGTCTCATTTTAGATTTGGGAACATGTACTACCATAAATCAACGTATGTGTGTCCAGTATTAGTGTATTTGCCAGTAAATATCATTGTAATGTACTGATGAGCATCTGACTGTACTTTACTCTTGAATAGTCACTGAAAGTTCACACTAAACAACATCATAATTATTGATAATTCACTGTAAATAAGCAAGTAATTCGTTGTAAATAGTATCTGTTCCCCAAAAGTGTTACCGTACTATAATGGAATTTTTTAAATTATTGTGTTCATGACTGTAAACTGTTTGTCTATTGATTTGAATGAATGTCACCCATCACCAGTCATGGCCAGGATTTCTCTATAAAGTAGGAGGATTTAAAACATTACACTTCAGTTACCAGTTAGTTGTAGGATCCAGTTTGTAGCAGGGTTCAAAAGATTCACTTCAGTTATGTGAGTCGGCCAATTTTCAGTGACTTAAAAGTCAATAATGTGAATTGTCAGTGATGTGATTCTCTGCAGCGGGAGCCGCCATGTTTGAACAGCGCCACAGCTGCTGGATCTGGTTCATTTAAATATTGAGTCGGCAGTAACTGTCTTTGAAAACTGTCTGTGTCCAGCGCTCACCACAGCGTCTTCTAAAATCCAATACAGTTGTTTTGAAAAAGGTAAAGCGGTTTCTGTTGAGTGGCTAATTGATTTAACTGTTTGGTCTTCAGTGTTGAACGACGGAGACCTTTGGTAAAACCACTTCATCCTGTGGTCAGTTCCTGTGGTCACCATGCACACAAGGTCATTTAGCCGCTGATCGATCTCCAGCATGGAGCCTCTCGCCTCCCCCCTCCATCTTGTCTTTCTGAAATGGCCGTTAAATCGATGGCAACAAATGAAATTAAGCTCCTGGGCGGCTCCGAGCGGCAAATGATCTTCCTGTGATTAATAACACACTGTAAACGCATCTGTGCGCCGCGAATCACATCACAGAGTATTTCCTGGCCTGGTTCCGTGTCCGCGGGGCAAAGCGAAGACGAGGTAACAGCGTTTGTGTGACGGAGGGCTCGCCTGGACAACAATGGGCTCCGTGAGCTGTTTAGATGATGGAGTTTGTCCAGGAGTCCAAATCTTGTTACATAAACCAGTTTTGAGGAGGAAGGAATGTCTGAGGGTGGCACGGGTTTATCTCAGAGGCTTCGCTCACAGCAACATTGACGGGTTCATAAATCTACTGCAGGCTTTTCTTCAAATTTGTTGAGCTAAATAACAAAACAAATGGTTGGGTATATTTAAATCCACAACATGCCTGAACAGCAGCAGTCACAAGATCAACATTTTGGCACCACAGTATTATTTCATCAAAACTTTTTCTTCCATCCTGAATAGAGCATTGAGAGAGAGTTGCAGCCGCAGAAGCCAAACAGGTCAGTGACAACGCCTTCAAAGCACTAGCTCTGGAGCACCACCACAACTGTCATATCCATGTTTCCTGATTTTTTTTTAAATAATATACTTTTTGATATTTTCTGAACTTTTATTGGCTGTAGAAAACAAAGTTTGTGATTTGTGTCTGCGTTCTCTTGGTTGGACTTTACAGGGAGTGCAGAATTATTAGGCAAATGAGTATTTTGACCACATCGTCCTATATCATCCATGCACGTTGTCTTACTCCAAGCTGTATCGGCTCGAAAGCCCACGACCAATGAAGCATACCAGCTGATGTGCATCTCTGTAGTGAGAAGGGGTGTGGTCTAATGACATCAACACCCTATATCAGGTGTGCATAGTTATTAGGCAACTTCCTTTCCTTCGGCAAAACGGGTCCGAAGAGGGACTTGACAGGATCCGAAAAGTAAAAAATAGTGGCATATCTTGCAGAGGGATGCAGCGCTCTTAAAACTGCCAAGCTTCTGAAGCGTGAGCATCGAACAAGCGTTACATTAGTCATCATTCAATAGTCAACAAGGTCACAAGAAGTGTGTGGAAAAACCAAGGCGCAAAATAACTGCCCACGAACTGAGAAAAGTCAAGCGTGCAGCTGCCAAGATGCCACTTGCCACCAGTTTTGCCATATTTCAGAGCTGCAATATCACTGGAGCACCCAAAAGCACAAGGGGTGCAATACTAGAGACATGGTCAAGGTTAGAAAGGCTGAAAAACCACCACCACTGAACAAGACACAGAAGCTGAAACATCAAGACTGGGCCCAGAAATATCTCAAGAGTGATTTTTGTAAGGTTTTATGGACTGATGAAATGAGAGTGAGTCTTGATGGGCCAGACGGATGGGCCCGTTGCTGGATCGGGTCCCACTCAGATGCCAGCAAGGTGGAGGTGGGATACTGGCATGGGCTTGTATCATCAAAGATGAGCTTGTGGGGCCTTTTCGGGTTGAGGATGGAGTCAAGCTGAACTCCCAGTCCTACTGCCAGTTTCTGGAAGACACCTTCTTCAAGGAGTGGTACAGGAAAGAGTCAGAATCCTTCAAGAAAAACATGCTTTTCATGCAGGACAATGCTCCATCACACGCATCCAAGCACTCCACAGCATGGCCTAAAAGAAGAAAAACTAATGACGTGGCCTCATTCTTTACCTGATCTGAACCCCATAGAGAACCTGTGGTCCCTCATCAAGTGTGAGATTTACAAGGAGGGAAACAGTACACCTGTCTGAACAGTGTCTGGGAGGCTGTGGTTGCTGCTGCACGCAATGTTGATCATGAACAGATCAAAACACGGACAGAATCCATAGATGGCAGGCTTTCGAGTGTCCTGCAAAGAAAGGCGGCTATATTGGTCACTGATTTGTTTTCGAATGTCAGAAATGAATATTTATGAAGGTTTTTAGAAATGGGTACATCTTTGTTTTTTGTTAAGTTGCCTAATAATTGTGCGCAGCAATAGTCACCTGCACACACAGATATCCTCCTCAAATAGCCAAAACTAAAAAAAGCCCCACTCCAACTCCCCAAAATATTCAGCCTTGATATTAATGAGTCTGAGGCTGTTGTTCAATAATACAATTCATCCTCAAAAATACAACTTGCCTCATAATCCTGCACTCCCTGTAGATGAGGGAACATACTGTATATTGCCATTTCAAAAAGCACTTATTCATATGAGTATCAGCGACATATTAGGCTGTGTTCAACCATGATAACACAGTGATTTGTCTTTTGTCAAGCCTGATCATATTTTGCCCAGGAATGGACTCACTGACAGTTCACTCTGAACACCACAGTACTTGGTCATTATTAATACTGAACAAGCAAGTAATTCACTTATTCATGGTTAATATGTGCCCCCCAATCTAAAGTGTTTAGATTATCGTATTTATTTAATTTGCATCATTGTACAAAGTACAAAGGTTTGGTTCTGAGATTAGAATTAGTTTAGGCTTAAGGTTTACGAACTTCAGTTCAGTACAATTGCAGCTGCTTATCATAAGATGTGTGTGTAGCGTATGCTAGTCATGTGTTGAGCAATTTGTGCTGCTGTTGCTGTTACTAGCTGTTGCGCTCATTGATCCTTCCACATTTATCCTTAACACTGAGTCATGTTTAGAATTTGTTGACAATTTCAATAATGTATTAATCCAAACTGGGATTATTATCATTATTTCTTCCCCATTTTTCTTTTAGATGTGTTTGTTTTCCAATGTTTACATGGTTGTACTTTATACAAAAGTCTCATTTATAATGCACTATTTGAACATTCATAGCATCATAACACATTTATAAGGCTTTATGGACAAATGTTTGCAAACATATTGATAACAAAGTATTGTTTGTTATTGTTATATTGAACAATCGGAGACAGTAGGGCCATTTTTAATAATATTATTGATATCTTGAATCATGAAATGATCTGTTATTATTTTCAGTGTGTAATAATTGTTTTTGGTCATGTGCAATTTAGTTTCCAAAGGTGAAGTGATGCTGAGGAATTTGTTATTTTGGCTCGTCCATAAATGCTTGGTAAATGAATGAATGAATGACTTTTTATTTCCTCTAATATGTTGTGAATGCCTTACATGACAATGTTGTATAACTATATATCCATATGGCTTCATTATTGTTACAAACATTTCATACACTTCAGTCAATATGTAATCTTAGATCATACAGAGAATGAAATGGAGCAGAGTGAAGCGCAGTTTGTATAACTTCTGCATCTTATTCCCACTTTATTGAACAGTGGTTGTGTGTAACTGTGAAGTCCAAAATGGATACTTAAATTTTAAAATGGGTAGTGTTGAGTAATTTGTTATTGTGCCTCACAAGTCAGTAGTTGAAGAGTTCATGAGATGTGTTCCATTTGTTGCTTTGGTCAGTGACGTCCTAATATGTGTCAAGAGGTCGCTGTTGGTTTGGTGTTTTCATGTCTGATCTCCAGCCGAGTCATGGTTCCTGCGTGAGTTGTCGCTGAGCAACAGGCGGCTGCGCTCTTTACTGTTAATAATCACCACCATCATGCGGGGGATCCTGTAACTGGGCAGCGCTGCGGCCTGAGAAATGGTTTTCTTGCGAGCTGCACGCGCCGACTCATTTATTAAGACGTGTTTATCATTCTGGGAGAGCGAGGTTAAGCGTCCTGAGAATTATTTTTAAGGCCGTGGCTCCCAGTCGGCAATTAAGTACAATTCATTATATGAGACACGCGGCCCTGCAGGGGAAAGGTAAAGCAGCGAGCGACGGTGCACAAGGCAGGAAAGACCTAGCCAAAAGCAAGAAACAGGAGAGGTTGACGCCATTGAAGAGGAGGATTCTCAGGAATGTTGGAAGCCGCTTGTGTTTACCAACCGCAGCGGCCAACGCCGTCGACTCCTCTCACAGAGAAGTCCTTTCATTTGTTGTATTTTTGATGGTGTTTTGCCGCAATGTGTGTCGCGACCCGCTGCAGGTGGAAGTGGGCAGCACGTACAGGTGGTGCTTATGAAACTTGAGCTCTCTCTACAGTTTGGCAGTTGAATACTGTCATTTATTTACTTTTACTGCCAACGTGGTAGGTTCAGCAATATGCTCTAGTGTTCGTTCATTTATCGTGTTAAATCATCATGAGAGTTGTTCACTGTTTTAGTCCTGTGTTCACCGATTAATTCTTGTGTTTCACTGATTTTATTCTTCACTTAAACGTAAAATTCGGAACCTTGACGAAATGCTGAAAACGAAGAGGCAGCTAGACCCGATACAGGCTTTTGTTTTCACCTTCACCCTCGACGTGGGCTCTTTTATTGAAAATAGATAAGGTGTAGGTGGACACTGAATCGGTAGACGGAAGAAAGAGCCGCGCTTGACGAGTGACAGGTAGCTACCGAGCGAGTGGGCGTTGGGATCTCTGCGTCACCAGGAGCACGGGTGGTGCAGGGGAGGAGGTGTGTTGTCAGCTGTTCTACCCGCGTGATGACGAAGATAGTTTAAATTAAAGACGGTGACGCTCTGGAAGTCAGTCAAATCCAGGATTATTTGTGGAGTTCACAGGTTGTGAATTAGCGCTCGATAGCTACGGTAGCTCTGTCGCGGTCGCTGTCACTCCACTATGTTTGACTCATTTGGGCTTAGTCTTAAATGAACATGGGGAGAATACAAATCATTTTAAGTGAAATGCTTCATCACATGACTCAAAAATGTTGAGTGCTTATAGTGAACCGCCATCTACTGAGAGGCTAAACAATGTGTTGTGTCTGTGAGCTTGTTCTTTCCGTCCCTACCATGAGCTTGTGACCATAGGTGAGAGGAGAAATGGACCGCATTGGTTGCTAGCTCAGCACTTCGGATGGTGGTAAAAACAACAAACAGCTTGATCAAAAAATAGTGACAGAGTTGGGTTTAAAGCAAACAAGATCTCAAAAGGTTTTACGTGTCATTTAGAAAATGTTAAATACAGTGAGTCCTTCCCTTCAGTGCAGGACGGCTTTTGTTAGAAACATTTTAGAAATCTGGCTTTTTGTTTTTGAGGGATGTATGTTATTTCAAGAGCCATCGAGGCAGAGTGAAGCCTGCACACACATCAGCTAAATTCATTCTGTGAGAAAAGTAGACGTTCACTCATCGGTGGGAGCAGTCCAGTGCCAACTCTGCCATCCTCCTCTCCTCCATCCTTTCTTCTTGACTGTAATTATTCATGTATTCTGGCTTCGCACGGTGGCTAAGAGCCTCTATAATCTTTTCTCCCTGTTATTGTGATGCCAGCCATTTTTCGTCTTGTAATCCCAAGTATGCCTGTTCTCACTCAGGCTCTCAAGAACCACGCGGGGCTTAACGTTTTTAATCTGAAGAGATTTCTTTTCTTCCATTGTTCTCCTCTACACTGCCTCAACAATGTAGCCATCCTTCTTCCTGCACCTGAGGACCAAACCTCCTTTAATTAAAACTGATATTTGTGTTACATTGTGCAGTTTGCTTGACAGCTCAATCACAAACACCATTTATTTACTTTTGAATCACGGTTGAAATAATGGTCAGTAGGTATTTGTTTTCCAGTACTTTAATTCAACTTAAATTATTTTTCAAATTCAGATTTTGACAATTTTGTTGATTCATTTGTTTTAAAATGTCACTTAGATTTTTTGTTAAAAAAAAAAAAAAAAAATATTTACTTTTATTCATCCCATGTCCCCATTTTTGAAATATCAAAACTTATGACTTCCACTGTAGAATCCTTAAAATTCATGTGGGTTGAGAATAAAACGCAAGTTTATTTAGAGGTACCTGATTCATCTGAAATATTTTCTTAATTTTATTTATTTCCTTCATCTCTCTAAATTGTTTATACTCCTGAATTTTACTTTTAATCCTCACTTCCTTTTTTCCATGGCAAAACACTGTGAATTTAATTTGTGAATCATTGTGTCCGTGCTGCCATAGAAATGTCTGTGGATATCACCTCAGAGTCGCTCAGTTCCTCTGCCTCACTGTCCATCGAGCTGCTGCAGCTGAGCATCACTAGAAGGAGCTGATGAACTGTTCCCGCCTCAGATTAACCTTTGACCTCATCTTTCTTCCCCTGCAATCCTGTGTCACGACAGAAGGTGAGGAGTGTTCACACAAGCGTGTCACATGAGATCAAGGCACACACACATCGATGATAGAGGGGTTTGGAATCCACCTGCCCTCAGTGCCGCATGAGACAGACGGGAGGGAGTTCGACAGGTTTGTGGAGGAATACAACACACTTGTCAGTCACACAAGAGAAAAGCCTGCTGTTGGAATTGAACACATCCCTCAGAAAAGATCTTTGTATGTACTCGGTGCCTACAGCGACAGGATCATTGTTTCTCACTTTAAAATGTGAATTTGCCATTTCTTTTTTAAATTTCTTGTGTGACTGTTTCGTGAACTTTGATGGGCATCTTGGCTTTGGTAATGGTCTACTGAAATTTGAAAGTTAGATTCAATCATTTGTATTGTACTTGTCAATTTCAGTTATTGTTTTGTGTAAATTTATTTGACTGCCATTCATCTAATCATTTTATTTAATGTGATAGATTTTTATTAAAAATTGTATTTATTTATTTAATTATATATATATTGATCTTTTAAACATTTAAAAGCTTAAACTTCTGGATAAATGTTTTTTTCTTCCCATTTTGTGGCAATAGGTCCATTTGTTTGCACAATATTGTGCACAAATTTGTAGATTAAAACACTCACAAACAACACCATGAAAACCCAGCACCAAATTCACATACTCCTTTTGAGTATAAATTTGACTTGTGCAAAATGTGGATTCCACTAGTGCTGTTGTGTCCTGTTGTGATGGAGACACGTTACACCATGTGACCACTATAGCGGCCTAATCACATGACCTTAAATCGGCAGTGCTGTCGTGTTCTTGAGTCCACCTCCCTGTGAATGTGTCTGCAGCTCCAGCTGCTGCTCCTCCAAATCCAAAGTTTATGGCGTCTTCCAGCAGGACTGAGCTCCTGAGACTCTGATGAGCTGCTCAAAGCCGCGTAAGCTACGATGACCAGCTCACAGGATGTGACTGATTGCGAGCGTTATTCTATGAGCCAGTAATCTTTTTCCTGCTAAAAGCCGCCCAGATGCATGCGCACATTTGTGCATCCCAGTGTGTGTCTGTGACACACTTCGTCACAATAGAGGACACTGCAAATCGTAGTGCGAGTCGTGTAACCCCGAGGGTCTCTCACTGCACATGTCTTCCACGTGCGTGCTGTGCTCGTCTTTTGGCGCTCAGCGGGGAATATTTCACTCATCCAATTGAAAATAAGGAAAAACAAATCTCACCGTGCTGGGATCTTCAGAGTTGTGTTTTCTAGTCAGTGGAGGAGGTTGATGCCTTTCAAAAATGGTGCCAAAATAAATAACAAAATAGAAACAAATCAATTATGAAGTGATTTATGATCATTCACGGTGATCCGATGCTTTTGATACCTCAATGCACCATGAGGCCACCGACTGACCACCATGTTCTTGCATCCCAAGTGAAACTGCAGTGGTTGACGTGACCCAGGTTCCCATTGTCTAACAGATACACTCTCCAGACATCTGATCTGGGTACACAGATACATTCATTGTCCAGTACTTGTGATCGATTGATGTCAAAGCGGTCTTGATGCATGTAGCGTGACTCTGAAGCTGACAGATGGCCGATACATTAGATCTGACGCCTTAATTGAATTAGATGCGAAACACGTGGAATCATTGAGGGCCGTGTTCATTGTAACCTTCCACCATCACATCCTGTCTTGTTGTGCTCTTGAGCTTTAAAATATCATGGCTATGGAGCGATGGATGCTATTATAGCTGTCAGTGACCGCAGGGTGCACATATGTCGCAGTGTTTGTGTGCTGGTGTGTCACCTGAAACAAATCCGTTTGTCACTAATGCACCTCGGGCATGAGGACGTCGGGAACAAGTCTAGCTCCTCGCCTGAGCAATGAAAAGGGCTGAAATGATTCTTGTCCAATCTGTGTTTTTTTGTGGAACGAAAACGAGGAAAATGTTTAGGATTCAGTCGAGGCGGGACCAAGTCTCACATTTGCAAGTCTCAAGCAGGTTTCAAGACTTTATACCCTCAAATCTCAAGCAAGCCAAGTCATTTTGGATGAGTGTCAAGTCATTGCTTTGGTCAAGCAAGTTACAAGTCAAGTCATTACGTTAAGACGGAAGACAACTGTCCACCACTGACTGAAAGTGCTTGACTTTCCTCACAATGATCCTAATTCTAAATAAGTTTGATATGGATTTGCTGTACGTTCCGTAGCTCTGAGACAGCAGCTGGCAGCTAGGTAGCACTGCCAACTGAATCTGTGACGCGTTGTAGTAAAAGTGTCTGTTATTTGAGAAGCTGGACGAATCTAAATCGGAAACATCAGCTTGTCTTAAACTCGAAGTGTAAACAGTAAGCTCTGGTCACTTTAGACTAAAGCAGCTTCGATATTTTCAAAAAGAAAGTAAATCTCAGATCTCATATTACTTCTTTTTGTGTCACCTGAAATGGCTGACCATGATGTCATGCTGCAGATCTAGCAAACAGCCAGTCTTATATTGTTTTCCATATGCTATTCTTTGAATGCAAATTCAATTATTTGGGGAACACGGGTGCCAGCTGCTCCCCACATCATTCAGTTCTATTTCTGACGATAACCTGCCGCATTTTGCTGTACACATATTTCTTTCTTTATTTGTTAATTTTAATTCAATAAACTTCAACATTTTTTTATTTATTGGAAAAGAATATTTGTGAATACAGCAGTATTTTGCTTTTAAAAATACATTTGTGAGGCAGTAAGTACAGTGTCCTGAGTTTCTATCAGACTGCATGTCTCTGATCCGTGCGGCATTACTTGGTCCTAATGCAGCTGAAAAAGGCTGGTCATCTAAAACCATGGATTCTTCAAGCCTCACCATTGTAGCTCTGGAACCAGCAGCACACTCCAGGTGGTCCCTACTTCCAGTAGCTAGTTATAGCTTGACTACCTTCAAACGCTGTGTGGATAACTCTCTCTCCACTGCTTATTTCGACTTTGCATGACTTGCATTGGGATCCTCCGAAATCCATGCTGACAGGTGTTTCCTACGGTCCATGAATTCATCAAGGCCATGTGCAGAGTAAAATGTTTTTTTTTTTTTTTGTGCGACGATGTTGGTTTTAATTCAACTTTTAAACTGTGTTTCTGCGATGCCTTAATATGGAAGAGCATGCAGCTGAGGACTGTGATAGATGGGGTGGGTTTTCAACAAAGGAAAAACCATGGCTCACACATGCAACAACAAACATCCATTTGAAAAAAAATCAGTATATTTTCAATGATTCATCTAATAATGTTTGTCAAGCAAGTAACTAGCCCTCGATCTGGTGACTTTAGACTCGCTCAAGTCAAGTTACTCAACTCAAGTCAGCGATCTCAACTGAAGTTGCCCATCCCCATCCGGTATTCGGTGGCTGGCTGGACCAAGTGATCCTCAGATTTATTGGAATTTGGGATGTTCTGTGCTGTGGTCCAAATACAGCTTGAGGCAACTCTGTGGTTGGAAGGTACCGGTTCACATGTTGTCATACTCTCATGAGTTTGTTCGAGGAACCCTGCCTTGCTAAAACAGAAATGAAATGAGCTTGTGAATGGTGGCGGAACAAACCTCAGGTTCAAGCTTAAACTCTAGTACTAGTCTGTCATATGTTGCTGTTCTCTCAATGTGGGCTCCATCCAATATCAGTATCTTCCTCAACAACGTACCTTCCCATCCAGGCTGCACAGAGAAATCTGAAGCCTGCCACTCAACGGCAAACTCACCCTGACATTGTTGCAACTTCTCAATGCAGATTTACGCCCAACAGGACAATACTTCCAGAAAGTGGAACAAGTTCCAGGCTGTAGTCATGTATTTACGGTGGCATTTTCTTCCAGGCTGCTGCTGTAGGACCAGCAGGCCGCTGGTGCTGGTCTTGTCTTCCATCACACCACTCCATCGCTCCGTTTACTGGCCCAGGCCAAGTGTAAGTTCAGGAACTGGTTAAACCCGCCACTGTCCCATCCACTTTGCTCAGCATCAACTGATCGGCAAATTGAGGGCCTCATCTTACTCAACATAGTCAGGACTGTTCGATGGTACGAAGTGGGAGTGGCTACAGCCAGGAGACCAGTCTGTGGAGTAAAAAAAGTGTGAATGCGAATGAGGTGGGTTGTCAGGTTGGACCGGTCAGATCTGCCAAGCTAAAGCCTTTCAAAAACAAGTAAAAAAAAAACTGTAAATTTTTTAACTATGGAGACACGTGTTCTGTTCACTTGTTAAAAATCCCACAATATTGAGGACAGGCGGCTTATTTTCTTAAGTGGCACATGATATGTCTTGGATGTCAAACCGCCGCTCTCTCATCCCTCTGTCCGCCCACCACCTCTCGGAAGAGAATTTAAATGGGATAAATCATAAATTTGATTGGGTGAATATGCTCTCTGATCTGGAGGGCAATGCAGATGAAAGGTGATGAATTCCAAATGATGAGATGTCTTTCTTTTTTGTTTAATCTTGCCTGCTATATCGCCATCCCGTCGCCCATCAGGAGGTTCGTTGAATAATTTACCAGCAGGACAATATTCGTCGGTCAAAATGGCCCGATGGTTGTCAGCTGTTTCTTCAATGAGAAGCCTTTGATGGATCTGGAGCATTGACGTGTTTAATAGCTTTCATTTCCACGAGTCAGTGCAGAGCGTTGATTCTATGACTTCCTGTCGACACGCATCATAGCGTCTTCTGTAGCCATCACTTGTGTTTTATCGTGGTTCCTCAGCTACAGACGCAGTCAGTGGCTGTACCAGTCGCTCGCTTCGGCGTGGGATACTGTAGCATCTGTGGTGACAACTGGGCGTATTCGGTGGCCATTTGTTGTTGGGTGGAGTGAGCACACAGCGTTGAGATTGCATGTGTGACATCAATCTAGTAAGCGCCTGTGCACACGGAAATCGCACCTGTGTGAGATGTAGAACAAGGTTTGAATACGGCATGACAAAGTCATGCCATATTATTTATTTCTACACTTTTACAGCTTCATTTTGATGCTTTTCACTTCCACACAGCAGTACTGTATTTTCTGATATATAATTCACAACTTGGTACTTTTAAACGTATTAAGCATCACCTGACGTTTTCAGTACTTCTCACCTGTCAGCTGCTTGGTTTTAGAAGGGCATCACACAACTTCATTCAAGCTATGCATTGTCACCTCCAGTGGCTCAATCTGACCACGTATACGTCCTTCAATGGATTATTATTGCTGCTTCATCCATTCAGAAACTTATTAACCTCTGATAGACACACTTGTCGCAATATTATGACTCACAGATGTGTGTTACCAGTGACACACATGCAGACCTCAAACTTCCTCCTGTCCTTAATGACACACATATCAAAGTTTTTCGCTTCAGCCTGAAGATGAATTTCTCTGAGGAGAAAGGGGACGCAGTTTTATCGACTCAAATTCACTTACTCGGTTCTCACACGATCAGCAGAGAAGGTCACGGGTTCAAGCTCTTAATGTGCACAGCTTGAGGTCAATGATCACAAACGATCGTGTTATTTCAGAGAGCCGCCATAAAAACTTCATAAAAACCCCAAAAGGATTTTAGAAACTGACAAATGTCTTGCTAAAGCCTTGTTTTCCCGTCACATGGGCTGTTACTGATGCCAGGAATATTTTAATGGAGAAAGGAAATTTGCCATCAGTTTGAAAAGCACTCTTAAGGACTTGGTGCAAAGTTGTCTACACGTGTCCCCGGACCCTGCAACACCACCTACACTGATATAAAAGCCGCCCTCCCTGTGGCGCCCCTTGATTTTGTGCACATCCATTCCGAACCTGGCCACACCGAAGCAGCGCAAATTCCAATTTCTCCGTCTCTCCAGCTGCCGACAGCAAGCCCCATATCTCGTGTCAGATATACTATCTTAGCGGCCGAAGCATTTGTGCCACCAACCCCTCTACTCCACCATCGCTCACCGCTGATCCCCCAGTGTTGCCAGACCCGCAGCTATCATGCCCCTGGCAATCGGAGATACAGTCATATGTCACAAATAGGTGTCTGCTCTTATTACCGTGGGTGGGGGCCCAGGGGGTTGCTATCAGACAGGACTCCACTGTGACACCCTCCTCTCCAGTCACCCCTTGTCGCTCTGCTCACCAAGACCTGTCTTCCCCTTATTTATCAAACTGGTTTTGTGACAACCTCGAATTGTGTCACAACTTTTAGGAATCCCTGACAATGACTTTTCATGTTGGAACGTCACACTTTGAATATAAAAAGGTATCTCCTCCTCACAGAGAATAATTCAACAAGAGTGGTATTGTGACATATCCGAGTTTAGGAATAAAACACGATGAAGCTGAAACAAGATTTGATTTGTGAGGGGCGTGTCAAAACCCTGAAGCTGTTGTATGTAAGAAAACCCTCGCCCACTTCATATGACCCCTTATGTACATGACTTTCACCCCAGTGCATGTGAATGTGTGGCACATCTTTGCACATCCCCTTACATCTGAATTCTCTACACACATATGTCTACTTATACTCTTGCATGCATTTTGAATTCATTTATTGAAGCTCTTTTGCCTTTCTTACACAAGGCTCATGTGGAACTCTTGAACACATGATGGAGAGCTCTTGCATAAATCACTTGCCCTCATTTATACGTACATTTTTGTAAAACTTACATCTCTGTCATGTGTCACCCGTAACTCAGTTGATCCTTTTGTTCATGAGTGAAACCTCTTCCACCAATACAGTGAACCCTCATTCATCACTGGGGTTATGTTCCAACAGCCGCATAGCTTCTACCTTCCTTCAGCATGTCCAGAAGTTTAACTTTTTCTGCGATACTTAGCATCTTTCTCTGCCATTTGGGCGCATCCTCGGGTGCCTTTGCCG
Source organism: Synchiropus splendidus (assembly GCF_027744825.2). Lineage (NCBI taxonomy): Eukaryota > Metazoa > Chordata > Actinopteri > Syngnathiformes > Callionymidae > Synchiropus > Synchiropus splendidus. Next base: position 17,568,653 of record NC_071337.1, read on the forward strand.
GTGCGGAACGTTTTGTTGACATTGTGGGTTTTATCATGGAGTAAATTTGCAAACGGAAATTTCGCAAGCTGTACAGAGACGAGGCGCGGAGACTGTTCACGTTGGTTAGTCCCTTAGCCAATCAGGATGCAGAACACAATGCACTGTTTAAAAAAAAAAATGCACCAAAAAAATCGGTGAAACAGCAAAGCCGCGAAAGGTGAACCGTGTTATGGCGAGGGTTCACTGTAGACCACGTGTGGCTCAAACTATCGACCTGTGACAACGTGCGATATTCCCATCCAAAACATATATTTTTCCTTCTTCAGCACCTCCAAATGTTCCCAGGCTTCAGTAAATGTCGTACCAATTACTACAATCAATCCGATCTGATGTAATGAAGTGAAAATGATCAGGCGTAGTCACCCGACTCTGGAGCTGTTCTTTCCTGTCCACTTGTTTAATCATTGATTTAGCGCCTCAAAACACCATTGCATCACATTTTCGCCATTTAGGCAGCTGGACCGGTCTGGTGAACACATGAGGCTGAGTGCAGCAGCTGGGACCAAAGCAGAGTCATTTAGTATCATGTTCTCATTGCTTCTTGGTGCGTGAAACATTTATTATGTTTTCGTGTTCACCGAAATCATGTTTCACAGCTGGTGACGGAGCTTCCCTCTCCTCCTTGGTCGTAAAGTTTTGATGAATCATATTAGTACAGAAAATCTGACTTTACTTGTGTTATTGTACAGAAAGTTCAGATGGATGCAGAAGTTGACAGCTTCTTTGACCATTCTAAAGTTGCATTTTTTAGTCTGGCTATCTTCTCTGTGCCCATCTTCTTATCTGTGTCTGGCCACTTTCCCTGTCTAATCCCAGCCTCGCTCACAGCTGGACGTGCGAGATGTGATTCCCAAACCTGGCCACCATTACACTGCTACCCTCGCCTCCCCATTTCTCTCTCTATTATCAGTCCCTCTTGACTCCATCTACAGGCACCTTTCACTCGGGGTAGCCCTCTCTCTCTTCCGCTGCTTTTGCACATAGATGGATCCTTTAAATCCTGAAAGCTAGTTGCACACTTGCATTGGATTTAAGTTGCTATTTATAACCCCTTATGTTGCTTTCCTCCTTAATGAAGGTGACTGTGACTGCATGGACATCTGAGGGCCTTTAAATTGCAATTGACACGTTACGTGCAGCACAAAAGGAGCGCCATCCCATGGTTTACCTAACACCAACCTCTGTCTTTCTTGCGCAGCCCATGTTGTCAGGATGTGCCACGCAAGGTGGAGCATGTGCTTCAATTGGAAACCTAACCTAACGTCAATATGCAGCGCTGCAGGCTGCCTTCAGTGTCAGCATAGGACACCGAAGTCCACCTTCCCAATGTCAATATACTGCACCGTTGGAGTGAGGAAGTGTTGGTCTGGAAGTGGTGCCTATGTTTTTGGCAAACTGGCTCCAAAACAGTATGTTGATTACAACAAAAAAAATTCAATTTAATTTAATTTAATTTAATTTAAAAACAGTTTGCTCTCCAGACAACACAGAGCATTTGTAAGTGCAGGAGTTCCTGGTCCACTGATCACACTGATGCAGAAGACACGTCGCAGGTCGCAGGATGATAACAACAACAACAAACATGTAGGAATCCCTGAACAAAAGCAAAAAAAACATCTGTTTGCTTTTGTTCAGGGATGTTTTTCACTACACAGTGGCCAGGGTTTCCACTACTCTGAACGTACTTGAAATTCTTATACAAACATTTTCAAGACATTAAAAGAGCTTTAGTTTAAATAAGGTGATATGAAAACTTGAATATAGCCACCATCGTGATTTATTGTGCTATTGTCAAACTGATGCAAAATAAACAATATATTGTTATTTAAATGTATGTATGTGTCCATCAGATGATTCAGTAATATACCAAATCCATTCAAATTGAAAAATGTCAAATTTTCTTATACCATTAAACTGCGATTAATTGAGATAAATTAATCGCAAATTCTCAAACTAATTAGATTTTTTTTTTTTAGTTGAATCCCACCCCTAGTAATTATGGATCAAATTCCCCATAAAGAATAATTGTGGCAGAATGACTAAGTTAAGACAGTTTCTTTTACCTTCATCAGTTCATCCAGTCTGAAAGTGCCTGAAGTGAAACTTTAAAACTGACCAGAGAAAGACACACTGTCCACTCGACTCTGGTAACTACCACCAGGGAAATTGTCTCTACACATTCAAAAATGTCTGTTCCGCTGAACTTTAAACACTTAAGACACCAGGCTGTGGCCTCCTCTTTAATGGCTAATATCGGCGTTGGACGCCCGGCGCTCGCGGAGGCGTTTTTAACACATCCTGTCAGCCTAAATTAATGAGGTCATTACAGGCTCAGGTGGGGCCTGTGCTCTACACCTTCACCGTCCGCAGGCGGTTAGTGGGCTGCAAATGAAGACGACGACATAAAGAAAGGCGACACCGTTTCTGGACGGAGGACGAGGTAATGTGGACGGTAAAGGTTTCTGCTCCTTGGCAGGGCCACGGTGATAACAGATCAGGAGAACATAAGGAGAATTTAGGGGCCCATTTCCGCATACTTGGCGATGAAATGACACCCTGGCTGTAGAGGCAGAGTCGCCTCGTTCAAAGCATCGATAAAAGATAATATCCAGATAATGGAAGCTCCAACGAGGAGTTAGAGGGCTCACTGTATTCCTGACTCATTACACTCACCCGTACGATTCATCTTTTAAAACCAATTTCCAGCTAATACTTCTTTCATCTAGCCATCCTCAGCCAATATGTGGTTGGGTCACGGGGGCAGCAATCACCAAAAAGGTTAACCACCAATAGTACTCAACTTCAGTGATTCTTCAACATAGCGCCCGGGGCCCATGGTTGGGCTGCAAGCGCCCCCTGGAGGGCCACTAAAAGTTTTTTGTTTTACACCTTTGGCCGGTGAGGGCCGCGAGACGTTCAGTTTTAATACATCAGCCACGTATAGTGGCAGTAGTGAGTCACTGAATTGACTTGACAGCTGCAAATCTGTGTTAGTTGCCAACTATGGAGAAGTTCTTGAAAAGAAAAACTGATAAAGAAAGTGATGCCACACTCACACTCAAGCAAAGAAACCCCTATCATCTTGTTCATTGTGTCTTTTACGGAAAGCTTGTGGCAAATGGGTAAAAGTAAGAGGGTTGTTCGACTGGTGAATGGAGAATTTTGCGTTTTGTCACAGCTCTTTCTTCACCATGAATGAGCGATAGAGAGTCCTGATAAATGAAAACGCTGCAGATATCTGTGAGTCCATCTCATTCTCCATCGCCCTGCTTAATATGACGTCCTCAGTCTTCTTTTCCAGAACAATGTGAACAGGACTGAGTTGGTTGCTACCAATCTTAAACGGAGGAGTGATCGCCGCAGTATCCAGCGTCATTCCTTCAAACAATGCAAAGACAGACAAAATCTGAAAGGTCGGCATGGGGCCTGAGAAAACTAAGAAGTAGCAGGACTCCTTATTAAAGAGTGACTCGGAGACACAGGTGGGCGAAACCTGCCTTCTTTCTCATCTAAAACGCGACAGGAAGCCTCCAGTCACTCAAACAATGCGAAGCCTTATTACATTCACACTGATCATTTTCTGTCCTTCAGGCAGAAGGTAATTAGCTCTCCACCGCCTCACTCACCCCCCCTGCCCCCCAACACCCCAGTGATCTCGTCCAGTGGAAGCCATATTTCTCCTGCGTATATATGTGTGTGGAGGAAGTAAAAGGAGTGATTATTAGAAACAACGCCGCCGCTGGGTGTTCCGATCATTGACGTCCGCCAGCTATGCATTCATGCATGAGTCCTTGAACGCATCCTCAGAGACCCGCCGGCCTATTGAGCCATCCATCAGGTGGATCACGCCTTGATCAGTGCGAACGCTCAAGGAACAAATATGTGAGGAGGAGAATAGGACAGAAGCTGGAGTCAAACCCAGCTGCTAGTCTCGGGAGCTGTAGACTTAAAGGTGACATTCTGAACACTCACTTTCCAAAAGTAAGAGTGAACGCTCCAAAGATCTTTGAACTGGCCTGCGTGAAGATTTGAAATCAGTTTATTAAATTTGTTCAGAGCCGTCTCTCCAGTCTTCTTCTTCTTGCACTGTCGGTGTATCCAAGAAGACATTTGTCTGAATAAAGGTCACAGTGAAAGGAAAAGGAAAAAGAAAAACATGTGTTACTCCACTCATTTATTCAAGTTGGAGAGATGGAGTTACGTCTCTTTAGGTATTGAAACTTCTACTACAGTCACATGTTACTGCAATTTCTGGACAATTCAAAATATAAAAAGAATATATCAATTTAAAATGGATTTTGTGTATATAACCCTAGTCAGTATGCCAGGAGGACCAGAATTAAATGATACAAAAGGGATTGGTAATAAAGATATTAACAGGAAATATACTTTGAAATACATTGAAATTGACATATACTCATCTACTGGCCTATAAGGACATAAATACACACAGAAATGAGAATATCAATAAATACGGATATCCAAATTTTTAACCCCATTTCTAGCAAATCTATTCCAAACAACTCTTTTGCCTATACAAGCAACATCCGACTTGCTTGACTTACGTCCACCCGTACTTATGACCACGGCCAGCAGATGCCAGCAGAGGCTTATTTTTTATTTGTTTTATTCAAAGTCCGGCACCACAGCACGTAGCAGCCCGGCAACGCGTACAATAGTTACGGCAGCACAGTATCCCCAGCATCTCACTCTAACACACTTACGTCCAATCCGACTTACGACCGGTTGGTCGGACCGATCCCGGTCGTAAGTCGGATGTTACTTGCATTTCCAACAAGTCTATTCCCGCCTCCTAGTTTGCTACAGTCAATTATTCAACAGGGATGGGTGGATATTGAACCCAGCCCTTTTGCAAAACGCATTAACCAATCATATTGACAAGAGGCTGAGAGCTTCTCCCAACAGGATGTGCGATCACCTCGCTTGTGTGAAAGCATACTTGTGAAAACGACAACTTGCTGTCCTGCTGTTTCGATATTCTACAAGGTTTTTGGATGCGACTCCAACAATAAAATTTTGATGCTGATTATATACAGGCAGAACTGGATGGTTTCATGCAGAGTCTCAGCCAGTTGTCGGCTCTGCTCAGTGTGGACGTAGGTGAAGCTGTAGCACATCTCCTCGATCAGATTTCATTGGTCTGGTCCGAAGAGGCTCAATACCTTTGTGGCAGAAGCATAAAACTCAGTGGGTCATGATGGCGGAGGAATGAACCCAAGTGCAGTCAGTGTTGGTCAACAGATGACATGGGACACGTGATTAAATTACGAGTTAGTCGAAACAAATAAATAGTAACTATCAACTAAAGGCGCCGGGAACCGGGATGAACTCACAGGGACTGGGGAAGAATCTGGAAAACAAGAGAGTCGGATTAGAATCTCAAGCCTGAAAACTGGGAGAACAGAAAACACACAGGGAGTTAAGCTCAACAAGGTGGCGATAAACTGAATGCGCTCAGTGGTCGTGGCTACTCACACACGCGCACACGAGGGGTAAACTAGACGGATATATAACTAAGAAGTGAGACTAAATAAACAGCTCACACGTGGAATGAATGGAAGTTGGGAGGTTAAGGAAAGTGGAACGAGGAAGAACGAGGAAACGAAAGTTGCGCCTGAATTGGAATTTGAGCGCGGAAGGAATTTAGAAAATGTCAAGGACGAGAGCAAGAACATGGAAGTCTTGCAAGGGAATTTTACCTGAGTGGGAGTTGAAGCTAACGTAGCTGCCGCAAACGTAGCTGCCGCAAACGTAGCTTCCGCAAACGTAAACGAAACAGAAACGACAGGGAGTAACAAAATATAATCATAGAAAAGGACGTGGAAGGAAAACAACAATAAAAACAGAAGAGGTTAAAGTGCGGACATGACACAGTGTCTGTCAGATGTGAAAACAATAGCGACTTATAGTCTGGAAAACATTGGAGGTGCTGAGCCTCATCGCAGCTGCGATGACAACAAGAAGTGGTACTAAAATATTCTTTATTTCCAAAACCACAACTTGAAGGATTCAGTCTGGGTTGGTGCTCAAACGTCTGCGACTCCTCAGCGTCTCTGACGTAAATCAGACTCCTAAAATGCTCTAAACCGTATAATAAGCCAGTTTGGCCACATCCACTTCTCCACTGGAAGCAGCTCTTGCTGCTCGACGTGATTGTCCTCTGCTGCTTTGTCCTCTGGTGTCAGTCAATAGTTGGGCTCCCACAGATCCCTCTTGTTACCCCGCGACACAGGCAGCCTGCTGTGACTCTCTGGGACTTTTGCCGTCGTCCTTGTCTGTTGATTTGCTCCTGTGTTTATTGACATGTGATGCCTTTTTCAATATCTTCCACATGCAGGATTCTCTGTCTATAAATATATACATATATTTTTGCTTCTTTTCCTTCTTTTTCAACCATGTCAGAACTTTTTTTTAAAAAAAGGTTTAAAGCATTGGGTCAGTTGAACACAACACAAAATACCAAAATATCCACTTTGGACGTGTCTGTTTACGTGAGTAAAAGTTTGGTGCAAGTGAATAAAGATGTTTCTGCTTTATATGTGAGCAGCGTAGTGGTCACCGCTCATCGTATGAACATGATCTGTGCATTAAAGCGATGACTGTCGTAGCTAAGTTCACAGTCACTCTATCAACCCGCCAAACTTTTGGAGGCAAAGGGGAATTTGCTGAAACCGAGATTTTTCCCCTGCAGTGAAGCTCGCCTTTTTTCCTTCAGGCTCAGTGAACTGAGGGAAAATGACATTTAATTACAGGAGAGCAGTCACGCAGTTCGGCTAATTACAATCCCGGGAGTTCAGTCATCATATCTAATTAACTTTCACTTCCATGAAAGCTTAATGCGGCGCCGTCGCATGTGTTGCACTTCAGGAATATTGACAACTCTTTGGACCTTAATTCCCAATTATATTTCCACCATCGCCTCGCTTGGTAAACAGTCTTTTTTTTAAGACTGGAGATGATATTCATAATTGATCTCCACACTATGATCATGTGATCAATCACTGTGGGCGGCTGTTGGTTCAGAAGAGTATTGATTGTTAAGAACACACATTCTTTATGAGGCTGGCTGAGGACAATCCATTCATGATCATGCTCTGCCCTTCACCACTTGGTTAGTGCGTTTACTGAAGCAGAATGTCAGAAGACCAACGGGAACGGCTTTGTTTTTTGTTTTTTGTTTAAAGATTGTTTACAACAATATCTGAGCTTTTACAATTACAATTATTGCCAACATTTTAGTGCGTCTCAGACCCAAATTATTCAAGTTTTATTACTTAACATAACAGAACAAAAATATAATTCACCCATTCATAACTGCTTGGGAAGTCTATGCCAAGAATGATGTACATATACATCATAATATATTACAGAAAAGAGATTTACATTATCATAAATACTTTTTGAAAAGAAAAGGTTTCCAAAAGATACATTGCTCTTCTTCTTTTCCTTTCGGCTTCTCCCTTCAGGGATCGCCACAGCGGATCATCTTCCTCCATCTCACCCTGTCCTCTGCTTCCTCTTCTCTCAAACCTACAAACCTCATGTCCTCCTTCACCACCTCCATAAATCTCCTCTTTGGCCTTCCTCTCCACCTTCTGGCAGTTCCAACCTCAACATCTTCCTACCAATGTACTGGCTCTCTCTCCTCTGTACATGTCCAAACCATCTCCATCTAGCCTCTCTGACTTTGTCTCCTAAACACCTGACATGTGCTGTCCCTCTGATATACTGCTTCCTGATCCTATCCATCCTGCTCACTCCCAGAGAGAAGCTCAGCATCTTCATCTCTGCTACCTCCAGCTCTGCTTCCTGTCTTCTCCTCAGTGCCACTGTTTCCAAACCATACAACATTGCTGGTCTGACCACCGTTTATTCCTTTTCATCAAAGATACATTGCTGATTGAGAAAAAAATGAGAAAAAATTGACATAGTTTTTTAACATCATAATGTGACTGTATTGAACTCGTAATATTATTATTATCAAAGTAATTATTTTTAAGTAATTTTATTTTAAAGTAATTTAAATAAATGCTCCAATTTAAATTATGTTAATGACAAATAATAATAATAGCAAAAGCGTACTCTAATCTGGTGATGCCCATTTAACCAGAATAATCTCAGCCACAACAGAATTATGACTCCTGACCTTGACGTCTCCTCTTTTAATATTCATGCATCTTTCCTGCTGCTGTGCATCAGTGATGCTGACTAGACCTGCGATGGCGCTCCTGGCGCCTAATTGGAGCCTGGAACCCTCCACGTTGCTCCCACCCTGTAAAGGTCAACTCCAATGGAACTTGCTTGTTTACTGTTTTCTTTTTTTTTTTTTTAGAATAGATTTATCAGAACGTCTGACAGATTTAGCACAGGACCCTGAATTAAGATGTTCTTCACACAAAAAAGGAGGCTGGCCCTTGGATAACTGACGACCGTGAACTTTGTCTTCCAACACTGAGTGTTATTAAGTGAATGGTGTAACACTAGGTGAGGGGGAAAAAGTCCACTGCTACTGAGGAGACTGATTTTACTTCCCGGAACAAGTCGAAGATTCCAGAGTCAACTTTCAGCAGAGATGAGTTTTATTTGCAAAATTACGCTACCAATACTGTGGTCAGCCACAGTCTGGATCTGTTTTCCCAGGACCTCCAGGTTCACAGACTTGCTTTTCTACTCCACAAAATCCAAGTCATGTGTGGCAGCAGTCGCAGTTAAGAGTCCCAGTCTTCACACTTGATGTCTCCACCTTCTAAGCGGCAATACACAGATCTTCCCAGGTCAAATGATGACCATGATACCACCAGTAGGTCCCAAGTCTATCCCAGGGCATCCTCTCTGTTGAACACCACACTACAGGGAGACATCATCTAAATGAAGTGTTGGAAGATCAGTGAGTCTCTCCTGGACCACTGAACTTCTCTACTTATCTTAAAGAGTCCCTGCAGGGGAAACTCAATCTGCCACTTTTTCAGCACCGCTGACACAGTCCTTGGAAATAAAATGATTACAATGGGTCTGTGGAACCCATGGTGCACCCATGCAATGCTCCATCTTACTTGCGCACAACAGAAACTCAAGTTCTTGTTTAAAAACTCTCCCACATGAGGAAGGATCTCAGCAATTTCATGGCAAAACAACTAAAGTTGCGGAGTGCAGAGAAGTTCTGTTCATGAGGGTTTGGTTGAAAACAGGGCCGACAGAGAATCTACTACTGACATTGTAGAGCAGACTCTGGACCAAATAACCCTTTCTGACCTTTATGCCTGTACATCAAACAAAAGCCCATTGCAGAAATCCTCCTCATCTGCCAATTAAATATACAGTGAAATAGAAAATGCGGTTGTTCGCTGAATCCAAGTAAACAACAATTGAAGCGTTATTTGGTGTCAACATCCCCTGTCATCCCCCCACCCTTGACGCTGCTCTTATTATCATGATAACACAACATGCCAAGCCCAGAGTTATGATTTAGCAGCACACTTACCGGCGGGCCTCTTAATTCCGGGCCTCGCTCTCACAGCGAGGACATGACAAATGTTAGTGGCCTGCCATAATGCTGCAAACATCAGCGAACCTCACACCGAGGATTAATGCCTCGTCTGGCTTTTATTATGCCGTCCTGCTGTCCTTCGCAGCCGGGCCATTCATCCTTGTAAGATGTCCATATCTGTTCCCAGCTTGAGCGGGTGTGCGTGCGCGCGTGTGTGGGCTGCGGTGGTTGGCATGCCCTATCTGTGTGTGAGGCGCCGTCGTGTGAAAACTTTTTCCCAGCAGGGGTTAAATCACTTGTCCAGTCGTGGGCATTCCAGGGCCATGTCTGGCTTGTCTTATCAATCTATCGACGTGGCACCTGTTTCAGCCCGACGCAGCACACAAGCTGAGCGTCATTGTCCGAGGAATACTAATGGGGGATGCAGATAGCTTTAGGTTTGGCCACCTCAGCAGGCATTGATTCCCCTGCAGACTTGTACTCTGGTGACAGATGGACTGTCACCTCCGAATGAGAGAAGATTGGGACGCGTCCCCTCACTCCATAAGCCGCCAACTCCTTTCTGAGCTCCCCCTTGCCCTCATTCTGGGAGGTGGACCAGAAGGGGGACAACTCAAATCCCACAATGGTCTGTTACTGTAGCCGACTATAAACATTTTGACAGGGTTCTTCCACCGTGCAGTGGAGACTAGCGACTTTGAATGGGTACATTTGTTCATTCAAGCCTCCTCCAGATCTTCTTCGAACAACTGAGAGTGACCCTTGCTTGCCCAAGGCCTTGCTATAAAGACTTGCTATAAAGATCAAGAATGTCTCGCAGCATCTGTCCAGATGACAGGTTCTACCATGTCTGTACAAGAGAGTGTTGAGGCAAGCCAATTTGAAATGAATAAGGATGTGTAAGGCAATGTATTCAGCTTCTTGAACAACACATCCATTGACCCTCTTTTGACTCGTGGGCAGCTGGTTTTATCCATTTTGTGAAGAGAGAACAATAGCAATGCGTAATATGTAGGGTAAAATAGATGAAACTTACTTTTTCTGGAAGAGAAATTGAGGTATTCTTGAGGGCTTCTCTGGTACACTGAGATTATTTTAAAAGCCAATAGAATGTGTGATTATAGAACCAAAGTCATCCTTTACAAATCTACACTACGATCTTCCAAGTATGTGTCTAGTATAGTTTTTCTGTTTTAAGATATCTGGGTAATTCTATTAAGCCTGCTCTACCACCGGTTGAGGCCGTCTTCCCTTTGTCCAGCATCTCACTGCTTTCCTTTTCAGTTCACCTGTAGAGTCGTGTTGTCTGCCTCCACCTCTGCACAATTTATTTTCCTAATCCGCCTTATCGCCGTCGTCTCGCGACAGGAGTTATGCAAATCCTTGCGAGGGAAAGGCCAGATCTAATCTTTGGGTTCATTCTAATTAAAAGTGATTTACTTTTTCCCCTCCGTCCCCAAGAGCAAGGCTTAATGTCCTGCTCTCGTAGGAGACGCCATCCTCCGCCACAATTAGGCGGCGGAAGACGCACTTGGGTGAAGTTTACTCTGGATGTAGCCGCTTAACAATCAGCACAGAGAGAAGAGCAGGAATAATGAACAGCTGCGGGAATCGACGTGGACCGACGAACGAAATAATAATGAGAGAAGACGTTTTCAAATAAGAAGAATAAATTCATATTTTAACCTGGATTCATCAGGGATCTTTACTCTATCAGGATACTGTATGCATACGTGTTATCTCACATCAATAAAAATATTTTGAATTATATCTATAAATGTTTAAATGTTTTCTTTGAATGTGTAGACATATTTTATCATTATTTCATAATTATTTCAGGAATTATTTTAAAAAATCAGTTAAAAATGCAATACTGAAAGGATATACTTGTTTCAAATGTTTATTTTCAAATACTGAAATATTTTAATAATATTCTTCCATTTTTGTGGCATCTTCAGCTGTTTTATTTTGTTTTTATTTGATCTGTAAAAACAATTGATTTTTTTTTTTTTATATTGCTTTATTTTGGTGGAAAAAATGTCCTTCAATGAAAAATGATTTACCTTTTTAATAAAGTTCACCGAAGCTGCGTTTAATATTTAACAGTTTTGTCAAATGTGATTTTTAAAATAAGCTTTATTATTTACTCACTGCTTTTTGAATAAGTTTGTATTCTAATAATAGATATTTTATTATAATAATTCACATATTTGTGTTCTGAAAAAATAAATCAACTTATTGCAACAAGAGAACCTGTAGTTAAGAGACAAAACTTAGTAACTAAAACAACATTACTGCACATTAGTCTGTGTCTGTCACCTCTATACGAGGCACAAAGTGTTAATGCTGCTCATTGTTCCGGCTTTTAAACACCAACGCTGCAGCTGCTCAGCTCTTCTTTCAGCGAATACATACATATTCATCTGATAATTAATAGTGGCGACTCACTTGCAGTCCAGCGCTTCCTCTTTTGCTGGAAACAGAGGTGTGAACTTAAGGTCGCTCATGTATAGTAACAAGAACACAAGAACTCATTTACAGAGCCAAGAAACTTGGATGCCCCCAAATGTATTGTTTTTTTTTTCCAAATGAAAGTACATTTTCAGAAAGTAAAGATTCTATGATTGATTTTTTCCCCGCAACTCATTTTCATATGGGAAGTCATGGCGTATTGGAGCCAACTGTTCCCAGTATGTTGCGGAACTTATCAGTATGGATCAAGATCAGTATAGAAAGTGACGCCTTCATGCAGGACATGTCTTCTTCAAATAACTCAGTCAAAACCCAAAGGACCGTTTCAACAAGTGAACGGTCCATTTCTAGAGGTTGGTCAAGCGACATGCAATACTGCAACAACCAAAACAATGACATAAATATAAGTTAACATAAAATTACATTTCAATTTTGGCTCAAAATCAATTGTCGAATAAAACTGCACACACACTTCGGTGAGATTTACATTTTCCTAAGACATTTTTAGAGAAATCCTTCCCTTTATTTGATCCACTTTACTTTTGTGCTCTACATTTCCACGACATCATTTCCATGTTATTGATCCAAAGGTCCTGAAAATCAGCTGTCCGGGATGTGTATCGTTGGAATGGACACAAGATCCTGGTAAGAACTGTATACAATATACATACGTGTTGAGGGGCCACAAATACAGCAATTGTGTAGAGGACTGGTAGTGGCTTGGGGGCCACCTATTGAGTATCTAGGCTGTTAGAAAAAACATATATATATATATTTATATACATAGTGCTGAGTCAAACTGCTTTACAACTTTGCGTGCGTCAACAGTCTGATGTCCGACGCCGAGATTAGACGTCCATCATCTTCAGTGACGATCACTTACACGTCTTACAGTGCTTCCTAGTTAGGAACCCTCATTGACACGGGCACCGTGTACTGCTGTCACCCCCTGCTCACCCCGCCGCACTCTTCAGCATCACCACTTAGTGAATAAAGGTCAGGCAATCAGGCATCTGGAAGGACAGCTAATTTGTCATCCGCCAACAAACGTGTCAGCGTCCGATCTTGTCCACCGGGCTTGATACCGCAACAAGCCGTAAAGGTTAAGAGATTCAAAGAACACTCTCCCCCTCCTCTCCTCGCCGCTCCCTCCATCTTGCCTCCATCACGACAAGCAACGAGTGACAGAGCAGAAAATTCAATTTTGGGGTGGATCGCAAGGGTTTTCGGTGTTGGTCTAGTGATGAAGATGTCGCTGTCTTGTTCAAGTCGCTCCTCAAGACGCTTGAGGCATTTTTACCTAAGTCTCTATTGGTGATGAATCCTCTCTGTGTTTTCCTGTATTAATTCGCAACCTCATATGGAATTTATGATCCCTTTTTTCCCGATCAAAAATCAATATTGCCAAATAAGATTGTAATTTAATTCTTTACACTCCTGGAAATAATTTTCTTAAATTTTCTTAAAACACTGAAAATAAACAATACATTTCTTATGAAGTGAAACAGTGAAACAGATGCATCGCAATAAGAAACTTGTGGGCTTTAACTTTTTTAAATTTATTTGTTTTGCTAAACCAGAATCGAAAGACAACTTTATTAGATTCATTTATTTTTTAACTGCTCGACAATTTATTGGCAGATTTCCCACTCTCTCGCCACATGCCAGTCTACCAGCATGTGTTGTTGCTTCTCATATTCAAAACCTCTTGATATGCCGTGTCACCTTCACGTCTCCCTCTGCTCTTCTCCGCCTTTCTTCCTCCCTCTGTTCTCTCCTGATTCATTGCCTGTCACCAAAAAACTGCCACCACATTTCAAAATGGAGCCGTGAACTTGGGTCGCGGCGAACACGTGTCAAACGTGTGTTTAGCAAAGCGTTCAAGCTCCTTTTTTGCGGTTCATATCTATAAATAGCTCATACAAAAGCAGAGGAAGAGAGAGAAGGTGGATGTGGCGCTGAAACGGATGAAGCGACGCTCCGACTCGGCTTGGTGTTTGTGTTGAATTTAATCGGCTCGTCGATGTTTCATTGTCCGCCTAAGCTTGTTATGACGAAAAGGATATGCATCCAGAGCAGAAAACAAATCGGGATTGTTTCTGATGAAACGATCGAGAGCTCCTGATGCAATCTGGTCCTCTTGCAAACACTCTGGTTTCATCACATGGTCCAACAATAGAGCGGCTAGTTGATGACTGTACATTGCCCTTCGTTGTGAGTGTGTGCGACAGTAGTTGTCTGTCTGTATGTGATGGGCTGGTGACCACTTCAGGGTCTCCACTGCTCTCACCCAAGTTCACCAGAGTGGACCAGCAGACTTGAACCTCTCATTCCAGAATCTTCCCTTCAAACAACCATCACTCAAACCACTATAAAAGTCATCATCACAAGCTGTACTGTCTAGCGCCACAGCTACTAAAACCACCAACTGGAACAGAAAGCCACAGCAATGAAACAAAAATCCAGCACAACCGCAACATCCGGACTAGCAACAACAATTATTAATATTGTAGTAGTTCGCTGGAGAATACAGTAAAAACTACAACCCAAATCAAAACGTGTTGTCTAGATATTGACTGACAGGGTGACAAAGCAAAAACCACTGACCAAAGCAGAGTTTTGTCAGCCCATTCCTTCCTCCATCGCTGAATCTAAGACGGCAGAATACATCATGCAAATAACGGAAAAAAACAGGAGCCACACTTTCCCCCAAAGGAAGCCGTCGTCTGTAATGAGCAGAATATTCATACAGCAAAGGCCAAATCGAAGCCTCTCCCGCACACCTCTTGCGTTCTGTTTCCGCTGGCTTCTCTCTCACCTCTTCCGACTGAAGCCAGAGTGATTGTTGATATTCCCTGATCCTGGATCTAAGGCTGATCTGCCTGAGGGGAGGCTTTATGTTTCGTGGGGAGCCGGCGTTACGGGGAAGGAAGCCGGGAACTGGAAATAGAAATATAGATTTGCCACGTTCCGTCGTCGTGTTTGCGTAACAACAACTTGATTCATGACCTCTTACGGAACAACACAAAATGTTTCTAACTTCGGAACCGAACCGTCGAGATCCTTCATTATCCATCATATTCAGACAAGGGCCACCATGCGCACGATAAACCACCACAGTAACCGTCCTATTAGCCTCAGAACAACAGCCATCGGACCAACTACTGCAACCACAGCAGCAGAAGTTACTGCCAGTGAAACGCTCCCCAAGTAAATATCAAACAACCATCAATATGGCAAGTCTACTTATACAACCACAATAACAGCCAACACTAACACTGACATTTTTTTTATTTACATTTTTTATGCTGTCAAGTCTGTTTTGGGTACAAACAATAACATTTTTTTTCCTTCAGTCAGCGGCTTATGTTCCACCTGTTGCCATGTTTATCTGTTGTTGATGACATGAGGACAAGTCAGAGTTTATTGCTCTGCATCTGAAAATGCTGAGTTGGACAGTTCTGAGTTGGTCAACTCACGGGTTGGGTTTTAATGTTTTGTTCACCAAGCTTCAAGGAAATACACAGCTTAACGACAACAACAGATGCTAGCACACATTCAGCACAACCTCCACAACCATTAACCACCACAAACTACTCATCCACCGGGACAACAACAGATATAACCAGGTACCAACCACAACAACACACTCGAAACACAACTCAACCCATCAGAGGTGCTTCCAAAACCAATGCGGCCATGTATGAAATTAACATTACTATCCACACTCTTCTGTTTATAGCAGTGTTCACTTTCCAAACATTGGTTTGAGTCAGTATTTTGGAGCCAAAATAAACATGCTGAATATTAATCGCTGGCTTTTTAAAAACACCAATATTCTCGATCAAATTATTTTAAAATGGACCAGTTATAGAAGCAGGGCTTTTTAAAGTGTGAAGCAGATATAATTCCATTTTATGTTTGAAGTTTGAAGGCTGAAATGTGGAGCACAGTCGTGTGTATTCAAACGGATTTGACCTAATTCTTTCTTCCATGACTCATGAGTCAAGGTTCAAGAGTGAAAACCCTCAGAGGGGTCTGGGATGAAATTGTTTGTCGAGTCACTGATGAGTTTCCAGGTGGGCGTTTGAAAGCGTGGGGTATATTAATTGCGTGCAATGGGGTAAAGACATTTGGGACCAGGGATGGAGGCTGCGATAGCGAAGGGCATGGGTGGCGGGTCAAGTTGCCCCCGTGATCATTATGGGTGGGGGCTTTATCATCAAGTTGCGTGCAGAGAACACAAATGGTTTTGTTGCCTCTGGAGGAGGTTCGATCTCTTTGGTGAGTCGAGAGAAGTGGGAGTCATGCTGTTTGGAGAACGGATGTAGCCTTGGTGTGTGTTTACTTTTCAAAATGAAACAGGAAGAGCTGCTGAAGACTTTCTAAAAAAAGCAAATCATTGTCAGAAATGTCTTTTCCTGTTCAGTTGTGGAGTTGTGCAGTGAGCTAGGTGCTGATGAAGTGATCCGTAAATGGTTCCTGGGGTTCCATTTGTGTTCTGAAGTGTCGACAGATCACCAGATTGTGGATTCTCACTTTTATATCTCGAGGTGCACGACTGCATATCCTCCTCCTCCGCAGTTGAGCTGAATGATCTTTGACTCTCACCACTCGTGTTTCACATGAAAGTAAAATATAAACCTCCGACTTCAGCAGTTCAGTGATCTGTATAAACTCTTTGACTCACAGTCGAGGTCCTCACTGTCCTGGATACCGTCTGTGCACAAGTGTTGTTGACACAGCAGCCAATGAATATGGAGATGAGACAACATTATCATTGCACGGCTCTAGATTACAGATTTGAATTGCAAACAGTGATTTTAATAAAGATTTTATTGGCGAAGGTAATTAGTTGTTATTTTTAAATGCAGATATGCAGCTCACAAGACACCAGACCTGATTAGGGATGCTCTTTCCAGAGACAAATGTGTGGTACATTGTTGAGAACAATCTTGTCGTTCTTCATAATTTGCGACAGACTTTTTGAGAAATCAGCACAGCAGTGCTGAAGAAGACCTGGGCTGAGTCCTTATGAGGGGTGTAACAGTACAGAAACAAAACTTTGGTTCAGTAAGGTTCTTGGTTTTATAGCAAACAAAGAAACAAAAAATAAATAATGCTACTACTGTCAACCAAAAGTGTCAACTTGATAGTTCATTGGAAGGTCCAACTTCCCTGGGTTCAGATTAGGGTACTCACAAAGTGGGTCGAAATATGATGAAATTTTAAGATCTCTACTGACACTGAGGGTCTTGTGGTCTTCATGAGTGAGGGAAATTGTGTAAGATGGTCAGATGGAAATTCATTTTCTTTGCAGGATGTGTGGCTTCTAGACTCAAAGTTGAACCCCAGCTCCTCCAACCGAAGACCGTTGTGTCCCCACTCGTGAGGTGGGGAGATGGGATGCCTGGGCGTGGATATGGTGACATAGCTGCGATGGATTATTGAAGAGTTACATGGAATAAATGGGCTATTTTGGAAGAGAAGCTGGAGCGGTTGAGGAACAACGTTGCAACACAATCTCCTATAGCGTAACACATTTGCAATTGCATAGGCTTTCAGTTGAATCTAAAGTTTCCCCTGAGGTGGCATTTCTGGACGCCATAGGCGGCGCTTAAACAGAATGAGGAGCGACAAAAAAAGGTTGAGGTATGGGTTATTCCAGTGCTTCTCCATTATTTTCTGTTGCGCCCCCGCTAGGAAGAGGTAACCATTTTGCACCCCCCCATCTCTCCGTCGCCTCTATAAATAGTATAATTTGTCCATAAAATTATTCACCTTTGCATAACACTGCAACCTTGTTAACATTAAAGAAAATATACAAGAAAGTAATATAGATCAACTTACAATAAATAATAACTTTGTTAACATTGTTTTTGTCTGTAACAGAAAAGACTTGAAAAAAAAAGTGAAAAATGAAAAAAAAAAAAATCATGAGTGTATCTGCAATTAGACAGCAAGAGTCTAGTAGTAGCATAGCAAGAAAGTATGTTCCCCTGGCATTGCTCCACGCCCCCCCAGGGAGGCCGCCCCACTTTTAGAGAAGGTTTAAGCCATAAGGTATGAAGGTAAAATGGGTGCAAAAGTGGCACATACCCGTAACACAAGACTCGTATCCATGCGTCAGAGGCACATACGCGTAACTGCACATTTGCATCCGTAAACCCCGTGGCACGTGCGTGTAAAAAGATTTACATTCATACAAACAGGAAAAGTAATTTCGCCTTCATTTTCTAAGTGCACAAATAGTGGCTAAACACGAGCTCTTGAAACTGCAATTCTGACACATTGCTAAGTTTTCCACCTCAACCACCGTCAAAACGGGTGCATAAGTTCCACATACTCGTAGAACACAATCCGTATGCGTGTGCACCCTTTTGCACCTCTTCTCGCACCGGTTTACAAAGAATTCGGATAGAAGGCGATTCTCACTGTTACCACTGATAGAAAGACAGACAGGTAAGTGCTTCATTTACCCACGTCGCTTTTCCTCGGAATATTGATGCAATATAATGGCGCAGTGTGTCGCTGCAGCTGATTGGACAATAGACGTCACGTGACTACTGGGAATGCGCATGGAGTAACAGGCACGTATTTCCGCCACTTCTACGAGTGCGCATCAGTTTTATTTACAGGTGCGAGAAGAGGTGCAAAAGGGTACAAGCGCATACGGATTGTGTTCTACGAGTATGTGGAACTTATGCACCCGTTTTGACAGTGGTTTTGAGGTGGAAAACTTAGCAATGTGTCACAATTGCAGTTTCAAGAGCTCATGTTTAGCCACTTGTATCTGTAAATTTAGAAAATGAAGGCGAAATTACGTTTCGTGTTTGTATGAATGTAAATCTTTTTACACGCACGTGCCACAGAGTTTACGGATGCAAATGTGCAGTTACGCGTATGTGCCTCTGACGCATGGATACGAGTCTTGTGTTACGGGTATGTGCCACTTTTGCACCCATTTTACCTTCATAATAAGGCAACTGAGTTCAAGAGGACTTTAGTATCCAATGCATGTTATACATTACATGTTGATTCATAGGTTTTTTTTAATGGAGAAAAATGTTTCCCCTTTTGTGTGATGTTTTAAAGTAAGGATGGGGTTTGTGACTCTCTACCAAGTTTCACCCCCCATGGTTTAACCCTAATTCCAAGCTGTGTATGGTGTGCAACACAGCGCCCGGATACATTGTGGAATGCGATGCGTGCGCTCCTGTTGGGCGTCGACAAGGGTCGCCATGTGACACACTCGGAGTATGAACTTGCTTGTACATAAGCACTGTCTTCCTTCTTCTGAGTCACTGAAGATAAAATGGATGAAAAAATAAGTGTCGACATAAACAGTTTTGTTACATGTCTGTTCATGTTTATTCTCAACAAATTTCCCCTGATGAAACTCTCAACCACTAATGAAGCAACTATGACTCATTTTAATCAGCTGCTAATCAGCATTCCCTGTCGATGAATACAGTTCACCCAAATACGCTGCACTGATTATGCTGATGACATTAATCATGCTATTGTCATGTGTGATGTGGCGTCTGGACCCTCAGCCTCCCGAGACAGGCGCGCGTCTGCAGATGGAGCGTTGTGACGCTGCAGACACGTCTGATGTGAAGCGACCTGCAGGCACGTGGAAGGGAAGGGAAGCAGACACTCCATCAGAGGAACAGTGCCAGTTTTCAGGCTTCTCAATTTGCTTCAAACTTTGACGTGCGCCAGACATTTCTCAGCTGACGGCTGCAAGGCTGAGCTATTAGTGTACATATTTTCAACACTTACTTGAGATACTTATGTCAAAAAATAGTTTTTTTTTCCGGCTGTTACGTGCTTTGTGCTTATCTTTGTAATTTGATTTTTGATTTCGACAAAGACTTCAAAAGAAACAGCCTCATCTTTTTTCCCTCAGCTCCCCATCAGGCCGCCTTCAACCGGAGAGGCAGTGCCAAACAGTGCGACCGCCTCACTAATAAATCCCGAGTACATGATGGAAGGTGCTCAGAAGTTCAGGTCGGCGATTATCCAAAGATTAATTCCTCGTTCGTGGGTGTGAAGCAGATCCACTCTCACTGATTTAGAGCGAGTGGACACTGCCGTGTAGGACAGCGTTCTGGTCATTACTAATCCAAAAGACCCATGTCAGGAAGGAGTGTGCGCTCGGAGGGTGGAAAGTTAAGACATGGCAGAGGGGTCACACCAATAAGACGTGGGGGTCGACGCCACGGATCAGTTAAGGTCAGGCTGATAATGGGAGCCATTTGTCATATGGGGCATTTGTTCGCGCCGGCAGCGAGAGGAACGTAGCAAGCTGCAGGGAATAGCATTTCAACGTGCGTAACCTCAGAACGTCCCCTCTTGACAGGGAATGGCCGGGACTTTTCATCCCTCTGCGTCCTCCTTTATCAATCCGGGCTCCTGTCCACCAAGAGAGGGGCCACATTTGTATTGGGAAAAAACAGTGGACAGAATGGAAAAGAAGGAAAAGCACAACTTTGAGAGCTTACATCTGAACTAGTTTCGTGAACAACATGGTGAGTAATATGGTTTGATCTGGGTCGGGGGGGGACATGCTGAATCCCAGTGTTGGGTCCATAGCGAAGACATGGTTGGCTTCGCCGATGTGTTCCACCGAAGCAATTAGAAGTGAAACACACGTGAGGACAAATGCTGACTTGTGATTCAGGTCATGTGGCTGCCTAAATGTCATTGGCCTGAGCGCAGTAGCTTAATTAAAGGCATCTTGTCATGCTGGCCTGCTTTGGCAAGATAGATGGAGGAAGAAGGTGCAATCCGATTGGCCATGCCAGCGACCTCTGCATTTAAATGATGTTGTTGAGACGTGTAAGACTTTTCTGAAGCAAACCCATGATCAGGGCTGCTAACCTTCTGGCTGAGAGGCAGCCGTGCTAACCGTCGCACCACGGTTCCACCGCACTGTGGATTATGTGCATCATGTTCAGTCACTCCACCACAGATGCGTGAGACATGACAAGTGTGGCGTGTGAGAAGTTTCCATTGCGTGAGAGTTGGCAGCCCTGCCAAAATTATCCCCGATTGTTATGTTCGAGACGCGGAGAGGGACCCAAGTGCAGTAATGGAAGAATTACAGGAGACAGATACAATAAATAGTTTCATTTTACAGGATACAAAAACTCAACAAAAGGTGTCACCGAAACGGGAAAAATAACACATGTCCACAAACGGGAAAAAGTCCAACAAAAGGCGTCACCGAGCCGGGAGAACGAAACAAGCAAAGTCTGAAAAAAAGAGAGAACACAATGAACAATAAAACACAAGCTAAACTACCGAGGTCATCAAAATGAATGCACGCGCTAAGGAGATGCAATAACAAGGAGAAAACTAGGAAGCCGCGCAGGAAAGGCAAAAAACAAAATTCAGAGTACCAGGGTTTAGAAAAGGTAAACAAAGATAAATAAACGGACGGATAAATGCACAACAGATAGAGAGCAAGAGGAACAGAGCGAATTACCAGTGATACAAAAGGAGTCGATCCAGCACAGGTAGCTGGAGTCCAGGTGTTCTTCTACACAGGATGATAGAGGATAATTGGCTCCAGACTGCCACCAAACAGGAAGGAAGAAGGGAGAAACAAAACGGGGATCAAGGGACAAAATAAAAGCGGGTCATGACACAGATACTGTTGTTGTTTTCACCCACAACATGTGAACCTTGAAGCCACAAACCATTTTTGTTGAACCTAAATGACCTCAATCCAAGAGCAAGCTGTTGCAGCCAAACACCTTGTGCACCACAGGACTCTCAAAAGTACAACATGTGAGAGCTGCGACAAAAAGGCCTGAAGATGTGGAGATAAGAAAACCTATGGACCTTAGAGATGTTAAGACCCTGAAGCAATACAAGCTTTTGTTCTCATCACCTGGGGATACATGAAACAGTCCCTTGCAAGCCATGTGACATTTTGGACTGCAGTCATCTACAACATCCTGCAACCCAGAAATGCTCGAAAAGATGCAATTTGAAAGCAGATGGAGATTTTGGCAGCAACCCCAAGAGCTCACCTTCATTGTCATGATAATTCCTATAATATAGTTCTTACTCTGGCTGGTATTGTTCCACACTGTTTCAGTAATTCATCCAAAGCTGTTCCTCCTCATGAATATTCATCCTTCCATCTCTCTTTGCCAAAGCCTGAGGCGTCCAGCACAGGTGTTTGTGAATAACACAAAGGACAACCTCCTCAGATGCAGGAAGTTGCCATAATGACTGCAGTTCCTCGTGCACCCTGGGTAGTAATCAGACCTCATTTGTCATAATAGCGAGTAAATAGCAGTCGTCGCAGCAGGAGTCCGTTGGCTACAGATTAGTATTACCGTTCCACTTAGGGTCATTAAGAGGCAACGCGTCGCTAAGTCTTCTTTTAATTTCAAAATAACAATTTATGATCCAGATCCTGAGTAACAGAGGAGAGCGTGTTGCTGGCTGTGTGTTTCATACCATGTGCAAAGCCAGAGCCCGGGGTCGACTTCCTCTGTGGAGAGGAGCTCGGAGATAAGAGAAACAGTAGAAATGACCTTTGAAAAGATCACTTCGCCCGAGAGAGGGAAGCGCAGCAAAAGTCATGGGAGACAGCTTGGCAAGTTTCATACAGTCAGGGATGAAGGTAGATGCCTAAATGTTGCTTACCCGATTATCTTGCCTTCCCACTCCGTTCTGTCTGCTCCACTTATGTATGAGATTGTCTTGGAAGGACGGTTTATTTACCATGTGGCCTCAGGCAGGTGGAGTAGCCTCATGAAAACTCTGTAGACTGAAAACACACATTAAAGAGAACAGTGGCATTTGATGTAAAAGTTACAGTATTATTTGAAATGCATAAAACATGATGCATTTCAAAAGACGTGAAGAATAATGAAGTCTTCAAGAGGGTTGTTATAGTGGAGAGGGAAACGCTGTTGACACTAATGAAGGCAGAGTGGGTGTGGCACACTGGCTGTCGTTCAAATGTGGAGATCTGGCAGAGCAAAAAATGAGCCGAGTATAAGTCTGGGATTTGGAGATGGCAGAGCAAGTGGGTGAGTGTGGTGTAAGTGGTTTTTTTTTCATTCATTAATGCATCAGTGTGTGTCTGTGTTTGGTGCTGTAGGTGCCAGAGTCAGTCACCACAGCGATGCCTTGTGCAGGGACCATTGGGGTGAAGCACATACAGTACAGTGGAGGAAGCTCAAACACATAAAACAGGTCTCCATCAGAAAGCCTGCAGCCTCCTTCCTTCGTGAGGGGCTTGGCCAGACTGCTTCCCTGCATAGATCTGACTGTGGCGGTGTGCGCTGGTGTGGTCAAGAGCCGGTCACAGAGAGTGCGTGCAAGAGCAGTGCAGATCCAGACACCAGAATGAGCGAAGCAGAAAGGGGCATCTGGTCTGTGTACAGAACGAAAGAAAGTAAGTAGATGAACTGGCCTCTGCATGTGTCTGGGCGAACCCTCCCTAAATGTGAAGTACATTTGTAGTTCTACTACCATCAAGTCTTAACCGCAGAATTGGTTTCAAAGCATTAATCTCTATAGATTAAATAACTTAAGGCGCTAAATGTTGGTTTTCACCCATCAGTCAATGTGACTTCGCACCACCATCCATCAAGTCTGGGGAGAAGCTGTTCGACGAGGCAGCACTTTAATTTCCCATAAAGTCATCAGCTTAATAGCAAGACACGGTGGACCAGAAGATCATATGGATTCAGACGATGGCTATCAGAGAACCTGCGGTCTGTATTGCTTTAACAACCGCCGCCTTATTTAACGGTGATCAGCAGAAGGGCCGAGAGATGAAGATCAGCTGTGAGCATTATTTTCCCCTCAGCCTTCAAAAGTGACAGGCCCATTATACACAGCGTTGAATTTATGAGATGATCATCACTGATGGCCTGGATGTCCGACGCACGCTCGAAATGTTTTCTATGCTAATGAGGCTTCTTCCCCGCTGCCTTTGACCACAAAACCGCCATGCAACGCCATCGCTGTGAAAACGCATTGTTGAAGGCTCCATTAACAAGGGGGGATATTTCTTTCGTGCCCCGTCGCCACCTCCCGCCCACTCGTGCGCATCGGAAGAAGCTTATTTATGTTTCTTCTTCATCACCGGAATGCATCAGTTCACGCACTTGTTGACAAAGAGGAGTGTTTGCAAAGATGACCTTGAAGCAGCTTCAGGGAAATGAAACACAATTGTAGGATTAAAAAACTAGCGGGTGGAAAAATGACATCCCACCTATCACATCATGGACATCCATCCTCTCAATTGCCCGAGCTCTCATCTTCTCATCCATCCCACCACACCTGCTCCCTCCATCCTACCTCCCAATCCACCCCGTCTACTCACCATCCCGTTCATCCAGCCAGCCGATACATGCCACCACCTCCCGTCCATCCCGCTATCTAGTCCTTCCATGTGACCTGATCCAGCCAGTTGTTGAAAAATTCATGTCATTCACAAACATATTTCACTCTGTGTAGCCACAGTCCGTTCCACCTAACCATCCCACCCCATTCCAGCTTTCCACATACCCTCCTAAATTTCACTTTTCAAACCCATTACGCCCAGTCGAGCAATACGCTCATCTTGCCCCACTCGTTCCACCCACCACAGGTTTATCCCATCTCGATCACTCTCCCAACATTATCATGCCTATCATTGGATCCTTCCCCTCTGCGTCTGAGTTCACCTCTTCATCCATGACAACCATTCATTCAACCGTCCTATCTATCCCGCCCATGTCATGGCTGCCAATCCACCCTGTGTATCTCATCTATCCATCAGAGTAGCAGTGGACTGAAAAAAAAAAAACTTTCACAAACAAGGCAAAAAAGCGAAATTGACCATTTTTAACACCACCAGTTCACAACCAAGACTTCCACATACAACCCCACACCTGGCCTCTGTCCCTCACTCACGCATTTCCAACTCAGATTTGAACCGAAGTGCGACTTTGACGCGGAATCTTTCACTGAGAGGCTTTGATTGATCATTCTTGTGTTTCTTGTGAGCGTCTGCCAAACACCGTTTCTGTTCCCACACATCCCTGACTGAGAGATCATTTCAGAGGAAGCCAGTTTAGATGTACCATCCTCTAAACTTTTACAGCAGATATCATTTAGAATACAACCTTGGATGTTGTTATCTTCCGACACCTGTTTTTCTCAGCGGGGATCCTCTGGGTAATTGCTTTTGAGGGCTCTCTGATCCATTTACAAGCCACACTGTTTTCCCCCAAAAATAAAAAAAGTGGAGACGTGATTTATATTTGACACATGTCCCCCTTTTCATCTGCTTTTATGTCGGTGCTGTCTTTTGTGGTGTTTATTTAGTTAGTCTCTGAGTTTGGACCCGAGGGAACAGAAGTTTGATCAGAGAGACAGTTTCTTTCTTCAATTTTGTCATCTCATGTTTCTTTTAGATGCTTGAAATTCATTATGTATGTGAAACTTTCTGACTTTCGCTGAAATACTCATCTGAATTGCAGCTAATGTTTGTCCAAACAGCTGGCCAGACTGTCATTTCATATCTGAGGTTTGGGATTTATGTGTTGTGCTGTATTAACCTGTTATTGTCTAGACTTGCCTTAGTTATTGTAAATGATTTTATGTGTTGAATGTTTTACATTCGGAGATGAAATTGGTTGTATCTGCGATAGGCCTTCCCTCCAAACAAATCCGGCGTTTTCACTCACTATATCCGGTCATTTTGAAGCCGGGTCCCAGAGTGAATAATATGATACAGATATGGACACACTTTTCTTTGAGGACAGTGGTATTGAATATTTTTTAAAACAATGACGTCACAACCCCATTTGTCTTGGCTCTCCCCCGAAAGTCGCCACTTCTCAATGATACCGGTGAACAAGAGAGTAGTATCAGCCACAACTGTTCAGGCTATTGTTAATGTTGTTGTTGTGGCAGAAACAGTTTCAATTTTGAAACTGGCACAGAAAATTCTTGGATAGGAAAATGTGCGGCGCCATGTGGGTGTAGCCAGAGTTGTGGCATTTATACAATACTGATTTTTTGACATGTTGTTTATAAACATCCCTTTTTTGTGGAAGGGAAGTTTTTTAACAAAGAAAACGAATACCTGTTAAAAAAAGAGTAGCGGTTTTGCGCAGTGAACCATTTGCAATCGTAATCAGTCACTACACTGTTTGGTTTTCAACATCTTGTTTGTCTGCCCTTTCCATCTTTAATTCAGGCGTTGCAAAGTACTTGTATGCTGAGCGGAGGGGGAGTGGAATAATATCCTGAAATATAAGTAGTGAGATTTCCTAGCAGGTGAATTCATTACAAGAAGTGGGGAATTGAAAAACCCCGGCGCTGCTGAATCTGTTGAGATCAGCGTTTCTGATTTTTTAAATTTTTTTCAAAAGGAGGACATATCAAAACAAAGATAATTTTATGCATCAGGACCAACATCTTTCCCACTCAGCTGAAGTCAGGTCCGGGGGGCGGCAGGCGATGTAAAGTTGGCCAGACTTCCCTCGAACCCTGAAACCTCCTCCCAAAGAGGTGCTATGGAACCAAGTCAACTGAGAGACATGGGGTCTGCCCCGGGGCCTCCTCCTGGTTGAACACCTCCTGACAAGACGCCCGGGGTAACTCGACTTGCCTCCCCTCTCTATCCCCAAAGTGGAGAGGAGAAGGATGGATCTGCCAGTGCTTGGGCATCTTTGCCCTTCATACGTTCATTGTTCCATCTTATTTTACTTCAGCACCAGGAGGAGGAGCTTATCTACAAGCTGGTCAACACAGTCCACCCTTGACAGTGAGCCAGTGTTTTGCTTCATGGATTTCCAGCCACTGAATCGCCCTCCACCTTTAAATATACATTTGACAAACAACATGGCGGCAGATTGAGGACAAGGACAAGCGTCTCCTCTGGCTGTGGATCGTTCTCCACTGGCCGACTCTAATCACCAGCTAATTAATAGTTGGTGCGTGGGTTTACAGAAGCAGCACTGCAATTAACCTGCGCATGATATTGATTCAGCCGGGCCATGGTTGTTGCAGCTGACTCTTCTGGGGAAAGTTAATGTTGGGGGAAGTGGGTTTAGTAAACTGTGATCATTAAGTAAAAAAAACAAAAAAAAAAAAACATTCATGAACGCTCACTGAACATCATTAGGAACAAGTCTCATGTAGGTTTGCTCACAGCTTTTTGTGTTTGTTGTGAGTTAAACTGTCCTCATGGAAAGATCCACTGAAATCTCTGATCCGCACCTAAAATGATTCACTGTGTCAGCAAAGAAATACCACAATAAGAATAACAATAAGAACAACAACAACACCAATAATAACACTAATAATAATATATACTTTGTTGCCAGTCAAAGATGCCCAATGAACATAAAAGCAATTGACAACAACAAAAAAAAACAAATGATCAGAAAACTAACTGTTAAAGGTCTGCAGAAGAGTCAACATACCAGCACCATCTACCATACGTCATACCACTTTTCACATTAGTGCAGTATTGTCGGTGCTCCATTCTCTGCACCCTTTACAGCAAATAAATCATCATTGTTATTTGTTCGACCGAATTCTAAATACAATGAAAACAGCTGTTAGAACACACTTGTGTGACACACTATTGTGAAGCTACACAGTGAACAAAAAATAATCAGACCTCTTTCCAAATAATAGATGTTTGTGTTTATACAGAAGTTGATGTTGACATGTGTACAGTACTTTTTTTCAGTTTTGTTTTAATGTGTGTTTCAATCATACGTTATAAGCTCCCAGACCACAAAGTACTTAATGTACCACCAAAAACAAAACAAAACAACCTGGTCAAAATGAATATGCAGAATTTGAAATGTACCTTGACTGTGGAAAGTGAGGAGTGATTACAAGTTACTCTATAAATAAATAAATAAATAAATAAATAAATAAAGTTCGCTTGTGAAAATCGATGCCACTAGAGAGGCCGATCTGGAAGAGACCCCTGACAGGAAAAAGAATATGAAACACAAATGGTTCATGTTTTTGAAACAACCCAGTTATATTAATGAAGTAGCGAGTACCATGTTATTACATATATATTTTCCGATTTTCTTCATTACTGCAGCTGTGTAAGGTGCACTTCTAACCAATTAGTGCAAAAGAACAAACCTTGAGATTTGTCTTTAATTGCCTTCATAATGGTTACTGTCTCAACACCATCTACAGCAGTATCTCTCCGTTTAAGCAAACCTCGGCTTTTAACTCTTTATTTTTACTCCAAAATCTGAAGTTCTTCAGCTGAAATGTCGAGAATAAATCAAAAGGTTTCTGAAAAGTTTGAGGAGGTGAGATGTTGACGTTGAGGGAGCCTGAAAAACTGTCAGCCTATAATCACATGTACCAAACACTCACCAATATAAAGAGGCTTGAACTCAACAATACAGAGGATGACCTGAGAGGTTTCCTTGACTGACATGTGTGCCCATTATTCTGTCAGGTTTTCACTCACTGTACATCACAACAAACCAAGAGGAGTTTGACTCACCGGATGGCGTGAAGGCTTTGCCTTGCTTTTATACAGGAACGAATAATGAAAGGGAAACAGAAGATATTCTGCAAAATCCTTATATTCCGGATGGGAAACTACTTCATGGGTGGATTCTTTAGTTGTTCTAACTTTGAAATGAGCACTTCTGGACTCATCAATCTTTCCTCAAGGTCAAGTATCGTTGCGGCGGAGCGGCAGTCTCATCATCCTTATCGGCGCCTGGATCATCACAGGGGGCTTAGTCAGACTTGAAAGACCCTTAAAGGGCTTCCACCGACACTTCTCGACATCCTCCTCTGAGGTCATCGCTGTTCATTCTAAGCTGCCCCTGAATCCCGCGTGATTGTTGAAACGTAGCTTGAATGTTAGATCAAAGTCAGTAGTAGGAAGAAGACACATTTTGGGGAAACGAAAAAATGACCACTGGGAATGAAACCAAAGAAATCTTTTAATAACAAATATATATATACGCATAAAATGTTATTTTTTTATTAATAATATTTTACAAGTGAATGGAAAATACCTTTGTTCTAAAAATGCCGCAAAAGAGTCCACAGAAAATATCAGAAACAAAAAAGGCAACTGGATCATTACATGATGCTTGATGCTTTGGAAAAATAAAATAAAATAAAAAGTTGACAAAAGAATGAAATTATGACATTTATCAGAAAAGGAAAGGGATAGACTTGAAATGTTAAAACATGGATATGCAATGTGAGAAGAAGAAGAAAAGTCTGCAAAATGTTGACAGTGAAAAAGTAGTTGACTCTCTCACACACACACAAATCTGGTGTTGAAAACAACAAATAAATAAATGGGGAAGATACACTGTTTTAACAGTGAGTGAGACAATATTTCCATGTGGTTATGTGCTGCTTAAGAATGTTAATGGCTAGGAGCAAAGACTCGAGCAGGGTAAATCTGTTTCCACCCAGGGTGAAATGTGATGTTCAACAGATTCACAAAGTTCAAATTCAACTTCAATTATTAAGCTGATTCCTTCACTAGAGAACAAGACCCCAAGTTTTTCCCACAGAGGCAAGGGCTTGGTTTGATGAAGGTTTGGTTCATTGTTAAAAGATGTGTGAGTCATTTATTGTTTTTTGAAACTTTCAACTGGTTGAATGGTTCGGCTACATATTTTCACAGCGGCAGCAGTTTGGCAAACTCCTTTGAAACGCTATAAACGTCAAAGCTTATTATAGTTGACCTTGAATAAGCTCGCTTGCAGCTTGTCAGAAAAACAGTTGGAACAGTTTCTTTTCTTCCTGCGACTGTTTGAGGATTAAGATTCCGTATTAAGACAGGGCTGCGGTGAAAGTTCACAGAGATGAAAGTCTAAATCCAACCCTCTGATGAGTCGCGGGAACACACGTCTGAATCAGACGTGACGCGGACGCTGTAAATTGAATCAGTTTGGCTCCTCTCAGTCGACGTGATTGGTTAACGCTCAACAAATTTCTCGGTTTAATGATGTTTTTGTTTCTGCTTGATGAAAGGTTGAGAGATCAGCCGTAAGAGACGAAGGCGGCGGCAGATAATGAGGAGAAGAGGCACGTGGCTTGTCACAGTGGAGGAGGACGCAGCGAGCTGCAGTGGAGCGGAATGCTGAAGTGAGTGGAGTATATTAAAGTGATCATAAAGTGGCCATGTGGAAAACGCTCGCGCTGCTAAATGTGTCAGGTGTTCGCGTCTTTGTCGAACATATCAACCTCTCAGAAGCTCTTGAAATGAGCAGATGTCTTGTGTTCAACACAAATATATTTACTACACTGTCTAAAGCAGCCAATGAACAGCTGGCGTTCTAAATATAAAAGCACACGTCACAGTATAGTCCAATTGCAAAGTTATTTTTTAAATCCAGTATGTACTGGAGTCATGGAAAAGAACATTTGTGACTAGGAAAAAATGGAAATTCAGTGTTGGATCAGACATGGTTACAGTATGTGTGTAACATAACCCATGAGCCAAAGATACAGTGTGCTGTCCGCTCAGTTGGATCGCATTTTTAAGTTGACCCATTTTCATTCATCCAAGAGTCACAAACCTGCTCAAGGTCACCCTCTAGTATTTTTGAGTGTATGGTTAAAGCAGGCTCATGACTCTTGGGTTTTAAAAAAGCTCAGGCCTGCGGTTCAACTAAAATAGTCAACATGAGTGCAGGGGAAAGAGGTTTGTTTCTCAGATTCATACTGTATCTGTGGTCTATGAGCCAATGAATAACTCAAGTGTGAATCTCAGTAAGTGAAAAGGAGACATGTGACTCAAGGGTTGACGCACATCTCCATCCAGGAGTATTGAGTCGTTTTGTTAGTGTCACAGATCATGGCAACATTTAAAGCCAGTCTAATGTAACATAATTTAGCATCAGCAGGACCATGGAGTGGGAGAAGCTATGACCTTAAACAACAAGGACACCAGCAATGGATTACTTGTCAATTCGAGTTTCTCGCGATGCGTGATCCACACACGCACCTGGAGCCTTATGGTAGTAATTTTTTTTTTCTTTCCATGCGCATGATGTGTCTGCGTGCGATACGCCATGTGGCCCTGCATAATGCACGATCCACAACACCCTGTCTGGAACACTACGGAAGTAAAATGTTCTTTCAGTCCATTGAAACACCAATGCGTAACATTTTACCTTTTTTGTCAGAATAGTACGCAAAAGTCAATTTCCCAACATCAACAGGTTGATGCGTCAACATGCAACATGTAAAAAGCGTGCACAAGTAAGACAGTAAAATGCAACAAAATAACAGACATGACGCACAAGACTACACTTAGACTTAGACTTAGACTTTCTTTGTTGTCATTGCACAAAAACATATCACTATATTATGGCAACGAAATGTCGGTCTGAGGCCTCCGGTTTCCAAAAACAAAACTATATGTCCAAAAATAAATAAATAAATAAATATATATTTGACAACCATTATTCGGGAAACTGACAATGTGTCATGTCCGTGTTCTCCTTGCATTTATTGTTACTCTTATGTCCTCGTTTTCCATGCTTTCATTTTTTTGATTCCCAGTTGTTCCCTCATTTCCTGTTCCTTGTCTCTCTCCAGCTTTCCGAGCGACACAGCTGGTGTGCATTTGATCATCAGACTTTCCCAGATAGCAACTCCTCGATGCCAGCTTGTGTCGCCAGATGGTTTCTTCTCGTTCCAATGGTAAACTCTCCTAAGACTCCTCTCTCTTGCTAGAGCTCCCTTGAATATTCTAAATTCTGTGCTTAATTTCCTTTTCCTTCTCGCTTCATTTCTGCTTTCACTTTCCTTCTCCGGTAGATTTCCGCATGTGAGTACTTTGTAGATCTCACTTTTTGATACACTTATTTCCTCGGGTGTGTGCGTGTTTACCACCACCGAGTGTCGGGAGTTACTTCCGAGTGCGTTTGTGTTCTCTCTCAGACGGCCATCACAATAAGCTTGCTGACTTTCCACTGAAAGGTTACCAACACTACATGTAATGTGTCGGTGGCAGTGTAACATTATGCAAAGAAACGTAAGTCAAGTCAACGTAAGCAGTCATTCGAATGTGTCTGAGGAGACTCAAATAAACATTTGGGATACATTAGCTCAAGTAGAAACAACCCAGGTTAAGTAAAAGTCTGAAAGCAGATTACGACTGGACTGGTTACTGTTTCCCACAGCGCTGAGGCACACACCGTATCGACCCATTTGGTAAGTCTCCTTTCCCAACTCTCACGGAACAGCAGCCTTCCTGCGGCGCGGACTCGTCAACAGGCTGAGATTAAATCAGCCATTGTTGATGACAACGATGATAACAGCGAGAGCACTCATCAAAGACTAGGGCCGCTGATGCAGAAGATTAATTCAAGTAAAAAAAAAAATCATTTCCACAGGCCTGCTGAATAATTGTTTCCAAGAATGATGTTTGGTTTGTCAGTCAGAAGTGCCTCGCGTCGGCCGTAATACATCTGAATTAAGTGGCTGGTGTCACGTACGGCCCGTCGTGAGCCGCTAAATACATAAATCGGCTTTAAATGAACACACACACACCACTTGTCTCGCTTGCTTTGCAGAGTAATTCATCTTCCAAACTCCATGATTCTGTTATGCAGTCAAATTGACAAGTAATCCATTGCTGGTGTCCTTGTTGTCGACATTAAGGTCATATCTGATTGTTGCATCGAGTGAGCAGACTTGCAGCTCTTTGCCGGGGGTGATGGGTAATTCAGTGAGTAAATTATACACTTAAGTGACGGGCCGAGTCGAGCTAATGTAGAGGCGAGGTTTTGGTGGGAAAGCAGAAATTGGCCGGTGAGGTGGAAATGCTCTGATGTTTAAAAGTAGATTGGCCTGAAACTCTTTCACTGGCAAGTTTGATGGGACGGAAGAGATGGAGGAATTGACTTGACCCACAGTCTTTTGACTACATGGACTGTCTTTCTCAACGGTGAGATCCTTCCCAGGTGGATGATCTCAAGTACTGTATCCTGAGATGTTGCCCACGCATGTCTGAGAATGGAGTGTGTGACGGACAGACTCATCGGTGAAGTAGATTCTGTCATGAGGACTCAGTCAAAAAACACAACCTTTTTTATTCGCTTTCCTACGCCTACTGTGCTCACAAGCTTAGGTTTGTATTCTATTTGTGGAGAGTCTGTACCAGGGGCGGGAACTTATGTTTCCTACAGGGACGCATTATATATTCTGACTAACAACAGAAGGACAGCAGAAAATATGCTCAGAATTTTAACTTGTATTTGATAATACAAGATTATTATCAAGGCGAAAGAGGGGGAAAGTGTTAAGCAGGGCTAAACAGAGAGCAAAGACAAACTTTATTGCATTGGTGAGCTGGAGCCATGGAGTGCGCACATTCAGTCGCTGACAGAAGACAAGGTCACATGCCGGGGATCAGAGGTGCAGGCATGTTCGAAGACGTGGCTGGGTGTCAGGAGAGGGAACAAAACATACTGGCGCTGGGTCTGTCCAAGAGTGACTGCAGCTGGGACGAAAACAATCTGGGAGATTGTGAGAGTGTGGCAAGAGCTTTTAACTGGAAAACTGCAGGACAGATTGTGAATGGATGAAGCTGATTGTGTCTATGCGACAAGAGAGCAAAGGGTTTTGTCACTGCAACGTAACGCTGTATCAAACACCAAAAAAGTATAAGCAGACCAAGCAGTGCATTGCACCACCGAGGTGTAAAACTCCTTCAGGTCCTCCTGGAACTTTTTTAAACAGCATATTCATCAACGTTGCTGCATGCAATAAAATGCTGACGTGTCTTGATCACTGCTGCACAGTGACGCCTCATGTTTTCCTCCAACGCCTCGACAAGAACGAGTCATCTGATTTAGTGTGAGCTTCACGAGCATGACTTTTATTGGGGAGGTAAATATTATGGCTCAAGTGTACGGAAGAGGGCGTGCTGCAGTAAATATGGGAGCAATGCCAACATTTAGTTCGATCATCGTAGGCTGCGCTAACACGTTGACAGAGAAGTGAAGAGGACTTGATGTGAAAAAAATCACATTTTGTGAAGTTGCATCAATCCTCACTGTCCATTGCCTCGCGAGAAATAGGTGATGTTATGGACAGAACTTTGACAATGGTCATTGAGGAGAAGTATAGTTTTATAGTGTTCTAAAGAACAGTAGGTGACGACTACCCCACCAAAGCGCAGTCCAAATATGACATCAAAGAGGGATGTTCTCCAACATCATCTCTGAGTCTGTACTAATGAACACAGCACATGCATCAGGTGGAATTCATAGATGACATGCAGGAACTCCAGAAGACATGATTTCACATCCAGCATTGTCACAGTTATGCAGCGAGGAAAGAAAACAATCCTTAAGTAACTTCTCAAAACTTTTGTTCTTAGCTAAGATTTTATTAAAAAAACAAATTGTAGAATCCATGCATCGAAACTCTTTTTTTCCCAGCGGCTTCAGATCAGGATATAGTATGGAGACAGCGCTTTTAAAAGTAAACAACTTCCTCTGAACAGCGGACAAAAATGGAAGCTTCATTTTGATTCTGTTAGATCTCAGTGCAGTGTTCAACACTGTTGACCACAAAATTTTACTGGACCGTCTTCAAAGATATTGCTGGTTCCAGTCGTATAACTCAGACAGGACATCTTCAGTCACTATAGGGAACTTCTCTTCATCCATGGCCACATTTACCTGCGGTGTACCACAAGGTAACATTTTAGACCCCATTCTGTTTTCCACCGACTTGTTACATCTTGGTCAAGGTCAAGCGTCACCATGTGTCTTTCCAGGCAGAGGACACACTTACCCAGCGAGTATTCTCAAGGCGTGAACACTGTCCTAGCATGTCTTGATGATGTCACAAATTATTCACTTGTATTTGATCCTCACATGTAAATACAGTCCAGTCTTGTTTTCTTCAGATAAAAATGGTATCTAAAATCAAACTCACGCTATTATATGGCTAGAATAAAAAACAAACATAAACGTATTTGCATGTTCATAT
Organism: Synchiropus splendidus; assembly: GCF_027744825.2. Lineage (NCBI taxonomy): Eukaryota > Metazoa > Chordata > Actinopteri > Syngnathiformes > Callionymidae > Synchiropus > Synchiropus splendidus. Next base: position 17,603,673 of record NC_071337.1, read on the forward strand.
TCTACTGCCTGGACTAACTCTCTTCTCACTGGGATCAACAAGAAATCTTTTCACGTCTCCAACTGGTTCAGAACTCAGAAGCAAGACCCCGACTTGGCTCTAACAGACGGCAGCGTATGACTCCAGTGTTACTTTCACTGCAGTGGCTCCCTGTCCACTCAGGAATTGACTTGTAGAGCTCACTAATAACTTTTAAAGCTCATCTTGGACTGGCCCCCTACCAGCCAGGCAGGACCCTCCCTAAATGTGAAGGTGGCAGAGCCTCTTCTGTCAGGGCTCCTCAATTCTGGAACAGTTTAGAGCAGAGAACAACTCATTGTTATAGGCTCACATTTATTTAATATCTTACAAACTTTCTATTTCACTGAGGGTTTAGCAGGTCAGTCAGTGAAGCCTTTCATGAACATGTTCTAAAAATGTGAATAAAGATTTAGGATCATTATAAATTTTATTGTTGTTTTCAGCTAGCGGATTCTATTGGTTTCATTATAAAAGGCATCTCAGGCTGAAACTGAGATTGAGAAGCAAAACTTATTCTGTTCTTTTTGTTGAGTCTATTTTGGCTCTGTCTATTTTTATTGGACACAACTTTTCTAATACAGCAAAAGATTCTCATTTGAAGAAGGATGTTTCAAATGTATTATGAGATTGAGTTGAGATTGAAAGAGATTAAAGTACCATGAACACAACTGCTAGGTTTTGTTTATGCTGTGCACATTAAAAGAGAGACAAGTTTTGGATATATGGGTTTTTTTTCCAGTCACTTTTTCTATTTCTGCTGCTGACCTCCGTCACTTGTGCTCCATTTTCAATTGTCCAGCTGAAGTAGAAACTTCAAGGGGAGATCAAAGCCTGAACCCGTCAAAGGACACTTTTCCAGACCTGAGATTTCAGGTTTGTCAGCCAAATAAAGTTTCACAACTCCCATCACTGGCCAGGTCCCACCTCCAAACACCCTCCCAGTGCACCTCAGTTGCAGGGATCAGGACTGACAGTGAGTTGTTTGTTTGCGCTGAAACAAGAAGCTCCAGTAACAACCGGCCAACCCTGGAATGAAATCAGGCAGGCGAGAAAAGAGTATCTGTTTTCGGCTTAATACATTTTCGTCTTATTTACAAAGACAACTTGCTTATCTTGACCTCGAAAAAATATCAGATAAAAAAAAAAAACATCTCTAGTGTATTAATTAAGGAAAAAGAAGGATTCTTATTATAGCGGCACCTCTGCAAGGTTTTCTGAATTTATCCGACTGCTTTCTTTTATACTGTATTTCCAGTCTTTTTCTACAATTTAACTGGAGATAATGAGCTGTAATCTATTTAGAGCACACGTGCTAGAAACATGTGCTTGCAGAATCCCCAGATATGCAAGGGGCTGTACTCAACAGAGATTTTGTTGTTGTTGTTGTTGTTTGTCTGCCGCCCAAAATCAAGTGTGGCTTGCCAAAAGGAGTGAATGCTGTCTTCAGTGGAACAGAAGTAAAGCTGGTGCACTTTGGAAGTACAGTATTGGCACAATGGTTTCAGAACATCCTTGTGCACGCTGATGTTTGGGTCATCTTTATGAAGACCTTTTTTATGAATGCTGCTAATGTGATGTTAGTGTTGTGTAGAGCACTTCTCGAGTCAACAAATGAGTGGCTCGCAGCATCAGGTCACAGCGTCTCTCTACAATGAACCTGCGGCTCAGAGTCTTTGTTTGCTCAACGGTCTTTTTCCTTCCATCCATCCATCTATGCGTCTGTCCCCTGTCTATCAATCGTCGGTCTCTCAAAACATACTTGCATTAGTTCCTTCTCAAATCATTCACCTGTCTTGTGTTCCACTCTGCAGCTGTGGACCTGACAAGTTCAATTGACCTGTATTCAGACTTTTTCCACCACAGGCAGTTCCTGTCAAAGTGGACAATGTCCCAAATCATATTTGGAGTCTTTGCATTTAAGAATCTGTGCTTTTGCAGTCGATCATGAAGCACAAAGGACTTGTTTACCATGTCATGGATTCACAGGCTGACAGTCGTTGGATCATCATGTCTGACATGCTGACGTTTGTCATCAGACAGAATCATATTGATATTCATCTGGCGTCTGTCCTGTGACACCAACATGATTCAAGCTTTAATTTTGAAGTCTTCCCTCACCGTGTCACAGCAACATTGGCTTCTCCCATGGCGTCCCCACAATCCTCTTTCCTGTGACCCTGAGGTACCAATGATGACTGGGAAAAAAATCATTCCGTGTGCTATGGATGTTTTTTTTTTTTTAAATATAAGGTCAAAGGTCACAGTGTTTGATCACACTAGAGTGACAGCATGTGTTAATCATTCTTTTACTTTCGTTTTGCATAACTCTCGGAAGGAAACGTAGAGAAAGAAGTACTCGCAGTAGCCAGGGGTGAGGAGTAGCTGCTGCCAAATGCACCCAGGGCGAGATAAAGACGAGTCCTCGCCATCTGGGCTGCCCGAGGCGAGGCTGAAAACAACTCCTGCTCCGGCAGTGACTCGCACTTTTGCTTCTTTATTCTGAGTCTGCACGTTGGTGCTCTTTTTCTGCTGCCACATCTGACCACCTCCACTGTCTTTTAGAAGACACATCTTGGCGTAGTTTCACCACAGGAAAAGTTGAATCAAGTCCCTGTTTGAATGAATATATATGTATGAAGAAATGTGGCGGCGTGACGTGTCTTAACTCTGCACTCCGTCTTATGGTTGAGAGTGCTCGATAATTGGAGGACAGGCCATGATCGCGATGAGTCAGACGCATACACACGCGCGGGCTGCGTTTGCTAGTTAATGTGAGGGGTCAGCAATCAATTAGATCATATTTATTCACAGCAGCAGCTCTGACTGAACCGGATTCTGGTAATGAGTCATGGCGAACAAATCGGAGAAGAGGTGAAAGTCTGGGACTTGAAATGTCAGCACAGCCTCGGCGACAAACATGACATTTACGAAGACATCTGTTTCGCTGTTCTGTTACTCCTATCCTCCAAAAATATTTACTCCCGCCGCCACCTTGAAAGCAGACGAAAACGAGAACTTGATAGTCCGCTGTGAATGCTCATGTCTCAGGTTCTCGTCGAACGGCTTCTCGTCCTGCCGCCGGTAAGTTACGGTCGGAGCTTGGACTCAACGGAATAGCTGAGTGACGTATAAGTCCTTTCAGTCAGTCTGGTCCTGACAGATGCAAGGGAGGAGGCCAACACTGTCGACTCAGCATTCATGTGGTACAACAAGGTTTAGGCTGGAACATTGAAGTGTTCTACTTGATATGCAGTGACGCGAACAAGTGGTCACTGATATCGATGATGTCGTCGGGGACACTCTGCTGCTTGTCTTATTAATCACATCAGGCTGAACACTGACCTTTCTCTGGGCCCACAGCTCCGGGCCGAGCCAGATCCCTCCCGCCCCGCGCATCTGTCCCACACTCTCTGACATCACACACCCTCCATCCCCTAATGTCAGCCTGGAGACTGCGTGCACCGGCGCCGACTGGTGTGGCCCTGGATGACATAGACATTGATCACTCAAGAAACCCAGGCTGTGAGTGACTCGCTCAGGTCAGCGAGGAGGCGGACAGGCGTGTTGTGATACGGCTGGCGGGCCCAATTACTTCCTGCGTCTGGCCTTAATGAGCAAACCATAAGCGCTCATTGATGACAGATGAAATGGCCCTCACCACTGGTCGCTTGGCGGATAAGTACAAAATTATCATCGCCAACATATTTTACCGTTTGATTTGTAGACCACAAGCTAGAGCAGATATCAGCAATGCACCCAAGGGAATTGTGTGTTTCAGTGATTTTCTGCCAATATCCAGCCCACTGACACTAGAACAATGCATCGCTGTGTGTGAGGAAATCAGAGCATGAACTGGAATAAATACATTTATCAAAACAGTTTGCTTAAGTTAGCCACATTTTGCGAACAAGGATTATAAAAAGTTTGTTGACAGTACAAAGGTGCTAATGCTAATGTTGTGCTCCGTTACGGAAATCAGAGCATGAACTGGAATAAATACATTTATCAAAACAGTTTGCTTAAGTTAGCCACATTTTGCGAACAAGGATTATAAAAAGCTTGTTGACAGTACAAAGGTGCTAATGCTAATGTTGTGCTCCGTTACGGAAATCAGAGCATGAACTGGAATAAATACATTTATCAAAACAGTTTGCTTAAGTTAGCCACATTTTGCGAACAAGGATTATAAAAAGCTTGTTGACAGTACAAAGGTGCTAATGCTAATGTTGTGCTCCGTTACGCGTCTGACCAGTCCGTATGAGTTGTGAGACGTCTGATAAAATTTGACATGGTTGACACCGCATTTTTGATCGTACGACTACAGATGTCACTCATTTATTTTCCACCTCGAGGCTGTAACTGTTCTACCAAACTTACCATCCAGTGGTGCAGCCATTGCTGTTATTGTCTGGTGGTCAGCTGGCTGCGGCGGGTGGGTGTGTCAGGCGGGCAGGAAATCAGAATGAAAACATACAAAACTGAACAGAACATTGTGCGTGAGTCCTAAATCACGAGTCCCAGTAGAGTCACCAATCAAGTCACTGGTACTGTAGGTGCGACTTGAGTGCAAATCGAGTCCATGACAAGCTGAAATGGTACCTCCAGCATGGAGGAGGCCCGTGTTCGGGCCCGTGTTGGACAAATTATGTGAATAATAAATAACAAATGAGTTGACATTGCAAGAGGTTCACTCACAAACCTTCGTTAAAATATGTCAGGAAAACCAAATCCTCTGCAGTCCATAAAGAATGTAACAAAAACTTGAAAAATGGAAAAAGTGAGAGAATAAGTGTAGAAGTGAATGAATAGTTTGTCATCAATAGTTTGAATTTGAATGTAACCAAAGCTGAGTTGGCTATCAAAAAAATGCATTGAAAATAAATGAAATGAATCAATACATTTGAAGTCCATTTGAACAGAGGCATTAAAAGCATAGGAAAGTCTCCAAAGCTCCACAGTGAGTCAGTTGCAGCAGAGCACCACATTATGATTTGGGATGTTGACATGAGCAGTGAAAGCTGAAGCCTACAGGAAGTTGATTCATCTGTACTTTTTCATAGATTAATACATCCTTGTCTGGTGGATTCACGTTTACAGGGATCAACCTGCCAATGTTCTCTTTCCTACACCTGTACAATTAACATAACAGTAGTGGCTTGCGATGTGATGGTGCTTCTTTGTGAAGCTGTTGTTGGCAGCTGCATCCAGTCGGGGGATTCCCAAAACACAGCAGAACATCCGTTCTGGCTGAGGCTGCACCTGTCACCAGGAGGATGAAAGCACACGCGGCAACACGAGTGCTGGAATCCAGGGATGAATGTTCACTTCAACACCTGAGGCTGAGTTGAGGACGGTGGCATTCTGGCTCTGGACCCATCGCTGCAGAGGGCAACAGAAGCCACAAATATGTATCTTTATTATCTGATGTGCTTTGTTGACACTGAATAGCAAAACATCAGGAAACATGGAAAAACAAATGGGTCTTGATGAGTGTTATATACATGTCTGGTTTACTGTTAAACAGTACTGGCTGAGGTCAGAATATTCCTCCGTTCATGCTTTCATCCCTTAACATTTGGCCAGGGATGCTGGAAACACTTTGTCTATACTTCAAAATGACTAAAACAGTAATTGAAATACAGCAAATTAAGCATGCAGGCATATTTCCATTTTTTTACACTGTTCATGTTGCTGTATAAATTGAATATTTACTAATCAAATTGAAGTTAAAAATATTCAATGACAATGTAATGTAAGGACAGGATTCTGTTGACTCAAGAATATGCTTATATAATCTAAGAATCATTAAAAAAGAGCTGTTGTCAAAAAGGACCAAAAAATACCTTTTTCTTCATAATGTTAGAATTTATTGTTTACCATTTATAAAGAGAATAAATTAATAAATAATAAAAGCGTTTATAAATTTGAATTATGAGAAGAAAAAAAAAACGATAACAACAAACACTTAACAAAACAGATTCATTTTCCAAAATGCAAATACGTGAAAATCAACAGAATCCAAATGATGGTCAAAAAGAACAAATAAAATATAAATAGTTTTCAAAATAATAATGCTAGCCTGAATACAGCCTATACTTTTTTAAAGAAATCAAAAAGTTTTACATAGACCTCCATCCCTGAATGATGCACAGACCATTCCGTCCAGAGACTCGTGACAAAAAAGGGCTGAAATAAAATGGAACAGTGTTAAAAATGGATTACTTGCAAATGACCAGTGGGGTATGAGATGAACCTGGAGACTTTCACAGCCTTCATCCAACCTGTCCCAGTCAGAAAACTAAAAATAGTTCAGAAAGCTCGGAGGTTTTATCCGCTCTCTGACCTTTTCGCTTTGTTTACCGTCTCTCAGCCGCAGCGTTCCCCAAACCTTTACACGGTGACATTATTCGGTGAGTGTATATGCGGATCTGAGCTTGTTTGCATTTGGACAGAACACAAACAACTGCCTGTGTGTGTTTTGTGAGCTCTGTCGTCTGCCGGCAAGTGTTTAGAGAACAGATTTCTTTGACGGCAGCGGAGCAATACAGATTTGGCAATTAACCTTGATGTCACTGTAATTACCGAGTCACTTTAGCAAAATGAATTAATTTCCCAAAAGGACTGTGCAACAAAATTACCTTCTCTCTTACTGAAGAGTGGCAATATGGCGCCTGATAATTAGGGAGGGGTGTGGGGGGGGGTGTACACAGAGCTGCTGCCATATTTCTGTCGTCACCGATCTGTCCCTCGATCCCTCCACCTCGTGGCTCGGAGGTTTCTGTCGAGCGCCAGTGAGACAACTGAGACATGAGTCATTTCCTGTCGTCCCACTCTGTAATCACACTCATGAGGATAAGAATTATGACATCAGTCCAGTGAGACCGTAATTGAAAACCGTTGGCCTCCTCCACCTGAACCAGTCTTGGTCTCCCTCCCTAGTCCCACCTCTGTCATCTTCATGTCCTCCTTTACTACATCCATCACATCTTCTACCTTTTCTTGGCGTCTCCATCACTGACATCCGTCGTCCAACATGTCTCTCCTTAATCTGGCCTTCAGGACCTGGGACTGTTGTGGCATTTCTTGACTTCAATCGAGAAAGAATTGTCTTTTATGAATATTTATTGAAGAGATCTTTGCAAAGAGCATGAGAAGAAGTTCACAGTACGAAGTAGAAACTCTCACTGAGGAATTCTCAGCACTTTATTTGCCGGACAGGAGGGATTCACAATAACATTGGAGGTAACAAGCAAGAATGTTGCAACAACCCTCAGCATCTGTGAGACGCTCAATCTGAACTCAGAGTTCTGAAAACAAGGAGGAATGGTTTAACAAAAAACAATGAGGCAGCTTTCACCAGTAACTTTCCATTTGTCTGAAGAGTAACAGTAATTTTTCCATCACAGGACACACCTGTCAGTTTGCTGATGACACCAACCGTTGAACAGAAACTGTCATTTTAAACAAGCTTATATGTTCATCACTACAAGACTCAAAGGAGCAACAACTTTATCATCGATCAAATGACACACAACTAACCTCCTGCATGCACATGTGTATAGAGGGTTAAAGCAGGAAGCCGGCATGTTGGAGATACCCACTGCTCAACACAGAGCGGTACTGAAGGCATTTCCTGTAAAATATGGTGAATTACTGTCGTGTTTTGGGCTGTACAAATCGTTCCGAAGGTGAAAAACATTTAGAATTCTATCAACTTCCAAAAGTTATTACAAATCAAGGAGAACAATAACAGAAGTTGGCGCTTGTGGTTAGAGAAGCTGAACTGTGGATAACATTCTAATATTTTGCTCATTTAAAAAAGAAATTGCATAGCCTAAATGACTATTAATTTGCATGATATTGAAAAGAGAATACACAAAACTTTTATCAGAACATATTTATTGCTGCCAACCCACACAGTTTTCAGAACGTTCCCTTGAAAAGCTATCTCACACACAAAATACTAAAGCACAAACTAAAATAGCTCACAAACTCAAAATGAAACATCAAAAATATTTAAACACGTCACAATCTCATATAAGGCGCAAATGTCGTCGATGACTTGGTTTAACAGTTTTCTGACCCATCCGCACACCATCAGGTTATACGTCCTCAAACTCTGGTGACATTTCAGGTCAGGATAGGTCACCGACCCCAGACTGCCCTGGTTGTCGTTCACCCATGACGATGGCGCCAACTTGTACGGGTCTGCACCACCAATAAAAGCTCAACTTTTCCAAGTGTCACGCATTTTCCTGTTCATTTAGTCCTTCTCTGTATGTCCGTCACTCCCAACTTGTTTCACCGAGTCTTTCAGTGTTTGTTTTTCCAAGGCACTCCATTCACAGTCAATGGGGGTGTTTACAAAGAGTATCTCCAACATGGCAGCTTCCGGGTTGGATGACGTGGTGATGACGCGCCGTGAAAACCCTCTTTCTCTTCTTTTTTCTCTTCTTCTTCCTCTTCTTTCTCTTCTTTTTTCTCTTCTTTTTTCCTTTTTTTTCTCTTCTTTTTTGTCCTTTCTCTTCTTTTTTCTCTTCTTTCTCTTCTTTTCTTCTTTCCCATCACATGGAGTCAGATGAATCCAGGAGCAGGACAGTGCTCAGATGTTCTGGTCATTCAAGTGAATCCAGCGTCTCCCCTGAATCATCAATCATCTCTCGGCGTAATTGCGCATTTTAACCTCATTAACGATGAGATTGATGTTTTGTTCAGCAATTTCGCGAATTATCGAAGTCATTAATGATGAGTTGATTCAAAATATTTACTCTGGAGCCACTGATGGTTTCAGGGTCGACTTGGTGATTGTCATTTCAGAAAACCTGGAGTATGAAAGAAGAACAGATGCCATCAAAGTCACATTGATTCTTCTTTTTTCTTCACTATTTGTTTGACACTTGGGAGAAGCAGATTAGCTTGAAACAAGTTCTGTGAGGGTCACATTTTTTAGCTTTTAAGTGAAATTTCAGTCAAGGATGTAAGTGCTGGTGTTGTTTTCATGAGTGATAGACTTTGAGTTTGTGACTGACAGACCACTCTGTGGCATGTCTTCAGTTACAGAATTACAAAGAACAGGTCACAGTGGTTTGTGTCTGTGTTTACAAATAATGTTGGGTTCTGGCTGCATTTGTCTGGTTTGGTGAAGAAAGAGCTAAGCTAAATGACTAAGCTCTCCATTCACCAGCTGATCTACTTTGTACTCACACCTGTTTCATTTGGACAGTGACTGAAAGAATTCAACAAATAACTTTTATGTATTCATCTTTTGTTTCCCCCTTCTTTTTCTTCTTTTTAATTTGAATTATTTTAATCAGTTATGCCTGTCTTGTCCTTCAAAATAAATAAATAAAATGTGTTAGGCGAGAAAATACCCTGAAATTCCGTTCCTTTTTATCTTAATAACATTTGTTACCCAAGATATTCACCACTTAAATTTAAATATTTCTAATTTACATGAAGAATCTTTGAACAAAATACAAAATAATATATCTCTTCTTATATCTATCTTTTATCACAGTTTATAATGTGGCCCCAGCCCTGCTCTAAGTTAATGGGTGAGAAGCCCAGTCATCCAAACACTGGCTCAACTGCTACACACACTCTGGAGGTGGCTCAAACAACTTGCCACAGCGTCGCCTGACGCCTACATAAAGAGATGTTTAACTAGGTGGAAGCACCAGGGCAGACCCAAAACCTACTGTTGACATTGTGTCTCCCAGTTGACCTGGGTGCAAGGATGGATGGTTAAACACTCCAGAGGTTCCATCATTAGATAAACATCAGGTCACTTCCTGCTCAGATGTAAAATGATATAAAGTGATGCCATTATAAATCCCAGCTGCGGCTTGTATGCATTCAGAATATAGTGCTTACTGCCCAACAATCTTTGTGTAATTGACTGATCAAGGCCATTTAAAAGTATAATATGGTAATTCAGATCCACTACAAAACTTAATGGCTTCTTTCCTGGCCCATTACCCGGCCAGTGAAATTGGATCAGTACTTTTTATGCGGCGCTGCAAACAGACAAACAGAGACTGGGCTGAAAATGTAACTGTTTTGGCAGCGGCGATGAGATTTGTTGAACACTGTATCATATTTGCCTTTTCCCTGGTATAATGAGCACGACTGGATGGCAGGCTCGGGGGAGAGGGAGGCTGGCCCCACGTTTTTTTTTTGGGGGGGGGGAAACGTGGCGTATACCTAATATGACAGTGGACGGTACGGAGCCGGCGGGCAGAGTCGAGTCAATTAGGCGTGAATACAAACCCTCGGCCTGCGTTTAAATAAGAGAGCGAGAGCTACAACATCATTAACCGCCACGTTTTAGGACTCGCTGCCTGATTCTGCCGCTCTAATTGCTCTTGAAATGTCCGCAGGAAGGTGTCGACAAGTTGCTGTTTTTTGCCAGATGGCTGAGTCCGTGTGTCGGCTGCCGAGAGGTCAGCGTGTAGGGAGGTCAGGTATGGACAGATGTGAGAACAAGCGTCCTCCGACGCCGCTGCCACGTTCCTGGTGTGAGCGTGGCCACTTCACACTGCTGTTCACAGCGAGGCGGAGGTTCACCCGTGCAATGGTGTCACTCATACATCACCAGGTTTCTCAAATGTTTTCAGACAAGGACACTGACTGATCATTAAAAATACCGCCATTTATCAACACTAACTGTTACTCAGCCTGGTGCTGCCTTCAGCCTTTTGACAGCCCTGACAATGGGGTCAATGTTGAAGTGGAGTACAATGTACCACATTTATTCTGTGAAATCCTCAGTAAAGTTTTAAAGTGTTCCCAAGTGCAATTATCTTCTCACTTTTTTGTCTTTCCATTTTTCCTTCGACATGATTATTAATATTATTATTGTTATTAGTATTATTTATAAATGGAAACTGGGCAAGATTACATACAAAGTTAGGGAGAGAATGGATGTTGCACTCAGAATTGCAAGTGCTGGACATGTGGATAAGGGGAAGACAACCATTGAGGTTGATGATGAATTTATGTAGAGAATACTGACTGATAAAAGGACATAGTACAGACACAAGTTTAAACACAAAACCACTCTTCAGAAAAATCGGGAAAGTGGGAATCAGGGGCAGAAATGACAAGAGCTGTTGTTCACACTGCTCCTTTTAAATCTCTGTAAAATGTAAGAACAATTAACATTAAGAAACCTTGTCATATTATAGTTACACAAATGTCATGTAACTTGTCATGCAACACATTTACAATGTGCTAGAGGAGATTGAAATAAACATTCATTGATTCATCCACATGTCTTGAATCTATATTTCACTAACATTGTATATTTCATCAGTTAAAAGCACATTATTTTTGTCTGGTATTTTTGAACCCAACACTAACATATATATATATTTTTTTTTTCGTCTATCCGCCCTGTTTTAACTTTATGTATGTATTGTCTTTAATGCCTGTTTTATCCTGATTTTACTGCTGTACAGCACTTAGTGACAATCTTGCATTGCTTCTCAAGTGCTTTATAAATAAAATTGGTATGGTATGGTAATAACTGCAACAAAGTTAGCAAATCATTGTAATAACAAAATGACACATCTATAGAACAGAATTCAGCCAACTGCGCAAACTGCCAATAAAATAAAGGACACAACACCAGGGAAAAGGAAAATAAATAAATATATGCAAAAAGAATATTTTTTACCAAAAACGTACCAAAAATGAAATACTCCCCAATAATATTGACCTATTGAATAAACTGTCAAATACGCCTTTCAACAAATACTACACAGTCCTCAACACACACACTGCAAACCTAGCAAAAACACGTTTGAGTTTAAATTTCTTTTCTGGTTGTAATAACCATTGGTAATTACTATGAAGACTCTGTAATGTGATTAGTGTATTAGTGTATCAAGCTAATTCATATGCTATGTTTATGCTATGCTAGGTTTGTTAGGAGCCATAACAACCAAAATGTTCCCCATTGTGCGAAGAGTAAAGGCAGTTTAATCTAATCTAGACTAGTGTTAACCATGCGAGTCACACAAGTGCCTGTGGAGTAGTTCACTGTTGCATAAAGGTTCAGCGATCCCTGATCCAAACACATCTACAATCCTCCTGAACTATCAAAATAGTTGATACACAAGAAACACCACAAACCAACATTACAAACAGAGGACAACTAAAACAAACACAAATCATGAACAGAGTGCTGAGCACACATCGGGAACATTGTGTTTTTTTAGGGACTAAACGCAAGAACTGAACACATCATGACTGATCAACAAGCCAACAAACTGCTCATAAACCGTCACATTTATGAACAAGAACGGAAACATGAGTGTATGCAGGTCAGCTGAGGGGTTTTGATTCATTCTGAACAAGTTCCATGGTTTCATTTTCAGATCACGTCTTCACTTGAATGTTAAGTTCGGAATCTCACAAGTAACTTCTGGCCTGTCCTGCCCACTTCCTGTCTCCGCTCAGAACCCGCTCAGCCGATCTTTAAAAGAATTCCTGTCTCGTAGCTGTTCAAATTATTTATCTCCAATGGTTCTGATGCTCAAATCCACGAGCCAACGCTCGTCGGTAAAATCCTTCTGATGTTTCTGACATTAATTGGTGTTTGAGTTCCTCCTGCAGCAGCTTCCATCTGCAGCTGACAGATGTTTGCTGAATGAATGTTGGAGTTTGGCTCTGACCAGTTGAGTATTGTTTAGTTGCATGTCTGTCCAAATTAAAAAGTTGGGTTTAATAAACATGCGAATGGTTGTGTGGAGCTATAAATGACACAAGAAGCAAATGTTAAAATTCATTTCAATTTAAGCATTTCTATTTTGCGTTTCATCCTTGTGTTTATGTTGTTGCTGCTGCAGGATTTATTTATTTATTCAGTGTCAGCTCCTGCAGTTCACATGCTCACCTCAGTGCAGTAAATGGGACTGTGTGCGTGTGGTTATTTGCATATCTCTCGAGGAATTCATGCTTCGGTGAGTTTCGGTAAATGTGTCGGTTTTAATGTTTGCTCATGCTTTTTTATGTTGCGTTTTTTTTTTCGCAGATGTGTGTGTGCGGATGTGTGTCACATGCATGAATACTGCGTGGTCTATGGCAGCTAGGTTTCTCAAAGTATGTTTATTTTCTTGGTCTGAGTATCATATCCCAGCGTGCCATTTGTGTCTTGGTCTCCGAATGTGGGGTAATTGCGTATATATGTGTTGATCTGCAGGCACGCGCTCATGAAACACACCTTACCTCAGATGTGCGCTGCCCCCTTTTTAAGGTCACTTTGTTTCAGTGTGTCTTTTTGTCTTCATGGGTTTTTCTCTGTCTTTGTGGCTGAACATTTCTGTGTGTTACCAGGGTGTGCATGAATATGCGCACGTGTGATGTCCTGGCTCCAAAACAACCTCAGTCTGTGGTGAGAAGTCATGCAGAGAGAAAGTACTGTGTGTCGGTGAAAGTCAGTCCCATCTGTCTCTCTCTCTCGAATGACACAGACACACACACACAGCCACTGTTTCATTAATCATCTGTATGTGTAAATTAGCCATGAAAAAAAGAGTATTTGGAGCAGAAAACTCTGGATTACTCTCCTCAACTGTGCGCTCTGCTAATAAATTGGATGATGGAGTGAAGTTAAGGAGCTCGCGTCCTGCGCGGTGAGCGTGTGAGCAGACCGACCCGCTGAGGTCTAAATGGCACCAGTGCTCATGAGCGGGAAATCTGTTCTCATTTAGGAACTTGATGTCATTTTTTGAACACGGAGCAGTTGCTTTGGTCGGCTTGGTTATCTTTTGGGACTTGCTCTGGAGCAGCCGCAGCAAACTTAAACCACAAGACAGCTGTGGCATGAAAGTTACAGCCAAAACAATGACCTTTTTGCAGACCTTTCGTCAGCTCATGCGGCTGAATGTCTCGAAAGAACTGTTTTTTTGTCAGCTAAAGTCTGGGTTTCTTTACTTGGTCAGCTGACCCCCTGCCCCAACCCGATCTCAGATAAGCAGAAGAAAATGGATGGTGCAGTAGGTAGCTTTTCATTCTCTCATTATTCCTATTGTGTTCGCTTAGCTGGTTTCATAACTCTTCTGTCGTTTCTGTCATAGTTTGGTTTTTAGGTGCTTTTATTTTGTTACTTCCTTTGTTCCGTGCCTTGTATTCCTTTTTCTCATCCCACTCCATCCAGCTTAAAGGCGGCGCAGCTGGATCTCATTCCACAGTTCCAGTCTGTTTTGCCAGATGGTCACGTCGTGTCTCATGGTAAAACTTTCCCTCTCGACCCACCGATCTGTTGTTATTCCAATTTTGATTCTTGTTTCCGCGTACGGTGATTTTAGTTATTGTTTCTCGCTTCTTTCTCAGAATTCCAATGATCGCGTGTGAGTGTTATTTTGTGCTCTCCTTTTCCGTTTCTCCGCATTATTGTCTTCCTCGTGTGTGTGTGTGTGTGTGTGTGTGTAGAACCACCACCAAGTGCTTTAAGTTGTTTAGTCTCGTGAGTTTAGTGTCTGAGTGCATTTCAGTTTGTTCACCTGTTCTTTCTGTTTTCAGGTTTTTCACCCTTCCCTACGTGTGTGTCCTCCTCGCTCCGCTTCTGGTGTCGACGCCTTCTTTTGATCCTTAATGTTCGTGATTCATTTGTCTTATTTGTATTAAATTATTGTTAACTTTAGTCTCGTTGTTGGAGTCTTCTGTAAACCTCCATCGATTTGTAATTGGATCAGACTCCTTTCACGATCATGACACACCCCCCTCGGGCCTTGGTCTTCTTCCCTGTGCTTGCTCAGTCTGACTCTGCGGTCCCATTGTGTCCTACTGACCACTCTGTATGGCAGCAATGTATTTTGTTTTTCTGACTCGCAAATATTGCTCCCCAAAGAAACTTTGTGTGGTCTGGACCGGAAATGAACTCTGAGTTAACTAACTTTATTTTGCTTCACCCGAGCATCATTTCATTGTTTTTTTCCTCCACCTTCTGTTCCTATACGTTGCCTTTCCTCTCTCATGCCCGCCATTATTTATCGGTGTTGGCAGTTGTGAACCTCACGCCTCACCCTGAAGATTAACATTTCACAGAGCGGCTCATTAGAGCAATTCATCAAATCAGTGGGCAGTGCTGATTAAATCAAGTTGGTAATAAATGGAATGATCTAAAGCCTTCTGACGCCCCGAGTCCTCGCAGCCCACCTGCCTGATTAGAAGGCCATTCATCCCGTGGCGTTCCGAGGGTTGTCACTCTGTAATTGGAGTAAGAATGTGATTCTGTTTGGCTGATGCAGAGAACCGCAGGGTCTCCATGAAGAATCTCTGGACAGTTTGGGCTAATTCACAGACGGAGGGATTCCTCGCTCATCTCTTCTGCAATCTGCTCCAATTATGTGGAACTTAGGATGGCGCCGCATTTCCAGAACGCTCTGAGAAGCTTTTCATCCCCAGACACTTCAGTATGAAAAATTCTCTGCTCAAAATGGTCGGTGTTTATAGTCCTTTTTGATTTAAGCAACGGTGGTGGGAGCTAGCATTCGTGTGGGGCAAATACTTTTTACTCTCTTTAGAACTAAGATCTAATGTTTTGTATTCAGTTTCAGATGACTCTGGATAAATGGCTGCAGCGGATGAAGTGTTTTCCATGTTACTTCCGCACCCAAAGTACTAGTCACGAACTGTACCGAGCAAGCGGGCCTGGCTCTGGGACAGGACTCTGACAGTGTCTCTATTGAAGTCATGCCTTTCAGAAAGTGTCGGTGTTATCATGTGAGCTGTCACGTCGGGAATCTTCTCAGATCGTCCTCAATCCCATTTGCTGTGGCGCTGTGTACTACTGCTACATAAGTAGTAGTTCCCAGCAACCCATTTTCACCTCAGTGGTGCCAAAACCAAATACTTTCAAGTGGACTTTAGCCGCCAATGTTACCATGAGTCTTCCACACGACATGTCGATGCATAGTTGCAGGCGGATAGTTGTATTTTCAGCTCAAACTTCGTAAAAATCTAGGGTGATTTGTCAAACATAAACAGCGAATCCAAAATGATAATGAATTGATATCTTGAACTGAACACCTGTTTAGGCAAATTAGCTTTTGTTTCAAATGTTAGCTGTATCTGCAACCCACTTTCATGAACAGCGTAAAAAAAAAAAATCAAAAGTTTACTCCTATAAACATTTGGCTCCTCCACCAGGGAGTCACACACCATTACATGTGCACAGCTTTGTTTTTGACTCATTTCCCTCTTGTTTACCTCACAATCAGACGCTAAACTGGCTAATTTAGCAGGCGCCTTCACCCTGAATGTCGATGAGCCGGTCTATAAAGGCGGGAGGGTGGCGGAGGTGAGGCGCTTGCATACCTTAGTTCCCCCACAGCACGCAGGTTATTATGAATGGCTATAGAGTCGGTGGCGCTTGCTAATACCCACCTTTGTGTCATGGTGCATCCGTATGCAGCGGTGCGGCAGCGGCTCGCAGAGCGTCGCACGCCCGTGGATGAATCATGAATTAACTATGAACTTCTTCTGAGGATGACCAGCGAGTAAGCAAGGGACGTCGGCCGTCGTACAGAAGAAGAAAAAAGAAAATGCATCCATTATCTGAGTGCTAATTATCTGGCCACTGCTATTTCCATCCCGCTGATAGCTATGTGATTAAAGGGTTTGGTCAATCACATAGATAACAGGGATCAGATCTGCACAGAGTAGGAGGGAGGGGCGGCGAGGAAGAAGGACGCCAGGCTGCATGTCGGCTCGACGTTGAGCAACAAATTCAAACAGCCTCCGATTCTTCTTTTCTGTCAAAATTATTCTCTCAATAAGTAGGTTCCATATATCACTTGAACAAAAAGCTATTGAGAGCAGGGGTCTGTGACTACCTCTATATTTTATTGATTTATTTAACTTATATTCTGAAACAAACATGGATATTTGTCCCGTCAATAGATTATCCCATTTCTTTACTTTTTCCTTTCTTCGTTTGTTTGTTTGTTTTTTTTAAACAAAGGGAAGACGTGTAGGAAAAAGGTGAGACTAGGGCATGCATACTTGCATGAGGCAGACTTTGGCAGGAATTGCTCCTCAAAACAATAGACTTAACTCATGATCTGCTTTTTGTGTTTTTGCTTCATTGGGGACGTAAATGTTAAAATAAAGATATAAATATTTTTTTAAATAAAGGTTGATTCGGGATATTGAATAAAAAGGCAGAAAAACCAAAAGAAAAAGTTTCCTTCTGTAGTTTAATCAATAGAGATTTGTAAAAAAAACAAAAAAAAACAAAGAAAGAAATAAAAATAGCAGCCAAGTTCCTACATATTCAGTATGTATTAAAATGGTAATGATAGAATAATAAAGTACCATAAGCATTTGAAATTAGAAAACAGGCAAAGGCAAAAACAGAAATTCCCCCCAAAAATTAAACAAAAAATAATAATAGTTAACATGGTGAAACTGAGTCAAATGGAAATGAAGATTTTGATTTTTGTGAGGAGCTATCGAGGAGCAAACAAGGTCTTCCTGTCCAGAGAGAGGTTGAATTCATGGCCTGAACTAGTAAAGGGGCTTGAATGACTCATTTAATGTGATAAAAAAAAGAGTTTTAGGATGTGATTTAAATATTTATTTTTCTTTAAAAGTTACTTTGCTCTCAACGATGGCTCCTCCTGTCACTAATATCACGGATATTTTGCTGGAAATAATGTGCTGAGCTCCCTGTGGAATCATGTGACACCAGGAAACAAATGGGCGAAGACAAAACTCTCGCAAGGACTTCTATTGTATAACCTGGTTTCACCGCCAGAGTGGCCCGGCATGATTTATAGAACCTAAATGTACAGGAACAGCGGAAAGGGATTGGTGTCGTCGCCCAGTCGAAACAGCTGTGGAGCGAACGATGCATTTAAATAGAAGAAGGAGGAACCAGTGAAAGGGCAAGAGAAGAGCCAGATAAATTCACTGCCGTCTCCGCTGCGCACTCCTGCGCTGATGTTCATTCGTCTCAATTATCCGTCGTGTTTTCGCACTTGTATGAAATTATTTTACTTGCCGTCGTTGCTGGCTTTCATTGATTTGTTTGGGTGTAAAGAGAAACAATGTAGCAGAAAGCTACATCTTGTTGAGTTTAATGGCTCGACTTGCAAATTTCATCAGGATCATTAGCATTAGCGGAACAAGAGCGTGGCATAAATGAATGTGAGTCGTTGTCTATGACGCTAATTCGTAGCTTGAAAAGCTCCCTCAAACCTACCTTGTATATCTACACGCTTGTCGCTGGGCATTGTTATTGGAGTGATGTCGCAGTGTTGCGACACATCCCACTTGGACGTCACCGCTCGCAGTGAAGATCTGGACAAGAGTCCCCCGGGGTTGAATCATGTGTTTATGCGTCAACATGGGGCCTGGCTGGGTGTTATTGACAAGTCTCCTCCTGACATTGTACTTGGACGCCCCCAAGAGACGCCAGTCCTGCGTGTACGTGTGTGTAATGTGACGCTCGACATTAATATTTCATCTGTGTTTGTCTGTGAGCGGAACTTCTGAACTGACCTTCCGTGTCTACCATGAATGAATTACAGCTGAGGATTAACCAATCGGAGATTCCACTCTCAATGTGACTGTGGATGTATCACAGGGAGTCACTTCTCTCACAGCAATATGTCGCAGAGGTTATATGTTTGTCACTCAGCTGGAAGTGAGGATCGTGAGATGTCCAGTGACTTTAATGTACTGGTCTTATTCTGTATTATGACTATTATTTTGGAGGCGTGTTTGAAAAGTGGATTTGATACTTTCAGGTCCACCTCAGCTCCGGTGACACGCTCATATATCAGCTCAGACGTGAGCCCAACTACAACAAGATGACTGGTGGTTTTAAGAAACGCCACAGCTTCTCTGTTTAGGTCTATTCAGAGGTTCTGCAGGAGGCGATCTGTCTGGTCTGAAGGCATCCGACCATGCTACTCCTCCAAGTCAAGTGTGACTCTTTGCTTTCATATTTAAATTAACATGAAACAATTTCAATTATTTTTTGTGAACCTAATTGTTGTGTTAAAAAATTGTTATTGGTATTTGAATACACAGTCCAACAATTTAAATTTGACAAAATATAGAACAGCTCTAAAAACAATGAAATATAGACTTTACCATCATGATAAGTCAAGACAAAGGGTAGAATTATTTGCTGTGGAACAATGTTGGCACGAAAGAGACGAAAATATTGCACACCACTGGAGAAAGATAAAATAACTCGAATGATCAAAACGCGTCAATAAAAAGTGAAAAAAAGAAAATAGAGAACATATTGTTTAATGACTAATATTCAATACCGCATTTCACTTTCACATTTGCCCTGGACTCAGACGACAGCCACGTCGTTGCCAAAACTCTTCCGCTCCCTCGACGTGCTTCCTGATCAGCATGAGAGACAATTATTCTGGAAGAAGCGTTGTAATTGGTTAATGAGTCAGAAAGGAAAAGCTTCTTGATCTCATTTCCAGCACTTAATTAACCTTGGAGTCTGAGATTTCCCCGCGGCGCCTGGGACAAGACGAGGGGTTACCGTTCCCTTCCCCTCCGCCTTTGTCTGCGACAGCTCTCCGGGTCGGGTGGCTGCAATGACAAAAGGGCGGTTGGCGGTCTTTGCACGTCCCTCCGGAGGCGGTGAGTCTTTTATTGCTGATCTGCACACGTCACCTCTCGTGTTCCTTCTACGGCCATTTTGGAATCAAAAATAGCGAACCCCACTCGCTGCCGTGAAAGCAACCATGGGACGGAACGTCTCTGTGGCCTCGGGAGTCCGAACCCAGTTCTGACTAAGTCGATCTTGGTTCCCCTCGCCTCCGTTTCCGCCTGTTCCTTTGGGCCCTTTCCATGCAAACTTGACACCAAGTGTTCAGAAATGCCTGCTGCCGGACCAGTGGTCTTTTCATCTTTTCGTCCAGTCATTAATCTTCCTGATCCCCAGGAACATTTCATCTTCATGCTCTCACCTTTACCTAAAATGACCTTTCAGGATATGAATTATAGTCTTGATGCAAAACTTTTGGGTCACCATCACATTTTCTGAAAGCGAAATTCCAGAATTGCTGTTTGAACAAGTTGATGGCATGCAACAGTCTGGGGAAACAAAACAATAACAAAAAAAAATACTATTATTGTATTCTAATTTCAAATACCTAGCTAATATCTACCTTAAGTGTAGGGTTAGAATATTAAAAAAATAAATAAATACATAAAATAATCTGGAATTTTGTTTGTCAAAAAAGTCCAGTCATAAAAGTGGGAAACAAATTTCCGTTGCAGCTTGTTACATGCTTTTTCATGGCATGGTAGGTCAGTGGTTCTTCTTTGAGTCCACCCTGGAGGACAGATGAACAAGGCTTTCAAAGGTCACTGCATATGCAAGGTGTGACGGTCCTTGTCTGCATTTGAAGTTCTGTAAAAGAACTCAGCAGCCTGACAAGTGGAATGCTCCATTCAAGCATCCGCCGATGAATTCCCAAACACAGTTTCATCACGCCTGTGCTTTTATTTCCAGGATGAGAAACTCATCATTTCTTCTCCTGCCAAACAAGCGCCCCTCTCCTTCCTCTGGCCGCGTCCTACGCTTTCATCCTTGCCCTGTTTTCTCTCCTTGGGATCAGACGGAGAGCCATATGGTCAGGTGCGGCCCCGGCTTTCCTGGCTCTCAGCCTCGTTTAGATTCACAGCCTGCGGGTCGTGGCGCCGCAGCGCTGGGACGACACGCGCTCCTTGCAGGAAGGGCAGCAAATAGCTTCGCGGAGGGGGAGGAGAGAGGGAGGACAAAACAGGAGCAGGATTCCTTGATTTTGAAAAGAATAAATGTAACGCGACGTGGTGCGAAAGGGTGAGTCATGTGACCGAAGCAGGTGGCGCCCTGACATTGCGATAATGAGAGTGAAGTGTTTACGTTCGTCCACATGACCCAGATTTGGAGTCTAATTTATGATTTGGTCATGAATGAAAGTTTCATTTGCAGCAGATGTTTTTGGTTTAGGCCGTGAAACATGGCTGAGTCCCCGGGGGGATGAATGGGTGCGTGATCGTTCTGCAGACCTTCTTCTCCGCAATGAATACATTAACTGAGATCCGACTTTCATGGGGCCACAAATAAACCTCTATGGAGTCTCGAATCATCTCTGGGTGCAGGTGGAAGCGCCGGACGTTATTCTAATCATATTCAACGTCAGCGGCTGATGCTTTCAAAATAATCACTGACGTTTTCATAGGACGAAATCATTTCAGGCCCAGTCGTTCGACCACGACAGCTCTTAATCATACTCCACAGTGCAGTCAGCGCAGGACTCGTAACCGTCGCTGTAATTGAATTCATGACGATAAAAGCTCCTTGTTACGATCTTGTTTGAATGGCTTTGCCAGCGTGGGTGAGGCTATGTGCGAGGTGAGAGGCCGACCTGAAATCCAGCACTGGGAGATGCTCTATAACTTCGCAGAGCTTCATCCCGTGGAAAATATCACTCGAGAGCTGAGGTGTAAGTAAGGTGGACGTCACAGCTGTTGTCTTCTAGTCCTGAGCCTGTGATTTACAAGTCTGACTGAAGGTCCATCTGCCATGTGTCATTGCAGAGAGGGGGTGAGTGATTTGTAATGATGTTCTTCCTGCTCCACGTCTCACCTCCCAGCCAGCCATCTTCACCAATCCAATCAGGCCATTCTGAACATGATGAAGAAGACAGGAGTCTGCTGCTCAGGTTGAAGGGCCTCTGCAAGGAAGATCAGACTCGAATCTTGTTGACAGCCTCACTGTGATGTGAGTCCTCCATTTGGCTGTTGAGGTCTTTGATGGAGACCACAATTTCAATCTCCTGCATTGAGACTCTGTTGGAGGCTGGAAGTCCCCCAATTTGATGGAAGCAACTTGGTCTTTCTGCTGCTCACAATGATCTATATCTCTTCACAACTCCGCTTTATCGTCTTTGCTGAATCCTCGGTCCTGGAGACATACAGGTCCTGAAGAGGTGGCAGGCTGCAACCCATCACCTTCTCAGCAGAACGTACGATGCGCTGCAGTCTGCTCTTGTCCCTGGAGGTGGCACTGCTGTACCAGGCGGTGATAGAGGAGGTGAGGATGGACTGGATGATGGCTGTGTAGAACTCCACCAGCAACTTCGTCGGCAGTCGTAGTTTTCGTAGCTGCCTCTGGAAGAACATTCTCTGCTGGGCCTTCCTGATGAGGGACCTGATGGTTGGCTCCCATTTGAGGTCCTCAGTGATGGTGGTTCCCAGGAAGCAGAAGGAGTCCACAATAGGAATGGGTAAACCAGCCAACATGAGAGGGGACAGAGAAACTGTTACTCTCCTGAAGTCTATGACCATCTCCACTGTCTTCTGGGCGTTGAGCTCCAGGTTGTTGTGGCTGCACCAGGACACTAGCTGCTTCACCGCCCGCCTGTAAGCCGACTCACGGACTGGTGGCTGGAGGTGCAGAGGGAGAAGAGCCATGGAGGGAGAACACAGCCCTGAGGAGACCCGATGTTGAGGGTCCGAGTGTAGGAGACAACCTACGGAATATGCATTTATTCAGCTTTTGCAAAACACCAGTGTGAGAATGTTACGCAGAAGGTTGATGTAGGAGGCAAAAGTACATAGTCAGGATTTGACAGAGGGAGTGTGTTGGCTCTTCAGGACCTAAGGTGGATCGTCCGTAGAGCTGTCCATAATCAGCTGGAATCTCTGTGCAAAAAGGAGGTAGATGGGCAGTGGGCGCACCCCTCCAGCCCCCTCGATCCAGGTTCTACAGTCATTCCACCTTGGTAAGTCCAATCGAGATGACTGAGAATCATTTTCCTTTTGAATGCTTTTTATGGCCTACCAGTACCTGTTGTTCTTCATACTGTAATGGAGGGGCTTTATATCTTGATAATGTAGAGGATTTATTCAGTGGAACATGGCGGTTACGGGGGCTGCTTGAAAATGTCATCACTTTGGCAACGTCGCGTTTTCCATTTAAAGCCTCTGGGATGATGGACGACGGCGCTGCGGCAACATGACACACACTAATTGACTGAGGCATATTGTGCACCAATTCTCCCCACTGGTCCGCTCCTCAGACCTGATCCACTGCCGTCAAGACTGCCCACCCCCATCCTGCCCTCCACCCTCGTCTCCCCGCGGCCCCCTGCTATCTGTCTGGTGTCAGCTAAGTTGTGCCAAAAGAAATCTTGTTAATATAAGAAATGTGATGAACGGTGGTCTCGCCTGACAGTAGGAGCTGACCAGCATTCATCATCGACCCCCTCCCACGCTTCTCCCTGTACATGGGGGCAATTAGAATCAGCTCCCGGGCAACAAACCCCACTAATGTGCCTCTTTAATAAAAGGCACCAAGTGAGACCAACATTAGCCACAATTCCCTCACATATTTAGCTGTTAATGGATCTGCTTGCCGGCGTGACTGGTATGCACAGTATCTCCCAGTTCTGGGCCTTTTCTGCAGGTCCCACCACATGTAAAGTGACAACATCAACTGGGTAAGCAGCATAAAAACACATATGTGTCCTGTGAAAGGTTATACATATTGTATGGTTATGTCATAGGTCTGCAGCCAAATGTCAAGTTGCTCGTACGTTGTGATGGAGTGCGACCCAAGGCTGAAGTTTTGCTGCAGGCTATAGACCAGTCTGTGTCTCAAGACCACATATTCAGGGTCTTGGTCTTGTCTCGTCCCGTCTCATCCTCATCTCATTCCTGGCCATGCTGAACTCTACATTTCCATCATTAGAGACCACTTTTTTTTTTAATGACAAATGTGTTAAACTCCTGACCACTTCAACTTTTTTACTTTCAAATAACCACCATTTACCAAGTTTGAGGCCATGGTTCTCGACCAGAACAAGGTGGTTTGCTCTCTCTGAGTCGGTGGAGAGTTCTTGCCCCAAGTGTTGGAGTTTAGGTATCTCGGGGTCTTGTTCTCGAGTGAGGGAAAAGGGGAGCGTGAGATTGATAGATGGGTTGGTGCAGCGGCAGCAGTGATGCGGTCGCTGTATCAGACCGTCGTGGTAAAGAGGGAGCTGAGTCACAAGACGAAGCTCTCGATTTACCGATCGATCTACGTTCCCACCGTCACCTATGGTCACGAGCTTTGGGTAATGACCGAAAGGATGAGATCGCGGATACAAGCGGCTGAGACGAGTTTCCTCCGCAGGGTGGCCGGGCGATTAGAGATAGGGTGAGGAGTTCGGTCATCCAGGAGGAGCTCGGGGTGGAGCCGCTGCTCCTCCACATCGAGAGGAACCAGTTGAGGTGGCTCGGGCATCTGATCCGGATGCCCCCTGGACGCCTCCCTGGGGAGGTGTTCCGGGCATGTCCTACCGGGAGGAGACCCCTGGGAAGACCCAGGACTCGCTGGAGAGATTATGTCTCCGGTCTAGCTGGAGGAGGTTTGTGTGGATCAGGAAGTTCGGCTTCCTTGCTCCGAATGCTGCCTCCGCGACCCAACCCCAGATAACCAGCAGAAGAAGGTGAAGGTGGAGGTGATAACCACTATTTACATAAAAAATAAAAGGAATAGAGAGCTTGAAGAAGCCATGGAGAAACAACATATCTTGACACATCAAGATATGTTGAGAGGAGCTCAATAAGGAGGAAGCTTACGTCCCTCATCTGACCAAGGAAGAGAGCTCTCCAGAGAGCTAACAAGGGGTTCTGTGAAGTTGGAAGCCTGGACCTCTTAGCTTTCACTGCTTCACCCGCGACTTGACCTCTTAGAAGAGAGACAAAATGGAGGCTTGTTTGAATGACACAGCGAAACTAATGATAAAAGCACGTTTGATTCATTCTTGAATTTGAGTAAATATTCAGACGAGACAAGGATACAGAAAGTATGTAAGCATATATAGGCATCTCTTACAACTGCAACGCCTGAGCTTTGAAAACTCATCCTGGAGTCTATGAAATCTAATATTGTCTGTACCCTCTAATGTTCCTGTTCTTTACTCAGGGGATTGGGATCTGAGTTCACTTCAGAACAGGAGGCAGTAAAGTGGGCCGTCGCTTTCTCGGATGATTTCATGTGACCTTTAATAAACACGCAGGATATTGCACATGTTGGGTTTTTCCATGTTGCTCTGAGATCTGCGTGTTTGGCCTGCAGACAAGCTCCTCGACTGTTCATCTGAGATGGGATGAACCACTTCATTCAGATGAACGTGTCAACCATTGATTGACAAAACACAACACAGATTGTCATGGAACCTTTGAACGACAGAATTATATTCCTCTTCAGAGTTGAAGCTCATGGTTCACAGTATAATCGTAACATTTGCTAAATGATATTTATTTAAATAGTGTTTCCTCATCCTTGATCGGTGGTTTCCCTCACATACAAACCAAAAAAATCTGCATCTATTCACTATTGAAAAAAAAAAATATTAATGGCTACATGGGGAAATTGAAGATGTAAAACACAACTTAATGCTCAGTCTGTAACGTCTGCACTGTTCGAGTGTTGTCTAGTGGCTTCTCTTGGGGTTTCCATCTTGGCCTGGAGTCATTTCTTTCCTAAACTCTGGTTGTACTACAGGTGACTATTTGACTTTTCATTTGTTTGTTCATTATTATATTCGGTTGTGCTGTTTTTGTTGTGTTTTCTATTATTATAATTTTTGTTTTTGCGTGTGTGTACATGCATCTGATTTATCCTCACTTGTCGGTACCAATTCTTGACAAAAACACTATCCTTGCGAGGACCTCATGCCAGCGCGGGAACCATTTGGCTGGACCTCACAAATCCAATCTTCAATTTGAGGATGAAGACTGACTGGGTCATTATAATAAGGTTGAAGTTTGGCCGTGTTAATGTTAGCCATTTGTTTTAGCTGGTTAAGATGAGGATGAGAGGCAAGGGAACGCATTACATCACTCAGCGGTCCCCACAAAGATAGAAACACAAACGTGTCTGTGTGTATCTGTGGCGGACCTGACATCAGATAAAGTTCCTCTGCAGCCAATGTTTTGCACCACTATTCCTGTAGTCTTGAAGTTATGTTTTGTTTTTTAATTTAATTTTACATCCACATTTTAAATTTTGTAAACACACCATTTTTTTCCTGATGGATCTAGATTTGTTTGTTTTTTTATTTTAGTTTAGTTTTCAAAGTTAATCTTTATTCCCCATTTTGTTTTCTGTGTTTTCCCTCCAAACGACATGCAACAAGACGCAATTCTATTCTACTTGAGAAAAAAAAGTTGGGTCAAATGTGAACCGTGAATCAGAGCTGATGTTGCAGTGAACCAACCGCCTGAAGCCGCTGCTGTATACGCTCATCACCACCGCTGGGACATCACAGATCCACCAATGTATTATCACCTTTCCACCAAGATGTAGAGAATCTATCAATTACTCGCCTCGGACTGAGCAAGGCCTCCTGATAGCTCTGAGTTCAGCCTACACTGAATTCACTTTGGGAAATTTGGAAGTCCACATGCGGATAACAAGGAAAAGCAGGCTTGTTACAACAATTACAGGACGCTCATCATCGTCTACAGAAATCTAAGAATACATATAACTCGGCAGAATCCTCACACACCCCAACTATCATCAATCTCTGGCTTCAGCGCCCTCATCCCCTCGAGTCCCCTGCTCTGTTTTTGGCTCTGTCTCCGTGCAGGTAGGAGGTCTCCTGATACTTACTGCTGGGTTAGCTCTCTGTGCATTAATGCTACACCTCCCCACCGCCGCATTAAGAACCCTACTTTTCTTGTTCCAGCAGAGTGTCCTTAAATGAGACCCTTCCTCCACCATACTTAGGTGGAGAGCTGGATGGAAGTCAGTAAACACAAGGCAGAACACGTGACAAATAAGGCAGAGGCGTGAGTGAAATGCTTTGTATTTTGGATTGAGGAAGGGAGGTGAGGAAGAGAGTGCAGCCAGGGAGGTTTAAGAGGAGATGTTTTAATACCGGAGGTGCTCATATGACAAGTATCATGGCAGCTGCTATAGCAGAGGTATTCAATTTCAAAGGGCAGTGGTGGTGCAGATTTAAGGTCCAACCAGTCAAGCACACATAAGTTAGTGAATCAGGTGTCAGCTGAATAAAGCAGCACTAAACTCATGTGTGCTTGAATGGTTGGATATAAAACCTACGCCACCTTGACCCCGACGATCCCTATACCATAGGAATCAATGGGGAAATACACATTTTAAATCTCATCGATGCCATTATTGGACTCCATTAACGGTATTGAGAATAAAATAGATGAATAACGACACCATTACTCTTCATTCCGTGTCCTATTAATGTTGTTATTGTCCAAATATTTCCTGACTTCACAGAAATATTTCAGAAGTTAACAGAAAGACAGATGCACACTGCTAATAACATAACCTTCTTGGTGGCATAATAAAAGTAAATATGTCAAAAGTTTAAAAAGTTTACGCCAGAGCGCATGTTTGACTCAAAAGGAAGTTCAACAGTCTCATGATCTAAGGGTGGTTTCATATTCTAGGCTTCCCAGTGGGAGTTTCCTTTGGTTTCCTCCATCTTCGCCACCTCACCGCTGGCCTGTCTTCAAAGCCACGAACAGACATCAGGATTCTAATTCAGGCTGGAGATGGAGCCTGTGCCATGAAAGCAGCTCCTGTTATCAGTGACTTGAATCACAGACTACAGAACATGACCTGTGTCGTCTCGTGGCTTTAAATAAAACAGCAGGATGAACAAATGCTTATTATATAACGTCGGCATCGGTTTGAGTACGTTTGGACTCGCGGCTGTGTGTTTCCACTTCGTCTATAAAGGTTACATGTTCATTTCCATTTCTGTAGCTGTCAGCTTCCAATCGCCAAGTTATGACGACTGGAAGATCACGACTGTTTCAGATGCGGTTAATAAACCCAACAAAGTACATTTCGAGTCTTTTGTCCCCCACAAATGTGATCATAAAATCTCCTTGCTTACCACTCCATAAATGTGCAGTACAAACAACACAAACAGTCCAAGTAATTTGAATAGCTTCATCTCTGTGGCTTAAAGGCCCATTTACGCCAAACGTTACATACGGATCCAGACGGACCTGGTGTCCGTGCGTTCATTTGGTCTGTATTTCTGTGTTTCCACAAAGCTTATGGATGTTTACCAAACAGAGCAGTGTTTCTCTTCCCACCTGATTCTTAGTGCTGGTGAAAATGTTCTCTTCTCCAGTTGTGATATATTTAAGGGGATCACCGACCACTGCCTCTAAAACTCTGCCTCCGTTTTGTCCTGTCTGCAAGAGGTGCATCATCAAAACTTCTTCCATAGTCGCCATGTTTGTTTTGGAGTTTGGGGTTGACATTTTTAACTGTGGACTGCTCCCCTTGATGGATATATTAGTGAACCGCAATACCAATGGAAAGAATGCATGGAATTATGTCATCATTGAACTGTACAGGTACAATTTCGTAAATAGAGGGGAACAAAAATGTGCCTTAAATCTGTCATAGTGTTGCTCAAGTGATTTCTTTATTGTGTAGATTGTCTCTGCCAAATGTCTATGCAAGTTTGCTATGTGATGCTTGGTTGTTGACCTGTCTTTGGAAATAGTTGTTGCTGCAGAGTCACGCAGCTTCAGGTATTCATTGTACTCCTCTGTGTCGCTCTTACAAAAATGCTGGAAGAGAGGAGTTGTCGGCCAGATCACTATTTGCTGGTTGGCTAGCTGAACTGTCTTCACTGCAAAAACTCAAATTCTTACCAAGTTTGTTAGCATTCACTTATTATATCAATACTATATGGAGTGGGTTGAGATATTTTGACTAAAAATAAGGCTAAGAACTTGGTAAGATTTTGAGTTTTTGCAATGTATCAACCTTTTCTGACATAACCAACAGTAAACCCCTCATGGTTTGTGTGTATTAGTACACATTAGTACAGTGTTGGAAAAAATGACCATATAGATGTATTATTTTTTAACTTACACCCCATTGTGTACTTTAAGTTGCAGGTCTGTGGGGTTACAACTTATGTGTTGCAATGTAACTAAATGACAGAATGAATTGTGGACATGATAAGAGTAAAGCTACTTCTCAAAGTCTGCATATGATGTGACGAATATAAAGCAATGTAAGAAAATGGGGATAATTTTAAGATTTAGATTTTATGAATGACTCTGACATAAGACAGAAGAACATAAGAGAAATGTCCTCATGAATTGCATATTTTAAATCAGACTATATTTGGTGGTAATTTGCATTTATTTTTTTTTCATTCCATCTGAGTCCCTTGATTCTGACCAGTTTTGGGGACAACAGATCAACTACATAAATACAATATACACAAGGATGAATTGCGGAATTAGCTTTGGAATGTTCAGCTAGGATTAATATAATTCAAATCCTTCTGCTCTGCCTCCTGAGGAAGGTCATGAAGGACTCTAGCACGAGTCGAGCAGGTGTTTGTGTGGTGCAACACCTGAACCCCACCAGGCCTGATTCTAAGACTCCCTTTTCACCGTCTTCACCTTGAGACCAAAAGAGAATCCAGGGGAAATGAGGCCGTGGAGCTGCCGAGGCTCCTGTACAAGTTTGGCACTAAGCCGCTCACAGCTGAGGCCTCGTCCTGCTTTAGGCTATTCCCAAACCGGCTCTTCTGCCGCCTCCCTCCTGTCCAACTCACAGAAAGAAACTTTAATACTCTCTGCTTCTTTTAACGCTATTCACAAAATGTCTGAGAGTTTGGTTGGTTTATGGCCATTCACCATCCTTTCACAATTTGGATTTGACAACAAAATTCCAGCATCGCAATATTAGGAATTATAGTTACTTGACCAGTAGATAAGCAGTCCTGTTCTCATCTGTGGTCAGCTTTGGAAAATATTGTCCGTTCAAACTCATCCCCATCTTGCCCCTCCAAATCAATTCCTGAATCTGGCCAGTGAAAGTGGGGCTGGCGTTGGGGGAGAAGTGGGTGAGTACTCCAACCTCGGCACTTCACTCCAGCTGAGGCTTCGTCCTGCTTTTCTGGATTATTCCCATGCCGGTCCCGACTGCTGCACCGCGATCCCATGATTTGCAGCCGCCACTGGGGAGGGAACTTGGCTCCCCAGGTTAAAAATCTGCACACAATGAGCCCGCTGTGTCTGTGACGGATGGCCTACATCCCTTCCCATTTGTCTGCGCTTTATCCCCCTCCTGGAATCAATTGTTCAAACCCCAAAGTTTGCTTAACATGCAGTACCTGACGCTGATTTATGTTCCTGTCAGCGGGGGCACGGGGCCCCTCTTGACAAAAATGTAATCATTTTAATGGCATGGTGTTCAACCTTTTCTTTTTTCACTTGTCTTCCCTGTACTAGTTGTGTTGTCAATAAACTGTTCATCAAATAGATTTCTCAGTTTACAGATCGAGCTTTGTTTCTGCACTAGCTTTCATGGTGACTGAAAGAACAAGATCACAGATACGAGCAGCGATGGGCAGCTTAAGTCACGACCATCTACTTCCGCCTCATGGGCCTTAAGTTAATCGGAAACAAAAAATATGAATGGGAGTCAATAGACAGATGAAAGTTATATTCTGATCTCGCTTGAAATATGCCACAGATCTCACATATGATGTCAGGGAATTGGAAAGATACATTCGAGCACTGCTTTTTCACCGGCAACCAATGGTCCTTCAGGTTTAGTGCGACATGTGGTACCGAACTACAATGGTTGTTTCAAGAGGCAGCATCTGGGACATTGTTCTACAGGGTCACAGTAAGTATTTAGCAATGTCGGCTAATGTTTTACCTTTAATAGTTTAGTACTTTTGGCTTCAGCCTTAATAATTTCACTTTAAATTATTGTGTTGAAACTGAGCAAGAAGCGAGTGAAGATTTTGGTTCCCCATTGCAACTGTCCGAGGACTTCACCAGGTGAGAAACACCTGCGCCAGAGTGTTTATGTCTGAGGCCTGCTGAGTTTATTACATAATTATTATCACTACAAATGGTGGACACAATGGTCTGTGGAGTCAAACTAGCATTCGGAAGTGTCTTCTGAAATCTGGCGGCGGCGAAGCAGAGCAGAGCAGTTTGTGGTTTTATTGAAGGCTTGAGTGCACTGGCAGGAAAGATCAATGTTGTCCTGAAAGTAGCGGGGCAGATGAGAGGGACTTTGGCTGTGACTTTCGGGGTCCTAATTAGGGACAGGACAGCGAGCTACCTCTCTCCGTGACATTTAGCTGGACATACTTGATAAATGTCACACTGCTGGATGCAGCCACGACAAATGGATGCATCAACAACGGCTTAATAACCTTTACCAATCGTCCTGCCAGGAATTCAAATTCAGCGCGTCCTGGCACGGCACAAACACCCGGCTCTAATCATTAGCGTCAGCGGCGCTTATTTGTTCTCGCGTGTTATTCCAAATTACACGCGCCCTCGCCCGCCTCAGTGTGTGCGAGCGTCGCGAGTCACAGCCAAATTATCTTGGCCTCATATCTCAGCAGCAAGCGAGAGACCTTTGTGAGCAATCAGACAGGATGGAGAGAGGCGACGCTCTCTTTCTAAACTTGTATCTCCGCTCCACGTGAAGGAGCCGCCGGAATTAATCCGCTCTCGTGATGGTCGCAGATGGAGGCGAGCAACGGCCGCCGCTTCGTGAATCACAATTCAGATCAGCTGAAGGACACGCTTTAAAGTTATAACAGGCAAGTGACTCTCCAAAATAGAGTCCAGCTTCCACAGTGATTCGATCGTCATATTAACCTGAGAGTTACTTCTAAAACATAAAAGCTGCATTTATTTGCATATTATTTGCACATTTTCATTATTTTCCATAACTTATTTCAAAAGCTGTTTTTTTTTTGTTTGTTTTTCCCTTTCAACTGCCGGCCGTTGTTGCTTTAGTTTACAGTTGAGCAGTGGGAATTTTTCTACTTTGTGGCATTTTTCTGAGGACAATTTCACTTGGCTAATTTTCATTTATGGCAGCACCAGCGTAAAGGCTTCAAATACATTTGGAAACAAATTCTGTGGAGCATGGAGTATGTTCTCCATGTGCTTGTGTATTGAGTATTTCTCCATCTTACTCATGTTTTTACTCTCAGTTTAGGACCAGTAAAGTCAATCCAAGTTATTTTCCAATCATTTACTTTGCTGTTTTTCTCTTTTTTATTTATAATCATTTTCAAATATGTTTAAAAAATTGACAATTCATATATTGTCCTTTCCCAACTGGATACAATGTAGCCAGTTTGTCAGAAACCGTTTCCAGATCTCATTGTGTTGTCAAATTGCACTTCTTTGTTTGCCATGTAGACCCTGGATTATATTATATTATATTATATTATATTATATTATATTATATTATATTATATTATATTATATTATATTATATTATATTATATTCAAACTAGTGTTGTGAATTTTTTTTATCTCAATTAATCACACTGAAGCGGAGTTAACCCACAATTAATAGTAAATAAATCACATATTTTGTATCTGTTCTAAATGTAATTTACAGCGAGATTTTATCAACACTTTTATCGACAGGGCCATTCATGCAAACGTTTACTAGAACAATCCAACATAAGAGATAAAGTCAGGAATATTCTCTGGAGTAACCTGAGAGGCGCAAAAACATTCTAAAAGCATAACATTGTTGGCATTATAGGCCACTGTTGTGTGGATAAATTCTTCATTTTGAATAGATGCAAAATGTTTGATTAATAATCGCGAGCTGACTGAGGCGTCGTGCGATTAACTGAGATTCACATTTTTAATCTATTGACGTCCCTATATTTGAAACATAAAATCTACAGCCTGGAGCAGACTGTGTAAAGTCGCCAGCAGTGCGGCGTCTTGTTAGGCAAAGTTGTGTTTAAAAGCAGTCAGCACTTCCATTGTTCAAGAATTTAGCATTGTTCCTCTGCGACGTCGGGACGGAGCTATTCTTGCAGGAATAAACCCAAATGGACACGCGGAGGCACCGAGCGCCGTTTGAAGTGCGCCTTTGATATGGAGAACGCGGATTCATGTTTATCTTTGCAAACATTTATCTGATTAAAGAAAGTGTCTAAATATAAACTGCCGTTTGTTTCCGGGGTTCTTTTTATCTGCTCTCTTTGGACCCTGAACTCCGGAGCGATTACACCCGGTGTGTGTTGCGACCAGGTTCGGCATCAGGCAGCCTCTTCTCCGCGCCGTCTAATTGCCTCTCCAGAGGAATAATTAGGTGACAAAGGCAACGTAACAGAAAGAGAGAAAAAAGAAAGAAAAAAGATGCATGTCTTGCTCAACCTGGCGGCGCCATTTGTGCATGAAAATGTGCCGATGGCGAGGATGGGAGAGGACGCGGCGGCCCAACAGAGGACAATTAATTTCCGGGCTAATGAGTTGGATCTGTTGTATTTACTGGGTCAACTATAAATCAGCTGGTCAAGCTATTCTTGTCCTGAATGACTCGTAAGTACGAGTGCGAATATGTGCTGATGTGTTTTTTTTTCTAAACTGCTATTTACTCTCCAGGTGTGCGCAGCCGGGTCACTGCGGACTTCTTCCTTCCAGATTAATAATCCATTAGTAATCCATTTTCCTAATGAGTACTCAGAGGAGACTGGAGTAGAGGGGAGGGGGAGACCGAGGAAATGGAGAAGTGATGTCTCGGCCAGTCAGAGGAGTCCTCACTGCTGTCCATCACTGCTGCAGGAGGTCACCTGACCTGTTTAATCCAGGGTGATCGCGAACATTCCGGATCCATCTGTGGCCAAAGGCCTACGATTAATTCCTGTGCATGTGCTTCTTTTATCAGTTGGATACAGGTTTATACAGTATATTGGGTTTCATAGTCGAGTAAACCATCATTTTAATAGCGTACGATAGTGAGGAGCTCGGACACCAGCTGCTCTCCCAAAGAGTGTTATTGCGGTGGCCTGTTAGTTCCAAACTTGTGTCTGACAATGCAAAAACCAGCTCCCCTCTCTCATGTGTGCTTGGTCCCAGTATGATCTGACCACGGTCAGTGGAACAATGGCTCCCCTGGTTCATGTTTGCAGTGGATTTGTGAAAAGATGAAGTATAGTTCCTGCTCATCTCGCGGGGGAAGTGTAGGGACCTCGGGCACATGGACTTAAGAAGAGCCTCTTGAGTGTTGGAAGCTTTTGATCACGCAAGGATCAGCCTCTGTACGCAAATCACCGGCGCTCACGCTCACCATGTGGGACACTATTCCATTACTTTGTTCTTCTTTATTTTTACAACTTAACCACGTACTTATAGATCAGGGTTGTCAAGAGATTGAGAATTTGAATCGCGTTCTATCTCCCCACAGCAATAGTAATCTGTTCTAAATGTATCTTACTGAAGATTTCCCATGGTACTGAAAATTTGATCAACATGAGAGGCCAAAATGCCCCTCACAAGTTTACGACAATAACCCAACCGAGCAGATACTGTCCAGAATATTCTTCAGAATACCCCAAACCATGCGGAAGTTAACATTGTTATGTCGGCTCGCGTCACAACTACTGCGCGTGGCAAAGGGTCATTTCAAACACACATGCAGAGAAAAGTTACTTATTTATGTACTGTAATTACTACAAAATTCCATGACCTGAAACCTTGTTTTTTCTTTTTTCTTTGTGATGCATTTTCCCTGATTCTTTTTTGACAACAGTGATGGGTTTTTCTTTGTTTTTGGCTTTTTTTATTTGCTTCTTTCTACACTGCCATGTGTTCAGTTAGTTAACTGAATAAATTGAGGATGCACCGAACATTCAGTGGCCAAATACTTTTGGCTGTATGCTGAAAAAAAGGCAGCATTTGGGTTCCATGGCGACATTTCAGCGCAAAGTGTGATCCAATACAGTGTTGAAGTTTTTAGTTCTTTTACAGTGTTTATGAGGGAGAACAGAATTTTAGTTTGCAATGAGTGCTCAACCAAACTATCAAGATTCTTCTGTTTACATTATCAGCATATTATGCAACAGGAAATTGTGTTAGTTGAATTATTTTTTTATTTATTATGATTAATATCTTTTGAAAAGCAAAGTCTGAAACATAAAAAAGTCAAAAATATTCAGTCATCTAAATGTATGTAAATCTGTTCTCTGACGTTAAAAAAATATATCATATTGGATATATGGTATGGTATTATTATTTATTATTCAGTTTCGGCAAAGCATTTAAAATTCTATTCGGTTTGCCAATTTTCAGTTTGGTGCATCACTCATTTAAATGCTTTTTTTTTTTTATTCATTGTTTGCATTGTTTTGTGCCTTTTGTGAAGGTTATGCATTTCATTCTATAATTTATTTTCTTTTTTTTTTGGACTAGTAAAATTGTTCTAGTAAAATTCTATTATTTTATTTTCATGAAAAAACAAAAAAAATCACCCATAGACACCTACACACTCTGTGTTTTCCACTGGTGGTCACCACCGTCACTACAAGTGAATAACCTGAATATTTTCTATTTTGCTGTTAAGGGACATTTGAAAAGCGAATTCCCAACTCATCTGTGAGACTACCGATGTTTTCTTTCAGAGCCTTTGAAACAGGTTGCGTAAATTCGACTTTCAAATCCTTCTCGAAGTGAAACGGTGGAATTGAAAACTAACTTTTTCCAACAACCCCATCCCCTTTTAATGATTCCCCGCCTCACTCCCCTTTTGCAAGATATGCGAGACTCGTATCTGCCTGTCACACTCTGACGGGCGAGGCGCCGCCGCATGCTCTTTAATACAGTTCCAGTGGGGCTTGTGGCACCTAAAAGCTGTTACAAGGTCTGGCACATCAAAATGAGCCTGTAAACACTGAAGATTCCTCGCAGCCACAGCCTATCCCCCACGACTACACCAATCTGGATCCCACGTTTCAAGTCTAAACTGAAGATTTCCCCAGCGCCCCGCCTTGCAGATCTTCCTCCTTCCGTTGATGGTGGCTGACAAAAGGGGCTGTTAAAAATTGAATGGCATAAGTGGGGAAATGCGGTAGGTGGGACTGTTGCTACCTTCACCCACATGCTCGGTAGAATCCTGACACCCATCCGATTCCCTTCAGGTCCCTGGCTCTGCTCCCCCTGGGGAGCCCTGGATGCGGTTCACTCGATTGCCCCACATGATGGATGTGCGGTGTGAGGAATGGGCCGTCCCTGGGGCCACGCCGTCGTTTCTGGGTTAAACAGCGTCCTATATCAAACCCATCTATACCTGAAACCTGTTTACTGACACCAGGGATTCATTCTGTGTCTCGCCATGGAGGAAGAGTTTGGGCAGCTATGTATCCTGGGGACCGGAGGCTGTAAATGGTAAACAGCACATTCATTCAAATCTCACCCAGATTTCACACTTCTACGACAATACTGTTCTTTACGAGCAAAGGGTTTCCCTCGTGTTTACAAACTCTGATTTAGTCCTTGAGTGTGAAACCAACAATTGGAATCTTTTTATGTATTCAAGAAGAGCGAAGTACCTCTAGCTGATTGAGTCGCTGAGATTTTCTGTGTCGTAATGAAATAGATTTTAACGATCTTTCAGTAATTTTGACGCTGCACTGTGTCACACTGAATGAGCTGGTTAATACCAAGAGTCAAAACCAACTGAGTGCCTCACAAGTGATTCTTTTCCTTCAGAGACACCTGTCCTGTCTGGATGTTAGCTGAATTAGCTGATTCAGGGCGTCTTTGATGGATTGTCTTTGATCTAATGTGACCTTGTAGCACTGAATATAATAAGTCACAGTAAAGGGGAAGTGGATATGTGAGTCACAGCTCCTGTATTTGGGCTATGTAAGACTAACACGACTTAACAAAGCTCATTTTGCTTTTGCATATTGCAAGTATTTTCCTATACTTGTGACTGTGTGACTCAAGAGTGGTAACGGCGACTGACTCATGGGTTAAAGCACGGATATAAATGATTTTCATCAATCAATTGATCGGTCAAACTTTATTCATACTGCACGTTTCACACTATATGATTGTAAATCACCACACATACACACACTCATACTTACATGGAAGGTAGCTGACAATGATTGTGACCGTCCACTAGGGACCTTAGGATGTTGAAGTAATTGTTCAAACTGTCGTTTGGCAGACATTGCAACTCATTTGTCTTTGATTTTTCTATTGTAGAATGTTCCCATACTTTCGAGTCATTTCATGGATTGTAGAAAGCGATCAGGTCAAGGTTCTGTTTTTGTCCATATGTATCCCGACTTCTTCTTTTTCCCACTTTTCTTCCGAGCGCTGCGCATCAGCTGACCGGCTGTGGAGGCGGAACCATGTTGTAGCGAACAACCACTGTGACTGGTTGACTGGACTTCACATCACCACGTTTAGGTCACGGTAACTGAGGTTATTATTGACCAATACTGCCCTGCCCGATATAACATTGTCAACGGCAGCATTAGCATGATATGCTTCACTGTAGTCCCGGAAGAGACTGTTTGACGTCACCGTTTCACTACATAACAATAGACATCAGCCAGTGCGATCAACCTGATGTAAGGGAACTGTATTGCTACAATAAATATTCAAAACTCAGCTATATCACCTATATATATATATATATATATATATATATATATATATATATATATATATGAGTGTGTGAGTGTCAACTTTGCTCATTTATAATGTACTTGAGCTTTTGACAGCTCAGTGAAACAATGTTGTTTAGAACGGTGACTGTTATTTATTTATTTTTCACTCCGCCATTACTTAAAAAAAATGGACTGAACAACACTTCAGGTGACTGCAATTCAAACCTCCGTCAATTAAATAACTGCGATTCCCGCCGGCTAGATGCGGCACGCTCCACTTCAGTTAATAACCAGAATTCAATAACTTATGTAAACCCAAAAATGGAAATCGTGCACTGTGTTTCAAGTGCATATCATTTTCCGAGGCCTTTGATATCAGGGCGCAGCCAGGGAAATAAAACCCTCTCAACAATGGTAACCCTGGGATTCACTTTATATAAAGAAGAAGGTGGCGTATGAATTCATTTCAACTTGAGATGATTCGGTTCATGCGGCGAGTGCTGCCTGTTTGCATCCGCCTGCTTTTGAATCGTACCTGCTGAGGGAATACGCTCCGCTTCCCCGTGTGAGATCAATTTGCGCGCCAGTGTGTTCGTGTCGCGGAGATAAAACGGAGGGGCTTGGCCCTCTGCAGCCTTCTGTTCAGGTTGACAAAGCACTTCCTCTGCTGTCAGCCTGTCCTCCTTCATGCTCGTGGTGAATCTATTAATACTAACCAGAGACCCTGTTGAGGGTGCATAGCTAGTCCCCGGGAATAGAACCACTCAGCTCCTCTTGAATGTGAGGTATCCGATAGCTCTTCTGCAGTGCATCTGCTTCTGAATCAACCTTCCTGGGAGGTTGAGAGTGTGACACCCGCTGTTGCTCCTTCCAGTCGGCGACTGGGATTCTTGTTTGTAAAAGGTTACACGATACAGTCCGGACTGGAGATGCGATCCTTCCTCAGGTGGAGAAGAAGAAGCATCTTGGAGTCTTTTAAAAGTGTGAGGGAAGGATGGAGTGTGGGATGAGTCAGTGATCCAGAGGACTCTGTGCTGAGCTTCAAGACAAAGCTTCCTATTTATCTGCCGATTTAAACCTCACCAGTGGTCACGAGTCTTGCAAGAGGGACTGAAGTCGTCGCAATGTCATTGCATAATACAATATAATTAACATGTCATTACTGGATGTTATTACATGTACAGTATGTTGACTAAACGTGCCTCTACTGCATAGTTTAGTACTTTTGCATTAGAAATGTGTTTGTTTTGAATAGGCTCTAGTATTGAACTCGAAAAATACTAACTTACACATGACTGTGCAATTCTGCTTTTACATTATGTTTTTTACAAAAAATCTAAAATATGGAACAATAAATGTGCATCAGTTTGATCATCCAATAGGTTGCACCATCCAACTTTAACACAGTGTTGTTACATAATGCGTTGTTGTTGAACAATATGCTGTTACTTGTTGTGAAACAGAGTCATGGTGTCTTCTGATATACAATATGATATTTCACTTTGACAATAACGTTCACATAGGTGGCCATTACATTTGGTAATTACATGTAATTATCATATTTTCATATCATATGGATTGTCGTGTCCATGAAACTTTAAAAGACAATTTCAATTCAATTCAATTGACAAACTCAATTCAGAGCCTTTATGCCTATTTCCCTCAGTGACCTAAATTTCTGTGAAGCTCCTTTATCCATTAATAGACCGGAGGAGTTAAGGCGACGCTCCACTTCACACAAAAATGCGTGGTGGGCTCACCTGTGCTCAGCAGGTGGACCGAGAGTAAATTAGTGTGGCCGCATGAGCCGAAGCGTCCGTGCAGGTGATGGTCTGTGGCAGACCACCGTCAGGCCACCGAGGCCGACGGGGAGCAGCAGAGCCTAAATGAAATGCTAATACGGGGCACTAAAGTCAGGGCTCTCTAATTGGAACACAGCTGCTGCGGGGACCGCATTTCCCACGATGCACTGAGGCGGCAGGTCAGTGTGATCAGTTCAGGTCGCGGTTTTGTTTCTCGCTCTGGCCAGAATTGAAACTGAAATGAGTGCAAGAGACGGATGAAGCTCAAGATTTTTGTAATCTGTCTTTTAGTAATAAACCATCATCACCAGCGCCTTCTTCTTCTGAGATAATTTGCAGTAGATGACAGAGCTGGTCAGCCATGTTTTACCAACCTGGAGCCTCCATAGTTGCACTTTTGCTTTCTTTGTCTCCTCACTTGAAACTCGCTGGTCGTCTTGCATGCCTCCTTGACCATTTTGTTGTTTACTGGATGGACATTTACGGTGCTCGATCAATGTGTTTTCCCGTTTCTTTGGACGGCAAAGTACAGTCTCTACCAGTCTGGGTAAACAAAGCGTCCTTCAGCTGTCTTTAGGAGGCGAGTCATTTTTCTGCAGAATAATGTATGAGCCAGTCGTGGGCGTCAGCCGCTCACAATTCCGTTTGTCCTGGCCGACACATGAGAGGAAGCCTCAGGTGGGGAGGACTTTGGCGACCTCTTGAAATGCGGTTGCAACCATAATGAGGTCGCGTCCTGCGGTCACCAATGAGCTTCAGACGACAAGAAAACGTGTGATGTAAACGGTATGTACACCTGATGCACACACTCAACACGCTTGGGTCTAAGTGATGTTGTGTTATTACAAGTCCAGGTTTTGCTTGGAGAAAAGTTGGAAAAGAAAAACTTATTTTTTTTTGGTCATACTGAAAATATGTAGCATAAGAAGGCTGCTGAAAGAAAGTGACTGGCCAGTTGATATCGCTAAATCGATGACTGCATCAGATTCCTTATGCCTGAAGGAAATGTACAGCAGCAGCACCTAGCGCACTCAAATCCACCCACTATACTGGAACTTGCAGTTCCTAATAGTTTGTTCCACCATAAGTTGCTTGAAAAACCGAACTTTCAGCCATTCATTTCATAAGGATTTAATTTTGGTTGTGTTTTTTTTTTTTTGTTTTTGATTTCTGAGCCTCAGTTTTTTATTTTCACTTTTGTATAAAGTGGGTCATATTTTCTTCAGTAATCTAATTTGTTCACCAAGTTTTGTTAAGTTAACATTAACAAAACGATTCACCGATTCTGACATTCAAATTCAGAACCAAACTTCAGAATGGATTCCTGCTAAACCTTTGAGCCATTTGACACCATGAACACACTCAGTTATGACTGTGATATTGAAATGTACAAGCCAAATCAACAGTTCAATCATAACATATTGAGTCGACCCCATGTTTCAAAACTTAAGACGTGGAAAACCACAGTAAGGCCCCTTTATAAAGCTATTTCTGACCACCATTATTATTATTAGTGCCAAACCTCTTAATTAACTTTTTATTCAATTTATTTTTTATTTTTATTCACACTCTTTAGTGTTTTTCTTTCTTACCCTTTATTGTATTTTTCATCAATGGCTGCCTGTGTAATTTTGAAAAAATAAATAAACGCACAAACAAACATGGTCTGTTTTTTCCTCTTTTAGCCACATTCATCTCAAGTTCACTGTCAAGACCCAGTGATATAAAATAAACTGGATGTTGAAGCAGAAACCTCAGGAGAACCTGACTCTGGTGAGGGCGAATTCAATAGCAATGGACACTTGTATCTCATCCTGTTAGATGAAAAACAAAACAAAACAGAAAAGTCAGCATTTTTTGTCAGTTGTTTCAGAAAGTGGAACCCATATAAATGTACATAGACTTCATCCACACAGAAAAGTTTGGCCCATCACCACCTGACCAACACATGCATGACACAACAGCCCAAATCGCCACTGACATGAGAAGCACCCGAAAAAATCACCCTGTCAGTGACTAGTATTATCTTGTCGTTGACCATGTCGTGACAAAATTAGACACACACATCCCAAATATGTCCAACACACACGTTGTCTGACTGACTCTAAAGCTTCCACAAGTCCATGTTGGAAGAGTGTGTGAGCAGCAAACCAACATCCTCATGCTATCAAGAGCACCCATGCGAGTCGGTCTCACTCCGGCACACTGAGCAAGCAGCACTCACTGGATTGATGGGATGTAGGAGGTTGGTCGTGGGAAGAGGGGGTTGTCGTGCTGCATTCGCTAACACATGTCACATAAAGCTTCTTTGAGGAACGACTGGATCCGTGATATGAGGATCATGTTTGCTGCCAAGTCGGACACAATCACCTCCATGGTGCGTCAGGATCTATCAGTTCCACTGCTTCGTGGTTGGCGGCGCCAACGTCGGCACATTTCCTTCACCGCGATCTCTCCTCGGCCTGAATTTACATGCAGTAAAAATGCAGCGCTGCAGCTTTCATTAGCCAAGCAAAGATTATGGCTCAATGCAGGTTCATGAATAACACATGAGGCTCTGCTGCTAATTTCAAAAGACAATTTCAGCTCTGCAAAGTGCAACCCAAGCATTCACTGGCAAAACATTGACGGCGTTCCGCGAACACAGCTCTCGCAGAACATCTCCTTCTCAGAATGATAATGCGAGTAATTCCTTTCCATCGTTGCGCTCACAAACCATTAGATCTTCATGACAAACAAAGCAAAGTCAAAAATGAGTGTGTCTGAAATCATTGCAGCCCACCCTTCTGTTCCCATCACCGCAGTGCACAACATTCCCACTGTCTATGGAAATATATATATATAGAATCATCATACATTTTTTTTGTTATTATATTCGTTCTTTTGAGCATCTTTTGATGCTTTTTTTTATTTAAGGATTTTATTAACTAGATTTTTTCAATATATCCTTCATCAGTTGGTTCATCATCACAAGTACAAGGTACATGTACTACAGGCGCGACAGAACTGGTCAGTGAAACACTTACTTGTCGTTTTTTAAGGATTAAATGAACTATATTTTTTTTCGTATATCTTTCTTGAGTAGGTTCATTGACAATATAACCAATGATATTACAGTTACAAGGTACATGTACTGCAGGCACTACTGAACTGATCGGTGAAACACTTACTTGTCGTGTTTTAATGATTTTATGAACTACATATTTTAATATATCCTTCTTCAGTAGGTTCTTTTACAATATTAACATTGATATTACAGTTACAAGGTACATGTAATGCAGGCGCTACTGATCTGATCAGTGAAACACTTACTTGTTGTTTTTTAAGGATTTTATGAACTACATTTTTTAATATATCCTTCAGCAGTAGGTTCATTGACAATATTAACAGTGATATTACAGTTACAAGGTACATGTACTGCAGGTGCTACTGAACTGATCGGTGAAACACTTGTCGTGTTTTAATGATTTTATGAACTACATATTTTAATATATCCTTCTTCAGTAGGTTCACTGACAATATTAACAGTGATATTACAGTTACAAGGTACATGTATTACAGGCGCGACTGAACTGACCGGTTAAACATGTGTCGTTATTTAAGGATTTTATGAAGTACATTTATAATATACCCTTCAGCAGTAGGTTCATTGACAATATTAACAATGATATTACAGTTACAAGGTACATGTACTGCAGGCGCTACTGAACTGATCAGTGAAACACTTACTTGCCGTTGTCTCCTTCTTTACTCTGAGCTCCTCCGAGTTGCAGTGAGCTGCTTCAACTCCAGCTCTAACCCAAGTAAAGAGGCAACTGTTTTGATTGGGATAAACAATCAGTCCCATTTAATTCCGAGCGACAGCGTGTGAAGCGGAGGTGCTAATTGATTGGCAGGTATTTGCATATACAGTATGCGACAAAATGTCAGCGGCGGCCTTGGCGCTGACCCTCGTGGGCGGCTGGCAAACAAAGTGATGAGGGTAATTCATCATGCGGCTGGTGGTGGGGCGAGGGTCGGACCCAGCGCTGTTGGCGTCGCCGGTCAACTGTCACGGCAGATGATAACCTGCCGATCGAGGAGAATATCAGCGCGCACTTGAGAGAAGAACGAAGTTGCATCATCTGTCAGGGGCGGATCGATAGTTCGCCGTCTCCATTAATCAATTATTCGCTCTGACAGAATATTAATTAGGTCATTTTAAGATCAGAACGAACGCGCGGGTACTTTTGTGTCACCTT
The DNA here is from genome assembly GCF_027744825.2 of Synchiropus splendidus. Taxonomy (NCBI): domain Eukaryota; kingdom Metazoa; phylum Chordata; class Actinopteri; order Syngnathiformes; family Callionymidae; genus Synchiropus; species Synchiropus splendidus. The sequence goes on from NC_071337.1 coordinate 17,647,185, forward strand.
CACTCTGACGTTCATCGCTGCTGACGGGAAATGTGATGAAATATGGGGCTGAAGTGTGAGAGAGATTCCTATCATCCACTTTCTTGTGGTTATTCCCAGCACTGCGCCATTGCAGGGAGATGTAGCCTCCACATGAGAAATACTTAATTTTGATGACTCAAATTTAAATAAAAATATATATAATAAATGCATATAGTAAATATTTTATCATTTTATTTTATTAGTTTTTGGTAAGTTTGGTAAGTTATTTGAATCTTTATTTACATTACTACTACACTACTTCTTTGTCTATGCATTTTTATTTTTTTATTTCTTTTTATATATTTATTTAGTTAGTTATGTAGTTTTCTTGTATTCTGAAGTCAGTTGACTTCTACTAGTATTTTGCATTATAGAAGTATTTATTTAGTCAAAATACCTTTTTTTTTCAGTGATGTTGTCATGATGTTATAAAATAAACTTTATTTTCATTTCGTCTTCCCATTTTTTGCACTTAAATATTACTGATGTTTCTTGCTTGTGTCTGCCACACTATTGTGTCTGCCCCTCTCTTCACTTTTCTTTGGGTGTCTCCAACTCCAACATTCCTTGTACATTGTTCTTCCTCTCTGCATGTCCAAACCTCTGAGTTGAGCCATCTGATGTCCATTCTAGTCACTCCCAATGACAATATTAGTATCTTCATCTCTAATTCTGCTACCTGTCTTTTAGTAAAACGGTGCCCTAATGTACGACTGTCGTGGCAGTTTACAGCCGCTCAACCCTGCCTGCAGTCTCGTCTTTGCCTCCTTCATCTCTGTCCATTACGGTGGATGACTGTCCCCAAATACTATTCCATTTTTTGCCTCGTCTAATTCCTGTATCCTTCTGTATTTCTCTCATTCACACATATGCCTTTTGTCTAGTTATGTTCATTCCTCTTCCCTCGCACCTGCACTCAGTACAAACCACAACATCATCAACCAACATGATCATCCTTGGAGACTCTTCCATGGTCTCAGCAGGCAACACAGTCTCACTCACAACGCCTCAACTCCAGACTATTTTCAAGGGGACTTTTGCATTCAATGTGTCAGCCTATGATGTTGCATGTGTTGCACCAGAGCAGGATGTTTTCCCTCCTTGTGACTATTGTGGCGCTGCACTTTACTGAAGATGCATCCAAGAAGGCTGCATGATCATTTGTGTCAAACACCAAGTGACACAATTTACAATATTGGGCGAAAGGATAGCCCTGACCGCAGCATCAGGACCTGCCACAGAGGGCGACAAATGTGCATCGATTGAAAGCCGAATCCCTCAACATGTAATGCAGATGGCTGGCTCACATGTTAGACCCAAAGATCCACTTGTTAGTAGTCGCTATTTAACACCTTGGGAGTGAGAATGTGTTGCATCTGGTTACTTTTTTTTCACCAATCTGGCAACACATTCTGATTTCAATGATCTCCGTTTTGAAATATTATCTCTGACATGTCTGTCTTCATTTTTTTTGCGGGGGGGGGAATAAATGTTAATAATAAATACAAAAATATCACATAAACACAATGGCTTTTGAACCCAAAGGTGAGAAACAGTTGTAGTTTTACTCAAATGTTTACTCAAAATTTCCAGCACTTACAAAGCAAGTCAATGAGGATGAATTTCCAGGGCAGCAACCTGCTGTACCTGTAGAAATAATACATCCATGCCACTAGCATGTCTTATCGAAGCACAGAGACGAGCAACAAAAGCAACAACCACAACCGCGTGACCGAATCTGATGATTCTTTGCTTTCGAGAGTTGTGGAATGACGGACCCATGAAAGTGCTGGATGGTCAGAAGCCAAGCTAGCGAGCAGCTGAGGCAGCGGCGGCATCATTACTCTCCCCGCAGAAACCCTCCAGTGTGCAGACTCTGCTTATAAAGCAAACATTTGGTCATCATCACCCTAATTATGCCCGAGCACAAGTCCCAGCGCTCAGCCGGAGCAGAAACATAGTTAGGAAGGCTAAAAGGGATTCAACGCGACTCATTAATAGCGCGGCAGGCTCACTGCGATACCATCGGATCCGAATTCCTGGGAGAGTTTTTCTTTTTTTTGACCAATTAGCAAGCTATCGGCCATGAAGCCATCTCTGCAGGGACTTCATCAGACCACGCTCCGTAAATCTGAGCGCCACTGCGGCATCGGGCTGGCGCCACAAGCCGCTCGTAAACCGTCGTTTGGCCACCTCTGGATGCTACTTTATTTCCTGATGACTGCGTCCATCACCATCCATCGATGGCTGGGGAGCGATGGCTTCTGAGCAGGGAGAGATTATCATAATGCTCGTGGGGGGGGGGAGCTGATCTGAATCGGAATCTGAGCGTTATTGTATTCTGAGCGAGTCGTGAGGCGGGTCAAAGGCCTGGCTGTAGGTGGCGTATAATCGCAGTGGGTGGGAAATAATCGCAGCCACTGTAAACTCCACATGAATGCATCATTAATCTCTCACTTGTGGCGTAGGAATTGCTTTTACAAAGGCACTGTATTTTTACAGAGCTAATTCTGCCGCCACAGAGGCGCCACAGCAAAATGGAGTCATTTCTTAGTTAAATAAGAACATGAGGAGAAAAGGATGCTGTCATAGTTTGGCTGACGTTGTGGACCAGGGACAGATGGGAGCGTTCATGTGAACCGATATAAGAGTCATGCAATAATCGTGTACGGCTTCAACTCTTAAATATTTTTGGAGAGAGAAAAGTTTGGGCCTCTTTACTTGACCTGACCTCAGATGATAGAGGGAAAATGGAGGTCACGACCTGCCTGTTATGTGTCCATTATTTTGGGCAGCAGAGTGGCTTCTTTTTCTCATCTCTCTTTTGTGCCACTCACATGAGTCCATGTTTATTGTGGAACTACTGAAGCATCACCACAGATTGACTTGTTAAATATGTGGACTCCATTGACCGGCAGTGACGTTTGTCCATTTTGAGATTCGAACCTTGTCCAAGGTCGTTGGTCACGGAGTGATGTGGGGAGAAAGGTTCTGGACTAGGATCATTGTTGGGCTGTGAATTGACGTGCTGATCTGTTCTGGCAGGATGATATAAATCTGTCACAGTCCCCTGCACAGCGGAGCCCATTGTTTCGGGGATTATTCTGGATTACGGGCAGATGACGATGACCGCTAGCGTGAGGACTATGACCCTTTCGATGATCGTGACCACACATGATGACTCACATGAGTCTGGACCACAGTTTTGTTGTCCTGCACACGTTTTTTTTTTTTTTTTTCCATTTGCCAGAGAGGCTTGGTATGGTATAATCACACATGACTTTGACCCTGTAATCCTGTAATCTCACAATGTTCTGCTTGTTGTTGGACCACATTCCTTTGTCTCCTGGCTGCTGCCAAATACTGTATGATCAGTCTGACCTCTTCCAATTCAGTTCTCATCAGTCAAGCAAAAATATTAGCTTCTTTATCAGTTTTACTTTTTGTTTCTCACTAGGTCACATATTTATTTATTCTATTGTTAGTTATTTATGGATTTTGACATTGCAATGTTTTCCTTGAGGTGAAACATGTTTTCTTTTATTTCTTTATGTATCAAAAAAAAGTTTAATGTCCTGCAGTTGTTTTGTTATCAATTACCATACTTTTTATAATACAGCTTTTCCCCTAAAAACTATTTCAGCTAAACCTGCTTTTCAACCTCTGTATGACAGCTAAACATATTTGACTAGTAAATTTTACTACTGAATTAATCCAAAACACACACACGCAGCAATATTTTTATGTTTTGTGGGGACATTTCATTGACATAATGCTCTGCCCAGCCTCACACCCTGAACCTACCCATCTAAAACAAATGCCTAACCTTAACCAGGACCTGGTTAAGGACCTCAGAAACCTCAATTCAAGTATACTCAAGTGTACTACTTAAGTTTTCACCTTCAAATATGAGGCTTTACCTCGTGGGGACCAGCAAAATATCCCACAAAGGGCCCCAGTAGTAAACCATAGCTATACAAGGACGCACACATGCACACACACACACACACACACATACGTATTTGTCTTCCGATCTTAGTGAGGACCGTCACTGACATAATGTTCTCTCCAGTCTCTCACCCTGAACCTACCCATCTAAAACAAATGGCTAAACTAAATCTTTACTCTTAACCAAACAAAAACTCAATTTTAAATACCTGGCTATTTGTAGTTTTAACCCTCAAAGAGGCTCAACAAAGTCAGCACCTGCCAAAATGTCCTCACTTTGCAAAAAGGCCTTCACTCTGTTGATTAAAAACTCATACAGACTCTCACAAAGATAGAAGTACAAGAACACCCACACACACACACATCATTGTGTTTGCCATAGTGCTTTCCCCATCCTCTCATCCTTCATTTAACCATCCCAAACAAATGATGTCAACGTTAACCAGGACTCTGAACCAAACTTAAACCTAGTTATAATGACCCAGCTGTTCTTTGTCATCCTCAAATCCTCAATTTGAGGTGCTTTGTCAAGAAGAAGTCCACACAATCTAGGATCAACCAGGTACACACACACACACACACACACACGCACACTGATAGTGATGGTGTTTTTGTGAGAACGTTGCGTCAGCGACTTAATCGAGCTATTTCCTCCGTCGGGTCAGTCTCCGCATGTAACCGTAGTCAATCATCATGTGTCCAAAAATCCAGTCTTTTGGTAACAGGATGGTCATGAGTCAGAACACGCAGCGTCCACTGGGTTTTGTCTGGCTATTAAAAGTTCTCCCGGCAGAGCGGGTGAGAAAAGACTTCCTCCAGACAGACTTCACCTTGATAATGGAGAGGAGCTCAAGCGATTAGCGCGCTAACAGCTTCTCACAACGAGCAGGGAGGAGTCTCAGAGGGGGGTCGAGGCTGGACCGAAAGAACGGAATAAGAAAGACAAGACCTGCTAACCTTTCTCTCGCTCACAAACAACACCACTCATTGGCGCGTCAGTCGCTGGCCTCCAAATATGAGGTGAGCTACTTCAGACGCTCCAATTCTTTGGCAACTAAATACACAAACAGCGCCGTTTTAGACCATTTTGAAGCAAACTTTCCTTTGATTTGCTGCTTTGAAGAAATAATGCTGAGCTTTTTTAACTTTTTTTTTTTTAAATCAAAACAATGGTCTGAGGATGAGGTGGCTGCATCTTGGTGTCTCATGAAATGTTGTCAAGGGTCAAATAAGTCAAAGTCTCTGAGGCAAAAAAAATATTTCAGTGGAAAGAAAAAAAAATTCCTCACCTAACTTGAATACTTCTGCTCTACCTCAGCCCTATCAGCCTCGTATAGATCTTTAAGAGCCAATAGTATTGTATAGCTTGGGCCTGAATTCCTTATTTCCTGTGGCCGTTCCTGCCAGATATCTGCCGTAACATCCCTCACACTGTCAGTGGTTCTAACCAGATGGAGCCACAAGTTTACAGAGGATCCTAGATGGGCCCCTAAGTCATGTCACATCCCATGTATAGGGGTGGTGGCACATTGCGTGTCTGCCCCTCTGGACTCCGATACAGTACATGCCTCGTACCCTAGTGCATCAATCCCCTTCGACACCCTCCACATGTGCTCATTACCCACTGCCTCACCAAATATGTTTTCTGCTAGATGCGGTGGAGAACCGCAGGGTCCCTAATATTCATTTGGTTAAATTAACAGAGAGCTCAAATATCATCATCACCACCATTGTGGCTTCCTCTGCTGGAGATGTTGATATTGACACGTAAAACAATTTCCACCACAATGGTGATGCTCACTTTTCAATCATCTTGTCAGACTGAGCTCTAATGGTGACCCTTCCCGTTGCGCTGAAATGAAACCACCGAGTCTTGTTTGTGTGACTTTTCCGGGGGACAGATTGCAACCTAGGCGCGAATGGTGAAAGAAATAGATGGGAGAGTACAAGTGCTCACAAAATGTGATGCAACAGTTCAAAACTCAAGTCCAAAAAGCCAACCAAAATGTCCACCAGCGGAGAGAATTGAAGATCAAAGCAATGGTGGAGAACAGCCACCTCAGACTGCAGGATCAGTTCCAGCTGTGTGCCATGAGTGAAGCTCGTGGAGACAGATGGGAAAGGGAGAAGGACAGGAAGTGGAACAACAAAGTTAAACAAAATAAAAGCAGATCAAGAGAACCTTTACCATCAACGGTCAAACACGGTCTGATGAATATATTTATTTTTATGAGTCAGCATAGTGATTTCAGTGTTGCATGTTCTCTCTATGTCTGTATGGTTGAGAATTTACAGACATCCTAACAGATCGACATCACAACAATGTTAAACAGTAGCAAATAGGAATAAAAAAATAACACCAAGGTCGCAACACATCAAAATTACCAGTTATTAGAATAATATCTTTTGAAACAGTGAAGTGTTTTTTATTTCTTCCAAACTGACATTAATTCCATTAAAATATAATTACAATAAATGAAAAATTGTATATACTACTGGGCTTCTTGTATATGTTCGATGTTATTATTATTATTACAAGCTACAGTTATTACATTTATTTATGCATATGTGGCACATAACTTGACATATCACTCCATTGAAAAATAAAAAATGATAATAATAAAGTCAACCTCTGTGGAATAATGTGCCATATTTAGAAAATAATGTGGAAATTAATTTAAAAAAATTACATATATATATATATATTTCCACGATTAACAAATAGTCATGACACAGTCATGAGCTTCCATGACAGTCCTGATAAATAAGTGAACTAGACCCCACACAAGATGAATTAGTGATGTGACTGATGTGTGTGTTATTGTTTTCATTGTGATATTTATGGATAGCTGTGAGTGTGTCATGCGGGAGAAGCTCTTGCTAGCAAAAGCAATGTTTCACGACTGTCCCCATCCCACTGATCCTGGCTATCAAATCCCCCGACCCCCCTCTGACACGTGGCTCGGCCGGTAAATCTCCTTTATTGTGCTATCTCAAACTGTCAGACCTATTGATCGATGGATTAAGCAAAAGATGATGCTGCGACTGAGGGTTCGATACCGTCCGAGGTGGAAAGGTGTTCATAGATGTGAGGCAGAATGTAGCGCCACGGATGATAATGGGTGACAAGTATGATGGTTGGCTCTTATTAGGCTTTATGGTTGACCCTTCCGTTTGGCTGTTAGAATCACTCACGTGTTTATGTAAAACACCAACTAGGACTCGTAAATACTCCCAGGTTCTTTGTGTAAGAAAACTAAAAGTGGAAAATGTGTATCCAACTTCACTAGGATCAGCATTTGTTGTGTCAGCTTTCAAATTATTCTGTTTATATACAGTATGTTCTGTTGTTTTGCAACGCAAAGTCTTCACTTTATATAAGTCAAACTGATTTAAGGTTGAGGAGAAAAGAGTAATGGCACTGCAAATCAGGAGTCACTCACTGTATGTGCTCACTTCCAGACCAACACATGGTCACTCCCCTGGCATCATATATTGACTTAGGGAAGCAGACTCTTTGCGTCCAATACTGACAACAAAGACAGCCTTCAGCATTGCATGTCGACGCATTATGCTTTCAATTGAAGCAAATATTCCGCCTTCCACGGCATATCCTGATGCCCTGCGCAGTGTGTCACAAAAAAGAAAGACGGAGGCTGGGGTGAGGTAAGGTGCAACATAGATTAGGTACATGTAATTGCAGGTCAACTGCTATTAATAGGCCCTCAAACAGCAGAGCATTTCAGTCATTATGACTTCCTGAGGGCACTGAAGGAAGGACACAAAAGTGTCATGTCTGCTTGTCTCCATGCTTTTATTGTTACTATCATGTCCGTGTTTTCCATGCTTTATTTTTGTGATTACCGGTTTTTCCCTCGTTTGCTGTTTCTTGTTTCTCTCCAGCTTTTTGAGCGACACAGCTGGCGTGCATTTGGTAATGAGACTCTCCCGGATATCAACTTCTCGATGCCAGCTTGTCTCGCCAGATGGTTACTTCGCGTTCCTATGGTAAACTCTCCCAAGACTCCACTCTCTCGCTAAGCGCTCTTGAATATTCTAAATCCTGTGTGCGCTTGATTTCCTTCTCAGCCGCCTTAGTTCTCGTCCTTCGTTTCTGTTTTCACTTTCATTCTCCTGTCGATCCGCGTCTGAGTATTTTGTAGACCTCACTTTTTGTTTTCTCATAGACTTCATCATTTCCGAGTGAGTTTGTGTTCTACCCGTTTGTTAGGCATGAGTATAATTCGCCTTTCTTCTGTTTCAGCTTTTCCCCTGCCCTTACGTGTAGTTCCCGTTCCGTGTTCTGGTTCCTGAGCTTTTTGTTCTTCGTTCCTGTTCGTCTGTTTCATCTCGTCATTGTGTATTAAATCCTTCTGTCGACCACTACACATTGCACCTGGGTCTAACCTCAGACAGCCATGACAAAAGCCCACATCCCAACATCAATATATTACGCCATGGGAGAGAGGATGGGATTTCCAGATGACTATTTCTTTCAATTCATGAGGAAGAATTTCTTCCTTGTTTATAAATCTACCTGAGTCAAAGAGACTCTTGTTTGTATCCAGTTCAGCACTGCCTCCTATTGCACCATTTAAGCTTTTGTATACTGTATAGCTTCATATGAATTCACATAGTTTTGTGTGATTCCCGCGCACCTTCCTGTTGGGGAATTCATGTTTGTTCAAACATATGAATGAACCCGACTCACAAAAATGTGCGTGATCAATAAAATATTTAACCAGTAACTCCATGTTGTGCGGCAATATTTTGTGAACAGAAAGTCACTCTGCCATTCACTGCACCTTCTGGTGGCCACCAATGTTTTCACATATATTAAGCTTCATATGAAAAGTGTTGAGTCGTTCAACCCGCCACTGAAAAAAACAGTGATTCAGTGTCCATCTGGATCACGGGATAAAAATGAATGAGCCGCATGTCTCTGCTTTTGACAGGTGATATGATTCAGATGAAGAATGGAGTGAGAACCCATCGTTGTCATCACATCAAAATAATAAAAAATACGACAGGCCATTTGCAGAAAGTATTGTGGTGGAAGAGGCCAGTGAACCCGCGGGAGTCTCCCCCTGAAGCCGAAGATAACTGACTCCTCACCCCATGGAGTCCATTGTTAGTCTAATGATGAGACAGGATTGGATTAAAACATTTCAGAGATTCATTTGGATGGTGCTATGATAGCGAGGCGCTCTCCTGCTGAGCACACTTAACACCCCAATGGATCTGAGACGGGAACTCAAAGGTGAACGCACAAATCACAGTAATGCATTCAGCAGGGGTCTCTCTCTCTCTCTCACTCTCTCACTCTCTCTTGGTCTCCTACAAAGCTTGGAGTTAAAAATTCATCAGCCGCTGTTTGTATCGCCTCCTGGAGGATGTCGCCCTTGATGGCTGTCTGTGAAGGGAAGAGAGCCTTCCGCAGACCCGAGGGGATTGATGGAGCTATTGGTGTGAGCTGGCCTGGCTTTTATGTTGCCGCGCTGTTGTCGGAGCAAGACACTCGAGCGGTTTGTGCTGCTTGACCTCTGTGAGCACTGTTACGGCTCAAGGTGCCGCTTCTTTGACACACTGCGAGTTACAGGCTTTGTGTTTAATTTATGATCCATGATAAATTCCAAAGTTCATTATAGCCAGCAGTGGATGTCGGAGTAGGTCAGAATATACTTTCACATCATTACTGATGATGAAGAAAGTTATGGGCAGCTGAGTAGCACAGTCTCTAGAGCATGTCTCATATTGCCACCACAACTGCAGATGCAGTGGCTTTACTTCCAGTCCCTTCCAGATCAACACATTCTCACGTCAGTGGTCAATGTGAAAACATCTTCCTTCCCGCAGAGCATTTCGGGTGGGCGTGTCGTGTGAGGGGCTTTTAAAAGCAATAGTCTCAAAGTCACGTGTAGAACAAATGGAGCGCCATCCCATGGCTTACCTAAACCCAACCTTCTTCTTTCTTTTACTTTTGTGCAACCCAGGATATGCCACGAAAATCGAATGTATCAACATGGAACGCTGAAAGCAGCCTTCGGCGCAAACATAGGACGTAGCACTTTCCCAACATCAAGATATTAGGCCAAGGGAGTGAGGACAGGTTGCATCCTCCAGATCCTACCATCTTTTTCTCTGGTTCACTACTGAACGCTTGTGACTTCCGGCGAAGCACATGAGCCATTGACCATAAACAGAAGACGGAGCGTGGCTCAAATGAAATTAGAAGCATAAACATATCATTGATAGCAAGGAACACAAGAGACAGATTTAGTTTGTTCTCCCAAATCTTCCACTCTGCTCAGAAAACATGACGTTAAAAAACCTTGCAAGAGTGAGTGGTTTTCAAGCTTCAAACTGAGAGCAAAACTGATGATGGAAAACAAAAAAGAGGTTGTTTATTTGTCTTGTGTTCCAAGATAAAATAAAATACAAAGTGCCTATCTCCGCCAGGGAATCTGCAAGAGTTTAGTTTCCATGAGCTTGACTGTCGAGTCACTGTTTTGTTGAAAATAACGGTAAACACTAAATAGTTGCTGGCTCAGCAGAGAAGATAGAGCCACTGAAAGGCTAATTTTTTAAAACAAGTGCTTCTATTTTTAGGGTCCCCTCCACTCGCTTTCCTTCACTTTAATTCCAGCCCTCTGGCGGATATTTATTCATGGCTCAGCATTTAACAGGGCTAATTCTCCTCCTGATGCTCTTAGGTGTGGTGCAGTAATTGTATCACAGAGCAGCAGTGGTGGTTCAGGCCCGTCTCTTGGCCACAAGTACAGTAGCATGGAAAATGGAGTGGGTGATAGCAGGAAGGAAGGAAGCCAAAAGAGGGGTTGACACAGGAGAGAATCAGATGTTTAGTGGACCGGTGAGCCTGGTCAGGCTGATAGTAGCTTGGCTGGCACGGTCGCTGCACCCGGGTTCCGCACCGTCCCGCGGCTCCGGCGAGGGTCCCCGGCCATAATGGGATCTGACAGGATGTAAATGAGTTTTTAAAAGAGCCGGTGAAAGGCAGTCATTTTTCTCATTTAGTGGTCCAGCGTGCTGGCCACGGCCTCCAGCTGTCACCAGGCTATCCAGGGGACTCTGCGGGCCACAATTCTATCTCAGACTGAAGCTTTGAAGCAAACCAGATGAATTTCACTCTCATCTGTCATCCATTATTCATCACCTTTTTATTCTTTATCGACTAGCAGAGTGGTACTTTCCTTTTTTCTTTTTTTTCTGTCTGCTTGATCTTTTGAGTTAAGAACTTCCTCAATGACATTGTTAAAAAAAAAAGAAGAAGAAGGTCAAATCCAAAGAATCTTTGGATTTGACCTGGATGAAAGGATGAGTTTTTTTTTCAACTGCCCCCCCAAAATTGCCTTGTATCTCACACATCATTCAAATCCCTCCATAGTATCTAATCTAGTATCTAACCCCAAGACCCAACCATAACCCCCTAACGCTTAACCCCAACCCAAACCCAAAACCTGTTGCTGAAACCCTATAACAGGCGTCCAATGGATTCACCTCATTCACCAATGACCTCAATGACAATTCAATAAAGCAACGTCCATGATTCAAGAATAGAGTTGGCTCATGGCAAAGGTATACAGTAGGTATAAGACCTGAACCACGGCTAAGGCTTGAAGCCTTGGGGTTTAAAATGTGTTCGAGACCGCAACGGATTTCAATAACCGTAATTTCCGCAATACACGCCACTACTCTTTTCGGTCTGAACCCTGCGGGTTCTACAATAATGTGGTTAATATAAGGATTTTTACAGGCTAAAGAGCGTCATGCTGCCAAAATACTGAGCCTCCTCACATCAAACCAATGAATTCGCATTTTATTTACCTCAAAATGCACTGTTCACTCCCGCGCGTCCGCAACAGAGCTGATCTCTTGGAGGACCAGAGACGAGCAGCAGCAGCTAAGACCGGCTGTGGTGTCGGAGCTTTGGACACTTGTGAAAAAAAGGCATATTTGACCGCTTTAATGTAAATTAAAGATGTGACAAGTTCCTGATTTCATTTCAGAACCGTGAAACAAATTCATTGCTGACTTTGTTTCATGAGTCAGTCTCAATGCTGGACTCCATTTTAAAAATAGCTTAAAAGTGATCCTTGTGCATTTTTAAGCCTGCACTATTGACCTTTCTACGGTGCAGACAGCACCGCTGCACCCAGGCTTATAGAGAGGTGTGGCTTATATATGAACAGAGCTATTTTATTGGCTGCAGCTAATATTTTGGTGCTCTCTATAGTCCAGAGTTTATGGTAATTTAGAACAGGCAAGACTTTTCAGTGCACCAGATGGCGGTTGTGGTACATGACGACACGACACATGACGAAGAGGACATGCGTGACTCGGCAGGATGCTCAAACTAGACAGGTGGAGCTGTGGCCACCTCTTGAAGAGGAACATTTTTCAAGTATCAATTCTCATTTGATTCTTCAACATGACTGCATTTCCTTGGGTGTTACTTTTCGTTCGTAGCTTGAATTTAAACTGAGACAACTTGCAATTAAAACCCCTCAAATTCCACTTCCATCCTAGTGGATACATTTCAGTCAATTTTTCATTTGGCTTGGTTTCGGCAATTAGCGGAGCCTTCCACTTGTGCCCACCAGCAATGCGGTCGCTGGCGTGCGGCACTTTCTTGTGAGGCTTCAAAGATTCTGCTCCTGTCCTATTTATGATGTCTGCATCTTAATGATGTAGGGAAACACAAGGCAGCGGATTATTTATAGAAAAGCGGGGCTCACGTAGGAGCGGCCCTGCGCGGTCACCAGGTGCTCCAGGGGCTCCTCTGTGGTACCAGCGCAGCATTAATGAGCAGAGCTAATGGCTAAGGGCAGTTAGTTAGAGTTAAATGGAGCTTGAACGCCCAGCTGACAACGCCAGCGTCCACTGTAGAGGGGGTTGATCAGGCAGAGTCAAGACAGAGCTCAGGCCCGCGGCTCCGGAGCTTAACCTGAGACTTCATGTGTCAAACTGGGCACGGCGGCGGAGAGCTCGATGGAGCGGGAGGTGAGAGAAGCGAGCGCTACTGCGGGAGACATCAGTAATTAAGCTTCTGGTGCCAAGTGTGCTGGACCTGATTTAAAACATTCTTGTTAATACACTACGGTGGATTAACCTGGAGCAGTCAGCCCAAATGAAACCATTAACTCTTTGATGCCAGAAAAGTGACTCACAGATGAAGAGCTGATGCTTTGTTTTGGACGCCCATCTATCCATAACTAACTGTCTGTATTGGTTTTTAACACAATGAATGTTTGCGGACTCAAAGTTCAGCAAAACGCATGGCACAAATGTAGAATTAAAGTAGCAAATCTACGGTGGCCCCAGAGGGCAAAAGACCACACAAAAGATAAGTACGATGACAAACCATTAAACACATTTACAAAAACGGAATCGCTATCACAAAAACAAAATCGCAACTGTGCAAGCAACAACAGGCTTTATAGCAGGTTCCCCCTTCCTACGGTTTGCATCAAAGTTATTGCCATTCCGTTTTCGGAATTGTGTTTCTGTTTTGTGGGTTGCGATTTTGTTTTTGTAATTGCAATTACGTTTTTTGTAAATGTATTTTCATTTTGGCGATTGCGATTCTGTTTTTGTAAAAGTGCTTTTTGGTTCGTAGTCGTACTTTTCTTTAGTGTTTGTCGTTTGCCACCATATAAATCACTTCAAGACCCATATATATAATGCACATATACATTACAGAAAACTGTTTTCCCTCTCATTGATGCATGTTGCTTTTACTCTTTAGTGTCCTCCGCCTTTGTTTTTCTATTATTATTTATTTTTCCTATCCTGACTGTGACTTTTAAATGTGTTTTCTTCCTGCTTCTGCTTTTTTTTATTGTCATCACAGCTTTCCTCACTATAGCAAAAAACCAACCACCTGCTGGTCTCAGTCAACAGCTTCACTGTTAATTGTTGTCTCTCCTCATCAACCCGTCACGCTCACATCCTCTGCTGACTCGCCGTTTCTCCCCTCTCCCCTCCACAGATTATCCAGATCGCCGTCCTGCTCCATGGTTTAGGGCCAAGCATCCTCGTGAGGTAAGCAGCTGCTCCGGCCATATTGTGTATCGACCCGACTCAGTCCGCGATGGCAGCACTAAATTGGATTTATATGGTAAACAAAGACTCGGCGTGTGAGATTTGAATTAGCTGGTAAATGTTATCCATCAAAGCATATCATAATATTTTGTGCACGGTGAGGCAGTATGGGTATTTTGGAGATTTATCTGAGCTATAAATGAACAGGGGGAGGGGGGAGGGATGCGGGCTGACCCTGACAGTACATGTATGTTATATTGCTCAACCAGATTGCTTTCTGAATTGATATGCTTTTCATAGCTGGCCCCTATAGCCGGCGTGGGGTTTGCTGATAGCCACGTTGCTCTTTGGTGTTCCCCAAACCTTATTACTGTGTCAGCGCCAGATAAGGCCCGGGACCTCCTCCAGGCAAAGTCATGGACTGCATTGTCAACTCACTTCTTCACCCAACACCTAGTGGAAAACTTTCACCTGACGTTTCTCATTGTTCTGAGTCAGTCTGAGTTGACAACGCCAGGTTATGAGTCCTCAGATTTTATTTGCATTGAACCTTTAGTAGCGTGAAGCATTGTTTCTGCTGCTGTTATTTCAGATAAGGTATTTTGCTCATTCCTCTTTGAAGAAAAGGGACGCCGACTGCTGGTGGTTAACATTTACAAGACTCACATCTGCTTTTGCGGACACTTTCTCACGGATACATGGAGTGAATTAAGTCTTTTCGTTATGGAGTCTTCGCAGTGGCTCTTAGATAAGTCCAGCGTCTTACCTCTTCGCAAAAGTGGATTCTGTTTAAAGTGCAAAACAGTGACTTTGAACCAGATGAATATTGACATAAATGCATATGCATAAATGATTAATAAAAAAAAAACATCTTGGTGTCATAATGTAAAATACTCTGTTACTGTACATAAGTGCATGTTTTCTTATATCTGGACCTGACTTAGCTATTTACATTTTTCGCAACTTTCATTGTGACTCGTCCACATATCCTCAATAAAAGATGCATATTAACTTTCTACTGGAGTTGGCGACACCAGTCACCTCTGTCATTACTGATGTGATGACACACGCTCTCTGAAAACGGTATTTGCAATGAATTCAATAGTGCCACTTTCCCCTGGCCACACTTGAATTGACTGACTTTTTTTCATTAGTGGTAGGACTTAATTAAAATTTTTTTTTTTTTTATTTGGATCTATTCATTATTTTGTCTGTAATTATTTAACCAAAATGAATCTCAGAAGGTAACAGCCCTATTTTTTTGTACATCAGAGTAGAATACGCCTTCCAAAAATAATATTATATAACATTCAATATATAATATATAATATTCAAAAGCTCTCTTTCAAGTTTGTAGAAGCACATCAGGGTAGGTTAAATCCAATAAAGGCTCCATGTCAAAGTTGCTTACTGTTCATTGGTTAACATAAGCAGGTACTTTGGTACCGAGGTGTGACCACCTGTGCTGACTAGTGTTGTATGTGTTGAAGTTGAACGAAACTAACAACATTTATTGAACATAAAACTGTTGAAGACAGGAGCCAAATACTGAAATGTGTTAAAACACTGTCTATGACAGTCAAACACACAGGTGGTTCGAACAATAGGCTACTACATCTACTACAGTATAGGCTTCTAATGCTGCTGCTCCCGCTGCTATGCAGTGTAACAGTACCTTTCATGAGATTATTTATGACACTCAAGTACAGTAACCTTCAGGAACATCAGACTTTTCTCGAGGTTACTTGAATGTTTTACATTTTCTCGGAAGAAACTTTGTCTAGAGTATTCTCATATACTTTATACCAGACTGTTTCCGCTCCAGGTATTTCAGAATGTCAGTCTTGTCAAAAGTGCATTTATGAACTTTCATGGTCCAAAATGTATGAAGAAGCAGGAATGAAAAATGGTTAGCGGTGAGAGAAACTGGTGTCAACCAAGACTGAAATCCACTGACGTGAATCTGAATCAGTAGTTTCTGGAGGGAGGGCAGACTTAACAGAAGTTAAAGCTGATCAGCCGACCTCACGTCAGCTGCTTGAGTACACAATGACTAATGGCACCTTGTGAAGCACTGAGTCCGCCTCATGAATTGAAAATGACTTGAGAATTCGCAAGGACATAAAAAGTTTGTGTCTTTGACATTTGCGTGTAACTCACCAGCATGATGGTTGGCAACACTTCCTGTTTCCCATAACAGCACATCACAAGGTAATGAACATGAACAAATATAATTTTAAAATTCTATTTTAGTATCAAAGTGGTGAAACCTGAAGATCGAAACTAACTCTTCTCCTGTCCTGGCCCACCATTCGAGGTTGATCCTGCCAGACAGACGCGCAAGCTCTCTGAGTAAAAGTCACGTACCAGTCAGCGTGCTGGTTCAAACCCCAGGATTTAGCTGGGTAAGCTGAGGGCTCAGACCGCAGCGCTCAGGTGTTTACCCTCGAATCATTTTGTGTCCTGCACGGTGGAGACGGATTTACACCTCTTGTTTACACACATTCCTGAACGTGTCCGGAGGAGGCGCAAAAAGACTTGGTTTTAAAAACCACTTTGAACTCCTTAGATTTTGAAATCCTCCGTCTGGATTTAAGGATGTAATAGAATTCTGTTTGAGACGTATGCTGGAGAGTTGACCCGGAAAATCTTACTGAATCTCTATGTAAACGCTGTGGTTTTCAGAAAAAGACGATGGATATTTATCCACTCGTCTATGGCACATTGCTCCTGGTCGCTACATTTGAGCATTAAATGGCACATTACAAAATTCCGTCTTATCTTTTCCCTTCCATTTATGGATTCCCGATGATGTGTCTCCACCAGAGAGGAGCTTTCTGGTTGCATTCTTTTTGGCGATCACCTGGTTAATCCTGCTGGTCCCCTCCATTTTATTTTGAGTTTTTTGCTGAAAGTTATTTTTATGTCGACGGTGCAGCACTACTCCAACAGACGATTTATGAGGAAGAGAGAAGGACAAATGCTCAAGGTCAAGATTATTAAAACACATTCTCTTCTTAACTTTGGTGACTTCATGTGTTATTTTCCATCATTATCTCTGCCAAGAAGGATGTTTTTTGTTTCCAGCGTATGACTGTCTGCAATGTTGATCGTGGAATAAGGAAAAGACGACTCCATCTGCATTTAAGAGGTTTCCAAGGAAGCTGTATGGCTTCACACCACTGCTGCTCCTGTCAGATAAAACCCATAAGACACAACATATAATCGAAACACTATGTGATATAGTAGTTATTCTGGACGCTGCCTTGACAAACTTCTCGATCATCGTGGCAGAAGTGTGGAAGTGGGACGAGCAGTGAGAGATGTTACAAGGTATTGGCATGCAAGTGTAGAAGTTTATTGGGGAGCATAGTGGTTGTTTGAACATGAAACTGTACTGTATGTTTACACAGTGTGGGGTTTACTTGTTTATTTTGAGAAAATAAATATAATTTGCCTTGTATATAATACATGTATGCTGCAGTATTGTTGCTATTAAAGTGTGTTCAAAACGTGACAAATGAAATGCATGTCACAGCCCTGGCGACACAAACATGTGATGAAATACTGTGACATCATCGGAAGCACACAAACATCATCAATCTCTTGCACAGAAACACGTCGTTCTTTCATGAGTTTTAATTTATTCTTAAAATATTCCATGATTTAAAAAAATGTAAGTAAATGACTATCCATACTTCAGCAAGGCTTCCTCCGCTTTCTCTGTCCACACCCCACCTCCCCACCTGCTCCTCCTCCTCCTGTATCCATCAGGGAGGCGGGTGGGTGGGGGGGGGAGGGTTGTGCAAACCCAAACACAAGCACAAAAATAAATTAATAGCTGGAAATCCATAGCAAAGAAATGAGTCCACACTGTGTACAATACAATATCAGAGCAAATTAGCGATTTCAACGGCTTTCCACTGACTACCGAAGATTTACAGTTGCTGCGCATCAGTCCTGAAATCAAATTTTCTCTTATGAATGGGTTTGATAGACAAACACTCGTCTGTGATAGAAAAGCGGCGACTAAAGGTGCAAACAGAAAAACCCAGGAGCCGGCGGCTGTGAGAACATCCTACTGGACTGTCATTGTGACCACAAGTAAAGTCCGATAAGCTTCTCTACAAAGGTACAACATATAAAACTGTTAAATATAGAACTTCTCGGGCCTTTCAAAATACATTTAATGACATTTCCTCTCTCTCTCTCGCGAGATGATTTGCTGTCCTCGTCCCATCCAATACTGGAAAATGCAAATCATATATATCTTTTAATACACAGTTATACATATGTAGTACCTATGTCTCCAAAATACAGTGGTGGTGGTTCAGTCTAGGGGGAAAAAATTGTTTTCGAAAAGGTCTTTTCCCCGGGACTCCATGTTCCGTCGAGTCCAGGAGTTTTGGGGCCGTGGACACAAGCAATTCTTTGCCGGATAATGATTTTTTTTTTGCTCTTTGGTCTATAAAAATAAAGGAGAAGTTCTCCAGCAGAAGGCCTATTCACAGCAGAGAGAGAGCGTCAGGTGGTCCGAGAAGCAGCAAGACTCTGTCTCTAACTTCCGCTCTTGTCAGAGTATCCAACGCGATGAGAGGCTCCGGGAAGGAACGACCCGACAACAGACAGCAAGTCCAGAACCCACGAGGCGCCCGGTGAAAGGAAATGGTTGAGCAGAGACCAGGGGACACTCGACCCTCCTGAAAACAGTCACTGCCTGGTTTTCCAGCGTCAAACTCCATTATGACACCTGAGAACAGACAGAGGACAGTCAGTATTCATATGTGCTGTTCAGATGTCCTCACAGATCTGGCAACACAAGCTTCAACCTTGAGATACTGACTGTTGGATTATTGAAGGATATTCACAGGAACACAGACAGAACTTGGTAAGAATTGTTGAGGAAATGTGATTACAGAAATGGTCAACAACGTTTAAATACTTTTGAAAGAACTTTGGAGATATGTTGAGGGTAACTACAGTAATGGAGCCAACAGAACATTTGAGAGAACACTGAGAATTTTGAGAGAATGTTGATGAAATATCACAGGAGCATTTTGACAAGA
This sequence comes from Synchiropus splendidus, assembly GCF_027744825.2. Lineage (NCBI taxonomy): Eukaryota > Metazoa > Chordata > Actinopteri > Syngnathiformes > Callionymidae > Synchiropus > Synchiropus splendidus. Next base: position 17,666,282 of record NC_071337.1, read on the forward strand.
GATGTTGAGGACTAGTCAAAGAACCTCAAATTGGTGGAACTTTGGACTGATGGATTGTTTAAGGTTCAGTGGTTGATCTTCAGAGTAACATTGTTTTACTGATTTTAGGGAACTCAAGAGAAGTCTGACACACTGGGAACATTGGCTTGCTGAAAGAAACGAGGAACATCAAAGGTCTGAATCACCAGGACCATATAAAAACAAATAACAAACCAGGATTTGTGCTGCCAAAGCATCAACTTTAATGTTCCTCATCGTCCCAACACATTCACTCCTCCACTTCAACAGTCTCTTTTCATTTATGTCAGAAACAGTGTTGTGTCGAAACACATTCGGAATTTGCAGCAGAGACATGACATTTACTTTTCAGAATTAAAGTTTGCTTTGTCGTCATTGATGAGAGGAAGGGTGACATTTGAAGTTGTCGCTTTTGGAAAACCTTTTGGAATTCTTTAGACAAAGCATATTCACTATAGAACATAGTCGATGACTACAGTTCTTTCATGTTGAATGGAATATTTAAATGTTTTAAATGTATATATTTATTAATTTCAGTTGCAGTCATTAAAAGCATTGAGGTGCTTCATGCACAACGTTGTAATAAACAACTACTGTTTAATAGATTCCTATTCAGATAGAAGAAAAAAAAGCATCACATTAATAGTTTTTTTTCTTCAAAATAAGGATGATAGAATTATTATAGGAACATTACAGAACATGTTACAAAAAGAATGAACTAGTAAATGACATGGAAAAAAATGGCTGTATAGTTGCTTAAAAATTATATCTATAAATTCTTCACAGATTTAATAAAAATGGCATTCACTTATCAGATGTATCAAATATAATTAATTTATTTGCCCATGTTGTCATTGAACAAACACCAGGTAGGTATATTTTTTCAATATTTATTCTACATATGGCCGTCTTCTTCCTGGCTGAGGAACACATGACACTCCTGTGGGGACTTTCGAATGCTTCAGTGACTTTGAAAGTCCCATGAAATGATCACTGGATTTGTTGTCCGACTGCCACAAATGTGTGTTTCCCTGCTGCTGGCAAATGAGAGGAATGAGTGAAGGAACAAGCGCTCCTCAGCAGTGTGATTAAAACATTTGCCCCAGCAGACTGGTGCGACGGGTGCAAGCAAATAACAAACATCCCTGGCGGCACCAATGAAGAACAATTCATCCACTGACGAAAGACAAATCTCTCTCTGTTTCCTTCACCATCTGGCCCCCACTACTCTCGCAGCTGATGTTCCTTCCTGGAAGTGTAGCGCCTCCACTGAGGCCTCGTTCATAATCATAAATTCTCATGAATCCAACATGGTGCAGGTGCAGCATGACAAAAGAGGAGTGCAACAGTGCTCGGGTTAGGGGTCACAATGGATGTTTTCACCTTAAAATGACTGTCACCCACACCAGACTTATCGTCATTACCATTGATAATTATGGAAATCTATAACTGAAATTTGTTATACCTCCAAAAGGTTCTCCACTTTTCAACAATATATCAGTTGAATTTCAGTTACTGGGATCAAGCCATCAGCAGACATCTCTTTCTGTTTCTGCAGGAGGAGCTTGGATCAAAACACTCTTGACACTTTACAAAACGTTGTAGAAAGACATACATGATAAATAATAATGGATTTGGAAATTGGATGAAAGTGTACTACTTAGTTTGTTAAAATGTTTTTAATTAATGTCATTTATTTTTAATGTTCTTTATTCTTCTCTTATTAAACACATACATAAAGAAAACACAAAAAAAAAGTTAAAATTTTCTTATTTTGGACCTAAGAACCATTTAAAATTAATTCGAAATATATAAAAAAAACAATCAATAGATGGATTGAATAGAAAACATGTAAACTGTTTAACTATAATACACAATATATATTATAATAAAATAAAATGCCTAAAAATGGATGACAACTTAATATGAGAAATTTCAATATCAGGAGTTAAATATTGTTGGGAGAGAAATATGTAAAATGGCCAGAGCCAGAGGATAAAAACACACGATAGTATTACAACATACAAATGATGTTATTAATATGATTAACAGTACTACACTACTACTACGACTAGTACTACTACTACTACTACTACTACTAATAATAATAATAATAAACAGGTACAGTAGAACTAAGGGTGAACCACAATAAGCAACCAAGAATGAAAAATACGGGGGGTGGCACATTTTGATACAACTGCAATGTGGATCTCACAAACATGGGAAATGACAAGTAATGTGAATATTCAAAAACAAACAACAAGTAAGAAAAAAAAGTCTGACAAAAAAACAGGACAGGAACATACTTAAAAAATCAGGAGCCACCTCTCTCAATCATGTCCAAGGTAATACGTAATGTATGTGTCACATGAAGTATATGTCAACGGACGGGGTGAGAGTGAAACAAATAAATAATTTAAAAATTCTCGATCAGCCCATTACAGCCATGTGATTCTCAACATGAGGCCAACACACTCCAGATTGTTCACACTTCCAAGCTCCATGTCACAGCCAACAGACTGCAGCTCAGCCGACAACCTCGCCTTCTTGCCTCTGAAAATAAAAGCTGCAAGTGTGAAAAAACAAAACCACAGGTCCACAGGCCGATGCTTTTCTGCCGCCACGTCGACACGCAGAAATCTCCCAGTAAATCAAATACAAATAGAACAGTGATGATCGCGTTGTGTGCTGCATCCGTTTCCTCTCTCCTACTTCGCTCTCACATCCCTTCCCGCGATGATGTTACGATTCACGAAATGCCAGATGACGTTGACATTCATGAATCTTAAAATTCACCAGCCAAAGAAATGATTCTGTCGGGTTTCATCTGGACATTTTGTGTCGAAATACAGTCGGGAGAATTCAGTCCTACAATGACATTCATGACATGATACATGGCATGTTTTTACTTTCCACTGAATCCAATGTGGTTGACCAGAAAAACTCAAGTGCTCCGTCCACATATGGCGAGCAGCAGCTGAGTGCGGTGGGCGTAATGGATTCGGTGAACATCATCCGTAGATTCCTCTCCAGCCCGCTGCTACGCTGACTGAAGAAGTGCTAGTGTTTTCTTTCATATGTATCTGTGTGCGGTTGCGTGAAGATTGGTGAGGCCGCATCTGCCGACTCTACAGAAAAATCTCCATAATAGATTTGCCATCGCTCTCCAGCTGGGAGTGTGCGAGTGCAGCGGAGCATATGGTCACCGCTTGACATTTTCACTCGCAGTGAACGTGCGACGACTCCCAGTAAAATGTCACACCGTGTCAACCTGAAGGTGTGAATGCGCCCAAAAATCACGACTTTGAATGTGAAAAAGAAGGAAATGCATATTTCTCTGACTTGTTTTCTTCTGAAACTTTGCTGTCAAACCTGATTTGTGACTCTTCTGTTCCACGAAATTTCCGTTGGACCTTGATGGATGACTGGTAGCTTTTTCTTCTTCAAGTATTCTTGAGCATCCTTGTGACTGGCTACTTTTTAAGACCCAAACAATTCACTCTGGAGCCTCTCTGCTCCCCAAATCAAATTTGAACATCCCCCTTCCCTAATTTAACTTAAGAAATCGCAACGGGAGCATGTTCTACTTCTCTCCACACTGCAGTACTTTAACTTAGCACTTCAAGTGCTCAACTCTTGTGGCCCTTGTAGCATCAAGTGTTCATGGAGCAGCTTTTACGCCCCTGATCTCTCTTCAGAGTGTTGCTCAAAGTCCTCCTCCTCCACCATTTTGATACACCACTGACATTTATCTGTCCCTCAGCTGGAGGACAATTTGTGTTGGCCAACTTTCCTGCGTCTACCTCTATAACTAGAGATTAGGGGAGGATGGTTCATGCCACCTAAATCTGGAAGTGAACTGTGCAATCCGGTTCCTGATCCGGTCAGTTGGTATGGCCCGTGACCAGGCTTAAAATGTCAGCAGCTACGTCATAGGAGCATGGCTCAGTGCACGCTTCGCAAAATTGCCTGCAGGGTTTCCCACTGCACGCATCCAAGTCTCGACACAGAGGACACATCACTAGAGATCTTCTAACTTGAGTTGTTTATTGTTGTGGCTGCCATAACGCTAGTGGTCTGTTGTGTGGGAGCATGTATTAATAGTTCCACATGTAGGACCTGCAATGACATGGCATCAGGCTTTTAGCTAGAGGTCGTCCTAAACTGCAAAACATGACACAATGGACGCCCTAAATGTATTATCAGTGCCTGTATAATGCCCAACTCATAGTGTCATCTCACTGGTTTACATTAAATTGTGTTTCCGCCCGGTAATTTCGCCGTATATAATCCAAATTCGCAGATTCTCGAACCTTTCGCAGCCATATTTTGGCCATCGCAGTTACCATATTTGTTTACTGCCGTAATCTTGCGGTGACCTTGCGAGTCAAAACACTCGCCGCAAGGAAGCACGCTGCTTTTGATGGGACGTCTGGCGCTGATGACAGGAGGAAACCGCAGATAAGTTCCAAACTTTAAACAATTGTTTACAAAACTAACTCATTGCTTTCTAATCGGAGGAGTATTTGGAGCTCCCCTCCCCACACCCCCCGCATCCCAGCCCTTTCAGAATGAGAGCAAAATAGCTTAACAGGGATCAAAATTCGAGTAGTTCTATTTATTGAATCAAGCGAAAAGCCTTTATACATATGTACTGTTTCAATGAATGAATGTTGCGGTTGTGAAAGTTTTGAAAAGCACCACAGCTGATACAACTGCATGGTTAGCTTGCATAAATATATAGACACAAGGCTGTAGATAGGATGTCTTGTAGTAACGGAAATAATTATTATAAACGTGTTATTATTATTTTTATGTATTTTTTTATTAATCAGGGTCAGCCAAGTAAAACAATTGCCCAGGGGACCCCTGCATCCCAAACTGTGACACTGAGTCCATGTCTGTTACTGTTGGTTATTTGACTCAGATGCTTGTTTATTTGTTGTTTATCAAGTTATTATGGTACAAATAGATGTTTACAGCTGTGTTTTTTACTAAGCTGTCAGTCACTGGCACGTTGTGTCGGGAGGGGGTGGGGTAAAGGGCGGGGTTTGGGTTGGGGGCGGAGTTTTGGACGCCCTGTTTGAAAATCCTAGCTAAAACGGTGAATGGCGTGGAGCATTCAGTGGGCTCAAAAGCTTCTCGCTGTATCTGTTGACAAGACTTTCCCAAAACTAAAAAAAAAAAACCCTCTGATTCCACATTGTGAAAACTCTTTCCTCTCCCCAATAAAAGGCAGAATTTGGACGACCTCCCATCGCTCTTACATAACAGCTCCCCGCTCAGTCCAGAGGGTCGCCAGGAAACACATCAAGGTACGAGAGCTATTGTAAATGGCTGACTACAAGCCGTGAAGTTGAATTCATGCCAGAAGCTGTGAAGATCAAACTACACGGGCAGATATTCCGCGGGGGCCCCCAGACACCAGGGCCCATCCCACTTTAAAAGTCAGTTCAAAGCGATCTGGCTTGTCATTATCAGCCCTTTCATTTTGCATTTCCTCTGATCATCAAAGCAAACACGGCTCACTATCAGCAACCAACAATATGATTAGAAAGTTGAATGCTCAAGAGGGAACGCCGCCGCCGCCGGTAATAACACCAAATGCTTAATTGTACTCCATTTAAACACACAGACTCGTCGGCTGTTACTGTTGCTGGTGAGAACCGACGCACTTTATGTTTCCTGTCACGTGTGGCCGTCCGGCGTTGCATTATGGGTGACTGCCTGTCAAAGGCAGAAGTGACGGCTACGCTGAAGCCCTTTTAGACCTTTTCCAGCCACATCAAGAACCTCCTCAGGGTGTCGAGTGTCTTTCCGCCACACAGACTTGTCACCATCGCTGTCATCTGCCTGTCACACAAGTGTCTTCCAGATGTTTTTCTTTCTTTCAGACAAAAATTGAAACTTCCAACATATGACTTCTGAATTCATTTTACATTATAACTTGGGTTAATAAACCCTCAAAACCTGACTTTACGAACAAGTCAGAATTCTGAATTCAACCACAGACTTTCTAAAAACAAGATTACATGAATTCTTACATGAGTATTAACATGAGTTATTCTGACTTTAGAAAAGGAATTCAGACTTTTAACCAGAAGAATTTTTAATTTTCCAGAAAATTATTCCAAGATAGTACTGACTTTTTGAAATGTATTTCTAAGAATAGTAACACATTCTGACTTCTACCACATAATTTTGAGCGAACACGCTTTTTAAAATGTATTTACTTTTTGTGGGGGAACATTTAGAAATAAATGTTATTCAGTACTAAATGGAAACATTAGTGCTAGCATGTTTTGTGTGGCAGCTATTTTTGGTTTGTAAAAGCTGCATCACAGCACAATGAAGTAGAAAACAACAGCAACGACAGCTCTACCATTTAACAACTGGCGTACAGCTCCTCGACCAGTCAAGAAACAATATTTCCAAGGTTTTCAAACTCATTCAGTTATTGATTTAACATACTGTCCATCTGAAGAAGTCAACAGCATCGTCCCAGATCCATAAAAGCCAATCATCACAGCTGATGGAGGAAGAGGTTGTTACGACTTTGGTTCTGTAATCTCTTTAACCACATGGCTCCTTCACCATTTCCAGGCAACACACAACAAGGCAGCCACTTCGGCGCCTCTCCATCTTTCCTCGACTGACTGACGCCATCAGACTCTAAAGACAATATAGGACACTAAAACCAGAGCGCAAACATGGATTTCTTAAGGACACAGAGGGAGCAACAGCGGTTTACAGAGGTAGACATCAACAAGGGGTCAAATGAAAACATCCATAGAGGCTGTGCTTGATGTGTGGTTGGTTTGTCAAAGAGTTGAGAGGCCAGTAGGGCCAGTCCAGATTCAGTGGGCAGAAGCTAATATAAAATAGATATTTGGGATCTCTATTGTAAAACTCTAATTAGATGAGCATGTTTAACCCATATATATATATAAAAGAAAGGAAAAGGAAGCTTGTAAACAATTTAATTTCAATAAATAAGTTAATACGATCACAAATGAATAACAATGTAGAAAGACAAATTTCAACATCAGGAGTAAAATATTGGGAAATAAAGGTGTGAAATGGCCATATGAAGAGAAGATCTAACAGCAAAATAACAAACAAAAATGAATAATAATATTAATAATAATAGAGAAAATGGCAAGTGAATGTGGAAAAACAAATCAATATTGTTCCATAACAAATAGCATATTTCAAATTAATAAAAGCCAAAAATATATAGAATTAAAATAAAGTGATTTGAATTTAACGTGACATATTATTTAATTCTAACGCTGGTTAGAATAGAATACCTTGCTCCCTCGTGCCGATCGCTGTGTTCTGCTTTAGCGGGACCGGGTGGAAATTTTCGGACCTGTGCTGTTGGTGATGTCGGTAAGTTGTTTGCGGTGATGGTTGTTGGTGTTTGGCTGTCTGTCATGGGGTCGTCATTGCTCTCCATAGTGCAAGCGTGCGGAGCCAGACTCTTGTCGCGTCATAGAGCCTGAGGGGAGGGAGACAGGGGAGAGGAGGGGGACAGATGGAGGGGAAGGTTTTCGGTTATCACACGGAGATCATTTTATAATCACGATTCAATCATCGGAACAGTTTGGGTCGTGAGACTCAAGGAAGCTTCTTGTTGAAAGGATGACTTCCTTGTTGGACACTCGCAACACTCACAAGTGGACACAAAGCATTTCTCTGTGCATTACATCATCCACGTTTGGACCAGCGAATCTCCCATGAGGCCAAAGTGAAAATTAATTACGATTTTTTTTTTCCCCCAATCTTATGAGAGTTATCAATAATTATCTCTTCCCGCCAGTTTTCCGCCATTGATGTGCTGACTCGGCCTGACTTGAGCGTTGGCAGACAGAATTAATGGCTAAGGCGAAGAGAATTCCACTCGTCTTCCTGCCTTGTCTGGGGTGGCCAAGTACTGCTCTTCTGTTCCTCTCACTGTTGGATGCATCTGTGGGGCCCAGAGGGATCAATTATTAGTGCTGGTACCGACCCAGAACCGCAGGAGGGATGTGGGTATGAGGAGTGGGGGGGGGTTGGGCTCTAGGAGGTTCCATCAAAACCGTTGCTCAGCGTGATCCATGGAGATGAGCAAACAGAGTGAGAGAGGTGGGACGGGATATGGGAGGAGGGATGCTCCCAACAACCGAAGTGCTTCACATTCCCGACCAAATACGCAGAGTCATCAAAAGGCTTCATGACATCCCGCTGCGACTGCAAACATTGATTAAAGCACTTCCCTACCAGGCGGTTTGGAGCTCCAAACCAAGTTTAACTTTTAAAAAGGTTCTTTTGTGTCATGGAAGATCTAGCAAGAGTTGCTACCACCCTGCCACAGTTGTTCAGCAACAAACTTTCCCCCAATGGCACCAGCTCTACAGAAACAAATGGGTGTTCTCTCCTCAGTCCCATGTGCTATTGCAGGTTGTATTGCTCCAGATACGCTCTACGCTCTTTGTGCCAACACTTTGGATGAATTCCAATTCCTTCTTTAATCCTCAACCTCAAAAATGCGCGCTCCCGCCAAGTGCGAGGGCTTTCATGATTCTCAGGGAGGAAGATAGAGGAACGTAGTGAAACTTCGCCGGCACCCACCTTAAGAATGAGGAATACCAAGACTATCCAGAATGCTTTGCCTAAAAAAAACGTACAAAGCGGCGAAGAAAGTGAGTTACGAATCTAAGAATTTTCTTTGTTAATGGATATATAAATATATTGAAAATATATAAATATTATGAAAACCATTGTGTTATCTAAGCCCATTTTATGGATTGTTTCCCTCATTGTTGCATGATATTTACTTTTATTTTATCCCATTTGAGTCTTCATCTTCTAAATAGACAGACTGAATATCGTTCAGTCTGAGGACGTATCTGCATTTAAGGGGTGTCCCATTTCCAAGTCGCACATGGCCCTTCACACTTGGTTTTGAGGGCAATGGTTGAGGGTTAAGACTGAGATCGGAAACTTGGACCTCTCTTTTTCTTCTCACATTTCAAACCTCATCTTCATGCAGCATCATATATGGGTTTCAAACTCCTCCTCCTCCTCCAGATGGCGCTTCATCTCGAGCGCTCTCAAAACCCTCCTGATTACTGTAATGACAGTTATTTTGTCATTGACAGCCACTTCTGCTCTGAAGCTGCTTGAACACCAACAACCATGGAGCAGTTATTAAGATAAAGACATTGACAATTTTGCGCAACATTTGCATGTGTAATGATAAACAGATCTTCATACATATATCCTTCAGACATGAGACTTGGCATATCTGACCGACTTGCTGACTATCCAACTTGGGAGGATTTACAACTGTATCTGAATATTCTGAGTGTAATGTTTCCACCCCCTCATGCCCACTAAAATGGGAGATTGCCGGCGTCCTACCTGACTGAGAGAGTGAGAAAAATGGAGCTGCCGCACGAGAGGTTTGGGAGAGGGCAGATGGATGATGTCTGCAGTGAGGCAAAGCACCGGGAGGCTGAGTGCCATTGCAGGGATGGTCGGAGGAAAAGCTGGTTAACTTAAGGCAGGTATGACTTCAGACACCATAGGTCCACTTCAGTCTGGTTCTATGTGATGACCTTTGGTAGAGGCACAGACGACAACAACCAGAAGAAGGGTGTCGCCCTTGTAATCCAGAGGTATTGTCGATGCCCGATTAAGAGTGTGACAGATTCAATTTCAGGACCTTCACCTCCTCGCCCTGAACCATCGAAACTGCTTGCATCAAAAAAAAAACAGTAAGACTGAGAGGAGGCCATGAAAAGGTTGTTTTTAAAATTCAACAAAATGTCTGCAATAACGACAGGGGCACTATTTACCCTAAGGGCCATAAATATCCTTCCATTCAATCTCTGCCGCGTCACTTTGCTCCTGTTGTCTTATCAAGCTGTCAGCGAACTCAGCGGATAACCAGAGGTGGATTTTTCTTCTCTTCTCTTCTCTCGTAGTTCTTCCTCACCTGGCACACACGGAGAGAAACAGCACCTTGTGTTGTTTCATCTGCCAGTCTAATGCAGCGGAGGGCAGTCAGCTGATCCCCCAGCCTCTGGAGACCGACAGCACAGAGAGAAGAAGGTAGTGGGGGTGACTGCGGAGTCTATATATCGCTCTGCCAAAAAGAGAGCTCTTTGGAGGTGCACCAAAGAAGATGAGTTTGACTCCAAGACCTGTATGTTTATCAATTAGATGCATGAAGGGAGAATATTTCAGCGGCAGATTCAGACTGCAGGTGTTCTGGCAGCTGATATGTTGTGTTTGGACAGCAGATCCTTCATCTGAACACTTTTATTTGGAGAAAAAAAGCGTTCATAAAAGATCTAAATTTTTTTTATTGCTTTCACATCAGATTCCAAACAGATTCCAAATGACAGCTGTGCTACTGGCTCCTCATCTGGACGGTCGGTCCGTCGTTCACAGGCCTTATAATTTGGACACCAACAAGAAACAGTTTAGATGCTGTCCTCCACTTTTTGGCACCTTGGTTGCACCTAAGTCAAATCACTAACAAACCCTGCCTGTTTCCTTGCCAGTTCCAGCCACACAAACAGGTTTGTTTTTGCTCAAGATGACACCTCAACCAGTTATTCTAGGGAAAGCACAGCGAATACATTTCCCACTTCCCACAGTCCTCCTCTAACTCTCCCCAAATACCAGCAGGGAACGCCCCAGGATTTTTTTCCAAGATTAGGGAAGTCTCTGCCACGAGCGATTACCAGAACAGCATTGCCATCCTCCTTAAAACTCGACTGAAAAAGGTAGAATCCTCCTCGACTGACGGTCAGGGGGCGCTGACTTTGCTTCTGCAGACTCCCCCTGTACTGGGAAATTATTAACATAGGGGTGAAATCTCAGCATAGGGCAGAAGTGCAAAAAACAAAAACTATTGTTGTATGATGTAATAAGTACATTTGCGATCGTTTTATAATTGTTATCTTCTTGTTTTTCTTCGGTCTTTTGGGTTGACAGCCCCTCACAACATGACCCCCCTGTTAAGCCTACATAGAGAAAAATGTCTGGGCAGAACTCCCTGGGTTGGGTCTGACCTGGGGCCTCCTCCCTGTGTCTGGAAGACATCACCAATGTATCTTTTCGTTCTGGAGCATCTGGATTCCCCAGGAACCTAGGTTCGCCCATTCCAATCGTGGACATCTTCTGCTTCCTAGGAACCACATCAGACCATCACCAAGGACCTCAAATGGGAGCTGACCATCAGGTCTCTCATCAGGAAGGCCCTGCAGAAAATGTTCTTCTTGAGGCAGCTAAGGAAACTACAACTGCCGACGAAGTTGCTGGTGGAGTTCTACACAGCCATCATCCAGTCCATCCTCACCTCCTCTTTCACTATGTGGTACAGCAGGGACAAGAGCCGACTGCAGCGCATTGTACGTTCTGCCGAGAAGGTGATGGGTTGCAGCCTGCCACCTCTTCAGGACCTGTATGTCTCCAGGACCCAGAGACGTGCAGGTCGGACCAGAGCCAACACTTCTCATCCTGGACATGGACTGTTTGTTCCTCTTCCCTCTGGCAGGAGGCTACGGTCCATCCAGACCAGAACCTCCCGTCACAGGAACAGCTTCTTCTGATAATGTTTTTGTCATGACTGACTGTTACTCCAAAGCACTTTCCCAGTTGGTGAGATTCCCACTGACCACTGCAATAAAGCCGATTCTGATTCATGTGAATTTGATTTTGAAGCAATACTGTCTTGTGTATGGAAGTGAAACTGGTCAATATCTGGAGCTTGCGAGCTTAGTATTGTGAAATTCTCCTCAATAGAAATTGTGATTTCAACTCTGTTTATATCACACTGTGTCCAATTTATGGTGCGCCTTTGGATAATTTGACATTTCAGTTGTTTTTAAAGAGGCAAGTGAGACATAAATGTTATTAATGTCACCAGGAAAATCCACCAATCCACATTTAGCATAACAAATTCAGGGGTTCATCTTTAACAATATGAGAAGTTGCATTCTCGCTGTCAATGCTCTGTAAATTGCTTACTGGCATATTTAAGGCACAGCGATTTAAGTAAGTGATTATTTGTCATTTTTACCAGCGGTCATAATTCACACTTTTAGACAGGAATCAGGTTTTATGTACTCAGAGGAAAACATAGCGATGACTGATGGACACACAAGTCTAGTCTCTGCCTTGGTTTTATTGTGTCGTTAATACAACTAAGTGGACTCCAGAAGCTCATTCCTAGTCTCGGTGCCTGTCGCGACGTATCCTGAGAATTCCATTTTCATGCGGGTCGCACACTGCAGATGCCCTCATAAATTCACCAGCATTTGACAAGTACACCTCTGTTTGATATTTGTCCTTCACCTGCGTTTGAAAAGTTGCTTGAAATGTCGATAACAGAAATGTGGATATCAATCTTCATGTGTTTCTTCTGCAGCCAACAAAAATCTATATTGCGTTTTCGTTATTGGCAGGAACAACATGTACCTTTCAAAAGAGGGTCAGACGAAGACAAATGTGAGGCAAGGGAGGGAATGAAGTGGCCAGGATGAGCCCTCTAATGGCAAAAGCAGAAGAAAGAAAGAAAGAACGATACCCAGGAGAGCCAAAATGAAAGATAGGAAAGTTTTGAAAGGAAAGAACTTTGCCTCAATGAGTATGGCAAGGAGCATTTGCCAATGAGTGACGGTGAAGCAGGTTATGGCCCTGCCTCCGCTCTACCACGACAAAGAATTGTGCTATACAGGTCTGGCAAATGGCTAGTAATATCCAGCTGAACAGGGCCAAGCAAGCACTCTTCTTGCTGATCCATAGCATGTGGTGAACCTGCTGGCTCATCTCACTGGCATGTCCACGTTGACCACGGGGAGCTCAAGAGGCCTCTCTTCATGTGCGTCCTAAGCCCTAAGCCCTTAGGATCACTCTTGACACCTGGCATTGGAAGTCAACTGGAAGTACTTCACATAATAGCATCTCTCCTTCAGGCCCCTCTTCCACTTGCTTAGCCAATTCAATTGTTCCTATGTGTAAGAGTGAGGTCAGCCTCCTCCATCCTCACCTATCTCTTTAACCATTGTTCATTTATGACCTCTGCCTCTTCTCTTCATGCATCAGAGTCTGTCCTCATTAACTTTCACTCTACACTCCATCCATCTGGTATATCATTCACTGGCCTCCAGCTGTTCCATCCTGCCTACACTCTCTTCTTCACTTCCCTTCGTCCTTGTCCATTACTATGGATGGAGTGACCTGTCTCTCAAAAGAACAAAACACTTGGATCTTGAAGAATTACTGCTTGTACAATGGCCTCTTTTACCACCTGTAGGACACCGAAAATAGACGCTGAGGCAAGAGACATTTTCTTGATTTTTTAACTGTAATTCCTTCCACAAAGATCGATGTTGCGAAAAAGTTGACATTTACCAGCTGAAAATCGACAAATCCTGCACATAGCTGTTTGGTGAACATATCCTTGCTTCCTATAAAAATAAAGCTTGGTATGAGGTCGGCGGCCATGTCATCTGGAAAAACACGCGCTCCGCTAAACAGGGAAAACACAAACTCAGAGTCGTTTGACCAGAACACGCAAACCGCTGCCTGACATTTGTCCAAAATAGCTGTTTATCAGGTTGAGTCATTTCCACTCGCCTGAGTCACATCACCTGAGGGGAATGTCGGTTTGTCTGTTGTGACGTTTTCACACAAACACCTGACATGGTCAGTGGACTGAGAGTCTTTCAATAATTCAGGGCTTGGAGACAATCTTGACCTTGGACAAGCCTTGGGGAATACGTTCTAGAGGCTGAAAGCACGTCGGTCATGGTTTCTCTGATAATCACACACCGCTGTTGTTTCCTCCTGGAACACAGCACTTTGAACATCACTGAAATCATCTGAAAAAAACCAACAAAAAAATCTAAATGACTCGGCTTTGCTTGAGTAATGAAGCATAAAAACAATTTTGCGTTTCTCTTGCTAGTATTTGGCTCTTGTTGACAACAACAAACTATCCAGTCACTAAACAAAAAAGGTCCATTCTCCAAAATAGAAAAACTTATGATCACACTATGTATCGGCTGTAGAAACATGAGCATCACAACAAAGTCCCCAGTCCAGAACCAAATGACCATAATAAAAAATCATTAGTAAATCTACCTGAGAACATAGAGAGGCAGTAGACAACGATTCTAACTGTCAAGAAAAAAAAAAGAAGAGAAAAGAAAGAAATTTGGACAAACATAAAATTCAAAGGCAAAGAAAATAGAAAACACAGGTCATGAGAAATCTTTATCACACAATCGTACTGATGAAATGAAAAAAGAAAATGGATAAATTAAAAAAATAAAATAATCGCATGGTGAATTCACTGGATACAGTAAAAAGCTGCTTAAACAAGTCAGTTGACAAGAGGATGTCACTCCCCACGCTCGCTGGGCTGAAAGCAGCTGACCACATGTGAGAATGTCTGTCGAGTCTTTCTAAACAAACAAGACATGTTGAGTGGCGCTGATGTGACATGTTGTTGTTCATTTAGTTTTTCCCTGAGAAGGTAATGACATAGACCTGGTTATGAATATGCAGTGCGTTAAAAGAGACACACAAACACGTCGGCGACATTTTAAAGTGAAATGCAAAATGACCGACACATTAACATGCGCTGTCGCCAACTCTGACGCAAACAGTCACATCTAATCAACTTATTTAGTTGCAGTGTGTGTGTGTGTCTGTGTGTGCGTGTGTGCATGTGTTGTCTTTTGTCATCCAAATGATATTTATTCAATGTGAAACGCGGAGCTCACCATACACCATAAATCTATTTTTTTTATTTAAACATTTTTCTGTGTCCCTGCACACAGCAAAATGACTATAAAAGAATTTACTTTTAAAGTCATGACCGAAAAAAGAAGTAAAAAAAAATATATATATATATAAATAGTACACAACATTTTCATGAAAAATTCAATCTTCTGTGACAAAACATTATGTTAAAAATATATAATTCAACCAGAGGAGGTCCTTGGCTGAATTGAATCGATTAAAGTCTTTTGATAGATTTAGATAGAGTTATAGATTTTGAGTTTTTTGAGCGACGGCATAAGTGTAGTGTCATTTTAAGATAAATGAAGGATCCTGATCCGAGTCTGTTCAAAACTGGCAGTCAAGGCTGTAAGGCTCAGTGGAGCATCAGGTCATGTGACTTTGCAGTAGTGTAGTGGTTAAAGCATGGCCCCACGATTCACAAGGTTGCCACTTTTGATCTGGGATATGTCTCTTGTGCATTTATTTTTTTTAATTCATTTATTGTGTTTTTAACAACCAATGAATAATCCCAGAAATCAAACATATGAATTTCTCTCAATACCAGTCAATAACATTGGACCCATCACCTCCAGTTTTTTTGGATGGAAAATGAATCCAAAGCTCACCGCTGCTTCCTCTTCACTTTATGTGAATTGGATCAGCAAAACAAACCGCGGTAATAACAGTAAGGACCCAGCTCTGACCTCTGTCACCACGACAGGGAGGATGGGATGACAGCTATGGAGGAGCGATACGAGTTTTAGAGAAGATTCTGTTTTCATTTGTAGTTCATTTTCCAGTCTTACTGTCAGTGTCACAGCGTGAGAGTCGTGTGTTGGACCTCTGTAACATGTCAATATTTATTTATTTATTTTAACATGGCTCATGCCGCCCCCCGACAATAAGGCAGCCTAAAACTGCCACTGAATTGGACACAAAATGAACTAGACCACCCCAAAAATGTAAGTCAAACCCAACAATAATAATTATTGTTATAAAAATTCCTTCAATGATTTATTATTTATTTTGATGGAAAAATGATGTGAAAATGATTGGTGAACATTCACGTCCAAATTTGTGAAGCCTCATATTTTGCTGCCACAGAGTTCATGTCCCGCTCTTATGCACTCATGACTCACTGATCATGAGCCACCTGACTTGGATCTTCTATTTTTACGTGTTAGTCTTCAGGACGTAAGACATAAACAAGTTAGTCAGCGCGTGACTTCATGATGACGGATGAATTAATGAGCTGCAGTGACCCTCGGTCAGTGACATTCAGTGAGGAGGGTGTGTGCGCTGCGTCACGTGTGTTTGACCTCTCTGTCACGCAGTCGCAGCGTGGCATGTCGGAGGCACACAAGCTAGTTCTACATGCTAGTACACAGTGTGTGGCCGACGAACAGGTATCTGTCCGTAACCACTGTTAGTTTACTGACGACAGCATGAATGATGACCGCATCACTAAACAACTAGTTTAAACTTGTATCCTACTTTGGATTGACGCTTGAAGTGAGACTCTCATTTAGACTCTGATCTGTGTTTGGAGTCCAGTAAACTGATGTGTGTGTGTGTGTGTGACGTCATTGGAGGAACAGCTGCACAGCACACACACACTACTTATAAACAAGAAATGTAACTATGCACACAAGGGATGTGCCTTGCATTCGAGCATGCAAACATACACAGTGACACACACACACACATCTGTCTCACTCTCCGTGTCTGCAGCGCTTACAGACTGCAGCACGTTCACCTTCAGATTCCGCTCACACGAGCACACAAGCAGCCTCATTTGTGGATGCTTGGCTTGATACTCCTCCTGCATGCACCTGCAGGCTGGTGTCACCTCAAATCCAAAACGGACTCACCGTGGTAGTTTTGACCCGGCCTCCGGGCTGTGTACAAGTCCAGCCAGATTTATTGACTAACAGGTTGCAGCCTTCGTCCTCCAAACACGGCACCATCTCGCACCACTGCTTTTTTCGAACAATCCCGGCTGTGGAGAGAAAAAAAAAAAAAAAAAAATCAGGGAAAAGGATTAGCCAGGTGGTGGAAAAAGAAAAGAGTGGGAGGAGAACGCAGATGAAGAATAATGATGGAGGAGAGAAGATGTTGAGATTAAAATAGAGAGAGCGGGTGAAGGAATGACAGATGGAGTGAGACAGATATGGGCTGAGGGCTAACATGATGGAAGAATGATGGAAAGTGGGATATATGAGGAGAAGAGAAGGAGGAGGAATACATATAAATGGAGAGGAAAAAGAGGAAAGAAGGGGCCGAGCTTCGGACCAGTCGATTGGAAGAAAGATAAGATCTGCGGGTAGATGAAGAGCAATGAAGCGCACAGACAATTGAGAGATATGAACGTAGAAGGACGAAGACAAAAGCAGGCGGAGAAACCGGAGGACCACAGACACAAGGAGAAGAAACAGAGGAGGAGGACGTGTCACACTTTTTCATTAATTTACAGTCATGGACAAAAGACCGAAGGGTTAGCCCAAACAAACAACAGCGCTTCCTACCCTGAAAATGAAAGATCATAAGCCACACCATGAGTTTTTTCGTAGTCTTTTTTTTCTTCCTCTATTAAATATTAGTAGTCTTTTTCGATTAAATAACGTTTCAGTATACTTTTGATGACAGTTTTTCTCATATCAATAACCTTTGTTTTCAACGTTCTATGGTCTGCCATGACACGACCATATTGCCTATGAGTTCAATCCTTTTTCTTATTATTTTTCTTTCCTGTTTATCTTCTTCCTTTACTTTTTTGTAACTCAGTAACTTTGCACATTTTCATGCATATGAGGGTCTGATCATCTCACGTTAGACCCTCGGGAAGGGAAGTGCAGTCAAAAAAACGATAGCAGCATATGTCTGATGGCAGGAAGCACCGCTATACAGTCGCGACAACTATGTGCGTCCAAGCATCTTATCTACAAACGTATCCGTAGGCCACTAGCTGTAGCTGTCGCAATACATATCTCAGGCCAAGGAGGTAGCAAACACAGAGATCTGCTCTTCATAAACAAGCCTGTGATTTATCGCGGATATAAACCACATCAGCCTCCCGACAGGATAAAAATAAAATAAAAGTGCTACTGACATTCATATTGCGTGTTTGCTGACACACAGTGGCAGTTTAATTACTCGCCTGCAGGCAGGCAGCTTGCTATCCAACGATCTAAACATGCGTGACGTTCATATATCACAGTCATGTACAGAGCCGCACGTGGCCGACACTGCAGTTAAAAAAAAGAAGACATTTCCTGAAAAAGAATCTATTATCATTATTATTATCATAACACTCACAAGTCAAATTAACCCTGATAGTCGAGTTATGAGTCATATATTTGCGTCCCCTCTTTCTCGAGGGTAAAACAAGGGCAGGTCAATGAGTCGACAATATGGCATGACACTGGTGGCCACCGGGGGCTCCACAAGGTATAGACTGACTCAGCACACTCTTCTGCCTCCAGTCAAATCAGATGAAACAACAGGAATGCAGTCTGACTCTTAGACTCAACAGGAAGTGAGCCAGACTCATGAGATTGCTGAACAACTTGGGTTCTTCAGACCATCATTTCAGGACAATATTCCTTTTTACTTAATCTGGAATCTGGGATTTGTTTAGCTCTCCCTCCCTCCAACTCTGATCCAAACCTTTACCCCCCTGCGAATCACAAGATAAAATGTGTGACTCATGAATCCGAGCCTTTTACCGAACAAGACGAGTCAAGGAAGCAGATCCGAGGCTCCTATTCGTTTGACTTTTCAATTACTGGCAAGTTTTCTTTAAGTTGATAGATGATACTGATGCTGTCTTCAAACGCTCCATAATAACATGTTGTGTGTAGGTTGGATGGAAGCTCGAGGCAGTTTTCACGCCAAACAACCCACACACAATTTAACGGTGGTGAAATCAAGAATGGTAATTAGACACTGGCATTCACCGATGCCGTATTTGTAGGAGTAAAAGCCGCCTCATATACAAATGAGATGAAGTACTCCGCATGTCTGTTACCTCACTTTCATTTCTTTCGCATTATTTTTAATTAGAATCTCGGTGGAACATGAGGTTACAAGACTGTGGTTTTTTTATTACGTCACAAAACACCTGACTCTGTCTCCAGTGCAGCTCTGAACCCGCCCTCCTTATTTGAGCCTGCTTTGCATCAGATCAGAGCGTAACAAGGGAATACTTTTAGCTCACTGTTTTTTTTTCTTTAAATATCTCCAGCTGAGCAATTGAGTTCCTCTCAGAACAGTTGTGGAAAGGGTTTCATTTTTTGATGATCTGTTTGTTTTGGGATTGTGTCTTCAAGGAGTAAATTGGAGTTGTGGAGTGAGGATATGGGCGAGGACATTTCTGTGAAGAATTGGGGGGAGGCCTGCGCAAAGACCCAGAAACAAAAAGTTAACACAAGTCTAAAGATACACCAAAACACGCGGTTAATGCACACATTCAAACTCCTGTCACAAGTTCAATGAAAACATACCTGATGCCTGCTTTACATGTGAGGCATGTCATTCCATAGTAAATTGTCATAAGCCCAAAGCAATGTAGAACGATTATTATATTTACGATTTTGTAAAAAAAAAAAAAAAAAAAACTACCTCTTGAATCTTACAGCACATGTAATGACTGAGACCATGTTTGTCACTTTGTTTAGTGAATGCAGTGTTGTGTTTTGGCTTTCTCATTATTATGCCTATGAAGTGTATCACTTTTATATGTCATAGAGGGTAGTGTTTTGCTGTGTTGTATAACAAAGGAAATAAGAAAAGGATATTTCTGAAAAAAATACCAGCCTAGTTTAAAAAGAATAATAAATAAATACAATTTTATATAAAAAAAAAGATAAAAAATCTAAATGAAACAGCTCTCAAACCTTGTCCATTTTTTTAAAAAAGAACAGGGAGAATAGCATGAAAGTGATCATCCAAGGCAAACACTGAAGAAAAATGTTCCTGTGGATCAAAAACGGCGTCCGCATTCACAAGAGATTCTGAAAAGAGGTCGGAAGAAAAGTAACTAATGCACGTTCATTAAATGGATTTGATCGGGCAATGTCATCACAGAGGCCATGAGTGGCTTTTTTGAAAGTTGAAGGAAAATATGGAGTGTCATGTCAGCCAATGAGAACATAAATACATATCTGCATTGTGCAAAGAGGTTGAATGCAACAGAGGCAAATTGCTTGAAGAAAATACTTCATATTCTGCCTCCGATTTTAAGACCGTATTTCTCTTGTCAAGCAGGAATGAACACAGAATCTGCACATTGACTTCAATTGTAATTTTGTGTCCTCGTGCTGCCTTCTGAACCGAGCCAACTTCATAGAGTTCTCGAAATTCTCAATTTCTAAAAAAAGCTGTGACTTCAAATGTGTGAAGTTTTTGCATTAATATCAAAGGGTAGCGCTGTGTTTGACTATAAATCAGAATGTCACTGAAATGTCAGAGGTTACACTTCACGCATCTGGATTCTGGGACAGAACAACCAGAAGAAAACTTTAAATCGCCTCACACATAATATACATTAGTTCAAATGAGCCATCTAAATCTCAGAGGCCAAAACACAAAGCTCTCCACAGTTCTCACTCTCTCCAGTGGTCACCGGCTTTGAGGAGATACCTGGTCAGTGTTTCGGGCACATCCATATGGGAGGAGGCCCAAGCCAATATATCACTGTAAGAGTCGTGACCCGATGATGTGTCTTGACCCATGTATCAAGGTAAATCTTACTGTGAAATCTAAATCAAAGTCACCCAATGCGACCTATACACAACGGTGAATGGGTCACAAATATTGCATGTACATCATCATGACTTATTTATTAAGATGCTGTTCTGATGCTAGGCAACATGTATCATCACATCAGCTGTGGATCACTGAACATATTTTATGTCAACAATTTTGTTGTTGTTGAAATGGCATGTTCGTATATTCAGTAAAGACTGGGGTGAGAGTTGACAGACCTTTTCACGACACAGTTCTGGATCACTGACTCATCTACTGATAGTGATTTGGACCGCATCACCAACATGGCCGAGGTCGCCGGCTGCAGTGAAATTCATAAGATGCTATAAGTGATAGGAAATAAGATCTTCCCGTGTGTTCAGCCAGGTACACACATATATTTGAAGCGAAGGGTTGCATCGCGCAAGATAAGAAGCGGACATTATTACACCCTCGGCAGGACACTTATCTGGCCGCAAAACGGTAGATAACACTCGACAGCAGGCATCTCGGCCTAATAAATTCTGCCTAATGCCAAGTGGAGAAAGATGGTAGCAAGGGTTTGAGCGGGAAAGAGGGGTGACTTGGTGACAGGTCAAGATATGTTTTATTTAATGTGCTGCCTTTGGCTCGGCGAGATGCTGCCCAGATAAGAAGATGTATGAAGATAATTATAAGCTGAACACATCAGATAGGACTGGAGGAGGCAGCTGAATCGACGGAGGGTCGACGGTGCTCGAGTTTGCCATCTGATATCCCCAGATGGCACTTTTTAATAGGTTGTTGTGGAAACTTTGAGTTGAACTCGGGGATCCTAGCACATTTCCAGACAACCGACTGCAAACACAATGAAACACTCTAAGCATCAGATTTGGTAGTTGTGGGTTTGTTTAAGTTTCTGCTTGTGACCAAAGGGAATTCTCCATTGGAATCACTCACTACCATAAAATGTCACCCAGAGAATGTTCAGCGTAATGTACGTAACTCAAAATTGTTGGACCATGGGTTAATTCTATGAATATGTTCTTTTATGTGAATATGGTGACAGATTTTTCTTAATGTCCATCCAACCTTGCTTGAAGTTACAGTTATGAGGACATTAGAATAATGGAAATCAATGTGTTGTACACTGCGGCACAGTGTTTAAAGCCTTAAAGCTTTGGATACCATGGTCACTGCTTCATGGGCGGAAGGGAGCTCTTAAATTGTATTTCGCTGGGAGCCAAATGGAGTCTCCAGACATTGATGCAGCTTTATTCATTATTTATATTAAATAAAGAAGTGGGGGAGTGGAGGTGTGCACCGTCTCTTAAGGCTCATTTTTGTTCCCTTTACATACAAAATAATATCCATCGGTAACATCACTGATCACATACTGTACTTCCATGCGTTCTTTGAGTTGGTATTGCTGTTCGACTATATATCCTCCAGGGGGAGCAGCTCAGAGCCAAAAGTCCCAAACAAACATGGCGACTGTGGAAGAACTATTGATAAAATACCTCTTGCACAAAAGACAAATTTCCGCCCCAGTTATGTTTTCTTCTTTTCTCATTAGAGTCATGTATAAACAGTAAGGCAAACTTTGATGTCTTACTTGTGTAAATAAAGTTTTAAAGTAACGTCATGTTAACTGTTAACTTTGCAATGCAGACAGTCTTTGGCATCACGGATAAGACAAGGACTTCTGCATCATTCTGTCGTGAAGGTGTGTGGTCATCTTGACTAAAAAAACATTTGAAGTTTCGCTTTTGACCGGCTGGTTCACTCCGACTGTGAGTGTGTGCGGCAGGACGAGAGTTTCCTCTGCAAGTGAGAGTCAGTGCGTCAACATACTAGTGCAATTAATAGAGTGTGAACTACATGATCCGTACACTCTTCTCACTATGGCAAATTGTCTACATGTGCTAATCCTTCAGGATGTCATTTCGTCATATTACACCCCCCCATCTCAACTCTAATGCTAATCCTAACCCTCACACAATCCAAATGTTGCCTCATCTATTCTAACAGCACCCTGTTAGCATCTGACTGTGTTCTGTAAAATAACACAGACGAGTCAGATCCGTCTATATTTCTTTGCATTAACCACAGAAGTAAATGTTCTTTGAAATAAATCACACAGAGAAGTGCTTGCATGTCTTTTTCTCTGCCTCGTCTTCCTCCCACCTTCTTCTCTCGAATGCATCAACAAGCCGCACTGGCAATCCAGGCGCAGTAATGGCAACTCAAAATAGCCTTTTAAGCAAATTCACAGTCTTCATTTCACAAAGCTGAGCTCTCAGTGCATATCTTCTCTGCTCGCTGACGTCTTTTGTGTGTCAGAGCAAAATGTGAGCCAAACAATTTCCAATATGAGGGAAATAATATGTAACTTTGTGAACACATTGCTGTATACAATTTATGTAATTCCACTTCACTAATGGAAGGAATGGAACAACAGCTCGATATATACAGAAACTTGTACCGTATCTAAGCGTATTTAGTATCAGGTCCACAGTAAAGACAGGACGGCGACCAGGGTTTTCCTTGGGGTGTTTTCCCTGCTGACCCTGTTGTGCCATCAGGGTAGGCAGGAGGGGGTCTCTAACCGAGGTACACTTTCCCTAAGAGTGTATCTCCTTAGCTGAGTAGCACTGTCATTGCAAGTCACACTTGACTCCATATATGTAAAACATACTAAAACACCTCTCAGTGCTAAAGTGACCCCTATGTTGCGAAACCACTGGGGATAGCTAGAAGCATCAGGAATGTAAACACTGAGATTTTCAAGGGGAGTGACTCAGACAGACAAGGGAAGAAAGCGGATGTGGGGAAGTGTGGAGCCAAAGAAGGAGAGGACGAAGACAACTGCTGTGGTAGCTACGGTGGCCCAGGCAGGCTTTTAGCTAGCAGGGCATCTGAGCATCTTGGAGACACCCAGTACTAAAAAGCAAACTTTTATGAAGAGCATCCTAAACCACGGCAGCATTGTGGAACTGGCTGCCAGGCCAGAGGTGAGACAGAGCGGAGCAGGACAGATCATGGCATATTTTATGACCAAATTATCAAAATTCCATTCCCATTCCTATTTTGGACTTCTTCTCCCTCCTAGGAACCACCATCACTGAGGACCTCAAATGGGAGCCAAGCATCAGGCCCCTCATCAGGAAGGCCCAGGTGAGAATGTTCTTCTTGAGGCAGCTACGAAAACTACGACTGCCGACGAAGTTGCTGGTGTCACAGGAACAGCTTCTTCCTTTCCGCCATAAGACTATTGAATTCGTGATCAGCCTTTGTTATTTTATTTTATTTTATTTTATCAGCACTTTATTCCAAAGCACTTTCCTAGTTGATGGGATCCCCACTGACCATGGCAATAAATTAGATTCTGCTTTTGATTCTGAAAAAAAAAAACACTTTTTAAATTGACCAAACCAAGCAGACACAATTTGGACCAGTCTGGTCTAGTTATTTATGTAAAGACCGTGTGTCACGAATAATGAGCTAAGCTTTACCATAACATTATGACATGCATGTCCAAGAACTCACTTGGGCCTTCCCATGTTTAAAGGATCGAGGGTAAATGAGGACATGAGGAAGAGCATAGCTGTGGCCAGGAAGGAAGTGCAAGATAAAGCCGACTCGGACAGTGCAAAGAGCACAAACACAAAGATCATACTGAGACATTTATGCAAGTGGGATTGTATTATGAACCACGTACATTGGTGGAGAGTTCATGTTAAATATGTCAAGGTATGAATGTCAACCAAGCATTATGATGCGTGTGAGGACACTCGGATTGAGGTTCTGTCAGAGTCCTGTCACCATCATGATGGCCCGGACGACACCCACAGTGTAAGTGATGAAACACAACCAAGCACAATGTGGACACACTCACACGGACTGCAGAGAGAATAATCTCCTAGCTGACATGACGTGGAACAAAGTCAAACAAAAGACATCTTTAGAGAGTCAGGCGAGCTCATTAAGACTCACAGATTTGCTTTCATCACCAAAATCCCCTCCCCGGACCACAGTGGATCCAATACGGGGATAATTGAGAATTTCTGACTTACCGAGGAAGGCAAGCGTCCGCTGAAACCTGAGTAAAGATTCACTGCCAGTGGCTGAAAGGGGAAACAGGAACTAGTAGAAAAATAAACATGCTAGTCACCAGCTCTCCAACTATTCATTGACTCATTGTGGTCCAGATTTTGGTCTGGAGCTTGGTCTGTAGACAATCCGGTTTTATACTTTATTTTATTCAGAAAAAAAAAAGAAATTATAGGAAAGGCCTGTATTGTAATATATTTATATGTATATATCAGAAATTTATAGGCGCATATTTACCAATTAAAATCAAATATTAAAATAAAAATATGTTTTCAAAATGAACAAAATATGCGAATGTGCGTGTGAGTGTTTTGGCAAAGAGCTGCCGCTGCTATCATTCATTCTCAGGTGCGCAATGACATTTCCACACAGCTCAACAACAGTGACCTCTGATTTGTGCGCACACGTACAGCAGCACACCACACACGCAGCGATGTTGCCCAGAGGCTTCGGCGGTGCCCGAGGAGGAAATGTCAGCGCGAGTGGGAGTCTGAGAGCGGGAGATCATTTACCACCGGTGTCTGGAGACGGCAGGAACATCAGCGGTGAGCGGTAAAACCCTCCGACACGCACACCTGGAAGCCGCACAGTGCCGCCGAACCAAACGCCTGGCGGGGGATATTTAGATTGGTTTTGGTATTAAAGCTGTTAACTCTGCATATCCATGGATTATGGAAATAAGACTCCAGTGGAGACAAATAACTCTTGGGAATGTTTGTGTACACAAAATTTCAAACCTAAAAATATGATTAAATAAGCAGTCATTAAATGTATTTTTTGTGTTAAGCGGCGCAATTGTTAGCTTTAAAATTGCTACTTGAATACAGTTTGTAATGCAAGCTATGCTAATTATATAGCATTTTGCTAAGGACTAATAACAATGCTCAACCACAGTAGCCTGTTAGCAATGCTAAGCCATTGTGCTGCCCCTGTGCTCTTTGTTCGTTGGCTGCCCTTTCAGTTCATTCTTCAACTGACTCCAGCACTGCTGCAAACCGATGAATCCCAGTCCGCTATAGGTCAAAAAGCCCTCATCAACTTCATCTGCAGTTGGTTGTGATTCTGTACCCTCATTCCCAAATGAAAAAAGTACTTGTCTACATGTTTGTGTTTGGCTTTTATCAATCCATTCCTGTTGTATAACTGAGCTCAATCTGTCTTAAAAAAACTGCATTGTGTTGTACTTCTTCAAGAGACAGCCAAGCAACTACTGAACTGACTGAGCTTTGCTGTCCAACTATGCGGCAGATGTAACTTTGTATTCCATAACTATGTTATAGAATCATCGTTTATTATCAAAGTGGCAGCGGTCACAATTCAATGAAACATAAAACAGCAACTGGGCTTGGATTTTCCTATCGAAAGGCATCTCGGACATCATGCGAAAATTCAAGACAAACACGCGGATGAGTCTTATTTATGATGACTCCGCCCAAAAAATAGACTGCAACTTTTTTTTTTTTTTGGCTCCAGCATTGCTGCAAACCGACGAATCTCAGTCCGCTGTAGGTCAAAAAGCCGTCATCAAATTCATCTGCAGTTGGTCCTGATTCTGTGCCCTCATTGCCAAAGTAAAAAAAAAAAAATACTTGTCTTCATATTTGTGTTCAGCTTTTATCAATCCATTACTGTTGTATAACTGAGCTCAATCTGTCATCAAATAAACTGCATTGTGTTCTATTTTTTCATGCGAACAGCCAACCAACTACTGACCTGACTGAGCTTTGCTGTCCAACTATGCGGCAAATGCGGATTCCATAACTATGTTATGGAATCATTGTTTATTATCAGCGGTCACAATTCAATGAAACACAAAACAGCAACTGGGTTTGGATTTTCCTATCGAAAGGCATCTCGCTCATCATGTGAAAACTCAAGACAAACACACGGATGAGTCTTATTTATGATGACCTCGCCCCAAAAATAGACTGCAACTTTTTTTTTTTTTTTAACAAAATAGCGACATGACAAAAGCTGTGAGATTGGCGCACACAATATCTTGGAATCTCAGATTGAACACTGTTGCCAAATGTCAGATAAGTGTATGGAAACACTGTGTGTGAGCAGCTAAAATAAATAAGGCGCCATAAATGACTCAGCCTTTAGCTACATTATTGCTGTGATAAGTTTCTTGGCTTCCTTCAACCCGTGCGAGACTTAACTTCCACTTTTTACAACTCGGCTAACTAACCGTGCGCCTGCGTTTGCTTGATAAGCAGCCAAGTGAGCAAAGAAGCTACCGACGCGAACAGCAAGGGAAAGCGACAGTCGGCGGAGCGTGGCGGAGCGACAACACGTCGCCTTCATGACAGCTTACGATGACAGCTGTGATGAAGGTGACCAACTTGATGACGAGACACGGTGACTCACAAATTTAAGTCGAGCGCTGCCTGCAGGCTTCGGACAGAAATAAATACAGATAGAATTAATCCCTCGCCGTCTGTTAGCTGCCGATCTATCAACGCGCGTAGGTGCTAATTCGCCGGTGCTTAAGAAACAGCTGCACAGCTGGAGCCTCGCGGACACCCCCCCCCACCTCCTCCTCACTCTTCCCCCATGTTGATGATTCTTGTCTATTTAGCCCTGTTGACCTCTACATCCCAACTAATCCCCCTTAAATTATGCATAACCTTTTACTTGGCACAGCTCCCCATAAATCTGTTTATTCCCTCGTTCGCTCCTGCACAGACCTCGCTAAACAAATTCCAATTAAGCAAAACAGCAATACAGCGCGCATAATAATTCAACGTCTCTGAAGGAGATAAGAGCGCAAGCATCGTCACAAGGCCTGCCACGGCTTAAAACAAATTCTCGGGCCACTGTTGAACTTCAGAGGCAATGTACTGGAGCGAGTACAGTCAATGGACGAAGGTAACAAAACCATGATTAAAAGAGACGGAGAGAGTAAAGATTTACTGCCAGGGAGGTAAAGTAGAAAACTAAACATGTGAGTCACAAGCTCTCCAACCATTCATTGAGTCATTGTGATCCGGAGTTTGGTCCTGAGCTTGGTCTGTCGTCTTGAAAAACCACCTAGACCCATTTTGTTTTCATATACTGTTTTGCTCATTAAAAAAGGAAATTATAGGAAACTATATATATATATATATATATATATATATATATATATATATATATATATATATATATACAATTCAGACTTCTGAGTTACAGTTTCCTATAATTCCTTTTTTTACTGAGCAAAACACCTAAAAGGTGCAGAAACTGCTGCTTTCTGAATAAAAATATTTTTTTAAACACACGTATGATTAGAACAAATTGTTAAGAAGGTATCAGTTTGCTATAGTTGTGCTGTTGTGATGCTACGTTCATTACGTACTACAAGTTCTGTTTCCACCCCTTTGACATTCATTTTTAATAGCTAGTTAAATACAGTACAGTTCTACCATAGCAATAGAAAATAAACTAAATAGTACTTTTGTGTATGAAATGAGAGAAAGCGTCTCAAATTGAATCTAAAAAATAAAAAATAAACATCAAAGAAACCCACTTATTTTTGTTGCGGTAAAAAGGTTTGATTGTCCCGTCCTTCAACAACACTCACAGTTCAATATTGTGTTTCTTTACAAAGAGAACAATGTCGCTCAATGCTCAAATAACTTTAATTCATACTTATTCTGCCTCATTTGAAAAACTTAAGCACCTTTTTTTTTTTGTTTGATCATAATTCCAGTGCAGGTTTTGATTGGGGGCGCTAGGTGGGGACCAGTGAAAAAGCAAATATACTGTATATTCAAGCGTTTTATATCAAGGCTCATCTCCAAACCTGTCTCAGCAGGATTCCTGGCACTATCTTGGATTGTTCATAAAGCTTTATGAAAAACTTCCTGAGCTGGAAAAGTGTGAACCTTATTTATGTGTTTATTCACTTAAGAAGTATTTTGCTATTACTTAGACTCCACTTGTTTTCATATTTTCTCACATATTTCAAATATTACTACACTGCAGAACTATTTCATTCAGTACTACTTAGGCCAGTACTACCTCTTCGTATTATTATTATACTCATTATATTATATCATTTTGTTATTATATTATTATATATGCTTTATTATATTATTATATATACAACATCCTTATTATTACAACCAAGCAGGTAGTAATACAAGCTTAAGTTGCAGATTAGAATTTCAAGACACACTACTTTTTTACTTTACTATTGGTGTTCTTTGAGCAGTATTTACAGTACTTTTACCAACAAAGACCAGTATAACACTATAAATGCTTTTTTTTTTTCATTACGATCAGTGGATCTTCAACACCACCTTTTGTTGACACAAATACTTAACATTTATATCACTCTTTTTAGTAGTAATTCTGCTCCTACCGCTACAGCACTCATCTAATACTTTGTTGTTACTGTATCATTATTCAACTTGCATAGCCTCTATTGTCACCAACTACAGCAACCAATGCAACTACTTTAAGAACTACTTCAGTTGGTTTGACAACCACATCTGATTACAGTAACATAACAAACTAACATACTAGCCACAGTGAGTAACACTAACTAATGCAGTACATCTTCTTCATCATGTACTACCGCTTCTTGTAGCAGTATTGCCTGCATTTTCACCACCAGCATAACTTACTGTCGGCTTATTCTCGTAAGCTGCAACCACCTAGCGGTTCTTAACTTTCACTCTTCACTCTCGACTACTTCTGCTATCATCAATGCTACACGTTCAACCCTAGAGCGCCAGGATGAAGAGGACGTTCTGGACCCAGCTAGCAGCAGGTGTTCGTCACCTGGCCGCAGGTGAACACTTGAAACATAAATGCTCCAAATATTTCCGCTCTGCAACGTCTCTCCATTAAGTGTGAGCGATAACAGAGACGCAGCTGTGCTGTTGGCCGCCACCAGAGCTCCTGAGAGGAACCCACACCACCACCACAACCCTACCCCCAGTGGTCCTGACCCAGTTAGGACTTCAGTGACCGATGGCCGTGGCTCAGGCCGTCATACACGCTTTACTGAGACGCTAAATGAATTGTGAATGCTTTTGGGGTGAAGTCAGTTGTGTTTTCGGCGTTGTCCCCATCTGACCTTTTGCTCATTTCACCCGTCTTTGGTTGTTGTTTCAAAACATGCCATTAAACTCAATTATTCTGGACTTTTATATTGTACATATCTAGTTTTTGAAACCTCTGTATTGAAAAGTAGAGAAACAAGTAGGGCTGCAGTGACTAGTCGACATAGTGGACACATACTTTTCATACCACATTTTGAGACATGAAGACTCAAGTATCAATCCAACATTTTGCAACATACAAGTGTTAATAGAAATTTACATACATTTTTTTAATTAATATACAGTATGTTATATCTACAACACTCCAACCAAACTGCTGTGTTGTTCGTCAGTCCATCAGTCAACTAGCAAAATAGTAATAAGCTGCAGCCCTAGAAATTATTAAATTATTTTGTCCACTTAAAGAAACAAAAAAGAGAGAAAAAAGCATAATAATAATACGTATTATTACGTATTATTATACGTGTTATTATTATTATAGTCAAAAAGTAAGAACAATCTGGACTCAGCACTGGCTATTGCAACAAACTTACTGCCCTATCCAAAGTGAAAGTGTACACACACTACTTCCAGTCGGTCTCCACCATTCGAACATGGCAAACTCTGGTGGTCATGGAGAAGAGGTGCACCCAGCTCAGTTGAGAAACTGGGTGAACGCATATAATCTAGATGATTGAGGCAATGACACTTCCAGTATGACAACTTGGTGAAATGTGACATGCTTCAGGTAAAACCCAAAAGCTAGGACACAGTGACGCTGAACCCATCAACACCTGCCACAAAGAGGTGGACAGCCAGTGAGTTTGTCTCATGAGGAGAATAAGAGAGACAAGGCAGACGCCTGAAGTTCAGGAGGAGGTGGCTGACTGGTTGCAGTCAAACGAAGTGGGACAAGTAACTCGATAAGATTAGATTAATGACACCCAAGGTTTTTAATTCCACAAAATCTGAGCAGAGTATTTTCAGAGGAGACCCTCTTGGGAGTCCTAAAGGCCAATAAACTAGCTCCGAAAGAAGCCTGCAGATGCTGGTTAAGAACCCGAGTGGAAGAATGAAGCCATGATAACAAAAACTCACAATAGTACCACCATTAAAGACTTGTGGCTCAGAATAATGTCACCGTAATTACATTCTCACAGCCGGAGCAGCTCATGTTCACTTCACTTGTTTGTGTTTACCATGGGGCAGGAGTGCGGCTGCGGATCTGGGTGGTTGACATTTCCGAGGATCAGCGAGGATCGATAGCAAAGGTCAGACAGACAATAACCTTCAGGTCGCTCCGATGGTCGGCGCAGCGGCTGCTCTGTTGATCCACAGACACTGTTCTCTGCACCTTTCACCCAATGTGCATAACACAATGTGCATCATCATTTCTTACACCCTTGTGCTGCCTTCTAACATGTGATAATTCAGTTACAAAATCTATCTATTTTTACTGGGTTTTATAGAAAGTAAGGAAAAAAAATAGGAGGAAATTGGATCACACAGGGAAAAGACCAGGACTGTCCCGCACCGATGACCCCACATGTTTCTGTGAGGAGCAGGATGTGCCTGCCAGAGTGCTACTGGACCTGAACACAACTGGCAGGTTGGTTTGACCGGTGGGCACTTTGTCCCTGGAATAATTCGAAGATGACCCAACAACTCATCGCCCAGGGAGAGATTCACTTTGCCCTTCTGAAACCCCACAACAGCAGGTTCTTCTCTTCTCCTGACAGATTTACAGACTCTGTACCACAACCTGCAGACAGGTTCAAGTCGACCACAGGCAAAAACATTGACTCACGTATAGACGGACAACCACCTACGGAAAATCTGATTCAATGTTTAACCTCTGTACTTTTAGGACTGTGGGAGGAAACCAGAGTACCCTAGAGAACATAAAAAAATCTGAAAGCATCCAGGTCCAAACCCAGAACTGCCTCAAGCTGGAATCAAATACTGAAGGTATCTTAGTGGATGAATAATGGGAGAAATACAAACAATAATACAATTGTAAATAAAATACACCCTTATGTAAAGCGGCACATCATGATAGAAACAGAAAACAAAGTTCACAAGGCTTTAAAAATATCAAAGAAAATATTTAAGAAACATAACATAATAATATAGCCCAAAATATATGCTACAGCTAGCATGCTAAAGATGACCAATTGACCAAAACATTTAAACTCTATAGATTAGATAAAAATTTGAAGCGGAAAACAAAAGGCGCTGTGTCTCCGTGTGTGCCTGCGCTGCCTTCCCGCTGCGCATCCATCACTTCCCGCCATGCTCACACACCTACAGTAGCGCAATGACATAATGGTATCTTTCCAAAAAGTCCATTCCCAGCGGGCAGCAGAAGGTTCTGCTTCAAATGTTTGATTAAATACACGACAAGTCGACCCCAAAGAGGAATTCATCACAGCGGCGCAGCATGTTCCTGCAGCTGCGAGCGATGACGTGCGGTAAACACTTTCCCCTTTATGTTCGCTCTTGTCCTTGCTTTCCTCTCTCAAACACACACACACACACTTATCTATGCTGCTCCATCTTTCTCAGCAGGCCTCTGGTGGCCTGCTCCCTCTGGGCAGCATCTAACTCTCCATATTGACTTTGTCCCGTCTCAGGAGAAGATCTGTCTCCCTCAGGGATCCCTCATTCTCCTGCACATTCCGGAACACACAACCCAAAAAGAGAAACATCCAAACTCAATACATCATCATCAGCGTCGTCACACACTCTGTCTGGGACGACATGCTCTTGTTCGGACTCAGTTTTATCCAAATATGTGGGTTAATCCAGCGTCTACAACCTCAAAGGTGGCATAATGAGCATCTCCACATATATATATATATATATATATACTGTATATAATAAATAATGATAAAGAAACCGAGTGGAATGTTCTGTCACTCACTGATTTGGTGACAGCAAAAAATCCTACAGCAAAAAAAATCGGAATCCGTGACTTGAGTGCTGCCAGCAACGGATTTCAGTCATTATATGATGTTTCTTCCGGGATTTTTCCGCACAAAATAAGTGAAAACCGACATGTTCAAGACCTCTTCTTTGATGTTTCCACTTTGTTTTAATACGTTTGATCAAGTGAGATTTCATCATTAAAAAGAGATCCATTTTCTGATGGCGTGGCGGCTCTCATGACACCCCGCCAGACTAGTCTATACGTGGCTAGAGCCCTGTTGTGCACTCATTTTCAAAGCCTCAGTTTCGTTTCAGAAAGACTCCAACTCGACGGCCACAGTTTGCGTTTCCCTCTGTTCCCTCTATTCCATTTGTTTTGGAATTTTTAATTTCAAATGAAATTTTTCACTTCAGTGGCTTCTGTAAATGATGAGAAATATTTTTAAAAAGTGTTGAATTGCAGGGACTGCAGCCAACCACACACAAGTGAGCAGTTAAGGCGGCAAACGCGTGTTCTTAAGAGTAGAATATCCAAACTGGACAGCTCGATGATGACTGCATGAGCTCTCTCGAACCAGCCCTCTCTTGGAAAAGAAACTTGAGATGTACAGTGTCTCCCTCGGAGCAGGGTTGGAGAGTTTTGGCCTCTGTCTGGATATTTCAGCTTGATTGCCTTCACTCCACGTCTCAGGTATGAAAGAGTCACTGATTGAAAAGCTCAGATTGAAGCGACTTCAGGTCCTGAGGCCTGCAATTTCGGCGAGCGGCTCAGTGGACTCTTTTATATCAGCAAATTGAAAAAAGTGAAGAGCAAATCCAAACATTTTGAAGAATCGTGCGGAAGGTTAGGAAGAGGTCAGAGTCTGAACCAGGTGTTCATTTGAGATATCTACTTTGACTATGTTTTGATCTATAAAATTGTTATGCCACTTAACGTCTCTTCTTTTTTTCGGGTGGTTGTTGAACTGCTTATTACATGTTGTATTTTCTTTTAGTACCATCATTGAAATACCGTGTAAATTGTGTCTTAAACGGCATTTGTGTAGGTTACTTTCTTACAAGATGAGTGCTTATGGTTCTCATCTTATGGGAAATTAAATAATCCTTACGTTACATAGATGTCCACCTTCTGCAGTGTAGTGTAGTGCTATTGTGGAATCTTTTGTGTTTTTGTCATTTTCCATAGTTTCATAGCATAGTTTTTACATCTACACCATTATTTTTTTTCTAAAGATGCCATTTTAACATTAGCTAAATAATAGTGTTTCTTTTTATTACATATGTACTTTACATCTACACTTACTTTAATCGGAATAATTCACAAATATTATATTTGAACTTAACCATTGATTTTTATGGGTCTTTTTAACTATAAACTAAACATGTAAAAAAGATACTTCATCTTTAGCTGCATGAAAGTATCTATATGAAGCGCATCTGCGCACAGTGGCAGCTGAGCCCATTTTCTTGTTTTCAATCTATAGAAAATAAATTGGAATACAGTGAGCAAAAACAATAACAAAGCAAACACATATTTCCTGTTACTGTTAACTACAAGAAGAAGTTGAGTATCAGCTCTGCAGTAACAATGCAAAAGTGTTTATCCTTGTTGGATCACACCTTCAGCCTTTGTTTAAACTGGCAGATATATTCCGGGCAGAGAGGGCAGTTGGCGGCCTGTGGGTGTGTGCGAGATGTGCGAGATAAAGCCTTGACCTCTTTTCTTCACTCTATCAGTCAGGACATGAACTGTGCCCACTTTAATCAGTCCGCCGAGTCCCATCATGCTGAAGTTGATCTGTTTTCCTACTGAGAAGAAAACTAGCAGGCTCTGTTGGTGGACAGAAAATTACTTATAAATAAGATTCCCTGTTTTCTTACAGTAACAAGAGGTGGCGCTAGGAAAAACAATCTTGCTTTTGAGTGCTTTACACCCCAGCAGAATAGAAGGCAGGTTGTCGACAGAGAAACCCAGAAGCTAAGGGGGAGCTTTGACATTTATTACATTTATGACACAAAAAAAAAAAAACGCTAGCCTATAATAATGAGAAATAAATCTCAAACCCTCACATAGTAGCTTACACAACCCGAAAGTTGCGTGCCAGTGTACCACTGAGTTCTGAAATTATTTTTGCTGATTCATTGTAAAACTGACTTAATTTAACTTGGAAGTAACAAACATTTGAACATAAATTATTTTTTGTTTTTTGTTTTTTTGGATGGAAAACCCCACATTTTTTCTTCTGTCATTTCCAAGTGCTTACTCCCACACTAGGGTCATGGGGAAACTGGAACTGTAAGATGGGGACACACTGGATGGATTGCCAGTCCATCACAGGACACAAAATCAAACACCTGCAAAACGCTCACTGCACTGCTGCCGCCAACAGAAATCGCACCTTTCCAACACAAAGAAACATTTAATCACCAGCATTGATTGTGTGCGCGCGGAAAAAGGCACACTTCAATAACACAAAGTTTCTGCACCGCGACTTGGCAAAGTCTGTGGCAGCACTCTGACACCTACATGGAGTAAATAGCTCCACCTCCCCGTCCTCTCCTCCCTCACCTCTCCTGGCGGATTATTAATACAGAAGGACACTTTGCGACTAACTTAATCAAAGCGAGTGAAAGGCACCGGAGAGAGAGCGTGTGTGACAAAAAGCAGCAGGGGGGAGTGAGCGACACCCTCCCACTTCTATATCGGTGCACATATGATTTATTCCCCCCGTTAGGTGAAGGAGACCCCATTTGTATTCATTTTTACTCCCAGATTCATCTTGACTTCACCTGTCAGCAGCGTGCTGATATTATTTTAGTCATGTGACCTCATAACGGCTCATGTGACTCCAAGCGGATGAGGTGGTGGTGGTGGTGGGGGGGCTCTCACCACTGTGCTTTTACAAGGCGATTAGATAGTCGGGAAGGTGGTACCTAGTGATACTCTACTGAGGGAAGTGTTAACACCCACTAATAGACACACATTTTTATGTAGCTAAAGCAGGCGGCCATGTTTCATTTTGATATGATATCGTAAAGCCACCCCCGCTAGTCAAGGACAAAGACGAAAAGGACACAGCTTGACTTCTGACAATATTCAGTTAAATGCAAACACATTTCGATTGCATTTTTTTTCAATTCAATGTTTTACATTTTCATTTCTAGCTCTTGCCCGAATCCAGCTTTATTTTAGGGACCTGAGTGGTTGTCTGCATATATGGAGTGCAGGCCATCCTTGGCCATTGCATACTGATCTCGCTGTATCTCACCGGCAGAGGGTAGATGAGTTTGCAGGACAGGAGAAAAGGGGGGCACAATGGCAATAGGTTTAAAAACTGCAGATTTAAGTCATGGTTTCACCAGAGAGCGCACAGTGTACCAGGATCTCAGGCCTAGGTCTGACCGCACAACATCTGCCCCATTTTGATGGCCAGGGTCGGCAACACTGGATGTGGTGTTGGTACTCCTTCTTCAAGTCGCTCATCTCCAACACATGAATCATGATACGTACATCTATACATCATGATACGTACATCTATATCCATACATACATCCAAAAAAAATAAATACTCAACATATCAGTCACACAAGAAGCACCTCGATAAAGATTGACGGGCCCCATAAATCCAGGCACCTCTAGACCCCTGGCCCTCATATAATAATGGAATAAACGGTGGAAATGGTGATCGCTGACAAGCTCGACGCTCTCGATTCCCTTCGTCCCGACCATCACTGCTACCGTCATTGCTCTCATTTAGCCGTGCATCCATCCGGCAGAGCGCACGCAGCTGCATCGCCATTATGGATGGTTTGGGCGCAGCACACAAAAACCAGACACATACATTATTAAATGAACCCGTGTTCCGACGGAATTGCTAAGCCGACCAATAAAGGTAAATTAGGGAAGGAAAAAAAAAAACGCAGCGCAGAAAGGAACCGGAAAATTGTGCGGCATTAATGAACAACATCATTTCTGAAAATGGCGAGGAAACGAGGAGTTGCACCTCTCAGCCTGAGACGCGGAGAGATGGTACACAACATCGACTACCTAATTAGGCTTTTTATCATTTCAGTCACAATACAGTGGCTCCTGCGTTCGCCGGCCTGTGTTCCCACGCAGCTGTTGCCGCGTTAATGAGGGAGATAAAGAATAATCACAGCCATGTTATATTTACATCCAGAGGACGCTACATTACCTCCCACTGCAGCATAACATACATGCACACATGTTGCAACCCCCGTCATGTCATGGTTAACAACGCCTCAATATGTCATCCTTTTTTGTTTTTTTTTTGCCCCACAAACATATTGTATAAACATAAAGTGTGAGGTTAAACTTCCTTCAGAAAACATTTCATAAAAGCTGTAACTGTAAAAGCACGACAAAACATGATTTATCTTGAAGTACTTTTCAATCATCCTACTTGTGATGCAGTTTGTGCCTTTTCAGATGACTCATTACACTCTTTATATTTATGAAAAATACAATGAAAAAATAAAAATGGTTCAACAAATTAAAATAAATAAGCATTAATGGGTCTTAAAAATAAAAAGTGAAACATAATAATATTTCTTGCTGAATGTGCATTCATTTTTGCTTCAAAATGTTTTATTATTATTATTATTATTATTGTTGTTGTCATTATTATTATATATTAATAGTAGTAGTATTATTAATAATAACACAGTAGTAAGAGTTGTCGTTGTTGTCGTATTTGTATTATTAATCATACTGCATGCAGCCCCTCGAAAACCTCGCCCCCACTACTTCCTCCCTCACCCTCGCCCAGCCAACTCACGGCCCTCCACCAACCGACACCTGGAATATATCAAAGTCGGGAGTGAACCCGACATATTTCAGAACCTCACCAGCATCTGGGTGGGAAACCCTGGCTCCAAGGTTGTCACGGCAATTTCACAAATCCCGGGAATCACTGAAGGACAAGTCGTCTCTTGACATATTGCGCCTCGGCACCAGCGACTGAGGGGGAAGCTCAATAAGACTGTGGCATTTTCATAAGTCCTTGATAAGGTCGGCCATGTTTGTCGGTGGCAAACTGATTAATCCAGAGGTGATTTCAAGGGAATTAAGTGCTACACAAACACGGCGGCAGGGTCTCTCCCGTAAACAAACATTGGTTATTGCCTCGCAGATTACCCGTGTTGTCCTCTCCACCGGTTCAGTTATTACTTGAGATCTTTTTGCAGGGAGTTTTGACAGCAGCCAGTTGGCTTCAATCCTCAATTCATTCTTTTTGTGACGCCAACTCGAAATATAATACACTTTTTTCTAAAATGCCTCTCTCTTGTCGATTTTAGATCATTTATTCCAGAACAGCCATCGATCTTCATAAAGGAACATGAAGGAAAAAGCAAATAAATGATGGTAAATACAAGTAATGCATACTGTACATGTTTACAAAGAGCTGGCATCTAAAAAAATATATATATATATATGTTTTTCGAAGTCAAATAAGTGTACGTGAAAATGATCTCACACAATGTGTTTCTGCGGCTATGAGTATATTTTTTTTACTAAGTGTGATTCTTTATTCAGATGGCTAACACCATTAAAATGACGAATAAAAGTAGTTTGGTAGATACACACTACTACTGACATTTGATGTGAAAAGACTAAAGATTAAAAGAATAAGTACATAAAAAAGTTGGTGAATGTAAAAAAGGGGCTTCATCATAACATTTATTACTTACATTTAAAAAGATTAAACATGCATAAAAGAGCAGCTCCAAGATTGTTAAAGACGTTGCTAGGTGTAAAAAAAAAAGGTGTTAAAACTACATAACTGCATCACTTTCTGAAAACCATTTCGCCCACCAATCCATCACAAACATGGAGGTCAGCGTCCTCCTTCTCTCTCCACCGGATTAATTATCATAAAACAGAGAGCACGACGAACAACAATGCAGCATCCATAACGCGTGGCGCTATCAACACCTCAGAACCCGCCAACACCTGGACCCACTTCATCACCGCGAGCGTCCAGATTTATGAAGGCAGAGAGGAAGGGTGCGCGGATAACGCGCCTTCATTAAGCGGCTAGCCTGGCTGCGTTACCGCGCCTGTGCGCTACATTATCTGGCATATTAAATATTTACACTCAACACATCAATATGGAAATGGTCTCATGCTCATATACCTCGTACACGGTGCATCTCTGATCCTCTCCGACTATTTCAGGGAGCTAAGTCGAGTTTTGAGATGCATATACTGTACAGTAAGGATCAAGGATGGTAATACCTCAATGATTCAAGAAATGTATATGCAACGTGCATGACATCAGTAAGTGAAGGGAGATGTTAAAGCTGAGAAAGTGTGTATGAGGAAGAGAACCACACATCAGCTGTGATATATATATATATATATATATATATATATATATTTATATATATATATAGAGAGAGAGACGTAGATAGATTACTGAACAGTGAAGTATGAAATTTGATGTGTTCAGTATGAAATATC
The DNA here is from genome assembly GCF_027744825.2 of Synchiropus splendidus. Lineage (NCBI taxonomy): Eukaryota > Metazoa > Chordata > Actinopteri > Syngnathiformes > Callionymidae > Synchiropus > Synchiropus splendidus. Next base: position 17,705,369 of record NC_071337.1, read on the forward strand.
TAATTAAATTATTCCTTTTCTGTTTGTTTGTTTTTAATCATAGCAATTGTTTATTCTTATTTTTGCTACATTGTCTCTGCTCTGGTCTGATGTGTGGGCAATAGTTTAAGATTCAGTTTCACAAAGCAGCGGCAGCAGCAGAATTAAGACACAATCCCCGCTGCACCGAAAGTGCCACCTGATTACATTTTAGGTAAATGAAATGTCCGTCACAGCAGAAGAATAAAAACCTCGGGAGCAGATTATTACAAAGAAAGCAATAACTGCAGATATTAAAAGTTACTGCCTCATAATAAAAAGTCAAGATTTAACAGTTGTGATTTAATTTTCAAAACATCTCCTGGAAGAGTGGAGTGGATTTTTTTCTCCCCTCTTTCATTGTCTATGTAACATTAATTAATGGTGAATGCTTTAACCGTTTCACGTTCTGTTCGTCACGTAACCAGAGAGTGTTCTTCTACGAGTGAGGTGGATTATTTCAGTACTTGTATTGCACAAAGACATTTATTTATTGGACCAACATTTCTACACATTTTCCGCTTTACGCTTTTTCACCAAAGGCTTTGTATTTTTGTATTTCTTCATGCTGCAAGGGATAAGACATTTTCATTCGAAAAACAAAAAAATAAATAAAAATGACAGGCTTTTTTCAACTGCCATTACCACTTGGCAATTCAGTACTCGCCAATAATTAATAATAGTATAGCGGTTGCGGTTGTGAATTTCGATGAGTGTAATTTGGGGACTCACAGGCATTGGTACTCGTACTCATGGAATGGCTGCCAATACCACAAAACCGATAACACTTCACGGCAGCGTGTAGTTTTGAAAGTCAATTTATGGCAATTTTGTAAAATTTGTGTTTGTACTGCAGTGAAACTTGTGACTATCACTTAAGCACTAGAAAAACACGCTGAGGATATATGTTCAAATAACAATATATAAAGAATAATTTAAAAAAAAACGACAAAAAAAACTCAAAGTAACTATGTGTAATGGCGTAAAAGTACTTGTACACTAGAGCCTAATTTAATTTAATAATTAAATAAAATCAGGCACTACTGACTGAAAATTTAGGGTGTTGTGCTGAAAAAAACAGGATGTCCAAAATTTTAAGTTTATTCAGTTCAGAGCGTCCCCAGAAAACCCAGACACGCCTCCACCTCAAAGTCTGACACTGATATTGCGAATCACTCAACACTACATGACCGAAAAAAAACAAACAAACAAACAAACAAAAAAATATATATACTGTATATATACTGTTTATACATTATACAGTATATATATATATATATATATATGCATGTGGCTAAAGTGCTAGGGAGAACCCTGCCTACTTGAAGACATAGTCACCAATTAAGTTCTGAGTCCATACAAACACAGGGAGTACCTGGAGTACTCAAGTGAGAAATAAAATATCTCCAGTGCATCGTGTGTGCGGATCACCTCAGGTGAAGGTGAAGGTGTCCATAAGACATTCCACCAACATGAGGCAGCAGGTGTACTTTGCCTACCATAGAGGGTCCAGCTTTTCAACCTCGCTGTAGTAGAAGAGAGAAAATATATTTCTAGATCACAAATTACAAATGCAGGGAGAAGATCTAAAAAAATGATGTTACTTTGACTTCATCATCCACATTCCTACTGTATTGTTTTGTCAATTTTGCTACAAACAACTTTAATAGCACATCCCCAGTAAATGGTTTTCTCAAGGCCGTAATGCTGACGGATGAGTCCATATATCCCCGAGTTTCTGGAAAAATACGCCATTTGGATGCAATTACGCTTTTAAACAAATGATTTACGGCGCTGCGGCTAGATGAAAACAAAGATTTTAGCAAATCAAAGCTGTCGGGCAAATGATATAGCCATGGATCACGCCAAAATACTGTTGATGCATCACAATCGCGCTAAACAACAGACATTTGCACAATAAGTGCCCTTTTGTCTGATGCGTCTGAAAAAGAAAAAAAGAAAAAGCAGTCTAGGGAGGGTAGCATGTGACAGTTTTACACCAACAAACTATGATTCAGAATGTAAAGGTTCTAAAACCAGAACATCCAAGGAGACACAACACAGGCACATCCTGTCCTGAAGCTTGACAAGGCCAAAGCAGCGCAATGATCCATCTTTGGTCAGTGTCCGGAGGGAGCAACAACTGTTGCAGGTGTGCAAACCTTTCTGGGTCCATTCCAAATGTCTTGTATTGGTACCAGTTTGATGACACAGATATATAGGTGCTCCGTCTGCTTTTCCAGAAGTGTTTGGCACATCGTCACTCAGTAGGAAACAGAGGAAAGGGATCATTACCTGATGTTAGATTCATATTCTGCACCCCAGACAAGATCGGTCCACAAGAAATGGGAGAAGTTTTCCTTTAAAACTAAAAGAGAACTCCTCACCCAACAAATGGAGTTACATAACCACAAACTGAATTCCTCGCTGTAAGGCAGACAGCAAAGCCTAAGGAGCCTGTAATGAAGAAGCCCAGTGTCATTGTGAAAATGATTTCTACTTTCTTTAAAAGATGACAAGCCACATTTCTGAATCTGCAGACGACCAGAGAAGCACAACGTATGTTTGGAGAAAATGCTGTATCATATTTGTACCACAATAAACAGCATCAAAACATGAGTCACCTCAAGTTCCCATCACTAGCGCCACCTGTTATGTTGCTGGCAACATACCAGTGCTGTGCTTGTCATTTTTCAACACAATGACCACAGCTCAGTGCCATGCATTAAAATATTTAAGTTTTTACGCAATTATAACAATGGTTCTTTCTTCAAGAACATTAGTTCATTTTAAGCAGTCATCTCTGACCAGTGTCAGTTGTACCTCATATGAAATTTGACCTGTATTTATTTTACTTTTTGAACCAATATGGAGTGATAGTTATAGTGTCACTGCAGGACATTCAAATTATAAGCTTATATTATAGTTGGGAACATGTCTAGAACTTAGGGAGGGAAAACATGAATATTTTCCTGCATATGTTTCCAGTAGATTTTGCTAAGCCTATTTATTGTACTGTGTAGTGTAAGCCACCTGAACAGGCTTTTGTTGGTGAAACAAGGGTTTTACTCTCAGTCTCTCTTGTGTCTGTGACATGTTCCTTGGTCACTGCGTAGATTTCACGTCATGTCTTCAGAATGTCTATTATGTATTTGCAATTGTGGATTGAATTCATGAATGTTGCCAGGTTCAGTAACGGTGATCTTCCCTAGGTTGGAGTGCATGACACGTGACATCTCATGGTGACATCCGATAGTTGATTTAGGTTTTTACATGAGTTAGCAACTGAGTTTGGCCACATTGCAACCACTTCAAGTCAGCAACGTCTGCCGTCTGCCTCTGTGTCCCAGTCTCTGTACCATACATCCTGGCAGCTCTCACCACTGCCCTACAAAGTAGCTGATACGTTTGAAAGACAAGACCTAATTCAGCCTTTGGGGCTGTGAAGCGGTGAGCGTAGGCTCAAGAGTCATTTGCTCACTGAGTCTTTCTTCACCTTCATCTTTCATAAGTAATGAATCATCCACAACTGTCACATCACTTCTGGCTTCTGCCTCAGCCAACGCCTCAATTACAGGATCATAACAAAAGAAGACAAAACAGACAAGGACTCCCCGACGACCCATCGCCGCCACCATCCACAGCTACAACCACTCTCAACGAGTCCCAGGAGGCGCCCTGTTCTCTACATTCTGTCATTCTATCTCTCACTTTCCTACTTAATGGTCTGTCACTCGACGTCCTAGTATGAACCGTCGCCTTTTGGAAGTCAAGCAGAAGCAAACAGAGAGACGCGGCGGAAGAAGGTCACACATCCAGCTAGATGGAGAAATATTTTCGAGAGGTGGAGTAGAGGGCAAGATAGGCGAAGTGCACTAAGCCAACGGCTTCTGTATATAGCAGATGAGCAAGTGCATGAAAACAAAACACCCCGGAAGCAAGTGGCAAAGCCGTGGATTGACCAGAGGAGCAAGAGATGAGCGACTGCATGGAGGACGGCACGGCGGAGGGTAGAAGGATAAAAGTCAAATTACAACAGAGAGCAGACCTCAAGGACTCAAGTAGATTAAAACTGATTGAAATCCTATTTGAGGTGTTTGGGGTCGTTTATGTCAACTCTCACTCACTTTCTCCACTTCAATATCCCCCACAGTTCGCCTGAATAAATAATAGCCTGGCACTGGCAGTAGGCGGTGGTGTCGCAATAAAATGAAGCTCTGGGAGTTTGTAATAATGTCTGCAATAAAGGCAGCGCAACAGTCAGTGTGTAAAGGAGCATTCCCACTGAATGCTCTTCCAGCAACCATTTTCCATTGGTTGGGATGGAAAGCAATTCTAAGGTAATTGAGCTATTGGAATGGTGCTCATGGGAACAACATGTACGTACAGTCAGATAATTACTACCACACTGACAAACTCTTAGTGTTGTTAGTGTTGCAGTTGAGGTTGAACCTGGCGGTCAGTCTGAGCAACTCATGTCTGTTACAAAGTCAAGAGGTTTATGTCCATTTGAAATCATCACTCATGAGTCATGGCGAGTCACTCTGGCGTCAGGGACAAAATAAGTGTTGTAAAGTTCAGGTCAGGTTACAGTCAGGCTGTCAAAGAAATTGATACTTTTCCATTGATATCTAATGCCGGATCAGGATACAATACTAACTTACCATGGTTTCAAAACAGGCTTTTAGCTAGAGGGCGCCTTGGCCGTCCGGCGGATGTGAAAAAATGGACGCCCTCCAACACTCAAAACCGGATGCCCTGTTTCCTCAGCAGGAAATGTATTATTAGTGCCTGTACAATGCCCAACTCATAGTGTCATCTCACTGGTTTACATTAAATTGTGTTTCCGTCCAGTAAATCGGAACCAAATTTGCGCATTCACAAACTTTGCAACCGTATTTTGGCCATCGTGGTCGGCATATTTGTTTACTGCCGTAATCTCGCGCTTATCCACATCTCACGAGTCGCGACACTCTCGGCATGGAAGCGCGTTGCTATTGATGGGATGTCTGACACTGATGAGAGGAGGAAACTGCGGGTGCAAGTGCCAACTTTAAACAATTGCTAGTAAGAGAGTAGTAAGTTTCTTCGGATCCTTGTTTATTTGTTGTTTATCAAGTTATTTTGGTACCAATAGATTTTGCAAAGCAAGTGGTTAGTTGTCGTTGCCATGGTGTGTTGGGAGGGGGTGGGGTTAGAGGCGGGGTTATGGGTTGGGGGTGGGGTGTTGCACGCCCTGCTTCAAAACTACCGGTACTGTGAGGTTGCATAATACTGTTGGCTGTTTTGCAAAACATGAAAAAAATGGACCCCTCCTGTATTCACAGCAGGATTCCCTCAATGTTCGATTATAAGTGCCTGTATAATGCCTTACTCGTAGTGTCATCACATTATTTTCCATGAAAAAAGTGTTATTTTTGCAGAATATGATAAAGAATTTGTCGATTCTCAGCTCTTTTGCAGCCGGAGCAGGGCCATCGCGGTCGCCATATTTGTTTACCGGCGTAATCTCATGATTATCTTGCGAGTCGCCACGCTTGCGACGTGGAAGCACACTGTTATTGATGGGATGTTTGGCTTTGGACGCTCTGTTTCAAAGTCCTCGCCAAAAGTCTGAGCGCAATTGTTTTCTGATATATTATATGGTAATTCAACAACACACCTATGTGAGGACGAAAACACCAACAACAGGCTTTTAGCTAGGATTTTGAAACAGGGTTCGTTCAGCGTTCAAGCCCCGATACACCAGGTCATCGACTGACAAGAAAAGTTGCTTTGTAAAAAAAGAAACTGCAAACTATTTGCAGGAAAACAAACATCTGAGTCAACTATTGTCAGTAGCTGCTCCCACAGCACTTTCAGATGGAGGGGTCTCCATGGCAGGGATGGGCTTGGCATCCTCTTCTGAATGCAGGAGGGCGTCCACTTTTTCATGTTTTGCAGTTTAGGGCGTACTCAGGACGCACCCAGATGATAGGGTGCCGCACCCCCATGTGGCAACATCCAAATGTAAACAGTGGGATGACCGTTCTGGTGTCGCTGCCAGCAGACATTTTCCTCCAGTCAACAGCGGTTTAGCTGAACACATTTCTTTTTATAAATATTTGGGGATTACTAATTGGTAAAAGGGTCAGAAAAGGCACAGATAACGTGATGTGAACCAGTATTGGATCAGATAACAGTCATTTCAAATTCAATAAAGCATTAAACCTGTTTTTGACAGCTGAATTCACCCAGTCCAGATAGCAGATTATGCAACAACTTTCAAAAATAAAGATGCCCTCATAAAGCTGAGGACTGTGCAACTGTGATACGTTTCGCATTAACATCGACAAAATTCACTTCCTGTCACTTCCATCTAAAAAAAGGACCAATGAAGACGTGGCAGCGAGAGAATTCTGACAATATACTGTCACTATTCCGTGAAAATAAGCCCATCTGGTGAAGAGGGATTTAGAGACGCCCCCTGCAGCGACTTTATTAAAATGAATCAACTGAAAATTGGTTTCTCACAAAGACCGGTCTGTGATCCACTTTTACACCTCATTGTAGGTTTATCCACCTTAAGCTGCTGCTTCGAGAACCAGAACCGCCCAGAGACTAATGACAAGATTACACTCTTCAGTTTGCAAGAGGTTCACCTTCGTTGCCTTGTTTACCGTAATTCTCAGAAGAGGGAGGGAAGGAGAAAAAAAAAAAGATCATCTCTTACCATCCACGCAGGCGGGTCTGGCTCTTGTGGTTCCAGCGATCTGGCCCTTCTTACAGGCGCAGCGGGCCGTCTGCCTCGCAATGGTTCGTCGTGGTTGGCTGCTGTCCCGGTCCAGCGTCACAATCTCACATGTCCCCGCTGCCAACTGGCCTGGAGGTGACACAGAACCAGCAGGTGAGATAGAAGCACTGTGATTAAATTTGTATTTTTCCAGCAAGTTAGATGTTAAAATAATCGGCGGCGGCGGCGGCGAGGGCACAGTTGGCAGGAGCCGGTGTTAATAATGTCAAGTTTAAGGGAGTGTAATTCTCCTAATGGTTCGAGACGCGACAGGGAAATCATTACTGTCTTGCGTGAAGCCGGAAATCACTCAGCTACAATGAGAAGTCTGACTGAGCCTCCAATAGATGGTAAGCAAATTAAACATGCACATATTAGTTGTATTAACACCACCAGTTGGCTGCTACATGCCAGTAGGATGCACTTACACACATTACAAAAATAATGTGACTTTTAACAAATTTTGGAAGCAATTCTCTATATATATATATATATATATATATATATATATATATAATATTTGTCTGTCAAAACATTTGACTTTATGCGCCATAGAAACTCACAGTGCAGTACAGAGCATTTTCAATATGAAAACAACCACCATTAGCCATTAAAAAATATTTTTTTTAAATCAATGTCTATCCCTTATACCATAAATGTTGTTATGGGAGGGTGGGTAAAGAGTCCCCGGAGGCAACAAGCATGAGAGAACATCAGATTTTCGTCAGAAAGGACTAAGTGCTTCAAACTGGAGTCAAACCTGTGACCTTCCTGTTGTGAGGCTCCACTAAGCACAATTGTACCATGGTGCCTTCACTGCTCACTCAGATGATCTTCACAGCAGATGCCCGATAAAGATATGAAGAGACTCCTCCTGTTATCTATTATAATTGTCTTATGTTGTGGTCAGACCTCCGCCTGCTCTCCTGGAGGTGGACTTGTCTAACAATGCTGCAGACAATAACACATCCGGTTATTTGGATTCACTTCTGCGTCAAAGCAGGAAGCAAAAACAGCGTCCTTTGTCTGGTGAATAACCAAGGTCACAAATAGAAGGTGTACATGTGAAGCAGACTCACGAGTACATACTCCTGCATGAAACACATATTTCAATACTTTTCTAAATTACAAGTCAATGTTTTCTCAATACATTTAGGGGTTGTATATATATATATATATATATATATATATATATATATATATATATATATATATATATATATATATATATATATATATAATTACTCATCCCTTCTTTTAAGCAGGAACAAAATGGTTTCATTTCTTTATTCTGGAGGCCTTTTAAGAATATCAACTCATGGTACAGGGGAAGAAAGTTGTCATTTTCATCTACAAAAAGACAGCAAATCCTTTTTGCCATTAAAGGCCATGCTCTATCAGCCCACCTCCTTAACACTAATGTAGCCATTAGCTATAAAAGCTGAATACCGATGACCTTTGTAATTGCCGTCACCCCCGGCCCTTCATCTTAAACACACTTCTCCCCCTGTGTGTTCAATCAGGTGACCTTTGCCTTTGTAGCAGGGGCCCTGGCTGCTCACAAATTAACCTTTGTCTGTGCGTGAGGGGCCCCGAGGAGGCGCTAACACCGGAGAGGCTTATCACCGGCTAATTGTGATCGGCAAGAAGACGGAAGCTGTGATTAAACCTGGACTGGCGTCGAAGGGACACTGGTGGCTGGCTTAATGAACTGAGCGGTGGGGGGGTCACACTCGGGGTAATGGGGAACTTTCAGGACTCATCACCTGTGGAGGACAGATGTGAGGACCCATTCCATCAGCAGAACGGTGTCTGGACGGTATTTTAGGGCAAAACTCAAACCCACAGTTCATCCCCTATTTAGACAGTATTTGTTTTCAGAACTTTTTTTTTTTAACAGTGATCAACATTGCTATGATAAGAGTGAAACAGATTACACAAATATATAAATGTAAATATACGATACACATATACGACAACAGCCAGCAGATGTCTATTTTTTTTTTTTTTATTCAATGTCTGGCACCGCAGCACCTAGCAGCCTGGCAACGCGTACGACCGTTATGGCAGCCAGTCGGTATCGCATACAACAGTTACGGCAGCACAGTATCCCAGCATCTCACTCTTACACACCGAAATGGGTATTTGAATATATATATATATATATACATACTGAATTCAACAAGTTTAGAGAGTGTTGAGTTTTTCATATATTTTTACAGTAACAGACAATGTCTACCGGTATCTAGTGATACTGAATGGTTCTATGAAATGGTAATGACACACTGTGTGCTGACTATAGTACAGTATATCCAGTCACTGCTGCTATCTACAATGTAACATCGGCAGCGCAGCATTGGTCCCGTCACTCTCAATAATAACCTCCGTTATGGTGACCTTAAATGGTTCCCATGATGCATTGCAGTCCAGTCAACCAATCACAGTGGTTGATAGCTACAATATGGTTCCGCCTCTATAGACGGTCAGCTGAGCAGAGCAGCACTCTGAATAGAAGTGGCAAGAAGAAGAAGACGGAATACATGTGGACGAATACGGCGCATTTTAGCATTTCAATGTCAACAAAAGACCCGTAACTTCAGTGTTCTGATGTGATGTTGCTCAACATTAGCAGCATGAAGCTCCCTTTCCTGCAAAATTCTGTATTATAGTGATCAACAGCTGTGATGGGTTGACTGGATTCAGGTATTCAGAATTCTGGTATTTCGATCTCTGTTGTCATTTCAGGCACAGTGAAACCAAGCACAGAGAGAACCTGAAACATGCCAACAAGCCAACCTCCAAACCAACCCTGTTTCAGAAATTGATCATGATCATAGGCATTATAGACACCAAAGACCTCAGCATTTTAATGTTGCAAAGTTTTCTTCAACCAAAAGAATTGACATGCACGAACAAGCTAATGAATCATCAGCATATCAACTGAAAGAAATAGAAAACAGACCATGGAACAAACCAACTGCATTACAACTCTGAACAGACAGAAAAAAACATTGAAACAAGATAAACACAATACACATCACTTCACTGCTCTGTATCTGGTTGTCAAAAAAGGAAACAAGTTGTCCTATGAACCCACACTTTTTCTTTTCTTTTTTTTCTAATTCTATACAAAAACACATGCCTGTTCTATTTCACATGGTGTCCCAATAGATTGTTTGATAACAATGAGAAATCGTAATGTATTTTCATCACCAGGGATGATACGCACCATTTGTTCGGCAGTCATGACAGTCAGTAAAAAAAAAATAATAATAATAATTCAAAAAAGGGAAAAAGACAAAATGCCTGACTTGTAAATAACTACATAAATCAATAAAAGATAAATAAACAAAGGACTGCACATAGTGTTCTCAGAAAAACAAAACTCAATATTGAAGATGAATTATAGACAGCAGTAGTAATTACAGTTTATTATAGTAATTTATAAAATAGTCATTATTTCCATCCGAAGTGTACGTGCTACCATACAAAAGTTACAGATGAAATAAGTCTGCTAGGCAACGCTAATATCAAGGGGAACTTCAATGAATGTGGTAAACATTAATTACCATGTGCAAAACCTTTGATATGGCTCAATGGAGAAAGACAGGCCACTCAACTCAAAAACAGGTGTGTCTACATATATATATATATATATATATATATATATATATATATGTGTTGGTATTATGTGAGGCTGCACATCCCAAGAATCCAAGACTAAGTTGCAGCAGTCAAAAGGGGGCGGCTGCTTCAAGCATGGAAACGAAAGGCATAACACAAAACCACTGTGAAACCAACAGAGATACGACTTATGATGATTAAAACAGTGTCCCTATTTAACAAAAGGCTTGTTTGGGGCACCACTATAAAGGACAAATGGCACCACAAGTAGTGTTCCTTAAATAACCTTTAAATTATTGAGACACTGCCACCGCGGTGTTTTGATATTAATTATATCTCTTTCAAAAATGTTATCCAATATTTTGCAGTTCTTTGTTTGAGGAAAACAAATTCCAAATCTATGGATGTGATAACTGCAAAATCTGTACTTCTCCTTTTAAAATAATGACAAGTGGGCAGGAAACAATAAGTTAAGCTCCTATTAAGATGTTCCCGCATGGTGGTTCAGCGAGGCGTATAGATGACAACAATGTTAATTCATCTCTCCCCTCAGCCGAATGGGAGAAGACCACAGTTGATGAAACACATCCCTTTAATGAGCTCCATCAAGTCAAAAAGGAGAACAACGGCGCTGCGACTACAAATCTGCCACATTCTTTTGAGCCCGTTGACTTCACACGTTGTACGTCGGTGCCGCAGCGATCTGCGCGATTACATAAGACCACCAAACACTCTGTTCAGGCTTTCAACAGCAGAGAGCCATGACAAAGAGAGGAGCGGAGGAAAGAAGAAGAGTGAGAGGGTGGAGGAGGAGGAAAAGATGGGGGGGTGGGTGAGCCGAGTTTATATGACAAGTCATTATCTGCCATCACCCGGAGAAGACAAGGGAGACGAGAGGGAGGAGGAAGTTAAATGAGAGGATATAAAGAAGAGACGGATTTGAGCAATGCAGGATGTGGATTAGAATTTGTTGCCATGGTTTTTTTTAACAAGTGAGAAAAGTATACTTTTCTGGCTTTTCTTATCAACTGAAAGTTCATTTGAGTATCAGTGGTGATGATGTCACAGGGGCCCGACAACAAAGAAACAGCAAATAAACCTCATCCGGCTGAAAAAATGAGGCCACTGTAAAACATAAACAATACGAGAAAGAAGTAATAAGTAAGAAGTCCCATCTCCCTAGAAACCTCATCTGGCACTTTTGAACGGAGGTGTTCCCAGGTCAGCCAAGATCACCCACCTGACAAACAAATCACTACTGAAACTTATGGACACATCAACAGGTGCTGCTTTCAAACCAGCAAATACACCAAACCCTTTAAGAGACAACCAGCAAAAGATGGACTCAAGCCAGTTCCTAAACTGACAAAAGAGCCAACAAAGCAGCCTTTAGTCAACAGCAACTAACAGACAAGCTGGAGCCACCAAACCACCTGGAGAACAACAATGAACACAAGCAAGCAGCCAACGTACGAACGGAATGCAAATACTTCCAAAAACAACTTCCACAAAAGAGACTTTTTTCATTCATTTTCTTCCAATTATTCCTTTTTATAGGTCTGTGGAGAGCTGGAGTTGCCCCAATGTGTTTTGGGCAAGTGGTGGCACCCCATACAAGTATCCAGTCCATCACAGAACACATGTGCAATAAACAGACAGACAGTCGTTCAGATCAGGGTGACAATGAAGGAATTGTTGTTTTATGTATGTTTGATGTCGGATTGAAATGTATTGATTCATTCATTCATTTCCACAGGCACTCGACCTTTGTATGTTTTCGTAACGTGGGAGGAAACTGGAGCGCACAAAGGAAACCCATGCAGCTGCAGCAAAGCCAATGCAGTAGTAGTTGAGATGCTATCTGCTGTTTCAAGGCCTCTGCCGAGGGCCCCATGTATCTAGCAGTGGCCATGTTCTCCGCCACATTCCTCTGATTGTCTCCAAAACCCCCAAACTGGGTTATTTTTAGCAAAACTTTGCTGCAGTGCTGCTATGATTTATCATCGTCCTTATCAGCTGCAGTTGTTGAGTAGTTGTCAGCTCGGCGGCCAAACGGCTGATTAAAATGTATGTGCGACCACCCGGGAGCCCGGCAGGCGTTGGAGGGAGATGGATTCATTTGGCAGGAGCCGCGGCTTCATGCTACGTCACGTTATTGACGTACTATGCCGCTTTATTATTTCAGCCCAGAAGGATGCAGACGCGTGTCCAAAACACTTTTGACAAACGTCCAAGAAAAAGCACTGCATCACCTACATTTCACCTCCTGACCCTCATGGTCATCAGGAATGATTGGCAAATATAATAATAAAGCTTGTTTTGATACATATTTTTGGTCATTTTCACATTCTCACATATTATATTTACCCTTCCTGTCTTCTAACCATATTTTTCTCCCGTTTACCTTATTCTGTTCCTTCCTTGGTTTTCTTGCATCCTCCAGTTCCATGCTAAACCCTTGTTCTTGGTACGTCCCCTCTTTCCCTTATTCCTGCGCATCTTTCTTCCTTTCAATTACTGCATAAATTATCTACGTGCTTTAATCCTTAATACCCTCCCTGCCTTTTGCAGAAACGACTTCCTCTTCTATCTCTTTTCTCGTCTAACCACCCTTTCTTTGTACTTCTTCCTGGCCATTTCCCCCCTCTATTTTAGCTTCATTTTTTCCCTCCCTTTGTCTGTCTTCTTTTTCACCCAGTTCTTCTTTCCATTTCACACTTGTGTTTCATCCCCTGCTTTTCTCTTGTTCATCCTGTTTCCTTCCTTGTTCTAAGGGTGCTTTCACACTAGGGGGTCTCGAGATGAAGCTCTTTCATCTCAGAAGTTCAAGATGTGAACACAAGCCAGTCGGGTTTTGGCCGCGGACCTGATCCCCGCTGGGGACCTGCACTTTGTCTCGTGAAACTCTCAGCAGGTGGCTCAGCGGGTGGTGAGCGTCACACCTCTGGCGCTAGATGCCGGAAACTACGTGTTCAGCGCGACTGCACACAAATCTGATAAATGCCGGGCAGTAAAGGGTCTGAACGCTGTCTGGGCAGACAACATGGTTCAAAAACAACTTCTCAAATTCAATTAAAAAAAAAAATCTTGTATGTTTAATGCCATAATATTTTTATTTCCAAGTCCTCTTTCTGTCTTTTTTCTTTTGTTCATTCTTTCTTTTCCATTGCTCAGTTACATTTCCCCAAAATGTTTCAAGCCCAACAATCCAGATACCTATTTGAATGTATATTTGCTGTTAAAAGGCAGGAAGAACTGATCAAATACCACAGGTAATAACTCCACTCTGGTGCAGGAATGTCTCTGAGTCCGTCTTCGGCAGAGTTCTATGTTCTCAATTGCCGAAGGTGTCTCACACTAGACTTGCTCCTGAGCGTCCCAACGCAGGAGAATGTGGAAGATAAAAAAGGTGAGGGATCACACACCACTGGAAACGGATCCCTGGCTGGACAGAATTAAACTTCTCTATAACTGCCCCACACTCACTGGACATTCATTTTCCCCCATCGCGCTGATCGATAGCCCCAAAACTCATCATGATGCCTTCAAATTATTAATAACCTGCATGGTGGCGCCATGACTCAGAGAAAGTTCGGAGGGCGACTCAGCAGGAGACCTCCAATCTGGAGCCGAGCGAGGCGACCTACTCTGTCATTTATCCTGGCTGGTTTCACGCTCTTTTAGCTCCGCGAAGAGTGATTTCTGTTTCCAGCTCCGACGAGCAGCTGGACATGACAAACAGAACAACACAAACCAAAGCTTGTTGAGAGCAGAGGAAATCAGGAGAAGTGCTGCTCTTACACAGATGTAACCGCACCACTGAAGTCATGTTCTCCATCCAAAAGGTTTCTTTTAAGAAAGCATTGTTCCTGGTACTGAGGGTGTTTCACTGGGCACAGAATACTAGTGAAAGGATCATGAATATTACAGCATCAGCATTAACCGGTAACCTACATATCCTTTTACTGACTTGGCAACTGCTGTTGAGTCCTCTTGCTCTTGGCAACCCATCCTCACCACCATGGTGTAAAATACTAACGCTGGGAAAGTGGACTTTTGCGTCCTATATATATATACATGTACATGTACATATACACTGGAGTGGATGGAGTACAATCATAGTAGCGTTCTTGTCTGGAGGGAGCGCGAAGAGCATTGCGCGCAGGGAGATGTTCAAAGCTGTCTTCACTGACTTGCACTGGATGTCAGCTGCTAACTAGAACATGAATGAAAAAAGGAAAAGGTCACTGTGACTGAAACGCATGGTAGTTTGATGGGCTTCACATAGCAATTGACACAATGATGAATGGAGCACAATCCTGTGGCTTACCTAACCCCAACCTTCACCATTATTTTTTTTTTTCTTTCACATGACGCACTGCCCACGGGGCCAGGATATGCGTCAACATGTAACTTGGACGGCAGCTTTCATGCGGCTTCAGCAAACAATGCAAAAGTCCGCTTTCCCACTCTCAAGATATTATGTCATGGGAGTGAGGATGTATTACTGCAGGTCAAATTGACCATGGAGTTTATTTTAGACGATGAGGTCCTTGTCCACTAGGGGGTTCTCTTGTGCATACAGCGCACTATTGACTAGATGACAAGTTGAGTGTCCAAACTTGACAGTTCATTTCTCTACTTCTCTGCCTAGTTATGATATGCAGTAGTCGGATACAGGCATAGGCACTTGAATGCTCTCGACTGGCACCAACTGGTGAATCATGTTGAGCTCTCCTTTGTTCATCTTCAAAGAATATGTTGCAAAATGCACACATCCAGTCGATACACCCAGGCTTGCTTCAACATTTGCTCCAGATTATAATACATCTGATTGTTCATAAGAGAGCGAGGGCCTATTGTTTTCCTCTGTGACCTTGTGTAAAGCGTACGAGAACAGCACCTTCCCAGGAGACACCCGCTCCCCCCCTCACGCCGCCATTTGATAATAATGAAGTCGGCTTAATAACACGGCGTTGGCGAGAAACAATGAGCGATCATCAATTAAAAGAGCGAGAGAAAAGGAAAACAAATGACCTCTGTGACCCTCGATAACATAGGAGCGCTTGTGCGACCGCGCACACAAGCTGCAATTAAGCACATTTTCCGTCTTTCCCTGGAGGATTCGTCACAGCAGGGCGACGGGAGAAGGTGAGATCTTAAATGCTGCCATGATTCTACTGACTTCAGAGCTTCTAGCACCCGACCATTACAAGGAGGAATGAACACACCAGCGCTTGTCTTAATCTTTAAGTACTTTTGTACACACAGGCAAGAAATTATGCTCACAACTCCTTTCTATTCTGAAATATATCACTTTTACTACCACTACTAGTGTAAAAAAATAAGAATTCTACAACACACTGACCAATCAAATTCCATGACCACAGTTAGCTTGTGTCTTGTTAAGATAGCAGCAGCTTTTCCAGGATTAATGACTCAAAGAAATGGCACACAACAATCATGTATTTGTGGTTGGCTCCTCAGTTCTCAGCAGGGGGCGGTCAGCAGTGCTCTGATGTCCAGCAGGAAGCACCATCTCTCATGTTGCAAACATGAATTTATGTTGCTGCAGTCGAGAAGTCACAGACTCTCTCTCAGCTGGAGGCCGGATCCGCAGCCAGCCTCTTAAAAAATGCAACGCCGGCTCTCGGCCAGCGTCTGAAGAGCGACCTGATTGGTCACCGCTCATCTCGTATTCCTCGCCATGGCTGGCAGAGAAGCAGACGAGCGGATGAAACAGAACAATTCTGGGTTTTTCTCTTCATCTTCCCTTGGATCAATTTCTTCATTGTCGACTCGCAGAAGCAATTCCGGGGCAAACTTTTCTCTCCTGGCTCTCGGATGTAAACACAATGACTTCAGGTATTTAATTATTGCACGTGGAGGCCAAAGGGGAATTGAAGTGAAGTAGGTTTTTGGAGAATTCTCATCAGCGCCAGCACAATAGCTGGATATTCAGGGCCTTTATTTAAAAGGCTGCGTGGAACTAGGAATTCAAACACGCCTCCTTGGGAAATAAATGAGCAATTAGAAGGGAAAATAACAGAGGAGTTTTTGAAACCTCAGACCTAGTAAACAAACTAAAACGAAATTCAGAAAGTAGAACCAAAGAAGAACAGAGAGGGACTTTTCAGTTGGCCTAAAATTGTTCTTCACTCAGTTGGTTAGACTCACTAGGATGTGTAGGATTCAGCTTTAACGTAAGGAACTCACAATTCTTGTCTAGAAACTCAATGAATAAATGACTCAGCTTATGGCCAGTGTTGCTTACTCTCAAAAAGTAACTTAGTTACTTGACCGATTACTTGAATTTAAAAGTAACTAAGTTAGATTACAAGTTACTTGTCAAGTTACATGTGGCAGCCGACTACAGCTCTCATTGCCTAAACAATATCTTTTATGTCAATTTTGAGGTTGGCGTTCTTGGGGGTCCAATGTTTTTCCATGTTTGGGGTCATTTTTTAGCACAATCTCAGTTGTATGAATGTACACTCAATGTTTTGCTTTGACTCACTTTAACCCATTGGAGCGAAAACCACACACAAAAAGCAACAAGTATGAAAACAAAACAAAGTGCCATTTATATCATAAAATGTAGGGAATGCCCCATTATTTTTTTTGTTATTTTACTTTTTTGCTTTTTTTAAACTAAGAGGCAGATGTTTATTAAGTCTCCGTGTGTCACGTCTCCTGTTGTCCACCTGGAGGCAGTAGTTGCACTTAAGAGGCTGCTGTTATTTACTGCCGTGTAGCCTGCACCTTGATACATGAGCTGCCCGTGTGTTGAAAACATGGCTGGCCTGTCCCGCACATGACGTCATGCCCAAAGCTGCAGTTGTAGAAAGCGAATGGTAATATTTCACTTCCCGACAATGGCAACGATAGTCACTCACGGTAGATAAGTAACTTATATATAATATAACAGTATAATGCGTTACTAAGTAACGCGTTACGGGAATCACTGCTTATGGTTGCATGATTTGGGCGAACTAACAATTCAAATTACTATGACTCATTTAAACAAGGAATACTCACCTGTTTGGTCCAGTAAAGCAGTTCCAGACCAAACTCCAGCACACCTCAAAGACCTACTGAAATATGTCCGGCTACATGTTTAATAACTTAAAAGTACTGTACGACAATAGGATGGAAGTCCAACAAGCAAAAGTAAAAGTGGCTCACTGGTTCCTTAAGTTGGACCCTGTTGCGATTGAGTGGAATGTAGTGAATCCATTCATGGGGAATTTTGTTGAGCAAATCAAAACACTGGGACACATGCAAAAGATCGAGCCACTTCCTGTCTGAGTTGGAGTCACCGGTACGCTGCTCAAATGTGTCTGAATCATCATCCTTCATCATCAGCAGTTCATCCTTCACAGATAACACCTGGCAGTAAACATGAATACTAACAGAGTCAGACAGCGGATGTGAAATCGATGGGAGTTTTGAATAATATGAGAATATAATGGAATAAAAACAGAGAGGCATAAAAGCAATAAAACCTCACACTCTCACTCACACACACACACACACACACACACACACATATGCGATATGAGACTGTTCATTGCCATGAAGCCTTCCACAGCCTCTCACCTGAAACCTAACCATCCAAAACAAATGGCTGACCTTAACCAGGACTCTTAACCAAACTTAAAGTCAATTATAATGAACTAGTTATGTTGAAGTTATCATCCTCAGATTGAAGCAAGGACTGGCACACGAAGCGAAATGTCCTCACAAGTAGGTGTGTTTCCAAGAATAAGTTCCCCGCACGTACTGGTTTACAAGCAGCGCCACACTCACACGTATGTAGTGCCATCAGCATGCAGGCTGAGCTGCTACAGTGCAGCAGTGATTGAATACAGAGGCTGCGGGCCGCAGCACACTCTTTAATCTCCCTTCCCCATTTAAGCTTGGCCTCTGCACTGATGATTTGCCCCACTCGTCCACCCAGGGCACAAAGACCCCCGCACATATTCAGTGGACGACCCGGTCCTCAAAGGGTGTCGTACCCATATCTCTGTGATTCCCTAAAAGTGAAGATCATAATACAATGTCTACGTCTAAGAATGAACAGACGGAAGGAGAAGAAGGGTCCAGATAGAATTCCAGACATGACAATTGAAAGGATGATGATGAATACCAAACTGCCGCTTGGTATCTAGGGAATTGTTCCTTTTCACTCATCAGTTTAATAGGTGGTCATTAACACACACCAAGCCAGCACAGCGTTTTCCAATCCTGTCGCAAAGCAGACACCAGCTACAATGGTCCAAAGACCAAGGACACTGCACCACACTCCACTAGCAAACAACAGCTTAACCTGAGGCGCGGGAAATTGGCGCAGATATCACAAGCACAACATGGTCCAACTCAGGTGTTCAGTCAAATGCAAGACAAAGGGAAATAGCAGGGAAAATGAACGAAGACACAAAAGCATCTAAAACTAGATCAACATCAACATTCCGATTCTGATTCATTAGTTTAAGATAATAATAATAAAAATGCACATCACAGTTTTCCACAGATGTTGTTTTGCCTGTGTATTTATTACGCACGGTTAAAAAAAATGTATTCGAGTCATGAAATCAGATCTTCATGCAATCAATCCCAGTGCTTTAGTGGTGCTTTCCTAAAATGTTTAACCCTAAAAATAAAAATGAAAATGTAAAATTTCTAATAACTAGATTTCAATTTCAAATGTATGTTAAGTTGAAAAAAAAAAGGCTCCAAAAAATACAAACATTATCGTTTGGCAAAGTAATAAATGGAACGACTCAAGAAAGGCTATGGAAATAACAACAAAATGTTATTTAAAAGTGGGGGAGAGGAAATACTGTTGATAAATTGCAGATATAACTGAAAATTAGCATAAGAAAAAGATCTGTTATTGATACAAACATATACACTTATGAGATAACATGGATGAATTCATTATTCACTAAAGGCCATTACACAAAATAAATATACAAAAATTCTAGCAATAGAATGGAAACATGTTTTAAGCCTTTGTCGTTATTCTATAAATCTCACTTTTATTTTGTAAAAGAAAAAAAAAACAATGTAAACCCATCAATTATGTCGTGGCATAACTCGACATTTGTACGGTTGTTATATGGTGTCGAAAGAAACTTTTAATTCTACGTCTTGCAATGATCTGCTAGAAGCACTTTTTCGTCCGGCTACATTTAAATCTGTTTCCCTCTAATTGTCACTTCGATGTGCGCCGCGTGTGCTCAGTGACCCAAACCAGCCGAGGAGGAGGATAACACTTCTCCACTGTTTAATTATTCAATGGCCGAGAGTCAATGTATGAAGAGGCAGACCCTCACTAGCCTGCAAAACAGCCACAGCCGAGACACAGGGGTCTCTTTAATTTACTCCTCGCTCACATCACTGTGAGAGTTAGAAGAACGGATGGAGAGGACAGTGTTGTAACAAGTTCATTGAGAAATACTCTAAACAGCCAAATGGGGTCTTGAGAGTGACCCGGCTGAATTTGCAGACCGACAACTGGCATTCGCAGGGTGTTGGCACGGACACCAGACGAAGAAATCCCTGGTGATGGACGGAATGCGAAGTTCAACTCGGAGAGCTGGCAGCCACACTGGCGTAAAAGTTAATATTGTTGCGTATGAAGGAGGGGGTGGTGGTAAGCACAAGAGGTGATAAAAGCAAAGCAACTGGAAGCATCAGAACCAGCACTTGTGCTGATGGCTTCAAGGATCTGGCTGTTTGCCTCAGAAAGCCAAGAGGATACATAAACTCTCACTATATCCATCTAATATTTTCTTGCCTGGCAAAGCCTGACCTCTACTGAGGCGCCATTTCTGCATTGAAAACTGAGTTATGCACACAAAAGAGGGTCTGAATGCCGTCTCCTGTATTTGCTTTAAAGGATGCACCGATGACTGCAAGACTGCAGACGCGCCACACACCATTGTTTGTGACAAAAGAACAAACAAAAAAGCAACATCAATTCATAAACCATCAGATCATAAGATTTACATTTACAGCCATTAGCCCACAGTAGCGCTCCAATCCTGGCTGGCATGTTCTCCTCAAGTCTTTCAGTCCGTTAGGGTTGATCTTGTCGCATTATTCTCAAATTACAGCTTTAAGACTTCCAAAGTCCCCCGGTTTACACTTGAAAGCAGACCTTCCGATGATCCAGCACAGATTTCCGATGGGCTCAAGTCCAGGGACTGAGCCGAGGCAGACGCCTGACCTGGTTCTGCTGGCCCTTGGATTGCTGCTTGGATCATATACCTTACTGGTACTTTAAGTTCTGACAGTTTCTTGTAAATGTTAAGGCTAAGGAATGTGTAATATAACGCGGCGGCACTATTGACAATATCTGAAATTACGACACAAAACAGCACAAACAGCTCTGGCATTGTATGTCTGATATACTCACAACAGTCATGAGACTACGGTGCCATTTGTCGGATAGTGTGATGTCAAAAATGCCTAAAAGAGAACAAAGCATCTCTTACAAGAGATTAGTCAAGTACTCCAAAATTCCTGTGAAGTCACCTGATCTCTCTTTATTTTTCATTCTGCCCAAGCTGACTGACAAATATAAAACCGTGCTGGTAAACCATCTGTAGATGGTGCCTTCCTCCACTCTCTAGCAACCGCCGCGTCAGCCGTCATCCAAGTTTCAAGCTTTGTTCCACTGCAAATGTATTCAAAACCACTCGAAAGGTTATCCAAATTAGATGGCCTTTTCTGACAACCCAAACGTCAATCTGCGGTTCAAAATATCAGGAACAGGCTCTGCTGCCTTTGCATATTTGAACCTGACCAACACTGGTACTTCGCCGTGGGTCGCTAATTGGCGAGAACGGCACAGTCTCTCGTGACCCCTGCCTGCTTAAAAAGAAAACAGAATACATTTTACGATGAAATCCAGAAAGATGAAAGTATCAACGAGGCTGCTTTCCCACTTAATGGATGAATTTAAATAAGGCACCCTGGGTTCACACTCAAATAGATGTCAGAAATCGATCAACACTGTGTGCGCTTTTTCTTTGACAATCAGTCCATTTTTTTGACATCGCAATATATATGTCTGTGGCGAGAAAAGTAGAAAAGCCGAGCAGTGTCACTTGAGGATTGACGTCATATTGCTGCAATTTGGTTAAACCAGGATTTTAGCTTGAGGGGCCTCTGGGGGTCCTGTGGAGGCCCAACACAAAAAAAAATAGGGAAATTGGATGCCCTTTTAATACTACGGGATGCTCTACATTTCTGCCTGTATGGTGCCAATATCATAGTGCCATCTTACTGAGCTCAATGAAAACAGTGTTTCTGCCCGAGAATTACTGTATGTGATTGAAAATTAACATTGGAATTCACAGATTCTAATGCCTCTGTGGACTTGCGGCTTTGCCATTTGTCCTTGCGCTTATCCACATTTTGATTGGCCAATGCAGCATGGAAGAGTGCTGTGATTGGTCAAATGTCTGATGCTGTTGATGGGAAGGAAATGACAGTTAAGTTCAGAACTTTAGAGATTGTTTAAGTAAGTAACTGAAAGCAGCATATTGGCCTTTTGAAAGCAGTCGTCAGTCGTCAGTCGTCCATCCCAAATTTGAGACGCCCTGTCTCAGATGCTACGCAAAAATGTTCGAAAATCGCGAGCAAGCCAAAAAAAGTTCTGTTGCCCAGACGATATCTATGGGGAGGTATGTAGCTTGGGCTGACGGACACCCTCACAGCCCTCCACATCCCTCACCAAAGTACTAAAAGGACAGTATAGCTTCTCATTACTCCTTATGGTAAAACGTGCGTTGAGTTCCTGCACATCAGGTTATTAGGGTCCATTCAGAACCAATTTTGCACATCAACTGTGCAAGGAAGTCTACTGCAGAATAACAAGGCCACAGATTGCGAAACACTGACAAGACTCTCATCATAAAACTCGCCCAATAACATCAAGACAACACCGAATTTGAATAACTAGTGCAGAAGTTTGAGGTGTCAGGAGAGAAACGCGGGCTCAAACTATCACACGCCCACTTCTGTTCTGAGCGGCTCTGGTTTCATTCTCAAGAACAAAAAGATTTTTTTTTTTTCTCATGGTCGCAACCAAAGTGTTGACAGCTGACTGAATGACAATGAGACGGATCATGAAACTCCCCTCTGATCATGATCCATCTCTGGCTTTTACTGACTCAGGCATGTTTGGGCTTTCCATAAATCCATACATCAGCTGAGGCTATACACAAGTGTCATCTCTTCAATGTTCCATGTGTGGTGTATGTATCGTGTCCGATGACAGCGGTACTGTGTAGTCCTGTCAAGGAACAGCGACGAGCTGTCGGATGCAATCACTCCGTCTGCGCCGTCTAAATATGTATGAGAAGCCGTTGTATAATAATGGAGCGGAGTTGAATTGTACAAGGTCAGTTTAAAGTAATGTACAGCGGAAATATAAATATTTTCATGAGTTGAGCTTCTGATCACGGTTTCAACACATGCTTACATAATGTACCATCTAACAAGACTCAACAAAATAAATGACCCTAATAAGCAAAAGCAAATTTTCCTGCCTCGTAAATGGTTCATGGCAATTATAGACAAAACGGGACTGGATACTGCACAGATGATTTAAACAGAGCTCTGTTCTTGAGGCACGTCTCACAATGAAATGGGACGAACACCAGATCAACACGCACAAAGTGTGCATCGGAAATAACATGACTGGGGAACAGACATTAACTGTTTAACTTATATTTCAATTTCACTATTTAACACATAATAACTACATAATTACTGGTTAATACTCAGCAATTAGGGTGTTGTTTAGACTCAAATTACTGTGAGTATTCCAGGGTACAATCACTCTCAACATGACACTAATGAATACTTTATAAAGATTAATTGCTGGCTAATATAATGCAAATAATGTATGAAAAAGCAGTTTATTTAAGCTAATAAATATCCCCATTCAAAGCAGAGCCATAACATACGCAAACCATGAATAAAAGCATAAGTATAGTATGTTGAGTGTAAATAAAAGTGCTGCCAATGCATCGAACGGATTGATTCCAACAATAGGTGGCGCTTGAGTCAAGTCATCCTGTCATCATGGGGAACGAAGAAAAACAAAAAGTCACTTGGAGCACCTCTGGATTCAGGATATAAAAGGCTGTTTCAATCCACGCATCGGTGCTTTCTCTGAGTGAAATCACTCATAGTCTACAATGATGAAGGTTGTAGGCCTTGAAAGTGTAGTATCCTGGATACATTTCAGTTAATGTAACATTTTACGATGACAGAACATCCTGGGTATCACAACATGTAGATGCACCAACCACAATATTAGGATTACCATGAGAATGAGAAATGTCACCAGTAGAGTGGAGGAGCATTTCGGGGTCAACAGATGGATCAATGCAACCTTCACTTATGCAGACTTTGCATCATCCTTTTGGGGTGATGAATGCACTGGGCCAAAATACTTCTGTTTCTAACATTCAAATAAACAAATACATAAGAGTGAAGATACAAGTGGATGAAGGGACTGTCAGAACTCCTTCTCAGACGAGCAGTGAGAAGCTCAATCCAGCAGGAATGACAACATCACAGCTCCTACACATCAAGACAGGCCAAGTGAGGTGGCACGGGCATCTGGTCCGGGTTGCTCCAGGATGCCTACCAAGTGAGGAGGTGGTGGGAGCTGCATGACAGCCATGAAACAAAAAAATATCACATGGCATGACCAAAACGCTTCTCTTAATCCTATTGCAATAAAGCCAATTGGTGGAATGGCATCATCTCTTCCAGAGACTCCTGAGGGTTATCCACCCCCACCAGCTCAAAAGCACCAATCTCACAATTTTCTCTCAATCCAAAACCCTTGCTGGGACTGGCCCACACTGACACAAGCTCCTGGAGCTCCACACTACCTCTGAGACTGAGATTTTGACACTTATTTTGGTATAATAAACTCTTGCCAGATTCAAAACATAACTTCCAAAATCCATAGAGACACTAACAACTTCAGGCCTTGAACAACAGACTGTCATGCACTTTATATAAGTGCGCCACTCAGTCGCCCGCTGGATCAGATGGTCATCAGCCAACACATTCTCTCTCCCAAGCTGTGAAAGTGTCATGATTTATTTTACGCCACTTACGTTTTTGTCTCCTTCCTCTTCCCTGTTTGTTTGGAGCTTCCCTTTTGGTTATGGCACACAGCTGGAACTAATACACAAATCACCTGCAGATCCTTCTTAAGCACCTTGGTTTCAGCAACGTGCGCCAGATCCAATCTGCTCGTTCCTAGGTAAATTGGCTTCCGCGTTTCATCCTCCTTGTTCGCTCGCTCGCTGTGTTTTCTGATCTTTTGGTTTTCCCCCGGTACCTGAGTTCGTGTTCTTTGTATTCTCTTGTTTGTTTCTGAATTCTGCTGGTTTTCCTGTATCTTCTGATTCTAGTTGTATCTTTGTGAGTACGACTGCGTTTGTGACTTTGTTTTCCTGACTATTGTGTTTGTATTTGTATTTTCAGATTCTTGTACTTGATCTCCCGGTTCGGTGGCGCCCTTATTTTTGTTTCTGTACTTCTTCTGGTTCGGGGACACCTTGAGTTTGGACTGTCTACTTTCTTTTCATCTCCCGGTTCGGTGACACTTTCTGTTTGGACTCCTCAATCCTTTTGTTTGATGTTGGAATCTTTGTTCTGATTGAATATTATTTCTTGCTACTCCTCTGGTCTCTTGTGAGTCTATTCATTCAGGCATTTGGGTCCCGCACCGTTTGAATCACATCATGTCGAATCATGTTGTCCGAGCCTCGCGTGAGTTAAGGCAACCTTGTATTTGCGTCTTGTGTGGAGGCCAACACCACTGCCTTTGGGAGTGGGGTTCCGAGATGAGCACATTGTACGCCCTCAATTTTAGTGAACCCCGACGTTGCTAGTGTGCAGGGGAGAACCCCGTTTACCAGAATGCTGCTGATGTTCTATTAAAGTTAGTGTAGTTGCTTAAATCACATTAAAACCAACCACACTGTGGTATCTAGAAGAACCTCCGTCGCTCTCATTGAAACCAGCTCAAACACAATTCCGAGTTGAGTGAAATATTTATGAGCGTCTTTAGCGTGGAAGCTATTACAAAGCAGGAGCCAAGAGATTCTTCTCCAGCCTCATGTGAGGATTATTAATCAAGCAATTCTTTAAAATGTATCAAAGAAGTGTAATTACACCGCGCGCATTATAAACACGCCGCTTTACTCTCTTCTGTAATATTCCATGTTAAAGGCTCGAGAGGGATGAGAGGAACGCCGAGCATATTAGCCATCCGTCGGCGAGCGAGGCCATTAACAGAAGAATTCCCTGGAGGCCTTTTTCGTTTTACGGCGCACATGTATAATTAGGTTACTTAGCAGTTCCACCAATCTTATAATCCCAGCCATTTTGTTCACTTGAGCTTCGATCATCAGGTTTCTGGAAAAGCCATTTGTTAATATATCCAGGATTTAATTATAATAAAAAAGATGATGAGCGGGTTCAATTGGAGGTTTGGGGCCTTCATCACCTTCATTAATCTGGCAATTAAAGTGCATTTGTGGGTGGAATGTGATCAGCAGGAAAGTCGAGGGGTTCAGAAAGTTTTGGATCGGATCATCATTTAACGGAACGGGACGCTGACATTTGAATCTTTGACACTTCTAGACTGAAGCGGTTGCGGCTTCCTGAATGCTACTCACTGCAAGTGTTGCAATGTAATGGTCCTCAAATGTAGTGTCCTTCATTCACAATTGCAACCATCAGAAGATACATGCGAGATCATGTACGTTACAAATATCGGGTTGGATTAAATACTGACTACTGAAGGATTCGAGAAACACGATGGCAAGGCCATGTAGCTCTAACATGTGGTAGAGAGTCCAAATGTGTAGAGTGTATTTACCCAGCAGATGGTCAAATGCTAGAGTACAAAATCAATGAGGAACCTAGCTGTGTTTCCATAAGGCTCCTCGGTAACACCTTCCCTTTGTTTGGTACTTAAAAGATTCTAATTTGCATTGTAATATGTCATTTATAGTTCAGGCCATGATGTATGCACCTCATCTCTGCGAAAATAAACCCATCCAAAACTGCAACTTGCCTCATTTTTCACTTCCCCGACAAACTGGGGGGTAAAAAAAAAACAACAAAAAACAACAACAGCAAAAAAAGACACACAAGTGGGAACTAAGTGAAATATAGTTAGGGGGAAACTTTGCCACTATAACTCTCCTTCAGACATGCAAATGCATCATTTCCATTGGAAACAAACAAGCACATAAAAAGGCAAACAGTGCCGTATATTTCACACTTGTGGAGGGTGGGGCGCAGGGGGGGCTGTTCGACCAGACATTTGCTCATGAATATTGAAGCGGTGATGTTATGAATATGCATAAGCGAGCTGGGTCGGCGCTATCAGCACACAGATTTATGGGCTAGCATCAGAGATATAATTAAGTCCTTGCTAACCTGCAAGACGGTGAACACCAGGACGTTTACAGCGACCACAAGCGATGTCAAAGTGAATGCTCATGTGTCGCCCGGGTACTGGGGTTACAGTCACAATACAGTTGCAATATAAGGGGGGCTCAAAAGCAATTTTTCCGATACAGTGGCTAGAACCCATTATATAAAACAAAACCATATAATGGCACAAACCGAATCAGAAATGAGTTGAATAGTTCTACTGCCATAGTTGTACGATACTTGTACCAGCATTTTATCTATGTGCGCACACAGTATTGAACCATATTTCAGCATCTTTTAACTAACTTGTCAGACAGCTACTTTCAAGGCTTAATCCAAAGTAAAGACTTTATTTGTTGTCATTATGCATAAACTTGAGATGCTGCTAGTACTCCTAGTACCTGCTGAGATACTTATTTAAATATTGTGAATACATGAATATATTATAGAACCAAAATCCAAACAAAGTGACACTTTTGTAGTTTTAAGTGTTCAACTATGCGGTTTGTCTCTCTTTTGCTTCGAGGTGTCACAATCTTCATTATCTGTGCATTGCAGCAGCACTGTGTGCGTGTGTGTGTGTCTGCTGTTTCTTAAAGTGTGGCAACCACGATAACACACCTTTTGCTCATTCCTTGGTTTTTACAGATATTGCAATCTCTCGCCTCGGGTGCTGACAACTCAGAAAAGGAACACCATGCAGGGAGGAATCGGAAAATAAACCTGAAAATGATTTAGAATATTCCATGCAGGAGGAAGGCGCAGATTAAAGAGTAAGTGTGACAGCACCACAATGAATGAATATAACACAACAAGTCATGAAAACCAAGAAGTTTCCCATCCACACTATGGATAAACAAAACAAGTATATATTAATGAACACAACACCTAAAATAGAAAAAAAAACCCACAAAGTTGGGGTTGTGTCCTTTCCTTAGGCCTTGTCTTCATGTGTGATGTCGTCCTTGGAGACTGCAATGTGTGTTATGTTGTGTTTTCAAGGTCAGTTTGTCCCGTATTTTGCTTTTAGGTTGTGTTTTTCCCTTTTGTATTGCATTTGTGTGTAGTCTCTCTGGTGTGTGCACTTTGCGTGTTGTTTATCTTTACTGTTTTTGTCAGTGTCAAAAAGTTTGTTTAACAATGTGTTGTTTGTTAAACTTCATACGTTTTAGTTTTCATTTGTGTCATCTATAGAAGAGAGTTGTCATGCTCAGTATTACAGTGATGCGTTTAATGTTTTCTCGGAGAATCTCCAGTGTGTTCTCTGACTTGTGTCACGTCATTATTTGCGTTTCACATTTCAGGACTATGAACGAGTCATTTATAAAACGCAGAAGCCCAAAAGTAAAGCGTGTTTCCCAAAGTGTTGATATCAGCTCTCTCCCTTCAGCGACGGAACAAAGAAAGTCAAGGACACCAGATGAATATTCTGAATATTACCGTAATATTATCGGTAGTCGGCTGCAGAAGAAGTGACGGGGCTAATTAAACCGCCGCCATTTCTGGCTGGAAAAAATTCATTTCAGCCAAAAGTGAGTCAGCGTGAAATTGTTTTTACTTAGCTTATGCAACCTTTCCCACACAGCCGATATGAATCCCCTCTAATGTCACAGGAAATTAAAGTTCGACTTTCAGAAACTTGCTCTGAGTGGCGATTGCACGTGGCAGCAAAAATAAGTGGCACTACGAAAACACGCTGACTCAGTCAAATTTGCTTACAATCTGGCTTGACTTTGATGTCACCGCTAACATGGAACATGTGCTAATGCTACAGAAGACGAATGCTAAAGCTTGAAACTGAATACTACTGAAGCAAAGCATCCCTGCTACTATTTGTAATAGCAATTGTTTTAAACCAGTGCTACAACCAACATGTGGTCAGTGCCAAGAATGTGGTTGTAGCAGTGTAGAAACAATTTTAACTAACAAACAGAAAATTGATAGTGGTAGCAAGAGTAGTATGTAGATCAAATAAATAAGATAAAGAAGAACCAAGTACTACCAGTAGTCATAGTAGTAGTTTTGGAGATACCACAACTAATAGTGAAAACCTTTTTCTTTTTTTTAGAGTTAAAGGATAGCTACACTTCCCATAATAACAGACAATTAACTATTAACTAACTGATAATGACTTAATGATGGTTGTAGTCATCAAACAAGAACTATAAATGATTCCCAGTGATAGCAATGATGCTAGCATTAGTAGTTGGGGCAGTATTACTGCTACTATACCATGGTCAGTACTGAAAGTGATAGTAGCGTTGGAAGCATTTGTTGCCAATATAATATCTTCACTATAGTAGTGGTTGGTAGTGGGAAGGGTAGTGGACACAGTTGCTTTATTATTGGCTGTATAGGAAGAGCAGTATGTCTGTATTGGATCTAGAAGTTGTCATAGACGTGCTGATACAACTAGCATTACTAGCATGGCCCATAAAAGACAAGAATGAGCTGCCAACTCAGCAGGTAGCTTGAGAACCTCTCATCTGAATCTGGTTCCTCATAAACCTTAACATCCAGTGAGCACAACAACAGAGCCTCAGCCAAGAACACAGTTATTTTTGGCAGCTGCCGAAAAGACAGCATTAAAAAAAGAGGGGGCCTAGTCGGGTGGATGTGAAGTCTTCAGTTCTGAGCGGCCTCCCTAATTGTACTTCCTCTCAGAGGACATGAGGAGGTCTGTCCGTCTGCCTCCAGTCCGTCAGCAGCTACACAACATGGTCTTTCAGAGGGAATACAACAGAGGGGCTTTGCATCACAAAAGAGCAGGAAAGAAGGACGCAAGGAAAAGACGAGTGAATGTCAAGTTCCCCATTGCTGAGGGACTCGCTCCGAGAGACTGTACAGAACACATATTAATACATAAGAATACATATGGAGCCAGAGGGGAAAGAGTCGCAGCCGAAAGTCAACACGTTTTAATAGAGACAAGCGCTGCACCGCGGCATGAATGTTAACTATTCATGCCTCTCACCAGCAGAGCTGTCAGCGGCCCTGCACTCTCCTCACCAGTCGACGGGCAGCCAAATGAAAGCCGCGGGAACTCGATGTAAAGTGGTGGTGGGCGTGTTTCTCCTCCACATTTCAAGTTTGGATAGATGTTCAGTTTTCTCCTCACTCTCCAGCATCCGAGGGAATAGGATTCCAACATTGCAGTAATTGTACGTTGTCATTGTGTGAGTGTATCATGGCTGTTAGAGATGTTTGCGTATCAACTGCAGTCAAGGTCAGAGAACCAGTCACGCTGGTTTGGTTGGTTTAATTCAAATTGTAGTGGTGGTGGTTAAGTAGGTAATAGTACAGGCACTATGGAGCAAACAAAGTTGAGGGATCATGTCCAGCAGTGTTTTATTCATTTGTATTTGTATTCTGTGTTTTGATTAAGGAATGTGATCAGGTGGATGTACGCACTGTCTCAGTGCCTTTCTAATTGTAAATATAGAGGGAATGGTCTGATAACCTTTAGTTGAAGTGTGTAGTATGAGCAGCAAATGGTAGTGTTCGGTGTTACAAATGTGTGTCTACAAATACCAGTTGTAGTCGAATTATTAATGTTTGTTTTGTTGTTAGAAGTGATGTTCGTAGCTGTGTACAGAAGTAGTAGTAGTAGTGGTAGCAATGGTATGTGCAAAAGTAATGTTCTGTTTGAGCAGAAGATGCAATGTTGGCAGATATAATACATTAAGGTGTTGTACAGTACTAGCTGTAATCGTTGAAGTAGTCGTAGTACTGTCGCTGTAAATGCATCCGTAGAGTAGAGTCATGGTCGATCAGACCAAAATAGTCGACATAGTGCCTTTATGTCTTGGACGTCTACAATGTCCCCCTGTCCTTGCCTTGTCAGTGCCTGTGTCAGTTCCCACTTGCACACGAGGAGGGAGGATGGAGGGGTGGTGGGTCAGAACCATGTGATTGGTATTCAGGGCCCGTGTGAGCCGATGCAGAACCCTGTTAGCAGAAGAGCAGAGGAAGCATCCTTATCTGGGTTTCTACAGCGGGTCGATGAGCGGCTCGGACTATTTCACTTTCATCTTTGTCCACCTCCGGTCACCCAGACCTTTTTGGCAAATTTTCCTATATAATTTTTGTCATAAAAAAAAGAGGTACCATTGAAGCAGCTGAAGTTTGAGAGTTTGTTGACCAAACTAGCTCCATCAAACTTTGGCAGGGCATTTAATACACTTAATATGAACACATTTTAATATTTATAACATTTATTAAAGAGCTGTGTGTCATTTAGAAGTTGACCGCGCTGACAGAAAAGAATTTCCAAACGAGAGCGTCTTACACGATTATTATTATTTTTATTATTAGTAGTATTATTTTAACGTATTTATTTTTTCTCCTTCATGCATAACTGTTTATCAAACACAAGAAATACTTTAGCTGAGGAACTCAGAAGCCTGATGTCAGCTCGGGTCTTTCACAAAGGGGCTGATCCAACATGTGTGGACGTGGAACGGCGCCCATCCCTCAGCTGACGGGGCAGGAAGAGTGCAATAAAACCAGACGCCTCTGAGGACGTGGCGGGATGAGGCAAAAGACAAAAGTGATATTACGGTGGAGGCTGGCGGTAGAAACACCTCAGCCTTAATAGTGTCTGATAGGTAAACAGAGCAGAACCACCCACCTGCCTTTTTGGCCCAGGTGGAACCACTTGAGCAAATTGCCTCCTTAATTGATGGACTTGTGCCGGTCGCTGTGCTGGTGCGCGTGCGTGTGTGTGTGTGTGTGTGTGTGCATTGAGAAGCCTGTCAGTGGGTAATGAAATAATTGGCACCAGCAGCTTCGCACACACACACACACACCTTCACAGATAAGAGCGCAGTGACGAGGCCCGATGCACCATTTCCCCCGGTTGTAGCTACAAATGAACTCACCCAGTGGCTGAATATGGACAGACTGCGGCGGGAAATGAGGCGGAAACGAGCAGATGGATAAAATGAAGAGATGGAGGGAGAGATTTATATTCTAAGAGCAAGAAGAGCCCAGAGAAACCGAGAGCGAGGAGAGATTATGAGGAGAAAGTCACAGGTTGTTGCCTTTGGGTTCGCTTCCTGAAATAAATTCCACTTTTTTTTTGGTGGGTTTCGTTGCCATGGAAACACAGGTAACAGGCAGACAGAGATCTGTACCTGCGTGAGCAGGAAGAGAGCGCAGAGATTTCCCACACTGCTGTGCATTAAATATATTTTGGAAGAGCTCGCCATTGTAGCGTATTGTTATCTGATGGAGGTGTGGCCTTTTAGCTTAAGAGACAGTGTTGACTAAGTGAGACTTTTCCTTCCCACATTGAATCTCACAATTATGGCTTGTTGTAAATATTGATGGAATGGAGCGGAATTTTAACTTTGCATGTATCACTAGCATACATTCAGTCTCATGACGATGAATGTACTGATTATAACTTCTATCTCCAAATACAAATATCCCTTATATTTGTGACACACACTTCATTTTTAATCTCACAATGACATTAAATTTCATGAATTTGACTTTTTTCCACGTATTTTTTAAATCGTCCAGTTTGTCATTTCTGGTAAACTTTAGTTTTATTGCTTAATTTTGACTTGGATATAATGTTTACTTTTCTCTCAAATTCAAACTTTTAATCTAACTTGTGATGTTTCACGGTAACTTGCTAAATAATATTTTGTCTCTTACAGTAATTGTGATTAAAAAGCAGAACACATCCTCTGGACTTATTAATATGACTCTTCAACTATTCACACAAACCGTTGAGGCGTGTTTAACACATACTTGCACACACCAGCAACAACTCACAAAGGTTACAGAGCAAAATGCTGGTCATCATATATGTTATTCTGATTGATGTTTGTAGTTCTAGTTTAAGCCATTTGTGAACTGCAGCCTACATATGAAGTCACAAGGTAGTGATGCGCGTGTGGAAGCACAGATATGTGCACACATCTGCACACACGAGGTTGCTCGCCCACACACAGATCTGGACTCTAGAGAGAAGCACCAACTGCTGCAGAGGCCACACATGCTCACTCACACACACCACACACACACACACACACACGAACACAGAGATCAAAGCAAACGCACACCTATCAAGAAATTGCTTTGGCAATCTGGTCAAAGATGGAGATGAGCAGGACAAGCATCTGCTCCATCTTCCACATGTCAACAGACTTGAAAACCAACACACAACATGTTTCCACACACACGTCAACACAATACTGCCGTCGTCTGTCAATTCATCGCCACACATTGACACACGAGGTCCGATTCCTGTCAGCACTAACGACTCCCAGATGCACGCCGTACACTGCTGTACGCTCGGGGCGTCATGACAACTAACAGTTACACAAGCTCCACAAATAATTGTATTTTGTCCTTGCTGTGTTTTCAGTGTGAGTTAGGTCATTTTTAAAGCATTGTACGTCGCTTCATCTGACATCAGTGTCGATGTCTGCTTAGGTTAAAGTGGTGTTTTAGATTTCAGTGCGGATGCAGACGATATGTAGTTGTGTGTCTTAGTTCACGTGTGAGTGTAGGAATTTGTATTGAATTGTTCTAGAGTTGTCTCTCTTGGTTCATAGGACATTTGTGTAAATGTGCATGCTGCTATCGTGTGGGTGTGTGACCATTTCCACAGTGTTTGTATACGCACTGTGTTTTGTGTAGACGTATGCAAAAGTTTTTTCTGTATTCCAGGTGAGTAGATTTACACGGTGTTTGTGAGGACAGCTGTCTGTTTGCTGCAGCTGTGAGTCTTCCTGATAATGTGGCGGTGATAGCGGCAACTGTGTTTAGGCTCGTGTGTGTTATTGCGAGTGCGATCTGTGTGGTGCGTGTTTAGATCTTTGTGACGCTGACACAAAGTGTTCCTGACGTGTGCGTCAGTGATGGGAGTAGATTAATGTAGCGTTTGTGTGGTATTCTATGAACCATTTTATTGTTTGACATTTTATTAGTTGGCATGTTTGTGTGACTGTAGCTGCACACAGCACCGACAGAGAAACAGGAGGATGCGAGCAGAACCGGCGCGTCAAGGTTCCTCCACCGAGTCATTTCATTTCAACATGTTCCCTTTTCAACCCATCGGCCACGGCTTTATCTTCGCGCTTATGTGGCAGCGCGAGGTATAATTTCCTGTCTGTTCAGCAACGCAAATGTGCCACACTAGCATATTGTGTTTGCTGATATTAAACTCAAATTATTTCACACTTTGGCTGTATGTGGAGGGTTGGTGTGGTGTGTGCGTGTGTGCAGCGCTGAAGAGAATACGCAGTCAGGCTCCCAAATATAGGGAGATTGACAGTCACATGTTTTTCCACTCAATGAATTTGAACTGGAACAAAGGAGATGTGCTTTGACTGCAGCATTTATCTACTCTGCATTCAAATCAGGTGACTGGGGTCTGAACTGGTGTTCCTGAGGAAAGGTTAATATACAACTGATATTTAAGGTTAGTGGTGAAGCCTGTATATTCACTCTGCTCAAGCCTTGACAGAACTTTGGAACGACGCATTTATACACAGTATGAAATGTCAATTCATCGTCTACAAAGTTGGTTCCGTTGGATTATGTGAATCAGATTCAGAGCAATGTTGCACCGAGTGGGAAATGGAAGCACCATTAGAAAGCATGTTAAAAAAGCAGTTGAGCTTCGGTATCAGAGGAGAAATGCTGAACTGTTGCATGACAGCTGGATGTTCAGAGATGTTAGTGCCAGTGAGCATGTCAGCCTGTTCGTCTAACCAACGGTGAGATGAAGAGTGTCATAAGAAATAGGGGAAGCAAGTTTAAAGTATGCAGGACGAGTGGCAACCATTAATCTTTCGCTGCTTTGCAGGATTATTTTGCCTTGCAAGTTTCAGATTGAATCTAAATTTACGGTAAATGGCCACAGTTTTTAAAGGTCAACAAATGGCAAGCAGCGAAACCAACACTATTAAATCGGAAAGAAGCTATGAAAAGAAACAGTAAGGAGGAGTCAGTACTCACTGGTACAAGACAAAAGACAAAAGAAAAAGAAAGAAAGGCTGAGTCCCATTTCTCACCCTAACACTAGCACTTAACACTAGCACTTGGTTTTGAGAGCCCTCCACTATTAAGTGCCCTCCAACGAAGAAGTGAAGTGACTGACTTCCCCAGGAATTGGGACAGCACTTCATAACGTTACGCGTTACGTGTTCACTTACGTCACACGTAAAGACAGCATGTAATTGACTCCTGTGCTGTGTTTTGTTTCCTGCATATCGAGTGACGTTTTGGAAATGCCAGCTTTAGCGTTTTTGCAACGTCTTGCATCGGCACTGATACTCTTGGTTTTGTGAACCAACGGAGAAGAAATGGGTGGAGCCGAAGCCTGCGGTCTGCGGTGATAGATCTGAGGTATGACGATGTTAATGTTAGCCTGGATGCTAGACGGAAGAGTAGTCCTCGCTACTAAAATGTCCCTGTTGTACTGTCCAACATAGTTTTTAAATAAACTAGTTTGGTATCCTGGAAATCTACCCACACTTCATATTGCCACTTCGTTTCAAGCCAGCGCTCTGGAGCGCCCTCAGTTTGAAGTGATCACATTTCAAGTGGTGAACGGCGAGCGCTCTTTGTCTTGAGTATTGGGACACACTACACTTACACGTGAACGCGCAAAACCAGGTGTCAGGACCAAAAACAAGTGATAGGGTGAGAAATGGGACACAGCCTAAGTCCCGCTGTTTACCCAAGTGTATTATATGTCTTGTACTTCTCTACCCTACATTTCTGTCCAACGTTGCTGTCCACATCTGACCTTCACATTCAGGCACTTCAAGTTGTTGCTTTCACAATGTAGTTGAAATAAGTGTTGGATGTTTTATTCCTTCTTTCTAATTATGTATTGGTTTGAGCATGAAAAAATACATGCATATGTGCGTCGTAAAACCACTTTATTAAATTCTGGAAAGTTATAGTTCAAAGTGTGTGCACACACGTTTCAGCTATTTATGTAGCTCCCTGTTTTTATGCACATTTTTGTATTGTTTGTTTGTGTCAGCGGTGTTCACAACAACAAGGCATAAAATGATGTGCATTTAAGCACTTGTTGAAATGTCAAGGTTTCCGCTGCATGTAAACGACGGTGCTGCACCACTATGCCTTAAATGAGAGCCAACGTATTAAACAAAGAGGAAACATTGAAATCACTGGACAACACAGGACGCATAATGGAGGTGGACATGAACATGAGTGTTTCATGGAAAAATCCCAAAAGAAACTTCATAATGATCGAAGTCCATTGCTGACGTATGAAGAGACAGACCGCTGACGATTAGAGAGAGATTTGCTTGTCATTATTCAAAACTAGTGTTTTTACTGTCACCAATTCAGTAAATGACAAAACATTCCACTCAGCATCCTCGTCCTCCTATCGCGTATTTTGTATTTGTGTAGACCCTGGGATTGTGTAGAAAGAAGAGGCAAGGGACACCCTGGACAGGTCTCCAGTCCCTCATAGGACACGCATAGACAGACAACTAGTCATACACATTCATGCCTATGGGCAAATGTGAGTCACCCATCAACCTCCGTAGGAGGGAACCAGAGTGTGTTGAGGAAACCTGAACAGTCACAGCCCTCAATCAAAGGCTGGGTGCAAATGTGTGACGTTCTTGCTGTGAAGTGGCTGCACTAACCACTTAGCCACTCCTGTTATTTACAGACAGTGAGGGATGGAAACAGCGAGCCTCAGAGGAAGATTTCTCTATCTGTCGACTGCAGACGTCTCTACACGGCATGACCAAGATCCATATCAGTATGTTTCCTTGCGCAGCATGACGGCATTAACCCACAAATGAGCGACAATCCTTGTTATGATCCGTAATGACGCGGCTCGTCCTTTACATCTGGGCTAAACCCATTTTCTATCAAAGCTCAGGACGAGGAATAGAAATTGGAACCCCACAAGCAATCTATTCAAGGGTGCAACAAGCTAAGGGGATGTGACACGCCAATGCTTCTTAGTGATTTTCATTATGTGTCATTTTATCCTAATTCGTTTCCAAGTGGAGCATAAGAGCCGTGTAACCGACTCAAAAGGCGGGAAGGAGGGATCTTGTTTAGCCACGGGACACGTCAGATGATGGAATCGCTCTGGACAGCTGGGACAAAGCGAGAGGCAGGGATTGATAAAGTTTCTAAAAAGCATATTCATTACGGCTCACTATTCATCTGAACAAAACGGAGCTAATGCAGCGCTGCACGTCGAGCTTCTATCCATGAAGTCTGGTTATCACAGATGCCACATGGCACAAAGGAAACAGCTCTTGTCAGATGCTCTCAAGAGAGATTAAATTTCTTAAGCACCTATTGATCCCCCAGATGAACAGACACTGCAATTGATCGAGGGAAGGAACGACCTCGTCTCTACCTTTGACAGCGTGAAATGGTTATATAAACAGCGTGGGAGAGAGCACTCTTCTCACCTGTTGTTTCTGCCAGTGTGTGAACGTGTGGCACTCCAGACTGCTCAAAGACTGAATCGTTGACAGTGGCGACCACTCAACAATTGTGCCTGCTCTCCATTGTTCCTCTCCCCCAATCCTGTGGACTTATTCCCGTGGCCTGGACACTGTTTTTTTTCCGCCTTCTGTTTGCGCTTATGGACGTTTGTTTATGTGCTTGGATTCTTTTATTTTATTTATCGGACTCTGTCGCCCTCTGGGCTTGAGGTTTTCGTTTTGTTAATATTTTGATTCCATTGTTGTTCTCGCCTCCTTCTTGTGTAGAAGTCGAGTGTAATTCTGTTTGTAGTATTTTGGTTCTTTTGTTTGCTTCTTCCTCCTTCTAGCGTAGAAGCTTGAGTGTGATTCTGTTTGTGTTATTACATTTGTTGGAACTTCTTTTGTAGTGCGCCTCCTTGCTGCTTCATTTGCGTCTTAAATCGTCACACACGCTCCAAAGTTCAAATGAAGGCTGCAAGTGTGACTCTTCAGGAAAGCTAAGGAGACAGTCGTTTCTCAACAGATGGCCCTGTCGCAGCACTGCAGCTGCATTTGTGACTAAAGAAATGTTGCACTTCACGCCAGTGGGTTTAATTGCTGCATTATTGGGACAAAGAAAAACAACACTGAGTAGCACTACAGACAGTTGTTGGACCCTGTCGTGATATATTCAGATTAGATTAGATTAGATTAGATTAGATTAGATTAGATTAGATTGCCTTTATTAGTCCCACAGTGGGGAAATTCAACACGTCACAGTTGTTAAAGTTTATATTGACAAATATGTTTATTTTAAAAAAAAAGATTGAGGCTTCATTATGAAACAAATGAGCATATATTACCACATAGACACACAAAATTATATATATATATATATATATATATATATATATATATATATATATATATATATATATATATATATGTTTTTACATAAATATATTTTATAATTATAATATGTCTTCTCTCACCATGCTTCAGAAGTTAACTGTAGCATGAGCCATAGGAACTTGAAAATGCAAGATTAGAAATCACCTGAAATGTCATTTTTTAAAGTACCTCGGTTTTTGAACGTCCCGGACTTTGAACAAATTGGAGTTCCAACTAAAATTTCGGGATTTTTTTGCTTCTGATTTCGAACGAAAATCCAGAACTCGAACTTCCCTGAATAAAAACCCAGAAAAAACATGAGGTGCACGGACCGATAGCTGACCCACGACGTGCTTTGTTATTGTGTATTACGCAGCCTCTGTATGCAGACATGTTCCGTTAGCTACATTTACTGACTGTTTTTTCTTCATATTGAGGTGTAAAACCTTTCCTATCTCTGCACTGGTAGAGTGTCACAGGGGAGGTGCTCGCTCTCCACACCTTCGAGGTTGGAGCGCAGCACTCCAGGGTTTGATGTCCTGTTGTGGGCTGGAGCTGGGACAGGGATGAGGCGAGTCTGGGACAGAGCGTGACTTGGTTTATGACTTTGTCACAGCCAAACTGCACAGAAGCGCACATTCAGAGCTGGACACGCACCGGGCACCTCTTCACTTCTGGAGAGACGTCACTCACTCGGCAACCCCTCCCACATGCAGCGGCCACACACATAGAGGAACAGCGCACCTGCAGCAGACACTCTACATTCACTCCTACAAAAGACTATTTTAAGGCTTGGAACGCATTGTTTCTTTTTCCATGAATTGTAATGGGAAAATCGATTCAGATTTCAAACAAATCGCTTCTCGAACGGCCGTCTGGAACGAATTGTGGTCGAGAACCGAGGCACCACTGTATTATAAAAGGGTCAGGACCTAATAGACTGAAATAAGAGGAAGAAGAATATACAGCAAAGCAATCTTGAACGTAGTCAGGGATCCTGTCACCGGGAAAGTGTGAACCAGGACAGTAACTCCTTCAAACTCTGGTACAGCAAAAGCAAAAATGCTCATCTCAGGGAAAGCTAAATGAGATGGACATGTTACCAGCGTTGGTGCCAGAACAGAGCCGGAGGACCCCGCCCTTCATCTGAGAGAAAACGCTGATCTGCGAGGATCTTCCTCCCACCAGCTGACAAGCAGATCACTGACAAATTGCCCTGCAACTCTCTAACCTCTCGCATCACATCCCCCCACCCACCAACACCACACCTCCTCCTCCGTCTCCGTCGCACGGAGACTGATGTTCTGTCTTTCCAATCGCGACCACATGAATTAAAAAGAAGCCTCCAGCTCTTACCCAAGTCAACCATTGGCTCATCATTCTTTTGTTGTCGTCACTTACGCAAGCAGATCAACGAGATTCATGACCCTGAGTCTTCATCATCACAAGTACCTTCCACTTGCAGTCATCAGGTGCATGTCTTAAAGTCTATAGGTCTTGACCTAAATGTAACGTATTGGAAAAGATCGCTGGCTCACAACCAGAAAAGTCATGTGACCATCAACATGTGTCAATATCGTCTCCAAACAATGGCTTTGTTTCTACGTGCAAAAAAGGGGTTTTATTCATTGTAAGCTATAATCAAGACAAGTGTTTGCTGATTTTGAAGCTTCCATTTAAGACATCCATCCATCTTCAGTTAGCCATGGCTTAGTCCTGTTCAGCATTGCAGGGAGTGCGAGAGCGGTTTATGGGCGAGAGGCAGGAATACACCCTGGCCAGGTCACCAGGCCATCGCAGGGCACACACACACACACAGCATTCACACAAGACGAGGGGCTATTTTATGTTGTTGGGCTGTGGGAGGAAACCAGAGCACCTGCTGAAAACCTGGAGAAAGGAACATGCCAACACCATGAGAGAGGACCAAGGCTGGATTCAAACCCTGACCCTTCCAGCTGAGAGGCAGCAGTGCTAACCATTGCCCCACTGTGTTGCCTCATTTAAAACATATTGATTCAAAAAGAGCATTTTCTCAGCCATTTACTTTAAGATAGAGTAAAAAATGTGCAGACAGCTGTTGTAATTATGGCACCTCAAGTGTCTTCCAATGGTATGGTAGGTGAAGTCCTTAGTTGTGAGCAAGACGTGGACACTAGCAGGACGCCAGCGGCCAGCTTTTCATTAGCACCACATTCTTTTATTGTCACACTGCTGCCAAAATGAAATCAATAGGACTTTGGAAAACTGGCGCTTTGGTGCCGAGTTTTTTAGTGTCCCTCAATCAATACACCTTGTTAAAAAAAAAAACCCTGAATAAAAGCACATGTGCAATTGCCCCCTGGAAATGAGACACCGGGGGGTTGTATCCTAGAAAGAGAACCTTCATGAGGCTCAGACTGATTCATCCACCTGCATTAATTAACTTTCAGCAGCGATTCAATTAAGCCATTGATTAGAGTATATGGATTTAAGATAGCTTCATTTAAGTCAGTTCACGCCAGATTTCATGGCGGGATTGGCCGTTCACCTGAGCTGCTAAGAACGTCGCATGAACGTGGAATTTACAATGTTTATTTTCTGGAGTCCCAGCAGTGTCGGCTTCACACAAAATGCTGTTTGAATTAAAAAAAAAAAACAAGTGAAGCTTTGCCGCATTAACAGGAGCCACATTCACATTTTGATGTTGACAGATGGCCTGGAATGTAGTAGCTAAGGCGACATGTAAAATGGGAATATTGCGTTGAGAAGCTCAAACATCTTCAACAGATGCACAGCGATTTAGCACCTGCTGTTCTACTGTCTGTTCAACTGTGAAGGAAGGGAACAATACTAAACCTGAAAGTTTCAAGTTACTATTTTCTCATGGTTCATAACTACCACTCCATGTGGACTCCTGTTTATATGAGCTCAATGAATGTTCATGTTATAGCATGAACGTCTCGCTTTTCATCACTAGCTTAAGTTGATCTCTGCAGTCTTCTTGTACTTTTAGCGAACTTAATGAAAAGGCGCAAAAAGAGTGCGCCACGAGATGATGTCAGAGTACGTCTCTCGGCCAAAACAAGCAACACACTTGGCTGACGTTTCTTGCTGTTTCCCATCTATTAGCATTAATCTATTCCCACACATAGCCGCACATTGTCCTACACGACGGGATCATGTTCCATGCCGGTTTTTAAAAACTGCTAGCTAAAAACTGAGCCGTTTCTACTGTCCACACGGTTCTGCTGTTTACCAACGATGGCGTTCAGCTTTTATTACGAGTCAAAGACATGAGCGAGTGTCACTATTGAAAAAAGTCAGAATTTCATCCCTATGAAAATCCATTGTGTCCAAGTATGAAAACATTGCATTTTTAGCCTTTATCTGAATTTCTAGCCTTTTAGTTCATGTTAATTTTAGCTTGTGAAAAGTGAATAGGAAGGAGTGGATGGAAACCCTAATACTCATGAAGATGTCCAACATTTCTTCACTGAATTCACTGATCTCAGACTAACATGAGCGCAGTCATTTCATTTCAGTGATTTAGAACATGAACGCCCTAAAATGGAGGAACCAAGCATGTGAGTTATTCTGAAGTCCACTTCAACTAACAAAAGAAGAAGGAAGAGAGGTGGGACAAAAATGGACAAACGTTGGACATCTTCATCTCTCCAGGTGAGAACAAGATACCTGCAGAGATCAACTTCAGATGGTGATGAGAAGTGAGACAAACCACCTCCATTTACCGTAAACATGCAGATTTAAACAACATTTAAACAGAATTTCTGCGTGTCAAGCACTGACTGAGCATTAGGAACAGACATAATCTACAAGGAACCTCCTGTCTTGTTTCAAATTCATTTGCTGGTTAAAGGAAATCAGTGACTTTGATAGAGTGGTGTGTCATCTTCCAGCTGCCAGTGTCCCTGGTGACATTTATGTTTCAGCTCAGGTGGAAAGACAAGTATGAGTCAGCATTTTTATACTAGTCTGAACTTTGATTCATAAGAATATATGAAATACTTAGTTTGACTCAGAGGCCATCATGACTGAGGAAGGAAGGGAAGGAAGGGGAAAAAAGAAGCTGAGAATCAAGGAAGGTAGAGACCACAAGAGAAGCCAAAGGACAGATAGATTAAATGTAAATAATAAAAGGGAAGAGAAAAGGGAAGAATAAAGATGGGTTGAATAATGAAACAACAAAAACAAAAATGTAAGAAAGTTGGGAAACATGAGGGCAGGAAGGCAGCATGAATGTAAAAAAAAAGGACGACAGAGGAGAGAAAAGGAAAAATAACCGAACAAAATTAAGGTGGCCAAAGAAAATGAAAGAAAACAAATCAGGATGAGCAAAAATGGTAGAACGAAGAAGAGCTAGAAAACAAGTAAGTGATGAAAGGACAATTCAAGGAAAGGGGATGAATAGGGAGAAAAGGAAAGGCAAGGGTGAATTAAAAAAAGGAAGCAAAATAAAGAGTGCAAGGGAAAGGTGACAAAATGAGATTAATAGTGAGAATGTGAAAAGAAGAGGACTAAGTAAGAAATAAAGAGAAAGAGTAATACCCCTGGAAAGAAGTATGAAAAGGACAAATTTGCCACAATGGAATAGAGAAAGAAAGCACTAGAAGGACTGAGGACAAAGGAGGATGAACTCCGGTGAACAGCAGATAGAAGGTATAATAGAGATGGTCTCTTCACTCTAACCAAGGAATGTCACATCACCCTCAGAAGCACCAGCTGGGTGTAAAGGTCATGCATTCACATCCCAGTGCTTTATCACAGCCTTTCACTGACTCAGCTAAACAAAGCAAAATATCTAATAAGAATGAAAGCTCTGACCGAGCAGAAACATTAGCTTCGCGTCCAGAGGTGCTGACGGCTGGGTTCTAATGGGAGCACGAACAAACCCATGAGCAGCACTTCTCTCCTCCACTGCCACACCGTCCGACAGTGACCTCTGCTAAGCCGCCACGCCACGCCACCGCAAGCGACGCCTCAAAAGACAAGCGCCCGAAACCTCATACTCTCATGTGATGGGAGAGTATTTCCTACGCAAATAGACAAATATGATGAGAATCATTATGATTCACATGCTGAAGTCAAACCAACACAAGGAGTATTTCTAAGACATGTTGAGAAATGTGGATCGGAAGTGTTCTATATACAGTTCTGTAGTCTGTTACAAAATGTAACAAAAATGTGAGTTAGCTCTTGTAGTTGAAATACTAATGTGCCTTCATTCGTGAACTTGCTATTGACGCTGGAGACCAAAATTCTCTCGGTAAGACTGACCATTGATGGATGACTGATCACTATTTATGTTAGCACTAATACAGAAGTACACGCTAACGTTGTGTCTTTTGCGGATATGATAGGCCACACCTCTCCAATGCTGCCATTGCGGCTTGGCCTGAATTTTAACCCAAACCCC
This sequence comes from Synchiropus splendidus, assembly GCF_027744825.2. NCBI lineage: Eukaryota > Metazoa > Chordata > Actinopteri > Syngnathiformes > Callionymidae > Synchiropus > Synchiropus splendidus. The sequence continues at coordinate 17,749,017 of NC_071337.1, forward strand.
GAGGCTACGAAGACACTACTTCATTCGTCTGGAATAAAAGGGGGTCACAAAAAACTGCCAAACAGTCTCAGTCGCCGCAGGGTTCTTTAGAAGAAACACGAGTCCTGTTTTCGTGCCAAGTTCATGCAGCACTCGGATTCCCGCGACGGTGCCGTTTGACTTTCATGAGGAGTTTGAGCTGTAAGTGTGTTCAACCTCTGCGTGAAGGTCTCCCAGCTGGCCGTGTGGTATTTCAGCCAATTTTTCACGCTACATTGTATTTGAAATTAACAACCAGTACCTGGGAATAAGCAGCCGAGCTGGCTATGACGAGGAGTTGGCTTCACCGCTGGTCTGGCAATTTAAACTTCAATTCAAGGTCGATTGTAGGATTGTAGTATTTTTTTAGGATTGTTAGGAATTTTTTTTTGTTACACGTTTTTATTTTTTATACTGTAGCTTTGAAGCTGAACTGAAGATGCACACTAAATAAAAATCCGACACTCTCCAGGGGGTTGAGTTTTGAAATTTGGAAGTACTCACAGTAGACGGCATTCAAGATCGCTGTATCCAAATCATTTCTGCCTATGGTTAAATAAAACAGATGACTCCGTTTACTACCTTGTAAAAATTACGTTTACAAGGTACTATAGGTATCTAACCCGTGTAACCCATCACCGTAGTTGGGGGTGCAACTGCCAACTTGCAACTTCTACAAGTTTATATTTTGTTCATTCCCTTCCCATTATGGCTATTATCTTTCAATTCCGATGGTGTTTAACTCAAACGTGCTAGCTGTGACAGCACTATATCGACGCTACTCAGTCAAGTTCAGATGAAATACTGACTCAAAATTTTGAAAATCCTGTGCAGTTTCCTGTTTAAAAGATGCACTGAAGTCTAATTAAAATGAAAGGGTTTTACTGTTTATTTATTTGGAGTGAATTAATTACAGGGAAGATAATGTATGAGACAGATTAATTTGTAAAGTTATGTTAGCCGGATTCTAGTCACTCTTGATATAAGACTAACGTTAAAACAAAACAAAAAAAAAAAAAAGAAACAACCAAACAATGAACTACAAAAGCACTCAGAGTGCGCAAACCTCCGTCAACTACAACTTAATTCCCTGCCGGTGGGCCCCGGAGGAGAGAGGGCAAATCCCAACCCCTGAAACACTAGGAAGGATGGGGACCTCGAAAGTGTTTATCCTGGGTGGGCTACTGAAGGCTTCAAGTGATGGCAAAAAAATTATTTGAATCATCCTCAAAATTGAGTCGTGTGTTCTGTGCCCATTTCACACATTTCCAGAAAATGTCATCCAAATCCGTCCCCAACTTTTCAAGTCGTTTTGAACAGAAACAGAGTGACAGATCGACGCAGTCGAGAACATAACCACCGTGGAGGAGGTGGCTAGCGGAACAAAAAGAACGTAGCTAATTTGCTTACCTTTTCGCTGCTTATTGCGCTACATGTGCAAACTATTTGAAAGAGTATATCCTCCATTAATTTCAAAAACTAGCATTAGCACTTAAGCAGTCACCTGAATGATGTCCTGAATATTCCAACTTCATTCATACATTCAACTTTGTAAAAATCATACAATGTATGTACACGCCAACGCTGAGCGTATGTTGACAACATGATGACATTTTGGACATCATTACAAAGTTTCTGTTTGGCGTTCTACATGTCAAAGTACGTGTCCAACAACGCAATAGTACGAGTTTGATTTAGTGTCACTATAAACCTTTTTTTATGTATCAGTTTCATGAAATTGTGAAGGATTAAATGTCAATTCTGTTGTCACTCAAATCTTTGACAGATTAAAAGTTAAGAACGGGTCGATACTGTCGCCATCCACCGTCAACAAATATGCTAAACAAGGGGTGAAAAAAAAAAAAAAAAACACCCAACAGGCTCCTAAACACCTGCAGAGTGTTGGAGTCCTCGACGCTGTTCCAGTGTCGTTGGTGCGCATGGGTGCCGCGCAACCTCCAAACGCACTTGTGTGTGATCCATAAAACATGTTGGCGGACATGTCAGGCGGTGCGGCGGAGCGTTGAGAGAGGCTATGATTGAAATACTCCCAAAATGGAACATAAAAAAGGTTCAGCTGCACAAGGGAGGGGGGGAAAGACAACAGACATTACACGCGCTTGACCTCGATGTTACCCTAAAGCTAGACTCTGGTGCCATCTATTGAGAATACGCACGAACCTGCTGTGCAGAACCGAAAAATCAGTCGGGCGATGATTTGAAATAGCTCATTGAGATCCGAGCACTGGCGCTCGCGGTCCCCGTTCATGTCGCGGTAATGGCTGCGCAAAAGTTCACAAAGCGCCGCAGCTCTTTTCCGCTCGCTTTTGAAAAATTGGAATTCAGCAGTTACCTTCTTGAAGCAGGCGAGAGTGGATGAGGAGGATGAGGAAGCAGCAGATCGCAGCTCCGGTCAGTGCCCACGCAACTCGGAGCAGCTGCATCCTAACGCTGGAGGCTTCGCGGCGGACCGGGAGTTGCAAAAAAAAAATAGAAGGCGGCGAGGAGAGACTCCAACTCGGGTTGCTGATTCACAGCGCGCCGGTGAAGTGGAGCTCTGCGATCATGGTGCCAAGGAGAGAAATCCACTCTTGTTAGTCCCAGACGAGAAAACAATCCCAAAAATGATGTTAAAAATGTAAATGTTTTTGAGACAGCAGCAAGAACAAGTCCACTTTTACTCCCGCCTCAGCCGTCGGTGGTCCAGCGCGCACGGCGATCCACGCTCACCGCTCTCGGCTGCATGTTACGCGCTTCTCTCCCGCTGCTGGAGAGGCAAACACTGGCAGCCAGGTCGCCTTGCAGACCCTCTCTCAAGTCTCCCCTCCTTCTCTGTCCCTCGCTCTCGCTCTTTCTCTCTCCATATCGTTCTGTCTCCCTCACCCTCTCGCTCTCTTTACGCCCCCCTCCCACCGAATCGCGGTTCCCCTTCATGATTCAGCCCAAAATAATGTTTATAAAAGCTTCTAACTGCATGTGTCAAACCTTTTCTAGGGTATATATTGAGGCTAATCTTTAACCATGCATATGAACATGGTTGTGGGCTTTTACAAGTCAGATGTTTGGGCCCAAATTGGAGACTCAATTCCGTCTTTGCTGTTGTCCTATGTTTGCTATTTCACTGCCTGTGTTTCTTGAAAGCCAGACATCCTCTAACAGTATCTCTCCGTGATGACCTGACCTCGCCATGGTTGGGAAGGTTCACTCTCTGCCTCCTCAGATGGTCAAGACTCTGGGCTTCACCAGGAGTCTTGGTTGAGTGTTTGGGAGCAATACTTGACTTGTACGGAGGGTCCGACATCTTCCTTGCTTAAACCTGAAATAAGTTTCATCACAAAGCACTAACTGGTACTGAGAAGTTGAATTGACATCATGTTGCCTAGTTTTATGTTTTGCTGTGATATTGCCAGCCACTAGAGGGCTCCCTGGTGGAGTTGCCCATGTTTAACAGTCAGTAAATACACAGAAGCACGGACACTTAACAATACAAACCAGAGGGTCTCGAACTGAGTCACAAAAGGGTAATGCGTTGACAGTCCGGTGCTGTTTGGTTGGAACCAAAACCAGCCTCCACTGCTGCCCTTTGAGGACTGGCTTGATATAAATAACTCACCCACCAAGGCGACGAGTTCTGAATTTTGTACTTGAACTGTTGGTACTGACCAAATTTGTTTGGTACCTACAGAGTACAGATCCATGTAAACTTAAAGATGCATATACATGTGCCATGTTTCAAAGTTTTCCATGCAGAACCTGAACAAAGCATTGAACACTTCTACAGCACAATGACATCAGTAGCCGCGCCTTGTACTTTCTGTGGTTTACAGTAATTTCATTAACACTCTTGCAGTTGGCAGCATCGGGGTGAAACTCAAACACAAACATGTCTGCTGTGTTGTATTAGTTTACTCTAGGGTTGCGAAGTGTGTACGGTATATTGTACGTCAGTCAGTTGGAACCCAAAGTACATGCATTGAAGTGCGTAGACCACTTCACAGTGGTTGTATATGGGGCGGTCAACACTATCTACACCAGGCGTCTCAAACTGGCCCTCAAAGGGGTCACAGCGGGTGCAGTTTTTTGTTCCAACCAGACACCAAGCCCCTTTGAGGAGCAGTTTGAGACGCCTGATCGACTCAGACTCTTCCTCTGAAGAGTTGGGAGCATGCTTTATTTGTCTTTAACCATGTCTCGCATGTGTGAGAGTGTGGGAGGGCGATAAGATGGGCATCTGTAGAATTGAATGACGATGCCAGCACCTACATTCGCAAAAAACATTTTGTTCCTTGTCTGTATTATCCATATTATCAGGACAGAAGAATGATAATAAACCTAGGTAGCATTGTATTTGTATGACGACCCAAACTAGCAGACTGCACTTTTGATACCAACTCTAAGGATCCGCAGCAGATGCTACACTAAGCATTTTGGATCGGTCATCTCTTGGAACACTGTTGCAGCTGCTCCCTGGACTAGGTGCCCTGAAATGGATTCTTTACAGCACACGCTGTACAGTTTCAGTCACCATCGCCTTGTTTAAGGTGTGGATTTTTCGAGACACCAGAAGAAGTGAGTGGAATAATAAATTGTTTTCTTTCTGTTTACACACGGAGGCCAATTTGCTTCTCAGGGTTACTGCATGCCAACCGAAGCCAGCGGCAGCGTCATAAGCCGAGCTGATCGATGGGAGAGTTTTCACGAAACAGGCAAATTAGTCACCGGGATAGACACGTCCTGGAGATTCTCACACAGTTAGCTACAGGTTCGATAGGTGTCAGGACAGAAAGGCGGTGGAGCAGTGTTTCAGGCGCACAAAGAAGCCCTTAACTCTAATAAGGCTTTATGCACAAGTTATATTTAGAGCACCGTTCTTTTGACGCAGATGATGTTCTGCATGAGCACCCCACGCGCAACAGCTTCCCACCCATGTCGGGGGGTCTACTCTCTCCAAATTGCCTTTCTTTGCAGTGAATGGTTTGAGGAGGCGTGACACATGCATGCGAGAGTCCGGCATGCACGGCCGCCCCGCATCAGCTAATTAGCTCTCCAGCTGAGATTATTGACAGTGTGGAGCTGCACTTTTGTGACGCGGGGTTAAACTGCGGCGAGAGGAAGTCTTGACCTACAAACTATTTGGATTCTTGCATTCATCTCATAACCAGCTTCCAAAATTACACAAAGCCGAAAAAAAGGAGTGTTGTCTCTCTCTGAGGAGGATTACAGCAGCTATTGTTTCACTGTTCTATATTGGTCCAGTCAGCACAGCCAGTGATGATGTTCACTGACACATCACTCGCTTTTTCCTCTCAATGCACCACCACAACAAAAACCCACATTGTTCAATTATGCAAAGATTATATTGTCGCAGTGCAATTCAAATGTCTGTTTAAATTCGTGTCCAAATGAAGCGACAATTTGCTCATCTGATCTGACTTGTTCAAGATCTCCAACTCCTGAAACACCTGCAGGGTTCCCGGGATTATTTCCCGCATGATAATGTTAGTGTGACATTCTTCTATGCACCTCCCTGAAGCAGTCTGGATCATGTGAAGATTGTGGGGCAGTTGGACTGAGCTGCCATTTTGTGTGTGCTAATTCGTAATCCATAATTTAGTGTAGTGAGCTGTACCACAGATCGTGAGTTATTTACAAAGATTAAAAGAAGCCAGAAAGCCACTCAAGAGAGCGCATGCCTCTACCAGGCCGCTCATTGCCGCCCACACTGTGATTTTTTTTTTTTTATACCCACTGTTATTACTAAGTTATTACACTGCAGCTATCACAGACTACCATGCGATAAATTAGATAGCGGGAGGAAGTAACATTGCAGAGCTTCTCATCCTCAACCCCTATGGTGTGATAATATTAACTTAGAGTTTTGCGTCCCACATTGACGACAAAGGCAGCCTTCCATTTTGCATGTTGACGTATAGGAGTTTCAATAGCGTAAAATGGCTTTTTCTTCTCATCTACTGCTCCAGGGATGTGGATCGCTCATTGCGCACAGGTGTAGTCCTTACTGTTGAGGAGCTTGAATAGACATGTAGTTACATGTAGAATGAAAGGAGGGCTATCCCATGGCTTACTGAGACCCAACCTCTGTTTTTTTTTATTTTTACATGACTCAATCTGTGGAGATGGAAGAGACAGCCACGAAATGAAATTGCGGCAATGGATATCAATGTTTTGCTGCATGAATACAACTGACTAAAACGAAAAAATACAGCAAAAATACAATACAATGCTGCCACTTCCAGGGCGTCACATTTTGACTATCATCAAGGACTAATGTGTCCAATGTTGACACTTGCAAGATGGCTCATATGCATTTGAATTGAATGAAATGTCTCACCTACTGCTGTGGGATTATGACACATGGGCTGTTTGTTGCTATCCACTTCGGCGACGCAAGTCAGAGTCATAGGCACAGATGGCTGACTTCAGTGTCAGTCTGGCATGCAAAAGTACACTTGACAATTGTCAATATGTGACACCTTAGAAGTGGCAATGTGTTGAATACAAAAAAAGACTTCTGTCATGGCAGCTAGTGAGTGGCTCCATATTCATTCACAGCTCGTTCAGCGACTCCAAAAGCTAATGATGTCAAACCATCGTTTTTCCTCATCGAGGCCGAAAGCATCGAGGATTAAACATCCTGTCTTCCTCTCAGTATCATCACTGCAGTTATGTGGGCACATTTATTCAAGCAAATTTTAAAGCCAGTTTATAACCCATATCCAGACAATTGCTCTCTGGTTTGATAGTTCAATATATTCACAGACACATAGACTGACACCCTTTAACTTTAGTATCTATTAAAAAAAATTCACAGACATTAGTCAGACATGCAATTCTACGCAAACGTGGCAGTGGATGACAGGTCAGTTTTGTAGGGTGCCACCCCCCCCTCTCTGGTAGCCCCTCATAACCCTTGGTGTGACTGTGCAGAAGAAGATGAATGATATTGTCTTTTAGGACCACAATGAGTCGGTAGCTGAGCGGTGATAAACTAGCAAAGGCGTGAATCCAAAAGACATTTCTCGCTGTGCGGCTTTGCGAAATCTTAATCACCTTCATGCGCAGATTAAAAACCTTCCTCTGTTTTATTTGAGCCTAAATTTAATCACAACTACACCGACTCGTTTCTCTGCTGGGACCCACTATTCCGTCTAGACGGCCTCATAAATACCCCCAAGATATTTGCTTTTTTTTTTTTTTTTTTCAAACAATCCCCCCAGTTTTTATTAGAAACCATTTTGTGATAAGCGCGGTGGAAGTGTACTTTCCCATAAATTATTAAGCCGTTTCCTTCCCCTCCCTCTTCACACCAGCCACCTACACTGCTTCTGCCTTTCTCACTTTCCTGTCCCGCCGCCTCCTCACCGCTTCAGTTGCCAGGAGCCAGGAGCGGCGTTACTTGCTTTGTCCTCTGTGCAGGTCAGTGGCCCGGCGCCAGGAGGAGCCCATGCCAATAAAAGCCGTGAGTAATGGCCTAAAACTTCTACATTCGCTGTGTTTCCCATTATTTCCCGACGCCAATAAATCTGAGAGAGGGCTTAATCAGAGGAGCGGGGACATACGGATTTTGTCCTGGGGGGGTTGTCTGACACAAAGTGCTCTACGTTCAATCTGATGTGAGAGTGGATCTAGAACGGCTTCCCCTCCGACCCCGTCCTCCGAGTCACTTGTTGGTGCCGGGCATCTACCTAGAAATGAGCAACCAAATTATTCCTTCATTGGAGTGAAGAAAAACACCACAATATCAGAGTTTGGGCAGGTCAAGAACAACTCATAACTCTGTAAATTAACCCATGAGTCATGACTCTTTCCCTTTTTTGTGGGACATTTCAGTGCCACAGAGTAGTTTTTCTGTGTTCTTGCAAATGTGACACTAGTGTCCGCCACATGGCTCCCTCAATATATTTATTTTGATTGAGTCTCACAAACCATTGAGTCTGCTGTTGGGCCCTTGAGGTGAAGGTTACATCAGGCATGTAGTTTCTTACAAATGCCATCCACTAAGTGCGCAGAGCTCTTGTGGTGCTCAAGCACCAGCCTTTTATCCTGGTAAGAGAATGTTTGTCACTCGAACCTCATCAATTCCATCCAAATGTAGTTTGTTGTGTGACAAGGCATTTATTTAAAGAGTCACCGATAAGGCTCTGGAGATATGCATGAATTGCAGTATGAAAGCTGTTCAGCTTCGGAGATAAGAAGCCGATCCTTTGATCCTTTGGCTGCTGGATGTTGTAATCGTGCCACTGAAATGTTCTCCCCAAAAGACGAAAAACATTATAAGAAATGAAACATTTATTTTTTATTTGCTTGGGAAAGTATACCATTTTTTGGACTACAAACCAGACGTTGCATGTATGACGTCACAGCAAAATGCTCCAGTGCTAAAGCATATGCTAAAGGTACTAAACTAAAAACTGACTCTCACTCAACCGACTCTCAAGTGAGAGCCTGCAACAAGCATTGTAGTTCTCTACCACATATCACACTAAACCTAAAGTAAACTTTGTTGCCAGTCGAAAATGAGTGAAATGAAAGTGAAATAAAGCTCTATGGACTGGAATGTCTAGCTATTCACAATACATTTTTGCTGAGCACAAGTAAATCATCAAACTGTGACTCACTCAGATGTGGTGCTCAACAGAAAACTCACCAGTAGACACAATACATTTCCGAATCTTGCATATCAGACCAATTCCCATGGACTCAAGTTGAAAAAGAGGAAGTAAGCCTCAACTCAAAATGACTTAAAAAAACAAACAATACTGCTAAAGAAGCTAATGGTGCTTTAAAAAGTCGACTTCGAAGGTCAGGCTAAGTGGGCCACTCTCCAGCCAACCTGCCGGGACGCCTTGTTCCCGATGACACTGACGGAACACTCTCGTCTGCTTTACATCTTATCGGCACACGGCTGCCACGGCCGATGATCGGCGCATGTGTCTCCTACTCCTTGCTGCCGCCAACAACACCCGCGTCACCACACACCACTCCCGCTGAAGCCATCCATCACAGCCACCAATTTGTGGAAACTTTTTGATGAATTACAGCGACCCCGCGCTGAAGTCGAGGGTTTTTTTTTATCTGCTTCCGTTTTCCCTTCGACACCTATTAATCAGCCGCCGCTCACCAAACAAGTGTGTTGTTTTGTTCCTAACAGTAGAAGTCGACACATGATGAAGCATCATTATTATTTGTCAGCGCAAACAGCATTCATCAGCCAGGCTTTGTCTTCAGCTGGCCCGGTCATGACTATTCAAGACTCAAGTGTCAGTGTGCGTGATGCGTCTCTGCTCCTTTGAACGATGAATTGGACTGTAAAATGTGATGCTGGTGATTGGACCGCGCCACTTGTGTTGATACCAGTCCACATTACGGATCCTTCATCAGACCATGGAGGCCGCGCTGAAGGTGCCATGTTTGCTGCTCAACGGAGCTTTTTGATGAAAGATGTAGGAACCTCTGAAAGATGTAGACAGATTTCAATGAAATTGAAAAATCATTTGATTTGGGACTCATCTGTTCACCGTTTGAATCCATGAGTTTTTTTTTAACGGGACATGTTCTACTATGCACACGTCACACCCATGTTTACAACACCTGCCTGTTTAAAGTAGGGGCAGTATGACCCGCCTGAAGCACAGAAGCTGAGGTTACATCTTCACTTTTTCCACAATCCGAATGAATGTATTGTGATCGGAGTCAGGCCTGTTCACGTGACACAAAATGGTACAATCTGATTCAGGGGTGCATTGAGCAAGCTTTCAATATGAACCAAGATACTGTGCACTACCGTTCATCCACGTAAATAGCCGAAAAGCGATAAAAAAGAGACTCTTTCACCACACCACTTCCTCGATCTATTTGTAAAGAAACCACTGTCTCAAACCTAGCAACACCTGACAGCAAAGAATGTTACATTATCCAAGTTATTTACATCTGTATTTCGTTCAGTTGTCTTCGCATTACTTTGATATTAACGTTCACCTGGTGCTGTGAGCGGTTTTGTCAGTGGCGCCTTCACTGATGAGGCCACATTGGACATACCGCGGACGTTTGTCAAGAACGTTGCAAGACTGACAGCATGTCAGTTCAAGTGTACATGTTGTGGAGTCCTTGAATCACTCTGAGATATGAGATGTTAATTGTGCCTGTGTTTTGTCCTTGAGTGTGGAAAAAACAGGAGCGTTCACCGAACGCTGCGTTTCCTCGCTCCGGTCAACCCAAGCAGAAGTGGAGTTTTGTGTCTAATGCTGTTGCAGAAGAGGCATTCAGAAGCTCAAGATGTCGCCATAAAGCCCAGTCATTTCTATATCACACATCATCAATGAACGTTTTACTAATGAGATGTTTTTCCCACCCTTAATCAGCAGCTGAAAACTATTTATTAGTATTATTTGTTTATTTATTATTTATTTATTTTTACTTAGCGGGAATGGGTTTCCATTGATGCTAGCGAGTTTGAAGACACAAAATAAAGTGTGAGGATTTTTTTTTTTAATTAATGATTTTTTTTACTTTTTACTTTTTTAATTATGTATTTCTAATAATAAAAATAATAACAATACATATAAAATAATAATATATGTAATAATAATATAAAATAAATAAAATAAAACACACTATTTATACTAGTTAAATAAGATTAAAGACACAAAATAATAATTATAACAATATTGTCTATATATAGTATATTAGACAGTATATTGTCTGATATAACATATTCTTCTTCTTCTCCTGCTTCTTCTTCTTCTTCTTCTTCTTATTATTATTATTATTATTATTATTATTATTATTATCATTATTATTATTATTATTATTATGTAACTTGGCGGGAATGGGCGTCTATTACTAGTTGAGTAGACATTTGAAGGATTTGTTTCAACTTTAGTCACTTATGAGAGTGTTAAGTGTCAAATCTCAAACTATGCTAACACGTTTGTGGGCTCAGAATGAATAAATAATAAGTGTCTCAGACCTGACTCGCGGATATATGTGAGTCAGAAATTCTTCAACTGGATCCCAGTGTGTCTCTTTGAATCACAGGCTCTCTAACAGTAGGTGAGTCACCTTGACCTGACTCCAGAGCAAATGCTGCCGTTGAGCAAGGTAGGTCTGAATCATTTTTTGTTAAATGCGGCCAATTCTGAAGCCGTGGTCAGAGCTCAGGTGAAAGGTTTCAGCTAGTTAAACACTTTTTTTCAACGATTAACTTCCTCCCATTCTGATGATAAGCTGTTTTGGTCAACACATTTTCGGTTTTAGAATATTCCAAAAGTATTCCAATTCTAATTGACACCATCATTTGTGTCAAGTGAAATCACTCGAAACTCATTCCAGATCATAACACCTTGAGATCTAATCACATTCGTGGATATCCAGTAAAGTCTCACATCTCAGCTCATGTAGCTGGGAGAGACTCCAGACGGCTCAGCGCCATGAAAGGAAAAAGCGGATGAAAGTGAATGATTGATGTGACCTCCACATGAAAACCGTTACGTCTGTTTTGCTCAAACAGGGCATCAGACTTGATGTTCGGCAGCTGGTCGCAATGTTACGGCTGATCTGTAATGCAAGGAACTGAAGTACTCCATGAATGTAGAGAGGGAGAACATTGTTTGAAGAAGCTTCTGAGCTGACAATCATTCTTCCCACCAAAGATGCTGGTGGGAGTGGATTCTCCGCCGAGTCTCGCTGGAGAGGAAATGAATGATTAATGCAGAGAACAACAACTGGCTGCATATTACCAATAATTCTTGGTGGTATCCTGCCACCACTTAACAGGCATCTAATCCGATCACGCTGGCGGAGGAGATGATGGATGAGGAGGCGATGAAAAGGCAGAGAACACTGGTGAGTGAGTGGGCTTGCTTTCATTCTGGCGACAGGAAAGGTAAGAGGCTTATGGGAGACCCTCATAAGAGTGAACGCTCACGTGCGCGTGTGAAAATATGGCAGCTAAAATGTCGTCTGCTGTCTAATAAAACACCCGTCTATATGTGTCTTGTATAATCTATTGTCTATTGATGGCATAACTTGAACTCTACATTTTGTAATTCTCAGTTTCATCTGATAGTTTTAAACTTTAGCCCATAACAACCCGTTATTACATATACACAGAACTTAGTTAATTGAGACTTTCACCAAAAAAAATACAGGATTTCAGCAGGTAACATGAAGGCATATAAACAAGCCAGGCTGTAAATATGAAGCCTGGTGTAGTTGCTACTTCACACATGCAGGGGGCGGAGTTTATATCAAAGTATAGGATAACAGAGTTTGAACACTGGCGCCAGTGGAGGAGACAGGGCACAATGCTGTTATGTAGTAGAAGCCAGACAAGGCGAAAGAGAATGTGACTGCCAGAGATTCAGATGAGGAAGTTTTGAATTTATTTCCATTCCAAACTTCGGATCACAATGAAGATTTTTCTCATCTCTGGGTTTTCGGCAAAGTGTTTTGAAACTGTGGCGAAGAATAGAGGAGCAATGAATCAGAGGGGGAAGTTTTGACACTCATTGATTTGGATGAAGTAAAGCATCTCTTTACACGTCCAGCTGGAAAGCTCGACTTGACTTCACGACTGACACGACCGACGGATCTCAGTCATTCCGATGTTTCAGAATTTTTCTGTGAAATGTCCACCTCCATGATGCGTTATTTGTTTGTTCCGATGTTTCCACTTTCTTTCAGGTGAGAGATCATCTTTAAAAAGAGATAGTTTTTAAAATAATTTTTTATGGCAGCGTTTACATACAGAATAAACCCTGCATCTATACGATGCCTTCATCCATAACCATTTCCCGGCTACAACTTTTGGAAACAGATCAAAATGAGATCAAAGTTGAAAACAAAAAGGATTAGCTCGCAATTGCCCTGTCACGTGACATTTTCATATCTGATAATTCAGACCTTTATCATATACTTTTATACTCATATACTTCATTATTTTTAGTTGTAGCTCTGACAAAATGCATATTTATCATAATGTCCTTGTTTTATCTGTTGCTCATATTTTCTTGTTCTATCCCATCAGCCACACTTTTGTCTGAATATCCATTGTGTTATCACATATTTCTTCATTTTTAGGTTGCATTTCATCATTATATTGTGCTTGTTGTAGTTGCTCCCATAAACAGAGTGATCAGTTGCATAATCTCTCATGCAAGTACTTTTGACTTTTTTGTCTAATCACGTCTCATTTTCATTCACAATGAGGTTATTATGTGTCGGACATCAGAATTTGAATTAGTAATATGTTTAGGAAGTGATTTTGAACAGTTTCCTCTTCATTCTGAGGTTTATCTCATTGTGATTTACCTCTGTACGTTTGACATAAACTTCCAAAACTGCTTTGTATTCAAGACTTAATGTGCCTTAAGATCATTTAATGATGACTTCATAGACCCTTCGAAATAACACTTTGAATGACTTTTAGCATTTTTTTATGATTTCATTTATTTCATTATGTATATCATATTATACACACAAAAAAGCATCAACATTTATTTTTGATTTATTCTTTTTCTGACTTGTTCTTTTTGTTATTACTGTTATATTGGACATAACACTGCATTTTTTGTCGTAGTTTGAATTATGAATATATCTAATGTCCAACAGTTCCACGCTCTCATATGGCGCTCAAAAATGGGTTTCCATCATTATTTAAATTTGTATTCACATATACAGGTTTGTAATTCAATAATGTTTTTTTTTTTTTTTTTTTTTTTTTTTAAATTTTTTTGTAATATCAAGATTTACACAACTGTTTTCACTTATTACTGGTTTTCATCTTACCAAATCTCAACTGTTTCATTTCATATATCATAACAAATGACATCATTATACAGCCATCTTCACCAGAGTCATGAAATGCTGGTTTCACCCCAAAATTTTGACTCACCTAGAATAGTTTGTACAGTATGTAAAAGCTGATGCGCCTCAAGCTTTCCATAACATTTAACTTTTATAACATTTTCATCTGGCATTTCTTTTGACTATTATCTTGAACATGTCTGAATTCACAAGTGGCTCACTATGACTCAGTACACAGCACTCACACAGCTCTCAGTCTATTATCGACAAACTTCAGCTTCACCTGAGTCCAAGTTTACCTGAGGAAAGTGACCTTGCTACTTTGAGTCGATTAAAATTAAACAATCTTCCTCTTTAATGCAAACAATGGAGAAAAGCGCTGACCGCATCATTAAAATATCGATCACCTGTTGTAAGGAGACCATCATACTCAATCTGCGAGCAGAGAATTAAAAATCAATCCTCCATCAACATCCAACATCAAATTCAGTGCCAGCAGGTGCGTCTGGTCGCTGGAAAATATTTATGTAAATAGCAAAATGAAGGCAATATGCTGCGACGGAGGCGACAAAATGAGTCAGGAAGGCATTCGGTGAACCTTGAAGGCCGACGGCTGATTTATGGCTCCTCAGAAGTGCTGACGTACGTTTGGACATGTTATAAAGTGCGATGAACGCCGCACATGCTTAAATAGATGATCTATAATGTCGGCATCGATCTGCCAGTCGATGCTTACTTGCTATTTCGCCGGCACACGGATTTATTGATCCATGTTGTCGCTCATGTCAATATCTCAGCATGCTAAACGCATGCTAATGATAACTGTAGCAGGCTAACAAGGCTAATTTTGATACGCGCCAGCAAACCCGCCCCTGCCTGGCAGGATCCATCATGGCGGCGAGGGTGAATACTGAATCTGCCTTCATTTAGGGACAGATTTCAAAATCTGATGAGTCATCGAGTTAGCAAGTTATCACACTTGCCCTGTCGAGGTGGACCAAAGGTAAGCTCTGCTATTACCTGTCGGTCTACCTTCTACTTTCACCTGGGGCAAATGTGTTTTCCGGACCAAAAGTACACGCTCAGGTATTGAGTTTTCTCTGAAGGCTGTCTGGCCTCGCTCTCTAGTGGGAGGTCTCGTGAGAGGCTCATTCAAGGCTGACTCAAAGTAGAACCACTGCCCTTCCAAGAAAAACACCATGAAACCATGTGTCTCGTGTGTATAGGTTTGGCCTGACTTCCAGTTAATATCCCATAATTCTGATGTGACCATTAAGACATCATGACACACTTCCTGCAGTTTTCCCTATTTCTTTGTTAAATAAATTGAAAGACTTAGACTTTTCCACACATGAAAAAGACCTCTTATATACATCTATCTATGAAAAAGACCTCTGATACATCTATTTTTACATGGTTGAAATTATTTTAATTTTGTGCTTTTTCTTTCATAACGCAACCTGCACTTTTTTTATTTCAATATACATTTAATTTTATAAGTATGTGTACTTTTAATATTTATTCATAATGAAATTCATAATTATTGTTGTTTGAACAATGTGTACATGATAAACGTAGAGTTAGACAAGTAACCGTATTTGACTGATATTTTTTTCTCAGAAAACTCATTGACATATGATGATGTTATCGCCGAGTTGTGAATGTACTGTGCACAAAGTAGAAGTCGCTCATCTGTGTATTCAAATCACATTCGCAAATTTTAAGCAGTAGAATGGTTGTATGCAGATTGATGCAGTAATTGGGATTTGCTTTTAAAAAATGGTGGAAATATTATCTGGCACAAGGTCATCAAAATAAAAAGAAGAAAAGAGCAGTCACTTCTGGAGAGTGCGTTAACCTTGAGGCCCCCGGCATGTCTGCATTCATCTGGGAGGAAGAGGGGAACAAAAAAAAAACAGGCGCTTAAAGAGAAATGCGATCATTAGACCAGGGCACGTAAAGAGAGACAGAGAATGGAGGGAAAGAAAGCGCTTTAGTGAAAGAAAAGAAAGGGGTCAGACATGGAGAGAGTAAATCTGGCCCAGAAGCCAGAAGGAGATGATTCAGACACTGACTCGGACTGTCTGTCACCGCTGCTGCTGACGGACGCACAATGTTGGGCTCACATTTCGCCCTTTTTGCACTTTTCCACGTCGCTCAAGTCAGAATCTCTGCCGGATGAAAGCGAAGTGAATATTAAATGTGACACGCTGCCCAATGAGCTGATGGGCCTTTTGTTGGTGTGACGCGATTTCACACATTTATGTTGACGTGATAATCTGAGAGGCAAATAGAAACTAGCATCACATCGATTGAAGTAAAGGCTCCCTGCAGCTGTTAGCCGATTTAGGCGAATGGTGGATAGTGCGTAGTGCTTCCAGAATGCTCAACCTCAAAAGGCGGCCGATGATACTGCGAGTCACACTTTGCTACATGTTGACAGGAATGTTGGAAAACTCTCCGTATGTTGGGAAAATCTCAGCGTAAGGGGTCAAAATGTGCTTCAAAAGCACTGAGGAGAACCAAGCTTTGAGTGAACAACATATCTGCTGAATGACAGGAATTAAAGGGGAATATCTTTAAGTTGGTGAAGCGAAGTCCTCTCTAACATGGATTCATGCAACAAAAATTGGTCAAATGCAAGTAATAGACATGATATAATGAACCAAGTTGGAAGTACCACCATTAATGCTGTGTCATTTCATGAGTTGAACTCTTCGACTGACTAGTTCAGCTGCCACTCACTGAGGATAAGAGAGGAAGAACAAGACAAAGGTTAACTTGTATGGGGAAGCAAAAGACCAGCGCGAGGACGACAGCAGAGAAGAGTCGACTCTCGCTTTGACGGCACAAGAAAGCGCCGGATCAAGCGGCGGCTCCAGCGGCGCTTCTCCTCTTCACAGTGTGAATAAATGGCCTGAAATCATATTCTCCTCGGCTGCGGCAGCAAGAGATTCATATTTAGCTGCTTCTCCACCACGACTGACGTCTGTGACCCCAGTCAAGTGAAGCGAGTACACGTGCCCACATTCCTGATGAATTATTCTTTTCTTCTTTCTCAACACTTGAGACATATCTGGCTCCACGTCTTCATCTACTACACTTCTCATAATGGGTTGCCAGAGCAGGTCAGCCTCCCTCCTTGATCATCCTCGCCATCACCGCTCCATGTCATTTACTACAGCGGTGAATCTCATTGGTCGTCTTCCCGTTCTCCCTTTTTCTATCTCCAGCTCCAACTTTCTTCTTCCAACATGTCCACTGTCTGTCCTCTTTTAAGCATCTCAATCTGGTTCCCCTAGCTTTGTCTCCAAACTTCTCCACAGGAGTTGATGTCCTTGTTTCTGATCTCGTCCTTTCTAGTCACTACCAAGGAAAACCCCACTCCCCTCATCCACCTGTTCCTCTCTTGAGAGTTTTATTGAAATACCAGCTGGTGAGATTTATGTCAATTCGGGAGTGATGTGTGATGAAAACCTCAATAAACCCACCAGTGCAGCCCCTTCCTCCCTTCACTGTCATTTTCACACACACACACACACACACACACACACACACACACACACACACACACACACACACACACACACACACACACACACACATATACAGCCATCACTTGGAGAATACAGTCTGAGACAAGAGTTGGCTTTGATTTCATCTGGATCCTTCCGCCTCATCTTAGCTGTCATATATCTCTACGGGCAAAAGTTGATATTCACATCCATGCAGTTGCTTCATAGAACGAGTGTATAGGTGATGCTGTTGTTTTATACCGTATATATTTTATATCCTATTTTTTAAAATATAATATGGAATGTTAATGCATTATTTTCCCCCCAAATACTTTATGTGTAGTTTGCATGTCTTACTGTTCATATGGATGTTATATTTCACTAAAATAAATGCTTATTGAATTCTAATTCACTATTCAATGATATAAGAAAAACTGTATAGACAGTATGAGTGCGTAACCTTCCCCGTCTCTTCATCTATATCTTCCTCAGTTCAATCGTTCGCTCTTTGTTTCTCAATATTTTCATGGCCACTTTCACGCATTTCATCTGTCGTCATCCCCATCTCTTTCAAACATCCTCCTTTTCATCTGTATTTCTGCTTTTTTGTCACTCTTCATCCCTTTTTCTCTCCACCAATAATCCTTTCTGTTCTCTCTTGCCACTCCTTCCCATTCTCTGCCTCTTTTTGTCTTTCTCTCACCATGATCCCACTGTTTCTCTGTCACCCTTCATCCCTTCATCTATTTTGTCCTCTCTCGTTCAGCTGTCTGCCTTTTGATTCCTCCCTTTCGCTCCCACCATAACTTTGCTCTCTTCACCTATTTTCTGTTTCTCTCTTTTCTCTCTCAACTGTTTTCAAATGTTTCCTCTCACTCACAAGTCTCCCCTCATCCATTTCTTTTTATTGCTCTCTATCTTTCTGACTTCCTCATACACACAGGGCTACTTGGCTGGTGTCTGACACTGTTGGGTGAAGAAGGAGGAGCAGAAGGTGGACACTCCATCTGTCCCGGGTAGTGAGGGGGGCCTGGCATCTCCCGCTGGCTGCTCTGGTGTCCCCCGCTACCTCACAGGCTACGTCCCCTTTCTCCACCTGCCCCATCTTTCACTCGCCATCGACTTGGAGTTATGAGCAAACGTGTGGTGGTGATATTTCATAGATAAATTTTGTTATTATTATTATTATTAGTAGTAGTAGTAGGAGGAGGAGGAGGAGTAAAACAATAATAATAATAATAATAATAATAATTCCTTTTTTTTCATCAACTGAGTATTTGACTCTTACCTTGTCGCAATACTTGGATTCATATGAGGACCAGCACGGATGTAGTGATGGACTGGTGGACTTTTTGTCACAGTAACTAATGCGGATGGACTGATGACAAAAGCTCCAGACCAGGAATCTCGCAGTCTGAAGTGACATGTCTCCCCTACTCCTCTCATGTTTTTAAATAACATAGTCTTATATGGAATCTTGTTGAAAATTCTTTGGTAAAAAGAGTAAAATTAAGCGAGCGAGAGTTTACAGCAACAATGATATCATATAACGTATGTACTGGATTAAAATGGATTTAGATGCATTGTTGCATCCACAGTAATATAAAAAAAAGGATGTACTTACAACAAAAGGGCAACTGTATTATCTGTTGTCAAGAATTCAGCGACAGTTTTCAAAGCATCTCGTCGCTCAGTGGGTATCTAAAGGTTTAGATTTCAAGCTCTTTTCAGCATCTTGCGCTTTTTCAATCAGGCATATTCAAGTGGAAGTTAGTTTACATGCCTCATTTGGCTTCTGCTCTAACCAGGTGCAGTATTTACAAGTCCAACCTTGATTTAGTGAATCTCTTCGAGCAAAGAACCTTCCTCCTGTCCTTCAGCGCGCCACGGAAAACACCATTCATGCAAGAAGGATGTCCTGACGGAGTCCGCTCTCAAGGAGACAGACCGGCTTCGCGATTGAAATGAGTCTGTGGCAATTGACTGAGTGAACATTTTCTTATTTATCCTTATTCGTTCAATGTACAAAATGCAAATACCATTTGAAAGAAGAGAACAGGGGCTTTGCGCTCACATAACTGAGATTGCAATAGTCGCCAGAGCTTCTGCATCTGGTCACCTCATGGTTCAAGAGTTCAGTTGTCTTCTCAGTACTTCTGAATGGCCAGCGGGATTAAGTTCCCGAAAGCAGAAAATGAGCGTTCTAACTACGTATGACATCGAGATGCATATTGACAGTTAAAATAATCGATAAACTTTTACATTTTTCTCAATTTTAGCGAAGAATTTACTGGGAGGGCGTGAAACCAGCAGAGAGCTGTGTAGCAACTTTGCTTTGATCTGGTTTAATTGAATGTATGGATTTTGTTTTGTTAGATGGCTAGAAAAAAACTCTGCCGCAACAGTCACTGACACTGAGGAGATCACCCGGCGGCTCAGTCCTACCCAGACTAGCTAAAAACACTGGGACGTTGCACTTCTCAGACGACAGAAAAGCGAACCAATAAAAGGCCTGGAGCCATAGAGTTGTAGACGATGAATAAAAGATAGACACTTTATCGCAGGAAAATGATGTGTTCCAGGTTTACTGCTAAAGAAAAGAGGACAGAAGAAGTTTGTTACTCTGACTGGACTGGAAATAGCATTTATTCCCTCCCCAACAGGACAACACCCTTGTGCCTAATAAGCCAGGAGACGCCTCCAAAGTTTCATGCCACAAAACAGTATTGCTTATTTACACACACCATTGCGTCACAGAAGTAAAAATCGCTTGTTTCCATGTTAAAGCTGCTCCTGTCCACTCTAGGAAACTCTCTATTTAGACGCTCACCCCCTCGAGCTCCCTGTCCTCAAAAGCTAATCGTGACAGATGGAGAGAACGAATTGCTGCCACCAGCAAATCAATAGAAGGCAACTTCTGCAACATCACCACGGTCGAGCCCCCCGGCTGATGAACCGACAGGGCGAGGGGCAACCAGGGACGGCCATTTTGATTAAGTCTTTATAAAAAAAAAAAGCTGCTGAGTTGAAATCTTTTCATCTCACCTTCTTTATTTCGCTCCCTGCTTCCCCCTTCCTTCTCATTTCACTCTGCTAAACTTTGTCTTCAGTCCGATTTCCTGACATTTCCGATCAATCCGAGCATCGACGCGTTGAAGCAAACACCGATAAAACAGCTTCTTTCCCCGTTTGGAAGTTTAATAAGTCACCCAGGGCTGCGTGACCCGCGCCGCCACGGGCAAAGTGACTTCCACATTCAGACAGATTAAAGAAAATCAATAAACGGCGTCTTCAAATTATGAGTTACATTAATTCAAACACTAACAAATCACTTGCCTCTCCCTCCGGGCAGAGTGTGATGATGAGAGTCATTTTGTGCATTTGCGGGCCGAAGAGAGCGACAGAAAATACTCATCAGTAGTCGAGATGTCGGAAGTTTTCGCACAACGTTTAAATTTGACACAAATATTATGAAAGTTTGTGGACATTTTTTGTGTTTCAAAATATGGGGCTAAATTAAAAAACAATACAAATGATTTTTTTTGTTTGTTTTTTCTATCTTGTTTACGAAAAAACTAAGCAAACTATATTCTTGACAATTTCTATATTTCAGTTCTCAACATTGTTGTATCAAAGTCAACAAAGAGAATGTGTTCACATTGAACAAAGAAATAAATAAACCTTCACATCATCATTAATATTTACTAGTACTGCCATTACGACGCAGCAGAATGCCACAGTATTATTTACCAATCATTATGTCACCACAGTAAGTACTAAATGGTAATTCAAATCACATACATTTGTAGGAACAATGCAAAAAGGCTGACAACCTCAGGAGCAGCCTAACTAAACTTAAATGAATTCAGCCACTTATTTACAATATTAAAGTTGAAAGCACAACCATTTTTAGTCATCCAGAAAAGTAAAATATTCATGCGCTTCCCTCCTAGATACAATAAAGGTTAATGGGATTCTATTTGAGCCGCTCGCAGCCAACTATTTTGTTATTCAGCCATTATTCAAAAGTAAAGGAGGTAAAAGAGACAGAAGGGAGATAACAGGGAGCAGCGAAAGGTTCCATGCGCAACAAATGTGTTTATATCAAACATGGAGATGCTAGAAGAGTAAATATGATAACAAGAAAATGTAAACTGAATTTAAAGGGAAAACTCTATGCTCGCGCGATGTTAACTGTTAACTGTTAACTGATCAGTCTGGACTGTTCGGGGGAAAACAAAAACAGTATAAATATGAATACGATTAAACACTATACTTACCCCTTAAGGAGTCAAAAAAAAGTACCAAAAAAGTGAGCTTGACCAAGACTCTGAGATGATGTTGAGGAGGTTGGGTCGGGCAAATGTTGATCATCAGGAAGGAGTGGCACAGATTGCCTTCCCAGGAACACACCACAGGAGAGCCACAGATGAAGGGGACAGCGCTTGACCCCGCCGACCACCCAAAGCAGGTCAGAAGACTGTGCACCCAAACACCTGCAACCGCCTCAGGTGTGTGCTTGAACACCGCCACAGGCAAACTGCAAACGCAACTTTGTCCAAAAGCTACTTGTACACACCAAGGCATACGGCGTATACGTGTATCTCAGAAGCAGAGGAAAGACTTATTGTATACGAATACGCAATGGTTGAAGTGAAATCTATTAGCATGAGGAACTCCAGAGTCAATTGAAGGAGTGAATATGTGTCTCTCAACAGGCCTGTGTAAATCGGAATATGTTTTTAACAAAAGATGTGGTTAAATGAATTTGGGTTACAGAGGCTACAACAGAATATTTCTGGCCCACAATAACCAGAGGAGAAAGGACTCTTTCATATTCAATCCTGCACCACGCTTGGCATCGCTACACGAGCAGCGGGGATCAGGTCCCAGGAGATCGACACTTCAAAGGGGTCGCAGGACGGGTGCCGGTCACCTGGCCAAGTGGGTAGATTCTGCTTGTGTGTCAGGAACCAGCTTGGAGGGGGAGGCGGCAAACACCACACATTGGCACCATCGCCTGATGCTGCCACCAGTGCTGGGATTCATTCTGTAAAGCACCGCCGTGATCTTAACAGACGGATGGTTTAGTTTAGGTCCACAGATTCTCTTAGAGCGACTCCTTTTATCCTAAGACTAATGAAAACAATGGCATAAGATTGTGAGATAATTATTAGAGATCAAGGGAAAAAAATGTCAATGGCAAGTATTAAGGTGGATTTATGTGCTGGGGAATTGGGAATATGAATGAGGGGTTTGTTCAGTTAAGTTAAGAATTGAAAGACTGGGTGTAGGTACAGGGGTTGGACAAAATAATGGAAACAACTTAAAGCTAAAAAGCTTTAGGGTGGTTGTAGGTAGGTTGGCAAAGCAGCTAGTTGGTGGGCAGGTAGGTTTAGTAAGGGTGGTAGATATACACGTGTATAGCTTGAATGCCAGGATGTGCAGCAGGGTGGTTCGAATGCACTGTGTTTGGTCATCAAGTCTGCACTTAAGTGGGTAGACAGGGATGTACTGAAGGCAAGTACATGTTAGAGGAGCTCTCTGTTATCTGGACAATGTTTATATCTACTAACATAGTAAGGGATATGACTATAAATGGAATCAAAAATGTTTTAAAACGTTACTGAGTACTGTTCGCTTGTGACACACTCAAACTCAAGAGTATTTTGTTAAGAAATAACGTCTCAAAGAGTTGCCAAAATAAATCTGTCGCATCAGACACATCACTTCCAATTGAGCTGCCTGTGTCTCACGAACAAAAGGAACTAGGCCTTTAGGTAATTATTGATGATGTAGTTGTTGTTGTTGTGGGGGCCGAAGGCATCTTTTTTGCTGAGTGAGGAAACCATCCTCAAACCTTCAGCGCTATCGACAATAGCAAGGAAAAAATAAATCTTCAAAGTGACCCAGCGGCTGGAGCGCCAGAGAAGCGGCTTTGAGGCTTAAGTGTTTGGAAGCACTTTTATCTCATCAAGCTCAGCTGATCACAAAGAAAATTGATCTGCAGCGAGGAAGAGCTCCTCCGCTGCACTTTGTACTGCTGGCTGATGGATTTGCTTGACAGGTTCCTGCTGAGACACTTTGAAGATGCAGTTTTATGGGGCCAGTGGATGGTGTGATGAACAGCATGAAGGCGTGGAGACGGCTCACAAGTGGGAAGGACCTCGACAAAGGCATTCATTTGTGACGAATAAAGTTCATATCAGGATGGCAGAGCAGAGCAAGAAACACAGACGCTGACTGTACAACTTATGAATATGTAAATGACGAAAGACATTCCTGAGAAACACCACATCTTCAAAAACCATATATATAGATATATAAATACAATCTATATATATAAAAAGAAAGATTTTACTTAAAAAAAAAAAATATATATATATATATAGTACAGTAAAATCTGAAGTATATATGTATATATATGCTGTAGATTTTTATTTATTATTCTTTATATGTTTTTACAGAAGCAAAAGTAAAATCTTTCAAATATTTTATTATTATTATTATTATTATTATTATATGATAAGTTGTTAGTTGGAGTCGCTACGACACTACGCTATAACATACAGAAAAATATTTGACTCTTGATTGTTTTAGCTAAAATTTTGTTAAATCACTCACTAACCATTTTTTTGCGCATTTTAATTATTGTAATAAAAAATGATTTCACAGGAATAAACATAAAACACATTTTATTTATTTATTTATTTTTAATTAAATTTTGTTTGATTTTTATTAGACTCTTACCCTTAGAACTGCACTGTCCTCAGCTAACCCAATCAAATATCCTCCTAAAGATTGTTTGCGAGCATAAAATATGAAACAATAAGGTCACTAACTGGCGACTGAAATCGGCACAAAAGTGAGCCACCAAAATATTGACATTTAAATGAGGAAACCATGAACTGCAATATTCAAGCAGCTCTGTCATTTGTGTTATTCTGACTCATGTCCCAACGATTGTGCTGCTTTTCTGAAAAATCAATATACATATGCCCTGAGGGCATCACATTTAAAACTTTTATTTACCCAATGTGTTTATTTCAGCAGCAACACAGGACGCTACAAGACACTATCTTCTTCAGTCTTGTTTTATTTCAACCCCCACTCCCACTGGGTTCAGCCGAAGCCCATTAGGAGCCTGTTGTCTCCAACTGCTGGGACCCAGTATGCCGGGGGCTTAGGGAACGCTCCGTATATATTCCACCTATCCCGTCCTCAGGGATCCACTTATCTGTTTTGATGGAGAACAATGAGGTGTGTTCCGTGACAGTGTGTTGCATGTACACAAATGTGATTCCCTTGAAGAGAGAATGATGGTGCAGTCAAGGCCCTCAGGTCAGGAGTCTTGTGCTTTAAATACTCTCCTGCAGCTCCATAACGCACGCATCACAGCTGCATGTAGCGTCAGCGGCGTAAATGTTTCTTTATTCAATATCACCAAGCAAAACCACCGAGTGCCAGAGAACAAAGTGAAAACTAAACTATGATGCTGTAAAATAGGTTTGTGCTTTTCTATTCCTTCCCTTATCGTCTCAGAAGGGGCTGCTGGATCCTATCCTGGTTACTTGCGGTGAGACGCAGGGACACCCTGGAAAGGTCATCAGTTAGCCTTATTTTGACTGTGGGGGACACCAGAGTGTCAGAGGGAAATCCAAATCTGCACTGGAGAACATACAAACCCCTCTCAGAAGGACCCAGGTTCACTCCACACTCAGAGGTAAATTGTACTGGCTCTGGCACTAACCACTACTGCGTACAAGAGGAAGATGTCCAGTTACCATGGACATGATTGAGACTTACAACCAGCATAAGTAGGATACAAAGAGATAATGGCAACAGGACCTAGAAAAGGTAAAGGTAAGAGATGAGAAAATATCACACAAGATATACAGGACCAAGATGGACCAAAGACAATGAAAACAAGACTTTGAAAAATGGTGCTCGCTGTCGACAGTTCCAAGGCTGGGGCACTGGATGAGGCGAGTCTGGGACAGAGCGTGACTTGGTTTATGACTTTGTCACAGCCAAACTGCACAGAAGTGCACATTCAGAGCTGGACACGCACCGGGCACCTCTTCACTTCTGGAGAGACGTCACTCACTCGGCAACCCCTCCCACATGCAGCGGCCACACACATAGAGGAACAGCGCACCTGCAGCAGACACTCTACATTCACTCCTACAAAAGCCTGTTTTAAGGCTTGGAACGCATATATATATATATATATATATATATATATATATATATATATATATATATATATATATGTGTGTGTTTAACAGTTTCTGGGGTAGTAAGTGAAATTGGGAACATTTGCGTAGGGGCTGCACCTGCCGCTAAAAGCCTGAGCAGTATAAAGACAATACTAGCAAAAGAGATGAGGAGTAGAGGATTAAAAGATATGAATGAAGGAATACATTACAAGACAATAATGAATGAAAAAGATGGATGAAAAAGATGGCTGAAAAGATGATGAGTAAGAGGGCAGGAAGTAGTCCTCCCTGCAGTTATAAAACTCTGTCGCACTCAAAAAATAAATAAATAAATAAAAATAATCAGAGTAGCATTACTGAGACTCAAATTCTAATCCAGGCAAGTTAGTCCTTCAAAAACGGTCTGACAGTCTGTTAGTTTAATCTCAGTCATCCGGCACCAAGGTGGAGAATCCAGCCATTCTCATTTACAAAGTGATTTACAACCTAACACTTATTAACTTCTAGTAAAGAGTTGGTCGGTACTGAGGTACACAATGAAGCACCGTAGGGACTCTTTTGGATAGATGATGTCAGATTGAAATCCAGATTAACACAGGAATTAAGAGTAAACCTGAACCCCAGGCACTTTGTAGTAAAACAAACACACACATTTACAGGATACAGGCACTAAAAGTTCCATTCACAGCCCCACCCTGAAGCGATAGCTGGATATTTGGCAGCGCCGGTGGTCCCGGCCCACTTTACTCTTCTCCCTTTCTCTTTACATCCCCTGCTATTCAATAAGGAAGCTCAGAGGAGCAGAACGGAAAAATAGAGTCGGCATTCAAGTCTGGCTGAATTATCCACGGGATTGTGCGCTTACCCCGATAAAAAAGAATGAATCTATGGCTTATTTACAGGGCGTGGCGTGACACACAAATCCATCTTTCCACCCCCTGAAAAAAGAGCTGAATCTTACATGAGGGATTAGGAGTGCAGTTTACATCATAGAGACTGAGATTATAAAGAGTGACAGCGAGCTGCCACGTCTCCGCGCTTGTGAACACTTTTAGAGCAGCGGCTGGTGTAACATGGAGTAGTAGTAGGCCAAAAGGTTTCCAGAACGTGAGCTGTCACATCAGATGTATCTGTCCAGTCAGCACAGGTTGTCTGTTGCGGATGTTTATCTGACCTATTGCTGTTATTCTTGAACGTATTTGCAGTTGGACTGGAGATATATTAGCTCTGTTTTGATTCTTTTGACAGCAGGTTATTGAACTTCTGTTCAGTTTGTGTCATACCTTCACACTGTCGTAGCATGGACACCCAGGCTAGCTAGCATTTACCAACTAATTTCAAATTCCCTTCCCGCTATTGCTTCTCAGGGCCTGGTCACACTAGGACCACCGTTCCGTGCTCTAGCTAATCCGACAGTCAGTGTTAGTCCTTGGAATGTACGGTTGGATGAAGAAGAAAATCGATGACACGGTTAGTGACGCATGCGCACACAGTTGCGAGGGCCGTCGCACATTCAACACGTGAAATGTGAACTGTGAAGTAACGGCATGCTTTGATCAAGCGACCCATTCACAACAACAGCAACATGGCAGCGGGGAAGGGTTAACATTGGTTTGGTGAGGAGGTCCAAGTTTACTGGAATTTTTGGCTGTGAAAACACCAGCAGCCGCTGGACGTGACACATAACAATCACAAGCTTGATCCAAAGTAGTACCAAACACGAGTCACCGTCAGCCTGAAGTCAGCTCAGACGTTAAGTCATGGAAGACCTCAACCACAGCTCTATCAGAATGTGGTGTCACAGATGTTTTGCAGCCAAAACTAAACTTGAGAGAGTGTGTTTTCACGTTTCTTTTATAAGAAAATAGCATAAACACAGACCGACCAAACACGAGGGCAAGCAAAAGAACATGACAGTTGGTCATAATGTAACAGCTGACTTGTGAGTCTGGTCACACACATACCTTACATTTGAAATAAGAGGTTTTACAAGTTTCAGGACATACTAATTTATTCCAGCCATTTCCAAATGACACAGCGAAAGCAAGAGAGGGAGGACGAGGAGCAGGTGGAGATTAGGTTTAGAAAAAAAAAAAAAAGAAAATGGGCCAACATTTACTTCTTACTCACCATTTAAATCTCTCAAGCATGAAGAATCACCAGTGGACTTTTAATTAAGCAGATTTCTCTTTTCCAAAATTTGCAAGCTTGCATAATAATTTCACAGGATATCATCTGCATAATGAGCCATTTTACCACCTCTGCGATAAATCTGCCTGTTCTTATGGCTAATAGTCGTCTGGCTGAATAATGCCAGCGTTAGATTATACAAGCAAACCACCGTGGTGGAAGACATCACCTGCGTTCATCTCTCCGGGAGGTAAAATGATGAATGATGGAGGGACTTTTTGCGCTGACTCGACACTTCTCAACTCGCTACATAATACGATCCAACACAATTGACGGTTGAGAACTTGACTTCCTCGCCCACCCCTGACATGCTGGGGTGTTTCCAATGGAGATGATTCGAGGTGACCCCGTTCCGCCGCCGTGACAATACAACAATAGCACTGGGGTTATGAAATCGAGAAATTCTATTTCCTCCCTTCTGGCCATTCATCTCCGTCCAATAGCTGGAAGAGGATTCATTATTCCATCCGCTCCGCTCGCTGGAGGATTTGCATGCAGCGTGTGTCAATGTGCAGGAGTGTGATGAGCATGACAAGTTCTCCTTGTGTCGTGAGGACAAAAATCTCCTTACATTCACACAGCATCTGATTTCGTTTTGCTCTCTTCAAGTGATCTCACTATTAGGACGGCTAACACAGGAGACGCTGGCTGAGGAGTCTCATGTTTAGATCGGGCTGGCGAGCGCCGTAAAATAGTTTGCTTTAATAGGAAGTAGTAATACATCAACAGGATGTTGATCATATTGACAGGCTTGGAAAAGAACTGCCTCCTATCCTTCTCTGTGATGCCAGTCTGACTGACTTCTTCTGTACTGCGCCTCCTCTTATCCGAGGTCAGGCCGTGGGGGCAGCAAGTAAAGGGGCCCAGATGTCCCTCTTTTCAGAATGTCAACCAACACTTCTGTCAGAAGGAAGCGTCGGGGAGACAACTAGGCCTGCACCTCCTGGTAAAGGGAAGCGCGTGTATGTCCTGGAGACGTCAGAGCGATCGGACTAAAACATCTTCCTCATCTTCTCCCCCTTGTTATGTCACGTGCATCACTTAAATTGATGATCGTGTTACTAAGCGATGTGCGCCATCCTTCACAGGAGCCAGCGTAGGCGTCGTCCATTCACCTCGCGAAGCTCATTTCCTGCCGCTAATGTCCAAGACTCCTCGCCGAACAGATAACTCGAGCACCTACACGATAATTATCACGCCGATTAAGTTGGGCCGGAAAAAAAAGATCCTTACAGGAGACGAGGCGGCGGGTGAAAGGTCGGCAAAACCTCTTGGTTGGTTTCCCTCCTGATGTTTCCTCAGTAGACAGTGACAAATGAAGTCATTAGATTCATGTTCTGGCGCCGGTGAGGGATGATGCTTCCTGAGATCATTTACATCTAAACAATCTCATAAATGCTGCGTCTCAAAGTTCCTTGCATTGGAATGTCTAGTTCCATTGTATTTATTTATTGACTGTTTTCTCTCTGAATGTCAGTTCAAAAACAAATGTATTTTTTGCTTTCTTTCCTATTTCTTTTAGTCTTTATGCACGGTATTCAATTATTTATAGCAAGAATCTGACATACAGTTCCACATACGTCCACAAAGATCCGTCACCGGGGTGGAATCGTAACGGGCTCTCGTCCCCGCAGAGAACAGATGACTGCTGAGTTCTACTGTCAGGACCAACAATGGCGGGTATTATCACAGCCACAGGCTTTTCGGGAGGAGAGCGGGAGCAGCAGGGGCTGGGAGATCAAAACAGCGAGGGAGACGGCTGGAAATGTGGAATTTCCTTCTAGTCAGGCGTAAGAGAGCAGCGCACGGATGATTCTGAGCTGGGATGACAAACACTCAAGCTCACAGAGGTTTGGGATGAAGCGAGAACTCAAGTGGCTCCCTTCAGTGAGAAGAGGCTGCAGATGTATGATGGCAAATTTGCAATACAGTCAGATTTTTTTCTTTTCTGTTCATCCATTTTTTATTGAAAAATAAAATAAAAAGCAATATTTTCTCAATGTTTTTCTTAACATATATGTTAACATATATATTTATTATATATGTTAACATACTATAATATAATTTAATTTCATATATTATACCTAGTCAATATATTATATATAGTTATAGTTATATATAGTTTTAAATGTACCAATTATTATCTAGATTACCTGCATCATTCATGTTTTTCAAATTTCTATTTTCATATTTTTGTGACCTTGGTAAACATTTTTCATTTGCCCTGTATTTTTTTATGGTTGATGAATTAAAATCATCTTTAAATTTATTATTAATATTATTGAGAACAAACAAAATATTTCATGGTAGTATTTCACTACATGTCAAAAACAAGACACCTATTCTCATCCATTGATATTCACTGCCATTTCAAAACAGACAGCAAATTTGTTTGAGATATACTTAAAGCTAAAATAAAATATCTTTATATACATATTTATATTTATATGACAGGGATATGTCTGTTTTTATTTGAATTTGTATTTTATTATTTATTTTATATTATCTTAATGTGTTTATGTTTTGATTTTATTTCTTTAACAATAGGTGACAGCGGCACATCAAACACTGAAGTTCATCACAGTGACACAGGAAGTGATGCCACTGTCTGACAACTGGAATCAAAAGCAGCTGAGGCGACTCAGGTCGAGTTCACCGCTCGGGTTTATGGCAAATGATCGCACAGCAAGCCAGCAGCTCCCCAGGGGGACAAACATGTCAGTCATCGACCACCTGCCTGGTTTAGAAGAGGCCCAACCTCCTCATGAAGGACGAGCTTGCACGCAGCGCTCCATAAAACATCTACTTTGTCGCTTTAATGCTTTTTGCTCGCAGATGTACAACCACACAGCACAACAGGAGATTTAAATATCCGGAGCCATGATAGTTATAAAACCAGCACTTAAAAACAGATCACATTTTTAAACTCGTGCTTCATGAGAGTTTGCTGCCCCCTGAGGTGCGAGAGTGGTGTCTGTCTCCACGGAATGGATTGTTGAATATTTTGTGAGTCTGCGATGGATTGATGATCAAAAATAAAAGAATTGTTTTGAACTTCAGAATGACTACATGAGTAGTTTGTCTTTTGTCACAAGGAAAAAAGCATATACATAAATATATAATTGTTTATATCTCCTCACAAAGAGTCAATGCAAAAGCATCATTCCCATAGGAAGCCTTATGTACATGATGTATATGATGCTCCATCCATGCCATCCGATTGACCTCAAATGCCAGATCTTCTCCAACAGCAGTGCTTCCTCTGGAGTGTTTGTGTAAGACTCACACATGAAAAGTATCAGATAAGACACATGGTGGCTTCAACTGTGGTCTCAATTTCATGGCTGATGTGGTGCCACAGCGAAGGCAGCGACTGAAGCAGACCTAAATAATCAGTGTTTAACATCGCCAACACAACTCTGAGAATATTGCTTTTCTCTCTTAACAATCCAAAATAAAAAGCAGCCCGCGTCCTCTGGGCCGCGTCGGGTCTCAAATCAAATTTTGACTCCATATCCAGTTTGCTCCCGAACAACGGCGGCCAGAAATCAGCTTATTGTTTCTGCATCCCAGAATGCCACCGGCGCGGCGCACGAGGGGCGAGAGAGCGAGCGCATTCTAATTTCCACATCCATCACAGATAGTGTCAGCAGGCGCCAAACAAGACAATAAATAGTTGGCTTTTTTGACATTTGGAGGTATTAACAAATAAAAATGACCCCACGCCGCTTCAGAGCACTTCCTTTGTGATATCTGGAAGTTGTTTCAACAGCAAGTCCACATCATTCTTGCTTTGTTTATATCGACACTTGAACTTCAAGATGGCAAAGGTAAAGATGAAAGCAGCACCACTCATCAATACCTGTTATGGTCTGTGGTCTATGGTCTATTCAGGTGTGATATAGAGCTGGCTCCATCTGACAGTTCAGTACTGAGAGGAGCACTGCGTTTTCAATTGCATTGTGGATCAGTGGACCGGCTTTTCAGCATCGGCTTCCAAAGTTCATGGGACTTGCGTGTGGTTGGTGGACATGGTGGTTGGTTCTCCTGTGCGCCACGGGAGGTCCTTTCTTCCTGTGGCAATGAAAATGTACAATTCATCGCTGTAAAATTTACAGTGAAGGATTCTTTGGCACGATATTCTGTTCATTCTGTTATTGAATCAGCATTTTCTTGCACATTGTCTTTTGCATAGCTTTTTGCACTATATATATATATATATATATATATATATATATATATATATATATATAGAGAGAGAGAGAGAGAGAGAGAGAGAGAGAGAGAGAGATCATTTTAGAGTTATTTTATTTAATAGATTTTTTTAAATAGATTTTCATAGATATTTATTTATATGAAATGTTATAGTTATATGTTGAGTACAGACCATACATAACGAACAGAATTTCCCTCGGGATTAGTTTTCTGATACTGATTCTCAGGGTGTTCTCTACAACTGGGTGGACACAATTTTGTGACTCCGCAAAAAACCTTTACATGGCATCCGGAGCACATTGCATGTTGGTCACATGGAAACATTTGGTCGGGGCAAAAACAAGCTTTGAAGCGATGTAATAAGGGAAACTGCCCAGAAATGTATGTAAGCATAAGGAAGAGAAGCGATGAAGCATATGAGAGCATATCACAAGAGCTGGTTAGGGAATTCTGTCGCTACGGCAACAATGAAAGACAGCAAATGAATTGTCAGATCCTTCTTTGTGTATCTTTTACCAAAACCCGGGGACCTAAAAAAGGAAAGCATCAATAGATGAAAACCAAAATCAATGTGGCACTAAAGTCAGGTTTGTTGATACAAAAAGATGCAGGGCCCCACAAATCCTGTGATATCTAGACTGACAAGCCAAGAAACGAAGCACTGAGGAGACCTGGGAAGGAGTCTACCTCTCCTCTAGGCTGTCTCCAAAACTGAGGAGTCATGGAAGGATACAAGACACTTGAGATGACTTCAGCACAATTTCCTCCTCCAGCAACACACATCCAGCAGAAGGATGATCCTTATACGCCACCGCCGCACTACCTCTCAGGCCTCCCGTCGTGATAGAAGGCTTCTGTCTCTTCAAATGAAATATTTGTTTCTACTTCTGAGAGGCTCTTGGCTACTCCGCTGCGACTCTGCCTCGTCATGTTTGCTGACTTGATTCCCCAGCCGGTCGTCAATTGGTGGATCGTCTGAGTGTTCTCATCTGTCTGTCTTTTGTTTCATTGCCTGACTTTTTTTTACCCGCAACTACAGTTCCCTCGTCAACCCTTGACTTCGTCTGTCTCACTTTCTCCATCTCCACGTCCCATGTGCTCCATCCTCCCTCGCTCTCTTTCATGGCCCCTCTGCCGTCCCACCCGCACTTTCCTCCTCCATCTCTCTTTAACTCGCTCTCTCTGCTCCACTGCTGTGTCGCCGCTCCAGATGCTAGCTGTCTCAGTTCCGTCCGCCGCGTCTCGGTGATGGGCCCCTCCAGGAATTCAAAGCACCATTCTGGCATTTTCTTCCAAGCAATTGCTTTTTTTCCCCCTCAGTAATAAAGGAGGAGTAGCTTTAGCATCTCTCTGTGAATGGGCTTACTGGCTCCGGGCGAAATAAGCACAAGTGCACATTCAGGAACTCTCTAGAGGGGCAACTACAGCGGAGACCGTCTATATCGTGACCCAATTAGACATGGGACACAATTTGAAAGAATGAATTCAGTAGTTAACATCAAAACATCCTCTCCTCCTTGTTCACCAACATGGAAAAACTACATTTCTCCACAAGGTTGAGGTGTTCATCCAAGGTCTTTTACTGGGAATCCTTGTCAAGGAACTTAGCGTTTTTCTTCAGGTTGAGCACACAAGGCTCCTCAAATGTTTTATCCCTCCAAGCATCAAAAATCAAAACACATCTGTGAATTCACCCATGAATCTTGACTCTCCTTCCAGGACCAATTCTCTCCTTTTGCCTCTCCATGATGGCACAGTTGTCCATCGTGGTGTTGACCGGGTTTAACCTTTTCAACAGCAGCGTTAACATGGACAACACAAACTCATATAATGTTGACAGCATCATATATAAATGATCCGAAATACTCTGACGCTTCATTTGGGTGCCCCAAATTAACCCGAGTCGTGCAGTGTCAGCAACTGGATTCAAATGAAGCTAAATAATTCCAAAAGATCTTGTCACATGTTCGCCTGCCTGACACGTAATTTCCAAGAAGCCTCTTTAACTCTCGTGTGTGCCAGCTCGGGCGAAGATAAGCCAGAGTCAGAGGGTTGGGTGACTGCGCGGGAGACGTCTCCATGGTGACAACATCACACATTACAGCGTGTGGGAGGGTGTTTAGGTGGTCAGCTGTAAAACAACACGCACAGGAGGCAGTTCACGTGAGTATATTACTCCATTATCGATATGATTGTTCCACCAGTGAATGCTCTGACACTACCCTCCACTCCTGACACCATTTCAAGCTTCATCACAAGTTCCACATCTGACTTCTTCCACCCAATGTTCTCAGCTCTCTTACTGCTTTCTGTTTTCCTCTCTGTCTGCGACTGTGTGCCAGTGTGAGTCACACACCTCCATGTCCACGCTCAGACAGCATTATAGATATTGTCTATATATTGCATTTTTCAGAGACTATTAAGCATCATCTCGAAGTGAACGGTACACTGTACTGTGCCTTCAGGTCTGGTATTGATGTGGCAACTTCCCCCTTTTTTGGACAGTAGAAGTTGCTTTGCTGTAGAAAACTTTTAGGTAGAATGTGTCCCCTCAGAACCAGTTAAACCCATGGACCACCGAACACTCCAAAATGAGCAGTAGCTGTGTCCGAAGCTGGGAAGACAAATAATGAAAAAAATAAATGAAAGCTTATATATATATTGAGCAATATGTAATGTAGGGTCCTTTTCCATTTGTTTTCACCAGTTATTTATTTTTTAATTTCTCACTCCGAATGACTTGTGTTTCCCCTTCTCGGTTTAAACACTGAGTAGAGACAGCGGTGAGGCACCAGCCAGCTACAATAACTGTGATAGCTCTCCACGGTCAGACCGTTTTGTTGAGTCTCCCTGATGAAGTCACTCTGTTTTGTTTG
Source organism: Synchiropus splendidus (assembly GCF_027744825.2). Lineage (NCBI taxonomy): Eukaryota > Metazoa > Chordata > Actinopteri > Syngnathiformes > Callionymidae > Synchiropus > Synchiropus splendidus. The sequence goes on from NC_071337.1 coordinate 17,783,877, forward strand.
TGTCTGAACGATCAGCACAAAAAAATACTGATCATAAACAGTTGCAAAGTGAGGAATGCACTACCCCTGTCTCAGGGCAGGGGGCAGGGAACTTATTAAACTCCCTGTGATTCATCTTGCGACTCCTCAGCTTAGAGTTGCCAAATGTACGCTAGTTCTGGTATTTTTCACGACTTTTTTGCTCGGTACAATTCATCCAAATACCTGATATTTACGGCTATTTGATGGGACTGTGACTTTCTGTGCTCCATCTTGAGCTACAAGAGTTGACTGGCTTAGTTGATTCATTATTATTATTATTATTATTATTATTTTATTTTTATTTTTTTTTTATTTTTTTTAATTTTGCGTCTTTCGTGAGCCACAGCTTGTACAAGTAATGTGCTGATATGAAATTTTGAACATTTCGAACCCTGTAAATCTGACTCTGGTCAGTGCCTCACCAGAACCAGAACCTCAGCGCACACCCCTGGTCTGAAGTCCTTTGAAGTGGCACCAACAAAGGTTGGTCCAACAATTGCAGGGTACAAGCCCCAGTATTCTTAACTTTGGGTACCACCGAAGGATTCAAAACAAGCACTCTGAAAAGGGTGTTAATTCACCCTCTGAATCATGCCCCGCAGGCCAGGAGGAGGCGTTCTCGAGTCTCGTTCAAGGGCGACGCCATATATTCTTCAGGGTATGAGTTACAAGCCTCAACCTGCATCGGGGAAGAGAATGGAAAGGCAATTAAACTCAGCAGCAGCATGTTCGACCTCTAGCGTCCGCAGTCAAATGTCGGCCACAATACGATATGTAAATTTAAACACGCGTGTTTAACTGTAATTAAAGTCACATTGGCACCAAATTAATTCCCTGCAGGATGCAGAACATTTAGGGTGCAATTAGCCATGGAGGGAGCTTTGAAGATAGTTTGGCAAACTGCAACCTCCAAACACTTTCACAGTTTGTTTTGCACATTAAGTAAATGTCACAGTATATTAGCGCGCCATTACTGACGCCATGTTTATTTAAATGTCCGTGTTGCAGAACTGAAGGATGGAGACCGAGAGGGCGAGACTGGTTTCCTACATAGAAATGTGATTTAAACAGCTCAGTAATGTAGCATTGGTTCTCGAGTGAGGGGGGAGAAGAACACTTGTTGAGTTACTGGACTGAAGCTTTTCATGCACAATCTGAATGTTAAAACCTGGGGTCTGCTATACACTTCAGTGTCTGTCCTCACAATCTATCACTAGTTTTCAAAAATATTAGTGCCAGAAGTCACTGAGAAAGGCTACCTGCATGCATCAACTTGAGAGCAAAAGGTACCACAAACAGACTGGACACCAAGTCGACAAAGATGCAGTTCCTGCATCTTATATATATAGATATATATATATATATCTATATATATCTATATATAGATATATATTGGCTTGTCTACACTCTCTTCAGTACGGATATTAGTAACCCATTATGACAGCTCCTCTGCACTTCTGACGTTTTCTCATTCACTGATCTTCCTCTGCACCCTGCAAAAGTCAAAGTGCAAGATCTTCCCATCCACGGACACGTCTATGAACATTCTGTGTTGTTTCACAGGCTGAAAAGCGCCAGGATGAGTTGATAAAAATGGTGTTTCATAGCTGCTGATTCATCGTTGAAGCTTCTTTTTCACCCTGTAACCCTTGGACCTCGCCCTCACATATCAGTTTTGCAGAACTGATCTGCTAATCTGTCAGTAAAAATAAAAATGACAGGAAAGTGGGAGCTACCTGATGAACCTGACTGGGAAGCTCTTTTCACTGAATCCGGTTGGATATCAGTCGCTATTTATAACCCCTTATGTGGCTCTCATCCTCGGTGACAACACCACAAGTCACTGTGACTAAAATGCACGGCTGTTTGACGGGCTTGAAATATCAAATGACCCATTGCTACACAGAGAATGAATGCCGCGTCATCCCGTGGCTAACCTGACCCCAACCTCCTTCTTTTTTCCTTCTTTTTTTTTTTTTTAAATCCATGGGAGGCAGAACGTATGCATCAAAAGTTAACTTTCCCAATGTGAATTTATTCCAGCATCGGTGTGAGGATATGTTCCATCAATAGTCCAGTCAGTGGAGTCTCTGACCATGTGGAAAAACTAAAAGACAGAACTCTCCAGATCAGCATTCCTACATTTACATGCTTTTCGTAGTGAGCACAAGACCGAAGACATGGAACTTCTCTGCAGTGTGAGTGGGATAGATACAGTCGATGAGACAGTCCAGGTGAGAGGGGATATATATAAAATCACATGTCCACCAAGGGAAGCCAGTTGCAGTGACTCAGGCATCTGCCGGCGTGGTGTTCATCTGAGAGGATGCCGTGAGGCAGAACCAGGAAATGTAGGAGAAATGCCAAGTAAATGAAAATAAGAAGGCAATCTTGATGCAAAAAGAAAACGATGAAAACAAACAGCCGCTTGATCTTAAAAGTAGGTCACACTGGGCCATTAAAAGGCCACTTGTGCCCGTGGGCCGTGTACCGCACGCCTCTGTTCTCGTATTTACATATTTTGAATTAGATGTATAGTTACAATCTCGTAATCCATTTTTAACAGTGATCCCGGTTCCGTTCGGGAAATCATGAGACAACGTGTCCTTTGTGAACGGTTTGAGAAAAGCCTTCCTCCACTTGTATCTCTTAAAATTTTTAGTGCCGCTTTCCAAAAAAGCTGTTTAAATATACATACAGTATATAGTCTCCGACCTCATTCTGAGCTCTGCAACTCTGTAGGAAAAACTTGATTTGGGAATTTCCATCCTCGGGCCGTTAGCCGTCGCTTTCTGACAAGCAACTCTCTCCGTGTTCCTCCCTGCAGAGAGGAAGCCTCCAGGCTATGCCGAAAATAGGATAACATATTCAAACAAGTGCTCTGTGACAAGTTTGCTTCTTTTTTTTTTTTTTTTTTTTTTTTTTTTCGAGGTCAGTCAGTTGCGTGCAGTGGAGAGGCGCAGCATCAGTGGGTAACACTTGATGTTTGGGAGTCCTCAGCTACGGGGGCTCGTCACACTCCCTTTTCTCCATAAATACTCCGTGGAAGAGCTCTCAGTCGGAGTCAACATTTCATCAACTCCACAGCAGAGCAACTTCTTACACAAGCAGACGTGGGGGAACACTGGAGCTGAGTGTTGTCTGAGCTGCAGAAAGCCTTGGTCCCTGAATGTGGAGGGAACTAATATTTCTATAATGTCTGTGCAGGCGCAGTTTGCCATAGTCTTGATCATAGAGTTGCATCCTGCGCAACTTACATACCCATGTCTAAAGCCCACAATGCCAAAAAGCACAGTTTTCCAAAGAGTGAGCGATAAGCAATACAAAGACAGCTGATGTACAGTTACGCATCTAAAGCATTTTAATACTCCAGAGCTGTCCCCACAGTAGAAGAAAGAATCAAAGCAAATCCAATCGCAGCCTAAAGAATCTGAATCAAATCACATCGTGAGGTTCTTAGCAATACCCAGCCTTACCCTTCGGTAAGGCATTTGTTTTCCATGATGTCTGAGTTTAACACTGTGTTATTTTTTTTGTGCTTGTGTTTTGACTACCACTGGTTTTTAGGACTGTCCCGTTGCCAGTTTTCATTCGTTTCCTTCCTTGTTGAATTGTATTTTGACCGCTTGGATTTTAGTGACTGAGGTATTGAACATGTTGTTGGCTATATTACTGGAGTCCTGTTGTTTCTCTGAATTGATTATCTCGGCCATTCGAGAAGCAATGTGTTTGAAATCTGAATCCATTTTCCCATTACAATGAATGGAAAAAGAAATAATGCGTTCCAAGCCTTAAAATAGGCTTTTGTAGGAGTGAATGCAGAGTGTGTGCTGCAGGTGCACTGTTCCTCTATGTGTGTGGCCGCTGCATGTGGGAGGGGTTGCCGAGTGAGTGACGTCTCTCCAGAAGTGAAGAGGTGCCCGGTGCGTGTCCAGCTCTGAATGTGCGCTTCTGTGCAGTTTGGCTGTGACAAAGTCATAAACCAAGTCACGCTCTGTCCCAGACTCGCCTCATCCCTGTCCCAGCTCCAGCCCACAACAGGACATCAAACCCTGGAGTGAGCGCTCCAGCCTCGGAGGTGTGGAGAGCGAGCACCTCCCCTGTGACACTCTACCACGGTCCAGTGCGGAGACAGGAAAGGTGTTACACCTCAATATGAAGAAAAAACAGTCAGTAAATGTAGCTAATGGAACACATCTGCATACAGAGGCTGCATTATACACAATAACAAAGCGCCTTGTGGGTCAGCTGATCGCTCCGCGCACGTTATGTTTTTTCCGGCTTTTTTCGGGGGCGTTCGAGTTCTGGATTTTCGTTCACAATCAGAAGCAAAAAAATCTGGAAATTTTTGTTCAAACTCCGATTTGTTCGAATTCCGAGATGTTCGAAAACCAAGGTACCACTGCAGATGAAATACGATTAAACTAAATGACGGGAATGTACCGGTGAATATTCAGCTTTAAAAAACATAAATAATGACTAGATGCTTTCCCACTTGACTTGACTTCCAACGTCTGTGCATCCATCGCTTTCCCCGCTGCCCACATCTCGTTCCCCTGAGACCAACAACAATACAAGTTCTTCACACTTGTTCACTCTCTGTCATCTCTTCCTCCTGTCAGAAACATGGCCAGGCCGACGATGGTGCATAGTGTGAAGTTGGACACTGATTGAAGGTGACAACCACCGTATGAGTCAGAGCCATAATCACACAGCTCCCGCCACATCTTCGCCCCCATGGCCCCCCACTTATCCCCAATGACTGCTCAACACTGCTATGCCAAATTGCCTTCGGTACAAACAGCTATAGAAAAGAACATTGCTATGAGAACATTTCTATTATTGAGTGCACTGCATGCTTTCCTGGATTTACAAATGCATCATCATTCGAGGCAGATCATTGGCTCTTCTTCACAGTGTGTTACAGGGGCTCTGCAGCATGACTGCCACCTGCTGTCCGAATGAGTCTCACTTCATTTAATGATATTTAAAATGCTTAAAAAAATGAATGAACTGAAAATGTGGGGGCAATAATAATAATAATGAGTGACTTGGCAGAGTTATGTGTTGTTGTATGAGAGTTGTTTTAAGCAGGTCATAACATTTTAATGACTTTTATTGCTGCCAGGGGATATTGGCAAGTTTTGAGCCTTACACAGAGAGTGATATTTGGACATACTGTAGTTCCTTACCAACTCCGTGCACTTGTTCCACATTGTTTGTAAGTCATTAATGACTGGTGTCTTGGTCACCGAAAGAACAGTAGCAAGCACCTCATTATCATCTTCAAATCTCTGGCTATTTTGAGTCTTGGAAAGTGCTGGAAGTCGCTGGAGTCAAGGTCTGGGCAGCAGGGTTGGTGAGGGATGACTTTGTAGACACACTCGTGCACGCTAGAGCTGCCATCGCAACTCAGCTGGTGTGGCCTGGTGTGAGTGCTGAGACTGAAAAACAGCAGCCACCACTCTGATCCTACATAGATTCAGTAGCTAAGACATTAACAGGCATCAGGTGTGGTGCATTGCACTATCCTGCTGGGAAACAAATGTGCAAGGCTCAGAACGTTTTGATCCCCCTCATACTGGCTGAAAAGCTTGTAACCTGAAAAAAAAAAAAAACCTCAAAAAACAGAACTTAGCGAATGGCGCTAAGTTCCCAAGCAACACCAATTTAAGATACATCATTTGGACATCTGTTGAGCACCACCAGCAACCGGAGTTCTACACAAGCACACTATTAAAATACCTTCAAATAAATTCCTAAATCATCTATTGTAGTCAATAAAAAGCCGAGCAGAGCAGTACAAAAAGTCTTCAACGGCTTTCACAACTCAATGAAGGACTGTGGAAATACAAATAACACGCTCACCAGAGAGGTCGTAAAAAGATACAGGGGCTGTAAATGAAATATAACCTTGCCTTCTTTAACAGTGAATTTTAAAAAGTGGAGGAAGAGGAGGCGGACAGGAAAGGGGAGGTTAGAACGGAGGAGGGTCATTAAAAAGTGCTGACACAGCCGAGACCTCTGTAACATGCAGCGGTCAGCTCAGACCTCCACCACTGGACCTGTCTGCCAAAATAAAAAACATAAGAGGAAATGGCAAGTGCAGATAAACCGTGAGGGGATGAAAATGAACAGTAGGACAAAACATGATGAGGGGGGTTGTTTCAAAGGGTCCTAGAGGAAAAAAAAAACGCCCTTAAAAAATGAAAGTTAAAACCAGAAAATGGATGAGTGGAGAGTGTGGTCACATGGGTAACGCTGTCAGCCAAAATATGTCTTTTTCAGCTGTGCAACAACCAAAAGAAAAACCTTTGAAAGAGGAACACCTTTGAAATTTAAGTTTAGACAGGGCAGGCGGGGGAAGGTTTAGGTCTTGAGGGGGAGTCGAAGAGCGCTGACTGAACCAACATTGATCGGCGCGCGGGATCAATCGACACGACCGAAGGCGCCATAAAAGAAGAAGTGGCTATAAAGTAACCTCATGAGAAGATGAACCCGAGGTGTGTGTCTGAGGAGGAACGGGGCTGTAGGGGGATCATCACCAGGAGGAGGCTGCAAGAAAGGATCATGTAATGAATCTGTTAATTTCCCAGCATGGCAAATGCGCTGAAAGACAAGATGATTATATTAATCATTAGCTCAGGGCTAATGAAATAGCCGGCTGGTCTAATGGGCTTATCGCCGTCGCCGCCGCCGCTGCTGCTGCAGCAACTCGCCGTGCCAGCTGGATTTCTGCTGCGAATGTGACTCTGATTTTTGAGAAGCAGAAGGTGCCAGGAAACAAGAAATGAAAAGAGCAGCCAGAGAGAGAGTGTGCGTTGAATACATTTCCCTAATAAGGCTGAATTACCAGCCGCGGCAGGTCGGCCTGCTCCAACGTCAGGGAGCGACGTGACGCGGGTTCCAGCCCCGGCTCCTTCGGCGAGACAGCCGAGCTCACCGAGTCTATTAAACGGCCGGCGCACACTGAATTAGACGGCGACACAATAATTAGGTCTGTGGGATACTGAACTTCCCTCCGACCAAAGTGGAGTCACCACTCAGCACAACAAGCTGTTAACACCAGAGATCAATTCCAGAGGACTATTGAGCAAGACGCTTATTCTCCAGACACCCGCAGTGTGTGCATGTGTGCTGCTGCACTTCTGTCTCTGTGACAACCACGACCAGTTTTTCACCAACAGAGTGAAGACGGTCCTCACTTCTTTAACTCTTATTTTGAGGGTTTCAACCTCAAAGCAAATAGGTTGGATTATATTTAGGTTCTAGTTTGGTTAAGGTTGGTAAGGTTAAGGGTGAGTGGCTGGGGAAACATGTCAACGATGGTCCTCATTAAGACATGAAGATAAGTGTGTGTCTGGAGAAAACCGTAGGTGGTGTTGGTGTGTGTGCGTGTGTTAGTGAGTCAGTGCGTGCAAGAATATACCTTTGTGTATCAGTTCACTGCTGGGCCGCTGGTGTGTGTGTGTTTGTTTTTGTACTTCTATCTTTGTGAGAACCTGTGTGAGTTTTACATTTTGGCTGGTCCTCCCTTTGTCAAGCCTCATTTTGAGGGTTAAAACTACAAAATAGCTATAACTGGGTTTTTGTTTGGTTCAGAGTAAAGGTTAAGTTTGTTTTAGATGGTTAGGTTTAGGGGGAGACGCTGGAGAGGTTATGTCAATGTTTGTCAGTCTATGTCAATGATGGTCCTCACTAAGATGGGAAGACCAACAAGGGTGTGCATGTATGTGAGTCATTGTGTGTCTATGTGTGTGCTTAAGCATATCTATCACTGCGAGGACCAGTTTTGGGGAAATAATGCGGTTCCCTTCTGTCTTTGTGGGGCCCTTTTTCCAGACCCCACAAGTCTTCAAAACCACAAGGTCAGTATAATTGAGTTTATGCTTAGTGAAGAATCCTGGTTCAGCCATTTGTTTGGGACGGTTAAGTTCATGATTGTTGTCATTGAGCAGACCCCACAAAGACGGTGCGACAAACCAGTGTGTGTCTGTGTGCGTGTGTCCCTGTACTTCTATCTTTGCGAGAACCAACAGATTCACTAAATTTTTCTGACCTGAGGACATTTTGGCCAGTCCTCACTTGTTTAAACTTCATTTTGAGGGTTAGAACTATATAAAACTAAACTACTGGATGACGATTATTGGGTTGTAGCGTGCTTTAGAGTAAAGTTTAGTTTAGCCACTTATCTTGGATGGTTGAGTTAAGGGTGAATAGCCAGGAAAGCATTGTACCAATGACAGTTCTGTCTAAGACAGAAACACAGACGTGTTCATGTATGCATGAGTAATCCGTACCAACGTGTGCTTGCCAATAAACTGTGTGCTCCGTGTCACAATGTGTGTATGTCCAAGCAAGGAATGTGTTCAGTTGTGTGCACTTGTATACGGTGTGTGTGAGAGGTGTGTGTCAGTCAGCCACTGAGCGTGTGTTGGTACCAAGCCAAGGCGTTTGTGTTATAATGAGCGATGGAGCCAGTGAGTGTGTATGTCCCCTGATACGGAGTCCTTCCCTTGGGTGTGTGTGGGGGGTGCACAGCAAGTGTGTGAGTCAGTGCCAATGTGTGCATTTTATGCCAATGTGTGATATATGCTAATGTATGTGTTAAATCAACTGATGTTGGTGTGTGTGTGCGTGTGTGAAAGCAGGCAGTTGAGAGTGGGTGTGTACAAATGATTGGGAGTGTGCGTATTTGTGCATCAGCGTGCATATAGTGGGCAAAATACATGTGTTTTTGCGCCACTGAAACCGTTATATAGTCATGCGTGAGCCACATTGTGCTTGAGAGAGTCCATGGTGGCTCCAGATTTTCTTTCCTCCCTCGTGTACACATACGCGTGTGCGCGTGAAAACTTGATGACAAGAGCCAGTGTGTGGAAACGCGTGCGCGTGCGCGTGCATACATGTATTGTGGGGCACGAGTGCGTGTAGGAAAACACATAACTGTTCTGACTCCAGTACGCAGACGCGCGAGCCCGTGCGTCCAAGCGCGCAGCAGGCTCGCGGGAGCAAGCGCTTCCCACCGCGACACATAAGTGAGGAAAAGAAAAGAGCAAAAACATAACGGCACGTCGACAACGAGCTGCGATCGATTCCCGCCGCAGCTGTCGATACAATCCCGGGAAACCGACGCGCTCGCCCACTGCGCACCAGTTCTCCGGCCACTTACCGCAGTAGAGAATCAGCAGCGCCGCCAGAAGAACCACAGCCCACAAAGTTGACGACATTCTCGGCCAGCGACTCAACTCTTTGCGTCTTGCCATTTAAAACCACCTCCAAGGTTCAGCGTTTTGCAAAACAAAATAACAAAAAGAGTGTCACAATCCACCTGGGCTCATATCTCCGCGGTTATTCCTTCCGAGAGAAAAACAGCAGGTGCGCAAAAGAGAAGGTCACATTTTCCTCCCAGTTTGAAACAAGTTGGCTCAGTCTTCCCGCCAGTGACAAGAGGACGACTCGCAGTTAGAAAGTCTTCAATCATTTATACCGCAGCGGCACCTGTTCCTGGGTCCTTCCCGGCGGCGGAGCCCGCAGTCTGGGATGTGAGAGGGGGAAGAATACAGTCCGAGTCCGCAGAAAATTCTGGTGAGAAAGAGAGAGAGAAGGAGCAGGATGGAGGGAGGAAGATGAAGGGATACAGAGGAAGAGACAAGCGGCAGGAAAGTGGTGCGTCTCCCGGTGATTTTGTTTTTTTTTTCTCTCTCTCTCTCTCTAAGTGTTAATCGATCTTGCGTCACAATCATGTGGCTGCACTTTAGAAATCACATTTCACTATTATAACAGCGTGTATATTGGTTTCAGATATTGTTTTGGCTGATTCTTATCGATCTCTGCATCAATAATCATTTAGCGCTGACTTCCTATGAGCCGCCAACACGACAAGCCAATTAAAACCGTAGAAAGGCATGCGTTTATTTGCCGCCAGGGTGCGCGTGGGGTTGAATTCAACTAATAAATGCAAATGCACTTTAAAAGCGAAATGCTAACAAGTAAGCTCGGATCATTTGTTTAACAAAGCAACCAGCTTCATAAATACGATGAATGCTTCCTCAGCGCCACTGAAAGATCAAGCTGTGAGAGATTTCCCAATAATAATAATAATAATAATAATTATATATATATATATATATATATATATATATATATATATATATATATATATATATATATATATATATATATATATATATATATATATATACAGAGAGAGAGAGAGAGAGAGAGATATGAAGGTCCATCAAACACAAGGTTCATCATTTTGTGGACATCCTGTAAATGTTTCACGTGTAGTAACATCTATTGTAAGACGGTGATTTCATAAATCAGTAAACGTTAGTCTGCATCGCCTATATCACCAGGTGACACGTGCGGCAAAGCGAGACATGTTCGCTACCGCAAAAGGAACGGATTCAGGACCCTGGACAGCGCCTCGTTGACTTCAGCACCAGGGACAGAATCGTAGTTGCTGCGGGTTCCTTGTGGTCGTAGCGCCGATCATTTCCCTGCAACTTTCTTTGATACAGTGTAAACAAGCAACGCTATACTGCATATCTGAGTCATTTCCGCAGTATCTTAAACTCAGAGGTATACAGAGTTGAATGGCATTTCACTTATCTGTATAAAATAAAACTTTATAAAGTTACTATATAAAGATATAAACAGCTTTCGCCATGGCAGTTTTCCTGTTAATACTTTCACAAGGCAGGAGGTCATGGTGTCACAATTTATTTGCTTTGGAACTATTTGTTTGTGTGCAAAACAATCCCTGTCTGACATAATAATCAGTGACCACATGATGGCTTTACTACGGCTTGTTAAATCCCTCAGTAATAATGTGCACCAGATTGGTCACCTTGTAAACCCGACCGTAAACTAGACAGGACATTAAAAAAAAGACACAGTTGTTCCCAGCGATCCTTTAAAACCAGCACTAATTGTTTAATGCGACAACTTCAAAAGTCCAATAGCAGCGCGTCATTGTTGTGTTTAAGACAGAAACCTGCCGCTCACATGAGCAAATGAAGAAATTCGCAATCTGTTTAAATGTAAACCTTGTAATCAAACACGTATCTCTCACACAGACAGCGTCGGTTTAAACAAGCCGTGGCCTACATATGTTCCCCGCTCTGTTCAGAGCAAGCAGAATAAAGCTGGCTAGATCTAGAAGGTGCTGCTATTTCGGAGCAGGAGATGCCTTCAAAGGCTTCTATGTCGCACACAATCAGCAGCAGCTTTTTATTTCATTTTATTTTGGGCTGTGAAGTATCGTTATTTTTTTTATTTTATTCTCAACATGAAAAAAGACCACATGTGGCGGAAAGGCTGCGGCTGAAATAGAGCTTGACAAATATCTGTGGAGTTTAAATGTTTAAAGAAAAGCAGGTGGGGATCGTCAGGTTGAATCGTTCAGAACTGTTGCTGGATTCAGAATATATATAAAATGAATCATCAAAATGAATACTTTAAAATAAAAAAGCGGGACTCATAAAAATGGGAAAAACTTCATTCTGAACTATGCGATCAAATTTGGTATTCTGTGTGGAGCGACAGGGTCCTGAGGGCCTCTGTGAGTGGTAGCAGACCTACCGTGGAGTGCTGAGGGATGGGGGGTCAACGACAGTGGGGCTTCTTCTACACACACTACTCACAGCGCAAGCAGGGTGGGAGAGAGCCACAGACCTTCAGTTGTACAGTGGTACACAAGTCAAGCTCGAGTTTTTCTTTTTCTGCAGATTTCAAAGCTTCTACTCCAGAACTTTCTTATATGATCAGAAATATTCAACTCTCCAAACCTATGTCACAAGCTTTAGGTGTTGACCTACACAAGCTGATCATGGATAAATCTGCTCATATCTTCATGGGTGCGGCAGCATCAGGAGCGCAGATCCACTGGTAAACAGAGAGATTTATCTATTGGCTCGGCTCTTTCTTCCCATGACAGAGGATGATGTACTGATCCATCTGCCCTTCCCAGAGTCCACCTTCCCCTTTATGAGCAAGACCTTGGGAAGGAACTCATCTAATAAATGAACTCAACTTTTTACTCTCATCTATTGGGAACCACGATCTCAGACTTTAGGGGCGCTCGATGTATTCCACCACATGAACAGATTCTGGGTCGCTCCCTTGACCCAGCTTGGGACAAGTAAAAGATGATGGATGATGTAAACATGAACAATGACTTGAAGTGTCGTCGCTTTGAACCAGTATCAAAAAAGAAACACAAATGGTGGTCACCCTTATAGTAAAAGAGGAAATCTAGGAGATGACATTGTGGAGTCACACAAGCCTCAGCAGAGGCTGTAACAACGTCTAACTTGATTTACCATTGAGCCTTTCTCATAATTTGCTGCTGTATAAAAGCAAATAAAACATCACACTTATCTGTATTCCATTTCCACACTGATATTGTTGCTCAGCGGAGGCAAAAATGAGAAACATTACTGTCAGTCTGATGTGTTGTCTTGCACAGCCAGAGTTTAAAGTCTGCCTTAGCGTCTCCCCGTCTCTCTTTCAACCATTGTCTTGCAGTTTTTAAGGGGGAAAAAAGAGGCGTCTTTGGTTTTCACGCTTCATCTTAATCCGTGACAGTCAGAGAGCGGGAGGCGACCAAAGAGAGGACTTTAAACCACTGAGAAGCAGGCTCAAGTTCAAAGCCTGTCCATGGTGGTCCAATGAAGAGGAGCGGGCTGGAGACTGGATGATCGTCAAACAGCCAACACAGAATCCTTCTATTCCCACATATCATCCGTGGGTTGGCGCCACATGTCTTATATTAGCAGATCATGCTAAACAGATGAGGAAACATTAGGTTCTGTTGGAGCTTTACGATCCATACGTAACCATTCCTTACTCAACTAAACAAACCGATGTCCATTTTTGTCAGCTCTCCGATGTCGACATTCCCTGTGGGATTCAGATGGGTGAAATATACAGGATGATCCAAAGGAGTCTTCCTCCTGGAATAAGTCCTCGGTCGGGCGAGTCGTGCTGACAAGGACTCTCATTTAGCTCCAACATATCCACTGCTTCTGGACACCAGAGTACAACCTGAGGTTCCACAGTTCCAGACCTGGGAGAACTGAACATCTCTCTACTTCCATTCACACCTCATCTGTGTTCACAAGCTTCTGTTCGTGTAGTTCATGAGGCCCTTATGAGATAAGATCAACAACTTTGGCTCTCCTTAGCAAGAGATTAAATACTTGATGATAGGTTACATTTACTAATCCAGACATCCAGATACTGATCATTTAATCATGCAAATGCCATTTATTTTTTCTTCTGAAATGCTAGTTGCTTTCGTCTCTGCGATGATAAATACAAGCACTCCAAAGATGCTGAAATGGATGAGCAGTCGGCTGAGCTATCGCCGGGCAAACCTCTGAGGTCCAGCTGATTTATTCGTATAGATCTGGCTGCCACGGAGAACGTCAATAATCCACCTTTATTGAAGAGCTACCTTCTTTTCATCACTCCATTTGTATCCTCAATGGTGATCTGAGTCAAGAAAACACGTTTAATCATTGATGAACTCCTCAACTGCAGTCTGGCCTGACACACAGCAATTATCCAAAATATAGTTCCATATTGCAACTCCATATCCCCCGGCTCCACCTCAGGTCAGGGCCACAAAACGTCGCATTCAAATAATAGCGCAATCACTCGATGTTGCCTTCGCTGAGCGGAATATTAAGCAGATGCAGAAACATGTTCAAGGTACAGCAAACCATGTACATTTTAATGTGCCCGCAGCATTACGTGGGAAGTACAGTACAAGCAAATGGTTAGTTTCTCTATCATTTAACTTTGGTCTTTGGGGTCCGAACCACAGTAAGAGCTGAGATGAATTCGAGAATATTTCATATTATTGTTGACAGGTGGCCAGCCACTGACTCAAGAACTCTTTTGTACACCATGCCATCGTACTCTACAACTCCTCACTTGGGGGGAAGAAGTAGTAGCGTACGCTACACTACATAGTAATGGACACTTGTTCAATGTGCAATACCCGTCTTTCTGGTGCAATAACCTATTTTAATCTAGTTTAATTTTAACTTTTTATTTATTTTATTTTTATTTTTAGGTTATTAGTATTTTTTATTTTTTTATTCTCTGTGTGATGCTCTTCCTGACTGCATGCCCTTTCTTGCCTCTATTGCTGCTGGAAATTTAAATTTCCTGGAGGGAGTCATCGCAAAGGGAAAAGTCTAGTCTAAGTCTAAGTCTAAGTCTAAGTCCAATTGATCCATCCAGTTCCAACTGAAAGAGGACCAGCATTTTGGGGATGGTGCCTTTATTTAAATAAATATAAATACAATAATAATAATAGGTTTAATTTTAGCCACTGAGCCGTAATGTTCAATACATGTTTGTTGGGAGAAAAAATAAAATGTTAGAAAAATCAATAAAACATAAAGTAAAAATACATTACATGATAAAAATATTCAAGTTAAGTTAAGCAATATTTCAGTCTTATCTAGAAAATAAAATGGACATGCACTTCGTCGTTTATTTATGTGAATGAATGAATCTAAATCAATAGATGAATAAAAAGTGTTGTCGCTCAACAGTGTTACAGAATCAAACTCGCACACACTCTTGGGTAGCTAATCTCCCGGAAGCAAGTTCAGGAATCTTCATGATTCCCGGACAAATATATTAATTACCATGTAAATGAGTTTGGAGCTACGCTTCACTTAATTTCCTCGTCTGTAAACGAACAGTGCAACGCCTGCAGACGAGTGTCGGGGTCTTATTAACCAGTGATGTCCCTGCGGCGGAACACGAAAGGCAGCGTTTGCCGTCTTTTCATCCACATCGGCCTCTTGAAGAGAAAATAAAACCTCCTTTCATCCTGACTAAGCAAAATCATTTCCGACGTGATTCCTGAGATCAGGCTGCGTTTTCGTGGATTGGATAGTGTTTGAGAAAGACCTGGAGGAGGAGAAGCAAACATTATGACCACCACCCCCCCACTGTTCCAGTCCTGCACGCTGCCCTCTGCCCTCCAATGCTTCTGGTCGGCTTCTTCTTCCCCCCTGCAGCTTCCTGATGTCTCCACGCCAGTGTCATCCCACTCTTCTTCTCCCCGGCGGCCACCGCCTCGCACTCTTTCATATCCGCTGCCAATCCTCCTTTCCCCCTTTACTTCATGGATACAATCCGCCCCTGTATCACTTCCAAAAGTTGGGCCCTCTCTACTACTTCCTCCAACTCTGATTGTCTCCCTCTGTGTTTTATCTTTCCCCTCATGCCCCGGAGCGCTGGGAAGCATGAAGGGCAGGAATCAGTATTCTTGTGGAAAAAAAAGAAGCTGAAAACACAAATTGACAGGTTTGAATCCTCGGGGCAGCTTTGTGGATTCTCTCGACGGAGGCTCGAGCAGCCATGTGAGACCGGCCACTGGAAGCTAAATATAAACTAAACCCCCCAAAAAGATGGATTTGTGTCGTCGCTATCGGACGATCTGAGGCCAGCAGAATGAAAATACACTGTCGACTCTGGGGATTTGGAGGGAATTGGCAGTTGCGGGGGCCAGACGTGGCAGTGATGGCGCCGCTGAGACACAGTGGAAGATAAGAAGCTCAACTGTACTGAGCTCGAACCTCTTTAAAGACACAACAAATTAGTGTCAGTGACTTTTAGCTTGCTCATTGCTGACCGAAGGTTGCCCTGGTTAACTGGAACAGGCTGCAGCTCTACTCAGAGTGCCTTACAGATGACAGTAGGAAAACAGGGATTATGATTGGATTGTCTGAGCGTTGCACATGAAAAAATGAGAAATTCCCCGAAGATCATTTTCCACTTTCCATTTATTTTGTCTCATATTTCATGTATTATTAGTAGTAGTATTATCATTATTTGAAACTATATTAATAGATGTTGCCAAAAACTACACTTCTGTTCATCTAAGACAGAAATGATAATCACCATTAAAATACACAATGTGTAAAATATAAATAACAATAGTTTAACAGCTATGTATGACATTCATCATGTGGCTCCTTCTAGCTTCTAGTTAGAAACACCAGGTTGTTCAGATGGTTTGGCTTTGGAGAAGAGTGGACACATGTTTCGGGTTGCAACACATCCTCACTCCCATGGTGTCATATTCACATTGGGAAAGTTGCCTTGTGCGTCCTACACTGACGAAAAACGGCAGCCTTCAGCGTCGCATATTGGTGCATTTGCAGACCGAAAAAAGGTCGGGGTTGGGATAAGTTGTGGAATGGCGCTCCATTTGTTCCATGTTTAGAACTAGCCAGATTTCTATAGTACCATCACTAAGGAGCAGAGCCACATAAGGGGTTATAAATAGGAACCTCTCCCTGGTGTTACATGTTTTTTTTTTCTTTTCTCACTCCCGTCTGGAATGCTACGGATGGAAAACATTCCTTCAGTCCATAACTTTGAAGGCTGCCTTTTTTCGTCAGCATACGACACAAAAATGTCTACTGTATACTGTATATTATGCCATGGTGGAGAGGATGTGGGATCAGTGTGGTTTTGATGTGTAAGATGTTTCACATTGCAAGCATTTTTAGTCATCTTTTCATGAAGTCTTCTCAATAAGATGTCACTACCTTGCGGAAAGAGCACTCATGTATCGTAAAGAAGTTTTGTAGCCAGACAAAGAGCACTTTGTTGATTCACCACATTCAAAGATTGGGCGTGAGTGATTGTTCTTATGTCCTAAACCATGTCCCAATAGTCACTGGTTTTCAGGACGTCTCCATCTTACAGTTGTTACTCAGGACCCTGCATGAGCAACTACAGGTTCCAGATTCTAATGCTGAAAGCCATGCCAGCATTGGCTGCATCAACACTTCACTGGGGCTAATACCAGCATCCCTCACTCCGAGTAAACAGTGTCAAGCTGTCACTGCGCTTTGCGGAGCTGCTTCACGCTGGTTACACTGTTTTTTAAGATATGGGGCTCTGTCTGTGTACAGTAGCTGGCCTCTCTGTGCAATTTTCCCTGGACACACTTTCCTGGAGCAGGGGGTGGTGTGGCGTTTGCAGTGCATCAGGTCAGAATGGGAGCATGTTTTCAAAATTGTAGGATGCCACACTACATACATAATTGAGATTGAAAATATATGTATATATTAACTGATCAGCCCTACTCTGGAGTCAATTTTGAGGAAGGGGGTGGGGTTTAGCTGCCTCTCGGTATTTCGGTGTGTTCCCGTCACTTCAACTCTGACAGCCATGCAACGTAAATGACCTTATAGGGCAATGTTGCCAAAGAAGAGGAAGACACACAACTGGCAGAGGGCAAAATAGCATCGGCCCAGAAAGGAGAGCATAAACACTGGCGAGGCTATTCTGAAATGGAAACAACTTTGGGATTGTCGCGGTTTGAAACTGTATTCGAGCTTGGACAGGTGGGCAACCAAATGAATAATGTTGCAAAAATTGTTGTATTTGTTGAGCAGATATTTACGCTGTGATACCATGTACCAAGCAGCAACTGATCTGTGACCTGTGCTAATGAATAGCCTTCTGCTAACTGGAGCCACAGACCACACAGCACTGGCATCACTCACTCAGTCAGTCCAACATGTTGTTGAAATAAAACAGCCTGCTGTGGTTACACTATTGATCGGCAAACACATCTTCGCCAGTTACTTTTTAACCAATTACTTTCTTAGTTACTGTTAGTAAGTACTTTATTTACAACAACATTTATTTATTAATTTATCTTTATCAAGCACAAACTTTTTGTACAATGTTTTGTTGCATATAGTTCCTTTTATTCAGAAAAAAAAAAAAAACGTAAAGAATTTAGAAGTAGTATTGCAAACATCGTATCAACATTCCAACTGTTATCTGGTCTGTTCAGATCCTATTTGCTGGAGCATTTTACAATGGAGCTACTGTACGTTTTCAATCAGTCAAAAAGCAGGTTTGGTCTGCTGTTTTGTCCGGACGCTGTCACAGATCAGAAGTCAGAGAAAGAAATGCTCATTTTCGTGGTTTCTGCATGGTTACCATGGGAACCGGTGGCACAGCTCACCTCTCTGAAATGCTTTTAAAAGATAAAAATAGAAGAATAAAACAGCAAGTCAATTCAGGAAGCAGCTGATTTGATTTCACCTCCATTAAAGTCTTTCAAATCAGCAACCCCGACCTTAGAGAATGTGAGTCGTCTGTTTGCAGAGTTTGTTCGTACAGAAACTCTGGAGATGTGGGTGTGTGGCATCGAGTGATACACACAAACAGGCAGCGGTGTGCGTTATGTGAAGAGGCAGAGGAGAAGCACAAGGGAATCGCTCCATAATCTACTCTGGCGTTCGCAGCCCCCTCTTTCAGTCCACAATACCCCCAAATGGCTTTTCAGCGGCCAGACTCGCGCTGGCCGGCGAGCTCTGGAGACATTACTGTGAAAAATACCCGCCGTGGAAACAATGCGGCAGAGATGATCTCACTCGCCTCCCAAAACACAGCAGTAAACATCAGTCGCTGCACTACACCTGCTGACAGACACTCAGAAACAAGATAGTGAGTTTGAGAGGATTTGGGAGGACAGGAACAGCCTGTTTTCATAATCACCTTGTAGTTATACGGGTGTGGGGGGGTGCGTGGATTTTATTTGAAATCCCGAAAATTCGGAGAAAGGGGACCATGAATGGTATCCCATGGATTAACAGTTATCAACAGGGTCATTTCTGAGTATTTTACTTCTGAAAATATGTCTGCATGAGATGTTACTCCTACTGTACAAGATCCAGAGGCTTGATGTCACAAAGTGTGTTCGTGTGACCCGGAAAGAATCATGGGATTGACAACACGCCACTCACTGTAAAGAGAGCCGCTCACATACTTCACAGAACTTTTAACCGCTGCTAAATATTGTCTTGAAGGATGGAGTTTTTATCTGTGAGGAGGAGGAACTGCGAGTCTCGCACCCAGCAGTCGGAGGCGCGGACTTATGCTGGAACTATCAAGGAGCTTTTTTCAAACACTCGTCCTGGATCTGAACTTGGATGTCAGAATCTGTAAACCTGGTGCACTGAAAACACCAACAAACTCCTCTTGGATGAATAAAATTGTCAGCTGAGGGAAAACATTGCAACAAATTAGAAAGAGACCGCTACACACGCTTAACTTAAAAGAACAGGTGCGTGAAAAGTTAGATGAGTGGTTATTGAACGGTTTGAAATATACCGACTGAGGAGACAAAGACATAGAAACCACTAACCATCACGTGCCTGGACACGTGCTGGGAGTCAGCTGGAACTGTGCTGGAACTGTGCTGGGAGGGGAACTATTGAACTGCACCGACTCTATATGAAATCAATAATTCAGTCATCAGTTTTGACAAAATAAAGACACAAGTCTTGTATAAATGACTACGTAATTGTCTTAATGAAAGTAAATATGACACCCACAGACTATTCGGCTGAGCCGACACACGGTCACATGCTTTCACGTGCACACTCAAACAAGTGAAGCTCGTTCTCCAGGGAGACGCAAAAATACAATTGGCTACCTCTGAATTCAAAATTTCCCCTTGTGAATAAAAAAAAATATATATGAAAAGGAAATCAGGAGGGAGGAGTAGATTTAATGTATGAAAAGATGAACACGAGACATCGTAGCCAGATTGGAGTTGGTGTGGGATCACATGGTTTCACTGCTACACATAACTTACATGTTGAAAAGCAGATGGCGTGAGTCACTTTTACGTCTATGAACAAACAATTCAAGCTGCTTTAAATATGTCTGATTGACATTTGTGATCTATGAAACCGCAGGGGACCGACAGACACAGTTCATGCACCGTGTTTTTAGTTCATTGTAGTTTTACAGAGCGTTTTGAGGGAGCCATTTTGCAAACTTTAGCTTTTAAAATTCTGCTTTGATATGAAGCCACTCTATTAGTATGTGAGATTTGTTCGCTGATGTGGAAAAGCTGGACACGAGGGTGTCATAATTCTGGATGATGGACCCAAGTGCAGGAAGTGTTGGTCAGCAGAAGGCACGAGAGACCAGGTTAATTACAAAATGTATTCGTTACACAGACAGACAAGTGACTAGAAACTAAGGGCGCCGTGAACCAAAACGCGGACTGGGAACAACACACAGGGAACGGGGTGAATCTGGAAAACAAGAGAGGCGGATTAGAATCAACTACCTACTATGTAAATGGGAGAACAGAAAACACACACCCGGAGTTAAGCTCAACATGATGGTGGCACTAAACTGAAAGCGCTCGGGGGCGGCGGCTAATCACACTCGCACACACGAGGGGTAAACTGACGGATCTATAACTAAAAAGTGAGGCTTAGATAAACAGCTCACACACGGACTGAATTGAGAGTAGGGAAGTAAACGCAGGAGTAGCAAGTAAGAACAAAAGACGGCGACAGAATAGGAATTCAGCGCGGAGGAAAAATCTGGAAAAGGTCAGGGAGTAATGCGAACACACAGGAGTCTTGAAAGAGTTTTACCTTGATGTAGTGAGAAGCAACAATCTGGCAACTAGGGCTGACGTCGCCAGGTTTATATCCAGGAGCAGTCTGAGGAGGAGATTAAAGACAGCTGTGAAGCTGGACACAAAGCAGGAACAGGAAAGAAAGACAACCGGAGGTAACAAAATAAAAGCACGAGCGGAAAATACTAAAAGGAACGGACAATAAAGTGCAGACATGACAGAGGGCCCCTTGAAGACTCAAGCTTTTTGGTGATGCATTTGAATTCACTGACTTACTTCACTTCACTTATTATTATTATTATTATTATTATTATTATTATTATTACAAAAATAGACACACTTTTTCTCACCACATATTTCTTACAACTACAGGGGAGTTACTAGGCAGTTTGTATTGTGAAATTTGTGCAGTTATACAGCTGTATTAGTTATTAATTTCCATGTGGTAATGGGTTCATTTATGTACGCTAATTCGTTTGATTTATTCAGATTGGATCAAACACATTTTCTTGCACCTAAGCTAATTCAGAATAAAAGTTTCTCATTTCGTCCACATTAATAGCCATTGTGCAAGTAAACAAGGCAACATTCTAACTCCAAACTAAATCTAAACATAAGCTAATGAAGGTTTCTTATTGTAGCAATTATGTTTTGCAGACCACTGTCTTTTTTCCAACCTGTGTTCTCCATGCTCCTAGAATAATTTTGCATAATGTGAAAATCTCCAATCATGTCTGACATCAACTCACCACATGGATCAGTTATTCAAGACCAGGAGGACCGTAAAGGAAATTCTGGAAGATAGCTCCACGTGCGCCTGCTCCAGTTTCTTATCGGAGGTTCCATCCGTCAGCCTAAGTGCCTCCCTGCGTGCTGAATGACAGATTTGGAGTCCCGGACATTTGACCTCTGTGGTGTCATTTAGTGTCTGGGAATGATCGGGGTCACACGTGGGCTGTCAAGTGAGTCATTAGTGTCTCGCTGGAGTCGGGACTCAATCGTAAAAAAGGATGATAAGTGATGTTCGAGTCCACTTCATGTCCTTCACTCCTCTTTCACGCCATCTGTCTCGAGCGCATTGAAGTCCTTCACGTAGTTTCTCAAGCTAATATGAAGCAGGGGGCGCACTTGAGTTAGCAAATGAGTCCCAGATGTGTAGGAAACGGGTTTTAATTGGTCACATGATCACATGATAAATGACTCTGATGACTCAGCGGGATTCACGGCCCCACTTGGCAGCACGTTCAACGCACTCTCAGTCCACTTCAACAGCTCTTGAAGTGTCTGTAAAATAACCCATGAGTCACAGATCAGTTGGTCAACTGAGTGGCGTATAATCCAACATCAGTGGTGGCACCAAGCCCATTGGACCAGCCAAGTCAATTTGGTACTTACACAAGCATTGGAGGTGCATCACCGTGAAAGGGACGCCACCTCATGGCTTTAATCTTAACACCAACCACCATCTTTCTTTTACCTGACCTGCTGCCCACAGTGCTGAGCTATGCAGCAGAAGGTGACACGTGCTTCAGTTGAACACTGAACATATCATTATGCAGCACGGATGGCTGACTTCTGTGTCACTCTCAGAAGCAAAAAAGAGACAAAAAAGTTGCGTTACATCTACTGTTTCAAATTAGTTTTTACTTCCAAAATGCCCTGTTGCCTCTGCGATTGTAGGTTCTCTATTGCTTAATATCTATTTTATTTATTTTGAATGGATTATTTAAATTCAGTTATAGTTGGTTCTATATGCATTTTATTTTTTATATTGTTTACATTTAATAGTTCAGATATGTTTTATTATGAATAACATTTTACATTCTTAATTATGTTTATACATGTATGCAATATTATGCTTTGTTCAGAATATACCGTGAAACTGACTTGTTTATTGTTATTGTTCGTAATAATAATAATAATTATTATTATTATAATTATTATAATAAAAACATGGGCTGCGCTTATTTAAGCGTGGAGAAATCAGAAGTAGATATGTGCCTATTTTTATATTGTTTACATTTATATTTCACATATTTTTATTATGTATTATGTTTTTATACATGTATTCTTTATACAGTATATTTATAAATTTTGCTTTCTTTTATCCAATATTATTTTGTTTCGACTTATTTAGTATTATTATTGGTAGTAGTGGTAATAATAAGAATAAGAATAAGTGAAAAAACATGGGCTGTGTTTATTTTATCATGGAGAAATCAAAAGGAGATATGTACCTAAAAATAAATAAATAAATAAATCAGGAGTATCGGTCAAGAACTAATATTTGTTTGACCCATTACGTCAAAGGGAGAGGTCTCAATGACAATGACTTTACTGTTATTAATATGTCTGACTCTTCCTAGTTTTCTAAACATATGAAGCTGCCAGTCCAGATGAGGAGAGTGAGGCGGCTACACTGAGACATTGACTTCAGGTGGTTCACTTCAGGATAAAATCCTGATCTGAGACAAGTTGACAGAAAGTACTGAGATGAGGAGATAAATTTAAAGAGGTGGGAAGACAGCAGGCAAAATGAAAACACTACTGACAGCTCAACCCTTTTCAGTCCTTTTTACCCGAGTGAAGGTTTACACTTGTGCAGCATCACCCTCCACCCTCCTCCCCCTCCATGTCGGCTGTCAGCCTCCAGCCCGTCCCTCCTTACACCCACTAGCACCGTCTTGACAGGCAAAAAACAAAAACAGACCTATTACAGAGACATACAACACGCAACAGGAAACAAGAGAACACGGGTTCGCTGTCAAGTGCACATGATACACACAAACACGGACACAGTTGTGTGTGAGCTGAAGGGGGGAGGGAGTGCTGGTCGTGAAACTCCTCCACCCACAAGACTGGACAACACTTTCATGTCTCTTCGAATCTGTTTGTTGACTGCTCTGACGGGTGGAGTTCAGCTTCCTGCGTCAAGTCCCGACTTTTGGGAAACAGAAGTACATATACACCACAGGGGAAAAGACTGACCTAAATTTAACAACTTGAACAAAACCTCATTCACTTTCTACTGCTTTTCATGGGGTCACAGGCTGCTGAAGTCAACTCTGGGTGAGAAGCGGGGCACTTCTGGACTGGACTCATTTCAGTATCTGTTCTAAAGAATGTATAATCTGCTTTACTGTAAGTCAAGAATCTCAACGTCAGAAGGTTAGGAAGCATGAAAACTAAATCCACAGGAGATCTGGACTTTACCTTGAATGAAGCAGATGTCCCTCTGATTTGTGCAGTATTGTTGTGTTGGTTGATATTTTCAAATACTGCTGAGGCTGGGATTTTTTGCCAAGGTTCCAGTATTTCTTTTCTGTAGATGTCCACCACACTGAACCTTCCAACCGCTCTTCATCTGGGACGCAGCCTCAAAGACAAAGACTGTCACTTTCTGAGGCAACACCAAACCACTCAGATGCGAAATGGTCATCACACAGTGAAGGTTGTGACTGAGACCATCCCCTTGCCGTGCGCACACCGCGTGTGACTAACAGGGAACTTGAGCATTTCATGACAAAAAAAACATTTTAATTAGCCAACACTGGCTCCAGATGTGGCGGGCAGATGTTTCCACGCGAAAATTGAGGAAGCATCTTTACACAACTGTTTTAAATAGAACAGGTGCTACAAAACAAACACCATAATCATGACTCGAGGAGTTCAGACTGAAGGAGATGATTGTGAGAAACGACATCACCCACATGACCTCCGCCGTGATATTGGGATTCCGATGTCTCAGCGTCACACTAATGTGTTCTCAGACATGCAACTGCGGGCGTTCAGCAGGTACTGAGGAGTGGAGCAATCCATCACCAGCAGCTGCCTGAGCACAAGTGGTTTTAGTCAAAGAAGACACACTGGGAGTCGCAGGCTGCCACACCACAAGAGACGGACAAGAAGTTATGCTGGAAACAAACCCAGATTTTCCATTTGGTTGATTTACTTCTAGAAATTGTACATGTTTTTTCCTCAACATTAATATTCTTTTCCTGTGATGCTCTCTAGTCTGAGAACGTATTGTTTCTGACCCTCTAATATCTACATGTTTACCCCCCTTTCCTCAGAAAACAAAAACGCTCCCTCTAAAGGGGCAGTGATTTTACTTTGAGTCCATGCTCCGGGGGGGAGAAATGGTTTTGCGTCTGCAATCTTATTCTTCCAGCACTTGAAGTGGATGTAGGACTGTTGCTGAGGTTTTTCTTCACCATGACAAAATCCTCATCACTGAAGACCCTGCACTGGTTGGGCTCCATACCCCGTGAACAAAACTCCACCCTGGGAGGAACTTCATCTTGAATGTTGACTGGAGATTCCACCCTCTTCCCACTGAGATCCATGGTGTCTGACTGAGGCGCAGTCAAAAGTGGGAAGGCACAAAAAAGTGTGATCCAGACGGAAGTAAAGACACCGGCACAAAATGTCACAGATGTTTGGAATATGGTAACTGCTTTACTGAAAGTATTTGTTGACTTCCAACAATCTTGATGTCATGGATGACATGGCAACCATGACATGGATCTGAGGTAACCAAAGGGGAAACCCACCTCACCGTGGCAGAAATACCTAACATGAAATTGTTCTTTTTTTTTAAATCTTTTACCCTTCTTGTTCTTAATCCTTCTCTATATTTTGTTTTCGCTTACAAGTTCATTTGGATTGAATGCCACTGTGTTTTTCCCCAGAATTTTCAACTAGCAATTACAGCTTGTCACGCCTCAGTGAAATTTAAAACAAGATATGTGAATCATACAAAAATCTAAGTACCTGAAACAAGTGTTTTCCAATGAATATGAATGAATCCATCCCCCGTGACACTTCAGCCTGTTGGTTTTGTTTTCACATGATTCTTCCAAGACACTGGGACATTTATGAAGAGCGATCAAAGTCTTTTGTGTGTTCTCCGTCTTCATCCATCATTTCCCACCTTTCGCCAACAGATGTCGTGGAAAAAAATAGACAAGCAGATGGTGCAGAAACGCAGCAATTACTTTGGGTGCAAGAACATACAAAAGATCTTCACCATCACAATCGTGTCACGCACTCGCGCAAAGGTAAAGTATGATGCTCATCTGCTTTGATCCAATTCAATCATGAGCTCATCCGGAACCGTGAGCCCGAGACATGATGCCAAATCAGCGAGGAGAATTAAATTAGAAGAGATTTAATAGAGCGCTCGGGCAATGAGGAGATCCATCACAGAATCAATCAAGGGGCCGGCTGATCGGAAGAGAAGCGCAGATATGATTCATAATGAGAACAGAACCACCGGGAGAGAGCGAGGCACAGTTTCTGTTGCAGTGACTCAAACGTGTGAATGTGACCGGAAACTAGTCAGTTCAGTTTCCTACAGAGCAGCAACAAACAGAACCAACGCGATCATTCAGCGACAGTCTTGACTCTTCAGACACTGGTGTTAGAGGCCGCACTCAGAACCAGGACCAGATGGACAGACCGAACTGTGGGATCCTTAACTGAAGGCGTGAGCGACATCTGGAACTTTCTTTTTTGTGTCTGTCACCTCAGCTAATACGCGCAATAATTATTTCTCAGCGTTGTAGGATTCACACGCTTGACCTGCCTCCTTCTCCGCTGCACAGGCGGATAAAAGCCAAACCCCGGGATTCAATAGTAACCACATTAATCCACCACATGGCACAGTTGGCGCCAATCACACAGACCCGCCACCAGCCGCTGCGCTTCCCAGGATCACTGTGGGTTTGCAGAGCATGAGCGGGAGAAAGACGAGGATCATCCACAGTGTAGGGTGGGCAGAATGTTGCTGTTATTCTTCTGTGGGGCGAATTATTCCTAAGTACATGTCAAGAGCACAAGCAGCCCAAATACGAATCCTCCAGTTGGTTTGTGTTTATTGGATAAAGTTGATGTGCCATTCGTCATAGAACAAAGGTACGTACAAATGTCATGTACGTATGTCACGTTTAAAATGTAATGGTGCGCGCTAAGGCTGAACAGTATATCATTATCGTATCTTTATCCAGAAGCGAACAGATATGAACATTCAACATATTAACATCAAACATCCTGCAACAACAGTGGCCAACGTCAATTTTGTAGCCAACCACATACCTCGTATCTAGGGCTGTTGAAAATAATAGCTCCGTGGATGCATCGTGAAGCAGACATGAACAATTCTGAGCGATTTTATTAGGCTTCAACTTTCTATTCCATGATCACCGGCGTATAGCAAACCCCGTGGCAACATATGTGACAGCTTTACGGCAGTTCAGGCGAAGGCAGGAGGGGAGGAGTCAGTATGACCGTTGGAGACATATTCGTCTACGCTCTGTACCCTTGGGAGTGAGTCCCATACCAAATCGGTCGAGTTAGATTTCTACCCTCAGCTGTGCTCTCGGTGATTTTTTGGCAAGATGTCAGGTGAGATAATGTAGGGCGTCTCCCGGACACCGCCGTAGTGAGTTGTTGAACTGGGAGAACAAGCTAGAATATGTCGCTCAGATGACCCTGGAATGTCTTCGTTGTCATGTCCGCACTTTCTTTGTCCGTTCATTGAATTGTGTCGCGCTTTTATTTTGTTACCTTGTTCTGGTTTTCCTGTTTGCTCCTTCTCTCCAGCTTCACAGGCAACACAGCTGGTGTTGATTTGTGATTAAGCCTCCCATAGATATGAACCTGTCAACGCCAGCTCCCGTTGCCAGATTTTTGCATCGCACTCCGTGACAGTAAAACTCTCTCAAGACTTTCAAGCTCTTGTTTTCATTCCCTGACCTTTCAAAATTTCTCTGCGCGCTCGAATCCCTATTCAGCTGCTTCCTAAGTTCCTCCTCCTCGCTCTGCTTCTGTTTCTCCCCCCTTGCTATTCAGCCCGCATGTGAGCAGTTTTCCAGTCTCACTTTTCCATTTTCTCTCCAACGTAGTTATTTCCTCGAGTGTGTGTATGTGTTTCTCCACCATCGAGCACTTTCTGTTTACTTTGCGGTGTGAGCTTCATTCCGAGTGTGTTCTCCCAGTTATCTCAGGCTTGAATTCTTATTTGCCTTTCTTGTGTTTTCAGATTCTTCCCCAGTCCCTGCGTGTAGTTCCCGGTTTGCGTACACGTTATTTGGGCGTCTGATTTATTGTTTCATTCATCGGTTAAACTCTGTAATTTAATCTCATCTCCAGTGCCTCCTGTCGACCAGCACTTCCAGCACTTGAGTCCCTCCTTCTGAAACCATGACATCCGTAATCATTCTTCCAAATTGTTTCTGCCTTTCTACCTCAGCTGCTGCCCCCACGATCCAACCTCAGGCAGTTGGTCAACATCACTAGTCTATGAAACAACATTCAACCAGAGCTCTCAGTGTCTCAAGCCACCCCTCCAGAGAATTTGACAGAAAAAATAGACCCCATGCCCTTTACACTGTGTTCTAAATATCCCTCCCTATTACAGACTAACAAAATGATTTTATTGACAAAGTCATTACCGAGTTGGTGCTGATCCATTTTCAAAGCCCTAATTCAATATCTCATTTCAGCGGTGCTCACCACCTGCTGGTCCTTAAAAGAGTCTGCTCGCGTTCCTGAAAGAAACAATTCTCTGGGAGCACAATTGGAGCCACGGATGCTCGGGCTCCTGGCAAACTCCTTAATGAAGCCATTACAGCCAGAACTCATTTCCCTGAATGGTTTCAAAGAACGCCCAGACCTCCTTCCCTTTCAGGAGCCATTCAGATGAAGGATAATCTTTTTACCCCCTCGTCCATTGTTGGTTTATTGGCCCCATGTCAAGGAGCGCCGCTGTAAACCTGACACATCCTGGATAGTGGGGAGAAACTTCAGATCATTTGTTCGCACATGTTCCAGCCATATTAAAAATTCAGGATTCAGAGAGCGTATATCAGGAGTCTATTTCATCTGGCTGTTAAAACCCACCATCAACCAAATAACAGTCAAATTCAAAAGCGGGACCGGAGCATATTAGCGCCATCTCCATTATCTCTTGTCAATAACTTTGCAGGCTTGTTGGACCACAACTGACCGAAGACAAAGTCATGAATTTTCATATTAAAAACAAACATGGCTAGTCAGATCTTATCTGTGAATGAGATGAGCTCTGCTTAGTAAACAAATGTACCATGATCTGTAACTCAATGAAAAGGATTTGACTCATGAACCAAGTTATTCTTTGTGACTGCTAATCTCATTTAGTGTCACAACAGCATGGTTGAGAGTGATAACAGTCCCTCCTGCCGGAGTTACTTAAAGCATATATCAAGGTACACACAATCGAATCACCTGGACTGTCTGGCTATGTATGGTACCATGACCTATCAAAATGTCACAAATCGGAAACAAGATTATTCAAACTGAAGTGTGCAATGAATTGTAAACAATGAATCACGGTACGCACTGTGGCTCAAGGGTCCATGACACGAGTTACGTATTGTATCATGATCAATGATTATGCTTCATGACCTCTGAACTTATGTTGTGTCTCCATCAAATGCTCTGGTTTGGTCAGTGAGTGGTACCTTTTACCCAAGTCTGCCTTGAGTCATGGGTTTTCTGGGGGGTTATGATGAAGAGGCTCAGTTCTATCCAAAGTAAAAAAAAAAAAAAATCGAACAGAGCCAAATATTGTAAAAAATGTATATCAATTTTAGGCTCCAACCTGCTCCCAAGGTGGTGACAGAGAAGTTACAGAGGCAAGAGATGTTGTGAAGGGACTGTGGACATGTTGGAAGAAGGAAAGGAAAAGATAAGAGGAAGAGAAAGAGTTTGATGGCTGTGGTAAACAGATGGATGAAGAGGGCAGGTTTGATCAGGGAGGATGAATAAGATCAAAGTAAAGGTGAAGGACCAAGAGCTGAAGTTTGTGTTTGTAAGAATATGTCAGTAGCACAATGAATCAAATGTATTTCATGGAGCATTATCACCCCATCACGCTCCATTCTACATATTGTGTTGTTTATCTAACCATATGTGTGTGTGTCATGTGACATACCCCATGCCTCATGATCACACTGTGTGACAAGATTGTTTTTTTTATTTTTTTTTAATAATATCTATTAACCTGAAAGATGTTCCGGTAAAGAAAAGCAGATTGCTACAGTGCTTTTGCATTAGGGTCCTGTCCAGACCCACAGCAGAAGGGTTGCGGACTGGTTCTCCACACAGACCCAACACTCTGGTTATAGAGGAGGAAAAACTGGTCGGACAAATGTTTCTTTAGTAGCCAAAGAAAACAGATGGTCGGGTCAGACTCCAGTGCCAAAAACATGATTCCTTGGACCCGATGAGACTCGTGTCAACAGTCCAGGCTGCTGGTGCTGCTGGTGCAAATGGACTGTGGTTTGGTTTCCAGGCACAATTCTGCTCTCTGAAAACAATAGCGCATGATTTTCATCAGTCATGACGTCACATGTTACAGCAGGCATTGACTAGGCTCAGATTGGCCATTCAGTGGACGTCGACAGCAATCGGTCAAAACATCATGAGGCTGTGTTGATACTTCAGTTTTTTCATCAACGCTGCAGCTCCAGTGTGCCTCCAGTTTGCCATGGTTATTAGCGATCACACTTTGAGCAGGGTGAGACACTGAAGAGCTGAAATGACCATCATTAAAACTGTTTTTGAAATAACAAAGTGAACAGCTGTCATTTCATCTATAAACTAGAAAGCACTCAGAGAGTGCAAACCTCTGCCAAGCTGCTTCAGTCTACCCCAACACAACCTGCCAATGACATCAAAAATTCAGTCTGGCACAAATCCTGAGGTTCCCATCTCCCAATGTCAAAGAAAATATTTGTTTAAGGATAATTTGTTAATCATTTATTCCTGGTCCCATTTCACACATATTCACCCATCATTCAGGTCATTTTGAACACATGCAGACAAACCAACAGCATCAAAGACAACCTCCTTGGCGGAGGTCATAAATCAATCCGATATGGAAAATTGGAATTCCATGTCCAATTGATACCAGGCTTGCATTGGAAACACGCGGGCTCCATCTAGTGTTCATTGAGTAAAACAATCTAATGGATGAAAGCTCATGTGTTGGCACTGGCTACTAATTCTGGACAATTGTCAAACTTTGTTGGAGCAAAATATGAACATTAATACCACCATTGTCTTCCTTTGCTAATGTACTTTGAGTACTCTGTGAATTCTGTGCAAATGGAAAGATGCATTTTCTCAACTTTGAGTTGGTTAAATGTGACAACCATCTCTTCATCTCTGTGAATTTCTCAATGACCAATGTAGCTAAAACTAAAGACGGAAACATAGGAGTGTCGCTGGCAGCAAGTGTCTTTAAAAAATCTTTACCTCTTCTCTTCTTTAAGTTGGTGAGTTACTTGAATATGGACTTCACATTCGCACATTATTTCCTGCTCTGCTTGTAGTTATGCTGGTCCTGGGAAAAGAAAGAGTTCGAAGTACGAATGATGATCTCACAATCTAAAATCTCTAGTCACACGGTTCCACATTAATCCCTCCGTTTGATGGCACATCTTCTGATTAGAAGTGAAGCACCTCCTCCACTCAAGTTGAAAAGCAACTTTGTGCAGTTTAATAACGTGATGCCTCCAAAGCACAATTGAATTAAAAATGGGGCCCAATAAGATTCCTTCTTTGTCTGCTATAAACGCAGTAACAGAAGGCTGCAGGCAGATGTTGAGGTGGAGGTCTGATGAATATGGAGGTCGGTAAGACAGAGTGGCGATGAGTCCTGCATATGCAATTTTGGCACGAAATTCATACTTGTTTTGATGAATTATAATAGGAATAATATTCTTACAAATATCAGCTATTCAATTTTCTCTATTAATAGTACACAGTAGTTTGTTTTTCATCGCCCATCCAATGCTGTGGGGGCAGCAGCCAGAGTGTAGAAGCCTGGACAGAAACCTCACCCTCTCTCTAAAAGGGAGTCCAGACTCCAGGTTGAGGAAGCTAGTTTCTTGTGTCTGTCACTCCCAAATCTCATGACTACTCATGAGGATAAATCAACTGGTGAATGAACAGTTTTGCCTCTTGGCTCAGACCTTTCTTCAGCATCACATGCATGAGTCCATGTGACCGAAGACGCTCCACCGATCTGCCCGTCCCTGTCGCCCTCCATCTTTCCTTTGCTCGAGATTAAGATCCCATGATACTTGAGCGAAAGAAACACTTGAATATACTAATTTAATTACATATCGAAAATACATTATTTGAAGAATTCAAAGAGATAAAACACATATTTTACAGACATGAAAGTGACGATACATTTGACCGGACACCTCTCCCTACAGCGCTTCATAGGAGGCCACAATGTCATCCTCACGCTCCTGTTCCAACGCCTGTTTGACAAGAGAGTGTTCATTAGAAAGTGGGGTGGCAGCTGACTTCATTCACTGTATTCTGAAGTAGTTTAATTGTCGCTCCTTGTCTCTGAAGTGTCGCCGCTACTTGGCTGCTAAGCTACAGAGATGCTAGAGGTTTAATAGGATCCACTAAAAAACTTTAAGTAGTGAAGAGCACAAAAGGAGTTGAGTCACTTCTAAGGCATTTGTGGGGCCTTTTTTATCAGTCCCCGCAAGGTTCAGCCACAATTTGAGGATGAGGCCTTGAAAATAACTGAGTCATTATAATTGGGTTTCAGTTTGGTTCGGAGTCCTGGTTAAGGTTAGTTTTGTTTTGGATGTTTAGGTTTAGGACGATAGGCTGAGGAAGGCATTATGTCCATGAGCGGACCCCCCAGACCTGTGTGTGTATGTCTGAGCACGTTTGCGCGTGGATCCTCCGCTAGATAATGATGTGAAAGAGTCAGTGTGAGACATCATGAAATAAAGATGCTACGGCTCGGAGCACTGCAGCGCCGACACACACAAAGAAAATAAACGAACCCTGTGCGCTTCCGCATCATGAAACAAAAACATGAAGGATGAGGCGAATCTACAAACTCACTCAATAAAACAAAGGCAAATATGGCTAAATCTGGGAAGTTCTCGCAGGTCAAATATCGAGCAGGGAGCCATTCAGGAGACCATCCACTGGGCATGTGAGTACGCCTAGAAAATCCACAAGACACGCAAGAAAAATCATACTGAATTGAAAATAAAAAATGTGTAATTTCCGCTACTGTTCTGAACCCAGTGGCTTAAACCAAAGTGCGGCTAATATATTGATTTTTACGGGGAAATGTGTTAAGCCTCATCACATCAGACCAAAAAAGGAAGCGCTCCTCCGGTGCAGCTGCGACAAGACCAGCTGTGGCAGTGCATCACAGCCAGTTGCACACACAATACGTCGAGTATTTCTAAATTCTTATTTTGCTTAAGACGACCGTCCGCCAAGTGACACTGCTGCACAGGGGACAAAGTGGACAAAATGTAGTCTCACAATAGACAGATTCAGATGGACATTTCTAAAAAGTTCTTTGATATTCTTTGCCTTTAACTGAGTTATGTGAACATTGTCATTTTACTTACTGTATGTGAAGACTCAAGATGTATTTTTACATTGTTATTCAAAATCTACATCATTCTAATTTACTCTAATTTATTTTTTATATGGATTTTCTATTCCTCACTGTGACTGTCACTAAATTACCATCGCTGTCAACCTTCGTCTTGAACTTGAATTGCTCATCTTATTTTAACGTAGAACGTGACAAGGGCTGACTCACGGATTTGGTCATAGGTTTTCGTTAAGCGAAGAGTCCATTTTCCATCTAAAGCATGACAAAGATGAAGCTGTTATGGTTATTAGAATTGTATGAGTGACAACAGCAGATTGGCAGCCATGTAGAATGTGAGCATTTAGCAGCACAGCGGGTGAAAACATGTCCACTGTGTGGAACTGTAGGCGTGCACAGTATGTATGTATGTATATATGTGTGTCATTTGGACTCTGAATACATGTAAATGAGGTGTTTACACAGAGCCCTATCTACATTTTCTGCACTTCTCTTTTATGTTGCTGGTGTGAAAATCTTTGTTTGTGTTTGTTCTTGTATTCTTGTGTTTTATTTACCATCTATACACATCTGTCTTGGATTTATGGAAGACTATGTCAATAGATGAGCTTGAAATAAATGTGTTAAATGTAGTAAAATAATAAATATTCACAGTCGTATTGAAACCTTCACAATAGCAATTTGCCTTCTGGATTTTTCTAATCGTAACGATAAAACAATGAAGCTAACATAGCTCTTGTAGTAGTCAAAATATTAATTGGTATTGAGAGATCTCCAAATTCAGGTATTGGGACTGGATCGGAAGTAAAGACACATACATCTACTGCAATACAGAGTAGGGCACTGGCGTTGTTGTCAAGGAGTGGAAGTGGAAGCGCTCGAGAGTTAGCTTCGAGCCAAAAAAAAAAAGTCAACGCTCACGTAGTTCTCCGTGACGAAGCAACTGAAGGATTTAATCCCAGCGCCAGACTCCATCAGAACTCTTCAGCAGCCCGTCGGAATATTGCACGCCTAGCTGCTAATTAAATAAGAGTAACAATACCAATTACCATCAAAAGATGGCCGCTTGCAGGGTTTATTTGTTGGTGGGTTTTAAGCCTGGCACTTATATTTGTCAGTGTGTTTATCTGGAGCCGCATGTTCCACTTGTAATCTGCTTGAAATCCCCAAATGAATCTACTTATTATGCAAACATCTGAATCGCAGCAAAGAAGGACGGAAGGGATTTTTTATTTTGGAAGAGGTGGTTTATTTTCGTCTCGCACCATTAAATTATGGGCTGGAGACACACATTAGGAGACATCTGGACGTCTGGATACAAGACAGAATTAACATCTGCCCTGTCGTTACCATTTTGTTTGGTGAGGGACTGGTGAATTTAGTAATTTTTTTTTTCTTTTTTTTCTTGTTTTTTCTCTTTGATTTGGTTTACATTACAACTTTCTTTACAGATTTTCTATAGTCACTTCTTGAAATCCTCTGCAAAGTCTAATTTTAACTTTATTTTGTGGTCCGATTTTTTTTTTCTCTATTTTTAAATTATACTATTCACTTTTAAATTGCAAGTTTGAGCTTATGTTTGATTGAACTGTAGACCTTTAATCTGCCCATGCATTTTAACAATTTTAACAAAAGTCCAATGAGACCAATGAGAATGAGCAAGAATGACTAAGTTACGTGTTCAGAAAACCATCTGAAGCCGTGAAACAATGGACAACAAAGTGTAGTGGCACACTCCATTTATTTACCGAGTGAAGATGTGGAGTCATGTTTGTTCATTTCTAAAATTTTGCAATTTTCCATTAATTTTGTTTCTCATTTCACAGTTTTCCTTTGAACAGTTTAGTATTTAATGTTACATTTTATTTGGACCTCTGAACTCTTCAATATACAAATGACTTTATCCAGTTTCCCCATTATAGTACTGTGTTTTGGGAATAACATCTAATGTGCTTCTCCTGAGCCCTACCTCAGACAAGCGAGAGAACATGGTTGAGTAGTAATGTGAATGTTTTTTATGATGCTTTTTAGCAGGAGATTAAATATTTTAGTGTCTTCTATAAACACAATTTCAGTTTCTGGACACATCCCATTGGCCCACATTAAAGAAAAGACGGTCCTTATCAGACACACCAGTAAGAGGAGACGCGGAGTGATGCCCTAAACTGACACTTGAATCATACTTCACATTCATTAACAACAAAGTAGAAGAAGTCGAGCAATCAAACACGATCATTTCCACAGTCGGAGGTTTGGATGCCACTCGCTGTCATAAACAAGAGGGGAAATATTCAGTGCGAACTGTCAATATTGAACCTCCGAACTCTCTTCTGCTGAGGAGCTGCAGAATCTGCCTTAAGGTGACGAAATCAGAGCTCATTAAATCCCACACAAATAGTAGTTATCATTAGCGCGTGTCAGGCTACGTGTTTAATTAGCTGATCTGGATAATATTGTGCAGCAACTAGCTGCGATCGCGCTGGGTCGTGAGTTGGCTGAGCGTTTATCAGCTGGGATCAATCTGTGACGGGAATGCAGCCTAATTCTGACCATACATATCTGTTGACTGCTCCACTGAGGTGAATACGATGCGCTTGCTGTCAGTTTAGCGCCAGACAACAAGAGCAGAGGTCCGCAGCAAATGCTAGCCACACGCACGCAGCAGTGGAGCTGCAGAGTGAGCCGTGTGCGGAGCAGAGGAGGGACACATAAAAACGCATTTGGGTTGAGCAGTGTTTTTATGAGCTGTCAGAGACTGATCTGTCTGGGACACAAACAAAAAACTGAATAATTTGCGAATATACATTTTGAGCTGATATTGAGCAACATAGAGCTGATGTTTGTGAAGTAAGGCACCGACTCTTGAATGAAGCCATCAAGCCCATATTACAAGAGAAACACTTGGACGGCGGCACTTGGGTTCAGGCTGGAGTACGTAAATTTTATTGATGTAGCCATTAGCGTCGGATCATAAAGCCTGAGATTTCGGATATAAACGCTTCATCACGGCCTTTCCAATATGTGACCGCAGTCGTAATGCGGTTTGAGCAGAGGCTTTGCATTCGGCGCCGATGATCTTGGCGCGTAGTTTCTGAAAATGTTTCATCAACCTTCGGGTTATTTACATGGACTTTTTCTTTCTGTAGCGTTGGTGGCTTGGTAATGTCCTCCATCTTTTCCGGCGGACCTGTCACTGTGTCCAGATGCGGGATGATTAGCTCCGACCAAGCGTGAAACTACACTGGGACAGTGGTCACGCTTGTCAGTGGCAGACAAAGGACGGCTCGCATTACAGAGATGAGCTTTCACGTACACACATTTATAAAGACGCAGTCACATGACTGGATGCAGAGTGGGGTGAAGAAAGTGTTCCGATTGAAAATTTCCATACGGCGTCAAAGAAACGGGCACACAACGTTGAGGGAGAGGGCAACACACATACTTCTGTATTTCACAAGTGTTGGAATATCAAGGAGGCTGGTGCCTCGCACTTTTTGTAGGGTGTTTTTGGGGTGAGGATGCATGACTTGATGGTGGTGATTTTCTTGTTAAGAAGTGGGAGATGGGACAAGAGAATTCAAGCTGAATACACCTGAGCAAAAACGTTTGACTGTAATAAAAGTCTCTCAATCTTCTAGACCTGTCGTGCTAAGTCAACTGTGACCCAGTTTTACTACAGTCTTCCTCAATCTGGGCTCGGCCAACATGTCTGCCAAGGGAGACCCTGCTAGGTTCACATTTCCCTTGGTAACATGCCTCCTAGCATCCTCCTAGTATTAGGATGCTGAGACCCCACCACCATGGTGAGTCTACAGATCATGGAGGGAAACTTAAGGGTGTTTTCTTGTGAGACTGATCTGCTCTGCGAGATTCTGTTAGTCCGCGAGACTTTTCCCCGACCACGCTGGTCACATTGGAATCTTGAGGTGACACCTCTGGCTTAAGGGTGCGGCAGCCTCACTGCGACCAGCATCGGGAGATGAAGGGTACGAGAGGGTAGGTTTCAGTGGCGCTAACAAGGACATGAGCGCACAACCATGGCAGTTGATGCATCAAATGCAGTACAGCATGTGAGGTCGAACCACCACCATCCACAACATGGATGGATACGGACTAGCAAGCTAAATGCTGCCAAGATTGAGCCATGTCATATCATATCATATCATGTCCCGTCATAGGTTGATCCGTCTATGGGGAGGCTACGCCTGCATGACACATTGGATGTGTGCTTTGTGAGATCCCTTGTGTGACTTGTGCTTATGATCATAATGGAGGTATTTGGTGCTTTCAGAACATGGCCAAGTTTGTCTTCATTGCCACACTCACGACAGGAACCTGTTCTCAGAACTTTTTCAGTCGGTGATCCGTGCACCGGGTTTCACAGCCCTTTCTACATGCACCGCTGTTCCTGCAGCTTATAAACCAGTGAAAAATGATCAGTTTTCCTTGTGTAATATGGATTCATGCAACCTCCTATTTTGATTTTTTTTAATTTTGTTTCATTATTAAACAAAAACGGCTACAGTTTAATCACATTTTATATGTCTGATATAGTCAGTATTTTTCAACAGTATGAAGATGCTTTGCATATTGTGTCACTGCCACCAAACTGCAGCCTCTTTTTCTGAACCTGCTCCAGGGAAGGAAATAATAGCTAACACAAATAATAAAGAAAACTCAATATTTGTACATATTTGTTTTGCGTTCTTATAGTTGGTTGACCATTGTAACTTGCTCATTTAGAAGTAGCCCGTAGGTTGAAAAGGTCTGGGCGCCCCTGTGTGACAGCAAGGTTTTGTATTTGTCTTTGATTTTGTTGTTGTGTCTCAGATTGCTCTTAATTATTTAATTATTTTTAATTGTATTTGCAATTTTTGTCAATGTAGAGGAGCATACTTTGTTTTAGTTGTTTTTAAAATCTGCATAAAGAAATTACTTCTTTCTTTATGATGTTTATATTGTTAAATAAACATATATTTACATTGTACACAATTGTTGACTTTAATATGATAAATATTGAGTGTAATATTGTGATGTCAAATTCAGGCCATAACACCCAGCACAAGCGGAGGCCAACACAGATCGCACAGGAGAGATGGTGTCCTGGAGAAGTCAAAATTACATCTGGATCCAGAACGTAATTTTGAACGGGAAAAAAAAAAAGGGGGTTTGGAACCGGTATAGTTGGTTCACATCTGGGAACCACAAAGGTTGGTTGAAGTCTGGAAACCATGACATCATCAATTGGCAAGTCACATTCGACAGTATTCAAGATACCACAATAAAGAAGATGAACTGAAGAGTTTTGCCAACAAGTCTTTTTGTCTCTTCACAGCTCAAAGTGGCTCAGTACAAAGTCAGACAGCTTTCAGACACATTATTGGAGACATCAAGGAGCCTCTGAGTGTCATTTGTGATGAGTATTTGTCCAGTTTCATCTCCTGATATTAGAGAACTCACTTTTATAGCCTCAGTCAGAGACTGATGCAAGTCTGTCAGTCAATTCAAACTTTCTTTGTTAAAATGGACGGACTGTTGCGACTATGCGCCACTTAACCCTTTGGGCGCCATATTCACAAAAGTGCAATGGGCAACATCTTGGCATTTAAATGAGTCCAGCTGAAAATATGGAGCCTGATGTAGTTACTACTTTTTGGACATTTGACGGTGCATTTCTATCGCAGTATTGGAAAATACCCAATTT
Source organism: Synchiropus splendidus (assembly GCF_027744825.2). Taxonomy (NCBI): domain Eukaryota; kingdom Metazoa; phylum Chordata; class Actinopteri; order Syngnathiformes; family Callionymidae; genus Synchiropus; species Synchiropus splendidus. The sequence goes on from NC_071337.1 coordinate 17,822,481, forward strand.
GAAAACTGCCCCCAGTGCTGGTGTTCAGCCATCATTGTCATCGTTGTTGCTTCAGAGATGAGGAAGAGTGTCACCGGTGGAACAGATAAATATCTGTTAAAGTTATGCAATACAATATGGCCACTGCCAGGTGACATCATACTATACCAGTTAGATGAGTGAATTTACCTCATTGCCAAAACTTGGGTCATGCTGAAGATTCTTCGACTTTATGCCTTCTTCTCTTCCATTTTTCAAGCTCCATCTTCTTTGAAAGAAACACATCAACGTGGAATTTTTCATTGCTAAAACCCTGCCGTGCAAATGGTGAAAGGTGCTCTGATAATTTCCGACTGTCAGAAAGCAAAGCGGCTTCTCAGGCGTTTGCACATGTTTGTGGACTTCAAACCTTGACAACAATAAACTGATGTGTGACAGTCCGCGATTCAGTGTATCAACTTGCAAATGCGAGAGAGTGACCATGATGCCGTGAGATGAGATCCAGGAGATGAATTTCTCACCTTATCGTCTAGAGTCCAGAAAACTCATTGGTATCTGTCGTCTTGTTCTTTCATGACTCAGAGTTTGTATTCTCAGGTGAGAGAAGGAAGGAGTCGTCACGCCCACACCGTTCAGTCTGTCCAGCTCTCATGCTGCCCATCAAAAGCCATTTTAAAGTCACTTTTGAAACAGAACCAGTTCACCTCTGACGCCGCAAAGAGAGACCTCTTATAATCATGGCCTGTTCTGAAATGACTAGTCCATCTGTTGAAGGCATTTTTTACTAGCACGATATGAATAGTCGAGACTGGACGTACTGTCCTCTCCAGGTTGAGTCACAGAACACAGTGAGACGGAGACGTTTCATAGAAAGAATCTAAACAATGATCATTGTGTGTTTGGACTAGTGACGAGTGATTTGAGAAGTTAGCACCAAGTCTCTACCTGAAAAGATCTTAGCAGTTCTTGTGTTTCCACCTAACTTTCACCTCAAACAAACCACCTCTAAAGGGATCTTCCACATGCAGCAGGTGAGTTGTTATTGACCTACTTTTCCTACAGAAGAGCAGCAAACACGTCTGCAGAACTTCGACAATGTTTTCTGTGTCGGTAAAACAAGCAGCAGTGATGTTTATTGCTCCCAGTCAAGCTCGACACCCACTCTTGGTCTGACCGCAGCTCTTCCAGATTAGATTCTGTCTCCTGCCCACGCGTTACTTCTTTTTCTTTTTTTTTTTTTTTTTTGTATGTCTCCAAAAAACCTTCCGCAGACTGCACACTTTGATTACACTGGAAGAACGGTGACCTCGAATCGATGTTGACAAACCGAATTACCGAGATGACGGATGTGGAGCTTGCAGGGCGGCGGCCACAGGGGTGATGACATGGGTTTCAGCAGTTTGCTCAGTTGCAAATTGAATCAACGTCGCTGTTGCAGACAGATTTAGAGGCCAACGGAGAGCAATGTCATTCTGTTTAGAAAAAAAAAGAAATCTATATTGGTGTAACAAAGACAAAAGAAATGGAGATTTTTTATTTTTTATTTTTTTGTTCATGGCTGACTGAGGCTCCTGGAGGTCCTTACAGCCTGTAGTGCCGTCGCCGGAACTGCTCAATGGTTCAGACGAAAACCCAGCCAGTCCGGGTGCAAATAGCTGGAGTAGGCTTCAGCCCCATGCATTTCATAAGCAGCACTATTAGCCAGTCATTCATAAACAACCATCCGTCATGTTCCAAGGAGAGAAGAGACACGTTACAAAAACGTTTTTGGCGGGTAGTTTTAACCTTAGTCCAAGCTTTGCATCAAGCTGTGATTTTCAATTATTAGTTTTATTCACGTTCCATACTCTTTTTAGCCTAGTCCAGCTTCTGTTGACCAAAAGTCTTATTGCAGTCAGGGCTGTGTGCGCTGCGCGGCGGTGCAAAGTCCGGCATAAGCCTCTGTGACAGACTTGTTGCTAACAAGAGCACCACAGGAGAATATTGTAAACACCGTTGCAAGGAGAAAGAGGCAGCGCATGCCGGCGAGTGATGAAATTAGTGTCTTGTTTTCGTCAACAGAATTCAAAGATATTTGCAATAGTTTGTTGTTTCAGAAGTTTATTGATGTTCCTCAGAATCAGAATCAAATGTATTGCCGTGGTCAGTGGGTCTCCCACCAAGTAGGAAAGTGTTGACAAAAAATAAAATAAAATAAAATAAAATAGGTTCTGGTCTGGATGGACCGCAGCCTCCTACCAGAGGGAAGAGGAACAAACAGTCCATGACCAGGGTGAGAAGGGTCGGCTCTGATCTGACCTGCACGTCTCTGGGTCCTGGAGACAAACAGGTCCTGAAGAGGTGGCAGGCTGCAACCCATCACCTTCTCAGCAGAACGTATAGAACGTACAGATCCGAATGTTATCTTGTCATCTTGTACTAAATATTTAGTCATAGATGTATCACTAGCATTATCTTGTCTCTTGTCTTGTTTTCTGTTAACAGCCATATGTTGCTGTCATTTTTATTGATGAAAGCTATACTAAAACCTACCACTGTGGAAGAGCAAGGAAATCGAGTGTGGCAAAAAAATGCAGGTACACGTTGAACAGGTTTGACTGGATCTGTAATAAACTCACAAGTCATTAAACAGCATGCTGTAATTACCAAAACTGTAGCGAGGATTGGACAGCAGTCAAAAACAGAAACAGAAAACAAGGAAATGCTATTTGAAAAACTGGGCATGTGAACCACGCTAGCTGGCCGCGAGCGCTCAACATCTCCGCTTAGAGAAGAAAAATGAAAGCCAATCTGATACTTGGGGATAATAAGACATGTTCGAGCTATAAATCGAATTTACAGGGCCAGACTTTTTTCAGGTCTAATTCACATCCCCACTAACCAGCATTATTGACATTAGAATTCATATAACGTGCAGAGAAGGTTCCAGTCCAGGAGACATCTGGCTGTAGCGCGAAGAAATAATTGTGATTCAGTGCTGGAGTGTATTTTCTCCTTCTATTTTAGCTCCCGCGTTTGTAAGTGCTGACAGGTGTTGTGCTTTCTTTCTTGTTTCACTGTGTTCAATTTAGTTTTAAAATAGCAGATGTTGAGCCGTGACGGAATTTTATTGTTTCTGTCAAACAGATTCAGCGAGTTCGAGATCTCAGCAATTTTTTTATTTTTTATTTTGGAAAAGTTACTTTTAGATATTTTACAGGAGAACAGAGGGAGAAGTTTGCAGGTTGACAGATTTATGTTCAACTAAGTCTGAGTCTTTCTTTATTCAAATATATTTTCACGCATCTGCTGCTACGTACAACAAAAAGTTCACTGGGGACTCTTTCAAGCAGCTGTGTGCGTACATTGTAAAGCTGAAGCGCAGAGATGCATGTCCTCACAAGCTCTCAGTTGGAGTCCCAAACTAATGCATTTTATCTTAAAGAAAGCAAGGCAAAGTACTGGCCGAGGATGGCACTCTTTTTGGAGGGAGCAAACACACTGAAACTCAGACACATTTACTCTGACAGTTCCACCTCCCGAACAGCTATAATGAGGCATTCAAAGCAGCGCTGAGTACAAAGTTGCTTATTATCCACTTCAGTGTTGACACTGCCCGCGACTCCACACACCTTTTCAGGTCAGCTGCCATTACAGTACATTCATTCCACCAGGGTCTTGTTTGCTCGCCCTCTTCACATGATCCCCAGGGCTGATGATTGGCACAGTTCTCCATGCCGCCCACAGTGTCATACTGGTGGCTTTTCATTGGATCTGGAAGATAAAGATAATACTACAGCAAACAGGCGGACTGGATATTTTCCTGGAACAGACCGCGCAAGATAAGGCAAAAATCTCTTTGGCACATCTACCGATGGCCCCATTGCTTGACTGAAGTTTACCATGGAGCATCTCAACTAATATTTGGTTTTGAAAGCTGCAGTCATGACCAGTGACCCGAGGGTACAAGAGGACCGGGCCGACCTTGTAGCTTTAGGCGAGCCTGCTCTGGTTAAATGTATTAACCGATAACATGTCAGTGGTCAACAACAGCTCATGAGCAACCAACTCTATCATGCGGGACTGAGACGCACCACGTCAGGGCGACACTTGTAAACCAGGAAGCAGCACCGGACCTTTGCTCCCTTCAGTTCCAACCCTTCATGTATACCCATTCTCCTCAGCATCAGTGAGCCATCTTGAGTTCCTAAAGCTGGAATAAGCTCTGCATTAACTTCCGCACAGCAGAGAAGCAGCAACTTCAGCCACAAACCAAAACCCATCCGTTTCCACGTCACTGAACGATTAGGACTCGTGTGAGAAAAGGAAAGCTACTTGGAGAGCTCCCTTGTTTGGCAGCCTGGCATTTAAAACGTGACCTAGATTTAAAACATAAAGTGAACGTTGATATTAATATGTAGTGAGGAAGGAAGGTAAGACAACAGGAGTCGGTCTCACTGTACAACAAATGGAATTAAGATAAAAGTTGTCATTCATGTCTTGGCACACGGGCTGCAAACTTTGCATGACTGGGCGTCGAACACTGTGCCAAACTGTTTTTGTTTTATTAACTGGATGTGATCCGCTGCCATGTCTCATTAGCATTGTGATCAGAGAAGCTTGATGTCTGTTTCTAAAGGCTTTACAGAACGTTCGACTGAACACGACAACAGTTGTGTTGCTTCTCAGTTAACCCGTTGGGGATGCACAAAAAAGAATGGAGATGTGACTGACTGAAAACGCTCATGAAGGAAAACAGAATTAACCACATTATTTAACTTTGACCCAGAAACCTTTGGCAACATTGTCAACTTACTGACCCGCCTTGATACAAAGCACACACACACACACACGTTTATCACACAACACAACCTACACACACACACAGCAAGAAGACCACAGTTCACTTTCCACCAGACCCTTATGCACACACAAACACAGCATAAACCTGCAGTACTGTCTCATAACATACAAACACAAACACAGCATTTCAGTTGGTTCTTCTCTTCAATAATTCTCGTTGATATGAGTTTGTACTGTAGCCAGTCACCAGGAAGCAAATGAAATCCCCCCCTTCGAAAAATAAAAGGTCACCATTACAAGAGATGGTGTGTGTGTGTGTGTGTGAGCTGCAGCTATAAATGTACTGTATTTCAGTATTTATCATTTCAATTCTTCACTTTGTTAATGAACCTGCATCAATACTTTATAATTATGGCTGAAGAATAAATATCTCTTTCCCTCCAGCACAAATCCGAGGTCTCATTTCGAACTTTGGTGGATGGAACTGCTCATCATCTCGCAGGCGTATTGATTCCTTTTTAAATCGCAACGTACAAGAGCGGCCCCACAGGCAGTGATGAGCCTTTCAGCTCATTCCCATGATCCAGTGGCGTGTTCTGCAGCTCATGAGTGGATGTGAGGGGAGATTGGGTGTCTTAACCAAGCATTGGTTCGGCCTGAATATAAAGTCTTCTGAGGTGACTGTTGTTTAGATTTCCTGCTTGCTCAATTTGCCGGATTGTGTGTGTGCAGCAGAGAAGCAAGCTGGATTTCTCCGCATCTTTATATTTCTTTTAAATCTCATTTATTTTACCACATATAAATAACTGATGAATCTTGAAGTAGAGGCTCACTCAGACGTGTTGGATCCCAGCAAACCATAGAGGAAAGACATGGAAAACTCGAGGTAAAATAAATAAATAAATGGATAAAAGATAGTGACTTAGCTTTTGATTATGGAACACATATTACCATAAGTGAACATCTGATTTGTGTAATCGCAACGTAGTAACCAGTAACTACTATAGAACACAGATTTGAGTTCTGTAAAACTATATTTTTCCTCTGGAAAGATCACAGAAAGCTCACTCTAAACCATTTCACTGTTTGTTAAGGTGCCAGAGTTTTTTCATTGAAATATCAGAAAATATTTTCATTGTAATATTGTATGAAACAATATTTGCATCTTAACATTGTTTGTATTATGCATTTTTTAAAGGAAAAAAAGAAAAAAAAGAAGAAAATAGGGAAAGCACTCCAGAGGGGGCACTTTTCTCCTGCAGTGAAAAAAGGCACCACTTTCTGTGCACTGATGCACAAGACACGTCGCAGCTAGGATGATAATAACAACAACAAACATGGAGGAATCCCTGAACAAAAGCAAACAAAGCATCTGTTTGCTTTTGTTCAGGGATGTTTTTCGCGACACAGTGCCCAGGGTTTCCACTACTCTGAATGTACTTGAAATTCTTATACAAATATTTTCAAGACATTAAAAGAGCTTTAGTTTAAATAAGGCGATATAAAAACGTGAAATATATATATATATATATATATATATATATATATATATGGAAGGAACAAAGGAGGGAAGAGGGATGCATAAGAAACAGTATTAAATTGTCAGGGAAAAGACTAGTTTAATTCAGAACTTGCTGAGGAAAATGTTTTCTTTCCACCTGAATCCTCACTTTACACCAAGTATATTTTTCAGACGTTCCGTGTGCAACTCTTCTCTCGCACTTCCATGGGCATACTGGACTTCTACATCACACTTCCGAAAAATGAAAGAGTGGACAGCGGTCTCATCTCATCAGCGTCACACGAACCTCAGCGCTTACTTTCTCTCTCCTGACTGAGCTCCCCTGTCTCCATGGGGATTGTCTCTTAGTTACACATACACACACTTGTCCCGTTCCACTTCTCCTCTGGCTGATCACGAGACAGACAACTGTCAATCTCACAGCCTCTTCAATCTGGAGCTCGTCCTTGGTTAGAGAACGCACTGAGCCTTCACTGTCCACTTGTCCGTCTCCGACTCCCTCCTATCGAAGCCGACGAGAGCACCTGTCGGGCGCTGGCTCCAGCAGCGGGCGGCCGTCCTGGCGGGGGGAGAAGTAATCCGCCCTGGCATTTGAAACCCCCCGGCTCCCTCCGAACGGTTGCATCTCCACACTGGCGGCGGTTAATACATGCCAGGAACTGATGTGGACAATGTCGGCGTTAACCTAATCTGTCATCGCTGGACGTCTGATGGATGGTGACAATTTTCGCTTGCTCACTGGAGGCTTTTGGAGGAGCGGATGATTGTTGTTGGGCATGTGTACAATTTAAATAACTAGAACTGGCACATCTCATTAGGATGATCGAGCTGCAGATATTTGGCGGGAGGATGTATGTTGTTCAATTCGAGAGAATTTGGACTGAACATTGAAATAATAATCATGAGCAAATGCTTCTGTCTCGTTGATCATTTGGGCTTTAAAAGAGGCAGCCATTGCAAGAGGCCCTTGGTCAAGTGCTGAGAGGAGTCCAGAACACCAGAATAAAGAACGAGGACGTGAGGTAGACATCATCCAACAGAAGCAAGTTAATAGAGACAGCCAGCGTTTCTGTGTTCCGTTGGCATCAAAATGATTTTTTCTCCTCCGGCTGCAGCTCAGTGATCGAGCAAACTGGAGTTTCTTCTTTGGCTGGTCAGATGGATCCCTGCAGTGTGTTTCCTGATGCTCATATCCACACAGAGCTTCAGTGGAACATTATTCATCGTCCAAGCCCGCAGCCCTGTCACATCCTCGGCAAGTGTGTTACCGGCAGCGTGAAAGAAGAAGCCTTTTCAACCCTTTCAGTCATGCTGCCTCTGACTGAAAGTGGCGATCGACATGTCCATAATTTTATTAGTATAATGCTGCACCAATTTTACTGTTAGGAGAAGAAAGCTGCCTGAGCAGGGATTCTACTTCAGTTTCTCCTGCAAGAAGAGGGAGCTTCTAACGCTGAGTCTAGACATCCAACTGAGAAGACTCACGCAATCTTGTTGTTGTCTTATATATTACATACGAAATTGTACCCGTCCGTTTCAAACAATGTTACCATCAGAGATCACATGCTTACAGGCATTCTTTACGTTGGTATTGCTGTTGACCAATATATCCACCAGGTGGAGCAGCCCACAGTCAAAAGTTTATGATCAAGACTAACTCAAAAACCAACATGGCGACTGAAGTATTGATATGTACCTCTTGTACAAAAGATAAGAAGGAGGCAGAGTTGTAAGGAGGTGGTGGTCTGTGAAGTAAATATATTGAGACTGGAGGACGGAGAATTTCTGCCATTGTTCTGTCTTCTGCAATACCAACACTGCCCCCCTTGGTTTCTGGTGGTACTGCTTTGTTTGGTCCGTTCCCGTAAGCTTTGTGGAAGCAAAATGAACACTGAGCATGGAGAGAAGGATCCGTCTGTATCCGTATCCGTATGTAATGTTGAGCATAAATGGGCCTTAAATGGTGGTTAATGGGTGGAAGATTGAAGTTCTTAGAAGGCAGGAAACGGTTTATGCCCTTGTCATCTTTGAAAAACATTGCCACAATACCCCACAACATACATCATCTGACAAAACAGATTCTCATTCATAATATAACAATTTTCATTTAACAATTAACCAACACTACAAAATGAAGACAGATATGTTGGGACCATTGTTGACCCCACCAAGAGTTCAAAGGCGTCACTGCCTTTCAATACAGTGCCGTAAAACTTTCCAACTTATTTGAAAACCTCCACCATGAAGTGCCTCATTCCTCTTGTACCTACACAAAGACGGAAAATACTGTTTTCTCAAGAGAAGGCCAGAGTGTGATTCTTCTGTCCACTCAACAAAATTAAGAAGCCTCTTTTATGCTAGCAGAGACCCTCAGACCTTTTGGTCGAAGTCTGTCCATAAAGCTGTTTTCATTGTATCCCATTCATCCGTGGCACCTTCCTGAGACCAAGGTGTCTGATTCATGCCACAGACTGGAGGTTATCTGCCGGGCTGCCCTTGGAGGCCAGACCGACTGAAGCATCAATAAAGGCTTTAAACTATGTCGCTAAGGAAGGCAATGGACAGATAAACCCAACTGCACCTGCGGCTGAAGCGTTATTGTTCAAGCTGGAGTTTTTCTTTACGATTTAATTAAAAGCGAAAGTAACGTTCCAGTCCAGATGTTTCTTTCATCCAAACAGATATTCTGCATCTTCAAGAAGCTAATATGCACATGATGCTTTGTTGTCAGACAAATGGGATTTTTTTTTTTTTTCTTGGCTGAAATGATTCGGATGGCTCAGAGTCTGGGAAAGGCCAGCTGGCGGAGACTAGCACTGGACATAAACTGACAGGAGAAATATGGTCCTGGGGACTGCCAGAGGAGAAAGGCTTTCTGGGAGAGATATCTGTTGGCCAAGGTTGGCCGGAAACACACAATCAGTCATGGTTTCAATTTAAAGGATGGATGGAGGACCCCAGGTAGATTTGGAGCGGGTTTGAAGTCGCAGCACAATGCGATATGACTGGAGAAGGTTTATTACCTGCAGAGTGAATTACCAAGTACAGAGATAAATAACAAGTCTTCAAAAGACCCAAAATTACTTTCCAGACAACTAACTTTCAGTTTCCTCACTCGGCATAGATTTTTCTAGTATAAACCTATTAGTAAATGGGTGAAGTAGAAACTAATGTTAAGGTTATACATAAATATTTCATTACAAATAATAATAATTGTATATAATTTTTACGAGTTACGGGTATAAGCACTGACATTTGAGCATAGTGGTACCTCGGTTCTCGACCACAATCCGTTCGAGAAGCGATTTGTTCGAAATCTGAATCGATTTTTCCCATTACAATGAATGGAAAAAGAAATAATCCGTTCCAAACCTTAAAATAGTCTTTTGTAGGAGTGAATGTAGAGTGTGTGCTGCAGGTGCGCTGTTCCTCTATGTGTGTGGCCGCTGCATGTGGGAGGGGTTGCCGAGTGAGTGACGTCTCTCCAGAAGTGAAGAGGTGCCCGGTGCGTGTCCAGCTCTGAATGTGCGCTTCTGTGCAGTTTGGCTGTGACAGACAGTCAGTAAATGTAGCGGGACACGTCGGCATACAGAGGCTGCGCTATACACAATAACAAAGCCTGTCGTGGGTCAGCTGATCGGCCCGCGCACGTTTTATTTTTTCTGGCTTTTTTCGGAGGAGTTCTGGATTTTCGTTCGAAATCTGAAGCAAAAAAATCTCAAAATTTTCGTTCGAACTCCGATTTGTTCGAAGTCTGGGACGTTCAAAAACCAAGGTTCCACTGTACTTACTGATACCAGTCATTTATAATTCCATTTTATTTATTTATTCCCATGTTCCCAAAACAAACATGACACCACTGCCACAGATTTCACTCTTAATCTATGTACGCTGATATATAAGATACTGGTTGCATGTACAACCCCTTGTTTATCACGGGGGTTGAGTTCCAGGACCACACACAATAGTTGAAACAGCATAAAGGAAGGCCTGAGCATTTTCTTGATTTAAACACGTTTAGAACTTCGATCATGAAAAAAAAAATCTCCAGTATCTGAGTCTTTTCTCTCTCACCGCAGATGGAGCAGGTCATAAATGGCTGACAGCATTGCATATGCCAACACTGGCGTTTTCATCTACTTGCTGAATGTCTCTGAACACTAGAGGGAGTCAATGTGCTTTAATGCCTTTCCTGAATGTGCAGAATACAGTTTTGGGATCCATGTGCTGTGATAGGCTCCAGCACTCCCCCAACCCTGAACAGGACTAAGTGTGTGTGTGTGTCCATGTTCTCATTCAGATCAGGGTCAATAATTCTGTCCCTTTTTTTCCCCACCAAACCTCACACAATGCTGCTCCAACTTAATGCCCAGTTTGCTTGCGCATCAGCATTATTGGCTACTTTTGTGTTCACCTGGATGAGTTATTGCATTGTTGAAAATCATTTGTACGCAAATAGGACTTCAAATTAAGATGAATACCAGGTTGGGATGTTGAACCGCACCAAACGCGGCTCAATTCTTCTATTAAACAGGCCAAATATTAAACATTTTTTCTTTCATCATAGCAATAATGGAAATCAATCAAACGCAAAACAATTTGTGGCACTGTGCGATGACTGACAGACACTAATGGAAGTGCGGGAACGACCAAGCTGTTGAGCTTCTCTTCGCGGCTCGGTTTGCACAAAACACAAACTGTTCATTTTCAGGTGATACGCAGCCAAATTCAGGTCAGCGTTTTGCAGGTGAACAGTCAGGTATTACTGGAACGGCCCAGATGAAAGGGGCATGATTGACTGCGCTCAAGTTAAACCGAGGCTGCCGCAGGATGATGAATTGGTTTTTCCTTGATTAAAAAATAATGATCCATCAGCGTGCTAATCATTTGTGTTGCAAAATTGCTTCTGACAAACGCGGTTCGCCCGACGTGTCCATCGGCGCCAGTCCATTTGGACAGCTTTTAAATATATTTAAGAAGGCGCCTGTGGTTTGCGGCGGCAGAAGTGCCGAGCCAGGCGCGTGCGATAATACGCACCATTGAGCTCTTAAAGAGAAGTAAATGCCTGTAATCCACGGAGGTGAAAACGTCCCATTAACCAGAGATGGGCCGTTTGGCAGAACACAATGCATTCTGAAGCTGGTCATAAAAGAATACCTTCCTTTTGTCCCTGAAGAGAAAAACAAATGTCTCATGGATGTGAAAGCACATCACAGAGGTTGGAAGGTTTCACATTTCTGTTTTACACAACCCAAAAAGTGTGGAAAAAAGAGTGTCAAATTTACATGGGTGAGAAGAATATGTACATATCTTTAATGTATAAACAGAGGCATTCCAAGACCCCCCGGTGGCCGCGTGCGGGACAATCACAATAAGACCACCATTATTTTTATGGTATAAAACTGAGCTGTCCTGCCAGGACTAGATGACACGGTGTTCTTCCTCAAGGTTCTGGGGGTAATATTGCTAGTACACAAATCTCATCTACTAAGGAGTACACACTTCATATATGTTTATGTAAAGAGAGGGAAGGAGTGTCACTTGCTGAAACAAACAAACATGTTCATCAAGTTTCAGCTGCGGGAGAACATTTGAGAAATCTAAAATATACAATAGTAAATATATTACATTTCAGATACTCATAAGCTTCACAGAATTGATGCCATCAAGCTAAATGTTAGCTTGTCTGCTGTTACTGCTACCCGATGCTCATTGCGACAAAACTGGCCTCCTTTTTTTGAGTGATACATTTAAAAGACACATATTCATTTTTCATCATCCATTTTGTGAAGCCCAGAAAATAAGCTTCATTGTTGCACAGATGTACGAGTTGGCCTCTCCAAGGCGGAGGGATAGTGCAGGTAGCGGTCCTCTGCTTATTGGAGTATTAAGGTATTGTTCAGTTGAATAGGAACAATATCACTATCAGACATTGCTCGATGCCTCCTAGCAGCTTGTGTCAGCTTTTAAAGGGCCAATGGAGAATAGTTTTGCTTTTGTACAATGCAGGTCTAAGGTTTTGTAATGGACCAAAAGGCAGCCAATTCTTGTGTCACCCTTCATCTTGGGGCCCGAGGCACTTGCCTACCTTGCCTGCCGTGATGTGGCGCCACTGTCTATAATGAGAGCTGGTCACCTCTAGTATCTACTTCAGTATTGCAAATCTATCTGCCAGCTTACGCAAGACCTGCAGAAGCAGTTACGGTGAGCAAAGATAACAATGGCAAATCCTAGCAAAGGGGCTTAATGACAGTTGACTGCAACCTAAACACTGGAGTGGGAGTTGGCCATGCCCACTGTTATGTAGAATTATATTTAGCACCCTGGAGATGGCTCCAAAGGAGAGGAAGAACCAAGCCCTCAATGGACCCTCCTGAGCCACCTCTGAACTAGGGTCGGCTTTAGACCACACATACCAAAAGATACCTGTTGTAAAGGCTGGGATAGAAGCCACCAGGCAGAACATATTGGCCTCACTTTTGTCATCTTGAAGATACGGTCACGTTTCGTCTCAACAACTGAAAAGCAAAAGGAAACAGGTTAGGCTTCTCAAGGAAATCGAATAGGATGTTATGCAGGTGACACCCCCATCCGACAACCAGGGCTTGACTGAACAGTCTCCTCAGAAAGAGGTGTGGAAACCACTATTGTTCATCTAGCTGCGTCTGGACATGTCATAAAACCCTTCTCAGTCTCTCAGTCTCGTCTTATTGAGAGATAATTATAGCAACAGCACAAGTGTCTCACTTGTTGTCATTGATGATTCTGGATTTCCATTTTACCCATGAATACACTGTGGACAAAGCGACGGCGGTATGGATCGATCGAGAGCTCCACTCTGTATTCACCAAAACTGGCCGTCGTCGTGTCGGCGCCACAGAGGCCTCTGCTTGATGGAGTCGACAGGACACAAATCTGTCCGGTGCCAACAGACTTTTTGAAACACGTGTTCACTTCCTGTGTCACATTTTTGGCCCTTTCTCGTATCTGCTTTGCTGTGAATGGGTCATTGATCGTCTCTGGAGACACACACATTTGTGCGAATGAGAATAGATGTTAATTGTAGGCGAATCACTGCCATGTGGGTGATTGATACTTTAAATATTGATTATATTGCCCTCCAGCTCCGCTGTATAGACCATTTCATTTACATAACTCCCCGCCAGCAATTATTAAGGTCACAACAGGTGAGCCATTCCGGCAAACTCCCGGTAGCTTCCATCAATACGGGTCCAGCCATTACGATGAGATATGAATTACAATAACGTCACGCACAAACACACTCAGAAGAGCTCTGTGTTTATTGTCATACTATATACAATGTGGTGCAACGTGACTTGGCAAGAATCCGATGTTCATTTCTGAGATGAAAGACAAGCCGTTCTTTAAATTATGTACATCTCTTGCCATAAGACCCACATCTGGCAGGGAAGTGACCTGAAAACCCACAACCTGCATATTCATAAAGGATTCATCCACATAAATATAAGTTCCTATCACGGGACGCCAAATGCGCAGAAGACCGCAGAATCTTTTCAGATGTGTCAGACCCTGGTGTTGTTACTTGCGGCGGAGGGCAAGCAACGCCGTCTCTGCTGGCTATCAGAAGCAGTGACCTATATTTACAAAGCAAATTTTAACGTTTGATCCACGAAGCTATATAAATTTGTCTCTCCTCTTATTCTCTCCACGACAAAGAATTTCTCTCGGCTGTTTCCTAGTAGCAGCAGTTGTTGGTGGATGTTAATTTTGCATCGCCTTTGTGTTGCCGTCTCGATCTGATCCATTCGCAGCCATTGAAGGAGGGAGTGTTTGCCTATGTAAGTTAGACTGTAACAGCTCTGGGACCCTTGTGGCCCACAGTGGCATTGGCTTTCTACTGCAGCCAATTCTTGTCGCAAAACCCCTCTGTCTCCACACATCAAAACTCTGATCACTCCAATGAAGGTGGATTCTAGCATAGCCCAGGACGACGGCTGGTGCGAGGTGCCAACGGTGCATTACTATTTTTGGGGGGTCAGTGTCATGTTATTTTGCGACATTATCACATTATGTTGTGACTGGATTGGTGATGGGCTTTCTTGTTCAACAGCAGCCAGTCACAATGTAAAGCCAACGGTCATGACATTGCTGAGCAGCAGTGTCGTGCCAACGGCCACAATCATGAAGGGGGGAAACGCTGTGCCAGATATTTGTGCACTTTAGTGTCTGAAGACTTTGTTAGAAGATCTGAAAATAAACAGCAACACTGCATTGCTGTACTAATGTATACATCAGACATGGGCCAAGTGTGGCCTGGGGGCCATATGCGGCCTTATGCCTGCATTTTCGTGGCCCGTTTGACATCAGACTAAAACTATAACTAATACATCATCATTTTTCTGCCTTTTTTGTTCTCTCTTTTAGTCACCACTTCAGCAGTAAATATAGCATGTGCTTGTTTTAAGACCAAAATTTTCTTGTTTTCATTGGCCATTATTGTGTTTTTACTTGTTCCTCAAAATACATAAGAAATGCAATACTGGAAATATATTTTGAAATAAATTGCCTTTTTATCTTGTCTAGTCCATAGTTGATTTATATTCAAATTAAGTGTATATATAATTAAATATTTCAACAAGTTTCATGGCATATTTACACTTCTTTCTATCCTAAATTACATTTCATCTTCTTCTTCATTTTGTCCTTGTTACTTAAGTATGTGTTTTGATAGATATTTTTCCATCATGCTTTGTAGTCATCACTGTCTTTCTTTTGGCATGTTGGCCCCTCACAACCATTACAGTTTCTAATGTGGCCCTTAAGAAAATTGAATTGCCCACCTCTGGTTTACATTCATGAAAAACACACATGTAGCTTATAACCAATTTATGTAGAATTCACCTGCCAATAAAGAAAGTGCACTGAGGAGGATAGTAGTTAGGCTCCATATTTACTGGAACGATCCAAGCAGACTGAAATTGGAGATCAAAGAAATCTGCTTAGCATTTTGTTGCAATAATCCACTCGCTGTGAAAAGCAGCAGGACGAAGCAAATATTTTAGCTATTGTCAAACAACGTGATAGATGTGCAAAATTCCATGAACAACATGTTGGAATGAATTCTGGAGAGAGGAGGAGGACTCCTTCACTCCACTACCAAATACGCTCATTTGTCATTAATAAAATATCCAATGGCCTCTGACTGTGTGGCGCCTGAGTTACCGCTAGTCATCGTGTCACTCGTGTGAGATGCTCGCATCACTGCCTCCATCATTAAAAGGGTCATGAAATGTGAAAGCTACAGATGCTTTGGGATGATCTCAAATCTTTTTACACCCTCAGATCCGACAAAAATAACCCCCACGTTTGCATTTACACCACTTTTAGCTAGCGGAAGATAGAAGTGGATATAGGGTGACGTCCTTCGTCTTGACCCTCAACTGTAGCCCTTAAAAACCAAGCGTTAGCAGCTATGTGTGACTTATAAATGGAACAACCCTTAAATGCAGATACGTCCTCAGACTGTGGAGGGCAGCGTTACGTAAAAGGTATGTTCTGTCAATTCAGAAGAAGAAGATTGACAAAGGATTGTAAAATAAAAGTAAATGTCATGCAACAATAAGGTAAACAATCCATAATATCGGATAATGGTTTTCGTAATATTTATATCCCCATTAAACAAAGAAAATACTCGCGCTTTGGATGACATTTCTTTATTGGCAGAAACTTCGCATAGGACTCTGGGTAGTCTAGGTATTCCTCAATCCTGAGGTAGGTGTCGGTGAATCTCCAGACTGAGGAAGGTGCTTTTCTCAATATTGTTCCACAACTTAACTTCTGGAGAACCGGGACAGTCCTTGCTCTTTGCAGCAACTCAAATTTCTGGTTGGAGGATTAAAGGAACAGATAGGGACTTTCAGTTTTGGTTGATTTTGGCGGGGCCAGTGGACTAATGCTAGTGTTTTGCCTGAAGAAGACCACATTTCCCATGAGCATCAGCGAGCGCATAGAGTCGAAAAATCCTCTTCTCCGGTTGCTGACAGTTGGAGTGTGCGTTCTGCATCCAGTGTGTGTGTGGAAGAAGAACAGCGATGAGGTAAGGAATGTAATTGTGGCTACACATTATCATGCGACAGATGTTTGAAAAATGAAACTTTGGCTCCCGAGCGTATTTGTTACTTCCCTGCCCCCGACTCGACGAGTTTAGAGCCATTAAACAAATAAATAAAATGTTGATCCTTGATAGCGCCTTTGTCCGGTTGCTCTCCCTCTTTCTTTTTGTCGTCTCCTCTGATAAAACCTTCCGCGTCTTCGTTGCAGCTTCGGCCACGGTAGTAGCAGTAATAGCGATTAGATGTTCGCGCCGTGTTTTAAGCGACGAGGATCGGAGGAAGTGATGTAGTCGAGGAGGAAGCCATGCATGCCATAAAACAACTCAGCAAATTTGTAGTTTTTTGGAGTGGCAGGGTTCCTACCACCCTCCTCGAGTTATTTATTATAATAAAATGTATACAGACCCCCTCAGGACATGGCAGGGATCCCATTCTGCTAGTTGTAAGTCGATGTCTGACATCACAAATGTTCTGAAAATAGTTCATGAAGGTTGAATTACTCTTAAGTGCTGCTTTAAAGAAGGAATTACAATTCACCCACATCAGCATTACTGAAAGGTTACCATATCCACTACTGCTGTTAGAAAGACTTGCACTGCCATTAATGCAATGACTAGAGTGAGCAATATTTTCAGTAACGCTAGAACCACTGCAATTCTGAATGCTCCTTTCGGAGGATGTATTTGTTCAGAGTGCCGCAACACTTGCCGCAAGTCCTTGGACTCTGGACTCCACATCTCACGGCGTCGCGGCGCTCTCAATCCTCTCTTGGGACTTGAGAGTCTTTTACGCAGTTAACAAGAGAGCCACTTGGATTTGACTTTGTAAACCACCAAAACAATTAACACCCTTCAAGTGATGTCATTCCGCCTTCACTGCCGGGGATGAAATGAGGTTTTTCACATCACGCTGCTTGATATTCACTCCCTGAACAATGCAGAGCCCCACCTTCTCCCCGCCTGGGCCCCAAATCTTGTGATGAATGTGTAATTGACTTGATGAATGGGCTTCCCGTCCTGCAAATCCATCAAAACAGCGCTTGATTAAGTGTCCGCCTCGGCCTCTGATTAAAAAACCAGCAAGATCAGCTTCATTTGAACACAAGCGAGGAGCATCACGCCTCTAAATCGGGGCACGCCCACTGGTTATCTGCTGGCCGTGTAGAGTCATCCATGCACGTGAGGTTGCGTATGAGGAGCGACGATGCTGTGATACTTGACCGGCGCTGCTGTGGAGATCCGACGCTGCTTCAGCGATCCGTCACGCCACCGCGCAAGGGAATGGATAAGAGGTAGAGGAGGAGATGGATCGAGGAGAGCTCTCGCTGGAGAGGTGAGAATGAGATGGAATGGGAGTCGGATGGATAAAGAAAGTGTGACGGTGTCCTATCCAAAGTTTGATAAGAAAATCAGAGATGGAGAAGTGAAGGTGCTGACAGAGGAAATGATGAAGAGGCATGGGGAAGTGTACTGCGGTTTTACAGACCGATGCACTTTCCGAGGGAATGTTTAAAAAAAAAAAAGAAGAGAGAGATGAAATACTGTCATATGATTTGACACAGAATCTCAACAACTTAGTTCTCAACTATTACTTTCATTAAAAATTTGTACTGAACATCCGAGGTGAAGCAAAATGAAAATTCTTGGTAAACCAAAGGCTGAAACACTGAAAGAACTATTGTGCCAACGATGAGCACCACTGCTTTTACGGCTAGGACTGTACGGTGTACAATACTGCAGTCGCATGAAATAGCGCTTCAACAATGCATCAAATAAAATTGAATGGAATTCAAGACAAAACTTTTTGTTTCCTAGCTTTATCCCGTAATGATGCAGAGGTTTGTGTGTGTTGACAGACTCTAAACCAAGTGGAGTGGAGCAGCTCAATGGAGGCGAGCAGAGAGGTAACAAACAGCCGAAACCCACTGATCCGTTGAGGTGGTCCAGCATATACAGTAATAAGTGCGACAAAGAGAAACACTTTGCAGATCCCCTCGTGTAATGTCAGCAATACAGCTAATGAACCACTACCTGTGGGTCTTCCTCGGACGTATTAAAATACCTCCATGTTGAAGACCTGTTGGCTGTATCCAGACGAACACGCTGGCCGTGTTTTTCGCTTTATGAGGCCCATGTGCCACCCCACAACAAATGCTTTATTTGTATCAAATAATGGAAAGCGTGGAACTCCATTAAAAACATATATATATATATATATTTGATATCAGAATTTTCTCATTTGAGTTGAATCTGTGCAGATGAGCTTCAATATCAGGGTGAAAAGTTATTTGTGTGTCCATCATCCGTTTATTTAAAATTCAAATTTTCCATCCATGTCTGTTAGATCATGCTTTGGTTCTGAATCCACACTGTTGAAAGAGGCGGCATTGGTGCGCTGAAAATTGTTCTGCATGGAAGAAACTTGATAGCTGTTTAAGCTGTGTCACCCGGATTGGTTTATTTTGTCCCCTTCTGTAAGTCATCAAAATTAAAGTTTAAGGCCTATGCTATATCTTTATTCAAAAGCTTGTGAAACATTGTGATACTGGCTGCAACTTCCATTCATCTGTTAATTTTCTCAAGTCATTTGACAGAGAACTGTGAGCCTGCATTCTTGCTGATAGTGACATGAGATTTTCTAATGTATCTCCATCCACTTAAAGTTGAGGCAGCTTCCACAGTTGTCATGAAACACCCTTCCCTCTCAATATGTGGCCAGTTCTCAATCTGACTGTGGGCAAGTTCAAGCCAAAAAAAGGGAGTGAAGAGTTTCCTGACTCACAGCTCGAGAACTGGTCCTGGCAGCGCTCATCCGGGCCATGCTGTGTTCAGGACTCGGGAACGCAGAACAAAGGGCATTTTAAACTAGCTTTTTCAAACACTGTACAGAGAATTTTGTGTCTCAGCGGGTGAGTAGCAACGGTCGACAGGGACAGGAATTGTAATGATATGTGGGGAAATAGAGCCATGTTTGTGCTCGCCTTGACTTAAAGAAATCTATGACTGAAAGTCTAAAATGCATGCGTATTTGTAACAGCAATCATGAATGATGTGAATGAAGGTCATGACATAAAAGGTTTTGAGATTCAGTAAGTATTGAAGTTATTGTTTGGATTATTTCCCAACATATTTTGGTGTCCTCCGTTTCTCACTACAAAGAGAAATAGTAATACACTACCTGGATGATCTGTGTGTGTGGAGTGTGCCATCTTGAGGAGAAGCCAATGGTTTGGAAAGGTCTAAATGGATGATGTCAAATAATAACATCGGAACATACCTCAACATTCTGAGACATCACATGGAGAAAGGGATTGTGGAGGTTGCAAATATATGAAGCTGTTGAGTTACATACAGTAGGTGTCTTGTTTTTCCTCAGTCTCTTGAGAGTTGTCTAATCACATTCTGCTGGTTACAGGCGCCGTGATGATGTTCAAATGAGAATGTTCAGTTATTCTCTAGCCATGAAAAACAGTTTGAAAACATGTTTCCTCCAGGATCAGATCACTGTGACTTATTTAAGTTATTGATACGAATGAGCAAAGTGTTAGGTTTTGAATGTAAAATACAGACTTATAGGGAGTAGTTTCTTCATGTGAGCTCTATTTTTTTCTAACTCAAATGAAATAAAAGACAAAGATTGTTGTAGAATTTATTCACAAAACTTCTCCTCTACCTGGGTATTTATTGGTATGGTGGTGTGCCCACTGATTCTGGGAGGGCATCACAGCTTATGAAACCAAGTCCGGCAGAACAATGGATTCAAGCAGTTCACCTCATTCTTTTTCTTGAGAGCCAAGACTTCTGGCTGGTCAGCTACTTTCACAGCTCCCTTGTTTTGATAGAACGGCGAGCAGTAACAGTTATTTAAAATGATTGCCGGAGGAAGCACCTGTGCCTCCATTTCCCAAGGAAACATTCTGCTTCCTCACACCAACACACTTTCACCGGAGAAATTCAACAGATGTTATGACCTCTGGTTTGAAAGTGCACGAGAAGTCACTGCCAACTTCATTCCCGAAAATGTAAAATCTGGCATTATACATGCTCCATCTATTCCAGGAGTGAGTAAGGAGGGATTGAAAGAGGTGGCGCCTAAAGATAAACCCTGCAGCACTTATTCATCTTTACAGGGATTGTAGTGGAGACAGCCATATGCATTATCCCAAAAAGTTCCACATTAATCTCGGTGTTGAAACATCGACGTTTTCACTTGAGTCTCTTGAGCTATACGTCTTTGTCCATTTGATTTACAGTTCCTGTTCCTCACGGCGGCAAAGCTGGATATTGTTCATTCACATTTCAAGTCTAAATCTAACAGAAATATCAAACATTATGACAGGTTTCGCCCAGATTGTTCATCCCAACTGCCCATCTTATAAATATCCAACATTATGCAAAACCTTTACTGGTATTTGGGCTGTTATTTTGAGCAGTTGTTGCCCAGGCTTGCATTGCAAAAGCTGAAACCATTCATGCACTTTTGAGCAACACTCGGATGTCTGGATTGTGGTTTCAGTGGGATTATCCAGGTTTTGTCTGGTTCCCTACATTTATGTTTCAAACCCTAACCACCCACCCACTCACACATCTATCAGAGTGTGTACAGTTACAAGCTGAACCACACTGTCTTTTTCGTGATATCATTTCAGGTATACTACAGGTTAAGAGCGGGTCAGTATTTTAGGAAGTCTTTGGCCTCATGAGTGTCAGAAGGCTGTGTACGCAGGGCTAAATGGATCCAACAGTTAAAACAACCCTTATGTTAGAGGTCCACTTGGATCCACACAAAGCTACTAAGATCTAAACACTTCTTCAGACACAAATAAATATTCAGGACTCAAGTTGGAGTCACGCCAACTGACAATCACAAATGTGCCCTACGACTTTTGGGAGGTCCACCAAACGAATCCTGATCATGCAGTCGCTTTGATTTAAGAAAACTGGCACCATACTTTGTCTAACTTAAGTGCCTGGTTGGTTCAGAAAATAGAATTCAGATGAATGTGATTGAGACTCTTTTTTAATTGTGACTATGCATCAGTGAATCATGAAACAGGAAACCTGATGGACTCCTACTAGATCTCCCCATCACCTCTACATTCCCACATTCCAGATGGCAAGTCCACACTTTGCTGAAAAATGAGACTGCCAAGTACAAAAATAAAATAAAGGCATCATCAGTCGAGCAAGTTTTTAATTCTCCTCTCAGCGCTTTGGGAGTCCTGGTTCCTCCATGGGCGAATCCAAATAAAAGTGTGCTTTGAACAACAAAAGACACTTGACACTTCATGCACAGACGCTCCAACCGCTCAAGTTTCTTCCCAAGTGTTGATCTTTAAAGTTTAGATTCCAATTTCCAGCTGTTCAAATTGTCAACACACGTCCTGAGCCAGTGAACAGCACCGGAACCTACAGATGTTTCAGTGCCATTCTAGTTTGTTGCAGAGGAGTTTTGCCCTTCTAATCGCCGGATGCCTTTTTTAACAAGCGTCAGCACCAGCCTCTGAACACCGACTCATCCACATCGCTGGCATTTGTGGCTTTAAGTGTCACCAAACAACTGCTGTCTTCTCACTTCATTTCTCCACAACGTTTCAGTTCCGACGCTCACGAGTTGCTGACATTTAAAGAGCTTCTTCGGAGGCGCCGGCGCGATGGTTCAGATAACGCTGGCATCTGTGTTTTGAAGAGAAACGAGCACCAGGTCGCGGGATTTTCATCAATACTGCATCACCGAAGCTGATCTTTTAACATCCAGTTAAGTTAGAACAAGAGTAAATTATAAATGTCTTTTCTGGGCTGGATTGAACTCGCTGATGAACCGAGGCATATTTAAAGTCTTAATGTTGTAGGCAGGCGAAAATAAGCTCACAACTCAATTTTGGTGCCAGTGTCTGCGAAAACTTGTGTGGGAGTCATTACAAACCCGCGATTAACCCATGACACTTTTTACCAGCCTGAATTTGCGAGTCACGATGAGGATACTTTTTGTATCATAGTTCATCGTTTTACATGATTTCGTTCTTGTACTTTACTCCAAGAGATGAAGTATCTTCCTACACATATGAGGATGACTTTGATGTGGGCGCACCAGGCGGGAAGGTGTCTGGGACCTTCCCACTGGGGGGTGTTAAAAACTCCTCTTTAGCAATGAAAAGGACAGAAAGAATGGAAGTGATGTAAAGGGCCATTTCCATCTTTGGGATACGGAGCAGTGTCTCCACATTGACCATCAGAGAGTATACAATACATGGCTGCAGGAGTGGACCAGGCTATAACTTTGAACTGCCTATAGACTTCCACTCCTTTTTTTCCGAGCTTAGGTCCCATGGACCGACCAGAAGTCTCTCAGTGGAGACTAAGGCTCCCTATTGTGAGAGCCTCATACACAAGGGAGATACATTTGTGTACAGGCCAAGTTGATTTCCGGGAGTGTTTCTGTTTATTTGGGGTACGTGAAAGCTATTGAAGCAGACTGAAGAACCTTGAAAAAAAACGAACTTTTCTGAGATGATTCATCCACTCTCTGGTGTGCAGGAATTTATCGTTGATGTACATGGCCCATCTCTTTTCCATTTAGCTCCGTCTAAAAATGTATTCCACGTTTTATACGCACAATTTCTCATGCTGTTCGATCCTTATGCTCACGTTCACCACTTTCAATCTGGCATCCATCTCCATGATCACTAGACTTCATCACTCCGACCCCGCTCCCTGCCAAATGACCATCGCCGCTGCTCTTACAGAAACATCAAACAGAATCCATTTCCTGTGCGCTGCACTTGATCTCCATCGGAGTGTTTCGGTTTGACAGCGTACAAATGAGCCTGACTTCGTCCAGTAAGCAGGACACCGAAGTCTCTGGCCATGTTTACACAACCCAAGCACTGACCGGCCTTTCACAATCTGTTTTCACACATCTAATAACAGTCGCATCTTACAGCACAGTTACAGAACTTGCGGGCCATATGTATATGTATAAGACTAGATATTAAGAATAGATATAAATACTTATTGAATGTATTTTGCTTTTCTACCTCACATCCCGACATCTTGACTGAGAGACAAGAGAGAGAGGGAGCTCTGAGGACCATGATGTTTGCAGATGATAGCGATTTGTTGTGAGAGTAACAGGAGGTGGAGAAGAAGCTAGTGAGATGACGGAATGAGTTGGACAGAACAGATAAGATGGTCAAGCAACAGTATATATACAGGTGTATTTGTAGATATGTGTGTGTGTGTGTGTGCGTGAAGGTAGTGAAAACAGAGTCATTCAGAGATTGAAAGAGGTGAAGAGGAGAGTGATGGATGGTAGCGGTGGAGAGGAGAGTCAAGGGTGACAGAAACATGGCATTAAGTGAGTAAAATGAAGCTTTGCAGGACAGTCGTGAAACCTGTTACTGTGCATGGTTTGGTTCTGAGACAAACAAGAGGAGGAGAGCAGCTAAAGAGGTTCAATGCTGAGGTGAGGTGTGGCTCGGGAGGATGGTGAAGGCGAATTCCAGTGGCAAACTTTGAGAGGACAAGAGTTTTTAACTCACATTCCTTAAATCTAAACATATGTTTTATTGTATTCCATTTTGTTTTATTTCATGCACTTGTACACAATTCATTATTTATTCACGATTGCTTCTATTTTTTTATGTAAATTGCACGATGGTATTTTATGAGCTTCATACAGTACTTCATTTGATTTAATTTCAGTTTTATTGCAATTACATTTCGATCATCTTTTTAATTACTGTAGATGAAACTGACTTGATGGTGCGTATTATTTCTCTTCTGTTTTAATGAAGACATGAATAAAACTTGTCTTACTCAAACATTATCGTTTCATTTCCTGAAATACCCCACACTCCAGTGATTATATTTTCTGAATGATCTTCAAATTGTGATCCTTCGATGGCTTGACGATTCAGTGTGATATAGGAAGCCGCTGAGTATTAGCCATATTTATTTTACACCCCCTCCTCACCGTCTCAACCATAGTAACCGTCTTCCTCGGGCGCTTCACTGCCAGAACCTTTTGAAGACAAAGAATATTTACTGGTCATCGTGGGGCTTGAAAGAAAGTCAGTTTCTCACAAAAACACAAGACTGCAGCGCGAGACCCTGAATTACAACTTGGGAGGTGACTATTTGGTGAAGAAAAAGAATTTTCAGCCTGTATTTCCAATTTATAGAAGATATCACTTGAGCATATCTTTGTATCTATCATGTTGTATCCTGGCAGTTCACTAGGCAGGTCTGTTTGAATGAAACTAAAATGACAGAATTCAAAATTTAGCACCACTTGCATTCTGTTCAACAGTAGCTGTTTGGGAATTATGCTTTTTTCTAAATATAAAATTAATGTCATGATCATTATTATTCCAGTGATGGAAAATAATGTTAAGAGCCACAGCACAAACACAAAGAGTTTTTAGACCTTTAAACTCCTTGTACTCCTTATATATACTATATGTGATATATAAAATGACCCATTACAGTCATCATATATAACAGGATAAGCGAATATGAACACTCATTTGCTTTGAATCCGAGGACCTCCAGCACATCCTTCAATGCAATTCCACCCACCCACCAGAGGTTAGCTATACGGCTTCTCAGCATTAATATTGCTGCGGTGGTTCGGTAACTGCGACATCGTCCACCTCTTGACATCAGGTTCACTCCGACGCCCGAACAGATTCCACACGTGTCTCAACAGTTTTGCAGAAGATGAAAAATTCATAGAAAACTGTGGAAAAAAAAATCCCCATGAAGCTCAACCCTATAAATATTTATCTGTGCGCTCGTGTTTTGTTTTCAATGGAAGAGAAACTGGAGGACTTCAGAAAGGGCAAAGGCCAGGCCCTTTAATAAAACCTCAGGTGAGTGACCCAAATGAAATCACTTCAGCAGTAAATATGAGCTGCCGCTAACAGAGTGAACCTTCTAACTGCCGAGATCAACAAGTGGGACAGATTCATCAGCGCACTCTTTCACTCAATACAATCATTCACAAAATCTTTGCTTTTACCACAGACATCACTCACAACTACTAAAGCAGTGGCGGGCCGTGCATTTTACACCTTGGCCTTCAGTCAAGTATGTTAAAGGTGAACAAAATAAATACAGTGGTACCTCAGTTCTCGACCACAATCCATTCCAGGCAGCCGTTCGAGAAGCGATTTGTTCGAAATCTGAATCGATTTTTCCCATTACAGTTAATAGAAAAAGAAATAATGCTTTTGCAGGAGTGAATGTAGAGTGTCTGCTGCAGGTGCGCTGTTCCTCTATGTGTGTGGCCGCTGCATGTGGGAGGGGTTGCCGAGTGAGTGACGTCTCTCCAGAAGTGAAGAGGTGCCCGGTGCGTGTCCAGCTCTGAATGTGCGCTTCTGTGCAGTTTGGCTGTGACAAAGTCATAAACCAAGTAACGCTCTGTCCAAGACTCGCCTCATCCCTGTCCATCCACGTTATGTTTTTTCCGGCTTTTTCCGGGACGTTCTGGATTTTCGCTCGAAATCCGAAGCAAAAAAATCTCTTTTTGTTCGAATTCCCATTTGTTCGAAGTCCGAGACGTTGGAAAACCGAGGTACCACTGTATCTCAAACGTTTGCACTCACCAAGCACTAAGTCTGTGGTGGCCCCATGATTGGAACTGGCGAACTTTCTGCGCCTGGTTATCTTGCCCCTGTAGATGTCAGGGAAATCCAGGGGTGGAGCTCAGCTCAATACGTGCTGGAATGTCACCAAACATCTGTGATTTCATTGCTCTGAAGCTAGTTCGCCCATAAATATCCTCATATATTTAAGCCACAGGGTTTCGTGAGCAAGAAACGAGTAGCGGTTAGTCCTGAAATGACGCACGAGTGTCCAATCACAGGACGCGTACAAGTCACGTTCAACGTGAGGCCAGCTAGATGGCCTCGCTGTCCCCAACTCGTGATCTGATTGGCTATGGCAACTATCCAACAACTGTATGTGTCCGTTCCTCTGAGGGCACTTGCGCCTGCACTGTTGCTGCTGAAGTCCTCGGACATGACGACACAAGCTAGCTGAATTCTGATTGGATGAAAATGCTAACCTGGAAATACAACACTGGGATATACTTTGACATGAATATGATTGTTCTACATATTGTATGAAAAATATATTTGGGGAAAATACCTGAAATTCACTTTTGTCATAAATATGCTCATGATCTCTGGTTGTGTTAGGCCAGCAGAGAAGGCCTGGCTGGCCCTCACCGTCCGCCACTGATAGAAAGGTTGGCGTCAAGAAGCAGATGAGTTGAGTGGACCAGAAGCTGCAATTCTTCTCTGTGGACCTGAAGAAAGAGCTGAGACAAAAACGAAGCTTTATATTGATTTGAATTTCCAATATCACATTTCGGGACTCAAATAAAAATGACAGCAGAACAAGAAGTGTCTGGGCTGCCGCCTAGACGCAGGGTGAGGACGTCAGTCATCCAGGAGAGACTCTGAGTAGAACTGCTTATTGAATATAAAAAACGAATGTATTAAACATCGTACTAACACATTTGCTACTAAATGAATGCAATATTTTGTTTTATATTCACAGGCCGTCATTATCGTCTCACGCACATCAATTGCTAACTCGATCAGTAAACACCAGATCCTCATTTTGTCTGACACCTCACTGCATGAATATATTACACATTCAGCTCAGTGTATTAGACACTTTGAGAAAAAACTGCTACATTTGAATACACAGTCTCTAAATATAAACAAATGTGTTAAAGATGGTGAACAAAATATCAATGATCAATTTAGACTACATACGCAGATGTGATTTTGATTTATTTATTTTGGCTTCAGGCAACTGTTTCCACCAGCAGAAAACAATTCTCCAAAACAAGGGCCTTAGCTGCTCGTCTCCTCTACACGTCGGCCTTTGGTTGAAGGAGAAAACTTTGACAGGAAGTTGTCTGACATACCTGAAACAACTGCAACTACAATCAGCAGACAAGTTGGCGAGTCTTCCTGACAAAGGCATCAAGCGTCGGAGTGCATAAGCATCAGTTGCTACTGTGAAGAGACGTGTCGGAGCTGTGCATTTTGACAGGTTGAGTGGGAGAGAGACAGAGGGAGGGAAAATGGCTGGAGAAGAAAACATACTGGGAATTGTTGCAGACTCCAAAGCAATGATATACTGAACTTTAAGAACTGGGTTTTGTCGTCTTTAGAGACACACTAGAGGCAAGAGAAGAGCGTGTAAGGTCACAGGTCAGAGATCTGTCTCTGTAGTTCATGTGCATGTGAGCTTATTATTTCAATCAGCGCTGACCACAAGTGAAAGTAGAAACATGGATCAAATGCGGCTCTGTCTTCACCACAACAGAATGATACAGTCCTCATAACCAAAGACGCCGTATGCCTACACCTCACGCTCCTTCTTTCAAGACCTGAGCCGACGTAAATTTGGACATTTCACGATTGAAACTCTCTGAAAAACCCCCATTCCACCCCCAAGAAAGAAACCCGTACTAACAGCAGGCCAGAATAACCTACATGTTTATCTCCAGCAGCTTTCCAAAATTTTTATTGAAACTGCATCTATTTTTGATGTTATTCCAACTTAAATTTGTGCTGAATCATTGAGTGAAAGAAAATGGCATTGAGACACATATTAAGCACGCAGACTCTAAACTTATTTGAACAAGGGTGTACGTGTATAATGGCATCAACGGACACAAATTTAGATCTTGCGACCATGCAGTTTATGAAGCGGTGGCAAAAGTCCTTTTAGCTGTTCAAACTTCACATCATCAAACACCAGATTGTTATTCATGTCGTGAGGATTGGAAAGCTAAACATTTAAATCAGCTTCTCGGACAGAAGAAAAGGCAGAAAGTGACCTTCAGCGGTGCATCTTTCCAGAACCTGAGCTCACACCAGCTCATCATTCATCGACCACTGTGAAGCAAGCAGGTGGAAGAATCGGGTCGAGCTCTTTTTTCTTTTTCCAGCCAAGGACCGGAGTGGACAATAGGAGGGAACTCATGAAAGCAGGTAAGTTATGTTGTCGCATGGACTTTCCATTATGTCCCGACCAAAGGAATAGAAGGTAAAGATCAGGAGAGGTGATCCTCACGGCACAAATGAACCATCTCCAGGAATTTACCACTTCATTTTGATAGTGGTTTGTGGAAGGCTTTTAGCATTTTGCACAAAAGAAATGGTTTAGAGGTAATGATCCACACCCAGCTGCTTCTGCTGCGATGGCTATGGAAATAGGGATGGATTAGGGTGGAAAGGTGGCATGTGCTGAGAATGTATTGAAATGGATGAAGGCTGGATTTGCACATTGTCTAATGAAGGAAGTGGAGAAATGAAAGCAGGATGGTCTATAGGAAAGATCAAATAAATTGAGCTTAAATATAAATAAATAAATAAATAAATATATATATATATATATATATATATATATATATATATATATATATATATATATATATATATATATATATATATATATATATATACATATATATATATATATGATGAGTAAAAGCTAGTGCACTACAACGCTAGCATGTTACATGATTAGCTTAGCGAATGGCTGGGGTTAAATGACATCGATTTGAGTTTGGCTCAGTGTCGCATCTTTGTTTTCCCGTGCTCTGACGATACTGTACCCTTTGGAAAGAAACACAGCATTATTTCAGTTATTTGTAAAATGTTATTTTTTCATTTAACCAGCTGGTGTGAAATAAAAAATAAAGTGAAAAATAAGAAAACAGAAGAGTAAAATGCAGTGTGCAATGGTGAATGTTGTGATTTAACTTATGTGCTTTGAAGCTGTGTATGTGCCGAGTTTCTGAATAGTTTCTCAGATGGACATTTGTCCTGCCGCGGAGCAATGCAAATAAATAATGAGTCCCATGGAGGAAATCGTAAAAGACGATTGCACTCACAATCGTGGAATAACGGAGTGTCTCATGTCTTTTCATCATTTCTCACAGTTTTCAGACCTGTAACATGGATTTGATGGGAGGTTAATGGTTCTTAAGGGAAGAAAATCAATGAGCAAAGGGAGGACAGAAGTAAGAGGAGAGCTGTCCACGCTGGAGTCAGAAACACTTTCCTCCGGACTTCCTCGCGTTTGGCATCAAACCAACAACCATGTGATTGACATGAAAGCTGCTGCGTCGTGTCGATAGGAGAATCTGTCGGCAGAAAAAAGCGTGAAGTGGATTTCGTGCAGATAATGGTGTTATTTACTGGCGCTAGAAAGAGAGGGGAGAGAAGAAGAGAGGGCCGACGGGCAGATGTGTGTTTCAGCGTGTGTGTGTGTGTGTAGCACACTGGCCTTGAGCTAGACTTGCCAATCCTGCATATGCACTGCTCTCACACACGGATCACTCCTCGACAGAACACCTCAGGGGCAGATACATCCATTCACACACACCTCTGCTGGCTGGCACACACACGCAGCTCCGTAGATCAGCTCCAGGAGCCATTTGGCAAAACTGACAGCAGCAACAATGAGAGTGCACCAGCTTCCTCTGGTGTGATTTGGTGCGCCCACGCTCATCTGCACTCTGAACCCCAACCAATTCTCAACACACAGTTTCTATGCCAACAAGTTGTTGCCGGCCAAAGACATTTTCAGGTGCAATTGTGCGGAGTCAGGCCCTGAAAATGTCCAACACAGATCTGACTAAGTGACGCAGATGCCAGCCTTCCACTTTGCATGCTGACGCACCTGGCCTTCAATGGAACCACGTTTCCTCCCCAGTAGCATCACATAGGCAGCACGGAACACCAGTAGCGGCGTAACAATGAGCACTTGAGTGGTGGAATACAAAAAGGTTGATGACAGCAATGGGACGAAGGAAGTTTGGATGGCTAAAGGAATGAATACGTGAATGAAGAATGAAGGGATTAAAGCAGGAAGAACAGTATGTAAAAAGGAGGTGGGAATGCAGGGAGCAAAAATGTCAAACCCCGAACAGCTGGTGTGCACTCAAACTGCGCGAAGCAGGAGGAGTCGATCAAACCTGAATCTGACCTGGAGTAACCTGCGAGGGCGCCTGTACCTGTCCAAACAGAAACACCATATCTGAGGACAGGCTCTGTCCAATCCTGCAACAACGCTGACAACTCCCCTCTCCGTGTGTCGCTCCCTCTTACATGCTCTACAGCCTCGCACATGTATGTCTCTCCTGCCATTCTCAGCAAGCGCTCCGCAGCCATCAGCCCCGCCTGCACCTGCCTCGCCTCCCCAAAGTCCTTCTAATTAGTATTTAAGGGCTCAGACTTCCCTACAGCGAGGTCGTCCGAGCCCCTCAGCGAGCCATGCCTCGTCTTTGTCATGGCAGCTAATGAAACAGTCCGATCCGACTGTGTGTTTAGGGCGAGTGTGTGTGCGCGCGTGCACTCTCCACAGACCAACTGAGAGACCACTCACACATCATTAACAACATTTTCTCAATGACTCACTGTGACAAGGAGAACCCAATGATGATACAGCGCCGGCTGGAAGAGATGCGTCGGTCAGGAAATTGAGCTTAAAACTATTTCACCCTCTGATTTTCCTCCCCAAATCTACAGTGTATCTGCATCACATGTATCTCTGCATTCCCACCATCCTTCTCACATTGTCAGGTGTTTGAAAGTTTGCTGGAAGTTTTTACTTCAATCCAAGGTGCATTAATACAGGTGTGCCTTAAGGTACAGTTCTCTCCAACTTGGTGTTGGCCAAAAAGACAAAACTGGACAACAAAGAACTTTTATATTATTATCTATTTTATATTTTATATTTATTAAAGATAAAGAAATTAAACTCTGTCACATTAAAACAAAGTGGTATTGCAGAGGACACTTCGACAAATGAAAACAATGCAATACCACATCACACACGGAACAAATAAAATATGAACATATGGACCTCTAACCTCATTCTCTTTCTTTTGAACCGCTCTTATAATCCCACACGTGTCTGCTCCCGTTCATTATGTTAAATGAAAACATAAACATGACTACACATAACATTACAGGTAACACACACGTAAACACTCAATTACACCGAGCAAACATGAACTAAACAAAACCATCTTATGGAGACACTGTATCACCCATATACAGAAACTACTTAAAACTGAAAATGACCATTAATATACCGCCTAAAATACAACATAGTTTACACATATTAAACACTCATGTTTCCTCTAACGCAGGATGACAAAATACCGAACATACCGATGTGGATTTCAACACTGGTTCTCTGCAGGCTGCTCAGACCGGTGTAATGACACAACACACGTTCATAACACGGTGACAACTTTGTTGAAGTAACACTGACATGGGACGGTAACATTTAAATAATAACAAAACGGGGTTACGTTGGTTTTCACTGCCTAAACAGTACTTGATTTCTTTCCAGATATACTCTGATACTGTATCTGCCAAAATGAACTGCATCGGTTGTGACATGAAGAGCTGCGGAGAGATTCAATACCGAGCTCTAGACATCGGTGGCAGAATCGGAGACACAGTCCAGACTCTTCATAATGCCATTTAAAGGAGTTTTAGGCTACAAAAAAGTTGGGTCAGATTTAGCCCTCAAGCCTTGAGTTTGACATGACCTCATGGTTCATGAAAAGGTTGTTCATCTCTCGAAGGAATGTCTGGTGCTCTTTCTCTAGCAGAATCAAAAATGTCTTCAGGCTGGACGTCTGGTCAGATTCTTCTCTGAATATGGCCACTTGCACGATGGTTTGATAGTTTTGTGTGGGTCCACAAAAGGTTTTAGGATTGATTCTATTGACTGGCACCGACAGGCACTGGCCCATGAAAGTCACATGGCCTCCACAATGTTACATCCTCACTGAGATTGCAGTATGTTATAATCTAATATAATGTTATCAGCAGAAAGTAGAACAGACTGGTTTAAAAAGATAGATTTTGGAACATTCTAGGGTTGTTTGATCAGAAAAAATAGAGTACAATGGGGTCACCAGAAAGGTCACCAATGATACAAGGTTTTTGTGTTTTGCCCAAGATTGAAAGGCAGCGCAGTGCTGTTACGCAGCATCATCATGAAATCCTGACTGGCATATTTATGCTGCTGGTCGTCTCTACCTATATTCATGACAGCATTCTCCCTCTCACCGTGACACAAACTAGACCAGACTTCTGTCATGATCCTTTTGCCTTCACTTACCCCTCCATAACTACTTTCCTTCCAAATAAAAAGGACACGCTTGTCTTTTATTTATCGCTAAATTTCCTCTGGGAACAAGCAGCAGACCCACAAAGGTCAGATGAAAAAGAAGCAAAAGGCGACATGATGGAGGTGGAGGAGACGCCGGAGAAATGGTTCAAATCAATATCAGGAATCAGCAGGGATTTGAAAGACTGCCCGGGGACAGTTTAGGAGCAGCGTATCCGCTGCCGATTGTGTGTCTCACCCGTGGGGGCAAGGCCAGTCAGGCCTGCTGGACCACAGCGTTCGACAAATCAATAGTCCTGCTTTCGTGCTGCCGTCTGTGTGTGTGAGAGTGAGTGAGTGTGTGGAGGTGTGTGTCCATAAGCAGAGCATCAATTGACAAAGAAAGTCAGATGAAGAGAGCAAACAAGCAGCTTGTTGTGGACAGGGCGGGCAAATAAACACGACAATGAAAGCTTGAGCAGATGTGGCGTGGTTGTCCATGAGACACCCTGACTATTGTCATGTTTGACTGTCCTAAATGTTACTTTTTCTCACAGTATGTGCTAAACTAGTGCTGCAATGTCTTCACCAACATTCTACACAAATTTCCCTCTTCTCCAAGATGATCCCAAGAATTGTAAAAGTCTGAACAGAACCAACAACACTGTATTACCAAAACTTTTAAGGGGTAAACGATGAAGATAAAGCGGCTGAATTCAAAAGCAGCCCAGGCGTAATGGATGCAAAACTTGGCCTATTATAAAGTCTTGTAGGCTACTAATACATAATGTAGTAGCACAGAAGTTCTGTGATTAGCATACTGTACTGCTGGCAACAGCTGGGCCCCATACAGGAGTGCATCAATTGTGAGCAGCCAGCGAACACAAAGTCTGCTTCGTGAGCCGGAATCTGGATCATTGCACTATTGCTAGATAGGTAAACAAGAGACGGAGGCTGGGAAGACGAGAAGAAGTTGCTTGTGTGTCAGCATCTCCCATCAGGGGTTGCTGCATGTATACACATCTCCGGATACATGAGCCAAAACACTCACTGTTCATTTCTGACCTTGCTCCAGACAATGACCGCTTCTGAGTCTCTCCATCTCAGTCTTTTAATCCAGTCCTTTTGTCAGTCTTTAAACCAAGCATGGGAAACTGTCTCACAAAAGGGTGAAGTGAAGCTGCTGGCTTTTGTTCCACTCAGCCAAGCAGCACCAGACTGGTGGGCTGAGCTCAGCCGTCAGACAATGTACAGTGGTACCTCAGTTTTCGAATGTCCCGCAATTCGAACAAATCGGACTTCGAACAAAAATTTCGAGATTTTTTTGCTTCGGATTTTGAATGAAAATCCAGAAGTTGAACGCCCCGAAAAAAGCCGTAACAAACATAACGTGCGCGGACCGATCAGCTGACCCACGATGCGCTTTGTTATTGTGTGTAACGCAGCCTCTGTATGCAGACGTGTCCCGTTAGCTACATTTACTGACTGTTTTTTCTTCATATTGAGGTGTAAAACCTTTCCTGTCTCCACACTGGACCGTGGTAGAGTGTCACAGGGGAGGTGCTCGCTCTCCACACCTCCGAGGCTGGAGCGCTCACTCCAGGGTTTGATGTCCTGTTGTGGGCTGGAGCTGGGACAGAGATGAGGCGAGTCTGGGACAGAGCGTTACTTGGTTTATGACTTTGTCACAGCCAAACTGCACAGAAGCGCACATTCAGAGCTGGACACGCACCGGGCACCTCTTCACTTCTGGAGAGACGTCACTCACTCAGCAACCCCTCCCACATGCAGCAGCCACACACATAGAGGAACAGCGCACCTGCAGCAGACACTCTACATTCACTCCTGCAAAAGCCTATTTTAAGGCTTGGAACGTATTATTTCTTTTTCCATCAATTGTAATGGGAAAAATTGATTCAGATTTCGAACAATTCGCTGTCCTTGTGATGGGACAGTTTGCCATACCAGCACTCTCGACCACCACTGAAGCTGTCCTTCAGTGGTGGTCACTCTCTGTACTGCTCTCCAGTCATCATCTTTTGAAGGTGCACCAGTAAACATGGAGATGTCCAGTCAATGGAGGACAGCAGGAGACCCTTCCATGTGTAAGCTGTTTCATGAATGTGCCCTGCAGAGGAATCACAAACTTCACTAGAAGTCAGGTGGACTAGCAACAGTCAGTTGAATGACCTTGAACCCCACACATGCCAGTGAGTTGCTGTGACTTGGGTGTATAGTGGTTAGTTCCAAAGCACATATGAGTCAGTGGGGCTCAGAGAAATCTGAGGTGTGGGTTGTTGTTTTGTTTGTTTTTTTGTCGCCAAATATACTATTAGCCATGTCTGGCTCACCAAATGTATGATTCATATGGAACTGGATGAGTCAAACAGCGAATTCTATGGCTCAGAGTTACCCACAGTTAGCGAGATGAAACCTCGCGTTAATAAGAACTGAAGTGTGAAAGAATGTCAATGCTATTTCTAACCCCTTAAAGCAAGCATGCTTCCATTTATGTCTTTGAAATAAAGGGAAAGGACATGTTGTCCACCGCTGGCCGTCACATTTAAAAATAACAAATAAATAATTGAATGCACAGAAGCCATTTATTAGTGCCGGTCGACAGCATGTGGTCAAATGTCGGACACGGCCCCCCGAGGGAAAAGTCCAGAATGTGAGCGTATTGATCGCGATATGTTGTCTATAGCAACATGTCCTGGACTGTCCATAAACATCGTGTGATCACATTATGGCAGTAATAACAAGGCCAGTAAAATGACATGAAGAGCTACTGAGCATAGCGTCGCCTTCCTTTCGCTGCAATGGGGTCCTGACCTTTAAAACATGCTCCCGTCATTACACCAAAAAGCCTCAGGACTCCGGAATTTCAAATGTGCGCTGATTCATTTACTAATATTGGTGAGCAAAGGTCAAAGTGAGAGTTATTATAAACACAGCTGTGGCGCCAATTAGATACAAACTGCACACAGCCAACGAGGAAAACATGTTTAGAAGGTTTTCCTCAAGAAAAGTTAACTTGACCTTTAGATGAGTGTCAAGTTGATAAAATTCAATATAGTCAAAGTCTTGAGGCTCTTTTCAACACTGTACTCTATCTAGTATTTTGCCATTGTTATGGTCATATACAGTAATACGTCATTATAGCTTTGTATTTTGATTTTTTTCTACAAAAGTAGCGAAGTAATATAATATAAATATAATATAATATAATATAAAACATTTCTCTTGTTTACTTGTTTTACATTTGTCTTAGAGTTCAGTGTATTCAATGTATTTATTGTGAAAAAAAACATCTGTCATGGGAGAATGCTTCATACACATGGTGCAATACAACAGTTTTCCACTTCAGTTTTACAGCATACAGGAAGGGCCTTAAACAGTCCACAATGTTGAGGTTTTTTTTTTCCTCATGCAAGACAACAGGGGTGACGGAGGGCTCCTCTTCACCCCTCTTCACACCTGAGTATTTGGAGGCTGCTTGCACAATTGCCACAGATAACCAACAACAGACAGCTTGTTTATTGATAGATCAAGCTGTGAGGTGAGTGATGGACTTGTTTACTTGAAGGCGTGCCATCCCATCGCGGCATGCACATTTCCAATTTTCCAATGGCGAAGCTATTCCTCTGATTTAGCTGAATCTTGCCCAAAAAATTGAGTGCCAAAGAAAGGAACCCCCTAAAGAAAGCGTGAGACGAAAAGAAAGAAGAGGTGGAACCCATGAAGCAAAACGGTAATCCACTTAGAAAGTTTGCTAGCTCAAGCCAGATGGTGGGTGTTTGCGGTGTGGGACCGCCGCAGCACAGCCCATAAGGCGGCCGTCTCTCAAACCCATGTAAGAATCCCCGCGTGTGGTGCCGCGTTGCTGTCCTGCACAAACGCTTGGCGTCTCTGCAACAGGCTCGGTTGTCTCGCCACTTGAATAATGCAGGAGACAAAACCGAGAATGTTGTTCTGAGTCGCGTTGTTAATGTCCGCTCTTACAAGATTGGGACGACTTGGACTCGTCTCAACAAGGGGATTGGTATGCCTCGCAAAAATTGAACAGATCATTCAAGCGGAAGGCATTGGTTATATTAGTGTAGATCAGGGCTCGCAAAACTCTTCCAGATACGCTCCTTGTAAATGTGATGGCCTCTGGTTGATCTGATCAACTGCTTCCTGATCCTATCCATCCTGCTCTCTCCCAGAGAGAAGCTCAGCGTCTTCATCTCTGCTACCTCCAGCTCTGCCTCCTGTCTTTTCCTCAGTGCCACTGTTTCCAAACCATACAACATTGCTGGCCTGACCACTGTTTTGTACACCTTCCCTTTCATCCTTGCCGACACCCTTTTGTCGCACATCACACCTGACACTTTTCTTCAATTATTCCATCCTGCCTGCACCTGCTTCTTCACCTCCTCTCACACTCTCCATGGCCCTGGACAGTTGAGCCTAAGTACAAAATCCTCAAATCCTCCACCTTCTTTATCTCTGCATCCTGTAACTTCACCTGTCCACTTTGGTCCCTCTCATTCACACACATGTATTCTGTCTTGCTGCGACTAACCTTCATTCCTCTCCTTTCTAAGGCAAACCTCCACCTCTCTAGCTGATCTTCCACTCGCTCCCTGCTCTCACCACCGGTAAATATCAGGTCTGGTTCCCATATTCAAGCCTTTTTGTTGACCGCGGTGACGTCGCCGCGTCTCTAGTCTCATCACGAAGTTGGCTCAGCATGACAGAGCCAGTAACATGAACCACTTAATCATCGCAGTGTTATTATCGCAGCGTGCTGCTCATCTTGGAAAACTGAGAGGGGGCGAAGAATTAAACAGCCCTTTACTGGATTTTGATGGAACTGAAGAAAACAAAGCAAAAAATAGATGAGTTTTGTACATAATGTAACCCACTGAATTGTTCAGAAAATGTCTTTTTAGACTCATTATTTGTCCCAAAAAAGAAACCAGCTTTTCAGGCTATTTTATATAAGACAAATGGAAGCGTAGTCTATAAAACAACAAAATGAATGTAAAGTTGCTTTGAACTCCTCGCAAGCCTCATCTATCGAACCGCCATCGCCAGTAAATGAATTCTTAACAAAATTTAAATTGTTTGGCAGCGTTTATCTCTGCGACTGAAACGGCATGAGCAGCTGGCTTGACAACAAAAAGCTACACAAACAAAACCAGTCGCTGCAGCAGATGAACATTTATGTCAGGATGATTTTAAACAAATGTATAAAAAAAAATAGAAGCATGAATAACTGGAGGAACGTCGCGTCCCTTGCTGGGAGGTGGTGCTTGGTTACGAATGTGGATAAACTGATGGAGAAAGTAGGCCAGCAGAAAAGTCTTCTTTTGCTCTTTTACTGTGCAGTTAAGATTGAATGGATGATCAGGTTCTTTCATTTCACAGGCATCAACCACGTTCCCAGGACCAACGGTCAGAAAAGCAAGACGTGCACACAACATGAAGACACTCATCTCAAGTCATCTCTCTGCCTTTAGTTTGGGGATCCCATTTCCTCGCCCCACTGTCTTGGCCTTCCTCACTAGTCAGTGACCTGGACCTGGCTTCTGCTGGAAGTTTCTTGGGACACAGAAGTGCAAAATAAGATTGTGTCCTCCAGGTGTGAACCTCCAAGATCATCCTCTTGTAGTGAGACAGACCGAAACACTCCACTGTATGGAGTGTTGACTGCTTGACATCATTGTGCCACAACCGCAGCGAAAGTTTTCCGGAACAAATGTTGTTATGGC
This sequence comes from Synchiropus splendidus, assembly GCF_027744825.2. Taxonomy (NCBI): domain Eukaryota; kingdom Metazoa; phylum Chordata; class Actinopteri; order Syngnathiformes; family Callionymidae; genus Synchiropus; species Synchiropus splendidus. The sequence continues at coordinate 17,860,777 of NC_071337.1, forward strand.
AACGCCATACAGAGGACGTTCTGCCTTATTTTCCATCAGGGTTGTGACAAGTCAGCCTCCTCCACCTCACTTCATCATTCCTCCAATTCACAGCAAACGTCTTCATGCGCTCACCGACCACATCCAACCTTGTTGGGGTCTTCCTGCTAACCCCATCGCCAACATGGTGTTTTCCTCCAAACGTCTCCACACCAGCAGATCCTCGTACATGCTCCATTCAAGTAACATCAAATCCGAACCCCAGGGTTTTCAACTCTCACACTCCTACCTTCTCTTCTTGTCTGTGAGCTCTCAGCTAACTGGTGCGAACCCCTTCATTCGGAGGCGAACGTTTGCGAGAACTGTGATCCGGTCTCCATGGTTTTGCACCGACATTCAGAAGCAGCCTACAAAAGCTCCTGTGACATATGTTCCACAGTCTGAAAGGTAGTCTAATCATCCAGCTCTCTTTCTTCACCCTGTAATTGATCATATCACACGAGGCCCTGATTAAACACCCACTCGCACTTCAAAATTAATCATGCATTGCATGAACTTAGCATTAATCACCGCATAACCCCCGCTCCGGCTCCATTCCTCAGTCCGACTGTAATAGGATATTCATCTCGTGGACAATTAATAACATGGGCATGGGGGCCGCTGCACGCCAGCGCCACTCTCCTCTGCGCCCCGGCTGTTATTTTAAGATGGTCGCGGGCCAGATGATTGAGGGCTCGCCGCCGGAGCTTAAATGGGATTTATGAACGCGCACGCCGGAGGTGAAGAAGCAGCAGGAACGCAGGACGTGGCGAGAGGATCGCAGGAGGACGGAGAAGACAGTCACTGGACTGTGAGTCTGGAAGAGGGCGCCGGATCATCAGGACTTCTCATGGGTGTTTCATACACTTTGCTGTTTTTCCCAGATAGATGATGGAGACAATAACGGAACAATATTGTTTCCATGTAGCGGAAGCATGGCTTCATCGTATTTCAATAACTCCGGCCGGGGTTCTTAACCATTTTTTACTATGTCTGAATATCATAAAAATACAAATAATCTTTTTTTTTTTTTTAATTAATTATAACATCGTAATAACATACATACATACATACATACAACATATCAAAAACCGCTTCAACAGGTGCTTTCATGAAAAGTTTTTACTGTTGGGCGATTTGGCATCACTTTCTTTATTTTTTTCCCCCCAAGAACTTCCCCATACTGAGCCTCTTACGGCCCAGAGGTATAAAACAAAAAAGCTTTTAGCGGCCCTCTATGGGGAGATTCGTGGCCCAAACATGGGCCTCGGCTCTATGGTCAAGAATCACTGATCTAAGGGTCCAACTTCAAACATTGCAGATGTGGTCTACACATTTTAGGCATTTTTTCCCTTAAGAAAAGTGAAAAGTAACCAGAAAAAAAACACATTCACCTCTTTTATGTTCAAGTGACACCTCATGAAAACCTAAAATTCCTGCCACCATCACCAATTAAAACCAGACAAACCCTTGTACCTGAAGAGCTGTGTCTCGCCACAGTTGTTTTCTGCTTGTGCTTACCAACTTTACATATTGAGATATTACCTCAACTCAGAAAATCAAACATCAAATTTAAACTTCCAGACCTTGAACTTGACATACAGTATATGTTCAGGCCCTTCGTGATTTCCTTTCCCAGGTGTGACAAGTCACCGAACAAAGAAGCGCTGCCACAAACCATCATGGGACAGTGCTGCATCAGTGCATGTGCTTGACCATGTTCACATTCAGGTGAGTTAATATACATTTATGTTTCATTGTTTTTAATGGTGGCACGTACATCAAAGGAGTTCATTCACATTAAATATAATCGTGAAACAGTCTACCATTCTGACATTCAGATGTTTGCTGTGTCAGTCAAAAAAACATTTGTGTGCGTCATTATTTTACTACAAAAGTCACTCTTAAATTTTTTAATGAAATCATAATCATAATTAAATCATAAAAAACAAGATCAGTTATACTTATTTAAATTATGTTTTTAGCTCTTTTTAAATGTTTTTTAAGAATATTTTTTCATTTCCATTTTTTAAATTTCCTACTTCTAAACTTATTCTTCATTTTTCTCCTTATATTTTTTCTGTCATTCAAAACTTTCCAAAATCATCTAACTATACACAATATTTTTTGTATATTTATGTTTAAAAACAAAAAAAGTATATTGTTATAGATTATTCTCTCTTGATATTTGGAATTACATGCATTTTAATTGATTTTTTTTCATTATTATTTCTGTTTGTTTTGACTTTTTTTAAATTTAATAGCACACACAATGTTTTAAAAATCTATTTTTATTGTGCGTTGGAATTCACTACACAATTTTATATGCTATACTTCATTTCTCTTCTAGTGTGTATTTTAATGTGGTTTATTTTTCAGAGATGAAATGATGCTGTATTTTGTTAATTCCTAAATGTTAAACTTATCCAATATTAACGTCTATTGCACAAAGTCTTTGCTTTCATCTTGGGTCTGCTTCATTTCAACATCTCTAAAGACATTGTATCTTCTGGCTGGGTGCAGGGCAGACCAGGTCCCTGTCACAGGGCTGCTTCATCTGGATGGATTCTTAATGTAAAATATTGATCTCCACCTGGAAAGGATTCTGTTGGGATAAATAATTGGTTGATTACAATTCCAAATATTCCAGCGGGGAGCTATTTGCGCGCAATAGAAAAGCCATTTGATTCTTGCGAGGAGATTCCATCGCTCCAACATTGATTTCTTTCCTCCGACAGCAAATGTGCGGCCTGGCTGGTCGAGGTCAGAGCTACATTTTGCATGGTGTCGATATCTCCTGGCTCCGGAGACGAACGGCTCCTGATGTGACTTTCATGACTTAGTGAGGGAAAGTGGTCCCACTTATTCACAGGTGGATGGTTCTCAACATACACTTCAGTTGGGATCGCCTTGACCTTAAAAGTGGAACTAAATCCTGAGTGTGATCACAGCTCCGCTTATGAACTTGAGAAGGTTCAGGTTCAGGACCTGCAAACGCTTCTTAGTAACGTGATCCTCAGGAGGTTGGCGACATTCGCTGGCCCCCGTCCTTAATTTATGCAGCGTCGTGTGTGCCACCATGTGAACCTTCTGAGAACTAATGATTGTGATACTGGAATGTTGACCCTGTTGTTAAAAAGTCCAGAGATTTCACTGGTCAAAGGCCAAAAACAGGGGGAGTCTATGGCTTGAATACATAATCGTCACTGGCAGCCAGCGTTGTGATACAGTCGCTTCTATGTAGATCATTCTGTGAGGAAACTACATGTCTGCCCCTAAAGAAATGTGCGATTTGTAATACTACAGGTTAAAAATAAGCTTTAAAATACTACTTGTAGCCATTGTACTTATTTAGCTCTGCGTTACATGAATCAACACGCATTGCATATGAAGCAATATATCGCAGCATAAACAAATCTATATCCAGCATCAAGTGCTCGGTCAAATACAGTTCAGTTTCATCTGATCATTTCAAATTGGCCTCCTGAATAATGACCCCCACGTTTGCCTGTTTGGACGCGTGTTTAACCTACACACGTATTTCTTCTCATCAGAGGTAACTGCGTGAATCCTGCACCACCTTCCTGTCCGTTCACATCAAACTCTTTTCCTCCTGTTTCATGTCCACCTGCCCAGAATCAGATCTCTGATCACAGCTGCTCTGCAGTTGATTCTTCAGCTGCTTTTTGATTCTGTCATTTATTTTGCAGGAGCCCTGACCAAGAGATAAGAGACACAAAATGAGCTCAAAGCTCAAAACATCACCCAGGGAATGTGTTGACAATTCAATGTTTGCTTTAAGACCCATTGTGGCTGGTCCTGATAAACACAGCCCCGGAGGTCAATGAAGGAATGAAACACAAATCTATAATTCAGAGAGAATATTTGCACAAAACGTTCCGATACGACGGTCAGTGATGATGCCATACTAGTAGTGTAATACTCCAGATTGAACTTGGTCTCAAGACTGCTTTTTCCTCAGTCTTTTCTTGGTCCTGGACTGGACATATGCGGTAAGAAATATTAGTCAAAGGAGGCTTCAGGCTTTCTGTTCATTCAGGTTGTTTTTTTCTCTGATATCTATCTGGGCTCTCAAACTTATCCACAAGTGGGAGGCAGTTTTTGCTGCAACTAATCAGGCGGATACCCAAACACCAATGAGGCTGTTCATTGTCAGACTGGTGCGGCTTGTTTCAGTTGACACCTGATTGGTTCACCATTGTCTGCCTGCACCCACTGTGGCTTCCATGTGGATCAGTGTGAGACTCTTTATATACGTATATGTACAAGTAACATCCAACTTACGACCAAGATCGGATCCAACCAACTGGCCGTAAGTCGGATTGGACGTAAGTCGAATGCCATTCAAAATGGCCGACGCGAGGGTTATAGGTGCTACTGTAGTGGTAGATGGCTGTGTGAGAGTGAGATGCTGGGACACTGTGCTGCCGTAACTGTTGTTCGCGATGCCGACTGACTGCCGTAACTGTCGTACGTATTGCTGGACTGCTACGTGCTGCGGTGCCAGACATTGCATTAAAAAAAATAAGCATCTGCTGGCCGTGGTCGTAAGTACAGATACACGTAAGTTGAGCAGGATGTAAGTCGGATGTTCCTTGCATCTTTTCTCGGTCTCGTCCTCCAAATGACTTGGTCTTGATCTTAACATATCATGGTCTTGTGACTTGGTCTCATTGGTGTGGTCCTGACTTGGCACTCTAGAGATAGATAGAGTTGTGATTTGCTGAAGTGTCTCGTGCTGTGGTGTGTTTTGCTGTGAAGTATCAGCCTTCTGAGTCTGTGTCTGCACACACTGGGCGACAAAGGTTGGGTGGCGTCACTTTTTCCCACCACAGATCGTAGAAAAGTAAAAACAGCAAGACGATTTGTGACTTCCAGCTTGCAGGATGATTTTCTGATCGAGCGATGACAGGAAGTGAAAGCATGGCTGGATTATTTGCTCTGCTTTGAAGTATCAGTTTTGAGTAACTCCGACTCAAGTCGGGACCCCAGAGCCATATTCCAGACATATTCAGTCATTATTTCCAGCTGACTCACGTGATGTGATCACAAGGGGTTGGAGTCTCTCCAGCTACAAAGGTTGAGAGGAGGAACTTTATTGGTCCACACAAGAGTTCAAACACAATCCTTCCTACTTGGACTGAACAGCTGTTTAATTATGCAGCGGCTTTGACTATGAAATATTGAAATGAACACGGAGGGATGACGAGAAAAAGCGGGAAGGAAGTGGAAAAGGGAGCACGAGGAAACACGCAAACACCCGCTAATCCGCGGCCCTTCAAGAGTCTAAACAGCCGAGCCATCAGCGAACAATGTAGGCTATTGACCCACTTTGGTGTCTGCAGACTGCGTTTGGATGAACCGCATGTTTGAACTACGCTTCACCAACTCACCGCTTGCTTCGGAACTTTGATTAAGACAGATTCAAAGATAAAGTGGCAACATCCTGATGTTCTCGTCTGCTTCCGAGTGCACAAGTCAGGTCGTGTTCTTTCCACCGCATTACACTTGCACATGTACGACTGAAAGACGCGGCCCAGAGGGAGTGCGGACACCAGTGCACGGAATAATCACCAATGTTTTTCCTTTTTCACTGGGAGGAATCGCCTTCAAAAATCACCTAATATGATGCTTCTGACTGTGAGGGAAGGAAGGGATTTTTTTGCTTCCCACAATCTTCTGTTATCCAATTTAATCCTAGCATCCAAGTCGGCATCTTGAGTGAAAGTCAACAAAATTTCCCAACCCGTTTAATTGTTCCTAGTGAATGTCGACATGTTTTGGTGGTCAAACCTGCAATATTAAGGCTAAAAACGTACGTTGTGATCCCTGACTTGAAGGGTCGATGTCCGTAAGAAGCTGCACATCTCTATTTTTCGGCGAGTTTGTGATCTCACAAACTAAGTGGCTGAGACTCGCCGAGAGAACATTGGACCGCGGGGGTCACCAAGCCCCAAATATCCACTTAATAAAAATGAAAATTGTTCCCCGCTCCTCGGCTCGATGCTCGCCGCTGGCACGGACCCCGACTGCCTGTCGTATTTTTCTCTGCCAAATAGAATTGGAGACTTCAGAGACAGACGCTTGATGATCACCGACAGTGAGCGAGCCCTGCTCACTGACCCTGGCGACCCACAGCCTTAAATCTCCAAACAAGAATGAAGGAAGAAAAAAAAAAAAAAAAAAAGCAGAGCAGTTTATGATATCGCACTTCACTGAGCAACGTGGGAGAGAAAAATAAGTATCAATTTTACGAGGAGCACTAAATCAGGACAGGTTTGCAGAGACGACTTTATCGTTCAATCTGGCCGCCTGCTCCGGAGGCGTTAGCCAGGTTAGACAAGCAAGAGACGAGTGCATCTGCCTCGCCATCGCAATAATCATCTGGCCATTCCGCGGCTCATGACCTGTAAATTGATTATGGAGAAGACGGTGGAGGGGAGATGGAGAGGCGCACGTGGTGGCTCCTGCTCAATGGATCTGCAGGCCTTCATTAGATGGACTGTCTGTCCAAGCAAGCGAAATTGGGAGTGTGGATTATGAGAGGGTCCGAGGGGGTAATGGGAAAACTCTAAACTCATTGCCGATGTTTATACGAGCTGTCGAGCATGAAGAGGGGCCGCGGCCCGCGTTGTCCTGAGATGAATAAAAAAATCATCTCTTCTGTCCGTTTCATTACGGTGAATCATCCCTCCCAAATCGGAGCACATAAATCACTTTGAGGACAAAGAAGCAAAGCGGGGAACAACCCCATGAAGATATGTTTTGGGCAAATATTTCATCTGCGCTCCACTTTCCAGCCGTGGAATCAGGCCGGGCCACAGAGGTCGCTGAGTCCAGCTCCTCTTCAAGTGTCACAACCAGAACGTTGATCTGTCGACGCAGACGTGACTCAGACTGGACACGTCCACCCTCCAGGACCCAGCCACATGCTAACTTGCCACATTTCATGCAACACAAACATATTGTGTGGATGCAGTGGCAAGCAGTTTGGAGAAGTTGCAGAGTGGAAGGTCGTGACAGTTGGGACCTTGGGTTTGTCACTTCCCTGTGGTGCTGCTCTGGGTTTCACATTATTGTCTCAGATTCTCCACATAATTTTAATAATTTAATTGTCTTGGCTCAGTCGGAGTGGAGAGTCTTTAGTTTGGTGACCTCAGCATCTCTCTTTTTCCCTGCAACTCTTCCTTCACGCGTGTCCAAATCATGGAAGAATGACTAGATTTCTGTCTCAGTTCACGTTGCTGCGTCATGAAGGCCGACTGGTGTTGACATCAAAGTCAGCTTCACGAATACGTGAGCAGCGCTGGGAAGCCGACCACACGTTTCTGTCCTTGCATATATTTTCATTGTAAACTCATTGCAATAAATTGAAAAAAAAAAAAGAGTCTTTAACAGCAGGTGGTTTAGTCGAAGCAGACCCACGCGACGACGCTTATGACTCTAATGAATCCAACATCCAGATCGTTTGAGCCTGGAGCATCATTTGCTTGTTTAACACCACATTTGTGAGAGAAAATCAGCTCTTAGGTCATTAAGAACTCCATTCGACAACATTAAGAATTCTCTTTCTGGGAAGAGCTCTCAGTCCATAAATATTAACCAGCATACAGTCAACTCACTAACCAAGCTCTCTACCCATCATTACGTCTATGTTCCCACCTGCAGAGGCCTCAGTTTAGGGAGGGACACACCCCCAAAACTTTTTTGACAAGGGCCGTTGTGTCCCATTGCATAGAAAATTGAATGCTCCGTCCACACGCGTCCAAGATACGAAGATCAGCGCTTTACCCGAGACAGTGAAGGACACACCAGTGCAAAAAATTGCTTAGAATATTCCTTGTTTACTTCATCCTGATCAGTGGCTTGATCTACGGTGGCCTGAAGTAGCCATAAAGTAAGTCTCAGGCGAATTCATGAGAATATTTACAAAAGAATAACAGAAAATGTCAGTAAAACCCAATGTAGTCATTGTTCCCGACTCTTCTCAAAAGTCACTTTTGCTCAGAGCTTTTGTCCACCACCACTTCTCAAAACTGACCCCCTTGCTTACCTGCATTTCTGCTGCCTTCCCCTGCCTCAGAGAGCCTTCGCTGGCCTTCCATCTACTGGCCTGCCCTCCAGCCTCTTCATCCACTGACCCTGTTGGCTGCTTTCCCATCCACCGATCAGCCTCACTACCTTACCTAACACTGTTCACTAAACTACCTGCCGTTTACTGCACCATCCAACTGTACTGTACTGTTACATCTTTAAAGAGCAAGTAATGACCAAATCCAACTTTTCAAATGTTCCTGCTCTCCATGGTGGAGTCCTCTAAGTCCCTCATCTGGATACTCTGAAGTTATAGACATAATGAGTGAGTCAGTTCAGCATTAACACCTGTTGTGTGCGTGTGTGTTTGCACATGATCAAAACTCTCCAGAGGGAAGAAATCATGAGACTCCCATTTGAGGCTGACATGAAAGTGAGTGAGAGAGAGAGACAGAGCCGAGCCACGTCTCAGTCATTTAGCCGGTATTGAACTCAAAAGCCGTCTTTATTGATTTTTGAAACAGACTCGATCATTAATGCTTTGGTCTTCTCCCTCTCTCTCACAGTGATAAGTTCATTTAGTGTCAAGTGATGTCACCATCCTGGTTCACTCCTGCAGGAGCTCTGCGTACTTGTATCTCTAAAAGAACCAAGTCAAGTAAAACCACGTCAGCTTGTTTGGGCTGACGATAAAAAGTGAGGCTTTGGCTGTGAGGGATTACAACTTCCAAGTGCGGAGTTCATACGGTGCTTAAGGAAGCACAGTAAGACGTTCCTGTTTGACAGCAGCTGCAAGCAGAGGCGGGCAGAAGGTCTCCTCCTGGCCAAGCGCAGTAGAGTGGGCGTGGCTGGGTTTCAATGGGTGAGGCTGATGCACAGACTGATGCGTTCCACAGGGGCCCACTGTCCTTTCAACATACACTGACATTAGTTCCTCTTTAAATACGGTGCAGACTGAGCTGCCCATCTTTATGTGAGCATCCATTTAAATAATCCTCCGCTACCTGCCAGTCTGCAGTGTGATAAACCCTCCCAATCCCTTCATCCTGCTTCCCCACCAGTCAAGCGCCGTCGTCTGGCAGACAGCACCCAGATAGTTGGAGCCCGCAGCATCATTTGCTTGTTGAGCGCCGCTTTGTGAAAATCAGCTCTTAGATCATTAAGAACTCAATTCTACAACATTAAAAATTCTCTTTTCTGCGTCGAGCGCTCATTTCATAAATATTAACCGTCTTTTATTTCGCTTATATTAATAACGTCGGCACACAACCTTTGAGGGCCGAGCTATTTCAGGCTGCCGACGGAATTTCAAAACAAAACTTGTCACATTGGCTGCTTTTAAATTGTTATTTTAAGGCATCGCCAGAGGCCGAGTTGTCCTCGGGCTGGGAGCAGAAAATCCCTTAATTTCATATTTTACCTACAGACATGTTTTTCTTTGATTCCGCTTCCTCCCTGAACGCTGGATGACAAGACTTCTTTTTCAAGAGTGTTTGAAAAGAGAACAACAGTCTCCTTTTCATAAAGGGTCTCCAGGGATGTTGCGGTGCAGAGTTACACTTGAAATCTAGTGACATTGAGCCACAGGGGCGAAGGCAAAAATCCACTGCTGGCTAAAGAGGCACCTGCTACTTTTATTTGGGCCAAAAAAAAGACACCACTTTAAGCACTCGAACACTTAAATTGTCTATTTAAACCACCGCTCACCACTGCAACCTTTGTAACCCATTATCTTTGCAGAGAACACTAATGGGTACATTTTCATGGAATTGTCTTATTCAGTGAAACGCGTGAGTGTAATTGTGATGTCTCTTTTTATATTCTGCCAACGGAAATTTGCATTTGACATTTGAAATAGTACAAAAACGTGTCCCACCATCTGCGTGGAAATCCAATTCAATATATGTGAAAAATACTGAGTACTAAGCTCTGTAGTTGTTTTAGAATTTGCAGTTCAGCCTCACAGAGCAGTGGGGTCAATCCAACACACATCCACCATCCATACCTTTCCAGCAGCCAGCGTTCATGTCAACAAAGCTAGCATGAAGGCTTCGCTATTCCTCCTTAGCTACCAGTGCCAGTTAACTCTCGACACAACCAACAATATTGTACACAGCCTTTGAACGGTGATGAAAGGGTCTGAAAACATGTGGCAGGTTACCTGGCTTGTCATTGGTAAGGTGTCACAAAGTTCTCTACCTCAAAGTTCTCACCCAGAGTGACCGGTGAATTGACTGTCTGTCTTCTCAAAATCCAAGCCTCAGCAGAAAGTGCATCACAAAATAGCTGCAAATGGCAGTTAACTGAAAAAAGTCAAGCGATTTGAAGCGGGAAAGTTATATTTGCTATATTTGGATGGCAGAATGTGAGAGCCGGCGAAATTGTTGGCAGTGTTTACTGTTTTCATCGGACAAGTCCACCTGAAAGCAACGGTCTGCGAACATTTGGGCACACATGAATCGCTCTGCAGCTCGACGCTCAGCGCCGGTGAGCATCTGAAATCATGCCATAGCTCACAACAACAAAGTTCAGCAGCATAGAGATATCCTGAAACGCCTCATCACTGTTGCCACATTTCATTTTTCGCATGAATATTTATGTGATTCATTTCACTTGGTGTGGGATTGCGCTCCCTGTCCATGGTTTGACCCGTGTTGACTGCCACAAGAAACAGTGTCACGGTGTGACGTTCCAGATGACCGAACTTCAGAAGGCTTTTGAGGGATTCTGGTGGAGAACATTGCTGTTACTGCTGCCAGTCTGGGGAATTATGATTGTTCAGATTTGTTTGTGTCTGTGACATCGTTTCCTGATGGTTGAGGTGAAGGCCCATCGGTAATGTCACTGCCGCACTGGCACAAGTGTTCCAACTCACCCAATAATGTCCCTCTTAGTCTGCAATGTATCTGAGGGCCAATAATGTCTCTATAAAACTGTCCTTGCGAGACTTCAGTGCCTCTGTTTTCCCACACTTTTGCTATTAGCAAACGTCTCTCTAAAGCGTCCAATGAAAGTGTCAGTCGTTTTACAGAATGTCCGTCAAAATTTGCAACAGCAACAGTGCAGGTCCAATAGCCCAGCCTCCCTGTAAAACTCAATGTCCCTCACAGCTCAGCCTCCCTGTGAAACAGTAATGTCATTCTAAAATGATAGTAGCCAGTTGGCACACGATCCCTGTAAAACCACAGTGTCCTGGCCAACACCACGGTAATTTCAGCATGTCAATCTGACAGAGTCATGGGCCACATGTGGTGTATATATATATATATATGTATATACACTGCCTGGCCAAAAAAAAAGTCGCCACCTGTATTTATATAAGCAAATACGTACAGGGTTGCTGCAGTTGGTCAGGTCTAGGTTCAGCAACATTATGTGCTTAAAGCATGAGGTCAGCTGACTACCTGAATATACTGAATGACCAGGTTATTCCATCAATGGATGTTTTCTTCCATGATGGCACGGCCATATTCCAAGATGACAATGCTAGGATTCATTGCGGGGATGTGCTGGAGAAGGCTTTGCGCAGCGGTCAAACTCTACCATCATCAATGCAAGATCTTGGTGAAAAATGAATGCAACACTGGGTGGAAATAAATCTTGTGACATTGCAGAAGCTTATCGAAACAATGCCACAGCGAATGTGTGCTGTCATCAAAGCTAAAGGCGGTCCAACGGAATATTAGAGAGTATGATGCTTTTTTTTTAGCCAGGCAGTGAAAAGAAGAAAAAAAATAAATAAATAATAATAATATATATATATATATATATATATATATATATATATATATATATATATATATATATATATATATATATATAGTACACAATGCCAACAATTTCACCGGCTCTCACATTCAATCCAAATATAGCGAATATAACTTTCCCGCTTCAAATCCCCTTTGACTTTTTTCAGTGAACTGCTCTACGCTACCTCAAAACTCTTGTTACTGTACCATTTGCTGCTATTTTGTGATGCACTTTCTGCTGAGGTGATATAGCTTGGATAGATAGATAGATGTCAATGTCTTTTTAAACCCTACCTGTTCTGGATTCCTCAGTGGGCCAGCCATTGCCCAGAGGGGTCAGTGTGTCTGTCTGGACCACTGTGGAGACCTCAGACAAAAAAAAAAACAAACTCAGAATCCGAGGCTGTGTATATAAATAAATGAGAATGACATGGCAAAGCTGTGCCTGAAGCACCCTCTGGTTGCAGAGGCCAACTTAGATCCCGCTGAATGAAATGTTTTATTTCCCTCCTCTCATTTGTATGTGCTAAAAAACGACATAAATTACAGTGAAGTCAGGCAGAGGCTCACAGTTGGCTACAGCTTTTTAGTGCTCGTAACGGCAGCATGTACCAGCCACAACTTGTCGACTGTGAAGGCCACCGCTTTGGATGAACATGCACCCGATCCATTATTTACGACTCCAGCTGTGTGTAGCATGCAGGCCCCCCGACCACCCACCCCACGAGAGCAGAGGCGAACCGGGGTTGATGAATTAAGAGACACAATGTACAGATGTGTTTGCTATGCTTCATAAAAGTGCATGGTCGTCGTAAAGAGTTAAAATCCGATTAATGTCATTTGATCTTGTTTGTGCGTCCGTTTGATGAAGGAACAGATGCCCCTTTTTTATTGTGTTTACTCGTAAACCCTTTACTTCCCACTGTAGATCAGCGCTTTACAGATGAGGTGGTGCTGGTGGAATCGGAATTGGGCTCCAATCTTCACACGCAAAACTTATGTCTTCCTTGTCAAGCCAAAATTTAACTTCTATCTTGTAAGAGGCCAAAATGTAAAGGTCACGTTGCGGGGGCTCATGCTGAAATACTGCAAGGAGACCCCTCTCTCCTAACCTATGGCCCATATCTTGGACTTCCCAATGCCTCCTGCTGATTCCATCCAGGTAGGTAGATCTGCCAACCTGTGGGCTGCTGAACAGGACAGTGTCAGGACAACAGAGAGCAATCTGAGGCTGGAGCTTCCCGTGCTGTGGGAGGAGAGCATGGAGGAAGCCTTCAAACACAAGAGCGCACAATACCAGGACCTTCTCAATGATGATGGAACACCAGGTGTTTGCCTGTGATGGTTTGGGCCTTCACTGGGCAGTCTCTCTAAAACACTGGACATCACAAGTGAGGGAAAGAGAGCAGGGAATGTCATGAGACCATGAGCTTTCTGGCCTCAGGAAACTGATGATGTTCAGGTCCAAACCTGCATCCCCGCTGAAGTTTCAGGTCTTCTCACTATTAAAGATAAAAACTATTTTGTCTGAATATTCAGTCCAAATATGAGGCCATGGGTTGTGTGCCGCCAATTTTATTTTAAATTCAGACAGTTGTTGTGGGACGGAATTATCATGGAACTGCAGAAAATAATTTCTCAAGAGCAATCATTGCCTCAACTATGTCAAGTGACTGGACTGAATTTAAAGCGCGCTGAAGAGTGGAGACCTCAGCAGCTCAGAGGAACGCTCCTCCACGTGATCGGACACCCAGCTGCTCGTCTGTCTGTTATTCCCGTCCTGTGGTAATGAGCCGCAGCCAGCTGGCTGCAGAACTCCACAATAAACAAACAACAATGTCTGGCTCCAACAAACAACCTGCCGTTCCCCCCCTGAACCCACACAGTGATGTATTCCACAGCGGCTCAATTGTTGGTTCAAGACACTCCCTGTTAATTCATAACCAGAGTCTTTCCATCATCACTTTTCCGCACTGTCAACACACCGATGCGCTAACGTGGCTCCCTTTCAGGTGTTTATCCGCCTCATTCTCATCTGCGCGGCGGTAATGAGCCGAGACCGGACCACGCGGGGCGTCTGAGGAACCCCCCACAGTCAGGTGTGTGAGTCACATGTGGTGGCACCTCACTGTGGCCTGATTCCAAAGCAGCCACACACTCGTCCTGCGCCTCATTGACTCGGTGAAAATCATGCACAAACACAAATTCCAGAGCCGATCTCGACAAATGCACATTAAAGCTTGAGCGGACGCACACAATGTTCCTGCTTTATTACAGTGGGGACCGTTCTGTGGAGAGAACATTGCTCTCGCCGCCGGAGCGCTCGTGTAGCAGCGAATAAATATAATTACAGGCTACATTTTGCCCAAAATAACAACTTCCTCCGCGTTGATGCGCTGGAACAACGATGCACCAATAGACATCAGGACTTAGGAAAAAATGTCGGTGTAGTACAAAGTTTGAGCTCACATTTTTAATCGTGAAACAGAAAGACTTATGACAGCATGTACACAAATGGACACACAAAAGAAACCTTCCTCAGCCTTTCTGTAGGGAAGCAGTGGAACTGCGTGCGTGATCTTCCAGTTCAGGTGGAGGTGCCTAGATGTTGAGACATGTCCAGACACCTGCAGAGAAAACTGTTTGGTAGATCTTAGATCTTTTGTTCACTACTCAAGGCTCGTGACCACAGATGCGAGTAAGACTTGAGGTAACATGCAATGATGTTACTATTGGCGCCATTGTCGGGAAACAAAATATTACCAATCGCTTTCTACAACTGCGTCTTTGGGCATGACGTCATGTGCGGGACACGCCAGTCACCTTTTCAAAACGCAGCTCACATGTCAAGCTGCCGGCTACACGGCAGTAAATAACAGGCGTGAGGAGAGAGATGCACCTTTCTGGCTGAAAATACAGCCACTACTTTGAATTACTGTCTGCTATAGATGACGGTATTACCACTAATGCGCAGAAAACCGGTTAAAGAGCGCAAAATAAAGTAGCCTCGCAAGTGTGTCGAAATTGCTGACTCAAAAAACCAAGAATCAGTTTTTTAAAATCCTCTTGATAGGTCAAGTTAAACAACACTTATGATAGATTTTTAGACTTATATAGATTATTTTATTTCTTTAGTGTAGGAGGAAACAGTACTGATGTGATGTACTGTTGCATTTTCTCTCAAAAGTCAGAAATAAAATGATCCTCGGGCGCTACGGAGCGTATAGGCAAGTAACAGCAGCCACTTAAGTGCAACTACTGCCTCCAGGTGGCCAACAGGAGACATGACACACTGAGACTTAATAAACTTTACCTTGTAGTTTAAAAAAATTAAAATAATTATAAATATAATGAGGCATTCCCTACATTTTACAATATAAATGGCAATATATCACTTTCTTTGGTTTTTCAGTCTTGCTTTTGTGAGTGGTTTTTGCTCTAATTCATTAGAGTGTGTCAAAGCAAAACATTGACTGTACATTCATATAACTAAGATTGTGCTAAAAAAGTAAAGTCCTCAAGTAATCAGTCAAGTAACTACAGCCCGTAACAAACATAACGTGCGCGGACCGCTCATCTGAGCCACGACGCGCTTTGTTATTGTGTATAGCGCAGCCTCTGTATGCAGACGTGTCCTGTTAGCTACATTTACTGACTGTTTTTTCTCCATATTGAGGTGTAAAACCTTTCCTGTCTCCGCACTGGACCGTGGTAGAGTGTCACAGGGGAGGTGCTCGCTCTCCACACCTCCGAGGCTGGAGCGCTCACTCCAGGGTTTGATGTCCTGTTGTGGGCTGGAGCTGGGACAGGGATGAGGCGAGTCTGGGACAGAGCGTTACTTGGTTTATGACTTTGTCACAGCCAAACTGCACAGAAGCGCACATTCAGAGCTGGACACGCACCGGGCACCTCTTCACTTCTGGAGAGACGTCACTCACTCGGCAACCCCTCCCACATGCAGCGGCCACACACATAGAGGAACAGCGCACCTGCAGCAGACACTCTACATTCACTCCTGCAAAAGACTATTTTAAGGCTTGGAACGCATTATTTCTTTTTCCATTCATTGTAATGGGAAAATGGATTCAGATTTCGAACAAATCGCTTCTCGAACGGCCGTCTGGAACGGATTGTATACCACTGTACGTTACTTTTTGAGGGAGTAATCAGTAATCTGATTACTTTTTTCAAAGTAACTGTGGCAACACTGGTAATGTGGACCTTTGTCTTCTGGCTCAGCTCTTTCGTCATGTGTATTGGGGATCGAAACATGGCTCAGCTCACACCGGTGTGGTGCTCCTTCAGGAAGCACTTCATTTTGGCGAGGTGGGTTTTCAAGCAGTGGATGTCCACCAGCTTTACTCCATGTTCACTGCTTGCCTGGCACATGGGCTGCTCCTCCTCCCTCTCCCTCCCCTCAGGTAGGACTACATCTTGCGTGTAAAATATGAAGCCACATCTGTACCCTCATCTCCACGTGTGACTTCCCAGAGTTCACTGAGGAGAGTCTTAGCTGGTTAAGACGTTTCTCAAACTGCCTCAAAAGGTGTAAATCAAAAGGAAATGTGACACAAACGCAGACTCAGCCATGATATCATACTCACTCGCAGAAGCTAAATGAGCCGAGATTTGATGCGACACGACGTTCCTGGTCGCAGCAGGTGTATCCAACCTCCACTCCGACTCACTTTACATCCACTTTGTGCATTCATTATACAGCTGAGCTCCTCTATTGATGAACACGTAGCGCTAATGCAGCAGCACCGCCGCTGCGCGGCAAATAAATATTTCATAAAACACATTAAGACTCGCTGCTCGCTGAAGAGCTGCTGATATGTGTAGCATGAGCAGCCAGAGTCTCTCGACTCCCTCTGATCCGCCAGACTGAATCGCTACATTATACATGAAAGTCGGAAATAAGAAGCAAATTGCTCAGAAATCTGACACACTGCACGATTAAATGTTGAATGTGCGTGAGTTCCACGAGAATTTTGGAGGCACACTCTCGACACATTCGGTTCTGTAAAGCTAAACTGTTGAAACAAGTGAGGTTAGATCTATAAACTCATGACTTGAACATTTTAGTGACCACATCCTGAGTGAAATCAGTTTTCCGATCACGAAGAAGACAAAATAGCCAAATGAATTTCCGGCTGACACCAGGCGAGCTCAATAGCGGCTCGAATTGAAATCCCGGTGATGCAAGTCTTGCGTCACTCAGTTGAGATTCTGCAGCGGCGCTTCAGCAGCGCTCGCTCATTAGCGCTGATGGAGCCCATGGTGGAGCTGTAGCCGCACATTCTGATGCGTTCATACGCGACACTTAGTAAACGTTCAACGTTCAACCTCCACCCTGACCTTCATTCACATTGCTCCGCACATTGGAGGTTCCAGGAAAAAAACTTCACCTCACTATAGTCGACAAAACGTGGATGAAAATCTCATTCACTCTTGAAGATTTTTTTACTATAATTGAGCAATTGTATCTTTTGTGGTGCGTAACTGTCTACTAAGAGAGTGATTTAGATTTTGTGCAATGGCAAATAACAGCCTGTAACAGAGCTGTGCATCGGCCAATCACAATGCCTTCAATGGGCAGAACAGGAAGTAGACATAGACATGCTTGACACATATCATCTTTGCTGATAGAAATGTTTCACACCTGGTATAAAGTGCCATCAAATTCTTCATTTGAAGTTTCATTTTTATTATTATTTTTTAAATCCAAAGCCAGATGTAACGTCATCACCCAACGGCAACCCGTACACCGATACCAATCACGTAGATTGAAAATGAATTTGTAATGAAAATAATGAGACCTTTTGTGTGCATGATGTGAAAAAATGCTGTGTGTTTACTGACGGTGCGGTTCAGCTTTTATTGTGAGTCAGAGAGTTGATTCATCTAGAAGAATTTCCAGTGATTCTATTTATGTATATTTTTCGCTATTTGTCAAGTATAGGAACTGGTGGATGGAAACCCCATTAATGTAAACAAGGTGGCAGCTTCACTAAGGGGTAGAGATGCTGAAACATGGTGGCAGAACTCTGTCAGTGAAAGTGTAAGCCTGTTCTTCTTCCCAAAAGAGAGCAGATTCAGAGAACAGGAGACAAAAGGCAACCAACACCGTCTTAAGTCCTCTGAACATAGTGATCAATGCGCCGCTGACAGTTTTGGAGAGTCGCCTGTACCCCGAGGCCGGAAAGTTCATGACAAACAAACCGACTGCCAGGGCTACAGTTTTCAAAAGAGAACAAACAGCTGAAGATATAAACACATCAAAATGTAGATCAGACAGGCAAAACAATTGGTGGTGTTAAGTTACAAGCACAAAACTTGAAAACAAAACGGTGGATACGTTTTCACAGTTTTTTTTTTCACATTAATTCTTTAACCTGTAAACCCACATGCATTATTCTGTTCAGTGTTCTGTTCATAAATCTTATATAGATTACTATTCAGTGTTCTGCTGCAGATCAATGTCCATCTATGATCCTCAACTTTCAGGGCCTTTGTTCCCTCACAAGCACGAGTCACAGCTTCCAGAATTATGTGGTTCAAATAACATTAAACATTTAGCTGCTCTTTCCTCCTCAAAAACTACTGACATGTCGCTCAAATCTTCTCTGATAGTGAAGCAACTTCCTCCGCTTCCGTGCAGTCAGCCGTTCTTCTGTATGGATTTGGTTCCTTCCATGACGGCATTTGCTGGCGCCGACATTTGACTCAGTCGTGGCATTGTGTATTGCGACGTACAGTATGTCAGGGTAGCATGTGGAAAAAATGTTTATGATCACCCATGAGAACAGACCACTGCTCAGCAGAAACCAGCAGGTTTTATCTTCTAACTGAATCAGCTTGGTTATAAAGGTGGAGAACCGCATCTCCATGGAAACCTTGTGTCAATCCTGTGACCTTTTTGCACGTTGTAGATCAATAGCGAGCTATAGTTTTCAAGGTAAGCATGGAGAGGAGACAGGAAAATTGCTCACAGCTCTCCAGGAGTCAGTAAAGCCTGCGGTCGTAGCACACCGAGCGCAACTGGGGGAGGAAACTTGAGCGTCCGTGATTTCGTCAGACTCATGAGAAACTTTTCGTCAAATCATTTAGTGCCAAACTCTAATCTGCCGTCACTGCGCCAACTGCGCTCCAGACATGTTCAAAGGAACCAAATGTTCTTGGAAGGAGCGACAGCCGAGAGCTTCTTTTTTTTTCACTCTCACACCTAAGTGTTGGAGTCAGGGATTGATCTTATTTAAACCCATCTCACTGCCTAAGTCAGCGCTCCTTCGGCATCAGAGTCGGGGCTGTCGTCCTTTTGAAGTCCCGATCTCCAATTTTGTTTTCCTTTTCCAAGACCATTGAGGCTTTTCAAGGTGCCTTTGCGGGCCGGGATGCTTCAGCGCAGATGTGCGGAGATGCCAAGTGGGGAGTCAAATTCATCGAATAGCTGCAGAGAATCAAACAAGAACTAAAAGGGAGACGCATGTGAGGAGAGTGACTGTTGTGACGCAAAACTCAAACATGAAGATGGTACCGTCAACTCCCTTGTGCAACCATGATCTATGCATCTGTCTGTGAGCCACATACAGTATATTAAGAAGTATCACAGTTCATATTTCACTCGTCTGTGCTAGAGATACTGTAGTTTTGGCTCCCACTCTGAGGTTTTCTAACACAGCAACAGACTCAACTTCTGCGGCCACAACAGAGAATAATTCCCTGTGTTTCCTGGCAAAATCGATGCCAAATTCCCACAGTTTGCCTGGCACACTCTCTCATTAAAAACCTGGGGAGTACATCGCGCCAGTCGCTACTTCTTTGAAATTTGTTCGGGATTCGGTCAATTGTGACTCAATTTAAACTGGTAAACTTCAGCTATGTTTGTCTCCAAACATGTGGAGCAGCCAGTTTGAGAGCAAATAATTAAAACCACAACATACCAAGTGTATTTGTGACAAGTGCCAAGGGTGAATCATCCACACCGAATGCTGTGATTGTTCTTAAGTTCTGTAAACGCAGAGACATTTGGGTCCACAAGAGACCACTGTGGTGCCAAGAACAGCAAGACACTGTCCTCGATGAGGCTCAGGGAGATCGATTCATTTATTCTCTGAACAAAAACATATAAAACCCTTATAACCCAATAAATTTCACTCAAATAAATGTTAATAATTTTTAATAATTTTTCATTTTTCACTCAAAATTCATAGATACAGAAGAAGAGAAGAGTGTTTTCACCATGTCTACTCAATGGCCCGCTGCTAAAACAGGAAGCTCTGCTTCTACAGTAAGTACTTTCTTCCTAACTTCCTCTCAACACCTGACTCTTTATTATGTCACATATTATGAATGATAACCCATATTTAATGAAGCCATAATACAATGAATTGCCTTCCAGAGTGTTGTTATCAAGAAAAGATCAGCACAACTCTTTGACCAGAGGCACTTTGAGTGACACCAAGTGGCTCAAAGATTTGCCTTTTGTAAACTTTGCTGTTAATGATCACCTCTTGTACAAACATCATTAAGTCAAAACTCTGCCATTTAGCTGCATAATGACACTGAAGACATTTACATGATCCATCTAAGTAAAGTTAATTGTCTTTGGCTAATCAACTTGTTTGTTTTACTGCACAGATGTCAGAAGCCATTTGTTCACAGAAACCCAGGAGTTATTTATCGTGTAAAGTGCCGCGTCTCGGGATGCTGCAGTACTTGATGCTGCTTTGGAACATTTGAGGGTTTGAAGATGCCTCTGTTGTTAGCGCTACTGGAAGAGTTTCATCAGTGCCCAGAGGCCCAGACCCACACCTCAGTCTGGCCACGACCAACCTCCAGCTCTGAGGTTGTTCGAGACACCACCACTCCAGACTTTCCTGGCTCTGCCCTATGGCCTCCTCGCAGACATGTGCTCAAATGCGCCCCCTAGTGGTGGTCAAGTACCAGCGCGTCCCTGCATAAAACGTCCCCTCACTCTTCATCATATCATAAACTCACTCTTTATCATCAATTCCACTCAAATGTATTGCAGTATCTGAAAGGGCATTTATTTTCATTCTTGTGAGAATTGTAACCTGAACCGTGATGCTCACATGCCCCTCCCATTCTCCTAAGATCAGCTTCTCCGACCCGCCACATCAGGTAAGTTGGTAAAAACAGTGACAAGCAATATTACCCACATTAGCGCTGCTGAATACAACACATAAAGAAATGTGAAAAACAACAACAGCTAGATGTCAGTTTTTTGCCGCGTCCAAACTTGATCACATGACCAGAAGGAATAGAAATGAATGAGGAAAAATTTTGAACACATGAAGAAAGAGTAGACGCCAAGTAGCCTTTTTTTCTGGCTGGGGCACCTGCCCCACAAAATGCCCTTGGACTCTGGTGTCCAGGAGACAACTGGGCATTACACCTGAACCACCTCAACTCGCTATTCTTGGACGAGGCCTCAAGTCACTCATGATGCTCACCCACATTGGCGTCACAACTTGAAACCCTCATGACACAGTTATAAAGACCTCCCTATAAGACAAACCCTGCTGGGTATAGAACCACACCTGTCTCTGCTAAACTGGTCTCTGCCACTGGCAAATATTGGTGTCCTCTCAATAGCGTAAGACTCAGAACTGTTGAGCCTCAGCGGAAAACGTAATTGATGCAGAGCAGAGAACCAGGAGAGTGACTCTAGCTTTACAGAGTGTGAATGCTGCAGTGCATCACAATAGTAAAACCCGGCCACCAGTGCGAGCGACTCCAGTCAGCCTTGTACAAGCTGTGAGGCAAATTTGTTGAATCCGAATCAGTGTTTGAGGCAGCGTTATGACATATATGCAGTCATTGTTATGTAGCGACTGTACCTCTCAGACAGAGCAGAAACAATCAGCAGCAAGTTGAAATTATGGGCAGGACTAAAGCGACTTGTGAGGACGCTGTCAAGGACGGGTCTTGAAGAAATATGAGTCCAGCACTTAAGCACAACCTGCTCCCTCTCTCCTGACATTATAACTTCATCACAATTGACCAGCTGTAGTAATGCGCTGCGTCGCCATGGCAACAGTCCCCGACTCTCTCAGCGTGATATTAAAACACTTTCCTCAGATCGTTTTCAACTCATCCCTCTATTTATTTGTTTGGGGGAGTCAGTCACCTTTTCCAGCAGGAATCCGTCTCTCTCTCACACACACACGCGACCACCCAGGGACACCAAAGCAACGACTGAACAGACAGAGCGGGTTTTCTTCTTCAGAATAAAAAGGAGCAGTTTAATTTCAATTTCATACTGAGACTCGTCAGGGAGTCAGAAACCTGGCGGAATAGAAGAAGGAGCCAGGTGAACTTCTGAGACCTTCTGAAGGTGGAAGAAAAAAAACTGGAGAAGTAGTCGCACAATTTAGAGTTTTGAAAAAGGTCAACTGACTAAACGGCTGCTTTGATGAATATAATTCAAGCTAAAGTAAATGTCAGGCTTCGCTCCTGAAAGCTTGGCGGCGCCTTGAAACATGTATTCAGCCGTGCTTTCTTCAAGGTGGTAATTCTCTTTACTTGACAGTAATGGAACGAGACACAAGACATTCTGGAATATAAGTCATAATAAGCAGAAACCTCTTAGGCTCTCAGCATGGCAGCGCTGTGACAGTGGTTTCAATCCTAACACACCTGACGTACAACTGCAGGATTAGCATTTAGAGCTGGTCCAACCCTAGATCAGCATTCAAAGTCCCTCCGGTCCTTCGGGCTTCCATTGTTATGCCAGTGTTAGGTCGAGATCGGTTGCAGCTTTCCACCAAGAGTGTCATCGAGAGTTCAACGGCAAATGCCATCCCCATCACAAGCTCTAGCGTGAGTATCGCTCTGAGTGCTTCCACGAGTGTCAACAGGAGTTCAACTGTTGGTGTCAGCATGAGTTCTATAACCAGTGACACCCTGAATTCCGCCACAGGTTCGTGCGAGCGACTCTTGCCACTGCATTTTTTACAAGTGCACATGTGAGTGACACAGATTTTGAATGCGAGTCTCACAATGAGCTTTGAGAGCATCACCGAAGTCAACAGTTCTTACGGAAGTTGCGGTCTATGTGGGCCATAACTTCAAGAATGAATATCACAAGAAATGGCTTTTCTCTGCAGGATGTCCGGACTATAACTGTAAGTTCACACCAAACATGATTTAAAAAGCATCTGACGAACATAAAGTCGATATAGCGCCATGACCACATGCAACAGGTTGTTGTACTACACTGGGCGCAGATGCTTCAGCAAGTTTCAAGCAATACCTGACAGAAAATATTCCTCGAGACAGACACTGAGGTCGGAAAATCTGACCTCCAGTGAAATGAAAGAGAAGCTGAAGGTGGAGCAGTTGCAGGAATTCACGACGCATCCAAATCCAAATTTTGTCTTTTTACAATTTCCACAGTCAATAAAGTAGGTTTCTGATTTGCCATGTTGTTGCCCGCTAACTTTGGACCCTCCACCAGTTTAGTGACACACGGTTTTGGGGGGCTGGAAACCATCAACAGCTGGAAACGCACTCATCAGCAGAAGCCAGTTAAGGTGGTTCAGGCATCCTATCATCTGGACGGACACCTGTCTGAGATGTATTTAGAGCAACCACAAGAGTTTTCGGTCAAACGTTAAATGACATTTTAGTGAAACATCCAAGTCAAGGAAGTATTACGGGGCATCCAACTACGAGTGTCTCGGAGAAGCATACAATTTGTTCCCTAGTGGTGCGGGGAGCAAGATATGATCAAGATGTGGAAATAGAGATGGATGAAAAGGGCAAAAATAAAACAAAAAAAACAACCACAAAATCACTATCCAAAATACGCTAGCACCACCAAGGTCATGAAAATAAGATACAGCATGGTGACGTAAGCAAGACGTCCTTCACACTCACGCTCCAGCACTTGAAGTGTGCATCTTCATACGTAAGAACGCACAAAGAAAAAATGATGAAAGCTTAGAGATTTGTGGCTCTGACTCATGAAGGTCTGCAACAGATGGAGATGGAGAAGAGTTCATTTGGAAAACGACTGATAAGACTCAGCGGGGCGGCTGAACAAACCAGCGAAGTGAAGAGATCCAACCACAAAGGTGGTTTGTACCCAGAGCCTGTCATCTTTACCCCCTTCAGTCCTCCGTGATATCTTCTGCCTCACGTTCTCCACCTCCTCTCTGGCTTTACCGCTGCACTCTCGCTGCCAGGACCCGAAACACACAGCATCTCAGCGGGTGGTTGCCGGTGAAATCTGCCCCACATCCTCCTACAATCTCCACTCGGCTTCAGAATCTCCTCCCCCCTGTCAGCCACCATTTTAAACACCACAATGAAATGTTAACAGTGATTCCGTGCGCAGGCGTCACGCGGACCCCCTACCGGGAACAAAGGAAGCGCACTTCTGCATGACTTCATTAAACATACAACTCTGCTGTTGGAAGTTCTGAAGCAGCAAGAGACCCGCTGATCCTGACACAAGTCCTGGTGTGAGTTCATATGGATCCTTTTGTTTCCATCCATTTTACATCCACGTGCTTGTTCTGAGGAGGAAGAACATCTGACAGTGAAACGATATATACAGTCAAATTTTACGTTATTTATCTTTTACTGCATTTTTGTGAAGGTCTTTTTTTGTCACATTTGTTTTCTTTATTATTATTTTTGGTGACATTACTTTTCCATGGCCCTCCTCAGCATTTATTTCCAAGATTTCATCACCATTTTTAATTTTCTTATTTCTTCGTCTTGTTGATAGGAATCATTGTCAATGAGGATATTTTCAGAGCATTCATAAATCCCGGTGAATCCGTGGATCAGCCCCAACATCTCATCACTTGCTCCCATTTCTCAGTTTATGAACATTTCATTGAAATCTGTCACCATTTTTTGCTCACAATCAAAAAGACAAATCTACTCTGTTGAAAACATATTAGTTTATCACACAAAATATACACTAATCTTATGGAAATAAAGCCACTTAGGTTCTTTAAACTCTTAGGTATTCCTAAACTTTGTTGTGTTCAATAGAAGCCAGTTTGACTGTCGTAGATAAACATCAGCTTCAACACAGGCTTATTTTCTTGTGTGTCACTGCTATTCATCCTGCCTTTATCGCTCCAGTCATTGGCCGCCGAGGTCAGCGACTATTATAGCCGACAAAGCACTTTCACATACCCCCTCCTCAAATGTCTGTTTAAACAGTCTGAATCACTTTACCAGCAATACCCTTGAAAAACAACCACAGGAGGAGGAGGGAAGCCAGCAGACTCATTTTACAGAAACAAAAAAACAGGGCCCTGAGTCAATGTTGTCCACTTATCCCGGTGAAAACATCACTCGAAAATCTGTTGTTCCATTGGAAAAAAAGACATTTATTTATGAGTAATTTTATTTTATTTTTTCTGGTTTATGAACAACTTCATCATTCAACTTTCCTGACTCGTGCATATATTTCAAACACGTAAGTCTTCAGACAATATAAGAAGCTGTCTCCGAAAGGTCAGGGGTCCACTTCCAGAGACAGGTTTGAATCTTTGATAAAGTGCTGTCCGGAGTAATGCGTTTTACTGGAGAAGCAGCAGAAGCAATGACTCTTTCACCAACTTCATGCTGAAATTGAGCTTTGTTCTCCCAATACCAGAGCAAAGATGGCCTTTAGCTAGGTTTTTCAGGTTTTCACATCTAAGAATCTTCTTTTAATAAAATGATTTCTTCCCTCATATTCAACTTTATTTAATTTTGCAACAATTTAGAGCATAATTCATGTCTAAAATGTGCATTTTAAAAAATACATTTTTTAAATCTAATCCATCCAGTTGGCAGAAGAAAGAATGACCAACGCCTGAGGGATTTGCTTTTTACCACCAGGGTTCATGACGGACCAAAAGTGACACGCAGCCCAAAGTCTGTGCTGGTCACCAGGACGTGTCAGCACTGACGACTGTGGTCAAGTGGATCTGACAGAAGCTCTGGCGCATATGATGAGTCAGCAGTTCCACTACATTCAAAGGCCTCTGGTCTCGAATTAGATATCCTGTTAGAGCGGCAACAAACCCCCCTCAAACAGAGCAACTGGAAAACAATTTGAAGTCATAAATGACGTTCCAAACTCTGCTCGGCGGTGTCCACGGAAAACATGCACCGTTGAATCCAAAATTCTCAAATATGTATTTTTTCCTTCAGCAGACACGGAGAGGAGATACTGGACGGAACAACTTGGACGGTCCTCCAGGCTCATCAAACTGCATCCATGTTCAAAGGCAGGAGGGTCCCAGACCCGAGGCAGGGTTATCGATCGTTCAGTTTCCATCAGATGTTTTGGCCAGAACAGAGCCGAGCTGCAAACTGATCGATAATTGGCTCCAGAGGAAGCTGCAGGCAGAGGGAAGAGGCTTTCTGGCTGATCCAGATGTAGATTTCCAGTGGTGAGGAGTTCAACGACAACAGAGATTTAAAGAAGCCAACAGTCTTGGGGTTCTGGGGGGAAACTCCAACACGGTGTAGAGCCAGGATGGGAACTGCTGCTCTTCCCACATGATTCTGAGGGTTTATTCAATGGTCTCCCTCTCCATGATCAGCCCTCTTTGGTGGACTGGCTAAAGGTTCTGGTGAGACTCATGGAGCAACGCCCAGAAGCAGGAAGAGGTTTTGTAATTTTAGAAACCACACTTTCACAGCACATGGATACTGTCTACACGAATGACAAGACGTACAGTACAGCCCCGTCACTGCTAGCACACTGAGGGCTGAAGACAAGAAATGAGTGAAAAAAAATCAGGTCGCAGGATGAAAAACAGTGACATGGAGAGAACAAAACAGATCCTGGACAACCTTTGTCAGACATCGCGTGTCTTGGCTTAAACTTACCGATGACATATATCCAGGTACTGTCCAAAATGAGCTCCTTTCCCTGGTTTGACTTTATGAGAGGAGGGAAAAAAAAAAACTTCTGGACTTGAATCTTCACTAATTCTAACGCGTAACTCGAGCGTTTGGGAGCCTGTGTTTAACTGTGAAATCAAGTACACGTGCCACAAGGGGGAAAAAAAGCACTAGTGAGTACACAAATTCATCACAAGTCATTTTGTCAAATCAGATTTATATACATGTTTATTTACATTCAAGATCTCTGTACACATCTATTTCAGAAACTCTTTCACACACCTACTTCAAGTTTGGTTTCATGTCTGAAGAAAAACAAACAACCCATTTGTGGCTCATCACCATAGATACACAATTTGAAGGAATTCGAGAAACTCTGGTATGTACTGTGTGGTAAGTATTCAGCCAGTCATATTCTGGTCTGGTGGAGTTGAGCTGAGCAAACAACAGAGCAAATAAAAAAAGCAAAGGCAAGTGTTAGAGAATCAGACAGTGTGGTTTCTGACCGTTGACTAATGAGTGTCACATGACACAGTAACATCTGGTTAAAAAAATCAAAGCAACGTATGATGACTGGGGTCCGATCAATAGTTTTGGGAGCTACTTCTCACATACAATTGAATAAACAATTTATTGTGGAAGACAAGCGTCACAATTTCTAGTTCTGACATCCAAAGTGAGACGTCACGATAACTGATTTAGTGCAGAGTGCCTCCAACCTTCTTCGTCTTGTGACATAAAATGTAAATGCAAAGTTTGATCAGTGGCAAAGGCGTGTACCCACCATTGATTGAGGTGCCAATTCTAAAGCAAAACAACAGCAGTATTGGTCGTCTCAATAAATGAACTCAAATCGAGCGTTTGAAAACAACGGTGGTGTTCTGAACAACCCCCGATCAGCACCACTCACTGGCTTGTGAGCAGCATGTATTAGAAATGAAAGCTAAAAGCAGTGACTCACAGGTGAAGCAACGTGACAGAAATAGAGCTTCATCACATTTACCAACGCACACAGAATGAAGTTTGACAGATCCAGACAGTTTCACCAAAGTAATTTAGTTCTGCCAACAACTGCTCAATTGACAACCTTGAGAAATAGGGGTAAACACACATTATCATTTGGCATGTGGTGGGGAGCAGTGAGATATGAGCCTTGTGTCTTATTCTTTGGACATTTTGTGTGTCAAATAAATAAGAACAAATCTTCAGAAATCATTCTTCTGGCTAATGTATAGACTTATATAATGTATAAAAAAATATAAATCAATATACACATATGGCACAATATTCAAGTTCCAAATTAAGGTTCTCTTTGATGCCGCATCAATGTTAAACAAAAGAAGACTAAGCAACTCTGACACCTGACACTCTCGGTCAGAAGACAGACATAATGATGTTACGCAAGTCATGAAAAATGTCTTATTCTCCTAAAATATTGTTAGTCCTACCAACTTTTAGATTCATTTATTGTGCCTAAAGTCTCTCAACTGACGCTGCATAAGTATTGCTAAACAAAGGGAAAACCTAAGCTGCTTTGAGTTGTGACATTTCGCCATCATCCAGAAACTAAACAGAACACATCCTCCGCAAATGTATTCGCTGTATTGTTTTAAATGATTAACGTTGTTCAGGGTTGGTAGCATGACTCTCCAGCACATGTACAGACATGTACGAGATCAAAGGAGAAAAAAGGAAGAAGCAAGTTTCACCAAAATGCTCTTTGAAAGAAGACGGAGGATAGGAAAGGAGGCTCCCAGATTATGTGCCGTTTTCCATGTCTGACAGAATAGGAGATGAGGAGTTGGTGGGGAGAAGGAAAATAAAACAGCAGTCCAAATGTATGATCAAAAACTGACAGCTCTCACAAAGAAGAAGCACTGAGACATTCAAAGAAACAGAATCTTTCCTTTTCTTTCCTCAGCACGCCTGGTGGTCGTAATGTATTCCAACAGAGAAAGCTTGAGTCACTTTACGTCAAAGCACTAGCATCATAAATAAAAGATGGCAGAGTGCAAAACAACAGATTCATTGGTTTTCATTGGTCAATCATCCAAATTTATAGATATAGATGGAGAAAGGTGAAGACGAGAGAGTGAGCAGACTGGAATGGGTGGAGACTACTGTGGCGAATGACTGGGAAGCTTCATGGGACAGTGGTGAGCTGCTATGAAGGATGGTTTTCAACACAGGAAGCTAGAATAGGGATGAAGGTAGAGAGGTTTTCCTGGTGAGAGACTAAGGAAGGAGTATTCCAGAGGTTGGCAATATTTGGAGGTGAAGCTCTGGAGGCCAGGACTCGAGATGGTTTGAACACATGGGGAGGGGAATAATAAGAATGGATGAAGAATGCTGGAGATGGGGATAACAGAGCAGGACACCAGTGAGGTTTATGGGTACAGTAAATGAGGACAAGAGGGGTAGCGAGGACTGAGTCTGGCGGGACCGCTGGACTCCAATGTCTAAACCTCATGGATGTCTACAGTTGCTGGAGGTCTTTTCAGGAAAATGTTGACAGTCTAGAGTTTGAATGATCGGCTCAGTTCTGCAGAAGCTGAATATACGGAGTGGTTGTGGACCTTCTGATTTGCTTCTGCTGTGGTCACACACTGCAATCTGCATAAGTCACTCTGTTGCAAGGGATGGTTGGAGCACAATCAGTAACAGTACCGGAAATAATCACCCGCAGGAAGAGAATTCAGTGGACCCCGCTGACTGGTAATCGGTGTTGTCATTAAAACAACGAAAGTGTCATGTTGGATAAAGCACATTGATGGGCTTTACTTCACTTTAATATATTTCCAGATTCACATCTTATTTACAATGCTGTGCTCATGTTTGGAACTACTGAGTTAAGACAAAATAAGAATATATATATATATATATATATATATATATATATATATATATATATATATATATATATATAAAGGCTGCTTCTGTGTGAATTTCTCGAAAATGTTTTGACGTTGGAAAACGGGTGTTCAGATGGAGAATGTGATGGAAAAGTTGGGTCCTTAGTCTGATCATTCTGAGGTAGTCTGAGATTGAGACGAAATGTTACTAAAGGGGGCAGAGGACAATTCATTCAGTGCAACAACCCTAACATGAAACGCGTGTTTTTTCATGTTCAGAACCCCGTCGTGATGTTTATAAAAAAAAAAAGAAGACAAATTGATAGGTCTCAGACATGTAAACCGTCCCCACTCAACGCTCTTCCAAAAAAGTATTGCCTCGGAAAATGGGAAAAACAATTAAGATCTGATTCTGAGCAACATCACGTCGTCCCAGGATGGAAACAGAAGCATATTAGACGGAAACAATAATTTAAAAAGGCTCTGGATCATCATGATCGGCTTACCTGCACCTGTGAGTCATTGGTAGATTTAAATCTCATAGTTGCCAAAAAAAAAGGGTAGAGTTGAGGAAATGGCAAGAAAGTCAGTATTCCTTCAAATGAGAAAAAAGTTGCCTCATAGTTCGATGGGGAGAAAAAAAAGAAAGGCAGGATGATGACGAACGACGGCTCATCATCTCTTGTAGTGGTTGGGGGCGTCGGCAAAGGCAAACTTCAACCTGTAGGCCTCAGCCAGCAGCACGCTCACCTCCTCGTTGCCCCAGTGCATTGTGGGAAGGTTCTGGAGGAGAATCATCAGGCCCTGTTCAGAAGAAGAGAGAAGAAAGTTAGCAGAGAAAGAGTTTCGATATTGTACAGTGAAGATGAGAGCAACAACTTCTTTCACTAGAAATCACCTCACTTTTTTATTGATAAGAAGAGGAGCCTCCAGGCAAGAGAAACGCTGGTTCCCACAAAAAAATAAGGAGGTTAATGGCTTGAAACTCTTACAGGGTCTGCGCGTGTGATGGAGTGGTTGCTGTCTATTTTCAGATGGACTGGAAATCTCCTCTCCCCCACTACCTCACGCCCACCCCCCCACCTCAAGTCGCTGGGATAGACTCCAACTGTCTCACAACATCAATTAGTGGCGGAAATGCAGTGAGAGTCAAAACACTCCAGAGTTTGGCAGGAATCGAGTCTCATAGTCGAATACTCTGGTATGAAACTGAGGCAGTATCCAAAGAAGGATCCAAAGAACAAGAAGAAGAATCCAAAGAAGAAGATGAAACTCAAAGTAAGAGAGTTAAGTTGTGAGAAAACATCTTTCGCGGGAGTAATTGCTGTGTGGGCGTCAGGAACAGTCGGACGGCCGCTGCGAATGTGACACAGATGTTATTAACTCAGTCAAGGCTTTAATAACAGCAGCACCCCAGATAAAGGACAGGATGTGGATATTGGAGAAGAAAAGAAATCAAGATAGAAAGAAATGTCGACTACAATTTGGCCCCGGCGCCCGCTTTTCTCCCACAGATCCGCTAGATTGGCGCAGAGGCGATGAAACGCAGAGCACGCTCCCTCGCCGCCGCACTGGTTCAATCTCCTCCACTAATTTCTACCATCCCTCCGTGGGGAATGGAGCTGGTTAGCTGAGTCGGTGTGTACACGTGTGGACGTGTGTGCGTGCGTAGCCTTCATTACCAAACCAGGAATCATCGTCATGACAACTGGGCTCACAACCAATGGTAATACTCATAAGCACATGATCTCGCCTCCTTTGTTGCTGCGAGCAGGTAATCGGCTTTTTAATCACCGATAACTTTGATTAGGTTCCCTTTCCCCGTCAATTTCATCAAAAGACTGAGACATTTCTAAGCCAGAGTAAAGTTGTTCTCCGGAGAAAAAAATGTGACCAAGCGGAACCATAGAACCACAGCAAATGTCTGTCTATGCAGGGGCATCAGCAATGCTCAGGTCGATGACAGAGCTCTTCGCCACTAAGAAGAATCGATGAGTCCCCAGGCATAACTCAGGGTTGGGTTGGTAGTATTTACAGTGAAGTGAGACACACGTACAAACAACTTCAAAGGCACAGAGACAGCGCATACCTCTGCCAAACTGCTCATTTCCATCCACACAGTGGGTTATTGCTCAACACTGATGTTTTGCTTTTCTTGTCTTTTGCCACACCGTAAGTGATAGAATTATTATTCTGTGTGTACTTCTACAAAATGATAGTTTTGTTTCACGGTTAATTCAAAGTTTGTTTGTATTTTTGCCCAGATTTGTTTTATTATGTTTAACTAGGGATGTGCTGATACCTGGCTTGAGTGCTTGGTAGTTTATGACAATTTTTAAAAATTTGTGTTTGGACTGCAGTGAAACTTGTGAGCATGACCCATGCATGGACAAGCAAGTACTTAAATGCTAGTACTCTCACTTGTTGGTAAAATGGTGTTGGTGCAGCCCCAATTTTTACATTCTTTATTATGTCATTACTTGCGAAATGTATGGGTTTTGGCAACACTCAAAAGGGGTCTGATCCTGGCCATTTGAGTTTATTTTGTTTTCTTTAAATGACGTTGGAGCACCGTCGTGAGTTGATTTTTAATAAAATACTGATCTCAAAAATCTCAGATGAACAATCTGTTTTCACAATAGACGTGCTTACAATAAATCCCTACAGTAACAGTTCAGTTCAAGGTTTTGAGACACGTAAGGTTGTTCAGAATGAACTATGCTCACAAAGCGAGGTAATACTGTATCAGACATCAGAAAATACCAGGAATAAAAGCATTTTCTTCTTCCTGAATGATTAAAACTCTCTTGAGCAAATAGCAAATTAGGACAAACAAACATCCCTCCACTGATTATCTCTGTGGGAGATTTGAGGACGGTCAAAGACAAATCATGCTCTCTTTGTTGCATGTCAGGTGGGATTTTGTTTAAATAACAGCACAAAACCTCAACCAAGTCAGTTTTATAGCCCATAAAGATGCCCCCTTTTGTGCACCAAGTCGACTTTGAGAGCTTGACCTAATGGCTCTCCCCCCCGTGGTTGAGAAAGAAACACTTTCTCTGAAGTGTTTTCACTCACAGACGGAGCGGAAGAGAGAAAGAGGCCAGATCAGAATTCAGCCTGGCTTCCTCTCATCTGTATTCAATAGCGCGTCACCATCAGCTCTCCCTTTCATCACCCATCTCGGCTCACATTCACACACAAAAATCCAACGGTTTGGCTCGCATCTCCGCGCCGTGTGAGTGGCTTCATCGGCGTCTGCTTATGCTAATGGAACGTCTCCACGCGTGGACCCTTCATGGCAACAACAGTTGAAATAGCAGCAGCTTTGCGATTAAATAGACTAAGAGTGGTGAAGGGCGCCACGATTCAAGAGTCGATAAGCTCTAGGAAAGCCGGTCAGGTACATTCTGAGCCTGTTTGAATGCAAATAGAAGTGTATTCGCGAGAACTCCTCATCCCTGAGGTCATTGTTGCCTGGGGCGAGACACTGTGTACATCCAGACTGCTCTTTTCCGCCGAAGGCTTAGCAGAAACCCGTTTTTGAGCTTTCACAGTCTGAGAAGCATTTCTGCAGACTCACACTGGTAGTTAAATCGACAGCTTGAGACTAAGTATGCACTCAGACAAGCCAATCCTGCTCAAGAATGGATCTGGGTCACCCAGGGGTCACAGATGGGCCTTTCACCATCACACTATCGAACATGTCAGATTCATGTAGTCCTATTTTTGCTTGGCGGAGCTGTGAGCGTATACAAATGTAGCTTCCAATAAAATGACTTTGAATTCCACAGTGGCAGGAACTAGCCATCATGTTATCCGTCCTGTTTGTGCTCCAGTTAACGGACGACAGACCTGACTTATGGAGCTCAGAACCAGATGTCTTTTACACAAGACGCACATAATAATTTCCCAAAAGGAGGGTTCAGATTTATGCTGATACAGTGCTGGAACCACGTTATAAAGCCCCACAGCGAATGATCAAGATCCTTTAAAGATGAAATCTGCATTTCCAAGCTTTGTAAGTAGATTTTTACATTCTTGAAACATAGATGCAAAAAGACATCTCAGGGATATTGCAAATGAATCCTCCAGATCTGAGTGAGGAACTTTAGTTTGAGTTCCTGAGTCTACTATTATTGGGGAGAATTAGAAGCTGTATCATTCATTTCTGTAGCAGTGGAATGGTAAGGAGGCTCAGACTTCCCTCGACCTCACAAACATCCTCTCGCTCTTCTGGGTAATAACAAGGTGTTCTCAGGTCAAATGAGAGACATAAGGGCAATCTGTCAAATGTGCCTTTGTGAGGACCAGTACCATCCCTGTCACACAAGAACACCTGACCAAAAAGTTGTCCAGGTGTTGTCCTGACAAGACTTCTGAGTTTACCTCAACTGGCGTTACTTTTTGTGAAATCGCTCATACCACATCGGAGGAGTTCGCATACACAGCTGAGGAAACACATCTGTAATATTGTTCTTCAGGTCACTACCCAAAGCTGTGACCACAGGTGGCAGGAGACTAATACAGTCCTCATGAATGAAAGACATCTGGCCACTTCACACTGCATCCTTCCCTCACTTTTGAACAGCATCCAAGATACTTGAAACTCCTCCAGCAGGAGAACGGTTTCATCTCCATCATGGAAAGGACATGAAGCATGAAGCTTTGAGGAGCTAATCTTCATCCATTCTTCTACACAATTAGCGGCTAATGCATCACCCAACACCAGTCACATAAGTACAAAGAAGAGTCTTTCAGTGCATTGATGGTATCATTCAGTTGAGTCCCCAAAGCTTTTTTTCAGTGCATAAACAACACTAATGGTTATAAAAAAAAGCTGTGAGCAACACAAAACAGTTTGATTACAGTCAACACTGTCATGCTCAATAGCCGGTGAAGTTGAGAGCATAAACATGTACATAATAGGTAACAGTTATACAGGTGGGTTGAGTCCTCTCAACATCGATTTATATATTTTTTCCAAGGCAACGCTCATCCACATGTAAGCCCTTGGCATTTCCACCCATCCATCTAAGCATCTGGCAACTCATGGACACTCACCACTTCATCAGAAACCAACAAAGAGAGCAAATTGGAGGGCCCCTGTGAAGGACCGCGCACGAGCTCATCCATTAAACCATGTCACAGTGTTGAAGAGCAATGAAAAAGCAAATATAGAGGCACACACATGCAAGATAATGAATGCTAATCCAACGAAAGGAACCAAAGAGCTTCATTATGTGTGCATTTCTCCACCATACCCATCTGTTGACTATCGTTTCTGTGGCGCTAATGACTTTAATACGCTTTAATTGCACACGTCTTGTCATCATGGGGGGAATTGCTGTTGCTCACAGGTGGCAACACTGCACCCAGAGAGGCAACAAGTGCTTGCACAATGAATGAACAGAGTCTGCACAGTCCGCATGAAGTTTTCACTCCGTTGTACAGAATTAAAAAAAAAAAAAAAAAACTCCTTCACTTGCCATCGGAAAGTGGTTAATAGCTATTGACACTTAGAAGAAAGTAGTTTGTCAATAGAATCAAGGCAAGAGCTGAACCTCGAGCAGACAAAGGAGCAACCGTTAAGGTTTTTTTTGTATTATTTAGATAATATAGTAGATTAAAAACAGCAATGTATAACAACTAGTGATCTGTAAC
Organism: Synchiropus splendidus; assembly: GCF_027744825.2. Lineage (NCBI taxonomy): Eukaryota > Metazoa > Chordata > Actinopteri > Syngnathiformes > Callionymidae > Synchiropus > Synchiropus splendidus. The sequence continues at coordinate 17,896,001 of NC_071337.1, forward strand.
AAGCTGCAGCAGAAAGTAAAAGTCAACGTAAGTGACAACATGTTGACAGCGGAGAGGTTAACGGTAGTTTCTGTGTAAAGATCATTGTCCTGTCTCAATGAAGACGATGCTGTGGCAATAGACAAAGCTCTACACCTACAGCTTATTCTCCCACCAAGTAATCAGGAGTGAGAAAAAGAAGATCACTGACATTTGTAAAAGTGGCCGCAATGAATTTCCTTTGTATTTGACCGCTGATGTGACAAGTGGACCAAGCACTGTTACCACAGCGTGAGATGACCTATCCGCCAGGTATATTTTGGAAACAGTAATTACAAAGTGTCACATCTCAACATTATGCTTAACTGCTTGTTTTGCTTTTTTTGTTTTTTACATCAGCTTCTGAACCGTTGTTCACACAACAGTGGCAACTGCAACCACTGAATATACTTTCACAAGTTCAATCGTCTTCATGACACCACAACAAATCACTTCACGACTGCTGTATTTTGTGAGCTGAAATTCACATGGCACAAAAAACCTCCCTCTAGCAGTCAGGCGTGAACAAAAAGGTAATGGTGGCTCACAGACTTAGATGGGAAAACACACATGGATAAAACACACAACCAAAAGCCACACACGCTGTGCACCTAATAGTCCATTTGCCAGCAGGCTGAGACAGTGCTCAGCGAAGTGAACCGATGAGTGCTTAAAGTCGTGTGAGATGTCTTGCTGTTGTTCCTGTGGCGTCAACTCCATCAAGCAATACAGGCTCCAGAGAAATTAATGGTGAAAAGCTGACAGATCAACTTGGTGCAGGCATGCTAACAAAAACCAAGGCAAAAGAAACTGTTGAGGTTCTTTGCCATGTATTGTTCCACCTTAGACTTCTTTCAAGCTAGCACTTCCATCACACCTGGTAGCTCCTGGTAGTAATGGTGTTGTGCGACATCCTGAGGTGGAATGAGCACAGTCGCCATGCTGTTCTGGCTGTTAGTCTGCTGCAGTTTTGTAATTACACCAAATTGGCTCTCTAGCAAGCAATGGATGCTAAAATAGCATGAATGGCATGGGACGGAAGGAGCTGACAAAGGAGAATGTGGATACATACAAAGAAAAAATTCGCATTTGTGGTCTATATTGGAAGCACACGATCAGCAATATAGCAGAGGCTAACCTCATGTGTGGAAGGGTGGAAACTCAGTGAAGAGATGAGACTCCTGATTTGGACACATGAGGAGGAGAGAAAGTTTTTTTTTTTTTTTTTTTGGACAAAATGTTTATGAAGCAAGGCCATCAAGACTGGTTAAGGTGGAGCGCCTGACTTGCAGTGGCTACCTCGGGTCTACGGGTCTCAGACTGAGAGGAGATGATCCACATTCTGACTGTGTCTCTGTTAAGAAATTCTGTCCATCATAATTTAGAAAAGAAGGATGCATAAAGGTAGCCTGTCAGAGTACAATACTCACAAGAAACAAGTCCAAATTATTACCGGAAATGCACAACACAACCAGACAAGTCACATGGAGACCAAACAGCACTTTCGCACTTTCTCAACAAAACTCGGAGGTATCTTAAGCTTCTTAGAACCAGTGGCCATTATAAAACACAATAACAATACAATAATAATACAAGAAAATATTTATGTCTGGGTTTAGTTGCCAGTTCTTTATTTCCTCTTTTACTAACATATCAAAAATGTGTCCTCCCGTGGCAGGAGTCCACACACACAAATCAACACAACTATTTATTTGCTACTTTGGCTCCTTTATGGGGTGACAAGGGTGAACGTGAGGGGGTTGACCCATCAACTTTTCTGATGAGTAGTGGAAGCTACTTGTGAAGACGATAAGCGGATGGAAAGCAAATCGTTTGGGTTAGAGGCAGAAATTTAGACAAGGGGAGGAAGAAAGACCAATGATTCTTTGGTGATCAGTCAGCGTAGGGCTGGATGATAATGGGAAAAATTTAAATCGTGATTATTTTGACTCATAATCATGATTACTGAAATGATTATTCAACAACTATTCAACAATTTAAGATTTTGCTCTCACTGAATTTTCAAACTTTATGGCGCAATGAACTGCATTACAACAATACGTAAATAAAAATGGTACCATTTAACCTTCATCATATTTAAGCTTCATCATGTAGGTGAAATGTTTCTCTCTTGAAACACCAATCTGTACGGTCTGGCTTTGTAGGACAGCAACGACAGGAGACCATGTTTCAAGCTGAGCAGGCACTTGGCTGGGACGCAGATTTTTCTGTGGTTCTGTTGAAAGCTGTGATTTCATATTCCTTTCTCAGTCATTTCTCATGAGATAATGAGAAAAGAAGTCACTCTTTTGATTATAAAACTTCTCTATTTGAGCGCTCTTCTTGCGTCACTGCAGCGTGATGAATGACAAGCAGCGCTTGATTTTATCACCCCTGTCTCAGGTGGCGCACAAGGGATTGTTCTTATGCAGTTATCCACTTCCAAATAATCATCGGTTTTCGAAACATATCCAACAAGCAGTTGTGACTCAGAACACTGGATGAACGCCCGCTCCTGGGAGGTTCTGATGCAGAAACGATGGTGCCATTATGCAGACGACTGAGTCGGTAGCTAACAGTGGCTAATATTAGCGTCCCCCGCCCGGGGTAACCAGAGGCTTGAGTTCTCTCGCTGACAGACAGAGCTTCGTGCTGAGGGGCTCACTCTGTGTAGCAGATAGCTTCCCACCTGTCAATTTTCACGGGGAGGAGAGGTGGTGTAGAGTTTGGGTAAACTGGGACAGAATGAGAGAAGCTGGGGACACAGGCGTTGGGCTAAATAATTGTTTCATGACGATTATCACGTCTTCATAATTTTAGGAAAGCAAAATCGTGATCATAATAAAAATTGGATCAATTGATCCACCTTCTCCACCTTGTTTTGATCATCCTCCCAAGTCACACCGCTCTTCTCACGTGACGTAGAAAAAAAAGAGAAACGTAAATATCTAAATTATTATGAGAAATGTAACAAACATATTTCCAAAATGCTATTTGTGTCGTGAAAAGATCATTTTTGATTTATTTTTTTGAATGTTTTTTTTTAAACCAATGCTGCTTAACGCTCTTTTTGACAGATAAAATGCTTAAGTTGATTGACAGGTGGTGGGGAGGAGATGAGAAAGAAGGATGTCTCTCACACCAACTTTCCAAACTACAGCGTGACTGATTCCCAGCGACGTTCTGAGCTGCTTTGGTCACCAGAAATCTGACGGCGTAATAAGTCAATGACGAGCCCACACAAGTCGCTGCTAACTTCAGTGTGAGTGTGGGCGGATGGAGAGCGATGAAAGAAGGTTGTCACGGGAATCACATTCGCGGGAAGGGATGGAGAGCAGGATAATTACTCCCACCAAAGCCTCTGTTTCCTCCCCATCATAGTTCCCCTTGTTTCATGTGCACGACGACCGCAGTGTTCAATCAGTAGGGTGATTATTAAAAGTTGTTTACTGGGGGCGGCCGTGTCTCACTTGCGACTACAGAGTCATCTGTCAGAGAAGCAGCCAATAAAGCTTTGGGAAGGATGCACTAAAAGAAGAAGGTCTTGTCAAGATAAATTGGACACAGAAGCCAGATCAACTGAAAAGATTCCCATCTCAAACTTTTCTTATTGAAACCGCTCGGAGGAAAATTAAATAACAAAACCTGTCCAGCTTTATTACTGATTCTTAATCTGTTCTCAAGCCCTATAAGTCTAATCAGAACTTTATGAAGTTGTACTCAATGGCTGGTCCTAGTGTCAGTCAACTCCAACAAAGTCTGATCTTCTCTTGACTTTTACACTACACTCTGTAAGTTGTTGGACTCTGTACACTTATGTTGGTCTTCTTGACTGTCTCAATCCACATATTTCAAACATGTTCTACTCTTGTCTTGTCCTGAAGTCAACTTTTTTTATCTTCCCAAATATCTGGTTTCGTCATCATTATTATGGGAGCTGTCTTGTCCAGTACGAGTCTACTTCATTTCCTTTCGTAATTTCCTGTCAATGGCTGCCACTGCAAGGCACTCTCCTTCACTTTAACTGGTCCCTAAAGGGCCACAGTGGGTGCTGGATTTTGTTCACATTGATTGTGAGTCTGGCGGTGCTTGTTTCAGCTGCGCCTGATCAGTTAACCAATGTACACTTGCTTGGTTCGAACAAAAACCCACACCCACCGCGGCCCTTCTGTGGATCAGTTTGAGACCCCAGACTTAAACTTAGTTTGATCCACCTGGTCACACCTCTTGATGGCCTCCTTTACCACATCCATGAACCTCAATGGCCATCTTCATCTTTGAGCTGTACTTCCATTTCTAACATTCTTCGTCCAACATGTTCCCGACATTATATCTCCATGAATCTCCACCATCTGTGCCCTGCCTTCTCCACTTGTCTCCAAACTCTTCTCCATGTGCAGTCCCTCAGATGTAATCATTTCTGTCCTTACTAGGTACTCCCAAAGAAAACCCGAGCATCTTCATGTCATCTGTCTCGACACCCGGTTCTCGTATTCGTGTCAGAGCTACTGTGGTCCAGTGTCAATCCCAAATACAGTTCCAAACTGAGCCAGATTTTAATTTAATCAAACTCAAGCTGGTTTGGTTATGACTGTCTGACTGCCAATGCCCCCAATATGGGCCACAACTTCAGTCACTTCACCCTTTACCTCTTTCCTTGCCAAATGACGGCACTTTTATTGTGACGGTCTCTTTGAGGCTGAAGTACAAGGGAGCTTTCATGGACCTCAAAATACATGTTCTTGTGTGAAGCTTTAATTCATGTTTGTCACTACTCAAATAACTACTCGATATCTTAAATTCTTCATCAGATTTTTATTATCTGATGACTCTTATCTTTATTATCTTAATCTTAATGTGTTTCTACTCACCTTAGTTGGTAAACTTACTTTAGAATTTTTATCTTTACATTGACCCTGAAAACTACAATCCCTCCCATCAAGTGAGGGGCTGCAGTTTTTGTGGTGTTTGCCTTTCTCCACCTATAAACCGCGATAACTTACTGAGCTTAACAAGGTGAAGTACTTCTGAAGCACAGGTTTCACTTCAGTAGTCCACCTCATTCTTAACTGCCATTATAGTGTTATCCACAAATAACCGAACAGTGGACAGATGCTGACATTTAAAAAGGTCTGCAGTTTTTCCACGCACCATAAATTGAGCTGAAAACAAAACCTCCCTCCCTCAGTCACTCCACTCAATTACAATGTGGATTTTCACAGGTATATATACCTCTGAAACTATATTCAAAAAAATCGTCATCAGGGAATGTGCATGTCAATGAAAAGAGACGTTTTTGCATAATGCCCAACCCAAAACATTCTATAATAGTTACTGAAGCTTCTGTGAGTTTGAATTTTAACGTTTTGGTTTGTCTATTCAGTTTATTTTCACAAAAATTTTTGTGCTTAAATAACAAGGAAAATGCCAGAATGCATAAATATTTAAGGTCTCCAGCTCCAATATAGAACATGTTTCCCATCGAAACAATGGGAACAGACTAACACAACATATTCACTGACTTCTTTGTTATCACAATACAGAAACAAAGCACTTTCTGCTAATTGTGACCAAGCACACGCTCTCATTCTCACCATCTCATCTGGAATCAAACTGGTATAACTGGATCTTTTTTTCCAATCTTTAATTATTACTACTTTACCAAACAGATGTGTGATTGGCCTGATGGATTTGGCATCTGTTAAAAATATTTGCACCATGCATCTTCACACCACATAGTCACACAGACAGTGATTTCACAGCTGGTGTAAATTCATTCCAAAAACCTCTAGTCAATTATAGTTTTGACGTCCATTATATTTCCCAAACAAGAAAGCTTTTTGCCAAGTTGTTTCGAGGCGGAAACAAAAAGGCAGGGATATAATACGAATACTTTTTTTTTTTTTTACTTCTGTGGCTCAATGGTACTAAAACCCCAACTCACAAATTCATAATCTCTCTTCCGGACCATCACTTGGCGTTTGAGCACCACCGTGTCTGACAGGTAATTCATGAATGTGTAAATATGAGAAATGCGACGTGTACCACGGGGAAGGAGAGACCGTCCACGCGCCTGTTAAAGTGTCGGGAGTTTGGTTTTTGACTGACAGAGGGGGAAAAAAGTGCATGACAAGCACGCAGGCACAACTTATCCATTCAGCCCAGGTCTGCAGTTAGCAGCAGGAGTGTGCCAGCTGAGGTGGAACGGAGCAGAGCAGATTGCTCGGGGAGCGTCATACTTATTCTGCTATTCATTTAGCAGCTTAACCGCTTCAATCCTACCAACACCAGCAGCCACTCTGGACAACGCGCCAAAACGATTCAAGAATTATCCTTTTAAATTGCCTTTTTCATGCGTGTATTAATTAAAAATATAAAAGTGAATTAATCAGCTGGCTGTGTTTCTTTAGACACCATTCAAGCAGGCAAATATTTATCGTGGACATTGGCTGCTCAGTACTTAATTTTAATGTTTCACACAATGAGTACCCAAGACCACATCACCTCTGGAGGTAACCTTGAGCCACAGCTGGGCACTTACTGGATTATGACCATTTTGAGAGCAAACAAGTTCAAATATCACTGCATCTACAACCCCAAAATTGTTGACTACACCTTAAAAACCAGTCATCCTTATACCTTTGGCTGGTCCAATCGAAAGCCCAATGGACGTGACCAAGCTTTTGTAACCATGTACCTATTACAAATAATAATAATAATTTAAAAAATCATTTGCACATCTGAAGATAACAATGTATAATAATTAAGATTTCAGATATCCATTTTTATAATGGTCTGATCACTATTTCTCTTTGGTCATCAGGAGTCAAAGCTGTGAGATGCATTATCATTTATTCTTTATTATAATCGTTAGATATGTAGCACATAACTTTAGCACAAAACTGGGCACCAAATTCACACCTGACATGTCTATATTTAAACTAATATCAACGGATCATTCAAGGCTCAGCGGAAAACTTTCTGCAGCCAGAGAGGATAATCCAGATGATCCCATCATATTACTGTGGATTGGGTTGGAGATTTAAAATTTCGATGTCGGCAGTCTAAACAGAAAAAAGGTGTTCCGAGTTGAAAGGAGAGGCTCGTAACTCCATCTTCTGATGGCGAAACACAGATTCTCTTCATGTTGACAGCGGAAAACAGCTTTGTTGAGTTTAGGTAAGACAAAACAAAGTTGGCAGAGAAAAAGAAGTGAAGATGAACTGTTGGAACAAGAAAAAACTAAAGAATAACATGACAGGGGAAAGAAAAAAGGGCAATATTAACAACAAAAGACTGCAAATGAACAAGTAGACAAAAGCAGAATTTAAAAAAGGGAAGACATGACAGATCAGGAATGCTCTGGATTGCTGAGCAAGCAGAGAGATAAAAGCTGCTTGGTCCTTAAGAACCTTGCAAGCCCACGTCTGAACTAAGAGACTTACGTGGTTAGAGGGCAGAGCTCTTTGGGATTTGAAGGTTGTTTTTTTTTGTGTGTGTATGTTGCAATATCTTTTCATGTAAAAGCAGAACAAGACGTTAATGGATTCAAGTCTTTGAATGATCCACTCAAATGTTTTTCACTATGTGAACTGAGTCATTTAAGAGTGAATTGGTGACACTTCATTTAAAATAGCATTAACAGTTGGAGCTACAATTAATACAAAGAGAAAAAAAGATAGAAACCCTTGAGAGGCGGTGAATGGAAATAAAATGTAATCGTGAAAAAAATATAATTCATATTTTGTAATAAATGGACTTCACTCTCAGTCTAAAACTGTACTTGCAAATATGACAAAGTTTAAATACATTTCACCTCTAAATGTACACAACATTGTAACCAAATAATTAATATTGAATTTCCAACCAAGTTGTCTTATTTTTTCGGGGGGCAGGCTAAGTGGGTCATATGACTACCCCTTCGGCTGTTCTGGCTCTCCATTTGTCCTTTTGCTCGAGCTCAATTTTTTTTTAAATAAGACTTCTTTCAATAGAAACAGAAGCAGAAAAACCAGGAGAGAGGTTAGCAAGGTTATTCATCGTCCACCCAGCATAATTAAAATATAAAACATTGAATGGAATCCCAGCGAGAGGGTTTCATTTGAGTAAGGAGTCTGGATGAGTCAGTGAATGTCTCATCTTCAAGCATCCAGCAGTGTCTGGCTCAGTGGGTGAATCAGCTTTAATCAACTAGGCTCCTTCTGCGGATTCTCAGTACCTTCAATCTCCAAGCGCTATCCCTCTTAAAGAGTATTTACGTGGTGGGAGTCCTGGAAAATGGGCAATGTAAATGTCAGGAGCGCACAATATGTAATTTAAGATCCATTTTGAAAGCAGCAAGTACATCACATTAGCGCTCCGTTCTATAACACGCTCCACGGTCACTGTTCTACAGAGCCGAGTGGTATTGCGAGCGATAATGATCCGCCATTTCTTTTACCTGCGATGAAGGTGATGCTTTTATGACTTATGACGTGCTGGATTTTTTATGATCCACTTTCAAAAGAATCTTTGTCATTAAGTGGCTGTTCGGTGGGGAGCCAATTTATTGAGTCTCATTCTGTCTAAGAGGAAAAGCACGCCGATGTAAAATCACTTAATATTGTATGTGAACGTTTATCATCTTTATAGTTCATTTGAGGATGTCTATCAGAAAATGAATAAATAAATGTTGTTATTCATGTTTACCAGTCTTTGTGAGCGTACATAGGTTTGTTTGAAACACTTGCCGTCATTTCCCAAAACCAAAGCGTCTTTAACTGCTTCTCAAGTCGCGTAAAGAAGTCGGTCAATCTGCTGACGGCTGGTCTAAAGTTGCACGTTGGGGTAGAGAGGCAGCCCGTTACTTCTTTTAGAAGTACATTAAAAGCAAAGGAAAGATGTGGACGCTGCCATCAGATCCTTCAGTTTCACAATAAGCTTACAGCATCATGAAGTGCTATGATCAGCTTCACTTCCATTTCAGTTCTCTGTACCATTAATGACCTTTTTCTCCATTAACTTTTTACAAGTGCAACTTTATAATGAACATGTTACTTAATGTGCGCTGAAGCTACAACCTGATTAGCACAAACATGTAATTTCCGCCACTCTTGTAGGGCAACAGCTTGTCATGCCTCCACACTGACTTATCCGAAACCTTTTTATATATATTACAGTAGATCGCTTTTGGTGTGAATGTACCAATAGGGGGCTTTTTTGTTGATCCTGGCCCAGTGGAACCAAAGTGTTAAAATAATCAAGCATCTGAACACATAGCAGGTCTGGGGCCGCTCCACTGTTTGGTGATTCCCATTCTCCACCAAATACACGCTGGTGTGGGGGAGGAGACCTCAGTATTATTTGTGTCTTGTTAAATTGGTTTTGTTTCACTGTGTCTGCCTAGCGATTAGGCACCTCAACTACTCCCTGCTCCATGCACATCCAGTTTTGTGTTGAGTCACACTGCTTGAGTTGTTTCCAGATACCAGCCGCCTGGGGCCCTAGTGCCCCTGTCGACAGCATCCTGGGCCTAAACACACCTCTTGCCGGGCAATGAAAGGTTTGTAGCGAGACAGACTCCATGGAGTGAAAGCCTCTTTAGTCCGAGCGCTGAGTGATTGTGTGTCTGATATATGTTCAGCACTATTGCACTTCTAAAACCTTAGTTGAGGTCAAACAATCACTAGCGAGAGTCCTCCAACGGCATTTATGAAAGCAGAGAAAGAGACATAACTATGATTCTACATTTCCTTCTTTTCAGTCTGCTCCTCTCATCCACGCCTCCGCACTACACTGCGCTTGAAAACACATCAGTTGTGAGTTGACCAGTGCACAGTGAGTGAACATTTATATGGCGTGAGACTTCATATAAAAACTATCACACTTTTTTAGTCCAATGCTACTTCACATTTAACGGAAAATGTCCTGTAATTTCCAGTTTAACAATTTAATAACCCTAAAGCGCTAGGCTGTGGAGGAAAAAAAGTTAAACAAAAACAACCAACACGGAGTGGATACATGATGTCCGGCTCTCCCAATCACTGTTTGTTTCACCCTAAAATGTCCAACTGAATTCACAAACGAAATCCGTGATCAGCATTAAAACTGAAACTCAGGATTGCACTCTTCCGGCCCATGGTGAAGCCACATACTCCAACAAGCAGTCACGGGCATTTTAATGAATTAAAAACAGTAGTGTCTCCTTGGCACCCCCGACCTTGATGATATTCATCACTTCTGCAAGGTTTTGGTCACGTCCCAAATCCAGTCATGAACACAGCCATCATAAACATGAATTAATACCCTAATAAAGAAGAACATCTGCTCCATAGTATTGTTCATCAAGATCATACAATGATAACACAACGCCATCACGGTATGTTACAAAGTTTCAAGTGAGATCGTCTGTCATTGTTGTGTATCCAGACACTCTGTAAGCTGGGCTGGTGATGAGTTAACAGGAATGAGCAACAGCTGCAGCAGTAAAAGATTATCCGCACTTGCCAACCCATGTCTTACTATTTTGTTCTCATTTTTTCCCACTTGGCTGTCTGTGGTGTCAAGTGTGCCGGCAGCTCCTTAGACATGGCGCCAATTCAGTGTACAGTGTGTTTTTAAGCCTCCGAGAAGCATTTTATTTGGAAAATGTCCGGATCCACTTTGTTTTTCATCGCCTGACTTCCGCATGATCCATTCTACTCCAGTTTGACACCAAAGCAAAGTGGTCTGCGGGAAAAATAGAAGCTCCGCCTATCTTTAGCCACGTGGAGCGTTCACTTCTGGGACACCTCTCAGACGCGGTGGAAACTGTATGACTGAATAAAATTGAAGCGTTTCAGATGCGAGACCGTGGCTCGTCAGTCACGCAGCTGAAACACTTCCAGTGAGAACATGGAGATTCCTGAGCGAGAACCACTCAAAGTTCTATAGCCTCCAGAAAATCCCACAAAAACGTTGATCATGAATGCAGTCGTCCCCGTCGTCGCTCGTAAACACACTTTGATGTGTAAATCTTTCCCCCTCAGAGCACTTTGTGTGAGGCCCCAGGGTTTCCTAAATTAATCTCATTTGAAGACCTTTTAGCAGAATTTAGGGTTCACTCCGGAGGTAACTTTGTTGACTTTGCAATTCTATCCAAACCAATTTCAGAAGAGAGGAGAAATACACGGACAGCGACAGAAACAATCCGCTTACTTCACTACTACAGAACAAGCGTTGAATTTTTTTTTCTTGACGTTGTGTATTGTTGAATTATATCATAATCTAGGCACATTGTCAACAGAACTTGGGGCTTTAGACAGAAACAGGGCCTTAAAAGTTGAAGTGAACAAGTTCGTTACTTAGTGTCATTTATACTACATGACGTGTACTTGTTACTTCTGCAACCAATAAACAAGGGATGCTGTTATTGAGCACACCCTTAGCACTGATGAGTTCAAAGAAAAGCCTATTAAAATTAACTCATTTTTCTGTGGTGGCGATTTCAGACAGCACCTTTGCTGCTGAGCTCCCCTATCAGGGGATCGAAATGAAAAAGAGCTTCCTTTGCTGCTTATTAAATATGCACACTGATGTGCACGGGGACGCTGAAAAAAGCAGCGAGGTAAATTCAACTAAAGGAAAGAGTCAGATTACATAATGTGACGACAAAAGAGAGAGAAAAAAGGTGGCAAGAGCAGCCAAAAGAGATGTTTGTGTGTGTTGATGTTGGAGTGTGTTGTTAAGGCGCCAGGTCCCCTGGCGGGCTGGCAAGCAAAGTCACCTTCTGGCAGCTGCCAACTGTCATCTACTAATGCACTCACGACGACTTCTGAACCTCACAGTTAATGACCGGGCGACGCAATGGAGAGGGATGTAGGCCATGAACAAACTCGCTCTGATAGATATTCTTACAATTGCTGCTCACACCAGCTGCTGTTTCAGTGTGTTCTGAAGAGAAACAGCACCCCCAGTGCTGGGAACTCACCTGGAAATCTTTTTCTTCGAGGATCTCTTTCCTCCATCTCACCAGGAAGGCCGCACACACATAGAGGTGGAAGTGAGAGAAACCCTCTGGCTCCGCCTGGAGAGAAAAGAAAGAGAAAACTTCAGTGAAGAAACTCATTTCAAGTCTTCTAGTATTGAAAGTAATAAACTATATTTTAGTGGATAAAAAAATTGGACATAAAAGCAACGGTAACCAACACAGGACCTTTCATTCCGCAGTCATTACCAACAACGTTCAACATTATGAAGACCAGTTCGTTCCAACTTTTTGCGTGGCACAGATTTCTTCATTTATTTTTGAAACATTATTCACAAGCAATCAGGTTTATGTTATGTTATATCCAGTTAATATTTTTTCCTTGTCTCATATTAACGTGTGAAAGTGTCTCGTGGAAGAGCATTACTGGACTGCCATTTACCTTAAGATGGATTAGGTACATGAGCAGAGCAGTCAAGCACATCTGCCTGCTCAGCACAAAAAAACAAGCAAGCATCATGGACATTTCTAAAACCAACCAATGTTAACCAAACACTAAATGTCCCAAACTGAAGTAAAAGGTCAGAATGCCCTTTCTTTCAGCAGCCAAAGTTGAGCATAGAACATATGCTTTACTCAATTCCACTTAATGCCATCGAATAACAAATGTGATTCAAAATGGATGTGTGGTGTGTGGATTGTGTGCGAGTGCTGCACGACGAAATTCTTGGTGCCTGCTACGAACTACAGTTTGTAACAATATTTGAAGAAGGGCTCGCATCACGAAATGCTACAGGTACGGTGCGGTTCGCAGATGAATCTGAAGCAGCTGAGGATCTACTTCATGACGAATGTCTGATACAGGATGGAGGTGAGATCCTGCCACAGTTGCAGGAGTTCACTCCTTCACTCCTCCCATAAGTGAGTCGAAGAAAATGGATGGTGTTTCCCAATTTTAATTGGGCTGTTTTAAACTAAGTAACTACAGAAAAATGTCTGGCAGAGAAAATCACAAATACCCATTGTAGCTGTTTAAGATTTCAAACCTGTCTCTATCCTCTTGATTCACAACTCTGCAATGAGAGGAGGATTTAAAATGAAACCCAGACATAGCTTGCCACGTTTCCCATTTTATTCTTTCTCCTCCAGAGTCCTATCCCAGCAGAGAATAATTACCCAGCACCGGAGTGTGAGCCACATAAAACCCTTCAAAAAGGTTGTGACACAGGATCTGAAGGGAGCGATGCTATATCAATTCTGGTCGGGATTCACATCAAAATAACAAAACATAAGTCTGTCTGCTGGAGCAATTTAGACAGTCGAAGGTATCTTCAGAAATAAGGTAACAAGTGTCCTTCGGTCGGTAGTATTGACTTTGACGCTTTGCAAGGGTGAATCTGGGATGAAGCACTGGAATATCAAATTCTTGGCATGATGTTGAGGACGAAAAGACTTAGAAAATACAATTATCAGTATAAGGCACTTAAGTGAGGGACTTTTAATTTATAAATGAAAAATTTTATTTATTTTATTATTAAATACATCCATCCCCAACCAACTATTCACCTCAGAGTTGTAGAGAATACATCTATGTTCAGGATACATTATGTGATGGGCAATATATGCGAGTACAAACCTTCCTAATAACAGGCTAATAATGGCTTTGTATGAACTTCCAATGACCCTGGAGAGCCAGGTGCATCCTGGAAACATGTCTTAACCAAAACACTGCAGCAGGATTTAATGTTGGGCAGTGGTCCTATTTTGAGAGTTCAAATAGAGACCATACATCCAATCACTTGTCAAAGCTTGAAACCATAAGTGAGGATCTTTGAAGATCACTTTAGATAGATAGACAGATGGATAGATAGATACTTTATTAATCTCCGAAGAGAAATTCCCATTTCCAGCAGCATGACAGGTGGAAACATAAGAGCTAGTAAAAAACAATACTACAAATAAGATAAGAAAAAACAACAACAGTCCAGCATGTGAATGTGTGTGTGTGTGTGTATCACGAACTAAAGTGCATGTGTGTCTATGGTGTGAGTGTGTAGTGAGTCCAGAGTGTATTTGTCCATTTTATCGTCCTCAACAAGGTTCAAATATACTTCTCCACAGTCATTTATTGTCCCAGAGCCCTGCTTCAGTCAACTATGTGATGAACAGTTTCCCTGAATGACGTCAAAATAGCAAATGATTAATGAACAATACCTGGGAATTTGTTTGGTGAACCACAGCTGCGAGCTGTGGAGCGTGATGCGAGTTGTAAACTGGCAGGTGATTGGCTTGTTTGTCTTACTCTGCTGCTCCAATGCAAATGCTGTGAGCAAACACACTCTCTCTCGTCCACTCACAGATGAGTGACTGACATCTGGCAGGCTCATCGGTCACCATAGATTTTTAATTTCCTCTGTATTGTGTGTGTGTGTCTTAAGTTCAAGGTACGGGGCACCGGGTTGCTTATCAATATATTTACCTTTCACTCTCCCTGTATTGATCGGGTTCAAAGAGTGATTGTCAAACAATCACCTCCTTTCCTCAATACAAAGTTTGATGAATTGTAGTCCTGAAAAACACTTCCAGTTAACAAGCCATCTTGATATTTAGAACTGCCACAGTTGCTATGGCAACCACGTATAGGAATGAAATCCCTTGCCAGTTTTCAATGTCTTACGCATGGCAGACAACTGAACCCCGCTGATGTAAAAGAGATAATAACACGCAATTTCATTTCTGAGTCTGAAATGAATCTGCACAACAATAGGACTAGAAATAAAACACAGAAACAATTCAAAGAAGTGACACAGAGACTGTAATTGACATTAAGTGATTAAAGCTGCGGTGGTCTTGCTTTCTTTGTGAAGCGTTTTTGATGAAATGACAAGATAATAAGAACTTGTATTTGCCAATTCAAAGACAGTTATACGTGAAGTGATTGACGTCAAGGAAAGTACAAATGGATAAAAGAATGGAGATTGAGTGGCAGAGATGCAGATACTGAGGTGGTCTATCTATGAGAGGGACAGCTCATGTGGAGAAGTTTGGAGACAAAGCTAAGCAAATTAAGACACTAATAGGAGGAGGATAGGAACGACTACCGAGGGAGATTCGACTGCCGTCTGGATAGCAATCAAATCATCCAACTCAATTCAAAGCTTCAAAGATGTTTCATCACAATAGCTAAATGGAAGCGTGCCTCCTTGTGCCCAGGTCCAGCAATGGGTCCAGCTGCACGATTCCAGCTGTCGTGCCTTACCTTCACTGCTGCTCAACATCATATGCAAAATAAAATTTGTCACCCAAGTCAAGGTGACTCCGTCAAACTTTTCCTGCTGGATTGTTATGCCTGGTCTTCCACCTCCTATGTGTCACAACGGCCATATTGGAAGAGACAGGCACGACACTGACTGACTGAATGCTAATCGAAGGAGGCGAGGGGGGATAAAGGGCTTTGATGGGAAAACTCAATGAGCCAATTACGGTTATTGTTGAATCTCCTATATTCACGTTAGCCAGTCGACGGGGGTGATGAAAAAACATTTTTCCATCTATACCAATGTATTAATTGGTTATGATCCACCAGGTTGCAGTATCATATAAGCCCCACCATCTTAACACCAATACAACCAATACAGGAAACCTTGTCTTGAGATGGTGCTGACAGTTCTCACTTAGTCTGTGCCAAGTGGGCCAAAGCATAAAGTTAGCTATTCTGTTGATTATCCAGTCATGGGTATCGTCTTATATAATTTGAATGAATTTGTGTGTGATTCTACACATTTAGCATATGAGAAATGAGAATCTGAACCCAGAACTGGACCCAGTGTCCAGCCTTGAATATGACGACAAACAAACCTGACCCGCTGGCAAAGCAACACCTCAGAATGGTAATTGCAAAATTCCACACACTGTGACAGCTGTATTGCACTCTGCCAAATAAAAGCCTGCAAACGACTTTTTTGTTTATCAGGTATTTGCGTGGGAAATATAGTGAATGCGAAATGGAAGTGAAAAACATATCGCTGAGTTTAATGCAGGAGATTGAGCAGTGTTACTGTGGGCCACTTACAGGGCCATTTGAAGTGTACTCTTGCACAATCACTGAAGAATTGTTTGGAAAGGTTTGAGGGCATCATTTGATATTTCCTTGGCTACAATAGAGATTCATAAGACATAAAGTGTAAAGGATTGTTTTTACGCACTGCTCAAAGCATTTACAGAGCACTTAAGGTAAATACTGCACCAGCCAGATGTTGAAAGTTATATTGAAAAAGAAACAGTTGACATGAAACACAACTGCTGACGGATTTACTGAGGAAAAAGCCCAACGCAAGCCCATGATAGAAATAGCAAATAAAGAAAACATTTTAAGAGCTTTATAGTGACCATGAAAGCCTTGTTTTCACAGCAATATTGCCTCTCTGTGATTTTGCCAATGAAGTGAGGTGGCACGCAAACTGCTGTGTTTTCTATCCAAGTTTGTTGCACTCCCTTGAAACAAACATGACTCACATGTGACGGTCAACTTTGACAAAGTGCCAAGGTGATTGTGATTGTGCGTGTGGAGTGATGTGATCTGTGAGATGAGATTCAAACTGATGTAATGACGGCGAGGGCAGTGTAAATACTGTCAAAGTCAAGAAGAGAAACATAAAAACAATAAAAAAAATAAGGTTGGTGATGCAACACTGACACTCGACAACAATTGTCAATTGCCAAATTAAAATGTAGTTGACGATAAAAGTTATGACGTACAATGATTCACAATAAATACATCAGTGTGTCATGAACCTGTGGTGAGCTGTTTAAAGTGGTAATGCAGGTCAGTGAATTATTTTTAAAAAATCTGTATATACTGTACAGTATACTATATATTTTCATGTGTTCATTAAAATTAATCCAATAAGGGAGTAAAGAGAAAAAAATATAAATATATAAAAATATAAAAAGAAAAAAATGCAAAAACGTACTTTTCAACGCAGACATTTTTAAAGCATCAATGAACGGCAAACAAACACTAACTAATCCTCTGCTCCTGTCTTGGTATTGGTCCAGGACCTACACTTGACAGTTATAAGTTATTTTAACAGGAAGCGGTGTTAGTTTCAACAAGTTTCAACAATGACAATACTGAGGCTGTCATTGGGAGTGACTAGAAAGGGCAAGATGAGTATATATATGAGAGAGACAGCTCATGAAGAGACAAAGTTCAGGAGGCCTGACTTAGGACATGTATAGAGGAGACACAAGCACACGTTGGATGAAGTTTGTTTGAAATGGGGATACCACAGGAAGACACAAAATGATGGTAATCATGGATGAGGTACACAAGGACGTGAGGATAGGCAGGACTCCAGAGGATGATCAAGATAAGATGGAGGAGGCTGACTTCCTGTGGCAACCGCTGACGGGAAATGAAGGAAGACACTGATTCAATATATCTCCCACGACGCACTCCAGGAAATACTGGAAGTGCAGACAAAGAATCCTGAGCATCAATGCCAAGAAAAAAATAAACCACATGGATCAAGAGACGGTTTTCACGAGGGTTCATTTTTGAACTGCTTCTGTTCAATGCATAGGAAGTCCCCTCTATTGCTCCTCACGTAAGGAGAAAAAGCAGGAGATAATAAATTAAAAATACACCAGCATCGAGCAAATACACCGTAGCGAAGCAGACTAGACATGCACAAGCTCTGCTAATGGCAGAATTTCATGGCAGGGATCAATTCATTTGAACTCAACTGAAATGACTGTAGGAATTCAAACGTCCACTAGAAGAAATAAATAAATAATTCAGCTCTGAACCTAAAAAAATGTCACAGTGTGGCTCTTAACAGGCATGTTAATGCTGCCATACTGTGCTTCTTGCTAATTTCATGCTCTGTGCAACAGGGATAATTTGGTCCCTTGTCTGCCTGCTGAGGAGAAATGTGTGTGAAGAAGATTTTCTGTTTTATTTTCTATCCTTCCTCAACTCTTTCTGTTGCTCAATTTCCTTGTTTGGCTGAGATCAATAGCAACGAAGATTACAAGAGTGAAAAGTGGACACAGAGAGGCAGCAGCATCAAGGAGAATTAGAAAACAAATTTCCTGCAATGGTAGTGTCATGGAAGGATTCTATATATTTAAAAAGAAAGCACGAAAATAGGCGGGCTGGGAGATGGAAAGAAAAGATGACAGAGAGGCTGGACGAAGCTCCAGAGCAGATGGGTGCACCGCAGAAAGAAGGTCATAGTGAAGAATGAACTGCAAACCATAGTAGGAAACCAGTGATGTCTCTT
The DNA here is from genome assembly GCF_027744825.2 of Synchiropus splendidus. NCBI lineage: Eukaryota > Metazoa > Chordata > Actinopteri > Syngnathiformes > Callionymidae > Synchiropus > Synchiropus splendidus. The sequence continues at coordinate 17,914,250 of NC_071337.1, forward strand.
CAACGATAAAGATGGTGTTCAAATGAATTGACGTATTATTGGCTATCTGTATTATTTCTTTAAACCACAGAAAGAATTAACAACTAACCAAGACAGCACCATTTAGAACATTTTTAGAAAGACAGTCCAAAGGGATCGTGCCAACAAATTGATTGCAGGCATTTGTCCACAGTGAGGTGACAGGCTGGAGCGTGTCCAGCTTGTTCCTCTTTAGCCTTCTTTTGTGTATCTGTCATCGCAGCATATGGCACTGGAACCCCTTTGAGTCTTTTGATTTGAGCAGTCCTTCACGTACAGTATAAGCAACCCAGCGTTGCTATGAGCATGAATCTGAAACTGGCATCACATGAAGGGTGACATTTTGAATAGCTGGTATAACAAATAGCTCTCATTCTGATTTCATCAGGGGCACTAAGTGAGAAGATGTCTTCCCATTATTGGGAGGGAGCTGGAAGCAGCAGAGAGACACAAGAGGGCGAGAGTATATTCTGAGAGAATGAATGGGGTACTTTGTAGTCCTCATGGTGAGCCACCCAATTTTGGTGAAAAAAACACGAGTGGTTGGTGTGTCCAATGAATGCTGCAAAAACAAAATGATGCTACGATTTGGACATGTGCGTTTGGGTAAAACATTAATTTTGAGAGTCTGTGAGCTGTCATGTTGGCAAGTGTTGGTGAGAGGGGGTTGGTGGACAGTGGCCCTAGACGGTACGTAAGACCTGGACCAGTGGCCAGAACAGATGGCAACACTGCAGAGAGACTTCCACCGCAGGGACAATCAGCACTCAGGTTAAATCAACCCCGGTTGGACGCTCACACACACACATGCACACAATCGTGGTAAAGGGCAAAGGCTCTCAGTTCCTCTTGAGTAGACCTTAAAGGGGCCCTATCCTGCTCATTTCAGGAGCTTTTAAAAATTGACAATCCAAGACACAGCATTAAGTCTGCCTATCGATCAAACAGTTTTGAAATGCCTTGATTTTTCAGCGGGAAATGTCCTCAAACAATGTCCACTTTGCCATGTGAAAAACCCTACATCATAAATATGGCACTGACACGTCATAAAGAACAACAGTTCAACACTTAAAAAATGAACTTTGGCGAAACACTGAAAATACAGGATCCCTTCAAACTTGATTCTACTCCATACCCACAAATTTGCAGAATACAATGTCAACACTCGAAGTACAACACAGATACAAGCAAAAGAGTAACAGACCTAAGGATGGCCGATTAACATATACAGATAAAAATACCATGAGCATTGCCTCTTTTGAAAGGCACATAGAGCTGCTTCAGAAAACTGAAAAAGAAAAGCTTTTAATTCATACCTAAATAATCTGTTTTGTTCTGTTTAGTAAGAAATATTTCATACTTTTAACATTTCTTTTACGGCCAATAATAAGACCAATGATAAAATACATAGCAAGACACAAGCATTTCAAACCCCCGCATTATAATGGCATCCTTTAAATTAGGAGCCAAGCCATAACAACAACAGGAAAACATACGACTACACTGGCTGCACTAACACCAGAATGAGAGGTCTTATTCCCTACACAAGAGTGTAAATTATGGTGCTGTTGTGGCTGATGGCCAAAAGAGATGTTACAGTCTACTGTACCCGCGAGCATGAGCAAGGGCATTTCTTTCAAAAAACGGTTGTAGAGTGTTAAATATTTAACGGTCTGGTTAAAAGGTAGATTTGCGCATGCAGCCTTCAAGACAAAATAAATTAAATATTAATTTATTGAAGTATTTCTGGGGAAAAAAAGAAAGACACACCTGCTAAGATACATCATGTCCAAAAACATGCTGCAAGCCGAGCAGACAAAGGCGTCAGCATGCATCAGTATTGACAACAAAGACTCATGGAGCTGCGAGTGAGCACATGCAAGATCATGGTGTTTGAGGTGTATATCCGGTGGAATGGGGGACCACCAGCCTCCATCACTATCCAGGGGCAGGAGATAGATATTGTGCACTCATACAGTACAGACAGCAGGGTGATCATCTCCACTTATTCTGAAGGAAATAGAGCTCTTCCAAAGTGTGGAGCAGACACTAGCAGATGTTCTGCCACTTTGCAGTCACCACCCTCGATGTACCAAGGAAGGCTGAACAAGCTGGTGAAGACGGCTGGCTGCAAGGAAACAGATCTTAGCAGATGAGGGTACGGAGAGAAGAAGCAGGAGTGCCATGACACACCTTTTCTATATTGTACAATAGCAGATGCACCCAAGTACTCAACTCTCCAAATAGAAATTCTAATAACTCTGCTGTTGAAACAATGGATGAAACAGTGTTATGTCATAATAGGCAAAAGGGTAATAACAAATAATAATTCAGACTGAACATTGCGGGGGGGAAAAAAAGTTCTAGTTCTGTGTCTGTTCAATGCTTACACAGCAAATCTGTTCTTGAACAGGATTTAGCAATTCAGAATTTTAGGAGATGGTTATGTACATTTTATTTTTCCCACAGAGAATCCAGTTTTCTTGCCAAACTAGGGGTCAGGTCGCCCTCCATTGTTGTTCAATATCCAAAAATATAAAACAACATTTTTAAATATGTACAGTTTGTGTTTACTGTATGTAAAAGTAATCAATCCGTTGACCTTGGAGAACTGTTACACTCAAGGCGCACACAAGCGAGCTACATTCTTCTCTCTCAACACACCCACACATGTAAGAGGAGCAACAGGTTGCACACGAGTCGCTGGAGGCTCCAGTGTCTTAATCGAGAACCTCATAGTGCCCGGTATGTGAGCTGACACCTCACTTCTCTGCAAGACTCACACCTGCAATAAGCATCTTTTGCATCCTAACTTCGAAATGATATAGTCTGTAGAAGATTAAGCCCAGACACTAGCTCTGAATTTGGAAAACAAATTCAGATCTTGCTGGATAAAAGTGTGACAGTCTCTAATTTATGCAGACAGTGATGAGTGACAGCAAGAAACAACAGCAGCGACAGTGCAAATTTGAAGCGACTGCTGCTACGACGACAGAGGAGAGGAATCAGCACTGACACCTGGCGCAGTGGGGGAGTACCCCGAGGGGGAACATCATCTGCACTTCTCTAATTTCTCATCAAACTCTTCAACAGCATCTCTGACTCAGTTTTACTCGCTATAAATACACACGGAAGAGCAGACGGCAGGTTTGAATCCTGCTCTTGGAAAACTCTTGTTCTGCAAAATTGATAAACCCCATTGCGTGGTAGAGGTCTCAGGGGTGAACTAGGAAGTGAGAATGCTGTTGATTTTGTAGACAAGAGAGGTGCAACCAGGCGAAGTTGCATTCTAGTCCTTGTTTGCAATAGCACCACTCCCACTGATAAAGGGGCTTGGGTTGGTGGAAGTTTGTGGATTACTGGATTATAATGTCAGAAGGAGAAAAGTGAAGGTTCAGAGTCTAGATGTCAATCACAACTTCCAGGGAATTTCAGAAATCCCTTAAGAAACTGCTCCTTATCTTTTGCACAAATGGCTGCCTGTTAAACAGTGGCGTTTCACAAATGTGCAACCAGAGAACACATTTATCTGTCACAAGCAATGATCTACAATTTAAAAACCAAATAGAAATACATTGCATCAGCCTACGGCGCGACCATTCTGCCTCTACACTTGCAATCTCCTCAAGGAAAAAAGACATTTAGCTTGCAGAGAATATCTTACGTGCCGCACAGAAAGGAACGGAAAAACAAACAATAAATAAGGGCAGTAGCAGCAGCTTTGTTTTGGCGTGTGTGAGTACCTGGTAGGTGTCCCACAGTCGGATCGTGCAGCGCAGAGGCAGCTCCCGCATCAGTAGGTTGTTCATCCAGCGAAAGGCGAACTGCAGGTACTCTACCTCGTAGTGGTGCATGTGGCGATGCACGGACTCTGGCAAAATCAAAAACAACCATTTGCTTCAGAGAAGAGCAATCATGGGCGCAGCTTGAGACTTGGTAGGAAGACATTTGGGGAATATTAAGAGGTGAAGAGCCTGTTGAGAATGTTTTTCGACGAATGCAGGAAGCTGTGTTCTGACTGACTGAGACAATATAATGTTTGCTTTACAATAAAAGGAATGTTTTTTGTGGACTACAACTGATTTGGGCTGCTCTTCTTCCAAACTAAAAAATACAAGGATTGAGATTTCCTAGGGAGCCAAAATGAGTTTTGGATGCTAGTAGGAGTAATGACCAAATACTTTCAATGCTAATCAAACAGTAATGCCTCATAAGATGGGCTCATCTATAGAGAGGAAGTTTTAGACAGAATGTCTCAGACTTGACTCGCTTTGTATGTGGATGCCAAAACTAGAGGGACACATTCCGATGTGGCGGGTTGGGTTTCACACATTGGGAGTATCCTCAAGATGAAGTGGACCAGGACGAGAGTCAGTTCTAGTCCATAAGTGCTTGCACGTATGAGTCTGTATAAAAACAGACTCATTAACAATGTAATAACTCTGTTTCCTAGTTTTTCAACGTGCAATACAATGTGTCAATATGTCACACGTTGTGGGCTGTAATAACAGCAGCTGTCAGAGAATATATAGCGCCATGTCGCTGTAACTTTTAATAAACACAAGAGACACTTCAAACATAGGCATATTAAAATACAAAAGCGAATGACACGTTACACTCATGTTACTGTCACACGAGCAGGGGTGCGAGGCAAACGCAAAGCCATTGTTTCACCCTCCTCTCCGCAGTTTAATTATCACATGCTGCAGTTAAAGCATAAACAAGTCGAGCTAATTAACGGAGAATGCATCACGGCGACAGAT